>NC_137186.1:15629887-20629887 GCF_951804945.1 Podarcis cretensis | reverse complement strand
ACCCACCTTGTGCAAATCCAGGATTGTGACAAGGCACTACAAACTCTCCAATGGGGGCTGTGCCTTATATATTTTTAGATAGACAGACAGATATGGGAGCATGGGGGTGCTGTGGTCTAAACCATTGAGCCTATTGGGCTTGACGATCGGAAAGTTGGGGGTTCGAATCCCCATGACGGGGTGAGCCCCAATTGCTCTGTTCCAGCTCCTGCCAACCTAGCAGTTCAAAAGCACACCAGCGCAAGTAGATAAATAGGTACTGCTGTGGTGGGAAGGTAAACAGTGTTTCTGTGCACTCTGGTTTCCGTCATGGTATTCTGATGCACCAGAAGCAGTTTAGTCATGCTGGCCATATGACCTGGAAAGCTGTCTGTGGACAAATGTCGGCTCCCTCGGCCTGAAAGCGAGATGAGCGCCACAACCCCATAGTCACCTTTGGCTGGACTTAACCGCCCAGGGGTCCTTTACCTTTACAACAGATATATAGAGCCTGGTTGGGGGCAGGATAATCTAGCTGGAGCAAATCTTTATGGATCTTTTGCTTCTTTTCCTCTCTCCATTTCTCACAGGGCAGTACATGATCCTGTGCAGTGGAAGGAGCTAAAGCCCAAGCCCTTTCCCATAGTAGTGCCAACAATCTTGGGAACTGCCTGCCTCATGATGCACATTTAAATCCCATTCCCTTCTCCCTTTCACTGTAGACTAAAGACTCAGGGCCAGAGGGGCATTCTGCTATGGCAAGATAAGTGATGTATCCCCCCCTGATGGAATGCTATCTAATTTATTGTATTTCTTTGTGTTTTTATTGGATTGGATGAAGAAAAAGAAAAAGAAAAAGAAGAAGAAGAAGAAGAAGAAGAAGAAGAAGAAGAAGAAGAAGAAGAAGAAGAAGATGATATTGGACTATGTGAATAAATTGAAATAATAATAATAATTTGTTGTCATTCTTATTATTATCATTAATTGCCCACTCCTCCCTAAGGTCCCATATAGTGGGTTGCAAAATTAGAAACAGACTATTACAACGCAATATTAAAAGCAGTTCTCAGTACTACCACCAATAATAATAATCACAGGAACCTCCCAGGTTAGGGTAGTCTTTTGAGGGGTCAGTTAGCAACCATACCCCAAATGCAGCTTCCAGCAAGCCACCCAAGCTATGGATTGCACCTGAGTCTCTCCTCCCACTCTGCCCTGGGTCCATTCCTCTTTCACACCCTCTTGGCTTCCCACAATACGCAGGAGGCAGGCGCTCGCTCGAGCCTCTTTGTTCAATAAAAGATTGAAGCAGCGAAGCAAAGAGCCGTTTGCCCTTCAGGCATGTTGTTCCCAAATTAATTTTATGCTGTGGTGGGGGGAAAATAATAATAAAAAGATGCAATTTAATGGATGGGGGAGGAGAGTTACTGGCAAGGTTGACTGGTTTCCACTATGTTTAATTCAGTGCTGTGTTACCTTCCGATGCTCAGTGGATTCAACAAAAAGGCTTTCCTGGGGGAGGGAAAGAGGGAGGCAGGAGGGAGAGCTCAGCTCGTACTATTGCCGTTTCTCCTCCGCAAAAGGGGTCTTCAGAGCTCCGGGGGCCCGATCAAGAGACCCGCGGGGCCACACAGAGGCTCTGGGCCTGAGGTTGCCCTCGCTGGCTATCAAAGACCCAGCAGGCCTCTTTATGAAGGACATCAACCATGCCAGCAACGTTCTAGGTCACCCAACAGGGGAACGAGATTTGAGTTGGAGACTCTTTGTGAAAACCCTCAAAACAGCATACCCTCCAAGCATCCCAATTTTCGAGGGACAATTCTGGAATTACGAAAGCCATCCCAGATTCCGATTTGGTCCTGGAATGTCCCCATTTCTTTTTGTAAATCTACCAAAGAATAAAATCAAACCAAATCGGGATTAAGGTTTTCCTCAGGATGGTGGGGGCGGGGGTGTTTATGCTGCGTCCTGGTGATGGCACTTGCCCTTCTTTCAATAAGAAATGCTCTGCGGGGGAGGGAGATGACTAAAAATGGGGGGGACAAGGAGGGTCAGTTGGGGGGAGTGAGAAATGTCCCTATTTTTGCCTGAAGAATGTTGGAGGGTATGAAGCAAACTAATAATCAAGCGGTATCTTTTATCCCTTTCCTCTTTGTCATGTGCTTTGCTTTATTCGCATGTTTTTATCTGATGCTGGTCTGCGACCGAAATAAAGTTTGATGAAGATGAACCAAGTGGTATATAAAAGTTGTGAAACGAAGTGAAAAGAACGCTGGCAATCAGCACTTAAGGCATGGGTAGGCAAACTAAGGCCTGGGGGCCGGTTCTGGACCAATCGCCTTCTAAATCCAGCCCGCAGACGGTCTAGGAATCAGCATGTTTTTACATAAGTAGAATGTGCCCTTTTATTTAAAATGCATCTCTGGGTTATTTGTGGGGCATAGGAATTCATTCATTCCCCCCAAAAAAATATAGTCTGGCCCCCCACAAGGTCTGAGGGACAGTGGACTGGCCCCCTGCTGAAAAAGTTTGCTGACTCCTGACTTAAGGCAGCAATGGCATGTGGGGCACTCCTAGCTCTGCAGGTGGAGATGTTGTGTGACATAAGGACACCCAAAGAGCCTGCAGGATCACGCCAATGGCCCATCTAGTCCAGCACCCAGTTCTCACAGTGGCCAGCCAGATGGGAAGCCCCCAAGCACTGCCACCCTGCAGCCATCTGCTTTGAGTCTTTGATTTAGTAGCCATTGATAGCCTCATTCTCAATGGATAAAATAATAGGAACATAGGAAGAGCCTGCTGGCTCGGTCCAATAGCCACAGATGCACATAACAGCATTATGATACCAGCAGTTTTATTTTCAGTTCTTTCCCTAGGGATCCCTAGCACGGAATTTGCCTTTTTCACCCTTAAGCAGGACCCAGGCAGAAGAGGCACTCTCCCCCGCAGCTCAGAAACTCTCCGGGCAGCTGATTTAAACTGCCTTCCTGCGCTTTGAGCAAAAAGAACTTGGGGGAGAGATAAGTTCTTGTTATTCTGAGGGGCAAGACCGAAAGCGGGGAAATTTCCTTAGAAAAAGGAAGCTCTTCATATCAAAGGCTTGCCAGTTAATTATTGATCCCTTTGCTTGTCCTGGCTCCCCCCAGGATGGTTGAATTTCAAGGTGGAAGTCTCACTGATCTATTATTCCCTTTTCTGTTGCACAAAGTGTAACTTCTTAATATGCCACAGATTATATATATATATTAAAAAATGGGGATTCTTTGAAGGGAGTGTTAACAAACCCAAGCAGAACTTTTCTCCTTGTTCCTTCCTCTCAAACACACAAGGCGGACATAGCTCCAAACTCCAGAATCTCAGTGACTTCTGGAAACTAAAGTTAGAATTGGAGGAAGCCAGACGAGATGCAAGAAGCAAATGAGAAAGGCGTGCCAAAGAGGAATCAGTGATCAGCATCTGAAATGAGCCATTTGTGCTGCAGGGAATTGCCAGAATCTTCACGGCATGATCATAAACATTTAGGCGGCAGTGCAGAAGGCTGGTTCAAAGCAGGAGAGACTAAACTGTGTTCCTATGAATGCCCCTGGCCTCCGGCTTCCATAAACCCCAGTCAGCATGGCCAATGGTCAGCGATGATATAGTCCAGCGACATCTGAAAGGGTCTCCCACCCTCTGCCTGAAGTGTCTTGTACTATGATGAGGAAGACTTGGGTTCAAATTCCCATCCAGCAAATGTGCTCCCTCTTTCACCTGGAGCTAGACACATTTCTCACAGCTTGATCCACCTCACAGGGTTCACTGTTGAAGAAGTGGCGAGAGAAGGTAAGACTTCTCACCGGGGGAGGCCACAGAAGTGCCTCTTCACAAACATGTGGGTTGTGTTTTTTTATCAGAAAAAGAAATAAAATAAAAACCACCTCTGCTCCTCTCAACAGAGATGCCACACAGCGATAATTAACTGGGACTGCATACCTGCAGTGCGCCAGAGGCCAGAGAGTGTGGGTAATTGCAGCAACGGCACCGTCATATCGACTAAGTGGGCAGCAGTGGAGGGAGGGAGACCGGGCAGGGCTTGTGCAAAAATCCACTTTTTTCCTCTTCAGTTGGTAAAGATGGGGGAGAAATAGGGTTCTGCTTGCATTTTCATGAGAACCCACTGAATTATCTTTCCCAGAAACAATATGTACACTGAAATACAACCATCCTTCGACATCCCCACTTCTCTGATTTTTACAATGCAGTTCTCCAAGTCCCCAGAAATGTAGGCACACAAAATATGCAAATATTTGTATTTTTAAAGAGTTGGGGGTTTTTACGGTATAATGTATCTGTGCTAATGGTTTAGTTATGTTGTGAGTCACTTGGGGACCTCTGGGTAACAAGCAACTAATATGAAATGATAATTATATTTGGGAAAGTAACCTACGGAGAATGCTGCTTGCAAAAGAAGTGCGAAATTAAGAGAAATGCATGCTAAAATGGTAACAAATTTTGAGAATGCAATAAGAGCATTGTGTTCTCATAATGGCCAACCAAAGGCCTACGGGAAACCTGCAGAAGGACCTGAGCTCAAGAGCAACTCTCCCCTCCTGTAGTTTATCGCAACTGGTGTTTCAGAAGCATGACTGCCTCCAGCCGTGGAAGCAGAGCAGAGCCATCATAGCTAGTAAAAAGGTAAAGGGACCCCTGACCATTAGGTCCAGTCGTGACCGACTCTGGGGTGGCGGTGCTCATCTCACTTTATTGGCCGAGGGAGCCGGCGTACAGCTTCCAGGTCATGTGGCCAGCATGACTAAACCGCTTCTGGCGAACCAGAGCAGCACACGGAAACGGTGTCTACCTTCCCGCTGGAGCAGTACCTCTTTATCTACTTGCACTTTGATGTGCTTTTGAACTGCTAGGTTGGCAGGAGCAGGGACTGAGCAATGGGAGCTCACCCCATTGCGGGATTCGAACCTCCAACCTTCTGATCAGCAAGTCCTAGGCTCTGTGGTTTAACCCACAGTGCCACCCGCGTCCCATCATAGCTAGTAGCCAACAGCAGACTTAGCTTCCTCTGTGATTTTGTCCAATCCTCTTTTAAAGCCATCCAAGTTGGAGATAACTCTTTTTTGAAAAAAATTAAAATCTTCAAACAGTTTTGAAATTATGGCAAATGCATTTAAGACTGGGGCAAAATGAATAAAAGCAAGAAAACCTGAAACAGACAGTGCCACGCATCCCTTCTCATCAGTTACTCCCGCTGAAGCTGGGTGCCCTTTGCCCCTCCCAAACATACACCTCAGCAGAGCTGGGAATGGCTGCCCTCGATTCACCAGCACATTTGCAAGCGGCTGCAGCCCTGCCTTTTTGAGGACTGCAATTTTAATGGTGGCTGCAGGAGAGGGGGAGAGATCTTAGGTCTACCATCACCACCCTCTGTCTCTGTCAGGGTTCAGGGAATCCGATTCCTCCCACGGTGGGGAGCCAAGAATTAGATGATAATAATAATAATGATAAAAATATTTATTATTTATACTCCGCCCATCTGGCCGGGCTACCCCAGCCACTCTGGGCTGTTTTCAACAAAATATTAAAATACCGTAATGCATCAAACATTAAAAGCTTCCCTAAACAGGGCTGCCTTCAGATGTCTTCTAAAAGTCTGGTAGTTGCTGTTCTCTTTGACATCTGGTGGGAGGACGTTCCACAGGGTGGGTGCCACCACCGAGAAGGCCCTCTGTCTGGTTCCCTGTAACTTGGCAAGAAGAGTTCTTACCATGTCTTTTATTCAATATTCAGAGAGAGAGACTTTGAAAAGTGCCTCTCTTGCAGTAATGGCGTTGCTCCGAGTAAAGCCCCACCCCCTCCATCTCTCCTATTATACGCCATCCCTATGTTGGCAGATCTGTGCTTTCTGCCTCTGAGCTCTCTGTTCTCCTGCTTTCCATGCCCGCCACGTTCTGGGAGAAGGGGGGGTCTGGGATGCTTTCTAAAGACACTGAGTCCGTCAGCTGTCTCTCCCCTGGTGCCTCTTCCTCTTCTTCCTGCTCCCCTCCCAATATTTCCCACTTCTGCCCTCTGCAGCCTCTGAACTATGACCTTCTGCAAACCACTGTTCTAAATCTATACTGTCTCCCTCTTCTCTGGAAAGTGCAGGAGAAGCGGGGGAGTCTTCATCATTCCTCCTCAGTCCAGTCCCTGACATTTGCCCTTCTTAGACTGCGTCATTCATGAACCACAGGAAGGGATCAGAAGTATCCACTCCTGGTTTTAAATGAACTACCATCCCAAGTTCTGTCCAGACTTTGGGAACTCTTAGACAGACACACACAAGCCAGATTCATAAACTACACTTTAACCCCAACTTATTTGGACTAACCAGACTTTTCAATTAATTTCTGAAGTGGCCTGATGTGTAGCTTCTAGCTCATGGGTAGGCAAACTAAGGCCCGGGGACTTGATCCAGCCCAGTCGCCTTCTAAATCCAGCCCGCAGACAGTCCGGGAATCAGCATGTTTTTACATGAGTAGAATGTGTGCTTTTATTTAAAATGCATCTCTGGGTTATTTGTGGGGCATAGGAATTTGTTCATATATTATTATTTTTTCAAAATATAGTCCGGCCCCCCACAAAGTCTGAGGGACAGTGAACCGGCCCCCTGATGAAAAAGTTTGCTGACCCCTGTTCTAACTGCTCCAGACTTAAGGGCCGTCTTCTACAAAATGAAGCCAGTGGGTTACTGCTTACAATAATGAATTGCGTTGCCCAAATTACGGCTGTTGACCATAATGCCAAGGTCTGGAACATTAGTGCTGGAAAGGTTCCTTGGGCTTTCAGAAATACCCCCCATCCGTAATCATCAACAGAGCGATGGCCTGGAAAACAGATGAGGCTGAGAGAAAGCACCGGTAATATATGAAAAGCACCTTATGACTTCCTTGGGTCTTTTTTAAGCATTTCGTGATTGCCAATCACCATCAAGCCAGAAACGCAAAGGCTAATTAGAATATTCTGGTGCTCCAGAGAACCAGCGCTGGGTCATTTAGACATTAAACCAAAAGGCCTTCAATTCCCAATAAATTTGTAATAAAATAACCATCTCCGTTGATTGAGAAATCAGAGGAAGGGAACAATAAAACCATACAGGGAGCGCACAGAAGCCCCTGCTGCATTCTGCTGATCCCTATCAATCAACGTCTGCAATTGGCATTTACCGAGCAAAATAACAAGTTGCTGGCTATGGTGTACAAAAGACCTCTACACAGCTGCATAGTGGCAAAGTCATAAGTGCAGGGTCCCATCATGAGTCCTGTGGGGCAGCATGGGGAGTGGCATATCTCCTGAGGAGGCAGCAGATCAGTCCACGGGCGTCACTGCCACTGTGGCAGCAACAAGTGATGCCTTACTTCATGGGTAGGCAAACTAAGGCCCAGGGGGCCAATCACCTTCTAAATCCAGCCAGTGGACGGTCTAGGAATCAGCATGTTTTTACATGAGTAGAATGTGCCCTTTTATTTAAAATGCAACTCTGGGTTATTTGTGGGGCATAGGAATTAGTTTATTTTATTTTTTTCAAAATATAGTCCGGCCCCCTACTGAAAAAGTTTGCTGACCCCTGCCTTACTTGGAGGCCAGATCTGCTGCCCTTTGTAGATCCTGCCCCCTGAAGCAGTTGCCTCACTTGCCTCGTGCATGGGCCAGCACTGTAAGCAGTATTTGCCACTTTATGAACACAGTTGTGGCTTCCCTCAAAGGATTCTGGGAGCTGTATACTGTTAAGGGGGCTGAGAGTGGTTAGGAGGCTGGCGCTATTGGGACAAGTTGAGGTCTCTGGACAACCTTCAAGGGCAGGCCCACGTAAGTCTGGTCCCCTTTCTTCTGGGGATGGGAATGAGGACTCTGAATCAGAATGGGAATCGCCTGCGGGACCAGCCTCAGAAACACAAAACCAGTCCAGGGTCTCAGTGCTGTGGGATTTTGAACCCAAAATTAATAAATCAATATTTTAAACAACAAACAGAACAACTTTGATATTTTCTTAAATATTCAAAGCATCGGGATATTTAGTACTGTATATTTAAACATAAGCGATGGTCAGAGAAACCGAGCTTTTTTTTTGCAGAGGTCCCCCAAAGTTAGAGCTGCCATATTTCAAGACGTAAACATCTGGACAGCCTTTTCAGAGCGATAGCACAAAAAGGTTGTTGAGCTTTCTTTTGGCGATCGTCCCCGTCCCCCGTCCTTCCACCATCCGCCACCAACCCACCTGTGCCCAAACCCGAGCCCAGGCCACCCACGCCAGAGCCCAAGCCCAAACCCGAAGCCCTGTGCATTCACCATCCATGGTTAAGACAACCCCCAATTTCTGACTATTTTTTTAGCAAAAAAAAACATCATCTTATACACAGGACTATCAATGGCTGCTAGGCATGATGGCTATGCTCTGCTCAACTGAATCCTGGTAGCTGAAAGCCACAGGAGGGGTGTGCGCTCTCATGCTCAGGTCCTGTTTGTGGGTTCCCACAGGCATCTTGGTTGGCCACTGTGAGAACGGGACATTGCACCAGATGGGCCATTATCCTGATCTAGCAGAGCTCTTCTTGCATCCCTCATCCCTCACAGCAAAGCCCATCCTTCCCTGTACTCAAAACCAAACTGCAGCAGGAGCATCTGTGCGATTCTGCAGGATAGACGTGGGGGGGGGAGACGCCCTCCCTTTAATGCGCTAATTATGATCCCGAAAACACTAATGGGATTAGAAGGCAAGATTCGGTGGCTGCCTCCTGAAAATCATTAAGCCCCATTAGAGTAAATTAACCTCCACTCTTCCACCGAGGAGCTTCTGGGTCCTTTCCAGACATCTCTCCTCCCTGCCTAGAAGCAATGAGCCCTTGGTTGGATGCCGGGGTACCAGAACACACTTTGATATTTGTTTTCTCTCCCCTCGATTAATTTAGCTTAATAAACTCCGCTGCCTACGGGGGATTCTCCTCTTGGAACCGGGGCTTGCGGAGGGGCTGCATCTTGCTAATTGTAAATTAAGGTAGCCTGACCTCGAGTGCCAGAGTCCCGCCGAAAGGGAGAAGTGGAGGGGGGGGTCTAGCCGGCTGGAACAGAGCCTGCGGAGGGGGCTCCAGGGTCCCCTTGCGCAATTAACAACTGGAAATGCTTGATTACCTCCCATCCTGGTTGTCGCGCCCACAGCCTCACTCGAGCTCACCTGAAACATTTAATTACAGAGGGGAAAGGAGGCCTCAGACTCCCACACCAGCACAGAGAGAGAGAGAGAGAGATAATTAAATGGTGGCGATGCTTCAGACATCCAGAATGAGCCACAAGAGATGGGAGAAAGACTTCAGACCGGATTCAGGAAGAGAGCAGAAGGAGAGTCTTCATCAGAACTGTAAGGCAGGGCTGGGGCACCTCAAAGTGGACCCCAGGCATCGCTACCTGGCCCCTGGAATTTCGCCCAGGCCACACCCTGCTTCGCATCCTCCTTGGGTGTTTGTGCCTGAATAGAATATGTCTTTGTTTTTTGTTTTTGTTTTTTAAAAAAAGGTTTTCGTTGAACGATTTTTGCAAAAGCTCAAGGTGATACAAAATCATCGTAGTGACACAAAGCACGAGGTGGGGAAATGGGTTGAATAATGATGGATGGAGATGGGGGCAAAAATAGTTTGCATTCTGAAATGGCTGAAACTGTTGAGTCAAACCAAAGGGGGAGATGGGGTGCCTTATCTTTGTTAGTAACATACATAATGAACTGAACTCCCATCTCAGAGAACTTGTCTCTGTTCATTTCTCCCCCAGCACCCCATGTTCATGTCTCATTTAGAGCCAAAGGCCAGACCCTTTTACATAGCAAGCATCAGCAGAGATCCTTCCAAGAACAGGAAGTTTCTAATCTAGCAGCCAGGAGTTTAGGTTATAAGATCAGATCTCTGTGAACCAGACTCATGATAACCCCTTCCCTAAAGATGGGCAGTAGAGCAAGCACAAAGTTAGGAGTTAAGGCTTACTGTGTGCCGTGTCTTTGCACCCTGGCTGTGCTTTTTTTCTCGCCTGGAAAGTGGAGAGAGAGAGAGAAAGAGAGAGAGAACCTAGAGATAATGTGTGTGTGTGTTGTGTTGTGTGTGTGTGTGTGTGTGTGTGTGTGTGTTTAGAATCTAGCCTACTGTACAAAGACTGAATGTAAGTTCATTGGCCCACCTGCTTTTGCCTCTGCTGCCCCCACTGGCATGTGGCTCTTGGAAGGTTCCCCAGAAGGAAATGTGGCCCTCACAGTGAAGAAAGAAATCCCTGGTTCACTGGGCCCTGCACCACCAAGTATAGATAAAGGGACCCCTGACCATTAGGTCCAGTTGCGGACAACTCTGGGGTTGCGGCGCTCATCTCACTTTATTGGTCGAGTGAGCCGGCGTACAGCTTCCGGGTCATGTGTCCAGCATGACTAAGCCACTTCTGGCGAACCAGAGCAGCGCACGGAAATGCCGTTTACCTTCCCGCTGGAGCGGTACCTATTTATCTACTTGCACTTTGGTGTGCTTTCGAACTGCTAGGTTGGCAGGAGCAGGGACCGAGCAATGGGAGCTCACCCCGTTGCGGGGATACGAATCGCCGACCTTCTGATCAGCAAGCCCTAGGCTCTGTGGTTTAGACCACAGCGTCACCCGCATCCTACCACCAAGTATAAAGGTAAAGGTACCCCTGCCCGTATGGGCCAGTCGTGTCCGACTCTAGGGTTATGTGCTCATCTCACTTAAGAGACCGGGAGCCAGCACTGTCCGCAGACACTTCCAGGTCACATGGCAAGTGTGACAAAGCTGCTCTGGCGAGCCAGCACCAGCATCGCCAAGTATACTTAATAGCTAATCCAGATTTGGAACTTAATGAACTATCTAGCTCAATCAAGCATAAGAACCTAGGGGGAAGCACTGCTGCATCAGACCAAAGGTCCACCCAGTCCCGAGTCCGGAATCCCACAAGAGCTGACCAGAAACTTCTGAGAAACACACCAAGAAGGCAAAAACCCTCCTCTGGTGCCTTGCAGAAAGTGGTAGTCAGTGGGACATCTCCTCCTCAAGAGGCAGTTTACACCTCCTGTATCAGGGATAGATAACTTTTCTCAGCCCAAGCGTTGCATTTCCTTTGGGGGGGCACGTGTGAGCTGTGGGCAGAGGCAGAGGCAGAAGTGGGAAGAGCAACAGATAGGAATGTCACCTTTGTACAGTAGGCTAGCTTCTCTACAGAGACTTGCACACCCTTCTCTATCCTCCATCCAGACAAGTGGCAAGTTTATTTCCAGCCAGGCTAAAACACTTGAGCCGTGTGTGAAGCAGAGCTACAGAGGCAGTGTGCCTGGGGAGAGTCATGAGGGCCAGATGGGGAGGCTTGGGGGACCGCATTTGGCCCCCACCCCTGAGCCTCCCCACCCGTGACTTAAGACCTCAGAGACACAGAACCTAGCTGGAGCAACATGGTAGCCTGTGTGCGCTTGTATGTGGCCTGAATGGACAGGGAGCTGTCCATGGTCCTGATTTCCTGTCCATGGTCCTGATTTCCAAGCTTCACCAGCTATGGGACTCGTTGTCTGCAGCAGGCCATGCCTACAACATGCAGACTACTATGTGGTCACCCACAAGGGCCCTTGTGAGGCAGGAGTGGCAGGGTGTGGTTGAGGAGAGGGTGCTGCCTGGAGAGAGCACCGAGGTCTAGGCAGAGAGGCCTGAAGTGCTGGGATGGCAGTTCCTCACCCCTGTCCCTGCAAAAATAACAAATGTTTTCGCCAACAAAGACACAAAAGAAAATTCATCAGAGAGAGAGAGAGAGAGAGAGAGAGAGAGAGAGAGAGAGAGACTACATTGCTTGACAACTTTTTAAAGTGCAGCAAGAGCAAGAGATGGAAAATATCTGTAATGGCTGAGAGAAGGGACAGAGTAGCTGGGAGGTGCTCCCCCCAACCCACAACGCCACCCCTGTTGATGTGGAACAATTCATTAGAAGGAACAGAGAGCCCTTCTCCTCTGGGGAGGCCACATTCGGACCTAATGAGCTGGCAACCCCATCAGCGTCCCAGAGTATGTGGCACTGCCAAGCTCTGGTGGCTAAATGGCCTGCCTCCTGCTCGTTTGAAAGAAACCGATTCACGAAATGGAAGGCAAAAGGGTTCGTTATCTTTACATCCCATCCAAGGGGCGCAGGTGGCAGCAGCCACAGAGAAGCTCCCGGCATGCAGCTCTGACCGGCTACCTCTCCTGGTCTCGGTGGGGTTTTCACCTTTGTATACTCCTCTGTCCAAACTTTGCACCTTCTTTGGATTGTTCCTAAGTACACAGCCAGCCTATAAGAGCACTTGAACCAACAGAAACACCTACAAATAGAACTGTGCAATACCAAGTACCCTGTCTCCCCCACCTCATCACGTAGAAGTGGGTACATGACCAGCAGGCCTACTCTCCCCCAGGCTGATGTTCCCAGAAACTAAAGCTCTCATTTACAAAAGAAAGAAACATATACCCAGTATATATAAATTGCGACGGTGGTGGTGGTGCTGGTAGAAGTAGCAGTATTCTAATGCTGGAAAGTGCTACATCAATGTATTGTTGTCATCAGTAGGTCCATTGCGGATACAGGGATTATAAAAAGAAGAAGTAAAAGACCCCTGGATGGTTAAGTCCAGTCATAGGCTGGGGCTGCGGCACTCATTTCGCTTTCAGGCTGAGGGAGCCAGCATTTGTACACAGACAGCTTTCTGGGTCATGTGGCCAGCAGGACTAAACCACTTCTGGCAAAACAGGACACAGTGACAGAAACCAGAGCGCACGAAGATGCCGTTTACCCTCCCGCTGCAGTGGTACCTATTTATCTACTTACACTGGCATGCTTTTGAACTGCTAGGTGAGCAGGAGCTGGAACAGAGCATTGGGAGCTCACCCCGTCACATGGATTCAAACCACCGACCTTCTGATCATCAACCTAGTACCCCCGCACACTCCCTGGGGGACAAGTCCACCTCCCCCTTCTCCACCCGTGTTGTCCATGCACATATTCCCACCTCAGTCCACTTACTTGGGTGTGTGAGCCTCATCCACTCGATTGCCCAGCTGGAATTCATGGGACTTGCTGCGGTGCAAGGTGGTGAAGCCTGGGAAAAGGTGGATGAGTTTCCGGGAGGATGGGGGTGGCGTTCCCGGGGGCTTCACCTTGTTCCTCCTCCTGACCGGCGGTGTACCTGGTGGCGTCATGGTGGTGACGATGTTAGGGGTGCGTGGTGGGGTATGCGCAGCATGCCGCTGCCGTGGGGAAGGGGGCAAAGAACGGTGGCCAGACTCCAGTGGCGGGCACAGCCCTGGGAAGCCTTCCACGGTCAGCCTGTCCACATGGGCATACACCGGTCCATGCGGCAAGGTCGAGTGGCAGTAGTGCTGGATGCATTTGGACTGAGCTTTGGGGCTCGGAGAGAGGTGGGTTCGAATCCACTGCATGGATTCCGATTGGCACACGGGGTTGTTCTCCTTGCCCGTCTCAGTCGTTGCCGGCCACTGGATTGTCCAGTCTTGCTTGGAAAGGCTACCACCTGTACAAAGGGGAAAGGGGGGGAATCATTGTCATGCACACACTTGAAAAGCAGTGGTGATTTAACAAGAGGAAATCTATGCTACACATTTAAAAACATTGAGAACTTATTTAAACTGTCAATGCACCCAGAGGGAGCATCCCAGGAAACCTTTTTCCTTCAGTGTCTCATTTTTTCCCCAGGCCCAAATTCTCCAGGTTGCAATTTAAAATTCTCCAATTCTCTAATTTGCAATTTAAAAAATACAAAAAAACTCACCAAGATTAATTAGCAGTTTCATGCAAATTTAACTTTTTTTGTGTGCAGTTTTGACTACGGCACACATTTTTGCAAGCTGTTTCCTGATATATAATGCAGTCATGCATATTCGTTTCATGAACGTAGGTGTCAGGGGCTCAGGAGCAGAGGCACAGGGAAGAGAGGAGATGGAGAGCGAAGGGGAAGAATCCGAGGGGAGCGTAGGAGAAGAGGACAGTGGACTGAGGGATTCCATGAGCCTCTCCAGCGAATCGGAAGATTCACAGAAGGGGGCGCCAGTGGCCAGGGGTAGGGGGTTCCCAAGGGGAACGCCCCAGGAGCAAGGGGGCAGCAGGGACTCCCAGAGCAGTAGCTGGAAATCAGGACCAGCTTCCCCACCAGAGCAGAGTGGGGGGGAAGAGTCCCAAGGATCGGGGCCAGTGCATTCCCCACCAGGGAGAGAAGATAAGGCAGGGCTGACCACGCCTCCATCAGAAAGTCGGACAACGGAGGAGAGGTCAGATCCGGCCAGTGTCCCGGAAGAGGGAAGCAGTGACCGAAGTAGTGTAACGGTTAGGAGAAAGGTCACTGGGCTGGCGCGAGAGGCAAGTTCAAATGTACAGGAGCGCGGGACAGCAGAGAATGAGGATTGGGAACCGGGTCCTAAAGCCCGCCGGAGGGAGGGGGAGGAGCTAAGCGACTCAGCGTCGGAAGAGTCCAGAAAGGGCAATGCCCCAGCGGGCAGGAGGACCCAGAGGAGGAGAGAGCAGCGTAAAAGGTGGAGCAGGGCTAGGATCTTAAACTGGTGTCATAGGGGAGGAGACTCAGACGGGACTTCGCCGATCTAGGGTTTAAGACGTAGGGCTGCGCGCTGTGGCTTTGAAATGGAAACTGAACTTCAATAAAGACTTTTGTACATTACTACAGCCTAGCGTTGGTCCTCTGTGAGCTGGGACCTAGAGGCATCCCTGACAGTAGGCATAGGATTTATTCCGATATACACATTTCTGTATGTAATTTTGACAAATACGCACATTGTTGCAAACTAACAATGCATTTTGGTACGTCCTTTTCGCAATGCATACATTTGTTTTTTGCACTTCCCCCTATAGCAGTTTAGCAAGCCGTTCTGTGAAGCACCTCCCCACCCATTTAAAAGGTGGTGGGGCTTGGGGGAGAAGGGAAAGGCTTGGGGGGAAGCTGTGAGGGGTCAGGGTAATTGAGGTGTAAAGGGGGGAGATTTGCTCAGGTAAGAGGGTAGCTGGAGTTGGTGAGCAGAGTGAAGCTGGCCCAGTAGCCGGCATAACTAGGCTCCATGAATGCCTTTAATCCCACTCCTGCCTCCTTCTTTTTCATGCACCCCCCACACCACCATTTCCTGAATCCATTCAGGAAGGAATCCTAAGAAGCACTTCATTACCCAAAAGTACTTTTGGACAAAATAATAGACTCCATCTCTCTCTCCCCCCCCCCCCCAGTGAACCCAGGCTCTCAACTCCCAGCACTTTTGATCCAAAGCCTCTTAAGAACTCGTGAATAAAAAGGTGATATTTGCATTCTAAAAAAGAAGTCCATAGCGACCCCGACTCTTTACTATTATTATTATTATGCCACTCGGGATTATTAATTGATAGCCCTGTTATCTCCGCATCCTTTTCAAGGAAATCAATTTATTTCAAGCTCTTGAGAAGGGAGAGGGAAGGACAGGCAATGAGCTGCAGGACAAAAAAGGAAGAAGGGTTGATTAAAAGGAGGGGTTTTTTAGTTTTTAAAAAGTGTGACAAGGCGGGGGGGGGTGTCTTTGGGATTGTTCCCTCCAAAGCTGGTTAATAAAAAGAAAATCAGTCAACGGGAAGGGGGAATGAAAGGAGAAGTGGTGCCTGTGCAGGGCTCTTTGTCTCGGCTGCTAATGCAGCAGGATGTTTCAAGAGAGGCTGAAAGGGGTCTGGTGCAGAGACAGAGAGAGAGAGGGAGAGAACTGGTGGAGTTTGAGGGGCTGGACTGATTGGGAGTAGAAAGCATTAGCAGATCAGACAAGTGAGTTCTCCAAAGGAAAATTAATGGGCGTCTGGAGAAAGAAGCTGCAGAAAGACTTGGAAGTGAATTTGGGCAGCTGACAGAGTTAAGCATCAAGGAGAACTGCCTCCTTGCAAAAGGAGGACTGCTTCTGATCCCAAAGGAATCTGAATCAGCCTGTTTGGATGCTGGAATGTCCTCAGCGCTCTCTGCCCACCTGGGTGATCGGACAGCCGACAAACTAGCATCCTAATCTCTGAGGAGTTGGCTGGCAACTCAAATGAAAAAGAGAAATGTGTTGCCCCACTGACACCCCCAACCAGTCTTGGCAGTCTTGTGGGTGCCCCCTCCAGATGTTTTGGACTGCCACTCCCGCCATGGGGAGCACCAGCTTGGCAAAGGCTGCTCTAGGCTGCTTCTGCAGAGACGCAGCTCAGAAGGCGGCAAGCAAGGCAGAAATATGTTATGCTATGTTCCTCTCCAGTCAACAGACATCCTGTATTCCCATCGCCTTGCAGGTGCCGACAATCAGTTGATCAGCCTTGCCAAATCAGCTGATCAGTGACACTTGCTAAACCCCATCATTTCTTTGCAAGTGCTGATGATCAGCTGCTTGGTGGATCCTGGAAGCCCCTGCTTTTGGCAGGGAAGCCGTGCCTTTGCCTGTCCCACAGTGGACATGATTAATATGATGTAAGGTATAGAACAGGTGAATGTTGCTCATCCAACATGGCTGCATGGGCCAAATGGGGGAGCCTGGAGAGTCTAATAAGGCCCATGGGGCAGAAGTTTCCCACTGCTGGCCTGCAAACCTCCCTCCAGCTCTATGATTCAACATTGCAATACCTAGGACCGCTTCTGAACTACACCGTATTGGAAGGGGGGAGGGTGGCCCTAGAATTGTCGAGTCGTAAGAGGAGCAAGGGTCATCTAGTCCAAGCCTCTGTGATGCAGGAATTCTGCCCACAGCCATCCCTGGGTGGGCTTGAACCACCAACCTTCTGGTTAACCACCAGACACACTGACCCATCGCGCCACAGCCTCTCCTCACTCTCCAGCCAAGACATCAAGCAGTTTAGGGACGTGTTGAAGGCAACCATTTCCCATTTTGCACAGAGCCTTCCAACCCCAATCAGTCCGACTGAGGTGAGTAGACTTCCCCACCCTGCAAAATAGCAGCCGAATGTGATGCAATAATTGGAGGGCCAATCCCTAACAGGGACAAACTCTTGCAGTTCTTGGTCAGTAGGAGATGATTATCCAGGGAGAACACCTTCTTCGGCAAGATTAATTACCACATTGCTAATTAATTATGATTGATGGTTGCTAAGCAGAGGTGTGGAGCGACTGAGAGAAGGGTAGCCCAACGTCCAACCAAGAAAGGCTCTTCATATCGGAGCCCAATGTGGGGTCATTAAACCCCACAGCCCAGGCTCCAGGCATGTCCTTGCCATTGCCTGCATTCATTTATCTGCTCTTTTATTTTGATGGCTGTGTCATTACATGATTGATGAGCACCCTCGTAAAAATAACTTGATGCTTCTCCCAGTGCGTCATGCCTAAAAATATCGAAGTAGAGTTTGGGGAGCCCATTCTCAGCTAATACCTGCTCACACAAAAGCATACAGGATGCTTTTCAGAGACTCAGTTTTTGGCATTGTTGAGCCGTCACAGACCTGGAATCGGTGTGTTCAGATTTTTGCATCCTGCCACCGTCGGCTGTCAAACCTCCTTGGTGGGTTTTCATAACATTTTTGTGTGTGCTGTGCCCTTGGAAACGCCAAAACAAGCACGTAGAATACATGTCTATCTCGGCTCAAAGAAAATGTGCATAGCTTGGTGCGAAGGTGGTGGAACAAACCCTCTGCTGAAGGCTTGAATGAGTTGGGTATGTTCAGCCTGGAGAAGACAAGGCTGAGAACTTGCCCACACTTACTTTTCCTCTGTGCTTTCCAGCATTAAAGCTCTGATTCCGAGCACTCTTGTTTTTGCTATCCCTGTGCAAACCATCTTTACCACTGAATTGGAGCAAACAGCGATCTGTGAATTGCCATTTGTTTCACTTCAGCTTTAAAGATTGGGGTTTGGGGTTTTTTTTTTTTTGCAGGGAAAGCTCTGGAGCAACAACAAAAAAGAATACTTGGACGTGAAGATTGAAAGCCTGGAAAGCACAGGTCCAAAGTGTGAAGAAGCCCTGGGAGTTGATATGAGAGCCATCTTCAAATATCTGCGAAGGGCTGTCACATGGAAGATGGAGCAAGCAGGTTTTCTCCTGCTCCAGGGGGCAGAGCTCAAACCAATGGACTCAAATGACAAGAAAGAAGATTCCAACTGAATATTAGGAAGAACTTTCATATGGTAAGGGCTGTTGGACAGTGGAAAAGACCACCTGGGAAGATGGTGGCCTCTCCTTCATTGGAGGTTGGATGGCCATCTGTCAGGGATTCTGGGATGGCGGCTAACAGATTGAGGTTGAATCCTGACAAGACAGAAGTACTGTTTTCAGGGGATGGGGGTGAGCAGGGGTGGGGGACTCCCTGGTCCTGAATGGGGCAACTGTGCCCCTGAAGGACCAGGTACGCAGCCTGGGTGTCATTTTGGACTCACAGCTGTCCATGGAGGCGCAGGTCATTTCTGTGTCCAGGGTAGCTGTTTACCAGCTCCATCTGGTACGCAGGCTGAGACCCTATCTGCCTGCTAGACTGTCTCGCCAGAGTGGTGCATGCTCTAGTTACCTCCCGCTTGGACTACTGCAATGCGCTCTATGTGGGGCTACCTTTTAAGGTGACCCAGAAACTACAATTAATCCAGAATGCGGCAGTTAGACTGGTGACTGGAAGTGGCCGCCGGGACCATATAACACCGGTCCTGAGAGATCTCCATTGGCTCCCAGTACGTTTCCAAACACAATTCAAAGTGTTGGTGCTGACCTTTAAAGCCCTAAACAGCCTTGGCCCAGTATACCTGAAGGAACGTCTCCACCCCATCATTCAGTCCAGACACTGAGGTCCGGCTCTGAGGGCCTTCTGGCGGTTCCTGCACTGTGAGAAGTGAGGTTACAGGGAACCAGGCAGAGGGCCTTCTCGGTAGTAGCGCCCAGATGTCAAGGAAATAAGCAGCTATCCTATTTTTAAAAGACATCAGAAGGCAGCCCTGTTTAGGGAAGTTTTTAATATTTAATGCTGTATTTTTTTAACACTCGATTGGGAGCCACCCAGAGTAGTTGGGGAAACTCAGTCAGATGGGCGGGGTATAAATAATAAAATTATTATTATTATTATTATTATTATTATTATTATTATTATTATTATTAACTGTGATTCCTACATTGCAGGGTGTTGTACTAGATGACCCTTGGGGACCTTCCAACTCTGCCATTCTATGATTCTGTGACCGGTGCACTTTAGATTACCGTAATGTGGGTGCATCATAGCCAACATTTTACATGACAAACTATTATTCTCTCTTTGATTCATACAAAACCAGTGACCTATTCAGGCCTTCAATGAACTGGGGGAGGGGAATAAAGCATGTATGAGGCATGGGGGGGCATAACCCCCAACCTTCCCATGCTGAATGGGGTGCTTGAATACAAACTTTTAGTGCATTCGGCTTAGAAACGTCCCCACTATTGGGAACCCAGATCTTTTGCCAGACTCAGGAAGCTATGAGGCTGCAGCCTGTGGGAATGCACAGCCCTGATCTTCTGTTTAAGGCAAACACCTGAATAGCGCTCAGGAGAGACACCTACAGCGAGGACTCAGGAAAACAGCATAAAGAAGCTTGTTCCCTCAGCCTGCCCTGCCCCTACTAAGTATCACACTATGGCTACTGGAAAGCCACTCCCGACATAAGGTGGGGTTTGCGGGCCCACGCCCCCAACATCCGCACGGGGCTGGCTGCCTGCCCTGCCCCTACTAAGTATCACACTACGGCTACTGGAATCCACATGCACCTTTCCAAGACATGCTTTATCCCACCACCACCAAGATCTCTGAAGGTCTGAACTGGGCTATGGCTCTATACAAACCAGTGGAAAGTTGCAATTGACTAAACCACATCAAGCGGGTTCTGGTCTAGTTAATTTCATCCGGTCGCTGTCATGATAGTGGTAAGTATCCAGGAATCTGCTCCCAACGTTCCACAAAAAACACATTTCTCTCTTTAAACAAAAAAGGAATCACCTGGATCAAACCCCACAGCACACAAGTGTCAGCTCTATATATTTTTTCCCAAGCACCCAGCACAAAATTTTCAAACTGCCTTGCAGAACTTGGTCACAGCTACATTCCTGCACATGGCTATGATGCTTCCTGTCTTCCTGGGCAAAATCCTTCTCTTGCCAATTAAACTTCATTGCAGAATGAACCCCTCAAGCTACTATTTTTTCCAGCACCGTTTTTCATTTTATATGTATATTTATTGCATTTCTATCCCACCTTTTCCACCAAGGAGCTCAAGGTGGCATAGGGGTCAGCAAACTTTTTCAGCAGGGAGGCGGTCCACTGTCCCTCAGACCTTGTGGGGGGCCAGACTATATTTTCGGGGGGATGAACGAATTCCTATGTCCCACAAATAACCCAAAGATGCATTTTAAATAAAAGGACACATTCTACTCATGTGAAAACACGCTGATTCCTGGAGATTGGGCCGGATCCAGCCCCTGGGCCTTAGTTTGCCTACCCATAGCATACACACCTGTCCTCATTTAATCCCCACAACAACCCTGTGAGGTAGAGGTTAAGCTGAGATGCCCTGAGTGGCCCAAGGTGAGCTCCATGGCCCAAATGGGGATTTGAACTCTGCTCTCCCAGGTCCTAGTCCAACACACTAACCACTACACCACACTGGCTCTCATGGGCAGATCTATCAGTTTGTGGCTGTGACTTCTCCGTGATGAGCCCCTTCTTCACCTCATCATTTGCAGACATTTAAAAGCCCTCAGATTTGTTACCTCCCCATCCTTTTGTTTCTTCCCTCGTGCTTTTTATTTCCTCTACTCCAGCGGTGGTGATCCTTTTTTAGCTCAAGGACCACATTCAATAAAAGGCAACTTTCCAAAGGCTGCATGCCAATGGCAGGCAATGGATACAAATCTCCCCTTTCTACAGCAGGCTACGTTCCAGCCACACACACAACCCTCCAGCCAGGTAAGCAACAGGCGTTATCACAGCTCAAGGACACATACCAGCCAGGCAAAAGCACTCAAGGAGGGAGCAAAAGATCACAGAAGGGTCGTAGCTCAGTGGTAGAGCATCTGCCTAGCAGCTAGAAGGTCTCTGGTTCAATCCCTGGCAATCTCCAGGTAGGGCTGGGAGAGACTCCCTGCCTGAAACCCTCCCTTTCATAGAATCATAGAATTGTAATGTTGGAAGGGACCACGAAGGGCATCTAGTCCAACCCCCTGCAATGCAAGAATCTTCTGTGGGGCTCGAGCTCAGAACTCTGAGATTAAGAGTCTCATGTTGTACCAGCTGAGCTCACGGCATTTTGAGCTAGATGGACTAGTGGGTCTGAATCAACATAAGGCAGCTTCCTATGTTCCTAAAGGAGGGCCAGTGAAGGGATGCTGCCTGGTGAGAAGATGTGTGGCCCCAGGAGAATCCGGAGGGCCAGATAGAGGAGCTTGGTGGGCCGCATGTGGCCCCTGGCCTGAGCTTCCCCACCCTTGATTCAAGACCTCAGTGAGCCACAGGTCCTAGCTAGAGCAACATCCTGCCTTGCGTGCTCTGTCCAGAACACCCAGTGAGCTGTCCGTGGTGCTGATCTTCTGCCAGGCCTCCTCCCAAGCTTCACCAGTTCTCCCCAAGGGACTCTTTTGAATATAACATGCCCCATACTACCTAGTCATCTGCAACGGCCCTAACAATGCTTCAAAGAGAGACCCATAGCAGTATCGGAGCACCCAACGGGACCACGTCAAGGTAGGCATCCCTCAAAAAACACACCACCCAGGACCGCAAGTCCCTCGCCCTGCGTTTCGCTGGGGCCCTCGCGCAGGCTTACCCAGATCCCTCGGCTGACCGCCACTAGGTCTTCCGAGGTGAGAAAGCAACCCTCGTTTTTGCTTTCTCCGAGACGGCAACTGCTCCTCAAGTGTGTTCTAGCTTTCCTCCCCCACAAGAAAAAGCAAAAGTTACTACGGCAACCAGGAATTTTAAGCCACAGAAAAGCAGAAAATGTCACGAAGGGCTGCTGCTCATCGCGACGGGCGCACTGCATCCAAACGCGAGTGAAAGGTGCAGAGGAGTCGCAGCTCAGGTGAGTAGAAGCATCTGCCTGGCAGGCAGGAAGGCCGGGTTCAATCCCAGCATCTCCAGGTGGGCAGGGGACTGTTTCCTAACAGCACCCTCTCAGCACCCTCACCAAACTACAGCTCCCAGAATCCTTTGGGGGAAGGGAAAACTGTCTAAAATGGTATGGCGCTCTTTCAGTGTGTGGTGTTAATATGGCATAGATCAGCCTGGGTGGAGAAGGAGATGTTTCAAGGCACCATTCACCAGCGTGGCTCACGCTAGTTGCCTGGTCCAAGAACTACCTCCACTCACAGCCGTTCTGTCTGGCCATTAGAAACAAAATGAAGCCTTGGTACCAGCCTGTTTTCCTTCTCCCTCCCTCCCATTCCACTTCCTTTTCCATCATGTCTCATTAGACCAGGCATGTCCAAAGTCCATTTTGGGGGCCCGTCAGTCAATGATTTAATCTGGCCCCCGTGACAGTATATGTCCTGGGGTAAAATTGTAAAAAAAAAAAAAGCTCAGCAACTTCAATCCACACACGTTCACTTCATCAAATCTGGCCCTCTTTGGAAGAAGTTTGGGCACCCCTGCATTAGACTATAAGCCGCTGTTTTAAATGGCCAACTGCTTTGAGTGGGGAAGGGCTGCAGCTCAATGAAAGAGCCTCTGTTTCAAATGCAGGAGGTCCCAGGTGCATCTCCAGGTCGTCCAGGGAGGGACCCCCTGTCTGAAAATACTAGCCAGAAGAACCAAAGATCTGGCTCTCCCTCTCTCCTCTAAAACCTGGAGCCAAATCTGTGGCTCTGAAGGGACCCAGGCTGCTGAAAGTTGCCGAACCCTCTTAGAGGGAAAGCATTGGGTTGACTTTGGACATAGAGGCTCTGCTTCCTTTTGCTGGCCTACACAGATCCCTTGGACCCTGATTCTTTGACAATGTGCCACAGTTGCGTTGCAAGAGCACCGATGCAGCCCAGTAGCTGAGAGATTGCACTAAGCTCCAGGTTCAAAACACATCGGTGCCATGAGTTCACTAGGTGGCCATTCTGAAACTGCTGAACTCCAGCTCCCATCAGACCCAGTCAGGAGAGCCTGGTGATCAGGGCTGATGGGAGTTGTAGTCCCAATAACATATGGAGGACCACAAGTTCCTCCCTGCTGCCTCAAAGCAAGCCACTCTCCCAGCCCAGCCTACCTCACAAGATTGTTGTAAAAGCAGGAAGATGGTGCGTCTGGAATGCTTCAGTGTATTCAAGCACTGAGCTTTATTGTTGGGTAGAGAAAAAGCATTTTGGAATCTTGTGGGTGCCTGTGCAAGGTGGTGGTCCCAATCTAGACTGCAAAGTCAGAGCTAGTTAATATATTAAAAATGGAAGACGGGTGGAGTGCCAATGCCCTACAGGTCAGGATTAGCCTTCAGCCCATTCTCCATTCTACAATGCTTTAGGAGGGCGGTCCTATACATCCTAATGAAGAGGCATTAGCCATCACACAAAAATGACAAATGGAAGCCCATCCATCTCCTTCCTCACCCCCACCTCCTTCGTCTGGAGCGATAATGGATAATTCCTCTTCCCACCCCCATTGCTGGGACTCTGGCAACTGCATTCACGAGCCAGCAGCTGATTAATGGCCCGGCGTGCTGATTGCAATATGGCTCCCCTGTGATTAATATTCACCATCGATAACAATGCTTACAAGGCACCTGGTGCCCCCATGGCGATGCAACCTGAAAGGTTACCCTACTTGCAATGCCAACCCAAATGTTACCCGCTCTGTCAGCAATTCATCATGCTGCAGGCTTCAGTAGCAACAGCCTCTCGGATCGAAGTGATTGACTGAGTACAGATAATGGCAGCAGAGAAGAATAAAAACACACACAGACACACGCCAACAGACCGAGGACAGGACAGAGCCTTTTTTGGCTGCAGATATCTATACACACCCCTAGAGGGGGGGCAGCAGCAGAAGCTGGATGAGACCATAAGTGAAAGAGGCAGAGGGAAATCAGCTGACAGCCATCCTCTCTCTGAGCCCCCAGACATCCGTCACCAGGGCAGGCGTGGAAAGCACATCCGTCAGACGCCCGTTCTGAAGAAGTGACGGCGTGGCGACACGGGTGACCTTTTATCTGCGACACGGAACCGCAGAGGCTCTGGTCGTGATGCAGAGTCAATACAGGCTCCCTCTTCATTTATCTCCCAGCCGGCTGTCCATCTCTTCGTCTCACCTGTCCATCATCACAGGCGAGGTTTATTTAATTAGCCAAAGAGAAGCCTGAGCAACCCGCCCCCTTCCTCTCACCCTTTCTTTCTTTTAAAACAAATAAAATAAAATAAAATTCCTCTGCATTAATGGCCCTTCTGCACTTCCAAGGACCTTTCCAGAAGATCGGGTTTTCTCTACACAAGAAATGCAAAAGTTACACAGATGCCTGCTAAACTTCCCGCTGCAGAAAGGTGCTGGTTTTATTGGTGTTCAAGCTGCAGTTATTTTGTGGCTGGGGAAAATTCAAGAGCCAAACGGGAATTTCTCGATGGGGGGGGGGGGTTGGCTTTAACATCCCTGCCTTCCCTTTAAAAAGGAAGCTTTTGTTTTATTTTTATTTAAAGTATTTTATAGCCTGCCTTTAAGGGCAAGAGCTCTCTCTCGGGGCAACATATGAGATCAAACAACAGAATCACAGTAAACATACTTAATTGAAGCCAGTTAATAAGGGAGAGGTTAAAAACACCCAGCTAGTCCCAAACTAGCCATGATTGCTATACTCTGCCTCAATGGTCGGTCAGAGGCAGTAATCCTGAATACCACTTGCTGGAAGCCACAGGAGGGAAGAAAGATTTTGTGCTCGGGTCCTGCTTGCAAATTTTCCATGGGCATCTCATTGGCTTCCATGAGAACAGGATGCTGGACCCGATAGGCCATTGGCCTGATCCTGCAAGCCTGTTCTTATGTTATTATTCTTTTACTGTTGGAGAATAAGGCTATCATCAACCATGTTCTGCCTCCACTGTCAGAGGTAGTATATACACAGGCGAACTAATGCCAGTGAACTGGAAGAAGCAAAGATCAGCAGTGTCAAAGCAATGATTCTTCAACATCAACTTTGTTGGACTGGTCATGTTGGGCATATGCCTGATTATCATCTTTCAAAACAACTGCTCTATTCCGAACTTAAAAATGGAAAGCATAATGCTGGTGGTCAACAAAAGAGGTTAGAAGACTCTCTCAAGGCAAATCTTTAAAAATGTAGTATAAACACCAACAACTGGGAAACACTGGCTTGCGAGCGCTCCAATTGGAGAACAGCCTTTACCAAAGGCTTTGAAGACACTCGAACTCAGGACGAAAGGGAGAAACGTGCTAAGAGGAAGGCACGCTTGGCAAACCCTCACCATGATCAACTCCTAACCCGAAATCTATGTCCCCACTGTGGAAGGACGTGTGGATCCAGAATTGGCCTCCACGGTCACTTATGCACTCACTGTTAAAACCATGTTTGTGGAAGGCAATCTTACTCGGCTACAAGGGATCGCCAAAGAAGAAGAAGATGCCCCCAAATTTGCTGGGAATTACAAGTGTGAAGAGTGTTGTTGTACTCATGTCCTCCTTGCAGCCTTGCCATAAGAAGCTGTTCAGCCACTGTGGGAACAGGATGTCCGGGCTAGAGGGGCCCATGGTCTGATTCAGCAGGAAGGTTCTTTTGTGTACATTGAATGGGGGACCTTCCACCTCCAGGCACGGGCCCTGCAGCCAAGCTCTGTTAGAACTGTCAGGTTCTTTTCAACGACCACATTTCTAGGCCTCAGGGAAGTGGCAGGCTGTCACCTGGAAGGCACTGCGCTCCTGGAAGTCAGTGGAAAGTTCTGGGAAGCCTTCTCTGCTCTCCGAGCGCAGTATAAAGAAACAGCTTCTGTCCCTTTAAAGCACCTTTGAGTCAGCAGCAGACGAGATGGAAGGGTTGAGATTGATATTAATAAATTAGGATAAGGTACAATGTCAATGTCGGTTAATGAGTCATTCATTAGAGCGGTCCAATTTCCTAGGACATATCTCTACAGGAGTAACGTGCGAGCAGAGAGTGGGGGAAGGGGGGACGGAAATATAGGGCATCATGACACTCCATGCAGCTCGAGACAAACTGCTCGCCCGTCGTTTCTTGGTGCAGAGCACAGCGAAGAGGCCTTAGCCATGAAAAGCATTGTAGTGCAGCAACTGAAAGCACAGGCGAAGCATTTCCGAGAGTTGGAGCTATTCAACTGCCTCAGAATGTGGCAGACTCTGGAGCCTGAGCAGAAAGTTAGTACAGTGGTACTTAATTAGTTCCGGAGGTCTGTTCTTAACCTGAAACTGTTCTTAACCTGAAGCACCACTTTAGCTAATGGGGCCTCCTGCTGCTGCTGCGCCACAGGAGCAAAATTTCTGTTCTCATCCTGAAGCAAAGCTCTTAACCCGAAGTATTATTTCTGGGTTAGAAGAGTCTGTAACCTGAAGCATATGTAACCCGAAGCGTGTGTAACCTGAAGCATATGTAACCCGAGGTACCACTGTACAGTGGTACCTCGGGTTAAGAACTTAATTTATTCTGGAGGTCTGTTCTTAACCTGAAGCTGTTCTTAACCTGAGGTACCACTTTAGCTAATGGGGCCTCCCACTGCAGCCACGTGATTTCTGTTCTCATCCTGAAGCAAAGTTCTTAACCCGAGGTACTATTTCTCGGTTAGTAGAGTCTATAACCTGAAGCGTCTGTAACCCGAGGTACCATTGTACCTTTCTCCCCCAAAAAAGGCACCTGGGGACAAGTTGGGTGCAAAAAAAGGCTGAGTCCCCCTCCCACCCATCCCTGACGTCATGGAGCCCAGAGCTGACCCACCCATGAGGCAAGGTGAGGGGACTGCCTCATGCGCCAGGATCCACAGAGGCAGCAGGTCTGGCCTCCAAGGAATGCATTTGGCCCTCAGAAGGCTACCCAGAAGGAACTGCGGCCCTCGGACAGGAAAAGGTTCCCCACCTCTGGAATCAATCCTGTGACCTGGCAGTAGCTAGATTCCAAGGGAGTGTGCCATTGGCAGAAAGGCAGAACAGGATCCAGTGTCGACTTTATGTGTGTGTGTTAAGAGTGGCAAATTTAATGTCATGCCTGAAGGAAGCCAGGAAGAAAAACCAGTGGAGGGAGAGGCAAATGCATGTGAGGGTATAATTACATTGGGATGGGGGGGGATTTCTCCTCCCCCTCTAACATCAAGACTCCAGAAGCCAGCTTTGTCCCTGGGCGGGGAAGATGGAAAACTGTGATGGGCTTGTCCCAGGATGCAACAACCAGCCACACCTCTGAAGGGTGAAATCAGCGCTTTCCTGTGCAGCCTTCCAGCTCTTCCTCGTTCCCCCATGCCAGATTCCTCTGCCTTAAAGCAAAGAAGGGGAAGGCATCAGGAGTTGATTTAGGGTCACGCCAAGGTCATAGAATAAGAGAATTGTAGAGTTGGAAGGGACCCCGAGGGTCATCTAGTCCAACCCCCTGCAAGGCAGGAATCTCAGCTAAAGCATCCATGACAGATGACCATCCAGCCTCTGCTTCAAAACCTCCAAGGAAGGAAAGTCCACCACTTCCTGAGGGAGAATGTTCCAGATTCAAACAGCTCCCACGGTCTGAAAGTTTTTTCTGTATGTTTAGTCCGAATCTCCTTTCTTGTAACTTGAAGCCATTGGTTCGAGTCCTACCACCCAGAACAGAACAAAACAAGCTTGTTCCCTCTTCCATGTGGCAGCCTTTGAGATATTTGAAGATGGCTACCGTATCTCCTCTCAGTCTCCTCTTTCCGGTCTAAACATACCCAGCTCCTTCAACCGTTCCTCATAAGGCTTTGTTTTGAGACACTTGATTATCTTGGTTGCCCTCCTCCGCACACGGTCCTTCTTACTGTGAGTTCATTATGATTATCACAATGGGCTGGAGGCGGTTGAACGCAACACCCTTCCAGGTTGGCCCGTCAAGTCCAGCATCCCGTTCTCACAGCAGCCAGCCAGATGTCCGCAAGCAGGTCCTAAGACCACCAGCGCTCTGCCTCACCTGTCATTCCCAGCAACTGTCATTCAGAAGCATGCTGCTCTGACGGCAGAGGTAGAGCACAGCCATGGTGGCCCATAGCCAAGACCTCCTCAACCACAGAGTTGCTGATCACACGGCCAGGTGGTGGGAAGCCAAATCTCAGCACGGGTGCAGGTCCCCCAACTGCTGGGAGCTTACAGGCAATATCTCGGAAAGTGGTAGGCTCTCCTTCTAGAGAGGTTTTTAAAGAGAGGTTGGCTGGCCACCTGCCAAGGATTCCTTATCTGTCATCCCTGAACTGCAGAGGGTTGGACTAGATGACTCTTGGGGTCCCTTCCATCTCTCCACTTCTATGATGCCATTCATACAGCTGGTTGCCTATAGCCAGAGCAGCGAATTTTGAGACCCGCCACATCCAACTGCCACACTGAGCTCAGTGTGGCTTCTGTTATCCCACAGCACCCTCTGCTGTTTGCAAGAGGCCAAGCAGGCAGACTTTATTTATTTTTTTACAGATGATTATGATGGTGATGGCGATGACTATTACCCTCCATTCACCCTAAGTCCCAGGGCAGGTTGCAGTAACTGTTAAAAAAAACATACTCAGGAGGTTATCTTATCAATTTGTGACCATTAATCCATCCAGCTCAGTACAGTGGTACCTCGGATTAAGAACTTAATTCGTTCTGGAGGTCCATTCTTAACCTGAAACTGTTCTTAACCTAAGGTACCACTTTAGCTAATGCGGCCTCCCGCTGCCGCCACTGCACAATTTCTGTTCTCATCTTGAAGCAAAGTTCTTAACCCGAGGTACTATTTCTGGGTTAGCGGAGTCTGTAACCTGAAGCGTCTGTAACCTGAAGCGTCTGTAACCCGAGGTACCACTGTACTGTCAATACTGACTGGTGGTGGCTCTCTAGGATATCAGACCAGGCTCTCATCTAGCCCAGCCTGGAAACAACAAGAGTTGAACCTGGTACCTTCTGTATGCAAAGGAGTTGCTCAGCTGCTGAGCAACAGCCATTCCCTGTGCATTTAGAAGCCATCCAATTAGGTCTCTCCCCCCACCACACCACACACATACACACTTCCAAAATGACAGAGAGGTTTGCAAGACTTGCAGTTGCAATCAAAGTTTGCTGTACACTCTTTTTACAGCTGTTGAAGAAACTGTTAAGCAGAGAGGCGGATGAGAATTCATAAAGGAACGTCAACAAGCTGCGAGATTTCCAGGCACCCCTAACAGGAGGGTCCTGTCAGCCGTTCTAGGATATACTAGAAGCTATAAGCAGATCAGGGAAGCCAAGAAGCTTTCCCCACCCTACTTTCCACTCCAGTTTCACCTTTTCTGAGAAAAGGAGAGTAAAAGGAGATTGCCAGAGGTGTATAAAAGTTACCCCTAGAGAAAGTGGTTAATGGGAAGTGTTTCCTTCCCTCTCCCATAACACTGGAACTAACAGAGAGACAATGAAGCTCAAGGTTCATTGTTAGACGATTCAGGACAGATAAACGAGAGAGTATTTCTTCATGCAATGTGTAGTTAAACTGTGGAACTCACTCCCACAGGAGGCAGCGCCAGAGGACAGTGCTATGGCTGGCTACTAGCCTGATGGCTATGCTCTTCCTCCACGATCAGAGGCAATAATGTCTCTGAATGCCAGTTGCCGCGAATCACAGGTGGGGAGAGGGCTCTTGCGCTCAGGTCCTGCTTGTGGGGCTTTCCATGGAGACATCTGGTTGCCCACTTTAAGAGGAGGGTCACTGGACTAGATGGGCTATTGGCCTGATCTAGCAGGCTCCTCTTATGTTCCTATGCTCTTATTCTCATCTGGGCAACCAGAGCCGCACGCCAGTGGTGGACACCTAGCTAAACTGCAAACCTACCTCCCACAGAAGGCAGTGGCCATCACCAACTTAAAAAGGTAAAGGGGCCCCTGACCATTAGGTCCAGTCGTGACCGACTCTGGGGTTGCGGTGCTCATCTCACTTTATTGGCCGAGGGAGCCGCCGTACAGCTTCCGGGTCATGTGCCCAGCATGACTTAGCCGCGTCTGGTGAACCAGAGCAGCGCACGGAAACACAGTTTACCTTCCTGCCAGAGCGGTACCTATTTATCTACTTGCACTTTGATGTGCTTTTGAACTGCTAGGTTAGTAGGAGCAGGGACCGAACAACGGGAGCTCACCCCACCACGGGGATTCAGACCGCCAACCTTCTGATTGGCAAGTCCTAGGCTCTGTGGTTTAACCCACAGAGCCACCTGCATCCCCCCATCACCAACTTAGATGGCTTTAAAAGAGGACTGGGGAAATTCAAGGAAAGGTGGAGGCTACTGGGGGTGGGTACTAGCCATGATAAAGGCATTGCTTCTATATACCAGCTGCTGTAGGGGAGAGCACTGTTGTGCTCAGGTCAGTGTGGTAATTGTGAGAACAGGACGCTGGACTAGATGGGCCATTGGAGATAAGGTCCTGTAGCCTGGGGTTAGAATATATATATACTGTATACCTGAAGGAGCGTCACCACCCCCATCATCCAGCTCGGACACTGAGGTTCAGCTCTGAGGGCCTTCTGGCGGTTCCCTCACTGAGAAAAGTGAGGTTACAGGGAACCAGGCAGAAGGCCTTCTCAGTAGTGGCGCCTGCCCTGTGGAACACCCTCCCACCAGATGTCAAGGCAGTAAACAACTATTTTACTTTTAAAAGACAACTGAAGGCGGCCTTGTTTAGGGAAGTTTTTAATGTCTGATGCTGTATTGTTTTTAATATTTGGTTGGAAGCTGCCCAGAGTGGCTAGGGAAACCCAGCCAGATGGGCAGGGTATGAATTATAAATTATAAATTTATTATTATTATTATTATTATTATTATTATTATTATTATTATTATACAGTGGTGCCCCGCAAGACGAATGCCTCGCAAGACGAAAAACCCGCTAGACGAAAGGGTTTTCCGTTTTGGAGGTGCTTCGCAAAACGAATTTCCCTATGGGCTTGCTTCGCAAGACGAAATGTCTTGCGAGTTTTTCCGACTTTTTTTTCCTTCCCCCCCCCCTTTTTCTAAGCCACTAAACCGCTTATCTGCTTATCCGCTAAGCTGATAAGCCGCTAAAAGCCACTAAAAGCCACTAAGCCGCTAATAGCGCTAATCCGCTAAGCCGTCAATGGGCTTGCTTCGCAAGACGAAAAAACCGCTAGACGAAGAGAATCGCGGAACGGATTCTTTTCGTCTTGCAAGGCACCACTGTATAACCTAACTGGGAGGGCCCCAAGGTTCTCCACTGAAAGTTAGACACCCAGTCATCAGCGAGGGAGAGAGGGAGAGCACACCTTCGCACCTGATTTATGGACGCTCCGGAGGCAGGAGAGGGAGGCGTTGAGCCTTGCGCATTCTTCCTGGTTGGCCCCAAACTTCTTCACCGTCATGCAGACCTGCTCATCCGTCATCTCCAGAAGGTCCTCCAGGTTCAACTGGCCGGGAGTGATTTCCTAGAGGGAGGAAGGGGGAAGGCAAGTGTCATAAGAAGGAGGAAGAGAGTCTCATCAGGCCAAGCAAATCTGCCAGAGATCAACAACTCAGTCGCATCCTCCTGAAATGTAAAGGGTTGCAGCCAAATAAATCCTACTCAGAAAAGACCCGCTGGGATTAATGGTCCTGTTTGAATCAGGTTCCTTCATTCCAATGGGTTTGCCGAGAGGAGGACAAATTTTGGGTGCAATTTCTTATATGAATATTAAGGCAGACAAGTGCTTTCTGTCACCAGCATAAGCGAATGTCTGGCTCTTCTAAGGCTTTATAGAACCTCTATTATTGATCCTGTGAGAAAATTCTCATTTTTGCATACCTTTGTTATTAGTAAAGGGAACATTTGAATGAGTTAACACTTTATTATCCCTTTGGAGCCATACTGTATTTTTGGACTTCTGTCCTTCCAGGCTGTGTCGCTTTATGGTTTACATTTTTTTAATCTTTTCTTTTTGTTTTGTAGGCACAAAACCAGGCAAAAATTAAATGGTAATAACTGGATACAACGCAGGGCAAACGGGGCACTGTCACATCAAGTTCAGCCTGCCCTTAGCCAGTCCCTGCCTGCCTGCCTGACTTCCTTTACAGAACGTCCAGGGCAGGGGCCTTGCCTGGCAGCTTCCTCCCCACTCCCCACCCCATCTCAGTGCTACCCCAGCCGGGAGGATGGGATCAAAACTGGAATTAAATTGGCCTCTGTCTGCCTTTGTCTTTAGCGCCACTTACTGTTGGTCTAAGGGACACAGGTGGCGCTGTGGTGTAAACCACTGAGCCTCTTGGGCTTGCCAATCAGAAGGTTGGCAGTTCGAATCCCCGCGACGGGGTGAGCTCCCGTTGCTCAGTCCCTGCTCCTGCCAACCTAGCAGTTCGAAAGCATGTCAAAGTGCAAGTAGATAAATAGGTACTGCTCCGGCGGGAAGGTAAACGGCATTTCTGTGCACTGCTCAGGTTCACCAGAAGCGGCTTAGTCATGCTGGCCACATGACCCGGAAGCTGTACGCCGGCTCCCTTGGCCAATAAAGCGAGATGAGTGCCACAACCCCAGTGTCGGCCACAACTGGACCTAATGGTCAGGGCTCCCTTTACCTTTACTTTTACTGTTGGTCTCCATGCGTAGCACCCTACCAGCTCCAAGAGACACCTGCTCCCAATGACTCCTACTACTAACACAAGGCTTTCCTTAAGGGGTGATCCAGTTATATATATTGGTCTATTGATTTGATTTAAGACATGCTTTGTATTTGTCTTATGAATGAAATTGTATTACAGTATTGATTTTTAAGATGTTCACCACTGTTTTTTTTTTTCTCTCTCTCTCTTAATGCTAGCAGTCTAGACATCTTTGCAAATAAATAAATCAATAAATAAATAACTGAGAAGAGCCTTGCTGCTGGTTCTTTCTTTTTTCTTCTTTCTTCTTTTTTTGAGTTTATGCTTTATTTTACACATCAACAAAAAACAAACAAAAGAAAATCCTACATTTACATCACCCGCCACCTCAAATACAAAATAAACAAAAAAGTAAATTCTTATGTTTTGTCATTAAACCTTCTTTAGTGAGTATAACAGACCCTCTGAGTGCCCCTGTTTTTCAGGGACAGTCCCAGAATTACAGAAGCCGTCCCAGCTTCTGATTTGATCCCAGAATGTCCTGCTTTTCATTAGGACGTCCCTATTTTCATCGGAGAAATGTTGGAGGGTATGGAGTTATGAGACCTGCAAGCTAAGGAGATAACAACCTTTAAAAGACATCTGAAGGTAGCCCTCTACAGGGAAATTTTTTAATGTTCTATTGTGTTTTTATATATGTTGGAAGCTGCCCAGAGTGGCTGGGGCAACCCAGTCAGCTGGGCAGGGTATAAATAATAAAATTATTACTATTATTATTATTCCAGTCAAACCTCAGCTGTCAAACATAATCCAATCTGGAAGTCCGTTCAGCTTCTGAAATGTTCAACAACCGAGGCACGGCTTCCGATCGGTTGCAGGAGCTTCCTGCTCACAAGCGGAAGCCATGTCAGACGTTCAGCTTCCAAAAAACGTTCAAAAACCGGAGCATTTACTTCCAGATTTTTGGCATTCGGGAGCCGAAACATTCCAAAACAAAGGCGTTCATGATCCGAGATTTACTGTATTATTATTATTATTATTATTATTATTATTATTATTATTATTAAATAGGATGTCCCTGTTTTTATTGGAGAAATGTTAGAGAGTATAAACACGCTGCTTTTCTCTCCTCTCTGGATCTTAAAATGTTTTCATCTGCACTACACATTTAAAGCAGTGTCGTACCATTTTAAATAGCCTTGGCTTCCTCCCAAGGATTCCGGGAACTGTAGTTTGCTAAAGGTGCTGAGAGTTGCTAGGAGATCTCTGTTTCCCTCACAAGAGCTACAATTCCCAGAGCTCCGTGGAAGAGGGAGAGAGTGTTAAACCACTCTGGGAATTGTAGCTTTGTGAAGGGAACAGGGTGTGGGGAGTCTCCTAACAACTCTCAGCACCTATAACAAACTACAGCTCCCGGGATTCTCTGAGGGAACCCAGGGCTGCTTTCAGGGGTACAGCGCCACTTTAAACGTGCGCTGCAGATGGAGCCAAGGTAAGTAACAGATTCAATATTTATGAAGTTTCTATTCCTAGAAATAGCCAAGGGCCAGCAATCCCATGGAAATGGTCGGTGCGCCTTTGCACCTCGGGGCAATTTAAGGCGCTGCGGGGGTGGGCAAGATCGCTCCCAGGTACTGGGCTCTCCGAGAGACTTTTGCAAAAAAGCAAGACGCCAAGAAGGTATTAACAAGTTGCATTCTGAATGTGACATCAAGCTGTTCAGTCACTTGCTCGGTTGCCAAGGGCAACTGAGAGTTTTCTCTGGGTAGCAAAGATTACCTGGTGACATCGCAAACAGCTCTCCTGCAAAATAAGCATAACCTTGACCTGTGGGGCTCTTGTGGGGCTCAGGCAGAATGGTGGTTTCAGATATTTGAACTGTGGAGTGGATATATTGATTGAAAATGTACTGCATTGTAACTTTCAAATAAATGTTTTTTTTTAAAAAAAAAGAGAGAGATTTGAACTGAACAAAAGATCTTTCGTTGAAACCGCAGTTATACAGAACAATGCAAAGATTCCAACTAAACGCAAAGGAGATTCTGACTAAACATCAGGAAGAACTTTCTGATAGTAAGATCTGTTTGACAGTGGAAAGGTCTCCCTCGGGAGGTGGCAGACTCTCCTTCTTTGGGGGGGTTTAAGCAGAGGTTGCCCCTTCATGGATCACTGCCTTGCCGTGGCAAAAGGGCTTGAATAACTCAGAGAAGCTATGAGCGATGCCATGCAGGGACACCCAAGATGGACAGGTCATAGTGGAGAGTTTTGACCAAATGTGATCCACCTGCAGCAGGAACCAGCAAGCCACTCCAGTATCCCTGCCAAGAAAACTCCATGGACAAAGACAACAGGATGGTTTTCCCAGTAGTGATGTACGGAAGTGAGAGCTGGACCATAAAGAAGGCTGATCGCCGAAGAATTGATGCTTTTGAATTATGGTGCTGGAGGAGACTCTTGAGAGTCCCATAGACTGCAAGAAGATCAAACCTATCCATTCTGAAGGAAATCAGCCCTGAGTGCTCACTGGAAGGACAGATCCTGAAGCTGAGGCTCCAATACTTTGGCCACCTCATGAGAAGAGAAGACTCCCTGGAAAAGACCCTGATGTTGGGAAAGATGGAGGGCACAAGGAGAAGGGGCCGACGAGGACGAGATGGTTGGATAGTGTTCTTGAAGGTATCAGCATGAGTTTGACCAAACTGCGGGAGGCAGTGGAAGACAGGAGTGCCTGGCGTGCTCTGGTCCATGGGGTCACGAACAAAAGCAGAGGTCGGATGGCCACCTGTAACGTATGGTCCAGTTGAGATTCCTGAATTATAGGGGGTTGAGCTAGATGACCCTTGGGATCCCTTCCAACTCTACAATTCTATGATTCTAAGAGGCCCCATTGCAGTTCAAGGACACATTTGAGCCATTAACTGTGCATGTTAAATAATATTAACTATATTGCGAGCAGCTTTGATTTACAATAGGGAAATTAAAATTCAGTGTGCAGCCCCTGGGATCTGTGTGTTGTTGTTTTTACTATTAATAATAATATTTTATTAAGAAAATTTCATGTATAAAAAGATAAGTGGGGGGGGGGGAGAAAGAAAGAAGTGAGTGAGATTGAAAAAAAGAAACAATACTATCTGTGTCGAAGGACACTTGCAGCCTGCCTGATCAGAGAGGTTGGACTGCCCGACCCTAGAAGACAAGACAAAGCAGGGCTAAAGAGGGGCAGGACCTGGGCAGAGTCCCAAGGGCCAGATGAAAATGCCTGGAGGGCCACCGTTGATCCATCGAGTTGGTCCATCTGTGCAGGACTGTCTGCACAGACTGGCAGCAAAGTTACAGACAAGGGTCTCTCTGCCAGCCCGAGCAGGAGATGCCTTCAGGGTCTGAACCTGGGAACTTCTACATGCAAACAGATGCTATTCTGCTGAGCTTGGTGTTTCCTGGGTATTATCAGTAGCGGTTTATAGTTTCAAGATTTGCTTGCCACAGGGAAAAGGCGACCTGGGCAGGCCGGGTTGTCCTCTTATATACCTGCTGGGATTGACAAGGCATCTGACCCTCACCTGAATCTCATAGCTCTCCTGTAGCTGCCTCTGATTACTTATCATTTAACTCTTGGGGAAAATAATTAGCATCACACACCATGTGATGATGCAAGCCAGTCTTGCGGCAGCTAGACTGGTGACTGAGAGGGCCGCCGAGACCATATAACACCGGTCGTGAAAGACCTACATTGGCTCCCAGTACATTTCCGAGCACAATTCAAAGTGTTGGTGCTGACCTTTAAAGCCCTAAACGGCCTCGGCCCAGTATACCCGAAGGAGCATCTCCACCCCCATCGTTCTACCCGGACACTGAGGTCCAGCACCGAGGGCCTTCTGGTGGTTCCCTCACTGTGAGAAGCCAAGTTACAGGGAACCAGGCAGAGGGCCTTCTCGGTAGTGGCGCCCTCCCTGTGGAACGCCCTCCCACCAGATGTCAAAGAGAACAACAACTACCAGACTTTTAGAAGACATCTGAAGGCAACCCTGTTTAGGGAAGCTTTTAATGTTTGATGTATTACAGTATTTTAATCTTTTTTTTTTTTGGAAGCCACCCAGAGTGGCTGGGGAAGCCCAGCCAGATGGGCGGTGTATAAATAAATAATAATAATAATAATAATAATAATAATAATAATAATAATGTGCATGGAAGTTGCCAAACCAATTAACCAACTAGAAGGATTACTGTAAATAGCACCAGTTTTCCTATAACTTGATACTGCTGGATAGTTTGAAGGGTAGAGCATCTGCCTTGCTCACAGAAGTTCCCGTTCAACTCTCAGCATCTTCCGTTAGGGCTAGGAATGTCCCTTGCCCCAAACCCTGGAGAACCGCTGCTGCCAGTTAGAGTTGCCTGTATTGAGCTAGATGGACCAAGGGCCTGGCTAAGGCAGCTTCCTTCGGTCCTATGTCGCTTTTCAGATTTTCCACTGAGAAAGTGGCCCAACATAAAAAGAAAAATCCAATCCTACTTCTCATTTTGCTCCCTTTAATGCTAAAAAAAGGAGGTGTTTTAGTCAGGAGCTGCCAGCTAAGCCTATGCATATGAGCTAGATCAGGGGCGTCCAACTTCCAATTGTCTGTATTAAAAAAACTGGCAGTGATCTACCCATTGTCAGAGTTGTTGAGCTCCTTTTAGGAAGCCAAAGTTGTTTTTCCTAGTGGAAAAAGACTCACAGAGTTGAGCAATGCTGCCCTCTTGTGGACCTGTGGAGACAGTGCACCAAAGAAGTGTGACCGCACTTTTAACTTTTCAGGGTCTGAAATTGGAAGGAGAGTGCGGCTTATATTCAGGAGCGCTTCCTTTTATTTGTCTCTTACCTTAAAAGAGGGATCTGATCAGAGAATATATAAAAGTAATAAAACCGACAATCATTTTGATAAAGTGGATACAGTACTAGTACACTCAAGCACCAGTAATCAATGGCCAGTTGTCATCTGTTGAGCAAGCTTCAAATCATAAGGGGACAGAGAGAAGAAAGGTAATTGGCTTAGTAGGAGAAGAAGTAGAAGAAGAATTTGGATTTGATATCCCGCTTTATCACTACCTGAAGGAGTCTCAAAGCAGCTAACATTCTCCTTTCCCTTCCTCCCCCACAACAAACACTCTGTGAGGTGAGTGGGGCTGAGAGACTTCAGAGAAGTGTGACTGGCCCAAGGTCACCCAGCAGCTGCATGTGGAGGAGCGGGGAAGCGAACCCAGTTCACCAGATTACGAGACTACTGCTCTTAACCACTACACCACACTGGTAGATGCTGCTGCTGCCATAGGTGGGTTCTGCTATTCATATCTCAAAAACTGCTTCCTTGGAGAGTCAGCAGAAATTGTAATTTGGAAAAGAGTCAGGGGTTGCCAACTGACGATATCTTGGCCTCCTTTCGTGCCTTTCAAAAAAAGACCAGCCTGTGGACATCTGCCAATGAAATACGTTATTTGCATGGATTTAAACATGATCATGTACTCATTACTGGAGATCAAACTACTGTTAGAGCAGGCATAGGCAAACTCGGCCCTCCAGATGTTTTGGGGCTACAATTCCCATCATCCCTGACCACTGGTCCTGTTAGCTAGGGATCATGGGAGTTGTTGTCCCAAAACATCTGGAGGGCCGAATTTGCCTATGCCTGTATTAGAGTTATAACTACAAGGCCCCTAGTACAAAATACGGCAATCCTAGAAACGGTTCTTTGTAACTACATACCACATTGTGAATTTTGGCCCTAATGAAGTTTTTATGTTACATAAAGAAAAAGAAGTAGTGAAGTTTAAAAGTCAGCAATGTGATAGACCTGCCAGGCCTTTTTATATGGATGCTTTGGGCTGAATGATGGAATAAGAGTGATGGGATACGGTTGGGGTCCGTGTTCCTACTTCTTCCTTCTATGCTTTGTGGACTGTGTGGACCTGTTTAGCGTTGTGGGAATTTTCCTTAGTTTGTTTTGGAGGAACAGGTAGTGAAGATGTTTCTGATTTTATCTATCTCCATGCGCACCCATTGTTTACCCCCCACATCGCCCTCTCTTTCCCCTCCAACCACATGATGTCTGTTGACAATAGCGTCTCTTAAAGCAACTGTGGAACAGACTCTATGAATCGAAAGGGGAGACGCTAGATGTATTTTTCCTTGTTTATTTGGCTGTTTTGTAACACAATACAATATTTAATACAGTGGTGCCTTGGTTGTCGAACGTAATCCGTTCTGGAAGACCGTTCAACTTCCGAAATGTTCGAAAACCGAGGCGCAAAGGGCAGTCTGCAAAGTCAATGGATAAAATGGCGGGGGACACACTCAGCGGAAGCTGTTTGACTTCCAAGGTGCATTTGAAAACAGAAGCATTTACTTCCGGGCTTTCGGCGTTCGAAAACTGAAAGGTTCAGCTTCTGAGATGTTCGACAACCGAGGTATCACTGTAAAAACTTTTTAAAAAAACAAGAAACGTAAGTGAAGTGAAGGTTTGCAGAGAACCTCAGTTTCTCAGTGTGCTTTCAACTGTCTCTGCTTTAGGTAAAGGTAAAGGGACCCCTGACCATTAGGTCCAGTCGTGACTGACTCTGGGGTTGCAGTGCTCGTCTCGCTTTATTGGCCGAGGGAGCGGGCGTACAGCTTCCGGGTCATGTGGCCAGCATGACTAAGCCGCTTCTGGCGAACCAGAGCAGCGCGCGGAAATGCTGTTTACCTTCCCGCTGGAGTGGTACCTATTTATCTACTTGCACTTTGACGTGCTTTCGAACTGCTAGGTTGGCAGGAGCAGGGACTGAGCAACGGGAGCTCACCCCATCGCAGGGATTCGAACCGCTTACCTTCTGATTGGCAAGTCCTAGGCTCTGTGGTTTAACCCACAGCGCCACCCGCGTCCCCCGCCTGTGCTTTACATCAACTAATTAACTAACTAAACCTACGGTCTGCAAATAATAACATCCTCAAGGTCCCAGGCCTCAGAGAGGTTAGGCTGGCCTCAACTAGAGCCAGGGCCTTCTCGGCTGCGGCTCCAATCTGGTGGAACGCTCTATCACAAGAGACTAGGGCCCTGCGGGACCTGACATCTTTCCGCAGGGCCTGCAAGACAGAGTTGTTCCACCAGGCCTTTGGTCAGGGCGCAGCCTGACTCCCTCCTCTGGCAACGTGCACAGAATTTTGCTTAACCGGTTGCCATTAATTTGATTTGATTTTAATTAATTTTTATAATGAAATATTTTTAGAATGTGTGATTATTTGATTATTTGATTATTGTTAGCCGCCCTGAGCCCGGCTTCGGCTGGGGAGGGCGGGATATAAATAAAATTTATTATTATTATTATTATTATTAAACTAATTAAAACACCTCAGCACTGTGAGCTCACAGCACATGATTCTTCCACTGTGCTTCTTAGCGACTCCAATTTGGTCCCCGTCTTATTGCGCTTTCTCCAAAAAGGAACGATTCGTAGAGCACCATCAAAGGCACACAGAACAGAGGAAGGGGAGAAGGGGGGCTGGAGGGACAAGGAGCTGGAGGAGGGAGGCCTGGGAAGAGGCAGGGGCCATCCCCTCCGAGACCCCGTGCGCAGCTCACCTCCATGACCTCCTTGCGGACGTTGACGATGCGGAACCAGTGCAGGAGCTGTGGGAAGCCCTCGAGCTTGGCATTGCGCTCCTGGAGGGCCACTTTCCTCTTGCACGAGAGCTGGCGGCTGAAGTACTTCACCAGTTTGCTCTGGAAAACAGAAAGGGTTGGGAAGAGACAGGAAGTAGGCAGAGTCAAGGCAGCTGTCTCTCAGGAGATCCCGCCTACCCCCTAGGCATGTTCCCCCCTCCTCTCCCCACCATGCTCCCTTCCGCAGCCTCTAGCAGTTCGCGGCCTGGCCCCCAATGAATCACACCTGTGGGTGTTGCCGCCATTTATTTATTTATTTCAAATGTTTTCGATAAATAAAAGTGGTACACAGGGGTATATTGCAACTGACAGTGGGGGAAGAATCTAGCCACCATGGCTAGTAAGGAGTGGGGGCAGACCCAAAAGTGGTTACGAGGAGAGTCATCAAACTATAGAATTGTAGGGTTGGAAGGACTAGTCCAAGTCCCTGCAATTCGGGAATCTTTTGCCCAATGTGAGACTCGAACCTGTGACCCTGAAATTAAGAGTCAATCATACACCACACACTTATTTTATTTCCCATGGAAACAGAAGCATGTATTTCATTCTTGGTAATTTTGCTCAAGTTTACCACACCACTTTCTTCATAGGCTTCTTTCTTTCTTTCTTTCTTTCTTTCTTTCTTTCTTTCTGTCTTTCCTTTTCTTTTACAAAGATTTTTTAAAAAAATCAAAAATCAAAAAGAACTCAGAAAGCCTAACAGATAAATGCAAATAAGATCCAGGCACAACAGAGTTACAAACCCTGTGTTCCAGCTATTTCAAATCTCAGAGATCCCCTTTCATAATGCAATAATGTATTATCATCATCATCATCATCATCATCATTGCAAAAGGATTTAAGCAGGAAAAACCCAACAACACTTCCTAGTCACTGTCCTTTTTGAAGCAGACTGAAAAAGGTATTTCGTTTTGTTGTTGTTAAGCCAGCCTATTGCACAAAGGCAAAAATTTGCCCTCATCGCTCTAACTCCTTTTGCCTCTGGCCAAGCCCATCACTGGCACGCAGCCTCACAGAGTTGACCAAAACTTACATAAGTTTGTAAGAGGAGCCTGCTGGATCCAGCCAATGGCCCATCTAGTCCAGCATCCTGTTCTCTCAGTGGCCAACTAGATGTCCCAATGGGAAACCCTGCAAACAGGACCCAAACACAAGAACACTCTTCCCTCCTGCCGTTTCCAGCTACGGATATTCAGAGGCATTGCTGCCTCTGACAGTGGAGGTATAGAGCATAGCCTTTTCCTCCAGGCAGACTGGTGACTGGGAGCGGCTACCAAGACCACATAACACCGGTCTTAAAAGACCTACATTGGCTCCCAGTATGTTTCCGAGCACAATTCAAAGTGTTGGTGCTGACCTTTAAAGCCCTAAACTGCCCCTGCCCAGTACACCTGAAGGAGCGTCTCCACCCCCCTCGTTCAGCCCGGACACTGAGGTCCACCTCCGAGGGCCTTCTGGCGGTTCCCTCACTGTGAGAAATGAGGTTAAAGGGAAGCAGGCAGAGGGCCTTCTCGGTAGTGGCACCCGCCCTGTGGAACGCCCTCCCATCAGATGCCAAAGAAATAAACAACTACAGTATCTGACTTTTAGAAGACATCTGAAGGCATCCCTGTTTAGGGAAGCTTTTAATGTTTGATGCATTACTGTATTTTAATATTGTGTTGGAAGCCGCCCAGAGTGGCTGGGAAAACCCAGCCAGATGGGCAGGGTATAAATAATTTATTATTATTATTATTATTATTATTATTAGTCCAATCCCTCATTTAAAGCCATCCAAATAGATGGCCGTCTGTGTCCTGCGGCAGCGAGTTCTACAGTTTAACAACATGCCACATGCATGGATAAGTCCTTTCTTTTATCCGCCCTTAAACCTCCAGCATTTAGCTTGTCCACAGTCCAAGTGCTATGAGAGGGGGAGAAAAACTTCTCTCCATGCTGGGCATCATGAACCCTTCAACGGCATCCCTGCTAAGTTGCAGCTCACCATTCCTGACACAAGGTGGCACTGCGTTATATATCCAGGGGTGTCTGCCTCTTCATCCTTTTTCGTAGCCTTGCTGGTTCTTCCCCTGCAGAGACACCAAAGGGTGTCCCACAGCAGCGCCCCAAAATATAGATAAAACTTTATTTGCATTAGCCAATGGCCATAGGAACAGTAACACATCACAGTATACGCAGAAAAGGAAATTTGATATAAGAGCACAATTTAAAGTCCTGAATCAGCCATCAGTTAGTGGCCCTTATTCTGATTGCTCCTGCTATGAACCTAGCCACCTTTGCAGTTATCTGCTCATTTTGATCTGACAGAAGAAAGGACATTGTGGCAGTGGTTGAGCGCCCTGGGATGGTTAGTACGAGTGGGGTGATGATCTCGTTCCTCAGGTCTTTGTAGAAAGTACAGTGGACGCAGGTGGCGCTGTGGGTTAAAGCCTCAGCGCCTAGGACTTGCCGATCGAAAGGTCGGCGGTTCGAATCCCTGCGGCGGGGTGCACTCCCGCTGCTCGGTCCCAGCGCCTGCCAACCTAGCAGTTCGAAAACACCTCCGGGTGCAAGTAGATAAATAGGGACCGCTTACCAGCGGGAAGGTAAACGGCGTTTCCGTGTGCGGCTCTGGCTCGCCAGAGCAGTGATGTCACGCTGGCCACGTGACCCGGAAGTGTCTCCGGACAGCGCTGGCCCCTGGCCTCTTAAGTGAGATGGGCGCACAACCCCAGAGTCTGTCAAGACTGGCCCGTACTGGCAGGGGTACCTTTACCTTTACAGTGGTACCTCGGGTTAAGTACTTAATTCATTCTGGAGGTCCGTTCTTAACCTGAAACTGTTCTTAACCTGAAGCACCACAGCTAATGGGGCCTCCCGCTGCTGCCGCGCCGCTACTGCGCGATTTGTGTTCCCATCGTGAAGCAAAATTCTTAACCTGAGGTAATATTTCTGGGTTAGCGGAGTCTGTAACCTGAAGCGTATGTAACCTGAAGCGTATGTAACCCGAGGTACCACTGTACAAGACAGGAGGACGTGTACACCCCAAAAGAATAACTGTCAGGTTGTGGGCTGGATATGACTTCACCAGGTGTGTGTTGGCAGATGCTGATTCAGGGATAAGGAACTTTAGGTCTGGGGTGGGGTGGGAGGGTGTGAATGTGGCCCTCCAGTACTCTCTGCTCGGACCTCAGGACTCTTCCCAGGCCACAACTCTCACTGGTGCTGCTCAGAGTCTTTGCCTGGCTGAAATGCGCCCCTTGAACTGTGATAATGCCTCTTGCTTGCCTGGATGGAGGAGGGAGAGAGGTTTTCCTTTGTGAGGTAAATTATCTGTAGAAACCTCTGGTTTCTGTGTGGCTTGAATGTCATCTACGGTACAAAAGGTAAAGGGTTGTGTCTGTTGTTCTGCCAGGCAAACGGAGCACTGCTCTGCCAATCTCTTTTTCTTTTTTTAATATACAGTGGTACCTCAGGTTAAGTACTTAATTCATTCCGGTGGTCCGTTCTTAACCTGAAACTGTTCTTAACCTGAAGCACCACTTTAGCTAATGGGGCCTCCTGCTGCTGCCATGCCACCGGAGCACGATTTCTGTTCTCATCCTGAAGCAAAGTTCTTAACCCGAGGTACTATTTCTACGTTATCGGAGTTTCTAACCTGAAGCGTATGTAACCTGAAGCGCATGTAACCAAGGTACCACTGTATTTTTATTGAGTTTTACATAAAAAAATTAAAATTCAAACAAAACATCCACCTCATTGTTTAGGATTCCCTGAATCCTTCAACTCCCCTCCGCCCTTCCAGGGTTACCATTATCAAAAAAAAAATTCCCATTACTTTCTCTCTCATTTTTTTAACAAAAAATAATTCATTTTTACCATAGTTTTTCGTACATTATAAGCATTACTCAAATACTGCCAAAGTTGTTAGTTGTTTACAGTGTTCTCTTAAATCAGGGGTCAGCATACTTTTTCAGCCATGGGCCAGTCCACTGTCCCTCAGACCTTGTGGGGGGCCGGACTATATTTTGAAAAAAAAAATAATGAACGAATGCCTATGCCCCACAAATCACCCAGAGATGCATTTTAAATAAAAAGAAACATTCTACTCATGTAAAAACACACTGATTCCCGGACCGTCTGCAGGCCGGATTGAGAAGGCGATTGGGCCACATCCGGCCCCCGGGCCTTAGGTTGCCTACCCCTGATCTGAGCTATTTACTTCTGGAAAATTACCCCAGTACTTGGGCCTCATTCCAGTATATATGAAGGAGCGTCTCCACCCCCATCGTTCTGCCTGGACACTGAGGTCCAGCTCCGAGGGCCTTCTGGCGGTTCCCTCACTGCAAGAAGTGAGCAGGGAACCAGGCAGAGGGCCTTCTCGGTAGTGGCGCCCACCCTGTGGAATGCCGTCCCATCAGATATAAACCAACTATCTGACTTTGAGAAGACATCTGAAGGCAGGCTTGTTTTGGGAAGTTTTTAATGTTTGCTCTTTTATTGTATTTTTAATATCCTGTTGGAGGCTGCCCAGAGAGGGCAGGGTATAAATTATGATGATGATGATGATGATGATGATGATGATGATGTACTGCTCCATCAGAGGGCGAAGTCCTGCCACACCACCATCCTCAGAGGATAAGTCTACTGCAGTATTTTCATTTCCCAAACCTTGCTGAAGCCACAGACTGCAAAATCAGGCGGTGCCTCTGTTGCAATCCAGAGATATGGAGCAGACAACACTCCTGGCCTTCAGGCTACATGGAGTTTTTGGTTACCTTCAGCTCCTTGCTTAGACAACATCTCTGGCAGTGGGGTGCCAGCCTGCAGGGCTCTCTGGCAGCTGTCCAGAGTCCTGTTCCCTTCTGCCTTCTGTGTAAGGGAGCTAACCCTTTAGGGAGGAAGGGGTGGGACAGACATCCAGTGTGGCACAGAGTGTTGAACCTGGAAGGACCAGGGTTCAAATCCCCACTCAGCCATGAAGCTGATTGAAGTGACCTTGGGCCAGTCACTGCCTCTCAGCCTACCCTACCTCACAGGGTTGTTGTGAGGATAAAATGAGGAGGAGGGAGGAGAACCACTATGAGCTGCTTGGAGGAAAATTCAGATATAAGGTTATTAAATAAATGAATAAATAAAATGAATGAATAGATAGATAAAAAAACACTGTCCTCAGAGATTCATCCCTGCAGTGTTTTATTTCTTCATTGTATTCTGTTCTCCTGGCATTGCAAGTCATTTTGGCTATGAGTTGGGATGGGAGAGAAATTCAACTCAGTTCACATTTTAAGGCAATCATAACCCTTAATTTGCAATTTGTAAAACAATATGCAAACTGAAACCCACAGCCGTCCTCTGAAATTCACTCTTCTCTGAATTTTGCAAGGCAGTTCTCTAACCAAGTAACTTGTGCAAATATACATATACTAAAATCCGCACACAAATGAACTTTAGTAATAATAATAATAATAATAATAATAATAATAATAATAATAATAACATGGAAAGATGCATTGCGTTAGGAAAATCGTTTTGCAAAAGTGTGTATATCGGGGGAAATTGAATGCAATTGAATGTGTATAGGGAGAAATTCACACTTAAAATGCTTATGAATTTTCATGAGGACTTCGTTTTCAAAAAAAATGCAAACTGGTGTGGAAATGTAGAGAACTTAGGATTGGAAAAATGAGAAACCGAAATAGACAGGTTCTCTGTCCATCCCTTGTTATGGGTTTAAACAAAAAAGGAGGGTATGCAAATATTAAGTATAAGTAAAAGCAGACAAAAGCTCTGCAGCTCTTCATGCAGAATAACAGTGGTGCTCATTTCTCCATCTCTTTTGCCCAGGACAAGCCCAGGCTCTCCTCATTTCAAAAGAGCCACCTGCAAGCTGATACCTGAAGAGAGATTGTGGCTACGAGGCGATAAGAGAAAATATTTATCCTCAGCCCCCTCTCTGTGTCCCTCAAACAGCTTATTCTCCATGGAGATGGCAGGCAAGGGGGAGAAGGGGGGAGCGGTGTGATGAGAGGGGACAATCAGTAGCTGCTCAACTGCCTCAGGACTCCACAACAGGTTTCCTTCAAGAAAATGTGTCAACGCACCCAGGGGTAGCTGGTGCCTCCTGGAATGGTAGGACGGAAGGCAGGGAGCCGAACAGCAGGGGGAGCCAGAGCCAATTAGCCCAGCTAATTCTATTTTTGCCCCCATTCTCCATTCTGTGAGACTGAGGAAGAAGAAGCTGACAACCAGGACCATCCCCTGGGCTGGTTATGAGGAAACCAGGCAGGCTGGTAGGGGCTGGCTGAGTTTCTCCCTTCTTCACAAATAGGAATGGGGGGAGCCTTGCCAACCATTGCTACTGTCATCATCATGATCATCATTTATTATTTATACCCCGCCCATCTAGCTGGGCTTTCCCAGTCACTCTGGGCGGCTCCCAGCAGAATATTAAAACCACGATAGAACATCAAACATTAAAAACTTCCCTAAACAGGGCTGCCTTCAGATGTCTTCTAAAAGTCAGATAGTTGGTTTACAGTAGTACCTCGGATTACAAATGCTTCAGGTTACAGACGCTTCAGGTTACAGACTCCACTAACCCAAAAATAGTACCTCAGGTTAAGAACTTTGCTTCAGGATGAGAACAGAAATCACGCGGCACAGGCGCAGAGGCAGTGGAAGGCCCCATTAGCTAAAGTGGTACCTCAGATTAAGAACAGTTTCAGGTTAAGAACGGACCTCCAGAACTAATTAAGTTCTTAACCCGAAGTACCACTGTATTTCCTTGACATCTGATGGGAGGGTGTTCCACAGGGCGGGCACCACCAACAAGAAGGCCCTCTGTCTGGTTCCCTGTAACCTCACGTCTTGCAGGGAGGGAACCGCCAGAAGGCCCTCGGAGCTGGACCTCAGTGTCCGGGCTGAACAGTGGCAGTGCAGACACTCCTTCAGGTATACTGGGCCGAGGCCCTGAGGCCCTTAGAGATGCCATGGAAGGAATGGTCCAGTCCTTGGCAGCAATGGGAGGAGTTTGGGGAGATGGCACTTGATGACCCCAGGGAAAGTCCCAGTGGGTGGTGGGAGGTGAAACTGGGGCCCCAGGAAGTATCAGAACCTGAAGGGGAGACAGAGTGAGAAGCTGGATCCAAGTAGGGTTGACTGAGAAGAGTTCTGCTCCCATAATATCAGAAAGCTCCAATGAGATGGTAGGAACACAAGAAGAGCAATGACCCATCTATTACGGAATCCTGTTCTCACAGTGGCACACCAGATGCCCAAAGGGGAAACCCGCAATCAGGACCTGGGCATGAGATCACTCTCCCTTCCTGTGGTTTCCAGCAACTGGTATTCAGAAGCATTACTGCCTCCAAGTGTGAAGGGAGAACATAACAATCATGACAGGTAGCCTTCCACAGCCCTCTCCTCCACAAATTCATCTTATCCTCTTTTAAAGCCCTCCAAGTTCATGGCCACCACTGCCCCCTGCGGAAGAAAGTGTGTTGAACCGTTCCAGGTGCTCTGCAAACGCCATCTTGGCAGTCAAGATAACCACAATTAATTGGTTCGCCATGAGCTCATAGATGTTTCTCTTCGTTTGCTTTGATATAGGCTAATTGGCTCCCTTTGATGCTCTCCTTATCTCTGGGCTCGGGGTTGCTGGGCTCTGAGCCCAGAAGGGGGGACTATCTGTAAGATTTGGGTATCTGCCACCTGTGCCCTCCCCTGGACAGATGGGTAGTCCTAGCCAAACTGGTGTTTTCTTCTTTGTGTATAAAGAATGCATGGGTGTTTGCTTGGGTGTGGACAAGCCGTCCCCTTGCTGCGGTGTCTGACCCATTTCAGTAAAGACTAGGAGACCTGGCAGGCTGATTTGCTGTAAGTCTACACCTTTCCTTAATCAAGCACTAGAACTGATCCCTCTAACGTTTTTGGACATCCTTCTTCGGTATTCCTGCACCCAACCAATCCCTTGAGCCCTCCTTTGGGCCTGTGGATCAGGACAGCAATTTCTCACAGATTAACTCTCCGCTGTGTGGAGCCCTTTCATTTATCTGCCCCAAATCATCAGCGGCGCCTCCTCCCTCCCTCCTCCTGGCTTCTCCCTGCCCTGCCTAGAGGAGGAAGGGGGCTGGGCTTTGCTGGTGCCAGCAGCAGCAGCAGCGCTCGAGCGGCCGCCATTTTAAGCAGCCCCTCTCTCTCACCTCTGCTGTGGTTTAAATGTGATATGGCACTACAAACTCTCCAATGGGGGCTGTGCCTTATATATTTTTAGATAGATGATGATGATGATGAAGAAGAAGAAGAAGACAGATCAATGATAGATAGATAGATAGATGATAGATGATAGATTAGATAGATAGATAGATAGATAGATAGATAGATAGATAGATAGATATAGATATGGGGGCACAGGTGGCGCTGTGGTCGAAACCACTGAGCATTTTAGGATTGCCAATCAGAAGGTCGGCGGTTCGAATCCCCGCAGTGGGGTGAGCTCCCATTGCTTTGTCCCAGCTCCTGCCAACATAGCAGTTTGCAAAGGATCCTGGGAAGTATAGTTTGTCATGGATGCTGACAGTTGTTATGATCAGGGGCAGTGGAAGGGGGGCAGTGGGGGTGGTGCGTCCCAGGTGTCATCACTGAGGGGGGTGACATTCAGCACGCCGCATGCCCACAACTCCCAATCCAACACCAAGCCGTCAGGGGAAGGGGCAGAGTTGCACTGCCTTGCCAGCGACCTTCCCCCCTCCCCCCAATTGTTTTGACAGCCCAGGGGAGGTTTGAGAGTCGTGGGCGGGCAGCACGCCATTGCCCCCTGCTCCCGGGCTACTTCTGGGGGGGGGAATCCTCCCCTAAGCTGTCAAAAGAAGAGGGAAGGGAGGAAGGCTGCTGGCAAAGCAGTGTGGCCTGCCATGGGCTGCCCATTCCACCCCCATGGGCGTCTTGCCCCCTGGGACGCTTGCTGTGGTACCCCCCTGGGACACTCGCCTCGCCCCCATGCCCCCCCCCCCCGCGTGCTGGAGCAGCTAGCTCCATCTCTGGTTAGGATGCCCCTGTTCTCCCCAGAGAACTACAGTTCCTGGAGTGGTTTAACAGTCAGTGCCTCTTCCCAAGGAACTCTGGAAATTGTAGTTCTGGGAAGGGGATAGGGGTTTTGTCCAACATCTCTCTGCACCCTGGGAAACTACAGTTCCCAGGATTCTCTGCGGGAAGTCGTGACGGTTTAAAAGTGGGGTGATACTGCTTGAAAAGTATAGTGCAGATGGAACCTTACCATAGGAGAGGAGGGCGAAGCAATTGCACCTTCACTTTCACAGGAAAGGTGGGCTGGAGATGTGTAAACCAATCCATTTTGGTTTCTCTCAGTTTCTCCAGTCGTAAGTGCAGTTCTCCACATCCGTTTGCATTATTATTATTTTTTAAACAAAAAAATTACTCATGAAAATTCGTCAGCGTTTTAGTGGGAAAATGCTCTTCAAAAAAAAGTGCATATTAGGCAAAGTGTCACAGAAACATTTTCAATAAAACACTGAGGAATTTTCATGAGGAACTTTTTAAATAAATATTCCAACATGGATAAAAACATAAGAAACCATTTTTGAAAACTTCCCTATATAGGGCTCCCTCCAGATGACTTCTAAAGATTGTATAGTTACATATCACCTTGGCTCGGGGGCCACATAACTCCATACCCTCCAATATTTATCTGATGAAAATAGGGATGTCCTACCAGACCCTCCAACATTTCTCTGATGAAAATAGGGATGCACTAAGGACATTCCAGGATCAAATCATGAAACCGGGACAGCTTCTGTAAAACCAGGATTGCCTCCGGAAAATAGGGGCAACGTGAGCACATTGAATTGTGCCCAGAAACAAACTGACAACCAGCACAGCTGTTAGGAAGCAGGGGGTTACATGAGATCTACTGTAAATGGATTAAGTAAAGGTAAAAGGACCCCTGACCATTAGGTCCAGTCGTGGCCGACTCTGGGGTTGCGGCGCTCGTCTCGCTTTATTGGCCGAGGGAGCCGGCGTACAGCTTCCGGGTCATGTGGCCAGCATGACTAAGCCACTTCTGGTGAACCAGGGCAGCCCACAGAAGTGCCGTTTACCTTCCTGCCTGAGCAGTACCTATTTATCTACTTGCACTTCGATGTGCTTTTGAACTGCTAGGTTGGCAGGAGCAGGGACTGAGCAACAGGAGCTTACCCCGTCGCAGGGATTCGAACTGCCGACCTTCTGATCGGCAAGTCCACCCAGTAATCCGCATGCTGCCTTTTGGACCAAGAGCACCTCCATGTAGAGCGCATTGCAGTCATCCAATCCAGAACTCAGCATGAAGCACGGAGGACAGTGGCCAAGTCACCTCTGTCCAAGAGGGGTCATAGCTGGTGAACCAGCCGGAAAAGTAAACAATTACTGGGTCACTGCCCCTGTACCTCCTTTTCCTACAACTGCTGGAAAAACTAACATGTACTCAGGAGGCAAGCACCACCCCTGTTTCCATGCTAGCCTGTGTGGACAGCAAGCCCCAGGCACAGAAGAGCCAGCGTGGTGTAGTGGTAACAATGTCAGACTAAGACCCGGGAGGCCAGGGTTCGAATCCTGATTCGGTCATAAATCTCAGTGGATGACCGTGGGGGCCAGCTGCAGCCTAACCTCCCTCACAGGGTTGTTGTGCAAAGCGGGCAGAGCTACTTGGCAACGAAATAGATGAGTAAACATACCCTGCTGAGCTTCAGAGGACCACACTGTGTCAATTCGCTGAAGCAAGAGGTGGTAAGGATGGCATTAAACCTGGTCGCCAGGGAGAGGGACGACAGCTGCACCTCTCTCCCAGTGCCTAGCGCCAGCTAATCGACGGAGCTGCAACTGACGTCAGCCAAGGCTGGAAACTGCTCCCTCGGCCTGCCCTGCTGGGAGATTAAGATCTCGCTAAAACAAAGGAGAAACGCAGGTGGAGAGAAAAATAATAATAATAGTGATAAATTAGAGGCACGGAGCCAGCCGCTCGAGGTGGAGTACAATCGCCCGCCCGTCCCCCACCAGCAGGTCAACCAGCGATTCCGTCAGAGGAGGAGCAGAAATCCAACCCACCTTGGAGAGCTCCCTTGGCAAAGGGAGGCTGCGCTTGAAAGTTTAATGAACGCATATTTCCAACATTAGGTGAGAGCCCGACTATAGTGACAGATGATCCCCAGGACTGTGCCAGGCTCCCAAAAGGACAGCTGGTTGTGCGTCGGAGGGCAGACAAAAGGGAGATGCCATTTTAACAGGAGCAAGGTCTCTCTTTCGGAGGGGAGGAAGGCGGTCAAACTTGTTTCACCCAAGTACAGTGGTACCTCGGGTTACATACGCTTCAGGTTACAGACTCCACTAACCCAGAAATAGTACCTTGGGTTAAGAACTTTGCTTCAGGATGAGAACAGAAATCGGGCTCTGGCAGCGCAGCGGCAGCAGGAGGCCCCATTAGCTAAAGTGGTGCTTCAGGTTAAGAACAGTTTCAGGTTAAGAACAGACCTCCGGAACGAATTAAGTACTTAACCCGAGGTTCCACTGTAGTCAGAACCCTTCTTCTGGATCATAGGAAGCTGTCGAGTCAGAGCACAGGCCTATCTAAGCTAGTGCTGTCTACACTGACTGGCAGCAGCTCTCCAGGGTTTCAGAGAGGGTCGTCTGCCAATGCTAGCTGGAAATGCTAGAGATCAAACCTGGGACTTTCAGATCATAGAAGGGACTCTGAGGATCATCTAGTCCAACCCCCTGCAATGCAGGAATAGGCAGCTGTCCCACACGGGGATCGAACCTGCAAGCTTCGCATTATCAGCGCCACGCTCTAACCAACTGAGCTAGATGCTCTAACCACTGCACTGCAGCCCTTCCCTTACAGCACACGAACAGAGAAAGCTGCCTTGCATCGAGTCAGGCCCAAGGTCCATCTGGTTTAGTACCGTCTACACTGACTGGCGGGACGTGGGTGGAGCTGTGGGTTAAACCACAGAGCCTAGGGCTTGCCGATCAGAAGGTTGGCGGTTCGAATCCCCGCGACGGAGTGAACTCCCGTTGCTCGGTCCCTGCTCCTGCCAACCTAGCAGTTCGAAAGCATGCCAAAGTGCAAGTAGATAAATAGGGGTCCAGCAGGAAGTAGGGCTCCAGCAGGAAGGTAAATGGTGTTTCTGTGCACTGCTCTGGTTCACCAGAAGCGGCTTAGTCATGCTGGCCACATGACCCGGAAGCTGTACACCAGCTCCCTCGGCCAAGAAAGCGAGATGAGCGCCGCAACTCCAGAGTCGGCCACGACTGGACCTAATGGTCAGGGGTCCCTTTACCTTTACCTTACACTGACTGGCAGCAGCTCTACAGCGTTTCAGGCAGTCCTAGATGGAGGGGTTGAATCTGGGGACTTCTGCATGCAAAGCAAGCACTAAGCATCTTGAATGAAAGCAAGGGGTGTGCCCACCAGACACATTCATCGGTGTGCCTCTATCTAAGGAAGATTCCTATGTTCCGATGAACATAGCAACCTCCCCATCAATGCTGAGCTGGACAAACGTATTGGCAAGGCAGCTATGGCAATGGCTCACCTCTCCAAAAAGATATGGGGCAATGTGGTGCTAACGGCCTACACTGGCTCCCAGGACGTTTCCGAGCACAATTCAAAGTGTTGGTGCTGACCTTTAAAGCCCTAAACGGCCTCAGTCCAGTATACCTGAAGGAGCGTCTCCACCCCCATCGTTCTGCCTGGACACGGAGGTCCAGCGCCAAGGGCCTTCTGGCGGTTCCCTCGCTTCAAGAAGCCAAGTTACAGGGAACCAGGCAGAGGGCCTTCTCGGTGGTGGCGCCCTCCCTGTGGAATGCCCTCCCACCAGATGTCAAAGAGAAAAATAACTACCAAACTTTTAGAAGACATCTGAAGGCAGCCCTGTTTAGGGACACTTTTAATGTTTAATAGGATATTGTATTTTAGTGTTTTGTTGGAAGCTGCCCAGAGTGGCTGGGGAAACCCAGCCAGATCTGCGGGGTATAAATAAATTATTATTATTATTATTATTATTATTATTATTATTATTATTATACCAAAATGAAGGTCTACCAAGCTTGTGTGTTGAGCCCGCTGCTATATGGAAATGAGTCATGGGCAACTTACACCCGCCAGGAGCAAGACCTTAACGCCTTCCACGAGCCTGCATCATGGAGATTTTGGGCATCAAATGGCGCGACAGAATCTCAAACAAAGATGTGCTCTCCCAAGCCCAAATCCCCAGCCTGTTTGCACTCCTGTCTCAGCGACGTCTACACTGGCCTGGTCATGCTCAAAGGATGGAAAATGGCAGGATCCCCAAAGATGTGCTCTGCAGGGAGCTGGCTTCAGGCACCAGGCCTGTTGGCAGACCAACTCTGTGTTACAAAGATGTCTGAAAGCGTGACATGAAGGCGGGCGACATTAACTCTTCTGTATGGGAATCCTTTGCAGATAATTGCAGTGCCTGGAGACAGTCGGGTTGTGTATTCACAGCGGTGACTAGAGGAGGAATGACTGCTGGGAGGAGAGCAGAGAGAAGAATACCCATGGTGCACCTGTAGCAGCAAAACTGGATGCCTTTATCTGCCCCGGCTGCAACAAAACATGTCTCTCCCATACTCCTATACATGACTCTCTAAAGCAGTGTTTCCCAACCTTGTGCCTCCAGCTGTTTTGGGACTACAATTCCCATCATCCCTTGCCACTGGTCTTGCTACTCAGGGATGATGGGAGTTGTAGTTCAAAAACAGCTGGAGGCACAAGGTTGGGAAACACTGCTCTAAAGCCACAGCAGGGGCTGTAACTCTCTAACAGTTTGACTTTACCCCCAAAATCACACTCTTCCATTGTCTACAGAGACAGACGGATGCCAGCAACATGTATTTTTTAGGGCAGGCATCCCCAAACTCAGCCCTCCAAATGTTTTTTGGGACTACATTTCCCATCATCCCTGACCACTGGTCCTGTTAGCTAGGGATGATGGGAGTTGTAGTCCCCAAAACAGCTGGAGGGCCGAGTTTGGGGGTGCCTGTTTTAGCGAGTGGTTTGTCTGCCTCTCTGTCCATCGATTCTCTGTAGACTCTGTAAACTCTCCAGATACCATTGCTAATCTCAGCACGAGGGTTCCTGAAGTGGGGGTGGCAGTCTTCATCAATATTTGGGCACCGGGCACCATTTTGAATCAAGATGGTGGACCAAAACATGACTTTGGTGTGACTTCACTTATCGGAGGGAGCAAACTATGGGGTCCAAACTACGCTAATTTACGCACCTCCAACTATATTGTCACCCCCCTTTGGTGGGTGGGTCTCTGCCAAATTTGTTGTGACAGGTCCAATCTGCATAATTTGGAGGGCTCCGAAAAATCACAGCCAACATTTGGCAGGATGGTTCCAACCTGCACCAACTTGGAAGCTCTTGTGATATCGTAGCCAGACACGAGATGAAGATTCTCATAGTGGAGGCAGTAAAGGTAAAGGGACCCCTGACCATTAGGTCCAGTCATGGACGACTCTGGGATTGGTGCTCTCATCTCGCTTTATTGGCCAAGGGAGCCAGCATACAGCTTCTGGGTCATGTGGCCAGCATGACTAAGCCGCTTCTGGCGAACCAGAGCAGTGCATGGAAAAGCCATTTACCTTCCTGCCAGAGCGGTACCTATTTATCTACTTGCACTTTAACATGCTTTCGAACTGCTAAGTTGGCAGGAGCTGGGACCGAGCAACAGGAGCTCACCCCGTCACAGGGATTCAAACCGCCGACCTTCTGATCGGCAAGTCCTAGGCTCTGTGGTTTAACCCACAGCACCACCCGCATCCCAGTGGAGGCAGTAGCTTCTGTCTATGTTTGGACACTGGGTGCCATTTCTGATTCAACCCTAATTAAACTTTAGCTCACCTATGCACAAAAATAAAAATGGATTCAGGACTGGAGCAGGAGCTGCCCAGGTCAGTTCAGAGTGCAGGATTGGTGGGGTTGGGAGTGCATGCAGCCCTAAAACTCATAAATTACCCTTTCCATATAAAATTCACAATGTATTTTAGTTTCTTCAAATTTACAAGCAGCACCGGGCACTTCCTGCTAGTGTTGTATACTTATGTTTTCAGACAAAACCCCTATGTGATTTTTGGCCTAATTTGCATCTCTAGCTTTCACCAGGTGCTGTCCCAGGTTCTGACATTACAACAAAGAACACAGCCTTGAAATGCAGCAATCCCACCTCAAAGACAAATCTGTGATCGTTTAAATCAACAGGAATCTAAAAGGAAATCAAAGCACATATCAACCCTGTACATCAGGCATCCCCAACCTGCGGCCCTTCAGATGTTTTGGGACTACAACTCCCATGATCCCTAGCTAACAGGACCAGTGGTCAGGGATGATGGGAATTGTAGTCCAAAACATCTGGAGGGCTGCAGGTTGGGGATGCCTGCTCTACATGTCTCGAGAAGCTCGTCTAAACAAAAATGTTTTTTAATTAGTTTGTTTTTTTAAGGATATAGCAAAGGGGCCTATCTAGTGTCAATATGCAAGGAGTTCCAAAGTAGATTTGCATGATGGGGTGACACAGCACCTTAATTCTACAAATCTAAACTATTGCTAGGTGCTCATATCCCTGCCCCAAAATGCTGGGAGACTGGAGGCTCTCTACAGCTAACCCTCAGTTATCACTGAGGTCCGACCCTCAGTACCGGATCCCCTGTGGACTTCAGTCATTACTAAAGAAGGTAATCTCTATTGCCCTACCTAACAGCTCTTTGCTGATTACGCTTGATAGTTATTTATTATAAAAGATAGTTTTAAAAAGGTAAAGGGACCCCTGACCATTAGGTCCAGTCATGGCCAACTCTGCGGTTGTGGCGCTCATCTCGCTTTATTGGCCGAGGGAGCCAACATACAGCTTCCAGGTCATGTGTCCAGCATGACTAAGCTGCTTCTGGCGAACCAGAGCAGCGTATGGAAACGCCGTTTACCTTCCCACTGGAGCAGTACCTATTTATCTACTTGCACTTTGACGTGCTTTCAAACTGCAAGGTTGGCAGGAGCAGGGACCGAGCAACAGGAGCTCACCCCGTCACGGGGATTTGAACCGCCGACCTTCTGATTGGCAAGCCCAAGATGCTCAGTGGTTTAGACCACAGCACCACCGCACTGTTATATACCATTAATTCATTTTTAAAAAAAATCTGAGCAGTTTACAGCAATAATAAATAAAACTATGACAACACTGAGGAACTGAGCCTTTGCTGTCATCCTGTGGAACTCTCTGTCAGAGATTCAGCAGGTGCATTTTGTGCCAACTTTAAAACTCCTCACTCCTGCCTAAGCAGGAACTTTTTCTCGGTCCTATTTAAGCAACTGGATATTGTTTAACCTGAGACTTCCTGCATGCAGAGCTCTACCAGGGAAGCTATATATCCTCACACTAAATGAGTTGTGGGCCAAGGAACATTTATCATCCGTTTGCAAAGCAGATGACATTCATTACGTTTGCAAGCTTTGCAATATTTGCATTTCTCATCGTAAATTGGAGAGGCACAGCCTCGTCTGTGTGTCGCTTTTGCTGGGCAGGTGGCACTAAGATCTGCATCTCTGTAGTTAGAATCTGGATCAGTGCAATATGCGGGGGACTTTCAGAGTTATCTCGGGCCTCGGACCTCATCTCCGTGCATGCAATCCCCCCCCCTCTGCTATTAGAAAAGGTCCTGTTCAATAGGGATGGGGAGAGATTTGATTCAGCTCCCAGCTAGAGGTGAAATCTACCTCATTTGCACATTCTGAAACAATCCACGAACCGAAACCCGGGCCTCCTTTGAACCTCACCACTCCTCTGAATTTTGCAATGCAGTTTCCTAGCCAAGTAAGTTGTGCACAAAAAAATATGTATATACTTCAGAGAAAGTGTGCATGAAAAATGCATATGCTAGCAAAAATAACATACCAAAATGAATTATATTAGGGAACTGCTTTGCAAAAATGTGTATCTTAAGCAAAAATGCACACATACATATGTACATGAGTAGACATCTGTACTAAAATGTGGATTGATTTTCATGAAGACTTTTTAAAATAAATATAGCACAAAGTGATGTGGAAATGTGAAGAGCTGAGCTGAAGAATGGGGGAAATGAGACACAGAGGCTGCATAAACATCGTATATTTAAAGCAAATATAAGGAACATGGTTTCACCCAAAGAGTCCTGGGAACTGTAGTTTACACCACACAGAGAGAGAGTTATACTTTGCAGCACCAAACTACAGTTCCCATGATTCTTTTAGGGAAGTTGGTGTGCTTTAAATGTCTGGCGGGTACGAAACCTCAGAAAAACCAAAACAGACCAATTCATTGATACCTAACCCAACTGAAGACAAATCTGTTGCAAGCTGGTGTGCAAATGTGGGGAGCTGAATTTAAGTTTAGAAAAATGAGAAACTGAAATTGACAATTTGCCCATCCCTGCTGCTCAGCAATATATCCATTTCACACGCCCTCTCCCCCTTGCCTTAGCTTAGAGCCGGTGACCTCCTTCACCATGCTGCTGTCTCAGAAAGGTATGGGAGGGGAGGACGTCTAAAAAAAAAATTGCCTCCGGCAGATTCCAAAAAATAATAATAAACTGGAGCCATCTCTGGAAACAGGGATATGTTCAAACACCCACAGCACATGGGCAGCCAGCAGAGAAAATGAAAATAAAATGTCATCACCTCCAGTCGCTCAGTGTGGTGTGAACAAAATGCTATCACCCCCCCCAAAAAAAAAAAAACAATTCCGCCATGTGTCATCACCATATAAACCACAGGTGTGGCTATGGATTCAGTTAGCAGGCCGGATCCAGTACTCGGCCACATTGCCAGGTGGGCAGGGTCACCCGGCTGTCAATCTCCTGGCATGATATGATGCCAGGTGATACTTCAAAGAAAGAACTGGGAGAAAGCTTAAGAGTGTCTCTTCCCCCACCCCCCAGTTCCTCCTAAACAGACCCAGCTGGCATGCGAAGCCACAGCTGCAAATAAAATAGTCGGAAGCACACTCTAAGGCAGGTACATGGAACATTTGGCCCTGCAGAGGGTGCTGAACTACAACTCCCATCAGTCCAGCAAGCGTGGCCAATAGCCCAGGAGGTGGGAGTTGTAGTTCAGGAACATATGACAGGGCCAAAGGTTCCCCACACCAGATGTCCTTTTTTATTGTGCACTCATGTTGATTTCAGCTCGCGGTGGAATCAGGGCAGTTTTATGAAATCCTACTTTCAACAGGTTATTTTTTGTGGGGGACACACTGCTTCATTTACAATCTAGCCTACGGAGGCTAGGGCCTAAAGCGCGCCCCCGAGCGCTAACCCCTTGGGGAGCGCCCAGGGATATGCATCTCGGGTGGCTCCCCCTGTTGGTGTTTAACCCTTCCCGGTCAGACCGGATAGTCGGTTAGGGCCAATGCCTAAAGCCAATACCCTTCTTTCCTGTAATCAATAAAGTTGTGGCCATTTTTCGCCCATTAACCTAAAACTCTGTGTCCGTTGTCTTCATTTATTCCACCTGTGGGGGGGAGGGAATAGCCACACAATGCCCCTTCCGACCTTCAGGAGGAGGGGGGGTTGTGGGATCACGACCCCGCCCACACTCTGCGAGGCTGGCGTCAGCCTCGCAGGAGACAGGGATTCACCCAATTAGCATACCCTGTGGCGCCAGCCAATTGGCTGGCGGCAGGGGCGGGCCTTCCTAGGGCCACTTAAGGTCAGGGCAGCCCCTGGCTCACCCCCTTTCTTCCCTGGAGACGTCGCAGTTTCCCACCCACCCGCCCTTTAGGTTTTGCCACTGACCTTGCTATGGGCTTCGGCTGGTCGCCGCAAGGGGCCTGGTAGGAGTTTTTCCATTTGGCTAATTGGCTGGTTTTGTAAGCCACTTGGTTTTTTCGCCTACCTCGTAGCAAATCGTCACAACTCCCTCGGTTTTGGCGGTAGGCATTGGCCGGGGTATTATCATGCAGATGAGGTTGGGGGGGAGGAACGCCATCACCTCCCCCAATGCTTGAAGGGTAGTTCGTTAAAGGACTCTGAGGGGCGACGCCTCGTCCGAAACCTACGGAGGCTAGGGCCTAAAGCGCGCCCCCGAGCGGTAACCCCTTGGGGAGCGCCCAGGGATATGCATCTCGGGTGGCTCCCCCTGTTGGTGTTTAACCCTTCCCGGTCAGACCGGATAGTCGGTTAGGGCCAATGCCTAAAGCCAATACCCTTCTTTCCTGTAATCAATAAAGTTGTGGCCATTTTTCGCCCATTAACCTAAAACTCTGTGTCCGTTGTCTTCATTTATTCCACCTGTGGGGGGGAGGGAATAGCCACACAATCTGTGCATGTCCTGTTACTTAAAGTCAGTGGTGGTGCAGTGATTAGCGTGTTGGGCTAGGACCTGAGAGACCAAGGTCCGAGACCAAGGACCATGAAGCTCACTGGGGTGATATTGAACTAGTGGCCTACTTTCAGCCTATCCTACCTCACAGAGTTGTTGTGAGGACCACACGTCACCTTCAGCTTGTAGAGGGCCTTCTTAGTGGCTGCTCCCAGACTTTGGAACTCCCTCCCTAGAAGAGCTGGACTAGCTCCCACCTTCTTGTCTTTCCCCCAGCAGATGAAGGCCTTCTTATTCCAACCAGTTTTTGGAAACTGACTGCTTTTAATGAAAGGGTTTATGCTGTGCTGTTTTTATGGTAATCGTCAGTATGTTTTTAGTAGATTTATATATGTTTGTGTTTTAATTATATTAATGTTTAGTTGTTTTTTAAATTATTTTTTTCTCCATGTTTTTAAGTATTATTATTTTATCTGTAAGTCACCTTGAGTCCCTGTCAGGGGAAAAGGTGGGGTAGGATAATAATAATACAGTGGTACCTCGGGTTACATACGCTTCAGGTTACATACGCTTCAGGTTACAGACTCCACTAACCCAGAAATAGTGCTTCAGGTTAAGAACTTTGCTTCAGGATGAGAACAGAAATTGTGCTCCGGCGGCGCGGCAGCAGCAGGAAGCCCCATTAGCTAAAGTGGTGCTTCAGGTTAAGAACAGTTTCAGGTTAAGTACGGACCTCCGGAACGAATTAAGTACATAACCCGAGGTACCACTGTAATAATAATAATAATAATATAATGGTGCTCTTCAGCATGGCAATAATGCGCTGGCATTGCTGAACAACTGGGAATGCAGAATGATGTGTGGACGGTCCAGTATAACTCCACTATGATTGCACTATTGACATGTTGCAGAATACACACTCCAAAACAAACAGACAAACAGAAAACTCCCATCCCAAAGCCATCCTGGGGCAGCCTCCCTCGCCCACGCCTACCTAAGCATCATCACTCAGTGCTTCAACACTGGAAATGGAAGGAATGGGAACTCATTCTATAGCATCATTTGTACCAGGCGTCTAATTAAGAGATTCCTGCCAGTCCTTCTTATTAATTAGACAGCCCCATCAATCTGTGTGAAGCTTATAGCTTAAAGAACAGAAGTCTCAGCCCAGAGGATCTTGTAGCTTCAAAACTGACACAGAAGGGGTGAGGAAAGAGGGGAACGGAGGCAGTGGAGAACATGGCAACAGCAGCAGAGGCTGGCCCATTTGGGGAAATAGGGCAATGCCCTACCCAGCTCAGCCTGCCCTCAGCCAGCCCCCTTACTAACAACCAGTCCAGAGGGTGGTCCTGTCAGTCACCTTCCTCTTCCTCTTCCTTAGCCTCAGTGTTGCCCTTGTGGAACTCAAAGGAGGGTGGTGACAAGACTAGAATTCATTGACTCAACCTGTCATTGGCTCTGGTGCCACCTACTGTTGGGCTCCCTGCCTTCTGCCCTACCAGTTCCAGTGAGCAGCTGCCACATTGCTCAACGCTGTGGAGAGCCACAGCCAACCAGTACTGGGCTACGTGGGTTGAGGCAGGCTCCTATGTAGCCGCTGAAGAAGAGAGACCATAATTGCAACAAGGATAGAGAGAGCCTGGGTCCTTCGGTGAGCTATTGGCATCCTGCCTTCTTACTTACAAGCAGTCCAATGGGTAGCCTTGCCTGTCACCTTCCTCCTCAGTGCCACCCTTATAATACTCAGCATGGGGGAGGATGGGGACCAAACTAGCATCAGCTGGCTTCGCCTGTCATCGGCGCCACCTGCTGTCAGGCTCCCTGCCTTGTGGCCCATCAGCTACTAGGATAGCTGATCTGAGTACAGACTTGAGGGGACCTGGAGAGGCCAAGGGTTGAACCTGTGAACTTCTTCATGCAAAGCAGTTGCTCTGCCACTGAGCTGCCATATGAACTGCCCCTTGCCCAGTTTTGAGGGTTTGTTTGTTTGTTTGTTTGTTTGTTTGTTTGTTTGTTTGTTTGTTTTAAACCATCACTGCCCATTAGCATCCCAGAAGGGAACTTTTACAAAATGTGGTGGTGTTTTTTGTTTGTTTTCCCCCCTTTCAGACACAAAAGACTACTGCAGGTTCTGTGTCAGCAATTTCTCTGTACCAGTAACTAAACAAGCGGCAAGGGGAAGCTTTTTGCAAGGCTGGGTTGATGCTTTTCCTTGATAAGGCCAATGACATAACCTTATAATATCTCTTTTTTTCACTTCCAAAAAGTCAAGGCTGCTTAGCCCATCTGTTAAGCCCAAACCTTAAGGTGGCCTTGCTAGATTTTTTTTTTTTTAAATGGAATGGAGGAAGCTTTCAGAACAACTAGCCTACGGCACTTTGGTAGTCGCTCCTGAGCATGTCTTGCTTATGGTGCTCTAAACACCGTGGCTTTTGGCAGAGGCTGGTTGAAGTCTAAAAGGTCCTCTGGTGGGATCCCTCCTCTGCCAATGTGCATTTCTTTCTAGATCACCGAAATGTGGAAATGGCACTTTTACAAATGAGATTCATTCTGCACTTACAAGAAATCGGCCCTTTATTATGACAGCATGTGCACTTTGGAACTCCCTGCTCATTGATTTCAGGCTCTTTCACTGTACTGCGTTTGGCACCTGCTGCAAAACTTATTTGTTCCAATAAGCCTGCCAAGCCATGTGATGTTTGCATGGGCAAGTCCATTGCTCTCTGGTAGAGCCTTGCATGCAGAAGGTCCCGTGTTCAATCCCCGACATCTCCAAAGAGGGCTAGGATAGACTCCCTCCCTAAATTACTCCCCAGACTGTTTACTTCAGAACAATCACATCTATTTGCAAGAGCAAGTGGACCGATGGTTGTGTGACCACTCTTGTAAAGAACATAAAAAGAGCCTGCTGGACCAGCACAATGGCCTTTCTAGTCCAGCATCCTGTTCTCACAGCAGCCAACCAGATGCCTGTGGGAAACCAGCAAACAGGATTCGAACGCAAGAGCCCTCTCCTCTCCTGTGGTTTCCAGCAAATGGATTCAGAAGCACTGACTGCTTCCAACCATGGAGGCACAGCAGAGCTGTCATAGCTAGTAGCTACCAGTAGCCTTGTCCAATCCTATTTTAACTCCATTCAACTTGGTGAACATCACTGCCTCCTGTAGGAGTGAGTTGTTGTTGTTGTTGTTATTATTATTATTATTATTATTATTATTATTTATTTATTTATACCCCGCCCTCCCCAGCCAAGACCAGGCTCAGGGCAGCCAACACCAGCACAAAAACAATTGATTGAAACACAACTCAAAAACAAGACTAAAATACAGCATTAAAATGCAGCCTCATTTCAGCAGGAACTCAAATCAAAAACTTTTTGGGGGATGAAAACGTCAAGTCTTCACCAAGGCCAACTATCCAGACTGGTCCTACGTGGGCCAGCAAAAAACCCAGGGAAGTCCCCAAATAGCAGTTCCATCACGGAAGGAGAAAGGAGAAAGGAAGAGGGGAAGGGGATCAATTTGATTCCAAGCCAAAGGCCAGGCAGAACAACTCTGTCTTATTGGCCCTGCGGAAAGAAATCAGATCCAGGGCCCTGGTCTCATGAGACAGAGCGTTCCACCAGGCCGGAGCCAGTGTTGAAAAGGCCCTGGCTCTGGTTGAGGCTAATCTGACTCCCTTAGGGCCCGGGACCTCTAGAGTGTTACTATTTATGGACCTTAAGGTCCCGTAGGTATACCGGGAGAGGCGGTCCCGTAGGTACGAGGGTCCTAGGCCGTGAGTTCCACAGTTTAATTAGGCACTGCATGAAGAAGGTCTTGGATGGCCTTCAAAGATGAGATAGGCCAGTTGCCTGACCCAACAGGACTCTTCTTTTGTTAGTGATGTACAGTGAACCTGATAATTATATGATCACATTTTTAACTATCATTCATGTTCATCCAAAACTTTCAACTCTGCTGTTACTTTGGGTGCTTCCTCAGCCATTCGTTTGGATCAGTGAGATGTGGGCACTTTTGCATGTGGCCCCTCAACAGGACAAGACTTGGGTCAACCTTCAGCAGGAAGCTTCTGACCTAAGCGTCCTTCTCTTCATCCAGACCGAATGGTCAGTCCAATAACCTCAACCACCAGCACTTCTCCCAGGTTTAAGGACTATGTCAAACCTGACATTTTTCAGGCATACGCAAATGTACATGTGTGAATGCAACAGAGAAGTGTCTGCAAAGTTGTCTGTCTGGCAGCAAAGTCAATTCAAGAATCACCTGCAGTTTTCCAGGCATCCACCAAAGACGTTTTAAGCACACATGTGAAAATGTAATGTGTGAACGCAACAAAGAAGTCGTCACAAACGCAGGTCAGACAGAAAAGTTAGTGAGAAGGACGGAATCACCTGCAGTTCTCCGCAAGCACGGAATTTGCTGCCGTGCAATGTGTAAAGCCAGCCCCAGGCAGAAGAGTTTTTCCAGTTCCCAACGCCCGTGATCCCTTTTTCCCGGGGATGCCAGACATCAAACTAGCCAAGTACATGTTCTACTGCTGAGCAACAGATCTGCAGACAAATGCCTGATCTAAAGGAAATAACTTTGCTCAACTTTAGCAAGTCAGGATCTGAGCAGTGCCTGGGACCTCCTACATATGTGTTTCTCAGTTCCATGGTAGACTGCGTCTGAACCTGGAGGTATCACTAAGCTGCCATAACCAAGAGCTGCTTGAGAAAAGAAAAGAATAAAAGCTATCAAGGCCATCGTCAAACCCCCAGTAGATGCTTCGTCCTTTACATGGCAGCCAGTCCTGACATGAACGTTCTGCTACAACAGGTATGTTTAAAGTCAGGCCTGGGGACCTAATCCGGCCCATCTGCTGGTTTAATGTGGCCCCTGGCGCAGTTCACATGTTCACTTCATCAAATCTGGCCCTCCTTGGAAAACGTTATTGTGCTACAAGAAACCTACAGCAGGGAGGGGAGATACAAGCCACTAAATGAGCATTTGCCACAGGAGAACCCACAACTGGACAAGTGTTCAGGGATGCACGTTTTACTAATTTCTGGCAAACCGAACCACGATTTTACCCTTGTAGCTTTAAGGAAGGCCCACAGGTCAGGGGAGAAGAGACTTTTTCAGTCTGAGGGCCACAATCCTTCCTGTGCAACATTCCGGGGGCCACATGCTAATGATGGGCGGATCCAGAGGCAGAAGTGGGTGGAGCAACAGAAGTCGATTCTACTTCTGTGCAGTAGGCTGATTTCTACAGGACACTTCTCTCTCTCTCTCTCTCTCTCACACACACACACACACACACAAAACTCTCCTCCATTCCCATCCAGGCAATCAAGAGACATGATCAGGATTCAGGGACACATTCCAGCCAGCCCAAAACTCTTGTCGTGTGAAGCCTGGCTTGTGAATGGTGTGTCCTGGAAATAAGGGTGGAACTGGAGAAGGTTTCAGGGGCCAGACAGAAAGCCCTGGAGCAGCGCATTTGGCCTGTGGGCTGGAGGTTTCCCACTTCTGCCACAGCTGATAATGCCCCATTCTGCACAGCTCTTCAAGATGCAGAGTCCAGGAACTGCAAAGGGGACTTACAAGAACAGGTCAAACCAAGGCAGCAGGGCAGGTATCAGGGGTCAGGAACTACATTCAAGGGGTGTGCCAAGGTACGGTGCTTACATAGCTCCACTTTTGACCCACAGAGGTCTGGGGGCCTGATTCCACCCCTCTTGCTTGCTCCTACAAGCTCTCCTCTACCAGCCCTCTTTAAGGACCCAATCAACAGCATGGTTTGCATGGATTGGGCCTAGAGGGGAATTATAGAATCATCCTAGTCCAACCCTCTCCCATGCAGGAATCTCAACATACAGTCTCCCATCCAGTTTGAAACCATACCAGATCCTGCTTAGCTTTGCAAATGTGCCAGCTGCACCACCATAAGGTTTGCATGGATCGGGCCTAGAGGGGAGAGAAAAGCAAGGGGACACCAACAAAAAGGGGACAAGTCCACTTGGGGAGGGGGCCCACCGACAACAGTATCCACCTGCCCAGCTGCTCCCCACTACACCAGTCTGAAAGAGCCTGCAGAACAGTGTGGTGCAGTGGTTAGAGAGTTGGACTAGGACCTGGATGACCAAGGTTCAAATCTCTGCTCATTGGCTATGAAGTTCACTGGGTGACCTTGGAGGCCAGTCTCTACGTCTCAGACTTGCCTACTTCACAGGGCTGTTGTGGGAATTAAATAAGAAGGGGAAGAAATAGGCACGTCCTTGGAGGGAAAGGTGGGGTATGAATGCAACAAGGAAAATAGTAGTAATAATAACACACCCTCCATGCATCTAGACCTGAGACAGGTGGCAGACATGCTGCCAGCAGAAGCTGCAAAAGGCTGGGGTCCTGGGTCAAGGTGCACTAGCGCTTATGGAAACTTTGCAAAGCTGCTCAGAGAACAGGTATGCAAAGCCAGGCACAGTTGCAAATGAATAAATTGGGGGGGGGCAGGAAGAAACACAGGCCTTTGACAATTGGGTGACAATTCAGATGATGAACTAAGGGGAAATGAGGCTACTCTCAGCAACTCTCAGTGACTACTACCAGCCACAATGGCCCTGACCTCTCTCTGCTGTCCAGGCTTATCTGCCTCTGCATACTAGATGCTGGGAACGGCAAGCAGGGAGAGTTGTGGACTTGCAGACTTCCCACAATAAGGCATCTCCAGCCGGCCACTGTGAGAACAGGGTGCTGGCCGAGATGGGCCCCCTTCGGCCTGATCCAATAGCCCCTGCTGATGCTCCCAAGTCAAAGGCCGCATGGCGCCTGTCTCATGCGTGCAGAACACGTGGATCTGGTTCTCTCTCCCTCCCCCCCCCCGCACCCCACATTTCAACCACGCGTGGCAAAAGGAGGCCCACCCCCACCAAAATCTCGCCTTCTGGGCTCCCAACAGGACTGGGCTGGGGTGAGGGGAACCCTTCCAATCAGCTGCTCTAGTAGGCACCTTCGGGGTCTCTCTCTCTCTGGTGCCTCTCCCCACCTTCCCAAGAGTCCACAGAGACGGTTTTATTTTTAACTATCCCTGCAAAGGCAGCCACGACAAGAGGGAGGCTGTATCCACGGAGGGCCTCCTTCTGGGGGGGGGGGAGGGGGGAGACAGAGGGATCTATCGTTCTGTGGCTGAGCAAGGAGAAAACCAGGAAGGAAAATTGCCCTAATGAGGGCAAGGATGGGGGAGATCCCCTTCTCTTCCCTCCCCGCTACTAAAAAAGAAAGAAAGCCAGCGACACCTTTAGGCACCTGCAGGACGCGCAGCCTCCGTGGCGCGCGCTTTCTCTCTCTCTCTCTCTCTCTCTCTCTCTCTCTCTCTCTCTCTCTCTCTCTCGTACACACAAACACACTCACAGCTACGACCAGGAAACCCCCCCCCCTTCCGCGTCTCCCCGCGCGCCCCTCGGTGGCATAGCCTTCGAGAGCACGGACTGGGGATGGACGGGGCGGAGGGGGGGACGAGAGAAGCGCCCCCTTCCCTCCTGAGTCCCCCATCCCCGCGCCCGTCCGTCCATCCCTGGACGACCCCTCATTCTCAGCCCCCCACCCTCTTGCCAGCCAGCCAGCCTGCCTCTCCGGGCCGCGCCTCACCTCCAAGGTGCGGATCTCCTTCTGCGTGAGGTCGTTGGACGTGGCGCATTTGGTGCGCAGCCCCTCCAGGTTGGAGATGCTGATGTCGATCATGTTCTGGACCAGCTCGCACTGCTGCAGCGCTTTCTGCAGGCTCAGCGGCGGCGGAGGGGGCGGCGGGGGCGGCGGCGGAGGGGGGGGCAGCAGCAGCGGCGGCGGCGGGGGGTGGCCGGGGGCCGGCACGGCGGCCTCCTCCATGGCTTGCCCCTCGGCCGCCTCTTCCTCCTCCTCCTCCTCCTCCTCCTCCTCCTCCTGGATCAGGGGGATGCGGCCGCCGGCCCGATCCCCCCAAGCGGCGGCAGCGGCGGCGGCGGCGGCGCCGCGGCCGCCCCCTCCTCGCCGCCCCCACCGCGCCAGACCTTCCCCGGTGCCGCCTCGCCCGCGCGCTCGCTGCCTCGCTGGCTCGCTCGCGATCGCCCGCCCGCCCGCCCGCCGGGCTGTCAAGCCTCCTCCATGCGAGCCTGGGCGATCTCTCCGGCAGCAGCGGCGGCGCCTCCTCCCGGGGAGGGGTCGGGGCGGGGCGCGCCGGAGCCCCGGGGGAGCCCCTCGGGGCGTTCACAGGCAGCTCCCCGGGCGACGCGCGGTTTCCTTCGCCCAGCGCTCGCTGGCAGCCTGGATCGGGGCTGGGGGCTGCTCTTCGCCCGGCCCGCAGCCTTCGCTCCGCCCGGCTCCCGCATCCACACACGCGCGCACACACGCAGGCGTCCTGCCTTGTCAATCCGCGCGGCCGCGACACGCGAGGAACGGTTGCGGCGCACGCCTCGCCTGGACGGCCCCCCCAGCCCAGGAGACGGGTGTCCCCGAGACGGCTGGACTCCCGCGAGGAGGTAGAGGTGAGTTTAAAAATATATAAACCCTCCATACTCATTTTTCTACATCAGCGTAGTTAGTCCTGGCTGGAGTCATCAAGGGGGGAGAGAGAGTTTCTCTGAACATGTGCAGAGGGCCGCAGTGTTTCAGTTACTTAGGTGTGTGGCTTTTTTCCCTGCATCTATAGCTCATCTTTTATCTCCATGGAGCTCAAGGCGGCGCGTGTGATTCTTCCCTCTGCCCACACACACTTTCATCCGCCCAACAACCCTGAAAGGCAGGTTAGGCTGAGAGAGGCCGTGACTGGCTCAAGGGCAGCCCGCGATCTTCATGGTTGCGTGGGGATTTGAACCCTGGTCTCCCAGTCTGGCGCTCTAACCACTACACCACACTGTCACCTTGGTTATTGTTTTGTAGGCGGGAGGGCGGTTGGGCGGTTTCTAAGGAGACGTGGACCAAAGGTCTGCCTTCTTGAAAGGAAGTTTTATCCGTTGATATGGATGGAAAAGCCAAGGTATCCCTCTATCTCTTTAAAAAAAAAAAAAACCAACCCCCAGGTGTTGGTGATTGAACCTGCAATTGGGGTTGTTTGCCTTCCCTTGTCCCACCTTTCCACCTGGCCCGTCCAGCTAGTCGACACATCTGGGAAGAAATACAAAAGTGGAACCAACCACAGCTCAGGCATAGAGCACAAACTTCATCTATAGAAGGTCCCAGATCCATTGGCTTAGCGTGCGTTGTCAGCACCCGGGACAAGGCAAGTAATTTGCACCCCCTAACCCGTGGATTTGCGCCCCCTAACCCTAACCCCCAGATGTTGTGCCCGGTGCGGCCGGCCCCCCCTGCACCCCCCACGCTACGCCACTGCCCAGATCCAATTCCCCAGCATCTCCAGCAAAAGTTGGGAAAGACCATTAGCTGAAACTCTGAGGAGCCGCTTCCCAGTGGTGTAGACCTGGTGTGTAGTACCTTCGTGTGCGCCCCCCCCCCCATTTCTCTGTTCTTATATTGGGTTGGCGAAGGTCTGTAGGATGGTGGAACACCTGCTTTGCACATAGACTGTCCCAGGTCCAATCCCCAGGCTCTCTGGGTTGTGCTGGGAGAGACACCTGACTTCAATCCTGAAAGCTGCTGCCATCCTATGCCTCCACAGCCAGGAGCATTCTGCCTTTGAATACCAGTGGTTGGGGATCACAGGTGAGGGAATATGAAACAATTTTGCAAAAATGGGTGACCAGAAATCAGGTCTTATCTTATAGATCTCCATTGGGATCATGTCTTCTCCTGGAGCTTTATTAGCTAGTTGGCTTGCGATTAGCCTCTTAATCTGATTGGGCATGACGTCTGGCCATTCTGGCAGTTCTAATAACTGAGTAAATTTGTGGGGGTGAGTCAGGACAGGGGCCATATATTCCTGTAAAATATGTCACCTAAACCTTTCCTTGGACAGATGCTTCTAACAAGTAGCCCAGCCCATTTGTACCTTGGGCAACCAGATGCCAAAATTTCCGTGAGTCCTTTTGAAGTGCTGCGTCTCCCAATGCTTTCCACTGTTGTTCATAATATATTTGTTTCTTGCTTTTAAGTAATAATTTATAATTGTATCGTAATTGGGCTACCTCAGATTGTAGAGCAAAATTGTGCTTATCCTGTTTTAACTTCCATTTTCTAAGTTCCCTAGCTAGGCATTTTTTGCTATTCTGACATTCCTTATCAAACCAAGTCTGTCTTTTAAACTTTTTGTTTTTACAGGTGAGGGAATATGTGGTCAGCATCTGCTGAAAACAGAAGCAGCTGTGACTGGTACCCATTTACAGAAGAATGCAGGGAAGTCAACAGCAGGCAGATCCAGTGACAGGTGGAGCCAACTGATGCTAGTTTTGTCCCCTTCTTCCTCACTGCTGAGTTCTACAAGGGCAACACGGAGACTGAGGAGGAGGAGGAGCAAGCTGACAGGCAGGGCTGCCCGCCTAGACTGGTTGTAAGCAAGAAGGCAGGCAGGTGAGAGCTGGCTGAGGGCAGGCTGGGGTGGTGTCCCACGTGCCCAAATGGACCTCCCTCCACTGCATTAGGGGGTTTTCAGCTGTAATGCATGGAAGTTCTCTCCGGATAGACATCCCATTAGGGACAGACATCCACATGTGAAAAAATGAAAAAATTCTGGGACATGATTTATAACAAAATGAAAAAACTTTTTAAATATACTTTCCCAAAGAAACCGGAGGCTTTTTTGCTAGGGATAATAGGGGATGAATTAAGAAAAGAGAACCATAAATTATTTATGTACGCCACAACCACCAGTAAGATTCTAGTGGCTCAAAAATGGAAAACCCAGGAAATCCCAACTTTAATGGAGTGGCAGACAAAAATGTTTGAATACATAGAATTGGCGAAAATGACCTATAAGATTCGGAACCAAAAAGTAACAAAGTTTGAAGAGGAGTGGAGTAAATTTGTTGAGTACATACGGAATAATTGTAGAAGCTTAAAGACTGTAGCAGGGTTAATATAAATCTTGTGACGTGGATAGAGTGTAAATAAGAATCGGTAAGAGAGGATGTTAATTGTGAAAGCCGATGTAGGGAGGGAAGTCCGGGTGCGATAATGCGCATGGTAAATAAGTAGACACAAAATTGTTCAATGTAAGAGTATATGCTTTATTTATCTTTGTTTTGGAAAATCAGTAAAAAGCATTTTTTTAAAAAGGGGGGGGGAAGCATTTCCATGCAGAAAAGTGTTTCTAAATCATGCCTTGCTGATGCATGTGGGCATACTGGAAATCACAGGTGGGCAGTGCTGTTGCGCTCAGGTTCTGCTTGCAGGATTCCCCAGTGGGACATCTGGTTGGCTACTGAGAGAACAGGATGCTGGACTAGATGGGCTATTGGCTTGATCCAGCAGGGTTCTTCTTATGTTCTTACTTGGTACAAGGCATCTCTCTGTGTTCTCTGTCTCAACATCACTTGCTTTAAAAGGGCAATGCTACTTTGGGGAAGGGCCATAGCTCAGCGGGAGAGCATCTGCTTTGCATGTGCAAGTTCCCAGGTCCAATCCTCAAGAAGCATCTCCGGGTGGGCCTAGGAAAGAACTCTCTCTGACAGCTTGGAAAGCCACTGCCAGCCAGCGCAGGCAATATTGTGGTAGATGGACCGATGTTCTGACTCAGTAGAATACAGCTTGCAATGAAAGCCCTACCTGGGGATGCCAGGCATCAAAACTGGACATTCTGCATTGCATTCAAAGCAGGTGATCTCTGGCTGAGCTTTGCCAGTCCTTGGCATTTGGATGTCTTAGGCAAAACAACGAAGTGCCAAGGTGCACAGTGCCAAGGACAGCCAGCTTGTTCTGGCACCGAAGGCAGAAGATCCCACACACGCATCTGTTCCTGGAAGCGAAAAAGCTACCAACAATAAATGAAATAACTAATAATTTGCTGCCTCCTCGTGACATCCAACATCAGCTGCCTGAGTGGATTGCCTCACTCTGCTTAATGGTAGGATGGCATAAGCTGCATGTGATTTATGGGAGGAGAGGCTGTAGCTCAGGTGGTTAAGCACCTGCTTTGCATGCAGAATGTCTCAGGCGTTCTGCCATCTCCAGGTACTGAAAAGAGTGAAAGTCCATCTGAAACCCAGAAAACATAGTGACCTAGTGACCCAGTGGAGGTGGTTTCCATTGCACCAAATGGAGCACCATTCCACCAACTTCATCCTGTCCTCACCCAGCCCTCATATGCTTGCCTTCCTGCTTACAACCTGTCAAGGAGGTGTGTCTGCATCTCCTATGTCTCAGTATTGCCCTATGCTACGGTGGAATCTACACACACATGAAAAAAGGCTGTGAAAATGCTCTTTATATATATATATATATATATTTTAAAAAGTTTTGAAAAATATGTCAAATTTGGCATAGCTCACTGTCACCATCTAGTGTCACATTTGTAGATTGCACTTTACAACACATTTAAAACGTTTTATTTGCAGCTGTATAGCTGAGTCCTAGAACACAGCAGTGAGCGGGAGGGCGGAAACAAACCCTGATCGAGTTGGCTTTGCCTCCTTCTTGAGCGAGTTCCATCCTTTAACTCTGCACAGCAGGAAGAAGTGCTTCCTGTTTTCTGACCCAGTCTTCCAACATTCAGTTTAATTGGGATGCCCACGAGTTCTAGTGTTATGAGTGATGGAGGAAAAGTTTTCTCTATCCACTTTATGCCATGCATAATTGTATAATTGTATGTCACCTCTTAGTCGCCCTTTTTCTAAACTAAAAGGTCCCAAATGCTGCAACCTTTCCTGGAGTTGCTCCATCCCCTTGATCCTTTTGAATGCTCTTTCCCAAAACTTTTCCAACTCTAAAAAAATGTTTTTGAGGTACGGAAACATCCCCACTCCTGCTACAGACAATACTGAGCTAGATGGACCGATGGCCTGATCCTATAGAAACCAGCTTTGCAGAATGTATGCTTTCAGATGCACAGATCTTCAGACTATTTGACAAAGGTCTTCCTGGCCAAACAATATAGTGTCCAGGAAGGTTTTAAGCCCCAGCACTTCTGGTAGAAGCTAGCTGCAAATTATTGCCTAGACTATCAGAGTGTGGAGTCTGCCCTCCTCGGTTCCTTCCTCCCCCCACTCCCAATTAACCTCCGTCTCCAGGACTCAGTAGTGGGAGGGAGCACAAAGGGAGAATCACCAGGGCCCGCCACTGTGACATCACCAGGGACTACCCCTAGCTCTCAGCTTTGGGCTCTGTACTTGCCAGGCCTGGGATGCTCCTGACCTGAAGTCCTTAGATATAACTGAATGTGGGATCAAACTGTCCAGGTACAATACACACTTTTTTTTTCTTGGAAGCTTAACCCCAATGAACCAATTGATCTGATTGTGATTATATGTGCGTGAGAAAGCTGCACAATAATACTGGGGGTGGGGGGAATCTGATGCAGACTAATAAAAGCAGTCTGCTTTGCTTCTGCACTTTGGAGATCATTTTGATCTGCAAAAATCAGCATTTTGATCTGCAGAAATTCATGCACAGATATAAGTGTTATCACTTGCTGAGCAAAGCACTTCCCAAGCGGGCTTCACTTAAAGACACCAAACCTGTGTGGGACTACAGACTTCTGCCTCCAAAGTCCTGCATCACTGCATATCAAAGAAGGTTTTGTCGTCGTCCCCCCTCCCCCGCCCGCAAATTAGGTAGCAAGCAAAACAGGCCACTTGCGGCCAAGAAAAGTGATACTCTTGCCCTCACCCTGACACATCTCTTATCTATAGCAGGGCTGGGGAGCCCTGAAACCACCTGGTACATTTAAGAGAGCTGCTAGCATGTCTTGTTCCTTCGTGGCACATTTCTCATCAGCAGAGAAACTTTGGTCATAAGGAAAGAATCATAATATGCCGGAGTCAAACTGTCAAGCTATGTTTGCGGAAAGCCCTAAAGAAATTACTGTGTTATATGACAAACCTAGACAGCATCTTAAAAAGCAGAGACATCACCCTGCCAACAAAGGTCCATATACTTAAAGCCATGGTTTTCCCAGTAGTGATGTATGGAAGTGAGAGCTGGACCATAAAGAAGGCTAATGGCCAAAGAATTGATGCTTTTGAATTATGGTGCTGGAGGAGACTCTTGAGAGTCCCATGGACTGCAAGAAGATAAACCTACCCATTCTTAAGGAAATTAGCCCTGAGTGCTCACTGGAAGGACAGATCCTGAAGCTGAGGCTCCAATACTTTGGCAACCTCATGAGAAGAGAAGACTCTCTGGAAAAGACCCTGATGTTGGGAAAGATGGAGGGCACAAGGAGAAGGGGACGGCAGAGGACGAGATGGTTGGACAGTGTTCTCGAAGCTACCAGCATGAGTCTGACCAAACTGTGGGAGGCAGTGGAAGACAAGAATGCCTGGCATGCTCTGGTCCATGGGGTTACAAAGAGTCGGACATGACTAAACAACAAACAGTGCCACATAAAGGTAAAAAAGGGAGGAGGAGGTAATGGACCCTGGACGGTTAAGTCCAGTCAAAGGTGACTATGGGGTGTGGTGCTCAGGCCAAGGAAGCTGGTGTTCATCCACAGACAGCTTTTCCGGGTCATGTGGTCAGCATGACAAAACTGCTTCTGGCGCAATGGAACACCGTGATAGAAACCAGAGCGGACGGAAACGCCATTTACCTTCCCACCACAGCAGTACCTATTTATCTACGGTACTTGCATTGGCGTGCTTTTGAACTGCTAGGTTGTCAGGAGCTGGGACAGAGCAATGGGAGCTGAACCCATCGCAGGGATTCCAACCGCCAACCTTCTGATCAGCAAGCCCAAGAGGCTCAGTGATTTAGACCACAGCACCACCCACATTAAAGAATCCTGGGAACTGTAGTTTACCCCTCACAGAGCTGTGCCCCTCCTGTGGTTTCCAGCAACTGTTATTCGGAAACATACAGTAGCCATTGATAACCCTCTCAATGAATTTGTCTGATTCTCTTTGAAAGCCATGTAGGCTGTTGGCCTTCCCTGCCTCCTGTGGGAACAATTTCCATAGTTTAACTATGTGCTGCATGAAGAAGTACTTTCTTGTATCTTCCAACATTCAGTTTCTTTGGAATGCCTGTGAGTTCTAATGTTATGAAAGAGAGAAAGTTTTCACTATCCACTTTCTCCATAGATAAACTTCCATCATGTCACCTGCTACTCGTTATTTCTCTCTAAACTAGCAAGTGCCAAACACTGCAACCTTTAATCATAAGGGAGTTGCTCCATCCCTTTGATCATCTTGATTGCCCTTTTCTGAACCTATTTTTGGATGGGATTCAATCACATTCTGTACAAGTAAATTCCAGTTCTGCAATTATAATTGTTTGGGAGTTCTTGGGCAACAAATCCTCTCCACTAAAGATAAAACTTTTTTGCGATAAGCGAAACGTCATATAACCTCCCCACAAACAAATCAGAATCAAGGCTCACTAATTAGCCAGTGTCGTCTAATCTAACTTCAAAAAAATCACGAAGAATACTTAGTAACCAAGTCACCAGGAAGCCCCCTTACATCCTGAAATAAAAGTAACTTTTCTATATTGTAAAAAATAATTGGGGTATGTATATGCCTTACAATTTAATCCTGAGTATTAGGGAGAAGGCAAAAATTAAAGCATTCTGCCAAAACCCAGACCTAAGAGATATGTTTACCATTAAGTTGTGTGACAGAAAAACAGAAAACAGCAGATCATTTTAATAGTACCTTTAAACAATAAAAAAGGATGAATGAGATAAAATAGGTAAGAGAATGAAAATTCAGATAAACAGGTTGCCTGGAAACACTGTTGTATTCTAAAATGAAAGTAACATTCATATATTTAAAAAAATAATGAGAGGGTATGTGTTTTATTATTCTTGAGTAATGGGGGGGGGAATTAAAGCATTGTTCCAAAGCCCAGATCTTAAGAGATATATTTATCATCATATTGTCAAAATGCAAAATCAAAACAAATCGGGTAATGTTAATAGCATTTGTAGTAGCTTCTTTACATGGGGGGGAGGGAGAAATGGGGTGAAAATAGGTAAAACAGGATGATTAAAAGATAGTACCTTTTTATTATTAAATAAAGGTGATGTTCCTATATTAAAGGGGGGAAATCATTGGTGCGTGTGTGTTTTATCAATGTTGAGTAACTGGGGGCGGGGGGGTAGAATTAAAATATTATCCAGGTCTTAAGAGTTATAACAACAATCAAGCACCAAACAAAACATATTCCTGAATAAAATTATGGTCCCTATATGTTAAAACAAACAAACATTGGCGTGTAGCTGAGTGTTATTAATCTTCAGTAACAGGAAAAGGGAGGGAAAAATTAAAGCACGATTCCCAAAGACCCAGCTCTCGAGATAAATTATTTACCATTAAATTCGCCGCGAAGCACAAAACCAGAACAAAGCAGATGACTTTTCACAGCATTTGTGGTAGCTACTCCCCACCCCCACCATTTTTAAAAAAAATAAGTAATTACCAATAAAATGTCCTTAACTATACTTATTGTGCCAAACACACAAAAACAAAACGAAGCAAGAGATGATGTTTAGAAGAGTGGGTTGTCGTTTTTTGCTAGCTTGCCAGGTTTTTTCAAAATAAATATACAGTAGCTGCATCCACTCTTAGTGGTGCCAAACACACAAAAACTGGACAAAAAGCAGATGTATTAACCAGGAATTATAAATGCTTGGGGGGGGGTGACACGTGCGTGTGCCCATCCGCGAAGCAGCCTCAGAAGAGCCACAGAGATGGGAGAGGAGTTTTCGCTGGGAGGCGCCTGCTCGCTCGCTCTCTCTCCTCGCGAGGTTGCAGCAAGGCCCCGCCCCTTAGTTACCAGAAGCAGCAGAGGCGCCTTAGCAACACGGAGGGAGGGAGGGAGGCAGCCCGGCAGCCGTAGCCGCAGATACCTCGGCGCGGAAGTCTCGCGTGCTGCTGCTGCTGCTGTTCGTTTTAAATCACACATCTCGCGAGAGGCGAGGTTGGGCCGCTTTGGCGCCGGCGAAGTGAAGCGGCGCGAAGGTTCGGCATGGAGCGCGCGGCGGCGGCGCCTGCGGGGAGGACGGTGGCCGGGAGGAACGCGAACTTGCCCTGGTATAGCGCTATCAATCGATGAAGGGCGGGCGGGGAGTGTGCTGTTGTTGCTAGGAGGCTGCGTGATGGGGGCCATTAGTCCCCCCCCCACTCCCACAGTTTCTTTTCCGGAGGGCAGGGGGCTTATATTCTGCGCCAGGACTCCGCTCCGGAACCTGTTTCCCAAGCTAGGATTTTCCCCTTGGGGGTGTTCTGTGTAAATCATGCCGAGAGTGTCCCAGAGCATGTGCAGAGTGTTCTCCTCGCTCACCTTGCTGTTCTCTTCATTCGTTCCGCTGCATCTTCATCCACGGAGCTCAGGGAAGCAATGAGCACGGTGCCATAGCTGTCAACGTTTCCCTTTTTTTTAAGGGAAATTCCCTTATTCCGAATAGGATTCCTCGCAAGAAAAGGGAAAAGTTGACAGTAATGCAGGGTGCTCTCTTTCCACCACCCCCTCTTCCTGGTGATGGTGGTGGTCATAATAACAACAAGAATAAAAAAGTGTATTCCTGTGTTGTGTGAAGACATAATAACTGCAGCCATATATTGTAGGATTCGTTTCGGTCCCACACTTGGGATCTTCTGTCGAAAGGTAGTAAAGGCATATGCGCAGTGCCAAAGAATGAGGGGGTAAGTGCCAGCCTCAAGGGATAAAATGACCCATTTTGATATGGCGGTAAGCGTCTGGGGTGGGGATTCTTGTTTGGGAGGTCTGTGCAGGGCCATTCTCTGCTGGGGTGAGTAGAAAGTGGTAAGCAAGCAAGGCAGCCTTTGAGCTCTTAGGCAGTTCTCGTCGTCAGGTATGGGGTACCTTTGGCCCTCTGGATGTGGTTGGACTAGAACTCCCATCATTCCTGACGACTGGCCACGCTGCCTGGGACTGATGAGAGTCCAGCCACACCTGGAAGCCCACAGGTTTCCCATGTCTGTTTTCAGTGTGTGCGTCTTATAAGATTTCTATCCCCACCCACATAACGAGACAACCCTCACCTCCAAACTTAACTTGAAATCCGAAGTTGAGCAGTCCTGGATTCTATCACTCTGTGGCCCCTTCATTCTGGCAAGGCCACTGTTAAAGGCAGTATGCCCCTGAATTCCATTTGCTGGGAATCGCTAGTTGTAGGGAGAGTTGTTGCCCTTGGGGGCATCCCATGGGACCTCTACCTGGCCACTGTGAGAACAGGATGCTGAACTAGATAAGCCTTCGGTCTGATCCAGCAAATCCCTTATCATGTTCTCCTGTATGTGTAGATCAAGCCTACACCACATGTAGACAGGATCAGTGGCGTAGTGTGGGGGGTGCAGGGGGGGCCGGCCGCACCGGGCGCAACATCTGGGGGGGGTGCTCGCCGCCTCCGGAGTCGCCGAAGAGCCTCGGGCGCAGGCTGTAGCAGAGCCCCATGTCTCGCGGAACCGACGAGCTGTGCGCATGTCCGGGCTGAAGGCGTCTGGCAGGCAGCGGCTCGCCGCGGTCCCCACGCGTCAGGGCCGCGGAGGACGCGCCAGGCAGCCCCTCCACACAGCGCTGCCGCCGCCGCTGCTGCTGCTGCAGCTGCTGGGCCATGTTGCATTTTCCTCGCCTCTCTGCCCTCCTCCTCCTCTGGGCAAGCGGCGTCGTTTGGGCGGCAGCGCCAGCGGCAACTCGCCTCAGATCACCTGACACGGACCCTCTGCCGCCGTGGCTACCTTACCGTAAATACCCCAGCCCAGGCAGCAGCAAGAAGAAGCTAGCAGCGGCGGCAGGTTAGGGGTTAGGGGCGCAAATTACTTGCCTTGCCCTGTGTTAGGGGGCGCAAATTACTTGCCTTGCCCCGGGTTAGGGGGCGCAAATTACTACCTGACATTCAGAAGATATCTTAAGGCAGCCCTGTTCAGGGAAGTTTTTAACGTGTGATATTTTATTGTATTTTTGCTTTCTATGGAAGCCGCCCAGAGTGGCTGGGGAGGCCCAGCCAGATGGGCGGGGGATAAATAATAAATTATTATTATTATTATTATTATTATTATTATTATTATTGCCTTGCCCCGGGTTAGGGGGCGCAAATTACTTGCCTTGCCCCGGGTGCTGACAACCCACGCTACGCCGCTGGACAGGATTTCATCTGCATTCTGTCTTTTACTGGCAGGGTAGAAAAATACCGACCTCAGACGCTGAGTGATCTGATTTCTCATCAGGACATTCTGAGTACCAGTAAGTATCAAATATTTCCAGTGCTTTTATATATCATCTCAAAGCCTTTGGGAAACACATAGTTTATTTTTAAAGCAGGTTTTCCTGATAGTGAGCCTCCCCAAGTCAAGCTGTCTCAAAAAGTAACAAAGGAAGGAAGGGCTGTTTAGCTTGTGATACACCTTGTGATAACAAGTGTGATGACAAGAAAGGAAGAGGACTATATGGCATAGATGAAGGGTCATAAGCTGTGAAAAAGCATGTAATATCCGTATTCCTTATTTGCAGTGCATTGACAAATGCATTTGTTGCCTTTGGACATCACAACAAACCACAGTTTATTGTGACAGGAATGAGCCTTTGCAAGCGTCTCATCCTTTGGCATGGCCACCAAGAGATCTGACTTACCCATTAATCATATCTCAGTGATGTTTCGTTTCTCAGTGATGTTTCGTTTGAACAAGTCAGCTTGATAACACATGGTTTGAACTTCGTTTATTTCAAACAAGCTGCAGTTAAGGTACAACCACAGTTTTGATTGCAGATGATGCAACAAGCTCCATTAATAAAATAAAGCAGAAGCTTTTGCTCTCCTAGCCAAAAGGAGGGAGAGTGGAGTGACTTGTACCAACAGCTGTTTGGCCTTTCACCATCTGGTCGTTTGGTAATTTTAACTTGATTTAAAGGTTGGAACCTGCTTATTTCTTCCCTCCCCGTCCCTTTTGCCTTTTGTGTCATGCCTATCAACTTGTAAAAATTAAATTCTTAAATTGTTACCTTGAGCATCAGAAATGTCCTTTCACCTCTCCTACCAGTTCAGAAGTTCATCAGTGAAGATCGACTGCCTCATCTTCTTCTCTATGGACCTCCAGGGACTGGCAAGACTTCCACCATTTTGGCCTGTGCTAAACAGCTTTACAAAGACAAAGCATTTGGCTCAATGGTCCTCGAGGTAAGGTAACCGAAAGAGCTCATCATCTTCTCTAGACTCTTGTGCCCATTCTCTGTGCAGAGGAAGTGAAGAAATCACGCTGCACGGTTTATATTTTGTTAGACCTGCCCTATCCCACTACTCAGGAGTGACAATACTTTTCTTTGTTGCTCATCTTCCAACAAACCTGTAAGGCAGTGCTTTTTTCTTTTAAAAAAAATGTTTAGGGGTACTCTCATTTTCCTACTCATATTGAAATACTGCCCCTCAATGAAGCCAAACCTAGATTCACAAAATGTTTAGGGGTATGCGTACCCCTGCATCCCCCCCAGGAAAAAAGCACTGCTGTAAGGTATGCTGCTGACATTCCTGTCATAGAAAATGGGATGGAAAGTCAGAGTTTATAATGAGAAACCTACACGGGAGAGGTGGTGGAATAACTTAAGCTCTTGGACCAGCTTCACTAGGTGCCTGTTTGTCTCTGAGCTCTATGCATAGTGCTGGTTTTGACTTAAAGCTCTGTGTGACCTGGGAGCAAGAGTCTTCTTTTCTTTTCTTTTCTTTTCTTCTGTACATTTTGGTAAAAAGGAAATAGGAGTGCTGACAACATACTGTGTTAAGTGGTATATACATTGCTGAAGCAAATTTTTAAAATACTTGTATCTGAACTACAGGATAGGAGAGTGTAAGAGAAAAAACAGGTCAAATCTCTCCATCTTTTCTGGCAAGAGGAAATCCTTTATAGCAGAGCTGCACTAATTAACTGATTTTAAAATAGCACTTTCCTTAACTGAAACGGGGTTTCCCAAACTTCTGAGTTCATTGACCCTTTGATGAGTTTATAAAGTTGTCATTGACCCCAGCCAAAATTCTTAGGAATGTAAATGCAATAAAGTTAAGAAATATATATCTATATATATTAAAAACATTTATTAATCATCAGTCATCATTACTAAGAATCACAAAATGTGAAAAAGAAGGTGGAAAAACAATAAAACAGCATGTTCTGAGAATACTATTGAATTGTGGAATTATTAGATATGGAAGTTTCTTGGTGACAAGGGAGGGACATGCCCTTTATTTCGGAGACTCATAGCTCCTAATTATATTTCTCACACTGTACCTTACAAACTCCTCTCTGTCCCCAGGCCCTTTTTGACACGCCACCGCCCCCGGTCTTTATTCACCCACCTACACCTTCCCATTAATCCTGGGTTGGGGGGTGAGGCGGTCAATACAGACCACATTGGGATACCCTGAACTAAAATGCAAAAACAGAAATGTCACCCACCCTCCATGAAAGAATTGCTGCATACCTGCATCATCTGAAAACAAATGATGGGTTGTTGTTTTTTGCTTTAGAACCACTGTTGTTTTTTTCTTGCCTACAAACCAGTTGACTAACGCTCATAGGATTTTAAATCCGCAAAGATTTCGTTAATTGGACGAGAGCCCTGCTGTTTAGTAGTTAGTTTCAATGGTGTCTATATGGTGCTCACATCTATTTAATTGTTTTGATATGATAATAAAACAGCCTCCTCCTGCCCGCCTCCTCCCTTTATCCTTACTTCTAGTTTGTTAAATCCCACTTTCCTTGCTTTTCAGCTCAATGCTTCAGACGACAGGGGAATTGACATTGTCCGAGGGCCTATCCTGAACTTTGCCAGCACGAGGAGCATCTTTAAGTAAGTGCCCAGGACCCTCCCTGAAAGTTCTCTCCCCCCCCCCTCAAAAAAAAACCCCTTTTGAAATAGTGTGGTCGATCCACCCACAGCCTTAACAGCCAGCACATAGGGCTCCTTGCCACCATGCGCTTCAATTGAACATAGAATAGGTCCCCTGGGAGTGATGTGGGTTGGTATTCTGTTGCTTCCTGGTGGAACTGAACAGAAAAACATACTCAGACCAATTTGTAAGTAATGCTTTTAACTGGGTGCTTCCAGACTGGTTTTTAAGGATTTTCCATTCAAAAGCTTAGCCCTGTCCCATCTTAAAACCGGGACAGACCAGGCTTCATAATAAGCCCCTCCCTCCCTAATACAGTGGTGCCTCGCAAGACGAAATTCATCCGTTCCGCGAGTCTCTTCGTCTTGTGGTTTTTTCGTCTTGCGAAGCACGGCTATTAGCGGCTTAGGGGATTAGCGCTATTAGCGGCTTAGCGGCTATTAGCGGCTTAGCGACTTAGAAAAAGGAGGGGAGGAGGGAAAAAACTTGCAAGAACTCGCAAGACGTTTCGAAGCAAGCCCATAGGGAAATTCGTCTTGCGAAGCACCTCAAAAGACGGAAAACTCTTTCGTCTAGCGAGTTTTTCGTCTTGCGAGGCATTCGTCTTGCGGGGCACCACTGTACCTCGTAAAATTACTTGCACAGTTGATAGAAATAACATTAATGTGAACTTTTACAAAGAAGAACGTTGAAGCATGGCTGTATAACCCAATACAGAGAATACTTCTTAAAAGGGCTCTAGTTCATCTTTCAATTATAACAGCAAAGTAGAAAAACCCATTCCTTGCCCTGAAAAGACTCGAATAAGCTAATCCAGTGGTCGCCAACGTGGTGCCCTCCAGATGTTTCCAGTCTGGTCATCCTTGAGCATTAGCTATGCTGACTGGGGCTGATGGGAACTGGAGTTAAGCAGCATCTGGAGGGAACTAGATTGGCTACTCCTGGGCTAATCTTCAAGGCCAGGGCAACCAATGTGATGCTCTGCATTGCTTGCTGGACTACAACACCCATCAGTCTTAGTCGTCTTGGTCCGTGGCCAGGGATGATGGGATTTGTAGTCCACGAAGATCTGTGAAACACCACGTTGGCCCCTCCTGTCTTACACCCCAACCTGAGTCTTTGGTCTCCAGGTCTGTCACAGAAAGATTCTGAAAGGCGACATTTTGCATACCCTGTGCCGTGTTTTTTAACTTAACCTTGCCACATTGTCACCTAAGCTTGTCACTTTCAGCCGTAGCCTGGAGTCATTGTCCCAGTCGCCTGCTGAAGGTTTAGCCAGGGCTGTTCAAAAGATGTTGCTTGAAAGCTGAGGTGTATCCATAGAAAAACCTCTTTGCCAGGCTTGACTCCACCTTTGTTTCTTGAAGATGGGTTGCATCTGTGTCTTTGTGGTTTGCTTGAAGTTCTGTGTCAAACGTCAGTCATCTTCTCCTTCCCTCCTGCTAGGAAAGGCTTTAAGCTGGTGATTCTGGATGAAGCAGATGCCATGACGCAGGATGCCCAGAATGCCCTCAGGCGTGGTAAGTTTACCTTGTGCTGGGGGGAGTAATAGTGTTGCAGGTACAGCGAGCCCATGAGGGTAGCAGTTCCTAAGGCTGTATCTGCAGCATCTCGAGGTTGCACTGAGAGAGGCTCCTGCTTGGCCCCCTGAAGAGCCTCTGCCAGTAGTGTAGGGTTCTCCTAAACGTGGAGCACCTGTGTTCAGTGTAACATGCAAACAAGCCGGTTGGAGGGAAAGGGATGAGGAACCTGCGACCCTCCAGAAGTTGTATGCCAACTCCTGTCTGCCCCAGTTGCCACGACCAGCAGTCAAGAATGATGGGAATCGCAACTAAGCAGCAATGGGGAAGGGCAGCAGTGCAGGGGTAGAGCATCCTTTGCATGCAGAAGGTCCCAGGTTCAGTCCCCAATGGTGTCTCCAGGTAGGGCTGGAAACATCCCATCTTGAACCCTGGAGAGCCACTGCCACTCCGTGTAGACAGTACTGAGCTAGATGGACCAGTGGTCTGACTTTGGTGTAAGGCAGCTTCCTATGTTCTCAGCCTTAACTGCATTCAGTAGGCCTCTGTCCCTGCTTCAGCCTCACATGAGCTCATCTCTCTTCCCACTCCTTTGCACCACCTCTCCAGTGATAGAGAAGTTCACCGAGAACACCAGGTTTTGCCTAATCTGCAACTACCTCTCCAAGATCATCCCAGCCCTGCAGTCCAGGTGCACCAGATTCCGCTTTGGGCCCCTGACTCCTGAGCTCATGGTTCCTCGGCTGCAGCACGTCATCGAGGAGGAGGGGTGAGTAAAAAAGCGCAGCTGGGGGGGCATCGTGGCTCTTCCCCTTTGACTGCGCCTGGCAACCGTCTTCCTCCAATTTGTGCAAATGTTGGAACTGTCGATCTAGCATTGGGAATATCAGCCCTAGAGTACTTGATTACAGCTCCTATATCTCCTGTGTACTGATTGAGTTTTGAGGAACTGCGAGATTGGTGGGGACCAGAAAGCCCTTTCATTCTCTGACCCTTGAGACTCCACACACACACTGCCGACCATACCTGCCTCTGCAGCCATGCCCCTTCCCATACCTCCTTGAGAGTTTTTGCCTGTCTGGAATGTGTCCTTGAACTCTTGATAATGCCTCTCGCTTGCCCAGCTGGTGTGTTTGTAGAAATTACAAAGGTAGAATTCACATTAGTGGGCTGGGGGAAAAGTACATCTGGCAACCAATGTGCCACTTTGGTTTCAGATAGTACATGAATAGATGAGTCTAAAAAGCCTGGGACACAAATTTTCATGACCCTCTATCTGCCATGGTGGCTCATTTGCCAGAAGTAATGTATTAAGCATTAACTCTGGAGATGTATAGTCGATTGTGATCACACTAAGCCTCTTATCTAAGCCTCCTAGGAGTTAACGCTAAATACATTACTTATGGTAAATGAGTAATAGCCACTAGAGGGCAGTGAAAATTTCTGTCCCATGATTTTTAGACTCATCTACTATCTGAAACCGAAGGGGTGCCTTGGTTGCCAGAAGTGAAATACCTTGGCATTTTTTTCAGCTCTCCCACTACATCGCTTGCTCCTTCTGCCTTTGCCTTTGGCCCTGCCCACCACCTGCATGTGGCCCTCAGAAGGTTGCCCAGAAAGCATTGTGGCCCTCAGGCTGGAAACGGTTCCCTTCCCCCTGATTTATTCTTTCCTTTTTTTGTCTTTCAGAGTTGATGTAAGCGATGATGGGATGAAAGCCCTGGTGACGCTTTCCAATGGTGATATGCGCAGGTCTCTGAACATCTTACAGGTACGTATGGCTTCGGATTTCTGTAAAGAGCCAGCTATCAGATCAGTTCCCTACTCTCACAAGAACGAGTCTTGCTGGATCGAGCCAAAGGTTTGCCAACTCCTGGTGTGTTTTCACCCAGTGACCAGACTAAAGGAGGATGTGAAGACAATGGCTGTGCTGTGCGTCCCCCTCCTATTGTTTGTCCCCAGCAATGGAATTTGGAGGTAGAGGACCTTCGCTTATTGTTAGAGCACCTGCTTTCCATGCAAAAGGTCCCAGGTTCAGTGTGTGGCCTCTCCAAGTTTAGAATGGGAAAGACTCCATGTCTGAAAAGCCTGCAGAGCAGCTAGCAGTCAATGGAGATGATACTGAGCTCGATGGAGCAGTGTTATGGATGGTTAAAAGAGTTTTCTATGTTCCTACTTAATTCAACCCTTTATGGCTTTCTGAATTCAAAATACACACTGTCCTGTGACAGTATGTGAAGAGGAGTCAGCGAAAGGTGAAAATGGCCCTGAGGGTTTGCAGCTCAGTGCCTGCCCTGCAACCCCTCTGCATCTTTGCAGCAGCCTCTTCTGTTTTGCAGCAGCCTGTAGTAGAGGCTCATCGTTTCTTTCTAGAGCCATGGCTTCATCTGCAGCCACCTGCTTCCTCCTTCACCCCTTGGATGAAGCACCCGGTTGGTGCCTCTCCCCACCCTCCCAAGTAGCATCTAGCTCCCTCCTTCCCTCTCTCTCAACTGGAGTTGCCAGATTCCTCCTAATTCTTAACAGCATTTTGTATTGACACAGATTCACTAGCCCACCTAACTAACACACCTCCATAGTTGGAGGCAGTAAATGATTCTGAAGCCCCAGGAGGGGAGCTGCCTCTTGTGTTTGACTCCTGCTTGAGGATTCCCCCCAGGCATCTGGTTGGCCACCATGAGAACAGGATGCTGGACTAGATGGGTCATTGGCCTGATCCAGCAGTTTCTCCTTAGCTGTCAGTGTTCAGGAATGGTGGGAACTGGAGTGCAGAAGCTTCTGGAGGGCCACAGCTTCCCCTGCCCTTGTCTTAAAGCAGAGGCTGAATCAGCTTTGGTTGCTGGTGTCAATACCTTAGTTCCTTTGCTGCACAATGGTTTCTCTTCTCTTTCCCTGCCAGAGCACATCCATGGCCTTTGGAAAGGTGACTGAGGAGACAGTCTACACCTGCACGGGGCAGCCGCTCAAGTCTGACATTGCCAACATCCTTGATTGGATGCTGAACCAAGATTTCACCACTGCCTATCGCAGTATCCTTTGAACCCCATGCCGAGTGGAAATCCACCTGCAAAGCACTGGGCATAAATATTCCTGATGTCGGCTGTTGTGTTTGTCTGCCCTTTCCTTCTCCAGCTGCACTGGTCCCCCCTTGGGGGCTTTCAGATCTGGGTTTTCCGTGGGTACTCCAGTTCAGTAAGCAGGGATTCAGGTAGGGAATTGCATCCGTTCTACAGAATGTACCCGTCGTGGACTTGCAGGTTGCAGAGGAGTGGTGAGAGACAGCAGCCGGGGAACCCCCTAGGGAAGAAGGCTGAGGGCCAGGGGATTGGGACGATGAGAGATCAGAGGGAGAAGCAGCAGCAGACTGGGAGATGTTAGAAGCTGAAGAGGCAACAGAGTTTAGTGAACAGGGAGAAGCTGAGGCAGAGAGCAGTTCAGACTCTGAGGCTGAGGTGGAGGGTGGCAGAGGCAGAGTGGAGGCAGGCTGCTGAAGAAGCCATAGGGCCTCCCCACTCCTGCTGCAAGCAGCTCGTCTCCCCTCTGGTCTCAAAGAACTAAGAGAAATGAAACTGGCAGAGCAGAAGTTAGTTGTGCGCAGACGCTGCCCGAGACCTTGGGAAAGACCCTGGAGAGGAGGAGTCTTAGTGGACACTGGGAAAGCAAGGACCTTCAATCCTCGCAAATGCTTCATCAGTGGAAGACCTAGAAAGAGTTGCTGAGACCTCTAAACCTGAGCTGTGTTGTTTCCTTGAATAAAGGGTTAACTTCACCTGCTTCAGGTGAGCTACTGCTTTGTTGATGACTCCTACCCTTACAGTACCTCACCTTGACACTCTGCCCAGATATCATGGAGCTGAAAACGTTGAAGGGTTTAGCTCTTCAGGACATCCTGACAGAAATCCACTTGTTTGTCCACAGAGGTAAAAAAAGAAAAAAACTGCTTGGGGGTTGGAGGCTTTCTCTGTGTTCTGACACAGATCAGAGAGGCTGATCCAAGAAAGCCGAGTGGTTCAGAGTTCTGAAACCATGACTGCTGAGCATGCCCAGTAGCTCTGTTGTGGTACTGTCACTGTAGATCCTGATAAAAGGGAGACACAGACCTGTGTCTGTGACTGTGTTTCTGCATGTGTGTGCAGGTCCAGCATTTAGCAGAGAGAGACCTTAAGAAGGTAGCACCTTTTCCCAGCAAAGTGGTCTTAAATGAGAACTTGGAACCCTTGTGGTGCAAAGCTCACAGAGTTTTCTAAACTGTGTCGCAACACATTTGTGTGTCAGCTGCAGTGTGTAGGTGTGTTGTGTGAACGCTCCCTGCACTTCTCCCAGGGCTGGAAAGGGGTTGGTTTAACCTCTGGTTTACTAGTAAAACTGAATTACTGTGTCACGAAATGATATATGTCTAAAAAGCGTGTCACCAACATGAAAAGTTGGGAAAGCTCTGGGTTAGTGTGTTTGACTAGGAGCTGGGAGACCAGGGTTCGAATCCCCACTGAGGCATTGAAGCTCACTGAGTGACCTTGGGCCAGTCACTGCCTCTCAGCCTAGCCTACCTCCCAGGGCTGTTGTGAGGGTAAAATACAAAGTGGGGAAGATGCATGTACACCCACCTTGAGCTCCTTGGAGAGAGAAAAAAGCAGTATATCAAAGTGAGAAAGAAATCAAATAACTGAGCGTTGAAAGCCATATTCGCAGGCCTGCATTCTCCTGTATGAGATTTAAATTATGATCACCAATAAATCAGCCTTATGTTTAACCACTAGCCTAGTAGCTATAGGTGGCAAATAATAGCTCGCAGGCAAGTGAATGGGGTGGTGAATGAATCATAGAGTTGGAAGAGACCACAAGGGCCATGGAGTCCAACCCCCTGCCAAGCAGGAAACACCATCAGAGCACTCCTGACATATGGTTGTCAAGCCTCTGCTTAAAGACCTCCAAAGAAGGAGACTCCACCACACTCCCTGGCAGCAAATTCCACTGTCGAACAGCTCTTACTGTCAGGAAGTTCTTCCTAATGTTTAAGTGGAATCTTCTTTCTTGTAGTTTGGAACCATTGCTCCGTGTCCGCTTCTCTGGAGCAGCAGAAAACAACCTTTCTCCCTCCTCTATGTGACATCCTTTTATATATTTGAACATGGCTATCATATCACCCCTTAACCTCCTCTTCTCCAGGCTAAACATGCCCAGCTCCCTTAGCCGTTCCTCATAAGGCATCGTTTCCAGGCCTTTGACCATTTTGGTTGCCCTCCTCTGGACACGTTCCAGTTTGTCAGTGTCCTTCTTGAACTGTGGTGCCCAGAACTGGACACAGTACTCCAGGTGAGGTCTGACCAGAGCAGAATACAGCGGCACTATTACTTCCCTTGATCTAGATGCTATACTCCTATTGATGCAGCCCAGAACTGCATTGGCTTTTTTAGCTGCCGCGTCACACTGTTGGCTCATGTCAAGTTTGTGGTCAACCAAGACTCCTAGATCCTTTTCACATGTACTGCTCTCAAGCCAGGTGTCACCCATCTTGTATTTGTGCCTCTCATTTTTTTGGCCCAAGTGCAATACTTTACATTTCTCCCTGTTAAAATTCATCTTGTTTGTTTTGGCCCAGTTCTCTAATCTGTCAAGGTCGTTTTGAAGTGTGATCCTGTCCTCTGGGGTGTTAGCCACCCCTCCCAGTTTGGTGTCATCTGCAAATTTGATCAGGATGCCCTTGAGTCCATCATCCAAGTCGTTGATAAAGATGTTGAATAAGACCGGGCCCTGAACACGCAACATAGAAAACAAGAGGCCACCTAGATGGGGGAAACCCCCCACCACCATTCTTCCAAGTCCAGCACAGAAATACGGCCATCTTCTGCCAGCTCTCAGCAGGCTAGAGAACAACTTTGCAGGCTAGTGACTTTTGCAAGCTTCTTTGCAAGGTTGTAATTGACAAGCATGTCTTCCATGATCATTGTGGTAGAATAACAGGGATTGTTGCCTTTTGGAAAATGTCAGTGATGGCCTTTTCTTTTGCTCTACAGTTGACTTCCCATCATCTGTACGAATCCAGTTGCTGATCAAGATGGCGGATGTTGAGTGAGTGTCACTGGACCATAAAACCGTCGTCTCCGGCAGGCGGGGGTGGGGATAGCTGCTCTTGAGCAGTGACCCAGAATATTGCATACATTCCCCTTAGTGTTCAAAGCCCTAAACTCATTTTCCCCAAGCCCAGAACTCCGTTCCTTTCTTTCTTTTTAATAAAGTGTTTTAGGGTAAAATAGGCATAGCTCACTTAAACTTAAAGCACCAATTAACTGTTTTCCATTTGTAAACTTAAGAGGTATATATAACCATGCAACATTAGCTGTGGGCAGTTTCTGGAAGACTGGGATAAAGTTGCATTTGTTAAATATTTTCCCTGCCCCATAAGGGTTAGAACCCTGCATGCTCTCTTCCTCACTGTAATGAAAGCCAAGATTGCCTGGTCTGCTGGGTGAAGGCTCATATGGGGTACGAATTGGCAAGGTCCTGGATGAGCTGCTATTAACAGGCTTGTCGTTAACCAGCTCCCCCTCCAACCAAAAGCTGCTTTAGCATCCACCTATTTTCTTGTACATCTGTCTGCTGCTTTAAAAATACAACTGACTGGTAGGAAGACTCATCCTCCATCCTCTCTTTTTCAGGCACCGCCTGGCTGCAGGGACAAGTGAGAAGATTCAGCTGGGGGCCCTTGTTGGTGCCTTCCAGGTCACCAGAGACCTGATCACAGCAGAGGCTTAGAAAAGCCCCCCTCTCCAGCTTCTCGTCTGCTGTCCGGTCTACAACTTCCGCTTCTGCAGCTCCAAAAGACAGAACTCCTGTTTGGCTGTGCGTCGGCGTTTTTGGCAGCTCTTTACCGAGCTCCTCAGAATTTAGGGTCACCTTAAGGCAGGGGTGGGGAACCCCTACCCTGCAGGCCAGATTTAGCCTTGCAACACCATTCCTTGAAGCCATGCCCACCTGCCACTCACCTGCCATCAAATGTGAGACAGGCACCCAAGCGGCTACAAAGGAGCAGTAAGGAGCTTGAAGTGAGCTTCAGGTTCTTCTTCCCTGGAGCAAGGCTGACTCCCACCTCTCCCCCCCCCCCCCCGCTTTAAGCAGCTGGTTTCCAGTGAAAACTTTCACCAAGTAGGCAGGACAATCCCACCAGTCAATCATATGATGTCACGACGACATCAGACGATTGACAGGTGGGTAGCCTCACCCACCTGCCATGGTTCATAAAACAAATGTGCTTTGGGGCAGAGGAGGGCGATTATTCAACATGGTCTCCAGGTCTAGATGGGTGCAGCAAGGTGCCATGCAGGAACAGAGGGTGAGCACCCTTGGCTTCCAGAGTGCGGGAAAAAGGAAAAAGCACCTGCCCGTGTCAGGAGCCAGTAGCTCCCTGGATGCTTCCAGACCACTTAACTGCCGTCAGCCCCAGCAAACAATCAGAAATAAGGGAAATCGGGGTCCAGTACCATATAGAGGGCCACAGGTTCCCCTAAATTGCTTGAAAGCATCTCTTGAAAGGAGATTCTTGAAGTGTTGCCTTCCTCCTATTGAAATGCAATAGTGGAGTTTTTTTTTGTGTGTGTGTGTATTGTAATAAAGCCCAAATTTATTAGCACCTAGCCAAAGTGTCTTGGTTCAATACAGTTCTACATCCAGGGTGATAAGTAACCTCACCTAGTTTTTCTGCCTGGCGATGCAACGCCAAACATGCTGCTAGTTGTGTGAATTGCAAATAGCAGGCATGCTTTAACATACATCAGCAGAAGCTGCAGAGAGGCTTGAGCAGCAGGAGAGATGCAATCCAGGTGCTGAGAGCCAAAGTCACCTTGCCACCCACTGGCTTTGTGTGTGTTCCGGAGCAGGATCTGCTCCACCATGTCAGCCCTCCAGATATTTAACAATGTCATCTCTGTGCTAAACATGCTCCACTCTTCCAACCACTTCCTTATAGGACTTGATTTCTAGACTGGTCATCAGCCTCTAGCCACACTTTCTGTACTGTAGTTAGGCGTGGAAACCAATTGGCTTCATTTATTCTCCCCACGACAATACGTTCACTAGAAACCTTGATAAATTAACTCTCTTTCAGTCCAACATTTATGTAGTGTACAGGAGTGGGGAGAGACATTTCTATGGGACACGCCTTGGAAGGTGGGTGCATAAGGAACATGGCTTCCAGATTAATTGAGATCTGCTTTCGCCTTCAGCTCCTAAGCCAGCCACATACTTCCAACCAGCATCCAGAACTCTGATCTCTTTGACAAGCACTCTGCCTAACACATCACATACATAAAGAGGCTAGAAGAGGAGAAAGCCCATACCAATGCCTTAAAACGTCTTGCACCATCATAGTGTCTCAAACTGAAGCTTTTAACACCTCTACATCTTTAGGGGGACCTGCCACCCTGTTGGGCCTCTTGCCCTTTCAAAATAATTTTATCCAGGGCTAGGAGCAGCTGGGACGCAGGTGGCGCTGTGGGTTAAAGCCTCAGCGCCTAGGGCTTGCCGATCGAAAGGTTGGCGGTTCGAATCCCTGCGGCGGGGTGCGCTTCCGCTGCTCGGTCCCAGCGCCTGCCAACCTAGCAGTTCAAAAGCACCTCCGGGTGCAAGTAGATAAATAGGGACCGCTTACCAGCGGGAAGGTAAACGGCGTTTCCGTGTGCGGCTCTGGCTCGCCAGAGCAGCGATGTCACGCTGGCCACGTGACCCGGAAGTGTCTCCGGACAGCGCTGGCCCCTGGCCTCTTAAGTGAGATGGGCGCACAACCCCAGAGTCTGCCAAGACTGGCCCGTACGGGCAGGGGTACCTTTACCTTTACCTTTAGGAGCAGCTGGCACAAATTGTATAGCAGAGACAATAAACCTGTGGCCCTCAGAAGCTCCATCTCTCCATCAGCCCTAAGTCCCACCGTTCCTCCAAGGAGCTCAAGCTAGTATAAACAGTTCTGCCTCTCCCTTTTATCCTCACAGCCGCCTTGTGAGGTACCCTGGGCTGAGAGATGGGTCATTAGAGCAGGGTCAGCCAGTAAGCTTGAGAACACAGCAAGAAATGGCTGGATCAGGCCATTGGCCCTTCTCGTCCAGCATCCTGTTCTCAGAATGCCTAAGCAGATGCTTGTGGAGGCCATCATGGCTAAAAGCCATTGATAGGCCTTTGTGAATCTGTCTAATCTTTCGAAGCCATCCGAGTTGCTGGCCATCACCGCCTCCATGGTTCAAATACATTCCATGACTGAGCAGAGATTTGAATCCTATCCCTTCTTCCAAACACGGTTGAAATAATTTGTTCAGGGTCTTTTCACAGAACAGCCAGGGAATGATGGGAGTTGTAGGCCAGGGCTGCCTCCGGAGGGCCAGTTTCCCCTGACCCTATTTATGCAAAATCTCTTTGACTGGATAGGTTGAACCTGGGATTTTCTGCATGCAAAGTCTGTGCCCTAAGCCTTGATCTCCCATAAACTTTGACCAGTATCCATGCTGACTGGAGCTCACAAGACCTGAAGTCAACAACAGCTGCTGAGTCAGATGTTCCTCACCCCTCTGCTATTTCTCCCTCTTCCACACACTGAATTCACTCAAATTATTACTTCAACTTCCTGCATGATTCTGTTGAAACTAACATAAGGGAACCTCCTGCCATATCTCAACCTCAATTCTTTAAGGGGGGGGGGGGGCAGAAATGAACTATTAGCTTTGAAATACAGTGGTACCTCTGGTTAAGAACTTAATTCGTTCTGGAGGTCCATTCTTGACCTGAAACTGTTCTTAACCTGAGGTACACTTTAGCTAATGGGGCCTCCCGCTGCCGCTGCACGATTTCTGTTCTCATCCTGAGGTAAAGTTCTTAACCCGAGGTACTACTTCCAGGTTAGCGGAGTCTGTAACCTGAAGCATTTGTAACCCGAAGCGTTTGTAACCCGAGATACCACTGTAGTCCTCTACAGCCATAGTACCTGCATTGAGGACATTTCTTCCAAACCTGTTCCTCCCCGTCCTAAACCAAGAGACGTTCAAAGCATCACTTTTTGTCCACAACAGGACAAAAAGGTTAATCTTCTCCCTCCAGGGTGTAGCAAGACCCCCTGCCTCCTGGCTTCACCATTAATGTTGAAGGCAGTGGTCCAGATCCAAAGAACAGCAGGCAGATCCAGGCCTGAGATACCTTAGTCGGTAGCGCATGAGACTCTTAGTCTTAAGGGTCATGGGTTCAAGCACCATGTTGGGCAAAAGATCCCTGCATTGCAGGGGGTTGAACTAGATGACCCCCCGTGGTCCCTTACAATTCCATGATTTGCAGACTAAGTCACTTAACACCTGCAGGCAACAGTTCTTCCCTGGTGGGTCCCGTGTAAGGTTTCGGCTCCCGGTGTCCAAAAGGGAAAGCTGCATTTAAATACGAAAGTCCCAGGGACATGTACATCCTACAGGACTGCAGCAGTCAAATCTCTATAGGGCTGACACACAAAGAGATTCTTCCTATAGCCCATCTGTGCTTGTCCAGATATAAAAAGTCACTTTAACCACGTAAACCCACACAAAAGGAGCAGGGGGGAACCAGACGGTTTGGGCCTCCCTGCACCGCAAAACACCAAAGCTTATCGCACGAGCGATTGGCAAGGCCAGCCGCCCCCTCCGTCCAGCGGACCGCAGGCACTGCTCCGTCAAGCCACATCACAGCCTTACAAAGTCCTGTAGGTGAGGAAGTCCTTCATCTTCTTTGGGATGGGCAGCTTCAGCACCTGGTACGTCGTGAAGCAGCTGCGGAGGACCTTGCGGCACAAGTGCTTGAGGGAGGAGAGGGCCTGGGGAACCGTCCAAAACTGAGCGTGGCCATCTCTTGTTCTACGACGAGAGGAAGGGATTGGGGAGGTGAAAGGAGGCTGCAGAAACTGTTCACTGAGCAAAGAGATGGTGCAAACATCAGGCCAGGTGATAGCAGGTTGCATATTATAATGATCACCCATTTTTCATAATCAATCAATTAATTGTCTAACCTGCCCTTCCTCCCATAGGAGCCCAGGGTGGCAAACATCAACAAGCTAACACCGTGCAATGTAAATCCATCTGTAGAGCTAGGAAACATTAACAAAACGATGGGTGGGATCTGGGGAAAGCCCCCTTTCCCATGCCTACCAAAAGCCACTCTTCCGCCGTTTGTTTTTGGAATGTAAGAAGTTGCTATATATGGGGGAAATTGGATCCATCTAGCTCAGTAACATCTTCATCTGTGGGTTCTCAAAATTTGGGGGGCCTCCACCTTCTCCTCGGCTGCATCAACTCATCCCCAGTGCAGCCCCCTACCCTATAAAAAGTATTATTCAGGATAGCAGACCCACTGACACAAGAATATTCAAGTCATTCACAATGAATTGCACGTTTGTTAAAAATCCAATTAAAACTATTTCATTTAATTAATTCAACAAAACAGATTATCTTGATCCAGTGACACCAGCTCTTCAAAGTCTGCCAGCCACTTACACCCCCCTGCCGCCCCCTTGCCTCTTAGCACCCCCACTAGGCAACCCCACCTCTCTCCAGGAGGTGCAGCGCCAATTTGGAGACTACTAGTTTACACTAGCTGGCAGCTGTTTTCTGAAGTTTCAGGTAAGGTTCTGGAAATGCCAGGGGTTGAACCTAAGTCTTCCTCCATGCAAAGGTGATGTTCTACCACTGGGAAAAGGCCAACCTGCCCTTCACTCTCCAAGCGTGAGGGCCAAGTCACATCTACGCCACACATTTAGAACACATGGCTCCCTCTCAATGCATCCTGGGAACTGTAGTTTGTTCTGGGAGTGGGAGTCCTGGGAGGGGCGAACTACAGTTCCCAGGATTCTTTTAGGGACACTGGCTGTTGAAGTGGTACAATAATGCAGAGGTGACTCAAGAAGTCTGGAACACAGGAAGGTGCTTTCTACTGAGTCAGACCATTGGCCCATCTCGCTCAGTACTGCCAACACTGACTGGCAGCAACTCTGCAGAGTTTCAAGCAGCGGACATTTCCAGTCCTGTCTGGAGAAGCCGGGAATTTCACCTGGGACAGAGATAGGCAGATGCTATACTAATGAGCTATGGCCCTCCTCGAAAATGTGATTTAACGGGCAACTGCCACTCACTTCACTCTAACCATGAGAGCTAGAAGCATGACTTCATCTTCCCAGGTCAGTCCACGCCAGATTCTTGGACCCATGCCCAGTTGGAAGTTAGCTCAGTTGGCTAGAGTGTGGTGCTGATTAATGCCAATGCCATGGGTCTGATCCCCTCACCTGCCACCTGCGTATTTCTGCATTGCAGGGGGTTGGCCTGTATGACCCTCAAAGTCCCTTCCAACTCTACAATTCTACGCTTTGGAAAAAGGAAGCTGCCCTTTGGCTTCCTGCCGAAGAACTTACCCTGTAGCAATGATCCCCCCATGGGGGAAATAGGTGCAGCAGAGCCCATTCTTCACTGGGGCAAAGGCAACTGGGCTCCCCAGCTCCAAGGCCCAGATCCTCAGGAGCCTAGAAGAGAAAAGAGAGGAACCCTTATCTGGAAAACTAGTCCAAAGAACATCAGAAGAGGCCCGCTAAATAAGGCTGGCCTTTGATACCATCAGCCATGACATCCTTTTGGGCCGTCTAGAGGAGCTGGGAGCTGGGAGCTGGGAGCACTGTTATGCAGTGGTTCCTCTCCTTCCTCCTGGGCCGTGTTCAGAAAATGGTGTTGGGGATGAGTGTTCAGACCCCTGGGCTCTCACTTGTGGGGTGCCTCAGGGTTCCATCTTCTCCCCCATGCTTTTTAACACCTACATGAAGCCGCTGGGAGAGATCATCAGAGGGTTTTGGCTGGGTGTTCATCAATATACGGATGATATCCAGCTCGACCTCTCTTATCAGAACCAGTGAGGGCAGCAAAGGTTCTGTGTGAGTGTCTGGAGTCTGTTGGAGGATGGATGGTGGCTAACAGATTGAGGTTGAATCCTGACAAGACAGAAGTACTATTCTTGGCGGACAGGAGGAAGGCTGGTGTGGAGGACTCCCAGGTCCTGAATGGGGTAACTGTGCCCCTGAAGGACCAGGTGCGCAGCCTGGGAGTCATTTTGGACTCACAGCTGTCCATGGAGGCATAGGTCAATTCTGTGTCCAGGGCAGCTGTCTACCAGCTCCATCTGGTACGCAGGCTGAGACCCTACCTGCCTGCAGACTGTCTCACCAGAGTGGTGCATGCTCTACTAATCTCCCGCTTGGACTACTGCAATGCGCTTTACGTGGGGCTACCTTTGAAGGTGACTTGGAAACTGCAATTAATCCAAAATGTGGCAGCTAGACTGGTGACACAGAGTGGCCACCGAGACCATACAACACCAGTCCTGAAAGGCCTACATTAGCTCCCAGTACGTTTCCGAGCACAGTTCAAAGTGTTGGTGCTGACCTTTAAAGCCCTAAACAGCCTCGACCCTGTATACTTGAAGGAGTGTCTCCACCCCCACCATTCAGACCAGACACTGAGGTCCAGCTCCGAGGGCCTTCTGGCGGTTCCTGCACTGCAAGAAGTGAGGTTACAGGGAACCAGGCAGAGGGCCTTCTCGGTAGTGGTGCCTGCCCTGTGGAACGCCCTCCCATCAGATGTCAAGGAAATAAGCAACTATCTTACTTTTCGAAGACATCTGAAGGCAGCCCTGTTTAGGGAAGTTTTTAATGTTTAATGCTGTTTCATGTTTTTAATATTTGGAGTAGCTAGGAAAACCCAGCCAGATGTGTGGGGTATAAATAATAAATTGTTGTTGTTGTTATCTGCATCAGGGGTGGGGAACAACAGATAACTGGGGGCAGGCAACAGGGCAGACTATGGCTTTAATGGCATCCTCGTGGCCTTCCCATAGGCAACTTGCTAGCTGTTGAGAGCGTCAGAAAATCCTAGCTGTTTGGATCAGGCCAAAGGCCAAGCAAAAGGCCAAGCAAGCATCCTCCTCACACAGCGGCCCATGGGTGCCCATGGGAAGCCCCCAAGCAGGACTCAAGTGCCGCATCTCGCCCCACTTGCAGTTCCCAGCAACTGGTATTGAGAGAAATACACTGCCTTCAACAATGGAAGGTAAAAGTTGGCCCCTGTGGGCTGTAGCCATTCTAGCATTGTGGCCACTGACCACTTTATCCTCCACGCAAGCCATTTCCACTCAGAAACTCAGTTATATAAGCTAGGCACCAAATGGCTCCTAAAACCATGATTACACAGTTGCCAAAACGGGATGTCTAGTTGACATTTTGGGGCAAGACGGCCTGAAAGTCTTATTTTTCAAAGGATGGACTGACAGTGATTGATTCTCAGTTAAACATCTGGCCAGTTCAGATGACAACCTTGAGCTAAGTTAAGAACTTTGGGAACTGAAAGAAGAAAAGTCACTTGATCCAGGGACAGTCCACATATCCATCGGCCTATTTCAACCACTCTCTTTTTTAATGGCAACATGGACCATTCATAACGTAAGAATGTTCTTCACAACTGTGAGCAGTCAACAGGTTGTTCAATGCTCATGCTCAGGCTGCACAGAAAAAGCATTTTGGTTCCTGAAATTCATCCTGATTGTGCAGGTAAAATATAACGGATAGAATTATACAGGATGGGGTATTAGTGTGTAAAAACAGGCAAAATCCGATGATCCCCAGGCATGCACCTCCAGATGGTGATGTCAGAAGCCATCCTGGAGCCCAGGTGTCTTCACTTGGTTACAAATGGCCAATAGCCAGGTGCAAAATGCGCCTGGATAATTTCAAACACTATGTGCACTACCACCAAGACACATTTTAATAAGGTATAGTGCCTCTCCCTTCTCTCAACCCTAACCCATGCATCTTGGTCCTGACTTGAAGGCCCCCCATGCCAGGCAAAAGTACCTTTTTTTAAAAAAAAAAATATTATTAACCGGCCAATCAAATCAAATTAAATCACATCACATAAATTCCGAATTACAAAGCCGAATTTTAAATTTTGTTGGGGGGACCCATATTTCAAGATCCGAAGGGGGATTCTGATCATCTTCTTGCTACTGCGTTAATGTCCAAATCAGTCCAAATCAATCCAAACAGAGTTCATAATTTTATCCAGTCTTATCTTGCTGTTTCCACATCACATCTTGTTCATATATTTTCTCTTTTTTCTTTATGATCTCTTCTGATAGTCTCCTTAAGCCGATAAACACCAATAATAATCCTGTGTGAATTTTTCCGTTCTTCCAATCCTCAAATCGAGATGGTTTCCATATATCATCGCCTTCATAGATAACATCGCTCTTTCCATCATTAATCTCGCAAAACTGTCGCTCTTAAGTCCCACTGAGGAGTTTCACCCACAATATAAAAACAGCTCTATTTCTCTATTTCTCCTCTCAGACTTAAGTCCTCCGACAGAACTTCCCAATATGGCGAAGGCATTTTTAACTGCGTCATTCCAAAGCTCTTATACATTCCACACTCTTCTTAAAACATACTTTGGTTCGAAAGTTTATCTCCACGCAGCCTTAAATCCACAGCTTAAGTCCTTAAAATGACATTTCTGACTCGTGAGGGGAGGGGATTCTTATTTAATCACATAAGGAAAAAAAGGAAAGTTTTTTTCCCCCTCTCCCATCAGTCATTTGCCATACCTTGGCGTATCTTCTCATGATTTCTCTTGTTCCTCCGACTCGTCTTATTTTATCAGAGATCTCTTCTGTTAGCAGTCTTTACTCCCCCTTCTTCCTTGAGATATGTGCATTCCTTCATCCAAATTGTTTCTTTTGAAGTTCTTGCAGCTAGTGGCGCGGATCAGGGACGGCATCCAGGAGCACCGGAATCCCACAGGAGGGCTTTGTGCCTAGTGCCCCCCATCCCCACAAATTTGGGGGTGGTATAGGGCACAGCAGGCAAGGCAGTACCCCCCCCACCATCCTGGGGGGGGTAGGGAGGCTAATTACTCCCATCATAGCCTCCAAATTACTTCGTGTGGGTCAGAGAGATGTTATTGTCAGCCATCTTCCGATGCGCCCCCTAGTGGCCCCCGCCAGGCAAAAGTACCTGGCCATCACTAATGGCCATCATTTTGCATGAAGAGCGCACCATGAACAGGAAGGCAATAGAAACTCACCTGTCATCTGCCACTGTTGCCAGGTAGAGGCCTTCAGGTGAGAAGCAGGCCGATCGCAGGGAGCTGGCATGGAAGTCGGCGCCATGGTCCAGGGCCGGCTGCAGCGGAACGTGGCTGCAGAAGAAAGGAAAGGTTGGTCTGTTTCCCTCCAGAAGTCAGGAGAGATACCTTCAACCTAAAGGGGTCATTCTGTTACCCATCTTTGAAGGTGGCTATCCCAGAAGAAAGAAACTTGGAAGAGAAGATCCAGCATGAAACGGCTGAACTGCAGCTTATTAAAAAGGTCTGTTCAAGTCTGAATAGAAACCATGGTTTCCTGTGCTGCTACGGTTTACTCAGCAATACCAAGGTGGCTGTGTTATCACCAGTTAGTGCTACTGGGAAGGCTCATTTTGCATACACTAAAGAAGAAGAAGAGTTTGGATTTGATATCCTGCCTTTCACTCCCTTTAAGGAGTCTCAAAGCGGCTAACATTCTCCTTTCCCTTCCTCCCCCACAACAAACAGTCTGTGAGGTGAGTGGGGCTGAGAGACTTCAAGGAAGTGTGACTGGCCCAAGGTCACCCAGCAGCTGCATGTGGGGGAGCGGAGATGCGAACCGGTTCCCCAGATTATGTGACTACTGCTCTTAACCACTACACCACACTGGCTCTCAAATACAATGAATCAAATAAAGCTTTCAAATACAAATAAAGCTTTCAAATACAATGAATCGCCCAAGGCAAATGATTTCTGCATTGCAGGGAGCTGGACTAGAAGACCCTTGTGGTCCTTTGCAAGTCTACAATTCCTAAGATCCTAAGATTTCTTCTCAGTGGCTAAAAAGCTCCCCTTTCATTCTGGCTGGGCAGCTCAAGGGCTTAGGGCACAGAGACTCTGTTGCAGAAACAGTCGAGGGTGTTTTGACACACCCGCCACAACCCCAGACCACCTCACTTCTCCCTGCACCCCAAACATCAGCCTCAGCATTACCCTTCAGTCAGTCAAAACCAGCATTCCCCTGGAGCAGAGTAGTGTTTTCTTCTCCAAACAGGGGTGGGACAGGCAACAAGTGCCAACCAAAACAACCGCTTCCTTGGCAAAACCAGAGGCCTGCACCCCTTCCGATAGCTGACTCCCTTACCAGAGGGATTTCAGCTGCTCCCCTGTGCAAGGATCCCAGAGGATCACATAGGTGTCGTACGAGGCAGTCGCTAGAAGCGCAGAGTCCGGGGAGAAGGCACAGGACACGACACAGCCCTGGTGCCCCTCCAGTTTCCTGAGGAGGCTGTAGGAATCCATACTCCATAGCAGGGCCTGCAAGGGAGGCAAAAATCACTTTAAAAACAAACAAACCAGACTGTTCTCAAAGGCCTGCCGGGATAAAACAGCCTTCACCTACTGCCCAGTGTGGCCCCCAGAATGTGGTCTAGAAGGGAGTGCGGTCCTCAGGCCGGAAAAGGACCCTCACCCCTGACCTTGAACTTAGATATTTTGCTGTTGTTTGCTTAGTACGGGGTATCTGATGGGGAATTTGTTGGAGAGCCTGTTTCTTTTTAAAATGGCCTGGTAAGAACACACCCCAGGTAGAGGTTGACTGCTGCTGCTGCTGCTGCTGCTGCTATGGGCTCAGAGGGGCCACTCACTGTCACCACCACCACTCAGGCAAGACCCACCGATTTCTCTCCAGCTGCGGAGCACAGCATCCGACCATCAGGGGAGGTGCAGCAGCAGTAGACCCAGCGCATGTGTCCAGACAGCACCTTCAGTTGTTTCCCTGGGGAAATTGAGAAAAGCATTAGCACGTTAGAGTCATAAATCATAGAGATTGAAGGGTCACCTATTGCATCTATATGCAGAAGACAAATCACATTGACTCCCACAAGCCAACATAGAAAAAACAGATATGATCCAGAGTGGTCTGGAGACAGGGGGCATGGCCTAGGGAAAGTTCCAGGGGCCAGACAGAGGGGCCTCGAGGGCCACGTTTGGCACTCCTAGCGTAATCTGCTTTTCCCAATTTTTCTCAGCCAGCCTGAAGAGAAGCAGGAAAATGCAAAGGCGTTTAGCTTACAAAAACATTAATAACCCAGAAGGCACCTCTGAAAATGTGATCTATATGCCCAATTGCCATGCCACTAAGTCTCCTGCCAAACTGCCCTGGGCTGCGTACACAGCATACAATGAAAGCACATTCCACTGCCGTGCCCAAAGAATTGTGGGAATTGTAGTTTAAGGGGGCTGAGAAAGGTGAACCACCGTTCCCAGGATTCTTCAGGGCAAACCAATGTGGTTTAAATGCACTTTATGCTGTATGCCCATTTCCCAGACCCAGACGAAGGACCACATCACTCACTCTCTCTTACCGTTTTGACCCAGGTCCCAGATGCGCAGGGTTTTGTCACGCGAGGCGGAGATGAGGATTGAACGGCTGTCACCGGGCGCAAAGCTCAAGTCTCTCACCACATCCTGATGTCCTGAGAGGTTGAACAGCAAGCGCCCTGGAAGGAGCAGCAGATGGCAAGGCGTGATTACCACCACCCCAGAACCAGACCCCAGAACCAGACCGTTAGGTCCAGTCGTGACCGACTCTGGGGTTGCGGCGCTCATCTCGCTTTATTGGTGCACAGAAACGCCGTTTACCTTCCCGCCGGAGTGGTACCTATTGATCTACTTGCACTTTGACGTGCTTTTGAACTGCTAGGTTGGCAGGAGCTGGCACCAAACAATGGGAGCTCACCCTGTCGTGGGGATTCGAACCACCGACCTTCTGATCGGCAAGCCCTAGGCTCTGTGGTTTAACCCACAGCGCCACCCATGTCCCATTGTTCTAAAGAAGATGGGTCAATTGCTCTTGATGGGCCTAAAGAGGATGTAATTCAGGGGTGGGAAACCTGCAGCTCTCCAGATGCTGCTGGAATACAACTCCCATCATCTCCACCCTTGGCCACGTTGGCAGGGACTGATGGGAACTGGAGTCTAGAAATACCAGGTGGGAAATAGGTTCTACCACCCCTGATGCTCTTGTTTATTTATTAAAGCGGTTTACAACAAACATACGATTTATCCAGAGCTGATTCAGCTTCTCCTGCTTCAGAAGTTACGGAGAAATAGAGCTGCCAGTCATCAGCATACTGGTGTACACCTTGCTCCAAAACTCCTAATGGCCTTTCCCAGTGCTTTCAGGTATGTTAAATAACACTGGGGAGAGGAGAGGAGCCTGTGCCAGGGGAAGAGACACACATGGACCAATTTCCTTCACTCCCTCACATTCACATTCACATCTCACCCTGGTAAGAATGGGTGGCAGCTTCAGCAGACATTATGGGCTAAAGGGGAGTGATCGTAGACTCCTACAATTGCAGACTTAGGACACCAAGGGTCATCTAGTCCAACCCCCTTGATGCAAGGACCACCTTTGCTTTTTCCAGCAGAGAAGAACAGAGCCAGGTTACCTGTCTGCACCTCCCAGACTTTGATTTGCCCGTCGTTCAGGCCAGTGGCGAGGACCAAACACACAGGACTCGGCGCCCACAGGATGTGTTTCCTTGAACGGGAAGGGAGCCAGGAGCTGAAGGCCAAGCCCCAGACGATCTGCCCACACTCCAGCGTCTTCTCCTTGGCCCTGCCACGGCCCCTGGCCTCGGCTTTCATGCACTCCGAAGCTTTGCAGTTCCTGTGGGGAGCAGGCAGGCAGGTCACCTAAGGCAGTAGTGGTCTCTGTTCCCAAGGAGCTTACAAGTCCAGCATAGGCCCCGTCTGCACAATGCAGTTAGAGCTGCACATTAAACAGTCATGGCTTCCCCCAAAGAATCATGGGAAGTGTAGTCCATTAAGAGGGGGTGAGAGTTCTTAGGAGACCCGCAATCACCTCCCAGAGCTACCATTTCCAAAGTGGTTTAATGGGTGATCCCTCTTCCCAAGGAATTCTGGGAACAGTGCCAGATTGAGGGCGATGCAGGGAAATTGCCCAGGGCACCAAACTGAGGGGGCACAAAATAATAATAAAAAGGTAAAGGGACCTTCAGGGTCATGTGGCCAGCATGACTAAGCCGCTTCTGGCGAACCAGAGCAGCGCACGGAAACACCGTTTACCTTCCCGCTGGAGCGGTACCTATTTATCTACTTGCACTTGCTTTCGAACTGCTAGGTTGGCAGGAGCAGGGACCGAGCAATGGGAGCTCACCAAGTCGCGGGGATTCGAACCACCAACCTTCTGATCGGCAAGTCCTAGGCTCTGTGGTTTAATGGGCGGTACAGGGAAATTGCCCAGGGCACCAAACTGAGGGGGCACAAAATAATAATAATAATAATAATAATAATAATAATAATAATAATAATACCACCTTTATTTATATAGGTGCCTACTGAGAAGATCCATAAAAGAGCAACTGTACCAAAAGGAATTATTGCGAAAATATTAAAAAAAATGGGGGGAGGGGGTTGTTGCCAAATTTTGTCCTCGCTCAGGGCACCGTATTACCAATTCCACCCCTGCAGGGAACTGTAGCTGTGTGAGGAGAATAGGGTCTCCTAACAACTCTCAGTAACATAACCCACCCTAAGGTTCCAGGGTGAGTTACAACAATTCAAGCACAATATTAAGAACAGTTTGAAAAACAACCGACACCCACAGAAATCAAGTGGGTCTTAAAAATGAAAGAAGCCAGCACAAAAAGACATGCCTCCAGCATTCACCAAAGACTATACGGTTATACCTTAGGTTACAGACGCTTCAGGTTACACGTTTTTGGGATACGGACGCATCGAAACCCAGAAGTACCGGAATGGGTTACTTCCAGATTTCGGCGCTTGCGCATGTGTAGAAACACTAAATCGCACTTTGTGCATGTGCAGAAGCGCCGAATCGCAACCCACACATGCGCAGACGTGGCGCCGCGGGTTGCGGACGCTGTGGGTTGCGAACGTGCCTCCCGCATGGATCACATTTGCAACCTGAGCGTCCACTGTATAATGAAGGGTACCAGACGCACCTCTGTGAGGAAAGAGTTTCACAACTTAGGGGCTGCCACAGAGAAGGCCCTTTTCTGGGGTTGCCAGCCCCATGAGCTTCTGAGGGTAGTGGAACAACCTAAAATCCCTCTCTGCCTTTCTTAATGACGAGTTGTTTATGGCTTTAAGCACCTGAAACTGGGCCTTGACATGAATAGGAAACCTTAACAGACTATACTTCCAGGATCGGGGGCGGGGGAGCCATGATTGTTTAAAGTGAAACAATGCTGCTTTAAATGTATAATGTAGATAGGGGCTTCACCTAGCAAAGAAACAACAGCTGGAGAGACAAATGTAGCTCCAGACACCCCACCCCCACCCCGTCAAGGTGGCTACTCACTGCTGGGTTCCCTCCAAAGGCCATGGGAGCAGCTTGACAATGCAGTGGCCCTGAGACCAGGCAAACCACGTGCCGTCCGGGGAAAAGGCCACGCTCCACGTCTCGCAGCTGGATTTCCAGTCGTATTGCTGAGGCTGCCCTGGCTTCAGCTCGGCCAAGAGGATGGGCTCTCCTAAGGCATAAGACAGAAAGTGGGGGGGAGAGAGGACACTAAACGCTGTGTATGCGCTGGGTGGCAAGGAGAAGAGAGATTGGGGGCAAATCCATCTGAACGTCTCTAGCTGGCAGCTCTTGAGGCCTCAGGACTGAGAAGGGGAGAGAAACACCACCTGTGGATTATTGCCCTCTCTCCCACTCTTTTTTTTTGGGGGGGGGGTATGGTTTTTGCTCTGTTGCTGCTGTGGGAAAGGGGTGGAGGGTCCTTGCTGCGAATGCTTGTAGGCAACAACTCATATACCACCACCCCAGGGTGAGTGCTGGATGGAATGGAGAGGGAGGGGGAAAAGATGCTGAGTTACTCGGAGGGGCTGCAAAGTAAGTTGGCATAGAGTGGGGCCCTCTTTGTGTGAGAGACAGAGAGGAAGTGGGCTGCCAAAATAAAATAAATGAATGAATGAATGAATGAATGTGAAACACGGGGTGAGAACTGTCATTAAAACCACTGGTTGCTTCATCTGTTTGAATGCCCTACTTGTTTTTAACCTAGGGATTTGGCTAAATTGGAAATATTAATTTTTGCTTCCCTGATGACAGAATTGTTACGTCATTTCTTGGCTGTGTTTATGCAATTTTTGCATATTTATCGCATTTCTATCTCAACTTTTTTAAAAAAAGTTTTTATTTATACTTTTCAAGTTTATACATTTCATTAGTTTTACAATTGAATTAACATTTCAAATTCTGACTTCCTTCCCCCTCTTTCTGCATATCCAAATTTATTTAATTTGCTCGTTTAATTATCTACTTTAAATATGAAACTCTTATGAAACTGCTAGTGTTTTCATCTGTTTGCAATTTATCTGTAAATATTCACTAAACCATTTCTATTCTTTTATAAAAAGTTTGTTCTCTTGATTTCTTATTCTTCTGGTAAGTTTTGCCATTTCTGCATATTCCATAAGTTTTTGTATCCATTCTTCCTTTGTTGGGCTATCTCAACTTTTTCTTCAAGGATCCAAAAAAGTGGTTACACATGGTTCTCCGCCTCCTCATTTAATCCTCACATCAACCCTGTGAAGTAGATTAAGCTGAGAGGGGATTTGAACCCACTTCTTCCAGTTCCTAGTCTAACCACTACACCACACTGGGTGCTTTTCCTCTGTTTATTTTTATAACTTTGTTTTCAATCCCAAAGCAGGTAACATACAGTGAAGAGCAGTTTATAAATTCTGCTATTAATAATCATAAATGTTGGCTGTTCGCTGTCCATTTCAAGACCTCCCAAATCCTGGAGAGGCTGAGGTGCTGCCAGTCAGTGTAGACAGCACTGAGCTTGATGGGGGCACTGGTCTCACTCAGGCAGGTTCCTATGGAGCAACTGTCCTTTCAGAAGTTCAAAATGCACCTTTCGCAGCTGAAGCGTTTGACTCAATAAACAATTCACTTTAATTACCTTTATATCCTCCCTTTCCTCCCAGTTGCTCAAGGTGGTGTTCAGAGTTCTCCCCTCCCCATCCCATCCTCCCAGCAGCCCTGTGAGGTGGGTCAAGCTGAGAAACGGGTGGCAAGCTCAAGATCACCCAGGGCGCTTCCTGGATCTATGGGGATTTGAACCCTGGCCTCCCAGGTCCCAAGTACGGCGCTCCATTACACTATACCAGTTTGCGTTAGTTGCGCAGCTCTGAACGCTGCCCAGCTGATCTGACTTTGGACGGCTCCTCTTGAGACGCGCTCATTGGGTGCTTTTTGTACAGCGCGAATCTGGACATGCCTACTCAGAAGTAAGCCCCACTGAGTTAAATGAACAGGACTGACTCCCGGGTAATACACCGGCAGAGGCGGGCAGTTATTCCTGGGCGTGAGAACGGAGATGCCACCAGGTCCCCATTTCTCGGCGGCGAAATGTTGGACGGGGCGGGGAGGGAGCCGTGGCTGCTTTTTCCTCTCACTTTCTCTCCCTTTCCCACCCACCAAAGCCAACCCCCCGGGGGTTGGGGCTTTCCCAAAGGCGGCATAACACGCGCGCGATCGCCCGCCGAGCCCGCTCACCCTCCGCCGCTTCTCTCTCCGCCGCCGGCGGTGGCTCCCGCAGCAGCCGCTGCTGTCCAGGCTCCCCCGGAGGCGCCTCCATCCGGACCGCATCGGAAGCGGCCGATCCCGGCGACAAGGTGGAGGTTTCCTCTTCCAGTTCCGACGGCCGTCACCAGTCACGTGACAACACCGCTCTGTGGGGGAGGGGGAGGGGCGCGCGGGGGAGACATTCCTATCCAAGCGCGTGGGAGGGGTGACCCTTTTGGTCCTCGATTGCACCCACGCCGCCGCCGCCGCTGCGCCTTCCTTCTTTGCGCCCTGGGCGCACCACCCACTGAAAGGCGAGGCGCGCCTGGACGGTCGGTGACTCTTTTATTATTGTGTTTTAATTGCTGTAACCCGCCCTGGGACACATATATACACAGACAGAAAGAGAGAGAGAGCGCAATTAATACATTTTAAGAGAGATGCGTTTCAGCTGATGGGCGGGCTCTCCTCGGGAAATTTACTCAGAATAAAAATGCTTTGCGTTGACGCGGCTTGCAGCCTCTCGCCTTCTCTCTGTGGCTGGAGCGCACGGATCAGACTCGAGTTTAATGTGGCCGACTTCCAAGTCAATGAATGAGTAGCGCTGCAGGTTTCTATCTGCTTAAATCTGTGGGTATATTGGCCCCTCCAGAGGGCTGGTGCTTCCTGCAACATGTCATCACTAAAAACCTTGGACCAGTCATTGTTTCTTAGCCTAACCTACCTCACAGGGTTGTTGTGGGGATGAACAAGAAGTGAGGGGGGGCACTTGGGACTCTTTGGAGGAAAAGATGGCACATAAATGCAATGAACAATTGGGGAGACACCTGGAGAAAACTCCTGCCAACCTAGCAGTTCAAAAGCACATCAAAGTGCAAGTAGATAAATAGGTACCACTCCAGTGGGAAGGTAAACGGCGTTTCTGTGCGCTGCTCTGGTTTGCCAGAAGCGGCTTAGTCATGTTGGCCACATGACCTGGAAGCTGTACGCCAGCTCCCTTGGCCAATAAAGAGAGATGAGCGCCGCAACCCCAGAGTCGGTCACGACTGGACCTAATGGTCAGGGGTCCCTTTACCTTATGCAGATCCAGGAGAAGAAAAGTCACATGACAACTGGCTGAGGGCTCTCAACAAGATATTAATGACGTGATTAACACGAAGCTCAAGGTGGTGCAGGTGTCTCTTCTCCCTGCTCCTGCAAAACCCCACCACAACCCTGTGAGGCATGTTAGGCTGATAGGCAGTGACTGACCCAAGATCACCCAGTCCTAGTCCAACACTCTAACCCAGGGGTCAGCAAACTTTTTCAGCAGGGGGCCAGCCCACTGTCCCTCAGACCTTGTGGGTGGCCAGACTATATTTTTTTTGGGGGGGGGGGTGGATGAACAAATTCCTATGACTCACAAATAACCCAGAGATGCATTTTAAATAAAAGCACACATCCTACTCATGTAAAAACACACTGATTCCCGGACCGTCCGCGGGCCAGATTTAGAAGGCGATTAGGCCGGATCTGGCCCCCGGGCCTTAGTTTGTCTACCCATGCTCTAACCGCTACACCACAAAATGATAAACTGCTGAAGGAAGCCACATTCAATCATGCACTCCAGAAAGCCATTTTGGGGTCTCTACAGACTGGTTTTGTGTATGGTCTTCAACATATCATTGAGGTGGTAATGGTGTATTAGAGGTTGATTGAGCCAGGATATTGTTGGGTGGGGTGTTGTTGTTGGAGGAGGGTTGTGGCTGTTGGTTTTTTCTATCTTCCTTTTAGATTTTGTTGTGATTTACGTGGAAATTAACCAGTTTGGTTTCAGATTTTTAAATTGTTTAATTTATTGTTTATGACTACTTTTGTCCTGAAGTAGTTATGTATTTTTCCCACGTTGTAAGCTGCCTTGAGCATGGTTTGAACTGTGGAAAAGCAGCATGCAAATAAAATTATGCATGTATAGTATAGGACTGTCCACATATCATTCAGCTTCATTAGTTCTTCTGTGATGCTTCCTCACGTGTTCCCAAATTCTTGCTGCCTGGAGGGGCACTTTTACGCTATAGTGCCACAAAATGGGGACACAGAAAAACCCAGAATGCTTGCAGTGGGAAAAGTTACAGCTGGAAGTTGCAGAGTCTGCATTGATTGCAAAGCAAATATGACCGTCCCAGAACTTTTGCAGGTGCAGATAACACCAATGTTTACGTTCTTACGTCATTAGATAGCAAACCAGGAATAAACTGCCCTGGCCATCCAAAATCTGGGAACAGATATCCAGACCTCTCTTACTTAAGTTAAAAAATATACAAACACATCGGATGCAAAATACACATTTTTATTCCATAAGCAAAAGATCACCTCCACAGTTAGGTTCTCCAGAAGAAAAATCTGTGTTTCTACAACTCTTTGGAATTGAGTTTGAGACCAGCTGTTGCCTCCAGGTAACAATTCTTTCTTAAGCGAGCAGCTTACCAACCCCCACAGCCCAAGCCAGCCTGTGGCACACACAAACACACAAGTACCTGGATGGGCTGGAAAATTGATTTTGGAAAGGGGGCACAGTCTACTCAAACAGGCCCCACCAAAATGAGTGTGAGCTGATCTGTACTCCTAGATGGCTCCCATTTGCTTCAGTTGTGCTTACTCAGGAAACCGTCCTGGAGGTCTGCAGCTACCATGAACTGACAACATCATTGGGGGGTTTTAACCCATCTGCAGAATGGGCTTATGCAGCAATAGGGCACAATATTTATTTCATATTAACTACATTCAGTGTTTTATCGGGTAAGGCCTCCACTGGCATAACCCAGATTCATGACATCCCCAGATTTTGTCTGAAAGACATAAATAAGATTCCTATCTAGTGTTTTTAGACCAGGGCATCTAATGCTTTAGGATCTTAGGATTCTACAAAGGAGATCTGAGAAGCCTACAGACTTCATTCTTTCTTCATAGGGCTTGCTTTATTGTACCACTCCGCAGCTCACAGCAGCCTGGTACCTTTTCAGGTTTACATTGCCCCTAAACTTGAAATTCATTTACTGCTGAAAACCCAACACAGGAGGCAGCCTTATGCAGAATCATGCCTAAACAGACCAGCAGTGGATCTCCAGGATTTAGGCCAAGGATTCTTTCTGAGCTACATGGAGATGCCGTTTGGGATTGAGCTGGGGACCTGCTGCATGCTCTTCCACTGAGCTACATCTCTTTCTCTAAAAACACAGGAAAACAGTCACTTGTCCATCCAGCTCAGTATTGCCTACACTGACTGGCAGCTCTCCAGACAGGGAGTCTTATTCCAGTCCCAACTGGAGATGCCAGGGACTGAACCAGGGACCTCCTGCATGCAAGGCAGATCCTCTAGTCCCTGAGCTACAAGCCCTTCCCAAAAGAGAATCCCAGAACAGAAGGGGTTAAGAGGGGTACATTCAGCTTGCTTAAGGCCACAGAGGAAGCATCGTTGTGCCAGCTGCCTCCATTTTGCTGTAAATATGCAAGCCAATGAATCACAGAATTGTAGAGCTCAAAGGGACCTCAAGGCTCATCTCTTCCAGCCCCCTGCAATGCAAGAATCCTGCCCATAGTCATGGACAAGGATCAGAAGAACCCAATTCATTTTCATGCCAAGCTGGGCAAACGGAACTGGGTTCAAGACAACCCCCTCCCTCCAGCCCTTCAATCTGCCCTGGAGGATCTCTTGCCCAGTGAAGCTCCTTCCTAACACAGCCTGGATCTTTCCCTCTTGCTCCAAAGGAAGGAAACTGCCCTGCTCCTGCCCCCTCCCTGCACATTTCCTGTATCGCTGCCATGAAGTTTCAAGCTCAGTCTTTTTTTCTTTAAAGGACGACAGAGGGAGGAAGAAAGAGCAGACGGGAGAATTATGAAAAATGTGGAAGGGCATGATCAAGACGGGATGAAGAAGGCCTCTGAGAATGATCTGGCTGCCGAGTGAACTCCTTCCTTCTCCCCGGTCAGGATCAGAGCAGAGTTACGTTGCGGTGAAGCTTTGGTTCCTAGCACACACAGAAAGGCAACGATGAAGAGAGCTCCCTCTACATTTTGGACCTGGTTTCTCTGTTGGTGTCCTCCAGGGAACTTTCACTAGGCACGTCTGCCTGGGGGCCTGAAACAAAACACAAGGGAGTGAAACTTGCACCAGCACATCACCTTCAGCTCTTGCCCCAAGTTTCTTGTTTTAATGGCTAGGTTCTTTTCATAGGATCAGTTTACTGCATGCTGGCTTTTTTTTTTTTTTTTAATAAGTACAGTGGTACCTCAGGCTACATATGCTTCAGGTTACATACGCTTCAGGTTACAAACTCTGATAACCCAGAAATAGTGCTTCAGGTTAAGAACTTTGCTTCAGGATAAGAACAAAAATCGTGCTCCGACGGCACGGCAGCAGCAGGAGGCCCCATTAGCTCAAGTGGTGCTTCAGGTTAAGAACAGTTTTAGGTTAAGAATGCACCTCCGGAACGAATTAAGTACTTAACCCCAAGGTACCACTGTAAATTTAATTTAGATTCCATAAAGTAAACCAAAACACCATGAAAGAAATAATCACCCCATTACAACAAGTTGAAAGCAGCACAAACATTATTGTTAGACTTACTGTACTACAAAAATTACCCAAAAACGCCCATTTCCCCCCAAAAAACCTATTAGGTTATATCAGTGGTTTTCAACCAGTGTGCTGTGGCACCCTGGGGTGCCTTGAATGATGGTCATGGGTGCCATGGGCAACACTGGTCTCTGCCCCTCTTTCCTTCCCTCCCCTCCCTCCTCTGATGCCCTCTCATGTCTTTGCTTCCCAAAGGCTTGCACAGCCGTTTGTTGCAGCAGCCCTGGCTACAAGCTCCATAGGTGAATGGGGCCTCTGGGGCTGGTTGGGGGTGCTGGGTGCCAGGATTTGAGGCGGCCTCAGAATAAGCAAGCAAGTGGGTGAGGGAGCCCAGTCAGCCAGTCCACCAGCCCTTGTTGTTGGGAATGGACAGACAAGTGGGAGGCCAGGCAGGGACTGTTCTGGACTTCCTCGTGATTGCTGTGTGCAGGGCCTGCCTGGGAGCTGAGTACCCGATACCGAAGGAGAGCCTTTCCACCATGCTGGCTGGCAGCACCCACTGTTGCCACTGCTGCCTTCCAAGGTAAGCTGCTGGCCTCATGTTCACCTTTGACCTGTCTCCACTGGACCATTAAGGCTGGGGGCATCCTTTCTTCCCAGACCCCTGTGGGGCAGTGTGAGGAGGCACCTCTCTTTGGGGCAGGGGGAGGAAGCTCAGAGACCAGGGGTGGCAGCAACAGCTGCCCAGAGGACTCCCAAGGAGAGGGGAGAGGAGAGGAGGCTGAGGGAACGTTCCACAAGGGAGGGTGTTCGGAAAAGGGTGAGAGGCTGCCAGCTCTGCAGGCAAGGGGTGACATAACTGGGCTCCTGAGCCCCACAGGGGTGTCACAGAAAGAATGCAGTTTGTCAAGGGAGCCGTGGGCTCCAAAAGGTTGAATATCTCTGGGTTATATGTATTCTTTTATAATTAAGTTAACTTTTTAATTATTATTTTAAAATTATTAATTTTATTAGTATTCTCCACACAACAAAAACAACAATACACAAAACACAAAAACAAGCATACAAAAAAACCAAATCCAAATCTTACAAATTAATAATATAAACACTAAAAAGAAAAAGAAACATTGACTTCCACCAATCCCACAGCACCTCCTTTACCTCTCATTGTGTCTTCCAGTTTTCCTTATCATCTCTATCTTTATCCTTAACTTAATCTATGTTACTATAGACCTTTCCCCCCCCCAAAACCATTACGTACAGTAGGAGATAAACTTTTCTCCCTCCAATTTTTAGCTATCATGCTCTTTGCAACCGCAATAAGGTTGATTGCTATTTCTCAATCCTTTTCCAGAGTCACGCCATCGCTGTAAGTTTTACTGCATGTTTTAATTATGATCTGGAATACTACTAGAGGCAGCGATGGCAAAAACAGCACATAGCAGCCCACTAAAGGCATGACTCAGGCTGTGAAGGTTCACAGTTACCTCAGCAGGTCTACCACCCTTGTAACTGTGAACCATGGATCTGAAGAGATTGTTAATAAACAGAGGCTTTTGGTTACAGATTTCTGAGAGCTTCAAGGAACTGCACTGGAATTCTCAACCCATCATGCACTGGGGTGACCATACCTCCCTTGTAATGCTATTCTGGGGGTGGTAAACTATTCCTAAATATATAGGAAGACTTTCTCTCATACCCTCCAACATTTCTCTGGTGAAAATAGGGACGTCCCATCCCATAATGATAAATTTACTATTTATACCCCACACATTTTTCTGGGTTGCCCCAGTGACTCTGGGCAGCTTCCAACGTATATATAAATATATATATAAAATTAAACATTAAAAAAACCTTCACTATACAGGAATGCCTTCAGATGACTCGGGGGTAGGATAACTGTGCACCCTCCAACATTTCTCCAATGAAAATAGGGACGTCCTGAGGAAAAGTGGGACATTCTGGGATCAAATCAGAAACTGGGATGGCTTCTCTAAATCAGGGATGTCTCTGGAAAACAGGGACACTTGGAGAGTCTGTTCCCTCTATCAAGTTTTTATGTTCTCCCCTCTGATATATCAGGTAGCAGATACAATAGGTGCTGCCCCTGTGACAAGGCTGAGGAGTTGTCTCTCTTGCATGCCCTTTTCTCCTGAAGCTTCAGTTGAGGGGCTAGGAAAGAGCCAGTAACGGTTAGTGTGTTGGGCTAGGACCTGGACTAGGGTTCAAATCCCCACTCAGCCATGAAGCTTACTGGGTGACTTTGGGGCGGGCCAGTTGCTGCCTCTCAGCCTGACCTACCTCACACAGGGGTTGTTGCGAAGAAAAAAAATGAGGAAGGGGAGACAGGTGTACCCCGCCTTCCTTTAGCTCCTTGGAGGGAAAGGGGGTATATAAATGTAATAAATAAATTGTTTATTACCTGTCCTTTGCCCTAAGGTACCAGTGCAGGTTACAACCTTAAAACGCAGTATTAAAAACAGTTTAAAACAGGGTGGATTTGATTTAAATCAAATTGACTTAAATCACTAGTCAGTAAGACTTGTTTTAAATCATTTTTTTACAGAAAGACTAGTTCTTGCTGGTATAATCTTAATATTTACAACCAGATGAAGGTTTCATTTTTGGAATAATAAATTTTCATAGTAGTTTTTACAGTTATATCAAAAATTACTGATTTGTATTAGAAAAACGAAGACAGGTAATTATGAAATAATTGTTTGTATTTGGACAACTTTTCTGCAGTACTTTATTGGAAGGAGAAAAATAATCATTTCCTTAATAACAATTTAAACAATTTATTTAACTAAAACAATAACAATATAGCATATATATCCATGTTTGTTAACTGATGTAGTTAAACTTTTTTTTAAAAAAAAACAACTTAGACCAAGTTTTAGCACACATGAAAAACTTAAAACAAATCCTTATTTCCTGATGAATAGCCTTTAGACTATAATGTAACTTAAACAGAAAACTATCTTTAGAAAGATTTTTCTTCCAAAAGCATTTTATTTTAAAAATCTGATTTAATTTTTTTTAAAAAATCCGATTTAAATCAAAATAATCTGATTTTAATTTTTAAAATCTGTTTTTTAAAAAAAAAATCATTGATTTTTATCCACCCTGGTTTAAAACCATTTATATATCCCATTACACAGTCCCTCCCTGGCTGCACCTCTGGGACCCTAATGATCATTTTGCTACAGGGTTCCAACAAGCTTGACACAGAGCAAGTGGCAAAGTTTTTGATTATAGCTGTGCTTATTAGACCTCTTATGATTGTTGTGTCTGTGTGTGTGTTGAATTGGTTTCTCAGCAGAGGCAGGTGTCAATTGGGCCTTTTAATTAGGAACACATGATTGGGCTGGCTGGTTGCCAGATCCCCCTCCCAGTTACTATAAATATCCTGTTAGTTTAACCTGCCTGGCTGAACACCACCTCTGGGACTTCTTTTGCATTTTACCTGTTTGGTATTTTAATCCTGAAGAAGGTAAATAAAAGCCTGGTAACGGTTTGTCTGCAAGGCAGCCCTGTTTAGGGAAGTTTTTAACGTGTGATATTTTACTGTATTTTTTGTTTTTATGGAAGCCGCCCAGAGTGGCTGGGGAGGCCCAGCCAGATGGGCGGGGTATAAATAAATAAATTATTATTATTATTATTATTATTATTATTATTATTATTATTATCATCTCTTTTAACCGGTTGATGAATTTGGACAATATATACACTCTGTGTGTGCGTGTGTATGTGTATGTACATACGTATGTATGTACGTACACACATATACACATACACACATGCACATGCATGTGCTGCTTTGTATAGGAAGACAGGCTCTGGCAGATTGAGCATGAGAGACCAATAGTGGGTCCAATGGTCCAGAAGGTGGTTTCTGCACGTGCAATAGAGGGAAGCGAGGGGCAGGTGGGGCTCGTCAACTTGGGAAGCGAGCCCATCTAGGAGAAGACACTGATTCTAAACCTCCGCTGCCTTGTGGGACAACTTTGGGAGAAGAAAAGGCTAAAGAGTAAACCCTGCACAAATCTGGACCAGAGTCCCTAAGACGGTTGGATGGCCCCTTGTTGGATGGCCCCTTCTGGCAACTCCTGCAACCCAGCTGGTGCCAAACACATTGCTCTGCTTTCCTTTGGATTACATCAGCGAGACCAAGACCTTCTTGCGCCCCGGGGTGGTCACTTTGGTGCTGCTAACACAGCGGCTTGACTTCAGCCCCCGAGGGCCACCCCTTTGACTCTCAAGGCAGACAGATGCCCAGAGACGCGACAGCATCTGAAGGCAGCCCTGTTTAGGGAAGTTTTTAATATTTAATGCTGTATTGTTTTTAACACTTGATTGGAAGCCGCCCAGAGTGGCTGGGGAAACTCAGCCAGATGGGCGGGATATAAATAAATTATTATTATTATTGTTGTTGTTGTTGTTGTTGTTGTTGTTGTTGTTATTTGCTTATTGTCTAGAATTCTAATTCTGTGGTTTTTAGCTGCATTACTGTGCATTTTTATTAATGTTCTCTACCGGGCATAATTGTCAATCGCTATAAAATTCTGTAATGGTCTGCTAATAAAGAAATTAAGCAAAGGTTCACAGCTTACCTTGGTGAGGCGTGGCAGACCCTCCATTAGCCAGGGCAGCCCCCTGATCTGAAGTGGGCTCCCCGGCTACTTCCGACAGCGGATCCTCTTCCTCCGAATCCATGAGCACAAGGATATCACTTGCATCTCGATTCCTACGGCAATCAGAAGGATGGAAAGTCAAGAGAACAGTCAGCGGGACCTTTCCCTGCCTCCTCCTCCTCTTCAACAGGCAAGGAATTTTACGCCATCTGCCCTCTCAACTGCATCTGCGAACAGCTCCCAGGGTTTATCCCTCGCAGCAGAAGGAAATGGACTGGGGTTGGTGGCAGACTTTGGGGTTTCAGATTTCAATGGTGCCCTGTGTGATGCCAAAATTCGGCACCCCCTGCCTCTCACCCCTGCCTCTGTGTTATGTTTGTAGTGGCCCCTATGCCACCCCGAGGCTCTGCACCCAGTGCGACCAAACCAGTTGCACTCCCCTAAATCCGCTTCTGCTGGGGTTTTTATGCAGCTATATTGCAACTTGGGGGTGGGGATCTTGGTAGAGGTTTTTTCCCCATCAGCACAGATGCCTCTGTTGAATAATGCATTTCACCAGGTAGACCGGACCACTAAAAAAAGTCCATGTGTTAGCAGAAGCCATTGCAAGGACTCTGGCTAGCACAATGGAGATTTCTCCCCTTCCCCAAGTCTCCTCTGAATCTGTTCTGAGAGAGGGTTGGGAGAATCCCCACACGATTTAATGGGTAGGCCTGGCCACCAAAAAACACCCCAGGCATGTCAGCTGCCCATTTGTCCATCCAGCTGCACATTTGTGACTCCAACTAGCAGCAGCTCAAGCAGTGAAAGGTCCTTGCCACAGCCTGCTACCTAACTCTTTTAACTCAGCACTGGTGAACCTCTCAATGTGGCCCTCGAGATTTTCCCCAGCCACACCTCTCCCTGCCCTGGCTCACAACTTCAAGGGCTTCTGTTCTGCCTGGCTGGAATGTGGGCTTAATCTCCCATAATGCCTCTTGCTTGCTGGATGGAGGATAGAGAGGTGGGTTTGGATGCAGATACAGTGGTACAGTGGTACCTCAGGTTAAGTACTTAATTCGTTCCGGAGGTCCGTACTTAACCTGAAACTGTTCTTAACCTGAAGCACCACTTTAGCTAATGGGGCCTCCCGCTGCTGCCGCACCACCGGAGCACGATTTCTGTTCTCATCCTGAAGCAAAGTTCTTAACCTGAAGCACTATTTCTGGGTTAGCGGAGTCTGTAACCTGAAGCGTATGTAACCTGAAGCGTATGTAATCCGAGGTACCACTGTACCTCAGAAGTCGAACAGAATCCATTCCGGAAGTCCATTCAACTTCCAAAACATTCGAAAACCAAAGCGCGGCTTCTGATTGGCTGCAGGAAGCTCCTGCAGCCAATCAGAAGCCCCATCGGACATTTGGGTTCCAAAGAACGTTCGCAAACTGGAACGGTCACTTCAGGGTTTGCAGCGTTCAGGAGCCAAAACGTCCGAGTACCAAGGCGTTCCAGATCCAAGATACAACTGTACTAGCTTACAATACTGTGCCAAAATGTATGTTTCCCGTTCCATCCACTTTTGTCCCTTGCCCCTCCCAAAAGGGGTTTGTGGCCCCTGGAAAGTTGCCCAACGAGGTTCCCCATCCCTGGTGCAGGCAGTGCAGGGCCGGATGTGCCAACCGTCTGGACAGCTTCACATACTCTGCCCAGTTTGCCTCTGACTGTGCCCACCACTGGTATGCAGCCCCTAGGTGGTTGCCAAGAAGGCAATGTGGCCCTCTGGCTGTGGAAAAATAGTTCCCCATCACTGTTCTAATTAAGAGAAGCCAGGGATTGAACTTGCATACAAAACAAGCGACGCTGGTTAGGACTTGCCCACTTAAGGAGACACTCACCTGAGCATGTTGGCTGGAAAAGAGAGAGAGAAAAGAAAGAAGAGGAGACAGTTTGAGATAATGGGTAAACATGCACTTGCTCAGAATGTACAATATGCATCTGATGTGATGTCGAAGGGCATAGAGCTTGTGTTTCGCTACATTAAACTTGTGGTGTTTCTACAATTCTGGTCCAATCCGAGAAAACCCAAATCACAGGAGATACGGTGGCTTTTGTTAAATCTTTTTCTTGTATATGCACATGTGTGCTGAAAGCCGCCGACTGGGTATCATATAAAATTAAATAGAGAGCCCAGATTTTGGTACTGGAATGAAGAGATTCATTGCACAGATTTCAATCCTGCCTTAAGTGGAGTTTCATAAACTGGGGTGCCATCACTTGAAAAGGCCACATCTTTGACTGCTCTTCACTTCACCACTAAAAGGTGCCTGCATACTGTTCAAATACCCCTGTAGCAAGTTTTAGCCCAGGAGGGGGGGCACCTGTGACCCTCCAGATGTTGTTGAGCTACAATTTCCATCAGCCCCTGCCAGCATGGCCAATGGTCAGGGATGATGGGAGTTGCAATTTTCATAGTTTGGTTTTTTTAAAAAAAAAAAAATGTCACCTGGAAGGGTTATTAGAGCTATCTGTTTCTTACCTTTTGGGCACCAACGGGGTCCAGCGTATAAGAGGACTCCAGAGAGGACTAGAACACCCAGCAGCAAAAGGACCACAATTGCACCCACTATGCCTGCGATGTTCACTGGCTCTGTGGCAGGAGGAATGGTTTGGGGGGTGGGAAGAAAAGCAGTGAAATAGCAGTTCTGGCCTATTTAACATCTTCATTTAAAATAAATAACTCACTGTCAATTAAATGTCTCAGGGACGCTTGCACAGCAACCCAACGGCAAATACCACAAGAGTGTAAGAATTTTTTAAAAAAATTAGAAAACTCTGGAGAAATAAACAGGCAGTAATTATTATTGATAACATTATTAATACCAATATGATCAATCAATCAATCCTTGTCAATAATAATAATAATAGAAAGGAGCAGCACAAAGCAGCTTCCAAAATGCTGCTCCTTTCAACCTCTGATTTCAACCTCATGGGCCAATGAGGTAGAGTTTATTTACCCAAATGGGGCAGAGTTTATTCTCTCCTGGGGCAACCAAGCCAGATGGACAGGGTATAAGTAATAAAATTATTATTATTTTTTATTATTGTCTCTCTTTATCTTATCCCTTTCCAACATTCAGTAGTACCACGTTGCCTTTCCCTCATATTACTTCTCAGGTTCTAGACTCTTTTAAGAAACAAAAACTGCCAAGAAGACTTCTTAAGAAGTGACCTGCTGGATTAGGCCCCAGGCCCACCTAGTGCACCACCCTGTTCTCACAATGGCCAACCAACCCACAAACAGGACCTGAGAAAAATAACATTCTTCCCCACTTGTGACTCCCAGCAGCTGCTATCCAGGGGCAAACTGCCTGCTTCCGACCGTGGAGGCAGAACATGGCCATTGGCAGCCTTCTCCATCATGAATGTGCCTAATAATCTTTTGAAAACCATCCGAGTTGGAGGCCATCATTCTACACTGTGGGAGCAAATGCCCCGTTTAACTATGTGCTGTGTTTCTTTCGTCTGCCCTCGATGTTGAGCTTCCCTGGACAGCCCACAGTTCTAGCATTATGGGTGGTTGTGGAGGCCCTGCCTTGTTTTCAGTTCAGGGTTTCTCCAGCTGCTTTTGGACTACAGCTCCCATCATTCCTGGCCACTGGTCTTGCTAGCTAGGGATGATGTGAGTTGTAGTCCAAAAACACCTGGAGATCCAGGTTTGGGAAACACTGTTTTAGTTGATTGTTCTTAAGACACTCTGTGCTCCTTCTGGGCCAAAGCGCAGGGTACAAATGCTCTAAAAGAAAGAATGAATAAATAAATAAAGCATTTCCCACCCACCCTGTTACTGTCGCAACCTTCACCCCGCCTTGTTCCTTAGCATACCAGCGGCCTGCCATTTTAAAGGTTATCTGCTTACCAATCACGGTGAGGTAAACATACGCCTCCTTCAGCCCCAGGGGGTTCTCAACCTTGCAAATGTACAAACCGCTGTCCGCGCTGTGAGAACAGTTCTGGATTACCAGAGTGGAGACGTTGCCCTTTTGGCTGACCAGAAACCTCCCGCCGGAGCGGATCTCTGTCTGGGTCCGGGAGACGTTGCGCAGCCAGGAAATATTGGCAGGGGGGTTTCCGGCGCTGGCCTGACACGTCATCCTGGTGGCTCCCCCTACGAAGCAGCTCCTCATGGGGTCGGACACAAGCGAAGGGGCCTCTAAACCAGAGGAAACACAAGGCAGGAGAGGAAAGAGTGATGAAACGGGTGTATCAGAAAGCAAGGAAGGCAAACACAGGAGGCAGTGATGGTCAACTTGGGATGGCTTTAAAATAGGGTTTTATCAGTCTGTTGACTCACCCAACTTCACGGTGCAGGCCTGGCTGGTCTGCTGCAATAGGTGGATCCCGCGGCACACAAACTCCTTCCCAGAGAGCAGAGGCGAGCCATTCAAAGTGGCCACATTGGTGTCCGCAATGCCCATCACGTTACTGTCCCGGCTCAGGTTCCCCAGATTGGTCCACTGAAGCGTGGGGTGTGGGTAACCCCCGGTCCAACTGCAAAGGAGCTGCACCCCTCCAGAGCCTTCCACGGAGGTTTGAGCCCAGCATCGAGGCAGTGATGGCGGAGGATCTGAGGAAGGCATAGAAATTCACAAGATTAACAGGTGGAGCTGCAATCTTTAAAACCTTACAGGCCGCAGCTCAGCGGTAGAGGATCTGCTTTGCAGGGCAGCTTTAATCCCTGGTGGCATCTCCCAGTAGGGCTGGGGGGGGGGGGAGATCCCTGCCTGAAACCCTGGAGAGCTGCTGCCAGTCAGTGTAGGCAATACAATGGTACCTTGGGTTACATACACTTCAGGTTACATACGCTTCAGGTTACACTCTGCTAACCCAGAAATAGTACCTCGGGTTAAGAACTTTGCTTCAGGATGAGAACAGAAATCGGGCTCTGGCAGCGCGGCAGCAGCAGGAGTCCCCATTAGCTAAAGTGGTGCTTCAGGTTAAGAACAGTTTCAGGTTAAGTACGAACCTCCGGAACGAATTCAGTACTTAACCCGAGGTACCACTGTACTGAGCTGGATGGGCCATTGGAAGGCAGTTAAGCAGAACATCTGAATCTGTGTCAGATCCATAGCACACTGTGTGGATAGTTTACCGGTAATATGCTTTTTTACAATTGGTATCCCCCCCCCTTTCCATTTTTTCTGCTCTGCTGTTTCTGCAACCTGCCTCAGAATTTTGACATGAAATCAGAACTGAAGATATTCAGCAATCTCCTTAACACTGCCTGTTAAAACCTGGGGTACGATTTCTTGTTTTGTTTTTGTAATAACCTCCAAAACAAAATAGCACATGCATGCACCCAGCTGAAATCCCAAGATATGCAGTGAAAATCCAGCATGAAAACACAGTCAGCTGTCCGAAGCATAGGATGTGATTTAACCTCGAGCCACCCAAAAGGTCTGGATGTCTGCAAAAGTTCAGGATTGTTTTTCTTAATTCTTGCAACCCATTAAAAAAATGCTATTAACCCAGAATGACTTTCAGAGGCTTTGGACAGGTCATTTGAGAAATAAGGCAGATGGCAGAATGGAAGAGCTGAACTGAGCTGCCTCCTCCCTGGGCCCCAGAACCTGTTTTTCAACACGAAAGCTCCACAGGCAAAACAAATAAGATTCCTGTGTGCATTATTGTAATAAGGGATGGGCAGGGTGAAGCTGGGTAAAGGGCAGAGCCAAGGAGACCAAACATTCACCTTCTCTTCCGCAAATTATATCTATACAGTCATACCTTGGTTCTCAAACAGAGTCCGTCCGACTCCCGGAACTGTTCAAAAACCAAGATGCGGATTAATTTGAATTGATTTTAGAATGTTGTGTTATTTTATTGTTGTTAGCCGCCCTGAGCCCGGCTTCGGCTGGGGAGGGGGGGATATAAATAAAAAATCATTATTATTATTATTATTATTATTATTATTATTATTATTATTATCCTGCACCCAATCGGAAGCCGTAGAAGCCGCGCCAGATGTTTGGCTTCCAGAAATCGTTCAAAAACCAGAACACTCACTTCCAGTTTTCAATCGTCCGGGAGCCAAAACATACAAGTTCCAAGGCGTTCGGCAACCAAGGTACAGCTATATATAAGCCTGAGAGGGTATTTAATTTGGGGGCCATTGTGCATGTACAAAACAATCTAGTGTTCACATACGAAGGTCCCCTCCCCATTTCATTCTCCGTTCTCCCAAGCCTAATTTTCATGTGTCCCTTGAAGCAGAGGTTAGGAACCCACAGCCCACAGGCTTGATTAGGCCCGCTAGGCCTTCCCATTTGGCCCAGCAGGATGTTTGGGCCAAGCCATGTCCAACTGCCCAACAGGTTATATATGTTTTTGGAGCAGGGCAGGTAAAGACATGGCTGGCCATGGGGAGCTGGGGTGTTCAGGCTTGAAGCAGGCATGAGCAATCCACACCCCACCAATTTCACGTGGCCCTCAGCAAGTGAACAGTTCAGACTGTTGTAATTGAAGCAAGACCACCTCCATCTTTGTTTTAGCTGAAGCAAGACTAACACCATCTTCTTGCAGGCTGGCACCATCATCATGTACAGTGGTACCTCGGGTTACAGACGCTTCAGGTTACAGACTCCGCTAACCCAGAAATAGTACCTCGGGTTAAGAACTTTGCTTCAGGATGAGAACAGAAATCGTGCGGCAGTGAGTTAAGTTTTTAACCCGAGGTACCACTGTATTCTCCTTGTATTCGTGCTGAAATCATGCAAGCTTGAGGGACAGAGAAAGTGCAAACCACAAGGGGTGCGTGTAAAGGAAAATTTTAAGGCCATGACCTTTAAAACTGGGGTATAAACAGGAAAAATGCTTAGCTAACTGAAGTGTGGAAACATCAGCCTTTGCGGTTAAGACTCTTATCACTGGGTGTCTGGCAGGTCTAATCTATACGACTATCAAAACTGTGTGTAAACAGAGATCTGGGTTCTGTCTCCGGTCGCTTCCCAGATCGCTTGCAGTAACCTTTCATGCAAGAAATAAAATTTTGCTTTTAGAGAATCCTCAGGCATCACTCAACGTTGTTGGTGACTAAGGCACCCGGTTGCAACAGCCTTTAGGTGGGGTTTTTCCCACATCAAGACCTCCAGCAAGAGCAATCTGTCCATTTCCTGGCACTGGGTGGGGAGCCACGGTGAGAGAGAAAAGGGAGTATTGGGGAGAGAGAGAATGAGAGAGGAGGGGTGTCAAGGAGAGAGGGGGGGGAGAGAAAAGGGGGTGTTGGGGAGAGAGAGGGAGAGAGCGAGGGAGAGAAAAGGGGGTGTTGGGGAGAGAGATGGAAAGAGAGAGAAGCAGAAGCCCACCCTCTTTTCACTCTGCTTTCATCCACCCTATGCTTTCGTTTCATAACAGAGTTCCCTCAAGGGCTGCATTCCCTCAGGAGCCTCATAATACCGTTTCAAGGCCTAAGCAGTTTAGGATCAAGATATACGAGAAAACGCCATCTTTGACGCTGAACTTGACAGCCCACGGAGATCATCACTGGGGGGCCCACGGCAGCCACCCTGCCTTCAGAGGTTAGGTGGGTGGTGGTGTGGTTAAACTGAAGGCCTGGGGGGTGCATAGGAAGCTGCCCTCAGCTTACTTGGCGAGCTCAATGGTCCAGTATCTGCTTTCCTTCCTGGCGCAGAGGAAGCTGCCTTATGCCGAGACCGTTGCTTCATCTAAGCTCAGTACCATCGACACCGGCAGCAGCTTTCCAGGCAACCCCCCCCCTTTTAATTTATTTAATCAATTTTTTGATACAAACATCAACCGCAAAAAACACATACAGTGGTACCTTGGGTTAAGAACTTAATTTGTTCTGGAGGTCCGTTCTTAACCTGAAACTGATCTTAACCTGAGGTACCACTTTAGCTAATGGGGCCTCCTGCTGCCGCTGCGCCGCCAGAGCACAATTTCTGTTCTCATCCTGAAGCAAAGTTCTTAACCCAAGGTACTATTTCTGGGTTAGCAGTGTCTGTAACCTGAATCATCTGTAACCTGAAGCATCTTTAACCTGAGGTACCACTGTACAAAGGGACGCGAGTGGCACCACAGAGCCTAGGACTTGCTGATCGGAAGGTTGGCAGTTCGAATCCCCGCGGCGGGGTGAGCTCCCGTTGATCGGTCCCTGCTCCTGCCAACCTAGCAGTTTGAAAGCACGTCAAAGTGCAAGTAGATAAACAGGTACTGCTCCGGCGGGAAGGTAAATGGCGTTTCCGTGCGCTGCTCTGGTTCACTAGAAGTGGCTTAGTCATGCTGGCCACATGACCCGGAAGCTGTACGCCAGCTCCCTCGGCCAATAAAGCTAGATGAGCGCCGCAACCCCAGAGTCGGCCATGACTGGACCTAATGGTCAGGGGTCCCTCTACCTTTACCACTGTACAACAAAAACCGTAACAACAGTACAGTGGTGCCTCGCAAGACGAAAAGAATCCGTTCCGCGATTCTCTTCGTATAGCGGTTTTTTCGTCTTGCGAAGCAAGCCCATTGACAGCTTAGCGGATTAGCGCTATTAGCGGTCTAGCGGCTTTTAGCGATCAGCTGAGAAGCGGCTTATCAGCGGAACAGCTGATAAGCGGCTTAGCGGCTTAGGAAAAGGGCGAAAAAAGCGGAAAAAACCCACAGGAACTCGCAAGATTTTTTCGTCTTGCGAAGCAACCCCATAGAGAAATTCATTTAGCGAAGCGCCTCCAAAACGGAAAACCCTTTCGTCTAGCGGGTTTTCCGTCTTGCGAGGCGTTCGTCTTGCAGGGCACCACTGTAATAACACAATTTGACAATTCAGATTTGGATACACTGATATGCCTATGACTACACCTTTTAAAACAATATTTTCCCACCTCTCTCTCCTCCCTCTACTTCCTACTACAATCCGCCTTATCGCTTAAATATTCTTTCCAGATTTCTTCATATTTATCCATTCTTATTTTGCGCCGACATGCAATTCATTCATATGTAGCTAATCAGGCAGGGCCTGTCTCCCAGTCCTACCTGGAGAGGAACACAAGACCTTCTGCATGCAAAACAGATGTCCTGCCACTGAATCACTTCTCCTGTCCTAGGAGACTTCCCTATTGTCCGTACGAACTGGCAGCAACCCTCCAGGGTTCCAAGAAAGGGCAATTCCCTGCTAGGGCTGGGTGATATATCGATATAGCCTCCAAAACTGGTTTGAAGTCCATACCATAATATTGGTTTCACAGTTTTTGACCTGGCAATGTATCGCAAATGGGTGTTTTTTGAGCAGGAACTCAGGGGAAACCGAGTTCCCTAACCTTTTAAAAATCAAATAATTATTTTTTGTCCGGGGGGTGGGGTGGAAGCTGGAATGGATATACACCCAATGCCTGAGCCAAAAATCCACCCTATATCTGTAATCAATAAAGTTGTAGCCATTTCAAACCCAGATCATTTTCTGCTTCAATTTATTCATCACATATTACATTTAGCCACTGCCGGCGGGGCAGGGAGCACTGTGACTGGGCCTGCAACAAACAAGCTTACTTTGTTGTGATTTTCCCCACCTTTTTTCCAGAAAAAAAGCACTGATCACAAATCATGGTGTGGGTGGGTATGTGCTGTGCAAAAAATCACAGTGGGGGAAACCATCAAGCCAGCCCATGCCTCTACATAGCTCCATCTTTATTTCAGACATTGTGATATATCAGAATATCACAACGTTTAGCTGGTGATATATCACGATGCTGAAAACCAGATATTGCCTGGCCCTACTGTTTGCCTCTACATAGTTCCATCCTTATTTCAGACATCGTGATATATTGATGTATCACAATGTTTAGCTGGGCCATCATATTCTATGGGATGCAGGCCACCGTACTGAGTGCTTTTAAGGCCAAACTCTGCAATGACCCTATGCAAACATTTCCTATTAGTATACGTACAGTAGATCAGGAGTTCACGGGTGACGGTCTGCTGCCGGTGGCTGAGCAGGTTAGTTGCTGAGCACGAGTAATTTCCTTGCAAGCTGGGCGACAAATTGTAGAGGGTAAAGTAGCTCAGGGAGCTGTTGACTTCCGTGAAGGGCTCCTGCCCGGAGCCAGACTGGGAGAAATCCCATTTGGTCGCAGAGGTTGGGCGGGAGTCGCTGGTGCAGGAGAAGTTGAGGGTCCCGTGTCTCTGGGCGTAGAGGGTGCCATTTGGTAGCACTGTGGCAGGACCAATGTTGACATTCACCTTGGTGGGGCCACCTGGAAAGCAGGTGAAAGAGACAGGTACTTAAAAAAAAGAAAAAGGATATACAGTGGTACATCAGAAGTCAAATGGAATCTGTTCCGGAAGTCTGTTTGACTTCCAAAATGTTCAGAAACCAAGGCATAGCTTCCAATTGGCTGCAGGAAGCTCTTGCAGCCAATCAGAAGCCGCGCTGGACATTCAGGTTCCAAAGAACGTTCACAAACCAGAACACTGACTTCCAGATTTGCAGCGTTCAGGAGCCAAAACATTTGACTTACAAGGCGTTTGGGATCCAAGGTATGACTATACTTTTAAAAGCTGTTTAACTATCTCATATTGCTTCCAACAAATTTTTGGAGAGGTTGTGGGAACAAAGGGGGCAGCTTCCTATTTCTTGTGGGAATTCAGGGTACTTTATTCTGGAATGAAATTTATCAAGAGATACCTACAGCTGCCAATAAGTATCCTATCAGGGGATTATCTCTCAAGTTCATATTACCATTTGCAAATAAATTTTGTAAAACTCAGCCAGATGCTCCAGGACTTTTCTGAGAAACCTTGGATGTTTGACCTTGGCTGTAAAGGGCACTGTCCGTGGTCCTGAACCCAGACCTTGCTCTCCCTCCACCGGGCTGTGAAGGCAAACAACTGAATTAATCATAGAATCATAGAATTGGAAGGGACCCTGAGTGTCATCTTGTCCAACCCCCTGCAATGCGGGAATATTTTGCCCAATGCGGGACTCGAACCCACAACTCAAGCAGTGGAGGTAGAGCATAGCCACTGTGGCTAGCAGCCATTGATAGCCTTCCCATCCACGATTTAATCCTTTAAAGCTTAGTGTTGGCTGCACCGCCTGGGAGCAGCTGTCCAGAGTTTCAGTCAGAAGTCTTTCCCCAGGGCCCTGCCTGCAGATGCCAGTGACCAAGCAGATACTCTTGCACTCTGCTTTCCCTAGAAATAAAGCAGGATTCTAGTCCTCATGGCTCCAATTAGGATTAAACAGGAGCATGGGGGCTGCCTTACAGAGAGTCAACCCACTGGTCCATCAATCTCAGAACTGGCTGTGCTGGCATCCCAAGCAGCTGTTCTACCACTGATCTCCCCAAGTGAGTTTTGCTGCTGAGAGGCGGGGAGGAGGGGTTTGCCCCACATGCGGGCTAGAGACAAAGGAATATAGGAAGCAGCTGTCTCCCAACTCCTGCTCCTTTTAGCTGGAAATATGTGGGGTGGAGCTAGCTGACCAAACCAGAAGAGTCCGCAACCAGAAGGAGGAGGAGTATCAGGAAGGGTGGAATAAATTTAATGATTATCTAGTTAAATTTGTTAAGTTAAAATAACTGAAAATAGCTTGCAGATACTTAATTGGCTTAGGATTTTATTTATGTTAAGTGATGAATTAATATGTTTAATTCCATAAGGTGAAGATTTAAGGATGTTAATGTTTAAGTTAAATTTCATAAGAATTGGGATTTGGAAAACCGTTAAAAGGGCATGCAATGAAATTCAACCAAGGGGAAGCGAGGAAGTCACTTAACAAAGTTAATAAGTGTAATTTTCAATAAGGCTATGGTTTATGTTTGCTTGTCTTGTGTGTTTGTTTGTTTGTTTGTTTGTTTGTTTATAATATTGTGAAAACTAATTAAAAAAATTGAAGGGGAAAAAAGGAAATATGTGGGGTGGGGAGAGGGTCAATACACACAAACACCCCACATGCAAAAGAGCCGCTCTGCCCTAAAAGGGGATGCCAGCTTCCATCTGCAAAGATTCCTGAAGGTTCAGCAATTTCCAGTTTTGCTGCAGTGGTTCATCAGGGCCTTTGGAAACAAGGCAAGCAGCCCTCTCCCTGTCCCTCCCTGCACGGCAGATATCTGGACTTCGGTCCAGCCTGCACTGACACGCTTCCCCTTGCTGGCCCCCAGCCTCAAGGTCGCAGCCTTTTGGAGCTGTAGCGTCCTGCAACGAAAAAGGTGCCACCCTCTGTTCAGCTTGCTCATGCTTCACGACGACCAACAAAGCACACCTCGAAAGCAAACAGGGTGCTGTGCAAGGAACAAAGCCAGGAAGTAAGGAGGCGGTGAACCAGTTAGTAAGAAAATACCAGAGCTCCCACGAGGGGGGTGGCAGCTAGGGGGACTTTGCTGAGGAAGGATGAGGAGGAGAGGTCATTGTGAAGTTGTAATGGGTATCTGTTCTGCAAGGGCTGGGTACCAGACCTTTCTGGAGCAATCTAGTCATCTACTGGGCAAAAGAGGCTGCTGGCCATTGGAATCATAACAGTAATAGTAATAATAATTATAAAAATTGTTATTGTTGTTGTTTGCATCCTGCACATCTGACTGGGTTGCCCCAGCCATTCTGGGTGGTTACCAACGTGTATACAGTCATACCTCGTCTTGTGTTTGCTTCAGGTTGAGCGTTTTCAGGTTGCGTCCCGCGGCGACCCGGAAGTACTGGAAAGGGTTACTTCCAGGTTTCGCCGCTAGCACATGTGCAGAAGCAGTGAATCGCGGCACACGCAGACGCGGGTTGCGTTCTGCTCAGGTTGCGAACGGGGCTCCAGACGGGATCCCGTTTGCAACCAGAGGTACCACTGTACAAACATAATCTGATAAAAACAAATCATCTGACCTATCTTCCTATATTACTACAAAGACCATTTGGTCAACCAAGCAAGCTGCTTGAAGAATGCAAGAAGAGCCTTTGAGACCAGGCCTATGGTCCATCTAGCAACCTCTTCTCATGGTGCCCCCCCCCCCGGATGCCCGTAGGAAACCCTCAAGCAGGACCCAAGCACAAGAGCCCTCTCCCCTCCCGAGGGGTGAGAAACCGTGTTGTCTAGCAGGTAATGGCTTTCCCCACCTGCCTTGTCCTACCCTTCAACCCCAGGAGCCTTCAAAAAGGAGCTGTTCCCAGAGGAAGAACCCTGAGGGAAGAGAAACTCGTGTTTGCCATCAGGGGGTGGTTGGTTTTATTTGGGCTGCCCCACCTCCAGCCCGAGGAGCATTCAGAAGGGAGTTGCTGCCACAGGCATCCTGTGTATTTTAATAAATGGAGTGAAAGTTTATGAGTCATGGGCGTGTGGCGAGTGTGTGTATGAACTTAACAGTGCTTAGTTCATTCTTTAGTTGCTAATTTATTAATGTTGTTAGTATCATTTTATAGATTATAAATGCTATATTGATTTGTTAATAATATACAGTGGTACCTCAAGTTACAAACGCCTCAGGTTACAAACGCTTCAGGTTACAATCTCCGCTAACCTGGAAGAGTTACCTTGAGTTGAGAACTTTGCCCCAGGATGAGAACGGAAATTGTGTGCCCTATTAGCGAAAGCACGCCTTTAGTTAAGAACAGTTTCAGGTTAAGAATGGACCTCCGGAACAAATTAAGTTCGTAACTAGAGGTACCACTGTAATACAACTTTAATTGTGATGTTTAGATTGGTTTTTTTAGTCACTTTGTTTTGCTGATGATTTGTTAATTATTCTATTCGATTTATGCTGTCGTTGTGATGTCCTGTTATGTTCCATCTTGTTATTGTTATTTATTGTTTGTTAGCCACTTTCATTCATTTGAATGAAAAGAGGCATAGAAATGTAATCAATCTATCAGCGCTGCCTGAAGAAATGTAGCCTCAGTAAGTCAACACAGCGGCCTCCTGATTTTGTTGTGCTACAACACCCCGATCTAACGCAACCAAGTTGGGAATTATGGGACTTGTAATCCAAAAACAAATGGAGAACACCATGCAATCTACCCCTGAGCTGGCTGAAGAGCAAGAAACGCCAAGCAAATTGGAAAACAGATTTAAAATTCACGACATGTTGTACGCTGAAAGAAAATTATATGAAAATGATGTACAGGTGGTATTTGACTCATACGGGTGGCGCTGTGGGTTAAACCACAGAGCCTAGGGGTTGCCAATTGGAAGGTCAGCAGTTCGAATCCTCACGACGGGGTGAGCTCCCATTGTTCGGTCCCAGCTCCTGCCCACCTAGCAGTTCGAAAGCAGATCAAAGTGCAAGTAGATAAATAGGTACCACTCCAGCAGGAAGGTAAATGGCGTTTCCGTGTGCTGCTCTGGTTCGCCAGAAGCGGCTTAGTCATGCTGGCCACATGACCCGGAAGCTGTCTGTGGACAAACGCCGGCTCCCTTGGCCTATAGAGGAAGATGAGCGCGCAACCCCAGAGTTGTCTGTGACTGGACTTAACGGTCAGGGGTACCTTTACCTTTAAGTTAGCAAAAACGTATAGAACAAGCACAAATATCTGCTTGAAATGTAAAGAAAAGAAAGTACCTTTTACCATATGTGGTGGTCGTGCGAGGTAATAAAAACTTTCTGGGAGATGATATATAATGAAATGGAAAAAAAATGTTTAAAATAGCATTTGTTAAAAAACCTGAAGCTTTTTTATTAGGAATTATAGCTACTGAGATACCAAAGGATCAGAAAAGTATGTTTATGTATGTGACAACAGCTGCATGTATGTTATTAGCCCAGAGACTGAAAGAAGAAACAGTCCCGACCCGGGAAGAATGGCAAAAGTTGATGGACTATGCCAAAACGGCAAAATTAACTGGAAAGCTCAGGAACCAAGAAGACAAGAACTTTAAAAAAGAATGGGAAAATTTATAATTTATTTAGGAGACCATTGTAAGCAGATGAAAACATTAGCAGGATTTTAATCTCACTTGTAAGGTAACAAAAACTATGGATAACTCAGATGGATTAAAAAACGTGGATAACGGATTGATATGCAGTTGTAAATGTTGATATTAGGCCTCATGGAAGGGATGGGGGAGGTCTTGAGATTCAGAGCAATCTCTTCAAATGGATTTGCAATTGATTTTGTTGTACATTTACTTTTTACTTTTTTTTACTCAAATAAAAATATTATAAAATAATAAAGAGAAAAAGCCAAGCAAAGAAGGAAGACAGCAACTTACTGGCAACGAGCAACTGAATCCTGTGTCTGTGGTCTGTCTCGTTCAGGACCTCTCTGCAGGTATAGTTGCCTTCGTCCTGCAGCCGCAAGCCTGAGATGTGGAAGGAGCTGTTCCTCACCAGGGAGAAGCGAGCGTCGGAAGGGAGGCTGCCGTCCGACGAGAAGAGGATGGGGATCTTTCCCGGGTCCCCATGAAACCATTCCACCTTGACCGCTCGCGGAGACATATTCCGGCACACGAGGGTGATGTTTCCTTCCACCTCCCCAATCACCACCTCCTCTGTCCCTGTGAGTGGCCAAAGGGGAAAGAAAAATCACTGCATTCCTTCATGCAAAGCAGTGGCGTATTTATTTCCTACATTTGTATGCCACTGTTTCCTCTGAGGAGCTCAAGCAGCAGGAAAAGGTAGAAACCAGCTCTACCATCTTGCAAGACAGGGATAGCTGTAACACCAGAAGGGAGGGGAGACTGTGGCCCTCCCCAGAGATTTGTAGGGCTCCAGCTCACATCATCCCTGACCATTGGCTATGCTGGCTGAGGCTGAGGAGGGATGGAGTCCAGCGGTGTCTTTATACCTGTCAGTATACCTGAAGGAGCGTCTCCACCTCCATCGTTCAGCCCGGACACTGAGGTCCAGCTCCGAGGGCCTTCTGGTGGTTCCCTCACTGCGAGAAGTGAAGTTACAGGGAACCAGGCAGAGGGCCTTCTCGGTGGTAGCGCCCGCCCTGTGGAACACCCTCCTGTCAGATGTCAAGGAAATAAACAACTATCTGACTTTGAGAAGACATCTGAAGGCAGCCCTGTTTAGGAAAGTTTTTAATGTTTGATGTTTTATTGTATTTTTAATATTTTGTTGGAAGTCACCCAGAGTGGCGGGGTATAAATAAATTATTATTATTATTGTTATTGTTGTTATTATTATTATTATTATTATTATTATTATTGAATTATAACTTGAAGAACTTGTGCTTGAGCTGGCTTCGTCCTCCTCCCTCCCCTTCCTTTTTTCCTTGTGCACCATGTTTCTATTTTATTTTCTTGAAGATCCTGAGTTTGAGAACAAGGACCATCTTGGAACTGTTTTTTGTAAGTCACACGGCGAGTTGTTTCCTCTACTCTAAAGGGTGGGGAGTAAATGCTCTAAATAAACAAACAAGCAAAGGTGTTGAGGGCAAACAACAAAGGAGACACAGATTGTAGACTTCTTGGCCAGTGTGAGGAACAGGATACAGGCCAAAATGGTTCCTGGGTCTTCTCCATCAAAACACTTCTTATGGGTGGAGAAGGTTTCCACTGAAACGTGACTTTGCATTCGCCCATTCCTTTCCTCAGCACAATCATCTCAGGGCACTCGTTTATCGTGCTGTTCGATTTCTGTCTGGCACCGTCTTTCAACACAGCAGACCCATTACTGTTCCTTGGACTGCTGCCCTACGACTGCCAAACCATCATTTCACATTTATAAAGCGTCCACCCTGCTGCCTACGTGGATTCAAAGGCTGCGGCGGACCAGGCGGACGATGACTCATCTCCAAAGTAATGCTAAGCAGGTCCAAAACGCAGCAGCCAGATTGCTGGCTGGGGTTCCTTCGAGATCTCACATAACCCCTGTTTTAAAGCAGGTTGCCCGTTCATTCCCAGGCCCAATTCAAGGTGCACATGTTAGTGCCTAAAGCCCTACACGACTCAGGCCCCAAATACCTGAAAGACCACCCCCTTCCCTACAAACCCGCTCAGTGCTAAGATCAGCAGAGGGGGCCGCGTGGTAGTTCGACCGCCCTCAAAATCTTGGAGTGGGTTGGTGCCTAAATGAGGGCCTTCTTGGTGGCGTCCCCCGAGTTGTGGAACTTCTTCCCCACAGAGATGCATCTGGAACCCTCATCATGCAGCTGTCAGAGAATGTTGGAGATGCAACCTTTTACCCCTGGCCTTTGACACTAGGTAAAGGTAAAGGTACCCCTGCCCATACGGGGCAGTCTTGACAGACTCTGGGGTTGTGCGCCCATCTCACTCAAGAGGCCAGGGGCCAGCGCTGTCCGGAGACACTTCCGGGTCACGTGGCCAGCGTGACAAAGCTGCATCTGGCGAGCCAGAGCCGCACACGGAAACGCCGTTTACCTTCCCGCTGGTAAGCGGTCCCTATTTATCTATTTGCACCCGGAGGTGCTTTCGAACTGCTAGGTTGGCAGGCGCTGGGACCGAGCAGCGGGAGCGCACCCCGCCGCAGGGATTCGAACCGCCGACCTTTCGATCGGCAAGTCCTAGGCGCTGAGGCTTTAACCCACAGCGCCACCTGCGTCCCTCGCCTTTGACACTAGAGAAGTACATTTGGGGAACCCACCTTATTTCTGCGATTGTAAAGGTGCTTTTAAAAACTGTTGTTCATATTGTGTTTTAATGCGCAATAGAGCTTCACTCCCTATCCTACCCCATGCACCCCCTAAATCTGATCTGGATTTCTCTCCAACCACTGCTGTTTATTAATACTGTATTTAAAAAAAACAGCAGCAGCAGCAGCCCCAAAGTTAAAAACAACAGACCAAAAACAATTCCAACAGATTCCAATTAACAGGAGCCAGTTATTGCCAGTGTTTTGACGGTCAATCAATGTGGGGTGCCGTGAGCAGAAATTTGGCCTTGCTGCAGAGATCTGGGTCAGATTGTTGGTTATAACTTTGGATTTTAATTTTAATTTTTACCTACCGCATTTTCCTTTTTACTGTAAACTACCTTGATCATTATTTGGCAGAAATGGAGAATATAGATATTAAACTCTCTCCCTCTCTCACACACACAGAGGCTACTGGAGATATGATAAAGTTTGTTCAGTTATTTATCTTCATTTTTGGCAGGCAGTGAGGTTAGGAAAAAACAGCACAATCCCAAGTCTACTCAGAGGCAGAAGTCCTGCTAACTCCAATGGCAAGTACTTTTAAGTACAGAACTGTATATGTTCTTACATACTTGGTTGTTGCAATGAACTAAAGAAGGTGGAATCTAAGAGTGGGGAGCATGACTGAGATTGATGATGATGATGATGATACAAAAGCAATTACTTTGTTTATGGATAGTTCCTACAGTCCAGCGTTGAGCATTAGGTGAATTTGTACCACTGTTTGTTTGTTTTATTTACAAATCATTGTTTTTAACTGACTGCATGCCACCTGGGCAATCTAGATGACAAATCATCAGTATACACAACAATATCAAATTATGTATCCTATGATTGCATATCACACTTGGAACACTTCAGAAGCAAGCGGGGTTTATTATATAGTTATAAGTAACTATAAAGTCGTTCCAGATCGTTGGCAGGGCCAGAACAGAGCTTGTGCCCTATTGCCAGAAAGACTGCCATAAGAAATCTTGTTGTTTCTTTTTCCTCTTAGCTTCTGTTACAACTGCAAATTGGGGGGGGGGGGGAGAGACGAGGGAAGTTTTCTTTATTTTTAAAAAATAAAGGGCCACTGCCCTTAAATCTGCTACCAGCTGAAGTGGGGGGGGGAGGGCGATGTCAATTGTTTTAATGCTGTATTTAACATTTTTGCAACCAGCGCCCTGGGATATTAGGCTACTAATAGGGGGGAACCTACTTATCCCCCTGACCCCACTAGTAACTTCAGAAGTAGGGAAGGTGTCTCGGGCTGTTTGTTTCAGGCACCTCTCACATTCCCCGGGCGCACCCAACAAACGCGCAAAACAAGCCCCGCGGCGGGACACGGATCGCCCTGTCCCCACGTGCGCCCAAGCCCGGACCTCGCATACCGACCTGCAGCGATGCCTCGACCCAAGCAGAGGAGCAACGAGAAGGAGGAGAGGAGTCTGGCGGCCAATCCACACGCCATGGCAGCCTCGGCTGCAGCAGCCGAAGCGACCCGGCGGTGCCCCGGAGGCTGCGATGGGGAGGGACGCAGAAAGGAGGCGGGGGAGACCTTCGGCGGCTTCCCCGCCCCGTCGTGGGCGGATCCGGGCCTTGACCCCCTTTGCAAGAGGCTGCGATGCTCGGCTCCATTTCTCCGCCTAGCGTCGGCTCTGGAGAAGGACGAAGCTACTGGGGAACTCCGATGTGCGCTTCATCTGACGCTTTTATGTCGTGAACCCCCTTCGATCTTCGGGTGAAGGGCGGCATGCAATTTATTAGATCCCAGCATCGTAGAGCTGGAAGGGACCCAAGGGTCATCTAGTCCAACCCCGTGCAATTTATTAGATGAAAAAATAAATCATAAATACACACACGCAGGGGGCGGGGGCAACTCGAGCCAGTGCGTGGAGGTCCCTAGGCAGTCGAAATCTGGGGGGGAGGGGGAGTCTCGCAAATGATCTCCTAATACGTTTTTGGTTTTACCAACCAACAATTTTAATAAACCAATTTCAAGATCAATATTATTTTAATCGGTTGTCACAATTTTAATAAACCAATTTCAAGATCAAGTCAATATTATTTTAATCCGTTGTCACGGGGCCCCCAAAAGTCATGGGGCCCATAGGCCAGTGTTTATTCTGCCCATTTGGTAATCTGGCACAGACTTGAATAAAATATTGGAGTGCCCGGGTAAGCCCCGCTGTGCGTAATTGATCAGAATATGTGGCACACACACACCATTTCATAGAATCACAGAGTTGGAAGAGACCACAAGGGCCATGGAGTACTATTTGAATAACAATGCCCATCGTCTTGGGGGGGGGGGGGTGGACCCGTCAAACATTATTGGAAGGGAGGAAGGAGCTGGTTGCTCCTATCTATGCACATACTACTATGCTTTTGTTTTTATTTATATTTCATAAAATTTATGCACCTCTTAATTGGAAAAAACAACAACCTCAAAACTATTTACAAAAGATAAAACAGTACAATCAAGAAACACAAGCCTACTTTTAAAACATAGAAAAGTGAAAATACTAAAAGGGATTAAAATTACCTCAGCTCTGTAAGCATCTGGGTAGGCTTGCCTAAACAGGAATGTTTTTTAGCAGGCATCGAAAAGAGCTGCAGCGAAGGCGCCTGCTTGATCTCAATAGGCAAGGAGTTCCAAAGTGTAGGGACTGCCACACCAAACGATTTAGTTCTTACAAATACGGAAGGAGTACTACCGTATGTGGCCCCTGTAGCAGGGCCAATTCTGCAGATCAAAGTGGTCAAGTGGGCATATGTAGATTAAGGCTATCTCGTAGGTACACTGGTCCCAAGTTTTTAAGGGCTTTTTACGCTAAGAGTAACAAAACCTGGACTTGGCTCGGTAGCAGATTGTGAACCAGCACAGACCTCTGATCTCACTCCTGGCAGCTATCGTGCTGCAGCCATCTGCACTAACACTTATTCTGGTAATCATTGCAACAGCAAATAGGTTTTAAATAAATAAGTACATTTTAAGTAAATAAAATACCTTGATAATTTTTTACAAAACGTAGGTCCAAAATTCAAGTGCATATAAGAGAGCAAGAGAAGTGGAGGGGTCATGGTTCATCTAAGAATGATTCTGCCACGAGAGTTTGTGGCTGCCTTGTAAGAGAGGTGAATCTGTTGATTTCAGTTTCTTTCAGCATTGCAGGGGGTTGGACTAGATGACCTTTGGTGTCCCTTCCAACTCCACAATTCCTAGGATTCACATTTTTCCAGTTTTCAGTTCTCTTCATTCCAACATCATTTTGTGACTTTTTTTAAAAAAAGATGTCCCTATGAAAATTCATCAGCGTATGAATGCAAATTTCCCCTAAATTGCAGTTTTGTTTGCAGTTTTGCCTAATAGCCACACGATTGCAAAGCAACTTCCCCAAGTATAATGCAATTGTGTGTGTTGTTTTCACTAATAGATGCAGTTCTATGGAAACCTTACATTAGCATATGCATTTTTGTATATGTTACTTGGCTGAAGATCTGCCTTGCAAAATTCGGTGCAAATTTTGAAAAATGGCTGAGTTTTTATCGTGTTTCGGAAAATGTGGATCAGATAGGTTTTGACTTTAAATGCCCACTGAATCTCGTTTCTCCTCCATCCCTGTAGGACTTTGTTTCCACACCTGGCTGTGCCACCTGTCACAGCTGCTCCTCCCCACGTACCAAGCAACCAACCTTTTGTTGCACAAGTTAATTATAATCCACTGAACATATAGTATTTCCCCACTTTCTACGGGAGTTCATTTGGAAAGGCTTCCTAAAGGGAGTTTCCTCCCCATCACAGAGGAAGGATTATGCTCCCCAGAAACTGAAAACAGAACAGATGCCATTAAGCAAAGATATCAGCAACAACTGTACACACCCATAACACACCCACAGAGAGGGAAAGTTGTAGTAGCACCATTCTCTGCAAACATCCTCGCCCACAGGTCCACTGGGAAGACAGGCCAACCCAGAGGTGTCAGAGGAGGAGCTTGGCAACCTATGAGATGCAAGATAACCAGGAGAAACCTACCATTTTGAGCAGCAATAAACAAAGAGTGGTGCAGGGTGTTTACAACTAAGAGGAGCTGGACGAATAAGGAATGCAGCAGATTGTGTGCGGTTCTCCATGCTTGAAACTTCCAGGAGCTTCTCATCGCAGCACAGTCGGCAGAAAGGTAACAGACTACCGGAAAAGGAAGGATAGGAAAAGGAGAGAAAAGCCAAAGAAGGGAAGGAAGAAATACAGGAGAAAAAGCCATCACCTAGACGATGCCACAGAGATCAACGTCTTGAGGATGATCGATGTATCAAGCAAGGAAAGTCAGAAGAAAGTGAGGGGTCAGCAGGGGGAGATGGCTCAAGAAAGACTAGGAAGGAGGAAAAGGCTGCCAGATGAAATCCAGACCAAGGAAACATTCCGAGCTCAAAAGGTATAAAGACTTGATACCTGTTTTGGAGATCCTGTGTTTAATAGGGGTTTTGGGGGTTTTTTTGCCATCTTCAAGGTTGAGAAAATAGCTGCTGTGTTTAAAGTTAAGTTGGGGGAATGGAGAACAAGGGGCTCCTGCTCACCCACATCCCAGTTGTGCAAACACTCTGGGGCAAAAGACTTGTTTTGGAACCATTTTTCAACATGTGTGAGGATGGAGCAATCTAGGATTGTGTGTGCGCATGAGTGTGCAAATATGCTCAGTTTCCAGGATCTCTCTTTGCCTGTCTATTTTTGAGGGTGTGAGGGAACATACAAATTGGCACCACTTGCTTCCTAAAAGCAGCATGTATGTAGAGGCCTGCAGGCACCTCCCATTTACTGTCCTTACATAATAATAATAATAATAATAATAATAATAATAATAATAATTAATTGCCACCTTTCACCATAGTCCCAGGGCAGAAAAATCCTAAATGAAAACCTACTTAAACCATTTGGAATCAGAAGCATAAGGTGGGTCCTAAAACATATGCATATTCTAAGGGCCATCACTCCTGCCCGCTCTGCTCACCATCTGCCAAACCGCCTTCCCCCACACCTGGCCAAACTCCCTCCTTTTACACCGCACCCACTCCATTGCCTATCCCCTCAAAGTTTGCCCCAAGCCCCGCATCTGTAGCAGCCCCCATAATTCCTTAATATTAGTCATGCTGGCTGGGGTTGATGGGAATTGGAGTCCATTAAATACCTGGTAGGCCCTTGGCTCTCCATCCTTGGATTAAGGTGTCCCAGACAAATTATTAAGCGTGGTCTCTCCTCTTCAGAGGCTACATTGTAGCACCCTGCTTGTGGTTAACGCTTAGCTGGAATGAAATATTCAACGCAGCAATAGAGAAATTAAAATAATAATTTATTTGTCAGACAAATAAATATGAGGCACAGTGGTATATGGTTACCAAGCTCTGGCCTGGCCTCCTGCCATTCTGGCCAGCACTTATATTTCCTTAATCCAGCCCCCTTGCTCCTCCTGTGGCTGCCTCTGTCCAATCAGCCTGGTTGAAATTCCTATTGGCTGTTTGCTAGAACCAATCACAAAAGATACACCCATTTCCTTCTGTCCTTTTATGGGAATCAAAAAGCTATATATTCTTCTATCTATAAATGACAAATAAGTAGTAATATATCTTACATGTGTCTCAACAAGGAACCTTAATTACGAGCTCACCTCGCCCTATTGCCCTCCAAAACAAATGGTTTAATCTCAAATTTTTATCTTAAACAGATGTCAAGGATCATCATTGAAAGATCTCCTTCCTTTGGAGGTCTCTAAACAAAAGCTTGACAAATGCTCTAATGATGTTTCCTGCTTGGCAAGGGGGGCTGGGCTGGTGACTGATGGCCCCTGTGATCTCTTCCAACTATATGAAATAAGAATCTAGCATAAGGATTTAACATTTCTTAGCTTCTAATTCCTTTGCATAATTACATTTAAGCCAATATATTTAATACATAACATAAATAACCTTTTAAAAGGAAAAGAAATCTTAAAAGGATCTCAGTTTAAGAAAGAAACAACTTTAGAAAAAGACTTCCCAAAATACTCTCTTCTCCAGCCAAGCCAGTTGCCTTTTTCACTGCTCTTGACCTTTCAACCTTAGGAAAATATGGCTCAAGTTTAATGGGAGGCACATGGTTTTATTTTACTATTTACCCACTCTTAATTATATTTATCTCTTTTTTTATCTTCTGTAATATGTAGGATCAGTGTAACCTTGGCTGTCAGCCTGTAATTCCCTTTTTACGACTTTGAGAATTGTTTTCTGCTATAAATCAGGGGGCCCCCTTGTCTAGGAGGAAAAACATTTTGCCAAGGTTCTTAGGCAGCTGCTCTTCTGCCTGGCATGAAACATTTGAAAATCTTTAAGCTCATTTTAAGATACAGGCCCTGATCAAAATATAAGCTTGATAAAAATGCAGGCTTATGATTAGATGCCTCAACATAGGTAAAGGTAAAGGACCTGAATGGTTAAGTCCAGTCAAAGGTGACTATAGGGTGCAGCACTCATCTCACTTTTCAGGCCAAGAGAGCCTGCGTTTGTCCACAGACAGCTTTTCCAAGTCACGGGGCCTGCAGGACTAAACCACTTTTGGCACAATGGGACACCATGACAAGGTCCAGAGTGCACGGAAACACCATTTACCTTCCTGCCGCAGCAGTACCTATTTAGCTACTTGTGCTGGTATGCTTTCGAACTGCTAGGTTGGCAGGAGCTGGAACAGAGCAACAGGAGCTCACCCCGTCATGCGGATTTGAACCGCTGATCTTCCGATTGGCAAGCCCAGGAGGCTCAGTGGTTTAGACCACAGCGCCACCCTCATAGGAATCCGCCCCAAGCCATGTAGCCCAGTGGTACTCCACATTCTTAGGCAGAGTTGTTGTGACTGGTGCCCTTTGGGACTGGTAGGATGGAAGGCAGGGAGCACCACAGTAGGTGGCGCCAGATCAAATGATTGGTGGAACTAACATATTCTAGTTTTGTCCCCACCATACTTCCTGTTGAGTTCTGCAAGGGCAGCACTAAGACGGAGGAGGAGGAAGCTGACAGGCAGGGCCACCCACTTGGCTGGTTGTCAGTAAAGAAGGCAGGCAGGTGAAAGCCGGCAGGAGGCAGCCACGGAATGGATCCCTCTCTTTTTCACCTGACCCCTCTAATTGCAGACCTTAGTGCACAAGGATGGAAGAATGAGGAAATCCCAAGGAAAGAACAGTGGCAAGAAAAAGTGATGAGCTATACGGAATTGGCTAAATTGACATATAAAATGCAAGACAAGGACAACCTTGACTTCAAGGAAGAATGGGAATTTTTCGCCAACTATCTAAAAAGACAACAAAATGAATTGGACTCCTTGGCAGGTTTGGAATAAACAACCACAAATTTATTAGTTGAACACATGACAGATAAGGCAAGGATTTGTACGATTTTATAACATGCAGAGAACAGTATGTGCAAAGAAATCAGAGAGGGGAGCTGAGGGAAGTCTTTGGTGGGGGGGAGAGGGAGGGTAGGGGGAAGGGGGAAAATAATGTAATTGATTATTTGGTATGTTGAAAGTGTTTAATAAAAATATTTTTTTAAAAATTGCAGTCCTTAGAAAGCAATCCTGTAATGACATTTGGTTGGCCGACATTTGTCAAGGAGTGAGGGATTGGTTACAGGTCTGAGGGTATTGGCGGCGAGCCGGTGAGGCCGGCTCGGGTGGCAGTTAGGCATTGGCCGGGGTATTGTCATGCAAATGAGGTTGGGGGGGAGGATTGCCATCACATCCCCCAAGGCTTGAAGGGTAGTTCGTTAAAGGACTCCGAGGGGCGTCGCCTCGTCCGAAACCTACGGAGGCTAGGGCCTAAAGCGTGCCCCCGAGCGGTAACCCCTTGGGGAGCGCCCAGGGATATGCATCTCGGGTGGCTCCCCCTGTTGGTGCTTAACCCTTCCCGGTTAGACCGGATAGTCTCTTAGGGGCCAATGCCTAAAGCCAATACCCCTCTTACCTGTAATCAATAAAGTTGTGGCCATTTTCGCCCATTAACCTGAATTCTTGTGTCCATAGTCTTTATTTATTCAACCTGTGGGGGGGGGGCGGGAATAGCCACACAATGCCACTGGTGGCGCTGTGGGTTAAAGCCTCAGTGCCTAGGACTTGCCGATCGAAAGGTCGGCGGTTCGAATCCCTGCGGCGGGGTGCGCTCCCGCTGCTCGGTCCCAGCGCCTGCCAACCTAGTAGTTTGAAAGCACCTCTGGGTGCAAGTAGATAAATAGGGACCGCTTAACAGCGGGAAGGTAAACGGCGTTTCCGTGTGCGGCTCTGGCTCGCCAGAGCAGCGATGTCACGCTGGCCACGTGACCCGGAAGTGTCTCCGGACAGCGCTGGCCCCTGGCCTCTTGAGTGAGATGGGCGCACAACCCCAGAGTCTGTCAAGACTGGCCCGTACGGGCAGGGGTACCTTTACCTTTACCTTTTTAAGCCCCATTGAGCCCTTAACTCCTTAAGACATGGGAAGTCACTTCTGCACAAACAGGGCGTCTTAGGTGATTATAATATTTTGATTGATTAATTAGGTGGCTGCTTTTAAATTTTAATATCTATTTTTAATGCAGGCACTTTCAAGTCCATAGGCGGCACAGGTCTCGAGGGCCGGATGGGGAGCTTGGGGGGACCACATTAGGCTGGAGATGCCAGGACCCCCATCTCTGCTCTATGACATTTCCAGAGGCTTCGACCCCACCTCTCCAAAGAACACCCCCCCCACCGGTACACCCCTTCCTCTACCAAGAACCAATGGGCATAAGACAGATAGGTCCCGCCTCCTCTAGGATTACAGGGAGGTCGCTGTCACTCATCTAGCGCCAGATTCTCTTGCTCGGACGCGGATTGTGCGCGCGATCTTTACCCGGGAGAGATCAAGGGGCTTTCTGGGTGTTTTCTTTTTGCGAAGATGGCGGTAGATCTTTCTGACTGGGAGATATCCCTAGAACTCTTGGAGGTGGATGAGAAGCCGGCGGTTCCTCTTTCGGTCAACTACGGGTCGGTAGAGATCGACGAGCTGGGCAAAGTCCTCACTCCCACCCAGGTAATCCACTCCCGCCACAATCCCTTCCCGTGCAAAGAAATTGCACCCCCCCCCACAAGATGCAAGACGCTTCCCCAACCTTTTGCACAATGGCTACAATTGCCCTGCCTTCCCCCTTCAACGCGAAAAGCGGCGCCTGCTTTGCTTTTTGCATGCGTCCGTCTCTCTTTGGGTCGAGATCACCCAAGAAAACGTCTGCTAGGTGCGCAGTGGGACCTCTCCCTTTTGCAGAAAATAAAATAGATCCTGCGTTTGCAACCACGCGAGGAAGCAAGGCCCGCGCGTGGTGCATGGCCTCCCTCGTTTAGCGCCGGTGATCTGCTGCAAGCAGATAAAAATTAAAAGCGCCATGCTTTCGAAAAGGCGCAGAGCGCTTTTTGCCTCCACGGAGAAATATGTGCACTTGAGGATGAGGGCAAAGGAATCCCAATTGGAAGGGTCTGTGTGCGTCAGTTCTGCAATTTATTTTAAGACAGTGAGGTTTTTTTAATTTGCCAACCATCTGTTCGTTGCTTCAGAGAGAGATTCCTTTAGAATAGACAGGACGATAAGATTTGGGGTTGGTTTTTTTCCAAAGGGGCGGAGGGGTTGTGCCAAAAATGCAACCGTTGAGAATATGGCATCTGCCTGAAATAGGACGAGGAGGGAGGCTGGGACTTGCAAGCGGCCTGCCCAGGTCTGGCCTGCCCCGCCTCCTCCGATGCCAGGCTGCTGCCGGAGCCCCTGGAGCGCGTGCCGGGACTGGCGTGCAGCAAAGGGGGAGGCGCGCGCGGGCGCCCGCCGCCCTTTGCACCCTCCGGGAGAGGCGTCACCGGCAACGGGAGCGGTGCGGAGCTGCTGCTGCTGCTTGCGGCTAAGGTGACTGCGGCCCTGGAGAAGGTCGCAAGTTCAAATCCCTCCTATCTTCTGGTGGGGCTGGGAGAGCACCCTGCCTGCAACCCTAGAGAACAGCTGCCGGTCAGTGCAGGCAAGCTTGAAAAAGATGGGCCCATGGCCAGACTCTGTATAAGGCACCTTCCTATGATTTTTTTTTTAAAAAAAAATAATGCTTTGTTAATTTTACAAAGAAAAAAAATCAACAAAAACAATCCAAAATCGATACATATTACCAAAAAGAAAATTTAGATTCATACGTAACAGATTCCATTATGACTTCCGATTGCCCCATTGTGATTCCTAAGTTGCATTTTCAACTGCGCACGTTCCATTGTCTCTCCTAAATTGTCTCAATTGTATTGGTTTTGTAAAATTTCCTACTGTCATGCAGGGGTCACTCCAAACCTGCCAAAGAATTTAAATTTTTACAGTGTTCTTTTAGGTATACTCTGTAAGTATCCCACCAGGACTGGTATTTTCTGACAGCAAACATAGGAAGCTGAAGAAGAAGAAGAAGGAAGGCAGCTTCCTATGTTTGCTGTCAGAAAGCACCAGTCCCAGTGGTGCACTTTTGAATGACCGCATATTCAATGGCAGGTGGGCTGTCCCTGAGTTCCCCTAGATAAAATCCAGCCTTACCTCTCCCTCTTTCCCAGTTGGGAACACATGATCTTCTGACTCCTATCAACCCCAGATGACTCCTGTTAGTCCAATGACAGGATTGCAGCTCTGAACAACTTCTGGAGGGCTGCAGGATCCTCATCCCTAAACTAAGTGAATCCCAGCTGCAGGCCTGTGCTTGGTGCCCCTGCAGGAAAACTGTATATAACTGTCCCGTGTGGACTTCTGGGAGTTGTAGTTTGTTAAAGGTGCTGAGAGTTGTTAGGAGGCCCCTGCCAGTTTTCAAAGTTGTATGTGAAGAGCATTTGATGGTTAAACCACTGGGAACTGTAGCTCTGGGAGCAGAATTATTATTATTATTATTATTAATAATAATAATACCCCACCCTTCCTGGTTTAAAAACCGGGCTCAGGGCGGCTAAAAGCAAATATAAGACGTTGATTAAAATGTGACTTTAAAACAGCATAAAATACAACATAAAATGCAGCATCAATATCAGAAAAATTCAGGAGTCATTTTGGGGTCAAATAGGGGCCTCCTTGAATTTCTCAGCACCCTTAACAAATACAGTTCCCCAATTTTCTTTGGTGGGTGGAGCCATTGCTGCTGGCGTCATAGTGCTTTAAAGGTATTGTGTGAATGTGACTTTGGTTAAGGCATGGTTTGATTGGCTGGATGATGGTGAATGTGTTGTCTTCGTTTTTATATTTTTGAATAGGTTCTAAAGGTCTTGCCGTTTTGTTTCTGGCAGGTCAAGAATCGCCCGACAAAGATTGACTGGGAGAACTGCAGTGCAGAAAAGCTCTACACTTTGGTCCTTACTGACCCCGATGCACCCAGCAGGAAAAACCCAAAGTTCAGGTGAGAGGGGCAGGCTGTGAGATCCAGAATTTCCATGCCAGATTTGATCCAGAAGGGAAGCCAGGATTTGCAGAAAAGAAGTGTGTTGTTGTTTTTAATAATATATAAAGATTTCTTACCTTTCCAGGTCAAATGAGGCAATTGATAGGTGATCTGGAGGTTGCAGGGGGTCTTCCCTTGGAAGTAAGGGAAAAGCAGACCTCACCTCTATAGTAGACAAATCCCAGAACTGGTTCCTGTATGCAGAGATGTCTGTGGCTGTGCTGCAAAATTTGAACCATCCGTTTCAATGCCTGACAAATACCTTTTATTTATATATTATATATAAAAACAATGCCGCTATTCATAAAAAACAGTGGTTTACATCCATTATACATAAAAACAAAGCAATAAATACTATTTTAAAAAACTAAAATTGGAAATGGATTAACTATTAGATGTCTGCTTGATGGCCTGCATAAGCCTGACGTAATAGGGCAGTAAAGGCTTGATTGCTTGCCGTCAGAAAGAGCCTCATCAGCATCTGGCAGCACCTGTATAAGACTAGGTATAAGAATAGGAACTCCCTGCCTATTGACATCAAGCAGGCAACCTTCACTGCCCTCTTTTTGGCTCCTGCTAAAACCTTCTTGTTGAGACAAGTCCACCTGGATACTTAGAAACTTGAGCTAATTTTAATCTCTTTAGTATTTTTACTTTTGTATGTTTTAAAGTATGTTTGTGATTTTTTCCTCTCAGTTTTATTTTACGTTTTTACTAAACTGCTTTGAGGGTCTAATTTTTTAGTGTTCCTGCAAGATTTACTCTGGGGAAACTGAGGTAGATGCGTGCTCTCTCTCTCTCTCTCTCTAGGGAGTGGCACCACTTCCTAGTGGTCAATATGAAAGGCAATGACCTCAGCAGCGGCACTGTCTTGTCGGACTACGTGGGATCTGGACCACCTAAAGGAACAGGTAAGCAAGCAGCAATGCTGGCCCCATTGCTTTAAGGCAAGGTCTGTTGAGTGTCTTGACTCAGTTTGCACTTTGCGGGGGAAAGCAGACCCATTGGATCAGGGCAGGCTGGAAACAGCAGAAGAAAAGCTGCAAAGCTAAACTATTCTGCTTCAGGAATTTGCATGGCTGAAATAAGAGCATAAGGACACAGGCTCCTAGTACTTTTCCGTAAAGCGTTGGTGCTGACCTTTAAAGCCCTAAACGGCCTCTGGCCTGTCACCCCCATCAATCAGCCTGAGACACTGAGATCCAGCTCTGAAGGCCTTCTTGCTGTTCCCTCACTGCAAGAAGCAAAGTTACAGGGAACCAGGCAGAGGGCCTTTGGTAGTGGCGCCCGCCCTGTGGAATGCCGTCTTCGAGAACCAAGATACGACTGTATTTTGTTACAACAATGCAACAAAAATTATTTGCAAAATAATAAAATAAAATCAGAATCCTGTGCATATGTTACTGCCATGTTTCCCCCCTGAAAGGTTGGGCCACCACGCCCCTTGGTTTGATAAACTCATCCCCAGTGCCCCCTACCCTATTAAAAAGCATTATTCGGAATAGTGGTTTGCATCACCCTCTAAGGAAGACACAGTGGTACCTCGGGTTAAGTACTTAATTCGTTCCGGAGGTCCGTTCTTAACCTGAAACTGTTCTTAACCTGAAGCACCACTTTAGTTAATGGGGTCTCCTGCTGCCGCCACACTGCCGGAGCACGATTTCTGTTCTCATCCTGAAGCAAAGTTCTTAACCTGAAGCACTATTTCTGGGTTAGCGGAGTCTGTAACCTGAAGCGTATGTAACCCGAGGTACCACTGTAATAAAATTCAAAACAGTAACAATGAGTTGCACATTTCATCGAAATCCAAACAATTTCGTTTTATTCTGCAGAATTAATGGCCTTGATCCAGTGATACCAGCTTTTCAAAAGTTGATAAACTATTACACCTCCCAGCACCCTCCTGCCTCCCCTTGCCTCTAAGCACACCCCCCCCCGGTAATCCCTCGGCACCTCAGGGGTGACACCACCCACTTTGGGATCCACTGTGTTACTGGATGGTTGTGACGTGAGTGTGACGGAGGGGAGGTTTGCGATCGCTTCCTCCTGACGCAAGTGCGCAACCCTTGTTTTCTCTCTCGCACGCTGCAGGGCTCCATCGCTACGTGTGGCTTGTCTACGAGCAAGCCCAGGAGCTGGAATGCAACGAGCCCATCCTCAGCAACCGGTCCGGGGATAAACGGGGCAATTTCAAAGTGGAAAGTTTCCGCAAGAAGTATAAGCTGGGGCCCCCCGTGGCAGGAACATGCTACCAGGCCGAGTGGGACAACTATGTGCCGTTGCTCTACAATCAGCTGTCTGGGAAATAAAACCTCTCCTCTTCCAGCCCCCCACCCTCCCCCTGCTCTGATTTCTTCTCCTAGAATGGAGATCTTCAGCCCTCTACAACTCCCATCATTCCTGACCATAGGCTAACCTGGCTGGGGCTGATACGAGTTGTATTCCAAAAGGGGCACAAAATGGAAGGAGGCTGTCTTTAGAACTCCCATTTCCTGTAGTGTTAAGTAAACTGGATTGAAGACTAATAAGTGACACCCCCGCTCCAAGCTGCTCCTGAAACTCAAACAGAGATAGATAGATTCTGGAAGATGATTGGCCATACTAGACAGTTTATTGTGGGGGACAGTCGGAAGTGCAGTAAATGAATTTGTTACAACAACAAAGGAACTGTGGCATAACATCTCTCTTTTGTGGTCCTCCGCTAAAGTTGGTTTGTGTGTGTGGCATTTTGGCTATTTTTGGAGCGGCGTGGTGACATTTTTTAGGGTGGAAGGATGCACAGAACTCGCACTCCTCTAGAATCCGCTTTGCTGCCAACCTATATAGATTCTCACGTCCCTCAAAACAGCTCCCATCACCTTATAGCAAAGATTCTGGGGGTTTAAACACTGTGGACAGCAGCATGGAGCTGCTGGAGTCATGCTGATGAGTTTTCCACCCTGCTGTTGAAATTTCCCTACACCACCTTGAAATGCATAGGGACAGTGTCCCCACCCCCCAACAAAAAGCTCTAGGCTTTCAAATGTTCATAAGCTCAGCCCAGCCCAAGGAGGTCTTTCCTGGGACTGTTGAGTTACTTAGCCCTGAATTCCTTGCAAGCTATGAAACTGGGATTTCAAAGGGAGCGGGATAACATTAAGCAGGAATTGCTGGCTGTCCAGTTTTACTCGGGAAACAAAACCACAAACGCCACTTTTCTCCTTAAAACCAAAAATGGATGCACTAAACCACAAATGGGAGCCTTTTTTATTTGCATGTTGGAAGTTTTCTTTTTGATCCTGTTTCTGCGCTCTCGCTCAGGACAAGTGCTGACAGCGAGGAGAAAGACCAGCAGCAGAGTCGGGGACTAAAATGCAGGCCTTGGCCATTGCCTGGCAGTGCCAACCCTGCGGCAGCTCCATCATTTGTGCTTAAGATGCTGGAAGGTGCCTCTCCCTGGGCTTTGGTCCTCTGCTTATATCCTGGCTATCTTTAGTTTCTCTTGGTATCTCCACAGGATCCCAGTGTCCTCGTCAGCAGTCGGTTTAGAAATTTCTGCTTTCTTTTGTCCATGATGTGTTTTTGATGAGGTTCACCCCACTGCCTTCGGTCTCATTTTGCCAATATACCAGTATCTAATGTTGGAAATGTTTCTCCTCTGCCCCCTGCACCCCACCCCCCAAAAATGTGTCACTTAAACCAATGTGTAACAAGGCCTTTTGATGTTCTTAGGAGATCTTTGAATGCTGCACACATACATTGTCACTTGTGTTTATAGCCCTCTGTTGACAAGGGACTGTAGTTTATGCTTTGTTCTCGTTCTTTGAATTAAAAGCTTAGAATTGAAGGTGGTCCTTTGCTTTTTATATCTGCAAAAATGCATTATAAAAATGTGACACTAGAGGGCGCTGTAGAGCAGTGACATGTCAATGGGAAATTGCATTTGAGAGCAATGTACAGTGGTGCCCCGCAAGACGAACGCCTCGCAAGACGGAAAACCCGCTAGACGAAAGGGCTTTCCGTTTTGGAGGCGCTTCGCAAAACGAATTTCCCAATGGGCTTGCTTCGCAAGACGAAAATGTCTTGCTAGTTCCTGCGGGTTTCCCCCCCCCCTTTTTCCCCCTTTTCCTAAGCTGCTTATCAGCTGATCCGCTGATAAGCCGCTTAACAGCTGATCGCTAAAAGCGCTAATAGCGCTAATCCGCTAAGCTGTCAATGGGCTTGCTTCGCAAGACGAAAAAACCGCTATACGAAGAGCCTCACGGAACGGATTAATTTCGTCTTGCGAGGCACCACTGTAACTTTTTTTTTTAACCACGTTTTACAGATCAGTGTAGAATCCAGCCTTAGGCTCTGCTAGTTTAATGGAACTTCCATTTGCAATGGCAGCTTACCTCAGTACAACCAGATGTGGAGAAGAGGCTGCAGACATCTTCTGTTCCCAGCTTCATAGGCATATTTCCAGCCACTGTTGGAGAATGTATTTAGATTGATATAGATAAATCCATCCACGCATCACTGGCAGTCATTAGGGACAATAGCACACAAAAATGCCTTATATTGGGGAAAATAAATGAGTATATTAGGAGATACAGTAAAATGCTAATCAATTTTCATGAGGGTTTTTTTTTTAAATCACAAACTGATATGGAAATGTGGAGAGCTGAACTTAAAATTGTAAAAATTAGAAACACATGAACAAAAGTTTACATATTTGCTCATCCTTAGCCCTGGGAATGGAGCTACAACGTTTTGGAAACAGAAATGGCTGAGAGGCTGAAACACCCAATAGTGTTCTATGCTGCAACATCATGTTGCAGGTCCCACCTGTGTGTGTTAAGATTCAGCTGTACAAGGGGAAGCTGGATGCAAAGGAAAACTCAGGAAAGATGTTCCAAGACTTTGGTATTATTATTTTTCACTGAAATACACACCCACGCAAGCCCTGTGGAGGAAAATGAAGGCTACCTTCTCTGAGTCACTTGCCAGTTGCATAATGGTTACCAGCAACCTTGGTACCATACAAACACACACACAGAGCGAGGAGTGCCATCTGTTTGTTTTGTTTTTGCTATTATGCAGTACCTCCATCGTTCAGCTAGAGTAGTCAGGACAACGTGACAATCACCTGAACACAAGTCGCTCTGTCTTTTGTGTCTTCCCACCCACCCTGCTCCCAGTATTGGGAAAACCACTGTGCTCTATTGTATGGTTTTCTTAAGTCAAAGACACTCGAATTATGCATGATACAGAGAAAGCAAGCAGATATTTCACCCCTCCCTCTAATCATTCGAAGACAATTAAACTGCACAGCTATTAGGGTGAGGTGATCCAGATAATGCACGCTATCAGACTCCCATCAATCCTCGCCAGCATAGCTAACGGCCAGGGATTATGGGAGTTGTAAAAGCAATGACAAACCTAGACAGCATCTTAAAAAGTAGAGACATCACCTTGCCAACAAAGGTCCGTATAGTAAAAGCTATGGTTTTCCCAGTAGTGATGTATGGAAGTGAGAGCTGGACCATAAAGAAGGCTGATCACCGAAGAATTGATGCTTTTGAATTATGGTGCTGGAGGAGACTCTTGAGAGTCCCATAGACTGCAAGAAGATCAAACCTATCCATTCTTAAGGAAATCAGCCCTGAGGGCTCACTGGAAGGACAGATCCGGAAGCTGAGGCTCCAATACTTTGGCCACCTCATGAGAAGAGAAGACTCCCTGGAAAAGACCCTGATGTTGGGAAAGATGGAGGGCACAAGGAGAAGGGGACGACAGAGGACGAGATGGTTGGATAGTGTTCTCGAAGCTACCAGCATGAGTCTGACCAAACTGTGGGAGGCAGTGGAAGACAGGAGTGCCTGGCGTTCTCTGGTCCATGGGGTCACGAAGAGTCGGACACGACTAAACAACAACAACAAGTCCAACAAACAACTGGGGTTCTTTATGTTTGACTGTGTATTGTGGGCTTCATTGCCTTGGCTTGGATGGCTTTTAAAAGTGGGCTAGAGACACTGACAGAGCGTCGCCAGCAGTTGTTAGATATGATAGGTAAAGAGAACCTCCGGGTTCAAAACAAATTTACAATATATCTACCTAATCGTCAAAAGGAACTAGGAAGCTCCGTCCATAGACGGCGTTGCTGCGCCTCTACAATTTATAGCTCTATGAGGAGGGCGAGGAAAGGTGTCTGTGAATGGGCGGGGGAAAGTGTCTCCAAACTAGCGTCGGCAGGAAGAGGGCAGAGACTTCATTGGCTGCGCGGCTTTGCGCTTGCTCAGAGCGAACGTTCTAATTCTAATGATTGATGCTGAACCACGTGGGTTCCATTCTTGAAACTAGCTGCGCAACGATCGAGTTCAAGGAGACTCGGAGTGTCTTGCAGCAGCAGCGGGAGGAGGAGGCCGGCCGGCAGTCAGGAGCAGCGCTGGTGCAAATAGACCCAGGATCAACATGCCCAGGGGCAGCAGGAGCGTGGGATCCCGGTCGACTGTGGCCAGGTACGAGGGCAGTGTCTAAGCAGCGAGGTTGACAGTGTCACCTTTAAATAAGTAAGGCTTAGTTTTCAAAGGAGCAGTTGCAAGGACCCGAGGTTTATTGAGGTTACGTCCTGGAAAAAACCCTATCGACCCCTGCCTCATACCAGGAGGAAAGAAAAACCTATCTGTACACGCACATTTCTTTATGTATTTAGGTTATTGCGTTTATATCTTGTCGTTTCTCAAAGGACCTCAAGGTGACCTCTCTTCACTCCCTTCAGTTTTTGACTCACAACAACCCTGTTAGGTAGGCAAGGTTAAGAGAGAACAGCTGGCCCAGCCATGGTCATGCAATGAGCTTCATGTCTGTTTTCCCTAGCCTCAGACTGTCTCTCTAACCACCACACCAGACTGTTTTGTTGGTCAGAAACGCAGAGTTCTGACACTGGAAATAGGTGGGGAAGTTTGGGGTGGCTCCCGATTCACATTTTCAAAAAAAAAATTAAATCATTGGAGAGGAGGTTGTTAATTTTAATTTCTCTTCCGCCCTTCCTCCCAGAGATGCCCAAGGCAGCAGACACTAAAGGGTAGCAGTGAAAACTAAAATAGAAACAAAAAGCTGTCACACTTACCACTAAGCAGGACCACCGCCTTATAAAAGGACGCACTTTATTCCCGTGATTGTAAGTTCACAGAATCGTAGAGTTGGAAGGGACCAGGAGGGTCATCTAGTCCAACCCTCCTTTGTGCGTCTCGAACCCGTGACCCTGAGATTAAGAGTCTCATGCTCTACCGATTTGAGTTTTTAGCTGGATTGTAACCTGTCCCGGGACTTAAGGGTGAAGGGTTGGTAAAAAATAGTAATAATTTCAAGGTCACTTAGGAACAGTATCTTTCAGCCATCAAATGCCTAGGAAAACAAGAATGTTTTCCTGAGAGATAACAAGGAGGGTAACAGATGCATCTCAGCAGGGAGGGCGATCCACAAATTAGGAACCAACACCTAGAAGGTTCTGTGGTGCGTCACTGATTTAGAGTGTGGGTAGCTGAAGGTTGTTGGCTTGCTCGTAGATTTGAAGACTACCAGTGACATCAGGCCTAGTTAAAATAATGAGATTCCACTTTTTAGAATGAGAAAAGGCTGTATGGAAGTCTTAAACTGCAAAATCATATTGGTAGTAAGGGTGCTATATTTCTTCCTTTCTAAAAAATGTGACTGTTTCAGTTTTATGGTGTGTGTTTTTGTAAGGTGCTCTTTTCTGGAACATTCTAAGGCTGTGTTTCTATAATCTCTCCCTTCCCTGGTAAAGTCAGCAGCAATCAGTTCAGTGGTTTCCTGGGAAACATCCTCCCCCCCCCCCCCAGTTTTAGATTTCCCCCATCAATTTCCAGCATTGAACTTGTTGCCTCGTGGAGGTGTTAAGATAGCTTGAGGTCAGGATATTGGAAGACAGGAAGCTGACTAATACAGAGTCAGACAATTGGTCCATCTTGCTCAGTACAGTGGTACCTCGAGTTATATATGCTTCAGGTTACATACGCTTCAGGTTACAGACTCCACTAACCCAGAAATAGTACCTCGGGTTAAGAACTTTGCTTCAGGATGAGAACAGAAATTGTGCTCCGGCGGCACAGCAGCAGCAGGAGGCCCCATTAGCTAAAGTGGTACCTCAGGTTAAGAACAGTTTCAGATTAAGAACGGACCTCCAGAACGAATTACCGTATTTTTCGCTCTATAACACGCACCTGACCATAACACGCACATAGTTTTTAGAGGAGGAAAACAAGAAAAAAAATATTCTAAACGAAACAGTGGATGTATGATTTTTGTGGTTCATGCTGTGGCCTCAGACATGTGATCTGACGGTGAGTTTGGGGTAGCCCAATGCAAAAATCCTGAGGATCCATGTGGATCCATGCTTTGTAACCACGGTTTTGCACCACTGCGGCCCCATGAAACAGTGGGTGCGTGTGTTTTTTGGTGCAGGCTGTAGCCATGGATATGCTATGTGATCTGATGGTGAATTTGGGGTGACCTAGTGCAAAAATCCTGAGGATCCATGTGGATCCGTGCTTTGTAACCACGTTTTAAGTGGGGAGGGAAGGAAAAGAACTCAAGGGACAAGGAGCACGTGTGGGGTGTGTGGAGAAGGATGCTGCTAAAACAAGCAGGCTCTGCGTCTCTCCCTCCTCCCCGGCAAGGAAACCATGATAGTAACCACTCAGAGACAAATCAAGAAAAATTGCGACCAACACTCTCCCCCAACAAGCGCAGTAAGGTCAAAACACACACACACAGAGAGAGAGAGAGAACTGGCCCTAAAGTTGCAGGGCGCTGGAAGTCGCAGGGGCGCTGGGGGAGTGAACGGGAAGCAAGAGAAGGAGAAGGAGCCCTCACACAGAGAGAGACACACAGAGTGTCGATTCTAAAGTCGGAGGGGCGCAGGGAGAGGAACGGGAAGCAGGAGGAGGAGACGGAGCCCTCTCTCTCACACAGACACACAGAGTGTCAATTCTAAAGTCGGAGGGACGTAGGGAGAGTGAACGGGAAGCAGGAGGAGGAGAACGATAGCTCAAGCACACACACACACAGCCCCTACAGTGGCTAATCTAAAATCGGACAGCAAAAAACTGCAGGCAGGGACAGAGAGCACGGGGTTGTTTTAAAGCAGCCAACCCCGCTCTGCTTCTCTCCCTCCTCCGGCTAGGCTGGCTGAAAAGCTTTGCTGCTACTTAGCAGCTCAGTGGGGAGGAGAGAGGAACATAGAGGATGGGGTTGTTTTAAAGCAGCCAACCCCGCTCTGCTTCTCTCCCTCCTCCCCAGCTCGGCTCGCTGACAGGAGCCGCTTACACCCGCTTTGCTGTTTCAAAGCGAGTCACGAACTGCTCACAACTGCAGCAGATTCCCCCGCCATCTGTAGGCATTCACTCCATAACACGCACAGACATTTCCCCTTACTTTCTAGGAGGAAAAATCTGCGTGTTATGGAGCGAAATTTACGGTAAGTACTTAACCTGAGGTACCACTGTATTGCCTACACTGGCTGGCAGCAGCTCTCCAGGTTTGCAGACTAAAAATATTCACTAGAGAGCAGGCCAGAGATACTGTCAATACATAAACACCATACAAGGATTTGGCATGAGGAAGAGGGAGGACTAGAAAGTTCTAGATACAAATCTATGAGTTGTATTTACTTGCTGTTTCACCTGATTGCAAAGATCGCCAAGCATCCCAAGGTGACCTTTTGGAATTGCTGGTTGTGTTAACGTCAGTCTCGTGTTTAGATTGTTTTGAAAGAAAGTGAACTCTGCTCCCTGGTAGGTCAGAAGTAAACCAAAAGTTGTGCCAGATTCAGCTAGCCAGTTGTGACAGCAGGAACCCACAAGGATTTGAACACAAGGGCTTTTGCCAGCCCAATGGGGCTTCCCCCTGTCTGCCCCACAAAATTGACTCAGGGGGCAGTTGAGAGCAGTGTTAGAAACTCAGATATATAAGCTAGGTGCCAAATGGCCTCTTTGACCAGAGTTACAGTCGCCAAAACGGAATGCCTAGTTGCCATTTTTCAATACGACTTTTTGGTGGTTCCCGATATTCATTCTGATTGTGCAGATAAAATGTGATGGGTCGAATTCCACAGGATATGTCACTAGCGTGTGAACACAATCCAGATCCAAGGATCTCCAGGCATGCACCTCCAGATGGTGGAGACGCCAGATGTTAGTCATCCTGGTGCCCGGGCATGTTGACTTGGTCGCAAGTGGCCGGCAGACAGGTGCAAAATGCACCTGGCAAATTTTGAACTCTGGTTGAGAGAACCCACAGAATGGCCTGGGGGGGGGCGAGAGATGGTTGTGTCACGTTTGCGTTGATGGAGCAATCTCCTTAGTGTGACATCAAATTCCTCCCATTGCGTTGTAACCCACTGGAGAGCCAGTGTGGTGTAGTGGTTAAGAGCGGTGGACTCGTAATCTGGTGAACCAGGTTCGTTTCCCTGCTCCTCCACACGCAGCTGCTGGGTGTCCTTGGGCCAGTCACACTTCTCTGAAGTCTCTCAGCCTCACTCACCTCACAGAGTGTTTGTTGTGGGGGGAGAAGGGAAAGGAGATTGTTAGCCGCTTTGAGACTCCTTAGGGTAGTGATAAAGTGGGATATCAAATCCAAGCTGCTGCTGCTGCTGCTGCTGCTGCTGCTGCTGCTGCTGCTGCTCTTCTTCTTCTTCTTCTTCTTCTTCTTCTTCTTCTTCTTCTTCTTCTTCTTCTTCTTCTTCCCACTCCCCAGCGGGCTGTGATCCATCTAAAAGTTTACTGTAATGGCCCCTCTTGATAGACCTGATAGAAATTTATAACATGATGCACTGCATGGGTTTGGTGGGAGTCGTAGTCCATCAGGTTGGAGAAGACCGCTCTGTTTGCAAACCCTGAACCAAGTTTCCATTGGTTCTTTTCTTTCCTCCTCTGTTTCTCTCAGCAGCCCAGCGCCATCTCATGCCCACCCCCCAGCTCACCCTCCTCCTTCGGCAATGGCTGCTCCAGCTCAGCCCCAGCAGCCTGGCTTAATGGCCCAGATGGCTACGACCGCGGCAGGTGTGGCTGTCGGCTCTGCGGTGGGTCATGTGGTTGGCGGCGCACTCACCGGGGCCTTCAGCGGAGGGAGCAGCTCTGAGCCGGCCAAGCCAGCCAGCGGTGCTGTCCAGGTGAGGCTGTAATTTCCAAGTTGCTCCGTGTGTGTGTGTGTGTGTGTGTGTGTGTGTGTGTGTTGCTAAGGGTGCAGGAATGGCTGCTAGCCTTCTAAATGCACAACAGTGCAATTTTCTGTGGGTTCGTTCTTCTTCATCTATATCGGCGGTTCTCAAGCTTTCCTCTGCGCCCACACTTTGAGAATAAAAAAATTGTTTGTGCTGTACCAATTTTTTTACTGACAAGAAATAATCAAACACAACCACTTTAAGATTTGATCATGGGGCATCTGGAAAGTACAAAACAATGCAGCTACACGAGAACAGGAATCATTCCCAGAATATAATTATAAACAAGCTTCTTACATATGTCCTTTGAGTATGTGTACAAGCTCGATGAGAGGCATGAGCTTGCTTTTTCTCATTTATATTGGGTCTAATTTGAGATGAACAAACTCGCCTCCTCCTCAACACAGAGAAGCCTTTCTCTCTTCTGATCTTTCATATTTGACAGAGTTGAAAATCCCTGTTCACAACAACATGCCGTGGAGAACTGTAGAAGAATAGCCAGTGCTCTTGAAGAGAGTTGTGGATGCTGTTACTGGTTGTATATCCCCCCAAAATAGTCTTGATCCTATCCTATCCTATCCTATCCTATCCTGAAACATTTACATTTTCTTTTATTGTTCTTGAATCTTCCTGCCATACTTCACATCCTCTCCTGCCATACCAGTGTAGTGCACCACACCCTTTGAGAACTGCTGATATGCCTTATGGTTATGCACTGTAATGCAGCATACAAGAAGATAAATCTCTGCCCTGAGGAGATTACAATCTAAAATCTGACTCAGGAGAGTGTTCTTAGAATCTAAGAGTTAGATGGTACCCCAAGGGTCATTTTATTTTGTGAAATGCCCTGAGATCTTTTGATGAAGGGTGGTAAATTATAATAATTACAGCAGCAGCAGCAACAATAACAACCCCCTGCCATGCAAGAATCCTGCTCACAGACATCTCTGGGTGGGTTCGAACCACCAGCCATGGGCCTAATTCTGTCTGCTAGGTAAAGTTAAAGGGACCCCTGACCATTAGGTCGTGGCCGACTCTGGGGTTGGTGCTCACATCTCGCTTTATTGGCCGAGGGAGCCAGCGTACAGCTTCCAAGTCATGTGGCCAGCATGACTAAGCCGCTTCTGGTGAACCAGAGCAGCGCACGGAAACGCCGTTTACCTTCCCACTGGAGCGGTACCTATTTATCTACTTGCACTTTGACATGCTTTCGAACTGCTAGGTTGGCAGGAGCAGGGACCAAGCAACGGGAGCTCACCCCGTCGCGGGGATTCGAACCGCTGACCTTCTGATCGGCAAGTCCTAGGCTCTGTGGTTTAACCCACAGCACCACCCGCATCCCTTCTGTCTGCTAGGCCTCTCCATTTGACCCAGGAGACCATTCCAGCCAAGCCACACCCATCTGCCCTCCCAGCATTGTTGCATTCCACACACTCAGCAGAAAGACTTCTCTAGCAGCCATGGGGGAGAAATGTCTGTGCATGCATATAAGCCTATTTTATGCAAGGTGGACCCGGGGTGGTGGCCATCATTGTAGATGGAGAGAGTCTGGCATCCTCTTGACATCCGTGGGATGACTCTTGCCAGCTAAAAGTAGACACTTCGACGCTAAGCCGTTTGGCTATGGGTTTAATTAAAGTCCTGGAAGATTAGCTTGGTAGAGCTGTCCTTGGTTAATCGGGAGGTGTTACGTCTGCAAAACCATTTCCCCCTGGGTGAAGTCCCTTCTCAGAAAGGATCACCTGCGGTTATTTACTCCTCTCTTTTCCTTGTCTACAGGAGTCCAGGCCGCAGCCAGCCTATCAGGGATCCCAGTTTGGCCCCTGCCACTACGAGATAAAGCAGTTCCTCGACTGCGCTACCAACCAGAGCGACCTAACGTTGTGCGAGGGCTTCAACGAGGCCCTGAAGCAGTGCAAGTACAACAGCGGTGAGTGTTTTGGCACGGAGGTGAAAGGAAGTGCCTCATCACCTGGTTCTCTATTGGGGTTTGAGAGACGGCTGTGAGTTTCCTAACCCTGAGAGGGTCCCTGCCACTGCTCTGAAGCCAATGCCCTGGGAGCATATCCAGCCCTGTCAAATTGGAACAAAACTGGGCAAGAGCATAGGGTCCTAGAGGGGATTTGGAGGTCATAGAGTCCAACCAGTGGAGATGGGTCCATAAGAGCAAATGGGGCACTCACTGCCCCACCAAACTCAGGCAGCCTGCACCAGTCTGACTTACAACCAGTCCTGGGGTTGGCACTGCCTATCAGCTTCTTCCTCCTCCTCCTCCAATTAGTTGGCTCTGCTTGGCATTCACTGTGGCGCCACCTACTGTTGGCCTCCCTGCCTGCCACCTTACCAATGCTAATGGGCTTGTTTGTTTGTTAAGGGTGCTGGGAATTGCAGCTCTATGCAAGGGAAGGGAAACTACAGTTCCCAAGATTCTTTGCAGACAAGCAGTTTGCGCTAAATGTACTTTAAATGTTTGGCATCACCTTCAGCTGTCTATTCTGTGCTGAAACTGAGCCTGTTATTCTTCCTTTCTGCAGGGGTTACTTCCCTCCCATGAAGACATTTTAGCACTAATGCCGCAAAATGAGAAGAACCTGGAAAGAGCAACAAACCAAAGGAGCCCAGAAGGGCTAGGGACTGGAAGACAGAGACGGATGAGGGATCTGACCAGACTGGCAAAAAAACAAAAGCTCTCTAGTGTTGTTCTCAGTTGTAGGCTGGCAAACAAGGAGAATTCTAGTTGAAATTCTTATTGCAGAGTTTTAAAGATCTGGGTCCCACTTGAATTATTGTAGAGAAATGTAAAATAAAAGGAGATGGTTTTATTTTAATCTACAACTTGTCTATATATTTCTGTTGATCAAAACACACTTCTGCGCTCATAAACATTTTCGTTAACCACTCTGAGGTGTGTTGTAGTGGTCAGAGTGGCAGACCAGGACCTGGGAGAGACCTCTCTGAAGCTCACAGAGCGACCTTGGGCAAGTCACTTACTCTCAGCCGAACCTACCTCGCAGGGTTGTTGTGGTGGATTAAATGAGGAAGGGGAGAGCCATGTACAGTGGAACCTTGGGTTACATATGCTTCAGGTTACATACGCTTCAGGTTACAGACTCCGCTAACCCAGAAATAGTACCTCGGGTTAAGAACTTTGCTTCAGGATGAGAACAGAAATTGTGCTCCGGCGGCAGCAGGAGGCCCCATTAGCTAAAGTGGTGCTTCAGGTTAAGAACAGTTTCAGGTTAAGAGCAGACCTCCGGAACGAATTAAGTACTTAACCCGAGGTACCACTGTATTCCACTTTGGGCTCCTTGGAGAAAAAGGTGGGATATAAATACAATCTATAAAATTGGCCAGCTGGATGAGGCTAATGGCCTATCTAGTCCAGCATCCTGTGGGAAGCCCGCAAACAGGGCCTGAGTTTTCCTGCAATTTCCAGCAACTGGTATTCAGAAACATTACTGCCTCCAACCGTGGAGGTAAAAGTTAGACTTTGTGGTTAACCCGTGACACACGGTACGGTGCTATTTGGAGGTGCATGCAACCCCAGCCTTAACCCTAAACCCCAAATCAACAATGGCACGGTCACCACCCACAACACCAATATTAATGTTAACCCTAACGCGAACCTGAACCCAAACCCCATAAGATCTTACGGCGGTTCACAAGATGCAAGCACAAGATAAAAGTGCAAATAAATAGTTAAAACACAAAACAATAATCACCCCTGCTCCCTCACAGAAGCAGATTTAAAAGGCTATATAATATTAATCAGGTTGAAGAGGAACGATTTTGCCTGATGCCTAAAGTTATATCATGAAAGCACCAGGCGAGCCTCTCTGGGGAGAGCATTCCACAAATAGGGAGCCACCACAGAGAAGGGCCGTTCTCGAGTTGCCACCCTCTGGACCTCACATGGAAGAGGCACATGAATGCAGAGTCTGGGTGGGTTTATATGGGGAGAGGCGGTCCTTGAGCTATTGCGGTCCTGAGCTGTTTTAACACTAATCCCCAACCTAAGCTGAACCCTAACCCCAAACCTACTGATGTCAGCTGATGGACAGGAGAACAGGGAGGGCAACCAAAATGGTCAAAGGCCTGGAAACGATGCCTTATGAGGAATGGCTAAGGGAGCTGGGCATGTTTAGCCTGGAGAAGAGGAGGTTAAGGGTGATATGATAGCCATGTTCAAATATATAAAAGGATGTCACATAGAGGAGGGAGAAAGGTTGTTTTCTGCTGCTCCAGAGAAGCGGACACGGAGCAATGGTTCCAAACTACAAGAAAGAAGATTCCACTTAAACATTAGGAAGAACTTCCTGACAGTAAGAGCTGTTCGACAGTGGAATTTGCTGCCAGGGAGTGTGGTGGAGTCTCCTTCTTTGGAGGTCTTTAAGCAGAGGCTTGACAACCATATGTCAGGAGTGCTCTGATGGTGTTTCCTGCTTGGCAGGGGGTTGGACTCCATGGCCCTTGTGGTCTCTTCCAACTCTATGATTCTATGATTCTAATCCTGCATGGTTTGTGCAGCCCCCTAGTCTCAGCAGAGAAGCAGAGATTAAAGTGGGAGAGATCCTTCCAAAGGCTGGCAAAAGCGTTGGCGAGTGTCCCTGAGCTAGGAGAGAGATCAGGTGCAAAAGGCTCAGGATTGCAATACCTCAAGGACTGCCTCTTTCCATATGAACCCTAAGATCGTCTTCTGAGGCCCTCCTTCGTGTGCCACCTCCTCGAGATGTCCAGAGGGTGGCAACACGAGAACGGGGCCTTCCTTGCAGTGGCTCCATGTCTGTGGAATGCTCTCCCCAGGGAAGTTCACCTGGTGCATTCATTATACACCTTTAGGCATCAGGCAAAAACGTTCCTTTTTAACCAGGCCTTTGGTTGACTTGATTGACATCCTATACCCTTTTAAAATAAAGCTTTTTGGGGGAGGGGTGTTATTGGGTTATTGTTATTGTTTGGATTTTATATATTGTGATATTTTTGGTGAACCGCCCTGAGACCTCCGGGTATAGGGCAATATATAAATTCAATTAGTAAAATAAAAATAAGAATAAACCTCAGGGCTGTGATGTCAAAGGCTGTTCACTGTAGCAACACATTCTGGCTTCCTTCCTTCACTGCCTGGGGTGGGGGGAGAACAAAGTGAAGGAGAGAAAGGAGCTTTATTCCACCCCACCGCAAGAGCCCCCTGCTGTCCAAAGAGCCGTAAAGAAGCTCTTTCTGGTGCAGCTTCAGCAGGAATGCTGCAAAGGATATTGGCATCAGATGCCACAATGACCTCAAGCCGCAGACTGCCCAACTCTCAAATCTGGCCCAGGAGGCTGATCCCTATGATCCCTGACCGAAAAACAGATGTGATGGAGTCAACCTAGGAAGGGAAACTGAGGCCAGGGTCAGCCAACAGTTCCTGCAATTGGGGCTGCCTTCTGGAGGTGGCTGGGGGGGACAAGAGCAGCGAGTGACCCCCATTGCAAGGCCAGACTAGCAACAGAAAGGCTTTCTAACATAGGGATGCAGCCCGGTGTGATGCTCAGCTTCTGGTCTTCAAAAAAGCTTGTCTGGACTGCTGCTAGATATTTTCACTTCTTTTTTCCTAACCAGAAGTAAAAGATTACCAATCAAACATTCCAACCTGCCCCAGCCCTGCCCCGCTTTTCCCAACCCAAAGGCATCGTTCAAATGTAAACTATAATAGTAAAGTTCCTGCGAACGCAGAACTGGAGGGAGATGGAAAGTTGCTGCTATCAATATGAAGGAAAATGTATTCTGGAATGCAGAAGGTAAAATTAGTCTTTGTTCATGTGCTGACCACTACTCTGCCATTAAGGTCTCTTAGTTTTTTGTACTCTCGAATGGGTTTTCCCCAGTACAGTACTTTTGTTATTTCTATAAAAAAAATCTCATCCCAGAACTGGGTGGATATTTCCGGTTCTGATATTATTTTCTTCCTTCCCTGCTCCCCCTTTCCTTCCTATTCCTCTTGTTCTCCCCCACTTCTTATTCTTCTTTCTTTCGTATTTCTTCTTCTCTGGCTGCTCTCAAAAGGGTAGACTAGAAGCAATCCACTCAATTCCTTCCCTCCCCACTTAAAAACCACACAAGCCGTCATGGCTGCTCTTTGCCACAAGAGGGTTCTCTGGTCTCCTCCCTGATTAGCTTAGAAGCACTCTAAATGCGCTATAAACTCATTTGGCCCCTAAGGAAAATGCCTGAGTGCATTCTGAACAGCTGAGAGCCAAGTGCATGCTGGGAAATGTAGTTCCAAGGGAGAGAAATGCACCTGCCAGTCCAACTTCCCAGGAACCAGAAGTAAGTAACATGTTTAAAACCTCTACCGTATTTACTCAAGTCTAATGTGCACCTTTTTTTGCCAAATTATGTTGCAAAAATTAGCATGCATATTAGAATTGATGGTGCATTAGACTCGAGTAAATACGGTAATTCTCATCAAGAGCCTTCTGGGCACCATGAGAGTTCCATGTGAGCATTCCTGCGCCCACAGGCACCACGTTGGAAACCCCAGGGTTAGAGTCTTGTTACATGAGGATGAGGTTGAAATCTTACCATAGCCAGCCACTCTGTCTCAGCCCAACTACTTTGCAGGGTTGTTTTAGAGCAGGGTTTCACAAACGTGGGTCTCCAGCTGTTTTTGGACTACAACTCCCACCATCCCTAGCTAGCAAAGCCAGAGGTCTGGGATGATGGGAGTTGTAGTCCAAAAACTGCTGGAAACCCACCTTTGGAAAACCCTGTTTTAGAGGATATAGGTAAAGGGACCCCTGACCATTAGGTCCAGTCGTGACCGACTCTGGGGTTGCAGCGCTCATCTCGCTTTATTGGCCGAGGGAGCCGGTGGACAGCTTCCGGGTCATGTGGCCAGCATGACTAAGCCGCTTCTGGCGAACCAGAGCAGCGCACGGAAACGCCGTTTACCTTCCTTAAGGAGCGGTACCTATTTATCTACTTGCACTTTGACGAGCTTTCAAACTGCTGGGTAGGCAGGAGCTGGGACCGAGCAACGGGAGCTCACCCCGTCGCAGGGATTCCAACCACCGACCTTCTGATCAGCAAGTCCTAGGCTCAGTGGTTTAACCCACAGCGCCACCCACGTCCCTTTTAGAGGATATAATACAGCTCAAATCCCCACTTAGTCCTGTAGCTCAGTTAGTTGAGTGACAGCTGTCATGAAGACTAAATGTTGGGCCAGTCACTCTCCCTCAGCCTAACCTACCTTGCAGGGTCGTTGTGAGGATAACATGGGAGTTGGAGCATTCTGTATGGCACTCTGATGAGCGCCTTGGAAGGAAAGGTGGTAAAGTAATGAAATTTCCTGGGACAGGATATGGGTTTTCAAGGCACAGGTCAAAGTCACTTTGCTTTCAGGCACCCAAACCTGAGATGTTCTCTGGGCCTCTTGTCCTTCTCTCAAGCACTTTCCCACTGCTCCTAAGAATAGCGGCAGTGTAACAGGAGGAGCAAGCCCCCTGCTGAAGCACAGAGGCTTCACCAGGTTATGCAAATGCTAGCAGAGTATAAAGAGGTTAAACCTCTTTGGAATCTGTCCCAAATGTGGGTTCATCGCCTATCCCAGACAGGAGAGGACGAATGAGACTTTTGCAGGACCGTTTTCCTGCCCCCTAGAAATGTCACCCAGGCTGGTTCTCCCATTGCCCTGTGCTATTAGGGCTGGTGAGAGACACAGAATCATTTCGTCCACGCTAATGCGCTTGGAGCTTATTGCTTGCAGATGAACGTGGAGAGGTGACGCTTTTACATTTTGAGGGAGGGAGGGGCTTATTCGTTCTGGTTTCAGCACGGTGGAAAGGATTATCGCCCTTCTGTCAGAAGGAGATTGCTTATACGCTACTGGAGGTGTCAACATTAACTTGCAAGGCCCTAAATGATGTAGGACCCAAATACTGGAAGAAGGATCTACTTATCCCAGCTTGTTGAGCTTGGCAGAGGAGGAGCTTGTTGGGTGAAGGCTGCTAGAGCCTTCTCTGTGGTGGCACCTTGCCTATGAAACTCCCTTTCCTTGGTAGTACAACTGGCTTCTTCATTATGCTATGAGTTTGGGGGAAGAGGAAGTAGGCTGTATGCAAGACCTTTCTACCCCTGGACCCAGCAAGGGTTGAAATATAAACCAGGTTAGCTTCCTGTGTTGAGGTGATAGCCTGGGAGATGGGCCATTAAGGGAAACAAAGGAAAAGGTGAGACTAGCTTGTAGTTGGTCAGAAGACAAAGCCAGAGTTTGGAGCACTGGTGAATTAAAGCAGCAAGCTGGAGAGAGTGTCAGGGTAAAGTTTGAGAGCAATGTTAAAATTTTCTGTTTGAATCCAAGGCTGCAGCTATGGGAGAAATAAGATGCTTTTGTGGTGTTAATGCCGTGAACCCCTCCATCAGGTTGCATATATGTGTGTAAATAAATCATGTATCATAAAGATGCCACAGCCTCTGTTGTGTCTCATTCCAAAAGGAAACATGAAATTTGGGTAAGCACCTGGAGCCCCGGGGATCTTGCACCACTCAGAGATTGGGCTGGCACACAACAATTGTTTGGTCGCTGCACTTTTTTAAAACCAGGCTTTTGGAGGGAATTTGTTTTATTTATCTATTGAGAGATTTCTAGACCACAAAATAAGGTAAAATAAATACATGGAATTGTAGAGCTGGAAGGGACCTCGAGGGTCATCTAGTCCAACCCCTTGCAAAGCAGGAATCTTTTTGCCCATTGTGGGTCTCGAACCCACAACCCTGAGATTAAGAGTCTCATGCTCTTACTGACTGAGCTACATTAACGTCACAAGGTTTATTAATGTAGTGAAAACCAAACGTGAAATAATGCCCACGACTGTGTTGTTAATTTTGCTTGTATTTTAATATGTTTTAAATTGTTAAGAATTGCTATTACTGGAATGATATTGCTTTAATGTATTGATTTCGGAGCATAAGCTGCACTGGGATTGCAACTGATGAAGGGTGGTTTAGAAACTGAACCAATTAATGAATAGTTACATAAATAAGAAGGGTGATACAATGGCCTTTCAGGACCACTTTTTATATCCCAAACGTTCAGCAAAGCTTCTTTTCAATACCAGGACTCCGGTCCCAGAACATGCAAAGCAGCAGTGAAAAGGATATTGCATCTGGACATTTCTGCCTGGATAGCACTGTTGGTTACAGCATAGCGCTGATAGCGCCAAGGTTGCAGGTTCGATCCTCATATGGGACAGTTGCATATTCCCGCATTGCAGGGGAGTTGGACTTGATACTCAGGGTCCCTTCCAACTCTACAGTTCTATTATTCTATGCACAGAGTGCCTTTCTTCCACTACTGAAAAACTCAAAGGCTCCAGCCTTGAGCCCATTGCTTTTTCTTCTGGAAAACGACTTTACTGTGCAGTTTTCATTGTGTGCTCGGGAAACCAAGGAACAACCCAAGGTCACAGGAGTCCATCTAGGAACATTTTGCTCATTTTTCTTTTACACCAGTAACAACTCTGTGAAGCAGCCTAGGCAGAGAGAGAGAGAGAGAGAGAGAGAGAGAGAGACCCAAGGTCACCCAGGAAGCTTCACGGCTTAGTGGGGATTTGAACCCTGGTCCCCCAGGTCCTAGTCCAAACATGACCCCAAGCGTTTTGACCTTGCTTCCTTCCCAAAACGGAGTCTCACAAAACCTTTTCTTCATAGGCCATATACTTATTCTTGAAGCAGATGGCATCCAAGGAATCTTTCCTGGTATCTCAGTAGGAACCGATCGAAATAACCCCACCCCACCCCCATGAACCTCGGACACATTTGGCCCAAATAGGAACCGTTTCCCCCTTTCCCTCAATCCTTCCTCTGCGTCCAGCGAGGCTGGTGTCGGACGTGGGGTCCCCCACAAATCGATGGGGCGATTTCTCCTTTAAGAGCCCACCGGCTGTGCTTTAAAGGGGGGTCCTTGGCTTGCCAGCAGCTGTCTTCACCCCCATCTGGTTGGTAGGGACATGTGTGCTGTCCCCTCCCCTTGGCCTTTTTAAGATGGAACCTGATCCCCCTTCCCAGGGCTGATAATACTTATTGAGGACTGGTCACGTGGGCTGGTTTTGACAGGTGCAGCTGCAAAGCAGGCAGACAACCACCGCACAGCCTGAACAGTCTTGGGGGGAACCTTGTCCTCCGACAGGAGCTGAGGGGAGCAAAAGGGAAGGAAGGGGGCTGCTGCAGAGCGTGAGGGAGAGCAAGGGAGGAGAGAGAAAAGGGGGGAAAGGGGGCGCAAGAAGGAAGAAGACAACATGTCAACCACACACATAGAGACCCACGTCCAGTACAACCACTCGTACATGATGACGGAGGACTACATGGCACAGGAAGAAGACTGGGACCGCGACCTGCTGCTCGACCCAGCCTGGGAGAAGCAACAGCGAAAGGTAGGGGGACAAGGGACAAGAGACGGGGTGGGCAGGCTTGGACCAAGGACCAGGCCGTAGCGGACTTTCTGTCACCGGGAGAGGTGTCAAGGATGGTCACGCGAGCAACTTTTTTTGCTTTGCTGGTTCTTCATTTCTGTTTGGTTCCTGTGCTTTTTGTTTTTTAAAAAAGGTGGCAATGTTGCATTCACATATATTTAAATAAGTTATTGTGTGGCTAGAGAGTGTGGTTTTTTAAAAAAAAAAAAATCCCATAAAGCTGCTAAAAATGCAGAGGGCAGCTCTCCACAGATGTCATTCTGAATAGGATAACCCTGCACAGTTGTTTTATTTCCGGAGACACCAGTAAAAGATTGCAAGATGTTCCGGGGTGCCCCTTTCCCTTGTGGGGCGGCGAAAGGCCTTGGATGGGCCTCAATGGAAATGATGGAAGATGGGCAGCAATGCTTCCCAAATTTAAGAGGTTTCTATGATGATGGAAGCACTATGACCCCCTCGAGCAGGCTGGAGCTGATGGAAGTGGTAGCCCAAAACAGCTGGAAGGCTGCAGTGGAGAAATTTACTCCAAGTGTCTGAGGAGGTCTTTGCTTCTCCGGAATGAATCGTTGCCCCCAAATACTGTGTTTTCTTTCATGTTCGCTGCCCGATTCTGCGCCATGTTGAGGTTCTCGAGAACCCTGCGGGCCTTTAAACTTACAAGCAGGCATTGCATTGCAGGCAGGGGAGGGGGCAGCCCCTTGGAGCCAGCTGCCACCCCTGAGCATCAGATGCTGTTGGCTGCAGCTGTCCCTTGCCATCACCCAGATCCTTATCCTATATGGAACCACAAGTGACATTTTGGGCAGAGTACGTCAGAAGAGACTCGCACCAGGGCCCGGGGTGGGTCCAGAAAGAAAGGGGGAAGGAGAGCATATGTCAGTGCAGTGGCATCTATCGAGGGCCCGGGCTGCGTCTGAGCTATGCCTGGAATGATGGAGACCCAAGGGAGAGGGGAAGGAATCAGCTAAATATATCTGTGCGTGGCAGTGGGGAACATGTCCTAAGCTAAGCTTTGAAATAATACCACAGATGGGGGATGTCCTAATCGCAAATGTTCAGAGGAAGAACAGTCCCAGGCCCTTTCTCCACCTTGGCAACATAACTCAGGGCTGCATTCTGCTGCCGCACCTCTTGGCGCCTTGAATTTGGTGTGTGGAAAAAGCGCCGGGTCTACAGGTGCAAAGAGAGATCAGACTCGTTCACCACATTGTAAAAGAAAAGCATCTGCGTAAGTCTTTCAGGGCCCCACCCAGGGCTCTAAGACTTGCATCAAAGGCCGACGTTTCGCTGGGACTTATCGCTTCCCATACCGACGCTACCACAACTGAAAAATCCACATGTGACAATGCTGCTCAGGGCTGGGAAGATGGAAATTTACAAGCCCCATCTTCTAATAACAGTAGCTAAAGGGCCAGACCTCCACCCTTTGGTTCTGCCTTCTCTGCAACTCTTAAACGTACGAGAACCACTCTGCAAGTCCATGTGAGCTACCAGGGAAGCCATCATCTGCCCAGGTCCTGTGACCACCATGCTCAAAGCAGTTGCAATTTTGCGGGAGGGATTCAAGCGCGTTCTGCAATTAAAACACCACGGGTCAACAAATCCATGTTTCTAAAATCAAGCTGAACTGCTTGCAGTTAGGAAAGTGACAGGGAAATCATAGATTGTAGAATTGTAGAGTTGGAAGGGACCCTCAGGGCCATCTGGCCCAATCCCCTGCGATGCAGGAATCCTGCCTACAGTTATCCCTGAACGGGCTGAAAGCACCAACCTTCTGGTTGACAGCCAGACGCACTGACCCATTGCACCACTGGTCCACTTTAAAATAGTGCGATAATGATCGACGATCAGGAAGAAGTATAATCGTAAGGCTAACAATTCAGAACAAATGCTCAATAAAAAGCAGGCATTGCATAACCTCCATGTAAGCATGCGGCAAGGAAATGAGGACGACTGTTCAATAAGTGGGTCATCTGGAAGTGCCCATAGATTTTCCCCTTAACCTCCTCCCCCTTGACACAGAGAAAGGCTAATCACAAGTATCAATCCACTGCTTTAGTCATGTGCCAAGTGACTGCCCCCCCCAAGTCTGTCTCATCCAGAAAAAACATTAACACCAATCTCTTCACAGACTCCCTCACTGTCCTCCAGGTGTGCTCACTTAAATTCTCACAGGTTTCCACATAACATATTCTTACTGTGTTCTGCACCCTAAACAGACACAAAGAAGGCACTCACTGTCATTGATTGGTAGGCCTAAAGCACGCGAGTCTAATCTAGAGAATAAAGTGCTAGATTTGAGCTCTGGGTTAAATTCTTGCTTTGTTTCCTCATGGACTGAGGTGGCAGCAGCCATCAGACATCTCGTTCTGGCTCTCAGCCTCAGTTCCCCAATTGTTAAAATAAAGGAAAAAAGCCTCATAGAACTGTTGTTGTGCAAGTGAACCAAGCCTTAGCTGCATGTTAAATGCATAATGCAGAAATGGCTATGTGGAGAGAAAAATGGCAAGCAATTGTCCAAGATTATAACATTTTCCCCTATCATCTATCTATCTATCTATCTATCTATCTATCTATCTACTTTGAAGGAAACCCTTGGTGGGGGAATATTGCATTGTGATTTCTGTACCTAGGTAGGATTCAGAGAGTGAACAATGCTTATCTATGCACAAGTCATTTCAGATTCTGGACTTAATTGTTTTATGAGAGGGGGGTTGTCCCTGTCTTAATAAAGTAGTAACTTACTTCAATATGCAATAATCCAGCTCTGCTGTGTTAATCCTGTACATTTTTCTGGACCAGCAGTGGGTGGGTGCTCCAAAGTCTTTCCGTCATTGGCACCACTGCCTGAGCACTTAGCAAATAAATTAGGGCTGTGGTACCCCAAGGATATCCCTGCCCCTCAGGTCACGTTCTGTGCCAAATAACTTTTGAAACATCAACAAGCGAAAGGGTAATGGTCTAGTTTGGTTCAAATTTATGGGGAAGGCTGTAGTTCAGGAGTCAGCAAACCTTTTCAGCAGGGGGCCGGTCCACTGTCCCTCAGACCTTGTGGGGGGCTGGACTATATATTTGGGGAGGGGGATGAACGAATTCCTATGCCCTACAAATAACCCAGATACATTTTAAATAAAAGGACACATTCTACTCATGTAAAAACACATTGATTCCTGGACTGACTGTGGGCTGGATTTAGAAGGCTATTGGGCCGGATTCGGCCCCTGGACCATAGTTTGCCTACCTGTGCTGTAGTAGTTCATTGGTAGAGCATCTGCTGTGGATGCAAACAGCCCCTGGTTTCATCCTTGGTGTGTCCAGCTTAAAACTCTTGTTAATACTGAGCAAGATGGACCAAAGATCTGATTTTCTATATCCCTGTAATGACAGAGACAGTGAGGATTTTTTACACAGTATTTGATTGGCATTTTCATGTTAAGAGTTAAGGACAGAGCCTCTCCCGCTATGTTGGGGGACTTAAACCTAAGTGGCTTGAGATCTCCTGATCACACTAGATTTATGACCATGTTGCTCATTGCTAAGGCTGAATTAGCCTTAGGAACGAGTCAAGTTTCACATTACGGTTCCTCCAGGCTGAGAGGTCCTTTTCCATTGCTTCTGGCTTTGAGGGGGGAACTATCAGATCCAATTCATCCCCAAGGCCACGTTAAGTCTGCGAGGGTCTGTTTAATCTACCAGTAGGCAAATGCCAACTGAACATCTCCCTTGCTTAAAACGTGAGCTATGGCCTCCCTAAATGACTCAGACTGGCCTTTCCCAGGGGTTTCTGCTGGGCTGCCTAACCCTGCACTTTTGAGGCCTGGGCACCGTTCCGACTTATCTCATTGCTGACAGTATTTCCACACCTGTTCCTTTGGGCCTGCGACATGGCTGATCCTGCAGCCACTGCAGTGTCGGAGAGAGACAGAAGAGAGAGGAAGACCTCATGGCAAAGTTGCACACCATCCTTGGACACCAGCCGCCACTTAGAGCGGAACAGGATCCCCAATGGGTTTCGAGCATCGCATGAGATAAGAGGGACCACACATTTCTGGGGATGGGCTGCTTGGTCCTATGTCCATCTCCACCATTGGAGGCAGCCTGCCTCTGAATACCATTCACTGGGAATCACAAGTGGGAAGATTAGCTGCTGCACTCAGATCCTCGCATTGGCATCTGGTTGGTCAGTGTGAGCATTGGGCATTGAGGCTGATCCAGCAGCCAGACTCTTCTGGTGTTCTCACTCGTTTCAGCAGGTTCATGTGAAGTTCCTACAGGCTGGTCTCCTTCCCCAAACTGGAAAATTTTGCATCTTCAGCTTTGCCCCTCTTTCACAAAGCCATGTGTATGCTAGGTAAACACATGCAGTTAATGAGATTGTGGCAAACTTTGCAACGGGGGGTGGGGAGTCACTGAGGTTTCCAGATAAATCTCAAGGTTTTGGGCCAAGACTAAGCTGCTGTCCTATTCTTGGGTGGGTGAGAACCCTGTTCTATTTTTTGCAGCATTTCCTGCAGCGCTTGTTCCCAATGAATGGCTGATGCTTTGGGGAAAGAGCCCCTGCGCTGCATGCAGAAGGCCTCAGGTTAAATCCTTGGCATTTCCAGGTAGAGCTGGAAGAGCAGCCTGCCTGAAACCTTGGAGAGCTCCTGCCAGTCTCTGTGGACAATACTGAGATAATGGCAGCTTCCTGCGTTCCTGTGAACTAACCAACTTATCTCACATCATTAAATGCTCACACTCTCTTGCACACACTCCTGTTCCAAGCAGCTTCTCACTTCAGATCAGGATCTATTGGTAGATTTCCAAATCAATTGCAGTAGATTGGAAAACTCAGCGGTTTAACTCAGGGACAGGCAACATGGTGCCCCCCAGATTTCCCGGACAACAACTCCTATCATGCTGGTTGAGGGTGATGTTGTTGTCCACAACATGCGGTGGGCATCATGTTGGCTGCGCTTGCTTTAAGAGCAGCACCAGCAGAAAGCCTTTTCTTCACTCCTGTTGAAATCAAGAAAGCTTATGGAAAAACAGCTCCTAAAAGCAAATCCTTGCGCTGAGTGCATGCACTCGGAAGCACCTTCCTTCCGCCTTGCTGAGCCACAGAATCCTAGTGAAAAACAAAATAGACCCTGCCAGCCTATATTTTCCCCACCCCATGATGGGGTGTCATCCACTTTTATACCCCAGTTGCATGAACAACCGTCCAACAATGAGTCATAGTAAGGCAGAGAGAAAAGGACTGAATGCAGCTCCGTGTCCAAACAGGGATTTGGGGAATATGGATCTCCTGCAACAATGTCCGTCCCTGGCCATGCTGAATGTGCTTTAATACAGGCGAATGAGACATAGCTGCCGCCTGCCAATTAAGGAAGGCAGTAACTCCACACCTGTTGAGTTGTTCAGATTTGAAGTGGCAAGGAGGTCCTGGTGTGAACAAGAACACAGAGAGGCCATTTTCTCCCCCTCCAAACGATCACCCCTGAGAAAATCAACTTTCTCCTCCTCCTCCTCCTGTCCCTGGGAGCTTCTTCCTCTCTGTACAGCTTTACTGATATGGGATTGTTCCTCTGCTCCTGCAGGGAGCCAGGGACACCCTTTCCTGCTGATGCGAGAGATCTGTGGGGGTGGTTTCGCAGCAACGGGGTATCGGGTAGCTGCTGCTGTTCCAGATGCCTTGCCCTTATAAGGCTGTTTCTAAAAACTGCCCTGTGCCTGTGCTCCCTGCAAGGAGGCAAGGGGATGAGCTAATGGCAGTATTTTGGAAGAGGGCAGAACTTATTTAGGGTACGAGAAGGGTCTTCCTCTGCCCCCACCTTCCATGAGAGATGGATGGGCAGGCGGATGGCAAGGCCAGGCCTCCTCAAGAACAAAGTAGCTATTTAAAGAGGCTTCCGTGGCTTGGGGCTATGATTCATTGGCTGGATGGAGTGGTTCAATTTGTTGGGAGGTTGACTAGTCCCAGTGGCGTAGCGTGGCGTTGGGGGGCCGGGGCCCTGGGAGCAAATTTCTGAGAGGGCACAACCAGGTGTCCCATGACAGGCTCCCTCATGGAGGCTGGAGCTGCAGGGAGACAAGCTGTGTCTGGGGCGGGCCTTCGGGCTGGGGCGGCGATGGCAGGTGCCTCCTTTTCCTTGTGGCCTGCGGAAGAATGCACCCCACACCTGGGCTGGCCAAGAGAAAAAGAGGGGGAGGGCGGTGGAGGATCCCACTGAGGAGGTGGTGAGGAAGAGGAAGGTGGGAAAGCACTGTGAGGGCCTGCCCTCTCCCCCAGAATTACTTTGGATTCCTGCCATGACTTTTCAGCTCTTGTTTCAAAAAAGAAACAGGAAAACATGTGGGCTTCTTCTTCTGTGGAACATCTACTTACATGTGACATCCATTGGGATGCTTGAGGGATCCAATCTTTCCAAGTCCTGATGCAAACGGAACCTTCTGAATCAGTGTGCAGATCAGAACGTAACTGAATTTCAGCTCAGAAACATGCAAACATGCATTTTTAAATATATATTTTATTATAAAACACATCTGTAATTCTGCACAACAGCTTAGTATTGATCCACACATTAGTCCTGAGAGGTGTGGATGAGGAAACTTTGTATAGGAATCCTCAAGCATCTCTAAGTGGTGGTGCACTCGCAATGTACAAAACTGCCTAGTGAATCCGTTCCACACGGACACTTTTGAGCACTGAAGGGAAGCAGAGTCCGCCTCTGCCCCTCTCCTCAGGGCCCCGAACCCTCTGCTTTCAATTTCATCATCTCTTGGCTTCCGCAAGCAGTGAGCACTGAATGGGTTTGTCATGTGGGCTCCCGCCAGCACTGTTAATCCTAGTAAACAGGGGTGGTGAATCTGGCAGGGCCATTCTGGACCTATGTTGACAAAAGCACCTGTGAGGAGATGCCCTCTCATGAGGCTGCAAATAGTTTCCCATTGTGAGTGCCAGACACACATCATACTGGGTGGAGTACCATTTGGCAAACCTACAAGCTGGGCCAACGCCAGAACAATTGTCAGACAAAGGATGTGATAAACACTAAGCATCCCAACCACTTTACTGAACTTTTTGAGAGCAGAAAGACAAACCACATGGTGTCTTGCTGAGTAACAACAACAACAACAACAACAACAACAACAACACCACGCTTAATATGTGAACTCCCTAAGGGGTTTACATAAAACACAGTAAGATCATTTTTGAAAAATATCTCACTCTCTCTCTCTTTGTGTGTATGTGTGTGTGTGTGTATATATATATATATATATATATATATATATATATATATATATATATCTCCAAGAAAAAAGAGAACATCCCTCAGTGCCAGTTGCATACCCTCCAACATGCCTCTGTGGAAAACAGGGACGTCCCATTCAATTATCATTATCATTATCATTATTATTATTATTATTATTATTATATTTATACCCCACCCATCTGACTGTGTTGCCCCAGCAACTCTGGGCAGCTTCCAAACATAGATAAAAACACAATAAACATTAAACATCAAACATCAAACACCTTCCCTATACAGGGCTGCCTTTAGATGGCTCAGTATCACAAAACTCCAGAATTTCTCTGATGAAAATAGGGATGTCCTAAGGAAAAGGGGGACATTCCAGGATCAAATCAGAAACCGGGATGGCTACTATAAATCCAGAACTGTCCGTGGCAAATAGGGACACTTGCAGGGTCTGCAGTTGCTGGCAATCACTGTTGCACTCAGATCACGCCATATGTTTAAAGAACATGGCTTCCCCCAAAGAATCCTGGGACCTGAAGTTCACCCCTCACAGAGCAACCATCCCCCGTCCCCTTAACAAACTACAGTAGCCAGGCTTCTTTGGGGGAAGCCATGTGCTTTAAATGTATGTGACCTAAATCAGTTTTGTGACTGGCCTGAAGAAAGCGAATGAGCTTCAGAGCCAAGGGGGGATTTGAACCTGGGTTTTCTCAGATGTAGTCCAGAACTCTAACAAACCACACCGAACTAGCGTAGGAAACGAGAAAGCAGGTGCTCTTTGTGGTATCTCTGCATAGGCTTCCAGGAGGTGCCTGTCCCATGCGTTTCCATACTGTCTACATTTCTCGATATTTTTCTGCGTCAGGGGTGGGAAAGTTTTTTTTAGCTCAAGGGCCACATTTGCTTATAGGTAACGTTCTGGGGGCCACAGACCAACAGTGGGCAGGGCCAGAGACAAAAGCAACCAGAGCAATGAATGAGGATTTAAATTTTGCGCAGTAAGGGGCGTATCTACTATGAAACTTCAAGGCCCCTAATCCGTTAAGGGCCCCACAAGTGACTTTAGTTCGCATTGCTTTAAAAAAATCGGGTCTAGTATATATTTCCACAATCCCAAAGTTTGAGAGTCAGTACCACAGATGCTGTAAAGGTGACTTTGACATGAAAGGTAATCCAGGACAGCAATTTTAAGTAAAATCCGAGTTGTTGATATTATTATTATTATTATTTGATGTGGTGGTGTTTTGTGGAACAACCCCATTGAAGAAGATAACAGTGGTTCCCCAGACCTTGTTGCTGGTTGCGAAGGGGCACCCATAACATTTCAAGTTTAAGAGCCCTATAAATGTAGGCCCGCTGCTGAGGCTAGCTTCTACACATTCCCTATCCTCCATCCTGGCAACCATTGTTGGAGTTCAAGGATATCTTCCAGCCAGCAATTTCAAGGAGATTATAAAGCAGGGCCCAGAGCACCAGGTTGCCACCCAGATTGGGGGCACCTGGCATACAAGTGCGCATGTGTGACATCGTGCAAATGGTGAGCATGCACATCAACTGCAGAAGGCCGAGCGCTTTGGAGGAGCCGGACAGAGGTGTGACGTGTGATGCCATGATCTTGCACGTGCGCAACACACACCGGGGCCCCTCAACATTGAGGGGCCCCAGTCCCTTTCCAACAAAAATTGAGGGGGCCGGAGACACACCAGCCCCCTAGAGTTGGCACACCTGGCAGGGCCAGTGAATGGTATAGCCTGGGAAAGGCCAAAGGACCAGACAGAGAGGCCTAGTAGGCCGCATTTGGGCCTGGAATTCTGCACCACTGTTTCTGCTTGGGAAATGGGGACCGGCGGGATCCAGCAAGTGATAGCCTGCGGCCTGACACTGCGAGCCCAAGTCTCATTGAGGCAATCATTACCTGTTGTGCATGGCTGGGTCCGTATCCATTCCAGTTCAGAAATCCCTAAGTGTGAATGAAAACCTATTCTTGTCTTGTGGCACCGTCAGAAACATCTAATGCTTGTTTGCTCTGTGAAATATACTTGGAGTCCTGTAGTGATTTCATGCTCTTTATTGCTGCTTGCAAAACAGTGATTGAATTGCCCCCCAAACCTCAGGCTTTTATATGCATTATTTACACAATGAGTCCCGTCTGATTGGCTGATTCTGCTTCCCTCCTGGAGTCTGATTGGTCTTTTCCTGCAGGCCAATCAGTTGTTGCATTCTACAATCCTACCAGCCTTCTAGATGCGCCCTGGCATTTGAAACATCTTTCAAGCCCTATCTGCTGGAACCTTCACAAACACTGTCTTTGGCAGATTGCTCAGTCTCCTGTGTATGTACATGCACAGCCATTTTGGAGCAACAACTCCAAGTTGGGAGTGCTCAAGTCCTATGCACTCTTCCTCTCCCGGGTCGAGCTCTAAAACCCCACATTACTCTATGGGGTTGAACATAAGACTATAAGATGAGCCTGTTTGATCAGGGCAATCCAGCAGTATACCTGTCAACTGTCCCGGGGGGAAAAAACAGGACACCCCATGTTTTCATGCAAGATCCTGGCAGCCATTCAGGTGCCACATTCTTGCGTTGCAATCACCCCCCCAAAAAAAGCGCTTTTGGGGGGCAAGATCACTGTGTGGGTCACGTGATTTGCCCAGGAGTGCAGCCCTGGTGTTTGGTCTGAAAAGTTGGAGGGTATGCAGCTGTGTGTTCTCTCACAGTAGCCACCAGCCAACTAGATGCTGTGGGAAACTCACAAGTAGGACCTGAGCGCAGGAGCCCTCCCCTCTCCTGGCATTTCCAGCAACTGGTATTCAGAAGCATGGCTGCCTCTGAACATGGAGGTGGAGCATAGCCATTGTGGCTATTAATTTTAAAGCCATTCAAGTTGGTGGCCAGGAGTTCCATAGCTTAACTATGTGCTGTGTGAAGAAGGATTTTTATTTGTCCTGAATCTTCCAAATAACTGCAGCCAAATCAGACTGGGGACCCCCTCCAAACAAGTCTTTTATTGCAGGTTTATTCCGCAACATGTTATTGGCACAATAATTAGTGGTGGATTGAGTCTGCTTTAGTTTGTTCTGCAACGCTTCCCTGATGCTGCCACATTATTGCCATCCTGAGGGGCTATAGGGCAACAAAAGTGGGACAAAAATTAACCAGAACATTTGTGGTATTAGAAAGTTACAAGATTTCACTAGGGAGTTGTGCAATATACACTGATAAGAAATGAAGCAAGATGCCTGCCCCAAAACATTTGCAGGCACAAAGAGTATCGAAAATGAGATCACGTGTGACTGCCCTGATAGTATAATGAGCAGAAATAGACACATAATAAAAATGATCAGGGGTACAGCATGGACCGGCTAATATCAATGTTCTCACCAAAATGAATATATGGATTATGGATGTAAATAAACCAGGAAAAACAAAACACAGGGCAGTAGCTGAACCAGTATTTGATTTGCTGGTGTGTACTATGGTCAATAGGGACGCAGGTGGCGCTGTGGGTTAAAGCCTCAGCGCCTAGGGCTTGCCGATCGAAAGGTCGGCGGTTCGAATCCCTGCGGCGGGGTGCGCTCCCGTTGCTCGGTCCCAGCGCCTGCCAACCTAGCAGTTCGAAAGCACCTCCGGGTGCAAGTAGATAAATAGGGACCGCTTACCAGCGGGAAGGTAAACGGCGTTTCCGTGTGCGGCTCTGGCTCGCCAGATGCAGCTTTGTCACGCTGGCCACGTGACCCGGAAGTGTCTCCGGACAGCGCTGGCCCCTGGCCTCTTGAGTGAGATGGGCGCACAACCCCAGAGTCTGTCAAGACTGGCCCGTACGGGCAGGGGTACCTTTACCTTTACCTTTACTATGGTCAATACAACTGAGAAGACAGGAGAAGCTGGGCCAAGCCCACGACTGAGGGGCAGAGTGTGAGCTTTTTTTCTATCTGATGTCTGCCCTCCCCCTAATAGTGCAAACCTCTACCCGCTTATCTGTGAGTATGTGCCATTGAATTAAATGGGATTTACTTATGAGTAGGCATGCAAAAAGGATTGTACTGTGCACTGTCTTAGGCCAGCAGAATGAGGAACCCTTTTCCTGTTTGAGGGTCAGATTCCCTCATGGCCAACGTTTTGGGAGCCACGTGGCAGGGCTGGAACAACAGATGCCAACCTGACCTTTGCCACATTCCAGGCAGACAAAAGTCAAAGGTTTCTACACACATACACACGACACCCCACACCTCTTTGCACCCTCCATCAAGGCAAGCCATAAGCATTCTCGCAGGCCAAAGCATTCAGGGAGGGCATGGAACAGGGCAGGGGTGTGTGTGGCCTGGAGAGACTCCTGAGAGTCAGAGAGTGCTGGAGGGCCGCATTTGGCCACTGGGCCCAAGGTTCCCCACCCCTGATGTGGTCTGTTGATTGCATAAGCTTATACCGCATCAAATTTCTCAGCAAAACTTTGCAGAACTGCCTAAGTGCCAGAATCAATGTTTTACATGCCACAGCCCTTGTGTGCAGCAGTATAGGTGCAGGAGAATTGTGGCACATTTATGTGCCAGCTTCAGATTTCTACGTAACAGGGTAACCAGATGCCTGGGATTTTTCCAAACTTTTAAGATGGTTATACCCGCCTCTTTTTCAGCCTCTCCCACTGATCTATCACACTCCCACAGTTCAGATGTACTGGACTTTTCAGGCAAGGGTGGCACTTTGCCTAGGCTCATCCTCAGAACTTTGCTGGAGAAAAACCAGGCTTGGCCAGGTGGGAATCAGCTGTACAACAAAAGCTGTTATGCACACCTAATTTCCCCCCCTGCCTGCCCATGTTGTCTGGCAAACACATCAGATTAAAAATATGGCAAACCAAATCACTATTCATCAATCATTCAGTCTGACCTCCCCTCTATGGTTGCACTGACATATCCACCAGCATATAACAACAAATCATAGAATCATTTAAAAGCTAAATAGATGCATGGATGTATACCGTATATATAGAAAATTACAACTTACTGAATATTGCTCAGGCAGAGTGGCAAGGCGTCTTCAGCAGTCTTCACTGGAGAAACAATGAAGAAATGGATGCTGCAGTTGAGATTCCGGCATTGCAGGGGGTTGGACCAGATGACCCTCAGGGTCCCTTCCTGCTCTACAATTCTGTGAAAAGAAAAACAATGTGAAGATCTAACATTTCAAGAGATTTCAAAGTTCCAAGTACAGTACAGTGGTACCTCGGGTTACAGACGCTTCAGGTTACAGACGCTTCAGGTTACAGACTCTGCTAACCCAGAAATAGTACCTCGGGTTAAGAACTTTGCTTCAGGGTGAGAACAGAAATCGTGTGGCAGCAGCAGGAGGCCCCATTAGCTAAAGTGGTACCTCAGGTTAAGAACAGTTTCAGGTTAAGAACGGACCTCCGGAATGAATTAAGTTCTTAACCCGAGGTACCACTGCACATGTTCTGATCAAGATAACGTTCACAGTTCCGCACGGGCATTCTCTGTTGCATCCTACAATATCTGGTAGTAGATCTGGAACCTGGATAAATCTGTAACTCTTGAAAGCAGGCTTAAAGCAAGCATGTAGGCCTCCTCTGAACCAGTGGCGTAGTGTGGGGGGTGCAGGGGGGGCCGGCCGCACTGGGCGCAACATCTGGGGGTTAGGGTTAGGGGGCGCAAATCCACGGGTTAGGGGGTGCAAATTACTTGCCTTGCCCCGGGTGCTGACAACCCACACTACGCCACTGCTCTGAACTTCTGTGAAGCAGCCCCTCCACCTTCTTTTCCAAACAGACTTTCAGAACTGTCCCATAAGAGCAGGTTGCTGAGCACACTCTATGAAAGAGACAAGGGGACAAGGGATCAGTTGAGAGGCCCGGGGCTGGTTTTGCAATGTATCCTCCTGCTCTTCATTACAACAGCATGGCTGTTACACATGCATGGCTCTCTGGATTGTGGCCAGGATCAAGCATGTGGTGTGCACCACACTTGTGGGTGGGCGGGAAGGAACTGGCAGACCTGTTCTGCACCCACAGTGGTTCAGTCTAGTGAAGAACTGAGAAAATAGGAAGCAGGGCTGTGCAGTGCTGCTAGACCTAAGCATGTCTATTCAGAAGCAACTCCTGTTGAATTCAGTGGGGATTACTCCCAGGTAAGTCAGGTTAGGACTGCAGCTTAAAGTGTCGTGGGACTTTTTTGTATTCCCGTGGGAACCACTCAGTGGTTGGGAGAACCATGGCAGTGATGGGAGAACCAGCAGCCCTTGGGATGTTTTTGGACTCCAACTCCTATCACCCATCAGCATTGGTCATGCCAGTTGGCACTGATGGGAGTTGGACTCCAACCTTTGAAGGGCCACACAGGTTTTCCATTCTTGGGCCACGGAAAGCAAGCAGGCATTTAGATTTATATCCTCTAAGAAGCTGGAAGGGGGCGAAAAAGATTCCTCGCTACTTTATCCTCACAACAACCCTGCAGACTAGCTTAGACAGAGAGAGAAAGAGAGAACAACTGGCCTAAGGTCACCCTGTGACCTTGGTAGCCTGGTGAGAATTTTAAACTGTCTACAGTGTGGTGTAGTGGTTAAGAGCGGTAGTCTCGTAATCTGGTGAACCAGGTTCGCTTCCCCGCTCCTCCACATGCAGCTGCTGGGTGACCTTGGGCCAGTCACACTGCTCTGAAGACTCTCAGCTTCACTCACCTCACAGAGTGTTTGTTGTGGGGGAGGAAGGGAAAGGAGAATGTTAGCTGCTTTGAGACTCTTTTGGGTAGTGATAAAGTGAGATATCAAATCCAAACTCCTCCTCTTCTTCTTCTCTTCCTCCCTCCCAATGATCCTGTTGTGCCAAAATTCTGCAGTCATTTTGCAGTGAAAACCCTGCGTTTTTGCATCACCCCTCAAAACAAGTAATTGATAAATCAACCTGGGGTTCGTAGTTAACACCCCAAAATCCAACAGTGTCTGAATCGCTTTAAACCAGCCCCACATTCCAGCCCCACATACCGTAAACCAGTGGTGCCTCCTCTACATATTTGCACATCCATCCAGGCTAGCAAGGATGATTTGTCATCCTAGCTCAAGGGAACTTCCAGGTATGCAAAGGCACCCCAGGAGTACCCCAAGCAGGACCACTGAGGAATGAGAGCCTGAGAGCCAAACAGAGAGGCCTGGGGGTCCGTATCTGGCCCCCAAGCCAATGCCTGTGGTTTCTCCACCCCCCTGTGTTGGACAGTGAGAGAGGCTCCCTGCAAGGAGGTACGAGAGATCCCAGACTGCTAGGATTAAATCTGTTGGAGCCTGAATATGCAGCCGTAAATATGATTCTTGTGTTATTATTTGTAATGATACCTTTCTTCCAAGGAGCTCAAAGCAGTGTACATGGTTCTCTTCCTGCCCTCATTTTATCCTCACAATAACCCTGTGACCTAGGTCTCTGATCCCAAGGAGCGAGTGAGCTTCTTGGCTGAGTGGGGATTTGAACCCGTCTCTCTCCAGTCTAAGGCTAGCCACTGGGCCATATTGCCCCCACATAGAGCAGAATCCTAGCCAAAGTGAAATATTTTAAATTCCGATTGGTTTCAATGGGAAGACGGTGTTAAGTATGTATTTATCTCTCTCTCCTGCTGGAGTTATTGAGATATAAGGGATTACACCATACATTTAAAACGCATTTAGAGCACATGGTGCCCCCCAAAATGAATCCTGGGAACTGTAGTTTAGCCTCAACAGAACTACAATTCTCAACACCCTTAACAAGCCACAGTTCCCACGATTCTTTGGGGGAGGCTGTGTGCCACAGATGTCCCAAAGCACAATTACAAATATTTAGGGCAGTCATTTCTAGTTACACACGATTCCACAGAAGGCTGACAGTTTAACACTTTTTTTAAAAAAAGGTTTAGACTTGGGTTTAAAAATAAAACAGGATTAAATTCATTATTGGTTCAACTGGAAGCTCAGCAGAAGTGCTTGCCTTGGAGCTTAATTTATTTTGGGTTCAAAAGCCAGCTAATTCAGGTTACACAGCGGTTGCTGGGAAGCTTCCTGCAACATTCCTGTCTCGAAATTCTTGCCTCTGAGGAGTCTCTAGAAATAGACTAAAGCACAGACGCAGCTCAACTGTATTTTTATTTTTTAAAATAGACGAACCCATGCCTCTGTAAAACTGCCTATTTTTAGGAGCACGTTCTATTCTGTTTGATGCTTAAAATGCATGTCTGCACTTTTTTGGGAAAATAATAATGATGTTGTCGCTCCCTTTAGCCAGGTACGACTCAAAAGGAAAGGGGACTGGGAGGGAGAAGGAATCAGAGGATTCAGGAAAGATCTGAGGAGAGGACAAAGTGCTATGGTGTTTTTGTTTTGAGGCAGGGGTGTGGGTGTGGGTGTGTGGAATGAATGTTGCTCTTCCCCACCAGAACCTCAGGGAGCAGATTAGGCTAATACATCTAGAAAAGCAGGACTGAGCTCTTGGGTATGCTGCGAGACTATTTTAAACAGGTCAATTGCCCCTTTCCATGCTCAGCTTACTCCATCCCATTCCCACAAATCTTAACAGAGGAAGAACTGTAGCTCAGAGCACCTGCCTTGCATGCAAAATGTTGCTGGTTTAATTCCTGGTGTTTTGAGTTGGCAGCAGAGGGTGCTGGGTGCTGTAAGTCTCCCTTTCCAAATGTGCAATCCTGTATCTGTGGGGGTAGAAGAAAGTGCAAGAGAAAGATTGCCAAACCAGTTCCTTCCTCGAGGTAATGACTTTGGCTCCTTGTTAAGCATAGCGATTTAACATATCCAAAGAAGTTGCTCTGTGCCATAGAGCAAATCATTATCATTATTAAGGTTTATATACCACCCTTCGTCAAAAGATCTCAGGGCAGTTCACAGAATAAAATACAAGATAAATCACAAGTAGCCACCTCTCACCTGGCTGGTAGATGCAACCCAGAGTTCTGAGTGAGAGAGCTGGAAGCTGCAAGAGACATGCCTTGCTCTGTGGACTTGGAGCTCCCCCTGGAAACCTAAGATGTGAGACCCTCCATACTATGCTCAGTTTGTAAAGGTAAAAGTAAAGGGACCCCTGACCATTAGGTCCAGTCGCGGGTAACTCTGGGGTTGCGGCGCTCATCTTGCTTTACTGGCCGAGGGAGCCGGCATTGTCCGCAGACAGCTTCCAGGTCATGTAGCCAGCATGACTAAGCCTCTTCTGGCGAACCAGAGCAGCGCATGGAAACGCTGCTTACGGAGCGGTACCTATTTATCTACTTGCACTGTGTGCTTCCGAACTGCTAGGTTGGCAGGAGCAGGGACCGAGCGACGGGAGCTCACCCCGTCGCGGGGATTCGAACCACTGACCTTCCGATCAGCAAGCCCTAGGCTCCCCATGCTCAGTTTGTATATAAGTATAAATAAAACCATGTCTCCTAAAGACACCACAGTCTCCACTGATCCTCATTCCAAGGAAACTGAACCCTGGGTAAGTGCAGGCACCCCTGGAATGTCTTGTTGTTGCTTGGATATTGGGGTGGCATGTAACAGCTGGCATCTCCAAACAGGGCTGTGGCACTGCCAACCTAAACAGACCAATGATCTGATGGGATAAGGCAGCTTCCTAGTTTAACATGAGGGTTCTAGCCCTCATGTTGCTGTTTCCAATAAATAAATGGCCCCCAACCCATTTTTACTATCTAGCGCTTCATAGCCATCTTCTGGTGTTTAGCTGCTCGTTTTTAAAGAAAAACACAACAGCAGGTTGTAAGGACCATTCTAATGTGGTTTCCACACATTTGCCCATTCCTCCGGAACTGCCGTCCTTTGTTCATGTGCATTTTTTGGAGAATCCAGACAATATCCTGATTCTGGTGCTTTATGAGTTGTCCTCCCATATTTTCCCCCCTAGACCTGGTTTTGGAAATTGCATGTTATGATAGAACACAACAAAAGCCGACTCATTAAAGGGCATTTTATACCTAATCAAAAAAACGCAGTACCGGGTAGAGCAAAAAACCAAACCAATTCAACAAACAATGAATGCAATTCAAGACCAATTCATAGCAATTCAAATATCAGAAACAGGTGCTGAGCACCAGCTGTGTGCCAGCAGAACCCCCAGACTCTAAAGCTGTTGGAAATGTTGTGCTGACTCCCAGTTCCTAGAACAGATGGAGAAATATATATTTTCCCAGAGGGGCCATTTATCAGTGGTGCATATGGTCATAAGCAAAAATGGGTGGAGCAAGTGTACATTTCACATGTGTACAGCAGGGTAGCTTCTATCAACACACTTCCCCCTCTCTCTCCCTCATCTAGGCAAACAAGGAGCGTTGTCAGAGCTCAAGGACACATTCCAGCCAGGCATAAACACTCACCGAAGACGCAAAGCAGAGCTAGTGGGGTGCATGGGTTGGGGGAGAAGGGGTGCGGTCTGAGGAAAGTTGCTTGGGTAACTGCCTTACAGGGCTGTTGTGGAGATTAATTGTGGAGGGAGAAAACCACGTGCACCACTCCGAGCTCCTCGGAGGAAATGCTGGAATGTAAACGCAATTAATAAAATAACAATAAATAGGGGAGAAGTTGGGAGGGCTGCATTTGGCCCCTGACCCCAAGAGTTCCCATCTCAAACCACTGCTCAGTTCAGATTTTCCAGATTCTGTTTTGTCTGGTCATTGGACGTGTAATTCTAGAGGCCTGCCTGAGTTACATGCACACACAAATGTTTATACAGTATCAGCTATATGCCAGGTTAATCGCCATGGCTTCTCCCAAAGGATTCTGGGAATTGTTGAATTGGAGGCGAAGTTTCCCCTAACCCCATTACTACCACTGTGGGCCCCACAATATCCTTGGACTGAGGAGACCTCTGTTAAATCCTTGAAGTGTAGTCAGTCCCTAGGTAAGAGTTTAAAGGGAGTGTGCACAAGGTAATGCGGAGAAAGGGCGGGGTTCAGAGTGTACACCTGAACACCCATTTTAATCTGAAACTGAACCCAGAACCAGGCAGTCACACAATGCAACAAACACAAGGTGGCTTACGATACAGTAATGTAAAATGATACAACAAACAAAACAAAATGCAGCAACAATTGATCCAATTGATCCTGACTCCCTCCTTTGGCAATCTTTACAAAATTTTAGTTTATGGTTGCCATCAATTTTGATTTTAATTAATTTTTATAATGTTTTTATAATGTTGCACTACTTTAGTGTTGTTAGCCGCCCTAAGCCCGGCTTCGGCTGGGGAGGGCGGGATGTAAATAAAATTTATTATTCTTATTATTATTATTAATTGCCAGCTGGAGCTGCTTGTTGTGACAGCCTGCCATGTGCCTGCCATCGCCACGTCCTGCACTGTACGCTCTCTGCTGTACACAAGCTCAGTGCCCTGGGATGGTCAGGAAACACTGCTCTTCCCCCATCCTTCCCATTCTGTTGGCGCCAGGTGGCTGGCCATAAATATATTCTGCAGACTCAGGGCATTGCATGAAACTTGCTTCATTGCAGGCACCTTGAGGGCCAGGTCTAAATTTGGCCAGGCACCGGGGTGGGAGGCAGGGGAGCTGAGATCAGGATGCTGCGGAATGAACTGAAGGCAATGTATGATCCCATATGCTCCAATTGGACCTGTTTAGTCATATTTCACACACAGAGAGGAACATACCCACTACTTCTCCAAAAACAGGGAACTCCCAGCCAGTCACCTGCTTCCCCGAATAGCTGGATGTATTTATTTTTTACCATGATTTAGAAACCAATCACCCAGGATGTGCTAGCCTCATAGCGGTGTCGGTTTAACACCTGCCTGCCAAGTATAAATGTTGTGTACAGTATCTTTATTTGAATGATCGCATGCCCTCCAACTTTTCTATGATGAAAATAAAGATGTCCTATTCTATGTCATCATCACCATCATTTTATGATTTATACCCTGCCCATGTGACTGGCTTGCCCCAGCCACTCTGGGCAGATTCCAACATGTATAAAAAACAATAAAACATCAAACATTTAAAAAATCTTCCCTATATAGGGCTTCCTTCAGATGTCTTCTAATGTTTGTATAGTTACTCATTTTGCTGGCTCATACCTTCCAACATTTATCTGATGAAAATAGGAACATCCTAAGGAAAGATGGGGCATGCCAGGATCAACTGGGATGGCTTCTGTAAATCCAGCACTGTCCCTAGAAAATGGGGACACTTGGAGGGTCTGATATCTAGATGTATTTATTTTTTTACCTAGGGCTGCCATATGTCCAGGTTTTCCCAGACATGTGCAGAAATTGTGCAGGAAAATGGCGTCCGGGTGGATTTTCGGCAAATTGGCAAAATGTCTGAAAAACCCAGACACATGAAAGGGGGGTGTTTATATATATATATATATATTTAATCATTTGAAAATTCGAAAAAGGCCAAAAATAAAAAAGCTCAACAACTTCGTCCAGATTTTCACTTTGGGGAATATGGCAACCCTTTAAAAACAAAGCACTCCAACACCCAAGCTGTGCTGGTCTCATGGCAGTGTCGGTTTAGTGCCCACCTGCAAAGTCTAAATGGAGTGTTTCAGTATCTTCACCAGGAAATAGCTAGATACTCCTTCTAGAAGGGGGGAGATATTCTGGATAAGGGGCATTCCTTCCTGCATCTCCACCCCATTCTAAGTACCGTAAGCAAGGAGTCTGTATGTAAAGGACAATAGATTGGCAGCTTTAGCGAAGCTGGAAAAGGACATCATTAAGAAGACCCATTTGGTCCAGCATCTCATCCTCACAATGGTCAACCAGATTCCCCCAGGGAAGTCCACAAGCATGGCCTGTGTGCAACAGTGTTCTCCTTGCATTGGAGATCCCCAGAAACTGATATGCAGAGGCTGAGTCGCTCTTTAGTTGAATATAACCCTCAGTAATTACGGTGTGCATGTTTTATTTATTTGTTTAAGGCATGGGTAGACAAACTAAGGCCCAGGGGCTGGATCTGGCCCAATCAGATGATCTGGGAATCAGCATATTTTTACATGAGTAGAATATGTCCTTTAATTTAAAATGCATCTCTGGGTTATTTGTGGGGCATAGGAATTTGTTCATTCCCCCCCCCAAAAAAAAATATAGTCTGGCCCCCCACAAGGTCTGAGGGACAGTGGACCAGCCCCCTGCTGAAAAAGTTTGCTGACCCCTGGCTTAAGGCATCTTTATGCTGCTTAATCATTAGCATTTCAATGCAATCATCATAAAAACAGAGGTGTGATGTGTATGGGTATTCGGTGACTCAGTTGACCATTGCCATTGTGTTTCCTGCAGACATTCACAGCCTGGTGTAACTCTCACTTGAGGAAGGCAGGAACGCAGATCGAGAACATTGAGGAAGATTTCCGGAATGGCCTGAAGCTCATGCTTCTGCTGGAGGTGATTTCAGGTATTAAAAAAAAAAAAAAGCTTGGCAAGGGTGATGATCTGTGGAGCTGCCCAGGGGCAAGAAATGTGAAGCGGAGAGGTTGAGGCAAAATTCGCAAGTCACCAACACAATAAAACTTTTACAATTTGTTCAACTTCTGTCTAAGACTCCAAATCACCAAGTGCCAGGATCTGCTACATTTAATTGGAGTTAGCAGTTGGTCTGTTGCAACCTCCCTTGTGATGTTTCATTTTGAAATCTTTAAGATAATATATTAGTTTCCTGTTGATAGTGTTGCTTTGAACGAATACTTTATATTTGACTCTCCCTCATCCTCCATCTTCCCTCCTCTTCCTTTTCTCCCCAAAGGTGAAAGGTTGCCAAAGCCAGATAAAGGGAAGATGCGCTTCCACAAGATCGCCAATGTCAACAAGGCACTAGACTTCATCGCCAGCAAGGGGGTCAAGCTGGTATCTATTGGTGCTGAGGGTGAGTGTTTTGTTTGGGAACTCATTCCAGAGGGCTGGAGATGTAACACTAAAAGCCTGGTTTGTAGTGCATGCTAAGCACATCTCTGGGGCATGTAGTGCTCTCAGAGCCAGGAGTAGCCACATGGTGCTATCCAGATGTTGTTTTTCAACTCCCATCATCCCCAGCCAGCACGGCCAATGATCATGGATGCTGAAGAACAGGTGTACATGGGGATGAGGTCGTTCCTTAGGTTAAGCTGTTGAGGGCTTTAAATGCTAAAAGCAAAAGCTTAAACTGCATATTGGCAACCAGTACAGCCCTCTGAGCAGATGGATGTCCCACTCAACAGCACTACCTTTAAAGGTAAATTGCAAGGTCCCCTTCAAAGATCTGTACTGGAACTGGTACAATTTAGCTTATTCATAAACAATCTGGAGTCAGGGTGAGCAGCGAAATGGGTAAAAGAGTGGATAGTACCAAATTATTCAGCCTGGCAAAACTCAAAAAGTGGTACATAAATAAGCCCAATAATGACTGAATCCAGACTTGCTTGTCAGATGTTTTGGACAGACATCCTTCCCCAGGTTGTGCCCCCACAGAAGGAGATTATATCTCCAAACATGTTTGGAATCCCTTTGGTGAAAATCCATGTCTCATTTGTGTGGTTTTGTTGAGACAACTGAAACGATGCAGGTCTTACCCCAAACACTGTGGTTCTCTAAGCTCCCTCCATCCCCTCCTGCTTTTCCAGAAATCGTGGATGGGAACCTGAAGATGACTCTGGGCATGATCTGGACAATCATCCTTCGATTTGCCATCCAGGACATCTCAGTGGAAGGTGAACACAAGGGCACACAAGCCCCTCGCAGCATCCTGGTCTGCTTTTTTAAGGGAAGAGCTGTTGACTCGCTTGCTTTGCATACAGAACATCCTGGGTTCAGTCCCCAGTGGCATCTGCCAGTCAGTATAGACAATACTAAGCCAGACAGACCAAGGGTCTAACTCAGTACAATGCAGCTTCTCCTAGGACCCAAGTGGAAAAGGGAACAGGACCAGCTTAAAGTCCCATAGATAAGAAGCCCTCGTCCTTTTTGCCATGGTCCTCACTGCCTTTTCCCTTGTCCTCTTCTTTCTGACCGCAATATGCGCTGCTGCAAAGGAGCAGGCAGGGAAGGTAGAGGCAGCGGCTGCTTCATCTCTCACTCTGGCCTTTGCTCAGAAAAGGGAGCAACGCCCAGGCAGATCAGCAACCAGGCCAGAATGGGGAGCCTCCTACTCTGGTGTGCCCCCGCCTGGCAGCTGACCAACAATGACAGTCTCTGGGGATGGTCTCCCTGCGCCCCTCCATTGCAGAAGGTCCCAAGCTCAACTCCCAGCACCACCAGTTAAATCCGCCATGTGTCAGGAAAGGATGTCCTCTGCTGGGAATCCTGAAAAGCCACTGGCAATGGCAATGGGAATGGGCCACCCTGCAATAGGTGGGCAGGCTGGCATGGCTTAGTGGTGCTGGAGCAAGTGCATTGCAGTAAGGTGTAATGATGGGAAAGAAGAAGAAGAGGAGGTTTGGATTTGATATCCCGCTTTATCACTACCCTAAGGAGTCTCAAAGAGGCTAACATTCTCCTTTCCCTTCCTCCCCCACAACAAACACTCTGTGAGGTGAGTGGGGCTGAGAGACTTCAGAGAAGTGTGACTGGCCCAAGGTCACCCAGCAGCTGCATGTGGAGGAGTGGGGAATTGAACCCGGTTCACCAGATTATGACTCCACCGCTCTTAACCACTACACCACACTGGCTGAGACTTTGACTGAGACTTTGGAGAGTTGCTGTCAGTCAATAGTAGAAAATGACATCTACTCTGAGTGGAAAAGAGTAAACAAGAGCCAGTGTCCCTGCCGGGTATCGAAGTAACTCCTGGGTCTTAGCCAGCACAGAGGGTCCATTGCCTGAGCCTTCCTTCCTTCCTTTCTTTCCAGAAACCTCAGCCAAGGAGGGGCTGCTGCTGTGGTGCCAGAGGAAGACTGCTCCCTACCGGAATGTCAACGTGCAAAACTTCCACATCAGGTATGAGGCAGGTGGGGGGGGGTCACACACAATTTGGGGTCAGCTGCATTCATTGTTTGCTACACGCTTACAAGTGCACAGGCTGTGCATAGTGAAAGAGGGACAAGATTTCTATGCAGCCAGGATACAAGAAGAGGAGGAGGAATAAGAAGAATTGAATCATAGGATTGTAGAGTTGGAAGGTACACCAAGGGTCATCTAGTCTAACCCCCTTTGATGCGGGAATCTCAGCCAAAGCATCAATGGCAGGTGCTTTTATTTGACAAATAAAATTATGGCAAATGATTTTTGTTAGTTTGTTGAATTGGATTTCTAGCCCACCCTTCCCAGGGCGGCTTACAGCAATAAAACACCTAACTATGAAACAAATGCAATAGTTACAATGGCAGAACAAGAAAAAGTGTAAAATAGTTCAAATGAAAAGCAATTCTGTGTATAAACAAACCCCAATATTTTAAAAACCCTTCCATATATAAAAACAGAGCTGAGGCAGTAGAGCCATGGGAGTCTTAATCTCAGGGCTGAGGGTTCAAACCCCACATTGGGCAAAAATATTCCTGCATTGCAGGGGGTTGGACTAGATGACCCTCGTGGTCCCTTTCAGCTCTACAGTTCTATGATTCTATGGCACTTGCCTGATAGGTTAATGGGAGGGAGGTGTTGTGGGGATTAAATGAGGAGGCGGACCATCTGCACTACCCTGAGCTCCTCAGATGAAAAAGGCAGGATAAAAATGCAACAAAATAAATAAACTTTCTGTCTGCTGACAACAGAATTCCCTAAAGGAAAACGGGGTGGGATTGGGGTGGGGGACAGTCAGGGCTTTGTCCCTGGTTCTGTTCAGTGTGAGAAGCCTCCCCCAGTTCCCAGTTCTGCCTGCTTTGAGGCAAAAGAGCTTTTGCAGAACCCCAACTCTGCAATAGGGACATTTAAACATAAATAAATACCACACCTACCAGCTGGATTCAGCATTTGTTTGCTGGCTTGAAACTGATGCAGCATAGCCCCCTGGCATGGAGGAACAACACCAGAGCTGGGTGCCAAAAGGGACTTAGCTTCTAGACTAATTTCCTGCAACCAGCCTCCTCTGCCCAGAGGGCAACAGGGCCAATGTTCATGCAGGAAGAAGGAAGCCAGTTCTCGCCAGGGGACCCCTTTGCTCAGCCCGAGGGCCACATTCCTTTCAGGACAACCTTCTGAGGGCCACACGCCCATGTTGGGCAGAGCCAGAGGCAAATGTGGCTGGAGCATTGGATGAATATTATTATTATTTATTAAATTTCTATGCCGCCCTTCATCTGAGAGCGGTTTACAATATAAAAACACAAAAAATGCATAACATAGTGACAAAGAAAAACAGTGCCCTCTTCCTACAGCTTAAAAAAGACCATCAATTGTTTAATTAGCCAAAGGCCTGGGAGAAGAGGAAAGTTTTTGCCTGGTGCCTAAAGATATGTAGGGACATGTTTCAGCCAGCCAAAAGCATCCCAGGAAGGCGCAAAGCAGGCCTGTTGAGGGACATGGTTTGGGGAGAGTTCCCGGGCCGCATAGAGAGGCCTGGAGGGCCGCATCCGTTCCCTGAGCCTGAGGTTCCCCTCCCCTCTATGGACTAGATTTGCTCCTTCCGCAATGTCTGCTTCTGTTCCTCCCTTTTCCTCTTCATTTGCCCCCTGTGCCTTTCCATACCTGGATGGGGCAGCTGCCATTTCTCTGACAAAGGATGTTGAACCAAAGCTGGAGGCCACCCAGACCCAGCTGAAGAGACCCAGGACTCACTCATTCACTCTTTCCCTCTTCTCTCTCCATGCCCGCGTGCTGCCCACCAGCTGGAAGGATGGCCTGGCACTCTGCGCCCTGATCCACAGGCACCGCCCTGACCTCATTGACTATGCCAAGCTCAGAAAGGTGCTGTCTTCCTCTTGCGTCTTCCTGGCTGCTCCCATTCCTTTCAGGCTCTCTGCGTGCAATCTCTGCAGTGTCTGCTGGCATCTTTGTCCTTTGAGTCAACCTGTGATTTCCAGCACCCGTCCCTCCCGCCCTGCCAATCACCCAGCTAGAGCAAATAGGACTCTCCTTGTGGCGCTTATTGCCAGCAATCCGACCCCTGTGTGTCTGGGCCCAAAGATCCACTGCTTTGTCCCTGTCCCCCATTATGGAGGGCATTTTGCTAAGGGTGTAGCTCAGTGGCTGAGAGTCTGCTTTGCATGCAGAAGGCTGTAGGTTCAGTTCCTGGTGTCACCAGTTTAAAAGATGAGATAGAATGGGGGAGACTTGTCTTGATAGATAAAGTCTTGGCAGCACAAAGCAGCTTTTTATAGCCATAGTTAGTTCAGCATGAGCAGCAATACGTTAGGGGCTGTTCACCTTCCGACTCATCCTCACCTGTAACCCTGCCAGCTACTCCCTGCCATGGTGTAGCGACTCACTCTGAGCAACTGTGTCTGTCTGTCCACAGGATGACCCCATTGGGAATCTCAACACAGCCTTTGAGGTGGCTGAGAAGTACCTGGATATCCCTAAGATGCTGGATGCAGAAGGTGAGGAGCCAGGCACCATGTGTGTGTTTCTGTTTGAGTGAGAGAGTTGGAAGGGACCCTGAGGATCTCTAGTCCACAGTTTCAAAAACATGGTTCTCCAGCTGTTTTGGGGTTACAACTCCCATCATTCTTAGCTAGCAGGACCAATGGTTGGGGATTATGGGAACTGTAGTCCAAAAGCAGCTGGATACCCAGGTTTGGAAAACCCTGCTCTAATCCAACCCCCTGTAATGCAGGAATACGCAGGAATATATCCCATATGGGAATCAAACCTGCAACCTTGGTGTTATCAGCACCATGCTCTAGAATTGTAGAGTTGGAAGGGACCACGAGAGTCATTTAGTCCAACCCTCTGCAGTGCAGGAATCTTTCGCACAGCTTGGGGCTCGAACCTACAACCCTGAGCTTAAGAATCTCAGCTCTACCAACTGAGCTCTCTTGCTCTTGTCGAAATATCAAATTAAGAGTGATTTTTCTCCATTGTAGCTGTATTCCAGAGCGAGTGGTACCTAGCGTTCAGTGTAAGATTTTGGGCTGTTTTCCTTTGAATTGTAATTACCATTTTGAATTGCCAGGGTGGTATATAAGACCAATTCTCTTGGCAATGTATCTCCATTTGCGCCATCAATATAATTCAGTAGCATTAGCAAGTAGCCCTCTCTATTGAGCGCCTCGCTGCTCTCCTCCTTCAGCTTTTGTCTTCTTCCCACAGATATTGTCAACACCCCCAAACCAGACGAGAAAGCCATCATGACCTATGTCTCCTGCTTCTACCACGCCTTTGCAGGGGCAGAGCAGGTAAGCAAAAAGAAGCGGTAGCAGCATTTCCCCCTGGGTCTACATATCTGCAGCAGAGAACTATGCTAGCCCAGTTCCTTCTTCCTTTTAGAATCAGTGAACTGGGGGTCTTCTATGACAACCCACTGCTCAGTGCAGGATGCAGCTAAAGCATCCCTAACAGGCTGCCATCAAGACACAGCATAACTGCCTCCAGCAAAGGAGAGCTTGAAGGAATGGGTTTCCCAAACCCAAAACTGACTGTGCAGGCAGTTTTAAACTGCACCAAAATTCCCATTTCTCCTTAGCTAAAATGCATAAACTTTAGCCGTTGAGCAAATGCAAAACAAGAACACAGCTCTCTCCCTTATCAGTTTGACGGCAAGACTGGCCTTGACTTTACCAGTAGAACAGACACAGACATATCTTATGTCCTGACCACAAATGACGCAGAGACCCAAGTCTGGGACTAACGCCAGAGCACGTTCTCGGAAGTAGTGACCTCTTGCACCAAGATAGGAGTAGGAACAGGAATATCCTTTTATGGTCAGGAGTGCAGGAAGGAAATCCCTTTTATGGTTAAGAGTGCCAGAGCAGGAACATATGTGATGTCAACCTGCGTATACAAGCTGACGTGGCTGGAGAAGGGGGAGAGGATGTCTAGAGGATATAAATACTGCATGAAACTTATCATTTCTTTGGACTTGCTGTGGACTTGATCACGCAAGTGCCTTCTGCTATCCGGAGAGCAGAATAAACTCTTTCTTTGAACCAACTCGGTGTCATTTTGACTTCCTTCCTCCTGTCCCGGAGCAATGCAGAACCAATGCAGAACATTTCTACTGTGCAGGCAGTTTTAAACTGCACCAAAAAAATTCCCCATTTTGGGGGGGAATTTTTTTGGTGCAGTTTAAAAACTGCCTGCACAGTCAGTTTTGGGGTTTTGGGAAACCCATTCCTTCATTCCCTCCTCCAAGGCACTGGCTGGTATTCTCATGCCAGTGCTATAATCACTAATAACAGTGATACACTTTTTAGACATGCATCATTTTGCGACATATTAATTCAGTTTTACTAGCAAACTGGAGGTTAAACTTTCCAGCCCCAGGAGGAGTATGGGGAGTGTTCACGCAACACACCTATACACTGCAGCTGACACACTAATATGTCACAACACACAGTTTTGAAAGCTCTGCATTAAAGCTACTTACCCACTAATCCCATTGTGCAGCCAGAGTGAAGCACAGATGCTGAGCCCTAGGCAAGTAGATTTGATAAATGTACATAGTTTGTTTTGGAATTTGAGGTTGCATCATGGGAAGTTGTTTTTTATTTTATTTTTTGCTTCTGTAAATAATTTTTATTCATTTTCCAATTTAAAAAAACATTCATATTAATAACAAATCAAGCCAAATCTTACCACATTCAAAACCAAAAAACAATAGAGTCAGAATTAAATAATTTCAATGGGACGTCCCATGGTTTGGATTTCAAGAGCTAATGTCCATCATTTATTTTCTGCTTTCTTCTTTATTACTTCCAAGTTTTCCAATCCTGATATTGACCATCCTCTACTCTCAGTCAGTCAGTCGCTGGTATAACTCTCTATCTTGTTTTGTTTAATGATTCTATATTTCTATAATCACATAGGAGGCAAATTTTTGTACCATGGGAAGTTTTTAAAGCTCTGAATGCCCTGGCATGTCTTTCACTTGATGCCCACCAACTCCCAGTCTAATCTAGATGATCTCTTTATGCTTCCTCCCTGCCCACAGCTCTTTGGTGTTGTTATTTACTATTCCCATTTCTAACCAGCAAGTGCATTTCTCTTCCAGGCTGAGACAGCAGCCAACAGGATCTGCAAGGTGCTTGCTGTCAATCAAGAGAATGAAAAGCTGATGCAGGAGTATGAGAAGCTGGCCAGCGAGGTATCTTGAAACTACCCGCGCGGAAGTCCCCAAAAGCAATGCCCCTTTCACATCTCCAGGCCAATTCCTTCCTACCAGGAAACAGAGCACTGAACTCAGAAGCAAAATTCCTGGGTTCATTTCACAGGGTCCAACCTGTCCCAGCATTTAATGCTTGTTTGCTTACTTCCCTTGAAGCTTTCGTGGGTCGGTGGGAGGGGAATCATAGATCCACACTTGCACTGCTGTTGCATCCAAGTTGGGTCATGGCAGCAACCCAAAGATATGGTAAAAGATTAAGACGTGGGCCCCCAAAATGGTTGTTTGGGCTAAAGGTGGGCTACTAGGTCTCAAGAGGTTGGCAGCATACAAGACAGCATGTCTCGATTCCGCAGCCCCAAACAGCCAACTAAAGCCACCTTCTGTTTCTTCCCGGTCAGCTCCTGGAATGGATCCGGCGCACCATCCCATGGCTGGAGAACCGCGTGCCAGAGAAAAGCATGAGCGCCATGCAGCGCAAGCTGGAGGACTTCCGGGACTATCGACGCGTGCACAAGCCACCCCGCGTGCAGGAGAAATGCCAGCTGGAGATCAACTTCAACACTTTGCAGACAAAACTGCGCCTCAGCAACCGCCCGGCCTTCATGCCCTCCGAGGGGAAGATGGTCTCTGTAAGTCACAGGGCGGCAGGTGGGCATAGGGCAGGCGGGGGATGAGAAACAAAGCTCCACAGAAGATGGCTGAAATAAAACCATCCTTGCTTGCCAGTCTGAAAAAGCAAAAGCAGTGACAGAGCCAGTCTTCCCTTGGGAGGCTGTTCCAAGTGATAGCTAGTCAATTGGATCTTAATTAAGCTTGGGGGTCCCAATGGCAGTGGCGTAGCGTGGGGGGTGCAGGGGGGCCGGCCGCACCGGGCACAACATCTGGGGGGGGAGCGCGCTCACACTCACAGCTCTCTGCCCCCTGCTAAAATCCACGGGTTAGGGGGCGCAAATTACTTGCCTTGCCCCGGGTGCTGACAACCCACGCTACGCCACTGCCCAATGGAGACAGTAAACTGTGTCCAAGGGAGTGGAAAGTGGTTTGAGGTGGGAGGGGTCATTCCATTGATTCCCAACAAGAATCAGGCCCATGGGCCAGATCCAGTTCCCTACCCTGCTCTGCACAAACAGGTATTGTAAGGTTTTGAAACGTTTCTGTTTAACAGAGGCTAAAAATTGGGGTGAGTGCACAAGCTCCTGGTCCCCAGCCAAGTGTTTACAATGCCGTGCATTGAGCCAGGGGGTGTCAAGAGTGGGGACAGATGTGGCTGTAGGCTATGAGCCCAAGTGCCAGGAAGGATCTCTTTCCCATGTTTCTGCCTGGGCACCAGCTCCTGGTGGGCACAGCTGCAGGCCCTGCCACTTTGAGGGGAGATTCGAATAGCTGTAGAGTTGGAAGGGACCGTGAGGGTTCATCCAGTCCAACCTCCTGCAATGCTGGGCTCGAACCCACGACCCTGAGATTAAGGAGCCTCATGCTCTACCGACTGAGCTAGGCTGAAGCTGCCCTCTGTTTGCCTGCAGGATATTGCAAATGCCTGGAAGGGGCTGGAGCAGGTTGAGAAAGGCTATGAGGAATGGCTGCTGACCGAGATCAGGCGCCTGGAGCGCCTGGACCACCTGGCTGAGAAATTTAAGCAGAAAGCCACCCTGCACGAGACCTGGACCAGAGGTAACCTGACCGCAATTGAGCCCCTCCCTCTATTCCAGGGGCAGGGAACTGCTTTTATATCAAAGGTTCCTTTCCCTTAGGGGAAAACTTTTTGGAACTACATGCCAGGGGTGGGTGGGGCCAAAAGTAGGCAGGGCCAGAGCTAGCAGTGGGCCACTCATTTTCTTTCTGCCTCCCAATCCACTATCCTCCCGCCGCCTTACATTCTCTTTCACATGTTTTTTAAGCCTAATTATGGATAGATTTTCAGGACAGTAGTGTTGAAGTAAGAGTAGCAAAAACACAGCTAAGAAGCTCGATTTGTTTATATGACTGACACCCTTCTTTGGAAATTAAACCAATGCCCAGACTTTAACATTCAAAAGCTTCCATTGCAGAAAACTATACAGATAAATTAAAACATAATGTTTTCAGTTAGGCCACGCCATGCAGCTCCTATGAGCAATTCCAACTTTTTGCCTTCTCCTGCAGCTTTGCTCCCTTTTCTTTCAAGCAGAGAAGTGCTCCAACCCTCTATTCAACTTAACAGTGTTCACAGTGGATTCTAAAACACAATCATCTCGCTTCACGTAAAACAGAGCCTCTCCTTCACTAGATACCTCCCATGTGATCAGTGTTAGCCAATCACATAAGAAATACTAGAGCACTCTAGAATCCAGTTACCAACCAATCAAATTTAATCACATGGTAATGCATAAAAGTATTTATAATTCCAACTAATTAAATTACGGTACTTAATGAGTAGTGGCAGGATTCACCTAAAAAGGTAAAGGTAAAGGGACCCCTGACCATTAGGTCCAGTCGTGACCGACTCTGGGGTTGCGGCGCTCATCTCGCTTTATTGGCCGAGGGAGCCGGTGTACAGCTTCCGGGTCATGTGGCCAGCAGGACTAAGCCGCTTCTGGCGAACCAGAGCAGCGCACGGAAACGCCATTTACCTTCCCACTGGAGCGGTACCTATTTATCTACTTGCACTTTGACGTGCTTTCGAACTGCTAGGTTGGCAGGAGCTGGGACCGAGCAACGGGAGCTCACCCCGTTGCAGGGATTCGAATCGCCGACCTTCTGATCAGCAAGTCCTAGGCTTTGTGGTTTAACCCACAGCGCCACCTGCGTCCCCAGGATTCACGTACCTCTTCCCAAAAGTTAGTGAAAGGTTCTCTTTCACTCCTTTTTGGGGAGCAAGGGGTCTGTGGGGGAGGGTTGGGGCCTAAGAGGAGAGGTCACAGGACAGATCCAAAGGCGGAGATCCCCTCTCCTCCTGTTCCATCCCACTCTTCATATTCCACTCTTTGTTGCTCTGCTCACAGTCCAGCCTCTCACTCCAGCTCTGCTTCCTCCCACCACAGGGAAGGAGGAGATGCTCTCACAGAAGGACTACGAATCGGCATCTCTGTATGAGATCAGAGCCCTGATGCGGAAGCATGAGGCCTTTGAAAGCGACTTGGCCGCCCACCAGGACCGTGTGGAGCAGATCGCAGCCATCGCACAGGAACTCAAGTGGGTGCCGAGGAGAGAGAACATTGCCCTTTCCCCCTTGAGATGAAGGTTGGGTGCTAGTTGAAGGGTCCTGGCTGCTCCCACTTCAACCCTTGGCCACCACCCCCAACCTCTCACTTCCTGAAGGCTGGAGGTTCATGGCTCAGTTCTTATGTGGGACTGGGGTAGCAATACATCTATTGCATGTCTGTCAGAATCCCAGGGATGTCTGATTTCATTGGGGTGGAAGGGAAAGGAGAGGAAAACTCCAAATACTGACTCACCTAAGAAAAGCCCATCTGTCCCAGCATCTGGTTCTCACAGTGGCCAATCAGATGTCTCTTTGAGGAAGCCTGCATGAGCACAGCAGAAACTCTCTCCACTTGTTGTACCGAGGACTATTTTTCTAGGAAAAAGAGGTGCCGGAACTCAACATTAACACCTCCTCTGTTCTCTTATAATGGCAATGTTGTCCACCTTAGAGGTACCAGGACTGAGTTCTGGAGAATTGCACCTGAAAAAAAAGTCCTGGTTATACCCAGCAACCAAATGCGCTGGGTTCCACCCAACTTTGGGGGACCCTGGCAAGCATGTGTGACGTCATACAGTAGGAGGAGACCTGCTGCAGCCGCAGGTAGACCCGGCAGGGCCTGTCATAGCTGTGGGAAGGCCCAGCGGAGCCCACTGCAAATCACAGAATATTGTGGGAGCCCAGCCCCCTCCTTCAAAATGGGGGGGCCTCAGCCCCCTGACCCAGATGACACCCCTGCCAGCAACTAGTATTTGAAAGGCCATCAACAAAAACTCCTGGGATTGTGAGGATCTGTTAAGAAAGGTTGACTCTTTGTGGAGTTTTAACTTCAACAGGGGTCTTCTTTTTTCAACTTCTCATACCAAGCAGTTATTGGTGAATTTTGGGAAGAGCTGCAAGAATTTAAAAAGAGAGTCTTTGGAGGGCCTCCACAAGTCCCTCATCCTTCTCTTAAAGGACTGCCGAGATTCTCAGGTTGCAGAATGCTTGTCTTGCCAGCCCCACAAATGTGTAGGCCTTCTTGAACTTTTTTAATTTCACTATTGTGCTCCATTGAAAGACAACCTTGGTGTGAGCAATGATGGGTTCTACGCTTAAAGTGGTCACATAGTTTTCCTGTTGCATGGCCTTTGGGTGGCTGATTTCCCAATTGTCGCGGTCCCTTGGCTGGGGTGAAGTCAGCCTCCTCTTCCAGACTTGTGGGTGGGTGATGGGAAAGGAAAGGTGTCCGTTCTGATGCTCTCCTGCGGGTGGGGAAGTCCATAGCCTCAGCTATGCGCCCATAATCCTTGTGGCCCTTCACTACAGTGAGCTGGACTACCACGACGCAGCCTCTGTGAACTCCCGCTGCCAGGCCATCTGTGACCAGTGGGACACCCTGGGGACACTCACTCAGAAGAGGAGAGATGCCCTGGAGGTGAGGAAAGGAGCGCTGGCAGGATTTGGTCTCTTCTTCTTCAGTATGAGGGAGGTGACTTTATTCTCTGATTCTCACCTTCTTTCCTCTCCTTGCCACCCAGCGTGTGGAGAAGCTGCTGGAGACCATTGACCAGCTGTACCTGGAGTTCGCCAAGAGAGCTGCCCCCTTCAACAACTGGATGGATGGGGCCATCGAGGACCTTCAGGACATGTTCATTGTGCACAGCATTGAAGAGATCCAGGTGAGGCGCATCAGCAGGGCAATGCTTCTTGAGAACTCCAAGCAATTACATTGGGCCTGAAATTAGAGCTGGAGAAGGTACAGTACAGGTCAACAAGGGGTGTTGGAAGCAACTTCATGTTGGTAAAAAAAAGGCTTCTTAGCTATGATGGAGGAGGAACATGATACAGGTTTATAACAGTATGAATCATGCAGAGAGTGAGAGCTATCCAACATGGATGGCTTTAAAAGAGGATTAGTCAAATTAATAGAGGAGAAAGTTATTGATGGATGGCTGTGTTCTACCGCCACTGAATACCTGTTGTTGGGAATCACAGTTGAGCAGGGTGCCAACGCACGTGTGTCCAGATCACAAGCTTTCTGGAGGCACCTGGTTGGCCACTGGGACAACAGGATGCTGGACCAGGTGGGCTGTGAGCCTGATCCAGGAGGCGCACCTCATGTTCTTATGAAGAGCAATAGATTTAGGCAAAGCAAAAGGAAGTAGAGAGAGCTCATTTCCTTCTGCCTGCCGTACTCACCTGGACAGCAGCTAATTTTCACCCCTTCCTCCTGGAGCAGAGCCTGATAACAGCCCACGAGCAGTTCAAAGCCACCCTGCCTGAGGCTGACAAGGAGCGCATGGCCATCCTGGGAATCCAGAATGAGATCCAGAAGATTGCGCAGACCTACGGCATCAAGCTGTCGGGCTTGAACCCTTACACCAACCTCTCGCATCTTGACATCGCTAACAAGTGGGACAGGGTGAGAGCATCCTTTTAAGAAACCAGCCTCATGGTGTGTCTGTGGGAGCTGTGTGAGGGTCTTGGGCAAAGGCTTTTGCTGGTTCGGGTCACCCCCAAGGTGCTGTGCTCCTCCCAGCCTCCTGGGGATACTGTCTTCATTTCCTTGCTTGTGCCCCCCCCCCACAAGAAACAGGAGACGTCTAGATGGGGTGTGCGGCTATGGGGCACAAAAGCTATATACATCCTCCAGAATCAAAAGTAACTCTGAATACCAGTTGCTGGGGAATGGTGGCAGGAGAGAGCTAACCATCCATCCATCCATCCATCCATCCACCCATCCATCTATCCATTTGTATGCTGTCCATCTGACTGGGTTGTACCAGCCACTCTTAGCGGCTCCAAACAAAAAACAGTAAAAACACAAACACAACATCAAACACTAAAAACTTCCCTGAATAGGGCTGCCTTCAGATGCCCTCACATCCTGCTTGCCTGCTTCCCATGGGGGCATCTAGGATGCTGGACTAGTTGGGGCTTTTTTAGTTTTCAGGTCTTACCTGGTGTTCTTATGGGGGACCTGAGCAGACACCCTCACCTCTGCCAGCTCCAGATTGTTTTCTAGAGAGGAATGGAAAGTCCACTGCCAAGGCACAGACCCATCCCCCGTTTGTTTATAAAATGATTTACAAAATGCCAACTCATTAAAAAGATATGTTAAAATCATTAAAGAATAATAAAATGAAGAACAAGTGCCCAACAGTGCAGAAAATTAATTCTCCAACAAAGCTTAGCAAGCAATCCATGTTTTCAGCAAGGGATGAAATATCAGAATTGTAGCTGCCTGTCCAGTTTCAGGAGGGCATTTTCCCAATCTCTGGGGCCTTGGCTGATGCAGAAGCTAAACAATGCTGCGGTCCTTCATCCCTGATTCAATAAGTGACAATAAGTCAAGAGCTCCTCTTTCCAGGAGTAGCTGATTAATTCATTGAGCCTCTAAACCAGATGTGGGGAACCTGTCAGGCCCTCCAGCTGTCATTGGACTCCAACTCCTATCAGCCATAGTCAGCATGGCCAGTGATGATGGGAACTGTAGTGCAACCACATCTGGAGGGCTTTCAGGTCCCCTACCCTAAACAAATGCCAAGAAGAGGAACATCTGGAGGTTCTCCAGCTGCCTTGATGCATGTGCTTTGGAAGTCCTGCTTTCATCCTAGGCAGGAAAGGCTCTAAGTGAGGGGGCAGAGTACCTCCTGTCCTCCCAGGACTACACCCAACACCACACCAACCCACATCTCCCTCCAGTAGGGTCTCTAAACCCCAATACTTATGTGCAGAGTCTCTTTTATCTTGCTTCTCCAGGTGAAGCAGCTGGTCCCACACCGTGATCAAACCCTGCAAGAAGAGCTGGCAAGACAGCAAGCCAATGAACGCCTCCGACGCCAGTTTGCTGCCCAGGCTAACATCATTGGTCCCTGGATCCAGACAAAGATGGAGGTAAGGTCCTCTCCTGCCCCATCTGCCAGGGCAAAATGCCCTCAAGGACCTCATCTGAGTGGTAGAGCTTTGCATGAAGAAGGTTCTAAGTTCAGTCCCCAGTGGCATCTACTGATAGGACTGGGTGACACTCTGGCCCAAAATCCTTGAGAAATGCTGCTGATCAGCATACAATGCACCAAATATTTGACTCCTTGTATGGCAACTCCTTACCTATGCCCCTATCTACCTACATCCCCTGGGAGAGATTATGAGCTCTGTCTGGTGAGGGGGCTGTCTAGTGGGTTAGAAGCAGGATGGGCTTTGGAGCATCAGAGCAGGCTTGAGACTCCAGGATGCTTGGACTGCTTCCCTAAGTCAGAATCTTACTGCTATTTCTTGACCCTTCCACCTTACAACCCTCTGGATGCCACCCATAGGAGGGATCCAACAAATGGCTTTGGAAAGGGTGAAATGGCCCTCTAGGCAACAGGTTATGGCTCCTCTCGTTAGCCAATAAGTGCTGACCAAATGCGGCAGCTCTGTAAAGCTAATGTATAGTGAATCTGTCTTTGCCAGTGTCAAACCATCACTTGTAGGGCAGAGATAGCGAACCTGTGCTCTCCCCAGGTGCTTTTGTGCAGCAACTTCCACCAGCCTGACTACTGGCCGTGTTCTCTGAGGCCACTAAGAATTGGTACCCAGCCACACCTGGGGGGCTACAGGTTCTCCCAGTGCTGCTGTAGAGGAAGAGTGCCCCAAGAGCTAGGTTCTAGGGTCTTAAGCTAACAGGAGGCTTCCCTTCCCTGGCAGGAAATCGGCCACATTTCTGTGGACATCAGCGGGTCTCTTGAGGACCAGATGAACCACCTGAAGCAGCATGAGCAGAACATCATCAACTACAAGGCCAACATCGACAAGCTGGAGGGAGACCACCAACTCATCCAAGAGGCCCTCATCTTTGACAACAAGCACACCAGCTACACTATGGAGGTGGGGGGTCTGCGTGTGTGTTGCAGGGGTGGGGGCATTTTCGGAAATAATTCCCGGGTGGGCTGTTAAGATACATAAAAGTCAAATTCCACGATGCATGGGTGTAAAAATAATAACTTTCATATGTTTGTGAAAACCAGCCAACTTAAGACTAGTTGCTTAGTCTTCCAAGTAGCAGCTTGCCTTCCTGCACATAAATATAAGCATTTTGAAGCATGCAAGATTAAAGAACTATAGGAGTATTATTATTATTTACTGTGGTTTTATATTTGTTGGAAACCACTCAGAGTGGTTGGGGCAACCCAGTCAAATGGGCAGCATATAAATAGTACATATAGTAGTAGTTGTAATCCACAAGGAATACCATGAGGAAAATTGGAAATTGAGGCAGATACTTATTCCATGACAATTTGAAATTCGAACTGGAACCTATTTAGTGTGTTGGTATTCTTATTTGTTGGGGTTGTTTCCTTTCCTTTAATTGTTTTATCTTTCTTTTAGCTCTTAAAAGGCAAAATTGTACAAAGTGTGGGATTGTACCAGGTGGAATTTATTGACAGCATTTTTGCTGATTTGTTCATACTATTTTGATTTTCAATAAGTGAATATTAAAAGGGGGGGGATAATTCCTGGCTGAACACCCCCCCAATGGATCTCCAGCAAGTAGGTGAAGGATTGGGTGGGTGTGATTGCCCCCACCTCCTTCCCCAGTGCTTCTGGATCTCATTCTGCAAACCCCCCTGTCTTTGCATGCAGCACATCCGGGTGGGCTGGGAACAGCTGCTGACCACCATTGCCCGCACTATCAACGAAGTCGAGAACCAGATTCTGACCCGCGATGCCAAGGGAATCAGCCAGGAACAGATGAATGAGTTCCGGGCCTCCTTCAACCATTTCGACCGGGTAAGGTGGCCTCTTGCAAACCCAGCCCTGACCACTCGCACACTCACCGCCGCTTCTCGCTTGCACACTTCTCCCGAGCTTAATCCAACTGCAAGCCTGCAACAGGCAGCCTCCTGCCAAATTCTTGCCTGCACCTCCAGCTCACGCAGCCCTCATACCTGATCCCTGCTGTTGTTCCAGCCATGGAGGCTAATCTAGAGCTGATCAAACGATGGAGTCAGGAGTCTGGTCTCTTGTCCTAGACCAAGGGTGAGGGACTCCTTTTCAGCCCAAGGGCCACATTCCCTCATGGGCAACCCAGTGGCAGGAAGGATGAGAGGCAAAAAAGTGGGAGGGGCAATGGGTACAACCTTTGCACAAGAGGTCACACTCCAGCTGGGCAAAAGCCCACGCAGGCAAGCAAGAAGCATGATCATAGGACAGGGCACTTGAGCGGAGCATGCAGCAGGGCCAGCGAAGAAAGGGAAGGGCCATGCCTCAGGGAGAGTCCCAAGGGCCAGGTAGAGAGGTCTTGAGGTTCCTTACCTTAGCCTAGCTAGATTTGCCTCACCTTGGCCAAGCTAGAGGTTCCTCGCCTTGGCCTAGCTTTTAATGTTTGATGTATTAGAGGATTTTAATATTTTTTGGGGAAGCTGCCCAGAGTGGCTGGGGAAGCCCAGCCAGATGGGCAGGGTACAAATAATAATTTATTATTATTATTATTATTATTATTATTATTATTATTATTATTATTATTTTGTCACCTTGGCCTAGCTAGAGGTTCCTCACTTTGGCCTAGGTATATTTTTCTCACCTTGGCCTAGCTGGAGGTTCCTCACCTTAGCCTAGCTATATATTCCTCCCCTTGGCCTAGCTGGAGGTTCCTCACGTTAGCCTAGGTATATTTTTCTCACCTTGGCCTAGCTAGAAGTGCCTCACCTCTGCCTAGCTAGATTTTCCTCACCTTGGCCAAGCTGGAGGTTCCTCACCTTAGCCCAGCTAGAGGTTCCTCACATTGGCCTAGCTCAAGGCTTGCTTACTACCATCGCCAGCCCATGTCTGCTCTTGATACCAGCAACAAAGAGGGTGTGGCCAGCTCATCCCAGCCTGGCCAACGGAAAAACTTTGAAGGAGTCGCAAGAGGCATGGTGGCAATCTGTGAGGCGGCTGGGACTCCCGAGCCGCCCAATGGCTACACATGGCTTTGGTCTCTCTCTCTCTCAGCAACCGTTCAGAGAGGAGGCCAGCTCCAAACAAGCCACAAGAAAGGAGGACTTGGCTGAGCGCGGGGCTTGTTCACAGACTGTGGAAGGGCTATAGCTCAGATGCAGAGCATCTGATTTGCTTGCAAAAGGTCATGGGTTCAATCTCCAGTTAGTGCTGGGAGAGTCTCCTGCCTGAAACCTGGGTAAACTGTTACCAGTCAGTGTAGGCAATAGCGGGTGAGGTGGACCGGATGGTCTGTCTCGATGTAAGGCCACTTCCTGTGTTCCTATGAGGGGTGCCCAGTGCCACCAGTTTATGGAGCGTTTCCCTTCAGGAGTGTGGAATTTGGGGCTGGGGGTGTCTCCTTCCAAATCAACAGCTTCTTTCCCCCTCTTTGCACTTTGCAGAAGAGAAACGGAATGATGGATCCTGATGACTTCCGGGCCTGCTTGATCTCCATGGGATATGACTTGGTAGGAAGCTGCCCCTTTTGGGGGCCCAGAAGGATAGCTTTCCTTACAACATCCGTTGGAGGGCAAATTCTGGGTAGTTTAATATCACAAGGATCTCCTGGTCTGCTTGAAAATGGTGACTGAACCAAAGCCTTGGCCATCCCTAGACAGCAAAACCTGAGTGGAAATGGGTAGGGTCTGCCCTGAGGCAGTTTTCAGCCCCATTCCATGATCCAAGGGTGGCTCTGGGTGGGAAAACTGGTCAGGGATGCTGAATGTCCCTTGGCATCCCTATTTGACCCACATCGCCATTGCTCTTCTCTCCTGACAGGGCGAGGTGGAGTTTGCACGCATCATGACCCTGGTGGATCCAAACAACACAGGCGTGGTGACCTTCCAGGCCTTCATTGACTTCATGACTCGCGAGACGGCTGAGACAGACACTGCCGAGCAAGTCGTGGCTTCCTTCAAGATCCTGGCTTCAGACAAGGTAAGCGTTGCACCAAAAGAACAGGAGAAGTGGTGGAGCTATCTCTTGTCCACAGAAGCAAAATTAGTGTCTCTTGCTTATTCATAGGACCCAGCAACATTATGCTGAGGTTGAGTGATATTCTGCAGTTAAAATTAAGATCTAGGCATTGAAGCAGAATTCAAAGCCTTCCAATAATCTGTTTCCTCTCTTCTTTATGTCTCCTCTCCTGCCACCGGGCACATTTCAAGCCTTTCCTGGCAGGTCTAGAAAGTGTTTTTGCAGGGGGAAGTGGGGGGGGTGGCTTCTTTCCATTCAGGTAGCAGAGAAGAAAAGGCTATCCTACCCATTTTAGGCTCAGGCCTTGTTTGCCCCTGGCATGCAGCCCTTGACAAACGGCCCCTAAGTGTGGGGAACCTTTGGTGCTCCAGGTGTTGCTGGGACCACAACCCACCAACAGCCAGGAATGATGGGAGGTGTAGTTTGACAACAGCTGGAGAACCCAAGGTTCCATCACAGCTGCCCTAACAGAAAAAGGGTTCCTGGACTCTGTTAGTGGAATATTGCAACCTAGAACAGGCCTGCACGGTGTGCAATGCGTCAACCACATTCCATTCTGAGCCATCTTCTGTGTTGGGTAGCACCAGAGGCAAAAGTGGACAGAGCAACCAAAGTAAAAAAAAAAAAAAATTACCATGCTACAGAAGGCTAGTTTCTATTAGCTCATCTCTACCCTCCATCCAGCCTCAGAAGAGACATTATCTGAGTTTGAGGGCATGTTCCTGGCAGGCAAAAATGCTGGTGGAGGGTGCAAAGTATGCCACCACAGCATGCAGTCAAGGGAAATAAAATATGGGTAAGGATGTGTAATCTGGGGGGGGATAGATAGGGAACCTCGGAGGGCCACATCTGGCCCCCAAGCCTGAGATGCCTCACCCTTGGTCTTTTGAGTAACATGCTGTTCCTCCTTGTTTGATCCTCCTCCCTGCTGCAGAACTACATCACGATAGAAGAGCTACGTCGGGAGCTGCCACCAGAGCAGGCCGAATACTGCATCAGCAGGATGACGAAGTACACAGGAGCTGACGCTGTGTCCGGCGCTTTGGACTATGTCTCCTTCTCCAGCGCCCTGTACGGAGAGAGCGACCTGTGATCTCTCTGCTCCCTGTCCCACCCTGCCCACCTACCCCCATCTCACCAGAAACAAAAAAAAGCACATGGGAGCAGAGCGACTCCCCACACACTCGCTTGTGGGGAACTGGTGCCATCGAGAGCTTTGTGCCCACCATGGAAGAGGGGAGGGCACTACCGCTACTAACCCCACCACCACAACCATCTTCCCCTGCTGCTGGGCAAGAGGCTGAGATTCCCCCCACTTCCACCCACATGCTGCAGCTGGTGGATCCAGGGTGGTTTTGGTGAGGAAACAAGTCTCTCAAGGTTCCCCCTCCCCCTTTGTAGAAGCTGTCGTGTCTGTTCTTTGCTGCTGAGCTAGTTGCACACATTCCCCCTCTGTCCCACGCATTCCCTTCCCTCTTCCCCAGAACCCCCCTCTTTCCCTTGGCCCACCCCCACAGGAGAGGCAAGTGTTGTTGCTGACCTAGAGGGAGGGGCCACCGTTTGACCAGACGGGCCACCGCCAAGTGCATCTCCTGGGATTTATGCTGGGACTGGGAAGGAGGCGGGTACCAGAGGAGGCAGGGGAGGGCTGGCTTGGAAGGAATGCTGTACCAATAAACTGCGCCCACTGGAGGCCCACCCAGCATGGAAGTCCTTTTTTCCCCCCACCCTGTTGCACTTGGACAAGTATATGGAATGGCATGTACAGGAGAGGGGAAGGCTAGAGCTTTGTGTAGGAATAGATGGGGAGCCAAGGATGGGGAACCTGTAGCCCTGCAGATGTTGTTGGGCAGCAGCTTCCATCAGCCCCAGCCAGCATGGCCAGCGATGATGGAAGCTGTTAAGCAAAAACAAATTCAAATAAGCATCTGGAGGACAATTGGTCTATTGTCTCAAGAGATAACGGAGTGGGCCTCCATGGATGAAGTCAAATGGCTGCGTTAGCAGCACCAAAGTGACCTCCCTGGAGCGCAAGCCTGGACAGTGCGTATGGAGGTCCTGGCTGCCCATACAAGTCCCCCCCCTTTGGCCTTGCTGATGTGGTCCAAAGGAAGGCAGAGCAATACATCTGGCTCCAACTTGGCTGCAGGAGTTGCAGGAAGGAGGCATACAAGGTGCCATCCAACTGTCTTTGGGACTCCATTCTGGATTTGTGTGGGGTTTACTCTTTAGCCTTTTCTTCTCCCCAAGCTATCCCACAAGACGGTGGAGGTTTAGGATCAGAGTTTATCTTCTCCTAGATGGGCTACCTTCCCAAGTTGACGAGCCCAATCTGCCCCTCACTTCCCTCTACAGCACATGCAGAAACCACCTTCTTGACTGTTGGATCCACCATTGGGCTTGTCTGCTCAATCCACCAGAGCCTGTCTTTGCATTAAGGGGGAAGTCCCTAACTCATTGAGGGTTTGAGACTCATCGGCTATCTTCACCAGGTATAGTCAGCCGGCCAAAGCAGTTTCTCAGGGGGAGGCCACTGCTGCATGCTGACAGCTTCTAGGAGCCACAGAGTGTGAAGTTCAGGGTGTCCCATTGCTGCTTTATATACAGTTCATTCTCTAGCTATCCCCCACCCTCAACACACCGTGGATCGTGTTTAACCACATCCAGAGACAGAAAAAGTATACACACAGTTCTGCAAAATCGCCCCTGGTTCTTATAGCAGCTTGGGGAGGGGAGGGTGGGAGCTCAGCACTTTTGGAATTTTTTTTTCATCCTCTGGTGCAAATGGCAGCTTTGGGCTTGTAGTCCCACAAACACTTGGAGGCCACAGGCTCCCCCCACACCAGCCTTAGCAGCGTGAAGCTTCCTCACTCTGAACTTGGGCCAGATGAGCCTGCAATAGCATACAACAGGATACTGTCACGTGCAAGGCCACTGGTGGAGGCATGTGAGGTCACTGCCATGATCATATTGCATGTCCAAAGGTTCCTGGAAGAAACATTTTCTCGTACTGTGCTCCTTCCAAGTTGTGTGGCAGAGCAGGGCTCCATCAGTCCAGCAGAGACTTTGATGCTAAAAACTTGCATCTCATCTGCTCCAGCTACTTTCTGGGCAGACTGGGGCAAAAGCACCTACTTTCCGGAAGCAAAACACTCCTCCCTTTGTTTTCAGCAGAGAACTGCATCTGGGATAGAGCTTGATGGGAGAACAGCTGTCGTCAAACTCCCAGTCCCAGTCAATGTGGCCAAGGCTTAGGGATGACGGGAGATGGAATCTCCCAACACCTGGAAGGTCGGCCTCCCCATCCCCACGACCTCAGTGAAGTTGTTGCCTGGTCGCAAGTACTTGTGGCCCACCCTCTGCCAGAACCAACAGAAACTCAGCAAGCTGTGCCCCTTCACCAAGCACCCACCACTCCCAGTCCTGAATAAAACGCAAGCGCCAAGTCTATAATCAAACGACACAGCGGAAGGACGGGCCACCTTCAAACCCCAGCCACAATTAAAACACCAACAGGGCCTCGTTAAAGTCCTTTAATAATAAAAAATAGAGCTCTTTGGGGCCCGGAGGAAAAGAAGGCCCCCCCAGGGGTCTATAAAAAGGGCTGTCTGGCTCAGGCGGAGAAGTGTGCAAGAACGCAGGCACAGCTACGCTTCCACCGCAAACGGGTTTCAGGGAATGGCTTTTCCCACTCACCCCATGACAACTGCAGAAAAGGACGAGGAGGGTAGGGGTGGGGGCCATGAGGAGAAAGCCACCTCAAAACCGGCGCAAGTGTACAGCGTCAGCGCTGTGTGCCACTGTGGACGCAAGGGTGCAAGGGGTGTGGGGAGATTGGAAGAAGGTCCCAGGCAGGTGTCAAGAGCAAAGGGAGAAGCTGCCGAGGCTGCTGGTGTGCGAAGTCAGTCTGGAGAGGGAGCAGATGGGCAGGTGGCCAAAGAAAGCGGGATCCGTCATGGGGTGCAAGAGGAGGAGGAAGAGGATCACTCCCAGCAGGTAGAAGAAGACAACCAGGCAGCGCTGCGGGTGGTCCAGGGCTGCGCCGACAGCAGGGAACCCGACGTAGTTGCAGAAGGAGTGGCAGAGCACAGGCCCAATGAGGTGCCCTGTGGGGAGAGGGAGGAGGAGGTGATGAGCAGAATGCCTCCAGCAGAGACCATTGAAAATCCTAGTCCTTATGGGCTGGAGAGAAAACTCATGTGGAGTTGCAATCGAAATGGCTTAGGCTAAGAGTTCTCTCTGAAGACATCCTAATTCCTTTCACCACACACACACACACACACACACACACACACTCTCTGAATATTCAATTAACCTATATGGTACCTTAATGCTATTGCCCTAAGAAATCTGGATTGCTCATAATATCTGCTTAAATCTGCCTATCAGGGGAAGTACAGTGTTCTAAAGTAAAAAGAAGCAGCAGCACACACTGATTTTAGGCTATTTATTAATCCTGCCCTCTGCTTCCACACCACTTCTCCTTAAGACAACCTGGTAAAGGCCGGTTAGGGTGAAAGACAGCAGTCACTGAAAGATTCGTGGCCAAGGGGAGTGCCTCTCTGACATTCATTCCTGCACCACACCAGGGGCGCCCTAAGGGAAGGGCCTGCATCACAACAGGCATCATTTCACATTCTCTCGTGCCTCCACCTCTTTCGGCTTTCCTCCTCTGGCTGACACTCAGCATTGTGCAGCCCCTGTAAACTGCGCTGAAAGGTTTCTGTCCCCATTGGGCTGTTTTTTAAGCCTTCTCTCTTTCAGTACTGCTGTACCCACCAGAACTCACCCAATGCATGCCAATACCTCCCACCCCTTGATTCTCCATGGCCCAGTTTTGGTGCCAAACGTCGGCCATTAACCATTTGGTTTTGGTATCCGAGGGAACTGAGATACTCAAACTCTCTCACATGCATAATGTGATTGCCAGCTGCTACCTTGGGGAGCAACTGAGAAGGAGAGGGACGGGGGCCCCCCATTAACATAGGCAGACCTTCTCATTCCTAAACCCCACCCCAACTGGTGCAATTCCCTTATTCACTTTCCCCACCTACCTGTCCGGATGAAGATGAAGGCTGTATATGTTCCGAAAACAGCTGTGTATGAAAACTGGAACACTGAAAAGGGAGGAAGGAGTCCGTCAGAAGCTGGCAGAGGAGTGAGAAGAGGGTGGTAGGGGGCTGGGGAGAGCATCAATTTTCAGGCAGCATCCTCTGGGTGAGCAGGTTGCGCAGACAGTGATACACCACATAATGAAATTGGCTTACTTTGCTTGGCCAACGCCATCTACACCTTTCAGACTGAGCTAAACGCCAATATATACATTTGTGCAGAACGAACAATCAAATTCCTTAGCCCAGGTCAGACCCTTTCTTCCATCTAGCCCTGTACAGTGGTACCTTGGTTTTCAAACAGTTGTCAAACATTTTGGCTTCCGAACGCCACAAACCCAGAAGTGAGTGTTCTGGTTTGCGAACTATTTTTGGAAGCTGAATGTCCGACGGTGCTTCCGTGGCTTCTGATTGGTTGCAGGAGCTTCCAATCATTTTGGTTTTCAAATGTTTTGGAAGTCGAATGGACTTCCGGAATGGATTCCATTCGACTTCCAAGGTCGAATGGTCGACTTCCAAGAGGCAGCAGCTACCCTGGCCCTCCAGCAGAGACGGGACCACCTGATTCCTCCAAAGGAACATGCCAGGAATCGGAGTTGCGGATTGAACCTCTGGGTGCAAAGTGTGCGCTCTGCCACTCAGCTTACATCTCCTCCCGAAATGGTAACACAGCCGTATATGTATGTATATATCAAAAAGACCCTGTGGCCAATGTCCCACCACCCTCTTGGCTTCTGATGGTGGGGAAAATAAGGGACCGCCCAAGCCATACCTGCTGAGAGGAAGATGCTGGCTGTGCTTCCTTGGCGAAACCGTAGCTGCTCAATGACATGGTGAAAGTGAGCTAGAAAACAAAGACGCAACTCAGCACATGTGGCAGAACAGCCTTCTGAATGGCCTTCTCCCTCCCCACATCATCTCCCTGCAAAATGCCAAGGTTCTTCCCGCGACGTTAGAAGAGCCCATTGCATTAGTCCAGCATCCTGTTCTCACACTGGCTGACCAGATGCCTGTGCAAATCCCCAAAGCAAGACCTGAGCACAAGAGCACTCCCTGTCCTGTGATTCCCAGCAATTTGGATTCACAGTGGAGGCAGAGTGCAGCCGTTGTGGCTAAGTTTTAGCCACTGATAGCTACTTCTCCTCTGTGAATTCATCTAAACCTCTTTTAAACCCATCCAACTTGGTGGCCACCACTGCCTCCTGTGGGATTGAGTTCCATAGTTTAAATCTGAAATGCATGAAATACTTTCTTTTGTCTGCCCTGAATCTCCCAACATTCCATACGTATGCCATACGTAATTTTATAAATTCCTATCATGTTGCCTCTTACTTGCCTTTTCTCTAAACTAAAAAGGCACAACCGCTGCAACTTTTCTTCAGAGGGGAGTTGTAAACAGACAAGGACATTGGCAGGATTGTTGTAATAACCTGCAGTTTCATAAGAGTAAATAATTAAAGTAGCTGAATAAAAGAACAAGTGAGGTTTCTTTAGAATATGCAGGAAATGATAAAAAAAAAAATTAAGAAGCCGCAGAAAGAGTAGGAAGTGCCCCAAAACTTTCTGTAGTACAAACAAATGCTCCAGTTTCAGCCCTGAGAAATCTGTGGCTTTGCAGGCCTCACTGGACTACAACTCCCATCAGCCCCAGCCAGTAAGTGATGATGGGAGATGGAGTCTTGCAACCTCCACACAGCTTGAAAAGTTCACCATCCTTGGTTTCAGGTCCACAAAAATGTATCAGCCTAGTGTTAAGAAGTCCAGCCAATTAGGTGAAGGTTGGGACCGCCTCAAGAAACAGTCTCCTCTTGCCGGGGGGAAATATGGCACTCACCGACTCCAAAGAACAGCGGGCAGGTGAAGACAGCAGGCCCCAATCCCGTGCAAGGGACGAGCATGGGCAGCATGCAGGCCCGGAAGACCAGCTCCTCCGTGAAGGGCGCAATGACCTGGTTGCGGAGCCAGCGCATGTCAGTCAGACAGAGAACCCAAAAGCCGGGGTCTGGGGGGGCGAGGAGGAGGAGTAGTGTTACTTACACCCCATCCCTCCTTGGTCTCCTGAGAAGGCACAGCAGTAGCAACAAAAAGGGGGTGTTTTGTCAATGGGTGTCCAAGAAGGAGGGCAATTATAACCACTTGGCCAGGGGCTTAAAGCACACATTCCACAGAGGCATGGAAAAGCAGGCACTGGGATGACATCCCATCAACCAACCTGTGAGCCTTCCAGCTGCTTTGGACTACAACTCCCATCACTCCAGCCAGCATGAAAAGCTTGCTTCCTGAAATGAGCGCATTGCATACTGGGAGTAGAGTGTCGTGAGGGAAAACAAGGAGACACTCGCTTGTTGCCCTACAGCAAGGTCCGAATGCAGCCTTCCAGGCCTTTACTGTCTATCTGATTCTCAGGCTGCAACCCTTACCAGACCTGCTTCACGTCCCCCCCACCCATTCAGTGTTTTTGCCTGGCTGGAATGTGTCTATGAACTCTGGTAATGCTTCTTGTTTGCCAGGACAGAAGACAGAGGAAGGTGGGTGGGTAAGTTCAGATAAAAACTAGCCTCCTGTACAAGGGTAACGCTCACATTCGTTACTCCAGCCCCTTTGTGCCTCTGGCTCCGCCCACCCTGGAAAGTGGCCCCTGGAAGCTTCTCCAGAAGGGAATGTGGCCCCTGGCCTGTAAAAGTTCCCCAGCCCCACCCCTAGAGTCTCTCGCAGTTGCTCTCCAAGCCCTGCCATCACATGCCAATCTACGTAGTCTTACCAAACGCAACTTTCAAACCTTCGACCAGGTCCCAAGGACAGTCCATCGAGAGCTGGATAACAGGACCAAGGAATAGGACCTGTGGGGCGAGGGAGAAGGGGCAAAGAACACGTTCACAAGCACATGTAAAAATCAGCCCTTGCATTTTCTGCACCTGGTGTGTAAATATGGAAGGGCCACATCGGTCAGCATGGCATTGAGGGATTGTCTTTTCCCCCTCCTCCTTTTTAAAAAGCTTTTTATTGAAAAGTTTTAAACTAGTATAAATTGCTACATATCAACATCATTATTCAAAATTTTGCATAATAAAAAGGGTATAAACTAAAAGAATAAAAGATCAGAACAATTTTCCTGGCAAAACATTTTGATTAGTACACCTGTTCCAGAATAAACAAGAATCTATTCCATCCCAATCTCCGTAACTATTCTTCAGCCTTTCCGCTTCATCTTTCTTGAAATGAAGTGCATTGAGTGGAGATTGCCCTCCATCAAAAAAGTTCTGTCCTATTTTTCTTATTTTTATAGCCAGTAGTGATGTATGGAAGTGAGAGCTGGACCATAAAGAAGGCTGATCGCCGAAGAATTGATGCTTTTGAATTATGGTGCTGGAGGAGACTCTTGAGAGTCCCATGGACTGCAAGAAGATCAAACCTCTCCATTCTGAAGGAAATCAGCCCTGAGTGCTTACTGGAAGGACAGATTGTGAAGCTGAGGCTCCAGTACTTTGGCCACCTCATGAGAAGAGAAGACTCCCTGGAGAAGACCCTGATGTTTGATGTTGGGAAAGATGGAGGGCACAAGGAGAAGGGGGCGACAGAGGACGAGATGGTTGGATAGTGTTTTCGAGGTTACCAGCATGAGTCTGACCAAGCTGCGGGGGGCAGTGGAGGACAGGAGTGCCTGGCGTTCTCTGGTCCATGGGGTCACGAAGAGTCGGACACGACTAAACGACTAAACAACAACAACAATTTTTATAGAGTTGGAAGGGACCACGAGGGTCATCCGGGCCAACCCCCTGAAGCACAGGAATCTTTTGCCCAACACAGGGCTCAAACCCACGACCCTGAGATTAAGAGTCTCATGCTCTACCAACAGAGCTATCCTTTAAACCTCTTTACTCTGGCTTTTGAAACTTGAGGTGTATATCTTTAGGACCCACCTTATTTGGGGGGTTGTAAGTTGCTTTAAACTGCTTTTAATATTGCGTCCTAATGTCGTAACCTGCGGTGGGACCTTAGGGTGAAGCGTAAGGCTGTATATTATTTAATTGCTCCCTACGCTGGCCTCACCCAGCACTTGTACGTGGTCCCCAGAAGGGAGAACGGCTTAAATATGTGGGAGTAAATGAGCCAGTGGCGTAGCGTGGGTTGTCAGCACCCGGGGCAAGGCAAGTAATTTGCACCCCCTAACCCATGGATTTGCGCCCCCTAACCCTAACCCCCAGATGTTGCGCCCGGTGCAGCCGGCCCCTCTGCACCCCCCACGCTACGCCACTGAAATGAGCCCTGCTGAATCCTAGCTGGCTGATCAAGAGCTGCACTTACCATGGTTAACAGCAAAGGCAGGATGGTTGCTGGTATAATGCCCTCAAGCCGGAAGCCCATCAGGGCAAGAAGGGATGCATCTGGCTGAGCAGAAGAGGAAACGCCTTCATTAGCCCTGGGGAAGCACAAATTCCCCCCCTCCCCAAACAATCTGCCATAGCTTGCAATGGTGCAATGCATATAAGTTACAAAGCACAACCGGACATCAATTCATGCCACAGGTCTACCCAGCTGAGGACTGTCTTCCCTGACTGCCCCGGGCTACTGGAGCTCCTTTAACTGGAGATACTAAAAACTGAACCTAGGATCCTTTATACACGCTAATAAATATGGGCTCCCCACTGGGGCACTGTCCTGGGGCTTACATAACAAATAGCTCATGACAGCTTTTCGGCGCCATCTAAAAACATGATTGTTCAGGCAAGCCTACCTGGGCTCTTAGAAATGCCGGTGTGAATTTAACTCGGTTTAGTATTTTAACTTCCGTGTATGTTTTAACGTATTGTATTTTTTCCTTGATTCTATTATCTTTTTGTAAACCGCTTTAAGGTTTGCTTGTTTGTACAATCAATCAGTGTATAAATTTTATGAAATAAATGACGGCTTGCACAAGTGAGCCAAGCCACAACTGGAGGCATAGGAATACAGGAAGCCACTGGGTATCAAGTCAGACCACTGGGTTCATCCAGATCACTGCCACCTGTATGGTGCCTTCCTGAATGCAAAGTTCGAACATTGTGCTAAAAGCAGACACCATACACATCCAGACACTCTTACATAACTGGCAATCTGTCCCCCAGGACAATTTTCTTTTCCATTAGGGCGACAGTAGATGGTTTCCATCACACAAGCGGTATAAAAAGCCTTACTGTAAACAATGTCACACAGTTCCAATAACATCCTACGTAGTCTTCACAGGCTCAGATGCCCGAGAAGTGGTGGTGATGGAGGCACCCCCATAATACTATACAAACAATCATTCCAAAATGTACAGGGGCACAGCAGAGGCATCGGAACAGGAATGAGGGGAGAAGGCAGCAGCCAGAGTTTTGGATGGCACTGATCATGCCGATCACCAAAACAGTTTTGAAAGAATGTCACTGGCTGCCTATTTGTTTCCAGGCCCAATTCAAAAGGCTGGTGCTCACCCACTGAAGTCCTAAGCAGCTTAGGACCCAACAGCCTCCTCCTGTACCAACCTGAGTGCACATAATGGGTACCAGCCCACATCCAGCTCAGTAACTGGAGATACCAGGGATTGAACCTAAAACCTTTTGCATGCAAAGTAGATGCTCTACTTTGCATCTACTGTGCTGCAACCCACGCCCAAGTCGTTTAGGCACCAGGTAAGTTTTGGTTTTTCAAAAAATACCCAGATATTTAAAAACATTTTAGTGCCTTCAGCGTCTTAAACTCTCTGGCTTTTAAATGCTGACCGTTTTGTATGTTTTATTGTTTTGATTTTAGGGTTTAAAAAGGTGGCATATAAATGACCTTACTAATTAAAGAAGCTTGAAGTGACAGAAACCTCCTACTTATTTTGGCCAGGCATTTTCCAGACCTGGCCATGATCTCACCTTAATGCCTGTCACCTCTTTCCAGGCCCAGATGAAGATGGGTGAGAGGCTGGAGACAATGAGGACGCTGGTGAACCTCCGTTTGATGACAGCTGGGTGGTCCCTGGAAGGAGAAAGAAAGGCCCAGCAGGAGAAGCTGCAGGAGCTGGACCTCTAGAGGCCCTGGCTGAGGCTGCCCACCCGGCAAAGATGCAAATCCCCACAAGGCAAGACTGCAGCAGGAGCACAGCTACAGTATTCACAGCGTTTATTTCTTACATGTTTTTTCTTACCCTGGGATAGGAACCCCCAACAGCTTCCCCCATTCAACGCAGAGCTTCCTGCCCGTTTGAAGAGTTTGCAAAGAAACCCACAGACTCTTGCCTGACCCATGTCTCAATCCAGGAAGAAAGCGATTATATAAGCAAAGTTATATAGTGCGGGAGGGGGGCCCGGCTACGCCAGCAAAGGCTCCTGGATACTACAGACTCCCAGAAGTTCTTGCTATCCATTGCAGACGGGCGTTCATAGCTGAGCGCGGACTTCAAAGAAGCTCGGCCACCTTAAGCGCCCACGTTTGGAGTGCAGCGTCGGATCTGGGGGGGGGGGCACTCATTTTACAATCTTTCTCAGTGCATTAAATGTTGCAACTGACACTCAGGGCAACTTCTGCCTCACCTGGAGCACTCGCCTCCCGTCTGTTCGGGCCGCGGCGTTTTCGAGCAACCCCCTCCCCGTCCAGCCCCCAAAGAGCGGGAAAGGTTCCCCCCTCCTCCAGGGAGCCTAGACGCTTCAAGGGAACCTGCGAGCCAAGACTTCGCGGGTGGGTGATGGGGTCCGAGCAAGCGAAAGACGCAGCGCGCCTGGCCCGGCGGGGAGCCGAGCGGGGCTTTTTTTTTTCCCCCCCACGGGGGCGCATCTCGGCTCTCCTCCACTCACCTGGGCAAGTGGCTCTTCCACACGTAGAGGCTGCCCACATAACAGCAGGCCAGGCTGAGGCAGGAGAAGAGCGAGGCCCAGCAGAGCCCCGAGCCGGAGCCCCCCGGCTCCGCGCCCGCTGCCGTCTCCTCCGACATAGGAGATCAGAACAGCCCGGCTGCCCAGGCAAGGCAGGCTGGGCCGCGTGGAGGAGCCTCCGCCTCCAGGCCGCGGAAGAGGAAGCCAGCTGAGCGGGCGGCGCAGCCAAGGGCAGGGGAGCGGGCCCAGCCCGCCAAGCAAGTGCGACGGTAAGACCCCCAGCCGGGGCAAGGCGGGGGCGCCGGGGCGGGGGCTCCACCCACCGCCCACTTCGCGGCTTGCAAGCGTTTCCCACGGCAAGCTCCACCCCCTCCCCACATTGCAGCGGTTTCACCGCGCTCTCTCCCCCCCCATCCCCGCTGCGAACAGACTGGTACCCCTCCCCCCCCCCACTTCATGCCCCAAGTAGATAAGCAGAATGGTTTCGTTTTCCAGTACTGTATTCATTCGCCCAACTTCTCTTCCTAGGAAGAGGGGAGCCACCATTTCTTTTTACTAATTGGAAGACAGTCAGCAGATGCACAATTGTAAGGAGAGCTTCACCTGCTGAATTTCTGTCTGTCATCCAGCTACGAAAAGCAGGAGCTCCCCTCACTTTTTGAAGAACAACAAGAAAGCTCCCCATAATTTTCTGTGTATTTCTTTTGAAACTTTCCTCCTAAACTCATGCCTCTTTGGTAAGGGCAAAAGTCCCCAAACTGTTTTGCTCTGCGCCTCCCCCTGTCTCTCAGAGCTTTCCTGCCCAGAATATCATTGCAAATTTCTCCACCCCACCCCTGTTCTTCTGGCAAATATGGAACCTGCCTTCACAAACTACATTCCTGCCCTGCACTTCTGGTAGTTGTATGCTCTTGTGTGAATGCTCTTTGACAATGCTTTCCCTCTGGACATGCCTGCCAATACAGTGGTACCTCAGGTTACATACGCTTCAGGTTACAGACTCTGATAACCCAGAAATAGTACCTCGGGTTAAGAACTTTGCTTCAGGATGAGAACAGAAATCGTGCTCCAGTGGCGCAGTGGTAGCAGGAGGCTCCATTAGCTAAAGTGGTGCTTCAGGTTAAGAACGGACCTCCGGAACGAATTAAGTACTTAACCCGAGGTACCACTGCAATTTTTCAGGATTCTGCACTCCAGTGAACTGGTTCTCTCTCCAAAATTAGGCAGGTGGGAGATTTCACTTTTCTTGGGTCCAGCAGTAGTGGTGGATATTTTATTTGCCAAGGTTATATATTTGCTCTCCAATTCAACTTGTAATAGAAGGGAAGTGAGACCATCAATGATTTCCCCCCTTTTATTGGCCTGCACAGAAATTTCAGAATGCAGAAATACAATGTCCTCAGGCTGCAACCATTTCAGGATGTCCACTTGGCCAAGTTTGAGACCTCTTGTTTCCAAAAGTGATCATCCTGTAATACAAAAGTGAAATCAAATAAGGACATCAGAGGGAAGACTATTTTCAGATTTACACAGAAGCCTGTCCTAATATTATGTTCATATTCAGAGTCCCTCTGAGTTCCCACACTCTGAAGTTAGCTGGGTGGTGGCCAGGGAGCTAGTATTGTTAAATGCAGGACCAGAGAGCCTTGCTTGGTGCTAGATAGCATGCCCTTTGATTCCCCATTGAAAGTGTTCTTGTTTTCCCAGCCTTTCCAGAATATTTTGTACATTTTTTACATTACATGTTAAAAACAGGTTTTGACAACTAAGAGTTGTTGAAACTGATTCCATTGAAGATCTGTATTTACCCAGTTTTGAAAAGTGGAAAGGGCCTCTCAAAATGCCTTGCAAACTAGCTGTGAATACTGCTTCTCCACACTTGGCCTTGTTTTGCAGATGGGTTGATAGAACTCACTGGTGCTCCTCTGACAACGTATTGGGCATCTTTGGCAATTAACCATATGACTAGTGGCACCTACTCCCTACACTGCTTTCTTTTGGTTATTAACTGGAACTGGGATGGGCCTTTTCATTCTGCTTTGGTTTCATGGTGCAATATTTCTTGACAAACCTGCCATAGATTTTCATTGCTTCGGATTTTCTTCACTGAAGGACCTGCAGACACCACCTGGCTTTTATCTTGGAGAGCACCACACCCAATTTTAGTTGGATATGAGAAGAAAGAGCTTGAAGAGGTGCCTGATTCTGCTAACAGACTCTTGTTCTTTTCCTTGCTTTTAGTCACCCCAGTGACATGTGGCTCTCCTGAATCCTCCATATGGATCTCCCTGCTTCCTTTTTGGCTCATTCCACCACAGTCTGAATTGACAAACAGAAATCCTGCAGAACATAAAACCAGGGCAGGACACCCTTGGTGTTCATGAAGCCACACACTCAAGTACAATTTGTGAACCACAAACATGTACAGGTGCAATCAACAATGCTGAAACAACACAAAAGCTTAGATCAACGAAACAGAACTACCATTATGCTTCTCTCATTCTTTAATTAATCTCATGTCACACACATGCAAAATTCACTTAGAGCATCTGGTGAGGGTCTGTTCTGGATTTCTTTGCCTTCTAAACCCAGATTTGCCTTCGCAACCTTCACAGTCCCTTTGCCTTAGATGGAATTGTTCTCTGTTGATTTTTCTACAGACTTGCTAGTGTTAGTTTAAATATTCTTACTATTTCTATGCTGCTTTTGAATTAACTTGTGATGGCTGTATTGCTGCTTCGAAGGTTCCTGGCAAGTCAAAAGTTGACTTAAAATTTTATTAATAAACGGGGGCCACCCACCAATGCCCTTTCTTCAACTGGATAATTTCTTACTTACATTGTAACCCAATAGCTTCATCTAGTGAAAGGTGAAGAAATGACTGTACAATCCACCTCAGCCACCCCAAGTACACCCAAATTATAAATACACCCTGGTCTCCACCAAGCATAGTCTGTTCCTAAGATAATCAGCTTCAACCCTGGCTTTCAGTTGTCTCATCTGGATGCCTTGGGAGCCAAAGTAAGGCAGGTGACTAGCTGATGGGATGTTTCTCACAGGTTTAATCAGGAGTCCAGATACCACATATAACAGAGCTCCATATAATTCAGACAGACAAGGAGACTAAAGGTTAATATTCCAGACCTTTGATCCCTTCAAAATCCTACTTCAAAAGGACCTGAAGACATTTCATTCTCAACATCACAAGAACCAGCTGGTGCTAGGACTGTGTTTTGAGCATTATATAATGTAATTACTGCTGAAAATAACTCACTAAACGAGCTGCAGATTGTTAAGGAGCCACTACTGATTTTTTGTGTGTGTCCAAGGCCTATAGGGAAACCTGCAGCAGCTTCGGGAGCGGCAGTGTCTCTCATCATCTAAACTCCAGGATCTCTGCCCTGCCTTTCTTTCTCTCTCTTAATTACATTAAGTACATCTGATAAAACAAACGCTTCAACAATGTACATTGGATCTCTGTCTTGACTTCATGCACACACTTTTCTGATGTACCTTTTCCTCCTTGCTCCAGCTGTGCAGAACTGAAGTTCGAGCCCAATAACCTCTGGTGAATGGTGGGTAAAGGAAGGTCTGCACTAAGCAACCCTACTCCTGCCTCATCATTTTTAGGCAATGGCTGCAAAAGAAGAAAGGGACACACAATAGATCATAGAGTCTTAAGAGTTGGAAGGGACCCAAGGGTCATCTAGTCCAACCCCCTGCAATGCAGGAATCTCAGCTAAAGCATCCATGACAGGTGGCCGTCCAACCTCTGCTTAAAAACCTCCAAGGAAGGAGAGTCAATAATGTAAGGGAGGTGTTAGATCAACAGTACTAGAACTCTCTCAGCAAATTCACTCTGCAGGCCTGACCTGAGAAGACATTTCATCTAGTCACATGTATCTTCATGAAATCAGTCACCATAGGAAGGACAAGTGAGGCTCAGACTGATTTGCCAAGCCCACTGTGAGTCCAGGGCTGAACTGAGAGCCCAATCCCATAAGCAGACATAGGCGCCCTCTATGCAGGGCCATGGGGGCCCAGGCACTCACAAATTTTCAATAAGCACACCCCAGGCACCCTCTGCCGTTGGGGGCAACGTGGTGCACTTGTCAGCAGTCATCGTTAAAAGGTATTTCTCCACAAAATGGGCTAGACTGAGGTCTGAGCTGGATTCTAGAATAGATATTTTCGTGAAAGATTAACTCTTTGTTGCTAGTAGTTGCAACCAGGACTGTTCTGAACAGAAGATGGATGGAGATATCACAAGGATCTAAGGATGGCCAGCAAACACACTTAAGCAGAGAAACTTGCCCTTCTGGCGTCACATGCACTGCTACATTTCCACTGTTTAAGAATGACTTTGTTGAAGGTATCTTTGATGGTCACTTGGAACTTCTGGGTATCTGCAACCTACAGATAATTAAATATAAACACAGGGAAAGAGAGAAACAGTTGTAGCTTTTACTCTCCATGAGAGAGGAAGTGAGCATGTCACTTTATTATTATTCATTAGATTTATATACTGCCCTTTATCAAAAGATCTCAGGGCAGTTCACAAGGTAAAATGGACTCACTTAAATGGAGTAATCTGGAAGCATGCTTAATTTAACTTTATTCATTTATTCATTACATTTATTTCCTACCTTTCCTCCCAGGAGCTCAAGGCAGTACAGTTTACATGATTTCCTCTACAACATGCCCCTCCCCCACCACACCATCTTATATTAACAACCCTGGGAAGGAGGTGAGGCTGATAGAGAGAGTGACTAGGCACAATGGGGATTTGTATCCAGGTCTCCCCAGTCAAGGAACAACACTGTAACCACTACACCAACCAGCTTCTCGTTGCCTTTGACGTGCTAACCACTTCTCCCTCTCCTCTGAGATTGTATTTTAACTCTGCTCAATATAGCTTGAACATGTGTTTGTTCAGTTCATCAGTTCACTTCCCTCTTCTTCCATATATGCCTTTCTAAAGTAAGTTCAAGGGATAAACCTTGAAAATCTCACTTCCTTATTCTACGCTTATTTGCACAGTTGTTACACCACCAATTCCAACTGCTCAGTGACATTTATTTTATTATGAATATACCGGCCGTCACCTTAGTTATAGGACAGTGTGTGGAAACAAAACAAGGACAAACTTAATAAGCTATATATTACAGATGATACAAAAACATAATAAAACAACAGTTCCACAAGGGGAAACTCATAAAATTCATCCAGACCACTCCCCCCCCCCAAAAAAAAAGCTTGGTGGAAGAGGCGCGTTGTAACGGTACCTGTAACATAAATCATTCTGGCCATACCTGCAAAGACTGGAGGCATTTCCTTCTGAACTCACTCTCAGTGCTGCTTGAAACTATACTTGAAATGGCATCTACCATGATGGGCAAAGACTGTGCCAGTTTCTGCTGTTCCTGTGAAGACCCAAGAGCATTGCATGGCATTTGGGTGTCTTACAGCCTATAAAAATCAGAGCAAGATTTCCCTGTCCTCAGTCCCGACTCACTGCCAGTACTGGAAATCATACCACTTCTCCAGAGACAGATCTGTGACAAGAATTTGAAGATCCCCTACTCTCTGCCCCATGCCCCTCACCACAACTCTTAACCTCAATGGTCCTTGTCTTCTGCAGTGAACTCTCACCTGGGATACTTTGTAATGCTGCTCCAGGATCCTATTGACCACTCCTTGGATGCAGCCTTTCACAGCTTGTTTGCTGCACAACAGGATAGGAGAGAGATGTGATAAGATCACTTGCCGGTCCCCTGCATCAAACAAAGAGTGAAAATGACAAAGGATTAAATCTAGGTAAAGGGCAGTGGACACCAAGTGGTCAAGCTGCAAATATTATATGCAAAATTAGTACAAGAGGAATGTACCAAAAGCTCAGAGATCACAGTAAGGTATGTTTTAAAGAAACAAATACACTTTTTGATATTATATAGACAAATTGACCTGACTGGCCCTCTAGAGAAGAACCAAGTAACACGATGTTAGATAGGGACCAACCTTTTACTCATGAGCTTTATACTGTTTGAATGTAGGAATACTTAGCAAATGAAAAGGTTGAAGTTTCTGGGGGGATGCAAGGGTATGCATACACCTAAACATTTTGTGAATTTAAGTTTGGCCTCATTGAGGGCAGTATTTCAATATGAGTAGGAAAATGTAAGGTAAAGGTAAAAGGACCCCTGACCATTAGGTCCAGTTGTGACTGACTCTGGGGTTGCGGTGGTCATCTTGCTTTATTGGCCGAGGGAACCGGCGTACAATGAGAGTACCCTTAAACATTTTTTTAGGGGGGAAAGCACTGCTCAGATCTGTCTCCACCCTCAGGTTCCTTGTGTTTATTAAAAATATAACTGTTAAGTGCTGTGCTTGATAAAAATAAGTCAGAAGAAGCTAAACTAGGCAGCTTTACCTAGCTGGAGCTGTTCCTCTCAGCAAATCCCCCAAAGCAGAAACTTTCATGGCAATGACAGTATCCTCCTCTTCTAATATGAAAGACTGCTTTTTTAAACCATGAAAAAACAAGTAGGGGATTACATGTTGAGAACTGCATAATGATGCATAGTAGGGAATCCAGAACAATTGATGAATATCTGTTCTAGGATCTGAGCATTTTAAGGACCAAAAGCCGTGGAAAGCTAAAAGAGTGCACACACTTGTTTTGGCTCTGCTTCTCCAATACCCTGGATTCTGAATCTGTGTGCATGCCCTTCTGCTCACAGCCAGTGTTGCAAATTGTTCTTTAACTGGGCAGTTATTTGAGGGAAATGGTCTCTAAACCACTTCCCCCCGCCCTGGCAATTTGCATTTTGTCTGCCGCCCTGGGCTCTTCAGAAAGAAGGGTAATGTATAAATAATAATAATTATTATTATTTGCTTTGTTTCTAGAGACAACAGCTGTGAGGCCCCACTAAATGTTCTAAAAACCACATCCGCACAGAATTTGTATTTTTAGTGTGGGGTAAACATGACCCTAAATCTCAGTTTAAATAATTCATCATCTCTGGCCAGTCTTCAGATGGCAGATCATTCCAAACCTCATATGGTACATTATTCTATTACACTCCCCAGAATAATGTAGAAATAAATAGCAGTGTGTACAGAAATTATAGACTGTCTCGTCATTAAACTGATCTGAGTAGCTGAGAAAGAGGAAGAGGAGTAGCGTTTGTTCCTGAGCATCTGAGTCCTGTTGGTGGCTGGTATGAAGCTTGTATCTGATATCAGGTTTTGCCGTATCTAAGAGACAGAACACATCACATGGCATATATAGATAGCACCAAGGATGAATGACTGTATCAAAGCAATTGGATGGTGTAAGGTAAACTAATTCCCCAGTATGTGCTTCACCCCAGTTTTTAAAATACCTATCTTTTTGTTTTGAAACTCTTTAGTTTAACACCCCTGCTGTGCAAGATGGCAGATTTGAAGGCACTTTGAGGGCAAATGAAGACATTCCACCTTTGTACTTATGTCTACCTGCATATAATGATTGTGCAAGAATTTTTTTAAAAATTATTTAGATTTGTATTGCAAAGCTATAAAAAAAATCAAGGAGGGCCAGCATCTCTTTTTAAAAGGAGGCTGGAGCTCAGGGCTATTTGACAAGCCCTCAAGTCCCGCCTCATCCCGGAATAGTCACATGTGCTAGTGAGGACAGATGTCAATATAGCCAAAGCCCAAGTGAATCATCAAGGCAGGTTTTTTTTAATGCTATCTGCAGGAGGGAAACCACCCTCCTGTCCCTCTATTTCTCTAACCTGTTCTATGTTTCAAGTTGTTTACAGTTTAAAGAAAGTGGCTGGCCTCTTATGGTCAAGCTGTATCACAAACCAGAAGTCAGTGGAAAGTTACTTCCTGCTGCAGCTGGCCACTGAATTTTTTTTACTCTGCCTCCAGGAGGACTTAACCCTTGCCTCTGTGCTCCACTCCTCCACTGACCAAGAAGCAGTGTGTTCAGTTTGAATGCAGAAGACACAGATTCCAACCTCAAGCTGTGAAGCTCAGTGGATGGCCTTAGGTGAGCCACTCATTTCTCTCACCCATACCTAGAGACCTAACTACATGTTATATTGGTCGCATGCTTCCTTGCATGGTCCCTAGTTTCCCCACCACCAAATGTGTTGTTGCATGAGTTTTCACCAAGCATGAATGCTTGTTCAGTCAAGTGTGATTATCCCTCAGGGTCCATTCCAGCTCTACAATTCTATTATTCCCAAATACTGTCCAATCACGCTTTTCCGTGCAAATATCCATATGTTCTTCCTAAACCAGTGATGATATCCTATCAACCTTCTGCTTAATTTCTTTCATTCTAGCCAAATAATCCCTCCTTCTCTCTTGCATTTCATTAAAAACAACAACTTGCATTGGCTATTTCTGTTCACCAGATACCACCAGAACATTTTTCTTTTCTTACTTGTTACTTCTATGCATGAGTTGCTGGCAACCCTAAGTTACAGAGTTCTTGAGAGGGTAAATAGGAAAGTTGTTATTTGCACTGAAAATATAATATACAAAATATTTCTGCTTTCAGTCCCAGGCGTTCATGAGATTCCCCAGAGAAGTTACATGGATAGCATATATTTTTCATGTTCACACTGGGCACAGGTAGTTGTGCAAGTGACAAATATATCATCTTTACCTTCTTCCCAATGGGGATCTGAATTCAGTGTTGCCTGATAGCCATATTTCTCCCATGCTATTAGACATGAAGGATCTTTAAAAAAAGAACATGATGCTTCCTTTGTGGAGAACAATACAGGCAGACCTGCTGGGTCATAAAGAAAGATATATTACTAGCTAAGGAAAAAATAAGCAAATGAATGGTGGTATTATTACAGTACATGGGCGTAGCCCAGATTTTTGTTGTGGGAGGCAGGACTTGGTTAGGGCGGGCAGGACTTTTGTTGCAGGGGGTGTGGGGAGGGCAGAACCAACATGATTGGTCAGTTAGTTAAGTATTTTTATTGTTTTACTTCATGGGGGGGCAGCTACACCTATGTTACATTAGACCTGCAAACAGTGAACCTTACTCCACATTAATAATAATAATAATAATAATAATAATAATAATAATAATAAATGTTATTTATATCCCGCCCTCCCCAGCCGAAGCTGGGCTCAGGGCGGCTAACAACACTAAAACAGTGCAACATTATAAAAACATTATAAAAATTAATTAAAATCAAAATTGATGGCAACCATAAACTAAAGTTTTGTAAAGATTGCCAAAGGAGGGAGTCAGGCTGCGCCCTGACCAAAGGCCTGGTGGAACAGCTCTGTCTTGCAGGCCCTGCGGAAAGATGTCAAGTCCTGCAGGGCCCTTGACTCTTGTGACAGAGCGTTCCACCAGGTTGGAGCCACAGCCGAAAAAGCCCTGGCTCTAGTTGAGGCCAGCCTAACCTCTCTGTGGCCTGGGACCTTCAAGATGTTTTTATTTGAAGACCGTAAGTTCCTCTGTGGGGCATACCAGGAGAGGCGGTCCCATAGGTACGAGGGTCCTAGGCCGCATAGGGCTTTGAAGGTTAAAACCAGCACCTTAAACCTGATCCTGTACTCCACTGGGAGCCAGTGCAGCTGGTATAGCACCGGATGAATGTGATCTCGCAGCGAAGACCCCGTAAGGAGTCTCGCTGCGGCATTCTGCACCCGCTGGAGTTTCTGGGTCAGTCTCAAGGGCAGTCCCACGTAGAGCGAGTTACAATAATCCAGTCTGGAGGTGACCGTCACGTGGATCACAGTGGCTAGGTCAGGGCGAGAGAGGTAAGGAGCCAACTGCTTAGCTTGACGGAGATGAAAAAATGCTGCCTTTGTTATAGCTGCAATCTGCGCCTCCATGGAGAGGGAGGTATCGAAGATTACACCCAAACTCTTAACGGACGGTGAGGGCACTAATTGCACCCCCGCAAGAGATGGGAGTTGCCCCCCTCAATCCCATATCGTCCCGTCCCAGCCAGAGGACCTCTGTCTTCGAAGGATTTAACTTCAACCGGCTCCCACATAACCATCCAGCCACAGCTTCCAAGCATCTGATCAGTGTGTCTGGGGCCAAGTCAGGATGGCCATCCATCAACAGATAGAGTTGGGTGTCATCAGCATACTGATGGCAGCCCAGCCCAAAACTCCGGACAAGCTGGGCAAGGGGGCGCATAAAGATGTTAAAAAGCATCGGGGAGAGTATCGCACCCTGGGGCACTCCACACTCCAAGGAGTGGCGGGATGACAATTCCCCCCCAAGCGCCACCCTCGGTCCCCGACCAGAGAGAAACGAGCGCAGCCATTGAAGGACTGTGCCCTGGATCCCCACGTCAGCAAGGCGGTGGTCCAGGAGTTTGTGATCGACCATGTTGAAGGCTGCTGACAGGTCTAGAAGAATCAGCAGCCCCGACCCGCCTCAATCCAGCTGCCTGCGGAGATCATCTGTTAGGGCGACCAGAGCCGTCTCGGTCCCATGACCAGCGCGGAAGCCGGACTGGAATGGATCCAGAGCCGATGTTTCATCCAGAAACCTACCAAGCTGTTCAGCAACCGCTCTCTTAATCACCTTACCCAGGAATGGAAGATTCGAAACCGGGCGGTAATTGAATAGATCTAAGGGATCTAATGATGTTTTCTTTAAAAGCGGGTGCACCACTGCCTCCTTCAGTTCCCCAGGGAATGTCCCGGTGCCAAGGGACAAATTGATGATATCCCCCAGGGGGGCCCGCACCTCGTCTGGACACGCTCTAATCAGCCAGGACGGGCATGGGTCGAGAGGACAAGTGGTGGGCTTTCCAGCTCGGAGGAGTCTGTCCACATCTGGGGATATCCGGTCAAAGTGGTCCAATACTGGACCCGAGGACAGTCGAGGGGCCTCCAGTTCCTTTATTGTATCCAAATTGGCAGGGAGGTCATGGCAGAGCAACAGGACCTTCTCCGCAAAAAAAGCTCGCAAATGCCTCACAGCTGTGTGTCAAATTGTTATTTAAATTTGGCTGTCCTTCGAGGGACGTTAAAGACCGAATTATACTAAATAATTGCACCGGGCGAGAGCTAGCGGATGCAATGGAGGCCGAGAAGTAGGACTTCTTAGCGGCCTTCACTGCCATCTCGTAGGTTTTCATAAAAACCCTATAAGATGTTCTTGAAGCTCCGTCACGGGCACCCCGCCATACTCACTCTAGCCGTCTGAGGTCCCGCTTCATTTTCCGGAGCTCCTCGGTAAACCAGGGAGCCCGGTTTCTGCGGGGTCGCAGAGGGCGCTTAGGTGCAATCTCATTGATGGCTGCCAGGAGCTGGGTATTCCAGCCCTCAACAAGCTCAGTCAATGAGTCGCCAGGGGGAGAAAGGTCCCGCAAGGCTTGACGGAATCTATCAGGGTCCATCAGCCTCTGCGGGTGAGCCCAAATCAGCTCGCCACCTAAGCAGGGGGGGGTGGAACGTCAATCCTGGCTTTCAGAGCGTAGTGATCAGACCATGGCACCTTCATCGAAGGAAACATGATCACATCTATACCGACGCCAAAGATCAGATCCAGCGTGTGGCCTGCTTGATGTGTGGGGCCTGAAACAAACTGGGAGAGCCCTAGTGTCGCCATGGAAGACACCAGGTCCAGAGCCTGTGAGGAGGGAGTGGCATCAGCATGGATGTTGAAGTCCCCCAATACCAATAGGTTAGGGAACTCCAAGGCCCAGCCGGCCACCGCCTCCAGCAGGCCTGACAGGGTGGCTGCTGGTGCGCTAGGTGGCCGGTACACCAGCCAGACAGCCAAGCTCACCTCGGAGCCCCAAACTAGGCCAACACATTCAATGCCGGGGATCGATGGCAATGGTAGAGCCCTGAAAGAACAATCTTCCCGGATTAATAATGCCACCCCTCCCCCCCGGCCCACAGTCCGCGACTGGTGGAGGACGGAGAAACCCGGGGGCGCCATCTCTCATAAGGTAACAGTATCCCCTTCGCGCACCCAGGTCTCCGTCACACAAGCCAGATCGACCCCCTGCGAGATGAAGAAATCTCGCAGGGTGGCGGTTTTGTTGCCTATAGACCTGGCATTGCACAACACCAGCGACAGAGATGAGTAATTCTTGCTCACCCTACCCTCATCTCTCGGGATGGGGCGCAGATTGGAAGGGGTACGAGCATATCCGTATCTCAATCCCCTTCAAGATTCACTTTGACCTTCCACTCACTGATCACAGCAAAGGATACAGAGACAGCAGCTATTTGTGCTGGCTTCTTAGGGTATGGTTTCTGGCAGGGACACAGGGAGACAACAGGCATGAGCCTTAGCTCTCCACTGAAGCCTCTTTCAGCTACCTCATCTGGAATTAAGAGGCAAATTGGCTCACCAGTCATGGGGTGGATTTTGTCACAAGATGAAGGCACATCCCTGGCTGCTGACCTGGTCATACACACAAAAGAAAGGGACAAAGGGGTTTAGGAAGAAAACAAGGAAATAGCAGGAGGAAGGCAAGACTGGCCATGGGCTAAACCAGCTTTCTCCAACCTAGTGTCCCTCAGGTGTTTTGGACTGCAACTCCCATCAGCCCCAGCCAACATGGAGGGCACCAGCTTGAGGAAGGCAGGGCTAAACCATCGTGTTTTCAGGCCACATCTGACATCCACCTGCAGCTAACAGACCTGTACTGCGTTGACAGTTCAGATACTTTTGTATCAATCAGCACTCTATTAGGTTTGTCACATCTGTGAGCTAAACAAATTCAAATTATGCAACCAGGGGAAAAACCCCACATTTTGTGACTGGTTATAATTTGCTCAAGTTACACAGACTCACATAAATTTCATTAGAACACTGTAATTTATTTTTGAGCAAACATACATGGGATTGCATAGCACCTTCTTTTTGTCACAGGCTAAGTTGTACACACACACCACTTTGTGTAGCAAAGCATGGTGAAAATCTCTTACAGTCAATAAGACAAGTGTAGCCTGCAACAAAATGTTGCAGTGTATCTTGTTTTCTAATGGGAAGCCTTTTGTTTAGGGTTTCAAGCCATCCAGCCTGCCTTGGCACCCTCCCCCACAATTATCCACTCAGAGTCCCTTAATTTTCCATGGCCACCTGGAGGGCATCTGAAGACATATTTAGGGGGTTGTGGGTATGTGGCACTGTCTCATAGGTGCCTATGGCAGGTCCCACTTGGCAGCTAGCTTTGGTTTTTCTAAGGTGCTTGTTTCACAAAAGCCAGGGATCCTTACTACACAACCAGCTCTCCGCACCCATGTCCACCAGGTGGCTACACAGACTGCTTATGAGATAAGGTGTTCTCTTCTACTTCTTTTTTAAAAAAACATCTCAGCCAGTATTTTTGCAAGCAAATAACTGAGGTGCCTAAAGCAGGGCTTTGTGACCAGAAGATTAAGGAGATGAAACAAATATTCTGGCGCCCAGACTCCTTCACCCTGCAGCAGCATTGCTTAACCCTCTCAATGTCTGGCATTCATCCTAAATTCAAATTCGGCCAGCAATGGAAACTTACTAAGGTCACCTACAACAGTGCTCTAGCAGAGTTCCCGTAAGCTGACACGCGGCTTGTACAAAAGAACTTCCAGTCCATTGTGCCCAAAATCTTTTGGCTCCAGTTTTGTAAAACAGGAAGAATAACAGTTCTGCCCCCTTTTAATCTTTTCATCATGCCTCGTACAATCCCAAACATTCCACTAGTGTCCCTGAATCCCATCTCCTTTATTAGTGCTCAACAGTAACTGCTAACTTAGTGCCTGCAGTACAGACCCCTTCCTCCAACTCCTCACCTCACAAAGTGATTCCCTTCACTCAGTAGTCTTGTCCCACCTGGCAAACATGTGGCAGCTCCCCTCTCTGTGCTAGCAGCAGAAGGAATATATATTTTGAACAATCACAGCATTTGTTTTGTTTTGTTTTATCATGAAACAGAACACCAATAAAAATAAATAAACAAGACCCCTTCTACACCCTTTCCTTAGCAACCAATGCTCACAATTTTCAATTAGCACTGCACACATTCTAAAAGGAGCAACACAGAATATGCTGCAGCATGACAAAGTTTTATGACTGGGCCAGTCAATTTTCAAGAACTTTAAGGCACTTGAACTTTAAGGATAATAGCTTGGACCTGGACACCATATCCATCTTTTGAAGGGGAAAGAGAGAGACAAATGGAGATAAATAATATAAATAAGTGGGACCTACAACATGTCACAGAATAGAGTGCTACCATTTAGGGCACTGAAAAATGAAACAGCAGCAGCGGATTTGCTTTGGGTTTTGCTTTGCTTTTCAGATTCTCCCAGGATTGGGAAGTTCATTAGCTTTCAGTTATAGAGAGTGCAATATAATTATGTTTAGAGTCCTCTGATAGTTTCAGGACCTTTAACATACAAATTACACTGGGGTGTATATGCTTACAACTTCACTGCTGATAGCCACTTGCCAAAAGTGAATAACAACTCCTCCCTGAAAAGGAGCTAACTAAATGCACTACTGAAAACACTCTGACCTGCAGACAAGACATAGAAAAATCCAGAAGTATCTGTAAAATGTGGATTCTGCAGTTTTTTCTTATGGATGGATTTTTCCATCCATCTCCCCCCCCCCCGCCCCACTTTTTACCAGAAAAATGAGATTGGGCTTTAGAGCTGCAAGACTGGCTATGTACATATTGTTGCCTTAAAATGTTGCTAGGTCATTCTTTTTCTCAATTCAGATCAAAGCTGGTATGGAGCAAAAACATAAAAATGCAGTATTCTTAAGAAATGACAGGATAGTTACGGATTGTGGCTAACATTGTGTGCACACTTCACAAACCAGCAGCAGGTGCACAATGGATGCAGAGTAAACAGGAGTGCGCACACAGCCTTAATGTTAAATAAGAGCCTGTTCAGCCTAACACAGGCCACACTGCCAAGTGCCAAATCATTGGCAACTTATTCAGGGCAGTTAAATTTCAGACTCTTCTGAAGCCATTGAAAGGAGAACAGGACATCCTTTGTTCTTGGCACACACTGAGTAGGAACTGACAGCAAAGCCACCAGGACAGACCTGCCTGCAGAATTCAACACGGGCAATTCTGCAGACCAAATGAGATTGATAGAAACTTTCACAATCTCTCCTGTACTCAAGGAAAACCTGTAAGTACGTTGGCCCTAAAATGTTTAGTTTAGAAACCATATATACATTTGAGATTGAAGTGTGCCTGTAGGCTTTTGAAGTGACAACAAAAGACAATAAAGACATCTAGGTTTAGCAGTTTGGACTGCTGATGAAAGAAAGCCCCAAGTACCTCAGGATACATGTTTGGGTTGCAACCCTGAGCAGGAGCTGCCCTGCTAGCAGGTAAAGGATGCGATATTGTTTTTATTTTGGGGGAGGTGGAAGTTCAGGTCCCTTGTAGTATCATACAATGATTATGCTATACAGGGTCATGGTTAACTCAGTCATGGATAGCAGGTGTTTCAGGTATCTCCCACACCGATAGAGAAAAGGCATGCCTCAGCTCTCTTGTTGCCAGGCCAGGGGCTGGGTTCTTTCCCCGCCTTTTCAGCAGGCGTGATAACTATTGTTTCATGTCAACTGGCAGAACAACTGAACCTTATAAACCTTTTACAGCTATCAATATTACTTTGTGGTGGAAACATTTACTCACTTATAAGTCTCAGCAGAGATTGAGCCGTTCACTTTTACACAATAATGAAATTTTACCTACGGAGCAGAGCAGTAGAGAATTCAAATTAGACTCAAAACAGCAAAGAAACATAGGAAGTGGCTTTCTATCAAGACAGACAATGGGTCCATCTAAGCTCAGTTTTGCCTCTTGTGTCATCTGGGGGGGGGGGGCAGGGAAGATCTGCATCCTGATGTGTGCTAGGATGGAGAAGTGCTGAGAGACTGCAGTGCCCATGGTAAGCCAGGCAAAAAGCAGAATGTTTTAGTAAAGAAGGAGTGAAAATTAATAAGGAATATGGGGGCTGTGATGGAAGTTCATAAGAAACAAGGGGAAATGAATAAGTGGTGACAAATAATACAAATAATTTGTAATGGCAAGAAATACTGGCTTCTACCATGCCCAACCTTTGCACTTCACCCACCCACTTTTGCACTTCAGCCATGGACACTTTGACATGTGGCCCCAGAGCGTTTGCCACCTGTCAATCCCTGGAAAATGTTAACCATCCCTCATCTACACTGTCTGGCAGTAGCTCTCCAAGGTCTCAGACAGGAGCCTTTCCCAGCCCCACCAGAAGATGGCAGGGGCTGAACTTGGGAACTTTTGCATGCATACAGCCTTTGCCTGTAAGACTGGGTAAGAAGAGATGGGATCCCCACAGTAATCAATATATTTGTAGCTATAACTAAGTACAGGTGAGCCATACGAAACACAAAGTAATTTTACATCCTGCAGTATAACCTACGTCCAAGAGTTTAATCTGAAAATGTTGGCAAGTATCCCCCCCCCCCCCGCCTTTCCTGCAGCATAGTGGGTGGGCTGAAGGCAGAATACCTCTCAGAAAGTGCTATGTTAGTCCTCAATCCTGACACTGGGAGGCATGGCTTCTGAGTTGGAGATATGGCTTCCATGAGGTTCTCATCCCCAACAATCTCTACTTTTACAGAACACACTTAGGCTGGTGCACATTTGTTTTCAGTGTCTTGTTGGTGTGTTGACTGGGGGCTGGGAGTAATACTGAAGTACTAGCTATGTCTCCCCTTCCTGCCTGTTCTTTTGTCAATCAAACTACAGCCCTCATATATTCCAGTTAACTTTGCACCTGTGCTTACTGGCATGCTATCATTAAGCAATCACTCCTCAAGAAATGCAGAGTAAACTTTGCATGAAACCCAGAGTAAACAATAGGTTTACATGCAGACAATGGCTGTGTGCATGCCTAGTTCTGTCCACTTCACGCCCTAGCTCTGCCAGCAACCAATGAAGCATGGCAGATGTGGCAGGCACTAAACCCATTTAATCTCATTCCCTTTTAAATACCTTTAGACACAATGTGTGTACACACCAAGCCCCATGTCGGCATTCTTCATATTGTATAAGAACTGCAAAATATTCATTTCCTCCCTTGTATGAAAATAAAATGAATAAAATCAAGTCAAACAGCATCGGGGGGGGGGATCCTAGCACACGGGTAGGCAAACTAAGGCCTGGGGGCCAGATCCGGCCCAATTGCCTTTAAATCCGGCCTGCGGACGGTCTGGAAATCAATGTGTGTTTTCACATGAATAGAATGTGCATCTCTGAGTTATTTGTGGGGCATAGGAATTCATTCATTTCCCCCAAAAAAATATAGTCCGGCCCCCCACAACGTCTGAGGGACAGTGGACCGGCTCCCTGCTAAAAAAGTTTGCTAGCACCTGGACTGCTTCAAAGGTCAAGAATGAGAACTATCCTCTTATTCAGCTCCTTGAACATCTTCCTAGCCCCTCAACGTAGCACCCCTGTTTTCAATCAACTAGTCCTGAGGAGGCTTCAGATGGAATGATATTCTACAAAACCAAACGCAGAAGTGGAATCTTACTGTTGTGTGTGTAAGGCTGATCCGGTGGATGAATTGCTTCAATGCCAAACAGTCCTCCTCGATAGCTCCAGATTTCTCATCAAGCTGAAAAGCCACAAGATGCACCATGTTAAGAGCCCCTTTCCAAAAACTTTGCCTTAAAGCTGTATTTTATTCCGTAAGCTGCCAAAGATCTCAATTTATTTCACGTCACCGCTTTGCGTGGCCATCAAATCCTCAGTTTCAATTTAGAGACTGAAAACACTGGTGAGGGAAAGGAGAGGGCATGCAATTCTTTCTTTGTTACTGTAAAGCACTTTAAGCCAACCAGGACCTGTGAAGTGCAGCACTTTATATTTCAAACAAACAAGACTCCCGTTTCCTCTTACTGTCTGTTTTTTGAAATGTGGGAACCAATAAATTTTTAATACATCTGTTTGCTCATGGCACAACCCACTCCCTTACATAAGAGAGACCGTGCAAGGGGATTTTTTTCACTCACCAGTTCAAATTGGAATCTAGGTCCTTGAACCTGTCATTATGCTGTAAAGAAGAATCAGGCCACTGACTTTAACCTTGGGGATAGTTGTACCAGAAGAACTAATGTGCTTTACATTTATGGTGGTGGTGCAGGAATAACTCCCTGCCTCCCAGCAGTTTTCTGTGGATTTTAGGCATCTATATAACCCATTTTACTGTACATATGTTCTAGAAAACACTGTGACAGCAACGGCAGTTTTGGAGGTTTCAGTTTTGTAGGGCAGATAAGTAGGGCTGGTCTACAAAGCTATCCCACCTAAACATCTCTCTGAAGAGAAGGCAAGAGGCCAAGATACAGTACATGAAAAAGGGACAGCTGCAGATTGCCACCCTCTCACAGTTGTGAAGACTGGCACCATAAAAGCCAGAGGCTTTTGGAGATGTGAGTTCAGAGGCCCAAGACTCTTAGAAATGAAAACATGGACTTAGACTATGGTTGTTAAAAAAAACAAAACAAAACAGTTAACATTACCTCTAGTTTGGCCCTCAGTCCTCTGCAGGAACAGAGGTAACATATTTATTTGCAAGCAACTATTTGTAAAAAAAACTAGAGGCAACTTTCAAGTTCAGGCAGTTGCAAAAAAAAAGACACCCCCCCCCCCAAAAAAGAACTAGCAAATCCTCCTGGGGCTTGATCTTATAGCAAAGAGCTATGAAGCTTTCATTGTTACATGGAAAGATATAACACCTTGCTCTTAGATGCAGTTGCAGTACATTTCTAACCAGAGGCCTCACAGGAAATCTAATTGAAATATTGCAGTCCAGATCTTATAGGGCATCAGTGTTTGAGGAAAAGCAGCAGGAGGGATTTTAGAGAGATTTATAGCTAGCAAAACTGCAGACAGGCCAATATGTCCTCATAATTGTTCACAGGGCTGGCATCGATATGTCCAATGCCATCGCATGGGTTCTCCTCATTGTGTACACATTCCCATTTACACTGCATCTAGTGTGCTCCAACTGCTAGTTTGGGAAGAAGTGAACACAAGTCATTAGCCACAATCCATATCTTTCCTGCAGTTTCTAATGAAATACTGCATTTTGATGTGTTTTTCCCCATCCTGTTTTGATCCAAATTGAGAAAAAGAACAACCCAGCTGTGTATTAAGGTGGTAATATGTGCACAGCCTAAGATATCATCCAGGCTCTGCAGGATAATTTGCACCAGGTTTGAGAATTAAGGGCCAAGTCCACAAAAGAGTCTAACCTCAAAGGAGAGTTGAAAAGGCATGATGTCTATACATTCATGGGGACACCCCCTTCCACTCAAGGCTTTGCTCTGGCATAAAGGCAGCAAATCTTTCATTTCTGCAGGAAGGAAAATTACTAATGTAAGACAAACATTGTTAAGGCCAGCAAATAAATCCTGTTCTCTGGATGAAACTATGGTTAGAAGACATGGAACAGAGGTGTGTATGTAGCTGTCCACAATACATCTTCCTTACAATGACTTGGGGATCGTGCAGACCTTTTAATGTTGGTTCCAGGTGCTGGCTAACAGGAACCCAGCATTAACAGTGAATAAGGCTGGTACTGGTTTTTCCCTTAATGGTGCTTAAGGAATAGGGAGATGACACTACAGTATATTTGGGAAGATTTAGTGACCAGTGGTCAGTCTGCTGTCCAGGAGCTAACTGGTGGTGGGTAATTTCAAAGCCCCCCCCCCTCTCTTCTTTTCGCTCTTTGACCAGGTAATCTTTCAAACCAAGGTCTGCCCTTTACAGAAGACTATCTGGCTTACAAAGTAGAACACATAGCCACCCAAAAAAGATGGAGCACACATTCACACAGTTGGCTTCTTAATTATGCTTAAAAGGAAGCCAGCATTATGTCTGGACCAGCAAGCGCTGAGTGAATTTGCAATATTAGGACTCAGGAGGGAATCCCTATGTCCGACTGATCGCTTATAGCAATCTGTGGCTTTGCTCACTTGCCGGAAGCATCCCAAGTTAGTGTTCTGTGGGTGGTGGTCAGGATTGTATGGGTCAAGGGAGGGGAGGTGGGTGGTCCTGTCTTTGGGCATATGAGGATTGAACTAAGTGGCCTTTTTTAGTCTCTTCCAACTCTGGCTCTAAAATGAAACTAGCAAGGTTTATATTTAGGACAGCTTTACCATATTTTATTAGTGTGAAGGAGGAGACACAGATAAATCTCAGGGGAACACTGCTGTTCTTGCTGCGCAGAAACTGTGAAATTACCTGGCACCAACTAACTTCATTATGGGAAGAAAAGCAACTAGGCATTAAAACTCTCCCACACTGATGTTAGCATAGCATGTGAACAATTTCCTACCTAAGGCCATGGTTATATTATGTGGAGTAAGGTAGGACAGGCCTGAACTGATTCCACACGGCTCAACTCGTGATTCCCCTCACCCCGTTTCAGACAAATCATGCCCCACTGTAGTCTTCTAAAAACAGTAGATGTCAAAAAAGGTAAGAGATTGCCCCTGCCTCCCCCTGCCATAAATTCAAGCACTGCCTGGGCCTTCTAAAGCTACCTGTAACTTAGGACATTATTATGGGATGCAAGCCTTAAGCCTGAGCTGTCTCCAAGATCAGGAAATCTACAGCCACAATCTGGAACCTTCAGACATTGGTAACTGAAAGGCTATTTACCTCTACACATCTGATCACTGAGAAGTTTGTAGCAGAAGTCACCTTTTGCTGAAACTGCAAGGAACAAACAAGGGACAACTTTTATTTACTGTATTTTATTTCAGATTTCTGTTAAGTTCTATGAATAATGACACATCAAAATACAGCTTCCAGACATGCAGTCCATTGCACCAAAACCACCAAATAGTCTTGTGGCACCTTAAAGACTAACTCGTTTTTATTATGCCATATAACCTTTTGTGGATGAGAGCTCTCTTCATCTGATGCATGGAGTGTGATCAGGTGTCAAGGGGAAAAGACAAAAGTCAGAGTTAAATGGCAGCGGAATGCAAAAAGTAAGGTCTGTGACAACTCAGTTACAGCATAAATGTATGTAAAATCTGCTTCACGACAGCAGTAATAGGCGATTCAAGACTGGTTGTAGCATGAGGGAGAGTGAATACCTCAAGTGGTAAGTGCTGGGAGGACAGGACTATGTGTGCCAAGTGGCCTGCCTTGCACCTCTTAAGCTAGCTTCCTGCCTACATGTACAGTGGTACCTGGGGTTAAGAACTTAATTCGTTCTGGAGGTCCGTTCTTAACCTGAAACTGTTCTTAACCTGAGGTACCACATTAGCTAATGGGGCTTCCCACTGCCATCACGCTGCCACCGCACAATTTCTGTTCTTATCCTGAAGCAAAGTTCTTAATCCGAGGTACTATTTCTGGGTTAGTGGAGTCTGTAACCTGACGCGTCTGTAACCTGAAGCATCTGTAACCCGAGGTACCACTGTACAGTGAACAATGCAGACCTGTAGCCAGTGTTCTAGTAAGATTTAACTGCCAATCAAGTCAGCTTTTTTGTATGAAATAGGAGGGAGTGACTTTTTGTCCTTTGCTCCAAGCAGCAAAATGTATTGGGCTGGCACTGTGATGAAAACACAAATCAGTTTAACCTTGCTGAGTAAAATGACAGTACAATGGGAAAGCTGGAAACAGTCATCCAAACTATTGGTAGTCATGCAGAGGGCAAGAGGGCCTGAAAATGGTTGTCCGGGTGGGTGGGTTATTCCTAGTTGGTAAATATGAGCGCATTATCAAGTTCCACCTGCCTTCTTTTTTTACCCCTCTGTAAAATATAGACATTGTAAGAGTCCTTCTGAAGGCACCATTTAAACTATACTCACTAGTAGTAGTACAGTGGGAATGATGCACACGCTGGAAAGAATCTTCAATGTCCACCGAAACTACAAGTATCCGTTCTAATGTGGAAAATCCCTCTGACTGTTTTTCCTTTGCATACCGAAGGCGAACAAATAGATATTCTAGAATCTGAAATTGTAAAGAGCCTTGTGAAACATGCAATGAAACATGTAATCATATACACAAATTCTGTCCTGAAAGAAGAGTGTGGACACACACTATCCTGTTCTACTAATTTGAGCACTGGCAGGATTGAAACCACCACCTGGAAATGGGATGGTCTGGTGTCATGCCCTAAAAGATTCAAAGGGATTACAGGCAATTCTGGGTCCAAGGCGGCATTCAGTTTCTCTTACTGCTACCACACAATTCTAGAATACCAGTGTTACTCAAAGCTTTTCTTTCGTCCCAAGGATTGTGGTATGATTTTTTTACCGTGTCTATTTTGAATTTCCAATCAGGGTTCTTTCTCTAAAAGGTTTGAAAATCAGAAATAACTATAAGGAGGTTTTATTTTAGGATAGAGGTCTCATCCAGACGAGTTCTATATAAAGGTTATCAGTCATAGAAATAAATATCTGCTACTGGGTTTTTTTTTTCTACTTTTGCTTCCTGAAACTGAATGGATCAGGCGCTCTTAATCCAGGAGTAAATTCTGAAATCTTGGCTGGGGAATCACAGCAAACCTGGAGGGAGAAAGTCCTTTGGAAGAAAACAGCTTGCAACAACAAATGTTGTCTGTCCTAGGGGAAGAAAATGTTTGGGGAAAACACTGGCAAAGTATACTGAATAGCAAAGCCTTTCTCCTCCAGCAGCCCTAGATTCTGTAATCCCTGGCAGCAAGGTAAAAAGTGGATTAGAATGTATCAGACAGTACCACTGCCAGCATCATTATCTCTTCACAGAGTTTTTCCCTCAGGTGGGAGGTTTCCAAAATGCCTTGCATCAACTGAATGCCTTTGATTTGGCCCCTAATGTTTCTCTACATGATATACAAAAACCCTAGCTTTATTTTGACCATTGAAGATTTTGCTCAACAGAAGGTTCCTTCAACCTGAAAGCCACAAGGCCCTGAGCAATATACATGTGTTCTCAGTGGCCACTAGAGGGTAGAATAAGAGCATGTACATCAATTAAGCATAGAGGCTATAATATATAATGCTGACTCTGGGCCATGTTGCTTCACAGGTCAGATAAAAAGAAATTGTATTCAGATGCAATTATTGTAGTCTCCCCCACTAAAAGATGCTGTTCAGATTATCTGTTTTGGTCTTCAGCACTAGAACACTTTGGCCATGTAGGTTATACTACCCAGACTTTACAGAAAGGGAAATTGAGACATTAAATGAAGCTAAAGTTAAATCCAAGCCCTTCTTTGGAGGGGGTCATGTGCTTTAAATGTGCACCAGATAAGCTTTAAATGAATGATGTGGATTTCAGCTAGAAATTTAGGGAAATTGATAGTTTCCATTGTTATTTAGTCCTGGTGCCTATCCATGTAGTATATCCCTGAAACGATGTGATGTTCTCTTTTCTTTTTCTACCTCATAGATGTGTGGGGAAAGCCCATTATGTAAATTTCAACAAACAAGGAAAACCCCTGACCCCAAACTTCTACCCCCTTCTTCCACAGTTCTTTCCTCTACCTTCCCTCCCAGGAGTTGACCTCAACAATTTAGGTCAACTTGTTGCTCCCAATGTTGTTATCCCCTTGCCACCTTTTCTTCGTACCTCAGGCCAGGCCTCCCATTCCCCACCCCCCACCCCAACACCACCTCACAACTACAAGCCCACCTGCTCCTCCTTGGTTCCCAGCACCCTCAACAACCTCCCCATCCTCATCCACACACATTTTGAGGCGGTGTTTGTGATACTTATTATAGTTGTGAGCTATGAGGGGGTTGATTAGAGAGTATGTGTGCGTTAAAATTAGCCCCCTCATAGCTCACTACTGTCAACCCCCCCCTTCTTTTTTCACTTGAATCCATCACACATTTCAACCACATGAAACGCCTTCCCGCCCCATCCCAGGGGGCGCGCGCTCACCGTGCGAGTTGCCAACGCCACGTCCCCCATGGCTAGGCGCGCGGCCGTCTCTTTTCCCGCGCAAAATTGGACACCATTCCCCCCGCCCCCCTCGCGGACAGGAAAGCGCGTCCCCGGCTCCTCCCTCTTTCAGTCAAGAGTCAGACCCGTTCCGTCCCCCTCTTCAAATCCCATTTCTTCCTTCCCACACACCCATCCTCCTCCTCCTCCCGGTACAATAACGATGATGATAGTAATGATGATTAATCTTTACTGACCCTTCACGTCCACTCGCTTTCAACCCTCACTATGCCTGTAACTATATCGACCAGTCCTTCGATATTGCTAAGTTTAGATGACACGCCGCGGTTATAATTACAGTATCTCCATTTTATGTCTCAGGAACATTTCCCCCCGCCCCCCACTCCAGCAACACACTTTTAATTCCACCTCTAGCCTTATATTATTATTTATTGAATTTATATACTGCCCTATACACAGAGGTCTCTGGGCGGTTCAAAGAACAAAATCAAAATGTTGTTGCTGTTGTTTAGTCGTGTCCGACTCTTCGTGACCCCATGGACCAGAGCACGCTAGGCACTCCTGTCTTCCACTGCCTCCCACAGTTTGGTCAAACGCATGCTGGTAAAAACCATAAAATATATAATCAAAATAAAAACAACAACCCAATAACACATCACCAAAAAACCCCCCACGTTTTAAAAGGACTAGGATGTCAATCCAATCAACCAAAAGCCTGGTTAAAAGGGACTTCAACAGATATCCCCCCCACCCCTCCTATCTTTAAAGACGCTTTGTCCTCAAAAGAATTGACTGACACCCCCACCCAGGAGCTCATCAGATCCAGCAATCTCAGTAACACCCACTCCAGATTGATTGATTGATTGTTTGTTTGATTGCATTTATATCCCACCTTTCTCTCCAAGGAGCTCGAGGCATCCTACCTGGTTCCCCTCAATTAAGCCCCACAACAGCCCTTTGAGGTAGGTTAGGCTGAGACCGAGCGACTGGCCCAAGCTCACCCTGTAAACTTCATGGCCAAGTGGGGATTTGAACTGCAGTCTCTCTTGGGTCCAAGTCCAGCATTTTAACCTCTGCACCAGCGGGCTGTCTTCCTATATACAATTTCCAGATTGCTGGGTCTGTGCTCATCGAAGCTGCCCTCTGTCTCCCCTAGTACACAGCCACTTTTATCTCCAAACTCACATTTCATTTTCCCCTAATCAGGCGCATGTTCAAAGTCCATTTGGGGGGGGGCCTAATCTGGGGTAAAATGGTAAAAAAAAAAAGCTCAACAACTTCAGTCCTAAAAAAAGGCCCAATAACTTTGGGGTAAAATCGTAAAAAAAGCAACAATTTTAGTTGGCCCTCATGTGTGTTCACTTTATCAAATCTGGCCCTCTTTGAAAAAAGTTTGGGCACCCCTGCTAAACACACCTACCCACTCCTACCACATTCACATTATTAAAATTACTGGGTGTACAGACATTGGTTTCCTTGCCAACCTTGTTCGATCTCCTATTTTCCGCCCCTAATGCTAGCACATTATGCTGCCCACCCACGCCCCTTCAAATGGCAAGGTAAGGAGTTTTGAGGTCAAACTTGTTTTGGTTGAAACATAGGGTTCCTGGCATTGAAGGGGAAAGTGGGTATTTTTTTCCCAACCTTGTGGAGGAAACAAAATGGGGCCGTGATGGTCATTTATAGTGGTGTGCTGGAAGGAAGGGTGGCAGAACTCCAGGACTTTTTTTTTTTTCAGGTCAGAAGTAATGGAGCTGTATGCTGAAGCACCTGGAAAGTGAATGCATCTTTCAAGTTTGTTTGAAACTAAGGAAGTCAGAGAATGAGGGAAATGATCAAGCAGAGGTTGGATACGTCTTTCCTTTTCTTATATGGGGTTCCTAATTCATACTAGTAGTTTAAATGGCAGCAATTCTTTGCAAGGTTGTTTGCATTCCTAAGTAAAAGCTAAAGGCTGCAATTCAGCTGGCTGAAGATCTCTGTATGCTTTACAACCTGAGCCTATGCAGTCTGAAGTAAGCACCACTGAGGTCAGTGATATTTACTTCCAATAAACTGTGGATAGGATTGCAGTCATGCTGATCTTCATGTATTAGATATTCATTGAACGTGTACTTCTGCTCCTTGATGTCTGTGTATGCATGCATTTGGGATCAACACAGCTGTCTGCATTTTGGAGCTCTCCTTGGAGGTTTGGTTATGGGGTCTGTCATGATGAGCTCCTGCACTTCAAGATTAACCACTGCATCACAGAGAGAGAATCTCAAATTCATTAGTTTAGGCCAGGCAGATGGCTTCTGTCTGTAACTATGGCATTTGGGATTCCTAATTTTAAAAAGAACAGGAAAAAAGGGTAATACCTGACTTCCAAGGTTGACATGAGCACACAAATCACTCGTGAAGCTGTTAGTGTCATGTGTACCACATGATCACGCATGCCAACCAGGTGCTGCACCCATTGTTCCCTGTAACAATGCAAGGAATCTGGGAAGAAGGCGTTTGGATTGTGCAGGTGCAGATGCCTGAGAAAGACAATTAAAATGTATCGGGTTGACCCTGTTAATTGCAGCATTCTTTCAGAGGCCTAGAAACAGGAATAAAGAGGAATAAACAATGGGCTGGATCATACATAATGCCAAAACATTACAGAAAATAAGCCCTGAACACATAATATGTGCTATGTGAATCCTAAATAGGAATATAATAAAATGCCTTATACCAGGTCAGGTTAATTGTCTGTTGAGAGCAGTAATGTTTACTTTGACAGCAGCCCTCCAAGGTCTCTTGAGTTTCAGAAGCAGTGTTGCCCCCTGAGGTTTTGCTGTGTCTCATCATTACATCTTATGGTATACAGTAAACTATAAAGCACCTCAAATTGGTTATTTACCCTTCCTGCTATGTCAAAGCAGCAGGAAAAGAAGAAGGTGCAAATGTGGCCTAAAGAAGCCTGGCATTCCCCCCCCCCCTTTAAAACTATGGCTTTTCTTGCAGACTGTCACTACTTCATAAAGCAGAAGGGACACTCCTTCTTTCATAATGCATAGAAATAGAACCTGAGTCTCTCTTCTATTTTGCATTTTGATGTGGCAACCTTTCATGAAAGTGCCATACATTTCCATGGGGGTTGAGTTTGGCATGGCATGTTCTGTTTTTCTGTTTTTTTTTTTGTTTTTTTGTTTTTTTGTTAACGTATCATGGGTTACAGTTATGGATGGGTACTAATCTGGTTCAGTTTTATTTTATTGCAAACCTACCTAATTTGTACTTTCCAAAACAATATGCAAACAAATAAAAGCTATCCTTCGAAATCCACACTTCAATAAAATAATACGTGTCAAATGCATACATTAGGGGAAAATGTGTACAAAAAGGTATATAGTAGTGAAAATAGTATATAAAATGCATTGTGTTAGGGAAAATTGCTTGAAAAATGTGTAAATCAGACAACATCTCATATAAAAATATGTAAGGAGAATAGGACATTACTAGTCGGAAGCAGGCTAGATTGTTGTCCTTCTGCCTTCCTAATGTTGTTATTTTTGTCCTATGGATTACCGGTATGCACTGCAGCAAGGCAACCTTGCAGGCAGGGTTGAAAAAATGTCAAAATCCTAGGTGTTTGAATAAAATGTTAGGCACCGGAGGTATTCGTAACTCTGCTTGCACAGTAAATGTCACCTGTAGGTACAGCATCCAATTGTAACACGAGATCAGGTTCCTTCACATTAGATCACACCTAAGAGAGGAGAGTTGAGGACCTGATTTATGCTTCAGATTTTAACCCTCTCTCTCCCCCCACAACCCTTTTGCTATGGGCTTGAGGATTCTTTGTACCTGTCTGGCTGAAAGATGAGAGAGACTCTCTTCCTGTTTCTTTTTTCCAGGTAGGCCACATCCCCTGGTTCTCTGCGGCTGAATTTAGTAACACAGGCTGGCCAAACTGACTGCAGTGTGAAGCAGATCGAATAGCACACCCCTCTCCGTCTCTGTGGAAGCTCCTAACAACTGCCCGTGGCCTGCACTGAACCATGGCTGCTTCTGTTCTCTGGGCAATCGACTATGAGGTTTATGGGGAAGTCCAGGGTGAGTCTGTTTAGTTTCCCCCATCCCTTGTACTGCTATTGTGCTGCTCTGGGTGGGATTTTTGTGCATGGGCTATGGAGATGGTTGCTCAGTTCCCCTGCGGCTCATACTGCAAATAGTATAGCCCTTGAAATAAGATGCTAGCAGCAGAGCCCTCTCCTCCAACTGCAGAATCTTTATTCGGCTCTAACTGCAGCTAGGTTGGCTGGAGCTGCTGTGCAGCTAGAATGACAGTCTGCAAGGACTCCAGAGGAACTTAATTGAAGATAATACACACGGGTGTATATGGAGGAAACTAATTGGGAACATTAATGCAATTGGGTGTTGGATCTGCATATCCTAGAGCACAGTAGGAAGGTGCTGTATCTTTGCGGTGTGGAGATCTGGGCCATTACAGGGAGGGAGGCTGAGCATCCTTGATTCAACCTCATTTACTTGATTTAATCCACTCCCCCACCCCACTCTATTTAAAAAATAGCAATTTTGTAACGTGATCTGTAACATTCAGGATGCAGCATAACCTAAGCCACCACAGTACAGAAATGAGAACTCGAAAGAGCTGCTTCTGTGGCAAAAAGGAAGAAATTTGGGTTCTTGTGCTGCATCCTTTGTCACTTAGGTCTTAGTGACAGGATGTGGTAGGTTTGCCTTTTAGACTGTCAGCCCTTTGAAGTGCAGGCTAGAGCTAGTTTCACATTATCGGACATACAATGGGCCAAAAAATCATGTTACCTCTAGGCCCTAGCTATTAGCTGAGTTACTGTGATTTAATGGAATGTTCAACAATATCCTTGCAGGATCTAACTGCTCAGATTGAACATGTACAGTATGCTAAAAAAGAATGGAGCTTCCATAAGGGAAGATGATTTTGAATGGAATTAACTTCACGTGGGACACACCAAAAAGAGATGTGTGCTGTTGAGAGAAAGGACGTAGGCAAACAAAGGTGCTGGGGGGTGGGTCAGGGAACTAAGGGGGAACAAAGGCTACAGAAGTGATATGAGCAAAGTTTCAGATTGAAGGCACTCCATTAACTGCCAAGTGGGTCATGATTTCATGGGTAAATGATAGGACAGGGAGATTCAGGTGGCAGGTACAACAGTTAGGGACAAGAAGGTGCAGATTAGGATGTGATGGATTGACACAACAAGATATCCCTTTCAGTAATAAAAAATGACAACTTACCACTAAAACAAATACGGTAAATCATATACATTTTGAGAGCTAGAGTGAGCACGTTGGGGGAGAATCAGGGAGGCCCATGTTTAAACCCTATTCAGCCATGAAGCTCACTGAATGACTTTGGGCCAGGCGCTCTCTTAAGCTTTCCAGGGCTGTGAGGGCAAATAGGTGGCGAAGGACGTGTGCTGCCTTGAGCATCCTGGAAGAAAAGTGGGATAGAAGTGTAATAGGGAATAAACTAATACATAAATATCAGGAGGAAAAGCTGGGGAAATCAGGCATAAAGATTGGAACACAGCTTGCTGAAGGCAAAAGCATAATCACCACTAATGAGAAAGTATTAAATCCAAAATGAAAGTCAGTATTAGACCAGTCAAATAAAATTGTGGGCAACCGACCATTCAAATGATATCAAATAATCAAGCATTTAAACAAACAAACAAACAAACACCAATTTATTAGAATGGGGTGGGGGGGCAGTGAAGAAGAAGAGAAGAATTCTAAAATCTATATTAAGGCAATATATATGAAGATTATGCTAATTACAAAATCTGCTTTCCTTCAGAGTGAGGGACCAGTCCCTCACAGATGTGTCACTAGATCACATGGAAGCATAGGCCAGTTAGCAATTGTATACTTGCAGGTGTGATAAATACTTGTGTGTCGCCTAGGAGTTCCCTTTCCAAAATCCCTAAAATTTCAACACATTGTTGGTAGTTGAAGCCACATGGCTTGATTGGGAAGAGAGAAACAATGTAACACAGCCTGTTCATTAAGGAGGTGTGCCATGAGGCGTGCTGATGTCCTGCTAAATATCTGGCTGCCCACTGTGAGAACAGGATGCTGGACTAGATGGGACACAATCACTACTGGAGGGAACAGAAGACTGGACTATAGATACACTAAATATGTAGCTATAGGACTTTGATTGTTGATACTTTGATGAATATGATCGCTGACTGACTTCTCTTTCTTTCATCTTCTAGGTGTCTTCTTTAGAAAGGTAGGATATATCTGCGTGTGAGATATGGTGAGGCATTCTACAGCCAAATTGTAGCGCTTAAGACTGCAAAGGCTGATGTTTCTACTTGGACGGTATATTACTGGAATAGCTGGAGAGAGCACTTCTCAAGCCAGCTTCCGAAGCTTGTACTCCTCCTGTATACAGGTCCAAGTCTAGTGTAGAGTAATGTATACCCAGAGAAGCTGCCCATAGGAGCAGAGAGGAGAGTATGGCATTTGGAAGCAAACTCAAGCAAACTAAACTGTAGAGAACAAAGCAGTCTGACTCCTGACTTGCTAGTAGTAAACATCAATGTCAGTGTGAACCTAGGAGGTTTATATACCTCTTCCAGCCAATGAGATGTCAAGACTGGGAGGCAATCAGGGCCTTAGAAATCTCTGTAGGAAGAGAGAAAGATTTCATTGCTGTTGATGTTGTGGGTTGCTTGGTTTTGCCATAGTAGTACTGTTGGTTTTGTTTCCACCAGGGTACAAACAGGCAGAGATATTATTTCATTTCATTTTTTTCATTTCACTTTTAATTTGTATACCGTCTTTCTATTTAACAATACCCAAGGTGGTTTACAAGCTGAAGAAACAAAGAATGTACACCTTATAACAATCTAATCCAATACGGAAATGTGATAATAAAACATAACTTTAAAATAAGCAACTTATATCAAATAAAGTAATATTCAACAATCCATTGGAATAGTATAGAATAATATTAACTATCAACATATAAAAATTAAACAGAAATCCACTCTTAACAATTATAACTAATTTCTAAACTATAATCAATAAAACAACGGCAAGTCAAAGTGCATAAAAGAACAATAATAATTCCACAGGTACTATGCACATATGCTATGGGGAAATGAAGCAGAACCCTAATAATACTTCTTTGTTCACTTTGCGCTGTCAACATTTCCAGGAATGAAAACATTTGTCCATCTGAAAAGAGACCTCACAGAGCATATACCACTGACTGAGCTTCCATGTCACCTGGCATAATCACAAAACTCAATGAAGGCAGCTCACTCATTCAGCCACCAGTCATCAAATGAAGAAACTGAGCAATGTATGTGCCATTGAGAATCAGCCTTGCAAGCTTCCCTGACCACTATCTTTCTGGCTTTTTTCACCAGTACACAGAAGAGCAGGGGAGGAAGTTGGGAGTGGTTGGCTGGGTGAAGAACACTGCCCACGGGACAGTGACCGGACAAGTGCAAGGGCCCAAGGAGAAAGTGGAGATCATGTAAGTATGTGAACTGGGCTCCTTCAGCAGTGGCTGAGGGAAGGGCTGACCTTACAATGAGGCAGCTAATTCGGTTTGTTATGAAAGGGCTGCAAATTATTAGTTATTTAATATATTGTTGTTATATATATATTTACTGCCTGGGAAATGTGCCTGTGGGATTTTCTGTATTGGGTGCTAAAATAACTTGGCCAGCCTTGGATACGATGCACTTTGACTTGCAGCTTCAGGGCCTGTATTTTGGGGATTGAGTGAGGGGTGGTGTCAGCTAAGCAGAGTATAAAGGGTTAAAGGGGAACCACTTAATTTGCTTAGCTGACTAGAAAAGGTCAGGGTGAAGGAGAGGGGGAGAGGGGCACAACTTTGTGCATCATGCGGAATCTGCTTTGTTCATGGCATTAACAAGATGGAAACTGGAGACAAACCTTGGAACACGAGCTCCCCATAAAATCCAAGACTTGTTGGACTTGATCATAGACAGAGCACCCTGAATCCACCACAGCAAGTCCCATACATCTATGTTTCAACACTGACACTTTATGTTACTCAGCAGAGTGAGGCACAGGGCATTGGGCATGTATATAGATGTCAGGCAAACTCCTTCCTTAACCAGAGTCTCTCTTGAGCCATCTCTTTTTTTTGTTGTTGTTGTTGTTAAATATCTAGTGCCCTGCCTGAATACAGAACTAATGTACCACTTCAGGTGAATAAACCTCCCCATTGAAAGAGACAGGGCAAGATTTATAGCAAAGTTCAAAAGCCTGGTCTTTGTTATGTTCAAAATTAAATTGCAAAGGGAGAAACGAGGGGGGAGCATTTCATCTTAAAAGTGATTGTCATGGTTACTTGTATATTCTTTCTAATATCCAGAGATGTTGGTGCTGCTGTGATCTGAAACATGGGAAGTGGGGTGACTGCCCCCTTGTCCTTCCAAAATGGCATCCCTGGTTCTTATCTGGAGGAAAACTGGTGGGATGAAGAAGGATAAATGGCCTGTAATAATGGTTCCCATTATCCTTATCTGAAGAGAGCCTGGCATTGGCAATCTGTACAGCCTTCAATCCCACTCCACCCCTCCCTCCCCTCTCCATCTGAAGTGTCTAAATAGGGCACCTCCCCAGACTCTCCCTCAACAGTGAATTGACACCCTGTAAATTTGAGACTTGGGTCAGTTTGCAATTAGGAAGTTGGTCCAGGAGGAGATGGAGAAAATTGCTTTATGAATTTGTGAGCAGCAGCAGCAGCAGTGGGTGGGGGTGGGGGTGGAGCAAGGGAGTGGAGAAGGGGGTGGGGAGAGGGATGGTGCGCTCCCAGGGCGACCCTGGGGGTTTGTGGTGATGGTGAGACAGCTTCTCTAACAACGGGCTCTGTCACCTTCAGAGAGATGACAACCAGAGGCAGTTTCTATAGCGACAAGTCTTCCCCCCATCACCTTGAAGTTACATAGAGAGAGGGAACATGCAAGGAAACTGGGACAGTTTCCATAGCAACCAGCTTCTCCATTTCTTCCACCTTCATGTCTTTGAGGGGGGAGGGGGAAATTGGGGCCGCTTCCATAGCAACCATACTACTCCATCCCTTGCAGGAGATAAGCAGGAGTGAGATAATCCATAGCAACATGTATTCCACCACCCCACCCCACCCCGCATTTACTCTCTCCTCCTCCTGCTCTCTTTTTTTCAGATCCTGGCAGGGAATAACAAAGCAAAAGTGTACAGCCATCTATTGAGCCCCCACTCCTTTTCAATTAGGGTTCAGGTGGGAATCTGTAGCGCCCCCCCCCACGTGTACCCCCCATATGCACTCACTTCAATTTTTGAAATGGAAGAACAGCTGAGTAAGTTTATCGTGCGTGGGCAATGTTTGAACAGCTTTATTTTTCGTTAACGGGAGAGCTTCATTCATGGGTTCTTTGGACTTTTTGAGGATGAAAAAGCTTTCCTCCAGGTTCCTCAGATGCTTCCTTCCTGACTAAACAAACAAACAAACAAACAAACAGACAGACAGACAGACAGACAGACAAACAAAACAACAAACAGGTTTATTATTTTTTGCTGAATGTGGGCAACTATTTCTCATTAGAGGCTGGGTAAATTGGCAATTGGCAGCTTACGGTACATTTTAAACCAAAACAAATATATTCTTGTTGCGCCTTAAAGACTAGCAGTTTTATTTTGGCATAAACCTTTGTGGATTAGAGTCTGCTTTGTCGGATGACCATAGGCCTGGAAAGCTTATCCCATAATAAAACTGTTAAAATTCCCAGCAGATTTTTTGAGTGTTTCTAGAAAGGTGTTTATTGTGGAATAGATATTTCAAAGGCTTGCAATGGTGGGGTGTTTTCTGTTTGTTTGTAGAGTCCACATGATGGCATGAAAATGCCCCCACCCCCATTAATCTGGATTTACCCTTTCCTGGAAAAAACCTGATACTTAAAAAAAAGAAGAAAAAGCCGTTGCCAGTCACCTGTTTGTGATATCTGAACAACCTACTTGCAATAATAGTCTGAATTAGTCCTCAGTCTGCAAGCATTTGTGTGTTCTTCATACTGCAACAGACTAATGCAGCTACCTCTCTGGAAGCAGTTACTTTAAACTGAATGCTCACTGGGTCAGGGGCCTATCTTTTTAGTTTAATCAGCAAAGCACCACATACTTCATAGACATTGTCCAGGATATTATTATTCATCTATGACATTGGTATACATTATGCTTTTCGACCATAATGGTTTTTGAAGTATTTCTAACTAACAGTGCAACAGTAATAAAAATAATGTAAAATACTAATTAAAGTAATTTAGAACTATCACCAGCTAAAGGAAGCAAAAGAGCAAACAGAAGAGGAAAACAGTTATGGAATATGCTCCAAACTAGAAAGGCACAGCAAAGCAGAAAGATCTTTATTCCCCTTGGAAAGAGAGATAACATACTAGCCTAATCTCAAGGAGGAAAGGATTCCACTGTTTTGGGGCAACTATCAAAAAGTCCCCGCTCTAACTGTTCAGGATATGAGCCTGATTGAGCCCTAAAATTGGAGCAGGAAATGAATTTATTTTGCCCAGATTGGCTAGTCACTATGTCATGAATCTACCCCTCATCTGCCCTGGCATGGCTTAGTTTCTTGTGTCAGCTGGAGCCAATTTCTCTGAATCTTTATTTAGTGTACTTAATGGAAGAACATAAGTAAAGTCCTGCAGGATCAGACCAAAGGCCTTCAGTTATCATAGCAGTCAACCAAATGCCTATGGGAAAGTCCCATTCTTTCTAGCAGAGAGAGAGCGAGAGAAAGAGAGACGTGTGTGTGTGTGTGTGTGTGTGTGTGTGTACACACTAGATTTGATTACCCTTTGGTTCCGTCAATATCCATGTTCCTTTTATGACCATGCAGAGAGCACAGGTGGGACTAAAAGAGAGACGAGGGTAGCATGGGTGGGTTGCTAACTTGTGTTCCTTTCCTCTGTAGGAAGAACTGGCTACGCAGCGTAGGAAGTCCCATGTCTCGTATTGACCAGGCTGTGTTCTCCAATGAGAGGGAGATCAGTACCCTCGAGTTCCAGTCCTTCACCACCAAATACTAGAGCCTGCTGGCTGGTCAGGATGGGATGTCCACCTCCAAGAACAAGGAGGGATACTCCACTCAGAAGGAAGCACCACTCTCCCTTTCTGGGACAGGCTGTGCTGCTGATGACCGAATTCGACTGTGTTCTAGGCCCATGGCACTTCAAGTACCCTTTTGGATCCTTCCAGCTGCTAGCTATCTGGAAAGTACCAGTTGCCCACTGGTGTCTATAAAGAGGTTGTAAGCTCTTTTGTTGCTTTCCATCACTTATGAGGGGGGCAGAGGCAGAAAAGAGAAAAATCAATTGGTGGGGCCTTGCCTACATCCGTCTCTCCAGGAGGCCTTCCACAATGTTATTTTCACAATGTGTTCACGAGCACTATTGGCTGGTTTTCGAACCCTCTTTTGGACAACCATAGGAATAAAAGGCTTTTGAATAACAGGTAGCTCCTCAGTTACACACTTGCTCACTAGAGCCATGCTGTTCTCCCCTTCACATCAGTGCCCCACTCAGAATAATATTGGCTCATTAAATATTACCTTAAGAAAGAAAACGAATGGCCTCTTCTTTTTGGGAGTTGGGTAAGGTCAGGTGTGGGCAGGACATTCTTGGATAAGGAAGATAATTTATGTTTCCGGAAAATCTTATTGAAAAACCTGAAGATAAGAGTTAGGAAGCAGAAGGTGAGTGGGGGAATGCAATGGTCTAGTGTTGGCAACATGCAGGCCTTCCCCCATCAAGGCGTGGCCTGCTTTTCGACACATTAAAGCTCAGCTGTGTTATATATTTTTCTGAATAAGTAATGTACTTTCCCCTTTCTTCTGTGCTGCAACTAAAATGCAGAACTTGCATGCTTTTGTGAAAGAGTTATCCCCATTCTGATAATCCTATCCACGCCTTGGAATATCTGTATGCTAGGACACAAGTGTCTTTGTGCATCCCTGCTTGCGCCAGTAAAACATACTTTGGCAATTGTGCATAGTTTCCTGCAACTACTGGTTTGCTGGTGCTTTTGAATTATGGAGAACTTAAAACTATTCACTACAATGTGAAAAGGAAAGAAATATCAAAATGCCGCAGTGTACCTGTGCAAACTGGTAACTGATGGTGGTGAGCAGTGTTGGCCCAAGCATGCCACCAAAAGGTGCCCCTCCCTGCTGGGAAGAAGAAGAAACAAGGGAACAATAAAGATCTACATTGGGATCTGCTGCCCCTGTGAATCCTGCTGCTTGAGGTGATCGCCTCACTTTGTCTCCTTGGTGGGTTGTCCCTGGTGATGAGCTTAGGGCAAGAAATTCTGCTCACAACAAGTGGATGTAGTAACAGAAAAGCCCAACTAGCAAACTGTTTCCCATTCCTGACAGCTGCTTATATTCTGTTTTCTCTTATACTAGACATAGCATTATGAAGATCTGCAAAATGGATACACCCATCACAGAAGTTATATATGAACTCCCTGCAACAACAGGACAATTTTTGCAGCAATGATTGCAGATGCTTTTTTTAAAAAAGTATTGTACTTTTAGGGTCTTTCTTCATTAAGCCTGAAATAACAAATTGAGTATATTAGACTTGCTTCTTGGGAAGTTGCCAAGGTGGTAAAGGTAACATGAATGCCAAACATTATTTGGAATCTCTTGACATGGGCTGTGGGTATAGTGCACACCAACCCCTCTCACTCTCCAGGCTTCAGGAACTATTTGCAAGCCTTGGGAGCCCGCGGGAGTTCCCGCCGGGCTCCCAAGGCTTGTGGACAGCAGCCTGCAGTCCGAAACTCGTGGAGCACAGCGGAGCGCTCCCCGGGCTTCGGGCAGATATCCGCAAGGCTTGCGGATAGCAGCCTGTTCTGGGGGCTGGGGTCGGGGGAAACTTGGGCTTCCCCCGCCCCAGCCCCGTGCCTGGGGAGGAATTTTTTTTTTCTTTATTCCCCCCCCCAAAAAAAAACTAGGTGCGCCCTATGGACCGGTGCGCCCTATAGGGCAAAAAATACGGTAACTCTCAATTACATATATGGGTATGGGGGTTTTTTAATTGGCATAATATGTTTCAGTAAAGATCCACACTTTTGTCACAGGGTGACAGCTTAGCAAAGATGTCCAATGGGGAGTAGGACGTTACTTGCTCTATAGGATTGTTTATGTTGAACTATGTCTTCATCAGATTTTTGCTGAAATTGCTGCTTTGTGGAATAGATAGTTCTAGAACGGGGAAAAAGCCTGATTTTGTATATACTTTGAGCACTTCATTTTATTAGTCAGGGTTTGCTTTTGGCTTTTTGAAGTAGTAAATTTGCCCAGCCATAAATAAAACAAAGACATGGTACAAAATTGCAATACTGTATAGGAAAGGGACAAAAACTGATAATCTAGTCCCTTTCTGAAGCTTTAAAGGGGAGGGAGGGTTAAACTCGTCCCAGTATGGATGGGTAACAACAAACTAGCATGGGATTAAGACATGCATTTAAAGTAACATGTTAAGATAGAAGCTTAACATATCATGAAACCTTGAAAGATAGATTTCCAACAAAACCAAGAAAGGAAGTTTAATCCTCCCGCTGGGTAAAATGAATGGGTCAGCCCCACCCCCCATCCGGCTCAGCGTCTTGTCTTCCCGAGCAGCTAGCTCCAGGGATGCTCATTAACAAGACACCAACTTAAGGCAATAGACATCCCTTCCTGTTAGTCCCCAGTGTCTAGAAATCAGTAATCCTGTGTCTAGGAACATGGATATTGCACTATTGTGGCTAGTACTCATCTATCAATTCAGCAAAGATAGGTTTTTCACACCTCACACTAAAAAGCAGGCTTGTGCTTTTCTCCTCCTTTTGTCCCGAGTGTGAATGTTGCAGATGAAGAAGAGAAAGATTAAAGCCAAAACCAACAGAGTCCTGCAGCACCTTAAGAACCATTTATAATGGCACAAGCTTCTGTGGATTTTATCACATTTGAAGCAGTGGAGAGCATTCTGGCAGCAGAGGGTGACTGAAATGTACAGAAACGTAAATTCCACTTTAATTCTTTGTAAAGTTATTTCTGCTAGCTGCCTTCTCAGCATCACTGGACAGGAGTTCCAAAGATCCATTATGTGTTGCTTTCTGCTTTCTGCCTTTCTATTTATTCCAGGGAATTACACAGAGAGCTTGTCAACACTTCCACTTGTCCCATGCTTTTGCTCCACTGCTTTCCCTTGGAAAAACTGCTCTTTAGTGCTAAATTGGCAGAAACGTCATTTCACGGAAAACCCAGTTGCTGTTTGTTCTTATTCAGCACTAAACTGCAGGTTTTCACAGGCAAAGTGGCAGGGCAAATGGAAGTGTGGATGTGTCCCGAGTTTTTACAATATGAAAAGTGCCTTCTTTTAAAATATTTCTTTTGCTGCTGGTGAGGAAGTAAAACCTTCCATACTTCCACATCCATCATGATTTGATGTAGGGTTTGATGTGGAGCCAGCTATCTAGAGCAAGGACAGGATGCTGCCCTGGCACTTTGGATGTTGTGGGGTACAGGCAAAGAGAGGTGGTGGGTTGAAGGATCAATATTTAACTTACAAGCATTGATAACATAAATGTGCACATGCGGCTGTGTACATACAATCCATTTAAAGCACATGACTTCCCCCCCAAAGAATCCTGGGAACTGTAGTCTGTTCAGGGTATGGGAATTGTAGCCCTGTGGGTAAACTACAATTCCCATGATTATTTGGGGGGTGGGGAAGCTACATGCTTTAAATGTCTGACATATTTGCAGAAACAAGAGTCACATGTGATGTTCTGCAGAACAGTTAGGGGCTGAAATAGAAAGACTATTTCCTTTGGGTCTTAATCCACTTTGGTTTCCCTTCATAAGAGCATAAAAAAAGCTGGTCAATGTCAGAAGGAGATTTACGGGAGCAAGACTGGTTTGATCGTACACGGAACCTTGGGAGCCACCATAGACGCTGCAACTATTTTGTGGAATAGAGCACAAGAGGCACTTGGGGGGGGGGGTTAATGCTTCACAGGGCACTGCTGAAATATCAGACCGCAAGGTCCACTACTACCAATGTCTTATAGAGTCAGGTCACTGGCAAATCTAGCTCAGTACTGCCTACTCTGGGGGTGATTGGCAGTGGCTCCACAGCAGGAATGGGGAACCTGCCGCTTTCCAGATGTTGTCCTATAAACAGGAATGTGGTTTCCAGCAATTAGTCTTCAGAAGCCAAGCCTTATGAGGAACGGTTGAAGGAAGTGGGTACGTTTAGCCTGGAAAAGAGAGTGAAAGGAGATATGATACCCAACTTGAAGTATCTAAAGGGCTGTAACATGTAAGATGGAGCAAGCTTGCCAGTGTGGTGTAGTGGTTAAGAGCAGTGGACTTGTAATCTGGGGAACTGGGTTCGATTCCCTGCTCCTCCACTTGCAGCTGCTGGGTGATTTTGGGCTAGGCACACTTCTCTGAAGTCTCTCAGCCTCACTCACCTCACAAGAGTGTTTTTTGTGGGGGAGGAAGGGAAATGAGATTGTTAGCCGCTTTGAGACTCCTTAAGGGGAGTGAAAGGCGGGATATCAAGTCCAAACTCTTCTTTTTCTTTTTTTCTGGAGGTTTAGTTGGAGATTCCAACTAAACATCAGGAAGAACCTTCTTACAGTAAGAGCTGTTTGACAGTGGAACAGTCTTCAGCAGAAGGTGGTGGACTCTCTTTGGGAGGTTTTTAAGCAGAGGCTGGATGGTCACCTGTCATGGATGCTTTAGCTGAGATTCCTGCATTGGACTAGATGAACCTTGGGGTCCCTTCCAACTCTACAGTTCTATGAGTCTATGAAGCATTCCTGCCTCCAACACTGGAAGCAAAGCAGAATTCGCATTGCAGCCCCCTACCCAAGGGTGGGGAGACCTCTCTTTTGATCATACTTTAGCATCTCCGATGTCACATGCGCAGAATCTTTCACATCTTCATCCACTACTAGACGACCCTCACAGTTAGGCGCAAAGCGCGCGCCTTGAGAAGGCCCTGGTCGGTCTTGCGCGACTTCAGGGCTGCCCCCGAGGAGGAAAATGCGTCTTCCTTTGGGAACAAGACCCACCCCTTCCCTGGCTGAGCTCAGAGCCGGCCCCGCTCCCTGGAAGCGTCGCGTCCCCTTCCTCGCCACCCACCCCCGACAGCAGGGACCTCGTGCGCATCGGGCTCCCCCAGCGGCTGCGCGTGAATGGCGGGGAAGGCGCCCAATGACTGATCCAGCATCGGGGCTGAAGGCGGGGGCTTTTCGGCAAGCCAAGCCGGGGCTGGGCAGCCGATTCCGCAGCCGGGGCCGCTGGTGCTGCTGCTCCTCCATCGACGGGTGGAGGCGGCGGTGGTGGCGGCGAGGAGGAAGAGGCTGCCCACTGCTCGCCCGCCTGGGTTCGCCCCGGCGCCACCTGTGATGCTGACGCTGGAGAAGCGGACGGGAGACGGCGATGCGCGCACCGGGCGCGCCTTGAGCCGACGGAGACGCCGGGCGCCTGCCGGAGGAGGTGGAGGAGGTCGGTGAGCCGCAATCGCGAGGAGGAGGAGGAGGAGGAGGAGGGGCTGTTTATTGTCTCCGCATCGAGGGCAGTGGGATCCTGCCGGGCAACCAAGCGGGGCCCTGGCGGCAAAGGAGGCGCGATCCGGGGGCGCAGCTCTCCGGTGCGGCACCTGGCTGGCGAGAAGCGCCGCGCTTGGCGAGCCCAAGGCCCGCCCGGGGTGTGCGACCGCTCTCCTCGGAGACCTGTGGCGAGGCCGGCGGCCGCTTTGGGGCCGCTGAGCCCGGGGAGGGAAGGCGATGCTGGAGATAGCGCAGCGTGCGGGCGCCGCCGTCCAAGCCCTGGGGCGGAGGGCGTGCGCGCTCCGGGATGGACGGACAGCCGGCCTGGCTCAGCCCCATCCCCCGCTCGCCTGGCCAGATGGCCCTTGTTTTAGACAGAGAAAGGGAAGCGGGCGGCAGCGAGACCGCTCCTCTCCTAACGTGGTCTCTCCCGCGCCCCGCAGCAGCAGCAGCAGCAGCATGGAGCAGATCCTGGGCTGTGATTCGCCGTTTCAAACGAAAAAAGGGATCTCCCTGGGAATGGAGGCTTCTGCTGCTGGAAGCCTCCCATCCCTGGCGTATAACCGCACCATCAAATGCGCTGCAGTTGAAAGTCCGTGGTGGGGGCACTCTGCACTTGCTCAGAGAACTAGCTGCTTCTATCGCGTGGCAGGTTAAACCACCCCAAGGCATGGCGCTCGAAAGAGTGGTTTTGTGTGTGTATGGAGGGCGCGGAGGCCTGGCTGACGTCGAGGCTTGGTAGGCGACCGCTTAGTGGCTCCATGCTCCTATTGGCAGGAGTTGCGGGGGATCTCTTCATCCTTTTGCTCGGCCTGTGCCTGCCATTTCTCGATTCCAACCTCTGGGCTGATTCCTGATCCTACCTGTGTGTTCCTCCTATGTAGTAATTTGTTGGTTTTTGTTTTGCCAAGAAATGCCCTCTTCACAACGGGCTGGGGCTGCTCCAAGCTGCTGCTGCTGCGTTTTCAGGAGGATCAAAGAGAAGAAGCCACTTTGGCCTACAAAGGTGTTTAAAAAAACCTCTTTCCCTCACCCCACCCCAGGGCCACGTGGGCAGGGGATTATTGTGGGGTTAGATATAAGGCAAAGCTTTGACCTTAGAGGCCAGGTAGGTGTTTGTTTTAGAACGGAGGCAATTGTTCTGTCAGTTACAGTAGGGAGAGGCTGTGGAAATACAGAATTTGGGTTTGGTGCCTGAGGCAGAAAATCCAAATTATCTCCACCACCCTTGCCATGGTTCAGGTTTGATGCCTTCCTGTTATGATGCCATTTGCTGGTACCCCAAATTTGCTTTTTAAGGTGATCTGATGTAGCCCCAACTCATAAGAAGGCTACACTGCAATGATATCAACAGTGTTCTTACTGTAAGGCTTATTTCCTTCTCTTTGAAGTTCCACCCCCTCCCCCAAGATGCCTTACATTCTTTGGAAGGATAAATTCATGCCACTGCAAAAAATAAAAACATTATTGGAAGGGAGGGTGGGTTTTCCCCTAGTACCAAACAGACTGATGCCAGCAATAACAAGAAGTCAGCTTTTGGGTGATATAACTTAAAATGCAATCACTATTCAAAATTTGATGCTGCAATTTATGTAATTCCCCCTTCTCCCCCCTCAAAAAACCCCTTTCTCTTGCTTCTTACAAAACCAATCTTTATGTATGTTTACTTGGAAGTAAGGCTAATTGTGTTCATTGAGGTTTATGTCTTGGTAAATATGTTTAGGATTACACCTGGAAACATGGAAAAATCAGTGAAAATTCATTGAGAGATGGGGGAATGCCAAATATGTGTGTGTGTGTGGGGGCTTAATATACCTGAACCAGAATTTTAAACCTGGGGCTTTCGTGTTTATCCCTTCATGGCAATGTTTCATAGTCCTTCTTGGCTTTTTTTTTTTTAAAGGATGAGGATTTTGGACTATGTTGTTGCATATAAGAAAGAATCAGCTGTTTATTTAGCACTATTAGATAACAAGTGGGACTTTCAGCAAAATTTAACAGTCCCTAAGAATCTAGTTCATGTTGAGAGCTTCAACCAGCCAGAAACATGAGCCTTGTAGGCCTTTTCTGGCCTTGCAGACCAGTCAGTGGTGGTGATTATTCCCTCCCTCCCTTAAGTGCTATCTCAGCATCTTCTTCTACTATATATTTTGAAATACGTTTTGAGTTGCCTGTCTGCCTGCTCTCTATGCATTTGGATGCCTCTTGAGATATTGTTGCCAAACTTAGCATGATGTTTCCTGAGGTGGAGCAGCCATTTTTTGGTCTTATGTTTGGATACCATGGTACGCCATTTTGAATTGAAATGTTCCAAACTGTGCCAATTTGGAAACCTCTGAATACATCATTCTCCCCTTTGACATGAAGGTTCCTGAGATGGAGGAGCAGGCTTTGGTCTATGTTTAGAACCCCAGACACCATTTTTTGAATCAAGGATGGCACACCAGAACCTTCCAAACTACACTGATTCGGACACCTAGGAAGATATCATCATCCAGTTGGGTACTGTTAGATGCCATTTTGAATCAGAAGGCCAGCCAAACTGATCCAAACTGCATTGTTTTGGACACCTAGGAAGGTATCACCAAATTTGGTGTGATGGTTTATGAGATTAAGGATGCATAATCTCTTATGTTTGGATACTGTTGGATGCCATTTAGAATCAAGATGGCGGACTTAACCGTTCCAAGCTGATTTTAACCAAATTTGGCAGGAAGCTAGTATGGCAAAGTTGAACCAGATCATGCCAATTTGAGCAGATCCAGGTTGGGAGCAGTCAAGGGCTCTCAGCAGGTGGGGAACTGGGTGGGAAGAAGGGGAGGCAGTTTCTGCAAAGAGCAGGATGGGACATACTTGTCCCCAGCAGGGGAACACACACGTGCTGTCAAACTGAGCAGGGCCGAGCTCTTTGCTCAGCCACTGATGATTAGAGGGTGCAATCCCTCTGGTTGCAGGGTTAAGCTTTGCTAGTACGTTAGCCTCAGGGAATGTGCCGTCGAAGCAGATCCCATCGGAACTGAAAAAAAGGAAGGTTGAGACCGCAGAGGTCAAGCAGTGGGCGGAGGAGACCTAACCCCAGGACCAGGGGGCTGGGGGAAGAGGAGAACCGTCTACCACCCCTGTGTTGGCTCAGTGCCTGGGGTCTGTTGGTTATAGCCCCCGTGGTGATGGCTGGAGCAGAATATGATTTTGGGGGGGGGCAGGGGGCGATGATGAGTGAGGTGGGTCTGGCACAGGTGGGTGGCTACAGTGCTGTGGCAGCTCCGTAAGTGGCAGCCATGAGCTGGGAGGTGGTGGCAGCGCCAGCAATGACTGCTGGGGCATGAGTGGCACAGAGCTGTAGCATGTACCCAGCAAGGAATGAATGAATGAATGAAACTTTATTTGCCTCAGCCGTCAGCAACCAGCAGCAAGGATGCGGGCCTGCTGGTCCCCTGCATGCTTCCAGCTGGATTGAACAATTGTCCCTCTCTCAGGAACATCATCAAGGCGATGGTAGGAAGAAACAGCATCATCTTCCCCCTTCCGACCACATGGTTTTAAAAACTCTTCAAGTAAACATGAGCCTTGCTCCCAGATTGATTTGGGGCAGGATTCCGGTTGGGTGTCTGCTGGGGCAGGTCAAGGTGGCAGTCCATAGCCCTAGAAACTAACACATTACATTATTATTTATAAATATAAATATCAACTTTCTACTAGTTCTTTCTTTTTTGGCCTGGAAGTTCATTGTCAGGCTGGTATTTGGAAGTTTTTAAAAATTCTTGCAATTTTTGCACTTACCATATTGGCCTGAATATAAGCCACACTTTCCCCCCCAAATTCCGACCTCAAAATGTTAAAGTGTGCCTTATACTCGTGACCTTATGCCACCGGCAAAGCAATGTGGCTCCCCCCCCCCCCCGAAGCAGCCAGGGTATTGTTTTTCTTTACTCCCCCCCATCAATTTTAAAGATGTGGCTTATTTGTGGGTGCGGCTTATATTCAGGCCAGTACAGTAAATAGTTTGAAATACTAGGAAGGCCCCCCAAGTATGCAGAAACCACTGCCCTGTTTTTGAGTGGTCCCATTTCACTTCCATACTGAGGTCCTCTACCACTTGATTTTGCTCTTAGAGGGAATGAACATATAATTAGTTCCTTCCATCAGTCTTCTATTAATAATCATATTCTCTGTATAACCTTTCGGTACTGAGCCCTTTAGAATTTTTATTTAGGGCACGATCCGGCCCTAATGTTAAAGATTTTAAAGGGTGCTTGCATGCCTATGGATATGTGCTTAAGAGTAAATCCCATTGAACCACGTGGCTTACTTTTAGTCAACTTAAATAGGATCGGGCTGGAATCCTTTAAAAAGCTATTAGCATGCAGGCTGCAACGAAACCTTGCAGTGTTGAGTGTTCTGTGCCAGTCACCCATGCCCCTTTCCAGGATATTCCATTCCCCTTCGAAAACTATCAATATTCTTTGTCTATAATGTTTTCTTTTGGTACTTAATGCAAACCTTGGAGTCCCCTCCTCTGGCCTCTTCATATTCCCCTCTTGTGTGTGAACATTGCTCTTGGTTGCGTAAGCAGCAACGTTTGGAACGTCAGAAATGGGGGGCAACTATGCTTTCACTCTTTGAAGGGGGGTGATTAGATTGCCACCTGCTTAGCTGCTGCATTGGACCTTACTTTCATAGTGTATTCACTGGAATCCAGTGCTGCCCTGCTAAACACACTTACCGCACTTTTCTGTCTATAAGATGCCCCCACGGATAAGACACCCCCTATTTTGGGGGACTCAAATTTCAGAAAATGGGGGGAGATGGCACAGAGTTGTTGAGCTTTTTTAGGGGGGGTGACCCAGGGTTGCTGAGCTTTTTTTAGGGGGGATTGCAAAAAATTGCAGTTGCTGCCGATCGCCCACCCAATTGCCGCAGCGTCAGCCAATCAACACCACCCATTGACGCAGTAACCAATAACACACCCAAGAGCCACAAACAGCCGCTGCAGCAACCAATCAAACGTCCAGCCTATTCACTACCCATGTAGAAATGTATAAGATGACCCAATTTTTCGCATGATTTTTGAATAAAATAATATAGTCTTATACACAGAAAAGTACAGTAAATTGCTAGTAAATAACATTTTATTTGGAACACAATTAGGATTGTTGTGTACATGTTCCCTCGATTATTTAGCCTCTGCTTAGATGGCCCCCTTAGTGGGATGTCGGTGCTTAAGTTTAAGCTGGAAATGGATTGGGGTAAGATATGATAGCTTGTTCAGAGTCGTCCAGAAAGTGTCAGGGAGGGATGGGGACCTGAGCCAATTGTAGGAGTAGCTGCTGTCCCACCAAGTTGGATTGCCTGAGGCCTGCTGGCATAGCCTTAGCAGAGCCCCCGTTTCCCATAGAATGCCACCAGCACTTGAGGGAACAATCCTGAGCACAGGTACCTGGTGTAAGTTATGCCGGCATAAATCAAGCTGGCATAAATATGGCACATGGAGAAACTGCCCGGGGGGAGGGAAATGCTGGCTGTGCTGGCCACAGCCCAGCAGAATGGGGAGACATCGCACCAAAACACAGAGCCACCTTGGCTGGTGTCCCCATGGGGACTGGGGCCACCTGTGGACACACAGGGGAGTGTTCCTGAGCTGACTAGTCGGATGTGTACAAACCGCGATGCCACATGGACCTCGCAGTCACCAGGCCCAGAATGCCAATGGGTGACGTAGTGCACACAGTGTCCCTGGCAACGCACAGACGGCCAGTGCTAGAAATCCCCCAGGTGTGTTTTGGGCCAGTTGCAGCCATATGGAGATCTCTGGATGCGAGGCTGGCAACTGACATCTCCATCTGACTGGCGCCTCTAGCTTTCTAAAGCAGGTAAGCAGAAGAGCTTATGCATTGTGTTTATATTCCACATTTTGCTGCTGCCGCCCTCAGTTAATCCCTACAACAGCTCTGTGAGATAGGTTAAGAGGCTGTGAATGGCCCAAGATCACCCAGTGAGCTTCATGGCCGAGTGGGGATTTGAACCCTGAACTTCCCTTTGTTGCCTCCAGTTGCAATGCAGCCATTTGCCTGGTCTTTGCCTCCCTGTCCCTATGGGTCAATTACATCTCCTTCCCCTGCTCTTGGGCGTATTATAGCCTTGGGGCTCCATCAGGGTGTGCTGTGTGCTTCTTGCTTCCACTCCTAGGGCAAACAACCACCCATGTTCCTGGGGGAACAAGAAGCAGCAGCCCAGAGAATGAAAACAGAGCCCTAAAACTACCGTACATGTCCTGGATGGCTGCTCCCTTGCCCCTGCTGCTACTGATTTCTGGGAGTTGTGGTCCGGAGGCAGAGTCCAAAGATGCTTCACATTAGGTTCCAGTGGTTGCAATGTGATCTCCCTTGCTGTCACAACCCATGCACAGATGAGACCCGAGATTGAGAGCACTTTGAAATGGGGCTCCTCTCCCACTAAAGGGGTGTGGGTGATGGTCACAAGGCTGCAGCTCCACATGAGGGGCCTCCATGGTGGGTGCAGAGTGCAGCATCTGTTGAATTATGGCCTGGCAAGCAAAGGAGAAGGCATGGAAACATGTGTAAACAGTAGCACCCTGGTGCAGTGTGTCAGGTGTGTATGTGCAGTGCTGACTGCAAGAGAAGTGGGGGGTCGGAATTGAGAGAGGGGCTATTCTTATATCCTGTGGTGTATCAGCTGAGGATGGGTCTGTGGCCCCACCACCACCACATGGGTCAATGAGGAGCAAGATTGAGGGTGCTCCTTGTGTTGGGGTCATGGAGCCTGCATTTTGAATTGTGGTTTTATGCATTTATTGATGCAAATGGCTTTGAATTTTTTTATGATATAGCAGCCTACAAATATATTTATATATTGTACAAATAAAATTAAAAGGGAATGGGGCTCCTGGATATTTAATAGGTTAGTAGTACAATAGTAAATTGTAATCTTATTTTGTGAACCACCCTGAGATCTATGGGTGTAGGACTGTTAATAATAATAATAATAATAATAATAATAATAATGTGGAAGAGGACATTTCAGTAGGGTGTAGCACAGCTATTAAAACTGGGACCCACTTGGTCTTTTCCACCTGGTTGGCCCACTCACCAAACTCTCATTTCCAGGATTCTCTGTGTCAGTTAAACTAGTAAAAATCTGAAGAAAGGATCTTGTGTGTGTTTGCTCCCCTCCCCTCTCTGCACGGCTGTTTTAGCACACCATGAGCCATGAGTTTCTAGCTTATTCTGGTTTGCTATGGAATGGTAACTTGCTCGTGAGGCATGCCACCTGATTGCTGCTGCTTTGCTGGCTCAGACATGGTAAATAAACCAGGCAGCCTCCATTTCCTCTTGCACCTGATCCAACGATCGTGGTTTGTTGTTGCTGCCCAACCGGAACTCACACGGTTTGTTGGCTTGCTGATCATGGCTTGTTAGGGAGCAACCAACCACGGCCCCCAGTTTGAATGTAAGAGGAAACCAATCCTTCCTGGCTGGTTCTCCTGCTTGCGCCGGGGAAGGAGCAATTGGGCAGCAAGCAAGAGAATGCTGTTCACTTATGGCTTACCACAAGAAGCCAGGAACGTGGCTTACTGAGATGCACAAATATACGGTAGTCTGTGTGTATATTATATATTCACATTCATACATAATCTTCTGTGGCGTGTAAACATATACATGGTACATAGATGCTTTCTTCCCTCCCTAATGAATTGACTCCAACACGGAACAAGTTTCTCATTTTTTATAAAATGATTTCCTCATTTTTGCTTTCTTCTTCTGAAAGTAGTAGTGATTGGGAACCTTTTTAGAACATGTTCTTCTCCCCCCTCGCCCCAGCATTCTTGCAGTGGATTTTAAAGCTGATTCACAGTTGCGCATAGACTGTTGAGTGTCTCCTCCCTTGGTGACCGGCCGCTGAGAACTAGCCTTGTGTGTTGAGGTGATATAGAAGCATACTCTGCAGTGTTTGACCTGCGGTGGCTCTTTGAGACATGCAGATGGCACTTGGCTTTACGATCGCTGTGCGTGAACTTGCTCTGAAGGGGGAAGGCATTCCAGGATCTTGTAAAAGGCTGAAGGGTGGCAAAAGCAGCAAGAGAAACGATGGGGTTCAACATTTTTATTCTGGTGGTGGCAGACTCTAAATGCTAGGATTGGGCTATTCCACTGCGAAATGCGAATTCTTCAACATTTGTTTGAGAAATGGGTGCGTAAACAAGCGAGGAGGGGCTAATGCCACAGTGGTGGGCGAATCCCAGGGAGAGCTGCTACTGCTTTCTTCAGGTCTTGCTCAGGGGCTTCTCATCGGAGCATCTGGTTGGCCACAGTGAGAACAGGATGTTGGACTAGGTGGGCCCCCTGTGGCCTGATTCAGCAGGGCTCGTCTTATGTACATAACTGAGAAAACAAGAAGACTCCACAAAATGCATTTTGCACATGTTCCAAAGCACTTTTCTTTCTCATATGCTTTGGAGCTCAGCTCTGGTACGTCCTGGCTAAAAATACTAAACCCACGGCCAAGCCAAAGGAATGAGTCGGTATCGGTGACATCAGCAGCCCATAGATCAGCCTTTGCCAACCAAGTTCCTTTTGGCTTACAGCTTCCCATGAGCCCCAGCCAGCACCGTGACAGTTTGCAGCCGTTTGATAAATGTGACCTTTCATATGGGTCCAATTGCATGGCATATGCTAGCACAGATTAGGAGATCCATTGCATTAAGTAAACAGACAAATTGGGGCAGCCACTGACATTGGGGTTCCACTATGAGGTCCAACTCATCTGTTTACAAAGTTGCTTCTTCACATTTATTTGTGTTAAACCACAGAGCCTAGGGCTTGCCGATCAGAAGATCGGCGGTTCGAATCCTTCGACGGGGTGAGCTCCTGTTGCTCGGTCCCTGCTCCTGCCCACCTAGCAGTTCAAAAGCATGAAGTACAAGTAGATAAATAGGTACCGCTCCGGCGGGAAGGTAAACAGTGTTTCCGTGTGCTGCTCTGGTTCGCCAGAAGTGGCTTAGTCATGCTGGCCACATGACCCGGAAGCTGTACGCCGGCTCCCTCGGCCAATAAAGTGAGATGAGCGCCGCAACCCCAGAATGGTCTGTGGTCTGCGACTGGACCTAATGGTCAGGGGTCCCTTTACCTTTACCTATCCTGCTTGCTGGGTGAAGCTTTGGAGATTGGAGGGTTTGTGTATGTGTCACTGAGTCAGATTGTTAATGTAGACATGCCTTTTCCTGAGCCTTCCATTGTGGCTTTGGCAGGGATCTTGGTAGTCGCCACCAGCTTGGCTTGTGTTATTACAGTGCATCTCCAAAAGCCCTATCCATGACTGGATGCCCCCCAGCAATGAAATAGGGGTGAGGGGGCTGAGAGGAGAGAAATCCTGTCCTGCTGGCTCCTTTCCTCTTTGTGTGTCTTCGGAGGGCTTTCTGCCATCCCAGCTTTGTCTCGCTCCAGCTGGCTCTCTGTGGTGGACACCCCTTGGGGGTACCTTAGGATACTTGCTATTGTCTTAGTCCCTTGCCCTTTGCAAAACGCCCAACTCTCTGCTTGCCTGCTCTGTTTAAATCAACCCACTCGGCACATGCTCCCCTTCCCCACTGCTTGTAGCCAGCTGGCCTGGCAGGGGGAGGGGAGAAAGGGTGGCTTGTAATATAGGCATAAGGAAGCTTTCTCCTCTCCCTCCACCCCCACCCCACTTGAATGTAGGGGAAGGGAAAGGATTCGTTCCCATTGGCAAATGGATCAGGGTTGCAGTGGCAAAACCACTTAGCCACCTGTAGGAGCTGATGCTTCTGCGACTAGGGCTTTTAACTCTTTCTCCTCATCTCCGAGAGGGTGAGGATGTTTATGTGTCTTCTTGGGAGTCTTGATTTTTACCTGTGGCTCCTTTAGATCTGTGCCTCTACAGTTCCTGGTCTCTCTGTGTGTAGTTGTGGATTGGTGCCACACATGTAAGTCTGAGGACATGCACTCTTATATACCCTCCCTCCAGGATGTTACGGGTTGTGTTCAGCAGAGCCCTGCCCATTGAAATGAGTCGTGTCCAATAACTTCAGTGGGTCTACTCTGAGGAGGACTGGCGTGGAATGCCGTCCTCTGTGTGTTTGAGTATACAAATGCGGGTGGCGCTGTGGTCGAAACCACTGAGCCTTTGGGGCTTGCCGATTGGAAGGTCAGTGGTTCGAATCCCCACGACGGAGCAAGCCCCCTTTGCTCTGTCCCAGCCAGGGGCAAGGGGGGGGGGCCAGACCGCTCCGGGTGCCCTCACTGAGGGGGCTGACATTTGGCAATCTGCCTGCCTGTGACTCCCAAGCCTACCCCCTACCCTGAGTCGTCGGGGTATAGGGGGGAGCTGCACTGCTTTGCTGGCAGCATTCCCCCTTCTCCCCTTCGTTTTGACAGCTTGGGGAAGGGTTGGGAGTCGCAGGCAGGCGGCACATTGAATGTCCGCCATGGGCGGCTCGCTCTGCCCCCAGCTGCAGGGCGCACGCGTTGCTCTGGGCACCTGAGAGGCTATCCCGCACCTGGTCCCAGCTCCTGACAACCTAGCAGTTCAAAAGCACATCATTTAAAAAAAAAAAATTATTAAGAGTTTAAAGATTACAAAAAGAAAAAAAAGAATTAAACAAATCAATATAATACAATACAAAAACAAAAACAGAAACACTACATAGAACATTGAATTAACAAAACAAAACAAGAACAATTAAAAACACTTCCAATATTTTCAAACTTAGCTTTCATTCACTTGTTTCATTGACTTCCTCACGCCTCCCTTTTTGTATTCCACTTCAATTAACTGTTTCAGCAATTCCTTTCCATCTTCCTCTGTTTTCTGTCCTGTAGTTCAAAAGCACATCAGTGCAAGTACATAAATAGGTACCGCTGTGGTGGGAAGGTAATTGTGTTTCTGTGCACTCTGGTTTCCATCACGGTGTTCCGTTGTGCCAGAAGCAGTTTAGTCCTGCTGGCCACATGACCCAGAAAGCTGTCTGTGGACAAACGCCGGCTCCCTTGGCCTGAAAGCAAGATGAGCGCCGCAACCCCATACTCGCCTTTGACTGGACTTAACTGTCCAGGGGTCCTTTACCTTTTAAATCCATGCCTGCTCTAGATCTTAGGGTCTCTTGGGGAACAGGAAGATGCCTTACCTGAGTCAGATCATTGGTCCATTTAGCTTAGGAGAGTCGTTCCTCAGGGGTTTAGTACATGCATTGAATGCAGAAGGTCCCTGGCAGTGCTTTTCCCCAAGAAAAACAGAGGCCACAATCCACCACTAAATTCTTACTGGGCGATTCGGAGCAGCCCCAAACAGATGCCAGTTTGGCAACAGCTGCATTCACTGCCCACAGAGGTGCTAAAATCTACAGCAAGCTGCCTCATTAGCTGGTTGGGGGGGGTCATCCCTGGTTCTGGTGCAGGTAAAATAAATGTGCCCCTGCCTCCCTCATTCTCTTAGATTCAGGCGGACAGCTACGGCAGCTCGGAAGGGCCCTCGCACAAACACACACACACGTGCAACAGGAAAGGCCTGGCTGGAAAGTTTGAAGCCGGCCACTGCTACACGGGAGACCGATTGAAGAAAAGGAAATACAAATTGGCCCTGCCCTGTAGCTTGAGCAGTTGTACCTAGGAGCAGCTAGGAGCTGGGTGGAGCCATAGATGATGATGATGATGATGATGATGATGATGATGATAATCATAATCATAATCACAATAATAATAATTTATTTATTTATACCCCGCCCATCTGGCTGAGTTTTCCCGGCCACTCTGGGCGGCTTCCAGTCGAGTGTTAAAAACAATACAGCATTAAATATTAAAAACTTCCCTAAACAGGGCTGCCTTCAGGTGTCTTTTAAAGAGAAGATAGGTGCTTATTTACTTCACATCTGAAGGGAGGGCGTTCCACAGGGCGGGCGCCACTACCGAGAAGGCCCTCTGTCTGGTTCCCTGTAACCTCACTTCTCACAGTGAGGGAACCGCCAGAAGGCCCTCAGAGCTGGACCTCAGTGTCTGGGCAGAACGATGGGGGTGGAGACGCTCCTTCAGGTATACAGGACCGAGGCCGTTTAGGGCTTTAACAGTCAGCACCAACACTTTGAATTGTGGTCAGAAACATTGGGGGCCAATGAAGATCTAATAAAAGTATAGATTTGCACATGCTGGCCAACTTCTGTTTTGGCTTGAAATGTTTGTTTTGGGCTTCTCAGAAGTAGGTAAAGGCAAGCGTGTAAAGGGAGTGCTGGCTGGAAATGGCACCCACCTGAGAGGCGCTGTAACTGGGCTCCGGTGCGCTCCGGCTGAAAAAAAATAAATCACTGGTCCCGGGTTCTATCCTTGGTATCTGCAAGGAGGACAGGGAAAGCCTTCCTGCCTAAAACCTTGAAGAAGAGTGAAACCAGCTCGTTTAGACAATATAGATGGGTCAACAGACTGAATCGGTATAAAGCAGCTTCCTGTTTTCTTATAACACTGGCAGCAGGGTTTCATGCAGGATATGCCACGGATTGGGTCTGGGACAGTTTGTATGCAGAGCAAGTGCTCAGCTGCCGAAAGGAAAGTTTCCAGTCCTCATGATTCTAAATAAAGGGCTGATTTAAACTGGGACATCAGAAGATGCCTTCTACCAGGTTAGACAACTTGATCCTTCTAGTTCAGCATTGTTCCCATTGATTGGCAGTGGTTCTCCAGCGTGCTGTGAGGAGGAGCAGCAGCAGCAAAAAGTCAACAGCGAGACCCTTGCTGGGCTGTGGACCTCAGCAGATGCCCAGCGATGCTGAGCTGATTGCTGACCCTAATGTGAATCTACTGATCTCTTGGTGACTTTGCATTTCCAGGATCTCAAGTGTGTGTGTGTGTGTGAGAGAGAGAGAGAGAGAGAGAGAGACAGACAGACAGACAGACAGACAGACAGACAGACAGAGTGATGGAGAAAGAAGCACTTGTTATGTGTATTCAGATCTTAGTATGTGCAGCTGCATGCGTCACCCTTCCTCAGTGCATGGACTTGCTCTGTGCATTGTGGGTCATGTGAATGAGAATTGCTTGAAAGAACCTCTTCCCCACAAAGTGCACCCAGCGTCAGAACTTCATTGCTTGATTTAATATGTGAATACTCAAGGCAGCAATAGACCAATTCCTCCAACCCAATACAAATCTACTTGGCTCTTTTAGGTACAGTGGTACATCGGGTTAAGTACTTAATTTGTTCCGGAAGTCCGTTCTTAACCTGAAACTGTTCTTAACCTGAAGCACCACTTTAGCTAATGGGGCCTCCTGCTGCTGCCACGCCGCCGGAGCACAATTTCTGTTCTCATCCTGAAGCACAGTTCTTAACTGGAGGTACTATTTATGGGTTAGCGGAGTCTGTCACCTGAAGCGTATGTAACCTGAAGCGTATGTAACCCGAGGTACCACTGTATATGCATTAGATTTCTTTCCTGAGTCTGTGCTGCAGCCAAGTATTGTGAATCTGCTTAGAATGTGCTGATGGCATTAAATTCTCTGGGGAAGTGAGAGGAGGGAGAGAGAGAGGATGCTGGGAAGGAAGGGGGACAGATGTTTTTGAGTCCTGAATACGGTACGGTTTTATTCTGTATATATTCTGTGCGTGTGCTGAATCTCAGTAAAAAATATTTTTTTAAAAAAAAACAGATCTGCTTGTCTCCCATTGTGACACTCTTTGCGGCCACAACCCTCAAGCACACCATCTGAGGTGGCCACCTCAGCTAGCCCCATGGTTAGGGGGTATCTCTGTCTGTGGGGAGCTCCATATAACAGCCTTCGCTACTGGTACCCTCCTGATGTTTTCGACTACAGCTGCCATCAATCCCAGCCAGCACAGCTGTTGGCAAAGGCTGCCCATATAGCATTTTGAGCAGAAGAAAGCCCCCCCGCCGGGGCATCCCATCACTGATGCCTGTTCTGGGCCTAGAAAACACTCTGGCACTGAAGAAAGCCATCTTCATCCTCACCCTCTTATGACCAAGAGTTGAAGTGTTCCATGGCATTGTGGGTAGAGAGAAAAAAGGATTTGAATAAACAAACTTTTCATTGATAATAATCAGCTAAATAGTTTGAGGATCTATACAACTTTGTAACATGCAGAAAACAGCATTCTTAGAGAAACGAAAGACTGAAACTGAGGGAAGTCGGGAGGTGGGGTGGGGGTGGGTGGGTTTTGTGTGGGAGGGGGGAGGGAGGAAAAATGGGGAGAAAAACAAGGATGATATGTTTTTGGATAATATGTCTTGTTATAATTTTGAATAAAAAAGAAAGAGTAACATGGATAATAAATCATGGAAAAGTAAAAAAGAGAGAGAGAGAGAGAGCGAAAAAAGGAAACAGAGTAAGTCCCAGAATCCCTACAAACCTCAGGAACAGGGGGACACCTTTGTGGCAGGGGGTCTAACACAAGCGTCCCGTCTCCCTCCCCCCCACCTGGCAGCTCCTAAAAAATCCTGGAGTTGGTCCTGGCATCATCTTTGAAGGAAGAAAATGGTTGGGAGATGCACAGCTGTTGAGCTTGAGAATAAGCAAGACCATGTCTGTATCCACGACCACTCTCTCTACACTGCACTAGCAGTATTTAAGCATGGGAACACTTTTTCATAGTCTTCATTTTTGCCATTTTCATAATAGTTACAAAACTACAAATGAACACAAGGTCATTTCTCCAATTCCCCCTTTCCCTCCAAGTGATTCCATGTTATACAAGATCCATATAAGTGTGTATTGGATCGTGACCGGTTGTAATCGTTGAATAGTGTTGTTCTCATTTTAGCATCTTGCTCCAGAGAGTACCGTGAGTTGCTGGTGGTTTTGTCGTTGTGTCAACTTTCCTAATGTATGAAATAAACATATACCATGTTTCCTCAAAACAATCTTTTGACATTTGCATATATTTTTTTAGAGCGTTAAGCTGCTTTAACAGTTTTTCCACGAGAGCAATGTTCATACCTTTTTCCAGCCAAGCCTCCAGTGTTAAATTTGTTGTTTCCTAAAGCTGAGCTAGAATTTGCCTGGCTAGCTGTCACAAAGAGGAGTAATAAGTCTTTAAATATTAGTTCTTTTAAATAATCAAGAAACAAGTTTAACAATGCAGTTTTGGGGTCATAAGATACTTCCTGGCCTGTAATGAGACTTGCTCATAATTAGCTTCCTAAAAAAAACGAACCTTTCTTGTGACTCCATTAACTAGGATTGTAGGACCCCATTTGTAGGCAGCCTCTCAAACAGCCCATAAGGCTATCTTGTGTTAAAAAATTAATACTATTTTCTCCTGTGTTTGCTGACACTGAGTTGAATAGCCATTTCCTATGGTTTTTTTTTGGTTTTTTTTTTTGCCAGTCCTACATTTCTGTGTTGCAATCCAGGTCTCTTTGCCATATTGATTTTAAGGAGCTAAGGCCACTTGTCATTGAATCACATAGGAGCTTATGTATGTTTGATAGCAGTTCCTGAGAAGAGTATTTAGGATTTGCTCTGGTTCACCCTGGTGGCTTCAGATAAAATTGTAGAATTGGGCATAAAATTGTACAGTCTGCGTTTCCCAACTTTCCTTTTAGTTGCATACTTGTGAGAGAGGTGCCATATCTTTATATAAATTCCCGACTGTTCCTAGTCCTTTTTGTTTCTAGCCTTTAAACGGCTGTTCCCTAGTTTAAGTTACAAATATTTTGTTCTAAAACAAATGGGACAATGACAAAAGGGAATAAGAATTGGTGAAATGGTTGGTGCGAGATTTTTGGTTTAGATAAATAATCATGGATTTCCATTCCCATCACTCTGTAATTTCCTCAAGAGCAGTTGGTAAAGAGGTTTTAGAATTCCATACTCTTCAACGTTTATCTGATGAAAATAGGGATGTCCTAGGGAAAAGCGGGACGTTCCAGGATCAAATCAGAAACCAGGACGGCTTCTGTAAATCTGGGACTGTCCCTGGAAAATAGGGAGGTCCTGGGATTGACCAGCAAGGCTACATTGTCCACAAAGAGGTTTGTTTTATGTGCCGGTGCAGCAGACTTTATTTCCTGTACTGAGCCATTTTACCATTTTTTTATTAGCTATTGGTACCATGGCGTTGTGGTCTAAACCACCGAGCCTAGGGCTTGCCGATCAGAAGGTCGGTGGTTCGAATCCCCGCGACGGGGTGAGCTCCCGTTGCTCGGTCCCAGCTCCTGCCAACCTAGCAGTTCGAAAGCACGCCAAAATAGGTACTGCTCCGGCGGGAAGGTAAACGGTGTTTCCATGGGCTGCTCTGGTTCGCCAGAAGCGGCTTAGTCATGCTGGCCACATGACCCGGAAGCTGTATGCTGGCTCCCTCGGCCAGTAAAACGAGATGAGCGCCACAACCCCAGAGTCGTCTGCGACTGGACTTAACTGTCAGGGGTTCTGTACCTTTACCTTTACCTTTTTACCATGGCGAGAAAGAAAAGCAGTGGTGAAAAGGGGGCAGCCCTGTTTCATGCCCCCCTCCGGAACCAAGGTGTGTCCCATCCATTTAACCTAACCTTAGCTTGGCCTAAACGTGTTTTCAGACCATTAATGCATTTTCCCCAGCAAGGTATACAAGAAATCCCAGCTCAACTTGTCAAACACCTTGGTGGAATCCGATGAAGCAATAGAGATTAGTTCTTCATTCTTTTGGTAGTATGAACTATATTAGCCATATAATTGGGTCAGCTATGTATTTGTGTCTAATAAGGCATATTCGGTCTTTATCTATTATCAAAGCTGTTAATAATGCTAATCCACGTGCTAAAATATTGCTAAAGATTTTAGCATCTTGGTTTATGAGAGCTATGAGCCTGCATTAGTCTTCTTGGATAGGAAATTTCACAGGTTTCTTCCATTCAGTAAGGATTGGGTCTCCTTGCAGTATAGAACTGAATAATTTTAGTTTAGGGCTCAGTTGCTCTTTAAATGTTTTATAGAACTGGATTATAAAACCTGGATTTATAGAACTGGATTATAAAGCTTTAATTTTGTTAAGGCTTTCGTAGTATCTCCATCCAATATTGGTTCTGTTAAATACTTTCGTTGATTCCTTTCTAGAGCATTTAGTTTCGCTTCATTTAAATACTTGTTCGTTTGCATAATATCTGCTGTTCTGATCTGAATATCTGATTGAACATCTAATCTGAAAGGAATGCTTGCAAATTTTCTCCCACTGTCTCTGTTCAGTATTGTTGCTCTCCATCGTGTCCTTGTGAACTTGTTGAAAAGCTAGAATTTTTAGCAGTGTGCTCATAGAATTTTTGGTTAGTATATTGCCTTGCATATGCTATCTTCCTAATTTCTAAACCTCTCAATTCTGTTCTTTTGTAATAACGTCCTGCATATTTTTTACTGTCGTTGCCTGATTGTTTGTGGGTGTCTTCAGGTTTCTTTATTTCTGTCTGGAGACTAAATTTTGATGCCTCTCTTGACCTTTTAAGATGTGCATATTTAATTCTAATATGGCCTCTCTTACCACATTCACTTAGTCCTCCATTAAGACTTCATTCAGAAATTAAATTATAATATGGCCTCTCTTACTACATTCACTGAGTCCTCCACTAAGACTTCATTCAGAAAGGTCTCCAGTTCATTGATTAAGAAAGAATAAAATCTTTAAGTTCTTCCTTCAATTTATTGACTATGTGTTAAGTAGTGGATTCAGGTTTAGCTTCTGTTCTGGTTTTTAGAGGAGAGTCCATTATATGTACAGTAGTGAAAACAGAAGCATGGTTCAAAGGACCTGGAGAGTTTATAACAGTTGGATCAGCTAGACTTTTTGAGCTTAAACTATAACTGTATGAGTAGCATGTTATTATAATGTGGTGGTGGGTGGGGGGGGGGCGGAGAGTAATCTCGATTAGTGGTTCCCAAATGTTTCCCCCCCATGGACTGCTTCAAAATCACTGAGAGTCTTGTGGCACCCCTAAATAATTTTTCCTGCCTTTTGTAGCAATTGCAATGCACCGTTGCTGGATGAGGGTGTGGATTTTTCCTCAGGGTTTACTCCCGAATCTTTTCTCACAAGGCAGTGGAGGTTGGATCAGAGTTTTCCTTCTCCTGGATGGGCTGCCTTCTTAGGTTGACGAGAACCCCAGAAAAGCAAGTATGACACAGATGTACTTTTAACCAAAATTTAGCAAGGTTCTGCTGCATGCACGCTAGTGCAATGAAGAACATAAGGGCAGTGGCAGAGGCAACGACAGAACAGAAGTACCCACAATTACTCTGTCCCTTGTAAACATACAGGGACGCTTTACCATTGTTTCAACAGAATTTAATAGTTTTTGCATTACATCTTACTGACCAAGAGAAAGTACTTAAACTCTCCAGTTCAGAAGAAGACATAAAATGCTTCCTTTCAGCTTGGTTTTAGACAGAATGGCTTCCTCAGGTTGCCATTGTTTTTGCCGTTTCTCCGTTTTTCTTTCTTGTTTTTTCTTTGGTTTCTTCTGCCAGCTGTATAGATGGTTCTGTTCTTTCTCTGGATCATTCTGGTCATTATTTCCAGTTCTGCCTCTTCATCCTGGCCCAGATTCAGGGCTGTAAGCGTTTTCCTAGCTCCCTCATCATGAGTAGTAGCAGTTGGCATGGTTCCTTCTTTGATTACTGCCTGTTTAAAAAGGAAAAACAAATAGTATTGAATATCCACGTTTCATAGTTTTTCAGTACAGTATATATTTTTTGAACTTGAGCCTTTTTTGTAGGGATCCATTACTCAAGTCCTGAAAGAGACTTTTATTTTTCATTTGGTTTTCCCATGTAAGGTGAAGAACTGTGTTAAATCTTCTTTTACTTGGAAGTAATGAAATGGAATTATAATGGCCTTTGCCTGAGGAATGCGATCAATATCCTTGCTTTCCAGCTGAAGCTCAGTGAAAGTCTCATTAGCCCAGGTTATAAAAATGGGGAGGAGGTGCTGGCTTCCTGCAGATTTGGGCAACCCTCTCGCCCTCGGATTATTTTACCAGCTACAATTCTCCCAGTTGTCCATTGCCTGGTTTTGGATTTCTGGGTTTGCTTTTTCCAGTCCTGCAATGGCAGTTTTTGCTTTAGGCCAAGATTAAGGGTCACTTCTGCAGTTTAAATACCTCCCCCAACTGATCTTTTAAGAAAGGTCCTTAATCTTGACCTTCAGGAAGTTACAAGGGTTGCTCATTAAAGATTTCTCCTGACCCACTTCCGGTTATTGTAGGAGGATGAAATTGCATATGTATAATGATACAACTCTCCATAGGTAATGTGGTAATTTGTAGCTCTGAACTCCTAACAGTTTATCTGTTACTGGTGCTAATGTGGAGTAATGTCTGATAATGGAACCAGTTGAAGCAGAGCGGTCATCAGGTTCCTGTACTTGAAAGGGCACACACCACGGGAGACGTTCAGTGAGATGAGAGAGACTTATGGGGAAGATGCCCCATCGTATGACATAGTCAAGCACTAGCATCGTCAGTTCAAGTGTGGTCAGACTTCGATGGAACGGCTCCCATTCCTGGGCAACCACAGTTGGTCATTGATGAATGACACCATCTGGCAAGTGGAGGCCGCCATTTTGGAGGATCGCCATGTAACCATTCGCCAACTAGCTGCAGATGTCAAGATCAGTGTGGGCTCTGTAGAAAAAATCACCCATGACCATTTGCACATGGGAAAGGTGTCTGCACGGTGGGTTCCCCGGCTGCTGATGCCTTTCCAGAAGCAGGAACGAGTCACATGCTCACAGGCTCTTTTGGCCATGTGTCACAAAACCATTATGACTTCTTCGCCAGACTAATTACTCAGGACGAAACATGGGTCCATCATTATAAATCCTAGTCCAAACAATGGAAGCACTCTGCCTCAGCACCTCCAAAGAAGGCATGTGTCCAACCGTCAGTGGGCAAGGTCATGCTCACGGTCTTTTGGGACCAGCGTGGAGTAGTGGTGATGGATTTCCTGGCAAAGGGAACCACAATTACTGGGCCATACTACGCTTCACTGCTGTTGAAATTGCAGAAGACCATCAAAATCGAGAGGCGTGGTATGCTGGCCGAAGGTGTCTGCCTCCTGCAGGATAATGCCTTGATTCACAACTCGCACGTTGCACCGATGGAAGCATGGTCCTGTGACTATGAAATCCTTCCTCATCCTCCTTATTCTCCTGACCTCACATCATTCCACCTCTTTCCAACCATGAAGTTATTTTTGAAGGGCAAGCTTTTTCCATACAATGAAATGCTGATTTCTGATGTCAAGTTGTGGCTTCTGAGGCAACCTGCCGACTTCTACAGATGAGGTCTCCACAGCTGCATAAAGCGATGGGAGAAGTGTGTGACTCTTGCTGGTAGCTATGTAGAGATGGACTAATAACTGTGCCCAGTTTCGTTTGTCTCAGTCCACGGGGAATTACGTCAGGGGGAATCTTTAATCAATGCCCCTCATATCTATAGCCAGCCATTCTTCCCTAAAGGCTTTTTTGAACTGCCACAGTCGTTCAGACATTTGCGCCATGTCTTTTTTGGGAATATGGGCTGACACGTGGCACGACGAGCCCATTTTAGTATTCCTTCAGGCCTAGATTTGTGGTGTTGTGTCCCTATGGCACAAAATAGGCTGTTAACCATTTCCACTTACCTCAAGTGAGGTTTTGAATCTTCGCCTTTCCAGGTGTTCTGAGGCTGAGTGCTATTTCCCCTCTTTTGGGGGGGGGGTGATATTCAGGGAATTTTTGGCAATAGAGAGCTGGATACTCCTGACAAGGGTTTACACTTTGATTTGGTGTTCTCCTTTGCATTAAAGGTTGTATATATGACATTGTGGGGAAGGATTTCATTTTATATATGCCAGCAGCACCGTTCAAATTGGGTTTGTTTTTGGAGGTTGCTGGAGTGGGGAGCGCAAATGATTGCAGAGTTTAGAGTTCACACTTGCGGTGCGAACATGTCCTGCTTTCTTGGCTCATGTGCCTGTTTAGGCCCCTTCTGCTCTTGGCTCTCAATCCAATCAGTGTCTGGATTAAGTCTTCATGGTATTAGCAGTGCAAGGAGAAGGGTTTTTCAGGGTGATTGGGGGGGCAGCAATGAAGAATATTGGCAGAAATCCCTGTATTTGTCTGGACATAGCTAATAAATCCCACTCTGCTGGGGTGGCGACATAGCTGCTGCTTGTAGCTTTTATGCAAAATATCAAATGAGGTTTCAAATAGTGCACATTTTCTGCAAAAAGGAGTGCTGGAACTTAAGCCTTCCTTTGAAAGCCGTACGCTTTGGCCTGGTAACTTTACTCCCCCTAAAATGCTCACTAAGTGTTGATGGTGGACACTCTGCACATGTTCAGGAGACTCTCTCCCCTGCTGTGTTCCAGACCTTGAAAAAGAAGCTCTGGGCTGGCACTCAGGAGCCCGCCCCCAGAATTTTTTTTTAAAAGCCTACTTTGGTGGGGGGCAGGTGTTGCTGTGAGAGGAACCCCCCACATTTTAAAAGCCAGGTGTGCATTGTGAGCCCTAAGTTAAGTACAGGTTTTCCATTCTGTATAGAATCTGGCTGGCTGTGAAATCAAAATCCCTATTTTTTATTATTTGTTTTAACAAACAAAATGATTCTAGTCCTCATTGTTGTTGGGTGGGGGTGGGGAGGAGGCCTTTTTATTGTTGTTGAAAAAACACAGGCAGTGTACAGATCCATAGCTGGAGTCCTTAAGAGTATAAGCTCCCTTTGGCAGTCCAAAGCTAAGAATAAACTAGTCAATTGGCCCACGTAATCTGCGGATTAGCCACTCTGATGCTCCTAGGTTTGGTGTTGGGATGCTTCTGATAGCCAGGGCACAATAGCGGCTGGTATCGGGAAATCTCATTTCTTATTGCCAGAGGTGTAGAAGGTTACATTAATGTTTTCCTCCCACCTCCCACCTCCCAATAAGGCAGCTAGCTAAACCTGAAATCCAGGGAAGGCATCACAAGCCAATTGCTTTGTGGTAATTCCGGAAAGAGTAATTGTTGATCGGGTAACATAAGCAAAGAAATTAGTATTTAAACTTTTGAACACATTTGTTGATTTCCTGCCTCTGCTTCTCCCACTCTGAATTTTCCTCCCCAAATCCTCAGTGTAAAATACCAAATTGGATACTTTGACTGTTGACTAGCTTTCTCTCTTGCCCTCTTAAGGTTTCTTTTTTTTTTTTGTGGGGTGGGTGAGGAGTGAGCAGCCAAACTGGACCTGCAGTCGGAGTCTAGAGGGTGGGAACAGTTTGGAAAAGGGAAGTCCTCGCCTCCTTTTTTAAAGCCCTTAGTGATAAAATCTCAAGGTGAACATGCTAAAAATGTGCCGGTGCGCTTTTTTTTTTTTTTTAAAAAAAAGCATTTATTTATTTATTTTAAAAAATCTACTTTGTGAATTAGCTGGAACAAGTGAAGTGGGAAGGAGGAAATCAGATTTGTGCATGTGTGTTTAGGTAATGGATCGTGGACTTAATCCTTAAACTGAAAAGCCTGCCTAAGCGTGTTGTCAGAAGCAGGCTGCCCCTGAACTCAAAAATGTGTGCTGAAGGAAGGGACTGCTTGGGGTTGAGGGGGGTGGAGGAAAGGAATTCTGCCCATGCTCAGAGGTAGCTTTCTTATTTATTAATTTTAAAAAATATTTTTAAACTGCCCTTCATCAATACGGTTCCTAAGATGTTATTCATACTCCAGGATTTAGCCTAGCTACTGATAACAAGACTTCAGGGACTTGGACCTTGGAACAAATGGATTTTTAAAATGTGGCGATTTTGAGTTTTGGTCATCGGCTGCACTGTTTTAAGATTTCTAATAAGTCAGCTCATTGGTCTTTCTAGCCCAGCATCTCCCTAGAGCTTGAGGCGAGGGGCTGTAGCCAATGATAGTTCTATTTGACTAATTTAGGCCTGTTGATTTCAGTGGGTCTACTCTGAGTAGAACTTAGTTGGCCACAACTCCAGGTGGTTTCTTCCTCTGCCCTACCTGGAAATATCAGGGATAGAACCTGGGGCCATCTTGCTGGCAAAGAGCTCACTTTTAGGCACCCTTGAACCAGAACATATGAAAGCCCTACTAGACCAGGCCAAAGGCTCATTGGCCCCAGCATCCTGTTTTTGCAGGATAGTTTTGACCATCACAGTGTCTTAGAGGAGGGAATGTTGTAGTTTAAACTCTGTGTGTGAATAACTACCTTCTGTTGTCTGTTCCGAATCTTTCGCTATTTAGCTTCATGGGATGTCCCCAAATTCTAGTATTGCGATGAATTCAGTAAATGTTCTCTGCAACAGGGCAGGGTTCTGTCTGCATGCAAAATGGGAAGATAGCAAATGGTTTTGTAAATACTTGTGGGCATGCCTGCATTTTCTTTGTGCAAAGGCTGCATTTTCATCGCAGCTTAAAACTTACCTCCGGACTCCCCAGCGGCAGTTTCGGGCCTCAGCTGTACATCTGCCGCCTGTCACTTTTCCAAAAGGCTGCATCTGCCGCCTGTTCTGTGTTGATTTCTTCCTTGCCTGGAGCAGAGTTGGCGGGCACATGAGCCCCCAGAAGATAAGAAGGCAGGGCAAGCCAAGTGACCTGGTTTGGCTGCTTGACCCGGATTTGGCACCACAACTGCCACAGGGAGTCTGAGTCATTGGGGCTGTGACCCAGATCTCCATTTTCCGGAGGGGTGGACACTGCTTCTTGGTTTGCTGACTGGCAGCCCCAGTGTACCCTTTGCAGCCAAACCTTTCGATTGTCAGATATTTCTGGGAAAGGAAGGCGCTGGCTCTGTTGGGGTGGCAATGGGTGTTTTGTTTTTTAGGCAACATGGTCATTTCATTAGGCAATTGCAAAGGATGTATGCAAGGTTTTGATTAATTGGAACTCATCTTCAGGTTGGTTGGTTGGTTGGCTGGTTGAGCATTGAAATCAAACCTGGAAGAGGCAGCAGGAGAATGGAAAAAATTATGGGACTGATGGAAGTCTGCAGTTTGTAGTAGCTATAAGAAGGAAGGAAGAGTGGTTGGTAGATCTTGGGACTCAAATAAAAATATCTAATAAATCCATGCCCTCTGCCCTGTCCTGCCCTCTGGGTATTTTATTCCTATCTACATTTTATTGTTTTGGGGGATTTTTTTTTTAAATCATACATACAAACCTGTAGTACAAGAAATAATAAGCATAGAAGCAGCAAAAATCTTGTCTTGAACATATGTGTTGTAAAATAGAATGATAAATAAATATTGATGATGATGATGATGATGACGATAATAATTTATTTGCAGTATACCCTGCCCATCTGTCTGGGTCCCCCCAGCCACTCTGGGCGGCTCCCAACAGAACACTAAAAATGCGATAAAATATCAGACATTAAAAACTTCCCTAAACATGGCTGCCTTCAGATGTCTTCTAAAAGTCAGATAGTTGTTTATTTCCTTGACAGACCATGTGGTGGGCCAGACTATTTTTTTGGGTGGGTGGGGGAATGAACGAATTCCTATGCCCCACAAATAACCCAGAGATGCATTTTAAATAAAAACACACATTCTACTCATGTAAAAACACGCTGATTCCCAGACTGTTCGCAGGCCGGATTGAGAAGGCAATTGGGCTGCATCCGGCCTATGGGCCTTAGGTTGCCTACTCCTGGTTTAGGGCTTTAAAGGTTAGCACCAGCACTTTGAATTGTGCTCGGAAACAGACTGGGACTGACTTTTATCTCAATTTGCCTGATAGAATCAAAGAATTGTAGAGCTGGAAGGGACCACAAGCGCGATCCTTGCAATGCAGGAATCTTTTACCCAGCGTGGGGCTCAAACCCACAACCCTGAGATTAAGAGGCTCATGCTTTACCAACTGAGTTATCCCCGGTCTATTGCTGAGCTTCTCCAAAGCAGGTTTGAGTCAGGGTTTGGGGTGAGGGTAAAGATCTGTTGGCATTTTAAATGCAAAAGATACCAAACAGAATCAAATTTGTCGTGGAAGAGCCAGCCGTGTACAACTGTACTGTGCCATGTTGGTTTCTCTGATATCAAGCCATGTCTCTGTGGAGAGACCACCTGTAATTTTCCACTGGGATGCTCTCTGCCTCCAAGCAGCAGCAACAACAGCATCAGCTATTGGCATTGCCGGATTATCTGTGATACTTCAAACAGTGAAAGCAGAATCAGGGGAATCTATTTGTCTTGTGATTGCTTCCCAGAAGCAGCTTCCCAGAACAGCTGAACCCAGATCACACTCTGGGCTCACTCAAACTTCCATTTGCCCAGCCACTTTCTCCCGGGGAAACCCGCAGTTTAATGCTGGGTTTTCCATGGACTGCTGTTTGTTCCAATTTATCACGAAAGAGCGGGTTTTCTGGGGGGGGGGGACAGCAGGTCAAAGGGAAAAACTGCTCAGACCCTTGCCTAGAAAGCAGAAAATCGTTCTGACTGTGCTTTCTAGGCATGGGACAACTGGAAGTGTACCTGAGCCCTCCTCCCATCATTTATGTAAAAAGGCACCCTGCCCTGTTAAGTCTTGCTTGCAGCCTTGTTTACCATTGCCTGTGGGCCCTGCCCAGCCGCAGGGAGGAAGCTACTCCTCATACAATGCAAGATATGATGCTGCTTAATCTACTTGTAATATTTTAATGGCTCTCTTCATCTTACATGCCTCTTGTGTACCGGTATATAACGGCTGCCTTCCTGGTATGTGTGCACAGACTCTTTGTTTTCTCTGCTCCCAGTGTGCTTCCACTGCTGGTTTGGGAAGCAGCGGACCCAGGGTGTTAGCGACAATCCATATTTATCCTGCTGTTTTTTAATGGAATACTTGCAGTTTGATGCATTTCCACCCCAAATGAGATTAGATCCAAACTGAGAAAAGGAACCTAGCTGCGTTTAAGCTCACAGTATCTACACAGCCTATTTGTCTCTGTTTATAATCAATATATTCTGCAAATCTGTAGCTAAATATTTGGTTGGATCAGTTCAGGACGGGTGAATTTTAGAGCAGGAAGGGTCCTGTTTGCTCCACCATTTGTGTGACAGCCCTTCAGATATTTGATGACATCTATCGCCTACCCCTAGGCCTAATCTTCTCTTCCCCAGGCTAAACGTACCAATACATTTTAACTATTAGGGCCATATTTTCAGACTACTTGCCATACATGTCATCATCCTCTGGACACACTCTTGTTTGTGGTGGTCCTCCTTCAGATGTGCTAACAAGAACTGGACACAGTACTCCAATATGAAATTTACTTTCTTACACAGCAACATTATCTCCTTGGTTTCCTGACCTCCATTCTCTTAAGCTCTAAGGCTGCAGTCCTATACACACTTACATGGGAGTAAGTTCTATTGAACTCAGTAGGACTTACTTCTGAGTAGACAGACCTGACTTCTCTTTTCCTGCCCCCAAAACAAATCCTTTCACTTGGTCACACAGAAGCAATGCTGTTTGTTAACATTCTTTTGCTGACATCTTCCCCATGAAGACTTACAATGTTTGTGGATGTTCTGTGACATCCACCGTTCAGCGAGTGAATGAAGGGGCTTGCAGACAACAACTGTTGTGAAGCAAACGATTTTGGGCATTGTACATAATGTGTTTAAAGTGCATTGTTGCCTACCTCTGGGCCTTGAGAATGGTGCGGGTTAATAATCAAGTAAAGAGGCTACACATTTCTCCTCTCTGTGCTTGTGTGTTACAGGTCCTTGTATAAAGAACAAGCTCACGAGCAGACACGCAGCCGTGGGGAGCTGAATACTCGGACAGCGTGGCATTCAGATTGGCAGAACCAGGCTGACTTTCTGTGTAAGTGGGGTCTGGCAGCTGTGCCTTAAACTTGGATGAAGTGGATACGAAACAATGCTTTCCTTTTATTAAAGAATTATTACAACAGCCCTGCAGGATGGGCCAGGAGCAGGAATGGCTCACTCATCATTGCTGTGTGTGTGGGTCATAGCACAATGCAGGGTCATAGCACAATGCTAGAGTACAGCGATACCTCAGGTTACGAACTTAATTCATTCCAGAGATCCATTCTTAACCCGAAACCGTTCTTATCCTGAGGCGCGCTTTCACTAATGGGGCCTCCTGCCACCGCTGCGCAATTTCTGTTCTCATCCTGGGGCAAAGTTCGCAACCCGGAGCAACTACTTCCAGGTTAGCAGAGTTTGTAACCTGAAGTGTTTGTAACCCGAGGTACCACTGTACATGTTATGCATGGATTTGTCCTGTTAGTTCAAGATTTCCCCCCTTCCGTCCTGAAACTCATGGGAGGAGCTGCTTTGCATTCAGAAGGGTTCAATCCCTACCAGTCAGTGTAGAGTCAAATGAACAGTGCTGGCTCCAGGTGGGGGTTTTTTGTTGGCGGGGGAGAGGGTTTTTGCAAGAAGTGGAAGGGCCATAGCATGGTGGTAGATGCCTTGCTTGGCATGCAGAAGTTCCCTGGTTCAATTCCTGCCATCTCTTGGCAGGAGTGGGAAGTAGTCCATTCTAAATCTGCATTGCCAAGCAGTGTAGACCACATTCCCTTCTGGACAACTTTCTGGGGCTCACATGCCAGTGGTTGGAGGGGATAGAGGCAGTGTTATTTTTTCCTTGGTTCCATTGGCTAGTTTCTACACACACATTATTATTATTATTATTATTATTATTAGAATTAGAATTTATATACCGCCCTATAAATCAATATATAAAACCACAAAATACCTAATGAAAATAAAAACAACAACCCAATAGCCCCAAAAACACATTTCAAAAGGGCATAGGAGGTAATTCGGATCAACCAAAGGCCTGATGACAAAGGAACTTTTTGCCTTGCACCTAAAGGTGTATCATGGAGGCACCAGGTGAACTTCCCTGGGGAGGAGCCACTGCAGAGAAGGCCCGTTCTCGTGTTGACACCCTCTGAACCTCTCAAGGAGGGGGCACATGAAGGAGGGCCTCAGAAGATGATCCCAGGGTCCGGGTAGGTTCATATGGAAAGTGGCGGTCCTTGAGGTATTGCGGTCCTGAGCCGTTTAAGGCTTTATAGGTCAAAACCAGCACTTTGAATTGTACACGCCTCAGTCCTCCATTTAGACAAGCAAGAAGCCTTATCAGAGTCCAAGGGCGCATCCCAGCCAGGTCAAAACACTCAAGGAAGGTGCAAAACAGGACCACTTGAGAGTTTAACCTGTAGAGCCTTGGAATGCTTGTAAATATTCTCTGAGTGAAAGAAGTATGGCTGAGGAGGGAGCATCCCGAGGGCCAGAGAGAAAGGCTTTGAGGTCCGCATTTGCCTCCCAGCCCCAAGGTTTCCCTCCCTCCCCATGGTGTAGACAGTGCTAAGCTTGGTGGACCAGTCATCTGGTCCTGGGCAAGGCAGCTTCTATTATTCCTAAGGTGTCGGAAAATGTGGTGTAGTGGTTAGAGTATTTAACCACCACAGTGTTCTGCAGCAGCTTTCAAAATTCGCCAGGTGCATTTTGCACCTGGCTATCAGCCACTTGCGACCAAGTGAAGATGCCCAGGCAGCAGGATGGTGTCTAACATCACCATCTGGAGGTGCATGCCTGGGGTCTTTGGGTCTTGCCTATTTTCACACACTAACAACACACCCTTTGGAATTCTATCCGTGATATTTTATCTGCACAATCGGAATGAATTTCAGGAACTAAAAGGTTGTACTGTACTGGAAAACTTGGTCCTTTGCTTGCAAATAAAACTGCAAGATTGTGGCCACACCTTAGATTAAAAAATACAGTAGTCCCTTTAATATCTGCTTGGGGGGGGGACTGGTTGCCTGTCTCTGAGCTGGAGAGCAAATGCCACAGATTCAGAGGTGCTGTTAAAGAAAACAAAACTTCAGTTGTTTGGTTCATTCTTTTTTGGGAGGTAAGGAATGCAGTCCGCATAAACTTGTTCGATGCTTTCTTGTTGGTCCTTTGGGAAACTGATGGACTGCTTTTAGATTTTTCTCTCCTTGGAAAACCACTTAGCACAGAGAAGAGAAGTAATTTTCTCCCAGGGTGAGCGGCGTTCGGTGCTGAAGGCCACCTGCCAACTCACACACCACAACCTGAGATCCGCTCACTTGCTCCTGGTGCCAGCTGTAATGGGTTCTACCTGTCCTAGGGGAAACAGCTGCCGTTGATGGATATATCTCCTTAGTGCAGGGCTGCAGACTTGTGGGCACCATCCCACGGCTGTGTCTTGGCAAGCAGAACAACAGCCCAAAGACTTGATGCCGGGTATATTTTGTTAAATTCACACCTTGTCTTTCCATAAATGAAAAAACAAACAAACCCGTAACTATAAGGCAGAAGTAAGGAATTTCAAGCCCAAGTGTCCTAATGCCACCCTACAGGTCTCTCAAGACTCTCCCAGGCCACATCTTCCACGAGTGCTTTTGTGACAATGTCACTTGCTTCTTTGGAAGAAGGATGGTTTGTGTTTGTCTAATTGTGTGTAGATACCTCTGACTTTGGAATGTAGCCTACGATTCAAAGGTAAGAGTTCCACCTGTGGCTCCACCCACTTTGGCATCTGGCCACGCCCTCTGCTGGTATGCACTCCCCCCCCCCCAGTTTGTGCAGAAGAGAATGCCACCCCCAGTAAATAAAAGGATCCCCAACCCTGATTTAGTGAGAATGGCCCCTGGGAACAAATTATGTCAGCTGCCCAGCTTATGAGGTACCGTTTTTTTCGCCCTATAGGACGCACATTTTCCCCTCCAAAAATGAAGGGGAAATGTGTGTGCGTCCTATGGGGCGAATTCAGGCTTTCGCTGAAGCCTGGAGAGTGAGAGGGGTTGGTGCGCACCGACCCCTCTCGCTCTCCGGGCTTCAGGAAGCTCTGCGCAACCCTCGGAAGACCGGCTCTGAGGGTTGCGCAGAGCTGCCTGCAGTTCCGGACTCAGCGCAGCTCTGCACGGCCATTGGGAGTGGGGCGCGAAGTCCCGCCCGGCTCCCGGTGGCTGGGCAGAGCTGCCTCCAGTCCCGGGCTCAGCGCACTTATCCCCATCGCCAGCCCCACAAGCTCGGGAGACAGCCGGGAGGCGGAGCGCACCTTCCCGCTGTTCCCCGACCTGGTTCTTCCAGCCCCGCACCTGGGGGGGAAATAATTTTTTTTCTCCCCCCCCCCAAAAAAAAACTAGGTGCGTCCTATGGGGCGCAAAATATGGTACATAAGTGGCTCCTGACCATTTTACCTTAAGAGTGGGGAACATTTGACTCTCCAGACGTTGCCAGATTACAGTTCCCAACAGCCCCAGCCAGCATCCCCAATGGCCAGGGATCATGGGAGTTGTAGTTCAGCTACATCAGGAAGACCAAAGGCTCCCCACATCTGCTGTGCAGATGGTGCTGGCCTCTGCTGTTGCTGTTCCTCCACTTTGCTTGAGTTACTATGACAGAGGATTGTAGAAGGGACCACAAGGGTCATATAGTCCAACCCCCTGCAGTGCAGGGATCTTTTGCCCACTGTACGGCTCGAACCCACAACCCTGAGTTTACAAGTCTCATGCTGTCCTGACTGAGCTATTCAGAGAATTTATAAGAGTTGCAATGCAGAGAAATTCGGCTTCCCTTCCCCACCCTCCCCGCAGCCACTGCACCTCCATAGAAGGGCTATCTATCTGTAAAAAACCTGGCGGAAGAATCCTAAGAGTTGAAAGGGACCTGGGAGGTCACCAAGCCCAATACCCTGCTCAGTGCAGGATTCAACTGCAGCTAGGGCCAGTGCTATCCTTAGGCCAGCTAAGCAACCACCTCAGAGGGGAACAGTTTTATGCAGATTGGTATAAAATTATTCTGCACTGTTAGCAATACTGAACAAATGACTTTGACTGTACATTATATGGATGTAATCAAACCATCAGATACTGAGGTATCCGAGCCAGAGGTTATCATAAGAGAACCTTTCTTTGGATTTGTTCCACTAAAGGAAAAGGCGTATATTTGAAACCCCCTTGGAAGAGCTTTGCAAACACTCTGCCCCCTACCCCACCCCCTTCCACTCCTTTTTTGTGACATTTTTGGGTCACTTCCTGGTTCGGCGCAATGCGTGTGTTCACAATTGCGCACATATTGAAAATGAGTAAACCGGTGTGCGGTGGGGGTTGCCTGTACAAGATTTGTAATGAAGCCCTTCCATTTCATGGTAACAATCTGCAAGACGAGAGTGACCAAATTCAACTTCTGTGAACTGATAATATTCATTTAACAAAGAGTGCTGAAATGGCCCCCCGGATAAATCTTAAATTCCCTGCCAAAATCTGAGCAGGTTAGTGAGCTTGAATAGAAGCAAAGCAAAAAGTCCTTCTGCTGGAGAATTTCTGGGTGGACTTGGGATGCAGCGTCACAATCCATCATTTTGAAGAAGACCAGACAGACAGGAGGCCAGATGGCCACGGTGTCCTGTCCCCCCCCCCCCCCGCCACCCTGTGAAAGTGTAAATAGAAAAGCTGTCTGTTTCAGCAGAGGAGCCGTGACAAACGAGGCCTGTCTGAAGGGAGCGGATGAGAGCCACAGATGCAAAGCAGAGCTGGGGAAGGTGGTGAGGTTTAGGAGAGGTTCTTCCAAGGCAGAGGTGAGGAGCCATTTTCAGCCTGAGCTCTGCATTCCCTTAAGGCTGGGCAACCTTCCGGAGTCCGTGAGCCTGTGGTGAGTGGGGGCAGAGTGACAAATGTAGATTTTTACATCTGTACAGCAGGCTAGCTCCAAACGAGCAAGGGGTGTTAATAGAGTTCAAGGGCAGGGTTGGGCAATACCTGCTTTTCAGCATTGTAATGCATTGCCAGCAAAACTTCATGATATGGTGGTATATTACGATGTCGGGAAGGAAGAAGGCTGTTGCTGGCCACGGAGACAATTAGCCTCACCGTGTGCAGCTTCTGCCTCATCCTATTGAGACAGGGCGGGTTGCGCTGCCCCAGGCAGAGCACATCAGTCGATGTGCCACATGGCACAACACTGCAGAGCTGCCATCCTCCCCAGACCCGCCAGCCGCAGCTTGCCCCAATGATCTGTGGCTGCGCAAGCGGCGGCTACCAGGAGCCATTGTTCTGCTCGGTGTGAGGAGAAACGGAGGAAGGAAGCAGCCTGCTAATGCTTGTGTGGCCAGAGAATGAAACTAAGGCTCTGGCTGGCAGGCAGGCAGGCAGGCCATCCCCACTCCTGAGGCCAGCAGCTTGGCCACAGAGGGAGTGGGCGAGCATTGGGTGGCCTTATTGAACTGTGTGATGCTGGCAGCAAGCAGGGCCGGGGATTTGCAATACAGTGGTACCTCGGGTTAAGTACTTAATTCGTTCCGGAGGTCCGTTCTTAACCTGAAGCACCACTTTAGCTAATGGGGCCTCCTGCTGCTGCCGCGCCACCGGAGCATGATTTCTGTTCTCATCCTGAAGCAAAGTTCTTAACCTGAGGTATTATTTCTGGGTTAGCGGACTCTGTAACCTGAAGTATTTGTAACCTGAAGCGTATGTAACCCGAGGTACTACTTACATTGCCTGATGGGAAATTTCTGAAATTAGTCCCATGATTTTATCTCTAATCTGGTTTCAGGCAATGTATTGATACATTGCCAGTGGCTATTCAGGGACATATTCCAGCCAGGCAAAAACACTTGAAGATGGTGCAGAGGAAGACTGGTTGGGTGTGTAGCCTGGACACAGACAGACAGGACTGCACATTAGGACTCGCTCCAGCCACATGGAGTCCAGGATGCTGCTTGGTTTTCTGAGGAACTCCAGGCAATGAATTGGACTGGGCGTTGGCTAGAGTGCAGTCAGTCTGACCGAACAGGTATGAACACACAGCCGGTCCTGCTACATGGTGTCAACTGCATTCTTGGGGAATTGCCCAGCAGAGCTGTTTAGAGTAGTAAACTAGCTGGTTCGGACAAGGAAAGCAGTCTTGTGTGTGAGATTTTCTTTCCATTTTGAAGGCGACATCACTTTTATTCATGATGAATTGGATGCCACAATTGGTCCCGGTCCATTGGAGGTCGCTGGTGCACCATCAAAGAATTTATTATGGGATCAGTTTCAGTTGCTGCAGCTGAAGGATGTGAGCAGAATGTTTTTAGCAGTGAGGCTGACATCGTGCCCTCTTGATTCCTGCACATCATGGCTGATGAAATTAGTAGGAGCAGACTGGTTGGATTGGTCCAGGGGGTGGTTAATAGCTGATTAAGGGAGCAGCCTGGAGAGAGAGGGATGTGACTGAGGAGGGAATGTGGCCCAGGGAGGGCCACTGTGGGCTAAGTAGAGTGGTCTGGAGGGACATATTTGGCCCCTGGACCAGAGATTCTCCACCCTAGCTTAAATAATTACTGGCAATGCACTGAAGCATTTTGTAAAGTACTAAGTGCAGATAAAACTGAAGGATGTTTGGATTTATGAATGCACACACAGAGATTATGTTGCATTTTGAGAATTTTCCTTTAAAAGTTTCACTGAGTATTCTGTGTTTGTGTCCGTCTGAGAATATTCCAACTTCGGGGGCTTATGGCAGCGCCACAAAAATCCCTTTGCGTGCAGGCTGTGGCTGCTGTGAGCAGGATTTAAACATTTTCCGCATCACTGCAAGCTCTATTTTCTCTTTCTCACTCACTCACTCTCTTCGCCAAAAGCTGATTTTACAACTTTTTTAAAAAAACTGTGCACATTCTAAAAGGCTTCCAGAAGACTAGCTGTGTTTCTCTGCTGCAGCAAAAGCAACTGAGAATCCCTTAGTACCTTGAAGATGAGCAAACATTTATATGGCACAATATGCTTTTGTGGGATAGAGTTCATTTCATCTGATGCTTCTGATGAATGGCGGTGCATGACGTGATGAATCTGTTCATCTGGAAGATGTTTCAGGAAACCTTAGTCATTTTTCCTAACTGCGGGGGGGGGGGGGGAGAGGCAGAGAGAGAGAGAGGGAGGGAGATTGGAAACAGTAAGATCCACCTGGCACCTTCACTGACGCTATCCCAAGTAGAACCACCGAACATATTTATGCTTATGTTTTCAAATGTAAGTTGCTTGGAGACCTTTGAGCAACAAGCAATTAACAAATCCAATTACTATTAATAATAAAACTGCACAAAGGGCTTTTGGAGAGAGCAACTGCAGCTCATTAGCAGAGCACCTGTTTTGCATGTTGAAGGTTCTCCGTTCCGTTAGTGAATCTGGTGGTGGGAAGGATCTCTGCTGGGACCCTGGCGAGCTGCTGCCAGAATTGAGCTAGGCGGATGAATAGTCTTGACGTGGTGTAAGGCAGGCTTCCTCTGCCCTTTTTCTCCCTACAGTTGGTCACAGATAAGATTCCTATGGATCTTAACACCTATGTGCTGTGATGCCTATAGGGACCCTTCAAGGATCAGGCCCATAGAAGTAAGCCCCCCCCCCCAATAATGGGCATTGCCATTCAAATGATGTGTGTGCACCACATCATGTAATTGATTATGTGGAGCGGGGCTTACTGGACCCCACCCAATATTTTATTCAAGTTCGCACCCTGGACTCTAGGAATTCTAGCTCTGTGGAGGGAATGGGGGTCTCCTAACAATTCTCAGCACCCTTAATGAACCACACTTCCCAGGATTCTTTGGGTGAAGCTATGACTGTTACTCTCCTGCCCCTAAATCTTAGCAGGCAGCTTTTCAGGCCCCCTTTCCTTTTTCTCTCCTGAAGAATCATAGGATTGTAGAGTTGGAAGGGACCACGGGGGTCATCTAGTCCAACCCCCTGAAATGCAGGAATCCTTTGCCCAATGTGGGGCTCCAACCCATAATCCTGAGATTTAACAGTCTCTACCAACTGAGCTGTCCTCTGGATAGAGTCGGTGTAGAAAATACTACGCCAGGGGAAGAAGGGCTGTGGCTCAGTGGTAGAGCATCTGTGTTGCAGCCAGAAGCCCCCCCCCCCCCCCCCGGAGAGATGCTGCTACTATTAGTGTGGGTGTAATTGAGCTACAGGAACCAGGTATAAGGTGACTCCCTATAAGGCTGTGTACACTCTATACCTTTAAAGCACATTCAAAGTACTCCCCACCCCCTGCAAGAGTTCTGAGTTTTGTGATTTAGTATATTTTATTTTTCACGAGTAACCAAAGTACATTCAGTCCTCCTTACAGGTCAATGGCATTCAGTTTGTTGAGGGGGGAAGAGAAGTGGGGAGAAAGAGGGGAGGAAATGGAAAGAAGGGAGGGGGAACAGTGAACTTTCATTCTTTTACATAGTACGTGAGCGGAGCTTTTGCATCAGTGGCCTGTGGATAGGTATCTTACTGGGCACTTGGTTTGTTCAGGGTTGCTGGGAATTTTAAATCTGTGAGGGGTAAACTAAAATGCCCAGAATTTTTTGAGAGAAGGAACGTGGTTTGAATGTACCATACTTTAACGGGATAGCGTGTACGTCATCTAAGAAAGCTGAGGATCTGTTGCTCCTAAACGGTTAGAGAACAACGTACAGTGGTACCTTGGTTTCCAAACGCCTCCTTGTCAAATGTTTCAGTTCTTGAACAGTGAAAACCCCAAAGTAAATGCTTCCGTTTTCGAACTTGAACACCTGACGTGGCTTCCTCTGAGTGCAAAAAGCTCTTGCAACCAATCGGAAGCCGCGTCTCGGTTGTTGAATGTTTTGGAAGCCAAACGGTCTTCCAGAATGGATTACGTTCAACAACCGAGGTACCACTGTGTATACATTTTTTAGAATGGACGTAAAAGAATACTTGGTTAGGTATGAGTTGGCCTTGTGCCTGAAGGCTCTCACTGTTCCCTCTTTCACTTCAAGGCGGACGTTGGCCCTGTTGCCGAAATCGCCATGAGCAGCACCCTCTCCCCTACCGACTATGACAGCCTGGAGATCCAGCAGCAGTACAATGACATCAACAACCGCTGGGAAGTGGCCGACGAAGACTGGGACAATGAGAACAGCTCGGCCCGGCTTTTCGAGCGCTCTCGCATCAAGGCGCTGGCAGGTAAAGGGGTGCCAGGGAGCTTGTCGTTTTGCCAAGGCTGAGCTTCCCTGGCACTGTTTGCATTGCGACAGTTTGGCCTTGTGACAAAGGAAGCAATGAGCATGTGCAGAACGTAACTTTTTCTTGCCTAATCTATATCACAGGGTGGCTGTGAAGATAAAATGGAGGCAAGTGGGTGGGCTTATTTATTTTTATTTTATTTATTAAATTTGTACATGGTACTTCCCCAAAATACATGGGGGACGGGGCTGTCAAAGGCTGCTAGTCATACTGGCTGTGTATTACTTCTAGGATTGGAAACTCCATGACTCCGAATACCAGTCACTGGAGTCCCCGGTCAGGAGAGTGTTCTTGCAGCAATTAAGGGAAAATAAGGGAAATTTTTGTAAATACGTTTGAATTGGAGATGCAGTAAGAAAAATGCATAAAATAAATAATGGTAGAAAGGAAAGGAGGGAAGTCGAGGGGAAGGTAAAGTAGATTTGTAAAGATTAGGTTTTTCTTGTCAAAATATTTGTAAAAGCTGAAAATGAAAAATGAAATTATATATAAAAATGAGAGTCCTCTTGCCCTTACGTCCCACTTGCAGGCTTCCTGCAGGCATGTATTTGGCCACTGTGAGAAACAGGATGCTAGACTAGATGAACCCCCTTTGGTCTGGTCCAGCTTCAGGGGTCCTCTTAGGTTCTTATGGTGGGAAAATTAAGCAAAGTTAGAAACCATTTTTTAAAGTTGCTTGAGAGTCCCCCCTCAATACTTTGCAGGTGCAAGCCAGGCTAACAACTCAACTGTGTTCACTCATTTGAAGGCTGAAATGTAGGTTGGGGTAGGAGTAGGGTAAGAATGGATGAGGATGATTTTATTTACTGAATTGATATCCATCCTTTCTCCTCAGGTTGCCCAGGGTGGCAAACAGATACACAATATAAAATCCTGCAACTGAGTTGAGACTTCATGCTAACCAGGAAAAATAGGGAATACTTGCAGGACAACTTTAGAAAAGTAGGTCGAAAAATCCTAGCAGCTCTGATAGTCAGGGACACTGAAAAGGGGAGAGGCGGGGGAGATATTTCTGTCCAGTTTTACTGGAAAGTATCCAAGGAGTAAAATAAATTTCAACCCATGTGCTCTTGAACTTTCATGCCATTCTGTCCTCTTCTCTCCAAAACACACAAATAAAGTTATTGAGTCATAGTGGTTGCAGCACAGGAACAGAATAGTCTTGACAGCTGCTGCAAGGGGAAGCCTTGTAACAAGCACACAATGCCCCAAAGTATGATGGGAGTTGTAGGCAGCCTTTGGAACGGCAGAGTGACACCATTGTACAGGATGATTTGAATGTTAAGTCTGCCACGTGTTCCTAGGAAGGAACTCCTTAGACAGAGCTATGGGTATATTCTCCACCTTTGCAGGGGCTTGCAAACTGGTGTTTAGGTAGAGAGTCTTCCTAGGCTTATACAGTGGTACTTTGGGTTATGAACTTAATTCATTCTGGAGGTCCGTTCTTAACCCAAAACTGTTCTTATCCTGGGGAGCGCTTTCGCTAATGGGGCCTCCCACTGCCGCCACGCCACTGCGCGATTTCCGTTCTCGCCCTAGGGCAAATTTTGCAACCCAGAGCAACTACTTTTGGGTTAGCGGAGTTTGTAACCCGAAGCGTTTGTAACGTGAAGCATTTGTAACCCGAGGTACCACTGTATTGTGGAGAGGCACTCAGCTCATTCTCCAGTGCACCATTCAATGGATCATGGCCCTCATATTTCCCATAGCTTCTTTGGCACTGCTAAAATGTTTTTGATCACTTATATCAGTAGTGCTTTCCCTTCCTTTTAATTGAAAAAGTTTTCTAGCACACTTGGCTCTGTTCTTTCACCTAGCACTAGAAAGTCAGGTTTCTCTTCCCATTTGTCCGATAGGGAAAGGGAGGCTGGCTTGCCCAAATTTTATACCAAGAGTCTGTGGCAGAGACTTTGGAGACGTGGAAAGGAGGTTCTCCAGATCCAATCCCAGTACTCTCTTTGCAGGATTGTACTGTTCAGTTTTGGGGGAAACTGAAACACGCAGCAGTTGAATCCAGATGGTTTCTGGCTCCAAGAGCCCAAAGCGGTGTTCCTTCTCTCCCTTCTCTTGTCTGTCACTCTTGGTTGCCTGTTGCACTTTGCTCCCAGTGCAAACGGCCTTGCTTTTCTGTTTACCTGGGTGGGTGGGTGGCTGCTGTGCTTAGACCAGCTCCAAAGAATGAGGCACCTCCTACATGCATGAATCCAGCCTAAGTCTCAGCTTGGGGGTACTTTCCTCAAGGAAGACAAGGACATCGGCCCACAGGAATATCAGCAAGGCATTCCATTTATTGGTGATGTTCAGGGATGAGTGCCACTACATGGCCAAAACCACACCACCCACACTGGCAGAAATGCTAAACAGGAGCATTCCCCACTGTAGCATTTTGTTACAGCTTTCCTTTGTTAACTCCTAATTGCAGTGTGTTTACCCCAGTTCTTCACCTGCTCTTGCTATTTGGGTGTGGGTGTGTTCAACCACTAACTTGGGGTGGAACCATTTAATATATCATGTTTTTGCCATTATTGCACAAGCTGCTTATAATTATTTATCTGTGGTTCCCAGTTATTAATCAGTGGTTCCCAAACTCCCCCCATGGACCACTTGCTGAGGGTCTTGGAGGATACTTGATGATTTTTCTGCCTGTTGTAGTGATTATAATGTGCTGTGCTAGGTGCTGGATGATTTTTAATTGTAGGCAGTGGAAGACAGGAGTGCTTGGCGTGCTCTGGTCCATGGGGTCACAAAGAGTCGGACACGAATAAACAACAACAACAAACAACAACATTTATTATATCTTGGATTACAGTTTGAATTCCATATAATGCAAATTGTAATATAATATTCAAATTGTATACAATATTCAAAAGCCATAAGAATACAGTTAAAAAGCAATATGAACATTTAATATGATGGATGTGCCGACTCTTTAATCACGAATCCACAGACACACCATGGACCTCCTAAATGGCCCGTGGACCACAGTTTGGAAACCCCTGATTTAAATGATTGATTGTAATTGTTGGTAGTGGTTTTGTCTAATTAATTCTGATACTTTGCTTGCTGGTCTGCATACAGTGGTACCTCGGGATGCGAATGGGATCTGTTCCGGAGCCCCGTTCATATCCAGAAGCAAACGTAACTAGCGACGGCATGTCTGTGCATGCACGCGTCGCTTTTCGCCGCTTCTGCGCATGCATGTGACATCATTTTGAGCGCGAGCAGCGAAACCTGGAAGTAACACGCTCCGTTACTTCCAGGTTGCTGCGGAGCACAACTCAAACGTGCTCAACATGAAGCATATTCAACCCAAGGTATGAATGTATATTGTTTTGTCCTTTCTATGAATTGGTGTACAGTACAACCTTGACTTACCACCGTCCCTACTCATGAACAATCCGACTCATGACCACGGCAAACCCGGAAGTAAATATTGGGTTTGCTGTGATTCGTGCACCCACAGAACCGGCTTCTGCCGACTGAACATGCGCATTCAGCGGCTGCTGCCGTCTGCACATGCGCAGAACGGGGCTGCCGCTGAATGTGCATGTGCAGAACGGTGCTTCTCCCAGCAACCTGGATCGACTCATGAACGGACCTCTGGAATGGATTCCGTAGGTGAGTAGGGGTTCCACTGTATGCTCTACCACTGAGCTAAAGCCCTTTCCTAAGGGCAGAATGCTCCAGGGTGGTCCTCTACCTCCTTGCACAAGCCCTACTGAAGTGAACAGAAACTATGTAAGACTGGCCTGCCTGCCTTTTCATTTGTATACTACTTTTCTAGGGCACATAAACAACAACATTATACAATGGGAAATCATGTAAAATAGGGGTTACCAATGCTCTTGGGCCCACGGGGACATTTGCAAACTATAAATTGTTGCCATTCACACAGTGTATCCTGTTCTGTTGGTTGCAATGGAATACTTGTTTCAAGCCAGGTTTTTTTGGGGGGGGGGGCGTTGCGCCCCGTGGGTACCAGAGAAGGCCTCTATGGGCGCCACATTTGTGACCCTGTGGTATTACAGTTGGATTCAGTGGGGAGAATTCACGATGAAAAGTACAGTTGCAAAACAGTTAAAATCAATTACCATACAATATAACAATGCATTTTTATCCAACATTACAAGAGAAGTTCAACTAGCAAAACATAGGAAAACAATGGAACAAAACTGCTCCCAACACTTACAATAAATTGTTTATAATCATTATGAGCACCCAAAATAATAACAGCAAAGATGCAATATGTAAAATGTTCCCTGTTGTTGCGGGGGGGACTGTGGAGAGGAAACAGGGCATTTTGGGGCAGAGGTGCCCCCAAATTTCTGAATGAGAAGTAATCGAAGATTTAAAAGGAATGCTCCCATCCTAAATTTATTTTCTCTGGATTAAATCTCAACCTAATTCGCTGTCAAGTAAGCATGCTTAGCATTACAGCTTGATTTTGATGAAAATCGTATTTCTGCCTTAGCTTTTAAAAGCAACCCCAAACTTTGCTGGGGTAGGGGTACTCTCCCCCCCCCTTTGGTCCTGCCCCTTTCTCAGACCTCCAACTTGTAGTGTTTTGCCCGTGGTGCTGCCTTGTGTATTTGTATTTAGACGCTGCGATTCCCCCACCCCGCCTCCCTTTTTTGCGAAGGGTAGATTGGCTTTATGAGGGACTGGGATCATTATTTATCACAACCCGCAAGGGGAAAGTGCCAGCAAACACGAGATAGCCAAACGGAGGCAGAAGCCAAGGACTCAGCAGGCTGGCCTTGGGCCTGGGCTCCGATAGCGCGAGCAAGTGTGGCCTTGAGTAATCCCAAAATGAGCATCAGGGGGGAAGGGCCATAGTTAAGTAATGGAGCATCTGCAGAAGGTCCTAGGTTCAATCCCCAACGGCATGGCATCTCCAGGTGGGCCTGTCTCCCCATTTGAAACCCCCCCCAACCCAAGAGTCTCTGCCAGCCCACATCTTGAGCTGCTGGGTGATGGACCAAGAGCCTGATTTAATGCAGCTTCCTGCAGTTGCTAAACTCTGCCGCTACCTCAGCGTCTCCAGCCCTGTTAACGGCTGGGGGAGGATTGTGAGGGAAAGGCGGCCTGGGAGAGTCAGTAAACAGTCACTTAATGACAGTCTGGGATGATACCAAGCAGGGTGGGGCGGCCAGGCAGGCAGGAAATACTGGAAGCCAGTGGTGGCGGCGGCGGGTGGGGGGCACCCTGGGTGTGTGTTTTATGCGTGTGGGGAGTTCCAGTCATTGCTGAAGATCAAGGGCAAGGCAGTTGTTTCTCTGTCAAATTGCTTTGGGTTGCCGGAGGAGGAATTTATTGTTGTTTTTGTTCTTAATCATTTAACAACATCCGTATCTCACTTTCCCCTCCAAAGAGCTCAAGGTGGTTTACATGGCTGCCGCCCCTCCCCCATTTTCCCTCAGAACCACCCGGTGAGGTAGGTTAGGCTGAGAGGCAGTGACCGGCTCAAGGTCACCTGGTGGCTGAGCAGAGATTGAAACCCTGGACCACATGTGCACTGTACACTTAAAGCACTATGATTCCCTTTCATAAACTGTTACGGCTTTCGGAGGGCCCCACAAAGGATTCTGGGAAATGTCGCTTGTTAAGGGTGCTGAGAGTTGTGAGGTGATCTCTATTCCCCTCACAGAGCTACAATGTTCTGAGTGGTTTCACCAACAATGGCTCTTCACGGGGGATTCTGGGAATTGTGGCTCATAGCACTTAAAATGTACAGTGTGAATGTGGCCTGCCGTTCTAACTGCTTTGAGTTCCACAGAGCTCTTTTGCAAGCAGAGATGTTCAAAGTAGTGGTGGGGAACTATCATGCAAGAAAACATAAAACAGATGAACCAGGGTTGTTGTGGAGAGTTTGGAGAACATAATCAAGGGTGGGGGGACTGGCAGGCTTCAACCACTCATTGCTCTCAGTAGCCTGGCCTGGAATGTCTGTCCTCCTAAGGTAAAGGTAAAGGTACCCCTGCCCGTACGGGCCAGTCTTGACAGACTCTGGGGTTGTGCGCCCATCTCACTCAAGAGGCCAGGGGCCAGCGCTGTCCGGAGACACTTCCGGGTCACGTGGCCAGCGTGACAAAGCTGCATCTGGCGAGCCAGCGCAGCACACGGAAACGCTGCTTACCTTCCCGCTAGTAAGCGGTCCCTATTTATCTACTTGCACCCGGGGGTGCTTTCGAACTGCTAGGTTGGCAGGCGCTGGGACCGAACGAGAGGAGCGTACCCCGCCGCGGGGATTCGAACCGCCGACCTTTCGATCGGCAAGCCCTAGGCGCTGAGGCTTTTACCCACAGCGCCACCCGCGTCACCCCGTCTGTCCTCCTAAGACCCTGTAAAAGCTTCCTGTGCTTGCTGGGTATGGAGAGTTGACAGTCTGCATTTGTTCAGAGATGTTCTCTTCTTGCTGATTATGTGAAGGGCTCAAAAGCTGGGTCTTGCATTTGAAAAGCCCATTCTGGAGTGCAGGGTTGGTTCAGATGAATAAGGCCCCAACTAATGACAGGTGAAGCTCAGCGGATGGCCATGCCTTCTAACTGTCGAATTTCCACATCTAACCTGAAGAAGAGTCCTGTGTAACTCCAGAAGCTTACACAACAAAACTGTGAATCCATGTTAGACCTTTTCAGCTTGTCCCTGTTTGGATGACTGGGAGAAACAGCTTTCTGAGGGGGAAACAGGGAGGCAGGTATAGGGCCAAAGAGTCACTTTGCTGACCCCACAAGGGTACTGGCAGGCCTGGAGGAGTCACGGCCCAGCCTGACAGCCACACAAAACAGACAATGGGATGCAAATCCTTCATTGTTTGACCCTGGCGGCTGGCTGAGCTCATCTGTCCCTGTCCAGCACCCTGCCCCCCTTTTTGGAATAGCTAGGAAACCAGCTGTCCTGTTCCTTCCCTACCCTTCTTGCTATCTTCCCCCGCTTGTGTGCCCACAAGATCACCTGCTTCTTGCTATGAAGGCCAGAAACCCACAGTCCCAGATCCACAAATCCTACCTCACGTCTTAGAAGAAAGTAGTTTGCACATGCTCAAAAGGTTTTGCATTATTGTTGTTTCACCTGTGGGTTCTGCAGATAAAACAATTCTAGGGACTAAACTATGGTGGCCAGCTAACCATCCCCATTTTACAGATTGGGGAAGACGAACAGGCAAAGAGGGAGAGAGGGGCTTCTCTAAGGCCATGGGATAGCTCTAGGCGTCTTTAAACCCAGCTCTCCCAAATATAGGAGAATACAGGAGACAAAGACAGGACTAGAGATTATTACTTGCTCTTTTACAAAGTACTGCATGAGAGCCGGTGTGATATAGTGGTTAGAGATGTTAGACTAGGACAGGGGTCAGCAACCCAGGGCTCCAGAGCCGCATGTGGCTCTTTTACACCTTTGCCGTGGCTCCAGGGCAGATACTAGCGAGGGGAGAAGGCGCATTGTGTGCCCTGACACTCCCCACTGTTTTAAATGTTGCAATGGTTTTGCGGCTCCCATTTTTTTTTCTTCGGTCCAAGTGGCTCTTTTTGTCTTAAAGGTTGCAGACCCCTGGACTAGGACCTGGGGGGCCCAGGGTTCAAATCCCCCCCCCCACTCAGCCAACATACTCACAGGGTAACTTTGCGTCACTACTCCCTGTCTATCAGCCTAGCCTACCTCACAGGATTGTTGTGAGGATCAAATGTTTGGGGTAGGGTGAGCTCCTTGGAGGAAAAGAGGGATGTAAATGTCGTAGTGATATCTTAAAAAGAAAAAGAAAAAGAAAACGCACACCTGAGGCTGGAGGTCAAGGATAAGTCAAGCAAGAGAAGAAGAGACCTCAGCCCCCCACTATGGGCTGTTTCCAATGTTATTCATACTCTTAGTAGACCCATTGACATGAATGGGCATGGCTAAATTTGGTTCGGAGTCAACTTTAGTTGGATACAACCCTGTCTTATCTTTTTTATAATCTTACCTCGGCAAGCTCCAGAATCATTAGTCCCCTCTTAGAAGGGTGAGGAGGGGGGAAGAGAGAAAGGATCCAGTAGTCCTGAGCCCCAGTCCCCTTTCACCCATCCTGGTCTGGAGCTGAGGGTAGAGCCCTGAGCCCTATTCAATAAGAGCTTTGGCTAACCCCCAGTGCTGAGATTTGCTAGTTTTTCAGACTATCAAATTGTATGTGTGTGGGCAGACTGCCCAACCCGTTCCCCTCCCCTTTCCATGTCTGCCTGGGCTCAGTGAGTGTACTCTACACACACACACACACACACACACACACACCAACCATTCAGAGCAACCCAACCTGTTTTTATGTAAATTTCCCAGGGTTGCCGCCCTCGCCTGGAAGGGGGCAGCAAAACTCTCTTGAAAGCTCAACTCACACCAAGGTGCTGGAGCTTCCCTTCCTGCTACCTGGGCCCAACTGCGGTTGGTTTTTTTCCGGGGTGGGTGGGCAGGGGGCTGCCGTGGTGGTCCAAGTGGAGGTACCCCAGCCGCAAGGATGTATGAACCTGATCCAGAACTGCTGGAGGTGATCCAGGGTCCTTCTCCCCCTCCTGAGCTCTCCCCGGCCGCATTTATCAACGCAGTCCAGTATGCCAACGTGTTGGAGGGCAGGTTCAAGCAGCTTCAAGGTAGGCACTCTGGAGAATTGCGGGGAGGGGGGTGATCAGTAGAGATTTGGGGGGGCAAGCTCTCAGCCAGGAGTCTTCCCCCCACCACCCCAACCTGCAAGATCTCTCTGGCCTGACTTAAGCGGTGGCAGCAGGGACCCTAATCCGCACAGTGATGCCAGGAATTAGCTGAACGCACGCTGGATTTGCATGGGGCAAACACAGCGACGTGGTTGAGATTCTTTGGGGCTGTGCCCAGCTGCCCCCTGCCAAAGCTACCCTTCTTCCCCATTTTCCTGGAAGCTGAGGGTAGGAGACCTTGTCAAGAGAAAGAGGAGCCTTGACAGGCACTGACAGATACAGTCTCTGTGACTCCAAGGACTTCTCTGTTTTACACCCTGCCCCTCTTTGGTGGGAAGCACTGTTCTAGGAATGCTCACCTTGACCCCAGCTCTCCCTCCCCCTCAACACAGACAGTCACAATTTCTTTCATTTACTTATTTTTAAAAGGTTTGCACCCTGCCTTTCAGTCAAAGGTTCCAAGTCGGCTACCCATAATAAAAAAACAGAATAATTCAAAAACTTACGTTGCATTAAATTGTAATTTTAAAAAATGAAACTGCAGTAAAAACAGCAATAAATCCTCCTTGGGGGAGCCATAAAATGACCTCCTTTCGACACCAAAAAAGCAAGCAAAGTAAGTGCCAGCTGTGTGTCTCCGGGGAGAGTAGTCCACATAACTGAAAAAGTTATAGCCCACCGAATAGGGCTGTTGTCCCACATTGTGCAGTCTCCCCCCCCCCCGTCACCCCCAGCCTATTTACCTTGCCAAGGTTTCACCCCCAAATTTCTGGGGCAGCATCCACTACCACCGTATGATCTGGGCCCAAACTCTTTTTGGTGTTGGATTCCCCTGAAATGTTATCCACCCTCCTTCATTCTATGTGAGCAAAACAGGTCAGTGTTATTTTCACTCGCTGCTTCATTATCGCAGAGTACAAAGATGTGCTCTTGTGAACTTTGTCGCAAAATTAGACAAACTTAAGGGTCCTTTTTGCAGCAGCGGTTACTGACAGTAATACCACGTTACCAGCTATATACTGTGCTAATTCAACACCTGCGGTAGGAAAGAAAACCGGAGTTCTGATTAAGCCCAAATTGAATAGAATCAGATTTGCTGATCAATTCTCATTCAGCACTTTCCCCTGGCAGCCTCCCTTTGGAAGTCTTTTATGCTGAAGCCTGGTGGCTGACTGAGGTCATCAGCAGAGTATCCTGGGAGAGGGAAGTTGTCTCCCACTGGTTTCTGAATGTTGCCGTTTTCAGTGTCTAATATGGGCCCATATTGAAGTGGTGGCTTATATCATGCTGGAGGATGACCTGGTGTACAAGTCCCTGACGGTATATGGCTAGTTTTATTAGAGCCTGCAATAGTGTTGCCTGATTGGAAATGGGGGACAGAACTGGTGTCAAGGATTGCTGTAGCATCTAGTGACTGAATTGCTGGTGGGAAGATGTTTTAGATTAAGGGGCTGCCGAAGGTCTCTGGTTCAGTCCCCAGCATCTTCAAGTAGGGCTGGGAGAGGCTCCCTGCCTGCGATCCTGGGGAGTTGCTGTCAAATACAAAACTAGATGAACTACTGGTCTGACTCATTAAAAGGCAGCTTCTAATGTTCCTGTTTAAATTGGCCATTTTCCTGAACTTTGACGACTGGAGTCTTGCATTTGTTTCGTTTTGGGGAAAGGTCATAGCTTTGCCTGCTCAATGTCCCAGGTGCAGTCCCCAGCATCTGCAGGTTAGGCTGAAGGAGATCACAGCCTGGAATTTATTTATTTGTTGCACTTATATCCCTCCCTTTTGTCCAAGGAGCTCAAGGTGGCATGTGTGGTTTTCTCCCCTCCTCAGTCAATCCCCACAACAATCCTGTGCAGTAGGCTGGGAGCAAGTGACTGGCCCAAGGTCACCCAGTGAGCTTCCTGGCCGAGTGGGAATGTGACCCTGGTCTCCCAGTGCTCTAACCCACACATCTCACTGGCTCTCATTCTTGACTGCTACTCCTAGTCAGTGTAGAAATCACAGAGCCAGATGGACCAGTGATCTGACTTCTGTAAGGAATGTTCCTACGTCCGCTCCCCACCTTTTTTCACTGGGTAGAGACAAGGATCATTGTCCAGGATGCTTAGATCACAGAATATACTTCTGTCTTAACAGCTGGAGGGGGTCCTTTATCAGTCTCTAGGGTGAGGGGGGTGATTGGGGGAGTGTGCAGCAGCTTGCAGACAGCTGAGGCTTCTTGAAATGCTGTTCGGCTCAGGGTTAGCAAACAAGCCCTGCTCTGACACGTCCCGGTGACTCAGGCAGAAGGGCAGGCTGAGCCCTCCGTTGCCTCTGCATGCACCGTGCATGCATGCATAATGTCTGTTGGGTCGAAGCACAGGAGCAGCAACTGCCTGGGCTGCAGGGCAAATGCCAGCTGCAGAGAAGATCGTTAAAAACAACAACCCAACAGCACATGCCCACAACAGCAATAAACCCCAAATGCAGGACAACTGTGCAGGCCATGGGACTACAGCGCCCATCATCCTGTGCTCAATGGGATTGATAGGACTTTTTGGCCAAGACGCATCTTGGCCAAAAGTGCACCTGGTTGGCAAAGGCTGGTGTGGCCCTAATCTGAGCCAGGACTCAGGGTATTTCCTTCTGCAGTGGCCAGGAGGTTTTGGCCCTTGAGGATGTGAGAGAAGAGTGCTGGAGAGAATGTACCAGTGGCAGTGTGGTATAGTGGTTAGAGTGTAGGACTGAGACCCTCAGCCATGAAGCTCACTATCACTCAGTCTAACCTACCTCACAGAGTTGTTGTGAGTATACAGTGGGGAGAAGGAGAGCCGTGTGTGCCACCCTGAGCTCTTTGGAGCAAAGGAGAGATGTAAATGTAATAAATAAATTACCCTCTAAAATAAAGGATAGGCCAAGGAGGGGTGGAGTGACTGAGGCCTGCCAGTGTCCTTTCCTTTCGGCTTCGCTTTTCTTACCCTGGAGCCAAACACTTGCTGGGGTTGCTTTGCATTGCATGCAAACAAGGTGGACGGGCAAGAGGAGCTGGAAGCAGCACTGCTGGCGTCTCTCAGCCCAAGGCTTAGGGTCCAGAAAGGTGATGTGCAGGCAGAAGCAAAAGCTCTTTCTCCTTTTTATAGGGTTAAAAATGCACCTCCTTTTCTAGTTGCTACAGCCCTCTTGCACTTGAGCTTTACAGGTCTGCATCAGCTGCTACTTCAAGGTGCTCACATTAGTGTTTAAAGCCCTAAATGACTTAGGCCCCAAATACCTGAAAGAGCACCTCTCCTTACACACCCTCCCAGGTGTCAAGATCAACAGAGGGGGCCCTCTTGGTAGCTCCTTTTCCCACATAAATTTAGGGCAGGCATCCCCAAACTCGACCCCCAGCTGTTTTGGGACTACAACTCCGATCATCCCTAGCTAACAGGATCAGTAGTCAGGGATGATGGGAACTGTAGTCCCAAAACAGCTGGAGGGCCGAGTTTGAGGGTGCCTGGATTAGGGCATGGCCCGGGACAGGGCCTTCTCTGTGGTAGCCCCTAAGTTTTGGAACTCTCTCCCTGCAGAGGTATCTCTGGCTTACCCCCTATGCAGCTTTCAACAAATGCAGAAGACATCTCTTTACCCTGCCATTTGACACCCAAGATGTGTGTTTTTCAGAGGCCCTTCCTCTCCCATTCACGTGAATGCTATTTGCTTTAACTGTTTTTATTCTTAAGCTTTAAATCACTGTAGCCTGCCATGGGACCTTCTGACAAAACACTGGCAGTACATTTAGTTGGTATTATTATTGTGAAAAATCAGAATACTATAGAGGACCCAGGTGTCCGGGCTACCACTTAATTTCTCTTCCTAACTCTCTCTCTCCTGTGTACTAGTATAATTGCTTGTGAACTTCTACAAATCTTTTGTGTGTGTGTATGTGTGTGTGTGTGTGTGTGTGCGCACACACACTGGGTGGAGTAGAAACAGGCAGGAGCTGCTTGTGTTTTTTGGTAGCAGGGCAAACATGATGGGAGGTTTAGCCCAAAATATCTGTAGGGCTTCAGCAAAGTAAATTGATATTATTGAGGGTTGGGGAGAGAAGAGGCTGAGAAAGAGTATATTACCTAAGGTTCCCTTCTTAGCTTAAGGCAAGGAGCAAGATTTGAACCAGTTCTGAACAGCAAAACAAAGTAGAACAGCAGAATGAGGCCTAGCTTGCTCAAAAGAAGTAGGGGGTGGGGAGTAAGAGAATTGGGGAGGGGGGTTGTCTGGTGTATAAAGACTTGCAGAATATATCCTTTAGTGGCTCCTAAAAGTTAGCACCAAAGCCCTTCCAGATAAGTTAGTTAACGATTATTGGGAATGCTAAGATTGCAGGCCAAGAGATGTTAGCAACGTGGGCTGCCAACCAATTAACTTGTTTTTCTAGTTGATCTGATAATCAATGAATTGCTTAAAAGGCAGATAAAGTAAACCTGTGCATTACAAAATCATCAACAGATTCCTTATGGAGATATTGAAGGAACTGTGCAAGAAGTTACTTGGTTTATCAAACTAAATGGCCACACTATGAATATGTTCACATTACTGCCATAGAGCACAGTGAAGAAGTTGTGTGTGAGAGACACATCCCCCCCCCCCACATTTCATACTTCTTCCTTCCCCAGCTGTTCACATCAGCTCAGACTGGCCTCAATTCCTTTTCTGTTTGTGTACACATCAGGGAGTGAGGATGTATTTACCTTATGCAAAGGTGTTCACACCTTGGCTAGAGACAGAACAGTTTACAGACTGTGTGTGAAGCTGGTTTTAGAAACATCTCCTCAAACAGTAGTATCTTACAGTACTGTACAAGATACATGTGCATTTTGGATAACATCATGTGAACCCAGATTAAAAACCCAGCACTGGAAATGCTGCGAGTTCACAATCAACAGAAATGTGTACATGGCCTCTGCTAGAAGGAAAGAACCACAATTAACCCCCCCCCTTTTTTTTCTTTGGCTTGTGATGTACCAGAACCAAAATAGCTTCAAAAAGTGTACCCTTCTCCAGACACACAGATTAAAATTCATGTAGCAATTAAACTGCCCCCTCCATTAATCAAGAAAAGCTTTTATAGCTAACCTGCTGGTTTAACCAATGGAAAGGCCTGCGGTTCTACTTTGTTTTTCATAGTGCAATCTTATAAATGCCTACTCAGATGTAAGCTCTATTTCCAGCACAACTTGCATCCAGATAATGTGCATAGAATTGCAGTTCAAAACCTTTTCTTAAATTCTCATTGTGTGCATATTTGTGTGTCATTCCTTTTCTTTAAAAAATATGTCCTCAATGCCATGTTCCCCCCCCCAAAAAAGTGATTATTTTTAATTCAGAGAATGAAATTAAGCTTTTAAATCCATGTAAGAGCTTGTTCTTATGAGTTGTGTGTTATTGATAGCTTGTATTTTTATCACCTGCTTTCTACAACGTTGGGGCTTTCCTCCAGAGCTTGGATGGATAACCTCGTTTCCCCCAAGATGTTCCTGGACTACAGCTCCCATCATCCCTGTCTGTTGACCATGCTGGATGAGGCTGATGGGATTTATAGCCCAACAACGTTGGGCAGGTACCAGGTTCCCCATCCCTGCTCTGGAGAAGGCAGCTACCCTTCTTGACAAGACCCAACCCCCAACCCCATTTTCTTTCTACAGAAAACTTTCCATAATGTAGGTTCATTCTGTGCTATCGTGCAGATACAGGGCATTTTTAAAATATACACAGCAATGGTCACATGTGGTTGGTTCAGTAGAATAAATCCTTGCAGGACTTTTATCTCTTGTTCTGGATCACATAAGTCCTTGTTCAGATAGTCTGCAAACAGTATGGAAATTACCAGTGCCAGCTCCAGGTTTATTGGGGGGTGGGGTGGCTTGAAGGGCTCCTTTAGTGGGCCCTCTCCTCCTTCCCGCCACCACTGCTTTCCATTTGTATACCCACCCCCCGGGCCCAATCCTTAGCCACAGGTTGAATGCAAAGCAGATATTCTGTCACTGCTGTAAGTATCCAAATACAGGGACCAAATGAGTGGACTCAAGTGTGTGGTTCTTTCTGAAATGCCCATATCCCCAGGGATGTCAATAAGTGGGAGGGAAGGGAACATTTGATTGGCCCCTGCCCACTTTTATTTAAATGTGAACCACACGTGGCCTGGGAGCTTGCTCTAGAGAAACTGCTATGACACCACAAGCAGTTCAATGCAAACAGGGCCCAAGGGAGGTCAACAGTGAGCAGGGAATCTCCTTTTTAAAAATGGAGGACACAGCTTGATGTCCATGCTACTAGGATTTGACCATCAAAGGCAGTTTATACACAAACAGAAATAAATACAAGTTGAGGGATTGCTCTTCTTCTTCCTTGCATAGTGCAGAATGATGTCAAAGGCTTCAATCAGGTAAACTTAACCCAAGGGTGGGGAACCTGCAGTCCTCCAAATGTTGCTGTTCTATAGCTCCCATTACCCTGTGTTGGTGGGGGCTGAATGGAGTTGTAGTTCAACATCTGGAGGGCTACAGGTTCCCCATTGCTGTCATACTTTTTTTTTATTTATTCTAGCAGGCCTACCTAGACATATAGTTTCATTATCTATATTTGTTCTTAAAAGCTTTACTGATTTTATCCGTGTTTTTATTGATACTCATTTCATGTATACGTGTTTTTTTAAAACTGTTTTGCACATTTCAGCTTTGTTTTGATCAATAGTTACGTGCACCACTTACAGAGCTTGGGGATTAAGGGATTTATTGGTCTTTCTGATTACACATTATCTGAGTCTAAGCTGCATTGAACTCCATGGTTTACTTCATCTGAAGGGCCACAAGGTCTGCATCCCTGATAATAGCCAACAGAGCACATAGGAAACTGCCACTTGCCAGATCTGACTTTTTTTACCAGTATTGTCCACTCTGACCGGCAGTATCTGTCCAAGGTCTCAGGCTGAGAAAGGTATTTCACCTCCAACCCAACTGTTTTAACTGGAGGTGTCCGGGATTGAAACGCTGACCTTCAGCATGTAAAGGCTACAGTCCCCTCCTGCAGACAGAATTAGGTACATCTGTGGGGAGTTTCAGCCCAACATTGTTATTTAAAATAGCAACATGCATTCCACTGATCCTCCACCATGTATCCCAGGTTGTTGGTTCTTCCATTTAAGATGCTCTCTTGGTTCCATTTTTCAATATTCTGCTGCTGAGAGTTTCCTCTTGGGCCGATGGAATGTTTTGCAGATGTTCTGTGACATCAGAAGCAGCTCAACCAATGGCTGCTGGGGGCTTGCAGGCAAAAGGCAGATTTTGAGAGGGCCACAGAAGTTATGAGCTTCCTTACTGGGAAGGGGTTTGTATTGTAGAGAAGGAAGACTCTGGAAGCAGCCTGTTGTGAGGAGCCCTGAGACAGCTGGTTTTCATGAAGGCTGCAGAGAAGTCTCTCCTACTCTGAGCATCACATGCTTTGTCTTGCAGATGAGCGAGAGGCCGTGCAGAAGAAAACCTTCACCAAATGGGTCAACTCTCACCTGGCTCGGGTCACGTGCCGGATCAGTGATTTGTACAGCGACTTGCGAGATGGGCGGATGTTGCTGCGCCTGCTGGAGGTGCTCTCAGGGGAGCAATTGGTGAGTGGGCAGAGCAGTTCCATCACAGGCCTGGGGCTGGGGGCCAGCTTCCTAGAACTGGAGCAACACAGTGCACCAAAACCTCAAATTTGTAGTAAGAAAAATTTAGTGTCAATGTATTCATTAAATATATATATATATTTGGCAGGGTTCTTTTTAAAGATGGTGCCTCTCAAGGGTTTATTAATATATTTTCAAAGAACAAAAATTAAGCAGTAGTGCAAAGTAGTAACATGCCAAATCCAATACTTTACATCTGTTCCTCCCCTTCGTTTCCTAAACTTTCTATCCACTCATCTATTTGCTGGCTTCCTCCTAGGAAAGCTGATAGGCAATAAATTCAGTATTGGTTAAAAAATAGAATTAGGGTTGGTTTTTTATTTTATTTTAAGGAAAGGCTTCTTCATGAAACATTCATGAAATTTAATGACTTAACCAGGAGAATATCAACACTTTTGCAAGCACATTTTAAGTTAGAACAATAGGCTTGAAAATGTGTCATCTCCCCAGGGGATTGCCTGTCTTTCACTGACAGTGATTTTTTGTGTGAGTTGGCAGTAAGAATGCAAAGTGTTGATGCTCCTCATTCTCACAGCAGCCATTTTGCTGGTATTATCATGTTGTTTGGATGCCTGATTTTCATCTTCCAAAGCAACAACTCTATTCCGAACTTAAAAATGGAAAGTAATGCTTGGTGGTCAACAAAAGAGGTTAAAAGACTCCCTCAAGGCAAATCTGAAAAAAATGTAGTATAAACATTGACAGTTGGGAAACACAGGACTGCGAGCGCTCCAGTTGGAGAATAGCCTTTACCAAAGGTTTCATGGACTTTGAAGATCCTCAAGATGAAAGGGAGAAATATCCTAAGAAGAAGGCACATTTGGCAAACTCTCACCATGAGCAAATCCTGTCCGGAAACTTATGTCCCCACTGTGGAAGGATGGGAGGGGATGGAATAGGGTTTTTCTTAACAACTCTCAGCACCCTTAACAAACTAACTCCCAGAAGCCATGGCTGTTTAAAGTGGTATCACAGTGCTTTAAAGGTATAGTGTGAATGTGGCCTAACTAAAATGTTTATCTTGCAAGAAGGCTAGTGTGATCTGTACTTTTCCTAAAATACACCTCACTTGCTACTGATGCTGTCTGACATCTTATGGGCACCCAGCCTAATGAAATTTTGATATAAATTAGTTATTTCTGCACCGATTCATCAACACAATATGAAAAATCATTGTCACCATTATTATTCCTACCAGTATGAGAACGTCTGTTTTTGAGTCTGTTTTCCCCATTATTTTTTTAATTGTGTAAAACTTGACATGGGGTCATCATTTTGTACTTAGAGGCTCCTCCTATTCTGAGGCCTCAACTGTAATTTTGTGTTTGTGTGTACAAATCTAGCTGAGAGAAGATTTATGCTGTAATAGAAATGAATATAGCAGCCTCCAGCTGTGCTGGTATGCATCAAACAAACTGGATAAATAATTTTGCAGAATGCCTTGGCGTTTTCTCAAATACAGTTAATTATTGGAAAACCCAGTTCAGGTGTATTATACAGATTCATAGCCCCCAAAAACTTTCATTTCCTAAATGCCGAATCATGGAAATGCTTTGCTCAAGACACCCATTACTGATGAGGACCTTAAACCATGTGTCTACAATGCACACACACAAAGTGGTGAACTACAATGACATCACCCAGTGGTTGTGACTGTGCATGCCCACAGGTGTGGCAAATTATTTGTGCTGCACCGTCTCAGAAAAATGTATTACTTGGTTGAATTAATAGGGGATCCTTTGAAAGGCTTGCTGTATGGGAACAAATCTCGCCAGACTGTTGGGATAAAGCCTAGTGATGACAGGTTCCCATGTCTCTGCCACGTCTCCTTAAACCTCTCCAGGCTAGGCCAACCTCAGCCCCCACCCACCCCTGAATAGAGAGCCAAGCACCTGTTCCCAGAATTCCACGCTTTTCCTCCCTTGCAGCCAAAAGGAAAACAGCCCGTTCGCAGCCTAAGCGAGGCAGTTTTTCCGGTTTCCAAGCAGCCTGGCAGCTAGACTGTCTCTGCTTGGCAGCTTGGCAGGTGCTTCTGTTATGGCTGCTGAATTCCCTGGGTAGTATTAGCAGAGAGACACTGAAGCATGCTAGAAGATGCTGGAGATCTGAGGGATTATGGGAACTGAGCAGGTTTACCAAGGTTTTGAAGGGCCACAGCTCAGTGGTAGAGCACCTGCTTTCTAAGCAAATAGGCCCTGGTTCAGTTCCCTGAATCTCCAGGTATGGCTAGAAAGGACTTGGGGAGTCTGCTGCCAGCACTGGACCCTCCAAGGAGCTCACGGTGGTGTACATGGTTCTCTTCCTCCCCATTTTATCCTCACAACAACCCTGTGAGCTGGGTTAGGCTAAGAGACTGTGACTGGCCCAAGGTCAACCAGTGAGCTTCATGGCTGAGTAGGGATTTGAACCTTGGTCTCTCCCAGGTCCTAGTCCGGCGCTCTAACCACTACACCACTCTGAAAGGATAGTGGTGGCACTGAGTAGCCTGAAAGTGAAATGCTTAGTTTGCTGCAGCGGGCGAGAGGACGGTGACCTAACGATACCTGAGAGGCTACAGGAGAGATGAGAAGGTGTTGGGACTCCCAATTCCCATCAGCCCCAGCTGTCAGCACTTTGGCCAGTGGTCAGGGAGTTGTAGTCCAGTAAGTAACCTCCGTAGGGCCCAGTGGGTTCCCCATCCCTTGGCACCAATCGTGTTTGGAGAGATTTCAACATCAGTAGAAGACCAATGAATGCATTTTAGTCCATGAAAGGCATTATCCTGATCTAATCAGAAAGAAATCAGCAGTGCAATGCATCCACAAATAACCCTTGGGGAAGGGAGAAATAGAAGGGGTGCGAGATGAAAAGCAAAGTTCTTAAATGGCATCAGTGGGTGACTTAAGAGCCTCCCTTTCATGTCCCAACCTCCGCTCCTCTTCCCATCCTCAAGGCCTGTGCTGTCATTTTCTCCCCTCAAACTCCACCCGCCCAAGCAGCAGCCTGTTTAAGGGCAGGAGGTTTGCTTTGCAAAAGGAGAGGACATTCTTCTCATAGGCAGGGCACTTTCTCTGCCCCTCCTTCAGGGGTTTTGAACCTCAGCGACTCCTCGGGCAACTCTTGTCTGGGAATGTCGTGTAGGAAGGCAGCTCCGATGCCAGTCCAACCGGCTCCCTGGCAGGTGCAACCCTGGTGTCTTTGCGCCAGGTATACTCAGAAGCAGGCAGCAGAGCATGCTGGGAGCGGTGGTGGTGGAAGCACCTGACTGGGTTGCAAGGAACAATTAGGACTTTCCAAGAGGAGGCGGCGGCGGTGGGTTGGTACATGCCAGCAGCATCCTGGCTAAGGGAGGTGCACCTTCTCTTGCACACACAGTCACTAGCTAACTATTTTAAAGTATCCTTTTTGCCCCAGCTTCCATTACAGGATTGCAAAATATGTGCTAAAGAGTAAGTTAGAATGAAAACAATCAAATAGATAAAAGTGGCAGATTAAATAATAAGTGAGCTACTAAAAGCTGGTTGGTTTTTACTTGTTTTTTAATAAAGCAATAAGTTAAATAAAACAAACAAACTGGCATCTGAAACATCTCACATGTGATGCCTAATGAATCATAGAACTGTAGAGCTGGAAGGGACCCTGCGGATCATCTAGTCCAGGGGTCGGCAACCTTTTTCAGCCGTGGGCCAATCCACCGTCCCTCAGACCATATGGTGGGCCGTTCTATATTTTTTTTTTGGGGGGGGGGGGAAATGGACAAATTCCTATGCCCCACAAATAACTCAGAGAGGCATTTTAAATAAAAGCACACATTCTACTCATGTAAAAACACCAGGCAGGCCCCACAAATAACCCAGAGATGCATTTTAAATAAAAGGACACATTCTACTCATGTAAAAACACGCCGATTCCCAGATCGTCCTTGGGCTGGATTGAGAAGGCGATTGGGCTGCATCTGGCTACCCCCGGGCCTTTGGTTGCCTACCCCTGATCTAGTCCAACCCCCTGCAGTGCAGGAATATGAACCTGTCCTATACAGGGATCGAACCTGCAACCTTGACACGAGCTATCCCAGCTGGTATGAACATGAAAGAAAGACAGGTCTCTGTGACTGACTGGGTGGCTCTGGCCTTATTTATTTTATCCGTTGCATTTATATTCCGCCTTTTGCTCCAGGGAGCTCAAGGCAATGTGTGTGGCTCTCCTCATTTCATCCCCACACCAACCCTGAAAGGTAGTTGAGGATAAGAGGCAATGGTTGTCACAAGGTCACCAAATGAGTTCCATGGCTGAGCATGGATTTGTTCCCTACTCTCCTAAACCATAGCTCAGCACTCTAACCTCCGACACCACCACTGGCTGAGCACCTGCTCTGCATGCAAAAGCTCCTTGGCTCCATCCCTGGCATCTCCAGGTAGGGCTGGGAAAGACCTTAGGAACATAGGAAGCTGCCTTATACTGAGTCTGACTGGTGATCTTTCTAGCTCAGCATTGTCCACACTGACTGGCAGCAGCTCTCCTGGGTTCTCTGGCAGCCCTTCCTCACAGACCTACAATTGGCAGAGTGGTTTAACAATCAATCCCTCGTTCCAGGGAACTTGGGGAATTGTAGCTCTGTGCAGGGAATAGGGGCCTCCTGGCAACTCTCTGTACCTTTAACAAACTACAGCTCCCAGAATCCTGTGGGGGAAGCCACAACTCTTTAAAGTGATGGTGTGCTGCTTTAAATGCTTGGTGTGAGTGTGGTCTTGCATCCTTGGGATTAGAAACGGTAGGTGTGCTTGGTGGCAGAGGAAAAGCACTCGGCACCAGCTCATGGGTACTACACTCATCCCCTGGCAGAGTTACTGGTTAAAATTAAGACCGATCTCTCTCTCTCTCTTTCTCCTCTCACCCTGCTTTTGTTAGCCGAAACCGACCAAGGGCCGGATGCGCATACACTGCCTGGAGAACGTGGACAAGGCCCTCCAGTTCTTAAAGGAGCAGCGCGTCCACCTGGAGAACATGGGCTCACACGATATTGTTGACGGCAACCACCGATTGACCCTGGGCCTCATATGGACCATCATTCTCCGCTTCCAGGTACAACCTGAGCCATGCCTTTCCCCCTTTCCCTCCCCCTTAAGGAACTTGCCTTGATTTCCCCTTGACTGAGGTGTTTGTAACCCAAGATAGCACTGTATACGCATTCTCCCTCCAATAGTGAAAGGAGAACTGAGATATTGTTATTCTGTCTTCTTTTGCAGATCCAGGATATCAGTGTGGAGACAGAAGATAACAAGGAGAAGAAATCCGCCAAGGATGCCTTGCTGCTTTGGTGTCAGATGAAAACAGCTGGGTAAGAGAATAAGTGGGGGACTGTGAGCCAGGGGTTTCCCCTTCCCTGTTTGGGCTTGAGGTTAGGAGCTGGCTGCCTCTGAGGCTAAATCCAGCTCAGCTAGATGTGACACAGCCAAGGTTTACTATTACTACACTTGGATGTTTCAAGAAGCCAGAAGGGGAAATATGCATTTCAGTTGTAGTGACCCGTCTCAAACGTTCAAGGGAGGGCTGGGTTCAAGAACGTGAAACAAAGCAAAATAAATAAGCCTGCCCCCTGCCCCCCACTGTGTGTTTACAGGTATCCAAATGTGAATGTCCACAACTTCACCACCAGCTGGAGGGACGGCCTGGCTTTCAACGCAATTGTCCACAAACACAGGTCAGTGAAGGTTGGCTGGGGCCTGTCATGGCTTCGTAGCAGCTCGCTCCATCTTGTATGCTTTGGGGGAGGGTAAGGCTATCAGTGGCTATCAGCCACAATAGGCATGTTCCAGCTCCATTGTTGGAGGCAATACACCTCTGAATACTAGTCCCTGGGAATCACAAGTGAGGAGAGTGTCGTTGTGCTCAGGTCTTGCTTGTGGGCCACTGTGAGAACAGGGTCCTGCACTAGATGGGCCACTGGCCTTGTCATGAAGTAGTGATTCTGCAAGCAAATATCGCTGATCTAGCAGGCTGTTCTTATGTTCTTATGCTTACTTTGGTGTCCTCATCAGGCCAGATCTGATAGACATTGACACCCTGAAGAAATGCAACGCACACTACAACCTCCAGAATGCCTTCAACATTGCCGAAAAGGAACTGGGCCTCACCAAGCTTTTAGACCCTGAAGGTGAGCTCAGCAGGGAGGGCACCTGGATCTCTGTTCCTGTTTTTCTCTGTTGCCTTGGCCACATGTTTGTTTGTTTGTTTGTTTGTTTTTGTTTTAAAAAATCACACAAAAAAATCAAACCTCCTAAGTGGTTTGCAATAATAATAATAATAAAAGAATTTACCTTAAAGTTATCAGTAAAAGTGAAAATTAAAAGCAGATTTTAAAACAGTCAAAATGGAATTTAAACCAGCAGTTTAAATAGCTTAAAACACATATCAGCTTGTACATGTCAATGGGCAGGGAGTTCCAGAGTGTAGGAACTGCCACAGTCTAAAATCGGTTCCTTACTAGTGCAAAATGAACTTGTAAAAGTGCTAGTGGATGAGTGGGTGCGTACGAGGTAAACTGGTCTGAAGGGCTTTATATACTAACAGTTGCACCTTGAACTTGTACCAGCAAAACATCAGCAGTGAGTACAGATTTCTGAGCTGGGGTGTTATATGCTGACTGGATATCATGCCTGTCAACACTGTAGCATTCTGCGCTAACTGCAGTTTTCGGCCAAAGCGCAGAGGAGGCCCCACAGAGAAAACATTGCAGTAATCCAGTATCGAAGTTATCAGTGGCTGCACTACTGTGATCAAGCTTTCCTGGTCCAGGAATTAGTCTCAGCTGCCATGCCAGCCAACCATCGTAAAAGGCACTTCTAGCCTCTGAGGCTCCCTGGGCCTCCAGTGCCACTGAACAAACTAAAATGATGGTGTTGACCATCTGGAAAAAGAGCTGTTCTTTGTCCTGTTTCTCTTGCTCCTCTTTATTCTTCCACTTCTCCCTAGATGTGAACGTGGACCAGCCTGATGAGAAGTCCATCATCACCTATGTGGCCACTTACTACCACTACTTCTCCAAGATGAAAGCCTTAGCCGTGGAAGGGAAACGGATTGGGAAGGTACCATGAAGAGGGCTGTGGTGGGAGCTGGGGAGCACTGGGAGCCGAAATGCACTTGGATTCCAGTGCCACCGGGATTGCAGGAAGAAGGGCAGGCATTTGAGGAGATGGGTGATATATTTTGCTGGGACAACCTGTGTGCAGGAGGTAGCTCAGTTGGTTAGGGCGTGGTGCTGATAACCCCAAGGTTGCAGGTTCGACACCTATATGGTACAGCTTCATATTCCTGCATTGCAGGGGGTTGAACTAGATGGTCCTCAGGTTCCCTCCCAACTCTAAAATTCTGTTATTCTTAAGTGCAGAAAAAGCTTTCAGTCTTCACCAAACTCGTCCTCAGGGTGGGGTGAGTGGGTGGGAAACAATGCAGAATATTAAAAGGATATTTTGGGTGCTTTTAAAAGCACAACTCCAGATCTTACACCAGGAATGTCTATTCTGTGCCCCTCCAGATGTTGTTGGACCTGCAGCCAGTGGTCAGGGATGGTGGAAGTGTAGTCTAGCAACATCTAGAGGGACACACAGTCCCACATCTCTGGTCCCCTTCCCTACCCTGCCATGTGGTTTGCTCTGTCTCAAAACTCAGCTCTGCCATCTATCCAGGGCAGGACTGGACCACAGCTGAGCTATAAGGAGCCGTGTTATAGACAAGATTAGATTGTTTTATCCATTTTGGGACTGTTTGGATCAGCTGGTCTGCAAGAGAGCCTGGTTTAGATTGGATTATTTAATCCCACTTATCTGGCCCGAAGACTCCCAAAGTGGATTATAAAATTTAAAAAGAATGAAACAAATCGGAAAGCCAAACAGCACCAGGTCTGGGCATGCTTAAACATTCACCCTTGCCCATATTCTCCCTCAAGAAAGGCTGGGTAAGAGAAGGCAGCATTAGTCACTGTTTCCTAAAGGTGCTTGTAGCACCCATAGGTAACCAAAAACTGCCGGCACTTCAGATTGGGCCAGGATGCAAATTAGGCAGCCGTTGCAGGTGAGGCAAGTCTAGACCAACATGCTTTGAGGAAGGGGTGTGGGTCTTTTGGCCACCAGCCCCTTCCCAGGGTGTCTGAGTGATGCAGGTTCCCGCAACAGGTCCTGGACCATGCCATTGAGGCCGACAAGCTGATAGAGAAGTACGAGACGCTGGCCTCTGACCTTCTGCAATGGATTGAGCAGACCATCTTGACACTGAATGACCGGAAGCTGGCCAACTGTCTGAGCGGAGTGCAGAACCAGCTGCAGGCCTTCAACACCTACCGCACTGTGGAGAAACCCCCCAAGTAAGTTCTGGCCTTTGTGGACCTGGCGGTGAGCGAGGAGGAAGATATTCAGTGGGGTCATGGTAAATCATAGGTAGGGAGCCTCAGGCACAGAGGGACAGATGTGGTCCTCCAGGCTCTCAGAACTCTTCCCAGGTCACACCCCAGTGGGGGAATATATAAAAATATATAAAAAATTGTCCAGTAGCACCTTAGAGAACAACTAAGTTTGTTCTTGGTATAAGCTTATTAGCTTGGTATAAGTGTGCATGCACACAACAGCTTATACCAAGAACAAACTTAGTTGGTCTCTAAGGCGCTACTGGACAATTTTTTAATATATTTTGACTGTGTTAGACCAACACGTTTACCTACCCGAATCTAGAACCCCAGTAGGGGGAGTTGTTGGATGCCGAAGAGGCAACGGGATTTAGTGAGCAAGGAGAGCCTGTGACAAGTTGTAGTTCAGACTCAGAGGCTGAAGTAGAGGAGGGGCGGGAAACAAGGGGCTGCAGAAGAATCCCAGGAGTCTGTCTCTCTGACTGCAACAATCTCCCCCACTCCCTCCCCCCCCCCCATCTCCAAGGACATGCAGGATGATGCATACAGCAGAACAGAGATTACAGGTTCCCAGATGCAGTTTGAGACTGCTTGGGAAACATCCAGCAGAGGAGGATTCTTAGAGGGGATTGAAGGCAGGGGCCGTCAGTCATGGCAACTGCTGTATAGGGGCAAGACTTGCTGGGTAGTGTTGCTGAGTTGAATGCTGTTTCTTTGGATAAAGAGTTAACTTCTCTGACAAATTGCTTCTTGCTTGCTGACCTGCATCCTTCTCAAGTGCATTTTGCCTGGGTGCAATATGTCCTTGAGTTGGGGTAATATTACTCGCTTGTCTTAATGGAGGAAGGAGGAGTGTGTGTGTGTAGAAACCTGTGATTTGTCTGTGGCTTTGCAAACTCTACAAAGGCAGGAGTCGCACCTGCTGCTCCACCCATGGCCCCACCTTCCACTGGCATGTGGGCCCTGGAAGCCTGCCAAGGAGGGAAGGTGGCCCTTGGGGCTGCAAAAGGCTCCTGTGGCTAATGATTGAAGTGCAAGAGCTCATCATGGCAGCCACCCTAGCCACGCCCACAAGAAGAGCCCAAAGTGCAGGCAGACACACACACACACACACAAGCTTCCATCCCGCAGGAGCTGCAATTTACAGCACAGCACAGTGCCCAATTTGTTAGGATTAGCTGGCAGTCATAGAACAGAAGAAGTAAAAATCATTGAACATTAACAAAAGATTTTTAGCCAGGTGAAATACTACCTTTAGCTTCTAATTAGGAAAGCAAACAATCTTTCAAAAAAGCGTTGCCGCCTTTTCAACTGCTAGCCTGAAATAGCAACCCCATCAAAGGAGGGGGGGTACAATATCCTGCCTCTGCTTGATTATATTTCCTCATTCTCTACCTTTATCTATACCAGGGGTGGGGGACCAGTGGGCCAGATCAGAAGCCAGCCAATCTTTTGCATTTCACAGGAGATAATTGATCTCACCCTAAAGCTGCAGGCCTTACATTTGGTGCCAAATTTAAATTAAATGCAAAGGAACAGGGCGCACTCTTAAACCATGAACTCCCAGTTGCTCCTGGGCAACCCCAGCTTTACCTGTCTCTCATCAAGTGCCCTATGGCATCAGGTGAGTGACAGGTGGTGTGTGGCTGGCCAAGAATGGTCTCATGGGCCAGATGGGGTGATCTGGTGGGCCTAAATTGGACCATGGGTTGGAGGTTCCCTGTTGTTGCTCTGTACTATCACAAACAAACTTGAAAGACCCAGGCACTTGCCTGAAGAAGGAAGTTCCATCAATTACTGTGGTCCTCCAGCAGATGGTGGCATCACTTCAGCTCTAAATAAAGTCCCAGAGCTGCTTGCCCTGCATAGCCCCTCCACCACAGTGCTGGGAAACATGCACTATTGTTGTGGGTGCTGGAAGAATGTGTGTCCGTCTTCTGTAGGGATGTCGGGAGGCAGTGATTTCCATCACGTGTTCACCGCAATCAGTGCTGTTGCTGTTCTGTTGCAGTTCGGCTTCTGTTAAAACCTACACTGTTCATCTCACTATTTGCTAAGGCCGAAGCTAACATAATTGGTTGCATGATTAATTTTGGAGGAAGGGAAACGTCAAAAACAATGCAGAAAATAGTGTAATGTAACATTTGCAGACTAAGAAAACAATCATAGCAAATGCCATTTGTGTGTGATTTCCATATAAATTGTTGAAATTTCTGCTCCAATTTCCAGTGGAATTCTCTGACTTACAAAGTCTCCTGAAATTTCCTGCATGCTCTTAACAGTGAAAAAGGGGCCTCATGCAAAGTAGTTTTGAAATGTGCATTCTTGCTCCTAAACCTGGCTTGCTGTTCTCCTTTCTCCCTCTGCCCACCTCCTCTGCATGTATTATCCTACTCCCAGGTTCACAGAGAAAGGGAATCTTGAAGTTTTGCTTTTCACCATCCAGAGCAAGATGAGAGCCAATAACCAAAAGGTTTACACGCCACGAGAGGGGAGGCTCATCTCTGACATCAACAAGGTGAGTGTCATGGACTGGCTGGATGAAGAGGTGGGAGGCTCCAGCCAGGGAACCCCCAAGGGAAACCCTAGAGGAGGAACGCTCAGAGCCAAGGGATTGGTGGTGGAACACTGGGGATCAGAGAGCCACTGATACTACTGAACTTGATGGCCCAACTGGGCTGTTAGGGTACAAGGCAACTTTCTGGGTCCCTGTGCTGACTGGTCAGGGGTTGGGCCTGGGACATTCTGCATGCATAGCATGTGCTCTAAGTTGCGCTCCCACCACTGGAACTTAGCACACTGCCTTAGACTGAGTCCGGCAACTTGTTCATATTGCCAGGATTATTGACACTGGGCTCCACCGCTGAACTTCCTCTGCAGAACTGTGGGGTAGAAGGGTGGTGTACTTAGGACCTGTCCATTTGCCCAAGGAAGCACACTTGAGAGTATATTTTGTTGGTGTTCCTGGGTAGCTGAGGACTAGTGCTTACCAATCTGCAGATGTTAAATATGTGTGTTGTATTTGGTGCATCTGTGTCTGAATCTAGTAGAACCACCTTGATTTTAAAGAAATGCAGGCTGGAAACACATTATACGATGAAGCAAACAAATAGTTATGTCCAGGTTCAGCTGGTATTTGTCGATTCCAGATAGAAGCTGTCAGCTAACAATGATTAATGATTAATAGGCAAGTCCATTCATTTGGGCAATTTCCTGGAATCTGGATTTAATTTTAATCAAGAATCAGCTCATGAACTCATTTCCAGTTGAGCACTGCAATAATAATTAGAATAATAATGGGGGCATTACCTCTGAGCATGTGCAGAATGCCTTGAAAATTCTGCAGCCAAAGCTTCAAAGCAAACTGAATTCCTTCTCCTTTTAAAGAAATTAAAACACTTGTTTTGGAAATGTTTGTCTCCATGATTTCCTTCCTCCTCCACAGGGCTGGGAGCGGCTGGAGAAAGCAGAGCATGAGAGAGAGCTGGCGCTGCGCAATGAGCTGATTCGGCAGGAGAAGCTGGAGCAGCTGGCAGCACGCTTCGACCGCAAGGCAGCCATGCGCGAGACCTGGCTGAGTGAGAACCAGCGCCTCGTCTCCCAGGTCAGTGAAAGGAGGAGGAGAAGGAGCATTTAGGTTGTGTCTAGGGGCAGATCCACACCATACATTTAAAGCACATCCAATGCACATTTAAAGCATATGACGTCCCCCAAAGAATCTTGGGAACTGCATTCAGCTTCATTGGGACCTTTGAAGGTGACTCGGAAACTACAGTTAATACGGAATGCGGCTGCCAGACTGGTGCCTGGGAGCGGATTCCTAGACCCAGCTAAAGGATCTTACATTGGCTCCCAGTAGATTCCGAGCACAATTCAAAGTGTTGGTGTTGACCTTTAAAGCCCTTTGGTTCTGCATAACTGAAGGAGTGTCTCCACCCCCATTGTTCAGCCCGGCCTCTAAGGGCCTTCTGGCAGTTCCTTCACTGTGAGAAGTGAAGCTACAGGGAACCAGACAGAGGGCCTTCTCGGTAGTTGCACCTGCCCTGTGGAATGCCCTCCCATCAGATGTTAAGGAGATAAACAACTATCTTCTGACTTTCTGAAGACATCTGAAGGCAGCCCTGTATAGGGAAGTTTAAAATGTCTGATGTTTTAGTGTGATATTATATTTTATATTATTATATTATATTATAATTATTATATTTACTAATAACAATAATAATTAGATGAAAAACTTACTCTATTCACTTTCTCCATGCCATGCATTGAGGAGAATCTCTCCATTCCCTTGATCATTTTTGTGGCACTTTTCTGAACCTGAAGTGTCTGTCTCTCTGTCTGATCTGGGAGAGTGGGAGGGACGGACAACTTTACCCCAGCATCCTGAAGAATGAGATTCTTTCTCTCCTGCTCTGCAATCTGCAGGATAACTTTGGCTTGGACATTTCGGCGGTAGAAGCCGCGGTGCGGAAACATGAAGCCATCGAGACAGACATCGTGGCATACAGTGAGCGTGTGGCAGCTGTGAATGCGGTGGCAGCTGAGCTGGAGGCAGAGGGCTACCACGACATCAAGCGGGTGTTGGCGCGCAAGAACAACGTGGCGAGGCTCTGGGACTACTTGCGCGAGCTGGTGGCTGCCCGCCGGGAGCGCCTGATGCTCCATTTCGAGCTGCAGAAGATGTTCCAGGACTTGGCCTACCTCATGGATTGGCTGGAAGAGATGAAGGTAGCTGGTGAGGCTGTGGTGTGCAAGAGGGGTGATGCTTGAGAGTGCATTTACTGCATTGGAGGGGTGTGTGTGTTGGGCTATGCCACATTTGAAGTCGGGTCCAGTGCTATGGATTGCATCAGAATAGGGGAAGAGGCCATAGCTCCATGGGAGACCACCTGCCCTGCACACAGAGGATCCTAGCTTCAACCTCCAGCATCTCCAGGTAGGGCTAGGAGAGAACCCTGCCTGAAACCCTGGAGAGTTGCTGCCAGTCAGTGTATACAACACATAGCTAGATGGACCAATGGGTCTGACTTGGTGTGAAGCAGTTTCCAGGGTTCCTATCGCTACCAGATGCAGAAACCTCTGAAGCCAACAGGAGTGTTGCGTTTGGGCCCTGTAGTAAATTGTCCTGGAGTCAATGACTGCTGAGGTCCTTTCCAATTCTGATATTATGAATTCACAGGTTATTAATTATTTCTATTGGCCGAGAAAGAGAAGTGAGGGAGCTTCATGTTTAGAGACTCACCTGCCCTGGAAGACCCTAGTGGGGAGAGGGATGGGCAGCTTTGCCTAGGAACCCCCTTTGTCTTTTCTATTGTGTCCCCAAGCAGGGTGGTTGAGATGAGGCCAGGCGTCAGGTCTCCCTCATCCTGTGCTGCCTTTCCTCACAGGGCCGCCTTCAGTCTCAGGACTTCGGGAAACACCTGCATGGCGTGGAGGACCTGCTGCAGATCCACGCTCTGGTGGAGGCCGACATCTCCGTCCAGGCCGAACGGGTGAAAGCCATCAGTGCCGCTGCCCAGCGCTTTGCCACCCCTGGGGAAGGTGAGAGCCTTGGGAGCTTGAAGAGGAAGTATGGATGAAGGGAGGGAGGGGGAACAGAGTGGGAGTGCCCTTGGCTCCCCTTTTCAAAACCTTATCTCCCAGCTATCCCTTCTTTCTGACTTGCTGTTCCCTGAGACTTCCACAGCAGTTGTAGGATTCTCTGTGCAACATGGGATTTGCTAAAATGATCAGTGTGACTCCACTGCAAATTATCATTGCTTTATTGTGGGTAAAGTGGTAGGTGTAGGCAGCAGGTTGAAGCCCAAGTAGGGAGCGTCAATCTCTGCTGCTGATTTTGCGAAAGTTGACAGGAATGCAGCTCCTCACTTCGGTTTTCCTGCCTGCAGCTTACAAGCCCTGTGACCCCCACCTTGTCCAAGAGCGCGTGGCAACACTGGACCGGTGCTATCGGGAGCTGGTGGCATTGGCAGCGCAACGGCGTGCCAAACTGGAAGAGTCGCGCCGCCTTTGGAAGTTCTTCTGGGACATGGGCGAGGAGGAGGCCTGGATCCGGGAGCAGAGCCAGATCCTGTCGTCGGGTGACTTCGGCAAGGACCTGACTAGTGTGTTGCGCCTGACCAGCAAGCATAACGCCTTCCGCGATGAGATGAGTGGTCGTGCTGGCCCGCTGCAACAGAGCATAGCTGAAGGCCGCCAGCTGGTTGCCGAGGGCCACTTTGGGGCTGCCGAGGTGGCCGAACGGATCCGGGAAATCGAGGAGCAGTGGGATCAGCTGGAGGCGCTGTCCCGAGAGCGGGAGCAGCGCCTTCTCCAGGCCTCCAATCTCTACCAGTTCCAGGCGGACGCCAACGACATGGAGGCCTGGTTGCTGGATGCGCTGCGCTTGGTGTCCAGCTCTGAGGTGGGCCATGATGAGTACTCCACCCAGAGCCTGGTGAAGAAGCACAAGGATGTGGAGGAGGAGATCCACAACCACCGCCCTGCCCTCGACGCCCTCCACGAGCAGGCCCGGAGCCTGCCCCCTGCCTTTGCCCATGCCCCTGAGGTGGACGGGCGGCTCCCTGCACTGGAGCAGCGCTACGAGGAACTGGTTGCGCTCGCCGAGCATCGCAAACAAGCCCTGCAGGACGCTCTCAACCTTTACAAGATGTTCAGCGAGGCAGATGCGTGTGGGCTCTGGATTGGGGAGAGAGAGTACTGGATCGAAACGATGGATGTCCCTGAGAAGTTGGAAGACCTTGAAGTGGTTCAGCAAAGGTGAGTAGGTTCAACCAGCAGCCACCTTGTTCCCCCTTCTAGCCCAGGAGTGGAGGGTCCGTGGGTTCTTCAAAGTAAATACTTCATATTGTTTGCAGTTAATTTCTGGCAGGCCTAGGGAACATCCAGTCCGTGGATTTAAGTAGACCCAGCACGAGTCCTCATTTGGCCCATGAGGCCCATTCCCCAAATCACAGCCACCTGTGTGACACCTGACATCATACATGACATCACAGTACTATATGACATCACAGCATTACGTATTGTATCATATGTGACTTCATTCGTTTTAAGCACTGTTACACCATTTTAGCAGACACTGAGAATCGTGAGGACCGTAGTTTGTTAAGGGTGCTGACCTCACAGAGTTCCCAGCATCCTTAACTGACTACAGTTCCCAGGATTCCCCCATGACGATTAAAATGTACTCTGCTTTGACCTTCCTTGGGCGGAGCTGGGGGGGAGATGATGAAATGTAAATGCAGTTAATTAATAAATTAATTCAATCTCTCACCCACTTCTCGTTTGGTCCTTGTTGTCTCAGGTTTGAGACTCTGGAGCCAGAGATGAATAACCTGGCCTCCCGCATTGCAGCAGTGAATGAGATTGCGAGCCGGCTTTTGGGAACTGACCACAGGAACAAGGACAGCATCCAGGCCACTCAGGAACAGCTCAATGCCAGGTGAGGATCTAGAAGTGTGTGTGTGTGTGGTTGAGTGAGTGTGTGAACAGGGAGATGGTGCAATGGTTTGAGTGATTGACAAGCCTGACCTAAGAAATCTGAAAGATCACCTCCTTCCCTACAGACATTCTCAGGTGTTCAGATTGGCAGAGGGGGCCCCCAGAAGTGTGGTTTGTGTGTGTGATGGCCCCCAAACTAGAATTCTTTTCCTGCAGAGCTGTATCTGGCACCTTCATTGTATAGTTCTTGTCATATGCTCCTTTCTTGAGATATTATAAGGACGTAGGTTGCGCTGTGGTCTAAACCACTGAGCCTCCTGCGCTTGCCTCTCGGAAGGTCGGCAGTTCAAATCCACCTGACGAGGTGAGATCCCGTTGCTCTGTCCCAGCTTCTGCCAATCTAGCAGTTGGAAGGCACTCCAGTGCAAGTAGTTAAATAGGTACCAGTGTGGCGGGAAGGTAAATGGCGTTTCCTTGCGCTCTGGCTTCTGTCATGGTGTTCTGTTGCTCCAGAAGCGGTTTAATCATGATGGCCACATGACCCAGAAAGCTGTGGACAAACGCTGGCTTCCTCGGCCTGAAGAGAGATGAGCGCCCCACCCCATAGTTGCCTTTGACTAGACCTTTTTACCCCCCCCCTTTTTTTTTACCTGAGATATGTTTTTAGGACCACCTTATTATTATTATTATAATAATAATACAAGAAAGAAAATAACAGTGACTTTGAAATATACCTAATGACATATGTTTTTCATTATCTTGTACTTTCTGGTGGGTTGGGTGGACACCTGAACAATGTGGTTGGGGTGGCTGCTGGCGGGGAAAGGGGAATCACCCAATCTCAGCCTAAAGTTAATTTAAGGAAGTTGTCGAAGGAAAGGTTTTCCTCCTCCACCTGCGCCCTATCATCGCACATTGTCCTGGAGGGTTCCTGACCAACCCCCCTCCCGAAAGGCTTTTTGGGGTTGAAGTGGCAGCAGGGAGTAAGAGGGAATGAGAAGCTTTCCTTCCATTGACTTCTGTAAGCTAACTTAGGGTCCAAAGCAGTAGCTATCCATTTCCTGCCTTTTCATGACAGCGTATTTAGCTACCTAAGGCAACTGCTGTCTCACTTTGACTAAGGCTGGGGGCGAGGACTAGATCAGTGGGCCAGATCCTTACCTCCCCTGTGAGCCAACTTTGACCTGCCCACCTGACAAAAGAGGAGGCTGGATTCCTCACATGAGCCAGAGGTTCCCCACCACTGGGCCCTGGACCTGAGTGGGAAATGAAGACGAAATGTTATCTTTCAATATACGAGTTTCACATTAAAAATGGAGGTGGCGGCCATGGCAGAGTTGAACTGGATCTCCCCTCCTTCCCCCTTCTCTCAGGTGGCAGCAGTTCCAAGCCTTGGCCAGCCGCAAGAAGGACGCGTTGACCTCAGCGCTCAGCATCCAGAATTACTACTTGGAGTGCAATGAGATCAAGGCTTGGATGCGGGAGAAAACCAAAGTGATCGAGTCCACCCAAGGCTTGGGCAACGACCTGGCAGGGGTCATGGCCCTGCAGCGCAAGCTGGCGGGCATGGAGCGGGACCTGGAGGCCATCCAGGGCAAAGTGCGGGACTTGCGGGAGGAGGCCACCCGCCTGGCGGACCAGCACCCGGAGCAGGCTCCTGCCATTTTGGACCGCTTGTCCGAAGTCGATGGGACCTGGGATGAGCTACGGGGGACCATGCGCCGACGAGAGGAGTCCCTGGGAGAAGCCAGCAAGCTTCAGGGCTTCTTGAGGGACTTGGACGACTTCCAGGCGTGGCTTCTGCGCACCCAGACGGCCATCGCTTCGGAAGACGTGCCAGCCACCCTGCCGGAGGCAGAGCGCTTGCTGAACCAGCATGAGACCATTCGGAACGAGGTGGAGCACTACAGGGGCGACTACCGGCGCTTGCGGGCCATGGGGGAGGAGGTGACGCAAGGCCACACCGATGCCCAGCACATGTTCCTGCAGCAGCGCCTTCAGGCCCTCGACACCGGCTGGAATGAGCTGGACCAGATGTGGGAGAACCGGCACCAGCTGCTCTCCCAAGCCTACAGCTTCCAGATCTTCCTGAGGGACACCAAGCAGGTGGAAGGGGTGCTCAGCAACCAGGTAAGGCACAGCTGGGGCCCACAGCCTCGGGGGCCAGATGTGGCCCTCCAGAATCCCTCTAAGCCATGGGTAGGCAAGCTAAGGCCCGGGGACCGAATCTGGCCCAATCGCCTTCTAAATCCAGTCCACAGACGGTCCGGGAATCAACGTGTTTTACATGAGTAGAATGTGCCCTTTTATTTAAAAAAGCATCTCTGGGTTATTTGTGGGGCATAGAAATTCGTTCATTTTTCTTTTCAAAATATAATCCGGCCCCTGATAAGGTCTGAGGGACAGTGGACCGGCCCCCTGCTAAAAAAGTTTGCTGACCCCTGCTCTAAGCCACCTCCTCTCTCCCCAGGTCACACCCCTAAGTGGCAAGTTTTTTTACCTTTTATGGCTTTTCTTGGTTGACTGGAATGCGTCTTTGAACTCTGATAATGCCTCCTCTTTGCCTGGATCAGTGTTTCCCAAACTTGAGTCTCCAGCTGTTTTTGGAGTACAACCTCCATCATCCCTAGCTAGCAGGACCAGTGGTCAGGGGTGGTGGGGTTTGTAGTCCAAAAACAGCTGGACACTCAAGTTTGGGAAACATTGGCCTGGATGGAGCAGGGAGAGGGTGTGTGAGTGTGTGTAGAAACTACAACTTTTACCTTTGTTGCTCCGCTCACTTTTGCCTCTGGCCCCACCTACCACTGGCATGCAGTCCCCCTAGAAGGAAATGAGGCTCTAGGGCTGGTAAAGTCTTCCCCACCCCTGAGGTGTAAAGGGTTGTAGGAACAACGATGGTGCCAGCATTGACCCATAACCTTGCAGTGCCAGAAGTTTGGGACCAACTTGGGACATGAACAGTGGTTGAGTAGGCAGGGCTTTTTTCCCCCAGCCGGAACTTGCCAGAACTCAGTTCTGTCACCTTTCAGGTGGGGGCGCCATTGCCATTCTAAGAGAGCAAGGGAGGTGTTCATGGTGAGTCCTGGAACCTTTTTTATAAAGAAAAATAGCACTGCAGTTATTTCCCCAAAGGAGAAAATGCAAGTGGCTACCTTGCATTCTGCGGATTTGAGGAAAAGAGAGATTGGAGGAAGATGTTGCTTCATCCACATTTTTAAGTGAACCACTTTGATTGGCAGAACCAGTGCTATTCCAGGTGCCGTGTAATACTCGTTCTGCATTTGTAAGAAATTGATCTTTTAGTGTGGCAACAGCCACACTTTGCAACTCCCTGCCTATTGACATCAGGCAGGCTCCTTCAGTGTATCATTTTTTATTTCTGTTGAAGACCTTCTTTATTTAGGCATGTAGAATATTGACACATGTTTAAATGATCTCTGGTTGTTGATTTTCATTATTTTTTGAATGTTTTAACTGTTTTTTACTGATATTTTTAAAATTCTTTTTGTAAACTATTTTGAGGTTTCCCCTCTCCTACAGTCAAGCGGTATATAAATTTTATGAAATAATGAAATAAACAATTAGGCTCACAGCCTAGAAGTTCCCCACCTTGGCTCCAGGGCTTATGCAGTCTCCATTTTTCGCCTCTCCTTGTCCAGGGTGTTCTCTGATGATGCTTTCTTGAGATGTTCAACACCCCCCCCCCTTCTTTTTTGGACAGGAATATGTGCTGACTCACACAAGCATGCCTAGCTCCCTCCAAGCTGCTGAGGCTGCCATTAAAAAACATGAGGATTTCATGACCACCATGGAGGCCAACGGGGAGAAGATCAAGGGGCTGGTGGACTCTGGCCGGAAGCTTATCATGGAGGATGGGCTCCACTCTGACAAGATCCAGGAGAAGGTCAATTCCATTGACAGCAGGTGAGGGGGATTACTCTGTGCAGAAACGCTGGTGGATATAATCTGGTTTGGAAAAGGGAGCATGATCTAGCAACTTGGAGCAGGTAATGGGCAGAAGGTCGACGAGGAAGATCTTTGGGTTATTGGCAGTAGATATAGGGAAGAATTTCTGATTCCTGACAGACAGACTGCAATCCAATCCATAAGCTAAGGCTTTGAGCCTTAGATATCACCAGCTGTAAAATAGGACTTGGAAGAGTGCTGGCACCGCTTTCTGTTCCTCAAAGTTGCAAGTAAAATAGCATGTGAGACCTGCAGCAAAATATTGCAGTGTTCAGGGTTCCAGCCTGTCAGCCACCCCATTTTCCAGGATTCCCCCTTCCATTTGCTCATCACCCTTTCCGTCCCCATCCCCCTGTTGATCATTTACTTTCTGCTCAGTTTTTTAAATGCTGTAATCCTCTGTTTTATTCTGCATTGTTCCATTTCGTTATAGCTGTTGTTTTGTGGGCCTTTCTAGTAACACTAGTGTTGAAGGGTGGGCTATATAAATCTGTAAAATAATTGTGGCATTCTCCTTGCTTCCTCTCCCAGGAAAACGGCTGTGGACAGTATTGCCAAGCAGCTCCTTCTGGTTACTTTACGCCTTGTCTTCCCTCTCTCTTCCAGGCATAGGAAAAACCAGCAGGCAGCTCAGGACCTTCTGGCCCGCCTCCGTGACAATCGGGAACTGCAGCATTTTCTGCAAGACTGTCAAGAGGTGAGCAGGATCGCCTTTGACAGATTATGAATGCCCAGCCAATGTGAATTTGATACAAGTTACATTTATTTCTGTGTTGATTTATAAACATAATATATGACAGCCATGGTGGTTTAAAATGGTATCATCGTGCTTCAAATGTATGGTGTGTGATTGTGGCCATAGTGAGCTTGGGGTCAGCATGGGTCCCCCAGCCAGAGAGTCATATTCCCCCACCGCCATTTTAAAAAGGCAGAGCTCAGGACAGCTGTATTCTTTCTCTGGGATCAGAGGCAGCAAGTCCCTGAATGCCAGTTGCTGGGGAACATGAGTGGGAGGGGGCTAATGGCCTTCATTTCCTTCTTGTTGACCTCCCAGGGACACCTAGTGGGCCAGTGGTGGGAAACAGGATGCCATGCTAGGCAAGTCTTCAATTGCATCATCTTATGGCTGGCTCTCCTGCCCACCTACGTTGAGAACTGAGATCTATTTAGGGGAAAGTTTTTTAGCATTAGGTGTTCTTAGGATTGCTGGTTCTCCTTAGGGGACCCTCACCCGATGATGCTCTCTTCCTGTCTTTCCTCCAGCTCACCCTGTGGATCAATGAGAAGATGCTGTCAGCTCAGGACATGTCGTATGATGAAGCCCGGAACCTCCACACCAAGTGGCAGAAGCACCAGGCCTTCATGGCCGAGCTGGCCTCCAACAAGGGCTGGCTGGAGAAGATCCAGAAGGTGGGTCTTCTTACAAAGCCCTGAGCTGGTGCTGAAACCTCTTTGCAGTGACGTTATCAGCCCTGGAAGCCCACTAATTAATAACAGAAGTAGCTGTATAGAAATGCATGTTTTGCACATGCTCAGGGGACCCCTTGGTTTTCATGCCCCGGCTTCTTTATTGGAGAGTTGCTGGGGCCTTGAGCCTGCCTTAAAGCTTGGAAGCAATCTCTGTTAATTCCATGGGTGGTTGTGGTTTCTTCGGTGGTAAGTTAAAGCACTCCCTTCTTCACATAAGCAGGCTGAATCATAGCAGATGATGATGCTGGGGGACCTGTAACAAAATGTTGCAGGGTGGAGTTTTCCTGCTGCTCAGGGGTCCAGTTAATCAGCTATGACCTGTTCCAGGATACCCCATTCCACCTCCACTCACACTTTTCCATTCCGCCCCCTGCAACATTTCCGTCAGCATCTGTGTCCTCCTTTCGGCAGGAGGGAGAGCAGCTGGTATCTGAGAAACCAGAGCTGGAGCCTGTGGTGAGAGCCAAGCTGGACAGCCTGCAGAAGCTCTGGGAGGAGCTGGAATCCAGCACCCAGAGCAAAGCTCAGTGCCTCTTTGACGCCAACCGCGCCGAGCTCTTCACTCAGAGCTGTTCCGCCATGGAGGCCTGGCTGAGCGGCCTTCAGGCCCAGCTGCACTCTGACGACTACGGGAAGGACTTAACCAGCGTCAACATTTTGCTCAAGAAACAGCAGGTGAGTGCGTGCTGGGTGGCAGAGATGAAGGGCTTGGCTGTGGCTCTGATGAATTTCCACCTGCACCAAATGCCTCTTCGGAGGAAAGGGCCAAAATCTGCAGAAGCAGAGGGAGGCTGCTGGGATGAAGTGGTAATGATGTTGCCGGCATTTGCAGAGCTGCAACACCCCACGATCCTTCTGCATTCCCAACACCTTCTTTCTCCACTCCCAGATGCTGGAAAATCAGATGGACGTGCGGGAGAAGGAGGTGGAGGGCCTCAAAGCCCAAGCGCTGGCCCTCAGCCCGGAGGACTCCAACACCGTGGAGGTGGATGGCAAACTGCAGGCAGTGGAAGACAGGTTTGCAGAGCTGCGGGCACCACTCAGGGAGCGCTGCGAGAAGCTGCTGGCCTCCAAGGAGGAGCACCAGTTCAACCGCGACCTGGAGGATGAAATTGTGAGTCAGGGGAGGGATCAGAGGAGAGGGAGAGCCGCTGTTCAGGGAGCCAGGGTTTCAGGGAAATGAGCACTACTGAGTAGGGAGAAGCAACCTGTTTCAGGCAGCGCTATCAGATAGATGACTGCACCTGAATGGCACACCCAGACTTTATAAAGGGTTGGAGCTAGTGGAAGAGGGGGGCCCATTTGGGCTCCATTGCAGGCACCAGAATGTCTTAGGACGCCAGAGACTTTATGCTGCTTTTATGTAATTTTTATAAAATGTATATTTTCAGGATATCTGAATAGTTTATTGCTCTTTGGCCAACCAGGCCTAATGCATAAACACACTCATGCTACAGACAGTTACCATTTTGTGCACGTTTGATTGTTCCAGGATGGCTGGCGCATGTGCCGTTTTATGTCCTGGAAAGGGATGGGGCAGGTTTATTCTCATGATGACCTGGAATGCAACCCCAGTGCAAATGGGAAGTTGCCTGTAATATGCATTTCACAGAGCCAAAATAAGCATCAACATAAGTATATGCAGAAAACATTGCCATTTTTTAAAATTATTTTTTTAAAAACCTGCTTATAAGCATTCCCTCACAAATGCAGGGTGGTGAATTTATTTACACCTGTGCGATCTTCATGTGCAGTCAATAGTTTTCACTTCTCCATAGCCTTTGAATTGCTTAACAAATTTTCTGGTTTTATATGTATATTTTATGTTGTTGCGTCCTTTATCTTCATATATTGTATACCACCCTGGAATATATATATTTTAAATTTAACTGGTGGGATATTGTGTGTGATTTATTTATTTTAAATAACAACCCTCGTCCCGCCCCCCCTCAAATGAGCAGTAAGATGACTCTTGCCCTGCTGAGTTTTTCTGCTATGGAGCCTCTTGGCATTTCTTAACCTTTTTCTCGCCTTGTGTCCTGCAGTTGTGGGTGAAGGAGCGGATGCCCATGGCAGTCTCCACTGACCATGGCAAAGATCTTCCCACTGTCCAACTACTGATCAAGAAAAACCAGGTAAGGCTTAGTTGGGTGTGGTGGTTTCTCTGCAGAGGCTCCCCCTTTGTGGGATGCTCTCCCCAGGGTCTGGTGCCTTCACTGTATATTTTTAGGCAGGAGGCAGAAATGTTCCTCTTCCACCAGGCCTTTGGCTGATGAATATTCTACAGCCTTTTAAATGTGCCTGTGGGAAGTGGGGGGTTATTGTTTTGCTGTTTTGTTTAGCCCATTTCCTTGTTTTCATCTTGTGTTTTATTCTGCGAAACGCCCCCCCCCCCCGAGATCTTACGATAAAGCGTGGTATGTAAATCTAATAAAATTAATAAGTAAGTGAAATAAGAAAGGGTGACAAACATCTCTTTTTTATATATAAGATATTTATTGAAATTTTCCAGAATAATACATTATAAAACAACAAAAAAGAAACAACAAAAAGAAAAAAAGAAAAAAAAGAAAAAATATAAAAACAACTAAAAAACACATAAAATTTCCCTTTACCTATTTTCTTTTAACTTATTTTCCGGACCTCCTCATACCTCCCTTTCTTATATTCCAATTTAAATTATAAATTCAGCAAATCCTCACCATTAGTTTTTACTTAATTCAAAACCTTATTTTCCATATCTCTTAAAGCATTACAGCTGGAAACCACTTAATTTCTGTCCAACATCATTCTAACATTCATTAATTTTACAATATTTCTGCAAATAATCTTTAAACTTCTTCCAATTTTCTTCCGCCGACAAACATCTCTTTCCACTTTCTCTGCACATCACCATTCTGAATTTTACATGCCTTTGTCATATCACACACACCCTTGCTCAAAAGAACGCCAAGATGAGCCCTGCTGGATCAGGCTGAACACCCAACTAGCCCAGCTTCCTGTTCTCACAGTGGTCAACCAGATACCCATCATGAGAAGCTTGGGCACACTGCGTCTAGTGGCGGAGGGAGAACATAGCCGTCGAGGCCAGTGGCCACTGATAGCCTTCTCTGCTCCAGGAATTTGACTAATCCTTTCCTAAAGCTATCCGAGTCGGTGGCCATCGCTACCTCTTTGGGGGAGCGAATTCCAGAGTTTTAACCGTGCACTCTTCTTCTTCCCTCTTCTTGACACTTCCAGACCCTGCAGAAGGAGATCCAGGGCCACCAGCCACGAATCAATGACATCCTAGGGAGGTGGCAGGGGCTGGCATGCAGCGGCCTGGAAGCGGAGCTGCAGGGGCGTGTGGAGGCTTTGCAGGAGATGTGGCAGGAGCTGCAGAGCCAGGTGGAGCAGCGGCACGGGCGCCTGGAGCAAGCGCAGATGGCCCAACAGTTCTACTTCGATGTTGCGGAGGCTGAGGCCTGGATGGGCGAACAAGAGCTGCACATGATATTAGAGGAGAAGGCCAAGGTCTGTGTTATTTTTTTGCCTGTGTTAATTCATAAACCCATTCTGTCCTAGTTCTGCATTAAAAAAAAAACCCAAACCAAAACATGCAAAAATACTCATTCATTTAAAGGAGCATTTCTGGATGTATTTTAACTAAGAAACTTTAAAAAAATATTTTTTGGAGCCAAAAACTGCATTGCAAAATTCTAATACACATATTAGCTGGGGAAAGTGCAGATCATGCTGGCTCATACTGGAATTCGCAAAATACTTAATTTCTCTAGCATTCTTTCCTGGGCCTAGCATTTCAGAAGAGAAGTGCCCTTCTCGCTAATCCTAGATCTGTGAGAATTCATTTGGTAGCATTCAAAAATGCACTCTGCAAATCTCTTCTTTATCGCATCACACATTCCAAGGTTGCATGCTGAAAACGAGTGAGTGGGGGAGGGGAAAGCCTGAGAACTGTGCTTAACTCCTCTCCCACTAGAGACAAATCTGCTCTGGGGTTGTCCTTTATGATTAGTAAGAATAGTTCTAGGACTTGCCAGAAGTCACATTTCTCTCTGATTGAAAGTTCTGTCTCCTTTCAACCCCAGATATACACAGGCTGGTTGTAGTTGTTCAGCAGTGGGGAGAAAGGCACTCTGCACAGTCCCAGATGAAGCCCTCTTTCACATAAACCAGCGGTTCTCAACCTGTGGGTCCCCAGATGTTGTTGGACTACAACTCCCATCATCCCTGAGCTCTGGCCTTGCTAGCTAGGGGTGATGGGAGTTGTAGTTCAACAACATCTGGGGACCCACAGGTTGAGAAAGGCTGACATAAACATTTTGGGACTGAATCCTGATGTGAAATAACAGGTCTCAATCCTAGTTCAATTTTTAATGTCGCCTACCCCATCCTCTTTACCCCTGCTTCTGTTTCCGAAGGGGTGGGGGGAAGCAAACAAACAGGAACACACTTCTTTCTTTTCACCAGGATGAACTGATTGCTCAGGCCATGGTGAAAAAACATCTGGTGATGGAGCAGGCTCTGGAAGACTATGCCCAGACCATCCACCAGCTCTCCATCCAGAGCCGTGATATGGTAAACAACGGGCATCCCGAGAGGTAAGGAAGCCCACCATTCCCCTACCAAGACAGTTGGGGAGCTTCTCCCCACATGCCCAATCAAGTTCCCTGCTGTGGCCCAAGTCCTGTTTTGGATGTCATTATACCCCTCTTTCTCCTGGAGATCTCAGGGCACGCACCTGTTGTGTGAATCAGTTTACCAGCTTATTACACCACTCTTTTGTGGGGGGAGAAGCCAATCAGGGAGCCTGGGGTTCCATGCAAAATGATGACAGCTGGTGGGCCAGCCAGCACTGGTCAGGGCTTTTGAGACCTGATATCCTTGGCCCCAGTCCTGTTGGGATGTCATTTCTTAGAGGTCTCAGGGCATGCACCTATAGTGTGAACCAGTTTACCAGCTTATTGCACCACTCTTTTGTAGGGGTGGAAGCCAATCAGGGAGCCTGGGGTTCCATGCAAAACGATGACAGCTGGTGGGCCAGCCAGCACTGGTCAGGGCTTTGGAGACCTGAATTCCATGGCATCCGTGGATGATGTCTGTCCCTCTCTCTTTCCCTTTCCTGCAGTGAACGGATCAATCTCCGGCAGGGCCAAGTGGACAAGCTCTATGCCAGCCTGAAGGACTTGGCTGAGGAGCGCCGGGCCAAGCTGCAGGAACAGCTCCGCCTCTGCCAGCTGAAGAGGGAAGTGGACGACCTCGAGCAGTGGATCTCGGAGCGCGAGGTGGTGGCTGCTTCTCATGAGCTTGGACAGGACTACGAACATGTCACGGTGGGTCTCCCCCTCCCAAGGGATCCCTAACATACCCAGAGGCAGGAAGCACCCCTCCAGATCTCTATACCTCCTTCACTGAGGTGGCTGGAAGGTGAACAGGGCACCCAAGTGATCCTAGTTCTGCACCAGGAAACCCCATATCAATGCTGCATTATTTGCCCTTTTGCATGCATAGCAGGTTCTCTTCCACTGAGCTACATCCCTTCCCAGTAAGATTCCAGTCATCGTGGTCCTGAATAAAGGGCTGATTTAAATAGGAACAGAGGGAACTGCCTGCTGTGGAGTCAGATTATTTGTCCAACTATCCACTGTTATGTCTTCTGATAGCAACTCTCCAAGGTCTCAGATAGAGAAAAGTCTCTCTGATCCCCTACTTCTTGTGATCGTTTTAATTGGACATATCTAGAACTGAACCAGGAACCTTCTGTGTGCAAAGCGGGTGCTCTACCTCTGTGCTATTATCCCTCTGCCTTTTTTTGCCCTTTTGCCCTTCACACTCTTGTTTGTTTCCCACCGTTGTGCCAGGAGCTGGAGTCAGGAGCAGGTAGGTCAGCAATAAAACACCCTGTGTCAGAGAATTCAACTCTTTGTTCAAAGAAACCAAAACAGTGCAGGCCTAGTGATCGCAGCAACTCTTTCTGTCTAGTAGGTCTTGCCCCAGTGAGGCAATTGCCTTCCTACTGCTCTAAGGCTGCTCCTCCCCTGGGTCCTTCCCCGGCAATCTGAGGATCCCTTGTCTTGTCTCTCTTTGCTCCACCCTCTTCATTCCTCTCTATGTTCTGGGAGACCAGGCGGGAGCAGAGCTAGTTGCAGCAAGAAGGGGAGACTCCCTGGCAGCCTGCATCATCTCTGCCTCTTGGCCCCTCTCCTCTCCAGCCTCCACTTCTGCCTCTGATTCTGGACTGCTCTCAGCCACAGACTCTTCCTGCCCACCAAGCTACCTCTTCAGCTTCTGACACCTGCTGCTCCCAGTCTCCCACTTTTCCCTCTGACCACTCATCATTGTCTGACCACCAATCCCTTGGCTCTGAGCCTGGGGTTCCCCAGCTGGTGCCTCCCATTACTCCTCTGCATGAAGCCACTCCATGACAATTGGGACCTTTGCAGTGCTCTCTTCTTCCCTACAGATGCTGCGGGATAAGTTCCGGGAATTCTCACGTGACACCAGCACTATCGGTCAAGAGCGGGTGGACGCCGTCAACCGGCTGGCGGATGAGATGATCTCTGCCGGCCACTCCGAAAACGCTACCATCGCCGAGTGGAAGGACAGCCTGAACGAGGCCTGGGCCGACCTCCTGGAACTCATCGACACCCGGAGCCAGATGCTGGCGGCGTCCTATGAGCTGCACCGTTTCTACCACGACGCCCGTGAGACCCTTAGCCAGGTCCAGAATAAGCAGAAGCAGCTGCCCGATGAAGTGGGCCGGGACCTCAACACGGCGGAGGCCATGCAGCGGATGCACAGCGCATACGAGCACGACATCCAGGCGCTCAGTACCCAGGTGCACTTGGGGGACTGGGAAAGGGAATAAAATCAGTGCAAGGTCCAGACTCTGCCTACTGAGGGGGCAGAAGCCAAGCGGAGGAGCATCAGGAGAATAGTGGAGCAGTCTCCAATGAGCTTTTACGTTTTAATGCTTGTGTAACTTTTTTTATATACTTGTAAACCACTATTTCTTTAAATTTTTTGACAAAAAAAATCACATATCAAGAAATTTTTTTTGAACAAAATTTCAACAAAATTGTTTCTTGAGTAATTGCTGATTAGGAAATTACACGTTTTAACCAAAAATCTGGAGATCAATTTGTACTAAGTATCGCTTTAACCTTGTTTTTACAAGAAAAGTCTCTCCCAACTCCAGTGGTCAAAATGCAAACATCATTTGCCCTGCCTTGATCAAGGGCCTCGGTGAGAGCATCTGGGACACTCTTGATGGTGAGGGACCCTGACTCACCTGTGGCTCATTTGGCTTGGCAGGTGAAGCAGGTGCAGGACGATGCGGCACGGCTGCAGAAGGCTTATGCCGGCGAGAAGGCAGACGACATCCGGAGGCATGAGCAGTCTGTTAGTGAGGCCTGGTCTGACCTGCTCAGCAGCAGCAGTGGCCGCCGGCACCTCCTCCTTGACACTGTTGACAAGTTCCGCTTCTTCCGCATGGTGCGTGACCTCCTACTGTGGATGGATGATGTCAACCTCCAGATAGATGCCCAGGAAAAGCCCAGGTAAGGGGCAATAGGAGCAGGTCTCTATAGGTGGCAGGTCTAGTCCCTAACTCACCCAGGCCACATTCACATCATACATTTAAAACACTGCGGTGCCACTTTGAGCAGTCATGGCTCCCCCCCCAAAGAATTCTGGGAACTGTAGTCCATTAAGGGTTCTGAGAAGTGTTAGGAGAACCCCATTCCCCTCTGAGTGGTCCCAGAGATCCCTGTGAAGACAGATTCTTTGTTAAACCACTCTGGGAATTGCAGCTCTGTAAGGGGAATAGGGGCCTTCTAACAACTCTCGGCGCTCTGAACAGCTCCCAGAATTCTTGGGGGAAACTGTAAGTGTTTTAAGTAGTGTGAATGTGTCCATCCTTGGATGTGTCCTTGTGGAATGATGTGCTAGGACCAGACTGGGCCTTTGGGTGTCTCGTCCTGCCCTCCAGCTCCCCACTTCTTGCTCTGCTTAAACGTGATTTCTAGGGGAAAGCCTAGTAGCCAGCCTTTCCTACATTCCCCCACAGGGACGTCTCGGCAGCAGACTTGGTCATCAAGAACCACCAAGGGATCAAGGCTGAAGTTGAGGCCCGGACAGACAGCTTCAATGCCTGCATCGCCATTGGCAACGACTTGTTGGCCAAAGGACACTATGCCTCTGACAAGGTGAGAAGGCCTCCCCTGAACTGATGCAGCTATTGCTTGTTTTGCAGGAAAGGTGTACTGATTTTGGAGTTATGCACTTTTTAAAGCTCAGGTATGGTTGTTTTTTTCCAGTTTAAGATAGGCAAGGTAAGTCCCTCATGCCTTTAAATGAAACAAAAAGAGCCTTATGAAGAGATGCAGCAAGAGATCAGGGCTCAGTTTTGGCTGAGCCTTGCATCACAGCTGGATGATAAGCTTTCCCCTCCTGAGATGTTCTGCAGCCACACAATCGTTTAAGATCAGGGACATTTTCCCTCTATTGTCAGCTGCCTAGGTCAAGCTATTTGTCCATCTAGCCCACCACTGTCTACCTCAGGCATGGGCAAACTCGGCCCTCCATATATTTTTGGGACTACAACTCCCATCATCCCTGACCACTGGTCCTGTTAGCTAGGGATGATAGGAGTTGTAGTCCCAAAACATATGGAGGGCCAAGTTTGCCTATGCCTGGTCTACCTGGAGATGCCACAAATTAACAAACCTTTGCATGCAAAACAGGTGCTCAGCCAATAAGCTCTAACCCTTCCCCTAGAAATAAAGTAAGATACTAGTCCTCATGGTAGAGAGTTACACAGGTGTTTACAGCTGTGTATGTACAGCTTGATGTAGATTGCCCCAATGTTCAGATTAATTGGGACGACTCTGGATTACTATTTCCCCCCAGCTAAGCTCCCTCTGCATCTCTCTGCTTTTGTTTTGCTCAGATTGCAGAGAAGTTGACCCAGCTGCAGGACCGACGCAAGGAGATCAATGACAAATGGCGGGAGAAAATGGACTGGTTACAAATTGGTAAGTGGGTAAGGGTGTGTGGGCCTGAGGACTCTGGGAGTGGGGCTTCAGAGGGCTAGAGTTCATTTTGGGGCAGGTGTGGCATGTGTGGATGCAGCACACATTATCCCCACAACAACTTTTTCTGAGTAGGTTTTTCTGAGAGGTGGTTACTTTAAACCAAGGGCACCAGCAGAATTTCATGTCTAAGCTCAGGCCTCTGTGGTCCCAAGAGGGAGGTGCTGCTTCAGGCACCATTGCCATTCTCTAAGAGAACCAGGGAGATGTCCTTGGTCAGTTCTGGCACCTCTTTTTCTAGAAAAATAGCACTGCTCACGAGGGAACGTGGCCCTCAGGCTGAAGAAGGTTCACCATCCCTGAACTAAAAGCAAGAACTTGAGGCTCAGGATTTGGGGTCCTCACCACTGACTACTCTCTCTCTCTCCCTTCACCCCTCCCTCTGCCCACAGTCATGGAGGTGCTGATGTTTGGGCGGGATGCTAGCATGGCGGAGGCCTGGCTCTCCAGCCAAGAGCCGATTGTGCGTTCTGCAGAGCTGGGTGGCAACGTGGACGAAGTGGAGAACCTCATCAAGCGCCACGAGGGCTTCCAGAAATCAGTTGCTGCCTGGGAGGAGCGCTTCCTGGCACTGGAGAAGCTCACAACGGTCAGTGGGTGAGATCAGGGAGGGCGGGTCAGGCGAATCCTTGGGAGGCTTGTAGGAAAGGCCCAAGTCAGCTGTTAGCCACTGACCCTTGGCACCAGTCTTCACATTACAGCAGCCTGGTTCTCAGATTCTGCTTCCAGCAAACAGCTCTTCCTAGGCCAATCCTCCGTGAATTTGTCCGGTCCTTTTTGTTGTCCCAAAGGCCCATCTCACAATGAGGGCAATAAGGTGAAGGCAATTGCTTCCTGAATTCCTCAGCTCCAGACCCAGGGGTCAAATGCAGCCCTCCAGGCCCTCCAGGTTTCTGGCTCTCACAACTTTTCCCAGCCACATCCCCTCTCCAGCCCTACTGCATGCCCTGAATGTTTCTGCCTGGCTGGAACATGTCCTTGAACACCTCTTGTAGAAACTAGACTATTGTACAGAGGTAACATTTATATACATTGCTCTACCAAACCTTTGCCTCTGGCCCTGCTGGCCCCTGGCATACGGCCCTCCAAAAGTTGCCTATAAGAGAAGGTTCCTCACCCCTGATGTGTGCACCTGCAGTAGGGTCTGCTGCTATGGACAGACACCATGATCCAAAGGCAACCTCTGCTTTGGCCCTCTTCCTCTTCAAGGAAAGTGCCTCTAGCCAGGACTTGTGCCAGGCATCCCCTTACGCAGAGAGATGTGGTTGCCTCAAGCGGCTGACTTTGTGTATTTGGCAAGCAGGACTTTGTGTATTTGGCAAGCAGGACTTTTTTTTTCAGCCAGAACTCTCTGAGCTGGCATCCTAGACCCCTTCCAAAGTGGCTGAAGTTGAAGCACACCAGGCAGAGCACTTCCCCTTTGGCCTGTGTTCTTACAAATCACAACTCCCCACTTCCTTTCTCCTCCATCTGTGTTGGAGCCTGCCAGCCCAAGCCTGATCCTGACATGGAGCCCATGATTTCTCTTCATGTTTTCTTAAAACTTCTGTCATGACCAAACTAGACATCTCATAGAACAGAATCAGAGAATTGTGGAACTGTAGAGTTGGAAGGGACCCCAAGGGTAATCCAGTCCAACCCCCTGCAATGCAGAAATCTCGCTAAATAAGTCATTAGAAAACATGTCCACACCCCCTTGTTTAAACTGGCATGCCTTCTAACTTTGGCTCTTATCACCTCCCACATGACTCATGTAGCTCCATGCCTTTACCCTGGCCTTCGATACTAGAGATATTTTTCAGACGCGCCCTATCCTTCTGATGGTAATTTGTTTTAAAGGAGTTTAATGTTTCCTTTCTACAATGTAACCCTTCCTGGGACCTTAATGATGAAAGGTGGACAAGAAATACGAGTACATCAATAAAATGGTCTCCTTACCTAAACTGAAAAGAAAGAAAAAAAAGGACCCAACATTAGCTTATTTTTGACAACCTTGTTCCATCAGTTTTTTCTTCTTTTCCGCCAGCTGGAAGAGAATGAACGTCGCCGACGTGAGCAGGAGGAAGCGAGGAAAAAGAGGCCCCTGACTCCGCCTGTGCCAGAACCCACAGCCACGATGCCACAGAACCAACATCTGGAAATGCCACATGCTCCCAGTGATGCCCGGTGAGAGTTGTTTCAGGGGAAGAAGGACATTTGGAGTGGAAAAAGCAGGCAGAAGGCTGTGACTGATTCAGTACAGAAGAAAAGTAGAATGCAAAATTAAATCTACTCCACAACCATTGTTCTAAAACCTAAAACTATTTTTAAGAATTAGGAGGAAAGTGTGTTTGTGTGTGTTTATCGTGAAAATTACATTTGCAGGAACTGGGGAAAGAGGAGAGAAGAAAAGGCTGTTAAAGGAAATGGTTGATTACCCACCTGAATATTTAATGGAAAGATAAATCGGGTGGGTGGGGAAAGATGTTTTGTTTTGTTTTGTTTTGTTTTGTTTTGTTTTGTTTTGTTTTGTTTTGTTTTGTTTTGTTTTGTTTTGTTTATTTCGAGGTTGGATAGCCCTTCCAATTCCCCTGCAATTCTATGATGAGAGATTCAGGTCAGCATGCATAGGTTTCAATAAAATTGCACACAGTACGAAAGGACAATAACAGTATTATAGAGCAGGAATCAGAAAAGAAACATCGTCAAACTATTGTGCCTTCTCTGTAGAGGCACGCACTCCCTCTGAGCCCCCCAAAAGACAAGCATTTGCAAAATGCTGGCAGCAAGCCATAGAGTTGTAGCCGCAAAATGCAACATGGGAGATAAAGAGGTGAGAGTCTCTCCACAGATGTACTGTGACCTGGTGTGCTTGAACTTCAGCACAGACTCACACACCTGTCTTCCCCAGGAGTCCTGGAGAGCGAGGCTTGTCGCTGGAGTTACCATCTCTGAATGGGATTGACCCTGATTCCGAGTCCCCACAGGTGAGGCCTGGATACTAAGGAGTGACGACTGGGGGCGGGATTGGGAGACACAGAGGTGATTGGTTGGCGAGTAAGGCCGGAGGTGGAATCCTAGAACTAGAAGGAGAAAGAGAACACAGGATCTCTTAGCGGTGTGGCACTTTGGTTAGAATGTCAGGCTAGGACTCGAGAGATGCCGGGCAAAGTCAGGAAGTTTAATGGGTGAATTGGGCCAGTCATCAATGTAACCTACTTCATAGGGTTGTTCTGAAGATAAAACTGGGGAAGGTGGAGAAAAGTATAAAGCTTGGTGGGATATAAATTGAATAAATAAATACCAATAAATTGTCCAAGTCCCAAGCTGCCCCTTATACCTACTACTATCCCCCCTTCCCGCCAAACCCCTATGCCAATGCAGATGCACTGAACTACAACAGGATACAACAACTAAAAAGGGTGAGTGTGTTTTTAGAACCCCTAACTCAGCACCTCCTGTCTCTTGCAGATTTCAGAGACATCTGGTACGGTAAACGGGTCACGAATGGATTCCTTGTCCAAGGGGAAGGAGCCCAGCCCAACCCCATCACCTCAGCTCCATTCCAAACCGCCTGCCCACAGCGATCCCACTCAGTTGGCCACACTGGCCCCGCGCACACCAGACCCCTTGGCCTCAGAGCAGATGGAAGGGATGTTGTGTCGGAAGCAGGAAATGGAGTCACACGGCAAAAAGGCAGCCAACAGGTGAGCTCTGCATGTTTGTGTGTGTGAACCTGGGGTGCTGGATAGGCTTTCCATACGTCAGGAAAATTCTGTACATGTCCTGGTTTTGGGGTGTCAAAATGGCGTTGGGGGAATTTTGTTGAATTGGTAAAATGTCGGGAAAATGTATGGCAGTGTGATGGGAAAAGCTCAACAATTTTTGGGTCTTTCTAAAATAAAGCTCAACAACTTTGTGGGTGTCCAGAATTTTGCTTTTTGAAAGTAAACCCTAGGGTTGGAGAATGATTCTACTTGTGGGCATAAGACAAGGCCATTGAGTAAAATATATCTATCTGCCTATTTCAGCGGCAGAGCATCTGCCTTACATGCAGAAGGTCCCAAGTTCAGTCCCCGACATCTCCAGGTTAGGCTAGGAAGGACCCTGGAGAGTTGCTGCCAGTCAGTGTAGACAATACAGAGCTTGGATGGACCAAAAGGCAGCTTCCTGTGCCCCTATCTAATGATTTCCTATGTGAAACAGTACTGTATCATCATTTTGTTTATTCATTTCAACGTTAGTCTCTAAGTCAGTGTACAGTAATGTTAAAAAGATACGATAAACATAACATCAGTTACAACCAATCATGAAGTCCAAAAACTTTCTCAAAACACTTATTGAAGTAAAATAAAAAGACTTGAATTCAAAGAAGTTGCCACAGTAGTTTTAAGTCCCTAAAATAAAAACATATACACAGGAATAAAGTTTGCAAATCATTCCGGACTTTAACAGACACAACTTCTGCTGCTTCTAGCCCACTGTGGGGAGGGGGAAGCGCAGCTTTGGGTGGCTTGGGAGTGAAGGGGGTCGTTGAGAGATGCTCACAGCTCCTTTCTTTCCCCACCTTGCCAGGTCCTGGCAGAACATCTACTGCATTGTCCGGAAGGGCAGCCTGGGCTTCTACAAGGATAGCAAGAGTGCCAGTCACGGCATCCCGTACCATGGCGAAGTGCCCATCAGCTTGCAAGGGGTGCAGTGCAACGTCGCTCTGGACTACAAGAAGCGCAAGCATGTTTTTAAGCTTGGGTAGGTCAGCAAGGTTCTTTCAGCCAAGTGGCATTGACCACACTTACTTTTATGTTCTCCTTGTTTCTGAATGTACCACTGGATGCTCTCTGCTCCTGCAGCTTAACTGCCGTGACTCACAGCTGTGGATGAGAGGATTTGTCCATTTTGGTTTCCCTCCATTTCTCATTTTTCCAATCTCAGACTCGCTTCTCCACATTTCCACAGCGATTCTTATTTAAAATCTTTGTGAAGATTCTTCAGCATTTTTGTGAGCATTTCTTCTGTACACAACTTTGACCAAAGCACACATATACACAAGGAGTTTCTCCTAATATAAGGCATGCTTTGTATGTTATTTTCGTTAAAAATAATTTGCTTTTATGCACCCTTTCCTCTAATACATGCATTCTTGTGTAAACGTTCTTTGGTGGGAGAACTGCATAGCAAATTTTGGATCAGTGCAGATTTTGAAGGATGGCTGTGCTTTGGTTTTCGTGTTTCAGAAAGTGCAAATCTGAAAAATTCAACATTAAATTTGAACTGAACGGAATGTCTCTCACAGCCCTGGGGGTCATGTGAGCTATGGGGGAATCTTGTTGTAGCTCTCAGCCCTAGGAATCTTCAGAACTGTAGCGAAAGCAGTTGCAGATCAGTTCACAAAATTTTCAGCACCCACCACAGTGCAAAAGTACTGTCCTAACAGCACAGTCCCATGCATGCATTCAAAAGGTGTTAATGTCAGGTAAGCTTGTCTAAAGGTGTTGAGGGGGCAACAGAAAAGAGATCCATTTTAGGCCATTTGGTTTCCCTTTATTGAATAAATGAACATAGAGGAGCATTGCAGGATGGTCCAAACAGTATATGCAGTATATACAGAAATATACAGGGATATCTTTCTTTTTTAGCCATTCATTCATTTGTATTTTCCAGTGAGAAATTTAGTAACATGTAAAAAGGTAACAAAGGGGGAAGACGACACCTAAATATTCAAACTATGCTTTTGACAAATTATTAAGTTTATATTGTATTGTCTTATATTGCACCTTGAATTGCAGTGGGCAGGGGTCCTGTTTCCTGTAAAGAAGGCGGGTGGGTGGTGTTTTTGGTAGTTTATTTGTAGTAATACCTTATGATTGTGTACTGGCTTTTTCTCAATATATATGTTTTTAAAAAAGAAAAGGCAAGCATGTTTAGGACTTTGTGTTTTGCACAAAGTAATGTGACTGTTTTTTAGCCAGATTCCTAGCTCCTGTTAGCAGAGGGATTGGAGTTTGGATATGATCCACAGACAGGAACCAGGGCGAGTCTTACCTTCCTTTTCTCTCTTTCTCTCCTTGCAGGTTAGCGGATGGCAAAGAATTTTTATTCCAGGCCAAGGATGAGGTGAGTAGAGGTCCAATTCTGCAAATCCTGCTTCTAGAGGACAGGTGGCTCCAAGGCCTCCGCCCCCCTCCCCCACCATGAAGCCAAATTGCAGCCCTCATTTCAGCTCCAACTCTTCCTCCTACATTAGCATCTGGAACAGCTTGGTTTGGGAGCTGCTGAACCAGACTGATGGTCCATCTAGCACATCAAGTGGCAGTGGCTCTCTGGGGTATCCGAAGGGCCTTTTCTCCAGCCCAACCTTGAGATGGTGGGGATTGAACCTGGGATGTTCTGCAGCACTTGGCTATGGGGCACCTACCCACTCTCATCTGAATGGCTAGAATTTTTCTGAAAGTCTGTATGGGAAAAAAAGGATACGTTTAAGGTGTGTGGCTTCTCCCCAAGGAATCCTAGGAACTGTAGTTTATAAGGGTGCTGGGAATTGTAACTCTGTGGGGCATGAACTGCTGTTCCTAGGATTCTTTGCGGGGAGACAGGTGCTTTGAATGTGTGCTGAATGTGCTTTAAATGTACAGTGCGGATGTGCTGCTCAAAAGCCACACCCTTCGACCTGGGTCCCCGGTCCCGGTCCCCCCCCCCCCTGATCTCAGGATTGGGACAGGCTCTAGATGTTTCTTGCCCTCACTCTATGCTCTTTTTTACCCATGCCTCCAGTGCTAAGAGTCGAGTGCCACAGATTAAGTAGCCAGAAGAAAGATTAAGTAGCCATGTACAAGAAAGGTGGTCATAGTAGGATTGGGGTGGAGGGGGGGATTCCCATCAACTCAGGCCATTGGCTGTGTTGGGTGAGGCTGATTGGAGTTGGAGTCCATGAGTCTATAAAATGAAAGGAGCTGCCCATCCATGCCAGCCCAGCCTCTGACTCCAAAGCCCTTAACATCCACCCTCCCTTATATACCACTTAGAGGGGGAATGGTGCCATTTCTCAGGGGCATGCTGGGGGGAAAACACTCCGCACATGCTCAGAAGGACTATTGGCTCATGCTTTGCCCCCTCTCCCACTTCTTCCCCCATCCCAGGCTGAGATGAGCAGCTGGATGAGAGTTATCAACGCTGCAGCTGCCTGCGCCCCTACGCCACAAGGCCCTGCAGAGGACCAGCCGCCGCTCATCAGCAAAGGAATGACCCGGGCCTTGACCATGCCTCCCGTCTCGCCTAACAGCGCCCCGGAAGGGACTGTCACTCTGCGTAGCAAAGAGTCCAAGGAAAAAGATCGCGAGAAACGCTTTAGCTTTTTCAAGAAGAACAAATAAGGGGCCACACCTGGAGAAGTGGGGCAGGGTGGGGGCTGCAGCTGCCGAATCTGTACAGAACTGATCATCAGAGCGGGCATGGCGGGGGCTTTGGACTGGGGGGGGGAGGGAGGGAGGGGCCGGGGCATGACACAGCTGATGGAGACCACAGTTGTTTTTCTTTTTTTAGTACTGCAGATTGCATGAAGCATCTTCAAACTTTATGAGGAATGCCTCTCCTCCTGCCTCCCCGCCCTCCAACAAAAGAAAAAAACTAAACAAGCCATGCTGCCTCTATCGAATCACGTTTGCAGAAGCCCCTGGCAGAGATGCTGCATTGGAGGGTGGGGGGCAGGCTGCCTTGAGATGGGAGGGGAGGGGGGGTTGATGAACTCTGGGTGTGGTGGGGATGCACATCTGGGTCATCAAGTGATGGGTGCTGCGCAGGTCATGGGGAGAGGGAGGAGGACGGCCCGCTACTTCCATTCAATAGGAGCAGAGGGATCCCGACCTTTCTGGGGTTGCAACGGCATGGGCTCTGTGCGAAAGTTTTCCATTTCCAGGTGCCATCAAAACTTTGTCGGAGGTGAAATGGACTGTTCAGGGTTTTGACGTTGAGAATCTTCTCCTATGATCTCATCCCTAGCCAGGAAATGCTTCCACTGCCTGAGGAGCCCCACCACCTCATCCCATTTTCCTCCCTGCGATACCTGGTATGCTCCATCATGTTTTTGCAGCCTCCTGAAACGGGCCCTGTCCTGAGGGCTAACAGGAAGGAACAAGATATGGTTGGTTTTGAAGAAAAGCCTCTTTTCCAGTGCACTGCTGGACCCAACCTTGCTCTCTGTCTTTCCCCTCCATTTTTTTTTATTTTTTAGCTAAATCATGTCCCCAGCAGCTGTCTAAAAACAGTAGCTAAGCCACCTTCTCAATGGGCAAGTAAGTGAGTTCCCCTTTAATTAAGGACCCCGGTCCTTGGCTTTCATCAGGGATGGGTAGAAGTTAGATTGGAATCTTGTTAGTAGATCTCTGGCTGTTTTGTGGTAGATCGGCAAGAGGTTTTGACTCCTAATGGTCTGACAATAGTAACTGCCTCCTCCCTCAAATCATACTGCTTTGGGAGGGAGTAAGCAAGAGTGGATTTTTGTATGAAAGGATTTATTATCTTGATACTGGATACTGATCACTACTTCCTGGACTCCGCATGTGCTCAGAGGGCACACTTTCATCCTTAATTCTTATTAGGTCCTCAGTACATTTGCTCAGTTGAGCTCCTGTTGTTGCACCTGGCTCCAGGTGGTAGATCTCAGGGTTGTAGGGGGAAAACAAAGTAGATCCCTCAGGCCTACACTCTGCCCAGGTCTGGATTAGGGTTACGCTACCTAAGCAAGGAGAGGGTGTATGAATGGAGACATTGTGGGTGAGCGAGGTAGGGGGCTAAGCCCCCCCCCCCCCCGTCTTTGAAACTGCCTCCACTGTGATTCTTACAATTTCGCAGGCCTCCAGACTGGGAGCAGAACCGGGATAAACAGGTAGTTACAGGAGAGGGGCATAAGTCTTGCATGAGACAAATTTAGCTTTCTTCTGTCTACCAAGGCCAGTTCCATGTTTTTGGGGAGTGGGGGCTGGCAAAGTACCCCTCTGGACCCAGGCTTATTGGCCAGCTGGTTCTTGAAAACTAGCAACCACATTTATTTTCCCACAATACTCTTGGTGCCCCTGGAACATTGTGGGAAATTTTAAAATGGCAGGCATCATTGGTTTGCCAATGGTTTTGGTGGGGCTGAACCAGATGTTGGCACCACTTGTGCCAAAGCAGGCATTGCTGCTGATAGGTAGGCCATCTGCCAGAGGCACCCATCACTTCCACTTTAGATCATATCCCCTTCTGTCACTCACTCTCACTTTCTCTCTGTGTCTCTCACACACATATGCTTTGCTGGCTGGGACTGATGGAAGTGGTAGTGCAGAACATCTGGAAGTCACCAGGATTGGAAAGACTTGTTCTACAGCAGTGGGGCAGAGCTGCATCCCAAGAGACACCTTCTGCCAATCACAATTATCTATGGCTCTGGTAATCCATGCCACTGTTATAAAGACCACTCGCACACCCCTGCCTTTTTCTGGCCTTGATTCCCTCATTTTCTATGAGCTCAAACATCTAATCCAGCAAAACTCTCAAGCAGCACCTCTTGTAAGTTCTCAGCATCTGTTATACCAGCCTTCTCCAACCGGATGCCCTCCAGATGTCTTGAACGACAACTTCCATCAGCTCCAGGTAACACGTCTATGCTACTTGGGGCTAATGGGAGTTGGGGTCCAAATCACTTAGGCTTCATGCTGGAGGAGGTTAGGGTACAGTACATGGAAGTATCCTGCCTGTGAACAGACATTTCTTTCTGCACTACCGTGGCTCATAGCAGCTTCTATACTTCCCAGCCGCAGGTCCAGTCTCCACATCCTGTGGCCATGAGTCACTCTGTTCTGTCTTAAAAGGGAGACTTTGGAATCAAAAGGGAGCAAATGCATTGCGTTCTGGGCAGTGGTTGTATTTTATTTTTTTGAAAAGCCTGTCCTGAAAATAACTCCTCTCTGGGCCCTTTTTTAAGAAAAAGAAGCAGGAAAAAGGTTGTTCCTGAAGGCTATATTGAAGGGAGCCAGTTTACATGGCTGGAACATGTGTATTCAGGTGGTGGTGGTGGTTGGGTATTACAAGAATCACATTACTTTGCCTGGTTGTAGGAACTGAGGTTGCTCTGTTGGGTCTACCTGGATTCGATGTCCATCAAAACCTCACCAGCTTGCCTGATCTCCGCAGGCATGGAATTCCACTGCTGATCTTCACATCCCGCACAGCTGTTTCCTTGCTCCATTCCCGTTTTTCTAGCTCTGGTTTTTGACCTGTGTGTGCCTTCCTTTTCATAATCATATGCTGCCCTGCCTGCTACACTTCCACCCCCCCCACCCCCTTGCCATGTGAAGATAACACTGCGCCGTCACCCTTGCCACAAAGGATGCAGAGGCTGCCTCAGCACAGGGCCCACAGCAGGGTGCGCAAAACCCAGAGAGCAGCCATCGCCTGCCTCCCGACAATCTGGATTACAGGAGGTGACTTGGGAAGAAGGTTCTGTTTCTGAGGGAGGGGGCCTGGCTTTTAAAAGCAAGGCACTCTGTGCCTTCCCAGCACACCTGTCAGGGGTCCCTGCTCCCAAGCAGCGTCCCGGTGGTGTATCCGTGCTTGTGGGAGACCGTTATTCACGTGTTTGCAGTGGCATCTGTTCCGATCTTTTTGGACAAATAAAAAGAATCTGTGTAGAGAGTAGCCAGCCTGTTTCGTTCCTGCCCACCTGTTGCGATGGCAGCAAAATCTGAAATCCCCTCCCTGTGTTGCTGTCTCTGCGTTAAAAGGCAAATAGGCTGAGCAGGATCATATTTACTTATTTATTAAAATACTTATATACCACCAAATGATAAAAAATATACCGCAATGGTTCACAACATTAAAAAGATAAAAACCATATAATAAAAGTGTCCCAAAGTTAAAACAAATTTAAAAGCAAAAAGTTTTAAAACAAGTCTGCTTGGTCAGTTGCTTTTTTAAGATTGAGAGCTGCCTGATGAGCCAAAATATAGACAGGTGAAGCTTTCCAACGCGGAGAAAAGCTTTGCCTTGTCTTGCTAGTCACTCTGCAAAAAGTGATAATGCAGGGACATGTATGGAGTTGGTATTTTCAGGCACCTTGACAGGGTCCCCTTTGCTGATCACCAGAGCGTTTTGCTGCAATTCTCTCCCTTGTCACCTGCAAACCTCTTCTCACTCACCTGCCCTTTCTCTCTGGGGAACGGTGAAGATTGGGCTCAGAATGAGTGGCTGCAGGGAGGAAGAGAGAAGCATGCACTGCATCTTGCCCAAGGGTTTCCCTGGAGAGTCAATGCCAGTGTTGAGCTAGAAAAGCCTGACTTGGGGCAAGGCAGCTGCTCCTGTTAAAAACCCTGAGTCTGCAGCATGCAACACTTTAACTGGTGCACCCCAAGAGGAGACCCGTCATTTGAAGGGGAACATGATTGGAGAAGTATTGTTAACACAAAGAGGGGAGCCACCCCCAGTGCAGCCTTAAGGCTGCTTTATAGACTGGCTACTGCCATCAGCTTCCTTCAGTGTAACTTCAGGCTGCCACCCTTTTAAAAAAAAAGGCTGGCAGTGCTTCTGTGTCTTTTAACAGACATAGCACAGGCAAAAGTTTAGCATAAAAGGAGCCCTAGTAAACCAGAGCCCGTCTCTAGTGCATTGCAGGGAGTTGGAAGAGACCCCAAGGGTCATCTACGCCAACTCTACAATTCTGTGATTCTATGTGCCTGTCAGTAGCCACCAGCCATTATGGCTGTGCTCTACCTCAACTGCCAAGAGACAGCATGCCTAAATGCCAATTTCTAGGAATCAAAAGTGGGGGAAAAGAGTGTTGCACTCAGATCCTCCTTGCAGGCTTCCCATAGGCATCTGGTTGTCCAATGAGAGAACAGGATGCTGGACTAAGTAGGCCTTTGGCCTGATCCAGTAGCCAGGCTCTTAAGATCTTAACAACAGCCAGGAAGACTCACAAGCATGAAATGTGTCTTGTCTGCTAATTGATATTCAGGTTGCACCTGTCTATGGAGGTTCCACTTAACTATCACTGTCCATAGCATTCAGTAGACATCTTCTCTGTGTGATGCTTAATTAGATGAAAAGTACAGCCCCATTTCCCCCTTGGTCAGACCTTATCTGGCATACTTTCTTCCCTTTTGACACACTGCATCTGCCCACTGGAAAAAAGCTTTCCCTACTGGATTTCTGCCCATACTGTGAGCTGTGAATGGGTGAGTGGGGGGAACAACTGAAAAGAAAAAAGTTTCTACACTACGTCAGACACCCTACGGAGAACCCCCACAATCAGGGCTATTTCTGGTGATACTAAGTGTTCTCATTTCATCCTCACGGTGACCCTGGGATGGAGGTTAGGTTGAGAGATGGTGACACAGTGAGCTTCATGACTGGAGACCCAAAGCCTGGTTATTGTCCAACACTAACCATTATGCCACACTAGCTCTCAGATAATTTTAAGGAGTCTTCCCGAGTCCTACCAGGCAATGCTAGGAAATGAACTGGGACATTTTGCATTGCATAGCATGTACTCTACCATTCGGTATGAAGCTCCCACTGGGTGACTTTGGGCCAGTCCTCCTTGCTTGGCCTCTCCTACCTCACAGGGTTGTTGTGAGGATAACACGGAGAGAGGGGAGCCTGGAACAGAACAAAGTAAGTGGGGTAACAGCGTTAATCACGGATAGATGGGAAAACATTAATAAAGATGGGAAAACATTAATAAAGGTACTCCGAGGCTCCTCTAGCCACCCTATTTTCAGGGACTCCTTCCCAAAAGTACTTTCTATGGAATAGTCCCCGCCACCTTCCCTTGGAGCAAACCATAGTCACTCCAACACCACCCCCGCCTTTTCGTGGTATCATCCGGGGGGGGGGACTTCCCACATCCACGCGCCTACCATTCAGTAACATACACTCGGCGGCCCCCACCTCCCAACTGAGCACCCCCACGCTCCTGAAAATGGTACGACCCTTCGCTCTCGAACGACGCGACTCATCATTGAGAACGAAGGATCAGCCGACGTTGGGCGGGGGACGAGGAGAAAGCTGGGCGTGGGCGCGCCAAGGGGCGAGAATTTTCCCCCTGTTCCTCCTCGTCGTCGACGTCAGATGCTAGGAACCAACCCACGTGGCTGCCTTTTCAAAGAGGGCTCTCATTGGCTAGACTTCCTTGATAGACTCTGGCCCGTGCCCACTCACCACGCGCGGCGGTTCCTCGTGGGACCAATTAGGGTACAGCGGAGCGCGGGTTAGAGGGTTCGGAGGGCGGGTGAGAAGCTTTTCCGTTGTCTCTGCCGCCATTTTGTGCCGTGGGCTGCCGCCGCCGCTGCTGCTTCTGCTGCTAAGGCAAGGTAACGAGGTGCAATTCTGGGCGGTTGGCTGAAGTGTAAAGCGGGTTTGTGTGGGTTTTGTGGATTTAAATAATACTGATAATATAATTGGTAATAATTGTTATGTTATTGACGTTAATTAATTCTTCCTCGCCTTATTTTTCTGGTATATATCGATACTTTAATATCTAGCATTTTTTAAATATATGCCACCCGATAACCAACTCCTCCGGGTGGCGTATACTAAAACAGCGAAGTACGGTAACATACAATACTATCAGTTATTTTTAAAAAAGCAGTATGTGGTCAATATGAACCCTTTCAGTTTTATCCTAATGGATGTTGACACGTCGTTAGATTCAATACTGTAATGTAAACTTAATAAGATCTTAGTATTATCCATAATGTGCTATATGTTAGCATATTGTGTTTATACTCTTAACAATAAGCATATTCCAGTGTTAGCGTTCATTTCTAGCAAATAATGAAGAAAGTATTACGTTACGTGCGCTATTGTTGTTGCTGTTGTGTTTCTTGCCTATCCCTTGCCACAGTCCCAGGGTAGAATTGCAGCATTTAAAAAACATGAGACAGTAAAACAGCTCTATCATCCATAACCCGCCAAAATAATTCCACACAGCGCATTACTCAAAGGACCAGGATATAGAGGTGTGTCTTCAGCAACGGATGGAAGCTGTAAAGACGTGGTGCCTGTTGTACCTCTGTGGAAAAGGAGTTATCAGTTCTTGGGGGCATCGCTGAGAGGGCACCCTCCTGAGCTGCAAGAAGTTCTTTGGGTTGCTTACAAAATAATGGTTTTATTAGCATTATTGTTGTTGCAGTTTATTATTATCTTTGCATCAGTGTCACTGTGTACACACAAATTTACAAACTCTTAAGTGTAAAGAGAGGGGGCAGATGGACCATGTCCCAAGAAGTTTATTATTAAAATGTATACCCTATCTTTCAATTAAATTAACAAGGCGGGGTATGGATCTTTGCAAACAATAAATTGATTTGGGGGCTGAAATCACCCCCTTCTCATTTTACTTATAACACTTCAGCTAGTGTGGTGAAGTTGTGGGGGGAAGAGAAAAGCAATTAAGTCACTGTGTGACAAAAATACTTTATTTGCTTTCTACTATACTGTTTAGCTTATCTCATTTGAAAGTGAGCTACGTAAAGGTGCTTACTAAACTGAAGTATTGGGCTTTTGCACCATCTTCTGAGTGAAATCCAATTTAATTTCAATGGGTTTTTGTGGCAGAGTACAATGGATGTGTGCTACTTTTATGCTTGGAATTAAATGTTATGTATTACATTCCTCTCATGGTAATAAATGGGGTAGAGGGGGTCTGCTTCTGATTGGGACTGTGACAGAAGCAATGGGTTAAAGGCTGAGGCCCTGGTCTCCCTGTCAAATGCTCTGATGGAGGGGACTCTAGGCCAATTTGCTGCTGAGCAACCTCTCTTAGTCCTTGGAGGTGATGGGGCCCACTGGTTCTCAGGAGGACCTTTGATCAGTGAAATGGACTGGCCACTGGTTTGAACATAAAGTGGCACAAGTCTCTCATGGAATATGGCCAAGCAAAGGTAAGAGTATGTTCATACCTACCATGTGGTGGTGATGGCTTATTACTTTGCCACCATGGTATCCTCAAATAGCCGTTTAGCAGAGCTGTTCTACATAGTTCAAGGTTTCCCACTCCTCATGAGGGGGATCTACGGTTATCACTTGCTGTGAGAGATTTGCAAGGCACTTTTAATACAAAATCATTTGCATTTGGTCTGACATGGACAGCATATTTCTGCAAGTCAAGGGGAAGTCTCTGGCAGTGTCAAGGTTGGATAAATGGGATCAATTTCAGCTGTTGTGGCCCAATGACCTGGAGAAGATAGTTGAAGAGGTTTGGCCTACCATCTGCAATCTTGACCCTTTGCTCATCCTGGCTTATAAAATCTAGTTGAAAGGGATTGACCAACCAGTCAATACTTCATTTAGGGAGGATTGTGCTGTGTTGGTTGCCTTGAAGGAGAGTGCAATCCCTCCTGGAGAAGCCTTCCTTAGACCGAGAAATATGATACCCACTTTTGGGAGCAAGGCAATTGAGAAGGTAATAGCTGTTCAACTTCAGGTGTGCTTGGAAGAAGCATGTTATCATGGCCTATTTCAGTCAACTGCCTAGTTTGGGCACAGAGACAGCTTTGGTTGCCCTTATTGATTATTTGAATTGGGAGAGGGATGGGAGTGTGTATGACTCTGTTGATTGTCACTTAACAGCTTTTGATATACTTAGCTCTGGTGTCCTACTGGGCCGCTTTTGTAAATTGGGAATTGGAGGCAGTGTTGTGCAATGGTAGTTCATCTACTCTGGGTACCAGATTCAGAGAATAGCCTTTTGAGATTCCTGCTTGACCCCATAGTAATTGCGCTGTTCAGCTTTGTAGGGGGTCCATCCTGTCTGCCATGCTGTTTAACATCCATGTGAAGCTGTTGGGTACCATCATCAGGGGATGTGGGATGACTTGGCATCGATATGCTGATGATGCCTTCTTTGCATTGGAATCAGGTTTTGGGGTGCAAATTGATTGCGTAGAAGTGGTGGAGGGCTGCGCACTGAGCTGAAAGGATGGATATTCTGTGGCTTTTTGGTCCTATATTCAGGAAGTGGGTTCACACCTTATTCTGGAGAGATTGCACTCTCATTAAAAGATCAGGTATGTAGTAAGGTGGTACCCTTGGATTCCCCCTAATCACTGGAGAATCTAGTAGCCACATTGTCACAGTGTGTCTGTTACTAGCTACTTTTGGTTCACCAGCTATGGCCTTTCTTTGACTGAGATAGAGTGGCTACAGTAACCCATGATTTGGTAATTTCCAAACCAACTACAGTACTGCAATGCACTCTACATGGGGCTATCATGCCATAGGGGTTTCAGTGATGGTTGAAACCATTTTTGTTTCCTTTGGGTAGTGGCAAAAGAATAAATGTATTTTTATCATATCAGAAATGTGTGTGTTAGTTTTAGTTGTATAATTTTTTAATTTTATTTTTTATTTCTGTTGATGTGACCCATACCCTACAACCTTTGGGTGAAGGGCAGGGTATAAATCTCAATAATAAATAAAACTTCCCCTCAGCCCACACTACTGTCACAATTCAGTTTCCACCCCACACACTGACTATTTCATTAAAAACAACTATGCAATACTAAACCAATGTCACATCTAGTTTTGCCCTAAACTAAACTCGTGCTGCATGCACACCATACATTTAAAGCAGTTGGGGTCTCCCAAAGAATCCTGGGGACTATAATTTACCCCTCATTGAACAATTCCCTGTACCCCAACAATCTACAGTTCCCAAGATTCCTTAGGAGAGCTCATGTGCTTTAAAAGCACAGTGCATATGCAGCCCATATTTAGGCTTCAGTCTTATTGAACTCAAAAGCTTGTTTCTATAGAGCCATGCAAAGGACTGCATTGTTAACTTACTATCTAAATTAGAAAATGAGAGGACGGTGAGGTAAGCAGGTAGCAAAAGCAATTTAATGCATCTACTTGACCCCCCCCCCGAAGTTTATATGCCATCTTTCCACTCCCTCAATAGAGTGCTTGGTGGCTTGCAATATATATGAAATAAGAGTCCTAACAATACATTTAAAAAAAAACCTTAAAAGAGCATGAAAAGAGATGCAATGTCAATCTTGGTTATAATTGCAGTGTTGAGAGTGGGGGGATGTAATCCAAAGGCCCTGAGGAGAGACTGGTTTTTTGAAAAGGGATTTATTTGAAGGTAGAGAGCTGTGCACTTCAATAGGGTGTGGCACAATTCAATAGCAGAAATTGAATAAACCAACCAAGCCTTAATCCCCAAAGGTTAGGAGAGATGCTGCTTTGTGGAAGGTAATTCCAGAGGGATGTACCTCTCAAAAGATGTTCTGATCGTCTGCTATAGCAACAATCTGTTGCCCAGAAATTCTGTAGGGGAAGCTTTTCTTGCATGAAGTGAATGTAAAATAGTCGCTTTCTAAATTTTTCTATGCCAAGCCACTGTTAAAGTCACAGATAAAGGGCCTGACAAAAGAGAGTGGGAATGACAATGCTTATGATAGGTTAGAGAGGTTTTGTTACAATCAAGCAGTATATAGCAATACCTTGGAAGTTGAACAGAATCCGTTTGACTTCCAAAATGTTTGAAAACAAAATTGCAGCTTCTGATTGGCTGCAGGAGTCCTGCAGCCAATCAGAAGCCGCAGAAGCCCTATTGGACATTCGGGTTCCAAAAGACCGTTCGCAAACTGGAACAATCACTTCCAGGTTTTGCGGCATTTGGGAGCCAAAATGTCTGAGTTCCAGAGCGTTTGGGATCCAAGGTACGACTGTATAAATAAATGTTGCAGCATGTGGGCAGAATGCACCTTTGGATTTGTATGCAGAGGCCTGCTTTTACAGAGACTTTAAACATAATTAAGACATTCTTGTGAGCTGCTTTGAATATCTGAATGCTTATGAGGTGAATATAAATCTGTTGAATAAGTGAATCTTCCTAGAAAATCAGTTTGTGGTAAATAGGAAAATCACTTGCTTTGGATATAGGAAATCGAGGTTTAGATCCTTCAGTTATTATTACTACAGTGGTGCCCCGCAAGACGAATGCCTCGCAAGACGGAAAACTCGCTAGACGAAAGAGTTTTCCATTTTGGAGGTGCTTCGCAAAACGAATTTCCTATGGGCTTGCTTCGCAAGACGAAAATGTCTTGCGAGTTCCTGCGGTTTTTTCACCCCTTTCCCCCCCTTTTTCTAAGCCGCTTATCCGATAAGCCGATAAGCCGCTAATAGCGCTAATCCGCTAAGCCGTCAATGGGCTTGCTTCGCAAGACGAAAAAACCGCTAGACGAAGAGACTCACGGAATGGATTCTTTTCGTCTTGCGAGGCACCACTGTATAAAAGTTTACATTCTTCCTCCCAAAGGAGCTCAGAGAAGCAAGTACATAAGCCTAATTACAATATTTCTAAAAACAGGCAGTCCATCTGCTGCATGGAGAAAGAGGGGGCTTGTGCCTGTGCACTGCCATCCACACACATAAGAGAAGAACTTCTGAAGAGGAGAGTGCTTGAAGTACCTGTGACTTAGAGCCCTGATCATACCAGTTTGCAAACCATGGGAAGCCTACTTATCTAGAGTCTGCTTCTCTGTACAGATATCCCCCGCCCCCATATGGGGGTAGAGCCATAGTAGTGAGGGCCTTCTCAACAAGATTATGATCTCTTGGAAGATAGCACCTGAAGGGGGCTTGTGAAATTCATTAGATGCTCTTGATCTTGATGTGAGGAATTGTTCTTTGACTAGTGAATCCTGGTTTGGTTTTCTTTCTTTGCGTAAGTGTCTTAATACTGTTTGTCTTCCTTCATTGAAATGCAGCCTCTTTCTTGTCCCCCACGCTCAGCATTAGCCACCATGGTGAAACTTTTTATTGGCAATCTTCCTCGGGAGGCCACGGAGCAGGAGATCCGCTCCCTTTTTGAGCAGTACGGACGGGTTCTGGAATGCGACATCATCAAGAACTACGGCTTTGTGCACATTGAGGACAAGACGGCAGCCGAGGATGCCATCCGCAACCTGCACCATTACAAGCTGCACGGGGTGTGCATCAACGTGGAGGCCAGTAAGAACAAGAGCAAGGCTTCCACCAAACTGCACGTAGGCAACATCAGCCCCGGCTGCACCAACCTGGAGCTGCGAACCAAGTTTGAGGAGTATGGGCCGGTGCTTGAATGCGACATTGTTAAGGATTACGCATTTGTGCACATGGAGAGAGCAGAGGATGCCGTGGAGGCCATCAGGGGCCTTGACAACACAGAATTCCAAGGTGGGAAAGGGGGAGCCAGGTGGGCTAGGAACAGGAAGGAAAAAGACCCATGTACGGGTTTGCCTCTCCCACGGGGGCTGACAAGAGTTCCAAACTACTCCAGCCATGTTCAGCAGCTAGGAGGGCTGTTTGCTGGCTAGATTTTAATATTTAATTAGTCTGGCTTCTAACCAATGATTTTCTTAAATAGATTCAATTTAAATACATGTACATTCTTGGCAAAAGGCCTTGTTTGAGGATTTGAAAGTGGGTACTTTATTTTCTGTGTGAGAAATTTAATGAACCAAAGCTCACTGCTTCCTCAATACATTTGCATCCAAATTTGTATATACCATTCGTAGAGCCAGAACAATTTCAAATACATGTTTTCAACCAGTAAATTTAATGAATTCCCAGAAAGATGCTTTAAAAATTGATTTTAGCTGAACAGCCAGCGTATTAGAAGAAAAACAGTCAATGTATTCTCCCACCCCAAAAGAAGTTTTCTAACTTTAAATTTAATTTTTAAAATGACTTTAAATTTCTCTTACATCCAGTTCAGAACAGCAATGAAAAAGCCCCCAGGTCTTTCAGAGTTCCCAGGTCTCTGCTTCTTGTTAGCCCTTCTAGTTATGTGGTGTTTGTGGATGTTCAGTGTGTATTTAAAGTTTTAGTTAGTTATTGATTGAATTGCTATAAGCATGCAGCACTGATGACTGAAGATCGGCTCAAATCCATGCGATATGGAGCCCGCCCACCACCTAATCAGCCTTTTGACCTTGTGCAATCTAGGGCACAATCCTACCCTTCCTCCTCACCCAGCTTCCTTACCTACCTGTCACTTTCCTTTCAGCAAGTAGATCCTATTTAAAAACAAGAACTGCCTCTCTTCTTCCCGCCTCTATAGCCATCAATCACTTAAGCCCATGCTTCCCAGCCCACTGCCTGCTCTGTTCCCATTCCTTCAGCCAGTTTACTCTTGCACTTCCTGTGTTTTCTATTTCCAGGCTTTCTTAACTGATTCCCTCCAGCACATGGCTTCTCCTTCCCAAGGCCTGCATGACCTTTTACTTCTCTCTTAGAAGCTGCAGTATTTATCAACATTCTGTTGCTAACAGCTTCCTGCCGAGCAGTTAGAATGTCATTGTTAGATCCAAGACAGCATAGCAAATCTGACGGCTAGGGACAGGCAGCAAAGACTGATTTTTTTTTTAGCTTGTTTTAGTAATCTACTATTTCTGTTCTAGTAATTTAGTTATTATTATTTTTTACTTCCACTTTTTGGGGGTTTGGAGAGGGATATATACCTAATTTTCAGAATGTTGAACATCTGAGTAGTACTTTAGTTGGTTACTAAAACTCTTCAGTACAGTGTTTGCAAAAATGTGTTAACAAAACAAATTTCTCCAATCTGGAGCTTTTTTTGGGTGGGGGAAGAAATCCAAAATAACCATCCACGTCAATTTTTGCTGAGGTTGATACCTTCCAGGTGAGAATTGCATGATAATATGTTAAAGTACTCTTTCTTCCAACAAAACAACAACAACCAAAATATACAACTAAAATGCACAGTTTTTTCATTTTCCTTTTAGCTTGTCTGGAAAGTGGTTAGAATCTAGCTATATCATGCTGATAGGTAAGATGTAACTCCGTATATAAAGTTAGATGTCTCTAGGGATTGGTCAAGGCAAGGAATTGGTAGGGTTGTAAGTCATGTGAGGAAAGGCCTGGTTCATTTGAAATTGTTTGGCTGAGCTGTGTTCATGGCGGGGAGAAGCCTGTATAGAGTTAAGACAGGGATAAACATGCTGAAATAATCCATAATATTTATTACCTATTAAGCACCCATATAGATAAGGCAAGCCTCCACCTTTGCAGTCTCTCTGTTGCTTCAGCATCTTAGGAGTTGCAGACCAATGCCCATTATGTGTTTGCTTGTTTCATCTCCCAATCTGGCAGTATTAAGCCACACTTTGAGGTGGTGCCCCGCAAGACGAATGCCTCGCAAGACGAAAAACCCGCTAGACGAAAGGGTTTTCCGTTTTTCGAGGCGCTTCGCAAGACGAATTTTCCTATGGGCTTGCTTCGCAAGACGAAAACGTCTTGCGAGTCTTGCGATTTTTTTCGCTTTTTTCTCCCTTTTGCTAAGCCGCTAATAGCGCTAAGCCGCTAATAGGGTTGCTTCGCAAGACGAAAAAACCGCTAGACGAAGAGAATCGCGGAACGGATTCTTTTCGTCTTGCGAGGCACCACTGTACTTGCAGTCCTTTTGGCTCCAAAGAGTACCCATACAGTAGTTGTATATAGTCTTGGATTTGGTGTTGAAGACTTATGCAATTAAATTCAGCCACTGTAGCTAACTTGGCAACGAAGTGTGTTTCTCTGTGCCAAGGTGCTTCACTCATACTCCCTGAAGACTGCCATGCTAGTAACAGTGATTGTTTATGAATTCCAGGAGATAACTAAGTAGCAGCAAAAAAGGTACAAATTGCCTGAACCAGAAGGGACTTTTGCAAACACAGCTGATCATGCAAAGATGAGAGAAGCTTTGCTGAAGTTCCTTCTTCAGTGGTGTTACTCAGTTAAAAGTGGGGTCTGGTGAGCTGCCCTGTTCATGCAGCTTTTAAGGCACAGGATCCCATCTGCTGCTTATTTGGAGTTGTGGGTTGACATGCAATGGAGCATAAAGCCCAAAAGGTGAGATCAAGAACACAGAAGCTGTTTCCCAGTAACCAAGCTGTGCAACCTGATCCATTGGACAAAAGTGGGCAAGAAGGGTAACTTTGGAAGCTGAGGCACATGTACTCCCAGGCAGAGTTAGAACTAAGATATATAAGCTAATCACCAAATGGCAGCTTAAACCTAGGTAACGGTCGCCACAACAGAATGTCTAGGTGCCATTTCCCCCCCACCCCCAGTGGAATTTTTATTGGTTACTCATTCCATTTCTACACCACTTTATATTTTAAAGAAAAACATTCAAAGCAGTTTACAACACATTACAAAATCAGATAAAACAATCCAGAATAGAACAAATTCAGGCTTCAAGGAAAATATTTCAGATCCTTTTCTGAGTGACATTTTGCTTTCCCCATATTTATATAGCTGCCCCACTCTAGGAAGTCAATGTGGTGTACTGGTTAGTGTGTCGGACTAGGACCTGGGAGATCAGGGTTCAAACCCCCACTTAGTTGTGAAGCTCACTGGGTAACCTTGGGCCTGTCACAGCCTCTTAGCCTACCTCACAGGGTTGTTGTAGGGATTAACTGAGGATGGGGGTGAACCATGTGCACCTTGGAGAAAAAGGTGGGATACAAATGCAATAAATAAGCTCTTCTGCTTACCTGCTTAAGATAGCTGGAGGGGCCAGCCAGATGGAGAGGTCAGTTGCCAACCTGGCATCCAGAAATCTCCACGTGGTCACAGTTGGACCCACTGCAGTTGCAAAAGGCACCTGGGAAATTTCAAACACTACTCTCAGGATGACCTGGCCTCTTTCCATCAGGAGGTAGGTTTTATCCAGGGGTTGTTGTCTAGGAGCAAAAGCTGCTGCTGAACTGTGCATGAAAACCCCAAGCGCAAAAAGGTTCCCTTCCTCTCCACTATCTTAACAAGATGCACCGGGGGGGGGGGGGTATTGAGATTCCTCTGTTCCCAGGGGGCGGTGTTGGAATAAAGGAGAGCTGAAAAGGAGCAGTGGTCTTGGGGCAAGTTTGTAGGGGCTTCATACGTAAGAATTGCCCTGCTGTGTCAGACCAACGCCCTGTTTCCTGTAGTGACCACCCAGATGCCTCTCGGAAGCCCTCAGGTAAAACCTGAGCCCTTTTCCATTCATGCTTCCTCGTGACTGGTATTCAGACTGCCACTACAGGTATCAGATAGCCATTGTTAGTAGCCTTTTGGATGCATGGGGCAGAGATCAGCTGGGTTGAGCATTAAACCTTTTCACTGCTGAAATATGAGGGCACGGACTGTAAACAGTTGTCCTCAGTTAAAAGGTAGACTAGGCCAGTTTGGTGAGCAACACCTGCCCTGCATTGCTGGGTGGATGCTGTCAGCCACTGTGCATGGTAAGGCCACAAGGCTGAAGGATTCCTTTATTGCAGGGGATTCGACTAGGTCGCCCTTGTAGCCCCTTCCAGTTCTATGATTCTAAGGCAGGTGGCAGCAGAAAGAAAAAGACTTGGCTGGCCTTGTAAGAACTAAGCCGTGCTATGTTTGGCTGTGTGCCAAGTGTAAATCTTTCATTTGTGGTGCATGTCTGGTTCTGGTCTGACTTGAGGAAATGGGTGGTCTTTGTTTATGACTTCCGTAAGGGGTCACTGTCCTCCCTGATGCCCTGCAACCTCTCTGGCTTCCATTTAGTTGCTGTGCTAGTGGTTTCTCTGGGCATGAAAAGGTTGGTCTGTCTGTGATAGGCCAGGAATAGAGACAGGGCCATAGTCAGGAATCTCAATTAACTGCATGTCTTGAAAGCTCAGGAAGCCTTATCCTGCAAGATCGCTCTGAGCAGAATGAATGGATTACATTTGATTCATTATATGCAAGCTTTATTGGCGTCAGGGTCAGGGAAGTGAGTTGCCTTTGGAAAATGGAGAGACAAGGAAGAGTGGATCAAGAATGTAAGGATTAATTCAGTGTGAAACCAGAGTTGGAACTTTCTTCATATCCTTTTAGAACCTTTAGCATACATTGCTATGCCCCTATAAGCATTTCATCCCCTCATAAGGGTCACAAATGTTATTTTAAAACAAAATAACAGCAACAGTTTTTTTCTGGTGTGTTCAGGACCACATACTGGGATATTGTATGTTTCCCGATGCAGCCATACAGTAAGCTAGCTAAGTAAGCTAGCAAAGTTTTTGAACCCAAGCCTCCTGGGTCTGCTGGCTCATTCGGGCTTTACCATAACATTCTGCAGGCCTACCAAAATATTTTTGTGTTACTGCAGCCAAAACCATATTTGGGGATTGAATGAAATACAGTGGTGCCCCGCAAGACGAATGCCTCGCAAGACGGAAAACCCGCTAGACGAAAGGGTTTTCCGTTTTGGAGGCGCTTCGCAAAACGAATTTCCCTATGGGCTTGCTTCGCAAGACGAAAATGTCTTGCGAGTTCCTGCGGGGTTCCCCCCCCCTTTTCCTAAGCCGCTTATCAGCTGATCCGCTGATAAGCCGCTTAACAGCTGATCGCTAAAAGCCGCTAAACCGCTAATAGCGCTAATCCGCTAAGCTGTCAATGGGCTTGCTTCGCAAGACGAAAAAACCGCTATACGAAGAGCCTCACGGAACGGATTAATTTCATCTTGCGAGGCACCACTGTAGTTCACATTCCTAAGCAGGCTGGAACAACTCTTCTGCTGCTGTATGCTCTGCTCCTCAGGTAAAATGGTGGGCTATTCCAAGTCAGAAGGTGCAGGATTCCACTTTCCCTGCCACCAGGGACAACTGGTCCCAGAAACACTTTTTATTTTGCCTCTTGTACTGTTAGCTGTGCAGGCTGGGCCAGCTGGTTGTCGTGACATAAACAAGCAAACAAACCTGACCTGCTGTGCTTTTGCTTTGAACTGTTTTTAACAAGTCTTTATAGCTGCCCTTCTTGCGTCTGTTTCTTCAAGGCAAACGAATGCGCGTGCAGTTGTCCACCAGCCGTCTCAGGACCGCACCCGGGATGGGAGACAAGAGTGGCTGCTACCGGTGTGGGAAGGAGGGTCACTGGTCTAAAGAGTGCCCGGTAGATCGCACGGGGCAAGTGCCCGAGCTGACCGAAACTTATAGCGAGCAATACGGAATGGTGCGCACCCCCTACCCTACGGGCTACGGGGACCCCGTGTATTATGATGACCCTTACGGAATGGTGGACTACTATAAACGGTATCGCGCGAGGTCCGCCGCGGCGTATGGGGCTTCTGCATACGACGCTTATGCGGAGCAGACCATGGCCCAGTATTCCCAGTACGCCCAGTACTCACAAGCCACAGCCATGGCCAATCGCCTCTCCACTGCCTTAGAGCCCTACGAGAGGGCCTTGCTGCCTGCCTCGGGAACTGCAGCAGCAGTAGCTGCTGCGGCGGCGGCCGCGACTTCCTCATTTTACACCCGGGATAGAAGCCCCCTGCGTCGCTCGGCAGCTGCGGCTTCCACCGTCGGAGACGTGTACGGATACGAGCGTGTTCAGCTTTCTCCCGTTCCGCGATCATCCCTCTACGATGTCCAGCGGTTCGGGCGGGATGCAGGCGCGGACAGGTTGCGATACTCCGCGTATTGAGTCTGGAGGTGAGAGCGTTTTTTTCCTGAGTCGCTTGGAGGAGGGGGATGGCACATTAGCGTGGCTGGTGAGACTTGGGGAAATGGTCTGCTGTGTCTTGAGGGATACCTTCTGGTATCTGCTGTGCTCTGGATTGCAATCTGCTGGCAGCAGCATAGGCCTAGCACTTAGGATATCTGAGGCAACCTGGAGCAAGCGATGCAGCTGGGTGTGGGAGGTTTAGTTTGGACCACTCTCACCAGCCCAGCAATAGAGGGAGGAGAAATGAGCTGTCCGCGAGGGTTTTGCTGCATAGCTGGACTGAGTATTTTCCCGTGGGAAGAATAGGCTCCACTCTCCTGCTCTTAAAATCTGGCCCAGTCTGTCAATTTCTTGCTCTCCAACCCAAGTGCTTCGGTTGTTTTCCCCGCTGTTGCCATTGACCTTGCACTTTTGCCATCTGCTTACAAGGCTGGCAGCATCCCCCTTGCATATGTAGCTTGGTATGCACTATAGAGGCTGGGGCTGAGGTGTAGCAGTCACTCTGGCTTGCAGGAGATGCAGTGGCCTTTGGACAACGCTGCTCTGAAATAAGCAGCAAGTCTTTAAGCATCCAGAAAATTCCCCAGCTTCATCTCTGAGCTGTGTGCTGGGAGGGTCATTTGCAGACCCTTTGTGAATTTTCAAAGATGACAGGTTGTCAAAGGTGCAGTTTCAACATCTCCTTACACAAGAATAGCCATGCTGATTCAGACCAAGATCTGCCTAGACCAGCCTTCTCCTTACAGCAGTGGCTAATTAGGTACATCCCAAGCAGGGCATAAAGTTTAGCTTCCCTTGTCTACTCCAGCATTCATTCAGAGTTGGCCTGCTCAATTCATGGAGGTGGCCATTGAGAAGATCTCCTTTATGAATTTGTCTGATTCTTTTTAAAAGCCGCATAATTCAGTAGCCATCACCCCATCTTCTGATAGTAAATTTCTTTAGTTAATCATGCATTATATGAGGGAATACTTTGATTTTCTCTATCCTAAACCCATTGCAAATTATTTTTGGCAGGTAACACTGAGTCCTTGTAGTATGAGAGAGGGTGAATAATTTTCTTTCCACATTTTCCCCATGTGGTTCATTACTTTATAAACCTCCATCCATCCCATCTGTCTTCTTTCTAAAACAAAAACTAAAAGTCTTATTATAATGAAAGCTCTCCACCCCCTTGATATCTTAATTGCTTCCTTTCTGTATTTCTTCCAGCTGTGTGATGCCCTTTGAGGGATAGGACAATATGCAGCATTATAAATTGTTACCATACCACAGATACATATTATTACACTTGTAATTCTGTTGGCAATCTCACCCTAATAATTCCCCATATTGAGGGATTTTTCTTCCTCCCCTTTTTCTACCTGCTACATTTTTATTGAGCTCACACAAAAATACACAGCAGCTCCCTATTCAGGTAGTCAGCATGCATTCATCTGGAAGTTAGGTTGAAGTGTGTGCAGTTGACGGGAATGAGGAGTCCCGTAGGTGTGTTTTACTTGCAACCAACTGCAATAATAGCAAATGCCACCATTTGCTGTTTGTAGGGTATGTATGACCCCAGTGCACAGTAGGATAGCCTGAGGCTCCTCGGCAGTCTGTCAGAATGGATGGGCAATTCACATGCAAGCCAGGGTTTAACTACAGTTGACATAAGCTGTAGATCACTGGTAGAACTTGTGCTTTGAATGCAGAAGGTCCCAGGCGCAGTCTCCCCCCAAAGGATTAAGTAACAGGTGTTGGAGAAACCCATTTTCTCAGTGAAACTCTGGAAAGCTGCTGCCAGTCGGAGTAGACAACATAAGACTAGATGGAGAAGTAATCTGAATTGGAGTAAGGCAGCTTGCTCAGTGAAGAGACCACAGCTCACTGGTAGAGCTCTGCATACAGAAGGTCTCAGGTTCAGTACCTTTCATCTCGTGTTAAAAGGACCCCTGGTTGTGAAAAAAGGACCTCTGCCTGGAAACTTGGGAGGCAGTGTCAGTCACTGGTCTGAGCCAAGAGAAGGCAGTCTTAGTCCTGCTTCAGGGTGGATTGCAAATGCCAACAAATGAAGCATTGCCCCAAAAGTCGTTGCCCCAATGTGCATTTTAACTAGTTGCTTACATTTCAGGAAATCTGTAACTAAAATGAGCACACTGAGAATTTCCTATAAATAGGGAGGTTCTTTTGCTTTTCAAAATAAATATTTCACATTAATTGGGGTTGCAGGGACCAATGTTCCCTTAAACTGCTCATCCTGTATTACGGCTCCCAGCCAAAGTGGGATGCTTTGTCAACCGCTGAGGAATATGCTGATAATTATCTTTCCAGAGCTATTTGTGAAATAGTTACAATTCTGAGTTCTCTTTCTCTTTCTATCCCTGATGCCTGTTCCTTCCACCAGCCTCACATACAGCTTTCTTGACATTCAGAAGTTTGGGTAGGTACTTACGCACCATCCTTAGAAGTGAAGATCTTTGTGTTGGAATCCTGTGCGACGTGGTCCTGGGTTCCCTCTAGGCACTCTAGGCAGAGATCCACCTTTGAGCCCTCAAATGAATTGTGTCTTTTATTTTTCAGGTAGGCTATTTGAGGGCTGGACGTCGGGTTCCTGTGGTACATCCGCGACAAAACTGTGCCAGGCTTCACGATGTGTCAATTTGTGTTTAGCATGGTCTCACTAATGGACATCTTGTGTCTCTTCAAAGTTTAGTGACAACTAACTTCCCTTAAAAAAACAAAAACAAAAATAGAACACATTTCCCAAGGATTTTTGCGGGGATGGGGGAGGGAGGTGTTGTGGGGAGTTCAGCAATAACTGACATTGCACCCCCCTGCCTAGACCTGGATTTTAAGTTTAGGGTGGTCCTGGGTGGAACAGGAGGCAAGCTCTTCTCCTTCTGGAGCCTACTTTAAGCCACAGCCTTCCCTCCCAGCTCAGTTTCTGTCTCCCTATTTGTGGCTTAATTTTGGAAGTGAATAATCAGTACTCCCCCCCCCCCCATTTTTTTTCTTGTTTGTTTTGTCATATTTGGTATTTTCCTGAGTTTATTCCCTCCTGTGGAGTCCTTCTTATACTGATAATTAACCTGTGACTTTTGTTCTCTGAAGTTTGACAAAACTTTTTCTCCAGTAAAATAAAACATTTGTAACAGATGCCTGAGAGTTTTTGTCTGCTGTACTATAGACTAAAAGACAAAACGATAACGTAAAGCAGTTGTGAAGCCCCTATGATATGTGTAAAAGTGAAATGGGACAATGTAGCTATTTAGGCACCTGATGAGCACACATTCCCTCTGCTACAGGCCAGCTGCAAAGTTCAGCCCCCTGCAAAACTGAAGGTTGATTTCTTTTTGCTCTCCTGAGTTAGGCTATTTCACTTCATTGTACAGCAGAATGTCTAAATGTCTTATTTATTGCTTCATTTGTCAGTTGCACAAGAACTATCATCTGAGGCCTAGGAAGATCAATCCCATCTGCTGTTTCTTCCCGGCAGGAATTGGTTGGTCTGAAGTGAGCATCATTTCGTAATTCCATACATCTCCCTCTCCCCCGCACCCACAAGCCCATACGTGCATATTACTACAGCCCATAAAACAAAGGCTGAGTTAACCATATGACCAAAAAGTTGCTTTGTGATGGTTAACATAGAGGTACAGCCTCTTGAGTTAATACAGAGCAGTCCTTAGTGTTGAGTTGCTTACCCCTGTTTTAGCCTAAAATTGCAAATGTGTGTGGGAGGATATGCCTATCCCTCGTGGGGACCACCCTTCTCACATTCTAGCTGCCACTTGTTCACTTGAGAGAAACCCTGCTGTGATGTCAAATAGCTGCTGCAAGGTGTGAGATTTAGTGATCTCTACATGCATGTTCTGCCACTATCCCATTTTCCTGTTGCCTCATGCTAAGGGTTGGTTACAGTGCAATCCTAACCACGTCTACTCAAAACACAGTGGGGCTCACTCCCGGGTAAGCAGGACTAGGTTTGTAGTCTGCTGAGATACAGCACAAGTTGGGGGCCAAAGGCTTTATGTAGCTTGCTTTTGATAATGGATTAGAAGAGAGCTTACATCATGTAGGTGTTCTGAGAGGCACCTCCAAGCAACAAGGGACAGCAAAACAGAAAGGGTGGAGTGCTGGTCTTGCTTATACTACAAGCCACATTTGGACCCAGAAAGCAACTTTCCTTGAAGTCAAACTGGACCTTTTCCTATTGTGCTTCCCCAGCTGCTTGTTCTGAGTCACCTACCAGAGGTTTTATTCTGCTGGCATCTCAACTGTTTTCTCATAGAATCATAGAACTGTAGAGTTGGAAGGGACCCTAAGGATAATCTAGTCTAACCTCCTGCAATGCAGGAAAATGCAGCTGTCCCTTATGGGGATCAAACCTGCAACCTTGGTGTTAACAGCACTATGCTGTAACCAACGGAGCTATCTTTTGGGTGTCAATGATAAACTTCTATCTGGTACACAGATTGATCTGTGCAGTAGTGCAAAGTGCTCATGACATACCCTTTCCTCTTCTTACCAGCAACTTTGGCGTGTGATTTTGTCATCCTTCATTTGCAACAATTGAAACAGCAGTTGATAGAAGGATCAGCAGGCATTTATTCAACCACCAAACTGGCCACCAGTACTGAATATTTAAGCATTAAGGCATTTATACAGCACACCCATCATCACCTGGTGGGGGCTGAGGCTGATGGAAGGTGTAATCCAAAATTTCTACAGGGCAATAGGGTGCAGTAAGTTGTTGTACTGCTTTTCAGGCAGACCTCACAAAGCTATTTATCTGTTATTAAATCAGTATACCACCCTTCATCCAAAGATCTCAGGGCAGTTCACAGCATAAAAAGACACAAACAAGAACGAAAGCAAAGCAAAACAACCCCCCATACACACCTGAAAGTACATGGAATGTTAATTGGCCAAAGGCTTGGTTGAAGAGATGTTTTTGCCTGGTGTATAATGAAGGTGCCAGGCAAGCCTCCCTGGGGAGAGCATGCCACAAATGGGGAGCCACTGCAGAAAAGGTCCACTCTCATGTTACCAACCTGCAGACCTCTCCTGGAATCCATTTGCAATAGCCAGGGAAGACTGAAGAGGACTGAGGGGAATCATAGAACCATAGAGTTGGAAGAGACCACAAGGGCCATCGAGTCCAACCCCCTGCCAAGCAGGAAACACCATCAGAGCACTCCTGACATATGGTTGTCAAGCCTCTGCTTAAAGACCTCCAAAGAAGGAGACTCCACCACACTCCCTGGCAGCAAATTCCACTGTCGAACAGCTCTTACTGTCAGGAAGTTCTTCCTAATGTTTAGGTGGAATCTTCTTTCTTGTAGTTTGGAACCATTGCTCCGTGTCCGCTTCTCTGGAGCAGCAGAAAACAACCTTTCTCCCTCCTCTATGTGACATCCTTTTATATATTTGAACATGGCTATCATATCACCCCTTAACCTCCTCTTCTCCAGGCTAAACATGCCCAGCTCCCTTAGCCGTTCCTCATAAGGCATCGTTTCCAGGCCTTTGACCATTTTGGTTGCCCTCCTCTGCACACGTTCCAGTTTGTCAGTGTCCTTCTTGAACTGTGGTGCCCAGAACTGGACACAGTACTCCAGGTGAGGTCTGAGAAAGTTGGGTGTCTACTATAGAGATAAGCAACTGGCAGCTCTGCCAAATCCAGCCCCCCAAAGGATTTTAGCTGCCTCTTTGTTACTAACAGGTATGAATAGTTTCATATGATAACGTAACGACTTGAAAACCACTCTGGAATGAGGATTGAGGTCTTGGTTTCTACTGTAGGAAAACTAGTTGCTGACCACCACCGTTGCTCTACATCTACCCTCAACAACAACAATCATTGCTCTACATCTACCCTCCAGTTGCCATGTGAGATTGATGGGTAAGTCAGGTCCCCCATTACTCAACTATGGGACAGAACAGAACCCCACCACCCCAGCTCCATCAAGGGCAACCTGTACTGTATGCTTGCAGTTTAGTAGAACCTTTAGTACAGTAGCCAAAACTCTGAAGACACACTAAATTGCCACATCCCGCTTCCTCCATCCCCCAGGGGCACTGACACAGGCTGGACACAACCTGTGCCAGAGGCCCTGGGGGATTGAAGAGAATGTGCATGGCAGGCACATCATGATTCTTTGCAAAATCATGGTCTAATAGAATTCCGGATAAGATGGCAAGGTAAGCCATCGGGAAGAAATTCATAGCAGGCCTAATGTGGTCTGTAAGCCATTACTTCAAAGATCATGGCAGCACTTCAATTCATGAGGACAAGAAATATTTTTAATTTGAGGATATCAGAAACCTTAAATTCTTCATAGGATCCAATTCATTTGTGGATAAGGTACATCTCACAAACTCAACCCTTCTGAAATCTAGAATGAGCTAAACGTATTCTGGACGTTTGGTGCATGCCCACATTTTCCCCACCACCACTCTTTGCTCTTTCCCTTATTCCACCAATAGACCATGGCACTACAAACTGAATATAGGTTGTTGCGGTCTGCCTCCATGTTTCTCAACCTTTGGCTTGGCAGAAGGAGAGGTCTGCTGGAAAAGTATGTGGATGAATTTGGTGCGTTTGCAGAAAAGATGTCTTCTCCACTGCCATCTTGGTGTGTTGGCCAGTGAGCTAAACAGTGGTACCAGTCTTTAAGGGATAGGAGGAAGTCTTCTAATTAGGCCCCTTTTCTGGATGACTCTTCTCAATGTATTGGCACGTCGCTCCTGCTGTAGCCAATAGAGCATCTCCACTGTATCCCATGCCATCTTCTGCAGGTATGGGCGTCCCTTGTAGGTCACTGTGTCATTGTAAGTCTCTTTGATGTTGTTCAGGATGATATAGAGCTCTGAGTCATACAGGGCCAACTCAGAGCGCAAGCGGTTCCTGGTTCTGGATTCCTTCATTCGTGCTATGAAGGAGCGGGGAGCCAGGTCGAACAAGCGGTTTGGATTCGAAGCAGTTTCTTCAAACTGTTCCAAATCAGCCAGCAGGAGTTCTCGGTCCTGGATAGACCGTGCTGCTGTCTCCCAAGCTTGGAGCATGTCTGGGAGCAGCCAGTAATATGGGTTGGAGCTGTACTTAATTGCCATATCCAGCCTTTCCTGTTCAGAAAAATGAAGAACTGTCCACAGTCTTTCCAGCCTTCTCTGAAAGACCTTGAGATTCTCAGGTGTGTGGTCAGAGCAAACAACATTTTCCAACCCCCGCAGCATGGCACATTGGGAATTCCACTTCCCATGCTCAAACTCTTCCTTCTTGGTTTGAAGTTCAGTAGCTTTCTTTATCACGTCTCTCTTCACTTTCACTTGTTTCTTTACTTGCACCTCATCTAATACAGGCTGTTGCTCCTCATCTTCCTTAACACTGTATAAATGAAATATCACTGGCAAATAGTCAGACTCCTTGGTGCCAATGTATTTCAAGTAATCGTCAGTGTTGAATGTTGCTTTCCACCATTTAAGCCAAGAGGTTTTTTTACCAGCATTTTTTTTGAAGGGTACATTTGGGCTCTCTGACACTTCCTCAGGGACAAATGGTCCAGGTGGCAGGATGTTACTCAGCTCTTTATTAATGACCTGTTCACTTTTCCCCCTAGTCAATGTTGAGGAAGCAAAGCACCCAGCCAGTTCTATGTTGGTTGCAGGGGATTCTATCATGGGCCCTAGGTCAAATTTCAGGTGGTCTTTTGGGATAGTATTCATTAGTTCCTTGTACATCTCCCTGACCTCTTCACCAGTGGAAAGATTTGCATCTAGAGACTTCACTGTAGCATTATCTATCTCTCCAAGGAGGTGGTTGTAAATTACTGGACATATCTCCATAGACACAGCTTCCATGTAGGTTCTTTCTGACACTTGCATATCAGCTGCCTTCACAACCATCCTTTCGTTGACTTTAAAGTTCACTGTTGCAGCCTGAGGATGTGTGGCTGGGGCAGCAATCATGGCGTTCTTCCGTGACATCTCAAAGGACTCCTCTCGTTGCAGAGAGCAAAGCATTCTCTGAAGCTGCTCAAGGCGAACCTCATTAGTCTTGCGCCGTGTCAAGGCTTTAATGAGGGGAGGGAGCTCTAAATCCTCATCCTGCTCTCCTTTCTGTTGGCTGCTTTTCAGGACTGTTCTCTGTGCTAGCCTTCGGAGGTCCTCAGCCAGCCCGGCCATTCCCTTGAGCCCATCATCTTCAGTGGTCTCACCATAATGACAAAGCAGATCAGGGCTGATAGGGCGCACAGATAAACGAATTCCAAGTTCATCTGCTAGGAGCTGTCCAACTCTCATATTGGGCAACGACTGGCTCCTCTTGAGACTGCTGGAAATGGCATGCTTAACCCGCTGGAGTTTAGGCCGATCTCCTAAAGTACTAGTGCATGAGCATGGCATTGTCATCACATCAGACTGCATTTGTCTAAAGTGGCTACTAGAGCTTGGTCTTGGTAGATTTAACTGCTTTATTTTGTTCATGTCTAACAAAGGTAAGTCCTCCAATTCCTTGATATCCTTCGCTATCTTCTGTCTCATCGTTGGTATGTGAGGTTTCATAAGCCTGATGAAGTACTCAATGCTGAAACGCAGATTGCACGCGTCCATCTGTGTTGACCTCCAACCCGCCATACTAACCCGTTTCCTGGACGTTTCAGTCTGGCGGAGTTGCAGGGTCTTCGTGTCCATTATTAAGCGGTGGCGGACAGCCGCTACATTGAGGAGCCTGGAACAGTCCAGAGAGAGTTGGGCAGAGAAGCGAGTTAGGTTAGCACAGTCCGTGAAGACAGACAGTGCACGATGGCGCTCCATGACAGACAGATAGCGACGGAAAAGGTGCTGGCATACCAAGCCAATGTAAGTCACCAGGTGCTGGTAGAGTTCCCTGTTTTCCTGGGGACTGAAGGCTGGGTCATACAGGGAACGTTGTACATCCTTAAAGATGTGCTTGACCTCAGTTAGGATGACCTGCTGGAAGGCCCGCTGGTGTGGGCTGGGTATTTGCTGCCACTGAGTTCCCACCTCCATCCGGCCTTTTAGCAGCTGCATGAGGTTGGCCAGGGAGATGGGCACAGGCACAGGCTTCTGCAGGGACGAGATGGCAGAGGACCCTTTGTCGATCGAGCTCCTCAACCTGGAGACGGTGGCCGGGAAGAGGGACAGGGGGGCGAGGATCCGCTGGTAGTGGTCATGCAGCTGCTGGTTGGCCTTTTCCGTGTTGTCTAGGGCGTACACCTCGCGCCGGGGAAGCGCGACAAACGAATTCATGGCGGGGAGCTCGGCGGAAGCTGCAGCTGCAGCAGCGACAGCAACCCCAGGGTGGCCTATGGAGTGGTCGTCATGGTTACTCCACAACGGACTACTCGGCGCCAATCGGCTTCCCGGAGGGATGCTGAGCGCGAGAGTTTGGTTCCGGGCCTGGTAAAAGGGCGCGCGGACTCGGAAGAGGTGGGGACAGGAAGTGACGTCGTCACTTCCGTTTACGGATCTTTTTACAGGACGAGTCGGTCGCCGATTATAGAGATGAGCTAGAGTGGCAGGTCAGCGTCTTCCGGGTTCCTGTTTTGTGTTTGTACAAGCGGGTCCGGCGGCCAACATTTCCCCGTGAAGGGAAAGGAAGGAGGCGGTGGCGGCGGCGGCGATGGAGGTACCTCCAGGAGGCGGTGGAGGCAGCAGCAGCTGCAAGGTGGGATAGAATCCCCCGCCGGGGGTGGGACACTAATTCCTTTGCCCAGCCGTTATCTCGCCTGAAAAAGCAGAGGCATGACATGCAGAAACCCAACAGGGGAAGTTTTTTTCTCGCCGCGTCTGCCCCTGTTGTGTTTCTGCCTGCTATGGCAAACGTGCAGGAAGCCTTCCGTGAGGGTGGGTGGAATTGTTACCTTTTTCGGATGGATGGTTGGAGAAACGGGCGGGGGATCGTTCAGCGGCAGAACAGACGTGCAAAGTCCTCCTCGAACGGTGGCTCCAGTTAGGAAGGATCGCGCAGCGAAGAATAGAAAGGCCCTCCTCTGCCCGAGGCCCTGGAAAGCCATTCCCAGTCAAAAAAGACAGTGCTCAACTAGATGGACACATACTCTGACCTGGTGAAATACAGCTTACATATACACAATAAAGATATAGCTTTAGTGTTTAATTGCTTTTTAATGAACATCTTTTCATGCTTTTATCTTTTAAATTGCCTTGATTACCGGTTTGGGGGAAAGGCAGGATACAAAGATGATGACAATAAACGTGCAGGATGATGGTGTCCATGGGCAGGGTATGAAGCAGAAAGAGTGTTGAATGGGTGAAGGATTCAAACTACTGCCCCTAATATAGTACTAACCTTATCCTGTGAATATAATGTGCTAAGGAGGACCACCTGCCCACCAGGTTCAGCACTGTTCCTCCTGCTTTCCTTGAATAGTGTCTGGTAATTTGAAATCATGTTCCAGCTGCAGATCAGTAAGAGATATTCTGCATTCTACATAAAATGACATTTTTATTTCTTTCCTTTTCTAAATAAGCAGCTTTGGACTCATATGAGCTTCTTTCGCTTTTTTACAGCTGGAGTTTGCTGTCCAGATGGTGTGTCAGAATTGTGTTGAGGCCATTCAGTCATCTCTGCAGGGAATACCAGGTGATCAGATGATGAAGGCCTGTGGCATTTGTCAGGATCCTATGGCCCTCCAGATACTGTTGAACTCCAACTACCATCAACTACTGCCCAAGCCAGCAAGGATGATGGTAGTTGAAGTTGAACAACATGTGAAGGGACAATTCTAAATGCTGTCCAGGGAGTGGGCAGTTTTCCTGTTCCATAGGCGCACTGCAATTTTATTTTTCCCCACTGCTCACATTGACACTCCTCAGAAAGCACAACAGTACTTAAAAAATGTGTTACAATATCAGCACAATTGTCCACCTAGGTCTTCATCTTGTCTACAGCTACCATACAACATCAAAAGCCTTCTGTGTGCTTCTGTCTAAATCTGCCAAGATAGGTGTGGGGAATCTTTGGCCATCCATATATCACTGAACCTACAGCTCCCATCATCTCTTGCTGTTCTTGCTGGAGCTGATAGGAGCTGTCAATCAGCAACATCTGGAAAGCCAAAGGTTTCCTGCACCTCCTCTGGCAGAAGGGCCTTTTTAATGGAACAATATACTCAGGGAGGTCCATCAAACCTACATACTCCCTGGCTTCAGGTGCCAGGTTAATTCCTGAGTTTTGGGGCTTGTTCTTCTTTTCTCTGATAAACTGTCCCCCACTCTCCCCGCCAGGTGTTTGTATCATTTTATTGATTTGTGCTATTTTTTATTTTAATTGTTAGCTACCTTGGGACGCAGGTGGCGCTGTGGGTTAAAGCCTCAGCGCCCAGGGCTTGCCGATCGAAAGGTCGGCGGTTCGAATCCCTGCGGCGGGGTGCGCTCCCGCTGCTCGGTCCCAGCGCCTGCCAACCTAGCAGTTCGAAGGCACCTCCGGGTGCAAGTAGATAAATAGGGACCGCTTACCAGCGGGAAGGTAAACGGCGTTTCCGTGTGCGGCTCTGGCTCGCCAGAGCAGCGATGTCACGCTGGCCACGTGACCCGGAAGTGTCTCCGGACAGCGCTGGCCCCTGGCCTCTTAAGTGAGATGGGAGCACAACCCCAGAGTCTGTCAAGACTGGCCCGTACGGGCAGGGGTACCTTTACCTTTACCTTTACCTTGTGACATTGCTAAAACATATGGCTATCCATTTAATAAAGAAACAGTGACTATATAGATGCCACCAGGAGAATAAGAAGCAGGGGTAAGGCCACTGAACCTATGCCAAAAAATCCAGACAAAGTCAATCCAAAGTGACATTTTGGTCTGCTGTCTTGCTTCAGAATGGCAGCCAATGCCCAAACATTGACAACAACAGCGTGGGAACCCTAGTGCCAAATTTGGCAAAAGAGGTAGCCAGACCTATGGAGAACAGATGGACAGACAGAGAAATCACTTTCCAAAATATATAGCAGATTGGTGGTACTCAACAGGCAGGCTTGTGTGGGACGAATCATACTGTTGGAATGGTCCTCAGGGGTCTTCTAGTCGAACTCCCTGCCAGTATAGGAAATTTATTACCACTGCATCCCTGATCACCGGCCATCCAGATTGTGTTTCGAAACCTCCAGCAAAGTTGGGAGTCCACCACCTTCCAAGGCAGTTGGTTCTACAGCCGTAACACCTATGCCGTCAGGAAGGTCTTCTGAATATTTTGTGTTAAGGATAAAGGAGGAGACGCTTGTTATGAGTAAAAGTGGTGGCTTGTCACAGGAAGAGCCCCAGGGGAGCAGGACAATTTAATGGACTAGTGTGGAATAACAGCAGTTGCATCATAGCAGTGATTTCTGCCTTTGCACTTCACCTTCTCCTCCCCTATCTCTTTCCACCTCCTACCTCTTCCCCAGGCCTCCAGGTGCTTAACGTCCAGCTGGAATCACAGAGTGTGCTGGTGGAGACTAGCCTTGGTGCTGAGAAGGTCCAAAGCCTATTGGAGAGCACCGGACGCAGTGCTGTGCTGAAAGGGATGGGGGCTGCTGTGCCTGGTAAGCTGATTCTGCTTCACCTCTTTCCAGCTTCCCACCTAGAATATCTTTGCAACAAACTTCAGAACTGGTTTTCAATAGGTGCCAAGCATCATGGCTTCTTCATCTCCTCCCAAATGAATATTGCCAATTTTAGCTAACCAGGGGGTTGGGGGAGGGGAGGGCTAAGGATTTTTATCAGAAAATGTGCTGGTACAGAGAAGAACAGTGGCTAGAGCAGGAGTTGTCAACCTCCCCTTCTGCCATCGAGAGTGACATTTGCTCATGGGCAACTTGTCAGTGACTGTCTGCCATCTTCTCTCCTTCTCCACCCATCAGTCTGTGTGGGGGATTGACAAGCCATCCTTGCCAAAGGCCTAAATGGGTAACTTGCAGAGGACTTTTGACCTTAGGCCTAGGGCTAGATCACTGGATCAGAGTAGACTCATTGAAATTAATTAACATGACTAATTTAAGGCCATTAATTTTAACAACCCACTCTAAGTAGAACTTAGTTGGATACCACCCATGATTGCCCACCACCACCAAAATTGATAAGTGGGGATGGGGAAGATAGTGACCAAGCGGGGTTGAACTCCCTGTGCACCATCTGATGGGTGGAGGGTTGCAATTCTGCTTTCTAAACAGATGAGCTGCATGTGTCAGTTCCCCACCAGAACTGGCATATGCAGCTGAACTTAGCAGGACTGAATCCTCTGCCCATCTGCAGGTTCAGCCCTGTGTGCCACTTCAAGTCCTGGAAAGTCAAGCAGGGGAAAACTCCCTGCTCAGTACCCATAGGCTTTTCACAGGGGTTGACAGCACCCATCAAACATTGTGATGATGTCACCTGATTGACAGGTAGCCGTGGTTTGACCACAACAGCCTTTCAGGCAAAAATAGGAACCCCTAGCAAGCTAAGGGTGTCCCATGGGTCAGAAGTTTCTCACCCCTGTCCTAGGGCCACAGGCTGCCTACCCCTGTTCTAGAGCGTTCGTCGTGATTGCAGGAGTTGCAGATTCTCTAGCCCTCCCTGCTTATGTGTAAAAGCATCATTATTAATAACACAGTTTTTTTATAAGTTCCAACTTTAACTTAAGATTTCTGCCTTAAGGTTCCACCCTAAGATCACAGTCACAGCAACATTGTTTTCCCACAATATTATTCCCCCACAGAGGAAGTGATGGCTGATTTACTTTCGGTTTCCCAGCCACAAGAAGAAGAAAAAGAAAGATTTTTCACATGATGAATTCCCTCAGTTGCTTAATCTTTATCGTCAACCATAAATCAGGCTTTTTGCTCTGCCTTAGACACTTTAATAACTGGTTTGCTCTCTCTTCTTAAAGACAGAAATGGCTCTTCCAAGTTTTCTGACAATGAGTTTTCATCAGCCTGCTGATAAATCTTGCTAAGTTACAAGTTATCCTGTCCCAAAAATGTTTAAGGGAGGATGCAGAACTTATACCCATGAAGGGTTCTTATGAGGAGTTTGGACGCAGTGTCAGTTCAGACAGCAGAAAACAGCTTTGATCAGAGCATTTGAGGTTACTCCCTTGATCACTCTTTATCCCACTGTGGTTTCGTCAGATTACCATCAATCACCACAAAATTAATTTCTGTCAGCGGAGAGTAGACAGAGAGACAGTCAGTCCACCATTTCCTCCCCTGGAAGTCTCTTGGTCCTGAGAGTGACACGTGCAAGGGAACTCCTCGAAGCAAGCAGCAAACTTGTGCGACCTCTTCCCTTTATAGGGAGTCTCGGTGCTGCCGCTGTGGCAATGGTGTCTGGCCCAGGGTTGGTCCAGGGTGTGGTGAGGTTCTTGCAGCTGTCCCCACAAAGCTGCCTCATTGATGGTGCCATTGATGGTCTGGAGCCGGGGCTGCACGGCCTGCATGTGCATGAGTTTGGGGATGTCACCAATTCCTGCGACAGGTGAGAGGCATTAACGGGCACCTTCTGAGGCGTCTCCTTGGCTTTAGGGAGCCCTTTCTTTCACTGACTCTCGGTATCAAAACTTTTCTTGTGTCTCAAACAGCTGTGGAGACCACTTCAATCCTCATGGGGAATGTCATGGGGGTCCCCAGGATGTTCATAGGGTGAGTTTGTGGCATCACCAGGTATTAAATTACTTAAGTCAGGAGTGGGAACCCTCCAGGTCCCTCCTGATGTTGAGGTGGTTGTTTTGTTTTCATATTGATGAGTGCTGTGCTTTAACTCTGCATTTTTGTTCTGCTCGTAAGTCTCCAAATGACTGTTTTTTAACTAGCTGACTGATAAATGAAATTAATTGTTAACCAGGACCATGAGCCAGTTTAAAGAACTTTCAGATGATTTATTACGGTAACCAAGCGTGTAACTGATTGAATATTGATAATGTACAAGCTATTGCTCATTTGTTAGAAGGGGCATCCTTCTTTCATTCCTGTCAGGGAACTGCCATCGGAAGAACAGGTGGTGGAAAGGCTCCAGGAGAATAGGAGAGACACTTCAGCAGAAGAGGGAACCAGTAGGGGGAGAGCAGGAGCTCCAAGGGAAAGGGAGTCGGAGGGGAGGCTCTGGGATACTTCCAGTGAGAACAGTGAGGAGGTATCAGGACCCCCTTTAGGGACCCCCATCCCTCGCCGGAAACTGTCACGCAGAGAATCCAGGAGACGCGTTTCCGTTAAACAGCTTTTATGTTGGAAACATTTCCGCAGACGCCCACTGTCAGATTCTACCAGCGACTGACGGAGCCATGCCAAAGGGCTCCGCTCAAGGCAGAGCTTTACTACACTGAGTAAGCTCTGAGGGATCAAGCTTTTACGCACAAGCAGCTCATTATCCCATCACAATTCCCTATTGCAATAACTTTTCAGATCCAAAATAACCTCAAAAATAAGTAAAGAACCATGTCCTGAACTCTCATCGTCTCCAATTAAAATCTGCCTGTAGTGATTAAAAATTTACTCCCCATCAATTATTAATAAAGTAACTGAATGAAATGTAACTTTTGCAGCCCTGATTCGGGACCCACTTCCAATTTTGGGAGTTAAGGGCAGGCTAAGCATCCATTTGTGGGTGTGATCCAGTGGTGTGAACTTTTATTTCTTTAAAAAACCCAAGAAGTGAGCATTGAAGGAGAGGCAAGCATCTTTTGCCTTCTTCAGGGAAAGGCAACATTTGGTGAAAGCTCTTTAGAATCAGACGAATTTGGTGTAGCACTCGCGGGTTCCCTCGGGCTGCCAAATTGACTGCCACCAACAACTTTTTCTGCTTCCCTCCAAGCCCATGCATGGTCCCTCGCCATGTAAACTGCACTCCTCCAACAATTACTCGATGGGCTGGCTAGGAGCATGGTTGTGATGGGGAGAAAGGTGTGCAGGGAGGCAAGGGATTAGCATGTGTTTGTGTTGTATGTTGTGTGTATAACAGGGAGGGAGAGAGAAAGGGAACGAACATAGTGGTTTTGGGCTGAGCTGCCCAGAATCTAACTGTGCTTCCTGGGGGTCTGTTTGCAGCATGCTGGGGATCTTGGAAATATCTTGGCGGCTGATGATGGAAGGGCTTTCTTCCGGATGGAAGACAACCAGCTGAAGGTGAGACTTCCTAGAGGATGTGAGGAGCACAGTGAGTGGGCTTGTGATCAAAAAACTGATGGAAACAACAGGACACAGAGCGGCTGATTCCTTTTCCATCCCCCTTTCTTCAGAATCAATAGATCCCTTCTTCCAGTGTAGGAATTTTTTTTAGTTTGATTGTTCATTAACTCCTGTAGGGATGGCGTCGCAGAGTGAGGGCACACCCTCCTCCGCAGCATAAGACAAGCTACAGCTGTCTAGTCGCCATACACATTCCTTGATCTTTTGTCTCCTCAGTAGCGTTCCATGTCTTGACCTTTACCTCCTTTGCAAAGGTATCGCTCATTTTCCCCTGTAATGGGAACATGATGTGGCGGAGCAAGTTGCGTAGATAACTAGGCAACACCCAGGGGGCTCGGGATTGGAGAAGTGTAAAGGGCAAAGCCCTGAATGTATCTTGCTGGTTTTGCATATCTTTCTAATAAAAAGAGCCTTTGCTAAGCTAGCAATCGGCTTGGTCCTGCACAGCTCACTTGTATCCCAACTCCCACGTCAGCTCTGTTATGTCTGCAAACTCCAGTATCTTTTCCACAAAGCAAACCTTCTGCTGTATTAAACAGACTTTCCTAAGCTCCCTATCAATGCACACCACACCCACCCCTGCCTCAAGGCTTTGTGTGACGCACTTCCCAGGCAAAATGACCATTCTGTGGTGTTGCTCATGAAACCTGCTTTGCTTGTCAGTTTTCTTCTGTTGTTGGCAGCTTCTCTCAGAGCATTGACAGTGGTCAGGAACACACCGTGTTGCAGCACTTCATCCAGCGGCCAAACAGTTTTGCTATGACCCAATAGTTTAGGGCAGAGTTGTTTTCAGTTTAGGATCAAGTACAATAGTGCCCCTTGCATGGCCAGCATTGCTGGGAGCTGCCACCATCACTAGAGCTACAAGGATTGGTTGCACATGCATTGTTATGCTCCATTTTAGGTTCATGACATCATCGGCCGCTCACTGGTGGTAGACGCAGGGCAGGACGACTTGGGCCGCGGAAGCCACCCACTCTCAAAAGTCACTGGAAATTCGGGTGAGAGGTAAGAAGGATTAGAGTTTGTTGAGTTCTCTTTGTCTGCTGCAAGGTGGGGCACCTGACCTAGGAAGCTGTCTAAAACCAGGGAGATTCTTTGTCCATCAGACATAGCATTGCCTACTCTGGCTCACTGAAAACCAACAGGGTCTTTGGCAGACCCAAGTCTTTCCTGCTAACTGGAGGTGTTGCTTGCCTGGACTCCTCAGAGCCTTGAGGAAAAGGTTAGCCAGTGATTGATCGCACAACTGGTTTTCCATTTAAATAGGTACAGCAGGGTGAGGAACCGTCAGCATGTAGACCTCCAGGCCTCCCCATTCAGTCCATGAGGCCATTTTCAGTAGGCCACACCACCAACATGGCATGGACAAAGGACAAGACTTCAGAGGAGCAATCGGGAGCTTAAAGCTCCCAGTTGTTCTTTGGTCAAGCAAGGTGCACCCATAAGACTGCTCCTTCACACCCACAGCCTCCCACCGGTTCAAACTTCTGCTTTGCAAAAACAGGTCACCTGATAACATTCTGACATCCAGTAGGTGTCCCCAACCACTTGTAAAATTTTGTTGCAGGGGTGGGAGGTATAGGGGAGATAAGGATCCTGTTCTTGCCAGCCAAATTGTTTCCCCTCCCACCACGATATGCATCTCTGGAGTTGGATTTGACTGTGTCTAGTCTGCTAGGTCTTCTTTTGTGTTTGTGGCTGTTTTTTTAATATCATTTTTCAAACATACCCAAGTCTTTCCAGAGCTTGAGCTGTGGGAAGGCAGCTGCAAATTATTTTAAGTCAATAATGCAGCGGTTCTCAACCTGTGGGTCCCCAGATGTTGTTGGACTACAACTCCCACCCCTGGGCTCTGGCCTTCCTAGCTAGGGGAGATGGGAGTTGTAGTTCAACAACATCTGGGGACCCACAGGTTGAGAAAGGCTGCAATAATGGGATGCAGAGACCTGGTCTAGGGGTCCTCTCTGCAGCTAAGGACTTAAGCCACCTTCCTTTTCCTTCCCAGAGTGGCCTGTGGAATCATTGCGCGCTCTGCCGGCCTCTTCCAGAACCCCAAGAAAATATGCACCTGCGATGGAGTGACGCTGTGGGAAGAACGGGAGCGGCCTGCAGCCAAGCTAGACCGGAACGCCACTGGCCAACCCACCTCTCATCTCTAGGCTTTGCAGTTCTGCCCAGGCTATCCTTGGGCTAGGACGTCCCAAGGGTTCCAGCTGCTTTCATTTTCCTGTGTCTCCTAAGTGCAATGTGTTAGGCAGGAGTTCAACGGGTGCTGCTTTGTAGTGGCGTAGTAATGGCAAGCGCTTAGCCCCTTGAATGTCTTAATTGTGAAGTTCTTAAAAGGCACTGGAGGAGGAAATGTGGCCTATTCTGCAGTGACATGGTAAAGCATCAGTCCTTGTGAGGTATGTGTCATATGAATTATATCCCTTGTCTGAATTCTAAAATAGTCATTTGTGAGCAAAGAGTTTGTTGGAAAGTGTTGTTGCTCTTCCAGTGTCTTTGGGCCACCCATAAACAAGTCTGCTAGCTTTATCTTTGGGTGTTTCAAGTGCCTTATTTTCAGACACACTCACTTTGATTGTAGCCAATGAGTCCTACTCTCAAGTATATCCATTGGAAATCAGTGGACTTAAGTTAATCATGGCCCTTGGTTTCAATGGGTCTACTCTGGTAGGACTTCGTTGGCTGCATCTCACTTTCTTGACCACCTCTGTTGCCAATTAAGGATCTTGGTTGAACTTTGGAGGTGGTGTTTCCTGTGATAAACCTTCACTGTGATTCTGTATATAATACAAGGTAAATGAACACAACACTTAACCATTGGTACTCCAGGTCTTGTTGGACTCCCAACTCCCATCAGCCTTGGCCATTGGCCAGTGCTGGCTGGGGCTGTAGAGAGTTGAAGTCCCAGAACACCTGAAGGGACACACAGGTTTCCCATCCTTGCCCTTGGGACACAGAGTTGGGGAAGGTAATGGGTGGCTATCCCCCCCTCTTTCAGTGCATGTTTAATGAGCAGAATAGGGAAACTAATCCAGCTTAATAATTGTGAGTATGGAAACAGAGGAGGGGGCGTTATTGTGAATTAATAAATAAATGCACAGTAGTTGTCATGTTGGGTTTGTGGCTGCCTTATGTGCTACAGTGCATGTTTTGGGGAGATGGGAAGGGGAATCCATAACTTCTGAGGTGTGCATACTCTAGACCTGTGCCATTATGCTCTTAATAGAGCCATTAAAACTTAAAATTCTTTTTAGTAGCTATCCAGTCTTATTTGGCTTGACATGTTTATTGGTGTGTATATCTGGCATGAGAGGAATGTTTTGTGGTGTATTCAGAGAATTCCTGAAGTTTGCATTTTTTCTTTCATGCTTTGACTGGGACAGAAGCATAACATGCCTGCCTTATGTGCAAAGCTAAGCAGGGTCTGGGACCTTTTCAACTCTACCTGTCAGGAATTTCCTTGCATACAAGTCACTCAAGTTTGTGGGATTTTCAGCTGAACACTGAATTTGAGCTAGGAAGGGAAGGAGTTTGAGACCATTTAATAACTCAGAAACAAACAAGATGGAGGTATTGGTATGCCCTAAGGAACCCTGATGTTTGCAGAGAAATCCCACACCCCAAAATGTCATTGAGGACAGTGCCCGATGTAGCTGAAGAATGCTGATTTGGGGAAAAGGGGAGGTTGGGAATTTGACTGGAATATCCTGTGGTAAGGAATGGCTAGAACCTTGAGCAGAACTCCTGTTAGGAGGTAAGGGAGCATTGCAACATTCTGTTGCAAGTCCCACTAGTAAGATGCAAATTATACAGTGCATCAAAGATTGGTCTTATGGTGGGGGGGCAGGAGAGAACATGCAGTTGCCCAGTTAAAGGTATGCTACATTCTTGGATTTCTCATTTTAGGGGGTAAAGCTGCTTCCACTCTGATCTGACTCAAAAAAGCTTCTGCCATAATAACTTTGTTGGTCTTTAAGGTATCACACTACTACAATATGTTTACACAGCTACTTCTCTGGAGAGGAAAAAGTAGTACAGTACAGTATACAATTCTATGATTCTAGCTCACATACACATTTCAACTCTGTTGTCTTTCTATCTACCAGCGAGTCTGCCTCAGAGCCACTTCCTTCTGTTACCTTAAGTACCCATACTTAGGGGGCCGCTACATCAACAAAAATCTGTTCCAGCAATTGAATCCTTGCTGGGTGCAGGAATCGGAGAGGACTCAGGCATACACCCTACCCAGTCTCCTAGTTTGACATTAACTTGCAAATGGACACGTTGCACTTTTAAGTTTAACCCATTTTACAAACAACATAATCTCCCATCTTTGCTAACTTTTAAGCAGGCCAATCACAAGCCAGTGTGCTGTAATGGTTAGACTATGACCTGGGGAGACCAAGGTTCAAACCCCACCTTGGCTTGTGAAGCGCACTGGGTGACTTTGGGGCCTGCCTATCAACCTAACTTACCTGACTGGGTTCATGGGGACCATGTGCTTTTTGAAGGAAAAAGTGGCATATAAATGTGATAAATAACTATTGATTTAGAGCTCTAACTTCCATCTAAGGGGAATTTAGGTAAGCGGGGGAGGAAATGTTCCATTTGACCCAGAAGTGCAACCTACAGTGTAGTTTATATTTTTACCTAAATCTGTGCTCTAGTCTACAGCATAGGCGAAGCCAGGATTTTCGTTGGGGGGGGGGAGCAGAAACGACGTGATTGGTCAAGTTAGTTAAGTGTTTCTATTGTTCTTGATCTGGGGGGCAGCTGCCCACCCCCCTTGGCTACTCCCATGCTTTACAGGGACCCATCAATAGAACATGTCGCCCTTAGACACGCGTACGCATTTCATGTAAAGATGCAGCCTCGACGCTCTAAGGGTTAAAAGACGCTGCTGTAGCTATCCGGGGGGGGGGGTGTTCGTACGCACGCGCATAGCGACGTCAGAGGAACTGCGCACGCGCCTCGCATCCTTTCCTCAGAGTTCAGGGCCTTACGGTTTGTGAGGGGGAGGGGAGCGCCAATGCGCGGAGCACTGCGCACGCGCGGCGACTAGGGCCCCTCCTTTCCTGTGGGTCAGCGCCGCCGCCAGTGTCAGCGCCGCGGCCGCCATTTTGCGTGTCTTCTTTCCTTCCTTCCTCCCTCCTTTCTCTCTTTCTCTTTCTCTCTCTCTCTCTCTCTGTCCCTGCCTGGCTCCGCTCGGTGAGAAGGGCGAGCCGATGCACCCGGGCGTGAAGGTGTTCGTGGGCAACCTGCCCGAGGAGACCTCGCAGGTGGAGTTGCGCGAGCTGTTCGAGGCGGCCGAGCCGGGCGAGGTCCTGCGGGTGGCCCTCATGAAGCAGTTCGCCTTCGTGCACATGCGCGACGACGCGTCGGCCGAGCGCGCGATCCTCAAGCTCAACGGGCAGTTCCTGCACGGGCACCGCGTCGTCGTGGAGCCCTCCCGCCCCAGGCCCACGCACACCGTCAAGATCTTCGTGGGCAACGTCCCGGCCGCCTGCACCAGCGGCGAGCTCCGCCTCCTCTTCCAGGAGTACGGGCCCGTCGTCGAGTGCGACGTCGTCAAAGGTACGGCAGGCGGAGGCGACCTCGGCCTCGGCCTCAAAACCCCACCGTCCGCCTCGCGCGGCCGGGATGGCGGGCGGCGTGTGCCTTTCCCCCTCTCGGCTGCGAAGGAGGCCGCTTCTCCCCCTCCTAAGTCGCCCCCGCCGCTCCGGATCCGCCTCGCTCGCCAGGTGTTGAAAGCGACAACGTCCCCCGTCTGCTGCCGTTGTCTCTCTCTCCCCGCCCCCGCCTCCTCAGTAGCTGGAGGTACTTGGAGGTAGACTGCCTCCAGCTGGGGAGGTTCTGTTCCTTGCTAATGCTTCTCGGTAGGCTTGTTCCGCGAGAAATCGCCTAGTTCTTCTCGTGAGAGCGTAAAAAAGTTGGTTTGAGTGAGAAGGTAAAGAGCGCCTGTAAACGTGTGCGGAGTGCGCCTTTTCCTGTTGAGTGATTGCAAGGACTAACTTGCTGCGCTTAACGGTAGCTGAAAAGCCCGGGACAGTAGACTTGGGGTTCTTTTCCTGACACCTAAATGAAAAGCGTCATGTTTTGGGAAGGCAATTCTGTAACTGGCACACACCGCTGACAGAAGCCTTATTCCTGACGGTGGGGCTAATGTGAAGAAGGGTAGTACTCTCACGGCAGGATGGTATAGGCATGGGCTTTCCATAATGTATGTTTATCCCAAGCTGCTGTGCAGTATTTTAAAGAGCCAGGCTGGTATGTTGAACAGGCTCAGAAATGTGGCCAGTTATGCATCCAGTAGCTCAGCTAGCAGCTGCATTTTTTTTACCACTTGCAATTTCCAGATTGTCTTTTAAAGGCAGTCCCATGCACAATATCCAGCAGTAGTGTAAATGGGAAGTTGCCAGAGCATGGATCATTGTAGCTAGACTACAATCTTGTCAGGACTGAGCTTCAGTTCATTGACCCTCATGTAGCCTATCAGCAAGTCCATTAAGTTTCCTAACCAGTATATAGTTTACCGTGATGGATCAGACCATTGGTCCATCTACTTTAAAACATTTCTCCAGCCCCACTGGCCCCTGGGAACGTCACAAGCAAAGTACCATGGAAGTGGCCACCCCCTGTTTATCATTAGGATTCAGCATCCTAAAAATCTCTAAACATGAACATTTCCTTCTTAAATATCCTGTATTCTAATTTATATTTAGTTCATCGACAGCTACCATTTCTACAGCCAAAATGGCAACAGACACACACAAGAGGGGGGTATTGGCAGACTCTGGATAAGCCTTGCAAAAGTACCAAATAAAAAAACTTCAAGGGAAAAAGGCCTAAGTGGGAGAAGTCCCAAAACAGTCCAATAAGAACTGAGTGTGCCTTGTGTCTGTGGAGAACTTGCTGTATTTGATGGGAGAAACTGGGTGGGAGGGAAGATTTAATGGGAGTTACTGAAAAAGGAGCATGAAGGAAGAGACATAGACATAAAAAGTGTAGAGAGAACTATCTCTTTGTTTGAATTGGGGTCTTTTGGTTCATGCTGAGAAACTATTTGTAAAGCTGCCCATAAAAATCAATGGAGAAATCCAAGATTTTAATGAAGCAGGGATTGGGCACCAGTAGAATCATAGAATTGTGGAGTTGGAAGGGACTGGTCATCTGTCCAACTCCCTGAAATGCAGAAACCTCTACTAAAGCATCAGTGACAGAAGGCCATCCAACTTCTGCTTAAAAGCTTCCAATGAAGGAGAGTCCACCACTTTCCGAGGCAGCCCGTTCCACAGTCAAACAGCTCTTTCCATCAGAAAGTTCTTACACACACACCCTGAAAAAAATCCCCTCCAAACAACTCAATGCTTGGTAGGCACACAGTGTTGACTTACTGTTGTGAGGGGTAGAAAATGGGGGTATATGGGGATGAGATGGAGTGACTGGAATCCTGAACTGCAGCACTCGACACTGAACATTTTCTTTCAAGTTCCATTTGTTATGACTAATTGAGAGATTTTTCTCTCAATGGATACTTTTCTGTACATTTTGAATACATGTAGACAACAGATGAACAGAATTATTTACATTGTTCTAAATGCAGGTGCACCATAGATTTATATTTGACATAAGCAGCCGCATCACATGCCACTTTACTCAAAAGTAAGTCTCACTGTGTTCTCTGAGACTTGCTTCTAAGTTATTGTTGCTAGTACTAAAGTTTCTTTCCCCCCCCCCAGTACACCCATGCTGTGATAAGTACTGCCTAATAAGTACAATACACACTCCTCCTGTACTATAAGGATACCAGAAGTGCTGTTCTTAGAGCAGAGTCAAAGGTAGAATTTTGCGTGGTGGATACTGCTAGGACTGTGTGTGGTGTGGTCATGGGTATCCTTTTGCCCAAGTATCCATTGGCAGGATTTCATAGTGCTAAAAAAAAAAGGTCCTGTTGCCGTGTTAGAAAGGGGTAACATTTATATTCTCTGCCTAGGCAGGAAAAACCCCCACTTCATTTTCCTTAGACTTTTGGTCAACATCGCTGTCGTGTTTATTGCTGATGTGCCTAAGGCAGTCCCACCTCACTCCTCAGGTCTGAGGCTCCATGCAGCCTCTAATATGCCAGGGTTCTTCTGGTCTGGTGTTTAGGTTTCTGTTGTCTTTTCCCCTCCCACTCTCTTTTTAAGATTTACAGTGGTACCTCGGGTTAAGTACATAATTCGTTCCAGAGGTCCGTTCTTAACCTGAAACTGTTCTTAACCTGAAGCACCACTTTAGCTAATGGGGCCTCCTGCCGCCGCCGCGCCGCCAGAACACAATTTCTGTTCTCATCCTGAAGCACTATTTCTGGGTTAGTGGAGTCTGTAACCTGAAGCATATGTAACCCGAGGCACCACTGTATGTGCAAGTATCTGTAAGTAAGGATATTTTTTCCAGTGATACCAGACAAAATTCTGGGGATAAAATTCAATCTGATGGATCCCCTGTAGAGACTACTTGTATCTTCAAATCCAAATAGATACAGTAAACAGATATTTAAGAAAAGCGACCTAATAAATTCTTTGAGTGCCAACCGGCGTTTCAGTCATGGGCAAATGTATCAACTGATACCTGAACCAAGGTATGAGGTGTTGCCACAATTGTAGCTGGTGAGTATTGAACTGTTCCTCACAGCTTGTGTAGCTTTAATGTCTGTTTCTTAAACACATTTTTCAGCCACTTTGTTTGCAACTAAAAGCCCTCACTTCATTTCTTAGTCGACATTAATTTGTAATTTTTAATAGTAACATGTGCTATACAGAGCTTTTAAAATTTTTAGTGGTATGATTGGAGAGGTTTTCCCCACCAAGCAGTTTAGTCCTAAGGCTGGTAAGTAACTTCTTTAAATCTGAAGCTGTCATCCCAAGCTGCAGGCCCCATCTTTCTCCTTTATAGCCCCAACTATTACTGCCAAATGCACTTGCGTCATCCTGTGCTTTTTGGGTAGGCATTTGCTTCAAAGAGTTTGCATATTCCTCTTCTCTGTCACTTGAGCTATGATGTGTCAAGCATTCCTCTTAGAGCTTTCCTGAATCTTCCATAATTTTAAAGGACCCGGCGGTGTATCATGCTGTACAGAGCTGTCAGTCAGAGGCATCTGTCTCTTCAGCCCCAACTTTATCATTTAAGTGGGTCAGGAGGAAGGTTCATGTTTTGTTCCTCTCCTGTATTTCCAGTAAGTCATATGACAGTATCTTTAATTTGAGTTTACGTGTACACATCCTTCTGAATGCCACTTTCAGGTCTTCTTTGCAGCATGTAATCAGATGCAACATCTCATTTGTTCCAGGACAGCTAAACCCATCCTGAAGTTTTCCCATTAGCCTCCTTTGTAGGCTGGGGTGTATAGAAGCCCACTGCACCTCAGGAGACTCAACTGAGTGCTCTGGAGGGTATTATATATAGGGTTTCCTCAGAGACTGGTCAGAGGTTTGGGTTTCACATCCCCAGGAATGGTTGCCTCTCTCTCTTTCTCTAAACTGTTGTTGGATGGATTCTTTTGTTCCGTCTAATGCTATCTCCTTGACTCTGTCTCTGTAAGCTCTGTTAATAATTTCCTCCCTTCTGTTTCTTCTTCTGGATCAGTTTTTTTTTTAAAAGTACTTTGCCTGAGAACACGAAGCCTTATGAAAATTCAGTTTGAGTTTGGGCTAGGTCAGCAATGTATCTCACCAGGGGAAAACAGATACATACTCCTCTATGTTTGTGTGCATCCCCATCCCAATTGATAGGGAGGGTCAGAACAGAATGTTGTGTGCTGCAGAATGAATGGCTTGCTGGTTTAGCAGTCTCCCATTTTATGAATTTTTTTCAAAATGCAGCTGCTTAAACACTGAAATGCCACTCATAGAACTGACAAGCATTGTCAAGAAATTTGCGCTAGTTGTTGCAGCCAAATATGTAAAATAAATCTATTTGTAATGTTGCAAACAAAATCTGCTCCTTTCCCCTTTTGGATACACAAGAGCCCGTATAGAGTTCTTTGTAGGTTCTCCATCGGTAGGAGGAAATAACAGAGGCTAACCAGAGAATATTGAGAAGCAAAGCAGCTAGTAAGCCTGATCTTTATTAAAACTGTTGCAACAGGGTGCTCCCCCCACACGCAGGAGAGAGGAGGAGGACCCATAACAAAGGTGTACCAGCCCTTATATAGACTTTTGAAATTGCACACCCTCAAACTCAAGACCACCCCCAGAAACATCATATGTACATCACAGAAGGGGTGTAGCCCAGGACCATCACTCCCCAATACATCACAGAAAGAGGTGGTCTCCAGCAGAAATACATCACAGGGCAGTCTAAAACAGAATCCTGTGTGTTGTTTATCTCCTGTCTGCCAGGTTACCTGATTGCATTATCTGGGTTTTGTCCACCCTTTTGTTATTATAACTACTTAATTCCTGAATACAGGTCACAGACTCACCCTATTCACACCTTAAATGTGCCCTTAAGGCAGGATTTGTGAGCACAGACAATGGGGAGTTTTTTTCATTTCCTCCCTCCTTGCAGAGAAACATTTGGTCAGTTTAAAATAAAAAAAATCCTTCCAGTAGCACCTTAAAGACCAACTAAGTTAGTTCTTGGTATGAGCCTTCGTGTGCATGCACACTTCTTCAGATACTGCATGCACACGAAAGCTCATACCAAGAACTAACTTAGTTGGTCTTTAAGGTGCTACTGGAAGGAATTTTTTTATTTTGTTTTGACTATGGCAGACCAACACAGCTACCTATCTGTATTTGGTCAGTTTGGGAGAGTCAAAATGGTTTCAGGACTGTCTTCCTGTACTGTTTCAGACATGTGGTTTATATATTTATGTACATGTTTGCCTTGTACATTTAATTTATGTATTTGAGACCTTAAGTTCTTACAACAGTAAATACATCACAGTCTTCATCAGTAATGAGTGCTCCCGTTTTCTTCATACTGGCCCAAACTTAAAACCTTTTAGATAGTACTTTTCTGATCTCATCATAAATCATACAGTTAAAGAAATAGTAGTCCAATATTTCAGCTTTATTTGTTCTAGCAATTTGAATGGGCAGGGATGAGCAGACTTCAGACTTGCAGGATCTGTTTTGATTTTGATTTTGTCTTTTACTAGACTCCTGAGATTCAGGAACCTGGTGCAAAAACAAACTTAGAATCAAAGAATTCTGATTGTATGTGAACACAGCTCAGTCCTTTCACACAAAAATTCTCTCCTGGTTACCCCAGGTTTTCTTCATTTCAGCAGCCATAATTAGGGGAGAGGAATTTTGTTGCTTCTGTAGTTAAACACAGAACCAGAAATCCTTGCAAATCACCCAGAGATCTACCAGCAGATTCATATTTTCTTTTTCAGATCTATGAGGGGATGTGCGCATAGCAGCCTGTTTCCATTGTCTGGATTTGCAGTGAAAGAAAAGTGTGTGGTTTGTGAAACTGGCACAGACTTGCTTATTGAAGCTAAGAAGCAACTTTAGAGAATAGAACCTCAGATTCATTCCACTGGGTGCTTATTTTAAGCTCCCTAGATTTAAATTGCTTTTTTGCATCAGCAGGATCCAGCCATGTTGATTTATAATAAGTACTAGGTTGAAACATCAGAAAGTCTTAAATGTATTCAACAGTCTTGAGAGTTTGTTCCAGCAGTTCTTGTAACCATGAGTCCTTTAGGCTTCTTATCGGAGTCCAGTAGGCAACAACCTTTGCAACAGAGGTGCTTGTCCTTTGCCTGCTGTGGCATGTAAGGCTGGGAAAGATGCAATAGGGAACATGCCTTGAGAAAGCTGTTAGTATGTTCTCCATTCTGTTACGATTTGTGGAATTCAGTGGGTGGAGGGAAACCATACAGAATAAAATTGTGGCCTTTGTCCTTGTATATTTTGTGCTGTCATTTGAAATCCACCTTTGCTAAAGTAGTGCATAATTCTGGTGTTTAAAATCATATAAAATGTCTCTGGTTTTATCAGAGTTAATCTTTTCCTTAAATTTTGATAGCTCAGCTTCAAGCCACCATCCTAAATGCAGTTTTTCATATTGCTTCTAGAAGCAGAATGCCAGAACTCTTGAGGGTGAGGGAAATATTTACATTTGTGTAGGGTAGTATCCATATGCAAGATGTTCAGGTATAAATGAAACTGTAACATTTTAATGCGCAACAGGAATGTTTTCAGCATTTTGACTGGGGGCAGTGGGGGAAAGTCCTGCTGAGGATTAATACTTTGAAGATGAGAAATCAAGCAGCACAGAGAGAGTTTGATATGCTCTGGCACACTGTGAATTATGTGCAAATCATGCAGGAGGCGTAGTGAGCTGTGGGATAGGATGGGTAATTTGATGCTTAGCCTTCAAACTTTTAAGACAGGGGCCAGTTCCTTGTACCTTATAGATGTCAGTGGCCTGTTCCTTCCTTGTGGCTCTTAAAGAGTTGCCCAGCAAGCCACATCAGCTGATTCATTCTGCATTCTTCTGGTATCAAACAGATGTGTTTCAGGCTGAAGCCTTTCTAGGGCACATCGAAGTATGAGTGGGTTCCAGTAATTAAATGTCATATGTTCCTTATTGATAACCTTCTGTCTGCTGCTTTATCAGACTATGCGTTCGTTCACATGGAGAAGGATGAGGATGCCAGAGCCGCCATTGAACATCTTAATGGAAGGGAAGTCAAGGGCAAGAGAATTAATGTGGAACTTTCTAATAAGGCTCATAAAAGGGGGCCAGCTGGGCACACCGGCCAGCTGGGCAACAGAGCTGAAAAGAACAAAATACCAACCCTGGATAAACTCCAGCCCAGGAATGACGCTTTGAGATCCAGTAATCTTGCTTTCCCAGCGGGAGGATCAGCTTATTCTTCACTGGAGTATGACTATCAGCAGCGCCTGGGGAACAACAATTTAACCAAAATTGATTCTCAAGACAGTCAGGCTAGGCAGGTATCTCCTTCCTATTTTGGAAGGGACAGAAGCCCCATTAGACGCTCACCAACAAGAGCAGGTTACATAATTCCTATGGCAGCCCAGCAAGCATCCTACAGAGACCAGGCTTCTGCCTCCCTCGGGACAGCCTACAGAGACCAGCCTGCAGCATCACTTGGGATGGCTTACAGACCCCAGCCTACAACTGGGCAGGCTGCAATGTACAGAGCCCAGTCCTCAGCCATGCTTGGAAATCAATATAGAGCCCAGTCCTCTGTTCCCCTGGCAACTTCTGGGGCCCAGCCAGCAGCCTCAGCACTAACATCCTACAGTGCCCAAGCAGCTGCTTATGGAGCAGCACAAGTGGCTGCTTCTCAAGTTCCTTCTTATGAGGCCCAGCCCACAACAACATACGCTGCCACTTATGGGGCCCAGGCTGCTGCAACATATGCAGCAGCTTCCTACGGGGCCCAGGCAGCAGCTGCCGCTGCTGCCCTCTCAGCATCTTACGGGGCCCAACCTGCAGCCAACCAAGCAGCCTTGTACGGTACCCACCCTCTCTCAACACAGACAGCTTCATACGGAGTCCAGTCAGCTGTTGGCCATGCAGCTTCTTATGGGGCCCAGGCTGCATCTGCCCTGCCAGCTGCATATGGGGCCCAGGCTGCAGCAAACTTGGCGGCCGCTTATGGTATGCAGGATGCAGCAGCAGCAGCAGCAGCTGCTTCCTATAAAACACAGCTCTCTGCTTCACTGTCAACAGCCTACAGAGCACAAGTCTCAAACCCAGCAGAGACAGCTTATGCTGCACAGCAATCCACTTCTGTTCCCTTAGCTGCAGGTTACAGAGCTCAGCCATCATACAATGGGCTGACTCAATCTGCACAACAGGCAGCCTCATATACAGCATTGTCCCAGTCAGAAGCTGCAGCTCTCCATCCGCCATATGAACGGACTCGCCTCTCTCCACCGCGTGGCAACCGTGAGGATCTCTACAGAAAAGCAGCTGCAATGAATAAGAGGTATGCAGCTAGACCAGTTGTGATGCTTTTCACGCCAATCGCACCTTCTGCCCAAGGATTTTTCTGCACTTTTCAGAGGGGTTCAAAGGAGAACTTCATTCTGTGGTTCCATGGGAGGGAGCAGAGTTCCCGCTATGAATTTAAATTGGCATTTATTCGAAAGCAAGGATGGGTCAGGAGTGGGGCTTGCTTAACCTTTGCTACACTGGCTGTGCCATTAGTTTCTCTCTATCAGATCTTTCAAATCTTTTCTGTGCTTTACTGTTTGTGGGGAAGGGAGCAAATATGGGCTGCGCTCTTACCATTTCCCCCCGCCTGCACATATCTCTGGATAATTGTGAGTACGTGTTTGCGAGAAGGCTCTGCTACCTGACCAGATCCCACCACAGAGATGGCAAACTATGACCTTTGAGACTTGACTGAGATTGCAAATAAGAGTTGCACCAGCTTTAATTCCTGGCAATGATGAGCATAATCCATCGTTTTCGGTCTATGTCTCCCTGGCAGTATCCCAACAACCTCCAACACCTCCAAGTCTTTTTGAGCCTTGATACGCCTTAGCTCTTGTATCCATCTTAGAAACTATTGAGTGTAGTTATGTGAGGTCTGGGTTTCCTGCATGGTACTGTGCTTTATCACTGTTCTGATGGGAGGCTCAAAATTCTGCTTAAATGGTGAAGTATAATTAGTATTACAGAATAGCTGAACCATTGAGAGATTATTCCCCATGTCTGAGAGAAGTAAAATGGTCCCAGTTGCAGCCAGACAATGGAGGAAAGATTGTTTGGATTACTTTAGCAGGCTCTTTTCTGTGCTTACATCTCAGCAGTCATATTCTGTGCGGGTGAAGGGGGGCCATCCCTATGTGTGTATATAAGTATGTATATAATGTAAGGCATCGGCCATGAGGGTTATTATTTATCAAATATCTAATGTCTCTTCTCTTAACCAGGTACGGTTCTGACCTCTCAGATGACCGCCGTTTATCTGACCTCTCAGATTTCCGCCATTTAACAGACTCCCCCCACGCGTACCGCCATTCGCCGACAAAAGCTCAACTGGATTATCGCCGTCTCCCAGAAACACAGTCTGATTATGCCCGATATGCGGGTGCCTATGGCGATTACATGCGTAACGCACAACTGCAGCTGCATGCTAGTTACCAGCGCCGCCTGTAAAGGATTTCCCCCGTCTTTCCTGGGGTGGGACTGCGTCATTGTTCTGGCGCCCGCCGTTGTAACACGTCTAGCATAAACCCAGGCTGCTGCATCCTTGATGAGAAGTCTTTGCCATTTGATTTCAGAATATCCTTTTAGTCACTACATTTCTTCTCACCCTTTGTCACAGTGCCCTTAGCAGCTTGTCATTGTAGCTCTTGTATCTTCTGTTGTTGTTGTCCTTTCCTATACCAAGTAAAAGGTGTTATTTACTTTAGCTAGCCATATGGGACCATCCAAGATAAACAGTTTTCTAGGAGAGTCTTGTGGTTGCTATCTTAATTTCAATGTTAGGGCTCTGTGCTCGGCCTCAGGACTGTTGTAAATTGCTGTATATTCAGTCATTTTGAAACAAAAGTCCCTGGGTGAAGATGGCAACATGGTGAACATTTGCTTCTGGTTCCTTGGTCCTGCCTCTTGCCATGTCCCACCTGTTAGAAAGGAAACTGTTCTAGCATTGAAATCCTCATTTAATGTGCTTGTTGAAAGGATCACTTTGTATCCTTTCCAAGTGAGCTCAGTTGCTTTTATGTAACAGCATCCATTGATTTTTGCTAATATAGAGTGCACAAGTAAACCTGAAGTTAGAAGTGAGTTTAGATTTTATTTTTTGTATTAACTGTAAATAAAAAGTAGGCAGACTGATAGTTTAGGAAATCCAGCTGCCTGGTGGTTTTGGTGGGGGGGGGGTGTTGCTATTATTTCTTTCATATTACATACAAGTGTGTATGTAAACAGCAGAACTCAGGACCATCCCTGCTGGTGGGTGATCATCACACAGTGATGATGATAAGTGATCAATGCTATCGAAATACTCCTCTTTTTAGTTGCACAGGATATTTACTGGCCTGGAAGATCCTTCAGGCCTAGAACTGGGAAGTCTCTGTCTCCAGTGTTTTGTTATTCCTGCAATATTTAAGACTGCTCCCTTACGATCTTTTTGGGAACCTCTCCCTTCTCTCTCCCCACTTCAACCAATATATCTGTCCTATTTGTCTTTCATGGTGTTAAGTTTTTCAGATAGTGGGAGAAGTCAGGTTTCTCACAGGGGTTCAAGTAGAGGAATACCATGGATAGGTGAGGGCTCCACACCCCAAGATGTAGGAGAAATTGAGAGAGATGTTCATGAAGCTGTGAAGGGCTGAAGTGATGGTTCTGTCAGGAGCAAGTGTGGAGTTCAGCTTGATGTTCCCTACTATATTTGTTAGATTGTGCCATGTCCTACTACTGCTATCTCTGCACAAAATATAGTGCCAGAATGCTGAAGGGTGAGGACAGCTGGACATCTTCCAGAACATTATTGGCAGGTAGTTGTACTCTCCCCAAGTGCTGCTGCTTTTGTAGCAGGAAACCTGTTTTCATCTCTTGCAGCATAACTTTTTTTGTTTTTTTAATGAATGCCTTTTTCTGCCACTGTTAACTCACAGTGCAACTGCAAAGAGACATTTCCCCCCTCTTTATATTTTTCCATTTCATTACAACTGTTTATGAACAGCAGTAGCAATTAGAATCTAATCAGAGTTTTAAGTAAGCGTGGCTACACAAAGCAAAAAGCAGCATTGTCAACTGACAATGTTGGCTGAACGCTTGCTCACTTTCTAGTAATAATTTGACAAAAATGCTTGGAGTGAAGCCAATCTTATCTATGTTTTTCCAAGTAGGTAGTTAATTAATAATTGTACTGCTTTTTATAGGATTATGCTTTCTGGGCAACTGATTAAAATGTGCAAACTTGCTGTATTCCTGGCCTGAATCTGTTCCATGTTTTTAAGGCTCTTGAGTTTTGGGGCAAATACTTCTTGTGACTTGCATGATCTGCCCTCTTAGTTTCCCTATGACACAGACAGAATCACCCAAGAACACATCAACAAGCTCTAAATAGTGTTTCGCTTGGTCCCTTTGTGTCAGATGAGCTGCAATTCCAATCTAGAGTGGATTGCTCCTTAAACCCAAAGGGCACAGTCTTACATATAATTACTTTCCCCTTCAATTAGTGAGGCCTACACTGAACTTTCCTAATGAGACCACAAATGGAAATTTTAAAAGGAGCAGCGCTCTTTGTTTTTATGCTGCCTGTAGTTACACAATCATCTGCCTTCTGTGCCCCTTGGGGAAAAGGTAATTATGGGCCTTGAGAGTTGATGGGCTGGTCAAGATGTACATCGATGCAAAGGGAAGAGATCTCTGATTTTACTGTGGTAGAATTAAGACAGCATGCGTTTCTCCTGGTATATGTTCAGTTTCTATCCTTCAAGTGCTTACTGCCCATCTGCACCGTGTCTCCTCTCCCATTTATTAAAAATGGTGTGGTGGGGCATTTTTAAAAACAGGTCTAGTAAACAATCTAACACTTCCCTACTGCCTCAGGGAAGTAGTTCAAGACAGTACAAGTCTGCTCTATTCCTCTGCAGACAGTAGAGGAAATGTGAGCTGTGTTAAGTGTGTAAAAAGTGCATTAGAGGTATTGCAGAAGACCTATATCCAAGTGGTCAAGCCTTGCTGAACCAAGGATTTTCAGTTCAGTTTCCTGAACACGAATGCAACCACTGTTTCCTTCTAGGGTTTGTAGCCTTAAGCACTCTGATGTCCTGAATTAAATATTAAAATAGTATGTACCTTATAAGTTGCCCATTTCACTCAGTGCAGTGTGTCCATCCCTGGGTTGTGTCCCAACCTCAGGTTTAATCTCATTTAGGTTGAATCGTCTTCCTTTTAAAGAACACTGAAATCGTAGCTTTGAGAGGGGCCTGCTGTACTTCCTGTGTTGAAGAGAATTCTGTTGCTTCCTCTAGCATGAATTGGCCTGCTGTGCTAGCCAAACTTTATTGAAAAGACTGATTAGTCACACACCTGCTTACACTTACCCTTCAGCAAACCTCAGATCAGGTGGCAATATTGTGCATCACAGGTCACTTAAGCAGACACATCATCAAGCCTAGTTTCCCAGGTGTCGCAACATATCCCTTTGTAACCTGCCCTTCCTACGCCGACTCCCTTGGGAACCCTAAGAGGTTAGGACCCGTTACCGACTTGCCCCAGGACAAATGGAGCACAGGTATCTGCGGCGCCAGGTGTCAACCCGTTTGCGGCGTCAGACTTGTACCCCGTCTGATAGGTCTCTGCGAGAAATTCGTCCAGCATAAAACTAGGTTCGGGCCCTTTGGCAGAGTTTAGTAGGCCTTTTTAAGAATCCCGCCTCGCCCTGCGCCCCCAGCTGGTGGAGCGCGGCCCCGTCGGAGAGGCGAGCCAAGGCGGAGTTGTTTAGGAGGGTGGCGGCGGCGGATGATGAGGTTGCTTTCGCGGGTCGCACACCAAATGCGTCTTCAAGGAGGGGGCAGTTGCGCTGAGCGCCCACGACACACCGCCGGCAAACAGGCGAGGCGGCCGGGAAGGCGGCGCTGCAAAGCCTCGTGCGCTAGGGCTATGCATTTGGACGTGGTGGAACAATGTGTGCTCGCTTGGAGGGAGCCCGAGGCCGGCGTGCAGACAGGATGGCGGCGGCGGCACAGGTAGACGCCGCCACTAGGCCATCCCCACCCGTATCCTCCCGCGGCCGCTGTAAGAGCAGCGCGTGCTACCTGTTGCCACGGCAACCGCCTCAGAGGCGGAACCGGAGGATACTTTTTAACGGTGGCAGGAAATTCCGCCCTCTCATTAACATACTTTACGTCGATTGGTAGAAGCCAGTTTTCTCCGATACCTAAGCCAATCGCCCTTAGCTGCTTTCTGGTCCTTTCCACAAGCGAGCGCGCGCGGGGGGCGGGTATTAAAATTCAGCGCTCCCTGGTCGCGATTGGTCGTAACCACAGAAGGACAAAGCGGAGAAGCGCACCTCGCTCGGAATTTAAACAGCTACCACATGCCGAGCTGGAACTGTGTTGCAAAATCTGGGGTTTTACTGTAAGTGCGACTCTAGCCCTCTTCGTCCTCTTTCCAACTTGAGTCTTCGTGTGGAGAAAAAAATGTTTTCTTTGCTTGCTTTTAAACATCCTGCCAATGCAAATGCCAGCATGGTGGTTACGTTGCTTGAACCTTTGCGTCAGTCTTACTGAGTCTCTGACAGCCCTAATTCAGCAATCAGTTGCATACAGGAGTCTCACGCTCCGCTGCCTCGCGCACAGAAGAGTTGCGCTTTCACATTTTTCTGAAATGATTAAAAAAATAAGAATTGACAAAAATTACTCATATTTGCTGCAATCTTTGACCAACCACAACTTAAGTCTGGATTTTCCCAATGATTTCTATGCCCAGCGTTCGCTTCTGTATAGTGGGGGCGGGAAAAGTCCACCGAGAAACAGAAATCCTGCTTTGGGCCAGCCTGTATTTTTCTTTCTGGGGTCAGCCCGCCTTTAGTGGGCGCTCTTGAATTGTCGTTAGCTTAAACTTCCGGGGTAGCTTTGTAAACCATTTTTAGTCGCCGCGGGACACGAGGGCTTCCTATTGCAAGAACATCAGAGCGTTTCGGCGTTGCTGTGACCGGAGGGGGAAAGGTATAGAAAGAAAACCATCAAGCAATTTAATTTTTGCTGCCTCTGACATGGTATCGGTTGGTTTTTGCTTCCCTGTCTCGTTTGAACAGGACAACCCGCCCCGCCCCCCGCAAAGAAAAGAACCCCGGGAACTGGGTCTATCTGAAGATACAACCATGTGAACAAAGCTAGCCGAAAGAGTACACTTGAAATGCTTTTAATATCCTGCTACATTATTGTTTCTGTCTATTTGGAAATTAATAGCGAGTGATCTCTGTAATATTTCACTGCAGACCCTGATCTGTTCTGTTGCATTTCATCAATAAAGAGCAAAATGGCAATAATATGAAGTCTTTTATTAGAGAGTATGAAGCTCAGTCTCTCATCTACTGGGTTGGTATCAATATCATGAAACAAGATGGTTATGACCTCATCCCCAACCTGCAGATTGGGGACCATAGTGGGGAATTATACTGTTGGGTTGTCATAGACATCACACCCTCCTGCCCCACCACTTGGACTGCATACATGCCCTACATTTAAAGCATACGGTTTCCTCCCAAGAGTTCTGGGAACTGAAACTTCCACCTTACAGAACTACAACTCCCAACAAACTAGTTTCTGAGGTTCTTTGGGGAAAGCAATGTGATTTAAATGTATGGTGTGCGCACAGTCTGTCTGTATGGAGATAAAAAATCTGCCCTATATTTGCATTTCAATTTTTTAAAAACCCTCAGGCACATTTATCCCAAATAAGATGATTTTGAATAGCATGAACTCCTTTCTTTTTTTCCTTTACTTGAGGGCGAGAGGTCAGTATACCCAGGTTGCTGCCAACTGACTGCAACAATAAACTGCTCAGTTTCTCCACCATCTCCAGAAGTAGTTTTCACTTTAATTAGAACATAAGGGCATTACAGAGGAACTTGTAGGTCCTGCAGGTAAATGAAGTATTAGTGTTGAGCTGCAATATTATACACACCTGGAAGTATGTCCCATTAAATTCAGTGAAATTTGAGTACACATGCATAGAATCATACTGCAAGATATCTGTGTTTTGGTTAGAAACCCCAGTCAAAAAGAAAATAAGCAACAATTTAGCCCATTATTGCCCCATCAAACTGGCAGCTACTCTTCTACATCACGTGCCACCTGATATTGACTTCACCAAGGGTGCCATGAATTGAACCTAGAACATTTTGCATGCAGAGATGTGAACTATGATCCTACCCATACTTAATTCACCTAGACCAGCACTCTATATTCCACTGGGCAGCAGCTTTCCATTTTCTCATTCAAATGCCTTGCCAAATCCTGGGGCACTCTGCATAGAAAGCAAGTGCTTACCACTGAACCTTGCCTCCCACTGAGCATGTGCAGAGTGCCTTCTCTCCCTTGAAGTGGCTGCAAACTGCTCCTCCCGCAGACACATCGTGGGTTTATGGGAGGGAAGCCTGTGCGTGCCAGAATCTACGGATTCCAGGCAAGCTTGAAACTAGACTCTACGCTGCCCGCTAGCCAATTTCCGTGCATGCACGTAAAGTGGAAGCAAACGTCCCGCCGGAACCTTCGTTTTAACGCCTCAGTTTCGTAGGGGGAGGGAAAGAAAGGAGGACAGAGAGGTTTGTAGGCGGAGTTTCTGCGAGGGACGACCAGGGAGGAGGCGTGGCCAAAGCCGGAAGCTGCGGCGTCCGGGGAACATCATGGCGCTGAACGCGGCAGGTAAGTGAGGGAGGAGGGGTAACCATGGCAACCGGGCCTGCAGGCCCTGGCGAGAGGCGAGCTTGGCCCAGTAATCGGCTAGCGGGACGGGGACTGAGAAGGCTTGTTTTCCCCACCGCCGCTGTTCCCATTCTCCCTCCCTCGCCCAGGCGACGAACCGGAGTGGCAGCCGCCGTCGGAGGCGGAGCTGAAGGTGATCCAGGCCAGGCGCGAACGGCAGGACAAGATCAGCAAGCTGATGAGCGACTATCTCCTCAAGGGCTACCGCATGCTGGGCGACTGCTGCGAGGAGTGCGGGGTGAGAGGGGGCGAAGGCGCCTGGTCATGTTTGCCGAGCGCGAGGCCCGAGGGGGAGAACGAGGGGATCTCTGAGCATGCTCAGAGTGCCCTATCTTCTGTCATCCCTTTCTCCCTGCTCCGCCAAGGAAGAATTTCAGGGCAGGTCGGAGCTGCAGCACATCTGAGAGGAGTTTAAGGGCTTTTAATAAATAATAATAAAAATAAAAATCTTAAACTCAAGCACCTTAAAGGCAGGAGAATTCCCTGAAGTGTGGTGCTTTTATATAATAATGAATAGCTGGTGTAGCGACTGGCAAAGACAGCCTTTGCCAACCTGATGCCTACACGAAGGCATCAGGGTGGCAGGTTGCTGAAGGCTGAGCTGAGGTTGAGCTCTGAATTGCGGAGTCACTGGTCTGAATCTTAGCACTGCCATGAGTTCCCTCAGTGACCTCTGGTAAGTCAGTCTCCTAGCTGCACTTCATTCCTCATCTACAATATGATCTCCATTTTTCAGGGCTGTTGAATACAGTGAGATAACATGAGAAGCATTCTGAATGCTTGAAATAGTTTGTGGCAGTGTTGAGTATTATTGTGGCTTGTATATGCTGTTTTTGTGGCAGTCGCTGGCCTGCAAAGCATATTTCAGCATTCACCTGGTGCCATAGGCTAGCGAGCAGGCTGGTAGAAGAGAAACAGAAGGTTCCATCCTTCCTCTGATCCCATCATAAAAGGCAAGTGGGCTATTGGGAGAGGAAAGGCCACTCATCCAAAGAAAGGCAGTAGGCTGTTGTGGGAGAAACAGAGCTCTCTGCCCTTAGCTAGCCTCTGCCAGCTATTTTGTAGAAGGCAACGAAGACTTTTGGATCTTATTTACGAGGTTGTGGGAGAGGGCCACACATAGGCTCATCAAGTCTGCAGCAACCATGAGAAATGGCAAGTTATGCTCAAACCATGGAAGAAAATATGATGCCTGAGGTTGTTTTGAGGTGAAAGTTGGGGTGGGAATAATGAGATCAACAAGCCTCACCTAGAGTTCTCACCTAGATTTTAGCCAAATATTTTTCTCCTGTAGTTTTCTAAAAACAGGAGCCAAGAGAGCTCCTCTCTCTCCAGTAATCAGAGCACTGGTTTCAATATGCAGTCATATGATCAGTAGAAGATAGGAGGGATCCAGAAAGCAGCACCTGCATATCATTTGTGATCACCACTACACACGCATGCACACAATAGTTTTGCCCTAATCTTTTCCTTGTAGAGAGATAGAATCTTTCTGAATAAGGGATATCTGTTGGTCTTAAACAAGTGCAGAATGCTTTTTTATATGTCCCTGAATGTAATTGCAAAAACTATGAGGTAAATTGTGCCCAGGTTGGCAACCAATATTTTGCATCTGTGTCTTTAAAGTGGAGGAAGCTTCTGCTTCTTTCCTCAGCACCTGACATCTTGTGACAATCTTTTCTCTATCAAACATTAGCTCACAGTTAGAATTTTGGCGCCTAGAATCCAGGTTTTTATTTATTTCGCTGGTGTAATTTCTCTCACCTCCCCACCCCCATACACCATTCTTTCTCTCACACACACATCACATTCCTTTTGCAGGCTCTGACACTTTTCTCTCCTTGCTATAACCTTGCCCTTTCAGACCATTTTGCTGCAAGACAAGCAGAAGAAATTGTACTGTGTTGCCTGCCAAGAACTTAATTCTGATGTTGACAAGGACAATCCGGGTATGTTTGGGGTAGTGTGGGGAGGTTGCCTCACTGGGATGGATTGGGAAGGGCAGGACTCTTGGACTAGAGGGTGGGAATTAGGAACTAGGGCTTTCCTCCCAGTATGTGTTGGTGGGGAAGTATGTGTTGGTGGGGAAAGGTATTTCTTAATTAGCTGGAAATAATTCATGAGCCTGACTCCATTTCTGGGAGTTTAAATGCAGCAGTTGCTATAAACCATAACTGGTGCTGCAGCACTTGTTTAATGCTTACACAATGATGCTCTGGCAACTTGGATGATCCCTATATTCATGTTTGTATTGTTCATTCTGCCTTTAGAAGACAGGGAGGTTTTAAATGTTTGATGTTTTATTGTGTTTTATGGGAGCTGTCCAGAGTGTCTGGAGCAATCCAGTCAGATGGACAGCATATAAATCATAAAAATATTATTGTAAAATTATTATAATGGGCCTCTGGGTGTGCCAGGAAAGAACCTTTTCTGCTTCACTTAACAAGAGAGAGTTAGTGTTAAGTTGCTGCTTAGATCTTCCAGTGGTACTTGCCTGTTATTTTTCATTGGGATGCTTGCAAGAGGCTTGTGTGTATGCAGGACTGGAGCAGGGGCTCAAGGAGGCCCAGGAGAAACAGGGCCCTGTGGTGATGCCTATGTGCTTCTTCTCTGCAGCCCTGAATGCTCAAGCTGCTCTATCCCAAGTGCGTGAACGACAGTTAGCTGCTAACTCAGATGATGCCACTTCACCTGAGTACCTCTCCTCTCTGCCAACTCCTCGCCATGTGCCACGCCCAGAACACTGTGAAGGAGCAGCAGCAGGACTCAGAGCTTCTGCCATTGCTCCAGCACTCCCAGCCCCTGTTGCAGTGCCTGCCTGCCCACCTTCCACTGGTGCCCTGGCTGCAGCGGAGGAGGCCATACTGCAGAAGATCAACTGGGCTGTCCACGAGCTCCAGCAGAGCACTTGCGTTGAAACAAGCATACAGCTTTGCTCACTTATCCGGTCCTGCACAGAATCCCTCAAAGGAATTAAGGAACTGTTGCAGGGAGGTGGCCCTGATGTATAGGAGCATTGGCAAGCCATAGGAGCACAGCCATGCCTATGGCACCAAGCAATGTGTCTCTTGGAGGCTAGATTAGAGTCTGAGCAGTTCAAACAAGACTGTGCTCTTTCTTCCGATTAAAAGGTGATGCTTTTTGTCTCATTCTGGTTGTACTGAAGTTTGGGAAAGGTTCCTGGAGATGTTTGTTGAACTGGTGGGTCTCATTTGGGACAAAATAAGGGAAATGTGTTAGACTTCCCTTCTGACAAAGGTGCATAGAACCATCCTGCAGAACTTTGGGCCCACTCAGTAAATGTCCTGGTCTTGTTGCCTGCATGATACTCTAAAATTAGGGTTGTCAAGGGTTTTACTTAGGGGAGGGGGGCAGTCACAAGCTATACAAACATTAATGTAGAGCAGAGATAGGACACCCATGGCCTCTCAGGCGTTGTTCAGCAACTGCTATTAGGCAAGACAATGTGGTCAGGATGATGGGACTTGTGACTCTCCATATGTTGCTGGTTCCTCATCCCTAAATCCATGTGGATTCTGATAGGCCTTGCTTTCTCCTTCATGAATGATCAATTAAACCAATAGCTCTCAAGCTGAAGGCCAGGCCCCTTTGGGAGGAGCATGCAATATATTTGCAAGGGTACAAAATTCTAGGATGGGAGATCATGCCAGAAGCAACCAAGGTTTAGAACTCTGGCTACCAAATCATCTATGCTTATGGAAGCTGCAGAAAGTCAGGAGAAATCTGGCATCTTCCCTGTCTGGTTGGTTTTATGAGGGGGTTGAAGATAGCATGTTCTAGTTCTACCGGCAGAGTTGGATCCTTATACACAGCAGAGAAACATGAACATACGGTACATCTTGCTGTGAGAATTCTGGGTTCTTGCCTGCTCCAAAGATAGTTGCTGGCATAATGTAGCCCTTGGGAAAGTGATACGGGTTTCCTAATGTGAAACAGTATTCAACCAAGGTTTCTCTGCATTTGCATTATGTGTCTGGGGCTGAATTTGGAATGCATCTGTTTTTATGCTTCATGACAACAGACAAATGCAATAGGAACAGAAGAAGCTGCCTTGTGTACCCAAGAGCCCTGATGGAGCAGGCTAGAGGCCCATCTAATTCAGCCTTCTGTTCTGACAGTGTCCCAACTCGATGCCTATGAAAAACCTGCAAGCAGAACCCTCGTACAACAGCACTTTCCCCATACGTGATTCCCAGAAACTGGCATTCAAGGTGTACGGCCTCTGACAATGGAGGTAGAACATAACTGTTGTGGCTAGTAGCCACTGATGGCCTTGTGCTTGAAGTTGGCCAATCCTATTTTAAAGCTGCCCCGGTGTGTGGCCAGAAACAGTTAGAGGGCACCAGCCTGGCCAATGTTTACTATGAGCTACTTCCTAGCAGCATTTCCTGTGACTGTCCTGATCCTTTCTCTCTTGAGATGCCAGAGATGGAGCCTGTGACCTCCATGCAAACATGTGTTCTGCTACCAAAATATGGTCCTCCCCAGTTACGCAACACTAAGCCCCATTCTGGCGTAATACCTTGGTGTTCTGCACTGGAAGTAAACAAATCCAGTAGAGAATGTTACCGCAAGCAGGCAACTGTAGCCTGCCCTATCATGATTCCTGTTGGGAAGTTGGGTGTCATTTGAAAGAGAAAGGATGCACTGAGAAACGATCAGTCAGTGGCAGTCTTCCAGAGCTGCAGTCTGATAGCGGAAAGGTGCCAAGCTTCTCTCCCCACGAATAAAAAACAAACTACATTTTTCCTATGCAGAGTTAGGCAGACCTAAGCATATCAAAATCGGCAGGCTTAGCATTCTACATAGTCAGGATGTGTGAAGCACAATGGTAAAAATTAGCTTGTCATTTGGAAGGACACAACAAGGACTGGGATATGGTAACCTCTGGCGGATTTCTCACTAGGTCTCAGACTCCAGTAAAGCAGTGCTGGAGAAAAGGAACATGGCTTGGTTTTTAGCTCATTAGCCATTGTCAAAAGCAGGGTGGGCTCTACCACTGGCTAGGCAAAGTAGCCTGTCACAGATGGCACATAGTGAATATGGTTAACAGGTGGGAAATTCTGAACTGACCATTCTTGATAAAGCAAATTATTTGCTCAGGGGAGATGGGTTGATATTTCCTCCATGAAAGGCAAGGACAATATTTAGAAGGGTGATATACCTGCAGGATGGCGTTTGAAGATCAGAGCTCTGGCGCCACACAGAGGCAGAGAGAACTATGCGTTTAGTGATGCGGGAAGCAGCCTGAGGGTTTAGGGTACTCTGTGCATCCTCAGTGACTTCTTAGGAATATAAGAAGCTGCTTATACCAGGTCAGACTTCCCTATATAGCTTGTCTTCTAAAGGTTGTATAATTACTTATCTCCTTGGTTCCGGAGTCGCATAACTCCATACCCTCCCATGAAAATAGGGACGTCTTAAGGAAAAGCAGGACATTCCGGGATCCAATCAGAAACTGGGACAATTCCTGTAAATCTGGGATTTGGAGGGTCTGAAATAGCATAGGAACCAACTCCTAGGGGCAGAGGTCCCTTCGCCCCACTTCCCAGAAAGTATTTCAAATGGTGTGCGTGTGCCGCGTCTTGTGATCGATTATGCGGGGCGGGGCTTACCTCCCCCCCACCCCCATATTTTATTCAAGCTGGCACCCTAGGTATATAATCTAAAGAAACCACGGTCTCCGCTGACCTTCATTCCCAGGAAACGGAGCCCTGCGTCAGCGCAGGCACCCCTGCAGTCCCTTGGCGCGCTCAACAAGCCCCTTTTCCAAGCTGGAGACGCGGCACCTGCGCTCTCCCCGTCAGTGGGAAGGGCGTCGACTTCTGCACGTGCTCCACGTCCGAGAGCTCCTTCCCGGCCCTGGAAACGGGCTCAAGCGGCGAAGGAGGCCCGGCGTCCTTTTGCCTCCCGCTGCGGCGGCCGCCCCTTTAAGCGGCGTCCTTGTGCGCGCCGCGCCGCCACGGCAAGCAAGCGGGGAGGCAGGCAGGGGCGCTGCGGGTGTGGCCGCCGCCGCCGGCGTGAACAAAGGCGGAGACGGTCGCCGGGCGGAGCTGCTCTCTTCGCGGCCGGGGCACTTCTCCTGCGCCAAGCGGGTCGGCCGGGAGGGCACAGCTGTCTGGTGTCCGGAGCAGCCGAGGCAGGGCCGCGCGATGCGGGGAGCCGGCTGGGTCGCCTCCGAGCCGGCCTCGGTAAGCTAGCCGGCCGGAGAGAGAGAGAGGACGACAGCGCGGGCCTGTTTCCCAGCCTGCATAGGTCCCTAAGCCAGCAGTCTCGAGGGGGCCTCTGAGCATAGCCAGAGTGCCTTTTTCGCTGCAGCCAAATCGGCGTGGAGACCGGTAGGCCCTGACCCCCGAACCTCTCCTTTTGGAAGCGTCGCCCCCACCCGCCATCTCTGTTCACCTCCGTATATGGCTGGGGGCTGGCTAGCTCTGCCGTCCGGTCGGCGCTCCCTCTCGGCCTCCGGCCTCTTCTCTCCATCCTCGGGCGCGGGTGGGGGCTGATTTCGACTCCCCCCCCCCCGCTTTCTCTCTCTCCTCTCCTCCCCCACCCCCGAACATATTCCTCTCCTTCGCCATGACTTGCCTGCAGTCCTCCCAGGACAGCCTGGCGGGGAACGTGTGCGCCATCGAGGGTCTCCCCCCGCTGCCCAAGGGGCTCAGCGGGATCCTCAACTCCAGCGGAGGCTCGTGGCGCGAGATCGAGAAAGTTTACAGCAAGAAGACGCGCATCCAGGACGACCTGAGCAAGTCCCAGGCCGCCTCGGAGAAGCTGCTGCTCCGGAGCAAGCCCGCCAACCTCGACTCGGCCCTGGCGGTGCTGCGCAAGGAGATGGTAAGTCGGGACCCTCAGGCAGACCTGCTATGGGGCAGAGGGAGCAGGCCGATTTGGGATGCCATGAAAGAGGAGGAAGTTGTTAAGTTAGCTGATGTATTATTACTCTTGTGTATGTGCCCGCAGGGCAGGGAGACGCACCTGTGGGATTTTCGAGCTCAGGTGCCAACATAACTGGGCCAGCCTTGGATGCTGTGTCCCTTGTCATTGGAGGGGGTAATTTACTATTCTGCCTTGGACAACAAATTGTCTTGGGCCATTCAAGTTTTGGGTTCCACCAGAATGTGCATTTCTCAGGTCCTTTCAAGCCACCCGCATAGTGGTATTGGGGTACGAAATTCTGCAGGTTTTTAGTCCTCAATTGACTGCAAGGATATGACTGTGTCTGCAGGAATCCAGAAAGGCACTGAATAAGGTTTCTAGCTGGTCGCAAGAGGCAGGGCACAGCTTAATTTTGTTCCCCAGCAGAACCTGAATAAATAACACAGGGCAATGATGAGTGCACAGTTACGCATATTCTTTTTCACAAAAGTGTCTCAAAGCGATGTACCAAAATAAACACGTAAGATCAAGAGTAAAGCAAAGCTAAAATGCAAGAGTCCACTCCACAAAAATGATGAGTAAAAAAACCCCACACAGGTCCCAAACATACTTCCAAAAGTAAGGGCCAAAAGCCTGGGTGAAATAAGGATGGTATTACCTGATGCCTAAAAATGCACAGTGATGGTGCCTGGCATGCCTCACTAGGGAGAGCATTCCACAAATGGGGAGCCACCACTGAGAAGGCCTATTTTTGTAATGCTGTGCCTTGGAGGGGAGCGCATAGATGATGAATGCAGGGCCTAGGATGGTTCATGTGCGGAGAGGCAGCCCTTGGGGCACTGGGGTTCTGAACTTTATAGGTCATACCAGTACTCAGGATTGAGCTGAGAAGCTAGTTGCCAGTCAATGCAGTTGTATCAAGAAATCCGTCTGTCCACAATCTGGTTGCTGAATGCTGAACCAGCTACCATTTTGGAACTCTCTTCGAAGGCATTCCCATGTAGGCGTAATGTGATCTAACCTAGAGGTTTACCAGACAACAGAAGTTAGGCTATCCCTGTCCAAGTAGAGAGAAAAATATAAGCTGGGCCATTGGCTGAAGCTGCCGAAAGACATCAGCTCAAGTGACGCTGGTGGACCCAGAAGTACCCCCATTCAACACCCCTGTTCCTTTAGAGGTGTGTGACCCCATCAGGCCAAACCTCACCCATCCGGTCTAGGAAACCATCAGCTAACAGCCCCTCTGGATTAAGTTTTAGTTTATTGGCTTTCATTCAGTCCGTTACAGAGGTCAGGCATCTGTCTAGCTAGCACATCTGCTGCCATGCCTCCACGTCTAAAGGAGAAATGGAGCTGTATTTCATCAGCATATTGCCGACAACGCACTCCAAAACGCTGGCCGTTTCATGTAGATGTTAAGCGGCGTGGGGGATAAGATCAAGCCCTGCAGCACTCCCCACTGTATGGGGCTGACTGAAACTCTCCAAGCCTAAACCCCGATTGAAATGGCTCTAGAAAATTGGTTACATGCAATAATCTTGCCCAAGAAGGGGGCATTGGGGACCAGCTAATAATTATTGAGGGTGGGAGTCAGCTCATTGGAGGCCCTCCCCAAGGACTTCTGTTGCACAGTGGGGCTTCCCCCACAGCCCCCGGAATTGGCTCAGGGAGGTGGGGGGGGGGGTTGAGAGAATCCCTGCAACACCACAAGGTGGGAGAGAATTGTTTGGTCTGGCAAGCCAAAAAATGCTTGTTCTAACAGAACAGTCACCTTAGCCTGACATGGAGTTCCTTGCTTAGGTTTTCCAAACCCAGGGAGGGTTTCTGAAGGGGGTGGTCTTCGCCATCACCTCCTTTAGACAAGTGGGGGACTACCCCCTCTCTCAAGGAAAGGCACTGATCGTCTGGCTGAGCCACCTTCCTTGCTAGGTAGCTCAACCCTAAGGTACATTATTGTAAAGCTGCGTTACCACTTTCTGGACTTGAGGAAGCCAGATTCGTCTTTTCTTAGTGCTCTGTGGTGTGCGCACAGCCCTGATCCGGTGTGCACGTGCTTTAAATTTCAATTTCCATCCCATCTCTCCTCTAAATACACGTGGGACTCAGCTACATTGGCAAAGAAAAGGCGTTTTATATGTGTTGCTAAGGCATTCTAACACTGTGACACCAGATGGCGCTGTGGAGTTCCGTTTTTTGCCAACCCGATTTCTCATACAAAGTTTGCAACATGGTTTAACTGAAACACTTCTTTGATGTGTCTAGATCCAGCCATGGTTTCTGCTCCCTTTTATTCTCACAACAACCCTGTAGGGTAGGGTAGGTTGAGAGAGAGTGGCTGGCCCAAGGTCACCCAGTCAGCTTGACATGCGCAGGCACAGATTTGGGGTGCTCTGCTTCTCATTTTCCTGCATCAGCCTTCTGGAGGTTGCACAAGGCCTCCCTCCAATCCTGCGATTCTATGATTTTAACTTTACTTTCCCCTGTTCCTACTCTCTAACTACGACACCACCCTTACTTTTTTATTGATAACCATTTGGACTTTATTGCAGAGACCTAAGGATTTTCTGTATGCCAGTGGTCTGTTTGTCTTTAAAAACCTTTTTGCATGCCACATTGGATTTTCCTCCTGGAGAAAAGCATAATCATTCCTCCCCACCCCGAATTATCAGTTTAGCCAGATGGTAAATATGCTAAAATGCTTTAGGATCAACCTGCATACATTGAGTGGACTCAGTAAAACAGCACCATGCATAGTACATAAAAGGGTAAAGGGACCCCTGACCATTAGGTCCAGTTATGACCGACTCTGGGGTTGCAGCGCTCATCTTGCTTTATTGGCTGAGGGAGCCAGCATACAGCTTCCGGGTCATGTGGCCAGCATGACTAAGCCGCTTCTGGCGAACCAGAGCAGCGCACAGAAACGCTGTTTACCTTCCCGCCAGAGCGGTACCTATTTATCTACTTGCATTTTGATGTGCTTTTGAACTGCTAGGTTGGCAGGAGCAGGGACCGAGTGACGGGAGCTCACCCCATCGTGGGGATTCGAACCGCCGACCTACTGATCAGCAAGTCCTAGGCTCTGTGGTTTAACCCACAGCGCCACCCGTGTCCCGCATAGTACATAATCACCTGTAAAATACAACTAGGATCAGAGTATTTTGCCTCCTTGAAACAGTCACCCTGGATTTATGCATCTTTAGATGGTTTGTTATCTGCTGTCAGATCAGGACAAACTTGCTACTTACAAGACATCTTTGTTTGCAGTCAGTGCCCAGGAAATTAGAAGTAGTTACGTGCACTCAATCAAATGTCAGGCTGTGAAGATCATTTGGTATAAGCCAAAGTTTACGTTAATGCAATGCTCAGTGGTGTCCAATGGCATTCCATGTTAATGAATTCTAAATAGGCTAGAGTAAAACATAAGGTTTTTTTCCTACAGCTGTTATTAGTGTTTTGCCTTGAGACCCATTTTGTAATGACTGACAGTTTTAAAAGTAAGTGAATCAAAACTGAAAGGGTGGTAATTCAAGAGAGAGTATGGTACAGTGGCTAGAGCGGGTGTGAGGACCCTGTGGTCTACAACTCCCATCGTTCCTGACCATTGGTCATGCTAGCTGAAGGGGCTCCTGGGCATTTGAAAGCATCAGGTACAGTGGTGCCCCGAAAGACGAATGCCTCGCAAGACGGAAAACTCGCTAGACGAAAGAGTTTTCCGTTTTGGAGGTGCTTCGCAAAACGAATTTCCTATGGGCTTGCTTCGCAAGACGAAAATGTCTTACGAGTTCCTGCGGGTTTTTTCCCCTCCCCCCCTTTTTCTAAGCCGCTAAAAGCCGCTAAACCGCTAATAGCGCTAATCCGCTAAGCCGTCAATGGGCTTGCTTCGCAAGATGAAAAAACCACTACACGAAGAGACTCGCGGAACGGATTCTTTTCGTCTTGCGAGGCACCACTGTACTCCCATCTCTGCCTAGAGCTTCCATCTATGAAGTCTGGAAAAGTGGGATTTGTGCAGGATAAGGCGATGTCCTCTGCAGTGTTAGAAACTCAGATATATAAGCTAATTGCTAAATGACACCTAGGTTACGGTTGCCACAACAGAATGTCTAGGTGCCTTTTCCCCCAATGATATATTATTATTATTATTATTATTATTATTATTATTATTATTATTACAGTGGTACCTCTCGTTGCAAATGGGATCTGTTCCGGAGCCCCGTTTGCAACCTGAAAGGAATGCACCTGCATCTGCATGTCTGAGCATGTGCGGGTCACGATTCACCGCTTCTGCGCATGCACGTGACATCATTTTGCGCGTCTGTGCATGCGCAAGTGGCGAAACCCGGATGTAACCCTTTCCGGTACTTCCGGGTCGCCGTGGGACACAACCTGAAAAAACGTATCATAAAGCAAAAGTAACAAGAGGTATAACTGTATTATTATTATTATTATCATCATCATCATCATCATTATCATCATCATCATTTCTATACTGCTTTATGTTTTAAAGAAGAAATCTCAAAGCGGTTTACAACACATTAAAACATGAACTAAAACTATCCAGAATAAAATAGATCCAAGCTTCAAGGAAAAGATTTCAGATTCTTCTCTTAAGTGACATTTTGCTTTACCCAGTCGCCAACCTGGCATCCACAAATCACCACATGGTCACAATTGGACCGTCGCAAAACACGCCTGGCGCCTGGCTAATTTCTAACACTGGTCTGCTGCTGGAGGCAGTATGCCTCTGGCTACCAGTTTGGCAGGAATTGCAAGTGGGGAAGGGTGCTTTTGCCCTCGGGTCCTGCTGGCAGACTTCCCACTGGGGCATCTGGGTGGCCACTGTGATGAAAGGAGGCTGGGCCAGACATGCTGGTGGTCTGAGACATCAGGGCTCTTTTTATGTTGTACGGTTGGGTGCAACTTCAGCTTTTCCTGTGTGTGAAGAGAATGAGACTAAATAGTTCCCCCCCCCCCAAGGTGGCTGTGAAAACAAACCCAACAAAGACGGCAAATCACCCTTGGAACTGCAGTCCACTTAATAGCACAGGCAACTCCCCACGGATGTGCAATTGTGCATGTGGGCCATAGCTGTCAACTTTTCCCTTTTCTTGCGAGGAATCCTATTCAGAATAAGGGAATTTCCCTTTAAAAAAGGGAAACATTGACAGCTATGATGTGGGCATTGCGCCAAATCCAGAAGTTAATATAAAAACTGCAAAAATGTCCCTAGAAGAGCCCGAAAGGGCAAAAAAGGCATGAAAACAGCACCTAGCAATCCCACATGCCTTTGCAAGTGCAATCCCAGGAGCCTTTGCACCAACCCATGAGGCCTGCAGAGAGCTGGAGTTTGAGCAAAGAAGTTTGGAGGGAGCCTGGGTTTTTTTTAAAGGGTTTTTAAAGGTTTTGCAGAGGTTGAGAGGTTATTCACAGGCTTTTCCAGTGGTGTTTCAAATATGCATGGCTTCACTTAAACGCAGCCCCCACATAAATTGGGTTGGTTGCCTGTAACCGCTAAATGTAACGAATGGGAGTTAAGGAGAAGTGCGACTTGGCATGGCTTCAAAGCATGTGCTGTGCATTCCTTCTCCAGCAGGGAGCAGCAGAAACACACAGCAGACTTTTCAAAATGCACCAACAGGGAAACCCATACAGTACTAGAAACCCATTTTCAGTTTGCAGCAATTGTCTTCTGGTACCTTTTTTTTTTTACACCTCCCTGCAAATACAGTCTGGCAAGTGTCTGTTAAGCTGGGCAAACTATCAATATGCATTAGAGATTCAGGAACAAAGTATTTACCATCTCAAAGGAATGACCAGGCTATCCAGAAAAGGCAATCAGATAAGGCATTATAAGGTATCCTGGCAACAGGAGAGAAGCAACACACTCGAATTTCTGCTGGGGACCACCTCTTTCTGTGATGTATGTATGATCTTTTGGGGGGTGGTCTTGAGCTACAGGAGAGGCAATTTCAAAAGTCTATGTAAGGGCTTGCACACCAATGTTCTGGGTTCCTCTCCTCCATCCCTGAGTGGGGGACTTTGTTTAATAAAGATCATGCTTACTAGCTGCTTTGCTTCTCAATATTCTCTGGTTGGCCTCTGTTAGTTTCTCCTACTGATAAAGAACCTACCTAAGGACTCTATATGGCCACTTAGTTGGCCCCTGGGAGAACAGGACTAGATGGAGTTTTGGCCTGATCCAGCAGAGGTAGGCATAGCCAGCTTGTGGGACCCACCTTGCCAGAGGCAGTGAGACATGGGCACAGCCTCTTTCTATGGTGTGGAATAAGTAAAGTAAAGGTAAAGGGACCCCTGACCATTAGGTCCAGTCGTGACCGACTCTGGGGTTGCGGTGCTCATCTCGCTTTATTGGCCGAGGGAGCCGGCGTTTGTCCACAGACAGCTTCCGGGTCATGTGGCCAGCATGACTAAGCTGCTTCTGGCGAACCAGAGCAGCGCACGGAAACGCCATTTACCTTCCCACCGGAGTGGTACCTATTTATCTACTTGCATTTTGATGTGCTTTTGAACTGCTAGGTTGGCAGGAGCAGGGACTGAGCAACAGGGATTTGAACCGTCCACCTTCTGATCGGCAAGTCCTAGGCTCTGTTGTTTAACCCACAGCGCCACCCGCGTCCCATGGAATAAGTAGCAAGCGCTGAACGGCTGGGACTACGGAGAAGTGTTGCTGATTCTCCAGCTGAGCCTCTCTGCTCTTTCTTTGTTTCAGGTGGGGCTCCGGCAACTGGACATGTCTCTGCTCTGCCAGCTCTGGTCCCTGTACGAGTCCATTCAGGAATACAAGGGCCTCTTTCAGGACATGTCTTCCTCGCTGCACTCGGAAGGCAGCCTGGCTGCTGAAAACGGCTTCTCGGATGAGGACGAGGACTTCGAGGTGGATCAGATGAGCCCTGACGGGCACAAGGAGAACCCTCTGGGCCAGCGGCTCCGCCTGCTCCAGCCTCAGAACTCCCGGGATCAGTGGCTCCAGGACTCCTTCCACATCACCATCTGAAGCCTCTGTCTCTGCTCCACACTTGCCTTTCCCCCTCTTGTGTGTCAGCTGGCGAACCTGACTCCTGCATCTTTCTCAAAAGACGTTCAGGGGGGCGATGGAGGGGGTCTGTCGCTGGCGGGAGCGAGAGGAGGGCCGTTTGCTTCGGGCAGTTTACATCTGGCTCTATCATAATCAAACGGCCCCTGAGGATCACTACCACGTTACGCTTCACAATTAACCTGTGGGGGGTTTTAGCATTCAATCACCGCCAAGATGTCACAGAGCAATCTTTCCAGAGAGAGAAAAAGAGGTTTGTGTGTGTGGCCAGTTCAGGAACAGAGTGCAATTCCTTTTAGTCCTCTGGGCAGTGACGGACATTGGGCTTTCAAATTTCGGCGGCGCCTCGTGCAACACCGAAATCTGCCTCTTGCCTTCCGTTCTAAGTCCTTGTTGCAGCATCCCCTCAGCTTGGCACCCATTGTGGGTGAACTGGTCGTGGTCCCCTAAATGCGCCTCTGCTCCAGGGCATAGAACCACAGAATTGTAGAGTTAAGAGGGAACCCTGAGGGTCATCCAGTCCAACCCCCTGCAATACAGAAATCTCAGCTAAAGCATCCATGACCCTCCAACCTCTGCTTAAAAACCTCCAAGGAAGGAGAGTCCACCACCTCCTGAGGGAATCCGTTCCGGTGCCAAACAGCTCTTAACTGTCAAGAAGTTCTTCCTGGCATTTAGTCAGAATCTCCTTTCTCGTAACTTGAAGCCATTGGTTCAGGTCCTATCCTCCGGAGCAGGAGAAAACAGTGGGCTGGAGTGCCTGCCTCCAGTCCAAAGGCCATCCTCTTCTCACTCAGAAAAAGGGGCTTATGGGACAGAGGAGCCGCTGCAGTCATTCAGATGTAAGCATCTGGCTTCCTATTGTGGCCAACCAGGTTCCTGGAGAAGGGATGGGAGAGCCCTCCAGCCACTGTCATCCTTGGCCACTAGCCCTGTGGCCTCTGGGAGCAGCGTGGGGGGGGGGGATTTCTCCAAGTTTCCCCACCCCAGCCAAGAAGAAACCTCCCAGCGTTGCTGCCCAGCAGTGCTTGATCTGACCCTGCAGCTGTGCCAGAAGGGGAGTCTCCTCGAGAGGAGACAAGGAAGCCCCTTCCATTTCAAAGAAAAGCTGCAGCTCTGTTCCATGTACATGGTGCTTGAGGCATAACTGAGGCCATGCCTGTGGCTACCTCAGTGTTTGTTTCTGGGGAATGCGTCACACCTCAACTAGGCACTGTTATTTTCCAGCTGCAAGAGACTTCTTGGGCTGGGGTAGCAGGATTTCCCTCGGCCACCTCCCTCGCTTAGTCCCCACGGCTGCCCCTCCAAACCTGCTCTCTTTCTCTCTTTGGGAGATGAAGACCCACATCCCTTGAATGCAGGAGGTCCCAGGATCAGTCCCTAGCAGCGCATCCCCAGGTAGGCAACAGGCCCTTCCTGAGACCACGGAGAACAGCTGCCAGTCAGTGTAGACAGTACTGAGCTAGAGAGGGACCAAGGGTCTGACTCTGAATATAAGGCAGCTTCCTGTGTCTCTCTAGAACAGGGCTTCCCAAACCTGGGTCTGCAGCTGTTTTCAGACTACAGCTTCCACCATCCCTAGCTAGCAGGACCAGTGGTCAGGGATGGTGGGAATTGTAGTCCAAAAACAGCTGCAGACCCGGGTTTGGGAAACGCTGCTCTAGAGGCTGAGCTCTGTCCCAGCCTCCACCCCATCCCCAGTCCTTTGGAAGCATCCCAAAATGGCGTAGCTGGATAGGAACTTGCTGTGCACGAAGAAGCTTACTTGCTAGATTTTTCTAGGCAGAGTTGCGTTTGCTGGATTAATTATTAGTGCCTCGGCCGCGTTACCTAAAAAGCGGCCTTTTTAAAATATTTAATTATATATGATTGTTCTGGGTTTTTGGTTTTAATTTTAAGGCCTTGAAATACAAGGGTTGGGGCAGACCTCTGCTTCTCTCCCATCCCGCACTATATAACTGGGTACAAACTTTGGACGGCTAAGTTAATATATTGTTTTGTTTATTTTTAATGGGGCATTTTTGCAACTGAGCCCATTGCAACCGTGGCGTGAATCCAGGGAATAAAATGGCCTCGCAGAACCAGGTCTTGTCTGCGTTTCATTCCAAGCTGGGGCGGGAGCGAGAATCCTGGTTTTGAACAACCTCTAAAGAGATCTCTTGTGTTTGATGATGGGCCAGGCCTGCTGCTTGTTGTGGAATCCACTGGAGCCACTAAGAATAAAATGTGGACACAGGTGGACACACACAGGCCCAGCTCCAGCTTACCACAGCTCCTCTGCTTTTCTTTTACCTCTTGATCTGGATGGTCTTGCTGCAGTGGGGAGCAGCAGGCCCTAGGCCATACCTATGTCCCCAAACCACACCCCTCACTTTCAGGGGTTTTTTTTCCTGGTTTGGGGATGAGTCCTTCAACTCGGATTCTGCTTCTTCCTTGCCTTGATGGAGGAGAGAGGGCATGTGAGAGTACTAGTCCAGGGTTTGGGGACTACATTTCCCACCATCCCTGACCACTGGTTTCCCCAGCCACTGGGCGGCTCCCAACAAAATAATAATACAAGAAAGAAACATTAAAAACTTCCCTAAACAGGGCTGCCTTCAGATGTCTACTAAAAGTCAGATAGTTGTTTATTTCCTTGACATCTGATGAGAGGGCATTCCACAAGGTGGGTGCCACTATCGATAAGGCCCCTTGCTAGCAAGGGATGATGGGAGTTGTAGTCCAAAAACAGCTGGGGACCCAAGTTTGGGAAACCCTGATAGTCTACTATGCAAAGGTACACATTTGCATCCACTGCTCTGCCCACGTCTGCCTCGGACCCTGGCACGTGGCCCCTGGAAGGGAATGTGGCCCTTAGGCTGAGAAAAGGTTCCTCTAGCACTGGCGTGGAGGCAGAGCCTAGCAGGCAGGCTAGCAAAGGTGTCGGTATCACACTGAGATGGGCTTCACCCCACATCACTTCCTGCAGCACCACCACCGATGTCATTAAGAGACAGCTGCTTGCCTGGAAGCCAGACACATCTGCTGGGAGCCTGGCCACAGTAGGAAGCTGGAGGATTCCTCTTGCTGAAGCCGGAAGAGTGACTCACTGTTATTGTTATTTTAAAACTAGGTATAAAAAATCCCAAATGGATAACCACTTAGCTAAAAAAAATGAGAAACACTCAGTAGACTTCCAGGGATGCCCTCTTCTTTTGCTACGATTTTAAACTCTGCATGGCTCAGAATATTAAAGGATCCCGGTAGGTATGTTTGAGACTCTAGATGTGATGGTCTTATTCCCCACTTTATGGCAATGTGTGTTGCTTAGCCTTAGTTTATTTCAAAATGTTACCCAGCTGCAGTGGGGAGGGACTCCTGCTGCCCCCAAATTCCTGTTCCAATGGTACCACTACTGACAGTCCTCTGCCTTGATCTATAGTTTTTTGGGGGGAGTGGGTGGGATGGTTTATGCCAGGCATAGGCAACCTCGGCCCTCCAAATGTTTTGGGACTACAACTCCCATGATCCCTAGCTAACAGGACCAGTAGTCAGGGATGATGGGAATTGTAGTCCCAAAACATATGGCGGGCCAAGGTTGCCTATGCCTGGTTTATGCGGAGGGTAAGGATTCAACAGCACAGGTTCCCCCCTCCCCCAGGTTGTGCAGCTACTCTGCACATGGTCAGAGGCACCGTCACTACCTCAAACATCAACCGAAACAGGCTCTGGGTGAAGTCTTACAGATCTGTTGCCCCAGTATTTGCTCTCTCACACACCCCAGCGTATGTATCCCTTTCACGCTGAGGCAACCATTGTTCCCTTCTTCCTGTTTGTGAGGCTGCTGGAATCTGTCTGGTTTTCAGATTGTCTCAATAATTGGGCTTCCCCAGCTCCTTGTTTCCGCCCATTCTTGGCTCTGGCATCGTGCCAGGGAATGTCTACCAAGTCTATACACAACTCCTCGGCAAAGTTGAGCTGCTTTTGTTTCCTCGTACAACGAGGGTGGCAGAAAAGGAAAGCTAGGTTGGGAGTGGGGGCAGATCCAAACCGTGCCTTTAAAACACATGGTCCGCCCTCCCACTAATCCTGGGAACTGTAGTTTGTTAAGGTTGCTAGGAACACTAGCTGCACAAACAGTTCCCATAATTATTTGGGGAGAGTCATGTGCTTTAAATGTGAGTTGGTTGTGCTTTTAAGAGTGTGGTGCGAATCTGCCCCGTCTCTTGGAGTTACAAAGAACTCTTCGCTTTGCTGGAACAAATGAATACAGTGTTCTGTGTTGCCTCAAAACCCTGCATGCGCCCAGGCTTTTGAGCATGGGTGACAGATGTCTAAACATTTAGATGCTGGCTCCCAGAAGTCTGAAATATTTTTCCAACACACACACACACACAGCTTCTGAGTTTCCTATTTACATCTGCCTCACTCTTCCAGGGACAGATGCACTTCCTTTAACTCAGGGGTTTGGAATAGTCCTTTGGGCTGAGTTGTGAAACAGCTGCTGGTGCCACAACTGAGAGGGATCTCAGAAGTGGCTAGACTTGTGGGCCTCTCTGACTTTGTGTATCAGGATGATCAGTTGTTCCAGGCATTTTGCAGTGCAAAAGAAAAAGAAGACTCACTTCAAAGGTGAAGGAGGAAAGTTTTGAGGAGCTGCCTAGATTTCTGTTATCTCACTTGATCTGGTGTTTAGGCTACAATACTATCTTCCGTGATAAAAGCCTGCGAGCTCTCTGGCTTTCGAGCATGGATGGCAGCTGGATAGTCATTAGATGCACTCAGGAAATGCACAAAATGTGGCAAGCAAAGGATTAGAAATGAGGAGAACTAAGCATCAGAAACAAGAACACAGGCCAGCCTCTGGAATGAATGAGTGTTCTCTGCCCAGCCTTATGACCCATGACTTAATCTGTATTGAGTAATAATGTCCTATGCTGGAGAACTTTTCCCCTTCCCCTACTGCCTGAGAAAGGTTGGTGAGCTCCAACCCTGCCTTTGTGTAGAGCCAGACTTTGCCAACCTGGTGCCCTCCAGACTGCAATTCTCAACAGCCCCAGGCAGCATGGCAAAAGCTGCAGAGGGGGGTTACCAGTGAAGAGGAGGACATTTTGCACACGCTCATTGCTGGAACTGGAAAGAGATTCAGCAGTAAAGCTCCAGCCCAAATTCAGCGCTTTCTGGGAATTAGCGTACTGAATAGAAACCATCCAACATGGTGGGAAGAGGAGATTCTAAGAGCAAGGCTGTTTACAGAATTGTGGGACGGTTTTGTGTGTGTGTCTGCACACACACACACATTTTTTTCATGGAGATAACAAAATACCATTGCACAAAACACTGTTGAGTGTTAACATTCATCACTTTACATAAAAATAGTGAACAGGACGTATTTGAAGCAGGCCAAAGGTAATTCTGAGCAATTCAAGAGCACGTATGGCTTTTGTGCTAGGGCTATCTCTCTCTCATTAAGTACAAAATGATTAACCCTGAAAAGCTGGAAGGAATCTCCTATATAATCCTGCCCTCAGTAAAACCTCAATTGTAATACTTTGCATGCAGTTAAAGGACACTGAGCATCCACACACATTATCAGCAGAAGGAACATAGGAAGCTGGCGCCCATGGAGTCAAACTGTTGGTCCATAGAACTCAATATTGTTGACACCAGGAATGGCTAATCTTGGTCCTCCCAATGTTCTTGGACTACAGCTCCCACCAGCCAACGTGGCCAATGGCCAAGAGATTATGGGAGTTGTAGTCAAACAATATTTGGAGACCCACAAGTTAGCTAGCCTTGGTCCACATTGACCAGCAGTGGCACTCCAGAATTTTGGACTGGAGTCGTTCACGGATCCTACCCGGAAATGATTGAAAATGGGACCTTTTGCACAAAGAACATATTCTCTCCTCCTGCACAGTGGTCCCTCCCTGAATGCTAAATGCACCTAGGAAAATTGCAAATTGATGTTCTGCTCTTCCTCTAAAAGGCACCTGAGGCTGGGGGCGAGTGACTTGCCCAAAGCCCCAAAGCCATGTAACCAAGGTCCCAGAACCCAGTCACAGGGCCACCCTGTGCAGCTTTTAGGAAAGGTCTGGAGCTCCATGGTAGAGCATGTGCCTTGCAGTTGGAAGGTCTCAGGTTCAGTCCTCAGCATGTCCAGATCAGACCCTGCCTGGAACCTTGGAGAGTTCTTGCCAGCCGCTGTGGGCAATAAAAGGTAAAGGGACCCCTGACCATTAGGTCCAGTTGCGGATGACTCTGGGGTTGCGGCACTCATCTCGCTTTATTGGCCGAGGGAGGCGGTGTACAGCTTCCGGGCCATGTGGCCGGCATGACTAAGCCGCTTCTGGCAAACCAGAGCAGCGCACGGAAACGCCGTCTACCTTCCTGCCAGAGTGGTACCTATTTATCTACTTGCACTTTGACGTGCTTTCGAACTGCTAGGTTGGCAGGAGCAGGGACCGAGCAACGGAAGCTCACTCCGTCACGGGGATTTGAACCACCAACGTTCTGATCGGCAAGTCCTAGGCTCTGTGGTTTAACCCACAGCGCCACCCACGTCCCAATATTGGGTATTGCTGTGGAGCAATACTGGGCTGGAAATGACACAGGGAACTGACTCCGAAGAGGGCATATTCCTCTGTTCATTTCAAGCAGGACTTCAGGCCTTCCCAGCCAGCCTCTCTTGGCAATCCAACGCCGCCGCCTCCTCCTTTGCCCGAACTGGCCTGCTCTGTCTAGGCAAATTTCTCAGAAACTTCAGCAGAAAACGAGGCGTCTCTAGATCCCTCTTTGCTATTCAGGCCCTGGGCCAAAGCCACCTGTAAGTCTTGCCCCAGGGGCAGCCTCACTCACCTGCTGTGTCAGGGTGAGCAGCCAGCTCTTGCCAGGCTGAGTCACAGGAAGGCTCTGTTTGTCCTGGGTGGGGCTGTCCCCCCCCCCCCAAGTACTCCTCCCCACCTCTAGAGCTCTTGTACGCACTGAGAAAAGCAAGAAGCGCACTTTCCCAGCCACCAGGAACCTGTAGCTGTGCACAGGCTTGTGCCATGAGAACCACTTTTCCGCACCAGGCTTTCAAAGCATGCTTGCACTTTCCTGACTAGGCTTTGGAGCGAGAGATGCCAAATGGGTCAGATAACTCCTTGGGCTGGATCAGCTTCTGTTGGCATGAAGGATGATGAAAGCTTTTGGCTTACACAGCATTCTTAACTGGAAGCTCGCGTCCTGCACCACAGAGCGAAGCTCCGAGTGCTTAATTAAATGCTTGCCTTGGAACAGGTAGCAACAGATTCCAAATGAGCCTTAAGGATTCTTTATTAATTCCAGCTGCTGGCTGCCACCACCCTCCCAAGGGCTCAACTGTGGGTAACCGCGCTTAAAAACCGGAAAACACGCTCTGACAGCACATTGTTATTTTGGTGTGATGTCATGGACAAAGGACCTGGGTGGATTCACACAAATTCCTCCTGAGTCATGAAGTTTGCTTGTGTGGGCTTGGACAAGCCACTGTTTCTCAGCGTAGCCTACCTTGCAGAGTTGTTGTGAAGTAAACAATTTGTTAAAGGAAAGGTGTGGTGCAAATATGATAAATAATAGTTGCCTTCCTGTTCACAGCTACCCCATAAGTGCCAGGGGCCCATTCGGTCTGGCATCCTGTTTGCAAAGGGCCAGCCAGACGCCTGTGGGAAGCCACATGATGGAGTGAGCTCCCGTTGCTCTGTCCAGCTCCTGCCAACCTAGCAGTTCGAAAGCATACCAGCGCAGGTAGATAAATAGGTACCGCTGTGGCAGGGAGGTAAATAACGTTTCCTTGCGCTCTGGCTCTCATCACGATGTCCCGTTGCACCAGAAACGGTTTAGTCATGCTGGCCACATTACCCGGAAAGCCATCCATGGACAAATGCTGGCTCCCTCGTCCTGAAAGCGGAGATGAGCGCCACACCCCATAGTCGAATTCAGCTGGGCTTAACCATCCAGGGGTCATTTACCTTCACCTTTTACCTTCAGAGGCATGCTGCCTCCAGCAGTGGAGGTAGGACAAAGCCATGATGAATAGCAGATTTGATAACCTTAAAAACTTTCCAGGTGCCCCTATTTTCCAGGGACAGTCCCGGTTTTATAGAAGCCATCCCAGTTTCTGATTTGATCCTGGAATGTCCTGCTTTTCCTTAAAGGTAAAGGTAAAGGGACCCCTGACCATTAGGTTCAGTCGTGGCCAACTCTAGGGTTGCGGTGCTCATCTCGCTTTACTGGCCAAGAGAGCCGGCGTACAGCTTCCGGGTCATGTGGCCAGCATGACTAAGCCGCTTCTGGCAAACCAGAGCAGCACACGGAAATGCCGTTTACCTTCCCGCCAGGGCGGTACTTATTTATCTACTTGCACTTTGATGTGCTTTCGAACTGCTAGGTTGGCAGGAGCAGGGACCGAGCAACGGGAGCTCACCCCATCGCGGGGATTCGAACCACCGACCTTCTGATCAGCAAGTCCTAGGCTCTGTGGTTTAACCCACAGCACCACCTGTGTCCCTTGCTTTTCCTTAGGACATCCCTATTTTCATCGTAGAAATGTTGGAGGGTATGGAGTTATGCAACCCTCCGAGCAAATGAAATAAGAAACAATACAACCTTTAGAATACATCTGAAGGCAGCCATGCCTAGGGAAGATTTTTAATGTTTCGTTATGCTTTTATATATGTTGGAAGCTGCCCAGAGTGACTGGGGCAACTCAGTAAGATGGGCAGGGTACAAATAATAAAATTATTATTACTATGGAATAGAACGTCCCTATTATCATTGGAGAAATGTTGGAGGGTATGACCTCACACTCTATGGGACCAAAGACAAAAGTGAGCAGAGCATCAATGCAAATGTTACCTTTGTACAGTAGGCTAGTTTCCTACACACAATCACACAACCTTCTCTGCCCTCCATCTAGGCAAGCAAGAGGCACGATTGAAGTTCAGGGACATGTAAGACAGGCAAAAACTCTCAAGGTACAAAGCCAGGGAAGTTTGGGGACTTGGGAGAGTCAGAAGGCCACATGGAAAGGCGTGGAGGACCACATTTGGGCTTGAGGTTCCCCACCACTGAATTGCAGATTTTAACACACACACCCCAACCTTTTAAAAGTTTGCAATTGTGTAATAGTACCTAATGTTTAAAAAGCACTTTGGTGCAAATTTAAAAACAGGGGCGACTTTAAAAGAGCCTGCTCAGGTACATTGCTACTCCCCCTCCATTATTATTATTATGGCAAATCACTAGTGTGGGTGGAACCATAACAGGATATGCACACACACACACAAACATCCCAACATGAAAAGTCACTTGCAGTTCTGTGTTGCTTACAGTGGTAGAGCTGTGATTGTGTGGGGATAGGTGAGCACCCGGTTTTAAGCCACCCATTCTTTTGAAGGGTGTCGCATTATTTAGGCTATTACACGAGCCTCGTCCCTCCTACTTGCCCTTCCGGAGCCTCTGGGACAGATTCTGTCCCTCGGTTGCTAAATTTGGGGTTGGTGAATTTCCATGACGAACCCGTCCCACCCAGGATGATGCCAGGATCAGTTTGGGATCAGTTTACGGGGTGCTTATTTATACCCTCTGAGCTAGAAGGCAAATATGTAAGAAGCCAAAGAAGCAGAGGGAGGGAGGGAAGGAAGGAAGGGATAGAGGGAGAGATGGCAGGGGAGGGAGGGCTGAGGAGTGTGATGAAGGCTCAGAATTCGAGGCGAAAGATTCAGAGACCTGGAATTTGGGTCCTCAAGCTGGCAACAAAACTTCAGAGCAGGTGAAATATGTCTGCTCGGGAGGATCCTTACTTTGGTTTTAAAAAATAATAATATATCCTGTCATACATTCTGGCTTGCAATATTGTGAGGAAGGGGTGGGTATTATTACTCCCATTCCCTCTCCAAACCCTCCAGGGAACCCCTGTGGATGGCAGTGAAAATGTTACTGCTGGTTAATTAAAGCCATTGATAGCCTGTTTTTCCTTCAAATAGCTCAAGCCCCCTCTCATTTTATCCACACAGCAACCCTGTGAGGTAGGTTAGATTTGGTGGGGGTGTGTGAAGGTGACTAGCACGACCCAAGGTCATCTGTCTATCACCTCTGTGGAAGAGCAGCCCAAGTGTGAGGGGAAAAACGAATGGATGTGGCAGTGTGGTACAGTGGTTAAGGTGTCAGACTACTAAGACCTGGGAGACCAGGGTTCAAACCCCACCCCTCAGCCATGAAGCTCCCTAGGCGGCCTGTCTCTCAGCCTAATCTACCTCACAGGGGTTATGGGACCATACCCAGGGAGAACCGGGTAGGTCCCCCCAAGTTGCTTGAAAGAAAAGTTGGACGTAAATGTAAAAAGGTTCAAAAGCGGCCGGTGGCTGCCTGGAGGTCAACCCTTTCAGCATGCAGCCTTCTAACCCTGCTTGAGAAGGATTATTTCAGGGCAAGTGAAATAACACTCTGCACATGCTCAGAAGGCACCTTCTCTCCACTATTTACTTATTCATATGGCCCTCGACTGTCTTTCTGTCCTTGCCAAACAGCATTGCCGGTTTTGCTGTTGACAAAGCGGGGTTGCCAGCTGGCCAGAATTTCCTCCTCCTCCTCCTCCTGGTTAATGGCCAACGCAGGAGAATGTAGGGCCAGGAGGAGAGGGAGAGGAATTGCTCAGTGTGGCGTCTTTTATTTATTTCCCTTTTTTATACACGGCAGTGGCTTGGGGAAGAAAAAAAAACGTGGAACCCATCTGAGCAGCCGCGCGCGGGACGGGCAAACACTCTGCATGTGCCCAGAGGCACTATTTCCTAAGACAGGCTTTCTTCCTTACGCTGCTGCTCGGCCCAGCAGGCAGGCGTCTTGAAGCCATTTACGAACTTTGGCCGGGGTTGAAGAAGGGAGGAGGAGGCCGTCTGTTCATGGGCAGAAACAACTCAGCAGAGGTTGGCCAAAACGACGGAGCGCAAGCCCGAGGCCCAGAGGCAGCCCGTCCGAGGGTCTCTTTGCAGACATGCAGCCCCGATGTCCCGGGGTGGGTGCGGGTGCTGTAGCTGCCGTCAGCTATCGCTCGCTCCCTTCTCTGCCTGGCTGCTGCTGCTGCTGCTGCTGCCGCCTTCTGCCGCTGCTTCTCCCTCCCGCGCTCCGCCCTCTCCGTCTGAAGATCACACCCACAGCCCGTTTGCCAGCGGCGGACGGAGACCGGGCTCCCCCCCCCCCCCGCTCTCTCTTCCTCTCCCCGCTTCGAAGTCTGTAACTTTCTCGCTCTGCACCAACTTCCTCCCGGCCAGGTTTCCGCGGGCTGCGAGCCAGGCGTTCAGACGGCAACGGCAGCAGCAGTAGCAGGAGAAGGAGGCAGGCTCTCTGCAGGCTGCTGTGCTCGCCCCGTCGGGGCTCGGGGTCAGGAGGAGACGCAGCAGCAGCAGCGGGTGATGGGGGCCGAGCGGAGGGGCGCCGGTGGGGTGTGAAGAAGGCGGCGGCGGTGACCCACAGCTCTCCTCCGGGGCCGCAGCAGCGAGGCGACAGCCGCGGAAACCGACGGGGCGGCCATGAGTTCGGTGTGGAAGCGGCTCCAGCGCGTCGGCAAGCGGGCGGCCAAATTCCACTTCGTGGCCTGTTACCAGGAGCTAGTGGTGGAGTGCACCAAGAAATGGTGAGGCTGGGTGGGGCAGCGGGTCCGTGGGGGAGAGGGAGAGACGGTGACTCAGGGTCTTGTGAGTACACGAGGAGGGTTTTTGGCGGGGGGGGGGGGGGTCCTGGACCCAGGAAGTGGAGAAAAGGGCGGGGAATGCACGAGCAATGGTGAAGGGGCGGGGTAGGGTTTCACAACTGCCTTTTAAGGTAGGCCGGTGTTGCTAATAAACCCAAGGGCTATAATATATTATCATCTAGAATCGTAGAGTTGTTAGGGAGCACGAGGGTCATCTAGTCCAACCCGTTGCAATGCAGGAATCTTTTGACCATCGTGGGGCTCGAACCCACAACCCTGAGATTTGAGTCTCATGATCTACCAACTACATTCTATTCTATTCTATTTCATACTTTGTACGCACAAGAATACACTAAAGCCTTCTAATTATATCTTGGTATAATTTTTTACAACGGCCCTGTGTTCATAAACCTGTATTGTAGGTGCAAAAGGTTGCGAGAGGAGGGGCAGTTTGGGGGAAGGGCTCCTCCAGGGGAGGGGCAGTGGCATGCTTTGTGTTTTAAAATGTCCCAAGTTGAAACCTGGACATTGCTAGGCAGGGCTGCAAAAGAGAGTTGTCCGACACCCTGGAGAGCTGCTGCCAGTCAGTGTGGACAATATTGAGCCAAATGCACCAATAGCCTGTCTTGGTACTATAAGGCATTTTCCCAGGTCCCTGTTTAATTCTGCCTTTTCCTCACAACCATGAGGACTAGAAGCTTACTTTTATCTTTTATGGGAAGGACCATAGCTCAGTGGTAGAGCAATGCTTGTGGTCTTTGTCTTGCTTAGTAACCTTGTACTGTAGTTCATTGCTTCTTAATTCATATTGTTTATATTATTGCTTGATAGCACTGTATTTTTACAGTTGTACACTCCTCTGGTTTACAAAAAAATTAAAATAAATAAGATCGTAGGACTGACTGCAATCACTTCCTGGTAGGGCTGGGAACCAAAGGAGAGCCAAAGGCCTTAATGGTATCATTAGACTCATCTAACTCTGCACTGGGATAATGAAAGTTGAAGTCCAATAACATGGCGGGGGGGGGGGGGCAAAGTTTCCCATCTCTGGTGCAGGCCTGACTCTGCATTAAGGCAGTTTCCTGTGTTGCTTTTGCGTGCCTAAGGTTACCTAGACTTTTCATGGCAAAGATGAGATTTGCACCAGGGGCTGCCGGTTCCTGTGCAGGCCTTTTTAACCAGTTTGCATTTCACAAGTTGTGTTCTAGGTTACGGGTAGAAGCTTGTGCACCAGGAAGTGGTACATGGAGGTGAAAGGGAATCATGTTTTTATTGATTTAACCTATTTACGATGTTGCTAGTTTCCAAGTAGTTCAGAGTGGTTTGTGACATAAAAAACAACTCCATGCAATCATGAAAACAACAGGAGAGGCCATTTTCCCCCAAATTGCATTTAAAAGCAATCTATGTACTGAATAAGCCCAGAAAATGACCCAGATTGGACAAATGCCTGTTAGAAGTGAAAGATGATTCTATGATTCTATGTTGAAACCCATCTGGAAAAGGTCTAGCGAATTCTGCTACAATTACAGAGCAGTCAGGGGTGGAAAACCTGCAGGACACAGATGGCCCATGCGGGGGGGGGGGGATATCCTCATTCCCACCCCCCACATAACAATTAGGTTTTCTATGTTTCAATTTTTACTTCATTAGCTGCCTTGATTAAGCACCGTTTAGTGGAACATTGAGATGTGACTTTAACAAAGGAAGCAAATAAATAAGAACATACATGGCATTTAGGCCTCTGTCAATGGGTGGGCTTTGCAAAACTTTCAGCTCTGGCACGTGGAATTGAACTCGGAAGCAAATGGGTAAACAATGCAAATGGTGCTGTGCAGAGCAGACCGAAATCTGTTTTTTGTCACACAGTAGCTGTAACAGGAAGACGGGGAGCTGCGCTCTGCGCCCGTTGATGCTTCTGCGCTGTCTTCAAGGGCAGACCCACGCAGAACATGTACTGAGGCAATCCAGCTTGGAAATTGCAGCGACCATGGTATCTTGGCATGTTGGGGGTAGAATGAGGATGGTTGGGTGGCCACGATGCTAGGAGTAATGGTGAACTGGAAAAACGGGAAAAGAGGGAATTGCAAGGGGCCTCAGGCTCCAGGACCACCTCCTCCTCTCTGGCCACCCACCCCCTGAGTGCTTTTGATTGGCATGAGTAATTACAGTGGTACCTTGGTTCTCAAATGCCTTGGTACTCAACTTGGAACCCAAACACTGTAAACCCGGAAGTAAGTGTTCTGGTTTGCGAACTGTTTTCGGAAGCCGAATGTGCTCCGTTTTGACTGCCACACTTCTGTTTTGAGTGTTACACTGAGGTCTGTCTGTTTTTGCTATTTATTTTGCGTTTTTGTGGCTCTTTTTGTTTTGTTTTCGTGACTGTGTGGAACCCAGTTCAACTACTGATTGATTGATTGATTGAATGATTGTGTTACTGCAGTACGTTATTTATTGCTTTCATTTTATGGACCAATGGTCTTGTTAGATAGTAAAATCCGTGTTGAATTTTAGGGGTTGTTTTTAAAAGTCTGGAATGGATTAATCCGTTTTGCATTACTTTCTGTGTGAAAGCGTGCCTTAGTTTTGGAACGCTTTGGTTTTGGAACAGACTTCCAGAACAGATTAAGTTTGAGAACCAAGGTACCACTGTATATACAGTAACATTTAGGGAACATCTGAAGGCAGCTCTGTATAGGGATGCTTTTTAAGGTTGAATGTTTTATCATGTTTTTATATATTTTGCTAGCTGCACAGAGTCCCTGGGGCAACCCAGTCAGATGGGTGGGGTATAAATAATAAAAATTATTATTATTATTATTATTATTATTATTATTATTATTATTATTGCCAGAATAGGTGTGTGTGGAAACCAGCCTTGTTGCACAAAAGTAAACATTAACATTCATTACTCTGAAGAAGAAGAAGAGTTTGGATTTGATATCCCGCCTTTCACTCCCTTTAAGGAGTCTCAAAGCGGCTAACATTCTCCTTTCCCTTCCTCCCCCACAACAAACACTCTGTGAGGTGAGTGGGGCTGAGAGACTTCAAAGAAGGTCACCCAGCAGTTGCATGTGGAGGAGCGGAGACTCAAACCCGGTTCCCCAGATTAGCAGACTACCGCTCTTAACCACTACACCACACTGGCTCTCTGCCCACTTTTGTTTCCAGTTCCGCCAAGCAATTGCATGCAGCCCCCAGGAAGATGCCCAGAAGGGAAAAGGGACCTCTGCCCCTGTTGTAAACTGTACAAGGGGCTATGTAAAGGGTTACGGGGAGGGGGGGCTTGGTCCAAATGCAAGGGGGCAGGTTAGAGATGGTGTCACTGGAGGAGTTTCTTCCCCTGTCCCCCAAACTCCAAAGTTGGGGAGGGTGGAAGCGCAACTCCCTTGAACTCTAGGAAAATCTGGTGTCAGGGCTGGTTCAGCTGCAGATCAGACTCAGAGACGAGCAGTAAAGTTGATTCACTCTGTTGGGGAGGGCTCCCCCCCCCCACTCTCTGAGCTCTCTGCAAAGCCCTCTGTGCCCATGGAGACAAGGGAGGAATGGAGCTGAATACAAGCTCCTGTAAATCTGTTGCAGCCTCAGCCCCTACCTCCTCCTCAGCTGCCTATCCTGTGTCTGCAGCGCTTTCTGACTCTTCTTCCTCTCTCTCACTCAAGCCGGCTGCTTGTTGAGCATCCAACCATTCTGCCTCCCCTCCGTCCTCTGACCTGTCTTCCGTGTCCCACCACCACTCCCCTGGCTCTGAGCCTTCCTCTTCTGAGGCTTCCCTAGGGGGTTCTCCGGCCGGAGCCTCCCACCACTGTTCCTTGTCCAGTCAGTCCCTGACAGCTGGTGGTATTTCTGGGAGGTCGGTCATCTCATTTGGGTTCCTGCTTTGCTAGTCTAGTAAAGGTGTAAACCTGAATGGATGGGTCATTCCTGCAGTAGGAAAGCAGCCTCTTCTCTTGGACAGCAGGTTACTGTGCCATGCCAGGGACATCAGGGACAGCCATAGACACCAGGGACAGCCATAGACACGAGACACTGACATTGCTAGCCTGAAAGTTTATTTGCAGTGGTCAGGAATGAAAAGCAGAACTGAGCCTGACCTCCTTGCTTAGTTGCCTGAGGCTGATTCTTTCTCTCCACTTCACAAGGTGCTGTCTGTGCCATCCGACTGGCTCGGGCCGTCTGTCTTCTAGGTTAACTGATGTCACTTGCAAAATTCCTGTCTTGAGATTCGTGCCTGTCATTGCAGACATTTCTGGGTTAGACGAATCCCGGGCCTGACTTGGGATAAGGCAGCTTCCTCTGTGCTGAGCCATGAGGAACTAGCGGCTGAGTTTGCATTTTCCCCTCCTCCCTCCCAGTCCCTCTTTCCTTTTGTGTTGCGTCTTTTAGATTATAAGCTTCAGAAAGAGCATACAGTGGTACCTCGGGTTACAAACACCTCGGGTTACAAACACTTCAGGTTACAGACTCCGCTAACCCAGAAGTAGTACCTTAAGTTAAGAACTTTACCTCAGGATGAGAAAATAATTTGTGTGCTGGTGGCGCGGTGGTAGAGTGATGCCCCATTAGCTAAAGTGGTACCTCAGGTTAAGAACTGTTTCAGGTTAAGAACGGACCTCTGGAACGAATTAAGTTCGTAACCAGAGGTACCACTGTATCTTATTACTACTGGTCTTTGTAAACTTCTCTGGAAGCCTTCTTAAATTGAAGAGGAGGGTAAAAATGCTTTAAAGAATAAAGAAACGGTTATTATTTTAAATCAGTGCTTTTTTCAGAACTAGAGAGCTGGAATCTTGCTTTAGGTTCAGGGTGATAAGCAAAAGTCAGCAGCACAGCATCTGCCTATGCTTGCAAAAAGGGCCCAGGTTATAGTTCAGCTGGTAGAGCACAAGACTCTTAATCTCAGGATTCTGGGTTCGAACCCCACATTGGGCAAAAGATTTCTGCATTGGAGGGGGCTGGATTAGATGATCCTTGTGGTTCCTTCCAACTCTACAATTCTGTGATTCTAGCAGATCAGGGTAGTCAGTAGTGGGGAAAACTTCCTTGTCTCTGGACAGCTGTCACCAGTCACAGAAGGATGGACCATTAGATGGACTTGGCAGAAGATAACTTCCTAAGCACTCAACGAGCACAGACAGTGGAGCAGTATGAACACTCAGGGAAGATGCTGTTTCTCACTTGCTGAGCTGTGGGCTTTCGGTCTCCTTGGCTGGCCAGAGAGGCACCAGTTTGGGGTGCAGCTAGCATCTCCCCAAGAAAAGTCATCTGCTGGTGATATCTGTTCAAGCTTCAGGGACTTGAAAGAAACAAGACGGGCCTCTCAAACCTATCTAGCATGCTGATCATAGATGAGAATGTACTCTGCACATGCTCTGAGTCACTTCTTCCTCCTCTTTTGCTTTGCATGTTCCTGGTTTGAGTCCTGACATATATGATGTGTTGGAGGTTTGCATTCAGAATAGTGGAAGAAAGAGGAAGAAGATTAGGGCAGAAGGGGCAAGATCTGGCGTTCTGTGCTGAAATACACTAGTTTGTGCTGGCAGGGGCTGATGGGAGTTGTAGTCCTAAACATCTGGATGGTACCAGGTGGGAGAAGGCTGACTTGATATAGTTACTTTTTCTTTTTTAAAGTGGTGGGGAGATGAGATGCTGGAGGTCAGGCCCACTCCTCATGTCTAGCCCCCTGCCCCCTCCCTGCAACAAACTCCAATGGGAGAAGAGCTGGTTGCCAGACTTTGGGAGTTCTAGACAGACTGATATGGTGGAGGAGCAGGCGAATAAGGACACACACCCCTCCCCTCATTCTGACATGGCAAAGGCCTTATAAGGGACTCGGGAAATGATAAATATTTAGTCATTGCAGGGCTAAAAATGGAAAAGGGAGGGCTGAAACTTCAGGGTGTGTGTGTGTGTGTTAGGATAACAGGAACGCTGCAAAAAATGGAAACAGGAGGGAGGGAATGTGGATTGTCTCAGATGCGAAGAGCAGGGACCCAGCTGAGTGGGAGTGTGGAGTCTGTCCTCCCCTTGGGGGTAATCTGACTTCAGAGCTCTTGGATTCCTCTGAGCTCAAGTTATTTCCACTACTTTTGCTGGTCCTCAGGCACACCCTCATTCCCATGACTTGGCTAGATTTTTTTTTTTTTTTGGGGGGGGGAACATTCAGCCACACAGAACTTGGCTCAAACCCCAGTACTTTTCTTTCTCTTTCTCTTTTTAAAGCCTGACTTAAGAGTGTTTACCTTCAATTTCACTAATGGTGCCGAACTACGCACTCAGCACATGTACAGGAACACATTTTTTTGCTACCGGCCTGAGATGCTGTGTTGATTTTGGGGGCCCATCCCTGGCTCTGAATCATAGAATTTGTAGAGTTGGGAGGGAGCACCAGGGTCATCTAGTCTAACCCCCTGCAATGCAGGGATGTTTTGCCCAACGTGGGGCTCAAACCCATGGACCTGAGATGGAGAGTCTCATGCTCTAGCTATCTCCAGAGCTCACAGGACCAAGCTCCTAGAACAGGGGCAGGAAAACTGCATCCCTTCAGATGTTGGATTCCCATCTCCCCACTTCTGCAGTCGCCTTGACCAAATCAGGGATGATGGGAGTTGTAGTCCAGTGTCTGAAGAACACTAGGATATGGAAGGTCAAGAAGTGTTTATTAGCAGTCTTGGGGTGAGGAAACGAGGCAAAGCATCCACCTGCCACCCTGAAACATTACAGAAACGATTTAAATATAATTGTAATTATCTGATGTTGGCATTACAAAAGGATACAGGTTTACACCCCAGTCAAAGCAGCAGTGCAGGCTGGGGTCAATGGGAATTGTAGCCTGAAGCAGCACCCAATAGGGGAATAGTCTGCTCAAGACCCTGTTTTCCAGCACCAGAGCCAAACACAGCTGCAAAATGGAAAAAGAAATCTTGAAGAACAAGGGTACCTCTGGGCATGTCAAGAGTGTTTCTTTGTTCTGTTGCTTCCTCCTACACGGTGTAGGACGCAGGTGGCGCTGTAGTCTGAACCACTGAGCCTCTTGGGCTTGCCAATCAGAAGGTCGGCAGTTCGAATCCCTGCAATGTGGTGAGCTCCCGTTGCTCTGTCCCAGCTCCTGTCAACCTTGCAGTTCGAAAGCACGCCAGTGCAAGTAGATAAATAGGTACCACTGCTGCGGGAAGGTAAACGGTGTTTCCTTGTGCTCTGGCTTCCATCATGGTGTTTCGTTGCGCCAGAAGTGGTTTAGTCATGCTGGCCACATGACCCGGAAAGCTGTCTGTGGACAAACACCGGCCCCCTCAGCCTGAAGGCAGCGAGATGAGCACTGCAACCCCATAGTCACCTTTGACTGTCCAGGAGTCCTTTACCTTTACCTTACCTTCACAGTGTAGCCTTAGTTGGGTCCTTACACACTGGAGCCTGGGGGTCAACTTGACCTCCAGCCCCTCATTCTGAGATTAGCCTCTGCCTTGAGGCCTCCTCTCATGGGGGTCTTTGCCCCTCTGGCTCTCCATTCTGGGTGAAAGTGGAGAGTCCTACAAGGCTGTTCTGTGATGAAGAGAAGGACGCTTGGTGGGTGTATTGGGTTTCCGCACTGCGCCCAGATTTAACCCAGCACCTGCAGCGGATTTATGACTGCTAGCCCCCAGGGGCTAAAATTAGCCTTTGGACACTAGCCCAGAAGAATTATAGAGGCTATTAAGATGAAGCTGGGCATCACTTTCATCAACAGGTGTGTGTGTGTGTGTGTGTGTGTGTGTGTGTGTGTGTGTGTGTGGTTCACTGTATGTTGTGATTGGGGAGCACAGGAGTCTGTGCTCTAATACAAGGGCAGGGGGATCTGTGGTCCTCCAGATGTTGCTGAGCTTCAGCTGTCATCAGCCCCCCAACCTGCATGGCCCATGGTCAGGGGGTCATAGGAGCTGGGCTCCCGAAACATCTGGAAGGCCACATGTCCCCCACCCCCTGCTATAGTAAAAGGTAAAGGTACCCCTGCCCGTACGGGCCAGTCTTGACAGACTCTGGGGTTGTGCGCCCATCTCACTCAAGAGGCCAGGGGCCAGCGCTGTCCGGAGACACTTCCGGGTCACGTGGCCAGCGTGACATCGCTGCTCTGGCGAGCCAGAGCCGCACACGGAAACGCCGTTTACCTTCCCGCTGGTAAGCGGTCCCTATTTATCTACTTGCACCCGGAGGTGCTTTCGAACTGCTAGGTTGGCAGGCGCTGGGACCGAGCAGCGGGAGCGCACCCCGCCGCAGGGATTCGAACCGCCGACCTTTCGATCGGCAAGCCCTAGGCGCTGAGGCTTTAACCCACAGCGCCACCTGCGTCCTCTGCTATAGTAGGCAGTATTAAAAATTAGCCATGTGCTATGCGCGTTTTCGACTGGCGCGGGTCCAGCTGCGACCATGTGGAAATCTGTGGATGCCATGTTGGCGACTGGGGGAAGCAAAATGTACGGTAACTAAGAGGATCTGAAATATTTTCCTGTTTTAGCGTGTTGTAAACTGTCTTGAGATGTGTTCTTTAAAATATAAAGTGTTACAGAAATGCAATGAAAAATAATGGAAGGAGGCATCCGGGGAACATTTAGGGGACTAGCCTAGTCACCTTAGTCCAATAACTGCATACCACTGCTCAGAACATGCCTCAGGATCATAGCTGTCAACTTTCAGATTTGAAAATAAAGGGATCAGCGGCCTCGAAAATAAGGGACCAGCAGCCTCACCTGTCCCAGGGACAGTCTACAGGATATCTAACAATCCGGGATAGCAGCGGGAAACGGCGCTGGAATAAGGGAATTTCCCGCAAAAAAGGGAAAGTTGACACCTATGCTCAGGATCTTCACATGTTCTTCCTGGCAAAGAGGAAGCCAGGACCCCTGGGTCCTTTTCAGAACCAGGGAACCAGGGAAGGCTGTTGGGTTACATCCCAGTGAGAGCCAGTGTGGTGTAGTGGTTAAGAGCGGTAGTCTTGTAATCTGGGGAACCGGGTTCGAGTCTCCGCTCCTCCACATGCAACTGCTGGGTGACCTTGGGCCAGTCACACTTCTTTGAAGTCTCTCAGCCCCACTCACCTCACAGAGTGTTTGTTGTGGGGGAGGAAGGGAAAGGAGAATGTTAGCCGCTTTGAGACTCCTTAAAGGGAGTGAAAGGCAGGATATCAAATCCAAACTCTTCTTCTTCTTCTTCTTCTTCTTCATCCAGTTTGATCCTAAACTTCAGGTGGGGAGAGGAGCTTTATCTGAGGGTGGGTGTGCTAAAGAGCAAAGTCTGCTGATTTGATTTGAGAAATGAAGGAAAGTGTGATCAGGCCTGAAGGGCAGCAGTGGGGCTGGTCTCTTTTGACACCCATGTTGGCTGGGTGTGACCTGGCCCAGCTCCGAGGAGGATCAGAGCCGCGCCCGGTGAAGTCTGAGAAGGGGAAGATAAAGCTTCCCACCGAAATAACCTCTGTGCTGCTGAGCCAGAGTTCAAGTTACTGCCTGGCCCCAGAGCTTCTTGGTTTCAAAAGCCCACTCCGGAAAGGAAAATGAGGAAGTCTTCCTTTCCGCTGCCCCACAGAAGCCACGGGTTCCCTTCCACATGCCAGCAAAGAAGTCATTTTCTGCCGAGAATCAGCTCAAGAAGCTGGTGTGGTCCTTGAAGCTTGTGCACCTGACATAGTGGGCTTCAGCCCACAAAGCTTATGCCACATTTGGTCAACTCCATCCCAGGTTGGCAAAGGCTGACATATGCCCAACTGAAGGCTTTGTTAGCTTTTATAAGATGCTGTTTTTGCTGCAAGAGACTAACCCTCTGTCGAATTTGAAGGCCTGAGGATGGCTAGAACAGCCCTCCTAAGCCTTCACTGGTGCTCACGGCTCAGGGCATTATAACCTTAAACTCTCTCCTGGTTTTTCGATTATTGTGTTTTCTTCCTGTATATTTTCATGTTTCGATACGCCTTTTAGTATTGTTGCAGGCTGCCTCGAGACTTGGAAGTGGGGAGGCAACATTGAAATGTTTTAAAATAAATAAATGGTGGGATATAAAGTGGCAGTTAAGGCCTCAGTCCGTATGGAGATGTAGGCCGCAATCAAACCATACGTTTAAAGCAGTGTGGAGCCACTTTAAACAGTCATAGCTTCTCCCAAATAATTATTGGAGTTGTGGTTTGTTACAGTGCTGGGATTTGTCAGGAGAGCCCTATTTCCCCTCATAGGGTTATAATTTGTAGTTCCCTGTGAAGAATGATTGTTTGGCGGAAGCTACAACTGTTTAAAGTGGTATCATATTGCTTTAAATGTAAGGTGTGGATGCGGCCTTGCATTGGAACAAGTCCCAGACCCTCCCAAGTGTCCCTATTTTCCAGGGATATTTCTGGATTTATAGAAACCATCCTGGTTTCTGATTTGGTCCTGGAATGTCCCACTTTTCCTTTGGATGTCCCTATTTTCATTAGAGAAATGTTGGCGGGTATGCGACCCGCAAGCCAAGGAGATACACGCTTTAGGAGACATCTGGAGGCAGGCTTGTATAGAGAACTGTTTTAAATGTTTAATGTTTTATTAGATTGTGATATATAGTGGTACCTCGGTTTTCAAACGTAATCTGTTCCAGAAGACTGTTCTTCTTCCGAAATGTTTGAAAACCAAGGCGCAAGGGGAGAATTTCAGTTTCAATGGAGAAAATAGAGAAACATACAGCGGAAGCCGTTCAACTTCCAAGGTGCATTTGAAAACGGAAGCATTACTTCTAGGTTTTCGGCATTCAAAAACTGAAACGCTCCAAAACGCTCAAGAACCGAGGTACCACTGTATGTTGGAAGCCACCCTGAGTGGCTGGGGCAACACAGTCAAATGGGCAGAGTATAAATAATAAAACAACCACCACCACCACAACAAGTTGTTGTTGTTGTTAAATAGGATGTCCCTATTTTTATCAGATAAATGTTGGAGGGTATGAAGTCTCAATGAACTCGGAGGAATTTGCACAGGACTTTGTACTTTGAATGCTAACAAAAAATATTTTAGATTCAGGTAGGTAGCCGTGTTGGTCTGACGCAGTCGAAATAAATAAAAAATTGTCCAGTAGCACCTTAGAGATCAACTACGGTAACAGGTTTTTTTTATTTACTCATTGCATTTATATGCCGCCTTTCTGCCAAGGCACCCATTAAAAAGTACTAACACACACACACACACTTGACCACTTCAGTCAACAGACATGGCACGGCTACAGGCACCACATCATACCCCTTGTGCATTTCTAAGTACTCAGCCTTTTAGTGTGGCAGCACCTAACTTGGGAACTCCCTGCCTGTTGGTATCAGGCAAGTGCCCTCACTGTACTCTTTTCAGCACCTGCTGAAAACATTTTTGTTCAGACAAGCCTACCCGGTTATTTAGAAAGTTTATGCAAGTCTTAATCTGTTTTTCGTTTATTATTATTAGGAGAGAAATAGCGTAGTGGCAAAATCAGAAGCTGGGCATTGCTTGTAATGGAACTGAGGAGTAACACCACTGCCCCACACCCCATACTGGGAATGCAATAGCAGCAGTGGTGGGTTGTTAAGCAGAAGAGATGACAATGTACCAAGTCATCCCCTAATACCACCAGTACATGCCTGGTTGGCCAGGGGGGCGGATCATAGCTTCCCTTTTCTCCTGAAACCAACGTGGGGAAGAGACCAGCCAAAGAGTTTCTTCTTCAGAATGGCATGCAAGAGCAACTTTCCCAGAAGTCAAATTTGAACTGGAATTGGGGGGGTGGCACTTGCCTCCACTGAAACAGAGTCCAAGAGTAGTAGCATCAAAATAATTTAAAAAAAACTATCCTGTAGCATCTTAAAGACCAACTAAGTTTGTTCTGGATATAAGCTTTCATGTGCATGCACACGTATCTGAAGAAGTGTGCATGCACACAGAAGCTTATACCCAGAACAAACTTACCATAATTCAATTTGTTTTAGATGCAGTGCTTTTCCCCCTCAAAAAATGTTTAGGGGTACTTTCATTTTCCTACCCATATTGAAATACTGCCCTTCAATGAGGCCAAACTTAGATTCACAAAATGTTTAGAGGTATGCGTACCCCTAGAAAAAAGCACCGTTTAGATGTGTTTAGCAGTTTTTAGATATTTTAAATAAGTTGTTGTTTTATTTGTAACCCACCTATCTGACTGGGTTGCCGCAGCCAGACAGGGATATATAAAAGTAATCAAGGCGCATCTGTAGAGCCAGAGGTTCCCCATCTCTGCCTTAGGCCTAAGAACAGGTAGAGGTACGTGACCTATACAGTACATCTCTATGGGTTCTAGTACGTTTGCCTCTTTGTTCTTGTTTCTGAATTGTCTTCTCTCCCAATGCTAGGCAGCCCGACAAGCTGGTTGTGGTCTGGACCCGAAGGAACCGGCGGATCTGCTCCAAGGTGTGTTGACTTTCTCAACTACGGCAGGGTTTGGCCTCAGCCTTCCCCAACCTGGGACCCTCCTGCAGCTGACCAGGGTGGATGGAAGCTGTATAGATCAAAACATCTGGCAAGCCCAAGGTTGGGGAAGGCTGCCTTAAGGTGCGGGGTCCAAATCCCAGCAGAAGCTGTACCTCTGGAGGCACCGGTTGATGTTTTAGCTTGTTCTTATCTGCTTTTCCACCTGCAGGCTCATGGCTGGCAGCCAGGGATCAAGAACCCCTATAGGGGTACCGTGGTGTGGATGGTACCTGAAAATGTGGACATCATGGTGACGCTCTATCGGGTATGGCAGCCACAGTGCTGGGAGTCTGTTGTGGGCTCTATGACTGACACAAGGAAGGCCTTAAGAGGAGGAGGATTTCTGCCACATCCATGATATGCTATGATAAAGTGCTATGATAGCATTTTAAACAGTCATGGCTTCCCCCTAAAAAATTATGGAAGCTGTAGTGTGTTAAGGTTGCTGATTATTGTTAGAGGACCCCTTATTGCCCTCACAAAGCTATAATTATCAATCCTTCTTTACAGGGAACTCTGGGTATTGTAACTGGGAAGAGGGTAAGGGTCTTCTAACAACTCCCAAATCGCGTAACAAGCTACCAGAATTCTCTGGGGAAAGCTAATTACTGTTTAAACTGGTGTCAGAGTGCTTTTGTTTTGCGTCAGTGTGGCCTTTGATAATGCATTTTTCAAAAGAAAGAGGGTCGTGCGAGTGTACATAGACTGTAGCTTACTGTACAAAGTTAATATTTACGTTTGTTTTTCTGCCTGTTTTCCCACTGGCCCTGCCCACTGCTGGCATGTTCCCACTCCCCACCTCACAGAAGTTTGCCTAGACAGGAATGTGGCCCTTGGTTCCCCACCTTGGAGAGCCACTGCCAGTCAGAGCAGGCAATATTGTGCTAGATGGATAAACGGTATGATCTCCTAGAAAGAGGCTTGATTATCCTAGACTTGTGCTTGTGATCAGATTGCAGCCCTAGGCATTGTATGTTCAGACCTCCACACCAGGTGACCTTCTTCTCATTGCTTTTCCAGGATCCCCATGTAGAGGAATATGAAGACAAAGACTGGACCTTCGTGATTGAAAACGTATGTGGAAGTGAACCTGTTTCTGGGAGCCTCAAATGTGGGCTTTGGTGGGCCTAGGAATAGGAACTGAGAGGAGGCAGGCCTTTTGTCTAAAGCTGTGGGCATCTTTTCTTGCCAGGAGTGTCCCTTGCTCAGCAATACAGACCTGTATTGATTGAGTTCTAAAAAAGCAAAAGAAGGATGCCCTTACCTCAGGCAGCAATGGCAGGCCTTGTCAGTGTCACTGATTTTTCACTCTGGGGTTGTGGCTGTGATGGTGTGCCAGTCTTAGCCCCTCCAGCAGCTTGCAAGTCCATCAAGGATGTGTGTGCTCCCTCTCTCCCTCCCAGCTCTGTGATCCTGTAGCCATTTTAAGCTATCCAGCGGGCTGCCGTGTCTGAAGTGGAGCTGACTTGCATCCTGCTGCTCCAAAGAGACTAGAACTATAGAACTCTATGATTCTACCCCTGAAGGCCCCACTATATGATCCAAGAAGAGAGTCAAGGCAAGGAAGCAGGGATGGGCAATCTCAGGCCCAAGGGAATGAGATGTGGCCCTCCAGGCCTCTCTGTCTGGCCCTCAGAATTCTCCTCAGGCCACGCCTCTCACACACCCCAAGTGTTCTTGCCTGGCTGGAATGTGGCCTTTAAACTCTGACAAAGCCTCTCTTGCCTGGATGGAGGATAGAATCTGTCAACGTTTCCCTTTTTTTAAGGGAAATTCCCTTATTCCGAATAGGATTCCTCACAAGAAAAGGGAAAAGTTGACAGCTATGCTATGATAGAGAGGTTGGTAGGGATGTGTAGAAACTGGACTACTGCACAAAGATAATATTTACATTCAAGGCTCCTCCCACTTTCACTGAGATGTTCCCTCTGGGAGGTTTCCGAAAAGAGAAAGCGGACCTCAGGCTGGAAAACATTCCCCAGTGTTAAAGGTGGAAAGGAAGTACAGTATTTTGACTTGATCCCAGGCAGATGATGGCAACGAGGGCAATTTTCTGATAGCCGGAGACATGAGATTGTGGCTGAGTATAGGTTCCTCATGGTGGGGAGGACGCATGCATGGAAAAGGGGTTTGAAAGCTGTGCATTGTGGGAGGAATAAGGGGCAAGCGGGAAAGGCGAGTTTGTGAATATGTGTGCAGAGAGAATGTCAGTTGTCCTAAGCAGAAATCATGACTGTTAACACCCTCACGCCAGGAATCAAAGGGGCACCGGAAGGTCCTGGCTTCTGTGGATGTGAACCTCAAGCGCTTTGCCAGCACCACGCCCACCCAAGTGGACCTGAAGCTTAATCTGAAGCCGCGGTCGGTGAAGGTGGTGGCCGCCACACTGCAGCTCACCCTCTCTTGTGTCTTCCTCCGTGAGGGGAAAGCCACGTGAGTGCTGTCTTTCGGGGAGAGGGTCGTGGCGGAAGGACCTCTTCCCTTTTAAAAATGAGGCTATCCTGGAATCCTTTGTTGCCCTCTCTTTGGGGAAAGCACCATAGCACTTCCTTGGCCTCCAGAAGATCCTTGGTTCAGTGCCTGCCATCTCCAGTTGGAAGGATCAGGTGGAAGAAGATGGGAAAAGACTCTTCCCTACTACAGACCCTGGAGAATGGCTGCTAGTCAGAGCAGGCAATATTGGGCTAGATTGTATTGGCCAAAGGTAGCTTTGCATCAGGGCCCATTAACTCAGGAGATGGAGCACCTCCTCTGAATGTTGATAACAATATTTGGGTTGTAGGGGATGAAAAAGGAAGGCACTTTGCGAGACAGGAACTTTGGAGACTCACCACTAGACAGAATAACATTTATTTATTTACTTATTTTGCACTGCCTATACCAGCAGGTCTTGGGCAGTTCACAACATAAAACCATGATATAAAAACACAAAATTGAATAAATTATTATGTACAGTATTAGATTTATATACTGCCCCTCATCACAAGATCTCAGGGTGGTATACAGGATAAAATGCAAGGTAAAAAACACAAGTAAATAGTTAAAACAAAACCAACTAAACAATACCTCCCCCTTCCCACAAACACATTTAAAAGGTTGTAGGATATTAATCAGCCAAGGGCCTGTTTGAAGACGAACACTTTTGCCCGGAGCCTAAAATACATATAATGAGACTCCAGGCGAACCTCCCTGGGGAGGGCATTCCACAAATGCAGAAAAGGCCAGTTCTTGTGTTGCCACCCTCTGAGCCTCACAAGAAGAAGGGTCTCAGATGATGAATGCAGAGTCCAGGGTCGGTTTATATGGGGAGAGGCAGTCCTTGAGGTATTGCAATCCTGAGCCGTTTAAGGCTTTATAGGTCAAAGCCAGCACTTGGAATTGGTTGAAGAAAGTACTTGGCTAGATGAATAAACAACTTCCTATCTTCTTATAGTAAGATCTACAATAACTGGATTGGCATCCATTGTTCAGGGAGCAGGGGAGTCACCTTTGGCCAAAAATGTCCTGGCCAGGGTGGATGATGGAAAAGCACCTGCCTTCTTGTGACATTCCTTTAACCCTTTCACCTTTGCAGGGATGAGGACATGCAAAGTTTGGCAAGCCTGATGAGCGTCAAACCCTCCGATATCGCCAACCTGGAGGACTTCGCTGACAGCGAAGAGGAGTCAGAGGAAGCCCTGAAGAAGAGCCGCCAAGAGGATAGTGCAAGCCAGGGGGCATTGTCTAAAGGTGGGGGGACCCTTCTGTGCCAGAAACCTCACATTTCTTGGGCCCAGCCCTGCAGACCTCTTTCCTCCAGTCTTGGAAGTCGCCCCCTCCGTCTCCACTCCTGGTTCCTGGAACCAGAGCTAATTGTCCCTTGCTAGAGCTTGAATTGGAGCAAACGAGTTGCTTGGGTTCTGTCAAAGGTCACTTTAGTTAACTTGCAGGTGAGCTGAGGTCTTTTGTGGAGCTTTGGCCTGGCCCATCAGCTCTTGGTTTTCCAAGACTCTTTGTAAATAAGTAACTTGCTGAACCATTGAGGTCTTGCCATATGTTTTTACTTGGCTCTTATCAAGCATAGTTTGAATTGCCAGTGCCGTTGCTTAAGAGAAATTAATGAAAATGAACCTAAGCAAAAGGGTGGCCAAACTCTAAACCCAAGGGTGGGGAACCTGCAGCCAGATGTTGCTGGACACCAGCTCGTATCAGCCCCAGCCAGCATGACTGGTGGTCAGGGATGATAAAGAGTTGTCATCCAGCAACCTTGAGGTGGGGGGCTGCTGGTTCCCACTTTCTGGTTTAGGTTTTATTGTTTTCATTATGTTTTTCTCTGTATTAATCTTGCTTACTTACTGTCAGCTGCCGTGGAGACCTGATGTCGGGTAGAAAGGCATATAAACAAATAAATGTGGGAGACTAGCACTAAAACAGTAGCTTATCGCCGATGGCCCTAACCATTGTCCCTGTTGGCTGGGCCTGGTGGGAACTGAAGTCACAAACAACTTCTGGAGGACAGCAAGTTTCCCATGGCTGTTTTAGGGTTACATCTATGAGCCTTGGGCTTATGTACTTCCCCTTCGGGAGATTGGGATATTTTCCTTCTCCTTCAAACTCATCCAAGCCTCTTTACATCTGCACTTGGGGGAACTCTGGTTAGTCTATGGCTAGTTCAAACATCAGGATCAAACTGTGGTTTATGATTCTGGCTTCTTCATTATCTATAGTTTAAACTAACCAGTGTTTCCTTGACTTCATACCTACCGTATGTAACAGGGAACGTTGCCAGAAGAGGAGAGAGGGAAGGTTGCAACCATTGTTCAGTGCAGCCTTGTAAAAAAAGCTCATAAAAGTTACAAGGGTGCCATTTTTTACTAGCCTGCTAAGAAGCTACCTGCTTACATTTCCATGCTCTCTCTGGAGGAGGAGAAACATGTAAATACAGTGAAAACCAAGCTGACTAGCAGAGGATGGATGGAGTGAACTATCCATCTTCTCCTATCCCACTGCGTTTCCATGCTGGTTGTGCTGGGTATACTCTGTACTTCCTCTTCCCTCAGAAGGTCAGGATCCAGAGGATGATGAGAAAGATGCTTCTCTGCCTGAGACCCCAAGAACCGCTGCCAGTCAGAGCAGGTCATACTGGGCTAGATGGAGAGAAAAAATATCACTGGGTATAATGCAGGTTCTGTCCCCACATCCTCCTATTGGACAGCACAATCACAGAATTTCCCACCCCATCAAACATCCATTGGCTTTCTGGACTCTCTTTGCTTTTCCTTCTCAAGAGATACCGTGTCTTTCTTGCCTGGCTGGGAGCATCGTTGTGCTTTTCAAATGTCCCTTTTCCAAATTTAATTATTCATGCATGCCCTGCCCTCTTCCTAGAATCTGCTGTATCATTGCTCACCTTCCCCCACAGTGCTTCTCCACCAGTGATTTCGCATTTGCTTCTGCCTTTAAGTCACTCTCTCTCTTTATTCTCTGTCTGTCTGTCTGTTTCATCCATTCAGGATTTCTCCAAAACGTGTTGACGGACTATTTTGCAGGTAGGCGTAGGCAGACGCCCAAGGTTTGCTTAGCACCATTGAACCATCGTTTTCATAACCTGGCTGGAACTCAACCTCTGTGACTTTCTCCCAATGCATACTGGGGAACTTGTGACTCATGCTCACAATTGTGGCTGCTTATTCGGAGGGTGTTGCCTGTTGCGGGTTGATCAGCATGCAGCAGAGAATGATTGTGATTGTGTAATGCAGGCTTCCCCAACCTGGTGCCCTTTTAGAGCAAGGCCAGCGGATGTATTTTAGCATAAGAGGTGGTGTTCTATTTTGTGTGCATGAGAGAGAGAGATTGCAATCTAAATCAGGGGTTGCCCACATGGTTCCTGTAGGTGCAGTGGCGCCCTTGAGGTCATTCCTGCTGCCCACAAAGTCTCTTGAGCCAATTAGCAAGGCCTTTTGAAAAGTACATACAGCTAAAGGAGGAAGTTGGAAGAGTGGCACTCTTTCCCACTTCCTCTTTCAGCTCTATGGGCTCTTCAAGGCTCAGCTTAACTCCACAGAATCCGGCTTTTACCCAGATCTCTTGAAAAAGCAAAATGTGGGCATGTGCTCTCTCTGCCACTCTGCCAAAGAGGGGGGTGGGGTGGGGACTGATCTGGGGAAGGGGGAGAGAAGCGAATGGAGGTGACCACAGCAGTCGCTCCAAAGGCCAAATGTGATCATAGTTGGTGATCCCTCGTCCAAATGATGGCAGTAGTAGGAGAGGAAGGGGACAAAATGAAGAGGTGGGCTGGATTGCAAGGGCCAGTCCTTTGCAAGCCTGTGTTGTGGTTTCATTTCAGTTGGGAAGGGGCTCTAAAGGACTGAGGCTTCACAAGGCGAGAGGGAAAAAGAGGGAGCGGGCAGCCTTCTGCAAGGGAGTTCCAGGCATGGATAGCAGTGTGTTCTTGTGTTGTTGTCATTGTTGTTTCCAGAGGGATTCTTTAGCTCCACATTTCCTGCATCTAGCAGGGGGACTAAAATGACTTCAAAGGGACCAGGTAGTTTGGGGGCTGCTCTGGGAGTGTTTGGCATTCGGTACAGGCAGTAGATTAGGATTAGAACATGTGAAGAGCTCTAAAGATGGATTAGGCCAAAGGCTGGGGGGTGGTTTGCATCTGGTCCAGCCCTCTGTTCTCCCAGTGGCCAACCAGATGCCTCAAAGGGAAGCCCAAAAGCAGGAGCTGAGCACAACAGCAGCTTGTGACCCCCAGTGACTGGCATTCAGAGGTAGAAAACTGCCATTGTGGCTAGTAGCCATGGATAGCCTTATCCTCCACGAATTGTATCTAATCCCCTTTATCTTTCCTCCTCCTCCTAATGCAGACACGTCACGGGATCTGAACACTCTGGCCGAGGAAGAGGAGGACCCGTCTGCTCAGAGAACATTGGCAACAGCTGCCCCTTCCAGGAAGGAAGGTAAGCGGGAGGAAGGAGTCTGCGTACCAAAGGTTGCTGCATCCCTTGTTCTGCAGGGGTGTGGGCTGGGCAGAGGGGAGAAGTCGGCCACACCCACACCATACGTTGAAAGTGCTGTTGCACCACTTTTAGCAGCCAGCAGCCAAGGCTTCCTCCAAAGAATCCTGGAAATGGTAGTTTGCCGAGTGTTGTTAGGGGACTCCTCATAGAGCCACATGTTCAGGCACCCTTGACGGACTGCAACTCCCAGAATTCTTTGCAGGGGGAGCCATGACTGTTAAAGTGATAGAAGTGATTGGTGTCAATATGATGCTTTGACTGATGACTGAAGGCGTGTGTTACTGGCAAGCGTGAGAAGCAGGTGTAATGTAAGGGAAGGAGGAGGTTTCATTTGTGGTAAAAAGGGTAAAGGGACCCCTGACCGTTAGGTCCAGTCGCAGACGACTCTGGGGTTGCGGCACTCATCTTGCTTTACTGGCCGAGGGAGCCGGCGTACAGCTTCCGGGTCATGTGGCCAGCATGACTAAGCCACTTCTGGTGAACCAGAGCAGTGCACAGAAACGCCGTTTACCTTCTCGCCAGAGTGGTACCTGTTTATCTACTTGCACTATGTGCTTTCGAACTGCTAGGTTGGCAGGAGCAAGGACCGAGCCACGGGAGCTCACCACGTCGTGGGTAGAGAGGATTAGAAAGGATAAACATTTGAAGCAGTTTTTTGCCTGGTCTAGACCCATGATTAAGCATCTCCTGCTTGCAGGCCTTACTGGGTCCAGCACAGGTCCCCTTTTAGCTTTTAGTGTTATGTTGCAAAAGCTATGCCTGCTTCTCCCACACCTGAGAAGTTGTCACATGGGTTGCTGTTGAAAATAAGCAATTGACATCCTGAAAGTGTGTTCCCAGTTGTTTCTTAGCAAGGGAGGTTTGCTATCACAACCAGTCAGATGATAGGCATGAACTTCAAGCCTGCTGAGGTCGGCTGCATTGTGGAGTGACCTCCTGGGCACTCTGTAGCACAGCCAATCAGTCAGCGTTGATTAGCTGTGACTGCAAGCCCTGCTAGGATCTTCCTTTGAACTTAAGCTGGACTGCGAAGGAAAAACGGGCTACCTGATGTTGTAGGTGGTATCAAGTGATTGGCAAAGTGGACTGTTAGGGAAGCCAGGATCCAGCTGGGAAAAGGCACTCCTAGCTTAGACCATCTAGCTCCACATTGTCTCACAGTGTGGCTCTCTTAAGGGTCCAGGGAGGAAGCCCCAATGGGATGCAGAAGGTCCCAGTTTGAATTCCCAGCATCTCCAGTTAAAAAAGAACGTAGGAACATAGCAAGCTACCTTATATGGAATTAGACCATTTGTCCATCTAGCGCTGTGTTGTCCACACTGGCAGGCAGCAGCTCTCCAGGCTTTCAGGCAAAAATAACACAGAAGAAAACATTATATTAGGGAAGATCGCTTTGCAAAAAATGTGCAACGTGTTAGGCAAAACTGCACACGAGACTGTGTCTATTAGGAGAAATTTTGCACAAAATGCCAATGAATTTTCATTGTTTTGTTTTTATGCAAACTGATGTGGAAACAGAACTTCAGATCGGGTAAATGAGAAACTGAAAGAAATAGATTTATAAGCTAAATGAATATAGAGTTAGCAAAACTAACAGCAGCCATAAGATCCCAAACAAATCAAAATTTAAAATTACAATGGAATTGCTTTGACGAATACATGGAAAAATACTGTTCTAAAAAGAATATGTTAATATGCATAGATTAAATATGTAAAGTAGATGTGAGAATATGAATAAATAGGTAAAGCAAAGATGAAAATGAAATCAGGAATGGTTGTAAGAGATGAAGATTCTTAGAAATGCAATGGAATAATCAAATAAAAATTTAAGGAAGTTGAGCCGTGGTGGAGGGAGGTCATGGGGTGGGTAGGGTGCCTTTTTTGAGTTTGTAGGGACTATATGTATAATATGTATATTTGTGTTATTTGTTGTTATGTGTATTTGTTTTTATTTGAACTTTTTGAATAAATAATAATATTTTTTTAAAAAAAAAAGAAACTGAAAGAAACGGATTTTGACTGATTTGCCTGTCCCTCCCAACACCTGAGCTCTTCTCTCTTGCCCCATAGCTGTTGCTGAGGTTCCCAAGAAACCATTTGGTGCTGTTCCCAGTGGCACCATTGCCCCCATGGACAGCCTTCCACCTGCGGCAGAGCCAGCCCCTACCATCTCTGGGGCGGCACCCTTTGCAGTAAGTGGTGCAGAGTGTGCTGGGAGTGTGGGGCACGGAGGGGCAAGTGGTGTGTTGCCAGGAGGAGCGACTGGCCCCTCAGGAGGCCCGGACACCCAGAACCAAGCTGCGGGGACTTTCTCAGAGTTGGCACAGGCAGGGGCTGAAGAAGAGAAGGAAGAGAAAGGACCCAAACTGCTCTGGGGACAGCTGGCGCCATTGGACAGCACGGAAGTTAGGTGAGTGCTGCTTTATCGGGAGATGGGGGAAGCTGGACATCTGGGTCCTGTCGCAGAATTTGAAAGAAGGAGCATCTATTTGGGTTTGAGCAAAGGGACAAGATGCAACATTGCATGCATTTCTCGTGGCTGCTTGTTTTTCTCTCTGTCTTAATAATTGTCACTGATAGAAGCTTCCTTTTGGGTTCAAATTTGGTGGGGTTGGGGTTTTTTAAACAAAGAAAAATGGGACTGTGGAACAGAGGATGGGCTTAAATCCCCCTTCTGTGTGTTCAAAACGGTCCCAATCCTCTCCTTTCTGCTACAACTTCTATTGTAAAAGGGGGGGAAATGCATTTCATTTGAGATCCACATCTGTTTTGGCCCTGGGCTCGGTTCTATGCTCTTGCTTTCATGCTGTCTCTCCCTCCACATCCACACCATAACATTCAAAGTACAGTGGTACCTCGGTTAAGTACTTAATTTGTTCCGGAGGTCTGTACTTAACCTGAAACTGTTCTTAACCTGAAGCACCACTTTAGCTAATGGGGCCTCCTGCTGCCACCGCGCCGCCGGAGCACAATTTCTGTTCTCATCCTGAAGCAAAGTTCTTAACCTGAGGTACTATTTCTGGGTTAGCGGAGTCTGTAACCTGAAGCGTATGTAACCTGAAGCGTATGTAACCCGAGGTACCACTGTACTCTTATATCACTTTAACCGTCATGGCTTCCCCCAAAGGATCTGGGAAGTGTAGTTCGTTAAGGGTGCTGCTGAGAGCTGTTAGGCGTCCTCCTCCTCCCCTCACAGAGCTAGAGTTTTCAGAATCGCTCTTCTCTGAGGCTTCTAGCCCTGTGAGGGGTCCCCTGACAACTCTCAACACCCCAAACAAACTATAGTTCCCTGGATTATTATTATTTGGGGGGGGGAGCCATGGTTACATAAAGCATTATCATAGTATTTAAAATGAATCATGCAGATGGGCCCCCCCTTCCTTCCTTCCTTCCTTCCTTCCTTCCTTCCTTCCTTCCACGCTCTCGTTGGACACAGGAAGTGCAGAATCCCTCGTGCTTTTTTGTCTGCCTGATCCGCTGAGGAAGGCGCCTCTATTTATTTTGGGCGGGCCTGAAATGCATGTGGTTGCAAAGGAGCAAAGTGAGACGGACAGCTGCGAGTTTTGCTTCTCCTTTCTTTGGGTGTGAAGGTGCTTGCCAGATATAGCTGCTTGTCCCTGCTACCCCACCCCCAAGGCTAGGAAGAAGTAAGATTGTTCCACTCGCAGGAAGAAAAGAGAAGTTTGCTCGCAGGAGGAACGGGAAGTGAGAGGCCTCTCAGGGCAGGGAGGGGTTGGGGAAAGGGGAATTCGGCTGTTTAGAAGGATGAGGGTGGGGCTGGGAAGGAAGCAGGACACTGCACTGCCCCATTGCAAAAAACATATTCCCTCCTCCCCAGCACTGGTCTTTAAAATGAGTCTTGACTACATGGCTTTGCTTTGGGGTGTGTGGGAGGGGCAATTTCAAAGCCTCCATATACCAGTTGTTGGGAGTCTCAAACTCAGGTCTTGCTTTCAGGCTTCCCATAGTGGTGACCTGGTTAGATTAGATCAAGGTTTCCCAAAGGGTTTCCAACAGTTGTGTTTTGGGGTTTTTTTGGACTACAATTCCCATCATCCTTGACCACTGGTCCTGCTAGCTGGGGATGATGGGAGTTGTAGTCCAAAACCAGCTGGAGACCCAAGTTTGGGAAATCCTGGATTAGACAAATTTATGGAGAGTGAGGCTGTCTGTGGCCTCCAGGATCAGAGACAGGATGCCTCTAACACGCCACTTGCTGGGAATCACAAGCAGGGAAAGTTGGTGTTGCGCTCTGGTCCTGCTTGCTGGTTTCCACTGGTCTCCTGCTTTTCCTCTGTAGGGAACTTTAAAACAACAGCAACAAAACCAAACCCCTTTTGTTGCGAAGGGTTCTGGGTTGTTGTGCAAGAGGGCAGTCAGTTGCTCTGATTCACTTTGTGGTAGCAGATTTTGCACGAGTTTCTCCTTTTCTTCTCGTAAGAAGAGCTTGGCTACTTGGTCAGACTAAAGGGCTACCTAGTGTCCAGCATCTGGTCAGATGTCCCAGTGGGAAGTCCAGGTTGTGAGTGCAAGGACCCCTCTCCAATGCTGCTCCTCAAAGAGCAATGCCACTTCTGATGCTGGAGGGCATATGCTGTCACCGTGGCTAGTAGCCATCGATAGCTTTACCCTCCTCGAAATTGTCTATTCCCACTTTAAATATGCCTGTATGGGTGCCTATCACTGCATCTTGTTGCAGTGAGTTCCATAAATTTAAACTATTCCATAAGTTAGCTATTTTATTTGCAGCATTTTTTTGCTGCTTCATAACGTAACGTCCTCTGGGCGTTTTGAAATAAATATGTAGAAAGTATTTAATAACCTAAATGGATGGGCAGCATAATCCCTTGCATGGATCAGTGCTCAAATTATAGTTGGAGGAGGAGTTATAGGGTCCCATAATGACACCCACAAGTCCCAACTCAGTCATATTGTACCCCTCCCTTGTTAGCTTTTAAGAACAGTCACTAATGTAGGAGGTGGGGAGCAAGTTCATTTTATCTCCCTCCATATTTCAAAAACTGGCAGGGGTGATCTAGAGCTAGCTTTGGGCAGGGGTCATTTGTAAAAGAACCTGAAGTTCTTATTATTCTTACTCTTATTCTTATTAAAATGTGTGTGCCAGCCTTCATCCGTAGATCTCAGGGTGGTTCACAACATAAACTTGCAATATAAAAAACACAAAACACATATTAAAAATAAGAACAAAAACTCCCACAACACATTTTAAAAGACATCTGATATAGTCGTTTGAGTGTGGCTTACAGTGCTTAGATGGGTCCGTTCTACACCATAGGAATTCTCTGAATTAAGAATGGGGAACTTTTGGCCCTCCAGACATTGTGGGTCTCCCAACTCCCATCTTTCCTTACCTTTGACTGTGTGGTCTGGGGTTGATGGGAGCTGGAGTCCAGCAACATCTGGAGGGTCCTTGGGATGAATAATTCCATCCACAAAGAACAGGGGTAGCCAATGGTCAGGGGCTGATGGGAGCTGTAGTGCAAAAACAGGAGGACTGCAGGTTCCCTATCCGTGACACTGAGATCATTTTTCTGACTTGCTTTCTCTGCCCTTGTCTCTCCTGTTTCCCCACCATGCCTGTCTTTTCCATTTCTCTCTGGACTTTTGCACTATCCTGTACCATTTCCCACTGCTTGCTTCTGCTAACCTGCAAAAAACAAACAGGGCTGCTGTTGCCCAGGGTCAGTCTAGAAGGCAGCAGTGTTGGGGAAGTGATGGTTGTTGTTTTTCGCATGCCTGCATGCACATGCAGGCAGTGAAGTGGGTCTCAGAGCAGAGATGGAGAGTTAGGATGCCAAGGGAGAATGCTAGTAGGAAAACAGAAAAGGTTGAGGCAGGGAGACAGTGGTGGCTCCATCCCAACTCTCGCCCAGGAAGGGGTTTGAACTTTTCATTGGCAGAAGAAAGATGTGTTGTCCTTGTGGGGCCAATTTCTCAGGACTTGCCTTTCTTGCTTGTTTCCAGGCCTGGCGATATCTGGAAACCCAGAGAGCAGAACCCTCTTCCTGCACCACAGAGGAGGAAGAAGAGCCCCCTCAGGGGACCTCCAGGCCCAGGGCCCACAGATTTCCCTCTCTCGCCTCCGTTGGCACCTGAGGCCCCCCCTGTGCGGAAACGCAGGCTGGAGAAGATGCCGCTGTCCCCAGAGTCTCCAAGCCCCTCGGCAGAGGTGGCCACACCTTTGGTGGAGGACAGCTCCAACCCCCTCAGCATGCCCTGTGCCCCAGATAGCCCGCCTAGGGAAAGACTAGGCCGCAGGAGCCTGACAGAAAGACCCTCCTCTCCCACCCATGGTTCTGTGGTGATGTATTTTGCAGAAGACTCAGCCCTCGCTGAACACAGGCCCCTCCTAGTCACCGACGACGCAGAGTCCATGGGGTCGTCTTCGGATGCGGCCTTCATGGCCTTGTCTCCCCTCATAGGGCCTTCCCCCATGGCTGCTTTTTTTGGAGAAGCAGCAACTAGCGCAGCAGGAGAGCCATCCCTGTTAGCAGTTGCTCCTGTCTCGCCTGGTGGGGGTAGCGCTGTGGTGAAGATGGAGCGATGGGGAGGGGGGACATGGACTCCTGGAGATGGCAGCCTGCCTGAGGTACCCCCGTTTGGCCCAGCAAGGAGTGGGGTGGAGGAGGAGGAGGGGGTTGCTTTCAAAGGAGAGCTTTCTGATGGCGAGCTGGGCTGTGCAGTGGAAAAGATGCCCCCTTTGGAACTGGAGAGGGAGCAGATTGAGGCTGAAACCAGCCAGGAGGCATGTGAAGCTGTTTCTGTCGAGGAGGCTCCTAAACAGGAGGAAAGTTGGATAGGGGACAAAACAGAGATGGGCTGTTGCCAAGTGTCTGAGGGGCTTGAAGGCCCCAGCCCACCAATAAGCCTTTCCCCAGAAGCGCCCCTGCAGCAGGTGGAATTTGTGCCAGAGGAAGATTTGGCTGGGGTGGGTGGCAGCGGCCTTCAAACCTTGCCAGACTCGCCACTGTCTCCTGCAAGGGAGGGCAGGGAAGAGGTGGAAGAGGTGAGCATGGCAGAGATGCCCATCCCGGTCCTCACTTCCCCACCCAGTCCTGAGAGGAGTAGGGATGTGGGTGACAAAATGGCAGCTGCTGAGAGCAGTCTCCAAAGCCTGCCAGAAGGCTTGGCGTTTTCAGGACTGGAGGAAGGAGAGGCAGGTGATGGGAGGAATCCTGAGGGGAGAAGAGCTTCTGGAGGGACCTTTCAGGAGGAGGCGGCTGAAGAGGAAGCTGCTCAAGTGGAAGGTATGGCTTCTGAGGATGGAGAAGAGCAGTGCAAAAAAGAACACAGCAGAGAGGAAGGGCCGGAAGGTGTTCTGGAGACGGCGGCAGCAGCGGAGTCGCACAAGCCAGATGGGGACAGGAGGAGTGAGGCGTCGGGCCTGGAATTTCCAGAGAGCAGTGCCCCCAGCTTAAAAGCAGCAGGGATGGGCCAAGAATGGCTGAAGAGCTGCAGTCCGTCAGACAGCGGAGAGGTCAAGGCAGAAAAAGCATCCAGCACAGAGGCAGATAATTTGCCACCGGGGAACAAAGAGCAAGCGGTAGTTTCGACTGAAGCTCCTCACCCCCCAAGTCCTCCATCACCTCAGGGCCCTGCCTTACCTCTCCCAGCTCCCCGCTCCCTCAAGGAGAGGAGTGCCCGGTCCAGCCAGGAAACTCTGGCACCAGTCCCCCCACCCCGTGGCACAGCAACAGACCTTGGAGCTCAAGGCGAATCCCAGGTACAGAAGGCCGCACCATGCCATCCTCCTTACTGTCGACAACCCATGGCCAATTCTCTCCCCTGCTTTCTCAATGTGCAGCTAACTCTGGTTTTGTTGTGGGACACTCCCTGCTTTGTATATAAGGAAGTGGTGATAGGAGGGCCGAGGTCAGAGCATGGTGGTTGGAGCCTTGTTGTAAGATAACTTGAAACTATGGGATCCCAGAACCTCATTCCTTTTAAATGTGTTCGATTCTGGAGCAGTGAGTGTTGAACCTTACCAGTTAAACTGGGTGCGGGATTTGGAGCAGGAAGGGTCCTGCTGAGACAGAAGAGGCAGAGCTCATGATGGCTCCTAATTTCCTCCTGTGGGGAGGGGTGGCAGGAATACAGTGTAGAGCAGAAGACCTACAGAGACCCAGTTGGGTCTCCCAGCGATCATAGCATGCTGCAGAGGGACAGGTGAAGCAGCGTGCCCCATGGCCACTGCCCATGGGCAGGTTCAGGGATATTTGCTGGTTTGTTGCTTGCATCCCGGCCTATATAGAAAGCTGCCTTATACCAAGTCAGACCCTTGGCCCATCAAGCTCAGTGTTGTCTCTGCAATGACTGGCAGCAGCTCTCCCAAGATTTCAGGCAAGCAGGAATTTCTCCCAGCCCTATCTAGATATGCCAGGGATTGAAACAGGGACCTTCTGCATGCAAAGCAGAAACCTACAGCCGTCCTGCATGTATATACGTGTCTGTGTGTGTGTGCTTCTGTCTTTGTGTCTCTGTGTTGGTTCCAACAAGCTCAGTAGAGCAGATTGGCCAACAGTACCATATCCCACGCATGGCAGTACACAATAGTGTGCAGGAAAGAGTAACAATAGTAGGCAGAAAAACAATAGAATTCATTTTTTTAAATGCTCGGTGCATCCCAAAGGCAAATGGAAAGGTCCTTTACCTGGTGCTTCAATGTGGGGAGCATCTGAGTGTTATTTGAAAGGGAGTTAGGGAGTTCCATGACGTGTGTGTGTGTGTGTGTGTGAGAGAGAGAGAGAGAGAGAGAGAGAGAATGAGAATGAGAATGAGAATGAATGAATGAATGAATGAATGAATGAATGAATGAATGGCTGTGTTGCTGTCCACCCAGCAGAAGCTAACGCTGGTACAATGAGCTGAGCATCCTGAGCAGACCTTAATAGTTGTATATCCATCTTAACCCTTGTGCGTGAACAAGCATACTGAAATGCTGATAGACCCAATTAGCAGTGGCTGGATGGCATGCAAGCGCGATCTTCACTGCTACTTTCCCCAGGCATTGTCACTCCCACCAGCCTCAGCCAATGTGGCTGACAGCCAAGAACGATGGGAGTTGTGGCCCAGCAACACCCCACCCGTGACCTAGAAAGTTTTGCCACAATTGTGGGTGCAGGGAGGGAGCTATCAGTGTCCCTTCACCCAGACCCATGACCAGCTTCTCCCCTCCCCTCCCCCACCCTTTTTAGGTTGACTCCCCCACCAGCCCATCGCTTGTGAGTTCCAGCCAGTCCTTGCTGGAGTGGTGTCAGGAAGTGACGGCAGGCTCCCGGGGCGTCCGCATCACCAACTTCACCACGTCTTGGCGCAATGGGCTGGCATTCTGTGCCATCCTCCATCACTTCCACCCAGAGAAGATGTGAGTTGTTGTCTTGCGTGCAGAGCTGCTGTTTTGATGGGAGCCCATGGTGGCGGCTGCATGGCTGTTTCACTGTGGCAGAGAACTGACACGTAAGGGAGCTGTCCTGATGGCAGACCCAAAGGTCTAGTGTCCTGCCTGTGGCTCTTACAGTTAACCTAGTTAAAGAATGTTGTCTGGATTCATTATCTCTTCTAGAAGATCAGTGTAGTAGAAGCGGCCTGCCTTCTATCAAGTCACACCATTGGTCCAGCTAGTTCTGTAATGCGTAGACTTTCCGTAGCAGGAAAATCTCCCAACCCTACTTGGAGACGCCAGGGATGGAACCTGGGACCTCCTCCATTGAAAGCCCCTGAACTATGGGCCTTTCCCATTGAATTTATGTGCATTTGCATGTTCCCGAAACCTCAACAAATCTGCCTTTGAGGAGATACTGCAGGAAATGTGAAGAACTTGAGAATCTGCCTTAGAATCATAGAACTATAGAAGGGTCGTCTAGTCTTGCAAAGCTAGGCTTGCAGGGCACCATGAATGCACCCCTCAAAGCCAGCCAGCCAATGGGTAGGGGTTGCTCCAGTGGTGCAAAAGGCTTTGTTGGAGGGAGGAGAGCCCCCTGTGAATGGGGTGGGGAGGAGGGTGTCTACTGGCCTGAGCAATGAAACATCCAGAAGCATAGGGATAGACAAGAGATCAAGGCACCCGGGGATAGACTGTTTTAAGCAGAGGTAACGAGAAAAGGTTGGGGGTCATTGTGGCAGTAGGGCCAAGTACGGACAGTGGAGGTGGTGGTGATAGAAAGTTTTGGGGTCCCAGGTGATCCAGGTCAAAGCCTGCTCACAGACTTTATGCTTCTCCCTTCCCACCTTCAGCAATTACGAAGCCCTGGACCCGCTTGATATCAAAGAGAACAATAAACTGGTGAGTCTGTAGCTCCAGCTTTCCTTGAGCCAGAAGAAATTGGGCCAGGCTGTTGCTTGGACATGCTTTAGAGGGACACCTTTAACATAGTGAGGTCCCAAGGCCTTGTTGGGGAGAGGTTCGCATCCTTAGCTGAGCTATTGAGTTTCTGGATGGCCTTAAGTCAAAGTTACTCTAGGCTGACTACCTCACAGGGTTGTTCTGGGGATAAATAATTCAGAAAACTCTGGGGTGGCCCAGAGTGGACAAAACAGGTGCAGGAGGCCTCTGTTTCTCTCAGCCCTCCCACATGTAAAACGAGTAATAGTGTCAAGTTGGTGTAGTGGTTAGAGTGTTGGCAGGTTGGATTAAAATCCCCACTCAGCCCTGAAGCTCACTAGTGACCTTGGGCCAGTCACTTACTCTCAGCCTACCTCACAGAATTGTTGTGAGGATGAAATGGGGAGAACTATATATGCCACTTTGAGCTCATTAGAGGAAAGGTGGGATAGGTGATACATAGATAGATAGATAGATAGATAGATAGATAGATAGATAGATAGATAGATATGCATAAAAGTTTTTTTAGCCCTTGTAAAATGCAGTAGGGGAGGAGGAGAAGAACATGATAATAAATAAAACCCTGCTGTGGAAAAAGCCCTTTGGTTGGGAAAAGGCTTTAACAGGCTCTTTGAGTTCCTCTCTCTTTCTCTCCTTCCATAATCAGGCCTTTGATGGCTTTGCCTCACTGGGGATCTCCCGGGTGATGGACCCTGCCGACATGGTTTTCCTGGCTGTGCCCGACCGGCTAATCGTCATGACATACCTGTGCCAAATCCGGGCTTTTTTCACTGGGCAAGAGCTGAACGTGGTGCAGTTTGCCACCAACAGCAACCAGACCACCTACAAGGTGGGCAAATTTGACACGGACTCGTCTGGCTCCATTGATCCCGTCGACTTCTACTCCCAGCACCTCCACGTTGCCGCCTCCCAGACAGAGCAGCCCGGTGGGTCGGGCGCAGAGGACTCTGGGGTGGCAAAGGCATCCAGCACCATGCCAGAGGAAGGCCAGAAGCCAGAGTTGGAGGATGCTGCCCCCGAGCATTCTCAGAGCGAGGAGAAGGCAGATGCTGCAAAGGATTCTGGGAAGGCAGCTGTGACAGAGGACAAGGTGGCGGAAGCCAACAGTGCTGAGCCGCTACAGCCTGTGGAACTAGATCAGGCACCTGAGGCGGTGAACATGGCGGAAGCTGACAAGAAGGGAATTGTCAATGGTGCAGCCGTCAAGCCAGCCGACGAAGCCACACCAGAGCCCCTCAGAACTGTGGACTGTAAAGCTGAGGGTGCGAATTCTGATGAGAAGGCTGTGGCTGAGAGTACTGCAGACACACAGTCTCTTCCCACTAAGGCGGAGGCCTCCCAATCTGATGGGAACACACTTGTTAATGGCACTGCAGCCGATTCAGCCATGGAACGTGGGGCCAGTTTTCAGGCCCAAGTGGATTCTAGGACTGAGGCCCTGACGCCTGGTGCACAAACTGTGGCTAATGGCACTGAAGCCAGTCAAAACCCTGAACGGCAGGAAGAGGTCTCTGCCCTGAGCGACACTGAGACTGCTGCCTCAAAGCCCGATGGGAAGCTGCTGGCCAATGGGGCTACTCTCGCTCAGGGTGCGGAAGCAGAGGCTTCTGGGACAGAAGCCGCAAGGCCTGAGGGGAAGCCGCCGACCAGCAATGGGGAGAAGCTGGTTCCCCCTCCGCGGCTGAAGCGGATTGCGTCGCGGGGCAGCATCGAACGCCCCTTGCAGCGTGCGCTCTCCACAGGGAGCCAAGGCCCAGTAGCCCCTCCACGCTCCCACGCTGCCAAGTCCACCTTCGCCCATGTGCGGGATGCAGACCTGGTGAAGAAGCGGCGCTCACGGCTCAAGAGCGAGTCCTTGTCGATGGACGAAGGGGAGCCGGGGAGCCCAGTTGAGGACCCTGCCAGGCGGCTGGCCATGGTGAGTGGAGCTCCCAGGGAGACACTGAACAAGCTTGCTTGGGCGTGTTGCCGGGTTAATGTTGCATGGCCGCTTTTTTATCATTGCACTTCTGGTTTTGCTAACCCCTAGCCCTGCTGAACTAAGAGCTTTTATAGCATGGGATGCTTGATCTAGGAGGGTCTAACCTAGGACTGGCTTTGGCCCTGCAACTGCTTCGGATCCAAGCTTTTGGCTTTGAAAAACATGCTGCTGTGGAGAGAGTGCTGCTGGGCATGTGCAGAGTTGCATTTCTATCAGCACAGCCACAGATACCTATTTGGCTTCCAGGCAGCATTGAACTCTGGCACTGGTCTCCTGCTTTTGAAATTTGGTGGTTGGGTTTGATGGACAGGTTTCGAGAACTGGGCCTTTTTGGCTGCCTTTTGTAACAGCTGCCCTCCTCTTGGAACACTGCTTGGATTTCGTGAATCAAACTGGGTGCATTGGTGGTGTGGTGCTGTCCCGTGTCTTGGAAGTTTAGCTGCACAGCCTTTGATTCCTTCTAACCCTGGTATTAGGGACCTTGTGGCCCTCCAAATATTCTTAGGCAGCAACTTGTGTCATCATTGGCTGTGCTGACTGGGGCAGATTGGAGTTGCAGTTAGGCAACAACTGGAAGAGCTGCAGGCCTCCCTGTCTCTGCCCTAACCTGATTTTCTGTTCTGTTTCTCATTGGCGAACGGGTTGTTCTGTGTGGTTTTTGCTCTGTCCACAGATGAACTAATAACAATTAGCTTAAAATTTTGTGTGCCTCTCACTTTTGAGTTGTCCTGGTGAACTACTAATCATTTTATTAATTAATAAAATAAAAACTTACTTCTCCGTACTTGGGGTATGTGTGCTTGTGCACGATATCCAGCCATTTTAGATGGCAAAGTGAATTGGGGAACTGTAGCTGTGTGAGGGGAATTGGAGTTTTCCTAAAGACTCTCAGCACCCTTAACAAACTACAGCTCCCAGAATTCTTTGTGTGGAAGCCATGTCTGTTTAAAGTGGCAGTGCAGTACTTTAAATTTATGGTGCGAGTGTGGCCAGAATCTGTTTTAGCTATGTCTTGTGCAGGGTTGGCACTGGGGTTGGTATCATGATGCAGCTGCCAAGGCCTATACCCCTGCAGAGGGAAGACTGTTGATTCTCAGAGCCTTTTGGCCCAAAAGGAAATGGGGTGGGGGGAGCCATACAGAGGCCATCTTGATGGAAACCTGGAGCCAGCACTGATCTTCTGCTTCCCAAGTACGTGCCTTTTATGTGCACTGCTTCTATGCTTGGTTTGCTAATTTTAGTGCAGGCAGCTAGGCTGGATGCACCTGCTGTAGAATAGTCTGCTAGTAATGGGCTGTAGGTCATGTTTTCATCTCCAGTTCAAAAGATCAGGAAGGAGGTAGTGGGAAATATACTCACCTCTGGCAGACACCCAGGAGAACAGCTTCCTGTCAGAGCAGACAATATCAGGCCAGACGGATAAAGTCTGACCTCTTTCCTTTAATGACTTCGTCACCTCTCTGCATTTGCAGCTGATCAGGGCAGCTGGCAACACCCCTTACTGGCTGGTTTCTGCTCAAGGCTTGCTCGGTTGCCAGCCATCTCCATGTTTCCATGTTCTTTTATGAATGTGCCATCGCATGATGAAAGCATAAAGACCATAGATCTGTCTAGGCGAAAATTCTGACTGAAAACTTGCAATTTCTCACCTCCAGACATTGCATTAAAACAACTCCTGTCAGTCCCATCGCTGATGGCCAAGGCTTATGGAAATTGTAGTTCAGCAACGTCTGGAGGGCCAAAGGTTCCCCACCCTCTTAAGGCAATACTAATCTGTTGTTTGTTTAAATCAGGCATTGGCAAACTTAGCCCTCCAGATGTTTTTGGGACTACAATTCCCATCATCCCTGACCACTAGTCGTGCTAGCTAGGGATCATGGGAGTTGTAGTCCCAAAACATCTGAAGGGCCGAGGTTGCCTATGCCTGGTTTAAATGTATAAATTAAACACTTGCTCTGGTGCCCTGTAGCAGCTTGGGAGCCTCCAGATATCTTGGACTCAACACCTGCAAGGAGGGCTGGGGCAGATGGGAGTTGTAGTCCAAATCTTCTGGTGCACACCGGGTTTGGGAGGTTGGGGTGCCAACTCATGGTGCCTTCTAGTTGAGACTCCAGGTCTCATCAGCCTAGGCAACGTGGTGATGGGAGCTAGGCTCCCACAACATTGGGGGGGGGATGTAGCCTCTCCACATCTGTCTCCCGACTCTGTTCAACATTTTTCAAAGATGAAAGTTACATGACTCTGTTTGCTTTGCTGAGACCCAATTTCCTCTCTCTCTCTCTCTCTCTCTCTCTCTCTCTCTCTCTCCCTCCCTCCCTCCCTCCCTTCCTCTCCCAGGAGGATGTTAGCGATGGGGGCTCAAGACCCCGACCAAAAGTTCAGCGGCACCCAGGTGAGTTTGGATCCTTGCAGAGTTGGTAGGCTGGAACTAAAGAGGTGGGCAGCTTGCTTTTTCCTCCATCTCCCAAATGTCTCTGAAGGGTCCCCTGCATAAGCAGGTGCTCTGGTCTGAATACCCCTTCTATCTACCCCAGCCCCACAAAAAACTTGTAATTAGCTCAGACTGGTTATCTTTGCCTCTCTTCTTCACAGCCCCTCCAACTGCTACCTCCCAGGAACTGCCCCAGGACACCAGCCTGAAGATCAGCACCAATGAAGAAGAGATTCTGGTAAGATAATGGGAACAATTGGGCCTCATGAGCTTAGAATTGCTTTTGGAGCAAGATCTGATTTAAAACGAAACTGCCTCATTTGAAAGCAGCCTTTCTCTGATTAGCAGCTGCTTCAGTTGGTAAAAAAGGTGCACCAGAAAAAGGAAGCTAGTCCTCTAACACCACAGCTTTTATAAAATACACATTCCCCCCCCCCAAAAAAGAGGAGACTTTAATCCTAAAATATGATCCATCTCTGCCCTCATAGGTGTCCCTTTTTGCCTGGCTGGGGGCTCTTTAACAACGGCATGAAAAGTGTGAATAACTGGAGACTATTTGCAGCTATTATTAACTATTTAGTTAAACATAACTAAATGGAGCCTCCGTGTCCTAAGGCAATCTACCTCTGATTTCCCAGATTATGAGGACAAACCGTAGTCAAAATTCAGCTCCTTGTGTCCATGAGCTTCTCAGAAACATTGGGCTGACTACTGCTGATTATAAGTGTCCTGATCTAGATAAAACTTTGGTTTAACTCACCAGAGCGGTCCTCCAGTAATAGGAGATGAGCAACATATATTAGACTAGGTTCTTCTTAGCTGCAATTGTGTTGGGCAGCTCATTCAGAATCCTAAGAAACTTGGCTTTAACACTTGACAAGTTTCTAGCTCTTAAGGAAGGTGTCCAAGAGCACAAGTCCCCGCAGGAAATTGCATGGCCTTAGGCCCTTAGGGGAACCACATGACTGCTGTGCTGCATAGGAAGCCGTTTCAGTTCCTACCCAGACCAGCCATGTTCGTAGCAAGTGAGTCATCCAAGTTCCTTTATTGGAAACAGAAACCTCAAAATACCGCATATTTGCCCAAAGATGCTGGTGTGTTGGGGACGTTGGCACCATCTTATGAGAAGGGTTTTTTCCTAGGGGGAGTGGAGACCTTGCTGTGTGGGTGGGTGGCAGCAGAGTTTGGCATTGTGGCACATGCAGGCAGCCCCAGGTGGCATATGGCTCTTAGCCAACTTCCATGCCTCCTAGGGGCCTCTTCTCTGCTAATTGGTGCTGGAAGCAGACCAATTGCCTGCCTCCCCCAACTCTCACCAGTTATGAGTGGCTATTGGCTACAATGGTTGCATTCTCCCTCCACTGTTGGAGGCAGTTGCTGGGAGTCTCAAGTGGAGAGGAGAGAGCTTTTGCACTCACGTCCTGCTTGCAGACTTCCCATAAGCATCTGTAGAACGCTGTGAGATCAAGTTGCTGGACTAGGGCCACATTCTCACCATATACTTAAAGTGCTATGATACCACATTAAACAGGAATGGCTTCCCGTAGAGAATCCTGGGAGCTGTAGTTGGTTAAGGGTGCTGAGAGATGTCGGGAGACCCCTATTCCTCTCCTAGAGCTAGAGTTGCCAGGATGGTTTAACACTCAATGTCTCTTCATGGGGCCTCCCATCCGATGTCAAAGAGATGGTTATGCGACTTTCCTTTGATACTTGAAGGCATCCCTGTATCGAGACACTTTTAACGTGAGATGTTCTGTTCTGTGATTGTAGTTGTTGCTGCTGCTGTGTTTTTGTATACCCTGTTGGAAGCTGCCCCAGAGTGGCTGGGGCAACCAAATCACATGGGTGGGATACAAAAATTACATTTGCTCTGTTAGGGTTTCTCCTAACAACTCTCAGGCCACTGAACAAACCACAGTTACCATAATTTTTAGGGGGAAGGTATGACTGTTTTAAAGTGGAATCATAGGGCTTTAAATGTAGGGTATACATATGGTCTAGAATGATGAGCCTGTTACTTAATCTTGCAAACTTGCTCTTGCATTCTTCTGGTTGCCTCTGGTGTGGGGGAAAATCAATTGCTAATTTCAGGAGCCGGGCTTGTGTGAAATGGCCCTTTAGTTTTAAGATAGCAATTGTTGTTGGTTGGTTGTTCATTACCTGCCACTCATAGCTGTTCTAGAAAGCATATGAGTAACCCAGGAGAGATTTGGGTAGCTAATTCTATTAACCGTGGGATGGGGCTTGTTTTCTAGGCAGTTCGTGGCCTCTCCTCTCTTTCTGCGTGTTACAAGAGAAGCGCCTCGTAACCTAGAGGCAAATCTCATGCTTTGCATGCAGAAGGTCACAGATTTAATCCTTGACATTTGAAGGATCTCAGGTTGCAGAGCTGCGAGAGATGTTACCAGTCAAAAGTAACTAATACTGGGCTTGATTGATCAATGGCTTGCTTTCCTACAAGGCTGCTTCATCTGTTGCTCATAATCAGGGCCTTGCAGAGCCAGGCAGAGGCCCAGGCCAGGTAGATAATGTGCCCCCCTTTTTTACTCTGGGTATAACTGAAGTCTTATAAATAAGTATATAAATAATTTTCACAAAAGTTATACTGACAAATAATTTTATTTCAAGGCTTGAACCCTCCGCGTTTATCCAGTGCATCCCCTGGGATTGTGAATATGCTGACCAAGGCCCCCTTTGGAATTGGAGACCCGGGCCAAGTGCCCCATATGCCCCCCCACCCCCACCCCCCGTCTGGGCCTGCTCATAATGTGCTTTACTGTTCCTTCTTTTGAAATGTCCAAAGCCTGCAAAGCCTCTCCTCAAAGAACATAGGAAGAGTCTGCTGGACCAGGCCGGCATCCTGTTCTCACAGTGGCCAGCCAGTTGCAGGACCCGAGCATGAGAGCCCTCTCCCCTTCTGTGGTTTCCAGCAACTGGCATAGCTGCCTTTACTGTTAAAGACCGAGAACAGCCACCTTGGCTATAATAGCCATTGATAGCCTTCTCCCCCATGAATTTGTCCAATCCTCTCTTGTTTTTTAATTAGTTTTTATTTAAAAAATTCTTGTGTTACAAAACAGACAAGGAAAAGTACATATAGCATCTTCTTTTTTGATTCATTGAGTCTTAACGCCATCTGCCTAAATAGTTCTGCACCGACAAAAAAGTAGATTTTTCAATGAGAATAAGTTGCACCTTCTTCATTTTTCTACAACTCCTTTAAATTGGCAAAGCACTGAACAGCCTTTGTGTGTGGGGGGTTTCTGCACACAACCACCCTGTGAGGCTGGCCACTGTTGTTCCAATTTTAGATTGGGCACCTGAGGCTGAACCGGAATGCAAACTTGCCCAAAGCCACCCAGTGTCAGAGGTGGGACTTTTAACAGCCAGATCTCCCAGATCTGAAAGTCATACTCTCACCACTAGGAAGCAGATTGGGATAATCTGCAGGTAAAAAAGTGAGTTTGAATGTCCTCTTGTATATTGGGTCCTGTTTTCGTCTCTAGCAAGGCGTTTTTCCTTTCTGAGATATCATTTCTGTAGGCAACAGTCTAGCTCTTCCCTGCCCCATTCCATGCCCCAGGGTGGCATTCACATCCCCCATCCCAGGACAGACACCACCTCTAATGACTGCTGTGGTTTCACCCTAGAGATTCCAAGACACCAGCCAGTACGTGGTTGCTGAACTCCGGGCTTTGGAGAATGAACAGCGGCAAATCGATGGGCGAGCAGCTGTGGTGGAGAAGGACCTGCGGGGCCTTATGGAATCAGGTAGGAAAACTGGAGACGGGAGCCACAGCTCAGTGGGTAGAGCATCTGTCTTGCATGCAGAAGTTCGCAGGTTCTGTTCTTGGCATTGGCAGGTAGGGCTGGGAAAGACCCCTGCCTGAAACTCTGGAGAGGGGGCAACCTCATGGGCGAGAGTGAGCAAGCCTGCAGAGACCTTCCCTGCATTTTGCTGCCTCTGTGCTGAGTGCACAATTCTTGCCCGTGCAAAGTACATTCCTGCGATGGGGAGGAAGGTGGGAGGGGGAGGGGTAAAGCCTCCCCTTCCTGGGCGCACCCTTCCTGGGTAACTAAATGTCCCTGCTCACCCCAGGCCCCACCCACAGATGTCCAGTGACATGCAACACCCCTACAAGCCCATCAAGCACTCATCCAACCTCACATGTGGCCAGTGCTGGATTTACGTATAAGCTAAACAAGCTATAGCTTAGGGCCCCACTCTCTTGGGGCCCCCAAAATAAAATTAAAGGGGGGAAAACTGGATGTAGATTTCCAAAATATAAGATAAAAACAAATAAAATAAAACCTACATACAGCAACAGTGGCAAATTGCTTTAGATACCTATTAGGTCCATAAATGACCATATAGCATATATTCAACACAAAAAACAGCAACAATTTGTTGTTGACAAAGCACAGCTGGACATATAAAGGGCCCCATTACCTTCAGTAGCTTAGGGCCTCATCAAACCTAAATCCAGCCCTGCGTGTGGCCCTCGGGCAGGGACTCATTTTCAGCATTGATTGGTGCTGTCAGCAAGTCCCTCTAGCACAGCCACGAAAGTGGGCTTGCTATCAGCGCTGATGGGTACTGAAAATGAAGCCCTTTGAAAGTGAAACACTTGCAAGTCCCACTTAGCATTGAACAGTTGGCAGCAGGCTGGTTTTTCCTTTGCAGCCCTGTCTTTTTACGCCCTACACATCTGATGCCACATATGGCCTTAAGGGTGGGGCAAGTTGCTCACAATTGTAAAATTCTCGGGAGTGACAAATGTCCAAATGTTCCAGATGTTGGGGAAGACAGATCATCAGAGATCCTCACCCTATCTCTCTTCCCCTGATCTACTTCAGGTGCTGACAAACTGAGGGAGGAGGAGCTGATCCAGGAATGGTTCACACTGGTGAATAAAAAGAATGCCCTGATCCGACGGCAAGACCAGCTGCAATTGCTGTGAGTGCAGGAGGTGGGAGGAGAAAATGGCAGCACTGAAGGGGGCGGGACTTCCTTATTCTCTGCTTGATGGAGCACACAGCATGATGGCTCGCTCATGTGATCCAAGGCCACATCCACACCACTTTAAACAGCCATGGCTTCCCCCAAAGAATCTTGGGAGTTGTAGTTTATTAAGGGTGCCAGGTGTCTTTGGTGCACCTCTGTTCCCCTCACAGAGCTACCATATTGGTTTTACAGCCAGTGTCTCTTTCCCAGGAACTCTGGGAATTGTAATTCTTAGCAGCTGCTGCTAAGAGGAGTTACTGGTACTTTTTGGGTGTCTGAACGCAGCCTCTTCCTTTCTTCTCCAGGATGGAAGAGCAAGACTTGGAGCGGCGATTTGAACTCCTGAGCCGTGAGCTGAGAGCCATGATGGCTATTGAAGGTGAAGACTTGAAAACCAGGGTGGAGGACTGGGAAAGGGGGCCTGGAGGGGAAGGGGGCCTGGGAGGCTGTGTCTGTGCTTCTCTAGCATGCCCAGTTTGCTGGGCTGTTGTCCCCCCGGAGCATTTCCCGACTGGGGATGTTGATGAAGAAGGCAGTATGGAGAGATCTAGGAAGTTTGGCGGCAGGGCAGGGTGGCAAAATGAAAGTTCTGTTTCAGTGTTCCTTTTTTCACAAAAAAGTTTATTCTGCCATTTATTCTGTGCTTGGTTTTTATTCCAATGTTTTGGTTTTCTCTACTGCTGTTTTCAAAATTGTTCTCTTCAGTCTTCAGATGTTTTAATCGTCCTACAGTGTGTGTGTTGCACGCCCAGGTTTATTTGCGGTTTTTAATATATACATGTACATCTGTACGTGGCTTTGTGTATCTGTGGTTTGGAAGGTGGATCAGCCTTTCTTGCTATGCCTCTCCCCACTCCAGACTGGCTCAAAACAGAAGCTCAACAGCAGCGGGAGCAGCTCCTTCTGGAAGAGCTGGTGTCACTGGTGAACCAGAGGGACGAGCTGGTGAGAGACCTGGACATCAAAGAGAGGATGTGAGTGGCTCATCTCTTCTTTGGAGTGTGAGGGAAGAGGGATGCTGGCAGTTAAAGCATAAGGGGGAAGCTACCTTTCTTCCCACCAGGGACTACAGATGTGTAAGAATGGAAGTTGGGGGTCGTCTGGTGTAAGAACTTCTCTGGTGCCTGTTAATCCTCCTGTTTGCAGCCAAAAAGCCTCATTTCCCAAGCTTTCCTAGACTCCTGATGCAAGGACCAGGTCTTTCTGAGCACTCAAGCAACAGCAAAAGCACCAGTGCCTCTGCACATGTGCAGAGTACCTTTCCCCTTTGTAACCACATTTCCTGATCCAGGAATGCATGAGCGTTGGAATTTTTCCTTTTTAGATATTAACCCTTTGGTCAGGATTTGGGGAAAGGGTTGAGGGGGGGTGTTTGGTGACAGTGATGACACTAGAGGAGGAGACCTTTATAAATAGGAGTACTGTGCAAACACATACACACACACACAAATCCCCATTTCATTTGGCTCCTTGTCCTCGAGGCTCAATATGTAACACTAAATTTTCTCTATTGTCCTTGCCGTGTAGAGAGAAACTTGCTGCAGAGAGAAACTTGTATTGACAAGAAGAGTTAATATACAGTATTCTTAAAATATTGGGCATATTTTACAGTATAGAAATGAGAATAGTAAGATAATAGGGGTGATGAGGTACCTGGATATCATGCCAGCTTTTAGAGAGACTCGTTTCATTGAAGTAGGTTGGCTATTGTGTCAGCCTGTGCCCTGCCCTGCCCTACCCTGCCCCGCCCCACCAGTAAACACTGATGTTCCCGTCAAATATAAACATTGGAAACCAGAGTTTGTTTCTGAATGGAACATCTAAAATAATTTGTTTTAAAAAATCAAGGTGGAGGATGAGAGGGTTTTACAAACTAGTAAGGACTGGAACCTTGATTTTTCCATTGATTTCATTGAACCAATTCTCTTTTTGGTTTTGGTTTTCTTCGAAGCAGGTTGGAGGGGATAAATGTTGTTAGCGAGTGAAGGACAAACGTAATTCCACCCCTCTTGAAACTTCAGGTTCTTGCTCCCTTTCTAAAAACAAAACAAAACACTTGCCTCCCTCGGGAAACATGTCTTTTAAGGTGATGGTTGCCAGTTGAGGAAGGCTAATGTTCAGAACGCAGGTGGCGCTGTGGGTTAAAGCCTCAGCGCCTAGGACTTGCCGATCGAAAGGTCGGCGGTTCGAATCCCTGCGGCGGGGTGCGCTCCCGCTGCTCGGTCCCAGCGCCTGCCAACCTAGCAGTTCGAAAGCACCTCCGGGTGCAAGTAGATAAATAGGGACCGCTTACCAGCGGGAAGGTAAACGGCGTTTCCGTGTGCGGCTCTGGCTCTGGCTCTGGCTCTGGCTCTGGCCAGAGCAGCGATGTCACGCTGGCCACGTGACCCGGAAGTGTCTCCAGACAGCGCTGGCCCCTGGCCTCTTAAGTGAGATGGGCGCACAACCCCAGAGTCTGTCAAGACTGGCCCGTACGAGCAGGGGTACCTTTACCTTTTAATGTTCAGAAGGATGGCAGTTTGCTGATAAATGGAAGTGGTGCAACGATTAAAAAGTGTGATCCTCTCTGCATCGCATTTGCTCAGAAATGGCGTTCACTGTGTTCAGTGAATGCTGGAAACCACAAGTGGGGAGAGTCGCTGTTGCACTGAGGTCCTGCCTGTCGGTTTCCCATTTGGGGCATGTGATTGGCCACTGTGAGAACAGGATGCTAGACTAGACGGGCCATTGGCCAGCAGGGCTCTTGATAGTTACTTATGGAGTGTGGCAGGGCTCAACCAGTTGTTGGTGACCTGGCTCTACTTTCTACCCACTAATGCTGCTTTTCCATTGTTGTTCTTCCCCATTTCCGCCTGCCCCCCTCCAACACCACTTTAGAGCTCTGGAAGAGGACGCCCGGTTGGAACGGGGACTGCAGCAGAGACGCCACAAGCTCAGCCGCAAGGAGAAGTGCCGTGTCAGCTGAGATGGGCTGGTGCAACTTGCCTCTTCTACCCGCACTCCCCCATACATGGGATGGCAGGAGGCACAGCACACGAGAGCACTTCTGCCACTCCAAAGGCAACCCCAGCCCTAAATCCCCACTAGCCATTGGGAGGGCCTCGCCTGCCATGCCACAGCCTTGCTGGAGCACGTCATTGCCCACAGTCCTCTGGGGGGGGGGGCGCAGCTGCTTGACTGCTCATGCCAAAGAGGGGTGTGTGTGTGTGTTTGTTTGTTTGTTTTCCCCTACTGGGGCAAGGGAGATCGCCCAAACTCTTCTTTCTTTCTCTTGCCCTATGTCCATGCCCTCCCCAGAGAAGATGCCACTTTTAAAGGGCAGTGCCCATGTACCCTGGTTTACCTGGAGAGGGAAGAAATCAGCTTTTCAAATTCACACTCCAAATTTTAGGAACGATATTTATTTGTGTGTGTATTGTGATTTTTGTGTGTGTGCACATGCATGTGAGCTGCTCTTTTGGGTTTGAAAACGGGTGCCTCCTCCTCACCTCTGCCATTTTTACAAAGTTTATTTGGCTCTATTATTATTATTTTTTAATGATCAATGTTTGTTGTTGGTCGATGGTACAAAAGCCACAAAGTGCCTTGAATACTCCTAAAGCCAGATGTGACAGTGGCCAACTTCCCTCTGCCCCCCCCCCAGTTTTGCACCTCCCCCTCAGCCCAGTCCCTCCCTGGTTATTTGCACTAAATTTGTACCAGAGTTTGAAATAAATACATCAAAAGACACAAGGTGCGTGAGGAAGGTAGTTTGTGGTGTGTTCGTGATACATACTGGAAATCGCCTGCTGCTTCGTGGCCATTGGCTGAGCTGCCCTTCTGTCACAGAAAGTCTTTGAACACTTGCTGTGAGGTATAGCTATAGAACGTTGGTGAACAGTCCCCCTTCCGTGTGGCAACTGAGAGCTTGGTAGGGGTATCAAAAGAACAGGAAATGCTATATGCTGTTAGAACAAAGTAAGCAGGAAGGCCATGCGCTTATCAGAACGAAGGCCTAAAGGTATGGCGGTATTGCACAAAGGTCTGAGGAACTACAATTCAAATCCCTAGTCGGTTGTGGAGCTTACTCTGTAACCTTGAGCCATTCAGCAACTTTTAGCCCAGGGGGGTCACCAAAATATGCGACACTTTTGAGGTCCTGTGGTGCTCACAAAGCCTCTGAGCATGCCAACCCTCACTTAGTACCCCCTTGGACATGAGGTCGTGAGGCTGGTTACCTTTTTCTCCCTCGAAAAAGTACCTAGAGCTGAAGGAGGAAGTGGGGCTCTTTCCCACTTCCTTCTGAACTTTGGCATGTTTTTCAGGGCTCAGATTACTGGATACACCTTTAACACAGATCCTTTGGGGAAAGTTAAGTTTGTTTGTATGCACTTACTCTGTAGGGGGCGGGGAAGTGAACAGAGGGGGCCCTTATTTACTCCAAATGTGCCCACTGAACTAAAAAGGTTGGCATTCCCTGTTTTAGTGTAACCTACCTGACAGAGTTGTCGAAAGGATGAAGAAAACAGTTTGGTAGGCAGGGAGATAGGAACCATGTGTGCTACCTTAAGCTTCTTGGAGGAAAGACTGGGTATAAAGGGAATTAGGTACATAAATGGGGATGCGGGTGGCGCTGTGGGTTAAACCACAGAGACTAGGACTTGCCGATCAGAAGGTCAGCGGTTTGAATCCCTGCAACGGGGTGAGCTCCCGTTGCTCGGTCCCTGCTCCTGCCAACCTAGCAGTTCGAAAGCACGTCAAAGTGCAAGTAGATAAATTGGTACCACTCAGGCAGGAAGGTAAATGGCATTTCCGTGCACTGCTCTGGTTCACCAGAAGTGGCTTAGTTATGCTGGCCACATGACCCGGAAGCTGTACGCCGGCTCCCTCGGCCAATAAAGCAAGATGAGCAACCCCAGAGTCGGTCACGACTAGACCTAATGGTCAGGGGTCCCTTTACCTTGACTAGGTACATAAATAAGCAGGAATCAGAGAAAATGGGGTAGAGAATACGGGAAAGAGGGCAAGGGGCAATAGAGATGGCAGGGACGTTTATTTCTGGCATCATGCAGGCACTGGGTTGGGAAACAGCCCTTGTCCCTTGACTAGGCAGGAGCAAAGACTTCTAGGAAGTGGGCTGTACTACCTCCAGTTTTCGCTCCTGGCTTGTTACAATCAGTCAGCTTTTTTCCACTCGTTGTCTAATCTCATCTTTGTGCTAATTGACTGTGTAAGCTGTATAAATAAGTGAGAACTCATTACTCTAACCCTCTTTCTCCTCTGCCAATGGATTGCGACCCTCACCGATTGCTGCAAGGGAACTGCCCTCCTCTGAAAGAGTCACACAGACTATTTATTTAACTGCCTTTCTGTGCTGCCCCCAAACCCAACATTCTCTGGGTGGTTTCCAAAATCACCACTCATTTATTTAGTTCTCCCACCCTTCCTCCCAAAGGACCTCAGGGTGGGGTAAAAATAATTTTTTAAAAAAAGAATAGGAAAAATATATTCTTATATTTTAAGTACCAGTGTTGCTGACAACGATACATAAAGGGAGAGTGGTCCTTGAAAATGGTTCTTGTCTGTGATGCAGGCCTCCAGAAAGTAGTGGCCATAAAAAGAGGAGCCTTGATGTATCACACTAAAGGCCCATTCAGCCTAGCACTCTGTTCTTCCAGTGGCCAACCTTCTGTCTCCAAGAAGCCCACAAGCAGGGCCTGAGCACAACAGCAGTCTCCACACTACACCCTGCCTCTCACAGTGGAAGGACAGCATCATCACAGAATCATTGGCCGGGTCCTCTACTCCAACCCCCTGCAAAGCAGGAATCTCAGCTAAAGCATCCCAGACAGACGACCATCCATCCTCTCCTTAAAGACCTCCAGGGAAGGAGAGTCCACCACCTCCCGAGGGAGACCGTTCCACTGTCAGAAAGTTCTTCCTGATGTTTAGTCAGAATCTCCTTTCTTGGTTTGGGTCCTACCCTCCAGAGCAGGAGAAAACAAGCTTATTCCCTCTTGCACGCAGCATCCTTTGAGATATTTGAAGATGGCTCTCATATCTCCTCTCAGTCTCCTCTTTTCCAGGCTAAATATACCCAGAGTGGGAAACATCTCAAAATCGACTGGGAGGAACATACAAGGCCTCCCCATCCAAACCACAGCTTTCCTTCCTTGTATGTGTGGAAGCTTTTAAAAATTACTATGTGTGGTGCAGCCTAATAGCTGTGCATGTTGAGGGATTTTCATGGCTACTGCATCTCTTAAGTTCTAATGTGCTGGGAGGGGGGGGGCACATTCACACCATATGCTTAAAGCACTAAGATACCACTTTAAAAGCTGTGACTTCCCCCAAAGAATCATGGGAGCTGTAGTTTGTTAAAGATGCTGAGAGTTTAGGAGGCCTGTATTCCCCTCCCATAACTACGGTACAATTCTCATCATTCCTGGGAAGAGGGGTTGATTGATAAACCACTCTGGGAATTGCAGCACTGTGAGGGTAATGGGGGTCTCCTCTTTTCACCCTTAACAATCTACAGCTCCCAGAATTCTCTGGGGGAAGCCAAGTGGCATCGTGGTGCTTTTTACTTATGTTGTGAATGTGGACCAAGAAAGAACGAAGGAGAGTTCTATGTGAGTCTAGCAGGTGGTGTCAAATTTGCACTGCTTCCTGGATTCATCTTTTTAGAAGAGCGAGTGGACATAGATCAACCATGCTTGAATGGAGTCATCCCACAGAATCACAAAGTGCTGCATTTGAGGAGAGGGTACAGTTCTTGCTGTTTGTTCTCCCTTTCCCACATAGAGAAAATAAGGGCTTTTTACTTGTGGCTTCTCCATGCGCTGCAAAGCCTTTTGCTTCCTCTGCATTCTTCTCTATCACATGTAATCTTCCTCTGTAGGGTGCAAATTTTACATCAGTTAAATTTGCACCCTGCCTTTCTGCCAAATGGTGCTTGGAGCAGTTCAGTTAACAACAACAACAATACAAATATAATAAAATACAATACAATAAAATAGCAAGAACGCAAATAAAGACAAGCATCCATCAACAGAGACACCAGTTAAAACCAACGATGACTGGGGGAGGGTTGGCTCCCCCCAGGAGATGTCAAGAGGCACCTCTTTCCATAGGCACATCTTGGGAAGTGGAACCAGACACTGTGGCCAAGGCAAGCTGGTCTCTGGCCAAGATCTCCAGACGGTCGTCGTCCTCCTGGGGTGGGTCACTGGCAGGAGCGAAGAAACGCACAAAACCCCGGACTTCCTGTAGCTGATAGGCCGTCTCAAGAGTCACAAGCATGGCCAATAAGCCAACAAGGAGATAGCCTGGTGTGTGTGTGAAGATAAAGGTCAGTGAGGGAGGAGCAGCATTATTTTTTTAAAAATCTCCCCACCTGATCTTGGGCATGGTCGTAGCATTTCCTAATCACGATGCCCCCCTTTATAGGCCCTTTCCACCAGAAACCAAGCTACTAGTCCTCATTGTTTCAGTTCCCCCATTTGACAATATTTCGTACCTTGCCTCCCCTTTCATTTCTCCCTTTGACCTCCTCCCCATGCCTCACCTACCTACCTACCCACCCTCTTGACTGCTTCTCTCATGGCCAGCCTCCCCATGTCTCCCCTACCTCAGACCCCACGTTTGCTATGGAGGTCTTAATCCAGATTGTAAGCCATTTGGGGCAGAGACAACATTGCATCTAGGTTCACTTGCCGCCTTCTTTATATATTTTTAGGCACCGAGCAAAAACGTTGCTCTTCAACCAGGCCTTTGGCTGATTAATATTTTATACCCTTTTAAATGTGTCTGTAGGGACGCAGGTGGCGCTGTGGGTTAAAGCCTCAGCGCCTAGGACTTGCCGATCGAAAGGTCGGCGGTTCGAATCCCTGCGGCGGGGTGCGCTCCCGCTGCTCGGTCCCAGCGCCTGCCAACCTAGCAGTTCGAAAGCACCTCCGGGTGCAAGTAGATAAATAGGGACCGCTTACCAGCGGGAAGGTAAACGGCGTTTCCGTGTGCGGCTCTGGCTCGCCAGAGCAGCGATGTCACGCTGGCCACGTGACCCGGAAGTGTCTCAGGACAGCGCTGGCCCCTGGCCTCTTAAGTGAGATGGGCGCACAACCCCAGAGTCTGTCAAGACTGGCCCGTACGGGCAGGAGTACCTTTACCTTTACCTTTTAAATGTGTCTGTGGGAAGGGGGAGGTTATTGTTTTGCTGTTTTGTTTTACTTATTTACTTATTTTTATCCTGCGTTTGATTCAGTGAACAGCCTTGAACTCTTATGAATGAAGGGCGGAACAACAACAACAACAACATTCTAGCTCGCATCTGCTGCAAAAAGTGCATTGTGAAAGTTGCTTCCACTTCTGTTTCAAACGCTGCGGAAGGTCAATAGTCCCCATTTTACAAACTAAGCAGGAATCTGAGCCCATCTGCTTGGTCGAGCCCATTAGCTAAGTGGGGATTTGAACAGCTTCTGGCTAGTTTAAATGCCTGACCAGAGAGAGAGGGAGGGAGGGAGGGAGGGAGGGAGGGAGAGACTTGGAAGGAAGTTTTCCTTGAAGCCTAAACCTTCAACCTTAACGCTTTATTCCCAACCAGTAGTGCAATGGCAAATTCAGAAATGCAGGGTCCCTTCACGGTAGGGGCAGCCATGCCCCCTTCTCAGATTCCGTAACTAAGAAGATAACAGTGATCTTATAATTACACATTAATAATAATTAATAAGTGTGCAGCAGCGCCGCCTAGTGACTTACAAGTGATGCTAAGCTCGTAGAGCTCGTGCAGAGGCGGCTGTGAGCTCCCTCGCGGCACGTAGTCTCCCAGGCCGATGGTGCTGAGGGAGATGAAGCAGAAATACACCGACTCCAGGAAGTTCCAGCTGCCCTCCAAGGCCCAGAAGCAGATGGCAGGGATGAGGATGAAGAGCCCCAGGGTGGCCAGCCCCAGCCCCATGGCGTGGACAAGGGCCACGCGGGCCAGCGGGAAACCCCAGCGTGTCTGGATGAACCGGACGGGACGGTGGCTGATGAGGGGCAGAAGGTGCTGGAGCAGGCAGGCCAGGAGCAACAGGGTCATGGGGATGCCCAGCAGCGAGTACAGGATGCAGAATATTTTGCCCAAAGCCGAGAGAGGGACCGTGTGTCCATAACCTGTGGGCGAGAGGAACAGGCGCCGCTGCATGAGTCTCCACTATGTGGCCTGCCTTCACACAGGCCAGACCCACCTGCTAGGCTATACCCTACTTCTTTGCACCTTCCTTGGGTGTTTTTTTCCTGGTGGGAATGTGTCCTTGAACTCTGATGACGTCTCACAGAATGAGGATAGAGCTCCAGGTGTTGCCTTTCAGCTAGATCTGCTATGTTTGGTGCAACTGATTTGGAGCGTACCGACATCTGCTTTCGGAGTGCATGGGTGCAGCCAGGATGGATGCTGGGTGGTGGGCAGGACACCCACCTGTCACCATCCTCTGCCTAGCAGATTTGGAACAAAATGCCTCAACAAGTAGTTTCTTCTGAACCCAAGTGCTCAGAAAAATCTGTCAAAATCTTTCTATAGTTTCTACTTTTACTTAAGTGTTTTTATTTATTTGATTGATTTTGGGGGGCGGGGGCAGCTGCCTATGTCAGATTGACTCGCGTTGTGTTTTCCTCGGTGTACGTAACAGAATTTGCACGCCAGTCTCTTGAAACAGAAGCCCCTTGCATTTTCAGTATTCCTAAACGCTTAGCTTGGGAGCACACAGAACAAGGCAACCTCAATGTTCTTCCTATGCACCTTCTCCAGAGTGACTCTAGGAGCCAATCCTCAGTGGCTGATTCTCCGCCTTTCACCTTGATTGACCCCAGGTCAGCACAATGAATGGGAGTGCATCTTCTTAGTGGCTAAAGGGCTCCCCTTTCACACTGTTTTGGTGGCTCTAGGGTGATGGCAGGGTCCCTGCTGCAGAAATAGTAATGTGCCTTTGACCTTCCCCAACCACTGACTCCCTCGCCCCCCCCCCCCGGCCACTGCATCTCTGGGGATAAGGATGTTTTAAATGCATGGTATGCCAGAGACCATCACACCAAGTGCTTCTTCTGGTTATAATAAAATCATTGCCTCCCTGTAGCTTTCTAAAAGTCTTCTGCAAAATGGGATGGGCCGCTCTGGCCTCCTCTGTAATCTGAGCACTAGTCTAGGCATGTCAGTATGGTGAATTTTCCAGATAGGGTGATCTGGATTAACTCCAGGATGTCAGTGTTTTTGAGCTTTTTTATTGTGGAAGAATGAACTGGCATAATAACAGTCTCTCTATGCAATTTGCTGACAGGCTAGAGACAATTTTGCATCTCCTGCCATTTAAAAAATTATTAACAATAATTTATAACCTGCCCGTCACTCTAGAGCCCCAGGGCAGGTTACAACAATTAAAAAACATCATTAATATTAAAACACAATAATGCACAATTAGGGTTGCCGCATTTCAAACAGTCACAAAACTGTTGAGCTTTTTTTAAAAAAATTGAAAAATCTCAACAACAACAAATGAAGCTATTTTAAGTAAATTAGACAAAATCTACACTTCCAACATGGGAAGTCCGGGACAGTTATGCAATTTCTGCCTGGACACTGTTTCCGACAGCCAAATCCTGGCTACGTCCGGGAAATTCCAGACATATAGCAACCCTATAACAATATGAAAAACAGTTTTTAAAAAAACAAAAATTAAAAAATAAGGTGGCTCCTAAAATATACAGTGCCAAGAGGCCAGAGGTCAGGATGAAGAGGTGTGTCTTCAGTGTTCAGTGAAAGCTGGATAACAAAGTCACCAGACGCATCTCTGTGGCGAGAGGGTTCCACAACTTAGGGGCTCCCCCAGAGAAGGCATTAATGTGAGCACCTTGAATGAGGCCGGGAAACCAATGCAGCTGTTTTGAATCAGGGGCTATCTGAGATCTGAAGAGGACACCAACCAGTAATCTGGCTGCTGTCTTTTGGACCAGTTGAAGTTTCCAAGTTGTCTTTCATACCCTCCAACATTTTTCCAATGAAAATAGGGACTGCCTATTCCATCATCATCACAATTTGATTGTTTATACCCCGGCCATCTGACTGAGTTGCCCCATCAACTCTGGGCTGTTTCCAACATATATAAAAAACATAACAAAACATTAAACATTAAAAAACTTTCCTATATAGGGCTGCCCTCAGATGTCTTCTAAAGGTTGTAGAGTTTCATAGTTCCTTAGCTTGGGAGTCGCATAACACCATACCCTCTGACATTTCTCCAATGAAAATAGGGATGTCCTAAGGAAAATGGAGGCATTCTGGGATCAAATCAGAAAACCAGGATGGTTTCTGTAAATCTGGGACTGTCCCTCTGGTGAAGTGGCCAGAGCTGAAAACAGGCACTCTAGCCACCAAGGCCAGTTGAGGCTCCATTGACAGTGCAGGAGGACGCCAAACTGCAGATTTACTCCTTCCTGTAGAGAGCAATTCCATCCAGGGCAGGCCACCTCTCAGACATTAATCATTCTGATTGTGTGTGCAGAACTATTTTGAAGTATGTTAAAGGGCAACTGATCCAGGTCGTGTTATCTTTGCGTCTGTAGTCATACGAGGGTGGGGCCTTTTCTGCTTTTGGTTTTGCCCCGCTGATCCTCAGCTGCAAGTATAAAATACGGAGGAACAAGCACCATTCATTTGTCGCCCCAAAACACCAACACCACCTTCTTCTGATGTTTAGCGTCATTCCGGAGAGCCATAACTTAAGTGACAGCGGTCCCACTTTGCATGCAGGAGTTTTGACTTTGTTCAAAGGAGCAGGGAGGCGGAAAGGAAATTCTCAGGACCTGGCAGCCGGGACAGCTGCTGCCAGTCAGAATAGGCAGCACTGGATCGAATGGGCACATTGCCCTTTCTCCCCTCTTTGCATTTGCAATGACTTTGGGCAGTTTGCAACCCCCTGCTCCTCCAAAGCTGGCCTGCTTCTGCTCAGGGATTTTGCTCACTTATTAGCTATAATATTGTTGTTAAAAATTATTGTTATTGAAATATTTTCATGGATAACAAAGGTACATATAGTCTCTCTGTTTTAAGTCCATAGACTCCTATCTACAGGTCAGTTACGTTTGGTGTAAGATACTGCTATCATAGGCATCGTGAGGAGAAAACATGTGGAGAGAGAGAGAGAGAGGTGGGAGAAATAAGGGGGGGTAATGATTTTTCCTTCTTTTGCATAGTATCCCTGCAGGGGTTTTGCATCAGTGTCACGTGGATAGGTTGTTCATCTATTCCTTTATTAGTTTTCGTTGGAGGGGAGAGAGATTGGGGAGCCCAGAGCATGGCTGGTTGCATTCAGCTGATTGCAGTGAGTACTTTTGACAAACTAAATAAATAACTCTGGTACAAGGCATGGGGCACATTTTAACGCCTCTACTGCCGTACAAAAGCTCATTTCCCCTTTGTGGATGGGGAGCTGGAGCTGGTTGGTGGGTGGATCCTGACTTCCTCCAAGCCTCTTGGACCATTTTCGCAGGTGAGGTGGGACTGCCTACCTGATGCCACCATTAAACCAAACTGTGCTGGCTAAAGCACAGGGGATTGCAGGCACCAATGGCCAGTTGTACTTTCTGAACACAACCATCTCCTGCACCCGGTTCTTTCTTTTGAAATAAAGTCGCCTTCCCCAACCAGGGGCATTCCACCTGCTTGGCACCACAATTCCCATCCTTCTGTAGGAGTGTGATAGAGTTTTTGGCTATCTAAGGATCAGCACTTGCAGAAGAAGTTTCATTATGGCACAGGAAAAATGCTATTCCCTGACCTCTGCACGTGATTAAGGTGCCACCCCAGGCCACCGTTTCTATGGATTGTTAACAGATTGGGAACTCTGCTCATAATTTGCAAAGAACGTATTTGCTCATGTTTTCTGGAAAGGCGGAATAACATGTCCAAACAAAGCTCATCCATGGATGTACCCAGTTTGAAAAAGGAACACAAAATGGGTGTGTTTTAGCCAGGAAAGAGCAACCTCCATTCTAATTTGTTTTGTGGAACGGTAATGCAGTGTACTATTGTTCTGCGTTATCCTGACACTGAGAATCAAACGTGCCCTCTAGGATAATAAAGGCTTTTCATGACTATTAGCCCATGGCGACCTGATGGCTCACTGCCTTTAAGAGTTGGAATCAGGGCGTATTCCTAGATACACATGGTTAGGCAGGATCACGAGAAATAAGTGTGGCACCCTATTCTGTGCTGGGTCAGGCTGCATCGCGAGTGCTGTTCTGGGCACCACATTTTGTGAAGGGTCTTGACAAACTGGAGCACGTCCAGAGGAGGGCAGCCAGGCAAGTGGGGGGTCTGGAAACGAACTATTGTGTGGAATAGAGCTGGTTATGTTTAGTCTGCGGAAGACATTATGTTTAGCCTGTGGTAGACATTCCAAGGGGATGCGGGTGGCGCTGTGGGTAAAACCTCAGCGCCTAGGACTTGCCGATTGCATGGTCGGCAGTTCGAATCCCCACGGCGGGGTGCGCTCCTGTCGTTTGGTCCCAGCGCCTGCCAACCTAGCAGTTCGAAAGCACCCCCGGGTGCAAGTAGATAAATAGGGACCGCTTACCAGTGGGAAGGTAAACGGCGTTCCGTGTGCTGCGCTGGCTCGCCAGATGCAGCTTGTCACGCTGGCCACGTGACCCGGAAGTGTCTGTGGACAGCACTGGCTCCCGGCCTCTAGAGTGAGATGGGCGCACAACCCCAATCTGTCAAGACTGGCCCGTACGGGCAGGGGTACCTTTACCTTTACCTTAGACATTCCAAGTGGGACATTCCAGGATCAAATCAAACCAGGATGGCTTCTCTAAATCAGGGACGTCCCTGGAAAATAGGGACACTTGGAAGGTCTGGAATTGTAGAGTTGGAAGGGACCCTGAGGATCATCTAGTCCAACCACCTGCAATGCAGAAACATGCTGCTGTCCCATACAGGAATCGAACCCACAATGGTGGCATTATCAACACTATGCTCTAGCCAGCTGAGCTATCCAGTGGAGGAAACCCTTCTCCACACAGCTGTTTTTATTTATGGTCTTGGTTTTTACTGGCATTTGTATTTGCTCTTCAGTTTTAGTGCTGGCACATTTTATACCCATGTTATGTTTACACTGATTGCAAAGTCCTGGCAAGATATAAATGACTGATAATACTTTTGTTTTGTTTATAAAGGCTTGAGTCAATGTATGTGGTGTACATGCCTTTTTGTCCCATCTTTTCCTCCAAGGAGCTCAAAGAGGTGTACATGGTTCTCCTCCTTTCCATTTAATGCCCACAACAACCAGACTGAGAGGCAATTGACTGGCCCACGGTCACCCCGCGAGCTTCATGGCCAAGTGGGGATTTGAACCCTGGTCTCTCAGGTCCTAGTCCAACCCTGTAACAGCTGCACCACAGTGGCTCCCCTCCCAGCACCTGGGCGGTCAGGACGGTTCCTCCATCCTTGCTGCTCACAGCCTGAGGCTGGATCAGGGAGCTGTGTGCTTGGGCAGCCTAGGGAAGCTGGAGTCCCTCCCGGTTGGTTTTCTGCCTGCGCCGCTCCAAAAGGAAAGGGACGCCCCCCGGGCTGAGCTCGACGACCTACCTGTTGTGGTGAGGACGCTGGCGGTGAAGAAGAGCGCCGAGGTGAACTCCCAGTTCTCGTCTCCGGAGACGTTGCCCAGGCCGGAGACGCCGTAGTTGCCGGCGTCGAGGAGGCGCTCCAGGAGGCCGGCCAGCCTCTCCTCCGACAGGCACGCGCGGTGCTCGGCCAGCAGGCGGGCGCGGGCGTCGTGCAGGGCGGCCAGCAGGGCTCGCTCGGGAGGCCCCTCCAGGCCCGCGAAGACGGCGGCGCCCACCAGCAGGAAGAGCCCGTAGGCTCCCAGCAGCAACCCGTAGCGCCACGACGGCGGCACGGCCGGACACAGCGCCATCCTCGACGGCCCGGCCCGGCCCGGCCCTTCCCTCGGCCAGCAAGCGAGCCAGCAGCCTCTGCTCACCTGTCCCAGGTGAGCTGGCCTCACCCCCAGGTGCGGCAACCGGTTCCTTCTCGCCGTGACGCACAGCTGCTTTAACCCTCGCAGCTCGGCTTCCCGGGCGCGCCGTCTAACTTTGCACAACTCATGGCATCCATCCTCAGCAAGAGTGCGCTTCTATGCCCAGAAAGGACGCAAGAAGAGCACAACGGACCCTTTTTGGACGGGGGAAGGGGGGGGGGTCTCCGGCTCAATCCCAGGCTTCTGCGGGTAGCGCTGGGCAAAAAACAACACGAGAGCTCCAGCCAGCTAGTGTTTCCCCACCATAGTCAAAGAGCCTTGCATATGGGATGTCTCAGGATCAATTTCCCCACATCTCCAGGTGTCTTAAACTGGACACGGTATTCTTGCTTCCTGTCACTTAAAGAACATCGGAAGCAGGAGTCAAGATCCACGGGTCCATCTCTCTCTGTTGTCTACACTGGCCGGCTGAGAGTGGCTCGCCAAGGTTTCAGACCTACCTGTGAGATGCCAGGGACTGAACCTGGGAGAGTCCACACACAAAGGAGGTGCTCTGTTAATGCAGTCCAAAACCACACTGGCCAATTTTGCTGCTGCTTCACAGATTAGTGGGGACACGGGTGGCGCTGTGGGTTAAACCACAGAGCCTAGGACTTGCCGATCAGAAGGTCAGCGGTTCGAATCCCCGCAACGGGGTGAGCTCCCGTTGTTCAGTCCCAGCTCCTGCCAACCTAGCATTTCGAAAGCACATCAAAGTGCAAGTAGATAAATAGGTACCGCTCCGGCGGGAAGGTAAACGGTGTTTCCGTGTGCTGCTCTGGTTTGCCAGAAGTGGCTTAGTCATGCTGGCCACATGACCCAGAAGCTGTCTGCGGACAAACGCCGGCTCCCTCGGCCTAAAGAGCAAGATGAGCGCCACAACCCCAGAGTCGGTCACAACTGGACCTAATGGTCAGGGGCCCCTTTACCTATCACAGATTAGTACTTCTCATGCATTTTGCATTAGTATATAGAACATGCCATGGAATGGGCAACTGTGCTACCCCACCCCCATTCTGACCCACCTCCGCAAGTAGAAGGGTGATTTTCTGAAGAGTGGGGGTCCTGTGGTTATGGTGGGGTCTCTGTGTATTTCAGAACCCTTGAAAATCACGGTTATAAAACATGCCTCCTTGGGTATTGGAGTCTACAAGGCCATATTGTCATTCTCTAACTTTCATTTGGCAATGATTTTTTTTTGGGGGGTGGCAGCTAGCACACCCCCTCCATTTTAAACAACTTTCAAGCATTTTATAGTGATTTGACCCTCTTGGCTCTGCCCTTCAACTTCCTTTTTTAACCAATTTCCTCATTTTGAGGAACTTTCCTCTTTCGAAATCAAACACGGCTGTGTTGGATTTTCTTGGCAATTGGACAGATACATGGATATTTAATAGTGTTAAGAGGCGCAGGTGGGGCTCATCAACCTGGGGAGGTAACCCACCTAGGCGAAAACTCTAAACCTCTGCTGCCTTATGGAATACCTTCAGAAGAAAAGGCTAGGGAGTAAACCGTACACAAATTCAGTCTCCAATATGGTCAGATGGCACCTTGTACGCCCCCTTCTGGAAAGTTGGTGCCGAATGTATTGCTCTGCTTTCCTTTGGACCACATCATGAGGCCGGGAGGGGGGATCTTGTAGTCACTTCAAGGCTGCTAAAGCAGCAGTTTGACATCACCCCCAAAAGCACACTCCATTGTTTCTCGAGACAGATGGATGCCAATGGTATTATTGTCACTGCTCCCAATTGTCTTGACAATACATATTTTGTCCAGTCCTGGGCATCACTCAGGATAAAATCCAGGGTCAGTACACCAGCTGTCATTTAGGGTATAGGAGCCAACTCCTAGGGGCTGAGGTCCCTTCGCCCCCTCCTCCGACATAATATTTAACCACGCAGCCCTCTTGGAACCTTTCTTGACCTGTGGCATACACTCCAGCCGAGTTTCTAACATTCTGCTTTTAAAGAACTCCCCTATTCCCCTCCCAATTCTCAGTTACAATACTCAATGCCCTGTGGAGAGGGATTGGTTGTTATTCCACAAGGGGAATAGGGGTCTCCTAACAACTCTCAGCACCCTAAACAAACTACCCTTCCTAGGATTATTTGTGGGAGGAAGCTGTGACTGTTTAAAGTGGTTCTAGTTACAGGTAGGTAGCCGTGTTGGTCTGCCATAGTTGAAAATAATAATAATAATAATAAGTAGTTGAAAATAATAATAATAATAATAATAATAATAATAATAATAATAATAATAATAATAATTTCCTTTCAGTAGCACCTTTAAAGTTTAAAGTGGTGTCGTAGTGCTTTGAATGGGAATGTGGCCGAAGTTCCAAGTTATCACAAATGCAGGCATGGAATACAGTGGTACCTCGGGTTAAGTACTTAATTCGTTCCAGAGGTCCGTTCTTAACCTGAAACTGTTCTTAACCTGAAGCACTACTTTAGCTAATGGGGCCTCCTGCTGCTGCTGTGCTGCCAGAGCACGATTTCTGTTCTCATCCTGAAGCAAAGTTCTTAACCCAAGGTACTATTTCTGGGTTAGCGGAGTCTGTAACCTGAAGCGTATGTAACCTAAAGCATATGTAACCCAAGGTACCACTGTAAGACAAGGCTGTTGTTTTGACTCTTGCAGATGCCAGTCACCAGATTAAAAATGGAAGGAGTTTGCGCTCTCTCTCTCTCTCTCTCTCTCTCTCTCTCTCTCTCTCTCTCTCTCACCCTGACCCACACCCACTGTTAGGGAGGAGTTGCAGACCCTCTTTATGGACCATTAGAGACACATGGGATGGAGGCAGCAATCAGAGGTTTATTTGGTCTCATTTCACAGGCTTGGCCCATCGCAAGTTGAGAGTGGGCCTGACACAGGTGGCTCCCTCGTGGAGCGGGAGAAGGCGCACGAGGGAGCCTGGCACTCACATGTGAATTTCAAGTAGGGTGGGGAGAGGGGAGAGGCGGACACAGTAGAATTGCACATTCAAAGTGCTAGTGGCTGTCAGACTCCAACCAGGAAAAAGCACTGCTTTTTTTTCATTGCAAGTGCAGCCCGTTGCAAGACATTCTTTGCTTTCCTCTTACACGTCCACGTCAAAAGACGGGCACAAGCAGGTGGGGCAATCTGGCTCCAGTGTGTACCCCCACTCTGAGCTATCTCCTCTCATGTTTGTGCAATGTGACTCGCTCTTGAATGCTGCAGAGCATCCTCGGACCGGCTTGGGTCAAGATAGCCATGGCAGGCTCCACTCCTTGCATAAACCGGGAGAAGCGGCGCCCACCTTGGGGACAAAGGATACAGAGAAAGGAGAGTGGAGTCTTGCTTGCTTCACAGGCTCTCCATGCCAGCATTGGCCAACTTAGGAGTCTGCCAGATATTTTGGACTACAACTCCCATCAGCACTTGCTGGCTATGGGATGATGGGAGTTGTTGTCCAAAACATCTGGAGGGCTCCAGGTTGGACAAAGCTGCTCCACCTCCTGCCCCTGCATTCAGTGGAGGGAGAGCCACTAAGGCCTAGTCATGGAAAGGAGGAGCTGTGCCCCTCAAGGTGAATGGAGAATCAGTACGCAATGAAGACAATAGCTGCCAGCGAGTAAGCCTGGCCAACGCGGGGGTTGTGGAAGCCCCGCAAGCCATTCCAGCAAAGGTGGAGGAGAGGAGAGTGACTTGCCAGCGTGGGTCTGACCGGTTAGTGTTCATTAGATGGAGGGGCGTGAGAAAGGGCCCTCTGCTCTCCCTCACCTCCACCCCCCACCCCCTGCCCAATATACACAACCCCTCATCACTTCCGTGGGGCACTCAATACTATCCCGTGGTTTGACATCCCTGTAGGAATTGGCTGAGAAAGAAGCAAAGTCTTCCCAACACTGTTGAGGTTAAGGCGCTCAGTGAATGGAAAGTGGGGAGGAAGGGAAGAAGGTACTCGGGGGTGTGGGGTGTGGGGGTGTGCCCACCTCCCCCCTACGGCATGGGAAAATCCCCCTGTCCCCCTTTGACAGCGATTCCCGTCTCCCCTTTTGACAGCGAGCCCATGCTCCCAGCCTTCGACTACATTTGCAGCCTCATGTCCAATCACAGTTGAGCGTGGGGTTCAAAGTTCAAGGCGCCAACTTCCTGAACGAAAAGGTGCTTCGGGAAGGCGGGACCTCCTTCTTTTGCTTTTCCCTTCACTTTGGAGCCGTCCGTCCTTGAGCGGATGCAGCTGCTGTCCACCACGGCAGATCCTCTTCGGGCGGGAGTGGCCGGGAGGTCTGGCGCGGCAACGGAGAAGGGCTGAGCCGCCCGGGTGGAGCCAATCTGGATGCGACGAGGAAGGGGTCAGGGGTGGCTGGCGCTGTTGGCTCCCTCGGGGCTGAGAAGTCCCCACAGGCAAAGGGATCGGGAGCCGCAAAAGGGTTGGTCCTTTCAGGACCCAGTGGCTTGAACTGGCGCAGCCCCAGGCGAGGGGACTGGACTGGGGAGGAGCGGGCCCCAGAAGACACAAAGCTCCAGGGGTCGATGCGGCTGCGGACGGGAGAAGGGCGGGGCCTGGAGATGAGGCTGGCGTGTGGGGAGGGGCGGGGGGAGCGGGGGCTGCGGGGGGAGGAGGGAGAAGGGAGAGCACCATCTGTAAGGAACAGAGAGCATAAGCACATGTTAGCCATGATGCCCCTAACTGAAGCGGAAAGAAACCCTGGAGGGAACTGGAATCTGGTTGTGAAACTTCAAAAAACTATACAGTGGTACCTCAGGTTAAGAACTTAATTCGTTCTGGAGGTCTGTTCTTAACCTGAAACTGTTCTTAACCTGAGGTACCACTTTAGCTAATGGGGCCTCCCGCTGCCGCCATAGTGAAATTTCTGTTCTCATCCTGAAGAAAAGTTCTTAAGCTGTGGTACTATTTCTGGGTTAGCAGAGTCTGTAACCTGAAGCGTCTGTAACCTGAAGCATCTGTAACCTGAGGGACCACTGTATTCAGCCATGCTGCCGCCTTTTACGCTGGTTTAACACCCAGAGATTCGGCTAAGGCCTCCGTCCTAAGAAGACAGGAAGCTACGATACCACTTTAAACCCCCCAAAGAATCCTGGGAGCTGTAGTCTGCTAAGGATGCTCAGAGTTGTTAGGAGACCCTTATTTCCCCTCACAGAATCACAGGGAACTCTGGGAATGGTAGCTCTGTGAGGGGAATAAGGGGGTCCTCTAACAATACTCAGCTCCCATAATTCCCTGGGGGAAGCTGGGATGGTTAAAAGTGGTATAATAAGCACTTTAACTGCGCCAATGTGGCCCAAGTCCACTGACCCATCTAGCATTGCCTACAAGGACAGGTATCAGCTCTCTGGGGCACAGGCAGGGGGACAATTCCAAGCCCTAGCTGGAGATGACAGTGGGGCTGACCCAGGGCTGGCCTGCCTGCAAAGCGTCTGCTCAGCCTCTGAGCTGCAGCCCTCATCTGCACCAGCTCAACCCCGCCCCTCTGCAGCCTCCTAAATTCTCCTGCCATGACTTACCCCATTTCTGGGTTTTGTTGCTGCGGCCTTCCACAAGTCTCGGGATCTTGGGTGACATCTGGGTCCAGAGAGGAGGCAAGGCCCCCCTGTTGCCCCCAGAGGCCACATCGACGAGGAGATCCGTAGGAGGTTCCTCCTTGCACAGCTCCACATGGACGGTGGGGGTGGACTCTTGCGGAGGGCAGGGCGGCGGGGGCTCCTGGAGGGCGGACGGAAGCTCTCGGCCCAACCCGAGAGAAGCAAGCAAGGCTGTTCCCCGAAGCAGGGCTCGCTGGATGAGTCGGGGGGCACTGGGGCGTTCTGGGACTGGGTCCTCGGTTTCCGGGGAGTCGACTGGGACACTGCCTGTTAGGGTAAGAAAGTTGGAAAGTCAAACCACAACCTGACATAGTGTTACAAACTTAAGTCCCCACTTAAGTCCCCATTTAGCTAACTTAAGTCCCCACTTAGCCCACTGAAGCCCACTCAGTTTTGTGGGGGGCAGCACAAAATGTGGGGTTTGCGGCACCAAACCATCAGACTGCCTTGGCATTGGTTTGAAGTCCATCAGACAAGGTTGGGTTTGGGGTCATTTAACAGTGACCCTGGTTTGAGTGTCAATTGCTCAGTTTGCAGGATGGCACAAAATGCCGACGCTAAACCTTGGCACCCGCTTGAAGTCAACTGGACCAAGTTGGATTTGTTGGCATTAACTTGTGACCCCGATTTGTCAATGACTATTTTTTTTTGGGGGGGGGGTGGCATGGAACACAGGGTTTGCGGCACAAAACAGAACTAAAAATAGCACTAAACTTTGGCATCAGTTTTTTTTGGGGGGGCGGAATCCGGAATTTGGGGGTCACACGTTAATGAAGTTCCCTGTTGCCTCTTCAGCTTCTGAAACCTCCACTCCCCCCCCATCTTCTCCCTCTTGCCATTCATCATCATGCCACCACCAATTCCCTGACCTTGAGCCTTCTTCCCTTGGGAGTTCCCCAGCTGAGGCCTCCCACCACTCCTCTGCCTCCAGCCAGTCCATGACAGTCCAACCTGACCTGGAAATGCCTGGGATAGAGCCTGTTGCCTTCTGCATGCAAAGCAGTAGTGCCACCACTGAGCTACAGCCCTTCTCACAGGCATATGCTGACACCACTCCCACTGTATCTATTGTTAAGCTTGTGAGTGCTATTGCTTATGTCAGGGGTCAGCAAACTTTTTCAGCAGGGGGCCAGTCCACTGTGCCTCAGACCTTGTGGGGGGCCGGACTATATATATTTTTTGGGGGGGGGATTGAACGAATTCCTATGCCCCACAAATAACCCAGAGATGCATTTTAAATAAAAGCACACATTCTACTCATGTAAAAAAAACGCTGATTCCTGGACCATCCGCGGGCTGGATTGAGAAGGCGATTGGGCCGGATCCAGCCCCCAGGCCTTAGTTTGCCTACTCATGGCTTATGTAGTCAAACTGACACCTCCTGACATAGAAGAGGGAAGTGTCGGCAGGTTTGGGCACACCTCAGGACTTGCGGAAGTACTCCATAAAAAAAAAAAACTTTAGAAAATTTGTAAGGGGAACCCAAAATACCACAGAATGCGAACTGTTGAAGTCATCTCCACATTCTATGTTTAAAGCACAGAGCTCCAAGAAACCTGGGAGCCACAGTTTAGCCCTCATGCAACAGCTGTGGGAAAACTATATCCAGGGCAGCTCCTATGTGTCAGATTCAGCTCAGCAAATAAAAGGAGGAAACTCCAGGTGCCAGGTGTTCATTTTATTCCAGGAGCAGTATAAACATGCCAGTGACATAACAGGTAACGGGAAATGCATGTAGAGCAGGGATGGGGAACTTCTCTCACCCATATATGCAGACCACGTTTGACAGGTAGGTGGGGCTGCCCACCTCATAATCAGCTGCTACCACAGTGACACCAGCCAACCCGTCCCCCCCCCCCCGAACGGTCGACCAGCTGATGGACGGCACCCGCAATTCGCCTTTGGCCCAGACGCATCTTTTCCTGCCTCACACTATAGACATGATGCTGAGGTGTAGAGCAGTTGGGCAATGCTTGGTTAACTGTTCCTTAGGGGAAACAATTCAGGAGACAGAACACTTCAAAAAAACCCTGAAAAGCGCTCACCGTTTGGGCTGGGCTGGGTCTGTTCAGGAACGGGCAGCACCTCTGGCTCCATGTACCACGTCGTTTCTTCTAGCCGCGACCTTCTCCTGCAAGGGGGACAAGAAAGGGTTTGCAACCTGCTCAGGGGATGTGTACATGTCAGGAGCCGGAGTCAGGAGTAAGTCAGCAATATAAAATACCGGCGTCAGTGAAGTTTACTCTGTAGTCAAAGAAATCAAAACAGCACAGCCTAGTGATCACAGAAACCCTTCCCAATACATCTTGCTTCTATGAGGCGAGGAATGAAGCTCCCCGCCTTCCTATCTCTCTCAAAAGACTCTCCTCCCCCGCGCCCAGGAACTTGAGGCTCCTTTGCCTTGTCTGTCTTTGCTGTGCCCTCTTTATTCTTCTCTGTGTTTGGGGAGGCCAGGGGGGAGGTCACAGCAGGCCTCTTGACCCCACTCTGCTTCTGCCTCCAATTCTGGGCTGCTCTCTGCCACAGCCTCTTCCTGCTCACTAAACCCTGTTGCTTCTTCTGCTTCCGACACCTCCTCCTCCTCCCATCTGCTCCCTCTTCTTCCTCTGACCACTCATTATCCTCCTATCACCAACCGCCTTCTTCCCCTGGGGGTTCCCCAGCTGGTGCCTCCCACTGCTCCTCTGCACCCAGCCAGTCCGTGACAGTATAGCCTGCTCCAGTCATTAAGACCTATGATGCTGCCTTAGGCTGTGCCAGCCTGTTCATCCATCTAGGCCAGCATTGTCTGCTTTGACTGGCAACCGCTCTCCAGGGTCTTGGCAGAGAAGGGTCTTTACCATCACCTGCAACTAGATCCTTCTAACTGGAGCAGCTGGGGGATTGAACCCGGGGCCTTCTGCATGCCAAGCAGGTGCTCTGCCACTGAGCTGCAGTCCTTTCTTTTAACCCAGGCACCCCCATTCTCTAAAAGCAAGCAAGGGAATGGAAGAGGAGGGAAAGGCTGCCCCCTACCTGCCATTCTGCGTACTGCTCTCACATGGTTTGGGGGAACTGGAGCTCTTTGTACGGCCGTTGCAAATCTCGTCCCCTCGACGCGGCGACTGGCGACCCCAATTTCGATCATTTTCACTTGGCTCCACTGCAAAGGGTGGGAGGGCAAAAAGAAACAACTTTTCCCACTTTATCCCTTTTTTGTGTTCTGTTTTCTACATAGGTACTATTTCTTGTTTCTTCTTTTTTGTGTCTTATCTTTGTGGACGCCATTTTTTATTTTTCAATAAAGAATATAAAATAAAAAAGAAAGGGGTCCATGTATTAAATGGCACTTTTGTTTTTTTGTTTTGTTTTTTATTAATTTTTTAAGAAAATTTTTCTTTTACAAATTTAAATAACACATTCGTATCCACTATAATACAAAATTCTTTTGGACTTCCCCCAGCTCCCTCCACAATCCTCATAATTTTAAATTTGGTTCACATTTCCTTTGTAATTGTATTGCCAGTTAATAAATCTTTACAACTCTTTTCCCTCTTACAATACCCTTTCTCCTCACAAAGCCTCTTTAAATCCAACTAGCGTTGTCTGTTCATCACAAATATTTTCCAGATAAATCGTAAACTTTCTCCAGTCCTGTGTGAACTTGTGATCTTTTTGGTATCTAATTTTTCCTGTCAGTTTATCTAATTCAGCAAAGTCCATCAGTTTCCGTCTCCATTCTTCCAATGTTGGTAATTCTTCTTGTTTCCATTTTTGAGCCATTAAAATTCTTGCCGCAGTTACTGCATATTGAAAAAGTTTATAATCACTTCTATTAATTTCTCTTCCTGTAATTCCTAACAAAAAGGCTTCTGGTTTCTTCACAAACGTATATTTAAACATCTTTTTCAACTCATTATATATTATTTCCCAGAATCCTTTTACTTTCTTACACTCCCACCACATATGATAAAATGACCCTTCCCTTTCCTTACATTTCCAACATTTGTTACATGTCTTATACATTTTTGCTAATTTAACGGGAGTGATATACCATCTATATACCATTTTCATAATGTTTTCCTTTATCGTCATGCATGCAGTGAATTTCATATTTTCCTTCCATACCTTCTCCCAATCTGCTAACTGTATATTATAACCAAAGTCCCTGGCCCAATGTATCATAACCGATTTAACTTCTTCGTCCTTTGTTTGCCATTCCAATAGCATTTTGTACATTTTTGACAATACCTTATAATCATTATTTATTATCTCTTTCTGAAATCTAGACTCTCCTTCAATATATTTCCTCTCTTTGCAATCCTTTTTAAACATTTCATTTGTTTGGAAGTAGTGCAACCAATCATATACATATTTTTTGACTTGTTCATATGGCTTCAATTTCCATTTCCCCCCTTCTTTAATTACAATGTCTCCATAAATCATCCAATCCTCTCTCATGTTTGTCTTTTTGACACTCATGACCTCCAGTGGGGATAACCAATGAGGTACATTTGGTTCCAAAATATTTTGGTACCTATCCCATATTTCTATTAGGGCACCTCTGAAAATATGATTGGCAAAACTTTTATGAGCTTTCTTCTTTCCCAACCATAAGTAGGCGTGCCAGCCAAACCTGTTGTCAAACCCTTCCAGATCCAATAACTTATTGTCTTTTAGTGTTATCCAATCCTTTATCCAACAGAGACAAGATGCTTCATAATAAAGTTTCAGGTCTGGCAGGGCGAAGCCACCTCTTTCTTTCGCATCAGTTAGTAACTTAAATTGTATTCGTGGCTTTTTGCTCTGCCAGATATATTTTGAGATCATTCTTTGCCACTCTCTGAAGATCTTTGTCCCCTTAATTATTGGAATCATTTGAAATAAGAACAACATCTTTGGAAGCACGCTCATCTTGATTGAAGAGATTCTGCCCCAAAAAGATAGTTTCATCCTACTCCACGCTTCGAGGTCTCTCTTAATAGTGTTCCAAGTTGTCACATAATTGTTTTGAAATAAGTCAATGTTTTTTTGGGTTAACCATATTCCTAAATATTTTACCTTCTTTGCCACTTCCATCTCTGTTTCTCTTTGCACTTCTTCTATCAAACTTTGGTCCAAATTCTTCACCATAAGTTTAGTTTTCCTCTTATTTAATACAAATCCGGCCACTCTTCCAAATTGATCAATTTCTTTTATAACTTCTTTTAGACTACTTGTCGGATCTTCCACCGTAATTACCAGATCATCGGCAAAGGCTTTAACTTTATATTGGTTTTGACCTACTGTTACCCCCTTTATTAGTTCGTTTTGCCTAATAGAACTAAGCAGGACCTCCAGAACCGTAATGAATAACAGTGGTGAGAGAGGGCATCCCTGTCTTGTACCTTTCTTTATATTCACATCCTCTGTGATTACATTATTTACTATCAATTTAGCTCTCTGTTCTGAATATATTGCCTTTATACCGTTATAAAAGTCTTCTCCCACTTCCATCATTTCCAAATTTTTCAACATGAATTCCCATGAAACATTATCAAACGCTTTCTCTGCATCCACAAACATTAGAACGGCTTGTCTCTCATTACTGGCAGTCAAATATTCCAAAATATTTATTATATTTCTTACATTGTCCTTCATATGTCTGCCAGGAAGGAAACCTGCCTGATCTTTATGGATATGTTGTTGCAATATCTTCTTAAATCTTGTTGCCAAAATCCCCGAGAAAATCTTGTAATCTGTGTTTAGCAGAGATATCGGTCTATAGTTCTTCACTTGTGTGAGATCAGAGTCTTGTTTTGGTATGAGTGTTATAAAGGCTTCTTTCCATGTTTCTGGTATGTCCTGTTGTTTCAAAATATTATTCATAACTTCTTTAAGTGGTACCGTCAGGGAGTCCCTCATTTCTTTGTAATAAGTTGCTGTAAATCCATCTGGTCCTGGTGCCTTCCCTTTTTCATCTGTTTTATAATTTCTACTATCTCCTCATTCTCTATTGGGGCATTCAGTCTGTCTTTCATTTCTGTCGGGATCTTTTGCACCTTTTTTCCTTTCAAAAATTTCTCTATCTTCTTTATATTGTTTTTCTCTCGTTTTGCATATAAATGCTTATAGAAATCCAAAAACCCTTTTCTGATACCTTTTGGGTTCTCTATTTCCTCGCCATCCACAATGATTTTGTTAATTGTACCTTGATCTTTCCTTTTTTTATTTGCCATGCAAGCCATTTTCCAGGTTTATTTGCGAATTCAAAGTTCCTTTGTCTCAGTCTTTTAATGTTCCATTCGACTTCTTTATTTATGATCATGGCAAACTGTGTCTGCAAGACTTTAATATTTTGTTTTATCTTGATGTTATTTGGCTTTTTGATTAACTTTTCTTCATTGTCCATTATTTGTTTTAGGATTTCCTTCTTCCCTTTCTCTCTGTTCTTATTTTTAATCGCATTCTGTTGGATGAAGAATCCCCTCATTACCGCCTTGCTTGCATCCCAAACTGTGCTGATCTTTGTGCCTTTGTTCATATTGTCTGCAAAGTAATCCATCAATTTTTTACGGGCATCTTGAATGATTCTTTCATCTTCCAAAAGGTAATCTTTCAGTCTCCATCTGAATGTTCTTTCTTCATACATCTTTATCTCCATTTTTATCGGATTGTGATCCGAAATTACTCTGGGTTGGATTTCTATTTGTTGGATTCTAGTAGTTAGTTCATTCGAGATCCAAATTTGATCTATTCTTGACATGGACTGATTCGGTTCCGAATAAAATGTGAACTCTTTTTCTAATGGGTGTCTAAGTCTCCAAATATCAATTAAATTGAGATTTTGCACCAATGCGAAAAAGGTCTTCGGTAGTTTCCCTTCTTTACTGTCACTTTTTTCTCTTAATCTATCCATTTCCGTTGATACAACTCCGTTCATATCTCCCATTATTATAATTTTTTGATCCATATATTCAAACAACCTTTCTTCCAATTTCTTGTAAAAATCAGTCTTATTTCCATTAGGTGCGTAGATCCCGACAATTATTAATTTATCGCCCTGCCAATTGATCTGTATTGCAATTATTCTTCCTTCTTCATCTTTGAAGATCTGTTGAGCTTCTATGTTTTTCCTTACATAAAGGACTATGCCTCTCTTCTTTTCTTTATCTGAGGATATAAATTCATTACCCAATCTGTTATTAATCAGAATTTTTTTATGTTTCCTTGCCACATGTGTTTCTTGAAGACAGATGATGTCCAAATTTTTCCTTTTTAGATATTGTTCAATACTGTTTCTTTTCTTCTTATCATTCATCCCATTAATGTTCCAATTCCATAATTTCAATGCCATATTTTCTGGTGATTAATTAAAAAATATAAAATTTGTTTCAAATTATCTCTTTATAATTCCTCTTTTTCTTCTTCCTCCTCTTCTTCTTCTTCTTCTTCTTCTTTCTCCTCCTCCTCTTCATCCGTCTCTCTATAAATGGCACTTTTGCATACAAACCTTAACTGGTTTTAATCATAATTGCTTCCTCCTCTTAGGTACAGTTAGAATTTGGAGCCCTCCCTGCAAAACTAAAGAACTACAACTCCCAGAGTTCCTTGGGAGAAAGCTACTCCCTCAGGGGATTGCAGCTCCATCTAGAACTGGTCGTATGCCACCTCTCTGAAACAGAACTGTTGTGTCATGGCTAAGAGTCAGTTTATTGGCTAGCACAAAATCCAGGTAGCAGGCTCAGATGTTCCATAAGAAGAATATCACGAGAGCCTTGCTGGATCAGACCAAAGGCCCGTTTAGCATTCTGCTTGCTCAGTGACCAAACTAATGCCCTTGGGAAGTCCACAAGGAGGACCTGAGAGCCACAGCTAACTTCCCCACTTGCAATTACCAGCCGCTGGTGTTCAGAGGACTGATTATCCTGGAGGTAGCACATAGCCCTTGTTCCTAGCAGCCACTGATGGCCTCACTGGCCCCAACCTGGTGGAACGCTCTGTCACAAGAGACTAGGGCCCTGTGGGACTTGACATCTTTCCGCAGGGCCTGCAAGACAGAGCTATTATGCCTGGCCTTTGCTTTGGACTAAGTCTGACCCTTATGTTTCCCTCCACTTACAGTTTTGATCTATGGGCTACTTTTAAAATGAGGCCACATTTTAAATTGCATTTTAACCTGTATTTTAAATTGGGTTGTGGTTTTTTTTTTCTATTATGTTTTTATTGTAATTTTACTGGTGTTAGCCGCCCTGAGCCCAGCTCTGGCCGGGGAGGGCGGGGTATAAATAAAATTTATTATTATTTATTATTATTATCCTCCCTGAATTTGTCTAATCCCCTTTTAAAGATATCCAAGCTGCTGACGCTCACTGCCTCCTGCAGCCGTGAGTTCCAGGGTTTAACTACGCACTGTGTGGAATACTTCCTTTGGTTTGTCCTGAATTTTTCAACATTCAATTTTCATTTGATGCTCCTGAATTTTAGTTATTATAAGGGAGGGAGAAAAAACGTCTTTGTAGCCACTTCCTTTACACCTCACATAATTTTATACACCCGCTAACGTGTCTCCCTGCCCTCTTACTTGCCTTTTCTTGTAACTAAAAAGCCCCACATGCTGTAACCTTTCCTTATAAGGGAGTTGCTCCAATCTCTTGATCATTTTGGCAGCCCTTTGTGCCTCACCTGACTAGAAGCAGACCTTGCTGTCATTTCACTCCAAAATCGCTGGCAATCAGTCAGGATTTGGTTGGGGTTATATAGAGCAGTGTTTCCCAACCTTTGGTCTCCAGCTATTTAGGGACTACAATTCCCATCATCCCCGACCACTGGGTCTTGCTAGCTAGGGATGATGGGAGTTGTAGTCCAAAAACAGCCGGAGGCCAAAGGTTGGGAAACACTGATCTAGAGGAAAGTCTGAACACTCCAGATTCCACTGGCTCCACTTCTACCTCCTCCCCCCCAATAAATGTTACTTACATCTTATAGCTCGGAATCGTTGGAAGGGTGGGGATCCACCTGCCCCCATCTCCAGGCAGTCCTTCCTTTTGTCCAGTCCAGGAGAAGCCATTACTGTGATGCGATGCTTAAAATCTGAAATAAGGAGGGGTGGGGCATGAATTACCCAGTAGCACCATCTGCAACAATGCATAGTTTAAAATGAGTTTAATTTAGAAAAGGCCAGCTCAGAAGTCCAGGCTCTGTCAACGTTCCAAAGTTTTAGCTCACGGTTCTTCATCCCCATCACTGAACTTAGGACTGGCAACAGGTATTGCTGGTTTTTTTTTAATTGTTTAACCCCATCAGTTAACAAACATGGATACATATGCTATAATGTTATCGTTTTAGTTAAATAAATGGTTTAAATTGTTATTGAGGAAATGTTTATTTTTCTCCTTCCAAGTACAGCAGAAAAGTTGTCCAAATATAAGCAGTTAACCTATTAAACCTCATGATGATTTCATAATTATCTGTCTATGTATAACCAAATCAGTAATTTTTGATATAACTGTAAAAACCACTCTGAAAATTATTATTATTCCAAAAATGAAACCTTCATCTGGTTGTAAATATTAAGACGATACCAACAAGAATGAATCTTTCTGTAAAAAAAAAATGATTTAAAACAAAGTCTTACTGAATAGTGATTTAAATCGATTTGATTGAAATCAAATCCACCCGGGTTGATATTAATACGTTAGACGTGTCTATTAACTTCAGTGGGTCTACTCTAAGTAGGACTAGCACTGGATACAATTGCCTTGAGTCTCGTCAGGGAAAAAGGTAGGGTATAAACACACAAGCACACAAGCACACAAGCAAGCAAACAACAACAACCCTATGTTCCTAGAGGCCTGTTGTCAAGACACCCCTTCTAACCAGGAGCCATCTTGACAGGAATCCTTGCCTTCTGCCTGGTCCCCCCCCCCCGACCCACCCCCCGTGGTCCCTACCAAGTGGCATGCTGATGTGCTCGCTGTCTCTCCCTTTCAGCTTGTTCCTCTTGAAGGTCCCCTTCCGCTTCTTGACGTAGGGACGCTCCCGGTTCATCTGCTGAATGAGGAGGCTCAGCTCCCGCTCAAAGACCTCCAGCTCCCACTGCGCCAGCTCGTGCTCCCGCTGACGCAGGAACTCCTCCTGGGACTTCTGCTTCAGGGCTGCCTGCTTCAGCTCCTCCTCACGGCTCAGCAGTTCCTGCGAAGAAGAGGGGGGGAAAGGTACGTGTGTGGGTCTGGGCAGAGGTAGAGAGCGAGTGTTTGGCTTTCGGAAACCTGTAGGCGACAGAGCTTCTTTTCTCCAATGAGAAGTATCGGGGCCAGAACCTGACCTAGGCCACATTCACACCTTATCTTTAAAATCACCTTAAGCAAACATGGCTTCCCCCAAAGAATTCTGGGAAGTGTAGTGAAGCGTGCTGAGATTTATTAGGAGGCCCCCTATTCCCTTCACAGAGCTACAATTTCCAGAGTGGTTTAGCAATCCATCCCTCTCCACAGGAACTCTCAGCACCCTTTACAGACTACAGCTCCCAGGACTCTTTGGGGGAAGCCAGGACTGTCTAAAGTAGTGCCATAGTGCATTGAATGTATGGTGTGAACATGGCCTTATACTGAGTCAGAACACTGGTTCATGTAGAACAGGTATGGGGAATTTTTGGCCCTCCAGGTGTTGCTGAATTACAACTCCCAGCAGCCCCAACAAGCATGGGACCTTTTGCGTGCAAAAGCAGGTGCTCGGCCGCTGAGGTATGGCCCTTCCCCAGGGCCCATCCAAGACTCTAACTCCCATCAGTCCCAGCCAGCGCATGAGCCCTTCCACTGATCTGGGCAAAGGGGTGCACAGAAATTGCTTTTCCACCCATTTTCATTAGTAAACCCCTCACCTGACTTGCAATTCAGAGAGTAAATTCGCCTTCCTTTAATTCAGAAACGTGGACCCTCCAGATGTTGCTGAACCACAACTCCCATAAGCCTCAGCAACCATGGCCGATGGCCAGTGATGATGGGAGTTACAGTAAAGTAATATCTGAAGAGTCAAAGTTCCCAGCTCCTGATTTAATTACCCACATTTGTTTTTGTATCCACCCTCACCCTTCTTTCGTCTACTGCTGCCTCCTCCTGGACATCAACATTTTATTGTCCCAGAATGCCCAGCAGTGGCGCCATACTGTGGGTTCCTGGGAAATAAAATGGCAGCCATCAACCTCCCTCCTAGCTATAAAGAAAGAACAGAACAAAGCCCATTCATACTCATTAATTACACTTTATGTTTGTTTCAGAAGCACTATCTGTCAGTAATACAGGGACGTGTACAAGGTCCCAGTTTCAGGGTAGTATCCTGCGCCTTCATTCTGGGAGTAGATGGATTATCCTTTTATCATATTGGTATTTTAAATATGTATGCTTTACCCTTTGTATCATATTGTGTTTTAAATAAGTGAATGTTTTAATTATCATGTTTTTATTCTCTGTTTGTTCTATTTTGGCAGGCCTGTGACCGTATGATAAAATAAGTGACAGATTGACTGGTACCTCCAGGCAGTCTGGATGTTCTGGACTACAGCTCCCATTGAGCTGATGGGAATTGTAGTCCCAAACATCTGAAGGGAGCCAGGTTGACAAAGGCTGCTTTCAAAAGTGTTGTGTTCTGGTACAACAACGAGATTCTAGGCTCGAGCCCTGCTCCCGAATGAACATTCCAGCTCCTCTCATCTCTCCCTTACCTTTTCCTTGGCACGCAGTTCATCAAACATGTCCTGGATCTCGACTTTCCAATCATCTTGCATGGAGTGGAAGGACTCCTGGGGCATATCATGGAGGACTTGGGTCTCCAGCACCGTCAGTTGGGACAGGATAGATGCAAAAGTGGGGCGCCGGTGGGGGTCCTGGTCCCAGCACTCTGGCAGGACCAACAGGGAAGTGGGAGGGAGGGAGACAGAATGCGCACAGAGCTCAAACGTGTGCCAGAAACGGGTACAACCCTTTCCCACCTTTTTTGCAGGGGGTCCCATCTCGTGATGGAACCCCCAAGTCCCGCCTCCTTTACTGCTTCCTGCTTACCTGCCATGAGACGTGCAAAGGGTTCCGGGCAAGTGGACGGGATAGGAAGCGTCAGCTTGTTCACAGCGACCCCATAGGCCACGGCAAGGCCATCGATGCCCCGGTATGGAACTTCGCCAGTGAGAAGCTCCCAAAGGAGTACCCCATAGCTGGAGGGAAAAGGACAAGGGAGAGCAGGCTAAATTCTAGGGTGCTGTTGAGCCACACACTTGCAGGGTGATATTCTGCTGCCCTCTCAAAACACGCCAAACGGTGGAGCTCTGGGCTTCCCTCCTCTCCTGATCTTTGCAGGCGTGGGGGTGGGAATTATAAATTCCTTCCTCATTATTCTTATCCAGACATTTTGAAACTGCTTCCATAGAGGGTTCCACTCTGTCCCCTTCCAGTTGATCTCCTATTCCAGCTGGTCCTTACTAGAACTCCAAGAACTAGTGCCAAATGTCTTTTTCATCCTTCTTCCCAATCTACTTTCTTTTTGTGCAGTGTCTTTTAGGGAAATTTTTAAATGTTTGATCTTTTATTATGCTTTTATATTTGTTGGAAGCTGCCCAGAGTGGCTGGGGCAACCCAGTCAGATGGGTGGGGTACAAATAATAAAACAACAACAACAATTTAGCTTGTAAGTCTGAGGGCAGAGACTCTTTTATTATTGATATTTGTAAGCCACTGGAGGGGGGGGTCTTTCCCCTCAGTTAATTAGCAAGGCTAAAACGGCAAGCAAACATGTACCTGGAAAGTGAAACCCATCTCTTTACGCTTACTTGAGACTGATGCTTGTGATCAAGACTTTGAGCTGCAAGCTCACAAGGTGTTTTTTGCACCACACCCATGACGGGCAATGAAAAATGGTTTCAGTCACTCGTTACCCAGTGTCCTGTCCTGTGTATGCACACTGTGGTCACATTCACAACATACATTTAGAGCACTGGGATTCCAGTTTAAATAGTCATGGCTTTTCTCAAAGAATCCTGGGAGCTGAGAGTTGTTTGGTAAAGGAACCCATTAGGTCCAGTCGTGACCGACTCTGGGGTTGCGGTGCTCATCTCACTTTACTGGCCGAGGGAGCCGGCGTACAGCTTCCGGGTCATGGGGCCAGCATGACTAAGCCGCTTCTGGTGAACCAGAGCAGCGCACAGAAACGCCGTTTACCTTCCCGCCGGAGCGATACCTATTTATCTACTTGCACTTTGATGTGCTTTCGAACTGCTAGGTTGGCAGGAGCAGGGACCGAGCAACGGGAACTCACCCCGTCGCGGGGATTCGAACTGCCAACCTTCTGATTGGCAAGTACTAGGCTCTGTGGTTTAACCCACAGTGCCACTTGTGTCCCTTGAAAGTTGTTAGAAGGCCCCTATTCCCTTCCTTGAGCTACAATTTCCCAGAGTTCCACACAAAGAGGAATTGATTGGAAAACCGCTATGAGAAGTGTAGCTCTGGAACAGAGGACTCCTAAAAATGCCCATCACCCTTCCCACTTTCCCAGGATTCGTTTGGGGGTAACAAAACAATTTGAAAGCGGCACCAGTGCACTTTAAATGTATGGTGTGAATGAGGCCTGTTTCTGTCAGCCTCTTTCTTACACACACGTACACTGCTTGGGTTTGTCCAGACCTGGACCTGGAGTGTCCTTGGCGGAGGAACAAGGGGTGCAGATCCGGCCCCATAGCAGATATCCACACTACCAATGATTGTGAGGACCTGTTAGGGATCCCTGCACCAACTGGCTGGCTCTCAGACCCTCCAGTCTCCCTCAGGGCCACAGGAGATGGCAAGGCAGCCAGGAGCTTCAGAGTTGCTGTCAAAGTGCCTGGCTAGCTGCATGTGAGGAGGGGGAAGTGCAAGTCAGCACCTGCCTGGATCAGGGCCTGGCCGAGAGCCAGAAAGGGCTGGAACCTCCAGCTCCCAGACAAACCCTCAGTCTGAGCTGCTTCCCTGTCAAAGCTCCAAACCCAGCCTGAAAGGTGTGTGTGTGTAAGAGGGGAGACTCTTTTCTTACACACATACAGAATTTGGCTTCCTTTACCTGCTGTGGACTTCCACAGATCCTTGGAGCAAGAATATGAAGAGCGTGTTAGTTAACTGGGACTCTGACACAGTTTTCAAAACAGGGTGTTCTGCTTTGGCAAGGGAGGTGTCCCAGGGCAAGAGGGTCCTTGCTTTTTCCTGCACATCTGGGCTCCAAGGCCAAAATCCAACCTTAGACAGGGCCCACCCCACCCTCTCACCTCCAGACATCGCTGCCCCGGGAGAAGGTGGAGCTTTTGATGACCTCCGGTGCCATCCAGGCATAGGTGCCCGCCGCGCTCATTTTGGTCGTCTTGTGCCACTCGCGGGCCAGCCCAAAATCGGTGATCTTCAGCGTTTTCCCACTCACATCTCCATCGTCCACGTATTCCGCCAGCAGTACTGAGGGAAGAAAAGAAGCAGACATGGGATTCTGAGGGAAGCCAGTGGAGGAGGTTTGGAGGCCTCCATCCAGGAAAACACATCAGAGAGGCCTTAGCGGGCCAAAGCTTCCCTGGCCCTCATTGCTCATAACCTGGAAGCCTTTCCTTAACATTCCCCATGTAAATCTGAGGGGCTAATCAGGAGTGAGTATAAGACACCTTTCATATGCTCAGAGTCCTTTTGTTACAAATAGTAACAAAATACTTTTTCTCCCGTTAACACGGACATCTACCATTGCCCCATCCTGATGATAATTTTGTATGGCACCAGAGAGCTCCAGGTGGCATACGGATTTCTTCCCCTCTCAATCTTATATTCTCACAACAACCCTGTGAGGTGGGTCAGGACAAGCGATAGCAACTGGCCCAAAGTCACCCGCTGAGCTTCATGGCTGTGTTGATCCTGGTCTGCCATGCCCTAGTCCATAGGAAGTTGTCCTAATGCTAAGTTAGGACATGGACCCAACATTGGTGGGATGGAAAGTTAAGGGCACTTTTTTATTTTTCAAGGCTATTTGGGTTTTAGCACATTATCTTAATAAATATTGGGAGAGGGGGAAATAGCATGTTAAAGGTGGTTAATGGACTTCAGCATAGCGGATCATGCAACCTTTATAGGGAGGTTTTTAATGTTTAATGTTTTATTGTGTTTTTGTATATGCTGGAAGCAGCCCAGAGTGGCTGGGACAACCCAGTCAGATGGGTGGGGTACAAACAAACAAACAAATAATAAAAAAGGTAAAGAGATTCTGGGGTTGCGGCGCTCATCTCGCTTTACTGGCCGAGGGAGCCGGCGTTTGTCTGAAGACAGCTTCCGGGTCATGTGGCCAGCATGACTAAGCTGCTTCTGGCGAACCAGAGCAGCGCACAGAAATGCCATTTACCGTCCCACCAGAGCGGTACCTATTTATCTCCTTGCACTTGACGTGCTTTCAAACTGCTAGGTTGGCAGGAGCAGGAACTGAGCAACGGGAGCTCACCCCATCACGGGGATTCGAACACACCAACCTTCTGATTGGCAAGCCCTAGTCTCTGTGGTTTAACCAACAGCGCCACCCACATCCCAAATATAATAATAAAGGTAAAGGTAAAGGGGACCCCTGACCATTAGGTCCAGTCGTGTCCGACTCTGGGGCTGCGGCGCTCATCTCGCTTTATTGGCCGAGGGAGCCGGCGTACAGCTTCCAGGTCGTGTGGCCAGCAGGACTAAGCTGCTTCTGGCGAACCAGAGCAGCACACGGAAACGCTGTTTACCTTCCCGCCAGAGTGGTACCTATTTATCTACTTGCACTTTGACGTGCTTTCGAACTGCTAGGTTGGCAGGAGCAGGGACCGAGCAACGGGAGCTCACCCCGTCACTGGGATTCGAACTGCCGACCTTCTGATCAGCAAGCCCTAGGCTCTGTGGTTTAACCCACAGTGCCACCCATGTCCCCTAATATATAATAATAGCAACAGCTTAAAGGGAGCTTAAATTACAAAGGCTGACAGCCTTTTGTGACAGCCCTCTGGAGTACTGCCATTTTGTTTTATTTTGTGTGTGTGTGTGTATAATTTTTAAAAAAATTCTGTTTTACAATTTTAAATACTCATTTAAACATCCTTAAAATATTAATGACTTCCATTCTTCTCTTTCCATGGTTCATTTTGCACATCATAAATCCCTGCATATTTTACAAAAACTAAACCATTCAGTATTCCATTATTGCATCCATCAAAACTTATTTACACTGTTGAATTTATCTTAATGCTGCCAGCGTTTTCAGATGTAGTTTCCCCCCATATATTCAATAAACATTTTCCAATCTTCTTTAAACATATGTTCTTCTCATTCTCTTGTTCTATATGTCTGCAAAGCGCATATTCTGTCAGCTTAAGTTGCCATTCTAGAGTACTGCCTTTTGGGTGGCTAAGGGGTTATGATTTGGCTACTAGCTACAATGGCAATATTTTACATATGCTATTGGGGGCACTATGCCTCCAAACACTGGTTGGTGGGGATCACGGCTGCTGCACTCAGGTCCTGCTTGTGAACGTCCCACAGACATCTGGTTGGCAGCAGTAAGAACAGGGCCATATGGGCCTGATCCAGCAGAGCTCTCCTGACATTCTTATTGCTGCACTATGTGGCAATCGGTCCCTGGGAAGGCACCCTCGTCAGCACCTCCCTGGCACAAAAGGAGCTTCCTGTGCTGGCAGCTTTTGCCCACGCTGCCAAGCTTCCTCCATGCACTTGGCACACACACAGCATGGAAACTGCGCCAGGGCGAGGCAGAAGCAGTCACGCTCCTCTGCACTAACCTACTAAACCCAACTCAGAACTTCACAGGCAAAAGAACCCAGGAGTCCTGGCTCCACGCCCTGATGGTCCAAAAACCTGAAACCCACTCCCCCATTCACTACTCTTCAAAGTGGGGAGATGAATTTTGCTCAGTACAGTGGTGGATTTTCCAGACTGAACTCATACTTCTCTCCTGCTGCTACAAGTGTGTTTTCAATTTCCCACTGGATTCCAATGGCTTTGGGTCTTATTTTCAAGTTGCTAGTCCTCATATTTAAGGCTCTCTACCCCACCTGTTTGATGCTCCAAGATCAACGCTAGAGCCCTGGGACCAGTCATCAGAAACTAATGCCTGACTATCAGGAATGCAACATGCCAGAGCTGGAAAAAGCACATGTAATTCCTGGTCCGTTTTTTTTAACCTCTATTTGAGATGGTAGTGATTCCCCCTAAAGACCTATACAACTTGAGATCCAGGAGCCAGAAGGAGCATCTAGATGTTTGTGGTCATCACCAACATAGGAGGGGCAGTGGAATCCTAGAGCTGGAAGGGATCCTAACGGTCATCTAGCCCAACCCCTTGCCCAGGGCAAGAATCTTCCAGTGACAGCATCCCTGACAATCTCTAGTTATGCACCTTCAGTGAAGAAAAGCCCAACACCTCCCAAGGCTGCCTGTTCTGCCTCCAGACAACCCTTGCTTATCAGGATGTTTCCCCAGAACAGTTTGGGGGCACACACGGAATAGGAGACGACAAATCTTAGGAACCAATAATCACACTGAGTGTTCACAGGTTTGTTTCGTTTTATTAAGAGCAGGCATTTTGGGGGATGACGAGGGAGGGGGATCAGGCCTATGTTGGTCAGGGATCTAGACAGTGGCATGTGGTAGGGAGAGGGTTGTTGAACCTTTTCCTTCTTCTGTGCCTGGACTCTATCACCATACTGAACGCTGCTCTTTGCCCAGGAGGGAAACGTGTACAACAACTTCCATGTGTATGTGTTCACCATGGGAAGAGAGGAGGGTTAACGCAGTTCCCTTTGTGATGTGGTCCCGATTCGGCTTCCTTACCCCCACCTTTTTAAAGCAGGTACATTAAATGTGATCGTGCATTTAACAATGTGCAGCTTGCCTGTTAAAAAGCTGCTGCCTGTTCTGAGTGGCTGCCAGACAGAGATAAATGTCCAGCTCTCAAAAAGGATGCTCTCAAAAACCCTAACTGGAGATGCCAGGGATTGAAATGGCAACTTTCTGTATGCCAAGTAGATGTCTTCCCATTGAGCCAGGGGTGCCAACTTGAGTAAAATATTTGGGGGAGGGCAGGTATGCCCAGCCCCCCCATAATCAATCACATGTTGGGGCTCACCCACACTATTTGAATGGCAATGCCCATCAACTTTGGGGGGCTTGGCCCCCTCAAATACTTTACTGGGAGAGGGCAAAGGGACTTTGGCCCCTAGCAGCTGAAACACTCTTCCTTCCCTCCTCCTTGCAGATACATACAGGCAAAAGCCCTTTGTAAACGTCCACCAAGACTTAGGTCCATTTCACAACAGTCGTACCTCGGAAGTCGAATGGAATCTGTTCCGGAAGTCCATTTGACTTCCAAAACATTGGAGAACCAAGGTGCAGCTTCTGATTGGCTGCAGGAAGCTCCTGCAGCCAATCGGAAGCTGCAACGGACGTTCGGCTTCCAAAGAACGTTCGCAAACCAGAACAATCACTTCCGGGTTTGCGGAGTTCGGGATCCAAAACGTTTGCCTTGCAAGGTGTTCGACTTCTGAGGTATGACTGTATTTTGGTTATGAATAAACCAAATAATCCCTAATGCTACTTGAAACAGAGCTGCCTTGCCATACCTTTCTGATCTGACATATTTGGAATTGCGATCTATCTGCCTTACCTAAGCATAAGCGGATTAGTGTCTCATGTCTGACAGATGCTGCAGAGCATTATAAATACAAACACCACCACCCAATAAACAGAAGAAAGCAAGCCTGTCTCCTTAATCCAGCTGTACGAGCACAGGATACGGTGACCCAAGACTGCACTCTGCACGTCATCAGAGGCACTGCTGTTACCGTTTTGTACCTCCCAGATCCTGGGAAACGGTTATGGGTGTCTCCCTCTGAGACACCCAAAAGGACTCCCCGCCCCCCACGTTCCTTTAGTACCAGTTGGGAGCATCAATCCCTCTCAGCCCTGACCCTCAGCTACGGCCCACAAGCCCTTTCCACAGCCCTGGCTGCGAGGCAATCCCAGCCCCGCCGTTCTGGCTGGGCTTTGGCCCCATGACCCGTAGGCGACTCAAGCATTTCCCTGGGACGCTGCGTCACTGAGCGCCCCATTGTGTGTGGCGCTGGCAGGAGAATCGGTCCATTGTTCCGTTGGGCTGTAGGGAAGGGGCTCCCCCGACAGAAGTACCCCAAGAAGGCACCCTCCCCGCCCCCAACAGCTGCTGCTGCTGCTGTGAGGCCTAGACGTTTTTCCCTTCCCCAGTCAGCCAGGACAGAGAGGAAGCCTGAGCGAGAGCGAGCAGGAAGCCACTGGGGAGGAAGTGAAGGGACCAGATCTCTGCTACAACCACTGGGCCATTGTTTAAGAGAGGCTGGTGAACAACTCTCTCTCTCTCCCTCCCTCCCTCCTCTGCCTTGAAAGAACACCCTACGCAAGGAAAGCCCTCTTTAAAACAACGCCACACCCTCCACCGACATCCACAGCCTTCCTAGAGATCCCGGAGGGAGGTCTGCTTACCAGCACCGCCACACAAACACACACAACTTATCAAGTCGCCTCGTCTCCCTCCATACCCACCCAAATCGCTTTGGTCTGTGGAACTGGCGCCGATTCAGGTGCCACGTAGCACTGATTCCACATTTGTAAGCAATCCATCTTTTAGCGTGGCAGCACCCACACTTCAGACCTTCCAAGTGCCCCTTTTTTCCAGGGACAGTCCCGGATTTACAGAAGCTGTCCCGGTTTCTGATTTGACCCCAGAACGTCCCGCTTTTCCTTAGGATGTCCCTATTTTCATTGGAGAAACGTTGGAGGGTATGGAGTTATGCAAAAACAAAACAAAACAAAACAAAACAAAACCCAAGCCAAGGAGATAAGTAACTATACAACCTTTCAAAGACTTCTGAAGGGAGCCCTGTGTAGGGAAGTTTTTAAATATTTTATTATGTTTTTATATAAGTTGGAAGCTGCCCAGTGTACTCTAGTGCTTTAAATGTACGGTGTAAATATTGTTTGGGAGGCCACTAGGTTAATTCTACCTACGAATTAACCAGCACACTACTTTGTGTTCATGGGCGGCCCACTGAGTTTTTACTTGGCAGCATAAAGAACAAGAAATTTGTCTCTTCTCTCCTCAAAAAGGCAAGGTTCTCAAGGTACTGCAATATCAGTTTTAACTGATTTTAATACTCTGGAACATCATTGTGAAGGGCAGGTAATAAATATATCTAGGGTTGTCGTCAACAACTATGTTTTCCTCAGGATAGGCCCATGGGAATAAATGGTCCTAAGCTAGTTATAGCTATGGATTTCATTGGATCATAGAATCATGGAATCATAGAATTGTAGCGTGGAAGGAATTCCAAGGGTCATCTAGTCCAACCCCCCGCAATGCAGGAATCTCAGCTATAACATCCATGAGAGATGGCCATCCAACCTCTGCTTAGAAACCTCCAAGGAAGCAGAGTCCACAACCTCCCGATAGGTCTACTCAGAATAAGACTGAGATGGAAACCAACCTTGAGCAATATTATTAGTAAGTAATATTATTAGCAAGTCTAATACAAGGGGAGTTCTTGGGGCAGCTACAGAGTGAATTGCCCTTCCCTCCTCAACTAGTACACACACAGAGAAACACTTATGCCTTAGCTGGATGGTCTGCAACAGAGGAGCAAAGCCTTAGAACATAAGGAGGATATATATGTTACACAGAAATCATCTTGCCTCTCACACGGACGTTCAGTCACATGCACATAAACAACCTCAGGGTCCCTACTTGTGATTCTACTGCCAAGGACTGATGCTTTACATACGAGAGAGTTCCCATGGTGATTATTGCACAATTGGTACGCGGGGATTTTCTGCTCGTGATTTCACAACTCCCTGGCCTCTGCAACTGTCTGGGAGTTCTGGCTCACAATTCCAGGACAGGAGAGAGAACAGGCAGAATTGAGATCCTCACCTTAGTGCAGGGGTGGGGTGAGTGGGAGTGCAGAACAACCGTGCCAGCCCCACAAGAGGAGTGGTAAGATCTTTAAAGGCACACCAGCGACAGCAGCTGCCGCCACCAATTCAAAAGTTGACACCTAAGTTGAGAAGCCCCACACAGACTCCTCACTGGAGTGCGCAGGCAAGTACAGTGTTGTGGTTAGTGTGTCATACTAGGAAATGGGAGATCAGGGTTCAAATCCCCACTCGGCCGCGGAGATCCCAGGGTGACATTGGGTGACACTGGACCTACCTCATAGGGTTGTTAAGGTTACCTTGAGCTCCTGAGAGAGAAAGGTGGGATGGAAATGCAATGCAATAAAATTAAAAAATGTCGGATCTCAGGTCTCATGGTGGAGATGGTGGGGTCCACCTCTCGAAGGCTGTGTCAGGCTGCTACCAGCACATATTTTCATTTCTTATTTGGAATATTTGCATCCCACTTTTTCTGCAAATGGCCCTGGCAGTGGATTGGTTCACATGTCGCTTTCAGCAATAGCTAAGTTTAGCTATGGTTTGAAGATGAAAACACAGTGCACCTATGTGTGTGGTTGAAATGAGCACTTTCCTCGTCTCCTGCTTCTGCCGCCCTGCCAAGACTTGCCGTGTTAGAAACTCAAGTCTATAAGCCAAATGACTCCTTAAACCAAGGTTGCAGTCACCAAAAGAGAATGTCTAGTTGCCATTTTAGGGCAAGACAGCTCTAAAGTCTTCTTTTTCATGGACTCACTGTGACTGATTCTCCGTTAAAACATCTGGCTACTTCAGCTGACAACCTTGAGCTAGCTTAAGAACTTTTGAGAACTTAAAGAAGAAAAGTCACTTGATCCAGGGACAGTCCGCATATCTACCGGCCTATTCCAACCTCTTTTTCTTAATGCTGACTGCTCCTGCTCAGGCTGCACAGATAAAGCAATTTGGTTCCTGAAATTCATTCCAATTGTGAAGATAAAATGTAACTGATAAGAATTCTACAGGATGGGGTATTAGTGTGTGAAAACAGTCCAGATCCAATGATCTCCAGATGGTAGAGATGTCAGGCGCCATCCTGGCGCCCAGGCACCTTCACTTGGTTGCGAGTGGTCGAAACCGCAAATTGCGCCTGGCCCCTGGCTAATTTCAAACACTGTCAGCAACTACTCCCTACCTTAATGGGAAGTGGTAACACTCAGGATTAGAAGGGTAAGCTCCCCATTCCACCTTCCCACTGCCAGCTCTCTCTGTCTCTCTCTTTCTACAACCCCCACCTTTCTTTGCCTGGCAGGTTGCCAGGGAATGGGCAGATTTCTCTTGCCAGAGGTCTGGACTGCTTTCTTGCATAGGGCTTTCCTTCTCCCCTTCCATCATTGCTTCTGCTTCAGCTGTTCCTGCCTCCCACTCCCCACTTTTTCTCCTCCTCTTCCCCTCCCCCCCCAGCTACTGCCAACCGCATGATATTTGACTGAGGGCCACATGAAGCCAGGCCGAGGGCCGCAAGCTCCGCATCCCTGCTTTTAGGTCTCGTTGGCGGCTGTCCTCTGCCATCAGAAGCGCAGTGGCTGGTGATCGAGGAAAAGGCCTTCTCTGTGGTGGCAGCCTGGTTGTGAAATGCTCTCCTTAAGGAAGCGTGGGTGAGGCCTACTCTGATTTGGCTTCTGCATGGGGCAAAGATGTGCTTTTAAAAACTACAACAACAGCTTTTAAGAATAATTTTATCTCCTGCCCTTGCTTTTCAGCTGCTTCATTAAATGGTGGTGCTTCTCTAACTCTTTTAATTGCATTTACGGTAAGACACCCTGGGAATTCACTGAAGGGGGTTGGAATTCCTGTAATGAGAATAAAGAATGGTGTTTGAAGCATTGCCATCCAGCCTCTATAATATTGTGGTGTAAAGCTGAAAGTGCCACTTTGCCTGGGTATAAAGAAACTCTCCTCTCTGTTAGCAAACTGGAGCACTGAAAACAGGGGTGAGGGCCAAGCCTTGGCTCAAACTGTGATTATTATTATTATTATTATTATTATTAATTAAATTTGTACACTGCCCCACACCCGTAGATCACAGGGCGGTTCACAACATACCGTAGCAACTGTCCTCCCCCAAGACAGCTCCCCAGGGCTTGCCATTAAGCCAAACCAACACATAGTTTTCATGCACTGATGAAGGCATCAATACATGAAAACTCTGTGTTGGTTTGGCTTAATGGCAAGCCCTGAGATCTAGTGAAGATCCTTCGTGGAGCAAGGGGTTGCACAAGATGACCTCCACAAAGGATCTTTTGTGCAGCATGTTACAGTGACACAGCCCTGACCGACAGCCACTCAGGGATTTAACAGCCCCTGCAAAGGAGAGCCCACCTGCGACTCTCAAGGCAGCCTGGTTCTCTGTCAGACAGCTTATGCCACTAGGACCTTTCTCTTAATCTTTAGCCAAAACCTTCTTCCCTGCTGTTCCTAGACCTAGGGTTCTTCACCTAATCTTCCAGAACAACAGTTAGCAAGGCCACATTCATACATTTAAAGCACTATGATACCACTTTAAACCATGGGTAGGCAAACTAAGGCCCAGGGGATGGATCCGGCCCAATCGCCTTCTCAATCTGGCCTGCAGACGGTCCAGGAATCAGTGTTTTTTTTTACGTGAGTAGAATGTGTCCTTTTATTTAAAATGCATCTCTGGGTTATTTGTGGGGCATGGGAATTAGTTCATCCCCCCCAAATATAGTTTGGCCCCCCATAAGGTCTGAGGGGCAGTGGACCGGACCCCTGCTGAAAAAGTATGCTGATCTCTGCTTTAAACAGTCATGGCTTCTCCCAAAGAAATCTGGGAGCTGAAGCTTGTTAAGGATGCTGAGAGTTGTTAGGAGACCCCTCTCTCCTTCCCAAAGCTACCATTTCTAGTGCTACCTGGGGAAAGAGATTGACTGTTAAACCACTCAGAAAACTGTAGCCCTGGGAGGGAAATAGAGGAATAAAAGCTCTCAGCACCCTTAACAAACGCGACTTCCCAGGATTTTTTGGCACAGAAGTCACGACTATAAAGTAGTATTATAGTATGGTGTGAAGGTGGCCTGAGTGTGCTCTGTCTTCTGCATGACGGACAGCCTTTCAGATATTTAAAGACGACTCTCATGCTGCTTTTAGATATTGCCAGATGGTTGAATACTGAGATGAGTGACAAATTTACACACGCACACACATACGCATAAGACCTGGAATAAAGAAGAGAGAACCTATAGACAAGCAACTGTTGTCCTTTGAGAGGAGTCAAAAAGAATTTGAAAGAGGGATCACTGCTTGGGGGGTGTACCTACTCCTTCCACATTCACCTGTGTTAAACAGGTTTGGCAAGTTTTTCGTATTCCCCCCCCTGCTCACCCCCACAAAACTTGTTTGATCAGAAGTGACAGTAGGAAGAGATAAGTTTGCATATGTGTGTACATCACAGGAAGCAAAATCTCTCTCCCAAGCCACCTCCAACTGACTTAAAAACGACTGTCTACGTCAGAGCTTTCCAAATTCTGTGTCAGGACACGTTATCGTGCCAGCTGCAGTGTGGGCTAGAATGAGAGCTTGCTGGTAAAGCTGAATTACTGGTATGCTAGTAGAACTGAATTACTGTGTCATGAAATGATGCGTGTCTAAAAAGTGTGTCACCACCATGACAAGTTTGGAAAGCTCTGATCTACGTTCCGTTATGGTAGCTTATATTTCTATAGGGAGGCAGACGGCAAGGTTTTTTGAGCCTGTTAGGAGAGGCTATACCACAGCTGTCAACCTTCCCTTTTTTTGCGGGAAATTCCCTTATTCCTGCGCCGTTTCCTGCTGCTTCCCACTGCTATCTCGGATTGTTAGATATCCCGTAGACTATCCCCAGAACAGGTGAGGCTGCTGATCCCTTATTTTCAAATCTGAAAGTTGACAGCTATGGGCTATACTGTATGCTCTCAACAGGATGCCCTTCTGTCAAATTCCAGATGTTCCACATCCTCCTTTGGGTGTTTTTGCCAAGCTGGAATGTGTCATTGAACTCTGATCATGCTTCTTGATGGAGGATACAGTGCAATGTGTTGAGTGTGTGTAGAAACTAGCTGATTATACAATGGTAAAATTAACATTATTTTTGCTCTGCCCACTTTTGCTGCTAGTCCTGCCTACAAGGGGAATGTGACCCCAGAAGGGAACATGGCTCATAGGCTGAAAATATTCCCTATCCTGTGCCCTAGTAGGATAGCTCAATTGGTTAGAGCATGGTGCAGATAACCCCAAGGTTGCAGGTTGGATCCCCATATGGGGCAGCTGCATATTCCTACAGTTGGACTAGACCAAGGGACAGCAAACTTTTTCAGCAGGGGGGCGGTTCACTGTCCCTCAGACCTTGTGTGGGGCTGGAATATATTTTGAAAAAAATAAATGAACGAATTCCTATGCCCCACAAATAACCCAGAGATGCATTTTAAATAAAAGCAAACATTCTACTCATGTAAAAACACACTGATTCCTGGACTGTCCGTGGGCCAGATTTAGAAGGCGACTGGACCAGATTTGGCCTCCGGGCCTTAGTTTGCCTACCCATAGACTAGACCAGGCACATCCAACAGGTAGATCGTGATCTACCAGTAGATAAGTAGACGTTCTGTGGTAGATCACTGGTAGATCAGTGGTTCCCCCCAAAGAAGCTCAACAGCTTTGACCTGAACCCCCCCAAAATGGGGTAGATCACTGCCAGTTTTTAACTCTGTGAGTAGATAGCAGTCTCTTGGGAGTTGGCCACCCCCGGACTAGACAATCTTCAGGGTCCCTTCCGACTCTAGGTGAGGCCCCTGAGCCAGGAAGATCCGCGGGCCTAAAATATATGCATATATCCCAGTTTGCAGCATTCTGTCACACTCAGGGTGACCAAGAAATGAGGAGGACAGTGCTCTGCACACAGGTGCAGGATGGATGCTTAACATCTACTCCCTTCCCAACTTTGCATCCAAAGGCAGCTCCCATTTAGTCCTATATTTGGAGGAATCCTGTTGCAGTGAACATTCCCTGCCATATACGGGCTTGTCCTCCTCTCACACCGTGCCTGACATAATGGTGGGCATTTTGCAAACAGTAATAACTACAATTTAGGGAACAAATTGCTAGGTACTGTTCCCGCAGCGCAAGAAGCAGAGCTGCCGGATTGAGAGCAAAGGCTCACCTCTTCCAGCGTCTCGTTCCCCATGGTAGCCAAACAGATGCTCCCCATTTAACCCAGAATTAAATTCTTTAATACAGAATTAAATTCATTAACCCAGAGTTAACTTCATTAATCCAGAATTAAAACAACCCTGCAAGGCGTGATTCTCATATGACCAACAGAGGCGGGCAGTTGGGATGGGACTAAGAAAACAGCCATCATCCGATCAGCTTTGAAACAGGAACCCTTCCACCAGTGCTCTGCCTGAAAGACGCGACATCTAGAGGACAATGTTCCTCTGAACATGTGCAGAGTGCCTTGCAACCAGCACAAGGGAGACGACTCTGGCCATCTGCCTATCTGTGATGGGGTGGTGCTGGCTTCTGCCACAGGAAGATTTGCTTTCAAACAGATCAAAGCAAGAGTTGCTTAGGGCGAGGGCTGCAATGGTATGGGACAAAATTCCCCCTCCTTGTCCCTGGTTTCCCCTCTCCAAATCTACAGCTGGAGGAAGCCCAGCGCCTGGAGAGAGAGAGGAAAAGGCTTCAAATCATCAGGCTCTTGTTTGCATGGAAAGAAAAACATTTATCTCGCCCTCACAAGAGGAAACGACAGTGTAGAGTTAGTTTCTGGGAGAGAGAGAGAGAGAGAGAGAGAGAGAGAGAGAGAGAGAGAGAGTTGCTGTCACTTCCTTCTAGCTTTGGGTCACTGAGGTCACACTCATTTGCTGTCTGGTGGCAAAACTCCGGGAGGAGAACAGTGAGAGGGTGGCAGATAGAACTTCATTTCCCAAACTGGACCTGCCTCCACCTTAGTTCACCTCTTGACCTAAGGCAGGTGGGAGGGGGGAAATGTGTTTAACTGGCAGGGGAGGGAGGAGGAGAGTACTCTGGATGTGCTCAGAGGCACCCTCGCTTCTCATGTCCCAGAACTGAAAGAAGGTTCCAGGCCGGATTCTGGCTTAAAGGAAGGTTCCTTTCCCGTGCCTTCCAAAACCACTGGGCAGCTTGCCCCTTCAGGGAGGGATGTGGCTCTGTGGTCAAGTGCCCACTTTGCACACAGATGGTCCCAGGTTTAAACCCTCAACGTCTCCTGTTAGGCTGGGAGAGTCCCCTGGCTGAAATCTTGGGAGAGCAGCTGCCAGCTAGTGCAGATTCCTACGCTTCACGGGGTTGGACTAGATGACCCCTGGGGTGCCTTCCAAGTCTACAATTCTATGTTTCTATACTATACTGAGCTAGATAGATCGATGGTCTGACTTGCTATACAGCAGCTTCCTACATTCCTATTGCTGCATATACACCATAACTTAAAAGCAAATAAAATCCCGGGAACTGTAGTTTACCCCTCAAAGAGCAACAATTCTCAGCACCCTTAAATTACAATACCCAGGATTCTCTAGGGGGAACAGGTGCTTCAAATTTACAGTGCATATTCCTTATCAATGGCTTCTTTTGAGAGTGCGCTTGCTCGGAGTACACCTGTTCCAGAAGTCACCTTTTCTTGCCTTCATTCACCCCCCCCCCATTTTTATTTTACACTTGAAACTAACAACATTTCAAATTTTAGCGCCACTGCTGAAAGGAAGGCTTTCTGTGGTTCCCACCCCCTGTGGGGCACAATCCCTAGCGGGAAGTTATATTTCTAAACAATGGCACAAACCGCCTGCTAGATTGTGTACCCCAAAGCTAAAATAAATAAGGAAAGACATAGCTTAGGCCATAAAATTGATGCAACTTGGAATTGCAGTTTTGACATTTATTATCAAGGCTTAAGGAAGGAATGGGGAAGTTCTTCCCCGCATTAAGGTTGCATTCCTTCGTGGCCAATGCTCTAGGTGCTGCGTGCCAGGGGTGGGAGGGGCCAGATGCGAAAGTAGGCAGAGCAATGCATGTGACGCTCAGCTTTGTGCAGTAGGTTGCATTCTGGGCACATAAAAGCCAAAGGCAATTGCATGGCTCCCACTCCCCCCACATATTCCCATCCTGTACCCAGGCAAGCAAGACACCTTCGCACAGTCCAAAGACAGGCAAACCAGGCAAAACGATTCCGCTATGGCACAGAGCAGGGCTGGTGAGAGCTATGGCCTTGGGTGAGGTTCAAGGGCCAGACAGAGAGGTCCTGGGGGCCGTATTTGGCCCCCAGGCCTGATGCTTCCTGTTCCTGGCTTACAGTGTCCTCATTTTCTTAAATACTGCACTCAAATCTGCAAGCAGGGTGGTGCCTTGGGAATTGCCTATCACCTCTGTCGAGCTGCTGAGGCTTTCCTTGTTTCTGCACAACAGCAAACATTTGATTAAGAGGGGAGAGAGACAGAGCCTTTTCCAAAGTGGCACCCAGAAGATGCCATTCTCTCCCAGAAAGGTCTGCCTGGCCTCCTCCCTGTTCATCTTTAAGCTGGCATTTAAAAACGAGATTATTTCAACAGGAATGTTCTGAGTTAATTTTCCATGTTCCATTCTTATTTTCCTTTCTCGGTTGTTCTTCTTTTCATTATTGTCAGTTTACGGCTCGGTTACATTTTCTCACGTTTCGTTCCACTGTTCGATCTTAAGATATCGTTACGCGAGCAATTTCAAGCTGAAAGGCGGGGATGCACATTTTTGAAACGAACTAACCAACCAGCTTGATTTGTTCAGGCAAAATATATGCAAATATATGCAAATCCCTCACCACCAATCCCAACCCTCCTACTCACTGTTGTTGGATTTCAGGTCGCGATGAATGACGGGCACGATGGCTTCGCAGTGCAGGTACTGCATCCCGTGAGCGATTTGCACAGCCCAGTTGATGAGGATGTGGGGTGGGATCCTGCGGCCGGCAAGCATGCGGCTGAGGGGACCCCCGGCCGCATATTCCATCACCAGGCACAAGTTGGGCTCGCGGAGGCAGACGGCTTTGAGGGCGATGATGTTGGGGTGCTGCAGCATGGCAAAGAGCCGGGCCTCTTGCCGTACTCTCTCTGACGTGGTGCTGATGTCCTCGTCCGGATCCTGGCGCGCAGCCTTGACCGCCACCAACTCCCCCTTCCAGCTGCCGCGGTACACCTTCCCAAAGCCACCGACACCTATCACTTCCTCCAGCCTCAGGTCCCGGAAGTCGGCCTCAGGGGGGCTCTCGGGGCCCGCGTAGCCCCCCGTCTTGGGCGACACGTAATTGGAAGGGAAGATGCCCACTTGGTTGTTCACCTTGCCGGCCCACCAGCCTTCGTCCCCAGAGATGGCGGCATCCCACGAAAGCACCTCCACCAAGTCGCCTTTCCGCAGGGTCAACTCGTCGCTGCTGGCGGCCTCATAGTCAAATAACGCCGTCCAGACGGGGTTGGCGTAGGCCGTGGTGCCCCCGCTCCGCGAACCTGGCCCCCAGGCCACTAGTGGGGCCTTCCGGAACATGCTTCCCAGGGGCTCCTTGGGATCCTCTGGGCCTCATTGGTCCAAGGCCCCCCACATCTAGGTCACTAACATTGCCTTCCTCGCCACTTCCCACGGGATCGAGACCATCCAGGGGGCCACAGGGGCGTTCAGCAGGGAAGTGGGGTGAACACTCCTGCCTGCCAAAACCCCCTCCCGTCGAGGAAGCAGGATCCAGCCCTTTGAGTTTATAGACTCCTCTCAACGAATCCGGGGTCAGAGGCTCTCCATCGCCCTCACCAGGGGTAGGAAGATCACCCCGTCTAGTCTCTCCCGCAGAGAACAGGGGGCCGCTCCCTACGGCCGGTTTCCTCCCAAGCGGGCGGGGAACTCGCTAGGGGGGCCCCGTCGAAGCCGCCAACGCGATCCGATGTAGGCAATGGTGGTCGTCCCCCCGTCGTCCCCCACCCTGGCGTCTTGCCTGCTCTTCTCCCAAGGCACCCTCCGTCCGAGCCTCTCCAAGCGGATCTGCGCCGCGATCAGCTTCCTTATCCAGTCCCGTCCGGTCCCTCCCCTCGAAGCTTCCAGGCGAAGCGGCGCCCGGCTCCACGGAAAGGACTCGCTCGCTAGCCCCGTTTCAAAGCCGGCGCTGGGACGGGTGGAGGGCAGACAGGCCCCCCGTCACACAAGGAACCCGTCCCGTCGAGGAGGAAGCCCCGATGGCGCGCCTGCCTGGGCTTTGTACCTTCGCTGCGCTCGGTCCTGGGCAGAAGTGCCGGACGGAGCGAGGCGGGGAAGGCAGGGCAGGGGAGGGGTTTGAATTCCTCGGCCTGCCCCGGGGGAGGCGGGTCTCTCTCTCTCTCCTGGGTGGAACAAAAGGCAAGGGGGCTTTCCAGCGAAGGGTCAGCTCCGGCCTCCAGAACGCGGGGGCTTTTGCTTTCCAGATCCGTGGGAGGAGATACATAAAACCATTGTCTCCCTTCCCAGGGGAGCAGCTTCGTTTGGTGTAAAAAGGGGCGCGGGCAAGCTTTGGAGTCCAACAGCACTCTTGGGCTTTTTTCTCTCTCCCGGCGCAGCGTTCTGTGCAAGTCGAAACGCTGCGCTCTCCTGCAGCTCACGCCAATCAAAGGAAGACTTCTAAAGCCTCTGAACCTCCTCTGAGAGACCAGGTCCATAACTGACTCCTGAAGAAAATATATACAAGAAGGGACATCCGGGGAGCATGGGGCACACTGAATACTGTGGGATAGATTACGGCAGGGATGGCCAACCTGTGCCCTCTGGGATGTTATTGGGTGTTATGGCTCTGCAGCGCCAATCATTGGTGATCATTGATACGATATGATACGATAATCTTTATTGCCATTGTCCCATACAGAACAACGAAATTGAATCTACACAAGACATTCAATAACTAACAAGCCTGCTATCCCAGCTATCCCAACCTGGTTTGCCCCCTAAAAACTCTGGCTAGTTGGGGCTGATGGGAGTTGAGTCCTCCAGCATCTGGAGATCGCAGGTTAACCACTCCTGGTTTGGTTCTCAACAGCCTTGAAGTTAATAAATTATTTCTAAATAATTGGATCCTTCGCTGATGAGTGGACTGTATCAGAAACTGCAAGAAACCACGAGCATTATTAGACCCCTAAGCCTAAGAGAACTGTGGGAACAAGACTTAGAGCCTGAAACTGACTATAAAGTTGACTATAAATTGTATTGTTTCACTGGTAATTCCTTAATTATTTTATACAATTTATTTGTGATGTTCAGTTACATGTTATGTTATTGTTATTGTTTGTACGTCACTTTGGGATTCATTTGAATGGAAAGCGGCGTAGAGATATAATAAATCGAATAAACCAAACCAAATCTGGAGCACAATACCATTCCAGTCCGTTGCATCCCAAATGAGAGAAAATTCATCCAAATTAATTCATAGACGGTACCTGGCTCCCCACAGTCTTAGCAGAATACCAAGTACTGATAGCCTACTATGCTGGAGAGGCTGCAGAGTCAATTTCCAAATTCCGTATCTTGTGGTCCTGTGAGAAGATACAGAAATTATAGAAAAAAATATTTTATGAAATGGGACTTACCATGGGTCAGAAACTAGACCGAAATTCCAGGATAGCATTGCTACCCATATTTGATGAGGGAAGTCAAAATATAAAACATTATGGTTGGGGTATTTCAATACCATCTGATATATGATTGGTATTGTTTGCTGCTGTTATTTCATTCTGTAACACTGTATATTACACACCCTGCCCCCTTTGTTATTTGCCTGTTTTTCCAGTGCCTATCTATTTTTGGGGACGCAGGTGGCGCTGTGGGTTAAAGCCTCAGCGCCTAGGGCTTGCCGATCGAAAGGTCGGCGGTTCGAATCCCTGCAGCGGGGTGCACTCCCGCTGCTCGGTCCCAGCGCCTGCCAACCTAGCAGTTTGAAAGCACCTCCGGGTGCAAGTAGATAAATAGGGACCGCTTACCAGCGGGAAGGTAAACGGTGTTTCTGTGTGCGGCTCTGGCTCTGGCTCTGGCCAGAGCAGCGATGTCACGCTGGCCACGTGACCCGGAAGTGTCTCCGGACAGCGCTGGCCCCTGGCCTCTTAAGTGAGATGGGCGCACAACCCCAGAGTCTGTCAAGACTGGCCCGTACGGGCAGGGGTACCTTTACCTTTTATCTATTTTTGCATATTACAAAAATTTGATAAAAAGTTGGGGGTGATTAAAAAATAAGGATATTAAAATTTTTACTATCTGGAGTATTTCAGCTTGAAGGTAGCAAGATTTGAGCATGGGTGGGCAAACTGAGCTCCGGGGGCCGGATTTGGCCCAATCGCCTTCTCAATCCGGCCCACAGATGGTCCGGGAATCAGCATGTTTTTACATGAGTAGAATGTGTGCTTTTATTTAAAATGCATCTCTGGGTTATTCGTGGGGCATAGGAATTCGTTCATTTTATTTTTTTTCAAAATATAGTCCTGCCCCCCACAAGGTCTGAGGGACAGTGGACTGGCCCCCTGCTGAAAAAGTTTGCTGACCCCTGGATTTGAGAGACAACTTGCTATTTGAATGCTTCCAGCAAACTTGGGCAATTGTATTGATGGGGAAATAACACAAAAGGCAAAAAACGAACAAATTAAAAAAGACAGAAGAAAAGTTACAAGCAACATGGCATCTCTTTATTAAATACGTAGCACAAAAGCAACATCAGTGGCAACCACTAGCCATGCATGACCTTCTGTGGAATCACATAAAGTGATACCACAGACCCCCAAAAAGAGGATTCCAGTCATAAGTAAAGAAGAACAGAGATTTAACCAATGGTTGTAGCTATATGTAACTTTTATGCTTACGTTTTGTTTAGGTAGGCTTGCTGTACGTCAGGTAAATTCCTGACATGTCCTGGTTTGGGGGTGTAAAAATGGCGTCGGGGGTGGGATCGGCAAAATGTCACGGAAAACCCAGATGTATGGCAACGCGATCAAAAAAGAAACGGAAACTTAAAATCACTATTTTAACTTTGAGGGTGTCAGGAATTTTATTTTTTGAAATATGGAAACCCTATGTTCTGTTCTGCATTGTTCTGATTTTGTCAGAATTTCTTAAAAGAAGAAGAAGAAGAAGAAGACTGCAGGCTTACAATCAAATACTGAAAGGAATAGGGAAAAATTGAGCATGAACCCAGACCTAGAACATTTTTAAAATAACAATTGGTGATTACAAGGGGTAGGGAAAATAATTTATGGGAACCTCTAATGCTTCTAAGCATAGTGAAGATGTGTCAAGAGAGATCACACATCTAGGATTTGACATTTCTTATTTTCTGAAACTGATCAAGCAGTAATTCCCTGTCTCCTCCTCTGCTTGCCAGGTTCCTAAGCATTTGGGGGCAGAATTTCTGGGTTGATGTTTCCAGCAGGATTGTGCTTCATGTAGCTTTTTGGAAAATAGTACAGAGCTCACAGCAGACCTTGAACCTGTGGCCTTGGGGCATTGATGGGGCAATCATCAAGGAGGGAATTGTGGGAAAATGAGCTATTATCCCTGCTCTTCCGGTTTCATTCAAACACAGGAAAGGCTGAAGCAGATCATGTGAGTGATTTCCTGTATACAAATGCCTGGGCTGGGCTGCGCTGTTTTGGTTTGAGCAAGTTCAGGGTTAAGCTTTGTCCCTTTCCTTTTACTGCTCCAGTCCTCAGGCCAAATCAAGACTGTGTGCAGTCACTCTTAGTCCTATTCCAGTGTGAGACATTCCCTCAGCTCATCTTCTTTGTTTGAGAATCACCTCTCTCTAATTTTCATTTCTAAAAAGAAGGGAGGTTATTAGCACTCACTTCAGTTGGTTAGAGCATGGTGCTGTTTACGCCAAAGTTGCAGGCTCAATCCCTATATGGGACAGCTGTATATTCCTGCATTGCAGGGGTTGGATTAGAATCAGGGGTCAGCAAACTTTTTCAGCAGGGGGCCGGTCCACCGTCCCTCAGATCTTGTGGGGGCCCCGGAATATATATATTTTTGGGGGGAAATGAACGAATTCCTATGCCCCACAAATAACCCAGAGATGCATTTTAAATAAAAGCACACATTCTACTTATGTAAAATCACACAGATTCCTGGACCGTCCGTGGGCCGGATTTAGAAGGCGATTGGGCCACATCCGGCCCCCTGGCCTTAGTTTGCCTACCCATGGGCTAGATGATCCTCAAGCTCCCTTCCAACTCTACGATTCTATGATTTATTTACAGTTGTGCTGGTCAATTCTCAACACATCCAAGCTGAAGTGGGGCTGGACATCACAAAACCCAGCACAATTTGGGGTTTCTACCAGCCTGAGACTTGGAAAGGATGGATGATGGCATTCTAAGGCACTTAATATGCAGGCAACTCCATACAGCAAAAAGGGAAAGTACACTTTTAGTTGTGGGAATCCTTTCCAGACCAGTAAGGCTTGTAGTCACACAGCCAGTTGCAGCAAACACGTTGTACATTGGGTTTCTGTTAAAATCCCTGTTGAAGGGATAATCTTTGGCAGAGTAAACTGGAACTACAAATCCAGTGTCACTTTTCTGACCTCGTATCTCATAACTTACGGCACACAGACAAGTGAATATGGTGTCACAACCCATGTTTTCAAGTCACAGAACCTCTCTGACATGTTACTGTGATTTATTACTGTCTGATTCGGAATCGGCAGGCAGGCATGGTTTTTCATCCTTTATTTCCACTTCTCAGACTTGACGGTAGAATACAAATCATTATACATAAAAAAACAAAAACTGAAGTTTAGATAGCATTCACTATTAGGAATCAGTTATTCTAGGAATGTTGAAACCTTATGTTTAAGTGAAGAGTTATGGCATATATTTATGCATGCAACAAAAAGCATGGGAACTGTAAAACTTCAGGGGCCTGGCTTAACTTTTACACTGTGTAAGCAGAAAACATGTTCCACAGTCTCATATTGTGCTGCTTTACAACTTTTATGTCAGATCCAAACCATATAGCGGTATTTAAAACACAAAGTGCATTTAAAGCACATTACTTCCCCCAAAAGATCCTGAGAACTGAAGTTTCCCCCTCACAAAGCTACAATTCCAAGCTTCCTTGTTGTTTAGTCATTTAGTCGTGTCCAACTTTTTATGACCCCATGGACCAGAGCACGCCAGGTACTTCTGTCTTCCACTGCCTCCCTCAGTTTGGTCAAACTCATGTTAGTAGCTTTGAGAACACTGTCCAACCATCTCGTCCTCTGTCGTCCCCTTCTCCTTGTGCCCTCCATCTTTCCCAACATCAGGGGCTTTTCCAGGGAGTCTTCTCTTCTCATGAGGTGGCCAAAGTATTGTAGCCTCAGCTTCAGGATCTGTCCTTCCAGTGAGCACTCAGGGCTGATTTCCTTCAGAATTGATAGGTTTGATCTTCTTGCAGTCCATGGGACTCTCAAGAGTCTCCTCCAGCACCATAATTCAAAAGCATCCTTAACAAACTGCAATTCCTAGGACTTGGGGGGGAGGGGTATCATGTGCCTTGAATGTGATTTGGATGTATTTTAAGTGTATGGCGTGGACCTGCCTCCATGTATCCACACTTTCCTCTTGTCCTTCGGTCCTAAACATCTTCCCTTGCAGGGCAAGGGAGCAGAGTAAGTCAAACCAGAGAGACAGCTGATCAGCTGAAGTCTTGATAGCTCCTCCTCCCCTTTCCATCTATCTGACACACACAAACACAAATGTGTGCAGAAGACTTCGCAGCAGCACCCCATGCCAACATTCACAGCAACATGCAGCAACATATCCTATGCACACAGCAACACACATGGCATGATATGGTATGATTTTTTATTTATACACCACCCAAAGCCCCCCAAAGTGTGAGCCACATTAATACATGTGAATATGAAATAAATACACAATAAAGGTACCATGCATACAATAAATAAATAAATAATATAAAATGAGTATGTTGTATCCAAGCATGCACAGGAATGCATAACCTACTGCACAGGGTTGTTGTGAGGATAAAATGGGGAGGAGGAGAGCCACATATGTCATTTGAGCTCCTTGCTTAATGCAACTTGGGCTATTCATGGTAGAGCAGAGATTTGAACCACAGCTTTCCTGATTCCTCCCCCACATCTCTTAAACTTGTCACACTTAGTAAGCACCTTGCAGGCGGAGATCTGTTGTTTTCCGATCTGGTATAGCCAACAGCATTAAGGAAGTTTCTACTTCAAATGCTGCTTCAGCCATGACATAGGGGGCATCCTTGCCTCGTCCCTCTTACATTTTTCCTGTAATGGCATTATTTACAATCAGGTTTGCAGTTTGATCTGTATAAATTGCCTTAATTCCTCTTATCAATGTGACTCCTAATTCCAATTTTTTTTCTAATAACTTAATTCATGGGCCTTAATTCATTTTTCTTTTGAGTCTTGAAAAACTCCTCTCTCCTGAGTAGTTAGTGACCATAAGGCTAAGAAATAGCTGCAACATTAGGAAAGGCCATCTGATTTTTTTCCTTGTATATAATTTGATAAAGGTCTTTATGAGACAGAGAGTGCTCTGCTCTAAGCCTATGGCTTTGTCTCACATACAGGTGATAGTGCAAAAGTTCATCAGTAAGTTTCAGGTCAATATCTTCTGGGTAGGCTTCCATCAACAGGTTGTATCCTAAACTTATCTCTTGAAGAAAGCGCATCTAAGGCACCAGGTGCACTTCTGTCATTTCTTTGCCGTTCCCTCACTCTTTGTCTCCTTGTTTTGTAGTTGACATTTGGCAAGGTGGCTTTTGCTTGTTTCTCAAGCTCTTCAAAATCATCTCTAATTTTCCTTTAAAAATCCAGAAGTGAACTGTACAAACTTGCGCAAGAACTCAATAACAGGTCTGATTTTTGAAGGGCTTCGCTGACCTTGTGAAAATGACCTAGCACACAGGTCCCAAAATGCAGCATAAACACAAATTCCAGTTCTTCCATTTTCTGCAAAAGATTGTTAGCTTGGAGCCTGGTCTCCTCCTTCCCATTAACGTCAGAGTCAGGATGAGGTCCAGTTACCAACCTGCATTCTGGCCTCCTGCCTTTACAAGTACAGTAGTTCTGGACAGTCAACAGTGCAAAGTCCCTTTATTTCCATAACAAGTCATTGAGTCTGTACTCTGAATAGTGACACCAGGGACCGAGAAGCTGCAGGGCTTGTCAGCCCAACCCCTGCACGGTCTCCTTAGGGCTGGCCTTAAGGCAATTGGAGCAATTTGGCCAAACTGGGCCCCGTGAGCCGCTCCTACGTGGGCCCCCACACCAAGGCAATCTAGATGGATTTTATTTATATCTCTAAGATTCCAATTTGGGCCCCAGAGCTTCAAATTGGGCCCCACTGGCTAGCCCTGAGTCTCATAGTTGCTGGGCCTGAGTTGCCCTGCCCTCGCATAAGTCTTGGGTTTGCAATTTTGGGAGACGGGACACTGCAGCGCTGGGGAGCGGGCAGGCTGGCAAGGCCCCTTAGATTTAGAGGCCCAAGTTGCCCTGCCCTTTCATGAAGTCTTGGGTTTGCAATTTTGGGAGAGGGGAGACAGCAGCGCTGGGGACAGGGCGGGCTAGCAAGGCCCCCCAGATTTAGAGGCCCTAGGCTTCAGCCTACTTAGCCTATACATAAATCTGGCCCTGGCCCCAGAGGACCTCCCTGGGCCCCGCAGCCTCCTGGGCAGAGGTGGAAGCGCAGCACAAAGAACCCAGGCAGCGGGAGGCAGGTCTAAGGCAGGGGTCTGCAACCTTTAAGACTAAAAGAGCCACTTGGACCCGTTTCCGAAGAAAAAAAAACTGGGAGCCACAAAACCGGGAAGGTGACGTCGGGACGGTGTGTGACTAACGCAGGCACCGCCCCCATGCGACGTCACAGCCAGTACAGCGCCCGCCACAGTGGGGAGTGTCGGGGTGCACAATGCGCCTCCTCCCCTCGCTAGTATCCGCCCCGGAGCCGCGGCAAAGGTGTAAAAGAACCACATGCGGCTCCGGAGCCGCGGGTTGCAGACCCCTGGTCTAAGGGATCCTTGCTCTCACTCACTGCTCACCGCTAGGGAAGGGATGTGTAACCCCAGCACATCTGCAAAGAGAAGGACATGGGGACAGGTGAGTTCGTCCCTGAGCCCCTGGCAAGGCTATTCCAAGAGTTTTCTCCTGGATTCCAAGTTCTACTACAGGGGAGCGACACCCCAGGCCTTGGGGACCAATCCTAGCCTCCTGCCCGCAGAACATAGCTCCCCAGGGAAGGCGCCCCTCTCGCTGACAACTGTCCCCCCCGCCTTGCCCCACAGCCCAGCCCCCTGCTTCCTCCATTGGACCCCACAAAATGGGGTGGTCACGGGGAGCGGGGGTTGGGTTTCCAGACACTGGCCCAGATGGACCTTGGGTTGGATCTAGCCATCTGGCTCTGTGTATCTTTTGACTAGCTGCCCCCCTAGCCCATTCCTGCCCTCCTCTGTCCCAAAAAGGGGGACCACTTGCTCACCTGACACCATGGGCTGCTCTGGGCCTTGCAGGGCTGTTGCTGCGGCTGATCAGGCATCTTAAGCACCTTAACTTAGAAGAGAGAAGCAGAGAGAGCGACTCAGAAGGTGGCATCCCCAATTCTTGGGGGGTGTTTGTGTGTGAGGAGGGGGCATCTGGCCCAATTCCTTCCATCTCTCTGCAGTTCACTGACCTGAAAGGGCATCGCCAGAGCTGGAAAGAGGCAGCCCAGAGCATGAGGGGCTGGCAGAGAGAGAAAGGAGGCCCTAAGTGCTATGGGTTCAAGAGCTCCAGCCCAAAGGAAAGAGAAGCATTGCCAGCTGTTAAAGGGCTGCTCTGCCTCGTCTTAGGACAGCCCTGCCCTTCCTGGAAAGGGAGGAGACCCCTAGGAGGATCCTCCAAGCATCAAGGTGTCCCAGAAGAGGAGCAGAACATGAGGAAGATGGTGGAATCTTCCATGGAGCCAGAAAGACCCCCAGGAAGGGGGAGAAGGCCGATGTCGTAGGGCAGTTGGAGAGATGTAAAATGGAGCCAGGCAGAGGTGCTGTGGTTGGAGGGCTGGACTAGGAGGGCCTGGGAGAGCAGGGTTCGAATCCCCACTCAGCCATGAAGCTCCCTGGTGGACCTTGGGCCAGCCTAGCCTACTTTGCAGGGCTGCTGTGAAGATGACAATTGGTGGCAGGGAGAACCATGAAGGCCACCTTGAGCTCCTGGGAGGAAAGTGGGCTATGAATGTCCTAGTAAATGTAAATGATGAGAGGGGAGAGAAAAGGGGAAGGCAGGGAAAGAGTGTGGAGGAGCTGAGCTCTCTGGAGAAGACTGGCCGGGTCGATTTCCAGAGAGCTAAGGCTGTGCAGGGGACCCCAGGACTCAAACCCCGCCCCCAAGAGACCAAGAGGAAGCAAAGGAATGCTACTTACAGTCTGCACATTTTGTTCACAAAAAATTCCCACTCTCCTCTCTAAACTAGTTATCTAAAATGCCTACCCAAGCCTAACTCTGACCCCACCCCAAACCCCGCCCTAAGCCTAAGCCCTGCTCTAACCATACACCCTAACTACTCCTCTATGTACAAAATAAATATATACAAACTATATACAAAATGTGCACAAATGTACACAAAATAAAAATGTAAAATAAAAAATATGAAAATAAAGAACAAAAAATAAAATAAAAGTTAAAATAAAAAGTAAAATAAAATAAAATGAACAAATAAAATAAAATAAAATCAAAATAACAATCAAATGAACACCTCTCCTTATCGTCTCCAACCACCACCCCACCACCCCTCTCTCTCTCCTACTCAACTCGCCTCACTAATAACCCACAATGGCCAACTGCAAGTCAGTGGCTTTTAAGGGAGAAGCAAGAGATGTCACAAAGGAGGGCAGGTCCTTGTCACCGTGGCAACCCCCCCACCTGGACATGGCCCCTCCTGAGAGGTGATGCTCCACTGTCAGAACTTGGAGGCACCTGCTGTTCCGCCTGCAGCTGGGCTACATTTTCTCTCCGCAGATTCACTTCGGCATTTCACATCCTTCTTCGTGCAGCCCCATTTCCAAAGGGAGATCATCCCCACATCCTTCAAGGCAGGCTAGGGGTCTCCATAGCGCAGGATTGGACCATCTGCTTTGCATGTAGGTCTTCTGTCCTGGGTGGCATCTCGGGGGGGGGGGGTGGCTGGGAATGTCACCCCCCATCCAAAACCCTGGAGAGCTGCTGCCAGTCAGTGAAGGCTAGTTGAAGGATATTGAGCAGCTGGAAGGTGAGCAGAGGAGTGCTACCAGGATGATGAAGGGTCTGGAAACCAAGCCTCATGAGGAACGGTTTAGGTAACTGGGTATGTTTAGCCTGGAGAAGAGGAGACTGAGAGGAGAGAGGAGAGCCATCTTCCAATATCTGAAGGCTGCAAGTTTGTTTTCTGCTGCTCCAGAGGGGAGGGCAGGAGAGGAGATTCGGACTAAACATTAGGAAAAACTTTCTGATGGTAAGACTCTCTGGAATGGTGGTGGACTCTCTTTCCTTGGAGGCTTTTAAGCAGAGCATGTTGGAAATGTTGGAGATGATCTATAACGAAATGAAAAAGGTATTTAAATATACCTTTCAGAAGAAACCAGAGGCCTTTCTCCTGGGCATGGTCGGCCAATTGGTGTCAAAGAAGGACAGAACTTTCTTTATGTATGCAACAACAGCAGCAAGAATACTCACTGCGAAGTATTGGAAGACACAAGATTTACCCACCCGGGAAGGATGGCAGATGAAAGTGATGGACTATATGGAATTGGCAGAAATGACTGGCAGAATCCGAGACCAGGGAGACGAGTCGGTGGAAGAAGATTGGAAAAAATTTAGTCTACCTACAGAAACATTGCAAAATTAAGGAATGTTAGAAGGTTGTTGGAATGAAGTAATGTGGTTTTAGCAGAAATGATATAAAGGATTAGGTTAAAATTGATTTTTTAATTGGTGAAAGACGAGAATTACAGTATATTAAGATAAATTATTAGGATAAAAATAAAGTTGGAAAGGATTTGCTGAAACATCTAGTTGAACTAGAATACAAAAAAGGGAGGTGTGAGGAGGTCAAGGAAATAAGCAAAAGAAAGTAAGTTATGTAAAGGCTTGACTTGTTTTTCTTTTTTTGTCTTTGTGTTTTTTCTGTCTTTTTTTGTCCTTTTATTCTTTATCTGTAATTTTTAAAATTTGAATAAATACTATTAAAAAAAAAAGTTTTACAGGGTTGATAAAAAGATGCTGAAGCGCAATTCTATGCACGCCTTCTCAAAAGTAAGTCCCACTGTATTCGGTGGGACTTACTCCGTGGTGCTTTAGGAGGGCAGTCTGAGAATTACGGACAATTTTGCAAGGTTGGCTTCGATTATATATATTTAGCAAGCAGAACATTTCGGAAAAAATCTATATGCAAGCTGCAAATTACTATATTTTATTATGCCGATGAAGTCAGGACTGGATGGGCCCGACACCCCACTTCACCCCGTCTTGAAATTAGAGGATGATGGCAGGAGAGTAGGGATTCTGGCACCTTTGTGCAATTCCCATCCATCAGCTGCTCTCCTACGCTTTGAGGGACTGGGCCAGGCATAGAGGTTCGTTTCTCAGTGGAAGATAGGGCTGCTTCTCATTTTGAGTGAGCCAATCGAAAAGAATATCGTCACCTAAAATCCCGCCTTCTCAACCTGCTCAACAAAAACAGGAACCCAGCAATGTGCGCGTGCGCACTGATCCTTAGGGTATCTTTGGCTGAATGTCCGCCCTCTTCCCCCATCGAGCTCCGGTTTCAGACACGCATGCGTATTTTTCACTTTCGCTCTCTGCAGTTGAAGATTTTAAGCGCGTGCGCAGGGCCCTGCTTCCTTTGAACGGGCACAGGGCGCTCCATATGTGCGCATGCGTAGGAAGGTCAACGTGTGCGTAATGCACCTCCTCGTCTCATAGAGGCTAAAATGGAAGAGGAGTATCAGTTCCTCTGGATAAGTCATTTCAGGTTCCCATTGAACAAGCTTTTCAAGTGTCCTCTTCTCGCCGCAGAAGTTAGAGCTAGAGAAATCCAGGATTGTGACCGTGACTGGAGAACAAAGTTCCCGCAGCAGAACGAAGGGCAGCAGCAAAAAGGAGCTCGTGCTTTTTTATTGTTTAGTCGTTTAGTCGTGTCCGACTCTTCGTGACCCCATGGACCAGAGCACGCCACGCACTCCTGTCTTCCACTGCCTCCCGCAGTTTGGTCAGACTCATGCTGGTAGCTTCGAGAACACTTTTTTCTTACTCGGATTTTATTCAGCGCGAATTCCCCCTCGTCACTCGCAGCATTCACGGATATTGAAAACTCACACAACCAAAAATCCTACGCGCAGAAAGCCTCGAGCTAGAAAAAGCGAGTCACTTCTATCTCTGTATCTGTTTTCCTTTTTTTTATAGTCGAAGGGGACTTTTCAGTAAAATACAATACTGGGATTTTTTTTAATTGCGGAGACAGACCTCACTGACTTCCGGTTCTGAAACCGAAATGTATCTCTCTACACTTTTCATATATCTGCGATCACGTCAAGAGCGACACCCCCATCCTCTTGACCCTTCCCTTTTACTTCCTGCCTGCAAGGGGGAAACAGGAGAGGATGGCGCATGCGCGGTGCCGTGGCTGCTGCTCCTGCTGCTTCTCGGGCTCCTCTTCCGGCCTCCCCAGCCCCTGAGTAGGTTGAGGCACCGGGAGCCCCTCTCTGCTCAGGCCAAGTAGGGCTGACCTTTGACCCCGGAAGTGAACTGGACTTGGACTCCCTTTTATATTTTTTGGAGAGGGGGGCGGCCGTTCTCCGGCTTAATTTTGCTCTATACTTACCCAAGGGGCCCCCTAGCAATTTCGGGGCTGTCTCTTCCCGCCTGGGCCAGCACCCCCAGTTAGCATCCCCAGGGGCCACTTCCGGTGCAGGCTGGCTTGGTTTTGGGGTTCCCTCCGTCACTAGTTAGTGTTTTGGAGCAGCTTGTGCCATATCGAGCGTGGTCCCATTTTGCCGTCGTCCTCCCTCCTCCTCCCATTCCAGAGGCGCAGGAATCCCACTGCAGCCCTTGGGAAGATCCACCAAGGTGCCCTGGCAGAGCCCCATCTTTTGAAGCCAAGATGGCATGAGTCTCCATAGTGAGCCTCCATAGTGGAGATAGTGGAGAAAGAAGCTTCTCCACAGGGGAGGTTGGGGAGAGGAGGGGATGGTTGCCCAGAGCGGGAGGGGGGGATAGTGGTGTGGTGAACTTGCCCTGCTGAATGGGGCGCATGGACCTTTGGTGAATTGCCCCCCTCTCCCCACCCCGCTTCTGTAGGAAAGGGTTTGTAGAGAGAGCTGAAGTAAGACCCAAAAGTGGGGAGGAGAGGGTTCTGGATTCCCCAGGCCTTGTGGATCATGGGCCTCAAGCTGCCTTGATGAAGGAATCTGTGAGTGCCAGCTGGGCAGTGGTGTTCCCTGAGGAGGAGGAGGAAGAAGAAGAGGAAGAGGCGGCCCCACCGTGGACATGGGGTCGCAGGTCCTGCAGATCCTACGCCAGGGCGTCTGGGCTTCACTGACCGGTGGCTGGTTCTTTGACCCGCACCAGAGCACCTTCTCCAACTGCTTCCACCTCTATACTTGGATCTTCCTGCTCATCTTCCCTTTCCTGCTGTACATGGTGAGTCTGGGTCTCAGTAGGCTGCGGGGGGTGGGGGGAGTGTTGGTATACTGGTGTTAAAGTCTGTAGCACTTTTCAAGGTACAAAGGGCTGTACAGCAGGAGCCTTCCTCCTTGCTACTGCTTATACCTGGAGAAGCTTTCCCTCCTTATTTATTCACTCATTTCTTTGTCGTCTTTCAAGGCACAAAGGTACTGTATAGACAAGAACGTTAGAGGCTCTTGAAATTTCAGCTTCTTGCATCAATTAATCCCAGTGGCGGCTCTCCGTTTACTCTCATAGCCTGAATCTTTTAGTTAAGATAGTGTTGTCTTTGCAAAGTGAGAAGCTTATAAACAGAGAAAGGAATAATTACTGATTGAATTTCAAGATGGGTGGATGGGCAAGTGGCTTGGAATGCCTTGAATTTCAGGTCCAAGATGGAAGAGTCCAATGCCTGACTGATTGTCTAATGTGACTTAACTAAAAACATGGAGTGAAATATCTCTTCCCACCCCCCACCAGCCTTTTCTCTTTTTGGACCAGCTTCTAGCTCTCATGGCTTCCAAGCAATGCCATCCTGGTGCTTGTTTGAGGAAATCTGGGATCTTGTCTCTTGTCAGGAATCATCCAGGGAAGAAATTTAGCTGTTAGCTCTCACAAAAGTCATCTATTCCTGCAGGATTCAACTACAGCCTACCTTGAGGGATGGCTGTCCAGCTTCTGCTTAAATACCACTAGCAAAGGAGAACTCACTGCCTGCTGAAGTAGTCAGTTTCACTGTCAACCAACTCTTGCTGTTAGGAAGTTGTTTCTAATGTTTATCCATCTGCTTCCCTGCAGTAACTACCCATTTGTTTAAGTCCTCTCCGCTGGAGCACCAGGGGTCAAGCCTGCTCCATGTTCTTCTGCATGACAGCTCTTCAGATATTTGAAAAATGCTGTCATCTCTCCCCCCCTCCCCCCATTAATTTTCTCTTCTGCAAGCCAAACATATACAGTTTTCTCAATAGTTCCACATTGAACTTCATTTACAAATCCCTTGCCAACCCAGTTGCAAACGTTCAAACCAAAAGCCAGAGTCTAGTCCTGGCAGTTTTAGCAGATACCGTATTTTTCGCTCTATAACACGCACCCAACCATAACACGCACGTAGTTTTTAGAGGAGGAAAATCCATAGGCATGCCACCCGTAGGCATTCCCTCCATAACACGCACAGACATTCCCCTTACTTTTTAGGAGGAAAAAAGTGAGTGTTATAGTGCAAAAAATACGGTAAGTAATATTGCTGTATGGGACGCGGGTGGCGCTGTGGGTTAAATCACAGAGCCTAGGACTTGCCGATCAGAAGGTCAGCGGTTTGAATCCCCGCGACGGGGTGAGCTCCCGTTGCTCGGTCCCTGCTCCTGCCAACCTAGCAGTTCGAAAGCACATCAAAGTGCAAGCAGATAAATAGGTACCACTCCGGTGGGAAGGTAAACGGCGTTTCCGTGTGCTGCTCTGGTTTGCCAGAAGTGGCTTAGTCATGCTGGCCACATGACCCGGAAGCTGTACGCCGGCTCCCTTGGCCAATAAAGCAAGATGAGCGCTGCAACCCCAGAGTCGGTCACGACTGGACCTAATGGTCAGGGGTCCCTTTACCTTTACCTTTTAATATTGCTGTGTAATGAGCAGAGACTCTGAGGACCAAAACTAGCTTTGGGGGGTGGGCAGTAGCGGTTATTTGCACTACAGAATACTCCCGGTTCTGGCAAAAATCTTTCCAACCGTTATGCACTTTGGGAGGGGAGTTGCCATTGGCAAAATAGCAAGTGTGTTTGTTTGTGTGTTAATGGAGCTTATCACATAAGAAGAACCCTGCTGGATCAGACTTGCATCTTGTTTACCAAAGTGACCCCCCAACCATTCCATCAGGAACCAGCAGAGGGTGCCAGTGTTAGAAACTGAGATAGGAAAGCTAGGAGCTAAATGGCACCTTAAACCTAGGTTATGGGTGCAACAACAGAAAGTCTAGGCGCACTTTTTTATAACCAGAATACAAAGCTGAAAATGAACAAATTGCAGCTAAAATATTATGTTTATTTTTCACATGGTCTAGTCCTTCCTGTGCCGACCCCCCTAGTATTCTTAAGAGGGTCTCCTGCAGTCTTCAGAGTAGCTGGAAGCGGGGAGGCAGAAAAAGGTCCTCCTTTCCTTCCACTCTGCAGTTTTAATCTGAAATTGTAGGTGCAGTACTGCGCCCAGAGCTCAGAAACTACTCGCACTAATGAAATTCTCTTGCAAAATGCGCCTAGAACAATGGGAGTTTCGAACACTGGAGGGAGCAACAGGACTAGGGCCTAATCCAGCCCTTCCTGAACTGCTTCCATTCTAGCCGGTCATTATTTGTTTATTTATTACATTTGCATCCCACCTTTCCTCCAGAGAGCACAACTTTATGCTGTGTTCTGTTTGATACTGGTTGCTTTGATACTATTTTTAATACATTTTTTGGCATGGGTTGATTTTATGTTTGTGCTTTGCTGATTCCTCAATTTTGCAAACACCCAGAAGATTTTGTTGATGAGTGATGTAAACCAGTGTTAGAAACTCAGGTATATAAGCTAATTGCCAAATGTCACCTTAAACCTGGGTTACGGTTGCCAAAATGGAATGCCTAGCCACCTTTTTTTTTTACAGTGACATTTATTATTATTATTATTATTATTATTATTATTATTATTATTATTATTATTACTATTACTATTAAATTCATTTCTATATTTTAAAGAAAAAAATCTCAAAGCAGTTTACAACACACTAAACCTTAAATAAAACAATCCAAATTAAAACAAACTCAAGCTTCAAGGAAAACATTTCAGGTACAGTACTTCTATAAGTGCATTTTGCTTTCCCCATATATATTTACTGACTTAAATCCAGGTAGGGGATACCTTGTGACCAACAGTTGACAATACAATATAAAGGTTATGAGAATGTAGAAAATAAGGCGAGGAACTAATGTATACGCAGCTATGCAAGATGTATAAAGAACTGCCATGGAATGCTGGGTGGGAAGTCTAAAAGATCTATTAAAATGGAAAATGATGTAATTGTAAAATTGAAAACTTGACATGTGTATATATAGAGAGAACATATATATATATAGAGAGAGAGAGAGCTGCCCCTTAGCAGAAGACCTCTAGGAAGCCAGTGTGGTGAAGTGGTTAGTGTGTTGGACTAGGACCTGGGAGATCAGGGTTCAAATCCCCTCTTAGTCATGAAGCTCACTGGACGACCTTGGGCCAGTCACAGCCTCTTCACCTACCTCACAGGGTTGTTGTAAGGATTAACTGAGGAGTGGGGAGTGAACCATGGATTCCTTGGAGGAAAAGGTGGGACATAAACACAGTGAATAAGCTCTTCTGCTTGCCTGCTTACGAAAGCTGGAAGGGCCAGCCAGATGGAGAGGTCAGTTGCCAACCTGGCATCCAGAGATCTCTACAGGATTGTAGCTGGACCTGCACCAGTTGCAAAATGCACCTGGCAAATTTTGATCACTGGTATAAGCACACTGTAAGTAAGTAAGTAAATAAATAAATAAATAATAAAGAAACCCCAAGCCCTGGGAATTTAGTTATTGTGTCAGGCACAGTCTCGTCTTGCTGCTTGCAGTAGTTGCTCCTTGCCAATCAGGTGAGAATCATAATGGGAAGATGCTGTGTGAAACTGGAGCTGGACGGCTGGTGCGGAGGAGGGGGGAGCGGGTCCTAGTGGCATGGGTATCTGCACATGGCTAGTGCTGCCTGGTGCCCGACGACTTTGACTCCCCTGCCCCAAATCTCTGCAGAAGGCTGAATCCTGAAGGATTGTTCGTGTGGCTTAGCGGAAGCTTGAAATGCCTTATCCCAGCAATGTTTTCACTACAGGTCTGGAAAGTCAATGCTACTTCTGAACCTGCTTCGCCAGTGTTAATTTCTTGTCAATTCTTGCCAGTCAGTGTAGACAGTTCTAGTTGGACAGTGGTCTGACTTGGTATAAGGCAATTTTCTATGTGCCTATACAGAGTTATGGGGAGTGGCTGTAAATGAGTGGTAGAACATCTGCTTTGCATGCAGAAGGATGGTCCCAGATTCAGTTCCCAGCACCTTGAAGTAGGACTCAATTGGGTATAGGCCCATTCTGTGCTGTTGGGAATGGAGGGGAATCAGGGGTTCTGGGATACGGCTGTCAGAACATCACTTAATAATGGCCAGGTTTCTCTGAGTCACTGCTGCAAAGTGTCTTTGGGGTGAGATATGATGGGGTTGCTCAGGTGTGGGAATTTCAGTGGCCTAATCAAAAGTGCCGCAGATGATGCATTCCTGTAGATTCTTTCCAGCTTTGGGACTAAAATAGGCTTGTTAGCAAAGCATCACTGCTGAAAGCAAATTGCTCACCAGTGTCCTGTTTGGATTTTGCCGCTGCAAGTCTGCAAAGCAAAATCCTCAGTCTGAATAATGCTCAGAAGACTCTCTGTAATAAACTGGGAATCTAGGTATCTGGCAACGCTGTCTGATGGGCAGGGTATAAGCAAAAAGTTGTTATTACTATGATTACTATTATTACTGTGTTGTTGTTATCAACTCTGACTGGCAGTGGCTGTCAGGCAGAAAAGAGTGCTTCCTGTATACTTTGAACTGGAGATGCTGGAAATTGAAAATGAGGCCTTCTTGGTATAAAGTATATGCTCCTTCACTGAACTGTGATACCTCTTTCTGGACCGTTAACCTTAAAGCTCTCTCTCTCGGCATCTGGTGAGGGAATTGAGCATCCTGATGTTCTCAGCATTCTTTTGGAAAAAGATGATGAGTTTCTTTCTGCAGATAGCTTCAGTCAGGCTCAGTGGAGCTCTTTAGTTAAACATAGCTCTTTTCACCAGGTGTGGGAGTTAAACGTAAACATTAAAACATTCACTCATGGTGTCTGCACCAGCTTGAAGTTATAACACTGCCTTCTACATTCTCACAGTTAAAAAAATGTTTTGCTTCAAATACCTGCACCTGAAAAAGAGTTCTGTGTAGCTCAGAAGCTCACTTCTGTCATTCTGAAAGTGAATTGGTTCCAAAGAAGTACTGTGCCATTTGAACTGTGTTTGTTCGAAAGTTATAAAGGCATGGATATTCAGGTGTGCTTCTGAATCTGTTTCTGTTTTGCAAAGAACAGGTGCTCTGTGTGTGTGTGTGTGCGCGCGCGCTTTATGCAACCTATGCTGGGCATTGGGCTGCTGCAATGCACTTCCTGCGGGGCTGCCTTTGAAAATATACTGGAAGTTGCAGCTGCTGTAAAATGCTGCTGCCTGGAAAAGACAGGCTAGAAAATCTGAATACATAGCTCCGATTTTTGGGCCAATTGCATTGGCTGCCAATAAGTTTCTGGGCTCAATTCAAAGTGCTTGTCTTAACCTTCCAGACCCTAAATGGCTTGGGACTGGATACTATTGTGTTTGTGCACTAAATATCTGATTCAAAGATCTTTCTTGAATGCCTGCTCTTCAGATCAACTAAGCTGGTGTGCACAGGAGATGGGACCTTCTCGGTGGTAGCCCCAAAACTCTGGAATCCCCTTCCAGTTGGATCATGCCTTTCCCTTTCGTTACAATAATGTAGACCTTTTTCCTTCCAGCTACCTTTAATACATGCACTAAAAAGCTGCGCATTTCAGAACAGTGCACTCAGAGTGGTTTGTTGATTTCTTTAACATGGATGCTAATGCCTGCGGTATCTTTATCTACTCCTTTTTATGCACAGCCATCTTATTCCCTGGCAGGTGATGCCTCCCAGTATCGTGGTGGCAGGTGTCTACTGTGCGGTGGTTGCCACCTTCTTCACCACAGTCAAGACCATCAACTACCGCCTGCACACCATGTTTGATCAGGGTGAGATTGTGGAGAAGAACTCTGCACTCGCGGATGGTGCCAAGGCTGAAGATGGCGCTGCAGCGGACGAGGGGAACTTGGCCAGGTGAGCAGGGATGTGAGAGGGTACATCTCAGCTTCTTGCGGTTGGGCGACTTGCCTTTGCCCTGCCTCTCTTCTTGTCCCCCTCGTACTGTACTCCATTACTGGCCAGATTATTTTTTTTATTCTTATTTGATGTGACTGTGTTGCTTAAAAACATAAGGTGAGCCTTGCTAGATCAAGCCAAAGGCCCATCTAGTCCAGCGTTTTGTTTTCAAAGCAGACAGCTAAATGCCACAAGAAGCCCAAAAGCGGGATCCGAGTGTAGCATCACTCTCCCCACCAGCGAGTATCCAGACGCATATTGCCTCCATCAGCTGGGGACAGAATTTAGCTTTGTGTTCTAATGAATCCCATTTAGCAGCATAGGAACTTAAGAAACTGCCCAATACCAAGCCAGACTGTTGGTTCAACTAGGTCAGCGTTGTCTACAGTGTCTGGCAGTGGCTCTTGAGGGTTTCAGGCAGGGGACATACCTGGATACCCCGTTGAGGATTGAACCTGGGACCTTCGACGTACAAAGCAGATGCTGTACTGCTGAGCTATAGCCCTTCACCAATCAGTATTGTTTGTAATTTTAAACTTGGCCCTGGCTCCATTCCTCTCCCTCTCTCCTTGCAGAGACCCTGGCGGGGTGGAGATGACAGTGTTTCGGAAAGTCAGCTCCACACCTCCGGTGAGATGCAGTTCCCAACACTCTGTGTTTGGCTTCAACCAGGTCATGGTAAGAGCGAGGAAGCTTCTCTAAGGGTTGGAAAATTGGGTTCTGAGAGCACTGGTGGCGTTATTGGGACCACAGTCATCCCCTTCGGCGCGAGAAAGGATCAAGGGGGTAGCACCGGACCTGGTACTGCAGAACGAGCTGCTGAGACATGCCACCTTCCTTGGAAGCTTTTGGGGTGGCAGCGGGATGGCATAGGATGCTGCTGGGAAGGTGTCTGGCAGAATTGCACTGTCTGCTGTCTTCTCATTCTGCGACTCTAGGATTTATTTGCAGAATATAGGAGGACAGATGCCAGGCTCTGGATTGTGCATTGCAGAATCTTGTATGAGCTCAGCTGGATCAGATCAGTGGCCTATCCTGCTTCCCCCAGCGGCCAGCCCTCTCCCACTTGTGACTAGCATTCAGAGGCGTCAGGCTGCCTCTGACCCTGGAGGCAGATTACAGCCAATGGGACTAGTAGCCCTGGACAGCCTTGTCCTCAGTCTGTCGAATTGCCTTTTGCAGGCCTCTAAACTAGTGATCGACACTGCATCTTATGGGAAGTGGATGCCATCATTTAGCTTACATGCTTTGTAAGGATGTGTTCCCTTTGGTCTGCTCTTAATATCCCACCACTCAGCTTCCTTGGATGATCCTGGGTTATAGCATTGTGAGAGAGGGGGTGACCTTGACCCTGTTATCCCACAGTTGCTTCCCTTCCCTTCCCTTCCCCCCCACCCCCAAAGCCCCCAATGTTGTAGCCTTTCCTTTATCTTGTGTGTGTAAAAGACGTAGCTGAGGTTAACTCAGCATGCGCAGACTTAGGGACATCCCAGTTTTCAGGTGGGTGGCCTGGCAGTTGCTGATGCTGCCATCCCACAAGGAAGGCACAAACCTGCTCAGAAGCCCAGGGCTCCCAGGGGTCACTCATTCAAGTGGAAGCAGAATATGTGTAATAAAATGAAAAACAAGAACAGCAACAATGATAAGAGCTTCTGAGCCCTGTCCTTCAGCAGGGAGGCACTCAAATGCTCTGGTTGAAATTAAGTGCTGCACGGAGCAGTGGGGTAAGGGGTCGGGTGCTTGGCCCTCCAGGGGGTGGGCTGCACTTCAGCACAGGATCAAGAGATCCTTGCATGAAGGGTGCCCCCACTTCCCTCCACCTGGACCTCAGACTTCATCAAGAGAGTGTTATGAACATAGGAAACTGCCTTATACTGAGTCAGAATATTGCCTACACTGGCTGGCAGCAGCTCTCCAGGGTTTCAGGCAGGATTCTCTTCCAGCCATGCCTGGGGATGCCAGGGATTGAGCCAGGGATTTTTTTGCGTGTGCTACACTCACACTGAGCTCTGGCTGCTCTGAAAGGCGTGGAGGTCCAGCCTTCATTCTTGCCCTCCCTCAATAATCTTTCTGTGAAATAGCAGTTTGATCTTTCTCTTTGCCTTTTAGGACCTGCTGCCCCACTTGGAGGACGGGAGGCCTGTAAGAGGTGAGACTAATTCCCTCTGCCGATTCTGTCCAAAACATGACACCATGGCTTCATTTCAGTTATAAATCAGGGGCAGGGGAAGGGTGGGAGAAATCCACTCTGCACAAGGCGCCTCTGCAGCAGATGGACTTGCGTCTGATCCTCCCAGCACTACAAAACTGTGGGCACTCTGCCATTTTCTGGCCGCTTTCTGATGTATGTGTTTCTGAATAGGGGCAGAAAGTGGCCCTGATGTTCTCACCTCCTGAGCTCGGCAGGAGGCGGTGGGTTTCTCCAGCCATGTGCCTTGAAGCAGGGGCGGGGCAATTTGCAGCCCTAGGGCTAGATCTGGCCCTTGGCTTAATTTCATGTAAGGGGGGAGGAAGGGGGCTGCACTGCCTGTGACCAGTATGCAGCCCCCAGCAGATTATGCCCAAGGGAACGTGGACCTTGGTAGAGAAGAGATGCCCTCATCTGCCTTAGAGCGAAGAGCCCTGGTTTTATAGCTGAGGTTGGAGGCATGTATGAGGGGTGGTGAGAGGGTGGGTTGTCTGCGATGGGGGAAAGTCTCTCAAGCTCCTATCGCTTCATCCTACAGACATCAAAGAACTTGTCCGTGAGCAAGGCAGCAACAACGTCATTGTCACGGCAGCCGACCGGGACATGCTCCAGCACTGTTCCCCCGAGAACCTTGGTAGGTCCCTGGCTGTGGTTGGTGGGGCAAGGAGGAGGGAGGCCCAGAACAAGACGGGAAGAAGTAGTTTTATAGACTTACAAAGCTGCCTTCTTCCAAGCTGGGCTGTTCGTCTGTCTATCCCAGTGTTTCTGCTCTGACTCAATCGCACCTACATATTCACATCCATCTGTTCCTCATGAGACATGGTCTCCATCACCATCTTTTTTGCTACCTTCCTCTGGCGTGTTCCAGTTTGTCAAGATCTTTCCCAGCCCTGTCACTTGGGAGCCTTTTTTCATATATAATATGTACAGCTCCCCACCCCGGCAAATGTTATACAAAAAGAGAAGCAACTCGCCATAGGCGACCAGAAATTCTATGCAGGCGAGTGAGTGGGCTGACGGAGGAGAGACAGTTCACGCCATTCCTCTTCTGTGCTAATCATGGAGTCTCTTCCTCCATGATCAGCATGGAAATGCAGCAGCACAAGAGGGCCAGAGTGATCCATCCTCCCTCTGGCAGCTCACTTGGTAGAAGTCTTAGGCAACTTCCTATATTCCTATTGCTGCTTCTCAAAAAGAGGAGTGTCTGTAATCTTCCTGCTTGGAGATTAATGTGTGGATTGCAGGCTTTTTCAGACACATAGGATTGTTCCTAAGAGTAGACCTATTGAGTGCTGCCATCAATAGACAGTGAGCTGGATATCTCTTGTTCAGTACAAGGAACTTGTTGCCCTGCTGTTGGCAGCTGTGTGAGTGGAAATAGCACTCCATTGAGAGCACTTCATGAGGAAACAATTCGAGACTGTCTCAGAAAAGCTAGCTTGACGCGATCTGGCCTGTAGCAGTGTCAAAAAGACTTGCTTCCCACGGTAGAGTGGTCCAAGGCACTTGGAAGCGGTACCATTTTGAATCAGTGCTGTTTCCGTTCTCATGTTTTGTTAACAGAGAGTCAAATCTCAAGCCCCCCAGTTACCCAAGTGACACTCTGGAGTGATTTCACTCTTTTGCCTGAGATTTTGGGCAGAAAAGTTGTGTTCTACTTTTATTTATATTGTTGTGCTTATTTATTTTTGCTTCCTCTTATCATCAGTGTACATACCATCAACTGTACATACCATGTTTTGACTCTGCTTGGCCATAGCGACTCAGATATCATTGCTCCAGATTCATATCTCTACCCGTCATGCTCCCATTTCAGGGGTGGATCTACTGCAAAACTAATGGAGCTTAAGTTTCAAGGCCCCTAATCCCGGAGGACCACAGAAGTGAATAGTTCACATTGCTTAAAAAAGGGGGAGGGTTAAATTTTCATTCCCAGAGTTTGAGAGTCAGTAGCACAGATGTTGTAAAGATTGTGGTAAACAACCCCACTGAAGAAGATAACAGCAGTTACCTAGACTTCACTGCTGGTTGCAAAGGGCCCCCGAAGATGTAGGCCCGCCACTGACCCATTTTATATGCATACATCCTTGGGTGTGGTTAAGATCCCAGCCAGCTAATAAATGTCCCTGTCTTGAGATGTGCACTTGTGTGTAATGCCCTCCTCCTCTCTGCCTCGCCCTCTCTACAGCCAGTGATGTCACGATGGTGTCTGCTGACCTGGAAGGTGCAAGCGGAAGCCTGCTGCCTCTTCCCAAGGCAGAGCCCCCTCCGGCTGGGAGGAAGCAGCCTCCCTCCCTCCCAGCGCAGACTTCTCTACAGAGCACAGATTCCTCAGAGCAGTCTCCCCCTGCTGGGGCAGGGTCCCGGGCCCCTCCGCGCTGGACCGCCAGCGAGTCGGAGAGTGTGGGGGACACGCCGCTGAGCCCTCTAATCAAGAGCAGCTTGAGCGAGGAGCTCAGCCAGAGCTTCCTGAGCCTGGCGTTGCCAGAGGCCGGGGGTCACAGCCGCCGCGAAAAGCGCTGCTCCGGAACAGACTACCAGCCCTTGGAACCCCGCCCAGAGCGGCCCCTCAAGGCCGGCTCTTCGGACAGCTGCTTCAGCGGCACCGACAAAGAGACCCCCAGCACTCTGAGCAGCTACCGCAGTGAGAAGACCAATTCCACCCACTTGGACAGCCCCTCGCTTGGCCCCGGCCCCGGAGAAGGGGCACGGGGAGACGAGGGTGGCCCTGGCATATCCCCACCCCCCGACGGGGGCAGTGACACAGACGCCCTCTCTGACAGCGAGCTGCTGCGCTCCCCTGAGCTGGGCCTTCTCGGGGAGCTGAGCTTTGACACGCAGAACACCCTCAACTCCCTGGAGACGGTCAAAGGCGACGGTGAGCTGTGGGGGTGCCCCGAGCCGGAGCAGGTGGTCCGGCCGAAGGAGTTAGGCCTCAAGGGCCGCCGGCGCCTCTCCCGCAAGCACGGCAGCTCGTACCTGCCCATGCGCACCCTCCTGGACAGTAAGGCTTACGCCGAGGGCTTTTTTGCCGACGAGGACTCGAGCGACTGCAGCGACCTGAGCCGGGCTTCCAGCTTGCACTCCCAGCACAACTACAGCACTGACACCTCCTCCAGCACTTCCTGCTACTCTCCCGAGCGCCACCCGCCCACTCAGCACGGCAAGCAGTGCCTCCCCGCTGCCGAGGCCAAGCCCCCGCCCCTTCTGCCCCCCGAAGGCGCCACCCTCCCTCCCCAACATTCCCATTACGCCCAGCGCTCCGGGAGCACGGCCAGCGCCAAAACCCACGCCCGTGTCCTCAGCATGGACGGGAGCCACATGGAAGTGAAGCCGACGGGCTGCCTCACGGTCTCCAAGTCAGATTTGGAGTCCCACGCAGGGAAGCTGACAGCGGAGCAGGAACTGGGCAGCGCCGTGCGGAGCCATTCTGCCAACCAGCCCGGCTGGAGGGGGGAGCTGCAGGCCGAAGGGGCCGTCGGAGGAGGTGAGTCCCTGAGATATTCCAGGTGTGGCTTGACTGCCCAAGGGGAGAGCTCACAATGTTGTTAGCAAAGTTGGACACCACTCCCAATCTCTGCCCAGCCACGGCCAGATTCCGGGGGGCTCTTGGCACTCAACCCAGGGTCTGTGTTCCTTAGAGAAACAAGACACGGTGGAGGCTGTCATAGCTTTAAGATATTTGGTTTATTTGCATATACAGTGGTACCTCAGGTTATGTACTTAATTCATTCCAGAGGTCCATTCTTAACCTGAAACTGTTCTTATCCTGAAGCACCACTTTAGCTAATGGGGCCTCCCATTGCTGCTGCGCGATTTCTGTTCTCATCCTGAAGCAAAGTTCTTAACCCGAGGTACTATTTCTTGGTTAGCGGAGTCTGTAACCTGAAGCGTATGTAACCCGAGGTGCCACTGTATCCACCTTTAGTCTGCATGGAGAGGAACTACAGATCTTTCAGCCTGGTCATCTCAAAGGACTGGTTCCCCACAGCAGTGCAGCGCTGCTCCCCCTTGGTTCCTCAAGGCATCTCTCCCAGCCTGCCTTCAGCCAAGATCCTTCTGCCCTTTATTTCAGCTATTCCAAGGCTCATGCCAAAGGCCCCCAAACACTTCCTGCGACATCACCGCGATGTTATCGCCACCGCGATGTTATCGCCAGTTCAAAATGCCTGAAACCACTATCGCAACCTGAGCACCATACCAGTTTCAGATCATTTGCTGATATATTGCCCAGCCCTAGTGGGGAGCCGCCTGTCACCAGAATCTGGAGGCAGCGGAGGGAGGGTGGGGGACAACTACAGCAAAGGATCGCCTGGGCTTTTCTCTTGCAGCTGCCACTGGAGAGGAAGGGCCCAAGCCTGACCGGTCCAGCAGCATCAAGCGCATGCAGGCCATAAGGCGGCGGCATAACGCAGGCAGCAACCCCACCCCCCCATCCTCAGTGATGGGGTCGCCGCCCAGGTAAGCACTGCAGCACATGCATGCACTTCCCCCTTTTTCAGTTGGTGGGGTTTTTTTAATATTATCTTGCCTCTTCTCACCCTCCTGCCTCTTCCCGCAGTTTACAGGACCTGCAGCGAGGCCGGGCCTCTTCGCACTCTCGTGCGCTCACCCTCCCCTCCGCCCTGCAGTTCGCCAGCTCCCTCCTGCTGCCGCGAGGGGCCATCCACGAAGCCTGCAACTTCGACGACACGTCTGAAGGTGCCGTGCACTACTTCTACGACGAGAGCGGTGAGCGAGGGGCGGGCGGGGGGAACACCGCATGGGGAAAGGGGGGCAGAGCCAGACGAGGTGCTTGAACAGGGGGCCTCTCCTGAGCCTCCCGTTGTTTTATTCTGCATTTTAAATTATTGGTGTTCGGGTTCAAAGGTTTGTGTTGTCATACTTTGTAAGCCGCTCAGAAGCAGCCTTTGAAAACTGCTTAGAAGCGGCCATGGCTTTTTTTGTGGCAGTTCCCTGTTTGGGGGATGCTGTCAGGGATTGGACTGAAGAAGAATGGTGGGGGCGCCGCCCCCCCCGAATCCTCCCAAGAACTGGAGGACAGTATAGATTCAGAACAGTGGTTTGCAGAGGGGCATAGTTCAGAGGCTGCAGAGGGCAGAAGCTGGGAAATAATTGGAAGATGAACAGCGGGAAGAAGAACAAGCACCAGGGGAGATACAGCTGACTGACTTAGTCCTTGGAAAGATTGCTGACCCCCCCACTCCCAGAACCAGGCGTGCATTACGGGTAGTAGAGCAGAGAGCTCAGATAATAATAATAATAATAATAATAATAATAATAATAATTAATAATTAATAATTAATAATTAATAATAATATATTATTTGTACCCTGCCCATCTGGCTGGGTTTCCCCAGCCACTCTGGGCGGCTTCCAACAAAGATGAAAAATACACTAAAATGTCACATATTAAAACTTCCCTGAACAGGGCTGCCTTCAGATGTCTTCTGAATGTCAGGTAGTTGTTTATCGCTTTGACATCTGATGGGAGGGCGTTCCACAGGGCGGGCACCACTACTGAGAAGGCCCTCTGCCTGGTTCCCTGTAACTTGGCCTCTCGCAGTGAGGGAACCGCCAGAAGGCCCTCAGAGCTGGACCTCAGTGTCCGGGCAGAACGATGGGGGAGGAGACACTCCTTCAGATATACTGGACCGAGGCCGTTTAGGGCTTTAAAGGTCAGCACCAACACTTTGAATTGTGCTCAGAAACGTACTGGGAGCCAATGGAGGTCTTTCAGGACTGGTGTTATATGGTCTCGGTGGCCGCTCCCAGTCACCAGTCTAGCTGCCGCATTCTGGATTAGTTGTAGTTTCCCTCATTTCTCTCTGCATTTGCATGTAGAAGATCCCAGCTTCAGTATTCCTATCCTTTCCCCCTTTCTCTCCAGGGGTCCGGCGCTCATACACTTTCGGACTAGCCGGGGGCGGCTACGAGAATCCTGTGGCACAGCAAGTCAGTGCAGAGCACGGAACCAACAGTGGCTGGTGAGGCCTCCTGTGTTCTAAACTTGAGCGGCTGATGTTGCATGCGGATGTGGACTTTCTGGAAAGCTTTGAAAGTTGCCGGGGGGGGGGGGGAGAGAGATTCTGGAAAAGTTTCCCATGGCCCTAAATTCATGGCTAAGTTAGCATATTTATAATGAAGTAATCACTTAAGGGACGCAGGTGGCGCTGTGGGTTAAAGCCTCAGCGCCTAGGGCTTGCCGATCGAAAGGTCGGCGGTTCGAATCCCTGCAGCGGGGTGCGCTCCCGCTGCTCGGTCCCAGCGCCTGCCAACCTAGCAGTTCGAAAGCACCTCCGGGTGCAAGTAGATAAATAGGGACCGCTTACCAGCGGGAAGGTAAAACGGCGTTTCCGTGTGCGGCTCTGGCTCTGGCTCTGGCTCTGGCCAGAGCAGCGATGTCACGCTGGCCACGTGACCCGGAAGTGTCTCCGGACAGCGCTGGCCCCTGGCCTCTTAAGTGAGATGGGCGCACAACCCCAGAGTCTGTCAAGACTGGCCCGTACGGGCAGGGGTACCTTTACCTTTTACCTAATCACTTGTAATAAACATTAGTAAACAAATATCTTCTTCTCGTAATAATCATTAGTAAACAAATCTTTTCTTCAAAGAAAGATACACTGCAATCCTATACCCACTTAACTGCAAGGAAGTCCCACTGAACTCAATGAAGCTTACATCTCAGTAGCCGTTTATGATTGCGCTTTTGGGTGGTTTGAACATTGCTGTATTCAAGGCTTTCCTGGAACATTTGATTTTTGTTGAAATACTTGTAAATCTTTTAAAGATGCGATAGCTCAGTAGCATATATTTCCCTCATTCGACATACCGTCAGGGTAAACCTGTTGAAATCAATAGACATTAGGGGACACTCAATCATTATCTAGATCAGGTTTTCCCAAACATGGAGCTGCATAGATAAATGGCTGGACTCTGTATCAGGCTGCCTCCTGTGTTCCTTGTCTATTTTGTTTTAGGCCAGGCAGGAGCCATAGCTCAGTGGAAGGTGCATCATTTGCATGCAGAAGGCCCCAGCCCCAATTCCTGGTGGGGCCAGTTAGGACTGGGAGAGCTCCCTGGAGCCCTGATGACAGTCAGTGCAAGACAGCACTGAGCTAGACCGACAAATGGCCTGGCTCAGTTTCAGGCATCTTCCTGCCTTCTTCCTATGTTAGTGCGTCAGATTGTGACTGGGGAGACCCAGGTTTGAATCCCCTGCTCAGCCATGAAACCCAGTGGGTGATCTCAGTCCAGTCACCAGATCTTAGCCTAACCTACTCATGGGGTTGTTGTGAGCATACAGTAGGTGATGGCAAGAACCAGGGAGCTACTAGCAGGACTGTAAACTTAAAAAAGGAATAGCTTGAATTGGTATCATGCGTTGGTTATCTGAAAGTAACTGATGGGGAATCTGTGGCCCTTCAGATGTTGCCGGACTCCAACTCCCATCAGCCTCCAGCCAGCATGGCCGGTGGTCAGGATTGATGGGACTTGTAGTCCAGCAACATCTGGAGGCCTGCAGTTTCCCTATTCCTGATGTAAGCAAACTCCCACTTATAGGACCTGTTGGTTGCCCTGGGATACATGCCTCCCATCATCAGCCTCTCTCAGATGATCGCTGCTCCATCACACTTCTCTGTTTGCTTTGGCAGGGACAGGCATTCGCACTCCTCCAGCTTCAACTCTGCAGAGGTGCCGGAAGGGACGCCTGCCCTTACGCTGCTGCAGCCACGTCCCGTGGTTCTTCAGGGCATGCAAGTGCGCCGGGTGCCACTGGAAATCCCTGAGGTGAGGCCCTGGGACCCATGTGGCAACACTGAAATCGCTTGGGCTTCCTCGGAAAGAGCCCTGGTTGGGTTGCATCACTTTGTAATTTTGTAAGGCGCCTCAAATTACAGACAGAAGAGGTATCAGCTGGGTCTGTTTGCACTTTTAAGCTCTCCTTGTTTGAGTGATAAGACCTGCTTGACATGCCAACTCTGAAAGACTAGGGGTGCTTCCCTGAGATCTTGCAGGAACACAGATTGCCCTGCGAGATCTCATGAGATCATCTGAGAGCTGTTGCACACAGCAGGCCTTCCCCACTAAGCAAGGCAGAGAGCTTAAAAGCTCTTTCTGTGCTGGGTAACTCCAAGGGAATTGGACACAAAAGAGCTTTGCATCTATCTGCCTTGCTTGGATGTAACTTGTGCAATTTCAACCAACTGCCTTCAACCACATGTGGTTGGAATTGGGTGAATAACATGTGTGTAAAATGCAGCCATACTCTATTTGATCTTCCAAGTCCTAGTCCAACACTCTGACCACTGCACCGCACTGGCTTTCTAGAGGACTACTGCTATGGGGCAGCTCTATAAATTAAGTAGGTAAATAAATATGAGGAAAGCAAAATGTCACCTAGAGAAGGATCTGAAATAGTTTACTTGAAGTTTGTTTAATTCTGGATTGATGTTTTGATGTGTTGTAAACCGATTTTTCTTCCTTTAAAATACAAAGTGGTATAGAACTGAAATTAATAATAATAATATACTCCCCCAGTTTATTGCAATTGAAAAAAACAGGCTTAGCAGAATTCGATTTTTCGGGGACAAAAACTGAAGGAGGCAGGGGCAGAGAGATTGAAAAGTAAGAGAGAATTGAGAAAGGGGGCATTATTTGTGGGTTCAGCTTTTAGTTTCTGGCCAGGAGGCGAAGTCTCTTTCCTTTTAAACGGTTTTGGGGGTAATGGGATGGGTCCTGAGTGGAGTAGCAGAACCAACCCAGTTAATTGGCTGTTTTCTGCAGTTCGACCTTCTGGACCAGGAATCGCTGCACGAATCCCAGGAGAACACGCTGATGATTGAGGACAAATGCCACCCGCGCCAATACTACAAGTTCTGGGTGCTGCCTGGACGCTGGATGCGAGTGCGCTACGACCGCCTGGCCTTGCTGGCTCTGCTGGACCGGTGAGTGACACAACCAGCTGCTCGTCTGGCCAGGATCCAGGCAGTCCTGTCTCCCCAGTGATGCCTCTTCCTGCGAAAGGTGCCTCTGGGCATATGCCAGCCATAAAGGTGCAAGATGAGGCTGGCAAAGTCTCGCAGGTAACTGCTGAATGGACGACTGGCACCTCCTTGGTTACAGGCCGTCCAGATCTTTTAGTTTCTGAAGCCTTTTTGGAAAGCTGTAGCCCAAATGGTCGCATCTGCCAGGCAGTCACAAGTTAACAGATTTGCTCATGAGCCCTTGGGTGGACAATACTTTCGAGAAAAATAGCAGAACCCTTCTGAAAACAACCCTCCTGCCTGTTTCTGACCTCCACCCTGTCCCTGGAATGCCGCTTAAGTGTGCTGAAAGGTGAAAATTGGGCTTTCCGATTCAACATAAGGAAGCAGATCTTAGTTACGCATTTTTCTAATGACCAGCTGGGATGGAACAGTTCAAGGAGAAGTCCCTGCTGCCTCAGGATGATGGGAGCAGCCCCAGCCTTCCTTCTCTTCCCTCCTCTGCTGCCTATTGCTGCCAGGTGGCAGTGGATGGTCAGTGATGCTCCGTTCTTCCTCCGCCCCTCCAGGAACCGGCGAGTGGCAGAGAACGTGTTTGTGGTGGTGCTGGTGAGCCTGGTAGCTTTCCTTGGATACCTCCTCCTCCTCCAGGGCTTCTTCCGGGACATTTGGGTGTTCCAGTTCTGCGTGGTCATCGCCAGCTGCCAATACTCTCTGCTGAAGGTGAGTCTGTGGGGCCCTGTCTGTGGCTGAGCATGTAGCTTTTCCATTCAATGAGTGTGTTTTCAGTACTGCTCCCCTCCTCCCCCGGTTGTCCTGAGGGTGCATTTTCTCTGCAAGGAGACCTGATGTATCTAACCTCCCACCCCCTTTCCTGCCATCTTTTTTTTCAGAGTGTCCAACCTGATGCTGCTTCGCCGATGCATGTGAGTATCAAACTGCTGGAAATTTGAGCAGGCTTAAGAGTGTGTGTGCGCGCACACAAGGATAGCAGATACGGCTTTGGTTGGTTAAGGATGCTTCCCTTGGATGCACTTTCGTGCATGTTGTGTGGAATCAGTTTATTAGTGGGCCTCATGCACCCGAGAGCTGGGAGCGGGAGGACAGGGCAGGAAGTACCATCTGCCAGGGGTGGGCAATGGGGCAGTTGCTCTCAGCCAGGTGTGGGAACCTCTGGCCTGTGTTCCATCCTTGTTCCACCAGGGTTTCCAGATTGAGCCACAAGGTAGTTTTCTCCCTGAAACCATGCCCACTGGTCAATCAGCTGACGCCATCTCATTGGGTGGCTAATGCCACCTGATAGGCTGGGCATTGGAATGGACCTTTAAAGCCCTAAATGGCTTTTTCCCTGTATACCCTAAGGAGCATCTCCATCTCAGTCATTCAGTCTGGACACTGAGGTCCAGCTCCAAGGGCCTTCTGGCAGTTCCCTCACTGCGGGAAGTGAGGTTGCAGGGAACCAGGCAAAGGGCCTGTGGAATGCCCTCCCATAAGATATCAAAGAGAGAAACAATTACATGACTTTCAGTAGACATCTGAAGGCAGCCCTGTATAGGGAAGATGTAAGTATTCGATGCTTTATTGTGGTTTTTTAATTTGTTGGAAGCCACCCAGAGTGATTGGGGCAACCCAGTCAGATGGGCAGCATATAAATTTATTATTATTATTATTATTATTATTATTATTATTATTATTAAAGGAGGGTTGACTCACCCACCGATGGGGAAAGGGGTTCAGTGCTACCTGGCTCGGGTGCATGAGAAACCATTTCTCACATGATCAAACCCTGCAGGAAGCTGATGGGCAGGAAGATCAGTCCTACCTTATTTGGGCACAGGAGGTTCCCAAGTGCCCAACAGCCATGTGATTTCTGGGTACAATGCCGGCCACTGCACAATGGATTTTAACAGCCAGGTAGTGGCATCGGGGCGGGGGGGAAATACAGGGGTAGCACAGAAGAGGCAAAGTATATTTCTAGGTGGATGAGTTGTAAGATCTCTGAAAGGAAAATGACAGCATGCTTACTGACTGGAGGAGTCCAGCTTAACCCCCTCCCGGTGCCACCAATGGAGACATATGACCTGGCAATCATCTGGGGCCTGATAAGGATCTGGCCTGTGGAGCCAGCCCCCTGCTCTCCGCTGCCTTCCGCTGCGTGCATGAAAGATGACCTTGGAAGGCAGACAGGAAGCAGTCCCTCCCCAGGGACCTTGCAGCCTTGTGCCAGCTGCTGTCCCTAAGAGGAAGCATCCCTGGCCCCTGCTCTCAAGGGGGCTTTTCTGCTTTCCCTTCCTCCGGCAGGGGCACAACTGGATCATCGCCTACAGCCGCCCCGTTTACTTCTGCGTGGCGTGCCTCTTGATTTGGTTTCTGGACCTCTGCGCCCACGCCGTGCCCCTCCCACCCGTCTCCTTCTACGACCTCACCCTCTTCTCCGCCGGCTTCTTCTACTGCGCCCGAGATGTGGCGATCGGTGAGTGGCTGGCAGGGTGGCCCATGGCTGGCGAGAGAATCCCCGGGCAGCTCATGGGGTCATTTGAATGTCCGTGGCTTGATTCCGTTTTTTCTTTTCTCACCCAGTTTTCACCCTCTGCTTCCCGGCCATCTTCCTCTTCGGACTCCTCCCCCAAGTCAACACTTGCTTCATGTACCTTCTGGAGCAAGTGGACATGAACATCTTTGGCGGAACAGGTGCAGAGAGCAGAGGGGAAGGGTGAAAGGGGAGGGGCTGGGGGTGGGTGGGGCTGAGGGGGTCTCGGGGTTCTGCTGGAGGTACAGAGCGCATTCCTCCGTCCTCCCCGGTTCGCGTGAAAAAAGGGCAATGCATTGCTGAGCTGAACATCTGTAGTGGAGCTGGGTATGGGCTGCAGCACTTCAAACTGTGGGTCCAAGGTGGGACCCCCATAGTGCAGGCTGCAAAAGGGTTTCAGTCTTGTTTTAAACCTACCTGTTGCTTTTGTGCTTTTAACTGTTTATAATTATTGTGTGTAAATCGCTTTGAGACAGTGGTTTAGAAGGCAATTGATACATTAATTGTAATAATGCAGTCATACCGTGGAAGTCAAACGGAATCCGTTCGACTTCCAAAACGTTCAAAAACCAAATTGCGGCTTCTGATTGGTTGCAGGAAGCTCCTGCAGCCAATCAGAAGCTGCAAAAGCCACGCCGAACCTTTGGGTTCCAAAAGAATGTTCTCAAACCGGAACACTCACTTCCAGGTCTGCGGCATTCGGGAGCCAAAATGTCCGAGTTCCAGGGTGTTCGGGATCAAAGTTACAACTGTAATAATGATAATTTATGGTGCTGCCTTCTCTTTCTCTCTCCCCCCACCCACAGCTGCCACCAGTCCCCTCACCGCCCTTGTTGCTCTCCTGCGCAGCCTCCTCGTGGCTGCCCTTCTGTACGGTTTCTGCCTTGGGGCCATCAAGGTACCTGACTTTTGTGGGGAGCGAACGGGCCAAACTTGCCTTGGGGAATGGGCCGGGGCTGGGTGTTGGCATGGAGCTCCAGGGCAGGTTCAGGTGGTTTGCTTTGTGGTCACACTGCAACCTTTTGGTCTGAAGCAACAGTGCCATCAGGTCTAGGTTGGGGGGGGTCCGCTTTTGGCTGCCTGCTAGGGCTGTGTATTGCTAGGCTGCCTGCTAGGGCTTTGGGTTTCAGGCGGGGGCTTTGAGGGTATTGCAGTTTCTCTGAGCCTGATTGGTTTAGTTTCTCTCCTCTTTGCTCTCTCTCCCAGACTCCGTGGGGTGACCAGCATGTGCCCGTCCTCTTCTCCGTCTTCTGTGGCCTCCTCATGGCACTCTCGTATCACCTGAGCCGCCAGAGCAGTGACCCAACTGTGCTCTGGTCTGTATCCCATGCGGGATGGTTTGGGAGTGCAGCCTGCAGCAGCAGAGAGTGAGGAGGGAGTTGGGACTCCTGAGTGGCAGGGAGACAATTTGAGGGGGGGGGGAGAGCAGGGTTTGTAATCAATATATGCTGGGAGGTGGAAGGACGAGGAAGGACGAGAAAGGGGAGACAGTGGAGCAGATTCCTATGGGAGGTGGTGGACCCTCCTTTCTTGGAGGTTTCGAAGCAGAGGTTGGGTGGCCGTCTGTTATGTGCGATCTAGTTGAGATTCCTGCGTTTGCAGGGGGTTGGATTAGATGACCCTCGGGGCCCCCTTCCGACTCTACAGTTCTGCGATTCTATGACTCCCCCAGCCAGCTTGACGTGGGGAGAGGCATGAGCCTGCTGGGGATTTCCTAACCCTAGTTCTTCTCTTCCCTGTTTGTCTCCCCCGGACGGGACAGGTCTTTGATACGAAGCAAGCTTTTCCCTGAATTTGAAAACCGCAATGTGGAGAGCCCCCCACTTGGAATCAAGGATCCGCTGCCTGAGAAACTACGCGGCTCCCTGGTGAGTAAGGAGGCTTGAGGAATTTGTGGGTGGGTGTTGAAAAGCTCACTCATCTGAGGCACAGCCCCCAAATTCATTTGCAAATTGGGCATAGTCTGCACTGAGCCAGGCAGCGGGAGGAGAGCTGCCTTTTTAATTTTTATTTTCTGTGCAACTTCCCAGGGAAGGGTAGCACGCCATCACCCCAAGGAGCATTTCCATCCACATTTTAAAGTGGCGGTGCTTCTTTGCTTCTCCAGCCGGCTATGAGCTGTGTAAAATTTAATAAGTAGGGCGAGTGGGGAAGTTGAAATACAACCTGTAAACCACCTTTCATGTGGATTAAATAAAAAAAGACCTGTGCTTGCAAAGGGGCTATCTCTTGGTCACGTGCAAAATTGAAGTGGTTTGAGTTCAGGCTGCTCTGTCCATCCCTGCTGGTGAGGTGGGTGGGGCAGCCTGGAAAAGAAAAAAGAAGGGGGTCTGCCCTATGCAGTTTTACATCTTCACTGATAAATGGTGTCCTAGCAACGGGCTGTCCCAGAGTGGTCCATCAGCATAAAACAGGGCTGTCCAACAGGTTGACTGCTATCTACTGTTAGATTGACCAGACTGGTGTCCGTGGTAGATCACGGGATCCTCCCCCCCCCCAAAAAAAAGCTCAACAACATTAGTAGATCACTGCCATTTATTTTATAGTGAGAGTAGATCTCAGTCTCTTGAAAGTTGGAACAAAATAAAAAAATTCCTTCCAGTAGCACCTTAAAGACCAACTAAGTTAGTTCTTGGTATGAACTTTCGTGTGCATGCACACGAAAGCTCATACCAAGAACTAACTTAGTTAGTCTTTAAGGTGCTACTGGAAGGAATTTTTTTATTTTGTTCTGACTATGGCAGACCAACACGGCTACCTATCTGTCTTGAAAGTTGGACATGCCTGGCTTAAAATATCGGCATAGTAGTGATCATCCATAAGAGAAAGTTGTGATGGGCTTTTTGAAGAAAAGGGAGCTCCCTGGAGGGTGTGGGGCTCAGGTGTCTGGGTCTCAGATGCAAGCCAGCCGGTCACCTCTAAAGCAAAGGGCGATGTGCACAGAGAAAGTCCCAGCTTCTCACTTCCTCTTCCTCCTCGCCCCAACGCAGCGGGAGATCCTTCACTCAGACCTGGTCATGTGCCTCGTCATCGCTGTCCTGACATTTGCCATCAGCGCCAGCACTGTCTTCATCGCTCTTGAGGTACCCGTGGGAAGAAAGGCGTGGCGTTGGTGGGTGTGGGAGACAGAGGCTCCAAAGGAGCTTGGGTGCTGCTTTGCGCAGGGAGTGTCAGCGGTTGCCAAGGAGGTGCCCAGTGCTCCAGAGCCAAAAACTTGAGATCTGTGGGGTCCGGTGATGTCACAGATTTGCCGATGTCTGTGGATTGGACCCAGCGGCAGTAATGGGGGTGGTGGGGGTGTTACTAGAGGTAGGAGGAAGGAAGGTAATCGTAGATTCATAGAATTGGAAGGGACCCTGCCAATAATCTAGCCCAACCGCCTGCAATGCAGGAATATGCAGCTGTCCCATACAGGGATTGAACCTGCAGCCTTGGTGTTATCAGCACAGCACTCTAACCGACTGAGCTATCCAGGGAGTAGCTGTGAAGGCCTAGAAAAAGAATTGGGTTAGGGGATCGGGTGACAATCCCCCCCCCAACAGAATTTTAAAGAGAAAATTGAAAACCTCCTGTGAACCATGTGTGAAGGGACCATCAGGGTCATCTAGATTAAGAGTCTCATGCTACATTGACTAAGCTATTTTCTGCCCAGCGTGTTGGCACCAGTGTCCCCCTGCCGCCCACCCCCCTGGCAGTCCAACACTTCTTTGAGCCGCTCACTTAGATAACCCTTGGCAGGTAGGCATTACTTAGTCTAGTAAGCCCATACACATAGAAGAAAAACAGTGAGTGAGCTGGTGCTCCTGGCTAACAAGCTTAACAGCAACCCTTTATGTGCCTGCAGTGTGCTTTATTGCATTGCCCGCCTCTTGTTCTGCCCTTCCCAGTCTGTTCTAGGTTACGTGCTCTACGCTTTGGCCGGCCTGGTGGGCTTCGTCACTCACTACCTGCTGCCCCAGCTGCGGAAGCAGCTGCCCTGGTTCTGCCTCTCGCAGCCGGTGCTGAAGCCGCGCGAGTACAGCCAGTTCGAAGTGCGCAGTAAGTACCCCGGGTACACGTACATGGGCAGGCGTCTCTAAACATGATGTTCCTCTGAGCACTTGAGCAGGGAGAGGCTGCCTTTGGAGGGCTCATTGCTCTCAGCTCAGCCCTGGGATGGTGCAGGCATGGGATGATGCCTTTGTGCACCTGGACTTCTTATGGCACAAAGCAGAGCTTCTAGGTAGGCTTGAGACGCAGTGCAGCAAGGCTTGAGCCCCCAGGGAAGCACTGTGGCTCAGTGGTGCTGCATGCGAAGCAGGTTCAATCCCTGCCATTTCTTGGTAAGGCTGGGAGAGACACCCCTGCCTCTAACCCTGGAGAGCTGCTGCCGGTCAGTGAAGACAGTCCTCAGCTAGATGAGCCAAGCAGGTGATTGAGCATCATCTTATGTTTCTGTGTGCCTTCCTCCACTCAACATCTTCCAGGTGCTGCCCAGCTGATGTGGTTTGAGAAGCTCTACGCCTGGCTACAGTGTGTGGAGAAATACTTCATCTACCCAGCTGTGGTGCTCAACGCTCTCACCATCGATGCCCACTTGGTCAGCACTCCACGGCAGGACAAGTTCTGCATCTAGTAAGTCCCACTTCCACGCTGGGCTGCAACTTCATTGTACAGTGAGAGGGGCTGCTGTGGTGGGCTTTCCCTCCCTCCCTCCTCTCCTTCTCTCTGTCACCTTCTGCACTTCAGGGTAGAAAGCTGTCCTAAGGGTTCTCTAGTGCCAAAAATGTTTGCACCAGGAAAACATGACTCCCTAAGACTACATTTGCACCGTATATATTCGAAACTGTATGATACCAGCTTCAACAGTCATGGCTTCCCCCAAAGAATTCTGGGAGCTGTAGTTTGTTACAGGTGCAAAGAGCTGTTAGGAGACTCCTTATTCTCCTTATGGAGCTGCAATTCCCAGACTTCCCCGTGAAGAGAGATAAATTGTTTAAGCACTCTTGAGAATTGTATTTCTGTGCGGGAAATATAGTGGTCTCCTAACAATCTTTGGCACCCTCCCGGGATTTTGGATGGGGGGAACCATGACTGCTTAAAGCGGTATCATAGCCTTTAAAAGTATGTTGTGAACGTGGTCTTTTCCTACCTGGTGCCTTTCAGAGGTTTTGAACCACAATTCCGATCAGCATGCTAGCTGGGGCTGATGGCAGCTGTAGCCTAACATATCTGGGGGGCACCAGGTTGGGGAAAGCTGCTCTAAATTATGGCTGTCACAAATCCTTGTGTAACTGTATCATTTTCAGAATTTGTTGTGTGCTTGCTGATCACAGGGATTGGATGTGGGTGTGTACTTGGGCCATGAGCACTGAGAAACTCCACTCATGCCTTTTCCAACCATTTTTTGACTTCTGAGATGTCCATATAACTTCCAAGCAAAGGGTAGCAAATGATCAGCCTAATAAGCCAATATCCTTAAGCATACTGAATTTGCAATATGAAATCCTGTGCTTGCTCACCATTTGCGCAGAATGATCTAATAGCATTGGCCGTTGAGCTCCAAGACTGGATTTTTGTGTGTGTACTTCTGTTACTGCCCAGGCTGAGGAGTTAGCGCTGAACTGAAAGTGTGTGCTTATGTGTGTGTTTAAGTGAGTTTCTAGCTGTTGTGTTTATGAAGCTGCGCTTTGAACGTCAGTGGGCTGCACTTGGCAGAATCTCAGAAGCCAGAGCGTACCGGGAAGGTGGGGAACTGAGGGGAACTTTCGTGTCTTTGGTTCTCCCCATGAATAGCAGGAGCGGTGTGCATAGCCTACAGAAAAACATCTTGCAAAAGCTTTGCACGATCCATTTGTGATCGGAAATCATGAACACTGGCCTCCAAATGCCCTTGGCTAGCAATAAACTTCATGTAATAAACTTTTAAGAACCTTGGGTTTCCCTTTTTATTTTTATTTTTGCTGGCTGTAGAGGACAGATGCACGAGTAACATATTCTCTCTTCTTTTCCCTCTCCCCGCCTCCCCTCTAATCCCAGTTGCCGAGCCCTCCTCATCACCATTGCAGGCATGAAACTTCTGCGCTGCTCCTTCTGCTGCCCCCCTCAGCAGTACGTCGCCCTGGGCTTCACTGTCCTCTTCTTCCAGTTTGACTACAAGCAGTACTCTGAGGGCTTCCTCACCGACTACTTTGTCATGTCCATCCTCTTTAGCAAGGTGGGTGCTGACCTGAACCCCCCTTTCCTGTCAGGAGGAGAGTCCTAGAATCATAGAGTTAGAAGGGACCCTGAGGATCATTCCTGAAATGCAGGAATATGTAGCTCTCCCATATGGCCATTGAACCTGCAACCTAGGCATTATCAGCACCGCGCTCTAACCAGTCAGACTGTGGAGAACAGGCAGGTTTGCTTAGGGTCCAAGGGACTAGGATAATGCATTGCAGTGCCTTCCTCTGACCTGGTGCCATTCACTTGGGAAGTGATAGCAGATCTTCTATGAACTAATATCTCTGAGTGTGAATTCTTTATTCATTCATTCATTTATTTGATTTCTGTTTCTCCTTGGAGCTCAAGGTGGCGGCATATGAGGAGGGCAGTCTTTGACGAGGAGTGCCTGGTGCAGGTCAAAGAGGAGGGGCAGGGGAGCAGGACAGGCAGGGACTCCCCCGATTGTGGACCAACCCATTGGGAATAGGGAAGGTGACCCAGGACTTCTAACGGACAATTTTTCCTTTATTAAATTCAGGTGGGGCCTATCCCTTAACCATCCCGGTCTCTGGAGCGGGGCAAATCTGCTCCCTCTCCACTCCGATCCACTAGTCTCTACTGCGGGACGGAGCTCCATGTGGGTAAACTTCTCTGTTCTTCTTTTCCCGCACCCCATCCCCTCTCCAGCTGTGGGACCTCTTATACAAGCTCCGGTTTGTGCTCACCTACATCGCCCCCTGGCAGATCACGTGGGGCTCTGCTTTCCACGCCTTCGCTCAGCCGTTCGCCGTACCTCGTATCCTTTTCCTATTGCGGTAGCCAAGGGGTGGAGGTGGAAGGCAGCACGTTCAGAGTTTTCCTCAGTAATATTCAATTCATTTCACGAAATTTACTTGGCGGAGGAACGCTCGAGTGTTTTACAAATGATGAGTGATGGAAACAGAAATAATTCCCCCTACTCCGTTTCTGTCCTCCGCTCTCAACACAACCCCCGTCATCCAGCAGGAGTGACAGCAGACTCAGGACTGCACATTTAACCAATGGGATTCACTGCCACCTGATGTTCTAGTGTGCAGCATAAGCTGCTTCTAGGAAGATTCAATTCGTCAGTGACTCAGTAGCTTGAATTGGAGCAGCCACGGTCAACATTTTTAGTTGTTTCCTGTTATCTATACCCCCAACTTTCCTTCAAGGAGTTTAGCATGGTTCTCCGCCTCTCTGTTTGATCCCCAAAGCAGCTCTGTGACGTAGGTAAGGTCGAGAGAGGCAGTGACTAGCCCAAGGTCACCCATCAAGCTTCCTGGCTAAGTGTGGGTGTGAACCCTGGTCTCCCGGATCCCAGTGCATCACTCTAACTCCTACAGCACCCTGTTTTGGTGAATGCGAGAGACAGAGAGCAGGTGGCTGGCTGTAACTTTCAGCACCTGGGGTGTGCTGACATTGGACACTGAACCAGCAGCAAGAGTAGCCGGGTATTTGACTTTGTCCTTTTTGAACTTGATGCTGATGTTTCCTTGACTTCTGCCTGCCTGTCCAGACTCTGCAATGCTGTTTGTCCAGGCTGTCCTATCTGCTCTTTTCTCCACCCCTCTCAACCCGCTGCTGGGCAGCGCCGTCTTCATCATGTCCTACGCTCGCCCCGTCAAGTTTTGGGAGCGCGACTACAAGTGAGTGCCGAGCATGTTGCAGGGAGACCCTGGAGCCGACCTCCTTTGCCACTCAGCCACTAATAATAATAACAATAACAACAATAAAAATAATACCCCACCCATCTGACTGGGTTTCCCCAGCCACTCTGGGCGGCTTCCAGCAAAATATTAAAATACAATAATTCATAAAATATTGAAAGCTACTGTAAACAGGGCTGCCTTCAGATGTCTTCTAAAAGTCAGATAGTTTATTTCTTTGACATCTGATGGTAGGGCGTTCCATGGGGCGGGTGCCACTACCGAGAAGGCCCTCTGCCTGGTTCCCTGTAAGTTTGCTTCTCGCAGTGAGGGAGCCGCCAGAAGGCCCTCAGCGCTGGACCTCAGTGCCCGGGCAGAATGATGGGGGTAGAGACGCTCCTTCAGGTATACTGGGCCAAGGCCTTTTAGGGCTTTAAAGGTCAGCACCAACACTTTGAATTGTGCTCAGAAACGTACTGGGAGCCAATGGAGGTCTTTCAGGACTGGTGTTATGTGGTCTCGGCAGCCACTCACAGTCACCAGTCTAGCTGCCGCATTCTGGATTAGTTGTAGTTTCTGGGTCACCTTCAAAGGTAGCCCCACCTAGAGCGCATTGCAGTAGTCCAAGCAGGAGATAACCAGAGCATGTACCACACTGGCGAGACAATACATGGGCAGGTAAGGTCTCAGTCTGCGTACCAGATAGAGCTGGTAGACAGCTGCCCTGGACACAGAATTGACCTGTGCCTCCATGGACAGCTGTGAGTCCAAAATGACTCCGGAGTGAGCTTTCTACAATAGGGACGTAAACGTTGCCTTGTATGGAGACAGGTCTTTGGTCCGTCTAGCCCAGCGTTGTCTACCCCAGGGATGGGGAATTCCCATCATCCCTCATAACTGGCCATGCTGAGTTGTAGTCCAGTGACGTCTGGAAAGCCACAGGTTCCCTACTCTTGGTCTACACCAGGGTTTCCCAAACTTGGGTCTCCAGCTGCTTGGGGACTGCAGTTCCCAACATCCCTGACAACTGGTCCTGCTAGCTAGGGATGATGGGAGTTGTAGTCCCAACAACCACTGGAGACCCAAGTTTGGGAAACTGGCAGTGGCTCTGTCTGTTTAGAGTTTCAAGTGGGAGACCATTCCCAGCCCTACCTGGAGATGCCAGGGACGGAACCCAGAACCTCCTGCTTGCAAAGGGACTCCTCTGCCACTGAGCTACAGCCCTTCCTCACTGGATCACTGGGTCCATGCTCTTGGCCAGGACCACATTCCTGCTGATTGTGGGTGGGACTGGATCCAGGGGTGGGCAGGCCAGAGCCAGAAGTGGGTGAGCTGCCCCCTTTTCTCTCCCTCCCTTCCCTGGGGGCTGCTGTGGGAAAACTCAGGAGGTCCGAACTGATTACTTGCAAAGACATTTCTAAGTCAAGCTGAGGACCACAGGTTGCTCCCCCCTTGTCTAATCTCTCTCTCTCCTCAGCACCAAGAGAGTTGACCATTCCAACACCCGACTGGCCACGCAGCTTGACCGCAACCCAGGTGTGTTTCCAGGGGTGGCCCCCTACTGGAGAGCTTGAGGCTGGCAGCAGGGCGGGGGGAGGCACAGAACTGTTTTCTCCGGCTCCTAGTTCACTTCTTATGTCAACCTGGTCTGGAAAAAGTCACTGTTCCATAAGAGTAAATATTGTGCTTTAGTTCTGTGGCTGTTTTCCAGCTCTCCGTCTACCTTTCTGTGTAAATCCGCACATTTAAAATAATTTTGCGGTGCAATCTTTCCTGTAAAGGAAATCCCACAGCCTTCCGTGCGTCTGACTCCTAAATAAGTGCTGTTTCATATCCAGACATTGCCGGCTCGAAAGACTAAAGGCCATATTAGATGTAACTTTAGTGCAGCCACAGAGGGAGTTTGAATTTGATAGGCACAATGGTGGGAGGTGATTAATGCTTTTTCCACAAGTCACCTGTCCCTTGGCTGCAGTTCCTTGCTACAAGAGCAGGATCCGTCCGCTATGCCTGCTGTCCCTGCCTCTGCTTATAAACATAGGCACTTCCCAGGCTAAAGCGCAGTACGGTCGATAAAAGAGCCGGTGCGCTGCTTAAATGGTCTTGGAGTGTGAATGCCACAAGGTAGTCATAAGGGCATATAGGAAGGTGACTTACATCCTGCCAGACTAATTATCTATCTTTTCCAGTATTGCTGATTCTGGCTGGCAGCAGCTCTCCAGGGTGTGAGAGGGAACCTTCCTAAGTCCTGCTGCGTCAGATGGCAGGGACTGATCCTGCAGCCCTTTGCCCACAAAGCAGGGGCTCTATCTTTGAGCTGCAGTCCCCATCCCTGAAGGCAGGAGACTGCCTTACGCTGAGTCAGGGTCTTTGACCGTCAGCCCAGTGACACTGGCTGGCAGTGGCTCCTTGTGGTCTTGGGCAGAGATAAGTTCTCATCGGCTGATTCATTTAAATGGAGAAGCTTTCCGGGAGTTTCTTGGGTGCAAAGCAGGCGCTGCAACACTTCAGCTGTCATGGAAGCCAGCAGCAGTCATGCACCATGGGCAAAGAAAACCCCCTCCCCTCCTTTGCCCAAATCACTAGCCTGCCTGTTGTGGAGGGAAGCCCTTCTGGGTCCCGAACGATGAGGGTAGAGTTGGGAATCCAACATCTGGAAGGCTGCTCCTCTCTGCCTCCCCTGTGCTTTTGCTACGTATTTGTGCTCATGTGGTTTGCCCCGATTCGCAGGCGCCGATGACAACAACCTGAACTCCATCTTCTATGAGCACCTGACACGCTCCTTGCAGCACACACTCTGCGGGGACCTGATCTTGGGGCGCTGGGGCAACTACACCACAGGGGACTGTTTCATCCTGGCCTCAGACTACCTGAACGCCCTCGTGCACCTCATTGAGATTGGCAACGGTTTGGTGACCTTCCAGCTCCGGGGCCTCGAGTTCCGCGGTAAGTCGGCATGGAGGCCAAAGCAATGGGGAAGCCCATGATCTTCCTGCTGAATCTTCCTGGGACAAAAGACTGCTCCTGGGGCTGTTTGTGGCAGCTGATGGGAAATGTAATCCAAAACATTTGGAAGGCCCCAGAAGACTGGATTACAGCTTCCACCTTCTCTGACGGTTGGCTACACTGGCTGGAGCTGATGGGAGATGGATGCCCAAAATGTGGGTGGAGACACATGGGCTGTCCCTGCTCCATATTGTCACACACAGATACAGAGGGTTTCAGTAATGGTCTTTCCCAGCCTTGCCAGGAGGTGCTAGGAATTGAACCTGGGATGTTTTGGCCTTTGAAATCTGGCATAGGAAGCTTCTTTATATCAAGTCAGACTTGATTTGCCCATTCAGCCTTCCAGTATTGTCTACTGCAGCCTTCTGCAACCTGGTGCCATCCAGATGTTTTGGGCTACAACTCCCATCAGCCCCAGCCAGCTTGGCCAGTGGTCAAGGATAATGGGAGTTGAGGTCCAAAACACCTGTAGGTAACTAGGGTGTAGAAGGCTGGCCTTTGTTGTTGTTGTTGTTGTTGTGGCGGTTGTTCAACAGTGGAACAGTCACCCTCAGGAGGTTATGGACTCTCCATCTTTGGAGGTTTTTAAGCAGAGGTTGGACGGCCACCTGTCATGGATGCTGCAGTTGAGATTCCTGCATTGCGGGGGGTTGGACTAGATGACCCTTGGTGTTCCTTCCAACTCTGGGTTTCTATGATTCTATTATTATTAAAATTTATTACCCACCTTCTGCCAGCAGGTCCCAGGGTGGGTTACAATGATCCTAAGATTCAGAATTTAGAACAGTTAAAATACTGTCACTAACTAGCAGCGGGTCTGCAGCAGAGAAGGGGCTTTTTGCCATCCCCTGCCTCCTGGTTCTTTTTTAAGTGGAGATACCAGAGTTGCCACTGAGCTCTGTCATTGCATCTAGCCTGTAGGCTAGAGGTAGGCAACACACCAGCCCAGAGGTGGAATCTGCCAACCCCATCAATTTTGATGGCAGCGGCGCAGGCAAACAAAATTAAGAGACTGTTGTTGAGAGGTTTAGAACCCTCTGTGCTGTGATGCGAGTCGCCAGTGATCCCCCTCCCTAGTCATTAGATTGGCTATTTCATGAGCAAGGAGGGGGCAGTAGCCCCTCTTCTCAGCTTATTTGCAAGGATCTCTGTGTTCTTGTTTAAGTGTGGGCTCAAATCCCCTGCTGTCAAGATGGGCCACGGGTGACTATGGCCCATGGGGCACAGAGAGGTCAGCGCCCGCTGCCACAGACCAACGTGCAGGCTGCCCTTTCTTTCCAGGTACCTACTGCCAGCAGCGAGAGGTGGAAGCCATCACGGAGGGGGTGGAGGAGGACGAGGGCTGCTGCTGCTGCGAGCCGGGCCACCTGCCACGCATGCTGAGCTTCAACGCGGCCTTTGGGCAGCGCTGGCTGGCCTGGGAGGTGGCTGCCACCAAGTACGTCCTGGAGGGCTACAGCATCAGCGACAACAATGCCGCCTCCATGCTCCAGGTCTTCGATCTTCGGAAGATCCTCATCACTTACTACGTCAAGGTGAACCTCATTGCCTGGGAGGGGAGATCTGTACTACTGCACTTCTGGGTTGTTAGTACAGTGGTACCTCAGGTTAAGAACTTAATTCGTTCTGGAGGTCTGTTCTTAGCCTGAAACTGTTCTTAACCTGAGGTACCACTTCAGCTAATGGGGCCGCCGCGCCGCCGGAGCACGATTTCTGTTCTCATCCTGAAGCAAAGTTCTTAACCCAAGGTACTATTTCTGGGTTAGTGGAGTCTGTAACCTGAAGTGTCTGTAACCTGAGGTACCACTGTAATGGTTGTTACGTCACAATAGTTTTATTTTTCTAAAAATGAAAAGGTTGAAAGAGGTTGGTGCCTTCAGCAGGCACTGGAAAAGCAACAGAGATGTTCTGTGCTGTTTTTCTAGAAAAAGGGGTGCCAGAACTCACCAGGAACATCTCCCTCGTTCTTTTAGAATGGCAGTGGCGCCCACCTAAGTGAGAAGTGCTGGAACTGAGTTCCGGGGGGAAGGGGGGAGCCCTGGAAACAGTTCATATCTAATGTTTGCCAGACAGAATTCCCAAAGAAATTGGTTGGTATTTTGGGGTCCCCTTTTCCAGTTGCATTTGAACAGTGAAACCTCCACCTAACAAGCCAACAGGCATGAGCTTCATACAGTCACTTTGGTCTTAGGAATGGGGCCTTTAATGTGGAACTTCCCCCCATCCCTGTATCAGGCAGATGCCACCTCTGTTAACTTTCTGGTGCCTCTTGAAGACCTTCCTTTTCCAAGAAGCCTTTTAAATTGAGGTTTTTCTCCTAGTCTAATACTGGACTTGTTTTTTGTTGATGTTTTTATTGTTGGCTGCTTTGGGATGTTTCATTGGAATCGATTCATAAATAAAACAGAAGTTTGGAGCAGGGTTTCCCAAACTTGGGTCTCCATCTGTTTTGGGGCTACAGTTCCCATCATCCTTGACCACTGGTCCTGCTAGCTAGGGATGATGGGAGTTGTAGTCCCAGAACAGCTGGAGAGAGGCCCAAGTTTGGGAAACCCTGGTTTAGAGAAACAGTCACAGGAAGTCTTGCGGCATGCTGACATCCCTCCCCTTCCATCCTTTGTGATCACCTCCACCTTTCCTTTGGCAGAGCATCATCTACTATGTGACTGGCTCTCCAAAGCTCGAGGAGTGGCTGGGCAACGAGGGGATCCAGGAAGCCCTCCGCCCCTGCACCTCTCTGAACTACGCAGACAGCGACCCCACCTTCAACCTCAACATAGACGAGGATTACGATCACCGCATGGCAGGCATCACCCTGGCTTCCTTCTGCAACATCTACCTCGACTGGATCCAGTACTGTGCTAGCCGCAGGGAGAAGGTGAGTCATGGGCCATTGTAGGAGAGAAATGGTTGCTCACTCTCTGGAAAAAGGAGGTGCCTGGGGTTCCACCTGGTTCTCCTGGAAGTCTTCCCAAACCCCCAATGTATGTGGGCTGCTCAGAGTCTTCCAGAGATGGAATAATTAAATGCCGCCCATCTGAGTCTCCCTCTCCTGCTGCAACAAGCTGTTCTCCACCCTGGTTTCCAAAAATGAGCAGCATAATGAGGAGGTCAGAACAGAGACCAGATGTGTGCTTGGGAAACATCTGGGAGAGGAGGAGCCTTCGAAGGGGTGGAAGGTTGGGACCTTCAGTCTTGGCAGCTGCTCTATAAGGGCAAGAAGTGTTACTGAGCTGCATGCCGTTTCCTTGAATAAAGAGTTACCTTCACTGACAACCCCGACTCTGCTTCTTTGTGCTGACCTGCATCTGACTCCAGCCCTGACAAATGCAGATTCTATGCATGGGCCCCGTTCTGCCTCCCATGCCTCTGTGTGTCTTTCCTTTCTTTGCAGCCGGTGGACCGGGAGTGGAACTCCCCTCTGGTCACCCTGTGCTTTGGGCTCTGCATCCTGGGGCGCCGGGCCTTGGGCACTGCCTCCCACAGCATGTCAGCCAGGTGAGACCAGCCCCAGACATGCCTCCTCCCCTCCCTCTGTGTTAAGAACCCCACTGTAGGTTTGATTGGAATGCTTTGCCACACAGGTTTATATTATTGTTTGCCTAGCGAGGCAGCATATCACTTTGTATAATGATGATGGTGGTGATGATGAGGATACAGTTGTACCTCAGATCCCAAACGCCTTGGTACTCGAACGTTTTGGCTCCCGAACGCCACAAACCCGGAAGTGACTGTTTCAGTTTGTGAACGTTCTTTGGAACCCGAACATCCAACAGGGGTTCCGCAGCTTCCAATTGGCTGCAGGAGCTTCCTGCAGCCAATCAGAAGCCACGCTTTGGTTTCCAAACATTTTGGAAGTCGAACGGGCTTCCGGAATGGATTCCGTTCGACTTCCAAGGTGTGACTGTATAGGGAACAACTGCTAAAGGCTCCTGCTTGTGTGGCCTGCCTGAACAACATAGCCCAATCTAAGGCTTTTAATCTTAATCATGGCATGAGCCTCTTAATTTTAGGATTGTAGGTTCAAGCCCCACATTGGGCAAAACAATTCCTACATTGCAGGGAGTTGGACTGGATAATAATATTTTTTGTTATTTGTACCCCACCCATCTGACTGGGTTTCCCCAGTCCCTTCCAACTCTTCAATTCCGTGATTCCTCCCTCCCTCCCTCCCTCCTTCTTTCTCTGCAGCCTGGAGCCTTTCCTGTACGGCCTGCATGCACTGTTCAAGGGGGACTTCCGAATCACATCACCCCGCGATGAGTGGGTCTTTGCTGACATGGACCTGCTGCATCACGTGGTGGCACCCGGAGTGCGCATGTCACTCAAGCTACACCAGGTGTGCCTTTGCCCCACCCACGTAGTTAAGTAGGCGCATTGGAAGCTGCCATACAGAGCCAGGTCATGTCGTGGACTGGCTGGAGGCATGGGAGAGGTGGGAGAAACCAGCTGGGGAACCCCAGGGGAAGAAGGCTCAGAGCCAGGGGTGCTCCTTCCCTGTCTCGCCCCTTGCAATACAGCATTGCCTCTCCTCCTCTTCAAGGACCATTTCACCTCCCCGGACGAGTACGACGACCCAGCTGTGTTGTACGACGCCATACGGTCGAACGAGGAGAAGATGGTGATCTCACATGAGGGCGACCCTGCTTGGCGCAGTGCCATCCTCACCAACACACCCGCCCTGCTGGCCCTGCGCCACGTGATGGACGATGCCAGCGACGAGTACAAAATTATCATGCTCAACAAGCGCTACCTCGGATTCCGGGTCATCAAGGTGGGCAAAAGGCTGATATTGCGGGAGATGGATGGATTTTCCGCTTTCATGGGAGTGGGTGAGAAGCTGAGCTCTGTGGGCAGGGAAGTGTGAGGACACAGGTAGCAAGAAAAGACTGCCCACATCAGCATGGTTCAGGGCAAGCAGAGCCTGAAGCATCCACACTGGGAAACAAAGACAGACAAGTGCGTTTGGCTTCATGCAGGCGACTCACCTGGTTTCTCCAGCTCCTAAAAATAAACTTCATAGCAGCCTTCCTCCAAATGTTGTTGGATTCAAGCTCCCACCTTCCCTGACCACTGACCACACTGGCTGAGGCTGATGGGAGTTGTGGTCCGAAACATCTTAAAGGCAGCAGGCTGGGGAAGTCGGTCCTTACAAAGTTTACATCATTTTCACCATCAGAGTTTTGCTGACTTGTGGAAGCTTTCTGTTGAGTCCCCTTCCAGCATTTTAGTTTGGCTGGCAATAGTTGTCCTGTCCACCTTGCACCTTTTTACAGAAGAACATCCTAGCCTCGGTTAACATCTCACCCAAAACTGCCTATATACATAAAAATATAAGGTTGTCGTCCTGCAGTCCTCGTTGGACGATTTGTAGCGCCTCGCCACATCACAATACTGCATTTTCATGAAGTCAGGGTTTAGTAGGGGAGCAACAGAGAAGGCCGGCAGTTGCACAACACTAGTGGGCATGGCATGGGAGTGAAAAGGGAGGAACACTGATGGGAAAAACAACAGCAGAAGTTAGAGTAAAACTGGGCTGGGAAGAAGAAAACTGCGGTTTTAAACAATGGCAGAGGTTTGAGTAAAGCATCTTCATACCGTGGGATATTTAGGGGTGGGGTTGGCAAGTAGAACAAGCAGGGGTGCAGCCTTGTGTGTGTACCCACGCACCCACCCTAGAATAGCTGTTAAAATGACCTCAAAAGGGTTTTCCTACAGTGCTTTGGGCGGTGGGAGGAGGCTTGCAAGCGAGAGAGCCTGGAAGTGAGCTGGGGTTGCTCATCCCCACTCGTCTTTGAGCCTCTGTCTGGATTACCTGCAAGCGTGTGCCAGCCTGAGCTTGCATGCCTGGCATGCCCAGAGGTGCCTTTTGCAGGAAGAGGCATCTCTGGGGAGACAGACCTGCCTGGATCCCGACCAGAAGAGCAGCTGGGTGTGTCACTGACTGAACCAGCAGGGGCAGCAAGGCCAAGCAGTTGTAGCGCACCCACATTCATTGCTCAGGCAGTGGCCAGAACTTCTACTATTGGCATGGGTTCTCGTGGGACTTGTGCAGAGATTCCGGGTTCAGAGAAACTGTGCAAAGAAGAGAATGTTGAGGAGCTAATTTGGGCTTTTGGTGGATGCCCCTTCGACTCTGTCCCGCACCCAGCTCCTGCTCCCAAAGCTGAAAACTTGTGCTGTGTGCTTCTTGCGGAGCAACGTTTTCCTCCCTCCTTCTGTTCCAGGTGAACCGGGAATGTGTGCGGGGTCTGTGGGCCGGGCAGCAGCAGGAGCTGGTGTTTCTCCGGAACCGGAACCCCGAGCGCGGCAGCATCCAGAACGCCAAGCAGGCCCTGCGCAACATGATCAACTCCTCCTGCGACCAGCCCATCGGATACCCCATCTATGTCTCTCCCCTGACCACTTCGTACGCCGGCAGCCACCCGCAGCTGCGCTCGCTGTGGGGGGGCCCCATCAGCTTGCACAATATCTCTGCTTGGTTCATACGAAGCTGGGAGAGGTGAGGCTCTCCCTTGTGTTGCAGGAGGCTCCATGTTTCCCTGTGGCTGGGATGGGGGATAATGTGGCTCTCCCAAATCCTGCAGGCCTCCAACTAGTATGGCTAGTGACTAGGGCTGATGGGAGTTGGAGGTCAGCAGCTTCTGGGGATTTGCAGGTTCCATTCAAGTCATGAAGCTCACGGGGTGACCTTGGGCCAGTCACTGTGTCTCAGCCTAACCTACCTCACAGGGTTGTTGTTGGAGTTAAGTGAGGAGCGAGAGAACCCTGTTCGCCATCGAGAAGAAGGTGGAATATAAATGCATTTTTTTAAAATTTAAAAATTAGTTTCTGGTTTTAAAGCAAATACAAGAACCTTCAAACATTCAGCATTACATCTGATGGTGTTTGTTCCATCCATTGACTTTGGACATAAGCTTACACATTCAGTGCTCAAACATATTACTTAACATAATCTCTCCACTGCACAGTTGGTATAACAAAGTCTTGATTTTGGCCATTAACATAGTTTAAAAAAGGGGTCCACCTTTCTTGGAAGGTGCCTCTTTTCGTTATGCCTTTAATTGCCCTCCTATGTCAGGCAAGACACTCAAACATTGCTGTAGCCCACGTATTATTTTTCCATATGTTTAGGGGTATTCCAGTCTGGCTCTTCCATTGTTGAGCTGGCCATGTGGCACTCAGGAAGAAGCCTACTAGTTCTCTGTGGTGCAGGGTGGAGCCTATTTCCGAAGATAGCAGGGCTAAGGCAAGAATAAATACAATCAATAAATAAAATTCAAGGTTGGGGGGGGGGGGGTTCTTGGCAACTAGAAGGACAGGGTGGGCAGTAACCAGCACAGCTATTCCCTTTGCTTGCAACCCCACCTGCTCAACACCTGTCCCAATTTCATCCTCTGTTTCACAGGTTGCAGAAAGGCTGTGGGGCTGGTTGCAATAGCGGAGGGAACATTGAGGATTCGGACTGCGGTGGTGGCTCTTCCTCCCTCAGCAATAATCCCACCGTGCACGGGTCTCAGGCTCCTGGGAGCACCGCTCACAGTGTGGGCACAGGGGCTGCAAACCCCGCCGAACCGGTCCTCACCACTGCCCAGCCTCAGGCAGGTAAGGAGGACTCTCCCCCCACTCCCACCCCGCAAATGCGACATGGCTTTTGGTGAAAGAATGGGGCATAATAGGGGTGAACACAGCGGGGGGGGGGGAGTCAGAGAGGACAGGGTTTTGAGAACAGGAGGAGGGCTGGGATTCCAGCAGAAGGAGAGCCTGCTGGATGGAAAACCTCGCAGCACTCGCCCACCGCCCCCGGCACCTGCAGACACTGCCTTCTCCTTCTCCTCCTCCTCCTTCTTCTTCGTTAAATATTTTTTATTAATTTTTAATTACAAAAATCCAACATGTGCCATATTATATTAATTTGAAATAGCAATACCAATTCCAATACAAATCAATTACCTAGCCAAATATAAATTTTGTTTCTTGATAAAATCCCTTAAACCACAGCTACAATGATTACCGTATTTTTCACCCTATAGGATGCACTTTTCCCCCTCAAAAAGGAAGGGGAAATGTGTGTGCGTCCTATGGGGCGAATGCAGGCTTTCGCTGAAGCCTGGAGAGTGAGAGGGGTTGGTGCGCACCGACCCAGGCTTCAGAAAACTCTCCAGGCTTCAGAAAACTCTGCACAAGCCGCGGGAGCCCTCCCCGGCTTGCACAGAGCTGCCTCTTATCCCGAAGCCCCGGTGCACTGGGCAGTCGCGCCGTGGCTTCGGGTAACTCCGCGCAAGCTGCGGGAGGGCTCCCACGGCTTGCGCAGAGCAGCCTGTTCTGGGGGCTGGGGTCGGGGGAAGCTCGGGCTTCCCCCGCCCCAGCCCCACGCTTGGGGGGAAAATATTTTTTTTTTCTTTATTTCCCCCCCAAAAAAACTAGGTGTGCCTTATGGGCCGGTGCGTCCTATGGGGCACAAAATACGGTAACTTCAGTTCGCATTAACACATATAGTAATTTGTAAATTTGCAAATGAAGTTCACCTTTCTTCTTCCTGTGTGAGGTTTTAATTTCCAGCAGTTGTTCCTTTATTTCTTTATCAAATATTATGTCCATATTAGTTATTCCTGATCTCCTTTGTGCCTTATGGCTTCTGTTGACTGGGAGTTACTCTGGAGAGGTCACTCTTTGTTCTCTCTTCAGAAACTAGACCATGGAAGAACATACCCAACTTGGCTAAAAGCCACTGACAGCCTTTTAAAACAAAATTTTATTGGTTTTTAAACATATAACCATTAAACACTTATCCATAAGTACATGTAATGATGTTTGTTCTATCCATTGATTTCAGACGTAAACTTATACGCTCAATGTTCAGGCATATTTCTTAACATATAGCCATTGACAGCCTTATCCTCCCTGAATTTTGTCCAATGCCCTTTCAATAAGAAGGCTTGGTGTGGGCTCAGGGCTGCTCATCCCTTGGGGCTTGCTGTGGTGGCCACGTTGCTGTTCTTATCTCTGCAGAACTAGAGTCCGGGCTTCCTCTTCCTCCGAGCCAAAGCTGGCTGGTCCAGCCCCAGCCGGCAGGCCCCTTGCTGAGCCAGGGCGAAGGACGGCCCCCACCTACGCCGGCTGCGTCGTGGCCCCCTGGTCCGCACTTCTTGGGAAGCCAGCTTTCCTGCGCCAGCTCCTTGGCTTCTGTGGCTGAGGGGCCGGGACGTGCCCCTCTGCCTCTCCGCCCGGGGCTCGGGGCCCACTCCGCCTTTGCCTACGAGGGCCTCTGTGGCAAATGGAGCCTGCCTAGCCGCAAGGGACTGAACGGGCTGGGCGGGAGCGAGAGCGACGTCCCCCCCGGAACACCCTCACCCCGCACGAAGGACAACGCTGCTCTATCATCTCCCGCTGTGGCTGCGCTGGGGACTCTGGGTGTTGGTGGGAGCCCTAAACCTCAGGTGTGTATCTGCTCACCTCCATCCACTTTTAATAGACTTGCCTTGCCTTGCCAGCCCTGCAGAGATGCTTTGCCCTTCAGCTGAATTTCAGTGGGCTCCCTCCCTCCCTGCCTCCCAGTTGCAGTGGTACCTCGGGTTAAGAACTTAATTCGTTCCAGAGGTCTGTTCTTAACCTGAAACTGTTCTTAACCTGAAGCACCACTTTAGCTTATGGGGCCTCCTGCTGCCGCTGCACGATTTCTGTTCTCATCCTGAAGCAAAGTTCTTAACCCAAGGTAATATTTCTGGGTTAGCGGAGTCTGTAACCTGAAGCGTATGTAACCTAAGTGGAGTCTGTAACCTGAAGCGTATGTAACCCAAGGTACCACTGTATTTCCCTTCCTCTTTGTGCCCTGACATAACACAAGAGGGCAGATGTTTTAATAGCCTCGTGGATTTGTAGAGTTGGAAGGGACACAAGGATCATCTAGTCCCAAATCCCTGCAATGCAGGAATCTCTGCTAAGGCACTTTGTGTTTTCTTTCATTGTTATGACCCATCCCGGATCCCGCTGCACAGAAAGATATAAAATTAAGTAATAAACAAATGGATAAAATGGTGGGAAATTGCCAGTCTGGTCCCTCTGCAGGACAGCCAGTTCTTTCGAGTTTCTGAAATAACATGGAATTGGTCTTCAGCCATTGTTCTTTCTGCCTGTTCTATAAACATCTACCCAGCAGCCTTATATCCAGTGTTCTTTGGGAATTCTAAGAAACTGAAAGATCAGTGCCATTTCGAAAGGCCAGTCTGCCATCTTGATCCAAAATGGCACCCAGTTCATCCAAGCATGGATAAGAACCTGTTGCTTGATGGTTTTGGGAACCATTAAGCAAAAGCTTGGTTATGATATGGGGGCACCTGGCCAACAGCATGTCACACCATTGTTAAAACATCTGCGCTGGCTGCCCATCTGCTGCTGAGCCAGGCTTACGGTCCTTATATTAATTTACAAAGCCCCCCAACCACTTAGGTCCAGCATTCAAAATTCGGCAGGTGCATTTTGCACCTGGCTATCAGCCACTTGCAACCAAGTGAAGATGCCCAGGCAGCAGGATGGTGCCTGACATCTCCGCCATCTGGAAGTGCATGCCTGGGGTCTTTGGGTCTCGGCCATTTTCACATACTAGCAACACATCCTGTCGAATTTTATCCATTTATATTTTATCCTGAATGAATTTCAGGAACCAGAGAGTTGTACTGAAAAAAATGACTTTCGAGCTGCCTGGCCCCAAAATGGCAACTAGACATTCTGTTTTGGCAATTGTAACCCTGGTTTAAGAAGCTGTTTGGCACCTAGCTTATGTACCTGTGTTTCTAACACTGCTTAGGCCTAGGGTATTCGGGGATATCCCAGCTCAATCACTGAGATCATCTATAGGAGCATCATTGGTTGTTTCCCAAATTGGTGAGGCTCATTTGACAACAGCAAGAAATCCTTTATTCTCATTGGCCTAGTCCTGTGGAATGTTCTGCAAAGAAGAGTATTTTAGTTTTGTAGTATTTTAGTTTCTGGCCTTTTCTTTTAGACCGCTCTGATATCTAACAGAGGAAGGATGGTTTTAAAATATTTTAATAAAATAGTACAATTAATAAATGTCAAATTCAGCATTTTGAAGTTGGATCGCCAGCCTAGGAAAAGGTGCTCTTCTGAGCTGCCAGCCAGTGCCAATCTTAATTGGTGTGTGGGGCCTACAGCTCAAGAGTGGGGAATCAGCTCCCTCCCTGCCCCATACTTGCTGACCACTGACTCATGGGAGTTGGAATCCAACGGTTTGGATGTCCAGCTGAAGACATTGTTGTCTTAAACTTTCCCTATTGTGTGGTCCAATCCTTTATGCAATACGAGTGGCATACCTGCAGAAATTGTTTCATTGCTTTAGAACTTGTGAAGCTGGCTTTATTGGCTTTAGAGTTTGTCAAAATGATTTTATTGCTCATGCTTTTGTTCGCTCTTTGTTTATCGAATTGATTGATATCCCACCCTTCCTCCCAAAGGAGCTCAGGGTTGTGGACACAAAAGTGACAAAACATTAAAACGATTAGAGCTTTATTTAGTTACATCTGCGTTGATGAATTTATGCTGGGAAGTGGCCCATACATAAAGACAAATAAATAACCCTTGGAGGGCAGTGCAGGTTCCCCACTCGTGCTTTAGGGGAGTGTTTGGGAGGACCTAATCTCATATATGATGGCTATGGCTAATGAGAGGAGAGAGAAAACAATGATATTCTTCCTTCCCCACCCCAGCCAGGTGGCTGGGCTCAGCGTGGTGCCATCCTTAGCTCTGCAATCCTCTTAGTGCTAATGGAAAGCTATTAGGCCAACTCCCCCTCCCCCATAAACAACAAGGAGGGGGTGTATTTTGAAGGTCAGGAGGAGGATTTGCCAGCCATTTGCAGACAGTGTGCATTGTGGTGTCTGGATGAATCCCTTGGGTCCTAACCCTTGTCTCCTTCCCCCCAGCTCCAACCACAGCCGCATCCTCTCCCCTCCCCAACTCTTTGTAGCTCAGGCCCCTTTCTGAGGCCAGTTGGAATTCTGGTATTCTTTCCATTCAAATCTCCCCAGCGGCGTAATGAATGAGAAAGTATAATAATTTTGGTACTGGTTTACAGTGCAAGGTATTAAAGGGTAAAAAAACACACACCCCAGTTTAGCCAAAAAATGGAATAATACCAAAGCCTGTCGTTCTCCTTTCCTACTGGATATTCTTTATGCCAAAGGATGTTTAAGATGAAAAGTGAAATTCTATGCAGGTCTACTCAAAGGTCGTCCCCATTGAGTTCAGTGGGGCTTCATCTGTCCTGGGCAGGCTTGTAATAAGAATCGAGTACTGTTTCTCTAAATATCTGATATACTAACGTGGACGCCTTTCTTCCTTCTCTCTCTCTCTCTCTCTCTCTCTCTCTCTCTCTCTCTCTCAGCCCTCTACCCCAGGACCAGTCCCTGAAGCCACCAGCGACTCCACGCCCCCCTTGCCTCTGGAACCATCAACGACACCCGGAGGGAACTGCAGCCCCCCAGAACCTGCCCCAGTTGTGGCTGAGTGGGAGAGGCAGCGAGAGGAAGAGGAGAGCCCAGCGGCCGTGCAGCCCCTCCTAGAACACCAGTACTGAGTGGGGTGGGGTGGGGCTGTTTCATCTCCTACAGAATTACGGGCTGGTCCCGTTTGACTCTTATTCTGCTGCCCCCCCTTTTTTTTGGGGGGGGGGAATGCACTCTGATTCCGCTTTCCCTCATTCAGGACCATGGACAGCAATAAGGGGAGTGGGGGCTGCTCCTTTCATGCCCTGCTACAGCCTTCTGTGCCCCCATTTCTCGCCTCTCCTCCCTCCTTGCCTGCAGGGGCAGGCTCAGTCTACCCAAAAGGTTAGAGGAGGGGGGAGGACCCCATGCACTGCCCCCTTTTTCTCTCCCACAACCGCTGCACAGGGACCCACCTTGGACACTAACTTTGTACTAGTGACACTCAAGGACATTTTTCTTTTTTTTCTGCCATTGTTCCTTGGGGATATTTTTGTTTGTTTGTTTGTTTTTATTTTCCTCTTTACCGCCCCCCCCCCCAATCCCTGGATCCTGGATTTTTGGTTGGTATAAAAATTAAAAATGCAGGAAAAAAACCGACAACAGCCATCCACCTGTGCATCATGTTTTGTAACTTGCGGTGGGTGACGGGGAACCAGATATTTGCGAGAGAAAAGGGGTTGTGGGTTCTGCATCTCCTTCACTGGTCCCTCTCTCCTTGAGTAAGAGAGCAGCTGCTTTCCTCCTCTTTCGGGGGTGGGGTTCTGCCCCCCTGCGCCTCTTTCAAACTGGTTCTGGATTTGCCGGCCCTTCTTACAGGCAAATCATAGGTGCTCACACTTGAGACCTTTTTAGAAATCCGCCATTTACAATGGAAATTGCAAGGCAGAAGTGGGGGGAAGAGAAAACTTGAGAACTGATTCCACACACACCTCCCTAAATTTAATCCCAGTTGCAAAGATGGGGGCCTTGTTTGCCTAGGAATGGAGAGAGTGTCTTCCTGCTGGGGGGAGAAGGACTGCACCTGAACCTACCTATGCCTTGGCAATGTGAAGAAGAGAAGGAGGTGGTTTTCTGTGCTAAAGTCCTTACCAACCCCAGTTTTGTGTATGTTTTGGGAACTTGCCTTCTTACACTTGTTCTTCACTCTTGAGCAGGGCTCAGCAAGCTTTTTCAGCCGTGGGCCGGTCCACCGTCCCTCAGACCTTTTTGGGGGCCAGACTACATTTTGAAAAAAAAAAATGAACAAATTCCTATGCCCCACAAATAACCCAGAGATGCATTTTAAATAAAAGCACACATTCTGCTCATGTAAAAACACCAGGCAGGCCCCACAAATAACCCAGAGATGCATTTTAAAGCACACATTCTACTCATGTAAAAACATGCTGATTCCTGGACCATCCGCAGGCTGGATTGAGAAGGCGATTGGGCTGCATCTAGCCCCGGGCCTTAGTTTGCCTACCCCTGCTCTTGAGCATCTTCCCGAAACAGCCCCCCTTAGTGTGTCATGATGGTGCTGATTTGCTCCCTTTCAGGGGGGGCGGGGTATTCAGGGTGGGTGACTTCAAAGCCCTTGCCTCCTGGAGGAAACATAGCTGTGTTGGCCACATAAAACATTCCAGATGGATAAAACAGGGGGAGTTAATTTTAAACTGTTTGGGGGAGGGGGGAGAATGAGGGCTGCCCTCTCCCCCGTCGTGGTGGGCGCTCTCTATCACCCTCAAAATCACCCTCAAGTCTTTGCGTTGTTTCCGCGAGGGAGGGAGCGGTACTCAAAAGTACTCTGCACATGTTCAAAATCTCGCTCCTCTTGTCCTGGAAACGAAAGAAGCCGTGCTTTCCTGCTAGCCGCCACTCTTCTCCCCCCCCCCACCCCCCGCGCTTTGTGAGTCCTCCCTGGCGTTGTGTGACGCCGCAAAGCGCCCCCTCCTTCCTCCCCAATCTGGGTCTCTCCGCCCCCGATTGAGAGGAGGAAGGAGGAGAGGGCGGTGCCAGGGCCGCAGGGAGCGGAGCGGGGGCGGGCGCCCGGCCGGGAGGGGACACGCGGGGCGAGCGGCGGCGGCAGCAGCAGCAGCAGCGTCCGGTTGGGTTGCAGAGCTGGAGCGCGGACGGGCGTGGAGAGGTAGGCAGGCAGGCGGCGGCGGCGGCGGCCGGGCCAGTTCCGTCCTGTGCGCCCTGGCCGCGCGTCATGCGCTCCGGCACGTGGATCGGGCTCCAGGCGGCGGCGGGCGGGGAAGGAGAGGGAAGCGAAGCTGGCGGCACCTCCGCCCTGACTGAGCCCGGGGGGAGAAGCCGTGGTGGGTAGAGGTGGGTTGGAAGGGGCAGAGAGAGAGAGAGGCTCCGCCGCTTTTCCAAATCAGGGCTTGCCGATTCTAACGGGGCGGGGGAAAGATGGATGGGTGCTGGTCTGAATGCATTGGCTGCCTGGGAAAGAGATCGCCTCCATTGAAGCGTTTTAAGGACATCCTTCTCTCTCCCCGCCCCGGGAAACGCAAGCCAGGCAAACTCCCCGGTCGTAAAGCGCGCAGCGGGCGTTTTCACACAATACCGTGCACGTTACGCCTCGTTGCGCCCTCAAATCCCAGCACCGAGAAGAGGGCATTTGCGAGGCACGCGCGCACACGGACGCAACCTGCGCCAGGAGCCGGGCTGTTACATAGAGCAAGGCAGACGGGGCGCGCACACGCGCAGCGCAGGCGCTCACCCGCAGAACAGGCTCCCGGCTCCCCGCCGCCGCCGCTATTGTGTGACAAAAGACCCAACTCTCCCGTGCCTAAGCTCGGCTTCGGGCGGGGCGCGGGGGCTTCCTCCCGGTATACGTCAAGACAGGAGGCAAGGGGTGCAAGAGCATGTGCAGAGTGCTCTTCTCGCTCCAGCCGGCGGCCATGGTTGGGCAGCCACTCGCAGGCAGGTTTCCCTTTGTGCGTTTGATTCCCCCGAGGAGCTCCCCGCTCCTTTCATTCCTACAACAACCTTGCGAGGTCGGTTAGATCTGAAAAGGAAGTGAAGGGCCCAAGGTCACCCAGAGAGCTTTGTGAAGCTGCATCTTCCCCAGTTGTAGTCAAGGCAGTCATAGTCTGTCCACCATGCTGGGGATATAAGCTGGGGGCCGAAATGTTCCCATGGAAGTGAATCTAGGAAGCACAGCTTAATGATGGGAACTGCAGCAGGGACACTGGAAGATGTTGATATCTAGAGGCCTCTGTTGTTTAGGAAGGAGTCCCAGTGGCCTGAACTCCGTAGCCATCTCTAGGACACTGCTGGCTGCTGTGTTTAGATTTGGAGCCCCCCCCCCCCAGTACAAATCAGCTACTCCTTCACACCCTTCAGCCTTTGGCAATGCTTAAGAATATAGGCAGCTGCCTTATTGCTGGTCAGATCATTTGGCCATTGAGCCTAGCATTGTCTGCCCTGACAGATGGCGACTGCCCAGGGTCTCAAGCACTGCAGGTTCACCTGTTTACTCCCACCTTTAGAGAAACCAGGGAATGAAAACTTGGACCATCTGCATGCCGGACAGGTGTTTTGCCTCTGAGTTTGGTCCCTTCCTGATACCCTTCAGTTATTAATGGTCCTTACTAGCAGTTGTCTGAGAACATCTCCTTGGAGATCTTGCGCTTGGCCATCATCTTATGTCGAGTGATCTTGGGAATTTAAGTGTCAAGAGCACACAGCACAGTTCAGCAGTGCAGGAGCAAGGAGACCATATATAGATATAGATATACCGCTTCATATTTCGGCAGCTAAGTGGTTTTGCAAATCCCAAGGGAAAAAAATCTTCATGAGAAATACAAATTCCACATTCAAAACTGAATAAGACTGATGGTGCTACTAATAAAAACTCCACATTTCAAGTAACGTTATTAAATACCTCCAAATATGTCAAAATGCAATGCGATCGCAATATAGCATAAAAAGTCATAATTACCCAAAAAACGTAATAGAGTTGTCGGACGTATTCACTTGCATATTCGCACTTCACACAACTAAATGAAACACAATCTACAATCACTTAGTTCTCTCCTTGCCCACACCATTCCATGCACTTGGTTCCCACTTCAATAAAACACACCCAACATTGAATTAACAAATAGCCAATAATCCTGTACAAAGGAACTGGGCCCGTTTTATGCCTGTGAGGTGTGAAAGTCTCTCTGCACCTTCACACATATAGTTGAATGCACACAGTCTCCCCAGGAACAGAATTTCAGATCTCAGGGGAACTTGCACATGTACGACTACATGTGCAGAGGCCTCCACCCTACAGATGCTTGCAGATGTCAGAGGAGAGATGGACACGGGAGCTAATAATTGCCCAAACAGAGCTATAGATGCATTTACACCTGTAGCGGCTTCTCTTTCAAGCATCCTTTCCTTCCTTGGAGGTTCAACTGAGGTCTGTTTTTGGCCTACAGCTCTCATCTGCCCCAGCCAGCACAGCATGGCTAGGACAAATGGGAGATGTAGTCAAACACATCTGGAGGGCACCAGGTTGGTAAAAGCTGGAATAGGTGATTAAACTGGGGGGGGGGGGCATTGGCTAATGTTGGAGCCATGGATGGAATCACAGTCATAGGATGGAACCTGGAAGACTGAAAGAGATGTTCAAGTGCTGTCAGGTGGTTTGCAGGTTTCATGTTGTACCTAGGTGAGCTGGGAAGGAGACACATAAAATAGGTTGATCTCCCTTTTAAAAAAAAATAAACATAAATTCCAGTTGTTACCTAGATCTATTTCCATCCTTGGACAGCACAGGCACGTTCCTTGGCAAGTGGGGGAAATGGGGAAACTAGGGACCTTTTAGAGATTAATTTTAGATCGTGTCTTGGTTAAAAAAAGAAAGCAGAAACCAGAATGGTTTGCTTTCTCTTGTAGCTGCAGAGAATGGCCTCTTGGAGAAGGAAGTCCCATCTTCAGGGTGGTCTGAGCACCTCTTCGTCCAGTTTAGGATCCTTCTGTAGAAGAGCTAAATTTGGTGTTTTCCAAGTCGTACAAAAAGCAAAGGTGGTATTGTCAGCCCATAAGAAAAATGTAAAGTGATTAGGCCAACTGAAATATTGCAAAATAGTGTGCAAGTTTTGATTCCCCAGAACTCTTCATCAGGCTTGAATTGCTAGATCAGGGGCAGGGAGACTTAGGCCAGGGGGCCAAATATTCCCCCCCCCGACATTGCCACACCCTCCTTGAGTACCATTGCCCAGCTGGAGTGTGTCCTTCAGTTGTGGTGATGCTTCTTGCTTGCCACAATGGAGGGGTCTGTACACGACTGTGTAGAAACCTCTGACATGAATGAATTTTTGAATGCAGCCTCCTGTACAAAGGTACGAGTCTCATCCAGGGCCCCACCCACTTTTGCCTCTGGGATTTGGCCCTTGGGCAGAAAAAGGTTCTGCACTTCTCAGCTAGTTGAGAGACAAAACAGGCATGTGGGAGTCACATCCATGGCTCCTCCCACTTTTGCTTCTGACCCTGCCCACCACTGGCAAGTGGCCAAGGGAACATGCCTAGGAGCCATGATCGCTCCTGACATCTTCACCATCTGGAGGGGCATGCCTGTGGATAATTGGATTTTGACTGTTTTCGCACACAAATACCCCATCCTGTAGAATTCTCTCTCTGGGACCAAAATGCTTTTTTTGTGCAGCCTGAGCAGGAGCAGTTACCATTAAGGAAAAAGAGATCTGAATAGGCAGATAGATAATGTGGACTGTCCCTGGATCAAGTGACTTTTCTTCTTTCAGTTCTCAGAAGTTCTTAACTTAGCTCAAGGTGGTCATCTGAACTAGCCAGATGTTTAACTAAGAATCAATCACCATTCAGTCCATTATTTCAAAAATAAGAAATAATATATAATATAATATATAGCCTGCCCATCTGTTGGCGGTTTCCAACAGAATATTAAAATACAGTAATATATTAAACATTAAAAGCTTCCCTAAACAGGGCTGCCTTCAGATGTCTCCAAAAAGTCTGGTAGTTGTTTTTGACATCTAGTGGGAGGGCGTTGCACAGGGCGGGTGCCACTACCGAGAAGGCCCTCTGCCTGGTTCCCTGTAACTTGGCTTTTAGCAGGGAGGGAACCGCCAGAAGGCCCTCGGCACTGGACCTCAGTGTCTGGGCAGAACAATGAGGGTGGAGACGCTCTTTCAGGTATACTGGACCGAGGCCGTTTAGGGCTTTAAAGGTCAGCACCAACACTTTGAATTGTGCTTGGAAACGTACTGGGAGCCAGTGTAGGTCTTTCAAGACCGGTGTTCCCTCCTAGGACTTTGGCTTTCCACCCCACTGGTCCTCCCTATCCCCTTTTCCTGTTTGTCTCTGTCCTTCCTAAAGTGCAGCTCCCAAAACTGGACCCAGGTGAGGTCTGACAAGTGCAGATGTGAGCCACCCTCCCGATCAAAGCATCTTTAAAGTTGGGAGAGGCTGGCGAGGGCAAAGGTTCCCCCGTGGCTTTGGAGGAGACACTTCGAAAGCAATGAGCAGACATGACTGAATTCAACAGCTGGCCCCGGCATCTGTGCGCCTGCTTTAAATTCTAAATTAATTAGTCTAGCATAGGAGGATGTGGTTTTAACTAGTTCCTCATCCGCGCCCCCCCCCCATGTATGAAGCTACTGAGAATTTACGGAGTGGATCTGCTCACTGCTGAGGTGCAAGACTTTCTTCTGGTCAAAGCCTCTGCCCTGTCGTCTCAGATTGCTGGGGGTCAAAGGTCAGAGTCTCCCATCTTGGCTGTTGAGTGGCCACCAATCTCAGGGCTGACTTCCTGGTGGTCAAAACAAGTTTTGAGGTGGGGGCTTAGCTTAACTTTTCTGCTGGTTATTCTCAGCAATGAAATATTTATTCAGAGGATTTGTATACTTTTCAAGGGGACTCCATACGTGAAATGATTATTATTTTTTAAAGCATCAATCACAATTCTACAACAGCCACCCCAAAAAAGCAGGATGGGGGAACAATCTCATTTTGTAAGTTCTGTTTCTGCTTCTCCCCTCTCTTCAGGGCAAATGGTTCTTCAGATTCCCCCCTTGGCTGCATTTTGGGGAAGGAAGGGCCGGATGGTGGCAGCTTCTGCAATGGCATTTAGCATCCAGATGCTTCGCTTACAATAACTTTGCAGCAATTTTGTAAGGTAGGTTGGCGCTGTTCCCATATTGCAAATATGGGGACTAAGGCTGAGGCAGAGCAAGTTGCTTAAGTGAATTAATGAGTTGAATCGGGGATTTAAGCCTCATCATTCCAAGTGATCATTCCAAGCTGGGTTAGGTACATGGAAAACTGGTCAAACCCTTTGCCCTACTACTGTCTATGCCAGCCTTCCCTCACCTGATGCCCTCCATATGGTTTGGGCTACAACTCCCTTCAGCACTGGGCAGTATAGCCAGTGGCCAGGGGTTATGGGGCTTGTGGTCCAAAAGATCTGGAGGGCTCCGGATTGGGGAGTTCTAGCTTGCTCTTACTGGTCATTCATTCTCCAGGATCTTAGACGGAGGCAAGTAAAAAATCCAGATATTGTGGGGATTGTATCTAGGACCATCTATATGTAAAGCAAGCACTGTGCCACTGAGCTACGGTGCCCCCCTGACCTGCTAGGGGTTAATGACATGCCTCTGGCTCTTGTTTTAACAACCAACACTTTTGCCTATTTGTCCTAAACCCCAGACATCCTGTGGCATTCAGTTCCACAGGACAACTGGGGTGGTTCTTGTTCTTTGTTGTTGTTAATACAAGGGTTTCCAGACATTGCTGAACATCTTCTCTTGCACCAACCCCAAACGTCTGCAGCCAATGGCCAGGAACGAAGAGAGCTGTAATTCAGCAACATCTGGAGGGCCACAAGTTCCCCGTCCCTACAAGGCTATATTATTTTATTTGGCTTTAAATCTCTGTACAGCCTCTGGCGTGTATAGATTAATGAGGTTCTGCAAAGGCACAGCAGACAGAGAAGCACGGGAGGGCTGGGAGACCAAGTGTGAGATCAGCCTCGCTCAGAGGCCTGTGGAGATAAGCAAGTGACCTTTTTCAGCATGCAGCCTCTCATCCCTGACGGATTGCAATAACCTGACCCAGGGCTGGCTCTGGGACTGAGAGTGTCCTCACTATGGGTTGCCATCCTGTGTGGGTTGAACCCTGGTGATCACAGCTGGCGATGGAGGCAGGCAGCATTGATCTGTTTGGGAATGGGCAGCCCAGCGGAAAGAGTCTCCCTCTGAATTAACCATCCCGATTCCTCAATCTCAATCTCCACTCCAAGCTTGGATTAATACCAACCCCTGATGAAAGGTTGTGGTAGCAAATGATGGGGAAGACAATTCTGTGCCCAAGACCAACTTTCCTGCCAGAGGACACTGGGCTGGGCTGGAATCAGGGGTGAGGAGGCACCAGCCCATGGGTCAGACTTGGTCAGGGATTTGAGGCTGGCCTGCAAGGTTGTTTTCCCCAAACCATGCTCACCTGCTCTGCATCATATGCAATTTCAGGTGTGGGGCTGTTTGAAACGTGGTTGCCAGTACGGTCAGGAAGGTGCCCTCCCCATTGTGTATTGGCAATGAAAACCCAAAGTGTGCTGGAAGAGCTTTGCTAGCAAGCTCCCCGTGCAAAGTTCGTTTGCAGAAAGCTGTTGGGCAGTAAAACTGAAGCATTCGCTGTTTTAAAGCACTGTGTAGGGCTTCTCACAAACCTGGCATCAAGCTTTGAAGTCCCAGCTTTGGGACTTCAAAGTACCCAATCACCTGAGGGGATAGTGACGCCAGGCAGTTGGCAGGTGGACATCTCACCCACTTGCGGGATTTGGCCCGTGGGGCTGAGATCCGGTAAGGATCTGGCCTGCACAACTGAAAAGGTTCCCCTCCAAACAGTGCTAGATGGACAAAGGGGAGAGAGGGGTGGGGACTTGAGGCCTTCCCCTCCCACCGCAAAAGGGGGCCTCCTGAGTGGCAGGCCACTCCCCTTGCGTTGCCAGCGCTTTCTCAATGCCTCCCTGTCCGCATTGCCAGGCTGGCTGGTGGCTGACGCAGCCCAAATGGCACTCTGTGGCCTTTCCCTGCCCCCTCCACCTCCAGCCTGGCAGAAGGAGAAAGCCCCCTATTCATTGCTCCTGGAAATCCAGCTGCAAAGGGACGCTTTGGCCTTATCAGAGCAGAGAGAGAGAGAGAGAGAGGGAGGGAGGAGTGGGAGACTGGGTTGCAGGACGTGGGTCTGATCGAAAGCCAGGCCACACAGTTGGGACCCGGACATAATTTCCCCTCCCCTCCCCCACCCACAGTGGATCCCATTTTTATGGGATGCAAGAAAGGAAGCTAGCGAGTTTTTCCTTTTAAGTAGGATGGGGAAACCCTCCATAATTTTGTTATATTTGGGGGGACTGGGACTCAGGCCTGCAATGTGTGCTAAGGCCCAGTACGGATCTTTCTAGTGAGGAACCCGCACTCACCACTTTATGTGTGTTTGGTGATGGGGGGGGGGCAGATCTGCAACTAAGGCCCAGCTCTTTCCTGAGGAAGTTACGTGAGAGAGTTGCTGTGTGTGTTTGAGGGATTGGGGGCGGAGGGGGGTAGAGAAGAGGAAGAAACACAAAAGCAGCTGTAGCCGAGCTGCCGTGTGTTTGGGGGGAAGAGTCTAGTCTCCTGCTTGCGCCACACTTCCTGCGCTACAGGAAGTGAGTCACCGCGCCAGCGCTGTCAGGCCACTGCGGACCGCTACCTCCCCCCCTCCAAAAAAGATACCGGTTCTCTGGCAGGGTGAGGGGCGACCATTATTCGGGAAGGGATCGGGGGGCGCACGACGGGGTTGTTTTGCAATGGGGGGAGGGAAACGGAGAGGTAAAAAGGGGGCGCTTCCGTGCATTTGAAATGGACGAGGCCTCGCCGAAATGACTGGGCTCTTTGCCCAAGGACCCTTCCTTTTGCCTTCCTCCCAAATCCTTTATTGTGTCCCTTGGCATGTTGGTGGGGGTGGGGGTGCCTATTTCCTGTTGTCATCGACATCTTCCTTTTTCCTTCCATGGCTCTCCAGCCTTCTTTTTCCTGCCTCTCTCCCCACCCCATGCCTGCCATCGGGTCAGCTGCCGCTGAATGACTTTAGCCTTCTGCCTCATGTCTGCTTCCTTCCTCGGAAAGCAAACTTTTCCTTCTCTCGGCAGCCCTAAGATGGCAACTCCCCTCGCCTCCGTTTGGAGCCTGAGATGTGCTGGGAACATTGGGGAGGGGACCTTTTTATTTGTACCCAGTTAAGTTTGCCCTGGAATAATTTCCTGCGGTTGGGTCTGATCCTGATTGGCAGCGGGTCTTGCGGTTTGCTTGCTTAATGCATCCGGGGCAGTTTGCTTGTCAGATTCTTTTCTCCAAAGTCTCTTGCATTGCTCTGTTTGGGGTCTTTGGGATGTGAGCAGCAGGGTCAGCAGGATTTTATGGGTCCAGTACACTATATGTGGGTTGCACACACACACACCCCAACCCACTCACAAAAGTGGGTGGATTTGCACAAAATTTGTACATTCTTTGTGTCATACACAAATGGATGCCCTTTTTTGCAGGTGGGGTGGAGGGCCCAAAAATAAACCAGTGGCCACAGACCTAATGAAATGCTTGACAGACAGAATGTGGACAGGTAAAGCTTCCCCCATAATTGTATTTCCATAGTAGAAAAAGCTTAACCTGCTTAATTTTTGACTGCCGTACAGCACACAAAGGCACAAGAAACCTGCTTTCCCCCAGTGCCAACCCTAAATAAAAGCGTAGGCTGCAATTCTGTGGCCATTTATCTGGCAGAAAGCCCTGCTAAAAACAAAGAGACATACACCGGTTCTGAGTAGGTATGTATACCATTGTACAGCAAGTTAACTCTCTAGTGAGTGCCTTGTCTTTATCTCCTGCACGGCAAGAGAAATACAGAGTTCCCACATTTTGTGTTTACCATTGAGGAGGTTGGTGGGTTTAACATTCACCCACAATTAGTAGTACTTTCAGAAAGTAACTTCTAGGGAATACCTGATCTCTGGTGAGCCCACCACAGGAAAGAGGCATCCTGGTTGCAAGGATAAAAGGGAGCACAAACTACAGAGATTCCAAGGTCTGGGAAATGAGACAGAAGCAGGAAGAGTGCACTAAAGGGGAGAGGAAAACAGTAATTCATTACCTGGATGTCAGGTGGGTAGAGGTCCTTTGGGCAGGCACCTGTATTAGACATTCCTCCCAAGTTTGTGGGCCTTGTTTTGCAGTCAGAACCTATAACAAAATGCTGCCATGCATCTCCAGCTGCTAAGGTGGGAATGGGGAAACTGCGGCCCTCCAGATGATTTTGAACTCCCAGCTCCCATTAGCTGCAGTCAGTAGGGACGGTGGTTTGGGATGGTGGGAGTGGTTATCCTGCAACATCTGGACGGCCACAGAGCAGGTAGCAGTTGATAAAACTGGGGTCCCTGCCAGGACCTTGCAGAGCCAGGCAGAGGCCCAGGCCAGGTAGATAATGTGCCCCCCTTTTTACCCTGGGGATAACTGAAGTCTTATAAATAAGTAAGTTCGCCCCAGTGTATCCCCTGCAATTGTGAATATGCTGACTGAGGCCCCCTTTGGAATCAGAGGCCCGGGCCAAGTGGCCCATATGCCCCCCCCCCCCCCGGTCTGGGCCTAGTCCCTGCCTGAGAGAGCTGCTGCCAATCAAGAGTAGTTAATTACTTGACTAGATAGTCTGACCTGGCTTAAGGCAACTTCCTATGTCTACATTGTGCTAGAGGACTCGGGTTTTGTGTTCCAAGTCCTGAACCTGAACGTTTAATAGATGGTTATTATTATCCTTATTTGTATACTGTCCTATACTCATAGATCTCGGGCAGTTCACAACGTGAAATTCCAATATAACAAACACAAAATACATAATAAGAATAAGAACAAAAAAATCCCCAGTAATCCCCACTTCCACGACGTATTTAAATGGCATCAGATGTTACTTAGCCAAAGGCCTGGTTAAAGAAGAACGTTTTCACCTGACACCTAAAGATGTATAATAAAGGCACCAGGCAAGCCTCTCTGGGGAGAGTGTTCCACAGATGGGGAGCTACTGTAGAAAAGGCCCATTCTCATGTTGTCACCCTCCGGACCTCTCATGGAGAAGGCACACAAAGAAGGGCCTTGGAGGATGATCTCAGGGTCCGGGTAGGTTCATATGGGTAGAGGTGGCCCTAGAGGAGGAGGAGAAGAGGTTTCTGGAGACTGGGGAAGGAAAGGCTTATCTTTCCCCCTTTCCTTTCCTTTTCTCTGGAAGTATCCCTGTGTAGTACTAACAGGGGAGTGTTTTCATTTTTTAAGATTGTGGCACTCATTTCCCCCCATCTTACTTGCCCCTCCAAGATACTGACTATAATTTGCAAGTTCTTCAGGGCTTGAGCAAGGTTAATTCCCTCTTCATAAACACATCCTTCAGTTCCATGCTGACTTTCTCAACTAACACCTCAACAATCCACACATCCTGGAAACTCACAGGTCCTCCATTTTTTGAGTTCCTCTGAATCCTGAGAATTGCAGTTTGCTAAGGGTGCAGGGAATTGTAGCTTGGGGGGACACTACAGTTTCCAGGGTTATTTGGGGAAGCCATGGCTGTTAGATGTGCCATAAATGTGATTTAAATGTATGATGTGGACGTGACTGTGTTGAATTCTGTTTATGTGGAATAAAAAGAGCACATTTGGGGGGGGGGGAATCAATGTGTGTTTGAGCCCAAAGTAGTTTTTTCATTTGGTTTACAGGTGTGGGGGATGCAAAAATCCGCATGACTTGTTAGAATCGCTTGCTGACGCTTCATCAGTTCTCTCCTTTGCACCCACGCTGAGGTGTGATACAGGTTTTCTCTCTTTCTCTTTGCATGTATTCTCCTGCTGCCCGCTGTGAAATTTCCCCATGCATAAGAATTTCCATTTTAGAACATTTCTCATTTTGACTGGATCTTATCAGATCTTATCAGAAACTCTTGTGCTTTCTAAAAATGCCCACTAGGGAAACAACAGCAGCAACAACAACAATAATAACAGGGCCCTGACCAGCATTTCAGCCCCCCAGCTTACCCTCCTTGGTAGAAATATCTCTCACTTTTTAAATGTATGTATGTATTTGTTTGTGTATAAATAAGGAGTTCAAGACAGCTCAGTTCTCCCTTCCCTTGTTTTAATCCTCACAACAACCTTGTGAAGTAGCCTAGTCTGAGAGCAAGAGGCTGGGCCAGTGAGAGATCCATGGCTGAGGGAGGATTTGAACCCGAGACTCCTCAGTCCTACACACATCCGTTATGCTGTGTTGTTCTCAAAATATTTTATTAATTTGTCCCCGCCCCCCCCCCCAACATCTTCTTTTCCCGCCTTTGCAGCTCAGGATGGTACATGGTGGCGGTTGTCTTCCCCACCCACCCACCAGTCCCAATCCCATCTTCCTCATTGCAACAACCCTGTGAGGTAGGTTAGGTTGGGAGTGACTGTCCCAGCTCACCCCCCACAGCCCTTGCACTCAATTAGGGATTTGAATCTGGGCCTGCCCAGTCTTTGGCTACATTCCTGCCATACATTTAAAGCCCTGTGGTACCACTTTAAAAAGTCATGGCTTCCCCAAAAGAATTCTGGGAGGTGTCGTTTGTTAAGGGTGCTGAGAGTTGCTAGGAGACCCCTATTGCCTTCATAGTTCCCACAGAGTTCCCTGTGACGAGGGATCGATTGTTAAACCGCTTTTGACAATTGTGGCTCTGTGAGGGGAACAGGCCTTTCCTAACAACTCTCAGCACCCTTTAGAAAACTACAGATCCCAGGTTTCCTATGGATTGTTTAGTAGTGGTATCGTAGTGCTTTAAGTTTATGGTGTGAACGTGGCCCATGTCTGGCACTCTCTAAACACTACATCACACTTCGGAGTGAGTGACGCTTTGCCACGGTGTGGCATGAACAAATGTACCTATAACTCTGTGTGTGTGATAAAGGAGGGAAACCATGTAAAAGATGTGCTGCCTAGAGAAGGACAGCAGAGCAGAGTTTGGAGCTACTCAGGAGTAGGGCTGGGCGATATCAGCTTTTCAACATTGCGGTGTATCGCCAGCCAAACATTGCGGTTTGGCGATATACCGCAATGTTGAAAAAACAAGCTGCATTGGCCTCTGTGAGGCACCTGGTGAAACTGCCCCAGCTCTCACCTCAGGAACTGAGGTGGTTTCACCCTGACACTCACGGGCTGGGGCAACACAGCTTGTTTGTGCAGCAAAGCTGGGGGTCCAGAAGATTCCCCCTCCCCAGCTGAGACAGCCCCAGCGCTCACCGGCAAATGGGCAGAGCATCAGGGCTCCTTTAACTGCTCGCTGTGGGGAGTGCCAACCATGCTCCTCTCAGCTGAGCAGTTTTACAGAGCCCCCACCCCGCCACCAGTTCACAGGGGCCAGTGCTGGGCTGGGGGCTCCTTTAACTGCTTGGCTGAGCTAAGGGCAGCTGCACACGCCTCAGTTGAGCAGTTTAAAGATGCAGAGGGAGGGACAAGCTGTATCAGCGCCTCACTGATACAGCTTGTTTCTCCCTCTGCATCGTATGATGGAAGAGTGCAATGGCAGTTTTGTTGTGAGCTAAAACTCTTCTGAGTTTACACCCATAAAACTCAAAGGCAAGAGGAGTTAGGAGTCAATTGTTGTTTATTGCTAAGCAATAGGTTACAGTCCAATTGTTTCGCAAAACTGCAACCCCGGGTCCGGGTGGCTTGTTTCTCCCTCTGCATCATATGATGGAAGAGTGCAATTGCTGTTTCACCAGCGATATACCACTGAGGGAAACCGACATTGCAGTCTGCTCCTCATACCGGTCCTGGGCGATATATAGTCCAGGCCTACTCAGGAGCACATAGTGCAAAAGTGGGTTGCAAGCTGTTGTTGATGTGGCTTGAAAAAGCTCCCACCCCCCCATTTGAGTTCCTGTGAAATTTCCCTCCCTGGGCGAATGCTGCTTGCTTCTGTCTCTGTCCACCAGACACAGTTCATCCTCTTCCCCCTAATCTTTCTCCTCACGCCTTGATGACAAGAAGCCATGCCTGTGCTTTGATCGTTTGCAGAAGTTTCGTCTTCTTCCACTTCCTCCTGCTTGTGGTGCTGAAGTGGAGCGTGTGCCTCTGGCCTCTGGGCTGCTCGGTTAAGAGTTGCCGTTACATGTCACCGCAGCGTGACTTGGTCCTCCCCACCAGGGTCAGAGGCAGGTTGTTGCCTTCCCCGGCCCGGCTTCCAATCAGTGTGTAGTTTATTTTGGGGCGAAGGTGGAAGTGAGTTAAATAGGGTTAGTGATTGTGCAAAGCGCATGCAAGACTAAGGCCGGGTATGCTGTTATTTTTGCTTTCCTCGGAGTCTGGGACAGGGCCTGCCGCAAGGCAGTGGGCAGGGAGACCTGCTTTGCACCCAGGTTCAGATGCCACTGCCTTCCAGCTCTCCCACCAAATCTTCCATCCCTGCCCCAAGCTGGCCGGTTCCTCCAAGAAACAGGCCCCTGGCTGGGTGCAGGGCTTGTTGGGCTGTGCCATCTGCACAGGGTAAGGGACAGCTGGGCACCAGTTCCTCCGATGGTGATTGGGAGTGACAGCCCTTGGGGTGGGGTGGGGTGGGGTGGGGTGGGGAGGATGCTCTGTCAAACAACTAGGCTAATCGGCTCTTGACAGCAGGGATTTTATCCTACATGGGGTGTGGAGCAAATGGAGCCCTGTTTTTGCTTTAATACTGGGGCTTGACAAAAGCGCAGGTCCAGAGCACAGGTGAGAGTGTTTCTGGGTATATGCAGAGCGAAGAGCATTGTTTGATGCTGGGTTGGGAAGCTGAACTCTTGGGTAGAGGAACCACTTTATTCCAGGTGCTATGCAAAGTTTGAAGCGGGGAGCTTCTCCTCCTCCCCAGGAATCCCAGATGCCGTGGTTATAGTCAGGTTCAGAGGTGTTACTAGGTACTTGAAAGCCCAGTGATCAGAAAGGAGATTGCAGGAAAGCAGATTCCAACTAAACATATGAAAAAACTTTCTGACAGTAAGAGCTGTATAACAGTCTCTCTCGGGAAGTTGTGGACTCTCCTTCCGTGGAGGTTTTTAAGGCTGGATGGGTATGTTTCATAGATGCTTCAGCTGAGATTCCTGCTTTGCAGGGGGTTGGACTTGATGACCCTTCAGGTCCCTTCCAGCTCTGCATTTCTATGATTCTGTCAGCATCGTCCCCACCTTAATTTCCAAAGGCCTGTCTGAACAGGAAGGTTTGGGCTTGCCTGCAGAAGGATAACAAAGAGGGAGCCAGTCTAGCCTCTCTTGGGAGGAAATCCCACAATGTGGGAGCAGCCAGAGAATAGACTCTCTCTTTGGTGTCACCACCAACTGTGGCTCTGAGGTTGACAGGAATGAGAGAAGGTGCTCACCTGAGGATCTTGACACCTGGGTAGGTTTGCAAAGGGAAGTATAATCTTTCAGGCCTCCTGGGTCCAATGCTTGTACCCCATCTGGGAAAGTTTGGCAAGATCTCCAAAGCAGGAGATGTGGATATCACAGCAGGCTTGAATTCCAGCTCCATAAACCCGGTGTGTTTGGCTCAAAGCAGATCTTTTTCACCTGCCTTCTTCCCTTTCTCCTGTGTCTCTTTTTTTCCATTGCAGTAAACAGCCTTCAAAATGGCTAGACAGCTTTGCCGTGGCCAGGTGATTCCTGGCACCCCTGCCTGCCTGACTGCTGTGTGCTGACCCTCGCCTCTGCATGGAGCCTGTTTGCTGAGGAGCAACTTGGTTCTCCCCAGCAGGACTAGATCCCTTTTAAGCGTGTTTGGAAGCCCCTCCCCATGGGCGGGGCATTGACCTCTTCCGCCAAAGAGACTGCAGCCTGTTACATGCTGACAACCTGATTTGCTGACGCACCTGGGGAAGCGGGATTGGTGTTGTTTTTCCTTTCTCCAGTTGGGTAGGATCCAGATTCCCCCGTGGTCCTTTGGGTGCCTGGGCCAGCGCGAGGGGATAGGTCTGTGGGTGCCTGGAGGCAATGCAGTCAGACGACCTCTTCATCCGCAAGACCCGAAGCCACTGGAACCGACCGCCTCTCACATCCCTCTCTTTCGACACCTTCCGGGCCCCCAAGCCCCAGGCGGCTGAGGGCCCCCTTGCGGGGCAGTGCGGCCCTCCACTGAGGTCCCCAAGGCGTAGCTACCTCATGCATCGCAGCAACAGCGACGTGACACTCAGCGAAGGGGAGCTGGCCCCTGCCCCTGCCACCCCCGGCTCTCCCTTGCCCGCTGTGCCACCCACCGCTGGAGTTGGCCTTCACCGCATCAGCAGCAGCCCCAACACATCCACAAAGTGCCCCGCGCCCCCTCGGGCCCGGGCACACAGCCACGAAGAGCCACGGGCCGGCAGCCCCACAGCACGGCGCTTCCGCGACCCCCTGCTTCTGCTGGGACTGGCGGCCAACGAAGTGTGGGAGACCGAGGCAGACGGTGCGCCGGCCGGGGACCCTGTGCCTTCTGAGGCGCCCGTGCCAGTGTGGGGTCGCCACTTGGCCCACTACGACGTCCAGAGCATCCTCTTCGAGCCGGGCGAGGTTACCCGAGAGGCGGAGAAGCCTGGCAATGTCACCACCGGGGCATCGGCTGCTTCGGAACGGGAACGCTGCCAGGCAGACCCGGTACCCCCCTTTGAGGGAGAGGGGAGCGAGGACAAAGATGTGCCTCTGGTGCTCAGCTGCCCCAACTTCCGCATGGAGGCTGGGGGCGAGGCTGAGTGGGGGATCGGCCAGCATCGGGGATCCCTTGCGGGGTTTCACTGCCCCAACATGGCGGTCTCTGTGCTGGAGGAGCCCCGGGAGAGCTACGGGCAGAGGACCAGCCGGACAAGCCATGCCATTGAGTACGCCGACCTCGGAGCCTGCTATTATCGGAAGCATTTCTACGGCAAGGGTGAGCGGCTGCCGGCAGGGTGAGATGGAGCAGGCGAAGGGGGCCCTGAGCGGGCTGTGGGAGTTGACATGGGGTGTTGAAGCAAGGAAATTCAAAAAGGCGAGTGGGGGTTGTGTGGGACACAATAGAGGGGTATACGGAGAATGTGCAGTATGGAAAACCTGGCTAAGGAGACATTTTTCTTTCTCCTAAAACTAGAATTCCAATTCCTAGACCATTATTTTGCCTCCTCTTGCTTCCTTTTTGCATGATGCATAGCTTTAATTTTAATTCTTAAAAATAACTTTTTCAAATTTAAAGTTGCACTCATTTATATACATGGATTTACGTACCCAGTCTGTATTGGCTTCCCAATCTATCCTTCACTGACATTCTAGTTCATATTCTTTGGATTGCTGCATCCCCAGCAGACTTCCATCCTTTTTCTTCCTCTCTGTTCATTTATCTTGTCCACTGCTGGTCCTAAGTTCATCCCACTTGGAAATTAACCATGATACTATCTCTTTTTAAATATTCTCCGAAACAATCCCACCCACTCCTTATTTTTTCCTTGTTCCAGTTTCTTATTTTGGCCATTAAACTTGCTCATTCTGCAAACTCTATTAATTTATGCAATCGTTGGTCCTTTGTCGGAGTTGCCTTTATTTTTTATTTTTAATGTAGTTTTATTAATTCCCAATATATAACCATTACAGAAAAGAGCAGGGGCAGTGGGGATACAAAAACAAAACCCGAACTCTTCCCCCCTTCAGGAGGGATCAATCTAGTTAAGATTTGCCAAAGTCCAATCTCTGGTTTTGGTACTTGCCATTCTTCAGGGTTATCAGTAAAGTATTTTATAAAAGGATGCCATATTTCAACAAAATTCTCTGCAGCATTTGTATTATTCAATGCATGTAATCTTTTCGTTAATGTTTCTGATCAGCAATAGATCATTCGTTCTATAAATAAAACTATCTCTGTTGGAAAGCTTTATTGAAGACATTCAGCCCCCTTTAGATCCATTCCAACAACAGCCCTGCACATTAAATTGAGTGGCTCTTAGGTGTGTTGAAATGCATTTATATGGCTTAAAACAATGGACAGCAAGTGGTGTGGTCACTCTGAAGCTTAAGAGGATTGCAGTGCTGGTGAAGGCATCTGGAAACAAGGGAAATTTTGGAACCTAGTGTCCCTTGCAAGGGGCAGGGCAGAGCCGCTTCAAAGGCATGTTCCTAAAATGTGGTGACACCTGCCCTGAATAGGAGGTGTGACTAGACGCAAGTTAGAGATTGGGAGAAGACAAAATCCCAGTTTGGGAGTGATGGGCTACACTTTTGTTCTTTCCTGGTGCACAGCAGCCTCTCCCAACCAGCAGCTGTGGGGCTGATGGGAGTTTTAGTCTGAAAAAATTTGGAGGCCTCCCTAGGTTGATGAAGCCTGGTGTACAAGGAAGAATGGTCTGGCCTCAGCCTTCTCAGATCAACCCCACAATCTACCAGCCCAAATCCAGGAATAAAAGATTACAGTTAGAATTATGTAGTTGAGAAGAGGGTGCCTCTGAGCACATTCCAAGCCAAGGACTTTGTGTCCAATACTTGAAAACAGAGCTCAATCTCCTTTCCCGCCATCACCAACTCCTGGCTAGCTTTCCTCGTTCCAGCAGCCTTGTTCTAATTGAGAGCCGGAAAACTTTGCTGATCTCCTGAATCATACAGAGATCTTCCACTAGACACCAGTGGACCTTCTGCTCACCCTTGGTGTTCAGGGTGGCTGAGGGCAAAAATGGACCGCTGGGTGTGGGGCAAGTGTAGGCCTCCTGCTGGCCGTCTTTGCTGCGAGGTTCCTTGTTTTCAGAATCTCTGGTTGGCTTTGTTCGCAAGCTGTCCTCAAGGCAGGTTCCTCGCTTCTCTCCACACAGAGCACCAGAATTACTTTGGGGTGGACGATAAGCTGGGCTCTGTGGCTGTATCACTACGGCGTGAGGAGAAAGAGGGCAGCGCTGGACCCCAGTACAATTACCGCCTTATAATCCGCACAAGTCAGGTGGGTTCTCAAGACATGCCGCAATAGCCGTTCATGTGTCTTTTTATCCCAAACTGTGAGCTAAATTTGCTTACCAAAAATCAGCCGTGTGAACTGTCTTCTCTCAGGCTCACACTCTAAAATACACAGCACACAAGGAAAACAAGATGGGGAGGGAGGAAGGGTTTAGTGGAAGCCCGATCACCCATTCTTAAATTTATGGTTTGTATAATGTAGTTCTGTCTATGCAGATTCTTCTTTCTTGGAGAAAGACACCGCCCCAGGAGAACTGACACCAGCCCAGAGCAGATGACAGCCACCACATTCACACCAGATGTTTAAAGCACTAGGATTCTATTTTAAACAGCCATGGCTGGGAAACCTGGGAACTGTAGTTTGTTACGGGTGTTGAGAGTTGTTTGGAGACCCCCTATTCTCCTCACAGACCTACAATTCCCAGAATCCTCTGGGAACGGGTTAATTTTTAAAGCACTCTGGGAACTGTAGAGCTGTGAGGGGAATAAGGAGTCTCCTAACAACTCTCAGCACCCTTGACAAACTACAGCTCCCAGAATTCTTTGGTGGAAACCATGACTGTTTGAAGTGGCATTATACCACTTTATGGTGTAAATGTGGCCTGAAAGACAGTCTGTGGCAAAGGTGGGACTTAACCCTAGCTTTTCTCAGGTCCCACCCCAACATCCTAGCCACTAGGCCACACTGAGTGGTGTCATGGCCTTACATGGAGGGGAGTCCCCCTGGTGTGATCCTCCTCCTGTCCCCTTGACAGCTGTTGTTTTCCTCCCAGCTCCGGACTCTGCGGGGATCTATTCTGGAGGATGCTCTTCCCCTTTCAGCCCGCCACACTGCCCCACGGGGCATCCCTCCCAAGAAGTTGCTGGAACACGTCATGCCAGAGCTCAACCTGCAGTGTCTCCGCCTGGCCTCTAGTTCCCCAAAGGTCCCAGAGACCTTGCTCAAGTTGGATGAACAAGGGGTAAGGCTGTTTCATTCAAAACGCATATTCCCCACCCTGTTATGTCTTAGAACTACCTTCTTCTTTTTTTTTTGTAATATCAATTTTTATTCATATTGCACATATACACAGAAAAAACATAAACAAAAAAAGAAAATCCACCACATACCTTATACAAATTATATCCACTTCACAAATCATAAATAAAATACATAACTGAGTTAGTCTCAACCGAGCCTTGGACTTCCCTCCACTCCTTTGGTAAGTATCGAATAAATTATATAGTCGCGTACTTTTTAACTCTTTTACATAGGCCTTTCCCGCTGTTAGAGTTATTTCAACCCCGCCAGTGTCACCTGAGATTTAGATTCCATATACATTAAGTATTTCTTCCAATTATCATGAAATTTCTGTTCGTCTTGGTCCCTTAATCTTCCTGATATTCTATCAAGCTCAGCATAATTTATCATTTTAACCTGCCAATCACTTATGTTGGGTATTACTTCTAATTTCCAATTTTGAGCTAACATAATTCTTGCAGCTGTCGTAGCATATAAAAACAAGGTCTTATCTTCTTTTTTAATTTCTTTACTGACCATTTCTTTTTGTTAGGAATGGTCACTATGTCTTAGAACTACCTTCAAGGCCGTTTACTGCCATGAAAAATTGTTTATTTGTTTTTATACTGCCCTTCATCCATAGATCTCAATTTGCAATACAGTCGTACCTCGGAAGTCAAACAGAATCCATTCCGGAAGTCCGTTCAACTTCCAAAGAACGGCTTCTGCAGCCAACTGGAAGCCACAGAAGCCCCATCCAACGTTTGGCTTCCAAAAGAACGTTCAAAAACTGGAACACTCACTTCTGGTTTTTGATCGTTCGGGAGCCGGAACATTCGACTCCTGAGGTGTTCGGGAGCCGAGGTACGAGTGTATAAAAAACACAAAAGACAGAGTAAACATAAAAACAAAAACAAACCAATAATCCCACAACACATTTAAAAGGGCATCAGATGTCAACCAAGGAATAAAATTGAATCCCGAGGAACCTCACATTGAAGGTTCCATGGGCTGAAGAACACTCCCTAAGCAACGCTCTCAGACCTTCCAACTTTTTCTGATACAAAACTGGGACATGTATCTTCTGAGCAAGTCTTGTGACTCTTGCTTTTGCCCCCCAAGTGGGTTTTTTGGGGGGGCGGCAAGATCTCGTGTAGTGCCCAAAAATGTGAGAGCGCGTGAAGTCGCAGCACCCAAAATGGCTGCCGAGATCTTGCGAGAAAAAATGGGAAGGTGTGCTCACTGGAAACATCAATCCAAATAGTACTGGAACTACCTCAAAGCAGTGCCACACGGTCCTAACTCCAGAAGGAAACAATGGTTGATGGTATTGAAAGCCGCTGAGAGGTTGAAGAGTATAAACAGAGACACATGACCCATGTTTCTCTCCCAAATGAGGTCATTGTACAGGGTGACCAAGGCAGGTTCTGGGCCAAAACTGGGCCTAAACCCCCATTGAAATGGATCTAGACAATCAGTTTCTTCCTTGAGCGGCTAAATTTGTATCATTTGTATTTAAAAATAATAATTTAAAAATCAGAAGGCAACCATCAAAGAACATCCAAAGAACCATCAAAGAACCTGTAGCCCACCCAGTGTTATTAGCCTACAATATCTGGAAGCCCCATCTTCCTCTGCTGTCTCAAATGAGCATGGCTACAGGTTCATTTCCATTCAAGGTGTTGACTTTGACTTTTAAAGCCCAACGCAGCTTGGGACCTCAGGTACTTTTAAAGAGTGCCTTGTCCTACATCAACCTGCACAGCTTTTAAGATTTTCTACCGAGACACATATGTTAAGATCTTTTACTCTAGCTACCCGGCAGGGACAACTATGTGATGGGCTTTTTGTTGCGATTGCACCTCTCATTGGATACTCTGAATACTAGTTTCTGGGCGACAGCAGCAGGAGAGGGCTAGCACTTTTGTGGCCTGCTTGTGGGAATCTGATTGGTCATTCTGTGTGCAACAGGATGCTGGATTAAAGGTGAAGGCTTTGAAAGAGCCTCTGATTGGTTCTCGTTTTGGTCTTGCCCTTCAATCTACCCATCCCGGACTTCCCCCTCCCTGCAGCTCAGCTTCCAGAGGAAAGTCGGGGTGCTGTACTGCCGGGCAGGGCAGGGCTCCGAGGAAGACATGTACAACAACGAGGAAGCAGGGCCAACTTTCCAGGAATTCCTGGACCTCTTGGGTGAGCGCATCAGGCTGCTCGGCTTTGGCAAGTACCGTGCCCAGCTAGACAACAAGAGTAAGTATAACGGGAGTGTGTTTAATGTATGTGTGTTTTACAGGGTCATGGTTAGGGGGTGACCTATGGGGTCTTCCACAGTAGACCCAGGATCTCCTGGTCCTCCCCCACTTCTTAAAACTTTTTTAAAAAATGCAATGTAAACAGTAATAAAATATAAACTGCTTAGAGGGCAGCTGGATGCAGTGCCCATCTACCACCTGAATTTCCCGGCGGCATGCCACCCCAGTCTCTGAGCAGTGAAAAATTTCAGGCAGTTACCCAGGGTTTGTGGTTCCTTTTGGAAATGAGGCACAGCAGAGACCATGGTGTCTTTATGATGCAAGGTTTATTTACACATATACAACCTGAGCCTACAATGGAGGGGTTCACAGCATCAACCTCCACCCCCCCAAGGGGCCTTGTTTCTCCACAGCATTTGCCACAGTATAATAATAATAATAATTTATTATTTATACCCCACCCATCTGGCTGGGTTTCCCCAGCCACTCTGGGCGGCTTCCAACAGAATATTAAAATACAATAATCGATTAAACATTTAAAACTTCCCTAAATAGGGCTACCTTCAGATGTCTTCTAAAAATCTGGTAGTTGTATGCCACATGTTGATGCCAGGCCTGAGCAGGGCTTCGTGGTCAAGTTCCTAGCTCTTTTTGTCTTCTCCTGTTAAAGCTATGCGTTTATTTATTAAGTAAAATTGGTTGGTTGGCGTCTGTCTGTCTGTCTTGGAAGACAATGGAGAAGTTCGGCTTTTGGGGGGCGTGAAGTTGGAAGGTTGCCATGCCTGCTGTGACTGTAGAGAGACAAGTTTTGGGAGAGACCAATTTTGTTGCAGCTGGGGCAGGTGAAGGCATCCGGTTATGCTGCTGCAGATGCACCGTGGCGTTTTTTCTCTCTCCGCTCCTCCCAGCAGTCATTGTTCCTCGGGTTGCTGCTATGGACGCACAACCTGGCTGCCATACACAGACCTTTACTGAAAAAGCTACCTTTTGGGTGGGTGGATGCTAGCAGCAGCTGCACTGAAAGTGTTTTTAATCTCTCTGCCACTCTTCTTTGCAGATGATTCCACGGGAACCCACTCGCTCTATACCACGTATCAGGATTATGAGATCATGTTCCATGTCTCTACCATGCTACCCTACACCCCTAACAACCGCCAGCAGGTATGTGGGGGCTCTTTTGCTTAGTTCAGGGGAACAAGAGATTCCCCATAAAAAGTAAGTGAGGGGGAAGCCACCACACACATACTGGAGAAGAATCAAGCAGAACTTATTCACATCCTCTTAATGCTCCATTCAGAGGTTGAACAGAGTGCCTGTCCCAAGTCTCCAGCTCCCCATTTCTCTGGTAACCTTCCTTTCCTCCCCCACCCCCAATCTTCTGCAGCTGCTGAGGAAGCGGCACATTGGGAATGACATTGTGACCATCGTCTTCCAGGAGCCTGGAGCGCTCCCCTTCACGCCAAAGGTGTTCCGCTCACACTTTCAGCATGTGTTCATTGTGGTGAGGGCACATGAATCTTGCACAGAGCACACTACTTACAGGTGAGAGGGAGGTGGCAGTGCGGGGAAACCTGGCCAAACTCTCCCTGACCTTCTAATTGTAACATCTCCTTTGGACTTGTTCCTCTCAGTGGACTTGACAGCGAGAGATTTTGAAGAAAAATACTATTTTTTGGTTGCAAATCCTTTAGTCCTTGTGCCAATATTATTATTTACATTTACAAGTTTCTTACCTTGTGAAAATAACCCAAAGTGAGGTACAAACACAATACAAACACTAAGACCAATTACACAGGACCAATAAAAAACCCTTAAAAACATATCCATAGAAATAAAAGGCAGGTCTTTTCCTACCTGGGGCTGGGGAAACCCAGCCAGATGGGTGGGGTAGAAATAATAAATTATCATTAAATTATTATTACCCCACTAATAAAGGCCAAAAATACTTAAAACCCTTCAAATTAAGAGCCAAAAGCCCAGGTAAAAAGCACACATGTTTGCCTGGCAACTAAGACTAGACAAAGATGGTACCAGGCAAGCTTCCCTAGGGAGAGCTTTCCACAACCACAGAATCACCGCTGGAAAGGCTTGTTCTCGTGTTGCCACCCTCTGATCACAGGGCCAGTGTGAGTGCATGTGGGGAGGGGTTGCCCTTGACATATGAGGTTCTGAGCCGCATTGAACAAACCATGGTTAAAGTAATCTGTGGCATAACATGATGTGCGAATGCAGCCATCATTGTCCGTTGTTAACTTTTAAATCCATTCTTTCCATATTTTATTCCAACCCTTCATCCAAGTTGCTCAAAGTGGCCCATGGTCCTCATAGCAGTCCTTTGTGGTAGGCTCATCGGGGAGAGAGTGTGTTGGACCCAAGGTCACCCGCTGAGCTTCATGAATGAGTGGGTTTTTGAACCAGGGCCCCCTGGTACTAATCTAGGCACCCCCAACCTTCAGCCCTCCAGATGTTTTGGACTACAATTCCCATCATCCCTGACCACTGGTCCTGTTAGCTAGGGATCATGGGAGTTGTAGGCCAAAACATTTGGAGGGTCACAGGTTGGGGATACCTGTGCTAATCCAACTCTGTAGCCACTGCCTCTAACCACACTTCCACATAGGCAACGAACGTGCCCCATTCAAGGAAGAAAGCATCAAGTTTGACTTGACTTCTGAATAAGATTAATCTGATGTACCAATGTCTCTGTCCCAGATTCTTAGATAGCAAAGGTTGTATCCAACTGAGTTATAGCCAGAGTAGACTCATTAGAATGAATGGATATTTATGAATTTCAGTGGGTCTACTCTGAGGAGGACTGACGTTGGATTAAATTCCAAGATATGAGGCTGCTTCTCAGTCCTTTATTCCTGTCTCCTTATCTGATTGAAAAAGTAGGTTCTGGTTAAGGTTTTAGGACACCAAGATTAGAGGAGTAATCAGGACCTCATCTTGAACACAGCAGAGATAGCCTGCAAAAATGTTCACTAGCACAAGCAAACAATACTGATGTGCTTATAACTTGTTACTTATCTCTTGCAATATTTTCTGCCAGAATATGCTAACAGTCCTCACAGATCCAACAGCTTATGGAATGCAGGACCAGGTTTCGATACGGGTTTTTACAAATTAGATTTTTATTTTATTTTCTGCAGGAAACTCAGCTGGCTGAGACTTGTAATTCCTGTACTGTACTCTTTTATCTTAGAAATATGCCCCTTGTGGTGAAACAGAGGTACAGCCACATTTTAAGGGATTTTTGTTTTTGTTTTGAAGAACTGTTGTACAGTAATTTGACCCCCAGTTTCCTCTGAAACAGAAGTACAGCTACAAGGGTGCCCCCCCCCAGTTTTCCATTATTATAAAAACAAATCCCCTAAATGGTGTGTTTATGGTAGGGTACAGGTGGCTGTGCCCCTGCCATCCCTCCTCACAGCTGTCCAGATCTGGAATGGGGCCCCTGGCTGGTTATTTGTGTTGGGAGAAACCTCTGCACTCAAGGGAAAACCATGATATTAATGTCACATGTAGTTTGGTGCTGAGGTTAGTTCACAGTAGCCCTTCTGTTTTTATTTGCCATTCTTGGTGCATTTTTTCTTTCTCCAGAGAAACCAGATGACAGCAGCATCTAACTATTGCAGTCTAGTACAACTTATTTTTCAAACTTGATTTGCACTATTTTTTGCCCTTTTTACAGTAAGGTATAATTGTAGTACCAGAATGTCCAGGTTAGATGAGCAAAGCAGTAAAGGATGTTGGGAGAGGCTCCTGTATCTTTAATGATCAGTTTCCTGAATACTTCTTTTTGAGTGCCACAATGTCAGCTTTCCACAAGTGATGTGGGGAATTTTTTTTTTTCCAAGAAGGAAAAATACTCATTTTAGAAATGTGTTGATTCATGAAATGAGTAAAATAATGAATCCTTACAGTACAAGTAAAATTTGACTAAATTTGGCAACTGAAATAAATGTAATATTAGTCAAAAATAAAATAAGTAATAAAATCACTTATTTTTGGTGGCTATCCCTGGATAGTACACACATTTGTTGACATAGCTCTCCAGGCATGCTAAGACTAACATGTTAAAGAATAAGATATATGTTAAATGACACTAACTTTTCAGTAACCTTTAACTTTATTTATTAATTAATTAAATCGTTTCTATACTGCCTTTTGACCCTAACAAGACCCTCCCCCCCCCACCTGTTAAAAAAATATTCTAAACTGGCATAAGCTTTTAGAGGCAACAGCCTACCTCATCAGGTGCTGTGCTGGAACTGTGGAAAGCTAATATTTATTTGACTGTTAATTTATTTTATTTATCAATTGCCCAATACAAAAATAATTCCTAGATAACTTACAAACAGAAGCCAACCCAATGCCCCAGTGGGAAGCCCAGAAGCAGGATCAGTGCATAACAGTAGGCTTGCCATATTTCAGGAAAATTCCTGACACGTCCTGGTTTTGGGGTGTAAAAAGGGTGTCGGAGGGGATTTTGCAGAATCAGCAAAATGTTAGGGAAAACATGGATGTATGGCAATGCAATGGAAAAAGCATTGGAAACAGCTCCAAAAGCTTAAAATCACTATTTTTTGGTGGGGAGGTTTACCTTCAAAAGCTCATCAATTTGGGTTTGTTCTCTAAAATGTCAACAATTTTGGGGTCTTCCTAAAAACAACTTTGCAGGTGTCAGGAATTTTACTTTTTTGAAATATGGCAACCCTACACAACAGCAACTTTCCCCCGCTTGTGATTCTCAGAAACTGTTATTCACAGGCATATTGCCACTGCCTTATACTGTGGCAAGATCTCACGCGGTGCCCCAAAACAGTGCTTTTTTTTTCTGGGCATGCGATTGTGGCACCAAAAATGGCTGTCGAGATTTGACCATTCTGTTTTTCCCCTCAAGCGATTGGGAGGTATGGGATCCCCCTTTTTTTTTCATGCTCTCAAACCCCGAACTTTTCTTTCTGTACCACTGTCACAGCACACCAGCAGAGGGAGCTGCGAGGCCTGTTCTTGAGTGGTTGTCAGGGTAACACAAAGTTCAAAAGCCTCAGGCTTTGGGCCTAGTTCCTTGATCAGTTCAGTACGGAAGGCCTAGCTGCTTTTGGACTCAGTTACTGTTATTGCCCAGTAATTTGTTAGCAGGTTGACTGCCTTAATTGTACTACCCCTCGGGTTTTGTGGGCATGCAGCGAGGCCCATAGATCCCTGCTCCCAAATATAGTTGCATGCTGTTTTTTAAGTAGCAGGTTTGGGAAACTAGGATTGCACAGGGTCACTCTCTTAGTTTAGACTGCTCCCCCCACCCTACCACAATTGTTTCCATCATGCCGCAACAACCTCCCAGAGGTCACATGCCAGTGTTTGGCAGGGCCGGAAAATGGGCAGCGAAATTGATGAGACTGTTACCTTTATATGGTAGGGCAAGTACCCCCAGAGTCAAAGGTTCCTACAAACAACTCTCTCCATCCTCACAAGCAAGAGGCCATTATCAATGTTCAAGGATATTTCTAGCCAGATAAAAGCATTTAATGAGAGCATGAGGCAGGGCCATTGAGGGTTAGGGCCTAGGAAGAAGAGGTGTACTCTGGGGAGAGTCATAAGGGCTAGAAAGCTGCTTTTAAAATATATATAAATATATTCAAATGGAAATTCGGGTGCCCAGAATGCTGAATCCTGGGACCAATGCAAAATTATTTCAGTGGTGCAGAGGAATAAGCGATTCCATTGCATTTTTTTTATTTAAAAAGTGTCCTGTGTCCTGTCTTCTTCTCTCTCTCTGCGAATGGCTGCTCCATTCAGCGTGGCTGTCAGCTGCACCAAGGACATCCCACGCTTTGGTCCCTTTATCCCGGCTGAGAACTCCTTTGCCAAGGGCCCAGCTTTCCGAGACCTCCTGCTCGCCAAGGCGATCAACGCAGAAAATGCAGCCGAGCGCTCAGGGAAGTTCCACGCCATGGCAACGCGCACCCGCCAGGAGTACTTGCGAGATCTGGCCCTCAACCACGCCACCACCAGCACATTGGAGGCCTCCTCGTCACGCTTGGCCCTCATCGCTTTGGCTGCAAAGAAGCGCGAGAAGTCCAAGGCGCCAAAGGGGGCAGAGGCACACAGTGCAGGGGCTTTGGTGTGGGGCGTGTGGGCACGGGATGGCAGTAGAGGACCCGAGAGCAAGACTCCTGAGCTGCGGTGCCTGCTGGGCATCTCGGCTGAATTTCTAGTCCTCATTGATGCCCGTGAGAAGAGGGTGGTTTTTAACTGTTCCTGCCGGGACATCCTGGCTTGGACCTTCTCGGAAAGCTGCACTTTGGACCTCTACTATGAGACAGGGGATTACATTTGCATGCGTGTGGATGAGGGTCAGGCCTCTGATATCCGTGACATTGTCCACCGGCTGCAGGTAATAATTTGTTTTCACCCACTCTGGGGTGTTGGTGGGATGCATAGCATTATTTGAATTCAAAGTGCTGTGGTACTAAATTTGGGTCCCTTGTGCTCCACTTCCTGAATTACAGATGTGTGGGGGGGTGACTGTTGTTAATTGGCTGTGGGAAAATACACTCTCCATATGCTTAGAGGGGTTCTTGTGCTTATTATTACTCTGTGTGTCCCAAGGCTATACACTGGCTATAAAAATAGGCTCTTTGGCTTAATCTAGTCGCCACCTGAACTATCTCGCCTCTCCCCAGCTGGTGACTCGGGGTTGCGAGACGCGGGAGCTGACCCTCTTACGGAACGGGGTTGGCCAGCTGGGCTTCCAGATGGACCCCGAGGGCTTCGTGACGGAGGTGGAGCGCTTCACCTTTGCTGAGACGGCTGGTCTCCAGCCTGGGGCCCGCCTGGTCCGTGTCTGCGAGAGACCCTTGCCCAGCCTCAGTCATGCCCAGACCTCTGAGCTTCTGCGCACTGCCAAGAAGGTCACCATTACTGTCGTACCTCCAGATGAGAACGGAAAGGCCCGGAGGTGAGTACACTTTGGGGGTGGGAGAGAGGAACATTCCCAGGCCCAGTTTCTCATATTTGCTCTCCGTGGTGTGTTGCTTTTAGTTCCAATTTCTTTTGGGTTTGCCCAGCGCCTAGTCCTGGCATTAAACCCTTTTGCGTAAGGTGCCTGGGGTCTTGAACTGGAGATAATAGCAGCAGTCTGCTGGGACCTGGCTGTCTTGGCCATAATAAACTTTCTCATTGGTGGCAGCTCGATTTTGAGATGCTCTCCCCAGGGATGCTTGCCTGGCTCCTGCTTTGATGTGTCATTTTAATGACCTGTATTCCCCACCCCCGGCCTTTTAATTTAATTTGAACTGGGTTCCCCTACGTTTCCCTTCCTTAGCTTTTGGTGTATTTGTGTGTGTCTCTCTCTGTGCGTGATCTTTTAGGTTATCCTTCTTTTGGTGTAACTGTATATGCTTTTAATTTATTTCATTGTGTTGTCCAATTTTACATTCTGCCCCAGGACTTTGAAGAGCAGGATTTAAGTCTCTGTAATGAAATAATACATAAAATTATTCTGTGTGCAAAACAGGTGCCCTTTTGTCTCTTCCCTGCTCTAGAAATAAGAAGGTCTCTTTATCCTTCTTAAAATGACTAGCTTGATTGGAAAGTAGTGTGATGAAATGGATGCTGCTGCACGACAGTTGTGGGTGAGCCAAAGGCAGCTGCTCTCTCTGCAGAGCCGATAGAATAGCCTTGCTTCCCTTTCTTCCTGCTCTGCAGCCTGATGGAGTGGCTGCCGTTTGGTGTATCAAACTAGCCCTCTAGTCCTAGTGGAATAGCTGTTGCTGGACGACACTTAAGATTATTCCTCCACTCAACCCACAGGATGGTGCTCTGATGCCTTTGTCCTGTTCCTTTTTCTGTGCATTGGCAGAAGTTTCTCGGAGCTGTACCTAAAGTCTCTACAAGAGAAGAGGAGGAGTGAGCCACCAGCCAGCGATGTGGAGTTGACCAGGCCGGGGAGTGAAGCAGGGTTCAAACCTGCCACGCTCCAGCTGCTCCACTCGCTGTCCCTGCCGGATGGGCCCCCTCACAGCCTAGCAGAGGAGAGGACTGAGTTTCTGCGGAGTCATAGTGACCGAACGCCCAAGCCTCCAGACCCGTGAGTAGCACTAGTACCTCCAGCCGCTTTCAGGGCTCATACCCACTCACCCCTTCCCTGTCACATCCAGCCAACTTCCCTCTGCCTCATTCCATGGATCTTAGGAACACAAGAGACTGCTTTATTCAGTCCAGGCTGTTTTTCTAGCTTGGCATTTTCCACTGTGCTTCAAGTGGCAAAGGATCTTGGGCACACAGAGCTTCACCTGATCCTTATAACTGGAGAAGCAGGGGATTGAACCTGGGATCTTTGCTTGCAAAACAGTCACTCTGCTACAGCCCTTCCACCAGTTTTATCTTGGGTTAGACATGCAACCCTTGTCTGTTTTGTTGCAGGGATGTAGGAAACTGCAAAAGGCCTTTAATTCTTGCTCCAAGCTTCCTCTCTTTTCTGCTACTAGAAGCACCTGTAGAGAGAGAGGCATGGGGAGTGGGGGGGGTGTGCATGTCTTTTCCTCAAGGCCCATGATAACAAGGTTGCAGGTAATTGGAGGGGTGAAGAGGGCTGCTAACATTTGTCAGTGGACCAGATTCCGCTCTGGGGCTACTAGCTGCCAACTCCTTTCTTTTCATCAGCTTTTGTAGCTCCAGCAAGAGGGGGAGAAGGTTAGGCATCAAAGAACAGAATAACCTTATCCCTTCCTCTGGCCATTTTTAAAAAATGCATGATATTCAGGAACCAAGGCTGCAAAAAAAGGCAGAGTTTCTTACAAGATGTGTTTAGATCTGAATCGGACAGTTATGTGTTGGAAAGCGTTTGTAGGAAATGCTGTGACTTGGTTCTGAGACCTCAGATGTGGTATCAGCAACACATCATCCTTTTAGCATACGTTCTCCATTCCTACCTCCATGTCTCAGTGTCTGGGGTCTCATTCTCTGCAGTGTGCCACCTCAGGACATCCCTGTCCTGCCAAATCCCCCTCCGGATCTCATCCTGGCTGCCACGCCCAAGCCCTCTTCAGATCAGGACACAGTAAGTGTTTGTCTTCCCTCTTTGTACCTCTGTTTATGTGCCTTTTGATTTTAACATTAATAATAGTCACAACAACCACTTTAAATAATATAGTGGCATCTATGTTTGTGGTGATTTACAAGGAGCATCTTTGGCAAGTTCCTGCCTCAAGGGGCTTACTGTCCCAAACAGACACAGGGGAGGCAACAGGGGAGGGATGTGTCTCAGGCAGAGGAAGGTCTTCCCCTTCTTCCCCTTCCTGATCCTTTTAACTGGGGGTGCTGTGATTGTGCATGGGACATTCTGCATCAAACTGTAGCTCATTGGTAGGGAATCTCCAACCCACGGGCCTAATGAGGCCTCCCCATGGCTCATGAGGCCATTTTGGCAAAGCCACACCTACCAGCCCCTTGCTTGATGAAGGGGTGGCCATTTCTGGCTATGATCCTCTGTGCAGATGCAATTCCCCAGCACAGCTGCACTCCCTCTCCAACAGTAGCACCTGAGGCAACCCTTTAAAGTGGAAGGAGTTGAGTGCAATGTCACAGTGTGTGTGTGTGTGTGCGCGTGCACACACACACGCAACCTGCTAGCATTGTATAGCCTGAGGCATCAAATATAAGAACATAATAAGAGACTGCTGGATGAGGCCAACGGCCCATCTAGTCCAGCATCCTGTTATCACAGTGGCCAACCAAATGCCTGTAGAAACCTGCAAACTGGATCTGAGCACAAGAGCCCTCTCCCCTCCTATGTCTTCCAGCAACTGGTATTCAGAAGCATTACTGCCTCTGACTGTGGAGGCAACACTAGGCCCTGAATCGCACCCCATTTGTCTAAGTCTATGCAGCATACACGTCCCCTTCTCCATCTCCTACCCCTTGTAGCAATAGTAGAATTTTGCTAGTTTATGAGGATTGGGTAAGAATATCCTGTTGGTGCTGTCTTAAGAGGGCTGGAAAGTTTCTTAAAGAAGAAAGAAAGCCAAAGTTTTCTCAGGAAGCTGGATTTTGCACTGTGTGCCACATTTAGTCACTTGTGCCACATGACAGAATGCACAGAGGGCTGTTTTTTCTGCTCTGCTTCCTAGGACCATCCTGGAGATCCAATTGTAAACAAGAAAGAATCTGTTGTGGGCCAGGTAGCCAAAGGCCCCGAATCTCTGCCTCCCGAGGAAAAGACCTCTCCACACTTGGAGTCCAGAGAAACAGATAAGTTCCTGCCGCGGACACTTTCCCTGCGGAACTCCATCACCAAAAGTAAGAGATCCTCCGCCCTGCGCTCCTTCGCTGCCCCCATTTCCCCGGGTGCAGAGGCACTGATGTGGCCACGCCTGGGTGGGCCAAGGGTTTGCTTGAGGACTGAAGGCCTTGCCCTCTCCTTTATCCCCCAGTCCTCTCTGAAGCTGGAGAGTCCCTGGAGGATGAGTGGGAGTCCATTGCCAACTTGGCTTCTGCTTGCAACAGCATTTTGGAGGCCCTTTCCAGGGAAGGTAAGTGATTGTGGGTGGCCAAACCAACAGGCTGGCACTAGCTGCGGCAGAAGTCTTGGAACTTAGTGTAGGGTAGCATCCTAGGAACACAGGAAGGTGCCTTAGAACAGGTCCGACTTGAACCTGGGACCTTCTGTGTGCAAAGCCAGAGTGCTGCCACTGAGCTATGGGCCATTCCCCTATCTAGGGCTTTCCTCTTGCTCTGGCTGAATCTCTTACCTGTGCCTCTTTCTCCATCCATAGGGCAGCATGTGCTGGAGAGCAGGGAATCCCTGTGCACCACCGTCCAGAGGGGCACGAGCCAGCAGCAACCCAATGAGGAGTAAGAAATAGTTCTCTCTGTGTGTATACAAGGGGACAGGGAAGAGAGATTTGAGCATGCTGGAGAGGTTCAACTGTAGGATGAGGAGATCTCATCCGTACGTCAGCTCCTTGAATTCCTTCTCTCCATTCTGCAAGGCGTAGCAAAAATATATACATCTTCCTAGTTACATAAAAATGTGAGAACAATCATTTGCCAGGATAGTTAACATCAGTGTCTCCCCACCCTGGTTCTCCCTTCTTTTCCAACTCTTGCAGGTCCCAGTTTCCTCTCAGCCTTGCTGATAAGGTCCTGCATTTGGAATCGACACTCAAGAAACTACAGGAAGATCTTCAGAAGGTGAGGTTGTGAGCAGGAATGTAAGAGGCACAGAGGATCAGACCAGCAAGGTTTTCGCAAAATTTACTTTTGAAAGGTATTCCCCATTCTCCCAAAGTTAGAGCCAAACTAAAAATGACATTAAATTTTCCTTTGCACTCTTAAAAAAAGAGCAGCTGCCACCCTTTTGAGAGGGAGGGAAGGATGCAAGTTATCAGGATCTCAGCTGGCTATTGGCACTTTGGAGGGACTGCACAAAGAAAATCCCTTTCAGACAAGCCACACTTTTACCTGCTCCACACTTGACATCAAGTGTAGGGCAGGTGGGCATAGTTTGCCCAGAACGAACTTGTGGGTCAAACTGGGTGGATATACGAGCTGAAAGTTCCCCACCCCTACTGTTAACCATTTCTTCATCCCACATTTTTGGGTGCATTTCCCCATCACTTTCTAACTGCAAATTTTATTTCATTTTTTAAAGTGGATTTGTTGTGCTAGGGCAACAGAGAACTTTAATCCCCTTTAATTATGCAAATCTCAAGTTCTGGTGTGCACTTGAATCTCTCCCACAAAATTCCAAGTCTGGAGGCACCCAGAGTCTTTGCCCTCCTGTAGGCAACAGCCCTTTGGGTATTTGAAGAATTCTCCTCAGTCTTTTCTTCTCCAGACTATAAAGATGCCCAGTTCATTCAATATTTCCTCATGGGACTTATTCCTCCCCTGAACCAGTTTTAAATCATACGAGGTATTGTACCTGAGGCACATGTCACTGGCTGCTTCTGCAGTCTTGAGGAACGGGTACATCTGCCACAGCAGCTTGTTCTGTGAAAAAGCCCACCTGGCCATAGCTATATCTGTTATCACAGGGGCAAGCAAGCACAAGGTAGTTCAGGATCTATTGGTAGATATATGGGAGATCAGCCAGCGTTTTTCTTTCCCAAAAACAGCAACAACTGAAACGACTACCCCACCACCATAAATAAATAAAAATAGGTTGCTGAGAAAGAAAACTTGGAAAAGTCTTTGTGAAAAAGGGCTTGTGGACTTGGCATCTATGCTGATGCTGTGCACAAATTCCTGGCCTGTGTTTGTGCTCAAAAGGCAACTTGCTCCTTAAGTCTTAGTGTCCTTCCATCCACCTGAGCTGCAGTTGTGCACCTGATTCTGGTTGGCAGACCTCAAGATTCTGGTAGAACAAGCAAGTAGGTCCCACAAGCCCAAAGGCTACTCAGCCCCTGGGTTATCTTTGTATAAATAAATGCAGATAGAATGAAACCTTTGCAGTGAGGGAACTGCCAAAATCTTCATTCCCCCCCCCAATTCAAGCCCTGCAGAAAGCCATCAGATTTGTTCATGAATGTGAACCATGAATTCTTCCCTTCCCATTTTCCTTTAAAAGTCACTCTGAAAGGAGGAGGCTTCCTCTTAAAATAGCTTGGCATCCACCTATAACACCCTCACCCCCGGGTATGTGTCATTATCAGGACTCGCTGCCCAAACTCAGACATTGCAGACTGTCTGGTTTTCCTCCCTTCGTAGAGATGTGGGTTTCCTTGTTTATTTTTTAGTCATGCCATGTGGAACTTTCTCCTCAGCAATGTCTGAATTAATGAGGCCTCACTAGAACAGTTTGTGGGGTATTGCCTACAAAACCTCCAGCCACAATGCATTTATTAATCTCTGAGGTGCTGAAGAAATTCCTGAGCAGTCTTGCTGGAACAAATCAGTCCAGTTGTCATTCAGGAAGCATTTTCTAGCCAACAGGTTCCATCCTTATCCCCCACCCCCTGCTACTCTGGTGGGCCTAATTTGGCAGGGGGGTAGTGCCACCTTGTTGTCAATCACCTAACACCATAGTGACATCAGGTGACGCTGCATTTTGAGGCCCCAGTTGTTTGTACTTCAAAGCCTAGTGTGGGGCTGTTTGAAAGCCCTTTTCGAAAGGGTCCTGGTGGTTGGTGGTTTCCAGCCTCGAACAGAATGCTGAAGGAGAAGGGGGCCTAATGGAGCTCCTGGGGGCCGAGTGTTCCTCCAACAAGACATAGCAAACAGGGAAGGGCACTGTCTTCCCACCCCCTCAAGTGCTATTTATTTATTTGTTGAATTCTCACCCAAAGGAGCCCTGTGCAGCAAATAACAGAATGCTGAAGCAATACAATTAAATACAATTTTTTTAATTTATTAAAAAAAAACATTTAAGAGCATCTTTTTTAAAAATCAGCTAATAATATCAGGGTTGCTGGGAGCAGTATCTTTTGGACATCAAAAGCCTGGGTGAGCAGGAACGGTTTAAAATTCCTCTGGAATGTTACACTGATGCAGAAGACAAGATGCACCTCACTGGGGAGGGTGTTCCACACATTGGGACCCACCACTGAGAAGGTCCTGCTGTGACTCAACATCATCCAGAAAACACACAGCACCAACAGCAGCAGGATCTGCTGTCTAGGCATGAGACAGGGCCTCTCTTGAGGACCTCAGTGAGTGTGTGGTTTCATATGGTCAGATGCAGGCTTTAATTGTTGCAGCAACAGCAGCCTTGTCCCCTCAGCCTCTAGATGGATTAGAACCAAGCCAGCGTAATGGGATGGAGCCCCTGACATGTTTCTGAGTTTCCTTTCTTCCTTGTTTGTCCTCCAGGAGAAGGCTGAAAAGGCGGCGTTGCAGGCGGAAGTGCAGACCCTTCAAGAGAACACCCAACGCTTGAAGGAAGCGTCAGAGACGGCGGCAGCTCAGCTCAGCCAGGTCACACAGATGCTGGGCGGCCCCCCAACGCCTCCCCACTGCCCTTGAGGCCCTCTGACCTCACTCACACCTTTGGGGGCCTAGGAGGGGGTAGCTGGTGCTCTCTCTCTCACTCACTCGTTACTTGGAGCACAACAGAGACTTTTGACAGGCTGTTCCATTACAACGTGCTCCTGCCCCCCCCCCACTTAAGCCCTCCCTCCGCTAGCCTTTGATGTGGCTAGTGCTACAGCTCTCACCACTGGTCAGGGGGTGTTATATATTCCCAGAATGGGGGGTGGTTGGGTGGAAGCTGAAGTTTGGGGGCCCAAAGGACACAGGGCTCAACTGGCCACCTTGGGTGAGGTGGAACTCTTTGGGCCCCTGTTAGTGAACAGGTTGCACCTATCGACCAAGGCTTGCCACCCAGTTCCTTTCAGGGGCTACTGCCCCACCCCCTTCCCCAATTAATTTGTGCACCAGCCTGTAACCTTAGTTTGGAGCCATACAAGCCTCCTCTCTAGGGTGGGGTTAGGGGTGGGAATGGTTGTCATGTTGAGCATCTTTTTTAATTTTTTTACAAACCGAATTACGATTTTGGACCCTGGACTTTTCTTGCCACCAGCCCCCGTGGAAATGCCACCCTTGTGGTTCCATCGGACAAAATAAAATAAAATAAATTCACCAGGCAATAACTGCAGATCGCCTTTGAGGAAGGGGAGAGTGTGACATGCCCAGGTTGACAATTTGCCCTGGGCAGAGGTGTGTACAGTGGTGGTGCTGGAGGGAGAAGGACTGAGCAAACCTTCCCTTGCTGCCTCCATTCCCTCCCTCCCTCCCTCCCTCCTCCTCCCCCCAACCCATCCCAGCACTGATTTGGGACTGCACAGGGGGCTTCCTGCCTGATGGAGGCCTTGGCCCGCATGCCCGTTAACTGTGAAGTTTTTGAAAGCTGTGACACAAGCCCTGCTCCCTCCTTGCCCTGTGTGGTCCTCATGTCCACCTCTTCTTGTAACCCATCACAGATTCTTCCTAGGTGGGGGCAAGACAATCCAGCTTGCTGTTTTATCTCACCGCCTCCAGTGGTGCTACCCATTGCTCCCCCCTCCTCCAATTCTGCCAAGGGTAGCCAACATAACGCCCTCCGGTTGTGGCGGACTCACACCTTCCCGAACTATTGGCCATGCTGACTCAGGCTGGTTGGAGCTGAGAGCCCCAGCAAGATCCAGAGGGCAGCTTGTTGGCTATCCTGATCTTGGCCCGCCCCACCTCGAGAAGCAAGAGGAGGTGGGGCACCCTTCTCCCCCTGTGCCGTTTTGTGTCTGTGTGTCCTGTACATATTTTTCCTTCCTCCTTGGACCAAGGTTAAGAGAGGCAAGGGGAGGTGGGGAATCTTGTTGTCCGTCTGTCTGCCCCACCCCAGCCTCCTGCCTGGATTTGAACTGAATGTACAGACTAGCCGTGGCCCTCCTTGTGCAATAAAGTCTTTGGTCTGCAGCCACATGCCATGGGCTCCTTTGTCATCTTTGCTGGCAACTTTTGGGGAAACGTGGGGCCTGGAAAAACGTGGGGTGTGGGTGTGGGTGGGTGGGTGTACGCTGCTGGTTAAGCCGAGGGGAGGAAGTGGGGGCACGGTTTCTGTGATTCCTTCTAGGTGAGCTGCCCCCTCCGTTTTAACTTGCTTTTCTCCTTTTGTGTCCCTGCGTTCTCCCCACCCACCCATATCCGCTGTTATCAGAGCTAATGCTCCCTATAATTCCAGGTAGTTTGCTTCCGGATGGAGAACAGAAGCCACTTCCTTGCTTGTCCAGACTCGCTCCTTTTAGGAGACTTGCAGTTAGTGGTTTTGTTCCTTCCTTCCTGGCTATATAATTAAGTGGGCTAAATCTTAGGTTTGGCTGAGGACATTTCATAATCAATATAATGGACTCTGCCTGGGTGAGTCCTTCGCCCGCCCTGCTCTCTGACCCCTTAAGTGTTTCCCCTTCTGCTCCCTCTACCCATTCGCTCTTCTCAGCCTACGGCTTGTTCTCTTCCTTTCTGCTTAGCCCCCCTGTCTCTTTGTTCTTTGCTCTACCTTCTTCCTGGGTCCTCTTTCTGCTAGTCCTCAGTCACCTTGTCTCCCTAGCTTTCTCTTTGCCAAGGTCCATTCTGCCTATCTTCAGGCCCTATGGATGGGGCTCCCACCCCCCAGCCCTCATGCAAAATGTGTCTTTCCTCTCAGTGGCTGCAGTGTGTGTCAACCTATTGTCAGCAGCTCCCTCTGAGCAGGTTTCATGTCAGCACAGCAGTGTGTCTGTGCGCAACCTGCAGCTTTGTTTTGTGGATTGCCATTGCATCTTTTGTTTTGTTTTGTTTTAAAGCATGGGGGCGAGGCTACTTTTCATGCACAGCAGCGCCTTTGACAAAGACCACGTTTTGTAAGTGGGAAAAGTATGCAAGATTCCGGCCCGCACAGATCTCTTTGTTGTGCCCGTTGGAAGAATCCAGCAGCTGCCAAAGGCTTCACAGGTCCTTTAGCCAAGAAAAAAGTGGAGTGGCTTAAAAAGATGTGGCTTAACACACATCGCCTCAGAGTGTAGCGTGAATGAAAGGGGCCAATTCAGCAGATCAAAGAAGAGGCAGCTGCTTCTGAGGTTTAGAATCCTTGCCCATTCAAGTGTGTGATGTGGTCAGCTTTCTCGGAACCTCAGCGTTTGCTTAGATGAAGTTCCACTTGTGCCCACACTCCTGAGGATGGGCTCACCTGGACTGTGTGAGGGCTGCCCTTCTCTCTATGGCACACACTATAATCATAAAGGGTCACAGCTGGCATTCTTCTATGATATGTCACTGGTGAAGAATGCTTGTGGAAAAGGAACACCCTTTCGGAGAGAGCATATGTATCTGTGAGAGAAGACCTTCATGCCACTTTCACAACTTTGCCCTGAGCTTGAAGGGGCAAGCTGTACATTTACAAAGTACATTCTGTCGAGGATTCTTAACAAGCTATCAGCCTGATCCAAGTGGTAACCTTTCTGTAATGCCAGGGCTTAGCGAAGTGATAATAAACAAGAGGGTGCCCCTGAGCAAGTGCAAACAGCATGCCATGCTGCTGAGTAAAAACACACACACACAGTATTTGACATTAAAAAAAGGAGAGCGCCCAAATAAAGGCTGTGCCCTCCCTTTCCCAAGCTCAGAGTATCCTTTGCTGTTAGAAAAGTTCAGGAGGCCATTTTTTAAAACTCTGAAATCATGACCAATTCTGAGCATATGGAGAGGGACTTTCCACCTCTTCCCCCCTCATAATGAGCAAAGGTCTTTCAAACAAGGCAAAGGAGGGAGGGACCTACCCCCCCACACACACCTTTTTAGGACACCATCCAGCTTGTGGGTGGTGCTACAGGGGAGGCTGGAGGTGTAGGACGACACAAATGCAACCCAATGACAGTGCATTAAACAACACGAAGAACACATACCGTGGTTTGTGCACACACCATTGTTCAGCAGCAAGGAGGGTGTTTCACAAGGCAGCTTAATATGGTGTACTTACTCTCAAATCATTGTTGTGCACCCAGTCTGATGGGCTAAAGGGAGCATCACCCTTTGCAGAGCAAACCAACAGTGCTCTGATTAACCTTACTGGACTCTGTGCTTACTGGGGTAGAATAATTTGAATGGGCTTCTGAGATTTGTGAAAGTGCTGCTCTAGAATGTGCTTTAGAATGAACTAGGAGTTTATGGATAAGTGCATATTTCTCCTAACTCAAGCCCAGTTTACATATGCGAGGTGGCAGAGTCCTGAGGCTCTAAGTGCTTCCAAGAATAACGCATGTGGAGTGATTGTGTTTTTGAACAATCTCCCATGCAAAGAAAAGGCTCCCTGTCAGCAGAAAAGTAGTGCCTCAGCAACAGGCTTAGGCAGGAATGTTCCTCGCTAATGACTTTTTCTTACTTGGAGAAAAGCATTTTTTTTTAAATAAAAAATTACCCAATCTGCAGCCAAACGTAAGGGGTACAATCTGTTTTCATTAAATGTGTCAAAGCTTCAGGTATGAAGTTTTACCCATGTTCATTGATTCTGTGACATTGTGTATGGATTAACAAATCTGAAATCAAAACAGCAGATTTGTTTCTGAATGTATTCCAAACACATTTGGAAGAAAGCCACGTGGTTTCACAAGCATGTCTACCACCTCTGGCAATGAGACACCATGTGTCCAATAATGCAAAACTCTTACACAGAAAGAGGAGAGACAAGGCAGGTTTGCCTTTTTTTTTTCCAAAACGCTTCTTTTATTATCACACAATCACAATCTCAAATTCCAGCTGTCGGCATTCTCACTAATACCCACTTCCTATTCCCTTGCACCCTGAAAACCGCACTGGAAGATCAGTTCTTCACTGGATGATGCCTCTTGCATTTCAATCTGTCCTTGGAGAGGCTGTACATGCTGGGAACCGGCATTCTCACTGCACAGTTTCAGCTGGAAGCTGGGAACTGAGAAAGTCGAGATTGCCTTTGTACCGATAATCTGGCGCCACAGATCTTAGTTCAGGGTCCATGCAAGAATCCGTTGTGAAGTGCAACAGAAGTTCTGCACTCTGGCTCCCAACAAATAAAACAATACATTTAGGTCCCCCGCAAAGGCCGTAGCAGCTTCAGAGTCACACTGAAAAAATCATCGAGAAAAGGTGCCAGCCTTCGGATCACACAGAAGTTCGTTTTCTGTCCTGCAGACTGCGGGTGATGGAGAAAGGCCGGTGGCACAACACGGGTGCCTGGCTAGCCCTGGCTCCCCAATCCGGACAGCTGGGGCAGGGGCCTGTGGGGCCAGGCCTTGGCAATGCTGTCCCCCCCCCCCCTTCTCAGCACTCTCTGAGAGGGCGTCCTCGATCCCGGTCCTGGCGGGGTTTCTTAAAAGGGTTTCTTGGGCCAAGGGGCGAGATTGCCGCGGAGGCACTGGCTTTCGGACAGCACCTGCCCTCCGGCGCTGTGCAGAGCCAAGTGCTTGCCAAGGTAGGCCCGGCGGCGGAAGCGCTTGGGGCAATGCGAGCAGCAGTAGCTCCCTTCGGCGGCGCCGGGGTGGGGCAGGGCCCCCCGGGGCGCGTTGCCCGGCTCGGGGCTCTCGTTCTCCTTGGTGGTGCCCCCCGCGTGCCCGCCGCCCCGGGGCTTGTGCCAGCGGCGGTGGGAAGCCAGGTTGGCCGGGCAGCTGAAGGCCTTGCTGCACTCGTGGCAGCGGTACTCGACGCGGGCGATGCGGGAGCAGCAGTGTTGCGCCAGGGCCAGCGGGCCCGGGTAGGACTCCTGGCACAGCTGGCACACGAAGGCGCCCAGCAGCACCACCGCCCCTCGGGCAGGGGCAGCGCCGCCGCCGCCGGCCCTCTTCGCGGGCGCCAGGGCGCTGGGCTGCTTAGCCGACGGCGCGCAGGCCGACCCGGGGCCCAGAGCCTGCGAGGCGCACGTCGGGGCGGACGCGCCTGGGGCCGGCGACCCCGAATGGAGGCCCCCTCGCTCCAGACAGCTGCCCAGCGTCGCGGCGCTTCCCGCCAGGCGCAGGGGGCCAGGCCCTGGGGCCGGGCAGTCCGGCAGCCCCCCGGCCCGGGGCAGCTTCCTTGGGGCGGAGGAGGGCAAGGCCAAGACCCCGCCGGAGACCAGCAGGCCCGACGGCACCCCGCCGCCATCCACCTCCTTCTGCGGGGTCCGGATCCGGTAGGAAATGGGCGCTTCTCGACGCGTCCTCTTCACCAGGAACCCCCGGGGCATCTTGGGCGGCTCGAAGGAGGGCGGAGAAGGGCGCTGGCGCTTAGCCCTTGGGCACCAGGGGCCTGGCACGGCGGCGCACGTCGAGGGGGCTGCTGGCACCTGTTGCTGCTGTGCGGGCCCTGCAAGAGGAGAGGCTTCCAAACTTGGCGCAGGGGCTCTCCCGCTTGGCGCGTCCGCTCAGTGGTAGCGATGTCGGCGTCTCTTGCCCGTGCCCGCCGTCGTGTCTTCAGCGCGGAGCCAGCTGGCCTCTGGGAGCAAGCACGGCGGCTGCCCCGCTCTATAAAGGCCCGGGCGCCTATTGTGCTGGCTGGAAGCTGCAGATGGCTGGTGCGGGGCAGCCAATGGGCGCTGCGCTGGTTGCGTGGCTGCGGGTCCCGTGGGGGCGAGCGGCAGATGGGAGCACTGGCCCTGGCGCGTGGGCCCTGCCATTATGCAGATTGGGGGCAAGGGGTGGCACACGCCGGGCCGCCACAAAAGGGAGGTGGGCTGCGGGCTGATCCCCCAGGGAGGCTGACAGCATCAACGGGCCAGGCAGGGCGGGCGGGGGTCTGGGGGAAGGTTAACCCTTTGCTGGGCCTTTTTGGAAAGGCAAGAAAGACGAACAAGAGACAGCGGGCAAATCTCAGTTAAGCCTGCAAAGCCCGTTTTTTCATCCACTGCTAAAAGAAACGGCCGGAGAAGAGGAATCGGCTTAGTTAAGGGTGTATGAATTTATTTGGCTGGAGAGCCAGCTCTCCTCGGTGGCTTGGAGCAAGTTCACATCAACACTACAATTGCCATTTGACAGAGCCGGTAGGTAAAGTGCTTTTAAAACGATGCCACCTTTGGGTCAGAAACCCCATTTTCTATTTCAGCTTCACTGCGGACAAGGAGATAAGGGACCCTTGTTGCATTCATGCCTTATCTTTATCTACATGATTCTCTCCCCCAGACATAGGAGCCAATTTCTAGGGGCTGAGGTCCCTTTGCTTCCCCGATAAAATATTTAAGGGGGCTGCCCCCAAAGTTGATGGGCATTGCCATTCAAATACGTAGTGTGTGCGCGCGCAAGTGTGTGCCGTGTCATGTGATCAATTATGCCGGGTGGGCTTACCTGCCCCCTCCAATATTTTATTAAAGTTGGCACCCCTGCCCCCAGACCTCTCTTTCCCATATATATATATATATATCACATCACACATATGCACAGTCAGACACACATGCATATATAAAAAATACATGAGTTAGCATGACTGAAAGTTTCCCCAATGTGAGAAGCACCCTCTGCTCCAGCATTTATTGCTTACAGAGGCTACTTTTCTCTATCGCAGAGGAAAGGGCACTCTGCATGTCATCAAAAGCATTTTAATAAATATATTTTATTGCAGGACATGTTTTGCAGGTTGAAATGTGCTGCTGAAAGCAAGTCCTTGGGCCAAACTCAGCTGCTTGGAGTGGAAGCTGCTTTATACATACCTGCTCTGACAGAGAGCAGGAACTCTCCAGAAGGAAATCGATCCCACCGTCACCATCACCATCAAGGGATTGAACCTGGGACCTTCTGAATGCAAAGCAGGTGCTTTGCCACTGAACTCCCGAGGAGATATTAATAAACGCAGCAATATTTGTCTGTGGATAGCAGTGGCGGCCGTGTCCCAGTCTATGACTGTAAATGAGTGACTTCGCTTCCTGGAGGGAACTTGTAAGTGGCCGCTGAAGGTTTGTTTGTGGTCCTCCTGGGAGGGGCACGACACCTCTGTCAGTTCCCTTCCCTTGCCATCTTGGGATGGAAGAAGCACATGCCAGCCTTTCAGAGCTCTCCAACTCCCCTGCCCCTGCCCTCGCCCCTGCCTAGACCAGATACATCATCTAGGGCAGCCTACCATCCGCCACTGTCATCTGTTGGTGGGGCCAGGTCTGGCCTTCTAGAGGCCTCAGGAGGGGCAGCATGTTCTGTGTGTAGTCATTCCAATATTTTCACGCACTGCCTGCTAAATAAATGAAGGTGGTTGTAAGCATGGGGCGGGCAGGGAGGTGCTGACTTGGAGCCTCTGAGCATTGCACGTATGCAGCTGAGCATGAAAATCCATGGAGATGGAGAATGGGGACACTGAACACTTGCACCACTGTAGAGCTTGAGGGTGTCTTCTCCCTGCAAAAAGTGCAGTTTTCCAGTGAGTGGTACAGCCCAGCTCAGTGGTACAGCCCAGCTCTGCATGCATACAGAGGCGGAGGAAGGTAAATTGGTACCTGGATGCGAATTTTTTTGTTGTCATCCCCCCCCCCCTTGAAATTATTAAAAGAAGGAAAAATAAGATGCTTGCAGTTAACAGTGTTATTTTCTGGTTTGTTTACATTGTGAGCATAAGCTCTTAAAACTCTTTCCCCCCAACTTTGAACTAGCTCCCCTCCAAAAGTTTAAAGATAAACTGCTTGCCAATTATACAAAGATTGCAAAGAGGGGGGGGGACTGCACTAGAGGGGGAGAGGGGAGTCAGAGCGATCTTGCCCAGTCAGGGGCTTGCGCGGTAGTGGCAAATAGATAACTCCGAAGCAATGACCCTGGCCAAGGGCGCGTGGGCGCAGGACGGAGAGAATCCAAAGGCAGCTGCCCAGAAAACTTAGCAGACCCACTCACAAAATACAACGGGCTGACAACAGCATACACGATAGTAACAAAAACAATAGCAACTGTAGCCTCACTCCAGGAAAGGCACGAGAATGTAACAAAACAATGGTAGCAGCAGTAGACTCGCTGAAAGAACGGCACAGGAACGTAACCCTGTTCAGCCCTGTTCAGAGAAGTTTTTAATCTGTGATATTTTACTGTATTTTTGGTTTCTATGGAAGCCGCCCAGAGTGGCTGGGGAAACCCAGCCAGATGGGCGGGGTACAAATAAATTATTATTATTATTATTATTATTATTATTATTATTATTATTACCAATTAAAAGTATCAATAGCTACACTCGCAGAAAGATGCACGGACGTAGCAGAATAAAAGTAGCAGGAAAGAGGCGTTTAAGATAAGAGGCTTGAGAATTAAATGCTTGAAAAGCAAGGAAAGCTAAGGGGGAGCGGTGGCGGACGGATCCGATTCCCGAGAGGAAATGCGCCGGCGGGCGATTTGCCGTTCGCAGTTTTGGCGACATGATGGCAGCGCGCTGCCCCCAAAAAGATGGAGCCGGGAGCGGCCCGCCCCCCCCTTGCTCCGCCCCTGCACGCATAAGATCCCACTTCAATCCTTTGCATCTCTAGCTGAGGCTCCAAATATGTTATGCACTTGATGGTCTTCCCCAATCTGCAAATTTCCAGTGGGAGTTCCAGTCCACCTGGAGGGTACCAGGGTGGAGAAGCATGATGGGCGAAGCCAATAAGGTGCCCTCTAGATCACAGCTTTCCAAACTGTGTGTCGTAATACATTAGTATGTCGGCTGCAGTGTGTAGCTGTGTTGTGCAGACGCTCCCCACACTCGTCCCAGGGCTGGAAAGAGGTTAGTTTAACCTCCAGTTGGCTAGTAAAACTGAATTACTGTGTCGCGAAATAATGCATGTCCAAAAAGTGTGTCACCAACATGAAAAGTTTAGAAAGCTCCGCTCTAGATGCCGTTGGACTCCCAGCACCCCTAGCCACTGGCTATGCTTGCTGGGGCTGATGGGACTTGTAGGCTAGCAACATTTTGAGGGCACCATATTGGCTACCTTTTGTATAGACAATATTTGTTCAGGTGTGCCGGTGGTACAAATCAGTATAAGGCAGCTTCCTATGTTCGGCTCTGAACCACATAAGGAAGGAATTGCAAACCCCAAGTGATCCCTGTTCTAAACTCAACCTGCTTTGAGCCAGGACTACTATTTTTCATTATTTTTAGACCATCCCTCATACCATATTGGCAGTGTGCAACAACGTTTACAGAAGGGATAAAGTGCCCTGCCCTTGCTGGAACTCCTCCTTTCATGTGCACTCTCAACTCTAGCAAGTTATGATCGTGGTGAGAGTGCTTCTAAGCATGTGCAAAGCGTCTTTTCTTCAGCACTGGGTGTCCACATATACATGGGGCAAGGAGATCCCAAGTTTCTAAGATAGCCCTGCCGTCTCAGTGTAGAAATTAATCAGTGGATAGGGGAAGTGGAAATCTAGCCCCAGGTTCTGGGTAAGGGGGTTATTTATAGGATGTAAAGTTGCCCCTGTTCCTCCTGAACACCAAAGGGATTCCTCTATTAGGATAGCCAGTCACTGCATCACGGGGGGGGGGGGCAAGGAGGATAAAAGAGGGTGCGGATTGCATCCCCTTTGCAAATGCTAATTTACATGCATCGATGCACATTTAGAAACAATTTCTGTAATTTAAACAGAAATGCATCTCGTCATAGTGGGGAAGACTGTGACCAGGTAAGCTGTGTGGTGCCTGTCTCGTCTGCTGTCCAGTGTTGCTAACTGTGGGTGGGCAACTTAAGAGTCATTCCCAGCTACCCTGGCTAGCCTTCTGAAGGTTCTTTATCTTTGATTTCTTTAAAAAGCGGTTCTTATCTTTATCTGTAAACCACTTGGAGTCCCCGTCAGGAAAAAAATGTGGGGTATAGATAAATACCTAACACACACGCGCACACACACACACACGTGTATATGTATATGTACATGTATATGTATATAGGTTTGGACCAGGCAGGATTTTATCTGGAAGCTATCTTCTGGCAGTGCCAGCCCTTCAGACAGAGAACTAAAGTATTTCTTGGTAGCCCCATATCTCACCGTGCTCAGGTGCCTCCTAGATGTCTCTGTCTAGGAGGCTCAATCTAGGAGGCCCATAGAATTCGACAGTGGTCCGAGAATCCTGCCCTCTCCTCTGGTTTGGAATAAGCAGCAGTCCTTCCAGTCCAATACTGGGTATCTGCCACAGTACTGTCGAAGTAGTGTTGCCTGCGTGTGCGGAGGAGCCCTCTTTGCACCCCCCCCCTTTATTTGAAATGCTCCGAGGGCTTAAGCTATGCCCTTGCACACAGATTCCGTGGTGCTTTGAGGTCTCAAAGGTAATACCAGGTAGGCTGTTCTTGTTGATTTTCTTTTTAATAGATGCAGTCACAATAGTGGAGCAAACCCACTGTCTCGAGAATCCTGGTAACTGTTGTTCACCCATCACAGACCTATCATTCCTGGTAGTTCCCGGGATTCTTAGGGGGGTGGGGGTGGAAATGTGCTTCAAATGTGCTCTTCCACAGTTTCTCTGGTCTCCGGGATTATTTTCAAAGCAGTTGTGGGGATTTTTTTAGTACACTTCTTTTAAAAATACGCTTCCCTTGGCTACCCCCAGGTATTCATTGGGCAAGAGGGGAAGAAACCACCACCTAAACACATGTGCCCATGCGCTCGTGCACACCCCCCCACACACACAGAGAGAGAGAGAGGCAGGCAGCCATGGGGTGGGGGTGGGGGGGTAGGCTTCAATTGTCCTTCCGAGTTTTTCAGCTGTGCCTTTGCTCATTGTATGCAGGAAGCGCAGTTGGTCTTGGATCTTTGCACACACTGCGGGGACAACCCGCCCGCCCCCCCTTTTCTGCAACCTTGCCCCCTGCTCCCTAGGGGTGGGGGCAGGCCAGGCCAGGCCTCCTGGCACATTGAGATTTGCAGCATCCCTTCCCCCCGCCCCCCAGGAACACAAGGGAGTGTGTCTGAAAAGCACAGACACGCGCCTGCCTTGACCTCCCTAACCCCCATCTCCATAAAGCTGCAAGGCCCCCTTGCAGATGCCAGACAATGGGCCCCCCCCTCCCCAGCGCAGCACCACCACCACCGAGGAGCTGTCTGTGGTTAACCCGTTAGGGTCCGGATCCGCGAGGAAGGGCAAGGAAGATACTGCTGGAGAAGTGAATAAAGGAGGGTGATGTATGAGACGTGCCTGATTTATGGGAAGCTTCTGTGAGCAGCTTGCCCCTTTGCGGGAAAAATGCCCTTTGAGGTTTCCTTCTCACACTGAACCTCAGTTTTCTGATCGGGGGATACCCAATACAGGTGAGCAGCACAGCCCCTCTCCCAGGTTATGCAGCCTCCCCAGGCCTCTTGAAGCTGCCCTTTTCTTCCACCCCATCAGCCTTCTTTCTTTCTTTCTTTCTTTCTTTCTTTCTTTCTTTCTTTCTTTCTTTCTTTCTTTCTTTCCTTCCTTCCTTCCTTCCTTCCTTCCTTCCTTCCTTCCTTCTTGCCTCCTCATTTTCCCGGCTTTTGAACATGCCTCCCCCCTTTTTGTGTTGTTTCTGAACAACTGGAAGGGGAAGTAGTTTATTGGATAATAATAATAATCATTATTTTTAAAGAAAACTCTTCTCCTGGTTGTGTGGCTTGAGGACAAGAAGCTGTGGGGTGGAAGTGCCTTCTGCTCTGTGTCTGTGTGTAGCACACTAATGTCGGAAAGTAATTGCTTTCACTTGCTTTCTGGAACAGTAGGTCTATTGTTCTGTTGTACAATACTTAAAAACAAACAAACAAACCATACCTCTCTGCATACTTATTTAAGGGGAATCCCATCACACCCAGTGGTGTCTTCCTTCTGAGTAGGGCTGCATAGGACAAGGGAATTGGAAATAGCTACGATGAAAATTTAAACAGGGCAGTCTTTAATTCAGATTATCAAGCCAGGACACTTTTGTATTTGGCACAACACATCATGGGTCCTGGCTATGCCCTCTTAGCCATCTTGTGTGGCACCTTTCAAGACTAATTTGGACTGCAATTCTGTAAATACTTGTTGTTGCTGCTGTTTAGTCGTTTAGTCATGTCCAACTCTTCATGACCCCATGGACCAGAGCACGCCAGGCACTCCTGTCTTCCACTGCCTCCCGCAGTTTGGTCAAACTCATGCTGGTAGCTTCAAGAACACTATCCAACCATCTCGTCCTCTGTCCATGGGAGTCTCAAGAGTCTCCTCCAGCACCATAACTCAAAAGCATCACTTCTTCTGTGATCAGCCTTCTTTATGGTCCAGCTCTCACTTCCATACATCACTACTGGGAAAATCATAGCTTTAACTATGTAAATACTTAGCAGGGAATAAAACCCTGTGGAATTCAGTGGGGCTTACTTCTGAATAATGTACAGCTTCTTTGGCATGAACCCACATTAGAAATGGTGATAGCCGAGACGCCCTTCTGAAACAAAGTAAGGCACTTTGGTGCTAAGTATTAATTGAACTGCAGTGACTGCTGCTGTTATAAACTGTTGTTTAGTGGCCTGTTGTCGTTTTAATGGATTGTGTTTTTCTAAAATAAATGAATAAAACTGCAGTGTTTAAGTGTCCACTGTTTCTTCACGAAGAGAGAACCAGGATTTGGCCAACCCCGCCATGACTTCTTAGTAAGCCCTACCAATTCCAGGGGGCACCAGATACCACTGGGCTTATTGGTGTTTCGTAATATTTGGATGTATTTACAAATATGCAGAAAATATTGTGTTAACCTTAAGGTACATGGTGTTACAAAGTCATCTGCTCTCTAGGGCAGATGACCCCAACCTGGTACCCTCCAGATGTTTTGAACATACACCTCTTTCTCACAATGGTTTCTAATATCCCTGACCTTTGTCTATACAGTACCAGCTAGGGTTGATGGGAGTTGTAGTCTTCCCAGGTAGGGGGAGGCTGCTCTAGGGAGAGGAAACTAGCCTCACTCAAGCTGCAGTCTGGAGAGGAAAGTTTGCTCCTTTCCCAAAACATCTCTCACATCCTAGGGGAGCTTCCAGTTATTTCTGAGTCATTTTGCAGAGGAACTCAGGGCCCATCCACACCCCAGCTTAATGTGGACCCCTCCGTCCTTTTTTAATTCCCAATTGTCCATATAACTGGCACTGGAGACAGCTGTTGTCCCCAACTTTCTCCTGCTAAATCTGGAGTTTCCCCATCCTTGGAAAATCTAAAAATGAAATCTGCTCCACTTTAAAAGTGCTCCTACTAGTTTTCTGTGGGTGCCCTTGTCTCCACCCCCTTTTTTAAAGTGGGTGTTTTTGAGGTGGTGCAGATTATGCAGAGTTGCTTGAAACAGCAAACAGTGGAAAAGGGAGAATGGACATGGAAACTTTGGTTAAAATCTCATCCAAATATAAACTGCTCAGGGATGGGCTGCCAGTGGACAAACTGAGATTATGCAAAGTGTGGATTTTGTGGGCAAGTTTGGATGGGCCTTTGGTCATGTTACTAGGAAGCAGCCCAAAAGAGCCAAGAGTCTTGAGGCATGATGCTGGTCAACAAACGCTTAACAATTAAATGACTTAGTCTTTCAAGATGCTGGAAGGTTATTATTATTATTTTGTTCTTGAAGAAGCAGGAGACCTTTGGAGGGTAGCAGGTGGTAGAGCCGAATAAATGACATTCACAGCCAGAGATGCAATAGGCTATCAGAGTGGAGACAGAAGTAAGTGATGGGCTTACTTGTGAGTCACCTTCACCACTTGACTCTCCAACCTTGGTTGACCCTATTTAAATTGGAACAACGAGGACATTGAAAGGAACCTACACACATACTTTCATATACTTAAGATTGGTTCCCTAACCATGCTCCCCAAAATGGCGGCATGCAGGGAACAGCAATGGTTGCTTTCTCCAAGTTATCAGCCTCTCTTTTGTGACTGGGCCCAAGACTTCAGTCAGGCCAAAGACCTATCTAGAGTTAACCAAATATGGGAAGCCCACAAGCAGCACAGGCGCGCCATGGTATTCTCATGTTCCCTAGCTTATGGTATTCAGAGGCAGGTTGCTTCTGTTCCCATTGTTAACCTTCTCTCTTCCATTATTTTGTCCAGTCCCCTTTGAAAGCCATCCAGGATGGTGGCCATCACAACTTCTTGTGGCAGGAAGTTCTGTAACTCATCTATGTGCTGGCTGTTTCCAGGGCACCTGTCCACACACAAAAAAAAGAGAGAAAAGACTCATTCTGTCCAAGAGTCATGAAAAATTGAATTAACCCCCACCAAAAAACATTCCTAAACTGAATGAGCCTTGAGGAAGAAGACGTTCTGTGAAGCTTCTTCCACAACATTTGCTGTCAAAACTTTCTGGAAACAACTGAAGGCATTTTTGTTTCCAGAAAACTTTTCCAGGTGGATAAGGTCTCATTCTTAGGTGTTCGTTTTCTCTTGTTTCTAAAAACCTCTATACAGCAGTTTAAAATATTGTTTTAAATATTATTTATTCATTGTTTGCTTGTTTGTTTTCATTTACATTGTACCTTTTCTCCAAGGAACTCAAGGTAGTGGAGATGGTTCTCTCTCCCTTCCCCATTTAATCCCCACAGGAACCCTGTGAGGTAGGTCAGGCTGAGAGATGGTGGCTGGCCCGAGGTCACTCAGTCAGCTGGCTGATGGGCTGATGGGAGCTGTGGTCCAAAACACCCAGAGGGCACCAAGTTGGAGAATGCTGCTCTAACCACTAAACCACGCTGGTATAATGCCTTCACTGTTTTACGACATTTTAGTTGCTTTTTATGGTATGTTTGCAAATCAGCTTGAGAAAAATCGACCTGCAAAAGGCGACTCTCAAACAAATGGATGAAATGAAAGACGGTGCTGGATGACTGCCTTCTCACTTCCAGATGAAATCAGCCCACCCTGCTGCGTCTGGGGACCCTCCTGCGTAGTTTGTGGAACAGGGCTCTGGACTTCTGCCACAATCGCGAGTTCGATCCCCAACACGGGCCACCTGCATATTCCTGGACTAGACTAGACTTCCAACTCCACGATTCTACGAGTTCATGGATCCTACGATTCTGTAGAAGTCCTACTGCTGGCGCCGCTGCCTGGCTCCTTCGCTAACCTGCCCGCCTCCTCCTCCTCCTCCTCCTCTGATGTTCCTTTCTTCCTTCCTTCCCTCTCTTTCCCGCGCCCCCTGTCGGCCCGTCCCGTCGCGGTTCCCTTCTCCGGCCGGGACCCGCCTCTCCTCTCTTCTCCTGCCGCCGGCTCCGCGTCTCTTGGCGGCGGTCCCAGATTCCTGCCCCCGGCCGGAGATTGGCTGCGAGGCGAGCGGAGCGGGCCCGTCGGGGCGCGCGTTGCTCTCCAGCCTTGGCAGCGGTGGCCGGGAAGGCGAGTCGCCTCCGCTCCGCTCCGCTTCGCCCCTCCTCCTCTCCTCCTCCTCCTCCTCCTCCTCCTCCTGCTGCTGCTGCTGCTCCTCCTGGGCTCGCCTCCCCTCCGCTCCAGCGGCTCCCTGGGCCGCCTCGCGCGCAGCTTTCCGCGGGGCGCCCCGTAGGGGCCAGGCGAGAGGCGCGCCGCGCTCCTCCGCGCCGGGCTTGGCCTGCGGGCCGCGGGATGCCAAGATGCCCTGGCGGGGGCTCGCCGTGCTGTGGGTGCTGGCGCTGGGCTGGCCGGGCGCCGCCGCTTCTGCCGCCGCCTCGTCGTCGGCGGGCCCCTCGGAGCGGACGGCGCTGGCGCGGGAGCGCTTCAAGGTGGTCTTCGCCCCGCTCATCTGCAAGCGGACGTGCCTGAAGGGCCAGTGCCGCGACAGCTGCAAGCCGGGCAGCAACATGACCCTCATCGGAGAGAACGGGCACTCCATGGACACGCTCACGGGCTCCGGCTTCCGCGTGGGTGAGATGGGCCAACTCTTCCTCCCCCCACTCCAAGCAGGGCGGGAGAGGTGCCAGGGAAAGGCTGGGGAGGGGGGGGCCCTTGGGGAGTTGTTGTTCCGGAGTAAGTCACCCACTTTCAAATGAAGGGTTAACGCTCCCTCCGCCGAACCCCTTCATTTGCCCCAGATGTTGCTCAGGAGAAGCAGACATCCCCTCCTTTGCAGAAGTGCGTTCCTGGAGGTGCTTACTGGGCTCTGATGCTCTCTGGTCAATCCCAGTGCAGGAGGCAACTCACCCCTAGTGTCAGGATCGAAGCCCAAGTTAAGCCGGGAAAGTGGGTTGGTGGCATAATCAGGCAAGTTGGATGCTTTTCCCAAGAAGAGATGCACTTCCTACGGTTTGTTTTTCAACATCGAGGCCAAAAGGCCTTGCCCACTTGAGGACACTTAACTTTTCCGCACTTTTCCAGATAGCATCTAGCAACACACATACACACACCACTGCCATTGCCCCTCCCTCTCTCTGTTCTCTCTCTCTCTCTCTTTTTCTCTCTCCCCCACCACCCCATTCTTTCCTCAACTGTTTTTGGCTGGTGGAAAACCTTACCTCATGTCCCAGCCCATCTCTGGGGCCCTGGCTGCCTCAGAGTTGTTGCAGCAGCAGCAGCAGCAGCAGATCAGAACCGTTAGCCAAGCAAAAACACATGCAGATCCAGAGGCTGCCTTGCCAAGACAAACGTGCTTGAAGAGGCTATGAAAACACTTGCTAGGTAGGGATAAACAGGAGCCCAAATGGCCTAGATAGGATTTAGGTTTTGGCCCAAGGTCTCTAATGGCTATTGCCCAGAATTTGTTTTCTGTGTGCCAGTTGGAGGTGGCACACAGGGCTGCTTTAAAACGGTGGACCACAACAAACTCTCTTTAGAAATTTAAGCTGACTGTGGAGAAGGCAGGACAAGTCAGCAACTGAGCTACACAGAACTCTGCCGCTTTCAGGCCAAGATTTGGGGCAGCGGGACTTGCTGCAACCTAGGAAGAGTCCTGCTTGATACTGCTTGATAGCTGCTCCATAACTCAAACTCGTGGGTGGCCCATGAGGAGGAGGAGGAGAAAGGAACCACAATTAAGGCACAACATAAAACAATTGATATACCAGCTTTTTTTAAGTATGAGGGCCAGGTTGTAAATGGTCAGGGCTAAGTCCCATTTATTCACAGTGGCCACCCGAGATGCTCCAAGGTGAGTCTGCAAGCAGGACATGGGTGCAACAGCAATACTCTCCCCATTTGCAATTCCCAGAACTGGTGTTCAGAGGAGAGGCCTTTGCCTCAAGCGGTGGAGGTGGAACATAGCCACCAATAGACTGATCCTCCATTAATTTGTCTAATTCTCATCTAAAGCCCTCCAAGTTGGTGACCCTAACTACCTCTTGTTGGAGTGGATAACATAGATTTAACTGTGTGCTGTGTGACGATATACTTTCCTTTTATCTCTCCTTAATCTTCCAACATTCACCTTCCTCAGATGGCTCCTGAGTTCTAGTATTACAGTACAGTATATGAGAGAGAGAGAGAGAGAGAGAGAGAGATTTGTAAATGGCTGTTAGGCATGATGTGATAAGAATTTTAAACAACAATGACAAGTGAGGCCTGCAGCAAAGTGTTGCAGCATGCTCCTTTCCAGGATTCCCACCATGCTTCCTCTTCTAGAATATTCCGTTTCATCTGCCTGCTTTCCTGGTTTTCTGTTTCCTTCACGTCCCCTCCTCAAAACCGTCCATCATTCCACGACCACTACGATTTTTCCTTTTTGTCCTTTTGCAAACTTACATACTTAGTGGTAGTCTTTGATGACAAAGACATCCTGAAATTGGCAAGCCGATAACACTGGAACACCACCACTAGCCTCATAATTTGTCTAGCCCTATTTTGAAGTGGATAAGCTGGTGGTACTTGAGCAAAGAAGGGGAAACCATAAGGCAGGGGAATTGGCACCCAGGTGAATGGTTCAGTGACGGAGCACCTACTTTGCATGCAGAAGGTTCGATCTCTTGCAAAGGGTCAAGTAGGAAGCGTTGGGGAAGACCCTTCTCTGCCCAAGAACCTGGAGAGCTGCTGCTAGTCAGAGCAGACAATACTGGCTTCCTAGGCATTTTCAGTCTGAGGGTTTAAGCACCAGATCTGTTTCTAGCCCTGGCATTCAAGTTGGCGTGTGTCGTTTCAAGCTGCCACGAGTCCCTGAACTTCTCTTTATGCAAACCATAGGAGCCAACTCCTAGGGACTGAGGTCTCTTTGCCCCCCCCCAAAAAAAATATTTGAGGGGGCCACCCCACCCCCTTCCCAAAGTTGATGGGCACTGCCATTCCTAGGCAGACAGGCTTTGCTCACAGCAGCCTTCTCCTTTGCTGCAAAGATTTCTTTACCAGCTAGACTGGTATCTGACTGCCAAAAATCTCTCCCCCTTTTAAATCGCCTAGGACGAAAATCAGGGTCTCTTGGAGAGGACTCTCCTTGGCAAGCGTAATCTTTGTTCAGGAGTGGAAGAGGGGAGCGGTGGAAGGGAACGTCCTTCAGCTAATGGAATCCAGAGGTGGAAACTTTGGCCTGTGAGCCCATCTCGCTAGCCAAGAGCTGGAGAGGTGGAGCCTCTGGGAGTATGCAGAGAGCAAGGGCTCCGAATCAGTCCAAGTTCTGTTCTGGTCTGGTCTAGCCCAGAAGCGGCACCCCCTCTTCCCCCTTCTACATTCCGAACCTCCCCTCCTCCCCTCCATCCTGAGCATTTTGGATTTGGAGTCCTGTTTCCTTCCTAGATCGCCTTCCCACCACCCCCATGTTTTGTTTTTCTTTGCACAAAGGCTCAAGATACCCAATATGAGCCAAAAACTACAGCGTTTGTTGACTTTCTGCAGCTTGGGAAGGAGGCCCGCCAGCGTGGGAAGGGCCTCCTGGCCTGGTTGATTACTCTCTGCAGAGGGGTCCCTCCCTATAACCTCTCCAATCTGGGATACCCAAACTTTTGGGACAGCCAAATCCCCAGGAGGCATTGCCTTAGCTAGGACCGCACATTCTTAAAAAGGCTAGATTTCAGAACTTTTCCTGACCCTTTCAAATTTCATTATCTTCAAGGGAAAGGACTGTAGGCCAATGTTAGGGCACCTGCTTTGTGTGCAGAAGGTGCAGTATTTGGTCCTGGCATCACTGGGTAGGGCTGGGAGAAGGCTTCCTGTCCAAAACTCTAGAGAGATGCTGCCAGTCAGAGTGGACAAGACTGAAGCAGATGGTCTGATGGTCTGACTCTGTATATGGCAACTTCCAGTATGGCTAATATAGGCCATGGACTCAGACCTCACTAGGTAGTTTTAAGAGCATTCAGTCAACCCACATTTTCCAGGACTGAGTCCCGCATTTGCAGAACTCAGAAGCTCACAGCTAAATGTGTTAACCAATTACAGTGAAAAATATTGTGTCTAAGCTGAAACTGGGAAATGTGGAGTCTCTTCATTGGGTGGGGTGTGTGTCCTGGATTTGGAATAGCTATTACTACAGTGGTACCTCGAGTTACAAACACTTCAGGTTACAGACTCCGCTAACCCGGAAGTAATACCTTGAGTTAAGAATTTTACCTCAGGATGAGAACAGAAATAGCGCGCTTGTGGTGCAGCGGCAGTAGCAGCAGGAGGCCCCATTAGCTAAAGCAGTACCTCAGGTTAAGAACGGTTTCAGGTTAAGAACGGACCTCCAGAACGAATTAAGTTCATAACCAGAGGTACCCCTGTATTATTATTATTATTATTATTATTATTATTATTATTATTATTATTTACCTGCCCTTCACCAGTAGGTCCCACAGCAGGAAACTTAAAATTATAAACAGTTGAAATAGATCCCAATCACCGGAATGGATTGGGTTCTGAAAACACATCTCAGGTGCCAAAGGCCGAGGTTAAGAAGTGTGCCTTTCCACCTAGGGGACTCCCTCCCTCCCCTTGCAAGGCGGGTGCTATCCTGCTGAGCTTCAGCCCTTCCCAAAAACAGGCCTGTGTCATTTTTGCTCTCCTGGCTCAGTAAAAGGCAGCTTCCTCCTCTGTCTCTTGTGTCTCACTTTCTTGCTCTCGTCTCTTTGTTACTGCTGTATAGCCAGCTCCCTCTCCTGACTGCTCTCCCCTTTTCCTTCTCCCCAGTCATAACCTGCCATATCCTGAAGGTGGGGGGTGCCTTGGCACATTCCCAGAGCGTGGGCAGGGGCAAGCTAAGGGCACTTTGCATCCGTGGCCGGGTCAGCCTCTTGGAGGACTGGAGCCTCCCAGTTTCCCACTTCCGTTCTGTAGCTGCCTCCACACCATAAAGCTTTGTCATTTCACCATTGCCTTTGGCTGGGGCCTCCTTCTCCTGGGCCCAACCCCTTGTTTTCTCTCTGCTCAGAGGCTATTCAGTCACCTTTTTCTCCCAGGGACCGTGGGCAACTAGAACCCTGGTTATAAGGGCCTATGGGATGTGCTTTGTGGTGCGTATACCCTCCAACATGTCCAGGCCCAAAACCAGGACATGCTCCTGGGCGAGTCACATGACCCACATGGGATTAGAGCCACAAAACAGAGTTTTTTGGGGTGAAATTGCTGCATTCAACATTGCCACCGTGCTCTCACACGGGAAAACAGGATGTCCCGGTTTTCCCAGGATAGTTGAGTTGTATGCTATTGGAGACAGTGTGCTGCTGGGCATGTGCAGAGTGCCTCCATGTTCAAAGCTGTGGGGCTTGAGGGCAGATTTTCTAGACCTGTGGGTGTGGGTTGAAAGCGTATTTATTGAGTGCTTTTATATCCCACTTTTTTTATCCAGGGAGCTTAAAGGGATGTACATAGTTCTTCCTTGCAGCGACCCTGTGAGATAGGTTAGGTTGCGAGCTGATGACTGGCCCAAGGTCATCCAGGGAGTGTCATGCCTTGAGCCCTGGTCTCTCAGGGCTCTGACCACTACACCACCATTAAGCTCCAACACCCCTCATTTCTTAGAAGCTGCTGCAACCGAGTGGTAGGTAGATGGACTGGCAGCCTGATTCTTTGTAAGGGAGCTTCCAGTGTTCCTAACTTCTGAGTATAGAAAGGAAAAAGTTCTTCTCTCTCTTTAGGACTAATGGGAGGTGTCAAAAATTTAGATTCAGTTAGCTGTGGGAAGCATTTTAATTTTGTTTGTCCAGTTTGATGTTTTATATGGCATTCCCTGTTAAGGTTGCTGCTTAACTAAATAATGTTTGGAAGGTCAGGTTGTGAAAAAAAGAAAAAGCCATTTTAGTTCATTTTCAGCAGTTGCTGTGTGTTTGTGGCTATGTTTGATGGGGCCAACACAGGTAACCAGGCTGGGAAAAGCTGCATCATAGAGGTGTATGTGTGTGTGTGTGTACACACACACTCAATTTCACCTGAAATGAGTGTAAAGTTTTTATTTGTGTAGGAAATATGCAGAAATGTAAGATGGGTAACACCCGACTTGACCACAGTACAGTGGTACCTCTGGTTATGTACTTAATTCGTTTTGGAGGTCCGTTCTTAACCTGAAACTGTTCTTAACCTGAAGCACCACTTTAGCTAATGGGGCCTCCCGCTGCTGCCACGTGGCGGCCGCACGATTTCTGTTCTCATCCTGAAGCAAAGTTCTTAACCCAAGGTACTATTTCTGGGTTAGCAGAGTCTGTAACCTGAAGTGTATGTAACCTGAAGCGTATGTAACCCAAGGTACCACTGTACCTGTGAAAGGGTCGCAGGTTTGATCTCTGGCATCACCAGGTAAGACTGGGAATGTGCCCCGTCTATAACCCTGGGGAATTTCTGCCAGTCAGTGCTTGAAATACCAAACTCAATAGACCAGTGACTCACAAGGCAGCTCCTTTCATTTTCCAGTGAAAAGAGTTTTGATATTTGATATGAAACTTCCTGAAAGTCTGGGTTTGCCTAATCTGGGGTGTGTTCAGACTCCCTCCTCTCCCCATTTTATACAATACTGGCTTTGTGGCTGTTTCCAAAACTTCAGAAGAAATGTCAGAATTCCCAGGTTTGACTCTAGGCCCACGCTTTGTAAATTGCACACATATGCGGCTTCTCCTGATTTTATGGGATGCTATTGTATTGTTGTAGACATTCAGCAGACAATCCAGCTTCTGAGTCAAGGAGTTACTCATGTTTATATACCCCAACCTGTCCTGTTTCCCCCTTAGGGGCTCCTCCAGCCCAAGTTTCCCCACCCCCTATTTTGAGAACTTCCTTGTGGCTTGTGCCCCCACAGTCCCTGAATTGTTGGCTATGCTGCCTGGGGATGATGGGGGTTGGAGTCCAACAACAACTGGAGGGCTACAGGGTTATTATATTTTTAGATATGCTGTAAGCCGCCCAGAATGGTTGGGGAAACCCAGCCAGATGGGTGGGGTAATCATCATCGCCATCATCATCATCTTGCTAGATCAGTCCAGTGGCCAATAATGTAGCATCCTGTTCTTACAGTGGCTAACCAGGGCATAGACTCACAGAATTGGACCACAAGATGCTTGTGGGAAGCCTGAAAGCAGGACCTGAGCTTAACAACAGCACACTCCTCCTGTGGCTTCCAGCAACTGGTCTTCAGAACCATCACTGCCTCTTTCTGTGGAGACAACACTAATAGCCAGAAGTGGTGATAGCAGAGATATTAGAGTGGTATGCTTCTGAATACCAGTTACTGACTTGCACACCTTTTGTTTGTTTGTTCGTATATTTTTAATTAAATTTGACCACTTACGCTGCATGTTAATAATACAAACACAAATGTGTTAAAGCTGTAGCATGGCAGAAAGTATGCTATGTTTGTTTGCTTTAAACAAACTAATAATAATAAATAAAAATGTGCACCCCACCCCTGAGACCACTCCATTGTAACTATCCAACCTCCCAAAATTTCAACACCTCTTGCGATGATGGTTTGGCCCCTTTCCATTTTAAGATTTTAACTTAGTTTTGATTATTCAACCAGTGTACAACATGTTAAGAGAATTTAATGACACGAGGTAAAAAAATAATAATGGATCACTTGATATGGAATGACCCAAAATAGGAATTAAGAGTGGTTGTTTTCTTAGGACGGTGGGGTTTGTGTGTGCTGTGTCCTGTTAGCGTTGTGGTGGATAGGAAATGCTCTGTGGGGTGGGGTAGGGGGACCCAAAACGGGGAGGTTGAGGAGAGTCAGTGGGTGGGGGAGTGAGAATTGTCCCCATTTTCATCTGAGGAATGTCGGAGGGTACAGACTCATCGATAGGGAGGTTACGGTCCTGCTTAGCTCCTGCTTGAGGGCTGTCTGTGTGGCCGTTGTGAGATACGGATGCTGTACAGTGGTACCTCGGGTTACATACGCTTTAGGTTACAGACTCTGCTAGCCCAGAAATAGTGCTTCAGGTTAAGAACTTTGCTTCAGGATGAGAACAGAAATCGTGCTCCGGCGGCGCGGCAGCAGCAGGAGGCCCCATTAGCTAAAGTGGTGCTTCAGGTTAAGAACAGTTTCAGGTTAAGTACGGACCTCCAGAACGAATTAAGTACTTAACCCGAGGTACCACTGTAATAGATGGGCCTTACCCACCCATATTCTTATCTGCCTGACTTACATGTTATAGGAAGAATCTCCAAAGGGCATGTGCCACCACATTAAAGCCCCAGTTCCTACATTGTACAGAACAGACTTCCTGGCAAAGTGATATCTGCAGGAGGCCAACTTTAGGCCACAGTGTGTGACAGGTTGGACTTAAGGCAGCCAAGGAATTTCCACACACCCTCCCCAAGGGGGATAAAAAACTGTCCCTCTCCGATCTTTCGCTGCTGGGTTGGCCCTTCTGTAGCTGGGCACCATGCCCTGCTCTTTTATTTGTTTTTGTGAATGGAGGGTGGCGTTTGGGTAGGACCAGCCTGCAGCTGCTGACTGTTGTCTGGGGATGAGTGTGTGTGCGTTGGAGAGGGCATGTTTGCCAGCTTCCTGGCTGCTGACTCAGCACTTGGAATTCAAAGAGGCTGAAATGTTGTTCTCTCAATCCTGGTAGCTAGAAATGTCTTTCTCCCGGCTCTTTGTCCAAAGGTTTGTTTTCTGGGAAAGGGGGCACCCTGGGAGCTGGGGACTCATTCGATGAAGAAGTGGCAGACATGTTTTTAAAAATTAAGTTCCTGACAGGCACTTGTGCAACATAAAGCTGTACACATGCATAAACACACACCCTCCAAAGTAGAGTGTACCTTCCAACATTTATCCGATGATTTTTTTTTTTATTTGTACCTCACCTATTGGACTGGGTTGCCCCAGCTATTCTGGGCAGCTTCCAACATATTGTATTTTTCCGTGTATAAGACTATATTTCCCCCCAAATTTTTTAAGTTTAAAATTGGGGGTCTTCTTATACACAGAATGTTGCAGGTATTTATTTCTTAATTTTGGGCTCATAAAATAGGGGTCGTCTTATACATGGGGGCGTCTTATTCATGGAAAAATATATAATATAAAAACATAATTAAACATTTTAAAAACTTCCCTATACAGGGCTGCCTTCAGATGTCTTCTAAAGGTTGTATAGTTATCTCCTTGGCTGGGGGGGGGGTGTCACATAACTCCATACCTTCCAACATTTATCCGATGAAAATAGGGACGTCCTAAGGAAAAGCGGAATATTCTAGGATCAAATTAAGCCTCTGCGGTCTCCTAACCTAACTACCCGGAAAACAGGATGGCTTCTGTAAATCCAGGACTGTCCCGGAAAATAGAAGGATCTGAAGTTGGAGATTTTACAGTTTGCCTGAACCATAGTCAGAGAGATTTAAACATGCAAAGTGAGGAAGTGCCTCACCCATATTAAGCACTGCTGAATTATCACAGGGTTTGATGCATCTCAAGTTAATGCTTCCCCTCTCTGTTTCTCCCCCCCCCCCCACTCCCTGGCAGTGGTTTGCCCTCTGCCCTGCATGAACGGTGGGCAGTGTACATCTGGGAACCATTGCTTGTGCCCTCCGGAGTTCACAGGGCGATTCTGCCAAGTGCCGGCCGGCCGCCAGAGCCAAAGCCAGCAGGCCCGACTGCCCGGTGAGGGCCTTGCCATGGAGACGGGCTCCAGCAAGCACGCCATCTACGCAGTCCAGCTCATCTCGGACGGCCACGGGGACACGGCCTCTGGGCCCGGCTCGAAAGGCACTATCAGCCACTCCACCTTCATGGTGCCTCTGGGCCCTGGACAACATTCATCCGAAGGTACCCGAGAAGGGGCATTTATGCGTGGGTAGGGATGGATTCTGCTTTGAGAAGGGCACTGGCCACCTTGGGAGAATTGCAGTTAGTTAGGTTAGGAGACCACAGAGACTTATTTTGAACCCAACTGTGGGAACTTGTGTGTGAAATAAGATTCCTGAGCATGTGCAGAGTGCTTTTTTTTAGTCCCCTGGCATCGGTGCTTAACTTCTCAGTGGCAAGTTGCTGAGACTCAGCCCTGTCATGCGATCCACCCCAGCACCGCACAGCCCTTCCTCTAAATTCTACTGTTCATAGCTAAGAGAAGCACTCTGCACGTGCTCAGAAGCACTTCTGTCTAGGTGGCGGCAGGCTCTGTGGCTCAGTCCCGCTTACCTCTTGCCCAGCAACTGGAACTGGTAAGGTGGTAGATAAGCAAATGACAGAAATGTTAAGAATGACCACATCCAGCTCCTACAACACTTGTGGCTAAAGGAGACGTCTGTGAGATCAGCTGACGGAATTTCCAAAGAGGCTTAAACTCCATTACTGTTCTTTTCAGAAAAAGACCATAATTATGAGGAATTTGCTGTGGTCACCATGTTAATATATATGTGACCTAAAAAGGTAAAGGAACCCTGACAGTTAAGTCCAGTCGCAGACGACTCTGGGGTTGCGGCGCTCATCTCACTTTACAGGCTGAGGGAGCTGGTGTTTGTCCGCAGAGTTTTTCCAGGTCATGTGGCCAGCATGACTAAGCCGCTTCTGGCGAAACCAGAGCAGCACATAGAAACGCTGTTTACCTTCCCGCCAGAGCGGTACCTATTTATCTACTTGCCCTTTGACGTGCTTTCGAACCGCTAGGTTGGCAGGAGCTGGGACCGAGCAACAGGAGCTCATCCCGTTGCGGGGATTTGAACCGTCTACCTTCCGATTGGCAAGCCCTAGGCTCAGTGGTTTAGAGAGACCACAGCACCACCCGCCTCCCATATGTGACCTAGGAGCTACCAAAATGGCAATTGCTTCCAGCAGCTGCCTTTCTTGCAGCCTAGTAAATAAACCCAGAAAAGTCACTAATAAAATAAACACAGAAAAGCCATGCAATATTTTTACTAGCCTGCTAGATGTCTGTGTTTCCATACTAATTGAAAGAGGAGGCCATGCCCCCTCTGCTAGTGGTGACTGGTGCATTTTGGGATTGGTAGGGTGGGAGGCAGGGAGGCAAACAGTAGGTGGCGCCAGAGCCAACGACAGGTGTAGGCAAATCATTTCACTTTTTGTCTCCTTCCTTCTGCTGAGTTCTAAGGAGACTAAAGAGGAGGAAGCTGACAGACAAGGCCAGGGATGATGGGAGTCGTAGTTCAGCAATGACTTGAGGGCCAAAAGTTCCCCATACCTGCATTACGCAAACACAAGAGCCTTTGGCCACGTGCAGGGGTGCACTTGCCTCCGTACATGCCAGACTGCCCAACATTTTTGAGATTTCCCAGGGAGTGCTTGCAGGTCAGAGGGAATGGCCAGGTAGCTCACCTTTTTGCCCTCTAGTTCAGGTGCACCAGCCGCTGGTCAATGTCCGGGTACATCACCCCCCAGACGCCTCAGTGCAAGTCCACCGGATCGACAGCCTCAGCTCAGAGGGAAGTGGGCCAGGCAGCCAGCAACACCTGATCCAGCACCCTGCTCCCAAGCCCGCTTATACCAGGCCCCCCACCCAGAAGCCCCTCGGACGGTGCTTTCAGGAAACGATGCCTAAACAGTCGGTGAGTGGAGTGGTCTTCTGACAATTCTGATGCATAGGAATGGCACCCAAGCAGAGAGACACAGTTAATTTTGCAAGGATATGAAGGGAGAGGAGATTTTTTTACCTCACGAGCACTTAAATCTGGATACCATTCCTTAAAAATAATCAGCAGGATGTTTCAGCGGACAAAAGGTGATTTTAAATCCGCACATAATTCTCTAATGGGATTTGCTTTGCCACAGAATGTGGTGGTTGTCCATCAGCCTAGACCAGAAGTTCTCAAACTTGATTCCTTGGATGGGCCAACTTGGGGGGGGTGGGGGGAGGATGGACCCAGAGGGTCTTGGCCAGAATTTTTGTTTGTTTGTTCTACAAATCAAAGCACATACATATTTTAATAACTGCTGTCTTCCTGTTCTAATGTGCGGAATGCGGAAAAATAGAAGTATTTTTCTCCAGCTCAAGCATCATCATTTGAACCATTGGGTCTTAAGCCAGGACCACCTTAGCTGGTTTGTTAATCCAGCCCTGATCAAAAAAACATCCTTAATTTCTACTGTCTGAAAAAATAATAATTCGAGTCTAGAGCCAAGTAGAGATAGTATCAATGGTTCTAAAGCTTTCCAGCGGATCACAGGCTGTTGCTTGCAAACCAGCCAGCTGTTCACAGTCCATAGAACCTTTGGCTTCAGATGACTTTAAGAAAGAATTAGATGCAGAAGGGATGTTTGCAATAGCTGGATGGAGCTTCCACATACAAAAGCTCCATACCTGAGCATCAGACGTTAAGGAAAAATAAGAGAGGATGGGTACCCCCAACTGGCTGGCTGGCTGGAGACTAGAGTTCAAGGCAGGCTGTAGTTTAGTTAACCACAGCATGGCATTTTATTTTATTTTTCCATGTTGCAGAAGCAATAGTTGCACAAACTGGGTTTGGGGGCACATTTGGATGAACATTAACAAAATTTATATATGTCAATTTTAAATGCATTTCTTATTTGTGTTTTATTTCCTGCAAATAGCTTTGGGACGCCCCTGGATGTGTGAAGCAACATACAAAACAATGAATTAAACTAATATCTCAAACACACGGCTGCAGCTGCTTAGCTTGAGAAAACCAGCCGCAGGTGTTCCAATGGTCCATGAGATCTAGGCACTTAAAAATGCAGGAATAAAACCAGCCCGTCCTTTAGTTGTAGCAGGTGTTCCACGCATAGTGTGGAGGCTGGGGGGGAGAAAGGTTTAAGGGCTTCTCCGCACTGTGGTTTCATGCCAATAGCAAGCTTCCTGTATCTCCACTAAACTCTGCATTGCCCATGTGACATTCTCCTCCTCCAATTCACTTCTTCCAAACACTTTCCTTTCCCTCAGTCCGGATTTTCTCATACCAGGGATACTCCCAAAAAAGGAGAGGGTATAATAAAATCTGGACTGAGAGAAGGGAAAGTGTGGAGAGGTAGTGATTTGGAAGACAGCACCGTGCAAACAATGGAGAACTAAGGGAGGTACAAGAAGCTTACTGTCCACATCAAACCACAGTATGGATGGCGCCCGAGTGATGTGGGTGTGCATGAGATTTCTAGGTGGAGTTCATGAAATCTTATATTTCAACCTTTCCCTGTCCTGCTCAGTGTGGAAGCAACCCTCTTCCGGGCCTCACCAAGCAAGAAGATTGCTGCGGCAGCATCGGCACCTCCTGGGGGCAGAATAAATGCCACAAGTGCCCCCACTTGCAATGTAAGTCTCTCTTGCCCCCCACTTTCAAGTTCTGCACCTCTTCCCTCTAACCTAGAAACTTTGCAGGGAACGGGTGGATGATTAAGAGTGTTGGATAGCGACCTGGGAGCATGGGCGGTGGAAGGGGGGCGGGGGGGCAGGCTGCCCTAGGTGTCACCACTGGGGGTGTGTGTGACAAAATGGCAGGCGGCACTCACCGCGGGGCCTGCAGTGCGCCCGAGCCATACGTCTCTCCTGGGAATGACGTAGTGGTTTGGGCGCCCACAGGCTCTGCGCTGCCCCAAACAGTCCGCCCACCGCCTCCCCCTCAGCTGTAGGGTGGCTGAGTGGAAGGAGGCAGGCAGACTCCTAGGAGGCCCCATGGAGCATCCTGCCCCGGCTGGCCCTGCCCCATGGGCAGCTGGCCGCGCCCCTGTGCACAGGGCATGCGTGCCGCCCCAGGCGCCCAATCGGCTTGCTCCACCGCTGCCTTGGAGACAAGGGTTTCCATATCCACAAAGCTGTGAAGCTTGCTGGGTGATCTGGGCCTAGTTACTGTTTCTCAGCCTTACCTACTTCATAGGACCCTTGTGAGGATAAAATGGGGTTGGGGACAGCTGTGTGCACTGCCTTGAGCACCTGTCATTTTAGGTTGCATCCTGTTCGCAGCTTCTCCTTCCTCTCACCACTCTCAAAATGCGCCTCAAAATGCGAATCACACAGAATCACAGACTTGTTGGAAGGGACCACGAGGGTCATTTAGTCCAACCCCCTGCAATGCAGGAATCTTTCACCTAATGTGGGGCTCAAATCCAGGACCCTGAGATTAATCCCCTTGAATCTATCCTCTGTAAAGCAAAGGAGCAACCATGGCTGCCTTTGCCTTCTCTAGATTAGTTAGAACTAGAAAACTTTCTATCCAAATGATGTATTCCCTATCGTAAACAACGCTATTATTTTCTTACCCTACAAGCATCTCTCTGCATTTAATTGCAACAGGTAAGTCTAGCCAAATTCACAAGCCATGCTCTGCATGCTTTGCATACCAGCACTCTCGATATTAGGAGCGGAATATGTGCTTTGAATGCAGAAGGTCCCACATTCGAATCCCAGTTAAAAAATAGATCAGGTAGCAGGAAAACTCTTCTGTGACTGAGACCCTGGAGAACTGCTGCCTGTCCAAGGAGACAGTGCTGGATGGAAGTTGGCTGTCTGAGACGGTGTTCCAGAGAAGGGGCTGTAGCTCAGTGGTCAAAAATCTCCTTTGCATGCCTAAGCTTTCCGCCACAATCTCCGACGCTGGTTTTTTTCTGAGGTGTTGCCAGACAGAGCTTCCTGCGTCCCCTATAAAACAGGAGAAGAGTTTCCCATTCCTGCATCTGCCAGCCAGGAAGAAGCTGCACCTGCTGCATTTCTGCCTGTCTTGCTGTTTAAATACATAAACACACTGTGAGGGAAGCTGAGGTTTTTGTTTAAAGACAGCTTTCAGTTGCATTTTCACAACTGACAAGGGATGGCTGGGGAGGGACGATGAGAGAGGTTTTGCCCTGCATGTCTAGTGTCTTGCTTGCAAGGGCAGGGGGTTGGCTGGCACTGGTTTGGGGGAGCCAAGCTCTCCCCCTCCTAGACCCTGCCTGAATGGATTTTCTAGCTTCATGAAATCAGCCGCGCAAGGGGCTGGATCTGTTTGTGTTGGACGAGGCCTGGAATGTGCTCAGGCTGTGGGCCCTCCCTCTTCCCTTCCAGCCCCAAGGCAGTATGCAGGCCCCTCCGCTTCACTTTCCTGCAGCTGGCTGGCTGGCTTGGCAACTGCCCCCTTGGCAACCACAACTCGGCACCCCTCCCTGCAAGGCTAATGTTTAAAAGATGATGTCCAAAATGGCAAGGAAGGGGACGTTGTCGTTGGCACAGAAGCAAATGGGGAAGGGTTGTAGCTTGGTGGCAGAACATCTGCTTTGCTTGCAGAAGGTCTCGGGTTCAGTCCCTGAGGGGATCTCCCAGTATGCCTAGCAGAGACTTCTGTCTGAAACCCTGGGCAGCCACTGTCAATCAGTGTGGGCGGTTCAGAGTGAGAGGGACCAGAGTTCTCTGAGTCAATAGAAGGCAGCTTTCTATGAGTTCTTATTGCCATTTCAAGCATTCAGGCCAGGCAGACCAGGGCTTTTTGTATTGCTCATGTTTTGACCCCTGCAGGATTTTGATGCTTTGTTTTGGAAGCCTGCACTGAAGTGGGGTTACTTTAAAGATGCATTGTAGTTGCGATAGCCTTATGGAATTCTGCACAGACTGGCTGCCGTCGTATACATTTTCACCTGGAAGCTAGCCCCATTGAGTTCTGAGTAATGTATAGGACTTCACTGTTTGCTGCTCTCCCCATGAGATTAAATGTGCTTAGAATTGGCCTTCTGAAGGGCCTTTATTTATTTATTTATTTATTGGTTCCTATTAAATAGAAAAGAGCTGTTCAACAGTGGAACAGACTCCCTCGGGAGATCATGGACTCTCCTTCATTGGAGGTTTCTAAGCAGAGGTCGGGTGGCCATCTGTCAGGGATTCCTGGATTGCAGAGGGTTGGACTAGATGACCCCTGGGGTACCCGCCAATTCTGTTATTCCATTATTCTTTGACTCCAACTGTCTGGTTGTTTGCCTGCTCCCTGGTGTTCGGCATAAAATATCTATAAATAAATATTTCAGAATATCAGAGTCAGTCCTGTTGCTTTGAGATCATAGGCTGCCTTTGGCAATCCCCATCACTTGAGGATGGGAGCTGCTGTACATATGTGTGATGTTCATTAAATGCATGCATTTTTCCTCTTTCAGACTTGGGAGTGCAGAAAACGCTGGGGAGTGACTGCCCACAGGGATACAAGCGACTGAACAGCAGCCATTGCCAAGGTATAAAATTGGGGTAGAGACTGAGAGATGGAATGTACCACTGGGGGGGGGGGCGGGTCCTCTTTGCTTTTGAGAATTGTGATCTAGTATTAGGCCACATTCACACCACACATTGAAAACACCATGGTACCACTTAAAGGCTCCCCCCCCCCAAGAATCATGGGAACTGTAGTTTGTTAAGGGTGTTAAGAGTTGTTAGGAGGTCCCTATTCCCCTCCCACAGAACTACAGTTCTCAACATGGTTTAACAATCAATCCCTCTTCCCAGGGAACTCTAGGAATAGGGACCTCCTAACCACTCTCCTGGGGACGCGGGTGGTGCTGTGGGTTAAACCACAGAGCCTAGGACTTGTCGATCAGAAGGTTGGCGGTTCGAATCCCAGTGACGGGGTGAGCTCCCGTTGCTCAGTCCCTGCTCCTTCCAACCCAGCAGTTCGAAAGCACGTCAAAGTGCAAGTAGATAAATAGGTACCGCTCTGGCGGGAAGGTAAACGGCGTTTCCGTGCGCTGCCCTGGTTTGCCAGAAGCGGCTTAGTCATGCTGGCCACTTGACCAGGAAGCTGTACGCTGGCTCCCTCGGCCAATAAAGCGAGATGAGCGCCGCAACCCCAGAGTCGGTCACAACTGGACCTAATGGTCAGGGGTCCCTTTACCTTTACCTTTAACCACTCTCCACACCCTTAACAAACTACAGCTCCCAGAATTCTTTGGGGGAAGCCATGGCTGTTTAAAGTGGTATCGTAGTGCTTTAAATACCGTATTTTTCGCTCTATAGGACGCACTTTTTCTCCTTCAAAAATGAAGGGGAAATGTGTGTGCGTCCTATGGAGCGAAGAAGCCATAGCCCCGCGACCCTCTCCCGGCTGGAGAGGTGACGTGCGGCTATGGCAGGATCCTCTTTAGCCGCGCGCCACCTCTCCAGCTGGGAGAGCACGTGAGGGGCTAAAGAAGCCATAGCCCTGCGACCCTCTCCCAGCTGGAGAGGTGACGCGCGACTATGGCAGCAGCCTCTCCGCTGCGCTTTTCCGCTGCTCCCTGACCTGCTCTTTGGGGCTGGTAGTGGGCTTCCCCTGCCAGCCCCAAAGAGCAGGTCGAAAGGAACCTGAAGCCTGGAGAGTGAGAGGTGTCGGTGCACACCAACCCCTCTCGCTCTCCAGGCTTCCAAGGTAGCCGCCTGAACGGCACCTTGTTTTAGAGCAGGAAAACAAGAGGGGGAAAATTCTCCCCCTCTCTGCGCAGTGCCTCCTGCCGCTTCGCTGAAGGAGCGCTGGGCAGAGAGGGGGAGATTTTTTTTCTTGTTCTCCCCTCTCTAAAACAAGGTGCGTCCTATTGTCCGGTGTGTCCTATGGTGCGAAAAATACAGTATATGGTGTGAATGTGGACCAAGGTTGACCGATCCAGCCGAAAGCTTGGGCCATGGTTCTGTCGTCCAGGGGGAGGAAAAAACTTAAAACACAATGCAAAGTTTCCAAAAAATAGATCAGAGGCAATTGTACTTCTTCCAGCAGAGCTTTGCTACTACTGAAGGCAAATGAGCATAATGGTCACAAATCCAATACATTCAGGATTGGCACAGTCCAGAAGAAATCCAGATGCAGCAGACTTAACTTAAAACTTACAATAGTTATAACAAGTCTAAAACTTAACACTTAGCATACTATGTACAGAACACCATAGCAGGAAGAAGAGAGATAGGAAGAGAAAGTGAAACTCGGGCTCCTTCTGTCCTTACTTATATAGTCAGCATGACAGAAGAGATAAGAGAACCAGTTTAAGCCAGCTGTACTTAGCTTCTCTGAAGGAATAACCCAAACATCATGAAGCTTCTTTCACACAGAGAAGCTTCCAGAAACTTCCAGAACCCCCTTGAATAAATTAAGAGTAGGAAAGATCTCTACACATCAGACCAATACTTTCTGCGCTAAGAAATGCAGACTGACAGGTTCAACTCAAAACAGTGAAGGTTTTATGCCAGCCTTGACTCAATCATCTGTAAATGGAGCATAACAGCCCCAATACTCTGGGATAAACCTACAAGGTGCCTTTTCTTTCACCAATGGAACGCAGAGCCCGGTCCATTGGGATGTTCTCCTGCACAAGCCCATTGAAATGAATGCACCAAGAGGCAAGGGCACCAAGATTCACCCGAAGAGTGTATGTTCGCTTGTTCCCAAGAACGGAGACAAAAGGCAGCTTTGGAGATTGCTCTGCGTTTCCCCCACCTGCCCCCACCACTGCAACTGCCCTGTGTCTCTTCCTCCCACAGACATCAATGAGTGTGCCATGCAAGGAGTCTGCCAGGGGGGCGAATGCTTGAACACTCAAGGGAGCTTCCGCTGCGCATGCAAGCCAGGACATGTCCTGGGGCCTTCGCGGACCCATTGTGTGCGTACGTATCTTGGCTGGGGAGGTGGGAAGATCTCTCATATCTAACCAACCCAGCCTCTCTCTGCTCCTTCCCTCCCCAAAGAATATAATCCCTATCACATGGGTCTTAAGTCCTTTCTGCGCATTGTCTGGCCCACAGCTGACGATAAGCAAATGTCAATACTGACAGCCACCATATTAAAGTACTGGTAGCTGGGACCATGGAAGTGCAAGATTCAGGGGCTGGTGCAGATAAAGGAGTTAGTCTGAGTCAGGGCAGGTACTTGTGGGTCTTTCAGCACCATGGCTCAACTCTGCACTCTGCGCATGATCAGAGTTTTTTCTGCCAATGCTCTTGCTATTTTCTTTATCGTCATCAATTGCTTGTCCTAGTAAGAGTCTTCCTGATCAGGGTTCCAGCCAGACATATTCTACAGCTCAAGGGGAACACATAACTGGCTACCCTCCAGTTTCGCTTTCCTCACACAAGATTTTCTGGCTCCTGGAGGCCAGTGAGCATGCTCAGTCCTCTTTGGGCTTCTGCTTGGGCTTTCTGCCCCCTCTTAAGTCTTTCCACCCACTTTTATATTTTGTACTTATGCAAACCTCCAGCTTCCTTTGAACACGCTGATACCTCCCTGTAGTTTCTCAGTGAACTGGCCTCGTTTTTTTATTGGCACTCGTCACCTGAGTTTGCTGTGAGAAGGAAGTGATGGAATGCTTCACCCATTCCTTGGTACAGGGGCTTGTGACAATGGCAGTGCTGCGGACACCAAACTGTCTTTTTGTCTATTATAGAGGAGACTCCTCAGCTGCTGTGGTTGACACCATACTGATAAAGCACATTGCTTCCCCCTAAGAATCCTGGGAACTGTAGTTTAGCTCTGTGAGGGGGGGAAATGACAGTTCCTAGGATACTTTGGGGCAGCCATGTTCTTTAAATGTATAATGTGGGTGCTTATATCTTTCTGCTGACTCTATACCTTGTAGTGGGATTTAGTGGCCAGGCTTTCTGTGGAGAATTTGAGGTTTATTTTGTGTTTTTATTTTATGCATCATATTTTTAATCCTGTACTTTGGCCCAGGGAGTTTGGGGCAGCATAATAGGCTTTCCCCCTCCCAGTCCTGTTTTATCCACAAAACAACCCTGTGAGGTAGGCTAGGCCGAAAGAAAGAGACAGGCCAAGAATCCCACCTTCCATTGCAGCAATACAACAGCCCTGTGATGTAGGTTAGGCTGAGAGGAAGAGGTGGTCAAGCTTTCCCCCGTTACCTTTTAACCCCATAACGCTCCTGTGAGGTAAGTTAGATGGAGAGAAAGAGACTGACCAAGAATATCCCCCTTTTCCATTTTTAGCCACACAACAACCCTGTGAGGTAGGCTAGGCTGAAAGAGAGGAACTAGCATACAGTCGTTGAGTGAGTTTACCAGGCCAGTGGGTTTTTGAAACTGGGTCTCTTAATCGTTGTCCTTGTTTTCTCTTGTGACCCCCTAACACCTCTCTCTCTCTCTCTCTCTCTCTCTCTCTCTCTCTCTCTCCTTCTCTTTGTGGGGGACGACGATAGCGGAGAAGGCTGGGGAGAAGAGTTTGTGCTTCCGACTGGTGAGCCCTGAGCACCATTGCCAGCACCCGCTGCCCACCAAGCTCACCCGCCAGACCTGCTGCTGTAGCGTGGGCAAGGCCTGGGGGGCACGTTGTGAGCGCTGCCCAGCCGACGGAACCGGTAAATAGAAGAGGTCTTTTCCCTCTCCCCCATTTCCTCCTGCGTTCTGCCACACCTGGACCAGATGTTCCCCACCCCTGTTTGTACAAAATCATTTTTGTTTTCCCTGGGCATTTGGAAAACACCAAAGACATGCTGTTGTACTGTTCAGTCTGTTTTTTAATGCTTTATTTACTTATCTTTTAATATGTTTTTATTGATTCTCCATAAGTGCAAACAGAAATGTCTTCAAATTTATTCTGATAGTTAATAATGATGGGGACAGGTGTACATCACTAGGAAGGGTATTCCACAACTAGGGAGCCACCACTGAAAAGGCCCTGTCACAGGCCAGCACCAACTGGGCAGCCCTCGGCAGTGGTGCCACCGACAAGGCCTCACCTGCCAATTGTAGGGTCATGCCACTGTTTGTGTGACCAATTTTCTGTCTCTCTTTTTCCACCCGGACAGCTTCTTTCAGAGAGATCTGCCCTGCGGGAAAAGGCTACCATATCCTTACCTCACACCAGACTCTGACGATCCAAGGCGAGAGCGATTTCACACTCCAGATCCACCCAGATGGCAACACAGACCTGCAGCAACAACCACCCGTGGAGCCACCCACCCACCCACCTGTGGGCAGCGACTCGCAGGAGCCAGAAGGTCAGTTCCCAAATGGGTGGGCAGGCAAGCCGAAAGCTTCCTGAAGTTGTGGGGCAAGTGGATTTCTTCCACTTGCATCTTTGAGTTCTTTCCCCCTCATAGTATGGAATGAAACACCTGCTTCTTAAATTTTGGAAGGTTGGTGGGCTATAAAGTTGAATGAAGTACTGGGTGTGTGTTTAGTACAGAGGCTGTGATCCCCATTTTTACTCCCCCATTGCCTAGAGCAGGCTTCCCCAAGCTGGTGCCCTCCAGATGTTGGTGGGCTATAATTCCCATCAGCCCAAACCATTGGCCTTGCTGGCTTGGGCTTATGGAGTCCAGTAACATCTGGAGGGACTACCCACCCTGTTTTAACAAAAGCCAGTTAAAACAAAGCAGGATCGAACCCCGACTTCAGGTCCTGACTTGTTAAATGATTTTGGTTAGGGTAAACCACAGTTCCCTGGGTTTCTATATAATGTAATGCTGTGACTTCTTCCATAGTAAAAGTGGGAGCTGTCACTCTTCTCATCTCACAATGAAGATGAAGGAAATAGGAGAAGGGGTATCACCACCCCACCCTCAATGATTGGCCATGCTAGCTGGGGCCGATGGGAGGTTGGAGTCTAATAACATCTGGAGGGCACCAGGTTGGGGATACCTGGTCTAGAATGTGTGTGTTTGCGTGTGTGATATTTCCTGGGAGTAGGGGTGGTGATGGAGGAGGGCTGCATTAAACTCTACCCATTTCTGCCTCCATGTCAGTGCAGCTGCAGTGGGGTCTGTCTGTCTGTCTGTCTGAACTTTCTTTAAAACATCTAACTGATTTCTTCCTTTATTTGTATCTTGCAGTCATAACTCCAGCTATGGTAAGTGTCAGCTGCATTGCTGCACCGTGAAGGAGTCGGTGGCGATCTCTAGTAAGATGAGGTGGAAAAGAAGTTAACTGGCTGTGATTTTTTAAAATTATGTGATTTATTATTACAACGATAAGGCCACTCTCTCTCTGAGGAGCTCAAGGTGGTCGACCCTGGTCTCCCACAAGCCCTAGTCTGTCACTCTTAACTGCTGCACCATGCTGGCTCTCTAAAGGCAGTCTAATGCCAAACTTGTCACTTATTCAGATGTGACCCTCAGTCAGTAGAGCATCACAGGGTTGTGGGTTCGAGCCCCACGCTGGGCAAAAAGATCCCTGCACTGCTGGGGAGGATTGCCTAGGTGACTCTTGTGATGACTCTACAATTCTATGATTCTATGACCCTTCTGGTAGTGGAATCCTAGTACTTTCAGCAACCTAGAAAGTATTGGGGTGTTGAATCTGGGACAAAACCATCCTGGTGACAATGGCCTTTTCTGGTGTCAATTTTCAAATGACATTAAAAATAAGTGGCAAGCAGGCTGACCCTGCCATCTGGGCATAGTAATTAGTACACAACAGACGTTTTTTCTGTGCAAGCAATGGGAAGCCGGGCAAGAATGGAATTGCTGATTTCAGTGGGGCTTACTCAGGGGAACTGCCCACTGGATTGGGCCCCAATTTTATATTTAATAGGAAGTGGAGGCACCTTAGGCTTTCAAGCCACATTATTTGTGCCAGTCATGGTGGGTCCCAGATGAACTGTTTATCGAGCGTTCCTCCCAATTTGCTAGCACAGAGTGTACGTGGAAGATACCCGGCGCCTGCTCTTTACTGAACATTTGTGCCGATTTGTTCGCGGAGTGTACAACAACTGAGCATTCAGCCTTATTTGTTTATATGGAGGTGAAGCACCAGAGGTGTGGGGATCCTCCAGCCTGCAGGCCGAATTTGGCCCATACCGCCACTTTTTCTAAACCACTCCCACCTGCCTATCAGTGAGCATTGCTCTTGACAACAGCTGATGGGCAGGAGGGCGAGGTTCGATTCTGCTTTGGCTGTGCAGGTGTTCCCAGTAGGGATCAGACGCTTGCAGCCAAAGCAGCAGCAGGATTTAACTCCCCGACACATCAGCTGATGGAGGGAGAGAGAGAGAGAGAGAGAGAATTAAATCTTACTCAGTTTGGCTGCACACTCCTCTTCCCACCTGTGATGGGACATCCCACCCATCAATTGTGTGACATCATAATGATGCCATGTGATTGGCAGGTGGCTTGTCCTGTCCACCTGCCAATGTTTGCCTTGTGGGGCGGGGAGATAGAAAGATCTGGCCCCCCAGCCAAAATTGTTTCCTACCCCTGTTATACACCTTGTAAGTTTACCATTTATCCCACATTTCCCTGTGCGTTTCTTCTTTCATTCCCCTAACTTCAGAAACTCCTTTTTTAAAAAAACAAAGTGGGTTTGTTGCACCAGAGCACTTCAGTTGCACAAACCTAAAGTTCTAGTCCTGTGACGGAATCCCTCCTGCAAAGTAGGGAAAGAGCGGGGTGAGGAGGGAGTGTAGCTCAGTGGCTAGAGTACCTGCTGGGTATGCAGAAGGTCCCAGGTTCAATCCCCAAAGATACCTGCAACAAAAAAGGATCAGGTTGAGGGGGTGGGAACAGAGGCAGGTTTAGGGCAGCACAAGCAGGGTGGCTGCACTGGGCGAGCAGCCAAGGAGAGCACCTTCCCAAAACCCAGTAAGCACTTGCCTGGCTTCAGGAAGGAGGCGTGAGGGCTTTGACAGGGTTCCTAGACTTCTCCTGTTTCCTTTCCAAAGCTGGGCAAGCATTTACCAGGCTTTGAGAAAGAGGCAGGAGGGTTCTAGGACCCTGCCAGAGCCTTGTGCCTCCTTCCCAAAGCCCACCTTAAGCGAGGGCTGGGGGGAGGGTATAAAATGTTGGCCTCGCACAGAGCAATATATTGCTAAGGTCTGCCCTTGGCAAGCTGCTGCCAGTCAGTGCAGACAATACTGGGTTAGATGGGTAAGCAGGCCAGCCTCATCCACAGCCGCTTCCTATGTGACCACGGGGCTAGCCACATACAAATCTGCCTTGGCCTGTAATGTTGTCCCTTTCTTTCATCACTTGACCCTTCACCCCCCAAAAAACCATTTCCAGTTGCCCAGCTATGTGACAACCTCGGAGCAGCAGCCTGTCTTCTTCGCCAACACCCCCACCTTCGGTCCCCGTTACCCTGGTGAGTGTGAGCAGGAATTTCATTGGCCTGGGGCCCTGGTGTGTGAGAAGTCTCTCTGCAAAACTCTCCCCCCACCCTCCATCCTGTGCTCAGAGGCACTGCTGCCCAGGAGCCCGGCAGTGCCATGTTCGTAGGCTACAACCGTTTCTCTCTTTCGGCTCACAGCCGTGATCGCCAAGCCTACAACCGCTGTCGTGGTGAAATATCCCGAAGAGGACAAGAACGTCAGCGAATTTGACATGCCCCCCACACAGGTGACAGGTGAGCTTGGCAGAAGAAGATAAGAAGAACGGGCTGGATGTGAGCCCAGCATCCTGCTCTTTCAGGGACCAACTAGGTTCTCAGGAGAAACGTGTAAGCAGGGCTGGAGTGCAACACCCACTGTCCCCACCTGTCTTTTACAGCAACCGGTGGGTGGACGCAGGTGGTGCTGTGGTCTGAACCACTGAGCCTCTTGAGCTTGCCGATCGGAAGGTCGGCAGTTCGATTCCACAAACTGAGCTCCCATTGTTCTGTTCCAGCTCCTGCCAACCTAGCAGTTTGAAAGCATAGCAGCACAAGTAGATAAATAGGTATCACTGTGACGGGAAGGTAAACAGCTTTTCCGTGAACTCTGGCTTCTGTCACGGTGTCCCATTGCACCAGAAGCAATTTAGTCCTGCTGGCCACATGACCCAGAAAGCTGTCTGTGGACAAACGCCGGCTCCCTCGGCCTGAAAGCAAAATGAGCACCACATCCCCATAGTCGCCTTTGACAGGACTTAACCATCCAGGGGTCCTTTACCTTTTTAAAATAATAATAATAATGATGATGATGATGATGATGATGATAATGATGATGATGATGATGATAATAATAATAATAATAATAATAATAATAATAATAATAATAATTTATACCCCACGCATCTGACTGGGTTTCCCCAGCCACTCTGGGTGGCTTCCAACAAAGTATTAAAATACAATGGTCTGTTAAACATTAAAAGCTTCCCTAAACAGGGCTGCCTTCAGATGTCTTCTAAAAGTCTGGTAGTTGTTCTTCTCTTTGACATCTGGTGGGAGGGTGTTCCACATGGTGGGTGCCACTACCGAGAAGGCCCTCCCACCAGATTCAGTGAGGTGACAGTTCAGTAGGGGGGTGTTTCCCACTGAAGCATCTGGTTGGCCTCTGCGGAAAACAAGATGCTGACCTTTGGTCTGGTCCAGCCACTACCCCCCTCTTAGGTCTCTTTTAATGTAAGCCACTTGTAGGGAGTTAATGTGGAGGGTATAAGTAACAGGAACATGGTGATGGTGATATGATAAGGGCCTCCCATGTTTTAAAGCATATTTGTTTTCCCATATCTCTCTCTCCCCGCACCCTGTAGAGACGGACATTTGTAAACTGAGACGCAATATTTGCGGCCACGGCGAGTGCATCCCTGCAAGCCCTGGCTACACCTGCCATTGTTACCAAGGATACCGCAGGCATCCCCAGCACAGGTATTGTGTAGGTAAGGGGCATTTTTCCTCAAATGCACGCACATCCCTTTTCCCACTCCCTGACAAATTTGCTGCTTGGGAAAACCTTGCACCACTCAATTGCCCTTCCTCCGCCTTCCTCTCTCTCCCCCCACCACTTTCTTCTCCCCAGATGTGAATGAGTGTGAGCTGGATCCTTGCGGCGGCAGTGGGAAGGGCGTTTGCATGAACACCGGCGGCTCCTACAACTGCCACTGCAACCGTGGCTACCAGCTGAAGGTCCACAAGGGAGTGCGGTCCTGCGTGGGTGAGACACTTGTGGGTCCTGGGGATGGTGAGAGGTTCCAGGGCCCGCCCCCCGCCCCACTCACAGCACCCCCCCACTTCCCCCTTTCCAGATATTGATGAATGTGCCAAGCCCAAAGTCTGTGGGGACGGAGGATCCTGCATCAATTTCCCGGGACACTACAAGTGCGAGTGCCATGCAGGCTACCGGCTCAAGCCCTCCCGCCAGCTCCTCTGTGAAGGTACAATGGGTGGGGTTATGAGTGGGGGGTAGGGGTGGCAAGCACTGCAGAAATAAGGTTGCGTTTTGATTCAGTGTTTAGTCCTGGGAAATAAAATGGGGGGGTTATGATAGCGTAACTGTCATCTACTGGTTGCATGCAGAGGAATTGTGGGAGGCACCAACAGTCTGTCTGTCCCCCACCCAGCAAACACCCTGGGGAAAATGGCTCAGAGACAGGGGACTGGTGGTGGGACACTGAGGAGAGGTCAGAGGTAGCAGACTGGGAGGAGTCAGAAGCTGAAGAGGCAACAGGGTTTAGTGAACAGGAAAATGCTGTGGCAGAGAGCAGATGAGGTAGGCTGTGCAAGAGTCCAGGGAGTCTCCCCCTCCTGCTGGGACCAGCTCCCTTTCCTCTGGTCTCTGAGCACACACAGAGAAATGAGAAGAGCAGGACAAAGATTAGCAGCTTGAGACTGTGGGAGGGGGGGGGGACCCTGGAGAAGAGGAGCCTTAGAGAGGGGTGGGAAGGCTGAGGAGGCTGACTTCCGCAGAATTATCTAAGTCTTTCTGTAGGTTTCCATTTGGTGGGACTGGTGTAGACAGTATCTTGGTTGCAAGGCAATTTAGAGCCAAAGCATAGGCCTGGGTTCACTTTGTTGAACCAGGCAGAGGGCCTTCTCGGTAGTGGCGCCCGCCCTGTGGAACGCCCTCCCTTCACATGTCAAGGAAATAAACAGCTATCTGACTTTTAGAAGACATCTGTTTAGGGAAGTTTTTAATGTTTGATGTTGTCGCTTTTTTATTATTGTTATTGGTGTTCTGTTGGGAGCTGCCCAGAGTGGCTGGGGAAACCCAGCCAGATGTGTGGCGTATAAATAATAAATTATTATTATAATTATTATTATATTATTCTGCCCTCTTAATTGCTTCTCACCTCTGGTGTCCCTTCTTTCCTTGCAATCTTGTTTTTGATTACAACCATCGTTCCCACCTCATTATGGTGGACTAACATGGAAAATTGCATTACCCAAAAAACTTACCTGGTACCCTTGTTTTCTGAAAGGAAGAACAAAGGCTACCTCTTTTGTCTCTCATTTTGGAGGAATTTTACAGAACAAAACAAAAACAAAAACTTTACACTTGCCTCTTCCACAAGCCTCTCAATAAATTTGGGATAAGTAACATCTAACTGGTTGAAATTTTTCCTTGACTTAATATACAGCTTTTTATTATTGGAACTCAGCTTCATTAGTAAAAAAGAAAGTTATAAATGTGTTGTAACACTGTGGCACCAGATGGCGCTGTAGAGCTGGAATCAGAACTGAATTAAATTTTCCATGTTGAGCTATAAAATGGTTTGTAAAAAATCATTTTCAGAGCTGCATTTTTTCATAGCTGTGTAGATGCAGCCTTGGTACTCCTTATTTCTCAAATGGTTTCAGCTAGGGGTTTATTCTGCATCTCTTGTAAGTCATCTGCGTCACACTTCTCGCTCCTTCCTTTTTTATGGTGATGGTACTCTCGACTTACCTGTCTGTACAGCATCTTGTGGCAAGCATCTAAGATAATCAGCTTTATTGTTTCTGCTTGTTAACGTAACTTCTCATGCCAACCTGGGTTTGGTTGGGTTGAGTTTTTATGGGTTTGTCTCATGAACCTCTGTTTTGTTATTTGGGCTACACTGATAAGTTAAAAAATAAAAATCCACAAACAAACAAATAAACCCCGTTTCCTTTCCAGATATTGATGAGTGCCTTGACCCTGGAACTTGCCCCGACGGGAAGTGTGAAAACCGTCCCGGCAGCTACAAATGCAGCCCCTGCCCACCAGGCTTCCGGGGTCGAAATGGTGTGTGTGGAGGTAAGAAGCAAGGCCTGAGCCCTGCCTTAAGGCTTTGCTGGGCTCAGCCTCTTTTTATCATGGGCAGGCCAACCCTGGCTTGGAAACCTTGCTGCTGATTTCCCCCTGCTTTAATTTCGATGCTGTTGCCATGACGAGAATCCGTATATTTTGTCATGTAGTTCATAGTATTATAATTGCATTCGTATAATCATTTAGATTTTTACGTTGGATAGATATTAGGGTGGGGCAATATCTGGGCAATATATCACCAGCTAAACATCCCAATATACCAATATATCACAACGTCTGAAATAAGGATGGAGCTATGTAGAGGCATGGGCTGGCTTCCTTTTTATTTCCTGCATTGTGATTTTTGCATAACACACACACACACACACACACACACACACCAGGTCAGAAGTTACGAAACCGATATCATGATATGGCATAGCTGTCAACTTTTCCCTTTTCTTGCGAGGAATCCTATTTGGAATAAGGGAATTTCCCTTAAAAACCGGGAAAAGTTGACAGCCATGTGATATGGGCTTGAAACCAGTTTTGGACGATCTGTCGTTCAGCCCTAGATACTGTGAAGTGACATTTGTGCTGTAAACTGCCTTTTTATCAGGCTTCAGGGACTCGGCTTTCTCTCCTCTTCGGCAGTAGATAAGCAGAACAAAGCGAAAGGAGTCTCTTACCAGTTAAAGATTTTAATGATCACAGCGAGAGAACCAAGAATCCATTCCTAGGAATGAAGGTGCTCCCAGTTAACGGTTCCACCCACTTCCCCACTAGTCACTCACATCACTACCGCATCTTGCAACCTGATCTCACAACCACTGTGCTTTCTGTGCTGCCACCTTATCTGCTCTCCTTGACCTTGCGCTGAGCGGATGGACACCTTTCAGTTAAAGGGAGTCTGTTAACTCTCTCTTTCCCAGTTCTTCTTCTCCTAGCTCTTCACCACCCAGTACTTCACAACTTCTGTCTTCTGAACTATGTCCCTCTGCAAACCACTGTTCCAAATCTATACTGTCCCACTGCTCCTGGGAAGATTCAGGATCCTGATCAGGAGCAGGGGTAGGTTCCCACCATTCCTCCTCAGTGCAGCCCTCCTCAGCACAGTCCCTGACACTTTTGGTCTTCTGAAGAAAGGTGGTGTATAAAAGACATAAAAAATCAGACTAAAGAAGCACCATTCCGTCCTCACAAAGCCCTCCAGCAGAGCTCTCCTTCCGTTGCTCAGGGCACAAGGAGTGAAGCTCCCTGGGTTACTCTCCCTGCAGATGTGAATGAATGCGCCGAGAGCACGCTCTGCAAACATGGCCGGTGTAAGAATGTTGACGGCTCCTTCCTCTGCATCTGTGACGACGGATTTGTCCCTGCACCCGATTCCCACAGCTGTCTTGGTAATTCCCCACACCTCCCTGGTGCACGGAGCTTCCTGGTGGGAGGGAACCTGTACAGGCTGGTTTCTGTGATGTCACAGCAGCACAGCCAATGACAAGGGGGAGGCCAAGGTGGTCACCCAAGCAGATTTAGTGCCACAAATCTTGAGTCCCACCCTAATGATCTGTTCACAGAGCACCATTTTTAAATAGCCCAGGAATTCTCATAGATGTCTAATGAAGCAGAATATTGGGAGATTCAGGACACTTAAAAAAAGTCCGTCTTCACGCAGACTGTGGAACTCACTTCCACTGGAGACAGTGATGGCCAACAGCTTGGATGGCTTTAAAAGAGGATTGGACAAATTCAAGGATTTCACCAGCTGATAACCACAACAGCTATTCTTGCCACAGTCAGAGGCAGTAGTGCTTTTGAATACCAGCTGCTAGAAACCACAGGAGGGGAGAGGGATCACAGGGTGGTTCATAACATAGACCTCTAGTTCGAACCTCTTGTCAGCCATGAAACTCAGTTTGTAACCTTGGGCCAGTCACTATTTCTCAGCCTAGCCAACTTCACAGTGCTGTTGTGAGAATAAGGTGGAGGGAGAAGCAGGGGAACCATGTATGCTTCTCTTGGCTACAGGGTGGGTGGGATAAAAAATGTCATAAAAGCAATGTTCCTGTCCAGGAAAGGACTTCCTTCCAATCTCGACTAGGCCAGAGATGGGGAATCATTGGCACTCCCGGGTATTGTTGGACTACAACTTCCTTCATCCCTAAGAACACTGGGCTGATGGGAGTTGTAGTCCCACAACATCTGGAAGGCTGGGAGAAGGCTGAGTGAGGCGGAAACACTGAAGAAGTGGGCTGATTTGTTTCTCTCCATGCAGATATCAATGAATGCGAGAATGGGTCTCTCTGTACCTATGGTTCCTGTGTGAACACCCTGGGATCCTTCAAGTGCCAGTGCCCCGTGGGTTTCCAGGCTGTGAAGGATGAGCCCCGCTGTGAAGGTGAGAGCGGCCTGGGATTTTGTTTTTGGCTTGGATTATTGGACTAGTTTTGGATTCCACCTGCGACACTGAGGAGGAGCATAAGGAAGTAGCTCCTTTGAGCTTGTGCAGAGTGCCTGAGGAGCTGAAGCCGTCCTCCCTGCATCACAGGCTTGAGACCCTCCTCTCCCTCTGTTTTCAAACACAATGAACCATGCTTCTGAAGGTTAGAGATGGGATTCTTTGGCTGTGTATTCCCTCCTGAGAACGAGGGGAGAGGTTTGCTTATGAAGAGGTTTGCTTGTGTGTGCGTTTTTGTACTCCCCACTAATGGCCAGCAGGACTGAGGCTCGGAATGCATGTTCAGTCCCGCAGCTCAGCTGTCAAGCACAAAAAGTAGTACTAGAGTATTGCAGATATTAATATTGTGCAGCTTGAAGTGACTGGATGCATAAAAGCTGACTCCTTTTGGAATGAAACATTGTTGAGACCCATCAGATATTATTTTAAAACTTTACTCGCACAACTTTCTTCAGAACAGGACAAAAACTTCAAAGATGCATGCAAACAATTCCAGGCAAGATCTTGTGCTGTCCAGCACAGGTTCAGCATCTTAGAAAGAAAAGATAATTCCAAACAGGCCTATAATCAAAGGTCTCTCTCTCTCCTTAGAGCCTCCATTTTGTCTGGAGCTGTTTTCTCTTCCTTCAGGAGACTCTTTGACATATATTTACTCCCACAGAGCCTTGGAACAAAGACTCCACCACCCTTCCAAGATGGCAAATTTGCAATTCAACAGCTCACATGTGATATAAAGTTAAACACTCCCAGTGTTAGCTAGCAGAGAATAACAACAGTTAATTATCAACCCATCAAGGTGCTTTGAGAGCTTAGTACACTCCAGTGGAATTTCCCCATGGCAAACCTTTTCAGCAATGCACAAAGGCATTCTCCATTTCAGTGTCAATTAAACAATTATACTTAACACAGAGGCGAGAACAATGCCATTGAGCAGGTACCAATCTCCTTTTCATTTTGACGAACCATAGCCAACCTCTTAGGCTTGGGACAAAGGGTGGGTTTTCCAGGTTTTCCAGGCAAGTACCTTCTCCTTTCCTCCTGTCCCTGCAGACCTGAATGAGTGTGACTTCCCAGCAGCCTGTGTTGGTGGCGAGTGCCTGAACACCTTGGGCTCTTACCAGTGCCTGTGCCGGGCCGGCTACCAGTTGGAGGGTGGTCGGAAGTGCCAAGGTGAGTGAGGCAGTTCACCTTATTGCAGATATTAATACTGCAGAGCTTGAAGCAACTGGATGCATAAAAAAACTGACCCCTTTTGGAATGAAACAATGTTTAGACCCATAAGTTTGATTCAGGCTTTACTTGCGGAGCTTTCTTAGAAAAAACATCAAAGATACATCCCGACCATTCCATGCAATAACTTGTGCATGTCCTGCACAGGCCCAGCATCTTATAAGGAATAAACAGACCTAGAAACAAAGCGCTCTCTCTCTCTCTCTCTCTCTCTCTCACACACACACACACACACACACACACTCACTCTCTTTACAGCCTCCATTTCCCCAGGATCTCTGTTCACTTTTGTAGAGGCCCATTTACACCTCCTTTGTTCTCTCTGTGGCCTTCAGAGAAAGACTCACACACAAAAATGGAGACCCACAGCCTGACACAGGCATAGAGTTTAATATTATTTATTTCATGTGATCTAAGCCAGACATGTGACAGAGAACAACAACAGTTACCAACTCATCCAGGTGCTTAAGGTAAAAGGTAAAGGTACCCCTGCCCGTTCGGGCCAGTCTTGCCAGACTCTAGGGTTGTGTGCTCATTTCACTCTATAGGCCGGGAGCCAGCGCTGTCCGCAGACACTTCCAGATCACGTGGCCAGCGTGACAAGCTGCATCTGGCGAGCCAGTGCAGCACACGGAACGCCGTTTACCTTCCCGCTGGTAAGCGGTCCCTATTTATCTACTTGCACCCGGAGGTGCTTTCGAACTGCTAGGTTGGCAGGTGCTGGGACCGAACGACGGGAGCGCACCCCGCCGCGGGGATTTGAACCGCTGACCATGCGATCGGCAAGTCCTAGGCGCTGAGGTTTTACCCACAGTGCCACCCGTGTCCCAGGTGCTTAGAGAGCTCTTATTTCGCTTCAGTGGAATCTTCCAGTTGAACCCTTTCAGCAATACACATAGGCATTCTCCAATTCAGTGTGAATTAAATAATTATACTTATTTAACACACCTTGCTATTAGGGACGCGGGTAGCGCTGTGGGTTAAATCACAGAGTCTAGGACCTGCCGATCAGAAGGTCGGCAGTTCGAATCCCCGCGACAGGGTGAGCTCCTGTTGCTTGGTCCCTGCTCCTGCCAACCTAGCAGTTCAAAAGCACACCAGTGCAAGTAGATAAATAGGTACCGCTCTGGTGGGAAGGTAAGTGGCGTTTCCGTGTGCTGCTCTGGTTCGCCAGAAGCGGCTTAGTCATGCTGGCCACATGACCCGGAAGCTGTACGCTGGCTCCCTCGGCCAATAAAGCGAGATGAGTGCCGCAACCCCAGAGTCGGTCACGACTGGACCTAATGGTCAGGGGTCCCTTTACCTTTTAAATACACCTTGCCAACAGTGGGCTTGGAATGGGGTGAGGGGGGGGGAGCTGACTTCTGAGGCTCCAGGTTCTTGTGTCCCTGAGCAACATGCGCCTGCAGCACCAACATGCGTGGCGTTGCCTCCCCAGATGTTGACGAGTGTGCGAAAGACCTTGACCTCTGCCAGCCGCACGGGGCCTGCGAAAACACTGAGGGGTCCTTCGTGTGCGTCTGTGATGATGGATTTGCTCCTTCTGAAGACCAACAGAGCTGCGAGGGTGAGCGTGGCACATGAGGGGGGTGGCAAGAGCACTGGGGGTGGGGGGAGAGCTTTTTCTTTTGCCAAGTGCCTCAGTCACGGTGGGTGAGAATCCAGCAGGCCTGAAAGAGGCGATGATTCTTTCTTGTGGGGAAGTGAACGACTTTTCTCTCCCTCTCTTTCCCCTCAGAGCTGCCACACAACAAAAAGGAGTGCTACCTGAACTTTGACGACACCGTCTTCTGCGACAGTGTCCTCGCCACCAACATTACCCGCCAGGAGTGCTGCTGCTCGCTTGGGGCAGGCTGGGGAGACCATTGCGAAATCTACCCTTGCCCTGTGCTCAATTCTAGTAAGTCTGAGGGGACAGCTGCATGGAGGGTGTTTCGTTAAGAGATCTTGATAAGTGATGCTGACAGCTCCTCCTGTCACCTTTGAATACAGGGCAAGAACCATAGCTCGGTGGTAGAGCAGGACTTTGCAGGTCTGCGAAAGACTCCCACTATGAAAGTCTGGAGAGCTGCTGCCAGTCAGTGTAGACCAGGCATGGCCAAACTTGGCCCTCCAGCTGTTTTGGGACTACAACTCCCATCATCCCTAGCTAACAGGACCAGTGATCAGGGATGATGGGAATTGTAGTCCCAAAACAGCTGGAGGGCCAAGTTTGGCCATGCCTGGTGTAGACAATACTGAGCTAAATGGACCAGAATTTGTATGAGGCAGCCTTTATACTTCTCCATTTCCTTGTACTGTTCCTCAGCAGACCAGCTTTTAGGGGAGAAGGGTTCCCTTAGCTCAGTGTTGGGGTATCCACTTCAGCTGCAGAAGACCCCCAACATCTCCAGGGAAAAGCATTAGGTAGCAGCAGCTCTTGGGAACGACTCTGTTTTCCCCCTTTTCTTTCTTTTGTAAAGTACAGCAGTTATAACAGCAGGTGAAAATGAAAACAAAACCATGCAATAGGCACATAGAATAAGTGCATATGGATTAAGTACCCAAGTCCAAGTCATGAAAGAAAAAAGTTGTCTTCACATAAATAATATTTGTGCTATTTGATACTCTCTTCTCTGCCCGACACCTCCCTCTCGGAGCAGACAGTGCTGTGCTTGAAGGAGAAATGGTGCAAAACAGGCCTTCTTAGGATAGCAGAAAATCCCCAACTGCCAGCCAGGGATAAATCTTCCCAAGCAGGAAATGTTGCAGAGCGGGTGGCCCTTGGAGCCTGTACCTTTAGGCTGATGGTTATTTATTACCAGCTTTATATATATCTTTCTCCTCACTCCACATAGTTGAGTTCCATACTCTCTGCCCGGATGGCAAAGGCTTCATTCTGGATGACACCATCCTCAACTATGGCATCCCAGCACATCGTGGTGAGTCTTTTGAGCCATGACATACAAAGAGATGTTGGGTGTGTATCTTTATTTTCACTGGGTGGCCCACCTTGCCCATACCTGTGACTCTCAGATGCTGTGTGACTCTGGCTCCCAGCAGACCCAGCCAGCAGAGCCCGTGATGAGGGATGATTTGAGTCTCTACTCCAAAGATTTGTTCAACCCAGGGGCACAGCAACTCAGGTCCAGGACCAAAAATGACCCTCCTGGCCCCTCTGTCTGGCCTTCCGGATTCTCCCCAGACCACACCCTCCCCCTGACACCCTCCTCAGGTGCGTTTGCCTGGCTGGAATGTTTTATTGGACTCTGAGGAAGCCTCTTGCTTGTCTGGGTGGAGAGATGTGGGGTCAAGATGCAAGGAAGGCTCTTGAGTGTCAGGAGTGGAGCCCAATGAACAAAGGGGTGAGTGCTCCTCCTGTTGCTCCACTCATGGCTCCATTCCATGGCTCCTAGCTGAAGAAAAAAACACATGAATGAAAAATCTCTCTACGAGATTTTTACAGCCTGCATCTTCTGCATTATTTTTTTTTGTGTGTAAGGGAACCAAGTTATTTAAGTCTTTTGGAACCTTTTTCTTCTTTATTTTACCGCTAACGGATGGAGATTTGTAACTTCCTAAACTCTGTGAGTAAAATCTTCACTCATTTGCAAAGCTTACATGTCTAAAATATATTCCTAGCCTAAGTATTTTTGTGGGAAATGTTTGTTCAAAGGTGGATGAGGGCAGATGTAAAATCTAAGTTTTAATGGGCTTGGTTGCTATCACCACTGTGCTAACTGTTACGAGAGAGTAAGGCTCTCTTCCAAACCTTTCTCTCCAACATAAAGAGATCACAGAACTCTGTCCCTGATATTGGGCATGGTTTGCCCAATATGGTTTCGTGGGCCAAATTCAGACACCTGGTGGTCTAATGAGGTCCACAGGTTAGACATTCACCCCCATCCCCCTTCAATGCATCTGCTCTGTTCACCCAATATTCAGTAAATGGTTTCCACTGTACAGTATTAGGAACATAGTTTCATGTTTGTCTTCCCTCTTTATAACATAGGCAAGCTGCAGTCCCATAGTCACCTCTGAGTAAGTGCCACTAAAACAGTAGGACTTACTTCTGAGCAGACCTATAATTGCACTGTCTGCTTTGACATTACTGTGCCCTCATAGATACTTTGCTCTCCTGACCTCAGAAGCTGCATAATTTATATGTGCTGATTGCTCCATAACAGGGTTTCCTGGCTGGTGTCCAAGTCTGAATCACATTATAAAAACAAACATACAAACAACACATTTTTTAATAATCAATCCAAAATATTGAAACTTTCTCTCCACAACCATCCAGCTCAAACTTTGGAATATTCAGAATTACACCTAACTGTCAGATGCTGCTTAAATGGTTATATATCCTTCACATTTACTGAAATGGTGATGATCTGGAAGTCTACGACTTTCCTTTGCATTTTACAACGTGCGTGCCACCTGAGGCAGCTGCTTTGCCTCGCCTCACGGGTGGGCCGGCTCTGACGAAATGCAAATTGTCCCAATGATATGGAGAATTTTAGGGTTTCATTTGGAGCATGCCCTTCCCCATCCTGGCGCCCTCTGGAGGTTTTGAGCTATAATTCCCAGCAGCCACTGTTCGGACATGCGCTGAGGAAGGTTGCATTTGAGCCCCACAGGAATGATGCCTTGATTTGCTGGGTGGGTGAGGTTTCCCCGGATTAACAGCCTCTCCTCCCTTTTCGTTGCAGACATTGATGAATGCGCCTTATTTGGGGAGGAGATCTGCAAAGAAGGGAAGTGTGTCAACACTCAGCCTGGCTATGAATGTTACTGCAAGCAAGGCTTCTACTACGATGCAAACCTCTTGGAATGTGTCGGTAGGCAAGAGGGCCAAAAATGATGGGGAAAGCTGCAGGACTCCATGGGGGGGTCCGTCCCCCCAAAACCCCTCAACAACTGTATCCGGATTTTCACTTTTGCAAATATGGCAATTCTAGTCTATTTTTGTGTGTGTGTCTTGTGGGTGACAACCTATCACCCAAAGCATAAAAACACCTTATACCATGAGCGTAGCCAGGATTTTTGTTGGGAGGACTTTTGTTAGGCAGAACCAATGTGATCGGTCAGTTAAGTATTTCTATTGTTTTACTTGATCTATGCTCATGCCTTATACTGAATTAGACCCTTGTTCTATCTATCTTATCTCAGCCTGTGCTTGGGTTTCTGGTTTTGTTGATGGTTATATTTCATTGTAGTATTTCACCTTGCGTATTTTGACATTAATTAATTAATAATGATAGGCAGGTAAGTGTGCAACTTTAGCAGGCTGCTTTCTTTTTTTTAAAAAAAACAGCAATATTTAGATTTCTGTCGCTACACCTTTTTAAGAAACACTGCATTTTGTTTTTAAAAGGCAAGTAACTGTTTCTAGCAAGGCACCCCTTTCGCTCGCATTTATTTTTGATTCGGATTTGGTGTGGCCAACGGCTAGTACGATAACGTTATTTGGATTGTTTCTAGCTCAGCTTTTAAAAATCTCTTGGAAAACAAGCAACATGTTGTGAAAGCAGTGTGTCATTTGGCAAAGGTTTGTAGCGAAGGGTGTGTGGAAGCTAAAAAGGTGTAACGGTAGGCCTTGAACACTCAAGATATCCTGTGTGTGTCAACTTTTTAGAGAGGAGAGGGAAAAAGTCGCACTAAGTAGTATGATCTGCGCCCACAAGAACTGCACTGCCATTCTTTTTGATACACACACACACAGAGTGGTACCTCTGGTTACGAACTTAATTCATTCTGGAGGTCCGTTCTTAACCTGAAACTGTTCTTAACCTGAGGTACCACTTTAGTAATGGGGCCTCCTGCTGTTGCCGCCATGCGATTTCTGTCCTCATCCTGAGGTAAATTTCTTAACCCGAGGTACTACTTCTGGGTTAGCGGAATCTGTAACCCGAAGTGTTTGTAACCTGAGGTGTTTGTAACCCAAGGTACCACTGTATACAGTGGTTCCTCAGTCTATGAACTTAATTCGTTACGGAAGCGTTCTTATACCAAGGTGCGCTTTCCCTACTGAGGCCTTGTGCCGCCAGTGCCCTTCCACTGTTCGTCTTCCGAGGCAAAGTTCGCTAAGTGTGTGTGGAATACAGAAACTGCAAGACCTGAATTCCAATCCTGTCTCTCTCCTAGATGTGGACGAGTGTTTGGACGAGTCGAACTGTGTCAACGGGCGTTGTGAGAACACGCGTGGGAGCTTCCGCTGCTCCTGCCCTGCCTCCACCACCTATGATTCCAACCGTAAGAAATGCATACCGGCCAGTGAAGTTGGTGAGTCCTGCCCCTTCCATTCTTGAAAAGCACATGCTTGGTTTGCCCAGTGGACCTCTGAGCTGGAGGTTTGAGGCTGGTTTCTAACTGCCGTATGCTCTTAAGAAAGCCCCACGACGCAGTGTTTGGGGGTTCCTAGTTTGGAGAAAAGGTGAATTAAGAGGTGACATGATAGACCATGGGTAGGCAAACTAAGGCCCAGGGCCGGATCTGGCCCAGTCACCTTCTAAATCCGGTCTGCGGACAGTCTGGGAATCAGCGTGTTTTTACATGAGTAGAATGTGCCCTTTTATTTAAAATGCATCTCTGGGTTATTTGTAAGGCCTGCCTGGTGTTTTTACATGAGCAGAATGTGCCCTTTTATTTAAAATACATCTCTGGGTTATTTGTGGGGCATAGGAATTCGTTCATCCCTCCCCCCAAAAAAATATAGTTCGGCCCCCCACAAGGTCTGAGGGCAGTGGACCGGCCCCCTGCTGAAAAAGTTTGCTGACCCCTGTGATAGACTTTTATAAAACTATGCATGGCAAAGATATAAAGTGGATAGAGGAAAGTCCCCCCCCCACCTGGCTTACAACACTAGAACTCGCGGACAGCCTGCAAAAGCTGAATGTTGGAAGATTCAGGACAGACCAAAGAAAGCCCTTCTTTATACAGCACATAGTTAAACTATGGAACTCACTCCCACAGGAGGCAGGTGATAGCCACCAACTTAGGTGGATTTAAAAGGGGATTCGGACAAACAGACAGGCTATCAATGGCTTTCACAGTCTCTCTGCCTCCACAGTGGAGGCAGCAATGCTTCTGAATACCAGTTGCTGGAAACCGCAGGGGAGGAGCAGGCTCTTGTGCTTAGGACCTGCTTGTAGGTTTCCTACAAGCACCGGATTGGCCACTGTGAGTCCAGGATGCTGGACCAGATGAGCCATTCTCCTGATTCAGCAGGCTCTTCTTATGCTGAAGGAATTCATTTCAAAGGCCACCTTGTTAAGAAGTCGGCTTTGCCAGTTTGAGTCTGGAAAAAAGACCTCTCACAGGGCAAAACCTCAGTAGCAACAGAAGGGTGGAAGATAACAAGAATACCGAGCAATTGGGGCTTGTGGGCTGTAGGGTTCAGAATAGGCTTGGGAGCAGAGACATGCATAAAGAGACCCATGTAGGAGTGAGCAGCTGGCTCCCTGGTTGTTGCCTGCAGATCTGGATGAGTGCCAGGACCCCAGGGTCTGCAAACTTGGGCACTGCACCAACACTATCGGCTCATTCTCCTGCGAATGCCCGCCTCCCTTGACCTTGGACCCCAGTGGCAAGGAGTGCCAGCTCCCAGAGACACAAGCAGGTCAGCTCTATTTATTTGCAGCATTTTTATACCCATCTAGTAACAAAACGTTATTTGGTCAATGTGATTAAAGAACAAAAACAGAAAAAACCCATGAAACACAACACTGACATAATTTTTTTTTTTAAAAAAACAATGTTAAAGAGCATTAGGATCAAATCAAAGTAAAACTAGCATCTGCTAAAACAGCAGAGTCAGTAATCTACAGAACATTGAAAGCTTGCAGATTTAACACATAGAATAAGAGAACAAGAAGAACATACATTTAGAGAAGATTGGAAAACATTTATTGAATATATGGGGGAAAACTGTACATCTGAAAACACTGACAGCATTAAGATAAATTCAACAGTGTAAATAAGTTTTAACGGATGCAGTAATGGAATACTGCATGATTTAGGTTTTGTAAAATATGCAGGGATTAATGATGTGCAAAAGGAACCATGGAAAGAGAAGAAGGGAAGTCACTGATATTTTAAGGATGTTTAAATGAGTATTTTAAATTGTCAAGGAGAAAATTTAATAAAAAATTATATATATAGAAATACTTTTTAAAAAAACAAGAAAATCTCTGTGCGCAAATGGAACCGAACCTCAAGCTGCCCCACCCTTTCCTCTCCCCACTTCGTAGACAGGGTGACCGACCTTCGCGACGTCTGCTGGCAGCAGAGAGGGGAGGACGGGATGTGCTCCTCTCCGTTCAATGGCCAGCAGCTGAGCTATGAGGAATGCTGTTGCCGCTACGGCAAAGGCTGGGGCTACCACTGCCACGCCTGCCCACTGCGTGGCTCAGGTAACCATGAGCGCTGAGTTCATGGGGAGGGAGGAGTGGGAGATGGGGGTAGTTGGCTGAGGGGAAAAGTGGCCTTGAGCATTGAGGGTCTGACCTCTCCACACACCAGGAAGTTTATTGAAGCAGCCCAGAGTGTCAGCGTGAAACTATTTCCTTTAGCAATGTCTGCGCCCAGGAATCCTGAAAAGCAGAGTGACTCTGAGCATGCAGAGAGTGAAGAGATTTAATTCATATGCCAAATCCAACTCTTCTCAGTATGGGGGACGTGGAACAGTATGGAAGATATGGGTGCCACTGAGCACACACAGAGTGCTTTCCATCCCTCCTCTTTGGTGGGAAGATGGAAAACACACTGTGTGTGCTCAGTGGCACCCATATCTTCCATACTGTTCCACATCCCCCTCTTACACATTTGGGGCTAGGCTATGAGCCCTGGCATATCCCACTCTTTCCCTGTAAATTATAACGCTTGTGCCCACTTTTTTGCCTATCATTATGAGGGTGACTTAGGAGCAGGTGTGGCCCAAGGTGACGAGGACTGCTGTGGTGTTTGTTTCTCCCCCAGGCCTTAACTGCCAGTCCACTCCAAGCGAGAGCAACTCATTTTGGGACTTCAGCGCTTTGTTTGGCAAGGTGCACAAAGGTGAGAGTTTTAAAATTGCCACTCAGCCACTCCGATCTGCGGAACTTGCACTGTTATGGGTTACACATAATTCTCGTTCCACTATAATAATAATAATAATAATAATAATAATAATAATAATAATAATTTATTATTTATACCCTGCCCATCTGGCTGGGCCTCCCCAGCCACTCTGGGCGGCTTCCAAAAGAATATTAAAATACTATGATACATCAAACATTAAAAGCATCCCTGAACAGGGCTGCCTTCAGATGTCTTCTAAAAGTCTGGTAGTTGTTGTTCTCTTTGACATCTGGTGGGAGGGCATTCCACAAGGAGGGCGCCACTACCGAAAAGGCCCTCTGCCTGGTTCCCTGTAACTTGGCTTCTCGCAGTGAGGGAACCGCCAGAAGGCCCTTGGTGCTGGACCTCAGTGTCCGGGTAGAACGATGGGGGTGGAGACGCTCCTTCAGGTATACTGGACCGAGGCCGTTTAGGGCTTTAAAGGTCAGCACCAACACTTTGAATTGTGCTCGGAAACGTACTGGGAGCCAATGTAGGTCTTTCAAGACCGGTGTTATATGGTCTCGGTGGCCGCTCCCTGTCACCAGTCTGGCTGCTGCGTTCTGGATTAGTTGTAGTTTCCGGGTCACCTTCAAAGGTAGCCCCACGTAGAGTGCATTGCAGTAATCCAAGCGGGAGATAACCAGAGCATGCACCACTCTGGCGAGGCAGTCCACAGGCAGATAGGGTCTCAGCCTGCGTACCAGATGGAGCTGGTACACAGCTGCCCTGGACACGGATTTAACCTGTGCCTCCATGGACAGCTGTGAGTCCAAAATGACTCCCAGGCTGCGCACCTGGTCCTTCAGGGGCACAGTTACCCCATTCAGGACCAGGGAGTCCTCCACACCTGCCCGCCTCCTGTCCCCCAGAAACAGTACTTCTGTCTTGTCAGGATTCAATCTCAATCTGTTAGCCGCCATCCATCCTCCAACCGCCTCCAGACACTCACACAGGACCTTCACCGCCTTCACTGGTTCTGATTTGAAAGAGAGGTAGAGCTGGGTATCATCCGCATACTGATGAACACCCAGCCCAAACCCCCTGATGATCTCTCCCAGCAGCTGCATGTAAATGTTGAAAAGCATGGGGGAGAGGACAGAACCCTGAGGCACCCCACAAGTGAGAGCCCAGGGGTCTGAACACTCATCCCCCACCACCACTTTCTGAACACGGCCCAGGAGGAAGGAGCGGAACCACTGTAGGACAGTGCCCCCAGCTCCCAGCCCCTCAAGACGGTCCAGAAGGATGTTATGGTCGATGGTATCAAACGCCGCTGAGAGATCCAGCAGAACTAGGAAACAGCTCTCACCTTTGTCCCTAGCCCGCCGGAGATCATCAACCAGTGCGACCAAGGCAGTTTCAGTCCCATGATGAGGCCTGAATCCCGACTGGAAGGGATCCAAATGGTCCGCTTCTTCCAGGCGTGCCTGGAGTTGTTCAGCAACCACTCGCTCAATCACCTTGCCCAAGAATGGAAGATTTGAGACTGGGCGATAGCTGGCCATCGTGGCCGCATCTAAAGATGGTTTTTTAAGAAGTGGTTTGATAACCGCCTCTTTCAGAGGGTCTGGGAAGGCTCCCTCACGGAGGGAAGCATTCACCACCCCACGAAGCCCATCACCCAGTCCTTCCCAGCTAGCTTTTATAAGCCAGGATGGGCAAGGATCAAGGAGACAGGTGGTTGGTTTCACTCGTCCAAGCAGCCTGTCCACATCCTCGGAGGTAACAGATTGGAATTGATCCCATGCAATTTGACTAGACAGGACTCTAGCACTCTCCCGCCCCGGCCCTGCTCCCACGGTGGCGTCTACCTCTTCCCGAATCTGAGCGACTTTATCTGCAAAAAACTTTGCAAAATCATTGCAGGAGATCATGTGGCCCGTACTGGGCCCTGATGTAGCAGGTGGTTCCGCTAAATTGCGGACCACCTGAAAAAGTCTCCTGCTGCTGTTTTCTGCAGATGCAATAGAGGCGGTGAAGAAAGTCTTCTTCGCCGTCACTACCGCCACTTGGTAGGCTCGACATTGAGCTCTAACTTGTGTCCGGTCAGCTTCAGAATGAGTTATCCGCCACCAGCGCTCTAGCCGTCTCAACGATTGTTTCATTGCCCTCAGATCCGTGGAAAACCACGGGGCTCTCCGGGCTCCATGCAATCGGAGAGGGCGCTTCGGAGCCAAACAGTCAATAGCCCTGGTTAACTCCACATTCCAGCGGGCCACCAGGGAATCAGCTGAAAGGCCATCAACATGGGATAAAGCATCCCCTACCACTCTCTGGAAACCATTTGGATCCATTAAGTGGCGGGGGCGGACCATCCGAATCGGTCCCACCTCCCTGCAGAGGGGAAGGGTCGCGGAGAAGTCCAGTTGCACCAGGAAGTGATCTGACCATGGCACTTCTTTTGTTTCACTTTTAGTTAGTGTCAGGTCACCAACATCCGTAGAGGTAAACACCAGGTCCAAGGCATGTCCGCGGCTATGGGTTGGGCCAAACTTATTCAGGGACAGCCCCATGGAGGCCATGCTTTCCATGAAGTCCCGAGCGGCCCCTTGTAAGGTCGTGTTGGCATGGATATTAAAATCCCCTAGGACAACCAAACTAGGTGTCTCCAGGAGAACATCCGCCACGACCTGAAGCAGCTCGGGCAGGGAATCCTTGGTGCAGCGGGGAGGTCGGTACACCAAAAGGAATCCTGTACTGCCCCTATTGCCCAACTTCCAGAACATGCACTCAGAGAACTGGGTCTTCCCAATAGGACGCCTGGTGCAAACTAATGACTTCCTTAAAATCACTGCAACCCCCCCTCCCCGCCCACAAGGCCTGGGTTGCTGTGCGTAAGAGAAACCTGGTGGACAAGCAGCAGCAAGAACAGGCCCATCCGCTTCATTCAACCAAGTCTCTGTTACACATGCCAGGTCAAATCCCCCATCCATGATCAGGTCATGGATGGCAGTGGTCTTATGAATCATTGACCTGGCATTGCACAGCAGCACCTTCAGGTCATGTGGGTATCCCTTGCTGATTCTAGTATCCATCTGGTCAGGACCAGACCTGGAGGCAGGGATAGTCCTCAGACAACGACTAAACCTGCCTCCTCTGTAATGACATGGTCTGGTCTTAGCGTAACTCCTCCTCCTACCCGAGATCACTGAGATCGGTTGTCCCAACGCATCCACATTGGTAAGAAATTGATCTTTTAGTACAGAAGCACCCACACTTTGGAACTCCCTGCCAATTGACTTCAGGTGGGCGCTGTCACCATACTTTTTTGGGGGCACAACATTTTTATTTAGGCAATCCTGTCCAGACATGTAGCACGTTAGCATGTGTTTTAATCTGGTTTTTATCTTATCACTGGTCTTAATTATTGTTTGAATGTTTCAAATAGTTGCTTCTAACTGGATCTTGTTTTTGTTTTACTGATCATTTCATTGTTTCATTCTTTTTGTAAACTGCTTTGAGTTTGTGTTTTTTTTTAAATCAAGTGGTATATAAATTTTATGAAATAAATGGAGACAGGGGTGGTGTTCAAGGGCAGTCAGTCAGTCTGTCTGTCTGTCTGCAACAGCTATCACTTAGGGGAGTAGGAGGGACTGGAAACAGATAAACAGACCAGGGAGAAGAGTCAGTGGAAGAAGATTGGAAGAAATTTAAAGTTTATTTACAGAAACATTGTAAAATTAAGGAATGTTAGAAGGAGGCTGGAATGAAGTTATGTGGCTTTAGCAGAAATATTATAAAGGACTAAGTAAAAATAGACTGTTAATGGATGAAAGGAAGAAAGGTAAAGTTACATTTTATTAAGATAAATTATAGGATAAAAATTGGGAAGGATGGAAAGGATTTGTTGAAATAGCTAACCGAACTAGAATACAAAAAAGGGAGGTGTGAGGAGGTCAAGGAAACAAGCAAATGAAAGATAAGTTATGGGAAGGTTTGTTGTGGTTTTTTTGTTTTTGTTCTTTTTTTAATTGTTTCTATTTTTCTATTTTTCTGTTTTTTGCAAGTTTGTGTTTAACTTGGTGTGTTTTCTTTTTCTAACCTTTAAAACTTTAATAAATATTATTTTTTTAAAAAAAAACAGATAAACAACTACATGACTCTTAGAAGACATCTGAAGGCAGCCCTGAATAGGGAAATTTTTAATGCTTGATGATTTATTGTGTTTTTATATTTTGCCGGAAGCTGCCCAGAGTGGCTGGGGTAACCCATCAGATGCGCTACTTCTTCTTCTTCTTCTTCTTCTTCTTCTTCTTCTTCTTCTTCTTCTTCTTCTAATACAAAATGAGCCAAAATAAAGTGAAGGATGTGCCATTTTTTACTTCTCCCCCTCCCCAAAAAACCCCCTTCTATTTTGAGGCCTTTTTCTCACTGAGCCCCTCCTGAAGGTGAAAGCATCCAACATTATTTTGACACTAGCCTATTTCCTGCTTCTTTCCCCACCCCAGATGCGGACAGCTCCGAAGAGGATTCCGATGAATGCCGCTGTGTGAACGGCCACTGCGTCCGCACGCAGCAGGGCTTGGTCTGCGAGTGCTCCCCGGGCTTCCAGCTCGATGCCAGCCATACCCGCTGTCTGGGTAAGAGGGTCTTGATTTTCCACAGCATGCACAGACGTAGCGCTCTCAGCCAGGCTGAATGCTGGAGGGTACATTACAATGCCTCCAGACTTCAGCGATTTGTGTGCAAACGCCCCACCCCTACCCCCACCCTCTGAACCCATATCATCCAGGGTTCTCCTTTTTAGGGAATTGACTCCACCCTCCTGTCTGCAGAGGGTTTTGGGGTGTGGGATGCTGGGCAAAGTGTGGACTGCCATCACCTCTCTTGGTGAGCTCTGAGGGGCTTACCTGACCACTTGTGGCATTTGGGCAGCAGTGCCGGGCGGCCATTTGCAATTTCCCATAATGCCCCAGTGATGCTAGATTGGAGATATGGTGGGGAAGTGGACATGACTCAGATGCCGTTGCTCTGGTTGGGAAAGCAAATTTAAAGGGAGCCCAAGACAGATGCCAGCAGTGGGCTCCTGCCATGGCACTGGGCTCCTCAGCAGCTGCCCAAATGTGCCAAGTTCTGGCGCTGCCCACCCCCTCTTCTTTTCCTTATTTCTTTTCCTTTCAGATATTGACGAGTGCCTGGAGCTCAACCACCGAGGGCTTCTGTGTAAAACTGAACGTTGCGTGAACACCAGCGGCTCCTACCGCTGTGCCTGCAAGCTGGGCTACGTCCGCTCTCGGCCCCATGGGATCTGCATCCCCCAGCGCCAGCGGTAGCGGGATGAAGTGGGGAGAGCGAAGGAGAGAGTGCGGCTGTAAGGAGGCCAGCGCCCTCCCTCCTGCCCTGGAGACCTCTTGGCTGCCTGCTGCCGGAAACTGTATACTGGGCTAGGAGGACATTTTTGTCTGGAACCAAAAAGGCATTTCTGACATTCTTGAGGACTCTTTTTTGTTTGTTTGTTTGTTTGTTTGTTTTTGTACTGGCTACGATGAAGGGGCATTGATTTGATATTTTGTTATATAGGCTGGCTCCCCTGTCCCCCGTTTTATGCTCCCCAACCCACCGGATATTTATCATTAGGGTTAAAAAAAACTGCAGTCGGTTTGCACTTGTTTCTGTAGGCTTCAGAAATAAAACTCCTTTTTTTGTACATAATAGATGTCGGTGGGGGTGGGGTGGGGGAAACAAACAAGTTTCAAAGTTAATCAGCCAATTAAAAAAAAGAAAAAAGAAAAGGGAGGAAGATCCTGTTACAGTTTCTGTCGTCCAATTTTGTTAACAACAAGGAAAGGCTGCAATTTGCAAATAAATAAATAAAAAGTCAGTGGGAGGTTTGGAGAATAAAAAGGGCATTAAACATGCTCATGACAAGCATTAATTGAATAAGATGCTGTAGTGCTTGGAATGGGGTAATGTGTATACTCTCTAGTGAAGACATTATGCTTTGTTGCAACACTATCAAACTCAGCATGCACCAGGTCTTTATTTTATGTCACACTTACAAACACACACACACACCCCAGAGAGGCAAGTCTGACAAATGAGCAGGGCTACCCACCTGTCGGTCATTTGGTGTCAGGATGGCATCTGGTGACTGATAGGAAGGCAGTCCTGCTCCTCCGTGGAAGTTGACCTGCAGGGGTCTTCTTCTGCAGTGTGTGCCACGCAGGGAATGCACAGGTGAAACAAGCTCCCTGCAGAATTGAACCCCGCCCACCAGGCGATATCAGATGATAGGTCAGCATGGTTTGGAGGAAATGGCCTTTAGAGCCAACTTACAACCCCCCCCCATTGGCCAAGATAGGTTCTTGGGCTGGAGGTTCTCCCCACTTCCACCTATGCTGATGCACAACAGGGAGGTGTGTGTGAGCAGTTTGGGGAAGCCCCAATATGTGTGTGTGTGGGGGGGAAACTTCAGCTAAAGCCGGTAAGTGGGAGGGAGGGTACTCCAAAATCTCTGAGCATGCTCTGTGGGCACAGAATGGGGGCTGCCAGAGGAAGAAAACAAAGCAAAGGGGGTGAAGGAGGACATGTTAGAGTGTCCTGGATGAAGCACTGTAGCTCAGTGGGGGAGCATCTACTTTGCACACAGAAGGGCCCAGGGTCAAACCCTGCAATCTCCCAGGTAGAGCTGGGAGACACCTGCTGCCCCGAAAACCCTAGAGAGTTGCTTCCAGTCAGTGTAGCCAACACAGAGCTAAATGGACCATTGGTCTGACTTGGTATCTTTCTAATGAAGGCAGGAAGGCATTATATAAATCCAATAGACAAACAAACCAGATAGCAAAAGGCAACATAATTTGTACAAGATAAATATAAGTGCCCCCCCTAGCCAACTTAGGTTCCCCCAGTGAAGATGGTCTCCCAGCACCTATTTTGTATTTTCTGACTGGTGGGCCCCAATTTTTGCATCATTATTTTTCTTAATTAACAGTTCTGGAGTCTCGCCCCCCCAAAAGCTGGCCATCAGCTGTTGTGGTACCAATCTATTAAAAAGGGCCTATAAATGACCCTGCAAATTATAGGTCAATTAGCCTGTTAGATGTCCCAGGGAAGATATATCTCTCCTTGACAAACTGGTGGATTGGGTAAAAGATCACGTTCTGCTAAAGTTGGGACAAGCTGGCTTTTGCCCAGGCAGATCAACTTTAGAAAATTGCCTTATGCTTTAAGTACATCATCGATAAATACTTGGCTGGAATTGTGAGATATGTTTACGTGACCTTCATTGACTTGAAAGCTGCTTTGGGTTCTATCTCTCAGGAATGCCTTTGGACCAAACAAACTACAATCTATGGGGATCGATACGCAGGTATATAATGGCATATAAAAGCATATATAAGCATATAATGGAGCTATATTCTGGTACACCTCTGCAAGTTAGAATTGTCAGGGGTCATTTATCCAACTCTCTTCCAGTCACAAAAGGAGTAAAACAAGGATGTTTCCTCTCCCCCTTCTTTAATATATATTTATAATTGAAGTAGAGTTTCTGAGAGGTGAGCACTACTTGCCAGTGAAAATTTGAAATCAGAAATTCTCCAATCTCCTTCATGCAGATGATGCTATCCTGGTCTCTTATGCCCAATGGGGCTTGCGCAGACTTGAATTGGTTCAGTTTGTACTGCAAGAATGAACACCTCTCTTATCAATTACCAACTCCCCCCCCCACAAAAGTTATGATATTTGGTAAATTCAAGAAAAATCACAATTGGTCACTCGATGGAAATAAACTGGAGCAAGTACTCTCTTTCAAGTACTTTCGTGTGGTTTCCCAGTGGACAGGTAAATGGTCTGCACAGGTTCAGTCAAGCACCTTGTTAGCTGGTAGAACTTTAAATGGACTCTTACAATTCCATCACAGAAAAGGGGGCAACCTGGTCCAGCCCAGGTTACAAGACATGGTGTTGCCAGAACTGCTATAGGGAGCACTACTGTGGACTATGGCCAATTTAGATTCACTGGAAAGAGCACAAAATAAATTGTTGCTCACACTCCTATCAGTATGTTTCTACAAAAATAGCATTGCTCTGTGCGTAATAGGGCGTAATGCCCATTAAAGCTCAAGCTCTTAAAATGGCCCTGCTTTCCTGACTTAAAAACTATTTTCAAGCAGGTATCACATCTTTTCTTGACAATTTTGGTAGAGATGATGCCCAAACTCATGGAAGTGTGAAATGCGGTTGGCTGCCATAAGACCTCTGGTAGACTACAAATGTTAAAATGAGGGTAGCCTTTATGCAGGCAAGATTAAATGTTTTCCCATTAGCAGATTGGAGGGCTCGACATAGAGGAATTCCTGGCTGAGTCTGTGGCTGCAACTCGGGCTGGATCTTCTAGACACACCAGAAAAACGTTTCAGGAAAATGTGTTGCAAACCTCATAATGGGACTAAAAATCACTTTGCTGAAAGATGGAACTCTACAGTGCCATCTGGTGTCACGGTGTTATAATGCATTTAAAGCTTTACTAATGTAGCTGAGTCCTCGGTGTCAATAGAAGAATGCCCTTTCTATAATGATTTTAGAAACAATTATGTCTACCCACTGTTAAGAGTGCGGAAGGGAAGGTCATCCCTTGCCAAGACCTGTTTTTTTTGCTGTCTGATGCAGAGAAGTGCATATCTTTCAGAACATTCAAATTTCTTGTAGCACTCTACAGATCAGCACTACAAAACTGAAAAGATGTATGGGAAATTATGTGTTTTTTAAAAAGGATAAGGAGTACAAATGCATATCATCATCATCATTATTATTGCTATCATTTTTAATGTTTATATTGGCTGTTTGCTAAAAACACAATAAACTGACTATGTAGTCCCCATTTGGCCCACTTACCGGTAAGTCCCAACTTATCCAACAAGTACCATCTTAGCCCGCTCAGTTTGGGGAGGGGCAGCGGCACTAAATGCGGGGTTTGCGGGACCAAGCCAGCAGATCACTTTGGCTCTGGTCTGGAGTCAATCTGACAAGGTTGGTCTTTGAGCCATTTAATTAAGACCTCAGTTTGGGTGTCAAGTATTCAGTTTGGGAGCCAGCACAAAATGTGGAATTTGTGACACTAAACTTTGGCACCTGTTTGGAGTCAACTGGACAAGGTTGGATTTTTCGGCATTCTGGTGCCGCCACTGCATAGCTGTCAACATTTACCCTTTTCTTGCGAGGAATCCTATTCGGAATAAGAGAATTTCCCTTAAAAAAAGGGAAAAGTTGACAGCTATGCGCCACTACCCCCAGGCCAGAAAAGGCTGCTTTATCCTTTTAAAATAAAATAAAACAAAACAAAATTTCCAGAAGCGAAATTGAGATTTGCCTATCGAAAACAATGGAGAAACTCCAGAATGTTAGTGTTGCAGCCCAACAATTTCAGATTGTTAGCATTGACGCCTTCCTTCCTTTCTTTTTAATTTGCTTGTAGCCGATTAAGAAACTTTGCTAAGAAGTCTCAGATCTTACTTTGTGTGAATATTGAATGTTTGACTGCTAAGTTCTCTTCTGTTCACTTTCTCTGCAGTTTAGAAGTGTGCTACAGATGCCAGCGAAATCCACAATTCTCTCCCCACCGCTGCAGAAGGGAGGGGGAGGCTTACAACAACCCTGCAGTGTAGTCCACTCGCAGTTGATATCCCTGCGAGGAGATGGAGCCAGAAAGTGACTGACTATTTGCAGCCAAAAGCAATGGAGGGACGGGACGCATGCAAAACACACTTCAGGTTGCAGAAAGGGCGGCCAAAACCGCCACTGCCAATTTAAGTTTAAATGAAAAAAGGAAGATGCAAGTTAGAGAGAAGTGGGGGGACGACACACAACCAGTGTTGGATTTACTTACAAGTTAAACAAGCTATAGATTAGGGCCCCACCTTCTTGGGGGCCCCCCAAAAAATTAAAGGGGAAAAAACTGGATGTACATTTACAAAATATAAGATAAAAAAACAAATAAAATAAAACCTACATACAGCAACAGTGTTTTGTGTTGTATAGGCTCCTATGATGTAAATAATGGGCCCCGCCTGCTAGCCTGCTCCCTAAAATACATAGCTGTCAACTTTCAGATTTGAAAATAAGGGATCAGCAGCCTCACCTGTCCCGGGGACAGTCTATGGGATATCTAACAATCTGGGATAGCAGTGGGAAGCAGCGGAAAACGGCGCTGGAATAAGGGAATTTCCCCGCAAAAAAGGGAAGTTTAACAGCTATGCTAGAATATCACTGGTTTGCTCATTTCTATATATAGGGTGCCTACATTCTGCATGTGCAAATGGCTTTAGATACCTATTAGGGCCATAAATTACCATATAGCATATTGTTGTTGTTGTTTAGTCGTTTAGTTGTGTCCGACTCTTCGTGACCCCATGGAGCAGAGCACGCCAGGCACTCTTGTCTTCCACTGCCTCCTGCAGTTTGGTCAAACTCATGCTGGTAGCTTCGAGATCACTATCCAACCATCTCGCCCTCTGTCGTCCCCTTCTCCTTATCTCCCCCTTCTCCTGGAGGAGGAACCGGCAAGCCACTCCAGTATCCCTGCCTAGGAAACTCCATGGACAAAGACAACAGGCATACAGCATATATTCAACACAAAAAACAGCGACAATTTGTTGTTGACAAAGGACAGTTGGACATATAAAGGGCACCATTACCTTCAGTAGCTGAGGGCCTCATCGAACCTAAATCCGGCCCTGCATGCATCCCTGGTTTGCTGCAAGCTTCTCTCCTTCCCTCGCGACTAGGGAGGCGACGGAGAGGGGGTGTGGGTCAAATGAACCCGGAATATAGCAGCGTGTGCATGACTTTAACTACTATAAGTCTGTGGATCAGAGCCGGCCGCCGGAGCTCCCCCAGCATGCCCTGCCAACGCGGGACTTCAACTCCCATGCTGCCCTGCGCGTGCGGCGGGGGTACGGACGGCTGAAAGAGCGCCTTCGAATGAGAGAGCCGGAGAAGTGGGAAGGCGCCGTTCTGCATGCAGCCCCGCCATCGGCTCCCCACCCGCCAGGATCCTGGTGCAGCAGAGGCGCAAGTGCAAATTGCAACAGCCTTGGGGTGGGTGCGGCTCGTTTCTTCTCTCTCCCCGCCCCCTCCCTTCATGTGCGGCATGAGGTTGTGGCTGATCCTTTTGGGTGGGTGGGATGCGGGAGGGGTGCGATCAAAACACCTCCGCGCGGAGGATTCTTGTTCTGCGATATTGCTTTCCCCGCAGATGCGGATCGAAGCATGTTTATAAAGTGTAGGGAGCTGCCTTAGCTCCCGGATGCTCCGTTTGCCCGCCAAACCCAGAGCAGGCAGTAGTTCTCCAGGGCATCTCCTTACTACCGCATCCTCCCGCCTGAACATGGCAGAGCTGCAACATGCGCGACAGATGCTCTGCTGTTGAGCTCTACTCCCTCCCGATATGGTATTCCCAAACTTTTTAGGGGTGTGGGCTTGTGCACCTCGTCAAGAATTGACGTGGTGCAGCCTTTGGCAGTCTGATGCCCTGCAGGTGTTTTGGGCTGCAAAAACAGAGGACTGGGAGTGATGGGAGTTGCAGCCCAGATCAACTGGAGGGCAGCAGGTTGGTGATGAATGAACAGTGTGTTTCCTCCGTGTTCAAAGCCCTTCAGAAGCAGAACCCTAAAAAACGGTTCTCCCAAGTAGGCCAGTGTTATGTCTGCATCTGACAGAGAAGGAGGGAAGAGCCAGCTCTTAAGAGTTAGTAAATGGCTCACGGAATGCAACCCCGTGAGTTCATAGCTTTATTAGAGAAGGGCTGTATATCAATTGAGCAGGTGTTTCGCATGGAGAAAGTTGCTGATTAAATCCTCAGCATCTCCAGGGGAAAGACCCCTGCCTGAGACCCCCCCAAAGGTAGTCTTCCCCCGTCTTGGATCCCCCGATGATGTGGCACTGCAAGCCACACCATCCCCTCCCAGCGTGGCCAATGGTCAGTAGTAACAAGGGTTGGTGTTCAACTGCATCTGGAGACCAAGCCTGGTCATTTGCCTTAATAATAATTTAGCAGCAGGTTCCCCACAAGCATGGGGTGCACTACAAGCAAAAGGTGGCCCTTTCTGGCAGCACTGCACTCCCAAGACGCATGGCTCTGCCGGAGAACTGTGAGGCAGGTTCTTTTGTTCCTCAGTGGGGCTGCCACATTCCCATTGACACAAGCTCACAACTATTTTGCTACCCCAAACTTCCCCAGGCCCCAGATCTGAGCTTTCAAGCAGCTCATGTGGTGCAAAATTCCTCAACCAGGATTGTGCTTTGGCTGAAACTTCCTGCTCTGCACTGTCTGGTCTCCAGTTTGAGGTGTGTTCCCCCCCCCCCCAACCTCCAAGCAAGGCAATGTGTCACGCACACTAATAGTCTACTGGGCATTTAAGTCAGTGACAAGATTAAAATCTACTCTGGCTTTACTTTATTTACAAATCTTCACCCACTGAAGATTTGGATGGGCCTCTCTGTGCTTACTGAGAAAGAGCGGATATTTCCTGCTGTTAGGTTTTAAAATCTGGCAGACATCTGTTACACCAGGGTGGCCTGCCATATGTTTTTGGACTCCAGTTTCCATCATCCCTGACCATTGGTGGCTATGGTGGCTGGCGCTGAGCCCAGCTCTGAGCCAGAAGTTCCCCATCTCTGTCTTAGGCTAAAACATATTTGAATTAGACGGACTGCCCTCTTGCCCCCTGCTAATTCTGACCCTCCTCCTTCTCTGCTTGCTCTCTAGCACGCCCCCTTGGCCATGGGGCTGAAGGGTGCTCAGAAGGCTCTCTTCCCCCTGCGCTCCGTCTCGGATGTGGTCCGCCTCTTTGAGCTGGAGCTTCGCCGGGAGCAGCCCGACCTGGTGCTGCTTTCGCTCGTCTTGGGCTTTGTGGAGCATTTCCTGGCCGTCAACCGCGTCTTGCCCACCAACGTGCCGGGCATCAGTTTCGAGCCTGCCCAAGGTCCCGACAGCCTGACCTACTTCCCGGTGGCTGACCTGAGCATCATCGGGGCCCTGCATGCCCGTTTCACTGCCCAAATCCGCGGGGCCGTGGATCTCTCGCTCTACCCGCGTCCAGAGGGCTACTCTTCCCGGGAGCTTGTCAAGAAAGTCTCCGATGTCATCTGGAACAGCTTGAGCCGCTCCTACTTCAAGGATCGGGCCCACATCCAGTCACTGTTCAGCTTCATCACAGGTGGGGCCACAAAGGGAGCATGCTTCTCTCTGTCCCTAGTACTCAGCTGCCGATCTCATGTTGCCATGCATATATTTATATTTGTATATTATATTTATGTTCCCCCCTTTCTTGCAGGGAAGTTTTGGGTCTCTTCCTCCCCATTTTGGGGGGGGGCATATTGCTTTGCTTTGCATTGTTTCAATTATTTACTTGTGTTTTTATCTTGTACTTTAGTCTGTGAACACCCCTGGATCTTATGATGAAGGGTGGTTTATACATTTAGTAAATTAATAAGCGAATAAATGCTATCCCCACAGCAGCCCTTCAACACAGGCTAGGGCAAGAGACACTGACTGGCTCAAGGTCACCCAGCGAGTTTCATGGCTTAGCAAGGATTCAAATCCTGGCCTCGCAGGTCGTTGTCCGGCATGCTTAACTGCTGCACCGTACTGGCTCTCTATATGATGGGAATGTTGGATATTTTGAAAACAAAGAGTGAGCAAGGCCTGGTCCTCTTAGATGTGTTGCTATATTGTTTGGGTGGCCTTATCTTTGGCCTGTACTACAAGACAAGGTACGGGATGCAGGTGGTGCTGTGGTCTAAACCACAGAGCCTAGGGCTTGCTGATCAGAAGGTTGGCGGTTCGAATCCCTGTGACGGGGTGAGCTCCCGTTGTTCGGTCCCAGCTCCTGCCCACCTAGCAGTTCGAAAGCACGTCAAGTGCAGGTAGATAAATAGGTAAACGGTGTTTCTGTGTGCTGCTCTTGTTCGCCAAGTGGCTTAGTCATGCTGGCTACATGACCCGGAAAAACTGTCTGCGGACAAACGCCGGCTCCCTCGACATATAGAGCGAGATGAGCGCACAACCCTAGAGTTGTTCGCGACTGGACCTAACCATCAGGGGTACCTTTACCTTTACAAGACAAGCTACAGTCTCCCGTTTTCTGGAGTTTCAAGAAACAAGACTCTCAGCAAAATTAACTGGTGTCAGGAGTAAACTGCTCATTTGAAGTTTGTGCAAAAAAAATATAAATTAAAGGCTTCTGCAAGGTCAAGGGAAGAGGTTGTCCACTGCATCAACTTTTGAGTTACTGTCCTGGCTTTGTCTCCTACCAGCCAGCTGCCATAAGCCAGCAGAGGAAGGTTAATTGTGCCCAACATCTGCAGTGGGTGTGGCATGAACCGTCAATCACTCCTCATGTACAAGCACAGCAGAATTACTTGCTTTCAGATGTTGTAGCTCAGGGTGTCTCTGTAGGAGTTACTGTTCTGGGCATGGCTCTTTCCAAGCAGTGGAATGGCTCATAACAGCAGTTTGCGCAGAGAGGCCACAGGTGTGCTTCTTTAAAGGTGGGCAGCTTTCACCCTCCAAAAACAATTCTTTTAAGTGTTCCTGCATGCCTCCTGTTTTTAATCCAGATGCAATAGTGTTTTTCTGCTGCTCTTCAATCTGTCCTGAACGTCCTGCTCCTTTTCTTTCTTTTACCAGGCACCAAACTAGACAGCTCTGGGGTGGCTTTTGCAGTCGTGGGGGCCTGCCAGGTCCTAGGACTTTTAGATGTTCACCTGGCGCTCTCTGAGGACCATGCTTGGGTGGTCTTCGGCAAAGATGGGGAGCAGACAGCAGAGGTGACATGGCACGGCAAAGGCAATGAGGACCGACGTGGGCAAACAGTCAACTCTGGTGTGGCAGAACGGGTAAGATGTCAGCTCAGGAAAGGAGGATGTTCCCCTCTCGTCTTCACGTAGGAGGCAGGTGCAACTGGATAGATGGTTTGTAGCTTGCAGGTTCTGTACTCCATCCACTTCTTCCATAGGAGCGAATTAGCTTTAGACGGTGTACACATTTCATTTCATTATTATAGGAGCATGTGTGTTTGTTTCGTATGGCCAATCTGAGCATCTCAATTTAGAGGCAAAAATAAATCTTGGGAATAGGTCCATTGTGCATGGATCTGACCAGCCAATAAATGTGAAATACAACCTGCCCCCCTTCATGAAAATTCTTATTTTAGTGCCGCTGCCTGGCGAGACCCAGCCACAGCTGCAATTTGCCTGCCAGCCTTCCAGCAAATGTCTCTGGAAAGCTTGCAAGGAAGGTGTGGCCTAGTTGGGGGTGGCGGGAACAGGGGCGGTTGCCCCGGGTGCAAATTTGTTAGGGGGCACAAAATTTCAACACCTGGTGCTGCCTCAGTGCAGCTGCCTGCTTCCGTTGCTGCACTCAGTTGAGAACTGCTTCTCCATGCAAACCAGGAAGTGACTTCTCCAGACGACTCTTCTTATTTCTATGACTGCAATCTCCTGGGTGACACAGACACCATTAGGCAGTTGAATGTGCATGCTGGCAACCCATGCTACACCACTGGGCGTGAGAGGGACACCTTTATGCCTCTCTTGTTCAATGCCATTCCAACTGGGAATTGCCAACATCCTTCCTTGAGTGAGGTGGCTTGGTTGTTATCGCTAACATGATAAATCACCCTCCAGGAATCGGTTTTCTGTTGTTGTTGTTGTTGTTGTTATATTTTTAAAATAAAGCTCTCCGGTATACCTTCAGCCACACAACCCTATGCAAATATCTGAAATGAGGGAGATCATAGCTGGGTGGTAGAGCACATTGGTTAGGATACAGGAGGCCCCTGGTTCAATCCTGGTGATATGAAAGACCCTCTGAGAACTTGGAGAGCCGCTGCCAGCCAGAGTGGGCAGTAGTGGAGTAGATGAGCCACCAGTCTGACCTGGCAGGGGCAACATCTTTCTGTTTCTTGAGGGACAGAATCATCTGCTTGGAGTGTAGAAAGCAAGAAAGAAAGAAAGAAAGAAAGAAAGAAAGAAAGAAAGAGGAAGGAAGGAAGGAAGGAAGGAAGGAAGGAAGGAAGGAAGGAAGATCCTGCAATGGGAAAGTTGATGCTCACCCAGACTTCTCACCTGCAGAATTCCCTCCCCCTTTGCAGAGCTGGCTGTACCTGAAGGGCTCCTACCTGTGCTGCACCCGCCAGATGGAGGTGGCCTTCATGGTATGTGCCATCAATCCTTCTATCGACTTGCACTCAGATAGCCTGGAGTTGCTGCAGTTGCAACAGGTGAGCTGACATGGATCGACCTCCCTCCTTCCCTTTGGTGGGGGTTTGCAGAAACTATCACCACCACCATCATGATGCCTCTCATGCTTGCCTCTCTGTCTCCGTCCCTTGCAGAAGCTGCTGTGGGTTCTCTATGACCTGGGCCACCTGGAGAAGTAAGTACTTTAGAGAGGGCCTGGTCTCACAGGGCCTGGCCCTATCATTAGGCAGAGGAACCTTTGGCCCCTCCAGATCTTGCTTGACTTGCAACTCTCAATGTTGGTCATGCTAACTGGGGCTGATGAGAGTTGTAGTCTTCTCAGTTTGGGGAAGGCAGCTCTAGGGAGAGGAATCCAGCCCCCATCCTGACGCTGTTAGCTAACAGAGCCCCAACACCTTCATTTCTCTGTGTCTTTCTTAGTCTCATGCAGCGCATAGTTAAACTATGGAACTCACTCCCACATGAGGCAGTGACAGCCACCAACCTGGATGGCTTTAAAAGAGGACTTGGCCTGATCCAGCAGACATAAGCTTATGCTCTTATGTTCTTAAGTTGCAGAGGTCTGCAGAGGGAGTCTTGCTCCTTTCTAGAGGAGCTTCCAGCTATTTCTGAGTAATTTCCAGGGGGTCTCGGCCACGTGAGTTGGAAGCAGCCAAAGCAGCAAGGAGTTTAGTGGTGGTGGACTCTGGTTGTGACTAGCTTGAGTCCATTGATTTCAGTAGGTCTACTCTTAAGTCGGTCTTAGCTAGATACAGCAAAAAAAGAAAAGAAAAAAAGACTTGGTCTCTGAAACTCTTTTGATGGAAATATTTAGTGTCTAATACAGTCATACCTTGGGTTAAAGTTGCTTCAGGTTGAGTGTTTTCGGGTTGTGCTCCGTGGCGACCTGGAAGTAACGGAACGTGTTACTTTTGGGTTTCACCGCTCGTGCATGCGCAGACACTCAAAATGATGTCACGCGCATGCGCAGAAGAGGTGAATCGCGACACACAGACGTGGGTTGCGTTCTGCTCAGGATGCAAACGGGGCTCCAGAACGGATCCTGTTCGCATCCAGAGGTACCACTGTATTAGAAAAAGAACAATATGGGAAGGGGATGCAGGCATTCTTAAGGCATGGGACAAAACAGCCTCTGAAGTCAATTTCAACAGCAATAAGGGAAAACTCTGAAATTTGTTCAGAGGTGGTATATTTGCTCCTAAAAGCAGCTCAGATCACCTGTGCAGATACTGCCTCCTGCTGGAGGGTCTATGATCAAAGAGTGGAGTGTATGTCATCTATGTGAGAGAATATGAAGAGTGCCTTGGCATAGAATGTGAATGTGTGGAAAATATTTATTGAGATAACCAATCATACCTCTTAAAAATCACCAAGCGGCTGAGCAGTCCATTTAATACTTCTCCCCGCCTCGCCCCTTGCCTGCTGTAGCAATTGTAAAGCCCTGCACTGGATGCAGTGTGATTTTTAATTGCATTTTTATGGCTGCTCTTATTGGCCTGAATATAAGCCACACCCGAATTTAAGCTGCACCTTTAAAATTCATTGGGGGGGGTGGGAGGAGAGAAAAAAGACAATACCCGAATGTACGCCGCTCCCTTAAAATTCCGCAGGCACCCACACCTGTTCCGTTTTACCGTATGTCTGTTTCAGCAGCGATATTGTTAAAAAAGCTAATTTTTGCAAGGTCGTGAATTTAAGCCACACTTTAACTTTTCACGGTTGGAATTTGGGAAAAAAAGAGGCTTATATTCAGGCCAATACGGTAATTTATTGCAAGGAATAAAAGAACCAATGATAATACAGTGGAAGAGATCGTGTTGAATGCAATGGCTGAGCTGTCTTCCCGTCCTCAACCACAAATCCACAGGCCCTCGGGCTCTTATTTGTGTGTTCTTAAATTGTCCCCTTGGGAGCCTCGGCCTCCTCTCGCCTCTGCTTGTCCTCAGCGATCCCTTGGCTTCCTCTGCAGGTACCCCATGGCACTGGGGAATTTGGCAGATCTTGAGGAGCTGGAGCCCACCCCTGGCCGCCCAGACCCCCTCTTCATTTACCATCAGGTATTTCCCCCCCTTGCTCCTAAAGGTGCTGGTAGGCTGCGCTTGGCAGTACTGTGGCCAAGAAGGGGATGCAAACCCTGGTCTGACCACTACACCACATTGCCTGAAGCAAAGCTGTTGATGGAGGGGCATGACCTAGATCTGTGGGGTGTGTGTGAAAGGGGGGGGGGGGCAGTCCCGTCCCCCTGTCCCCAAGATGAACCATGATCTCCAGATTGTCAACTTTCTGTCTTTTCTTTTTATTAAAAAGTAAGTTTCGAGCTTTCGTGGAACCTGAGATATGAAGCAAAATGTATGGGCAGTATTATTGTCATTTAAAAAATAATAATGAAAAACCGCCCTGGTTCTCTTTGCAGTGTTTTAACTCCCCCAGCCACCAAGGGGGAAAAAAATTCCCGGGATTTTGCCCCTTCAGAGTGGGGTCCAGGGAGTAAGGCAGGGTTGGGGAGATCTGTGACCTTGCAGTTGCTGCTGGACTCCAACTGCCACCTTCTCTGCCCATGGGCCAGGCTGGCTGGAGCTGAGGAGAGTTGGAGTCCAGCAGGATCTTAAGTGAAGGGAGCCTGCTTCTTTTGAGTTGGTGATGCAGAAGGCATTGGAACAGCCTCAAGAGGAGGCTCTCCAGACCACCTATGATCAGTGAGGGGGGTGTGCCCTTGCACCTGCTGCCGTGTTGCGGGATGCAGCTGTTCCTGGGTTTGCTGTCCTCATATTGTACACGGTTGCTTCCTGGAGCCTCTAGGAATGGCCATTGGGGCTGCCTGTTGACAAGCCCCAAATAAGCTTCCTGGCTATACATATACCTATCTGCTACCTGAGGTGACTTGATCCCTTTCTTCTAAATATTGGGAAGACCACCTCCTTCCCTAAATGGCCTCAGTCCTGTATACCTGAAGGAGCGTCTCCACCCCCGTCGTTCAGCCCGGACACTGAGATCCAGCGCCAAGGGCCTTCTGGCAGTTCCCTCACTGTGAGAAGTGAGGTTACAGGGAACCAGACAGAGGGCCTTCTCAGTAGTGGCACCCGCCCTGTGGAACGCCCTCCCATCAGATGTCAAGGAAATAAGCGGCTATATTATTTTTAAAAGACATCTGAAGGCAGCCCTGTTTAGGGAAGTTTTTAATATTTAATGCTGTATTGTTTTTAACACTCGATTGGGAGCCACCCAGAGTGGCTGGGGAAACTCAGCCAGATGGGCGGGGTATAAATAATGAATTATTATTATTATTACAGGCCCTCTTAGGTGTTAGGATCAGCAGAGGGCTGATCTTTGAGCAGGAGATTCTTCTGCATTGCAGGGAGTTGGACTAGACGACCCTGACAGCCCCTTCCGACTCTATAATTCTGTGATTCTATGGATCTACCTTTCTTGTTCCACCACCCTCAGACATTTGGGGTGTTGCAGCCTGGGAGGGAACCTTCTCTGGGGCAGCTCCTTAGTTGTGGAACTCCCTCCTCAAAGAATCCAGCACCTTCACTGCACAGCTTTTGACAGATGGTAAAGACCCTAGCCAATGACACCTAAGATGTATATTTTTAGAACCCCTACACCAGGGGTCAGCAAACTTTTTCAGCAGGGGACCCGTCCACTGTCCCTCAGACCTTGTGGGGTGCCAGACTATATTTTTTTGGGGGGGAATGAATGAATTCCTATGCCCCACAAATAACCCAGAAATGCATTTAAAATAAAAGGACACATTCTATTCATGTAAAAACACACTGATTCCCAGACCATCCACAGGCTGGATTTAGGTGATTGGGCCGAATCCGGCCGCTGGGCCTTAGTTTGCCTACCCATGCCCTACACCTTATTTCTGTGATTGTACTGCCATGGGACCTTAGGGGGAAGGGTATGTGCCAATGACGATGATGATAATGATAATTTTTACAATGTTTGTAAGCTGTTCTGGATACAGCAGGATGTGTCTAGGGCTGGGCAATATATCAGTATATCATCCAAAACCGGTTTGAAGTCCATGTCATGATACTTGTTTCATAATTTATGACCTGGCAATATATCACAAATCGTGTTTGTGTGTGTGCTATGCGAATATCACAATGTGGGAAAAACTGAAGCCAGCCAACACCTCTGCATAGCTCCATCTTTATTTCCAGACATTGTGATATATTGGTATATTGTGATATTTTATATATCACAATGTTGAAAAGCAGGTATTGCCCAGCCCTAGATGTTTCCCCAAAACACCTGAGCCTGGATGTCTTCATGGATCAGCTCCTGCTATCCCTGAACCCCACCTTATCTCCCACCCCCCTTTTCCTCTAGGGAATCAACTCAGCCAAGCAATACTACCACAACGAGCACATCTACCCCTACATGTACCTGGCTGGCTATCACTGCCGCAACAAAAACGTCAAGGAAGCACTGGAAGCCTGGGCTGATTCAGCCACCGTGATCCAAGAGTGAGTGTCTTCCTATCCTATTCATTTTGCCTTTACCACGGAAGGAAGTGGAGCGTGGTGGCAGGACCCCTTCTTTGTCCCAGAAGGGCTGGCACATATTTGTACCTGAAGCCCCGGAGAGCAGCTGCTGGTCACTGTAGAGTTTACCACAGCCTGGTGGTTGCATCCATGCATTTGAAGTGCTGGTTTCATTTGGCCTCCAGTCAAGGGTAAAATAAAATTGCATTCTTTTCTCAGTTCCTTTTATTTGGGGAGGGGGCAACTACTGATGAGGAAGACAGGTTTGTCCAGTTCTCCTGAAAAAAACCTTTTCCAGAGTTTGTTAAAGAGAACAAGATTGCTCTGTGGGCAGCGGCTACCAGCTCCTCAAGAGGCTTATTCCAAGGTGGAGATGCAGTGATGGGGAAAATTTTGCCTGTGGTTAAATGCCTTTTGTTTGGCTGTCAGAGGCTCCAGATATCTCTACATAAGACCCATGTCTGCTGTTATCTGATGGTGGCATTGCACCCTTCTCTTCTCCCCCTCTCAGTTATAACTACTGTCGAGAAGATGAAGAGATCTACAAGGAATTTTTTGATGTGGCCAATGACGTGATCCCCAACTTGCTAAAAGAGGTGGCCAGCCTTGCTGACTCAGCTGAGGAGAAGGGGGCTGGTGAGAGGGGAGAGGTAAGGTGGGTGAGCAGACAGGCGACGTAAAGGATGGGTGTTGTGCCTTGCTGGCATTCGTCAACCGGGGAGGAAATTCTGCTGGGTTTGCCATTTATTTTTCACCGCCACGTTCCAGGTGTTATGAAAAGTATCATTAGATGGAATAAAAGTAGTCGGATGGAGTGGGGTGGGAATTCTAGAAGTTGTGGCAAAATTTGAGCTGGGACTTTGCCAGAAGCAAAGGAGGCAGAACAAAGGCACAGGAGACAGTGTGAAATTGTTCAAGGGAAGGTGGAAAACACACGACTTTGTGCAAAGCAGAGGGGATGTTAATGTTAAGTGTCATTTTGCACTGAGTACTAGAAGCTTGGAGAGAATCCATGAAGGCCTGAAAAGGGGTTATTGGCATCCAGTCAAGGTGAAAATAGAGGGGTTATTGTCTTAAAAGGTGACAGAGAGCGGTGAGTGGAGCAGAAAAGCATTGTTAATCCTTTAGTGAAATGGCAAGAGGGCGTATGAAGTAGATTTTCTAGTGGGTGGGGTGGGGAGTTTCTAAAGGGAGGCTGACTGGAGTATGGCTAAGAGATTCGGCAAGGGGATCACAAAAGGGGTAGGTTTTTTTTGAGAAGCTTAAGAGAAGGAGAGGAGAGTTGGGAGAGAGGCACTTGTGAATTGGATCAGGGCAGGGAATGCCCTTGGCAGACTTTGTTGGGAGAGGCCCAGTTGGTGCCAAGGTGGCATCTCTTCACCGAACAACCTGACCTTGTCTTGCCTAGGCTTCGCCATTGCAAGGAGGAGGCGGCTCAGCCCTCCAGGACCCGGAGTGTTTTGCCCACCTCCTTCGTTTCTACGACGGCATCTGCAAGTGGGAAGAGGGGAGCCCCACGCCCGTCCTCCACGTGGGATGGGCCACATTCCTGGTCCAGTCCCTCAGCCGTTTTGATGGGATGGTGAGTGCTTGTGGCAGAGCAGGTTGCAGGGGGTAAAGTTCAGAGCATTTTAAGCAGTGCCAGGGGGTGGGGAATGGCCAGCGTCAAACTATGTGAATGGGTGCAACGACTTGGCAGGACTTTGTGGGGCCTGGGTGGGCCTAGATGGTGTCTATGGGGTGTGTGTTTATTAGCTGGAAAAGAGGGAGCGCCATTGTTACCAGGATTCAGACAGATTTGGGAGAGAAGGGTGGGTTACGTGGGACATAGCAAAAAATCAGCAGTATAACAATAAACAATAGAAATGAATTAAAAGAATGGTATAAAGGTTTGGGATATAGCTGTTAATGATAAATTAACATGTGCCATTAAGGTAAGGCAGAGAATATCCAGGAGAAATGATTCTGAGGAGATATGGAGGGTGTTTGTAGAATTTCTACTGTTAAAACGGAAAGGGGTGAAAACATCGCAAGAGGTGTTGAAATTTTGGGAGGTTGGATAGTTACAATGGAATGGTGTCAGCGGTGGGGTGCACATTTTTATTGTTATTTATGCATGATTATACTTTGTAAAAATAAAAATAATGAAATGAATTAAGATGCATGTTTAACGCGCACAAGGAGAGTGTTTAAGTGCCCAGCTGAGATGCTAAAAACTCGCAGAGTAATCGCATGTGAAATCAACAGGCAGGCAGACATCGCTCATTCTCTAGATGTCAAAATGTGCCAGCTGGATATCGGTGGCAAAATTTAGATGTGACTAAATGTGTCCCAGAAGTGTACAGCCCAATCAGATAGGCAGGGCATCATAAGCGGCCTTCAGCTTCGTGCCACGGGCGCCCTTGGCTTTCTGACTTCTCCCCTCTTCCTCTCAGGTGCGGCAGAAGGTGACCCTGGCGAGTCGGGAGGTAGAAGCCAACGAGGACGACGACCAAGGCAGCGAAGACCCCCGGGAGGGGCGCCGCAGGGGTCCGCGCCGGGAGTCCAAGCCCGAGGAGCCCCCTTTGCCCAAGAAAGTGACTGAGCGCCGGCGCCCCAGTTCCAGCCAGCGAGTGGACCGGCCTCCCCTGGAGAAGGAGGAAAGGCCCAGCAGTGGCCCCAGCCCCCCTCCCGAAGGGCCCGTCCTCACCTTCCAGAGCGAGAAGATGAAGGGCATGAAGGAGCTGCTGGTGGCAGCCAAGATCAACTCGAGCGCCATCAAGCTGCAGCTGACAGCTCAGTCCCAGGTGCAGCTGAAGAAGCAGAAAGCCTCGGCCCCCCGGGACTACACACTCTCCTTCCTCAAGCGGCCCCGCAAGTCCCTCTGAGCCTGCTGGGGGCAGCAGAGCTCTGCCCTTTCCTTGAGCAATATCTTGGAGCTGTCTAGAGTCCACCCAGTGTCATGGCTCTTGTGCTTCCTTCAAGCAGCCGGGGGGGGGGGGGAGCAGGTCTGTCAAGAATCTTCCCAGCTATGCTGCAGAGCCACGTTTTGCTCTCTAGACCCCCAGCTCCCCAAAGCCAGGAGAACTTGGCGTGCCCCCGCTTGAGTCGCAACGCAAGCAGGATTCCTCTGGGTTGCAATTGGAAGCGTTTTTGATTTTGCTTGTAGCCCTTCTCTGGGAACTGAGGTTTCAGACATGAGTGCAAATCCTGCCAGAGACAAGGGGCAGCCAGCAGTTTTCATGGTGCCCAGGAAGTTGTGGGTTGAGCATAAATCAATGCGTGTGAAATAGTGGTAGGCAGAGGGGACTCGCTGCCTCCGCTGCTGTCATTTGTACTAATTTACAGGATGATGTTTTTTTTCTAAAAGGACATTTTAATAAATCTCAAGTTGTTGAGTTTTTTAAAATAAATAAAAAATCTCTTGTAGCAATTCTTGTTTCCAGTGTAAATGCTGGTATGTTACGTCTTTGGGGACAGGTGAGAAGATGGAAATACAATCTAGAGACAACCTGTTCACTGGACTACATCTCTCATCAGACAGACCTGAGCGACAGGTTAGGGCTGAAGGGAGCTGTAGCCCGCTGGATCCGGCCAATAAGCCCATCTAGTCCAGCATCATGTTCTTATATGGAAAACCAGCACAAGAGCACTCTCCCCTCCTGTGGTTTCTGAGCAACTGGCATTCAGCAGCGTAAGACAACCATCATGGCTTGTAGCCATTCTACTATTTCTCTGCTGCTGACTAATGCAAAGAAAACCGGTGTGACCTGAAGGGCAGGCAGATGTTTCTGTGAGTTTCTGTATGACCAATCCATCCTGAGGACATCATCACCATCTGAGATGTCTCTATAACATCTGGTCTATGCACCCCTTGGTAAGGTTTCCTCCACCTCCCGAAAATTTTCACCATTTATGCCTTCTCGTGTCAACAGAGTATTTCTGAAACCACAATGAGCACAACGTTCTCATTTCCCCCTTGGGTGATTTCACTTTATTAAGTGTTAATAAAGAAAACAAGGAGATGGGGCAGAGAGAAAGGGACAGGGAGTTTTTGTGGGGAGGGGGAAGAATACAAAAAGGAGTGGAGTAGAGTTTCAGCCCCTCACTCTTTGGCCCCCCGCATATGAGACGTAAAACCTCAAATGCCTCTTCTAGTGAATAGACGACCCAATTATTGCAGTCTCTGGTAGCATCTTCGAGTCCTGATCCCCAACAAACATCCAGGAAAGTTGGTGGGATCCTGGGAGGGACCCATTCGACCCCCCAGATTTTCATGGAAGCTATATGTGGAAAGGGGTAGAGGGAGACACACAGCATTCACCCTGATGGTTTGGCTGTGACTGCACACTTGAGACTGAAGATTTGCATCTGAACAGCCCCAAAGAGGGCCTGGTGAGCACAGGTGGAAAGGGGGCATATTAATGGTAGCAGAAAAGGGGAGGTACAAGGGGCAGCAGCCAAAAGTAGAACTTGAAAAAAACTGGATGCCTGTAGAAAGCTGCTTGGTCACAGGACAGCCTCAGCGGAACTGCAGGGGGCTGATTCTTAAGCCAATGACATCCTTACCGATCTCCGTTACCTGCATAGCCAAACAAAGACATGGTTAGCGCCTCCTAGACTTAGAACTGAGGGGTCCTTTAAATATGGCAAGAGCCCCTTGTCCTGCTCCAGGGTGAGCCTCATTCTGAACCTTAGAAAGCAGGGAAATTTCTCGCTCCTCTAAGCACTTCAAGACCACGGATGTGACACACTGTGTCTCTGAAACTCAAGTGTTGGGTTCAAAACAAGGTCTTGCCAGGCTCAGGGTATCCTGCCTGATGATACAGCCGTCCAAAGATGCTAAACCTTTTGATAACCACATCATCCGGGTGGCTACCAAGGAGAGGCATGATCTACACAGAGCCCTGCAAAATAGAGGAGGGTGGGCAGTTCTTCCCCTCCCGCAGCAAAACCTGGCAAGTGCTGGGATGCAGGAGCTCATGACAATGGAGGGTGCCATTATTAACCATCCTTGCAAGCAGAAGGGAGCTACTTGGGTTACTAATCTACAAAATAATAAAAATAATAATAGTAGTAGTAGGATGGGGTTTTTTAATCATAGAGGAATAAGAGAAGGTACACTCCCAGATTCAAAAGTGGTGCACCCTACTAGTTACAGCAACTAGTTACTACTAGTAGTAGTAACTAGTACTAGTAGGGTGGTAGTAACTAGTAGTAATTACTACCACCCTACTAGTTACAGCATGTATAGAGTGATGCTTCAGCCCGTTTCTGTCAAAACACAGTATCTGCCAGCAGCAGCATGTGGACACCCTTGATGCCCTATACCTGCCACAGAGACCATGAGAAAGGCTGCCAAGAGGTAACCAAAAGAGGCTGAAAAGTCTCCAAGGAAAGAGTTACTACCAATAATGGAGGGAAGGAGGTGGCACTTACAGTTGTGACTCTGCAAATCTGGCCGTGAAACTCAGGACAGTAGCAAGCTCCGCTGAGCGGACACTTTTCCACCGGCTTGCCCCGATAGATGGGCCGGTAGGAGGCGGCGCAGATGTCAAAAGGGTTGTGCATGTCATAGTTGAGCTGGTAGGCGTCGCTGGGGTTCTTCTCGCACGCAGTTAGGATCTTGCGTGTCTGCAATGGTGGCGGAGAAAGAGGAAAACTAAGCAGGAGAAACAGGATAGACAGCCTGGGAGTCCGAATGTTCTGTCTCAACACTTTAGAATGAGCAGGGGAAAGACTGCACTGCAAAGATTCCCCTGGAGTGTAAAGAATCGAAAAAGGGACTTTACATAATTGTACGGAGGCAGAGGCGGGAAACCTCCAGCTCACGGGCCAGTCTTGGTCAGCGGGGCGATTTGGCCTGTGGGGGTTCAATCCTGGCTGCTTCAGTAGACCCCTGCAGATAGCAGAAGTGCATGCCCCGCTCACCTGCTGGGCAAGTGGAGAGTACAATCCTGCTGGGTGCTGCACATGCCAGGACATGCCCTTCACAATGGTGAAGCTGACCTCTGCAGCTAACAGGATTGACCTGGTCAGCTTACCAGCTACTGGAAGGCAAGTTAAATTCTGCTGACTGCTGCCTTGGAAGTGCATTGCATGGAAGGCCATGGCAAAGCAGACCTCTCTCCCCACAAGTCAACTTTGAGAGGTGGGTAGTCTCCTAAAACTATCATGCCATCAGGTGATTAAACCCCCCCCCCCCCCCCCGCAATCCATCAAAGTTGGCCTGTGTCATAGTAGCACTACTCCTGTGCCAAGGGATCATTCTTCAGATATTTTATATCTTGTTCCGGAACCTCAACGTGGGTTTATTACACTTCAAAACACCCTCTGTCTGCCCTTTGTGCTTAGAGCCCTTGAAGGTGATGAAGATGACGGCTTTGAGCAGCTCCTCTGGGAATTTACCTGCTGAGCCACTTCCGGTTTGGGCCCCAGTTCCAGGAGGCGGCGAGCAAAGGTGGCAGCCGTCTTGAAGTTCTTGAGCTTGAAGAAGAGGTTGAGCGCTGTGCGAAGGACCAGGATCATGTGGACGGGCTGCAGGTTGGAGTGGGTGAAGTAGGCGGCCATCTGTTGGGAAGAAGGATGCAGTTCCAAAAAGGAGTTTGCTTTGGCTGGGACACTGCTCAATTGTGCAGGAGACAGGCCTGCAGCTCAGCGATAGGGAAGCTGTTTTGCATGCGGCATGGATGTTGCACCACCGGCTAAAAGGTTTCAGGTACCAGGGTAAGTGAATGACCTCTGTCTGAGATCTTGGAGGGCTGCTGCTACTCAGGGTAATACGCAAGATGGACTCAAGAGACAATGGCACCATTAAGGTCAGGCTGTGGGGCAGATGATGGGGGTCCTCGCATCCACTGTGATAAGGGTTTTCCCACAAATGCAACTGCTTTCTAAACTTGCTGTCAGAAATGGCTAACCCTTTTTGGCCCGAGGCCTGCTTTCAGGTTTGACCAACTCTCCGGGGACTGTAGGGCAGTGGTGGGTGTGGCCAACCCTACGGCCCCCACCCTCCTCAACTGATCCATGTAGGTCAGCTGGGAAGGATATCACTCAGATGATTGGGAAGAGGGTGATTTGCATCCCCACCAGAGCTCTTAGCCCCTCCCATTCCAGCACTGCCCTCTACTCTGGGGTTTTTTTTGCTGCCATCACTGCCAAAATTAGTAGGGTCTTGAGCCAGTTGCTTAAGGGTCAGATCAGGCTCCTGAACTGGGGGTTGGCCACCCCTGATAGAATTAATGGTGTTCATTTGATCTCTTAGCCAATTATTGGTGCTCTTGTCCACAGAGAGTTGCATAAGTGTTGCCTTCTGGCAGACTGCAACAGCTAGGATGGTTTGGGTAACCCAATGTTTGCACCCTTGGTGTGAGGTCATGGAGAGAGAGGAGGGTTGCCCTACCTCGCAAATGCGCTTCTGCTCTTCCAGGGTCTCCTTGGGCAGCTTCTTCCTCTCGATCTCCATGGACAGCCCCACAATGTACTCCCGGCAAATGGCGATCAGCTGCTGGGCCTGTCAGAACAAAAGAACAAACGAGCCAGGGCACGTTAGCTACAAACAGCGGCTTGAAAATTTGAGGAGCGGTGCTTTGTAAAGCTTGAAATAAAAACAGGAGATTTGGAGGGGGGAGTGTACGGAGAGAGCAGATTTCATGCTGTTGGGGTGGGCCTTTCAGCCTACCCTATACCCCTGAGCAGAGGAGAATGAGTGGATGGCTGGTGCAGCAACATTGCCAACACACTTGATCTGCACAACAGATTAAAGTGTTTGAACTGAGTTTGTCCCAGTGCAGAATCAGGGTGGTGTTCTTTTAGTACAGTAAGGTAAAAAGGTAAAGGAACCCAGGACGGTTAAGTCCAGTCAAAGGTGACCATAGGGTTGCGGTGCTCATCTTGCTTTCAGGCCAAGGGAGCTGGTGTTTGTTCACAGACAGCTTTCCAGGTCATGTGGCCAGCATGACTAAACTGCTTCTGGCGCAACAGGACACCGTGACAAGCGCCAGAGTGCATGGAAATGCCGTTTACCTTGCTGCCACAGAGGTACCTATTTATCTACTTGCACTGGCATGCTTTCAACCTTCTAGGTTGGCAGAAGCTGGGACAGAGCGACGGGAGCTCACTCCGTTGTGGGGATTTGAACCGCAGGTAGTTTAGACCACAGCACCACCACACTTCTGGGAAACATGCAAGAAGGCGTCTCTTTTTCTGAACAGAGAGCAAGTGGGCTGAGTCTGCTTCAGATGATGCAAATGAATCAACATCTCACCTCCGCGATCTCCTGCTTGTTGTCCACCACCAGCAGCGGCACGCTCAAGAGGATGGAGCGGAACTTCTCCACGGCCTCCTCAAACTTGCCAGCTGTGGTGAGCTGGTAGCACAGCTGCAGCCGCTGAATCAAGTCATTCAGCTTCAGTCCCACAGCTGGGAGGGCGTTTTTCAAGCCGGCGTCCTTCCTAGAAAATGAGGTGGCAGTGTGAGGACTGGCCTACGACAGATGCTTGAACTGCAACGTTTCGTTAAGACGATTCCAAAGCAAAAGGGGTTAAAATGAGGTGTGGGGTAAAACTGGTCAAGGAAGGAGGATGCAGGGATGTTGAAGGACTTGCTTATTATTGGATGGACACCAAGAAAGCTTGACTGAGTAAACCTGTCGAAATTAATGGGCCTATGTTAATGGCCACTAATGTTGATCAGTCTGTTTTGAGTCTGACAAACAGTGGATATGACGCTATGCAGCATCTCACAAGATCCCTGTTTGAGGTTAAACATCAGCCATCAGCCCTGCTCCTGCATTCATGCATGCAGAAGGAAGCCAGGGGTAGGCCATGGCAAAGCCCGTTTCCTGCTCGCAACCTAGAGAGTTCATGGTGAGCACCTGGGTCCCACAACCAAGTGCAGCCGCCAGTCACGGCAGGAAGAACAAGGGGCTCATACCTACCAGTTGCGATGGGGGTATCCATACATGGCGGGGAGGCTGGGAAGAGCCTGGTACGTGGTGCGCCCCCGGGCGTAGGTCTGCAGGAACAGCTGTTTGTAGGGGGCAAATGTGACCACTCCCACCTGGTCATGGAGAAGCTGCAGTGGAAAGGGGAGGGAGAGAGGTGGTGTTACCCGGGGGGGGGGGCTCCCAGATGCTTCCCAACCAAGTTCTGCCGCACACACCCTCCCCTTCTCTCATTCTTCTCCTCTGCCCTAAAAATATCACTTGGCTTGCTGTATCTAGGCTAAGTTGCTGCAATGCATTATACTTGGGACTGCCTTTGAAGACTGCTTGGAAATTGCAGGTGCTGCCGATTTTGCCCACTGGGGCAAGATCAGGCATTCCCAAACTCGGCCCTCCAGATGTTTTGGGACTACAACTCCCATCATCCCTAGCTAACAGGACCAGTGGTCAGGGATGCTGGGAATTGTAGTCCCAAACATCTGGAGGGCCAGAGTTTGCCTATGCATGGGCAAGATGGTCTGAGAACCTAACATCAATCCTGGCCCAGCTGCGTTGGCTACCAGTTAGTTTCCAGGCCCGATTCAAAGCGCTGTTTGTGACCTATAAAGCCTTATGTCGAGCAGGACCTCAATACCCCAAGGTCTGCCTTTCTTCAAATGAACCAACTTGGAGCCTGCAATCATCATCTGAGGCCGTTCTCTGTGTACCCTCTCCATTGGAGGTCCAGAGGGTGGCAGCATGAGAACTGGCTTTTTCGGTGGTGGCTCCTCACTTGTGGAATGTTCTCCCTGGGCAGGCTCACCTGGCACCATCACGACTTTTCTATAGGCACAGGGCAAAAGCATTTCTTTTCTGCAAGGCCTTTAGCTTTTAATTACATGTGGCCTCTTTCACTGGGTTTAATCCTGCCTTTAAAAAATATGAATGTGTTTCAGATTTTTCTTGGCTTTATACTGCTTTTAATGTAAATGTAATTCTTGTAAATCACTTTGAGTTACTTTTGTAAAATAAAAAAGCAACTAGTAAGTTAAATAAATAAAAATAACAACATCCTTTAAAGGGCACATTGTGCAGGCGTCCAAATCAACCACTTCCGCACAGAACTGTGCTCACGTTCAGGCAGGCAAGAAGTCACAACCCCCTGAAAGGAAGCAAGGCTCACTGGGGACAAAGCTTTTGTTACAAAGATGAAACCCCACTTGTGACGTGCGCCCCGAAGTTCAACACGCTGTATGAGAAAGAAAAAAAGGCCAGTGCAGAGACATCGTCCCCAGGCAACTCACCCTCATAGCTGTCTCAAAAGAGCCAGCAAGGATATGATCAACTGGAAGCTGGGAATTGTTGCACCAGACCTAAGCAGGGAGAAAAGAAAGGGATCCGATTAGAACCACAGAAATCAGAGGACTTGCAGAAGTGAACTTATCCCATCGGCCCTCCACCGAAGTGAGACAGGAACCAGCCCAAGGGTGCTGAAAGATCTGCCTGATTTTATTTTGTTTTTTGAAAGCTCTGCAAGTCTGGCCAGATTTTTCAATTCGGCCTTCAGAAATTAGCTCCTGTTGCTTTTTTTTCATCTTTTACACTTTCAAAATGCGCATGTCTTGCGGCATCTTGAGGACCAATGCACTGATTCACAAGACTCCTCGGATGCTTTCACTGCAGCAGATTCCACACCTGGCAGACCTTTCTGGATTTATTTTTTTAATGGGAGTTTCGGCTGCGTGCTTGTCATCACAGCCGGCTGCCTGGGAGCAGCACTTGCATTTGGGGGGAAATGCAGGGAAGCGTCAAGCCCCTGCCCACCCCCAACCACCTCCCTTTTCTCTGCTACTTGTAGGGCTCGGCACTGTCTGCTGCCTGGTCTCAAAGAGTCTTGTGCCTCAGCACAGACGCCCTCCTACCTGTGCAGGGCTGGTGCCTTTGGTGGGCGGCACGAAGAAGCCGTCTTCTGCCTCTCCAGCAGGACCACCAGGAACATCCTAGAAGAAATGCGAGTGGGGGGAGAGAGAAGGAGGGGCAGTTACAGTGTGTTCAGACATGGAAGTTTTCCTGGTTACAATGCTAGTGTTTCCATCCCATTTTCCTTTCCTACTATGGCACCTGCGGCAACGTGAACAGTGGCTTTTCCTCATTCACACCAGTGGTGAAACACAACAACCAATGTCTGATCACAGAAGAGCTGGGAGGGACCACGAGGGCCATCTCTTCCAACCCTTGGCAATGTAGGAATCTTTTGGCCCAATGTGGGGCTCGAACCCACGACCCCAGGATTAAAATCTGAATGCTTTTACTGACTGAGCTATCCTGCTACTCCCCATCTTCCCCGCACATGCATGATTCTGTTCCCCATGTTCCGGTGCATGAAGAGGTAGACTGCGCCCGCACATGGAAGTTTCACAGAACTCACAATGACAAACATGCTCTCCACAATGGAACCAGAGCTCAGAAATGGGGCGGCTCATGCTTTGAATGCATGAGGTCCCCGATTCCATCTCTGGAGCCTCCAGGTAAAGGGGAACTGGGACAGCAGCAGGCAAAGGGAAAAGGCCCCTCACAGTCTAGGATCCTAGAGAGTGGCTGCCGGGAAGAAAATGGTCCAGGCTCAATGGGCCAAGAGCGAGTGACTTAAGGGGAGATGCGTAAGCATTTGCTTTTAGTCTCCCCTCCCCTCCAGTCCTGCTGCAATACATCCCCCCAGTTAAAATGAATCAACCCCATACTTACCAGTTCAGGGGGAAGATCCAGGTCCTCTTCGATTTCCCACCCACCTCCTTCCTCTTGGCTTTTAGCCAGGGCTTCGTCTCCAAAACCTTCCCCAGCGTCCACAAAGCCATCTGTAAGGGGACAGAGAACGGATTGGGGGAGTTTAAGAAGGGCCGACATGCACCCCATACAAAAACAGGAAGTGGTTGGGTTGCTTCATTGGTAAGTGGTGGCAAGGAAACCCCTTTATTAAGTAATGCAAAGCAGGAAAGCTTCAGAGAGTGAGAGACTGGGGTGGAATCTACACACGTTAAAAACGTTGTGAAAATGTGTTTTTTAAACCTTTTGAAAAACGCATTGAATTTGCTATAGCTCATGGTCGCCATCTAGTGTGCCAATTGTATATTGTACTTTACAACGCATTCAAAACGTTTTATTTGCAGCTGTATAGCTGACTCCCGGGAGAGGAAAGGAAAGCTCCCTGGAGAGAGCTGGGTCTGTCATTTTCTGTGGGTGGCCAGGATTAAGAGCTACCTTTGGATAGAGAGAAGACTCAGGATTTGTGCACTGCTTTCATACTTTAAACACCCAGCTGCTGATTTTCTCCTCTCTTATTTTTGATGCTGCTGCTGTTATGAGAATCTTATAATGCAGCCCTTAGTATTACAATCAAATTCATACGATTGTTTCAATTTTTATGTTGTAGAGATATTATGCAGTGACATCTGTGTTGCAAGCTGCAAACTGCCCTGTGGCCTTCTGATGAAGGATGGTATACGACCTTAAACCAGCAAGTGGCCGAGAAAACCTGGCTTTCATGGGATTTCACCGCTGAGCTCTCACCTTCATCCAGCTGCAGCTCAGCATCTTCTCCCCAGCCTTCGGTGCCTACTGTGTCTATATCAATGTCAGCAGCCAACGCGCCTCCTTTGCCTGTAGAGAAGAACAAGATCACCGATTTGTCTTGTGGTGGGATTCTGCAGCCTCAAGAGAGCCAGTGTGGTGTAGTGGTTAAGAGCGGTAGACTCGTAATCTGGTGAACTGGGTTCGCATCCCCGCTCCTCCACATGCAGCTGCTGGGTGACCTTGGGCCAGTCACACTTCTCTGAAGTCTCTCAGCCCCACTCACCTCACAGAGTGTTTTGTTGTGGGGGAGGAAGGGAAAGGAGAATATTAGCCGCTTTGAGACTCCTTCAGGTAGTGATAAAGCGGGATATCAAATCCAAATCCAAGAAACAGGCACGGCTTGAGGTACAGTGGCCCTGTTCGATAGCAGCCATTTCTGGCCTCCACAGAGGACAGAAGCAGCCACCCACAGGAGCGGCCTCAATACCTGGGAGCCCCTGCCATTCCCCACCTCCCCTGCAAAATCTGAGAAGGGCAAGCCTGCCAGTAACAATGTCCAGGCCTCCTTACCTTTGCTGGCAATTGTGCCTTCAAAAAAGCCCTTGGAGACAGTGAGCAGAGGCCAGTTGGTGTCCAGGGGCATGATGGGAGCAAGCGGCTGGAGCAATTGTGCATGGGGGTCTATCTCTGGGATCTGGAAGAAGAGGAGGAAACAAAGAACTTTCAACCCTCCATGTAAATTTGCAGACTCTCCACAGGGACAAGGAAGGGGCTGACTGGGAATTAGGAAGGGAGCCACACAGCCATTTCAGCCCAAGGTCAGTTTGGGAGAAAGCTTCAGACTGCAAGCAGGTGGGTGATAATGCTTATGCATTCTGAGATGCAGAGCCAGGGGTTCGTGATGCAACCTGAGAGACTTGGGTCAATAGGTCTGGTAAACTACAGACTTGTAAGCTCCCGCTCCTGCCCCCAGACTGAAATTCTTCCACCAGTGTTAGGCAAAGGGAGAACGGTATGCCCAGCCTGCCCATAGTCCTGCACTAACCGTTTCCTTTTCCAGGTCAAAGGTCTCTTTCAGGCTCTCTGCTTCCTCATCTAAGCCGTGGGTTGCAGCCGTCAGATAGGCCAGGGACTCTGACAGAGACAAGCAAGCAAGAGAAAGGTCAGGATGGTGGGAAACGCTCCAGGGTAGTCTGGTCATGCAAATGGAAACAGCTCCATAGCTGCTACCCTGTTCGGCCTGGAAAGGGTGGGATTTGACAGGAGGCAGAGGGAGGGAAGGGGACAGATAAAAGAAAGCCCTTCTTTGCACAGCTCTTAGTTGAATGATGGAACTCTCTCCTGTGGCTGGTCACCAACTTAAAAAGGTAAAGGTAAAGGGACCCCTGACCATTAGGTCCAGTCGTAGCTGACTCTGGGGTTGCGGCGCTCATCTCGCTTTATTGGCCGAGGGAGCCAGCGTACAGCTTCCGGGTCATGTGGCCAGCATGCCTAAGCCGCTTCTGGCGAACCAGAGCAGTGCATGGAAATGCCGTTTACCTTCCCGCCAGAGCGGTACCTATTTATCTACTTGCACTTGATGTACTTTCGAACTGCTAGGTTGGCAGGAGCAGGGACCGAGCAACGGGAGCTCACCCTGTCGCGGGGATTTGAACCACCAACCTTCTGATCAGCAAGTCCTAGGCTCTGTAGTTTAACCCACAGCGCCACCCGCATCCCCGGTCACCAACTTGGGTGGCTTTAAAAGAGGACTGGACAAATTCATCGAGAGAAGGCTACCAGTGGCTACTACCCATGATGGCTATGCCCCGTCTCCAAAGGGGAGGCAGCAATGCTTCAGAATACCAACTGCTGGAAGCCACAGAAGGGGAGAGGGCTCTTGGGCTCAGGTTCCACTTGCAAGTTTCCCATAAGGGGGCACCTGGTCATCCACTCTGAGAACAGGATGCTGGACCAGGTGGGCCACTGGCCTGATCCAGCAGGCTCCTCTTGTGCTCTTGTTAATAGAAACTGTGCTCGTTTTTCTAGGAATCCAAAAGCTCACATTGCCAGCTTACTCACTCTGTCCACAGTTCTTCAGGATCCTCACCCTCTCAGCCACGTCCCCAAGGTACAAGGCATTCTGGTAGTGGCCGCTCATGTCCTTCCGGATTTCAGCTGCAACAAAGAACAAGGGAAGGGGGAAATGGGTCACCTCCACACCCAACTCTCACTCAGGAGTTTCAAGCATTAGCTCACTGCAGCATTCCTGGCTGCTGCTGCTACAAATCTCCCCTCTCCCAACCTGAAGCTGATTCATGAGTTGCAAAAGGGCAGCCACCTCCCATTACTATGCATTTTGTCCTGCTTTCCCCCTCCTGAATCAAGGCTAGTGGTCAGTAGTAAGATTACAAAGAACCTTCCACATCTAGGATTCCGCATGGTTTGCCTTACACTGTGATGGGATGAATATGTCTTCTTATGAGACATAGCTGTCAACTTTCAGATTTGAAAATAAGGGATCAGCAGCCTCACCTGTCCCGGGGACTGTCTACGGGATATCTAACAATCCAGGACAGCAGCGGGAAGAAGTGGGAAAAAGCGCTGGAATAAGGGAATTTCCCTCTAAAAAGTGAAGGTTGACAGTTATGTTATGAGGTTAACACCATTTCCCAGTCCTTGACTGTTATGAGTTAAGTTTGCCAATAGTCACAAACATTTTGAGAGGGCCAAATATCAGCAACTGTGATCATGCTGAGAGAGAGGCAGGCGGCTGCATTCCCACACAATATGTCAGAACTCTGCTTATTCTCGGTTCGTTGTGAATGACTAGCTTGCTAGTACACGGAGCCCCTTCACTCTTCCCTTTGGAGAAAAGAAGAAAAACAAAGAAGGAAGGTATGGCTTATGTCCGCATCCAAAATCCTGGTGTGTTGCTCCCATATAAACCAGGAGAATATATCAGCAACAAAACAGGATCCTGGGTTCAGATGTCCCATCAAGCTATTCCTTCCTAGTCAATTCTGTGCCCTTGGGTGGAAGAAGGAGTGGAACAGGACATGTGCTGCTGGCTCACAGTAAACTGAGACAAGGCAGGAATCCAGTTTTACCATCATCTGCAAAGGTGGCCAGTCTGTTGCATGCAATTTTATTTTTTTATAATACATTCCTGAATCAGCTAAAGTTTCTGGCTCCGTATGGGCTGGAAGAAGCATTCATTGTAGAGACCAACCTATCTTCATCATCTTGCGCAGTTTCTCCAGATTGCCCGTAATCAGGTACAGGAAGGAGAGCTTGTCAAAGTTCTTGGTGCGCTGGTAACACATCTCCACGATCTGGTGGTTCCCTTGGAGCAAGGCCACTTCCCCCAGTTTTTCCCAACAGTTCTTATCATCCAAGGCTTTGGCTGCCTCCAGAGCAATCTGAAAGAGCACCAAAAACACGGCCCTCGGGTTAATATCTAGACAACCCCAAGGGGGCAGAGCAGAGAGGCCGTTCCCAGCCCTGCTTCTTGAGATCATGCAAGTAAAAGTTCACCAAAGACAGAACCTGGAGCCTTCATGATCCACCACTGAGCTATAGAGAGGAAGATTTAGCATTTTATGGCTTAGCAGTCAAATGTTGGGACAGAATTTGCCAATAAAAGGCAAGTTTGCTTTAAAAAAAGGAAAGGAGTCAATGCTGGAATGAAGGAGTGGATTTGCTGAACTAAAGACCTTGCTAGTTACAGATTGTTGAGGGGGGGAGGAAGCGTGGAACCCTTGTGAGAGACACATCTAGGTCTTAGATCTGCGTGCAAGCCCTCCTGGAGATGGCTGGAGGAGAGCTGGCGCCACGTCTCACCTCAATGTTGCCGCATTCGAGAGCCAAGCTGAACCGAGTCTTCTCGTCTTTCACAAAATGGAGTGCAACTTCAGGGTAGCCCTTCTTCTGGAGGTAGGCGATGATGGACTGGCCCACCAGCTTGGCGTTCCGCACCATGTGGAGCACCTGGAACAGGAGGCGGGGAACAAATGAGGGCGCAGTCACGCATTTAGGGAATAAGTCCTAGGTTAGCACAAAGACTATCACACGTGGCAGGCGGTAAGGAGATCTGGAGGGAAAGAGGCGCAGCTCAATGTGTGGTGGCACTGAAAAAGGAAACTCAGCGCTATGATGTGCATGTCCCCTAGTAAAATTCCTGTCAGGAATTATTTTCATAGGAGAACTGTAAATTAATTCCGGTTGTATGTTCCAGAGAGAGAGACTTGCTTGTAAATCATTGGGAAATTAAGATTTTCTTATGGTGTTTGCAAACAGTTTATCGAGTAGTCTAAGGTTTAAGGCTTAAGGGGAATGTTTCAATTTTGTAAACTGAATCTTTATATGCCTTTGTTTGTTCTTTACCGTATATGTTGTATTTGAAAAATAATTTAAAAAATGAATTCAAGTGCCTCCCTTCAGACTGCACCTCTTGGCCTCCTGAGGACATCTCACACGCTTCTGCTGTTCCAGCAGTGTCCTTACGTTTCTATGGAAAGCGGACGCAAGTCCTGCCTGCTCATATCAAAGATGGCAAGGAGGTAGAGAGAGATACAGTCACCCTCCACGGCTGCTGTACAGAGATGGGAGGCAACGCAAGAGACATGCCGTTTGAGAAGACCCCTCCTCCCCACCGCTGGGCACAGATGGCAAGAGGAAGCAGGCAGCACACACCTCGTCATACTTCCGGTTGATGAGAGCCAGCTTGAACTTGAACTCTGTCGGGTCAATGGTCAGGACTCGGGGGCGGCATTCGCGATCCAGGCAGTAGACGTTGTTCCCCTTCACCCGCGTCACGTAGATAGGCAGGTCCAAGGTGCGGATGATCCCGTGGTCTCTAGATGGGGAATGCGGAAGCATGAGTTATGGGGGGTGTCAGGACTGAGGAGGAATGATGGGAGCCCTCCCCCTTTTTCTTAACCTTCCCAAGGGCAGGAGGATTGTATTGATTTAGAACAGTGGTTTGCAGAAGAGCACAGTCCAGAGGGCAAAAGCTAGGAAATACTGGGTGAAGAACAGCTAGAAGAGGAAACGCCAAGAGAGAGACAGCTGGCAGTGTCCTTGGACAGCATTCCTGACCCCCCCCCCCTTTGCCTATGAAAGTGATAGAACAGAAAGCGCAAAGGCAACAAGTTCAGATTACCCAACATAGCAGTGACATAGATTAATGGGGATGGAGGGGATGAACCTTTACTGGGAGCAACACCATTTTTTTAGAGAGATACGCATTCTTTCGCTGTGATTATTAAAGAACTTATCTAGTACGAACGCTCCTTTCGTTTGATCTGCTTATTTACTGCCACTGGGGGAGGGATCCGAATCCCTGAAGCCTGACAGAGGGAATGGGCAGAAAATGGGGTCATACGACCTTCCCTTTAAATTTACAAGATTGAAAGTGGGGGAGGACACTTTCTGCTACTGGATAAACTTTGGAACTTTATAGTAAAACTGACTTAATATAATGATTGAGCTCTAACTAGGCTTTGCTTCCACTAGGGACTGGAAAGGGAGAGGAAGGGCACTTGAGCTCCATCAATGAGCCATCCTCCTTGGCAAACTCCTTTCAGATCTTGGTCTCTGCCATTTCTGTTCACTCAGGTCAGCTTTGTTTATAAGAGCGCAAGAAGAGCCTGCTGGATGCCCGTGGGGAGACTTTCAAGCCGGATTTGAGCACAAGAGCACACTCCTCTCCTGTAACTATTCCCAGCAACTGGTCTTCAGAAGCATTACTGCCCCTGACTATAGAGGCAGAGCACAGCCATTATGGCTACTAGCTGTTGAGTCACACTTAACACCACGCCATGGTTAAAACAAATCGAGGTTTACAAGCCAACAACAAACCATGGCTCCAGATCATGGTCTGTTGGGCAGTAAACATACCACTGGAGAAGGCTCAGATGATCTAACAAGCCATGGTTTAACAAACTGCATGCATGTCTCTCTTTAAAAAGCAAGTGCAGGCTTCCTCTCAAGACCAGGTGCTAACAAGGATTTTAATGCTGTTACTAAATCCTACTGGGGACTGGCTGCACACCAGCTTTTTAGAGCTGTGAGAGAACTCCTGTTTTGCGGCTATAATGCAGAGTACTTTGTCCCTGGGAAGCTTGTGTTCTTGTTGTTAATGAGCATATCAGGGTTTCCTTGTCTTCACTGTGTTAATTCATGTATCTTCAAAACACAGGTATGGCTGCTGAAAAAGCAGGCCCAAAAGCAACTTCAGGAGAGGAGCTTTGGCTTATGCTTCAGAGGGCAGTGATCAAAGTAAAAATAAGTGCCACTTTTATTTACAACCATCCTGGATAGCATTTTTGGAAGCACCATCATCTTGATCATTGATATTCTGCTGGACACCGCAGTCCATTCACGCTGCCCGCTTACCCGGTGGTGACGGCATATTTGATGTGGTTGCTTGTGGTGTAGATGAAGACCCCGCTCTCATCCCAGGCGCCGCTCTTGACCCGGATGTTCTCATGGATGTTACAAAGTGACTCCAGCTTCCTGTTGCAAATCATGATGGCTGGAGAGGCAAGAGCAGAGGAGAGATGTCATGCTCAAGAGGGCTTACTCCTAAGTAACCCCAACTGAAACAAATCCAAAGTACAGGGCACTGGGACAGTGTAGTGCCTAGGCTGGGAGGTCCTGATTCAAATACCCATTCAACCGTGAAGCTCAGGGGGCAGGTGTGGGCCAGCCAGTCTCTCTCAGTCTAACCTATCTCCAAAGGTTGCTTTGGAGCAGGTAGACGGAGAGATTCCCGTATGTGCAGCAGTGAGCTCCTTGGAGGAAGGAAAAGGAGACAAATGGGGATCATTCCTGTTAATGGCTCTTCTCTTCACTCGGTCAAGGTTTGCCTTTGCAAGCTCCTCAGGGCAGGGACCCCATTCATTCTTTCCTCCCACCCCTTAAAGCAACATGGGTAACTAACAAAGAACAGAAAGATGCCAACGTGATTTTCTGCGATAAAAAAAAGGGTGCAGATCTGCTGGCCTATCAGCAAACCCATTTGAAACTACAGTGATTAAGAGAAAACCCAACATGTAAACTTGTGGGGAAAGAGCCTTAAATGAATGCACCACCCAGCCCTAAAGTTATGTATGGCACTTTAACTCCCCTCTGTCCCTCTGCCCCACACCACACACACACACACACACACACACACACACAAAGAGAAGAGAAGAATAATTTTTAAAAGTAGCTTACAGTCAAAAGCAAAGCATTTGGGGAAGATGAGGAAGCTGCAAAATAGAGCAACCCAGAATACAAAAATCACTGATACGAAAGCCTTGGGCCTTGCTGTCAAGACACCTATGAGGCCTCTTCTTACCGTGCTTTGCCAGGAGAGCCACGTGGGACATGTCAGCCGACCAGATGACATACTTTACTTTGGAGATCTTGACAGAGGCCAGAGTCCTGCAGGAAGGGAGCAGCCCCCCAGTCCATGAAGTCACACCAGGACACGCCACCTTCCCTTCTTCCCCATTTGCCCACTATTCGAACGTAGGAGAAGCAGCAATCAATTGGCGGGGGTGGGGTGGTGAGGTAGTACCACAGGCAGAAAAAGGCTTTAGCCTACGGACCATGTGAAACTTATGCCGAATCTGCCTCAACTGGCCCACAGAAACCAGCTCTTCTCCTTTCTCTAGGGCAGTTCTCTGGGAATCCCTGGTGGCCAAGAACACCCCCAGATACCCTACAACACGGGTGTCAAACACAAGGCCCGTGGGCCGAATCCGGCCCGCCAGACCTCATCATGTGGCCCGTGTAGCCGCCGCCGGCCGCCAGCCTTCACCTTTTATTCTCGCTTCTTCTTTTTTGACACAAGAAAGCCACCTCTTCAGCGCATGCACAGCAGCCTACAAGCCAGAGAACGTCTGCCCTCTGGCGGCGCTGGCCGTTCTATACAGGAAACCTCCACTTTACATGCAGTGTAATTGAATGCAGTGACAATAATTTATGATAATAAAGAGTGGACACATAGTCCTACAGATACAACTGGCCCTTTGAGGGTGACCAAACTGCTGATGCGGCCCCCGATGAATTTGAGTTTGACACCCCTGCCCTACAATATGCACATTATCTGTGGTATCTTAAGGAAACCTGGCAGCTGAAAGGCGCTCACAGAAAAAAGCTGCACATGTTGGGTAAGGATCAGCAACTGGAAGCCGCTGGGCCAAATCTGGCCAGGTGTTTCTACTCCCCCATCCAGAGTGAAGGAAATCAGAGGGTTCTACAATTACAGCCTTGGGCTTCCATATCAAAGTGACAAAGTGGTAAAGGTCGTTGCCCACCTGGAGTTTGTCTGATGGACTCCACCACCACCACCCGAGGTCAGAGGTCATCTGCTGCTGAAGGTTCTTACCGTTTCTGCTGCACATCAAAGAGGGTGATGGAATCAGCATCTCTCAGCAGCAGGTTCCCAGTCCCAGCGTAGAAAATCTCATCGCAGTTGGGAACCTGGACCTTCTTGGTGATCTCATTTTTCAGGTTCTTGATCAGAATCTGCCATTTCAGCAGGCAGGCAAGAGACCGCAAAAATCAGGGAGAGGAGGGAAGAGAGAAATCAGGCACACAATGGCGAAATCCGGAAGAACAAGACTCGTTGCTGGCTAAGGACCTCACACACAGCTGCTCAGCACCTTTGCTTGCTACTCAGTGTTGCCTTGTCCCTTCTCATTTTAATCTGCCACATAACCTGACAACGGCTTGCAGGGGTAGCTCACAATCAAGAGAGTGGCAGGGGAGAGAGAGAGAGAAGGAAACAGAGAGCAGCAGCGCAGTGTAGTGGCTGAGACTAAGCTGCGAAGCAGAAAGCTCCGTTTGAATCTCGGCTGACATGAATTGCCTCAGGGGACTTGGCCAAGCCATAAATTCTCTCAGGCTCACCATATGCAACATGGAGAATAGCGTTCCTGTCAGGGAATAACTGCACCTTCCAGAAAGAGCATTTCTGTTCCGATAGGATTTCCCAGCTTGATGGATGGGTCTCTACCACGAGTGCCCACTTGTTAGGACTTCCGCCTTGTGTTAAACGTATTTGCTCTCTTTGTGTTTTTAACTGCTTTTAATCATCTTACGTGTAAAATTATCTCGAAACAATGATTTAGAAAGTGACTAATGAATTCATTGTAATAATAATAATAATAATAATAATAATAATAATAATAATAATAATAATTTTTAAAAAATCCTTTGCTTTAGTCTTCTTCTCAGAAGACTTCTCTGATTTTCCTCCTCTCTTCCTAAATCAACGTTTCTCTATCAGGATTCCATGAAACTTGTGGAAGTTCCAAGCTCAGGCAGGAGAAGCCGAGGCTCATGGGAAGGAAAGCAAGGCTGCTCCTCCTCAAAGACAGCTCACGGCTTGATGGGACGGGCAGAGCATTTCATATGAAGCTTATGCCAAATCAGACCCTCAGTCCACCTAGGTCAGTATTTTTTCAACACTGACTGGCAGCAGCTCTCCAGGGTTTCAGAAAGGGAGTCCCTCCCACCCTCCCTGGAGATTCCACTGGGGAATGAACCTCAGACCTTCTGCATGCCAGGCAGATGTCCTGCCGCTGAGCTATGTGGTTCTCCCCACTCACCGAGTGCATCCGATCCAAGACGGCAAAGCGGTTCCGAGCAACCCACACAGCTGTCAGCCCAGAGGAGCGTTTCCCTTCAGGAGCTGGGGGTGGGGTGGAATAATAAATGACAGGCATTAAGTCATATACTGCTGGCTCTGCTCCAGCTCTGCTCCTGCGGATCAGCTGCTCTCTCCCTATCCCCCCACCCCCGACTCCCATTTAACCTCAGGCTACATGTAAGATCCAGGCCCTCTTCCTCTCTGCCTCTGACACATACTTTTGGATTCTCAAAGTGGCCCACTGGAGGAGCCAAGCAGTTGCTGGGGGAACCGGCGCCACGACTGGCTGGCAAAGGAGGAAGCAGCCATCCTGGCTGACACGCCACTATGTCACGCTAATGAGCTATGCCTCTGCAGCCAAACAAAGCAAGCGCCGAGGGTCCTGTAGCCAACATAGGCCCCTCCTTTGCCTCTGCTTCCAGCAGCTGTTGCCTCGCACTGAAGCACAAAGCAACGAGTGTCAAGAGAAGAAGCCTCTCCGGGAGAGAACTGCACAGAGTGAGGTATCTGGGCTGATTCAGACATGCAGGGCAATACCGTATTTTTTGCTCCATAAAACACACTTTTTTCCTCCTAAAAAGTAAGGGGGGATGTGTGTGCGTCTTATGGAGAGAATGCAGGCTGTGCAGCTATTGCTTAACCCAGCAGAGCAAGAGCGAGAGTTGCGCAGCGCCTCTTGTTCTGCTGGCTTCCCAGCGAAGCGGGAGGAGGGACAGAAGGGAGCCCTTATGGAGCCTCTTCCGTCCCTCATTCTGCTTCACTGGGAAGGCAGCACAACAAGAGGCGCTGCGCAGCTCTCCCTCTTTCTGTGCTGGCTTCAGAGATAGCTGCGGCGCTTGCTCTGGCTTTTCAGAGAGGCGGGAGAAGAAACAAAGGGCAGCCCGTCAGTCCCTTCTCCCACCTCCCGGAAAAGCCAGCAAGAGCCGCTCTATCTTTAAAGAGCCGTGCTGAGTGAGCTGCCTTTTCTTGTTTTCCTCCTCTAAAAACTCTTATGGCCAGGTGCGTCTTATAGAGTGAAAAATACGGTATATAAATAAAAGTAAACTTTTTTGCATCAACAGCCATGAAGATCACGGGTGTGGAGCTTCTGGCCCTCCAGATGTTGCTGAACTATGACTTCCATCACCTCTGAACATTGAGCATGCTGGGTGGGCTTGATGGAAACTGGAGTCCAATAATACCTGGAAGGCCTTCCCTAGTGCAGATGACAAAAAAAAAAACCCAACACACTGGGAACTGCACCTTCTCAACATGTATCAAGTGTAGTCGTTAAAACAGACCAGGATGTCCCAAGCTCAGATCTCTCCTCACTCAGCAGTCTTTTAGGCTAGCTGCCTCAGTCTTCCTACCCCCATTGTTGTTGTTTTGTTGTTGTTTTATTTATACCTCATCCATCTGGCTGGGTGCCCCAGCCACTCTGGGCAGCTTCCAACAAATATAAAAGCATAATAAAACACCAAATGTTAAAGACTTGCTGACACAGGGCTGCCTTCAGGTGTCTTCTAGAAGTTGTGCAGCTCTTTGTCTCCTTGACATCTGGTGGAAGGGCGTTCCACAGGGCGGGAGCCACTACCAATAAGGCCCTCTGCCTGGTTCCCTGTAACTTCATTTCTCTCAGTGAGGGAACCCCCAGAAGGCCCTTGGAGCTGGAACTCAGTGTCTGGGCTGAACGATGGGGGTGGAGATGCTCCTTCATGTATACCATTCCGTCAGTTATACAGGGGATAAGTATACTGGGCCCTCTTTGCATGGTTACTCTGCAAATATCTGCAAATTATCCAACAGTTCCCCACTTGATGATTTTGGTGGTAATGCACATAATCAAAAAGGGAAAGGCCACAAGAATATACCAGTACCGCCTTCATGTTTGGAAAGCACAGTAGGAAACAAATTTTCCTCTTTTTGCTATCACACAAAGTGAAAAGAAGAGCCTTAACACTCTTACCGCTATGAAAATGGAGAGGAAACGGGGCGGCCCAAATATTTGCTTGCAAGAGCTACCAACATCGCGGGATATAAGAGCGAGAATCGAAAGCACCCCAGAGCTCTGGGTGCCAGGAGGAGCTCAGCTCACAGCAAGGCTGGAACGCAACTAGCAGAATTTCTGTGTCTCGGAACGAGGGGAGGTAACATCGCCTTTATAGCAAATGGCGCCTGGCAGCCACGCAGAGCCCATAAATCTGCTAATGTGGGAGGCTGCCTGGCTCATGCATCACTGGAACTCGCTCCGGGAGCTTTTACTGCCGTGACGTCAGAGGCAGGGGAGACCCAGCTGGAACTTCAACTCCCAAGTGGAACGAGAGGCACTTGGAAGGAAGAAGTTCCAGCGGCACATTTTGATGGGCAGATTACACGCCTGGTCTGGAATTGGCCAAGAGGGAGAGAATGAGCACTGGGCACTTGTACAGCTACTTTGGAAGCAGAGAGGCCTGCCTGGGACGGAGCTGCTTTGCTAGGAGATCCATCACGACAGGCAAGCCAGTGAGGCAGCCTGCTGGGCAGAGAGGCAGGATGGATAGTTTCTAATAACTGATTTATAAAAAATATATTTGCAACCGTAAAAGCGAGGGGGACAAACATGAATTTTTCAAGTCAAAAGAACCTGCCAAGCGCATGTGGGCTCCGCAGGAATGGTGGAGAAGGAACCCAGTTGTGATTTTCGGAGGGCGGGGGAAGGCGGTGGAGGCAGGGAGGAACAGATGCAAAGCTCACCATCAGGATTCTGGGAATCAGCATCCTTAGGAATGGTGTACAGGTCGTAGGTGCTGTTCTCCAGATTACTGGCTCTCTGTGGAGAGAGGAAGAATTCTACACGTCAGACCAGCTCTCTTGGGACTAGGATTTCTTTCAACTGTTTGTGCTTGTTTCTTTTGCTTGGCAATCGCGCTCCAGCATTCGGCACTAGCCTGCAGGTCAAGCCCAGGGGAAGCCCCACATAGAGCGCACTGCAGTAATCCAGATTTAGTAATCTAGAATTAGGCAAATTCAAGGAAGAGAAGATCTATCCGTGGGCATTAAGCCACAAAGGCAATAGACTACCTCTGAATCTGGAGGATCCAAATCTGCAAATACAAGCTGGGAGGGGCCGGGGGGGGGGGTTGCCTCCCTGGAGGTATCTGGTTGGTTACTGTGGGAAGTAAGGATACTGGACTAGAAGGGCCCTTTTTGTCGAAGGCAAGTAGCAGGTTCCTTGGGCAGCCGCCCTGTTCTTCCACTTTCTGAAAAGGTGGACATGCACATCACCCCTGCAGGACTGAGCCCCACAAGTGGCAAGGCCTCAAAACGAGCCCCCAAACCCCTTAGCAAAGGGCAATGAAGTCACCCAACAAGGCTTGCGGAACTCCAGGTTAGCTTCAGCTTACTGTGCAGAGGAGGACGGCGTTCTCCGCAGGGTTGTAGGACATGTTGAACACAGGGAACTTGGAGCCGCTGAGAAGGAGGAAAGTAACAAATGAGGAAAGCAGGGAGAACACAAATAGTAGCTGGCCTGTGTCACAGCTCTGGCTTAAAGCAGCAGCCACTGATGCAGAAGGAAAGGAACCCCATGCCCCCCCCAAAGATCCTGGGCTGCAAGGTGCTCTGCTGGTTGTCTGCCTCCATGGTTAGGAGGTGGTAATGCTTCTGAACTACAGTAGCTGGTAACCACAGTGTGAGAGAGAGAGAGCCAGTGTGGTGTAGTGGTTAAGAGCGGTAGACTCGTAATCTGGTGAACCAGGTTTGATTCCCTGCTCCTCCACATGCAGCTGCTAGGTGACCTTGGGCCAGTCACACTTCTTTGAAGTCTCTCAGCCCCACTCACCTCACAGAGTGTTTGTTGTGGGGGAGGAAGGGAAAGGAGAATATTAGCCGCTTTGAGACTCCTTCGGGTAGTGATAAAGCAGGATATCAAATCCAAACTACTGCTCCTCCTCCTCTCGTGTTCGGGGCCTGCTTGCCGGTTTCCCAACAAAGGCAGCTGGCTGACCTCTGTGAGAACAGGATGCTGGACTCGATGGGCCACTGGCGTGATCCAGTAGGCTCTTATGGTATTCTTGTGTACAAGCAGCGCATGCAGCCTTCTCCGCCCACAAGCACAAAACAACCACCTAGCAACAGTGGTGGAAGACATCGAGCGGAAGAGGACCTCCTCACCTTCTCAGCTGCATTACGGCAACATCTTTGGAGCTGTTGAAGTCCAGCTGTCGCAGGAAGCGGTCCTTCACGTAGTAGAGCATGTTGCCATGCACAGCGTATGCTGGTCGCTCGCGCTCCAGCTTGAAGACAATCATGCCGCCATCGTGTCCTGGAGACCGGAGGGAGAGGCAGCCGTGTTAAGACTTCTGCAGCCAACGCTACAAGCAGACTCATGGCACCTTGCGGGGGGGGGGGGGGAGGCAAAATAGCATGCCCTCCAGGCTGAAGGGTCACAGCTCAAGGATGGAGCACCTGCCATGTACGCAGAAGGTCAGAGGTTTAATCCCTGGTGTGGAAACAGATTATACCTTATACAGTGGTACCTCAGGTTAAGAACTTAATTCGTTCCAGAGATCTGTTGTTTACCTGAAACTGTTCTTAATCTGAGGTACCACTTTAGCTAATGGGGCCTCCTGCTGCCGCCACACAATTTCTGTTCTCATCCTGAAGTAAAGTTCTTAACCCGAGGTACTATTTCTGGGTTAGCAGAGTCTGTAACCTGAAGCATCTGTAACCTGAAGTACCACTGTACCAGGACAGACTCTAGCTCAGTATTGTCTGCAGTGCCTGGCAGTGGCTCTACAGAATTCTAGGCAGGAGACTGACCAAAGCCTAGCTGGAGATGCCAGGGATTGAATCCGGGGACCTTCCGCTTGCAAGGCAGACACTCTTCCCTATGGCATCTCAAGGTGGGGCTAGGAGAAGCCCCAGCAGCTATTGTCTCAGTGGTGGCCCTGCACCTTTGAGCTCTTCCCTATCTGAGGCAGGAATGTTAAGCTTTTGGCACCAGCTGAAAACCTGGCTATCTTGGGAGCTTAGTGCCAGGATGAATGTTTATTTTATTGGTGCTTTTTGGTAATTTTTGTTTTGTTTTGCAACAACAGCACAACAAAAACAAAGCAGCTGCAGGGCCCCAATCCAGATCAGGTGCCCATGCAGGTTTCCGCCTGAAAATTTGCCTTGCTATTTGACCTCCCCCTCCGAATGCTGTTTGCAGAGAGTGGAAGCTATGTGAGCAATGTGCAGTCAGAAGGGAGAGCTTTTCAACAGGAAATCCAGTACCAGGGCCCAATCGGGAATGAGAGCATGTTCCAGATCCAAGGTTCCACAGCAGCTTATTCTCTCCAAAGACCAACACAGCCAGGTTAAGTGTATTCATTAGAACACTTGACTGTTTTGCAAGCAAAGGCATATTAAAGCAATCATGAGATGTTATAATAATGGCATGTGACTGACAGATCATAAGCCCCACCCACCTGTCAAATTTGGCCTGTGAGGCCAAGCTTGATAAAAGATCTGGCCCCTGGAGCAAAAGATTCCCCCACCCCTGGACCGGACACTGCCAAGTTGTTAGATACATGAACTGATCCTCTGCACTTCATAACATTTTGACCCCATTTTCTTTAAAATTATACAGTTATATCTACCAACTGCAGAGACCATTTTGTGCATGCCATGACATGGGCTTGAAATCACAAAAGCAGATGCCACCATAAATCTGTTTGCCTTTTGGGTGAAGGTGATCCTTTTTTTGGCATCTAGTGAAAACTCATCATCAAATCCAAAGTGACTTCAAGAACAGATCCCATTACCTGCAGCAAAGAGGTTGAGGTTGGGGTGAGCTGCCAACACCCAAAAGCGGTCGTGATCCCTGCGGAAAGTCTGGACTCCCGTGCTGGGAAGGGGAGAATGAAAAACAGAGGCAGACGAATTAACACAAAACAACTGGACTGGTTTATTCAATTGATAGCCTCAAAGCAGCTATTTTCCTAACAGAGGGGGTGGGGAACCTCTGGCCTGCGGACTAAATGTGGCCAACACCATCCAAAAGTTTACTAACACTCCTTCCTCACCTGACCCCAAGATCTGGTGGCTCTGAGTTTTGGATCCCTCCATCACACAGCGGAAGGGCCGGAGGTCAGTGGCAGAGCTTCTGCCTTGTGAGCAGGAGGCCCCAGGGTTCAATCCCCAATGGCACCTCCAGACAGGGCTGGGGAAAAGCTCCCTGCTTAAACTGTGGGGAGCCACTGCAGACAAAATTGATTAGATGGACTGATAGCCTGACTTTCTATAAGGCAGCTTCCTGTGTATTCCAGCCAGGCACTTGGCATTCCAGAGCGTATTCTTTTAAATAGTGCAGGGCCCAATATCCCGAGATCAGGAAGGGCAGGCAGGATGGTGCACTTACCGCTTAGACATATCCCAGACACGGATGCTCTTGTCCTCAGAGTTGCTGAGGATGAGTTCCTGGCGGGGGTGAAACACGGCGCAAGAGACGTTGTTGTAATGTCCGCGGCAGGTGTCTACCTCCCAGGCTTTCGACTCTAAAGATAAGAAGGCTGGTGATCACAAACCACTTCCTTGGCAGAGAGGTCAGGGAAATGAGACCCTCCCCTCGAGCTTGTAGAGCAACTCTACAAGGTCCTACATAGGGAATTGGCCCTGATAGTTGCCTAGAGCAGTTCTGGTGCCCAGCCTTTTCAGGTGCTAATTGTTTTTACCCTTTTAACACTTTTAACGCATTTATACCCCACTTTCCTCCCAAGATGGGATTCAAGGCGGCTTACAACAATTAAAAACAACATTACAAAATAAGTCATGAGCACAAATGAGTTAAAAGCTAAAATGCAGTTAATGATTAAAATGCAGAACACATTTGGAGCCAAGAATTAAAACACAGTTTGCCCCAACGTCAGCCCAGTGGTCAACAGTGCCTGCAACTTAGTTTCCAAAGGCCTTGGCCTTCTGGCAGAAGGATAACAACCAAAGGCCATCACTTCCAGGCTCTGCTTGCCTGCCTCCCAAGGAAGCTCAAGCCAGACGGACTTTTAAACTGGGCCGGCAAGGCATTCCTAAGGCTTCTGCAATCTTCTACTGCAGCTTGGCATAAGTTTGCCCGCTTTCTTCCCCTAACCTACCAGAGAAGCAATTCCTTCTGGTGCTGGGCTCATTTCTAAACAGCTATCAATGCTGGATCAGATTCCCACCCTGCAGCCAAGGTTCCTTCTCTTAAGTGCCCAGCCAGCCTAGCAGTGTATGCGGCTGGGTCCTTGCTCTTGCAACTTGACTCCATGGAGGGAGGGAGGGAGGAAGTGAACGGCGCTTACCATTCATCCGCCAGATCTTGACTTGTCGATCATCAGCCCCTGAAACTATGAGGGGCATGGTGGGGTGGAAAGCGGCCCAGTTCACACCACGGTCGTGCCCCTATGAGAAGAAGGTAACTAATCTCAGGCCGAGGCTGCCATTTTGGGAAGTGGCAACATACAGTGGCAACACGTGCCAGTCAATGGGATGCGAGGAGCAGAGTTGCTGTAGCTGCCACCCCCTGCCTGCTAATCCAAAGGGACCCACTCCATCCCTACAGTCAGAAGGGGCTAATATGGCCCTGCCTCTCTGCTCCTCCCTCAGCAAAAACTCTGTTTTACAATCTGGGCCAAGCGGAGAGGAAACAACTGCAACCGCCTCCTCCCTGGTCTTCTGCAGTCACCCCTGAGCCCTCTCACCTCTTTACCAAGAATTCAGCCATCAAAACCACCCATCTTTCTCACTGACCACATAATGCCCTCGACTCCAATCCACAGTGAGCTCCTTATCTTCAAAGCTCTCCACTCCTCCATCCTAGGAACCTTGTTATTTCCCCACCTTGAGTTTCGTTTATCCAACTCCACCCACACTTGACCAACCCAAGATCTCTTTCTTACACCCTCAAACTTCCCTGCCCTTTCACCCTTTCCTCCTCTTTTATGTCCGGAACCACCTTCCAGAACACCCCTTTGAGGCCACCTCTCTAACTTGCTTCAAATCCTTCCTTCAAACACCCACCCTGCTTTCCCCCCAAAGCCTTTGCCATAACCTTTCAGTATCCAAATTATTAAGTCCAAGAACTGCAACGGACGTGAACTCTTCCCCCTGCCTGCTCTCTACTTCATTTCCCATCCCGCTTCTGGTACTGTTCCCCAGAGCTGAATTTTAGACCACACGCTTCTCAGGGCAGGGTGCTATGCTCTTAATACTTGGGTGGCACCATATAAACAATGGTTTGCAATAGGCTTGATCCCTGAAGCAAGGATCTTTCTTGCAATCCAGCTCTGGAGGTTGCAGGTCTTGCCTATCCTTGTTGCAGAATTACTCAGGGCAGGGTCCAAAGTCCCTGCCAACAGCTGCTTGTGTTCTGAGCAGTTTAAAATAGCAAATATGCAAAGGTGCCTCCCCCATGCACCCCCTGCCCAAGCCAGGAGTACCTCAAGGACGTGCTTCACCACTGCATCAGTGGTGCCAAAGAGATCTACTCCAGTGATTCCCCTAACGTCCGACTCCACGGCTCCCGGGGAGAGGTTCTTCTTCCTCAGGCCTTCACAAAAGGTGAGAGTGAAGAAAGCAGGGGCAGAACATGAGGTTAGTGAGAGGATGCTCCAAAATTCAGAGACAGGCTGTTTATATAAATGGAAGACATAAACGGGTGAAATGGAACAGAGAGAAAAAGGACCACAGGTTACTTTCATTCCCTACGAACATCTACTAGAACAATGCACAGTTGGAAGCGATTTCTACATTTCTTTGCAGTTCACTAGGGAAACTGAGACGCCTTTGCAATCAGGAAGCAAAAAATCACCAGGCTAGGAATGCTGCCGCTGCTGTGTTACTTGGTTGAAGGCCAAAGAGAAATGGGAAAAAAAGTTAATCGGTACCTTGTATATTGGATCTGAAGCATTCTGGCCTCTTATTTTAAATACAGATTTGGCTGTTAAAAGCTATCAAGTTCACATAACCAGGCGGGCACTTTCAACAAGGAACCTGACGCAATGGGCTGAGATCCAGGAAGGTCTAGGCTCAGACAGCAGCCTCCTTGAGTCGAGAGTGGAAGGAACCACCTGCACGCCTGATCCAGGAGATACTGAAACATCTGGGGCTTCAAGGAGGTGGCAAAGGAACTGAACAACAGATGGAAAATTTTTGGAGAAGCTACACAAATCCAGAGGGAAAGGAGGACACTCACAGAATGAACCAGCTATTTAATACTGTGGGAGAGAGAGTGAGGTGTTTGTGTGAGAGACAGGCAGACAGATGTACAAGAGTTGTGGGGATTAATGTGGTCTGCAGAGCAGTTAGACAGCTTGGTCATGCGAAGGCACTGGTAGTTGGGTACAGTTAAAGGGGACTCTGAAAGCTCAGGCAAGAACTGAAGAACAAGCATCACCCTCGGAGCGTTAGACCACCCTGGACGCAGCTCACAGCACTCCCAACTCATTAGGAAGTCTAGCACCATCATGCTTCTAGAGCTTTTCCAGAACTCCCCACCATTTGCTGCCTGGAACCTCAACAAGGCTCAACCTTTTAAGAGTGCCCCCAGCAAGGAACAGTTAGGAAATTGCTGTGCAACATTAACTCTTGTTAAGCCCTCCCTTTCTGCCATCCATGTCAAGGCTCAGCTTCCACCTGGATTAAAAGGGTGCAGGGAGGAAAAAAAGGAGTTATTTCAGAAACACCCCCAACAGGTTATTGTTAGCATCAAGAGCAGGGAAACTTCAGTTACAATGCAGCTTTTCATGCATTTTAATGCGGCAACCAGACTCCAGACCCAAACTGGCTCCTTTCACACACTCTCTCAGCAGGAACAAGGGGGACCCTGCACTCAGTTGCCCTGGAAACCCACCCATATGGCTGATATGATTGTCTGTTTTCTCCAAGAAGTACAACAAATCCACAACATGCAATAATTATCAGGAGAGTTCGGGATGAGGCTACAAATCACTATAAACCCAGGATGAAATTGCCATTGTCGAAATGTAAGGAACAAGAATTAACACAGGGGGGTGGTGAAAGATATTCCAGGTTCCAATTGCGCTCGGCCAGCTCACTAGGATTTAAGACAAGCTATGGACCTATCTGCATCATGGGGACAATTCTGGCCTAAGGTTGTTGCGCAGGTGACACTCCCTTCATCCCAGCACTTTGCTCTCTAACTGGCATTTTGAGAGAGGATGACAACCAGCAGTGGGAATTAACGCAGCATTTCCAGATCTGTAAAGATGTTGGAAAAGTTTATGGATCTTCCAAACAACCAGTTTGGAATCCTGCTGAGAGAGTCTGTGAACGTAGCAGCAAGGGTGCTGGCAGAAGAGATTACAAAGCTCTCTCCGTCAGTAGCCAGGAAGCAGCAATCCTCTCCCCTCCCCTCCCCACAGCTGGGTCATGTCTGAATGTGTGCTACGAAACTCCAGCAGCCCACCCAGCTGAAAACTGCAGTTGAGAAAGCGGCAAGTCTATTGTGCACTCACGAGGGGAGGGGTCCTTGCCCCCAGTTTTCATGTTCCACACTCCCACCTCCTCAGGCTCCCTCTTTTGCAACCAGGGCATGACTCTCCCTAGCTCAAAGAATTCTGCAAAGAATCCCTTGTCAATGGCCGGAGTGATGGAAGTTGCAGTTCAGCAACAGCTGGAGCACCAAAAGTTCATCATACTTGCTCTACAGGTTCACTTTCCAGAGGGCTTCCAGGAGCTAGACCCCAAGGCCTGCAGCTTCACTGGAGCACGATCCTTCCTCCATGAGCACCCAGGTGCCTTGGCTCCTTTGCTCTGGCCCAGGGGCCCATCATATGGGCCTGCTCACTCCCAAATTGTGTGATGCTGTTTCCACCAGATCAAGAACGGATTCTTAGAACTTGGGGCCCAATGAGATCCAATGCACTATAGAAATTGGGGGAAGAGCATTATTCCATCGTGCATCCAATTAAACTGATACCATGACACACAATTCTTTGATGGAATTTGCTGCTGGAAGATGACATGAGGGCTGCAGCCATAGATGTATTTAAGCAGGGAATCGGCAGCCATAGTGAAGGAAGAGACATCTATCAGCAGCTACTGGCCATGTTAACTAAACTGAATCCCAGTTGCTGGCATCAAAAGTGGAAGAGGGCAGTTGGGAGAGGGCTTCTCAGAGGCATCTGGCTAGCTGCAGAGTAATTTCCTAGAGGTATTTGATTGGTTGGACAACTCTGATCAAACACAGGGCCCCAAGGTTCATGGCTCCTTCCACGTAGTGCTGATTTGCTAGTTGCACATTTACACCCAGCACAGGGGTTTCCTGCACTTCTTAACTGCTGTTAACAGCTGAGGAGCTACAAACTGATGACAAGTGAGCAGAGTGGGCAGTTTCTACCCAAAATTAAAAGGAATCAAGCAAAACAGAGGGAAACACAGTGCCAGGATCTCCTGTGGTTTCACAGCACCTTCTGCAAAGCAGAGCTGGTGCCATAGGAATGGGGCTGGACTCTAATTACTCCTCTGCCCTGCCAGGATGGTCTACAGTCAACTTCTCCTTCTCTTGTGCTCCGCTTTCAACAACTGCAGTTTTAACCGCGATGCTGCTGCTGGACAGCCCCCTCGACCTGGGCAGCTCACCAGAAATATCCCAAACGCGCACAGTCTGATCCAAGCTGGCTGATACCACCAGGTCCTCCGAAGGGTGAAACTGAGCGCACATCACGTAATGGTTGTGTCCAGTCAGCACACTAGGAAGAAGGCAAGGAAGAGAGGGAAACACTTATGAGTAGTTCCTCTGAGTATTCAGGATCAAAGTCATTCATTCAACAAGATGGCAGGGAGCAATTTATTTAGAAAATTCATGAGCCATCCCTTCAGCACAAATCTCTTGCAAAGGGCTGAGAATGGATGTCAGGGGCCAGATGCCCTTTTGCGCCGTTTCTGACAAGGCCAGAAAAACAACAGCATTTCTTGGCTCTCCAGATCTCCACACTCTCGGCTATCTGCAATGTACTAAGTGAGGAAATTCACTTCAAGCAGCAGCTGTCAAACATGAGATCTGCTATCCACCTTCCACCTACAAACTCCCAGGAGAATCACGTTCAAAGGAAGAGGCTTGGTGAGAACTCCAGTCACGCTTCTCACTCTCAGCTTACTGATTATTTATTTTTAATTATTAAGTGTTATTATTAATTTTATTACTTGCCCTTTACCAACAAGTCCCATGGCGAGTTACAGGAATTTAAAACTCAGAATTAAAAACAGTTAAAACATATTGCATTCACAATAGGCTGGTTTCTGAAACACATAATTCAGGTAGCATATTTTGTTGCATTTTGATCCCACCCTTCCTTCAAGGAGTCTAGGGTAGCTGATGCAGTTCTCCTCCCTCCTCCTCTTAACAATCCTGCAATGTAAGTTAGGCCGAGAGATAGCACACTCAGAAAGCACCCAGTGGGTTTCAAAGATGAGCAGTTCCAGCCTGACACTAACCACTATGCCTGCCTTATGAGGCTGCTGCATTTCTGAGAAAGTGTACCTGAAATCCTCTGAACGCTTAGAAAATACTATATAAATAATATGACGACAACATGTTTTTATAAATTGTCCAATTTCACCTATGAATTGAAGAATACAAGGCCGAGGGGTTGCTTTCAATAAAAGTGCTTGGGAACCACAAACAAAAGGCATCTGAATGAAGAAATATGTTTTGGTTACCAAACACAGGTTCTAGACTGCCAGTTCCAAACCCGAATGGTTTGATCATCAGAAGCACTCAGGATCCAAGGGTATTCCTACGAACAAAAAACAAAGACACATATCCCTTTCTTTTCTTTCTGCTACATACTGCTTTCATTAAAAAGGCAGCAAAGATACTTTGCAGAGCTGCTACCCCAGTGCTGTTTTAGGGCCTTCAGACCTAAAGGCCTGTAGAGCGGCAAAACAGGATCTTGGCAGGAAAAAGCAAAACAGGCAGGACTGGGAGCGTCTTGCTGGACTCACATGATGGAAGAATGTGGTGCGGATGTAATCCAAGTGGCCCAACAAGGTGAAGAGACAGCGACGCAGCTTGTAATTCCAGACCTGAAAGTCAGACATGACAGGGTGTATACATCAGACAGCTGAGCACTCCAGATTCCCCCACAATCATCACATTTGGCAACTTTAAACATATTCACCCATCTGTGCCAAGACTACTGCTAAATGAGCCTTCTGCCCAGCTATGGCTCTGTCCTGGGTCTCTCCAAAGAAAACAAAGTAAGAGTAAGGGCTATAGGGCTCATCAAGTCCAGCATACTACTTCTGCCTGCTGTCAATCATATCCCACTGAAGAGCCCCAAAGTGGGGTTGTCTTCAGCACTTGACAGTCAGAGATATACTGCCACTGCCCATGCAGGCACTATTGCACAGCCATGGCTAATAGCTTTTGAAAGATTTCTCCTCGTGCTGACTTCTTTGCAAGAGGGTGAAGAGATCCTCGTTACCTTAATTTTGTAGTCGTCCCCTCCAGACACGAAGAGTGGCTGCTGTTTGTGGAAATCAATCCCTCTGACAGGGCCTAGAAACACACACATACAAAAGACCGTGTAAATATTTCCCCATTTCTGGTACTTATTAAACAGGAGTACTCAATAGATTTTTGTCCATTCCAGTTGGCTACTCTGATTTCTTTCTTTCTTTTTTTTTTTTTTTAGGTCTGCCAAATTTATTTATTTTTATTATTAATATTTATTAAAGATTTTCAAATATAACAGAAAAAGAAAAACATCCAAATTTAAAACCTTATTTTCATTGGCATCTTTCCAGGACTTCCCCTCCCCTCCCCCTCTTGTATTCCAATTCTTTCAAATAGATTCAACAAATTCTTACCCCAAATTTTAAAATTATTATCATTGGCCCAATTTAAAAAAAAATATTTTCCCATCCCCTAAAATCGACCTGTTCCCTTCCACGAGTTCCCCTCTTTAATATGCAATACAGATTAAGATAAACAGAAAGATAAAAAAAAAAGAATAAAATGTAATTTAACACCCTTTGGATTCCAAGTTTGCCTCCCCCCTTTCCCGGTTGCGTTCCCAATGTCCATCAATGTCTACTGTCATCCTGGAGCTCCCACATCTAAAACCAGAGTCCTTCACCAGTCCGCTTTGCCGTCTTTTTATTAGTCTTTGCCATCTTTTGGTCATCTTTGGTTTCACATGTCCAATCTTGGAAGGAGTCTATCTTCCAACTTTGTCCCATTCTTGTTATTCTTATTGTTCTTGTTGTTCTCTCTCCTCCTCTTTTTTTTTTCCCCTGCTCTCCTGCACAAATGTTTTAATTCCAAAAAGCTTCTAATTCCTCTGCAGAGGCTTTGTTATTCAGGAACAAAACATTACGTCAAGTCCCTTCCATTCGTCAATAGATAAATCTATTGTCTCCTTTAGTGTGTAGACCTCTGTAGACAAAATAGTGTTCCATTTCTGCAGTTTCCCAGGCGATAAAAAGTCCTATTCAAATTCGATGCCAGCAATACTTGTAGTGTCCCACAGCTCCTCTAGAGGGATTATAGTAACTCAGTTTCCTTCCCGATCACACCCAACAGTCAAAGTAACTTATTATTCCTTGTTTTAAACAATTTATATCCAATTTGTAACAAATGTGACCAGCAAAGTCCTCGGAACAAAGTTCTCTTTTTGTTCTTCCACTTTGACAGCTCCTTTGACAGCTGTCAAAACCTCTATTTCTCCTTTCCTGGCGCTCTTACAGATCGCTCCCGGGGTTTCCGGGGGGGGGGGGGTTGCATTTTAATTCACATTCCACTTTTCTCCTCCAGCCCAGTCTTATAATTTTCCATCGCGAAGTTAATAACTTTATCAAAAAAAAGGTTGCACTCGATCTTAGTTGTCAAATCCTTTGCTTTAGCTCCTCTACAACGGGGGGAGGCTGACTTCCTTTTTCCACCTCCCCCGCTCGCTCCGAATTTAAATAGAATTTTTCCCCTTTTTTAATCCAAGTTCCAATTACTCATGGGTTATTCTTTTAAAGACCAAATTTTCAATGGAAGAAGTCAGCGCTCTCCGTCGAATGGCATGCGGCTTCGCTCGGCAGGGGAAGCGGAGGACTCACAGCACCCCCCCGTCACCCGCTCCGCAGCCTTTAAAAAGGCTCCTTCGCGGGTCGGGGGGCGCAAACGGTGCCCGCCGAGTCACCATGCCCATGGGTTTCAGCGCCCATGGTTTTTGAGGGTCCCCGCGTCGCCGGCGCGGTAGAACCCAGCCCCTGCTGAGCAGGCTCCCTCTGGAGCTCGGAGGGAGTCCGCCATTCGGCAATGGCGCCAACCCGGAAGTCCTACTCTGATTTCTTCTCCCAGTCCCTTCCCTGTCCCAGGACCTTCTCCTGTCAATGAGAAAGAGTTCTTCCTTGACTCATCACTGGGATTCCATAGCCCCAAACCATACTGCGCCTCCAGCTGACTCTTAGTTGCTTTGGCAGCAACAGCAGCTGCAAGACCCCACAGTGACTCTCTTGTCCTCTACACACACACACACCTTCCCTGGGACTGAGATCCAACAGCCTGATGGGGGGTTTGTGTGAGGTTGATGGGCTGCAATTGGGACTAGTTTTAGCCCATGCTTCTTGCAAACCCCACTCAAGAAAGATCTAATTTTCATGAACTCCCACCTTGGAACTTTATACTGCAGCTTCTGTTACAAAAATTCCACCACAGCACTTAAAAACAAATATGCACTCCCCCCCCCCAATATAGCTCCAAGTTCATAGGATAACATGAACAGGAACAAAATAAAGGAAAGCAGTTAATTCAGAGGATGAGTCTCTCTGCATATGAAAAGGTGACAAAGGCCTATATAGGTTTAAGTTAAATTTGCTTTGAAGTGTTGCAGCAAAACATGTCAAAAAACCGTCATACAGGCAATTGAACATCCACTTGCCTATTGGAGATTATCGGATCCACTTGTATTTATGCTTCTACTCACATCATGATTTGCAGTAAGCTGTGCAATAAAGCACCATAGGTGCCCACATTTTTCAGGCAAGAGATCCTGCATATATGTGAACGTTGTAAGGGGGCTCCACTTACCATCATGTTCATCAAATTTGTCAATGAGTGTACACATCCGGTAGTCCCAGAGCTGGATTACTCCATTGTGCAGACTTGTTAAGATCCAAGGCCGCTTAGGGTGAAAGCTCAGCCCTGGGAAGGAAAAGGGGGAAGGATGGTTTTAATGTATTTTTAATCTTTGTTGGAAGCCGCCCAGAGTGGCTGGGGAAGCCCAGCCAGATGGGCGGGGTACAAATAGTAAATTATTATTATTGACAACATATTTGTTCTTATTATTTTTGCTGCCTACATTCCATGCAGTCAGCCAGCAAAATATTTAACATCCAGTGGAAATTTGAAACCGTCTCCTGGGTCACATTCAAATCCACTAACCATTACACCACACTGACTCCAAGGCTCCCCCATCTCTGGTGGATAACTGTCAAAGTCTAGCAGATACGCCACAATGCCTCGACCCCAAATTTCTTTTTTTTTTATGCCTCGACCCCAAATTTCAGATGCATATGGATCTACATTACCCAATGATATATGAAGAAAACTTAAGTCCCTGTTTTATGGCATATATTAAAGTGTATGGACGTGAAAAGAACTATATATCGGCAGGTAACTCTGTTCACGTACACACCCTTTAATATTACTCGCTATGCAAACTCACATAAACATATATACATACATACATGACTGTGTGTGTGTGTGTGTGTGTATATATATATATATATATATAACGTTTGTAGATGTGATTTCTCCCTCTCTCACGCACACACAAACGTGCCAACATCCCCGTTATCTACCAACAACGCAAGAAGTTGCACTTCACAACTTTCGCACTGATTCCCCGAGGCGGAAAAACCCTCTGCCCCAATGGCAATCCCATGCAGGTCTACTCGGAAGCAAGCCCCGCTATTCTTAACGGGGGCAGTTCACACGTAAGCGTAAGGCTACGACCGTGCGCGCACTAACCTGGGAGCAAAGCAGCAGGGCTTACTCCCGAGTGGACCTGAGCAACGCTAAGGAGTCGGGCCCTCCTCCCCCTCCCCGGGTACCTTTGACGCGGGCCGACTTAGTCTCGAACTTGGTGAGCATCTTCGGGCCTGGCAGCCTCCGCGCCCCGAAGCAGAAGCGACAACCGGACCAGCCTCCACGTCACCGCCGGCTGCCGGAGCGACCCGCAAGCAAACTCAGCACTTCCGCTTCCGGCTAGGAAACCATAGATTACAGACGGAAATGGGGAGGGAACATCCTTTCTGAGAAAGAGCGCCTCCTGGGGGAAGCGGATGAAAGAGGCTCCAGCAAAGAACCAGTCGCCGAGGAGGACAAAAACAGGAAGGGCGCGGCTGCCACTTTAGACCATAGAGGCGGCATACGACTAGACCGTCTCCCCCTCAGGTCGCTCGCGGCGGGGGAGCGGGGCAGAGCGTCTAACATGAACCTCGAGAAGGAAAGGAAGCGGAAGCCGCCGGCAAGATGGCGGCCGTCGAGGAGGCGGAAGCGGCGACCAGCTGCGGGCGGATGATGAGGGAAGCTGAAGGGTGGCTCCTCCGGGGGCTCCTTCTGTGCGCCTTGGCGGCAGGTGAGGCAACAACCTGGGTGGCGGAGGCCGTGGGACCCCCGGGTCCCTCGAGGGGGCGTTTCGTGCCTCTGCGGAGGCTCGCCAGAGCCCTAACCTGACCTTGTCTGAGAGGAGCTGGGGAGGCAGCCGCCTGAAAGCCCAGGGAAAGCAAAGGAAAGGCCTCTTTTTCTCGGACAGGCGGTGTTCCACAGGTGCGAAGTGTCGTCCATTGGTCACTAGAATCGCGGTGAAAGAGCAAATGCAGTTATTTGGTCTCTGGTGAAGCTGTAGGAAAACTCGCCCCCCCCCGTCCCAAACCATTTTTGGTAAAAGCTTCGTTGGGACCAACCCAAATGTCACGAAAGCTTGGGGAGCTTTTGAGTTCTCCAGCGTCCTTCACTAGGCAACACGTTGCAAAAACGAAAGAAAGAAAGAAGTGCGTCTGTGTGTTAAAATTTAGGAAAAACGTTAAGGGGGATGTTTTGGCCATGAGGTCAGCTTGTAGGCTTTGTTCCAAGACGGGGGTTGCAAGCAGAATAAGCCCCTCCCAGTTGGTACATGATTCTGTGGTGGAGGTGCAATAGTCGCTCCCTGTCTTTGGGGAAACGAAAAAAGAAGAAAAAAAGAACTGAAGTCTAGCTGGTAACCCAGATCAGTATTCCCATAAATTTGTGGGGAGGGTGGATGTCAGCTACTGCATCCTCATCCCCAGACTCCCAGATGTACAGAACTTTACATCTGTAATACCAGGGAGGGACTTTAGCCTGCAATCTGATATCATGGAACTCATTTCACAAGTTGATGACTTCATGGCTACAAGTTTTTTTATTTTCTTCACTCCCTGCTTTGCAGTAACCTCTAGCCGAGGGACTCCGCTGCTTGCCAAGCTTTGTGCGGTTTTATGCCAGCAACTCATAAAATAGCAAACAAAAAAACAATGAACAATGATTATTAAAATGGCTGGCTCATCAATAAAGTTTAAACAGCTCCATAGGTCTGTTGATATAAAAAGAGCTCTAAGAGATACCTGAGAGTCAATAGAAAACTTGTGGAATCTCTGCTGGAAAAATGTTATAGAACATGGGACCTCCAACATTTACCTGACTTCTAGTTGGAGTCAGTTGGGACTCTTAACATGAGGGCAACTAAAAATGATTGTGTTCATAGTTTATTATTTACAAATGCAATACAATGAACATTAAAATCAGTTAGAATGATAAAAATAAGAAAATTCACTTAAAATGCCTGCTGGAAAAAAGTCTTCAGTGGGTGCTGGTACTTTGGTGGTGATGGCTTCCTGCTTTCAGCTGGAAATGATTTCCATAAAATTGGGGCCACAATACTAAGTAAGTGGTTGCTGGTGGATATGAGTTGTGCACTGAGCATATGGACTGAATACTAAGTCCATTAAAAAAGCAAAAAATAATAATTGTGTGTGTTTGTGAAAGCCTGTTGGGCATCTGTAATACAGAGGCAACTAATATTGATCATGTCAATAGTTCATTAAAAAAAATATTGACCACATATAGAAACACAAGGCATTGAAAATTAAAATGGGTTAAAATCAGGAAATTCAGTCAAATTGCCTACTGGAATAAAATATTCAGTAGGCACTGGAAGTTCAATAAGGCGGGGGCCAAACTGAGTTAACTAGAAGGGAATTCCATAAAATTAGGTCACAGTATTGAACGCATGGCTTCTGATGGATCTGAGCCATGAGAGACTAACAGCAATTCCCCTGAAGATTGGACAAGGATACAAGAGATTATGTATCAGACTAAGCTCAACAACATAAAAGTACATTTCGATTGCTTCCATGGCTCAAAATGGGTTTCAGATGGAGACAAACAGGGAAAGTGCAGTCCCATTGATTCTCCTAGATATCTTAGTAGTTTTCAGTTCCATTTACCATAATTTCCTGCTGTGGTGGCCACATGTCTTTCTTCTCTTTAGTGGTTCCATTCCTTTTTTAAAGCAGTTGGTGCTTGGAGACTGCTGTTTTGCACAGTCGCCTTTGACTTCTCAGATACCACAAAGTTCCATGTGGTCTTGCATTGTTCCTAATATCTAAATAAAATCTTGAGTCAAATCACCAGTATGCTGTCCTCCCATTATTTACTTTCAAGGAGCCCATGGAAGTAATAAACAGGTATCTGTAGTTAATTTTAGAGTAGATGAAAGTTAAACCTATACTTAATCTAGACTGGACACTGGTACTATGAGGGACTAGGAGATCGTTGAACCTGTTCTGGATGGGGATGCTGCCCTCTTGAAAAAGCAGGTTATACAGTGTAGGAGACTCCTTCATCCTTACTTTTCCTGGATGCCCAGATGGTGACAGTAGCTAGGAGTGCCTTTTTATCAGCTTTGCCTATGTCCTTTCTCTAAGAAGACCAACTCACATTCAGTCAACCATGCTTCAGTTACCTCTATATTGGATTTTTACCTTGACTTTGAAGACAATGATAGAAAACCATTCAGTTGCTTTAATTTTCTACCTGCATCATGCAGCTGATAAAAATAGAAGAGCAAGATCTGTAAGCAGAGGTGGTAAAGCTTCACAGCTTTTCTCTGTGCTTAGCATCATATTTTGGGAGATTATGACATAGGATGGCTGGAAGGAAAGAGTGATACTGGATGTCTGTAAAGGAAACCTTGAAGTGCAGTGTTGGGGGAGAAGGGATCCAGCTGAGGTTTTTCTAGCCTCAACCAGTTTGAGAAGCAACAGAAAACCTTTCTGCCTTGGAAGTGAAAGCAAAGATAAGTCGGTGAAAGTTGGCTTCATAATGGGCTGAAGTTAAACAAGTGTAATTTATTAAATTAGCAGGTGTCCCTAATAGGCTAGGAGGTTGTCGTAGTAAATGAGTGAGCAAAAGATGGATGGGGATTGAGGGATGGAGATACTGTTAGTCACATGCTTTTGGTGAATGTAGCAATTGTATCGTGGTTTAGTTGTTTTGCACATGACGTAGAATGTTCTAGGCTAGGGTTGTGTTTGCTGCTTCACTTTTTCATTGCCATGGGATGGGAAATTTTTTTAATCAGTTCATTAGCAGCAATGAATGGGTGCCAGTTGCAAATAGGGGAGCTCGGCAGATTCAGATTTTACTTTTGTTTACTGAATGCAAATAAAATAAACATGCTAAGTTAGTTTACTCTTCAGGTTACAGCATCAGAAAATTTTCTAATGCAACCTGATTTTTTTAAAAAATGCAAGTTATCCAAATTTGCATAAGAGAATTTTCCATTTTGGAGTTTTCCAGAAAAAAATCCCTGATTACATGTTGGATTGGGGATGGGGCATGTTTGCAATACTTTGAGGATCTGTTGGTTGCTGATTGGGGTGTTGTGAAACAGGGCTTCCAGACTCCACAATGCCATCTCATTGACTGCTGGCTCCGAGTCCCTGAGATAAAACAGGCAAAGGGGAGAAGGGTTATTCCATCCCTCAGTCCGTCTGCTTGATCGGCATCGATTTTTCCCTAGCCTGCTATGAGGCCTGCAGTCTGCATTTCCATACTGGCTTTGGGAGGAGGCTGCTTCCATCTCTCTGCAGCCCACATGGAAATTAGTCTTAGCAGGCAAGTCTCTTACATGGATTTATTTACAAGGCAAGATTACACTAGCCCAAGGTCATTCATAGTTTGTGACAGAGTGGAGATTTGAATCCAGGTCTCTCAGGTGCTGTAAAGACCGTGCCACACACTCAACTGTGAGGCACAGCCAGTACATAAAATGGCCTAGGGGTAGCCAACATACCGTTCCCCAGACGTTTCGGGCCAATACTACCATCAACCTCACCCAGTGCTTGGTGGTGATGGGAGTTTTGATCCAGAACATTTGGAGGTTGCTATGTTGGCTACTCCTGAGCCACACCATTTCAGTGAGCTGTCAAGGAAATGAGAGCAGTCCTTGAGTGGGGACTGCAGAGAGGCTGCAAGTTGGATGGCCTCCTAGCAGGGATACTGTACTAGTGGATTTCCTGCATCAGTATGAGGTGGGACTAGATGGCCTATAACAGGTATAGGCAAACTTGGCCCTCCATATGTTTTGGGACTACAACTCCCATGATCCCTAGCTAACAGGACCAGTGGTCAGGGATGATAGGAATTGTAGTCCCAAAACATCTGGAGGGCCAAGTTTGCCCATGCCTGGCTTATAACGTCCCTCCCAACTCTGTGGTTAGGCCTGGATAGTCGAGGCCAGATTGCGATCTTTACATCTGTTTTTTTTTTCTCTCTCTCTCCACAGGTGCAGGCTGGTGCAACTCTGTTGAGAGGAAAATCTACATCCCACTGAACAGGACGGCATCGTGTGTCCGCCTCCTGAACGCTACTCATCAAGTTGGCTGCCAGTGTGAGTGCATCCTATTCTAATGATTTTTTGCCTGGGAGAGAAAGTGGATCTACATCACCTGGACCGCATCTACTCAGCCACAAATTTGTCAGTCAGCAAGTGGCATTTTAGATATAAGTCATTGGTGTATATGTGTGGTGTTTTAGAGTTGAAGAGGACAGCCCCTGCTGGGTGGAGTTGCAATCTGAAATTCATCATGGGAGGAACAAGCAGAGGAAGGGGAAGCAGGAGTAAATGGGGGAAGAAGTGGTAGTTATTTCAGTTTCATGTACTTAGTCTTACTTACAGCACAGCTTAGAAGCTAGCTTGGCGGGGGGGGGGGGAGTCCAGTGCAATTGCCAAGCAACAGAAAATGAAACACCCAAGGGTTGGTGAGAATGTTGCATCAGGGACCTCTTCCTTTCTCATGGCAGCCTCCTTGAATGGAGACACCGGAGTCATCCATGTAGTGGAGAAGACATCTGACCTGAACTGGGTGCTGAAGGATGGGCCACATGCCCCTTACATGGTGCTGCTAGATGGATATCTTTTCACCGGGTAATGAACCATTCCCCCTTGCCGCTGCCCCCACAAAAAGTGCCTAACTTATTTATTGTACTTGTATCTCTTGTTTCTGTTAGAAAATCTCAGAGAGGCCCCTGGGCTGGAAGGAACCATGAGGGTCATCTAGTTCAGCCTCCTTCAATGCAGAAATCTTTTGCCCAACATGGGGCTTTAGCAGTGTTTCCGCCATGTGTGCCTTCCGTCTTTTCTTGGGTCTGTGGCAGCGTTGATACTCAGCCGATCAGTGTCAGCAGAGAATGAAATATTCGTCTTGCATGCAAGATGTTTCACATCTTCTCTCCCCCTCGCCTGCTTCCAACCCCTTCTTTTCGCAGCTTAGCTTCTCCTGTTCTCAATTCTCATTGCGTTGATTTTGTTTTTAGGTTTGTCTGTGTGTGATCTTGTACAGTATCAGATCTCATTTAATAATGTGAGTTTTGGGCTGTCTGGGCTGGAGCTCAGGGGTAGAACAGCTGCTTTGCATGCAGAAGGGTCCTAGGTTCAGTCCCAAGCATGTGCAGATCGGGTGTATCTCCCTTGACTCCTGCTTGAAACTCTAGGGAGGCAAAGCATGTTATGGCAGGCAGTGCTGAGCTACGTCTTTGTCTTCATCTGCTTAGTCAGGACCAAATACCTGATTGCGGCCTGATCTAACGTGAGTTGCAACAGCAGCACTACCACCATATAGATAGATGGCAAAAAAAGAAAGAAAGAAAGAACAGGGTCCCCAAATGCATGTTTAGGTTTAAAGGTGTGTCTGAAATGGTTGGAAGACTGCTGAGGCAGAGGGACAGATGAAACTGGCTCAGTAAAATTCAGCTTCCTGTGTTGTTCCTGTGCACTACATAGACAGTTGTGGTCATGTGAATATCCTGTGATAGGCAACATGGTATTTCTTGTGGGAGTAGCTGAAAAAAGGGACTTGGCGTAGAAATTTTTCACAGCACACGCTCTTTAGATTCTTAAGGGACTGTGTGTGTGTAAGCAAGAGTATGTATATGTATGTGAAGTCGCCCTTGGGCCAAAGAAAATGGGGAATGCAGAAAAGGGTGGTGTGGTTGAAGAGTTCATGCCAGTATGGGTGATGGGAAGAAGAGAGTTAATGATTAAACTCTTTTTCATTAGGAAAAATAAATGAATGAAGATAGTTTATCGGGACCAGATGGCATTTAACACCCAAGTGTAGCCTTGACTTCCTGTCATTCTGCAAAGCATTAAATAGATAAAGAGGAAGTTATGCATTCCAGTTACTTAAAATTGCTTCTCCCTTTGAGGGGGGAAACAGAATGTGGCTACTCTCTCTCCTTTTATGATTTGTTTACACGCTATACCATGGTTTTTGTTTGAAGTCTCCCCTTTTGTGCTTGGCTACTTAAGTGCTGAAGGCAGGCGATAACTAGCTAAAAATCTAAAACAGCCCCCCCCCGGTCTGTTCATCATTTCTGTGTTTCTTTTCTCAACAGTGATGTAATGCAGCAGCTGAAGGGCAGCTCCCGCATCTCTGGCCTCGCTGTAGCCATCTCCAAATCCAGTCTCTACACAGGATTCTCTCCTGGTTTACGGTGCCCCAACGATGGCTTTGGTAAGGAAGGAGCTGGGTGGCGGTGGGGAGAGAGACTTGCCTGTGGGCTACACTAATTTGTGGAGAAGGGACTTCTTCCTGCTGCATGTCCTCTGAAGGGCTGACATAGGTTCATACTGGACAGGATGGGGAAAACAGCAGCATTTGGCTGGCTAGATTTCCAGCCAGATACCTTGACTAGCTTTACCTAATGTCATTATAGTGCTTTCTTTCTATAGTGCTTTCCAGCCTTTGTCAACCTGGTGTCTAGATGTTTTGGACTAAAAGTCCCATTGTCCTCAGTTAGAACAGCCACATGATGCTGGGGTTGATGGGAAGTGTGTGGACTTATTGCAATCCCGAATCAGCATCATCACTGTAGGTGTGATGAGCATGAGAAGGGAGGGGCTTACCTTAAGGCAGAACTAAGCTCTGAACTAAGAATTTCTTGCTTAAAAGGCTCAGCCTCTTAGGCAATTCTTTTTCTCTTCTTATTCCATTCGCCTTCATCTCCATGGCATCTGAGCATACTTTCCCCCCGTCTTTTCTCCCAGTTTTTCCTCTTTTCCTCTTGCCCTTTTGTCCCAATATTCAATTCCTCTTTCCTGTACAGTGGTACCTCGGGTTACATATGCTTCAGGTTACATACACTTCAGGTTACAGACTCTGCTAACCCAGAAATATTACCTTGCGTCAAGAACTTTGCTTCAGGATGAGAACAGAAATCGTGCTCCTGCAGCGCGGCAGCAGTGGGAGGCCCCATTAGCTAAAGTGGTGCTTCAGGTTAAGAACAGTTTCAGGTTAAGAACGGACCTCCGGAACGAATTAAGTTCTTAACCCAAGGTACCACTGTACTTCGCTGCCTCCTCCAGTTAACAGGAGATTTAAGCCTTTTGCCAAAGTAATCACCAATGAGGGCAGGGTTGCAGATGCAGCGCAGCCCAGGCAAACCACAGAGAATCAGTCTAGGTCCTGATATTATCCAGAGGCAAAGTCTGGCAACAGCCCAAGGTCAGTGTCACAGGGCGTTCAGACAAAGTAAGGAGATAGCAAGGCAGGGATATTAGAATTGGAAAGCAGGAGCCAGAAGCCTGTGTTGTTCCCAGCAGCTGAAAGGCTCAGGAAGAAAACCTTGTATACTCCGACCTCCTAAACACACCCTAAAAACAGCTGCTCAGAGTGAAGGATTATCAGGGTTGCTTACTCATGAGTGGGCAACTGACAATGGGTCACCATCACAGTCTTGGTTGTGTGCTTTTGGCACTGGCATTCTCAAGGACTTGGGGGGGGCAGCTGTACCTCCTCCTCTGACCGTTTTAGTGGTTCTTCAACCCAGAAAGTCTCTCAAAGGGATCCTCAGCATTGGCTCTGGGAGACTTTGCCTGTTCCTCAAGGTCCTTGACCTGCAGGTCACCCTCTAAAGGCTTCATGCCTGGTACCAGGTCAGGGATAGGCATGACACCCGGCCCCTGTCCCCTCCTAATTCTCTGTCACTAGATAGTTTCACTCACCCTGTCCTATTCTAGGAGCAGCTTACCCAACAGCAGCCAGGGACCCTTTTTTTCCTTGAGACACTAGGGCAGCTGGGACTGTCGCTGCAAGAGGCTTAACAATCACTACCAGAAAATGTCTTGGTGCATCACAATACAGATGGCTGTTTACTAGACAGCCCTTTTCGAGGCGACATGGGTATTTCCTTCTGAACGAGACTGATTCAGCGGTGCCTTGACTCTTCCCACTTTGTCCTTCAGGTGTCTACAACAGCAGCTATGGCCCTGAATACGCCCACTGCAACATGACTGTGTGGAACCCCCTCGGTAGCGGCCTTTCCTACATGGATTTTGGTTTCCCCATCTTCCTCCTTCAAGATGAGAATGAAACAGAGGTCATTAAGAAGGTACTGCGGGGGGGGGGGGGTAACCTAGTCAAGATGGGCATGGTACAACTAATAAAATTGGTGGTGTTATTAATTTTCACAGCAGTCTTCTCTCCTATGGGGAGAAATAAAGTGAAGGAAAGGCAATCTTTTGTCTTTGATTTCCCTCTTCCTTCAGTAGCTCACTGTGCTTCCCCCATCCCAAATCAGCTCCAGAAGATTGCAGCCCTCTGCTGGAGATGCAGTGAGGTCGAGGTTACATTCTTACATATGTGGTGGACCTGTAAAAGGGTAAAAGAGTATTGGGAAATAATTTATAATGAATAGAAAAAAGTGTTTAAAAGTACTTTCTCCAAAAAACCAGAGTCCTTTTTGCTGGGGATAATTCAGAAGAAAAAGTTTATTTATGTACGCTACTACTGCGGCCCATGTTTTGTTAGCCCCAAAATGGAAAACGAGTGAGGTCCCAACTAATGAAGAATGGCAACTTAAACTAATGGAATATGCGCAGCTTGCGGACCTAACTTGCAGCCCTCTGGAACAGCATGGGATGTGGCATGGGATGTTTTGCAGGACATTAAATGGGGGGGGGGAATGTCTCCCTGCCTCTGTCCACAGAAGACTGTGTTGGAGCAAAGAGCCTCCTGGGAGCAAAGGGAGACCATGAAATACAACCATAAGGAACACATGCAAATGAGTCTGTTGAAGTGTCCCACCTTCTCTGTTTCCCTCCTCTAGTGCTACCAAACCTACAACCTCCCTGCCAACGGCTCTGACCCACAGTACCCGCTGTGTGCCATGCAGCTGTCCTCCCACATGCATGCCGTGACCAGCACCGTCACCTGCATGCGGCGCAGTGCCATCCAGAGCACCTTCAGCCTCAACCCAGGTGAGACAACAGGGCCGGTGTGTGGGGAAGTGTCCCAAGACGAGGCTGACAACCGCCAAGCTGTGCGTCAGGAAATTCTGGGCAGCGCGGTTGAAGGAAGATACTAGCATACTGAAAGGTGCTCTGAGGAGGGTGGCAAAAATGGCAAAGGGCCTGCGAGCCCCGTGAGGAAAGGGTTAAGGAGTTGCGCACGTTCAGCCTAGGGAAGAAATGTTGAGAGGCAATGTGATACAGCCACCTTCAAATATATGACAAGCTGTCTCTTAGAAGATGGAGCAGATTTGTTTTCTGTTGCTCTAGGGAGGCAGGTTCACAAGCTCACTGACACCATGCATATTTTGCATGTAGACTGTATTGGCCAAGCTGATGTTTTGGACTACGACTCCCATCAGCCCCAGCCCCAGTCAGTTTGACTGTTCTGGCTGGGGTTGATGGGAGTTGGAGTTCAAAGCATCTGCAGGGCACCAGGTAGGGGAGGGCTGATGCAGAAAATTCTGGATTCAGATTGTAGTGGTGTTTAAAAAAAGGGGGGGGGGATCCTGGCTGCATAAGTTGGATAAGACTTCAATCTCATTTCTCCCAGCTAGACGTCAAATATAATTTCAAAGTTTCAATTGGTTGTTTCAAAGCTGCTTTGAGGGGTGACACCACCACAAAGGCAGGCCGCAGCACATGGTGGGGGTCAGTCAGTTTTCCCAGGCCAAGGAATGACCAGCCAGCCAGTTTGTGCTCCTTGCGCTTTGTTGAGGCCACTTTCTCCCTCCGCTCCAGAGGTCGTCTGTGACCCTCTCAAAGATTACAACGTGTGGAGTACAGTGAAGCCCATCAATGAGTCCGAGAAGATGGACCCGGACAGTGTCATCATTGCTTCCAGTCGGGTAGGTGTTGCACACGTGGAGGCAGGGGGCTCTCCTTGCTTAGAGCAGAATCCATATTTACGCAGCCCTGCTTGGCTGCCCCTTGTGTCAGCTATGAATTGGCTCATTACCCCACCCTGTTCTCAAAACTCAGCTGTTGCACAGTACTGACTGGTAGGGAGCAGAAGGATTTTATCATGTGACGTTGGGTTGTAACTACATGGAATTCTAGAAGTTATGCAAAACGGATTATTGCGTAGATTGGGCAAAATCTGAATCAAGTTTCAAATTGGAAATTGTTGTTAAACATGGTCCGTATACAGATAACGCCCATTAAAGTAATTTAAACGGGTCACTTTGGGTTTAAAATGAGAAAACTATCATTATTTTCTAAATACTACATCACTTTGGGAATCCACAGTATGACCCTTTTAAAGATGTTTCCTTAAAAACGTAAAAACTGTCACCTTCTATGAAATTGTTCTTCTGTTTATTATAGACAGAATTTATAGGCTGCCTTTCAGGGAATAACCTTTATTTTTATTTAGTGGAATTTCCAGCTTAACACAAAAATAGATTGTGTGTGATTGTAAGACATCAAATTAATGAAAGGTTGAATTGAATATAGTAAAATAGCTCAGAATCTCTGAATCCAGCTGCAAGAAAACACTGCAGGAAAAATCTCTTAAGAGGTCAACTGTTGTCAGTCACAAATGTCTTTTGTTCAAAGAGCATAAAAAATGAACAATGGCTCAACTTTCCCATTCTCACAAATGCATTTGCAGTTCCATAGTTGTTGATGCCTCATCACTCTGTGTGGTGTTTGTTCTTAGAGGAAATGTGCCTTAGTGTTGTTAAATAAGATTCACAACTATGTGGATGCTTTAGTTTGACTTTCAAATATATTGATTAGCTGGTCCTATCGGAAGCCATCTCCACTCCCCTGTTTCAAGTGCCAAATATATGTTGGGAGCTGATAAACATACCAGGGGAGAGGGAGGTAAGACACAAAAGTTAAGGAGTCTGTCTGCCCTAAACACAATGGCCGGTGAGGGGTTGTTGTGGCGGGTTTCAAGGCTCCTGCCTAAGATTTCCTACCCCTGCTTTAAAGATTAAAGCCAGCACTTTGAATTGTCCTTGGAGACCAAAGGATGCATGCAGACAGGGCAATGGAAACGGTGAATTTTTGGACCTTCCTGATTCTCTCTCTCTCTTGCTTCTGGCAGATGGACAGCCACTCTTTCTTCTGGAATGTGGCCCCTGGGGCAGAGAGTGCCGTGGCGTCTTTTGTGACTCTCTTGGCGGCAGCCGAAGCCATCCACAAGATCCCTGGAGTTCAGACCTTGCCGAAAAACATCATGTTTGTTTTCTTCCAGGGGGTAAGGTCAGGTCTTGTTTTTTCATGGCAAGGGAAGGAAGGAGCTTCCCTTCAGAAGGGCCCGGGTCCAGGCCCCAGCAGCTTAGGTTTGGCAGGAAAGGGCAGTGATAGAAGGTCTGCTTTGCATGCAGAAGGTCCCAGGTTCAATCCCCGAGGGCATCTCCAGGTGTGGTTGAGAGACACTCCTGTCTGAAATCCTGGAGAGCCCCTGCCAGTCAGTGTAGGCAGCACTGAGCTAGATGGACCAAGGACCTGGCTCTGTATAAGGCTGTTTCATTTATTCCTAAAGGCCCTTCTGGCCTTGGAGACAGTGTTAGAAATTCCCCAGGTGCGTTTTGCGACCGGCATGGGTCCAGTTGTGACCCCGTGGAGATCTCTGGATGCCAGGTTGGCAACTGACTTCCATCTAGCTGGCCCTGCCAGCTTTCTTAAGCAGGTAAGCAGAAGAGCTTATTCACTGTGTTTATGTCCTACCTTTTCCTCCAAGGAGTCCATGGTTCACCCCCCACTCCTCAGTTAAACCCTACAACAGCCCTGTGAGGCTGTGACTGGCCCAAGGTCACCCAGTGAGCTTCATGACTGTGTGGGGATCTGAACCCTCATCTCCCAGGTCCTAGTCTGATACACTGGCTTCCTAGAGTACTTCTGCTATGGGGCAGCTGTATAAATTAAGTAGGTAAATAAAAATGGGGAGAGCAAAATGTCACTTAGAGTAGGATCTAAAATATTTTCCATGAAGCTTGAATTCTGGATTGTTTTTAATGTGTTGTAAACCATCCTGAGTTTTATTCTTTAAAATAGAAAAGCAGTATAGGAATGAAAAAAAATATCGTCATCATCCTCATCAAATTTCATTGTAAAAAAAGACACCTAGACATTCCATTGTGGTGACCGTAATCTGGGTTTAAGATGCCATTTGGCAGTTAGTTTATTTATCCAAGTTTCTAACACTGCTTGGGAGAACTGCTGCCAGTCAGTGTAGCCAATACTGAGCTAGATGGACCAAGGATAATCAGACTCAGGGTATGGCAGCTTCCGATGTACTTCAGGCTGAAAGAGCGCTCCCAGTTTCTGCGTTGGGAATAGGAATCGCATTGGTGGCCTTTGTTATTCTCAGCTGGAAAACGTAGCCATTGAGCCCTGGAATAAATGTATTTATCCCCAGAGAAACGAATGATCAGTGAGGCAGATGTACTCAAGCCCAGCCCCTCCAGGGAATTAGCCAGCGATGTGGATTTTGCAGAAAATGTTCTGATGCTCTTAATCTGTTGGGATCTGATCTAGCATGTTTGCTTTGACTGATATTTAGTAATCAAGAACGAAAATGTATGTCAACTTAATTTTAACGCATTGCATACATTTCTCTGTAAAAGTTTTTGTAGTGAAAATCATTGCAGCTGAAACACTCAGGAAAAGAAAATTCAATAGAGCACATTTAATGCATCTGAAACGTAATTCGAAGGATGGCATTCAGTGATAGTCATACTTGGAGCAAACCCACTGATATTGGCGAGCCCATGAATTTCAGTTGCTCTACTCTGAGTATGACTTGCTTGGTGTGCTTTTGGTTGGACATAATTTTTGTTGGCATCTTTATTAGTGTTTTAGGACCTGATAACTCAGTATCATACATACATCCTTACTTTGTTAAATTTCTTTTTTTTTTTTTTAAAAAAAAAAAGGCATTTAAAACTGCATACTAACAGAAGACAAAGAAGAAGCAAAGCTGGGGGAAACTGTTGCCTGAGGCCCCAGGCAGCTCCACCAGTTAGAGCTGAGATTCTGAGAGCTAGATGGACCAATGATCTTGGCAAAAGAACAATCCCTGGCCTCTCCCTCTAAAAACCTTCTGGAAAGCCACTCCCAATTGGAGGGCAGCCCTCTGTGTGGTGCTGGGGAGCATAACTCAGCGGTAGAACATTTGCTATGCACAGAGAGAGCTTCAGGTTCAGTCCCCAACCGTAATATCTTGGAATGGCAACCAAAAGACCCCAGGAAGCTGCTAATAAGTTGAAATGAAAGTACATGGTTCTCTCTATTGAGGCTTCTTTCCTGGGTAGACTTTTGTAGCTTCCTTTTCCCCTTTCAGTCTGGGGACGGGGAGATTTTTCCCTTGGCTGGGATTTAGCTGGCCAAGAATGGTGGAAACCAGGTTGGGTGTTAACATCAATGCGTGTTCGAATCTTAACATTAGCCCTGATGGATCAGGCATGGAGTGTGTGTGTGGAAAGGTCCACCTATCCCGGCATCTTCTCACCGGCAGCAACAGCCAACCAGATAGTCCTCAGGAAGTGCCAGAGCACGGCAGGAAGGCCGGCTCTAACTCTTTGTCCCCCAGCAACGGGTATGCGGAGGCCCCGCTGCCTCCGAACATAAAACATCACATGGAAAGGATTAAAAATATATGCACACTCTGGAGCAAACCAGTTTTAATTTCTGGGAGCTGGCAGCTGTGTGAAGCCAAGAGGATATTTGGAAGGGGAGGGGGCAGATGGGAGGGGGGGGAACCGATGGTTAGCAGCTGATGTTCCCCTCCAGGCATCAACATCGAAGGGCCTCATTTGCTCAGTGCTGTCAACTTTGCAGTGGCTTCCAAAGTCCTGTGATGTCTCCATATGATCTCCCCACCCAGTGGGGGAGCAGTGGGAGGGTGGTGGTGGTGAGAATTGGCAATGAGGACCTCCCTCCAAAGCCTGCAGAATTAGCTGTTGGGAAACCAGTAGTTTTGATGCAGTATCTGGCACTGTTAGGCTGTTCAAAATACTTCGCACAATAAACTTTACAATGATTCCACAAGGTAGGTTGGTGTCGTTACCTGCTGCGCTGCATATTCAGAGGGGAGAAGGACAGTACCTTAATTGTGGTTAAGAGACTGAGCTGTGAACCTAGAAGCTCCAGTTCAGATCTGCCATATACCGTAAATTTCGCTCCATAACACGCAGATTTTTCCTCCTAGAAAGTAAGGGGAAATGTCTGTGCGTGTTATGGAGCGAATGCCTACAGATGGCGGGGGAATCTGCTGCAGTTGTGAGCAGTCCGTGGCTCGCTTTGAAACAGCAAAGCGGGTGTAAGCGGCTCCTGTCAGCGAGCCGAGCTGGGGAGGAGGAAGAGAAGCAGAGCGGGCTTGGCTGCTTTAAAACAACCCCGTCCTCTATGTTCCTCTCTCCTCCCCACTGAGCTGCTAAGTAGCAGCAAAGCTTTTCAGCCAGCCTAGCCGGGAGGAGGGAGAGAAGCAGAGGGGGTTGGCTGCTTTAAAACAACCCCGTGCTCTCTGTCCCTGCCTGCAGTTTTTTGCTGTCCAATTTTGGATTAGCCACTGTAGGGGCTGTGTGTGTGTGTGCTTGAGCTATCCTTCTCCTCCTCCTGCTTCCCGTTCACTCTCCCTGCGCCCCTGCGCTCTCCCTCCGACTTTAGAATTGACACTCTGTGTGTCTGTGTGTGTGAGAGAGGGCTCCTTCTCCTCCTCCTGCTTCCCTTTCACTCTCCCTGCCCTCTCCCTCCGACTTTAGAATTGACACTCTGTGTGTCTGTGTGTGTGAGAGAGAGGGCTCCTTCTCCTCCTCCTGCTTCCCGTTCACTCTCCCTGCCCTCTCCCTCCGACTTTAGAATTGACACTCTGTGTGTCTGTGTGTGTGTGAGAGAGGGCTCCTTCTCCTCCTCCTGCTTCCCGTTCACTCTCCCTGCCCTCTCCCTCCGACTTTAGAATTGACACTCTGTGTGTCTGTGTGTGTGAGAGAGAGGGCTCCTTCTCCTCCTCCTGCTTCCCGTTCACTCTCCCTGCGCTCTCCCTCTTTAGAATTGACACTCTGTGTGTCTCTGTGTGTGTGAGAGAGAGAGAGGGCTCCTTCTCCTTCTCTTGCTTCCCGTTCACTCCCCCAGCGCCCCTGCGACTTCCAGCGCCCTGCAACTTTAGGGCCAGTTCTCTCTCTGCGTGTGTGTGTGTTTTGACCTCACTGCGCTTGTTGGGGGAGAGTGTTGGTCGCAATTTTTCTTGATTTGTCTCAGAGTGGTTACTATCATGGTTTCCTTGCTGGGGAGGAGGGAGAGACGCAGAGCCTGCTTGTTCTAAAGGAGCAAAGCCGGAGAGGAGCCTCTCCTGCATTATCAGCAGCATCCTTCTCCACACACCCCACGCGTGCTCCTTGTCCCTTGAGTTCTTTTCCTTCCCTCCCCACTTAAAACGTGGTTACAAAGCACGGATCCACATGGATCCTCAGGATTTTTGCACTAGGTCACCGCAAATTCACCATCAGATCACATAGCATATCCATGGCTACAGCCTGCACCAAAAAACACACGCACCCACTGTTTCATGGGGCCGCAATGGCGCAAAAACGTGGTTACAAAGCATGGATCCACATGGATCCTCGGGATTTTTGCATTGGGCTACCCCAAACTCACCGTCAGATCACATGTCTGTGGCCACAGCATGAACCACAAAAATCATACATCCACTGTTTCGTTTAGAATATTTTTTTCTTGTTTTCCTCCTCTAAAAACTACGTGCGTGTTATGGTCAGGTGCGTGTTATAGAGCGAAAAATACAGTAGTTGGCCTCTGGTAAACCCCCTCCTTCCCTCTCTCTACCACCTGCAAGATGGGTGTGTAAATACGAGCCTGATTTCAAGGTGGTTGCTGCAGCAGTGCCCATGTGCTCTATAATAAATGCTGCATCTTCTTCCAATCATTATGGTTGCAGCTGAGGCTGGGTGGCCAAAGCTTGCTTTGTGACCGTTTTTGAATTTGCTTTCCCCTCTCAAGGAGACCTTTGATTACATCGGCAGCTCACGGATGGTTTATGACATGCAGAATGGCCACTTCCCAGTCAAGCTGGAAAACATCCATTCCTTTCTGGAGCTGAGTCAGGTAGGGAATTTCAGTTCAGTTCTTCCTCTGCTATAAACTCAGTGGCTTTTCCTTCTCCATCTTGCTGCAATGTTTACCCACTTCCATGTCCCAGAGTGTGGATTCTGCGTTTCTAGGCATACGGGTGCCAACTAACTAATAATATTTGCAGAGCAGGGAAGGATTTCTTGATTTTATTGTTTTACCTTTTTGAGGGTTGTTGTCGTTTCCACAGTCAAGCAGTGTATAAATGCATTTAAGTAAATAAGAAAACAAAAGGACCACAGAATATGAGGTCTGCAACATGAGAAGGCTCTGACACAAATTGTGGCAGCGGGTGGCTCGCATCTGACCTGCATCTCACACAGCAAAGACAAAAAAAAAATGATTTCTTCCTTACACTTCCCCCACCCCCAAAGGCCTTCCAGTGTGTCACATCTGTCAGAAACATCCTGATTTATAGTTTCCTAACATCAAGGGCAGTCTGTCTTCATGCAGGCTGGAGTTCAGGTCCACCTGCCTGCAGGGGGCTTACTGTCAATCCCTGAAGCCCCCTGGCCCCATTCCCCCTTCTCCTCCAGCCCTCCCTCTCTTTCATTTGGCCCCGTGTTTCTCTCCATCTCTCAAATAACTGTTCATTGGTTATTTAAAGGCATGCAGGGGTCCCAGGGCATGTGTGAAGGGACATAATGCCGTAGTCTTGCAATGATGTACCTGTGTCCTGGGAGTGGCAGGATGGGAAGTCACTTGGGGACATGCACATCCCAGCTCGGCCGCCTTGCGTTCCAGCACAGAGGAAAGGCAGGATGCAAACAGTCCAGGTGGAAGGACAAGGCAACTGGGCTGAAGGCCATGTTGTTCTCGAGGCCAAAGTGACCACCTAAAGCAGGGCTGGCTTAACTAGGCTACTCCCTTTTTTAAAAAAATAGAAGCCTCCAAGCTCCACCAATGGGTATTTAAATTTGCGAAGCAAGAGTTTAAAGCCAGGAGCTCGGAACAGTTAAGGCATAATTAAGAAGTGTTCATTGATTCTGAGAGCTTTCTCTTGCTCAGTCCAGAGTGGCACTTAAGGGCCTCTAGTCCAAAATTCTTTGCAAACAGTGGTGCTAGATAAGCCGTTGAGAGTGGCCATTTGCTTCTCCCACTCTGGAGGGTAAAAAAACCAACTCTCTTTTCCTGCCCAGACAGCAAACCCTTGCCATTTGTATTTCCATCTGTTAGGCCCTGTTTCAGCTCCTGTTGGTCAGGCTTTCTTGGGGGGGGGGGGTTCTTTCTGCTTGCTTCCCAGACAGCCTAAGTTACCACTATACTGCTGCCACCAAGTGGGATGACGGGTGCTCCTTCTGTTGCAGGTTGCGCTGATGGATAACTTTGATCTGTGGATGCACACAGATCCTGTATCGCAGAAGAACCACTCTACAGAGGTAAGGGTGCAATATGCTCTTTTTTTGGTTCTCAGGTGGCGCTGAGGGGCAATTAAGCTGTGCAGGGTGGGGTGGGGACCTGCTTTGTTCTCCTGCCAGGCCACTGCCTTCCACAATCATCCCCAAAGCATTGCCTGCTTTGCTCTTGACGTCTGTGTGGCCATGTTGGTCAAAGGGCAAAAGCTCTGCCTCATGCTCTGGTTGTCTTTCCCCTCAGCTGCGGCTGTCTCCTTTTGTCTGGCCTCCCTCTGTCTTGCCTTCATCCCCCGCATGCCTGTCCATTGGTTCACCCCTCTCCGAACACCAGACATGCAACGCCCCTCCTTCTGGCTTCCTGCCTGTGCCTGAACCCAGCACAAGCACCTTGGTCCTTGCCTTCGGAGCCCGCTGTGGCCTTGCCCTGTTTGGCCTTTTACCCTTGGCACCCTGGAGGTCCCCTGTGTCTTCAAAAGACTCCACCCTTGTTCCCATGCCTCTGAGAACAGCTGCATGATGCCAAATCTCCCGTTTCCTTGTAATCCCTTTCCCCCCATGAAGCCTTAGACTTGGCCCACGTTCTGAAACAGAGTCTGTGCAATGGAACTGAATTGTGTCCTGTGTCCAAAGTTTGCATTGTAAGCCCATGCGGCAGGGACTTGTCCTTTTAGACCTGCGAGACCTCCAGTCATGCTATATAAATGACAGTTCCATCACGTCAACGTGTCTGGTTTTGCAGTTGCTAAATTGGGTGAGCGGAGGCCGTTCTCCAGTTCTAAGCTGCAGCAGACAGCTTGCGTTTGCTTTGCTGCTGCTGTTGTCAAGTCGGGTTTATTTATGTAGCCTTTTCCCTGCAAATGCTGCACCTCAAGTCGGGTTTGCAACAAATGCATCTTCATAACAATAAGGTGGTCTCAAAAAGGAATGTCGTCACCGGCCTCCTCCTTACTTCTTAGGAAAGCGTTCAGAACATGGTGCAGACCTTGAAAAACAGCAGCGGAAATACCAGCATCGCCATGCAAGTGATTGGCGCCTCCCAGCCCCTCCCTCCGTCCTCCTTCCAGCGATTCCTGCGGGCCAGGCAGATCCCTGGTGTGGTGCTGGCCGATCACCGCTCCACCTTCAGGAACCGGTAAGCGGCCCAATGAGCCCTGCCCTTCACATTGGCTGCAAACTGTTCATGTTGGGAGTGTTGGCTAGGGAATGTCTTAAAGAGAGTTGCGGCAGTTGCTGTGCGCAAGAGCTGCTTTCCTAAAGCTCTTCCTTCTCCCACCCTGGTGCATTCCCAACGAGTTTTGTAGCACTTCAGTTAGAATTCTGTTTGTCCAATTTGGTTTCCAGCCCTCCAGAAACCCCTGCTGCCTACTTCTCTTCACAGGCTGCCTTGCTGAAAACCCTCGGCAGCCTGGGAAACCTTCATTTCTTAATCTGGAGGCAGGGCCGTACCTTGGCAGCACCAAGGATGTAGGCTCAGGGTGTGTGCACAAAAATCACACCTCTCCACTCTGGTTCAGAGTAGCTAGAAGCCTGGCCTGCCCATCCATGTGTTCAGGTAGGTGGACCATGTGTAAGAGAAGGAAGGGAGGCAAAGCAGAACACACCGAACCCCATGGCTGCGAAGTCATCACTGACAGAGCGCAAAAGGCAACAAAAAGCAAACTTTCTGAGTTTCCAGTCCATGGCCTCTCCAAGCTTCAAAGGCACCAATACATCTTCTTTCCAGGGGCACAAGGGACGGGGGGCACCAATACAGCTGCTTGCCAAGGGTGCAAGGGAGCCTGGATACACCTTTGTCCGGAGGCCCTGGTCATGATGCTTCACACAGACTCCTAATTCTTCCTGCAAGCCATTCGCTTTTTCCAAAGAGTGGCCCATGGGCAGCCCAAAGGGCATTTTGCAATGCAGGCAGAATAGGAGTGTCTGTTTCTAGCTCGGGCTTGTTAGCCAGCTGCCACCTTTCATGGCTTTAGCCTTGCCGCAGTAGTATATCCTCTGGTAACCTCATGCCTGCAGTGTGCTATACTTGGGGCTGCCTCTGACAGTCCATAGGCTGCCTCTGGTGCGGAATGTGGCTGCCAGACTGTTGGCTGGTGCTGCAGAATGGAATCTTGTTCCATGGGAAGGGATGGTGCATCTCTGTGGATACCTGTGCTCTGCATGCAGAAGGCCACAGGTTGAACCTGCAGCATCTCCACGCTGCGAATATCCTCTGAAGAGTCTGTGTCAGCTGCCAATCAGGGTGAATAACACTGAGCTAGTGGACCAGTGGTCTGTTTCAATATAAAGCAGCTTCCTATATTCCAACGTTAATCACTAATACAAGCTGTACTGCCTGCCTCTTCACTACCAAACCCATTGTAAGGTGTTCACCATGGTGTATAAAGCCCTACAGGGCTTGTGATCCAAGTGTTTGAAAGAACGCCTCTCCCATTCCCTGTCAACCTTGGGCCTTAAGATCAGTGTAGGAAGCCCAGCTTGTAGTTCCATGGACTGCTCTGGTTAGCGATGCAGCAACACAAGAGCAGGGCCTTTTCTGTCACCACTCCCTCAGTTCATTTCCCCCACCTCCCAATTACAAGACTTCTAACATCACATGAAGGCATGTGCTTCCCCCGTTTCAGGCCTTGGGAGACAACTATCGAACGGATCTTTTAAAGCCAGATTAGTTATCGGTTTTATGTTACGTTGATATGTAGCCTATATGGCCATATATTATCTGTTTTTCAGCATCACAATATATCGCCCGTTAAACATCACAATAAACAAATATATCACGATGTCTGATATAAGGCATTGTAGAGGCATTGGCTGGCTTCACGGTTTCCCCTACATTGCGATTTTTGCATAGCACACAAACACACACACACACACACACACACACGCATAATGATTCGCAATATATTGCCAGATCAGTAATTATAAAGCCGATATTGCAATATGAAAATCAAACCGGTTTGGGATGATATATTGTTATATCGCTGAGCCCTCATAGCCTACTAATATCCTGTTGTGCACTGCTGTGAGAACCTTTCGGTTATAAATACAATAAATAATAACCCACCCAGTATAAAGCGGTGGACAGACTCCAGAATAAAGTTGAAGTTATTTATCAGGTTCTCAGGCAGAGCTGGGCCATAGTGTTCAAGATCCAAAAGAGAGATGTAATGTTAAACAAGAGAGTCTCTCCTTCCCTTTCTCTATCTTGAAACACCTCTTTTTCCCTACTAGTGAAAGTTGCAGACTTCTTTTTTAAAAAAATCCTGTGCCATAGGGCTGCATGGAAATGGGGCGAGATCCTGCCCATTGGTCAGCTCTGTTCTGCATAGCGGACTCACCTGCTGGGAAGCTGCACAGCTTCCAAACAGGTTGAAGAAGAGTCTTTGCAAAACCCTTTTCTGACAGTAGCCAGTAGAGGGGGTTATGGCCACCCCTTTGCACGAGGAGTGAGAGGGCTGGGGGTGGGCGAGGATGCTGGGAAGAGCATAGCAGTTGTGTTTTGGGGGAGGCAGAGGGAGCAGACGTGTGCTATGTAATTAAAGAGGCGCAGCGTAATTGTTCTGACAGCCACGAGAAATCCAGTTTTGTACCGCAATGTTTTCCTGCAGCTGGCTGGCAGCCAGAGGTTAGCAAACAGCAATTGAGCGTTCAGGGAGGGCCTCATCTGTTCTTCAACGACTGCTTTAAAACAAAAACAAACATGGGAAGGAGTGTGTTTGTGGTGGCCTGAGGAAATCCAGCTGTTGCAGGCACCGGGCTCTACCCTGGGCCCTTCAGCCTGTGCCGTGCGCACCCAAACGTATGGTTGCCATGTTCTTTCCCAACCCTTAACCAGAGACCCCGGGAAAGGAGGCAAAACCCTCCCCGTTTGGCTCCCAGTTCGTCACAAGAATGTAAGAAGAGCCTGCTGGATCTGGCCAAAGGGGGCCCATCTAGTCCAGCATCCTGTTCTCACAGTGGCCAACTAGATGCCTGTAGGAAACCTGCAAGCAGGACCTGAGCACCAGAGCTCTCTCCCCTCCTGTAGCTTCCAGTCGCTGGTATTCAGAAGCATTGCTGCTTCCAGTGGTGGAGGCAGAGCACAGCCATTGTGGCTAGTTGTCCTCCATGAATTTGCCCAATTCTCTTTTGATGCCATCCAAGTGGGTGTCCATCGCTGCCTACTGTGGCAGGGAGTTCCATAGCTTAACTATGTGCTGCATGAAGTAGGACTTCCCTTTATCGGTTGTGGATCTGGCAGGCTGGTCAGCAGCTTCTGCCCAGGTGTGTGTTGAACCCGCATGCAGTTTCTGCTACCACCTTGCCTTTGCTCTGCCTTGATGCCCTCCCTGAATCATCCATCCACTTTGCTCTTAAAGCCATGGAAGGTTGGCTGCATCCCCATGCCCAGAACCTGCCTCTCAGCGGGCCTGGTGCCATGGCAAAGGGACAAGGCAGGCAGCCTCCTAGCTGGGAATTTGTTCACTGAGCAGAAACTGTGCTCTCACAGCCTCCTTCAAAATGGGCAGAATGGTTGCAGAGAGGTGGTTCAACGGCTTAGGCAGTATGATGTGGCCCGGAGTGCTTTTGCAAGGCTTCAGTTGCTGAGCCCGTTTCTGAAGAGGCAGCAAATCTGGTCATTGTATTTCAGATTAGAATTGCAGAGATACAACTGGTTGGTTGGGTGGGTTGTATTTTGCAGGGTGTGTGTGTATGAGCACCCATAGCATGCCCCTTTTGCCAGCTTCAGGGATCTAAGTCAAGCCAAGATCATGGACTCCTCCTTTTCTTTTCTCTCCTCCCTCTTTTCTTTACCTCTGCTAAAGCTTATTATTTATATATTATTTGTGGCCCTCCAGCACAACCAACTACCCAGCTTCCTTTGCCCCACTCGGAAAGCGTCAGCCTTTCTGCTAGAACAGTTTCCCAAACTTGGGTCTCCATTTGTTTTTGGACTACAATTCCCATAATCCCTGACCACTGGTCCTGCTAGCTAAGGATGATGGGAGTTGTAATCCCAAAACAGGCCCAAGTTTGGGAAGCCCTGTGCTAGAGCGTTCTGCCAGCGGCCCTGTGCCTCTTCTTGTCGGCAGCTGACTCTGCCCACGTCCAGGTCTGGCCTCTTGAATTCATGCTATTTTGGGTAGTGGGGGTGGGTAGGAGCTGTTCCTTTTGCCCCACCCCCTGTGTTCTGGCCTTCGCCCTCTCAAGGTTTGCCGGCATCCTTAAGTAGGTTGGTGGAACTTCTTCAGAAGCATGTTCCCGGTGCGAGTTGCATGGACTTCTCTTCTCCCTCCCGCCCCTGCCAATAAACGGCCTTGAGCTCATCAAACAGGCAAAGCTGCAGAAGGGCCAAGTTAATTACAAAGCCTCATTAAACGCTTTGAGAAGGAAGGGGGCAGGAGGCTGGATTCCCCCCCCCTCCCCCAGGAGAAGCCTCCTGGCACCTGCTCCAGACACCGCCTGCTCTCGAGGGCCCCATTGTGCCCTCGCCAACCTGCCTTCTCTCTTCCAGCTACTACCAAAGCATCTACGACACATCGGAGAACATTCAGATGAACTACCCGGAGGGACTGAGCCCAGAGGAAATGCTGAATTATGTGACGGACACGGCTAAGGTTCAGTGTGCTGTGACGGGGCGGGAGGCGGGGAGCGGCTCCCATCTGTCCTTCCAAAGACTTGAGAAGGGGGAGGGAAGAGAGAGTCATCGTAACTTCGTATTGTCTTGAGCTCTCGGTGGTTGTCATAGAGACATGCCAACAGCGCACAGGCAGGAGGGTGGCTGGCCTGCGCGCCATGCATTCACCAAACTTGCCTGTCTCGTATTAACCTGGAGCCCCTCTTCCTCCCTTTCCTACAGTCCCTGGCAGATGTGGCCACTGTGGTTGCCCGCACACTCTACCAACTTGCAGGAGGAAGTGGCAACACCTCAACTGTTCGGGCAGATCCGGCAACGGTACGAGCAGACAGGGGTCCAGGGCCCTGGCACCAGGCCTGAGATCTGGCCTTTCCCCCCTTCTGTCTGTGTGTTTGTGTGCGCGTGTGCATGCATGCGTGTATGTGTGTCCCTCTCCATGTTGCATCAACAGAACATGCATTGCTTCATCTCCCTGAACCAGCCATCTTCACCACCACAATCACTTTTTTTTGGGGGGGGGGGGGTCCTTTCCCCTCATCCGGACTGAAGCCGTATGGATGGTGCTCTGACCACCAATGACTAGCACAGAGCAACCCCACGTTGTTCAGTTGCACCAATCAGTCTCATTTGGATGGAATGTGTGCTTTGTGGAATTTCTTCTGAAATTATTATTATTATTATTATTGTACCCTGCCCATCTGACTGAGTTGCTCCAGCCACTCTGGGCAGCTTCCAACGTACCGTATTTTTCGCCCCATAGGACACACCGCCCTATAGGACGCACCTAGTTTTTTGGGGGAGGAAATAAAGAAAAAATTTTATTTCCCCCCCAGGCACGGGGCTGGCGCAGGGGAAGCCCGAGCTTCCCCCGACCCCAGCCCCCAGAAGAGCCTGCTATCCGCAAGCCTAGGGAGCCACGCCGGTCTCCCCAGGATTGCGGACAGCTGTGCGAAGCCCGGGCACGCTGAGGCTTCCCAATGCAGGCAGCTCTGCGCAACCCTCCGGAGCCCGGCGCAGCTTGGCGCCGGGCTCCGGAGGGTCACGCAAAGCTGCGCGGACCCCGGGAGCACAGGCAGCTCTGTGCGACCCTACGGAGGCCAGCGCGGCTTGGCGCCGGGCTCCGGAGGGTCGCGCAAAGCTGCGCGGACCCCGGGAGGGCAGGCAGCTCTGCGCAACCCTCCGGAGGTCAGCGCGACTTGGCGCCGGGCTCCGGAGGGTCGCGCAGAGCTGCACGGAGCCCGGGAGCGCAGGCAGCTCTGCGCGACCCTTCGGAGGCCAGCACGGCTTGGCGCCGGGCTCCGGAGCGATGCGCACAGCTGCGCGGACCCCGGGAGGGCAGGCAGCTCTGTGCGACCCTCCGGAGGCCAGCGCGGCTTGGCACCGGCCTCCGGAGGGTTGCGCAGAGCTTCCTGAAGCCTGGAGAGCGAGAGCCTCTCGCTCCCCGGGCTTCAGCGAAAGCCTGTATTCGCCCCATAGGACGCACCCACATTTCCCCTTCATTTTTGGAGGGGAAAAAGTGCGTCCTATAGGGCGAAAAATACGGTATATAAAAAATATAATAAAACATTAGACATTAAAAGGCAGTCTTCACATGTCTTCTAAAGGTTATATAGTTACTCATCTCCTTGCCATCTGACGGGAGGGCGTTCCACAGGGCAGGTGCCACTACCGAGAAGGCCCTCTGCCTGGTTCCCTGTAGCTTCACTTCTCACAGTGAAGGAACCGCCTGGAGCCCTTCTGTGCTGGACCTCAGCGTCCGGGCTGAACAATGGGGATGGAGACGCTCCTTCAGTTAGTTAGGCAGGAAGGGGTCAGGTGCCTACATCTCCCCCTACCAAAAAAGATTCCCATCTCCATAATTTCTGAGCAGCCCCACCCTGCTGTTAGTCCATCAGGCAAGCATTGCCTTTCAAGCCTGCCTCTGCAGCCGTTGGGACAGGTTGGAAACATCCCTTTTGCTTTTTTCATGGGTGTTGTTGTTGTTTAGTCGTTTAGTCGTGTCCGACTCTTCGTGACCCCATGTACCAGAGAACGCCAGGCACTCCTGTCCTCCACTGCACCCCGCAGCTTGGTCAGACTCATGCTTGTAACCTCGAAAACACTATCCAACCATCTCATCCTCTGTCGCCCCCTTCTCCTTGTGCCCTCCATCTTTCCCAACATCAGGGTCTTCTCCAGGGAGTCTTCTCTTCTCATGAGGTGGCCAAAGTACTGGAGCCTCAGCTTCACAATCTGTCCTTCCAGTGAGCACTCAGGGCTGATTTCCTTCAGAATGGAGAGGTTTGATCTTCTTGCAGTCCATGGGACTCTCAAGAGTCTCCTCCAGCACCATAATTCATGGGTAGGCTTACTAAATTCCTCACCATTCTCCTCTACAGATATGAAGTACTGTAAGACAGCCTCCTTCCAGTTCTGTTTAGGCAAAAGGGCAGGTCCCCAATAACCACATGGTGAGCTTCCTGGCTGAACCCAGGTCTCCCAGTGAGCCAGCCCAGCCTTTTCTGTCTGCTTCTGAGTGGCCCCAACTCAGCGTTCTGCACTTGAGGCCCTTACTCAATGCTTCGTCCTCTTTCCAGGTCACACGCATGCTGTATGGCTTCCTGATCCAAGCAAACAACCCCTGGTTCCAGGCGATCATGAAAGCAGAGCTCAAAGCCATTCTGGGTAAAGTTGGTCTGGGTTGCACATGAAGTGAAGAGAAAAGTTTTTCCACCCTCGTAATACTAAAACTCGGCAGCACCCAATGAAGCTGCATGTTGGGAAGTTTAGGGTAAAATAAAGTAGTACTTCCACACAGTGCGGAGTTAAAAGTGTCGCTGGATTTAGCAATGGGCTCAGAAGGGATGTAGATGTATTCTTGGAGGGTGAGGCTATATGGGGCTGCTAGCCATGAAAACTGCATCCTGCCCTCAGGATCTGAATACCAGCGGCTGGGAATCACAGGTTATAAGAGTACTGTCATACTCAGGTCCTGCATGCAGGCTTTCCATAGGCATGTTGGATAGTTCTGTTGGTAGAGCATGCATCTCGGTTGTGGGTTTGAGCCCCACGTTGAGCAAAAGATTCCTGAGTTGCAAGGGGTTGGGCTAGATGACCCTTGTGGTCCCTTCCAACAGCCACAAGAATGGGATGCTGCGCTAGGTGGGCCTTTTGGGGTGGGCAATGCTGACTTCAGGGCCCGGTGCCTCTACCTGCCCAGCCCCTCTTGAAACCTTTCCCGCCCCAATTTCCTCCCAGGAAACGGACCACTCCAGTACTACATTGCTGTGAATAACCCTGTGAACTCCACCTACATTGTCCAGTACGTCTTGGCCAACCTCACAGGCACCCGGCAGGAGAACGCGACCAAAGAGCAGTGCCTGGAGCTCAACAAGAACTCCAAGGTGAGTTTGCTCATCCCACTCTTTTTCGAGATGCAACATATTATTCTGCTGCCTGCAGCACTTTTGATTATATGACTTTTGCATTTGTGTCTCACCCTTGTGGTTCAAGTTAACTGTATTGTTGATTTGCCTTGGGCTCTACTGAGGAGAAGTGGAATAAGAGCAATAAACACATGCATAGCAATAAACACATGTGGCCATCCCAAATCAGTAGGTTTGTAAGAACTCCTGTAAGCGACAAGCCCAGACATCAGGCTTCACTGAGAGCACATTTTGACCATTCCAACAACATCAAAAACCCACCTTGGGTCATAGCGAAAATGAAGTGTAGGAGGAGCTTCTTCAGAAAGTCCCAGACCCCCAGCTTCGCAGCAACACTCTTTGACAGTTTTAGGAGTCCACCTTTGGCTGGAACTTGCACCTGATTCTCTGCTTCCATTGCCCCTTTGTTCTCTCCACAGCTGTACGACTACTCTTGGGTGCAGGGTGCCCCGTACCCAAATGCCACATCCCCCCGACAGCCGTACTGTGTCATGTCAACGGTCCGCTTCAGCCAGGCTTCCTCCCCGGCATTTGAGCTCCAGCAGTGGGGCTCCACCGAGTACTCCACATGGACAGAGAGCCGCTGGAAGGAGCTCCATGCCCGGATCTTCCTCGTGGCCAGCAAGCAGCTTGAGGTGAGTCCTTGGGCCCAGCTGGAGGGCCTGGTAGCAAAGTGGTTCTTTGCTGAAGGTGCAGAAAGCAGAGCTTGGACCCAGACCTCTCTGGACATCTCAACAGTTTGGGGGCTCATGAGGCCTGAGCCCAGGTCCCATATCTGTGCAGAGGAGGTGGTGGCAGAGCAGAAAGTCAGGCTATGACTTCTCATATTAAAGGGATCTCTCGGGCAGGGAAGAGCAACTGCCAGTTAGAGTAGGATGGATGGACCAAAGTGTCATGAGTCCCAAAGAGGCATCGTGGAGCAGCTGGTCAAATCAGGATGGGGTGGGCAGTGGGAGCAGCCTGTTGAAGAGGCAACTAAGGCGGTTAAGGAGTAAACCCTACACAAATCCTAAGATGGTTAGATAGCGCCTTGTACGCCTCCTTCCAGCAACTCCTGCAGCCATGCTGATGCCAAATGTATTGCTCTGCTTTCCTTTGGACTACAAGAGTGAGACCTCCATACACACTGCCCATGCTTGCACCCCAGAGAGGTCATTTCAGAATTGCAAATGCAGCAACAGTGCAAATGCACTGTTGTCCTGCTGCCCCTCTGGCTACTGAGATTTCAGCAGGCATGCCCTCCTTTCAAGCCATGAAGACTAGCTTCTTCACTTAAAAAAAAATCACATCTGAGTCTTTTGGGGAATAAAATTCTGCTCTCCTGTGGAATTCCCTCTGTGAGTCGCCTCCCAATAGATTTACTCTCCTCGTGTCCCAAGAGGTGCACTCCCGATTTCAAAGATGCTCCACCCCTTCCAAAAATAAATAAATTCCAAGAGTTGCTTTTGGACTCCAGGGCTTTGGCCACAGCATTCTTTCTTCTAACAGCCGTTTGTTCTGCCTTCTCATTCTCTCCGCAGATCATCACGCTTATTGTGGGAATCGCTATTCTGATTGTCTCGTTCGTCGTCACCTACTTCATCAACGCCAAAGCAGATGTGCTTTTCACCAACCCAGGAGACTCTGGAGCCGTGGCGTATTGAACTCCTAGCACTCAAAGCCGGGCGAGACAGAGAACAAACTTTGGGATTGCTGGTAGAACAACACTGGAGCCTCTTCTTCCCTGATTGATGTGGATTGTGGCACTGAAAGGAATCTCACTTCTCTCCCCTCCCCACCGCCACCTCTCCCAAAACAATCTTGTACTGAAAGAAGATGCTGGCGATACAGAGATGATTTTTCTTCTTCTTCCTGCAGGGGAGATATTTGGCCAGATGTCTTTAAACTTCAGAGAAGATACCTTTCCTGCGAGGGCACCCGCTACACACTTCTGTGTGTAGAATAGGTGGTCAGATACAGGGGGAAATCTTCTCCAGGGTCTGTGCAGCCGAGAGGGCGTTCCTCAGTCTCTTTTGTTCTCCCTTTCCCCTTTTTATTATTTTAAAGATCCAGGTTACCTAAAAAGATATTCTCAAATCATTTGGTCTGTATGTGTATCAAGATGCAAATAAAAGAGGGAGATCAGGAGGCTGGAAAGGGGGAATTGGGTGTAAAATATTTCTTTTTTTAAAAAAAAAGAATTGGATTTTTTTTTTGTACATATTCTATAAATAGCTTGGTTTAATTAAAAAACAAATTGAGAATTAAATCAGTTGATCCCATTGGCTTTAATATCTTGCTTCCATGGATGACCAAGGGAATCAAAGGGTTTGTGCAGAGCAGGGAAAACGGTAGTCATCTATTTTGTGTGGTGTCTATAGAGATCTGTTGAACTGGAGGGTGCGTAGCCACCAAGGGATATTCTGAGATGACGACACTGCCTTGTGTAGGGGAAGGAAGGCTTGACCCAGGGCTGTGTGAAAGTGAAAACGAAAGGAAGCTTTGGCTTCCAGAATAACTCTGGTTGGATACTCACTTCTGGCTTAAACGAGAGCCATGTCACCTGAGGTCCAGTTACATAATCTGGTTGTAGTGACATGACCATCAATGAAAATGCAAAAGTGGTTCATCGTCTGCCAGAACGAATCTGTGTAAACTTGGCATTGCGCATAGATCAGCTCTGATGTCCCAAAGTTTCCCATGGTGCATGGTTGAACTTCAGGATCCTACGGATGGGAAGGGTTGCGGGGTGGGGGTTGTTTGCTGCAAAGTTGTATCCTCCACTCTGGCACGGTGATGCATCCCTGGAGTCAGTCCTGGGGTCAGGCCTTCAGCACCTGCAGCACATAGACGGCACCTTGACATGAGAAGCAGCCACAGGGGACAAAAAGAGGTGGCTTCACTCACCTACCTGCTAGGCAGAAGCAATTATGCAGCCTTTCCTGGTAGCAGGGCACGCTGGATTGTCTGGAAGCAAGACAGTTAAATGCCGCGACACTGCCATTCCAATAGGGGAACTGGAGCAAAAGGTGGCATGCGTGGTTCTCCCTACAGCAAACCTGTGATGTAGGCTAGGCTGAGAGTGAGTGACAGGACCACTCTAACCACTACACCACACTGGCTCTCACACCATCTCAGCGAGTAGCCCTCTCCACGTGCTTTGGCAGCAGATTCAGTAAGCGACTCCTGTGCTTCGACCTTTTGGTCTTTCCTGAGTCTGATGTCAGATCACTTTCCTTGGACTGATGAAGCTCTGTTTCAAGTTTTATTGCAGTGCCATGGAGATCTCACACTCTCTTCCTCTCAGTCACTTTCTCCCCACATCCCCAACTAAGAAGCCCATTGGAAAATGCTCCAGGCCCCTGATGAATTTTGGCCATTTTCCCTCTCCGTTCTGTTGGATGAGGGGTGGAGGGAATTTTCCTCTTCTCCCCTTCTGTAATTTTCCCCTTTTGGAATGAGAGCAGCAGATCTTTCTATCGGCTCTCCTCCTCTCCCTCCTCTCTCCCACAGCCCTTGGATCCGATGGCTGGCAAAGCGAAGGTGCAGCTGCCACTGTTGTCTCTGCCTCCCAACGCTCCACGGGTAGCCAATGGGCCTTCCTGCGGAGGACGCAAGAAGTCCTCACCCTGATGCTCTGGCTGCCGAAACCACGGCAACAGAGGGGCAAGCGGGAACCCAGCGTCAGCTAGACCTTGAAAAGGCCGAGACCTGTTCCTGCAATTCCCTTGGCAAAACGTCTTCTGACCGTCTTTGAAACTGAGGAAGGGCTGCAGCTCAGTAATAAAGCATCTGCTTTACATTTAGAAGGTCCTGGAACATCTCTCAGCACCCTTAACAAACTGCAGCTTCCCAAACCATTGCTATTTAGAATGGCATCATAGCTCTTTAAGTGTATGGTGTGAATGTGGCCTACTTCCAAAGAACCACCATTGCCAGGGGGTACCACTTGTATTTCCAGCACTAGAGATGATGCTCCTGGGGTGTCAGATGCTAGCCTTGCCTTCTCTCTGAAGGAGAGGACTCTTGTGCTCAGCTTCTGCTTTTGGGTTTTCCTTTGGGGCATCTGGTTGGCCAATGTGAAAACAGGATGATGGAGTAGATGGGCCATTGGCTGGATCCAGCAGGCATTAGGACTCCACCTGAAGCACCAGGCGCAGCCAGGCTCTACCCCCCACCTATCACGCACCAGACACAGCATCTCTGGCTTTGTTACCCTTAGTTCGGGACCTCTGACCCATCATCAAGGTCCACCAGGCCAGCCATTTTGTTCCATGCAGCCGCCATTGTTTGGCCATGACTTCCCATGGCTCTGGTGGTTGTTAAGGGTTACGGCTACAGAATTGTTAAAACTATTAATTAGCTTATAATTAAATTAATATATTTATCTGCTGCCCTGGGCTCCTTTGGGAGGAAGGATGGAATACAGACATTATTATTATTATTATTATTATTATTATTATTATCATGTAATAAGAATAAGAAGAATATACGGCTTGTGTTTTGATGTTCATCAGGTATATAAGCTTGCTGCAATTATTATAACAACCATGCAAAATCCAATGCCATTCCTTCTTTTGGATTTAGCTTTCAGTTTATGTCCTCAAAGACCAACATACTTTTGTGCATGTCAGGCAACCGTCAAACACACAAGTGTGCGCGCACACACACACACACAAAAATGCGCTCCGTCCAATTTAGCTTGCTTTCTGCACAAAGCTTCTCTACCCGTCTCGCCATCTCTTACAATTCTGTGACCCGGCATTTGGACTCATGGGAGAATTCCCTTCACTGAAGCTTGCTTTGCTTTGGTAATTAGTGGTGGCAGCAGGGGAAATCACACAAAACCCGGCAGAAAGTCAACAATTTTCTTTGCGGTGGGGCTGCAGCCTCGGAAGCTGCCCTTGCAGCTTTAAAAAAATGTGCCTGCTATGGTTTGGGGAGAAGAAAGAGCCAGCATCCTGCCTCCCCACCCTTCCCTTTTCATACTGGTGGATTTTTTGGCAGGTGTAGTCTGCAACATGTTCTTGATGCAATCACAGTGCCTTAGCGATGGGCTGTTTGCATACACCTGTTTTATTAGTCGTTCTGTGATGCTTCTCCGACGCTTCTGCAATCTGGGGGGGCTATTGCGCAAGAAAGGCAAGACACCCCTACCCCTAAAAAATGTTGGTTGTATGGAAAGTTGCAGGCTTTCATCAGGAAGTTATAGGACACACACTGATTGGAAACGAAGCAGTATGACCACCCCGGCAGAAGAGCAGTACTGAAAGTGTGATTGCGTATGACTGCCCCCACAGCGTCAATCATGAGCACGAATCATGAGCAATCCACAATAAAATGGACCTCTACGAGGGGATCCTGAAGTTATGCACACGTCAGTGAAAACACCACATGATTTCCACAAATTTTAAACTGGGGAGAGGGCCCAGTTTTTGAAAAACAGTCCTCCCCTACTTAGATTTGCATTTCAAGGAGTTGGACCCACACACGCTTGCAAACTTTGGGAGGGAGGAGTGTTGTTTGGAATGTGTCCACAATTTTGTATCCTGTGTCTGTGTTCACTGTGTTCCATTGTGACACCACAGAAGCAACCCATGTGAGGAAAATGGTCCCAATTTTTTGGGAGGGCGTTAGCTTCCCTCAATAAATTTTTTTTTAAATTTACAAACATACCATGCTTATTTGGAAGAGAATTTAGTGAACGAAATCTTTCTCTTCCATAAGAAAGCAGTGGTTTTATGAATCATGATGGAGATGTAAAGAAAATAAATCAGCTCTTGTATGTTAAAAAAAACCTCAAATTGTTTTCAGTTTAACTTTTTTTTTATTTTAGACTGGGTCACGAAGAGTCGGACACGACTAAACGACTAAACAACAACATAACTCTGCAGAAGATGTTCCTCCTCAGCCTTATAGAATTGCAATAAATATTCCATGTAAAATACTTAACCCAGTCCATTTTCCTTCCTAGTTCAACTAAAATTCAAAGTTGCTCAATTTCTACCATTTGAAACATCTTGATCAGCTCTGTAACTGGCAGAGTTGATGTTGATCGCCAAGGCTTGAAACAATATAATCTCAATGATTTAAACCAAGTAATCTACAAATACCTTGCCTATCCTTTATCCAAATAAATCAGCAATGTCACAAGTGTCTCTAATTTCAGCCTAATACATTAGCTGAAAGTTTAATATCTACTTTTGGAGACCAAGTCAAGAAACAATGATGTGAAACTCGAGGAGAAATTAGTGGAAAGAGGGATGGGAGAGGTGGGGACAACCCCCCCCCCAGATGCTGTTTCCACAAACCTCCACCAAAGGGCATTTGGCTATGATGCAACCTTTGGCAAATGTTACCTGAAAATAAACAAGGTATGTGCTCACCTGTGGGGTCTAGGGAGAGGAGGAGGGGCTGCCTGGCCCCGAGGGGGCTCTGACTATCAGGTAGCATCCCCTCCAACATGTTCTGGAAAAAATAGGGTCATGTGTTGTGCTTATTCTCAGATCACAACCTGAGGGTACATGGCTCCCCGCCCCGTACATTGCCCACTTTATTTATTTGCTATTTTATTTGCTATTTTAAAAGCACAGAGTAGAGACAGACATAGGAGGAACAGCAGAAATGGCATGAACATACTTTGGCTGCCCTGAAAATACAGTACAGTGTTCAAGCCACTTCCTGTCCGCCTGCCCCCCAAATATTAACTTGGTCTTCATGCTTTAAGAATGTTGACTGGGATGTTTAGTCTTGCTACGGATCTGATTGCAGTAGATGGTACAATATCTGCCAGACAAACACATCAAGCAACATTAAGACTCATCTCCTGAGTCTGAACACAGGGGCAGTTTGGTAAGGGAGAAAGCATTCTTGCAGATATTTGGGTCCCAAGCCAATCGAGACCACCCTAGACCTGCAGGGCCAAAGTCAGGACCCTCACAGGCACTTCCCCCCGGGCAGCCAAATGCCTTGCCAGGAGCTGAGTAGACCAGTGACAGCTGCAAGTGCACCAGGTAGGAGGAATCTAGGGATCAAAGTGCCTGTCTTCAGGACAGGGGTTTGGCCCTTTTAAGAATCCACAGTTAGGTCACATGCCCATCATGCATTTAAAGCACTATGGCACCACTTTAAAAGTTACGGCTTCTCCCCAAAGGATCTTGGGAACAGTGGTTTGTTGAAGGTGCTGAGAATTGGTAGGTGAGCCGTCACAGAGCTACAGTCCCCAGCACCGTAAACAAACTACAGTTCTCAGGATGAGGCTGTTAAAGCGGTATAAAGGTAAAGGGACCCCTGACCATTAGGTCCAGTCGTGACCGACTCTGGGGTTGCAGCGCTCATCTTGCTTTATTGGCCGAGGAAGCCGGCGTACAGCTTCCGGGTCATGCGTCCAGCATGACTAAGCCGCTTCTGGGGAACCAGAGCAGCGCACGGAAACACCGTTTACCTTCCCGCCTATTTATCTACTTGCACTTTGATGTGCTTTCGAACTGCTAGGTTGGCAGGAGCAGGGACCGAGCAACGGGAGCTCACCCCGTCACGGGGATTCGAACCGCCGACCTTCTGAGCAGCAAGTCCTAGGCTCTGTGGTTTAACCCACAGTGCCACCCGCGTCCATTAAAGTGGTATAAGAATGCTTTAAATGTATGTTGCACCAGCCATGACCTTACTCACAAGGGTGTGAAACCTAAGAGCAGTAGCTGTGATAAGGCTCAGTTGCTTTAGAACTTGGTTGGAGGGGGGCTGCTTGCTTGGAGCTTTCCATGGTGCTGGAACCTCTGACCAGCCTCACATCCTTCTCTGTGGGGTCCAACATCATTGGACCAGAGCAGGCAGGGGTCTGTGGTGGGGAGGAAAAATAAAGGAGCTGGGAAAACAACATTGCAGCTGTGCAATTTGGCAGCAGGCTGACTCAGTATCTAGCAGCTTTCCATGCTCCTGTTCAAGATGCAGACAGGAATCCTGAACTCGACTGCAGGGATGGGCAGATTCTGGTTGGTGGATCTCAGCGATCTAGTAAAGAAACAGAACAGGGCCCTGCAAGCCTGCCCAGAAGGGCCTTTCACACCTGGCTCTCAGCTTTTCAATTCTTCCTTTCTTTCCCCCACACCCTGACTGGGCACAGCATGGGGCCAGGAGCACAATGGGGCGGCATTTCCCAACCTTTGAACTCAGCAGTTTCCCCTGGGTCAGAGGAAAGGTGGGGCGGGACAGAGGGGTGCGGTGGGGAGAACTGCAGCTGCTCCACCACCACCGCCCTGAGGGGAAACATATGGGAGTGAGCCAGGAAGGCAGAAATGGGAGCAGTTAATAAATGGAGCATCTTCCTATCCTGGCTTCGCAGACTGGGAACTTTCTGGCTTTGGAAGAGCTGGGAGGGAGTCAACTGAGGCTCAGCACAACGCCAGGGCTGCAGCCTCCCTTTGCGGCTGGAAGTGGCAGCATTTTACACACACACACACACACACACACACACACACACACACACTGCCCTCCCAAATCCAGCACGCCATCAAATTCATTATTTGCTTATTAAATTTTAAAAGCTGCTAAGCGGGAGAAGCGGGGAGACGAAGCGCCAAGCTGGGGAGCGAGTCTGGCGACAGAGCTCGGCATCAGAGCTGTCATCACCCAGTTTGGAGCTGGCTGCCTCCCATGGCATCCTTGGCTTCCGGGGAGGTGCAAAGGGCCTTCCTGGGGAGTGGGCCAGGCAAGCTAAGCTTCTGGTGGGGCCGTTCCAAAAGCTGGGGAGAAGCAAGGGAAGATCTGCTCCTTGGGGCCAAGCAAAGATCTGCTTCTTACATGCAAACCTTTGCACACGAAAGGTTCCAGGTTCAAACCACAATGGCATCTCTTCTGTCTGAAACCTCAGAGAGCTGCTGCCAGTCAGTGCAGTAGACCAGGGGTCAGCAAACTTTTTCGGCAGGGGGCCGGTCCCCTGTCCCTCAGACCTTGTGGGGAGCCGGACTATATTTTGGAAAAAAATAATGAACTAATTCCTATGCTCCACAAATAACCCAGAGGTGCATTTTAAATAAAAGGACATATTCTGATTCCCAGAATGTCCATGGGCCAGATTGAGAAGGCGATTGGGCCTCATCCAGCCCCCGGGCCTTAGTTTGCCTGCCCATGCAGTAGACAGTACTGAGCTTGATAGACCAGTGGTCTGACTTGTTATTCCTTTCCTTGTAGGTCTTTTTGGTGGGATGTCAATCTGGAAGATTGGGACTCTTCCAAACATTTTTTTTAAAAAAAGTTTTACAGAGACTTCTCATAATACAATAAAAAATTCATCTAAACAAAAATAAACACATGAAAAAGAAAAATGCAAAGTCCTCTCTCGTAGGTAGATCTTAACTCTTACCCCACCCAGAGAGAGGTGAACACCCCCAGCTCTCACCTGGGAGTTTCCCTTCCCTTTCCCAGCCTCCCACCCTGGGAGATCTTCACTTTCCTGCCTCTCACACAGGTTCCTTGGCCAACCATCCATCAACTTCACCTGCGGTTAGTTTGTTTGCTAACCCAGAGTAGGAGATTAAAAGCATAAGCAAAGCAGAAAGAGAAAAAGAAATCAAAAAGATAGACATAAGAGAGGGATGGAAGAGTGAAAAAAGAAAGGAAAGAGAAAGAGGAAAAAAAACAGATTAAAGAAAAACATTAGCAGAAAATGCAAAGAGGAATTTCTGTTTTTCCGCCTGTTTACATAAAAAAAAAAATTACTCTTTTAAAAATTAAAGATTTTCTTGGGTTACATAAGTACGTGCATTGTCTCTATTTTCAGGTCATGGAGTCTTTTCTACAAATCAGTTATGTTCAATGTGAGACACTGATGTTGTAGGCAGTTTAAGATTTACAGCTTTCAATCCATGTGAGCAGCCATCTTCTCCACTTTCTGCTAAACAATCTCTCTTTCAGGCCAAACCTGTGATCCTGCATATGTGAGGCTAGAATCTGTCAGAGGGAATGTGATGAACCCGTCAGACTGGCCAGGTTAAGTGTTTCTCAAGGAGTGAGCTGTGAGGATAAAGTGGGGTGGAGAAATATGTAGGACAACACCTTGGGCTCCTTGGAGGAAAGGTGGGAGGGGGGAAAAAATGAATGACTACTGAGTTAGATGGGGCTCAATGGCTTGGGCTCCATGGGAGGCAGCTTCCGATACTGAGCACAGATCCCTGGAACCGTGCTGAGCAATTTACCTGCGCTTAGTTGGAGGGCTTGCTCCTGGGCTTTTGGCTGCTGTGGGGCTGGGGCTGGGGCAGGTCTATCATGCCCCAGCAGCATTGCAGGGGTGAGAATCCAGTGGATGCAGGCAAAAAGAGGTGAAAAGGTGCTATGCCACCGGCCTCCCCAATGACTTCTTGCTCCTCTGCGTCCAACCTCTCGTCTCTTCCCCCCTTCTCCGCTGGCTAGCATGGAGGCAGCTTTAAGCAGAGCTGCTGGCTCTAATCAAGATGGATAGAGAGCGAGAGAAGAGAAAGAAGAGGGGCCTCCCCAAGAGGAGAGGGCCAGGGAAAAGAGGAGCAGATGGACAGGGGAGGTGGAGAGCCACGCAGCAGCAGCTAAGTGGATTGATGGAGAGGCCTTGGAGAGAGAGAAAGATGGAGCCACTGCAGGCCAATGAGAGGGAAAGAGCAGAGCTGCTGCCGGGAAGGGACCCAGGCAAAGGTGGTGGCGAAGGCCTGCAGCTGACAGATGGACGGACACAAAGGCGCGAATGGCAGAGGGTGCAGTTTAGAGGAGGGGGGGACAGATGGACAGGCAATAGAGCCCGCCGAAGAGAAGGGATCGGAGCATAATTAGCTTGGATCCGATTATGACAGACTCGATTAGGGCCATATTATGATCGGCAGCTTCTGCTACACTTTGGCTTTCGAGGGAACAAAGCCACAGAGGAGCCGGGAGCAAACGGGGACAGGAACAAGACCGTGTGTTTGTGTGTGTCCTTTTTACACAGATCTGACAGCAGGAGCAGCAACAGATTGTGGTGATATTGAGTAGCGAGGCCTTCTGTCAGGGGCTGCACGCAAACCCCAGGGAAATAAGGTGAACCAGGCAGAAGGCCTAGTGGAGGGAGCAGAGCGGGCCAGGCCAGGCAGTGGGCGGAGGGGTCTTGCTCAGGCAGCCTGGCAAGGGAGGCACAGACGGTGAGCGTGCCAGGGTGAGCCAACGCTGCGCACACAGAATAAATTGCCATGCTGCACAGAGTCAGAGGCATACACCTCACCCTGCATGTGTGACTTTGCAGAGAGGCCGAGAGCACTCTCCTTGTGTTGTTTTTGAGCCCACATGTTCCAACCCTGCATGTACTCTGCAGCATAGCTGTCAACTTTCAGATTTGAAAATAAGGGATCAGCAGCCTCGAAAATAAGGGATCAGCAGCCTCACCTGTCCCGGGGACAGTCTACGGGATATCTAACAATCCGGGATAGCAGCGGGAAACGGTGCTGGAATAAGGGAATTTCCTGCAAAAAAAGGGAAGGTTGACAGCTATGCTCTGCAGTGCACTCCCCTCTGCTCACTGCCTAGGAGTGAGTGTCTCTTGAGTGTTTGGGGAAGGGCTGTAGCTCAGCAGTAGAGCATGCACACGTTTCCTGTTTCAACCCCCAGTGGCATCTCCAGGTAAGGGTAAGGATGTACCCGATCTGGAATCCCAGAGAGCTGGGGCCAGGCTGTGTAGACAACACTAAGGTAGATGGATCAAACTTCTGGCCCCTTCCTAATGCTCCTGAATGGGGCACTAATGCTTCTGGAAAAGAGTCCTGCTGATCAAGCCATCAAACACAGTGAGCAACATTAACTTTCTAGACAGGCAACTGGGAGCATGAGAACATGAGAAGAGTCCTGCTAGATCAGGCCAATGACCCATCTAGTTCAGCATCCTGTTCTCACTGTGGCCACCCAGATGCCTGCAAGAAGCCCATAAGCAGGACCCCAGCACAAGAACAACTCTCCCCACTTGTGATTCCCAACAATGGGCATTCGAGGGTGCGCCATTTCATAGCATTATCCTCCACGAACATTTATGGGCAGGAGGTGCTTCCTGTGATCAGGTGCAAGTGGCAGAGTTTCCAATAGGCTCTGGGACATAGCCTAGCACATGCTAGGCATTTCCTGGGCAGACTACAATGGTTCGTTAGGAATTTTGACAGTCTGCTTCATCGCACCTACATTTGAGGTGGCTTCCCAATCACCAACCATAGCGAGGATCAAATCCAGTTTTAAATACATAAATGTTCAAAGTTCTGAACTGGTTGCCAATTTATTACTGGATGAAGTTCAAGTTGTTACTATTAGTAAATAAAGCCCTGGACAACTTAGGACCAGTTTACTTGCAGATCGCCTGATGTGATATACGTCCACTTGACCGCTTAAATTTGCAAAACTGACCATGTTATAGATGCCACATGATATTTGTCCTGCGTTTGTTAAGAAATTGAACTTCTAGTGTGGCAGCACCTACACTTTGGTACTCCCTGCCTATTGGCGTCAGGCAGGAGCCTTCGCTGTACAATTTCCGGTGCCTGATAAAAACGTTTTGTTCAGACAAGGCTGTCCAGGTATGCAGAATACTGATGTATGTTTTCATATGTTTATATCACCAATTTTATTATTATTATTTGCATGTTATAAATAGCTGTTTCTAACTTTACTAATAATTCCACTGTTTTACTCCTTTGTAAACCGCTTTGAGGCTTGTTTACAATCAAGCAGTGTATAAATCGTAGGATGTAAACCTAAAATAGCGTTCAGATGAGCTTCCCCCTCTGCCTTTTCACCCACATAATTAATGAAGATGTTGGACAGTGCTGGAACCACGACAGGCTGCTGTCAGACCCTACAGCAGGACACTGATTTATAATTCCATTTGGGGTCCAGCCTTCCAAGTCAGGGCGGATTTCTCCTATGGCAGCATCTATGGCCTCTAGCCCATGGCAGTTCTTTTACCCACCTCTTTCATTGAAGGCGTGTGTGGTGGTTTGGTTCCTAGCAATGGCTTTGTAGCAGTTGGGGATCGCCCTCGTTTCTTGTAGACAATTCCAAGCCAATTCTGTTTTCAAAGAAATTCCCAGGAGTTGAAGTTAAGCCAAGAAGCCTATCAAGGTTGTTGTTATTATTATTTTACTGGGGAGAGTCCCTTCCCAGTTGCTGAAGATTTGGTGTGGGGTTTTTTTTTAATATGATAGCGATAATGGCCACTATGGTTTATCTCTCAGCTGCTGATCTTCCTTCTGCTCCTCACTTTAAAATAAAGCATGGAGGGAGTCAGCAGCAGCACTCCGCCGGCCCTTCAAGGGTTAAGTCCGTCTGCTCTGCCTGACAAGAACAGGCCAGCCAAGGTCCCCCATGGGATTGTACAATATGTCGCCTTGCCTCTTGCCAAATGTTGCCTCTCTGGTGTTTTCATGGCTCCCATTTGCCTTCCCGCTCAACTCCCCCCCCCCCCCCCGTAAAATACACACTCACAGCAGCCTCCGCTGTGCCCATAGCAACTCAGTCCAGAGCTAGGCCTGGGAACAGTCGGCCTGCATTTGCTTGGATTCTGCAAAAGGAGGTCTCTTCTTCCGGAAAGGGAACATCTGAGGCACAAAAGGGGTGTTTGCTAGGGGTTTCAGGTACAATTAATTTGCTGATGGCTGCGCCGTTTGTGCACTTGTTGGCATTTGTCGCAGAGGTGCGACTGAGAAGCTAAAAGAAAGAAGGTCCCTGCTCCAAGGGCCTTACAATCTGAATGGAACACAAACACCCCCCCAGCAATGTTTGAAATGAGTGTACTCAAAAGAGGACTGTGCTGCAATTGGTGGGATTCACTCCTAGGCGGAATGTACCTTGAAGGTGGTTTGCAGCATCAGATATGAAGCAATTTTAACAGCAACCCTAACGGACGTAGACGTTTTGGACCACAACTCCTCTTAGGCCCAGCCAACATGGTCATAATGGCTGGGTCTGATGGGAGTTGGAAGTCCAAGACAGCTGACGGGCACCAGAGGCAGGGGCAGAGGAAGGAGGGTGCAGGGGGGGCAGTCTACCCTGGGTGTCACCACTGAGGGGGTGACAAAATGCCGGGTGGCACTCACTGCGGGGCCTGCAGCGTGCCAGAGCCACACGTCTCTCCTGGGAGTAATGCAGTGTATTGGCTCTGCGCTGCCCCAAACGGTCTGTCCACCGCCTCCCCCTCAGCTGTGGGGCGGCTGAGTGGGAGGAGGCAGGCAGACTCCTCGGAGGCCCCACAGAGCGTCCTGCCGCAGCTCACTCTGCCCCCGCCCCTGGGAGCAGGGCACACGCCCTACCCCAGGCGCCTGATCGACTTGCTCTGCTGCTGACCAAAGGTGCAGCTGACCACTTGAACCTGCCCAGTCATCAAGTGGAGCTGGAAGGATGACCAGGGCTGGTTCAGATGTCTATTGACTTTAGGGGTTACTTGTCATTTCTTTTTGTTTACTGCCTTTATAGCCTACATTTTTCTCTAAGGAGCTCTAGGTGGCATCCATGTTTCTCCCCCTCCTCATTTAATCCCCCACAACAACCCTGAGAGGTGGGTTCGGCTGAGAGGCAGTGATCGGCCCGAGATCACCCAGTGAGGGAATCTGAGCCTTGGCCTCCCAGGTCCTAGACCCTCTAACCATGATGGATGGCTTCCTTTCCAGAACCTAGTTCTAGCAGTGTGATCACACCCAGAGAGGACACTGGGGCTCGTGTGCCTTTTACAGGGAGGAACACTGTGCGGACAAGCAGGGCATTTCCCTTTCCCCTGGAGGACGAGCTGCAACTGGTCAAGTTTCCCTCTTTTATGCAACTGGCAGAGCATCCAGGCTAAAACAAGAAACTACAAATCAGGAAGTCTATGGCTCCAATTAAATGGAGGGGCAGCGGAGGAAAACCCAAATATAAAGTTGTTTTGAAAATTACATTTCCCACCCCCCTCCGAACAGAGAGAAAACATACTTAAATTGAGCTGCTGGTGGGGGAAAGGGGGGGGGAATGAAAACTATACATTAAAAGAAGCAAGAAACAAAATCCACAACAGGTGTGGCAAAGTCTGTGCTGTTAACGACATGCTCCATATTCTGGGGGCTGTCATCAAGATTTCTGGCATTGCTCAGTGCCTGGACCCAAGTTAAGCAGAAAGGATTCTGGTTGTTTTTGCTCTGCCCACCACACAGACTCACACTGAACTAAACATTTTACCCATGTGCTTATCTGATGTTTGTATCTCACCGCAGCTAGTATTTGGATTATTGTTGGTTTTGTATTTTATGGTTATATTACATGTGACTGTACTCATGTTTTAATCTGCTAATCATTTGTAGCGTTAGTATTATTTCCTCTGCCATAATCTTACTCCCATTGCTATCCTCTAGTTCCTCATCCCTGCATTTTATTTAACATTTTCCTCCTTTTGTCAACCCTTTTGAGGTTGAGGAGTAAAGAAATGTTTCAGCAAATGAGGAACATGTGTATTCACTTAAATCTTTTTTTTTTGTTAAGTAAGGCTGGCTTCTTTGTATGGAACTGATGTGATGCTTATGCCGTGACCTGCCCAGCAACTGTTTATACGGTGAAAGGTGAGATATAAATCCACAAAATAAAAATTAATAAATGTTCTCAGGACCAGTGGCGTAGCGTGGATTGTCAGCACCCGGGGCAAGGCAAGTAATTTGCGCCCCCTAACCCTGGATTTGCGCCCCCTAACCCTATCCCTAACCCTAACCCCCAGATGTTGCGCCCGGTGCGGCCAGCCCCCCCTGCACCCCCCACGCTACGCCACTGCTCAGGACAGCTTACATAGTATTACAATTATACTGTAAAAACAGATGTAGAACAAAGCATTAAAATGGCAAAGGGTTGTATCCAAGTAAGCCTTACTTAGAGTAAGCCAAAACACTGGTGTATCTGAAGAAGTGTGCATGCACACGAAAGCTCATACCAAGAACTAACTTAGTTGGTCTTTAAGGTGCTACTGGAAGGAATTTTTTTTATTTTGTTTTGACTATGGCAGACCAGCATGGCTACCTATATGTAACTTAGAGTAAGCCACTAAACTTCATAGCCATGATTAACATATCCATTTATTTCAATGGATCTGCCCTGAACATAAGAACTCCTATCAGCCATGGGAAGCATGGCCAATGGCCAGGAATTATGGGAGATGTAGTTCAGCAGAACCAGGTGGGCCAAAGTTTCCCCAAGTGGCAATCTGTATCTTTTCTGGAAAAAGTATAAAAGCAGTAACCTGCCGCAGGTGATATAAAAGCAACTTTGCCGGGGGTTATTAGGACAAGCACAAGAGAATGCCAACAAAGCATTTTGAACACACAAAAGTATTATAAGTGGTACCTTGGGTTACAGATGCTTCAGGTTACAGACTCCGCTAACCCAGAAATAATACCTCGGGTTAAGAACTTTACTTCAGGATGAGAACAGAAATTGCGTGGCAGCGCAGCGGCAGCGGGAGGCCCCATTAGCTAAAGTGGTACCTCAGGTTAAGAACAGTTTCAGGTTAAGAACGGACCTCCGGAATGAATTAAGTGCTTAACCTGAGGTACCACTGTATAAACTGGAAGAATCAAATACTTTAAAGCAGCTCACCCTATAAGTGTGTGCTTGCTTCATGTTGCAAGACAGGTGCCAGGAGCTGGCAGTGGCACTACCAGACAGTGGCTGAGGGCCATCAGCGACCAAAGTAGACCCAAGAACCCTCCTGTCTTTGCTACAGCTTTTTAGTTTAGAAAAAAGGTGAATATGGGGACATATGCTAATGATTCTTTTGCACGGTGTGTGGAAAGTGGATAGAGAATAGCTTTTTCTCATAACATTAGAACTTAAGGACATCTAACGAAGCTGAATGTTGCAAGATTCAGGGCAGGCAAAATAAGGTACAGTACTTCTCCACACAGCTTTTTGTTAAAACTCTGTGGTTCGCTCCAAAACGGTGTAGAGCAAGGGCCACCAACTTGGACAGCTTAAAAAGAGGATCACGCTAATTCACGGAAGATAAGGTTATCCGTGGCTACATATAGATATGTTCTCAAACCATTGCCGGGGCAGTGCGCCTTGGAATAGCAGTTGTTTGGGAACCACAAGAGGGCTGCTGCACTCAAGTTTCTACTCCCCAGTTTCCTGCAGGGGTCTGGTTGGCCCCTGTGACAGCAGGATGCTGGGCTGGCCGGCCTAATCCTGCAGCCAGCCTCTTCAGACATCTTGGCGCTGCCTGCCGCACCTTCTGCTCAAACTGCATGCAAGCAGCCAGAGGAGTTGAGAGAAGGAGCTGTCACCTCCTCACGCCTCATCCTCTGGAGGTGCTGACTGGGCCCAGGGGCTAGCAAGTGGGGGGCGTGAAGGAGGGGGACTCAGGGAGAGCCCCCCCCCACTCCAAACATCTTGACCACTGGCTGCTGGCCCTTGCAAATCCACCTTTGCCCATGCGGCCTCCCATTCCACACACAGCCTAAGTGGAAAGTCCGCTGCACCAACTGTCAGAATTCAGGGTGATGCCAAGGCTGGCTTCGGGGGGGGGGGGGATTTGTCTCTGTTAAATCAGCTTTAATGATTCCCCTCCTATGTGAAGGCGACGCGTGCCGGCTTCTGCCTTCCTTTTTCATTCTGCCTCTCCCCTTCCCTCTCTCTCTATTTCTTCTTTATGAAATATGCATGCTGAACAGATGTCTCCAACTCCCTGAGGGCCCACACCCCATTCCCCCCTCCCCCTCCCTCCCCTCTCTTCCAGGCCCCCCCTCTCCTCCTGTCCCAGGGGCTTGCCCTTCTTTTCCCAGCCAATGGCATCCTTGCTCCTGGCTTTTAATATTTATGAGGGGGGGCACTGGAGCGGCCAATGGGAAGCCCGATGATGGACACAGCATGCGGCCAGGCTGGGTATATATAGTGGTTGGGGCAGGCATCCCCAGGTGCACCCATGGTGTCAGTGCAGAGCACCTGGGCGTGTGGCGGATCAGGGGGCCCCCATGTGGCAGCCGCACCCCTGCCAGAAGAAGGCAGGTGCTGGGAGCACAAGGATGCAAACTTTCTTGCCTGCAGATGATGGGATGCATGAGTGGATCAAGGGATGAATGGAGTGGCCCGCTCTACCTGGATTCCCACTCGGATATTGCCTCTGAAGCGGAAAAAGCGCTCCAGGAAGAAGTGGTTTGGGAAGGAAAGGGTCTCCTTTGCTCAGGGGTAAGACTTCTCATGTGTCTTGGCCTGTGTGTGTGTGTGTGTGTGTTTTTTTACTGTGTGCGGTTTTTTTGGAAATTAAAAAAGAAGGCCTGTTTGGGCGTTGGTTTTGCACATTTGTGGTACCCGGCTGAATGATGTTGCCACAATCAATAGGCAGAGAAGTGTAGATAAGAAAGAAAGAAAGAAAGAAAGAAAGAAAGAAAGAAAGAAAGAAAGAAAGAACACCTGGGAAAAACTGAAGGAAGTGGGGAAGAAAGGGAACCTTCTAGAGAGGAAAGGGGTTTTTTTGTTTTGTTTTTTTAACTGAAACTACAATCACAATTATCTATCTATCTTATCTATCTGTTCAACACCACAAAATAATAGTGTGTGAAAAATAGTCTCCATTTAACAAAACAGGTGAAGAGATCCCATGGCTTATATGAACTACATCTGTTTGCTGACCCATTTCTATCATTTCAGGAGCCTTGGTCAGTCATTCATTTATAGATCATGGTTCTTCTGCCTGTTACTTCCAATATCTAGGACAGACAGGTGGATGGATGGACGGAAGCAAACCACATTTATTTTTAAATAATAATAATAATAATAATAATAATAATAATAATAATAATTTATTTATACCCTGCCCATCTGGCTGGGTTTCCCCAGCCACTCTGGGCAGCTCCCAACCGAATATTAAAACACAATACAGCATTAAACATTAAAAACTTCCCTAAACTTCCCTATTACTGGCTTGATTCATGAACATTTCCCTCTCCGCATTTCGTGCTGTGAAGGAAATGAACTACATCCTGTTTTGTTTCTTTCTGGAACAGGATTGGCAACTGACCAGCCTGGCCTGGTCTTGTACCTTTTAGAGCAACATGTTCTGTAGACATCGTTCATGTTCAGCTGTTCACAACACAAGAGATAAACCTTGTTACCTGCTCATGTCAGCAGATCAGGCAAAGGAGCTGAGGCTGGTGTTTTTATTTTTTTAAAAAAAGTTGGCAAACCTGCCCGAAAGGCGAGGCAAGTTTGTGTCTAAGAGTGGGCTGTCTTCATTTCCATGATATCCGTAAAGAATTGCAAGCCAAAGTTTTGTTAGAGGCAGATTCAGAGAGGAGCCATTGGATCTGGGTGGAGCACAAATAGTAATAGTACTGCCTCCCGTCGGACTGGGTTGCAGGGTGATGTCCAGGGACAGAGGGGGTGGGGGTGGGAGAGGGATGGGGCTGCCGGTCCCCTTCCTTCATCCCATGGATAAAGCAGAAAGAAAGGCACTCAGACAGAGATTGCCTCCCCAACCTGCCCACTTAATTCTAACTCCTGAATGGCAGCCCAGATAAGAGACATCTTGCATTTTTGGCACAGACTTTGACTAGCCTTCAACTGGAGGACGGGGCTTCAGCATCAAATGAAAAAGCACTCCGTGAGAATGAGCCTCTTCACTCCCTTGCAGCCTGAGCCCCCGGCATTTGCCAATATTAACGTGGGCAGAGAAGGACCTTTCCTATCTCTTCCTTCTGAGATCCTTTTAAAACTACACATGTGGGGGATTAAATCCAGCCTCTGCATGTGCTCTGAATGATGGGCTTTCTCCAGGAAGTTTGGAAGAACCCAGTGTGGCGCAAGGCAGCCCCTACGATATGCCGGTCTTCCCGAGGGTCTCCCCGCAAATTCTGCTCCTGCGCCTTTCGTTTTTGAAGGGTAGCGGCTCAGCGGCAGAGCATCAAATTTGCACATAAGTTCACTTCCTGGTATCTCCAGGTAGGGCTGGGGGGAAACCCTATCTAAAACCCTGGAGAGTTGCTGCTAGTGCAGACAGTACTGAGCTGGAGGGAGTAATGGGCTAAGCTCAGCAGAAGGCAGTTTCCTGTGGTCCTCTGAGGTGGGAAATGCCTGGTGCCCGTCTATGTTTGAGCCTTGCCCTCCAGATGTGTGAGGATCTTGTGCTGGTATTCTCCCATCCAACTCCAACTCTGTGAGAAGTTTGGCAAAGTTTTAAGTGTTGAATTCATGTGGTTTGGGCTTAACATATTATCACTGTACATTTTAGATGGTGTTTCTTTAAATGAAGTGTCCCTTGCTAAGGTTGGTTTTATTTTCATTTTTTTAATGCTAAACGTACAATCACACACCTTAGCAATCCTGGAAATTAATAACTAGATTCATTTAAACCAGCTTGGAGAATTTAGCTCCGTCTCGAATCTTCCATATGCAGAGCAAACACCCTTCCCCCAAAAGCTACCATGAGAACAAAACACAGTGAGAGAATCGGGGCAAATCTCACAATATTTGGCTTTGATTGCACTTAGCCCAAAAACCTTGCTTATACTTCCAGGTGCCACTCAGAGAAGCAGGCAGTAATAAAAAAGGCATTTGGTGCCTCTGAGCATATGTAGAGTGCCTTTCCTCCTTCCACACCCCCAGAAGGCGGGTCCTTCAGTATCATTTGCACGGCAGTAACTGTGCCTCAGGGTGCTGGGTATCAGAAATTAAGCATGGGACTGTTCCTTTAGCTGCATTTGCTCCCCAAATACTGTGGCATTTTTTATCCATGTTGCCTCCAGCTTCCCCTTGCTTGACAACTTCACAGGGGCTTAATTTAGCCCTGGCTCAGCCTTGAAAGCTCAGCCCCGGGAGCTTTTCATGCCACGAAGGAGACATCTCTGAACTTGTGCAGTGTGGTTCTGTAACCAAACCACCGACACACAGATCTGGGATTAGGGAGGCAACATCTGCCCCACAACATTCACTGATGAAATGATGGATCGGCTTGCAACACCCCAGTGCCCTCCTTCCCATCATCTCAGACTGAAGGCTTCTCCCTTGCACATTCAATGCTCTGTCCACTGATTTTGCAACAAACTATTGGTTTTTAAAGCCAGGGGTGTGTCTTGTCAGAAGCTAAAAATGAGCCTCATTCCAGCATGCGAAATAGCAGCACCTTGTTCACTTTGTGGCACCATCATGTCCGCGATGGGTGTGCAACAGAGGGAAGGCATATCTCTCTCCCTTCTAGGGGTGAGCCCTGAAGACAAGTTGCGTGCTAACCAGCTATTAGGAGCTCAGCCACCCCCAGAGGAACTCAAGAACCCATTTTCCTTTCCTTATTCAAAACATGTTTTCACACACTGGTTCAGAACTCTGCTGTAGCTTCTGATAACTGGACGGAGTTTGGATAACCCGAAGTCACTAGCAAAACAACGGTGTATTGATACCCAGGGGGTTAGGCCAGGGGGAGGAGGGAGTGGAACAAGAATGTTTTGTGCCACATGATGCTGTGTTGAAAAGTGCCCCTTTCTTTGTCAACTTTCAAAAATCAAGAGCCCTGCCGTGCTGGATCAGTGCAGGATCAATCCAGCATCTTGTTTCCAGCAGGTCAGTCAAAACGCTTCTTCTTGGGAACCCCACAAGCAGGACATGCCCGCCTTCCCATGCTATTTGCCCCCAGCACAGGTAGACTGCCTCCGAACTGTAGGTTCTGCCTCCGTATCATCATGATTGATAGGCTTCTTTTCCTCCATAAGTGTACCTTTGGTTTTTTTTTAAAAAAAGCATTGAAGCCTATGACTATCACCCCATCCTGTAGCAGCAAATGCATCTTGGGTTAATTGTGCATAGTGTGGAGAAGTAATGTTTCAAAGCAAGTTGAGCAGTTTGTTTTCCTCGATCCAAAAGATGTTGGTACTCCCTGGATGTAATGGATTCATTACCACTTAGGGTCTTGCTTCTCCTCTTGACCATGCAAAGTGTCATTTGAGCACAGACAGAGTGCCACATAAGAGCATAAACAAAGAGCCGTGGATCAAGCCAGAGGCCCATTTTCTCCTCAAAATAGCCAACCAGATGCCTCCACAGGAAACCTGCAAAGAGGACCTTAAATGCAAGAGTGCTCTTCTCACCTGGAGTCCCCAGCAACTGGGATTCAGAAACATTACTGCCTCTGACTGTGAAGGAAGAGCATAGCCATCATGGCTGGTAGCCACTGAGGGCCTTCGCATCCACGAGGGTGCCTTTCCCTCCTTCCTAAGGAGGCTCCCAGGGTGTGTCTTCAGGCAGACTTGAGGGCTGCCAGTTCCTCCCATTTTTAAAAAAATTAAGCACTGAGGACTAGCAGGCTGATGAGCCCTACTTCCTTCCCAGCCATTGGGATAAGCTGGCTTTCGCACGCCCTAGGCACCAGATTTCTGCAACAGAAGGGCTCTTTTCCAGAGACAGGTGGGCTCTTCTCCTCCCTCCCGACCCTGCAGGCCTGTCTTCCCTCCTCTCCCATTCGCCACCTGTCACCTCTCAGGAGGGAACAGAGCAGGCAAGGGGCTTCCAAAGTCTGGCCCCTCCCCCTCCCTCTGGGGTCTTGGAATGGAGAGCACGTTGGCCTTCCTTCCCCCACAGGCAGCATGTAGGAGCATCTGCCAGAGAATTCCCTCTTTTCAGACTGAGGCCGTCTGTCACTCGCAGATATTCCCCCAACCTACCACATTCAGTCGCTCTCCCCGTTTTTCCATTCCCTCCCCCCCACTTTCTCTTTCACATTGCACTTTCTTTAATCCTCCCACCTGTTTCCTTTCATTCACAACCTTTCCCCACACTCCTGGTTTCATGTTCACCTCTTCGATTGGTTTTACACAAAACTTATTTTGTTTTCTTTTAAAAACACAAACCTGGATCTCCACCCCCCCTGCAATGTTCCCTCTCCTTTCTTGCTTTCTTTCCTTTGCAAATGATTCTGGACCCCCCACCCACCCCTGTTTCCTTCAGGTATCTACTGTGGGCAGAGGGACACCTTGCTCGCTTTAGCCTGTCTTCTAGAAGCATCTCCAGCTAATACTTTACAGGTGACAGACTGCCACAGACTCTTTATAGTCACACTATGAAATACTTGACAAACTCAGCTAGAGTGATTAGCTTAAATGAATGTATTTATTACATACCCCCACCTTTCCTCCGAAGAACTCAAGCTGCTTTACCTAGTTCTCCTCCTCCCCAATTTATCCCAACAACAACCCTGTGAGGTAAGTTAAACTAAGGAGTGACTGGCCCAAAGGCACCCAGTGAACTTCACTGCTGAGTGGTAATATTTATCATCATCATCATCATCATCATTATAATATATGGCAAAAGCTGCTCAACAGCGGAACAGACTCCCATAAGAAGTGGTGGAATCTCCTTCCTTGGATTTGGACTCTAACCACTACACCACACTAGGCTTGCTCGATTCCTTTTGCAGCCTCTTTTGCTACAGAATCCCATCTGAACAGCAATAAAAACCACAGACAGTCTAAGTTACTCTCCTCCAGTCCCTGCAACCGTGTTGGTCTCCATCTGTGTCAGGACACAATGAAGCGGAGTGCGCCTTTGTGGGTAAAGTCAAACGGTTGGAAAGTTGCAGCGCCTTCTGTGGTTGTAGAGTCCGATATGGGAGAGACATGTCTTGTTGCAACTAGAGGATGAAGGCACCCAGTTACGCTGCAGCATGTCGTTTCTTTTCTCTGCGCTCCTCCCAGCGGTCATTCCTCCTCTGGTCAGTGCTGTGGATGCACAATTTGACGGTCTCTAGGTGCTGTACCCCTAACTTCATATTATCCACTTTTTTGGTGGGAATTTGCAGGAAAGGTCTGAAGGATTCATTGCTGCTGCTGTTATTAGCAGTTGCTATTTTGCGATTTGCTATGAATTTGACGAAACTCCGGGAGGCAGTGGAAGACAGGAGTGCCTGGTGTGCTCTGGTCCATGGGGTCATGAAGAGTCGGACACGACTAATCAACTAAACAACAACTGCACAGTTATTTTATGGCTTGCGCTTTTTGAAATAATAATAATTTTTAATTGATTTTTTAAAAAAAGTACAACAAAATCAATTGCAAATCCATATATAGAGATTACTCTGAATCTCAATACTTCCTCCCATCCCTTCCATGGGTCCTAATATCAACATTTACAACTGCATATCAATCCGTTATCTACTTTTTTTATCCATCTGAGTTATCCATAATTTTTGTTACCTTACAAATGAGGTTAAAATCCCGCTAATGTTTTTATCTGCTTACAATGGTCTTCTAAGTAGGTTATAAAATTTCCCCATTCTTTTTTAAAGTTCTTGTCTTCACGGCTTGCGCTATTTTATGGGTTCTTTGCATCTTCATTTGACTTCCTCGCAACCCCTCCTGTGGCCTGCGCAAACGCGGAGGTGCCCTGAACGCTCCTATTGTATTTAAAAAAACTTTTAGATATATTCATTTGCTCCATTTGCCTCCTTTCAACAGGTTAAGGACTCTTCTTTCTCGCTCTCCCTCCCTCGGCGGTTAAGAAATCCCTTCTCGTCGGATGACTGGCTCTCTCCACAACTCAGCCCTGGCACAGATCCAGAGGGAAGACCAGCAACCTTTATTTCTCTCATGGCCTAAGCGGGGGCCATCGCCCTGGAGCGCCCGCCACTTTGAGGTGCCATTTTGAGGTGGCCTCCTAAGCCGGGACCCTAAGCCCCACCCGTCCACCCCTTTGCCCCCCGACCCGCTCTAATTCGCCCTCCTTTCTCCCCCTTCTCTTGCCCCGCTCCCTACCTCGGCTGCCTTGCCTTGGGTCATGATGCTCAATTCGGACCAGACCGAGCTGGACCTCCAGCCGACGCACTCCGAGACGGAGTCGGTCTTCAGCGACTGCGGAGGCCGAGGCCTCGCGGGGGAAGAAGCCGGTGGCGGTGGCGGGCTGGGCTTGTGCAGCCAGTCCCGGGTAGCTGAGCCTGGCGACCCTCTGAAGAAAGACCTGCAGCACCTGAGCCGCGAGGAGCGGCGGCGGCGGCGGCGCGCCACGGCCAAGTACCGGACGGCGCACGCCACGCGAGAGCGCATCCGCGTGGAGGCCTTCAACATGGCCTTCGCCGAGCTCCGCAAGCTGCTGCCCACGCTGCCCCCGGACAAGAAGCTCTCCAAGATCGAGATCCTGCGGCTCGCCATCTGCTACATCTCCTACCTGAACCACGTGCTGGACGTCTGAGAAGGGCCTGGCCTGGCCGGAGGAGCCCACACTCCTCCTCCTCCTCCTCTCCAACCTGCCTCTGCTTTCCTGCTTCACCTCCTCAGGGGAAAATATATGTATAGCTCGATCTCGATCCACTGTAGATATAGATAGGGGGGCAGCTGGTGGAGCCAGCCAGATGGACCTGCTCCTCCAGCTCTCTGCCTGGAGGAATGGCCTACAGATGCTAAAATTCTCCGTCCTTAAATTCTCCAGGAATCCCACACTGGGGTGACCGACATGGTGGTTGAACTGCCCTCCAGCTGCAGGCAAGGAAATGTGGGGTGCCTCAATACTTTGTGCCTGGAACATCTTCTTGCCCAGGTCTAAACCACCCTGGGGTATTGTTTGTTTACACACTCACTCTCACTCTCTCTCTCTACTCTTCTCTTTACACACAAGTGGGCCCACTAGAAAAATATTATTATTATTATTATCATCATCATTATTTACATTTCCATCACCCTAAGGTCCCAGGAAAGGTCACAACATTAAAACACGTTTTAAAACAATCATAGTCACAGATAAATATAAAAACGATAGTAGCATCATTAGGCCAATCAAGCAAAATGTTACAAAACAGCATGCAAACTTTGCCACGACTCTTCATCAGGGTAGATGTCAACAGGGCAAAGGGGGCACAGGGAGAGAGCAAAAGTTTGCTGGTGATGATGAGCTCTGGAGAACTCAAAAGCTTGCACACCTTTTTGCAACATTTTTATATTGGGTTGTGGTCAATTTAGTTACACATAGAGTAGACCCATAAAAATGAATGGGCATGTCTGAGTGGGACTGACTTTGGATTCAACCACAACACCCTAGTATGGATTTGGATTTCATAACTCATTTGTTTTTTTAAACGCAGTCTCAGTGGGCACATGTTTACTCAGTTGGCATGTTCACATACATGTGGAAAAGGGGCAATATTCTATCCTACTTTGGAGCATTCTTCACCACCACCCTCCAGCTTGTCACAGAGGTCTGAACACAGAAGCAAACTCAGAAATACAAATAAGAAGACACAGGAAGGAACAAATATAAATAAATTGCAGCTGCTCTCCCCCTCCCTGCAGATCCTTCTATGGTGCCAGCTTCATCAATAGTGTGTTGATAATAGCAGAAATCTGCACCTTTTCATCTGCGTGGTGCCTTCCCCACACATCCCCTTTCCCTAGAACAAAAAAAAATCACGTGGAGAATGTTCCTTTTTGGTTTACAGTGTCACACCCCTAAAAACTGGTATGGCAGACTTTACTGCAATAGGATTGGTTGAGGGCATCCCCACCACTACAGAACTGGGCTGGATTTATTTGTTTATTACATTACCTTTCCACCAAGGAGCTCAGGGCTATGAACAAGGCACATTCTTCTCAAAGAATTCTGGGTATTGTAGTTTATTAAGGGTTGCTAGGAGTTGTAACTCCTTGAGGGATAAACTACAGTGCCCGGAATTCTTTGCGGGAGAGAATGTGCTTTAAAAGTACAGTGTTTACACACTCAGGGCAGTGCACACTGTTCCCCACATTTTATCCTTGCAGCAACCCTCTGAGGAAGGTTAGGCTGAGACACAGTGACTAGGCCACCAAGGGGGCTTCGTGGGTGAGTCTGAATTAGAACCTGAGTCTCTATGGTCCTAGTTGGACACTCTAACCACTCCACTCCACTGCCTCTGAACAAAAAACATGTATTTATTTATTTCTATCCTAGCCTCCCTCCCAAAGGAACCCAGAGCAGGAACAAAGCAGGAACATTTACCAAACTACATTTTCCAAGGCAACCGCTCACCACCACAGAGTGCAGATCTGATGGATTGCTTTGTATGCCATTTGTTTGTCTTTCTCAACCTCATCCTCCACCCCTGCTATGTTTTAGATTCCAACTCACATCTGCACCCACCAGATGCTGTTGGACTACAAGTCCCATTGGCCCCAGCCAATCGCAACTGTAGTCCAAAACATCTGGAGGTTAAGGAAAGTTGGTTTCTGGTCATCCTGCCAGAGAGCAAGAAGAATCTTACCAATGGGGTTGCTAGATCAGGAACATCCCAGGCCCTGAGACTCCAGGGGCAGCCTCTGGAGATGGAGGTTAATTGGCAGCAACTGTCTTGGTGCTGGATGGATGACCTAGGAGGACCCATTCCTGATATCCAGAGTAGGGTCTCATTTATACTTTTCACAATCTACTCTCCTTTTCCTACTTTTACTCTCTTTAGTGCATCCAGATGCTACAGAGAGTCAGGCTTCTATATTATTCATAATTTCATAACAGGGTTTTGTTTGTTTGTTTATTCATCAGAGCTGCAGCTTGTCAGGCACATCTGAGAAGAGCTGAGCTGCCTATGCACCTACAAACAGCAAAGATCCCTGTTCTCCTTTGTATCAGGTCACTGCCCCTCTTTTGTTTTCCAAAACTTAAGACACAATGTAGTGGTACTGCTGGCATAAGTCTGGCCTGTTTAGCTCAGAATGTTGTCTTAACTAGCCTTATAAAAACTGGTGCCCTTCCAAAGGTTTTGGACTCCTGTCTCCCATCAGCCCTGGCTGGCATGGCCAACGCCCAGGAATGATGGGAGTTGGAGTCTTGAGGGCACTGCTAGGTTGGGGAAGGCTGGTTCCAAATGGTCCAACAGCAGCTTTCCAGGGTTTCAGATGAGGGTCTTTCATACCCTCCAACATTTCTCCGATGAAAATAGGGATGTCCCATTCCATAATGACAATTTTACTATTTATAAATACACATATTTATATCTTACACATGTTACTGGGTCACCCCAGCCACTCTGGGCAGCTTCCAACATATATAAAAACATAATAAAACATTAAACATTTTTTTTTTAAAAAAAAGTCCCTATACAGGATTGCCTTCAGGTAGCTCGGGGGTCAGAAGACTCCATACCCTCCAACATTTCTCCAGTGAAAATAGGGGCATCCCAAGGAAAAGCGGGACGTTCTGGGGTCAAATCAGAAACCGAGACAGCTTCTCTAAATCAAGGAAGTACCTGGGAAAATAGGCACACTTGGAGGGTCTGGTCTTTTTCTTCCCTGTCTGGAGATGCTGGAGACTGATGCTGAGATTGTGCTTGAGTCCTGAGCAGCAGCCCTTCCTCTTCGGGTGCTGCATGACCCACTTGTATTTCTCGAACCACCAGCAGAAGACCAGTGATCCAGACCAGCATTCTGTTTCTAAGAGGGACCTGCAAATGGTCCTCCCACTGCCCCACACACCAGGAAGCTTAGATGCTGGGCACAGAGGTGATGGACTTCCCCTATTGCTGCTCCCCCTGCATCTGGTGTGCCCCAGGCCCAGTCTACTGCCTCTAGAAATGGGATGTTCTGCTGAGCTGTTGTAGCCCACCCTAGTCCCTTGGCACAATACTCAGAAAAGCTTGGGAGCTTCTGACTTTTCTCAGAACATGTGATTTGGCTCCTGGTTCGGAAGGAGACACGGACAAGTGCCAGGGCTGGAGAGGATGGAAGCCCAATCTCATGTCTTGAACAACATCTGTGTGCCACAACCAGCATTCCTTTATTATTTATTTATTTGATGTATTTATTTTTTAAGATGTTATTTATTTGCAGTGTTTATGCACTTTTTTGGAAGGGAAAGAACTTGGGAGGAGGAGGGGGGCTGGGGAAACCTTGTTTATGGTGTGTCTTTATGTAAGTGTGTGTGTGTATTTATATGTGTGTCTGTTATTTGGTTTAGAACAGACAAGAGATGATTATTATTAATTATTATTATTATTATTGATTTTGTAAGCAGAAGGGAAGATATTAAATTCTTCCATTCAGATGAGAATGATCTGGAGGAGAAAGGAGGGGGAAATTAATGATGTGTCCATTTCTTTCTTTAAATAAATTAAAATAAAAATCCCCGCCTCATGTGGCCTTGGGTGGCAGCTGGGTAATTTCACGAGCGGTAATTGATGGTCACGGACTCCGCCTGTTAGGATCAGCCTAATCAAATCTTACGCTCCAAAGCATGAAATGATCACAGTGGGGTGGAAGGCTGGAGGATTACTGCTGGAGGGGCCTCCCCCTTCTTAAGCCCCCCCCCTCCAGTCAATGGGAAGGCTGAATGTTTGGTTCACTGCCCCAGTGCATCTTAGCCATTGGGTGGGCCAGTCCTACCATTAGGTGGACACACAGGTGATAGACGTGGGGGGCATAAAAAGAGCATTATTATGAACTGCATCAGCCAGATTTTTTACTGAAGCCGCAAAATGTTTGACCATCTCAGGGAGGGGAGTTATCCCATTATCCCAACACACAGTGGTGCACAGAAGAATCAAAGGTTGGGTCTCAGCCTCAGGCCTGTCACCAGGATGTGCATCTCAAGCAGCAAGATTGAAGCTACATTCACACCATACAATTAAAGCACTCAGATACCACTTTGAACAGTCATAGCTTCTCCCAAAGGTTTATGGGAGCTGTAGTTTGTTAAGGGTGCTGAGAGTTGTTAGAAGATACTGTCAGGAGTGGGTGCCAGGAGCAGGTTAACAATAACTCACATGGCATCAGTGAAGTTAACTCCTTCTTCAAAGAAACAAGACTGCTCAGGAGGCCAAGCCTGGAGAGCACATCAACTCTTCCTGGTAGATCTTGTCCCAATGAGGCAGAAGCAATGACTGAAGGTCCCCATCTTCCCACAGCTCCTTAAGTCTCCTCCTCCCCCGCTTCCTTCCCAAGCAATCTGAAGCTCCCATTGTCTTGCTTGTCTTTGCTCCGCCCTCTTCACACCTCTTTGGGTTCTGGGAGACCAGCAGGGAGGGCACCCTCTGGCTTCAGCAGCCTGCCTTCTCTCCAGCCTCCACTTCTGCCTGTGATTCTGGACTGCTCTCAGCCAGACTCTTCCTGCTCACCAAACCCTGTTACCTCTTCAGCTCCTGACACCTCCTCTTCCCAGTCTGCTGCCTCTCCTTCCTCTGACCACTCATCATCATCCCACCACCAATGGTGGGATATATTTAGCTGAGGGTTGTATTGCAAAATCCAGAGGGGCGCATGACCTCAAGGATATCTGTTCCAATTCATACATTAGTCTGTTAAAAGGTAAAGGGACCCCTGACCATTAGGTCCAGTCGTGACCAACTCTGGGGTTGCGGCACTCATCTCGCTTTACTGGCCGAGGAGCCGGCGTTTGTCCGCACACAGCTTCCAGGTCATGTGGCCAGCATGACTAAGCCGCTTCTGGCGAACCAGAGTAGCGAATGGAAACGCCGTTTACCTTCCCGCCGGAGCGGTACCTATTTATCTACTTGCACTTTGATGTGCTTTCAAACTGCTAGGTTGGCAGGAGCAGGGACCGAGCAACGGGAGCTCACCCCGTCACGGGGATTCGAACCGCCGACCTTCTCATCGGCAAGCCCTAGGCTCAGTGGTTTAACCCACAGCGCCACCCGCATCCCACATTAGTCTGTTAGGAAGGTGGAAATTAGGACCGTTTAAAAATGCAGATCAAATAGGCAGGCTTGCTTTCCTAAGGTGGCTCTTCTAAATTTTGGGTGCCTTCCTTAAAAATACACCCTGCCTGTACTTCTGACAACTGGGAGACTCAGAAAGCCAGAAAAATGAAGAGGGTTTCAGGCAAATTCATATAGAAAGAGGCAATTCTTGAGATACTCTGACCTCAGGCCTTTCAAGACTGTAACAGGACAAAACTGCAGCCTTGACTTGATCCTGTAAACAATTGCCAACCAATGGTGATGGCAATATTGAAGTACAGTATTTTGTTCTGTCCTGCATGCTCCAGTTTAAACCCTGGCTGTTGCATTTTGAATCAACCTGATGTTTCTGAGCTGTCTTCAAAGTCACTCCCATTTAAAGTGCACTACGGTAATCAAACCACAACGTAAATAAGGTGTCAGCAATTGAGGCCGGGTCCCAATGCTTGAAGAAGTGCCACAGGAAAAAGATGTGGCCTGATTCCTTCCCACGTAGAACACTAGGTTGTGACAACCTAGAGATGGGGTTATCTCACAACCCTGGAATCAGCCAAAGCAAGAGGGAATTAATTCCCCTTTGAGGGAAATTTACTAGACTCTGGACCTGGGACTGGAAGTTTGGGACTTTCGTAAGAGGGTTCTGAATTGCCTCACCCACCACAGATGGTTCTCCCTCCTTTGCTGGAGAAGGCAGAAGCGCACAACCCCATGCTATGGTACAGTATGGTTTCCAAGATAAAGTACCACCCCTTTAAATTCCCTGCCACTCTGCTAGGGAGTGAGACTCTGGCAGTCCTCCTTGGACCCTGCTTCTTTTAGAGGGGGTGGATGAATAAGAGGGCTCAGTAAAGGTTAAACTTTTGCCAGGTCAGTATTTCTTATTTGTCCTGGGACTTTCCTGACCTGCAGTTGCTCAGTGGCAGAGCAGAAGGTCCTAGGCTACATCCCCCAGTAGCAACTCCAATGTCAGGACTGACAAAATCCCTCTGCCTATGAGAGGCCCTGGATTGCTGTGGCAAATTGTCCAGAACTGGGCTATGCAAACCAGTGGCACAACACAGTACAAATGAGATCAGAGCCCTGACTTGGAAACCCTCTCCCACAACCATAGAACTGTTTCCTGCTTTGTACATGATCAGCCTCCATGTAGGTTCTCATCCTGGCCGGACCTTTATTGACACCACCATGTTAGTGTGGAAAGGAGACCCGTCATTGACCCCTCTCCTCCTGGACGTTGCTGTTTAACATTTCAATTGTGCGGTAAATCAAAGCCTACAATATTCAAATAATCATTAATATCCTTCTTTTGCAGGGTATCTTCTTCTTCTTTGGCGACCACTCAGAGCCGGGTAAGATTGTCTTCCATAAACACGGTTTTAAAAGTGACTGTGGAGGCCAATTCTGGATAACATGTTCTTTCACAGTGGGGACATAGGTTTCCAGACGGGAGTTGATCATGCTGAGGATTTGCCAAGCATGCCTTCCTCTTACCGTTTTTTCCCCTTTTCTCCTGAGTTGAAGCGTCTTCAAAACCCATGACACCTTTGGCAAAGGCTCTTCTCCAATTGGAGCGCTCACAGGCCAGTGTTTCCCAGTTGTCGGTGTTTATACTACATTTTTTTAAGATTTGCCTTGAGAGAGTCTTTGAACCTCTTTTGTTGACCACCAGCATTACGCTTACCATTTTTAGGTTTGCAGGTTATGGGGCAGACTTAACACAAGTCTTGCTTCCTGTTTTCAGTCTCTCTCTCTCTCTCTCTCTCCCCCCCCCCCCTTGCCTCATGTCTTCCCAAGAAAGCAGACACAGAGCCTGGCAGCAAATTCTGTTTTCCTTTTTGCCTCAGAACATGTGGGGTTCCCCAAGGAGAGGATGGGAGGCCGGTTGCAGGTGTTCACAAGTTGCTCCAAATTTCTTCGGATAATCGATTGGATTCGGCTGAATCTCTGCCCGCTGGGGACACATTTGTGGGGGGAATGGACATGCAAAGGCAAAAGCAGGAGCGTGACAGTTCCATCCCTGCTGAGTCCTAATTCAGAGTAGTCTTTGACTCTTTCTTCTTCCTCAGGGTGATGAAAATGGAGAGGCTTCGTGACTGCTTGGCCCAGGCCCCAAACGATGGAGCAAGATGCAGAATGCTGAAAGGAAGCAAATATAGGGGAGCAATTTGATTCAGTTCACATTATTATTATTATCATTATCATTATTATTATTAAAACTTATTAATCATCTTCTAAACAACTGTCTCAAGGTGATTTATGCATAAGGTAGTTTAAAACACTGAAAAGCACAAAAACAGCAAATAGATTTACCAGTAAAGCAACACGAAAAACATACAAAGTAGACACTCGTGCTATTTATTCTGCAAGGAAAGCCTGTAGGAACAGAAATGTCTTCAACTGTTTCCCGAAAGTAAAGATGATATTATTATTATTATTATTATTATTATTATTATTATTATTAATTTATATACCTATCAAGAAATCTCAGGGCGGTGTACAACATTAGAAAGTGAGCATCGTTCATCTCTCAACTGCAATACTGTTCCACATGGGCAGCCACACTAAAACCCTTCTCTGACTTACTGCCGAGGGGGATTTGATATCTTAGGAACTTGCAGGAGTCAGGAGAAACCTTGGCACAGATCACAGCAACCTGGTCCTGAGCTGCTTAGGGTCTTGTATGTTAGGACTAGCACCTTGAACTTGGCCCAGCAGCAAACATTTAAAGGTGAATCTAGTAAATTTGTACTTTCTGAAACATTATGAGAACCGAAACACAGCCATCTTTTGCAATTTGCACTTATCCGAATTTTGCGATGTAGTTATCCAACCAGTGTTTACAAAAATGCATTCTATTAGGGGAAACTATGCATGAAAATTAATACAATAGTGAAACTAACATACAAAAATTTGTTACGTTGTGGGAAATTGCTTGCAAAACTGTGGATGTTGGTCAAAAATGTGCTGTGCCAAAGACTTGAGGGAAAACGTGCATTATGAGAAGTGGGGAAGGTGGACCCACAGAGGCATTCCAGGAGGCAGTTCTGGGTCTTCTGAAGGTGTGTTGTTGTTGTTTAGTCATGTCCAACTCTTCGTGACCCCATGGACCAGAGCACGCCAGGTGCTCTGGGTGTAGTTATCTTAAAACACTGTGATATAATCAGTCTGACACTATGAACCTGCTCTGCCCCCTTTTATCTAGTTTTATCTAGAAGGTGTAGGAGAGCTTTAGATGAAGGATGAGGCTGTCTGGACCGACAGATGATAGATAGATAGATAGATAGATATAGATAGATAGATAGATATAGATATTCTGTTCAACTGCCTGCATTTTTGGACTTCCCTTTGGATGTGGCTATGAGGACTGGTATGACGAGCTGCTGCTCCTCATAACTGATCACTACAGCCCTGCTTCTGAGACCTTCACTCTGTGAAGACTTAGAATTAAGGATCCAGGGTCTCTCTTCCTGGCAGATGGTGGGCACTCATCTGAACCCCAGCATCTCCTCCTGCATCACAACTGAAAATGGTGTTCTACCACTGACTAGTTCTCCCTCGCACTGCACAGTAGCACCATCTTGTTGCACCCCACCGCCCCCCAACAGCACTGACCCAGCTCCTGCCTCCGTAGGCTAAAGAGCTGTGAGGGCTTCTGATTCACGGCCGTGGAAACAGCTGCTCCCCTGTTTATTATGGATTTGTGCGCTTTTCCCCAGTGAGACCAGAGGAACCGAGCGAGGCTCAAGAGGACATGCCTGGACATGCTTTAATGAAGAGGAAGTGGGGGGGGGGACAGCTTGTGGTTGTGGGTCACACGTGGGCAAGCAACTCTTGAGTCAGGAGGGCGAGTTTTGGAGCAGTTGGTGTCATCAACTCATTTTGTTTGTTTTTTATTTGAAAATAGTGCTTCCCACCTTTTTTTGCAGTTTTAGAGTTCATTGAGAAAGAACAAAACATACAAGAAAAGCAACACAAAAAGAAGCAGAGCATCACACCCTCTAAGTCACTAAGGGCTCTGCTGCACCATGAGATTTTACAACCACATGGGAGCCTTTTTTGACTTGTATGAACACTCACATGATGAACTGCCTTGTTTTCTTTGGCCCTTTGTCTCCTTCTGGTGCCCTTCAATTTTCTCTCCCTTTTTTATTAGCATTAGTTGCTGGTACCCTTATAGTAGTTTTGCTTTCTAATGGTTTTGTATTATATGTGTTCACATGGGTTTATGTGTTTTTTGCGCTTTTTATATGTAATGTACAAGTTATATGATACATTTAAAAAAGAAAAATCCCTAAAAAAACTAGATAAAAGGGGGCAGAGCAGGTTCATAGTGTCAGACTGATTATATCACAGTGTTTTAAGATAACTAAATTTCACAGCACAGAGCAGATAAAGAATTTCACACACCTGACTTGGAAATATACAAAATGAAGGCCCACCAGACTGCACCTTTGGAAACACATAGCTTGTGTGTTATTTTTTTCTGTGGTAAAGGTAAAGGTAAAGGTACCCCTGCCCGTACGGGCCAGTCTTGACAGACTCTGGGGTTGTGCGCCCATCTCACTTAAGAGGCCAGGGGCCAGCGCTGTCCGGAGACACTTCCGGGTCACGTGGCCAGCGTGACATCGCTGCTCTGGCGAGCCAGAGCCGCACACGGAAACGCCGTTTACCTTCCCGCTGGTAAGCGGTCCCTATTTATCTACTTGCACCCGGAGGTGCTTTCGAACTGCTAGGTTGGCAGGCGCTGGGACCGAGCAGCGGGAGCGCACCCCGCCGCAGGGATTCGAACCGCCGACCTTTTGATCGGCAAGCCCTAGGCGCTGAGGCTTTAACCCACAGCGCCACCTGCGTCCCATTTTTTCTGTGGTAGCCAAGTCTAAATATTTTTGTACCACAAGGAAAGCTGTAGGCATACCGCCTGATGTTAATTGATCGCAAGACGAGTTGACACTTGCGTAAAAATGCAAAGGGGAGGAAAAGCCACAATAAATTGACAGAATACAGAGTTCAGTTAAAATCAGTCAACGTAATTCAGAGACAGAATACACTCTAGGTGATGGGAATGCAGAAGACAGCTTCAGAACAGAGGAAGAAATTCACTTCGCTTCACATTTTGACACAACTCTACCTTATTTGCACGTCCAAAAACAATATGCAGATTGAAATGCAGCTCTCCTTTCCAATCTGCACAAATCTGTTTTCCCCCAATGTGTATAATGTGCACCACAGTACACAAATATGCGGAAACCGAGCATAAAACATGAATGTCAATGCATGATATTAGGAGAAATGGTTTGCGACATTTTTCTTTTAGGCAAAAATATGTACAAACATGTGTTTCAAAGAACTGCACACTAAAATATCGCTGAATTTTTGTATGGACTTCAAGAAAAATTGCAAACAGATGTAGAAATGAATTTAAGATGGGGGGGGGTAGAAACAAACCACGTTCACACCATACATTAAAAGCACAATAATACCCCTTAAAATGAGTCATAGCTTCCCTCGAAGGGAAATGAAACTCGTTCCCCTGACAAAGCTATAATTCCCAGAGTTCCCTGTGAGAGTTTGACTGTTAATCCTGAGGGGAATAGGGGTCTCCTAACAACTCTCAGCACCCTGTACAAACTACAGCTCGCAGAATTCTTTGGGGGAAGCCTTGACGGTTTAAAGGGGTGTTACAGTGCTTTAAATGTACTGTGTGAATGTAGCCTGACATTCTCCTTGAAGGCCAAGCCTCTCTCACACTGGGAGGACAGAAGTTTGGCTCTCCAGAAGGGGGGCAAACAGGCCAGGCTAAACTGCCACTGGCTCCCCTTCTTCACTTGGGCCTTGGAGCTCAGGCCTGACTCATATGTCAATCAACACAAGATAATATCACCAAAGCAACTATCTGTAAACAAACACTTAAAGTCCATAAAAATGGCAAAGGTAGTTTGTTTCCCAAATAGGTTTTATCTTAAACAATAGCAAACACAGTAAATAAAGAGTTCACTTGAGATATACCAGTGGTTCAGTGCTCACACTTCGTTCTGGTATTCCGACATTTCATTGCTAAAGAGCTTAGTCATCGAGCTTTGTAGTAAATAATATACAATGGTACCTTGGTTGACAAATGACTTGGCAAGTTGAACGTTTTGGCTCCCAAACACCGCAAATCCGGAAGTGAGTGTTCCGGTTTGCTGACATTCTTTGGAACCCGAACGTCCGGCGCGGCTTCCGATTGGCTGCAGGAACTTCCTGCAGCCAATCAGAAGCTGCACCTTGGTTTCCAAATGTTTTGGAAGTCAAACGGACTCCTGGAACAGATTTTGTTCGACTTCCAAGGAACAACTGTACAAGAGAAGACAGTATGTAAACGACTGAAAGCGGGGGTATATCTGTCCCTGTCTGCATGTTTCCATCAGGAGGAACATAGAAAGAGGATGATGTCCTTCAGTTTGTGAAGGAGGTTTCTAAAAACCATATTAGGGCAATATCTTTATTAGCCCAACCGAAGTGTCCTCACAAAACAGTCTGGGTGACCTAATAAAAACCTTGCCCTCATTCAAATTTTGATTTCTGCCCCTTATAGATGTACACCATTACCTTTTATTTAAAAGCCCACTGAAATAAACAGTGTCTACTGCCCACAAAAAGGGGAGCTGTGATCAGGGCTGGGTGTAGGGATGGGTCAGTCCATTTCCAGTCACGCACGCACAGCCCAAATTAGCCCATACCGTTGGCCAGGGCTCGGAGGCCTGCCTGCAGCCCCAAAGTCAAGTACAATTTAATGTCCCAAGTGCTGTTGCATTTGAACAGCAACGATCATCATCATTAATAATAATTAAATAGTTCAGTCACAGGGCCCTTTTGGAAGGCCTCAAGAGACTCGGCAGAAGGCCTAGATGAGGCTGGCCTTGTCACTACGGCCTCCTCTGCTCCCTATGCTGCCTCTTGCATGTGTATTTTGGGGGGTGGAGGTTGCCGAGGCAGCCTGACGGGAGCCCAGACAAATTAATCACGTTATGAAAGTGTGAACATTCTGTCGCTTTCTCCAGCCCGTCTGCAGTGCCCATTGTTACACGCCTGCCAGCCAATCCCACGACATATGGACCCCATTGTTGCCTCACACGAGGCAACAACCCGCACCGGCCTTGTGGTCCCCCTTGACAGATTGGGCTTCCTCCTCCTCCTCCTTTAATCTCTCACTCGCTCCTTTGTGTTCAGCTTCAGGTAGACTTAACAGACCAAGTTAGCTTCTATAGCTTGCAAGGCCTTCTTCACAACATTGGGGTTTTTTTTTCCATTACCAGAGTCCTATCAGGAGGCGTGTCCTTTCGACACAACTGCAAGTTGTTTTCTGTCTAGAAAGCAGGCCATATTGCACGCAAGGACCCCACATCCATGCACATGTTAGGTTACTGTGACTCCTGGCAGGTTCTGAGCACATGTACAAGCAATAATAATCATCACATGCATGTAGACAGGAAACAATAGCCACACAGGATTGAGGCACTTTCTTCAAAGCACACACGGAATGGCTAACAAAGTGGCTGTAGCATCAGTTTTCAGCTTCTGTCACAATTAACCTACTAGTGCTTTAGGTGTCTCTGCACATTGGAATCTGTCTTACAGGAAGCAGGTGTGAGATTTTTTTTAATGCATTAAGAAAAAACCCAAATGAGCCTTCCTTAGTAGTATTTTGGGGAGATTGGAACTTCTGGCTATATCCCCTCTTGGTAGACTGAGCCCCTTAACTGGGCGGCATCCGTCATTGCATTTCTATTTCGGCCTTCTTACAGTGAGCAAAGAGTCCTGTCCCTCCCTAACCCATTTTATCCTGTGATGCAGCCCGAGAAAGAGAATGATTGGCTTAATATCACCCACTGAACTTGGCTTAGTGGGATCCCCACCCCCTACACTACCCTGTTCCAGTTATATCTTCTCACCTTCTTAATAGTGCTGCCCTCACAATATGACATTTGGAATGTGCTATGTCAATATGAAGTGATGGCCACCAACTTGCATGCCTTTAAAAGAGGACTAGACAAAATTCATGGAAAATAAGACTAACAACTGCCTTACCAGTTGCCGGGAATCACAAGTGGGGAGAATTGCTGTCGCACACAGGTCCTGCTTGCGGCCTTCCCAGAGGCATCTGTTTAACCACAGTGTGCTGGGCTATATGGGCCTTTGGCCTGATTCAGCAGGGTTCTTCTTATGTTCTTCACTACTTACGGTACCTTAATATTTTCCAAAGAAAGCCACCATTTATTTCTGCCAGTAGCAAAATCTTGCACCCAGGACCATGCAACCTAGTAAAGTCTATGTTCTTGCACCAACTGGTCTGTTTCTTTCTGTCTAGCGGCACTGTTCCTCTTTGGATGTTTAAAATAAGCAATTCCACCAACTTCAATGGGAGTTACTCCAAAGTAAGCTTGCAGAAGTTTACAGCCCCCATAGCACCATAGCTGTCAACTTTCAGATTTGAAAATAAGGGATCAGCAGCCTCACCTGTCCCAGGGACAGTCTATGAGATATCTAACAATCCAGGGAAGCAGCGGGAAACGGTGCTGGAATAAGGGAATTTCCCGCAAAAAAGCGAAGGTTGACAGCTATGCGTAGCACTATTCTGGAGTGAAAGGGAGGCGTAAAAGATGGCATCTCCCATTTTGACCAAAGGCTGAAATTGTGTACATGCTTACCCCTGAGCAAACATGCATCTGATCAAACTGCGTGCATTGGTTCGATTAACCGTGCTTAGGTTTTAAATAACATGGCGATAGGCAGTTTCCAAACACCCTCTTGTTTCTGAAGCCAGCACAAGCAAGGCGGCAAAGAGCTGATGAATGCAGGAAACAGAAAACAGAAAAGCACCTTCCGTGGTGATTAAAGGGTGCTGGTGTTTAGTGTGATCCTCAGTGTGAGGCCAGGAATGCGAGGGGAACACCAGTGCCCTTGTTTTCACTTCAAGGACGCTGACTCATACCCAGTCTGTCCATTGGTCTATCTAGCTCAGTATTATCTACACAGACTGGTAGCAGCTCACCAGGATTTCAGGCATGAGTGTGTAGGGTCTCTCCCAGCCCTACCTGGAGGTGCCAAGAATTGAACCCGGGACCCTCTGCATGCAAAGCACTTAGCCATGTCCCTTCCCCTAATAGGTGACGATCATCTCCCACACTCCACTTTAGGGGCTTAGCTTCTTTTCACCACACCCAGGAATATATGTATTTTACGATCCAGCCCTTTTATTGATTGTGTATTGAGGTCCTATGTCCCCCCACCCCGGTTCCCTAAGGTGTAAATAACTAGACACAACACAAGATATTGGTTTGGGATCAAATAAGGCCACAGCTTTATTGGTTACAGATGTGAGGTTTGATCATAGGCATTGGGGTAAGGCAACTGCGCATGTCCCTCCCTCCCGCCCGCTGGGAGTGTTTCTAAGCGTGAAGCTGGTGGGGGTGGGAGTGATGCCCTATGACCTAAGTCAAATTGGGGTGTCCCCCAAGTGGTTCCCTTAGGAGGAGTGGTATGGCCCTAGCCCCCGTCTGGCCATCGAACAGGAGCCACTCCTCCTGGATCACTTTAACAGGATACTCTTACCTGTGGAGGGGCAGGCGGAGGCTACAACCTCCCCTCCAACCACGACTAGGCTTAGCCAATGCCTATCTGCCTTACAAAGTTGTGACGATTGCAACGAGGTAGGCGAAAACCCAAATGGTGGTGCCAATTAGTCAAGTGGGGAAAATTCCTACCCTGCCCCTGAAAATTAGGCGCCTGACATTGCCCAATAGCAAGGTCAAACTGTACCTGAACAAAAACCAATCCAAGGGAGGGAGGGTAGGAAAACCGGCAAGAGAAAAGCCGAAAGGCCACGCTGGCCGGGCATTTAAACTTTCCCTGGGCACAGGTGACAAGGGCTGCTATTGGTCAGTTGGTCCCGTGCCCAGGGAAATGCCCATTAACTCCTGCCGCCATTGGCCAATTTGGCAGCAGGGATACAATCCGGACTCCAGTAGGACGGATTTCCAGGGAGGAAAGGAGCCGAATGGACATAACATCCAGTGTGAGGAAGAGTTCTGGGGAACTTAAAAGCTTGCTTCTTCCTTTGTGGGGTTTGTTGATCATTTTGACAGCCCCGCTTTCTTCCACGAAGACACACAAAGGTACCTTCAAAGGGGGTCAGCCTCTCAAGCAAAGCATCGTGCGCCTTCAGACCAGGCTGTAGCTACATGGTCAAATGGCATCCTCTCCTCCTTTCCCAGTCTTTTCTAGAACCATCCCAATGGATTCCATCTCAGGGGGAATCTGCTGCGATTTTCCAAGGTCCTTGCCTAACAGCTGCGGCCAGGGGCAGCTGCTCTTCCTTCTCTCTCTCCTCATCACAGCCATGCCAGCCGAATTCACACTGCCCTCTGCCTGTTGCTCACATGACTGCAGCCTCTTGATAGGGAGATGGAAGTGGTCTTTGGTGGAGTCCAACCTTTGCAGGCCACACCACATCCATTTAAGCCAGGTTCGGGAGAAATGAGGCTGGACATTGCTCCAGAGAGCATCCTTGGCTTCAGACTCTGAACTGCCCTGGGCATGTCCAAACCCAGCCTTTCCAGGAACAAATAAGCTTGTAATGTGAGCAGGAACTACAGTGATTTAGAAACTGTGGGATGAGTTCTGGCTGACACCAGCCAGGAAAAGAAGCTGAGAAAACCTGGCTAGTTTCTCTTTTGTAAATAGTTTGGTAGCTTGTTCCTTCTAATCCAGTCGCTGTGCACCATTCGAAAGCTTGCAGATACTACAAAGCGCTCCCTTACATGACTAAACTTAGCAGAGTTAATGTAAACAGGCCTAGCCCCAGGGATAGGCACGGCCAAGAATCTGTTCAGAGCCCTGCAGCTCAGAAAGGCCTTTTGCCAACTGGGCCTAGTCACTCGTGGCACCCTTACCTCGGGTATGATATACTGCTTTTAAATGGGACCTAAGCCATTTTAGGGGGATGCAGGTGGTGCTGTGGGTAAAACCACAGAGCCTAGGGCTTGCAAATCAGAAGGTCGGCGGTTTGAATTCCTGCGACAGGTGAGCTCCCGTTGCTCGGTCCCTGCTCCTGCCAACCTAGCAGTTCGAAAGCACGTCAAAGTGCAAGTAGATAAATAGGTACCCCGCCGGTGGGAAGGTAAATGGCATTTCCGTGCGCTGCTCTGGTTCGCCAGAAGCGGCTTAGTCATGCTGGCCACATGACCCGGAAGCTGTACACCGGCTCCCTCGGCCAATAAAGCGAGATGAGCGCCGCAACCCCAGCGTCGGTCATTACTGGACCTAATGGTCAGGGGTCCCTTTACTTTACCTTTAAGCCATTTTATGGCTCCAATCAAATGTCTCCACAGTACAAAGAGTTCTAATGTTGTGAGAGAGTGAGAAAAGCTTTTCTCTCTCCATGCCAGACATACATTGATAAACTTTGATAATGTCACCTCTTACTCGCCTTTTCTCCAAACTAAGAAGTCCCAAACGCTGCATACTTTCCTCATGGGGTGTCATGCCTTCCCCTTGACCAGACCCCTCGTAACCCTCCCCTGCCCTGCTCCCACCAGCCTCCCCTCTCCCCTGTGCCTCTTGGCCCAAGACTCACAACGGTGTGGTTTTTCTAGCCATTGTTTTTATTAAATTCAGAGATGGTTGGAGAAGAGGGGAAAGCATCTCTGTCCCTTTGGGGCCTCTTCTGCTTCTTGGGCCACTCTCAATGCCCCCTCTCTCTGCCCCCCTTTCTGCTTCCTTTGTGGTGTTTGTGGCTGGTGCTGGAGAAGGAACCCATGAGAATAGAGGAGATCTTGCTGGGGCTCCGGCTGGCAGCTGGAGGGAAAGGAGGAGAGACCCCGAGACGAGTCAGCGGAGCTGCTCCCACCACCTTCACCTGCTGCCCCTCCCCTCCATGGGCACAGGAATGCAGCACTGCCCCTAACCATCTTTGGCTGTGCCAGGGCTAGCCAACATGCCCACCCCCATTGTTGCTGGACTACAGCTCCAACATCCCCCTGACTATTGGTCATGCTGGCTGGGTAATCATGAGAGTTGGAGTCTAACCAATGTCTGGAGCCTTTGCCTATCGAAGCGTGCCATGAATTTATTCCTGCACTGCAGAGGGTTGGACTGGATGACCCTCAGGGTCCCTTCCTATTTGACAGTTCAATTATTCCATTGCCTTATTTTCAGATGCTACAATTCTCAAATCCATTTGATTTTGGAAATGTTGATCCAATATGGCATCCCTGGATTAATGGGTGGATGGAGATTCATGGATTAAGGGCTTCTGCTTGCCCTTGCCTAGAAAGCACAGCCCCAATAGGTTTTTTGCTTGTCCAATGCTTTCCAGGCACAGTCAGAGTAGTTTCCATTTGCACCACCGCTTTGCTTTGAAAGCCCATCCTTTGCTGCTGAATCACAAATGCCAATCTGCAGAAAACCCAACTGATGTTTGCTTTGATTCAGCGGAGGGACAGGCAGAAGCACAGCTGATCCCTGAGATGCTTACAGTGGCATGGATCTTCCAGCGTATTTGGGGATGGGATCTGAGAAGCTGGCCGGAGCAGCTCTTACCTCTCTTTGATGAATGGCTTCGGCGTGACTTGCTTGACCTTTTCCTTCTGCTGCTTTTTCTGAAACAGGAAGAGCACCTGTGAGAATGGCTGCCATGTCCACGTGAAACCTCCTCCATTCGCCATTCACCATGAGGACAATCAGAAAGTGGGTGTGGTTCCCCCCATCTCACAATTAGGGCTTGTCCACACTGGAGTTTACTGTGGGTTTGGCGCTTTTTGCAGTCCCATTTAATTAGCACAATCCACATAATATTACCCTCAAACAGCACCAGTCTCAATGCTTTCCTCCTGAAAATTTGGCTTTACTAGATACAGGATGTACTTGGGGGGTGGGGCACTGTTGACTCCACCCTCCCTGAGCCTGCCCAGGCCTTGCTGCTGAACAACATCAGCCCCAAGCTGCTTTGCGAGGCTGCAATGATCCCAGCCTCACAAAGCAACACAAGGCTCACACTGCCCTCTCTGAGCAGCTTTGCAAGGCTGGAATCTGATTAGATCCCAGCCTCAAGAAGCTGCACCGGGCTGGCTTGGGGAGGGCGGCGTGAGCAACACCCCCCAAAAAATGTGCCCGGGGCAATCGTCCCGGCAGCCCCCCCCCCCACGCTACACCCCTGCCACTGTGAGAACAGAATTCTGGACAAGATGGGCCCTGGGTCTGATCCAGCAGCCCGGCTGTTCTTATACTATAGGATATTGGGAACTAGTTGTCCAAATAACCATATGGGTAGCCTATGTTGTCAGAATACAACTCCCATCATCCCTAACCATTGGATATGTTGCCTGGGTGTAATGGGAGCTGGAGTTCAAAAACATCAGGTGTATGTGTGCACCACCTAGCTTGCCATGATGTCAAACTGGAGCTTTCTGTCAGCGTATGTTTGTTTGGGGTGGTATGGGTTGAACCCTTTCGCCGTCAGCCTCAAATCCTAGCTCCCCACTCTGGCTGCCAGCACAAAATTTCCCTGGTACCTGCTTCCAGACGAGCGGTCCTTAGGCCTCCTGTCCTTCTTGTCACCCTTGGAGGACCTTTGAAGGAGCTCTTTGGAGCTTGGACCCTCTGAAGGTGGGAGGCTCTCTGATTCTGCTGGTATCCCTTGGCTGGGAATTGGAGATGGGCTGCTGCTGGGTTCAAGGATGCTATACTGATTCGTCAAGGGCTCAGCTGGGTTCCTCTTGTCCTCTTCTTCTTGCAAAGTGCTTAGGACTTCTGCAAGGGTGTACTCTCTGTCCGCAGGGAGCTGGGGCGCAGGATTCTGGGTGGATGGAGAACAAGGTATTTGAAACAATGGGCATGGACCTAATTTTCTTTCCTGTGGACAGAGGCAGATTTAGGGCAGCGCAAACAGTTTCCCCACATTGGGTGCCAAGCCTAGGGGGTGCCGTAAGGCGTCACAACCAGTGGCGTAGCGTGGGGGGTGCAGGGGGGGCTGGCCGCACTGGGCGCAACATCTGGGGTTAGGGCAAATCCACGGGTTAGGGGGCGCAAATTACTTGCCTTGCCCCGGGTGCTGACAACCCACGCTACGCCACTGGTCACAACTATGACATAGTGAATTGAGCAGAACAGAAGGTGAGATGCGGGAGGGCGCCAAATTTTCAGCTCACACAGGGTGCCACTGAAGTTTCTACAACTATTTGACTGTAACATTATTTGTTTGAAGAAAGTTCTATTAGTAAAGCTTTGGAACCATATTTTGGGTCCGGACAATATTTATTCCAAGAGGAGTCAGTTTTTATCCACCCTATTGCTTCAAGCTGTGCAGTAGTAATACCTGCAATATGTTGTAGGGATGGACAGACTTGAGGCTTGTCAGACTGACTTTGCTTGTTGTTTGCTAGAACTGTCAGATCAGCCAACCAAAGCCAGAAATAAATAACGCATTTTGAGCACAGGCTGAGGCTAGGAAGACGTTTTCAGAACCTGAAATGAGTGGAGCTCACAGTCCTCTCACATACGCACTCATGGTTACTCCAAACTTACTTTATTTTAGCAGCCTTATTTAAATGGAGAGGAAACAATGTGAAATAGTATTCAGAAACCTTTACTAATCTACTTCAGAACACACAGAGCTCTAACAAGCACTTCCCAATCTATTAGCACTCCATCCCAGCTCTGCTAAGTAAATTCCCTTTAAACCTTTTTCAGCTCGGGTTCCCCAGATGCTGTTGGACTGGGATTCCCATCATTCATCATTCATCCCAGACTAACTGCTATGCTGGATGAGCTATAGTCCAACAGCATCTGAGACTCCAAGGTTGAAGAACACTGCTTTTTAAACAGCTAAGACCAGTTCAATGTACTGTTATAGATTTGAAGGGTCTAGATTATACCTGTGGGTATAATCTAGACCAGTGATCCTGTGTATGGGAGGCCAGAATCTATAGGAGGAAGCTTGCTGAACCAATCAGGCCAATTCATTTGTCAAGGTAATGGCTTCAGCTGCTCAGTTAAATAAATACCTGTCATTCACATCTTAAAATAGTGAGCTCTGATCCTATAGAGACATGTGGATGAGTTTTTTCCCATCTGTTCTGGTTATATGCCACATCATCCTAGGATGGAGAATAATAGGCCAAGATTGTGTATGTGAAAGTTGTGGGAGAATTTTTGCTAATGCTGGCAGCTGGAGACTCAGAGGCATGTTTTGCTTGGTGCTGGACTCCAAAGCTTTGGGCTTCCCTGGAACTCTAATGGGGAGGCAATATCTGTTTTGGTGTTAATGTTGTGAGCCCCTCCATCCTATGCTCAGGTTGAATATGTGTCAAGAAAACCATATATCATAAAGATACCACAGTCTCTGTTGACCTTTATTCCAAGGAAACTGAACCCTGGGAAAGAGCAAGCACACCTGGAGTCTCTCACTGTTCAGAGATTGGGATGTGTGCAACACTGGTGTCAGAAGTGCTGGAGAAGAGCAAAGTGGGGTATCTGTGAAGGGATGGCAGAATGCACCTCAAACAGAAGTCCTTGGTGCAAGAGTAGGGATGGTGGAAGTCCTCAAGGATTATCCTACTTCCATCTCTGAAATGGTAGAGATCATCCATCTGTGAGACTGGAGAGGGCTGGGGTCTTCTGAAGTAATCTTTGGTGTGAGAGGAGTGTGTGTTAACTATAGGTGTGTTCCTATTTTCTGTTGGGAATCTGAATAGGTGCAACTATGCACACAGAGTCAATTAAGGTTTGGCAGACAGCCAAGGCAATGTGAAGGAGTAAGTCTGCCTGGTGATACAGAGGCATGGAGACAGCTCCATGATTGGTCAAGCTCTCTCACAGGAATATTGATTAATGGCCTACTAACTGGAATGTACGAGTGTCAGTGTAGGAGTTGTGAGTCGTGTATGAGAGAGCAAGTTAAAGATCTGTGTTCTGTTCTGTTCCTGTAAATAGGCACTGTATATAATAAACACCTAACTACAAGTTACTGGTTCCTGCTTCATCCTTCCTGTTTGCAGCCAAGTTGCCAATTGCTTTCGTGAACTCTGCGTGTGCTCTGCTAGGTCTGGCTAAGGTCCTGCAACTAGTCAGAAAGTTGTGAAACACCAATAGGTTTTGCCAATATTTTCACCTTCCTTCCCACATCCCCCCTGCATTCCCAAGGGTCTGGGTGTCCTACTTTTAGGGGCTTCACTTCCATCACCCCAAAGGAACTCACAGCTGTAGCGTTGAGAGCAGGCTGGCCTGGCTTCCATAGGTCTTCAACAGGCTCCTTCTTCAGGCTAACGTCCGAGGGGGGTCGCAGCAGGTGGACAACCTTGACCCATGACTCAAACTCACTTTCCTGTGTATCTGGTAGTGGGCAGAGCTGGAGGTAGAAAGTGCGGCCGGTGGACATTTTGAATCGGAGCTGTTGCTTATCAAAGTCATGGATGGAGATCTTGACAAAGCACAAGGGAAGGAGCCTGCAGGGAGAAGGGAGAGAAAGGAGGAAGATCTGTATGTGTGTTTGTTGGGGGAGTGCAAAATGGGGTCAATGAACTGACTTGCCGTCACACCACAATCTGCACCTTCTTTATTTATTAAGACTTTTTAATGACATGCACAAGATTTAGGAACTTTTGCTGAAATAGCCCAGCCATTCTTAAAAATTACCTCTGAAAGCAGCAAGAGAATTTAGAATGAAACAAAGTGAGCTTTGCTACACTCACGTCCTGCTTTGGGCTTCCCATTGGGGTTGCCAACATTTTGGAGCCAGTGTCTACAGTTCCCAGAGTTCCCTGTAAGGAGGGATTGACTGGTAAGCCATCCTGGCCCAATACATTTTTGGTACTTGAGGTAAACCACAAAATGGTGCCCCCTTCCCCACCTGTTAAGAAGGGGTGAGTGAAAATCTACATCAGGAACAAGGGAATAAAGACCTATACAGTGGTACCTCGGGTTACATACGCTTCAGGTTACAGACTCCGCTAACCCAGAAATATTACCTTGGGTTAAGAACTTTGCTTCAGGATGAGAACAGAAATCGCGCAGTGGTGGCACAGCGGCAGCAGGAGGCCCCATTAGCTAAAGTGGTGCTTCAGGTTAAGAACAGTTTCAGGTTAAAAACAGACCTCCAGAACGAATTAAGTTCTTAATGAGAGGTACCACCGTATTAGGATCTGCTGTCCCTGTGGATCCTGCCACTTGAGGCAGTCACCTCACTTTGACCCATAGGTGGGCTGGGCCTGCTGGAAATTGTATCTCTATGGGGATAATAGGGGTCTCCTAACCACTCTCAGCACCCTTAACAAACTACAGCTCCCAGAATTCTTTGTGAGGAAGTCTTGACTGTTGTACCATAGTGCTCTAAATCATGCAAATGTGGCCTTTTTAAGCAGGGTGCTGCCTTGGTGTGAAAATGGGCAAGCTGGGCCTCACCTGGTCAGCTCAAACCTCGTATTCATCGAAGTGCGGTGTAACCGGGCGGCCTGGAGGCTTTGAGGCTGCTGTCGGGAAGGGAATATTGGCCGGGCCAGCAACAGCACGTTGGGGACCTGAAGACCTGGGCTGGTGGCCGCAATGGCAACCCGCACCATCTGGACTTGATTGTGGACGTCCAGGGTGCCACCTCGCTTGCTGACCTGCAATGCAAAGAGAAGTTACCATGTGATGACTGTTGGATCAATCCATCAGCCTCTGATGGATGACTTAGAAGGATTGGGTCCAGCATCACTTTCGCTACGTGTGTGTGTGCCAGTATCCATACTCGGCAGAGTGACATCTCAACGCAGCTCCTTCCTTGGAAGTGTCTTCAGGATTGAAGGTACACACAGCAGCCAATAAACACTCATGGGCGCCATAAAGATTCGATCAAGTGTAGAAGCTTACTTGACAGCCATAAAAGCATATTGGTAGCAAATATATACAGGCATCCACCACTGCTGTGGTCAAGGCATGCTTAGAGTCCAACAAGAGTCCAAGACTCACTCTCCCTGCTTCTCACCTCTCTTTACGCTTGGGAGAAAAAACTGACGCTGCCTTTAGGAGATAGAGATGAACTCCTTTTCTGGCCTCTAACAAACCAGCCTAAGAAAATAGCTCCCCAGAAGGGGTCTGCTTCCACTGACACAGACTGAGCAAAGTCCCCCTGACAAACATCACCTCACTTCTCTGCCAACAACAGACATCACTCCCTCTGTTCCTGGAGATTTAACAGCTATTTACTGAACTGTACTCAAAACTTGACAGAACAGCCTGCAATTCCATACTGCTCCAGTAGGGATAGGAAAACACTCCTGCTTTTAACTCCACAGAAAACTAACTTACTAGACTGCAGATGTAGGTTACCAGCTAACATCCTCACTGCATCTGTGAAACTCACTGCCACTAGAACAGAAAAACAGCAGCCTAAAGTGTTTGCTTTAGGCCCTAGACATGGGGGCATGTCTCGTATCAGCACCCCAGACTATTTGTAGGGGTGGTTACAGCAGGGAGAATTCTGCCAGGGCCAAATTTTCCAAACATGTTTCTGCAGTGACGGAGAAAGGGGAACTCTCTTTGGCTGAGTTTTGCCCAGTTCTTGAGAAACTCTGGATGTGAGTTGGGGAAGGATCTTGACTCAGTGCTCCCCCCGCCCCGCGCCTTGCATGCAAAAGGGTGTTGAGTTCAACGTCCGGCATTTCCAGAGTCCCAGGAAGCATACCGAGGAGCAGGTTCCCATACCTGGACAAAGTCGCTTTCAAACATGGTGGCACACTTGAACAGGTTGTATTCCCCGGAGCGTAGTTGGCGCTGGAGGGGCCCCATAGCTGTATTGAAGAGGCCTTTGGTGGCGATGTGACTGGGTGGTTTGGGCGCCTCCAGCGTCTTCCCTTGCTCCATGGCCTACATGGGGTGTGAGAGACTAGTGGTTAGAACAAGAGCAGGGAGGGGCGAGAGGCATGCAAGAATTAAGGGCTGCAGCAGATAAGTATATGTGTGCATGTGTCAGGCTACTGTTATAAAGGCACAGGAGCAAAGCTGTGAAAAAGGCAACTGGCTTGGCTGGAGAAGAGAGTATTTTGGGAAGTCTTTTTCTAAAGTTGTTTCTTTCTTAAACTGAGATCCTTTTAAGATTTCTTTTCCTTTTAAAAGGTTATCTATGTTATGTATTAAATATATATTGGCTTAAATGTAATTATGCAAAGGAATTAGAAGCTAAGAAATGTTAAATCCTTATGCTAGATTCTTATTTCATATAGTTGGAAGAGATCACAGGGGCCATCAGCCACCAGCCCCCCTTGCCAAGCAGGAAACATCATTAGAGCATTTGTCAAGCTTTCCCCTCCGCAACCTTCCCTGAGTGCCTTGGTTTGTGAGTTGTTTTTGCAGGATTGCCAGGTTTCCCACTGACTGCTGCTCCTGTGCCTTTAACGGCCTCTTGATTTGCAGACCTTCTCAGGTTAGAAAGCTGTAGGTAGCTGTAGGTCAGGCATAGGCAAACTCGGCCCTCCAGATGTTTTGGGACTACAACTCCCATCATCCCTGACCACTGGTCCTGTTAGCTAGGGATGATGGGAGTTGTAGTCCCAAAACATCTGGAGGGCTGAGTTTGCCTATGCCTGCTGTAGATCTTGACCTTGTAGGTGTGGCTTCTGCAAAAGCAGATCAAGCTCTCCCCTCATCAGTTGGCAACCCAACTCATGGGGCAATGGGGCTAAGGACATGCTCCAGTGCCTGTGTTCATCGCTTGCTTCTACCACGGCTTGTTTAAAGGGTGTCAGCAACTGACCTGTGGTCTTTTTCCGGCCCCTCCTGCCAGCCCTGCTCAGTCCCTGTTTTTCCCAGGCCCCTTGGATGTCGCTCTCTGCGGGAGCAATCTTGTGATGTCATCCTTCCCTCTATGACCTCTCACTCCATTGCCATGGATCTGCCTGCAGAATTCTTGAGCCAAGGCAGGTTGGTCCCCGGACTGCCACCTTTTTGTGTTTCAGGGGAGGGTTCTTGTGGATGCAACAGCCACAATGTGGGCAGCAGAAATGCAACAGAGACAGAGGTTGCCGCACGGCGGTTATAAAGGCACAATGACTCCATCTAGTGGAAGAAACAAAAACACACTTTTCTGAAGTGCAAACTTTTGACCGAACGCTAATGTCTCCTCCCACACTATTGTTTATCCTTGTTAATAGACTATCATATCAAGTGGGCTTTTAGCAACCATGGGCATTTAATTTCATGCCTAACTGATATTGAAGAATTAAAATGTTTAAAAAATAAATAAGAACGGAACACCTGAATAGCTCTGTTGATTAGAACACGGTGCTGATAATGCCAAGGTTGCAGGTTCGATCCCCTTATGGGACAGCTGCATATTCTGGCACTGCAAGTAAGGTTACCAGATTTTTTTCAATGAATCCAGGGACACTTTTCAACTTCAATGGATTTTGTAGGGGGACAGATTTGTAAATCTGGGGACTGTCCCCAGGAAACAGGGACATCTGGTAACCTTGACTGCAAGGGGTTGGACTAGATGATCCTTAGGGCCCCTTCCAACTATACAGTTCTATGATTCTAAGAGCCTGTTGGATCAGGCCAATGGCCCATCTAGTCCAACTGGGAAACCAGCAAGCAGAACCCAAGCAGAAGAGCCGTCTTCCTTCCTGGTACAATAGTCAGAAGCATTACTGCTTCCAACCAGGGAGGCAGAGCATGGCCACTGTAGTTAATAGCCATGGACAGCCTTATCCTTCATGAATTCATCTAATCTTTTTAAAAAGCCAACTAAATTGGTGCCAATCACTGCCTCCTGTGGCAGTGAGTTCCATAGTTTAACTATGCACTGTGTGAAGAAGTGCTTTCCTTTATCTGCCCTGAATCTTCCAGCGTTCAGCTTCATTGGACGTCCACAAGTTCTGGTGTTACGAGAGAGGGAGGAACAACAACAACAACAACAACAACAACAACAACAACAACAAAATCTCTATTCACTTTATCCAGGCTGCACATAATTTGATAAACTTCTATCATGTCACCTCTTGGCTTATTGCAGCCTTTCATCACAGAGGAGCCACAAACTGAAACTGACACGGGGACAAATAGAAAAAGACGCCTTCACCCCGGTATGGTTCCCCCAGGCCAACAAGATAGCAACAATAATCCACCGACAGTATATGAATCAATCTGGCTAACCTGATCCACACACACTCGACTCACACAAAAACAGATCTCATTACAGTGGTACCTCGGGTTACAGACGCTTCAGGTTACAGATGCTTCAGTTTACAGACTCCGCTAACCCAGAAATAGTACCTCAGGTTAAGAAGTTTGTTTCAGGATGAGAACAGAAATTGCACGACAGCGGCGCGGTGGCAGCGGGAGGCCCCATTAGCTAAAGTGGTACCTCAGGTTAAGAACAGTTTCAGGTTAAGAACGGACCTCCAGAACGAATTAAGTTCTTAACCCGAGATACCACTGTACAGCCAACCAAAGACAACCAACCACACCCTAGGCTGCCCCCAACCTCTCTCACCACCAAGGAAATACAAGCAAATAGTAAGAGAACCCACACAAATGACACTAACACAAAACCCCACACATACACTAAGTAGAAGAACAGAAGCATTGCCACCCGACCCCACCCCACTCACCATGCCCCCTCCTCCTCTTTCCCCCTCTTTTCTTCCTAACCTAACACTGTATGCAACCCTAATGTCTCACAACAAATGAAACTGATCTGTAGAAAACGCAACTTGAAAAAAGAGACAATGGACGTATTTGTAAAATCTTTAGCAAAAATATATCATAGAGGAGCCGCCCCATCCCCTTGATGGCTGTAGCCATAATGTTGAAAGTGCTGAAAGTGGTATAAGCAGTGCTGGATTTACGTATAAGCTAAACAAGCTATATAGCTTAGGGCCCCACTCTCTTGGGGGCCCAAAAAAAATTTAAAGGAAAAACAAAACTGGATGTACATTTCCAAAATATAAGATAAAAAAACAAATAAAATAAAACCTACATACAGAAGCAGTGTTTTGTGTTGTGTAGGCTCCTATTTGTTATGTGCAAATGCCTTTAGATACCTATTAGGTCCATAAATTATGTGACTGGTTGTTGGGAAGCTGTTTTAAGTGGTGGGGCACTGTTCACATAATGGACTGTCCTCTGTAAACTAGGACATATAGCCATTCTGCTAAGTGTGCCTAGCTCAGTCTGCTCCAGCCAGGTTCTTAGGCAGGTATGAACTCTGCAAGAGACAGGTGAGAACACCATAAGGAGGGACCCCTCTTCCAAATAGCCTCCAACACCCTGAAAAAGGAAACAAATGATTAAAAAACTAGAAGGAGTGTTGCATAGTGGTTAGTGTCGGAGCTGGGAGACTAGGGTTCAAATCACCATTTGGCTATGAATCTCACTGGGTGACGTGGGGCCAGTGCCTCAGCCCACTCTGCCCCACAGAGTTGTTGTGGGGATTAAATGAGGAGGTGGGGAACCATGTGACCACCTTAAGCTCCTTGGAGAAAAAGGCAGGAGGGTAATAATAATAATGATAATAATAGTAATAATAATAATAATAATAATTCAGTGGTACCTCGGGTTAAGTACTTAATTCATTCCAGAGGTCCATTCTTAACCTGAAACTGAAACCTAAAGCACCACTTTAGCTAATGGGGCTTCCTGCTGCCGCTGCGCGGCCAGAGCACGATTTCTGTTCTCATCCTGAAGCAAAGTTCTTAACCCGAGGTACTATTTCTGGGTTAGCAGAGTCTGTAACCTGAAGCATATGTAACCTGAAGCGTATGTAACCCGAGGTACCACTGTAATAATAATAATAATACCACACCCTTCTGGCTGGGTTTCCCCAGCCACTCTGGGCGGCTTCCAGCACATATAAAACATAATAAAATGACAAACATTAAAAACTTCCCAATACAGGGCTGCCTTCAGATGTCTTCTAAAAGCTGTGTACAGTAGTTCTTTATCTCCTTGATATCAGATGGGTGGGCGTTCCACAGGGCAGGTGCCACTGTAGACAAGGCCCTCTGCCTGCTTCCCTGTAACTTGCAAACTCAATAAATGAGTTTCATTTTTAAAAAAGGTAAAACAGAGGGAGCACTTGGGCAAATCCTGCCTCCTTAAAAGCACCAGATTCACCTTAAAGTATCTTTCCCCAAACATAGGACCCTGCAGAAATTTTGGACTATGCCAGCACCATAAAGCTGGGCTGGCAGTGGCTGATGGGAGTTGTAGTCCAAAATATCTGGGTTTGGGGCGGGGAAAGCCGCCTTAGGGCAGGCATGGGCAATCTCGGCCCTCCAGATGTTTTGGGACTACAATTCCTATCATCCTTGACCACTGGTCCTGTTGCTAGGGATCGTGGGAGTTGTAGTCCCAAAACATCTGGAGCGCCGAGTTTGCCTATGCCTGCCTTAGGGTCTCTTAGGCTTGCAAGCCGGCGCTGGCAGCGGGAAAAGAAGGGAAGCAGTAACTTATCCCCGCACCTCCCCAGTTCCCCAAATGTGCGTGACTGGCGGGACTGCGCCTCTCAGAAACCGGCAGAAGAAGCCTGATGATGCCACAGGCAAGAACCGCCTGGAGATGCAACATTGTGAATTGACCTGCTCAAGTCGGAACGAACGTTAAGCTTGGAGGCGGCGGAGGAGGAGGAACCCCAACAATCAGGAGGCTGGCATTCCCTTCCTTGAAGCTGACAGCCCTTTGCGTCGCTCATTGGCTCTATCCACCCTCTCCGACGCCTCCTCCCCTTTAAGAAAAGAAGAAGAGACTCGCTTTGGGAAACGCCATCAATGGAGCCTGCGGAGCAGCTGGATTGGCTCGTTTGGAAAGGCTGGCTCCGCCCCCTCGCCTGGGCTGCCTTTTGAATGGAGAGGGTGAGAAGGGAGCGGAGGGCTCGCTCTAATTCAGGCTGAAGGATGAATAGGGAAGCGGGAGGAGAGCGGGGGCGGGGGAGTCTGTTGGAAAGGGGCTCTTTTGTCAGGCCGTCTTCCCTCTGAGGCTGCAAGCCGAGGCCGGGGGAACAAAGGTCTTCTAGCATCAGCCTCAGTCCCCTGCCTGCTCCCACCCCGGTCCCTCTGATGCAGTACTTTGCCATCCCCCCATCCCCACCCCAGACAGAGCACCCGATAGATCCCCTCCGAAGGCCGGCCAGCATTAGCCTGGCTGCGCAAACCCACGGAATTCAGAAAAGTGACACCCCCACCCCGGATGAATAAAGTTGTGTAAACTTTTTTTTTTTTTTTAAAGTGACTTACCCTGACTGAATAGTTTCTAATATTATTAATTCATTCATTATTTTCATTTTGAAATCTCTTCCTGTGAAGTATCTCAAAATGATCCGATCATGCGTTGTGGTGCCTTAGGTTTCTCAGGACCGAACTCCACATGGCATTACCTGCATGTTTGAGGCGCCATGTGCACTGTGTACAGTGGTACCTTGGTTTACGAACTTAATCCGTTCCGGAAGTCCGTTCTTAAACCAAAGCGTTCTTAAACCAAGGCGTGCTTTCCCGTAGCAGTGGTGGTCTCAATTTACAAATGGAACACACTAAACAAGAAGCAAAACATGTTCTTATTCCAAGGCAAATTTCACAAACCAAAACACCTACTTCCGGGTTTGCAACGTTCTTAATCTAAGTTGTTCATAAACTAAGCTGTTCTTAAATCATACAGTGGTACCTCGGGTTAAGAACTTAATTCGTTCTGGAGGTCCATTCTTAACCTGAAACTGTTCTTAACCTGAAGCAGCACTTTAGCTAATGGGCCACCTGCTGCTGCTGCGCCGCTGCTGCACGATTTTTGTTCTCATCCTGAAGCAAAGTTCTTAACCCGAGGTAATATTTCTGGGTTAGTGGAGTCTGTAACGTGAAGCGTCTGTAACCTGAAGCATCTGTGACCCGAGGTACCACTGTACCACTGTATTTTAACCAGTATCTATATATTTTAACCAGTATCATACCAAGCCAACAGTTGTGGCCAAAGAACCCTGGGAAGTGTAGGTGCTGAGAGCTGCATTTGACAACTGTTTGTTACGGTTGTTTTCATTTACTGAATTTGCCCCCAGAAGGCTAAATACAGCCTGGCATTCTGATGCAAGCAATACAACGGTGTCGGTTCTTGTAAACTTTTGCATGCATGACATCAGCCTGAAATTGATGGTGAGAGGCAGGCCGACAGAATCAAAGTGCTGGAGCATTTTCCAGGGCATTGTCGCAGGGTGTGTTTGTGTGCGTTCTGGGTCTTTTGCACTGACCCTCTTGCCTCTTCCTCAAATACTTGTTTTCTTTTCCACTTTGTTTACAGAGTGGCTTTCCCTTTGAAAGCAGGCCTAAATTTGCATGTATAGTTTTGCAGATTTGTTTCATGGGCCCGTGGGGAGTTCAATGAAGGGCCTAGAGATGCCTCTCCCTATCAGGAAAAGTGCTTGGGGTGTCTTTGAGTATTTTGGGGTGGGATTCAGTCACATGCTGGCAAATTCAAGTGGCGCAATTGCGGCTGATTGGGAGGACTTGCGCAAGGAACCCAATTCCCCAACAGATCAGACTTAGGGTGGGATAGCACTTCTTTGAAGCAATGTTATCTGACTAAAGCAAACAAATCAAAATGAATGCTCAATAAATAGCAGGCAGTCATCTCATCTCCTTGCAAACAAAGGATGAATGTTCAGTAAAAAAGGTTGTCTGGAAGTGGCCTTGAGTTAGAAAGAAGATGGCTAAAGCGATGGAAATGTGTGAGAGGTCTGTTAAAATTCTGCATGCTACACAAGGGAAAGTGGATTGCTTGATTCCCTTCCCCACCCCTGCTCCTCAAATCAGAGTACTACGAATCAGGGTCACTGGATGAAATGGATTCGCAAACAAACCAGTACAGGACAGTCCAAAGAAATACTTCACACATGAATATTACTTGTGGAACTCACTGCTGGAAGATGTAGCCTAAATGGCTCTAAAGCAGATTAATCAAAAGAAGAAGAAGAAGAGTTTGGATTTGATATCCCGCCTTTCACTCCCCTTCAGGAGTCTCAAAGCGGCTAACATTCTCCTTTCCCTTCCTCCCCCACAACAAACACTCTGTGAGGTGAGTGGAGCTGAGAGACTTCAAAGAAGTGTGACTGGCCCAAGGTCACCCAGCAGCTGCATGTGGAGGAGCGGAGACACGAACCTGGTTCCCCAGATTACGAGACTACCGCTCTTAACCACTACACCACACTGGCTCTCAAAAGAAGTCTATCAATGGGTTCCTCCAGCCATGATGGCTAAATGGACCCTCCAGGCCTAGGAATTAGAAAATGGCAACTTCCCTGGTAGGGACGGAAAAGGGTGAGCCCCCCATGCTTTAAGGTCACGCTTCACTTTGTGCTTCAAGAAACAGAATATTGTAATTTGATGTTTACAGGTTCCTGTGTGCCTAAAAGTACCCACACAGGAGATGTATCTCTGAATGAGGAGGTGTGGCAAGAGATCAGGGTGTTTTCCCTAGGACTGCCCCCCCCCCTTCCAGGCCACCATGAGATCAAGGCCAGCAAAGATGTCTTCCTTGGGGTCTCTCAGACCTCCTTTTCCTTCCTCAGTTCAAGCTTCTCATTTGCTACATTTCACCCACCGTTTCCGCTCTCTTTCTGCCTAATCTCCTCGGATCCTCCCTCCTGCCCTGGCCCCTGAAGGCCCCACTGAACAGAGTGAGGGGGTGAATGATCCGCAGGGCTCAGGGCAGAAGGGTAGGTAATGAGAGGTGGCAGTTCTAGGCCGCCCACTTGACCAGGGATGCTGTAATGACCACAAACCTGAACCTGGCAATTATCTCATTGCCCTGGTGGGTGGCATTTGTGGAACGCCAGGCGCAAAATTCAACCTCAATTAGAATAATGGGGCAAATTGCAGAGGGAGGGGGCAGGGTAAGGCAAATTCCAAACATATATAATGACTCTGTCTCGGAGATAGCTTGGGTGGTCCACTGGACTGTGAGGTGGGGTGGGGGGAAAAGCTGTGTTGCAATCCAGCATTTCACAGACCAGGAGAGGGTCATGCTCACAACACACCAATTTTCTTACCAAGAACCACTTTGGAAATGTGAACTTCCCTCATTTCCACACATTGTTGATGGCTCATTGTCACCTGTCGGCTGATGCAAAATCCAAGAGAGCTTTCAATTTTTTATAAAAAAAAAAGCATTTGGAAAAGTATCATTGCCTGACAGTTCCAAATGTGAACAGTTCCAGCATCTGTGGTGCTGTGCAAAAATTGCAGGACGCACATTGCAGGAGGCTTTGTGTTCATGTGCATGCATGGCTATTATTTATCTTACTTGTTAAATTTATTTCTATACTGTCCTTCCTCAGAAGACGATAAGGTGGTTTACAACAGACAACGCAAATGCCGCAACGTAATATCTATGCAACATTAAAAAATTAAAACAATTCTATAATGACAATACTCAGAATTACATAATAAAATGCAGGTTCTTGGAACAGCATGAAAGATATTGGAGGAGAAAATCAGCAGCCGGATATCAGAACCACAAATGGACCTTGCCTGGCACCGAAAGGATAGTAATGAAGGCCATCAGGTGACTGCATTTTATTTATTTAGGATTTGTATTTATACTTTGCCCACTAACCAAAGTTCTCAGAGCAGCTTACAGTATATTTAAAACACAATAAAACAACCACAATAGTTCCACCACCTTGTTCTCTGGTGTTCCACCAAGTGCTATTCTGCAGCTGATCTCCTGTTAGTCCCACACAGGCCAGGATACCCTTGCTGGGCGGCTGCTGCTGTGTATCACACAGTCCTGGCCCTGGTGGCTGATGCAGGAGGTGCTGGGTGGATCAGAGATGTCACATGCCTTCCTAGGCTCCTAGAACTCCATAAACCAAGCATAGGCAAACTCGGCCCGCCAGATATTTTGGGACTACAACTCCTATGATCCCCAACTAACAGGACCAGTGGTCAGGGATGGTGGGAATTGTTGTCCCAAAACATCTAGAGGGCCGAGTTTGCCTATGCCTGCCATAAACTGTTGGTCTGTTTAACTTACTTCTGAGTAAACATTTCTAGCCCTCGGCTACACAGCTGAACTGTAAGTCACGGGCTTGACATAGTTTAGCTTGCAGTGTGATCCTCTGCATGTTTACTCAGAAGAAAATCCCACTGTGCTCAATAGGGCTTCCTCCTGGAGAAACTGTGCATAGGATTGGCTTTCAAATCCATCAAATTCCTGGAGGTCAGGGTTGCCCATGGCTATTAGCCATGAGAACCCAGGGGCGGACTTTGGCAATCTTTTGCAATAAAGTGCGCCATGCAAGCCCAAAAATTGGTGCCCCCAAATGGATCTTCTCGATTATGGATATTCTCAATTTAGCACTTTCTTGATTCGGCACCCTGCGTGGGGAGGGGGGACTGCCGCACCACCCTAAATCTGGTGCTTTCTGTGGACCCCCCTTGTCAAAGGCAAACAGCAGGGGAGGGCAACTGCATTCTGTGGGCTTTCTGTAGGCATCTGGTTGGTCACTGGGAAACAGGATTAGGCCCTCACTCTGATTCAGGAGAGGTGTTCCTATAGCTGTATTTATTTGGCAGTTATGTAGGTCCCACTGAACCCTGTGGGATTTACTTCTGCACAAATGACCTTTTTGGATCACATTGTTAGACTGAATTGTGATCAGGTACTAAACATTATTTCAGAGGCTTAAAAATAATAATGATAATAAAATTAAATCTCTTTCTGCTTGTCCTCCTCTAGTGTCACCTTTCAGAAGCAAAATTGTGTGTGTGTGGGGGGGGGGAGAGATTCTAAGAATAAAAGTTTGGATTCCCAAGCCTGCCCCCTTCAGATTCCACCCCTCGCAATCCCATTCTACTCCCCCAGGAAAAACAAAACAAAACAAAACAGGTGCTGTAAAACTAGGTTAGCTAGTTATAAATTGCCAGAAAAGAGAACACGGTTCTGCATAAAAGTTGCATGTGATAAAGAGATATAGTACACATTTGGAAATCAAATATACTGTTGATGAGATTCAGCTGGGTCCTACTCGCAGTAGACCCACTGAAATGAATGAACCTGGTTGTTGTTGATTAATTCAATGTGTTTCTCTGTTAGGAAAAGAACACAAATAACAGCTTGCTGGATCAGGCCCATGGCCCATCTGGTCCAGCATCCTGTTCTCAGAGTGGCCAACCAGATGCTCCAAGGCTAAACCCACAAGCAGGAGCACCAGAGCATTCTCCTCTCCAGTGGCTTCCAGTATTCACACAAATCCTGTTGGCATATCACTGCCATTGTGGTCAATTGCCCATTGATAGCAATGGCACAGGGCACAGCCTGACTCCCTCCTTCGGCAATCTTTGTGGAGCTCTGGCACAATGGTTGCCATTGGTTTGATTTGAATTAATTTTATAATGAATGATTTTAGAGTGTTGTGTTGTGTTGTGTTGTACTGTTGTACTGTTTTATTGTTGTTAGCCGCCCTGAGCCCAGCTTCGGCTGGGGAGGGTGGGATATAAATAAAATTTTATTTATTTATTTAATAATAATTATTATTATTATTCTGCACCATGAATATTTCCATCCTCTTTTTAACCAGTCCAAGTTGGTGGCCATCATTACATCTCTCTAGTGGGCTTGAGTTCCACATTTTAAATAGATGTACAGTACAATCCATTGACAACAGGCGACAGGGGCACCTGCTCAGGCTGCTGAGCAAATGCTACCAACTACTGATAGGTAATTTCAAGGCTCCTGTTCCTCTTTTAATGGTAATTTACCTTGAAGCCAGACTTGGACCCAACAGCCCCTCTGTACTAAAGGAATATATATGTGGAGCTGCCCTATGTAAAATTAAACAGGGTACAGGAGCAATTCCCTGGGTGCTTTTTAAGTTTGGCTCCTGCCTTGGTCGTCTCCAGTTTATTTCCTAGACATCTCTCTCTCTTTTATTTTTATTTTAAAAGCGTTTGGAAAGGGTCAAAAGTCTGGAGAAGGCGAAGTTTCGCCCCCGCCCACCCTGCTTTCTGTCTTCCTTTCCCTTTAACAGTAAACCATAAAACTAATTGGGGCGGGAGGGGGGCGGGAGGGAGAGTGGAGGCACTGGGAACTTCGCGGCGGAGACAATGGAAGCGCCGGAGGGAGGCGCGCGCGGGCCTGGGAACAGCCGCGGAGCGTCCACAGGTTCGAATCCTCTCCTGTTCACACGCCGGGAGACGCCGGAGAGGAGTGGATCCGGAGCTGCCAGTGTGGGCGGTGCGGCTGTTTGCAACGACTTCTCGCCTTTTCCCAAGGCGAGGGACCGCAGGCTTGTTGAATCCTTGTGCTCCCCTCTCCCCTTTCTATCTTACACATTTTCGAATTGGATTTCCTCCCCCTCTTCCTTTTTTGTAATTGCATGGAAAACGGAAGGAGACGCCCGAGAGAGAGAGAGAGAAAATTGGAATTTTGCAGGCAGTTTGGGTGGCTGGAGAGAAAGGGCCGGGAACGAACAAAAGCCGCCGAAGCAGGGAAGGAAAGGAAGCTGCTACGTCCGCCTTTGTCATACGCAAGCCGGAGAGCAGTAGGATCGGGGCCGCTGCTTGCTGGATGCAATGGTAATTCGGATCGAAAGAGCGGCTGGGTCTTCCTTTTGTTTCCTCTACCCCCACCCCCTCGAAATCAGAGTTTTGCAAGGATGGCAAAGGAAGGGGCCGTTCCGTGTCTGCGCTCTCCCCCCCCCCCGGCTTTCAGCTGTGGATGTGCGGGAGGGGACTTGAGAGGAGCTTGTTTGAGAGGAGGGGGTGCTGGGGAGGGCGTCTGGTACGACTGCTGAATCCTCCTGCTCCGACGGGCCTCTGTAGAGCCTGGGATTTGCCTGGGTAACCTGTCCAGGGGAAACGGGGGCATCGATCGCTTTGCAAAGGGGGTGTGGGGTGGTGGTGGGAAGCCTGGGAAATCTTTGCAATGGGGAGGAGCGGGTGGGGGAGGGAAACGGGTCTCGTACAGCGCTGGAGGGGGGTGGGCGGGTGCGAAATAGACGTGGATGGTGGTTGCAGGATTGATTTGGCATTTCCCCCATTTCTCTCTCTTCCCCCCCCCCCCACTCCCGCCCCAATCTCTACTAAATTGCATCCAGCACGTATCTTTAAAACTGGAGGAAGTGGCGCGCCCGGGGAGTGGGGGCGGGTTTGCTCCCCTGCGTGGGCTGGTCAGGTGAAAATTTGCAGGGCTTCCAAACAGCTGGGAGCTGTTGATTTTCCTGTATCCCCCCCCCCCCGCTTTTTTAATCTGAATGATAAGAGTCTTAAACACACATGGGCGTGGGGAAACGGACGTTGGGAGCCCGCGGTTGCTCCGCCAGGGCCACGTTTGGAATGGTTTCGTGTAGAGCATTGTGCCTAAGGAGGGGTGTTTGGTGCAAATCGCTTGTGCAAACGGGCCCTGTTTGGCCAGGTAGCTGGAACAGTAACTGACCCAAACGCCAGAGAGCCGGCGGAGTGATCGGCTGGGCAGTTGAAGCGCAAGTCCGGCATGTTTCTGTGCCTGCCTCCTAAGGCGTCATGGGAATGCAAGGCGGCTTCTTTGGCTTGTTGCCTGGCCGTGGCCGTTGGAGCGGCGGTGGCCTCCGAAGCCAAAGGTGTGCCTGGCTGGGAACCCGGATAGAGCGCACAGATCGACTTGGGAGACTGTAGCCACGGTGGAACGCCTGTTTTATTTAGACCCCGAAAAGCTTCTCACGTGTGTGTGTCTGTGTATGAGAAAATTGGGTAGCTGCAAGAAAGACCCCCCAAAATGGAGGAATTTCCACCTTCTGTTGGATGGAAAGATGCTACGCCCTCGCCAGGGGCATCTTCCGTTCCTCCAAACAGGCGTAAATACCCAGAAGGGAAGGTAGGGGAATTATGGGCTGTTCCAAGACCTTTTCCAAAGCTACTTGGGGGTGGGCCTTTTTAGCACGGCAGCTTGTTTGCAGTTTTGCTGGCCTTCCAGGAGTTTCACACAGGATGAGAAGGTGATCTCCATGCCAGTTGTTTTGCTATTGTAGCTAGTTGAGGCAGTTTTCTTACTGCCACCCCCACCCCCAGTATATTTATCAAGACTCCTTTAAATAGCCATTTGTGGCAACATCCTGTGGCAATGAGTTCCAAAGATAAGCAGTGGGTCATGAGGTACTTCCTCTTTTTGCATATATAAACATGGGAGCCTTGGAGGCCACTCCAGGCAGGATGCTTGATGAAAACTTTGTCTCCCTTTAGACCAAGACAGAGAAACTCTTGACTGCAGCCAGATACTACTAAGTCCAGGGCACCTAGTGACCAGACTAAATAATGGCACTATCCACATATCTTGATCTCTTTGTTTTAAAGGAACAATAATGAAATAAGTCAGCATTGTTGAAACATCAGGTCATTGATGTTAGTTATTCATCACTAAATCTTAAACATTTCCAAATAACTTGACCCAAGAGAGTGATTGTCTGCAAAGTATCATTGCTGGGAGCCTTGCAAGATGGCTTTGGTAGTGTCTCAGAAAAGCTGAGCTTTCATTTGGCCAATTGCATTCTCAGGGATAGAGAAAAACAAGTTTTTGTATTCCACATTCAATGTCAACATGTGGGTGCTCCATGCTCCTTGCGTAGAAGCTGGAGCCTAGCCTTGGCCTGTTCACTGAGTTTGATATAAACTCTAAATATAGTTCTTGTACCAAATTGAACCAGCCCTAGAAACACAGTTGTAACTTCTGTTAGCTTGGAAAACTGAAGAAGCAACTTTTCCCAAGGTTGGAATGGGTGTTCCGATTTGTCTTCCCGTTTGCAATATATCTGAGCCAAATCCAGTGGCGTATCCAAAACCCAAGTTCTGTAGCTAAAAAGGGCAATGTTTGGGTCATGTTAAGGTTTGCTGTCCTCATATGCCAATTCTCTCTGCTTTTCCATTTCCTTGAAGGTAGCGAGGGTGGGCGGTAATATGGCAAAATATATGGTAAATATATCCAGTTCACCTAGATCAGCTATGGACCTTTTCCAAGGTCTATCTAAAATCAGGGTGTAGAGACAAAAGGTTCCTTTCATGATGTCAATCTGTTTATTCTGTAATAGCCACAGGATAAGATTTTATTATTGCTCATGTCCTGCCCAGCTCCAGCCCTTTTCTTTCCTCATAGACAACATTATTAGACTTTATTCGCTTATTAGACTTTCCAATTCACTTGGTGGCCCATTCTCAACAAAGTACTTAACAGTCATCTCTGAAGCATTACCAGGATATTTAGGCCGTCCTGATCTGAAATATATTAAAAGGTTGTGGATTTCCATAAGTAGCTGTTTGGATTCACTGAAACCTGCATTTAGATGCTGCTAGGTTCTGGAAGAATGTAGTACCTTAGCAGTCTTCTCTAATTTGTAACTCTCTGCTTGTGTTTTGAGGGGGGGTTTTTGGCAGGTGTTGGCAGTGGTATGGCCAACTTTTCTTTCTGTGATGTATTCAGCTACTGGCTTGAATCTTATCATTCTTGCGAGAAGACATTGGTGTCGTCATGGTCTAATTATTTTCCTTTTAATCAAGGTCACCAAGGGTTTATGGTCTGTGAGGAGCCTGGAACGAGCATCTGCAAAAGGGTTTTAGTGTTAAAATACTAGCTAGGCACTTCAGGCTTTTTTTGTTTGTTTTTTTGTAATGTTTCTCTGCTGTGAAAAGAGTTCTGGAGTAGAATGTTGCCAGCGTCCATTCTGAATCGTGTATACTACCTAGCTTGCGGTTGTTTGCACAAGTGCTGTGTATGTTGGCATCATAGAACTGCAAACGTGGGGCAGTGGAGATCGTGTCCTTTATCTTTGTAAAGGCAGCCTGCTAATCTGATCTCCCAAACGAAGACGTGATGGATTTCAGTAATAGGTTTAGAGGATGTGCTCTACGGGGTCGTCTTGCACATATCAAGCAAGATAATTCACATTTCCAAAACAGTGTGGTAGTTCTGCTTTTGAGCCTCTGATAGCATTTATCTTCACCTGGCATGTCTTAATTGTTGCAAGAACTTTGCCTCTGTGAAAAACGCATTTCTCCTTGTCTACCTTGAGTCCAGATTCATGGATCTAAGTCAAGACTGTCCCCTGTGTCCCCAATCTGTCTTCAAATACTGTACCTGATTGATGTCATCCATGAAGACCTCCTTTTATGCCTTGGACAAGTTCTGTCATCTTCCTTTGAAAAATCTCAGAAGCTGTTGCAATTCCAAATGGCAAGCATTGAAGAGTGTGATAGATGGCGTCGGTGTATAACTCTGGTATTTGGTGCTTGCCAGAAACTGCTTGAGGCATCCAATTTAGTAAATACTTTGGTTCCTGTCACTTTTGGGAGAAAGTCCTCTAGTGATGGTAGCACATATTTCTCACGGGCTACAACTTCATTAAGCTTCTTCAGAGATATACAGATTCATATCCTCCCCCTCCCATTATTGGAACCATCGATGTACACTATGGACCATACATAAACAATGTCCCTTCATCTTTCATTGCTCCATTTCCACCTTGTTGAGTAAGGGATGGGGAGTCCAAGGGCTGTCTTGTATGGTTTGATGTCTAAACAAAGCTGTGTGCACAGATTCACCTGTTTGCAGGCCAGTTTCTCCAGCCATACACTGTTTTCAGCAGTCCCATTCCAGCAGCTACTCTGCGAATGAGGAGGTTATGTAGTTATGATCCCATATCACATACATGGCAAACATATAACTGCTCTTCTTTGGTATCATTGTGCTTTAAATATATAGTGTGAATGTGAACCTACCAAGGATTCCAGAACCTCCCCGCCCTGGATAAGGCAGAAACCCTTTTACACGTCCAAGGGGAAACCTAGACTTTCTTGGATGCTCTGTCGCACAAGCCAGGACAAGGTGTGTGTCTTTACTGAATGTGGAGCCAAAATAAAAATGGCGCTCTCCTGCTGTGGTCACTTTTTGCTTCATCTGGGAATGGTGTGCAATAGGAAAATGGCCCGTTAGTATGCACTTCCTGCATGGCGCTCTTACAACTGGACAACTGTCTTGTTTTTCCACCCCTTACCTTTCTCTTATTGCTGTAGAGTGTTTTTAAAGAATATCCTAGCCTAGCTGTTGGATCACACCAAAGGCCTATCTAGGCTAGCATTCTGTTCTCCCAGTGGTCAAGCAGATGGGAAGCCCACAAGCAGGACCTGAGTGCACTCGTGACCCCTGGCGCTGCAACTTCCCAGGGAGGAGATTGCCATCTCCTTTTCATATCCTGCTGCAAGGTTTCTTCTTGGCTGATAGTTTGTCTGGAGAAGACAATCCATGAGCCCAGCTATGGATAACAGGCTAAACCATGGCTTAGCTTGCAGCAACGCAGCAGGAACCGAGGAGGAGCAAAGTTTGTGATCTCCTTTCCGGGAGCTTGTGGGTTTGCCCAAAGCCATGGTTTGGCTTGGTGTTACATGCGAATGGAACCATAAATCACTTGCGTTTACGTATCTTCTTCCTTTTTCCTCCTGGATAAATATTGAATTGCTAATGGATCCTCACACCTGGGTTGCATCTTCTGGGTTTTTTGTTCTCTGTATTCAAAGATCAGCCTTGGCTCTCTCTGCGATGGGAAAATGCTCTCCCGAGTTCACATTGGAGCTTTTTATTTGGTCCCCCCTTCAGGCGTGAACATAGTAATTGCTGAGAAGTTGCACAGGGAGAACTGCTTAATCAAGGAGCCCTGGCTGATTGCGCTGGGACTCTTTTATTTGGCTCTGGGGCTGATCCTGCTCTTGCCTGACTTGGCACCTGTGCCTGCATTGAGGATGTGTGTCAGTGTGCAGGATCCTGCTCTCTTGAGTTTTTTAATTAAGCCGTGACTTAGCTTCAGGCAGAAGACTTGCTTGAAACCCATCTGGATTTTTTAATTTAGGTGGTGATTGGGGGAGCTGCAGCTTCTCTGCCCCCTGCTGTCTGGAGTGGTGTCTTTAAGCAGGGAGAGATGTGGGGTCTCCACTTCGCCTGAAATCCCTGTTTCCCAGCCCTGGAAGCGCAAAGGGGGGGGCAGGGGTTCTTCTTGCTTATAGGGGATGGAACATTGATTGATTATTCTACATGCTGCTGATCGGAATCTTGGAATTCTGAATGCTACATGAATCCACCCTGTTGGGGATTGAGCCTTAGACCTTCTGCATGCAAGGCAGGTGTACTGCTACCAATCTATGGCTCTTCTCTATCTAGATCAGGGGTGGCCAACTCCTAAGAGACTGTGATCTACTCAGAGTTAAAGACTGGCAGTGATCTACCCCCTTTTGAGGGGTTCGGGTCAAACATGTTGAGCTTTTTTTAGGGAGCCAGTCTTGTTGAGCTGCTTTGAGGGGAGCCAGTGATCTACCACAGACATCCAGTGATCTACCAGTAGATCATGATCTACCTGTTGGACATGCCTGAAATAATGACTGTGGTCTCTTGGAGAGCTGGGCTGCAGAGGCGAAACTGAAGCCCCGTCATGATAAAGGCCCAATCCCAAGGCAGCTGGCATTTCAGTGCTTTGTAGCTGAGGCTCATGAAAGATGTTGCCCATGGTAGGCACCCTGCTATAGGAGTAGGCAGCATGACTCCCCTCCACATGTCGTTGCACTCCAAGTACCACCAGCCCCTGCCAGCACAGGCAAAGGCACCATGGGAGTTAATAGTTTCAGCAAGAATTGGGGGGAGCAGCCTTGGAGAAGGAGTGTCGCTGCTGCTGTGTACTGGGAAGAGGTGGGGGGGAGGTGAGGTCAAGGGTCGGGGTGGTGCAGGGGCACTGCCAGCCCTGCTGGTGCCCCTGCCAACCCCAATCTTACTGCCATGGGAAGCGGTAGCAACTTCTCCCCTCAGTAAGGAGATGGTTGAATTGGAAACAGTGCAGAAAAGTGTGAACAAAATTCCTAAGAGGATGGAGCGCTACTCCCCTGTGAAGAAAGCTTGCAGCGTTTGGGACATTATAGTTTAGGGGGAAAGGCAGGTAAAAGGTGACATGATAGAAATTTATATAATTTGCATGGCACAAAGAAAATGAATACAGTGGTACCTTGGGTTAAGTACTTAATTCATTCTGGAGGTCCGTACTTAACCTGAAACTGTTCTTAACCTGAAGCGCCACTTCAGCTAATGGGACCTCCTGCTGCTGCTGCTGCTGCTGCGCCGCCGGAGCACAATTTCTGTTCTCATCCTGAAGCAAAGTTCTTAACCTGAAGCACTATTTCTGGGTTAGCGGAGTCTGTAACCTGAAGCGTATGTAACCTGAAGCGTATGTAACCCAAGGTACCACTGTATTGATAAGTTTTTCACCCCCTCTTGTAACACTAGTATTCATGGACATTGAATGAAGCTAAATGTTGGAGGTGAACGTCAGGACAGAAGAATTACTTTTGCATGCAGCGCATAGTTAAAACTATGGAACTCCCTCCCCTGGGAAGCAATGATGGCCACCAACTTGGATAGCTTTAAGAGTATTGGACAGATTCATGAAGGAGAAGGCTATCGATGGCTACTAGCCGTGATCACTATACTTCTGAATACCAGTTGGTGGGAATTGCAGCAGGAAAGAGTGTTCTTGGGACCTGTGTGTGGGCTTCCCATTGTGGCATCTGGTTGTCCATTCTGAGAAGAGGATTTTTGACTAGAAGGGCCATTGGCATGATCCAGCAGGCTCATCATATGCCTTCTGGGCCAGCCACTCTTACTCCGGCAACTTAGGAGGCTACAGGCTGTTTATATTTGCTCTCTAGAATACTCTGTGCTGCTTTATTGGTAAGTGTTGCCATAAGAGTGTCTAAAAGAAGTCTGGGTGTTGGCTCAAGCCAACGGCCCACCGAGTCCAGCATCCTGTTCTCACAGTGGCCTGCCAGATGTCTTTGGGGCAGTGTTCAAAATTTGGCAGGTGCATTTTGCACCTGGCTGTCAGCCACTTGCGACCAAGTGAAGATGCCCAGGTGTCAGGATGGCTCCTAACATCTCCACCTTCTGGAGATGCGTGTCTTAGATCTTGCCTGTTTTCACACAGCAACAACACATCCTGTAGAATTCTGTCTGTGATATTTTATCTTCACAATCAGAATGAATTTCAGGAACCAAAAAGCGGTATCGAAAAATATGACCTTTCGAGCCATCTGGCCCCAAAATGGCAACTAGACATTCTGTTTTGGCAATTGTAACCCTGGTTTTAAGGAGTCATTTGGCACCTAGCTTATATACCTGAGTTTCTAACACTGTTTTGTAGGAAGCCCAAATGTAGGATCTGAGTGCCACAGTGCATTTATGTGTGACACTGTAATTTATGAGGAAATAGCAGCCTCTTTGGCCTGGTTTTCATTGAGGTGGCTGACTTTTGTCTTGGATGTACCACTAAGCTAAGGCCTCACCTGATGGAATGCCTCCCTCCCCAAGTTTGTTTTTTAAATCCCGCATGAAGGTTGTCAGGGAGAAAGCTAAGCAATAACCTTTCTTCTTGATCTGCTAGTTTCCTGTGGTCAATGTTTTGTTTTTTAAAAAGAACAAAAAAACAACAACACAAAAAACCCCAGAGTGTTGGAATTTTCATTTTATTGCAGGAAAGAACGTTCCATCATGTGAGCTGGTCCCCTTCAGTCATGAAGTGAGGCAACTACCTATTGTGGGAGAAATAGCCCTTTGGTTTGCAGATGTGCTGTTTTCCTGCACTGGTTTCTGTGGCAGGCATTTTAGGGTGATGATATCGGTGTGAATGCAGTCTCTGTTGTCTAGCAGGGAGCCTGCCATGCCACATTTCAGGCCTTCCATTTTAAGGGTTTTGTGTGGGGTTTTTGATCTGGAGATAATGAGGTGGTTGCCGGCAGCCCCTCAGTCAAGTGTTTTCATTTGCTAGACGGCCTGTTGGAATGAGGGCGGTTGGGGGGGGGTGGCTCTGTGTGGGAGACCTCAGAGCTGCAGATGGTGTGTCCTGTTGTGGTGATCAGCCTGCAAATGACCGTGAGGCAGGGGAGGGGGGCAACTGATCCCCCTCGCTGCTGCTGCACTGGCAAAAACTGTTCTTGTGTTTTCCTCTTGGAAATGGAGATAATGGTCGTTGGGGAGTATGGAATTCTGCCTGCGTTAGGGGAGGAGGAGGAGGAATTCCAGGACTTGACATTTCTGAATGTAAGGTACTAGCTTTTATCGCTGGCTGCTGTGGTTTGTGTTTTCTGGAAAACTTTTAACTGTAATGTCCAATGCCCCCCCCCCACAAGAGCAGTCTTGCTTAGCCTGTTTATTTTATTTCACGTTTAGTAAGCAAAGCTAAAAACTTTGCAGCTTCCATGCCTGCCTGATAATTTTGCAATGTGTTGTTGCAGAGAAACAAAAGTAGTAGGAAATTTTCGGTCCCACAACACCAGCTTGCTAATCTGTACGATTCTCTGTTTTAATCGCAAAACAAGAGTCTTGCGGCGCCGTTTTAAAAGACAGACAGTTTTTATTGTGGCAGAAAAACACTGGAACCAACTTAGTCACATATGCCCCCATAAAAGCTGAGGCACTGTTGAATCTCTTGGGCGTTTAGGTTCCACAATACTGTTTTTCTCCCCCTGCTGCAGCAAGGCTACCCTTCTAGAACTGGCTGTAATTATAAAATTGTGGCCTTTACCTCCCCTTTATCCCTCTCACCAGCCCTGCTATGCACTCTTGTCTCTGCAGTTCTTGCTTTGGTTTTAATGCATCTTTCAGCTGTGATGTGACTGGACGGAGGACAGGGAGATGAGTGGGTTGGGGATGTATGGGGAAACTGCCTTTTGCGTGGCTGGTACATAACTTTCTGTACAAAGGGGAGGCTCTTGCCTCTTGCTCTGGCTGTTCCCAATTTTGTCTTTTGGCCTGTCCACCAGTGGCATGTGGCCAGTGTTAGAAACTGGGATATATGTTAGGCAACAAATTCCTCCTTACACCAAGGTTACAGTCGCTAAAGTGGAATGTCTAGTTGCCAGTTCAGGGGCAAGACGCCTCTAAAGTCTTATTTTTCAAACAATGGACTGAATGTGATTGGTTCTTAGTTACACATCTGGCTAGTTCACATGACTACCTTGAGCTAGGTTAAGAGCTTTGAGAGAGCTTTAAGAAGACATGTCACTTGAACCAGGGACAATCCACAAATATATTGGCCAATTCCAACCTCTTTTTCTTAACGGCGCCTGTGCCTGCTCAGGTTGCACAGAAAAAGCAATTTGGTTCCTGAACTTCATTCCGATCGTGCAGATAAAATATAACTGAGGGAATCCTACAGGGTGGGTTATTAGTCTGTGAAAACAGTCCAGACCCTCCCGGCAAGCAGTTTCTGGTCTAATTAATTTAGTTTCTAATGGAAAATTGACACTTTTCTCTCTAAAGGCTCCCACGTTGTGAGTAATACTTGAACAGAGTTGTGCTTTGCTGCACACTTGTAGGGGCAAGAAAAAGGTGAGACATTTATATGGAGAGATATTTATACACCTAAAAGCATGTGGTGTCATCCTAAGGAAGAGACAAGAGGTGGCCTGTCCTTTTGGAATAGCTTTGTTGTGGTTTGTGAATGTGCTGGAGAGAGAGAGACATAGGGGAGCAGTTTGCTTTTGCCTTATCTGCAGAGGCCTGGGAGTCCTCAGACTTTCTCCTTCTCTTCCCCATCTCTCCCCCCCCCCCCCGCCTGCTACTGTTCTAACAAAATCTTTGCCCCTGTGGTTGGTGGCAAGGGGGGCCAGCCTGGTGTTGCACGTTCTCCACGGGGGGTGGGGCTGGTTGCAAAGTGATGGACGGGAGGCGAAGATGACCCTATTGTGCAAACCCAGCTAGGCATGCTCATTTCCTTTAAGCCAGAGAAAATCCTGCTTGGGAGCGCCGTTTAGCACTCCTGCCTGATGGCTACAGATGGCGGCAAGCAGAGGACGGAGAGAGTGTGTGTGCGCGCATGTTTGGGGTGTAGCCATGAGCACCTCAGCTGCAGAGGCAGGTGCTGAGCTCCTGCGTTACTGCAGATTTTGTAAACGGCTCCCACCTGTTTCTCCCATCAGCAGGTGCACAGTGGACTGCCTCTCTTCTTAATGCTACAATAGACTTTTTAAAAAAACAACAGAAAACTCTTTTGCTTAACAGATAAAAACACAAAGAGACAGCTGGATCAGTCCAATGGGCCCATCCAGTCTAGTTCTTAAGTTATGTATTTTTGTATTGTAAACCGCCCTGTGGTCCTTGGGTGAATTTAGTAATAATAATATAGCATCCAGTTCTCACAGAGGCCAACTCCATGTTTGTGGGAAACTAACAGGCAGGACCCCAGCACAGAAGCAACTCTTTCCCTCCTGCTGTTTCCAGTAACTGGCATTCAGAAGCATTGCTGCTTCCGACTGTGGAGGGCAGAACATAGCCATCGTGGCTAGTTAGCCCAGAAAGTCTTGTAGGACCATCATAGTGCCTGGCTGGGGCTGATGGGAGTCATAGTCTAAGATGCCTTGTGTGAGCCAGGTTGTCAAATGCTGCCCTAGTTGAGCTGTGGGATGTGTTGTCTTGCTCTAGTTTGTCTTTCCGGTGCAGGCAGAGGAATGCCTTTGTTTCACAAGGATGCAAGGAGAGGCCTTCTCAGTCATGTCTGTCTAGTCCAGCAGTGGCCTAGCAGATGCTGTCAACCAAGGCAGGCTGTGAGGGCCGCCATCTTCCCTCCTTGTTTGCCCTCTGTACCTTGTACTCAGAGCTCCCTCCAAGCATTCTATTTAGTTAGCACTCCTAATTTTCCTGGGTGGGTTCATCCTCTTTTCATGAGTTTGTCCACTCCTGTAAAAGAAAGAAACGGTCAGACTTGTCGCTATATTGCGTGGTGTTGAATTCCATGAAAATTTATGCCCCAACTGTGCAGTGCATACAGTTGTATCTCAAAAGTTGAACAGAATCCGTTCCCAAAGTCCTTTCAACTTCCAAAATGTTCAGAAACTAAGGCGTGGCTTCCGATTGGCTGCAGGCACCGCAACACTCACTTCTGGGCTTGTGGTGTTCGGGAGCCAAGACGTTCGACTCGCAAGGTGTTCGACTTCCAAGGTACGACTGTACCATGGTTCCTTCTTTTGCACCTTCAGATAAACCTCTTTCCACTGCTGAACCTAGGAAACTCCCTGATCCTTGGATGAACAGCCCACCTGTCTTGCCACTATCTACTCCCAGCAGCGTTCAAAATCCACCAGGTGCATTTTGCACCTGGCTGCCTGCCACCTGCAACCAAGTGAAGATGCCCAGGTGCCAGGATAGCTCCAGATGCCTCCACCATCTGGAGGCGTGTGCCTTGGATCTTGCCTGTTTCCACATACTAGCAACACATCCTGTAGAATTATTTCCATTATATTTTATCTGCACAATCAGAATGAATTTCAGGAACCAAAAAGTCTGACCCCAAAATGGCAACTAGGTATTCCATTTTGGCGACTGTGTAACCCTGGTTTAAGGAGCCATTTGGTGCCTAGCTTTGATATCTGAGTTTCTAACACTGATCAATGGCCCACCTGTATTCACCATTATTTATTCCTAGCTAGCCGGGTCTTGAGCAGGAAGAAATCTTTCCCATCACTGGAGATGCTTGGGATTGAACCTGAGGCCTTCTGCAGTCAGAGCAGACACTCTGTCACAGAGCCAAATCCTTTTGTTGGCGGACCTGCTCTCTCTTTATGGCCTTCGCAAGGCTGAATTGGTCTTGCTCAATGTGAGAAGTCGCTCAGTAGTAGAAATCCTATCCCGCTGGGGCCCACCCTCTCTCTCCCTTCTTCTGCAAAACGGGGGTTTTCAAGTGGGTTTCCTGCATTAAACCTCAAACATTTAATCAATTGCCCACATGCTGGCTCAGCTTCGGCCCTGTGGGGTTCCGAATGCAGAGGAAAGACCCCTGCAGGGGCAGCTCCTGTGTCAATATGTCCTGCTGATGTGGTCGCATTCAGGCGAGAGCCCCTGGAGTGCAGAATATCTGAAATTGTTCCCAAGAGTTGCCCTGTGTGTGCATATGCAGGAAGGGTTTGGTTCATCTGTCGTATTAATGTGGGTTTCCTAACCCGCCCACTCCCAGGAATTCTCACCCGGGAAGCTCCTCTTTGCCTTAGCTGGATCTGCACTGATTCTCGCCTTCCTGGAAGATTTGGAAGTGGGCGGAAAGGGAAGCTGTTCTGATCCGCTTCACTTCGTAAGCTGGGGAAGAGCCCACCCGCTTCTCTCACCCCCGCCCCCAGATCTACGATAATTACGCCTCTTTGGGTAACTGTTGCACCAATAACTGTCAGCTCTTTAAATCGACGAATTAGTAGAACGGTGACGAGGCGGCTGCTAATTGCAACCAAGAAAACCCCCAAGTTAGTTAGTCTACCATTATAAAACCATGTAATTAAATTCCAAACTATTGCTTGCAATCAATTATTTACAGCCAGCCGTGTTCTGCAGACACAAACAGACGGCAACCAAGGGCGAGGGACCAGATGCTTCATCTGAGCTTCCTGGTTCTGGAACACCAGAGAAGAGCCCCAAAACAGTGGCAAATTACTGCTTTAAATTAAAGCAAGGAGACAAGCTCAGTGACTCTTAAAAAAAAACAAGAAATGGATGATTCTTAGTTTTTGAAATGCAGTTGTGGTGCCGCTACCCAGAACACCGGAAGATGCTTTGTATTCGGTTCAGCATCTCATCCATTCAGCGGAAGACTATCCGTTTCAATTGGGAGGGTCTTGGGCAGAAGGAAGTCTCCTCTGTCAACTGGCAACCTGATCCTTTAATTAGATTTAATTAGAGATGCTGGGGCTTGAACCTGGGACCTTTTGCATGCAAATCATGTATGTGCTGTGCTACTGAGCAACAGTCTTCTTAAATGGCCAGACTCCTACAGGACCAGAGAGTACCTCACCAGCTACTTTTTGTTTTTGGGTGGCAGTTGGGGTGCCAATTGGAGCACTGGCAGGGAAGGGACATCTCTCGATAAAGCTGGGAATGCCCCCTCTCTGAAACGCTGGAGAAGCACTGCTGGTCAGTTTAGTCAACGGTCAGACTTGGTATTTCTGGCATCCCTGTGTTCCTTAATGTGATTACCATGTTGGATCAGGTAAATGGTTCTGTTTTTGGTCATGGCTAGTCTGGCCCCTCTGGGATGAAGCTCCCAAGCAGGACATGGAAGATGATGGCCCTTACCTGAGTGTTTGTCCTCGGCATTAGACCTTCAGAGGTACAGTACCACTGTACATGGAGGTTCCATTTTAGTGATCTTGGGACATAGTGGTTGGATCTCTTAAGCCAAGTGGCCACCAGCTTATTGTAATGGCATAGCTGTGCAACCCCAGCAGGACATTTGCTGCCTGCCAGACGTGTGTTGCAGCCTGCCAAGTGACAGTCTTAGCGATCCCTGTGCGTTAGCAATCCCGAGTATCTGGTTCATAGAGGTGTCTGGCCTTCTGAATGTGGATGTTCCACTTGACTATCATAGCAATTAGCTGGTCAGTACAACTCCAAGGCTTGATGTGGTAGCCTTGATGTGGTAGCACTCTGCAATATTCAGCTATCATCGAATGCAAGGCAGTCAATTGACAGTAATTAGCAGGTCAATTGTCCATAGTCCCAGCTCTATAGACCCTTGGGCTATCTCGCCTTTCAAGTTTACTAGCTCTGCAAGAAGACTCAAATGTGAATTTGTTAATAGTTGAGTTGTGAAACTGAGTAACAAGGTACAGTGGAATGTGCTGGTTGCCAGACTGCTGTGATAGAATCATAGAATTGGAAGGGATCCTGAGGGACATCTAGTCCAACCCTGTGCAACGCAGGAATCTCCGCTAAAACATCCTGTCCACTAGCTACTTCATTCAAGGCACCTGCCCAACCACCCCAATAAGAAACCAGCCCCTCTCTGGCCCAAACCATCAACTCTTACTTTAGAAACCAATTTGGATGGACTCATTCCTATTTGGCCGCAGAAGGAAGCTGAGTCAAATGGGGATGACCTCTTAAGTGAGCCTTCGCCAACCTGGGGCCCTCCAGGTGTTTGGACCACACCTTCACAGTGTTTCTTAAACTTGGGTCCCCAGCTGTTGATGGACTACAACTCCCATCATTCCTGACCACTGGTTGTGATAGCTAGGGATGATGGGAGTTGTAGTCCAAAAACAGCTGGAGACCCAAGTTTGAGAAACACTGTGCTTAACCCACAATAACTTGCAAGTTTACCTGTAAGATTACCTTACCCCATATATGCCTGTTTGACTGTTTTGATTTGCAGAATGCCATGTTACAAGTGATACACAATATCCATTCTGTGTTTGTAAGAAGTTGAACTTTGGAACTCCCTGCCTATTGATGTCAGGCAGGCAGCTTCACGGTTACTCTTTTCAATCCCTGTTAAAAAAAAATTTGTTGAGGCAAACCTACCCAGATATGTAGAACTCTGGCGGGTGTTTTAATCTGTGTTTTAAGCTTACCAATTTTAATTACTCTCTGAATGTTTTAAGTACAGTGGTACCTTGGTTTACAAACTGTTTATAATCCGTTCCAGAAGTCCGTTCTTAAACCAAAGCATTCTTAAACCAAGGTGTGCTTTCCCATAGCAGCGGGAGACTCAAATTACAAATGGAACACACTCAACAGGAAGCAGAACATATTCTGCTTCCAAGGCAAAGTTCACAAACCGAAACACCTACTTCTGGGTTTGCAGCGTTCTTAATCTGAGTTGTTCATAAACTAAGCTGTTCTTAAACCAAGGTACCACTGTAGTTGTTTTCAGCTGTTGTTTACTGATAATTTCATTGTTTTCTTCTTTTTGTAAACCACTCTGAGGTTTCTTTTGCATTCATGTGTTTCATAAATTTTATGAAACGAGAAACAAAAACATCTCATTAGCCCACAGAATCACAATGACACATATCGTCCACAGGGCTCCAGGCCCCTCCTTTTCAGCTGAGGCGGTGGGTGGGAGGGGCCTGTGGACACCCCCTGTCTTTCATATACCAGTGACTTGGAAGGGCCAAAGGGCCAAAACACTTGATTCCCTGCTTTTTGGAACAGTCTGGACACGCCTTGTCTTGCAGATAAGTCCAGAGACATTGCTAGGCTATAAAGTGTCTGGAGCCAGCAACTTCCAAGGCTGGTTCTTTGTTGTTGTGCATTGATGGCCTGGAGGGGTAGAGAAGGAAGGGAGGAGGAGAAATGACTCCTCCAAGTTCACAACTATTCTTCGGCTGGTTCCCTGGAGGGAAACCTTTATGTGCTATATTTGACTACGCCTGCCTTGCAATGAAGCCCTTGTTGCGTGTCCACTGGATAGGCAAGTTCCTCTGGAGTGTACCTAGGGTTTGCAGCCTTAGTTTCTGTGCTGTGGCATGGATGGGTTCATACCAGTGTTTCTCAAACTCTGGTCTGCAGCTGTTGTTGGACTACAACTCCCATCATCCCTAGCCAGCAGGACCCAGTGGTCAGGGATGATGGGAGTTGTAGTCCAACAACAGCTGCAGACCAGAGTTTGAGAAACACTGGGTTATATTCTGCTCCTCCAGGCCAGGAGTGAGACTGAGCCACCCTTGTAAAGTATTAGACAAAAATGATGCTACTTAACCTGGTGACGAAAAACAGAATGCAGAGCATTCCACAAAAGGGCTGCCACTGCAGAAAAGGCCTGTTCTTTTGTTGCCACCCTCCAGAACTTTCATGGAGGAGGCACACAAAGAAGGGTGTCAGATGATGAATGCAGAGTCCAGGGTCGGTTGTTATGGGGAGAGGTGGTCCTTGAGGTACCCTGAAGTCCTGGGGTCAACATGGTGCAGAATAATGCACGAAAGGGGGCTTGTTTGTCTCCCATCTTGTGTTCCGTTCCTCATGTCTAGTGTACTTACGATGGTTGTTTACAGTCAGTGGCTTGAACAGCAATAAGATGATCACTGAATGACCCTCCTTATCACAGATGCAGTGGAGGTTGTTTTCTTGCTTGCTGATCTCCCATTTCGGGTTTGGTCTTTCCACAGCTCACTTCTGGAATCCCTGCATCGTGGCCGTTGTAGATGTTGAAAGCTGGGGCTCTCCCCACGGAGTGGGACGGGGCGGGGGGTCTGACCCCAGCTGCTGAGTGTTTTGAAGGCTCTATGATGCCCATCCACTTGCAGGACTAAGTGGATGGTGGGGGAAGGCACTGGACCGTCAACCGTGACTGCGCCTTGGTGTGCCACCAAGTTGGTGAGTATTGCTTAATTGCTTAATGCAAGACGGGGGTTGGGGGGATTGTGCATTTGGAGTGCAGACCTCACGGTCTCTGCCCTGTCCTGAATTTGCTTTTCTTTATTTTAAGTGCCTTTCTGTCCGAGAGAAGTGTCTACCTGCTGAAATCTTGGAGGTGGGGGGTTGAAGACTCACAGGCCTGGGAGCTAAATGTAGCCCTCCAGGCATCTCTTTCTGGCCCTCTGATCTCTCCCCCAGGACACCTCTCATCCTGGGCGTTTCTGGTTGGTTTGAATGTGCTCTAAAATGCCGATAGATAATGCTCTTGCTTGCCTGCATGGAGGATGAAGAGGCATTTGAGTGTGCTTAGAAACTAGCCTATTATACAAAGATGAAATCAGCATTAGTTGCTCTGCGGCACGTACACCTCTGGCCTGCCCTCCACCGGCATTTTGCTCTTGGAAGGCTGTGTAGAAGGGACTGTGGATAGCTCAGGCGGTAGAGCACGTGACTCTTAATCTCAGGGTCGTGGGTTCAAGCCCCACGTTGGGCAAAAGATTCATTTATTGAAGGGATGACTCTCGTGGTCCCTTCCATTTCTACAATTCTGTGATTCTGTGGCCCTTGGGCTGAAAAGATTATTTGCCCATCTTGGGAGGGTCTAGAAATCCTTATGGTAGGAAGATTTTTTTATTAGCAATTATTATTTATTGTTCATAGTAGTTTTGATTAAAACCAAAACCTAGAAGAATTAAAAGGAATAGTAAGGGCAGAGAAGTGTGTGTGTAATGTGCATTTTGTCTTAGCTACTGTTTTTGGATTTTTTTATTTTATTTTTTTAAGTCAATAGTGAGTTCATGAACCAGGAAGAGAGTTTGGTGTTCAGCTTGCTGTGGTTTGTCCTCCTAGTCAGGATGAACCTCATGGCAGTCAGTGAGAGGATGTCTCTAGGAACAAATAAATCTTGATTACACGTCTCTGCCCAGAATGAGGCAATGAGCTCATGGGCCTAAGATTGCAAGTTGTGTTCATCCTTTATCTGCTTCTTGGCTGTAGCCCTCTTCAAGCAATCTTTCGGTGCTATGGACAAGAGGGGTGGTGCTGGGCTCCCTAAGCTTCATACCTCTGCATGTTGAACAGGAAAGTCTGAAGGGGATTACAGGTGGTAACTTGGTAGTTGAACGGCTTAGTTGTCGAACAAATCGTCTCCCGAACGTCACATACCTGGAAGTGAGTGTTACGGTTTGCAGACGTTTTTTGGAAGCCAAATGTCCAACGTGGCTTCCGCAACTTCTGATTGGGTGTAGGAAGCTCCTGCAGCCAATCGGAAGCCGTGCCTTGGTTTTCGAATCGTTTCGGGAGTTGAATAGTTGAATGGACTCCCGGAACAGATTAAATTCAAGAACCAATGTACACCTGTATTTTCATATCCTGCTGAATGTGCTTCAAATCCTCCACCAGTTTTTCCTTGTGGGGAGACTCCTGGAGCTGCAGGAGACTCCTAGCTTCAGAGACAGTCGCTCTCCATGAGTTGAGAGGCTGACGGGCTGTGAGGGCATGAGAAAAGACGAACCTGGTGCCTGCATCACACCAAAGGCCTGTCTAGTCCTCTGGGAAGGACAGCTCAAGCAGGGCATGAGGACAACAAGACTTCCCACTTGAGATTCCCAGCAACTGGTATTTAGAGGGTACCACCTCTGATACTGGAGTAATGTACAGCCATCATTAGTAAATATGTACCCTCCAGACATGGTGACAGTGACCCTCCCTCCCTTGTTTACTTAACACTCAGTGGATTGTGTGTGCCAGGGTGTGTATGTGTGGGCACCAACGAAAATGCTTGTTCTATTGCCAGCCCTAGCTCAGTGTTTCCTAAACTTCCAGTCTGTGATATGGTTTAAAAAAAGAAACAAAAACTTTCCACTGTTCAGAATCTGGATACCTGATGGAGGTTGTTTATTTGACTTATTTTGCTTTTGTTTGCTAACATGCATGTTACTAATTTCATGTTTCATGTAAAGATTTGCAGAGTTTTTCCATTCACCCAAAGTACCTGAGATCAAATGTTTGCATGGGTTAGAGGAAAATCATAAATTTCATTTAGGCTAAAATCCTATAAATAAATAAAATAAATAATTGTCCAGTAGCACCTTAGAGACCAACTAAATTTGTTCTGGGCTTAAGTTTTCGTGTGCATGCACACTTCTTCAGATACACATGAAAACTTAAGCCCAGAACAACTTTAGTTGGTCTCTAAGGTGCTACTGGACAATTTTTTAATTTTTTTCTTTATTTCGACTGCGTCAGACCAACACAGCTACCTACCTGAATCTACAATCCTATAAACACTTAAGGTTACTCCCACTGAGTGTAATGGAGCTTACTTCTGAGTTGACATGTGCAGGACTGCACAGCAGGTTTTTAAATGTTACAAACATATTGAAATACTGACTTCAAAATTATTTTTATTGCACTCCTTGTATATATTTTAAAGTGTGACCATTAAATAGTGTATATGCTTCCTTTCATAGTTTTTAAAGTAAAAATGTCACTCAAAACTATTTAACATATTTATTGTAGCAGTTCTTAAGAGCTATGCACATAAAATATATGTACTTTCCATGGAAGTTTAGCTGGAAAAACAGTTGGTTACAAATGTGATTTTAGACTTGACTAGGTTTCTCAGTTGCACTCGTTTTATGCCACTAATTCATATTTTTTTAAAAAACGATGTTTTTCTTAAAAGTGGGTTTTCTGCCCCAATTTTCTGCACAAGTCATGGGCATTTTTTCTCTTTGGATGATGCTCTGCAGAAAAGGTTTCTCCCCTCCCACTCCCCACTGCTGCTTCCGGTTGCTGAAGCATGTTTGTTTTCTGACTTCAAGGCAGAGGTATGCCAATTCATGGCTTGAAAGGTTTACTTAAAATAATCTCCTGTCCTTGGCTAAATAAAACTGGTTCTCCTCCATTTGACGGGAGACGCTGGGAATTGGAACTGGCAACTTTCTGCAGTTGCAGAGCATGTGTAATTAAGTCCCCGGGCCTTGCAGGAGCTTTACACCCAGATCAGCAGCTCATGCAAAACCACAGTGTGGGCTTCTCTGAGGGCAGGTAATATCTACTCTGATGCATCTGGTGAAAGTTAAGCATTGTAGGGTGAAGAACTGTGCTTCTGGATGAGTCAGTGTTCCGGGCACACATCTCCTGAGGGCAAGTAATCCTGCCACATTGCTACAGAGGATTATTAGGTTGCTTCCAGTAGCGCATTGTTGAGGTCTGGTAGTATGACCCATTAATTCCTCACCCCACCTGGAGGCTGGCTGGAAGGAAATTAGGGCAGAGAATGACCCGTGGAGAGAGGCAGCCTCCTCCAAGTCTGGGTAATCCTCCTTCAGGTCAGACTGCACCATGCAGTCACACCCTATGCAGCTGAAGCTGCCTGCTCCCCAGTGTCAGGAGGTGGCTGGACCAGAACAACAGCTCATTCAGAGATGCAGTGGGAAACCTCCTCCCATGTCTAGGAAACTAGGAAGCTGCCTTGAATAGCCCTTAAATAATAATAATAATATTTTTTTATTTATATCCCACCCTCCCCAGCCGAAGCCGGGCTCAGAGTGGCTAACAACAGTAAAAGTAACACTTCATTCTAAAATCAATTCAGAATCAAATTAATTGCTTATGCTGACTGGCGGTGGCATGCTAGGGCTTCACCAAGCGATATTTTCCCAGTGACCTTCTGCATGCAGAGCAGTTACAGTGCCACTGAGCTGCACCCAAAGTCCGGGGCCTCACAGGAATCACGTTAATGTAGCTTACTTTTCCACTGCACATCCTTTGGGACTGATTCCTAATCAGAGCCCCCCCCCCCATCCCAGCTGGGTGCTGAGAACAAGAGAGGGTGTCTTTTGGTTTTTTATTTTTGGCTTTTCCACTGCCATGCCTTCCTCTTTTCCATAAATCTCCCCCAGAGACACCGCATAACACTGTGAATAAAATTGAGAAAATGCAATGCCCGACCCCTGGTTCTTTCCAAAGAGGCCCCTCGTCCTTTGGCCTGTTCTAAATTTTTCATCCTCCTCCTCCCCGCATCTTCTGCTGCATTGTTTCTTAAGAAAACCCTTTGCCTCCCTCCAAACAAACCTTGGAAGGGGGGTGGGGAGAAGGCGGGGAGGCAAGGGAACACTCCCCCCTCCCGTTCCTCCCCCCCCCTTCTGCTTTAGTTCGCTTTGGATGCTGGCCTGCAAGCTCGCAGGCCTTGTTGCCATCGCCTAGGCAACCAGGGTGTGCATGTTTGCGGGGCAAGCTTTTGTTTCCTCTTGTGATAAATGTGCAAGAAAACCTCCTGGCATCTTGCACAAAAGGCCACTCTCTCCCTGCCGCCGCCCGTTCTTCGTCCTCTTTCTTTCCCCTCTCCCCATATTCCCCATTTCGTCTCTTCGAGGCGAAAGAGTTTGGACAAGAGCAAAAATTCCATCTCTTCTCCTCACTAAGCACACACCCCACTTCCTTCAGTGACATGAGTCCTATTCCCTGCCTGTGCTTTGGAGGCTGCTCTGTGAAGGGGGAGGTCTGCTGATTGCACATAGGCCCTCCCCACAATTGGGAACCCCACAGCAACAGAGCGGGATAAGGCCTGCCCATGTGCCACAACCCCACCATGCCGTTGTGTACTGAGGGTACTGAGAGTTGTGATGAGACGCTGCACCCCCCTAATTCCTCTTCTGGAGCAACAATTCCCAGAGTGGTTTATCAATTCCCTCCTCACGGGGAACCTTGTGAATTCTAGCTCTGTGAGGGGAACAGGGGTCTCCTAACAACTCTCAGCACCCTTAACAAACAATGGTTCCCCTCCCAGAATTCTTTGGAAGAAGCCATGACTTGATAGTGGTACCATAGTTCTTTAAATGCATACCCTTCAACATTTCTCTGATGAAAATAGGTTCATATTATTTAATAATAATAATAATAATAATATGCATACATACATACATACATACATACATACCCACCCCACCCATCTGGCTGGGTTGTCCCAGCCACACTGGGCAACTTCCAACATATAAAAAAATAATAAAACTATGTAGGGCTGTCTTCAGATGTCTTCTAAAGGTTGTATAGTTACTTATCTCCTTGGCTCTGAGGCTGCATAGCTCCCTACTCTACAACATTTCTCTGATGAAAATAGGGATGTCCTAAAGAAAAGCAGGGCATTCCAGGATCAAATCAGAAACTGGGATGGCTTCTGTAAATCCAGGACTGTCCCTGGAAAATGCATGTAAATGTATGGTGTCGCTGGCCCATGCTGTGCTCTGCCTGCTTTTAGCGCTCACACTGGGAGCACCCATGACTCTGTGATCAATTACACCCATGTCTCTATGTGCTGAAGACCCCATGTTCAACCCCTGCCATTTCCAGCTAACAGAACATCGGGGAGCAGAACTGGCGGAGTCCTTGGTGAAGCTCAGCCACCTCTGGTCAGAGAAGACCCTCTGCATTGTTGCCAGTTAGCCTGACCTGGTTGGGAACAGACCCTCCTCATGTAGACACTCTTGTTTGCAGTTTAAGCTGGCCTTAGACCAAGCCAGGTGATTTGCCCACCTAGCAGCTTCCTGAGGTATCAGGCAGAAAAATGTCAGATTCCATTTAGCTGAGGAGGACCTGGGATAGAGTCTGGGAGCTTCTGCATGCCGAGAGCAGGCCGTTATTCTCAACCAGGGAAGGATACAACCCCTGGGGACTCTCCAGATGTTGTGGGACTACAACTCCCATTGGCCACGCTGCCTGTGGCCGATGGGAGTCGGAGTCCCACAACATCTGGTGGTTCCTCATCCCTGTTGTGAACTGGCCTGTCCCTTTGCTGCCTTTAAGCCCAAAGCAGAAGCGCCACGGTCTTATTTCTTAGCCATACGGTTGATTGCACATTGAGGACATTTCTCCTTTCATTCTCCTCTTAGCTTTCCCTTTCTTTCCACATACACACACTCCCCCCACCCCCGGGTTCCCATAAAACTATTGCCAAGGAAGCCTTGTAACCTGGGGAAAGGGGGGGCTCTTCCAGCTGAAGCCTCTTGCAGTCCTGCTGTTCCAGAGGGGGGCCTCTGGCGCTTTGTGTTTGCGCTCTGTTTTGCTGAGGCGGCTCAGCATGGTCTGTTATTGCTGCTGTTGCTGCTGCTGTTGTGTTTTGGCCTGGTCAGACTCGGGGATGGAGGACGGAGGTCCATTTTGCGGAGGGGGAAGCTGAAGACCAGGAGGAGGAAGAGATCAATAAAAAAGGGCTGGTGGGAGTCAGGAGGACTCAGCTGAGGGAATGCACGATCAGCACAGTGTTGGTTGAGCAGTGGGAATTGGCTTGAGCTGTTCTGTTAGTTGCATGACTTTGCATGCAGTTAAAACAATTATTTTTGAAACAGGCAGGCAGGGAGGAGTATCCTGCTTCTGGGTGATTCGCACACGTGGCAGCACAGCACCTCTGTGAATGGGGAAGGCCTCTTCTAAGGAAAAGCCTGTCTGCAGTTTTTTAAAACCAGTATTTTTAATACAAGTCATGTTTTAAAATAAAGTCATTTATCTTGTAAAATTTATGTACCCCTCTTGATTGCAAGAAACAACCTCCAAAGTGGTTTCAAAAAAGAATAAAATATCAATGAAATCAGTTAAAAAGCAGCAGTTTAAAACATTCGAATAATGATTAAAATCAAAGGTGAAATTATAAAAGGCTGCCCAAATAATTGGGGACGCTGTTTTTGTTGATTTTTTAAAAAGCTTCTGAATCAGTGTTCGGGTTTTTGTGGTTCGCTGAGCTCTGGGCAAGCCAGGAGAAGAAGGGACTGTACCTTGGAAGTAGAACATCTGCTTTGCATGCAGAAATTCCAAGTGACATCTCCAGGGAGGCCGGGGAAAGACTCCAGGCTGAAACCCTGGACAACTGCTGCAGTCAGTGTAGAACAGCACTGAGCTAGATGGATTAATAAATCACTTTGAGGTGTGTTTTTTTCCCTCCAATCAAGTGGCATATAAATTTTATGAAAGGGATAAAAAAGGCAGACTTTGTAAAAGGTAACTTCTGACATCCCTAGAGGAACATAGTCTTTGCCAACTGGTGCCTTCCAGATGTTTTGGACAACCAGATCCATCACAGAAACATAGAATTGAAGAGTGGGAAGGGGACCCCCAAGGGTCTCAGCTAAATCCAGTCTCAGCTAAATCAGTCTGATAGGTGTTGTAGTCCCAAGCGACAAGGGCTGATGGAGAGTTGTGATCAAGAACATCTGGAGGGCCGCAGGCTGGGGGTGGCTGCTGTAGTGTGTCTTGCATTGAGTGGCTTGCCCAAGGCTCCACCGGAAATTAGTGGCAGGGCTCTCCTCAAACCCTTGTCTCTGGCTTTCTCATTTTGATTTCCAAAGAAGCATTGGTGTGCTGCCTTTATTATCTTAACTAGCTGCAGGTGCTGCTGACTTGGCGTGGATCCATTCCGTAGCCGCCATCTTTAATTGGTCCATGGCCTTCCCCCTTGCCTTTGTGTGCCGGGGTGTGTTGCATGTAAAAGGGGTGTTTTTGGATCAAAACCCGGATTGGGCTGTTGACTTGCCCTGCTGCAGGTAGATCCAGTTCTCCACCTGCCACAGGCAAAGCCCTTTTTGCACTCCTCCGACAGAAAACTTAATAGGCCTTTGCTCTAACCCTCTGGCATTGCGCAGAGCACGTAATTCTCCCTTATCTTCCTTTTGAACTGGGGGACTCCTTGGCAGTGGTTTTGGGCGTGAGCTTGCAAGGTGCGCTGGGGTGGTCGACCTGTGATTCAGATTCTCGGAGAATCAGGAGAGAAGTGGCTGAATCCATCTTCCTTTGGGGCCTGGCCTGCGGGGAGGGAGGGTGGTGGGACACGCCTTGTTCGTTCCTGCAGTTGCTCCCCCCTTCGCTTCTCCCCCCCTCTACCATGCACACGTCTGCGCTTTTGAGTCTGGAATGGTGCAGGTAAGTCATACCTGGAGGCCCTGAGAGGAGAGAAGTGGAAGGCCTGGTAATTAAACAGCAGCTGGGCACCATCAAAGCATCGCTGGTGGAGCTGCTCCCCACCCCTGCTTTAGGGACCTGCACCCTGCACTGAGGCATGTGACCCATTTGAGGAACAGCACTGAAAGCCCATGTAGGTTTCCTGCTTGTTTTGGCAGCCAGGTCCACATCTGCGCTCCTTACTCCCAGGTCCGGTAGCAGAATTAGAAACGCAAGATATATAAGCTAATTGCCAAATGACACCTTAAATCTAAGTTACGGTCTCCACAACGGATTGTCTAGTTGCCTTTTTTAAATGATGAAATGACAACAAATTTCATTTCTATACCGCTTTATATTTTAGGGGGGGGGAAATCTCAAAGCGGTTTACAACACATTAAAACATCAAATAAATAATGCAGAAACAAATAGCAACAAGACATCTTCACCTTTGGCTACAGGAATGCAGCTTTTTGCATTTCCCTTTTTTAAAAACCTGCCTCTGTACAGCTTGTTTTTGGAACAAGTCCCCCTTTTTGCATTGATAAATTTGGTTTAAATAGGTTACAGGGTTGGTGACCAAAAATGGAGTAGCTTAGGTTGGCCAGCATCCTGAGACATCATTTGGGATATGTGTGAGGGGTTCTTTCCTAGACCAGCTACTGGTGAGGGGTGGGCTGTTTGGCTTGTGTGGAATGGAGGTGGCAGAGCCCTCCTGTTTGGCCTGCTTGCTTCCTCTTCCCAGGACTTTAGTAGCTCAGGCCGGAATGACTCTTTCTCCCCCCCCCCCACCTCCTAAACGGCACATATTTGGACTGTGAAGAGCTGACAGAAGTACTTGTGATGGCCCCAGGGTGGTGAGATTGCCCACAAACTAGGATGAGGTAGAAGGAGAACAGGCTTCTCCCTCAAGACACTGGAGGGATGTGGATAAGATAATAAACAGAGCACACAAGAAGGCTGCCTCACATCCTCTTGTGTGTAATAAAGGCCAGAGTTCGTAATGACATGCTTGCATCTCGCCTCTGCCTTCCTTGTTCGTAATGGGAGCCTGTATCTCCTCCAGGATGCAAGGGCCAGCCAGGTGTTTTCCAGGACACTCCTGAGGGAGGCTGCAGGTGGAGGCAGCAACCCCCAACTGTTGATTGTCCCCAGCATGTGGTATGCAGATGTGTTAACTGGGTGCTGCTATTATTATTATTATTATTATTATTATTATTATTACTAATTATTTCCTTCACCCTAAGGTTGCAGGGCAGGTGACAGCTATTAAAATGCAATATTAAAAACAGTTTAAGACAACTTACAACCACAGAAAAAAATAAATAAATATGTATCTCAAGTGTCAAAAGCCAGGGTAAAGCGATGCAACTTCAGCATTTGACAGAAGCTGAATAACGAAGGTGCTGGATGCATATCTGTGCAGAGGGAATTCTACAACTTAGGGGCTGACACAGAGAAGGCCTTCTCCCGAACTGTCACCCCCTGAGCTTCTGTGGACCCTAACCAGGAGGCCCCCCCCCCCCCCGCTGATCTTAACACCCGAGGGGGTCCATAGGGAAGGGAGGCCTGAATCTAAGGCTTTAAACACAAACATAAACACCCAGAAATTAACCAGTGCATGTGTTTAAAAACAAGGGTTATATGAGAACTAAACAGAGCCCCAGTTCTGGGCAGTTGAAGTTTCTGAGTCGTCTTCAAGGGCAGTGAAAGATACACGCATTGCAGGGGGTTGGCCAAGATAGTCCTCGTGGTTCCTTCCAGCTCCACAGTTCTATGATTGTTTTGTGGAGCCCATGACTGTCTCTTATATTTCCAAGTGAGCCCCACAGCCCCCAGACTTTGAGGACCTCTCACCCTCACCCTGCTGGTTGCAGTGGCTCTCTGAAGTCTGAGGCAGAGAAGATCAGAAAAGCTACCTTCTACCAGCTTGGACTGTTTGCTTTGCTGGCCCAATATTGCCCACTCTGGCTGGCAGCAGGCCGTGCGAGGCGCCTTGCCCCATTCCTGCCACCCTGTGGACCTTTTATCTGGAGGTGCGACTCAGAGGTGCCTCTATTTCTGCTGTTCTGGCCCCTCCCCTGGGAGAGGGGAAGAACCTGATCTGGCAGGTTGGGGTTTTTTTGGAAGGCCCCTTTGCTGAGCAGGCTAGGATTCCTCCCAGAGCTCCAGACTTGCCCGGACAAGAGTCCCGAAGCCCTGCGGTGGGCGCGTTTGCCTTGGATGGCTGATTCCTTGCCTTGGCTCCAACCCTGGGCTTGCTCGGAGGCAAGTGATATCTGGAGCAGAACATTAATGCGAGCATAAGTCATGTGAAACGCTCGTCATTTTGCAACATTGGTAATAATCAAGTGGTGCTGTGCATTTGTGTATGTGTGTTGACTTCTGGTCGCCTCAGCCTCCCTTCCCCGGGGCTGTTGTAAATAACTGAGCAAGCACAGTAAGGTCCTTTCTTGTTTGGGGTAAGATGTTCCCGCTTCCAGGAGAAGCTTCTTTGTAACCCAGACAGTCGGATTTAGAAGCCCAGGCCCATTTTAATTCTCCTAATATCCGGGTCTGTCTAATCACGTGATGCTGGTGAGGGCTTTCGTTATCAAGGAAATCTTGTACATGAAACTGGGATCTGGCCTACGCAACTGAGCATTTTTGTGTGGGTATGGAGATGGGGAGAGAGCTTTTTTGAGCGGGGGATGAGAGAAAAGCCTGAATGTATTGAGGAAAATTATGGGGTGTGTCACTCTTTTTTGAATCTGGATCTCTGTCTCCACAGTTCCTATTTCTGAGACAATGGCTTCTAAAGTAAGAGTTGATGGTTTGGGCTGGGGAGGGGCTGGTTTCTTACTGGGGCGGATGCCTTGAGAGAAGTCCAGTAGCTAGTGGACAGAATGATTTAGTTGAGATTTGTACATTGCAGGGGGTTAGACCAGAATTGGTGGCAGGGAATGACTGACCATTGTCATGGGGGAGCTGTTGACCCCAGTACAGTGGTGCCTTGGTTTAAGACCAGTTTAGTTTATGAACAACTTGGATTAAGAACGCTGCAAACCTGGAAGTAGGGTTTTGGTTTGTGAGCTTTGCCTTGGAAACAGAACATGTTTTGCTTCCTGTTGAGTGTAAATTGAGTCTCCTGCTGTTATAGGAAAGCACACCTTGGTTTAAGAACGCTTTCGTTTAAGAACGGACTTCTGGAACGGATTAAGTTCATAAACCAAGGTACCACTGTAAAGCAACATTTTCTAACCCCCCTCCAATGCCTTACACAAAAAGTTAAAGTAGACACAGCACTGGGTGCAAATCTTTCTGTTCAGCAGCACCCTGATGGGAATACACATTCTCCCCTTCCCCAATGTTCAGATTGATAATTTGAGGGGGAAGGAGGGGGAAGCAATGATCTATACAGCTGATCTACACAGATTAAATACAGGGCAGGGCTGTGTGTGCATGTGTGCATGTGGGTTCGTTACCCCTATTGCTGGCATTTCGGCCCCAGAGGGCAGCCCCCAAAAGGTTAGTGGGGTGACTTCCTGCAGATTTGGAGATAAGCCTCTCCTCTCCCTGATCCTGGTGTTTTATCTCTTGGGGATGGGGGTGGAGGGGGAAGGAGGAAGGAAGCACCTGGATTTATAGTCAATTTAGGTGTGACACAGACATCCTAGTATATCCAGCTTTTTCGCCCTCCTCTGCACAAACACACTTAAAAAAACAAAAACAAAACCCTGCAGGTGGAATGCTAGCATATCAGGTAGAAGGGTTCTAGCTTGAAGTGCTGCTTTTCTACATGCGGGGTCCTTTTTTCTTTGTCTTTTCTTAGTAAATATGCATTAAGCATGCCAGTCCTTCAGCTACAGATCGTACCATATGCTCTCTCCTGACTTGTCTCGAGGGCTGGGCGTGATGAGTATGGTTAAGCAGTTTCTGCCTCCCTCCTTCTGCAGGTGCCCCCTTTTTTTCTTCTAAGACGAGCCCAGCTAGCCGATCAAAATAGAGTCCCTCAAGGTGAAAGTTGACTTTCTGAAGGTGCCCCTCGGCCTGAAGAAGCCCACTCTGAAAGAGGCAGCGGCTGCCTTGGCGGCTGTCCCGGGGCCTGGGAGACCCAAGTCCATCAACGTGGACCGCTACAAGGCGCGGCGCTCTGACAACATGGACAACGAGTCTCAGTATTCCGGGTACTCCTACAAGTCCGGGCATTCCCGCAGCTCCCGGAAGCACAGGTGAGTCTGCTGGCAGGTTGCACCCTTGGGCCTCCCGCTTTGAGCCAGGGGGAGCAGTTGGTTTAAACCAGGGTTTCCCAAAATTGGGCCTCCAGTTGTTGTTGGACTACAACTCCCATCATTGCTAGCTAGCAGGACCAGTGGTCAGAGATGATGGGAATTGTAGTCTGAAAGCTGGAGAACCAAGTTTTGGAAACCATGGTTTAAATTGTTGCAGTGAGCTCTTAGTGTGGGGCTGCCCTGGGAGACTGCATTAATGTGCAAAGCTCTGAGCAACTTGGGTTCAGGGGGTTCCCTTGTCTCTGCCCACCTTGTGTCTAGGAAAAGGAACATGAAGTACTCTTGCACACAGCTCTGTTTGTCGTACACACTGCCTTGTTATTAAATTTAATTTAAAAACAAGTCATAATAATAAACTCCAAACAAAATTAAATGTTATAATATAAATTTGTCCATTGCCTCAATGTTACAAAATGATGACAGTAAGCTTTAATTAAAAGGGACGCGGGTGGCACTGTGGGTAAAACCTCAGCGCCTAGGACTTGCCGATCGTCAGGTCGGCTGTTCGAATCCCCGCGGCGGGGTGTGCTCCCGTTGCTCGGTCCCAGCGCCTGCCAACCTAGCAGTTCGAAATCACCCCCGGGTGCAAGTAGATAAATAGGGACCGCTTACTAGCAGGAAGGTAAACGGCGTTTCCGTGTGCTGCGCTGGCTCGCAGGTGCAGCTTGTCACGCTGGCCACGTGACCCGGAAGTGTCTCCGGACAGCGCTGGCCCCCGGCCTCTTAAGCGAGATGGGTGCGCAACCCCAGAGTCGGACACGACTGGCCCGTACGGGCAGGGGTACCTTTACCTTTACCTTTAAGCTTTAATTATACATTACCGTATCGAATCCACTGCGCACCTCAATTTTCAAAACCTCGAAACCAAAAGCACCATCAAATCTAATGCACACCCTAGTTTTCGTGAGTGAATTTGACCAAGAAAGATGCGCATTACATTCAAGTAAATAAGGATTGGAAATGTTTAACGAGCAAACATGACAATAGGGTTGGGCAATATATTGATATATTGTCCAAAACGAATTTGAAGCTCATATTGTGACATTGGTTTTATAGTTTTTGACTATATATATTGCGAAACATGGTGTGTGTGTGCATGTGTGAGGTTAGTGGGCTAAGGGCCTGATTCTGTTCAAGGCACCTTCCTGCGGGTCCAAAAGCTACAGAACTATGGGGCTGTGTCTGTAGGCGACTGTGAAGACAAGATGGAGGACTTGGTGGGCTGTAGCTGCCCTGAGGTGCTGAGCAGGACAGTGTCCTATTTCCTTCCATGGTTCTCAGTGTGCATCTCTTCCTCCTCTCTGCCCATTGCAGAGATCGACGGGAGCGGCACCGTTCCAAGAGTCGAGATGGGAGTCGAGGGGACAAGTCGGTGACCATCCAGGCCCCTGGGGAGCCTCTGCTGGACAACGAGTCAACTCGAGGCGACGAAAGGGTGAGTGGCTTGTGGTCGAGTAAAGAGGAAAGTCCCCCTGCGAGGGCCAGTGGCCGCCACCTCCTGCCCCCTTTTCCTGCCTGGCTTTCCCAACCAGCTAACACCCAACCAGCGAGTGATTTATTCTGAGGTTGGGCTGGGCAAATGTTCCAGGGAACTTCCATGTGCTTTGTTTGGTAATGGAGAGAAGCAGCGGCAGGCAAACCTGCATGTCAGCCTGGATAGCTCAGTTGGTTAGAGCATGGGGCTGATAACGCCAAGCTTGCTGGTTCGATCCCCGTATGGGACAGCTGCATATTCCTGCATTGCAGGGAGTCTAGCTAGTATGATCCTCAGGGTCCCTTCCAACTCTAAAATTCTGTGGAGTTCAGTATTTGGCGAGTCTCCTAATTGGATACAGGTTTCCTGCCCAAAGTGACTCGCAGACAGGGAAATTCTGTGTGCCATGCTGCTGGTGGATCCTATAAACAAATGGAAATGTTCTTTATGTGGTCAGTCATTTATTTATAATGTAAGTTGGATATGGGCCATATTCTTGTGCTTATAAACTGAAGGACAAAGGAAGGGGAAGTATTGGGGAAGCCTGAGGAGGGAGATCGGTTTGACAGTGCCCAGGATGAGGAGTTGCCCCCCAATTTGCCGTCCATGGATGAGGGCAGTGCATTGGGGCCACCGTTCTAGTTTAGCCCTGGTATCAATAAGATACTTTCATCATGCTCCGACTGAAGTTAAAAGCACCTGTTAACGAGAAATGTATCAAAAAGCCCTTGGCAATAGGCTTATCGGGGATCAAAAATATTAGGACAGAGGTGCACATGAAACACTTAATACAGAGATAGTCCTATCTGGCCCAGCCAAAATGATCAAGGGGCCGGAGCGATGCTCCTAAGAGGCAAGGTTTTGCAGCATCTGGAACTTTAGAGGAAATGTGAGTAAGGGGTGACACGAAAGAACTTTATGAAATTATGCACGGCATGCAGAAGATGCATAGAGCAAAGTTTTTCTCCTCCTCTCATAATACTAGAACTCTGGGACATCCCACAAAGTGGAATGTTGGAAGGTTCAGGGCAGACGGAACCTTCACGTGGTGCACAAACTATTCAACTCGCTCTCACGGGAGGCAGGAATGGCTTTAGAAAGAGAGATGGACAAATCTGTGGATGTTAAGGCTATCAATGGCTACTGGCCACGATGGCTCTGCTCTGTTTGCCTCCATAGTCAGAGGCAGCAAATGCTTCTGAATCGCAGTTGCTGGAAAACCGCAGGCGTGAAGAGTTGTTCTTTGTGCTCCGGTCCCGCTTGCGGGTTTCCCATTCATGCATCTGGTTGGTCCCTGTGAGAACAGGACGATGGACTAGATGAGTTATTGACCTGATCCTGCAGGCTCTTACAGGCGTGTGACTAGACAAGGGAGGAGCAGCACCCGTCTGCTGAAGTACACATGAAGAAGCTTTCAGGCAGAGTCAGTCCACCTGGCCTGTTCCTCTCTGCCATTACTGGCACCTATTTGTAGCAGAGGGAAGCCATGCTCAGCACCCCAAGACTTGACCCTTCTTGGTGCAAGAAGGTGTCCTACCATGAGGTGTCTGCCTGCTCCCTCACCTGCCCCTGCTTGGCCCTTTCCCTTCTTTTGCAGGACGACAACTGGGGAGAGACCACCACGGTGGTGACGGGCACGTCTGAGCACAGCATCTCCCACGATGACATCACGCGCATCACCAAGGACATGGAGGACAGCGCCCACCTGGACTGCTCCCGCCACCTGGGCGTCTCGCTGGGCGGGGCCCTGGCCCTCCTCTCCTTCCTTACGCCCTTGGCCTTCATGCTGCTGCCCCAGCTGCTGTGGGGGGAGCGGCTGGAGCCTTGTGGGACGCCTTGCGAGGGGCTCTTCATCTCGGTGGCCTTCAAGCTCCTCATCCTCCTGCTGGGCAGCTGGGCCCTCTTCTTCCGCCGCCCCAAGGCCTTCTTCCCGCGGATCTTCGTCTTCCGCGCGCTCCTCATGGTGCTCGTCTTCCTCCTGGTCGTCTCCTACTGGCTCTTCTACGGCGTCCGGATCTTGGACTCTCACGACACCAACTACCAGGGCATCGTCCAGTACGCTGTCTCCCTGGTGGATGCCCTTCTCTTCGTCCACTACCTGGCCGTGGTTCTTCTCGAGCTGCGGCAGCTCCAGCCCCATTTCACCCTCAAGGTTGTCCGCTCCACCGATGGGGCGAGCCGGTTTTATAACGTCGGCCACCTCAGGTGAGGAAGGGCTGCAGTGGAGGGTGCACAGTTGGCGGTACAGCTTGTTCTGATCATGATGATGATGACAACGATCTGCCCTTTGCCAGCACGTCCTAGGACGGGTTACAACAATTTAAAATTTTTTAAAAAATGTTCAGACACGTTACATTCACAAGAGTAGAGTGCAGCATGAAAACACACATCTTGGGGTGCTGAAGGCCAGGATTGATTTGTTTGATTGACTTCAGTAAGATTTTTTTTAAAAAAATACATCTCCCATCTGACAGGTAAACAACTATTTGTTGTTGACATCCCCTTTCCAGGGGGGTTTTTAATGGCTGATGTTTTATTGTGCTTTAAATACTTTGTTCGGAGCTGCCCAGAGCAGCTCTGGGGCAACCCAGCCAGATGGGCGGCATATAAATAATGAAATCATTGCTATTGTTATATTATTAAAATGAATGAAATAAGTAACAGGCCGCGGGCACTGGAGACTCCATTAATCAACCAGTCAATCAATTATGCTTCCCTTCATCTGAGGACCCCCTTTTCTTTCTCTGCCTCCTTGCAGCATCCAGCGAGTTGCTGTGTGGATCCTGGAAAACTACTACCACGACTTCCCGGTCTACAACCCGGCCCTCCTCAACCTCCCAAAGTCCGTTCTCTCCAAGAAGATGTCTGGCTTCAAGGTGTACTCCCTTGGCGAGGGTGAGCGATCCTGGCTCTCTGAATCATAAAATCGTAGACTTGGAAAGGGACCCTGAGGCTCATCTAGTCCGGTGTTTCCCAACGTTGTGTCTTCAGCTGTTTTTGGACTACAACTCCCATCATCTTTAACTAGCAAGACCAGTGGTCAGGGATGATGGGAATTGTAGTCTGAAAACAGCTGGAGAATCAAGTTTGGGAAACACTGAGCTGGTCCAACCCCTTGCAATGCAGGAGTATGCAGCATTCCCATATGGGGATTGGATCTGCCACCTGGGCATTATCAGCACCGTGCTCTAACTAGCTGAGCTAGGTGTACATGTGAAGCAGTCTTGCAAATTGTCAGACCGTTGACCCACTCAGCCTGTCAGCCTCTTTCCTAGGGCTCTAACCTGTTTCCTTCGGTCTTCTGAATGGGAGGGCTGGGGTTTGAACCCAGCATCATAGGAGCCAACTCCTAGGGGCTGAGGTCTCTTCTCTCTCTCTCTCTCTCTCTCTCTCTCTCTCTCTCTCTCACACACACACACACACACACACACACACACACACACGTGTTGATGGACATTGCCATTCTAATGGTGTGTGTGCATCATGTCATGTCATTTACAGTGGTACCTCGGGTTAAGTACTTAATTCGTTCTGGACGTCCGTACTTATCCTGAAACTGTTCTTAACCTGAAGCACCACTTTAGCTAAAGGGGCCTCCTGCTGCTGCCATGCCGCTGTTCTCATCCTGAAGCAAAGTTCTTAACCTGAAGCACTATTTCTGGGTTAGCGGAGTCTGTAGCCTGAAGCATATGTAACCTGAGGTGCCACTGAATTATGTGAGGTGGGGGTTACCTGTCCCCCCCCATATTTTATTCAAGTTGGTACCCCAGCTGAGCATGCAGTGGCTGCTCTTCCATTGAATTATGCTCCCTCCTCTGGTCCCTGTCCCCCCCCCCCCCCCCCGCCATCCTGCACAGGCCTGCCTCTTCACTGCTGTTTCCTCTCTCCTCTTTGGCCACATTCACACCATACATTTAAAGCACTATGATACAACTTTCAACTGTCATGGCTTCCCCCAAAGAATCCTGTGAGCTGTAGTTTGTTAAGATTACTGAGCGTTATTAGGAGCCACCCCCACCCCCGTTACTCTCCCAGAGTAATATTTCCCAAAGTTTCCTGGAAGAAGAAGATTGATTGTTAAGCCACTCCGGGAATTGTAGGAGGGGAATTGGGATCTCCTAACAAACTCTCAGCGCTCTGTGTGATTGCAAAAGGTGGTGGCCAGAATTTCAAGCCTTCTTGATTCCCTTCTCTGTTCCCGTCCTCCAGAAAACACAACCAACAACTCAACAAGCCAGTCGCGGGCTGTCATTGCTGCAGCGGCACGACGGAGGGACAACAGCCACAATGAGTATTACTACGAGGAGGCTGAGCATGAGCGCAGGGTGCGCAAGAGACGTGCAAGGTATGCACAAAAGGGGGTGGCTGTGTGTTCCTGTTCGTGCCACAGCAGAGAAGAAACTGAGCTTGGCTTGCCAAGTCCTTACAGTTGACATTATGCACTGTAAACTCCTCGAGGCAGAGTTGTGAAATTTATGGAAATTCTGGGAAATTGTGCAGTGCTGACTTCCCTAGCGAACCTAAGCTTGTTTCATCGGTTTAACAACTTAAAATGCATTCGTTTTATACAGTAATGGCTTGTGAAATTGTGTTGTTTTTGCACATTTATGAAATTCACACTGCAACCTTTCCTTCCTTCTGCAAACGTTCTGATACCTTTTGCTCCTTTTCCTTCCCTCCACTCCCTCCTCTCCCCTCGCTGTGGCTTTGAGAGGTGAGCATGCGATGGGTTCCGCAGTCCATGGCTTACTATATCACAGGACCCCTCTTGTCCCGACAGGCTGGTGGTGGCTGTGGAGGAGGCCTTCACTCATATCAAACGGCTCCAGGAAGAGGACCAGAAAAACCCACGGGAGATCATGGACCCGCGAGAGGCAGCGCAGGCCATCTTTGCCTCCATGGCCCGGGCCATGCAGAAGTACCTTAGGACCACGAAGCAGCAGCCGTACCACACGATGGAGAGCATCCTGCAGCACCTGGAGTTCTGCATCACACACGACATGACGCCTAAGGTAGCAAAGGGAGATCAGAGGCCCAGCCGAGATAAATGGCTGTCCTGTTAATGTTATATAGGATTCTTCTACAGAAACTGCATCATATCCCACTAAATTATATGTGGGGCAGACCTACTGAAATTAATGGGCCCAAGAGAGTCATGCCCATTAATTTTAATGGCCCTTGATTAGGATTAATAATGGTGTGCAACCTAGAATATTTGGGTGTGGGTATGTGTCCGAGAGGGACGCGGGTGACATTGTGGGTTAAGCCACAGAGCCTAGGACTTGCCGATCAGAAGGTTGGCGGTTCGAATCCTGTGACGGGGTGAGCTCCCGTTGCTCTGTCCCAGCTCCTGCCAATGTAGCAGTTCGAAAGCACATCAAAGTGCAAGTAGATAAATAGATACCACTCCAGTGGGAAGGTAAACGGCGTTTCCGTGCGCTGTTCTGGTTCACCAGAAGCGGCTTAGTCATGCTGGCCACATGACCCAGAAGCTGTACTCTGGCTCCCTCGGCCAATAAAGCGAGATGAGCGCCGCAACCCCAGAGTCGGTCACGACTGGACCTAATGGTCAGGTGTCTCTTTACCTTTACCTATGTGTCCAAGAGTCACTGTTGTTGCTATGCCATTTTGGCATAGTTAAGTAGAGCTCTTCTGGATCATAACAAGGCTTGGACCTGGTCCGTTGTCCTGACGGCAGCAGCCCATCCCATAGTTGCATATCCCCATCAGCCAGCATTCAGAGATAGACTGCCTCTGAACTTGAAGGTTCAAATTTAGCTCTTTAAAAATTGGCTTTTCTTCTGTTTAAATAATAACACTCAGCAATTTTCCAAAGTGACCTTCAGCACTGAGGAAACCCGGACCCTAGCCATTCAGGCTTTAAAGCCCAAGAGCAGAGGCAACCTCCCCCAACTTATGGGCCTTCAAATGTCTGTTTGGACTCTTATCTCTCATCATCCCTGATCACTGGCTGTTGCTGGCTGGGACAGATGGCTTGGGGAAAGGCTGGGTTTATCTTTTGATTTTTAGTCTTCGTTAATTAATGTGGTAGCCACCTTTTTGAAGTATAACAGAACGGTGGGATATAAATATTTTTAGTCATTCCAGACATTTGTGTACGTGTGCGGAAGCTGACTTCAGGTGTCTGAGCTATCTATAGAGGAGCCAAAAGCGCTTTGCCCTCATTCAGATGGCCTGCCTAACAGGGGTGTTGTCATGGGGCCAAGTCTCAGTGAGGGCAGTAGCTTCCTGCTTGCCCTAGCACTACCACCATTCAAATATATGGTAAAGGGTCAATAAACAGGTTCCCAAATGCTTGTTTGGTCTATAAGTCTGAAAGTGCTAAAGATACCTGCTCCAGAGACTGTTGGGTTAAAAAAAACAAAAACACACCAATGGCGCCCCCTAGCAGCGTGAAGCATGTTTGCAAGTACTGTTTAAGTTAGCCTACGCTGCTTCTTGGTGACTCTCCCCAGCTTTTGTAACCTGCAAACAAGCGCTAAGCTCTTTCAAGCAGGATTTTAGTTTTTGCCATGTGTTAGGCAGTGCAGTTGAATTGGAGTTGGAGGGTGGGGGTTACATATTTCAACTTCAAGTAAAGCTTCATTCATTGGATATTGGATTGTAGGATATTGCCCTTACATTCAGAGCCAGATTACAGATTCCTTGACATGATAGAAGTCTATTAATGACATGATGGAAGTTTGCAAAATTATGCAGGGCATATAAAGAGAGGACAGAGGAAACATATTTCTCCCCTCTCTTGCAACACATGTGGACCCTCAGTGAAGCTGAAGATAGTAGTAATAATAATAATTTTATTATTTATACCCTGCTCAACTGGCTGGGTTTCCCCAGCCGCTGTTGGCAGCTTCCAGCACATGTAAAAACATAACGTCAAATGTTTTAAAAGTACTTATTCATGGAGTGCACAGTTAAACTGTGGAACTCTCTCCCACAAGAGGCAGTGGTGGCCACCAACTTCAATGGCTTTAAAAGAGGGTTGGACAAGATTCATGGAGGGAGAGGGCTATCGATGGCTATGAGCCATGATGGCTGTGCTTTGCCTCCACGGTTGGAGGCAGCAATGTTGCTGGATTCTGGTTGCTGGAAACCAGAGTGCTGTTGTGCTCAGATCCTGCTCGGGGGCTTCTGTTTGGCCACTGGGATAACAGGATCTGGACTCGGCGGGCCATTGGCCGGATCCAGCTGGGCTCTTCCTCTGTTCTTAAGACTTGTCCTTTCGCTCTTTTCTGCCTGCAGGCCTTCCTCGAGCGATACCTGACGGCTGGGCCCACCATCCAGTACCACAAGGACCGCTGGCTGGCTAAGCAGTGGACTCTCGTCAGCGAGGAGCCAGTGACCAACGGCTTGAAGGACGGCGTGGTCTTTGTCCTGAAGCGCCAGGACTTCAGTCTGGTGGTGAGCACGAAAAAGATCCCCTTCTTCAAGCTCTCGGAGGAGTTTGTGGACCCTAAGTCACACAAGTTTGTGATGCGGCTTCAGTCAGAGACCTCCGTGTGAACTGAATCTGGGGTTTAGGGGCTTGGATGCCAGAGGAGTGATTTGCGACTGGGAGCAGCCCTGGTGCACAACACCTGCCTCGTAGGAATTTAGAGGAGATTTCCAAGCTCGGGGTTTGGAAAGAAAGAGGCATTTCCACCAAGTTTTCCTTCCTGGAGTTGGGAGTTTGCACCTACGACCTTACATCTTCTGATGCCGCCATCGATGGACCTTTCTTCACAATGCCAGTGGAGGGGTGGGGTGGGTGGATGTGCCCCCTTTTTCTTGTACCTCCTTTTTCATATTTTTTTGGTAGCAAAACTCCCAGGAGCCCAGAAGGTGTGCAAGTGGAAAGGATGGTATCTTCCCCACCCTCCCCCAACCCCTGGCCTGGTCCCGAGTGAAGTGATTGAAATTTATGGTGCCAAATTTTAAGGGCTAATTCCGTTCACTGTCTTCACCAGCATCGCCAAACACGGTTGTGGGTCTGAGGAACCTTCTTGAATGTTTGTTTGGTTGTTGTTGTTTTTTAAAAAAAGAACACAAACCGACTCTAACCTCACAGTTCTGGCCTTGGAAATATCAACTGATGCTGTTGTAGTGGTTGCCGTCCATCTTCTCTCGTTCTCTGTGCTTGCACAAGACTTTTGCGTAGTCCCACGAAAGCGAATGCCTGTGGATGGTAGGCTTGTGTGGCTGCTATTTTTTGTAATCTTCCATCATTCCGTGGCACATGCAAAAAAACCCCCAACCCAGTCAGCTCCCCCGAATTTTTGCAAATCCGATCTAAAATCATCCTGTTTCAACTTCCTCTGGGATCTTTCTCTGACTCACGTTTTTAAACACACAAAGACACATTTTGAGGGGGAGATGGGGTGAGGTTTTTAAAATGGTGACTTTTTTTTTTAAAGATGCTGTTCTCTTTTAAAGGACATCCTGTGTGTTGTAAATAGTTGACTTCTCTAGGGTGACCCAAACTGTCTCCTGGCTGGGTCTTGTCTCCTTGACTCTTCCCTGTGGTTTGACCCTTGGTTTGACTTGAAAGAAGGCTGTTACATTCTGTAGGACTTGGGTATAAGCTGATAAACTGACCCCCCCTCCCCTTTCTGGAGTGTGAGAGGCTGCTTCTTTTGCACAAGCCCCTTTGAAATGAATGGCAGCCCCCACGAGCGGGTGGGTGTTCCAGTTCATTTTGACAAGGCTTCTGCAGGGAAACTGCCCGGTGGATCCTGCCCTCTTTGAAAACCACAGCAAAATGCCGTGAATTTCAGAGTTCTGGAGCAGCCTTGCTCCCTCCACATCGGGGTTTTCCCCCCAGATCCTCACTATTACGTTTTTTTAATTTTTTATTTTAAAAAAGCAGGTTCTCCCCTTAAAATAGCTGCACTGAAGAAAATGATCCAGTGTGAGAAATGGGCAATTTGCAGCTTTGCTCTTCAAGCAGGCCAGCTTTCTGTCTGTGTTGTGGGGTGGTTTGCCTCCACTCCATCTTGAACAGCTTTGGTGGAGAGACAGAACATCTGGGTGAAGCTGCTGTCTTACCATCCCAGAAAGGAGCCCCCTCCTCCCCTGTTAGTTTCCCCAGGCAACCATCCACCCTGCCTTGAGCTTTCATGCAGCTCTGCCAGCCACCTCAATGCCTTTTGGGAAATCCAAGAACAAAGATGTTGATTGGCTCCCCCCCCCCCCCCCGCCGCCGCTTAGCCTGATGAGGTCACACTGGGCTGTAACTCCCATCGTCCTCTTTGTGCTTTAAATGTTTATTGTTCTGTCTGGCTATTTCTTCTGAAAGAAATTCCTCCCCACCCCCGCCCCCCCTTTGCTACAAGGAATATACCTCAGGAGTTTTTCTGCCGAGGTTCTTTCCATAGCTGCGCTGCAGTTTCAACTTACCTAGGGTTGTTTTTTAAAAAAATAAAATTAATTATTATTAAAAGTAGGTGTCGGGTTGCTCTCAAACTAATTGCAGTGTGAGAGTTGCTCAAGCCTTCTCTTTTTGTGGGTGGCTCTTCTTGAGGGGGTTTGGTAAGGATGTTGGGGTGAGAAATCTCAAATGGCATCTTTGGCCAGGCTCCTCCCCTCCAGCCATTTTAGACTACAACTCCCATCAGCCTCAGCCCATGCAGTTACGCTAGTTGTGGATGATGGGCTTTGTAGTCCAAAACAACTGGAGGGCCACAGCCTGGCTAGGGCTGTCAGATTGTATCACTGTGATGTTTAAATTTTATTTCACTGTGATTTTTTTTTTTAAAAAATGTTTCATTTATATATATATATATTTGGAGCACGATCCAGCCAGAAGGTGAAGCACTTTCTCAATTAATTCCCTTTGATTACAGTATCTCTCCTGTTGAAACCAATGTGCAACGCTATGGCTGGATTCTGCCTTTTTAAATTTTAATTATTAAAGGAGGACTTTGAAACGATGTTTCCTTAAGTTGGATCTGTCCGGTTTCGGGTGGGGCCAGGGGTGAGGGGAGTAAGCATTCTAGAACCTTCTTTCCCTGCTGTGATGGAGTCCCACATGCCGAAACAGGAGGCTTCCTCATGGAGGCCACTTAGGACCTCTCGGCCACATCTTGGTTTAATGGGCACACCTGAAAATGTGAAGTTCAAACGTGATCTGTTGGCTACAGTCGCGACTGGGGGTGGGGGGTGGGCTTGCTGGGGCCAGCTGTAGCTTGCTCCCCATTGGGAAGCCCAGCCTTGCTGATTGTGAAATGGCTTTCAGAAACCTGAAAATGGGGCCTACCTACATTAGTGGGACATTCCCCCCCCCCGCCCCATGTTGTACTGGTGAAAATTTGGCCCCCTTTTCTCTGCCAGATGGCACCTCCTGTTGCGCCATCTCCTGCCCTTTTTTTGTCTTCATTTTTCTACCTATGATATCTGCTTCACTTCTGCCATAAACCTGCTTTAAACTAATGGCAACATCTCCCCCCCACAACCCCTCCTGTATGGCTTAGCCTATGATACATGCAGATCTCCTTGATCTGGCACTCGTGGGTGCTAACACCTCTTCCAGAGCAGCCGAAAGGTGACCTGAGAGCAACGTAGCAGCCTCTTGAACCCCAACTGCAGCCTTCACCAATCTGATGCCCTTCAGATGGTTTGGACTGGGGCTGATGGAAGTTGTAGTTCTAAACATTTGGAAGGCACTAGATTGGTAAAGTCTGGTGGGTTCTCTGTAGCCTCTGGCTGGGTTGGGTCCTGCACCTGTTTAATGAGTTCAGGAAGTCTTATTTTACTCTTAGAGCAGTGGTTACCAAACTTGGGTCTCCATCTCCCACCATCCCTAACTAGCAAGACCAGTGGTCAGGGATGATGGGAACTGTAGTCTATCAACAGCTGAAGGCCCAAGTTTGGGAAACACTGTCTTAGAGGAAGCAAGAGCTGGTTCTGTATGTACATGTGTGCAGGTGAGCCCATTTCTTAAGAGGCTTCCAGCATGTTATGTAGTAATCCATTTGTGTAGTAATAATTCTCTTGTCTTGGGCGATGTACTTTCTCTGGCTGGTGGCTGGTCGCATCCTCCTAGGGGTGGTTGCCACTTCGTGGCAAAAGCTCAAAGCGAGCCAGAAGTCACAAAATGCTCACAAGCCCAGGCAAGCACCAAGTTTGTGGCAACACATCTTTGGTGCTTCTCTTCCATTAAGGTGGAGAGATCTTGAATATACAGTGGTCTTTCCAACCTGGTGCTCCCTTGCTGGTTTGGCCTGCCATTTCTGTCACTCCCAGGCTGCCGTTCTGTGGTCCTGCTCACATTGCACAACTGTGATGGCTGGGGCTGATGGGAATTGTAGTCCTGCTGGCAGAGCTGGGGAAAGTGGATTTAACCTGTCCCTGTTTGTATCTCTGATCTTGGCCTTCCAGGTGTGACTTCACTGCCATTTCACATTGTCACAGACGAAACCCTTCCGGCTTGATCGCAAGTAGTGGTTTGGCAAGAGGACATAGTTTCAGTGGCAGAAATACTACCCACTCCCCCTCTCGTATTGAAAATGTAAAATAGAAACTTCTTTCCCCCTGCCTCAAACACACACTGAATTTAGGAAAATACTTTTTTGTTTCTTTTTTAAAGACAGAGTTGGAAAAACCTTGTGCATGCATGTAGAAAATTGTAAAATGTAAAATTGTTTTTTAATATATAAAATTTTGTTTTTACAGTTTGCAGTGGTACTAAGCATTATTGCAATGTTAGTAAGGTTTTTTTTTCATAAATCTAGGAAGTAAAACTGTACATTTTTTTTAAAAAAAATAAAATAAACACCTTTTGGAACTTTTGAAATTCCTTTTTCCCCACCCCCTCTTTCCAATATTTACAGGAGAGGTGTGAGATTGAAATGTGTTTCTAGCTCAGCCGAAGTCCCCTTTGCAAGTTAAATGTGGAAACTCCAATCTGACCCCTGATAAATATCAAGGACTGTTCTGCTGAGAAATGTGAGGCAGAGTGGATGATAACAGAAGCACCGCAAATCAACTTTCACAGATAAGAGGCTGGCAGGTGATAACCTGCCTAGAGCCCTCCAAAGAGTTTAGTTGTGGAACTGGCATTTCAGGTTCCCCATTCACATCACATACTGGTGTCTCTGATTGATTCGTTTATCATTAAAATCACTGTGATAGAAATGGGGTTCTGAGTGGGCCTGAATCTTAGGTAGCAAGTGGCTGGGAGTGGAAGTCTCCTTTGCTATTTTGCCCTTGTTTGATTTGGTTACAGCTGTTCCTACTGCTTCTTAAAATCCACAACAGCAAACTACGAGTCTTTCCCGCAAGCCGCAGGCTGCTCTGAATGCTTCTGCTGACTGCTCTTGTTGCCGTCACTCAGGGCAAAATGCAGCACATTAATGGCTTAATTAAATGCCATTATGGGCAGAGTGCATCTCTCTGGGATGATGTGGTGGAGCAGGAAAGCAATTGACTGGAAGGTCGCTTCGCTGAGCACAGTGGCTGCGCTGCAATTGCTGCTGTCAGAGTATGCTGTTCAGTCCGCTGTCTCTTTGCTATCTGAGACAGAATGCTGGGTGAATTCCCTTTTTTAAAAAAAGAGATGTTTTATTTTATAAAATGGATATATTGCTTGCTTGCAAAAAAAGAAAGAAAGAAAGACAAACCTCAAAGTGGTTTAAAAGAGGAAGAAAACAAAATTATCAGTGAAAACAACTACATAAAACAGTCAAGTACTAATTAAAAACAAATTGAAGCTCATTTAAACGGTCTATGTACAGTGTTACCTCAGGTCACATACGCTTCAGGGTTACATACACTTCAGGTTACAGACTCCATTAACCCAAAAATAGTACCTCTGGTTAAGAACTTTGCTTCAGGATGAGAACAGAAATTGTGCTCCAGAGGTGCAGCGGCAGCAGGAGGCCCCATTAGCTAAAGTGGTGCTTCAGGTTAAGAACAGTTTCAGGTTAAGAACAGACCTCCGGAACGAATTAAGTACTTAACCCGAGGTACCACTGTATCTGGGTTGGCTTGTCTAAACAAAGGTGTGTTTTGCAAGCGCTGAAAAGAGCACAGTGAAAGGATCTGCCCTGTGGAGCAGGGAGTTCCAAAGTTTAGGATTCCTATAACAAAATCAATATCTTATAAATGTGTAATGAGTATTCTGTGGCACCCGTATCATTTCCCGTTCCACAGATTAAAGCAGTCAAGTGTGCATATGGTAAGGTGATCTCCCAGGTAAAACTGGTCTCAAGTGTTGGCATTCGGCTCTCTTCTCTTCCAGCAGTTGAAGCCAAGCACAAGGGTACATCAATCTTTGCTGACCTGGAGCCCTGAAGATAGTCTGGACTCCCAACTCCCGTCTGCCCTAGCTGTTAGTACAAACTGGCCATCATGCCAGGGAGTTCTGGGAGTTGGGAGTCTAAAACATCTTGGAGGGCTGATGAAGGCTGCGTACTGAAAATGTGGCAATTGAGGGTGTTGTGCACTGTGCACTGATAACGTGGCAGCCAGTCCTGCTCTGCCCTGTGCTCTGAAAGATGAATGCTCAGTTGTGGGGTTTTTGCCTAATACTTAACGGGGGTGTTTTGCACTGCAGAAAGGAATTAATTTTCAGCTAAATAAACTGTAATTTGGGTGATAATATCAGCAATAAAGGGTTTATAATACAAAACCCAGAAGCACGAGGGGAGGAGTTGGAAAAGAAAAGAGCTCTCATCCATGCTGGCAGATTTACTGAAGCTGGAAAAAAGATATCCCTAGAGGAATTTAGGATCAGCCTTAAAAGGCTGTTGTCAAAGTAGTCTTTTTATCTATTGCTTATCACACGAAACAATGGAGATTCAATTAATTCCTGCTTCTACACATCTTTACACCCTCCAGTGACTGTGCTTATAATAGCTAGATTGCAATTGCAAGGATCTCCGAGCAGCTTTGAATGCCATGCTACTGAACTCACTGGTTTGCTTGCTCTGCAAGAGCATGTCCCATACAGATTTTTTTAAATCCAAAAGGGCGTCTATTCTGTTGGCTAAATATTTGAAGAACCTTAAGAGGAGCCTTGCTGGATCTGGTCAATGGCCCATCTAGGCCAGCAGCCTGTTCTCCCAGGGGCCAGCCATGTGCCTCTGGGAAGCTTTGCAAGCAGGATCTGAGCACAAGAACACTCCTGTGGTTTCCAACAATTGGGATTCAGAGGCATACCATGCCCTGAAGGCTGGCTTGGGGGTTGTTCCTGATGCCCTAGGACTGCACCAGCCCTGCGCTCAGTGGGAGAAGGGGGCCCTACATGAGTATGAATTTTGAAACCCCACATGTACATTATACATATATAAAATCCCTTTTCAAGTGCGCCAGATGTGGCCGGTGGAGGCTGGCTACCAGGTGCAGTGGGAGTTGGGGCTGGCTGTAAATTCCTCACAAATAGTTTAAAGGTGTTTATGGGATTTATGGATTATCTGAACCCCACTTACCTGCAGCTCATAGTGAGCATGTGGAATGTCAAGCTCATATATATGCGTTTATGTACATGTCCGTTGCACAGGAAAAAAAAAAATAAAGCTTGACATCAACGTTTGGACACTTTTATACAAACTTTACTATTATTGTTTAGGTCCGAATTACGCACTTAGGTTGGGTAGAAGGGGTAGAGGGAGATGTTTAGTTTGTCCCCCTTCTCTCTTCCATATGCAGCTCAAAGGACAAGTTTTTGCAAATATCAACACAATAAGAAAAAATCACTAAACATACATGTACAGAGGGCCACTGTCCCATCCCTAATTCTTATTACCAAAGTATATCATAGAATCAGAGTTGGAAGGGACCCTGAGAATCATCTATCCCTGCAAAGCAGGATTTAATAAATTTAATACAGTGGTACCTTGGTTCTCGAAGTCTGTTTGACTCCCAAAATGTCTGAAAACCAAGTTGCGGCTTCCGATTGGCGCAGGTGCCCCGGAAACAATAGCAGACAGCCGCATCGGATGTTCAGATCCGAAAAATGTTTGAAAACTGGAACACTTGCTTCTGGGTTTTTGGTGCTCAGGAACCGATTTGTTCGTTAACTAAGCCATTCGAGAACCAAGGTTCCACTGTATTTAAATTTTTATTTTAATACTGCCACCCCAGTGATGATGTTATACTTGCATTTGTTTGTGTATAATAAAAATGCAACAATAAAAAAGAAACACCAGCTATCTGCAGACCTAACTGCCAGGTAAGAGAGTTCAATCATCGAGACCAATGACAACTCCCACAAGCCAACCTTTTCTGAGCCAAGGCAAAAGCAGGGCTGCGTCTCCTCAGGAAGAAGTGGAGAAGGTGTGCTAGAACGAAGAAGAATATTCAGTAGCTGGGGAAAATAAATTAGTGTTTTTGTCCCTGAAGAAAGAGCACTCGTTTAAAAATGTGGGCACATTGGCTAGTTTATAAATATCTGGCTTTTTTAAAAAAAGATAATTCAAAAGTTCAATAAATGCTTCCTCTTGCACTCATAGATTGACCCCTCAATTGTGTGTGTGTGATGTCTCAAGCGGGGCTCCAATCCTACTTGAAGCTAAACACATGCCATAATTAAAATCAATAGTATGAATTGAAGCAACTGCTTCAAGGCTCCCATATGTTGGTAAGATGTGTTGGAAAGAAGAGCTTTTCACCTGCCCTGTATAAAAGGAACTTGGATGGGCCTCCTGGGTTAGGAAAGTCCACATTTTGCCTGCGCATCTGGCTGGTGGCCCTGTGTGCTTGAAGCCTCTTGGTTCTCATTTATAGTTGGTACTTGCACCATTTCCAGAGGCTCCTCAGGGATTGGCTTGAAGGCCTGTGGGGGGAGGAGAACAAAGGAATGCAAAAGCATAAACGATAAAATTCCCCTTCCTAGAAACATGGGAAGCACTTGTGGCTATGTTGGAACACAAATGGTCCATAAATATATAATTATTGATTTGAATCATTTCATGAGGCAGTCTTGCTTGAAAACTGGAACAGAAGGGTTTTGAAAATGAACATACACCCCTCGTGTCGTTACTCCTTTTCTACACGGCTCTTTTTCACAAAAGTGCTATGATGCCTTTCTACCATAGTTTGAAAGGAAGCGGTGGTTGGGTCCCTCCTTGCCAGGGGGTAATATAAAGCCAAATTACCTCAGGATTCAGCTGCGTGGCCTCTTCTGGAGTAGGAAAGTCGGAATCTGCAAATCAAAAGATCAAAATCAGCAATGATCTACAACAGTTGTGGGTAAGTTTTGGCCTTCAGGTGTCACTGAACTACAACTCCCATCAGCCCCAGCAAGTATGGCCAAGGGCATGGGATGATGGGAGCTGTAGTTCAGTGACACTTGAAAGGCCAAAGCTTCCCCACACCTGATCTGCAGTCAACCCTCAGCTCTGACCATCTCCCATCTCCAGTGATGGGATACAAATACTGGCTGCCTTTGGAGGCTGTTGTCAAGGTTGCTGAGGTAATGTAGGCAGAACGAATTTCAAGGTGCTCTGTAGAGGCTTAGCAATGTAATAAAACATGGCTCTACTGGACTTGTTAAAAAAGCTCTGCATGGATATTTTCATACCTGATGATTCAATGATAGATACTGTCCTGCTATGGCTTCCTATGGAGAGAGAGAGAGAGAGTATATTCCTTTAGTAATACTGATAATAAATCTTGTGTGTGTGCACAGCAGTATTTTCTGCACAGGGAAGATGAAGTGCAAGATCTAAAAATAGACTATCTATTTTTAAATCCTTGAAGAATTTAAGAGAATCAATTTAGTTATTCACCTGCCAGAAAGTTTCATAGCGCAGTGGGCAGAATATTCCTTGAGTGATCACACAAAGGCATTGTGAATTTGCAATGAAGGATGAACTCTCTGACACTGGGTGGCACAGCACAGCATATCTGTCAACCTGATGCCCACCAAATGTTTTTGCTGGCAACTGTTGGCTTCACCCAGTGTGTTTCTTGTGCTAGTTATGACTAATGGAAGTTGTAGTGTCAAGGAAGCAGAGTTGTAGCACACGCTCATGTCCACCCACCAGGGGGCTCTGTAACTCAAAGGCTCTTCTTCCATCTCCACCCTTCCTAAGGATGGCCATTTTGGCCACAATCACACCAAGAATTCTGGGAGCTGTAGTTTGCTAAGGGCAACGGGAGTTGTTAGGAGACCCTTAGAAAAGGCGGACTTAGGGCAGAGCCTTCGGGGCACCACAGCTATGAGCTAGAATGGAAGATGAGAGGTGGAGGGGGCACCAAATTGTTATGTTGCACAGGGTGTCACTGAAATTTCAGACCTGCCCCCCAGGTCCGCCACTGCCCCAGGTCCCCTTGTGGAGCTACAAGCTACAATTCCCAGAGTGGTTTAACAACCAATCCCTCTTCTCAGGGAACTCTGAGAATTGCAGCTCTGGGAAGAAAATAAGGGGGCCTCCTGACGACTCTCAGGGCCCTTAACAAACAAATTGACAGGAAGCCATGAAGTTTCTTTGCTAAGCAAATGAAGCACCAAGTCTCACCTCTTCCTCTCTTCCTTCTGTACATGAGGAACAGGATCAGCAACAGGATCAGAACGAGCAAAAGTGGAACTAAGTACTTAACGTACAAGAATGTCGGTGCTTCTTGACCGAGAGTTGAAGGATCTGGAGTAACAGATGGAGTGAATAAGAGTGAATTTCAGATTACATATGGCAACCAAAATTTGCTGGGTGTTGTAAATATCTCCTGATGGACACTGCAACGCCCATCAGCCACCACCAGAATGTCCATATCGCCATGCTGGCTGGGGCTGATGGGAGCTGTAGTCTAAAATGGCCAGCTGGCACCAGGTTGGTGAAGTTATCCCTAAGGTATCCTGTCCACAAACCACTCAAGCACTTTAAGGAGGGTTTAAGCAGTGGGAGCCCACAAGTACCAAGGAATTTCTCCTGTGCATGGCCCATTTAAATGCACAGCTGTTGTACCAATAATATTTCTAATGGTCCACCAGGTGTTGCTGCTAAGCTGGTTTCTTTTGGATTCTGAACTCTCCCACTTCCTTTGCTCATAGGCTCGAATGATGCATTTCATGGGATTCCATTATTATTTCCTCTTCCACTTTTCTTTAAAGCCGAAGCAGTCCTGAGCAATCGGGGTCTCAGGGCACTTCCAGACTGTTGCTGTTTTGAGATGGGAATTCAATCATATACAGTGGAACCTCGGTTTTCGAACGTAATCCGTTCTGGAAGACAGTTCAACTTCTGAAGCATTCAAAAACTGAAAACTAAATACGGAAGCCTCAATACAATAAGGAAACTCAAAACAGACGCCACCTCGGAAGTTTGACTTCCGAAGCGCATTCAAAAACGGAAGCATTTACTTTCGGGTTTATGGTGTTCAGGTTCCAAATGGTTTGTTGACGGAGATGTTTGAAAACCAAGGCTCCACTGTAATGGCAAATTCTGTTTGCACATTTATCGGGAGGCAGAAGAAGCCCTTCCCAGCAGAGGAAGGCTGGATGGATGGATGGATGGATGGATGGATGGATGGATGGATGGAAGAGACTTCTTAACCTCTTCCCTGCTGGTCATTTCCCAGCTCAGAATTGCCCTCCTCCATCCACTTTTTCATCCACAGATGAAATTCATGAGGAAGCTACAGAAACCCAGAATTGTTGCTTCCTCATTGGGAAGGGCCATTTTGAGCTGGAAAAGAAGCAGTGCGAAAGCAGTCTCTATACATTCTGAGCTTGTCTAGGATAATTTTAGGATTTTTAAAATACCACCCCGCTACCCAGAAACAAAATATGGGTTTGTGTTTTGGGGCAAGTGGGGTGGGTTTTTGAGGTGCCTGATGTCACTCAGGTGTGAACATTCCATGACATCATGCCCACTAAGCCAATAGTAAGAGATGCAGGGAAGAGTGGCCTTCCCTGTAGCCAGGCAAGATATAACCACTAACAGTCACATTTTAAGTCTCTTGGGAATAGACTGCCACCCCCACCCCGTTTTACAAGGCAGTGTTGATGTGGACTTCTGTGCTTCTCCCTTGTGGAAATTCAATATGGCAGCTTGCCTCACCCTGGCAGTGATCTCTCAGGGAAACGGTGCTGGAGTTTTGACTCTGCTTGTTGTGCACAGTGCAGGTGTAATCCCAGGTTTGATCTGGGGGCTTCTGAGTGATGTGTAGAGATGGCTCCTCAGAGAGAACCGTCCCCATTTCAGAAGTCGACCAGGCATAAGTCACGTCCTCTCCTTCTCCTCCAGTTACCACACAGTTCAAGGTGACATTGCAGGTCCCATTCACTGAGTGGATGGTGATGGCTGGCTTCAGCAGCCTTCCTTCGGGAGCGAAAATTAGGAGATTCAGTCACTATGTGTTGGACAAAATGTTTTTGAATAACGAATCCATTTCATACTTGGGGCATTGTGGTAAAACTGATATGCTGGAGCAGACCAAATGTCAACATAGGACAGTGGGCAGACAAGAGACTTCATGGAATCCTCTAAACAGCCCATGCACAATGTTTGCTTGGGACATTGTGGTAAAACTGATATGATGTGCGGGGTATAAATAATAAAATATTGTTACAGTATTATGCCCTCAGCACCTGGTAGGCAGGGATAGACTGCCTCCGAAAATGGAGGTTCTGTTTAGCTATCATACCTAATATTTAGTGACTGATAAGACTCTCCTGTAGGATGAGATAGATTATTAGCTTTGTGCTCATCAATTTATAGGCCACATTCACATCATACATTTAAAACACTATGGTAAAGGTAAAGGGACCCCTGACTGTTAGGTCTAGTCGTGACCGACTCTGGGGTTGCGGCGCTCATGTCGCTTTATTGGCCGGGGGAGCCGGCGTACAGCTTCCAAGTCATGTGGCCAGCATGACTAAGCTGCTTCTGGCGAACCAGAGCAGCGCACGGAAACACCGTTTACCTTCCCGCCGGAGTGGTACCTATTTATCTACTTGCACTTTGATGTGCTTTCGAACTCTATAAACAGTCAGAGCTTCCCCCAAATGATTATGGCAACTGTTGTTAAGGGCACTGAGAGTTGTTAGGAGGTCCCTATAAACCTCACAGAGTGACAGTTCCCCCAAGTTCCCTGTGAAGAGGGATTTACTGTGAAACCACTCTGCGAATTGTAGCTCTTGGAGGGGAATCGGGGGGGGGGGGTCTCCAACACACACATAATCACGTCTGGCACTTACTGCCTTGATATTCTGTTTCACTCTTTACAGTGGGGTCAGGCAGCGTAGTGATGATACCCAAGACTCCATTGGAGGGGTCTGTTCTATTATAAGTTGGCCACAACGTAAAGGACTCGTTTTGTTGCCGTGTCACATTGACAAACTCAGCTTGGAGATGTTTTGTTTGGCCATCTTTGGAGGGATGTTCTGATTCCTCTGCCTGATGAGCTAGATTAAGAAAGGAAGGAATGTTAATGTCGGGGATGTCTCGAATATGCCTTCTGATGAAGCAGAATGTTTGATTGTTTGTTTGTTTCATAAAATTAGAACATTGTTTGATTGAAAACAGAACCTAAACTCTCAGAGTGGTTTACAACAATAATAAAACAAATAAAATTATCAGAAAAAACTGCCCCAAACAACAATAAACACAGAAAAACCAGCAATAAACTAAAAACAGTAATAATAATAATAATAATAATAATAATAATAATAATAATAATAATCATAAATTATTCATACCCCCGCCCATCTGGCTAGGTTTTCCCAGCCACTCTGAGCGGCTTCCAATAAAATATCAAAAATACATTAAAACATCAGTCATTAAAAACTTCCCTAAACAGTTCCCTAAAAGTCAGGTAGTTGTTTATTTCCTTGACATCTGATGGGAGGGCGTTCCACAGGGCAGATGCCACTACTGAGAAGGCCCTCTGCCTGGTTCCCTGTAACCTCACATCTCGCTGTGAAGGAACCGCCAAAAGGCCCTCAGAGCTAGACCTCAGAGTCCGGGCTGAACGATGGGGGTGGAGACGCTCCTTCAGGTATCCTGGGCCAAAGGCATTCAGGGTCAGCACCAACGCTTTGAATTGTGCTTGGAAACGTACTGGGAGCCAATGTAGGTCTTTCAGAACCGGTGTTATATGGTCTCGCCGGCCACTCCCAGTTACCAGTCTAGCTACCGCATTCTGGATTAATTGTAGTTTCCGGGTCACCTTCAAAGGTAGCCCCACGTAGAGCACATTGCAGTAGTCCAAGCGGGAGATAACTAGAGCATGCACCACTCTGGCGAGACAGTCTGCGGGGAGGTAGGGTCTCAGCCTGCATACCAGATGGAGCTGATAAACAGCTGCCCTGGATACAGAATTGACCTGCGCCTCCATGGACAGCTGTGAGTCCAAAATGACTCCCAAGCTGTACACCTGGTCCTTCAAGGGCACAGTTGCCCTATTCAGGACCAGGGAGTCCCCCACACCTGCCCGCCCCCTGTCCCCCCAAAACAGTACTTCTGTCTTGTCAGGATTCAACCTCAATCTGTCAGCCGCCATCTATCCTCCAACCGCCTCCAGACACTCACACAGGACCTTCACTGGTTTCGATTTGAAAGCGAGGTAGAGCTGGGTACTATCTGCATATTGATGAACACCCAGCCCAACCCCCCTGATGATCTCTCCCAGCGGCTTCATGTAGATGTTAAAAAGCATGGGGGAGAAGATGGAACCCTGAGGCACCCCACAAGTGAGAGCCCAGGGGTCTGAACACTCATCCCCCAACACCATTTTCTGGACACAGCCCAGGAGGAACGAACGAAACCACTGTATAACAGTGCCCCCAGCTCCAAGCAAAGCAGATATTTATTTTTCTGTTGCAACAGAGTTCCCTCCCGAGGTAGGAGAAACCCAGAATAATGGTGCGCAAGCTTTTGAAAATGCCCACCCTGTACCCCAAGACCCCCCCAAAAAACATCATACATACAGCACAGATGGAGGTGGTCTCCAGCAGAAATTTAAGTGTTGCTTCTCTCCTGTCTGCCAGGATACCTGATAATGCCTTATCTGATTGCCTTTTCTGGATAGCCTAGCCATTCCTTTGAGATGGTAAATACTTTCGTTCCTGAATCTCTTACACATATTGATCCTTCGCCCACCTTAACATATACTTGCCAGACTGTATTTGCAGAGAGTGTGAGCTCCGTGAGTCCAAAGATAATTGGAAAGCTTTTCCCATTTCCTTCCTCCTTGCAGAGAAATATTTGAGGTCAATTTGGGAGAGTCAAAATGGCTTCAGGATTGCTCTCCTGTACTATTTCAGACACGTGGTTTATGAACATTTATTCCATGTTTGAGATATTAGAATTCTTATAACTGGATCCATAACAACACACAGCCTTCCCAAGATGCATCTGGGCAGCACCCCATATGTTAAACTTCAGCCATGTTTTGAAAGCTGAGAATATGGGAGAGTTTCCATCCGAGTTTATACCAGTTGTAGAAACCAGTCAATCCACCAACCAAACGGCTGGCCGATCATTAAACGAAGTACAAAATATAAAGTAACACAACCTCGGGAGAACCAAGTATTAATTATTAAATATGGCAAGCTAGAAGCTAATAGTCATAGCAGATCTGAGAGCTGTGAAAACATTCAGATATGTTACTGCCTGTTTGGTAATAGATTAATTAGAGTCCTCAAGGAAGATGATCAAAAGGTTCTCTAAGGATCGACCATACTGGATGTGCAGCAAAAATTCTCCTCACCACATGGAGGGATTATACTATCCACTTCAGCTAATGAGGGAGCTGGTTGGCAGTTTGGCCATCTGCATGGGCTGAGTAGGGATCTAACAAGGGGACTGCCTCCCCCTCCAGAGATGCCAGTTTGCCCCCAAGATTGTTGTGTGCATGAGATGCCACGCATATCACACATAATGCATGTGTTACCTCATGTACATTGCGTGTGTGCAAAGCGCCTGTGATTCTGGAGGAGCTGGACACTGGAGCTGCAACACTCAACATGTGTTGTGTGCAGGACTGCCTCAAGATTGGGGCCCCCTTAAAACAAATATTGAGGGGGCCAAGGTGCCTTTGACCCCCTAGAGTTAGTGCACGGCTCCCCTCTTTTTCAGGCAAGGAAGACCATCCTCCTCTGGCTGCCCATCCACGTACAATTCAAGGGGATGAAGCTTCTCCTGGGTATCCAAGTGGGCAGGATCTCTTTGGTACCCAATTCTCTTTTGTTGCAAGAACGCAAGTCAGCTATTTCTGAAAACAATGAGTGCTGGGGAGCCCCTGGAACATTAGCTGTGTGAATATTCTCACCTCAATTAAAACTATTTTAATGCAAGGAGGTGAGATTGGCGGGGATTTGCAGAGCGAAAGCTGGCAGCTTTGCCAGCTGGCTCATTAACTTCTCTTTAATGTTCCTGCTTTGAGCAGCACCCCTGGGATCCTGAGGCCACTCGGGGGGGGGGGGGGGGCACATTTCCGTACTTGGAGGGCAACTCTTGTTCTGTGCAAAGCCTCGCCTCTTCCCCATATGCAAAGCAGAGATAACTCAGTACTCCTAAGAGGGCTGCACGGAGAGCATGCAGCTTTCTAAAGCTTCTTTGTTTGAAATTTGTTTGAAATTTCCCTGGAACAAATGCACACACAGAGACCTAAAAGCAGGACATCGTCCTCAGCACTAATACTACAGCATCAGCGGTCCATTGACCCCATTGCTCTTGAAAAGTTCTTGAGAAGTTCAGATTTGAAAAAAGGAAAAACCAGCAGATTTCTACACATTAGGGTTTGAATGAAGATATGTTTGCAAGTTTGTGAGCCGTATAAGGGTGTTAGAAGATGGCTGGATCAGACCCATCTAGTCCGGCATCCTGTTCTCACAATGGCCTTCCAAATGCCTCTACTGGGAGGTCTGCAAGCAGGATCTGAGCACAAGACCACTTTCTTCTCCCCACTTGCAAATTTCTAGCAAGTGCTTGTTAAGTGTGTGGGGAAGGGGGTCATACTGGAAAGCTGGAAATTCGAAGGCAGCTCCCATTTGGCTCCATCTGCATGTTATGAACCAGCGACAGAGGAGCAATGGGGCTTTGGGTTGCTTCCTTTATTCTTGCACAGATATGCTCCGGCCTGCATGCCTGGGCTTCTTGCAGTTTGTTGCCGTTACAAAACAGTAGTCCCACAAAACCACAAACGTTTCTTGTTCGGGATTGTTTGCTGCCTCATTCCAGCCTGGCATATAGAAGAGGCTGGTAAGAGGGCATGTTGAAAAACCGTCATCTTCAGTCTAGCAGTTTGAAAGCACAAAAAAGTGCAAGTAGATAAATAGGTACCGCTCCAGCGGGAAGGTAAACGGCGTTTCCGTGCGCTGCTCTGGTTCGCCAGAAGTGGCTTAGTCATGCTGGCCACATGACCCGGAAGCTGTATGCCGGCTCCCTCAGCCAATAAAGCGAGATGAGCGCCGCAACCCCAGAGTCGGCCACGACTTGACCTAATGGTCAGGGTTCCCTTTACCTTTTTACACCTTACATTTAAAGCATGACCAGTGTTTAAAGCACATGGCGTCCACCAAAGAACGTTGGGAACTGTAGATTGCCGGGAATTATAGTTCTGTGAGAAGAGAAACTACAGTTCCCATAAATGTTTGGTGGAAGTCATGTGCTTTAGATGTGCATTGTTAAATGTGCATTAAATGTAGCCCTATTTTACCTCCTCCTTTCTTAAATTGTAGCTTATGGCTGAAATGGAATGTATTTTTTTAAAAAACAACAACAACAAACCAACCCCGAGCAGCAGGGTTTCCAGAGGAATCTCTGGCCTGAGCAATGGACAATCAAATCAAAATTAGGCACACCACATGGCATTTTAAAAGGTGAGAAAACGTGCAATATTTGAACTATCAGGTTGTGAAGCTGAGTGCTTTTTACACCTTATTTCATTTTTAAGGTGCAAATCTTTAAAAGACAAACAATTAAATTTGCAAGCAGATTCCAGGTGGGAAATTTTGGAGGAATTACCCCCTCCTGCTCAAAGTGATTTTGGTGTTTAATCAACCACTCCCACATGAACAGCTACCCACAAAGCACTTTGCACTCTCTCAGAGGGCTACTTGCTCTGGGAATCTGAGTTAGTTTTGCACAACTAAAGTGGACTAAAGTACTCTGTTGCAACAAATCCGCTTTTGTGGGAACCCAAAGCAACTTTAACCAGAAGTGTTGCCATCCAGCTCCCATAAGTGGGAGTTGTCACATCCATTCTGCTGCAACTTAAAAGAATAATAATTAAAAAATCTGTGCTTGTAGTTGTAACAAACTTAGGTAAACCACTTTGTGAGGTCTGCCTGAAAAGCACCATATAAACATTGTAAGTAAATAATAGGACATATAATCTCTGTGTATGCAAGTCAGGAAGGATGCTCAGACACATAACCTCCCCACCAACCCCAGAATGAGTGCTCATGAGAAAGCAGGCCTTTTCTATCCTTCATTGCAAGCAAATCAGGATATACGCTCAGTGAACAGGTCATCACACCACCCGCCTGTCCCATGACTGCGTTTTCTGGACCTTCTGATTGGACAGCTCCCTCCCTTTGAGAGTCAGTGAACCCGAAGATCCTCCATTGCCTCAGCCCAGCTGCCTCCACTTCCCCTCTGATGTGTGGGTGTTGAACCACTGTGCAGTGTATTTCCCAGAATTCTTTGGGGGAAATGGTATAAGACCCCAAAGTGCTGATCCATGCTAGAAGTCCTCCTGCCGGTCAGATGTTCTTAAACCACCACCACTGTCCCTGTCTTTTCTTGTTCTGCAGCTGAGTGTAGAGACAGAACTCAGCCAGATAAAGGAATTGGGCTGGTCGCCTTTTGGAAAGCACATGTCTTACAATCCTGTGAAGTTTCTGACTTCGGAACTCACCTGTCAGGGGAAATAGCAGCACAATCCAAAGCCATCCTCCATGGGTCTGCATTGGAGTCTGTTTTCTGCCGCTGATTCTAGAGCAAAACCTTGTGAACAATTTAGAAAGCAGCAGCTTCCTCCTTTTCTATCTCTGCTTCCTCTTAACTAGAGAGTTAAAAGAAGAAATGCTGTAGAAATACTACAGATGATGAAGGCAGGCCAGGATTTGCAGGGTGTGGACATTTGTTTTCTTGAACTTTTTTTAAAAAACACACACGCCGAAAGCAGCCTCCAGGAAGTTTCAATGGCCATGTAAACACACGAAGATGCTAACGGGTAATGAGTCAAATAATCAGTCCCTCTGTATTGAGAGCCAGTGTGGTGTGATGGTTAGAGTGTCGGACTAGGACTTGGGAGACCAGGGTTCAAATCCCCCACTCAACCATGAAGTTGGGAAGCCAGTCAATGCTCCCAGCCTTACCAAATTATAGGGTTGCTGTAGGGATTAAATGAGGAGAGACCTGTCTGTGCCACCTTGAGTTCCTTGGATGAAAGAAGGTAGGATATAAATTCAATCCATTATTCTGCAAGTGATTAATGGGTTGAATTCCTTCTAGTTTAATGGCGAATTTTGGATATAGCAGAGATGTAAAAGATTTGGATTACAGTATTATAAAAGATGCAGGAGGAAATGATTAACAATGGGACCCACAAAGGGGAGGAGGGAAGTCCAGGAGATTCTGTGGAATGTTGACTTTATGTTGTATGTTGGATATGTGATTGTCAAATTTGAAAAACCAATTAAAAAAATATATCAATCAATTAATTGTCTGCTCCAACTGCCTGAGGCTCTCCAAGATCTCCCTCATTACCAACTCCTTGAGAACCTTTTTTAGATGGAGCTTTCTCCATCCCAAGCCTGCATTCTGCTGCTAAGCACTGTGTTCTCCTCTCAGCACGAGAAGTGGCAGGGAAAGGGCTGGCTTAATATTTTTTTTGTGATTTTTCTGCTGAAGCTCTGCCTCTGCTGCCCAGCAGCTTTTTGCTTTGCAGCGGAAAAGATCTAGGGGAGAGGAAGTTTGTGTATTAAAACAAGTGGAGGGAAAGGGTGAAGTTGTCCGTCTCTCATTCTTGGAGGAAGAGGAAGAGAAAGAGAAACTGTATATAAGATCCCCCCTGGAGGTGCTAAGTGTCAAAGTCGGTGTAAATATCAGACTTTGAAAAGTTGGTAGCACTAGATCAAGTTCATAAATCTTATTTAATTAATTAAACTAAATAGTTTTAACTGGCTTTTTAATAATTAATGTGCAATTAATTGTTGATGCACCAGAAGAAGTGATTGGTCTGTGCAGAAGTTCCCTTTTGCCTTGCCTTGCACCCCTGCCTGCCTGCCTGCCTGGTTCAGAACCCAGTTGAAGATTTGATCTTACCCACTGAATTGAAGCTCAGTTAAACAAAAACTCTCTTCAGATTTTCTGTACATCTGATAAGATCCAATTCAGTGGACAAGGCACAGAGCTGTGGGGCAATGAGAAAAGTTATGGGGTCATCACTCTGCCCCAGCTTCTACCATCTGAAGGCAGCCCTGTTTATGGAAGTTTTTAATGTTTGATGTTTTATTCTGTTTTTAATCTGTTGGGAGCTGCCCAGAGTGGCTGGAGAAACCTAGCCAGATGGGCTGGGTATATTATTATTATTATTATTATTATTATTATTATTATTATTATTACCAACCTAGCAGTTCAAAATCACACCAGTCCAAAATCACACCAGTACAAGTAGATAAATAGGTGGGAAAGTAAACAGTGTTTCCGTGCGCTCTGGTTTTCGTCGCGGTGTCCGCTTACGCCAGAAGCGGTTTAGTCATGCTAGCCACATGACCCAGAAAGCTGTCTGTGGACAAACGCCAGCTCCCTTGGCCTGAAGTGAGATTTGTGCCGCATCCTATAGTCATCTTTGACTGGACTTAACCATCCAGGGGTCCTTTACCTTTTACGATCAAAATGTGGGTGAACCCTTAACTGGACTCTGGCAAGACAAAAAAAAACATGCAAATACACCTGACCAGCATCTTTCGGAGTCTGCTGTGTATCCAAAAGGAACATCAGGGGAGAACTGGCCATCCTTGCTGAGCTGGGCAAGTCTGTTGATTTCAGTCCCCCCTCCATTTCTCATTTTTCCAGTTTTAAGTTAAGCTCTTCACACTTTCACATCAGTTTATGATTTTTTGAAAATCCACCAACATTTCAGTGCAAAGTTCTGTTAATATACTTTTTTTCTATAATGCATTATTGTATGTTATTTTCACTTTCACATTTCCATTTCTACGAACACTTTACCCTGGCATATACAATTTTTAAACATATTACTGGAGAAGTGCACTGCAAAACTTAAAGAAGTGCAGATTTTGAAAGATGACTGTTGCTTGGTTCTTGAAAAGTGTGAATTATGCAAGGTTGCCTTGAAAAGCAAACAGAATAAAATTTCTTCCCAATCTGTCCCTGAACCAAGGAAGGGTGTGCTGAGCAGCTGAAGAAGAATGGACAGGAAGAAAGGGGGAATAGTTATTTATTTAAAATCGGGCATTATGTTTTTTCATTGTTGAAGATCTCAAAGTCCTTAGAAATCAAAGCATTACAGACAGTCATTTAACAAGGTAATATACATGCACACAACATTCAAAATTACCCTAAAGTGCCAAACAAAAATGCACATACCTACAAGAAAACCAATCAAATGCCAATTAATCTGGAAGGGGAGACAAGTGAGTGAGTTCTGTGGATGCCATTGCAGAAGAGGGGTCCTTTCTCATGAAGATAATTCATCTTCTCTCCAAAGGTGGAGGCACTTGAAGCAGGGGCCTGCATAAAAGATCTCTACAATTCTCTTGGAAGCAGACAACCCTGCCGTCCTGGGCTGCTGCAGATGACGGGTCCACGTTTCTGCTCAATTTTGACTCCAAATATTCATGTATTTTGACTTCCAGTGCATATTTTCTATTGCAAATAAGGGTCCCAAATAGGCAGCAGATAAGAATGGGTGGAAAGCAACAGATGGGTGGACAGAGACACTGTGACGGCCACCATAAAAGAAAAAAGAAAATAAAAGAAAAGAAAAGAAAAGAAAAGAAAAGAAAGATCTTCACAGAGCATATAGCCAAATGATGGTACAGTGGTACCTCGGGTTACATACGCTTCAGGTTACAGACTCCGCTAACCCAGAAATAGTACCTTGTGTTAAGAACTTTGCTTCAGGTTGAGAACAGAAATTGTGCTCCGGCGGTGCAGCGACAGCAGGAGGCCCCATTAGCTAAAGTGGTGCTTCAGGTTAAGAACAGTTTCAGGTTAAGAACGGACCTACGGAATGAATTAAGTACTTAACCCGAGGTACCACTGTACTTGTTCCCACAAGAGGTAAGGCTGGCCACCAACTTGGACTGCTTTAGAATGGAATGAGACATTGCATTGGGTGGTGTGAGGCATTTTGCAAACCTCAACAATTAACTGATTGCCGGGGTTTGCAAAACACAGTGCTTTGATTTCAAACCATGTGGGCAAAAGCAGGCTGCCTGATGTAATTGTGAAGACAGGTGATTGACATGGTGCATTTTTTCCTTCTGCTCTGCTTTGGAATAGCAGGTTTCTACGAGATGCTGCTGCTGCTGCTGGTGCCCTGGTTTGCTGTGATGGCTGGTACCCAGTGGGATGCGCAAGGCAGGAAGCTCAACAGACAATGACAGGTGGAGCCAACTCATTCTAGTTTTGCCCTCCTCCTTAACCCGAGGTATACCACTGTATATAAGACCTTAAATTTTTTATTTCACTCTGGTGGTCCAGTCTCTGCTACTGCTTTGTCCCCTTGGTCCTTGGTCCAGTGGGTTGCTAGAGAATTTTGTCATACTCAGTGGTTTCAGGAGGTCTTGGGTTGTTCACTGTCTCGTAGACTGTCTTGGAGTCCTGGTCTTCACACTGCAAGAGAAAACAAACACATGTCCACAGGCACAAGTTGCTGCCTATTCTGGAAGATACTGCTGCCTGTTTGCAGAATGAGCACCAATTCAGCAATGCACATCAGAATACCAGCTGAGCCCTGTTGGCCGGAAAAGCCAAGGTGGGTCTGCCTAGTCCAGCAGGCTCTTCCCCATAGTGGTGTCTCCGAAATTGCCAAAAGCACAGCATGAGTAGCTATCCTAAGCTCCTGCTCATCCCCAGCAGCCTAGTGGTGAGAGTGTTGGACTAGGACCTGGGAGACCAGGGTTCAAAGCCCCACTTGACCTTGGGCCATTCTCTTCCTCTTAGCCTAACCTACCTCACATGGTTGTTAGGGGGATTAAGTGAGGAGGGAGAGGACCATGTGTGAACCAAATGTGGACACAACACAGATCTTTGTCCAATCTGATGCCCTGCAGGTGTTTTGGCCAACAACTCCCATCAGCCCCAGCCATGGTCCTATCAGTGCCAGCAACATATGGCTGTCCTAGCTTAGGCTTATGGGAGTTGTGGTCCTAAATGTCTAAAGGGTACCAGGTTGGGGAAGTCTGCCATAGATGGCGAGCTGAGCCTCACAGATTCAGAAGGAGAAGGATGTGTGTCTGCGAAGGTCAAGAGTTTAATACTGGGATAGTTACAAACCTAAAGGTAAAGGTAAAGGTCCCCTGACAGTTAAGTCCAGTCACAGACAACTCTGGGGTTGTGGCGCTCATCTCACTTTACAGGCCGAGGGAGCCGGCGTTTGTCCGCAGACAGTTTTTCCGGGTCATGTGGCCAGAATGACTAAGCCGCTTCTGGCACAATGGAACACTGAAACCAGAGCAGCCCATGGAAACGCCGTTTACCTTCCTGCCGGAGCGGTACCTATTTATCTACTTGCACTTTTTGGCATGCTTTCAAACGGCAAGGTTGGCAGGAGCTGGGACTGAGCAACAGGAGCTCAACCCATCACGGGGATTCGAACCGCTGACCTTCTGATCAGCAAGCCCAAGAGGCTCAGTGGTTTAGACCACAGCGCCACCCGTGTCCCTAGTTACAAACCTAGCTTGCATTAAAAAAGAAAGCAGCAGATTGAAAATGATGCAACCTGTGTCGATGGGGTAAGTTGAGAATATACGTGTGGCTTCTCTTGCATTGTGAAAGTTCCTTTTTACCACTTTGCAGAACTTATTGCAGCTTGCTAGTCACAAGGAGGGGCAAAGTGGCTGTGAAATGCACTCGCATAGACTATGGGGAATCTTGGGGGGGGGGTCATCTCCCAACCATGGAGAGGCATTTTTCAGACTTCCCCCTTTGCAAGCGTGGGAAGCCAAGGAGCTCATTTCCATTAAAAAAGAAAATGAAAGCTGAGGCTGTTAGGAAAATAAATATAGCAGCTAAGACCACATTCTGTGCTGTATTGTGGTGTGACTCCCCCCCATACACACCTGGAGATTCCACTCACATCTTCCCACCCCCACCTTTAACGCAACCACAGATCTTGCAACTTTCTATGCCACCAGCCTTGAGTAACATGTGGCTTTGCAATGGATCCGGTTTCCCCACTCCCCTTTCCATGCTACAACCCATCTCCACTTGCTAAGAAATAGATGTTTAAAAATCCACGTGCCTCTTGAGGCTTGGTGATCTCTGAGTAAATTGTTTTCTCACTCTTTTCTCTGGTTCTCCGCATCTTCTCATCGTCTGTTTGCAAAGGATTCTGGGAAAGAGAAGAAGACATTTACAGGGTGGTGGTGGTGGTGGTCAAACAGGCCTTGTGGAGCTGGAACATCACTGGAAAAAACCCAACTACTGATTGCCATGAATCTCAAATCTGTATCCTGCCAAAGAGGGATCAGGTTTCCTAGGGCAGTTGTCTTTAACCTTGAAATAACAGATGTTGTTGGACCCCAACTCCCATCATCCCTGACCATTGACTAAGCAAGCTGGGGATAATAGGAGTTGTAGTCCAATAACATCTTGGGACTTAAGGCTGAAGAACTGTGCCCTAGGGTGGTTGTGCAAAGAGATGGCCAGCTTCAAAGTACTTAGTATTATCTTAGAGAGGGGCTAACCAACATGGTGTCTTCCAGACATGGTTGGCCACAAGTCCCATCAGTCCAAGCCAGCATGGCCAATCGTCAGGGATTATGGGAGTTGTAGTCCACAGCATCTGGAGAACACCACATTGGCTATCCTCGGCCCGCCTTATAGAATGACAAGGAAGAAGAAGGGATTCAGCTTCCCCCTCACTTTAAACACACACGCTGATTCCTGATCTCAAGATGATAAAAAAATAATAATTGTTTGGAAGAGTTTAGGAGAAGATTCTTATGTAGTTTTGGGAGATGTTTTTAATAAGCTGTTAAACCAAGCTGACCGTAAGAACGTAAGACAACCCTGCTGGATCATCTAGTCCAGCAACTTATTCTCACAATGGCCAATGTGATAGGAATTTTGAGGTCTTAGATATATGGTAATGTTCATAAGTGTACCAACCAAGCACGTACATAGATCAGCACAGGAAGACCGACCTGGAACCATTTTGATTCCTAAACTGAGCAAATGTTTTCTCTGCAAGGTCAAAGTGGGAAACCTCCCATTGTCTCTTTCCTCACAAATCCTGTCTTAAGGGCACATTTAAGATATGAATAGGGTGTGAGCCTGTGACCTGGCCCAGAAAATAAGTATTTATCACTACAAAAGAATGGCCGGGCTCCCTAGGCAATCCAATCAAGTAACCTGCCAGACAGGAGATAAACGACAGGAGAAAAACAACATTCAAATTTCTGTTTTAGACCAGCTTTTTTGTGATGTAGGTGTGATGTATCTGGAGGGTGGACTTAGGTTACACCCCTACTGTGATGTATGTATGATGTTTCTGGGGGTGGTCTTGATCTACAGGGTGGCAGTTTCAGAAGTCTTTATAAGGCCTTGTACTCAGTTCCTCCTCCTTTCCTGCGGGTGAGGGGAGCACCCTGTTGCAACAGATCAATAAAGATCAAGCTTACTAGCTGCTTTGCTTCTCAATATTCTCTGGTTGCCTCTGTTATTCTCTCCTACCAATAGGGAACCTATGCAAGGACCTATATGGGCTCTTGGATACCCCATAAGGGAAAAGGGCAATTTTTGTTTACAACACCAACCAGATGCCTGCAGGAAACCAGCAAGCAGGACCTAAGCACGAAAGCTCTCTCCCCTCCTGTGTTTTCCAGCAACTGATATTCAGAAGTGTAACTGCCTCTGACTCTGGAGGCAGAGCAGAGCCATCATGGCAAGTAGCTCTTGATAACTTAGTCCTCCATGAATTTGTCTAATCCTCTTTTTTTATTCCACCCAAGTTGGCGGCATCACTGGCTCCTGCGGGAGGGAGTTCCATAGTTTCTGTGTTGCATTTAAAAGTACTTCCTTTCAAAACAAAAAATGATGGAAAAGTGGGATAGACATAAGATATATGTTCAAAAATACAGTATAGGTTCACTATCTATGCTAGCATTCGATTGGCGTTGGAGAGAGACTGAGCTGAGAAATAAGACCAAGGGTACATATTGATATAGGAATGTATTAGATAAAATGTAAAGAAATATACAATAATAAGAGTACATTCATTTGTAAAAAAGGAGTATACAACGGGATAGACAGTAAGTCCAAAGTGTTGGTACATATATGATTTTGGAAAAGTTTTTTGTCCTTGTTTTTTTCTTTTTCTTTTAGTATATAAGCTTTGCATACATGTTGAAAATTATAGTATAATAAGCCTTGTGGTGTAATATGATAATGTTTACCGATGTAACATAAGAACTTTAATAAATAAAAAAAAATTCTAAATAAATAAATGTACTTCCTTTTGTCTGTCCTGAATCTTCCAACCTTCAGTGGATGTCTGCGAGTTCTAGCATTATGAGAGAGGGGGGAAATGCTTTCTCCATGCCATGAATAGTTTTGCGAATTTCTATCATGCCACCTCGTACTTGCTCTTTCTCTAAATTAAAAAGTCCCATTGCTAATTACTAATAAAATGGTTCGTATTGTTATTAGACCACATTTCTAATGCCAAGAAATTCTATGCCATTTGCAGAAAGTATGCAGCTTTCAGGGGAACTTTTCAGGGGCAAGACAATTTTTGCAGTGGGTTTTTCATGTAGGAGAGGAAGAAAGAGGCCCTTGTGCTTCCTGTACCTTGTGCATCTTTCGGAAAGGCCCTTGGCTCATTTGTAGAATGCTTGCTGGTCTGTGCACTCAGAAGGTCTCATGTACAATTCTTGACATCACTGGTAGCATTGGGAATATTCTCTGCCTCAGACCCTGGAGAATCATTGCCACTAATTGTAGACAGTACTGAGTTAAATAGACCAATGGTCTGATCTGATATAAGGCAGCTTCCTGAGTCCCTATCTCTGTGCTCTGAATCATCTAATCTGAAATCATAGCAGAGATCCTGTAATCAGGACACAATTCCTCAGTTTTCTGCAGTGCTTGGAATGAATAATAGAATCATAGATTTGTGGAGTTGGAAGGAACCCTGCGGATCTTGCCCAACCACCTGCCAAGCAGGAATCTCAGCTAAAGAATCCATGACAGATGGCCATCCAACCTCTTCTTGTGGTTTAGAGTGGTGGATTCGTAATCTGGTAAACCGGGTTCAATTCCCGGTTCCTCCACATGCAGCTGCTGGGTGACCTTGGGCCAGTCACACTTCTCTGAAGTCTCTCAGCCCCACTCACCTCACAGAGTGTTTGTTGTGGGGCAGGAAGGGAAAGGAGAATGTTAGCCGCTTTGAGACTCCTTCGGGTAGTGATAAAGCGGGATATCAAATCCAAACTCTTCTTCTTCTTCTTAAAAACCTCTAATGAAGGTCCACCACCTTACAAAGTTTCACTGTCAAACGGCTCTTAATGTCAGAAAGTTATTCCTTAGGTTTAGTCAAAATTCCCTTTCTTGTAATTTGAATCCATCGGTTCAGGTCCTCCCCTCTGGAGCAGCAGAAAACAAGCTTACTCCATCTGTCTTGTGACAGGCCTTCAGATATTTGAGGATGACTATCACATGTCCTCTGAGTCTGATCTTTTCCAGGCTAAACATACCCAGCTCCCTCAACTGTTCCTCATATGGCTTGGTTTCCAGACCCTTGATCATCTTGGTCGCCCTCCTCTGCACACCTTCCAGGTTGCCAGAACAGGACAGGACTACAAGGGTGGCCTGACCAATTTACCCAATTAATTCAAAAAGCTTTGAACTAAAAGCAGTATCCGCCAGCTAGAACATGAACTAAGTCCATTTTGAGAACTTTATACTTGAAGATGAACTAGAAACCGTTTATTTTCTTACTTTTTTAAAAAAATTACTCTTTATATTCTTTCAACCTTTAAGCTCAAAGAATGTTACGGCTGGGAAAAATGAAAGTAATGCTTCATATTCCACTGTGTAGGCGTTTTGATGTTTCCTCAGTCTTAAGCGTATTTTACACTTCACCACAGATGCTCATAACATTCTGAAAGCTGAAAAGAAATTGCTGAGGAACATTTGAACAAACCGTGAATTGAACTGTGAACTGGACACAAACCAAACCCATTCATTTTGTAACGGGACAACCATGAACTGGAGTCAGTTCCTTTTGGGACACGTTGTACTTGTACTTCAACAACAACTAGTTTCTTTTTTTAAAATTTCCTGTTTTTCTGTACCAATATTTTCAGGTCTGAAGCTCTGTTTTTCTAATGTAGATGGATGGTAGCAGCTTCCTACCTGTTTGGGGAGGTGCACTGTGGTGTAGATGGTCTGGGGCACATCCTTTTTCGCCTTTGGTCCTCTCCGCTGTTGGGTTTCCGATGGGGAATTCTGTGAGTGGAAGAGAAAGCCGCAACGTTTACTGGTGCCTGTGATATTGTGGGTTGGAATAAATTTAATTAAGAATAATAATAATAATAAAGGTGACAAGAGGGATAAGCAGGACATTGTTATGATGGCTTTACCACCAAGGGGGTAAATTATCCCTAAACTATCCGTATTAACTGTTGTATTTTAAAAAGTCAGACTTCCCCCCCCCCTCTAGTCCACCAAAGAAGTGAATAGAGCAGCCCAAAGAAGTACGTAATCATTGCCTGTTTGGCCTCTGTGATCCGGGAGGAGCATGCAAGGAATTCTGGGATATAAGCCATGGATGTGGCCAGAAATGAAGCCAAAAGTCACTTATAATTTTTTTTAAAAGGCCATGCAGATGTTTATTGAATTTTGGTGACTAAAATATGGTGTGAATGGAAATTCTCAAGCTATGTGGTTTCCCCCCCCCCTTTTTTTTTTTTTTGCAAAGTGGATGCGATGATTAAAATCCTCATTTGTGGAGCAAAGTAAAATCAGATACACATCACACGTTTCTGAGCTTTTAAGAAGGTGGTTTTAATTTTTTGATAAAATACTTGTGAAATAGAAACTAACACTTCCCCTACCCACCCCTTAGGAAAGTAAAAATACCTTGAGAGACTGGCTCCACCCACAGTTTCCACTGACTTTTTTCAAGAATATGGTATTGATGTAAGCAAATGTGAGAGAATGAGTGTTTCGAAGTCCATGCCTGAGATCTTTCGGAAGCACTGAAGCACCTCCTCACAGGTCTTCAGTCCTCAAGAGACTAACCCAGCAAAAAGGTGTGAACATGTCGCTGGTATTTTAAGCATGATCAACTACTACTGAGTTGTGCTCAGGGCTTATTTGCTTTTGAAACCTTGCCCCCATTTTGAATTCCATTGTAGTTATCATTTACTACTCATCATGTTCACTGTAGGAGGGGGTTGGGGGGGAGGTGATTCTGGTAGATCTCTGGCCCCTCAGCGATCTCCTCCCCCCCCCAAAAAAAAGCTCTACAACTTTGGTCCAACGATGGGTAGATTACTGCCAGTTTTTTTATACTGTGAGTAGATCACAGTCTATTGGGAGTTGGGCGTCCCTGGTCTACAGGATCAACAGTGATGGGCAGGACCATGATGTGGGCACTGATACCTTGGAGAGATGCTGCCAGGCAATGATCGGCCTTCACTGACCTGATGCCTTCCAGATGTTTCGGACCATGACTCTCAACTGCTCCCATTAGGACATTTGGAAGGCACCGTTTGGGAAAGACTGGTGTCTACAAGACCGAGCTTAGTGAACCAAGGGTGCACTTGATCCAGTTCAAAACAATGTGCTCTGATCATCAGAATGCATTACCCTTCAGTGCATTCACACCCATTCTTTTGAACCTGGTACACATGAAATTACCAACAATCTGGTAGTTTAATTCTGAAATGCTGTGCTTTGAAGCAGTTCTAAAGCCAGTTCCGCTCTCATTTCAAAAGTGTTTGAGTGGTGAATCCCAGGAGTATAAAGTTGGAACTGTTTCCTGGGGATGATGGTCCTACATTTCTGGCGTCAGGGGTGGTTGTGTCATGGAGGAGCACCCCACACAACCCGCCCATCCACCGCCTGCCTACTGCAATCCTACCTGTGTCTGCTCAGAAGAAAGCCCCATGGAATTCAATGGGGCTTACTCACTGGTAGGTAGGACTGAAACAATGGGGAGGGGGAAGACATGCTAATCTCTGCTCACCAGTCTCTGCAAACAAGAATGTGGGGAGGGGGGGTGTCGATCTGTCTCCTTTCACTCACTTTGAGAAGAAGCAAAGCTGGGTTCTCCAAGCAGGTACAGTGGAACTCATGAGCAACCCTCCCACAATGGCTATGCTCCACTTCCATGTTCAGAGGCAGAAATGCTTCTGAAAACCAGCTGCTAGCAAACCGCAGGAGGGGAAATTGCTCTTGTGCTCAAATCCTGCTTGTGGGTTTCTCACAGTCAGCTGTTTGGCCACTGTGAGAAGAGGATGCTGGACCAAGTGAGCATCTGGCCAGTGGCTCACCTCTGAGGGTGAAGGGAGAGCATAACCACTGTGGCTAGAAGACATCAATAGCTTCCTCTTCCACAAATTTGTGCAATCTTCTTTTAAAACCAGGCAGTGTGTGTGTGTGTGTGTGTGTGTGTGTGTGTGTGTACGCACGCCAGTCAGAAGAGGGGCTAAGAAAGAGTTTAAGCTTCAGCTCTGTGATGTGTTCATGTAGACTTGTCCTCTCTTAAAAGGTAAAGGTAAAGGGACCCCTGACCATTAGGTTCAGTCGTGACCGACTCTGGGGTTGCGGCGCTCATCTCGCTTTAGTGGCCGAGGGAGCCGGCGTACAGCTTCCGGGTCATGTGGCCAGCATGACTAAGCCGCTTCTGGCAAACCAGAGCAGCACACGGAAACGCCGTTTACCTTCCTGCCAGAGTGGTACCTATTTATCTACTTGCACTTTGACGTGCTTTCGAGCTGCTAGGTTGGCAGGAGCAGGGACTGAGCAACCCAATGGAGCTCACCCCATTGCAGGGATTCGAACCGCCAACCTTCTGATCAGCAAGTTCTAGGCTCTGTGGTTTAACCCACAGCACCATCCACATCCCTTGTCCTCTCTTACTTGGGAGTAAATCCCAAGGTGCTCTTGGCTGCAGACACAGGAAGATGATCACTAGGGGAGTTGTTGAGGTGAAACATGGACAGACAGTGGGCCAAGTGGAAACACATCAAACCGTGATGCTGTGTACCAGGATTTGCAAAATCAAATGGAAATGCTTACAGGAAAAACAGCCTTGCTACATTTTAACCCCTTAACGTGTACATACCACTTGAGTGGAAAATCCCTCCGTGGCTCAGTTGGCTCAATGGAACTTACCTGGGGAATGTTTCCAATTAGAGAATAAACAGTGTGGCACTCTTTGGATTCTGCAAAGAGAAATCATGTATGTTAACTGAATGGGCCTCCACCCCATTCAGATATGCTTTGATTATGATTCTTCTTATAGCCCTTCCAAGGAGCTCACAAATTCTAATTACTACAGTAATTGTCTAGACTCTAGGCAGATAGGTCTCTCTTTCTGGCCACCTTTGTTGTTTGGTCTTGCAAATGAAAGAGGATAGATCTGCCCAAGAGAAAGTCATTTTCTTTTATTTTCTCTGTGTTTCTGGAGGACTCTCATCAGTGAATTTGGAGTTGTCAGCTGAGGCACTGGCTATTGATTAATGCATTAGAAAATAATCCATTAGAAAATGTATGTTAGGATTTAGTTTTTAAAATGCTGTTAAACGCCAGGAAAGAGGAGCACAGGAGAAACATCAAGAAGCAGATTAGTTTTTGCAAAAAATAAAAATGGCAAAAATGTTAAATGTAAGCAGAAAGAGCCAATCAATAAGCTTTGCAGTTTAATCATATATATTTTTATTTCACACACACGATCACAAAACAGGGAAGGAACATAAATGCAAAATCCTCCATAGGAGATTGTTTATGTTGCAGATGTAAACCAGTTTAAAATCCTCCATCACTGTTATGGACATAAACCAAGGAATCCTGGGAACGGTAGCTTCATTGAATGGTCTGGCACCTTTCATAAAAAGGCCTCAGCAAATCTAACTACAGGTCCCAGGGTCCTTTGAATGAATCCAAAGTCATTTAAACCAACTTTAAATTTGTGGTAGAGAGAGAAAAGGTATTTTGTTCTAGGACCTACAAACACGTCTACAGCAATCTGTTGCTTATTGTCAAGAAAAACAAGAGAAATGAGCAATCATTTCCAGAATAGTAGTTTTAGGGGGTTTATACTGTACAAAATTCACAGCTTTCAGTCAAAAAGCCCGGCAGCAATGGACTTTCTCTGGGTTTTCCCTCTATAAAATTCACGTTCTTCATAAAACTGCATTATGTACATCACTGCAAAGATTGTTCACTTTTACTATAGATTTGAGTACCTAGTCTTTTCTTCTTACTGAAGTTTCTGTACCTTCCAAATTAATGTTCACTTTTGTTAATCAAGCGTTTTGTATTGCCATTTGTTTTAATTTCTTTGCTCTGTATTCACACTTTCTACTTCTCTCTCCCCGCCCCCCGCCCCCGTTTCCTTGAGAGCATCTGCCTTCATTGGCCGTGTTCACCCATACTTGGATTCTGTTCCTGGAAGGCAGACACTGTATTTTCATCTTTACATGTATTTTACCAAGAGGAGGGCAAAATTGTTCCAGGTCTCATTTTAAGGCAATGGAGGAACTCTCGCAGGCACCTACTGGACAACACCTGTAGCATCACAAATAGCAAGTCATGTGGGTTGCATCCAATGTTAGCCATACTCAGTGTAAACCTATTAAAATTAAGGGACCTAAGTTACTCATGTCCATTAATTTTTATGGGCCTACTCTAAGTAGAACTTAGTTGAATATCACCCACCTTGCTTGCACGACGTTTGGTTTAAAAAGACTTCTTTTGCTTGTACTTTACGTTTAGTATTAGTCCTTTCTAAGCAGAGCACTTCTTCATTCATCATCATCATCATCATCATTATTAAAATTTCTACTGCACAGGATGGCAAACCACGAAGTAGCAAAACAATACAATTGACAATAAAATAAAAACCTATTTAAATCATTTAAAAAACACTAATAAGATGTATAAAATTTTTTAAAACACATAAGCACTCATGACATACCACCTTTCCAGGTAAAAAGAATACCCAAACATTTCTCTAGAGATTAAGTACGTAGGTAATTTTTCTCTCTTTCTTTCCTCTCCTTCACATCCCACAGCCCTGAAATATTCACACTCAGGAGTCACTGTGTGAGAGGAATGCAAGTATGGATTCTTCCCATTGTACATTCTCAACATATGAACTGATAAACCATCGTAGAACCATGGAATTGTACAGTTGGAAGGGGCCATTTGGCCTACCCCTAACGGTCCAACCTCCTGCATTGCAGGAATCCTTTGTTCAATGTGGGGTTCAAACTCACAACCCTGAGATTAAGAGTCTCATGCTCTACCAACTGAGCCATCCCAGGAATGACCAAAAACAACTAAGAAGAACATTGGAGAACGGGGACTGAACCCGCAACCTTGGCGTTATCAGCACCATGCTCTAGCCAACTGAGCTATCCAGTAGATGGCAAAAGACAAGAGGGAGTCAGTTGCCAAGCGTGAAATTCTGTCAGTTTCCAGTTTTCCCTTGTCAGTTCTAATGAGAGGCAAAGAGCCTTCAGCTAATGTGTAAGAGGCCAGGAAGCTTGCGTTTGTGTTTGAAATTTATCCAAATATGCTAAGATAAATTAAATAGAAACACTTGCAAAATAACAGCTAGGCTAAGGATTTAAATATGTGAAGTTATATAACAACATGTTTAAAGTTAAGATGAAAAGAAATAAAGATGTTAAGAGGATTAAGTAAATTTTATGAGATATTATCTTGGAAAACCGTTATAATGATATATCATGAAATTCAGTCAAGGGAATTTGAGGAAGTCATTTAACAATGATACTAAGATTGGACCAAGTTCAGTCATGATTTATGTTTGTTTGTTTGTTTGTTTGTTTGTTGTTTGTTTAAAAATTTGGAAAATTAATTTTAAAAAGGGGGGGAAAGGAAGCTTGCATTTGTGTGTGTACTGAGTGGTGATCCTGGCCCAAGGATGGTATAAGACGCTCTTGGATGGGGCCTAACTGGGCAAATTAGGGAACAGAGCTGTTATCTGATTAAATGACTCTTTAGTTGATTAATCATGTTAGTTGCTTATTGTCAAGAAAAACAAAGAGCAATCACTTCCAGAATAGTAGTTAGTTGATTAATCAAATGATGTTTCATTAAATCTGCACATAAATAGAACACTACTGAAAGCAGGGAAAGCCCTTGCCATTAGAGGATGCACACACACACACACACACACACGTCTCAAAAGTGTCGCCACCTTAGCAGAGGCCTTCCCATGTGTGCAGGGAGAGAGGGAAGGCAAGAGGGGTTGCCAATTCTAAGGTGCTGTTGTACAGCGTTGGTTCAAAATGATCAGATATCCAATTAATTTAGGGCACTTCTGAAGCTAACCTGTAGACTTTTTAAATTGGTTAATCTAACCGATTAATTGGCAAAATGCTGCAGCCTGAATAAGGAGGGCTGGTGGTCAGCGGACAGTGTAGTCACAAACCAGCCAGGATCCACAGCAGAGACGAGTGTCACACTCCACTTTGAGGAGGAAGTGGGTGATTCCCTCAGAAACCCAGTGAAAGCATAGGCACTGGGGCAGGGAGGGAAGGAGCAGAGCACCAGCTGTTGCATTTTAACCTGGTTGTTGCCATTAACAATAAAAAAAAATTTCCATCTTCTCCTCACAACAACCCTGTGAGGTAGGTTAGCTGAAAGATACCGAACGGCGCAATGTGAGCAGAGGGGTGATTTGAACCTGGGTTTCCCTAGCACTAGTTCAACACTGTGACTGGCAGGTTTAACAGGAGCCCAAGAGAGTCACACTCAGCTCCTGCCTGTGGGACGGCAAAAGGAGAATGGGGGTGCGTGATGTGAGGGAGCAAGGGAGCACCGAATCAGACAGGGAAGGTGGCAGCGGGGTGGTGGGGACATCCTGTTTCCAACAGTGTGCAGAAACTCGTAGCCGGCTCTGGGGAGAGGCCGGAGGGGTGCGTGTGTGTGCAGAGGGCCCCTCGCCTCACTCAGGGATCTGTAGCACCACCTGCCAAGTAATTAGGAGACATATTTCAACCTGGGATTGAAAGTCTACATCGCCAATCATCACATCTATTAATTGTTCGCTGCTCAAAGCAAAAAAGCGTGCTTTGAAACTGTCCCACTTGATAGAAACGAGAGCAAGTTTAAACGGACTTGCTGAAGTGTGCAGAGACCAGTTGCAAAAGCCTGCTGCACCACTCCTCCACAATTATTCTAGGAACCTAAGAAGCAGGCTGCTGGATCAGGCCAAAGGCCCGTCTAATCCAACATCCTATTCTCACAGTGGCCAACCAGATGCACCTTATGGGAAGCCCATGAGCAAGCCAAGGGTGTGACAGTCCTCTGCCTACTTCCGACCCTCAGCAACGGGGATTTAGAGACAGGCTGCCTCCAGGAATTTGCTTAATCCCCTCCTAGTAGCCACTAGCCCAGTGAAGGACATGAATCAATTAGGCATTTTGCGGCAAAGTACTATCCTTTGTCTGCCTGTCCTGAATCTTCTGCAAATCTATTTTACATGGGATGACTACAGATTCTAGGATCATGAGAAGAGGAATTGCCCGCTTTTCCTATAGGGGTTGGATGGGCACTGTCAAAGCAAGAAGGGGTGGCTGTTTTACCTGACTGACATGCAGAATCCAGCTGTTTCCTGTGGGAACCTTTGGAAAGGAAAAAAAAACAAAGTGAAAAAGGGGAAGTGAGCGAAACAAAAGCAGGGACAGATGTCTTAATGCTGATCTCCCCTCCCTTCAGCAATTTGCTGCAGGGCTGTTTTTCATGCAGGATCCTGTGGAATAGCCACTGGTGCCAAGTAGCACTGAGCTTTGTACAACTATCCCTTTGTTGGTAAGTGTTGCCAATTGACCAGGGGGAAAGAAAATCCTGCTTGGTCTGCTATCATATGTTGGACACAGGTACCAGCCAGTAAAGCTGTTCACTATCTGCAGAGCAAGGAGATGCAATGGGGAGAGGAGCAAGCTCTGGTAAAAAGAGCTGGCAACCCTAGCAGGGACAGCCCTTTCACATTTAGGCAGGAAAGGAGAGGAAGACCTTCCCTGTCCCCCCGGGGGCCGTGGCACCCACAAATCCAAGCGCAGGGACTTCGCTGATTCCCCTAGTCAGACTGCATATGGCTCAATGGGGTCAGCAGGTGGATTGAGATGTAAAGAACCAGTTCAAATGTGTGCTGGAAATGTAAAATGTAAAAGGAAGGAAGGTACTGTTTATCATACATGGTGGTCATGTGGGGTGGTAAAATCTTTCTGGGAAATGATATATAATGAATTGGGTGTGTGTGTGTGTAAGATAACCTTTGTTAAAAAACCCCAGAAGCTTTTCTGTTAGGAATCATAGGTGTGGACCTACCAAAAGAAAAGATTGTTTATGTATGCAACGACAGCAGTAAGGATGCTCTTAGCCCAGAGATGGAAAGAAGAAAAAGTACCGAGTGGCAGACCAAGCTGGTGGAATATGCCAAAATGGCGAGATTGACGGGAAAGATCAGAAACCAGGAAGACCAAATATTTGTGAAAGACTGGAATAACCTTTTAACATATTTGAGAGACCACTGCAAACAGCTGAAATCATTGGCAGGAATGACAATGACACTTGTAAAGTAACAAGAATTTTGGATGCTATGGATATTTAATAGATGCAGGAATAAAATTTAGAAATGGAACCCAGGGAGGGAGGGAGGGAGGGAGGTCTGAAAGTTCGAGAGAACCTTTTCTTTTTGTTTCTTTTTTCTTTTTGAATTGTTATGCTTGTTAATTTCTATGTAAAACTAATAAAAAATATTGCATATATAAAAAAGAGACTAGCCCAATGGATGGCTGATGGATGTCAACTGCTCGGGGCTGTGATCAAGAGTGGCCTCTCTCAGGGCTACGTCTCCAAGTGGTTTAACAATCAATCCTTCTTCCCAGAGAACTGTATCTCTGTGAGGACTAGATGACCAACTCTACAATTCTATGATTCTCTTAGTTTAGAATCGTTCACTTTTTCAACAGGGAATTTTAAAGCGGTTCAGATAGTTGTGTGAAACCCCTTACCTCTTTTCTTCTTCCACCACACAAAAAGTCCAGCGCAGGTGATGGCGATTACAACTGCCACTGCAAAGATAGACACTATGACCATAGAGGTGCTGCCAGTAGGTTTGTCTTCTTAAACAAACAAACAAACAAACAAACAACAATATAATTTAGTTATTCCAGTACTGTAGTAATGATAGAATTGCGAAAACATTGCTGAAGCTAATTCACAAGGGCTTTGCTAAGCTTACTTAAATTGCATAACTTTTTTTCTGTATAAACCTATTCTTATGTCAGCAACTCATTCACTGTAATATCTGATCTTTAGCGTATGCTTTAAAAAAAATAAAAGAACACCCCCACCACCTCTGATTTAGGCTGACAAAGGAATGTGGCAGATGAAATTAGATGGAGGACAAGCAGTGCTTTTTTTTCTAAAAAAATGTTTAGGGGACTCTCCTTTTCCTACTCATATTGAAATACTGCCCCTCAATGAGGCCAAACTTAGATTCACAAAATGTTTAGGAGTATGCGCACCCCTGCATCTCCCTCCAAAAAAGCACTGAATAAAAGTAAATAACTGCCACACAAAGAAGGACAACGTCTTCTAAAAAATCTGCTGTGACATCTCAAACCTTTGACAGCACCTTTGGATTATAGACCAACACCCCCAGTCTACAAACGGCCCACCCTTGGGCATAAGGTGCTATTTTGCAAAGGTGCCAACATTTTTTTTTATTGGAAGTCTTAAAAAAATTTTTTTTTAAGTATTCTTGTACTATAGAGTACACATAATGACATTTAATACATAAAATAACACAGCTGTGGAACAAGAAAATAACATCCATTGTGAAGGGAGAAATTGCCTTTGCTTTTAAATGCTTCATGACACACAAAAGCTTGGCAGGTGAACCCTGCCCAGGTACAGCTGAATCTGTGGATTATGGTTTCTCTCAATTTCTTCTTTTTCCAATATTTTGTTTTGCCCCATAGCAATAATTTTTAAAAGTGCAGTGCATATGCATTTGTGTGCATTTTAGTGCACATCAGTCCTACTATATGTATTTTTGTACACAATTTGGCCCAGTATACACATTTTTGTCTTGTTATGGAATAATACCCTGGGTCCCTTACAAGCCTGTGATCATGTGTATGGGAAGCTAGAATCTATAGGTGGAACCTTGCTGAAACCTGTCAGGCCAGTTCCTTTGCATCTTTAAAAAATGAGCTCCGTTGCCATAGAGACAAATGGGTGGGCTTTTCCCCACTGTACCTAGCTGAATGCCAGATCATCCTAGGATGGAGAACAATAGGGTAAGGGGGCTGTGTTTGGGAGAGTTGTGTGTGTGAGTTGGCTGATGCTGGTATCTAGAGACATGTCTTGCTCTGTGTTGGACTTTGAGGGTCCCCTGAAACCCTAATGCATAGCTGTCAAAGTTTTCCTTTTTTTAAAGGGAAATTCCTTTATTCCGAATAGGATTCCTTGCAAGAAAATGGAAAAGTTGACAGCTATGCCCTAATGAGGAAGCAAGATCTGTTGTGGGGTTAATGCTGTAAGCCACTCTTGCCTATGCTCAGGTTGTATAGATGTGTAAATAGAACCATATATCCTAAAGATACCACCATTTGTAGCAGGCTTTCTGGTGGTATGGAATGCCCACTGACATCGCCTGCTAACCTTGCAAGCACACAGAGGAAGAAGGTCCATGGATCATCTTTCTCTAGGCATGCAGGGTAAGGAATAGGCACAAAGAACATACTGCAAATGGTTTGGGGGCATGCAACAGATTCTGCTAGGGCAACACTGCACATGATGTTAAATGCGCTATCCTATCATTATAGGTTGGGGAGAGTCAGTCTGAACGAGATCCACAAGTCCCTTCCAAACCTGTGATCCCACGATTGTCGTAGAGATGATTGGGTCAGATGCCATATCATCCTAAGGATGGAGAACAGCAGGCCAAGGGAGGCTGTGTATGCAAGAGTGAGAGAGAATGGTTGGCTGATGCTGGAAGCTGGAGACACAGGCATGTCTGTTCTGTGCGGGACCCAAAGTTCTGCTTTGGGGCTTTGCTGGAATCCTAATGGGAAAGCAAGATCTTTTGGGGGTGTTGATGCTGTGAGTCCTTACATCCTATGCTGAAGTTGCATATATGTGTAAATAAAATAATATATCCCAAAGACACCATGGTTTCCACTGACCGTCATTCCAAGGAAACCAAAGCCTGGGTAAGCACAGGAACCCCTGCTTCAAGACTGGGGTGTGTGCAACAGCATTTAATGTAGCATAATAGAGTCTCAGGGGAAACTGGAGATTGAAGGGGGGCAATTTGGTGGCGGCAGGTAAGAGTTAATGCTCCCTCCTTTTGAAGTAGGTTAGAAGAAGGCTCTTGTCTTGCTCGGCCAATGGACACCCTCTTTCTGGTAGTAGTGGTGGTATAGAGAACCCCATGTGGTATAAGTCACAGAGATGAAGAAGAATTACAGTTTGGGAGGGTGGGGGGATGCAACAAGGGACAGAGGGTGGGCACAGAGCTAACCAATCTCCATGGAGGCCACCATCTTGCTGGGTTCACAGTGAGAATCAGAGGGGCTCAGAGTGAGCAACAAGCAACAGGTGGAACCAATGAGAAGTCAATGGCAAAGAATGTTGACTAATTGGACTGAGGGGGGGAATGGCAACTGGGTGGGAGGGGGAATGGAATGGAGAGCATGTGGAAAGGGAAGGGAAAGAATGAGACACATAGGTTCTAGAAAGGGCAGAATGAATCATCTCATTGTCTGGATAGGCCATTTCTTGGTTCATGCTACTAAGTTATTTCTAACTGCACCCCCAGGGATGGAAGTGAGCGCTCCGCATAGAAACAAATGGAGAAATCCTAGAATCTGTTATGCACCCCTGCAGTGTAGTTCATACTTAACAGTACAAGTGAGAGTGTTAAAGGTTTGCAACAACCTTAATATATCACTTAATATATTTTTAATCTCCTTGGGACTTTTAAACAAATAACATTAAATAATAAAAAACCTAGCCTCTTGCTGTGTAATCTTTCATTCTGTAAATGGAGCTACACTGGTATGTGGGTGATTCCTCACACCTGTTTAGGATGGGACTGCACGCCCCCTGAAGGACCAGGCATTTTGGGGTTCTTTTTTGGGGGGGATTCCCAGATATCGCTTTGCCAGTAAAGTCATAAGTAACCTCATTGGCACAGGGTTCCTATTTCCAGCTACGGAGGTTACTGGACTGGGATAGGCTGGTCACAGTAGCCCATGCAGTGTTAACCTAACGGGGAGATTACTATAATGCTGTCAATACATTTATACAGACATAATGGGAGTATAACAAATACCAGAGAGAGAAAGGAGATCAACTAACCCAACTTCAGAGTCTCTGAAACAATTCACAGCTATAAATCTAACATCCTTGTTCTAATCTGGTTTGCCTCCACTTTTACTACAATACCGTAGTCTCACTCAAACGAAATTGAACCATTTCTACTGGGGCATTCCTGCTTCCATTTTCAACAAGCATTTCAAAAATCTCTCTCAGGTCGCTGTATAATGGGGCAAATTAACTAATAATGGATAATATCGGATATTGGGGAAACCTGCAGTCCAGCTTATCTTTAACCTCTTCTCATATGACTCTTCTCTGTGCCCCCTCCCCAGAACACACATGGCCCAGCTGTTTGGGCAATGCTAGAATTAGCTTCATGATATAGCACAGGGCCTGAGCTCTAAGCTTTATCAGAGATGTCTACACATCTCCTGTGCCTGCTGTTTCCTGAGCATATTAAGGCAGACCAGTTGGCTGCATTTGAAAGATAATATTATCGGATGCAGTTTTCTGTTTCTTGTACAAGCATTTAACTGTATTCCCCTCCCCCCCAAATAAAGTATAATGGACATGCACACACAAAGCACTCCAATGGCTATGCATGAAGACACAGAAAATAAACCGAAGCTAACTATATTGTTCATTACAGTTTATCCCATCAAATTACAATATGCCACCTAGCATGACATAAAAGATTCCATGTAAATGTCATCTTGAGGAAGGCATTTATTCATGACCACAAGTTACACTGGCTAGAGCTTCTAACTCCTGGCCCCTGTCCTGTATCTAACATCCTGTGGCTGGATTGACTCACTTGGGGATATTTGCACCCTGTTTTCTGCTCTGGGGACTGACCCCTTTGAGACAGAGGGCAGCACAAGACTTTCCGAAGATTTAAGTGAAGGGGCACAAACAACAAAGAACAGGGAGTGGAGCTCACCAGTCTGCGGGGGGGACCACATCCCAGGTGTCGTCTCTTGGTGCTCTGCACGAGCCGATGGGACAGGGAGCGAGTGCGAGAGAGCAGATTGGAAAGAGAGATCAGGTAAACTGGCAAAGATTTGGAAAAAGAGTTCTGTGCATCTTGCACCGGAAAACTGCCTTTGGAAGGAACGTTACTGTTCCATTGAAGTGTCTGTGTTGCTTAGTTAGGATATGCTGATCAGCAATTTGAGCTCTTGGGATTTCTGCTAGGGCCTTAGAGAATGCCTGACCTCCCCACTGCAGTAAAAGCCATAAAATGATGGGGTTTTTTTTGTTTCTGACTACTAGTCAGCCTAAAGCCTAGACCTAACCCGGTCTCAGGGTCCTCAGAGGATGAACCAGGCAGGACCTCCTGGAATCAGTGTGAACAGCAGGGAGTTGTCAAACTGCAGCCCTCAGACCTTGAAAACATTGGTGCCAAAAAAATGCAGGCTTAAGAGCGTTGATGTAGCAGGTTTCTACAGACCCAGAGTTGTTGTGTAGCTTGCAAATATGGGGTCTACACATGAGTAAGCATCTACACAGATTCACATACTCCTTCCCTGTCCTTCATCTAGGCAAGCAAGGCCACATTCACATGATACATATAAAGCACACAATAGCCATGGCTTCCCCTAAAGCATTCTGGGAGCTGCATTTCGTTGAGGGCACTGAGAGCTGCGGGGAAGGCTCTTATTCCTCTCGCAGAGCTACGCTTTTGTGTGGTGGTTTAAGTGCCAATCCCTCTTCACAGGGAACTGTGGGAATTGTAGCTCTGGGAGAGGAATTGGGGCCTCCTAACAACCCTCAGCACCCTTCACAAACAACAGCTCCCTGAATGCTTGGGGGAGGGAAAGCCATAACTGTTTAAAGTGGCATGGTGTGAATGTGGCCCAAGAAGCACCATTGAAGGCATGTTTCAGTCCCTCGAGGACGATGCAAAGCAGGGCTAGCGAAGGATGTGGCCTGAGGAAGAAGGGGTGTGTGGTTGGTTTTGTGTGGGGAGGTTCCTAAGGGCTTGGTAGAGAGGCTAGTGTCTGCACTTGGCCCCCAGGCCTGAAAGGGCCCATCTTAGGTGAACATCCTGTGTCGCATTGGCTGCATTATTTCCATTTGCAGGTGGAGAGTCGCAGCGTTCGCATCTCTTCTGTTACTTAAGAAAATAAGCCCCCTAATCTTATTCACTAGCCTGTTGAGTAGAGCAGTCACAGCCAAGCTTCTGTTTGTGGGAAGGGGCCTTTTTAAAGGGGTATGCATGAATCATGTGTAAACCCCCCACCCTCCATGGCAGGTAGCACAGATATAATATCCGCTCACAGGGAGTAGACAGCTAGTGAGTTCCTCGCTTGCTCGTTCTTGCATGCATGACACACACACACACACACACACACACAAATTTGTGTGAGCGTGACTGTAAAACACCCACACTTCCTTCCGTTTTCAGCGTAATCGCCTTGCTTGGTTTAGCTGAGCTACTTGAGTCTTAGATGAGCCTGTTTCTGCTTTATCGAACCCTGGCTGCTCCCACTGCCTAGGCCCCAAGGCAACCCAACAGGTGGAAGTTGTGGGGGCACTGATCTGCCCCCTTTTTGCCCTGATGCAGCTGAATCCCACTCACTCGCAAGCTACACCGCACACTTATTTTCCTGTAGTGCTCTTGAGTGTTCCGTTCTCTTTATTCTGGTATTTTACAGACATTTCATGGGTGGGTGTGAGGTGGTTTCTCTATTTGGCTGTCAATTTGCTAGGTTTTCTTGTAGTGAGGACAACTTACTCCCTAATCCGTGTTTAGTGAGAGAGGCTTTATCCTCCATATTTACCTTTGGCAGGGGGAGGGAAGCTTTGTGGGAAATTTGATATCCCCCATGAGCAGTGGACTCCCATTTATTAGAGGCTTTGAAACAGAGGCTGGATCAGTACCTATTACAGCTTTGTCACAGTGCACCAGTGTCCTGCACCAACAGGAATTGAACCAAATGGTATTATGTGATTCTACAAATGAAATAAGACCAGATTCCCCATATGGAGATTCTAATCATTTATTCCTTTCATTATTATTTTTTTAAAGCAAGTTTCTAGTCCTTAATGTTATATGTGTGGGCAAAGGCATGGTGAAATCTAAGGAGACTAGTTCAGATTTCCAGTGATTTGTGGGGAAAACTTTGCCCCATCCATGATTAGAAAAAGCTAAATGAATTATGCAAATGCTAGCACTGCAATACATTTGTTGTATGTCATTGTCATGTTGCATACCAGTTGCAGAATTATTGTTGCTGTGGGGTTTCTGTTTATAAGCTAAAACAGCCAAATCCCTTCGAGGCTGAAATGTTTCACAATGGGGGTTTTGCTACCCTCCCTGTGTCCTCAGTCCTCCCAGCTGGGTCACCTTCAAACAGGTTTGTAAGCCTAGGCATGACTCTACATAGAAAAAGAATGGAGAACTGTCTTTCTAGGCCTCTTTTAAATAGATAAAAAGTTTACCACTGCAAATTTCTTGTTAGTACATGTCAACATTTCTAATTCCACAAAACCAGTTGGGAGGCTTTGCTACCTTTTCTGAGTCTTTGCCCCCATCAGACTTGCCCTTGCCCTGCTGCTTTCTCCTGAGGAAACTTGATCGTTATTGATGAATTATAGCTACCACCAATCAGATTTTCTCCAGATTAACATTTGCTCCAATTTATTGCTTAAGAGTAGGTTTTCGAGGGGATAGCAGCTGGGTAAGGGCAAAACTGGACGCGTGCCTAGACTGCGTGGGAGAAGTGGAAAACAGCTCTGATTCCTATTTCTAGGCAGAGGACAAGCACAGGTCTGGATCAGCATGTCATCAACAAAAGGACTGCAAGACTAGCTTAAATAGAGGCATAATTCTGCCAAGAGAAAAATGAAGAGCAAATCTTACCACTGCAAATTTTCAGGAAAGACACTGTCTTGCATGCATTGCTAACAGGGTTCTCTACTTTGCAAGTGAAGTTCAAATCATTGCCTTCTAAATTGTGCCAGGTGACAAGAGATCTCCCAGTGGATTCACTCATGCTGGCTGGGGCCCAGCTGAATGTCGCATCATCTTCCCAGCTGCCTGCAGAGCAGTTCAGCTGCAGAGTTCCATTCCCACCACGATAATCTTTTGGGTCACAGACAATCTCCAGGTCAGCCTCCAATAAATGCTCTGAACAGGAAGGGAGAGAGACATGGTATACAAAAGGGCAATAATTAGCAGAAATGGCAAATAAGGCAGTTGCAAATAAATGGAAAGGGAGGAGGAAACTGCCATTCTAGCTCTTGTGGGGTGCACCCTCAAAAACCTGTTAAGTCACAGCTAATGAGGCATAATTTTGAGTTAATATGGGATCTTAGTAATGGGGAAGGACCCTGGTGGGTTTTTTTGTGGGGGGTCTGGATTAGAGTTCCATGTTGTGTTGTATGAAGTACCATTTTAATTCTCCTTTCAGGCCTCATCAGTGCAGAAGGGCCCTGGTGTGGATGCAGGCCCAAAATTATTTTCACAGGGTCAGGGACTGAAGGAGAGATGCTCTATTATCATTTGTGACTCTACATGAAAGCCAGTTCAAGGCATAAGATGCTTCGATCAGAGCCCCATCCTGGGTGCCTGAAATGTTTAGAATACTTACTATATACCATCAGGGTAAAGGTTTCCGTTATTGGATCTTTGTCATCAGCTATCAAGATCTGTGCTGTGTATGGGCCAGAATCCTCTTGACTTAGATTATTGATTTGTAACCTTTTGCAGTCCTCAGAGACATTCAGCCGCCCTCTATATGCTAGAATTTGGTCAGTGAGATCACATCTTTCTTCTGGATCCTTTCGTGGAATCGCTGCCACAAAAATTTGAATAGCTTGCTTTTCCTTAGTTCTAGCCCAGGAAATCTTTTGGATTTCTTCTGAAGTGTTCAGCAGGAAAGTTGCAGGTTCTCCCAGAACTCCTTTCATTTTCTCAGCACTTTCTTCACCAGAGGAAACTGTATGGTCAAGAAAATGAAGGAAGAAACTGTCAAGAAACGTAGGAAGCTGCCTTATGTCAAGTCTGACCATTGGTCCATCTAGCCTAGTATTGTCCACACTAATAGGCAGCAGCTCTCCTGGATTCCAACTAGGCTTTCTCAGCCTTCCTGGAACTTGCCAGGGATTGAACTTGGGACCTTTTGCATGTAAAGCAAATGCTTTACCATTGAGCCACAACCCTTCCCCAATTGTACCACACCATCCTAGTAACCCATTTCAGTATGTGAAAGCAGATTCCCTGAAAAATCTGCTGGGTACTGATCTGTCTGGTCTTTTTTGATTTTTTATTCCGCTCTCCCCAGCACGATTAATGTAAATTTGGCAGAAAGGACCTTTGAGGACAATGTAATTATTGTTATAGGATTGGGAGCATGACTTGGATTATATTGTTGCACACCACCCCGATGTCTGAGCAGTGCTCCCCACTCCCAGATAACCTGAGACAGGGTGGGCATTCTAGGCCTCCACACTCAAGCCTGTGATCATATGATGGGAACTGAATGCCAGCAATTCCCCAGCGCTGTCCCAAGATGTGTGTTCATTGTCTGTGTGGCAGACTATCCTTGTAGACCCTGAAAGGCTCTGTGCCGCCTGCCTTCCAATGGCAGAGCCCAGTGATGCCCTCCCAAGGGGGCTGGGGACGGACGGACTGAAATTAATGCAGCCCCACAGCACCCTGAGGCTGAGTTTGCCGAAGGCTTTGTGGCAGCACTGGCAGCCTCAAGCTCCCCTTTGCCTTTAAGGCTGCAATCCATGCCTGCTGAAATTGGTCACGCCAGTCTTTGAAATAAACATAGAGAGGACTTTAATATTTGCTTGCCTACATTTTCAGGGTGAAAAACTGGCTGTTGTGAAGGTTAAGATGTTCCCTCTCCATCCCATGGACTGCTGTTTGGCACTTCAGTTGCAAAGCTGGGGGATGTTTGGGACCACTCTTGCGTTGCCCTTCTCGTCATGTGATAAATAAATTAGGTAAAGATACAGGGACCCCTGACCATAAGGTCCACTTGCAGACAACTCTGGGGTTGTGGCGCTCTTCTCGCTTTATTGGCCAAGGGAGCTGGCGTACAGCTTCCGGGTCATGTGGCTAGCATGAATAAGCCGCTTCTGGCGAACCAGAGCAGCACTGTTTACCTTCCCGCCAGAGCGTTACCTATTTATCTACTTGCATTTCGTGCTTTCGAACTGCTAGGTTGGCAGGAACAGGGACCGAGCAATGGGAGCTCACCCCGTCGTGGGGATTCGAACCGCCAACAATTCCATAATGAATATCCCAGGTAGACAACAAAAGAAGAAGGCAGGGGGAAGGGTGTGTGTGTGAGAGAGAGAGAGAGTGAGAGAGAGTACTAAAAACTCATCTTTTGCAAGTTAAAGAGAACTGTTGCTAAATGAGTATGTGATTACACAAAAGTGCTTCTCAACTGGAAACTTATCACTTCCTCCTTGCCCTGTGAGAAGAGGCAGCAGCATTCCTGCATTACGAAAGGGATGGTGCATAAACAATTTAGTTATTTAGACTGCCCAGCACCAATTATAGCACCCCCAGGGCAGTTTCCAGAATATCGTAACAGAAAAAACAATTACAAAAGTGTGCATTGGTAAAAAACAAAAACAAAACCAGCCTAAGATAGGGATGGGAATCTTTGTGGCCCCAAGGGTCAGATCAGGATCATTCTCATGGACCAAGTTTGACAGGTGGGCAGGGCTGCTCAGCTGCCAATCACAATTTGCAATTATGATACCACATGAGTGGTAGGTGGGTGGGGCGTCCATCTGTCAAAATCCCTTGTGCTGTTTTGCACGTCTCCCTATGCTCCACCTTTTAACCCTCTGAAGACATACGCAAGGCCATTGAGGGAGCTAGTCATTGCAAAACGAAGTACTACACACACATTCCACTTTACAAACACAATGCATTCCCTGGAAATTGCTCGTTAGCTGAGCGTGTGTCTAATGAGTCAATGACTTCCATCCGCCTAGCCAGTCAACAATTTCCACTGACAAAAAATTATGATGTGTTCTCAACTACAAAAGCTGTGGGTACTAATTCCTTGTTTTTGGATAAGTGAATTTTTGCATAGTGGGTGTTTTTTTAAGGAGCAGTTATCTAGGGTTTTGGGAAAGAGTTTCCCACAACCCTCCCAGGAGATGCTGGGGACTGACCTTGAGCCTTTGCTTGCACTCTACCATTGATAATGTTGTTATAATTATTCCTACCTTATACGGTTGTTGCAAGTTTTATTGAGATAACATGTAGAAAACTGTTAAAATATTCAATACAGTGCTATATGGGAGTTAAGCATCTAGGCAGCTGTTCTGATGATAAGAGAAAGGAGTCATTGTTTTATTGGATCAGATTGTATTGTGGGCACAGTTTGGAATGCACCCGTTCGCCCTTTCAGTGGGTTCTTCTAGTTTTTTTGCCTTGCATGGGTCTAAAACTTAGATCTGAAAGATCTTTCCTCTTTATGCCACAAAAATAAAAAAAATCACTATGAAAGTTAAAATGAACTCTCCTAAGATTCCAATTCACTGCAAGCAGACAGAAAAGGTTTAAATATTCTTGTAAATGTTGTTAAGAATTTGTTGCCAACACAGATAAAATGATGATTTTTATCATTCCTGCAATATAGTGCAGCAAGTACACAATTGTGACCCTTTGCTAGCACTATCCAAATAGTAATGCTTGGGTGAAATTGCAGAACCTTTCTGAGCATTTTGGTGCATGAAATGCCTTTACTGCTTTTTCAGCTTAAACCAAATATACTGCCTGGACTTCCTTTCTTAGGGCAAAACATTTATACTACCCAGCCTTCAAGTCTCAAGAAATGGATACTCTAAATATATGAAAGAGGCTATTCAGAAGTACCCAAAAAGTACAAGAAAAGACAACCTGATCACTTTTAACTAGCGAAGGCATGCTATTTCTTCATCCACACACCCTAGTTCTCTACTCGTGCAATCGAACTCTCCAGTAGCACCTTGCCTGGACATTTTCAGAGGCATTCACTCACGCACAGGAACCAAGGAAGGCCTGAGACAAGTTGCCCTAGTTGCAGGCATCTATTATTTCTTATGCTCAGCACAAAACTCCCCCTGCTGCAAACTCTCCTTCCTGAGCTTTGACACAGCCTCCTCAACTACAAGACGTTGGCCCTCAGTTGGTGCAGTGCTATCGCTTTGAGGGTTTCCCCCTCACAATTAAGCAGCATATAAATTTTATGGAGCGGGGGGAACTTATCTTTAAGGGACAGAGTATCACCATGAACTGCAGTTTCTCAAGCTGTATCTTCTTCAAATGTCTTCCTTTTTTTAGCTTTGGAAATTACCATTGCCCCCAAAATATAGAACTGTAGCAACCATGTGACTAAGCCTAGCAATTTGGTTTTACTTTTAATGTGTGTTTTTTGCAACAGTTCCTATATTTTGGTAATCATTCTTTATGACAGGATATCCTTTTTTTTGTAATCCTTAAAAATAATACAGGAGAATTATAAATTTTAAAAAGGTATCCAGTGGACCTTTTAAAGCCATTGTATTATTATTTATGTATTGCTTATAGTATCTGTTGGCCCTAAGCAATGCTGAGTACCACTGATTTTTACCTAATGTTAGAGACAACAAAGTGGACCTTGAAATAGAAACATTTAAACCTAATTGAAGGACAAGCTGTAGCTCAAAACCACCAAGCTCACCCACCTCTAAGACCGAGCCTAGACAGTTGACATCTACATCATGGGGGAAAATGTCCACGTCTCTTCAACACACTTGATATCTGTTACCAGGCAATGAAATGCTGGATTGTGTGACTGGTGGAAAGTATTGTTAAAGACAAAAGAATTGAAATATACTCGGAGCTTAGTACATAACAAGAACCAAGCACTTGGATTCTGCAAGGCAAGTCCTGTCTCACAAGCCTATTCCATGCGACGGCCCTTCAGATGTCTGAAGATTCCTATCATATCGCCCCTCAGTTGTCTCTTCTCCAGACGAAATTTACCCAGCTCCCTCAACCATTCCTCATAAGGCTTGGTTTCCAGACACGTTCCCTTGACCTAGACATTAGACATCTGTTGATGCAGCCTAGAATTGTATTAGCTTATTTTGCTGCTGCATCGCACTGTTGACTCATGTTCAGCTTGTGGTCTCTTCAGACCCCCAAATCCTTTGCACATGTACTGCTGTTAAGCTAGGAGTTCCCCACCTTATATTTGTGCATCTGGTTCTTCCTGCCTAAGTGAAGAACCTTACATTTGTCCCTACTGAAATTCACGTTGATAGTTCTGGCTTGGTCTTCTGCTGCCTTCTACTACAGTGCTAACAACTGGTGAATTTGGGGCATGTGATAGGAGGGTTGCTAAGCCCATAACAAAGCCATGAAGAGAGAATGTGCCTTAAATTTCACTTCAGGTCCCTCGGCAGCAAGCAAGATTGGAAGGCTGGCACACTTGATAACTGCTGAATGATCGTAGCATAGCTAGCAAGCTATGCTGTTGTGAATTGTCTTATACGCCTTTGTATGAAAGAGCTGTTGTGCCTAGCCCTGACATTTACACACCCAAGCCCCATCCATCAAGCATGGTCTTCTTTTGAATCTGTACGGTAAAAAAAGAAAAATACAGGACTTACCCACGAATACGGAAAGGAACCACAGATGCAAAAACGTCTTGCTTATCATCATTTCACCGTTAGCTCTCGTGTTGGTTTCCTGCTTCGCAACTTAGTTGCCTACATGAGGAAGAAGGCGTGGCTGAGGACGTCAGTCTCTCAACAATTTTAGCTTTTTACAATTGTTTTTAAGATAAATTATATTCCCCCCCCCCCCAGTCCTTATTAAAATTTTGGTCTTCCTGATTTCTAATTCTTCCGGTTATTTTAGCCATTTCAGCATAATCCATCAACTTAATCTGCCATTCTTCTCTGGTAGGGACTTTATCTTCTTTCCATCTCTGGGCCAATAACACCCGCGCAGCTGTGGTCGCATACATAAATAGTATTTTCTGCTCCCTTGGAATTTCAGCACCTAGAATTCCTAAAAGAAAGGCTTCGGGGGTTTTTTTATAGAAAAAGTTATTTTAAACATTTTTTAAAACTCATTATATATAATTTCCCAAAATTCTTTTACTACCATTTCCATCACATATGATAGAAGGTGCCTTCTTTTCCTTACATTTCCAACATACATTTGACTCTGTTTCATACATTTTTGCTAATTTACTGGGAGCTAAATACCAAGGGTACATCATTTTCATATAAGTTTCTTTCAACATGTAACATGCTGTGAATTTTAAATCTGAGAGGGGTTGCCGTTTGTCTGGATTTCCCCAGGATTCCAATGACCGAATTGGTGTGTGTGGGGGGGGTGGATTTCAGAAAATTGGCCGAATTTCTGGGTTTTTGAAAATTTCCCCAAAGAAGCTCAGCAACCTTCTTTGAGCGATTTTCCCCCAAAAGCTCAACAATCCCCCCTCTAAAGCCCAACAACTATCACTCACCAATATTCAAACTCCCTTTCAAAACTCCTACCCAATCACCATTCGCTTCCTACACCCCAAGCACACTCCCTCCCCCTCCCAACCTAACTTTCACCCAGATTCAACTAATGTGCTTACCTACCACATTTAACACAATCCCATACTAAAGGTACTGTTACCTGAAAAATCCTTGGACAAAAATCCTTGGACAAAAAGTAAAGACACCAACCAGAGTAAATTGGAGCAAATCAGCAGCCTGTAGGCTTGGCCTTTATTGACTGTTGCAACAGGGTGCTGTTGGTTTCTGCTCTCTTCACTGTGCAGCGAAAGGCTTGTCACAAGACAATGTTTACATTCCAGTCAGAGTTACTGTTGGAGTTTCTCACGGGAAAGGAGACTGGATGTGACGTACACTGGTTTCCTGTTTTTTCACTGTTCACACAGTGTGATTCTCTCTGTGCTTCAGAGGAGAGAGGATGCATTTTCTGCTCCGGCAGAGGCAAGATGTTTTTCTGTAATCTACCAGCTTTGAAATGTAAATATAGCAATATAGAGTATGCACACGTATTCCTCATCATTCCGCTGTGCACGGGACACTGCAAATTCAACATTTTTGGTTATGGGCCCAGAAAGACGCAGTCATCTGAATGCCGGCAAAAGGATCGGAATGCAGAGGGACGGATCGGACGCTATCTCTGCGCGTCAAGATGATTGATGAGGTATGTGCTATTGCTCCAGGCAGCCTGCCAGCGTCTAATTAATGGCTTTATGGCTGGACTTTGAACTTTTATGGCCATTTGCCGGGCACAGGCGAAGGCTCAAAGGAACAGCTCCTATGCTGGGGAAACCGAAAGTAACTTTTAAAAGTGCTTTTGGAATAATGCAGCTGCAGAAAACAGTGACGCAGCATGATTTAAGGCAGCAGAGAGAAAGCACTTTTGAACTTGCCTTTGGAATGAGGCTTGAAGCAGCAGAGACGCAGCTTGTACAAAGCAGCTTGATTTAAAGCAGCAGAGATGACGCAGAAGGCTAATGCCAGAGTCATGATGGCCCTTCAGGATGCTTGTGGGATTCCCAAGCTCAATAAGAAGAACTATGCGGACTGGGTTCTCTATGCAGAGGCTATTCTGCGGAAAGAGGGTCTGTTTGAAGTTATTACAGACACCCCCCCAGCTCCAATTACAGATGCATGGGAAGCTAAGGATTCCAAAGCAAGGGGAACTCTTACATTGATAGTATCCCCAGAAGAGCTCTGTCTATTGCGTGATAAGACCTCAGCCAGAGAAATTTGGGATGCTTTGAGAGAGGCTCACTTGAGGACAGAAGCTGGATCTACTATGTTTTACTTTAACAAGCTGCATAATATGGCTCTTGCTGAAGGTGGAGATGTGCGTACACATCTGATGGAGATGCAGAATCTGAGACATGAGCTGCAACAGAGAGGACTCAACTTTCCAGAGGCTGTGTATTCCTTCATGATACTACAATCTTTGGGTTCAGGTTGGGAGTCTGTTGCGACTCAGATTGCTGTACGGCCTACCGCTCAGCTGACAGTGGATTATATTACTGCCGTGATTCAGAATGAAGCAGATCGCCGGGGTGCTGGCTGCATGGGTAAGGGGGAGTCTTCACAGATGTCATCCCAGAGTGCAGTGGAACCACCAGATGGCGCCAAAGCTTTGAAGGCAGTGAAATGCTACTCGTGTGGACATCTAGGCCATATGAAGAGGGAATGCAAATATCCCAGGGCCAAAACAGAGCAGCGCAGCGGAAGCTCACCGCGTGGAAAAGGCCAGAGCAAAGGCAGAGGTCCAGTGTCCAGGACAACGCAGCCCAAAGCAATGGTCTCACGCTTCACTCCAAAAGTTGCAGAGGTCCAGAAGACGTCTAGCTCTTTCTTCGTTGTTGATTCGGCTGCAACCCATCACATGTGCAACGATAAGCGACTGTTCGTGTCTTTTACACCGCAGGAAGGTGCGATTCACCAGGCGGATGACCACACAATCCCCAGTAAAGGCTACGGAACTGTTGTTCTTCACAGTTTGGACTTACCGATACAGAATGTACTTTATGTGCCAGATGCCAAACATAATCTGCTCAGCGTTGGACAGCTGAATGAGCGGAAAATTGACGTTTCCTTTAAGAACAAAAGGTGCATCATCACAAAGAAAAATGATTATGTATTGCATGCTGAATATGTTGATCGTTTATATGTTTTGTATTATGATGATGTTGTGCAGGATGACACTTGTTGCATTGCAGGTTCTAACAAAAGTTTGCATGCAGAATGTATTCACGATTTTCATCGAAAATTTGGTCATTTGAATTTTGAGGCAGTATCTAAAATGCCTGCCTTGGTTGAAGGTATGACTATTAAACCCTGCAGGTACCACATGAAGTGCAAGGCATGCGCAGCAAACAAGGTGAAAATGGCTGCGAAAGGTAAGGTGTCTAGTAGGCAAGCTACAGAACCACACCAAATTGTTCATGCTGATTTGGTTGGACCACTAGCGCCCTCTTTGGGTGGAAATAGGTACTTCATGGTTCTCATTGATGCATTTTCCAGGTATATTTATGTGTACAATCTCAAGCAGAAATCAGAGGCTTTTCCAAGGTTCAAGGAATTCTGTGCTTGGTTGAAAAATGTGCATGGTAAGAAGATAAAAATTCTTTTCACTGATCGCGGGGGAGAATTCACTTCTCAGCGGTTTGAAGCTTTTCTGTCTGAGAAAGGAATTCAACACGATTTGTCTAGTCCTCGCTCGCCATGGCAGAATGGACTTTGCGAGAGGGCAAATCAGACATTGCTTCAAGGGTTAAAAACCTTGCTGCATGATGCCAATCTTCCAGAGAGTTATTGGGCTGAAGCTCTCTCATGTTTCACTTACAGTTATAATCGCAGGTTATCTTCAGCGATTGGTTGTACCCCCTATGAGAAGATGTTTGGCAAAAAGCCATACATCAAACACATGAAAATTTTTGGTTCTGACATGTGGGTTCACTCACCACAAAACTCCAAGTTAGACAAGCGTGGTTTGCATGGTATCTTTCTAGGTTATGAGAAAGGTTCTTACAGAATAAGGATGACTGACTCTAAGACCATTAAGCTCACAAGAAGTGTTGAGTACAATGCCAAGTGGGGGGAGAATGTGGGAATTTTCCAATGTTATCCTGATGACAGTGATGAGACTGAGGATAGTCAAAACGCCCTAGCTCAACTAAAAGAACACTTTGACATGAAAGATCTTGGTGAGGTAAACAACTACCTATCTCTGGAAATAGAGAGAGATCAAGATGGTAACATTCTAATACACCAGTCACAGAAGATTGCTGATGTGTTAAGCAAACTAAACCTGATGGATGCTAACCCTGTAGACACACCGATGACAACAGGTTATCAGGTAGATGACACTGAAGAAGCATTTTCTGACACTGCACTGTACAGAAGTGTGCTAGGCAAGCTAAACTTCATTGCCAGATGTTCAAGACCAGACATTGCTGTTAGCTGTAATTTGCTAAGCAGACAAGTCAACAATCCTACTGTTAAGGATTGGAAAGCTCTGAAACGCATAGCGCGGTATTTGAAAGGCACTATGCATTACAGACTGAGATTTAACAATCAGAAGTCTGGTGGTCTTGAGATATTTGCAGATGCAAGTTTTGGAAGTGACACAACAGACAGGAAAAGTACGTCTGGAGTTTGCTATATGTACAATCAGGGTCTATTTGATTGGTCATGCAAGAAGCAAACAACAGTTAGCTTAAGTACTTGTGAAGCTGAACTGAATGCACTGTCTTATTCACTCAAAGATTGTGAATGGTTGTTACAATTGTGCAAAGACATGAAAATTCCTGTCAAATGTCCAATCCAGGTTTACCAGGACAACAAAGCATGTTTGGCTTTGCTGAATTCTGAAGGTTGTAAGCAAAGCACGAAGCACTTGCAATTGAAGTTGCAACATGCTAGGGAACGTATTCAGAAGGGACTCGTAACGGTGTCCTATATGCCAGGTAATGAAATTCCTGCTGATGTATTGTCCAAGATTGTATCAAGGGATCAACACTGTACCTATGTGCAGAAGTTGGGTTTGTACTGATATTGTACGAACACGCTGCCCAGTGATGTTCACAGAAAGGGGGAGGATGTTGGTTTCTGCTCTCTTCACTGTGCAGCGAAAGGCTTGTCACAGGACAATGTTTACATTCCAGTCAGAGTTACTGTTGGAGTTTCTCACGGGAAAGGAGACTGGATGTGACGTACACTGGTTTCCTGTTTTTTCACTGTTCACACAGTGTGATTCTCTCTGTGCTTCAGAGGAGAGAGGATGCATTTTCTGCTCCGGCAGAGGCAAGATGTTTTTCTGTAATCTACCAGCTTTGAAATGTAAATAAAGCAATATAGAGTATGTGCACGTATTCCTCATCATTCCGCTGTGCACGGGACACTGCAAATTCAACAGGTGCCCCCCTCACTTGCAGGTGAGAGGAAAGACACAGAAAAATGGTGTGCAAGACCTTATAGAAACTTTTGAAATTCCCCTCCTCTAGGTCAAGCCCACCCCCAGAAACATCATGCATACATTACAGAAAGGAGGGGTTGAGGGAGGAGTTGCGGTTGTAACCTGAGTGTCCTGTCACCTGGCTGGTTCCCTTCTCTCCCCCTCCTCATGAGTCACTTCCAGGAGACAAAGAGGAGTTGGCAGTTTCCTGCCCCCAGAAGGAAGATCTGATCATTGTCCTTTGTTTCAGTCCATGCTGAATCCACTCCCATATGCAAGTTCTTTGTGATCTTGATTGTCTTCTGTCTAGGACCATCAGGGTTGGCCTAGCAACTGGGCAAGGCTCCTGTGGATGTGCTGGGATGGTGAAGGGATTATGGCTGCCCTGTATCAAACCTTCCCCATTTTGTAGTCCTTCCTTCAAGGAGTAAAATAAAAGTGGAACAGTGCAAAACCGATGTATGGTTGATTTTCTATGAACTAACTTGCGAAGCAGGAAACCAACACAAGAGCTAACGGTGAAATGATGATAAGCAAGACATTTTTGCATCTGTGGTTCCTTTCCGTATTCGTGGGTAAGTCCTGTATTTTTCTCTTTTTACCGTACAGATTAAAAAGAAGACCATGCTTGATGGATGGGGCTTGGGTGTGTAAATGTCAGGGCTAGGCACAACAGCTCTTTCATACAAAGGCATAGAAGACAATTCACAACAGCATAGCTTGCTAGCTATGCTATGATCATTCAACAGTTATCATGTGTGCCAGCCTTCCAATCTTGCTTGCTGCCGAGGGACCAGTGGCGTAGCGTGGGTTGTCAGCACCCGGGGCAAGGCACGTAATTTGCACCCCCTAACCCGTGGATTTGCACCCCCTAACCCTAACCCCCAGATGTTGCGCCCGGTGTGGCCGGCCCCCCCCTGCACCCCCCACGCTACGCCACTGGTTTCTGGCCATTTGCTATTCTGCTTATGAAATGTACTCAGAGTCGCAAAGTGATTTCATGCTCTTTATTCAGCTCATAGTGGTGAGGAGGAATGAATGAATGTCCCCTCAAAGTATCTGCTTTATATACATTATTTACACAATGGGCTGCACATGATTGGCTAATTCCGGAATTCTACTGTAAGCCTATCAGGTTGTGGATTCACTTCTATCTGGAGCCTGATTGGGTGGTTCCTGCCAACCAATCATATTGCTGCATTGTTCTAGGACCAATCAGACTGCTGCATTCTGAATCCTATTGTTCTAGGACCAATCAGACTGCTGCATATTGGATCCTATTGTTCTAGGACCAATCAGACTGCTGCAGTTTGGATCCTATTCAACTCAGTACATAACAGCTTACTTCCCTGAGTTTGAAGTTGAAAGGACATGGTCATACTGAGAAATGACTAACTGGTTGTCTGTATGTTTCCTGAATCGTGAGTTTACCTTTTGAGCAAGATTTTATTTTCTGTGCAGAACTTCATTCTTTCCCACAAAAGGAGATAATTTATCTTTGCTGATAACACAGGATTAAGGTGTTCATCCTTACATTAAGTATTAGGAGGTCAGGAAGTGTTATCAATGCCTCCTTGGACACATTTAAGATAAAGACTTGTACCAGCATCAATATAGTTCATCGAGGGGTACATTTTATATCAAGTTATGGCAACTTCACTGATGCCATGATCCACAGCAATAACCCATCAAAAACAACTGAGATTAGTACGCACCATTACATCCAATTAATTTGGAATGCTTTTGAAGTTGGCCCACGGGCTTTTTAATTGATTGATCAAATTGATTACTTGGCTAAATGTTGTAGTCTGGAAAGAAACAAGGCACGAGAGAGTCATGCTCAGCTGTCAGGAGGAGAGATTCCCTCAGAGGCCATTGCTTTTCTTCTAGAAAAAAGGTGCCCCAAATCTGTACCCTTCAGTATCCCCCTCAGAGGCCCAATGAGAACATGTGTTCCTTGCGAGGGGGTGGGGGGAGCAATGGAGTGAGCAGAGAACCAACTCTTGCATTTTATTTTCTCCTCACAAGAACCCTGTTAGGTAGGTTAGCTGAGAGATCATGACTGATCCAGTGTCACCTGGTGTACTGAGCCATATTTCAGATCCAATCCTCCCACGCAAAACTCAAGCTATACAGCTGCAAATAAACGTGTGTGTTTAAGTGCAATATACAATGTGACACTAGATGGTGATGGTGAGCCTTATGGAAAATTTAATTTTTGTGGGGGGGTTTTAAAAGCATTTTCAGAACGTTTTTCATATGTGTGTAGATTCCACCCATGGCTGACAAAGTTAAAAGGAGCCCAAGCAAATTGAATTCCGGTCGCCCCAGGAAAGCCGTGACTGAGTTATAAATTTGGGGGTGTGTGTATATCCTTTGGCCATCCTTTGTGTACATCCTTTGGCACAAGCAGAAACCTTTTCATTTCGCTTTGGGATCTGTAGCATCACCTGGCGAGAAATTAAGAGGCACATTTCAATCTGGGATTCAAGGTCCACTCGATTAATCACATCTCTTAGTTGTTCAATGCTTGAAGATGAAAAATGCCTGGTGGCCAGCAGCACAGCATACATTGCCGGCGCCTGGGGGGCCAGAGCGAACCCCCCTCAGGAGCCAAGTGGCACTGGCCTGCACCGTCTGCCCACCTGGGTAGGGGAGAATCTGGCTGGCCGATGCAAACCTTGGTGGGGGGATCTCCCTGACACCTGTGGAGAGGAGCCAATGTGGACTGGGCTGAGCTGGGGTCCCCCCTTTGCATACCTCCCTCTATCCGTTCCTGCTCACCTTGGGCCTGGGCTGCTGCTGCTGCCATACAAGGAGCGCAGCATGGCAAAGAAGGAGCTCGCCATGCAGCCATGTAGCGCAGGGGCCAGACTCTGCGTGGTCCAGACTGGAGAATGAACCCAGTCTTGGTTTTGGGGAACCTGCAGCCTTACAGATTATGGATGGGAGGAGACATTTTGTTCTTTTCTTATTTTAGGTAAAACTGCCTAATCCTCGCCTATTTCAAGGGGTATTTTTGAAGCGGTTCGTGCAGTTCGGTGAAATCTCCTACCTCTTTGCTTCTTCCACCACATGAGAACTCCAGCACAGACGCTGATGGCAACTTTTTCCACTGCGAGAATGGCAGCCAGCAGGGTTAAAGACATATTTTCGTAGCAAGCCTCATTTCCTTAAAAGATGAACATACAAAACAACAATATATGTTAGTTTCCAGGCCCTAATGCCACAGAGAACCATAGAAATGTAGACTTGGAAGGGATCCTAAAGGTCATCCAGTCCAACCCCCTGCAAGGCAGGAATCACAAGAAAAGAATCCTTGACAGGTGGTCATCCAATTTCTGCTTAAAAACCTCCAAGGAAGGAGAGTCCATCACCTTCTGAGGGAGTCCATTCCAATGTTGAACAGCTCTTACTGTCAGAAAGTTATTAATGTTTGGTTGCATTCCCCTTTCTTGCAATTGCAATCCATTGGTTCAAGTCCTACCCCTCCAGTGCAGGAGAAAACAGGCTTGCCCTTCGGATATTTGAAGACGGCTATCATATCATCCCTCAGTCTTCTCTTCTCCAGCCTAAACATACCCAACTCCCTCAACTGTTCCTCATCAGGCTTGGTTTCCAGACTCTTTATCATCTTGGTCACTCTCCTCTGCAGACATTCTAGCTTGTCAGTATTCTTCTCAAATTGTGGTGCCTAGAACTGGACACAGGACTCCCAGTGGGGTCTGGCCAATGGCTCATCCATATGTTCCAGGGGAAAACCTGCTCTTTACTGATGAATTGGAACAAATGTCAACCAGGTTTCCCACAGATGGATGTTTACTCTGATTCAGCTGTAAAGAGTGGGTTTTCCCAGGGAAAGTGGTAGAGCAAATGGAAAACCACTCAGCCTCCTACCTAGAAAGCATGGGACAAGGGGGAAACTGCTCAGACCTGTGCTTTCTAGACGCACGACAAGCAAGTGTAGATGTGCCCCCAAGGCAGAATACAATGGTACTTCCCTTGATCTGAACATTATACTTCTGTTGATGCAACCCAGAATTGCATTATAGTTGTTGTGGTGGTTGTTGTTTCCTACTGTATCGCACAGTTGACTCATCACACAGTTGACTCATGTTAACTGTGTAGATCCCTAGATCCTGTTCACATGTGCTGCTGTCAAGCCAAGTGTCTTCCATCCCACGTTTGTGCATCTGATTATTAATACCTTGCTTTTATCCCTGTTGAAGTACCGTACATTTTGTTTCTTTTGGTCCAGTTCTCCATCATCTTGTGCTGCAAACACCCAGTGAAATATAAAGAGTCACACATGGGGAAAATATCAAGATTGTTTGGGTCAGTGGGCTATCCTTTGTCCTATCCTGATTAAGAAGAAACAAATTATGCAAAGACATTTTCCAGGTCCTCAGTCCTCCTAGTCAGGTCACCTTCAAACAGGATTGTAAGACTACCGTAGCTTGGACCCATGACTCTGCCTAGAAATGAGTGGCGGAGCACTGTCTTCCTAAGTAGCTGTTAATGAGAGAAAAATCTTACCACTGCCAGTTTCTTCGTAAGGATATTAGGTAAAGGGACCCCGGACCATTAGGTCCAGTTGTGGAAGACTCTGGGGTTGCGGCGCTCATATTGCTTTATTGGCCGAGGGAGCCAATACTTGCACTTTGATGTTCTTTCAAACTGCTAGGTTGGCAGGAGCAGGGACTGAGCAATGGGAGCTCACCCCGTCACAGGGATTCAAACCGCCGACCTTCTGATCGGCAAGCCCTAGGCTCTGTGGTTTAACCCACAGCGCCACCTGCGTCCCTGTAAGGATATTACAAATGTTCTAATTCCACAAAACCACTTTTCTACCTTTTCCCAGGTCTTCTGTTCTCCTCACAGTCACTTAACTTCATCCACAAACAGGATTGCAAAATTAGAGGCGCATCCACACTTTTGCTTCTCCTGCTTTCCTCCAAGAAAATCCACTCTTTACAGCTGAATTGGAGCAAACATCAATCAGGTTTTCTGCAGATTGACATTTGCTCTAATTCAGCAGTAAAGAGTGGTCTTTTCTCAGGACAGTGGTAAGACAAGTGGAAGACCACTCAGACCTGTGTCTCAAAAGTAGAGGACAAGTGGAAGTATGAATGAGCCCAAGTTAGATGCAGGCATTACTCTGCCAAGAGAAAAATGAAGAGCAAACCTTACCAGTGTTGTTTACAACACCAGTGCTGCAGTTTTTCCGGATAGACACTTTCTTGGATGCTTTGCTAACAGGGTTCTCTACTTTGCAAGTGAAGTTCAAATCATTGCCTTCTAAATTGTGCCAGGTGACAAGAGATCTCCCAGTGGATTCACTCATGCTGGCTGGGGCCCAGCTGAACGTGGTGTCATCTTCCCAGCTGCCTGCAGAGCAGTTCAGCTGCAGAGTTCCATTCCCACCACGATAATCTTTTGGGTCACAGACAATCTCCAGGTCAGCCTCCAATAAACGCTCTGAACAGGAAGGGAGAGAGACATGATATACAAAACAGCACTAGTCAACAACAAATTTGTTGTCTGCGTTTCTTCAGTTGATTTAGGAGGAATCTGATGCATTGAATCCAAAAATCACATTGGTTTTGCTCAATCAGGTCAAGTTTTTGAGCTATGGCCACATGTCTTTTTTTACGTTTTTGTTCACATGTACGCTTGTGTGGAGCATTTTAGAAGAAGTTGGTGGGGGTAAAATGTCATGTTGAATAATTGTTTTGATTGGAAATGATTATTTTAATGACAAGAAGTATTCAGGTCCGATAGTTCTGGGTGATTATGTCGAAAAGGGATCAGTTTGAAGTCATAAAACCTCGAAATCTTCCATAATTTGGTGCGGCAAAGCATAAAGTTGGGGGATCAAAACTAAGTTAATGGGGCTTGGAGTGCCACAGTACGAACCCAAAGACTGGAGATTGTTCATTGACAGCAGCAATCGATCCCTGAAATGTGTTCTGCTACACAACGGCAACCAGTTTGCCTCTATACCCCTGGCTCACTCGAGTACACTGAAGGAGAACTATGAAGCAGTGAAGTATGTGCTGGAGAAAATTGGTTATGATCAGCATAAGTGGTTTATTTGTGTTGACCTGAAGATGGTGAACTTTTTGTTGGGACAACAGTCTGGCTTCACCAAGTACCCATGTTTTCTGTGCATGTGGGATAGTAGGGACCGTGCTCAGCATTACACGAAGAAGGACTGGCCTGTGCGGGAGGAATTGGTGCCTTGCAAAGAAAGTAACGTCATCAACGACCCTCTGGTGGACAGAGACAGAATACTCTTCCCACTGCTGCACATCAAGCTTGGCTTAATCAAGCAGTTCAACAAGGCTCTGGACAAGGATGGTGACTGCTTCACTTACTTGTGCCAGGCTTTTCCAGGATTGACCATGGAGAAGTTGAAAGCTGGCATCTTTGACGGTCCTCAGATCTGTCAGCTCATCAGAGATCCAGAGTTCGGAAACTCAATGAACGAAGTGGAACTGGAAGCGTGGAAGGCATTTGTTCTGGTAGTGAAGAACTTTCTTGGCAACAATAAGGCCAGAAACTACGCAGAACTTATCAACAACATGCTGACTGCTTTCAGAAACCTGGGCTGCAACATGAGTGTCAAGATGCACTACCTATTTTCACATATGGACTGGTTTCCTGAGAACCTGGGTTCAGTGAGTGACGAGCAGGGGGAGAGATTCCATCAGGACATGAAAGAGATGGAGACCAGGTATCAGGGTCGCTGGGACACAGTCATGATGGCTGACTACTGTTGGACTCTGAAGAGAGACCTCCCTGCCGCTGCGCATTCCTGGAGTTCCATGAAATGGAAGTTCAAGCCCTGAAGTTTGAAAAATGGTGAAGCAACATGCAATTTACGTGTACTTACCTTTATCAATGCCCACCATTCAGTTTACAGTAAACCTGACCTGATGGAGAGAAACGGATGCCATTTCCTGATTCAGCAGTGCAAAAATACCCTAAATCAGTTGTAGAAATCTAGACAACATTCAAAAAGTAAAAAATTGTTGCCCAGTGATTAGCAGAAAGGCAAATGAGGTAGCTGCAAATAAATGGAAAGGGAAGAAAAAACAGCAGCAAAAGCATAAGAAAAGTTTTTATTTAGAACGGAAATAAGCAACAAAACATGAGAGATTATTTCCTTCCCTACAGACTCCCTTGAAGACCAGTAGAGAATCTATATGTACTTCCATTGATTTCAAACACTGGGTATGCGTGGCCCAGGATGAGGCGTTCTTTGTGCTGGACCTCGAGCTATGGAATTCCCTCCCTGCCTGGATATAGTTTTTCTATCAAATGCTAAACACACCCCTCTTTATCTTGGCCTCTGACACCTCATATATATTTCAGGCCGTCCTAATCTGCTACATTTAAATTGTTTTACTTGATTTTAAAACCTTTTAATCTGTCCTGGGGCCTTACGGTAAAGGGCAGGAAATAAATACAATATAATATGCCTGGCAGAGTGGGAATTCTATGCCAAAATACCCCACACTGTGGTGTTCATCCCTTGTTGTGGGAAGAGGTGAAAGTGGTGTGATGGAGCCATTCTAGCTCTTGTGGGGTGCACCATCACCTCAAAAACCTGTTAGGCCACAGCTGATAATGAGACATAATCATGAGTTAATATGAGACCTTACTAATGGGGATGGGCCCTGGTGGGGTTTTTTGTGGAGGGTCTGGATAGAGTTCCATATTGTGTTGTATGAAGTACCATTTTAATTCTCCTTGCAGGCCTCATCAGTGCAGAAGGGCCCTGGTGTGGATGCAGGCCCAGAATTACGGTATTTTCACAGGTTCAGGGACTGAAGGAGAGATGCTCTATTATCATTTGTGACTCTACATGAAAGCCAGTTCAAGGCATAAGATGCTTCGATCAGAGCCCCATCCTGGGTGCCTGAAATGTTTAGAATACTTACTATACACCATCAGGGTAAAGGTTTCCGTTATTGGAACTTTGTCATCAGCTATCCAGATCTGTGCTGTGTATGGGCCAGAATCCTCTTGACTTAGATTATTGATTTGTAACCTTTTGCAGTCCTCAGAGACACTCAGCCGCCCTCTATATGCTAGAATTTGGTCAGTGAGATCACATCTTTCTTCTGGATCCTTTCGTGGAATCGCTGCCACAAAAATTTGAATAGCTTGCTTTTCCTTAGTTCTAAACCAGGTAATCTTTTTGAATTGTTCTGAAGTGTTCAGCAGGAAAGTTGCAGGTTCTCCCAGAACTCCTTTCATTTTATCAGCATTTTTTTTCACCAGAGGAAGCTGCATGGTCAAGAAAATGAAGGAAGAAATGGTCAAGAAACACTGAAAGTTGCATTATGTCAAGTCAGACCACTGGTCCATCTAGCTTAGTATTGTCCACACTGACAGGCAGAAGCTCTGCAGGATTCCAGCTAGGCTTTCTCAGCCTTTATTTTTTGTTCACATTCAACCAAGGGTCAAACCGTGAAGATGTTGCAGTGTCACCGATCCTCTAAGGGCAGGTGCACACCTTCCATTTAAAGCACATCCAACACACCTCTAAAGCACATGGCTTCTCCCCAAAGAATTCTTGAGGCTGTAGAATGTTAAAGGTGCTGGGAGTTATAGTTCTGTGAGAGGAAACTACAGTTCCCAGGATTATTTGGATAATCCATGTGCTTTAAATAGATGGTGTGGAGCTGCCCAAAGTCTTCCAAAAGCAATTCTAGTTTTCCAGAGCTGGGTTCTGAAGAGAATAACAAAATGGTGCCCCCGCCCTGTTCCATGGACTGGTGACTGGTGCTCCCAGAGCAAAGCTGGAGGGTGTTTGTTACCCCTCTTGGGTTGCCTTTGTGCCATCAGTAGTGGAGCCAGGGGAGAGCCAGCAGCTTCTCCTTCCCTCAAGTGCCCCCTCCAGTATGTGACCTCTCTGAAGCTGGACTTGGGCCAGACTAAAATTCCTGGCCCTACTTGAAGCAAAAGATGGCCGTTCACAGCAATGCAGCCAGAGCATTTGGGGGCCTGTGCTAGGAGGGCAGTTAAGTCTATAACTAAGCCAGACCCTGTATGAAGGAAGTCTTGCTCTCCTCCACTAATCACGGCACAAAGAAGAATTAACAAGGACACATTTCCTCTCTCTCTGTCCCAAAAAAGCCAATCATACAGGTCGGCCAAAGCAGTTTCTGTGCCAAAACTGGGGCTAAACCCCAACTGAAATGGATCTCAAAAATAAGTTTTCTCCAAGAGTGCCTGGATCTGGTCCACAACCACCTGCTCAAGAACCTTGGCCAAGAAGGGAGATTGTTGACAGGCCAGTAATTACTTAAGATTTTTCGAATCCAGAAATGGTTTCTTGAGGAGTGTTTCCATACCCTCCTTCCATTGTAGCACCCTGCTTGTGGTTAACGCTTAGCTGGAATGAAATATTCAACGCAGCAATAGAGAAATTAAAATAATAATTTATTTGTCAGACAAATAAATGAGAGGCACAGTGGTATATGGTTACCAAGCTCTGGCCTGGCCTCCTGCCATTATGGCCAGCACTTATATTTCCTTAATCCAGCCCCCTTGCTCCTCCTGTGGCTGCCTCTGTCCAATCAGCCTGGTTGAAATTCCTATTGGCTGTTTGCTAGAACCAATCACAAAAGATACACCCATTTCCTTTTTGCCTTTTATGGGAAACAAAAAGCTATATATTCTTCTATCTATAAATGACAAATAAGTAGTCATATATCTTACATTTGTCTCAACAAGGAACCTTAATTACCAGCTCACCTCTTGCCCTCCTTGCCCTATTGCCCTCCAAAACAGATGGTTAATCTTAAATTTTTATCTTAAACAGATGTCAAGGATCTTGAGTTCACATCATCATTGAAAGATCTCCTTCTTTTGGAGGTCTTTAAACAAAGGCCTGACAACCATATGTGTGCTCTAAGATGTTTCCTGCTTGGCAGGGGGGCTGGGCTGATGGCCCCTGTGGTCTCTTCCAACTATATGAAATAAGAATCTAGCATAAGGATTTAACATTTCTTAGCTTCTAATTCCTTTGCATAATTACATTTAAGCCAATATATTTAATACATAACATAAATAACCTTTTAAAAGGAAAAGAAATCTTAAAAGGATCTCAGTTTAAGAAAGAAATAACTTTAGAAAAAGACTTCCCAAAATACTCTCTTCCTTTCTGCCAGCCAGATGCTCTTGGCCTTTTAACCTTAGGAAAATATGGCTCAAGTTTAATGGGAGGCACATGGTTTTATTTTACTATTTACCAACTCTTAATTATGTTTTTCTCTGCTTTTTTTTATCTTCTGTAATATGTAGGGTCAGTGTAACCTTGGCTGTCAGCCTGTAATTCCCTTTTTACGACTTTGAGAATTGTTTTCTGCTATAAATCAGGGTGCCCCCTTGTCCAGGAGAATAAACATTGCCAAGGTTCTTAGGCAGCTGGTCTTCTGCCTGGCATGAAACATTTGTGAATTTTTAAGCTCATTTTAAAATGCAGGCTATGATTAGATGCCTCACCATACCCTCCAACATTTCTCTGATGAAAATAGAGACGTCCCATTCCATAATGATAATTTTACTATTTATACCCTACACATCTTATTGGCACTCTGGGCAGCTTCCAATATATATAAAAACACAATAAAACATTAAATATTTAAAAAAGTCACCTTCCCTATTCAGGATTACCTTCAGACGGCTCTGGGGTTGGATAACTTCATAACCTCCAACATTTATTGAATGAAAATAGGGATATCCCAAGGAAAAGCGGAGCATTTTGGGGTCAAATCAGAAACCGAGATGGCTCTAAATCAGGGATGTCCCTGGAAAACATTCTCGCAGGCAGTGACTAACCCCTCTTGCAAAAAGGCATTAACCACTTCCTTAGCCCAGCCAGCTGCCTCCTCCCTGCTTGTTTTTATCAGATGCACACACAATTAATGATTGCTCTATACACACACAAATCAATTAATTAATCACTCCGCTTCCTCCCCGAGGAGATGAGGCTGGCACAACAATACACAGGACTGAAAAACATTTAAAAGCAATCAAATCTCTTTACACAGCGGAATCATTTCAAGGTTGCTGGGAATGGTGTGTCTCGGTGATGAGTGCCTAGAGGAACAGGAAGGTTTTCTGTTTCTGCCTGGATATTCCATAATAGTGAAGGACTGGCACATTTCAGCAAGGAGGGCAGCTGCTACCAAGAAGACCCTGTTCACTGGAAAGCACCGAACAGGCAGCACTCAGTAGCACCACCACCACCAACAACAGGGCCTCCCCCTGCCAATTGCACAACCCAATATAACCATAGTTACATATGGCCCTGTGACGGTGGAATGTGTGTGTGGCAAGATCTGCAACTTCCTTCCCAGAATTGTAAAGTAGGAAGGGATCCCAAGAGTCGTCTACTCCAACCTCCTGCACATATTCATTAATCTTAAGTCCTTCAGACTTTTAATGGAGAAAGCCCCGGGTTTTGGATTATTCTGGTTTAAATGAGGACCACGTCTCTCTCTTTTTAGTATAATTTTTATTAAGTTTTCTATTTTAAAATTTAAAATATTCATTAAACAACCTTAAAATGTCAATGACTTCCCTTCTTCTCTTTCCATGGCTCAATTCGCATATCGTAAATCCTTGCATATTTTACATAAATTAAACCATTCACTATTCCATTAATACACCCATCAAAACATTATTATTATTATTATTATTATTATTATTATTATTATTATTAATTTATACCTCGCCCATCAGGCTGGGTTTCCCCAGCCACTCTGGGTGGCTCCCAACAGAATTAAAAGCACAGTAGAACATCAAACATTAAATACTTCTCCATACAGGGCTGACTTCAGATGTCTTCTGAAAGGCAGATAGTTGTTTATTTCCTTGACATCTGAAGGGAGGGCGTTTCACAGGGTGGGCACCACTACCAAGAAGGCCCTCTTTTTACACAGTTGAATTTATCTTAATGCAGCCAACTAATGAGGACCACGTCTTCCACATGATAGGTGACAAATGAGGATAGCCTGAAAACATTTTTGCTGTTGGGAATCACCTTAAACTTATTTGCATACCAGGAATGCCTCCTTCATGGTCTCACAGCTGACACCCCACCTACCCACCTTTAGGGCCATCACCAAACAGTGGAGGCTCACTCTTCATGCGTGGAGCGAAGTGGGCGGTACCCCAGAAACCTGCCACAATAAACTAGGGGTGGGGTCTTTAAAGTGCCACCACCAAACACTGTGTAATTTTGGAGCCAGGATTTGTGATAGAGGAAATGTTTTAAAGGAGTTGAGGAAGGACCTTCAAGTAACCAAGACCCTATCTATCAAGCATGTTCTTCCTTTTCAGATGGGGGAGGGGGGAGTTTGCATCCAGAACTTACCAGCTGGTAGTGCAAGTAGCCCCAGAATGAAAAATGCCTTGCATAGTATCATTTCGGCTTTGCTCTGCTGTTTCTTTACTGCCTGTTTCCTGCCATCAAGGCTCCGTGTAAGTCATATGAAACCGAAAGTGTGTGCGTGTTCTCTAAAAATCACCACCTCGACCAGAGACAAAAATAAGCTGCCTTATATGGAACCAGAACATTGCTCTGATAGTCTTCACCAGGGGAAACAAAACTCTGGACTATGGGCCCACCCCAATGTCCCCTTTTGGCCCATGAGGCTTGCCTATCTCCTGATGTCCGGTGAGGTCAGGTGTAAGACAGGTAAAAGCCATGGCATCAAATACAATAGGAAGAAAACATTAGAACCGTTGGCATGAATTGGGCACCTTTTGAAATTGGCAGCCTGGGCGGCGACAGAAGAAAGCACCAAATTCAAAAAGTGCTGAATTCAAGCCAAGGTTGCAAAGGCAAAATTAGGAGCACACTTTGAGGGCCCTCCTTTCTCTTCCTTTGCAGCAGCAGCAGGGCTTTAAATCACCTGATGTCAGAAGATTGACAGGTAGGTGGCCAACCCACCTATCAAAATGGCCTGCAGAGGAGTGGCCTTTAGTTCCCGACCTCTGAAACGACATGGGCTGGCGAGGGCTCTCCAGGGTTTCAGACAAAGGACTCTCCCAGCCCCATCTGGAGATGCTGGGGATTGAACCCAGGACCTTCTGATGTTTTATCTGTGGGTCAAAAGGTCATGTTGGAGATGGCAGGATCATTATATTAGAGCAGCGGTTGCCAAACTGGACTCCGCAGAAGAAGAGTTTGGATTTGATATCCCGCTTTATCACTACCCAAAGGAGTCTCAAAGCGGCTAACATTCTCCTTTCCCTCCCCCCCCCCCTACAACAAACACTCTGTGAGGTGAATGGGGCTGAGAGACTTCAAAGAAGTGTGACTGGCCCAAGGTCACCCAGCAGCTGCATGTGGAGGAGTGGAGACGCGAACCCGGTTCCCCAGATTACACATCTACCACTCTTAACCACTACACCACACTTGGTGCTCCACAAAGCATCTTCAAGTGTTCCATGAAGAGACTGGAAAGAAAAATAAGTGAATATGAGCCCGTGGCATAAGGGTGAGACTCAGTGGTGGACCTGCATTTGGGGGACCCTGAAGCTCAAACTGCCATGTGAGGGTTTGACTAACCACTTATACTCTTCAATGGGGTTGTTCCATGACAGATCACCACACCTCTACAATGTCTGTGCTACTGACTCAAGCTTTGGGGTTGTTGAAATGTATACAACAACAAAAATAAACAACCTGACTCAAATCAATGTGGCTCAGATTAGGTCTCCTGGACCCAAATTTCTTAAGCAATGTGCACTAAAGTTGCTTTTGGGGCCCCTGTGGGATTAGGGGCCCAGACTTTTAAGCTTCCTTAGTTTCATAGTAGATCTGTCCCGGCGATGATAGTGCTCCGTGACAAATTTCTTTCCTGAAAAGTTCTCTGCGACTCGAAAAGTTTGGGAACTGCTGCATTAGTGGATATTGATTGCAAAAATGTTCACAGGTGTTGCCTGTGTATTTTTCTCCTAGCTTCCTGGATATTTGTCCACCTCTGGTGAAATCCTAGCTGACCCACTCCAAACTGGTGTCCTGTGATGTGTGACTGATCCCTATCCTGCACCCACCAGTGCTAACCCCAAATATCTCCTGTCTGGTGCAAAAGGGCCTAGCGGGACCAGCCTGTGGTAACTCACTCCTCTAGGTCAGGAGGGCAAGCAATATATTTGGCGTCTTCATGGTCCATCCCTGTGTAAGGGATGAGTCAACTGCAGCTCCCCTGCCCTGCTTCCGGGGTTTCAGAGGGGAGGGAACTGGCTCCTTGCACAGGCAGTGGCCTGTGATGTGTTCCAAGTATGGGTCCCAGGACCACCAGATGGTGTCTGATACCATCAACTCACTCATGAGTTTGGTGTAGGGTTTGCCCGCACTGCAGGCTATCAGCAGGGGCTTGTTGTTAAGGCCCCAGCCTCCTAAGGCTCTGCTGAGGAGGGCATGGATGAAGACTCTCTATGTCTGCTGGGGAGGGGAGTGTATTTGCCTATTTTACATTCCCTGGTTTCCTTCATGGCTGTTTTCCTGTTCTTGAACGGGATGGTGATGTCTACCATTATGACTTTCTTCTGGTCCTCAAGGTGGATGACAATGTCAGGTCTCAGTTGGCTTCCTTTGTTGGGTGCTACACTTGATACTGGCCAATAGGCAGAGAAGTGGACTGTTTGGAAAGGATATGGGACTCCATTACTCTCCGAGAGCGCATGAATGCTGGAAAGAGCTCACCAGCACATCAGAACCATTCTCAGTTCCACAAAATATACTCCAACCACATTTCTCTTTCCCGTGCACATTTGCAGCAAATTTTCCACACCATCAGAGTCCTTTCAAGGACATATATTCAAGCATATATTCAAAGACACACAGCAGCACCCATAACATGAGCCTTTATCACCCTGGCCTTAGGACATGCGTCAGGAAGCTGTTTTGCTTAATTTTGGACCAGCTTGATCATGGATCTTCTTTGTGCTCCTCTTAATGGGATGTGGGTGATTTCTTGAATGAACATACAGCACATTTCTTGAACACACAGCACATTCAAAGCACATATTATTATTATTAATCATAATAGAGCTTACGGTATATACCGCCCTATACCCGGAGGTCTCAGGGCGGTTCACAGAACAAATAAGAATATAAAACCACAAAATATATAATCAAAATGAAAGCAACAACCCAATTACACCCCCCCCAAAAAACCCCACATTTTAAAAGGGCATAGGATCAATCAAATCAACCAAAAGGCCTGTTTAAAAAGGAATGTTTTTGCCTGGTGCATAAAGGTGTATCTTCAGGGTCCCTTCCAGCTCTACAGTTCTATGAGTCTATAAGTCTATTCCGAAGCCAGGGTGGAAAAGTTTCGTGTTCTGTGTACTGCTGTATGTCTTTCGATATGTGACCATCTCTAAATGTGGGAGGTTGGGTACACTACAAAGCCTTTTAATAATCAAAAATGACAGGGGGATAATTGGAATATAATTCAGGCTTTGGCCAAGGCTTTGTGCTCCAAGCAGGAAATGTACTCCATTAACTCAGAAGAGCTAAAGGCAAACAACCTGTTCAGCCATATTCTGCTTTCCAAGTTCACTTTAAGCTCTCAGGTGTTTGCTCCAATGTCTGAGTAAGGCTTTTGCCTTCCGTTCTTTGCAAAGGCTTTTGGCCCCAAACCACAAACAGAGTTGGTCCAGAGGACTCTAGAAGCTTCCAAGTTACAAAGAGATTCCGGAAGGTCTTCAATTCTACCTACAGTAGATAATATGATTTTGATCCTGCAAGGCATTTGATTCAAATATATCAGTCAGGGATATTCGGTCCCTCAGCCTCACTTTGTATATACACCAGGTGCTTCTTTAATTTTCTGCTGCCATCAGTTCACTCAGAACATTTTCCAAACCTCCTAATACCTGTTATGGAAAGCTTAGGTGTGAGCTGGACACCAACGCTACAGACAAGCTGAACTTGAACTGAGAGGGTTGGTTTGTTAAAGAAATACTACATGCAGAAGGGAATAACAATATTTATATTGGGGTCTTCAAGGTGTTTGTTGGCAGCATCTGAAGACACAAGAGACAGCATTGCTGACCTCAGATTCTACATGGCTTGGACCTTAAGCCACGTTCCCTAAACCTCTACCCCACAGAGTACTCCCACAACCCAGTCTCCATCCTTTCAGACCAATCACCTCCTTCCCTTTGCAAACTCGTTCTTTCCAGATTTTTTTGTTGAATGCTGTTATACTTTCCAGTAATATTGGCTGCATTGTCAAACAATTATTCTCTACACTATCAGTATCAGCTCAGCTAGGGTTGCCATATTTCAAAAAGTAAAAACCAGGGCACCCAAAAATTGCTGAGCTTTTTTTAAGGAAACCACCACGATTCTCTCTTTAAGTTTTCCAACTTCTTAGTTAGGATCCAGGACAAACCTCACAAAGTGTGCAACCAGTGTGCATCACTAGGGGAAACATATCTGACAATGACAACAAGTCGATCAACATGGGAAACATCAGGAGTCTAAACAACAGATAAACTAAAATAACCTGCCTGATTGATGTCACTCAGTATTGCTTCTCAAACTGTATTAGCCATCAACTGGATATCCTCTTCACATATGGTTTTGGATAAGTGCGATGGCTGATCAGAGCCTTTACTTCCATATTGATTTATGTGAGCACATGGGAAGGGATCCAATTTGGAAATTAATTCAAACAATCCAATAAAGCTACTATTGTCTGCTGAACCAAACCTTCGCCGCATCAAGCAGTTGGTCCCTTACCTTTCCCGCCCCGACCTGGCCACAGTGATCCATGCGACGGTCATCTCCAGGCTTGACTACTGTAATTCGCTCTACGCGGGGCTGCCCTTGAAGCTGTCCCAGAAAATCCAGCGGGTGCAGAATGCTGCAGCGAGGCTCCTCACAGGATCTCTGCCATGGGAGCATATTCATCCAGTGCTTTTCAAGCTGCACTGGCTCCCGGTGGAGTACGGGGTCAGATTTAAGGTGCTGCTTTTGACCTTTAAAGCCCTTCAGAGCCTAGGACCCTCGTACCTACGGGACCGCCTCTCCCGTTATGCCCCACAGAGAGCCTCAAGGTCCATAAAGAGCAACACCCTAGTGGTCCTGGCCCTAAGGAAGTTAGATTGGCTTCAACCAGAGCCAGGGCCTTTTCAACTCTGGCTCCGGCCTGGTGGAACGCTCTGCCTCATGAGACCAGGGCCCTGCAGGATCTGATTTCTTTCCGCAGGGCCTGTAAGACAGAGTTGTTCCGCCTGGCCTTTGGCTTGGAGCCAATTTGATTCCCTCCGTCTCTTTCTTTTTTCTTTTCCTTCTCCTCCTGCGAGGAGGCTACTTTTTAATATTTTAATGTTTCAATATTTTAATGTTGTATTTTAATTTTGTTTTTAAGTTGTAATCATTCAACTTGTTTTTATTATTGCTTGTAAGCTGCTCTGAGCCCGGCCTTGGCTGGGGAGGGCGGGGTATAAATAAAAATTATTATTATTGTTATTGTTATTGTTATTGTTATCATCTCACCTAAATGACCCCAAGCCATGTTCTGCCAAAAAGGAAATCACTACTATAACTTGCTGAAGTATGTGCGTCTAGGAATCTAGGAGGAAGAGAAGTCTTGATCAAACTTCTGCGTCTCAGTAAGGGGGAACTGAGTACGCTAGGTGGCTGGGTACATCAGATGGTGATCTGGTGTAGGGAAAGGTTGGGAGGTAGAGTGTGGTGAAGTATCCAGCGCATTGTATGTGTGAGAAAGTACAGAGCAATTTGTAGCTGACCTGAGTGTGGAGTGAGTAGTACTTCGGTTCCCAGTGAGGCGACTCCATCTGGGCAAGAAACCTCACAAAGCGCATGTGTGAGTGACTGAGTGGATACTTCACAGGGCCATACAATGGGAGTTGGGGGTTCAAAGGGGGGAAATACACCTCTTGAATGTATGTTAAATAATTTTAAGAAAGCCTTCTCAGGGGTATATGGAGTCAAAATGACGCCAGAACGCTTGAGAACGTTATGTGAATTAGAATGGCCAAAACACAATACTGGATGGCCATCTCAGGGAACCTTTGATATAAATTTAGTAAGCAAACTTTGGTCTGATATCACCAAAGAAACTGGAGGGTGCCCAGAACAATTTTCATATATAGATTCTTGGCTGAGCACATTAAATAAAAATCCTCCATGGATAAGGGAATGCAGAGTCAAACGATGCAAATTATTGGCTGTAAAAGCCGAAGCTAGGAAAGGAATCTTGCCAAATAAACTCAAACCCATTTTTGAGGGACCAGAGGAAGAGGTGCTTCCACCTCCACCCTATGCTCCACATCGAAGGGAGCCTAATCTGGTTAACGGGCAACCCGGACCACGGCCACCTCGAACTTCAACCCTGCAATATATTCCATTCACGACTACGGATCTGATGAATTGGAAAACACACACCCCATCTTTCACAGAAAAACCTCAGGCTATGATGGACTTGGTGACTTCAATAGTAAATACTCATAGGCCTACTTGGACAGATTGTCGCCAGCTCCTAAATACTCTTTTCACCAGAGAGGAAAGAAGCTATTTGCCTTATCAAGGAACCTACCACAAGAAAACAACTTAGAGGATTCCTGGGAACAGCAGGGTTTTGTAGACTATGGATACCTGATTTCAGCAGTCTGGCCAAGCCCTTACATGAAAGCACTTGAGGTGCAGAAAAGGACCCATTTGTATGGGGACCTGAGCAGAAACAAGCCTTTTTAGTTATCAAACAACGACTTATGGAGGCCCCAGCCCTTGGATTGCCTAATTCGGAAAAACCCTTTCAGCTGTATGTACATGAACAGAATGGGATTGCAGCGGCAGTCCTGACCCAGAGATTAGGAAGTTGGAACCGTCCAGTAGCTTATTTGTCTAAACAATTGGACTCAGTAGCAAAAGGATGGCCTCCATGCCTAAGGGCAGTAGCGGCCACTGCAAGCCTTGTCAAAGAAGCTGATAAATTTACCTTTGGCCAGACGATGTATGTGAATGTACCTCATGCTGTTCTGACACTCATGGAATATAAGGGTAGTTATTGGCTAACGAACCCAAGGATGGCTAGATACCAAGGCCTATTGTGTGAAAATCCCAGGATTCATCTACGAGTAGTGAATATGCTGAATCCAGCAACTTTGCTGCCCCTACCAGAGGTAGATGATGAAGAATCACATGATTGTCTCCAAATAATGGATGAAGTTTATTCCAGTAGACCCGATCTGAAAGATGAGCCATTGAAAAATCCAGATGTTGTATATTATACTGATGGTAGCAGTTACCTGCATGAAGGTGCCAGACGAGCAGGATATGCTGTGGTCACTAATGAGGAAGTTGTGGAAGCTGAAGCTTTGCCTGCTGGCACCTCAGCACAAAAAGCTGAACTTATAGGTTTAACTAGAGCTCTGCAATTGGCAGCTGGATGTAAGGCAAACATCTATACTGATTCTAAATATGCCTTCTTAACCCTGCATGCACATGGAGCTCTATGGAAAGAAAGAGGTCTAATCGGAGCCCACGGGAAGGCCTTGAAATATGGACCTGAAGTAGAAATCCTGTTGGAAGCAGTATGGGCTCCAGAACAGATTGCTGTAATGCACTGCAAAGGTCATGGACGAGGAAGGGATCCAATAACCAGAGGAAATCATGCTGCTGACAAAGCAGCCCGAGAGGCAGCCCAAAAGCCTGTGGGAGGATTTATAGCAGCCCTCATACCAGAGGTAGTTCCAGAAGAAGTTAAACCTCACTATACCCCAGAAGAGAGGAAGTGGGCTGAACAGGAAGGAGCGGTTGTGAAGGACGGTTGGATGATCCTGCCGGACAATAGGATTTATGTACCTCATCATCTAGCAGGCACAATTGTAAGAAATTATCATGAATCTACTCACCTTGGCGGTACTGCAACCAGAGAGAGTCTCAGTCGGAAGTTGTATATTATTAATCTATCACAATTAGCAACTTGCATTTCACAGAAATGTGTTCTTTGTGCTAAAAACAATCCCAGGCAGGGACCGGTACAACCTCCTGGAATCCAGCATGTGGGATACGTCCCCATGGAAAGCCTAATTGTGGACTTCACAGAGTTGGTCCCTTCTAAGGGATTCAAGTATCTCCTTGTGTTTGTAGATACTCTTACCAGATGGGTTGAAGCTTTTCCCACCTGAACTGAAAAGGCACGAGAGGTAACTAAGAGACTCCTCACTGAATTGATCCCGAGGTTTGGATTACCTAGATGCATTGGAAGTGATAATGGGCCAGCATTCATTGATCAAGTAGTACAAGAAGTATGTCGAGTCCTACAAGTGAAATGAAGACTGCATGCAGCATATAGGCCTCAGAGTTCAGGGAAAACTGAAAGAATGAATCGGACTCTGAAAACCCAATTGGCAAAATTAACCCAGGAAACGGGATTGGGATGGGTAGATGTGTTACCCATAACACTGTTTCGTGTTCGGTGTGCACCCACAAAAAGACTTAAGTTGTCACCTTTTGAGCTCCTGTATGGGAGGCCACCCTCCTTTGTTCAGGATATTCCAGCTGACCTTAAACAAATAGGAGACCATGTGACACAGGGACAAGTGCAATCTCTCTCCCGTGTTTTTGTTTCTCTTAACAGGTGGGCCCTCGAGCGTACGCCGTGCAGCATTGCCGAGCCGATTCATCAGTTCCAGGCTGGCGATAGCGTATGGGTGAAAGAGTGGAAACGCGATCCACTTGCACCTAAGTGGCGTGGACCTTACACCATCTTGCTCTCTACTCCAACAGCGGTGAAGGTAGCTGAGGTGACCCCCTGGATTCATCACTCTCGTTTGAAGAAGTCCGAAGGCAGTTGGATGTGCAAAGGTGACCCCTCTAATCCTTTAAAACTGACTCTCTCCAAAAACCCCTGTATCTAGCCCTACCGGGAACGGGCTAGGTCACGGGCAACATTAGACGACCGGCCTGCTGCAGCCACAACCTGGAAGCTGGCTGACCTGCGCACGCCTGAAGCTTGAGGAGCGTCTGAACCAGTGACTGTGAACGGGAAGATTCTCTTATACAATTGATTGACTGCCCCCTTGTGGAACAATTATAAGGGATATTACTCATTGGGGATCCTCGGGATATATGTTTTGGTCTTGGTGGTTCCCCATTTTTGTCACTGGGGGAATTATATTGGGGCTAATATTTATTTGCTATCACAATAAGGTAATTTTTTGTGGAAGGAATGCATATGCTAGACATCAACATGATTTTATTATTAATCCTGATCCCTTGGGAAGGGGAAGGGTCCTTGAATCTGACCAAATTTGCTAAATATGGATTCCGCCATGACCACAATATGTGGGTAGGCTTAGCTGAGATGGTAGCCAATGTTGCAAATAGGACTAATTGCCTTGTTTGCTCTCTTGGGCCAGATGATTCAGAGGGAGGTATGCCCTTATTACCGATACCATTAAATGCCATTGGTATGGTAAGCGAAATGCCACACCAAACAGAAGTACAGAATTTCCCCGGATGGAACTCAACTAAACCAATACGAGTTATACCTGTGCAAGGGGAATTCTGTGTACATAAATCATCAGATGCAGCTGATCCTACCATGATAGGTTCTTCTCATTGCCACTATACTTGGGATTATATTAAGAATAGTCAAACCTGGGCAAACGGTACTACGTATCGAACTCGGAATACCTTGCCCTGTGCACCTCCTTTTATTCATGCATGGAAAATGGTATGGAACATAACTGTGACAGAAGAAGGCAATCTAACATACTGCACTGTGAATTCTGTACCCCTTTTGATATTTCGCCTTATGCACTCCACGTACCAAAAACCTCAGACCCGATGGTTGTGGTGGATATGTGGAGAATGGGCATACAAGAAACTCCCTTCCAAATGGAGTGGGACTTGTTTCTTGGGATGGGTATTACCACCAATGTGGATTATGCCCACTAGTTCGGCCAAGCGTACACGAAGAAACGCTGACATTTCTCATATAGCAGGAGGAAGTACCCAAAGTTGGAGCGGTACTGATGATTGGCCACCAGAGCGCATTATAGCCTATTATGATCCTGCCTCCTGGAATCCTGGTGAGCTCATACAAGGGGCACGGGATCCTATTTATAATCTAAACAGAATAATTCGATTGCAAGCAGTAGTGGAACTTGTAACCAATGCAACGGCCCAGAGTTTGAGACTTATTGCACAACAGTTGGATGAAAGTAGAGCTGCCATTTTGCAGCTGAAAATGGGAATGGATTATGTACTTGCCAGGCAGGGAGGCCTATGTGGAGTCTTGAACTTGACAGGGAATGCCTGTTGCTTCAACATTTCTGATAACGGTGAGGCAATCCGTGTGTTGGCCACAAAGATGGAGAATATAGCACATGTCCCAGTACAAACATGGGAAGGATGGGATATGGGATGGCTCACCAATTGGTTACCTAATGTTGCGGGACTCAAAGGGATACTATTGTCTTGCTTGTTTTTCTTGACAGTAGTAATAATGGTTTTATGTATGGTGCCATGTATCATTTCATGTTTTAGAAGTACAATTAGCAAGATGATTTCAAATGAAACTCTACCTCATATCATGGCCCTATACAGAGCTTTACCTCAGGAATATGATGAAGGTCAAGCTATCAAGGACACTTGGGATGAAGGTCCTTGAGCTTGAAAGGGGGGAATGAGGCATCTAATCATAAGCCTGAATTTTTATTAAAGCTTATATGTTTAATCAGGGCTTGTATTTTAAAAATGAGCTTAAAGATCTTCAAATGTTTCATGCCAGGCAGAAGACCAGCTGCCTAAGAACCTTGGCAATGTTTTTACTCCTAGACAAGGGGCCCCCCTGATTTATAGCAGAAAACAATTCTCAAAGTCGTAAAAAGGGAATTACAGGCTGAGAGCCAAGGTTACACTGACCCTACAAATTAAGGGTGGATAAATAGTAAAATGAGCCATATCTTCTTCCTAAGGTTAAAAAGGTCAAGAGCAGTGAAAAAGCAACTGGTCTGGCTGGCAGAAACAGAGCATTTTTGGGAAGTCTTTTCTAAAGCTGTTTCTTTCTTAAACTAAGATCCTTTTAAGATTTCTTTTCCTTTTAAAAGGTTATTTATGTATTAAATATATTAGCTTAAATATAATTATGCAAAGGATTTAAGAAATGCTAGATTCTTATTTCATATAGTTGTAAGAGTTGTAACTATCCTGAAATTAAGTCAGCCACCAGCCCCCCTTGCCAGACAGGAGACGCCATCGAGCACTCCTGATATATGGTTGTCAGGCCTTTTGTTTAGAAACCTTCAAATGAAGGAGATCTCTCAATGTTGATGTGAACTCAAAATCCTTGACATATGCTTAAGATAAAAATTCAAGATTAACCATCTGTTTTGGAAGGCAATAGGGCAAGGAGGGCAAGAGGTGAGCTGGTAATTAAGATTCCTTGTTGAGACACATGTAAGATATATTACTACTTATTTGTCATTTATAGATAGAAGAATATATAGCTTTTTGATTCCCATAAAAGGACAAGAGGAAATGGGTGTATCTTTTGTGATTGGTTCTAGCAAATAGCCAATAGGAATTTCAACCAGGCTGATTGGACAGAGGCAGCCACAGGAGGAGCAAGGGGGCTGGATTAAGGAAATATAAGTGCTGGCCAGAATGGCAAGAGGCCAGGCCAGAGCTTGGTAACCATATACCACTGTGCCTCATATTTATTTGTCTGACAAGGTCGGTGGTTCGAATCCCCGTGACGGGGTGAGCTCCTGTTGTTTGGTCCAACCTCCTGCCAACCTACTAGTTTGAAAGCACGTCAAAGTGCAAGTAGATAAATAGGTACCGCTCTGGCAGGAAGGTAAACGGCATTTCCATGCGCTGCTCTGGTTTCGCCAGAAGCGGCTTAGTCATGCTGGCCACATGACCTGGAAAAACTGTCTCCAGACACTACTGATTTAAAGTTTCACTTTGGGGGTGGTGCTACAAACGTGGAAAAGGATCTTGCAGCATGTTTATGCAGACCTACTGGATTTAATAACGCTCCTAAGTGAAGGCGTGCCTATATCTGATTGAAGCTGCCCAAAGGTTAATATTCTGTATATTCAAGGCACATTAATTCCCTAAGCGCAAAGGACACGTACTGAATATTAGCATTACACACACACACACACACACACACACACACACACACACACACGACACCACTACCAAGAACTGCAGTTTATGGACAACTCTAGACTTGTCTGCTCAAAAGGAAGTCCCATTGTGTTGGGGACCTGGAAGGAAAGAAGCAAGAGCTCCCTCAGCTCAGGACCCAAGCCCTGGAACGCACAGAAGGAGAGGTAGGGTGTGAGTGAAGCGATGGATGTAGCCGGCGCTTAAAAAGCGAATAAAATGGTTGCTGTCTTTCTATCTGAGCTGGCTCCCTGCCTGTTACGTGCGGGGAAACCCGTGTGGGGTTCCTGTCTGTGTAAAGTCTTCAAGCCGTGCCTGCACAAACCTGACAAATCTGCCCCATTGCCTTTCCCTCGTCAAAATTTTCGGTATCTTTTCCCCCCACCTCTAGGCCTGGCTGAGGGGAAAAACAGGACGTTGAAAGTACTTCCCATCCCAGCTCCACAACAAATGTCCCACAAAGCACCACACTACGCACACATTCCCATGAACATATTCTTTCTTTGTAAGTAAATACGAGACTCCCATAAATAAGGGCAGTCTCAGACACACACTTTCAATAAGGAAGGCTGCCTCACTCATCTACAAGCTGGGTAGTCCGGATGGCTGAACCAACGCATTCAAATAACCTGTCAGAGCCAAGGAGAACCAAATAAACGTTAGCTGAGAACACTCCCTGAAGAGAAACACACAGGTACTGGAGGCAAACTTTCAGCATCTATCTCCATCCACATTCATAACAAGGTCACTGACGAAAAGCCACTGTTTCTACGATATATCCATTTTTAATAAATCGTTTCCTTCCTTCTCCAGTTCAGGGTCCAGAAACATTCAAGCACGCATTCTATACTATGGGAAACCTTCAGATATTTCTATAAAATCAACTGTTCATCGGATTTCCACCAGACCACTTTTGTTTTACTTAGGGAAAGGATGGCTACCGAAGGGGGATGGACTTGGGTTGCACGAAAAGGCAGCCATAATCCTCAGGGCATAAGACCACGTTCTCTCCCACCAGAAATAATTCCTGACACCTTGGCAAATGGGTGTCAGACCGCTAGCCATCCCACGAACTATGATGACAGACCATTTGGGAATGGGCTAGATCCTTGGCCAGGATAAGGAGATGATTACTTGGCCAGGAAGCCAGGAACTTGTAAATTGTTCTTTTTTCCTTTCCTTAATAGGTGTAAGGTGGAGATCACGGAAGGGGGTGGGAGGCTGATCTGATGCTCAGGTTGCAGCTCCAGACCCTCCCAAAGTGTGATGAAATTGTGATGTATGCATGATGTAGTTTTAGGGGTGTTGCAGGTAGTTTTGTAGGAACTGATAAAAGTTGGGACGCGCTTTGGTTTGGGACTTTTTCCTGCTCCTTTGTTGCGTTGTGGGGGAAGTCCTGTTGCAACAGTTTCTTTAAGAAAAATCAAGCCTGCTGGCTGCTGTTTTGATCCAATATTCCTGGCTGGTGTCTTTGTTTGATAAAGTGTGTCCAAAGATGTACTGGAACAACGGAAAGGTAGGCAACTTCCTGTTTTGTCCCAAGAGGTAAGTACATTTAACATTGTGTGAGAGATACCCGTCTTTAATGCTAGGTCTTGCTTGTGAACACTCCATAGTACTTCCCTTTTCAAACAGAAGCTTTGGTTTTGGGTGTGCAGATAGAAAAGCTGCTGGGAAGAGTAAACACTTAACTAAGAAAACAAACACGGAAGCTAAGATGTAATAATCGGAAAATAACAAAGTGCAAGATGTAATTTGAAAAGAATTTTGGAATCAATGTTTGATTAATTTTTATTTTTTCTGATGATTACTTATGTTACATAGTTTTTAAAATCAACAAAGCATTAAAAAATTTTTTTGCAGAGAAAGTTAGGGGGGAGTTTAAGTGCTTATATGCACAATGTTAAGTAAATAAACCAAAAAATAACACTTGCAACTGTAAGTTTCTTATTTTTCCTTCTTTTAATAATTTCATTTCGGGGGGGGGGGGAGTGACAAGAAATTTTCCGCACCGGGTACCGCCTGACCTTGCTACGCCACTGGCTGTATGAGAGAACAAATTGGTAGCTTTCTGTTTTTTGTGGGTGTGTGGGTGTGCATAGTACCCTAGAGTCAGAAAACAAGTACTTTCATTTGCTTTCTAGCAAATGCCCTCTACTGGCTTGAGAGTAACTCCATGAAACGCAATGGGACTGATTTCTGGGTAGACCTGCAAAGGATTCGGAATTCTCATATGACCATGGTGAAAAACAGTCCCTATAAGGAAACGGGGAACACTTTTGATTCTGGCTCTGCCTATCATCTGAACTCTAGCTCCACCCATCACCAGAATTCAGCCCCTGCTAGGCTACCCAGAAGGGAAAATGATGAAAAGAGGTTGTCTATCTTTGGTGTAAAGATTTGAACAATTCATTGTTTATGCTGTGCATTGACCACCCACAAACCACAATGCTAAGTGCTGGCCTCAGTGTATTAGATTGTTATAGAAAGGGGGTCAGTCTAGATTATACCCACACATCCCTTCCAGGCTTACATGAAGCTAGAAAGTGTAAAAGAAAACCAGAACCCCCAAAGCAAACTATTTCCTTTGTTAAGGTAATGGCCTTAGATACATACCCATCATCAGCATCTTTGAAAGGTTATCTCTGTTGCCATAGAGACAAATGGTTGGGTCTTTTCCCACTTCACCTGGCTGGCTGCTATGTCATCCAATGAGAGAACAATAGGCAAAGCAGGGCTGTGTTTGGGTGAATTTTGGCTGATCCTGGAAGCTGCACACACAGAGGCATGTCTGCTCTGTGCTGGACCCAAATATGTGATTTGGGGCTTCCCTGGGAACCCAGTGGGGGAACGAAATCAATGGGAATGCAGATGCTGTGAGCCTCTCCATCCTATGCTCAGGCTGTATTTATGCCCTTATTTAAGATCTATGTAACCAAGTCAGCCAGTGGCAGCCTCCTCCAACTCTCATCCAACCATTACCACCACCAGAATATCTCAGTGCAGCTTACAACTTCCCCCAAACTTGGGTCCTGCAGACGTTTTGCACCTCAGTTCCCATCAGCCCCAGTGTACAGTGCTGGGGTTGTTGGGAGTCGTAGTCCAAAATTCTGCAGCTCACCAGTTTGGGGAAAGCTACAGAACTGCATAGGACAGCACCATGTAGCACCAAAAAAGCATATCATGTACATAGCTCAGTGAAAGAAAAGAAGTGTGCTTATGTTTTTAAATTATTTAATATTTTCTTCATAGAACACCAATTTTTAAGCAAGCATATTACAGAGGCAGCCAGAAAGCAAAGGCACAGTAGTTACAAGCTGTATCTGCTCAGGGTATTTCAAGGCATGGATCCTGCTGTGGATCTTAAGAGACAAGGACTGTGTAGCACCAAAGCGAGTAGATCCCTCCCCCCAGACGATGGTCTCTGAGCGGGACTCTCCTCTTTTCTGTCCCACACACTGGGCGGAATTTGAGCAGGGTCTCTATACTGGCCCATAGAATTTCCTGTAAGCTTCTTGGAAGCCGATGCGGTCAGCCAGCTCGTCGCAGTTGGGGTTCAGCTCACAAACCTCTCGCAGAGGCTCAAGGGGGTCTGGGGTTGGGGCAGCACGGGGGTTGTAGAACCTGCCAGGGAGCAACAGCCATGGTTGGAGCATTTAGCAGCTATTTTTGGGCTATATCAAAATGTTCTCAGTATGCCAAAGGATATCCACGTATACAAAACTTTAACTTAGCAAGATACACATTTCTTAATGCAAAAATCCCCATTAAAAATCTTCAACGTTCATTGTAAAATTTCTCCTAATTTTGCCCAATATACATTTTTGCAAAACATTTGCAAAAACCTAGCGTAATGATTATGCACACTTTTACCCTAGTATATGCATTTTGTACACATTACACTGCACTCTGGAACTCCCTGCCTTTTTTTACTTCAGACAGGTACCTCCACTGCACTCTCTTCAGTGCCTGCTATAAACATTTTTCTTCGGGCAAGCCTCTCCAGATATGTAGAACATTGACATGTCTTTTAATCTGTTTTTTAGCTTATCATAGATTTTACATTGTTTAGAATAGCTGAATTTGACTATTTTTTATTGGTAATTTTATTGTTTTTATTTGTTAGGTAAGCTGCTTTGAGGGTTCCCCCCCCCCCTTAAAAGCAAGCAGCCTATAAATTCAAATTAATGAAATTAATTCACTAACTAATTGGCTGGAGGACTGCATTACAAAATTTGAAGAAGTGCATTTCAAAAGACAGCTTTTTTTCAGAAAGTAGGTCCACTTTTAAGCACCAATGGAAATAAATTTCTTCGCCTCCACTAGATGCCAGGGCGGGGGCTGAAGATTTTGCATTAATTGCAAAGTTACACTTTTCCCCCAGAGGAGTGAATAGGAACAATTGTGTCAGAGAAAGCAAAGAGCTGCAAGGTGAGCAGACACTGTAGGGATAGGAGCTAAATCTACCCCTTGTTCCATTTCCCACCATTTAGTCCTCCCCTCCAATCTGCATAGTCCCACCTCTTCATATGCATACTCTTCCCCTGGGTTCTGTTTCTCCATCACACTGGAATGCACATTTGATGCATCCAGCCAATCCTTGCAGCAGAGAGAGTAACAGCTGCTTTACAGAGCCTGACATTACCTGAGTAACTATTCTCCTCCATCCAATGTTTGGGACCCCCTGGAGGCATCCTCAAAGCTACTAGGAAGCCCACCCCCACCCCAGATTTCTAGCTCATAACAAGTTGCGCATTTATCTTTACCTGTCATAGTTCCTCTTGTGTCTCTTCACTACTTGAGCACTGACGCGCCTGGAGACAAAAGCTGCAAGAGGAAAAGTCGCATATTTTATCAACAGCGCTGCCTCCTCCCTGCTGTCAGTAGGGCTTGTGGCTCAGGAGCAAAACCAAGGATCCTGAAAGTCTCCGTTTTCATTTTTAAAAGCAACATGATTCTAGCCCTCATTGTGGAACAGAAAGGGAAAAGAGAGATTTCCATACTTTTAGAAACATAAGAAGCTCCTGTGGTCCATCTAGCTCAGTATTGTCTACACCAGAGCTATCCAGACTTTTCAAGTTGGGGACACACTTTTTGGATATGCAACATTTCACGACGGAGTAATTCAGTTTTACTAGCAAAACTGAGGTTAAACAAACCCCTTTCCAGCCCTGGAAGGAGTGCGGGGAGTGTTTGTGCGACACGCTGCAGCCGACACATTAACGTGTCGCGACACACAGTTTGGAAAGCTCTGGTCTACACTGATAAGCAGTGGCTCTCCAGGGCTTTTGATAGCCTTCTCCCACCCAGCTCTAGTTGAAGATGTGGGCAATTGAACCTGAGACCTTCTGTATGCAAAACACATCACCACTCAGCTACAACTCTCCCGCCTTCCCTCTATCCCCCCTCACCCCCCTCAAATTTTACAGGTTTGCAAACCTAGGTCACTTCTACAGATATAAGTCTTTTTGAAGCAATTATCTAAAAATAAAAAAGCAAGAAAGGAATAAAAGTGGAGATAAACTGACCTTCAGAGCTGGGTGAGTCGTTGGCACTGTTGGAGGGGGCAGAGTCATCTGGAAAAGGAGAAGGGCAACTGCTGTGAGCAAAAGGCTACTTGCCCCTTGGCCAAGTGAGGCATCAGGGAACGGTGGTAATCCCTGTCACCCAAGGGCACGGTTTGGGCTTGAGCACTTCCTAAGAACTTCAGCTTTCAATGTAACAAGGTCATGCTTGAGACCGAGATAAGCTTGGTCAGTACAGAGGAAATGCCTGCTGAAACTGCAGCCAAGGGAAGGGTCAGGAATGATAGTAACCTTTATCTATTTTATTTATACCCTACCGTTCCTCCAAAGAGCTTGAAGTGATGTACACACTTCTGCCCAACAACCCTGTGAGGTAGGTTAGGCTGAGAGATGGTGGCTGACCTAAAGTCACCCAGGGGGCTTCATGGCTGAGTGGGGATTTGAACCCTGGTCTCCCAGGTTCTAGTCTGACACTCTAAACACTACACCACCACTGGCATGGAGGGGGGTGGGGGGAAGAGAAATGGTGGGTCAGCTTTGAAGGCAGAAATGAATCTGAAGTGATGTTGGCATCTCTGGGTCCTGACGGTTATTCTTTTTGTTTAAAAAGCTGGCACACTCTGGAAATACTCACCATCTTAAAACTGTGATTTCTGGTCTAAATATTTAGCTTTGCTCACATGTAGGTGCATTGAGAAGACTGGACTTCGATGGCACCTGCAACCCCATCTGCGGCCACATAGAGAATCATAACCCAGAGATGGTTTGGCCACTTACCTGCTTGACAAAGGCAGAGAGTGGCCACTGCCAGGAAGCTCACCAGAATCAATTTGTTCATCTTGATTGATGCTCTTTGCTAGTGGGGAGATGTTCTCTAAAGGTCTGGAGATGCTTGCTTGCTACCTTCCTCCAGTTGCTTCTTCCAGTGCTCTTCCTGGGTCTCTGCTCCCGATTTATACTGTTCTGGCAGCCCCCAGCCCCCCCCAGCCCACTTGGCAGGAGGGACAGCCCACAGGACCTCCTCCTTCCTCCTCGCTCCAACCTCAGAAGGGGCAGGAAGCCAGGTCTATTTTGGAGCCCATCTGCTGGGCAGGAAGGCTGCCAAGTCCAAGCAGTAATTGTGGTTTGGGGGCCAGGACATCATCTGGAGAAGGCAAGCTCACTGGTCTGCAAGGAAGGGGCAGGGCAGGATGGACGCCACAGTCAGACTGGGAAGCCGTGATGCTTTTGCAGCACTGGGAGTTGGGGTGTTTTGGGGACCCAAAGCTCAGGAAGGAAGGCAGCTACCTAGATTTCATGCTGTTGGGTGGCTAAAGGTTTCAAATCAAAGCAGACTGGGGACACAATATATATTGGAAAGCATATTTGAAGCACATTTAAAGCACATGACTCCCCTCCAAATAATCCTGGGAAGTGTAGTTTCCTTCCTCATAGAGTTACCAATTTCTAGCACCCATAATAAACTACAGAACCCATGATTCTTTGTGGGAAGTCAGCCTGGATAGCTCAGTTGGTTAGAAAGCAGTGCTGATAGCGCCCAGGTTGCAGGTTTGATCCCAGTAAGGGACAGCTGCATATTTCTGAATAGCAGGGAGTTGGACTAGATGATCCTCGGGGGTCTTGTCCAACTCTAAAATTCTATGCTTCTGTGTGTTTTACGCTGAATAAGCTTTAAATGCAGTGTGTGGATCGAAGATTTGACCTCCTGGTGTGCTGCAGCAGCTCAGGTGCAAGCAGCGAAGCTCCTCTTCAGCTGTCGCTTTGGTCATCAATTCACATGCCTCCAATTATTATTCCCATAAAAGGTTTTTGGTTAAGAGACAGTGCAATGCACCAGGAAAGTCCCCAGACTGAATCTTGCCCCTGCTATGAACTCACTAAGAGTTTGTGAATGGCAGTGAAGCCAGCCTCCTGCTTAAGCTGTAGGTTTTACAAGATATGGTTAGAGATACGGTTTCACTAAAATTGGGAGAAGTAGGGCTTGTGGGTTTGAGGCCCTCTTCCTCTCTGCAATCTGAGCACTGCACAGAAGGTGGATTTAGACATACCACTCTCACTGTCTTAATCTCTACTTCATGATCTTTAAGGGCTGTCGCAAGGCAGATATAAGCAATTAGTTTGGGAGGTAAAATGGTGCCGAAGCATTTGGATGTTTCTATTCACGTAACTTCCTATAATCCGATTCTATTCTTCTTAATTGATATAGCACCGTGGAACTTTACAAATAACAGGAAGGTCAGGTCCTTGCCCCAAAGGCTTACAATCTAAAACAGACACAAGAAACAACCAACAGAGGAAGGGGAGAATGGAGGCACACAGGTAAGCAGGGGAGGCATATGTGGCTGTTTCAATTGCATGTACTTTGGATTGGCCAAAGGGTTAGGGACCAAGGTGTGGATGATCCAAAGGCTTCCTGGAAAAGGTAAATTTGGAGAAGGGGCTTTGAAAGGAAATAAGGGAGGTGGTCACACAAAGATGTTCCAGGAGGGAGTTCCAGGCATAAGAGGCAGTGAGAGGAAATGGGTGGAGTCATTTGAGGGAACAAGGGATTTTCAATGACAGAGGGTGGCAGCAATAGATGAGTGAGGGTCACAGGATGGGACCTCTCTAGAAATAAAAACAGAGATGGGGAGGCACAGAGGGTTCCAAAGGTTCCAGGAGCAGACACAAAACCAGTGTAAGGAAATAAGGGATGGGGAGGGCATGGCATCATTGAAGTAACAAGGAGGTCAATAATTTTGGCAGCAGAGCACTGGGTGGATGTAAGGGAATGAAGGTGAGACAACAGGAGGCTGCAGTCATTGAGAGCACATCCCAGCCAGGCAAAAAAAGCACTTAAGGATAGTGTAGAGCAGGGGCAAGTGATGGGCATGGTCTGGGGAGTCTAGGAGGCTGGAAAGAGATGCTTGGAGGACCACATTCAATGCCTGGGAAAGATATTTGGATGGTCTAGGAACTGGCTTAGGAGGGCTACCTACATAAAGTCAGGGGGCAATAACAGCAGCTTGCAAGCAGAGCCCAGACCTAGGAAATAGGCGCACAGGCAGCCATCTTCATTTTCCATGCTCTTTTTGTGACACGGAAGTCCCTTCCACGTAAGGACTGCGCCTCACCCTTAAAGAAATCTGCCCCTGAAGAAAGGAGATCTGGCTCTGAGCCAAGAGCAACTCGCAACCAGGGGCAGAGGAGGAAACAGCCTGTAAGCCTGTAAGTTACCCACAAACTGCAGAGATTTGTGGGGTTTTCCTTTCCATGCGGATGTGTTCAGGGCCAAAGAGAAACTTAAAGATTTAATTTGCCCTTGGCTCTTTCTTTTCCCTCATCCGATCACAGCAGGCCACATTGCTGAGCTCCAAAGCCCCAGGATGGCCTCCAGATCTGGGGAGAGGAAATGGGACGGGGTATTTTGCCCTCACTTGCCCTGGATGCAAATCGCTAGCAGACGCAAGGGAAGAGAACCATGCCAGGAAAGCAGGCTCTCTCCAGTGCCACGTTGTACTGGATTAATGTTGCTTTGGGGCTGTGAAAGGCCACCCCTATTCTGCTCCAAAACCAGGCAGTCCCAACACTGGGATGGGGCAAACAGCATGGAATTCTAATCTCCTAAAAATAAGTAGTTTTTGCATTTATGCAATGCTTCAGAATGCTGAAAACACTGCACATCCCACCATGGGAAGGGCCATAGCTTACCGGCAGAGCACCTGCTTTGCATGCAGAAGGTTCCAGGTTCAATTCCTGGCATCTCCAGGAGAGCCCTGCGGGGAACTCTGAAGAGAAGTTGCAATAATGAGCTGGATGCACAAATGGCATGCTTCCTACATTCCACAAGCATTTCAAGAGGCCCATAAGATCAGTATTATCCCTGAAATGCAGACAGGATTTTGCCAGTGCATTGAAGCCAAGAAGCAGCAGCTTGTCTTAAGAAGATTTCCCAATAGTCCCCCCATCTCACCCAGAGAGGTAAGAACTGCATTCTGCTTACGCCTCAATATTTTACAGCTAGACCTTATGCTTCGAACAGATGCCTGAAATTCTAAATATCAAGCTTCTAAACCAGGCACAGGGAGCCTGTGACCCTCCAGATGTTGGTGACTACAACTCCTATCATCCCTGACAATTCAGCATGTTGGTTGAGGACAGTGGGAGTTGGAGTCCAGCAGCATCATAAGAACTGCAAGTTCCCCATCTGTGTTCTAGTTATTATGGCTAGAATGGACCCTTGAAATGTGCTTGCTAAAATCTCAGAAGTCAGGGATCACTGGGTATTGTTGCGGGGGGGGGGGGGATCTGCTGCTGTCCCCCTTCCCCTGACTAGCAAATACAAGTTATAGGAAAAATATATTAAAGCTTGCATAATGTATACGTGTCACAAAATTCAGCTACCTTTGGAGCCAAATATGCTTGGCCTGGAGGCAAAATTCTAGCAGTAGTGAGGAGCCAAGAGCCCTGACTATAAACAAGCCAGCATGAGATGGAATGCCAGCCAGCAGTGAACCGGTTGCCCTGCAGTTTGTTTGCAATGACAAGCCTCCAAGTTTGTGGCATTCTACAGGAAACTTTAGGTTTTCAGCACTCCTCACATCCTACGTGCTGGTTCCTGAGTTCCCAGTTGCTCCCCGGCTCCTGGAACTGCATCTGGAAAAGATGAGGCTGACTCGAGGCAGCCAAGACTTCTCCTAGACATCCCACGCTGGCCACAGGGAACGTGGCGCAAGCCAAACAACAAGCACTGCTTGGCATCCCGCTCTATATTTACAGTGTAATCAAGGAACCCATGTTTATACAAGAAAAATATGGGTAACTGGGTCGACTTTACATCCAAACACAAACATTGTATCTAATTGGGAGCAGATGCTGGCATGTATAATAGAGACACACCCTCCTTCTCTAGCCTCAGGGGACTGGTATTCCATCGCTCCGGGAAACCCTTTCTGTATGGATGTGTTATTGAGAAACCTGATCAGTTCTGCCACGGAAGTCCTGCCTGTTGCAGTGCATTGTGGGTCCTATTTAACACACACATTCAAATGGGCCTTGCTTTTATTTTTATTTTTTTAAATAAAATTTTTATTAATTTCCAAATTTTTTAACATAAACAAAAACAACATAAAAACAAACACAAAAAATCATATTTTCTTAACCTTATTTCCATAACCCTCTTTTCCCAGACTTCCCCATACCTTTCCCTTTTAGCCCACTGGTAAGCAAAGCATAGTGGGACGCGGGTGGTGCTGTGGGTTAAACCACAGAGCCTAGGACTTGCCAATCAGAAGGTCGGTGGTTCGAATCCCCGTGACGGGGTGAGCTCCCGTTGCTTGGTCCCTGCTCTTGCCAACCTAGCAGTTCGAAAGCATGTCAAAGTGCAAGTAGATAAATAGGTACCGCTCTGGCGGGAAGGTAAATGGCGTTTCCGTGCGCTGCTCTGGTTCACCAGAAGCGGCTTAGTCATGCTGGCCACATGGCCCGGAAGCTGTATGCTGGCTCCCTCAGCCAATAAAGCGAGATGAGTGCCACAACCCCAGAGTTGTTCGCGTCAGGGGTCCCTTTACCTTTAAGCAAAGCATGCCCAAAGCATACCCAGCACATTCGCATTGCAGGGGGCTGGCAACCAAGAACTTCCCCAGAAGAAAATGGGTGGCGCATAAAGCAGATTTCTACGCACTCTGACTGCTGCTACAACTCAACCTAAGCAAAGCCCAGCTGGATCAGGCTAAAGGCCCATCTTGCCCACCACTCAGCGACGGGGAAGACTCAGCTCAGTCACAGCAGAAATATGTTGCATAATTCACTGCAACTCCAGCTTGGGCAGATGGCAATATTTGTGTTAAAGAAATGCACGGCAGAAATTGTAGCAATACTTTAATGCAGTTCTAATCTGCTTCAAAAGTTACACACACACACACACACACACACACACACACACACACACAGAGTATTTCATAGGAGAGGTTTGGTTGTACTTGCTTTATACATCAGTAATTAACAAATGTTTGCTTCCTTCAAACTAAGAAAGAGGAGGTGCTGCTGCTTAGGTCACCCCCAAACACCCAAATGATTCTGCTGTGAACATGGGCTGTTTTGTGGCAACCTTACCGTTGACTCACCAGTGGCTGAGCTTCATTGTGGACAAGATGTAGATACGAGTTTTTGAGAAGTGTTAAGTAGGAACATAAGCAGGGAAGCAACTTACAGAAAGAAAAGAGAATGACTGAGATGCAATAAAATCTGGGAGAATATTGCAGTGGGAAGTGACCTCCGCCTCAGTTTCCTGATGAGGATTTCAAGGGCTCAAATGCACCTTGACCAAGGGAAAAGGAAGGGTCAAGCAGCTGCAAAAAGACCCCCCCCCCGGCTTGCACAGTCCAAGGTGTGGTCATATAGTCTAGGTCCCAAACACACCAAATCCTTTTTTTAATAGTCCAGCGGCAGGATTGTAAAAGCAACACTCTGCAAGAATTGGAAACCAGTGAGTCTCACACGGCAGTAGACTTGTGAGGCCTGTTGGTTCTACCTCAGAGCCTACACAAGTCCTGGGCTGGGAATCCTAGTCTTCCTAAGCACCTTTTCAGTTGGGGCTCCATTCGTGAGGAGCCAGCAAGGCTTTGCTTCCTTGCTAAAGCTCATCAAGGCTGCTCACGATCTGCTGACCTTCTTGAGCAACTGCCTGGAAGGGAAGAAGGAAAAATCATTAAATGCTAGCAAGAACAGTCTTTCAACATACCTCTTTCCCATTTGTATTGCCTCTGTTAGATTGTAAGTCCGCAGGCAAGGGCTGCCTTCTTAATGATCTTATGTAAGCTTCTCAGGGATCCTTTTTGACTCCTTAGCAGAGTAAAAATGCTTCCTTCTAGGTTCTGGGAAGGGTCTGAGGGCAGTTTTGTTGTGGCTTTGGTCCTCCCCAGCAAGGTGATCCTTTAAATGTTCAAAAACTTGAGCTGGTACAAAATGCTGTGACCAGATTCTGCTTTTACAAGCAAACCCACAACAAAATGTTGCAGTGTCTAAGTGTGCAGTCTTCCAGCCAGCCAGCCAGCCAGCTAAGCCCTTTTCCAGGACACTCCACTCCACCCATTTCCTCCTCCTCCCCACAATCATTCTGTGTTCCATGACACACTGAGCATGCTCTGTTCTCATTATGGTTTCTTTTTCCTTCTGAAAATTTGTAACTTTGTAAATTTGCTCCAAATCAGCCAGTTGCCTCCATCTTTATGTGTGGATGGTACTATTTTGGTTACAAAAGATCTGCATTTGGAGAATGAGTCCTGTATACGGGATTACTCATGAAGACTCCTCTTGCCACAGTGGCCCTACGTAGTGTAGGACTGTGATTCTTAAAGGATCATGTCATCTCCTGTGAACCTGCCACCCATCTCAGGCCTAACTTTGTGTCCCATTGCCTTTAGTGGTACAATTGGCAGGGACGTGTGATAATGCATTTTTGGTCAGAGAATTCAGGTTGTGGGACTCAATTCTATGACTCCTTTCCTGGAGAAGTCTTGGTTGGCTCCTTCTTTTGCCCATTAAGCCAACTGAGAACAACACATTCATTCAGCAAGGATGCCACCTGACTGAATGTTTCTCATCAGTGTTTGAAGACAAGTGTGGGGAGGAGGGTACATTTCTCTTCTCCTTCCAGGCTGTTGATGCACCCCAGGCAAATTATCCTGCTGCACAGATGGGCATGCTACCTGCGAGGCTCCACTTACCTGCCACTCTTCCTTGCTCTTTCTGATCTCCTCCTGCAGGTCTGCAATTCTCTTCCGACCAGCCAGCACTGCTTCAGCCAACCGCGAGTTCGCCTCTTCCTTTTCTTTTATGGCCTTTTGTAGGAATCTGCGCTGCTTCAGAAGGTACGGCACAACAGCACTGTGGACGTCTTCCTCTGGGATTCCACTGGGACGCCTGAATTCAATGAAGGCGTTAACAAGAGGGATGGGCAATCTCAGGCCCAGAGGCCAAATATGCCCCCTCCCTCCTGGGACTCACTATCTGGTCCTCGAGACCCTCCTCAGGGCACATGCCTCACCAGTCCCACTTGCCATCCCTCTCAAGTGCTGTGAGTAGAACAAGCCTATTGGACAAATGTAAACTTTACATTTGTTCCTCCTCATGCTTTTGCCTCTGGCCCTGTCCAACGTGGGCATGTGGCTCCCGAATGCTTCACAGAAGGGGGAGTGGCCCTCAGTCTGCATTAGAGGAACAAGGAATGAACAGAGGCAGGCAATAAAGGAAAGCATTGAAGTTACCAGCTTTTAGAATGTGCCTGTTGATATGTGCAACATCTGCACACTGCTGCAGAAGTACTGACAAAACACTGGTGCTGCCACGGGTGTAGTCTGTGCCTTATCACAGAAGGGGCTGCAGCCTAGCTTTTCATGTAGGAGGTCCCTAGCTGCTCAGTCCCCATCAGTGAAGCAGCAATAAAATTGCTAGCGCATTTGCAAAGCTAAGCAGGGTATGGTATGGTTTTCAATTGGATGGGGGATTGTGTTTAGAGATTCCTGCACTGCATGGGGTTAGGGTACCCCTTTGGGTCACTTCCAACTCTACAATTCCATGACCTCTAGCTGTCATGTGTGAAATGTGTGTAGAGGCCATCTACCAGACCCCAAACAACCAAAGGTTGAAGGCGGAGGGTGTGTGTGTGAAGTTGACCTCTCCCTCTGCTTCCCAGCTCTATCTAAATGGCTGCTGTGAAAAGAGGCTGCCTGACAAGACAGACCTCAGAGTCAACCCAGCCAGGCAGTTCTTATGCCAAGGGAGTCACGCCTTACCATGCAGGGGTACTCCTTTTCTTTGCTTCTTCCACAAGTTCATCTAGTGATTTAAAGAGCACACTGAGATTCCCTTCCTCCTTCAGGTCCTGGATCTCCTCCTGCACAAAAAAACCAAGACACACAATCTCTACATATAACCTGAGAATGTAGTATTGAGTTTAATTTTCACACCTGTAACATCTGATGCCTCTCTGAGATGTACTGCCGAAGGTTCATGCGTTGGACACACACGCAGGACCTGAATCCAAACTATTTATTCTAGTTGTGGCTGTAGCTTTGAAAGAGATTTGATTTAATATTCTTAAAAAATTAGGGACAAATTGCAGCCTTTTAAGCACAGCCAACAAATAATCCCACCTCAAACATTAAAAGGCCTTTGACATATCTAAGGCCAAAACTGCAAGAGGTTTGCAATCATCAATAACGTTTAACAACTTTTCACAACAAGGTCTCCCTCCCTGTAGCAGATAATGTGGCATGAATATGAACTTCATTACCATTCTCTCACTGGACTTCGCACACTCACAGTCATCCTGTTTTCACGGTAATATCAGTTGCTATTTACTATGTTGCAGTCTAGTCACATCATATATGCAGGACTGAACCATCAAGCTGGTGAATGAAGAGTTCAGTCCTTCCAGGTTTACTATTTATTTAAAATGAGAAATCTCCACCCTTTTCTGAAAAACAAGAACTGCAGGCTGCACTGGAACCTATAAGGAAGGGTTTTGTGCTTTTCCTTGGCCCTTACCCGAAAGGAGGTTTGCAGGTGGGCGATAAACTGATTGTAAACACACTTGGTGAGTTCAGGTTGCACTTTGTAAAGACGACTGTAACACTTCGCAAACCTATGGTAGCTATAGGTAGAGAAAGAAAATGCCATTAACATTTTTAAAACCCTGCACATTGTTTCTATTATCTATGCACTAGGATGCATAATCAAGTACTCATTTCTATATATTCTTGCTCTTTTTTGTCCTCTCCTTCCTTTTCTTTTCACTGCTAAAATAGGATTTTAGTCAAGAAAGATACCTAATTTTCTAACATGTAAACTTTTCATTTTCATGTTTATCCAAGCAGGATATAGTTGATGTTCCATGATTCAATATTACAGATTAATATGTTATAAACATTTACGGTGTTTATATTCGAAACGTTTCCATTTTTCTAAATCAAAAACACACACCATATTCATAATTTTTCATGTTATACTTCTTCCTCACCAGAAAAGAGAATTGGACTGGGTGACAACTCCAGACTTTTAACAGAAAAAAGTTTGACACAGCAGCATCACCTCTGACCATGGAAGTTCCATTAAAGGAGACCCTCCCCAGAGCACTTATCAAGCCCTTAAAAAACTAATCTAAGCTCATGACAACATCGTTTGTGTTGCCATTGTACTCATTTAACACTAACCTTTCTGTTGTACCTCATCCTATGAACAAAAACATTCCAGGGAGGTGCCCTCTGTGCCTGGTTTTTAAATGAATGCTGAAAACTTTTTTATTCCACCAGGCCTGTGGAGAGTACACCACCCACAATGAGTTACTGGTCTTTGTTTTTAACTGTTTGTGCTTTTATTTCATGTTTTATCTTATTTTTACCGTTGTAAACAGCTTTGATATATTCTAGTGATATGGCAACAGTTTTTGTTTTGTTTGTTTTTTTACATAAGTCAAAGAGCGCTGGAAGAGGCTTTCTGCTCGACTTTGCCTTAGGGCATCCCAGCCTCTTTTCTGCTCAGAGCATCCTTCCGTCTTTCCACAGCCAGGCTCCCTCCAGGCTGACTACAATTCCCATCAGCCCCAGCCAACTTCAAGAGTTAGCGAATTCCGCGCAAACAACTCTCGTGGGACCTTGCCCACTAGATCTCGCGAGGCTTCCTCCTCCTCATAAGACCAAGCCAACTATCGCGAGAATTGCCTTCTCCCGCTTTCGCCAAGCCTTACCTGCCTGTTTCCACAATCTTCCGCAAGGAAACGTCGACGATGTAGTCCAGGAGCTGCTCCCGGCTGGGGTTGCTCGGAGGCTCAGCAGCAGCAACAGCAGCGTCGGCGGCGGCCTCCTTCTCCCCGTCAGCGGTACCCACCCCCTCAGCCACCTCAGTCGCCATTTTGGGCCCGCCACAAATCCAAACCTCTCAATAGCCCCGCCCACTGATGCCACGATGCTTCCGATTGGTGGAACGAGGCAGCTTTATACGCTCGGCCCCACCCACGTGATTTGTGGTCACCGAAGAGGCGGTAGGACCTAAGCTTTTATTTAATTGGACGCGGCTTCCCCGTTTGTCCAATGAAAAGCCTTTAACGTAGAGCGAAGTACAATGCCGCCCCCTACTGGCCAGTTGTATATGGCATCACTGATCGGCGTGAGTAGGGCTGCCTGGCAACTTGATTATACTGTACAGTATTATTTCTTTTTGCAACCTTGCTAGGTATTATTAATTCTTAAAAAGCACCTATAGTTTTTCTAAGGAATACAGGAGATTAAAGGCCAAGACATAGTCAAATAACCTTGAACGGCCCAAACGGAAAAAAGAAACGGCGAGAGAAAGGGACACGGAGATCATTCAGGTGCCTGTAATTAAAAGTTGTAAAATTGGCCTTTTAGTGGCTGGCTGGAATGGCCAGCTAAAAGCAGGCCCTGCCTATGATGGCTTTAAAAGTGAAGTGGGGCAATTCATGGGAGGATAAGGCTCTGAATGGCTTGGGTCTACCTTCACTGTTCTAGGCAGTATGCCTTTTGAATACCAGCTGCTAGGAATTGCATTTGGGGAGGGCGCTATTGCACTCAGGTTCTGTTTATGGGTTTCCCAGATTAAATCTGGTTGGGCACTGTGAGAACAGCACGCTGCACAAAACAGCAAACTGACACAAGATAGTATGTGAGAGGGAAATCTCAACATGCAAATGAATGATGGAGAGCAAGAGCCAGAGTCTTGGATTGGCACCGTGCCTCAGTAAATTCACTGACTCAGCTGCCCCAGGACTCCCAAGTACCCCCATGGAACCTGTACACAGTGCAAAGGGTTAGGGAGCGTGCACAAACAAGTCACAGGAAGCTGGAGAGGTTTGTCTGACCTTACCACCACCCCCTATAAACGGCAGTTATGCTAAAAAATGCCGCATTTTCATTTCCAGCTGCTCCAGTAGGAAAAGATCACTAAAAAGCAGAGCAAACTGTCTTGTGGTGAATTCTGCTCATCCACAGGCCATCTTTTCAGTGCCCAAGAATCTTCCAAATCCCTAGGCTAGCCTAGAAGCAGTTGGAAAGCCATTGTTTTAAAGCAGGAACAGGAAACATATGTCTGTCAAGATGTTATTGGATGTCATCGCCAACCACCCTTGACCATAGGCCATGCTGGCCAAGGTTGATCAGTGTTGTCAGTTTAACAACATCTGGAGGGCCAAATATTTGCCCACTCCTGATTTTGGAGCATTTCATGCCTGTTGAGTGTAAAAGGTCATTTGTTTCCACATCATAAGCAAAAGAAGATTCACCAGGAAAAGGGTCAAATAAATAATAAAAACTTTAATTACACTTCAAAGACTTATTACAGTGCAAAATTGAAACCTGTTTTAATGTACACAAATACATTCAAACTCCATATTGAAACAGCAGGCACAGATATCAGAGATTGCTTGGAATTTTTTCCCATTTAGAGAAGACATGGACAGGCAAATCCTCACTTCTTGTGGCTGTCAAAGATTTCCTGTTGGCCCTACGCACCCCATGCTCAGATCATGTTTGCATCTGTTTTAAAGGTAGTCACTACAGCTTCCTCAGATCCGTTCAACGGAGCTCCCTACAGATTCTCTGTGTACTAAAGACTGGAAACAAAAATAATAATTCAGAGTATCATTGCACTTTAAAAAACAAAGTCAAGATAAAGAATGGAATGAGATTTCAGCCCAAAGTGGTTATTTGTACTTGAGATATGCATAGGACCTCACCAGGAAAAACACATGCCACAAACCGCTCATCATTTAACCAGCACAAGGGATCGGCTACTCTATATACAATCCACTGATAAGGCTCCAAGCATTTTTCATAAGGGTTGGTCGTATAGCAGATGAACTGACATAAGTAACATACCACTGCAAAACCATCACAGTAGCTTTTCGAAGGGGTGGGCATTAAACCATCCAACTCCCCTGAGATTATCTTCCTTTGCCACTTTAGCTTAGAAGTAGGAGGGGCTAATGTTTTTTGAGACCCTCCAGGTGGCACCCCACACTATAGCACACACACTTGCATGCAAGCACGCAGGACATTGTGCCTACTTTATTTTATTCTTTTGCCACCAAAGGGGAAGAAAATTTTACCTGGTGGAGTACATCAGGCCCCTGGATCAAGGGTTAGCCACCCCTTCCGCAGAAAAAGCTAATCCACCACACCATCTAGGTGCTCTTAACACATCACCATGTAAACAACCTCCCATCAAAGACAATTGCAAAATGCAATGGAGGTTTATTGTGAAACTTAAAAATACAGAAAAGTGTACAAATTAAGAGAAAGAAATATGTTTTGACTGCTGCTCTTACCAAGGGAAGGGGAGTCAAAAATGCCTCCCACTTGGCAAAAATCAAATTCAACACAATTCCCGGCATGTTGGGGGTATTCTGCACAGTCAACACTACGCCTAGGCAGCCAAAATGTGGGCCTGGTTCTGCTCCCTGTGCATTTGCCGGCTATGAAATAACCGTGCAATATGAGGACTCCAAGGTCGCCTAATTTTATTTGCTTTATTAAAACCCCGGTGGGGGGATCCTTCAGTCCTCCAACAGGTCACCACTGGAACCAACAGAAGCCCATGCCACACTCAAAGGCCTAGTTCTAAGAGACTGAGTGGGAAAGCTTATCTGGGCTGTACCATTTCAGATTCGGGAGGGGCTCACATGGACTGGTCCTCTATTAAAAAAAGGGGGGGAGTGACCACCCATTAAGAAGGAAGCTCAGTTAGCAAACTGGCTTTCTATGGACAGGGTTTTGTGAGGTTTAAATATGGGGGGAAAGTCATGTGAGCCTCCACCTGCACTACTACACCCCAGGCACATGTCTTACCGCCTCACTAAGAACTAAACCAAGTATATGGGGTACAAAACCTTATGGTGATAGGTCCAAGACTTTGTCTAATTACAGCTGATTTTGGCCAAGTTTGGGATATTTCACCCCTCTTACTTTCCTGCCCTTAAGTGGAAGTGGGTTGTTTGTCTAGTTCTACCCCCTGCCCCATCTCTTTTCTGGGACAGCACACCTCCCTGCCTCAGCCTGGGGTGCACTTAGGTTCAGGGGAGCAGGAAAGGCATCAGAAGAGGGTTGGGAAGGGACACATTGGCCCACATATTTGCTTCCAGGGCCCACAACATGCCAAAAAATTTCCACAGTACAGTGTTTATAGGGTTTACTTAAAGAACCCTATAGAAACTTACAGGGTTTACTTATTTGCAGAGTACGAGGTCCATCCATAGCCCCTTTCTCGGTTCCTGATTATGGCACTAGAGTAAACTCTGATCCAAGTTTATATATATATATATATTAAAAAAACATTGCTTACTTTAGAGAAAAGGTCCAAAGTGCAGAGAATATCACCTCCCCTGTATTGCTTCCAAAGATGCCCACCCCCGTAATCCATTTGAAAACAAGTGAATTTACTTCCAACATGGTATTACCACCTCTACTCCCCAAACGGCAGCCTTTCACAGACTTACATGGCTACAAAAGCACTGTGGACACAGGGGAGCAAGGTAAAAAAAAAAAATAACATGCAGAATCAGCACCAGTCACAATAGAGAAAATAGTGACAGAAACAAGATGGGAGGACAAAATGGAAAGACGCCCATCACTGGAAAGGGGGTTGCTTTGCTTCTCCTACTAGCCCAACAGCTGAAAGCTCTTAGATCGGAAACAGGAACGCAAAGCAACTTCAACCAAGGTGGAGCCAGACCTGCAAAGGGCTGCAGTCTCAACAGGCTGCCCTGCCCAGACAAAAGGAGAAGCTTCCACTCTTGCCCGCTGCAAAAGCAGGTGTAGAGCTCCTTCCCAGTTACTACACTTTCATGAAACACTCATTCAGTGATTGGGACATAGTTGTACAAAGATAAAAAAGGAAGTATTATACAACTTTTTCCAGCAAGATAATTATGTTCTGCCTTTCAGAAGAATCCTAAGGGGGGGGGGAAGAGCAGATTTCATTGTGCTTAAAAGGAAAGGGGAAACAATTTTAGGATAGGAATCTTCTTTCTTTTTTCAACACTCACATTTGCAAAGGCCACAGAATAAAGGGTGCGTCCTCCCCAGAGAGGACTTTAATCCCAGAAGATGCATGCACGTACCAAAAGTACAACTGTGCACCTCTACTGCTGCAGACTCTCAAAAGGAACGCCTTGCTTTTGGTATATCTCCCCGCTTTCAAATCTTAAATCTGTAGACGTTTTGGAGGGGTGTCTGTCTGAGGGGATATATATATATATATAGATATATATTTACTAATGACTTCTTTCCAGGAGGTGTGTACTGTTGCTGCTGCAAGTGGCAGTTTCTGCAGCTCACGGGTGGCGGCGGCAAATTGCACAAAGTCTTCCAAGGTAGGAATTTGGCAAAACGAAGAAAAAAAAACGCATTTCAGAAGATCGTGTTGTTTTGCTTCATTCGTTTAGTTGTGGTGTGTTTCCTTTTAATTCAAAAAGGAATAAAGAAGAGGCGCAGGGGTTCCTTCACATATGAGCAAGGAGTTTTTACAGTAGGTGCTTTCTTTTACAGAATGCTGCAATCAATCCAAAGGGGTAGAGAAATACTGGGGAAGGGGACTTTTTATATATTGTCCTTTGCATTTAATCCTTCACTAACAAATAGTTGTTAGAAAGCTCTCTGGGCTCACTTTTTGGTGGCTTTTCAACCATGCCAATGGTCCAAGAGATTACAACCAAGTCCGACTCCCCCTTCCCCAGTTTTGCTACCAGTGCCTTGAGTCCACCAACTCTGGACGGAGGCTCAGTTTCTTCAGAGTCTCGTAGCCCACCACGATGACAATGGTGGAAGGGGTGGCGGAGATGATGCGGGCCGAGAGGCCTTTCATCAGGCCCCAGGGCCCTTCCTCTGCTACCAGCTGCTTGAATGTGAGAACAATGGAGCTCTTGCCTTCCACCTGAGCGGGAGAAAAGAACAGCCACAAAGTCAGAGGTTCACATGGAAACAACACAGGATAAAAAACTGGACAAACCAAGCAAGCTTGTTTCCTCCTGTTCCAGAAGCTAGGAATCGAACCAAAGGATTCAAGTTACAAGAAAGGAGATTCCAACTAAACATCAGTTAAGAGCTTTCTGACAGTGGAAAATACTCCCAAGAGTGGACTCTCCTTCCTTGGTGGTTTTTAAGCAGAAATTGAGTGGCCACCTGTCATGTATCATTTAGCTGAGATTCTTGCACTGAAGGGAGTAGGACTAGATGACCCTGGGGGTCCCATTAAGCTCTACAATTCTATGCTTCTACGACCCACCCCACCCATCAAAACAACCATATTCAATGCTAAGAAAAGCCCAAGATCCAGATACCATATTGGCCCAAATATAAGCCGCACCTGCAAATAAGCTGCACCTTTAAAATTCAATATAAAATTGGAAAGAAATAGAAACAGCAGTGGTGGACAGATGGGCAAGAAGAGACATTCTGAGAGGGGGACGCAGCTCGCCTCTCGCACTACGTCAGGCGGGGTGGGACAGCAAGTGCCGGTAGGGGCAGCCGTGGCAGCACTGCCATGTGATCCCCCTCTGCCTGCCCTGCTGCTGTTAATGGAGTCAGGGGGTGCCCGCCCTACGTCCGGAGTGGCAAGCGGCGGGGCAGGCAGAGGGGGATCGCATGGCGGCGGCGTGGCAGCCCCCACTGGCACTCGCTGTCCCACTGCTCCCGGCACTGGGTGGGCAACAAACCCCCCCCACAACAGCTGAGACGAACAGTGGGAAGCGCGAAGTGGCAGCACCTGCCACCCCCGCTTGCCAGGACTCCAGCAGGAGTTAAAAGAGTTAAGGGCAGGGTTCACTATGTCTGTTTCAGCCAATTTTGGTAAGGTTGCGAATACAAGCAGCACTTTAACTTTTCACAGTCAGAATTTTTTTTGGGGGGGGGGCAGAGTGTGGCTTATATTTGGGCCAATACGGTAAGTTACAGAAACAATGGAATTGTGCCAAATTCATTCTCTTTTCAATGTTTTCATTGTATTTCTATTTTATTTACATATTTTAAAGCAAGACTGCCTTTCACGCACAAGTAGCCAAGATAACACATGGCTACTTCAGAACCCTTAGCTATAAAGCTTTCAACAGCCTGGCCTGGGGCCAACGTCATGTTTGCTTATTTGTTGTGTTACATACTGCCTTTCTGCATGGGCACCCAGGGACATTTACAATTCTATAATACTAAAACAACTTACATGAAAATTAAAGATGGCCCTATAGTGGCAGTGGGAGGGCAGCCTGACTGGAGCAGACCCTGATGCTGTGTTTCAGAAACACTCAGGATTAATCAGAAATGCAGTGGTACAGCAGGGATGACTCTCAACCGCTCTCCTCAGATCAGGTGCTTTTCTACCTCACACTACATGACTGATGCACTCTGAATGCCTTGGAAGTACAGTATAAATCAGTTGAGCTTCAGTACTCTGGCAGAATTAAATGCCCAACCTGGCTGACTTGGGAGTTGTAGTCCAAAATATCTGGAGGGCACCAGGTTGGAAAAGGCTGCCCTAAACATTCAAACATACCTTCTGGAGGTGGTCTTGACCCCAGCTTTGCCACTAAAGACCCAAGCAGCCGCAGAGCACCTTTCATGAGTCAAGACTGCTGCACCACCCGCAACCACCACCTCAATAGAAATAGGCTGCCAAGAGCGATCCGTACTCTGGAAAACTCTAGGTTGAACTACCACACTGCATTATTTGAGGGTCTGCTGTTCTTGAAGATTCTGACTAGAAGCTAGAGTTAGTCCAAAATGCAGACACTAGAGGCTGCTGACTGGGACCAGCTAACGGAACCAAACTTCACTAGTGCCTCAGCATCCTTCCATTTCTGAGCAGGACTCAAAATGGTGAAATTTACCTGTAAAGTACGAGACCTGAATATATGGACAGGATTACAAAGCTGGAAAGTAATTTGAAGGTCATCTAGTTCGAGCACAGGAGAGGCCACCAAGGAACACCTAGTCTACCATGAGCCCCTGCCAAGATAATTTAAAACGATGCTTTATTCGGCCGTAGGATGCTCTTACCTGCACGCGAGCCCGGATGACATCCATGGGGTTGGTGAGAGTGGAAGCTGTCGCAGCGGCCATTGGCCCAGATATGGCTTGGAGGAGTAAGTGTGGACAGTCCTTGGGTGTCAGGCTGGAAAGCTGTTCTGGAAAGAGGAGCGAGAGCCAGGTTATATATATGAACATATAGGGGTGCCATTTGTGCTTCCACAGTCAGGGGAAATCTACCTCACTGTGCTGGTGGTGAAGACAGAGCACAGGGGAGGGCTGCTGCCTTCTGGTCCTAACTGGAAGCACCTGTTTGGTAGCTGCTGTTAGGGGGGAAAAGGCTGGGCTGGATGGAAAACTCAGATCCGGCAGGGATAGTCCGAAGTGACATTTTTCTGTTTTAGATTACTGGTGCTTTGCCAAATGTTTTCCAACTGCAACAGGCAAACATTTAAATAAAAAGGAAAGACAGAACCCTTTAGTGGCTGGCTGTTTTATATGAACTTGTACCAAATGTTTTTTGTTTTTTCCTAATCCACACACAGGATAGTGAGACAGTATCATTATTAAGGCCAGTTTTAAAAATGGTAATCCCAGAGTAACATGCAAACTTTCATGTTCTCTCCCCCGCTTTTAGTCAACAAAGAGCAGCCACTGTTTATTTAGCGCAGGATGTCTTGCTGCAGTACGGGACTTGTGGGCCCCAGGCACAGTCTAACCTAATTAAATCTGCAAAATGCTTCTTCCTTTCCATCTCAAGACTGTCACAACTAGCAAACAGGAGCTACCATCATACCCAGCAATGTATTTTCTCTACCATCCTCTTCTTTGTTGTTTCAGGGAAAGGGGGTTATAGCCAGTACTTGGTTTGGAGAAGAGTTCCATAAAGACTGAAAGGTTGCAGAATACAGTGGTGCCCCGCAAGACGAACGCCTCGCAAGACGGAAAACCCGCTAGACGAAAGGGTTTTCCGTTTTGGAGGCACTTCGCAAAACGAATTTCCCTATGGGCTTGCTTCGCAAGACGAAAATGTCTTGCGAGTTCCTGCGGGTCCCCCCCCCTTTTCCTAAGCCGCTAGGCTGCTTATCAGCTGATCCGCTGATAAGCTGCTTAACAGCTGATCGCTAAAAGCCGCTAAACCGCTAATAGCGCTAATCCGCTAAGCTGTCAATGGGCTTGCTTCGCAAGACGAAAAAACCGCTATACGAAGAGCCTCACGGAACGGATTAATTTCGTCTTGCGAGGCACCACTGTACATTGCAATTCTGGGGCTTATGCTAATCAAGGAGTCTTCTTATTCATACCACAGGTTTTTTTTTTCCTGAAGGAGCAACATGGCCACTTGGCTTTTTGTATACATACCCTTAGCTGCAATAGCCTTCTGTAGCAAAACCAGCTAATAGTCTTGAGCTTTCCTTGGCATTCACATTTCAAATGTGCACATGCATTCAACAGATAGGCTTTTCCAACAAAAGCTCAAAACCACTGAGGTCCAGCTCCGAGGGCCTTCTGGCAGTTCCCTCACTGCGAGAGGCCGAGTTACAGGGAACCAGGCAGAGGGCCTTCTCGGTAGTGGCGCCCGCCCTGTGGAACGCCCTCCCATCAGATGTCAAAGCGATAAACAACTAGCTGACATTCAGAAGACATCTGAAGGCAGCCCTGTTCAGGGAAGTTTTTAATATGTGACATTTTAGTGTACTTTTCATCTTTGTTGGAAGCCGCCCAGAGTGGCTGGGGAGGCCCAGCCAGATGGGCAGGGTATAAATAATAAATTATTATTATTATTATTATTATTATTATTATTATTATTATTATTATTATTGGGTGGGGGGAGGGGAACTAATATACAGCCTTTACACCAACCGGTTCCCAAGGTGGCTCAAATTATTTTTAAAAAAACATTTAAAGCCCAGTAAACAGGTTCACAAAGGCCTGTAAGCCTCTAGAAGGTATGGAATGTTGACAACAATTGAGCCTATAGGGATAAGTAATACTAACTCACCCCACTGTGAATTTGGAAGTTCCAGATCCAGACACAGAATGCCAAATAAAAGATCTCTTTCCTTCGCTGCTACCTTTGGAGATGGAGTGGGATATACTGCTGCCTAATCACCTATGCTAAAATCCTGGATTTCTCCATTACTTTCCATAGGCAGCTCTCACTTCTACTCCGGAGGAGGGGGGAAATGGATTGTGTCTGTGTGCGCAAAGGAACCAGACATCAGACACGACTGGTTGTCTATAAATTAAATTATGGTTGAGACACAGAAATGTTAAGTATCAACTGAAAAAGGAAAAGGAGAATGATGGAGGGCAGTGGGAGAGAGGTAGTTGGCTGACTCATCTCTACAACAGCTTGTACCTTTGGAAAAGGGGAGGAATAGGGTTGGGGGGCATAACTCCCTTCCCTGCAGTATGCAAGGAAAGTTAAGAGAAAAGGTTAAAAGGGCATATTTTCTCTTTCACCTCATACAAGCCTATATATCATTTAATTATTCAGGTTTGGGGCTGGCAGCCAGCCCTTCACCTAATCCCTCTAGAGTTATACAACACAGCAGAGGCTGTGACCCTTTCCCACTTCCTGAAACTCCTCTGCAAGAGGCCTCAACAGTGGTACAAGGCTCTTGTTTGAAATTGGAAGGAGCCTTGTATGGGACAATGCCTCTTACGGCAACATTTTGTTGCAGGTCTTACTTGTAAAAGCAACTTAAATTCATGCAACCCCCCCACACCCCACAACAATAAAAAAGAGCTCAGCAAGTAACATAGGGGTTGTGACCCAGGATGTGTCTTCTTAGCAACTTATTCTTGTAATTTTTAAGTTGTTTAAAGCTGTTTTTAACATTGTGCAATATTGTGTTTTAATATTAATGTTGTGCTTTAATTGCTGTAACCTGCCCTGGAAACTTAAGGTGAAGAGCAGATAATAACACCGTAATAACAAATGAATGATGGTTTGAGTTGACAATATATGCTTTCAGTTGTAAAAGAGAAAAATGAGGTGCTTGCCAAACACATCTGGGGAAGGAGTTCCACAATCTCTGAACTAAATTGGGTTCTGGTTCCTAAAAGGTTCTGGTTTCAGTCACCACTACTGATGCCATCTCAGAAGGTAGGAGGCAGCTGGGAGCAGGGGCCAGATTGGCATTCTTAACATTTGGACTGGGGTTTGTATGGGAGCAGTTCCTGCAGTTCCTCTGGTCCCAGCCTGCATAGAGCTTGCAAAGGCAGAGGGTGAGTTCTGATCACTGCCAGAGAAACGAACAGAAGGGAAGTCCAAAGACTGCTTTGGTTTCTCACCTGCATAGAAATGGTAGAAGGGCCACCAGACGGCGCTGTTGGGAATGTAAGTGAGTAGGGAGGCCACATAGCCCCTGTAGAACCCCCTCAGCCCGTCGGCCTTGAAGATCTGCGCGATGATGTCCCGCGTTTGTCCGAAGACCGGGAACCGTTTCCCCTCGTGGGTCTGCACTCTGAACCGGCCCATGGTCTCGCCTTTCCGCTGCATCATCAAATGCTGGGAGATCACATCGATGGGCACCGTGATGCTCTGGGCCACGAGGGAGGCTGAGCCACCGGCCAACAGAGACTTGACTGCGTTACTGCTGGTGTACTGAGAGAAGTACTTGCGAGTGAGCTCGTACGTCGTCACGTAGCACTGGCCTGAGATCAGGGTGAAGGTGTTGACCAAGAAGCCCCGGTAGAGCCCAGCTGCCCCTTCTGCCCGCAGGATCTTGACAAAAGCGTCAAAGGTCCCATTGTAGAGGCTCTTTCCCTTCTGGACCTGCAGCCGCGTCCGGATAAGCGTGAAGGGGTACACACTGACCCGGATCATCATGGTCATGCAGACGCCAAAGACGTAGAATTTCTTCTTGTCCAGGTGCTCCCACTCAATGATCTGGATGTTGCGCTTGTCCTCCATGGCTGACGCCCCCTAGTAACGAGGCAGAAAGGACACACTGATTATTCCTAGACAAACTGCTCCTTTGGGATTAAGGCTCAGCTGCCCAAACCTGCCCACGGTATTTAATCAACCATCAGCCAGGCCTCACAGCCGCTTTCGTCAAACCAATGCCCTCCAAATGTTTAGGACTGGCTATTTTGGATCATAACTCCCATCAGTCTCAGCCAGCACAGCCTCTCAAACTCACATGGAGTTTGTGCTGTGAGCCAATTCTAGAAGTCCATGGAAAGCAATTCTACAGAATATTAGCTCTCAAAAGGTTTTGATTAGGATTGCCACCCAATTAAAAGAAATTGCTGCTGATTTATAATTATATGAATGTTATCAAGTCTCCATAAATTTGCAGACGATAGCAGTTATGACAAAGGCACTCTCTTCCCGTTTCAGATTATGTATTCACAGGCCCTGGCAGGCAGATGGGCATTCCTTCCTATAAGAGAAGTAGGAATGCCTCTAAGATGGCATACATCACCTGGTTTTGCTAGCTCCTTTAAATTGTGTGAAAGATCCTGAAAAAATCTGCCACCCAGTTGAGGGCACATTTTAAATAAAACAAACTGATTAATCAGCTGAGCACCATATAACCTAGTTGCCATCCTTTGCAGTTCCCAGGTGCTGCACTCTTTTATAGTGTTCACTTGATTTCTATGATTTTCAGTGGTGGTGCTGCAGCAGAAATGGTGAGAATCTCAGCTATTTGCCCAACCACCACCTTTCACCAGAAAAAAATAGGAATTATGCAAAACAAGATTTCTCTGCAAACTGGCCTAATTCACATAATAGATACAGCTTGCAGTATTTCTTTTCAGTACAGTCTCAAGCAGATTCCAAATTCCAAGCAGATTTTTTGCTTCTCAAGTCACAAAAAACCTCACACATTTGCCTTTTGAGAAGACAGGGCCAAACCGTATAAACTAGTAGTCAGTATTTTCTCACAATGTTTCATTCCATTTCTTACTCCTTTACAGCAGCAATGAAAGTCTCAGGAGCAACTGTGTCCATACTGCTTCTGAGCTCACAACACAACCTTAAACTGGCTCTTCTAGAAAACCTGCCCATTTGCTGGGAAGAAAGCCAAGGTTTCTTTTCTGACAGCTTTCCCAGAAGTGGATTGAAAGGAACCTGGGCGGGTCCATGTTCAGGTTTTACCTGCGTAGCTTGGATGAATTCATTTTATTCTCTAGACCAGTCTTTGCAAACCTGATGCCCTCCAGATGACTCAGTTTTGACAATTCTCCCAAACCAGTTTGGCAATGTGGGAATGTGACATAAGCTCCTGTCTCTGATTCCCTCTTTCTGGCAAGGACTCCATAAGCTCCTGTCTCTGATTCCCTCTTTCTGGCAAGGACTTCCATTTCCAAGTATTTTCTAACCATAGTTTGCTACAATGTCCAGTGCCCTGACCTTTAAAACAAGGGTTTCCAACCAGGGATTGGAGGCAAGTTCTACCTCTACTTCAGACAACACAACAAACTTAACAGAAGAAACTTGGGAATGGAGGAATCAGTGAGCACAAAGGGAGAAGCATACACACACATCTGAAGCATGTTCCAGATCTTCTAAGGCTCCAATAGTAGCTCTGCTTAACTGGGAGTAAGTTCCACAAAGTTCAGCGGGATTTACCTCTGATTAGACATGTGCTGAAAGCCATGATTTGGGGAATTAGAATATGATGTCTGAACTGGGGTAATGATGGGAGGACTATGCCAATACATTTGATGTAAAGTTCATCACTTTTAAAAAATTGCTGATAATTTTGCAAGCAAAATATTCAAATTCTGAAAACGGAGTGTGCTGTATCAATCAGGCACAGCTACTTAATTTGCAGGGCTATCAGGGCTGCACTTCCAAAATGCCATGGTGTAATTGCAGAATTTTATTTTTTATTTTTGGCATCAGAAATATCCCAACAAACACAAGGACTAGGAATCAGCATAAACTAAAAGAACATAACGACACTAAAAGTTAATGGCAGCTTTCAGTACAAATTGACCTCAATGTCCTTTTTCAACAAGCTATTAGGAATGGGAATTAGGCATGCCCCTTTCTTATATTGATGATTGTTCCAAAAAGTGAGGCTGGGAGACCATTCCCCTGCTGGACTTTATTTCGGCTCTTTGGCTTGTCTGCTGCATGATGCCTGAACCGAGTCATTCTCAAGCAGCACAAAATTCTGGATGAAGATATGTTTATTTATTGGATTTATATATCTCCCTTCTTCCCAACAGAACTCTAGATGTAGCTACTAAATGGTACCTTTTACTGAACATGTAGTGCAGGAGGATTTGTGGGCAAAGATGAGATCCTCTCCCCATGCATGTTGAGTTCCCAGCTATTGCCAGACTGTCAGAGTTCTTCCCTTCCTGACACCAACCTTCTGTAAAGTAAAGAGAACAGATTATATTTCATAATAAGCTCTATGTGTTAACAGGGGATGGAGGTAAGGCAGAGAAGAGAGCTATGGCGACCAGCATGGCAAGAATCTCACCCCACTGTAGATGATATGCTCTCTACCATTTATGCCTTTGCAAAACCTAAAATATTGTAGGTTTTGCTCTACAATCCTGAAGACTAGAAACCTGATTTTAAATGACAGCTGAAATTCTCAGAAATCTGCAGAAGCAACCCCATTCTGATATTCAGTTCTACATTCCATCTCAGCTGCACAGACCGAAGTCCATCCACAGGGCAAAGTTGGACTTTCTGCAGATGGAAGAGGGAGCTTCCTCAAGTCACATTTTTCTTTGACCATTGTGCTCCTCTCCTTCACATCTCTAACCAAGAAAATGTGTCCTATTTAGTCATTTATAGCTGTGTGCATAGGAATACAAGAAGCTGGCTTATGCCAAGCCAGATCAATGTCCATTTAGCCCATTACAATCTATTCTGATAGGCAGCGGCTTGCCAAGGCTCAAGGTCCTCCCCAGCTCCGGCAGAAGCTCTTAAAGTTACTAAGATTTCCTTCATTGGCAGGGGTTGACCTTTGAATCCCTTCCAGTTCAATGATTCTGGAATGAAAAAAGTGAAGAGGTATCAAGTGGAATTAGACCCTCCACAGCAGGGCTGATGGAAGCCTGGCTTCCTATCTCTCCCTCTGCTGCGACCAAATAGGATGGAAAATGCTCCCTGAAAATAGGAAATTAATTAAGCCACTAGGGAATAGGTTCTAGTTCAACCAAGGCCTTTTCCCTACTCTGCTGATTTTCAGGCAGCTTTAAAATACACCCCCTAACACACACACTCTCTTCCACCTGCTGCAGATGAAGGCTAGCCTAAACGTCATTTGAAGTGCAAAATATGGCAAACTTACAAATAAGTCTTCAGATTATTAGCTTATTTTTTTTTACTAACCTGTTCTTCCAAAATTGCAAATGTAAATTGTGGACCAGCAGCTAGCAAATACTGTAGACCAATAACTTGTGTCAATACATTTTAAGTGAGACCTGGCCTCTGTGGGCAGCACTTAGGAGGTGTAAGCAGAGCAACAAAGAGGTTAAGACATAAGATGCACACAAGACCATACGGCAGCCTTTCTCAACCTGTGGGTCCCCAGATTTTGTTGAACTACAACTCTCATCATGCCTAGCAAGGCCAGAGCTCAGGGATGATGGGAGTTGTAGTCCAACATCATCTGGGGACCCACCGGTTGAGAACCGCTGCCATAAGGGCTAATGACCCTGATAATAACATTTATTGGCTTATTCATCTGAAATGGTTAGAATCCTCCGCAAACTCAGAAATCCTATTCTCCCACATCTTCCTTCCCACCTTGTAAGATTCACTGATGTAGCCTTGCACTTTGTTTACAAATCAGCTGAGATGCAGTTTCCTTAGTGGTGGCTCCTACATGGTAGAAATCCACTTCTTAGCCAAACTCTAAGAAGGGAATCTTTCTAATCCACCAGTGGCCAGCTGGATGCTTTTAGGGATTCCATACCCCAGGGCTATTCTTGAAGATGGTTGGGAAGCTGCAGCTCATGCAGAATGTAGCTGCCATGTCGTTATGCACGGCAGCAAGATAGAGATAATACGCCACTGGTACTTAAAGCCCTGAAGAGCTTGAGACTCAAGTATTTAAAGGAACACTTTCCTTAGTACTTGCCACCAAGAAGATGCTCCAAGGTTATCAAGGGAGGACCTGCTCATGGTCCCCCTGACAGGTATGGCCTGTAGGGTGGTGACACAAAGTAAGACCTTTGTGGTGGTAGCAGTGCCACAGTTGTGAATTCCCTTCCTGTGGAGATCAGTTGTCCCTCCTGTTATTCTCATACATAGCTGGAGTGGAGCTCAATAGTCTTAAGTATCACTGTCTGCTGAACTTTATGAACTTGGCTAACTCTCTAAAGCTATCTGAGGTCGTGACCATCACCGTATCTTAAACATTTCTCACCATCCCCATTCTCTACAGCCTGCTGGCTTATATATAGCTGTCTGCATTTATTATTTTTAAGACAGTGTTGCATTTTATTTATTGATATTTTCAGTTCCTTTTTGTTAGTTTCTGGTATTTAATTTTTTGAATGCTGCTTTGCATATAATTCTTCTATTAAAAGTGGGCTAAGAAATCCAGTTTTGTTTTTTTTAAGGGACATGTTTCACTTCAGCAGTATAAACAAGCCCAAGTTTATAAAAAGCTGCAGCTCTCTTTAAACGTGATTCTTTGGCCAATGAAGTTGGGGCTTTTGTGCTCTAGTGGAGAAAAAAAAAAGACAAGGCTCTGGGACTTGCCCAGAACAGGAGCTGAGCAAGGGCCCACCCCACTTGACACAGTTCTCGAGGGACAGTAAGAAGTCAAACAACTGGGAAGGCAGCAGGCACTGCTAATTTTAATTCTGAACTCATCTCTGCAAAGGCTAAAGGAACTTAGGGTAGCCAAGTAGTTTAACATTTACGTAGCTTCTTTCCCCAAAACACGAGACAAATATTGTGGTGTTAGTAGCTGGAGCCTTTCTACAATGCACCTACTTCAACATCTCCCTCCACCACCCCCAGTTCACAGTGCAGGGAACCAAGTCCTACCATGGAACAAGGCCATGGCTTGCAAGTCTGCAGTCACATGATTACACAGAAAAACTGAGAAGAGGAGAGTCAGGTATTGTGAATTCTAGAGTAGGTTCTCAAACTGTTGGATCACATGTGGTACCTCGGGTTAAGTACCGGTACTTAATTCGTTCTGGAGGTCCGTTCTTAACCTGAAACTGTTCTTAATCTGAAGCACCACTTTAGCTAATGGAGCCTCCTGCTGCCGCCGTGCCGCTGGAGCACGATTTCTGTTCTCATCCTGATGCAAAGTTCTTAACCTGAAGCACTATTTCTGGGTTAGCGGAGTCTGTCACCTGAAGTGTATGTAACCTGAGGTACCAGTGTATATCAGTACAAGTCACAAAGCAAAATTCCACAAGGCAGGACAAAAGTACCAAGATTCACATAACACTCTGCAGAGTGCTACAGAAATACAACCCCAGCACACTGCTGTATGTGGAATTAGCATAAATATTATCTAATCTGTCCACTCAACTCCTGTGCTCATTTCTACATATTTCGAAACCCACAAAGCCCAATGCAGCTCTCTTGCAACCTATTGTGGGTTGCCTGGAATGGTTGTTTACTCTCTCTCATCACATTTGGTGGTAGGCAGCAGAACCAGGAGTATGACTGTGGCTCCAAGGTGCCACTATAAATGGCTGGCGGTCTGTGTTTCGCTCGGCAGGTTGTAATTTTGGCAGGTATGCTCAAGTCTTTGACACCGCTTTCACCTCTTTATATCCATGAACTAGAAACTTATTTAGGAGAAAAAGAAAGGGGTCCCAGGTGACAAACGCCAAGGTTTGTCACCATGCAGCAGACACATGGTTGTGTGAGAAAATAAGCTGGGGAAATTGATGGACAACTGATATCAGCACCTATGAGGCTGCCAACAAAGTACTAACAGGCATACATGACACCTCAGAGGACTTCTCTGGTGCCTGGAGGTTCCCTTCTCTCCCCAGCCCTGAAATCAGCCTTGAAAGACCTATTCTACTATAGCCAATAGAGGAGATTGCAGGTGTGGAGGTACCTGCAAGTTTCTCTGGTTGAAATGGGCCCCAAAAGGTTGGCAACCCCTGTGCTCCAGAAGCAACTTCTATCCTTATACAATCTACAAGACTGCACTTGCATCCTTCTCATATCCTCTTCCTCCCATCCAAAGCCTTACATAATTTCATCTCCACAGTCTATGAGCCCCAATAGTACCTTTAGCATGCTCCTACCCACGCGCTCAACAAATTCTAGTCTGCTTCATAGCTCCTCCATAAACTAGTGCAGAGTTCCCAATGAACCCACCTTGGTCCCCTGCCTGCTCCCCCAAATACTCTTTTCATATGCCCCAAATCCTCTTTCTCCTGCTCCAAATCTGCAGCCCACATCCCTATTCCCACCCCTCTTCTTCCAAGCCCCTTGTAGCATTTTTGTTTTCCACTTTTGACACTTAAGATGTACAGTATATTTTTATGACCAACCTTGCTTTTGTAATTTTGAACTGGTTTTTTTATATTAAAAAAGTTTCATGTTTTTGTTGCATGTTAATGTTGTGCTTTCATATTAATGTTGTGTTTTAATAGTTGTAACCTGCCCTGGAAACTTAGTATTTATTACTATAATAATTTGTTGACTGCCCTTCACCCTATTTCCTCTCCACTCTCCCCCCTCCCCCCGCGGTAATCTGCCTCACAGGAACAAGCCTACTCCCCACAACAACAACATCACCTCCTCCCTATGAGGTGCTTTGGCCCTTTCCCCTTCACATGACCTCTTCACCCCAATAGGAGTCCATCCCCATTGTAATCAACTAAACCTTATAACGTAGATACCGCCCCCGGCCACACGCACACATACATACAACACCCTCTCGAGGCCAGCTGTTTCTGTTTTTAGTCCCACCAGGGGGAAAAGTCGAGGTATAAATAAATTAATAAAATATCGTGGGCCCTTCCCCCAACTCTGAATACACCACACATACCTGCTCCCCTCCCTACAAACGAATCTCGGGGGCTCTTCGTGTCCCTAAGCATCAGCTCCCGTTTTCATCACGCACCTTGCACCCCCACCCCACGAGCCCCCCCGATAGAGGGTGCCTAGGCCCCTCCTCCTTTCATAGGCCCCGCCCCGCGCCCCTCACTCACCTCCTGACGGCGGTTGGGCGTCCGCCGTCCCGTCCCCTGAGGAGCCACTCTCTTCCTGGCCCCAGGCAGCGGCCCCTACCCCAGCGCGCCCCCTAGCAGGCTGCCTCGCGCTCGCGCTCGCCCCCGCTCCGGCTCTGCCTCCTCGGCTTCTCCTCACGGTGTCCGGGCGAAGCCCTCGGGCCAAGGGGCGGGGCCTCTCGGCCACTCGCCCGAGCCACTCACCGAGCGGCAATCGTCCCTCGCGCTCCAGCCCCCATCTTACTTCCTGGCTAACCGAGGTCTCTTGGCCGGCTTCATCTTACTCCGCTTGCGCTCGCCTCGCTGCCAGTGACAAAGATGGAAGCGGCGGGACGGCGGGAAGGGGGCGCACGACGAATTAAAGAGCGCATGGAGGCGGAAGGGAGGAGCATGGAGTTTCGAAATACTAGAGTGGTACTTCCGGTGAAAGATACGGCGATTCTCAAGGGTTTTTACAGTGGTACCTCGGGTTAAGTACTTTATTCGTTCCGGAGGTCCGTTCTTAACCTGAAACTGTTCTTAACCTGAAGCACCGCTTTAGCTAATAGGGCCTCCTGCTGCCGCGCCGCCACCGGAGCACGATTTCTGTTCTCATCCTGAAGCAAAGTTCTTAACCTGAAGCACTATTTCTGGGTTAGCGGAGTGTGTAACCTGAAGTGTATGTAACCTGAAGCGTATGTAACCCGAGGTATCACTGTAGTAGTTATTTTGAATTTGCGCTTTTCAGATTAGAGTAGTTTTTCTGACATCCGGATTTTTTTGGACCTTATATTCCCCCCACTGTGAAGGCGCTGCCATTATTTAGCCAACAAAATTGTCACAAAACACCACATAAATAAACACCACATATACTGTATAGGGTTAAAATACTCTATAATCCACCCATCCCTGAAAATGGGTTCAGGGTTCCAATAATCTTCCTTTAAACCCAGGGTCGTTGTTTTTTTGGAAAAAAAAAAAGGTGCCAGTACTCACCATGAAGTTATAGTAAGTGCCACACTTTAAACTTTTTTTTTTTTAAAGGTGATGGTATGGTGTGCTCTTGAGTACCCCCAGAACAAAAGCACTGCTTAAACCATTTTTTTTTAAAGTGGAGGGCCACATGGCCTCTGCAGCAATTTACACCATGTTGGAATCAAACAATGGTGCTACATATGGTAGAAATTCCCCAAGGGCTTTTCATGGCACAAATGCTGATGGTTCTGGTGTTTTTGTTTTTGCTTCTAGCCTGCTTGTAAAGTGCGAGGAAGAACTCTTTAGATAGGTATAAGCCAGAAGAACCATGGAACAGTGGTAGACCAGACAATCCCAGGTTCAAGGCCTGACATCTCAAGGTTGGACTGGGAATGCCCCCTGTCCGATACCCTAAGACAGCCACTACTAGTCAGTGCTGACAATACTGAGCTAGATCCAGTGGCCCATTCTCAGTATAAAGCAGCTTGCCCTGTTTTAAAGCACACGCACCCACCCAATTCTGTTTTTAAAATAATTAATTTTCAGTAGACAAAGCATGGAGCTATACTACCTCTCCTACCAAATATCTCAAGCCCATAAAAGAAGGGCCCAAGATCACTTGAGCCATAATGCAGCGCAGGCTCTGTCAAAAAGGAAAACGGGGATCCACCTCCACTGTAATAATGCATGGGGTCCATGTTTAGTGAATCTTGTATAGAAGCGATCATACCCCGTGGGTCAGGCCTGTCAGTATCGTATTCTGCCACTCTCAACATCTTCCTGGTGTAAATAGGTTGGGCTGCCCCTTCTACATAGGAAATCTACCTTAAGATCCTGCCTCCCTCGAATCAGGCCCATTCTTCTGTAGCCTCCCTTTCTCTGGTAGCCTTCTGGGATGAATTACATCTAGGCTGTTGCAACTCAGTGTGAAAACATTGAGCAAGGCCAAATAAACAGCCCTGACCCAACTACCACACCCAACACTGGCCTTCACTCCAAACTGGACAGCTCTGTAGATCAGAGATGGGCAAGGGGAGTCTGTCTTCTAAATTTTGGTAAGCATTTCTTACCAAAGAGAGAGACTTATGGATTTGGCTGTGAGTATGGGGACCCTTCCCAGGATCCTGTCTATGGAGGTAGGGATGGGAACCTGAAAGGGTAGGAAGGATTTGGCCAGTTGTATGGTGCTAGGTCCTGCATTTACATGGCATTGTACAGACAGAACTAGGTGGGAAAGAAATGCAATCAGAGGTAACACCCTGTTTTCTGGTGGCATTTTGTAATAGCGTCACAGTTGTGACAATACTTTTGTTCTTTCTAGGTTGCCTGTGTGAGCTGGTGAGATCGCGAAAGGTTGTTCCCTGCAACAGCTGGTTAGGAATCAGGTAGGCCAGGCTAGATCTCCGCTGCCACGGCTCCTCTGGAGTCATCCTTGTTTGGCAGGCCCAAGTCCAAGCAGTTTTTGTCAGCCCTGATAGCCTGAACAGAGCACGTTGACATAGCAGATGTTGGAGTTGTCAGCAGTTTTCTGGCAAGGTCCACTTGCAGAATGCTCTGGCTGCCATTGAACAGGGCTTTCTCTTGCTTGGACGTTTTATTGGCTTTGATGGGGCTCCTGCACCCCTGTACTTTGCTTTTCACTTTCACTGTGTCTGGGTAGCAGAAGAAAACCACCGCCACTACGGCAGTCAAGGTGATTGTCCTTGAGGAGGCTCTGCTCTTCCCACTGCTGCGCATGCACAAAAGGCCTGAGTTTCCGGCCTCAACATCTTGCTTAAAGTTACTCTTTCCTGCCATGCTGGAACATAGTAAGAAGCAGGGATAGAGTAATCTGTCTTTGGGTCTTTCCAATCTTAGGGTCCATATGAAAATTAATATGGCTCCAAGTGCATTTCGCCTAACATTAAAATGTTTTTACGCAATTGTCTGAAACATGCATTTTTGCAAAAATGACCCTACTTATTATTACTATTATTATTTATTGAATTTATATCCCGCCCTATACCCAGAGGTCTCAGGGCAGTACTTTAAGGCATTGCATTATTTCCACTGATATAAGCATTTTTGTGCAGTTTGAAAAAACTGCAAAATCTGGAGAAGTGTGCATTTTGAAAGATGGCTTTCAACTTACATTGTGAACTTATGTGCACATAAGGTAGGTTTGCATTAAAATGTGAAACAAACCAACCAACCCCCCCATCCTACTAATATATTCACCCTTTCATCTGCTATGTGTTTACAGACTTGTCTCTAGCCTGCAAATACCCACCTTTTGTATTTGTTATTCCAGTTATCACTGCATTTCCTTCCATCCCAGGCACAGTAAGGATCTCGTGCTAAAATGCAGTCAGGACAGGTTTTGTGAATGCCACAGTTGGCCAATGGGACTTGTACAATTCCTTTGGAATACCCCACATAAAGGATCCCCTAAGAATGCACAAACAGAAATATTTTGTTACTACAGTATTAGGAGGGCAGGAGAAAGGAAGACCTTCCTTACATTGTGTATAATTAACTTGTAGGACTTATTGCCATAAGGTGCAGTGATGGGCCCTGGCCTTAAAAACTATCTAAAATATAGTTAAATAAAAATGCCAGTGCCTCATTCACCCCAAATAATAGCCACGGATTGAGAGTTGTGCTTGTGATAATTTGATTGCCTGCAAAGTTTCTTTATTTTCTGGTTTTATATTTAATTGTGGCTCTCCAGGGTTTCAATGTTTTTCTAGCTGAGGATTGAACTTGAGACCTTCTACACATGAAGCATCTGCTCGACTACTGAGCTGTGGCCCTTCTCCTTAAAATAAAGTACGGTTCTAGTCCATGTGGTCTTGAATAAAGAACAAGTTTAAGTAAGAAACTGCCTTATCCCACATCAAACTACAGGGTTCATCTAGCTCCTTGTTGCCTAGCAGCTTTCCAGGGTTTCAAGACAGGAAACGTTCTTGAGACTTAGCCTCTAAACTAAGGTAAGGTTACCAGATTTTTTTCAATGAATCCGGGGACACTCTTCAACTTCAACGGATTTTGTATGGGGGCTGATTTGTAAATCCGGGGACTGTCTCCGGGAAACGGGGACGTCTGATAACCTTAAGCTAAGGCCCTTTTACAAGCTTGCAGCTGCTGTTCCTTATCCAACAGAGTCTGCCCACCTTTTCAGGTGAGAGCAGCAGGTTCTGGACTGCCTCTGGCTTCTCAAACAGCTGGATCTCCTCAATGATGTGAGCATCGCTGCCGACGACCACCACTTTGTGAATGGCTCCCTGGTCTGTGGAAAAACAAAAAAAGATATAGGGTCTGAAATTTGATATGGTAGTAGCAGAACAGTTTGTTGAAACTCGGGCCTGTCACTATCAAGTGGGTGGGAGCTGACGTTTCTCCCTCTTGTGCAGTCCATCCTCACTTAAGAACCCAAGAAGAGCCTACTTGATTGGGCTAGTGGCCCATCTAGTCCAGCATCCTGTTCTCACAGTGACCAACCAGATGCCTGTGGGAAATTGGCAGGCAGGATCTGAGCACAAAAGCCCTCTCTCCCTTGTGGTTTCCAGCAATGGAAATTCAGAAGCATTGCTGCTTCCGACTGCGGAGGCAGAACAGGGCCATTGTGGCTAGATTGACAGCATCATCCTCCACGAATTTGTCTAATCCTTTTGTTTTGTTTTTTCTTGTTTTTTTTATTAAAATTTTTTCCATGAAAAACTCCAGTCATATCAATTTACACATCACATATTTTAGCTTATTGGACCTCCCTCAACTTCTCTGACAATCATTCGTAGTTCGAATCCTATCTTCACATTCCTTAATTTTAATATTGCCATTAAACACTATATTTCTGACCTTATTTGCTTTCTAACAATATTCCTTGTATTTTCACAAAGCTTCTTTAAAGCACACTAGCGTTGTACAGTCCTCACATACAGTTTTCAAATACTCCGTAAATTTTCCCCAGTCCTCAAAAAACCTGTGATCCTTTTGGAATCTGATTTTCCCAGTTAATTTATCCAGTTCTGCATAGTCTGTTAATTTTGTCCTCCATTCTTCCAAAGTCGGTACTTCTTCTTGTTTCCATTTTTGGGCCAACAGTGTTCTTGCTGCGGTGATTGCATACTGAAAAAGTTTACAGTCTCTCCTATTTATGTCCATTCTTGTTATTCCCAGCAGAAAGGTTTCTGGTTTCTTAACAAAGCTATATTTTAGCATTTTCTTTAGTTCATTATATATCATCTCCCAGAACCCCCTTACTTTCTTACAATCCCACCACATATGCATGAATGTACCTTCTTTCTCCTTACATCTCCAACATTTGTTACAAGTTTTGTACATTTTTGCTAATTTTACTGGTGTCAGATACCACCTATATACCATCTTCATAACATTTTCTTTCAATGTGACACATGCTGTAAACTTCAGGTTTTCATTCCATATTCTTTGCCAATCATCCATTTCTATGTTATATCCTAAATCTTTGGCCCATTGAATCATGACCACTTTTACTTCCTCATCCATTGTATGCCATTCCAACAGAATTTTATACATTTTGGAAATTATCTTACAATCATTATTGACAATTTCTGTTTGAAATTTTGAATCTTTTTCTTTGTACCCTTTTTCTTTCACATCCTTTTTAAACATTTCACTTATTTGATAGTAGTGCAACCAATCATAAACATGTTCTCTTACTTGTTGTCTAATCCTTTTGTAAAGCCATCCAAGCTGGTGGCCTCCCGTGTCTCCTGCAGGTGCAAGTGCCATAGTTTAAATGTGCACTTCCACTTTCAGAGCCGCAACTCTTTAATTGACTGGTTGACCAAGACTGGATCTACACCGACCTGTTTAACATTATTAAAATGGTACAGTTGTACCTTGGATCCTGAACGCCCTGGAACTCGGATGTTTTGGCTCCTGAACGCCGCAAACCTGGAAGTGATTGTTCCAGTTTGCATACGTTTTTTTGGAACCTGAACATCCGACGTGGGTTCCACGGGTTCCGATTGACTGCAGGGACTTCCTGCAGCCAATGAGAAGTCACGATTTGGTTTTCTAACGTTTTGGAAGTCGAACGGACTTCCGGAACGGATTCCGTTCAACTTCCAGGGTACGACTGTATTAGACATATCATTTGTTTCTTTCATCAAACCACAGTCTCCCTACTCCCGGTTACTCTGCAGTGCCCTCTGGTATCACATTTTAATAACACATTATGAACATTAAAAGTACAGTCGTACCTTGGTTGTTGAACTTAATCCATTCCAGGAGTCCATTCGACTCCTGAAATGGCTTGAAAACCAAGGCGTGGCTTCCGATTGGCTGCAGGAGCTTCCTGCACTAAATCAGAAGCCATGGAAGCTACATTGGACGTTCAGTTTGTGGCATTCGGGAACCAAAACATCCGAGTACCAAGGTGTTCAACAACCAAGGTACAACTGTAGGACACCATGTGTCCATATAGTTATCAGAACCATTCCTTAACCTGTCATTAACATTAAAAACCATGAGTGTAGATCTGCTCCAGGTAGGAGGAAAAGTGAATACATTCCCTAGAGCTCCCATCCTAACTCCAAGGGTAAATCAGCTGCTAAGAAGAGAGAACAAAGAGGGGTGAGGAAAGAGCTCTACAACCAGCTTTCTCAGCCTCTCCTGGGAGAACCATTAGCATTATCTGGCCCCTTTTGGTGTAATGAATTTGACACACAGGCCGCTTCTGAGACTTCCACTTTTCAAAATCAAAAGAGTCACGATTGAGTCAGTCTTGCTTGTTCATTATCTGGCTAAATCAGACTTCCTCAGACTCGGCCCTCCAGACGTTTTGAGACTACAATTCCTATCATCACTGACCACTGGTCCTGCTAGGGATCATGGGAGTTGTAGGCCAAAAACATCTGGAGGGCCGAGGTTGAGGAAGCCTGGGTTAAATGTTGCAACCTGTGTTGTAAGCCCTTGCTGGGTCAAAGGAATAAGGAGGTTACAGAGCAAATGTCTTAATCGCGACCTCCAGGGAAGGAAAAAACAACATCCATACCTGTCCCAAGAAACAGTATGGTATAGGGAATTCCCAAGATGTTCTCAGTTTGGTGTACTGTAATCCGGGTGTATTTCACATTGAGCTTCACAAACACGGGCTGGTTATAGAGTGGCCGAATCGTCTGATCCATCATATAATGTTCTTTTATGAAAACGAGGGTTTTGTCTGATGATGGGCTGACAGAACACTGAAGGGGGGACAGAAAAAGAGGCCCACTGGATCAGGCTGAGACCCATCTAGTCTAGCATCCTGCTCTCCCAGGGGCCAACATGCTCCTTTGGGGAGCCTTCAAGGAGGACCTCTGTTCCCCTATTCACCCAAGGCATGAAGATGTGACTAACACACTTAATTAGGAGTCCTCCATACTGTTCTCTTCCAGTTTTTATCCGTGACTTATGCCCATTCTGGTAAATATTCAGAGTCTTGCACAGCACAGGGTGAGTGTGCTGTTCAGCGTGAGCAGCCAGTTAAGTAGGGTGTGTTTTGTGGCTGACTCATCCATCTGAGAAGCGCCATTTTAATTTTGGCTCCACGTTTTGTAAAGACACACAGCCTCCCTGGAGGAGAAACTGAACTGTTTGTGGGGCAATGGTTCATTTCAGGAGCTAAGGACACACTAATTTCAAGGGAGATCTACAAAGGGTTCCAGAACCCCTTAGACCTTTCTAATAATTTTCTACAGCCTAAGTGGGATCCCCTACACCAGGGATAGTCAACCTTTTTATACCTACCACCCACTAATGCATCTTTCTTGATGGTAAAATTTCCTTACCGCCCATCAGTGCTCGATGGAAGGAGGATTCAGCTTGTGCCATAGAGCCCCCTACTGCCCACCTAGAATCCTAGTGGGCATTAGGGACAGGTTGACAATCCCTGCCCTACACAGTCTTGGTTAAGGGTCATAACTGGATAATCCTCTCACTTGTGGAGAAGCTGGCAGAACAGAACTGCAGGAAACACTGGAGATGCTAATCTTCTGGCAGGACAGCCTAAGGACATAGGTTTGCTTTAAGACTTGATGGCAAACTATACACAGCATCCCTGAGAATCTGCATTCCCTGATTCCAGCAGGCATGTGCAATCCCCTCTCCACAGCTTATTTTCATCAGTGCAAAAGGACACAAATTAACAGAAGGAACTGACAGCCAAAGCAATTACACAGGAACTTGCAAAAACATTCAGAAATAATTTGAATTTGATTCCACTTCAGAAAGATGACAACTTCAAAATCTGGGGTTAAATTAGAAGGAAGAATCATTTATCAGTATCAGAGGGGCCCCTGGCATGCATCGGACATGTGTGATGCAATGTTGCACCATCTAGAGGAGGCTGAGGGCTCTGAAGGAGCCAGCCACTGATGCTGTGACGCACAACACTCGTGACGTCACACCCACATACCAACCCCATTCCAACAAATATTCAAGGGGCTGAAGACAACTTGGCCCCCTAGAGTTGGGGTGCCTGCTCAGTATCCTCACCAGAAGCAGTATTCAGCTGGGCATTGCACACTTCCAAGCAGAGGGCTAAAAGCGGTACTTACCGAGCCAGGGGGAGGATCCATGGCCTCCCCTTCATAGGGCAGCCATCGGGAGCAGTTCTGGTGTAACTCTTTGTATCTCCCATTATCAAAGACTTTGTTGATAGCATTCAGGTCGAAGGCGCAGACTGCCGAGCTCCAGAAACCTCCCACCTGCCTGCAAAGAGATGTACAAACCAGCCACACCACTAGAAGGAAAAGGCACTCTGCATATGCTTGGAGTCCATTTACTTCACCAGTATTTAGCACATTGTGGGACCCAAAACAAATTCCACGGTAGGGATAGATAAATTTGCATATTTCGATTTCTCACTTTTCCAATTTTAAGTTCAGCTTGTCACATTTCTACATCGGTTTGTGAATCTTTTCTCAAATAAGTCCACAGAAACGTGGTCAGCGTTGGGTGCTTATTTCCCCAAAGAGACACATGTTTTCAAGAAGTTTTGCTTCATGTTTTTCATTGTGTATGTTGCTTTTCTCATCATATGCATTTTTGCATGCAAACAGCTTCACAACAGTGCAAATTTCCTAGGGTACTTGTGTTTCAGTTCATTTATTGTTTGGAAATATGCAAAACTAGGTAGGGACCCATTAAAAAAAAGGAACTGAACCAAATCCTATCCCCCATTGTGCTGAGTGGCTAATATTCTTCCCCCGCTCCGGCTACTAAGGATTCTCACAGCCTTACCATTGAGGAAGGAAGACCCCATAGAAAAATGCACCGCCTCCTGGGTGTGGAACAGCAAACACATGTTGAATGACAGTATATGGAAACTGCCCTTTCTGGGTGCAGGAAAGATGTGCTTTCAGAAAGGTGGTCCATTTCTTCTGCAGCAATGTTTTTCCTCCGACATCATTCTGTAGAGGATGGGAAAGCAAACATCACTGACAAATCAGATTGGTAGACATAGTCCTTTTAAGGAGCAGCCCCAGGCATTCTCTGATAGCTCTCTTGAGATAATAAAATTGCTGCTTTTCTTTATTCATCCTATTAATTTTAGGGTTTGCTTTGTTGCTTACTGTTTCGTCATGCGGTGTTGTACATTTCCGTCTTGAGTTTAGCAAGCTTGTAAGCTGCCTTGGAGGATATTACAAGGGAAGCTGAGCTACGATGAAGACTGGTCGTGTTCCGCATCAACTCAGTGTCACAGAATAAGAAAATTGTAGAGTTGGAAGGGACCCCAAGGGTCATCTAGTCCAACCCCCTGCCATGCAGGAACCTCAGCTAAAGCATCCAGGACAGAAGACCATCCAACCTCTGCACATGCTCACAGCACTGAAAAAAAGTTCCTGCTCAAAAGCTTCCTTGATTTTGGAGACAGCTCACCTTGCAGATGCGAGCAACCCTGGAGACGATGACTTTCTCAAAGAAGTCATACTCCTTTGCTGTTTCCCAAAAGAAAAAATAGACTTTGTCGTCATTTGGGGGGGCTGGGATGTTGAAGGAGGCCACGAATGTTGCATCACCTGGGGAGGGGAGGGGAAGAAAACCGCCAGATGTGAGATCTGATTTAGTTTCTAAGGCTCTTCCCCGCTCCCTCAGCATCTGCTCTTACCAGTCATCCAGTGCTCATTCTTCAAAACTGAACTACTGCCCAGGGTTCGAGTGATGATGGGCTCATTCCCGGGAACGTTTTCCTGGGTGGCAGTGTAAAGTTCGCCATCTGCAGGGTAAAGGCAGGAGAGACGGTGACTCCTCCTTCCCCTTCAGCCCGTTTTCTAGAGTGCTTGTAATTCACTGACCACAGGGCCAGATCAATATGTTTTTGCACCTGAGGCAAACTGCAAAATGGTGCGCGCTCACCACCAGGGAAGAAGAAGGTGAGTGAAGATGTCTATCAGGAACAAAGGTAGGGGGAATCAAATCAACCTTACCTGATAGTTGAGCCGGGAATCAAAGGTCGTCTCAGTGCAAGGGAAGTGGCCCGCTCTGAATCATGCCAGGTGGGCATGGGCGCATAGCCCAGGCAACTCCAGCGGGCAGCCCCCATCAGCAGCACCACCTATTCACCAAGAGGCTGCTGTAGAGGTGGCATGGGAGGGGAGCTGCCAAAGAGGTGGTAGATCCAGCCTCCAAGGAGCACATTGCTGCAGCAGCTGGCAATACATTCCTTGCTGTTCCTGTGGATGCTGCTCCTTGAGGCGGTTGCCTCATCTTGCCTCATGGGTGGGCCGGCCCTGACTGCCCCTAATTTTGCCTTGAACATACCTTGCTAAATATCTTGTAAGTCAATGTGCTTTCCTAAGCTTGCTCATGTCCCTCCCCAGGTGGCCGCGTGAATCTATGCACAGTTCATCAAACTGCTTCACACATTGCAGTGCCTGGGGTATATTTTAATCACACTGCAGGGTGACATGTTGTCCATCTTTCAACAAGAGGAAATACAGGCAGGGGACAGGCTGTCATCCTCCTTAGATGGATGTTCTCCGAATGATTTGGACTATAATTCTCATCAACTCCAGCCAGCACAGCTGATGGGAGTTGCAGTTCAAATCATCTAGAAAGGAACACAGCCTTTGGCAAGGAATTAAAAAGGCCTGCCCTTTTGGGTGCCTCACCCAAGAAAAGTGCTTTTAAAGGGCGAAATCACGGAGTGAAATCACATGAGATCATGGCATCAAAATGGTTGCCATTCTCTCACGGGGGGGGGGGGGGGGATAGAGAAGGTGGTATCTGGGAAGATCGTGTCCCGGATTTTGCTGTTGAGTTGTTGGAGGGTATGGCATGAGAACTGGGGATGTTATAACAGACCTATGTCTTCCTCTGTGGAATGCAGAAGCGGGCAATAGGTAAAGGTAAAGGGTCCCTGACAGTTAAGTTCAGTCACAAATGACTCTGGGGTTGCGGCGCTCGTCTAGCTCTATAGGCCTAGGGAGACGGTGTTAGGATTTTGAAGGGTGGCTTTGTCTCAGTCTGCGTGTTGTTTCAGAAAGTGCAAATTAATTAAGTATGCCTTTAAATGAAAGCGGAATTGAATGTCTTCTGCACCCCTGGTTTCTATCCTTCCTTTCAGAGCTTGGGTGTGCATAAGATAGGTAAAGCTAAAGGGACCCCTGACAATTAAGTCCAGTCGTGAACAACTCTGGAGTTGCAGCGCTCATCTCGCTCTATAGGCTGAGGGAGCCGGCGTTTGTCTGTAGACAGTTTTTCCGGGTCATGTGGCCAGCATGACTAAGCTGTTTCTGGTAAAATGCTGTTTACCTTCCCACTGGAGTGGTACCTATTTATCTACTTGCACTTTGACGTGCTTTCAAATTGCTAGGTTGGCAGGAGCAGGGACCGAGCAACAGGAGCTCACCCCGTCGCGGGCATTCGATCGGCAAGCCCTAGGCTCATTGGTTTAGACCACAGCGCCACCCGTGTCCCTATGCTTTCTATGGAATGCCAAAGCGAACAATAGGGTGGTGCAAACTTTCGTCATCCAAGGAAGTGGAACCCCTCCCCTTCCAGGTGGCTCACCAACGAGGATTGCGGTGTTCCCATAGTAAGGGCTATAGGGAGAGACACCCTTTCCTTGCAGGAGGAGGGGCTTGCCTTCTGCATCTTTCACCAGACTGAATGTTGTTAGATCCTAGCAAGGCAAGGGAAGGAAAAGGAGAAAGGTCAAAAGAAGCAAAATTGATGGGAAGGTGTCCTTCAGAAACCAAGCATCCCCATGGAGCTGTTTATAGTCAAAAGAAAGCACAGATTGTGGGTGCCTGTTGATTCTTAGCAGGAATGCTGTTCTGTAGAACAGGGCCAGCCACACCGAAAGCCCAGCTTCAAGTCGCTAGCCTTATAAAGGGACCCCCCCTTCCTCTCTCCCCTAAGAACTCACAACATAAACGCAGGTGGGACTGAAAGCATACGTCCCGCAGGTATAAAGGTGTGTGTCGTTCAGTTGCACCAAGACACGGATGAAATTGAAACATTCCCTCTGTGGAGATGAAGGTGAGAAAATCATTATTGAACTTCCAGTTACGTTTGCATCCCAATGAAGGTTTCCACTGGGTGGTTGTTAAATAGCAACCAAGAATGCATGAAAACCCGGGCCCTTTCCTGCATGCAAGCACATAATAATAATAGTTCTTGAAGGGTTTAAAGGACAACAGATTATTTATTTAGTCAAAATAAGCAGTGGTGCCACTAGATAATTCTGCAGTCTGGTCATAATGGTGTTTTGTTAGAACTGCCTTGGCAAAACAGCCCTGCTGCTCATAAGGGGCCTGGACTTCTGCTCTAAAGTCTTACCCTAATGGTGCCAGGTGAAGCCTCAAAGTTACCAGAAAGTCAGAGATGATGAATATGGCTGGTATTTTGGCACCCCTCTGCCCCAGGCGAGAGATGCAAAAGTCTGCAAAGAACGTTCAGGACAGCGGTGGTAGAAGTGTGGGCTACCTTTTCAAAACACAGATTTTCTTTTTTTGTACACATTACATTACTTGGTTGGAGAACGGCATTGCAAAATTTGGAGACATTAGGATTTTGAAGGGTGGCTTTGTCTCAGTCTGCGTGTTGTTTCAGAAAGTGCAAATTAGTTAAGTACGCCTTTAAATGAAAGCGGAATTGAATGTCTTCTCTGCCCCTGGTTTCTATCCTTCCTTTTAGAGCTGAGGTGTGCATAAGATAGGTAAAGCTAAAGGGACCCCTGACAATTAAGTCCAGTTGCGAATGACTCTGGAGTTGCGGCTCTCATCTCGCTTTAAAGGCAGAGGGAGCCAGCGTTTGCTTCCGCAGAGTTTTTCCGGGTCATGTGGCCAGCATGACTAAGCTGCTTCTGGTGAAACCAGAGCAGCACACGGAAAAGCCATTTACCTTCCCACCGGAGCGGTACCTATTTATCTACTTGCACTGCATGCTTTTGAACAGCTAGGTTGGCAGGAGCTGGGACCGAACAACAGGAGCTCACCCTACCACAGCACCACCTGCATCCCTCTGCATAAGATAGCTCAGGATATACTGGTATTATTTCTCAGCAATTTGAAAGAGGATCACCTGTGGTTCTTATGCTGCCTGTGTTCACACAGCTGAGTTTCTATCTCCATCCCACCCCACCTCCCACCCACAGGTCAGGTAGCAGCTTCGGAGTGGAGGTGGGCATTCAAACCAGCAAAAGGAAAGAGGGAAATGCACACAGATGCGCACCACATTCCTAAACCTCTATCCCCAATGCATTACCTCTTTGTTTTTCACCTTCAAGGCACAGTTATCCTTTTTATCAGCCGTGGGACTCCACTGTATCTATTACAGGAAAAGGGGAAGAAGGGCATTTTAGAGGAGGAGAAACAAAAGAAGGGGGAAATAGTCAGATTGCAAATGTTTAACCTTACTGGTACACCTGCAGAGTTATTTTGCAAATAGGAAGATGAAAGTCAAGACTAAATTTCTGTTTTTATAATATAGTTTTAATGGTTTTGTGTTATATTTTTATAAATTGCTCAAGAGATTTTCAAATATCCGGTAATTTAGAAATGCATTAAATAAGCAAATAAATAAGCAATACTCCCTCTGTTTACAGTCTCTAAACTCTGGTCCTTGATAAAGCACTGACTTGCTTGAGACAAAACGCCAAATCATGGTTTGGAGTCATGTGGCTGAGCCATCTGCTTCTTGCAGGATATAGGGATGGAATTATTCATCCATTTTGGTTTCTCCTAGTTTCTCATTTTGAACCTGAAGTTCAACTCTCCACATTTCTGCATCAGTTTGTGCTTTTCTTTCTGAAGGTTTTTTTTTTACCCAATATTTACATTTTTGCATGTTTTAAGTAACGTAAATTTTTGTGCACCATTTCCTTGATATACACTTTCTTTGAAGTTTGGATGGAGAACGGCACCGCAAAATTCTGAGAAGTGCAAGTTTTGAAGGAAAGCTGTGTTCCAGCTTGGGGAAGATTAGATGGGTTCACGTTAAATTGTAAACTTTAATTGCTTCCCTGTCGCTGCTGTGCTGCCCCCTCTTCTCCCCTCTTGCTTTCTGCTAATGGGGCCATGCAAGGAAATAAATACAAATTAACTATTGAAGAGGTTACAAAGCAAAAATAAACCCTTTACCATAAAAAGACAGTTAAGAAAGGCTAACAGTGTAAAGACACCTTTCAGGATTTGGGTAAAGTCCAAAAGTTAGCTGGCCACACCCAATTCCAACCATTAGAGTTACAGACCCCACCAATAAACTGTATTGAGGCATCTGTGGATGTTGCATCGCACAAAACTTTATCAGGGGCCATTAGACCCAGGCCAAAGGCCAGCTTTTCTACAAAAGGGAGAGTAGATTTCCTTCAGCCAATCAGGGCTTATTTTCTTTCTTTCTTTCTTTCTTTCTTTCTTTCTTTCTTTCTTTCTTTCTTTCTTTTTTAAAATAATTTTTATTAACCGACCAATCAAATCAAATCACACACATAAATTCCAAATTACAAAGCTGAATTTTAAATTTTTCTTGGGGGTACCCATATTTCAAGTTCCGAAGGGTATCCAATCATCTTCTTGCTGCCGCTTTAATGTCCACAAATCTGTCCAAATAATATTCACAATAATGTTCTTTCTTGTTGTTTTCCACCTCTCATCTTGTTATTTTCATATATTTTTCCTTTCTCTTTGTGACCTCTGATAGTCTCCATAAGTGGGTCAAAACAAATTGTAATCCTGTGTGAATTTTTCCGTTCGTCCAAGAGTCATATCCAGATGGTTTCCGTATATCATCGCTTCCTTATATAAAAACACTCTTACCATCATTAATCTTCACAAATCTGTCGCCTTTCTTAGTCCTCTGAGGAGGTTCGCCAGCAGTATGAAAACAAATCCATTCCTCCTCCCGGTCGTAAATCTTTCAACAGAACTTGCCAACATGGCGACGCTATCTTTGCTGCGTCATCCCAAAAGCTCTTGTACTTTTCTTGATCTCCATAAAACATGCTTTTGGTTAGAATTCATTTCCACACAGTCTTAAATCATCCAGCTTAGGTCCTTTAAGCGACGGTTCTGTCTTGTGAGGGGGGATTATTGGGTAATCACATAGAAGAAAGAAAAAAAAGTTCCCCCCCCCCATCCAGTCCCGCTGCCGACATACCAGCCTTTGATGAATCTTCTCATGATATACCGTATTCCTGTTGATCCAACCAGACGCTCTTCTTTCGCAGAGGTCCCTTCTATTAGCAGTCTTTACTCCCCATTCTTCACTTGAAATATGTGCATTTGCTTCTTCCTAATTGTTTATTTCATGTTGCTGCAGCTAGTGGCGCGATCAGAGACAGCGTCCAGGAGAACCGGAGTCCACACAAGGGCATTCTGCCTAGTGCCCTCACCCCCTTCTTTTGAATCCAGGGGTGATTTATGGGCACAGCAGGCAAGGGCAGTGTTCCCCATTCCCTTGGGGCAACAAGGGAGGCTGCATACTCCCATAACAGCCTCTTAATTACCTTGTGTGGGCCGGAGAGATGGTATTGTCGGCCATCTTCCAATGCACCCCTAGTGGCCCCCCCAATCAGGGCTTATTTTCTCAGCACTAGAGGATGCCCATGGTGGAAGACCTTGCAGCTACTAAATGGATTTCTGCACAATCTCTTGTGACCTTGATGTAATCCTGCAACAGACATGCCACACAGGTGGCAAATTGGGTTAATTAAACAAAACCTCCCCCCACCCCCCAGGAAGGCTGCACCCAGAATCCTAAGTAAAAAGCCATTAAAACGAACCAAAGACATGATGATTTATTTACCTACATTGAATCAGGACTTTAACCAACATTAAGCTGCTGCTTACCCTTCAAACCTGGTGCAAGCCATAGTTTCCTGGTTGGGGTGTCTAATGGCAAACAGTGGTTTGATAAAACTAGGAAGTAATGCGGTCTGGGGGCAGGAAGGGCTGAAACATGATGAACGCCAATGCACACATAGAAACATTTTTTAAAGGGTCCTCAGTATCTCCCACAAAACAGGGAGCAGGGTTGAAAGGGTTGTCATCTTGAATAATGTGGGTGAACACCCTCATCAGAACACCACTCCAGACCTTTCCTCTCACTTTCTCCAGCACTTCATATCCTGAAACCCCATTCCCCACTCACCTCATGCTTCACCCTGATGGTGGTATCCGTGCGAATGTCAAGGGCGAGGATAGTGTCTCTGGCACCCACATAGAGAGTTTTCTTGTTTTTGCTCAGTAGGAAAGTGTCCCAATTCTGAACCCCTTTTTGCATGAATGGGAAAATCTTTCGTCTAGGGTCCCCTGAGGATAAAAAAGAGAGTAAGGCTAGGTACATTTTCAGCAAGCGTTTGGTAGCCAGTCCTGGTTTCCAGTGCTGAATGATGCTCAGCTTTTTTGCTTCCTGCTCAGAGGAAAAGTCAGTGTGTCCCTTTTGTACCATGACCAGTGAGGGTGTATTACAGGGTGGATCATTGGGTGGTGTGTGTGAATATGTAGCAACTCTGTCCCCAACATGGGCCCAGTGTGCCCAGCATAGCGCATAGTCTGCTGCCATTTTGAAAGGGACATCCTCACATGCACAATGGTGGGTGCAGACAGCATATGCATACAGTGCAAATACTCAACAGTCTCAAGTTTCTAGTCCTGTGCACGTGCTAAGAATCCACAGATGACAAACATCAGGAGCAGATGGATGTGATCCTGCTCTCCCACCCAGATGTGCATGACCCACCAATTCTGAATGTTGGCACAGGACTAGATGAGGTATAATAGTTTTTTCCTACCAATGAATACACTCACAGCCCACTGTTAACCTTTCCCATCCCAAATCTTGCTCATCTCCTTCGAGGCACCCTTTCAACTTCTCCCCTAGTGCAGATATTGACTGTCTTCCTTTGAGTTACTCACTTAACGAGGTGGTTTGCTTTGGCATCAGCTCTGTGGCCAGAGTGTTGGCAAACATCAGGAGGCAAATGAAGAAGTGTTTGGAGTTCATGGTTGGTTATCAGCAGATGGTAGCTGTCAATAAATGCAGGGGAGGGGAGGGGAAGGGGAAGGGGAAGGGGAAGGGGAAGGGGAAGGGGAAGGGAAGGGAAGGGAAGGGAAGGGAAAAGAAAGAAAGTCATCACTAAAAAGTTAACGACATATTATACCCTTGGCTACACCTTTGTTATATGAGGCCTAAGTGCCCTCTGTGGCTAGATGTCCTTTTCGCCAGGTTTGTCTTTTACAGTGGAACCTCGGTTTTCGAACGTAATCCGTTCCGAAATGTTCAGAAACCGAAAACTGAAAGTGGAAGTCTTAATACAATAGGGAAACTCAAAACGGAAGCCGCGTGGCACGTTCGGCTTCTGAAAATCATTCGAAAACCAAAGCAGTAACTTCCAGGTTTTCGGCATTCAAGTTCCGAAACGTTCGTCAACGGAGACGTTCAAGAACCAAGGTTCCACTGTACACTAGTTAAGGATGTTTCTGGAATACAGTAGGCTGTGGGTTGATAACCCTGAGACTGGACTACTGCAATGTACTGTATGTGGGGCTGCCCCTGGGACTTGGTCTGAAAGCTACAGCTGTTGCACAATGCAGCAGTAAGAATGCTGATGGGGGCAAACAGCCAACATCTTGTCTTCTAAAATATCGGCATTGGCTGCCCATATGCTACTGGGTCAAGTTCAAGTTTTATTTTAACATACAATGCCCTGAACAACTTGAGTACCAGATATTTTAAGGATCTGAGCACTTATAAATAAATATAATTATAAATATAAATAAATAAATAAATATTTAATATATTTAAATATTATTATTATTATTATTATTATTATTATTATTATTATATCGTAGCTTCATCACAGGGATCACTTTTAGGAATGCAGCTAGTTGACCCCTGGGTTTCCCGATAAGTCAGGTATGTAAGCGTCTGGCTAGCATCCTCACTGTTAAATTTCAAGACTATCTTGAAGACCTTTTTATGCTAACAGACCTATTCGGCTGTTTAAATTTTCTTAGGTTGGACCCTGTCGTGTATTGTTGGTATGGTATTCTGCGCTTTGTTGCATCTATTTTTGTACACCACATTGATATTTTATGAGTCCGGTAAGTGTGAGATAGGGACGCGGGTGGCGCTGTGAGTTAAACCACAGAGCCTAGGACTTGCCGATCAGAAGGTCAGAGGTTCGGATCCCTGCAATGGGGTGAGCTCCCATTGCTCGGTCCCTGCTCCTGCCAACCTAGCAGTTCGAAAGCACGTCAAAGTGCAAGTAGATAAATAGGTACCGCTCCGGCGGGAAGGTAAACGGCATTTCTGTGCGCTGCTCTGGTTCACCAGAAGCGGCTTAGTCATGCTGGCCATATGACCCAGAAGCTGTACGCTGGCTCCCTTGGCCAATAAAGCGAGATGAGCACCCAGAGTCGGTCACGACTGGACCTAATGGTCAGGGGTCCTTTACCTTTAAGTGTGAGATAAGTTATTACAAAATATAAAATATTTGGCAATCAAATACAACTGCTTGAAATGGGATGGCTGATCAGATATTTCTAAATATATGGCTCTCAGTTGCCAAAGTGGCAACTTTAGGATGCATCTGCCTAAGGCTCTTCTGAAAATGCAGGAAGGAAAAGAGTAGTAGTAGCAGCAGCAGCAGCAGCAGCAGCAGTAGTAGTAGTAGTAATTGACTGATTGATTGATTGATTGATTGATTGATTGATTGATTGATTTATACCCCGCCTGTCTGGCTGGACTTCCCCAGCCACTCTGTGCAGCTTCCAACAAAATATTAAAAACACCATAAAACAAAATATTAAAAACACCATAAAACATCAAACAATAAAAACTTCCCTAAACAGGGCTGCCTTCAGATGTCTTCTAAAAGTCAGATAGTTGTTTATTTCCTTGACATCTGATGGGAGGGCGTTCCACAGGGCGGGCGCCACTACTGAGAAGGCCCTCTGCCTGGTTCCCTGTAACTTGGCTTCTCGCAGTGAGGGAACCGCCAGAAGGCCCTTGGAGCTGGACCTCAGTGTCCGGGCAGAACGATGGGGGTAGAGATGCTCCTTCAGGTATACTGGGCCAAGTTGGGGAGCTAAAGTTCTCACGTTGTGGGTGAGAGCTTCAGTGCGGGTGAGGTGGAAAATACCTGCATGGGGTAATCACTAATTGTGGGAAGATCCACCGAAGAAGACAAGTGATGGTACCAACTGAAGGCTCATGCTCTTTTTTATCCAAAATTCCTGGGGCGGAATTCCAAAGCCACAGAGGTGGATCAGAAGCTTCCCAAGCCTTCTCTGCTCATCCTTTAAATGTCTTTTCCCCAGGTCCTCCTTTCCCCAGGACCCCATGTCCCCTTTCCCTGGCCTCCCCAGGCTCAATTGCTCTTTCCCCAGTTAGGCCACAAAGTCTTCTCCTTCATCAGCACCTACTCTTTTCTCAGGCTCCAGGTTTTTTTGCCCTGCATCTGCTCTGCCTCGTCTTGCACCAATCCTTGTTCTGACCTCTCTCAGCAAACCCCAACCCTTTGGTGCTCAGCTTGTCTGTGACATCAAACAATGGCAACCAATGGCATCAGAAGTCAGAAAAAACAATATTTCCCCCCCTTTTTTAGTGAAAAGTTGCCAGTCACCCACGTCCAGATGGAACTCTTTGTTATGAGAGTGGGTTTTGAATATGCCAGAGGTTCCCCAGGCTGTGGCTGATAGAAACTAGAGCTCCAAACACCTGAATGGCAGCGGGTTGGTCTACTAGACTTTCATTTCTTCCACCAAGATGGCGCAGTTAAGACAATTCTTCTAAGCAAAATCTGGAAGTTAGGGAACGTGACAGAAGCTCCTCCTCCTAGAAAGGATTCTGGTTCTCTTCTTCCAATTCCAGCTCTCCTTTAACCATGGGTGCTACAATTGCCCAGGGTGATGACATTTAAAGCCATCATTCCCAATCAGGGCTTGGAGGTGACCAGGAGCTCTGATTTTACCTAATTCAGACATAGCAGCAAACTATCACCAGAGGAAACTTAGGAATGGAGGAAAGAATCAGGAAACACGAGAAGAGGAGCGTGCACACACACCTCTGTAGTATCTTCTAAGGCTCCCACTTACTTGGGAATGAAGTCTGATTGAACTCAGTAGGACTTACTCCTGAGTATGCATCATCAGGATTGCACTGCAAGTCATGTTTTGGAGGATCATAATAAGATGTCTGAACTGGGGTGATGATGGGACAACAATGCTAGCATCAACAATTCAGCACGCACAAAATGGCTGGCAAATCTGAAGCCAAAAGGTTCAAATTCTGAAAATGGAATATGCTGTTTAAATCAGGCGCAGCTACTTAGTTTACTTAATTCCTCACACAATCCAGTTCAAGACTCCTCCAAGAATCAGATCACTGGATATAAAGTCTCATAAACACTGAAAAAGATTGTGCAGGGATTTTAACTGTATGGAATTGGGTGCATATATTGAGCCCGGTGTTATTAGGTGAGCTTCTTGTAAAAGCCCTTTGACAAAATTTCTGCTGGTGTCTTTGAGAGTCTAATGAGCTTTGAAAGCAAGTTGGGAATGTAAAACAATGGCAACACCCTTGGATTTAGGAGATCCTGTGGCAACCATCTGTTGTCCAAAGCAATTATGACGTAGCAGCGAGTTCTTTGGGTCAGCCTCTGAGCATTCATGGGATTTGCTTGTGTGGTGGCTGTACATCTTGTTGATCAGTCATTGACCTCAAACTTTTAAGTGCATTTCCCCATCACTTTCCTAATGGCAAAAAGTATTGCAAAATCTGGATAAGCGTGGATTTGTGTTTTCGTTCTGGAAAATGCAAATCTGATAGATTTGGCTTTAAATGCAAACTGAACCAAATTTCTCCCCTGTCCCAACTAGAGAGAGAGACAATAATCTGCAGTTGATTCAACAATAGTTTGAGTGATGCTGTGGCTTAAGCTGGGTGATGCAAATTGAAGTCCAAAGTGGCCATACTGGCTGAGCTTTACCTCCGCTTTATTTTTTAATTTAAAGCAGGCAATGTATGAACCTGCACTCCTCTCTTCACCTCCCTGCCACCCCCACAAATATCTGAAGCAAATAACAGAAGGGCCCAAGACCACATGAACCAGATCAGCCATAGGAATGGCTCAGTTATGAAGACAAACTGGGAACCAACTCAGGCACGATAATAACTCCAGGTAATTTTACACAGAAGAAATCATTCCCTTTGGGTTGGGCCTGCCAATGTCCTGCTCTGCTGCCCCCACTTGCACCCCTAGACTCCGACCTCACTTTCAGTTATGGTAGAGCTGCCTAACAATGGGGCTGGTTTTGCAGGCTGCACATCGTGTTGCTGTATCTGCCCTTGAATTGTTGGTAGCTTAAAATCTGCCTCCCAGCCCTGACTTACCCACAAGCATCCTTCATCTTCATTCCTGAGCATCTCCAACCTGGAAAGCTCTGAAGATCAGGGATTGGCGTTGGTATTCCATTTGTTTTTAGGATTTAGGCAAACATTTAACAGAGAGATCTATGGATTTGGGTTGTGAGTCAATCTATGGAGGTGAGGACAGGGACCTGAACAAGTGAGAGGGATTCAGCAAGCTGCACAACCTGGCTTTCCCATGGCATTGTAGAGAAAAGAGGACAAGGAAAACTTGAAATCAAGAGGTAACAACATGTTTACTTTTGTGGTGCTTGAGAACAGCATCACAATAGTGGCAAGATCTTTGTTTGGTTGCCTGTGGTGAGCTGTTGTGATCTCAAAAGGTTGCTCCTGCAGGGGGATGAAGCTGGACCAGGTTAGATTCCCTCTACTGCCACAACGCCTCTGGAGTCTTCCCCATATGCCAGGTCGAAGTCCAAGCAGTTGTTTTTAGCCAGGATGTTCTGAAAAGATCCACCACCACCTTTGACACAGCAGATCTTAGAGCTGTTGGCAGCTTCCTGGCAAAGGCTGCCTTGTGGAAGGCTCTGACTGTCACGAAGCAGGAGTTTCTCTTGACCTGATGCTTTATTGGCTTTAGAGAGGCTCCTGCATCCCGGCCCTTCCATTTTCAGATTGTTAGGGAAGGAGAAGAAAACCAAGCTCATCACAACCACCACAGTAATTGAGCTTGGGGAAGCTCTGCTTCTTCTGCTGCTGTTGCTGCTTCTGCTGCACCCAATTTCTGGCCGTCCTCCCTCAATATCCTGCTTCACGCTACCCCTAAGGGAAGGAAGGGCCCAGGAAAGTAAGAACCGCCTTGCTGGACCATAGCAAGGTCACATTCACATTATACTTTTAAAGTAGTCTTATTCCACTTTAACAGTCAAGGCTTCCCCCAAAGATTCCCGTGAACCGTAGTTTGTTACAGGTCCTGACTTCATTGACCTACAGTTCCCAGCACCCTTAACACACATCTCTTCCCAGGATTCTCCTTGTCTGTTAAAGTGGTGCTTTAAATGTATGGTGTGGGTTTCAGTGTGAGGAAAGGATGGAATAATCTGTTTAGTGTTTTCCAGTTTTAAGGTCTGCATGAAAATTCATACAGTTCCATGTACATTGCACCCAACTTGCATTTTTTATAGGCAATTGTGCTTAATCTATGCACACACACCCAAATCTCCTAATCTAATGAATTACAGTACATTATTTTCACTATTACAGCAATTTTTGTGTGCAGCACCGCAGAATCTGAAGACAGCTGCATTTCAAATCACCTAGTGAACTGAAGTGCACATAAGTTAGGTTTGCATTTATTTGCAACTCAAACCAAATTCCACAACTCCCCATCCCCACTAAGGAACTCATCCTTTCATAGAATCATTGAGTTGGAAGGGACCACAAAGATCATCTAGTCGAACCCCTTGCAAGGCAGGAATTTTTGCTCTAGGTGGGGCTCGAACCCACAACCCTGAGATTAAGAGTCTCATGCTCTACTGACTGAGCTATCCTTAACCCTTCTATGTGCTTTCACAGAGTGCTCTCTAGCTTACAAATACTTACCTGTCAGTATTGGAGATTTGGATTTCTTTGCACCTGTGTCCGTTCCAGGCACAGTATGGATCTCGCGCTGCAATGCAGTCGGTACAGCTTTTGTGAATGCCACAGTTGGCCATTGATATTTGAAGGACTCCTTTGGCATGGCCCACATGCAGCATTCCCTGACAATGCGCAGACAGAGATGTTCCATTACTATTTGGAACCCATTAAAGGATGACAGGCCGAAGGTCATCCTTCCACATCTGGTATATAATTAAGTTGTGGGAGTCATCGTAACAGGCTTAAAAAAGTCAAATCAAAATGTAGTTGTATAAACATTTAACTACAAGCTACAGGGAGGCGTTTTGGCCCTGCCTGACAAAACATCAATGTGAGTTAGACAGAGGTGTGTGTTTGCAACTTCCGGCTTTCTGCTGTGGGAAATGACTGCCTCCCACACGAATGGACCCCAGACGTGCCAGTAACCCAGGGCTAATATGGGAGTAATTAGCCCTGGCAGACTCCCCAGGGTGGGGGAGGACTGTCTCACAGACCCGCAGATAGCCCGTGATCTGTCGGCTCGCATCAAGGTGCGAGCGGTAGGGGCGCTGGGTCTAAGAGCACAGCATGGCTGGCACTCTCCAGAGCCACTCCTACATGCAAGGACACCTGTTTCTTAAAAATTAATAAGATTTGACCAAAAACAGGCATATTCTGAACTGAAGGAGAAAAAGGAAACAATCTGCGGAACTGCACAGTTGGTGGTGTTTAAGTTTGGACTTCAAAGAGATTCTCATCATGGTGTTTTGATTTACGGAGGTGATCGGTACATACTTTCTTTATATCTACATTTGCTTTTATGTGCTGAACCTCATTAGAGAGATCTAATTTTTAAATGGAGTACAGGTGGATATCTGTTCACAATGAATTATTCAGCTGTGCAGTTTTAATCGGACTTGACAAAAGATAAAGGAGCGGCCAAGATGGCGTTTGCTAGCTCTCACGCAGGATAAAAAAGAGTGAATTACTCCCTTTTTCGAGGGTGTAGGAAACATTTGTTGGCTGATTCTACAACAATCTGAGACAATAATTTGAGAAATATCCCACAATATACAGTGAATATGTTTGCATGCTTTTCTTCATCATGGGCAAGAGAGAAGGCGAAGCGGGCATCTAGCAGCCCCCCTCCAGGGCCCAGAGGTGGGTCTGAGTGGTCCCTGGAAAAGCTGATCAATCACCAAATGATTTATATCTTCATTGCTACATATGTTAGCGAACAGTATGCTTAACAACATAACAACTTTGGAATACTGGGTCATTAAACTTCAAGCAGGCTTAGACAACAGCCCAGACTGGGAGATAAGAGTGGAGCCAGGGAAAGCTGCACTGACAATGGACAGAAGGAATATATATACAGTGGTACCTTGCAAGACGAAATTAATTCGTTCTGCGAGTTTTTTCGTCTTGCGATTTTTTCGTCTTGCGAAGCACGGATTTTGGAAAAGCTTCAAAAATCACCAAAGTCTTCAAAAACCTCAAAAAAGGCTACCACACCGCGTGCTATGAGTTGCTCCTCGAAGTCAAGTCGCAACTGCACCCCCTGAATGCACGGTTTTAAGAAAAAAGGAAACAAACTTGCAAGACGTTTTCGTCTTGCGAAGCAAGCCCATAGGGAAATTCGTCTTGCGAAGCAACTCAAAAAACGAAAAACTCTTTCGTCTTGCGAGTTTTTCGTCTTACGAGGCATTCGTCTTGCGAGGTACCACTGTATATATATATATAACTGTACTCGGCAGATGAAAGGATACATGGCTGTTTAACATGATGAGACTCGATCAGCCAGGGACTGAGGACTTTGAGAGAGTTTAAGATTGGAATGTGAAAAATATGAGAACAAGAAGAACAAGAAGAAAGCAGAAAATATAATCATGTGAGATGATTGCTTCAGAAGTCCAGAATATGGGAAGTCCGTTTGAAATTTAATAATTAATAATTCGGATTGTAATTTGGTGTTGTTTTTTCTTGATTTGGATTATGACTGGATTTGATTTGTTATTAATTGGATGTTTTTAATGGAAAACTACTATTATTATTATTATTATTATTATTATTATTAAAAGGCAGATGTGTGTGTTTGGCAGCAGGGCAAGGAGTCAGGGCACCGTACTCTGCTCAACAATACCCCAAACTCTCAATAAGGTAACTAATACATACATGTACACACACACACACTGCTCTTTTTCTAGGAAAAGAGGTGCCAGAACTCACCATGAACACATGCAGGTGAAGTCTCTTGACTGCTTGGGAATCAGCTCCCTAGGATTTCAGTCAGAAATCTTTTCCCAGTCCTAACTGGAGGTGGAGGTGCTGGAAACTGAACCTGGGGCCTTCTGCACATGAAGCATTGTGTCCATTCACCACAAATAAAGTACAGTGGTGCCCCGCAAGACGAACGCCTCGCAAGACGGAAAACCCGCTAGACGAAAGGGTTTTCCGTTTTGGAGGCGCTTCGCTAAACGAATTTCTCTATGGGGTTGCTTCGCAAGACGAAAAAATCTTGCGAGTTCCTGCAGGTTTTTTTTGCTTTTTTTGCCCTTTTCCTAAGCCGCTAAGCCGCTTATCAGCTGATCCGCTGATAAGCCGCTTCTCAGCTGATCGCTAAAAGCCGCTAGACCGCTATTAGAGCTAATCCGCTAAGCTGTCAATGGGCTTGCTTCGCAAGACGAGAAAACCGCTATACGAAGAGCCTCACGGAACGGATTAATTTCGTCTTGCGAGGCACCACTGTACTTTCTACTCCCGATGGTTTTTGGATCAAGAACTGATATAAAGAGGAAGCTGCCTAATAATACCTCATCAAACCACTGGGCTCATCTAGCTCACTATTGCTCCCCCTGGCTGGCAGAAATTCTCCAGGGTCTCAGACAGGGGACATTGCCTGCCCTACTGGGGATTGAACCGAAAACCTTCTGTATGCAAAGCAGATGCTCTGCGGCTGAGCTACAGCCTTTTAAAAGCTCGCAGCTCCAGTCTCTAGCCAACAGAGCCCTCCTACCTCTTCAGGAGAAAGCAGCAGACTTCTGATCGCCTCTGGCCTCACAAATAGCAGGATCTCCTCAACAATGTATGCCTCGTTGCCAACGATCACTGCTTTGTGAATGATGCCCTGGTCTGTGGAAAGTAAGGGAAGATGCCAAGGTGTCAAATTAGATACGATGGTGGCGGAACAGTTTGTTGAAATACAGGCCTGCCCTCCTCAAATGTGTGGTGGGAGTCCAGTTATGAGAGCTAAGGAGACAAGCAGGCGAGGGAAGCTGAACTCCACTCTGCCTGCAGTTCATTCTCACTTCTGCTTTTGGAGGTTCACCTGTGGCAGGTGACAGGTAGTCAGCCTCTGAGATTTCTACTTTTTTAAATTGAAAAATTTGTGATCGATCCATTCCACCTCATCAATCAATCTATCGTTTTATTTGCATGCCTCTTTCCTAAGTTAAAACCATGCTCAAGGCAACTTATATATAAAAATTACATAACGGCAAAACAGAACAAAAGTAGTCATGAACAAGAAACGAAACGAGCAGATTTTACAATTGCCACATCAGTTATAAGTTAAAAAAAAAAAAGATACAACAGCAATAAACACGCCCCCCAATCCAAACAATTCCTAGCCTAATATAGTTAAATGTCACAGCCCTCATTTTTACCCCTTATTGGGTCAAAAAAATAAATAGTTCACAAAGCTCAATAGTATCATTGTTTATTATTATTAAAATTTCTGTACCACCCTTTATCCGAGGATTACAGGGCAGTTTGCAATATAAAAACACAAAAATACATAACAAAAACAATAAAACCCAGCCCCAGTTTAAACAGCCATAGATTATTTGATGAGCCAAAGGCCCGGGGAATGTTATTGACTGGTGCCAAAATATAGGTAACAAAGGGGCCAGGCGAGCCTCGCTGGGGAAAGGATCCTACAAATAACTCAATCTCTACTACTGGAGCATAAAAGCATACCTGTCCCAAGAAACATCACATAGTAGGTCCTTCCCAAGGAGTTATGCAATTCGTGTACCGTAATCTGGGTGTATTTCACATTTGGCTGCACCAGTAGAGGTCGATTATCGATTGGCTGAATTATTTCATCCATCACATAGTGCTGTCTCATGAAGCTGTGGGTGTTGTGTGAAGTGGGGGTGATGGAACACTGCAGGGATAATGTGAAAAGAGCTGGAGGTCAGTCCAGCATCCTGTTCTCACAGTGGTCAGCCAGATGCTTTGGGAAGCCTGCAAGGAGGACCTGAGTTCAACAGCACTCTCTCCCCTTTGTTGAAATTCCAAGCAACTAATATTTAGAGGCACGATACTTCCAACAATGGAAATAGGACACTATGAAGAAGCCCAAACATGATAAATGACAAAAAAAAAAAACACCCTGCCTTATACTGAAGGAGACCAAGATGATAAGGGTCTGGAAGCCAAGCCTTATGAGGAACGGTTGAAGGAGCTGGGTATATTTAGCCTGGAAAAGAGGAGACTGCGAGGAGATATGATAGCCATCTTCAAATATCTCAAGGGCTGCCACACTGAAGATGGTGCAAGCTTTTTTTCTCCTGCTCTGGAAGGTAACTCAAACCAATAGCTTCAAGTTACAAGAAAGTAGATTCTGACTAAACACCAGGAAGAACTTTCTGACAATGAGCAGTTCAACGGTGGAACAGACTTGTACTCTCTTTCCCTGGAGGTTTTTAATCAGAGGTTGGATGTCTGTCTTTAGTTGAGATTCCTGCCTTGCAGGGGTTGGACTAGATGGACCTTGGGGTCCCTTCCAACTCTAAGATTCTATTATTCTACTTTTCCTCCACTGTTTCCAGGCACAGGCCATGCTTTAAAGCTCCATGTCTGAGCACCCTTTTCTTTGCTCCGTAGCTTTCCTCCCCAAAACCCGCTCTTTAAAGCTCAACTGGAGCAAAAGGCAATCCACAAAACCCCAAATAGACATTTGCTCCAATTGAGCACTAAAGAGCGGGTTTTTGCAGGGAAAGCTCCAGGGCAAAAACACCACCAACAACGCTTGGATACTGAACTTTTAAGTGCGGACCTGTGCTAGGAAAGAGCAAAGCAAAAGATAAGTGTGGATAAGCCGAGTCAGATCATTGGTCCTTCTAGCTCTCTACTGGAAAATCCTATACCAGATTGGTGCCCTCCAGAACGTGCTGGACTCCAACCCCCGTCAGACCCAGCCAGCATGGCCCATGGTCAGGGATGTTGGATGTTGTGCAATAGCTCTCAGGGAGGCGTCTTTCCCAGCGCTGCCCAGAAATGCCAGGGATGGAGCCTGGGACCATTTGAGAGCCAAAACAGGTACTCTACTACCAAGTTACCAGAATAACAAGAGGCAGTGCTTTTTTCAGGGGGTACCTCAAGGGGACACAGTACCGGAACCTCTTTTTTGTTGTTAAAAAGTGTGGGACGTATCTTCACTGTAGCAGTCAAATACTGTACAACATTTGCTGTTTCCTAGAGTGGACACACCGGAATGTTGCTCCAGACAGGGAGAACTTCCTGTCATACATGCTCTGGACCACGCTCCCCCTGTGTGTGACCAGGTAGATGGGCATGACCCTAGCAGACCCTATAAAAGGGCTAGTCACAAAGCCATCTTCCTTTCGTTGGCTCTTTTGCTGCTTTTTTACCATCTTCTGCTGGCTCATCCTTACAGAGGATGGAAGCCACAAGGTAGAAAGTCTGAGGCCTAGCTCAGACTTCCTTTCTCTACAACTGTAACTGCAACTGCAAGATAAAGCCTGCCTTCAGGACAAAACTGTGAACTGAATGTAAGTAAACTTTACCAATACTTTTAAAAGAAGACTGTCGCGTGATTATTGTTTTTAAGAGGGAATTAAAGGGGAAATTTACCAGGAACAATCCAATCTGGACAAGCCAGACTGGATTGTTGAACTTATATGATTCTAGGGAATCCATCAACTTGCTTCCACATAAGGGATAGTGCTCTGCTGCTAGCTCACTAGTATGAGTGAGGAGGGATAATATTTAATCAGTATATCCTCTGCTACTATCCACAACATTTCCACAAAAAGTGTGGCACTTATTGCAACAACTTCATGGTGAGTACTGGCACCTATTTTTCTAGGGGAAAAAACACTGATAAGAGGACTTTGAAAACACCCATTCTACTCCAGAAAAACAACAGCTCCAAAACTGGGGAGAAAGGAGAAGAATTTTGTAAGCATTCCCCACCAGAAGCTCATGTTCACCTGCTCCCTGCTCACACCCTTCTAAGAGGGCTTGAAGCGATACTCACACTGCCAGGGCGAGGGTCTGGGACCTCCCCCTCATAAGGCATCCATTGGGAAAAGCTGTTTTGCTCTTTGAATCTCCCATCATCAAAGACTTTGTTGATAGCAGCAAGGCTGAAGGCACAGACTGCTGAGCTCCAGAGATCTCCCACTTTCCTGCAAAGAGATGGGCAAGTCAGCTGCACCACTAGAATGAAAAGGCACTCTGCAAATGCTCAGAGGCACTTATCTTCATTACTGTTTAGTGCGCTGTGGGACCAAAGAATGGATTCCAAGATAGGGATGGATGAATCTGATGTTGCTTTCTCACTTTTCCAGTCACCTTGTTGCAATGTTTGTGTCAGAAACCACATGTATGTCCAGCGCTCATATGTATTCATACATACACTACCAAGCACTGGTGCCAACTATAGGGCACCCACAATGCAGGGCTCTGACACAACTTCCGGTTTCCAGGTCAAGAAAAGTTCATAAAGGGGATCTCTTTTCATATGAAGTTATGCCAACCTTTACTCATGCCACAATCTACGGTAATAAACCACAGAAAAAGTTCGGATTGACACACAGCTATTGACAATGTCCATATCTGTTTGTGAATTTTTCGAAGAAGTCCACATAAAAAATTGTCTGTAATTAGTACATATTTCCCCAAAGAGATGCATTTTCTTTTTTTGCAAGAGATTTTCACCTATTATGGTTCTTTTTGTACATTACTTTCCTAAATTTAGGCATCTAGGCACACTTCCCCAACATGGGCATTTTCCCACACTCCCCCCCCCCCTTTTTCTTTTGAACTGCATTGCAAAATTCAGAGCAGTGCAGATTTCAAAGGATAGTTGTGTTCCAGTTCACCTGCTGTTCAGGGAAGTGCAGATTAGGCAGGTTTCTGTTAAAAAGGGGACGTGAGCCAGATCTCTTCTCCATCCTTATTTTGAGCGGCTACGGCACAAAATAGCCCTGGGTACAATGAGTTGTCGCAGCCTTACCACTGAGGAGTGAAGACAGCGTAGAGAACTGTGTCGCCTCCATGATGTGGAAGGGCAAATACGTGCTGAATGATACTGTAAGGTAACTGCCCCTCTGGGGTGCAGGAGAGAGTAGCTTTTACAAATGTCGTCCATTTCTTCTGCAGGAACTTTTCTCCTCCAGCATCATTCTGAAGAGGATGGAAAAGCAAGACCATTGACACACCAGTCATCTCTTATTTCCTCCCCTGGCCCCTCCTGATCTCCCTCCCTCCCTCCCACTGCCCTCATGCCCTTTTGTTGTTGCAGCATCTTCATTTCTGATGTCCAGTTTATCTGTGAGACTTAACCCCTTTCTCTTTGTTGGCCTTCGGGCGGAAGACAGGGGCAACCTTTTAAGGAACAGGCCCTGGGATTCTCTTATGGCTCTTTGGGTAATCACGATTGCTGTTTTTCCTCTATTAATCCTGCTATTGCTCTTGCTTTCTTTGTCTTGACTGCTTTCATAGAATCACAGAATGGTAGTGTCAGGGAACTGACATCGGAGCCAGAGGTGGAGGCAAGGCTCTCAAGCGATGCTGGAGAGGGGCCCAGCAGGGAGAGAGGGAGCTCATCGGCTGGGGAAGGAAATCAGCGTAACACCAGGGATAGAGGAGGGCAGATGGGATAATCGGCGAGGGGGCTCCAAGACTCTTCGCTGGAGACCAGCGGGGAGAGCACGGGTCCTCCACTACCCACACCCACCCTGCGCAGAAGACTTCCGCGCAGGGAAAGTAGGCGTAGACTTGGCGTCAAAGAACTTCTTTGCTGGAAGAAGTTCAAGAAACGCCCACTGACAGATTCTGCTAGCGACTGAACAGCCACGAAGTGAAGGGCTGTCCAGCCAGAACAGGTTTAACCAGGCTACCTAGCCAGGAGTGGCGGTAACTTACGCACGAGCAACCCCTTATAACCATTACAGGTAGAGATCCTGGGAAGGGAAGAAGCTGGTGCCATCACCACCCTCCAGTCTCTAGCTCATTCTTCCCAACTCTAGTTATGCCTCTCTGCGATGTTGTACCTTGTGGACAACCCTTGAACTGTTTCTCAGTTTTGCTGCTGGTTCCTGGTTTGGCCTATGTGGATTCCCTGAACTTGCCCTTGCTCTGTTTGGAGAGTGCTGCACTGGAAGCCCTGTCTTTGCTTGCAACTACTCTTGCCCTGGCTGCTGTCCCCAAACACTGCAACAAAGGCTTCTGGGTATAAGTAAGAGAGAAATCTTTACTCAGGTGTGCAGTAGGCACAGGTCTGACAGTAGGCTCAGGCATGGAAGTCTCATTACAAGAATTTAAAAGCAGGTTCCAGTTTTCATGACTGGACAAAAGCAAACAAAGATGTCTCAACAAGCTGCTGTGCCCTTCCCACCAAGCTATTAAGGACAAGGCATAGCAAGCTTTATTCATGAGGCACTTTCTCCCCTTACAGGAAAGGTGTACTTAAGATGTGTGCTTCATCAAAGTAAGTGTGTCTGGTCCCATCAACAAAGGCAGCCCCAGGTTCTCAGTGATGGGATGGTGTTCTGCCACCCCAGCTCCATCTCAGTCACCCCTCCAGCTTCTCCAAGTCCTTCCCAGTTCCCCAAGAGGCTCTGTTTTGCGGGAGAAGTGGTGTGCAGAGCTAGTGGGTCTGCTTCCCTCTCCCTAACAGCCAGAGTAAAGGGACAGAACCTCCGACCTGAGTTGCCACTCCCTCCACCTTCACCATCATCTGCCTGAGGCTGCCCACTCCAGGCCTGACCCTGTTGAAACCTGGGGGCCATGGCAACTTTCGTGAGAAGATGAAATTCCTGAGACCGGGGTCCCCTGGAGAATAACATACTGTTTGAAGAAGTCTTCTCATTTATTGGGCCCTGAATCTACTTCAGGGGGGTGGCCCTCAAATTTGTAGCAGTATGAAAGAGGAAAAATTGAGTCTACCCACCACTGCAGCTTTATTGTTGCCTTTTCTTCTAAATGAAAAAGTCCCCCCAAATGCTTGGTCTTTCCATTATATTAGCATAATTAAAATTAAATTCTGTCTCCATTTCCTTCCTGGGAAGCTGTCTTTCCCAATTCCAGATATGCCAGGACAAGAGGCAAGGGACAGCCACTCTGCACTTGCTCACATCTTACTCCTCTAGACATTCAAGGGTTAAAAAGAGAGGCCAAGCAAGTCCCAGCTCAAATGTGCCCTTGATTTTGGAGGCAGCTCACCTTGCAAATGCGCGCCACCCTCGAAACAACCACCTTTTCCAAGTAGTTGAATTCCTTTGCTGTTTCCGAAAAGAAGAAATAGATTTTCTGATCATCTGGGGCAATTGGGATGTTGATGGAGGCTACAAACGTTGCATCAGCTGCAGAGGGAAGCCACAAAAAGACCAGACATGAGATGCTCTTCACCCTCTCAATTCATGACCCCACTGGCGTGAATTCCAAAGGGAATGCTGGTTGTTGAGATGCATCTTCTCCAGGCACCAACCTGTTAACTGTCAGGAGCCAGCCAGCAGTAAATCACACTGTGCAAGTTGGTGTTAACTCTATTAGCAAAAACAGGATCTGTACAGAAGTGTCAGGCCTAATGAGCACAACAACCCATCTCTGCTAAGTATTGGCCCCATGAAGCAGTTGCTGAGACTGAAAGCTCTCACCTCCCCACAGCTGTCTAAGTCCCTTCATCTCCAGGCTTTATTCCAGGCAATCAGAGACTCTCCTTCACACTTTTCAAGTTTCTTCAGGTTCTGGGAGGGGAGCTTGTTGCAGCAGAAGGGGGAGACACCCATGGCCCTTCAGCAGCTGGACTCATCTCTGCCTCTTGGCTCCCCCCTGCCCTGCTTCATCTTCTGCCTCTATTCTGGACTTCTCTCTGTTACAGATTCTTCCCGCTCACTAAGCCCTGTTGCCTCCTCAGCTTCTGACACCTCCTCTTCCCAGTTTTCTCCCTGTGAGCACTCATCTTTGTCCTACCACAACTCCCCGGGCTCTGAGCCTTTTTTCCTTGGTGGTTCCCCAGCTGGTTCCTCCCTCCATTCCTCTGCGTCCGACCAATCCATTAACGTATCAGCCGCCCAGGTGACCAGGCAGTGGGGGCAGTGGGAGTCACTGGACTCTATTTGGATGATTAAGAAACTTTCCACTCCCTCAGTGCCCCAAACCTGCTCTTACATTCCATCCACTGCTCTGTCTTCAAAATTGTCCTGCTGCCCAGGGTACGAGTGATGATAGGGTCTATCCCTTGAAAGTCATTCTTGGTAGCTGCATAAAGTTCACCATCTGCAGAGTAAAGACAGGAAAGAAGATGGTTCTTACCCAGGAACAGTTCCTGCTTTCTGGATTTCTGGTAATACACTGCCCCCATTTTTACCCTGGAGATGCTTGGCTATAGATCTTGGCAGCGAGCGTGCTTTTCTCAGCTTGATCAGCTCTTTCCCCAGGACCACTACACAGATATGGCTCATCCCGTTTTGCCACCAGAGGCAAAATGAGAAAGCGTGCCCTGCATATGCCATATGCCCCCCCCCTGCCGCCCCACAAGTCTTGCGGCTGCAGCGAGATCTCAAAGGGCTCTCATAATATTTTATGATGCTCTTGTGAGATCTCTTCCTAGAAGGTGCCACACCTGCTTCTCTAGTGGAGACAATAGTGTGTTTGTGTGTGTTTGTGTGTGTTTGTGTGTTGAGGAAGGCCACCCTTGGATTCCACTGCCTGAGGGGGCTGCCTCAGACTGCCTCATGGATGGGCTGGTCCTGACCCTACAAGTTGTATCTCAAAGTGGGCATCTTGTCTCCAGTGCATATCCATGTGAAGGGCACCTGCATGGATCTGTGCAATACACAGCATGCCACTTCACACACTGTTGTTGTTGTTGTTGCTGCTGCTGTTATTTCTATACTGCTTTATATTTTAAAGAGAGAGAAAATCTCAACGTGGTTGACTACACATCATAATATCAAATGAAACAATCCAGAATAAAACAAATTCAAGCTTCAAGGAAAATATTTCAGATTCTTCTCTGAGTGTTATTTTGCTTTCCCCATATTTATTTACCTACTTGATTTATATAGCTGCCCCATTGCAGAAGTGCTCTAGGAAGCCAGTGTGGTGTAGTGGTTAGTGTTGGCGCTAGTCATATATTTAAATAAGAACAAATACCCTTCTAGCATTCAAATAGGCAGGAGACAGTCCAGGGGATTCCCTCAGAAAAATGCTCTCCAGATGTTTAAGACTACAACTCCCACCTGCCCCAGCCAACACAGATGATTTGTAGCCCAAAAACTTCAGAAGGGTGCTCAGTTGTGGGAGGCTGGAAGAGAGCCTTTGCAATGAGTCATGGGGGCAGGAAAGTGGCTCAGGAGGGGGCATTAGGGGGTGCTGCAAACATTCAATATCAAAGGAAGTGAATCCCTTCCCTTTCCAGATGGCTCACCAATGAGAATTGCTGTGTTCTTATAATTGTTAGTATAGGGGGCGACACCTTTCCCATCCAGGAGGCGGTGGTTGCCGTCTGCATCAGTCACCACAGCAAATGTTTGTAGGTCCTAGCAAGACAGGAAAAGGAAAGGGAAGAGGCAAAAAGGAACAGAATGTATGGGATGGTGTGCTTCAGAAACCAAGCGTCCCGATTGCTGCTGAATTTGGGATATGTCATTTCCTGCTAATATCACTATGCATAAATATATCTGTTGCATTTTGAGCACGGGTCTTCTCTTCCTCCAAGGAGTTCAGGGTGCTATATGTTGGTCCCTTGCTTTGTTCTTCTCCTTCCAACAATTTCGTGGTTAGGTCAAGAGGGAGTGCTCAACTGGTTCAAAGATGTTCAGTAAGTTTTGTGGCTGGATGAGGCTCAAACCCAGATCTTCCCAACCAAGGGCGAATCCTTTAGCCACATGGGCTCTATGTTTGGAAGATGGTGAGACTGAGCTCTGACTAAACTCTGACTGTTATTCCCCTATTACAGATGGGGGAGATGAGGTGTGAGCAAGAATGGCTTGCTTAAGGTTTGTCTAGCAACTTAATGGCAAAGCAAGATTTGGACCAGGCATCTCCGGTCTTATGGCTCAGCCTCTCAGTCCCTAGGCTACTCCAGTTTCAGGGGTGGGTAGGTGACATAAAGAGTCAACTTCACAGACACCAGGTGTTTTATTACTGACCTGCTCCTGGCACTACCCATGGCTTTAGATAACCCAGGGGTAGGCAACCTAAGGCCCGGGGGCTGGATGCAGCCCAATCACCTTCTCAATCCAGCCCGTGGACGGTCTGGGAATCAGCGTGTTTTTACATGAGTAGAATGTGTCTATTTATTTAAAATGCATCTCTGGGTTATTTGTGGGGATAGGAATTCATTCATCCCCACCCCCCCAAAAAAAATATAGTTCAGCCCACCACATGGTCTGGGGGACGGTGGACCGGCCCACGGCTGAAAAAGGTTGCTGACCCCTGATATAACCTCTTCATTCATTCAATATGGAGACTGAAGTTGTTCTTTATTAATTTATGAATTTTCTTTTGCATATACGTTTCAAGACAATTCATCATATGAAGCAGAAGTTAAAATAGTTTTAAAGACTGTATGAAAACAATGGAATATGAGTTTAAACACAATACTAAATCAACACCCATGATGACAGGCACATTTTCACACAGCTAGAAAAGCTTGTCTTCAGCTGTTTCTGGAAAGCACAGGTATCTCAGCAGGAATACTGTTCCAGTCGTGTTTGTGTAGAATCATAGAGTTGGAAGGACCACAAGGGCCAAACCCTTCCAATGCAGGAATCTTTTTGCCCAATGTAGGGCTTGAACATACGGTAAGATAAAGTTAAAGGTCAAGGACCCCATGACGGTTAAGTGCAGTCAAAGGCGATTATGGGGTGGTGTGGCCCTCATCTTGCTTTTCAGACCAAGGGAGCCAGCGTTTGTCCACACACAGCTTTCTGGGTCATGTGGCTAGCATGAATAAATTGCTGCTGGCGCACGGAGGACAGTGACGAGTGCCAGAGCTCACGGAAATGCCATTCACCTTCCTGCTGCAGTGGTACCTATCTATCTACTTGCACTAGTATGCTTTCAAACTGCTAGGTTGGCAGAAGCTGGTACAGAGCAACGGGAGCTCACCCCGTCACACGGATTCAAACTGCCAACCTTCTGATCAGCAAGCTCAGGAGGCTCCGTGGTTTAGACCACAGCACCACCCGTGTTCCCCCAACCCCTGACCCTGGGAATAAGAGTCCCACTGAACAGGACCAGTCACACTGAAGGCCCTTGTCATCCCCCCATCTCTCTCCCCCAGGAACTCACAATGTAAGCACAGGTGGGTTTGAAAGCATACGTCCCACAGATGTAAAGGTGTGTGTCGTTCAGTTGCACCAGGACACGGATAAAATTCAAGCATTCCATCTGTGGAGAAGAAGAGGGGGAAATCAGGATTCAACTTCCAGGTAACATTTCTATCCCAGAGGAGGCTTCCACTGGCAGGTTGTTAAAAAGCATGAAAAGCCAGCCCCTTTCCTGCTCTGCAAGCTCAAAAGGGATCTTGAAGGTTTCAAGGGATGGTGGATCTATTTATTTAGTCATAGAATCATGAAGCAGCAGTGCAGCTAGAAGATTTTAGAGCTTGGATGTAATAGCATTAGGTTAGTACTGCTCCACTTCAGAACGTGACAAGACAGCCTCTCCTGCTCATGCTGCTGAGGCGAGCACTGGAGGAGAAGGCTGCTGTGGCAACTGCCGGGTGGGGTGTCTGTGGAAGAGGAGGCGGCTGTGGCTGCAGGAGGGCTGCGCAGGAGGTGGGCTGAAGAGGAGGAGAACGGTGAACGGTGCACTCCTGGGAGACCAGATTTGCCGATTTTCCCAGCTGCCGCCCTGAGGCAAGTACCTCACCCAGACCCATGAGTGGGCCAGCCCTGCACACCACATTCTTAGGTTGTAAAACTTCCCTTATTCGCTACCCCTCACCCCATTACCTCCTGTTTGCCTTTGAGTTTACAGATGTCCTTTATCTCCCTCGTGGGGGCCCAGCGTACCTATTGCAGGAAAAGTGGAAGAAGGGGGCTTTAGAGAAAGATAACAACAACAAGGCTTGTTGCCAAGAGTGCAAATGCTCAGCCTTAAGCTAACACATCTGGGATTTTTTTTTAAAAAAAATACTGTTTCAATGTTGTGTTTATGTATACTGCTTCGAGTTCTCTTGAAAAAAAATAATTAAGTGATTTAGAAATGCTGTTAAATAACCCAATACATAAATAAATAAAGACTGCCTCTATTTACCAGCAACAGTCTCTGTATTCGAATAAAACGCTAACTAAGTTGACAGAAATGGCAAACTGTGGGGCTGAGCCTTCTGCCTGCGTGCAATAGGGATGGATGAAGCCATCTATTTTGCTTTCACTCCGTTTCTTACTTTTCTAATCTGAAGTTCAATTCTCCACATTTCTGTATTGATTTGCGCTTTATTTTTCTGAAGTCCTCACAAAAAATGCCAGCGTTTTAGCGCAAGTTTCTCCTAATGCACACATTGTTGTGGGCAGTTTTGCCTAATATAATACATTTTGTATGTTTACATACACACAGACACAGACACACACACACATATACACATACACATACATTTTGCAAACAGTTCTCCTCATTGACACTTTTTGGCTGCAGAACTACATTCCGAAATTCAGAAAAGCGTGAGTTTTGAATAATAGTTGTGCTTCAGTTTGTGCATTGTTTGGGGCAAGGTGTCAGTTGAGTGGGTTCACGTTAAACTGTGAACTCAATTTCTTCCCCATCCTTGCCTTTGCTCTTTCTCTCTTCTCCCCTCTATGATAAATTTGGATATTTCCTGGTGTGACCACACCACAACTTTTTTTATTGCACATCATACCAGGACTATAAACCAACTACAAGCTGTGGTTTCTTTCACACCCGGTTTGGATGGCAAGCACACAAGCCACAGTTTCCTGGTTGGGGTGTCTAACAGCAAACAATGGTTTGGCCAGGGTGAGGGCTGAAACGCAAAGAACTCCAGTGCACATGTAGGAAACTTTTCAGAAAAGGCTTCCCAACATCTCTCCAAAAAGTGGTGGGTGGGGGGAAGACAAGGGCTGTCATCTAGAGGAGGGCTAACCAGAAGACCACCCCAAGTCTTCCCCCTGCACTTCTTATTCTGAATTGCCGTTTCTTACTCACCATGCCCTTTTGGTTGTTGATTTTAGCTCTGGCAGTGTCAAGAGCAACAACGGTGTCTCTGGCTCCCACATAGAGAGTTTTCCTATCTGTGCTCAGAACAAAAGTGGCACAATCTGTAACTCCCTTTTGGTGGTATTGTGCAATAACTGGCCGAGGGTTCCCTGAGGAAGGGAAAAGATGTTAGGTACATTTTCAGCAAGCAATGCCAACTGACCAGGGGGTGGGGGTGGGAGGTACATAACCTGGCCTGCTTTTAACCAGAGAGCCACACATTTTGGATGGACTGGGTAGCCAGTTCTGGTTTTCAGTGGCTAGTGGAGCTCAGCTTTCTTGCTTCCCGGTCCCCAGAGGCGAAGTCAGGGTGTGCCTTTTGTTCCTTTATGCTGAAGGTGTCTTACAGGGGCTGAACATTGGGTGGTCTATAGGGGTGGGTGATATATCAATATATCATCCAAAAATGGTCTGAAGTCCATATCATGATATCGGTTTCATAATTTTTGACCTGGCTATATATCGTGAATCATGGTGCTTGCGTGTGTGTGTGCTATACCAAAATCGCAATGTGAGATAAACTTTGAAGCCAGCCAGTGCCTTTACATAGCTCTGTCCTTATTTCAGGCACTGTGATATATCAATGCATCGCAATGTTTAGTTGGTGATATATATCGCAATGTTGAAAACCACATATTGCCCAGCCCTGGTGGTATATATATGCATATGCCGCACCTCCATCCCAAACATGGACAGTGTACTCAGTGCAAGACATATCCTGTTGCCATTTTGAAAGAAGCACCTTGAAACCTGGCAGTTAGAGGGGCATGTGCCACCCTCAGGCGCTGGCTTTGTTAGGGCAGTGTTTGTGGAACTGAGTCACCACCTTTGGAGCATGTACTTTAGCTTCCTAGGATTGATCATTTGGTCCACAGCCCTTGCAGTCAGTGAGATATTGCAGCTTTCCAGGACGATGTCAAGAGTCCAAGTTCTGGACGATGTCAAGAGTCCAAGTTCTGGGCCACCTCAAACTCCTCCTTTCCATCCACCAATACCGGTGCTGGCATCAGACTGGGAACCCTATATGGATGCTTGGGGGCTATGGAGGTCTCAGAGGAGGCGATGAAACACTGGGTGGACACTTGGAAGGAAGGAAGGAAGGAAGGAAGGAAGGAAGGAAGGAAGGAAGGAAGGAGGTGAAATTGAAAAGTCGCAGGGTGGATCTGAGTCTGGGGTGTCATGCATTCAATGTGCAGCTAGGCACTGTGGAGGGAAGATAATGGGTGGCAGCAGCGCAGTTGCAGTGCAGGTGCTGCGTTGGTGTCTGTAGCTAGCAAAAAAGGGGGGTGTTTCATGCTGAACAATCGAGTTGCTATAAGCAAATTCCACCAGGGGGAGCAATGAGACCCAAATGCTTTGTTGGCAGTTCATACAACAGCACGTTGATACCTGTTATGAGGTTTGTTGGGGGTGGGGGGCGGTGTCAATCTGAATGATGCCTCGGGTCATTACATTTGAAGTAACAGGTTTGGTAGGGTTGCCCTATTTTAAAAAGTAAAAACCAGGACACTCCAAAAGTTGTTTGACTGACTTGCCCAAGATCCAGGACAAAGCACCGCCTTTCGGAAATTCGCCCTGGACGTCAATTCTGCCTTTGAAATCCCAGTAATGTCTGGGAAAATCCAGACGTAGGGCAGTCCTAGGTTTGAAATCTCGTTCATCTCCTTCCAGGCACCCTTTAATATCTCCCCAGAGCGCAGCTTCTGCCTCTGTCTTCCTGTGAGTTACTCACTTATCTGGATGTCTTGCCTCGGAATCAGATTCATGGCCAGAGCGGTGGCAAATGTCAGGAGGAACCCGAAGAGGCGTAAAGACTGTTTGGGGTTCATGGTTGTCAATCAGCAGGTGGTCGCTGGGATTTCTGCAAGCAGGAGAAAGGCAGCTAACTTGGTAGCTATCAAGAAATTCAGAAGAAAATAAGGAAGAAGCCACCTCTAAAAAGGTACCAATGTGTTGCTACACTTCTGAGGTCTAAGGGTTCCCTATGGCTAAGCGAGCCTTTCATCAGCTTCATCTGCTGCACCAGCTTGACACATATTTGGATTAGGCTATCCTGGGTGGCACTGTGATCTAAACCACAGAGACTAGGGCTTGCTGATCAGAAGGTTGGCAATTTGAATCTCTGTGACGGGGTGAGCTCCCGTTGCTCGGTCCCTGCTCCTGCCCACCTAGCAGTTCGAAAGCACATCAAAGTGCAAGTAGATAAATAGGTACTGCTCCAGCAGGAAGGTAAACGGCATTTCTGTGCGCTACTCTGGTTCGCCAGAAGCGGCTTGGTCATGCTGGCCACATGACCCAGAAGCTGTTTGTGGACAAACGCTGGCTCCCTCAGCCTATAGAGCGAGATGAGCGCCGCAACCCCCAAGTTATCCGTGACTGGACCTAACGGTCAGGGGTACCTTTACCTTTTACCTTTATCCTGCCACTATAATCTAAGGGTTAGTGATCCTGAGACTGGACTACTGCAGTGTGTTCTATGTGGAGCTCCCCTTGGAGCTTGGTCTGGAAACTCTGCAATCCCACAATTTCCAGTGCATTTTTCAATCACTTTCTTTATTGCAAAAAGTGTATTTGTTGTTTAAGAGTTCCAAACCTTCCTTAATTGTGCAAGCTGAATCTGCCTGAATGTGATTGAATCCCACATGGAAATAGCAATATGCTGGAAGCGACTGTGGAAACTCACTGACAAACGAGTGTCTAATGCTCAAATTTCTCAGAGTGTCGATGCTAAAGTTTACGTGCCAACATCCTCAGAGCCCTAGAGAGAACTGAGGAAGATGAATCTCAACTGCCAGGTGCAAAGATCCTGAGGGACATAAAGCACAGTTTGGAGGCTGGTATTTTGTGTGAAGTCTGGAATGATATACTTGAGCCATTCAACAGCTGCAAATTAAGAGGGCAAAGTGCTCAAACAGAGCTTTTCATGGCCGTAAACCTACTAAGAAGTCTTGTAAATGTTCTTCAAGAAATATGGGGCTATTGCTACAAGACTGCAAAGACTCCTAACGAAAAGTACAAATCAGCTAAAGACAGAAAGCCTGACGCGACTATGCTGCTGCCTATTGCCTACGGATTCAGTGACAAGGTTGTCCTCAGATCAAACAGTAACAAAAAAACCAAGGCAAAATACAAGAAAAAGAAAATTAGGGCAAAGAACCGCTCCCCTAACAACTAGTGAAAATCAGGCAAAATATACACCAAACAAAAATGCTAGTCCCTAGAAGCATTTAGAGGAAAGAGAGGTAAGCAGGTGAGAATCATTTTCCAGCCAGACATTCCAATGATGATAAAATATACTATTTAAAAAAACACACCAAAATATGGGATGGGCCAGGCATGGCACCTGAGGGTGCAATGGGTGCCACACTGCAGATCCTAGGAATGCGCTATGGAATCTTAAAGACAACCAGTTCATGGCAGCAGGATTTATGGCTCCTATGTAGGCCTCTCCTAGGTTTCCAACTCTTTTCTATGAGAAGCTCAAAAAACCCTCTCGATTTATAAGCCTCTCAGATGCCACCCACAGGACTCAGGAGGGGGGGGGGATTTAGTAGAGTGGATGCATATGAGACCCCTGGACAATGTTACTGAGAGGAGACTCATAATTTTGCTTTGCCAACCAGAACGAGTTCTCAAAGTGGAGAGAACTAGCAAGACCACCATCTACCAGAAGGAATAATAAATCAGCAGTTAAGTGCACAGAACAGGGAACACTTACAAGGAAGGTAAATTGATATGGAAATGAATTGGGGGGCGGGGCGGGAACCTGTACTCCTGCAGGAGGAGAAATCCTTCTTATCCCAAACATGGTGTCTGATGGAGGCCAGGAGAATTTCCAGAGTGAATCTAGAACCTGATGTTTTGGGGGAATAAATGGAAGTCTCTGGAATAAATGTAAAGATTCCTGCCTCCCCTGCTCATCCTTTAAATATCAGTTCTCCAGGCCCCCACATCCCCTTTACCTATCCTCCCCAGGTTCAATTGCTCTTTGCCCAGTTAGGCCATATTCCTCCTCACCACTATGAGCTGAATAAAGAGAATGAAATCCACTCTCAACTCAAGAGTATATTTCAGGCCACAAGGTCTTCTCCTTCACCAGCACTTACCCTTCCCCCAGGCTCATGTTTCTTGTTCTGACCTCTCTCAGCAAGCCCCAACTCTTTGGTGCTCAGCTTGTCTGTGACATCAAACAATGGCAACCAATAGCATCAGAAGTCCCAACCCTTTGGTGCTCAGCTTGTCTGTGACATCAAACAATGGCAGCCAATAGCATCGGAAGTTAGGAGAAACAATGATTTTTTCCTTTTTGAATGGTTGCTAATCGCCCTGGTTCAAACGGAACCCTTTCCTATAAGATAATTGCAAATTCAAACATCCGTATAAACTGGCGGCACTGGATGTGCATGGGCTTCTACATTTGTATTCGAAATTGAATCAAACCAGGTATTTAAAAAAGTGATCTCTAGTGCAGTGACTTCTGTATACATTAAAGAGCAATTTGCCAAGTTTTTGGTACGCTAACAATCCCAATTAGCTAGATCTTCCAAAAATAGGCTACTGAGGCCCAGGCTGTCGTTAGGAGATGTGAAATAAGTTCTTTATTTTTCAATTCCCTATCAGTGTCCACTCATAAAAAGAGCTAAAGAAGAAGTTGGATAGGCTGCCTCCTTTGTTTTTATATGAAAACCCATTGTCCATAGCTCTTTAATTTTGGAACAATCTCACCACAAACACTTCTGCTAAGAGGAGAAGCAAATGACAAATGTTTTTTTTTAAAAAAAATCAAAGGTTTTTTTTTTACCACACACACATACCTCCAAAGGCTATTAGAAAAAAACCAAGCTGAGCAACCTGATATTGCAGATATTTGGCCTGTTTTAAAAGGACCGAGATAATTGATTGGATTTTAAAACAAAATGGATCAGGCTGCAAGTGTCCCTTTGATTAAGCGCACTAAAGTTTTAAATAAAATTGTGATGGGCTGTGGTGGGAGATCACATTGAGGGGCACCATGGTGCTCTGGGCCTCAAGTGAGGCCTGGCCAGGAGGGACTTGAGAGAATTGTTGTTGAGGTAGTGAGAAACACGGCTTTCCCCCCTGCGTGAACTTTCCAGAATTGAGGTGGGTGCCATTGCCATTATAAAAAGAACAAGGGAGGTGTTCATGGGGAGCTCCAGCACCTCTTTTTCTAGAAAAATAGCTCAGGTGAGAGATGTCTTTGGAGGTGAGCTTGTTCATCATTGTGTAGCAGCACTGCCCTGAGATCAGGGTGAAGGTATTGACCAAGAAGCCCTGGCAGAGCCCAACTGCCCCTTCACCTTGCAATTTGAGGCCTTCCTCACAGACCCTGAGAACGAGAAGCCTAAAATTGCACACCACACCTGATATCTGGCAAGCTTAGTGGCTGCAGGTAGTGGAGGGTGGGGGGAGGACTAAGGGTTTAGCTATGCTTTAATGCTCAGGGTCCAAGCTTTCCTCCCCTCTTTTTTTCACTTGAGTTTTCTCCACGAAAAGCTGCTCTTTAAAGCTGAATTGGAGCAAATGTCAACGTTTTGCTTCCGGAACAAAGAAGGGCACTCAGATATGGAGCTTTAAATTGTGCCTGGAAAAAGCAGAGGAAAGGCAAGTATGGATAATGAGCCTTCTGACTCAGGTACCTATTGCCTCTGACATCTGCCCCAAGATGAGAATCTGATACAATAATCAAGAGTTATTAACCACTAATACCACAATGCATCAAACCTTTTAATAAAAATAGTACATATAAACACATTTAAAAAAACAAGTTATAAACAACACAATGAACAACAGACAAAACACCCTGTTGGACATGCATTTTCCTCCATTGAGGAGATCAAATCAGGCTGGAGAGAGGTTATGTGTTTTTCTGAAGAGCAATTTGAAAGGGGGGCTCCTTGCTTGAGGTGCTCCCCATTTCTGGCTCCAGCCAAGCAGAAAATAGTTTGTTTGTTTTTTCCTGTTTTCAAAAGTCTGTTTGACCAGAGGCAACTGGGGAAGAAATGTGTACCTGTGCATGCCAGCCTTTGCTTACCTGGTGCCTTTCAGATGTTTTGGACTCTAACCAGCCCCTGACAGAGTGGCCATTTCAGACTCCGACTCCCATCAGCCCCAGCCAGGAAAAGCATGAAGCTGGGAGTCCAAAACATCCAGAAGGCATGAGGCAAAGGCTACCACAGAAAATGATTTTTCAAGTGACAATTTTATCTCTCTCTCCAGCCTCAGTCACTCCAACTTAACAGCAGCTGATAGAGCCATAACCCCCCCCCCCATCTTGGTAAAATGAATTTTGTTGTGGGGTGAGGAGGGGGGCATCATCTGGATCTCAAGGAGCATGGGAAGAAAAAGCAGCTCTTTAAAAATCCTCCTTATTTGGTGATGAGCAACACTCTCAACTTGCCACCGGGTGTGTACACACCAGACATTTAATGGACACTCCCCCCCCCCCCCATGAATCCTGGGAACTGCAGTTAAGAGTGCTGGGAATTGTAGCTCTCTGAGGTGTAAACTGCAGTTCCCAGGATTCTGGGTATATAGTGTGTACACAGCAGCAGTATGGTGTGTGCAAGGAGCTGTGATATCCTGCATTGCAGGGGGTTGGAGTGGATGGTTCCAACTCCGCAATTTGATGGCTCTGCAAACATGGGAGTGCTTTTGCTTATTCTTCAGAAGGGAAGGATAAATAGGCAAAAACCTGAGAAGTTGTGGGGACAGACTAAGCGATATAAATATTCCTTTCTCTGGGAAAAGTCTCCTCCTATATTCTACTTCACTCCCATTAAAACTTTTAGGACAGTACCTGTTTGTTTTTTTAAGTATACGTTTAAAGATTTCGCTTCCCCCGCCCCCCACAACTCAATGGCCAATTATCAATTGATATACAGTTAAATTAATTAGCTGGTGAGAAGGTGTACCAGCTAGGATTTCCCACCTATCCCTTCTTTCGGGAGAGGTGCCACTCCAACACAACAGTTAAGAACATCACTCTCTTGCATACAAAGACACACAGACACATATATGTACACACAAAGAGGAAAGGTGTGTACAAGGCATGCCAATAGCTGCTGCTGCTGCTGCTTGGAAGAAACAACGCGCCATTCGAACTCAGGTCCTCTTCATACATCATGTTTTCTTCAGTGCAGGCCAAAGACGTTTTAAAGACACACCTAAAAAGGCAAAACATGGACATGACAAAGACTTTTATTTGCTAAAAGATTAATCGTGCAGGTATGGTCATCGTGGAGCAAGCCTTTCCTCTCCCCAAAGTGTACAGTTGGTTGCTACTGTATAACACATGAAACAGCCTTCAGTGGCAACGTATGTGTCTTCCTTCGAGGCATGTCCACATTACTGAGTCCAGAGCGCTAGCAGAATCACTGGACCTTGGAAGTCTCTCATTCAAATAATTCTTCTTTTAGACCAACAAAAACAATGCAATTCTAAAACAAGAAATACTGCAAGTAGTTTTGCATGCCCAAGGCAATGGCAGTAAAGACAGGCCTAGAACTCGGGACAAATGTTGTTTCACACACCTCCCTTCCTCCAGCAACCAAGGTCTGTCCACAAGCAGAGCACATAGGTCAACAGAGGAAAGTTATAGGAGCAAAAGGAAGGCTTGAAAGCGACTGTGAATGCAGTTTTGATCAATAGAGGTCAGCAGAGCAACACGGGAAAAGAAAGATATTGGGGGGGGGGCACACAAAAAACTTCTAAGGAGTTGTCTGTAGGCTCAGTTCCAGGAGCCAAGACTTCTGGCTAACTTTGGAGGAGAAAAGCAAACGGGGAAGGGGGAGTCCCCTCAGGCACCCCTCTGCCAAGTCAGCCAAGGCACCTGTGTCAAGCGGAGACACGATTTGGCTCTGTGCAGGGCGTTGGGCAAACTCCTTTTGCTGCCCACATGGCGAAGAGGAATAATACTGACCTGCCTCACAGGGGGTTGTGAGGCCAAACGCATGTAAAGCGCTTTGCAACTGAAAAGGGGGACGAGTTAGCAATGAGTCTTCTCACAGTAAGCATCAGCATGAGGACCAATTGGCAGTCAAAATAAAACCGCCTTACAGAGGAGTTGTTCCCATAAGGAGAGTATCCCACATGGAATCAGACAATTGGTGCTACAGCACAGCAAAGAAGATGGTGGAAGTTGCCCAAGCTGCAGGGTAGGTATAGCCAATGTGGTGCCTTCCAAGTGTGGTTGGACTACAATTCCCATCACCTGTAGCACCATGTTGCCCACCCATGGTGTAAGGGAGCCCACTGCTTTACCCAATGGCCTCCACATGTGGGTAGCTCTTATGTGTTGCATGCTCTAGTTCTGGAAGAACGTGGGCAGGGCGTGCAGAGAACCTGGTATGCCGAGGGCAGGGACCATCTTTCAAAGACTCACAGGTTTCGCTTTAAGGAAGTGGAAAGGGGGACAAGAATCTAGTCCTTATGGTTGCAAAGGCCATGCCTGAAAAAGTATGCGAGTGATGCCTGTGGAAATCGTAGAAGCTGGAGGGGGGTAGGTACGTGCGGAAGATTTCAAGGGGTGGGGAGACACCCTTCAGGCCTTGCATAGCTAATACTCCTGGCCCACTCAACCCAGAAAACCAACATAAACTATGCAAACATGTTGTGCCTTTTTAAAAGAAAAAAAGGACCAAAATTGTGGCAGCGGACTTAGATTTCCTTTTGCTTTTTGGCACAGAATTTCAATGGCCCAGCTACGCAAGTATGTATATTATAGAGCAGAGCACGCAGACCTGCTACAAACAGGTGAAAGGGGCCTCTAGTGGTTTCGCAAGGTGTGGAGAAAGACTCCTTAGGTAAGCTAGAGAGGGCACAGCTCAGTGGCAGACCATTCTGTCCCAGGCTCAGTCCCTGACGTCTCTGCATAGGATTGAGAGCACCCCTTCTGATACCCTAGTCAGTGTTACTGAGCAGGACTCACTGTAAGGCTATTTCCTCTGCTCCTGAGCGCTCCTTGCAGGACACAGAAAGACCTTCCAAACACCTCCCACCTACCCACTTCTGTTTCCTTTTTAATTTAAAGCAGGCAAAATGGAGACCTGTCACACTCTCTTCATCCACAAATGCAAGTCAGAGGCAGGCCGGGCTTAATCACAAAGGAAAACTGAGAAACACATTGGGCACAACAACGCACAAGGGCCCCTCTGCTCCTGGGAACCTTGCAAAGAATGCCCTGTGGCTCTGTCCTCTCAGTATCCCCATTCTGCGGCCCCAACAGTGCCACTATACTTTGTAGAGCTGCCTCATGATGATCACTGAGCTGCCCTTCTGAATAGGAAGCCCAGTCTTGCATCGCCGTGACCTTAAGAACTGCCACCCTCTCAGTAACATCCTCTGTAACCTCTCTCTCTGTGGTTGTCATCTAGGATGCATGACATCCAGGCTGCTACCTCTCCATGGAGCAAACAGCCCTGACCCAACCACTCCTTGCCACACCTGCCCTTCACTCCTGCGCATCTCCAAACCCAACAGCTCTGGAGACCAGGAGTCAGTGAGGGGACTCCGCTTTCCGGGTTTTGGTAAAAACTTCGCAGAGAGGTTTGTGGATTTGGCAGTGAGTGAACGTTTGGGGATGCTGGCCCAGCACCCGATGGATGGAAGTGGCGACACGAAAGCACGACAGGGATTCAGCCAGCGGTGCAATACTAAGCCCTGGGTTTTACGTGGCATTGAACAGACCAGAAAACGGGGAGGGGGAAATACTGAAATCAGAGGTAACTCTGTGTTTTCTGGTGGTGTTTCAAAAGAGCACCACAGTAGTGCTAAGACTTCTGGTTTTTTTGTTTTTGTCAGGTTGCCTGTGTGAATTTGCTGCAATTGGTAAGAGTTGCTCCTGGCAACAGCTGGCGGGGGACAAGGTAGGCCAGGCTAGATCCCCTCCGCTGCCACGGCTGCTCTAGAGTCGTCCCCGTTGGCCAGGCCCGAGTCCAAGCGGTTGTTGTCAGCATCAATGTCCTGAAAGGGCCCCCCCACTTCAACGCAGCAGGTTTTGGAGCTGTCGGCAGCTTCCTGGCAAGGGCCCTGCATCTGGTATTCGCTGCTTTGCGGGGGAATCTGGCTGCTGTTGAGAGGGACCTTCTCTTGCCCGGAGGCCTTACTGGCGTCAGGGAGGCTGCTGCAGCCCTGCACTTTGCTCCTCGCTTTAAGCTTGTTGTGGTAGGAGAAAAAGGCCAACGCGACCACGACGGCCAAGGTCATTGACAGCAGCACCGTCACAGTGACAAACTGGACCCAATAGGAGCGATACTCCCCCACAGGCTCTCCATCAGCATACGATTCGCGGGCTCCGTCCACCCTGGCAGGGGAGTCGTGGGTCCTCACGTGGTAGCGCGCCACAGATTGCTGGTAGCCGTTCTCACTGGCCCAGCACTCATAGAGACCCAACGTCTCCTCGTGCACAATGATGACTAGGGCCTTGTCGTCCTCTAGGATCAGCCTGTCCGGAATCTTCCTGTCTGGGTAGTTCCACGAGTAGTTGGCCAGAGCGGAAGCCTGCGGGCAGGGCAGCCTCACCATGGTGTTGAATGAAGCGGTCATAACTGAAATTTATAGGAAGAGAAACGAAGCTGTGATTCATGCCTTCCACCATTTCATAGATAAAAAATACGGATGCATCGTTTGTACTTATAGCATCCCTGTTCGCATTTCAAGAGTCACCATGTGGGCTTGATGGCTGGCTACATGTTGCTGGACACTCTAGCGTTCATGCACATGCATTGGTTTGCATGCGCACTAGTACACACAGCTGCATCTCACGCCCTTAAACATAGCTCTAAGGGATTGCTCCATCAGCGCATATGTTTCTGTTTGCCTGATGCAACAATTTCCTCTCTCCTCCTGACCCCTCCAGCCAATTTTTTTTGGGAGGTGCAGTGGGTAGGAGGAGATCCCTGTTGCACAGGCTTCTGCTAGCAGGACTGGCTAGCTGAATTTGCTCAAAAGATTCACCTCGGAGGGGAGGGAGCTGGAATCTGATGGAACACACACTGTGGACACGCTAAGTTTTTCTTTTTTAAAAAACCATTACCAAAATCTCCCTTAAAGATAAAATAAGAACAACAACCAGGGACTGTCCCAAGGCAGCTGGAGAACACAGTGAACATGGGTGCGCATGACAGTTTGCTACCCCAAACCCTCTCCTACCCTTCTGCCATAGACAGATCACTGCCCCCAACATAGTCTAGCAAATTTCTCCTCCCTGCTTGAAATGAATCTAAAATCCTTAGGAGCAGCAGAGGTTGCAAAGATAGTCGACCACAGCCATTGGGATTCCTAACACACATTCCCCTCCCCTATCATTTTCTTGGATGGTCTTCCCAAACGAAACTTGTGTGCGGCTTTAGCAAACGGGCATCTTGCTTTCAAATGCATTGCTTTCGCAAAGCAACAAACAGCCTTGGGAAGTACAAGGCCTTTTGTTTCCGAACAGGGGAAGAACCTTCGCCAATCAATCAAACTCTGCAAGGCTCATACTAAACTTGTTAGCAAACCGCTTTCAGGGCCATTCCGAGTCCTTGGTATGGCTCTGCCAATTCCGCTCTTGGGCTGGCACCCAGGATCCGGCTTCCCTGTCTCGATATTCTGCACCAAGTCATTCCTAGGAACAAAGAGAAGACAGGAAAGTAAGAACTGCCTTACTGGGTTGTGCTAAGAAGTGGGGAAGGACAAATCTGTCCCTTTTGATTTTTCTCGGTTTCCCCATTTTAAATTCAATTTTCCCCATTTCCACATCAGATTGCAATTTCCCCAATTGAGATTCTTTTGGGAATTATAGGGACAGAACTACCTAAAATGTATAGAAACTTATTCATGAATGCTACTACAGCGGCAAGAATGTTACTCGCCCAAAAATGGAAAGAAGCAGAAGTCCCAGCAAAGGAAGAATAGATACAAAAAACTTATGGAATATGCAGAAATGGCAAAACTTACCAGAAGAATAAGAAATCAAGATAACAAACTTTTAATAAAAGAATGGAAATGGTTTATTGAATATTTACAGATAAATTGTAAACAGATAAGAACATTGGCAGGATTATTGTAATAACCTGCAGTTTTATAAGAGTATATATTTAAAGCAGATGAATAAATCAGCAAATTAAGTTAATTTGGATATGCAGAAGATATTAAAAATAAATTTAAGGAACCACAGAAAGAGGGGGGATGAAGTCAAGTTTTGAAATGTTAAAATGATTGTAAAATTAGTGAAATGTATAAACTGGAAAAGCATAAATAATTTTTTAAAAAACAGATAGCAATTTCCTCTCACAAGTCTACATGATAACTCATACTAATTTTCATGTGCATGCGATTTTGCCTAGTATATGCATTTTTTTTTGCAATAATTTCCCTAATTTAATGCATTCTAGCACATTCTTTTCACTAATAGAAGCCTTTATTCTTGTAAGCATGTTTTGGCTGGAGAACTGCATAGCAAAATCTGGAGAAGCGTGAATCTTGAAAGATACGTGCATTTCAGTTCACATGTATTAGGCAAGCATGTATTAGATAGATTCTCATTTAAAAAGTGTTTTGAATCAAGCCACATTTCTCCCTCATCCCTACTAAGCAGACCAATTCAGTGTTTTCTGTTGTGGCCAAGCAGAGGCCTCCAAGAAACCTACAGATGGAGCACGAAGCCCTGCATTTTGTCTTCAGCACATGGCATTTGGTACGACTGTCCATGGAGAGCCCAATTAGCTCTTGTGGGTTACAGCAGTCGACAGACTTCTCCTCTCAAAATTTGCATTTTATTTCAGAGAGAGATAGAGAGAGAGAAGGTTTATGCCACCTTGCTGAAGCAGGTGTGGGACAGGTCTGGACAGTACCTGGATAGGTGAGCGCCTATGACCCATACAAACATAGAAAGCTCCTTTATACAGACCTTTAGTCCATCTGTCTGCCAATTCTATCTTGTTCGCTGGCTGAGACCCCACCTTTCCGGCTACTGTCTCGCCAAAGTGGTACATGCTCTGGTTATCTCCAGACTGGACTACTGCAGTGTGCTCTATGTATGACCACCTTTGAAGGTGACTCGGAAACTAAAACTAATCCAGAATACAGCTGCCAGACTAGTGACTGGGAGCAGCCACCAGGCCACATAATACGGGTCCTAAAATAATTACATTGGCTCCCAGTATGCTTCCGAGCACAATTCAAAGTGTTGGTGCTGACCTTTAAAGCCCTAAATGGCCTCAGCCCTGTATATATGAAGGAGCGTCTCTGCCCCCGCTGTCTAGGCAATAAAAAGAGATCCAGCTCCAAGGGCACTTCTAGCAGTGAAGGTACAGGGAACCAGGCAGAGGGCATTCTTACTAGTGGCACCCTCCCTGTGGAACATCCTCCCATCAGACGTCAAGAAGTTAAATAATCATATAACTTTCCATAGACATCTGAAGGCAGCCCTGTTTCGGAAGGCTTCTAATGTTTGATCCCCTCTGCACTGTATTTTTGTTGGAAGCTGCCCAGTGTGGCTGGAGCAACCCAGTCAGATGGGTGGTGTATAAGTAATAAATTATGATTATGATTATATTGTTATTACTGGTTCAGTAATGTCTGCACTGATTTGGGCAGCGACTTCCCAGGGCTTCAGACAGGGAGTTTTATCCCTGTCCTACCTGGAGATGTTAAGGATTGAATTTGAAACTTTTTACATGCAAGGCAAGTATTCTCCGTAACCACATGCTCACCACCTTGGGTTCCATGACAGAAGAAAGGTGGGGGTATAAACCTAAGAAAAATAAATAAATAACAAGGAGACGGGGAAGGGGGTGGGATGAGAGGGTATTAACCTATATCTGGGATGCTTCACAAAAGGAGCACCACAACCCAAAATCACAGACTCTAGTGCCACCACAACACCATTAGCATTTAGGGAGCAATTAAGCTGAGCCATGTTGTATCAGACTGAGTTGGGTCCTTGTTATGTACTGAGTGAACAGGATCGAAAATGTAGCAGTCTGATTGGTCCTAGAACAATAGGATTCAGAATGCAGCAGTCTGATTGGTCCTAGAACAATAGGATCCAGAATGCTGCAGTCTGATTGGTCCGCAGGAGCCACCCAATCCAACTCCAGGTGGAAGTGAATCTGCAACCTGACTGGCCTACAGGAGAATCCCGGAATTAGCCAATCACGTGGGGCCCATTGTGTATATAAAGCAGACATTTCAGGGGAACTGGCATTCCTTACTACTATGAGCTGAATAAAGAGCATGAAATCCACACTCGACTCTGAGTATATTTCAGTTCGTCTACCCCACTATCACATTTCTCACAGCAGCCAATCAGATGCTTCTCGGAAGCTTCCAAGTAAGGAAGTTCCCTGCTGTTGGTTCCTAGCATCTGGTATTCAGTGATGGACTACCTCTGGACACAGAGGTTTCATGAAGCTACGGGCTTCTTTTGCACTACAGATGTGAAATTTAGCACAGCATAAGTTAGGAAGGGACTGCTAGCACCACATTATGATATCGTGACTGGATTGTGTCAGTTATCATGCACGTATTTGGGGGCCCTGTTATATTTTTAATGCAACAATCCCTGAGGGATACTGCAAATACTCACAAGTTCTCTGTAGCACCCCAGATATCTCGGCACTTCTGCCCATCCCAGCCGCAGTAAGGATCTCGCGCTAAAACACAGTTGGCACAGGTTGTGTAGATGCTGCAGTTTGCCAAGGGCACTTGGAGGACTCCCGTGGAATAGCCCACATACAGAATCCCCTAAGAAGGCACAGGCAGAGGAAGACCATGATCATTATCATTCTTATTCTTGTTTCTCTCTTTGTGTAGCTATGAGATGGATGTCTGCGGTTTTTTTAATGAGATACAGCCCCTTAAAAGTATGTTGCCCCAATCCTATGCAAGAAAGGATGCCCACCTTTTCAGGGGAGAGTAGCAGGTTTTGGACTGCCTCTGGCTTCTCAAACAGCTGGATCTCCTCAATAATGTGAGCCTCGGTGCCAACGACCACGGCTTTGTGAAGGGCACCTTTGTCTGTGGAAGACAAAGTATCAAGTGAGACATAGTGCTGGCGGAAGGGTTTGTTAAAATGCAGGCCTGCCCCATCAAGGGCTCTGTGTCCCCAAAAGGGGCATATGAGCATGGTCGTAGCCAAGGGGTGGGGGTGGGGAGGGGCAGCTGCCCCCTACATAGTTAACTGAGATTCTGTTCCCCCCTAAGAAAAGGCCTGAACCTCCCCCCACAAAAATCCTGGCTACGCCCATGCATGTGGGTGAGGGAAACTGACCTCTTCCCCTCTTGCAGTCCACCCTCCTTCATACATGAGGTTCACTTCCACTTTCAGAGCCCTAACTGTGTGGCAGGGGGTTGCCTTTCTGTTGACTGACAGAAAGTAAGCCATAAGAGGAGGGGGCTGCCCCTCCTGACTTCAAGGGGAAACTAGGCCCTAAGCAGAAAGAGCTAAGATGGGTGAGGCTTGGAAAGATGGACAAAGGCGTCTGCAATCCCACCATCAGCTTTCCCAGCTTCTCATGGGAGAAGGTTGTGGTTCCTACATTGCAGGTCCCTTTGGGTCCCTTCCAACTCTGCGCTTCTGTGATTCTATGAACCTTTAGCACATTATCTGGTGACCTTTGACACGATGGACAGCTAGCTTCTGGGAGTGGTGGTGCCCACCCTGTGGAATGCCCTCCCACCAGATGTCAAGGAAATAAACAACTATCTGACTTTTAGAAGACATCTGAAGGCAGCCTTGTTTAGGGAAGTTGTTAACGCTTGAAGTTTTATTCTGTTTAATATTCTGTTGGAAGCTGCTCATAGTGGCTGGGGAAACCCAGCCAGATGGGCAGGGTATAAATAAAACATTATTATTATTATTATTATTATTATTATTATTATTATTATTAATCAAAATGCTTGCAATCAATGCTGTTCAGCTCATCAGTTGGTTAAATGCTGCAGCCCTTGTTGGGTCAAAGGGAATAATGAGGTGACAAAGCAATTAGCTCAATCTCTACCACCAAAGCAAACAACAACCACCCATACCTGTCCCAAGAAACATCACGTTGTAGGGATGTCCCAAGCTGTTCTGAGTTTGGTGCACCACAATCCGGGTGTATTTAACGTTTTGCTTCACCAGCAGAGGTTGGTTATGGGTCGGCTCAATCTTCTCATCCATCAGGTAGTGGTCTTTCATGAACGTCAGAGCTTTGTCTGAAGACGGGCCGACAGAGCACTGCAGGGAGAAGAAGCTCAAACATTATAAAGGATAGGAAGCTGCCTTTGACTGAGTCAGACGATTGGTTCTTCTAGCTTTTTACTGTAAAACTATACAGTGGTATCTTGGTACCCGAAAGGTTTGGCTCCTGAACACATCGGCTCCCAAATGCCACAAACCCAGAAGTAAGTGTTCTGGTTTGCGAATGTTTTCGGAAGCCGAATGTCCGATGCGGCTTCCATGGCTTCCGAGTGAGTGCAGGAAGCTCCTGCAGCCAACCAGAAGCCGTGCCTTGGTTGTCGAATGGCTTTGGGAGTCAAACAGACTCCCAGAACGGATTAAGTTCAAGAACCAAGGTACGGTACCCCTGTACTGAGCTGCTGCCCTCAGAATGGCTGTGATGGCCTGGGATTCCAATTCAGAGGATGAACCAGAGGAATCCCAGCCTGCACAGGAGTCCCTGCCTCCAGGGCCGGCTGAACTGGGGCATGGCCTTGATTCTGAAGCGCCTGCACCTGTGCCGGATCCTCAGGAGCAGGCACCAGGTGATCCCACTCTGGCTCCAGAGGTAGTTGAGGACTCAGTGCCTGCAGGTGAGTCTCCCCCTGGGCCCAGTAACCCTTTAGCCTCTCCTGAACTGCAGAGGCTCAGGGCAGAGAGGTGAAGGGAACTGGTTTCTCCCAGGAGGAGTGCTCGCTTTAAGGCCAAGAGAGGTGGGTCTCCTAGGGGCCGGGACCGCCCCTGGCCTCAGAACAGATAAAGGCCAGTCGGCCTGGTCCCAGGTTGTGGGAGCAACGTCGTTGTTGAGTACCTGTTCCTGCCCGGACCCAGACCTGACTCTCCAGTGCTCCTGTCCCCGCCCGGCTTCCTGCTTCGGACCTCGCCCCGCTCCTTGTGGACTGATTCCAGGCTAGTGACCCAGGACCGGACTTTGACTACGCCAGCGGTAACCTTCCCCCCGGGATCAGCACAATGGCCAATGGTTTGCGATGTTGGAAGCTGACATCCAATGACTTCTGGAGAGCATCACGTCAGCTACCCCCGATCTATACTGACTTGCAGCCACTTGCAGCCAGAGATTCAGGCAGGGTTCTTTTCCAGCCTTGCCTGGAGATGTCAGAGATTGAATGTGGGGCCTTTTTCCAGGCAAAGCTGGCCCTGAGCTATGGTGCTGCAAAAAGCCAACAGAGTGACCAGGAGCACCACTTAGTTCTTTCTGTAATAATTAAAATATTGTTGTAGGTTTGTGGGGTTGCTCTGGATTATATCTGTGGGTCCCACCAAGCCTGTGATTTAGTAATGGGGAGCTTAGAATATAGCAGAGTGAACCTGCTGAACTGGTCAATCCAGTCTCTTGGTTAAGACAATATACCCTGGCCAAGTAGCTTATCTGCATGTGCAAATATGTTGGTGTTTTGTCACAGAAACAACTGAGTGGGTTTTCCCCACCCCTTCACCTGGGTAGGGGTGACATGATCTTGTAGTTATGAAGATGACAGCCAGGGCTAAAGTGTCTGTGAATCTGGAAGGTGCTGGGAGTTGGAAGGACATATAGAGGCTTGAATTGCTCTGTGTTCTGAATCGAAAGCTTTGGGGACCCTCCAAAGGACACCTACAGCTGACCAAATGCCATAAGAGAGAAAGTGCTGGAACTGGGCAGGACAACAGAAGGAATAAAATCTTATTCTGCAACTATTACAGAAGAAATAGATCAACATCATGGAAGGAACCTTTCGTCTCCACACCATGATCTTGATAGGCCTTGGAAAAGGTCCACAGCTGATCTAGGTGAACTGGGAGGTCACCACTATTCAGTTGGCATCAGCACTATTCCATGTACAGTGAGATACTCTCCTCACCTGACATTACTTTGACATTGTTGCACAACTGAACAACACCTCCAGGTGAACTCGTGACCAACAGTGCAAACCATTTTATGGCAGCAAAATTCCAGGCATGCTGGATACGTAACACCTTTTGCCATGTTACCACCCGCCCAAGCATATGGAGAGGCAGAGAGAAAGGTACAGAGAGGACAAGAAACCTTAAGACAACATGGCCCATGTATCATCCTTTTTAGCTACATGATTTGTTTTGGATAAACCACTGGATTTGGCCCAGGAGTATTGCTGATGGGAAGAACATCCATTCCAACCTGGGGAACAGTTGCCTCTTCAGTTTACCAAGGAGTTATGGCTGCCTTTCTAGGGCCTGTTCAATTTGGTGCAAGAACTATATTTAAAGGCAGGAAAGTTTATATCAAACTTGATTAAGAAGAGGGCAAGGCAGACCCTGGCTTCAATGCAAGGAGAATGCTAGGAGCAATACATACACTGCCAGGACGAGGGTTCATGGCCTGGCCATTGTAGGTCATCCATCGGGAACAGTCCTTGTTCAACTCCTTGTATTTCCCATCAAAGGCTTTTTTGATAGCATCGTGCCTGAAGGCACACACTGCTGAGCTCCCAAGATTTCCTGCCTGCCTGCAAAGAAATATACAAGGTAGTTGCCCCACTAGAATTTTGCATATTCTCTGAGGCACATTTATTTATCTCCAATTAGCACAATGCTAGACCAAAAATGAATTCTGAGGTAAGAGTGGGTGATCTGTCAATTTCAACTTTTCTCAGTTTCTCATTTTTCCAATCTCAATTTAAGTTTGCTGAATTTCCACATCAGTTTGCCTTATTATAGTTTTCTAAAAAGGTCTGTACAAACATTTGTCAGCATTTTAGTGTGCATTTCTCCTGACACACATTTTTTTATAAACAATTTTGCCTAATATAATTCCTTTTGGCTTCTTGCTGTCAATAAGATACGCAATTTGGGGCTGGAGAACTAAATTGCAAAATTCAGAGAAGTGCAAGTTTCGAAGGATAGTTGAGTTTCAATTAATTTAATAAATAAAAAAATTGAAAAATTGTCCAGTAGCACCTTAGAGACCAACTAAGTTTGTTCTGGGTATAAGCTTTCATTTGCATGCACACTTCTTCAGATACCAATTTAATGTTTTATTTAATGTTTGGGGAAGTGTAGATTAGGGAGGTTCCCGTTAAAATGCAGACCAACCCAAATTTCTCCCCACCCTCATTAAGACTAAGACCCTCACAGCCTTACCACTGAGAACCGAAGACACCGTAGAAATCAGCACCACCTCCTGGCTGTGGGAGGGCAAACATGTGTTGGATGACGGTATAAGGGAACTGCCCCTGCTGGGTGCAAGACAACTGAGCTTTCAGAAACGTGGTCCATTTCCTTTGCAACACCTTGTCTCCTCCAACATCATTCTAGAGAGGATGGAAAAGCAAGCATCACTAACAAACCAGGGAGACAATTTAACCCCTTCCTCGTTTACTCACTGTTGGCCTGATAGCAGACCAATTGAAGGAGTAGACAGTGGTATCTCGGATGCTGAACATCTTGGAAGCTGAACGTTTTGGTTTCTGAATGGCGAAACCCAGAAGTAAATGCTTACATTTTCGAACGCGCCTCGGAAGTCCAATGGCTTCCGCTCAGTTTTTTTCCAATTTTCTTCATGGACTTTGCAGACCTCCCTTTGTGCCTTGGTTTTCGAACATTTCAGAAGTCAAACGGTCTTCTGGAACGGATTACGTTTGATAACCGAGGTACCACTGTATATTATTATTATTATTATTATTATTATTATTATTATTATTAACTTCCCCTTCACCCTCAGGTCCCTAAGTAGCCCCTGAATTGTCTGATGGCTCTCTTGGGATAATCAGATTGCTGGTTGTCTGTATTAATCCTGTCAATGTTACTGTTTGCTTTGTTTTTCTGTTTTATGCAATGTTGCACATTTTTCTCTGGATTTTGGCCTTGATTTTATAATGAAACCTGAATCACGATGTATTAAACAACAACAGTGGTAAAAGCATATGCTTAGTCCTCACACTGAGGATGTGCAATGTGACTTTTCTTCCCATTTATTTAACTATTTATAACACACACTTGAAAAGTTGTTCATTGTGCCTGTGTGAAGTTTGCCACCTATGATCTGGAGGCAGATCTCAGGTTCAATCCTTAGCTGTTCCCTAGATGGGTGCCCTGCTTCTGGGCTTCCCAGAGGAGTCTGGTTGACCACTGAGAGAAAAAGCAAGATGCTGGAGTTGGGATGTAAAAAAGCAGCGATTTCCCCTCCAAACTGCATTTTGTCACAATCAGCGCTGCTTCCATTCCACTGCAGTTCAGATTTCACCAACTACTATGTTATTCATCTTGCTGTCTGCTGTTTAGTGTAAGTTATGTAAATTGTGAAGTTACATTCATCGCAATGTAAAAGAGAAACGTTATAACAATGTTTAATAAGCCATTCATTATGTATTGTTTGTGTGCTTAAAAAAACCCAACAAAATTATGTGAACAAGTACAAATAGAATTTGCCTGACTGATTTCCATTCCTGGCCACAGACGGAAGCACAGATTGCAGCAATTTTCACTTCCTTTTCAATTTTCACCAATGGTTTCTGATATCCCTATGCTAGAGTCATTAGATCAACCTTCCATAGCTTGCAACCCTACAAATGTTCACAGAATACAGTAGTACCTCGGGTTAAGAACTTAATTGGTTCCGGAGGTCCATTCTTAACCTGAAGCACCACTTTAGCTAATGGGGCCTCCTGCTGCCGCTGCACTGCCACTGCACAATATTTGTTCTCATCCTGAAGCAAAGTTCCTAACCCGAGGCACTATTTCTGGGTTAGCAGAGTCTGTAGCCTGAAGCATCTGTAACCCGAGGTACCACTGTAATAAAATTGTAGAGTTGGAAGGGACCCAAAGGAACATGCTGCAATGGTGGAGTCACTGGCCCTAACTGGACAGTGATAATGGCAGTAGTAGTACAACACCCCTAATTGCTTTTCCTATCTTTAATTCTGAATTTTAAATTGTTGCAACCTGCCCATCGATCCACTGGTGAAGGCTAATAAATGCAATGATGATGATGATGATGCTACTTCTTCTTCTTCTGCTACTACTACTACTATCTGGTGGGCAACAGTTTTGGGAAAGCAACCCTAGAAAGGCATCCTTTATGATTTAGCAGAAGCTCCCCTTATGTTCTGGTCTCCAGTTAAGAGATTTCAGGAAGGATGGATAGGAGCAAGGGCATGAAAGCATCTGATATTCAGAGGGAGATTGAACACAGAAGTCCTATTTAATTGCCACTGGCTGACCTAGTCTCTGTGAACTTGTCCAATACTTTTTTTAAAAATCCAATACTAAAAACTATTTAAGCTACCAGCCATCAGTACATCTTGTGCCAGTGGATTCTCAAATTACACTTCGTCCTTTCATTTGTCTGCCCCAAATCAACTTCTTATAATTCAAGCATTATGAGAGGGGAAGGGAAAATCATTGGCAGTCCACTATTGTCCAAAAGGGAATAAATCTCTATTATGTCTCCTTGCTCCAAACTACCAACCTTGGCCTTATTGTTGTCTTTTTTTGTAAAGGAAAAACCTTTCCAATATGTTAGCAAAATAATTAAAATTAAATTCTGGCTCCAGTTCCTTCTTGGGAAACCCTCTTTTCCAATCCCAGATATGTGATGAATGAAGGCAAGGGACAGCCACTCTGCACATGCTCATGTGTTACTCCTTCAGACATTCAAGAGCTAAAGCTTTGCCACAGAAAATATGTTTCTGGGGCTGAGCCCAAGCAAGTCGCAGCTCAAAAGCTCCCTTGATTCTTGAGATGGCTCACCTTGCAGACACGAGCCACCCTGGAGACGGTCAGTTTCTCAAAGAAGTCAAACTCCTTAGCTGTTTCCCCAAAGAAAAAGTAGACCTTGTCGTCAACCGGGATGTTGAAGGAGGCCACAAAAGCTGCATCACCTGGAGAGGGAAGCCAGACATGAGATCCCCTTTGCCCTCCCAGTTCTCGACTCAGCTGGTGTGAATCCCCAGGCGAAACCTTGTTGCCTAGGAGATGCATCTTCTCTGGGTACCAATCCATTAACTTATCAGTTGCCTAGGCGACCAGGCCATGGTGGATGGTGGGAGTCACTGGATACTAGTTGGGGATTGGACTAAGACCCTTCCCCCTTCCCTAGTCCTCTGGTTCTGCTCTTACCATGCAGCCAGTTATCTGTCTTCAGAACAGTCCTGCTGCCCAGGGTGCGAGTAATGATGGCCTCATTGCCTTGAAAGTTGTTCCTGGTACCCGTGTAAAGTTCACCATCTGCAGAGTAAAGGCAGGAAACAAGATGATTCCTTCTCAGGAACAGTCCCTGTTCTCTGGAGTTCTGGTAATTCACTGCTGCCATTTTTTGCCTTTCTAAATATCTTGTCGGTCAGTATGCTTTGCTAACTTCCCCACCCTTCAGCTCCCTCCCCAGGGCCCATAACAGTTAAATCCCAGAATGGGCATCTCATCTCCAGTGCACATCCCTGGGAAAGGCACCAGCATGGGTCCGGGAACAGCACAGGCCTCTATTGCCAGCTGGCGGGGGCTGATGGGAGTTGTAGTCCAAAACATCTGGATGGGGAAGGTTGGATTAGAGCCTTCAGTAATGTGTCGTGGGGCAGGAGAGGGGGACAGGCAATGATTCTGGGGTGTTACAAGGGCTCACCGACTACGATTGCTGTATTCTGATGTTGAGGGTCAAAGGGGCAAATGCCTTTCCCTTCCAGGAGGAGAGGTTTGCCGTTTACATCAGTCGCCAGGGTAAAATTCTCCAGGTCCTAGCAAGCCAGGGAAAGAAAAGGGGGAAAAGAAGGAAAAAAGAATATATTGGAAAGCGTCCTTCAGAAAGCAAGCATCCCTATTTGCTGCACAATTTGGGAAACGTCATTTCTTCCTAATATAGTTTTGCATAATTCTTCTTGCATAATTCTATCTATTGCATTTTGGGCATGGCTCTTCTCTTCCTCCAGGATGCTCTGGGTGCCTTATGTGTACCCCTTGCTTTTTTCTGATCCTCCAAACAACCTTGGAGGTTAGGTTAGGTCAAGCAGGAATGCTTGACTAGTTCACAGATGTTCAGTAAGCCTTTTTTCTTTTGGTTTCATTTGATTTTTTCATCATCATCATCATCATTTATTATTTCTACCCCGTCCATCTGGCTGGGTTTCCCCAGCCACTCTGGGTGGCTCCCAATAGAATATTAAAAGTACAATAAAACATCAAACATTAAAAACTTCCCTAAACAGGGCTGCCTTCAGATGTCTTCTAAAAGTCCAATAGTTGTTTATTTCCCTGACATCTGATGGGAGGGCGTTCCACAAGGCAGGTGCCACTACCGAGAAGGCCCTCTGCCTGGTTCCCTGTAACCACACTTCTCGCAGTGAGGGAACCACCAGAAGGTCCTCGAAGGCGGACCTCAGTGTCCAGGCAGAATGATGGGGGTGGAGACGCTCCTTCAGGTATACTGAGCCGAGGCCGTGTAGGGCTTTAAAGGTCAGCACCAACATATATATATACTGCTTGATTGTAGAAAACCTCAAAGTTTTGTGTCTGGATGAGGCTCTGTGTTTGGAAAATGGTGAGACTAAGCTCTGAGAATCAACCAAACTTTTATTGTTCTCTCCATACTGCAGATGGGGAAGTTGAGATGTGTGCAAGAACAGCTTGCCTAAGGTTCATCTAGTGACTTCATGGCAAAGCAAGATTCAAACCAGGGATCTCTGGTCTTTTGCCTCAGCCTCTTAGTTACTAGGCTGCTCCAGTTTCAGGGGTGGGCAGGTGGTACAAGGCATCCATTGGGTCTCTTGAGACAGTTATAGTTCAGGGGTGCAGCATAGCAGTCTGGAAATCCAATGGGTGCTCCCCTGGAGATTAGATGCAACATCACAAAGGATGCAGAGGTTTTCGCCAGTCCAGGACTAGCCAATGTGGCACCCTGCAGATGTTGGACCGCAAGTCCCATCAGCACCATCCAGCATAGCCAGTGTTGGGAATGATGGGAGCTGGAGTCCAACAACTGGCAGAGGGCACCATCTTGGCTACCCCTTGGTTAGTTGCTAGCCTGGTGGAGCCTGCCCCCTTCCCTCTCTGCCCCAGGAACTCACAACGTAAGTGCAGGTGGGGCTGAAAGCGTACGTCCCGCAGGCGTAAAGGTGTGTGTCGTTCAGCTGCACTAGGACACGGATGAAATTGAAACATTCTGTCTGTGGAAATGAAGAGGGGAAATCAAGATTCAGCTGCCACTTGAATTTGCATCCCAGAGGAAGTTTCCACCGGGAGGTTGTCGAAATGCACAACTGTGTCCTACAGTGTACAGAATGCACGCGAAAGCAGCCCCTTTTCTGCTTGCAAGTTCGAATGGGTTTTTGAAGTGGTTAAGAGGTAACACCTGCATTATTTGTTTCCTTAAAACATGGGAGCCTGCAATTCCTCTGCATGGGAGGCATGTGCTCTGTCTCCGGGGCTATGGGCCCTTCTTACAGCTGCTTTCCTGGGGTAACTCTTCCTCTTCCAATGAGTCTCACCTGGCTCAGGAGGCTGTGCAAGCTCAGGGGCCATGACACAGAGGCAGCATCCTGCTCTTCAAAATCTAGCAAAGCCCTGCCATCAGCTAGGATTGGTAGGCACTCCAGAAGAGTGCCTTTTGGTGGTGGCTCCCAACAGTTATGGCACAAAATACCTGCTCAGGTCTACAAGATTCAAGAGCTTTATATAGACCCCAAACTTCTATTTATCCAGACAAGCTTTGGCTTTTAGTTTCAAGCATGGGAGGTTGCTGCCCCCCACCTTCTCTTTCTCTCTCCCTCTCTCCCTCTCTCTCTCTCCCCTTTGTTTAATCAGCTTACAGTCAAGACTGTCTGTTTGTTTTTCATTACAGCTCCCTGAGGGTCTCTCTTGTCCAAAGACAAGCTATAAATTCCCCAATAAGCAAATGAATAAACTATCCACCAGGGGGAGCGACACTTGTGTATAATTCTGCTTTGACAAATGCCCTGGGTGGTTTGAAATACATCGGCAAGGATTTCTGATTCTCAACAGTTTAACAATGGCAGGAACAAAGACCCCCCCACCCCTTAAATTATACTGTTGGAATGAAGAAATGGGGGGGGGGGGCAGAGCAAGCAGACCAGGAATGGCTCTCTCTCTCTCTCTCTCTCTCTCTCTCTCTCTCTCTCTCTCTCTCTCTCTCTCTGTGTGTGTGTGTGTGTTTATGGACTGTGATCTCTATTCAGTTCTAGCACTCAAAACAAACTCCTGGGCTCAAAATTCTCTTAACTGTCAATGTACATGGTTTGCACCTGGCACCAGTGGATCTGAGAGAGCAAGTAATCCCCTCATCCCCAAAAAACAGACAACCCCCCACCCACCCAGAGTAGATCCCACAATCCTGAAGCCATTTTAGGGTGTGTTAAATATACGTCTGGACTGACTTGTTCCTCCCTCGCCTGGCCCCACAGAAAATACCAATTTGAAGGCACACTAGACATGGCACAGGAGACCTGCAAGCAGAACCACCCCTGGTTTTATGCTGCTCCTTCTTGCACAGCTGAGTTTGCTATATCTTACTCCCACTCCCACCCCATGGGTCAGGCAGCAGTTTTGGAGTGGAGATAGGGACCGAAACCAGCCAAATGCAGGAGGAAAGAGTTAAGCTCCCGTTTCGTCAGCGCCATGTCCACTGGCCCTGATTCAACCCCCACCCCACTCAGGGTCTGCTTTTATATTTGCTGCATGCAGACACACATACAGACTACGGTAAGTTATAATCCCTAAGGAAATGAAGCTTCACACACAGAGAGACATAGACATATCTTACCTCATTGCTTTTCTTCTTGAAGACACACTCAACCTTTTTTGTTGCTGTGGGGCCCCACAGTATCTATCACAGGAAAAGGGAAAGACTTTAGATAGTAGTAGTAGTAGTAGTAGTAATTCTGTGAGTTTCTCATTTTTCCAGTCTAAAATTCAATTCTCCACATTTGCATATCCCTTTATGGTTTTTTTTTTAATGCCCTCGTGAAATTTGTCAGCATTGTAGGGCTGATAAGCAAATTGCAGTATGCCGTTTCCTCTAATAATATAGTACATTTTTTGCAAGTTATTTCCTCCCCCTCCCCCCGTCCAAATACATGCTTCTTTATGCCCACTTAGAGAAACGGCACCACAACATTTGGAACATTTGTTGTGGCACATTTCTGCTGTCCCCAGTCTGCCCCTTTTAAGATTCTTGAGTCTTCCTAGTCCTCTATTATCTGTTAACGGAGAAGTCCTGTCCACAAATTGAGATAATTTTGCCGTTTTTCACTAGGTGGCTTATCTCCACCTTACAGCCACCTGTCTCTGGCCCCTGGACATTATTTTGGTGAAGGTGATCAGCTGGCTAATTCTGCTGGTTAAACAGGACCTGGGATGGCACCTTTTAAGAGAGGGCTGTTGTTATATAATCCTGTGGTCTTCAATGCGTTGGATCATGAGTGCAGAGTGCCTCCACCCCCATCGTTCAACCTGGAAGCTGAGTTCCAGCTCTGAGGGCCTTCTGGCGGTTCCCTCACTGTGAGAAGCAAAGCTACAGGGAACCAGGCAGAGGGCCTTCTCAGTAGTGGTGCCTGCCCTGTGGAATGCCCTCCCATCAGATGTCAAAGAGATAAATCATTATACGACCTTCCATAGACATCTGAAGACAGTCCTGTATCAGGAAGCTTTTAACATCTGATATTTGGGTGGCTTCTTTTATATTCTATTGAAAGCAGCCCAGAGTGGCTCGGGAAACCCATTGAGATGGGCAGGGTACAATTTATTTATTTTTTAATTCTACACAGAAAGCTCTCAACTTACATGCATTTAACTTGTGCGCATTCAGCTTTACAGGCTTGGCAAAAAAAAAAAAAGGAATTAAGAAGGTGGTAGCAAGGGGCAGGGCATTCTGGGGGGGGAAATCCCCCGGAACACAATCCCCACATAAGATTTCTGTACTTGAAGTGTCCAGAAACCTGCCTGTAAGGAACCGAAACAGTTTAGCTAGACCTGGCTTGAACTGCTTCTTTTGTTTTTGACGTACTGTTCTGCTTTCATCTTTGTACTCTTTGCTCTTATTTTCTATCTGAGTCTAAAGAAATTCTAGGGAATTCGTTCTTGCGGCTAAACTCAAAGAGCATTCTTCCCCCTCACGAGCCTAGGACCCTTTGGTTCATGATCTTATAACAGCAGGCTTTGCTGGGCAAAAGTAAGTCAATGAGGAAATGAGAAGAGCAATTGGTGCAAATCCCTGCTTCTCCTTGTGGGTATTTCTTTTCGATTCGAAGAAATCGCCACCCCCTGGGGGTTGAGCTTTCTAAAGAGATGAGGTGGTAGCTATGCGAGAGGGGGCAGAAGGCCAGTCATCACCAGAACACCATGCCAGACCCACCCCCTCATTTTCCTCCAGCACGTCTTATCCCAAATCCCTGTTTCCCACTCACCTCACCCTTCAGCCTGATGGAGTCAGGGCTGCCGATGTCAAGAGCAAGGATAGCATCTCTGGCTCCGACATAGAGAGTTGCCCCGTCTTTGCTCAGGAGAAAAGTGTCGTAATTTTGAACCCCCTTTCGGTGGAATGAGAAAACTATTCGGCTGGAATCCCCTGAGGGAGGAGAAAAGGTGGTTAGGTTCATTTATTTTTAGAACACCTCTTCAGAAATTATTGTGACCCCTAAAGTTAGGGGTGGCTAATAATTTTTGTGGGGGGTGGGGCAGCATCATCCACCCATAGCCAGCCTTCTGGGGTGGACATGCCCAAAAGTTGGCGTGGTCACACAAACCACTTTCTGACTCTCTCACACACATACACAGCACACACAACCCCTTTCCCAGCTTAGCTGTGCAAATCAGTGAGGAGGGGAGGTCATCACCCCTCTCCCTGCTCATGAACCAATCAAGTGGAAGACTGGAAAGCAGGAGATTTGCATCTCCATCAGGGGACTGGGCTGGGTGGAGAGGGTCATGCTTCTTTGCCACCGCCACCGCCCCCCTGTTCTGTGTCTACTCTGGTGGCAGGGGCAGTAAAGAGGAAGGAGGGCTGGTTTAGCTGGTCTGCCTGATTGCATTCACTCTCAAAGTATAGACCACAGCCTGTACAGGTTGCACCCTCCCTGTGCAAAAAATGGGGGATAATAATTGGCCTACCTTACAAGGGTGTCGGTAGGATTACAATGATGAGAAGTGTTAAGTTTGAAAGCAGCAACAGCTAGGTATTCTTCTTATTAAAAGTTTTGTCTTTGACAAAGGGTAGAGAATTTTCTAAGTCTGGATCTGTGACCATTTTTTTGGCGAGCAAGTGAAAAAATACTGGGGAGAAAAAGAAGAAACCAAATCTTGGCAGCCACATGAGCCAGTGAAATGTGTTGATTAGAGTTGTCAGACTAAGAGCTCAAAGACCTGGGTTCAAACTCCTTCTCAGCCATGAAGCTCACTTGGTGACCTTGACTTATCTCTCACCCTAGCCTACCTCACAGGGTTGTTGTGGGGATAAACTGGGAGGAAGAGAACCATATATGTCACCATGAGTCCCTAATGAGAAAAGCAGAGTGTTCATGTAGCCATAACCTGCTCCATGCTAATCCTTGCCCGCTGCAGCCATCCTGAGGCTGCTGGATGTGGAAATGGGGAAGCAAGGAAAGTGCAATGAATGCCCACACTTTTCATTCTAATAAGGAGGAAGTGAATGCAGTCAGGGCTGTCTTAAGCATATGCGGCGCCAGAGTGCAAAGATCTGCCCGCCCCCCAGCCCAGGGCAACAAAGCAACCCAAGACACACCGGTGTCTGCAACTGAGCAAAGCTAGGCACCTCGTGGTGTACCTCATTCACAGTACTGAGGGAAAAAACCACCAGTAATGTTTCCCTGTTCACTTAAAAACAATGCTTATATGTCAAGAAGAATTCTGGGATATCCTCACTCAGGAAGAGCTCTGCAGCATCAGACTAAGAGCCTATCTAGTCAAGCATTCAGTTCCTACAGTGACCACCCCAGATGTTTATGGGAAGCCCTTGTGCAGGACATGAGCACCATAGCCCTCTCTCTGTCATTCCCCACTAACTCATATTCTGGCTGCATACACACCAAACATTTAAAGCACTTCTGAAGCACCCGCCCACCCAAAAAGAATCCTATTAACTGTAGTTACACATTAGAGTGGCATTTTCAAGCATCCTTCAGTTCCCAGGATTCTTGTAGTGCATGCACACGTTAAATGTGCTTTGAAGTATGAGGCATGCTGCCTCTGGCACTGGAGATCACAGAATTGTAGAGTTGGAAGGGACCCCAAGAGTCATCTAGTCCAACCCTCTGCAATGCAGGAATCTCAACTAAAGCATCCATGACAGATAGCCATCCAACCCCTGCTTAAAAACCTCCAAAGGACTTTTGTTTTCCTCGAATTCCTGGGCAGCGCCTGGCACTTCCCACTTGGAAATACTTAAATCTAGTTCTGCATCACACACCAAATACTCTAGGAAGCCCACAACCATGACAAGACAGCCACCCCAGCAACTGGCATTCGGACAAACACAGAGGTTTCTAGGTAGCCGTTACAGCTAACAGCCACAACATGCCTTTCATGAACATGTCACACACATCATCTAAGCCTGTAGCCATCATCACAGCTTGTGGCAACAAATCTCATAGTTCAACTATGTACCGCAGGGGAAGATATTGTGGCGCACCCCATATTATGTTGTTGGAGTACAATTTGCATCAGCTCCTACCAGCCCCCAAATCCGATGGCTTGGGTTGGTGTGAGTTGTAGTTCAACAACATCTGGATTGTACAGGGTGAATAAATTTGTGCCTATGAATCTCCCACCATTGTGCTTCATTGGATGACTAATGTTACAGAAGATGTGCAATGACGGTGATCCCATCCCTGTGGCTGTTAATTGCCTACATTCATTAAATGCTACGTGAGGTATATTTACATTGCAAGCATATGCATGTCTACGCAGAAGTGCACCCCGTGGTATTCAAGTGGACTTGCTCCCAAGCACATGGACAATCGCAAACCTCAGGTTACCAGCCTATTCACTGGGATATCCCGCTGAAGAATCCCACACGGGACTTGGGAGAGGACGGCACTGTGAAGTTGCAATGCGATACACACTTTACTTGGAAGTCACAAGGCTTCCTTTCTGAACAGGCAGCTCCGGGGCTGCACTATATACAGATTGCAAAACAAAAAGGCTCCCCAAATGCAAAACAAAAGGCACCCCCAAACTGCCTTTTTTTGCCCGCCAACTTCTCAGCCACACGAGACCAGCCCTGACTCTGCTCATTCCCCCCTTCACTGCCCCCCAAGAAGCCCCGACTTCCAGTATCACTCCCTGCAGACGCCTCGCAAAGATTTCTCCATTCCCTGTGGCGAGGTTCCCTCTGCCAGTATCTGCCGCTGGGCCACCATCAAGTCCCGATAGTATTTTGCAGCCAGCAAGGCCGCCACCAGTGCCAAGGCCTGGCCCAGCCAGGGCAAACACAGCAGAGGAAGGCGCGGGGAACTCCCGCCACCAGCCTCGCGCTCGTCCTCGTGGGGCGCCATTTCTGGTGGAGTGCGGGGTGGCGAGGCCTCGGGGGGCCTGGGGCTCCCCTCTTCTCCCCTGGCCATCGCCCGCTGCTATGGCTGCTTCTCCAGACTCCAGCTCTTGGGCCCCAGACTCCTGGCCTGGTGCCCCTGAGAGGCTGGCACCCTGGCGCCCCGCACCACTACGGCCTATGGGTAAGACGGCCCTGAATGCAGTGAAATTAGATCATCACCCCAAACTCTTCAGTAGCTTAACAGGAAACTGAGTTTGAGTAAAATGTGTGCTTGCAATCTTGACAGTCCCTTTTAAAGTAACATGTCCTGAATGAGATCCATTTCCTATAATTAACACCCTGCCTCCTGCCATCAGGAAATGGCTTGATAGTTAACCGAAACATGCTCATAAGGGCTCCATTAGGCTTGCTTCCTCCCTCAGGTCAAACCCCTCCTTTCTTTACTCAGCTCTTTTTCTGAAAACAAGTGCTTCTTTGTGTGATTTCTGTTTGGAAAGAAGCTATCCCAGGTGAGAGTTGGGCAAATCTGTCAATTTTGTTCTCTAAGTTTCCAATTCTTCCAATCTTAAAATTTCCTTTCAGGGCTGGGCCACCCATGAGGCATGCTGAGGCCATGCCCCCAAGAGCGTCCCGCCCACCCCTGCCAGTGACAGAGAAGTGGTGGCAGCAGTGGTGGAAGCTTCTGGCAAGATATCGCCAGAACCTGCCACTGCCACTTCACAGGCACTGCCCTGTGACTCAGGTAAGGGAGGCAGCAAGATGGCAGTAGCAGCACCTTCCCTTTTTGCCTCAGGCGGCAAAACATGATGCACTACCCTGTTTAGTTTTCCACATTTCCACAGCAATTTGCAGATTTTAAAAAAATATTCACAGAAGTTAATCAGCATTTTAGTGTGCATATCTCCTAATAAACACATTTTTGCAGTCTGGTCTAATGTACAGACTTTTGCAAGCAAACTTCCCTCATACAATGCATTTTGTTTGTTATTTTCAACAGTATAGGCATTTATGTTGACATTATACACTACTGTGTGCCTTTTTTTACACATTACTTGCCTGGAGAACTATATTCCCAAGAGCCAGTGTGGTGTGAAGTGGTTAGAGTGTTGGACTAAGGAACTAGGGTTCAAATCCCCACTCAGCCATGAAGCTTGCTGGGTGAACCTGGGCTGGTCACTCACTCTTAGTCTAACCTACCTCACAGGGCTCTTGAGATGATAACATGGGGATGAAGAGAACTATGTATGTCATATCTTGGGCTCCTCGGAGGAAGGTGGGATATAAATGTAAAGAGAAAATAAATAGCAAAATTCGGCTAAGTGCGAATTTCAAAGGATGGCTGCCTTTTGGTTCACATCTCATTTCAAAAAGTTCAGATTAGGTCAGCTGGCCTTTAAATGTGAACGGAATTGAATTTTGCATCCATCTCTACCACAGTCACTGTGGGCCTCCTCCTCTGCACACAGGAAATGCTGCAACAGAATTTGGCTGCACCCGATGCACACACAGGGCAGGATTAACCACATGCCCCAATGGTGGTTGATGGGCTGTAGGCGGAAAGGCAGAATCCGGGAATAGGTTCCTCCTTTTATAGAGGGGGCCCCTTGGGCCCACAGACAGGTTGGGAATTACCCATTTAACTTTGCAGAGCCATGGTGACCTGATGGAGAAGTGAGGGCAGGACCAGCATCTTACTTCACTCCCCAAGCATTTCCATGCACCAGCAGTAAGGACAAGATGCACTGACGTCACAATGCCAGCTCAGCTGGTTAGAGCATGGTGCTGATAAAGCCACGGTTGCAGATTCAATCCCTGTATGGGACAGATGCAAATCCCTGTATTGCAGGGGGTTGGACTAAATGATCCTCATGGTGCCTTCTGACTCTACCATTCTATGATAACTTATATGCTAAGTCCCCCCCCCAAAGGCAAAGGTGGGCAAAACAGCTGCCCAGGAAATTTGGTTGGAGGTTTCCAACCTAGAATCTAGGAAGCAAATAAATAAAGGGAGAGAATGATTTATCAAGGGTAGGGGTTAGGAAATGCAAAGTTAGAACACTTGGACTTTGCGGCAGGAAAGGGGTATATAGGGAGAACATTGTTAACAGAATCTATGTGACTACCCCCTCCCCAGTTAGGCAGCCCCCACCCCAAACAGTAACATATCGCCACAAGCTTTCTATGGCTTCCTGAACACTTGTGTCAGAGTTACATTTGCTTGGGATCGGGACTATGCACAAGGACACAGAGACATAGGGAGCCTACTTAGACAGAGATGGCTCATCTATCTCAGCATTGTCTATGGTGGATGGCAATGACTCTACAGAGTTTCAGGCAGGGCCTCTCCTAGTCCTACCCGGAGGATGTTGGGGATTGAACCTGGGACCTTCTGCTTGCAAGGGCTCTCCCAATGAGCTATGGTCCTTTCCCACAGGTTGTGTCAAGATCCAAATGAAAAGGTCTATAACTCAGTGGTAGAGCATCTTTTCTATGTGCAGAAGGTTCGTCCCATGGCATTTCCAAGCAAGATGGGGGGACGATGACCCCCATGTGCAGCCCTAGGGGAGCTGCTGGTAGTTAGGGCAGACAATGCTGAATCAGATGAATTTATAGAAGGCAAGTTCCTAGGTTCCTGTGGAAGCCACTGGGGCTATATTTGTGCTCCGGGGTCTCTAGCTGCCCATGCATCCGTTCGGGCCCTTCAGCCAATGAACACACCAACAATACTTGCCAACATCTGCAGCAATATTCACTCTGAGCTGAAACTGTCAGTACTTCTCTGAATGAAAACCCACCACAACCTTAGAGGAAGGAAGTGGTGAGATACAGTTCAGATTAGAATTAAAACACTGAGGGGGCCTGCAAGAGCAAGGGTAGGCAAACCTTTGGAGGCACCAAGGGCTGCAGTGGTCGGTTTGGGGACCAAGCACACCTAGGAGCATGAACCCCACCCAACATATAGAAACAGAGACTAAGAGCTCCCTCTTTGATTTAGCTTTTAGTTCTTCTCCTTGACTTTTCTAGCAATGGAGCAGACAGACCCCTTCTCTTCCTTTCTGAGCAGAGCCAGTGAGATGACTCTGCTCAGCCTTCCAGTCCACGTGGATTCTGATTTAAGTTGGAGATGTCCTAAAATTAATTCCATAATTGGAGAAAAACAGTCGAATTTGCATTTCTCATTGCTCTATGCTATAGTAACATCACACAAGTATGCACTGAGCCACCAAAACACTGCAAAGAAGCAAACCTGACTGTGCATTTCTTGCATGTGTTTTACTGATGTGCGCACATACACTCCTGTGGACTTGCATAAACTCAACACAAAATAGAATTTTAAGCACTTGTGCACACAATCCCATTGAGACTGCAACCTTGCAATATTTTCTTAAAGCCTACATGCGCATCAGTAGCATGGCAAGGCAGTGAGGGGAAGCACAAATGGAGGGATGTAGCTCAGTGGTAGACCCTCTGCCTTGCATGCAGAAGGTCCCAGATTCAATCTCTGACGGCATCTCCAGGTAGGGCTGAGAAACACCCTTGCCTGAAACCATGGGAATGTTGCTGCTAGTCAGTGTAGGTGATACTGAGTTAGATGGAACAATGGTATGAGACAGCTTCTGCACAGGAACATTACAAGCTTCAGGTTTTTTAAATCAAAATTAAAAGAACAAGGGGTAATTCCTGGGTATCCCTTCAGAAAGAAGAAATCTAGCAAGAAAATCAAGTCAGATTTTTGGGAGCATTCTTAAAATATGCATACAAGCACACGCATGTTGTTATGTGAGCAGGGCTATCAGTGCAGCAGTATCCTGAGGCAACACCTGGATTTGACAGAGTGTCAATAGCCTGGGCAAAATGTTGCCATGGGAACTAAATTGCTAGCCAATTGTTTCTGGATACAGGACCATTCCTATTTTTAATGTTCTGAAGCAGCTCTTCTCCTGCCATCTGAAAAGCAAAGGATGTCATCCAGGGGTCTGTGCAAAGGGAAGACGGTCCAGACTGAGAACAGACATGGAGAGCAGAGTTCGGGGTTCTTAGGGTGCTGGCGGTCACCCTAAAGTCTGATATGGGAGCAGCAGACATTGGCTGGGTGCCTCCATCCCCTCCACACAACTAGTATATCTGTAAATGGCTCTCAGAGTTATAAACTGGCAGCGAGCCCCCAGCTGCCTCATTCCAAAGGGCACCAAGCCTGAGTAAGTGCAGCACCACTGGAATTTAGGAAAATGGGAAGCTGTCTTATACTGAGTCTGTCTGACCATTAGTCTATCTAGCTCAGCATGGCCTACAATTACTGGCAGTGGCTCTTTGAGGTTTCAGGTGGCATTTCTTTCCTAGCAATACTTGGAGATGCTGGGCATTGAAGATGGGACTTTCTGAATGCAGAGCAGATGCTATACTCCTGAGCTGTGGCCCTTCCCAAAGGCATAGCAACTTAGGAAGACCATTGTTCCATGTTCCATCTATCTCAGGACTATCCAAACTGCATCATCATCATCATCATCATCACCATCATCTATCCAGAATTCCAGACAAGTGACGTTCCTAGCTTTGCAAGTAAATGCCAGGGATTGAAACTAGGAGCTTCTGCATGCAGTGGAGGTATTAGATGCTCAGCCCCAGAACTATGGGGTCCATCCCCTCAAAATAAAGTATGGTATGTTTCTAGTCCACGTTTCTGAACAAAAAGGCTGATTTACTGTAAATAGGAAGATTCCTTATACTGGAACTGCCCATTCATCCATCTGGACTGGTCATTCATCCTATTTACTTGACTGGCAGCAGCAATCCAGGGTTTCAGATGGGATCTCTCATAGCACTACTTGGAGATATCAGGGTTTTAAAGCCTGGGACCTTCAGTTGGCTAAACACATATGCTCTCCCATCGAGCCAAGGTCCTTCCCAAAATTTCTCATGCTCTGGAGGTGTGTGCACAATGATATATATATATATTAATCTCCACTTTGAGGATTTAGTTTGAGTTGGAAGTTCAGATTATGTAACCCACATTTAAATTAAATAATAAAAACACCTCTCCCCGACACCCACCCATGCACAAGTGTATTTTTAGGGTCCTCCCCTCCATCCCCCCTCCCAAAAAACCCTCAAGAATTTTGGCCCTAGGCCTGAAACGGTCTTGTGTACATTGGCTTCCAGAGGTTTAAGTGCACTTAGTTTGCATTGGACAGCCTCCATGGAGTTTCCCTAGGTCCAGGTTGGGTGGGGGAGGGGGGCGTCAAAGTGTGATGACTGAACATCTGCTTTGAATGCACAAGGTTCCAGCTTCAATCTCTGGCATCTCCAGGTAGGGCCAGAAAAGACCACTGCCTGAAACCATGGAGAGCCACTACCAGTCTGTCTTGACAGTCCTGATAACTAGACGGAGCAATAGTCTGATTTTGTGCATGGCAGCTTCTTATTAAAAGCAGCCCTTTATTCAGAAACATGTGGTCTACAACCTTGCTTGATTCGGAGAGGAAAAGCCATAGCTCCATGGTACAGGGTTGGACTTAGTCTGCGGCAGCTTCCTATCTAGTCCACAGCCAGCCCCTGCCCACTTTTCTCTTTCTGACCCACTCCAGTCTCCATCTCACAGCAAAAAACGATCGGAGAGAAGGAATCAATGGGCTGGAGAGGCAGCAGCTGCTGTTTGTTTCCTACACGTCGGCAGCACAGATGTCCGAGTAATTACTGCCGGAAGATGCTGCTTTTACCACACCGGCTCTATTTTGGGTTGACAAAGGAACTGCTGCCACCACTCCGTCTTCCTCCCACCCTCCGGCCACTTGATAAGTTTCCTTTGCACAGAGCAGTTCAACTGCCAGAGCTGTGGGCTGCTAAATTAAGCCAGTGTGGAGGAAGGAAGCCCCTCTGCTCACTTGCGTACCACAAACAAGCATCTGTGTGAGCAATGAGCGTATAGGCAGAGGATTGGGGCCACTGCTAGCACTTCTCAGAGCAGATCTGCTGAAATTCATGGAGCAAAGTTGGTCATGCTCATTCATCTCAATGGAGTCTGCTCCGAGCAACCCAAGGTGAGATGAACCAGTCAGACCAGATCATGACTTCAGATGGCCAGTAAAGCATTCTCATCAGCGACCTGGTAATGATGCTCTCAGATACAATTAAAAGGCTGTAGGATGTCAATCAGCCAAAGGCCTGGTTGAAGAGGAACATTTATACCTGTCGCCTAAAAATATATAATGAAGTAGCCAGGCGAACCTGGGCATTTCCCACACACCCCTCACCCAGCTGGATGCCACCATCATCCTAGGAAAAGGAACAATAAGCCAATGGAAGGGCTTTGTGTAAGAACATATGAACACAAGCAGAGCCTACTGGAACAGGCCAGTGGCCTATCTAGTCCATTGTCCTGTTCCCATGGTGGCCACTCAGATGCCTGTGGGAAATCTGCTGGCAGGACCTGATCCCAAGATCCCTCTCCCTTCCTATGGGATTCAGAACCATTGTTGCCTCCAAACATGGAGGAAGAGCAGAGGTATTGTGGATCCTTATCCTCCATGAATTTGTATGTGGGAGTTTTGGCTGAGGAGGCAAGATCTGGTGGGATGTTAACGCTTAGAGCCCCCACCCCCACTCCACCCCATGCTCAGCTTGTATATATGTGTGAATAAAATTATATCTCCTAAGGACATCCCAGTCTCTGCTGCCCTTCATTCCTAAAGAAATCAAACTCTGGGTAAGTGCCTGGAGTCTCTCACTGCTCCAAGATTGGGGCAGTGTGCAATAGTACCATCTATTCATTTATGACATTTCATTTCATTTCATTTAGGAAACACTTGCCCTGAAACTTCCCAAAGTGATTTAACAATAAAGACATATCTAAAAACAATGTAAAATCCAATGCAGATGTCGACTGGGATAAAAATTACTGCTCTTCAGCCATTGATGAGTTCAAGGCAGTATGCATGCCTATCTCTCTCTTTCTCTCTGGATGCACACAGCAGCCAAGCAGATGCCTCTTCTGGGGAGCTTGAAAGCAAGACCCGAGTGCAAAAGCAGCCATTCTCCCCACTCATGTTCCCGAGCAACTGGGAACCAAAGGCACACCACCTCCAACACAAAGTCATTGGGACTGGACCCTTCGATAACCTTATCCTCTACATAAGGGTGCCAACTTGAATAAAATATTGGGGGAGCCCAGGTAAGCCCTGCCCTGCATAATCAATCACAAAACACATCAACTTCAGGAGGGGAGGGCTGGCTACCTCAAATATTTTATTGGAGGGGCCAAAGGAACCTCAGCTCCTAGAAAGAGACTCCCTATGCCTCCGTTGATTTGCCCAGCCTCCTTCTAAAGCTGATGGGACACCATTGCATCCTACAGCAGCAAATTCTTCAGTTTGGTCTTCCCAGAGAGATGGGGAACTGCTCCAAGGTCACCTCAATGAACTTCACAGATTCGAACCTGGGGTCCTCTCAGTTCCAGGTTCACCACTGTCACCACTATGCTACACTGGTGCACAATGAATGTGTATGGACACGGACACATATGAGCTGGTGCATATGGACGGTGGTGTGGCTGTAGCGGTGAAAATATCAAGGCGGCCCTTGTTTGAATCTGACCTCTGACACCATAAACTTGCCAGCTGGCCTTAGACAGGGGCACTGTCTCTTTGGCCACAGCCACACCATACATTTAAAACAGTCATGGCTTTCCTCTAAATAATCCTGGGAGACATAGTTTGTTAAGGGTGCTGAGAGTTGTTAGGAGGCCCCTATTCCCCTCACAGAACTACAGTTCCCAGAATGGTTTAACAATCCATTCCTCTTCACAGGGAGCTGCGACAATTGTGGGCAATAAGGGCCTCTTAACTGCTGCTGTCAGTGATTTAACACCCTCTGCCCCTTGACATTCTATGCCCTTTTAAAATGTGTTTTTTTTGGGGGGGGGTTATTGAGTTGTTGTTGTTTTTATTTTGATTATGTATTTTGTAGTTTTATATTATGATTTTATTCTGTGAACCACCCTGTGGGTATAGGGCGGCATATAAATCCAATAAATAATAATAATAATAAATAATAATTTAAATGTATGGTATCAGTGGGGCCTATGTTACCTAATTGTGTTAGAAGGGGAGGCCATTTTAAGCACGTTCCTTCGTTTTTTAAATGTGCCCCTCAACTGATTGCTCATTGGAAGAGCACATACATCGTGCCCCAGAATGTTTTGTGAGGACACTTCAGTTGGGCTAATAAAGACATTGCCCTAATATGGTTTTTAGAAATAAGTGTCTTAGCAGCGCCATGGAAAGAAGACATCCCACGCTGCTCTCCTGACCTATGAGTCAGGCCTGAACTGCAAGGCCCAAGCGAAGAAGGGGAGCCAGTGGCAGTTTAGCCTGGCCTGTTTGCCCCCCTTCTGGAGAGCCAAACCTCTGTCCTCCCACTGTGAGAGAGGCTTGGCCTTCAAGGAGAATGTCAGGCTACATTCACACAGTACATTTAAAGCACTGTGACACCCCTTAAACAGTCAACGCTGCCCCCAAAGAATTCTCGGAGCCGTAGTTTGTACAGGGTGCTGAGAGTTGTTAGGAGACCCCTATTCCCCTCACAGAGCTACAGTTTTCAAGAGCAGTTAATGATCAGTCCCTCTTCACAGGGAACTATGGGAACTATGCATAGGGAAAAGACATCTCTGCTGTCAATGCCCCTGTGGTATGTAAACAAACAGAAATGAATCTGACATGCTAATGATGTTAACGTGCTGATGCAAACAGCTAGAGGAGAAAGAGCCGTGAAATGCCCCAGAGGAACAAACAACTTCACAGCAATCTAAGGCGGCAATGTTGGCACAGCCTTCGTTGGATAGAACCCTAAAATCCGAAGGTGAGTTTTGAGGTGTTCTGGGAGGCTGCTTCAGTGAGGGAGAGTGCAAGTCATAAGACAAGTACGGCAGAGCTGAGTGTCATTGCTGCAGTTGCAAGCCTATCTTTGCCACCATGAGGACTAGAAACCTACTCATGCTTGGTTTGGTTTTTGGAAAGAACCCTACTCAAACCCTGTGTGGAAATTCAGCTCTCAGTACTCATTTCCAAGCTTGCATTCATAAGCAGTGCCATCATCGAAAACACTCATCACAACCCAGGTTGCCTTCCCTCTTCCAAATCTCCCTCGTTCTCTTTCAAAGCCCCATTTCAGTATCTCCCCCTGGGTGCTGCTGCTGCTATCCCTGTCCTTCGAGTTACTCACCTTTTCGGAAGGTTAGCCTTGGCATCTGATCTGTGGCCAGAGCAGCCGCAAACATCAAGAGGCAGCTCAAGAGGTGGGAAGACTGTCCGGAGTTCATGGCTGGTTATTAGCAGACGGCAGTAGCTGGGTTGGTTGAGAGTGGCGGAGGGGCAGCTAGCTTGGTAGCTGTTAAAGCAGAAGAGGAGAAAAAAGGAAGTCAACCAGCAGGAAGAGAACGTATTTGGCCCACTGCTTGTCTGGAGCGGAACTGGGTTAGCTGATCAGAAGGCAGATTTCTAAATACTGTGTGCGGTATTTTGCTGCCATGATGGCATCCTCAGAGTGTTTCTGCTTGTGGTTGTTCCAGTGAAGCAGGAAGGAAAAGAGGAGGCCTTTCTACACAATGCAATGCAGAGACCACGGCTGGGAATGGAATTAACCAAAGAAGAAAGCAGAATCTTAATTCTGAATTAACTCTGCAGTTTAGACTGGATCTGAAATCAGTTTACCAAAACCACTGTCCTGGTTTGGAAGGAGTGGAAAGACAATTTCATGGAAGGGGTCTCTCCAGAGCTGGATTACCCAACAGGCAGACTGAGCACGTGCTTAGGGCACCCCCCCTCCCCAAAATGAGAAACTTTGCAAAAAGCTTGACATTTGATATTTCGAAAAGGAAAACACTAAAGTAGGCATCGTGGGGAAAACCAGAATTGTAAATGAAACCTCCCCCCATTTTTCTGTTCTCTTTTTATTACTCATCCTGAAATAAACGAGGGGACACCCCACTAATGTACATTGAACTAGAGTAAGGAAGCCGGATCCTGTCCTGTGTTACACATGGCATCTATGCATGTACATTTCAGCATACATGTCAGTTTTGTGTCATTTTGAAAAATAAAATTATATTTCATGGTTTAGTATTGTTTTTATTTATTTTTAATTTTTATTATTTGTACCCCACAAATATTTGGTTTCCCCAGCCACTCTGGGCGGCTTCCAATAAAGATTAAAAAATACATTAAAGACATTAAATTTTGATTTACACAGGTTGGGTGTGTGTGTAAAATAATCTTTTCATTGGTTAGGACTTCTAAAGGTCTTAATCCAGCTCTGGGTCATAGAACTGTAGAGTTGGAAGATACCCCAAGGGTCATCTAGTCCAACCCCTTGCAAGGCAGGAATCTTAGCTAAAGCATCCATGGCAGATGGCCAGCCCACCTCTGCTTAAAAACCTCCAAGGAAGGGGAGTCCACAATCTCCTGAGGGAGACTGTTCCACTGTCGAACAGCTCTTATTGTCAGAAGGTTCTCTCTGTGTCTTCCTTAGGTCCTGTGGCAGTCTTTCTACTACCCATGTACAGTAAATTTATCCGGCTTAGGGACTGGCATGATAGAAGCTTGCACCAAGTAAGAGATCTTTATAAATACAAACACCCTTTATCCATAGAGGGACTTCCCACGAAACCTTAAGGAATGCATGTCAATTAACTTCACATTCTCGACAGTCATTTTATCAGCAATAAATCAAGCAAAGATATAGCACTGAGAGAGCTCAGCAGCTTTGAGCTCTTGATGCTAGAATATGAACACAGTACTAAGGTAAGGGTCTGGTCCCAAAAATATATTCTTTATTAAATGACGAAATAACTAGCTCTTTTCATTTTCTCTGAAAGTGCTTTGGAAATGTGATTTTGAACAGTCTATCACACATGAGTGCTGCGCTGATTTATGGAATAAGCAACTAGTTAAATCAATTTCTGCAATGGCCAGAGAATGCCATTTAAATTGGATCCGTCAATGGGATCTTACCTCTCTGCTCCTGGCACACATTTCTGGCTCTTAGGGCTATAACTGCTGGAAAGGCTGTGAAGTTAGGTTTTTCTTACATATACCTGTGCTGGGATTGTCCCCACATTCTTTCGTATTGGACTGTGATATTGCTTGAATAAATTCTACAAAGCATTTATTTGCTGTAAATGCAAACAATTATGTGACTCTCACTCTGCAGTTGGCACTTCTCAGTATATGGGATGGAGAAAATGGGGATTTTTTTGGGTACAAAATGGGGATTTTGTGTACAAACCTTTGATAACTTTCTTTTGGTCAGACCAGGGTTCAAATCCCAACTTGGCCATAAAGCTCACTGGGTGGTGATCTTGGGCTAGTGACTGCCTCCCAGCCTAACCTACCTTGCAGGTTTGTTGTGAGGATAAAATGGGAGGGATAAGTATGCATACCACCTTGAACTCCTTGGAAGAGAGGTGGGATACAGATGTAATCAATGATAAATAAATAATAAATAAATTGGCTAAACACACTGGGGAGTATTGTAACGGTGGGGAAATTATCAGTTGCATTAAGACTGGCAGAAGGAAAAGCTAAACTGATGAATTTCTTTGTGGACTGGCACCATTCCACGGAGTATGTTAGAACACATGGACAGAAAGCAAATCTGTCTCAGGCGTTTCTTAGACAGGCGTTTCTTTGTTCAACCCTGAAGCTCTCCTAGAACAGCGGACAAAGGGATCTCAATGCTTTGATAGTACCTGGGCCGATGAAACTGAAATGTTATAACTGCAGGTACCAATTTTTTTGGGGGGGGGGAGGGAGAGAGAAGAGATGTTGCTTGCATCTGATTTACTTCAATTTGAGCATTAGCCGTGCATCTTATTTGCCATATTAATGTTTCACACTTTCATGTTTAGAATCTCTCATTCTTCTATAGGGTAAAAACTTTCGCAATAAAAATATGCAGAAAAGAGGAAGACTTAAGGGACAAGTTTATCATGCCCTAGGTGAAGATGGCAGGGAGTGGGGAGTTCTGCAAGGCACCAAACAAGGAGGTGCCACTAATCCTGGGACTGTGGGAAAGATCCACTGAAAACAAGCGGTAGCAAAAACCTAAGAGGGAATTCTGAAGCCAAGGAGGCGGATCATAAGCTTCCCACGTGGTCTGGTACTGGCACAAAATTCAGAGCAGTCTTTGCCACCTGGTGTTCTTCAGCTGTTTTGGGCTATGGCTCCCATCATGGTACAAGAAGGCTGGTTTAAAGCTTATCCACCATAAGCTGTAAAGAATGTTTTGTTTCTTTTCTTTTCTTTTTTTTACTTTTTCAATCCTTTATTATTTTTTTCAGTATTTGGCACAGACGGACTGGACATTCAATACTGTAAACTCTTTTCATTGTTGGCAAACCAGTGACCAGAAATGCTTAGGAATTGCATCGGACCACAAGGACATTTGCGAAATCAGAGGAAGTAATTTGCCTTATTGTTTCTTAAAGATTTCTGCACTGCAGAGGGTTGGACTAGATGATCCTCGTGGTCCCTTCCAAGTCTACAATTCTGTGATCCTGTAAACAATAGAGGGGTCCCAGGTGCTGGAGAAAGTCTCCCGCATTTTACCTGCTCGAGCCAGATTACTTAGAGCAAACAGGAAGAAAGGTAAGGTCAAGCAGGCAGCCTTTCACCTATCGGTTTCTCTGTTTAAACTCGCAACTCCTCCAAAATTATTGGCATATGCCAGGAGATTACTTGAGAATTATGCAGTCCGGCTCATACATCCATGCCTTTGTCTAAGCTGGTCCCCCAATTCTCCTTCTTGGTTTAGGTTGGAGCTTTTTGTCCATCCGCTGAAACTTATGCCTTCAGGTGACCAAAGCTTGACACAGATGCTTAGCCAATTAAATTGCCCCTGGAAGGCCCAGAAGTAATCCCAAAGCATCCCAAGGAATTCACCTTGTGTTGCAAGCTTACAACGCCCTGTTGGATAATGAAAACAATACTGTAGCATAAGAGCAACCTGTCTGGCAACTCTGGCATTGGCACCTGCCACGTTTATCAAACATGTCCTCAAATTACCTTAATTACAGACAAGTAATTTTATGCAGATGAGCAATGGCCCTGCAGCCCATTATATTTGGCCACATATGCCCCTGCCTTAAGTCCACCCTTGTCTTCAACTGCTTGGAGCTTTTCCCTTGGAGATGACGCCAAGCTGAGCCTTTGCCTCCCTCCAGTCCTATTCCCAACACGCCAGCCACTACCCCACACGCCGTGTGCCGCTGGCTAGACTATAATCAAATGCACAATCTGACAAAGTGGAATTACGCCTACAACAGCTCAGGTTGCAAACACAGTTAAGGGCCAAGCTCTTGACAAGACACCTTTCCTGCACTGAGTAATTGCATGAATGGGTTCTAGAGTAAACCACGGGAGCAGGAGCCCTGGCCTGGATTGGGACCACAGGGCAAAAGGTCCCCTAGCAGTGGGGCCAGGATTCCAAGCTAGATGGGGGAGTGACCTGCTAAGAACTCTAAAACCTAAGCAAAATATTAGGGCAATGGTTCCTGTAATGTTGCTTATGTGCTTTTATAATTATTTAAGAAAGGGGATGCAAATGATGTTAGTAGTAGTAGTACCGATGTTGCAAGTCAGATCCAAATTAGCATCTTTCTCCCATCCCATAATACCTTTCAGGCCTGGCCCTTGAAGTGCTGAGTCAGCTGCCTGTCCCTCCTCCTGCTGCTGCTGCTGCTCTGGGTGTTACAGAGATCAACCTCAGAAGCTGCCAGGTGACAAGTGGCTGACAGAGGCAGGACAGGCTGGTGATAAGGTCCAGCCAGAGCCGAGCCATCCTCATTTCCTGGCATTGCCAGAGCCCACCTGCAAGGGTCAGCTGCTTCTTCTTTGCTGAGGCTCAGCAGCCTTCATATGACTTGAAAGCAGGCGGTGGGGGAAGCCAGCAGTTGTGCAAGGAAGAGCTATGAAAACCCTGCTACAGAGGGAACAGAAGCAGCCAGCTGGGGCTGCTTCCGACACGCCCCTCGTTTGCATTTCCTTCCATATTTTGGAGCTCCAGAATTACCCAAGTCTGGTTCCAAAACGTGACAGTGATGTATTAGGAGCGCATCGTCGTTTCATTTTCTGTTTTCAAATTTCGTACGGAACCCTTTTTTTTGCATGGCCAGGTTGCCACACCTTTCCATTCCTAGACCCCCTTTTATGCATCTGTTACACATGAGCATGTTGATATAACAAGTCATGCTTCTTCTTCTTCTTCTTCTTCTTCTTCTTCTTCTTCTTCTTCTTTCTTTGTGTGCCCGTGTCTAATCCTGTCCCTTTCTAAAATTCATTTATTGGTGCGTGTTCTTCTTTTTGCAAATCTATCAAATTATAAAATAAAATCGGGATTAAGGGGTTCAAAGACGGTGGGTAGGTGGGTGGGTGTGCTATGTATGTACCATTGGTGTAGTAACGGTGGCACTCACCCTTCTTCAGATAGGAAATTTGGGAGGGGAAGAGAAAGAAGTATTTCTATTTTCATCTGAGGAATGTTGGAAGGTATGAACTCTCCCAGCCCTACCTAAAGACGCCATTGGGGTCTGACCCTGGGGCCTTCTGCAGATGGGAATTGCATGTGGTTCACATTTTAAAGCAAAGTAATCTAGTTTGTACCTCTCAGATTAATGTATGTGGATTGGAATGTAGTTACCCTTCAGACTTCTCTCCTGTCAAAAGCCAGGGTTAAGAGGTAAGTCTTCGGCATTTGCTGGAAGCTTTATAATGAAGGTGCCAGACACACTTCTCTGTGGGGAGGAAGTTCCACGATTATGGGCTCCCACAGAGAATGCCCTCTTCTGGCTTAATAACGTTTGGGATTTGACTATAAGGAGAAAAATAACATCTTATCTAAGAGCAAGAATCTCGAGTGATTACAGAAGTAAATCATGGGAAAGCTCGTTGCCCTTTATACAACATCGCCAATAAAATATTTACCTCCCGCAAAAAACCAAATTTGAAGTCTTTTTAGAAGAAATACTGTAATTTTATGTTGTCCTATTTTATTGCAGACTACTATACTCTGAAGTAATTTTCACAGGAACAATTTCATTGATTATCGTTAGTAGTTGCCAAATGATTTTTTTTTTAAGTGTTAAAAATGGTTTTTGGTCGCCTTCCTATGATTTGACTTACTTTGTTTTTGTGTTAACTTATTTACTTACAAAGCATGCCATTGGAGTTCTGTAACATTCTGTGCTATGACTTTTTTGGCGGGGGGAATCTCATACAAAAACTCAGGGCGTCTTCAGGTAAGGTTAGGAGAAGCCCTTCCCTTAAACCCTAGCAAGCTGCTGCCAGTCAGTATAAGGCAGTTAGCTTCCCGTGTCCCTATGCTTCACATCAGGGAGCAAGCCAACTGTGGAACAGTCTGTCAGATACCATTCCAAAGGAATTAATCGCACTGCCGGCAAAGAAGAATCTAATAGCCATTGTTAATAAGAGTAAAGGCTGAGAGGTCTTTTTCAGTGTCTGTTAAATCAGTGCCAGATATGTCACATGAAGACCAGCTGACTGTCATATTGTGTTATGTGCTACACAACAGACCAGTTGAACATTTCATGACCTTCAGAAGCATCAGTTGCCACACAGGGGAGAAACTTCCCTCTGACGGCTCAAAAAACAGGAAAGGCATCAGTCTCCATTGTAGCCAAAGCTATGGGCCAGGGCCGGTAGTACCTATTCAGGGATGCATTGGTTCCTAACATACCATTGTTGGCTAGTCTGCTGTGAACTGGTGCATGGAAGCAATTTTATTTGGGTGTGTGTGTGGATTTGTTCAAGAATGATACAATTATTTCTCTCCATGAACCAGTCACTGGATGACTCTTAAGAGACTCACTACCAGTTGAATGCCTGGGATGCCTGAATTTGTCTCAAGAGACATAGGCCTACCTAAGCTCCTTGCACCTTTGACAAGGAACTATATCGGTGTCCCCACCCCACCCCAAAAAATCACTTTACCACAATAGCCATGGTAGAAATTACTACATTTTATGCAATCCAAGTGCTCTAAGTGTCCTGCCTGAGGGCAAAATGAGGAAGAAGTGTAAAAAAAATAAAATGCACGCCTATGTGCCGCTGTGCAAGAGAGATGAGAAGCTTCCATCATGTTTGATTGCCCCACAAATATGCATCATAAACATCATAGTCGGATAGGTGATTTTTGTGCCCCTGGTGGGGGCTGGTTTCACCAAAGCCAGGTACACCTCAGGGAGAACAGCAAAGCTATGTACACCACAAAAATCTCAAAGCACTAGGGAGAAACAAGGATGGTGAATCTCAAAAGGCAGTTGCAAGGATCCTAAAGGGACAGAATGGACACTTTGGAGGCTGGTATTTTGTGTGACATACTTGATCCATTCAGCAGAAGCCACCTAAGCTTGCAAAGTGCTCAAGCTGAGCCTTCATCGCTGTAAACCTACTGGGGAGTCTAGAAAACGTTCCTCAGGAGATAGTGGGGCAGTTCTGACGACCAGACTGGGGGCTGAAGGAGCACAAACCAAAAGCATAAATCAGCCACAAACCACAGAAGACATGTGGTGATGCTGCCGCCCACAAATTGAAGGCTCATTCAGACTTCTGCTTGTCCCACTGCTTTCCCTGGGAAAGCCCAATCTTTACCGCTGAATCAGAGCAAACTTCAACTGGGTTTTCCCAGGGAAAGTGGCAGGGCAAACCGAAAACTCCCCGGATCAGTGCTTTCTAGACACAGGACAAGCGGAAGTGTGGGTGAGATCTCAGTCACAAAACTGTCTTCAGATTCTTCAATCCCTGATGAAGTGAAGAGAGCCCCAGAACATCAGGGGAAGGCTTAGGCCAATATTGACAAAGGTTTCGTGTCCTGACAAAATTTTCACCCCATATGTGCAGACTGAACATCTGTGCGTGAAATACCCAGACAACCTTCCAGGAGATTTTAATGAAAGCATTTCAGCCATCGTCAAATTCACATCCTTCTCGGATATTGAGAGAAAAGGCGATGAAAGCAATGTGTTTGGATTTAGGGCTTTCACCTGTGATGGAAAATTACTCCCCCAAATGTTGAAACTGCATTGCGTCTGTATTTGAGATGAATGATCCATCACTATCACTATAGTGGAGAATGTTCCTTTTTTAAAAGGATTTTTTTTTAAAAAAAGAAAGGCTTCTGATCCACCATGTCTCAAGCGCAGCTCGCTGCTTTATCCCCTCCTGAGTGCTGCAGAGATTGAATTTGTTAGATCTTTGAATTACGCCAACATGATTCATGACTTTGCCACATCCAAAGCCAGGAAGAGACAGGGGGAAATGCTTAAAAGAAATTAGCGTAGTGAATTATTTATGCTTGGAAAATTTTGATTTGAATATATTTGTTAATTTTTGGTAATTTGTTTTGAGGGCTTTGTGATTTGATTTGCTTTTGCAGCAAGTTCAAGCTGTGGTGCTGTCTTATTCCACTCAGGGCCACAATACCTAAAAAATCACCTCATTTCATAGAGAGGCAATAGATCATTATGCTCCACAAGATAAAGCCTCCCACAGAAAGCATTTCATTAGGAGGTACCTTCCATATGATGTAGGAATCAGGACTTTAGTGTGCTGACACCAGCAGTGTGCAGCCAGTGGACATGGGGGGCTAGGCAAGTCCCCTAAACATTCCCGTTAAAAACGTGCATATTAGGAGGAATGCATGGTGCAAACCTGACAAATTTTCATCAATTTTTTTTTTAAAAAAAGAAATTCAACTGATGCAGAGTGTGTCCTTTCCATCTTAAGACTGGAAAAACGGGAAACAGGGAGATAAACCTAAACTGGTGTTCCCATCCCTTGAGGAGGCGAGAGGCTGAAGCCAGCCCAGCCCTGTAGGTCCTCTGTTGCAAGCCCCAGCTCTTTCGTCCTGGTCAAACAAATCTGGCAGGTTTTTGAACCACTCCTAAACCTCTGCAGGGAGAAGAGAGTGGGCTGCACTTACACACTGCAGACGAGAAATGCATTTATCATATCACAGCCAACAAAAATATACATCCTTCTCAGGGCTTCCCCCCCCCCCAGCTGGAACTCACTGGAACTCAGTACTGGCAACTTTCAGGTGGACACCATTGCCAGGATAAGAGAACAAGGGAGGCATTCATGGTGCGTTCCCGCATCTCTTCTTCTAGCACTTCTCATTCTTCCCCCAGAACTGAAACAGCACATGGATGGGCTTCCTCCTGCTCTGGGTACCTCTGTTCTTCTCCTGCCCAGCTCCGCTGTTCTTCCCAGGGAACAGACTGGCTCCCCACGTGTCCCCTCAGCCACAGTTCCATCACTCCCTCCTTCTGCTGCTTTCTTCATGCCCATCCTCTTCTCTTTCAGTAAGAGCAGCCCTCCGCTGAGGCTCTTTCTAGTCAAGCACCGCAGAAACACAAACACACACCCGAGCTCTCGCCATCATCACCAGGGGACATTTTCACCCACAAGGCACCAAACTCCACTTCTGCTTAACATTCACTTGTCGTATAAATGGAGAACTTGAGCTGGGCCAGCAGAATTAGGCTGGGGCCCGTGTCTGAACCCGGGATTGCAGGGAGAGAGAGGGCTGCCTCCCTCCTTATAACAATTAAGACCGTTCATCCAGGTGTTATCGATTCATTGATTCACAGCGTTTATGCCACGTCCCTTAGCCACAAAGGCTCTCAAGAGCAGCTTACAAAAATCACTTCCAAGAGGGTCGCGGCCTGCAGGCTCACAATCTAAAAAGGCATGGCACATGAGGAGAAAGGAATGAGAGGGAGGAGGAAAAAGCAAGGCTCGAGCACAAGTTTTTGAAGATACAGCCAATGTCAGTGTGGGTCAGTTTCAGTATCTGTCTATTGTTGGTGGCTTATATCAAGGCACAAATGCAAGATATAAATGCTTTAAATGTAACGATAATGTACATGTATTAAATCATCCCCACATGGCAACCAGTGGAAGATCTAGTTCACAACATCCAGAGGGCAGCAAAGCCATGAATTTCCTGGCCATCCCCTGGAGCTTCGGATACATTGGCCAAAACACTTATTCTTGTTATATACACCCTTTTGCTGCATGAACTACAGTCGCGTGTCTACATAAATAGTGTCAGAGAAGCCCAAAAGCAAACGTGAAACTCAGGTATGTGAAAACACTACATGCATTTTCTCACACTCATCCTTTCTCTCCCTGCTTTCAAACTTTAAACCTTGAGGCAGATACCTAGCCCTGGAAAAAACTTAGGTTCCTTCTGCTGATGCTGCAAATTTGTCAAGGACTCCTATCAGCCTTTGCCAACCTGGTGCCCTCCAGATGTTTTTGACGGGGGCTTGCAATCCAAAACATCTAGAGGGCACCAGGTTGACAAAGACTGCCCTGTACAGTCCTGGCCAAATGATCCTCTCTGACACTTTCACAAAATGGGAATAACTGTGGCCTATTTGGAAGAGAGGAAACATGCCACATTTGGCACATTTCCTTTGCTGAAGAGCAAGGGACCTACTCATCCCTGAACCAGTTAGTAAAACTGGCAGCCTAGTTTTTCCTCTCTCTCCATCTTATTTCCCTCTCCTCCTACTTTTTCCCATACACTCTGATGCCTGGACTTCGTGGTTATAAAACAACCCTTGTTTTATATTTTCCTTGGGCATTAAATTAAGTGTTAAATCCAGAGGGGAAAAGTTTGGGAGGTCATTGACTCTCCCAGCTGCTTCTGCCAAGCCCAGAACTATCTTGTCTTGTGATTCCGACTTTTTCTGTGCTCAAAGTTCATGAACAGCAGCTGTAAAAAACGCAGCATTCAAAGGATACAAGAAAAGTAGTACACAGCATAATTGCCAATGTACTCAGAAAACAACCCTAAAGAAAAAGCAGTTCTAAACAGCCACAATTATACAGCTTTCCCCCCCAGCAGGGGCAGGGGGCTTACGCATAACATTATGACAAACTCTACAACTGAACTGGGCAAATCTAGAGTATCTGTACTGACATAACTGGGAGCATAAGCAAAGGGGAGCCAGATTCACCATATTTTGGGGCCGTCTGCTTAGTAATAACAAAATTACTGAACAGATGGGCAAATAGTGTGACGCTTCTGAGAAGTGGCATGCCCACAGTGGGAGCGTGGGTAGGGAGTTTACAGAGCGCAAGCAGAAGTAGGAGAAGGGGGAAATGAGGTTTCTAGATGAAGTCACGTCTGTATTCTACGCCAACCTAGAATAAATTTTACCCTATGGCTCTGTACTAACGGCTACCAAAATACTAGGGCCACATTCACATCATACATTTAAAGCACTTATACACGACTTTGAACAGTCAGGGTCTCCTCTCAAAGGATGATGGGAACTGTAGTTCATGAAGCGTGCTGAGAGTTGTTAGGAGACCTCTGTTCTCCTCACGGAGCTACATTTTTCCAGAGTGGTTTAGCAGTCAATCCTTTTTCATAGGGAACTCCAGGGATTGTAGCTCAGGGAGAGGAATAGGGGGCCTCCTGACAACTCTCCATACCCAGAATTCTTTGGGGGGGGGGAGATGCCATGATTTTTTAAAGCAGCATCAATCCTATAAATGTATGGTATGAACGTGACCTAGAATCCCTGCTGCACCCTTAACTTTATACAGAAAGGGAAAGAACCCATTTAGATGGATTTTTCTTATTTTCCTCATTTATTAAATTTATACACTTCCCTTCATCCAAAGATCACAGGGTAGTTTACAGGATAAAAACACAAAATACATAAAATAATAACACCCCAAGAAAGAAAAACAATAACAGCCCCTTCAAAAACATTTAAAAGGTCACAGATGTTTTAATCAGCCATAGGTCTGGATGAAGAGGGATGCTTTCGACAGGCACCGAAAGATATGTAGTGAAAGCGTCAGGCGAGTCTCCCTGGTGAGGGCATTCCACCACAGAAAAGGGCCCTTCTTGTGTTGCCGCCCTCCATACCTCTTGTGGAGGAGGCACACAAAGAAGGGCCTTGAATGCTGATCTCAGGGTCCAGTTTATATGGGGAGAGGCGGCCCTTAGGGTATTGCGGTCCTGAGCCATTTAAGGCTTTATAGGTCAAGACCAGCACTTTGAATTGGGCCCAGAAACTATTTGGCAGCCAGTGCAGTTGGGCTAGGAATGGCATTATATGCTCAAACAGTTTTGCACCAGTGAGCAACCTGGCCACCAAATTCTGCACTGGCTGAAGTTTCCAAACCATCTTCAGAGGCAGCCCAATGTACACAGCATTACACATTGTCGTATTGTTACTAGAGCATAGTCTATGCACAGGTTACTAGAGCATAGACAACAGATGGGGCATAGCTAGGCCACTAGCTGAAGCTGATGGAAGCATGCCCTCAAGGCCATTTGAGCCTCAAGTGACAGCAATGGATCCACCCCCACCCCCAAGCTACATACCTGCTCTTTCAGAGGAAGTGTAACCCCATCAAGAGCAGGCCGTCTCCCATCCATCTGGTCTAGGGAACCACCCACTAACAGTGCTTCAGTTGTATCTGGATTGAGCTTCAGTTTATTGACTCTCATCCAGTTCATGACCAAGGCAAAACAATGGTCCACCACATCCATGGCCACAGCTGCAGAAGAAAAGGAGAAGTAGAACTACGTGTCACCAGCATATTGCTGACAATGTACTCCAAAACTCCAGATGACCCCACTCAGTGGTTTCATGTAGATGCAGTTAAACAGCATGGGCAATAAGTTTGAACACTGAGGAACTCCACACTGAAGGCACCATGGGGCTGAATGACATCCCCCAGCATTATCCACTGGAAATGACCATTTGTCATCACCTCTGACCACTGAGGCTGATGGAAGCTGCAGTCCACAACATCTGGAAGGCCCAGGGAGGACAAAAAATGCCACAATGAAGGGGGGACACCAGATGTTTGCTAGGACTGGGAAAAGGACAGCCCTCACACCCTCCATTATCATAAGAGCATAAGAAGTGCCTGCAGGATCAGGTCAGTGGTCCATCTAGCCCAGCATCCTGTCCTCACAGTGGCCAATCAGATCTCCAATGGGAAACCCCCAAGGAGGACACGCAAACAAGAGCACTTTCTCCCACCCAACTGGCATTCAGAAGCATTACTGCCTCCAACTGTGGAAGCAGAGCCTGCACTTTGTAGGTGAAAAGGGCTCCCTTGAGGAGGGTGCATTGGCTGCGGCCCCCTCCCACAAATCCCACAGCTGGCTCAGGAAAGAGAGACCATTACCATGAAGCCCAGTCTTCCTCCCATGCCAGACCAAAGCCACCTAGAACTCAAACCCTGTGACTTGGCAACATGGACAGTGGTGCACCGGGGTCATTTCAGACTCTGGCTTTAAAAGCATGCTCTGGTTTAGATGGCAGCGCACCTGGAAGTGTGGCAGGCCGGCCCTGCCGCATTTGGCAGGCCCTCTTGCTGAGTGGGGCCCTGGACCTCTGCCATAAGTCCTGCCCTGACAGTGCCACCAAACACAAACGTCAAACTTGCACACCCAGCGAAGACTGAGGAAGAGGAGGGGGCATCTGTTACCTTTCCGGGAGGGTGTGGAGGCCAGGCTGCATTTGTGGGCATCCTTCTGTGGTATAGCAAATGAATCCACCCTTTGGTGATGGAGGCCTTGGCTGGCTGGCTGCAGCAATGATGGCTTCTGGGCCAAACCAGTTCTGCAGTAGCCTCTTGGACCGAGGCAGGCAAAGTTCCCCCTCAGCCACAATCTCCCCAGGCAGCTCTCCCAGCTGAAGACCTGGCTTCCTGGCTCAAGGAAACTCCAGTCTGTTTTCTTGCAAATAAATGGCTCTCTTCTTCTTCTTCCTCCTCCTCCTCCTCCAGAGCTGTGCCTTTGCTGGAACCCCGTTCCGACTGGAAAGTGCCCAGAATGCTCTCCCCAGAGAGAGCGGGCTGCTGCTGTCACTCGCTGTGAGTCAGGAAACCAGAAAGTCCACCCCATCCTCTCGTTCCCTCTCCTTGGTGGAGCAACACAGGCAGCGAGTCTCAACACATCCAGGGGCCTTTCCTTTGGCAGCAAAGGCGGTGCCCGCCTCACACAAGCTGCTTCGCACACCACTCAAGGAGGGGGATTTTGAGCTGCTTTTGGACTGAGAAGGTTCCCGTGAAGGCCTTCCTGGAGCACTTGGGTGGGTCAGTGCCAGGGGGCAGGTTGCAGACCAAGACTGTTTTCACATTCCTGTTTGCTGTGCATTCACTGTGCTCCTGTGCTCGCAGAATACAATCCAAAATTCATATGTATCCTGTGCTTTGTTCTAAAGTACCATAATACCGTTTGACGCATTGTTTCTCAAACCAGCTTCAGAGTGGTTGGAGTCCTTAAGCCATTCCTATTTGGTCTCCAGCCAAAGTGGGAACACCTGTGCGGGGGGGGGGGAGCGAAGACCTCACCTGCTAAGGTGAGCACCAAAGGAATGATTCTGACATTCATGAAGCTGTGCTGATGTGAACAGGTTGTGGGAGGAAAAGCTGTGAAATGCACCAGGGGGACGGACACCTTCAGTGTACTGAAAGGTGGTCACATGAACACACCCCACATCCACCAGATTCCCAGTTCTTGGAGGATTTCCAGCAGTTGTCCCATAAGCATGGAACTCCCTTTCCCTAGAGGGTCCTTCAGAAAGGAAAGCCATTCAGAACTGTTCTCACACCTTCCTGTTTGGCCTGGCATTCAGGTAGTCAACTTTTTTCGCACTGCTTTGTTCGTCCTGCTCCTCTGCCTGCTGCACGCACAAATTCAGCAGGCAAAAGTTTTCCCTGGCATGGAGAGAGGAAGCTATACAGTGGTGCCTCGCAAGACGAAATTAATTCGTTCCGCGAGTCTCTTTGTCTTGCGGTTTTTTCGTCTTGCGAAGCACGGCTATTAGCGGCTTAGTGGCTATTAGCGGCTTAGCTGCTATTAGCGGTTTCGTCTTGCGAAGCAAGCCCATAGGGAAATTCGTCTTGCAAAGCACCTCAAAAAACGGAAAGCTCTTTCGTCTAGCGAGTTTTTCGTCTTGCGAGGCATTCGTCTTGCGGGGCACCACTGTACGAGGAAAAGCTGCACCTGTTTAATTTCTGCGAGTGTGTCAAGCTGTTTCAAACAGCACAGGAGCAGAGGCAAGGACAAAAGTTGGCAAGCCAAGGTAACTAGAGCTGAACAGAAATGGTTGTGTGTGTGTGTGTTTATTTTCTATAAAAAGAAACTGATCAGGTAAATAAACGAACCATGCATGATCCATCTTCACATGACAGCCTCACCGGGGAGGGGGGAAGTTTGGCTGTATTATTATAACTATTCTTATTTCAAAATGAGAAGAAAATAGCGTCACAACTAAGGATCTGTTTCTCTCCACCCCATCACCGTTAATTACCTCATAAACCCCTGTTCATTTGACAGCTGCGTCTCTAGGCACAGTAAGATCAAGGACACACAAGAAGAGCAACGACTCAGTTCCAGAATTCTCTCTGAAAAACAGAAGGACGGGTTGTTTTCAAAGCTTCAGCTGCGTGAGTCTCTCCCCCCCCCCCCCGCAATTCTCCCACATATTGTAGAACATGTTAATTCAAAATACAGCTTACAAAAGGATTCCAGTAAAAGGCTGTTATATCAATGAATGGAGGCCGAAAGAGTCAGGGGTCTTCACCTCTTTTGTGGGGCTTGGGAGTACATTTGGAAATCTAAGAAACAGGCATGGGCAGCACAAATTACCCATTTCACAGACAAATAAGTGGTGATGTTCAGACATATCCACACAACAAAACTAGGGGCTTTTTCACACTTACCTTTTGCTCTCCTCTTTCCAGACTCTGTTCAAGTCTTAAAGCTCTGTGTCTGAGCTCCCTTTTTCTTTTTTGCTCCTGAGCTTTTCCTGCAAAAACCTGCTCTTTAAAGCTGAATCGGAGCAAACAGCTATTTGTGGAAAACCCGAATTGCTGTTTGGCCTGATTGAGCACTAAAGAAAAGTTTTTTGTTAGGAAAGCTCTGGAGCAAAACAAAGAGCAATTGGATACGGAGCTTTATATGTGGCCCTGTGCCTGAAAACAGAGGCAAAAGGTAAGTGTGGATCAGCCTAGGTTTTTTTAAAAAACAAACCCTACACATCCTCCGAAGCAAGTAACACAGAGCCCAATAAAGCCGGCAACCCACCCCCCAAACGAACACTCCCCTCAACTGAACAATCATCCTAAAGGAACAATACCTACAAACCAAGCAAAATAAAACCAAACCAAACAAAATACACACCATGCAACAAAACAAAGGAGACTCGCATGTGGGGCCCAGAGGCATTGTGGAGAAAGTAGGTAAGGAGGCTGTATATATGCACTTTCCAGCCAGTCCAGTGCCACCCACAAAAATAAAATAAATGAAACCCAATTTTTACAAAATTGGGAGATATAGTGGGCCTACTTATGTACCAAGTGTGGGGGGGTGTTTGGGTTTTGAGGGTGCCATGATGCCCATGGGCACCACATTGGGAATCCAAGGAATCTCCTACGGAAACCTAAAGACAGCCAATTTACGGCAACAGAAATCATGGCTCTTGGGTAGTTAGACGCCTCCTTTATCAGAGGCCTCCCTTATGCTTCCAGCGCTTGTCTATGGAAAGCTCAGAAACCCACAGGACGCTCTGGATGGATTTAGCAGAGTGGAGATGCAAACAAGATCCCTGGACAATGTTGCTTATATGTTTGGAGAATCCGCAACTGCCTTTGCAACCAAAACAAGCTCTCAGTGTGGAGGATTAATAACACACATACAGTGGTACCTCGGGTTACATACGCTTCAGGTTACAGACTCCGCTAACCCAGAAATAGTACCTCAGGTTAAGAACTTTGCTTCAGGATGAGAACAGAAATCGTGCTCCAGCGGTGCGGCAGCAGCAGGAGGCCCCATTAGCTAAAGTGGTGCTTCAGGTTAAGAACAGTTTCAGGTTAAGAATGGACCTCCGGAACGAATTAAGTACTTAACCTGAGGTACCACTGTATTCCCAAAGGAAAAATAAATCAGCATACTACAAAGAACACGAATTTATATGCAAATGGATGAAAAAACTGAACTCCTGCAGGATTAGAAATTGTCCTCCTCACCTAAAACATGGTTTTCTGAAGGGAGGGCAGCAGCATTTCCAGAATAGACCCAGAACCTGCTGGTTTTTTTTGGGGGGGGGGGAGAAATCTACAGGGCAAATATTTCTGCCTTCTTTGCTCATCCTTTTAAATGCATTTTCCCCAGGCCCTCACATCCCCTTTGCCTCCTTCCCCAGGCTAAATTGCTCTTTCTCCTGTCCAGCCACAAGTTCTTCTCCTTCACCACTTACCCTTCCCTCAGGCTCATTTCTCTGTCTTCTGCCTGCTTTGCTCCCCTGCTTTGCAGCTATCCTTGCTCTGACCCCTGTCACTAAGACCCAACCCTTTGGTGCTCATCTTGTCTGTGACATCAACCAGTGGCAACCAATGGCAGCAGCACTGGGCAGCAACTTGAGCAACAATGACATGTGTTTTTAAAAGCTGGAAGTCACCCACTCCAGATGGACTCCCCACCAACACAAGATTAGGTTTTGAATAGGCTATGGCTTTGAAAAAGAGGTCATGCATGCTCCTCAAAAGATAATGAAAAATCAAGTTGATCAACCTGATGCCATGAAGATTGGGGCATGTTAACCAAAACAAAACGTTTGCGAAACAGCTCATCAACTAAAAGGATGAAAATAAAACCTCTCCAGCGTTGCAGAGAGGCGGCATTCCTAGCCCTAGCCTGGAGACCCCAGGCAAAACATGAGCTCTACCGCTGAGCTTTACCTCTTCCTACTATTCTCCAAATGTTTCATGCCATGAATGCCACCTGCCCCAGATTCTTAAGGGTATCCCTTGTCTTCTGATACGTCCCCCTGGAAATAAATGATGCTGTCCCTGTTCAGGCTTTTGGGGAGAAGCAATTCTACAAACTTCAGTGGGGCTTACTCCAGTGTAAGGACAGAAAGGATCTGTCCATTTCAGTTCTCTTGGGCTCTCATTTTTCCAGTCTTAAACTCAGGCCTCCACATTTTGCAGCAACATGTGAGGAAAATTCATCAGCATTCTACTGCAAATTTCTCCCAATAAACACATTTTTATATGTAGTTTTAACTAATGTACACATTCTGCAAGCAGAGTTCCTCTAACACAATGTATTCATTTTTACTCACACTTTCCCCTAATAGATGCATTTTTGTAAGCATTTCTTGGCTGGTGAACTGCATAACTATTTCAGATACAGTGGTACCTCAGGTTAAGAACTTAATTCTTAACCTGAAACTGTTCTTAACCTGAGGTACCACTTTAGCTAATGGGGCCTCCCGCTGCCGCCACGTGATTTCTGTTCTCATCCTGAAGCAAAGTTCTTAACCCAAGGTACTATTTCTGGGTTAGCGGAGCCTGTAACCTGAAGCGTCCGTAACCCGAGGTATCACTGTATGTGAAAATTTCAAAGGACAACAGTGTTTTGCTTGTTGTTGTTGTTGTTGTTGTTGTTGTTGTTGTTGTTGTTGTTGTTGTGCTACCTATCTGACTGGGTTGCCCCAGCCACTCTGGGCAGCTTCCAACAAATTTAAACACCAAACACAGTAAAACATCATACATTAAAAGCTTCCCTATACAGAACTGCTGGTACTGTTTCAGATAGTGTGAATTTGATTGATACAGCTTCAAATGAGATCTGCATCCCTACTCCAGAGTAAGTCCACATAGGTTTACAGCAACAATCCCATGTCCAAGGATAAAAGACAGACAGGAAAGACAACGTTTCCTGTTTGACATCAATCTTGTATACACTTGCTCCTAAGAAAACATGCGCACAATCAGGACACAAGTGTTCATCTGATTAAACACTCTTAAGTTCTAAATAGAATTGTGATGATGGACAGTTTCCAAACACCCTGCTGCTTCTGAAGACAGAGTGGGGAAGAGGGAGAGAGATTTGGGTTAATTCATATTTTAAGGGGGAACCTACCTAATCTGCACTTCCCGAAATGCAAGGTAAACCAAAACTCGGCTATCCTTTGAAATTCACACTTCCCCAAATCCTGGGATTCAGTTCTCCAAGCAAATAATGTGTGCAAGATGCCTATATTAAGGGAAGGCGTGCATAAAATGCATATGTTGGTAGAAAAGAAATAAACATGCATATATGAATGGAAAATCTGAATAAAATCAAACCTGAATTCAAAACAGCAAGACTGCCTGCCTTCACTCCTGCCTTTTGGTTTTGGGTGGACACAATTTTGCACAAATCACAGGGATTCTGCTCTCCAGGCCACAATTTCATTTCCGGGGAAGATTTTTTTTTAAAAAAACCAACCAGCTTCAAAATGAACTAGGCAATCCCTTCTCCACTGTCTGAATCTAGAGAAAGAGACAGACTCGCCAAGCAAGACCCAAAACAAACCATTAAGCCCTTTCTCCATCATCTGGACTTCCTGGTTCATTTTGAAGCTGCTTTGAGGTCTTCCTGGTGCGTGTGTAAGACTGCTATTTCTCGACAGAATCATAGAATTTTAGAGTTGGAAGGGATCTGGGTCATCTAGTCCAATTCCCTGCATCAATTTTATCTGTCAGTTTACACATTGTCTAAAAACACAGCAGCAGGCTCCTCATAAAGCAATCGCTTCAAGTGGTACCTGAAAATTTTGCTACATAACTTTTGTTCTATGAGGACTAGAAACTTGCTTTTTAAAATAATTAAAAATGAAGTGCAGGTTTTGGGGCCTCTGCTGACTCTGGGCCCGAACACAAAAGTGTCCCCTGTCTCTCCGCCCACCTTCCGGTTGGCCCTGGAGCTTCCCAGAGGCATCCATGTTTAACAAACTGATCTGAATCAATCATGGAGGAAGAGTGGGGGGGGCAGTTCTAAAACCAAAAAAAGGCAAGGGATGGTGAGGAATGCTGAAAGAGCTTTTGGTCAGACAAGCCTACTCAGATACGTAGAACGTTGACAGGTGTTTTAACGAGGCTTATTGTTAATTTTAATTACTTTTTGAATATTTCAAATACAGTGGTGCCCCGCAAGACGAACGCCTCGCAAGACGGAAAACCTGCTAGATGGAAGGGTTTTCCGTTTTGGAGGCGCTTCGCAAAACGAATTTCCCTATGGGCTTGCTTCGCAAGACGAAAATGTCTTGCGAGTTCCTGCGGGTTTCCCCCCCCTTTCCCCCCCCTTTTCCTAAGCCGTTAAGCCGCTTATCAGCTGATCCGCTGATAAGCCGCTTAACAGCTGATCACTAAAAGCTGCTAGACCGCTAATAGCGCTAATCCGCTAAGCTGTCAATGGGCTTGCTTTGCAAGACGAAAAAACCGCTATACGAAGAGCCTCACGGAACGGATTAATTTCGTCTTGCGAGGCACCACTGTAGCAGTTTTTATTGATAGTTTTACTGTTCATTCTTTTGGCAAACCTCTTCAAGGGTTTTTTCCCCTTGCAATTAAGCGGCGTACAAATTTTACAAAATACAGTAAAATAAATAAGTGCCGTTATGTTGACTGGCTCAGGCTCTCTTTTGGAACCTCGCCTGGAATGCCTCCACTCACTGCACCCCAAGGTGGGGCTTAGGTGGGCGGGTGTATCTCACCTAGCAGGTTATCAGAAGAAATATCTCAGGTAGGGGGAAATCTTTCGTTCAACCCAACCCTGGGAGTAGTGGATCCATCAGCACAACACAAGCAAACAAAAACATGGGTGTGCTTCAAATATGGGGAAGAAAGACAGGCAGGCAGGGAGGGCACCATGTGGGAGAACAGGCCGGCAGACACCCAGATCCTCTGGCATTCCAGACGGTTCAGCACAAGAGCACTCCTGACACCAATTCAGGGATCAGTCCTTAGGTATACTGCCGAGGGAACAGGCAATTCTCTGCTTGGTCAGAGAGCTTTCCCTCTTCACTTCATGTCCATCACCACCAAGCTCCTCTCTTGAGAGTGCAAGTGCTACCTGCTGCCACTCCCCATCAGGCTCCTCCCCCAAAACTGAGACCTCGCCTTCAGCTGCCAGGCTCTGCCTCACTAATCTCAACGATTGAGTCTCAAGAGACCTGGTGGTGATCTTGGGACCTGGCGAGAGGAATTCGGCAGGTGGGGGTGTCGCCCTCAGCCCAGTATACCTGGCAGTTCCCCCACTGTGAGAAGTGATGTTACAGGGAACCAGGCAGAGGGCCTTCTCGGTAGTGGCGCCTGCCCTGTGGAATACCCTCCCATCAGATGTCAAGGAAATAAACAACTATCTGACTTTTAGAAGACATCTGAAGGCAGATCTGTTTAGGGAAGTTTTTATTGTGTTTTTAATATTCTATTGGGAGCTGCCCAGAGTGGCTGGGAAAACCCAGCCAGATGGGTGGGGTATAAATAAATTATTATTATCATCATCATCATTATTATTTAGTATATAAGGACCCTTTGCAGAGAGCCGTGGTGCAGCTGTAGATTGCTGGATTTGTATGCAGAAGGTCTCAAGATGGGCATCTATGGGTGAAAGAATCTCACAGAACACATCTGGGGGAAAGCCTTTAAAAAACCAAAACAAAAAAAGACCCTGTAGAGCTGCTCCCAGGTAGACGAAACCAGATGGAGTGACGATCACCCTACTCACTTTATCAAGGCTAAAATTAATCTGTGCCCCTCACCTCTCACGTGCATCTCAGTTTTGGCTCCAATGCAGATCTCCTGGAATTGATCGAACACTGTAATTATTTTGTCATGAGACTCTATTATACCATACTTCCCCCCCCCTTTTTTTGCAGGGGTGGGGGGAGCGTCCCTTCCTTGGCGAACATTCAAAAGGTTCTCGACACTTGTGAGGAAACCCGCTCTTGTGGCTTTTTGCACCTGGCTGGTTAGCTAAATCAAGGGGAAAGTGGAGATTAAGAACTTAAGGCCATTGGCCCATCTAGTCCGGCATCCTGTTCTCACGGTGACCAACCAAAGATATGAGGGGAAACCAGTAAGCAGGACCTGAGCACAGGAGATTTCTCCCCTCCTGTGGCTTCCAGGGACCGGTTTTCAGAAGCATTACTTCTTCCAACTGTGGCGGCAGAGCATAGACATCATGGGTAGTCATCATTAGCCGACTCTCCTCCATGAATCTGAACAATCCTCTTTTGAAGCCATCCAAGTCGGTGGCCACCACTGCCTCCTGTGGGAAGGAGTTCCATAGTCTAACTAAGTGCTTTGTGAAGAAGGACTTTCTTTTAACTCCTGAAGGTGTGTTCCACAGATGGGATTGACACTGCGCACCTCAACTCCATTGTTTTCCACTAGTACATTAAGGTGTGGGGAACCTAAGGCCCCCCAGATGTTGCTGGACCACAACTCCCATCATCCTTGGCCACTGCCCATGCTTCCTGAGACTGATGGGAGTTTTAGTTCAGCCTCATCTGGCAGGCCAAAGGTCCCTCACTCCTGCTCTACAGAGTCAGGCATTCAACATATCTCCTTCTCACTCGGGTCTCATTTTCATGGAGTTCTCAACCTGTGTCCAAGCTGTACCACTTCTAAATGAAGAGGGGGAAGATCTCATATGATGGAACATTCTCTGCAAATAATTCCTCTCCCCCCCCCCAAAAAAAAATACAAGTGCTTCAGGGAAGAGGCAAAGCTGGAACTTGGCAGGCTAGATTTCTGCATGCAGAGACTTTCTAAATGAGGGGCATTTAGTAATGAGGGCATTTAGTCCAGGGACCAAATGCAATCTTTCGGAGGAGGCGTTGCTTGCTGTTTTGTCTGTGCTTTATTTGGGGCAGGGGGTTGGGGTATAGTGCTTTGCTTTGGGGGAAGGGTCCTGAGTATCACAATATATTTTTTGTCCGTGAAATGGGCAGCAGCCCACACCAGCTCCTTAGATTTCAAAATATGCCTCCGGGTGCAATAAAGCTTGGGAACCCTTCCAGCACAAACCATGAACCCAGAGTCATTCCTATTTCAAACTGCTTCTGATTGTCTGGGTAAAGAAAAAATGTTTTTGTTTGCTCTAGCCTTAGTCAAATGCGAATATATACATGCGTATCGGCAAATTTGCAACCCACTCCTTTCTTGATCTGCCCAGTGTTCCATGCCTCTCAAATTCTGGTTGAACTAGAATGATTTCTCAAGTTCATTCCAGATTTGGACCCTGTGCCACAACTTTTCAGCTGCAGCTTTTTTTTTTTTTAACTGCACCCAAGGAATTTTGACTTGGTTGCAGTGTCCTCATACCAGGATGGTTCGGAAGCTGTTTACCAAGTCAGATCAATGGTTCCTCTAGCTCAGTAGTGCCTGCACTGGCTGGCAGTGGCTTGCCAGGGTTTCGTACAGAGACTTTTTCCAAGCCCTACTTGGAGATGCCATTGGGGATGGAACCGAGGCCCTCCTGCACAGAATCATAGAATTGTAGAGTTGGAAAGGACCATGAGAGTCACGAGAGTGCAAACCCCTGCAATGCAGGAATCTTTTGCCCAACGTGGGGCTCGAACCCACAAGCCTGAGATTAAAAGTCTCATGCTCTCCTGGATCACTGAGCTACGGCCCTTGTCCAGAGTTGGTGTTTTGTGTATTGCAACATCCACTTTCAGAGGACTGGGGGAGAAAGTCCCTGAGGAACTGAAAGTGATAGCAGACTGAGCATGGTTTGGACATTTTTTATACATAAATGGGACAAATGAGGGTTTCTAATGCCACCCAGAACTCTCCAATCCAATCCCAAAGTCAGATGAGGAGAATTTCAGAAGCATCCCTAACTCAGTGTCCACCTGGATGGGAACAGCGTGGACTCCAGACTTCGCCGTCTCTTTGACACCATAAGTGGGGTGAGGGGTTTGCATTGTGCTCCTTGTCAGATGAAGGCCAAACGCCCTGAGCTTTGGCGGCAACCCAGCCCCACACCAGCCACTGCTTTTCCTCTGAGAAGGCCTCATGGAGGATGTGAATCGCTGAGCACATTGTCTGGAAGGCGGGGGGAAAGCTCAGAGGTTGGCGGGGGGGAAGGGAGCAGAGCCTGTCCCAGAAGCAAGACAGAAAGTTCCTTGTAGTAACGCAGGAAAACTAGGTTAGCCCCGGCCGGATTTCACAGTCTGCCGTGCACCGTTGGCCGAGAAACAGGGCTGCACAGCATTTTGAACCACTTGCCATTGTTTTGGGCTGGGCCCCTGCCACAGGAAAGAACGTTAAAAGGCATTCCTCCTTCCCAGGGCAAACCATCAAGGCTCAGCTCAAAGTTTTCAGCTAGTGTATTTTTAGCCTTCGGGGGTATTCCTGCAAGTTCCAATTCAAAAGGCTTGGTAGTGTGGCCACAAACTTCAGAGTCCCCTGGTGCAAATGCCAAGTCTTGCAAAAAGAAAAAATCTGGCTCCCCTTTTGCGCCCTTGGCAGCTGTCAGCATGCATCAATTTATCAGGTTTGAAGCCTTTCCCCATTGAAAACCTCCATGCCAGGAAGAGGTCCGCCTGCTAGATTTCAGCATGCCAGCAGCTATTTAATTTCTGCTGCTAAAGGGAGAGGAACAAGGGCCAGTAAAAATGTTGGCAACCCTGCCTCTGCTACAAACAAACAAGGTCCCCTTGCACTGGGAACTATGCCTCAGTCTTCCACCTGGAATATGGGGATAACAGCAAGACTAGAACTGGTGTAAGGGTGACAGGAGCCTGCCGCACTTCTAAGACAATGCACAAATGCTGGTTGTTATACCCATAGAATAGAGAGTAATGTATCCATAATGGAAGGAAGGACGGCCTTCTTGCAGAGGGAAAGCCCCTCTTATTCTCCATCCCCCTCCCATGAAGGGGGGGAAAGGCAGCTGATGGGCAGATCTTGCACAGAAGAGAGCGAGAGCGCTCAGCTCTGTAATGAGAAGGGATGGGCGAAACAACCTCCTCACCATTTGCTCGCTGAGTTACGAATCCAGCATAATAAACCTTGAGGAAAACCCTCTCCTCAGTGCTTGACAATTTTATATCTAGATCCTCAAACTCAGCCCTCCAGATGTTTTGGGACTACAATTCCCATCATCCCTGACCACTGGTCCTGTTAGCTAGGGATGATGGGAGTTGTAGTCCCAAAACATCTGGAGGGCAGAGTTTGGGGGTGCTTGATCTAGATGGATATAGACAGATGTGCCCACTCTCTGACCCACATATTTGACACCCCACACAGCTTTACATGACCATCTCAGACTATGTGTCTGAGAGAGCTGAATCCTTCCTGCAAGCACAGGGAGGAAAGATTCTAGACTGAGCTCTGTCTTCATTTTCCCACATCCGACCAGATGCAGGAGCCCCAGCCTTTATCAAATTAAACCTGCTCATCTCCTCCGCATCCTTCATTCCCCTGCCTCACAATTCCAGCTCCGGCTACCCAAGCATGAAATGGAAAGCCAGCTTCCTTCGGAATCCACCCAAAATATCATGCAGAGAGACAGTGGAAGGGGAAGATCCACCGACGCTTAATTTCATGCAACAATCGCAACTTAACGTAACGTGTGGGGAAACTCCTCGACATGCGACGCACGTGCATTTAAATTCTTCCTCATTAGATCTTTGCAAATGAACCAGTGTGGAATTGGTTCATTCGTTTACAGGGTTCCGGCGAAGGTGGAAAAAGCCGGGTATCCACGCCTGTCTCACTCCATTTACATCTCTAAAGGGTTTCCTGGCTGGGAAGCCTACTCAGAACAAGAAGGGGGAAAGAGAGCAATGCTTCTACGCTCTGTGTCTGCTTCTGATGCTTTCAACAAGGAAGCTCCCGCCAAACCAAAGACACACATGTTCTCACTCACACGCCTCATTATTCCACGAGAAATTATGGCTTTCAGTCGGGGAAATGTTACCTGGTGGCTCAGTGTAACCCAGATCTCCATTGTCTTGGCTCGGTTGTATCGGAAGCACAACGCCAGACTCTCCCCAGATCAGGTCCAGTCGTGGTTGCTACAAAACCGACCTGCTCTTCCCAGCTGTGCGGAGAGGAAAACCCCCTCCGTCAAAGCATATCCCTGTGTCATAACAGCCAGCCTAGCTCCGCGAACATCCCTGGTGTTGCCATAGCGACGGCTTACCTCCAGCAGCGGTCCAGGGGCTCCTGCTCTTGAGATCTCTCCAGCGTCAGCCGTGCAGAAAGGACCTGCGAGAGATTCCCGGTTCAAGTTCCAGATGTGGGTGTCGGACCGACAGACAGATGGGGGTGCTCATCCCCCACAGGGGGCTCATCGTGTGGCTGCTGAGAGAGAAAGACGAACATGAATTCATTGCCCTGTCTCCGACGAAATCTGCCGCCCAGCCAGATGTTTCCCTGTAGCAGCCAACAAGGCATTAGAGCAGCTCATGAAGGCAGCCCTTGTCCCCGACACGCCCAGAACAAGGCGAATGATCTGATCCCGGCAGTTTCCTTTGATCAAGCTTCACACTGAGCATGTGGAGTAAATCATGTTTTCCCCAAGTCACAATTCCATGCCCAGTTATGAACGGGCAACATAAGCATCCCGGATCCCCAAACCACCTGCAGATTCTTTGCAAAGGGATAGCAGGTGCTTGTTTTTATTGGGGGAGCGAGGAAGAAGAGCCCACTGTGCAGAAGATAATTACTTTAATTATATATATGCATTTTTCGACTCGGTATTTTTAGCCTTCCCTGCGTTTGTTGGCAACTTAGAAATAAACGAAATCAAGCACGTGCAATATTCAACTGAAACTGAAGTGCAATTCATCACACATGCAGATGATGTTTCAATTTCCCCCTCTCCTAAAGACCTGAGCAGCTGCAAAGGCTTTATTGATACTAATGCTAGGGTCCCCAAAGTGGAGTTCGTGGGCACCTCTGTACCCTCTGATACCAACTTGGCACCAGAAAAGCCCCTTTTAATTTTTTTGCCCAAAAGATAATATCATTACAAAACAAATACAATATTTTATCTATATGCGTACAAATAAAACATAAGTATAATTCAATTTTTGGGGAGGGATTATTTGTTTTTGGGAAAGATATTGCCTGTTATTTCGCCTGCATTTTATTTGTTATGGGGTGCCTGAAATGGTTTGCCTACTTGGCAGAGTTTCTTGCGTTGCAAGTGTTTCTTGTGAAATATGGGGGGTTTTTTAGGAATAATTAAATAATTCTCCAGGGTTTCAGGCAGGGGTCTCTCTCTCTCTCAGCCCTACCTGGAGATGCCAGGGATTGAACTAGCAACCTTCTGCATGAACATAGCAGACAACTGCATCTGGGGGAGGGCTAATCCAGAACTGCCCCCACCCTGCCATGCTGGGAGTTCTCTCTGTTGTGCCAGAAGGACCTTCCATTATTGCATTTTGTACCTGGGAATCCAACCAAGGAGCCCGACAGATCCGTGTATATTTGGAAGGGAAGGAATTGGGGGAATAGGACCCCCCCCCTTGCCCTCCACAACAAGATGCCAAGATTAAAGGGCTTTCTTCAGTCCCCTTTCAAGATGTATCCAACTCACAAGGTTATCACTCACCCAGCTGATTAGTTCATCATACGACCGATGGCTGGGATTACGGACGTAGTGGCCCTTCTTCGTCCCCTGTGAGGACTTGCAGCTGGGACTTTTCAGGGAGAGATTTGAGTGCGCAGACCCCTCCACATTTGCACCATGAAATGCAGGGCTCTGAAATGCAAAGCGATATACTGTATTCGCATTATAGATCGCCAAGGATATCTAACTGTCCGATTCTAAGACCGCAAGCTTTACTTTCAGAGAGAATTAGTACAGTTTCTTACTGTTAAGATCCATGTTGTTGTTTTTTAATACCTGAATTTCTTTGCCCTTGGGGATCAGATTCAAGAAAGGGGGGGGGGGAGGTAAACAAACAAACAAACAAATCAACCAGCTATCTCCCGGGCTCTTCACTGATCCAGCTGCACACCATGCATAATTGTATACCGCTTTCAAGGATAGGAAAGAGCCTCTTGCCTCTGACCCCAGGGAGGGGCTGCAGTTGATGCACAGCGCGGACAGTGATGGGACAGAGGGACTAAGGGTGCAAGTCAGCGGAAGGAAGCCTTGGATATTCCTGGTAATATTTAGGATATTTGGGGAGGGATAGTACCTCTGGTGGGGGACATGTCGCGCTCCTTCTGGGCAGGGGTGCTAACTTGAATAAAATACTGTGGGGCCCAGGTAAGCCCCACCCCATATAACTGATCACATGATGCAGTGCATAAACACTATTGGAATGGGAATGCCCATCAACTTTGTGGGGGCCCAGCTCCCTCAAATACTTTATTGTGGAGGCCAAAGCACTCATGGCCCCTAGGAGTTGGCTCCTATGCTTCTAGGGTAGTTTGTCCACCTTTCTACAGAAGGCTAGTTTCCACACATACACACACACAAAAGACACACACGCCACTTTTCTATCCTCCATCGAGGCAAGCAAAAGGCAGGATCAGCATTGTAGGACACATTCCAGCCAAGCAAAGACACTCGAGGAGGGAGTGAAGCAAACTCAGTGAGGAAAGTAGCCTGGGCAGAGTCTGGAGGGCCTAGAAGGCCTCAACAGACACCTCGGGCCTAAGGTTCCTCACCCATCACTTAAGGGGGGGGGGGAGAGACATAATAAGTCTATTACCCCTTTTCAGCCACGATACTGAAACTAAACCTCTGCATTAAGAGGCACTCTACCTCTAACTACCCATTGCTGGGGGCAAACTGGGGGTGAGGGTTGCTGCCTTCAGGCTCCAGTGGTGGGGTTCTGCCTGGTCACTGCCGGACACAAAACTCTCTGTGGGGTCCCCTCCTCCTCGCCACGCCAACCAGCCCAATCGCCAGCCCTCTCCCCCAGTGCCAAATCAACAAAACTACCCAAAGGGAAGGGAAGGATGAAGCTGCATGTCCTCCCCACTTGTTTTTGTTCAGAAGGGTCAAGCAGAGGAAGAACAGGGCCAGGAGGCTCCAGTGGGGTTGGGGAGCGACTGTCGGCACCAGCGAAGGGGTGGGTGGGCCCTGGGAGGTTGCCTGACAAAGCCTGCTGCAAGCACCCAGCCCTGAATCTTACAGGAGCCTCAGCAAAGGAGGAAAGTGGCTGGAATGTGGTGCATATTTTTCCTTTAAAAAGAAGCAGAAGCAGCAGCAATCGAGGCTTCTCTCTCTCGCTCTCTAGGCCGCAATCCAGCCTATGAAGATGCTTCTTGCCCAGGGCCGGAAATGAAAGGAGAGATAACGTCTCAGGAAAGATAAAAACCGTGGAACAAAACAAATCTTCGGGTCTGACAGGAATATGTACAGGACAAAGTGGGTTGAAGTGGAAACGCAGCAGCCACTTTCGTTGCGCTGATAATCCACCCACCACGCAAACACATCCATCTGGAATCTCTCTCTCTCTTTCCACACGCACAGACACTCTCATAGACTCATAGAACTGCAGAGTGGGAAGGGACCCTGAGGATCCTCTAGTCCAACCCCCTGCCATGCAGGAATCCCAGCTAAAGGCCACCCAACCTCTGCTTCCAAGGAAGGAGAGGCCACCACCTCTCATGGGAGTCTGCTCCTTTCACGTAAGTTGAATCCATTGTTATGGGTCCTACCCTCCAGAGCAGGAGAAAACAAGCCTGCTCCATCTTCCATGTGACAGCCCTTTAGATATTTGAAGATGGCCGTTGTAGCTCCTCTCAGTCTCCTCTTTGTCAGGCTAAACATGCCCAACTCCCTCAACGGTTCCTCATAACACTTGGTTTCCAGACCCTTGATCATTTTGGTTGCCCTCCTTTGCCCACACTCCCAGCTTGTCAAGATCCTTCTGAAATTGTGGTGCCCAGAACTGGACACAGTATTCCAAGTGTGGTCTGACCAAGGCATAATAGAGCGGAGACTATTGCTGCCCTTGATCAGGAGACTATACTTCTGTTGATGTAGCCTAGAATAACATTAGCTTTTTTTGCTGCTGTATCACACTGTTGTCTCTCTCCCTCTCTCCTTCTGGTAGGGCTGGCATCTCTCAACCCCCCACCTCCCCTCCAGTTTCCTAACGTCTTGCCCCATCATTCCATCTCCATGGTGGGATGTGGGGGGAGAAGAACTGCACTTGTGGAGTGTGTGCTGGTTAGTTTTCCCTTCCGGTAAGGATGGAACTGGAAAAGCTGCCTGCCTGAAACCCCGAAGAGCCATTGCCCGCAGACTGTCTCGCCAGAGTGGTGCATGCTCTGGTTATCTCCCACTTCGACTACTGCAATGCGCTCTACATGGGGCTACCTTTGAAGGTGACCCAGAAACTACAACTAATCCAGAATACGGCCACTAGACTGGTGATTGGAAGTGGCTGCCAAGACCATATATAACACCGGTCCTGAAAGACCTACATTGGCTCCCAGTACGTTTCTGAGCACAATTCAAAGTGTTGGTGCTGACCTTTAAAGCCCTAAACGGCCTCGGTCCAGTATACCTGAAGGAGTGTTTCCACCCCCATCATTCAGCCTGGACAGTGAGGTCCAGCTCCGAGGGCCTTCTGGCAGTTCCCTCATTGTGAGAAGTGAGGTTACAGGGAACCAGGCAGAGGGCCTTCTCGGTAGCGGCGCCTGCCTTGTGGAATGCCCTCCCATCAGATGTCAAGGAAATAAACAACTACCTGACTTTTAGAAGACATCTGAAGGCAGCCCTGTATCAGGAAATTTTTAATGTTTGATGTTTTATCATGTTTTAAATATTCTGTTGGGAGCCGCCCAGAGTGGCTGGGGAAACCCAGCCAGATGGATGGGGTATGAATAATAAATTATTATTATTGCCAATCTGCACAGACAACCCTGAGCTAGGTGGACCAACAGTTTGTCACAGTCTTCTTTGTATGCATAAAGTCCCAGGTTCAACCCAGCTGATGCTGGGAAAGACTCCTGACCAAGGATGAAGCAGAATATCTAAGTGCACAGGATCACAGTGTCCTTATGACCCTTGGCAGCTTCACCCTTGTCCTTTTAATTATCCCAGTGACTTGAAATGTTTTATACTGTGATGACAATAAAGGTATTTGATTTCATTTGATTTCATTTGCCTCCGGACCAACATCCTGGAGATACCCCACTGCCAGTCAAAGTCAAGAAAACCAAGCTGGATGGGCGGACTCTGCAGAAGGCAACTTTCTATGTTCTCAGGTTTCTTGACTCTTTAACAACTTGCCCCATCATTCCACCTGCATGGTGGTGTGGGAACATGTGCCCATTACACAGCTGTTTTTTAAAGGGCTGGCTGGCAAATTTTACCAATGATTTATTAAGTAAAAGCAAAGGCGCACCTAGGATCCCTTGCACCCCTGGCAGCCCCACCAGGGGGGGAAAATCACTTTACCGCAATAGCCTTAGTAGGAATTACTTTATTTTATGTGGCCCAAGTACAGTACTCAAAGCATCTTGCGTGAGGGCTAGGCAAGAAAGAAGAGCCCCCCAAAATTGCACACTTTTGTGCCACAATGTGAAAAGGATGGGAAGCTTCTGCTATGTTTGATCTTGGCATGAGAGCAGCAGCACGTTGCCGCACACCTGTATGTCATCAACTCCATAGGTGATTTGGGGGGGGGGGAGGCTGTGCCACCAAGCAGGTGCTGGTTTCACCAACCCCTAGGTATGCCTTGGAGTGTAAGATGTGAAGACTTGCAAATGCTCACCTTAGCACAGGGTCTGTTGTCCCTACCTCTGCAAAAAACCTGCATCACCAAGCTTCTGCTTCTCTGTAAAGGTATGTTCACGTTAGCAGCTTAAATGTAGTGAGGTCATTACCCCATGATCTATTTGTTGCCTGCTCTGCTCCCAGATATCTAGGCAGGTAACCATCAGTTCTGTAATGTTTAAGCAAACCGGTTAAAGGGTGTGTGTCCATTAGTGAGGTCACACACACACACACACACACACACACACACACCGGCTGCATTTCAAGCTACATTTGCACAGTGATGTTCACATCAAAGAGGGGGCAGGTGTGTCTTCACACAAAACCCACATGACTATTTTGGGGTTTCCCTGCCCCCCAATTTACCCCACAAAATTCCTACTCATTGAAGCATTGCCTGTGCATGTGCGAAGGAAATGTCCCCATTACCACTTGTTCCACATCCAGTTTTCTAGCTGTATTGAAACTGGCTTGAGAAAAACACACACACACATATCAAACACAGCAGAATTTGTCAAGAAGCTACAGGATCGATAGGGAAGGCGGCTAATGGCGTATGAGTGCGGCTTCAAAAATTAGCCATGGGAGCCCACAGCACGAGGTAAGTAGGCAGTAATGGAAGCAGCCCCTAAGTGGCAGTAAAGGAGCAAGCCCCTTGCCCCACTTTGCCAGGATTCAGAGCTGGCCTCTTCCCACGGAGCTCTCTGTGGCTTAACATACTTTGAGCTCATGGGCTTAAGAAGCTTGGGCTTCAAGCTGGGTCATGCTATGAAAGGGTTCATTTGCAGCAGCAAAATCCAAGCAGTCTTTCCCAAAACTCACCCCTCTCTCAAAGCTCGCCACAAAGACACACCTTCCTGAGAGAACCTAGCTGGCTTTCGTGCTGCGTTATATAATGTGCCTAAATGAAAGCCATGGTTTGGGCTAGGTGTTGCAACGGAACTTATGAGGCATCTAATCATAGCCTGCATTTTTATTGAGGCTTGATCAGGGCCTGTATTTTAAAATGAGCTTAAAGATTTTCAAATGTTTATGCCAGGCAGAAGAGCAGCTGCCTAAGAACCTTGGCAAGATGTTTATTCTCCTGGACAAGGGGGCCCCCTGATTTATAGCAGAAAACAATTCTCAAAGTCGTAAAAAGGGAATTACAGGCTGACAGCCAAGGTTACACTGACCCTACATATTACAGAAGATAAAAAAGCAGAGAAAAACATAATTAAGAGTGGGTAAATAGTAAAATAAAACCATGTGCCTCCCATTAAACTTGAGCCATATTTTCCTAAGGTTCAAAGGTCAAGAGCAATGGAAAAGCATCTAGCTGGCAGAAAGGAAGAGAGTATTTTGGGAAGTCTTTTTCTAAAGTTGTTTCTTTCTTAAACTGAGATCCTTTTAAGATTTCTTTTCCTTTTAAAAAGCTATCTATGTTATGTATTAAATATATTGGCTTAAATGTAATTATGCAAAGGAATTAGAAGCTAAGAAATGTTAAATCCTTATGCTAGATTCTTATTTCATATAGTTGGAAGAGATCACAGGGGCCATCAGCCACCAGCCTAGCCCCCCCTGCCAAGCAGGAAACATCATTAGAACATACATATGGTTGTCAAGCTTTTGTTTAGAGACCTCCAAAGGAAGGAGATCTTTCAATGATGATCCTTGACATCTGTTTAAGATAAAAATTTAAGATTAACCATCTGTTTTGGAGGGCAATAGGGCGAGGTGAGCTGGTAATTAAGGTTCCTTGTTGAGACACATGTAAGATATATTACTACTTATTTGTCATTTATAGATAGAAGAATATATCTTTTTGTTTCCCATAAAAGGACAAGAGGAAATGGGTGTATCTTTTGTGATTGGTTCTAGCAAACAGCCAATAGGAATTTCAACCAGGCTGATTGGACAGAGGCAGCCACAGGAGGAGCAAGGGGGCTGGACTAAGGAAATATAAGTGCTGGCCAGAATGGCAGGAGGCCAGGCCAGAGCTTGGTAACCATATACCACTGTGCCTCATATTTATTTGTCTGACAAATAAATTATTATTTTAATTTCTCTATTGCTGCGTTGAATATTTCATTCCAGCTAAGCGTTAACCACAAGCAGGGTGCTACACTTATTTACAAGGAAATGAAGCAAGGCTTTACTAAACATGAGCTGCAAGATGGGCTCAGATCTTGCAAGAAAGGAGCAGGTCTGTGCATAAATCTCAGCCGGCCTTGCCCGTTCTACAGGAAGGAGGTCAAAGCAGATGTGACCTCCAGCATCCACCACACCACAGTCCTGCTGCTACAGGAATTAAAGGGGGGCAGGGAAGAGGATATCCCCATTGTCTCTGCAAAGCAAGCTTCTAAACAGAATCACCAACACTTAAAATCCAGCTCAGTCCTCTCCTCCTCCTGGCTTCTTGGATTTCACCAGGCAGACTTCCCCCCACACTTGCAGCATTGCAGAAGTGTCCCCGCCCCCCGCAGATGAAACCCAAAGGTCTGACAGCCCACACCAAGTTAGAATTTGATGGCAACAGGCGTGTTATACTGTAGCTTACAGCGATCTTTCTCATGCGTTAAGTGCAAGCAGCTGCACACATCAGGCTTCAAGCACACAGGAGTTTGAAACCTAGCATCCTTCCACTCAGCCATGCCACTCCTTCAAACGCTTTTGCACACCCTGATGCCACAGCCGTGCCAGTGAGTGCACTGTTTTGCAACGCAGGTGATGTGCCACGTAAACTGTACCAAGTCAGATCGTCAGATCAATTCGGACCATTCGCCAGTCAAGCTCAGAAATGGCTACACCGAACTGTAACAGCTCTCTGGGATGTTTTTCAGATGTCAGAAAGTGAACTTAAGGCTCTGCCGCTGAACTGCAGACCTTGCACAACAGATTTTGCAACTGGTCCCCCCCACCCTGCTCCCGTGCAGGTCTGGGTGATGCTTGCGCATCGCTGTGCACCCCATGGGTTTGCATAGAGAGTCACAACTGCCTCTTCCCCACCACATCCACACATTCGGGGCCCGTCTGTGGAAACTGCACAGACTGCATTCCATCTGCGCTCCATCTGTGCGGAGAATGGTACAAACACATTGGAACTTGCCCGAAAACAAAGCCAAGCCCTCCTGCAAAGGAAGAAAAGCTAGTGCTTTTTCGCAAAGGACACAGATTTCATACGACAGGATTCCCGGAGGCATCCCCAACAAACTCACGTGGCTGGTCTGCGGGCTGGTCTTGGGTCCAGTTTTCGCTCCCTTGGAGGTGTTTGCTCTTTGCACAGCTGGAAAAATAAAAACAGTGCCTGCAAAGGGTGTGTGGGAGGCGAGCTTCCTCCTGGCTCCCCTTTTCCTTTGCGAAACCGATTGACCGCGGACTTTAAACAGTCCTTCCTTCTTAGCCACCCTGGGAGAATTAGCGCTGCTGTGAACTTGCTGCCAAGTTGCCTGCCAACCGGGCTCTGCCGCCTGGCACATCCATGCTCCCTTGGTGGCTGCTTGAAAGGCCTTGCACAACTTCGCCAGCGAGATAAACACTCCAGAACTCCGTAAGAGCCAACCTCCAACTCGCCATTTATCACATAAGCCGGGGAGTCAGTCACACACACACACACACACACACACACACACACACACACTCCCGTCCCAAGGCTGCCAAATCCAGGCCAGGATTTATGAGGAAGCTCGGCCACAAAGGGTTTTATCTTTGGCTTTTAGATAAGCGGTCCCAAAGTAGCTTGTGAGTTTCTTGGGGCAAAGGGGAGGGGAGGAGAGAGGAATCAAACAACAGGCCTTCTCAGCGATGTTTTCTGGACCATGAAAAGCAGGAGGTGCCGCATCATATGATCGCAGCCTATTAAGTGAGCAGCAGCAGATTCCAAGTCAGAACCGGCAAACAGTCAACAGGGGCTGTTCCCTCGAAAGCAAGGAGCAGAAGAGGCCACCCACCACCAGGGTCATCTAGTCCAACCCCCTAAAATGCAGGACCCCCAGGCTGGTGCCCTTCAGATGTTTTGTGGCCATCAGCCCCCAGGCGGCATGGCGAAAGTTCAGGGATTGTGGGTTCGCGGTCCAGCAAGATCTGAAGAACAGCAGCTGGTCAAGGCCATTCAAATGCTGCAGCAAGAAAAGCCTGATCTTGTAGGATGCTATGAATTATGCACACACATATCATTGCTCTTCTTTTGCATAACTGAGTCTGCACTTTTGCCTGTTTTGGATAATTTATTCCACCTTTGCAAGTCACAGGGCAGAAGAAAGAGCTGTGCAAGGCGACCCCACCCTCAGCTATTGCAAACTTTGTTCCCGTCATCCCCACTGGCTTCTGTGTTGGGCTTTGCTAACCGGGTCTCCTCCTTTTGGACTGCAGCTCCCATCAGCCCCAGTCACCATGGCTGTGCTGGAGGGCATGCAGTTGGCCAAAGCTTTCCTAATATTTGAACCGGCATTGCCTGTCTGCTTCTAGGAATGAAGGAGAGATTCAGTTTTGTTTGGGTTTTAGTGACAAGCAACCTGATTTGCACTTCTCAAACACTTGTGCAAAGCAAAACATAATTACAATATTCATCAAACTTTGCAGTTCCCCAAATGTTGTGATGCAGTTCTCCAGCCAGTTTGTATAAAAATGCACACACTCCGTCAAACATTGTATTCTTATATAATGAAAGCAACAGTCAAAAATTTCATTATATAAGAATACAATGTTTGACGGAGTGTGTGTATTAGCCAAAACTGCATCCCAGAATGTGTGTATTTGGAGAAATGGGCACTGAAATGCTGACAACTTTTCATAAGGATTTTTTTAAAAAAATCTCCAAGATGCTGCAGAACTGTGGAGAACTGAATTTCCAACTGGAAAAATGAGAAACAGAGAGAAACTGAAGTGGATAGATCTGTTGGCCCTCATTCCCTGCTTCTGAGAATGGCTTTATTTCTCTGGAAACAGAAAGCTCAGATCACAATTGTGTCCTGGGGTGTCTTCCCTAACCGATATATTTGAACATGCCAAGATCAAGCCTCTCCAATGAGGTGGAGGGGCACTTATTTGCTGCAGGCTTATTAATAAAACTTCCAACTGGTAATCAAATTTTGCCATGCCCTTTAACACCCTTCCAATGAGATGTTCAGTGTTCTGAAAGAGCTATGTCCCACTCTCTTGTGAACCACAACTTCCTGTTCATTTGTTGTTTATGCTGTTTAAAAACACTATAATATTTTCATGCTGCAAGTCAGAGCTCGGTGGCTCTGATCGTTCCCAGCCTGCATATCAGGCCAGGAAGTGGACCAGCTCATGGGTCCAGTATGGCTCAGGAGGCCTCTTCATCTATCCCTTTGGACTCTCGCCAGACCCCACCCCCCACAAGCCCACCTGAGTCACAAGTTGATCTGTTGCCCCACCCACTATTGCCTCTGGCCCCACCCCCACAAGCATGCAGCCCCGCCCCACCCAGGAAGGTTGCTCATAAAGGAACACAGCCTTGGGTCTGAAAATGGTTTTTGACTCTTGCGGTAGTTGCTATCAAGCAGAGACAGTGCAAGGTAAAAAACCTAATAGTGTTTCCCTTACCACCACCACTTTGCTTTCCATTTAGGTCACCAAGCAGCATCCATTACATCAGGGGAGGTGAAGATGCAGAACCTCTCCATAAAACCTGCCAAAATTTTGGCTCCTCCTCTCTGTATCCTTCCAACCCTGGAGGCCTTTACAAGAACTTAACTAAGGACTCAGCTACGGTAGTAAAGAAAAAGCGCTTTATATGCATTATAACACTGTGACACCAGATGGCGCTGCGGAGTCCCATCTTTCGCCAGTGGGATTTCCCACTGACGTTTATGACGCATTTTCTCGAAATGCTTTTTTAAAATGTGTCTAGATCCAGCCTCTGACGCTTGGGATCACTTTCAGCTCTATTCTAGGATTCAATTACTGTGACTCTAATAATTAGCCTCTGAGCTTTTTTTTCTTTTACCCTCCTCCCTCCCCATTGCTTTTCCTTTTGTGCCATGTCTTTTAGGCTGTAAGCGTGAAGGCATTTGTATGCCATTCTGGGAGCCCTTTTTCAGCTAAAGAGCAAGATAAACATTTTTTTAAAAAAATAAAAGCCATGGTGCTTGCATTATGGAGACCAAGCTTCAGTGTGGTATGATGCTTGCTAGCGTATCAGGGTGCTGGCCCACCCTGAAGCAACATGGTGTTGTATAGATTGCTGAACTATGAGACTTGGAATTGAATTTGCACTGGGAATACACATACCCTAATTTATATCATAGGGAAAACAGGGTTGGAAGCAGAAATGCTTCTGAATACCAGGTGCTGGAAACTGCAGGAGGAGAGAGGGCTCTTATGCTCATGACTTGCTTACAGGTTTCCCACAGGCATCTGGTTGGCCATTGTGAGAACAGGGTGCTGGACTAGATGAGCCATTGGCTTGGTCCAAAGTTCCTTACATTCTTAACGTTTGCTGGAGAACAGCATAACAATCATGACAGGCACCATCTGGAAGCAGTTCCAGATCCCGTTGTATCAGCCTTTGCCGCCTTAGAGCCTTCAAAATATTTTGGACTACAGTCCAATGGAGTTGTACTCCAAAATATCTGGAGGGCACCAGAATGAAGCCTTGGAGAAGGCAATCCTGACCTCTAGTGGCCACAACTTCTAAACGCACAAGAGACAGTCTATAACATGGGTAGGGAAACGAAGGCCCGGGGGCCAGATCCAGCCCAATCGCCTTCTAAATCCGGCCCATGGACGATCCGGGAATCAGCATGTTTTTACATGAGTAGAATGTGCCCTTTTATTTAAAATGCATCTCTGGGTTATTTGTGGGGCATAGGAATTCATTCACCCCCCCCAAAAAAAATAGTCTGGCCCCCCACAAGGTCAGAGAGACAGTGGACTGCCCCCCCCGCTGAAAAAGTTTGCTGACCCCTGGTCTATAATATATACTGTTCAAAGCTCTAGGCTGGAACATCCCTAAGGCAACTGGGGATGGTGGGAGAGGGCCTTCTCGCTCATGGTGTACACACACCTTCCTGTCATTTTGCTGACTGTGCTTAATAGAGATTGTAGTGTAAGACATCCACAAGGCATGGACGAGTTTGCCACAATTAGGGTTGCCGTATTTCAAAAAGTGAAAATCCAGATACAAAAGTTGTTGAGCTTTTGGGAGCAAAGCTGTTGTTCATCTTTGGCAAAACTGCAAAAAATAAATGTTTTGGAGCCAATTTAAAGGAAAATCACCAAAAACGTCACTGCCGACGTGGGTTGCCCCACCCAGATTTTCCCTGACATTTTTTGCGATTTCCGCCTAGACACTACTTCCGACTGCAGTATTCCAGTTATGTCAGGGAAATTCCGGACATGTGGCAACCCTACCCACAATACAGGGCCAATGACACTGAAGGAAGAATTTATTGCGATTGTCAAATGATGTCTGCCTTTGCAGTGCAGATATTGTTTTGGAAAGCTGGAATTGGGTAGGGTCACTGTTCAATGTAAACTGAATTGAATTTCTCCTCAATCCTTAGTTTGGGCTGATGGGATTTGAGTTCATCATCATGGGAGGATCTGGAGGGCCTGAGTTTCTCCTCCTCCTGGTTAAAAGCTTCTCCAGGTTGGGTGTTTGGGCAGGGGCAGAACTGTAACTGGAGCAGGTTTCACCTTGTGCCAGCTCACTCACAGCCGTATCAGAAATGATTATAAATATAAAATTAAAAGCCGTCATAAAAATTTAATTTGGCTTGGTGGCTTTCTAGAACGTTAATTAACATTTATGGGCATCCCAGAGCACCACTGTGTGAAATCCTTTTTAACCGTCAAGAATTGATTGAACCTGGTACCATCCATGGTCGTTAGGCCTGACCTGGGTGCGCTTCTAATCACAGTATGCCATATTTAACATTTTTATAAGAATATCCAAGTATAGAAGAACCATTTTATGGGCTCATTTCAGTGTCTTAGCTTCACATATTTTAGATGGCAGATTAGCCCGAGACCCAGACAGACGTGGTCCATGTTAACTGTGCAGAGGCCAATCTCTCGTGTTCTTTTCTGGATGTTTCCATCAGGGGTTCAAAGAACACATAATATCCTCTTCAAGGCAAGTTTTATGCTTAGTCTTCAGAGAGCCTCCTGAGTTCCTTCCTCAAGGAGACTGATGAATTTATTGCCACACAAGTGGCCAAAATATCTGAAGTTGTACCGTATTGGCCTGAATATAAGCCGCACCTGCAGATAAGCCGCACCTTTAAAATTCGGGGGAGGGGGGAGAAAAAAAGACAATACCCGAATATAAGCCGCTCCCTTAAAATTGTGTTTTGTTCTGGTGGTCCTAGGAGCTACGCGCTGCCAAGGCACCCGCCATCTTGCCTCACCAGAAGTCCTGTAAAAGCCAATTTTTGCAAGGTCGTGAATTTAAGCAGCACTTTAACTTTTCACGGTCATAATTTGGAGAGAGAAAAAAGTTATTCGGGCCAATACGGTACTTGCTGTGATCATTAGCTTATTTTTAAAAATAATCAGCTTTTGTTTTGTTTGTTCTTGACCAAAAATCATTGCAATTTGTCTTCTTACAAGTCAGTGGACGATAATGAACACCTGACTGACCAACCATGGAAGTCCACAATATGCTCAAGTGCCTTTGTTACTTTGCGTGACTGGGATATGTAGCTGACACGCACTGCGGCCTCCTCGTGTTCGGCTTTTGGGAGGTTGTCCTCGAGGTCGCCCTGACTGAAAATGATTTCCCCACCCTGCATTACATATTCATTTTGCGAGTCAGTCTAGCGAGGCTGCAAAGCTGCATTACGTTGTTGCTGGTTTTGGTAAATTGATGCCTAGGCTGAGTCTGACATCAGCGTAGCGATGTAATCTACTTCAGGAGCATTTCACCTCTTGTGGATTTACTTTTGCCTCTCACCCCCCCCTCACTTTTTGCCAGTTTCTAGTGTGCAGCCCCCCAGGAGGTCACCGGTGAGGAAATATGGAGCACCCTCTTCTCATGAACTGGCAAGGGCAAGGAGCCAAGGCCCCGCTCTCCCAGGAAGGCCCACTTACATTAAAGGCCGTGAAGCCCCACTTCCCAGCTTCATACCATAGATTAAGATACCACAGTGGTGTCTGACGCAAAAATGAAGGAAGACACAAAAGGCTGGTTTGGTAGACATTTTTAAAGTGTATTTGGTTTAAGAAAATACAGGAGCACTACTGCCACATGAACAAACGCAGGCCGCAGCAGAGGTCAACAGCACAAAAAACTCCCTAACAAAAGCACTGGCTTCCCCCTGGAGAATTGTTTTGGGTTGTTGAGTCTTGCTAGAGAGGGGGGCATCTGAGAGAAAGAGAGCAATGACATGGGTGGGTGTTGAATCGGGGTGAAACTCTTGCGAAGACAAAAACCGAACAAGAAGCAAGATTGCAGCTGGCAGCAGGCAGGCACGTTTTCGGTTTAGTGTTTTAATTTTGCACCATGCCCTACCCCCACCCAAATTAAGGCAAGAGAACAGGCGCATTGCAACACACAGCACAGGTTTTGCTACGTTGCTGCCCCATCGAGGAGGGTGCATTGCAAGCTACTGGCAAGCTACTGGCAAACAAAGCTGCCCAGAGGTTCCTGAGGAAAGTTATTTGCCTGCAATCCAAAGCCGCATGCAAGGATATATGTGCGCATGGAAAAGGTGCCCCCCCCCGGTCCCATCACACACCTCACTCTAGTTCCACAGTGGAGAGCATTTTTCAAAAACTGTCTACAAGGGGGGGAAAAGATTTGAACTGTGGGCCACAGGGAAAGTGGCTACTGTTCAAGGGTGAAGGGGAAATCCCTGTCTGAGACACACACATGTGAGAGGGGCAGAGGCTAGGGCAAAATCAGAGCCCCTTCAGAACTCCCTCAAAACTCTGAAGATTTCTCTAGGTCCTATTAAAAAGCTCAGCAAATTTGTGGATCCTTGAGAAGTGACCAGATGGTTCTGGCTGAAGGGATCAAATGGGATCTTTCTCAGAGCACCCAATATTGCCGGTCTGTATGTACAGCTCACTCAAGAGCTCACAATTCAATAGGGCACAATTTAGGGTAGATCAAGGGTTGCCAACATGATGCACTCCAGGTGGTGTTGGGACTCCCATCAGCCCCAGACAGTACAGCCCATGGTTGTGGATTATGGGAGTTGCCATGCCACTTTAGGCCCAGGTTAGAGAGGAACCATGCAGGATGTGCTTACAGACCCAGAGTCCTAGGCCTACTCACAAGTAGGGGGTCTGTGATACTCCTTCACTGCCTGTTAAGAATGTGTTTGGGAGGCCAGAGTATACAAGGCCCCCACTTGGGACTTCCATTTGCTAGAAGCAACACAGGCCTCATCCCCCCACCTTGCTGAACTCTCTCTGCGCTATTGACCTTGTTTCTGGATCACGTTTTGGACCGAGATTCTCTGTGCCTGACCCTGCCTGTATTGAGACTTCGCTGCACCTTTAGGTGACTTAGATCCGGTGTGTCTTCCAAACTTAACATGAGACACACATCAGGAAAACTGAGGAGACCCAACTGTCTGCTGCAAGAGAAGGTGGCCTTTTTGAATCCTCAGCTGGGCAGGGAAGAGAAACAATATCTGCAGACAGGACCCCACCAACAGAAGACCATGGTGGGAATCCAGCCTTAGTTGGAGACAAACAAGGCCCTCAAGACTGACAGGGGCTGCCCCATGCACATCAATGGGAGAAAAAGCTCTGTGGGGCGGCCCCACTTTGGAGAGAGGAGACTTTGTTGCTGGGCACTGTGGCTTCCCTGACTGTGCATGGGCTGCTCTGATTTCACAAAGGGGTGGGGGCTAAAAAGACCTACAAAACTCCTCAAACCTACTTGGTGCTTTGGCTAGGAAGCTTTTTAGCTCAACAGGCCATTTAGGGCATCTTAGTCAAACTCAGGCACAGAAAAAAAGCTGGTCCCGGAACTGAAATCAAAAGGCACTTTTCCCCGAACGTTCACTACACCTTCCCATAGCCCTTAAAAAGGCAACCAAAACAAGAGCACTGGCTACAGCAGCCATCTTTCAGCAAGGAGCTGCCATCCTTTGCTTCTGGGCTGCCAGTCTGGCGAAGACCATCCTTGCCAAGGCACATCGCGGCTACCACCCGATACACACCCACCCACCCGTTTCTCCCTCAAAGCGCCGCCAAAGAACAATACAGTACATAAATGTCAACCCAACAGCATTTATATTGGCTATTATAGCATAGCAGTTGGCTGTAAGGAGGAGGGGAGGAGGGATAACAGCAGCTGCAACTCGAGCAAAGCAAGGCAGAGGCAGAGAGAAAAAGCTTTGGAGAGAATTGTTTTTGGACCGGACAGCTGTCAAGCCCCAGCTGCCAACAGCCTTTTCTTACAATGCGGGAATCTTACATGCTTGTTTGCCAAAGGAAGGTGGTTTCAATTTTTGAGCCAAAACATTTCCTTGAAGCAAAAGTGGGTGTTAAGTTGTCATGTGCACCCCCAAAACTGTCAGGAGGGGCATCAAAAGTACACATCGGGACAAGTATATGAGCTGTTTTGCGGGGTGGAAAGAGCTAAATCTAGATTTCTTCATTTAAAGGCACAAATGTGGATGCAGTTCATCTGAATTTGGTTCACTCACACTGGCGATTATTTTGTATTTATTCTGAGTGGGTGAAAAGTAGGGGTGCAAACTAAATTTTAAGATGAAGTGGATTTATAATCCCGGTCACTTTAAGGGCTTTGCATTGTAACTGCCTTAGAGGGCCTCATCAGCATCGAGTAAAACAGCCTGACAACAGACATTGGATTAAAGTATGGTACATTTCCTGTCCAGGATCTCAGACCAGAATTTAGACTGAAATTAATGTGGGTTTTATTTAAAAGAAGAGTCTCCCACTCACATTGACACTGTAAACAAGGCTCCACACTGAACCAAGAGGGTGTCTCTATGAGCGTCAAACTGTTTTACCTCAGGTGTGGGGGCTAACTGTGGGTTACAGCTGCTGTTAGCCAAGAGTGGCTTATGAGTATAATTCATTTTTAGTGTATCCCACAGGGAAACAGCAAGTGCAAAAATCCCTCTCAGAGTTTGTCCCTAGGGGAGAATATGAAACCAAGAGGGCCTCGTCTCTGTTGGCTGTTTTTCTTTTACATACAGAAACCTTTGGTATTCCAATGAAAAATCTCTCTATATATCTCTATACATATACACACCCCTATGTTAAGGAGATATTAAAGTAAAACATTTCCCCCCTCCTTTTTGGCACCAATAACTCAAATTTCTTTGGCTTGGTTGTGGTTTTTTTTTAAATCTTTTCTTTTTGTTATAGAAAAAAAAATTCTTAAAAAACCCCTGAAGCATCTTTAGCATTTATATATATTTTTATATATCTCGATATGTAATAATAAAGTATAAATTCCTGCAGTAGAAAATAACTCCTTTTATAAACGTTTCTTCTGTGCATGTAAGGAATAAGTTGCTTTTTGTCTAGCAGGCTGTGAGCATTGTCGGGGAACAGCGGCAGGTTTACATGATGCTGCAGTTTTGAGGGCCCTGGAGGGAGACACACAGAGAGAAAGATTTTTATTAATAATATTTAAACTAATTAGAAGCTTTTTTTTACAAAGGGAACTCAAACCCCCGCCCACAAAAAACCCATACATACATTAAAATATACATATAGACTCAGTCAAAATTCTGGGGAAAGAAATCATGATGACTTAGCCAATGTTCTCCTGCAGGTTCAGCACCTTCCCTTCCAAGGAAAGGATAAAGAATTTGGGGGTTTTTTTATAGTTCAGAAGGCGACTGAGGAGAGACATGGAATTCCAACACCACAGGGAGAAAGTTGGACTCTCCTTCATTGCCCTGAAATAACCCAATGGTTATTGCAGATCATGCCTGGTCCTTTATTCTTGCAAGAGGTCAAGTAGTTTCAACTGTCAATACAATATTTTATTGCCTGCATCAAATCCCTTTTTCTTTAGCAAAAATTCATAGCAGTTGAGATAGATGCTGAAAGTGCTTTAAGCCTAAAGCTGATGGTGCCTGTACTTTGAAGATTGAGAGTTTCTCAAAGACAGTGGGCAGCTCAGTTAAGTCTGACCCTGCATTATTCTTAGGGACGGACAAATCCGTCAGTTTCAGATTTTATTTTTCAAATATTAAATTTAGTTGTACACATTTGGACATCAGTTTTCTTTCTTTAAAGTAACCTCACAGAAACTGATAAGCATTTCTCTTGATACATTCTTTTGTATGGAATTTCCCCTAAAATCCACACTTGGCAAGCAATTCTCCTTAATATAATTTTAATTTTATTTGCATTGACTTTTGCATTTTATGTATTATTTATTGCATTTATATCCCACCGTTTTCTCCAAGGAGCTAAAAGTGCTATACATGGTTCTCTCCTTCCTCATTTAACCCCCAGAACAACCCTTTTGGACAGGTTTGGCTGAGAGGCAGTGACTGGCTCAAGTCACACAGCCATGGGAAGATTTTAACTCTGGTCTCCCAGGTCCTAGTTCAATACTAACCACTGCACCACACTGATCCCACCTTTCCCATATATACACAGCTTTGTACACGTTTTTTGGGTTGTCAATTGCAAGATTCAGACAAACACAAATTTCAAAGAGTAGCTGTGTATCAAATTTGCACCCCCCCAAACTGTGTATTAGGTAGGTTTATATAAAAAGGTGAACCAACTTTCTCCCCAATCTCTAGTCATTCTCGTTATCACCAAGTCCCCTGTGCACATCACTTGGGAATTTCTATGCACCTCAAGCAACCTGATCTGGTTTCTTAAAACAGCTGCCACATTTCAGTTGCCTCCAACAGTCTTAATCCACCATCGCTTAACAAACAGGTGCAGAAACATGGTAGAAGCATTCATGGCAAAACTGACCGATTTCATTCATATACAGAAATGCAAATGGACAGCATCTGTCGTTTGGGGAAAGCCTTGTTAGGCCTTTTTAAAGTTAGACAAATTCTCCGCAGTGATAATAGACACGTAGGGTTGTAGCGAACTAGGTTCTACTCAGAGTAAACCCACTGAAATTGATGGGCCTAAGAGAGCCATGCCCGTTAACTTCCATGGGTCCACACTGAGTTGGGATGTGCCCAATGCTTACTCTTTTTTTGCTGTTCTGCTAGGGTCTTGCTGGAAGCATTTGGGGAATGTTATTTCACACGTGGCCTTGTGTGTTTTCAAGGGTCTCCAGACATTAACAGTTGAGAATGCCACAACAGATGCTACAGTTAATGATGGGACTCCCTCCCTGCTGAATTCCCCTAAACTCTGGCCCCCAAAAGTCCAACCCACTGACCTGCTGGCGTGGGCTGGAATTGCCCAGGATGTAGGTCCGGGGGAGCAGGTTATCCCCAAGGCTGCTGCCTCCGGTACGGTAGCTGCGTGTGATGGTGAGGCTGGAAGAGGAAGAGCCAGAGGACAGGGTGCTGGTCGCAGCGTTGGTGGTACTGGCCCCCTTGTCTGCCGGCTGCCCGCAGGTGCCGCAAAGCACAGTGCGGGAACGCAGGTTGTACTCGCCTGGGTCGCCAGAGCCGCTGCAGTGGCTCTAGAGGAGGAGGAAGATCAGAAGCTGAACCACACAGAGAACAGGGATGGGGAACCAATCGGCCTGCCTGGGGCTGCTGAGACGCTCGGCTCCAGGCAGGATGGTGGTTGCAGTCCACTGTCGGGAGTGCCACAGCTTCCCCATCTCCAACGCAGAGACAGAATCACCGAAACTTTCGATTAGAAGCGGAAAAAAAGTTTTGAAGGATAGCAACGGACGTTTTATTTATTCTTCTGAAGGGGAAAAAGCAAAAGCCATGCACTAGGTTATGATTTGGGATCTGCGTATGTGCCTAACAGTGTGCAATTGAATATTTTGCAGCAGATGTTTAGAAAGTTTTTTTAGAGGAGGATTTAACCCTATGGATGGGGAGATTTGAAAGGGAATATTAAAAAAGTATGCAAATTAATATAATTTTAGCAATCCTTTAGAAGCAGGATGGTGATATATGGGAGGAATTAAAAAGGTGGAGAACCTCTGGTCCACCAGGGGGTCTAATTTGGCCCAAGAGGCCAATTCCCCTATACCTCAGCTACCTGTCCATCAACTGAGAGCAATGTGATATCAGCTGATGGAGGGGAGGGGAGGGTTCAATTCTGTATTGGCTGTGGGTTGCTGCAGCGGCAGAGCATATGCCCGCGCTGCCCAGGGCAGATGCGCTTCCGAGGGGGTGGGGTGGGGTGGGGCGGGTGCCCTCCCAGGCGCGGGATGGCCGCTTGGGTGCCGGAGTGAGCTGCCCATGTCGGACATTTGGTGTACTGCCCGCCCGCCACTCCCAAGCCTCCCCCACCTGTAAAAATGAAGGGGGATGGGGAGAATGCCGCCGGCAAAGCGCCGCAGCTCCCCGCTTTCCCCGACGGTTCGTGGTAGGCTTGGGAGTTGCGGGAAGGCGGCACGCCAAATGTCACCCCCCCCCCCTTAGCAAAGACACTATAAGTTTCGCTTCTGTCCTTGACAGTTGCTTAAAATGAATTATAGGTGATTACATCCATGTGGACCAAACTGGCTTTATCCCAGTTTGGTCTCCATTTGAAAATTAATAATATTAAGTATTAATAACTATTATTGTTAGTAGTAGTAGTAAGCAGAAACATCCTTAGCATCTTTCAGATGCTTGACTGTGTGGAATGGGCATTTCAAATTGGTTTAGTTAAAAGCATGAAATTTGGGCCTAAATTTATGTATAGTCTTGGGGGTGAAATTAAGAATAAGTTTAGACTTTAAACAAATTGATCTCTGGGGTACAAGGCGAGGCCATCCCTGAGTTTGCTTGTATTCCTTATGCACAGCAAAGAAGAGCTAACCAAGCTCATGGTTGCAATGCAAACATTTCTAAACTCTGGTGGGAGCAAACTTTGAACATGCAAACTCAGGGGCTGCCACAAAAAAGGCCCTCTCTGGGGACACCACCAAACTTCTGGGGGATGTGGAACTAGCAAGAGAGCCCAACTCATCTGATTTTAACACCAGAGAGGGTCTGTAAGGAAGGAGGTGGTCTTCCAGGTATCTGGGACCTAAGTTATTTGGGGCTTTCAGTGCTAACATGAGCACTTTGAATTGGGCCTAGCAACGAACTGGCAACCAATGCAGCTGTTTTAAAATGGGGCTCTAAAATTATTGGTTGTAGAAAGTTTAGCAACTTGTCCTTTACAGAAATTGTCTCATAAGTTAAAATTAATGAGAGGACGGTGTAAACAGGATTCATTTCTATTTTCTCAGTTTGATTTTACTTTATTGACTAATAGACAAGAGATTGGAAGGTCAGTCTCCACAGCATTGGGTGTAACTGACTGAAATACAGTCTTGGACCAAGGATCTTCAGTTTAAAATATGGGTTTCAAACCTGCAAGGAAAGCGGAGAATGTGGTTCAGCACCTGGTAATATCCCCCCCACGATTTGTACCGAATTAATGTACATGTCATACTATGAAATATAGGAGAAATGCATGTTTCAGCACTGTATTCATCTTGTTGGTGGGCTATTGTGCAAAAAACCATGTTTGCCTATGGTTTGCTGTTTTTCTTTTGTACTTTGGGGTAAGAGAGAAAGCTAACAAAAATTATAGACCAAATCAAAGGAGCACAGGAATCAGGACAGACCAAGCTAATACAGAGTACAGGGATGTGCTAAAATACAGGAAGAGAAGGGGGGAGAGGCCCCAGGCAAGAGCAGCATCCTATCGTGCTTCCTGGGCTTTTAATGCCCTCCTTTATTAGGAGCATTGCAGTAGCGCATGGAAGCCTTCCGTGAGAGGGTGGGTCATGCCTGCTCTGCAGCCGCTCCCCCTACTAGCAGAGAACCCCAGAAAACTCACATGGTGGTGGTGGTGGTGGCGCCCATCTTCATCCTCATCATCTTCATCGTCGTCGTTGACAATCACGGTGCGCACCAGCTTCCGCATGGCCACTTCCTGTGGAGGGGGGGGAAAGAAAGGAAGTCAGGTGAGTTGCTGGTACTTTGATCTTTCAACTGGGCTTTATGTCAAAGAGGCCGTCAGGCGGACAGAGAGGACAATAACCTGGTCTTGGTACTGGGAAGAGGGGTTTGGGAGCAGTTAAATTGTCACAGTCTCTTAAACCTCTTTTAAAAAATGGACATGTAACAGTCAACAGAGGAGTCACATCCACACTGGGAACTATAGCTAAGCTACAGTTCCCAGCACCCTTCACAAACTACAGTTCCCATAATTCTTTAGGGGAAGCCACCTGCTCTAGACAGATGGTGTTGAAGTGACGAGAGCAGTATCCTGTAATTTAAATTAAGAGGTGGGGCACTCCAGGCCCTGAGACTCTGTCCAGGTCATACTCACCACCCACACTCTGAGAAGAAGAAAAGAAAAAGAAGAAGAGTTTGGATTTGATATCCTGCTTTATCACTACCCGAAGGAGTCTCAAAGCGGCTAACGTTCTCCTTTCCCTTCCTCCTGCACAACAAACACTCTGTGAGGTGAGTGGGGCTGAGAGACTTCAGAGAAGTGTGACTGGCCCAAGGTCACCCAGCAGCTGCATGTGGAGGGGCAGGGAATCGAACCCGGTTCCCCAGATTACAAGTCCACTGCTCTTAACCACTACACCACACTGGCTCTCTTTTGCCTGGCAGGAATGGATGCCTGATAAGGCCTCTTTGCTCAGATAGGAGGAGGACGGGGGGAGATGTGCGTGTGGTTGTTTTAACCTAGCCAACAGTACAGAGGAATGTGTCGCACCGGTGGCTCCACCCATTTTTTTTTTGCTCTGCTCACCCCATGAGAAAATGCGTCCCTTGGGTGAAAAAGGTTGCCCCCCCCCAGCCCAATAAATTCACAGACATAAAAGGAGGAAGAGGGGAATGTGAGAGCCGTAAGCAAAGGGCAATGCAACGGAGTCCTGGGCTTTGAACAGCAACAGCTCTGGCCTCACTGAGGAATAGCGGCCCCAACCATCCACCGCAGGGTGCCTTACCTCTCCACTAGAGGTGAGAAGAGCAGTGCGCAAGCTGTCTCCAGTTCCCCACGAGCTCTGGTTTTTCCACACCATATCACTGGGAGGGTTGTGGGTCACCCCAGCACCAGAGGCCCAGATCTTAAGTGGGGACAGAGAGGAAGAAGAGAAAGTCAACAAGGGAGATGCCAACATACAACAGTGCTGCATACTGGAGGAGGTCCAGGGGGCTGCGCCACATCCATCCATCCATCCTCCTCCTCACGCAGTCACTGGCCCCGTCCTGGGAATTATGCACTTCTGCTTTGCACGAGGCTCGCAGCTACTCACCGTAACCAGCTGGCCTGCCTTCAAGGTGAACTTGGGGGGGAACCTGTAGGAGATGGGGGCCTCGTCTCCATTCTGGCGCTTGATCTGCCAGTTTCCCAGGGACTGGTCCTAAAAAAACACAGAAGAGGGATGGCCATGGTAAGTGTGCGCAGAAACGGCGCCTCTGGATGCAGGACTTTTCGGGGTATGTACAGACCCCTGGAACAAATTAAGTTCATATCCGGAGGGTCCACTGTATAACTCAGAATAATGTGAACTTAAATAATAGTTCATATCCGGAGGGTCCACTGTATAACTCAGAATAATGTGAACTTAAATAATAGTATATATCTCCTCAGGATTGATCTGAGGATATATATATCTTACAGATTACTATTCAATGTCACCAGGTTCAAGAGTTCGAATGTAATGTAATTCGAATGAAGACCAGGGTACAGATTCTCTGTGTTAAATCTTGCAGTTGAGAAACTGTACGAGGAGGAGTCCGACAACGAGATGTTCAGATAAAATCTCTCTTTCAACACCCTTCTTCAGGCCGGTTCAAAATGAATAGTAATCTGTAAGATTGTATATATCTCTTCAAGATGGATCCAAGACTGTTGTTATATATATTCTTTAAACTCATGTTATTCTGAGTTATAGTACATGTTGCATTGAGATAATTCAGTGTGCAATATACTCCTATTTCTTATAGAGAGTTGTGCTTGATGAGGTTCTATTCTCTGTAATCCTTCGTTGTTTGATGCTAGGAAATCTAAACAAAAGTGGGAGCTGATGCCCATTGGGCTTGGTAGGATGGAAGGCAAGGAGCCCAACAGCAGGTGGCGCCAGAGGCAATGGCAAGCAGAGAAAAATCTTTCTAGCCCTATCCCCACCCTTCCTGAGTTCTACAACAGCAGCACTGAGACTAAGCTGATGGGCATGCTAATGGCGCAAAATGCGCCTGGCACATGGCGAATTTTGAATGCGGCCGAGGACTGAAAAGCTCATCAAGATCTGCCTTATGGGCAGCTGAACATGCCCCTCTTCCTCCTGACCACCCCAGTATTTCTGCCAAGCAGCAAGGCACTCCCCCTCTCCCGTCCCCCACCACAAGGTAACTCACCTCATTCGACTTGTTCCTCAGGCGGACAAACTTCCCTGCCAGGTCTATTTCCTCCACAGCCACGCGGCCGCTGGTCCGGGCATGGTGGGAGTAGCTAGTGCGGCTCTCTCCATCCTCCAGCTTCCGCTTCTTGGAAGAGCTTTGCATAGAAGAGTGGGAGATGCGTGTCCTGGTCCCCCCCTTCTGGGACGTGGGGCTGGGGGAGAGACGCAACCTGGCAGAGGAGAGAAGAGAGGGAAGAGGGCGTCAAGGTGACTTGTCTTCAGATGCATGCAGGAGCTGAAACTAAGAACCTAAGAGCCCTGCTGGATCAGCCCAATGGCCCATCTAATCCAGCATCCTGCCTCTTCGTTCTGTTCTTTTCCAAGAGCAGACCCATTTACCAAACTCTCCACTCAACCTACAGCCGGACCCTCCAACGCAGAAAGAACAGGAGGCCACCGTCCGAGGGAGACCACTGTGTTTTGACGCCAGCCCCCCTGGGTCAACTTTCCCAGCCCTGCACCTACCTCTCCTCCTCTCCCTCCAGGAGCTTGCGGTAGGCATTGATCTCCATATCCAGGGCTAGTTTGATGTCCAGCAGCTCCTGGTACTCATCCAGCTGCTGCTGCATGCGAGCCCGCATGTCTGCCATCTCCCGCTCCTTTTCGGACAGGATGCGGCGGCTGGTGTCGCGCTCCCGGGCAAGAGCGTCCTCCAGGTCACGCAGCTTCGCTTCCTTGGCAGAGAGCTGGGGAAGGAGACATAAGAGAGGAGCTGGTAGGTGGAGCAGGCCAATGGCACAAGGGGCATGGAGAAATTCACTGGATCCTCACAGGGTGATGGTGCTCATTCTTACTCTACAGGGTTGGAAATCAGAAAGGGCTTTGCTCAAAACCCCTTAAGAGTTAAGTGGGCAGCGTTTCAGTGCAATGTAGCCATTACTCAGCTGGAGGAATAAGCCTCAATTTAGAGCACCCTGGGCAAAGGCATTCAGCAGTGCCACAGTTTCATCCAGGGAGCCAACAGCACTCAGAGAGCACAGCACTGACTGCCTGTCCCTGTGACCCTTCCTGATCCCTCACCTGCTTCTGCAGCTGGCTCAGCTGCGCCGACAGGCTGTCGATGCGGATGCGAGTCTGCTGCAACTCTTCGTGGGCTGCCCCCGCCATGCTGCTGTTCCGCTCGGCTGACTGCTTGGCGTTATCCAGCTGAAAAGGAAGATGGGCCGCGATGAGGCACAGAAGAAACTGGGTGCTCCAGGAAGGAGGACAGAAAGGAACATTCTGGGGCATGGGCTGCCTTTGTCTAAAGCAGCCTTCGCCAACCTTCTGGATGCTTTGAACCACAACTCCCAACATCCCCCAGCCAGCATGGCCATCTTGGACTACAGCTGCCATCAGCCCCCAGCCAGCACTGGACATTAGTTTGCAGTGGGTTGGGAACACAGTTTAATATCTTTAACCTGCACCACAAGTGGATGGGTTTTTTTTGCTTTTTTTACTTCTTGAAATCCAAACCAGTCACTGACAAAAAATGGCTATCTGGGAGCGGTGATGGTATTTCAATGCAGCGTTTCAAAACAATTTTTAACAGCCCTGATTGTTGTACAAGAGAGAGGGGGAAATAGTGACTATGATAGTGTATTAGATATGGCCCAATGTGCATAGACCACAATGCAGGGTTGTTGCAAACCACTCTTCTCTCAAGTTCAGTGCCGCATCCAACACACGCGACTATCCGTAGACTACACTACAGGGCTGCTGCAATCCACTCCCTCACACCCAGCCTGCAAAATGGGCAGAACCACCCAGGACCATTGGAAGAGCAGTCCTTTGAATGCAGGCAATGGCTGACTGACGTGCGACCATGCACGTGCGCACTGCTGCAACCAGGAAGGTGGCAGAAGCAGAGAAGGGCAGAGCAAGCAGACACACATGTAGCCCCGCACAAAAGGGGTCATTGCCTGTACTTCAAAAACTTGAACTCCTCGCATTTCCTACACCAAACAGGACCTAAATGAGAAATAGTTTTAACTCCTGGACTTTAATTCTAGCTTTTTAGTTGGGGCTGGTTGGGTGGAGAGATAATAGGTACAAAAGGGAAAGCAGGGCTGGCCTAGGATGTTTTGCCACTTGAGGCAAGACAGACAATGCTGTCATGGTGCCTTCTTCTCCTGCAGCCTGCCCCCAGGAGGCTGGAGAGGAGCAGGCGGGTGGAGGTGGAGGCCCAATCTGCCACCTGAGGCGACTGCCTCACAGGTGTGCCAGCCCTGAATAGCTCCACAGTCTCTTAGGAGCAAGCTGCCCCTGCAGCGCAAACCAGAGGAAATAAACAAATAGGTTGGCACCAAAAGTAGTGTAAAAAGGCTCCATCTCTCTGGCCAAAGTAAGGAGTTTAAGGCCAGGGTGGTACCTTGGAGCCGTAAGTCTTCTCCAGCTCTTCCTTGTACAGCCTGACTTGCATTTCGTGCTGGGCCCTCAGATCATGCAGGGCATCAGCCAGCTTGCTCTCGAACTCCCGCTGGCGCCCGTTGTCGATCTCCACCAGGCGGGTCTCGTGGCGGCGTTTGCTCTCGCGAAGCTCCTGCAGGAGAAGGCGGAAAGAAGAGTCATGGGGGACAAAGGCTATTAATGGCAGGAAGCCAGGGGCGGGGGGGGGGGGGTTCTTGTGCTCAGGTGCTGCTTCTGGGTTTCCCCAAACAACCTTCAGCCTTACAATGCAGGGACAGGAATTGCGGGCAAGCCCAGGGGGTTGTTGAGGGTATGTGCTGTTTTTTGCAGGCTGCCCCACTCACCTCGCTGTAGATGTTCTTCTGGAACTCGAGCTCCTCCCTCAGGGTCTGCAGTCTGTTCTCCGCATCCACCCGTCGCAGCATCTCATCCTGAAGTTGCTTCTTGGCCTCAGCCAAAGCAGCTTCCAGCTGTGCATAGATTGGCAGGGAGACGGGGTGGTATTAAAAAAAAGAGAACGGGAGAAGCATGTCAATGGGATGAAAGGTGGCGGCCTTTATATATGTCCACCCGAGCACTTGAATCCATGGAACTGGCCCTGTTACAGATGCCACATAATACTCATTCCACATTTGTAAGAAATCAATCTTTTAGTGTAGTAGGACTGTGGAATTCTCTGCCTGTTGGCATTGGCAGACGCCTTCACTGTACTCTTTTCAATGCCTGCTAAAATTGTTTTTGTTCTGGTAAGCCTGTCCAGATTTGTAGTACATTGACCTGTGTTTCAATCTGGTTTTTAGTTCCTCTTTGACCTTATTCTAACGTTTTTAATAGCAATTATTGTTTCATTCTTTTTGCAAACCGCTTTGAGGTTTTCCCTTACAATCAAGCGGTATATGCATTTTGTGAAATGAATAAATTATACTGTGGGCAGAATGAAGCTGTGGCTGGGCCAGGGACTACCATATTCCCCAAGCATTGTCTCTCGGATGGGCTGGGAAATTTCTGGGAGCACCCAGGTGCATTTCCACTTTGCCGGGATTCCAAAAACCAGCCCAAGAATAGGGACCAGCCCTGGCTTGACACTCTCATGGTTCACAGGTGAAGCTTCCCTCTGCAAAGCCAGGCCGTCTATCTGAAGTAGCACCGACAGCCAGAAGGTCTACCCCACATGCTTTCACCTGGAAACATGAATCTGCTTTAAAATCTAAGCGGTATTATTGGGTTTAAAAGACTGTCTTGCCCAGATGGCAGGTTGTGCTGCCATCTGCTGGCTGTTTTAAATCTTCATGGGATAGATTTCCTAACCTCAAGTGCTTCCCACTTCCCCCCACCCCCACAAAAAGGGTTCCGGTACAATTATGGACTAGGGTTGATGAAGGCAGGGGTTTATCAATTCACTATGGGGTGGGGAGAGGGAGGGGGAGCCAGCTTCCTCCTCGCTCTCCCATAACTGAAGAACTGAAAGTCAACAATGGAACGGGCTGGCAGACCAAAGAAAGCACAACACAATTGGCCAGGTGAGATTGCTTTCTTTTTAAAAGGTGGTTAGGATGAACTCGTGGAAGAGCAGATCTATCTGCAGCGGTTAACCATGAAAGCCAAGTGGAACCTCCAAAACCCAAGGCAGTCTACCCTGATTGTCAGACGCTGAAGTCAATTAACAGGCAACCAACAGTCACCCTCCGGCCCTATGTGGGTGTGCTAAGAGGAAAACTGGCTGGCAGCTGCCGGAACAGAAAGCTGGCCCAGACAGCATTTTGGTCTGAGCCAGCAGAGGTCTTCCACATTCTTAAAGATTACACCATCTAGGGCAAGGATGGCCAAACTTGGCCCTCCAGCTGTTTTGGGACTACAACTCCCATCATCCCTAGCTTACAGGACCAGTGTCAGGGATGATTGGAATTATAGTCCCAAAACAGATGGAGACCCAAGTTTGGCCATGCCTGATCTAGGGTCAACTTCACAAGTCCACCCATCCCCAGTGGCGAAATTAAGGTCCACTGCAGAAAAACGAAAGATGGAGAGGGAAGGAGACTGCTGAGCTGGTGGTCCTCACCTTGGCCAGTTGCCCCCGCAGATCACGGAGCTCATTCTCCAAGTTGCGCTTCTCTCCCAAGGCGGTGGTGAGTGCTGCTTCCTTGGAGTTCAGCAAGGCCTCGACGTCCTTCAGGCGGGCTTGAGCAGTCAGCAGCTCCCCTTCCTTCTTGGTGTTCCTAAAACAAGGAAAAGAAGAAGGCACAGCTGTTAACCCAGACTGGAGAGAGGCTTGTCTTCATGGACCAAGGTACAAAAATCCCAAAACCAAGCCCTGGCGGTTTGTTATTATAAAAATGGCAAATGACAAAACCGTTACGGAAGTAATAAAATGGTTTGTCTGTTTTCTTTGTAAGTCAGTCTGCAATGAGTACGATTTCATAATATAATGCGTCAGTAAGCAGAAAATGCAATGCAAAGTTCTTAAGCTGCAAGATCGACAAGACACACTGAGCTTTGCTGGATCAGGACACAGAGCCATCCAGTCAAGCATCCCATTTCAAATGGTAGCTTGTCAGACGCTCTTAAGGTCCACTTAAGGGCACAGGCAAACCCGGCCCTCCAGATGTTTTGAGACTACAATTCCCATCATCCCTGACTGCTGGTCCTGTTAGCCAGGAATGATGGGATTTGTAGTCCCAAAACATCTGGAGGGCCGAGTTTGCCTATGCCTGCCCTTAAGGAAGACCTCCAACAAAGGTATGGAGCCAACAGCCTGTCCCTGCTGTTCACCCTTAGCAACTGGTATCCACATCTAGACTACCTCTGGATTTGGAGGTTCTATAAGAAACAACATCGATCAATAACACTGTCTCCCACCTCTGTGAAGTTGCCTAGTCCCTCTTTGAAGGCGCTCTGAGCCACCAGCCATCACATTTCCAGAAAATTCCGTTTTCTGCACCTGAACCTCACGTTTCACTAAAACAACCAATTATGAGAAGTTCTTTCTATCCACTTTTGCCACAAGCCTAGTTTTATAAACTCTCCTCATGTCTCCACTTAGCCTTCCCCCGCCCCCAGGAAGGGAGGAAACTGGGAGACATGCAATGCGGCACAGACAAGCGTTCTGCAACCAGGTGCCCTCCAGGTGTCCAGGTTACAACTTTTGCAGTCCAAAACATTGTGAAGGCTGTTGTAGGCTACTGTGACCCTATCCTCTTGCAAGTGTGTTTAGAAATATGTATGACTATTTTAGATTAATCCACTAAAGCTTTTGTTGATTAATCTACCAAGGTCAATTTTAGAAGTTGAAGGCACAGGTTAGTTTTCCATGACTACTTTGGTTCTGGTGTGTTACTGTCACAGATAAAGGGGAGAAAAATAAGACTAAAGGAGGACTTCCCTCCTAACACAGAGGTGTAGCCCCTTACATATTAAATGTCACATTTTCTTAACTGCCTTTAAAAAGAGAGAGATTAATGTGTGTATTTAGAAGTTTTGGCAATACAGTGGTACCTTGGTTCTCAAATGCCTTGGTACTCAAACAACTTGGAACCCAAACACTGCAAGTAAGTGTTCCGGTTTGAGAACTTCATTCGGAAGCCAAACGTGCTCCGTTTTGAGTGTTACGCTTCCTATTTGAGTGTTATGCTGAGGTCTGTGTTTTTGCTATTTATTTTGCTTTTTTGTTTTTGCGGCTCTTATTGTTTTGTTTTTGTGACTGTGTGGAACCCAGTTCAGCTGCTGATTGATTGATTATGTGACTGCAGTACATTGCTTACTGCTTTCATCTTATGAATCAATCGTCTTGTTAGTAAAATTCAGGTCAAATTGCTGTTTTAGGGGTTGTTTTTAAAAGTCTGGAACGGATTAATCCATTTTGCATTACTTTCTATGGGAAAGTGTGCTTTGGTTTTGGAACGGACTTCTGGAACGGATTAAGTTTGAGAACCAAGGTACAACTGTATGCAAATTTAATCAATCAAGGTGTGTATTAGCAGATAATCTGGTTGGCTGACAGCCCTTAAACACTTTGATGGAGCTTTTCATGTTCCTCAGTTCTAAACAGGGAGGTTTTGGGTCTCCCTGACTGGCTGGGAGCTCACCACAACCTGAGCATCTTTGGGAAAGCGGTGCAGGAAAGTTTTTACACCAGCCTGTTGCAGGTGGCCTAAGAGGGAGAGATGGGTAATGCTAAGTTGCAAAGCTCCCTAGTTGACCTTGTGGACTAATCAACAGTGTCAGCCTGGCTTACCTCTCACAGTTGTTGTGAGGGTAACTGGGGGTGTTGAAACATTTAAGCTGGTTTTAGTTCCTTGAAGGAAGAGAAAATGTAATATGAGATGGTGTGAAGGGAGATTACAAATCTAATTAAAAAGGCCAGCAAATAATTTCATAGGAACCACTGCATACCAGATAAAGAAAACTCCTACTCCAAGAAGAGGGAAAAACTGGGCCTCAAGATCTTTTTATTTAGGTTATATATATATATATATTTTAAAAGGAGGGAGACGGAGAAAGCTATAAATAAGGCTGAGGCAAGAGAAAATCCAAACGTTGGTCGTCAGCTCAGATCCAAGTTTCCATTACTCGCTTACATTCCATTATATTTTGCTTTATTTTCTTTCTTTCCCCTCCCCTGCCAAGGAAGACAGAAGACCAAGAGACAGAAACACAGCTGCTTAAAAAAGCATCACCCACCAAACAGATGACGGCTGGGGGGAGGCGTACTAAAGAAAAGTCAGAGCTGCAGACAGAACCATCCTGCCTGGCTGGAATGTTATGAACAAGGGAGTCCTTCTTAGCCGATCAAATTCCACAAGTGAGCTCATCTCCAACGTTTGGTTGACAGGACAGCAGGCTATGGGGATTCACAAGTCACTCAGAGCATGTGCAGAGTGCTTATTATTACTAAACATATTAGTTGCTTTTTTAAAAACCAAGGTAGCCTAACCCTACTTGCAACAACAAATAAACTACCATGCATTAAGACCAGCAGGAAACAGAGCACAGAAAAATCTAACACACATTCCTGATTTCAAAAGGCAGGATTAAGATGGTTTGAGTATATAACCCCTTTGATCATCCACCTCTGTGATCACCCTCCTACACCCTTGTTTGTGTGCCGCCTCCACGAGTGGTCTGGAGGGTGGCAGCATGAGAACAGGCCTTTTCTGTGTTGGCTCCCCATTTGTGGAATACTCTCCACCCAGGAAGATTCACCTTGAACCTTTGTTACATCCCTTTAGGCTCCAAGCAAAAAGATTCCTGGTCTCCCAGGCCTTTAGCTAATTAATCAATCTATGACCTTTTACACTTGGGGTGTGTATGTTGTTGTTGTTATTACGGTGTGTGTTTTTAATATTGTAAACAGCCCTGTGATCCTCGAATGAAGCGTGGCATATAAATCTTTTAAAAATACATAAATAAAATTGAAATGGGAAGATTTGCTCACCCCTCACCAGTGACTGGTTACCCTTACCATTTGGGAACAGGATACCTGAGGGATTTGAGGGTGCACAGGATGGGCTCTCCAAGCTATGGAACCTCTAGCTAAAAGCAGAAATGCAGAGCTGGCGAGGTTCGTTCATGGGCAGGTGAGTCAGTTTCACCCAGCCCAGCCCTGTTTACTGCAACAACAAAGAGCGGATCCCCCAGGGGCCTTTCCCAATCCCGAGGATACGATGAGCCAGAAACCCCACTTGTGTGCGCCCTTTCCACTGAGCCACAGTCAAAGATCTGTAAAAAAATTCCTCCCTTCAAACTAGACTGCTTGTCTGATCTGGGGAAGGCAAGACACCCAACCTGAAATCTTGCTTGTCAACAGAAAACAGGGTAACAGAAGCATGTATTTGTATCCGGACAAATAATAGCAAGAACACAATTCTATGCAGGGCATAATGAAATACAAGCATAGTTCGGAGAGGCTATTTCTGGAAGTCCACATCCCTGTGCACTTTTCTCTGGGCAGACCAACTTCTCTCCTGGATTGCCTTCCATGGAAATCAGCTTTCTGAATTTTACCAGCAGAAGCAGCCAGCTCCGAACAGCACTGTTTAGCTGGAAACAGCACAAACCCCCCCTATACTGAAGAGTTTATCAATGCCTAAAAAACTGACTCTCCTTTTTTCAAGAAAGGGAGAATGAATGTACATTAAAATAACACAAATGTAGCACTTTTAAGAGTGTAAAACTGGATATCTCTTTAAAGCATGGTGGTTGGAGATGAGAAGACAGAATACCCCAACATTTGTTTTTGCTGGGCGACGTATCATGTCACATGTCAGAAAACGTAGAGGGAGGCCAGGCTGGATTTGTCGGGAGCAAAGGGAAATCCCAGAGACACGGTGGCTCCCGATTTGAATGCAAGTTCATACAGGTGCCTATTATTTTACAATTGCTTTTATAGACAGTCTGTGGTCTGTTGTATTATGTATTAGTACGGCCTTGAAGCTCAACTTTATGAGCAAAAGTTCAAGACAACAGCATTACTAGCAAGAAGAAAAGTGAAATTAAAGAAGTTAAATAAAATAACTTCGCTCTCAACAGTTCACTTTCCTCTGTTTATTTTCCTCCTCTTAGTCATAAGTAACATTCCAGGTCAGCATCTAGGACAAATAAGGCATGAACAGCAGTTCTAGAGGAATGCTCCCCTCCAACATTCAAGCTTGGTGTTTTGTTTTTTTTTAAGAAAAAAGAAAAAAGGCAAAGAAATGACAAACCAGGTTGCAAAAGGCCACCAGGCACTGCTTATCAGCAGAGGACATCGAGACTTTTTGCACAGACAAGATTCCATTGAGCATGGCAAACTCTGTTTTTGTAGCACATAAGTATTTTGCCTGGCCAGAGAACCTTAAGCTCCATTTTGCAAAAAGGCAAGAGGCATTTCTAATCCTCATGATTAGTATTCTCTCCTAAATTGGTATCAAAACTACACGGCTTGCCTATCAAGAGGTGTGTTCTCTGAAATGGGGACCCCCTGCAGCCATCCTGGTTCTATTTCTTCAAAAGCATTTCCAGCACAAGTCAAAAATCAGCCATTTTCCTTTTGTGTGGCTACACCAGAACAGGTGGATTCCCCTCCAGACCTGAAAAGGGAAACGGCATCTCTCCAGCTTAGCCACAGAGATTGAAATCATTCGTTTCCTAATCATGAGGCAAATTGTAAAGGCAGGGAGGCGGGCGGAGGAACTACTAGTTTCTATTTTAGGTTCTTCTTGAGTTGGGGAGATTTCCCTCCTGGCTAAGTTTATAAAGCTGGCACCAAACTGACCATCCAAGCTTAATCTCAAACAATCAGTGAGTTTCCTTCCCGTCACTCAGCAGACCTGCTGCCAAAAACCAACTGACCGGTTAGCACAGAAATGTCTTCAAGGCTCAGCATCCTAGCAAAGCTCTTGGCAGAGAGCCCTTGTCCACCTTGCCCTTTGCTTCATTCTAGCTGCACCTCCTTTGCTGCAAAGCAGAGGAAGGATCAGCAACCGTACAGCCTTGGGCCAGATCAGGCCCACCAATGGTGCCATCAGGAGGTGGGGGGCAGAAGGAACAGCGGGCGTGAAGATGGGGGACTCACTGACAGGCAACTGGGGGCTAGAGAAACACTCTGGCCGACTCTGCCATCTCCCTTCTCAAAGTAGCCCTCCAACTAGACAATCATTTGGACTCCTGGCCCTTCAATGTCCATCCTCGAGCCCCCCCCCCCGACAACCCCCAGTAAAGCCCCTTCCAGTAGAATCAGCTGAAATCAGGCTCCCTTTGATTTCTCCTCTCCTAAATATCCTCAGCAGCCATTCCAATTGTCCAGCTATGTAACCGTTGTAATAACCAGTACAGTGGTACCTTGGTTTACATACGCTTCAGGTTACATATGCTTCAGGTTACAGACTCCGCTAGCCCAGAAATATTACCTTGGGTTAAGAACTTTGCTTCAGGGTGAGAACAGAAATCGTGTTCTGGCGGCGCGGCAGCAGCAGGAGGGCCCATTTAGCTAAAGTAGTGCTTCAGGTTAAGAACAGTTTCAGGTTAAGTACGGACCTCCAGAACGAATTAAGTAGTTAACCTGCGGTACCACTGTACCTGAATTTGCTTTCCTCCCCTCTTCCCTCCAAACTCTTTTTCCTTTTGTGTTGTTCAGATCTATTAGATTGTTCATGCGTGGCAGAAACTGTCTTGATTTTTAACGTTTGTCCAGTGCTTAGAAAATTTTTGATGCTTTATGAATGATGGTTGTTGTTGTTGTTGTTGTTGTTTCTGTCCCAGAAAGTCAGATGTTACACGGGAGGGACAACCATCAGGTTCTGTTAACAGAATTTTTGCTGCAGGGGGACCACAGTTCCATGAGCAATCATTTTTTTGGCACAGCAGAGATATGATGGAGGAGGGGGTGGGATGTGTGGATTGGAACAAAACACTTGCCAGGAACAAGCACATAAAATTGAATCAAAAGGGAAGGAGCGCTGGCAGAGTTTGGGCTTTTGACATCCCTGGTGGTGTCTCTGGAAAAGAATCCCATCAAAAGCAGGAAAGGGACAAGGCACGGGAGATCCTGTTGTTTCTGGAGAGTAGCTGTTGCGACCCAGGCCCATCCGAGTGGCTCTGACTCACCCATTCTTTTTCGGTACCAAGGGCACCACTGCCAAGCCACCAGGGATGTGCCACGTGGGACAGAAACGTGAGCAAGCGCCACCAGCTTTCTGTCGGAGCCAGCTGGACAGGATTCAGGATTGAGGGCGTGGCCCTACTGAAGGCGATAAAAGATGTTTGCTGCCACTGGTACAGCAAGGGCCACACCCAAAAGGCCCCAGAAAAAAGTCAAGAGGGGATTTGGGGCTCTCACCTTCCAGATTTCCAATTGCATGTGGAGTCCCTGAACCCTCAGAAAGGGAAGCAAAAAATAATAATTCCTGCTGTTTTCATTGAAGATTAAGGAGTTGGAAGTGGAGAATTAGGCGAAAGTTTAAAGGGGGGGCTAAATTCAAAGATCTGATGTGCAACAAGCAAGCCCTCACAAATAAAAGCAGTACGGATCTATTCATAGCTACAAGCTTCATCTTCAGCTGATCAAAAGCACAGACAAAGAGGGCTCTTGCACCCAGCGGTCACAGCAGGAAACAAACCCAAATTTAAATGGTTTTTTTGCAATGCCAAAAACGAGAGCAACTTTTAAAAGTTTCACAAGTCTCTTTAGGAAGAGCTTTAGCCTCGGATGCCTCCACCTGTGCTGCAACAGAACACTGCCAGTATTTTGACAACCTGCCATGGTTTGCTTTTAAGCCAGAAAAGGGAATAAAGGAGGTCTGCAGACTAGTGACGTGTTTTAGTTGCATGCCATTTTCATGAACAGCAGACACAGCACATGGTGGATACACTAAACTAGATTAAACTGTTGTCCTGCAACACAAGCCAATATACTCATGCAAGCAACTAAGCTCCTTTGTCTGTTCGTTTCTAATCTTTAAAGGGTGCCCCTCCTCACATGTGCAAAACAGTCTCAATTTTAATGAGGACTAGAAGCTTCCCCGCCCCGCCAAAAATAAATAAAGAATACTAGATTCTTGTACGAATCCTGCGGATCACACTGAATCTGTTCAGAGGGCGAGAGGAGACGCCTGAAGCGCCAGGGTTAAAAATAATTCCCTGATACACATACACACAGACACACACACACACGAAATAACACCGTCTGCGTATAATCTTTAGTGTTACTGTAACAAAATGCGCAAGCAATCCGTGCAGCTGCGGCCTGCTTCAATTTATCAAGCACAGGAAACGCGATATTAAATAGTACACTGAGGGAGGGAAAGGAACAATAAGCGAAGTCTTGGCTGGAATCGTCTCCCCGCCTCCCACTCCCCGGCCAACGCCTCTGTTCCGGCCCCACCCGGCGGGGCTGAGTCATCCCCGCCGCTCCGTCCGCAAATGGAAGTCGGGCCGGCCTGGCCCTGGCAACGCCGCAGATGGCGCGAGCGGGGCCGGGAAGGGAAACGGGACTCGAGGCGCTCTCCGGCCCCCGCGCAATGACTCAAAGGGACCGACGGCCTTTTGCGCGCGCCAAACCATGGCCATTTAGCAGACATTGGGAGGCCGCGAGCCGTCTGAGCGAAATGCCAGTTTTGAGTTTTTCCTCTTTCTTTCTTTTACACACACAAGAAAACGAGGCAGAGTGATCTCTCTCTCTGCTTTTTGTGTGTGTGTGAGAGAGAGAGAAAGTGGAGCAGCTTTGCGTCGCAGGAAACCTCGGTGCCAGCACGAAAAACGCAACTGCTGGGACAGGCAGGCGAGGGACATTCCTTTCGGCTGAGTAAACCAGGCAGCCCTCCAGCCCAAAGGCCAACGCCGAAGCAGGCCCGCAGGCCTCCCTGGCCCCACGGCGCAAAGAGGCACCGCCAAGCGGAGCTCGCCGCTGCGCACACTCCCTCGAGGCGCCGGGCGGTCGCGCCTTTTCCGGTTCGAAAGGCGCCCCAAACCCGCGCGGCCGCAGCGACAAGCCTCCGAAACCGCAGCTGGATGCGAGAGGCCCCAGCCGCCGCCGCCGCCGCCGCCGCTCACAGCGCCTCGGTAAAGTCTTCTCCCCTAGGTGCAGGCATGGAGGAACCTGTGGCATTGCAACTCCCGCCGGCCCCGACCGTGGGTCATGCTGCTCAGGGAGGTGATGGGAACTGGGAACCCCACGACGTCCGAAGGGCTGCCCCACACTTGCTGGAAGGCAGCCTCATCCAAGTCTGGTTCTACGCAAAAGTTGGGGACTTTCGGCGAGTTTAATGTAGCGAACCATGTATGGCACAGCCTCTTTGACGCTTGAGACCCAGAGCCAGGTGCCTTTTGATTCATGAAGCTCAAAAGGGATAAGTAGAGAGGGAGCTCCTATGTAACAAACAACCCACCAAATTGCTTGTTTATTTAGAAAATGATGACATGAAAAATGCTTCACAAGGTGGCCTTGGGGCAGGTACTCCTTTACAGCCAAACCTACCCCCACAGGGTTGTTGTGACAAAAGGATCTCACACCAGTAAGTTTGGGAGTGGGTGCATATTGCCCTAAGGAAGTGGGGAGAGCCCCCTATAGACATGCCCTCGGGAAAGCCCACTCAGATGCAACTCAAGATCCCCGCTGCTCCCCATCTGTTGCAATGAGTGCAGGCTTCTTGAGGTTGAAGCGAGGGAGGGCCAGTTCTGCTACTGTGCAGAGCCCTTGCACAATTCCAGCTTCGTTCCTAGCCGATCTGGGTCAGACGCCATCTCGGGACATGCCACCCCCCTCAGTCTTCCAAGATGCCATGAGATCAATGGGGTTCTCTGTTCCCCAGTGGGATGGATAGCTTCAAAGGAAGCAAGTGAAAATCAGCAGACTGGAGTGTGTGTGCCACTTGGTGAGAGACGAAAGCCTTGGGCTCTGGCCCCGCCCTGCCACACACACACACACACTCTTCCCTTGCTATCAAAGGAGCCGGTAACTTCCCAACGCCCTTGCCAAAACAGGGAGGAAACAGCAGCTGCCCCTGCTTGCCAACCTGCCCACAATTCACATGGCTTACAGCCTGTGTACACATGCTCCGTCCCTCCCATTGCCAACCCTGCCACTTTCAGAACTTTCCCAGCAGAATCCAGGATACCCTGGATTCGCAAGAGAGCCTCCACACAACCTCGGGGTGTCAGCTCAGGTTTTGCAAAAGCCTTGCATCCCAAATGGCCCCTGCAAGCTGAAGAGGTTCGGCATATTCTTCAGAGCCAGTATCAAGTTGTAGACCTGGAATAATTCCTGCCCAGAAGTCAACGAAAGGCTCTCTGGCTGCGGAGGGTGACGCAGCCTTTGCTCACCTGGTGCCCTCCAGATGTTTTGGACAGCAATTCCCATGAGTCCCGGGCCAGCACAGTTGTCTTGGGCTGCAACTCCCATCATACATATGCACTTGCTGGGGCTGATGGGAGTCCTAGCCCTAAACAGCCAGAGGGGGTCTAGGTCGGCACAGTGCAAAGACCTGGGAGCAGGCACTCAGTGTCACTCACGTCCAAGCAACCCAACAAAGAGGCTTTTTAAAAGGTTGGCTTCAAGGCAGTAGGTTGCTGTCAACTTACGTGTGCATGCTGCCAGCTTCACAAAATGTTCCTTAACTGAACCATCAAAGTGCAATATCTGACACTCATTGCAGAAACCAACATCCAAGCCGCTTCCCTTGGCTACCAAACTCTGCCGCCTCAAGTCACATTTTTACACTCCACATCTCTTACCAGCGGTGCCACTGACACTCCTCATAATGTAAATGCCACCTTGCTAGAACAATGCAAAGTCCCACCTCTCCCAGCATCCTGAAGCCAGATTCCTTCTGGGGCGCTCTCAAGCATGGCACGGCAGCAACAGCTACCCCACTTCTGCACCCTTGGCAACCAGGTAATTGAGAGGCAGACTGCCTTTCAACAAAGGTTCAAAGCTCTTGCAGATAATAGCTATTGGTAATTTCTACTGCGTTAGTAAATTGATAGACCTACCCATGGATTTTCCCACTCCCAAGCCAAAATAAAATAAATCTCACTTTCTGCAAACACACATACACACCTCAGCAACCTTAATATTCAAAACAAAGTCGAAACAAAGTAAAATAAATATTGAACTTTATGGGCAGAATATTTGCTTACTAATATTTGCACGGGCACCATCTCTCACAAGCAGAGCCATACACTTTGCATGCACCTGTGGCACCTACAAAGTTTGCATATGGCAGAGCTGGGGTGCCCCTTCTGTCTGAAAGACAGTAGACCAGCCTCATTCAGCCTAGTGCCATCCAGATGTTCTCTAGACTACTAAGCCAGGCCAGCTGTCGGGGCCTGGGCTGGCTAGGGCTGATGAGAATTGCAGTCCAGAACAACAAGAGGGCACCAGGTTGAGAGAGGCTGGAGGTGAGAATACTGTGTTAGATGAACCAATGCTACAATTTAAGCCTAGTACAGGCTCATGTGCTATTGGAGAAGAGCCACAGAGGGCACGCTTTGCATACAGAAAATTCCAGGTTACCAGTTCCTGCTGGCATCTCCAACTGCCTGACTCAGTAAGGTGTAGTACACACCAGCCTGTAATATGAACCCTCCTTTCCACTCCTCCGCTCAATGGCACAGTTCAAAGGGTCCCGAAAGCTTCTCTGCCAGGCTGGGTAAGGCTTTTGAATCCACCCTCCCAGCAGCTGAAATCTATTCTCCAAGATATAATAGGAGGTATTGTGAGGCCTCTGTTTGAATAGATCAGCCTCACCCAGCCCAGGCACAACAGAAGACAGCTTTTTATTATTTTGGCTTGCAGATAGAAACCCCGGATAATTATTTACAGTGCAGGCCAAGGAGAGCGCTGGTTCTGTTTTGCATGAGGCAGAGGGAGCTGGGCGAGCTTTGCAAGCAGAGAAAGAAGCCTGGCAGCTGCAACAGAAGGCAGCTTTTGGCTAGGTTTTGGGATGAATGAGTCACCACCCCTTTAAAAGGGAGAGATGTTGGCTGCAGTGGGATTGGTTGACGTGGCACTGAGGGCTGGAAAGACCACTGCTCCGCTGCCTGGGTCAGAAATAGGAATAGCCATGCTCCCAGAATTGCCATATGGGCAGCTGGCAGAAATGGTGGGCATAAATTTAGAACAGGATTAGGCAAATTCATGAAGGAGAGAAGGTTGACAGGCATCCATTAGCCATTAGCTAAACCTCCATGTTCAAGAGCTGTTTACCTCTGAATAACAGACGTTCAGAATATAGATACTGAGGATATAAAATGTGGTCAAACTGTTGCCTTCATGCTCAGCTTGAAAGTATTAAAGAAGAATCTGCCTGACCACCATTAAAGGCAGAGGTGGATGGACCCAGGTTTCTTTTTTCTCATTTTCACGTAAAAATGTCATGGCCAGTGTTCTTGTTTATTGCCCTCCTATCTCTTTAGGAAGGCAGCAGGGAGACCTACCACCACAGCAGCATTTCTAAGAAAATACGGTGATGTTCCAAGAACACTCTGCACATGCTTAAACACTGTGTTGTGAAAATGTCATGTGACTCAGGTGATTATCCTCTCGCAAGGGCACTGCATAAATAGCTCCTGCCCACATGACAACCAAACATCCAACTTCTCAGGAAAGTGAGAAACGTGGAAAATATTTTCAGGAACACAATGCTGGTTCCTTGATCTTGCTGCAAAAAGAGCTGGCTCTCGCTCAAGTCAGAAAGGTCACCTTGCTGGCCCTTTCTTCCTCAGCCTTGTGGGCGACCCTCTTTCCACGCCAAGGCATGCCACCATCAGCAGCTGGCATGGCACCCAGTGTGTGGGAGCCTCTTTCCTGGAGGGGGGCTGTCCCCAGGGTGTGGCGGGCACTTTGCCACATTGCAAGAATTCAGGGCTGGCCTTCTGCTGGAGACTGTAAACAGAGCAGAGTTTTCTTGCCGGTTGGCACAAAGCTCTGGCACATGCTCAAGAGACAGGTGAGAACAGACCAACCTGGCTGCGTTCCCCCACGTTGGTCCATTGCCGGTTCTTCACAATATGTTTTTATTGGTTCTATTAATACCCACCATGCCAGAAAGGACACCTTCCTTCCTCTTGCCCACATCTGACAATCACGGGGCTTAACAAGGACATTTCTAACTGAACTGTTTTCCCCGACTCTTTCCCAATCAGATCGATTCCATTTCCATAAATGTGTTCGTTAGCAAAAACCCAAACACAGGTGTTTTCTAGATATTAAAGGAAGTGAGACCATTTCATCCTTTTTAAGGCTACATTTGCACCATACATTTAAAGCTCTCTATCACTTTAAACAGTCATTGCTTCTCCCCTCAAAATCCTGGGAAGTGCAATTTGTTAATGGTGTTCAGAGTTGTTATTCCTCTTGCAGAGATACAATTCCTAGAGTGGTTTAATAATCCATCCCTCTTCCCAGGGAACTCTGGGAATTGCAGCTCTGGGAGGGGGACAACAACTCTCTGCACCCAAGCTATACTTCTCAGTATTATAATTTTTTTATGGGGGGGGGAGCCCTAACTGTTTAAAATGGTAACACAGCACGCTAAACTTATAGTGCGAATGTGGTCTAAGTTACCTCTTTGTGCTAGAAGGATAGGACATTTTTAATGTGCCCCTCAGCTGATTGCTCAGTAGTGGACTGCATACTTTGTCTGCAGATGGTCCTCTGGCATTGCCAGGTGCTGCTGGGAAAGCCTCCCTGCCTGAGACCCTGGAGTGCAGCTGCCAGTCCGTGTAGGCAATACTCAGCTAGATGGCCCAGTGGTCTGAGTCAGTAGAAGGCAGTTTCTTTAGATGAATAAAGTTTGCCCTCAGTATCTAAAAACGATATGGGTGTTACATTGGAGTGGATGAAATGAATATTGTTTATATATAGTGGACGGACGAAGGATGGGAAGTCCTCCTACCTTCTGAATTTTATTTTCTCTCTTAACAACTTTTCTATTTCTTCTTCTTTATTACGCACTCTTTATGTTTTTATTGTATTTAGACCAAAGCCTTAGTTTGGACACAAAAAGGAACAAGAGATTTGATAGTAAGTTTTGTATTTTTTTTCTTTATAAGTCCTAATACAATTTAAAATATAAAAATGGGATCACACTCACTTATAACTTTGGATTAATCAGCTATCAAAACATGCAGCCTTACTCAAGTGTGCTGATTATTACATCAAGCTTGCAGGAGACAGAGGGTGGGGGCAAGGCAGAAAGCACTTGTAAAAACAATGCACACCTCTTAAGCATCCCCCAAGATAGCTAAGGATGGTCTGGGTAGACAAAGGAGCTGGCTCAGCCCACACAAGAGTCAAGGTCTAATCTGCAAGGAAGTCTAAACTTTCAGAAAGATCTTGGGAAGACTCCACACACTCAAGGCCAGAAGCCAGAGGGCAATTCCCTCCTGGAGCACATGGTTCAGCCACTGTGGCTTAAGAAGAACAGGCTGCTGGATCTGGCCAAAGGGGGGCCCATCTAGTCCTGCACCCTGTTCTCAGTGGCCAACCAGATGTCCCCAATGGGACATCCACAAACAGAACCCAAGGACAACAACACTGCTTCCCAAAGTGGAGGGAGAACGTAGCCACTGATGGCAAGGAAAAGCTTCGGGACTCATGTAGCTCTTTTCCTCTTATCCACATGCCAGTGTAATTGATGTAGTTATTTATAAACAGCTGTATTGCATGTACCTAATGAAAGAGGTTAGCTCAGGGATGGGGGACCTGCAGCCCTCCAGATATTATTGGACTTAAACTCCCAGACAGAGAGAGAGGAAGAGAAGGGAACTCCATTGGTTGTTGTTTTGCTTCCCCTGCACTGTCTCAGGTTTGTGGCTATAAATGTGGATGCACAGATCAATGGTTTCAGACACAACTGAGCCATATTGGCAGCCGGCCCAACGTGGTAGCGCAGAGCTTTGCTGCTGGGTAGGCAGCCCGGTTCCCCAGCCTCACTGCCAAGAGAGCCACTCCCCAAAGTGGCATTCATGGGTGTCGGATCACATGTCCAGGCCGGCAGCCGCTTTGGCTCCTGACCACGCTGGAGGAAGTAAGCAGCTGAGGCCAGAGAAAGCAATCCCTTCCTTTCCAGGGAGAAGTCGCTGCCTTTTAACATTGCCTTTTTGTAAAGTATACCAGCTCAAAGCTATCTGAAAAAGAGCACGGAGTCAGACATGTTCTAAGGCCATGTTCCCTTAATTGCAACCTTCCAGAGACCACATGTGAGTGGGTGGGGCCAGAGGCAAAAGTAGGCAGGGCAACCGATGTGAATTTGAACAGTAGGATAGGTTTTATTACACACTTTCAAAGACACTTCTGTTTCCTCCTCCACCCAAACAAGCAAGATGCAGTGTCACAGTTCAAGGACACATTGAAGTCGGGTGTAATCATTCCGGTTGCAAAGTGGGGGCCGTGGTTCAGGAGGGTATGTGGCTGAGGGAGAGTCCCGAGGGCCAGATAGAAAGGCTGGAGGCCCCATTTGTCACCTGGGTCCAAGGTTCCCCATCCTTATAGCATGGGCAGAACACAGGGTGATGGGGGGTTCCACAGCTGTGTGTCCATTAGGGGCAAAACTAAGCTTTATTTCACCAGGGTCAAAGACCCAGTTTGGCACACACACACCCCATGCACATTTGCGTACACACACACAAACACACACACACACACACACACACACACACACCCCACAGGCTGGGACTGTCAATGGCACCTCTCTGGAGGTTTCACCCAGGGCAAAAAAAACATGGCTACCCCCTCCATAGCTATGGCACATGCCTCCCATGTGGAACTGGGCAACACTAGAAGCAGTCTCAGTTGAGTTTCAGTCAGGAAACCTCCACAGCCCCAAATAATGTGATCTAGCCAGGTGTCAAAATTTTGACCTGTGCTAGGGTCTTGCCTCCTTCCTCGATGTCTCAGGAGGACTAAAATTGCCAGGCAAAGAGAGAAACCACGAGGGCACTCAGTTTTTCTGCCTGGCTTGAGAGCTTTGCCTTCCTCGTGAACCATCTGGGCTGCACCCTGGGGTACCCACCTTGGCCATGCTCTGCCCACCTGGTGGAGTCCCCTCCACTCCCAACAACATTCCACTCCCTATCTAGGAGATTCCACCCCTGGATTCCCAAGGTTGGAGCTACCACCAAAGACACAGAAACCCTCACTAGGACACAAGTCGGTGCATTCCAAAGTTGCCACAGCTGCGAAGGAGAAGAGAAAGGAGGAAAGCAGCCAGTTGTTCCGGCTGACACAATGGACCCATTGAAGGAGGAGAAAGAGAAGCAGCAATTGTGGGACAGGTGGACAGCTCAAGATCTACAAGTCACTTAAAAACCCTTCTCCTGCTGCTGGGATTTGGGTAGACTGAATGCAAGAGGCATGAAGGCTACGGATGAAAGACAGACAGAAGCATAGACTGTGCAAAATGGAGAAGAATGCTTGGGGAAGGGCCTTTTTTATCTTAGCAGATCAAGGCAAAGGTATTTGTCCACATAGTTCCATAATAGGCCACTCGCTCACACAGCTCAATCTTGACTGTCAAGAGCATGGTTCCACCAAGTTGGAAGAATGCACAACCAGAGAACAAGTCAGTCTGGGTGTTGAAACAAACCTAGTGCAGGAGGTCAGATCTCCCAACAGGGAGGGTGTGTGTGTGTGTGTGTGTGTGTGTTTTAAAACTTCAAAGCAGCTGGGCAAGGGGAGGAGGCTCCAGTTGCTATCAGAGAGTCTCTCTGCAGCTGCTTTGAAACAAACACAGTGGGGGTTGAGATCTGAGGACTGATAGCACCTCCACCCATCATAAGGCAGGTGGGAGATGCACTGCCAGCTCCCTTGCAGATTAGAAGAACTTTCTGGCCTGGTGCATTAGCAAGAGCTTTGAACCATCCAGACACCCCATCAAGGAAAGCAGAATTCCGCAACCTGCAAAAATTATGCAAATGACAGAATTAACCAGGGCCAGTCCTAGAATGAGGCAGAATGAGGTGGGGAGTGGGGGAGAGTGCTCTTTTGCTCAGGTCCTGTATCTGGTTGGCCGCTGTGGGAACAGAATGCTGGACTAGATGGGCCAGTGGCCTGATCCAGCAAGCTCCTGTGTTCTTATGGTTCAGTTGCCAGTGCCAGTAGCAGGAATGAGGTAGGTATGGAAGGGGGATGGCCTGCACATCACCTGCACATCCTGCAAAAATCTGCCCAGCTAGTCATGGACTGGGAGTTGAGGAGCAGAGAAGGCAGCAAAGTAGCCCTACAATCTCCCACCAGACCTTACTCAGAAGTTTTTGAGCAAAGCCGCATCCTAGAAATCTTGCTCTTTGGAGAAAAGGCAAGGTGCTTTTGAGATGCCAAATCCTGTGCTTGCAGGTGGAAGCTTCGGAAGACCCTGAACCCTTACTTTGTAAGTCAACGGAGACACCTCACGCAGCAAGCAACACACATATGGAACGAACCACACAAACCTGTGGTCAGATCAGCTGCTCAAGTGGCACTCAGTCCTACAAGCAACCTGGCTTAATGGATCCCAGTCCCAACAGAGAACTAACAGCTGGTTCTCTGGAGATACTGCTCTTATACATGGATGTTCCATTTGAGTATGTTGGTAAAAGGGTGTTGAAGTAAGCACTTGGCAAAAGAAAGTGAGAGGAAGCAAAATTCTCTCTCCACCCTCCCTCCCTCCACCCAAGCCTCTATACCAGGCATAGGCAAACTCAGCCCTCCAGATGTTTTGGGACTACAACTCCCATCACCCCTAGCTAACAGGGCCAGTGGTCAGGGATGATGGGAGTTGTAGTCCCAAAACATCTGGAGGGCCGAGTTTGCCGGTGCCTGCTCTATACGCTGTCCCTCTAATCACAGGCCTGCCATTGCCACCCCCTTCTCCCGCCCCCCTCCCCAAGAAAATGAGCCAAGTCCTCATCCCCAACCAAATCTTCAGAGCTGTGCAGGATAATCTGTTGCTCTGACTCCCATCCTGCCAATTGAAACATGCCCACTGTGGATATACAACACCCCCCTTACATAGACAGAAGCCAACAATTTCACACACACACACACACACACAGAGAGAGAGAGAGAGAGAGAGAGCATTGCTTCCTTCTCCTCATTTGCTCCCTTGTCTCCTGAAAGGACCTCAACTGCTGAGAAGTGCATCTGTGTTGAGACAAAGGCCTGGATCTTGAAGCAAACAACCTGTGCCTGGGCTACCCTGCTCCTGCCATTAGGTCACATTCACACCATACATTTAAAGCACTGTTTCCCCTTTTAAATGTATGGTGCGAAACCAGTGAAATTTATAGAACATTAGTAGAAATGGAGGATGAAGAAGATCAACTGAAAGAGGTGTGGGATAAGGAGGCAACAGGGCAGATAGATAGTCAAAGCTGGGGAGAAATATGGGAGAATCGTACGTTGAAAATGTTGTCTATAAGAAGAATATTATTATAAATTAGTTTGGAGGTGGTATTTAACACCAGTCAGCTTACATCAAATAAACAAAGAATATTCAGTGTTATGTTGGAGGCGATCCCAGGAAACCAGGAATTATGCTCACATGTGGTGGGGGTATAAATATGTACAATTTTCCTGGCAAAGGGTGTTTAAGGAGATAACAGAAATCACTGGGTTAAAAGCTGACCGAAAGTCTAGAGATAGCATTATCAATTTACGATGGGGTGGAAGATTCGCAGGCTATGAAGGACTTGCTCACAAATTTATTGACAGCTGCACAAATTATTATAGCTTGGAAGTGGAAGGGACAAGCAAAATATAAAATGGAAGAATGGTATAAAGAGGTGTGGGATATAGCTATTAATGATAAATTAACCTGGGCCATTAAGGTATGACAGGGAATATGCAGGAGAAATGATTTCGAGGAGATATGGAAGGTGTTTGTAGAATTTGTAGTGTTAAAACAGAAAGGGGTCAAACTATCACAAGAGGTGTTGAAATTTTGGGAGGATAGATAGCTACAATGGAATTGTCTCGGTGGTGGGGTGCACATTTTTATTCTTATTTATTTATGATTATTACTTTGACAAAATAAAAATAATAATAATAAAGCACTGTAATGCCACTTTAAACAGTTATAGCTTCCCCCAAAGAATTCTGGGAGCTGGAGTTTGCTAAGGGTGCTAGGAGTTGTTTGGAAGAGTAGTACTCCCAGAGTAGTTTAACAGTTTAACAGGAATTTTCTTCACAAGGAACTCCAGGAACCATAACTCTGAGGGAAACAGGGGTCTTTAAACACCTCTTGGCAAACTACAGCTCCCAGGATTCTGGGAAGGAAGTCATAGCTGTTATAAAATGGTATCAAGGTGCTTCAAAATATACGGTGTGACAATGTCAAGGAGAGACCTGTGGTGGCACTGCTGCTTCCTGCAGAATTTCTCTGCTCAGTTTACCATCACCACCTTCTCTCCCTTGTCACGGACTCTGGAGGCTCTGCCAAGATCGTTTAACCTCCCACTTCCTTTAAAACTGCTTAATGCAGGTTTTAATGCAGCAGACTTTCAACACCACCACCTTTGCATCTCAACACCAGACAAGCTAGGAGCTAAATGGCACCTTAAATCTAGGGTTATGGGCGCAACAACAGAATGACTAGGCACGCTTCCCCCTGCCCCCTATAACCAAAGTACAAAGCTGAAAATGAACGAACTGTAGCTAAAATATTATGTTCATTTTTTCACATGCTCTAGTTCTTCCCCTGCCCACGCCCCAAATATTCTTAAGAGGGTCTCTTCTCCAGTCTTCAGAGAGTACTGTAGCAGAAAAAGTCCCTCCTTTCCTTGCACTCTGCAGTTTTAATCTGAAATCTTAGGCGCAGTACTGTGCCCAGAGCTCAGAAATGGCTCGCGCTAATGAAATTCCCTGTTGCAAAATGCGCCTAGAACAATGGGAGTTCCGAACACTGCGCCAGACTACATTTGGTTGTAGGAAGAGGTCTTAGGTGACATCCATAACACCATACATTTAAAGCACACAACTGCCTTCAAAGATACCCGGGAACTGTAGTTTGCACTTCAGAGCTGCAGCTCCCAGCACCTTTAGCAAAGTACAGTTGCCAAGATTACTTGGGGGAAGCCGGGTGCTTTAAAGGTGCTTTTCATGTATGGTGTGGACACAGGCTCTTTGGAGAAATGAGACAGTTCATCTGCACAACTCTGCACGAGCCAGACCGCTCCTTAAGAGCTTTCCAATGTGGAAAAAGAAAAATCAACACGCTCCGAGAGCTCAAACTTCTGCAAGGAAGCCTCTTGCAGCCAATTGGCTCATTCGAACCCAGCAAGAGAGCAGAGTCCGTTTCTGCGGGAAGGAAGCATGCTTGTCCCATGCGTCACACACAGGGGAAAAAATCACCCCAAAGGGAGAGAGAGCTCTGTAAACTCCTATAAAGCTTTTGGAATGCAAGAAGTCCTGGGTTCAAGCCCCAGGTAATGCAGGCGAGGTCCCCTGGAGAGTCAGCATGGCCCTTACTGAGCTAGTTGGACACTTGGTTTGACTCCATATAAGGCAACTTCTTGTGTTCGCCACAGACGGGGGGAAAAGAATCACACCAGCTTGGGGCAGGAATGGCAAAAGCTCTGAAATAGGTAAAGACAACATTTCTGTTGCCCTTGAAAGGATGCAGATATTGGGGTGGGATGCAAGTGAAAACTGGTCTTCCTGCATTTTCCCTTACATAGCCCACACTGTCTTAGGAATGGCTACCTTCTGCTCCAAGTAGGTAAGCCACCATTCACCATGAGTAGAACCTCCTTGCCCAGAAGCAGTGTACCTCTTTAGTTCTAGGTGCCAAGAGACCAACCTATTGACCCCAGCATGTCCGGCTTGGCAGCACCCACAATGTGCTATTATTATGAGTTGCCTTTGTATCCCACTTTTTTCTCCAAGGAGCTCAAGGTGGCATTCATGGTTCTTCCCCATCCTCAAATTAATACCCAGAGCAAGCCTACAAGGTAGGTTAGGCTGAGATGCAGTGGTTTGTCTCCCAGATCCTAGTAGTATGTGTCCCATTATAGAAGAGATTGGGGGACCTGTGGCCCTTGCCAGATGTTTTGGACTGCAACTCCCAGCAAACGCATCAAGGACAGCCATGCTGGCTGAGGCTGATGGGAGTTGAGGTCCAAAACATTTGGAGGTGCATGTGAGGTTGAGGGAAGCTGTCATCCATTATAACACTGTCTCCCCATCCTATTAAGCCTCCTGAGAAACAGACCCACAAGCCATTCAAACAAAGAAGCAGCTGGAGGCACGATTACCTGGAAGGGCTGGCCAACACTGCAAGTCTCGGGCCCAGCTCCTTGCAGGCTACAAAACATCCCAGGGGGATGAGCTTCTTCTCCCAGGCTTCCGCACACAGATGCCAACCTCCAAATTCAGTGTCACGTTAATTATGGGGGAAATCTGTTGCAGGTAGCAGAAATGTGACACAAAAGCAGCTGCTGTCACTTCACAACACTTTCAGGCTTTCGCAAAATTACTCATGGCAGTCTTCCAAGCATTTCCAAACAAAGAGGGCTGGAAGCTTTTTAAGAATAAACTTTTTCAAAACTCAGCAGAGGTCTCAGGAAGTTTCTCTGTGCAGGTGGGAGCAACATCTCATGATATGCAGTGCATGGTATTCCACCAGCGCTCTGTTCTCTCCGGATAAAGAGAGATAAAGATGAGGGTACCACGATGGGGAGGAAACCTGTCTCGAGATAAGGCTGACGGGCCTGTCTCCTCCAACATTTATTCTTCCAGGGAGAACGGTCTGAATGCATTCACACCTTTATAATGAGAACTGCAATCTTGGCTTTAATAAGGAGCTGGGACTCTCAGAAACCAAAACAACCGTTCTGTTCTCAGGGCCACACAAGAATAATCAATGACCTTCTGGAACTATGGAGTCAAAATAAGGGGCTCCTTGGCTATGGTCTGAGCTACCTTCCCATGCTGGGATTAATATTTTTTTAGAGCGAGGATGACATATTAAAGACCCACATTCTGCAAAACTTAGTAAGTGTGGATGCAACCCAAAGGGGTAATGAGAAAGGATCTCAAGAATTGCACTCGGACATTTCTGTCTCTCTGAGAAGGTTAATAGGCACAGCTTTGAAGAATGGAGGAGTCAGGAAACACAAGAAAGCTCTCTCTACACCCCCACCCCACCCCCGGCCCCTCTCTCCTCTTCACCCGCTGAAACGTGAGGGCAGCAGATCCCTGGTAAAGAACTGGCTGTTCCAAAGTGTGGTTTTGGATGCAAGGGGAAGAAAGCAGAAGGAATCAATTAGGATCTGAACAAGAGCCCCACCCAAAAGCCATCGAGGAAGCTGCTCAGGCAAGGACTGGGAGAGCTATAAACTGCTTTTTATTTTGTATATTTTATTTATTACTACTACTATTACTACTACTCTATTATTGTTAGTAAAAGGTTGGTTTCCTCGTTTCCTGCTATTTGTCATGGGCAAATAACTACCCTGATTTTGTCTATGTGTGGGAGAAGGGGGCATTCAGGAGGTTAACTTTTTTAAATAATGCAGCTCCTGTACCAGCTAATAAATTTTATTTGGGAGGATGCAGACTACATATTTCACTTGCTACAGAACCACTGTAAGTCAGGGGCAAGCAGTGCCATGGCACCCAAATGTGTCACAATGAATTCTTAATGGCTTTGGTGAATTATTAAATGAAGAGCAGCATCTAACAGGAGGCAGAGCAGGGGAGGGGCTGCTTAACCCTCTCCTCACAGTTCCTTCATGCCCCAAGATCTAGCCCCCTACGCTGGCTGCTTTTGCCCCTGCAGGGCTCCAGCTGAATGCTTAGAGCTAAAATATGCATCTGAAACCCTGGCATGTGGAAGAAGGGTTGAAGGAATGAGCAGAACAGCAGCCAATAGGAGGAAAATGAAGCATCGCCCTCACTCTACCGCTCCTCCAGTCAAAGTTACAGCCTCCCAAGTGTGCTTTTCTTTCTTTTCTTGTATAATTCAAAGGAACTTCCTAGACCTCCCTTGCTTCTTCCCATTCATTCCATGTGTCTAATATAACTCACGTAGAGGTGTTATTTTAACAACTCATGGGCAAATACTGATACCAGTTGTAGGCATTAGGTCCTGTACTATCATGTTCCTTGTCTTGGAGCAGCAGTTGTTCTCAGCAAAGCGCAAACTGGATCCATTGTTAAATTAAACAGACATTCACTTTTTGGTTTTCTGACTTGGTATCTCTCATAGACCTACCTGGAGATCTTGGGAATTAAACCAGGGACCTTCTGCCTGCGAAGCTGATGTTCTACCACAGAGCTATGGCCCTTTGCTGCCAGTGGTGTAACAGAACCTGGAGGGAGCAAGTTCTGAAACTGCAGCAGGTGAAGCTACCTGAGAAGGGCTCCTGTGAGTGATGCCTTGGCCCGACGGCACAAATGCAGCCTCATTCTATTGTCTATATAAAGGAAGAGAACGGGGCCCTGGGCTCAGAGAAACCTCAGGGATGAAAAGGTGGCAAGTTAAGTGCTTCAAGGAGTTTATTCTTGGCATGAAAATAGGCAGCATCAAGGCTTTGCGAGGGAAGGTAAACAAGAGACACAAACAGGAGCTTCCAAAAATTGTGGTAGGGTGATGGCGGGATGATATTTTGTCAAGGTTCCTGGCATGTAAGAGGGGAGGAAATGCACAATCCAAACCAAAGTTTTGCACAGCGACACCATTTCTTCTCACAGGATTTGGTTTTCAGCGGCTGAATTCCCCCACCCATGACCAGCCATGACCAGCCATGTTTCTGCCCCAGAATGCACTCAAGGCATTGGATTATGGACTCAAACTGCCAGCAAAGAGATTTCGCCAAGCCCATCGTTGTGGCTGAATGTCACGTTTTGCCCCTCTGAGGAAGGAGGCGCCAGAAGGGGCACTGGAGGGAACAAACACACACACGAACACACATACAACAACCAACCCGCCTTGTTTAAAAACGGCACGTGAACAGGCAGGATCATGGATTGCCAGCAACAAGCCACCAAGAATCCCAAATCCTTGGAATAAACGCTTCTTGCCGGAGCAGAAGGGCGTTGGCCACAGCCATGAGTCAGAAACGGTTCTGGCACAGAGTGTCAAGCATGTGCTCCGCCCTTTCAAATCCAAACCGCTGGCTGGTTTCTATGGAGTGGCCAATACAGAGCTTCCACAGCAGCATCCCTAGTTCCCATTGGCCCACTAGAAGATGCCGAGAGCAGGGGCTGATGGGAAGCCTCACCCGTTAGGCACACGTGAGGGGTGCAGGGCTGCCCCGGCTTTGTCTGTGCCAGATCAAAGATCTGTAGCCATTTCTGTTTGGGGACTGGCGTGAGCCTTGAAGTGCCATGTCTTTACCAGGCTCCCCTGCTGCCTAGCTTTCATACTTTTCCAGGCTCCCTTACTGCCTGGCTTTTAACATGCGTCCCGGTGAGGTTTTTAGGAAGGCAGAGTACGTAGCACATAAAACCCATTCACTCTTACTGCAGGGAGGAGATTAGAATCCAAGAGTAGCACACAGAGATGCAGGTTCCAATCCTGACAGCCTTGTCCAAATCATGCACTCCAGTCCTAAACTCTTTGCAGGGTACTTGCAAAGACAAATGCAACTTTGTACACGCAGGGTATGATTCAAATTTATTCAGTGTTGCTCAACCTGCTACAGATACCCAAGAGGGGAAAGGATGCATCTTGCACTGATCAGCTTCCCTGTAGAATCGCGGCACTCACCCATGCCCACAAACCATAAGCTGTGGGGCCTTTCTTGCGCTTTTTATATCTGTTGCAGATAACTGTATTTTAAAGAATGTCACACGTTCCAGGTAGAATTTTGCAAAAAGGTGACACGTGTGCAACCAAGACAAACAGAAGAAGGTGCCTCTTATCAGGTCCGGCCAGCGGCCCACCACATCTGGAATTGTCTATTCTGGCTGACAGCAGCAATGATGGCTTTCCGGAGCATAGCTCGGTGGTCTGCATGTCCCAAGTTTGATCCCTGGCATCTCCAGGTAGGGCTGTGAAAGAGCCCTGTTGGAAACCCTGGAGAGCCACTACCTAGTCAATGTAGACAACAGAGAGCTAGATCAGGATCTCCAGCTGTTTTTGGACTACAATTCCCATCATCCCTGACCACTGGTCCTGCAAGCTGGGGATTATGGGAGTTGTAGTCCAAAAACAGCTGGCGACCCAAGTTTGGGAAGCCCTGAGCTAGATGGATCAATGGTCTGACTCTGCATGAGGCAATATACTATGTTCCACTTCTGTTTTGAGACCCAGCTGAACCATGGAAAACTTGTATTCTACCACCCAGCTTCAGGCCATTCCATACATCATGCTGAGCAAACAAAGCCACATAGGGGAAGGTCTGATAAACAGCAATTGGTGATAAGAGTCAAAGTCTGACTTACATACAAAGCCAATTTATTTCAGTGTCACTGCCCGTCCACACCAACACAAGGCATTTCTGGCAAACCGACAGCCTGAAAACAGGGGTGGGAGTTGAGGAGCAGCCAGCTTCATCAGGTTTAGTAAAACCTCCTTGCCTGCTCACCAGGAAACAATCCTTACTCGACACAGGTGAGTAAGCAAGTGGTTATACTATGAGCACAATATACCTGGATATCAGATGCCGGGGATAGACAAGGGGAAGGCACAGACCCTTTTATGCCCAGCATATAAGCTCCCTGGACGCTTCTGTCTAACCACTGCTGGAAACAGAAGGCTGGGCCTTTGGACCAAATAGAACAAGGCATTAAAAGTACAGTGCACATGGTCCTAAGATTTAAGGGGAGCCCGGAACCTGATTCAAGAGTTAGGGCTCAAGGCATAGAGCATGCCAACAAAGAAAAAGTGCCTCTGAGCATACATGAACAAATTTTTGCTCCCCACCAAGTTAACTACAAAGCTCCTTTAGAACCACAGGGACTTTGTCGCTGCAGCAAACCTGCTCAGCCACTCTGGCCTCTCTCCAGGCTGTTTAATGACAACTCAGCCTATGGCTGTTGGGAGCTTCCTTGTGTAGCTCATAGCTGGACGTGCCCACAAAAGTCCTCCAAGAACACAGCCCTCCAGCACAGATCATAGATCACAGAATTGTAGAATTGGAAGGGACCCCAAGAATCATTGAGTCCACCCCCGGCAATGCAGGAATATGCAGCTCATTTTTTTTACCGAGTCAAAAATTAAAGGTTGAAAACTAGCATGATCCGCTGTGTATCTGTCACCGCACTCTAATTGGGATGGATGTCTCCCATTTGTGCCCTGGCACAGGTGGGTATTTCAACATGATCAAAGTTACAATGGGCTATTGATTATGGCAAGGGTGGCTAACCTCTCACCTAGGAGGGAGGCCTGATGCAGACCCCCAAGACCCAACTGATTTGGCAGTGGCAAAAAGGTAAGAAAAATTAAAGTGGGCTCCTCTCCACTCAGCTACTTGATGGAGAATGCCAGAATATGTGCTTGTCGCCAAGTCCTGATGTATTCACTTCTGGTTCTCATGGTCACAATGATAAGCTGGAGAAAGCTAACAAAAGCATCAGAAACTAGGGGCACACCAGCCTTGAAGAGACAGACCACATCCTACCCAGCTTCCTACCCGCGGGAACCATTTGTTTGCCTCTCTATTTTCAAACAAGAGTCTTGGAGAAGTTAAGTTAAGAGAAGTAATCCAGCTGCACAATCCTGATAGTTGCCTTGCCAGGGTGCAAGCAGAGTCTGGGTGGCAGAGATACCGAGTGGCTGTTTCCACCCAGCCTCTATATTAATGGACTCCTGGATATTAATGAATGCCTACTTGTATGCCCTAGCATGCAATGCAAGTAAGGCACCCTAACTACTAAAAAGTCACCCCAAGGGGGATCCACAGGCTAGTCAAAAAGAGAAAATCCATTCCTGAGACAGGGCAAGTGCAATGCAAAACTGATATTCTATTATTATTATTATTATTATTATTAACCACCAAATATCAGAGTGGAAGGCACAAATGGAAAGGAACTGAAAGCTGGTGAATCAAGAATTCTAGAAACTCCAATACGAGCGATATGTTCAAAGGGGAAACAATTGTTACGGATGGGGAGACTTCGTCACGCAGCATGCTTTGATCTTTGTAAAGCTACCACTAAAAGGGGAACAAGGTAGAGGACTTTGCTTCTGACCACAGGCGGGGCCCTCCAGCCGCCTCACCCCCACGCAATGTCTAGCTCTCCCCCCCCCCCAGCTCCGCCGGGGAATTTCTATTTGTCCTTCGAAATCAATGAATTACGATTGTAGTTTCCCTTCGGCTGACTCACACTGCCTCTTGTTTGCAGTCTCAAAACATTTGCTGCCTCCCCTGGCAACTGCTATTGCCGAGCTGTCGGACGAGGCAGGCAGGCAAACAGGTTAATTGCAAAGGAAAACCTTTTGCAACCAGCCTTGCAAAAACAGAAAGACAGGTAGCCGGCGCCCCACGGGAGGAGACGCAAAAGGGCCCCATGTGCTGCTGTTTGTGGCACAAAGCACACGGTTGTCAAGACCCGACGCGTGGGCTGCAAAGCCTGCCTGCTTCTGGGGCACAGCACAATGGCTGACTAAACAGACACCTGGCAGCTAGACGGGACTTCCAAAAATATTTCCTGCTGCTCTGAGTTTGTCTACTCCTACAGAAGAGAGGCAATGCTACAGAACATGCAAGTGCAGTTGACAACAACTATTTCTTTTCACATTAGTTAAATTGTAGTTAAGCACAGGGGCATATTAAAGAAATGGCAATCGTGGTTAGACGCCCCATGAACACACCGAACTGCTATCAAACCATAATCTGAGGCTTGCAGTATGAATCATATCAGCTGCAGCATACCATTGCAGATGAATCTTCAACCAGGTTGGGGACAGAGGAGAATAAAAGACACACCTGTAATGTCCCTACCTCCTATGTCTCAAGTGAACATGCAGCTCCCTGTGCTTCTCCCAGGGATGGAAAGGGGTTAGTTTAACCTCTGCTTTGCTAGTAAAACTGAATTACTGTGTGGCGAAATGATGCATGTCTAAAATGCGTGTCACCAACATGAAAAGTTTGGAAGCTCTGCAGTAAGGGATATTAAGTCCTACAACTCACTTGGGGTGATGACCACGCAGGTCTTTACAAAAGCTTGGCCAGAAAGCATGGGTTTTTGCAGGCAAACAAGCCAGCAAAAACCCTTGCGCTGCAGAAACTTGGGTGGAATTAACTGCAAACCATTCCTTGCCCTGTCTCTGTCTCTGCCTCTGACTATTATTATTATTATTATTATTTCAGTTGTCATTCACACAGTGCATTTCAAATCTGTAAAATGCTTTGCAGACATTGTTTTAGTAACCTGCACCACAGTCTTATCAGATAGAAATATTGGCCTATCATCCCAATTTGGCAGTTGAGGGACCAAGCTAAAGACCAACTAAGGCTGCAACTCTGAGCACAGTCAGCTGGGAGCAAACCCCTCTAAAATAAATGGGGCTTAGGTGTGAAAATTAAACGCATGTCGGTCTGGGCTGCAAGGCCACCCAGGGAGCTTGAGTCACAACCTGGGAAGTTCATCTGAGTACTTCAGAGGTAATCTGAGGCAAGGCAGATTCACCCGCCTTCCCCAGTTGGTGTCCTCCAGACGTCTGGAACTACAACTCCCATCGGTGCCGCAATGGCTGCACTGACTGGGGCTGATGGGAGTTGTAGTCCAAAACATCTGGAGGGTGAAACAGGCTGGGGGAGGTTATCTTGGGTAATCTGCAACTTTATCCTGGTATGCTACATGCATGCATTTACAAAACTGATGTTCAGGCTTGTTTTTTGAAGTGCTTTATGGAGCACTTGCAAGTGATAGGGAATGCAGCCTCTCCCCCCCCCCCTTCAAAAAAATGCCCACATAAAGAACCGCCACTCAGCACCTAGTGCTGCGCCTTTTCAAATGATTCTGCCACACATGGCACAACAGACCCATGATCTAAATGGAGACAGGCTCGCATTGCCATTGAGATGAGCACAAAGTTATCTAAAGCGGGATCTGCAATGGGACACATGCAGGTTAAATATAAAACTGAGCTGCATGCGGGTGGCATCTGCAAAAGGCATTATTTCTGGGAAAGGGACTCTGCAATTTACTCAGAAAGGACCCAACAACTCACCTCCCCTGCCCTCACTTCTAAGGCTTCTCAGCAGAGAAGGCTAGGAAGCCACAGCAAAGCCAAAAGCTGTAGGAAAACTGGCCTGCAGACTTTGGTATAAGGCTGCTGTAGCCTCCACATTCCCTGCTGCCTATCAGAGTTCAGTTACCGCCTGAAGCCGAATACTGGTAGGGAAGGCAGGAGGAAAGAGGGTACAGTTGTTCAGCATGCAAGCACAGCACTATCAAACCATGCAGGGCAGAACACAGTTACTACAGCTGCAGCTTGGTTCCTTTAAAACACAAAACCTCCATGTTGAGTTTTGAAGTTCCTAGTCCTTCTGGTTCAAGAGCAAAAAAAAAAAAAAAACCCAAACAACAAATAACCCATAACAAAACTCAGCACTGAGAGAACACAAAAAACTATTTAGAAACTAGAGGTGGTGAGGAAGCGGGGGGGGGGGGGAGGACTGCTACTCGCTATAGTTCCTGCTCCTTTGCTATGACCACCAGGTCTTCCCCTCTGCACAGCCTGTTTCTCTGCAAGTCTGAACTCACATTCTCCAGAACATGCCTAAGAAACGTGGAGGAGATGCATTCCCCACCCCCGGGCCCACCACAAAAATGCAGCCAACGCAAAGTAACTAAGCGTGTGGCGCAATCTGCCCAGTGTGCACAATTTATTCCAGTTGCAGAAATTTAGGATGAGTGGAATGGAAAAAATATATAATCACATAATTCCTCCACCACACCCGAATCGAATATTTGAGCCAACACAGAAAAGGCTGCGTAGGAAAAATCTAAAACGGAGACAATGAAGGTCAGAACGGGCGCAAATTCAGCAAGCAGTTTGTTAAATCAGATGCTCCCCTGGATGGAAAAGGGTTCAGCTTGAGTAAAAGTGGTCATGGGTGGGCTCTTCAGAACAGAATGTTCCCTTCTCCAACCAGCAGAGCAGCAAACATAGTTTGGTTCTATTGAAGATACAACTTGCTAAGCTTAGAAGTCCAGGGAATCCTCTAAGAGAATGAAGGGTGTGCCTTGATAAGAGAAGCACCTATCCCACCGTCTGCCCCAAGAGCTTGCTGACATTTCCTGGGGCCCCCAAACCCAACAGTGATCTGCCACACAGAGGCTTTTGGCAAACCACTCAGACAATTCATGAGACAACCACATACACAAATAGTCCTTGCTCAATTTGGAGTGGACACTAAGCTGTGTACAGTATACACACTCTCATTCAAGGCTGCACTCAGTGCGCTCCTAGCTGCTAGTAAGGGAAGCAGTGTGCGCACAACACGAGCCACAATCCATATCTATCCTGACGTTTCTTGTGAAATATTGCATTTTAATGCACTTTCCCCCAAACCAGCTTGGCTCCAAATTGAGAAAACAAATGACCCAGCTGTGTTTTAAGCCAGCTTGAGTTGTTTTCAACCAAGCCTTACTCAGAGTTAACCCACGGAAATGAATGGAGCCACCTTAGCCATGCCCATTCATTTCAATGGGGTAGGCAACACGGTGCCCTCCAGATGTTCTTGGACTAGAACGCCCATTGTTCCTCTCCCCTGGCCATGCTGACTAGGGCTGACGGGAGCTGGAGTCAAACATCTGGAGAGCACCACACTGAGGACCCCTTAATCTGGTCAACACAATTTATGCAATCTTAATGCAATCTTATGGCAATTTATGCAATCTTAATGGAGACTATTGTGTGTGGCCTCATTGCTGTCACCAAAGCCATCCCCTGTGCTTGCTCCCCAATGCACCCAAAACCAGGACATGGATACAAAATATTAATTTTGATGGCCACTGGTGGAAATTTAAGAAAGTTTTTTTTAAAAAAAAATCTGATTACTCCAAGGTATTCTGAACAGAACACAGCTACAGTGCCAAGGAGAATAAAGCTGGGGTCCTTGCCCCCAGCTCCCTTTCTAAGTTTGGGGGATCCATCCAACTATGGTTTAAGATATGCTGGCCACATACCACAGAGGTAAACTTTCCACTGCCAAACTAGGAATTCCAGGCAGCCGTGACAGATAACACAATGCCAACCGCACAACCAATTGCCCACAAAAGAGGAAAAGAAAGTGTTCATTGTCGAGCCTGAACGTGGGCTTGGGGAAGAATATGCCGCCTCCTCCTGTGCCCACAACAGAGTCGCAGTCTTCCCAGCTGGAGAATGACATTCTTTGCCCTCCCAGCTCATATGATGGCTGCCAGCTTCCATGCCCGCTTTGGTCCCTGCCCAAAATCCTTGTGGGCCACAATCCACTGGGCTCACGCTTTTGACGCAATCCTGACTACGGACTCCAAATCGTGCAGAGGTGTGCATGGGATTTTCTCTTCTTTTTTAAGGGGGAGGGGGAGCTGAGGAAAACGCTGTTTGGACCAAGGAGGGTACCCTCCACCCCCACCCAGCCAGCCCCTTCCCGGGCGCCCTACCTGGCCTTGAGCTCCTTGAACTCCTCGCGGACTTTGCTCAGCTCCAGCTGGAGGCGCGCCCGCTCCTTGGCCACCGAGTCGAGCGTCTTGCGGGCGTCGGCCAGCTCCGCCTCGTAGGCCGACTTGATGCCCGTGACCTCGCGGCTCACCTCCTCCTCGGACTCGGTGATGCGCAGCCGGAGCCCGGCGTTCTCGGACTCGAGGGAGCGCACCTTGTCGATGTAGATGGCCAGGCGGTCGTTCAGCTCCTGCAAATCCTCCTTCTCCTGCAGGCGGGTGATGCGGGCCGGCGAGAGCGGGGTCGAGGTGCCCCCGCTCCGGGTGCTCCTCTTCTGGCCGGGGGTCTCCATGGCGCAGGCGGGGGTTCGGGCCCTGGCGAAGGCGGAGGACGAGGGAAGCGGCGGCGGCGGCGGCGGCGGAGGCACTGGAGGAAGCAGCAGAATTCCAACGCACCTCGGCTCTCCAAGTGACAGGCGGTCTGAGTCACGGGCTTGGAGGGCAGCTCATATAGCTTTGGGAAAAGGCGGGGGAGGCTGGGAAAAGGGAGGGGAGGGGCTAGGCAAATAGAACCAGCCCCTCATTTGCATAGTTAAAGGAAAACTGCCCAGGACTGGGTTTTTATCACATTCTCTGATGCTTCCCGTCTTCGTCCGCCGCCCTCCTCCCGATCTGCTTTGCCTTCCCCTCCGCTCAGGGTGTTTCGACGTTCCAGAGAGCAAGGAGCCCGTGCGCATAGTGGTTAGAGCAGCCTTTTCTCAGACGGCGTTGGAATGCAGCGCCCACCATCCCAAGCTAGCAGAGAAGGTGGTCAGGGACGATGGGAGCTGTAGTCCAACAGCGTATGAGGACCCAAGGTTGAGAAAGGCTGGGTTCGTTGGAAGGGACCCTGAGCACCATCTAGTCCAGCCCCCTGCAATGGAGGAAGATGCATGCAGCTGCCCCATACGGGGATCGAACCTGCAACCTTGGCATTAACAGCATCACGCTCTGAGCTATGCAGGCCAGGGTTCGAATCCCGATTCATAGGGAAGCTCCCAGTCGCCTGTTGTAAGGGCCAGTTGTTTCTGTGTGGGTATGGGAAGCAGGAATGCAAACGGTGCAGGTCTTACACTGAAAGGGGGTGGCGAACATACTGTATCTAGAGGACAGCACGGTTGGCGGGGAGTGCTACTCTGAATCTCCCCACTCCAAAATAAAAACAAACAAAAAATACCTTACACTGCAGCCCCAAAAGCAGATCCACATTGCCAAAATAGATGCATCTCTGGAAACCCCCGGGGGAGAGCGGGCCGATGTACTTACCCCTCTGGTAAAGGAGCTAAGAAGCTTTCCTTTCTCAACTCTCCACATTAAAAGGGCCAGAACCCATTCTCCACCCCTGACCAGTAGCAAGAACTGAAAGTGAAGTCGACACCACGCTACAGCCGCACACCATGCATTTAAAACACTCCCAGGAGTCCTGGAAACTGTAGCTTACCTGTCACAGGGATACAGTTCCCAGCAGCCTTCACTACTGCTCCAGGATTCAGAGGCTGGCAGGGCAGAGACTGTGAGTGAGTGAGAGATGTGCTTTAACTGTAGTTGGAACCCCCGCAGCTGGAACAATTTGCTCCAAATTATCAGGACTCTCTCATTGCAGCCTCCTTTCTGCAGCCAATGACAGTCCACGCTGGGTCAACCCTGCGAAAAGATTCTGCCTTTCCTCACTTGGCTTGTAGGTAGCCTTGAGAGGCTGCCATTTTCAGATACTATAGTGTGCTTTTTGGCACTGGAGCAGGGCGCTGGCGGGGGGGGGGGCAAGTGAAGCTTTAAAACTGCTTTGTCCTCAGTGCCCAAAAGATGGGGCTGGTTTAACTTGTCTAACAGTCGTTTCCCTCTCCTCAGGAACCCCCTGGGAGTTGTAGTTTTCTGAAAGGGACCAAATTGTGGGAAGAATCAGTAATAGAAAAGGCCAGCATACTCACTAAACTATAATTCCCAGGATTCCAGGGTGGGGTGGGGTGGGGTAGGGATGGTAAATCGTTATAATTCATCTAGTATAATTTTTGGTATGCAAATATGCCTTCGCTTGGGAGAAATGAACTCTTCTCTGAGCTACAATTCCCAGAATTTCCTGGGAAGAGTGACTGGTTATTAAACCACTCAGAAAATTAAAGCTCTGAGGAGGGAATAGGGACCTCCTAGCAACTCTCAGCACCCTTAACAAACTACATTTCCCAGGATTCTTTGGGGGAAGACATGACGGCTTAAAGTGGTACCACGGTGCTTTAAATGTATAGGGCAGAAGATGGAGCCTATTCAGTTTCACTAGGTTCGATGGAGCTTACATCCACATAAAGCTGTGACAAGGAGTCCGATTCCAAGTATATCCACAGCTTTGGGTGCAGGGATCCAAAATCACTGCTCAAGCATATATATATATATATATATATATATATATATATATATACAGTATACACACACACACACATACACACACACCTCACATATTTAATTTGAGATCTGAGGAAAAGAGAAATGAAAATATGAAGACTGGCGAGGAAGTCTGGCAAAATGTTCACACAGCCTTCCCCAAAAGGAAAAGAAACAAGATGATTTACCAGGTACTGTCCCTAGTGTTATAAGAATTTTAAGGTATATATATATATATATATATATATATATATATATATGTATATATATATATGTATATATATATGTATATATATATTAGATGTTCATAAATGTACCAAGCAAACCCATCAAAATATGTAAACCACATGTCTGAAACCCACAGAAAACTTCTGGAACCATTTTCTCTCTCCCAAAATGACCTCAAATATTTCTCTGCAAGGTCGAAGGAAATGGGAAATCTCCCCATTGTCTCTTTCACAAATCCTGTCTTAAGGGCACATTTAAGATATGAATAGGGCGAGCCCAAATAACATAATCAGTTATTCTCAGGTAACCTGGAAGACAGGTTTTCTGCTGTAGACCGCCTCTTCTGTGATGTAGGTACGATGTATCTGGGTGGTGGTCTTGGGCTCCAGGACGGGCCATTTTAAATGTCTATATAAGGCACGGGTAGGCAAACTAAGGCTCGGGGGCCAGATTCGGCCCAATCGCCTTCTCAATCCGGCCCGTGGGTGGTCCGGGAATCAGCGTGTTTTTACATGAGTAGAATGTGTCCTTCTATTTAAAATGCATCTCTGGGTTATTTGTGGGCCATAGGAATTTGTTCATTATTCCCCCCCCCCCCAAAAAATAGTCTGGCCTCCCACAAGGTCTGAGGGACAGTGGACCGGCACCTACAGAAAAAGTTTGCTGACCCCTTGCATACCTTTGTCCTGGGCTTGCATACCTTTGTCCTGGGTCCCTTCCCCCCACCCTGTGTGTGTGTGGGGGGGGGGAGGAGCACCCTGCTGCAACAGCTTTAATAAGACCAAGCTTATAGCCACTTTGCTTTTGTATATCCTGGTCTGGTCTCTGTTCATTTCCCATCTGGTTTTGAGCCTTAAAAGGTATGCTCTCTCCGAAGATCCAGTCTTCCTTAAGAAGCTGAACCCCTTGAAGGGACCCCATTTTTATTCTTATTTCACTAGTAAACAGAAACATTTGGAAATCATACTGTTAGGTTTCCAATCCAGCCAGCTAGATCTTTCCTCTGAGTTACAGTTCTGGGAATAAGGTGCTTTGGAGAGTTAGAATCATAAAATCATAGAACTGTAGAGCTGGAAGGGTACCCCAAGGGTCATCTAGCTCAACACCCTGCAATGCAGGAATCACAGCTAAAGAGTCCACCACCTAATGTAGGGTTGCCATATTTCAAAAAGCAAAAACATCAATTCCGCCTTTGAAATGACAGTGGTGTCCGGGAAAATCTGGACATATGGCAGCCCTATCCTAACATTTACTCAGAATCCCCCTTCTTGTAATTTGAACCTATTGGTTCAGGTCCTCTCCTCTGGAGCTGCAGAAACAAGCTTGGATTAATTTCCCTCTTATACAAAACCCTTGCTGGGTTCAAGTTTGCCCCCAGCAAAATCTAAATAGCTGGTGGGAACTAAATTGCGTTACGAACATTGAAAAGAGTAAGTTGAACAATTGATGGGCAAAAGCACCATATAAATCTCTGTCAGCAACTACTAGGGAATGTTCACTAAAAAAAAGTGCATGTTATGAGTTTGGGGGCAGAGAGCAGATCCCCTTAAGTTAGTAAATGTTGTAAATTTAACTAATATTTGGAGTATTAAGGGAAGATGCCTATGCCAGTTTTACTGCTCAGGGAGATTGGATGACAGAGGTGTCATTAAGAGACAAATAGAGTAGGCCAGTATGGAGCAAAGTACCATATTTTGTAAAGACACTATAGCCTCTGTTGTGCCTTAATTTTCCAAAGAGATAACAAACCCTGCTTAAGTACCTAGAGCACTGGAATTCCGTGCACCGCTCAGCAGAGATTGGGGTGGCCAGCAACACTGGTGTCAGATGTGAGATCTGTGTTTTCAGGCAGAAAAGGCCTGCAAGCAAAGAGTGTCTGGAGTCAAAATGGAGGGAGGAACAGCAACACTCCTTGAACAGCTAAAGCTGTTGAGGGGTCAGCGGATCAAACAACTTGAGAGAGTGGAGCCAGCTGTTTGACACAATGATCCAGCAGCAACTCCAGCTGTTTGAGCAGCGGGTGAAGAGGTTGCAAGCAGAGTAAATGGAAAGTCTCCTTGGGGAGAAAAGTGTGACTCCCTGCGTGGCGGGAGGAACGCCTGGTGAGATGCTGCAAGGGGCTGGAAATGACCCAGGGGTGTAGCTGGGGGGGGGGCACGGATTGCAAGTCAGTAGCTGGAGGCGAGGGAGCCTTGCAGCAGGATGAACGGGCTAGAGTTATTGAGTAATCAGCTCCTGCAGGATTGGAAGTTGTTCCTGAGAGGTGGAAGGAGAAGCCAGTACCTGCAGGGAAGGCAACAGTTTCCTATCGTGATAGGAATTTTATGGTCTTAGATATATGGTAATGTTTGTAAGTGTACCAACCAAGCACAAACATAGATCAGCACAGGAAGGCCAACCTGGAACCATTTTGATTCCTAAACTGACCAAATGTTTTCTCTGCAAGGTCAAAGTGGGTCATTGTCTCTTTCCTCACAAATCCTGTCTTAAGGACACATTTAAGATATGAATAGGGTGTGAGCCTGTGACCTGGCCCAGGAAATAAGTATTTACCACTACAAAAGAATGGCCGGGCTCCCCAGGCAATCCAATCAAGTAACCTGCCAGACAGGAGAAAAACAATATTCAAATTTCTGTTTTAGACCGCCTTTTCTGTGATGTAGGTGTGATGTATCTGAGGGGTAGTTTTAGGTTACACCCCTTCTGTGATGTATGTATGATGTTTCTGGGGGTGGTCTTGATCTACAGGGTGGCAATTTCAAAAGTCTTTACAAGGCCTTGTGGGCCATTTTTCTGGGTCCCTCCTCTCTCCTGCGGGTGAGGGGAGCACCCTGTTGCAACAGATCAATAAAGATCAAGCTTACTAGCTGCTTTGCTTCTCAATATTCTCTGGTTGGCCTCTGTTATTTTCTCCTACCAATAGGGAACCTATGTAAGGACTCTATATGGGCTCTTGGATACCCCATAAGGGAAAAGGGCAATTTTTGTTTACAACACTGTACCCATGGAAGAGACAGTGGTTTCTTGTTCACCCAAGGAGAAAATGGGGGGGGGGGGACAGGCTCCTGCTGGATTTGTGATGGAGGAAGAAAGCAGTCTGGCAGTGTTTCCTGCAGTGGGGAGAACATGCAAGGAAAGCTCCAAGAAGAGGTGTGTCTATGTGCATCAGAAGTGCAGAAGGCTCCTGTTGGGTTGGGTGAGATGAAGGTCACCAGTGATTTTGCCCCTTGGGTGCCCCAATATGGCTTGGTGGGATGAGGGAGCAGTTCCAATGTTGGGGGCAACAGCCAGGGTCACCCAAAGTCTTGTGGGATTGGGGAGCAAGAATTACTGGGTTACGTGCCCTTGTTTAGCTCCATAAAGCTTTCCAGAGATGCTGGGAGTTAGCAAAGAGGGGGATTTCTGGCCCCCAATTTGGGTGGGGCAGGCCAGTGAATTCTGAATTGGGATACCACCAGATAAAGCCTGGTGGCAAGATTCTGATTTGGAGTTTGTGGGCAGGAGATGAAGTGGACTGGACCAGAGGGCAGATAAATGGAAGGGATCTCCAATGTACCAGAGGGGAAACAGATGTGATCCTGAAATTATGTTTTGAAGTGGCTGCAGAAGCTGTTTGGGGACTGGGGTGGGGGGGGAGGGGTTGGAGGTTCCGACCCACAACTCTTGGAAAGGCCAAAAAGTAACAGACGGATCCCGGTCAGACTGAACCTGTGATTTTCAGCCCCAGAATAATGGCTTAACTTGCTTGAACTTTGTGAAAACGCCACAAACAACCCCATGTAACTGTGTGATTCACAGAGAATAACTCTGTGAAACCCCAAGGCAAACAACCATGCAGGCAGCTGGCTGGCCGGGGAGCGGGAGAAGTTTAGGTCTATTTTCAGATATTGCTTATTTTTCCTGCAGGGAATGCTGTTAATTTGTGCTTTTTACATGTTTCTGGTTTTGGGAACTGGTGAATGACTTGTTGTTAGAATTGCTCAAATAATCATTGTGTGTGAAAAATGTCTTTGAAATGCAGATTTGACTAGATATGCATCCAAGAAGGAAGAAGGAGGCTTGGAGAACTAGAGATGGTTGGAAGCAATCAGCACTGTGCTGAGTTACGAGAAATGTGCTCCCATAACCTTTTCCTGTTATTTTTCTATAGGATATTGAAATATAGTTGGAGTCGAGTGTGAATTTCATGCTCTTTATTCAGCTTATAGTAGCAATGAATGAACCTTCCCCCAAAACATCTAGCTATATATACATTATTTACACAATGGGCCCTGCATGATTGGCTAATTCTGGGCTGCTCCTGCAGGCCAATCAGGTTGCTGATTCACTTCATTCAAGAGCCTGATTGGCTACTCCTGCAGGCCAATCAGATCGCTGATTCACTTCCACCCGGAGCTAGATTGGGTGGCTCCTACGGACCAATCAGACTGCTGCATTTTGGATCCTATTGTTCTAGGAATCAGCTCAGTACATAACAGATATTCTTATGGATTGTACGTGGTCAGATGCACGTTTTCTAAGAGGAGGGTGATGTTATGAGCTGGGGGTGGGGGTGGCAAATCCTCCTAAAATCTAAAATTAGCAAATGTTATACTTTAGCTAATGTTTTGAGTACAGTGGAACCTTGGTTCTCGAACTTAATTCATTTCAGAAGTCTGTTCGACTCATGAAACGTTCGAAAACCAGGGAGCGGCTTCCGATTGTTGCAGGCACCCCAGAAACAATAGCCGACAGCCGCATTGGACGCTCTGCTTCCAAAAAACGTTTGAAAACAGGAACACCTACTTCCAGGTTTTTGGCGTTTGGGAGCCAATTTGTTCGTCAATAAGCTATTCAAGAACCAAGGTTCCACTCTATTAAGGGAAGATACCAGTCACAGTATAAAAATAAAGGCTATGCTGTTTTTTCCTGTTCAGGAGATCAGATGATAGAGGAGCCCCCTAAAGGACAAGGAGAGCAGAGCATTGGGCAGTTAAGGGCAATTTGACAATGCAAATAATACTTAGTGGATAGATACAGCAGGAATGGGGGGAGGAGTTTGCCAGGGTTACAGTGAGCATGATGTCACCACAGGAAAAAGTGCCTTTTGCAGGAGGCTTTTGAAATGAAGGTTTACCGGGGTGGGTGGGTGTGCTGAAAGCAGAAGGGGAAGAGTTGTTTTCTGAAAAGGCTTCCGAGGAGGAGGAGGAGCAGGCAGCACTCCATGCAGGTTGGCTGGGAGAGGCTGCAACCAGAGACTGGGGAACATGGCTGACCTCTGCTCTGGACCCAAGCCAGCTGGAGCAATGGGAGATGTAAAAAGAGACACTTTTCAGGTGTAATGTTCTGTATTCCCTCCATTGAAGGCTTCAGGTTGTAAATAAACCATATTTCATAAAGACACTTGGCAAACTCCTTGGTTTGTCAAGAGTGTGGTGGCATTTCAAAGGTCAGTATTTGTTGCCGCACCCAGTGCTTTTTTTCTGGGGGTACCCCCAATCATTTTGTGACTCTAGGTTTGGCCTCATTGAGGGGCAGTATTTCAATATGAGTAGGAAAATGAAATACCCCTGTTATGTATTGGGTTTAACACATTTTATGTTACAAGGCGCGTTCTAACCAATCGTATAAGCAGATTATGGTAGATGAGCGTTCTAATGGCAAGCAAGCGCATGCACTTTCAACTGTCAACTGTCAACGGTCAGTTTTTGTTGGGACTTTTTATTGTGAAGTCCTGTGAGTTCGGGTTTTGTTTTCCTATGAGTGAGCCATTGTTACAGACAATGTTACTGACAATGTTGAATAAACGTTGTTGAGGAACTTAATACAGCCTTGGGCTTCTGACTCTTCCAAACATTTAACACTGGCAACGAGGATGGGATACATGAGCTCCTGCCGGCTGCCAGAGGCCCAAGACCGCACTGCAGCGCCACTGCCTGCCACCTCACAGTAAGCGTGACTTCACCACCACGCTGGACTCAGCAAATAGTCCCGGAAACGAGACTGCGCCTGCCGCGTCTTCGCAACCACCCACAATCGCACAAGTGACTGCTCCAGGTCCAAGGATGGCCACCAGTCATAGTCGGCCGCCACTGGACTTCGATATGAGCCATCCTGCAGAATGGCCACAGTGGTGCGGGGGGGGGCTCCAAGAGGGTTCCCCCTGGGGGACACTGTGGACGTCCGAAACTATGGGCCCGGACACTGTACAGGTCCGTTTTCCTACGAGGTAGGTTTGGAGGGGGGAATTGTTTGGAAGAGACACCTTGACCAGAACAGAGCCAGGGCACCTCCGAACTTCAAGCGGAATCAGAGGACAGAGAAATGGGACAGAGATTCTGTGCCCAGGCCCAGGGTGGGAACCAGACGGGTTGTCTATGACTTAAGTTACCCCAGCAGGGCGACTTCAGGCCAGAATCCTCAGTGGCTCCATCGGCAGTGACCCCTTCGGAGCTGGTCTCGCTGACCGCCCCACTCAGACCGCGGGTACCGGAGGAACCTCCTGGGTCACCCACTCGGGCACAGGAACCGCAATGGTCCCAAGTGGGAGTGGAAAAGGCTGGCACACCTTGATGACTATGTTTGTTCCTTTTGTTAGGAAGTTGGGGGGAGGAGTGTTTATGTACAGTGGTACCTCAGGTTAAGTACTTAATTCGTTCCAGAGGTCCGTTCTTAACCTGAAACTGTTCTTAACCTGAAGCACCACTTTAGCTAATGGGGCCTCCCGCTGCCATCGCGCCGCCAGAGCACGATTTCTGTTCTCATCCTGAAGCAAAGTTCTTAACCCGAGGTACTATTTCTGGGTTAGCGGAGTCTGTAACCTGAAGCATATGTAACCTGAAGCGTATGTAACCCGAGGTACCACTGTATTGGGTTTATCACTTTTTATGTTACAAGGCACGTTCTAACTGTCAACTGTCAACGGTCAGTTCTTGTTGGGGCTTTTTATTGTGAAGTCCTGTGAGTTCGGGTTTTGTTTTCCTATGAGCCATTGTTACTGACAATGTTGAATAAACATAGTTGAGGAACTTATACTGCCTTGGGCTTCTGACTTTTCTGAACATTTAACAACCCCTAAACATTTTTTAAGAAGAAAAAAAAGCACTGGCCACACCCCGACTTCAATTTGCTCCTTGCCTCAGCATAACCTAGCCGTTTTGTATCCAATAGCCCTTAATATCAAACGAACAAACGAAAGAAAGCAATTTATGCCAACTGCTGCATGCTGAAAACTCACCCACATTACAGCGAACCCAGTTTGGAAGAGCTGTTCTGTCAAAATCTCCACAGAATAAATGTCCGGGGCGGGGAGGAACTACCTCAACTACTGTAATCACAATACACCCTTTAGAAATTTTATTTAATAAGATGGTCCTGCACAAGACCTCATTGTCCTTATTTCAACATTTGCGGAAGTGATTTTAATTTTATTTTTTGGTGAGGGTGTGTGTGTGTGTGGTTGTGCTGTTAATGATTACAGGGACCTATGGGAAGCTCTTCATGTTCCTGGATGTTGGCACCCAGCCACGACCCCACCAAATCAAACAGCAGGTCATGACAGCTAGATATATATAAAGCTAGATATACAGCTTTTGTGCAAGACCTCAGTTTAAAAATAAAAATGAACCCCCCCACACACAAACAGAATTGGATTTTCCAGAGACACAAGCCCCCATTTTGCCTATTTTGAAACACAATAAGGAATGGTAAAGTTTCCTCTTGCAAACTTGGGTTTTCATTATTTTTTAAGGTATGCACATTCAGTCAGTGCTTTTTTGTGGCAGCACTCAAAGATGGTACAGAATACCATCACTTCTCTCTCTTTTTGTGTGCTGGCATCCATGACAACCCCCCTCCCCAGCATATGAGAATTGGCACATCATTTTTTAACACCCCCACTCCCAAAAAGCACCGCATGCAGGTACAAAACTACCTGTGCACATCCTACCTGCCCAGAATGGGGAAAAACAGCAGAGGGGAGGGGGAAGGAGTGACTGAGGGAAGGGAGTGAAAGAAGGGAGCAGAAACGCACCTATATTCTATCAAACTCTACTCACTGGTGTGTATGGAATAACAACAAAAACAGGGCTGGCCCAATACATTGTGGCACCTGAGGCGAACCACAAAATGGCACCCCACTCTTCACCAGGGAAGAAGGGGTTAGTGAAGACCCACATTAGGAACTGTGGAGGAAAAAATATCTACATCCGTATCTGCTGTTCCTGTGGAGCCTGCCGCCTTAGGCAGCTGTCTCAACCTTGCCTCATGGGTGGGCTGGCCCTGGCAACAAATATCCATGACTGAAAAAACAGGAATGTGTGTAACCCACATAGTTTGCTCCAGATGGTGTTGGACTCCCAACTCCCATCAGCCCAAGCAAGCATGGTCAAAGGTCAGAGATGGTGGAGGCTGCATTCCAGTGACATCTGGAGGGCACCATATTGGCTACCACTGGTGTAAGCTAACATGTCAGTCAAGTCTACAGGAATCGCCTTTCTGAAAATGTGTTGGTTTCACCAACTCTTTGCTTTCGTTCTTTCTTTTTAGTTACTTTGCAAGGGCTATACAGTGGTACCTCGGGTTAAGTACTTAATTTGTTCTGGAGGTCCGTTCTTAACCTGAAACTGTTCTTAACCTGAAGACCACTTTAGCTAATAGGGCCTCCTGTTGCCGCCACGCTGCTGGAGCACGATTTCTGTTCTCATTCTGAAGCAAAGTTCTTAACCTGAAGCACTATTTCTGGGTTAGCGGAGTCTGTAACCTGAAGCGTATGTAACCCAAGGTACCACTGTATACTTGGCAATTTTGGACATTTTCGTTTAGAGAAAAAGGCAAATAAGAGGTGACAATGATAGAATCTGATACAATTCTGCATGGTATGGAGAAAGTGGATGGAGAAAGGTTTTTCTCCCTCTCTTATAAGACTATTCTTCTTATTTGTGTTCTTATTCTTAGTGACCATCCAGTGAAGCTGAATTATAGGAGGATTCAGGGCAGATAAAAGAAAGGACTTCCTGGCACAGCACATAACTAAGCTATGGCGCTTGTTCCCACAGGAGGCAGGGATGGCCACCAACATGGATGGCTTTAAAAGAAAACACAGGAAATTCATGGAGGATAAGACTATTAATGGCTACCAACCACAATGGCTATGCTCTGCCTCTGTGGTCAGAGGCAGCAATGCTTCTGAATACCAGTTGCTAGAAGCCACAGGACAGGAGAGGGCTCTTGTGCTCGGATCCTGCTTTCAGGTTTCCCACAGGCATCTGGCTGGCCACTGTGAGAATAACCAGTGGCAGGTGCACGGCGGCGGGGTGAGGCCGGGCACCCATAGAAAATGTTTTGTGGTTGCCTGGGCCCACAGGGCTCCCTGGGGTTTGTGCCCCTGTGTGTGTGGTTAAACAGTCTTTCTTTATGTACAGTGGTACCTCTGATTGCGAACAGGATCCGTTCCAGAGGCCCGTTTGCAACATGAAAAGAACGCAACCCACAGCGGCGTGTCTGCGCATGCGCGGGTTGCGATTCACTGCTTCTGCAGATACGCGTGATGCCATTTTGCGTCTGTGCAAGCGGCGAAACCCGGAAGTAACCCTTTCCGGTACTTCCAGGTCGCCACGGGACAGTGGCGTAGCGTGGGTTGTCAGCACCCGGGGCAAGGCAAGTAATTTGCGCCCCCTAACCCGTGGATTTGCGCCCCCTAACCCTACCCCTACCCCTAACCCCCAGATGTTGCGCCCGGTGCGGCCGGCCCCCCCTGCACCCCCCACGCTACGCCACTGCCACGGGACGTAACCTGAAAGAACGTAACATGAAGCAGACATAACATGAGGTATGACTGTAATAAGAGGGATGTTGTAAACATATCCTTACAGTGGTACCTCGGGATGCGAACAGGATCCATTCCGGAGCCTGTTCGCATCCAGAAGCAAACGTAACTAGCGATGGCACGTCTCCGCATACGCGGGTCGCTTTTTGCCGCTTCTGCACATAACGTCATTTTGAGCATCTGCGCATGCGCGAGCGGCGAAACCCAGAAGTAACACACTCTGTTACTTCCAGGTTGCCGAGGAGCGCAACTCGAACATGCTCAACATGAAGCATATTCAACCCGAGGTATGACTGTATTTCTATCTGTGAAAGCAATCTTTTACAGTGGCAGCACCTACACTTTGGAACTCCCTGCCTACTTACATCACTGTACTCTTTTTGGCACTGCTAAAACCCTTTTTTGTTCAGACAAGCCTACTCAGGTATATAGAATGCTTGCATGTGTTTTAATCCGTTTGTACCTCACCACCAATTGTTTTCACTGTTTTCACTGATAATTTTATTCTTTTTCATAGACCACCTTGAGTGGTTTGTTTGTTTCTTAAGCAATCGAGCGGTGTATAAATGTCATGAATCAAATAAAAATAAAATAAATAAAACTGAGCCTGAGCAGTTCTAAGGTGTGGCTGAGTCTACACGTTGCAGCTGAATTCGATGGCATGGCAGGGCTGTACCACTTCAGGCTGCCTGTGGCAGGGGATCATTCTCTCTCTTTCTAACTCATTCACACTGTGCAGAAAAAAAGAGAAGAAAAAGACCCTGCAAGAAAAACAAAAAACTAGCAGAGCAGCCTGGCTTAACCTAAAAACCTTTACTTCCTGGTATGTTAATATTTTTTTACTTGCTGGAAATGGTAGCTGCTGGGTTGTGTTCAAAAAACAAACTGAGGGAGAGCATTAAAAAAATGATGCACCCCCCCTCTCAGCAGCCTGTAATGGTACAGCCCACACTATCCTCTCCTTCTGCTGCTAAAGCAGACCTATCAACCAGGCTGCTAACAAGGAGACCAAACATCCCTTCCAAACCTTAATTAAAAATAAAGGGGAAACCCACATCTGGTTTCCCAGCAGCACGGGAGTGACTCATTCCGGCGCCATGGCAACATGCGCGCACACACACGCACACACACACACAGTCTTTTATGAACGAGTAATCTAATATATCTCACTCATGGCAGGAATGAGTCACCAGTTGTCAATGAGCAGAAACGTTTTCCTACTCCCTACATAACCAGTCTCGGACTCCACTCTTTCAGCATCCTCTCTGCAACTTTCAGAAACCTTCCCCAAATATGCCCGTCCCCCCAAGAAAGAAAGAAACCACATTGCCGCAGAGCCTTGCCACAAGTGGAAGGACAGCTCATGGGCAGAGCTCTGTGCCCATCTAGGTTGAGTCAATGTGGAGGATTGCAGAGGTGGACTGGCATTCTGGGGTTTGTTCTGAATAACTGGAATCCCCGTGGTTAGAAGGGTGGGTGAATCTGCCAATTTCAGTTTCTCTCAGTTTCTTCTTTTTCTAGTCTTAAAAAAAGTTCTCCACATTTCCACATGCTTCCCCCACCCCCATCTAAAGTCAACATAAAAATTAATCAGTACCCGGGTGCGAATTTATTCTGCTATACATACAATGGAACCTCGGTTGTCGAATGTAATCTGTTCCAGAAGACCGTTCAACTTTCAAAACGTTCAACAACTGAGGCGCAATTGCCGGTTGGCAAAACCCATTGAAGAAATGGAGAAATGAGCCTCAGAAGCCATTCGACTTCCGAGGCGCGTTCAAAAACGGAAGCATTCACTTCCAAGTTGTCTGTGTTCAAAAGTCGAAACGTTTGACTTCCGAAGAGTTCGACAATCGGGGTTCCACTGTGTTTTCGTATGCAGTGGTACCTCGGGTTAAGTACTTAATTCGTTCTGGAGGTCCGTTCTTAACCTGAAACTGTTCTTAACCTGAAGCACCACTTTAGCTAATGGGGCCTTCTGCTACTGGAGCACGATTTCTGTTCTCATCCTGAAGCAAAGTTCTTAACCCGAGGTACTATTTCTGGGTTAGCGGAGTCTGTAACCTGACGCGTATGTAACCCGAGGTACCACTGTATTACATTTCTGTAAGTATATATTTTCACTAATATATGCACAGCATATGCATCTGGAGCAAGGTTGTGGCTGAATGGTTGAGCCCATGTTTTGCATGCAGAAGGTCCTAGGTTCAATCCCTGGCATCTCCAGGAAGAGCTTAAGGAATCCTCTGGAGAGCTGCTGCCAATCAGTGTCAACACTGAGCTAGGCAGGTGCCTATTTAATTTGGTCCTTCATTTGGAAACATAAGGGCTAGAGTCTTACTTTATGTTTAGGTAGCACACTGTAGCTCAATGGTAGAGCATCTACCATGTTTAAGCAAGGGCCATCTCTCAGGTAGGGCTAGGAGAGACCCTTGTCTGAAACACTGGAGAGTTGTTGATGGCCAATGTCAACAATATTGAGCTAGATGGACCAATGGTCTGACTCTGACTATCTTCCTAATCAGAAGCTTCCTGGCTCTCAGCTGATGCTTTCAACCACCACATGGCACCCCTTCTCAAAGCTCTCCCCTTGTTCAAGTCCCGGCACCCACAAACCACAGCACAGAAAACATGAATTATGCAACAGCGTTGTGGATCTTGCCAGCTCCTGCCAGGTGGAATACCTAACATGGGATGGAAAAGTTGGCTCAGGAAGCACCCAACTTCACCATTCAGGTATCAACAGGTTTTCACCTGGATTGGAAAACGCTTGGAATCAGGCCCATTTTGCTTTCCGGGCCAAATCAAAGAACATTCCAGGCAAGAGCGGATTGTGATCCTCCTGTTTGAACAGACAACAGCTTCTGTCTTGAGTCTGGAACAATGGAGCATCTTTGCAGACAGCGACTGTGGAACCAAAGCAGTTGGGATTGAAAAGCTGAGTGCTCTCATTTGCCCTTGACTTCCTGAGAGGGGGTGGGGGGGTGGGGACAAGCTGGAGCTGCAGATTGAGACAGGAACTGATCTGGAGCAATTAAAAGAAAATTAGAGGGCTTGAAAGAAACCAGGGCTTAGCTTTGTCAAAGTAAGACGTCTCTTTGGAGTTTGCCTCTGGAGGATCTGCTTCTCAATTTCAGAGCAGGGGAAGTAGCCCTGCACCAGACAAGGCTGCTGGCCCACCTAGAACAATGTTAGAATCATAGCATTGTAGAGAGCTCAAGGGTCATCCAGTCCAATCCCTGCATTGCAGGAATCATAGGTAAAGAATCTCTGACAGATGGCCATCCAACTTCTGCCTAAAATCCCCCAAGAAAGGAGAGTAGTCCAAAGTAGTTTGTTCCACTGTCAAACAGCTCTTACTGTGTCAGAAAGTTCTTCCTAACGTGTTGTCTTCTCTGACTTGGCAGCTTCCCTCCAAAGTCTCAGACCAGGAAAAGGTCTCTTTCCCATCACCATCCACCTTGATCCGTTTAGATGGAGGCGCCCTTGGGGAACTGAAGCTGGGATTGGCTGCATGCAAAGCAGATGCTCTGCCACTGAGCTGGAGTTCACTGGAGGTCAGACAGTGGAGGCTGCCCATGAAGGCAAATGGGACACAGCCCTAGTATCACCCTGTCTGCCCTCAGCTGCCTCCACTTGCCTGCCTGCCTATTACAACTAGCCCAGATATGGATAAATACAGTGGTATGTCTGGTTACGAACACTTCAGGTTACGAGCTCCGCTAACCCGGAAGTAGCTGCTCCTGGTTTTGAACTTTGCCCCAAGATGCGAACTGAACTTGTGCGCTGGAGGCGTTTGTGCAGCGGGAAGTTCCATTAGCGAAAGCGTGCCTCAGGATAAGAACGGTTTCAGCTTAAGAACGGATCTCCGGAACGAATTAAGTTTGTATCCAGAGGTACCACTGTATCAGAGCCAGCTCTCTCAGGAGGCAAGGTGACGCGACTGCCTCGAGCGGCCAAAGACCACAAGATGGCGCCCCCATGGGCTGATTGTATAGAAATATTACCAGTCCCTTTTGATATATGTGCAGATCATACTGATTAAAAATACAGCTGAAAATGAGCATGATGTTTACATGGAGAGATGGATGCATATGTTTACAACGTGCTGGAGGGTTGAGGATTTCTGCAAACTGCCCTTGGCAGATGAAGAGAACAGTTCTTTGGAACACAGCTGGAAGGGATACACACATAGATATATACATACACACACACACTGTTTGCAGTAAAATGGGACAGCAAAGTCATTTGGAATTAGATGGACTATGGGACATGCATGCTTGTTAAAAAAAAAACAGGACAGGGAAGGAAAGAAGGAAAGAAGGAAAGAAAGAAAGGTCATGTGCCAAAGCCACAGGAATACAAACTGTTCCACTGTGCTTAACGGAAAACAGGTTTTTGCTCTGGCCTCTCATTCAGTTTCCATCTAAGATGGATTCAACTTTCAATAAATAAGAGAGCAAACGTTGCTCTCTCTTCTTGCTCTCTGTCTGTCTGTCTGTCTGTCTCCTTATCTGGGTTTCAAGTCACCCCACCCAATGCCACACTTTCCTCCTAGCCAAGACCCTTCCCATCCATCTGCTTCCCAGATCTCCCCTGTGAATTCAGAGTGCAGAGGATCAGGACGGGGGCCAATTCACAAAGCCAGTGGATGTGACTCATTCTTACCAAAAAATGCCAAGCCAAGTGGGAGGCAAAAAATAAAATAAAACAAATCAAGCCAGAGCCTCTCCTACATCTTGCTAGGCCAGAGCAGCTGTATCTTCCACCATCTTCTTCTGTTGAAATCCAGCTTCCTTTTAGAAAACACTTCTCGCTTCCACAAAATACCTAGCAATCCTAAGCAAGCTTATGTAGCTAAAACAATGTGATCCATGTACAAGAACATATTACCAGGCATGGGAGAACTCTCCTCTCCTCTCCTCTTTTAAGGAATATGCTTTTTAAGTACCAGAAAAAACAATGTAGCACCAACTGCAAAACCATATCCACTTTTCTCTGTGGAAAGGATATAAGTTCAAATACAAGTTGGTGGTTTTTTTTAATGGTTTGGAGTCAGGGCTAACCTATATTAGCCCTGCATCTAATAAGAACACAAGAGGATGGCCCATCTAGTACAGCATCCTCTTTTCACACTGGCCAGCCAGATGACCATTACGAAAAGCCTGCAAACAGGACTTGAACACAACAGCAACTCTGCCCTGCTGTGGTTCCCAGCATGTGGGTCTCCTTCATTTTGCCTCCAACACGTATGCCATGGCCTGAAACGTTTGCTGTTAAAGTAAGAACATATCCACGAGATCTCCCAAATGCAGCATCTCTCTATGTCAGGGATGGGGAACGCAGACACACAGCTGGATTGGCTTCTTAGACAGCCAATGCATGAGGGAAGCAGGAGTGCACTTGTTCACCCAAAAACCTGCAGGAAGCAGAATGGATCTCCCTGTTCAGTCAGCTGGTGCACAATGGGGTGAGGTTCCAATCCCGCTTGTTTGCTATCTCCCTGCATTGGTAGCTGAACGCATCGGGGAGGGAGAAGTGAATGTTGTTGTTGTTTTATTTATCTAGTTAATGTATTTATATCCCACCTTTCCTGCAAGCTAGGATTCAAGGTGGCTTTCAACATTTATAAAATACAAAGAAAAAAACTTGTTAAAAATAATTAAGATACATCAGAACATGTTAAGACTAGCCATTAAAATACCATTTTGCTCTGGCAGCAGCCCAGTGATCAGCAGTGTCGGCACCTTAGTTTCCAAAGGCCTGTCTGAATGGGAAGATCTTAGCCTGCCAGCAGAAAGATAACTAAGAGCAGGCTTCCTCAACCTTGGCCCTCCAGATGTTTTTTGGCCTACAACTCCCATGATCCCTAGCTAGCAGGAGCAGTGGTCAGGGATGATGGGAACTGTAGTCTCAAAACATCTGGAGGGCCGAGGTTGAGGAAGCCTGACTAAGAGGATCCAACCCACTGGGTCAGACAATTCCCTACCTATACTCTATGTGGAATGGCCAGGCCATTGGCCCTCAGCAGATGTGTTTCACATGAGGGCCAGGAGTGGCTCGTCTGTTCAGGGAGTGGGGAACTGCCCCACCAATCGCCCCCTGCCTTTAGCCAGCCTCCCCCTGGCTGCCTACATTCTCACAGCCAGTTCAGAGGGTGGTGCTGCCTCACCTCTGCCCAGAAACCAGCTGCCTTCTGCCCTCCTCAAATGCCAACTAGCTGCAGCCATTCCATCAGTCTCCCGCATCTGTTTCCATCCCAGCTTGCTGTTATAAATCTGTGACTTTAAATAACTGGGGCCTGAGCATATTTTTTCCTCCTCCTTCCCTTTTCCTTCTGTGTTATGCCATTTAAAATTTGCATGCCTATGGGCAGGAACTGTCTTATTGTAAACCACTTTGAGGGTCTTTAGGACTAAAGAGCAGAGTAAAATGCTTTAAATAAACAGACTCTAGCCTGGAGTTTGTGACATTTCCAGAGGAGCTTCCCGATATTTAACTGAATCTCTGCCTCTTCTGGGCTCCTCATGCATTCATATGACATTGTTAAATGCCAGTCCATATCCACCCCCATTTAATCTGGATTTACCCTTTCCAGGGTAAAATCCGATCGGTTAAAAAAATGGTTCCCAATGACCCATTTGCAATATCCAAGTGACTCATTTGCAATATTAAGCCCCCATCTGGAAGCACCCCTGAGAGGGCTGTATCTGCTCAGATTTAGAAAAGATCAAGTTTGGAGAAACTCTTCCGTGTTTAAAATTTAACGGAGGCTGGAAACTTTTGTTCACTGCAGGACACAACATAATCAACCTCTTCCACTATGGGAGTACAAAAAAAAGAAAGAAAAGTAGAATTCTAAAACCTGCACACACTATGCGAATGATGTAATTATGTGCATATATTTGCTTAAGTTTCTCAAAGTCAGCTTTTGCAAGCCACAGGAAAAATTGTGGAGGAGTCTGAGGCCACTGTGACGTTGAACTACTGCTCAGCCCCTCCCTCTGGACTCCCTTGTTTTTCAAGCTTATATTTGTAGCCATAACAACCAGACACTTTGCTGTGTGTTTTATGGTTTTGTTTTTAGTGGAAGCCGAAATTCTCAGTATGGTGACGACAGTGCACACTGTAAGATCCCGGGGGGAGGAGCTCCAGACACCCCTTTTAAATGTTTTCTTGATTTATTGTGTTTATTTACGATCAGGGAGGTTAGACGTGGTCCAGCCTTCAATACAAAAGTTTGGTGTCAGCCACGTGGCTTCATTTCCAGTCAGTGCATGTCCCATAGGTTCTTGAAGGAATCCTGGAGCTTTGAATACCACAAGCTACAACTAATCCAGAATGCGGCAGCTAGACTGGTGACTGGGAGTGGCCGCCAAGACCATATACAGTGGTACCTTAGGTTAAGAACTTAATTCGTTCTGGAGGTCCGTTCTTAACCTGAAACTGTTCTTAACCTGAGGTACCACTTTAGCTAATGGGGTCTCCTGCCGCCGCCGCACAATTTCTGTTCTCATCCTGAAGCAAAGTTCTTAACCCGAGCTACTATTTCTGGGTTAGCTGAGTCTGTAACCTGAAGCGTCTGTAACCTGAAGCGTATGTAGCCTGAGGTACCACTGTAATACCAGTCCTGAAAGACCTAAATTGGCTCCCAATACATTTCTGACCACAATTCAAAGTGTTTGTGCTGATTGTTAAAGCCCTAAATGGCCGCGGTCCTGTATATCTGAAGGAGCGACTCTACCCCCATCACTCAGCCTGGATACTGAGGTCCAGCGCTGAGGGGCTTCTGGTGGTTCCCTCCCTGCGAGAAGTGAGGTTACAGGGAACCAGGCAGAGGGCCTTTTTGGTAGTGGCGCCCGTCCTATGGAATGCCCTCCCATCAGATGTCAAGGAAATAGACAACTATCTGACTTTTAGAAGACATCTGTTTAAGGAAGTTTTTAATGTTTGATGTTTAATCATGTTTTTAAAATTCTGTTGGGAGCTGCCCAGAGTGGTTAGGGAAATCCAGCCAGATGGGTGGGGTATGTATGTATGTATAATAATAAATTGTTTGGTTGTGGGGGTGTGTGTGTGCGAGTCCTGCTTTTGTGGCCATAATGTGGTAATATCCAGGAAGCATAAAAGCAGAATGATATGTGTGGATGGGTCCATTACAAATCCACCACCAGCACAGTATTATTTTTGTTCTTTGTTTAGTTTATTACTATTTTATTACATTTATATCCCACTTTTTCTCCAAAGAGGTCAAGATTGTGTACACCGTTCTCCTACTCTCTATTTGGGTTAGGCTGAGAGGCAGTGACTGACCCCCAAGGTCACCCAGTGAGCTTCATGGCTGAGCAGGAATGTGAATTGTGGTCTCCAAGTTCCTAGTCTGGTGCTCTAACCACTACACCACACTGGCTCTTATTATTGCATCCATGACATGTTGCAGAATGCTCCCTCTGCCCACCATCAGCCTCAGTATTATCTGGCTGTGCCAGCTAGGCCTGAAAGGAGTTGTAGTTCAAAACTTATGGAGGGCACCAAGCGGGCGAAGTGCTGCTGTGAAGGGTTGGCTATCTTGCATTTGCTTCCTCCAACCTGCCCCACAACGTTCCAAAGTGTTTGGATCAAGGATCTTCATTCATCACACCCTCCAGCAAAAAGATTCCCTCCCCTCTTTTTCATCCCACTCTCCTCCCAGCCACAGGCTTCTCTAATCGCTGCACAAGGCAGAGAAATGTGGAGATGTGAGCTGGCAAGCAGCAAAACAGCTTGTGTTGGCACCATTTCCTGCCCGATGGCTGCGAAAACTAAGTATACCCCTCTTAGCTGCCAAGGAAAGGGCGGGGAGGCCCGATACAAGCTGGAACACAGGCTGGATCCATCACAGAAGAAGCCCCAATCTTTTGGGGCTTCTTGCTTGCTTTGTTGCTGCTGAAATGGCATGATCCTGTAAAAAAACAAAACTTTACAGGGATCCTAAAAAGGAGAAGGGATGGCAAATGAATGTAAGAACATAAGCAGAGCCTGCTGGGTATCAGGCCAATGGCCCAACTAGTCCAGCATCCTTTTCTCACAGCGGCCAACCAGATGCCTGCAGGAAACCAGCAAGCAGGATCCGTGCAGACAGAGCATGGCTATTACACCTAGTAGCCACGGACAGCTTTATCCTGCATGAATCTGCATCTGCACTGCTGGGGGTCAGACCAGAGAAGGGATCTAGGGTTCATTGTCGTGGACAACTCAGTGGAATCCTCCACCCAGTATGTGGCAGCTGTGAAAAAGAGCAAAATGCATGCTAGGGATCAAGGAATAAGTATCTTGGGATCCTTAACGGTGCGAGAGGAAATGCCCTCTCCGCCTATTTCCCATCACTAGACTTCCCCAATTGTTTTATTTGTTTTATTTTTCATCATAAATATGAGGTAACATGACTGTAGTTTATTAAATTATACCTGGCATGAAGAAAGTGAAGAGAAAAAAGCTTTTTCCCCTCTCTCACAATGTTGGAACTGGTAGACATCCCAGAAAGCTAAATGCTGGAAGTAGATGGATAAAAGAAAGTTCTTTTTTTAATGCAGCACATAGTTAAACTATGGAATTCTCTGCTGCAGGAGACAGTGATGGCTTCAAAAGAGGACAATCAAGCAATTTATAAGTTTTATTAAACAAACAAGATAGTGTTGCACTGTGTGGTCCAAGAGGTGTACCCCAGAAATATTAGAAGGGGGTTTGGCTTTGTCCAGGGGCCCTAGTAATTTTGAGCACTCCGTAAGCAGTGAGCAGCCTTCGTTCATGGCTGCTTCCCTCCCTCTGCAACCCCCCCCCCTCAGTTTCTCTTTTTTTGGGGAAATCAGCCGTGAGTTTAAAAATAAAGCAGTCCCAGCCCCTGCCCTGAAGAGCTGATCCCCGGCTCCTTCCTCTGGGTGGCTGAGTGACTCAGAGGCTTCTCTTTTTGGTCTGCTGGCTCTTTGAGGTGGTTTCCTTAGTGACAAGAGGGAAACCCCAAAGCATCTGGTTTTCGATATACCACATCACATGTCTCCGGAGCACAGTGTCATGTGCTTGGGGAAGACAGGGAGGGGGGCCACACAAGCACATTCAGCGAAACTCCATTCAAGACTTTTTCACCGGTAAGGATGGAAGGACTCGTCAGTTTTGGGTTCTCTCATTTCCCCATCTTTCCAATCTTAAATTTACTTCTCCACACCACCGCATCAGTTTGCAATTAAAGAAATGAAGTTCCTGTGAAAATTATTCAGAGTTGGAGAGCAGTTTTCTCCATAACGTACATATCTTTGAATGTGTTTCACCCCCTAATGTACACATTTGTGCAAATCCGTTCTAACAGAATTCATTTTGAAAGGTGATTATTTACTATTTATTTCTATGCACACTTTACCCTGGTAAGTGTATTACTTGTCTAGAAAGCTGCAAAATTCAGAGTGTGAATTTCAGAGGATGGCCGTGCTTCGGTCTGCATATTGTTTTGGAAAGTGTGCATTTATGTAGCGTCCTGAGATCTTTGGATGAAGGGTGGTATATTAACTACTACTAGTACTACTACTAGTACTACTAGTACTACTAATTCCATCTTTATATATGAACTGAATCAAATTTCTTCTCCATCCCTAGTTAAACATAACCATCAGGGCTGGTGCAGGAGATATGGTGAATGGAGGGGGGGGTGCCACACCCAGCACCCCCCAAGTCACAGTGCACAATGCCCAAGACTAGTAAAAATGCAATCGTAGCACAGTACCAGTGGCTACTAGCCATGATGGCCATGTTCTGCCTCCACTGACGGAGGCAGTATGCCTCTGAATACCAGTTGCAGTGGGATCATAAGTGGAGAGAAGACTGTTGCACTCAGGTCCTGCTTGCAGACTCCCCAGAAATGGCACCTAGTGCACCACAGTGAGAACAGAGAGCTGGACAGGATGGGATGGGCCTTTGGCCGGATCCAGCAACCAGGCTCTTCATACGTTCTTATTACTAACAACTGGCTGCCCTTTCACGACACTCCAAAAACAGCTGCTGGAGACAGCAGCCTCAGTCTGCAGGGAGCTTCCCTGGAGCAGCGCAAGAGTGCTACTATGTCTGAACAGTGCAGTGAGTGGTTTGCACATGCTAGTTTACAGGGCAGTGCCCTGACTGCCCCAAATTGCTCGCTACAGAGGAGCAAATCTATGACTTGATCATGTGCTCCGCAAAGGCAAGGAAGCCAGAACTTATTTGCTCAGGAAGATGTCACTATCTGTACCAGATTTGAGATGATAGATATAGATATATAGATAGAGATAGAGATTCAGCTGTTTGATGCAGCAGCACAAAAAGTCATGCAATTCTAAGCTGCCCCAACAGGAATATAGTGTCCCAATCAAGGGACGTAATAGTCCCGCTCTATTCTGCCTTATGGGACGCAGGTGGCGCTGTGGGTTAAAGCCTCAGCGCCTAGGGCTTGCCGATCGAAAGGTCGGCTGTTCGAATCCCTGCGGCGGGGTGCGCTCCCGCTGCTCGGTCCCAGCGCCTGCCAACCTAGCAGTTCGAAAGCACCTCCGGGTGCAAGTAGATAAATAGGGACCGCTTACCAGCGGGAAGGTAAACGGCGTTTCCGTGTGCGGCTCTGGCTCTGGCTCTGGCTCTGGCCAGAGCAGCGATGTCACGCTGGCCACGTGACCCGGAAGTGTCTCCGGACAGCGCTGGCCCCTGGCCTCTTAAGTGAGATGGGCACACAACTCCAGAGTCTGTCAAGACTGGCCCGTACGGGCAGGGGTACCTTTACCTTTTTACCTTTATTCTGCCTTGGTCAGAACACACCTGGAATACTGTGTATTTAAGAAGGATGTTGACAAGCTGGAAGGTGTGCAAAGGAGGGTGACTAAGATGATCAAGGGTCTGGAAAACAAGTCTTATAAGGAAGGGTTGAGGGAGCTGGGTATGTTTAGCCTGGGGAAGAGGAAAGTGAGGGGAGATATGATAGTCACCTTCAAATATCTCAAGAGCTGTCACGTGGAAGATGGAGCAGCCTTATCTTCTGCTGCTTCAGAAGGGAGAACCTGAACCAACAGACTCAAATTACAAGAAAGGAGATTCCGACTCAACATTAGGAAGAACTTTCTGATGGCAAGAGCTATTTGACAGTGGAACAGGCTCCCTTGGAAGGTGGTAGACTCTCCTTCCTTGGAGGTTTTTAAACCAAGGTTGGGTGGCTACCTGCAGGGATTCTTTAGTTTTCATTCCTGAACTGCAGGGGGTTCAACTGGATGGTCCTTGGGGTGTCTTCCAAATCTGTAGTTCTGTGATTCTACAGTTTTTATATCTGTTGTGGTTTTTAATTGTTTTTATATATGCAGTATGTTTGCCTCAAGGGCCAAAAGGTCTTGGGCTGGCCCTCTCATCAGCCACCTGAACACCCAACCCTTTCAATCCATATCAGGCAATTCCATCACCAAACTACACCAAAAGGCAAGTTTTGTACTGCAAGCCCAGACTTGCGTGCAGAATCAGTACATGTGCTTCATTCGTCCCCCTTCCCTGCTGATTTTTGCTGCCAGTTGCCCATACTATTTTCTCAAGAAAAAAAAGGCAAAATATCAGATCTTCTGCCACGTGTCTGGCTGACTTGAAAGGCAGCCTCCTCCCCACTGCCATCCACTTTGTAGGGTTGACATGTTTCAACTGGTGAAAATCCAGACAAAAGCTGTTAAGCTTTTTTTTGGCAAAACTGTTTCTGAGAGTATCAAGGTGGTGGTCATACACAGCTTTAACCTCTAACGCTTCTCTATTTGGGAAGGTTAAGAAACTCAGGGAGGAAAAGGCTCCCAATGGCCACATTTACACCAAAGATTAAAAGCACTATGATACCACTTTTAAACAGTACAGTGGTACCTCGGGTTAAGTACTTAATTCGTTCCAGAGGTCCGTTCTTAACCTGAAACTATTCTTAACCTGAAGCACCACTTTAGCTAATGGGACCTCCTGCTGCTGCCGCACCGCTGGAGCACAATTTCTGTTCTCATCCTGAAGCAAAGTTATTAACCTGAAGCACTATTTCTGGGTTAGCGGAGTCTGTAACCTGAAGCATATGTAACCTGAAGCGTATGTAACCTGAGGTACCACTGTAATGGTTTCCTGAAAAGGATTCTGGGAGCTGCAGTTTGTAAAAGGATGTAGAGAGTTGGTAAGAGGCCCTGTTTCCTTCCCAGCACTATGATTCCCAGAGTTATTTGTGAAGAGGGATTATCGCTAAGCCACTCTGGGAATTGTAGCTCCATGAGGGCAAACTCCAGCACCTAGGATTCTTTGAGGGAGCCATGGCAGAGGCTTGACAACCATATGTCAGGAGTGCTCTGATGGTGTTTCCTGCTTGGCAGGGGGTTGGACTCGATGGCCCTTGTGGTCTCTTCCAACTCTATGATTCTATGATTCTATGATTGCATACCCTCCAGCATTTCTCCAATGAAAACAGGAACATCCTATTCCCTAATAATAATTTCATTATTTCATTATTTATACCTTGCCCATCTGACTGGGTTGCCTGAGCCACTCTGGGCAGCTTTCAACACACACACACACACACACACACACACACACACACACACACACAACCTTCCCTATACAGTGTTGCCTTCAGATGTCTTCTAAAAGTTGTACAGTTACTTATCTCCTGGGCTCAGGGGTCGCATAACTCCATACCCTTCAACAGTTCTTTGATTAAAATAGGGGACCCCCCCCCTTCTCACACACACAATCACAGACACTGCAGTGGTAGTCAAAATCTTTCAATGTCTGGTTGCAAAAGAGAGGAATACTACCATCTAGTGGCGAGTAATGGGTTTAAAAGGAAGCAAAATGCTACTGGCACAGGTTAATGCCTTTTCTTTGGACCAATAGTCAGTTTCCAACATAGTATGGGAGCATTCAGGTTACACAGAGCTCGTTGTTGTGCTGCGTGTTGTAAAATACAAACTCTCAAAAATCAAGGGTAAGGAAATTTTTCAGGACAAGGTACGCTGTCCTTGTCAAATATAGTCTGGATTGGCCTATGCCAATGTCTCGGTATAGTCCTACCAGGTCTTGAGAGTCTGAATGGGCTTCCTGTGAGGACATCATAGACTGGAGATGTTCTCACTCTGCCACTCTGGGTTCCTCATGGCATTCACTGCTGCAAGGAACAACTCAGTCCCTGACCGGTCCAAATGAATGAGAGCAAGAGGAGAAAAAGGGAGAGGAGGAGGAGAGGAATTGGGCAGAGAGAAGAGACGCCTGTGGTCAGGAGGCTAAACTCAAAGGAGGCTGATGGGACTTTAGTGCAAAACATCTGGCTGTGGAAGGCTGAAGCGGCTTATTCCTCCACACAGTTGCCTGATGTTTCTCACAAGGCCAGAGGTCCCCAGGAGCGTGCTCACAGACAGCGTTTACCCTCCTGGGAGTCTGGATAGGAGACAGCTTAATAAGAGGGCAACACCAGAGGAGCCCCAGAGGGTTGTGTGGTGCCAGGGGTGGAAGAGGAGCTGAAGATACACATTTGTTGTTGTTGTTGTTTAGTCGTTTAGTTGTGTCCGACTCTTCGTGACCCCATGGACCAGAGCACGCCAGGTACTCTTGTCTTCCACTGCCTCCCGCAGTTTGGTCAAACTCATGTTTGTAGCTTCGAGAACACTATTCAACCATCTTGTCCTTTGTCGTCCCCTTTTCCTTGTGCCCTCCATCTTTCCCAACATCAGGGTCTTTTCCAGGGAGTCTTCTCTTCTCATGAAGTGGCCAAAGTACTGGAACCTCAGCTTCACGATCTGTCCTTCCAGTGAGCACTCAGGGCTGATTTCCTTCAGAATGGATAGGTTTGATCTTCTTGCAGTCCATGGGACTCTCAATAGTCTCCTCCAGCACCATAATTCAAAAGCATCAATTCTTTGGCGATCAGCCTTCTTTATGGTCCAGCTCTCACTTCCATACATCACTACTGGGAAAACCATAGCTTTTACTATACGGACCTTTGTTGGCAAGGTGATTTCTCTACTTTTTAAGATGCTTGAAGGTGCCAAAAAGAAGAAGATGCCTTTGTTTACAGTGCCACCTGCAAGCTGGTTAGGACCCAAACCAATGGTTTCAAACGGTAAAGAAAAAAAAATTCTGACTAAAAATTAGGAAGAACTTCATGAGGATAGGAGCCATGTGACAGTGGAAAGGACTCCCTCGGCAAGTGGTGGACTCTCTTCCATTGGAGGTTTATAAAAAGGGGTTAGACGGCCTCTGTTTGTTAGGTATTCTTAATCCACAATTCCTGCATAGGAGGAGTTGGACCAGATGACTCTTGGGGTTTCTACAACTCTAATTCTACGTAATTCTACGACTGTTGCTTTCTTATTTCACGTTTGCCAGTTGCTGACTCTCCATTTTGAGAGGCAGCCTGTCCTGTGCTCCCATACTGCAGCTCCATTGTGGGAGCGCTCACATCAGCCATCCCTAGAGGAAACTGGGAACGCTCACAGGCCTCTCCGGTTGCAACCTGGTGAATGAAACGAGATCGCAAGGGAGGCCCCGTCAGCCAGGCCACCAACTGGCAGGTGGCATCAAGCCCCACAACCAGCCCAGGCCTCAGCCAAAGAGGCTCCAGTAACTCCAGCCAAGTGAGAGGGAAAGCAGCCGCTAGGGTCTGGTTTTGAATGTCATTAATGCGACTCTCTCCCTCTCCTCCCCACCACCGCCCCCATGCAGCTCATAAGCTGAGTCACCCTCAAGCTGGTGGGGGAAGAATAGTTCAATTTACGCCTTCCCCTGGGCCAGCTGAGCTCACCCAAAGCTGCCAGATGGTTTCTTATTTTGCAAGGGGGAAACATACCCTCCTGAAATGTAAAGCGCTCGACAACGACGACACCAGGACCGTGCGGGTTCTGTGTGTGTGAGTGTTGGGCAAGTGTGCCAGATGGAGCTGTGATACATAATGAAGGCTTTGGCATTTGCATGATCTCTGCTTTCTTTCTTTCTTTAAAACAAGTTTCAAGTCCACATGGTTGGTGGGAAAATAGTTGCTTGATTTATGACCAAATTGGCTGAAGGGAATAATAATAATAATAATAATAATAATAATAATAATAATAATAATGATGATGATGTTATGATTTGTACCCTGCCCATCTGGCTGGGTTGCCACAGGGCTCAACTAGTAAAATTGTATGTGTTGGGGTGGGTGGGTGTTAATTCTTTTTTTGCTATGTGGGGGCACATCTATATAAGTACGTGTAATGGTTGTAAGGGGGTTACTTGTGCGTAAGTTGCCTTCGGTTTTAGTTATATTGCCTGGCCAACCATGCTTTGGCTGACAGCTCACACTCCGTGACCGGTCAGTCACTTGCAGAATCCGTCAGTGGGTGTTTCTTGAACCTCTTCCAGCATAAGAGCTGTTTGACGCCTAGTCTCCTCCTACTTTCCCTGTGCGGAACTCGTCTGCGCAAGTACGGGGAAGGCAGGGGCGTGTCAGCGCTCTCTCCACTAGTCTCTGGTGAAGGGTCTTGGAGCGCTGTCTCCACTTCCTCCATCTCCCTCTCTTCTCTACTGGTGTTACGCTGAATTCCTTCCCCCCTGCTGGTCCCCTCTCCGGCATCGCTCTGGAGCCCTGCCTCCGCCTCTCGCTCTGATGTCAGTTCCCTGACAGTACGTTTTCAGATTTTGTGACTAGAAATCTCTAGGCAGAAAGGAAAGAAACATACCAGTCTGAACTCGTCCTTATGAGTTGCAGATGTTCATTTTTCATGCTTCTTTCTATCTCTTGACTTGCTAAGTCTTTTTAACTTTAAGAAGCAGCGTTTCTATGAGCCTGGAGGTGGAGCCAAAGAACGCCCCACCCTCATCAACCCGCAGGTATGCCTCTAGCAATGAACTGGAAACACCCTTCCTCACCTGCAAGCTCCCAAAATGCTAAAACGGACAATTTCCACTAATTACCAGCAACCTGCAATAAAGCTCTGTAACTTTCCACTATAAATCACCCTGGAGAATGCTGCATGTTGCTGAACAGAGGTAAGCCACCCAAATGAAGGAATTCCCTTATTGCAAAAATTGTTTGGGGCATGGAAATCTCACAACTAGTGAAAACAATATCTTCCTATATACATATAAATGTAGACTGTCATCACGCTCTGCAGTTCACATGGCTGTCAACAGGTGGCAACACCAGCACAGCAGCTCAGGACTGTCTAAATTTAGTGCAGTTTAGAGTTATTTTTTCACCTTCTTTTCTGAAATAAAAATGGTAATTGTTTTTATTTCGGCCACAGGATCCTTTTGTAATTACAGAGTGCATATCTTTTCCCTCTTGGTCTGTTTTGTTACTCAGTTTATCGCAAAGCTGTATCCTATATTTCTTTATGTCAATTGCAAAAACCTATCCTCCCTCCTCGCTCTTTCTCTTTTTTTCTGTAACCTGTTTGTAGCTATTAAAATTTAATCTAAAAAAAATCCTGATTTGTTCCAAACAGCAGGCTGGTACAACAGGCAGGAATCCAACAGGCAAACTCTTCTCCTGTGTGCAAGTCAGGGTAGCAAGGTATTGCATTTCTGCCTGTTGATCAGCTAGTCAAGGCCCTGGAACATCCCTAATCAAAGCCTGAAGTCCTTTAATCAAAATAGGTTGCATAAAAGCTGCTGAGAGACACAGTGACCTGCATCTCCCAGCGAATGACACACCAGGAAGGGGGAGGAAGTGTGAGATGACAGAACCATTTTCACCCACCATTTATAAATCAATAAGGCCAAGTGGGTGTGATTTATAACAAGCAGAGCCTGTAGGAGAGCTCTCTGTGTCCCCCTCCCTCACAAGAGATGGGACTGGCATTTACTGGGCACATTTCTTCAGGAATCTGGCCCCCACTTCCATTCCCCTATCATGTTATCACACAGGTCACCTCCAGACTCAGGATTTTGTGGAAGAGATTCAAGGACGTACTGGAAACTTAAGTCCACGCAATCAAAGTGGATTAGAGGGCTCTGCCTTCCTGGCACAGCAAATCCACTGTTGTTTTTCAAACACCCTTTTTGCAGTTAGGGAAAATGTGAGTTGAACGAAAGGCAGATAGGAGGACCCAGAACCATCGCACCAGCAAATCTGGATGAATGCTCAATAAAGACCAGATATAGTCTAACCTCTGTGTGAGCTTTGTGTGAGCAAATCAGGTTTAATGCTCAATCAACAGGCTGTCTGGGGAAGCCCTCAAGCTTCCTTTAATTCTGCCTGAGAAGACTGAGATCCTTTTAAAAAATGCACATGGCATCATTTTTAAACATTTAATTCATGCTTTGGTTACATCCCGGTTGGACTACTGTAATGCACTTTACACGGGGCTGTGTTTGAAGTGTTTGGAAACTTCAGCTGGTCCAAAATGCTGCAGCCGGAATGCTGGCTGTGGCTGATTACAGAGTGCACATGCATTTCCAAGGACAATTCAAAATGCTATTTATGATCTCTAAAGCTTGGGCCCAGGCTACCTGAAAAATGTCTCCCTTTACAATCCTGCCCAGCTGTTAAGCTCCTTCTCTTGTTCCCGTCAACATTGGAGGCACAAATGGTAGTGAGCTGAGACAGAGCCTTTTCAGTGGCCACTCCCAGATTGTGAAATTCCCTCCCAAGAAAGATTGGACTGGCCCCCTCTTTGCTATCCTTCTGCTGGCAGGCCAATACCTTCCTGTTCAGGCAGGCAGGTATTTGGAAACGAAGGGGAAGATGATGGTGACCACCACTGGGATGCTGCCAGGGCAAACTAGATGTTCATTGCTAGTACTAAATGTGTTTTGATGGAACTGTTGTTTTTAATTTGTTTGTATTTTATAATGGTTTTTTTTAAAAAAAATGCTGTAAGTTGTCAGGAATCCCCACTTGGGATAAAGACAGGATATAAACACATTAAATAATAAAATGATCATAATAATTTGGTGGTAGGCAGCTTAGTGCCTTCCAGCTACTTCTAAAACCAACCATTTGTTTCAAACTAAGGTTGCCTAGTGACCAGAGCAACTCAAAATTGAACTGTTCCTCAGGAGTTGTTTCATCTGTAGAGAGTGAAGATTGTCATGGAAGCCAAACTCAACTGCAGATCAAACTGCTCCTAAAAGGGTAAGTTCAAAAGTTGGCCACTACACAGACCAGTTCAGAAGTTGGCAATAATTTCTAAAAGCACAAAAAGAGTGTCCTGCTGCCCACACTCTCTACCCTGGAGTGCTCTCCCTCTACTCCCAGATGCATGTGGGGACTGGCCATTGTTATGGGAATAGGACTCTGCCTATGCTCAGATGCTCTCTAGAGTTGCTTCACAAGTTCTAGAGTCCAACCCCAGCATTGGAAATGGAACCTGTAGGTGGTGCATAGGTTGAGGTAGTACATAGCTTTAGAAATCATAGAACTGCAGAACTGGAAGGTACCCAAAGGGTCATCTGGTCCAACTCCCTGCAACACTGGGATCACAATTCGGGAGAGACTGTTCTGGAAATGAAATCTCTACACACCAAATGGATGAATTTAGCCTCCAGCACATATACCCATCAATGCACAAACATGAACACTAAGGCACCCACCATGCAGCACATACCCTGCTGCTGAGGCTGTCGAGGCATGGTTTGAACTGTTGATGGCACTTTTTGGGTGTCTTTCCCCCAAAGAACAAACACATTCCTGGTGCTTGAATCCATGGCGCACAGGCTATCTGCAGAATAAATGTGTATTTATTCATATAAATGTTATTGTTCTTGTTGTTAAAATTTGTATACAGTGGTACCTCAGGTTACATACACTTCAGGTTACATACGCTTCGGGTTACAGACGCCGCTAACCCAGAAATATTACCTCAGGTTAAGAACATTGCTTCAGGATGAGAACAGAAATTGTGCAGCGGCGGCGCAGCGGTAGCAGGAGGCCCCATTCAGGTTAAGAACAGTTTCTGGTTAAGAACAGATCTCCAGAATGAATTAAGTTCTTAACCCGAGGTACCACTGTACTGCCCTTCATCCGAAGATAACAGGGTGGTTCACAACATAAAAAGACTATATGGGAACAGAAAATAATAAAACAAAAACAAGCTACCATAACAACCCCCCTCCCACAAACTGATTTACATAGAATGCTAATCAGCCAAAGGCTTGAGACAGCAAAGAGGCCCCAACAATGCACAACAGGGGAGGAGGTGACCCTAGTGGCAGTAATATTTGATGAGAGGAGTAGGATGATACTACTACAACCAGGCTCCACCTTATTCCAGCTACGAAATGGCGGGGGAATGTCGCAACCTCAGCATCCCAGCTAGGGAGCATGTCAAACCCTGAGATTTCAGGGCCCAAACCTGAGACCGAGGGACAGCCTCCAGCGATGGTGGGTATTGATGATGTCACAGAGTGGAGATGTCAATAAGCAAGACACATTACATATTAACCAGTCTCTGAGAGCATGTCCTTCCAAAACAAAAACAAAACCCCACACATACCCTGCCACCTCCTGAGAGTCTATACAATAATTTACAGCCAGCCCTTGCCAGGCTGAAGCTCGCAAGCAGCACACGTAGTCTTCTTAATTTAAATACTGTTACAAATAATAAGTCACCCTTGCCCACCTGGAGAGTCAAGCCCTCCATCTTTTACCGAGGAGCAGGCAGACCTGGAGACTTCAGGTCAGCACTAATTGTCTGGCAACCCTGGTTCTGGCTGACAAAATGTACCCTTTTTTCATCAGGAGGCTCAGAACAGCTCAGTGGCGCTCAAGCAAGCGCTGTGGTCATTTAGCAAAATCAACCTCACCTAGGCCTGCGTTTGTGACTCTCAAGCTCTCTCCAACACACATAAACACACACTTCAAACGGAGCCAAGATTAGTTGGTGAACAAGCCCAGGATGGAAAAGGGGAATTTCTTTCTCTCCTCCACTCTGAGCCCCCACCCCCCTCTGACATCTCTTTCCTTTGTGTTTCTTGGGCCTTGGCATGCCAGAGACTCCTGGGCTCTCTTTGGGGGTGTTGCAGAGAGGCAATTGCATGTCCCTTGTGGGAACATTACACCACCAAGCCTCCCCTATGGGCCCCATCTAGACAATAATAATTGCATATACCTTTCTGTTTGTGCAATGGGAGGGAGGGGCACATAAGCACGGGGGGGGGGGCGGCGAGAAACAAATCTTCTCCTTGTCTCCCCCCCCCAGTGTGTGTGTGTGTGTGTGTTTGCACACGTGTATTTTTGTTCCTCAACACCTGTCTTTAGCACACCCACCCTCCTAAGCAGCTGGACCTGAAATGTCAGGGGGATCAGATTAATCCTACGGGGAGAGATGGGGGCAGGAAGGTTTAATCACTCCCTCTCCCATCACTGCTAGCTTGGCCGATTTGGAACAATGGGCCCTGCCTTCTCTACCTCTTCTCCAGCCATGGCTATGAAGCACACACACACCCCAGCTTCCCAGCCCCACCACACCAAACCCCTGCCCCATTATGCACCATAAAGTACAGCGCAAATGGATAAAATAAAGCTATTAAAAACCCCTCCACAATGACCAAACATGTATCAGGGTAAATTAAGGCACAGTCCAACCCTTCCCATCCAGATGGCAGATATTTATCCTAGGTGTTTTCTTGTGTCTTCCCACCCCCAGAAGAATTTGCATTGTGGTGTGCATTTCTTTCCCCTTGTGAGTGAAAATAAGCACCTCGCTGCTAAAGACAATCAGGTGCACAAAGGGTGGAAAACAAGTGTAGAGAGAGCAAGTGGCCCGAATTCAGGTGAAGTTTGATGTGATGGTCCCACTGAAATCAAACAAGCCTAGTTATTTGTGATTGATTCAATGGGATGGATTGTGATATCATAAATGGAATTTGTCATAATGCTTGAAACAATGCCACCTAACAAGCTGGGGTTTGTGAATGGCCAAACCAGGATCTGAAACTGTAGTGTGAAGCAGTTGCAAACCATGGTTGGGGGATACAGTGGCTTGGCTTTATAACCACTGCAACAAACCATGGTCTGGCACATTGCTTCACCCTCAGACGCTGCTCTTTGGGACAGTACCTTGGGTTCTTCAGGGAAGTGCAGAAAGGAGGAAACCAGTTTGCCTGAACATCTAAAACACAAACCATGGTTTGGAGTCTATAGTTAGTGTAAATCATGGCTTGGTAGGAACCAATCTTGCTCATAACTAATTCTAACAAGGGTTGCAGGACAAGCGTTTAGTCCATTTTGAGCAGAGAAATGATATAGCTACCCTAGCAATCCTGAGAAGAAGAAGAAGAAGAAGAAGAAGAAGAAGAAGAAGAAGAAGAAGAAGAGGAGGAGGAGGAGGAGTGTGGGCAGCCCCTCCTCAGGGCTGGCCCCAAACAAGCTGGTGCTTGGGGCAAAGAACAAGATGGTGCCATGTCAACGGCTGACTGGCCTGGCCATGGAATCTTCTTTCAGCACTGGGGACAGGATCAGGTCCACTACTGTACCTGAGGGCCGCAGGCTAGCTTGAGGATGGAGGAAGCCTGAGGCAGCTACTTCAAGTTGCCTATTGGAAGAGCCAGTCCTATCCCTACCACCCCCTTTGTTCATTTGCGGAATGCAGAGGTTAGCACAGGGTCTGCCACCTCCAGCATTAAATGCTCTCTGGTTCCTGCCCCTTTTACAACAGTAGTGAGACATAAACAGGTGAGACCATGAACAAGAATGAAAGCCCCTTCTTTTTTGCACAAAGCTGGCACCTGCCACATGTTTCCTCGACTCCTCTCTCATCCTGGCACCACACAACCCTCTGGGGCTCCTCCGGTGTTGTCCTCTTACTAAGCTGTCTCCAATCCAGACTCCCATGAGGTCAGATGCTGTCTGTGAGCACATAAGACACTCCTGGGGACCTCTGGCCTTGTGAGAATCATCAGGCAACTGTGTGGAGGAATAAGCCACCTCAGCCTTCCACAACCAGATGTTTTGCACTACAACTCCCATCAGCCCCAGCCAGCAGAGCATACCCCAAACATCTGGAGGGCACCAGGTCACACCAGGCTGAGCTAACTTCTCCCTAACATGATAAACAGGAATGAGAAAAAGCAACTTGGTTTCCTTCCCCACTTCCTAATCCCTCCATTCTCTCCCCCTGCTGTCTAATTCTGTACCACAAGCACCTTCAGAAAGGCAATTTTGCTTTCCTCTTGCAGTTGTCAATGCCCATGTACATTGAGGGCACTGGAATATTATCTTCTTGCAATCACTGTTCAAGGAAGGGGTTGAAGAGAATCCATTATATAGTCACCTTGGGACATTATGCATATCAGCACATGCAGAGGGACGAGCAGAATCTCACTCATGGGCTCTTGCTGTCCACGTTCAGCTGTGTTTTCTGCATGCGAACGGTACATATGCAGGCACTAGGAATCCTCTATGTGCATACAGGTCTTACATGTGCATTCTTGCCCAAGTTATGCTGAACGCATGTAGGGGGCATACAAGAAGCTAGCGACTGCAGACAGGAACTTTCTCGCTCTCTCCCACATACACATGTACACTCGTGTAACGTTTAAGCAAAGCACATTCCGGGATACATTACTGGGTGCACAGACACATGACATTCATAACTTTCTGGTGTGTCTTGACAGAAATTCTGCTCCTAGGGGAAGGGCCACAGCTCAGTGGTAGAGCATCTGCCAAGTTCAATCCCCATCATTTCCAGATAGAGCTGAGAGAGAACCCTGCCTCAAACTCTGGAGAGCCACTGCCAAGGCTGACCCAAGACACTTTGGCCCCTGCGATGGGCCTCCAAAATGGCGTCCACCTCCCTGCCAGGGAAGAAGGGGTGAGGGAAAATCTACATCAGGAACAATGGGGAAAGAAAGATCTACATCAGGATCTGCTGCCCCTGTGGATTCTGCCGCCAGATGTGGTCACCTCACCTTGCCTCATGGGTGGGCCGGCCCTGGCCACTGCCAACCAGTGTAGGCAATACTGAGCAAGATAGGCCAATGGTCTGACTCAGTATAAGGCAGCTTCCTATGTTCTTAGAACTTCCCGTCAAAGGAACACACACAGAGAGACACTGCAAGACTGCCTTAAGCTTTGAAACAAGAGCTTACCTGTAACACAAAGAGGTTGGCATCCGCTAGGATCACAAAGTTGGCACTGCCTCTCCAGCTGTCTTTGTTGTTTCAATGCCAGCCCTCCTCTCTTGTGGTCTCGGCAGCTGCTGTCTGTCTGGACGGCCTGTGAACTGACTGCCACCGCGGCAGAGGTGGCAGGGAACAGCCCGCCCCGTGGCCATCAGGCCAAGAAGCTGGGAGATATTGCTGCACCCTGCCTGCTTGCCTTGTTTCTCATAAGTATGCACCATGGAAGGTCCCCTTTCCGTGCTGCTGATTGCGAAAGCACCGGACATCTCAGAACAGATCTTGCATTCTGATCCCCCTGGTTCTGCTTTTGTTTGTTTGTTTTTCTAAGGTTTTAAAAACACGTTGCAAAATTTGAAAGTTTCTTGCCTGCACATTAGGGGCTTTTTGTGTGAGAAAGCTGAGGAGGGGCAAGTTTCGAATACTTTTTATTGCGAAGATCCTCACAGTCCAAATACTGGTTTGACCACCAAGGGTCATGCAGAAATCTGAAGGCACTCATTCTCCCAATATCCAAGTCCAAAGCTCTCACCACTGTTGTACACGGCCATTTTTTCTACTTTGCACATTTTTATATACTGCAGCTAAGAAAAAAAGAGGGGGGACCACAGTCAAGTCCAGAGGGTGAGAATGTTTTTGTTTTGTTTTGTTTTGTTTTGTTTTAAAAGCACTTCTTAAAATCCAGCTACAATACAAAGGCCTAAACATGCATAGCTTAGCAGCAACTGTGGATTTGCAAACAGGTACACACAGGACAGGGAACAGGGGGCTAGTCCTGGCTTTCCATGCATGCACATGCATGACACACGCACCCAGAAACGCATGTTAGTGGTTCTAATGACATGCAAGAAATATTTGATGCATACCTCTACCTTAACCTCCCAACTCGGCTCTCAAAACTGGGCGTGGGGAGGGGAGAACCATAGTGTGTGAAGCTTCCTTTTGAAATATTTGTGGGAATGTCATAGCCCTGGCTCCCAGTAGCACTCACAAGTGTTATGGTATCTTATGTCCTTATTGTCTAAATGAGCACATGTCTAGTTCCGGATATTCAGAAATGAGTTGCCACATGCTGCCCTGTGGATTCCCAGCTTCTTGTTCTGGAGGGGTAGTTGCCTTAAGTCTGTTACAAAAACCAAAAAACCACCAAGTAGTACAGGTGGATCTGAAGGTTTATCACCCTTTAAAGGTGGCTTTTTCATGAGGATCAGTAACCAGGCCAGCTGGGAAAAGTAGAAGACTTTCTCTTTTCCTAAACTAAGCAGTGACAGACTTTGGTAATATGGCACCCAGAGGGAGGACAAAATTTATCGGTGCGCCCCCTCAAAGATTTCTTATTTTTACAATAATTCATTTTGATACTTTGAGTAGGTAAATATAGGTATTATTAATATTTATCATCATCATCATCATTTTTGCTCCCCCCCCCCCAGCTCAGCTCCTTGTGCGAGGGAACCACCCACACCACCCTTGTCAAGCCAGAGAGGTAGAGGCAGAACTGTAGCAGTGCCTTACCTTGTAGAATGGAAGAGTTTCTGCTTAATTCTCTTGGTAAGTTGAGACCCTTGGCTGCAGAATCAAGAGTGAAAACGTGAGAAGGGAAGCGGTTGAAGGCCAAGGAAGAGAGGGGCATTTACAGGGTTTTCAGCTTAGTCAAACAATAACTTCTCTTCCATCCATCCCTCTCCATCTAGAAGGAGATGCAGGGCAGAATGACTCCAGCTGGACCTGCAACACACCCAGAGTCTGAATGGGAGATGTGGGGGTCCTTGCTTCTCTGTCTCACTCTCTCTTTCTCTCTCTCTCCTCCATGAGCTCATACAATCTCATTTTATGGGAGACATCTGTTTCGACTCAAAGGGGAGTGGAAGGGGGGAGCCTTCCACTGCCAACAACAAAACAAACCTCCCATCCCTGAGTCACCCCCTCATTTCAATAAAGAAAGAAAAAATACATTTGCTTCCTTTCCATCCCCCAGCCCTTCCTAAGCTTCTGCATTCGGGAAAGGGTGCAAAAGCAACACTTATGTTTAAAAGGCAGCTGGGGGAGAGGGGAAATGCCAGCCTGAGTTGCAAAGGGGGTCTCTTTCATACTTGCATTGTTCTACATAAGGCAGAATGCTTGGGTGTTACACACACATCATTTCTGGACCAACTCCTCTTTGAATGTTGCCCATCTTGATAGGGTCGTCACAGTTTTCAAAGGTTTAGAGGGGGGAACATAACTGCCCCTACAGCCTCAGGGAGGGAAGGGGTAAGAGAGTTGCCTTCAGGACTCACCAGTATAAACAGCCAGTTTCCTTGGGAGGGAATCTGAATCCCCTCTTAGAACCAACACCCCTTGCAGTTCATCACATACTGCAAGTATATACTGTAGTATATAGCAGCAGACAGATAAGTAGATGGATCGTGGAAACAAGTGGATGAGAGGGCCTATAACCTAATGGGAAGAGCACATGCTGTGAATTAGCGATGTGGTGAAATCTGCCCTCCAATTTTCTCAGATGCTTTCTTCTCCTGTGAAAGATACTTAATTGCATTACTTAATATGTGCAATTGTGATGGTTATTAGTAATAGCAACGTTTGTTTCTGAATGCGGCATTTGTATTGCATTTCAAATATTGATTCTTTATTGAGGGGATTTGTCAACCCCTTAAGACATTTCTACTGGAATATAAAGCAGTATTGTATATAAATTAACTAAATAAATGAAAGAAGATTCCAGTTTTTATGCCTTACTCTTTAGCATTTTGGCAGGGGTGGAGATTTGAGCTTACCTTATTGCTGCAAGGTGGCCCAGGGTGCTGTGTGTGCACCTATAACTCTCAGCGTGGCTAAGTTTCATGTTGCTGTAGCAAAACCCACCAGAGACTGACCATACATGTTTTGTAATTTTCTTCTTTGGAGTTTGTGACATGATTGTAACTTCCAAAATGTCAATGCCCATCTTATTTTACTTATTTATTTTACTTATCTTTTCTTTACCTTGTTTTACTTGTTTCTCTTATCTTAGGATGCACATTTGGATAATATGTGCTTCTCATTTTGTTTTTTTAGTGCTGGTCATTGGCCATAACAATAAAGGTTTGGTTGTGTGTCTGTTTTTTGGATGTCTTCTTTAAAGCCCAGGAACTCAAAGCATAGACTACTGGGGAGAAAATTTGTATAATCAAAGAAAGGACATGGGCAAACAACTCTTGGCCACCTGAAAAGTAAGCCAAGTGTAACAACAACAACAACAACAACAACAACAACAACGCCACACACCAATCAATGAGGATTTTCAAACACATTTTTTCTCTCCTCAATACTTGTAGAATCATAAAAACAAGAACAAACCCCACAGGATCAATTTATGGCACAGCGCTACATTGAATGAATGGGAGTGCAGCTTCCCAATGGACTGTGGCGGTCTCTGTTAGTGAGTGGGTGGGTCCTTTCAATTGCTCTGCCTTGAGCACCAAAACATCTTGCACCAGGCCTGTTTTTACTTTCCCTTTACCTATCCCCGACCTGTTAAGAATAAGAACAGCTCTGCTGGATCAAGCCAATGGCTCATCTAATCCAGCATCCTGTTCTCACAGCCACTAACTAGAAGCTTATGAGAAGCCCATAAGCAGGACCTGAGCGCAACAGCACTCTCACTTTGAGCTGTTTCCAGCAGCTGGTATTTGAATGCATTACTGCTTCCAACAGTGGAGGTAGGGTGCAAAGCCCGGGGCCAGTGGTGGCACAGTGGTTAGCATCGGACTACGACCTGGGAGACCAGAGTTCAAATCTACTAGGCCATGAAGGTCACAAGGGTGACCTTAGGCCAGTCACTGCCTCTCAGCCTAACCTGCCTCACAGGGTTGCTGTGGGGATTAAATGACAGGGAGAACTATGTACTCCACACTGAGCTGCTTGGAGAAAAAGGTGGGATATAAATGCAATAAATGAACCCTGAGGCACGCCACAAGTGAGAGCCCAGGGGTCTGAACACCACTTGCTGGACATGGCCCAGAAGGAAGGAGCGGAACCACTGTATAACAGTGCCCCAAGCTCCCAGCTCCTTTAGATGGTTCAGAAGGACGTCATGGTCGATGGTATCAAAGGCCGCTGAGAGATCCAGCAGAACTAGGAAACAGCTTTCACCTTTGTGAAAGCCCATCGCCCAGCCCTTCCCAGCTCGCTTTTATGAGCCAGGATGGGCAACGATCAAGGAGACAGGTGGTTGATTTCACTCATCCAAGCAGCCTGTCCACATCCTCAGAGGTAACAGATTGGAATTGATCCCATGCAACTTGACTAGACTGGACTCCAGCACTTTCCCGCCCTGGCCTTGCTCCCATGGTATAGTCTACCTCTTTCAATTCTGAGCAACTTTATCTGCAAAAAACTTTGCAAAATCATTGCAAGAAATCTTGGGTTCCTTACCAGGCCCCGATGGTGGTGGTGGTTCCATTAGATTGTGAACCTACTGCTGTTTTCTGCAGATGCAATAGAGGCAGTGAAGAAGGTCCTCTTCGCCGTCACTATCGCCACTTGGTAGGCTCAACGGTGAGCTCTAATCAGTGACTGGTCCGATTCAGAATGAGTTTTCCGCCACCAGCGCTCTAATTGTCTCAGCAATTGTTTCTTCACCCTCTGGGGAAAACCACAGGGCTGTCCAGGGTCCATGCAATCGGAGAGGGTACTTCGGAGCCAGACAGTTGATAGCCCTGGTTAACTCGTCATTCCAGCGGGCCACCAGGGAATCAGCTGAAAGGCCAACAACATGGGATAAAACATTCCCTGGCCTACCACTCTCTGGAAGCCATTTGGATCCATTAAGTGGTGGGGGCGGACCATCCGAATCTGTCCCACCTCCCTGCATAGGGGAAGGGTCGCAGAAAAGTCCAGTTGCACAAGGAAGTAATCCAACAATGGCACTTCTTTTGTTTTGCTTTTACTTAGTGCCAGATCACCCACATCCATAGAGGTGAACACCAGGTCTAGGGCATGCCTGCAATTATGAGTTGGGCCAAAGTTATTCAGGGACAACTCCATGTAGGCCATGCTTTCCATGAAGTCCCAAGCGGCCCCTTGTAAGGTCGAGTTGGCATGGGTGTTAAAATCCCCAATGACATGATAAGGTAAAAGCACATAAAGCGTTTAAAAATCACATTGTTAGAAAAGCATTGTTTAATGTTTGGATAAGATATAAGGATTTGTTAGAAAAGAAAACCCCAAAATGGTTGTCACCAATGGAAGCGAAGGCACAGAAAAAACTCAATATGGAGGCCAAATGGCCGAAATATTGGGAAATTTTGGAACAAGATGGAGACAAAATAAAATTGCAGAGCTTTGAAAAACTGAAAAATAAAGTGCGAGATTGGCTTCATTATTACCAAATAATGGAGGCATATACTTCGGACAAAAAAGTTGGCTTCCAGGTGGAAAAATCAAAATTGGAAACAGAATTGTTTGATCCAAAAATTAAGCATTTGTCAAGAATGTATAACTTGTTGCTGAGATGGAACACTCAGGATGAAATGGTGAAATCAGTTATGATTAAATGGGCACAAGATGTTGGACATAACATAATGATGGCTGACTGGGAACAGTTATGGACCACAGGTATGAAATTTACGGCATGTAATGCCCTAAGAGAAAACTTAATGAAAATGATTTACAGGTGGTACATGACACCAGTAAAGCTTGCAAAAATTTACCATTTGCCCGATAATAAATGTTGGAAATGTAATGAGATTGAAGGTACATTCTTTCACCTTTGGTGGACATGCCCAAGGATTAAGACATTCTGGGAGATGATTTATAACGAAATGAAAAAGGTATTTAAATATACCTTCCTGAAGAAACTAGAGGCCTTTCTCCTGGGCATGGTCAGCCAACTGGTGCCAAAGAAGGATAGAACATTTCTTATGTATGCAACAACAGCAGCAAGAATACTCATCGCAAAATATTGGAAGACACAAGATTTACCCACCTGGGAAGAATGGCAGATGAAGTTAATGCACTACATGGAATTGGCGGAAATGACTGGCAGAATCCGAGACCAGGGAGAAGAGTCGGTGGAAGAAGACTGGAAAAAGTTTAAAGACTATTTACGGAAATACTGTAAAATTAATGAATGTTAGAAAAATGTTGGAATGAAGTTATATGGCTTTAGTAGAAATGTTATAAGGAATTAAGGATAAATAGATTAATAGAGTATTAAAGGGAAAATAAGGTTAGAATGTGTTAAGATAATTATAGGATTAAAAATAGAGGAAGATGGAAAGGAATTGCTGAAAAAATTAATAGAAGTGGAATACAAAAAGGGAGGTGTGAGGTCGCGGAAATAAGGGAATGAAAGATAAGATATTGAAATTATTTGATGTGTTTTAAATTGTGTTTGTTTTGTTTTGTTAGTTTAATGTTAGTGTTTTGTTAGTGTAATGTATAGTTGTTGGTTTTTTTTGTATTGTATTGTATTGTATTGTTTAGTTTTTATTTTTTGTAGTGTTTAAATTGTTGGAAAAGGTAATAAATATTATTATTTTTTAAAAAAAATCCCCAATGAAAATAGGTGTCTCCTGGAGAATATCTGCCACGAACTGAAGCAGCTCGGGCAGGGAATCCTTGGTGCAGCAGGGTGGTTGAGACACCAAAAGGAATTCTGTACTGCCCCCTATTGCCCAACTTCCAGAAAATGCACTCAGAAAACCAATAGGATACCTGGTGCAAGCTAATGACTTCCTAAAAATTACTGCAACCCCCCCCCCACATGACCTGGGTTGCTGTGCGTAAGAGAAATCTGGTAGTCAAGCAGCGGAGGGACTGCTGAGCCAGGTAGATATTGTCCCAATGTACAGGAAAATAAAACCTTTTTGACTGGCACCAAAAAAATGTCAGTGCCAGGAGGGCTTTGCTGGGGAGAACTCTCCATAATCAGAGCCAGTTTCAGATTCTCTCCCCCAATGTTTGGGGGAGGGTGATGTGTTACCACTACCCATACACTGCTATTGTTTCTTTCTGTGTAGCCATAGATGTGATTCTTGAGATGGTTGTCTTATTAGTGTATTAATGAGTGCTATGTTTTTACCACTATATTTTTATTCTGTTTGCATGATCACCTCCAGGCTGTTGGTATTTTGCAGGAGGGATTCGGGTGCATACCAGAAATTTAGGTTTGCACAATTAAAGTGAATTGAAGTGCTCTGTTGCCCTGATGTCACATATCCACTTAAAACAAAACAAAACCCAACTAGTATTCGCACTTAAGACTGATGAATAATAAAAGTGCCTGCAGTCCCACCTCCAGCCAGTAGGGAAAGTAGTGGGGCAGGAAGTCAATGCAGTCCCGAGACCTCCATTGCCATGTCTGAATATGGGTACAGTGAAGCCAAAAAGGAGGTTGGGAGTGGAGAGCAGAGAAACCCGGAAGGAGGCTACTCAAGCAGTCTAGCCAAAGCCTTGCTGGACCTCACTGGTGAATGGCAATAACTGTCCTTTCTTGGAGTGCGTTGTCGCAATGACATAAGATCATCCCTGTTGGATCAGGCCAAAGAGGGTCCATCTAGTCCAGTTCTCAAAATGGCCAACCAGATGCCTGTGAGAAACCTGTAAGCAGGACCCGAGCACAAGAGCCCTCTCCAGCAACTGGTATTAGAAGCATTACTGCCTCTGTCTGTGACATATACAGAAGTACAGTGGTACCTTGGGTTACGTACTTAATTTGTTCCAGAGGTCCATTCTTAACCTGAAACTGTTCTTAACCTGAAGCACCACTTTAGCTAATGGGGAGTCCCGCTGCTGCCGCGCCGCCGGAGCACGATTTCTGTTCTCATCCTGAAGCAAAGTTCTTAACCCAAGGTACTATTTCTGGGTTAGCGGAGTCTGTAACCTGAAGCGTATGTAACCTGAAGCGTATGTAACCCGAGGTACCACTGTATACAGACCCAAGAGTCTGTAGTCCCATTTTGATCCTGGCAAATATCTCAGTGGCGAATCAGCATTGCCATTTTATTTTTTAAAAAGATGGTTCCATTTAATAACTCAATGCCCTCCAGATGTTTCGGACTCCAATTCCCATCAGCCCATATCAGCGAAGCTGGGCTGTTGCAGTCCAAGGCATCTAGAGGCCACCAGGTCAGCAAAGGCTACATTAAATCACGACAAGCTGGTTTGGGGCTTGCTATGTGTGATTCTGATGCAAAAGCTACCCTTGTGAACCCAGTGACGCATGCCTGAGTAACCATCTCTTAAAAGATTTCCCAGTAATTCTTGAGTCTTCACACAAATGCTTCACCACACCAGACCCACCCACCCCTCTCCTCTCAACGGTCATGCAAAACTGGAGCTGTACCTTTAACGAAAAATGTGGAATCAAGGTAGCAAGGGTTGCTCTGACCCAGGCCAGAAAATGATGTCTGTGTCTTTGTGGGAAGATTTTTAAAAGTGCTTCCTTTGAAGCCAATTCTTGGAATGAGGGTTATGCAAAGCAACTCGGGCCCTTGGAAATAACCTGCACACCACCCCTCCACTCAAATGCAACTGACTGAAAGGTTGCTTCTACACAATTCCAAAGATTTCCTGCATCAAAGTTGGGTTGGCAGGTAAAGAGGGAGCTCTGTGTTTCCATGCCCCCCGCCCCGTTGCACATGCCACTCACATTTTCCACTGGGCTCAGGTGGGTCTCTCCAAGCAAACAGGAACCCTGGTGTGAAGGGGGGACGACGTGCCCTCTGGCCCAGCAAGACGGGACTAGACTCCATTCCAATGGAATGCCAAAGGGCGAGATTTTACCCAGGCTTAGTTAACCCTCGCTACCCCTTCTCCCATCAGGTCCTCATCTAGGGGATTCCTAGTAAAGGAGCCACAGAGGGTTTGTGCCGCCTTCTCGCTTCTGTCGGCCAAATTTCTACATTACAGGAACGCAGGAAGCTGCCTTATGAGGAGAAGCCGGCCGTTACTCCATCTAGCTCAAGATCGTTGACACTATTGTTAGTGGCTCTCCAGGAATAATAATAATAATAATAATAATAATAATAATAATAATAATAATAATAATAATATTTTGGCCAGCCCTACCTGTCCTTGAGATGTCGGGGTCCAAAGCTGAGACTTTCTGCCTGCAAAGCAGACGCCCCGCTACTGAGCTATGGCCCTTCCCCACAAAATAAAGAGTAAGGTTCTAGTCCGCATGGCTCTGAGCAAGGGGCTGATTTAAACAGGAAGCTCCTTTATACTACGTCACACCGAGGTCAGTGTCATCTGTACTGCTCTCCGGGAGTTTCAAGCTGGGCTCGTTCCCGGCCCTAGCCGGAGATTGAACCTGGCACCTTCGGCATGCAAAGCCGTTTGCTCTCCATGCACTGTGCAGTGGCCCTCTCCCGATCTCCCTTCCACCTCAGTCTCTTTAACTTCTCTTTGTTTCCTTCTCGATTCCCCCCCCCCTTCCCGCTCCCGTCCTTCCCTCCCGGCAGCGCACTCAGGCCGCCGCCAGAGCGAGAAAAGGGGGTGTGTGCGCCTTCCCCGCCGCGCGGAACTACATCCCCCATCAGCCCCCGGGCCTCCCTCTTCCTGAGTGTCAGTTTCACGCTGCAGCCAGGGAATTTAAAACAAAAGAGACTTCTCTCGCTCTCCCTCCGCCCCTCTCCTGCTGTTGCTGGTGCCGCGATCGACTCGTCCTGCTCCTCGCCGGGACTCAGGCGCTCCCTTCACCGTGCCTTTTGCTGGCTCCTTCGCAAGCGCGCGCGCAGGGGTGACTTGGGGGCTTTTCCATCCCGCCGGATTCCCCCCCCCCGCTCCTGCTTTTTTTTTTTTTGCCGTCGCCCCCCCCCCCCACCCCGACTAGCTCTCTCTTTCTTTCTCTCCATCTCCACACCCACTTCGGCAGCCAGGCGGAGTCTGCGCGACAGCACAGCAAGAGCATTTTAAAAAGAAAAAGGGGAAAGAGAGGGGGATCTTTGTGCGCCCAAGAGCCACACTGGGCAGAAGGGATCAGGTTACAGCAAAGGAACCGAGAGAGAGAGAATCGGCAAGAAAGAAAAAGAGAGGGGTCGGGGTGGAGGGGAGGGGGGAGGGAGAAAGGGGGCTTGGCCAGCAGGGAAAAGAGGGGAGGTGGGCGGGGGTCTCTCCCTCTTTCTCTCGCCTCCCCCCTACCTCTTTGTGCCTCTCCCCCCTCCTCTCTAGCAGGCTCTTTGTTTCCCCCTCCTCCTCCTCCTCTCCCACCCACCCGCCCCCTCCCCATCCAAGCGGCAGCAGCAGCAGCAGCAAAGGCAGCAGCAGCAGCAGCGAGCCCCATCCTCATCATCACCATCTCGCCGCCGCCGCCGCGCCCCCCCACCCCCCTTTCTCCCCAGCCTTTGTTAGCCATGCCTAGCCTGGTAGTGTCAGGGATAATGGAAAGGAACGGGGGCTTCGGGGATCTGGGCTGCTTCCCAGGGAGCAGCAAGGACAGGGCGCTGCTGGAGGATGACCGGGCGCTGCAGCTGGCCCTGGACCAGCTCTGCCTACTGGGCTTGGGGGAGCCTTCGGCCGCCGCCGCGCCCTCCGCCTCGGCCCTGGGGGTCGGTGGCGGGTCGGTGGAGGACGGCAGCAGCAACCAGCCGGCGCAGCCCCCGGCGCCGCCCCCGCCGCAGCAGCAGCCCCAGCCGCCTCAAGCGCCCCTGCCACAGCCGCCGCCGCCTCCTCCTCCTCCTCCTCCGCCAGTTTCAGCAGCGCAGCAGCAGCAGCCCCCGTCGCAGGCGGCTCCCAAAGGCTCCTCGGCGGCGGCGGTGGCCGTGATCCCACCTCCGCCGCCGCCGCCACCCGCGCCTCCGACTGGCGCCGCCGCCGCCGAGGCCGGCAAGCTCTGCGTCCTGTACAAAGAAGCCGAGCTGCGCCTCAAGAGCAGCTCCAACACCACCGAGTGCGTCCCGGTGCCCAGCTCCGAGCACGTGGCCGAGATCGTGGGCAGGCAAGGTGAGCGCTCCGCGCGCGAGAGAGGCTCGCCGGACGGGACTGCAGTGGGGAGGGGGCCGCGCTCCTCCGCGTTGCCCATTGTCTGCGCAACCCCAGTCCGCCCGCCAGCAGCGCGCCCTCACCGCCTCCCGGCTGGCTAGCTGGCTGGGCAGGCGTTGCGCCGGACGGGGGTCCTTCTTTCTTCTTGCGCACCCCCTCCGCTTTCTCCCTCTCTCTCTGCTCTCCAGTCTTTGTCAAGTGCCACTCCCCCCTCCGCTCTTCTTCCTCCTAGTTCTCTCTCTCTCTCCACCGGTTCCCCCCTCTTTATCTTTCTTCCTCGTTCCTTCTTTCCTTCCATCTTTCTTTCTTCTTTCTTCCTCCCGCCCCTCCTTTGTCCCGAGTCCCACCGTTCTCCCCCTCCACTGATGTTCGCCTCCTCGCCCTCCCTCCCTCCTTCCTTTCTTTGTGCCTCCAGTAAGTCTTTTCCTCCTGCTGCTGCTGTTGCTACCGTCGCTGCACTTGTTTTTCTGGCCTCTTCTCCCCCCCTCCCGCCACGTCTTTCCCAGTTTTGTCTGAGAACCTTCATCCCAGTACCCCACTTCTGTCCTGTCTTCCACACCCCACCTCACGTCTTTCTTGCGGTGGTGATGTTGCCCTTCTCACCCCTCTTTCGTTTTCTGCTCCTTTCTTTTATCCGGCCTTTCCAGCTCTCTCCCTGCTGCACCCCCTTCTTCCCCGTCACTCCTGTTTCTTTCAGACTTTCCTTTATCCCTCTTCTTTTCCTCCACCCGCCATCTCTCTCTCTCTCTCTTCTCCCCCCCCCCCTTCTCAAAAAAGTTCAACTTGCCCTTTCCTCTAGCCTCGCAAAAAACCCACTACTCTTGTTCCCACTGAGACACTTAATGTTGACCTGCCTCAGATGAGGGGGACATCAGTGGATGCAAAGTTAAATAGTGTTTCACACACCACACCCCCACGCCCACTTCGTAGCTGCCTTTGCTTTGTATAAATCATTTCCAGGGCCACTTGCTAGATTTTCTCATCTCACACTTAAGATGAATAATAGCCACTGCAGGGGGTGGAAATGGGGGTGGGGTCCTTCTCCATCAGGCATGGGGGGAAAGGCAATGGATGTCTTTTGAGAAAGGGTTACAAATCCATACATTTTACTAGCCCTAGGGTGCACTGTAGAAATAAAAAGCACTGGGGATTCTATCGCTCTAAGCTAGATAATAAATAAAATGCATTAAATTTATAGGAGGGGAAAATGGCAGAAAGTTCCTCTCTCTGTGTGTGTGCTTTCTGTCTTGTCTCTCGCTCTGTTTTTCAAAAATGGAAATGCAAAATCTGAAGTGCCCCCAAGACACTGTGAAAACACGCCTGTTACTTTTAATTGCATCCAGATCTGTATTGTATCTTTCTGGTCTTAAAAATATTACAGTCTCCGTCTTGAAGATTTGGTGCACTTGCCATTTTCAAAGGGCTGGTGCTAGGGACTCCGTGGGGAAGGCTGAGAAAATCCCCCCTTTTGTTGAGTGCATTTCTGGAAGCAAAAGGGGGTGTGGTTCTCTTCTGGACTGTAATAGTGGCTGGTGCGCAGGGCTGTATGTGTGTGCAGAAAGGAGGCGAATGCTTGGAGCCTAATAAAGGATTGAAAAACAGATTAATGAAAGTTGAACTTGTTATAGAAATATGTGGCCTGTGTTTGTGTGCGTGCTTGTGTAGAGACGACAGTTTATGTTTTAGAAGCCCTCCTTTTGTCTTCATTTATGCACACTTTTCTATCCTGTGGCTTTTTTTAAGTGGTGCTCTCGCTACATGATAGACAATAGCTGAGAGCCCTAAAAAAACAAAATTACACCCCATGTGTGTGTTATGTCCTATCCATACCCCAGGAGGAAGATGGCCAATAAATTGTCTACCGCCCCCCTCATCTTCGTCAACACAAAGGTGCCAGAGTCTGCTAAAGTTGCCTTGTTTCAAAAGGGGGGGTCTCCACATTGAGTTGTTGTTGTTAATACTCGTGTGTGTGTGTGTGTGTGTGTGTGTGTGTGTGTGTGTGTTGTCAGCCCTGGAGATGTGGTCGCAACTCCCAGTTGTATGTACCACAATGAGTGGGGAAGTTTTCTAGGGCCTCTTGGGAGGGAAGAAAGGAAATGGGGTTTCAGTTGTGAATTGTGTGGCAGAGGGGGGCAGGATTATGGGGCAGAGGAGTGAAAGGATGATTCACCCCAAAAACCAGAGCCATGTTATTAGAACAATGGAGCTGGCAATGGCAGGTCTTCCTCCTACAAACAAAACAAACTGTTAGAGACTTTGGGGCTCAGCAGCTGGGAGGAGCCTTCACCCCCATATCCATGGGAGCAACACCTTTCTGAGACTGTGTATCGGCACTGACCTGGTTGTAAAGCCACTATCTCCAACCTTCCCCAGGGAATAAACCAAACCAAACCTTTCCTCCATTCCCAAAGTCAGTTAGAGTTCATTCAAAACCTCTGCAAAGAAAAATGGGGGGGGGGGGGAGAGCAAGGTCGCATGGAGCAACACATGAAAGGGTGGGTGGGTGGGTGTGCACCCACTGAAGGTGCCCACCTCTTCCTTATCTTGTTCATTGTCCACATTGACACACTACCACAAGTCCTGTTTTGCCCAGGTGCTCAACACTGGTGGCGCAGGCGAAGAACTGGTGTGAGGTGCATTGCAGCGAAAGATGGGCCTCTCTTTGTTTAATTATGCTGGGTTCTTAGAGGGGGTGTGTGGAAAGGTGTGTGTGTGTTGTTTTTAAAATTGCCTTTTAAGCCAAATCCAAAATGGAAGGGTTGCATAGCTGCAAAATAAGATGCTGCTGTTGTGTTCTCTGGGGTAACCCTGCTGACCCACACTCGGCAGGCGAAGGGGGTGTGTGCATGGCATACGGCAGTGCGCTTAGAGGGGGCTGGTGGAAAGTAATGGCTTTTCCTCAAGAGGAGAGGTGGGCTTCCTCCCACAGTTTTAGAACCCTAATAAACAGGTATGAGACAGCTCCTCAGTTCACGTGCACCAGCACTGCTCAAAATCTTTTTGTTTCTTTTATTTCCCATGGAGTGGGACTGCTTTTGCACTGCCCCAAACCTGAAACTCAAAAGCAGATAAACTAACAAGGCCTGGGATGGAAGTTGCGGTGTCTGCATCGCTCAGGAAAGGCTAGGTTCCTGAAGGCTGGCTCTGAAAAGGGCTCCACCACATCCCCCTTCACCTCAACAAAGAAAGGGTTCTCAGCCCCATTGTTCTTCATGGGGCCTGCTATTGGGTATCTTTGGAAAATCTAACCAATCCATTTTGCCAAAGGCAGACACCATGGCTTCCAGCCTTTTCTAAGCACACTGCTCTATACCGTGCCAATAACACACACACCCTCCGCCTATCGAGTGTGGGTCAACAGGGTTACCCCAGAGAGCACAATAGCAGCATCTTGTTTTGCTACCACGAAACCCTTCCATTTTAGATTTTGCCACAGAACAGAGAATTACTAGAATATCTACTGGCTTGAAGTCTTCGAGTGAGTGAGTGAGTGAGAAAACTAAATTTAGGCATGGCTAGTTGAAGCAGAAGATGGGGGCTATTAAAAAAAACCTACAAGGGTATAAAAATGCAAATATTCAGCATGCTCAAAATAAATGTTTGGCCTTCATTAATCTACTCCCAGGTTAAATACAATCATGGTTTTCCTTTGCTTAAGTAGCTTTCTTCATCAAATCAAAGCATAGATTGTTAAAATATCCAGTGTAGGGATGGCTTATCATCTATGTTAAAGGGGGCCATTCAGTGATATTGCTAAACAGCATTTTTAATTAGCAGCATAAATACCCACTGATTTGCCTCCCTGTTGCCCTTGAAAGTATATTGACAATGGGGTTGATTTCCATTCCCACATCCTGGGCTTCAGGAATAAAGAGTCCAGGAGTCCTCCATTCCTAAATGTAAAAATGAAAATCAGGTGTAGCTATTTTTGATGAGCAAAAACTGTGACCTGCCCCCCCCCCCAATCTAGGTTTTTGGGAAAGGTACCCAAGCATGGATCTGTTTTGTGCAAAAGGCACCATGAGAGGCAAAGTTCTGCTTGGAGCATATGCACGCTCCATGGAAACTGTGTTTTTAAAAGAGCTGCTTGTATGCTCTCGACTTAATCATGGAGCAAAACAACACGACCCTTCAAGTTACGGGATTTATAAAGGATGCAAGATAAGTTCATATTCTGAGTGCAGGCATCTGCCAAGGGCACTTTATTTAATTATTAATTCTTTAATTATCCATCCTGATCTCCACCCTGCTCCAGCTCAGCAGCTCCTGGGCAGGGAAATAGTACATAAGGAAAAACAAGGTGTTAAAGATATACAAATGCACAAAAAGCAAATGTTTGTGGAAACAGGTTCAATTTACCAAATACCTAGTTAACAGCCACTGAAGAGTTTCAAGCCTTTCGGGGAAAATACATTTTATAGACATTTTATAGAAAAACAGTTCCATTGCTGTGAGGCAACCCTCCACGTAGCCTTTCTGCATGGACTTGGTGCATAGACAGTGGGCGCTCTGGGTTGGTCTTAAAACTGGTGATGGAACATGAGACTGAATGTGTTATCTTATGGGCTGAGCTAAACGTTAGGAGAATCATGCAGTACAACCCTCTGTCCCTTCAGAATGAAGGTTGTGTGAATCTTGAGCTTGATAACAAGTAAAACACCTCCCTGTGGAAATCTAGTATGTAAAGGAGAAGGGTTCTGTCCTTGCCTTCTTGCTGGCATGCTATGGGTTGTAGTCAACTATGTCCTACTCAGTAGACCCACTAAAATTAATGACCCTAAGTTAGTCATGTCTAGTAACATAAACATGGCTACTCTGAGTAGAACTAGCGTTGAATACAACTCTTTGTCTTTGCATTGCATCCATTTACTGAGCATTTTGAAGCAGTATAGCTCTTTATCTGATCACATAGATCTTGAATATTCAGGTGCGTAAAGAACAGCCAAAGAAGGACCTCACTATTTTTTTAATAGGGACTGCTGGAGCCATCATGAGATGCATGACTTTGAGTGCAGGAGGCCTTTGTTCAGCCCAGTGGATTAATGATGTGGTGATAGTGTCATGTAATACAGTATATAGATAGAACATTTCAGTCAAAGTGGTGGAGTTATTTGGAAAGCTGTAACTTCATTGACTTTTAGCAGAAACCATACTATTGGTGAAATTATCCTCCTTGGCATTGTGGCTGAAGGTGGTAGCACTATACCCCCGCCCACTGCAAGTCAAAACCCTGTTTTCTCTGCACAGCATAATGGGTGGAGCATGCCAGGCTGTGAATGATGCTTCAGCCAGCCCAAGTCACCATGGTTTGGTCTTAGCTTTTTCCCACACTCACTTTTGCACATACCTTCACCAGTGATTTATATACCATGACCTAAGTTTAACAGGAGCCACCTCTTCTGCAGTTGTGTAGTATGGCAAATAAATTGCTAAGTTTAACTTTGGTTGTTCTCCTCAAGCACAAAACCAGAAAACTTCCCAGGAGAATCCTAGAGCTTACTCCTGTGAAACACAAAGTGGATTGAACGGCACAAATAGCAGGGTGTGGGACATTTAAAAAAATGTTTCTAGACCTCATGATTGCAACAAAATAATGCTTTCTTCTTTAACAATAATACTTAGGATTTATAAAGTGTTTCAGTTATGTTATCTTGGTTATCTTTACAGCAACCCTCACAACTAGAGTGGGACTCCCCTAGTGCTATTTGAGGGAAAGGGAGTTGCACCAATACTATGCTGGCATGAGCTGGTGGAAGTTGCAGTCCAAAAACACCTGGAGGGCACCAGGTTGGTGAAATCTAGTATAGAGAGTGGAAAAGGGAAAAAAGTCACCAGTTCTAGACAAAATTGGCGTAATTTTGTACTTGGCTTACTTAGACCTGGCTTTTTTTTTCTAGTGCCAAGACTCAGCTCTAGAATGCATGTGGTAAAAATGGATGAAAGTGCTGTTGAGAAGGTGCAGGGAGCATTTCCTTCACATATGTAAAATGCATTTCCTTTGACAGTGAATAGTTACGTTGTCCTTGGACTTTAGGGATTGGTGAAGGGTGTATTCCAAATCGGCAAGTGGCATTTCCAGCAAATTTGAACCCTGAGACCTATTTTTCTAGAAATTTAAGTGGTGCTCATGAGAAAAAGATAGGCAAATCTTATTTCAGGTTTCTATACGTGTAAGGTAGAAGTGAGGAATCTCCAGCCTGGAGGACAAATGTGGCCCCTAAGCCTCTATTTCTGGGACTTTTTCCACAGGAGCCAAACTCTCACTGGCTTTGTTTTGTACCCTAAGTGTTTTAATGCCTTGCTGGAATGTGTCCTTGAACTCTAATAATGTCTCCTCCTTGCTTCAATGAAAGATAGCAAGGGGTGTGTGAGCGTGTGAAGAAAATACCCTAATGTACAAAAGTAACATTTGCATTTGTTTCTCACCCCTGGTATATCAGATCCCATGTGTCACAGCAAGGAAAAGATAACAGTACAGTACTATTGCCTGCTTCACACCTTATTATTATTAGGTATACATGCCAAATTTTATCACATGTATTTCAACAAATATAACTTTTTTGACGATAGTAAGTCCCAGAAAGCTGATTTTTACCAGAGCCTCTGAGTCACACCTGAGAGCCAGTTGCACATTCTCCACATCTTGAGGAGAATTCTGGATGGTTGTTCATATTGTAACATAGCAATTCCCAACTTGCCATTGAAAGTATATTCACCAGAAAGCTGCCAGTACTAGCTTCTGAATGAGACGGTTCACACATGATAACAAATCAAGCGGGTTGTCACAGGCAGAACCTCCATTTCACCTCACACTATCTTTAAACAATACTTGCCAGTTTATACATTTCAGCTGCCAAACTTCAAGTGTTCACTAATGAAGTGTATGTAATATACGTGTATGTGTGAAGCAAAACCATGTGTTTGACACTTAGGTTTGCAAACCTGGGTTTGTCACATGGATAATTCACATTTGTTAAATGTATGTGTTTTGGGGTGGTGGTTGTTGTTTAAAACAGGCCCCCAACACTTATGGGCCTGGAGACACACTGGGAAATCTCAGAAATCCATGGACACCACAAAATATTCATTTAATGGAAGAAAACTGCTGATACTCAGAACACCTACAGCAAAGCGAAACATCTACACACACTGCAAAATAAGTAGAATTAGAAAAAAAAGCAGGCAAAACTCCACCCAGCAATCAATTCCTCTTCACTCTGGGAGTTGTAGCTCTGTGAGGGGAATTTGTGGCCTCCTAAAAACTCTCAGCACCCTTAACAGGCTACAGCTCCCAGGATTCTCCTGGTTTATAATGATATCCTAGCACTTTAAATGTATGGTGTGGATTCGTCCTCAGACTGAGAGAAGCCTGTTGCTTTGTATTTTATACCATTCATTTGTTTTAGTATTTCAAAATTGTGAACTCATTTGGCAGCAAGGCAGCATATCAAAAGAAAGAAAGAAAAGAGCATAGGCTTGTGAAGTATGAATCAATTCTGAAAAGAGGTCCTGACAGAATTCTGAGGGTGGACTAGCTTCAGCAGGGTGGGGCTGTTATTTCCTTCACATTGCAACTTTAATTTGGTTTTCTCAGACCTCTATACGTGTCTCTAGCCCTTTCTGAGTCTTTTCCTCAGCTCCCATTTATTCAGCCCTCTCCCAATTCTCTATAGAAGTTGTGTCCTGAGAGGGTTTGAGAACATAAGAGTCCTGGGACCCTCTTATATTTTCATTTTTACCTCATGTTTACCTCATGTGGAGGCACCACAACATCGGAGGCTGGATCACAATTCCCTTCCAGAAGGTTCTGAAGGGCCAAACCAGTCCCTCAAAATTGCCCACAGAACATGGTAGCTGGGTTTTAATGGCTTTCTTGCATGCCTGTATAAGAGAACCTGAGTGAAACCAGCTTTCCCAGAGGGCTTGGCCCTTTTCATACATTTTTTGTTCACTAATGAGCACATGGGGTGGGTGGGTGTTTGTTTGTATCAAATTCATAGCCTGCCCTTCCAAAGGGAGCCCAGGGCATCTCACAGAAATAAAATTACACAAGAACAATTAAAAGCAGCACACACCACAGGCAAAAGTAAAAACTTCATAAAATTATCAGCCAAAAGTCTGGACATATAAGAAAGTCTTTAGATGTTTCTTGAATTCAAGTAAATAGGGAGACCTCCTGATTTCCCTTGGGAGGGAATTGCGAGGGTGCCACCATTGAGAATGTCCTGTCTCTGGTTACACCCTGCAAGCTCCCCGTGTTCTGAGGTAATCTTTTCAGGAACCTGTGCATGTGCACCCAAACACATATAGGCTTCTCTCTGGAAAATGGAGAGTCACAGATCACATGTTTAGGAGGCTGTACAGTGGAACCTCGAGTTGCAGACATAATCCATCCTGAAAGCACGTCTGCAACTTGAAGCGTTTGCATCCAGAAGCGCCGTGTCTGCGTATGCGCACAGCGCGATTTAGCACTTCTGCGCGTATGTGAGCGGCAAAACCCAGAAGTAACCGTTCTGGTACTTCTGGGTTGCCGCAGGACGCAATTTGAAAAAACGTAACCTGAAGCGGACGCAACATGAGGCATGACTGTATATGTTTGGGTGCAAGAGCATAGGCCCCATGCAAGTGATACACTTCTACCTTTTGAAAACAGCTCTTGTCTTCCTCCAGATGGGTTATGAAAGAGATGTCAGACATAAAGCTTTATTGGGATGTTTTAGGGTCCACCCCAACTGCTACTCAAATGACTGAAATATATTTGGGGCTCAGAAACTGATAGAAAGAGCATCTCATCACCCTCCCTTTCTTGCCATGCACTCTAAAGCAGCATTTTCATACCATGACCCATCTTTAATTCTAACCTGCAACTTGGGATCCATTTTTCTTTTTTCTTTTCACTATACTAATTTCATTTTAAGGTTGTATTTTCCTACTTCTCTTTCTCCTCACCATTTTTCAGGCTCTCCCCATGTCTTTCTGCTTTGCCTTCTTATGCTCCACCCTCTTTTTTTCTTAGCTAATAAAAAGAGTACAGTGGTACCTCAGGTTAATACTTAATTCGTTCTGGAAGTCCGTTCTTAACCTGAAACTGTTCTTAACCTGAAGCACCACTTTAGCTAATGGGGACTCCCGCTGCTGCCACGCTGCCGCTGCATAATTTCTGTTCTCATCCTGAAGCAAAGTTCTTAACCCGAGGTACTATTTCTGGGTTAGCGAAGTCTGTAACCTGAAGCGTATGTAACCCGAGGTACCACTGTATTGTGCTTAGAAGATGCAAACCTCCAGACTAAAAAAAAAAAAAATACACAGCCCCTGGAGAGCACAGTTCTATAAATTGACCGGTTGGGCTAGCCTCCATCTTTTTGGAGGGGGCCCAACAGGATGCCATTAATGGTCGTGGGACCTTCTTATCAGCAAACTTGCCCCAAGAGCCACCATGCACATGGCCCAGCAGCATTGAGGAAGAAAAGCAGCAGCCACCGCTTGGTCAGTGCTTGCCTGTTCTCCTTCCAGGTGGTGGTCCCCCGTATCAGGTTTCTTCCTTCTTTCATGGTGGCCAAAATTGAGCCTGGTAGGCCCAGCCCTCACTATGTCCCTTCGAGGGCTAGAGCAAGGGGGTGAGCGCAGCTGCAGTGGCTCTTCAGCACTGTGACCACTCATTCACTTGAGGTGGGCCTGGAAGTCTTGGGCTGAGCCTGCCAGAGGTCACCAGCTCCTGACGCTGGCTGAGGCAGTCAACTTCAAAATTTTGTGCCTCTTTCAACCACTTGGCTGCAACCTTTTATTTAATTTATCCATCTATTGAAAACACAAATAAAAAAATATCCAAAGCAGTTCACAAAAGCAATAAACAATCATCCTAAAACAATAAAAGACATGTAACGCCAAAGTGAAGGAATTAAAAACAATATGCACTACTGTAGATGGTATTGTAGATGCTAAATGAGTATTAATAGTCAAGCAATATCTGAGTGGACAGTATTTATTTATTTATTTATTTATTTATTTATTTTGACACAGGCTAAAACCACGGCTAGCTCTACTATAAGGCAGAGTGAGGCATCTGCCTCAGGTGACAGAAGCTGCTGAGTATCAGCAGCTCATAATTGCTTTTCTTGAATTCCCCTTTGTTGCCACACAGCCTGTTCTAGGCCCCTTAATCTGACCAGCTAACCTGTTACCATTGCTGAAGTCAGATTTCAGTGTTAGTCCAGTGGCTTTCTATACATTGAATTGGGAAGGGGCACCATCTTGTTATTTGCCTCAGGCAGCAAAATTTCATGGGTCAACCGTACCGAAAACCTAGTATGGTCATACTCCGAACCTATCCGCGCAGCTCAATGCAAAGCATGTTTCCTTGGAAGTAGTATTAAGTGGGATTGACTCCCAGTTAAATGTAACCATAAGTTGTCTTCCCTGTGTGCTTAGCTTTTTTCTGTATGTTTTGTTTCCTTGTCTTTTGAGTTTTTTAAAAGAAGACAAAATGCAAAGGAAAAACACCTTTATACCAAAATAAGTGCAAAGAAAATGGTGGCAGTGTCATGGTGTGACCAGTGACCCACCTGCAACCAGGATGTGACTCACTTGAGGGTTCCTCTGACCCACCAGATGAAGATTGATGCTATAAATTATTAAGAACAGGTGACATGCAATAATTGTTCAGTGTTGTTTGTGTGTGTGTGCACGCCATTCTTGAAATCAAACTAGGGCAGAGCCCAGAGGAGGACCCAGGCAGTACAGAGCAGGGGCCAATGATTTTTAGTAGATCATTGGAAGAAGTGTAATATGCTGCAAATGCGTTCTTTTGCAAGATAGAAATGAAAACAAAAGCTATATATTCAGTTCACCACTTTTAAAAAAGTATTTTGGGGTAGGGAAAAGGAGCCTCACCTATTTCTTTTCTGTCAGCTGGGCTACAGCAGCTAGTCACCTGGCAACCCTAAACAGTGGGATTATCAATTTGGTGTCAAATCCTGGTGGAATTGATTTATTTGTGCACACTGGGGGGAGGGGGTTAAAGGCCTGACCTCCAGGTATCTGCTCAGTGAGTGAATAAACACATTTGAAATCAACAGTCCTGGGTTAAAGCATGAAAGCTACAAAGCAGTGTTTTGAAAAGCCCTGCTACCATACTGGTATACACACCAGAGATCTGCTGCAACTCAGTGGCAGACCTGGTTTTTGTTTTTCTCCCCGCTTAACATACAAATTAGTCAATGTTTTACAAACAATGGATCTTGTGGTAGTCACTGAGATTATTCCACTAGGAGAGGGTTCCTTTTAAATTACGGCTTCATTTCCAGAAGAGATTAAGGCCATTGCTCTGGATAGTGTGTGTGTATTCTGTGCCATAGTAACTGCAGGTCTGTACCAAGAGAAGCTGCATTCTGCATCCTGGCAATTCCAACCTCTGAAAACTTTAACCAGCAATTTGCCAGCCCTCTGAGTTTCACTATGAAGCAAATACTCATAACCCCAACAGCCAGATACTTTCTTTAAAACAGAGAGAGAGCGCTCAGATTCTTAGGAATGTTAATTTGCAGCTAATACTGTATGCTGCGCTTTTGCAGAATCACAGTGCACAAGCAGCCCCAATACCTCCATCAGGTAATCAGGTCCAGAACTCCCACTGTGACCAGTGAAATAACGGATGCCCCACTGAGGCAGGCCCAACTCATTCAATGTCTTCCATTGCAATACAGTAGATCTAGAGCCAAAATAGATTGCCAACCTGAGTGCCTCTTAGTAATGTGAACAAAACCACGCAGGGGCAGACCAGAGTGGGGAGTGTGCACTGAGGAGGAAGAAAAGTCCTTGAATGAGCATGTGAAATTTCTAGTAAATTCAAGCAAACCTTGGTCCTGCAGATCAGCCTGGCTGAGAATCTAGGGCAGTAGGAAATTGTCTCCTGAAGCTCAGCTTAATTCAATTTCCTCCCCCCCCCAAAACAACCCAACGCCTTTGCCTCAGGACCCCTCCCCCTATACTTTGCACCTGCCCATGCTTCCTTTCCTGTTGTCACCCCCTCCCCTTCCTGGTCAGGCATGGAAAACATGTGTCCAAGATGACCACCCCGACAGCGACACACCCACTTTCTACTGTACTGCAATACATTCAAGATCCGCGCCTGGCTGCTGCTGCTGCTGCTGCTGGCAGTGCCGTTTTTTCATGCAACAACAGTTTACACTGGCAATGCAGTGAGGCACAGATATTCCAATGGTTGGCTGGCGATCTGTAGCACATGCTTTAATGATAATAATAATCTTCATCATCTCCAGGTTTTGTTTAGCTTAACCCCCCCCCCCCAAATGTGTTAACTGTACAGCAGATATATATAACCTTTATTTATTTTTACAAAGTCTGTAGGAGCATAATAGGATTTCCCCCCCTTGCCTAGATATGTTTATTTCATAAAGGAATCGTTCTAATTATTATTCAGCCTGTGCTGCAAGCCAGGGTTAAGATTTTCAAGATGCCCGCCTCTGTCTGGCCAAGTAAAGGGATTTTGATTATACTTTGTAGAATGGATGCACACCTGAGAAATATTCTGAACACTGAGAAAAATGAAGTGTGAATATGACAAACAGGTGTTTGAAAACATCATGGTAATATCGGGGTGCTGCAACCTCCCTAGGATCACCTCAGGCTCCCTATGTATCTGGCTTTGTTGCAGTGTCAAGCAGCCCACAGTATAAATCAAGACATACATTCCCTCACTCACCAAAGGAAAAATGGAAGTCCAAACAGCACTGGCTAAATTATAAGTATTTGCAAGTAACTGCTTTGAACCTATGAACAATTAGATCCTTAAAAGAGTAATCTTTAGCCTTTCCAGGCTGGAGACAAGCCTATAACATGCCATGTAGGATCGCACTGCTGATTTTCACCTTCCTGTTTATTTCTATGAACAGAAGAAGCTGCCTAATGCAGAACCAGGTCACTAGCCCAGTGCTGCCTCCTCTAATTGACAGTGGCTGTCCCAAGGTCGCAGGAAAAGGCATTTCCTTTCTTAGCCACATAAGGTTTGTTTAAATAGAGATGTCAAGGAGTTGAGCTGGGATCTTCTGCATGCAATGCTGGTGCTTTACCCTTGAACTGGGCCCCTGTCAAGCTGGTATCGTCCCCTCTGTTTGTCTCCTGTTTGATTTCATCCTTCTCTCTATCTTTTTATCTCAAACCCACTCTCTCTCTCCCCACCCCCTTGCAACTCCAAATTTACAAGAAGCAAGAGGCTGGGATCTGACACAGGGCATTTCCCATTATAGCACCCATCCTTCGGAATTCACTGCCTGGGAAAATCCACCAAGCTATTTCCTTTGTTCTTCCACCAACCAAAACCTTTCCCAGACTATTGTTATTGATGCTGAGTTTGTTTATCCTGATTTTGACTGATGTTTGTGTTTACATTAGGTTTCATTGTGTACTTCTATAGACAACATTGTGCAGGAAAACAGGGAAGTAACTGCAACACTTTTGCTCTCCAACTACAGGAGGACAGCCCCCCCCCCTGTCATATCACCTGCTGAACATGATTAAACTGATCTTAAGTCTTTATTTTTAAAGACTTCAAAATGTGCATCAGAATGTATAACCTAACAATTGTTCTGGCTGTAGGTACGAACTGACTGTGACAGATTGCTTGTGTCCATGTGCATACATTTATTAGTGCATTTAAGTGCACTTGTTCGGATGCAATTGTGGAGAGTCTTGACTTCTAAGAGACCAAACATCCTTAGAAGGCAAGACAGAGATGAGTGTGGAGTTCATGAGATTATTTTAAAAGATATTTCATGCAGTAAAGTAACTTGTGGATTTACAAAGCTTGGCTTACTGCACTATTGTGTCAATTAGAAGGGTCTCCGTCTTCATTTCTACTTGACATGCTAGGTTTCTACGTACAGGGAGCATTCAGTTACATGAGCTGCAGCCTGAAATGGTACAACCTACTTCATTTAGGGCCAAACTTGACATGATGGCAGCTGTTGTGTGTGTCCTGACCTAGCACTACCCCAACCACATAGGAGCAGGAATGGGGGTGGGGTCCTGTTCTTAAAATGGGTCAGGGCAAACATGTGAGCCCCCATCTTATGGTGTGCTTCTCTACAGCCTCTCTCTCAGCTCCAAGTAGAGAGAGTTCAGCATTCCTCACCTCCTTTTGCTTTTAAACTTGCACAGACACACTCACTTGATACATAACAGGGGTAGTTTAGTGTTTAAATATATCATGCTCTTCCCATTGCATCTATATTGGCCCCAGGAACAAGGCCTAATCATACAGGTCTTCATGGTCATTTGAGATGTCCAGAGAAACAAACAATTCAGATGTGCACACAATTTCTCTCACTTTCATGCTCCTAGTGGTGTAGTAATAAAACTGCTAGCTAAGCAGGCTCTGGTATGGTTTCAAACTAGATGAGGGACCCTGTGCTGAGATTTCTACATTGCAAGGGGTTGGACTAGATGACCCTCAAGGTCCCTTCCAACTCTATGATTCTACGAATGGTTTTTTTCTTTGCTTTTTGGCACGCTGGAACTCAAAAAGCTTTGCTATATGGCTTGGTTCCCTAATTAACAAGGCCCTTAATTAACGAGTTCTTGTTTAGAAGTGGGGGAAGATCCCACAGCTCCACTTGAGGTTGAGAGAACATCTACTTCACCAACGTATATTGGTTTTATACCAATTTGGTTGTCATGTGTCCCTCCCCACAAAAACACAGAGTATCCTGGGAATTGTAGTTTGGCGAGAGAGTCTCAAACCCCTATATCAGAACTACAGATGCCCAGAGCGTGGAAATGACTATAAAATCCGTTCAAGACTGTACTGCCGATATGTTCTGAGTATGGATATAATGGGTGGGAAAACCTACCCCAACAATTCAGTCCAAATTCACAGCAGAGGAAAACAAGCTCTGAAACGGTTATGTTACAAAAATTGAGTTGAATTAGTAACTCGGGCCACATTGCAGGTGTGCAATTACTTGGAAAGGGATTCCATTTTTAAGGCTTCTTTGGAGTATGGGGGACTTTCAACACAGCAAACTTGTTCTTGCAAGCATTCCTCCATCAAGTCATGTTTGCAGCTCCGCACCCTATTCATTCCACTTTGAGGCAATTTCCTGGGACAAGGCAGAAACAACATACATGACAAGGTGGCAAGCATTCACGAGTCCAGCCCTGCCAGGCAAAACCTAGCAAGAAAAGTTAACAATTTCTCTAGATCACTTCCACGTGCAAAGAGGTTGGCATCAATATTGTCTTCAGCTCACCTACTAAGTAGTGTGCCTGCTTGGGCTGGGAGAATGGGGCAGAATCTGCAGGGATGTGTACTTCTTGTTTCCTTCATGTAGGGGGGGTCTCCCCTCCCTCCAACTCTGTTTCAAGAGGAAGGGTTCCCTCCATCTGTCTGACTCTGCGGCACCCTTTGTCCTGTTTCTGGGCCAGTCACAGCCTCCCCCACCCATGGTTGCCTGCCTGCCTCCTTTTGTCTGTTCCTTGATTCCCCCTCCCCCTTTCCTCCTCTACGCTCTCCTTGTCAGGGTCCCTTTTGCCTTTTGGTCTGCAGCGTCCCACCTCCTCTTTTTTATTTTTTACCCTGCCTGCATCCCTTTCTCCCCCCTCCCCAGAGAGCCTTGTGCAGCAACATTTGTCCCCAATTACATCTCTGCCTTGGTTTCCTTCCCATCTGCGCCCAGCATGGGCTTCCCCATCCTTTGTCTCTCCGTCTCCATCACCCCTTTGTTTCACCTTTCCTATTACACGAGGGCTCTTTCATTGCTCTTCCTCCCTCTAGCTCCGCTCAGCCACTACCACCACTACTACCCATTAAATCAGAGAGGGCCTCTGTGTCTATCTTAGCTGAACACATCTGGGAAGAAGAATCGGGTCGCCGCTGTTTTGTCTCCTAAACAGGCCCTGGACGGCGGCAGATTTTCACAATGCAGATTCCCGGCCCCAATGAAATTGATCCTTTCGGTGCAGTGAGAGAGAGAGATCAGTCCATTAGGGGCAGCATTCCCCCCTCCCCCCAACTGCACTGCATTTGTATCCTCCCAAGGCGCAAAGCAGCAGTGAGTGGGGCTCTCTGGCTTTCTGCCAGTGCTTGCCATCTAGACTGGAATTTCTGAATACATACCTTACCTCAAGTCTTTCTTGGGTTAAATTATTTATCCTAGTTCCATGAATACAGAGGAGGGAAGAAATAAGTTTTTGTCTCTAGGATATTTCATCTTCGAACATCCTACTTTTCGTTTCTTTGTTTAATGATGTTATGCCATAAGGGCAGGGATGGGGAACTTTTGGCCCTCTGGGAGTTGCTGGACTACAGCTTCCATCAGCCATTGCCAGCAGGGCCACTGGTCAGGGATTGTGGGAGTTGTAGTTTAACAATGTTCTTGTTCTCCAGCTCCCATAAACCGCCAGCCAACATGGCTAATGATGAGGTATGATGAGGGTCCAGCAACACCTGGAGAGCCACAGATTTCCCATCCTTGGGAATTTTCCCATCCGTGGGATTTTCTTTTTTCTGCCACCTTCACTAGCATTCATCAGACCTTTTATAAAATGCAGTTGTGCTTGAAATGGCCTCATACGTGGGACAAAGAATTGCATCCAGGTGATCTCTCCAAACTTGTGATTCCCAGTTGCTGGTATTCAGAGGTGCACTGGTTCCAATACTGGAGGTAGTACATAGCTAACATGCTTGGTAGCCACCGATCCTCCATGGGTTAGTCAAAAGTAAGGACTTAGGGCACTTACATCCAGTAGTTTCTTGCGGAGTCAGTGCTTTTTACAGCATCCACATGACATCATCCTAATCAAAATCCAATATCTACCCCCTCCCCATTCCAGTTTAAACCAGATTTACTATGGGGGGGGGGGAGGGAATTATAAGATTTTCCATAGAAAAAGAAACTAGAGATTTAGTAAGAAAGTAATATGGGGCAGCATTTTGATGATGACATCATATGGGTGCATTTTGCTTGTGGGGAACAAATCATGGAATATTAGCATTGGAAAGAAGAAATGTAACCTAGGACTCAGCTAGATTGGTAAAGAAAAAACAATTTACATGTGTTGTATATGCGATATAACATTGTGCCACCAGATGGTGATGTGGACTCCCATTTTTCTCTACCTGTTTTCCCTGTTTAAATTTACAACACGTTTAACTGAAACGCTTCTTTGATGTGTCTAGATCCAGCCCTAGGGGGGGGGGGAAATGCTACCTTACTCACAGCATTCCAAGAGACTGTCTTGCTGGATCAGACCAAAGCATCAGCTAGTCCAGTTCCCCACAGTGACCTGCCCCAGCCACTGGTATTTGGAGGCAAACTACCTTTGAACATGGAGACTTGATTTTGTTATCATGGCAAATGGAGATTGAAAATCTCTCTTCCATAACTTTGTCCGATCCCAATAAGGATTCTGTATAACATTCAACATGAGAGGCAGTCTGCCATTGAAAACTAGTTGCTGGGGAGGGGGCTCCTGCCTTCATGCCCTCCTTCCCATTGACTGGAATAGATGGAACTTTGGTCTGATCCAGCACAGGCTCTTCTTACATTCCTAAAGCCACATAAAATAGTGGTTATCAGCACACATTTCTCCAACAAATCCCCTTAGTTGTTGTCTGAAGAAATAATCTTCTCTGAGGCCTATTAAAAACACTTTAAAACTAGTTTCAATCATAAAAATAAGGTGGGTCCTGAAAATATACACTTTGTGTCAAAAGCCAGGGTAAAGAGATGTGTCTTCAGTATTCTCTGGAATATTGAAGGTGCCAGACTCACCTCTGTGGGGAGGGAGTTCCACAATTTAGGGGCTACCACAGAGTTAGTTCTTTCCCATTTTTCCACATGGTGCATCATTTCCTAAGCCCGTTAGTTGTCTTTTTGCTAAACTAAAAAGCCCAAAACATTGTAATCTTTCCTTCTAGGGTAGTTGCTCCAGCGCACTGATCGTTTTGGTTACTCTTTTCTGTCCCTTCTCCGATTCTTCAATGTCATCTTTAAGGACTTTGTGGTGGCCAGAACTGTACATTGCACACATCCTCAGTGCCTTTCAGAACTAACTCGTATATGCTTTGTTTCTTTTCTGTCTTTAAAGGTTGCAAAATCAAAGCTCTGAGGGCAAAGACTAACACCTACATCAAGACTCCAGTACGTGGGGAAGAGCCTGTCTTCATGGTGACTGGGCGGAGGGAGGATGTCGCCATGGCAAGGAGGGAAATTATTTCTGCAGCCGAGCACTTCTCCATGATCCGCGCTTCTCGTAACAAGGCTGGCACCACCTTCGGCAGTGCTCCAACCTTGCCGGGGCAAGTCACCATCCGGGTCCGGGTCCCATACCGCGTGGTAGGCTTAGTGGTGGGGCCTAAAGGAGCTACCATCAAGCGGATCCAGCAGCAGACCAACACCTACATCATCACACCCAGCCGGGACCGGGACCCTGTCTTCGAAATCACAGGAGCCCCAGGCAACGTGGAGCGGGCCCGAGAGGAGATTGAAACTCATATAGCCGTCCGGACAGGCAAGATCCTAGAATACAACAACGAGAATGACTTCCTGTCCAGCAGTCCTGACTCAGGCATGGAGAACCGATACTCAGAGGCCTGGCGGGTTCACACTCCAGCCCCTGGATGCAAGCCTCTCTCCACCTTCCGTCAGAACAGCCTCGGGTGCATTGGCGACTGCTCTGTGGACCCTGCCTATGAGACACCCCGGCTGAATGACCAAAACGATTTCAATTACAGTTACCTCTTCCCCAACTATGGTGTCAACAAACAAGATCTGTATTACGGCGTGCCAGAGTCTGGTGCTCCTTTGTGGGCTGGGCAGGAGAACACCAACCCTGTCTCGGTCCTCTTCTCCAAGCAGCAGCGATCTAGCAATACTGGCACCATCCATCCCAACTCACACCGCTCCCCATCCTCATCTATACAAGAGCCTACCCTCTCTGGGCTTCCTAGAAGGTCTCAGGGGGAGCCTTTGCAAGGGTTTTCCAAACTGGGTGCTTCTGCTGCCACCCGGACGTCCATCTCCAGCAGCCGGGAGTGCATGGTGTGCTTTGAGAGTGAGGTGACGGCAGCTCTGGTCCCCTGTGGCCACAACCTCTTCTGCATGGAGTGTGCCGTGCGGATCTGTGAGCGGACTGACCCAGAATGCCCCGTGTGCCATGCAGCAGCCACTCAGGCCATTAGAATATTTTCTTAAGAGAGAGAAAGATAGAGAGAGAGATTGAGAGAGGGGGAAAAAGACAACATAGGGGGAACTGGAGTGGGTGACAGGACGGGAGGGAGGGGACAGCAGAGAGCGAGAGAAAAATACAGATATGAAATAATTTGAAGAATGAACGAATTAGGGGAAAAAACAAAATGAAATTAATTTAAAGGAGAAGAAAGAAATTATTTTAGGAGCAATGTAGGGTTATTTTTAAAGAAAATAATAAAGATGATGATAAAATTAAAATGGAGAAGCCAGGAATATTTGGGAAGGTAATCACTACACTATAAAGCCTTGTAGTGTCATTTTTAAATTGAGAAACTCTTTAACACACACGCAAGTGATTCTCAAGCAACGTGGGAGGTACGATGTGGTGGCATTTTGGGGCAGGGCCTGTGGTTTCTGCCGGCAACAGAGAGAAGTCATTACTGGACAGGTCAGGGGTCGTCTTCTCATCCCGCAAACCCAGCCTTGGTCTTGGTCTGAACGTGGTATGAAGTTGCTGGGCCCTTCAACCTGCCTGGTGGATGAAAAGCTCAGAAAGAAGTAAATCAGGAAGGGAAACAAGAAAGAATAATGAGAGAAACCATCAGCCTCTGGGAACCTGATCAAACGAGGGCACAACTGTATTACCTCAAAACACTTAAAAAGAAAAAGAAGCAGCTAAAGATCTTTATATTCTTTTTCCTCTATTTTTTTCCTAAGAAAAAAAATTAAAATGAAAAATAATATTAGAGCCAGTGAAATGGGGAAATGGGGGTGTTAGAAGAGCCCCGAGATAAAATCCTCCTGGCCACCGTTTTATTTTTCCATTCTGAATCTTCTGAGCCACCACAAAACTCTTTTGAACTTTGATTTTTCTTTTTCCTATTTGAGCAGGGATTCATCTAATAAGAATCAGGAGTCACTAACAGGGTATTTTCCAAAAACAAACCCCCCACACCACAAATCAACGCTTCCGTATTCCCACTCAAGGGGGATTTGGTGAGGGTTGACATCCAGGTTTCTGCATTTCGCTCCCCGCACTTGCCAAGCGATGCAATTTCAAACATTCATTCAAAAAGACAAGCCTTGTTTTTTCCTTCCTTTGTTTCTCTTCATTTCAACAACGACAATTTCGCACCAAAACCTAAGAAAGATGATCATGCAATACTGGCAGCGAAGCCCACTTAAAACAAACCCACAACCCGACAGAAAGCAAAAAATATATATATACGAATTAACATGTTTATATATAATTTTGTCGTCTTTTTAAAATGGACCAAAACTTTTGTTACACAAAATCAAATAAAGAGATAAAATAAGAGTATATCCTTATGGACCAAAACCTCTTTTTGCTGTCCTCATCTGGATCTTCCTGAGGTTGCCCTAGTTTTATATATTATATTTTTTTCACAATGAAGCAAACAGACACATGCTCAAAAAAAAAAAAGAAAGAAAAAATAATATTGAATTGCCTTGTTAAACATCCTTAATCATTTCAAGACATTTGACTCCTGCTTTTGTTACATAGGATACTTTATCAAACTGTTGGGAATTGGAGAGACAAGCACTCAAACTCGCTTCCCTGCCAATTTCAACGCCCCCAGCAACGTAATGTAGTCAGGTTTTTTCAAGTTGCTACATGGATGCCAAATTGCCAAGATTCAGAGGGGTGGATTAAAAATAAAAGAGTTATATGCATTAAGTGTGTGTGTGTGTGTGTGTATGTACACACACATACGCACACGGTATATGCTCTCCTTCCCATTCCCGTTTTTACATATGCTTACACTTCTTGGACCCTTATTTAGAAGGAAACGTTGGAAACAAGAAACTTTGCAGCTTCTTATAGATGGTTCTAGAAGATGAGAGCTTCTCAATTTTTATCCATGTATGATACGTTGCAGGAAACATGACTTTTGTCATCACATAACATGCTTCCTGATGGAAGCCATCCCCTCTTTTTCTCCCCCCCAAATACTGTCCTATTGATTTGTCCTACATGGCCCTCAAGTCATCCACTGACAGGGCTGGGTGTGCTCTTGTGCTAAACAGAATCCCTTCAGATTCCACCCCAGATTTTGCAAAAATTATTTGACATAGCTGTTAGCCTTGGGGATCACAGGGCTATCTAAGCGCAACACCAAAGCTTCATCCCTTGGCCAGAGGAGGTTGGGCTGTGGCTACCTATACTCCCTCCCATGTTGTCCCATTGGGAAACCTCCTTGGATCCTAATTTCTCATGATGCCAAATTCCACCCCTTATACTTTATCCCTACTTTCAGAGAGTACACACAGCCCTGCAGCTCTACCATTTTTTTATTTTGGCAAAAACCCAAACTGCATTCTGCTGAATGTAACAAGTGACTATGATCCATGTCTGAAGGGAGGGAGCTGGGGGTGAAGGTGTTGCTTTAAATGATGACAAAATGTGTATTGTCCTGGAATTGGAAGAAGAAGGGGTTAAGATGAAGGGCGATCACCTCCTAGGTTCTTAACTTAACATTCAAAAGACAATGCTCTGCTAAAGGGGACACTGTCAGTTTTACTTGGGACTTTCCAACCTACCCTTGAAGCTGAAGTGGCTTCATTCTGCATTGCAGTTTTGTGCAGGCATCTGGGTGTTTTTCAAAAAACAAAAACCACCCTAATCAAAATTATTTGCATTTTTTTTTTTCATTCAGGTGAGCTTGGCAACATGAATTGCCTGCTCTACTTTCAAATTCCAATACATAACTGCCTCTAAATGGTGCTGGATTGATGGCAGTTCCACAACTTGAACTGGATTGGGTTAACCACCGTGGAAAATTAGAACTTAAGCATGCCAAATCCATTCATGACAAACCTGGGTGATTTTTTCTCTATGAAAGCAAATGTGGATGGTTGCAAGTGGATGAGATGGAGCTGATTCAGGTGGCCTTCAGCCTCTCAGTTTCCAAATCTGGCAAAAGTGTCCTTGTCAGCCTTGGCCAACCCAGTACCTCCAGAAGGCAAAGGCTGGCCTTGCCATCAAGATTCATCTGGAGTTGCCTTCAAAGCAGCTTGATCTCCACACCACGTGGGAAGTGAAGTGTGCAGCTTGCCCTCTTCCGTCCTTGGCACATCCCTTGGCATGCCAGCAAAACAACTTTCTATGCATTCCTTTTGAAAGCCTGCAAAGGCTTTTGAAATACTTGGTAACTGGCCTCACCAGCTTTCCAACCCCCTTCATGGACACCACAAATTCTGACAGTTTCCCCTTTTCTTTAAAAAGTAATAATGAAAAGTTCTGGTGCCTGTTTTGTCAAATAGGACTGTATGACTCCTGGTATGAGAAATGGGGAAAGGAAATGGGGGCTGGGGGGGAGGAGGGGGGAGAGAAAAATACATTTTTCTTTTTTTGGAGAAAGAAAGAAAGAATGCAAAAGGAAACGGACGTGATTCCATTTGTTCCTGGTGTGGGAGGGGGCTGCCTGGCCGTCTCCCACTCATGTAGATAAAAGGGGATAGGGGGAGGAGGAGGAGGAGGAGCCAGAGGGTGTCCCAGACTTTGTGGCAAAGGAATAAAGGGTGGGGTCAGAAGGATGGCCCCCCCCGGTCTGATGGTGCTCCCTCTGACAACGTTGCGCCCCATTAGGGGCTGGATATATTCTTTGGATTTAGTTGTTCTTGGCGGAGTGAAGTCTGTTTCGTAGTTAATGTGAGAAAGTTTTCGGTCAATGTTTTTTTTTTTATTCTTTTAATGCCAGGCAATGGAGAAAGGATAACTGAGGAAGAGGAGAGGTCTCCCTACGTGGGGAAATACTTATTGGGAGGTTGGGGCAGATTTTAGCTCTGGCCCTATGGGGTGAGTAATAAAAGGGTGGAAGAATGGCGACCGGGAGCAGGGGAGGTGCATGTGGATCTGTTCCTACCCTCTTTCGCCCCCATTGTATTTCTTATTAAAACAAACATTTGAAACACTCTTCCCCACCCCCACCAACACACATGCACGCATGGTGAAAATCAATGGATATTCCCCCTTTAAAAAATGAGATGAAAATAAGAGTATAAAACCCAAACCAACATCCACACTTGCTAATTAGAAATGGAAGGGGTATGCATCCTGTCTTAGAACAAATGTTCTTCATGAACCAGGCAGGTCTTGCCTCTTTCCAGTTAATTTTTTTAAAAGAGAAAAAAAGACCCTTTTTCTTAGTTCCAATAACCTTTTATCTATCTATCTAATCTATATATACATATACATATATATTAAAAGAAAGCCTGATGTAGCAACTCTAGTTTAATAGCAGTATTTTAACTCCCATCTTTTAAAAAAATATATATAAATATAAATAAATATATATATATATATATTTCCGCCCACTTGCCCTCCCTGTTATTTTTTAATGTAGCCAGAAAAAGAGAGAGAGAGCAAAGAGAACCCCAAATTGCAGAACCTCAGTTGCAAACCCAACGGCTACCTCTGGTCTGAGAGGGGGGCTGCATACTGTTGTTGGGGGGGGGAGGATACAGGAGGACCCTGTATGGGGCCTCACATATTGAAATTCCCAGGACCCCTTACAGGAATTGGGTGGGAATACATTTGTGTGATTCCTTTTTCTTTTTTTTAATATATGTATATATATAAATCAAAAAAGAAAAATGCCCATGACCTTAATTTTTTCCTCTGACATGTATCTTCCTTGATAGGTATGTAGGGATGGCTTGTTGGTCTGATTCACCAGCAATAGACAAAAACTTACGATAGCTTTTTTAAAAAAAACATTTTAAAGTCAACTCTTCCAGTATGATCAGATGAGCTCTTGGATCATTTGGGAGCTTTTAAATTCCAATCTGTTCCAATCCCCAAATCTGCACTGATATTGTCAAGAAAACACCACCCTTCCCCCCCCCCAAGTAAAGATGTCCACAGGGGCCAGAACTAAGTGCTGAAGGGTGTGCTCTCTACACAGAAGGTCCCCAATTCAATCCCTGGAATCTTTGCCTGAGCCCCTGGAGTGTTGCTGCCAATCAGTACAGTACTAGGCTAGATGGACCAATGGTCAGTAGAAGGCATCCCAGTATAAGATGGGGCTGCACTGAGGACGAATTAAGCTCCACCACTCATAATCACCACTACCTTGTAGCATTGGGGGGCGGGGGCACCTGTGTCTTGAAAATTCACACCAGCCACAGGTTAGGCTGCTGATTTGATGGGGATCTCTGCCTTCCCACTTTTTGTCTTGCCAAATGCATAAATGCAACAGAGTCAGCTCTGTTTTCACCTACCTTTCTTTTTTAGCCTAGAGAACAAAAACTGGGCATTTGGGAATTAAGACATTTGCACCTGCAGTGTACCAGAACTGGAGTTAGGCCTGGATAGCAACACCCCAGTTTCTACGATTCTGGGGGGGGCGGGCGGTGCGGGCTGTGATATAAAGCCAGTATAAGAGGATGGTATTGATATACCTTGAGAGTAAAGAGGTGGATCAAGAGATGGATAGTGCGAGCATACCATTTAAAAACGCCCTTTGTTGGAAAAGGCACCCACAGCACCTATCCCAGCCCAAATTTGATTTTGCCCAGCTTAGCTAGCTACAGTCCCAAACTAGTGACATGCCATTTGGACCCCATCAGGGTGGTAATTGGGTGATGTGATTTATCTGCAAAGGCACCTCTCCTACTTGTCTTTGTAAAAGTTTTCAGATGAGAATAGAAGATTGTCACCATTTTAATATTCAGGGTCCCAATGGAAGATTCTGAGATTTTGAGAAGAAACTTCCTTGATTTATTGGCAAAATTAAAATTTCCAAGCGTTTCCATGGCATGCCGTTAGTCAGGTAGGCGGCGGCGGGGGGGGGGGGGGAGGTATTTGAACTTCTGGAACCAATCGTAATCTTGATAAAATTAAAATAGTGGATTTTGGAACATCAAATTTTTCAGAACAAATGCACCAATTTATTGGCAACAAAAGGCAGCATTTTGAAGGTATCAGCTTTGCTCCAAAATCTTAAGTTGCAAAGATATTACAACTAAAACAAATAAAAAAGCACAGTCACCGGATTAAGGAAATCTTGGTTGATTAATCATATGTGTTTCAATCTGCATAGATTTGAAACTTTAAAAAACTTTAAAATGGTTTCTGTTTTTTTACTTATACACACATACATGTCATGGCAGTAGAAGAGGCAGTCCCTGTTCTCTTTCACACAAGAGGGAATAGCTCTTAGGAACATATGCGGCGGCCTTATAATGAGCTAGATCTTATACTAGCTAACTATCTTCACAGCTTGACAACAGCTCTCTTGGGGTTTCAAACAGAGTCTTTACAGCCCCCTTCAGAGATGCTGGGGATTGAACCTGGGACCCCTTGCATGCCAAAGCAAGCGCTCCACCACTGTGATATTATCCTTCCCCTCAAAATGAATTAATGTTCTAGCTAGCCCCAATGGTTCTGAATAAAGGGCTGGTTTAAATACAAAGCTGCCTTATACTGTGTCAAACCATTGGTCTATCTAGCTAAGGATTGGCAGCGACACTCCAGGGTTTCAGGTGGGGCGTCTTTTCTAGCTGGATGTGGAGATGTCAGGAATTGAATGAAGGACCCTTCGCATGCAGAGCGGATGCTCTCCCACTGGACCACAACAGCCCTTCCTCTTCTTAGATGGTGCTTGCCAGTTTTAAGAGGTTACTAGTATTAAAGGTAACGCTAAAGTAATTTAACTAGATAATCAGGGCACCTTTTTAGTTGATTAATTTTTTAAACCCAATTAATCAACCTAAAGGATGCTGCCCTAAAATTGCTGACATGTTTGAAACTTTGTCAGCATCAGAATTTGCTATATTTGACATGGAATCTTCCTTTTGGATTTCAACCTTTAGCAAAAATATAAAAATAAATAAATTCCGGGAAGTTCAAATTTGAATGCCATCTCTCAGCAGTGTGAGACATAGTAGCAGATCGTTCCTTTCAGCTCTCCCCAAATGGGGTTAATCACCAACATCTGTGGTCCAATTCAAAGCCATTGTTTGAGGTATCTGTGTGTTTGTGTAAAAGGGTGGTAGGAAATGTAATTGGGGTTGGGGTGGGAATTTCCAAGTACTGTATCATACTCTGATAACAGCTTCATGGATATAAATTATATAGAGAATAGTATTACTATAATGCATTTAAAATGATGAAATGAATTTGGATTTATATTTAAATGAGGAGACATTATCCAAGTGGCTCTCCTAGCCAGACTAGTTGCAGAAGTATTTTTAGCTGGTGGGAAGTTGATTTCTCCCCGCCCCCTTCCCCACTCCCTCACTCACACACACATGCTCTCTCACACACACTCACTCTCTCACACACTTTTTAAAATCTCCAACAATGCAAAGGCTACGACTGTTAAATCTCAAAACCCTCCTGAATCAAGTCAACAGCAACGAACATTTCAATCTTTTAATCCTTTCATTTGTTTTTGCCTTGATGATGATGATGCATTTACATGCCTGGTTGTTTGAGGTTTTTGGTTGTTGTTGTTTTTTTTAATGGAGAGGGGGGAAGACAAAAAAAATTAGAACATTTCTTTATAATTTAATATTTCTATTTTAATAAATGCATTTATTACATGTAAATGTAGTAAGGAACTGGGCTAAATAAAATACTTTTTATTAGGTAATTTATTATAAGGAACAAAGGATATTTTATTTTATGATAAAGTGATCCTTAAAAAGATTAGAATGTTTAGAATATATGTAGGTTGAAAATACATTTGTATCCAGAGTATTGCTTAAAAAGTGTTTTTAATATATGTTTCTTTCTTTCCCCCTTCCTCTTTTTCGTGCGTGCGTGTGTGTATGTATCAGTGGGTAGTTACAGTAAGAATAGCCCTTCCCAGAAAAAAATTAGTTATCACAAAGTTGTATTTAAAAATGATTAAAAGTGATGAACATTACAAATCAGACAAAAGAAATGCCACTTTTAAAACTGTAAATGTTTGCCTTTGGTTTAAAATCATCCTCAGCTCACCAACTCTTGGGTATGCAATTTTCATTATTATTGGATGTTTAAAAAAATAAGCACACACTTAAGAATTTAACTGCATAGAACAAATTTGGGTGAAGCTGGGTTGGCATACTTGCCTCTTAGTGGATCTGCTTAGATGAGCCTATGCCATCCTAGTGTCCTTCAAATGTTCCTGGACTAAAAATTCCATTGGAATTACAGTCCCTGGAGGACTCCAGGTTGGCAAGGACTGGTGTGGACTCATAGAGTCCATGTTTGCAGAGTTAGAATCAAGGGCTTTGTGGGCAAATTGTCAGACCAACACTATGCAGGTCCTTGTCTCTGAGCTCTCTTCAGGCCCATTGGGGTACCAGAAACCTTCCCTCAATACATCCTCTTTGATGAGCAGGCAGGTGTCGGATTCGAGATGGCCTAGTTTGCATGAATACTCAGGACATCCTTTTGGGTCCAGCCCTGGCTTAGCAGAGCAGGACCATATTTTTTTAAGCTAGTTTAGGATCCTGTCACCACTCTCCTCAGCTGCTGCCTCTTCCTATGCAGTCTTTATCAGGACAGTTTTGGTCCAGGGACCACAACCCTTTCCCTTTAAACATGGAGATAAATGCAGGGTGAGTATGACCACAGAAGCTGGGAAATGGTGAACAGAATATGACTCTGGGCAAATAGACATAAAAAATGGCAGCCAGCCACTGTCTCTGTTGCTGGTCACCTGGCGATCTGTTGTGCCATGTCAAGCAGCAAGGAGAATTTCCCCACAATCTCCTATTAGAAATCCAGGGAATCCGGGAAATGAAACAATTCTGCCAGTCCCTTAGCTGTCTAATAACACCCACACCATGGTAAATTACTACTTTGTAAATGGTTGTCTGTATCCTCCATCTTTACTGGTGGGCTAAGTATTTTGGGTAATCCAAAGAGGACCTTCTCTGCCCCTGTGGAGAGTGTTAGAAAGACAACAAGCAACTTCCTATCACAAAATTCTTAAGCTTGTGCATTGATTTTTTATTTTTAAATATATATTTTTTACAATCTTAAAAGCATAGGGGTAATGATCCAGGTAACAGTTTCTTCCCACATGTTGCTGGACAGTTGCCTTGTTTTGCTAGAGATTCAAGGTACTTTGTTGGTGATTGAGTACCCAGCACTGTGCAGGATAGAACCCTCCAAGTGTATCTGTACACAACAGACTTAAGTGAGATTAGCCTTCATTCACTCTTCCTGGGAGACTGTATATTATTTGTGTCAGGGAGCTAGGAATTGTATTTACAGGATTGTAAGAAACCCTCACCACGCTGCAACCCCCATAATTCTCTGGGGCAGGAGACATGACAAACTGGTATGAAACTGACATTTGTTTTAGATGTATGCCTCCTGGTGGCAGACAACATAATGCCCTCCAGATGTTGCTAGACCACAACTCCCATCATCCTGACCACTGGCCATGCTGAATAGGCCTAATGGGAGCTGGAGTCCAACAACTGAATGGCACCATCTTGGCAATCCCTTAGAGCTCGCAAACTTTTTTTTGTTTTTTTTAAAAAGCCATGAGTATCCAGAATCTACTTTTCTTAGAGGACAGGGACATTTATGAGTCTTCTGTCTTTCAACAAAATATCCTTAAGGTAAGAAAGCTACACACACCCCAGCTCTCTTGGCCTTTGCTCACAGAATCATTTTGTAATTTTTAACCAAAAAGAGAGAGAGGGAGAAAGGGAGGGAAGAGGAATCACTAAGTATATTAAATAAAAAATCTTTCTAAAAGTATAAAACTTTCTAATGTATTTCTTATAATCCTATAGAAAATAATAAAAATAAATAGTAGATGATATCAATATAAAATATAAGAAAACTGACGATCCCAGACTGAGCAGAATGTAAAATAAACTCTTAACCAAGGTCAGGTTTGTTTTCGTTTTATTAATTTTCCTGCTAATGCTATGTCCCCCCCCACACCCAGTACTACATTCCTTAGCTGAAATTTGAACCACAGTTTAGTAACTTTGTGTCAATCAAAGCTGCAATGTTATTTTTTTATAGGGGGGAAATTGTGGGATCTAATAATATGTATTTTTTAAAAAAAAGAATTAAGTTTTGGTGGTGTTTTATGTTGATCTTTTAAAGAATATCCATCCAATACATTAGAAAGGAAACAAAGATTAGACTTATCCTTTTTAATTCTGACTTCCAGCACTGTGCTAGGAAGGGTTTGAGTTTTGAACAGAAATTAGAACATTTGAGAGGATGAGGTTTTGTTTTTCTTTAAAGGAAAAGCTGGTGTTTTCCTTCAGAGAAAAAGAAAGAAAATTTCTCAAAAATATCAAAAGAGTTTTGGAAGGCCTTTGCAACACACTGGTTGAAATAGCTATATTCTACATCTAAATTAGGTGATGAACATGGTTGATATCAGAGCACTGGGGCTCAGTGATCAATGTGGATGAAATCTTTAGCTGATATTCCTTACCTGTTTGGCCCTGTCCATTTCCATTCTTGATGAATATATAGCAGCAGCAGCATCAACAACAACAAATTACTTCCCTGGAATTTTAAGGGCAACCCTGGATTAAAATGGGCTTGCCCACTGTTTATCTGCGTAGAAGGTAGAACCATGTGGGAAAACAGCTTTGTTAAGTAAACTTCAGGAGGCGGGACTCCAGTGCCTCTTTCCAGAAGCTGTGGGGTTTAATTTGGGTAATTGGCTCAATTAAGGGCTTATCCACATTTACCGTTCCTCCATGCTTCGGTCCATGCTTTAAAACTATGTCCAAGTGCCCTTTTGTTTTGCTCCAGAGCTTTCACCGTGGAAACCCATTCTTTAAAGCTCAGTCAGAGCAAGTGCCAATCCATGGAAAACCCGAATTGTCATTTGCTCTGATTCAGCTTTAAAGAGTGGATTTTCGCGGCGAAAGCTCCAGAGCAAATGGGGGTGGGGGGGAGTATGGTCAAACATGGAGCTTTAATACACAGGCCTATGCCTGAAAATAGTGGGGCAAAAGGTTAGTGTGGATAAGCCCTAAAACTCCTACATCTTCCAATCAGCTAAGATTTATTTGAACAGATGACAGTCCTGTTAAGCTGACAGCCATTCTGCCCCTGCCTCTCCTTCCCCAATTGCCTCTCTGCCAAGCCTATCTGCCAGGGCTACAAAAATATATATAACCTAGGCACTGATCTCACATTTGAGTGCCTTCAGATTTGATCATTTTCCCTAGCAACATTTTTCAATTTAATTAACTGGCATGTATAGCATTTGTATAAAAGAAAATCTGGGGTGTTCGTGTATAAGAGTTTGACCTCCCCACTCCCAAGCCCTGATCCCTCCAGTTTTGTGCTCCCCAACAAAACCCAGTGCTTTTGACAAGCCAAACCCATAGTTGTAGGAAAAATTATGCCCCGCAGACAGAGAATGGGCAAATATGGAATTTGGATATTTTTAGGAGTGAGATGAGTATACCACTTAGAACAGACTGAGCAATACTCAGTGAAGGTCCCAAATGTGTACATTGAATTCTTCGTGTCTGTGAAGATTTCAAGGGGCTTAAGAGCCCCCAGGTCACCTATGCCCCTGCCAAATGGTCAGCGGCCAGCCTCTTCCTTCCCTTCTAGACATTCTGAGCCTTCTTACCTGAAGAACATATTGCGCCGAGTATCATTTCCCGGGGGTAGCTGGGATCAGCAGCTTTTGCTGCTCCAAAATATTTCAATATTATATGACATTATTATAATAAATAATAACATAGTTTTAAAGTATATAGGTACTATTATTAGAGTGGTTTTGAACTAAGTCTCTGAGAAGTTTAGGAGTGGCTTCTTTTAGGTCGAGTCATTTTCTTGTTCTGCAATAAGGGAAGCCAGATATTGAGGGATGCACCTGCAGAGTCTCAAGGTGGGTGGTGGCCTTTGGTTTGGCAAGCCTCAAGAGCTGCTGTGCTCCATGATGTTGATACTTCTGGAGGAAGACTGGACTCATTTTTCACAGAGCATACAAGTGTCGTGTTGCTATTTGGGCCAGGGATTAACCAGCACAGGTTGATCAGCTCTGGAGTGCCTTGCCCATTCTCAAATCTTTCCTCCTTGTGCAGGTTCAGACCTCATTCTTATCAGATTGCCTTCTTTTGCTTTCCCCCCTTAGAAACCCAAGATTCATGCTCCAGGTCCCAGGTACAAAAGATGCATAGACAGAATTCAAGAACTGGGTGCCCCTGAGCAGATACTGAGCCCAGGAATTTGAACTGCACTCACAATTCTTTTTTGGATAAAGGTTAATTCCTGGTTTCCCAGAATTGCCTTGTTTCAGCAGTCTAATTGAAGAGCCCTTTTGTGGTTGCCATAGTTTTGGGAATCAAGGTCCCTTGCCAATTTCCTGCAAAGCACCCAGTAGTCTACCAGTAGGTCCTTACCTACCCTTTGCCCACCCCTGGTCTCAATTAGCATGTTTGTTACCCCATCTTCTCTCATTTCCAAGTAGGCCAGTATGAACCTTGAGCAATTCCTCCATATCAAATTGACTTATAAACTGGTACAGATAATGGCATCATGTTCTACAAACCTCTTTCTGAATAGACTAGTCCTGCTTAAGTTGGTTGGGATTCTTGCAGTGCTTTCTCTTACCTGAGGGTACACCTGATCTCTTTTAACAATTACTTGCGAGGTAACAGTTTGACAGACCCCTGCTGTATCCCCTGGAACCTTTAATTTGTGAATCCAATCTTAGAAACCATTTCCTATTATCAGAATCCAGTTTGGAACAGGATTAGGTTACTGAATCTCCTTTGATTTGTTTGGGCAGCTGGCATTTGTACTAGCAGACCGAGAAAGGAGACAGGCCAGCTCCTTGTTTTTATTTCATTCTTTTGTTTACTTGCTCTTTTATTTTACCTCAGTTTGTTCTTTTGGTTTGATACTTGAATGGTGATACAGATAATGCCCTGGACTGAAACTCAGATGCACTTTATAGATCACACCACTCTTCGCCAACCTGGTTCCCTCCAGAGGTTTTGGACTGCAACTCCCCAGTTGCCATCCCAAACCTCTGGAGGGCACTAAGTTGGCAAGGACTGCATTACGTCTATACAGCAAATTTAAACCGGTTGCAAACCAGCTTAATTGCCGGAAATTTTCAAAGAACCTCAAGAATTGCAATTTTTGCAAAGGTGCTGAGAACCCTCTTAAAGGCCTTTCCCCCAGAATTTCATGTGGGACAAAGCCTTGATGATAATCCGGTTTAAATTTGTAGAGTAGATAGTTTCTAATATTTGTATACTAGTCAGCGGATGCCATCCTTGCTTCAGTCAAACAAACGGCCAACATATTTCTTTGTTGGTTTCCGTGACTTGCAGGAGTTGATCTAGCGGATGCTAGCATTTCACAGTTCTTGGGAACGATTTGTGCTCTGATTTTTACTATTCCTTTTTCTTTATTCTTTTTAGTCATAACTAAAAGCCAGGGTCCACTTTTGTTAGTACTTGTATACACTGTTAAGACATCTCATTAGCATCGGTGAAACTTCTGGCGTGTAAGATCCAATTTTTTTCCAGTTGATACTGAAGTAGAAGGGAAGTCAAGTACAGCATTTGGAACCAGAATTTCACCTTGCGAGTCAAGTGAGAGAATTCAGATTTGTTTTCTGTTCAGTGTAAACTGAATCTGATTTAGGGTATAATATAGGTGCCACTGACATCAGGGGAGCGGGGGAATCAGTTATTGATGAACTGGATATGGCAGCCGTTATTTCACTCATGTCATTAAGGAATTGGTCCAGATTATTTCAGTTTAGGAGGAACTGCTTTTGCCTTTTAAATTAGTGTGGAATTCATGTACTGGGTTTGATGAAACCTATAATATTTCCCCTTGTTACCAAGTAAGAGAATTCCAATGGAAAATCAGTAGAGAAAATTGGAGTTCCACCATAATCACTAAGGAGTTGTATTCTACTAAGCTCTACTCAAGAGTAACCCTTTGAAATTAAAGGACCTAAGTTAATCATATCTATTAATTTCAGTGGGTTTATTCTGAGTTGGGCTAGCATTGGATACAATCCAAGAGTCCAATCTAATAATGTTGACACAAATAGGAATATATCCATTGGGGCATATTCTGGAACTGTTGCAATGGGAACAGATTTATCCTTGCAAGTGAAAAAATCAATATTTCTAAAGTTCTTCCACATTTCTAAACAACTCCAGAACACGACCAACTAAGAAGGATTTGCTGAGAGCCTCACTGGGTGAGAAGGTATTCTCTTCAGGAGGGCATCCGAGTTTAGATTGGGGGAGTTAATCTTTTGGCCCCTATACCAAGTCTGTGATGCAGACAACCCCCTTCCCAAAGCTGCATTGAGTTGTGCATTTCATCAGTGGCTAATAGCAGCTTTGGGAGGGAGGGTTCGAATTTGTCTCAAGGAATCTGTGCAGGGAGCAAAGGGTTAAATCCCCCCTGCACCACAGGCCTGGTCCAAATCGGAGCTGCTTTTACCTCCAGCCATGGGATTTTTGCATCCCAAATTGTTTTGGCCTTTCATTTGACAAGTCTGCAGCTGTCTGGGCTTAAAAAGAAATGTGAGGTTGTTTGCCTTCTGTCAAAATGGATCTGTACTTCTTTGGGGGGGAAACATTCATTTTAACTGTTTCGGTGCTTATAGAATGACCTTTTCTGCATGGAGTTGCAAATGAATTTTTCCTTCCCCATGTGAACTCTGCTATTCCTTTCCACCCCATCCTGAACCTTGGTTCCATTTCAGCACCACTTCAAGGGTCAAACAGCTCTCTGCTGCTGAGCAGCTTTTGCCAACCTGGTGCCCTCCCACTGTTTTGGACCAAGACTCCCAGAGCAGCAGGAGGGCAAAAGGTTGGCGAAGATGGCTACAGACTTTAAAAAAAACATTTTTAATGCAGTTCCCAGATTCCCTAGGGAGAAGGTGCTTGTCGTACCCTTTTCCTAGGGAATAATGGGGCTATTTTACAAGTAGGAACTCTCTCAGCACCTTCACTATACTGCAGAATAAAGCTGGGGGTGGGAGAACAGTTATGGCAGCTACATTGGCATAAGTTTGCAGTGAAGGTGCCTCCTCCAGATGTACAACGGAGAATGCAAACTCTTTAGCTTAGCTGAATCCAGCAATTTATTCCATCATATATTCGGGCACGTATTGGAGGGCTGTTGTGGACTTCGATTTTCTTTTTCAGCATGGTGCAGGATATATCTTCTCCACCTGTAAACAGTTCTGTCTTACCTTGGACCATTCTTGTCTCAGTTTCTGGTGTTGCTTTTTTGTCATAGGAAATCAGTCCTTGGAAGCAGGTCATGCATTCCATCCAGGGTTTAGGTTTTATTTTATCAGTTGTTACCTGGTTTCCCCCAACCCCTTTCTTTCTTTCTTCCTCTCTCTCACTCTGTAAAAACCCGAGAGAGGAAGAGAGAGAAGCTAGGAAATGTTAACCCATCCATAAAGAGAAGAAGATGATTACTAGTTAGACTCAGTGTCTTGAGTTCGGAGGCATATAGTAAAGAGAAGATTTTTTAAAAGTTAAAAAAAAGAAAAGAAAATAATGATGTTGCACAACTTGTAGGAAAACAAAGAAGGGAAAGGGTTATTGTATTAAATGTGCTAAATTACATTAAGAACTTAATTTTATTAAAGTATTATTACTTAAGAAATGCAGGGTCTTGGTCTTCATTGTTTCGGTTTTTCCATTCTCTTTTTGCTCCCCCTGCCCCACTTTGCAATGCAATGATGGTGTAACAGCTGTTACCCCTGCAGATATCGCTGGACTACAACTCCCATCAGCCAACATGGCTTGTGTGGCACAGAGGCTGTTGGGAGCTGTAGTCAAAACACCAGGTTGGCAGAGGCTGTCCTAACCAGTTATTTTGATACTCAGGTGAGGTCCCCAGTGCTAAGCACACATTGTAAACTTGCACTTGGTGGCTTGGGAATTGTGTGCAGACATTTAGGAAATGGAGGATGCTGTCTTATACTGAGTCAGGTCGCTGGTCCATCTAAGCCAGGCATAGGCAAACTCGGCCCTCCAGATGTTTTGTGATTACAACTCCCATCATCCCTGACCACTGGTCCTGGCAGCTAGGGATGATGGGAGTTGTAGTCACAAAACATCTGGAGGGCGAGTTTGCCTCTGCCTGATCTAAGCCAATGTTCTTCAACTTTGGGTGGGTGGGGGCATCACCACCTGATGATGGAGGACAACTGCCATCAGCCCCAGTCAGTTTAGCCAATGTTCAGGGGTGGTGGACGTTGTATGGGGGACCCAAGCAAGGGTAGCTGATGCCCACAAGAGCAGATGGAGCCAGAGCCAATGACATGCAAAGCCAAGCAACCAATTATAGCTTTGTCCTCCGAGTTCCACAAAGGGAACACTTGAGACTAAGACCACATCCACGCTTTGTCCTCCGAGTTCCACAAAGGGAACACTTGAGACTAAGACCACATCCACACCATACATTTAAAGCACTATGATACCACTTTAAACAGTCATGGCTTCCCCCAGAGGATCCTGGGAAGTGTAGTTTGTTAAGGGTGCTGAGAGTTGTTAGGAGACCCCTATTCCCCTTCCAGCAGTTTCCAGAGTTCCCTGTGCAGAAGGATCAATTGTAAAACCACTCTGAAAATTGTAGCTCTGGGAGGGGAGTGAGTGTGTGTGTGTGTGTGTCCTCAAAACTCTCAGGACCCTCCCAGAATTCTTTGGGAAAGGCCATGACTATTAAAAATGGTATCCTAGTGCTTTAAATGCCTGGTGTAAATGTGGCCCAAGGAGGAGGAAGCCAACAGCCTGGGCCGCCCACTGCTGTTCTGTCAAGGGGCAGAGGTTCTCCTAGGATCTGGAACAATAAACACACAAATGGGGTGAAGACTGGGTATTTTATCAAATAGCCCAAAGAAAGCCACATGGTATTGTCATAACCTTAAGTCTCCGTTCTCTGCTTGCTGGGATCTCCTGTTAGCAGTGGATGTGGTTCCTGCAGCCGTGGCCAGCCCACAGCACTTTCCAAACCTAGCCTACATCAAAGTCCTCAAGTTCTGAAGCTCTCCAGCTCTGAAGATCTGACCAAGAGAGATGGCCTTGGACTTCTACACTGGTTGGGGTTATTACACAAGCCACACCTGGTGTTTGGGTTGTACATCAGGCTCCCACCAAAATGAAAGAACTGCCTAGGCCAGCCTTTCTCAGCCTTCGGTATCCAGATGTTCTCGGACTACAACTCCCATCATTCCTAGCTAGCAGGACCAGTGGTCAGGGGTGATGGGGACTCAAGGCTGGTTTAGGCTAACAGATACTCCTTTCTATCTTAACATCTAAAATTCTTACATTTTGCCAACCAGGTGCCAGCGGTGAGATGCCTCACAACATATAACTGACTATGAGAAACTATTTTTGAAATAAACAAGATCAACAACCACTTAAAGGCCCGGGTCCACAGGATTTCTGGGCATGTAAGGAGCACTGTTCCATGCCACCCAATAGCATTGGTCTTCCATAATATGGAAATAAACCTGCACTTGTTGTAAATAGGAAGGTGGAGGCTGGCTGAGTACAGACTGCAGCTGGTGAGCCAGTGCCCCATTTACCGCAATGGACCAGCCTCTGCTGGACCAAAGGTTAAAGAACAAGGTTTCAGAAAAGCTGCTTCCTCCAGCCCTGCCACAAGATGCCAGTAATTGACCCTTCTGCTCACAATGCATGTGTTCTACCACTGTGCAACATCCTTTGCCCATCCCTTCCCAACAGCTCCGATTGCTGAGATCCCGAGCTCTCACTCTTGAGGTAGACTGCTCTTGCTTAAGAAGCTCTTTCCTCACTTTCCAATGTCAAGTGTTTTTGAGCTTCTTCCACAGCTGCCAGTGGAACGCTTGGGGAGCAGGCACCACTTTGTCCTTCACCTCAGGCCACAAAATGTCTTGACTGGCTGGAGGGGGCCAGGCAACCAGACCTGCTCTGCTCTTTTGGGAAAACAACTTCCAGTTACTCCAAGCAGGAACTTCTACATTGCCCAAGGTTAAGGGTGGGGGAAAGGGGCTGGGCCCAGCCCAGCTGCCCCTTCTCCTCCACAGGAATAGGTGATGACATATTTTGAAGATTTTTAGAATATGAGTTCATCCCTCCCTGCCCTCCCCCATCCTTCCTGTGGAGAGTTCGTTGGGTGTGTTGACATCGCCGCTTGGCTCAAGGCACAGCTAGGGCGGATGGTGGGCATGGCATGAGTGCCTGGCTGCTTCCGGACAGCATCATGCCAGAGGGACCAGAGCTGTCCGATTGAAGCTGCTTGGCAGAAGGACCCTAGGGCTGCTTCTCTGCACAGTGGGGGGGGGGGCCTGGCTTGTGTGGCTACGGTGGGGAGAAGCACTTTCCATTCTGCTGAGGCTCGGACCCTGGTGGGGCCTGGAGTATTACTATCATCACCATCATTGTTAATTAATTACCTCCTTTCACCCTAAAATCCCAGGGTGGTTTACAACAATTAAAACACAATACTGGTATTAAAACTTGTCCAAAACAACTGCCCTGTGGGCAGAGTGGCGAGCTTCTGCTAGTGGCTTGACAGTCACTGTTATTACTACTTACCCACCCTAAGGTCTCAGGGCAGCTAACAACATTAAGACTCAACATTCAAAACAATTTAAAACAACTTGCAATCACGGAAATAAGATGGGTCCTAAAATGTTGTGTCTCAGACCAGGGTGAAACACCTCCGCTGAATTTGCTGAAACCTGTCTAGTGAAGAAGGCAGACACACCTCTGTGGGGAGTTTTACAACTTAGGGGCTGTCACAGAGGATGCCCTCTCCCAAGCTGCCAACCCCCTGAGCTTCTGTGGGTCATGGAACAACCAAGAGGGCCCCCTCTGAGGACGTAAGCACCCAAGTGGGTCTATAGTGAAGGAGGCGGTCTTTGGGGTATTTGGAGCCTGAGTCATGTAGGGCTTTAAGGTGAGCACTTTGAATTGGGTAGGGTGAGCATTGAGTACACCTCAAAGCTATTTAAACTACATTGGGTTTGTACATCAAGCCTCAAGAATCTCCAGACATTGCTAGATGCAAGGAACACATATAGTGGACTTCTAGGGGAAGCATCAGGGACGCGGGTGGTGCTGTGGGTTAAATCACAGAGCCTAGGACTTGCCGATCAGAAGGTCACGGTTCAAATCCCCACAACGGGGTGAGCTCCCGTTGCTCAGTCCCTGCTCCTGCCAACCTAGCAGTTCAAAAGCATGTCAAAGTGCAAGTAGATGAATAGGTACCACTCCGGCGGGAAGGTAAACGGCGTTTCTGTGTGCTGCTCTAGTTTGCAAGAAGCGGCTTAGTCATGCTGGCCACATGACCCGGAAGCTGTACGCCGGCTCCCTTGGCCAGTAAAACGAGATGAGCGCCGCAACCCCAGAGTCGGCCACGACTGGACCTAATGGTCAGGGGTCCCTTTACCTTTACCTTTAGGGGAAGTGCCCCACGGTCAAAGCTTCATAGCCAACCTCCCATCTATCAAGTCTTCATCATCCCCCCACTTCCACATGGCCACAACTTATTGAAATGCCAAATTCACTCTCTCTCACACACACACCTAATCTCTCTCTCTCTCTCTCTCTCTCTCTCTCTCTCTCTCATCCTTCTCTGACCTCACCTTGTAAATATAGATGGGTGATGATAGTAACAGAACCCAGTCGGGCTGACGAAACACTGACTCAAAGCAGGGAGAGTTCCAGGAATGTGAAAAGGGTAAGGGCTTGCTAAGCAAAAACTCAAAGTCATCATCTGAGCCAGAGGGGACGGCTTACCCAGAAAGGCAGCATAATAATAATAAAAACAAATACAGTAAATAAAGGGAGGAAGAACAAAGGACAGTGAGCATGGTGCAAAAAGAGAGAGGTAAATTGATCTCTTTTACGAGGCCAGCAACAGTAGCTGGTGTTAGACGGGCTTAATTTACAAAAACCCATAAATGCATTGCTTGGAAGTCCTGGCCACAATCCTTCACACGTGGGACTTTCTGAGTCCTCTTGGTGCAAAGGAGCAAGATGAAGCTTTGGTAGCTGCTGCTCCTATTTTGATGCTTACTTCTCAGTTCTTGGGCAGCCTAAGGATGTGGGCTACTCAAGAACTGGCGGGTGTAGGGCCATTGTCAGGGACGCAAGACCACCAACTTGTTTGCTTGACCCTTGCCCATCCTGGCTGATGAAGGCAGCCTGAGCGGGTGTTGAATAGCCTTCCCCAACCTCTTGCTCCCCATACATTTTGGACTACAACTCCCATCAGTCCCAGTCAGCACACCTGTACTCCCACCAGCCATGGCATCAGATGGCTTGCTGGCTGGGGCTGATGGGATTGTAGTCCAAAAACCGGCGCTTCCCTACCTTGGCAAATGCTGTCTTTCAGCTGAGGAGGCAACCAATGTAAAAGTTTTGGAGACAATTGAAAGAGCCCCATAGGGCACCACTGAAGCAAGTTCTCATTGACCTATTGTGCAATTAACTTGTGGAACTCATTGTCCCAAGAGGTCATGGCCAAGAGGTTAGATCGCTTTACATGGGGTTTAGATACTTTCCTGGAGGAGGAAGATGTCACAGTGGCTATATGAAGCCTCCAGGCTCTAAGGTGATCTACTTCTGGACACCTGTTGCTGGGTTCATAGCTTGCTTTTCTCCAAGGAACCAGGCTGGCCAATGCTGGGTTTCTTGGCAAATCCAGCAGGGGCTCTTATCTTAGGGTTTCTTGCCCAGGGGCTCACAAAGCTAGCACAATGCCTCCCTTTCAAATCATAATTTGGGCTCAGGAGGGGAGATATCCACCACGGACCAGTGTTTGCAGCAGTTCATGTTGTTGGCCCAGTGCTGTACCCTGGGATACCCTGCCACTAGAGATTCAGCAGGCACCTTCTGTTTCAACTGCTGGAAACTTTTCTGTTTCGCCAGGCTTATGCAGGCAGTTAAGAATACATATTTCCATAATAGCTGCTGGCTGATTTCTGATTTTAACGATTCTATATGGGTTTTATTGTATGGTATTGTGTACAATTGTTGCAACCTGCTCTGAAATATATATATATTTAATGAATAGTGGTGTATAAATATTTTTATCAATCAGTTTGTCCCAGACAAGGGTTAGTACATGGGTAGGCAAACTAAGGCCTGGGGGCCGGATTCAGCCCAATCGCCTTCTAAATCCGGCCTACGGACGGTCCGGGAATCAGTGTGTTTTTACATGAGTAGAATGTGTGCTTTTATTTAAAATGCATCTCTGGGTTATTTGTGGGGCATATAAATTCATTCATCCCCCCCCCCCCCCAAAAAAAAAAAATAGAGTCCAGCCTCCCACAAGGTCTGAGGGACAGTGGACCGGCCCCCTGCTGAAAATGTTTTCTGACCCCTGGGTTAGTAGTTCAGTAACATATGGAAGGTGACATTAGCCACGGGTGCCCCAAGGTCTCCTTCCCTTTGTCTCTTTTTAAAAAGCTACAAAATGGCTCCACCTAATGGACACAGGGTTATATCACAACTTGGTTTTCCAGGCTGGATCCGTTCAGACCAGACCACAAATGATCCAGTTCCCCCCGCCCCCGCATGTGCATCTCTGACATATTAGCTTTTCACGGATATTTGTTGCTATTCGTCCACTTGCTGCTTGCAGCAGTGCAGAGAGAGAGAGAGAGAACACGTCAGGCTGCGTACAAACACCATTCCTTTAAAGCACATCCCACCCCTCAAGGAATCCTGGGAACTGTAGCCCGTTTAGGGTGCTGGGAGTTGTAGCGGAGTGAGGATTAAACAGTTCCCAGGATTCTTTGTGGAGGGGGGAATCTGCTTTGCTTATTGCATTTATATCTCAACTTTTTTTCTCTCAAGGTAGTGTTCATTTAATCCCCCAAACAACCCTAGGTGGTAGATTAGGCTGAGAGCCAATGAATGGCCAAAGGTCACCCATTGAGCTTCATAGTCATGGGGGGATTTGAATCCTGGTCTCCCAGATCCTAGTCTGACATTCCAACCATTACATTATGCTATTATGCTTTGAATGCACTTTAAGGGTATGCTGTGCAAACATCCTACATCTAGCCTGGTGGTTGGTTGGGTTTTTGTGTGCTGCTGCCTTAGTCACTCCTTCTCCACCATCCCCAACCCTTTTCCCATTTCCGGTATGTGCACAGCTTTTTCTGCACCTGGGTGCACACACCTTTTAAAGTAAATAAGTAAATGATCCCAGGAAGTGCACAATAGTGAACACAACCAGTGTTTTCTAGCCAGTTATCATGTTTCACAAGGGACAAAATCATTGCTTGTACTTGGGGGCTGGGGAGTATCCTTCAATTTGACATTTGTTGTTGTTGTTGTTATTTTGTGCAAGTTCTCTGTGTTTAAAATAGACAAGCCAAAATTATGTCCTGCGATTCAGGTCTATGCTATGTGGTGATATTGAGAGAACAGCTCCTCCAAATCATGTTTCTGAAATCCAAATGCACCTCCAATGTGTGACAATTACTGGGGAAAGGCACACTTGTATCACCTGGGCAACTGGGAACAAAGTGGCTAAGCTATGCCCAGGTAAGAAGCAGACAGAAACAGCAGATGTGGCACTATAGAATAGCCACCAAAACACCACCACACATGTAACAAAACACCCACCAAAAAGGATCTGCACTAATGAGTTTCTACACCAACAGTGACTGCAGATGTGTAACAGGCTGTTTTGAGTTATCTGATTTTCCAAGGTAAGGTGTGGTGCAAATCAAATGTTTTCTCCTGTTATAAATTGTCTTAAGGGTGTCATCACACTGCAGTTAGCTTGGGCACAGACAGGTGGCGCTGTGAACTACAGCATGGCAAATAGCTCTCCCCACCAAGAAAAGGACCCGCAATGGCAAAGCGTGAGGAAGCATCATTCCGGATGAGCACTCAGGACACAGCAGCTTCTCAGCAACTGCTCTCCATTCTTGCTTTGCTACCACTCTCCACTGCTGTGGATTGTGGGGCAAGTTGTACAGTAGCAGCCAATGAAGTAGCAGGGGTGGATCTCCATTGGTCTCTCGCAGTTGCTTACTGAGAGGGGGTGGTTGGTTGACAAGATGTAACCTGGGGAGGCAGGGCAGGATGTTTGGCAAGGTCTAAGGATGTAGTGATAAGCAAGGTTGGCAAGCAATGTGACATAGCTGTCAACTTACAGATTTGAAAATAAGGGACCAGCAGCCTTGAAAATAAGGGACCAGCAGCCAAAATAAGGGACCTGCAGCCTCACCTGTTCTAGGCACTCCAGTCTTCCTGTCCTCCTGCAGTCTGGTCAAACTCATGCTGGTAGCTTCGAGAACACTGTCCAACCAACTTTGTAACCAGAGGTTCAACTGAATAGAATCTGAATCACATGCACCACAAGGCCTATGCAGCCTCAACTTAAGATGGCTCCCCGGCCTGGCTTTGCACTGCAAAGTTTGCAGCAGCACGTGCAACAAAATGGCGTCCAGCATTCAAAAAAACCCTCAGCTTGCATTAACTAGCCACACACAAGGCATGCAAGCTCCACCCCCCCAGTCATTCTTAGACTTCTTATTGGGTGAGCAACACAGCCAAGCAACACAGTTGGAGCCTCCCTCCTCTCTGGCCGGCAAGGAGGGAGGGAGAGGAGCTGCTTCCTTTGAAATTTAAGGGACATCATTTAAGGGACATTTAAGGGACATCCATCAATAAGGGACAGCAGCGGGACATGGCGCTGCAATAAGGGACTGTCCCTTCAAATAAGGGACACTTGACAGCTATGCAATGTGAGCAGGGGTGCAGCCCCAATTTTTAAAAAGTGTCATTTGTTTAAATGATGCTTATGCCCACCCTGGTTTAGAAGTGCTTTAGGTCCATCCAGTTTTCCATGCCTCATTGTGTGTGTGCGCTATAATAACGCCAGGAAACTGTTTTGAGCGCAAGTGCTGCAGGTTCAAATACCACTCATACTGCCAAAATGTCATTATTAGAGCGAGTATGTTGTCACACTTCAGAGTGCAGTACTAGGGCCTGGGAGACCAGAGTTCAGTACCCAAATCGGCCACAAATCTCAGCATATCTCAGCTTAGCCCACCTCACAGGGTTGTTGTGAGGATAAAATGGATGGGTGGAGAGAGACAGAGAGAACCTGAAGAATATCTGAAGGAGCGTCTCCACCCCCATCGTTCTACCCAGACACTGAGGTCCAGCACCGAGGGCCTTCTGGCAGTTCCCTCACTGCGAGAAGCCAAGTTACAGGGAACCAGGCAGAGGGCCTTCTCGGTAGTGGCGCCCGCCCTGTGGAATGCCTTCCCATCAGATGTCAAAGAGAACAACAACTACCAGACTTTTAGAAGACATCTGAAGGCAGCCCTGTTTAGGGAAACTTTTAATGTTTGATGTATTATAGTATTTTAATATTTTGTTGGAAGCCGCCCAGAGTGGCTGGGGAAGCCCAGCCAGATGGGCGGGGTATAAATAAATTATTATTATTATTATTATTATTATTATTATTATTATTATTATTATTACCACCTCAATCTCCTTGGAGAGAAAAGGGTAGGATAAAAGTGTAGTAAATAAGCACAATACAATAAAACAAATAGCTTTTATTTAAACACTTAGCACACACAGAAGACCCACAAAAACAACAACACAAGTTTCAAAGCAAATGAAAGGAAGGCAATTTCACACATTAAAATACCCCCCCTCCCAATAGCCTACTATTTACACAAAAGTTGCAGTTGGGAGCAAAACCAAGAGAAAGCCACGAGAATCTAACCATCAGCATACTCTCATCTTTACCGGTTGATCACTCCAGAAAAGGTAGCAAAGTCAAAACAGGGAGGGGAGGGGAAAAACAACTCCAACCAACTTCTTCCTTCTCCATCCTGAGGGTCAGCCATTTTCTCCAAGGCTGAGCAAGAATGCAAACTCCAGCTCCATTCATGGTCCTCAAAAGGCTACTTATTGCTGCTTTGGGCTTCCCATTTCCCAAACTTGCTTTGCGAGGCCTCGTGAGACATGAAGCTAATGGGAACCTGGGTCTTTAAAACAGCACAAGGGGCAGCAGGGAAATATACCAATTTGCTGGATTAAAATCCGCAGGAAGCAGTCACCCAATGCAATGATCCAACATAGGGTGTGATCATACCAGGCCGGGAGGCTTTTCTGCTGCTATGGTGAAGGTGGAGGTGACAGACGCCCTCACAAATGCAACCTGACTGGCGAGTTGTGCTTTAAAGCCATCTGGCATGACCAGAACAGTCACCACTCAGAAGCAACTCCTATTTGCTTGTTGATACAAAGCCATTTTGCTGCCAAGCCACAGGGCGGCTAAAGCTCACTGTCTTCTAAGCGAGGCAGGCCTCGGGCCTTGCCTCAATTTCTGGGCTTCTTTACACAGGTTGAGGCTTACTCAACAGCCTGGCTTTTGTACCTCAGCGGAGCCCCCCAAATTTTTTGGGTGGAGAGGGCATGTCTGTATGACAGAACCAACTTGGGGGGGGAACCAGGCTTAATTCACCATGACTTCCCTCAAAGAGGAGTTGTAATTAGGAGGGAGCAAAGGAGTTGTTTTTATTTAACATTCAGCAACTTAAAAACCCCCTGAAAACCACAGCCCATGAAGCCATGATAGTGAGTCCACTCTATCTTTGGTTTAGAAGTGAGCTGCCCAACCAGCTCAATCCCTTTTCATTCCAGTCATATAGTGTTGAATGCCATGACCCCCTATGTTAGCAAAGGGCTCTACTTAAACCATGTAATATACACTAGAGTCAGGAAAATAGTTTCGGCAAGAAATTCAAAGGGCCATTGGTGTGGGAAGTGCCATCCCTGTGACCCACCAACTTCCTCATGCCAGCAGCCACCTCTCAGGGAAGGAGGCTGTGGAATTGGGATGGGGTATCTCTCAGGTGGTCCAAAAAGCACCCATTGACACCAACATTTCCCCACATCTAAAGACGAACACGATCCGTTATGTGTTTCTGACCTACATGAAGCAGAGTAGCACGGTGGACGTTGGGTACCAGAAGAAGAAAAAGAGGAGTTTGTCTGGAGCATCACTTCCCCCCTTGGAGGTACCGGAGACTATTTGGCCTTCCTTGTTCCCCTTTCACTTCCTCGTTGCAGTCTTTGCAGGTTAGATGTTCTGGCAGCAAGGGGTTTGCCGGCCCTCCTGGTGGGTAGGCAGGACCTTGATCGGCTCAATGGTGCTGCTGGCACTGAACTCCGTCTCTGGCTGCCCACCAGCAATCTGCCTCTGGGACACGATCCGGTAGATTTCTGGAGAGCAAAAAGCGGAGAAGATGAAGTCGTGCAGACAGATGAAACTAGAGCAGTGATGGGGGACGGTGTGTTTTGGAGCAGAAGAACAGCTTATTTCTTAGGTAAGAAGCAATAGGTCACTGTTGTAGGTCCATTTTTTTTTTTAAAAAAACACACCTGTAAATATCCCTAGTTGGTATAATACCTTTGCTGGGACCAGCCCAAATGTCACAGAAGCATGTAGAGTTTTCAAGTGCTCCAGAATTCTCCACCAGGCAAGCAGCTGCATGAAGCCAGTTTATCTGTGAGTTCACCCTACCCTACGTAACGGCTTACCTGTTAGGATGTTGTGAAAGGCAGTCTCCACGTTGGTGGAATCCAGAGCTGACGTCTCTATGAATGACAAGCCATTCTTTTCTGTGGGAACATAAGAACATGAGAAAGGCCTGCTGGATCAGGCCAATGGCCTATCTTGTCCAGCTTCCTGTTCTTACAGTGGCCAACCAGATACCTGTGGGAAGCCCACAAGCAGGATCAAAGCACAAGAGCATTCTCCCCTTCTGTGGTTTATGGCAAATGGCATTTAAAAGCATTGCTGCCTCTGACCAAAGAGGCAGAGCATAGCCATTGTGGCTAGTAGCCACCAATAGTCATACTGTCATCCATGAATTTGTCCAGTCCTCTTTTAAAGCCATCCAAGTTGGTGGCCATCACTGCCTCCTGTGGGAGGGAGTTCCACAGTCGTGTGAAGGAGGACTTACTTTTTTCTGTCCTGAATCTTCCAGGTGCAAGATAAACAGACCTCTGACTCTGACAGCCCTGTCAGAAGCAGAGGTACCAAGAGCCAAACCAGTTTGAAGCTATGAGTTGGAATTCCTTTCCCACTAGCCAAGGTGCATTGTTGGGGTTGGCCAACAAGGATGGAAATGCATTCTGCACATCCCAACGATAGACATTTTGAGGCTTCACATTAGCAAGCAGGTTCAGGGCTCAGCTCCCCAGAATATCCAGATGTACAAAGACAGAGGGATGGTAACTATAACAGCTGCCTCTTGAGGAAATCAAGAATGTTGCTCTGTTGACAACGCGTAACCGCAACAACCCATATCTACCCTTCATTTCTTTATAATGAGGGCTACTTGGGTTCCACAATGCCACATGGGCACAGCAAAAGTTTGAAATTTAGAATCTGGTTCAGAAGTGGCATCCCAAGAAAGCCAGCCTTATTTTGTTTTTCTTAAGAAAAATTAAATGCAAGGTTCTAGTGGGGTTCTACATGGGGAACATGTAGCCCTCCAGATATTTTTTGGAAACAACTCTGGGGCTGGTGGGAGCTTGAGTCCAACAACCCCTGGGGCACCAGGTTGCTGAAAGCCATTATGTACCAAACAGAAATGAATAAAAACACAGATATACACAGTGCCTTGTGCAGAGTCTAGGGAGGTGGCCCTGGAGACCCTCCCTCACCAGGGCAAGTAAAAGGAGGAGGCGGGAGGAATGGGGCAGAGGGGTACCTGCAAAGCTCTTGGCCTCATCGGTGGGCACTGCCCGCAGATGCCGCAAGTCGCTCTTGTTGCCCACCAGCATGATGACGATGTTGGCATCAGCGTGGTCCTGCAGCTCCTTGAGCCAGCGCTCTGCGTTCTCATAGGTCAGGTACTTGGCGATGTCGTAAACAAGAAGTGCCCCAACTGCCCCCCGGTAGTAACTGCAGTGGGATTAGAAGGTGGAAGAGGAAGGGGGAGGTAAAAACTAAGCTTGCTGCACAACACTGAATGCCACCCCCCCACCCGTCGTAAAAAATAACCATCCATTACCAATTTTACTCTTCAAATAACTGCCTAGCCCATTAAATACATTTTATTTCTTTATTTCATAACATTTATATACCTCTTGACTGAAAGAAAACCTCCAAGCGGTTTACAAAAAGACCAGGACAGTAAAATTATCAACACAAACAGTTAAAAGCAGCTATTCAAAGAACAATTAAAACCAGTGACGTACTGAAAACAGATTAAAACGCACGTGTTCTGCATTTCTGGATAGGCCGGCCTAAACAAAAATGTTTTTAGCAGGTGCAGAAAAGAGAACAGCAAACGTGGTTGCAGTGAGTTTCAAAGTGAGATTTCTTAAAAATGTGGAATGAGTTTTATGTTCTGGACTACAACTCACATCAGCTCCAGCCAGCCAAGTCATGATGGGAGTTGTTCTCAAACATCCAGAGGGAACCACATTGGCAAAGGCTGTTCTAGAACCTTTTCACCAAGCCCAAGACTTTTAGTGCTTGATTTGATGTCCACTAACAGCTGGCACCAGAAACTGTGCAGCTGACAGTTGTTTTAAGCTTGGAAGCTTTTGCCTACTTGTAATAAAACACCTTCCTTAAGTAAATGAGGATTGCCTTTTTGTCCCTGCAAAACCTCTGCCCTTCTCACAGTCACAGAAGCCAAAGAGAAATCTTTTCAGAGCAAGGAAGGCGATCTTGAAAAACCCATTCCAAACTTAGAATTATCTTGGCAACTGACAATCTCATGATGGTGGGGAAACACTTTGCTCTGCTCCTGGGATATCATGGGTTGGCAATGAATAAAGTCCATCCATGCTGTCTAATACCCACATGAAACCACTGGGAGGAGTCACAGGACTGAGAATACACTGAGAATATCTAACTCTGACTTTCCTTTCTATCAGACCCTGATGGTGGCTTTGGATTCCTTGGAACAGGTGTCTGGAGTTTAAAAAGGGCTAATAAATTGAAGCTTTGTCCAGACAAAACTAAGGAGCATTTGCTAAACTGTTGATCAATTGCGGGATGGGGAGTCTTGCATCCAACCTTTACTGCATGGGGTTGGAATCTTTTTTAACCTACTTTTTATCTACCTTAAGAACTAAGTTCACAGCACCTTCGGAGACCTCACACGGTGTGCACAAGGATCCCACACCCGTCTGTGGAAGTTCACCCTTGATCACATGCCATGTCCGCAACACACGACCCCATTTACCACTCCCATTCCGATTGGACAACAGTATTGTCTGCACACAGCCCCCATCCCGCAATTCCTTTCTGATTGGATACCAGCTGACTGCCCTTGAAAACAACCAAGAAATTGCAAGTAGTTCCAAACCTGGTGGTGAGCAGATTGCCAACTAGAACTGGCCTCCTCAGACATGGGGCAGCTAAGTAAATTTAGTCCCTAGATGGAGAGATAGAGATAGATAGAGATAGAGATAGAGATAGAGATAGAGATATAATCTGGGTGGCCCTTTGGGAATGTCTTCTGGACAGAGATGACTTAGCCACTGTACTCCATGCTCTGGTAACTTTCAGGTTAGGTAAAGGTAAAGGTACCCCTGCCCGTACGGGCCAGTCTTGACAGACTCTGGGGTTGTGCGCCCATCTCACTTAAGAGGCCAGGGGCCAGCGCTGTCCGGAGACACTTCCGGGTCACGTGGCCAGCGTGACATCGCTGCTCTGGCCAGAGCCAGAGCCAGAGCCAGAGCCGCACACGGAAACGCCGTTTACCTTCCCGCTGGTAAGCGGTCCCTATTTATCTACTTGCACCCGGAGGTGCTTTCGAACTGCTAGGTTGGCAGGCGCTGGGACCGAGCAGCGGGAGCGCACCCCGCCGCAGGGATTCGAACCGCCGACCTTTCGATCGGCAAGCCCTAGGCGCTGAGGCTTTAACCCACAGCGCCACCTGCGTCCCTAACTTTCAGGTTAGATTGTTACAAAGAGGTCTATGTGGGACTGCCCTTGAAGACAGATTGTGGTCCAAAATGCAGCAGTCAGATTAGCGGCTGGGGTTCCATTTAGATCACAGTAGCTGCGCTGGTTGCCAGTTCATTTCCAGGCCCAATTAAAGATGTTCAGGCCCCAAATAACTGAGATAGTCTCCATCCCTCCAGACCCTCCAGGGTGTTAAGACCAGTAGACGAGGTCTTCTTGTAGTTCCACTGTAGTTCCACCTCAGAAGCTTGGGATGGTGGAGGCCCGGGACAGGGTCTTCTCTGTGGCAGCTCTTAAGCTGTGGAACTCCCTCCATGCAGGAGAATCGGCCTGGCACCTTCAGCATTCGCCAGAAGCTATGTGGTGAAGATGCAACTCTTCACCCTGGCCTTTGGCACCTGAGGTGTGCATTTTAAGGACCGTTCCTATTTCTGTGATTCTAAGTTGTAAATTTAGACTGTTTCCAATGTTTGTAATTGTCATAACCTGCCCTGGGACCTTAGGGTTAAGGGCGGGTAAACAACAGCAGCAGCAGCAGCAGCAACAACCTCCTTAGCTGTCTCACTGCTAGTATATTAAGAACCTCACTAACCTACATCCAAGGGCCAGTTTAAGGTCCTTGCCTGGCTGCAGAGGTAACAAAAGGACCCCTTTCTCCCACATGAGCCGGCCTGCTTATTAGGGGATGCTCTGGGTGCCACCCACAGTTTATCATGGGTCTACTGTTGGGGGGGGGAAGTATTTTTTGGAGGGGGAGCTGCACTCAGTGAACTTCTCCCTGCTCACCAGGCATGCTCACTGCTGTCTTTTTGGCTCCTGGTGAAATCCACCTTGTTCTCATGAGCTTTTAATGGCACAATTCATTGCCTTTATGACTTCTGATTTCCCTTGCCGAATTAGTTATTTAATCTTCCAAGCCATTTTTAGTTGGGGGTTTTTTAAAAAAGAGAAATCGGGTTTTTCCATTTAGCCACCTTGAGGTGTCAGCCTTAAAGCAGGACAGAAATTTAGAAATCAGTAAAGTAAGTATAGTTTAGCTTTTCCTGGCCTACTTTCCCCTGCCCGTTATCAGAATTCCCCTAGTCCACAACTGTATTTACAAAGCAAAGAACAGCAGCCTTGGAATCTCTTTAACAGTGGTCTGACTAGGACCCCAAAGTTGTAATGTCTGCATTGGTCCAAACTGCATTTTTATTGAATAGCCTGAGAAGCGTGGCTATGGGATTTGCCAAGAAGACTGCACTTTGGGGTTTCTCACTGCAACATGAGAAGGCAAGGCAGTACTTACGCAGAAGTAATGGCACGATAACGCTCCTGCCCGGCGGTATCCCAGATCTGGGCCTTCACTGTCTTGTTATCCACTTGGATGCTTCGTGTGGCAAATTCCACCCCAATGGTGCTTTTGCTCTCCAGGTTAAACTCATTCCGGGTGAACCGAGAAAGGAGGTTGCTTTTCCCTACTCCCGAGTCTCCGATGAGGACAACTGCAAAGAAGCAACAAGGTAACAAATAGGGAGAAGACAATTAAGCATCAGAATGCTAATAGCACAGGGAAGGGAAATGGCAAAATGTTGTTCCAAAGGTTCAAGGCCAGAAATGGAAGGATAAGGCAAAAGGTTTGACACTCGGTTCTGCAGAATGTGTAGAAGTCTTTCCTGGACTGTACTATTTTGGGTTGCTGGGGAGGGGGTGCGTTACATGTTTGGATGCTCCCACATCTAATATACTGCTTTGAACATTTGCAGGGTGGGGGAAGCAACCAGCATATTTTGTAGAACTCTTTCTCTCAAACATGCAAAACAGTTATGATCAATTTGCGATGGGGTGGAAGGTTCACAGGCTATGAAGGACTTGCTCATAAATTTATTGACAGCTGCACAAATTATGATAGCTAGGAAGTGGAAGGGGCAAGCAGAATATAAAATGGACGAATGGTATAAAGAGGTGTGAGATATAGCTATTAATGATAAACTAACATGTGCCATTAAAGTAAGATGGGGAATATGCAGGAGTAATGATTTTGATGAGATATGGAGGGTGTTTGTAGAATTTGTGCTGTTAAAACAGAAAGGGGTCAAACCATCGCAAGAGGTGTTGAAATTTTGGGAGGTTGGATAGCTAGAACAGTGGGTGGGATGCAAATTTTTATGCTTATTTATTTGTGATTATTACTTTGTCAACAAACAAACAAACAAACATCCAAAACAAAATCACAAAGTGTAACTCAAAGCCTCTTTTAAGTCCAACCCGCAGGAACCCCAGCATTGTCAGTCAACAGGAAATGGTAGCACACAACCCCAAATCTCCTAACCACAGACTTCTTCCTAATCACCAACATAATTAGGCAGTGATGCACTGGAAAGAGTTTCTGATTAAGGATTCCTGTCCTCAAAGTTGGCAGCACCTAGGCTTGCTATACGTCAGGAAAATTCCTGACATGTCCTATTTTTAAAAAACGGTGTAAAAATTGTGTCGGGGATTTTGCTGAATCAGCAAAATGTCAGGAAAAACCTGACAACGCAATGGCAATGCAATGGAAAAAGCAGTGGAAACAGCTCCAAAAGCTCAAAATCACTATCAACAACTTTGTGGGTGTCAGGATTTTTACCTTTGGAAATATGGCAACCCTAGCAGCACTACAACACCAGGAAGAAGATGGACTCAAAGGGTCCTAGTTCTCAGTGAGGTTGCAAACCCAATGGTGGCCACATCCACACCATACATTTGAAGCACTGTGATACCACTTTAAACACTCACAGCTTTCCCCCAAAGAATTATGGGAGCTGTAGTTTGTTAGGTTGCTGAGGGTTGTTAGGAAACCCCTATCCCCCTCACGGAGCTACAGTTTCCAGAATGATTGTAACAATAATTCCCTCTTCCCACCTAAAGTCTACACATCCCCCAGTTTATTTGTTGTTCTGTGATGCTTCCTGAATTATACCGCATTATTGTTGTCTGGAGAGGCACTCTTGTGCTGCACTGCAGAACAGAAGCAGGACCAACAAACCCAACATTATAGCATTTGTGCTTTAAAAAGTTATGACTCCCTTCTGAAGAAAAGTTGCAAAATTTGGGACTTCTTGGTTTAGGGAAAAGGTGAGTTAAGAGGCGGCCTAACAGAATTGTAAATAATTGCTCATTGCATGGAGAAAGTGGATGAAGTTTTTCTTCCTCTTTCATATACAGTTGTACCTCGGGTTAAGTACTTAATCCGTTCCGGAGGTCTGTTCTTAACCTGAAACTGTTCTTAACCTGAAGCACCACTTTAGCTAATGGGGCCTCCTGCTGCCGCCGCAGCAAGATTTCTGTTCTCATCCTGAAGCAAAGTTCTTAACCTGAGGTATTATTTCTGGGTTAGCGGAGTCTGTAACCTGAAGCGTATGTAACCGTATCACTGTACATGAAGCTGTATGTTGGAAGATTCAGGGCGGATAAAAGAAAGCTCTTTATGCACTGGCGGAGGAAGGCGGGTGTGTGTGGGGGTGCGGTGTGCACTGGGTGTCAGCCGTGAGGGCAGGTGACATTGCTGTGCCACCCCACGCCCCCTTGCTGCGCGGGCGGCGCCCCCGGACACTCGCTGCATGGGTGGCGGACCGCTAGGGATGATGCTGCCACGAGCGGCTAGCGGCGCCCCTCAATGCTCATTGCGTGGCTAGCAGTACCCCTCCCGACGCTGTGTTGTCGTGCAGGCGGCTAGCCCCACCCCCGCCCCTGCACCACTCCAGGTGCCGGGGCAGGTAGCTCCACGCCTGTTTTTATGCAGCATGTTGTTAAAACTATGGAACTCCCTCCCACAGGAGGGAGTGTTGGCCACCAACCTGAGATGGCTTTAAAAGAGGATTGAGCAAATTCATGGAAGAGAGAGCTCTTGGCAGCCAACTAGCCATGATGGCTGTGCTGAGTGTCCCACAGCTGGAGGCAATGATGCTTCTGAATACCAGTTACTGGGAAGGACTGGAGGGGAGAGGGCTCTGGCGCTTGGGTCTTGCTTGCTGGATTCCCACAGGCATCTAGTTGGCCACTGTGAGAACAGGGTGTTGGATTAAATGGGCCATTGGCCTGATGCAGCAGGCTCTTATGATTTCAGCAGGACATGTAGCGACTGGAAATAAAACAGTTCGTGTCTGCCTCAAAACGTTTGCAAGTGCAAACCGTGTTAGTAGTGGAATGGCCTATATAACAACCCCAATGAGCACAAGCAGGATAAAATGGACATCATTCTGGATGGGTTAGGCCCAGAGAACCAAGGCCTACCTTGGTGGAGAATGAAGCACACCTGCTTTCCCCTGAGCTGAAATGCTGCTTCACAAGCCCATCCAGGTAAAAATGCTACGAAACAGGAATGACTGGATTCCTGTCCCCCCCACCCCACCCGCGCTCCACGCAAAGTGAGCCAATCCAGGGAGAAACCAGGCAGTCAATGCCTCTCCTTCACATGCCTGATTTGGAAGCCCTTCCTGTCCCACTGCCAACCACCAGCTACCTATCCCTGTTCCTCAGAATACAAAAGGACTGTTTGTGAACCCATCTCTGGGCGTGGAACATGAGCAAGTGAAGGTGAAAGGGTTTTTTTAAAAAAAATTTTTTTAAAGAGGTGTGTAGCAACACAAGCCGTCATTCCGGCTTTTTCAAAGAAAAGGAAGCAGAGTCATCAGAAGCGAAATCCAGTGACTTCAGTTCATGAGCAATCATTGACTCATTTGGATGAAACTCCTCTTCCGACAACAGCATCAAGGCTAGCAGCAAGATGTAAGCAGGGAGTGCCTCAGCTGCTCAGCCTACAAGTGGGCTGTGGGCTTCACCCACAGAGACCCTCCAGAACTGGGGTACCCCGCTACCCCTGGATGCTTACATTCTGCAACATGTCATTGATGCAATACTAGAGTGCTGGTGGTTTATTTATCCTCAGTCATCCACACATCATTGTGAACTATTCTGGGAATTGTAGCTCTGGGAGGGGGCAGTGTTAGATATATTAGCTAATTACCAAATGGCACCTTAAACGTAAGTTATGGTCACTCGCCCCCATGTTTCATTTTATTATTATTAATGTCATTTCATTTCTATACTGCTTTATATTTCAGAGAAAAAATCTCAAAGCGGTTTAAGGTAAAGGTAAAGGTACCCCTGCCCGTACGGGCCAGTCTTGACAGACTCTGGGGTTGTGCGCCCATCTCACTTAAGAGGCCAGGGGCCAGCGCTGTCCGGAGACACTTCCGGGTCACGTGGCCAGCGTGACATCGCTGCTCTGGCGAGCCAGAGCCGCACACGGAAACGCCGTTTACCTTCCCGCTGGTAAGCGGTCCCTATTTATCTACTTGCACCCGGAGGTGCTTTCGAACTGCTAGGTTGGCAGGCGCTGGGACCGAGCAGCGGGAACGCACCCCGCCGCAGGGATTCGAACCGCCGACCTTTCGATCGGCAAGTCCTAGGCGCTGAGGCTTTAACCTTTAGCGCCACCTGCGTCCCCTCAAAGCGGTTTACAACACATTAAAGCATCAAATAAAACAATCCAGAATAAAATAGTGACAAGATCAGCCGGCCGGCGCACAGCAGCGTCTTTTGATGCTGGGGCGTGCAGGGGTGCGTGCAACTGCAGAAAACATTGCTGCAGAACAGCCAGATGCTGGAGATGTCAGTCACCAAACCTGGTGGCATTACATCGTCACTTGGTTGCAGTGGAACCCACGCAGGCTGCAAAATGTGCTAGGCACGTGGGGAATTTCGATCATTGGAAGGAGAATCAGGGGTCCCCTAACAATTCTCAGCACCCTTAACAAACTACACCTCCTAGAATTATAGTGCCTTAAATGTATAGTACAGATGGGGCCTTAGTCTGCTCCAAAACAGTATTAGAAGCAGGACTGTGTATGAATGCACAATAAAATGGATATCTGGATGGGATATCAGTATTTGGATCTAAAAGCATCCTAACAGAATGACATTGGCTAAGATAGCCTTACTCATCAACCCCCAACTAGCACCATTTTGAATACATCATCCACCAGCCCCAGGTCTAATGTGAGTCCATAGTCCAAAACATTTGGCTGGTGAAGGCTGGTTTTAGAGCACTGCATTTGAGGTGAACATAATCAAGCGACGCAGGAATTTCTCCTGTAAACTTGATGGCTCAGAGTGATATACTGATGTTTTCAAAGAACAAACCAATTTACACACACGTCAGAGTGTCAGCCTGTCTGTGGCTAGCCTGCAAAGCTCACTGGCTGACCTTGGGCCAGTCATGCCTTTCAGCTTAAGCAACCTCAAAGGGTTGTTGTGAGGACGACAAAGAGAGGTGAACAGCAATATCCTGCTTGGGAGAAAGGCAGGATATTAAAAGTGGGAAACGAAATAAAACCAATGGAAGTTGCTTTAGACTGCAACCATTTGAACCAACTTTAATTAAAAAGACAAACAAAAAAAAAAGTAGGGATGGTTAAGGGTCCAGGCAACCTTCTTCCCCCATATTCCTTGTGCAGCTCCATTCAGGGCTGGCCCTAACATTAGACAGGGTGAGAAAATTGCCTCAGGCAGTAGATCCAGGAGAGGCGGTGGTAGAAAAAACAAACAAAACCAAAACCCATGCCATTCTTCCTGAACCTATTGCTATTCCCCTTTGTTGGAGATCAAAGCTGTGGTGTCACAGCTGCTAAAATAGCTTGCTGACTCCAGGTGAGCTAGATCAGTCATTGCCAATTAGCTAAGTGCTGCAGACCTCCTGTTTTTCAAAAGCTAAGCTATGGACTTTTGAAAATTTTGATTATCTCTATGGTAGTTTTGGTTATGTGAATGGTGCCATGGACCCCCAAATTGGGAACCACTGCTCTAGAAGACTTCAGTGTTGAAGTAAGAACCAAATGAAGAGACACCATATTGTCATCTGCGTCAGATAACAACTCAAGTCAGCCCAAACTCCAGGAACATCCGTCACTCTCTGTCCCTCCTTCTTCAGATAACCTCATTTCCAACACCCAAGAGTTACTAAGGAACCTGCCTCTGGAAGAATGGCTCTCATAATACAAAGCAAAGAGACATGTATTGTTATTCAGACATCTGGAAAGTGGCATTTCTGAGCTTCTGGGTTTAATATTGATGATGCTCGGCTTGTGCAGCAGAGGCGGCTGGAAGAATTTCATCATTGGTCCCTCCCTAATCTTTACAACAGCCCTATAAAGTAGGCCAGTACAGTTATTCCAAGTTTGCAGATGGAGGAGGAGGCAGCAGGGTTGGCCCAGTTTTAAACTGCTTTGTGTGTGTTTTTTCTCACAGTCCACAACATATAAAAATATTTTTATGAAATATTTTTCTGCCTGAAGCAAACTATAGGACCCCCACACCTCCCTGACACACACATATGATGTACAAATCTGACAGGACTGAGGTTCAATCTTATTTCAGCAATGGTCCTGTGCTACACCTCAGGGCGGCAGGGGCCACAGTGCTTGTTAACTTAGGAGACTCAGGAGGAATGGGAGCAGGGGGTGAGGGGCTTCTGCAAGGCCCCTCCCTGCTCTCTGCATCTCTTGCCTGAGACACCTTGCCTCATTTTGCCTAATGGTAGAGCTGGCCCCTGGGAGGAGGAGGGAGAGTTGAAGGTCAAGACAATGTAAAATTAAACAAACCAGCTTTCAAAGGCGGCTTGCCAGACAGGGCTATCTAGCAACAAGGCCAGAGAAACTTTCCAAACTTGTTTCGAAAAATAAGACTTAGACAAACCAATAAAGTACAGTTCTATGGGGCAATTTGGTTTTTCAGTTTCATTAGACACCCCTGCAATCCTCAGTTCAAATTCCTGGCTTTTTAAAACCCAGGGAAGAGAGATCTCAGGTGTTTTGTTGAGACTCATAGACACAGCACAAGCCTTGCCAAACCTGAATTTCACCACGTCCTGCCATTTCCCCAGACGTGTGTCAGGTCCCTTTTGCATCATTCAGAAAAAGAACACTTAAGCTACAGTTTTAGCATCAATTTTAAAGGGCGGGGAGCAGAATTCAAGTCAGGCCCTCAGTTCCTCCCAGTATTACATTTCCCCAATATTTGGCTAAGCTGCCACCCTGGGCTCCTTTAGGAGGAAGGGCAGAATAGGAAGATGAAAAACAAAAAGCAAAGTTCTCCCTAATTTCTTCAAACAAAATGTACCACAAATGATTGCTCAAAACGTCTGGAGGGCCTAAATTATCAGCAGAGAACACCTGGCCCCAAAACAGAGTCCCATTAACACCTTGGGACATTATTCCTAAAATAAGTTAAATAATAAAATTTAGAACAGGGAGCAGCCGAGAGACCCACAGTTGGGGCAAAGAATTGTCAGCTGTTGTATGAATCCTGGTTGCAGGGAGGGGAGGAAAAAAACCGGGCTGGAATATGAAACAGCCACCTTTGATTCTTTCCCACAGCCCTGCAGGGTAGACGCACAAAAGCCCAATCTTTTCCCATTTTTACTGAGGTCCATTTAAACTTGATGTCTCTCTTAGACACCCAAGTTTAGATGAGGAAAAAATGAGGAAACATTGGATGTTTGTGGGGCCGCAGCACAGGGCTTATGGGGGGAAATCAGAGGTGGCTGGAGTTACCCAACAACTTTTCATGAATGGGGCAGAGTTTTACATAGGTTCTACATTACTGTATATGAGACATTTCATAGGCAAGTTGTGGGGTCCGCTCTCTCTTAGGGTAGAAGCAAATACATAAAATCTGCCTTTTGAGAAGAGTAACAGAAGAGTAAGAGTTTTAAAACAGCACACATCAGCAGCTAAGTAATGATGGACAGAAGCTTTTCTCCTGTTAACACTCCCCACGCCCTAAAAAGCAAAAGAATAAGAGTTTGCAACTCTTAGGAAGTCCAGGAAATTGAAAAATGAAAGGAAAAAACTTACTTTTGAAGAGGTAATCATATTCATCATCCTTGGCCCGCATAGTGACTTCAAGCTCCTCAGGAGTTCAGGTACCCCACAAGAAAGCAGGTGAGGACACACCTGTGCCTCTTTCCTCTGGGTCCAAAAGAAGCAGGTGATCTCACTACTCTGCGATTTCCTGGGTTTAACCAGCTTCAGGTACAGCAGTCAGGTAGCACAGCCTTAGGAAGCCATTCCCACTCTGCCATTGGTTGCTCTGCTGCTCTCTCCCTTCGTTCTGATTGGCCCAGTTTGGGGTTTGGATATGTACTCACTATGGACTGGCTGTCAAGGTGTTCACCTGGCCCAGGTAGGTGGGTGGGGCATATATCTTTAACCAGAAAAACTTTTAAAGGGCTAGAACACATTTCCAATTTAGAAAAGCCAAAAACCACGGGTGGAGCTTAAAACGTTAATTTCTGCCAATTTGTAACCTGAATGCTCTGTTTCCTGGCTGACCCCACCCAGGCAAGGTGAGCAAGGGAGTGTGTGCTGGTGGTTTTCAACAAACAGGATGATTCATCTTAATTTGAATATATTGCACAGGCATCAGGGGAAAAAGTTTTTTTGTTTTAACCCATATTATGCTGCCTCAAAACCCAGATTCTATCAACTGGATAAATCATGCAAATGAAAAGCACTTATTTGCAAACCTACTTCTGTTAAATGGGAGTTGTGAAAGGTGAAGGGAAGGACTTATTTGAAAGGCTAAAGCCATAAATCAGCTTCTCTCCCTGCTTTCCCCTCCACACCCTGCCATAAAAGCAAAAAGAGCTGGCTGGATCACACCATTGCCCACCATGTTCTCCCTGCATGTGCTGAAATTTGCAAGCAGTGAGAGTTGTGTTCAGGTTCTGCTTATGGGCTTCCCAGAAAAGGCATTGGGTTGGCCACTTTGTGCTGAACTAGATAGGCCAGTGGTTTTCAACTAGTGTGCTGTGGCACCCTCGGGTGCCTTGAATGATAGTCAGGGGTGCTGCGGGCAACACTGGCCTCTGTCCCTCTTTCCTCCCCTCCCTCCTCTGATCCCCTCTTGGGTCTCTGCCTCCCAAAAGCTTGCACAGCTGTTTGTTGCAGCAGGACTGGCTACAAGCTCCGTAGGCGAATGGTGCCTTTGGGGCTGGCCAGGGGGTGCTTCCTAGGTCCCTGTGGGGCAGTGTAAGGAGGCACGTCTCTATGGGGTGGATGGGGCAGTTCAGAGACCAGGGGCTGTGGCTGCCCGAGGATTTGCAAGGAGAGGGGAGGCGGCTGAGGTCAAAAACCTCTGAGATACATTATTGGTTTGATCCTGTAGGGCTTTTCTTACATTCTCCACCCCCCCAATACATTTTTATTAGTTTTCAAGCCATTTAACCAATTCAACTGAATTTTAATACAATATTCCCTTAATATTTTGACTTTCCATCCTTCCTTCCACGATGCTTCTATTCAAATAATTCATCTACTGCCATTAATGTAATATTTCATTAAAACACACATTGCTTTATCATTCTCATTCCTTTCAAGTCCTGCCTGCTATTTCATTTGACTATAATATTTTCTCAGATAATCCAAAAAGGATCTCCATTCTTCTACAAGCATTTCTTCATTTTGGTCTCTTATTTTGCTGTTATTTTTCCGTAGTCCAATAGTTTTGGACTCTTTGCCATAGTCCAGTAATTTCAAAGTCCACTCCTCTTTTGTTGGAACTTCTTTTTCCTTCCATTTCTGTGCGTACATAATTCTGTCTGCAATGGTAGCAAACATAAACAGTTTTAACCAACTCTTTGGGGGGACCCCTGTCCTTTTATTTCCAAAAGAAACGCTTCTGGCTTTTGAGAGAAGACTATTCTAAACATCCTTTCTTACCCATTTCTTACAGAGGCCAGCCAAATGCCTTTGGGAAGCCCTAAAACTAAGGTTACCAGACATTCCCGTTTCCCAGGGACAATCCCTGGATTTACAGATCAGTCCCCATTCAAAATCCATTGAAGTTGAAAAGTGTCCCCGGATTTACTGAAAAAAATCTGGTAACTTTACCTAAAACAGAACCTGAGTGTGACAGTGCTCTCACTACCTGCACATCCCAGCAGGTGATATTCAGAAGCATTACTGCCTAAAGCTGTAGGTTAGCAGCCATTGGTAGCCTTATCTCTGCAGCCATAGAAACTTTAAAATTGGTATTGCTGGATTAGACCAAAGATCCTGCTAACCTTGCACTCTCTCCCCAACCAGCCAGATGTTTTTGGGAAGCCCAATTGACAAGGATTGGAGACAGTAGCCATTCTTTGTTGTTTGTCTCCAGCATCTGCTAACCAGGGGTAGACTGCTCCTGAACAGTTAGGTTCTACACGCAGCTCTCTTGACTCATCACAATGGGGAGACCAGTCCTCACAAGATTTGCCTATTCCCCACCAAAGGCATACAATTTAGTGACCCTATTATCACCTCTCTTGTTTTTATCAAAGGCAGGCCAACATGCTGGATTCCATCCCCAAGGCAAACTCCACACTTGTGCAATGCAATCTGTGATGCACAAAAATGCTCACACACAACCTATTTATTTGCACAGTGGGGAAAGGGGACTGGAGAATGCCTGTCTTGGGAAGAACTTTGTATGCAGTCTTTTCCAACCTGGTGCCCTCCGGGATGTTTTGGACTGTAACTGGCATCATCTCCAGCCAGCACGGCCATTTGAGACTGTGGGTTCCATCAGCCCAGGCATCATACATGCGGGATATGTATCAGTCACTTTAATAATACAGTGGTACCTTGGTTTACGAACTTAATCCGTTCTGGAAGTCCATTCTTAAATCAAAACTTTCTTAAACCAAGGCATGCTTTCCCATAGCGAGGGATTCAAATTACACTCAACAGGAAGCGGAACATGTTCTGCTTCCAAGGCAAAGTTCACAAACCAAAACACCTGCTTCCGGGTTTGAAGTGTTCTTAATCCAAGTTGTTCATTAACTAAGCTGTTCTTAAACCAAGGTACCACTGTACAGTCTTGCTGGCCGTGGCTGGTGGGTGCCTGAAGGGCACCAGGTTGGGGAAGGCTACTTGTATGGTTTGCTATTTTTCTTGTGGGAGGGGAGTTGACTGTATTGTATTTCGCAGTTCTTGTTTATAAGAACACTTACAGGGAAAGGCAGAATACATCTTTTAAATAAAGTTTTGTAGCACCCTGCTTGTGGTTAACACTTAGCTGGAATGAAATATTCAATGCAGCAATAGAGAAATTAAAATAATAATTTATTTGTCAGACAAATAAATGATAGGCACAGTGGTATATGGTTACCAAAGCTCTGCCTACCCTCCAGCCCTGATGGCCAGCACTTATATTTCCTCAACCCAGCCCCCTTGCTCCTGCTTTGGCTGCCTCTATGCAATCAGCGTGGTTGAAATTCCTATTGGCTGTTTGCTAGAACCAATCATAAAAGATACACCCATTTCCTATTACCTTTTATGGGAGACAAAGAGCTATATTTCCTTCTATCCATAAATGGCAGACAAGTAGCCATATATCTTACATTTGCCTCGACAAGGCACCTTAATTACCAGATCACCTTTTGCCCCTGTTGCCCCTGCATTCCAAAACAAATGGCTAAAACAGATGGCTCGTGGTATTAAGTTCTATCTAAGCAGAGATCTTACTATTTACCAACTCTTAATTAGTGTTTTTGCAGCTTGATTGTATTCTGTAATATGTAGGGTCAGTGTAACCTTTGCTCCCAGCCTGTATTTCCCTTTTTACAACTTTGAGAAACTTGTCTCCTGCTTCTGCTATAAATCAGGGGGGCCCTTGTCCAGGAGGATAAACAACTGCCAAAGTACTTAGCCAGCTGCTTTTCTGCCTGGCATGAAACATTTGCAAATCTTTAAGCTCATTTTAAAATACAGGCCTTGATCAGATGCCTCAGTTTAACATATACACTTTTGGAAGCTCTTGCAGAGAAGATCTGCTTTCACGATCTCTCTGGCCTGTCCCAAGCCTCTTATCAGGTGGGATCAATGTAACAACACCCTGACCTAGCTTATATCTTCTGTCCACTAATTTGAGATGTCCAGGACTAGCCGGACCTGTTTGCTCTGTGATCAGCCAAACATTCCTCTTGCCCTGGATTCCAGGTAGTTTCTAGATTCCACTGAGGGAGCTTGAGAAACCTGCACTCTATATCTACAGCCCTCTATGTTATTGATCCACATCTCCCATTATCCCCAACCTTGCTGTTTTCAGCTGGTGGGACTTGAGAGTCCAGCAACATCTTGGGGGGGGGGAGTGATGGATTAAACCCTGTGGAGGCCCCTTGGCAGCCAAAATCTGGGCAGTGGCAGGCTTTGTGTGCATGCTGGAATAATATTGAACTAAGAAAGCTTGATTGTTGTTTTCTTTCAAGATCAAATCAATATTATTTTGATCCATTTTTGTGGGGCCCCCAAAAAAGTGTGGGGCCCGTGGACCAGTGCCTACTCTGCCTATTTGGTAATCCAGCCCGGCCCCTTTGGCTGCAGGAGAGAGAAGAAACGGAAGTTGAGGGATGCCTCCTGATGCACTGCAGCTGTTCCCTACAATGAAATGGAAGGCTCAACATTTGTCAGGAACTTTTGGATGCTCAGCAGCCCTGTGTAGTTACAACAACCCTGTAAAGTAGGCCAGTGCTATTCACTCCCCAAATTGCAGCTGAATCCCTCACAGACTGGCATCCAACCTCTGCTTCAAAGCCTCCAAGGAAAGAGAGTCCACCACCATTCCAGAGAGTCTTACCATCAGAAAGTTCTTCCTAACGTTTAGTCCGAATCTCCTCTCCTGCCCTCCCCTCTGGAGCAGCAGAAAACAAGCTTGCTCCCTCTTGCAGCCCACAGATATTGAAAGATGGCTCTCCTCTCAGTCTCCTCTTCTCCAGGCTAAACATACCCAGCTGCCTCAACTGTTCCTCATCAGGCTTGGTTTTCAGCTCCTCCACACTCTTTCCCTGCCTTCCCCTTTTCTCTCCCCTCTCATCATTTACATTTACTAGGACATTCATAGCCCATTTTCCTCCCAGGAGCTCAAAGTGGCCTTCATGGTTCTCCCTGCTACCAATTGTCATCTTCACAGCAGCCCTGCAAAGTAGGCTAGGCTGGCCCAAGATCTCATGGCTGAGTGGGGATTCGAACCCTGCTCTCCCAGGTCCTCCTAGTCCAGCCCTCCAACCGCTACACCTCTGCCTGGCTCCATTTTGCATCTCTCCAACTGCCCTATGACATCGGCCTTCTCCCCTTCCTGGGGGTCTTTCTGGCTCCATGGAAGATTCCACCATCTTCCTCATGTTCTGCTCCTCTTCTGGGACACCTTGATGCTTGGAGGATCCTCCTAGGGGTCTCCTCCCTTTCCAGGAAGGGCAGGGCTGTCCTAAGACGAGGCAGAGCAGCCCTTTAACAGCTGGCAATGCTTCTCTTTCCATTGGGCTGGAGCTCTTGAACCCATAGCACTTGGGGCCTCCTTTCTCTCTCTGCCAGCCCCTCATGCTCTGGGCTGCCTCTTTCCAGCTCTGGCGATGCCCTTTCAGGTCACTGAACTGCAGAGAGATGGAAGGAATTGGGCCAGATGCCCCCTCCTCACACACAAACACCCCCCAAGAATTGGGGCTGCCAGCTTCTGAGTCGCTCTCTCTGCTTCTCTCTTCTAAGTTAAGGTGTTCAAGATGCCTGATCAGCCGCAGCAACAGCCCTGCAAGGCCCAGAGCAGCCCATGGTGTCAGGTGAGCAAGTGGTCCCCCTTTTTGGGACAGAGGAGGGCAGGAATGGGCTAGGGGGGCAGCTAGTCAAAAGATACACAGAGCCAGATGGCTGGATCCAACCCAAGGTCCATCTGAGCCAGTGTCTGGAAACCCAACCCTGCCAGCGACCACCCCATTTTGTGGGGTCCAATGGAGGAATGCTGGGCTGCAGGGCATGGCGGGGGGGGGGGCAGTTGTCAGCGAGAGGGGCACCTTCCCTGGGGAGCCATGTTCTGGGGGCAGGAGGCCAGGATTGGCCCCCAAGGCCTGGGGTGTCCCTCCCCTGTAGTAGGACTTGGAATCCAGGAGAAAACTCTTGGAATAGCCTTGCCAGGGGCTCAGGGATGAACTCACCTGTCTCCATGTCCTTCTCTTTGCAGGTGTGCTGGGGTTCCACATCCCTTCTCTAGCGGTGAGTATTGGATGAAACGAGAGCAGGGAGTGGATCCCTCAGACTTGCCCCCCTGCTCAGTGCTGGATTTATGTATAGGCTAAGTAGTCTTAAGCCTAAGGCCTCTAAATCTAGGGTGCCTCACCAGGCCTTCTTCGTCCTGGCCAGGTCTTCTTCGTCTTGGCCAGGCCTTCAGCATCCAGACCAGGCCTTCTTCGTCCTGGCCAGGACTTCTTTGTTCTGACCAGGCCTTCTTCGTCCTGACCAGGCCTTCTACGTCCTGGCCAGGCCTTCGTCTTGGCCAGGCCTTCAGCATCCAGACCAGGCCTTCTTTGTCCTGGCCAGGACTTCTTTGTCCTGACCAGGCTTTCGGTGTCCAGACCAGGCCTTCTTTGTCCTGGCCGGGCCATCAGCGTCCTGGCCAGGCCTTCTTCATCCTGGCCAGGCCTACGTCCTTCTCTTATCAACTGCCAGTCCTAAGGGTGGGGGAGTTGGCACTGGGCTATGCTCATCTTGTCTGGCAGTTAACTCTCTTGCTTCCTGGCTACTTCCTTCACTGGGAGCTGCCTGCAAACCTTCCCTGGCGGCTGGCTCATTCATGACACGGGGCAAGTTGATGAACTTGGGTAACCTCACGACTCCCCTCCTTCCTGGTGACATGATGATGATGTATCAGTGATGTCTCAATGATGGTTCTGGACATGTATTCTGGTAGGGAGGGAAGTTTTCAAAGATCTTGTAACCCATATTCGGGGTTCTTACTCTGTGTGTAGATTGTGGTCTATTGACCCCTGTTTTGCTTCTGTATTTGGCTGGAACTTCCTTCTTCTGCTAACTGCAGAGACCCGCAGGGACTTGCACCCCGACGAGCTGGGCTGTTGAGTGTCCTCGCCTCCCAGAATTTTCCTTCTCAGAATCCAGAGCCCGTAGGCCCAGAGTCAACAACCTTCCCCAGCTCAAGGGTCAGGTCAGTAGTGGTACGTGCTGCACTTTAATCAGTGGGAGAGTACGAGTGGGGGGCCAGCTGAGGCAGATAGACCAGGCAAGCAAGCTCTATCTTTCACACTTCACAGAGCCCTGCTGGTACCTGCAGCATGCACTGCAGATTGCCCACAGGCAGAGAGAGGCCTTGGGGATCAGGGAAGCCAGCAGTGGGAAGGGATCCTCAGAGGGATCCAGAACTACCTGTAGAAGGCAGGAGGCTAGGCTGCAGGTTGGTAACTGGACCTCATCCTGAGGGAAAATAAGTATAGGGTTGGAGGAACTGCGTTTTGTCCAATTTTATTTGTGCCCGGTGGTGTTTTCCTTTTCTATGTTTAATTTAAAGGGCCTTTTGTGTTTAAAATCCTGCTACTTGCAGATAGTCAAGAAAATATTTGTTCTTTGTTTAAAAGCCCAGTCTAGTGCTGTGACCACAGAGTCTCCCCGCTCTGCCCCTACCAGTGCCTTAAGAAGGGTCCTGGGAGGGGAAAAGCCCCAAAATGTGCAGGTGCCAACCCTCCAGGAGAAACCCAAAGTTAGGGGTTTTCATCTCCAAACCTCAGGAGTCAGCCAGAGGGGTCTCTCTGCCCCTCAAGAAAGACATAGGGAAGTCAGCAAGTGGTGGCAGCTACTGAAGAGTGACAGAAGCCCAAGTGTATCCAGTTGAAGAGTAATTTTTATTTTTGTTTTTAGATTCTGATCTAAGCATGAGTAAAAGATTTGAAAGTGGTGCTAGCAAGCACAAGAGACAGAGTCTCAAAAATGCTATGATGATGAAGTTAAGACCAGTCACTGCTTTCATGCATCAACCACTCATTGAAGCAACAAGAGCCGGCAGGTCACTATAAATCTGGTGGGTCGTTCAGCTGTGGATTGCTGCCTTGATGCAGTGAACTGTTTTGGCATTATCAGCGACATTTATTCCTTCTTTTTATCCTCCACAAAGAGATGGGCAGTTCTTAAAATCATTTTTGCCACCACAGTCTAATGTGCCTAAATATTTGTCAGACAGATATTTGTGGGACACACAGCACATTCAAAAGCCACAAAAGTGCTATCACTGATACCCTCAGTCATTTGTACTCTGATGCTAATGGGAAGGGGAAACCAGGCTCCAAGCTAACAATCTTTTGCAGAAAATGGAAGAACTGGAATTTGTGTTTATGCTGCATTTTTGGACCCATGCTCTAGGTCATTTTCATAAGGTCAGCAAAACCCTTCAGAAATCAGAACTTTATTGAGTTCTTGTGCAAGTTTGTACAGTTCACTCTGAATTTTTTCTTCTAGTTGTGAGTGTGGGGGGTTGGCTGGGGCCTCACAAGTGGAGTAGCCTAGGGGCTCTCTTCATCTAAATGTGGCCCTGCCCATGCTGCCTGGGCTCTTTGCCCCCCACTCTGCATTCTCGGATGCAGAGGAGCCCTCAAGGAACTGACAACCTGACTTTTGCATTTCAGCTGCTGGAGGAAGATCAGCTATACCTCCTGGAGGTCATCCAGAACTGCCAGGCAGCTTGGCTCAGGGAGCTCCGAACCCTGAAGTGCTCCAAGCAGGAGACGGCCAAAGCCATTATGGTGAGTGAGGGGTGGCGTGAGGGACCCCCATGGGGAGGGAGGGGCAGAGAGGGGTTTTGGGGAGGCAAGAGCAGGCAGAAGGGGGTAAGGGAGGAGGCAGCGTCTAACCCCTCTCCTTTCTCCACCTTCATGAGACCCCATTTCAGCTGCGATATGGTCAGTGCTATCCTGCATAGGACAATGGAGGCTGTTCTTGGGGGCGCAGAAAAGGAGGAGGACAAAGAGGTATGTCCTCTGCTTTGACTTCCCTTTGCACATCTCTGTCTTCTTCTCACACCCTTGCAAGATGTAACCCAGCACTCAACCTCTCTTCTCACTTTTCTCGCAGGAATGGAAGAGGCACTTCCTGAACCTATTGGGGGGGTCTCCTTCTGGAGGCCCCCAATGCTGGCACCCTCCTCCAGCTGCTCACTGTAAGTGTCCTGATGGCATCAGGAGTGGGTTTAGGGTTGCCCCCCATCCCTTACCCAACAGACTGTTTCATTTCTGGGGCACAGAGTCCCCTGTCCCATTTGGCCCTCAATTTGGCCCAAGACCAAAAGTGGCAACCCTCATGGTTCGGGAGTGCCAGGGACTCTGTGATGGGGGCAGCAGAGGGCCGCTTTGGCCCAGACTGGCCCCTGAGTCTGAGATGCTCTTTCCTCCCACAGGACCTCCGATTTTACGCCCTTTGGGGAAGTGAGGCGGAAAGGAAACTAGTGGCCAGCAGCATTTCTCTGCTGCTAGCTGTTTCACAAAGATTCCCCCACCTCAGAGTAAGTATCTTGCCTTCCTGTATTCATTTCTTTGGTTGCTTCCATCCCCCCAAGAGCACATCTCCCAGCGACTTTTAATGCACAAGATGTGGTGTGTGTCCCTGGGAGCCAGAATGAGGCCAGAGGGTATTTCTGCCCCCTTTCCTGGTGCTGCCCTTCCACCTCTGCCTAGGAGGCTGCGGGGTCCAAGGAGGTCCTCTGGGGCAAGGGATTGGGCCCAAGCCATAGTGAGACCCATCCTTCCTGGCATGGGGCTGCTTCTGTGCTCTTTTGCACCCATCCGGGGGGGGGGACCCAGATTTTTCTTTCCTCTGCAAAACACAGTAATTCACCCAGAGCTGGCTTGCTTCTGGCAAAATCTGAAAGAAGATAAGCCCCACACCTTGGGGACAGCGAATTCCCTTGTCCCTTGTTTGCCCAAGACACACCTCCCAGGTCTTCCTGCTGGGAGTCCTGCAGGACCTGCTCCCGCCTGGCAAGCCTTTCCTATCTTGTTATTATCTTGTTGTTGTTATTTTAAATCACTTGGCTATACCAGATCGGAAAACAACAGATCTCTGCCTGCAAGGTTCTTACTAAGTAAGTGTGACAACATTAAGAGATGTGGGGGAGAAATTAGGAAAGCCGTGGTTCAAATCTCGCTCTACCATGAACAGCCCAAGTTGCATGAAGCAAGGAGCTCAAGTGACATATGTAGCTCTCCCCCTCCCCATTTTATCCTCACAACAACCCTGTGTGGTAGGTTATGAATTCCTGTGCATGGTTGGATATGACTGATTGATAGATAGATTGATAGATTGATTGATTGATTGATTGATTGATTGTGTGCATCGTACCTTTGTGTATTTATTTCATATTCACATGTATTAATGTGGATCACACTTTGGGGGGCTTTGGGTGGTGTATAAATAAAAAAAACATGCCATATCATGGTAGAGCAGAGATGTTGCTGTGTGCATAGGATATGTTGCTGTATGCTGCTGTGTATGTTAGCACAGGGTGCTCCTCGGGAGGTTGTGGACTCTTTCTTTGGAGGTTTTTAAGCAAAGGTTGGATGGCTGTCAGTCAGTGACTCTAGTTAAGATTCCTGCATTGCAGGGGGTTGAGACTAATGGCCCTTGGGATCCATTCCAACTCTACAGTTCTGATTCTAAATGATTTAGACCCACTATAGAAACCATCTCTCCTCTCCCGTACTCCATTCAAATCACAGAGATCTATTGGAGACTCACCAAAGCCCAACCCTGAGCACATTTCTAACAGGAAGAGATCTGTGGTTAAGAGATCTGAGGTTGTGAGCAACTGCTTCCTGTTGACTGAGAATCCAGACTGTTGACCCATCTAATCCAGTACTGTTGACGGTGACTGGCAGTGGCTACCCAGGGTTTGAGATATGGAGTCTTAGTCTAGCCCTAACTAGAGATGCCGGCAGGGATTGAACCTGTGACCTTCTGAATGCAAAGGTGGTGCTCCCCTCCATTGGGCCCCCCCCCCATGAAAAAGAATTATGCTCTGTGCCAAATCCCCAAATGCAACCAAAGTTTAAGTAGGGCTGCATTCACAACATTAATCCACTATAATACCACTTTAAACCATCATGGCTTCCCCCAAAGAATTCTGGGAACTGTAGTTTGTTCAGGATGCACAACAGGAATCTTAGGTGTCTCTGAATTAAGCACTTTGCTTCTTTTATTTATGGAATGTTTCCCAATGTACACACCCCTACTTGTTTTGCTACATTAAGCACAGTAATAAATTAAAAAATGCCCAGTCCATAGCGATTTATTTACAAAATATATTCTTTGTGTCTCTTGCTATATATACACACAATACATATATGTATAAATGTACACACACAATATACTGACGAATTTCCATTTCCACAAAGGTCTGGCTGTGTCTTTTGGATGGGGTAAATTTTGAAGGATCTCAGCTTGGTGATCCAGACATTCAAGTTTCGGTATGGAGGCTGAACACAAAAGGAGTCACAGCCACAGAAAGAAGTCTAAGCAGGGAGTCCAAGTGCATTGTGAATGTGTAACAAAAGAAATAACAAGAGTGGGGGGGGGTCTAAATTCCCTACTAGGGCAGTGCCCTTATTAGGCCAACCAAAATGTCACAAAATAATATGCAAGTTTTTAAGTTTCACAGAACTCTTCATCGAGCCAGATGAAGAGATAAGGAGAACTCAAAAACTTGCATACTATTCCATGATATTTTGCTTTGTCTAATAAAGACATTGACCTGACAGGGACTTTGGAATATAACAAAAGAATCTAAAAAGACCCCCATCAGGGATCCTTGCAGCCTCCTTGACACGCTAGCCAAGCTGGAAGCCCCCCCACCATCAGGTCTTCCTCCTGCTTCTTCCCCCCAGCAACCTGTATTGACAGGTGGATTGCCTCTGCCTATGGAGGATCAATTTAGCCACTGATAATAGCCACTGATGGAGTTCTCCTCCATGAAGTTGTATAATCCCTTTTTCAAGCCATCACCCATCACCTCCTCCTTTTGGCTTCCAGTTCTGTCAGTTAATCACTTTTGTTGGGGGATTTCTGGTATTAGGAGACTAGGAAGTGTCAGGGGAGTCTTCATAATAACCGAATTCCCTGCACTGCAAAATGCCCTTCTTCCTACCTACCTAGTCATTCAGCCACATTGGCACCATGCCCAGGGCATTGTGTGGAAATTCTGGCGCAGATTTATTGACTCTACAAGAGCAGCAGCAAGCCTTGTCAATCTGGCACCCTCTGGCTGTTCTGGACTACAATTCCCATCAGCCCCAGCCAGCGTATGAGGAAGGCTGAGCTCTATAGCAGCCTCTCTCAACCTGGCGCCCTCTGGGAGTTTTAGACTACAACTCCCAGTTATGGCCATAGCCCAAAACATCTGGAGGGCACCATGTTTGCAATGGCTGGGACAGAGAGTTGGACTTTGATGAGGAGACTTAAGCTCATCCACAAATGTGCACTGACCTCATCTCCTTAGACTGAGGGAGGTTGTGAGGACAGAAGTGTAATTTTTTAAAAGTCTGAAGCAGCAGATATCACATGCAGCGAAGCCCTGTTACCATGAAGTGAAAGCCACTGAATTCAACAGGGATTACTCCTGTGTACACATGGTAAGCCTCACAGAAAGCCAACAGGATTTAAGTTAGCACGTGTTAACACTATACATTTAAAGTGCAATGGCACCACTTTAAATGGTCGTGACTTTTCTTCCCCAAAGAATTATGGGAGCTGTAGTTTGTTAAAGGCACTGAGATTTGTCAGGATGCACCTCTTTCCCTCCCAGAGCTACAATTCCCAAAGTTCCTTGTGAAGGGAATTGTAGCTCTGTGAGGGGAATAGGGGCCTCCTAACAACTGTCAGCAAGCTTAATAAACTATAGCTCCCAGAATCCTTTTGGGGAAGCTGTGACAGTTTAAAGTGCTATCAAATGTACAGTGCGATTGTGGCCCTAGTCACAATAACCTGCAATGGAACTTGCACTGTGATCCTAGGCCTATTTGGATGAAGAAGCCCTACCAGAGTTCAAAGGACTTCACTCCCAGCTAAGAGGGTACAGGACGGCTAGTTGTGATTAACTTTGGCAGGATTGTGGCTACTGTTGCATTCACTATAGATTCGTATCTGTACTGGAAGACAAGGCTAGGACATTGCAGGGTTGTGGGTAGTTCTTTTGTACAAGTACTGACCCACAAACACAGAATTCTTGATTCAAGATGCTTTGTCACCCCCAAACACACTATTGTGCTCCCTAGATTTAGGTAGGCAAGCCTGATCCAAAAAGTTTCCATAACTACCCCCCCAGACCGCAGAGGCTACAGTGAGACGGACATCTCGGCCATAAATCATCATCCAGAGTGTGGACTCCTCTCCCACCCACCAAATGTTGGCTTCCTCAACACGGCTGATGTTCCTCATGTGCGACCCTCGCTTCAGAGGTTCAAGCAACAAGCTCGCTTCCCTTCCACAGCTTGAGAGGTGGAGGCTGCATCAGTGTCTTCAGCAGAGAGCGAAACGGTGTTGTCTAGGGGGCTTTTCTGCTTCTGTTTCTGCACTTTGTTGAAAATGTCTAGGAGACAGGAAGGAATAAATAAAGATGGTTACGAACCCACCCCAATCTCCGAGCAGCGATAGATTCCAGGAGTGCCCCAGGGGCTCACTTTCCTTGGAATGAATGTGTCTTTAGGACAGATGGTTTTATTTGTACAGGTAACTCACAATGTATACACATTTAGCTTGTGCAAATCCAGCTTTACACACTTGGCAATTAAATTAAAAAAAAAAAAATTAAAGGGGGCAAAAATGGGGAGGATGTCCAGGAAAAAACCTTTGCCAATCCCACCCACCATTGCACCATAGTGCTAACTTATGTGCATTATCAGCACCAATAAGCTACCATCTGGGGAAAACCTGAATTTTATGTTTTTCCAGACTGCATGATTTACTTTTTATCTCCATGCGTAAAAAGGCTAAAGGTTTCTGGGTACACACACACACACACACACACACACACACAAATGGGGAGTGGGGGCTTAAAACAAACCCTTCTCCATAGGCTGCAGTCCCTTACTGGAGTAAAGAACAAGTGACAACAAGGAAGACCACCCTCCTCAGCCCTGGCTAGGCCACTGTGAGTTTGGGTACCACCTGCTGGCGGAGGGAGTGGACCACCCCCGGCACCACTATTCCGGTAGGATGCCATTGAGGTGGGCCCCCCTGGACACACGCCACGTGCCAGGCGGCGTGTCATGTCCCCGGATGCCATCACGCCCTCTGGGGAGTGCTAGCCACGCCCCCGATTGCTCTTTGCCCCTGGTAGTGGAGCATGCAGCTTCACCACTGGTACCACCAACTGATGACTCACCTCTCAAGATAGTTTCAAAAGCCAATTCAACATTTGTGGAGTCCAGCGCAGAGGTTTCCATAAAGAGCAGACCGTTGTTTTCTGCAAGAAGAGAGAAGCAGTGAGACCCTATCAGACCTCCATTAATAGAGAAGATAAGATCACCAATTTAAAACTGGGATTGGTAGTCATTCTGTCTTTTTTTATTTCATAATTTATAAAATGCATTCAGAGAATACTGAAACAGTGGACAGAAAGAGAATATAACACAGTGGTACCTTGGTTCCTGAATGGCTTGGCTGACGAACAAATTGGCTCCCTAATGCCTCAAACCTGGAAGTAAGTGTGCCAGTTTGTGAACGTTTTTCGGAAGCCGAAAGTCCGTTTTGGCTGTTGGCATTGTTTCTGGGGCCAATCAGCCAACTAGAAACCACACCTTGGTTTGCAAACGTTTTGGAAGCTGAACGGACTTCCAGAATGGATTGAGTTCGAGAACCAAGGTACCACTGTACAGACAAGAACACAGTGTGTAGCCGATTTAATCCAGTGGATTAATCCATTGTTAAAAGTGCCTGTGATCGATCAGGCTGTAGATTTAATTTTTATATAGTGGCATTGCTCGTTTAGAGGCACTCCGTCTTAAAGCTTCTAACTCTTCACACAAGTGCCGAGAAGATACATGGGATATTGCCTTACACTGAGTCAGACCATTGGCCCATCTGGCTCAGTTACCGTCTGTAGAGATTTGCAGAAGCTCTCCAGGGTTTAAGACAGGAGACACTATCAGCCCCAGCTAGAGACACGGGGGGGGGGAGGGGTTGAACCTGGGACATTCTGCATGCAAGGCAGATGCTGTACCACTGAGCCACAGTCCTTCACTGCAGTGGAGCACAAATCCTTCTCGGAGCCCAATGTGCGAAGCCACAGAGCTGCCCCTTACCTGCATACATCTTGGCTTCCTCCGTTGGGACCTCCCGGGCTTGGGTCAGATCTGTTTTGTTGCCCACCAGCATCACAATGATGGTGGCTTCTGCATGGTCATACAGCTCCTTCAGCCAGCGCTCCACCACATCATACGTCTGGTGCTTGGTGATGTCAAAAACCAAAAGGGCTCCCACTGCGCCTCTGTAATAACTGAGAGATCAGGACAAGGGTTAAGAGAAGGGCATATGAAGAACTAGCAGCAGCAGCAACAACAACAAGGAAGCACGGGTGTCCCACGACTCCTTCTCTTTTCTTTGGAAGTCTCAACATTATTTCTTAAACGAGGCCTTGGATTACAACATACATTTAAAGCGGTACAGTGTCACTTTAAACGGCCATGGCTTCTTCTGCCCCAAAGAATCCTGGGAGCTGCAGTTTGCTAAGGGTACTGAGTGTTGTGACTACAACTCCCAGAGTTCCCTAGGAAGAGGGATCGACTACTGAACCACTTTGAGAATTGTAGGTCTGTGAATGGGGCCTCCTACCAACGCACAGTGCCCTGTGCAAACTACAGCTCCCAGAATTCTTTGGGGGAAGCCATGACTGTTTAAAGGGGTATCACAGTGCTTTAAATGGTGTGAAGGTGGCCTATGTTGGTTCTTCTTTGCGGATCTTCCACCTTCCAGATCTTCCACCTTAGATCTCACTTTTCAAATCACAGTATTAATTAATTTGCACCCAACATAAGGTGACCAGTTATGCATTGCCAAAAAAAAAAAAGGAAAAGAAATAAGATGAAAGAAGTCAACAATTTGCATAAAAACTGTATGTGGGCATTTATATCTATGGATGAAAGCTTACAAATAATTGCTATACTTTAAACAGAGATACAGAACACCTCCCTATAGTGGGGAGGATGGAGGGTGAGTGGTGGGTTTGCCTAGTCTGCTAACCACTGAAAAGTAATTCAAAGCTCCTGCATCCTTTTTTTATGGTCCCTTATTTTTTAAGCCAGCCTTGGACTGGACAGCCAGGCAAGAACATGAGGAAGGTGATGAGCAGGGCTGGTGAGGGTACCAAGGGCCGAACAGAGGTGCCTGGAGGGCCACATAGAAACTCAGAATCACAGAGTTCGAAGGGACCGTGATTCTGAGTCCAACCCCCTGTAATGCAGGAATCATCAGAAAGGCCTTGTTGACAAGTCCTATTGAAATGTCTTTACATGCAGACCCTACCCTTCTTCCACAGAGGTAAGAACAGACTCTCATGCAGGCAGGAAGGCTCCTGTTCACTGCTGGCCGCACTCAGATTTCGTTTGCTACCTAGAAGTAGTTTGGACGTCCTCCAAGCATTATTCTCAGTTTACCGCAGCAACAGATTGCTGTTGACAAAGGGAGGCGGACATCCATAGCAGAACAGGAGGAGGCCATAGGGTCTAGAAACTTAAGCGGCCTCACTCAACGCTGCAGAGTCATGAGCTTAGCTTTCTAACCCGATTAGAGAATCTCTGCAGTCTACTAATTAAAAAGAAAAAAACAAAACATGCAGAGAGTTCAAATAAGTAATAATGCTTAGCAATTATAACTTCCAAGGGTGTAGCTACGTTCATTGTCTTCATTACAACACACTAATCCTGTATTACCTTGGCATCTTAAGAGGCTGATCACTTTTAAGAGTTGCTCTTCCAGAGCACACTTTCGTCAGGTGCATCTGATGACACAGGGCTGGGTCTGTGACCGCTTGGCTCACATTGATCTTATTATCGTCAGGGTGGCACAAGTCCTTTCTGTGGTTTTTAGCATTTTAATACAGTGGCATTGGACTGCATTCATATTCATTTATTTAAAAAGCTTCTGTGCTTGCCCTTCATCAAAACAGGTTGCAGGGCGGGGTGCAACAATATAGATAATATTTTGGGTGTGTTAGGAGCTGCCCTGTCCTTCTGGTCTGGACACGGTCACCAGCCCCAATCTGGGGAGTGGGTGGAGAGAAGAGCGCTTCCAGTGATGGTAAAAACACAGAAAATGCCACTGATGTCACATGCAACTTAAGCTTGCTTTTTCCTCCTCCCTCCCAGTCCTTTTCCCTCTTTTAAGGGGTGTGTGTGTGTGTGTGTGTGTGTGTGTGTGTGTGAGAGAGAGAGAGAGAGAGAGAGAGAGAGAGAGAGAGAGAGAGAGAGGTGGCAAAACTCACTACAGCCATGTGGCCCCTGGAGGGTTGGCTCAGAGGACATGGTGGAGCCTACAATAGCCCAGTGAGACATGTCTGAGAAGCATTTTCAGGATAAAATCACTTGCATCCACCAGGACCTCAACTCTGCTATTATAGCAGACAAATCTCAAGAGGTTTCCTCTTGGGTATTTTAATACGGTGCTGTGCTTGTGTGTTTAGGAACTGTTGCTCCTGTGGTACCTGTGTTATGTTCACAAGTATTTTTTACAAATTATATGTATCTCAAGAGGAACATCATTTGGGGATATTTTTATATATTTTTAGATGAGCACTAGGTCTTCTTTCATTGCCGTTTTAATGCTTCTTGCTTCTTAACCTGTTTTTAGCCTGTTGTTGTTTTAACTTTTTGAAGGTTTTAGAGTATTGTTCATTTTTCTTATTGATAATATTATTGATTAAACTGCTCTGACGTTTTGTTTTTGATTTTACAATTACGCGGTGTATCCACTTAACAAAATTAATAGAATTAGTTTATATATTTATTCTGTAAAATATTGGAGATGCTTTGGTGTAAAAAGCAACTAACAATATCAACACCTGCTTTAGCTTAAACATGCACAGGATCGGGGGCTGAATGAGCATGCAAAGCACTTCCCTTTACAATGGTCCTGCAAGATGACCCGATGTTATTATCCCAATACTACAGAGGGGAGGGCTGAGGCTTGTTCAAGGCTGCGGATCAGGTCAGTGTGGATGTGGCGAGATGTTAAGGGAGAAGGGGGTGCTTCCCAGTCCACAGCCGAATCCCTCCCAATAACTTCTGCCCCACCAGCCCCACCTGTACTTACGCCGAAGTAATGGCCCGGTAGCGCTCCAGGCCAGCCGTGTCCCAGATCTGTGCTTTCACCAAGGCATCTCCCACCAGGATGGTACGAGTGGAAAACTCCACCCCAATTGTGGTGCGGCTGTCATGGTTGAACTCATTGCGGGTGAACCGGGAGAGCAGGTTGGTCTTCCCGACTCCTGATTCTCCAATCAGGACCACTAAGAGAGAGGGAAGGAAGGAGTGAATGCATTGCATTCATTAAAAAGTCTAGGTGCAATTGCATTTATTTACTTTCTGAATCGCTTCCTATTAAAAACGACAACACACAATCGAATCAATGTAGCAATAAACATCACCAACAAAAAAACATATGAAGCCAGTGCTTTTCTTCTGGTGGTGCTCAAGAGTACGCAGTACCGACAGCTTTTTTTCTAGAAGAAAAGCTATTTCATATATAATAAATTCAAAGCCAGTGTGGACACAGAATGGGATTAAAATCTTGACGTAAACAGCTGGCCCAAGGCAGTTTGGCACCAGAGGTAAAACACAAAATGGCACACTGCTCCCCCCCCCCCCACCAGAGAAGGAAGAGTGAGTGAAGATCTACCACAAACAAGTGGGGAATAAAAATCTACAGTACAATCTGTTGCCCCTGTGGATCCTGCCATCTGAGGCATCTGTGGGCCGGTCCATGATCTAGCCCAGCATCCTGTTCTCACAGTGGCTAACCAGGTGCCTGAGGGAAAACAGCAAGCAGGATTCAATCGCAAGAGGACTCTTCGCTCCTGTGGTTTCCAGCAACCAGTATCCACACCATACACTTTAAACAGCCATAGCTTCTTCCCCCAAAGAATCCCGGGAGCTGTAGTTTGTTAAGGGTGCTGAGAGTAGTTTGGAGACCCCCTGTTCCCCTCACAGAGCTACAATGGCTCTTCACAGGGAACTCTGGGAATTTTAGTTCTGTGAGGTGAATGGAGGAGAGTCTTCAAACAACTCAGCACCCTAAGTGAACTACAGTTCCCATGATTCTTCGGGGGAAGCCATGACTGTTTAAGATGGTACCACAGTGCTTAGATGTATGGTGTGAAAGTGACCATAGAGCTGAGTCTTTTGCAATACATCATGGGATGGAGTGGCTCTGGCAGCCCTCCTTGGGACAAGAACTGGGGCTCTGCAAAGGTGCCCTTCTTTGCCTGAGAGGGTCCCATGCCTTGCCCTTCGCTAGTGATGTGATGCTCTCCTGGCCACTGGCCACTCACCCAATTCACTTGCATTATTTTGAAGGCTGCTGCCAGGAACACCAGTGTGTCTGTTCCTTCCTCCCCCTGCCAAGTGCTCCTGAATCCCTTTATTTATAGCTGTGATTTCACGCCCTGAAGACTTTGCAACAATTAACACAACACATTTCCGATTACTACAGGAAGGGCAAATACAACAGGCCATAATTCACGCAAGGTACAGTGTCCTGCAGCTCCACCAGGAAACCCAAACCTGGTAGGTGTCGCTGCCTTCGAAGGCTGGGGAAAGCTAGCTTTGACAATTGTAGAATAACTATGTTTGGCTTCTCAGAATGTGATCTGAGGGCTGCCCGTGGCCTGAAACCTCCATTCAGAGGGACATGGAAAGGTTGCCAGACTACCTGCACTTGTCCCTGTGCTGTTCATTTGTTTGTTAGGATGATGACTGCGATTGAGATCCTCCCGATCAGGGCCCGATTTATTTATTTATTCATTACATTTATATTCCGCCTTTCTTCCAAGGAGCTCAAGGTGGCGTACTGTACCTAGTTCCTCCTCCTCCCCATTTTATTTTATCCTTACAACAACCCTATGAGGTTGGTTCGGCGGAGAGCCCAAGGTCACCCAAGGCTGAATGGGGATTTGAACCCTGGTCTCCCAGGTCCTAATCCAACCCTCTAACCGCTACACCGCACTGCCTCTCAATTTATCAGGCTTATCAGACAGGCTAACATGTACTGTGGCAGCCATAATATGTGCTAGAAAAGCCAGCCGGTATCTTTACTATGGAATTATTTTTCCGTGTTGCTAAACAGCTGGGCCTAAATGACTCTTCTGCCAGTTGCATGGGATGGATCAGAGAGTCTGGCTGTTAACCAGAAGGTTGGTGGCTTGAGCCCTCCGAGGAGCAGCAGTGGGCAGGATTCCTGCATTGCAGGGGGTTGGACTAGATGACCCTCGGGGTCCCTCCAACTTTACAGTTCTATGATTCCCATTTAACACTTTGCTGTCTGTATCAGCTCTTCGGAAACCTCAAATCACAGCTCCTATGAGCAAGAATCCCAAATGATTCTCCCCAACCGAGGCAATACTACAGAGGTCCCTTTTCTACTTTTGCATGTACTGTATTTTTCTGTCTATAAGACGCCCCCGTGTATAAGATGCCCCCTATTTTGGGGGGCTCAAAATTAAGAAAATGCACTATGCACTATCCGTGTATAAGATGACCCCTTATTTAAAACTTCAAAAATTTAGGAAAAAATATACCGGTAGCCTTATACACGGAAAAATGCGGTAGTTTTTCACATGGATTCCTCTGCACCTCAGAGCCTATCACGGGCAGGGGACAGGAACTCAGGCCTGAATGTGGCCCCCCAACTCGCTCCATCTGGCCCTCTGAACTCTCCTCCAGACCACACGCCTCACTGGTCTTGCTTCACACCCTCCTAGACTGTTTTCTTCTGGCTGGAATGTGTCCTTGAACTGTGATAATGACTCATTTGCCTGGGTGGAGGACGGGGAAGGGTGGGCGAGTGTGAGGAAACTTGCCAGTGCTATTTTTCTAGAAAAAGAGGTGCCAGAAGTCACCATGAACTCCTCCCTTGTTCTCTTATAATGGCAACGGCGCCCACCTGAGAGGTGCCCGAATTGAGTTCTGGTGAGTTCTTGCTGAAAAAAAGCCCTGGATCCTCAGAGTTTCCTGGGAAGAGGGACAGTCTGTTAAACAGGATTCTTGGGGGCGGGGGGAGCCATGACTGTTTAAAGTGGTATCATAACGCTTTAAATGCATGGTGTGAATTGAGCCTTCTGCAGACAGAGATGGGGTCTGAGGCTGGAGAAAAGGGGGCAAGTTATTTATCTGCCAAGTACCACTGAATCTGTGTCCTCCAAGCTGGAATTTGAACGCCACCGTCTCAGGGATCATGTTTGCTCCTTTACTAAGAGGTGCAGCTTTATGAAGGCCAAATATTTGTTTTGGTTTCTGAGAAAACCGCCATCCCTTTTTACTTGTTTTTACTGCCTAGATGGGAGTTGTTAGAGAGCTAGAAACTTGACAGTTGGCTTCACTCTGCTTGCTTTTCCTAATGCATGCAGCTCTGGTGCTTCAGAGTCCAGATAAGCACAAACAGTGATCAAATCAGGGCTGGTTTCTGGCTTGTGGATGCCCAGAACACCAAATTGGTGTGTTTTTGTCCCTCAAAAACGCTCCAGGCAACTAGGGGAAAACATCTGGCACTAGCTAGGTAGTTAGCGGGAACTGTTATAACAGGGACAAGGAATACTTTTCAGCCTTGAAGGCAACATGCTCTTCTGCTCAGCCTTATGATGACCACATGCCAATGGTGGGCAGGGCCAGAGGCAGAAGTGGGTGTGGCAACAAATGCAAATTCTACCTTTGCAAAGTACCGGTAGGCTAGTTTCAGGGCTTCTTTTCCCAGCAGTAACTCAGTTCCAGGACATTCGCACATTCATGCACGTTCTTGCTAACTTCCAGCACCTAATTTTCTAGAAAAATAGCACTGCATACATGCAGATGCAGATTTGGTGTTTGAAGACAGCCATTTTCCATTGCTGCAGCATTAGCAAGCTCTAATCCTAACTAACCTGCAGGTGAAGTCTTGCAAAGCTCAGCTTGCAAAGCAGCCGAACTCTTGCAAGATGCTCCTGCCTCACTGAGCAGGCAAGATATGACAAGGCTTCTTTTGAAAGGGGTAGAGGTGCATGGCTTTGCAACTTAACTCAGCTCTCCTCCTGTGGTTGATGGGGAAAGCAAAGAGTCACATGCTTTGAAGTACCAGGAAACAAGGAAAGAGAAAAGCAAATAATCAAGCTGCAGGGAGGAAACTGATCCTATCACTACCAACAATAGTCACTAGGAACGCAAAGTTTGGCCAGCTGATGAGTTGCATTAAAATGAATACAAACCTCAAGTTGGTAGCCCAACCTTCTGGCAATTATTTAGGGTTAGGGTGTGCAGTGACTGCTATCTTAGAAGACGCATTCCTGCTTCTCTTACGCAATGAGGTAGTTGCATACATGCTATACCTTCAAAGCACATTATTTTCCTCAAAGCATTATGGGCACTGTAGTTTATCCCTCATGGAGTTACAATTCCCAGCAACGTTTAACAAACTACAGTGCCCAGAATTCTTTGAGGCACTGTATGGTGTGCTTTAGAGGTATATACTGTAATGTGCACCATCCTTCGGAACTGCTTTCAAATACAAATATTTTGCAAATCTGTTCAGGATAATCTGTGATATGTTAGGATCTCATATACCCTTAGAAGTTAGAACCTAAAATATTTCTACTTGGTCTAAAGCATCAAGAGATAGTGTTCCATCTTATAACTGCTGCTACGATTGTGACAGCTAAAAAATGGGGGGTTACATGCAAATATATCGGAAAAAAATCATAGTAATAAAAAATTAAGTTACCGTAATTTATAAAAGAATACATACAAATCAGCCTAACAGATTTCTGGGAAAATTCGTAATTTTTGTAAAGTTTTGGTACATTTACTCTAATGAAAATGTTCAAATTTACGCTGCCTTCAACGTGTTGAAACATTATGAGTATCATTTTACAGATGTTGAATCTAAATTTTAAAAAGCATAAAAGGTACAGTGTGTACACAACTGCACATTTTGTCTTTCAGTTTATTAAGCTTTAAATGTGTGCAAAATTTAATCAACTAACGCGAACAGACTTAATCAGCCTTGATTCTTTAAGACAGGCACTCTTCAAGCGCCATATGGGTGCTTGACAAAGGATACTCAGCTGCAGCCCAAAGGTGTGAGCCTATTTGTTCACTATTGTCTGCACTGACTGGGGGAGGGGCTGTGGCTCAGCGGGAGAGGCAGGCACCTGTTTGCATGCAAAAAGTCCCAAGTTCAATCCCTGCTGGGATCCCCAGGTAGGACTGAAAATATCCCGTCTGAAACCCTGGAGAGCTGCTGCCAGCCAGTGTCTGCAGTACTGAGCTGGACCAGTGGTTTCTCACCATCACCCCTGATCCTTTCCTAGCTGCGGGTGGCAAGGCTGGAAGAAGAGAGCAAAGAAAGGGCTTGACCGCAGAGCTACAGCCCCTTCAAGTCATTGCCCCGCCTTAGGAATTTAGAGTGGACTTCAAATACCTGAAGGGGTGTCACATGGAAGATGGAGGAGCAAGCGTGTTTTGCTGCTGCTTCAGAGGGTAGGTCCCGAATCATAGGACCACGTGGGTCATCTAGTCCAACTCCCCTGCAATGGAGGAATCTTTTGCTCAGTGTGGGGCTCGAACCCACAACCCTGAAATTAAGAGCCTCATGATCTGCCAGCTGAGCTATTCTAGTGTATTAACCGGTAGATTCCATTTAAAAGAAAGCACATTCGGACTCAACTTCAGGAAGAACTCTCCCAGTGAGAGCTGTGGGATGGACTTCACTGGGATCCCTGCAATGCAGAGGGGTTGGGCTAGATGACCGTTGGGATCCCTTCCAGCGTTACAATTCTACAATTCTATAAATCCTCCCGTGGCTTTAAAAAAAGGGGGGGGGCATCTTGGGTCAACACACAGCTTTCAGGGCAGTCCAGAAAACCCAGCCAACAGTTTTGAAGAAAAGGAATTGGGAGGTGGGGAGAGAGAATGAGGCAAAAACAAGACTCTTACCTTTAAAGACGAAGTTATAATCTTCCTCTGAGGTCCCCATGGCTTGCTGCCCTCCAGGGCCCACTTCAGCTGGAGCAAAGGGGTCCCTTCTCTGCCCTTGTCCAACAAACCAGGAAGGAGGGAAAGGCTAGGCTGCTGGGTTTTTTGTTTTCTTTTGCAGAGAAACCCCAAGTTTAAAGCAGAAAGAGCGTAGAGGGAAGGAGGGAGGGAGGGGCGAAAAGGAGCGAGGTCCACCTGTGCAAAGAGAGGCTCTTGTTCGGAATGAGGGCGGATGGGTGGGGGACCCTTTGAACAAGGGGGTGGCAGGGCGGGAGGAGGAGGGAGAAACCGTGCCACCCAGTCAGGGCAGGTTAAAGGTGCAGCTTCGCCTGACTCAGTGGGGCGTGGACTCTCTGCCGCCGCGCAGGTTGAACAGGTAAGGGCTGAACCCAGCCCCTCCGCGGCACCTCACCTGGGCGGGTGTCACCTGAGCGGAGGGGCTCCTCGCCCGCTTCACCTGGGCTCGTGGTAAGGTCAGGGGGAGGGGAGGGGGAGGGGTTAGGAGGGGCCACTGCCCGTTTCCCCAGACAGCAGCTTGGGCCTTTAGCCGAGGCATCCATCCATAGACCATATTTTCGCTTCCAGTTGAGGAAAACGATGGCAAGGCAGCTTCCAAACTGAGACTTATTTACTGGTTTCTGAAATCAAGCGCAGTGATAAACCTGGATTTGATGCCTGCCAAAAGAAAAAGCTTTGCTTAGGCAAATGACCCAGATATGTATTTTTTTTATTCTGCATGTTTGTTTATCAAACAGTTGGGACTTACTATCACTTGGCAACCCATGCCCGAGAGAGTTGAACAGACCAGGAAATTAACTGCTTTTCTATCGGCCTGGCATAGTTTTATTACATGTGCAATGTGGTTATAGGGCTCTCAGAAAACATGACAACTTGTGGAATGAAATGACTCATTAAATAGGCATTTGGTGCTGGGGGGGTGACTGTAAAAAAGTAGTTGTTTATGAATCACTGTTTTTATTATTAATATTTTATTAGAAGAATTTCATTTATAAAAAGATACGACTGAGAAAAAAAAGTGAGTGAGAATGAAAAAAAGGAAAAATACAGTTACATTACCATGCATTAATATTCAGGTGTGTATATTCTTATTATCCTAATACACATATACTTGTCAATAACCTAATATAGTCTGTGTAAACTCATTCCAAATATCGTCGTATTTATCAAAAAAAAGTCTGTGTCTATAAGTTGTCTGTTCTTATGTTGCCAATGTTGTCAAGCCATTGATTAAGAGGAATTCTTCCAGTTCATCAGTCTCTTAGTCACCATTAAAGCACATAGAATCCATTTTTGCTGTCCTGTTGTCAATTTCCATACAGTGGGTATATAGTTCAAGAGCAAATTCACCTCTGAAAATCTTAATTTTTTCCTCATAGTGTCTTGTTTATATAGTCCAGCACTTTCTCCCAAAACTTAGTGAGTGTGGGACACAGTAAAAGCATACATTTCAAAGAAGCATTTATGAATCACTGTTTATGACTGACATAAATTGCAAATAAAGGGAGGGGCTCTCATTTGCAGTCAACAGACCATTTAAACATTTTTTAACAATTGACAGTAACATTAATGAAAAACCGATACAACTTGAAAACCACAGAATTATAATGCTTAACAGTGTATGTGTGTCTCTGGCCTACGTGATTTAATACAGATCGCCATATTCAAAAACTCTACAACTCTAATGGACTTGCCGCAAGACTTCAATGGCTTACTTCAAGTATGATTAACACTGTACATCACGCTAACACTTAAGAGTTTCATTGAGGGTTAAAATTAACAAAAACTGCTGATGTGCCCTCAGGCATTTCCTCACAATCTTGAGAGCTAGCAACTTGGTTCCTCATTCCAATAAAAGGGAAGTAGCAACTGCTGGGGACGAGAAGCCTGCATGTTGTTGTCAGATTCAGGTAGGTAGCCGTGTTGGTCTGACGCAGTTGAAATAAATATAAAAAAATGTCCAGTAGCACCTTATAAACCAACTAAGTTTGTTCCGGTATAAGCTTTCGTGTGCATGCACACTTCTTCAGATACATCAGTGTATCTGTTGTTGTCAGCCATGCAGCCGTAGTCGGGCTTCATTCCTAGCCTCCCCGTCATAAACCTGAAAAACTAATCCTGTTAGACCAGACCAGAAGGGTGGAATGTTGAAGAGGGAGAAGCCTAAGAGATATAAGGAGTTGGAATTATAACCTGAGGGGAGGTGAGGAGTGGTAAAACTGAGAAGGTCCAGAAGGCTCAATACTTTGTGTTTGCAGGCTTCTGGGGTGTGGTGGGGCAGGGGGGGGGGAGAAGGGAGAGAAGCCTCCACTTCAGAGAATCTACGATTTCAAAAAGTTTCCAGATAACGTTATTTGCAACTGAAAAATAAACCACATCCAAACCAGAAAAAACAGAACGGTCACAGGAGGAGCAATTGGCTTTCTTGGTGATGGTGAATGTTAAAAGGTCCTGGCAGCAACTTTTCCAGAACCATAATTCAGAGAAAGGTGACCATTCCGGACTGAACCACATGCAAACAAGAGTCAGATCATGGAGCCCAAGCCTGGTCTACAGCGATGAACAGGAACTTCATTAGCTATGAACTCCAAAGTGTGGGATTCTCTCCAAACCTGTGTCAAACTCTTGCAGCATTTTGCAGCGATAACCCTGCTTTTTGCAGTGCCCCTCCCCCAATCTGAGTAATTGACACATCAAACTCAACACTGAACACTGCAAAACTTTGACACAGGTTTGGAGGAGACCCCAAATTTCAGGGTTTGCAGTTAGTGAAGCTAAAGGCAGGAGCTCTCTAGGCAGGTGTTACTCCATCTTACCTGGAGAGTGACCCCACACTGCTTTCTAATGCCCCAGCAGAAACCGGTTTTTTCACAGCCTCAGCTGACCTTGGAGCAGCATGAAAAAGGTGGGGGGCAGAGGGACGCCTTTGCAAAAGTCCACTTTGCCAAATACTTTTGGGGAAAGCATGAGGGCCAAACCAGGTTCAAACCATGCTTCAGATGTGGCCCCTCTGAACTGTGGATTCAAGAGCCTAAGGATGTCAGTGACATTTAAGAACACAAGAAGAACCTGCTAGATCTGGCCAATGGCACATCAAGTCTAGCGTCCTGTTCTCACAGGGACCAACCAGATGCCCATGGGAAACTGGCAAGTAGGACCTGTTCACAAGAGCATTCTTCTTATTGTATTTTAGTGTTTTGTTGGAAGCCGCCCAGAGTGGCTGGGGAAACCCAGCCAGAAGGGCAGGGTATAAATAAGAAATTCTTCTTCTTCTTCTTCTTCTTCTTCTTCTTCTTCTTCTTCTTCTTCATCTTCATCTACATCTTCGGCGTCTTCTTCTTCTTCCGTGTTTTCCAGCAACTGGGATTCAGAAGCATTAATTGCCTCTGACTGTGGAGACAGAGCATAGCCATCATGGCTAGTAGCCTTTGATAGCCTTCTCCTCCATGAATATGCCCAATCCTCTTTTAAAGCCATCCAGGTTGGTGACCATCACTGTCTCCTGTGGCAGAGAGTTCCATAGTTCAACTATGCACTGTATGAAGAAGTGCCTTCTTTTTTTTCTGTCCTGAAAGTTTTATAAAATTATTTTATGTCACCTCTTATTTAAACTAAAAACTCCCAACCAGTGTCAACTTTCCTCATAAGGGAGTCCCATATGTTTCTATTGTTTTAATAGATATATATTTTACTCCCCTAGTCCAGAATCAGGATTTTGAGTGACAAGTTACCAGAAAGGCCAAAAAATGTGACAAAGCAGCATTTTGAAATCACTGAAGGTTCCAGCTTTGCACATCAAAAATGCATTGCTTTGGTTATTTGTATCACATCAAGCTTAGATCCCCTTTGGCTGGGTCCCTGAACTCTCATCTAGCCACGTAATAGCCACCTCCAGATCTGCTTTAGGTTCAGGCGACAAGCAGCAGCACGAATGGGGGGAAAGCAGATTATTCCGCATTGTGAAATGAAACAGTGTCGTAAAGCTTAAGTTGATAACCACACGGATGGGAAGGAGACACCAGCTCAGGAATCAATTGTTTCAGAAATTCTCCTGGCATTTGGGAAGGTAGACACCCAAATCCCTCTTTCCATGCGGTTAAAAAGATTCATTCTGGACAGGATGAGAAGATGCAAAATGAAACAACTAGATTAGCACAAAACCACACACGCAGGCTGCTGCAATCTGTGGGGGAAACACCCAGCAAGGCTAAAAATTGCTCTTGTTCAAATGTTAACTAAGCTTTGGGGCAAGAAACTTGCAGCATACAGCTGCCAGGAACAAGGGCACCTCTTCCCCTTTTGATGGAAGACTGACCAGACCAGTTCATCTCTGATAGTTCCATCTGCAGAAGGAATTCCATAATGCAGTCTTCACCAACCTGGCCACTTGGGTCAGCCCCACAGATTCAAGGGGGCTCCTTCCCAAGTATGCACCATTGCAATCCTGATGTACAAGATGACAAAATGGAAGAGGCTGCAGAAGCAAGCACGCCAGCCAGCTGTGTTAGGCTGAAAGCATCTTTGGCACACTAAGCATCCGAAAGACAAATCGGCTTCTCCTGGTGCACATGTAAGAGACAGAGTTGACAAAGGACAGGCTCATTTGGGACCCTGCCCAGGCAGGCAGGCAGGATGCAGGTTCCCAGGAGATCTGCACAGACAAGTATCACTTTAGTGTACAATTATGACCAAAACGTTGATGTGAAAGGGTGGACAAGAGGAGACAGAAAATATAGTTTTGGGGAGTGTGTGAGGTTACTTTTACACACACACACACACACACACACACACACACACACACACAGCGCTGTATCCAACTAATATGTCCCATCAGTGCAAGAATTTATGCTTGTGCAATGGACCTGCTTCCCTGGTGTGCCCCTGCATCCACTCTGGAGGGTTGGGGGAAACCCCAGGACAGACTTAGGGGTGTATAAGGTGGGATGGAAAGAGTGAGGAATTTATTTTTTGCAAAGTCATTAGTGCTGCTTTGGTTACAACCCCTACTGAATGATTTCCCCCATCTGTAAACTTAGCCCTAAGCAAGAAATGAGTCCACCTTTCTGTTTTAAGAGGGGAACTGACACTTCTAGGAAGAGTTCAATGAAGGCACGCACCCCACCCAGCCACCAAGTCTTTCAACACCACCTGTCTCCTCTCAAGAGCATTAGCACAGCAAAGGCAGGCTTAGGAAGGTGTCACTGGCCTTGAAACTAACCCAGCACCAGCTGCGGAAAGGGATTACTGGAACTGGCCAATTAAAAGCAAAATATGAAAGGAATGGAAATGTCTTTTGCTCCTCTGCTGCCACCAGGTGGTTCCCCTTCAGTACTGAATCCCCTTGCATAACAGCAGGAAAATGCTTCCAGAAAGCCTGGGTCCAGATCAGTTCTTCTCCAAACTTTTCAGGTTCAGAGTCTGGAACACTTGAGCAGCTGTGTGGGTTAGTTTGTAAGCGAGCCCCACTGCGTTCTACGGGATTTATTTCCAGGTCAAATATGTACAGGATGGTAGGTGGATGTTTCTGCCAATGCAGAGGAGCAACTTCCCCCTCTTGAAAATTCCAACTTTCCTCAAAAGAGAGACTGGACTCAAATGGCTAAGAATACACTTTTTTATTTCCCCCTCCCACTGTCATTTTCCTTTTCCTGAAACACACTCAAGTGTCTGCACCCAGCGCTCATCAAGGCTGCAGAGAAGTAAGAGTCCACAGGGTCACCTTGGTGCCAGAGCTTGTTCTGAAACTCGCTCCCGACAGGAAACGGGTGCAGCAGGTCGGCCTCGCCTTTGGCCTCCTCCATCACCTGCTCAGGAGGCAGCCACCTGGGTGAGCGGGTCTTCGAGGTACTGGACCAGAGCTTGAGCCTGGGAAAACACAAGGACAGGCGGGTTAGGAACTTGGGAAGCTGCCTTATATACAGAGTCAGCCCAATGGTGCACTGAGCTCAGTATTACCTACACTGATTGACAGAGGCTCGGCAGGGTTCTCTCCCAGCACTATCGGCAGATGCCGGGGATCACTGAGCTACAGCCCTCCCCATAGGGTTGAAAGAATTGGTTGGCTGTGTGCCCACCTCCTCTGCAGAATTCAGGTAAAGCAAACTTGGGCACTGGCTCAGGCATCGCCCTCAACAAGAGTACAGTGGTACCTCGAGTTACAAACACCTCAGGTTACAAACTCTGCTAACCTGGAAGAGTTACCTCGAGTTGAGAACTTTGCCCCAGGATAAGAACGGAAATCGTGTGCCAGCAGCGCAGCAGCAGCAAGAGGCCCCATTAGCAAAAGCACGCCTCTAGTTAAGAACAGTTTCAGGTTAAGAAAGGACCTCCGGAACGAATTAAGTTTGTAACTAGAGGTACCACTGTAGTTGTTGAAAAGCAGAAGCTTCCTAGCTCCTTGCGGCCATGTGCTGGCTGGGGAGGAGGCAGAAAGCACCCACAAGCCCAAATCTCACTGCTTCACATACTCGTTACACCGGTTTGGGGTACATAAAAACGGGGCCGTTGTCTCTCATGACATGAAATGTGGAGCTTTTCAACAGGATGAGCTGAGGTGACTCCGTTGTTAATCGTAGCTCAAGTCGGTAGAGCATGAGACTCAATCTCAGGGCTGTGGGTTCAAGCCCCACATTGGGCAAAAGATTCCTGCTTTACAGGGGGCTGGACTAGGTGGCCCTTGTGGTCCCTTCCCACTCTACAATTCTATAGTATAGTATAGTATCAGAATGATGTACAGACATGTGTGAACCGTACCTAAGTGTATAGAAATCAAATGTAAAACAGTCAAATGGTGTGTGTGTATGAATTAGACCCCAGAGACCTTAATGCCTGCAATAAAATGCTATGAGTGGGATGGGGGAAGAGAAGAGTCCCCAATAAGCTGCCTTGAGGAAGCACCAAAGGTTCTTGGCTGGATGTGTTGCTGCACCTCTTACAGGGAGACACTCTCTGGAAGTAGTTATTTTACTTGTGTCAACTTCCAAGATGGGCTGTCCCACAAGAATAAAAGTAATAAAACCAGGAGCAGGTTGACCCCTTACCTTGGCTTTCAGCATGCCAAATCCCACCGTCTCTTTCGCGTACATGCACAGGAGCAGATTGGCAACGCGGGTGATGGCAACACGGCCCTCCTTGGGTGGTTTTATGCATTGTGCAGGGCAGGGTAGAGAGGATAGAGAATATGAGTGCACAATATTCACAGACTGCAGGGCATTCAGGTTTCTTACCCTACAGAGGTGTTGCCCTATTCAAATTCAGACAAGCTTTCTGCCGCTTTTAATACGGGGACAGCACACCTTTTCCGGGCCAAGGGCCACGTTCATCCTCTGGGGGCCATGTGGCAAACTGGTCATGGCCAATGTGCAGAAAAATGGGAGTGGCAATAACCATTCCTCTCAAGAAGGTCTTCCAGAAGGCTTGCCCACCAGCTCTTCTACCCTATTGAAATAGTAATAATAGTTCATCCTCTAAAATAATAATAATTTTTAAAAGGCGGACTTGGGGTCACAAAGCCATTTGGGAGTGCTAGATATAGCCTATGGGCAAGCCCCCCCCCCTAAGAGCTCTGAAGCAAGTGTCCCACAACAAAGGGAGATTCTCGACCCCCTACCTTCCTCTACCAGTGAGGTTGTAGCGGTTAAGAGTAGTGGAGTGGGGCTCTTGCCTCCACTCAGCCATGAAGCTCTTGGGGGACCTTGGACCAGTCACTGCCTCTCAGCCTAATCTACCTCCCTGGTCTGTTGTGAGGATAAAATGGGGAGAGGGAGAAGTATGTATGCCGCCTTGAGCTCCTTGCAGGAAAGCTGGGATATCAGTGTAATAAATGAATTCCTTAAAGCAGAAGCCCCGTCCCAGAAGTGTGTGTGTCCCCATCATAGGCCTCCTCTGGTGCCTGCTGGAGCAGCTCCAGGCTGCATGATGCCTACAGGCCTTGCTTCACCACCACGAGATGAATACATCCAACCTATTGTGGCTGTTGGCTAATGCACAGCCCAACTACGTGTCACATTCACCAGGTAGCAATTTTGGCAGCTGAGGACCTCAAGTGGCCCCTCAACAGACATGCAGACCCAACTCCCTGTATTGCAGGAGGTTGGACTCCAGGACCATTGGGTCTCTTCCAACTCTACAATTCTATGAATTAAGTCACCATGCAAAACAGTGGCTGGCAGGTTTGCCTCCTGGTTGCCATGACATCCAGAAGGGCAAACCCCACAGGGGCTGATCAGCAACACCTGCAAATCCCTGGGCAAAACTCTGTGCAGAGGGCTTTACATGCGCCATTAAATCAGCAGATTGCCAGGGCTTCAGTGCACAGCATGGGCCGACTTTCCCACCTCCACCCTCTTCTCTGCAGGTTGGTGGAAAAGCTGCTGGAAACCTCTCCAGGCAAGTGCTCCCTTGTAGTGGAGCCACTCTTAAGCCAGCAAATGTGGTTATGAATCCACGTTCAGACTCCAGCTGTATCTTCTAACCTCTTGCCGATCTCCAGCCCAACGCTAACAGAGGTCGGGCTGTATATAGGGTATCCCACAATCACCATGTTCCATCCTTCCAATATCGCTCCTCAAAGATTTCCTGAAGTGCCATTTCATCGTGCATGGAAAAACGTGCTGCCACAAAGGTGTGCCTCCAGCCACACCTGGGGATTTGAGGTTTCATCCTATCCCTGAAATGGATGTTCCCAGTGACCGAGGCATCCCAGTGAACCAGCAGCAGCAGAGGTCGCCAGGATATGCAACACCTCACGATACGTACCATACAGTCCATTAGGATGAACTTCAAGTTATCCTCGTTGAACGCTTGGTGCCCATTCTTGTCATAAGCCACCCAGATATTGCTGGCGATGGCAGCTGTGACTCTGGCATCTGTGTCTCCGTAACCAGAATATGCAAGGAGAGAGCCCTCATTGTTCAGAAGGCTAGAGAGGAACAGCAAAGAGGATTAAATAGTCCTAGAGAATTGTGTCTATGTCTAAAAGTGATTTTGAAATAGATTATCAGATACTTTATTTTATTTGTAACCTGATAGGCGCTCATAGGAGGGTAATGTCCATGCAGCAAATTAAAACAGCACGTGCAATCGACATTTTCCACAGTCGTGTTTACAGACCTGCATCTAACTATTTGTAACGTACTGCTTTAATTCAGCCTCTGCAGCCTGAAGTGTAGCAGTCCAGTACACACACATAAACACACTGCAAGTATGATTTGCTAACAAAAGGAACTGAAATGCTATATAAAATTATATATGCATAGCTACACACACAGAAAGAGACAGAAAACACACTCTCTTGACCAGTTCAAGCCTGAAGTGACTCTTCATATTATAGAGTAGTTAAATCACGATTTACAATATTTATGGTACTGAAGAAAAGACTACAAGGCTGAAATGAATACAGCAGCTGGAATTGTACTGGTGTTTGCATGGATCAGTCTCAATCTTTGTTTGGCATAAACGATACCCTCAAACGGCATGTTAAAAGCTTCATGCGTTTTAGAGTACAGTATTCTGCTTTTGCTAGCCTTTTCAAATGCTTCATTATGTGTAGAAATATAAAGCTCCCCTCCTAGATTCCCTCAAATGGTCGTTTGGGTTACATACGCTTCAGGTTACAGACTCTGCTAACCCAGAAATAGTGCTTCAGGTTAAGAACTTTGCTTCAGGATGAGAACAGAAATTATGCAGCAGCGGCGTGGCAAAAGCAGCAGGAGGCCCCATTAGCTAAAGTGGTGCTTCAGGTTACGAACAGTTTCAGGTTAAGAACAGACTTCCGGAATGAATTAAATACTTAACCCGAGGTACCACTGTATTATTATTAAAGCTAGCCAAATACACCTTGAGGCAGTGAGTTCCACAAGTTGCAGTGCAACCCTCTGCATTGGGACTCGCGAGTAAGCCCCACCAGCTCTGCTTGCCCAAGTACTCACAGGGTGCTCTGGACTCCTCCCGTGTTCGCCTGGCTCAGCACCTGCGTGAGGGCCTTGGGGCGCAGCATCACAACCTTCCAGCCAGACGCTCCCCTCGCAAAGCAGGGCGAAACCTCGCATCAGCTGACCCAACAAGGAAATAACTCTGGGGCATGTTGGGAATTGTAGTCTTTCTCCATCTCAACATCACTTCCGGTTTACCCCCTTCCCCGTTGGAGAGGCTTCACCAACTTGTCGCTAGGAGGTACGTTGCGGAGGGCCGCTCTATCCACCCCACCCTCTCTCGTCTCCTCCTGCTGACTTCGCTCTAGGCGGATAATAACAGCCAAGGCCAGAGATCCCTTTAAAAACCCAAAAGTGGCCGTCTGTGTGTGACTCTTAACTTTTCCTATCTCTGTTAGCCCACGAACGTGAAGAGCGGTTTCCCGATCGCACACTTCCGGTGACACTTAGGGAGGGCTGTTTCCACCACGAAGATGGCAAATGCGGCGCCGCGTCCGATCGTCCACGAAATCTGTGAGAGAACCGCAGAATGGCGGCGGCGGCCCTTCCCACGGAGGCGCCGAGTTCCTACCCGTATTTTGTACGGCTCTTCAATCCTATTCCTGAGTCGAGGTTGGGGGGGGGGGAATTTGCTTCGCCGGAAGTGCTCTTCAAGTAATCGGAAATGATGGTTTCCGCGTCTCTATGGTAGCAGCAGGCAGCGGCGCCTCTCTGGCCCTACCTCCTCGGTAGCAGGTGGGCGGTCGGCCAAGATGGCGGAGCTGAGCGGCGGCGGGCCCGGCTCGGCCGGTGGCGGCGGAGGCGGCGGCGACAGCGGAGAAGGCGGGGGCGGCGGCTCCGAGTCGGGCCCGGGGGGGCTCCTCATCCGCGTGACGGTGAAGACCCCGAAAGACAAGGAGGAGATCCTCACCGGCGAGCGCGTCTCCGTCAAGGAGGTCAGCCGGGGGCGGGGAAGCTCTCGCCGGGACCCCTCAGCCTCTGCGGGCGGAGGTCAGGGGATCTGCGGGAGGCGGCGGGGAGTGCCGTTGTCTGCCTCCCCCTTCTTCGCCTTTTCGTTACCTTCCGGCGGCGGCGAGGAACAAAGGGGCGAGGCGGGCTCTGAGGCGCTGGAAGGATTGGGGGGAGGGGACCCCCCACCTCTCAGCCCGCGCGGCACGGAGTCACGTGGTGGAGCGTCCACCCACCCCTCCCGGAGCTGAAGTGAGGGGTGGTCGGTGCCTGGAGACTGGGCTGTTGGGGGGGGCAGTCCGCGGTCGCCCCCCGCAACAGAAAAGGCGCCGATGGGTGGGATTTGGGGAGGGAGCCGCTTGGGGCTGCCTGTATACAAGGATACTTCGGGCGCGGAACAGCATCCTCAGCTGCACCTTCTCCAGGGTAGGAGGGTCGCAGGGAGGCGGCAAGACACCCCCCGCCCGAGCTTCCCCGCAAAAGGGCTTAGCGCGAGGAGTGGGTTCGGGAGGCCAAAGACTCCCGTTTCCTCCCCGCTTCCTCCGCCAAGACATGCCGGGCTCAGGACAAGGCGGTCAAATGGGTTCCTGAAGAGAAGCAGGTGGAAGAGGAGCAGAGATAAAACATAAGCACCCAGGTTTTGGGGGGTGGTGAATGGGGTCGATCAGAGTGAAAGGAAATGAGGGTGGGTTGGGCAAGGCAAAGAGTTTGGGCAAGGAAGCAAGCGGGCTTTTCTTTCCTGCAACATAGAGGGAGAAATAGTGATGAAGCAGATCAGGCTTGAGGATTTGTCTGAGAGGGGAGAGAATGGGGAAAGGAAGAATGGGTAAAGCCTGGAGAAGAGAATGTGAACAATCTGGAGTGGTTGAGGCGGGATAATGAGGGGAGAAAGAGAAGAAATGAAGATGAGAGTGCCACCTTGTGGGGAAGATAGACAACAGCTGAGTGGATCCAGGAGTTTGTTGCAGATCTCTCTGGGGTGTATGATGCATTGAAAGGGTGGGAAATTTCGAATGGGTTGAAGCCTTCTCTGGGGCTTGGAGGGGAGGTGGCAGAGAGTAATAAAAACATTCTGGTGCCCCCCAAATGTTTTGGACTGCAGACATCTGCAGGATGCCTGGTTGGACAAGGCTGATTTATGTAATAACTTCTCTGAATGTTTGAAGCTCTTCACATAATCCTGATGGGAAGGGCAGTATTAGTTTCCCTATATTGCAGGGTGGGAGGGGGGCTAAGAGACCGAGTAACTAGAGGAGCTTATGTGTTCATAGCAGGGGTGAGACTTGACTTGTGGCGCTCCTGCATCACATGAATCTGCCTGGATGTAGGTGGAGGTCAGGTTAGGATGAAAAGGGAAAGGGCGGAGAAAGCAGACAGAGTGCTGTGTGGATGAAGAAACAGTGTTTGGTAAGGTGAAGCCAGGAGGCAGGAAGACTAAATGGACCTGCGGGGGATGAGGGTTGCCACCGCTTTGCCTTCTTGATCACTCCAAGAATGTCTGTGGAAAGCCTAACCTTCTAAAATGTCTTTTTTCCAGTTTAAAGAAGAGATTTCCCGTCGGTTTAAAGCCAAACAGGATCAGCTGGTTCTGATCTTTGCCGGGAAAATTCTGAAAGACGGGGATACCTTGAATCAGCACGGGATCAAAGATGGACTGACGGTGCATCTGGTGATCAAAACTCCACAGAAGTAAGAGCTTCCCTCTGAAAAGCAGGCCCATTCAGTCAGCTTTAGTTTATATTGCAGATATGTCACTTAGTAAGTGACGGCTTCCCCACACCCCTCAAAAGCCTGGCTCAAAACCTCCTGAATAAGAATTACTTTAAATAGCTCCTCTTTGCCTCTTTGTTTATATACAAACTGAAACATGCAAAACACAGATAAAAACACCATATTGAATTCATAGTAAAAGAGAACAACGCAGTGTGGCTTTAGTAGGTGACAAGCAGATTTAAATAGCAAACATAAATATCCAGGGGAAAACATGGAATGCTATGGTGGTGTCAGCCAGAAGTAGTTTCAAAAGTAAATTACATGTTCTATTCAGGGCCTATGTATCCTGCTGACTCCCCTGTGAAGCTGTCCACTGAATAAGATCTTCATTCCTCTGGGTGTCCCTGCATTTGGTGGTTAGCTGGGTGGCTACTGGAGCGTGTGTGTGTGTGTGTGTGTAGCAGTAGTAGTTCATAGTAGTTAAGAGCCCTTTTATTGGCCTTTGTTGTTTTATCTGTGGCTTCTTCTGTTTTTACCTTACTGGTGGCTTTTTTTAAGGATGAGAAATAAGAGTAGCCACCCCCACCCACCTAACTGTGTGTGGCTTGGGCTTCCCCATTGCAAAATTCAAGGTTCTAAGAGTTGCTGAGCACACACACTAAATTATTCTAATGTATTAATATATTCTAATGTAGGGAGATAGTAGCTTCCTTTTAAATTCAAGGAGAGCTATATGTTCACATAACAGTTGTGTTGTCACCTGTCACTTTCCTTTATTTGCAGGACTCAAGAACCTTCAGTGGCGCCTGCTGCTTCCCCTCCTCCTGTTGCTGCTGCTACTGCTACTTCTGTTGCTGCTGCTACTCCCTCGGCAGCCCCTGCTTCCCCTGCAGCCCCACCTCAGCCTTCAACATCCAGCAACACGCTCTCTGATGTAGGGAGCAACAGTCGGAGGAGCAGCGGATTGGGAGCCACGCCAGGCCCGGCAGCAGATGGGACCCCTGGCGGAGCTACCTCCATCTTGTGTGAGCGTTGCTGAGTTTCTTCTGCTCGGGTTAGCCTTTGGCTTTCCTGTCTTCTTGGGCACCAGTGGGACATTTTGGGGTCTTTGCTCCCACCCCAGCAGGCGTGAGAGCAGAGTTCCAGGGTCTGAGGATCTCAAGGCAGGCAGTTCTGCTTTATTGATTTGTTAACAAAACAAACAAAAGTGCGAATATGTCAGAAAGAAAAAAAATGGGGTGGCTTGTGTGCACCAGATGGATTAGTGGGTTTATAAATGGACTCTTGAGTTTTAAAAGGTTAAGAGAAATACTGAAGGGAAAACCTTCCTAATCACATGATTTATGTGAAAATTGGCCACTTGCAGGAGCCCCAGCTTTGTCTATTCACACTTGTATCCAGGGGTCAGCAAACTTTTTCAGTAGGGGGCTGGTCCACTGTCCCTCAGTCTTTGTGGGGGGCCGGACTATATTTTCCAGGGGGAAATGAACGAATTCCCATGCCCCACAAATAACCCAGAGATGCATTTTAAACAAAAGGACACATTCTACTCATGTAAAAACACACTGATTCCTGGACCGTCCGCGGGCCAGATTTAGAAGGCGATTCGGCTGGATCTGGCCCCTGGGCCTTAGTTTGCCTACCCATGCTCTTATCCTTGTGGGTCTTTTGAGCCTGCCCCTAAGGGTTGTTGAGCTGCTGGGTCTGAGAGCAAGAGCTGGGGTTGTTATATCCCATACTGCCTTTTCAGTAAGCTCTGTGCATGAGCGTAGCCAGAATTTTTGTTGGCTTTTATTGGGGGGGAGGGAGAACCTCAGATTTTGATTGATTTGGGGGGCAGCTGTCCCCCTTGGCTACACCAATGGCTCTGTGTTGGTAGTAGAAGGAGCAAGAGGGAGATGGGCCTTAGGTTTTAGCCATTCAGCCCCAGGCATACCTTTCTCATTCGTGGTTCCTTTCTTTCTGTCTTCTCTCAGCTGGCTTTGGCGGCATTGCTGGACTCGGTCACCTGGGGATGGGCTCTGCAAACTTCATGGAGCTTCAGCAGCAGATGCAGCGGCAGCTGATGTCCAACCCAGAGATGCTCTCCCAGATCATGGAGAACCCCCTGGTCCAGAACATGATGTCCAACCCAGACTTCATGCGGCAGATGATCATGGCCAACCCCCAGATGCAACAGCTGATGGAGCGCAACCCAGAGATTAGCCACATGCTGAACAACCCTGAGCTTATGCGCCAGGTGGGCTGTTGTTTCCCTGCTTGTGGCTTGAGGCAGTCTTTGAACTTTGTTTTAGGCAACACACCAAACCAGGGTTTGCACTAACTATAGTTCAGAGCCCAAACCATTATTGTCTGCTTTCGTCATATTTCTGCTCATGGTTTTCTGTTTGCCCTTCTCTTCTCAGACCATGGAGTTGGCACGCAACCCTGCCATGATGCAAGAGATGATGCGCAACCAGGACCGAGCCCTGAGCAATTTGGAGAGCATCCCTGGAGGGTACAATGCCCTGCGGCGGATGTACACAGATATTCAGGAGCCCATGTTCAGCGCTGCCAGGGAACAGGTAGGCTAGGTCTGACTGTCTCTAAGCAGAACAAAACACTCGATTTAATTAAGATTTCACAAGATTCACCAAGTTTATTGCAAATTCCTCAGACAAGTTGATAAATGTCTGTGACTGGTTACCTCCCTAGCCTTCATGAGCACAGCAGTACTTTGATGTTCTGTGGTTTTGATATGGATCCTGCCAAATTGATTAAAAGTTTTATTATGTAATTCACTCTGGGATTTTTGTACAAAGATCAGTGTAGGAGGTGAATGGCAAAAACTGTTCGTACTTTTCAAAGATTAGTATGCAAATCAAGTCCTCAAAATTAAGTTAGTCATGTCCATAAACTTCAATGAGTCTGCTTTGAGTAGGACTAGGATAAGATACAGCCCTGTGGTTACAAGTGTGCAAGCACCCAAGTGTTAGCGATGGTTGGTTTTCATTTTCTCTCTTTGTTTCTGTGGTGACAGGGCAAAAGCTATAGTTTGTCAGTTCCAAAGATCACATCAAGCTGTTGCTGGTCTGCAAACCAGAGTTTGTTTAAACCATGTTGTTTGACGGGTTTAACCATGGTCTGTCAGTTCAGACATCACACCAAATCATAGGTATGCTCCTTAAGTGTGGTTTGTGTGCTGTTTGAATAGAGTCAGAGACTCAGGGGTGCTTACAGTAAATAACGTAGCAGATGGTAAACATGTATTTGGTGAAACCTGCAATTTAAATCAAAGCTGTTTTGTAATCCCAGCACACCTTCATTTCATTTTCTTGCTAATCCTGTGAAGCAGAATTCATCTGAGAGTTTGCAGAGTCACTCATTGAGCCAAATCTTCTCTGTCTAGTTTGGCAATAATCCCTTCTCTGCCTTGGCCGGGAGTTCCGACACCTCGAACTCGCAGCCCCTGCGGACGGAAAACCGAGAACCGCTGCCCAACCCTTGGAGCCCCACGCCTGCCTCTCAAGGCCAGGTGCCAAGTGGCGAAGGGAGCACCGGCTCGGTGACAAGCCAAAGTACACCCACTGTCTCCAACCCTTTGGGGATCAACGCAACCAACCTAGGATCTGGTACGTACGTAGCTAGTATGGAGTCCGAGGGGCGGTAGGTGATCCTGGCAGCTGTGCGTTTGCACTCAGAGCTGGCCTTTCTAGATTACAGAACTGCTCTTCATTTCGAAGTGTGGTAGTTCTGTGGTTGCTTAACCTGAAGATTTTTGACTGTTCCGGAGAGATGAGAATCGGTTGACATTTCCACTCTACCACAGTGACAGTTTAAGAACCGGGATTATTGCTCAATTGAATGGGAAAACCCTCTTACTTTAGTGTGAGGCTCTCATGGGTGATAAGGAAAAAACATTGTCACCCCCAATCTCAAAATCTGGTTGCTGAGCCAGTGAGAGCCAAGTTGGCATAGTGGTTGGAGTGTTGGACTAGGACCTGAGAGATCAGGGTTCAAAATCCCCACTTGGCTATGGGGGTCAGTGCTGCTCAACCATACCTACCTCACAAGGCTGTTGTGGGGATGAAATGAGGAGAACCATGTACGCCACATTGAGCACCTTGGAGACAAAGGTGGGATAAAGAAACAGTAAGTAAATAAGTCTCGTTACTGTTTTCTACCAGCTAATGCAATGGCATACTGGTATTAAGTAACTGACATAGGTTAAGTCAATTCTGTTTAACTGTTTAACATACTTAACCGGTTATTGATGTATTCGGAGCTTGTGGTGGTCCTTTTTTCTGGAAGGATCCAATAGGTGGCTCAACAGGGAGGGGAAAATCAGGTTTTGTTAATCACGTTCTGTGTATTTCATGCATGTGCATTAAGTGAAAAAATGTACATTGATTTGCCCCATCATTCCCACAAAACAACTGTTTATCTCTGTCATGGCACTTTTTGAATTAGGAAAGGCTTTTGGGGGGTTTTAGTGGTTTGTATCTGTTGGGAAAAGAGCAGGGATCTCATTACGTATATTGTTCATTGCTACAGTAAAAAAAAAGATACCTTTTTGAAATTAAAGTTTTTAAAAAGACATCCATGTGACTGCTGTAAAAAACCAAAAGCCAACAGAATTCTGCCAAAGGGTTAAAATCAGAAAGGGGGTTGGCTAGGCTTCCAGTGACCTTTTAATTCAATGAACTTAACCCAATTTTGGGACTTTGTTTTGAGATCCCTGGTTTTGTTTCTGGACTGTGATCAGGAAGCAGCTTCAGGCATCTTGCCTCATCTAGGTTGGCAGAGCTACATGTTTGTTGGCTGTTAAATTTTCAACTCTCTCCCCTTTGTTACAGGAATGTTCAGCAGCCCTGAGATGCAAGGTCTTCTGCAGCAGATCTCAGAGAATCCCCAGCTCATGCAGAACGTGATCTCTGCCCCTTACATGCGTACAATGTTGCAGACGCTAGGCCAGTACCCTGACATTGCAGCACAAGTGAGTACAGCCCAGTCTGCATTCATGGGGCCCAATACGTGAAGGAGGGGGGGGTCTGTTAGCCAGGAAGCCTCCTTTTGGTGTGATGTTTAGCAGTGCAGCGCTCTTACCTTAGCAAAAGCGATTTCAGATCTGTAACTGACAAATCTGCAGCAGAATCTCATGACTCCTGCACTCTCACGTTTGCTTTTTACAAGTCAAGTTGCAGTGTGTGCTGTTTGCAGAATGGGCCCCTTCATGTGAATTGATTACTAGATGTGGAATTAAAAACTACCAGAAGGAGAGCCCTGCAGCTGGATCAGTCCAGTGGCCCGCATCCTGGCCCTCAAAGTGGCCAACTAGATGCCTGTGGGAAAGCAGCAAGCGGGACCTGAGTACAGGAGCCCTCTCCCCTCCTTCGGTTTCCAGCAACTGGTATCCAGAAGTATTGCTGCCTCCACCTGTGGATCAGTAGCCTCCTATGAATTTGTCTGATCCTCCTTTCAAGCCATGTAAATTGGTGGCAGTCGCTGCCTCTTGGGGGAAAGAGTTCCATACATTAACTACGTGCTGCATGAAGAAAGACTTTCTGTCATCTTTCCCGAATCTTCCAAAAAGGGAGCAGGAATAGACTAAAAAGATCCTATATTTGTGTGCTTTTGGTGGCATCAGAATATGCTGCTGTTGCCTAGCTGCATGGGACATGTGCTAGGAATAACAACTTCCACCTTCCTGAGCTGCCTTTGCTCTTCTTTGCAGATGATGGTGAATGTTCCCCTCTTCGCCGGCAACCCCCCACTTCAGGAGCACCTGCGACTCCAGCTACCTGCCTTTCTACAGCAGGTGCGGCATAAACAGTGTTGTCCTTGATTTCGGGATTAATAGTTTACTCAGGGCTGGACTTCAAAGAAGCTTTGTGTAGAGGCTGAGAAACAAAAATCCATAATGGACTGGCCAGGCCCTTTTAGTGATTATGTCACAATAATAATTTTCAGGTCTGCAGTCTCCCTGCTGTGGAGAGTCCTTGTTCAACGTATTTATTTGTGGCAGCCCTATGAAGCCGCAGAGATCTGTCAGTATTGTCTACTCTGCCTGGGACTGGTTCACCATTGTTTTGGGCTGAGAAAGGTCTTTCTCATTACCTGCTGATGGATCATAATATTTTTTTTTTCTTCTAGGCACGCCTTTGGCCAATTGGATGTTGGGGTTTGGATGGAATGCTAAACTCAGTATTACGTTCATCCGCATTGGGCTGGTGTGGTCCCCACTCCGACTCTTGACACAGCCACGCGTGTTAGATATTGGAAGCTTTTGCTTCAGTTTTCAACATGCCATACTTAAGGCTAACCACAGTTCAGTTGGGCTCAAGTATAAAAAGAAACTGTGGTTAGTTGAAAAGCAAAGCAAAACTTGTTTGAAGGCAGCCTTTCCATTCCTGACTTTTTGTCTGGTTCCTTTGCTATTATTTAGTTTACATTCTCTGTTAGAGTTTATTGCTGCTGTCATTTTATTTGTAGATTTATTGATTTGTGGTTGTTGTTGTTTTTAAAAAATTGATCCTATCGTGAGCCACCTTGGGTGCCTCATATTGATAATGATAATAATCTGTTGTTAATTTGAGATACCAGAGATTGAATCTGGGACCTTTTGTATTCAAATCGTGTGCTCTACCGCTGTGTTTGGGTCTGCAATAACTGCAGTTGACAGACACAGAGAGCGGCATGCCTTGGTGGCAGTTGAACTGATACTAAAATCCAGTGTATCCAGTGACTGGACAAAAATGAAAAAGGAGGTTGCCCAGTGCCAGTGAAAACCCCCCAAAGGTTGAATATCACCAGATGGCAAAAATGCAATTGAGTATTTGAATAAAATGCAGGATGGAAACCATCGTATTTTAATAAAATAGTCATATTTTAGGTATAGGATTGTTTAGAATAGCTATGAGACAGAATCACTTAAGCTCTCATCTGAAAGCTCAGTTAACATTGAAAAACTTCTTGTTTTGAATTTTACCAAGAGCTACGTTATAAGTGAACAATGGTAATCTATAGGATTAGAGGTTGACAGCTGACCTTTTTCAGGCTGAGGGCTGCATTTGACCCATGGTGGAGGGGGCATAAAAACCTTTTGGCATAATCAAATCACAGCAGTAGCCATTAGTAAAACTGTTAAAGTTATAATAACAAGACATATTGTGTGGAGACGTGTGAAAGAAGGCCAGATTTGGGCTGTGGGTTAAGCACCCCTGCTAGAGAAACACAGTGCTGGCCGTTCAGTGACAATCTAGCAGCTTCACAGTACTGGCAGTAGTATCAAACCCTTCCGGTAGCCAATACAGTACCGTCAAATTTTACACAGGGGTAAAATGCATCTACTCAAACCCTTGCAACGTCCCCCACAGAAGCATCCCTTGCCTTCAGGAGTCAGTGAGCTGAGTAGGCCTTGAGCTGTAAGCAAAAGCATAGAACGTTTGAGCTCTCTGCTTTGCTTACTGAGCAAGGCCTGCTCAGCACGCCGGCTCTGGGATGCAAGATAGCACAGGCCTATCAGAGATCTCATGCGATCATTTCCAGGCTTCCTGAGCTGGTGTGCCAAGAGGACCTTCTTGCCTGGTGTACAAGGCAGAGAGCTTTTTCACACTGGAAAAAACTGGTGTGCATTTCATTTGTGCAGTTTCAACCAGCTGGCCTTCAACCGTGCAAGGTTGGAATTGCACTAGTTAAATGCGTTAAAGATGTGATTGAATTGTATCCCAAATCTTAAGCTTTCTTTATGACTAAAGGACCAGAGTAGAAGACATTGAAGAGAAGCAATCCACAGTTCCCTTGAAACCGGTGGCTCACTTGTGATTTTTGTCGCCCCCACCCCAGATGCAGAACCCTGATTCTCTCTCGATCCTGACCAACCCTCGTGCCATGCAGGCCCTGCTGCAGATCCAGCAGGGGCTCCAAACGCTGCAAACGGAGGCCCCGGGACTGGTTTCCAGGTAACGTAGGAGCTGACTCAGGCCTTGGGGGCACTGCTGCAGGGTTCAGCCTCTGAAGAAGGGCAGCAAAGCAGCAGGAGGTTCTTGCTCCTCCCGCTTTCAACTACTAAGATCAACATAGAAGTCCTTTCTGTGGGCGTCCTGGAAACAACACGATGCATAATGTTTGTGTTAACAATATATGTGGCAAGCCTGTTCCTGGAAATTCTGTGTGTGATGTAATACGGCGGGGTAAAGACAATACTGTTTCTGGCTTTTTGTTACGTTACTTATTAAGACTTTCTATACTGCCTTTCATGTTAACATCACAAGGCTGTGTAGAAAAGGGGAAATTGCATTTAAGCTTAGCTTATGGAATGCAAAAGTAACCAGGGTTAAGTCAAAACAGGCATTGTAATAACTCAATTGGTATCAGTGTCCAGCAAAGGCCTGAGAGAATCAATCAATACTTTTTTTAAGCAGAGACTGAAATGCAACCAGTGTTGCAAACTGGAAACAACAATTCCTGCCTTTGTAGATTTCTTTTTTGAGTAGACTCCAGAAATTAATAGGCCCAAATTAGTCACACCAGTTAACATTAATGGGTCAACTCTTTAACACTGGCTACAACCAAGAATCTGTGGCAGACTTAACCATATCTCCCCTGTTCCAGTAGCTGCAACACTCTGTGATTTTTATTGTGGCCAACCTCTGCAGAAGGCTTGCTTCAGGTCCCTAAAGTCGGCCGCCTTCCCTCAGGGATTTGCTGCCTTGCGCTAAGTAGCTTTCGCCCTGTCTCATCTTGCAGCCTTGGGACTTTTGGAGCCCCTCGCGTCCCTCCACCCTCTGCCGGAGGAAGCACAATCCCCGAGACCCCCATCTCCTCCGCTTCAACACCTGCTAGTGCCTCTCCAGCTGGGGACAGCAACCCCCACCAGCAGCTCATGCAGCACATGATCCAGCTACTGGCCGGTGCAAATTCTCAAGTAGGTAGTGGCGCATTTCTGTCCTGAGTCTTTGTCCTTTCTTCCATTGACCCCTTTTGGTTGGGTGTAGTTCAGTCTCAGGCAGACATATGAATCTGATGTTTCATCGCACAGCCCAGCACTTTCTACTCCTGTCTGGCACAGCCTTTCTCAACTCTGCTACTGGGTGTATAAAAAACAAAGTGCCATCTCAAGGGCCGTGGTCCCAAGCTGTATAGGGACTTGCATGTTAGTACCAGCACCTTGAACTTAGCCTGGTAGCAAATGGGCAGCCAGGGCAAAGCCCACAAGTGAGGTGTTATTTGCTGGTGTTAGTTGGTCCCCACATGCAACCAAGTTGCTGAGTTTACAACAGCTGCAGCCTCTGGATAAACCCCAAGGGAAGCCCTTCCATAGAGCATGTTGCAGTAATCCAACCATGAGGTTACCAATGCATGGACCACTGGTCAAGCTATCGCAATCCAGGAATGACCATACTGTCTTAGTCACAGAAGAGAGTATCTCACAGACTACAGTGATCTGGGTGTGAAAGGGCTGCTGGAAGCCATGGGTGCATGAGGACAGGGGTTGCAGTTGAGGGGTTTGGGTAGGCCGCTTGGTCTGTGCCAGATTACCTGCCTTGAGCCATGCTTGCTGTACAGTTCACCTCTTCTCTCTCTCTCTCTCTCTCTCTCTCTCTCTCTCTCTCTTCCCCCCCCCCCCATGGCAGGCGCAGAGTCCAGAGGTCCGGTTCCAGCAGCAGCTTGAGCAGCTCAATGCAATGGGCTTCATCAACCGTGAGGCAAACCTTCAGGCGCTCATTGCCACTGGGGGAGACATCAATGCCGCCATCGAGAGACTCTTGGGCTCCCAGCCTTCCTAACATCGTAGGCCCCTCCAATCTGCGACATGATATCAAAACACAGACCTCTCGAGGATTGTCATTGTCAGGCCCTCCGACAGCTGTCCATGAATTTAAAAACTGGAACAATAACTCCCCCCTTCAGTTCAGTGCATCCCGTTCTATGTTTTCCTCTGAAATGCTTCAAAAACTGGCTTGTGCATAGATGATTCCAGTTCTTCAAAAACGGCCATTTTGAGACATGTTTCTCCCCTGCTTCCCTCTCCACCCACACCCTGTTCCCCCCAAAATGAGGCTCCTACTCTAACTGGTCAAAGTGTAACTTCTAGATAACCCAAATAATTGTGTTGGATTAGCTCGCTTTTAAAATCATATAAAAGCTGTATTTCTTTTCTTCCCCGCCCACCTGCCTTCTGACCAAAAGTGAAATATGAAGGGAATATCTGCTCCCACCAACTCAAAAGACTTTTTCTCATCAATAGTGATGAGAAAGGCACATGATTTGGAAATGCCAGTAGGCAGGAAAAAAGGAGTGGTCCTTTTGCACAGTGACTCCAGCGCCTCAAACCTGGATGGACTTGAGCATCATGCTGCCTTCCTGCTTTTATCTTTAGTGGTTATGGGATGTCAAGATGTGGAGCTGGAGTGGGCGGCTGAGATTACCTGAGAGCATTTGCCATTGGAAAGAGGTGCTGAGCTGTCCTCATAAGGTGTGGTGGCTCTTGGGTTAGAATAATGTTTTGTTATCAGCCTCCCTTCTTTGGAATGTGAGCTGCCTCCTTGATGCATCCAAAAACATGACTTGCTATTTTTCTCCACCCTCCTCTCCCCGGCCACAGCTCCCAGTACTTGCCATTGGTCCTCCAGTCAAAGGTGCTTTGATGCAGCAGACTTTGGTGGAGTGGTCTCTGTGTTGCATGCTTTTCGAAAGAACAAGGGCAAAGAAGGGAGCTTGGGGAATCCTTCACATCTGTGGGATGCTATTGATAGTTCTCCCCCCCCCCCCTTTTTATTCCCTTTCTCCCCCCCCCCCCCCCCCCGGTTTTAGTTCAGAGTGTTTAAAAATCTGATTGCTAAAGAGGCTCTTGAGGGCAGTGTAATCTGCAACAGAAATTAAAAGTTTTTATCCAGGAATAAAATGCACAAAGCATCTGTCTTTTCTCCCCACCCCCCTTCTCTTTGTGTATGTGTGGGGAGTTCATTTATTCTCTGTAGGCATGCAGCCTGCCATGGCATTCCCCACTTGGTTGAACAGAGCCAGTTCTCCCTTGTGCTTGGCAGGGAGATCAGTGGATGACATGTGGATAATCTCACTCTGCTTCAAGGCAAGACCTACCTATCGCTTTTCTGCCTTTGTGCCAGTCCAGCGTATTGTTTAAAAGATCAGAGTACTGTGCCACAGTGACTTCGTATGGGTTCCCTTTTTATTTTTAATCCCTTTCCCACTAGCTAATAGCTAATGCTGTTCTAGGCTGCATCAAGAGAATTATAGTGTCCTGGTCAAGGGAAGTAATAGTCCTATCTATACTGCTGTGGTCAGACTGCACCTGAAAAACTCTGTCCAGTTCTGGGCACTGCTATTTAAGAAGGATATTGATTAAGATGGAATGTGTGCAGAGGAGGGCAATCACGATGACCAAGGGTCAAGAAGTGGAACGATTGGGGGAGTTGGGTATGTTCAGCAAAGAGGAGACTGGGGGGAGATAATGATAGCCATCCTCAGATACTGAAAGGGATATCACATGGAAGATGGAGCAAGCTTGTTTTCCTCCCGCGCTGGAGGGTAGAGCTCAGTCCAATGGATTCAATTTACAAGAAAGGAGATTCCAACTGAACATTAGGAAGAACAGTAGAAACTGTTTGACAGTGGAACAGTCTCCCTTGGGAGATTGTGGTCTCCTTCACTGGAGGTTTTTAAGCAGAGCTTGGATGGCCATCTGACACTGGTGCTTTAGTCCAGAATTTAGGACCCTCGAGGTCCCTTCCAATTCTACACTTCTATGATTCTACTGTATCATATATGGCAGACCACATTTGGTGGGGTGTGTGAACAGGATTCTCTTGTGATTTGCACTACTGGCCCCATTTGCTGCATCTACCATAAGCATTTCTATAGGGGTCATACAATAGAACATGTTGAATTGTAGAGCTGGAAGGGACCCTGAGGACCATCTAGTCCAGCCCCCTGCAGCGCAGGAATATGCCGCTGTCCTATATGAGGATTGAACCTGCAACTGTGGCATTATCAGCACCACACACTAACCAATGAAACTACCAGGTGGCTTTTTAGTTTAGAACAAAAGGTAGCTGAGGACCGATACGGCAAGAGGTTTTATGGGGATAGAAATACTTCTTTCATCATGCTAAAACAGGTTACTCAATTTAATTGATAGGCAGGGTATTCAGGGCAGGCAAAAGGGATTTGGAGTTTAACAGACCAGATACCATATTTTTTGCTCTATAAGACACACCAGACCACAAGACGCACCTAGTTTTTGGAGGAGGAAAACAGGAAAAAAAACATTCTGAATCTCAGAAGCCAGAACAGCAAGAGGGATTGCTGCGCAGTGAAAGCAGCAACCCCTCTTGCTGTTCTGGCTGCTGGGATAGCTGCACAGCCTGCATTCGCTCCATAAGATGCACACACATTTCTCCTTACTTTTTAGGAGGGAAAAAGTGTCTTATAGAGCAAAAAATACGGTAATTAATTTTACAGCATTTGTTGCCAAGCCAAAAGGAGAATTGGCTAAGTGTATGGAGATGGAGGAGGAGGATGGTGCTGAACTACTGGACTGTAGCCTCCTCACAGATCCTAAGGTCTGTTTTGTTTCAGGTTGAGAGGGAGTTGCAAAATCACTGGAAGTGCTTCTGTGTGAGGCGTTGGAAAGGGGCAGGTCTCTAGGCTGTAGTGAGGAGGTCTAACTGGAAGTGCCAGAGATTGGAACGTCTTCGCATTTTGCATTCCACCTCCACAGGCACGCAACTGTGAACAGCCATTGTGTGCTGTATTCTTTCAATGGCAACTGGGTGCCAGAAATGCCCATGGTGGCTCTGGAAACAAGATGAAATGCAGCTGTGAATTTGCTGCAATTCCAAGGCATAGCTTAATTTAATCAACAAGAGAGCTACCTGTGTTAATTTCCCCCCAAAAGAAATCCATTGGAAAAAACAGGAAGCTTACTTATCAAGCTTACCATGGCAGTAGCATGGTGTGGGATAATTTCTGGAAGACTTCATTTTTTGATCATATTATATGGGTAAAGGAGTTCTTAGCTTATTTTGCCTTGCCTTAATGAGATGCCTCGGGGGGGGGGGGACAATTGCAGCCGAAGCCTCTACTCTTAAAAGTTCTCAAAGAGATATTGGATCAGGTTCAACTTCTAAAGCTGATTCAGGAGAACCTAGCAGTTCCTAATGATAAAACGTCCTTCTTAAAGGCAATGTTGTTACTCTCAAAACTGACATCTCTGTTTTAAGTCCCTCTTATTCTCAGACAAAGATTGAATCATTTTTTGACATGAATGAAAATGGATAGGCCTATTTCTTTCTATTTGGACACCTGCAAAATATTTTTAACTGACTGTTTTTCTTCTTAGTAATACTATTCTCTGTTTTTTATCTTTTTATAAGTGATTCAAATGGGAGGTAATTTTTTTGCTCTTTTCCCTTTTTAATTATTTTTCCCCCTCTTCATTTTTTAATGCTATTATTTGAAACTCAAACTATGTCCTTGTTCTCCCTGTGTGTGGCAATTTTTCTTTTTTATATATATAATAATATTTATTATTTTCAGTACATAAACATAACAAAAGAAAAAATTGACAATAATAAAGAAAAAGCATAAAATAGAAAAAGAAAAAGAGTATAAAACATAAAATACAGTAAGTCATCACAACATTGACAAATAGTTAATTAAATTCCATTTTCGTAAACATATTATTTGACTTCCTCAAATCTTTTCCATCTGAGTTTCTTAGTAATTATATGTAGCAGTTTCCAATATCAATCTTTCATAATAACATATCACAGTCATAATCATATTTCCTAACTTTTATTATCGTACATTTGCTTCTTTATATATTTAATCCTAATTTAATCCTTGGCCTAATTCTTTCAAGTGATTACATATCTTTAATATTACAATATTTATTCAAATAGACTTTAAATTTATTCCAGTCTTCTTGGTGTTCCTCTTCTTTCTGGTCGCGGATTCTCCCGGTGAGATCAGCCAGCTCCATAAACTCTATCATCTTCATCTGCCATTCTTCAACCGTTGGTAATTCTTGTGTTTTCCATTTTTTGGCTAGCAAAATCTATGCAGCAGTTGTGGCGTACAAAAATACTTTTACATCTTTTTTGGGCAGTTCAGCACCTGTTATTCCAAGGAGAAAGGCCTCTGGTTTCTTCATAAAAGTATATTTCATCATTTTTTTTAATTCATTACAATTTTTTCCCCAGAAGTCTTTTACCTTGGAGCAAGTCCACCACAAATGATAAAAGTACCTTCCTTTTCTTTACATTTCCAACATAATTTATCACTATTGTGGTAGATCTTCGCCAATTTAACAGGGGTTAATTACCATCTATACATCATTTTCATTACATTCTCCTTTAACATTGTACATGCAGTAAACTTAACCCCTTTCTTCCAAAGTCTACCCCAATCCTCCAACATTATATTATGTCCCACATCTTGTGCCCAATCAATCATAACCGATTTTACTTGCTCATCTTTTGTATGCCACTCCAATAACAAACTATACATCTTAGATATGTTTTTAACATTAGTATCTAACAACTTCGTTTCCAATTTGGTTTTTTCAGTTGCAAAACCTTTTTTCTTGTCAATCTTAAATAGTTCATTAATTTGGTAGTATTGAAGCCAGTTTACCTTGTCTTTGATTTGTTCAAATGATTTTAACTTAAATCCCTCCCCATCATCAACCAATAAATCTGAATATCTCAACCACTTATTTTCCATATTAAGCTTTTTTTTGTGCCTGCGCTTCCATTGGTGAGATCCTTTTGGGCATTTTTCTTACCAAAAGGTCCTGATATCTAATCCACACATTGTATAGTGCCTTCCTAATTATATGATTCTTAAAACCACTATGGGCCTTTATTTTGTCATACCAAAGATATGGATGCCAACCAAACCTATTGTCCAGTCCCTCTAAATTCAAAATATCTTCATTTTCTAGATGAATCCAGACTTTAATCCAGCAGAAGGCCGCAGCCTCAAAATATATCTATAGCTCAGGCAGGGAAAAACCTCTTTCTTTTGAATCCGTAAGTAATTTATATTTAATTCTCGGTTTTTTCCCTTGCCAGATAAATTTGGACAGGGCCTTCTGCCATTCTTTAAAACATTTGACATTATCAATAATAGGTAAAGTTTGAAACAAAAACAGCATTTTTGGCAATACATTCATCTTAACCACTGATATTCAACCCATAAGTGAGAATTTTAAATTTGACCAAATCTCTAAGTCTCTTTTTATTTCATTCCATACTTTCTCATAAATATCTTTATAGAGATTCAAATTATTTGCTGTTAAGGTCACACCCAAATATTTAACCTTCTTCGTAAATGCTAGGCCTTTTTTTATATAAGGGTTTTTCTTTCATCTTCATCTAAATTTTTGTCCAATACTTTGGTTTTGCTCTTGTTTAATTTAAAACCAGCCAGCTGCCCATACTCCTGTATCATCTCCAGTGCTTTCACTGCACTGATCTCTGGATCCTGTAAAGTTAGAACCAAGTCATCAGCAAAGGCTTTTAATTTATATTGCTTAGAGCCCACTACAATACCCTTGACTTTCCCTTCTTTTCTCAAACTATTCAGCAAGACCTCCAGGACCAAAATAAATAATAGAGGGGAAAGCAGGCACCCTTGCCTGGTTCCTTTCTCAATTTTAATTTCTTCCGATACCACATTATTAATAATAATTTTAGCTTTTTGTTCAGAATAGATCGCTTTGATACTGTTTAAAAATTGTTGACCAACCTCAATACTTTCCAATTTTTTCCCCATAAAAAGCCAAGAAATATTATCAAAGGCTTTCTCCGCATCAATAAACATTAATAATGTATTTCTTATTCTTTCTAATGTATTTAGTATTTCTTTTAGCCTCTAATCTTTCCAAAATATCCACTATATTTCTAATATTATCTTTCATATGTCTTCCAGGCATATATGTATATGAATATATGTATATATTCTGATAGAACTTTTTTCAATCTATTAGCCAGAATATTTGCAAATATTTTATAATCCACATTAAGTAGTGAGATTGGTCTATAATTCTTTACATCTGATCTCTCTTGCTCAGATTTCGGTATCAGTTATAAATGCGTCTCTCCAGGTTTCAGGTGCCCTCACCACTCTCAATATATTATTACACATCTCTGCCAAAGGCTGTGATGGCTTTGCCTGTTGCTTCCGCCATCCCAGAACAAGATGGCCGCCCAGGAGGGGACAGGTCAGACTTCTTCTCTGACAGGGCCCAGTGTTCTGAGGCAGGGACTTCTCATTCACCCACATGCTACACGTGGATGAGTAATGCTCCTTTCTGTGTCAACTGAGTTGAAGGGCCGAAAGTTCTCCTCCCTGCAAACACTGAAATTGAAGAGTGCTAGTAAAACAATCCCCTCTGATTCAAACAAGGCCTGTCACAAGGGAGCTCTTCTTCTGTGCCCTTTCCTCCACAGCAATGTTGGCTTTCCTTCCTTGCGCTCATCACCTCCACCCTATGGTGTCATGGCATTAGGTGCTGGCCTGCCGCATTATCTTGAGGACAAATCAACATTGACTACCTTCCATATGGCTTACTGCAACGTGTTATGCAAGGAGTTGAATTTGGAAATGGGCTGGAAACCTGAGCTAGTGCTAATAACGACTGCAGGGACATTGATTGGGAGTTTAGGCAAATTCACACCCTGTGTGAGGAATGTTAGAAGTGGGTGTGAGACTCAAAATCTGAACAAAATTGGTGAAGCAGCAGAGAGTTTATCGATTACAAAATAACGTACTTGTAAGATCAGGTGTCCAAAAGCAGACACACCCAAAAATAGTAAGACCGAAGCTTATATCCCTTATACCCGAGGCAGGTTCCCTCCTGTTTCCCCATTGGCTGGGTATGTGCAGGGTTTACAGCCTATCACATCCGCCCAATTAAAATACTAAAATCCCCCCCCCCTTTGTTGACATCTCCCATTACTCTACATTTGATGACCATTCCTCCTAATTTCTTTCCTCCTTCTTTGGTCTGTGTTCCTATGCTTTTACACATTGACTCAAGCAATAAAGCCACATACTGATAACCCCTGGGCATAAGCAAGCTCTATATTTGCTGAAGCATGCATCCATTTCAGCTGTCAGCCAACCTGTTTTCGGGCATTCTAACCACGAGTCATTCTAAAGATAAGCTGTTAAGCAAGTCTATGGTTAGCCTGCACAATATTACCACATTCCTAAACCATTTGTTTTCTTCTCAGCTGAGAGGTTAAGTGGGTTGTCCGAGGATGTCCTCTTGCAGGTGACACAGACTGTTCTTGTATAAAAGCCACCAGCATTGGCGAAGGCAAAGTCCTTGTCTCTGTGCCTCTGAGTTGAAGGGAAATGGCATTTGGTGGAACTCTGTGGATGCTGATATTATATACAACTATTTTCATTCATTTCTTGCTGTTAGTGTGGGGAGTTTCTTATGCTCTTGCCAGGACCCACATACCTCGAGGAATGAGTCGTCCTGCACCATTGGTACTTTTAAATCTCTTAGTGGGATATGGATTTGTACTGGTAAGTTTATTTTACATATATTACAGGGATGAAGCGACACCTCTATAAAAAGGGCTGCAACATTTGAAATATTTTAGTTTAGAGAAAAGGCAAGTAAGAGGCGACGTGATAGAAATGTTTAAGATTATGGAGAAAATAGAGAGAGAAAGGTTTTCCTCCGTCTCTCACAACACTAGAACTTGTAGACAACCCAAAGAAGCTGAATGTTGGAAGATTCAGGACAGATAGAAGAAAGGACTTCTTCATACATAATATATTCAGTCCATGGAAGTCACTCTCACAAGAGGCAGTGATGGCTGCCAAGTTGAATAGCTTCCAACGAGAAATAGAGAAATTCATGGAGGCAATAGCTATGGATGCTTATTAACCAGCTCTGGCTCTAGAGATGGAGGCAGCAATGCTTCTGAACACCAGTTGCTGGAAAACACAGGAGGGGAGAGGGCTCCTGTGCTTGGGTCCGGGTTTGTGGGTTTCCCATTGGGGCACCTGGTTGACAGCTGCGAGATGCTGGACTAGATGGGCCATTGTCCTAATCCAGCAGACTCTGCTTTGAGGCGTTCCCAAAGTAAAGGACAGATTGAACTCTGATTATGAAAATACACACAGAGGCTTGAACCAGCAAGACTGGTTGCGTATAATAATAATTCCTGTCCACCCACCCAGGTTGTTTTATTCACAAAAGAACTTTTGTCGCCGTGTTCGTAAGAACCAATCAGATTTCCTCTGAGCATTTCAACAAACCCCACCTGGGGACAAAGTTAACCTACAAAAACTAATTACCATAAGCATGCATATTTCTGGGGTAAACAAAACAGAACTACAAAGGAGTGTATCCAGCAATCCTGGAAGTCACAAGCAAGCAATATACATGATAAGAAGGAGGCCAGGAGGACAGGGATCACTATCACCTTCATGTGAGATCTATTTCCCGGCCCTAAGATTAACATCCTAAGATTAACATATCAGAAAAGCTACATCAAAAGAACCTGCCCACTATCTTTCACAGCCCAGGATGCATGCCTGGCATAGCTGTCAACTTTCAGATTTGAAAATAAGGGATCAGCAGCCGGAATAAGGGATCACAGGTCCCAAAGTAAAGAGCTCAGCTAATCTGTAGGTGGGCTTTTGCCCTTGCAAACAATCGCGGCACCCTCTTTTCATGTTTCAGTCATTTTGCTTTGGTGTCTTGTAATGTGCTGCCACCCAGTGGCCTTCCTGGCAAATCGCATCAGGTAATTCAGAGGTGGATCCCAACATAACCTTTCCTTGCTTCTCGTTCTGTCCCGCTGACCGTTGCTTGGTAAGTGCTGCAGTTACTTTCCATAAGCAGACCTTTCTCCTTTCCCCAGACCAGCTCCGCCAGGGCTATTGCTCACTTCCAAGCCTCAATATTACCACACCGTCACCTCTCCGCTGGGAAGCGCTGAGCAAAGGCGAGTCCCCAGGCAACGCGGCCGATTTGATCGGCACAAGGCATGCAAGCTCCATCCCCCAGTCGTTCTTAGACTCCTTATTGGGTGAGCAACGCAGCCAAGCAACACAGTTGGAGCCTCCCTCCTCCCTGGCTGGCAGGGAGGGAGGGAGAGGAGCTGCTTCCTTTGAAACCTGGGAAATTTAAGGGACATCATCAATCCAGGACAGCAGTGGGAAATGGCGCTGGGATAAGGGAGTTTCCCGCCAAATAAGGGACGGTTGACAGCTGTGATGCCTGGCAAAGCAACTGGCAGCTGGGCTGTGTACGCAAGCAGAGAGAAATGGACAGTAGAGGAAATGGCCAGAGATGCAGAGGGTTGTGGGATTTGATCAGAAATTACTGTCAATGAATTAAACCCAATCAACACCATGCTTTCACAGCTGACACAATGGCTTGATGCATATTTTATAATTCCTCATAGTAATCCCATCTGATCCCCACACTCTGGATATTTGCACTCCTACACTGCTTAGGTTCTTACGCACTCCAGTGGATTTATCCTGAGGAGTACTAGCACTGAATACCCCCAATTTGTGTTGCGTCCTAAGGTTTGAAATAACAGGAAGCATACTAGGAAAGGGGAGTGGGCAGGGGATTCACTTCTGGGCTGCTCAAAGAGAATAATTTTCCATCCCAAGAGGAAGGAAAGGATAAACAGTGCAGTCATCTCCCATGCACGGTTTCTGTTCCATAGGCAATACATATATGCAATACATATATCTAATGCTGATTTAAAATGCTAAATGTTTTGGTTTAAACAGGGAGGAATTCTGGAAAAACTGGGCATCTGCCATAGATATTCCATACTCAGGATCCTAAACCTACTCATTCCAGAAGTGAAGGACCCAAAAATGATCACAAGGGATCTGGTTTTTGATGGGGTGCCTGTGAGGCTGTACTGGCCCAAGACATCACCTGCTGGGAACAGGAAAGGAACCATCTTTCTTCATGGAGGTGCTGGGATGTTTGGAAGCATCCGTAAGTTCTTTGAAATGGTTCACTTTGTTGTTTGTGGAGAATTCGGGGTGATACTTTAATGTGAAGGTCATGAAATGTTTGCTATGGAGGGGTGGGGGTGGTTTGTGCTGCCTCTGGGTTTTTATTTTTAGCTTTATGAATACTGCTACAAAAGTTGGGCACCACCTCCACTCTCTGCCAAACCAGTAGTATGGGATGATGAGAATTGTAGTTTAAGAACAGTTGGAGACTCAAGCTTGGGAAACACCGCTCTAAAGACACTCTTTTCCTGAAAACTCAACCCCACCCCCCCATTGCCATGAGTCTGACAACCTCTTTCTGCTCAGGCCCAAGAATTCCTCACATATGTGCCACCAGCCCCTTTGTCATGTTAAGGCCTCTATCCAAGTGAGGCACTGACTTGGAAAGTGTTTTTTCCGCTGGCCTCCAATCTTCCCTTCAATACTCCAAATTAGGCATAGGCAAACTCCGGCCCTCCAGATGTTTGGGACTACAATTCCCATATCCCTAGCTAACAGGACCAGTGATCAGGGAGGATGGAAATTGTAGTCCCAAACATCTGGAGGGCCGGAGTTTGCCTATGCCTGCTCCAAATAATAATCAACTTATTAATTTCTAAGGTTTAGGGTGGTCTCCCCCCAAATCTATAACAATATAAAGAATAACAACAAACAATGTCAATAACCTGTGCCTACACACAGTTTAAAAGGCCGTCTATTGGTTAATTAGCCAAAGGCACCTGACGATATGAAACGAAGGCGCCAGGTGAGTCTCCCGGGGGAGAGCATTCCACAAACAGGGAGCCACAACAGTTCTGGGCTTGGGCCCAGAAACAAATTGGCAGCCAATGCAGTCACACCAGGATTGGCATTATATGCTCAAACCACGGTGGGCAACCTGGCTGCTGAATTCCGCACCAGCTGAAGTTTCTGAACTGTAGGCAGCTTAACATGGCAGGATGGGATTGTGTGGTAAGAAAACAGGGCTGAGCCTTCCTGTTCCAGAGATGTCTGGTTCTGTATTAATTCCTAATGTCAAGGTCAATGAAAAATGCCAAAGAAGGTATTTGTGCTTCGTACTTCAATGGACTTCTATGAAAGGTCTTCCAGAGATGGTCAGAATTAATTTGAAAGAAGCCCAAAAATGTGGTCTGAGGTTTGTTTGGCCCTGTTCTGACTTATTCACATATTTACACAAAAGAAAAAAATTCCTTCCAGTAGCACCTTAAAGACCAACTAAGTTAGTTCTTGGTATGAGCTTTCGTGTGCATGCACACTTCTTCAGATACACTGAAACAGAAGTCACCAGACCCTTCTATATAGTGAGAAGGTGGGGAGGGGTATTACTCAGAAGGGTGGTGGGATTGGGTGATTGGCAGATAGCTGTGATGAGCCTGTTGACGACTCTTAACGACTGCAATAGGTCTTACAGGAAAAAGCAAGGGGTGAGAAGATGAAAAATGGCTTTGTCATGTATAATGAGATAAGAATCCAATGTCTTTGTTCAGACCAGGTCTCTCCATGGTTTTAAGTTTGGTAATAAGTTGCAATTCAGCAGCTTCTCTTTCCAGTCTATTTCTGAAATTCCTTTGTAATAGAACAGCTACTTTGAGATCTTGTATAGAATGTCCTGGGAGACTGAAGTGTTCTCCTACTGGTTTTTCTGTCTTGTGGTTCCTGATGTCGGATTTATGTCCGTTTATTCTTTGGCGTAAGGTTTGGCCTGTTTGTCCAATATAGAGAGCTGAAGGACACTGTTGGCATTTGATGGCATACACAATGTTAGACGATGAGCAATTAAATAGTCCCGAGATGGTATGTGTGATGTTGTTGGGGCCAGTAATGGTGTTGTCCGGGTGTATGTGGCAGCAAAGTTGGCATCTGGGTTTATTGCAGGCTCTGGTGCCAGTGTCCGTGTTAAGTCTGGTTGTAGTATTATTGTGGGTTAGGAGTTGTTTAAGATTGGGTGGCTGTCTGTAGGCAATGAAAGGTCTTCCTCCCAGAGCTTGAGAAAGAGAATTGTCATTGTCCAGGAGAGGTTGTAGATCTCTGATGATGCGTTGTACTGTTTTAACTTGGGAGCTGTATGTGATGACTAGAGGTGTTCTGTTATTTTCTTTTTTGGGTCTGTCTTGCAGCAAGTTCTCTCTGGGTATCAGTCTGGCTCTGTTTATCTGTTGTCTAACTTCATCTGCTGGGTATTTTAGTTCTAAAAAGGTTTGCTGTAGATCTCTTAGGTGAGAGTCTCTGTCTGTAGAATTGGAGCAGATGTGGCTGTAACGTAGTGCCTGGCTATATACAATGTACTGTTTGGTATGTTTGGGATGGTAGCTAGAGGCATGTAGATATGTTTGTCGGTCAGTTGGTTTACGGTATAAGGTGGTGTCTATGCGCCCATCCTGTATTTTTATAGTAGTGTCCAAAAAATGTATTTCTTGCATAGATTGATTCATTGTTAGGTTGATTGTGGGGTGAAAATCATTGAATTTCTGGTGGAAGGTGTCCAGGGTCTGTTGACCATGTGTCCAGATGATAAAAATATCGTCAATGTATCGCAGGTACAAGAGAGGTTTGAGTGGGTAGGAGTTTAGGAAACGTTGTTCTAAATCCGCTATGAAGATGTTGGCATACTGTGGGGCCATGCGGGTGCCCATTGCTGTGCCGCTGATCTGAAGGAACAGGTCATCACCGAATTTGAAGTTGTTGTGGGTAAGGACAAATTGGCAGAGTTTGGTAGCAAAGTCCGCTGTGGTTTCATCTGAAATGGTGTTCCTTATAGCTTGTAAACCATCGTTGTGTGGGATGTTGGTATACAGAGATTCCACATCCATAGTAGCTAGTATAGTGTTGTTGGGAAGATTATTTAAAGATTGTATTTTCCTCAGAAAATCTGTGGTGTCACGTACATAGCTGGGAGCACTGATGGCATATGGTTTCAGAACAGAGTCCATATAACCGGAGACACCCACTGTAATAGTGCCAATACCTGAAATGATGGGGCGTCCTGGATTTCCTGGTTTGTATATTTTAGGTAGAAGATAGAAAGTTCCTGGTCGAGGTTCTGTTGGTGTGTTTGTGAGGATCTGTTCTTGGATGTGTGGGGGTAGCTCCTTAACAATCTTGTTCAGTTCTTTTTTGTATTCTTGTGTGGGGTCTGAGTCCAATTTTATGTAAAAGGCGGTATTGGAAAGTTGTCTGTGAGCCTCCTGAATGTAGTCAGTTTTGTTCATGATGACGACAGCTCCACCTTTGTCCGCTTCTTTAATTATAATGTCTGGGTTGTTTCTGAGATTATCTATGGCTCTCCTTTCAGCATGGTTTAGATTTTGTTGTAAGCGATGGTGTTTTCTGGTCACATCTGTTTGGATTCTGTGGCGGAAGCAGTCAATGTACAAGTCCAGTGTGGTATTGCGTCCATCAGGAGGGGTCCATGTGGAGTCCCTTTTTGTGTAACACTTTTTAGGTGGTAGTTGGTGGTCAGTGTTCTGTTGGGAGGGTGGTTGTTGTTCTTCAGTGGGTTGAGAGGTGTTGTGTTGTGAAGTTGTTGCTTGTTCTGCTTTGTCTTGTTGTTGTGTGTGTTGAAAACACTCCTTCAGGCGTAAACGGCAGGAAAATGCTTCCAAGTCCCCACAGAACTGAATCATGTGTGGTTGATGGACTTCCATTTCATGCGGCTCAATGTGGTGCCTTCCATAGTTCCAGTTACAGATAGGTAGCCGTGTTGGTCTGCCATAGACAAAACAAAATAAAAACATTCCTTCCAGTAGCACCTTAAAGACCAACTAAGTTAGTTCTTGGTATGAGCTTTCGTGTGCATGCACACTTCTTCAGATACACTGAAACAGAAGTCACCAGACCCTTCTATATAGTGAGAAGGTGGGGAGGGGTATTACTCAGAAGGGTGGTGGGATTGGGTGATTGGCAGATAGCTGTGATGAGCCTGTTGACGACTCTTAATGACTGCAATAGGTCTTACAGGAAAAAGCAAGGGGTGAGAAGGTGAAAAATGGCTTTGTCATGTATAATGAGATAAGAATCCAATGTCTTTGTTCAGACCAGGTCTCTCTATACGTATAGAACATATTTACACGTTCATTCTGCATGGAGGGAGTCCATGGTCATCTCAAGCAGGGCTTGTTCCCACAGCTGTGCAGCACTGGAGTCAAAGGCATCTTTCCCAGCCAGCCTTTAGCTAGCCAGTCCAAAATGGATCCCAGTCTTCGTTCTTCCTAGCACACCTTGCTTTAAAAGTATGGATTTTTTGGTTCTATTCTGAGTTTTACCCATTGAAACTGTTGATCAGGAGGGAACAAAATGTACATAATGGTTTTCAACTAGTGATGCCCCATTTATAAACGGTTCAGTTCAGCTTAGTTGTTGCCAAAGGAGACTCGTTAAAGGTTGTGTGCCTTTTTCCAGGAACTTCTGAAAGGATCTGCCATTCGCTTGCCCACGGAACCGACTCAGTGGTTATGTGTGCTGAGTAAGTATCTTCACGCTTCAGTTTCTAACCCTTCCACATGAGCCCAGAAAACGGCTGATTTTGCCAACATCGTGAATTTGCCAACCTTTAGAATGGGTGTTCACCTTTGTATTTTGATTTTTATGCCTTTGGACCCAGTCCCTCTGGCTTTAAGCATAGGATGCTGGATCAGGCCAAAGGGGGCCCAACATCCTGTTCTCACGGTGGCCAACCAAATATCCCAATGAAAAGCCCACAAGCTGGACCCAGACACAGGAGCACTGCTCCCAGTTGCAATGTACATCATCTGGTATTCAGAAGCATTACTGCCTGTGATAGTGGAGATGGCCCATCGGCCTTGTGACTAGTATTCATGGATAACCTCATCCACCATGAGAGGCTAATATGGCTTCTCAATCTATGCTAGTTCTGTCTGTTGCAATTATCTCTATCCTGCCTTTCAGGACAAAAGTCCTTCCAAGGCGTCATATAAGGAACATTAAACTACTCTTACATAAAACTAGATAAATGCTTTTGTCCCTCTCTCTTAACTCTAGAACATGTGGACATTCAATGAAGCTGAATGCTAGAAGATTCACCTAAAAGAAAGTACTTTTTTACGCAGTGTGTAGTTCAGCTGTGGAACTCGTTCCCTCAGGAGGCACCTCCAACCTGGGTGGCTTTAAAAGAGGATTAGACAAATGCACACGGTATAAGACTACCAGTGGCTACTAGCCATGATGGCTATAGCCTGCATTTGCAGGTGGAGACAGTGTCCTTCTGAATGCTGGAAGCTGTGGGAAGGAAGAGTACCACAGGATTCATGTTCTGATTGTGAGTTTCTCCAATGATTGACCACTGGCCACTGAGAATAGGATGTGAACTAGCATTATATTATCATGGAAAACCTCAGGCACTGGGGCTCAATGCTCCACTCCAGGCCTCTTCAGTTCTCCCTGAAGAGCCAGTGTGGTGTAGTGGTTAAGAGCGGTGGACTCGTAATCTGGTGAACCGGGTTCGCATCCCCGCTCCTCCACATGCAGCTGCTGGGTGACCTTGGGCTAGTCACACTTCTTTGAAGTCTCTCAGCCCCACTCACCTCACAGAGTGTTTGTTGTGGGGGAGGAAGGGAAAGGAGAATGTTAGCCGCTTTGAGACTCCTTAAAGGTAAAGGTACAGGTACCCCTGCCCGTACGGGCCACTCGTGACTGACTCTAGGGTTGTGCGCTCATCTCACTTAAGAGGCCAGGAGCCGGCGCCATCCAAAGACGCTTCCGGGTCACGTGGCCAGCGTGACGAAGCTGCACTGGTGAGCCAGCACCAGTGCCGCACACGGAAACGCCGTTTACCATATTTTTTGCTCTATAAGACTCACTTTTTCCCTCCTAAAAAGTAAGGGGAAATGTGTGTGCATCTTATGGAGCGAATGCAGGCTGCGCAGCTATCCCAGAAGCCAGAACAGCAAGAGGGATCGCTGCTTTCGCTGCACAGTGATCCCTCTTGTTGTTCTGGCTTTTGAGATTCAGAATATTTTTTTTCTTGTTACAGATAGGTAGCCGTGTTGGTCTGCATGCACACGAAAGCTCATACCAAGAACTAACTTTGTTGGTCTTTAAGGTGCTACTGGAAGGAATTTTTTTATTTTTTTTTCTTGTTTTCCTCCTCCAAAAACTAGGTGCGTCTTATGGTCTGGTGCGTGTTATAGAGCGAAAAATACGGTACCTTCCCGCTATAAAGCGGTACCTATTTATCTATTTGCACTTTGACGTGCTTTCGAACTGCTAGGTGGGCAGGAGCTGGGACTGAACGACGGGAGCTCACCCCGCCGCGGGGATTCGAACCACCGACCTTACGATCAGCAAGTTCTAGGCACTGAGGTTTTACCCACAGTGCCACCCGCGTCCCATGAGAAACTGGAGTCTGGTCCTTCTACAGGTTGGGAAAAGCAGGGTAGGGGGTAGTGATAAAGCAGGATATAAAATCCAAACTCCTCTTCTTCCCTCTGAAATCACCGCAGACCCCCACCTCTGCACCATTGCCCCTCTTTTTCACCCTCCTTGAGTGGCATCTGCCTGACTGGAATTTGTCTTGCTTGCGTGAAGGCAGGGGTGCCAACTTGAGTAAATATTGCCCCCCCCCCCCGGTAAGTCCCATATTGCATAAATGATCACATGACGTGGAGCACATAACCATTTGAATGGAAATGCCAATCAGCTTAGGGCGACCAGCCTCCTTGGGGGTGCTGAAGGTACCTCAGCCCCAAGTATGATTTCAAATGTTGATGATATCTTTTTTCTTCTTTAGATTTCGTTTAGGTCCTAAGCATCCGTATCCAGTCCCTGTACAGGACTGTTTAACTGCTGTAATATATTTTATGAAAAATGCAAAGGAATATGGAGTGGACGCCAGCCACATTGCCATTGTTGGGGAGAGTAGTGGAGGCACATATGCTGCAGCCATTTGCCAAGAACTGGTGACCAGAGAGGACCTCCCAAGAGTGCGAGCTCAGGTCCTCATTTACCCATTCCTCCAAGGAATGGACTTCAATTTGCCATCCTATCAGCAATACCATTCAGTTCCTCCCTTGTTCCGGAAAAGAGCTGTCAGTCTTGGTTTGACATATCTCACTGGGAAGACAATGAATGTAGATGGAGTTCTGAAAGGCGCCCATGTCCCTCCTGATTTGAGAGAGAAATACCAAAAATGGATCAATGCTGATAACATTCCAGAAGAATTTAAAGCTAGGGGCTATGTTCCTGTAGAACCTGCTCCATTTTCAGAAGAACTTTATGAACAAGTTAAAAGAGGTTATGAGACAATGTTTGCCCCCCTTCTAGCAGAGGATGACATAATCCGCCAGCTCCCAGAGACTTTCATTCTAACCTGTGAATATGATGTTCTCCGGGATGATGGGCTGTTGTATAAGAAGCGGCTAGAGGACCACGGTGTGCCAGTGACATGGTATCATGTTCAAGATGGATTTCATGCAATAATGGCCGTGGCTGGTTTGAAGGCAATTGAATTCCCGAGCACACAGAAATGTTTGCAGAATGTAATACAGTTCTTAAAAGGTTTATAGAAATGAATGACATTCTTTGTCTTCCTATGGCAGTCTTCCCCTTCTGTAGAGGGAAATATCGTTCCTCATTGTGCCAATCCTGAAGTAAAAAGAAAAAATCTGATCAAAAATTCCACTCTGTTTAATTTATTAAAATCACCATGGGCTCTATAAATACATAAGCAAAGCCCTACTGGATCAAGCCATTGGCTCACTTCATGCAGCATCTTGTTCTCTTTATGTTACATATTTTTTAAATTAATTTTCATACAATTTAACAAATTCAATTCAGTTTCAATACAATATTCCCTCAACATTTTGACTCCTCATTCTTACTTCCATGATGTTCCTGTTCAAATTCTTTGTCTACTAAATGTAATACTCATTTCTATAACAAATATCCAACATTAGATTCCTTTATCATTCTCCTTCCTTTGCTTATATTTCCAGTCCAGCCTGTGTTTTCATTTGACTATAATATTTTCTCAGATATTCTGAAAAGGATCTCCACTCCTCCACAAGCATTTTGTCTTTTGGGTTTCTTATTTTCGCCTTCTCCATATAGTCCAATAGTTTTAAAGTCCTTCTCCTCTTTTGTTGGAACTTCTTCACTTTTTTTTAATTGATTTTCCAGATTTTAACCCAATTATAAAAATTATAACAAATTAATACAATTCTGTGTAAGTGACTTCCTGCGCGCCGTCCTTGATCCGTCCTTATCTTCCAATGTTACTGACTGCGTTTACATACTCTTATTGAAGTAAATAGTATAACAGACCCTGAGGACTGCCACACCCCTTGCTACTGCTACATCTCTTTCTGCTCCTTTAGAAACCATGTCTCAGCCTGCTTTCACCCCCCCATCCCCCTTTCCCTCCCTCCTCCACATTCCTCTGGGTCAACCCTTTCTGGAGCCATCCGTGCCGGCATTTTCCAGGCCAGACAAACAGGCCTCCTCTCATTAGAGGAACAGGCTGCTTGGCCTGGTCAGACACCGTCACTTTTTCCCCTCACTTATCAAAACATTCCGGGTACAGCACAGCAATAAGTGTTACATCACATGCTTCCATACTCTGTCATGAGAGAATTGAGGAAAGCCATCTCTGATTCAGGTCTAAAATCCTCTTATGTGATGGGCATGTTAGAGGGTATAGCAAATTCTTATACAATGGTGCCTCAGGACTGGAAAGACCTTATGCGCATGCTGTTGTCCCCGGCTCAATATGTGGTTTTTGAAAGTGAATTTAAGCATGCTGCAATAGCCCTGGCTGACCCACAGCATACTGCAAGCCAATTGTTCGGTTCAATGCCGTTCGATAGTCTGGCTGCTCAAGCGCTGCTCTCAGCTTCACATTTCAGTCACACTGCGTCTTGTGTGCAGCGCGCCTTTCGTAAAGTTCCTATTTCAGGACAGCCTTTGAACTCTTTTGTAAATGTTAAGCAGCAGCACTCAGAGCCTTACCATCAATTTATAGATAGATTAAAAGAATCAGTCTCTAGGCAAATAGACAATGAGATAGCCCAACAAGAATTGATGAAAAAATTGGCTTTTGAAAATGCAAATACTGACTGCAAGAAAGCATTACAGTCCATAATACTTCGCCCTAAATTTGAACTGGCGGACCTGATCCAGGCGTGCTCGGACGTTGGTAGTCAAACGCATACAATGTCTTTACTTGCTACCGCAATCCAAACCAATAATAAACTGGGAAATTGCTTTAATTGTAAGCGCCCAGGTCACTTTGCTAGGCAGTGCAGAGCCCCTGGCGGAGGCGCAAGCAAGGATGGAGCTGTCAACAATAAAGCCAGACCTTCCAAGAAATGCCCGAAATGTGGAAAAGGCTATCATTGGGCAAATCAATGCAGGTCTCAGGGAAACTTAATTTCGGCCCCACTCTCGGGCCAGGGAAATTAGAGAGTTGTTCGCCTTTAATTTCCACTGCAAAAAAAGTTTCTAAAATTACGCCTTTTGAATTTGCAATTGATTTGATCAATCAAGAGACCAAAGACACTGTTTTACCTGGTGACATCCTGTTCATGGCTACCCAACTGGCAGGTCCCTTACCTTCCAAAGTCACAGGTTTAATCTTACCAAAATTTTCTGCGGCAAAACAAGGTATTCAGGTTATTCCAGGAATTTTGGATCCTGATTATGTGGGCACAATCATGGTTCAGTTTTGGAGACATATGCCCATGCAATTAAGGAAGGGTGAATCTTGGGCACATTTGGTGGTGCTCCCTTCTCATCCTACTGCTTCTATTGTGGATAATAATTTGCACGAGCTCTCTTCTCTTCCCCCACAGCTTTTAACTGTAATCCAGCACATTGGACGACAGAAGTTCCTTCGTAAGTATAAAATTAATGGCAAAGTCTTGGAAGGCTTAATTGACACAGGTGCAGATGTTTCTGTAATTTCCAGTAGCTGCTGGGACCCCACGTGGCCCCTTGAATCTGCTCCTGCAGTTTGGGGCGTGGGTGGTAACCAGACTTCTTACAAAAGTGCACAGTTCCTATCTGTCTCTCTGCCTAATAGCTCTGAAACTATTGCATGTATTCAGCCCTGTGTGCTAAAAATCCATCTCAACTTGTGGGGCAGAGACTTACTGGAACAATTAAACGCTACCATTCAATTGAATGAGTAAGTTTGCTCTTCCACTTAGCTGGAAATCCAGCAACCCTATATGGGTGGAGCAATGGCCTCTTACAAGTGAAAAATTAATTGCGTTAAGACAGCTGGTCCATCAGCAATTATTGGCAAATCATTTAGAATCTTCAGTTAGCCCTTTTAATACCCCTGTTTTTGTTATTAAAAAGAAAACTGCTGGCTGGAGATTTTTACACGATTTGCGGAGGATAAATAATAATAATAATAATAATTTATTATTTGTACCCCGCCCATCTGGCTGGGTTTCCCCAGCCACTCTGGGCGGCTTCCAACAGAGATGAAAAATACACTAAAATGTCACATATTAAAAACTTCCCTAAACAGGGCTGCCTTCAGATGTTTTCTGAATGTCAGGTAGTTGTCCATCGCCTTGACATCCGATGGGAGGGCATTCCACAGGGCGGGCGCCACCACCGAGAAGGCCCTCTGCCTGGTTCCCTGCAACTTGGCCTCTCGCAGTGAGGGAACCGCCAGAAGGCCCTCGGAGCTGGACCTCAGTGTCCGGGCAGACCGATGGGGGAGGAGACGCTCCTTCAGATATACTGGACCGAGGCCATTTAGGGCTTTAAAGGTCAGCACCAACACTTTGAATTGTGCTCGGAAACGTACTGGGAGCCAATGTAGGTCTTTCAAGACCGGTGTTATATGGTCTCGGCGGCCGCTCCCAGTCACCAGTCTAGCTGCCGCATTCTGGATTAGTTGTAGTTTCCGGGTCACCTTCAAAGGTAGCCCCACGTAGAGCGCATTGCAGTAGTCCAAGCGGGAGATAACCAGAGCATGTACCACTCTGGCGAGACAGTCTGCAGGCAGATAGGGTCTCAGCCTACGTACCAGATGGAGCTGGTAAACAGCTGCCCTGGATACAGATTTGACCTGTGCCTCCATGGACAGCTGTGAGTCCAAAATGACTCCCAGGCTGCGCACCTGGTCCTTCAGGGGCACAGTTACCCCATTCAGGACCAGGGAATCCTCCACACCTGCCTGCCTCCTGTCCCCCAAAAACAGTACTTCTGTCTTGTCAGGATTCAACCTCAATCTGTTAGCCGCCATCCATCCTCCAACCGCTTCCAGACACTCACAAAGGACCTTTACCGCCTTCACTGGTTCTGATTTAAAAGAAAGGTAGAGCTGAGTATCATCTGCATACTGATGAACACCCAGCCCAAACCTCCTGATGATCCCTCCCAGCGGCTGCATGTAGATGTTGAAAAGCATGGGGGAGAGGACAGAACCCTGAGGCACCCCACAAGTGAGAGCCCAGGGGTCTGAACACTCATCCCCCCCCCACCACTTTCTGAACACGGCCCAGGAGGAAGGAGCGGAACCACTGTATGACAGTGCCCCCAGCTCCCAGCCCCTCAAGACGGTCCAGAAGGATGTCATGGTCGATGGTATCAAACGCCGCTGAGAGATCCAGCAGAACTAGGAAACAGCTCTCACCTTTGTCCCTAGCCCACTGGAGATCATCAACCAGTGCGACCAAGGCAGTTTCAGTCCCATGATGAGGCCTGAATCCCGACTGGAAGGGATCCAAATGGTCCGCTTCTTCCAGGCGTGCCTGGAGTTGTTCAGCAACCACTCGCTCAATCACCTTGCCCAAGAATGGAAGGTTTGACCACTCGCTCAATCACCTTGCCCAAGAATGGAAGGTTTGAGACTGGGCGATAATTGGCCATCGTGGCCGCATCTAGAGATGGTTTTTTAAGAAGCAGTTTAATAACCGCCTCTTTCAGCGGGTCTGGGAAGGCTCCCTCACGGAGGGAAGCATTCACCACCCCACGAAGCCCATCGCCCAGTCCTTCCCGGCTAGCTTTTATAAGCCAGGATGGGCAAGGATCCAGGAGACAGGTGGTTGGCTTCACTCGTCCAAGCAGCCTGTCCACATCCTCGGAGGTAACAGATTGGAATTGATCCCACACAACTTGACCAGACAGGACTCTAGCACTCTCCCGCCCCGGCCCTGCTCCCACGGTGGAGTCTACTTCTTCCCGAATCTGAGCGATTTTATCTGCAAAAAATTTTGCAAAATCATTGCAGGAGAACATGTGGCCCGTACTGGGCCCCGATGTTACAGGTGGTTCCGCTAAATTGTGAACCACCTGAAAGAGTCTCCTGCTGCTGTTTTCTGCAGATGCAATAGAGGCGGTGAAGAAAGTCTTCTTCGCCGTCGCTATCGCCACTTGGTAGGCTCGACATTGAGCTCTAACCTGTGTCCGGTCAGATTCAGAATGGGTTATCCGCCACCGGCGCTCTAGCCGTCTCAACGATTGTTTCATTGCCCTCAGATCCGTGGAAAACCACGGGGCTCTCCGGGCTCCATGCAATCGGAGAGGGCGCTTCGGAGCCAAACAGTCAATAGCCCTGGTTAACTCCACATTCCAGCGGGCCACCAGGGAATCGGCTGAAAGGCCATCAACATGGGATAAAGCATCCCCTACCACTCTCTGGAAACCATTTGGATCCATTAAGTGGCGGGGGCGGACCATCCGAATCGGTCCCACCTCCCTGCAGAGGAGATGGGTTGCAGAGAAGTCCAGTTGCACCAGGAAGTGGTCTGACCATGGCACTTCTTTCGTTTCACTTTTACTTAGTGTCAGATCACCAACATCCGTAGAGGTAAACACCAGGTCCAAGGCATGTCCGCGGCTATGGGTTGGGCCAGACTTATTCAGGGACAGCCCCATGGAGGCCATGCTTTCCACGAAGTCCCGAGCGGCCCCTTGTAAGGTCGTGTCGGCATGGATGTTAAAATCCCCTAGGACGACCAAGCTAGGTGTCTCCAGGAGAACATCCGCCACGACCTGAAGCAGCTCGGGCAGGGAATCCTTGGTGCAGCGGGGAGGTCGGTACACCAAAAGGAATCCTGTACTGCCCCTATTGCCCAACTTCCAGAACATGCACTCAGAAAACTGGGTCTTTCCAATAGGACGCCTGGTGCAAACTAATGACTTCCTAAAAATCACTGCAACCCCCCCTCCCCGCCCACATGACCTGGGTTGCTGTGCGTAAGAGAAACCTGGTGGACAAGCAGCGGCAAGGACAGGCCCATCTGCTTCATTCAACCAAGTCTCTGTTACACATGCCAGGTCAAGTCCTCCATCCATGATCAAGTCATGGATGGCAGTGGTCTTATGAATCATTGACCTGGCATTGCACAGCAACACTTTCAGTTCATGTGGGTATCCCTTGCTGATCCTAGTATTCATCCGGTCAGGGCCAGACCCGGAGGCAGGGATAGTCCTCAGACAACGACTAAACCTGCCTCCTCTGTAATGACATGGTCTGGTCTTAGCGTAACTCCTCCTCCTACCCGTGATCACTGAGATCGGTTGTCCCAGTGCATTCCCCCCCGTGAAACATATCCCAGCCATTTTGTGGGCTGGGGCCCATTCCCCGGCAGCCCTGACCCCTCCCCTTAAGAACAAAATAACCCCTTTAAAAAACAACAACAACAAAAAACAACACAAATAAAACAATACAAACAAAAAACAATAAAAATTATAAAAATTACAAAAACATAAAATCAAACAAATTCCCAGGCCCAATAAACATCCACCCCACCCCACCCCCCACATACAAAAAATTCAAAATAAAAATTTTAAAACATTTTAAAAGCACTCTGCACCCCTCCAGCAGTAACAGCAACTGTCCTAGTGAGGCCCGTCAGGCCCTGCCCTGGGCCAGGTGGTAAGTGGCAGGAAGGAGCAGGGCCCCAGACACTCACACAGGAGAGTCCTCCTGGGCAGCAGAGTCCAGCAGTCCCTGTGAGGCTTCAGGCCCCGCCCCAGGCCAGATGGTGAGTGGCAAGAAGGAGCAGGGCCCTCAGACACTCACACACAGGAGAGTCCTCCTGGGCAGCAGAGTACAGCAGTTCCTGTGAGGCTTCAGGCCCCGCCCCAGGCCAGATGGTGAGTGGCAGGAAGGAGCAGGGCCCTCAGACACTCACACGCAGGAGAGTCCTCTTGGGCAGCAGAGTCCAGCAGTCCTTATGAGGCTTCAGGCCCCGCCCCAGGCCAGATGGTGAGTGGCAGGAAGGAGCAGGGCCCTCAGACACTCACATACAGGAGAGTCCTCCTGGGCAGCAGAGTCCAGCAGTCCCTGTGAGGCTTCAGGCCCCACCCCAGGCCAGATGGTGAGTGGCAAGAAGGAGCAGGGCCCTCAGACACTCACATACAGGAGAGTCCTCCTGGGCAGCAGAGTCCAGCAGTCCTTATGAGGCTTCAGGCCCCGCCCCAGGCCAGATGGTGAGTGGCAAGAAGGAGCAGGGCCCTCAGACACTCACATACAGGAGAGTCCTCCTGGGCAGCAGAGCGCAGCAGTCCCTGTGAGGCTTCAGGCCCCGCCCCAGGCCAGATGGTGAGTGGCAAGAAGGAGCAGGGCCCTCAGACACTCACATACAGGAGAGTCCTCCTGGGCAGCAGAGTCCAGCAGTCCTTATGAGGCTTCAGGCCCCGCCCCAGGCCAGATGGTGAGTGGCAAGAAGGAGCAGGGCCCTCAGACACTCACATACAGGAGAGTCCTCCTGGGCAGCAGAGCGCAGCAGTCCCTGTGAGGCTTCAGGCCCCGCCCCAGGCCAGATGGTGAGTGGCAGGAAGGAGCAGGGCCCTCAGACACTCACACGCAGGAGAGTCCTCCTGGGCAGCAGAGTGCAGCAGTCCTTATGAGGCTTCAGGCCCCGCCCCAGGCCAGATGGTGAGTGGCAGGAAGGAGCAGGGCCCTCAGACACTCACATACAGGAGAGTCCTCCTGGGCAGCAGAGCGCAGCAGTCCCTTTGAGGCTTCAGGCCCCACCCCAGGCCAGATGGTGAGTGGCAAGAAGGAGCAGGGCCCTCAGACACTCACATACAGGAGAGTCCTCAATCAAATCCTTGAACCCATGGGGCCTTTGCAGTGTGGTCTACCTAATCCAAATATGATACCACATTCTTATCAATTGGCTATAATAGATTTGCAAGATTGTTTCTTCTCCATTCCCCTACAGGAGAAAGATCGTAAATTCTTTGCTTTTACTGTTCCTGTATTAAATAATAGTCAACCAACAGAGAGATTTCAATGGAAAGTTTTGCCTCAAGGAATGCTAAATTCCCCTACCATGTGCCAATATTATGTCAATCAAGCCCTTCAGCCCTTTCGCCTTCGGTATCCACACCTTCTGATTTACCATTACACTGATGACGTGCTTATTAGCGGGCCAAGCCTCCCCCCTCAATGGAAACGTGATTTGATAACTTGCTTGTCACGTTATGGTTTGAAAATTGCTCCAGAGAAAGTCCAGGAAACTTCTCCCTTTCATTATTTAGGTCACAAAATGATAGCCAGTTATTCTATTCCTATAGTCCCTGAACTACACATTCCAAAAACAATGAAATATGTCCAGCTGCAACAATTGCTGGGCAATATTAACTGGATAAGATCTTATTTTAAAATCCCTCTTGAAGTTTTACGGCCGCTTTTTTCAGCTTTAAAAGGCCATCAATTACCTGGTGAGCAAATCACCTTGACTTCTTCTCAGCACAAAACTGTTGCCCAGATAAAAGAAATCATGCGTACTCACTGGGTTGATCGAGCAATTCTTAATGTTTTGCCTGATGTAGTCATAATGACAGATTCTGTCCAACCTTTTGCAGCCATTATCCAGATAGGACCATTTAAAGTCCATATAATTGAATGGCTGTATTTACATCATACGCCAAAAAACACAGTGACACCTTTAGTGGATCTCCTTGCTCAGCTCATCAGCAAGGGACGCCGTCGCTGCAAAAGCCTCTTCGGCGTTGATTGTCGCCAACTTATTGTGCCTATGCCCTTAGAACAATGGGAAACTGCTCTTGCCAATAGTATGGATTTGCAGTGTGCTCTTGCTGATTTTGTTGGTCAAGTGGATTACCATATCCCACCTGACTCTCGCCTGCAAATGAACAAACAATTTTCCCTGTCTTTCTTTTCTATATTGTCTCCTGTCCCTTTGGACGCCCTAACTGTCTTCACTGACGGAGCTCCCTCTAGGGGAGTAGTTGCTTGGCAACAACATGGGGAGTGGCACAGCCTGTACACTCTTCCACAAACGTCTGCTCAGCGTTCTGAATTGGCAGCTGCTGTAAAAGCTCTGCATCATTTTTCTTCAGAACCTATTAACTTAATAGTGGACAGTCTCTATGTTTCAAATGCTATAACCCGCCTACAAGGCAGTTATGTATGTCCTTTATTGGATGACAATTTATTGAGCCTCTTTCTGTCCTTGCAGTTACTTCTTTCTAATCGTACTTACCCATTGTTTGTGGTACACATTCGTTCTCATCAACCCTTTCCAGGTTACATTACTGAAGGTAATGCAAAAGCAGATTCTTTGCTTAAGGTTTTACCTGTATCCCCTATTGAAAGTCATGCTTTTCATCATCAGAATGCAAAAGCCCTTACCTGTGAGTTCCAGATTTCATTGGAAGCGGCACGTGCAATTATTCAGCAATGTCCTCAATGCTCTAATCAGATTGGCCACCCCAGCCCTGGTGTAAATCCCTGCGGGCTGGAAGCTAACCAATTGTGGCAAATGGATGTAACTCATTTTGCCCCTTTTTCACCCTGGAAATTTTTACATGTTTGCATTGATACATTTTCAGGTTTTCTATATGCCACCCCTCAAAGGGGTGAACAGGTTAAGCATGTTTGCAATCATCTTGTTCGTACCATGTCAGTTATGGGCAAGCCTCATTCTCTAAAAACTGACAATGCCCCAGCATACTGCTCAAAATCCTTTGCACAATTCTGTGAAACTTGGAACATTCATCATTTGTTTGGTATCCCTTATAATTCTCGGGGCCAAGCACTTGTAGAACGTGCCAATCGTACTTTGAAAGACGCCTTGCATCGGCAAGAAAAGAAGGCCGGAGTCCCAGCCTCACTTTCAGAAAAAGAAGGCTGGCTGGCTAGTGTACTTTTTACTCTCAATCATTTGAATATTTCCATACAGGATCATCAATCTTATACTCGCCTTTTCTCTCCCCCTCCACCACCCAGTAAACTGCTTGCTGCCTATTACGCGAAATGGCAACGCCAACAGTAAAGAAAAGGGGAAGTGTGGGTAGAATTATTTTGGGCATATGCTGGCACACCACATATCCCAAAGTACTCTCGCCCCATCGACCCTGGTGAAATTATTTTGGGTATTTGATGGCACACCACTAATCCTGAAATATTTTTGCCTTATTCACTCAGTTGCCTTACCTCACAAACGGAAAAAGAAAGGGGGAGATGAAAGGATGTTCTCTTTCTATACCAGTATAGTAAAACATTGGTTCTTTTCTGTGTGGCATTCTGGGAGATTCTGGGAGATTTTGGGAATCACTATTGCCCTCCCTTCTTGCCTTTCTTGAAACACTCAAGCTTCACCTTTTAATCCTATAGCTATCTTTCTAATCCCTCTCTGCACATATCCTCTCCCATCTTTGGAAGAACTGTACAGTTCCCGTTGTCTTAGGAAAGCAAACAACATCCTGCAGGATGCATCTCACCCGGGATACAGTCTGTTTGCACTACTGCCTTCTGGCAGGAGATATAGAAACATCAAGTCAAGGACAAATAGACTGAAAAATAGTTTCTATCCAAGAGCTGTGGCCTTTTTAAATGCTGTAACTCGATAGTGTGACCTGGGAGTTTGATGGGTGTGGGTGTGGGTGTGGCTGGAATGTGGTTTGTTTGGTTGTTGTTGTTGTTTTGCTTTTGTTGTTTTTAAGGGATGGCATCCAATTTCGTTGCACTTGTGCAATGTTGCACTTGTGTAATGACAATAAAGAATCTATCTATCTACCAATTGTCGGCCATTGCCGACAATGCCCAGAAGGAAGGCCTCTGGTTTCTTAGTGAAGGTATACTTAAATACCTTTTTCAACTCATTATATATCATTTCCCAGAAGGCCTTCACTCTAGGGCAAGTCAACCAGAGGTGAAAGAATGTTCCTTCATGTTCTTTACATTTCCAACATTTATTATCAGACAGATGGTATATTTTGGCAAGTTTAACTGGGGTCATGTACGCCTCTGAAGTTTCAATGAAACAATTGGCTTATGAAAATGAAAATGCTGATTGCAAGACTGCTCTTAAAGCGATGTAGCAGAAGCCAGAAACAGATGTTGCTCAAATGAGTAAGCCTTGCCAGAATATTGACACCGAGACTCACAAATCTGCCCTCCTAGCAGCAGCTTTGTCTCCTTCAGTGCATCCTGCTAAAGACAGGCAATGCCACAATGGATGGCCTTCCAGCCTGAGTTTAAATGGGAAAACAAAGACTGTTGTGCCAGCTGATTGTCAGTCTTTTACTGAAGCTACCGTAAATTAGCAAGAGCCAGGTATTGCTTCTAACACAGCTGCTTTGAACACACAGTCTCCTGTGACAAATCTGCGCCATGCCGCTAAGGGCAGTGCTGGTTTGAATCTAATGACAGCAGAACTTGCTACTTTTCAGTTCCTGTTCCCTATGGTGGTGTATACAATTAAGACGTAGCACACAGGTCTGATTCCACCTCAGACAGTGAGACTCATTCTTAATCGCTTTTTGCAGACTGTTTTTTCTCCTTTCCTCCCTGACTTAAAATTCCTAATGAATTTACTTTACAGCAGTTGCAGAGTTTTGGGGTCACTTCATACGCGTGATTCTTTTAATACAATGCTTTCACCTACAGGACTACTTTTTCCCCAGACACTGCTGACAGAATAGTGATTTTAGAGTGGCTACACTCTGAATTGCCTAACACTAGATTTGATATTGCTGCTTGTTATTTGCTTATTTCTAAACAGGATCAATGAGTTCTTTTCTTTCCTATCTGTTTGCATTTACTGATTAACTTGGGATAGTTTATTTTAACCCTCCTAAAGATTCACGCCTAGTTTAATTCAACAGGTACCCTGAAAATTGGTTTCTGTCCAAAAACAGGTTCCTATTCAACACCTCTAGAGTGTTTTAACGTATAAGGATTGCGTGGCGATTCCCGTCCCCTCCCACAGATGGAATAAATAAAGACACAGGACACCAAAATTTAGGTTAATGGGCGAAAAATGGCCACAACTTTATTGATTACAGGTAAGAGCAGTATTGGCTTTAGGCATTGGCCCTATCAGACTAACCGGCATAAAACCGGGAAGGGTTAAGCACCAACAGGGGGAGCCCCCGAGATGCACATCCCTAGGCGCTCCCCGAGGGGTTACCGCTCGGGAGCGCGCTTTAGGCACTAGCCTCCATAGGTTTCGGACGAGGCGACGCCCCCCGGAGTCCTTTAACGAACTACCCTTCAACATTTGGGGGAAGTGATGGCATTCCTCCCCCCCCCCGCCAATGCCTAACCGCCCAAACCAAAGGTGTTGTGACGTTTTGCTATGAGGTAGGTGAAAAAACCAAGTGGCTTCTAAAATAATGCCAATTAGCCAAGTGGAAAAACTCCTACCAGGCCCCTTGCGGCGACCAGCCGAAGCCCATAGCAAAGTCCAAATGACAACCTAGAGGGTGGGTGGGTGGGGAACCGCAGCTGGCAGTAAGAAAAGAAAGGGGCGAGCACGGGCTGCCCCGACCTTAAATGCCCCCTACTAAGCCTGCAGCCCGCTGCCTGCCGATTGGCTGGCACAGTGAATGATGATTACTAATGAATCCCGGGATTCCCCAAGTCCCGCGTGGCTGCAGCCAGCCCCGCGAGGATGTAGATGGGGCGTGAGCCCGCAACCCCCCCCCCCTTATGTCGGGAGTGGCTTTCTGAAAATAACTAGCATATTTTTTTGCAGCTAATCAGAAAACTGACAGAGACCAGCCTACATTTCCACTGCATTTTGTGATTTTTGTGTGAAGTGGGATATCTTTTTATCACATTTGGCTAATCCTATCTTTCTCCTATGCTAGAGTTTAATCTACTCTTTGATCTCGACACTGAAATATCTCTTAATGCATAGAACTATGCCTTTCTATGCTGCTCACATTTTGCTCCCATACAGAATTCAAGGATATAATTTCAGAAGGTAATCAACATGCTGATTCTGCTCTGAAATCCTTCTGTCCATTATTTTCTAATCCAATTGACAGCCATGCATTTTTACACCAGGGAGCTAAACAGCTGATTTTAAACTATTTTTTCATTCCTCTGACACAAGCTAAGGATATTGTTGATGGATGTCCTTCCTGTGCTTTAACTTCTGTTAACTTTACCTTCAATTAACTGTTTCCTTTCCTAATAAATTTTCTCCTATGGATCACCATTGTAGGGAAGAGGCACCTCTGGAATGACCTCTGGAATGCCCTCTAGTGATGTACCAGCAGCTCCCCAACCCGAAGTGAGAGGAACCTGTTCCTTTGCTTACCTAGGGGCAGGGATGCCCTACTGTTCTTACTTTCCCAGGTCCTGTGTGGATTCCAGGTCGCTGTACCCATCCCTATTGGCCAAGACATGAGCTGGCACCAAGGCCTGCAGAATCCCCTTCCAGACTTTGCAAGGACCATGACCCTGACTCCGCATCTACAGGCTCAGCAGCCCCGTGCGAAAGTCCATTGCACCCATCCTCATCCTTGAAAGGCTGAGGGATGCCCGGAGGTGACATGGGGAATGCTGAAGACCTTGACCTCTGATGCCAAGACACAATTTCAGCATCATGATGTTCCAACGGAATCAGAGACCTTTTTAGTAGCTCTAATTACTCAGCTACGTATGAACCCTATGCTGATTTTAACAGGTATATTATTTGTTTTCTTGATACCTAGTACTCACTGTATCTGTCTTCCTCCTGACACCACTTCTAGTCATAGCTATAATATGTGGATGCATTTAGCTGAAGTTGCTAATGTCTCTCGTTTTTGTCTGAGTGAAACATATGATATGCACACTGCCTTAGGAAATTGTATAATCCCAGTTTGTACACAGCCTTTCATATGGTACATGCCACACACATGGGAAAGTGGTTTTCTAAATGGATTTCTAAAGGTATCATTAGTTATACCAATCTCCATGATTGGGGAAAGGTAACACAAAAGATATCCCTGGATACAATACACACCTAGAGTTGCAGCACTGCCAGACACCTCTTGTGCTCAGATTGTGAATTGCAGTGGGGAAGCGACTCGCTGTCTGGACACAGGAAGGGCCAGTTGAAATTGTTCACGTGTTCAGCAGATTACTTTTAATTATGCTCATGTGCGCTTACCAGATGGCTGGTTTTTTACATGTAATCAAAGAAGTTATAACTACATTTCCGCCAATTTATCTGATGCTCAATGCTGCCTTAGCCGATTGATGTTAGTTTTTGAAAAAAACAGGCAGTTTTCACTTTTTGAAGAAAACAGGCAGCAGCATTCAAAAGCGCCCTCAACGTCATGCTGAAAGATAAACTGACATGTGTGACTCCAATCTACAGTTTTTTTTTTCCAAAGCAGAGTATACTTCCTTGGCTTCTTCCTTAGTGGGAGTCCCTGCTTTGGCTATATACAATGCTTGCATGGCCTGTGCTCACCTGGCCTGTTCTTTGACAAAATCTATAAATCATACCTCACGTGCTTTAGCTTTTTTAAATCAAGAACAGAAGATTTTAAGAGAAGCTGTTATTACACTGAAAGCTTCTATAAGACTATCTCTTGCTACACCAGCATCTAGGATGTCAAGTTGTGTCTAATCTTTTCTGTTTTAATTTGACTGATGATAGTTACCATGTGCAAACTCAAATAGATCAATTGCCAGCACTAGCACACAACATCACACAGGATGTTCTTCCCTCCTGGTGGGACACTCTGTGGTCCTTGGTTACCACAGATTGGGTGGTTTCGAACCCGGCTCATGTATGGGTTGCTAATCATTGTTGCCTTAATTGGAACTTCTTGATTTTTACAATGTATCCTTTCCTTGTTCTCTCTCTGCACTACATTTTTTCCACGCCCTCCTTCAGGAATGTCTGATACAGAAACACATGCAGGAAGATTATGAGGACACAATGCCATCTCACAATGCCTTAAGCTTCTCTGTACACAATAAATAAAAAATAAAAATAAAAAATGGTGAGATGTAGGAGTGCAAATATCCAGAGATGTAGTGATTAGGTGGGATTGCTATGAGGAATTATAACAGATATAGAGTAAGCCATCTGCGTCAGCAATGAAAGCATGGCGTTGCCTGGGTTTAAACTATTTTGAAATGATTCTTGATCAATCTACACCCCTGCATCCCTGTTCCATTCCTCTCTTCCTCACATGTCACGTACACAGCAGTTGCTTCGCCAGGCAGGCATCCTGGGCCAAAAAGACACTGGGCAAGTTCCTTTGAAGTAAAGGTAAAGGTAAAGGTACCCCTGCCCGCACGGGCCAGTCTTGCCAGACTCTAGGGTTGTGCACTCATCTCACTCTATAGGCCGGGAGCCAGCGCTGTCCGCAGACACTTCCGGGTCACGTGGCCAGCGTGACAAGCTGCATCTGGTGAGCCAGCGCAGCACACGGAACGCCGTTTACCTTCCCGCTGGTAAGCGGTCCCTATTTATCTACTTGCACCCAGAGGTGCCTTCGAACTGCTAGGTTGGCAGGCGCTGGGACCGAACGAGAGGAGCGTACCCCGCCGCGGGGATTCAAACCGCCGACCATGCAATCGGCAAGTCCTAGGCGCTGAGGCTTTTACCTACAGCGCCACCCGCGTCCCTCCTTTGAAGTAGTTTTTTATATAATCTTAATTAATCTTGGGATGTTAATCTTAGGGCCTGGAAATAGTTTCACAGGAAGGTGATAATGATGCCTATCTCCTTGCCATCCTTCCATCCTCTCTTGTTTACTCCTGTTTGTGATCTCCAGAGTTTCTCTAGTCCTCTTTTATTTACTTTCAGATTAGGTATGCATGCTCAGAGTAGTAGTCTTTGTAGTTAAAAGAATTTCTTTTGATCTAACTTTGTCCCCACGTGGGTTTGTGGAAATGCTCAGAAGAAATATGATTGGTTCTTAGGAACACTGTGTAAAAAGCTTTTTTGTGAATAAAACTACCTGGGCCGGGGTCTGCGAAAAAAACACGGACAAGCACAGAGAGACACAAATATACGCACCCTTCCCAGAGTCTTGCTGGTTCAAGCCTCTGTGTGTATTCTTATTAATCAGAGTTCAATCCTTCCTTTACTTTGCGAACGCAACACCACAGTAATGTTGACTTTCCTTCCTTGCGCTCATCACCTCCACCCTATGGCGTCATGGCATTAGGTGGTGGCCTGCAAATCTTGAGGACAAATCAATACTTGCAACCTTTCATTTGGATTACTGCAACGTGTTGTGCAAGGAGTTGAATTTGGAAATGGGCTGGAAACCTGAGCTAGTGCTAATAACGACTGCAGGGACATTGATTGGCACTTGACAGGGGTGTTTAGGCAAATTCACACCCTGTGTGAGGAATGTTAGAAGTGGGTGTGAGACTCAAAATCTGAACAAAATTGGTGAAGCAGCAGAGAGTTTATCGATTACAAAATAACATACTTGCAAGATCAGGTGTCCAAAAGCAGTTGTTGTTGTTGTTGTTTAGTCGTTTAGTCGTGTCCGACTCTTTGTGACCCCATGGACCAGAGAACGCCAGGCACTCCTGTCCTCCACTGCCCCCCGCAGCTTGTTCAGACTCATGCTGGTAACCTCGAAAACACTATCCAACCATCTCGTCCTCTGTCGCCCCCTTCTCCTTGTGCCCTCCATCTTTCCCAACATCAGGGTCTTCTCCAGGCAGTCTTCTCTTATCATGAGGTGGCCAAAGTACTGGAGCCTCAGCTTCACAATCTGTCCTTCCAGTGAGCACTCAGGGCTGATTTCCTTCAGAATGGAGAGGTTTGATCTTCTTGCAGTCCATGGGACTCTCAAGAGTCTCCTCCAGCACCATAATTCAAAAGCATCAATTCTTTGGCGATCAGCCTTCTTTATGGTCCAGCTCTCACTTCCATACATCACTACTGGGAAAACCATAGCTTTAACTATACGGACCTTTGTTGGCAAGGTGATGTCTCTACTTCTCAAGATGCTGTCTAGGCCTGTCATTGCCCTTCTCCCAAGAAGCAGGCGTCTTTTAATTTCGTGGCTGCTGTCACCATCTGCAGTGATCATGGAGCCCAAGAAAGTAAAATCTCTCACTGCCTCCATTTCTTCCCCTTCTATTTGCCAGGAGGTGATGGGACCAGTAGCCATGATCTTCGTTTTTTTGATGTTGAGCTTCAGACCATATTTTGCACTCTCCTCTTTCACCCTCAATAAAAGGTTCTTTAATTCCTCCTCACTTTCTGCCATCAAGGTTGTGTCATCTGCATATGTGAGGTTGTTGATATTTCTTCCGGCAATCTTAATTCCGGCTAGGGATTCATCCAGCCCAGCCTTTCGCATGATGAATTCTGCATATAAGTTAAATAAGCAGGGAGACAAAATGCAGCCTTGTCGTACTCCTTTCCCAATTTTGAACCAGTCAGTTGTTCCATATCCAGTTCTAACTGTAGCTTCTTGTCCCACATAGAGATTTCTCAGGAGACAGATGAGGTGATCAGGCACTCCCATTTCTTTAAGAACTTGCCATAGTTTGCCATGGTCGACACAGTCAAAGGCTTTTGCATAGTCAATGAAGCAGAAGTAAATGTCTTTCTGGAACTCTCTAGCTTTCTCCATAATCCAGCGCATGTTTGCAATTTGGTCTCTGGTTCCTCTGCCTCTTCTAAATCCAGCTTGCACTTCTGGGAGTTCTCGGTCCACATACTGCTTGAGCCTTCCTTGTAGAATTTTAAGCATAACCTTGCTAGCGTGAGAAATTAGTGCAATTGTGCGATAGTTGGAGCATTCTTTGGCACTGCCCTTCTTTGGGATTGGGATGTAGACTGATCTTCTCCAATCTTCTGGCCACTGCTGAGTTTTCCAAACTTGCTGGCATATTGAGTGTAGCACCTTAACAGCATCATCTTTTAAAATTTTAAATCGTTCAGCTGGAATACCATCACTTCCACTGGCCTTGTTATTTGCAGTGCTTTCTAAGGCCCATTTGACTTCACTCTCCAGGATGTCTGGCTCAAGGTCAGCAACCACACTGCCTGGGGTATATGAGACATCCGTTTCTTTCTGGTATAATTCCTCTGTGTATTCTTGCCACCTCTTCTTGATGTCTTCTGCTTCTGTTAGGTCCTTTCCTTTTTTTATCATATAATTTTTATTAATCAACATCAGCAAACAATACAAAATACATTAATTCACATCATTTTCATAACTTATTTCTCCTTTGGACTTCCCTCAGCTGTTCCGTAAATCATCCATAGTCATAATTTTAATTACACATTTCTCAAATTTATATTGACATTGTTTATCTCTTTTTTTCCTATTCCCTTTAGACAATATTTCTTACTTTTTTACAGAGCTTCTTTAAATCCCTTAAGCGTCATCTGTCCTTCACTTAAATATTCCAGATATTCCACAAATTTCCCCCAGTCCTCGATGAACTTTTGGTCTCTTGAGTATCTGATCTTCCCTGTCAATTTATCTAACTCTGCGTAATCTAACAATTTCATTCTCCACTCTTCCACGGTCGGTATTTCTTGCTGTTTCCATTTCTGGGCCAGTAACACTCTTGCAGCTGTGATTGCATATCGATAAAATTTACAATCTTTCCTTTTTATCTCATTTCCTACTATTCCTAACAGAAAGACTTCTGGCTTCTTTACAAATGTGTATTTTAAGATCTTCTTTAACTCATTATATATTTTTTCCCAGAAGTCTTTCACTTTCTTACATTCCCACCACATGTGGTAGAAAGTACCCTCTTTATCCCTACACTTCCAACACCTATTACATGTCTTATACATTTTCGCCAGTTTTACCGGTGTCATATACCATCTATAGAACATCTTCATCATATTCTCTTTCAACATCACACAAGCAGTGAATTTCAGACCCTCCTTCCATAGTTTCTCCCAATCCTCAAATTGTATATTATGACCCACATCCCTGGCCCAACTAATCATCACCGACTTGACTTCTTCATCTTCCAAATTCCAGTCTAACAACAGCCTATGCATTTTAGATAAATTTTTACCGTCGTTATCTATAACCTCACTTTGAAATTTCGATTCCTTATCCGTAAAACCTCGTTCTTTGCCATCTTTCTTAAGCATCTCATTTACTTGGAAGTAGTGCATCCAATCATATACATGTTCTTTCACCTGCTCATACGGTTTTATTTTCCACTTTCCTCCTTCTTTAAATAACAGTTGACCGTACGTTATCCAATTACTTCTCATATTAATTCTCCTTACACTCATAACTTCTAGAGGTGATAACCAACGTGGTGTTCTAGGTTCTAGTAGGTTTTTATACCTGTCCCATACCTCAATTAAAGGACCCCGAAAGATGTGGCTCTCAAAGCCTTTATGGATTCTCCTTTTCTCATGCCATAAGTAGGCGTGCCATCCAAATCTATTGTCGAACCCCTCTAGATCCAACAATTCGTTATTCTCTAATTTAATCCACTCTTTCACCCAGCAAAGACATGATGCCTCATAATATAGTTTCAGATCTGGCAGGGCAAAGCCTCCTCTTTCCTTTATGTCTGTTAACAATTTAAATTGAATTCTCGGCTTTTTGCCCTGCCAGATGTATCTCGAAATCGCTCTTTGCCACTCTTTGAAAATCTTATTCCCCTTAATTATAGGGATAGTCTGAAATAAGAATAATATCTTTGGAAGCACATTCATTTTAATTGTAGAGATCCTTCCCCAGAATGACAATTTCAATTTTCCCCACACCTCTAGGTCCTTTATTTCCTTCCAAACTGGTTCATAGTTATTTTTGTATAAATCTATATTTTTGGGAGTTATCCATATACCCAGGTACTTCACCTTTTTAACCACCTCTATTTGTGTTTGTTGTTGCAATACTTCTATTTGATCTTGATCCATATTTTTCACTATCATTTTTGTTTTTTTCTTGTTTAGTTTGAATCCCGCCACACTTCCAAACTGTTCCATTTCCTCCAAAACTTCTTTTACCGTACTTGTTGGTTCTTCAATCATTATTACCAAGTCATCCGCGAACGCTTTGATCTTATATTCGTTCCGACCGATTGTCACACCCTTTATTTCCTTATTTTGCCTAATCGAATTCAAAAGTACTTCTAATACCGTTATGAAAAGTAACGGTGAGAGTGGGCAACCCTGTCTTGTTCCTTTTTGTATCTTTATCTCTTCTGTGACTACATTATTTATAATCAGTTTGGCTTTTTGTTCTGTGTAGATTGCTTTTATTCCGTTAAGAAACTCTTTACCAATCTCCATATATTCTAAATTTCTCAGCATAAAATCCCATGTTATGTTATCGAATGCCTTTTCGGCATCAACAAACATCATTATGGCTTGTTTATCAATCCTAACAGACAGATATTCCATCATCTGTTAGGTCCTTTCCACTTTTGTCCTTTATTATGGAAAACTTTGTACGAAATGTTCCTTTCATATCTCCAATTTTCTTGAACAGATCTCTGGTTCTTCCCATTCTATTGCTTTCCTCTATTTCTTTGCATTGCTTGTTTAAGAAGGTCTTCTTGTCTCTCCTTGCTATTCCAAAAGCAGACACACCCAAAAATAGTAAGACCGAAGCTTATATCCCTTATACCCGAGGCAGGTTCCCTCCTGTTTCCCCATTGGCTGGGTATGTGCAGGGTTTACAGCCTATCACATCCGCCCAATTAAAATACTAAAATCCCCCCCCCCTTTGTTGACATCTCCCATTACTCTGCATTTGATGACCATTCCTCCTAATTTCTTTTTCTCCTTCTTTGGTCTGTGTTCCTATGCTTTTACACATTGACTCAAGCAATAAAGCCACATACTGATAACCCCTGGGCATAAGCAAGCTCTATATTTGCTGAAGCATGCATCCATTTCAACTGTCAGCCAACCTGTTTTCGGGCATTCTAACCACGAGTCATTCTAAAGATAAGCTGTTAAGCAAGTCTATGGTTAGCCTGCACAATATTACCACATTCCTAAACCATTTGTTTTCTTCTCAGCTGAGAGATTAAGTGGGTTGTCCGAGGATGTCCTCTTGCAGGTGACATCGACTGTTCTTGTATAAAAGCCACCAGCATTGTCTAAGGCAAAGTCCTTGTCTCTGTGCCTCTGAGTTGAAGGGAAATGGCATTTGGTGGAACTCTGTGGATGCTGATATTATATACACCTATTTTCATTCATTTCTTGCTGTTAGTGTGGGGAGTTTCTTATGCTCTTGCCAGGACCCACATGCCTCGAGGAATGAGCCGTCCTGCACCATTGGTACTTTTAAATCTCTTAGTGGGATATGGATTTGTACTGGTAAGTTTATTTTACATATATTACAGGGATGAAGCGACACCTCTATAAAAAGGGCTGCAACATTTGAAATATTTTAGTTTAGAGAAAAGGCAAATAAGATGGACTGTTTCAAGAAGTGTCAGAAAGACATATCAAAATTTGTCTGGCAGGGCAAACAGCCCAGAATTAAATTTAAGATTTTAACTGATGCAAAGGATAGAGGGGGGTTTGCCCTGCCGGACTTAAGACTCTATTATGAATCGGCAGCTTTTTGCTGGTTGAAACACTGGCTACTTCTTGAGAACACAGACATTTTGGATCTGGAAGGGTATGACAATAGCTTTGGTTGGCATGCATATTTATGGTACGACAAGGCAAAGGTGTATAAAGGCTTTAAAAACCATATTGTAAGGAAAGCATTGTATAATGTTTGGATTAGATACAAAGATTTGTTGGAAAGTAAAACCCCCAGGTGGGTGTCACCAATGGAAGCTAGGGAAGTAAAAAAGCTTAATATGGACTCTAAATGGCCAAAATATTATGAAATTCTAGAATATGATGGTGAAAGGGTTAAACTTCAGAGTTATGAGAAATTAAAGCCCAAGGTTCGAGATTGGTTGCACTATCATCAGATAAATGAGACATTCAAACAGGACAGGAAAGTAGGATTCCAGAAAGAGAGGTCAAAACTAGAAACAGAATTGTTGGAACCCAATACTAAGAATTTATCAAAAATGTATAACTTGCTGTTGAAATGGAATACACAGGATGAAACGGTGAAATCAGCTATGATTAAATGGGCACAAGATATTGGTCATGATATTATGTTTGCTGACTGGGAACAGTTATGGACCACCGGTATTAAATTTACTGCATGTAATGCTTTAAAAGAAAATATTATGAAAATGATCTATCGGTGGTACATGACCCCCGTCAAGCTTGCAAAAATTTATCACCTGCCTAACAATAAGTGTTGGAAATGTAATGAGACTGAAGGCACTTTTTACCACCTTTGGTGGACCTGCCCAAAGGTTAAAGCTTTCTGGGAAATGATCTATAATGAAATTAAGAAGGTCCTTAGGTGGACTTTTCCTAAGAAACCAGAGGCTTTTCTCTTGGGTATGGTTGGCCAATTGGTGTTAAAGAAGGATAGGATTTTCTTTATGTATGCCACCACAGCAGCAAGAATTCTACTGGCAAAGTATTGGAAGATGCAAGAACTACCTACTCTGGAAGAATGGCAAACAAAGGTGATGGACTTTATGGGACTGGCTGAGATGACGGGCAGAATCCGCGACCAGGGGAAGGAGACAGTGGAAGAGGACTGGAAGAAATTTAAAATATATCTCAAAAACTATTGCAAAATTGAGGAATGTTAAGATGTCAGGGGGTAAGAGGTAAAGAATTGCAGCAGTAACTAAAAAACTAAAGGAAACTTTATGAAAGGGAATTAAGACAATTGACTTAAGGGTTGCTAAAGAATCACTAAACAAGGATGCAGGGATGGGGAGGTATGGGGAAGTCAAAAGAAAGAAGGGTATGAAATGATGATTTTGAAGTTATATTGGTCTAATTGTTTTGTGTGTTTTGATTTTCTTGTTTTTCTTCTGTTTGTCTTGTTCTGTTTTTATTATGTGTTTGAAAAACGAATAAAAATTATTTAAAAAAAAAAAGAGAAAAGGCAAGTAAGAGGCGACGTGATAGAAATGTTTAAGATTATGGAGAAAATAGAGAGAGAAAGGTTTTCCTCCTTCTCTCACAACACTAGAACTTGTAGACAACCCAATGAAGCTGAATGTTGGAAGATTCAGGACAGATGGAAGAAAGGACTTCTTCACACATAATATATTCAGTCCATGGAAGTCACTCTCACAAGAGGCAGTGATGGCTGCCAAGTTGAATAGCTTCCAACGAGAAATAGAGAAATTCATGGAGGCAATAGCTATGGATGCTTATTAACTAGCTCTGGCTCTAGAGATGGAGGCAGCAATGCTTCTGAGCACCAGTTGCTGGAAAACACAGGAGGGGAGAGGGCTCCTGTGCTTGGGTCCGGGTTTGTGGGTTTCCCATTGGGGCACCTGGTTGACAGCTGCGAGATGCTGGACTAGATGGGCCATTGTCCTAATCCAGCAGGCTCTGCTTTGAGGCGTTCCCAAAGTAAAGGAAGGATTGAACTCTGATTATGAAAATACACACAGAGGCTTGAACCAGCAAGACTGGTTGCGTATAATAATAATTCCTGTCCACCCACCCAGGTTGTTTTATTCACAAAAGAACTTTTGTCACCGTGTTTGGAAGAAGCAATCAGATTTCCTCTGAGCATTTCAACAAACCCCACGTGGGGACAGGGGCGCCGACTTATAAAAAATATTGGGGGGGGGGCGGGGGCCCATACCGACTTATAAAAAATATTGGGGGGGCCCAAGACCTCCAAACCGCTGCTGCTGGGGGAACGAAAGGGGCGAGCCCCGGGCTGCCCCGACCTTAAGTGAACCTGTGAGGGCCCGCCCTTTGCGGCAGCCGATTGGCTGCCGCCGTGGGCGGTGAATATTAATGAGCTAGGGGGAATCCCCGCTTCTCGCGGGGCTGACGCCAGCCCCGCGAGATTGTTGATGGGTCGAGAGCCCGCAACCCCACCCCCTCTCTAGATCGGGAGTGGCTTTGTTTTAACTCATTACTGAATGTATTTTAAAAGGTAACTATCATCAAACAAGGAAAATAAAAAATACCAACATAATTTTGTGATTTTACAAAGCATAATATAACTAATAATTTTCTTAAATTATTGGGGGGGGCGGACCCCCCCAAACGAATTTTTGAGGGGGCTCGGGCCCCCTCAGGCCCCATGGAGTTGGCGCCTATGCGTGGGGACAAAGTTAACCTACAAAAACTAATTACCGTTAGCATGCATATTTCTGGGGTAAACAAAACAGAACTACAAAGGAGTGCATCCAGCAACCCTGGAAGTCACAAGCAAGCAATATACATGATAAGAAGGAGGCCAGGAGGCCAGGGATCATTATCACCTTCATGTGAGATCTATTTCCCGGCCCTAAGATTAACATCTTACAATTAACATATCAGAAAAGCTACATCAAAAGAACCTGCCCACTATCTTTCACAGCCCAGGATGCATGCCTGGCATAGCTGTTAACTTTCAGATTTGAAAATAAGGGATCAGTAGCTTGAATAAGGGATTACAGGTCCCAAAGTAAAGAGCTCAGCTAATCTGTAGGTGGGCTTTTGCCCTTGCAAACAATCGCAGCACCCTCTTTTCATGTTTCAGTCATTTTGTAATGTACTGCCACCCAGTGGCCTTCCTGGCAAATTGTTTTTTTTTTTTAAAAAAGATATTTATTTTGGTTTTATATAATAAAACAAATATTACAATCAAACAAAACAGAAAAGAAGTACAATAAAAAGCAACATAATCCAACAGAGCTAAAAAAAAACACAGTAAAGAACATATGACAGAAAAAATAAAAAAGAGCAGAAAATAAAGAAAATTAGTTTTTGGATTCTTATCTTTATAACCCTCTTTCCTGACTTCCTCACGTCTCCCTTTCCTGCATTCCCCTTTACACAATCAAATTCAGCAGCTCCTTAAAGGTAAAGGTAAAGGTACCCCTGCCCGTACGGGCCAGTCTTGCCAGACTCTGGGGTTGGTGCGCCCATCTCACTCAAGAGGCCGGGGGCCAGCGCTGTCCGGAGACACTTCCGGGTCACGTGGCCAGCGTGACATCGCTGCTCTGGCGAGCCAGAGCCGCACACGGAAACGCTGTTTACCTTCCCGCTGGTAAGCGGTCCCTATTTATCTACTTGCACCCGGGGGTGCTTTCGAACTGCTAGGTTGGCAGGCGCTGGGACCGAACGACGGGAGCGCACCCCGCCGCAGGGATTCGAACCGCCGACCTTTCGATCGGCAAGCCCTAGGCACTGAGGCTTTTACCCACAGCGCCACCTGCGTCCCATCAGCAGCTCCTTACCCTCTTTCACATCTTAATCAATATTATACATTTCAACCTATTATGTCTTCAATTTTCCCTTTCTTTTTAAATCCATTTTTACATGTTCTTTATAACTTAATCCCTTATATCATTTTGTTTAATTTCGACATAATATTACTCTGGCCTTTACACCCTTCTCTTTTAAAACATTTTTGCATTTTTCTTTTTACCATGTCACTAATGCCATATTATCTTTATATCCAACATCATTTTAACATTCAAACATTTTACAATGTTTTTGTAGGTATTCTTTGAACTTCTTCCAGTCCTCTTCCACCGACTCTTCTCCCAGGTCTTGGATTCTGCCAGTCATTTCTGCCAATTCCATATAGTCTATCACTTGCATCCGCCATTCTTCCAGAGTGGGCAAATCTTGTGTCTTCCAATACTTTGCGATGAGTATTCTTGCTGCGGTTGTTGCATACATAAAGAATGTTCTATCTTTCTTTGGCACCAATTGGCCGACAATGCCCAGAAGGAAGGCCTCTGGTTTCTTAGGAAAGGTATATTTAAATACCTTTTTTAGTTCATTATAGATCATTTCCCAGAAAGCCTTAACCTTTGGGCATGTCCACCAAAGGTGAAAGAATGTTCCCTCAGTTTCTTTACATTTCCAGCATTTGTTATCAGGCGCCTTCCTGGCAAATTGCATCAGGTAATTCAGAGGTGGATCCCAACATAACCTTTCCTTGCTTCTCTCTTTTTTTTTTTTTTTTTTTGGAAATAATTTTTATTAACAGTCCAATCAAATCACATTAATTCCAAATCACATTAGTTCCAAATTATACAGCCAAATTTTTAAAATTTTATTGGGGGTACCCATACTTCGCGCTCCGAAAGGGATCCAAACATCGCTCTTGCTGCTGCTTTAATTTCACAGTTCTATCCAGTTCTGTCCAGATAGTCTCCTTATTATTTTCCTCATCTTTTTATTGTAATCATATATTCCTTTCTTTATGATCTCTGATAATCTTCACAAGCGGGTTGAAAACAAACATATCCTGTGTGGATTTTACACTCTCCAGGAGCCATATCACATAAAGGACAGCCACCATTTCCACACCTCCATAAAAAACATTCATACAGTCTGTCCGTGATTTCCACCGGCCTGCGAATCTGTATCTCAGGGGGCCCTGCCAGGTCAAATTCACATTCTGATAACCATACATTCACATTCCGATGACCACGGTCCTCCTCCCCCCCCGTCCTCCTGTGGGCAGGCCGACTTGACGAATCTCCATTTGAAACTGCGTCACAAAGCTTTCCTTCCATTCCCGATATTCCCACCAGCCTCTCTTTGATCAATAATTCATTTCCACACAGCTTTTAATCTCCAGTTTGTGATTAGTAATTTGCAACAATTCTTTCTCTCTGGGAGGGAGGATTATTGGGGACTCACATAAGACAAAAAAAAGAAAAGTTTTTTCCTCCCCCCCCTTTCCATTTCAGTCTGACATACCAATCTTTTAATGATGAGTCTTCACTTGATTTATTGTCCAGCCCGTCGCTCCGCACACAGAGATCCCATTAATCAGCAGTCTTTAAACCCGATCTTCACTTGAAGTATGTGCATTTGCTTCTTTATCCAATTATATATTTCGAAGTAATGCAAACCAGTGCACGATCAGAGACAGCGTCCGGGAGAGCGGCCCCACCCGAGGGCTTTGTGCCAAGTGCCCGGTCACCCCCTTCTTTCGAATCCGGGGGTGAATTATGGGCACAGCTGGCAAGGCAGTCCCCCCCATTCCCTGGGGGGGGGCAAGGGAGGCTGCATACTCCCATGTCAGCCTCTTAATTGCCTCGTGTGGGTCGGAGAGATGTTATTGTTGGCTATCTTCCAATGAGCCCCCTGGTGGCCCCCCCACGTTTCCTTGCTTCTCATTCCGCCCCCCTGACCGTTGCTTGGTAAGTGCTGCAGTTACTTTCCATAAGCAGACCTTTCTCCTTTCCCCAGACCAGCTCCGCCAGGGCTATTGCTCACTTCCAAGCCTCAATATTACCACACCATCACCTCTCCGCTGGGAAGCGCTGAGCAAAGGCGAGTCCCCAGGCAACGCGGCCGATTTGATCGGCACAAGGCATGCAAGCTCCATCCCCCAGTCGTTCTTAGACTCCTTATTGGGTGAGCAACGCAACCAAGCAACACAGTTGGAGCCTCCCTCCTCCCTGGCTGGCAGGGAGGGAGGGAGAGGAGCTGCTTCCTTTGAAACCTGGGAAATTTAAGGGACATCATCAATCCAGGACAGCAGCGGGAAATGGCGCTGGGATAAGGGAGTTTCCCGCCAAATAAGGGACGGTTGACAGCTGTGATGCCTAGCAAAGCAACTGGCAGCTGGGCTGTGTACGCAAGCAGAGAGAAATGGACAGTAGAGGAAATGGCCAGAGATGCAGAGGGTTGTGGGATTTGATCAGAAATTACTGTCAATGAATTAAACCCAATCAACACCATGCTTTCACAGCTGACACAATGGCTTGAGGCATATTTTATAATTCCTCATAGTAATCCCATCTGATCCCCACACTCTGGATATTTGCACTCCTACACTGCTTAGGTTGTTATGCACTCCAGTGGATTTATCCTGAGGAGTACTAGCACTGAATACCCTCAATTTGTGTTGCATCTTAAGGTTTGAAATAACAGGAAGCATACTAGGAAAGGGGAGTGGGCAGGGGATTCACTTCTGGGCTGCTCAAAGAGAATAATTTTCCATCCCAAGAGGAAGGAAAGGATAAACAGTGCAGTCATCTCCCATGCACGGTTTCTGTTCCATAGGCAATACATATATGCAATACATATATCTAATGCTGATTTAAAATGCTAAATGGTTTGGTTTAAACAGGGAGGAATTCTGGAAAAACTGGGCATCTGCCATAGATATTCCATACTCAGGATCCTAAACCTACTCATTCCAGAAGTGAAGGACCCAAAAATGATCACAAGGGACCTGGTTTTTGATGGGGTGCCTGTGAGGCTGTACTGGCCCAAGACATCACCTGCTGGGAAGAGGAAAGGAATCATCTATCTTCATGGAGGGGTTGCACTATTTGCAAGCATCCGTAAGTTCTTTGAAATGGTTCACTTTGTTGTTTGTGGAGAATTTGGGGTGATACTTTAATGTAAAGGTCATGAAATGTTTGCTATGGAGGGGTGGGGGTGGTTTGTGCTGCCTCTGGGTTTTTATTTTTAGCTTTATGAATACTGCTACAAAAGTTGGGCACCACCTCCACTCTCTGCCAAACCAGTAGTATGGGATGATGAGAATTGTAGTTTAAGAACAGTTGGAGACCCAAGCTTGGGAAACACCGCTCTAAAGACACTCTTTTCCTGAAAACTCAACCCCCCCCCATTGCCATGAGTCTGACAACCTCTTTCTGCTCAGGCCCAAGAATTCCTCACATATGTGCCACCAGCCCCTTTGTCATGTTAAGGCCTCTATCCAAGTGAGGCACTGACTTGGAAAGTGTTTTTTCCGCTGGCCTCCAATCTTCCCTTCAATACTCCAAATCAGGCATAGGCAAACTCCGGCCCTCCAGATGTTTGGGACTACAATTCCCATATCCCTAGCTAACAGGACCAGTGATCAGGGAGGATGGGAATTGTAGTCCCAAACATCTGGAGGGCCGGAGTTTGCCTATGCCTGCTCCAAATAATAATCAACTTATTAATTTCTAAGGTTTAGGGTGGTCTCCCCCCAAATCTATAACAATATAAAGAATAACAACAAACAATGTCAATAACCTGTGCCTACACACAGTTTAAAAGGCCGTCTATTGGTTAATTAGCCAAAGGCACCTGACGATATGAAACGAAGGCGCCAGGTGAGTCTCCCGGGGGAGAGCATTCCACAAACAGGGAGCCACAACAGTTCTGGGCTTGGGCCCAGAAACAAATTGGCAGCCAATACAGTCACACCAGGATTGGCATTATATGCTCAAACCACGGTGGGCAACCTGGCTGCTGAATTGCGCACCAGCTGAAGTTTCTGAACTGTAGGCAGCTTAACATGGCAGGATGGGATTGTGTGGTAAGAAAACAGGGCTGAGCCTTCCTGTTCCAGAGATGTCTGGTTCTGTATTAATTCCTAATGTCAAGGTCAATGAAAAATGCCAAAGAAGGTATTTGTGCTTCGTACTTCAATGGACTTCTATGAAAGGTGTTCCAGAGATGGTCAGAATTAATTTGAAAGAAGCCCAAAAATGTGGTCTGAGGTTTGTTTGGCCCTGTTCTGACTTATTCACATATTTACACGTTCATTCTGCATGGAGGGAGTCCATGGTCATCTCAAGCAGGGCTTGTTCCCACAGCTGTGCAGCACTGGAGTCAAAGGCATCTTTCCCAGCCAGCCTTTAGCTAGCCAGTCCAAAATGGATCCCAGTCTTTGTTCTTCCTAGCACACCTTGCTTTAAAAGTAGGGATTTTTTGGTTCTCTTCTGAGTTTTACCCATTGAAACTGTGGATCAGGAGGGAACAAAATGTACATAATGGTTTTCAACTAGTGATGCCCCATTTATAAAGGGTTCAGTTCAGCTTAGTTGTTGCCAAAGGAGACTCGTTAAAGGTTGTGTGCCTTTTTCCAGGAACTTCTGAAAGGATCTGCTATTCGCTTGCCCACGGAACCGACTCAGTGGTTATGTGTGTTGAGTAAGTATCTTCACGCTTCAGTTTCTAACCCTTCCACATGAGCCCAGAAAACGGCTGATTTTGCCAACATCGTGAATTTGCCAACCTTTAGAATGGGTGTTCACCTTTGTATTTTGATTTTTATGCCTTTGGACCCAGTCCCTCTGGCTTTAAGATGCTGGATCAGGCCAAAGGGGGCCCAACATCCTGTTCTCACGGTGGCCAACCAAATATCCCAATGAAAAGCCCACAAGCTGGACCCAGACACAGGAGCACTGCTCCCAGTTGCAATGTACATCATCTGGTATTCAGAAGCATTACTGCCTGTGATAGTGGAGATGGCCCATCGGCCTTGTGACTAGTATTCATGGATAACCTCATCCACCATGAGAGGCTAATATGGCGTCTCAATCTATGCTAGTTCTGTCTGTTGCAATTATCTCTATCCTGCCTTTCAGGACAAAAGTCCTTCCAAGGCGTCATATAAGGAACATTAAACTACTCTTACATAAAACTAGATAAATGCTTTTGTCCCTCTCTCTTAACTCTAGAACATGTGGACATTCAATGAAGCTGAATGCTAGAAGATTCACCTAAAAGAAAGTACTTCTTTACGCAGTGTGTAGTTCAGCTGTGGAACTCATTCCCTCAGGAGGCAATGATGGCCTCCAACTTGGGTGGCTTTAAAAGAGGATTAGACAAATGCACACGGTATAAGACTACCAGTGGCTACTAGCCATGATGGCTATAGCCTGCATTTGCAGGTGGAGACAGTGTCCTTCTGAATGCCAGTTGCTGGAAGCTGTGGGAGGGAAGAGCACCACAGGATTCATGTTCTGATTGTGAGTTTCTCCAATGATTGACCACTGGCCACTGAGAACAGGATGTGAACTAGCATTATATTACCATGGAAAACCTCAGGCACTGGGGCTCAATGCTCCACTCCAGGCCTCTTCAGTTCTCCCTAAAGAGCCAGTGTGGTGTAGTGGTTAAGAGCGGTGGACTCGTAATCTGGTGAACCGGGTTCGCATCCCCGCTCCTCCACATGCAGCTGCTGGGTGACCTTGGGCTAGTCACACTTCTTTGAAGTCTCTCAGCCCCACTCACCTCACAGAGTGTTTGTTGTGGAGGAGGAAGGGAAAGGAGAATGTTAGCCGCTTTGAGACTCCTTAGGGTAGTGATAAAGCAGGATATCAAATCCAAACTCCTCCTCTTCCCTCTGAAATCACCGCAGACCCCCACCTCTGCACCATTGCCCCTCTTTTGCACCCTCCTTGAGTGGCATCTGCCTGACTGGAATTTGTCTTGCTTGCATGAAGGCAGGGGTGCCAACCTGAGTAAATATTGGCCCCCCCCCCGGTAAGTCCCATATTGCATAAATGATCACATGACATGGAGCACATAACCATTTGAATGGAAATGTCAATCAGCTTAGGGGGACCCAGCCTCCTTGGGGGTGCTGAAGGTACCTCAGCCCGAAGTATGATGTCAAATGTTGATGATATCTTGTTTTTTCTTTAGATTTCGTTTAGCTCCTGAGCATCCATATCCAGTCCCTGTACAGGACTGTTTAACTGCTGTAATACATTTTATGAAAAATGCAGAGGAATACGGAGTGGACCCCAACTGCATTACCATTGTTGGGGAGAGTAGTGGAGGCACTTTTGCTGCAGCCATTTGCCAAGAACTGGTGACCAGAGAGGACCTCCCAAAGGTGCGAGCTCAGGTCCTGATCTACCCATTCCTCCAAGCAGTGGACTTCAATTTGCCATCCTATCAGCAAAACCATTCAGTTCCTCCCATGTTCCGGAAAAGAACTGTCAAAGTTGGTTTGACATATCTCACTGGGAAGACAATGAATGTAGATGGAATTCTGAAAGGTGCCCATGTCCCTCCTGATTTGAGAGAGAAATACCAAAAATGGATCAGTGTTGATAACATTCCAGAAGAATTTAAAGCTAGGGGCTATGTTCCTGTAGCACCTGCCCCATTTTCAGAAGAACTTTATGAACAAGTTAAAAGAGGTTATGAGACAATGTTTGCCCCCCTTTTAGCAGAGGATGACATAATCCGCCAGCTCCCAGAGGCTTTCATTCTAACCTGTGAATATGATTTTCTCCGGGACGATGGGCTGTTGTATAAGAAGCGGCTAGAGGACCACGGTGTGCCAGTGACATGGTATCATGTTCAAGATGGATTTCATGGAATAATGGCCATGGCTGGTTTGAAGGCAATTGAATATCCAAGCACACAGAAATGTTTGCAGAATGTAATACAGTTCTTAAAAGGTTTATAGAAATGAATGACATTCTTTGTCTTCCTATGGCAGTATTCCCCTTCTGTGGAGGGAAATATCGTTCCTCATTGTGCCAATCCTGAAGTAAAAAGAAAAAATCTGATCAAAAGTTCTACTCTGTTTAATTTATTGAAATCACCATGGGCTCTGAAGTAAAAAGCAAAGCCCTACTGGATCAAGCCATTGGCTCACTTCATGCAGCATCTTGTTCTCTTTATGTTACATATTTTTTAAATTAATTTTCATACAATTTAACAAATTCAATTCAGTTTCAATACAATATTCCCTCAACATTTTGACTCCTCATTCTTACTTCCATGATGTTCCTGTTCAAATTCTTTGTCTACTAAATGTAATACTCATTTCTATAACAAATATCCAACATTAGATTCCTTTATCATTCTCCTTCCTTTGCTTTTCCGCAGGGGGCCAGTCCACTGTCCCTCAGACCATGTGGTGGGCCAGACTATATTTTGAGGGGGGGGGGATGAACAAATTCCTATGCCCCACAAATAACCCAGAGATGCAATTTAAATAAATGGACACATTCTACTCATGTAAAAACATGCTGGTTCCCAGACCGTCTGTGGGCCGGATTTAGAAAACTTCAGTGGGGAAGAGGGGAGGGTGGGGAAAAAAGCTTTGCAGAGGGATCAAGAGGCGAGAAACTGGAGTCTGGTCCTTCTACAGGTTGGGAAAAGCAGGGTAGGGGGTGGGTAAAAGGTAAAGGTAAAGGGACTCCTGACCATTAGGTCCAGTCGTGACCGACTCTGGGGTTGCGGCGCTCATCTCGCTTTATTGGCCGAGGGAGCCAGAGAACAGCTTCCGGGTCATGTGGCCAGCATGACTAAGCCGCTTCTGGCGAACCAGAGCAGCGCACAGAAATGCTGTTTACCTTCCCGCTGGAGTGGTACCTATTTATCTACTTGCACTTTGGCGTGCTTTCGAACTGCTAGGTTGGCAGGAGCAGGGACCGAGCAACGGGAGCTCACCCCGTCGCAGGGATTCGAACCGCCGACCTTCTGATTGGCAAGTCCTAGGCTCTGTGGTTTAACCCACAGCGCCAGCCGCGTCCCTTATAGAGGGTGGGAGGCTGGCCCAAATCTGAAAACGTGATGCTGCTGTGAAAGGATGTTCTCTTTCTATACCAGTATAGTAAAACATTGGTTCTTTTCTGTGTGGCATTCTGGGAGATTCTGGGAGATTTTGGGAATCACTATTGCCCTCCCTTCTTGCCTTTCTTGAAACACTCAAGCTTCACCTTTTAATCCTATAGCTATCTTTCTATTTTTTTTTTTTATAAATATTTATTGAGATTTTTTAAGTACAAAATGTAAAAATGATAAACAATGTAACATGTATCATAACACATTTTTCAACACTTCTTTGGACTCCCTCACGTCTCCCACTCCCACTTACATCATTGTGACCTTTTTCCAGCAATTTATCATCTTGTTTACATTCTTAAATCTCATTCAATTAATTTAATCTAGTAATTCTCCAAAAATTTTATATTTTCCTCAATCTCACTTATCGTCAAATTCAAATCGAATTCGATGGTAGGCAGTTATTTATGATCTAGCATCCTTCTTAGCCTTCAACCAAATTACAATACTTTTGTAAATAAATCTTGAATTTCTTCCAGTCTTCTTCAACCCTCTCTTCTCCCAGGTCTCGAATTCTACCAGTCATCTCGGCCAGTTGCATATAGTCCATCAGCTGCATCTGCCACTCTTCCAGTGTGGGTAGATCTTGAGTTTTCCAGCTCTTAGCGATAAGTATCCTTGCTGCCGTTGTTGCATACATAAAAAATGTTCGGTCCTTCTTTAACACCTTCTGGCCGACAATGCCCAGAAGGAAGGCCTCTGGTTTCTTAGTGAAGGTATACTTAAATACCTTTTTCAACTCATTATATATCATTTCCCAGAAGGCCTTCACTCTAGGGCAAGTCCACCAGAGGTGAAAGAATGTTCCTTCATGTTCTTTACATTTCCAACATTTATTATCAGACAGATGGTATATTTTGGCAAGTTTAACTGGGGTCATGTACCATCTATATATCATTTTCATTACATTTTCCTTCAAAGCATTACATGCAGTGAAGTTCAGCCCTGTGGTCCACAACCTTTCCCAGTCCTCAAACAAGATATTATGCCCAATATCCTGAGCCCACTTTATCATAACCGATTTAACCATTTCGTCTTGTGTATTCCATTTCAACAGCAAGTTATACATTCTTGATAGTACCTTATTTTTTGGTTCTAACAATTCTGTTTCCAACTTCGATTTCTCCACCTGGAACCCTACCTTTTTGTCATTTTTAAAAACTTCTTTAATCTGAGCGTAATGTAACCAGTCTCGCACTTTATCCTTCATTTTCTCCAAACTCTGCAATTTCCAATTGTCTCCATCTTTTTCTAATATTTCCCAATATTTTGGCCATTTGGCCTCCATATTGGGTCTTTTTCGGGCCTTAGCTTCCAGAGGTGAAAGCCACCTCGGAGTTTTGTTTTCCAATAAGTCTTTGTATTTTGTCCAGACATTAAAAACTGCTTTCCTGACAATATGGTTCTTAAAGACCTTATTGATCTTAACCTTATCGTACCAAAGGTATGCATGCCAACCAAAAGCATTGTTAAAACCTTCCAAGTCCAATACGTCAGTGTCTTCGAGAAGTAGCCAGTCTTTTAGCCAGCAAAAAGCTGCGGCTTCATAGTACAACTTTAAGTCCGGCAGGGCAAAGCCCCCTCTTTCTTTCGCATCAGTTAGTATCTTAAACTTAATTCTGGGCTTTTTGCCCTGCCAGACAAATTTAGATATATCTCTCTGCCACTTCCGGAAGCACTCTGTCTTGTCCACAATCTGCAATGTTTGAAACAAAAACAACATCTTTGGCAATACATTCATCTTAACAGCAGCAATTCGGCCTAACAAAGAAAGCTTCAATTTTGTCCAACTATCCAAGTCTCTCTTAATTTCAGACCAACATTTTTCATAGTTATCCTTAAATAGACTCAGATTCTTTGTTGTTATGTTAACCCCTAGGTACTTTACTTTTTTAACCACAGTTAGTTCTGTTTCTCTCTGAAACCGTTCCGACTCTGTATCTGTCAGATTTTCCCCCAACACCTTAGTTTTCTGTTTATTTAGTTTAAATCCCGCCACCCGACCAAAATCTTGAATCAGTTGTAGTACTCTTTTTGTACTAGATTCTGGCTCCTGCAGGGTCAGAACTAGGTCATCTGCAAAAGCTTTAAGTTTATATTGTTTCGCTCCGACCTGAATCCCTTCCACCAACCGGTCCCCTCTAATCATATTCAACCTATAGCTATCTTTCTAATCCCTCTCTGCACATACCAAAGATGTGCCAGGCACACATTCTTTTCTTTAGTTCACCTAATGTTTACCCTGATATATTTTACTTCAAAATATAATTGATTATGTGCTCTTATGTTATGATCATAACATTAGTAATTGCTTTAGACGTATTATAGTCAATCTTAGTTATAAGTGGATTAAGAGCTTTCATACCTGTCTAAGCTCTACCTTGTTTAACAGTCTTTGAACTAGTAAAGATTAATGTTTATATGTAATCCTGCCTTGTACCCGCCTTATGCAAAGTTAACCAATCAGCAATGAGTTTCTTTGTCTTTATGTTAACCAATCAGCCACCAGCACACTGGTGGCAATGTTTGTAATACTCAATAAAAGAGAGATTCTGGAGGCTTGCCAGGAGGAACGTCTCTCGGATCATTAAAACTCCTTGTCTGTCCTGATTCTCCATTCCTACACTGCTGTCCCTTAGAGCAGCTTGTTATTGGTCCTGGGGAAGGCTGAGAGGAGGCGGGGAGGGGAAACGGGGAACTTTCCTTGGGCAAAGCCAGTTTGAAGAAGAGTCCGCCTGCGCCCGGCAGGCAAGGAAAGGGGGTGGGAGTGGAAACACCCAAACACAGACACGAGGCTTAATTTTTATTATTAGGAGGCATCCGGGGCGTAGGAAGGGGGGTGCGGTGGCGGCAGCCCGCCCTGTGTGTCATCCCTGAGGTGGGGTGGCAAAAGGCACACTGCAGGGGGCTCGCCCTGCTGCCCCATGTGCAGCGGCTCGAGTTGCCGCCATTGCCCACAGCAGATCACCGCGCGCCCCCCAGCTCGCCCCCCCCCCCAGGTGCACGGCATGGCTGCTGCTCCGGGCGTCTGTGCAGCTAACTCCACCACTGCCTGAAGTTTTTGCCCCGAAGCGATGGGCGAGTTTCCAGGTCGGTGTAAAAATGCTCTGAAATGCTGCTGTTTGATTTATTATCCTCTCTTCGAGAGGCCTCTCCCCCCACTCTCTATCTCCAAATGCCTGGGTGGGTAGAATCCTTCATATCGAGTTGTCCTACCCGGTACACTTACTCAGAAATGTATCCCATTGGTTTTAGAGTTTACTCACAAGTAAGGTGAAAGGGTCGCAGCTCACATGCAATTAATTATGCCAGGCATAGGCAAACTTGGCCTTCCAGCTGTTTTGGGAGTACAACTCCCATCATCCCTAGCTAACAGGACCTGTGGTCAGGGATGATGGGAACTGTAGTCTCAAAACATCTGGAGGGCCCAGTTTGCCTAGGTCTGAGTTATACTTTACCAGACTTTTGCTACACTACTGCTAGTCATAATCAAAACAAAAATAACAAGGTAAAGTTAATCCCAGCAATTAATCCCAGCGATTAATCTGTGTTTTTGTTTTAATTGTGGAGTCATATACAATGGCGAGGACAATTTTATTCTGGTAAATATATGTTGCTAGAAAGCTAATTACTTTGTACCAGGCTTCCTTTCAACATCTCATTAATTTGACTTTCTGCTAAATTGTTTTTATATGCAACAACTGTGGCAAGAGTATTGTAACCCCAGAAATGGAAACAAGAAGAAATTCTGACAAAATAAGAATGGCAGCCAAAATTAATGGACTATGCAGAATTGGGCAAAATGACAGGAAGGATTCGAAACCTGCGGGACCAGAGATTTACAGAAGATTGGAAGAAGTATATGAATTATTTGAAGAGCAACTGTAATCAACAAATTACGCTAGTAGGACTACAAGAAGTTTTGTAAGGAGAAATATATTAAGTGTTACAAAGTAGAAAAAGATAGAGATATTGGTTATGAGTTTGAAATGTAATAGGGAAGATAAGAAATACATACTGAGAGATTAGATTGGAAAATTTTCAGACAGGATTGATGGAAGTCAAAAATTTGAATAAGATGTAAAAGTATGTTTAATTACTGTTGAAAATGATATGTTTAAAAAAAGTAATAAAAATTATATATATTTTTTAAAAAATTGACTTTCTGCCTTATTATCTATGCACCTCTAGGAACCATACAGCTCCGCTGCTTCTGGGACTCCCCTCTCCCTTTGGGCGTACTTGTCTGCAGCGGCGGAGGAAGCCGCTCGGGTACCTGGGGTGGCGTGTTCAGGAGCCTGTTTCCTCCCACTCAACCGCCCTACATCTGGGGGAGAGGCAGCGGGCGGACCGTTTGGGCAGCGCAAAGCCTGCGAGACGCATGACTTGGGCGCACTGCAGGTGCCACAATGTGTACTGCCCGGTATTTTGTCACCCCCTCAGTGGTGACACCCGGGGCGGCTCCTCACCTTCCTTATCAGCTCCAGGCATCCTGCTGCCACTGGATAGAAAGATAAAGGTAAAGGTACCCCTGCCCGTACGGGCCAGTCTTGACAGACTCTGGGGTTGTGCGCCCATCTCACTTAAGAGGCCAGGGGCCAGCGCTGTCCGGAGACACTTCCGGGTCACGTGGCCAGCGTGACATCGCTGCTCTGGCCAGAGCCAGAGCCAGAGCCAGAGCCGCACATGGAAACGCCGTTTACCTTCCCGCTGGTAAGCGGTCCCTATTTATCTACTTGCACCCGGAGGTGCTTTCAAACTGCTAGGTTGGCAGGCGCTGGGACCGAACAGCGGGAGCGCACCCCGCCGCAGGGATTCGAACCGCCGACCTTTCGATCGGCAAGTCCTAGGCGCTGAGGCTTTAACCCACAGCGCCACCTGCGTCCCCGGATAGAAAGATGGAGGGGGACAGAAAGAAGCAGCCTGCTGCAGATGGAGGGAAGTGCTGAGGAAGCAGGGGGAAAGGAGAGCAAATGGAGAAAGAGGAGCGGGATGGGGTTGGGGGGAGGACGAATAGATGCTGGCCTGCAGCTTTATCTTGATCTCAGAATTAACACTGGCAACCTTCCATTTGGATTTCTGCAATGTGTTATGCAAGGAGTTGAATTCTGAAACTTCAGTTAGTACCAATAGTGACTCTTGGGACATAGATTGGCACTTGGCAACAGTGGCGTAGCGTGGGTTGTTTGCACCCAGGGCAAGGCAAGTAATTTGCGCCCCCTAACCCATGGATTTGCGCCCCCTAACCCATGGATTTGCGCCCCCTAACCCTAACCCTCAGATGTTGCGCCCGGTGCGGCTGGCCCCCCCTGCACCCCCCACGCTACGCCACTGCTTGGCAACAGATCCATATCTCATCTGGGCCTGGGTAGATCCCAGTCTGTTTTCAGGTGTGCACGTCTGATCTGAATAGGCCCACGTGCGGAATTCCTTCAGGTATCATGGCCCTAATTTGTGAAGGGTATAGATACCCTTGGGACGCAGGTGGCGCTGTCCACAGAGCCGATCAGAAGGTCGGCGGTTCGAATCCCCGCGACGGGGTGAGCTCCAGTTGCTCGGTCCCTGCTCCTGCCAACCTAGCAGTTCGAAAGCATGTCAAAGTGCAAATAGATAAATAGGGAAGGTAAACGGTGTTCCCGTGCGCTGCTCTGGTTCGCCAGAAGCGGCTTAGTCATGCTGGCCACATGACCCGGAAGCTGTACGCCGGCTCCCTCGACCAGTAAAGCGAGATGAGCGCCGCAACCCCAGAGTCGGCCACGACTGGACCTAATGGTCAGGGGTCCCTTTACCTTTTTTTTAGACACCCTTGCCCTTCAAAGCTGGACCTTAGGATGGTGGGTCCTTCTCTGGGAGCCCCCTGCAGATAGGGTTCAGCAGAGGGCTGCCCTGACCACCCGCTTCTTAACACCTGCTCTTGATATACTGCTTGCACCTCTTTGTTCACTGACTTATTGGCCTGGATGACATTTCAAGGTTCTCCTTGGCAGCTCAAAGTTTGAATTCAAGTGATCAGAAGATGGTGAGATCCAACGACATCTTCTTGCTTGTTGGCCTGATATGGAGAGAGCAGCATAATGTCTTGCCTTTTGTGTGTCCGGGTATCTGGGTTTGATTATAATTCTGTCTAATGTGGGTATAATGAAATGGACCCATTGCACTCCAAAGGACATGGCTTAGCTTTTTGCACAGATGTTTCTCGTTGCTAAATCTTCAAACTCAAGCAGATATTATGTAGCAACATCTGCCTGGAGTTATGATGTGACAATTTTGGGACTTCACATTGAGAAAGGGGGGGGGGAGGAATGGATATTTATTTTTAATATCTTCTGCATATTCAAATTAACTTAATTTATTCTTCTACTTTAAATATATACTCTTTTGAAACTGCAGGTTGTAACAATAATCCTGCCAATGTTCTTATCTGTTTACAATGTATCTGTAAATATTCAATAAACCATTTTCATTCTGTTATAAAAAGTTTGTTATCTGGGTTTTTTATTTTTCTGGTAAGTTTTGCCATTTCTGCATATTCCTTAAGTTTTGTGTATCCATTCTTCCTTTCCTGCGACTTCTACTTCTTTCCATTTTGGGGCAAGTAGCATTATTGCTGCTGTAGTAGCATACACAAACAAGTTTCTATACAGTTTAAGTAGTTTTGTCCCTATAATTCCCAAAAGAAAAATATTGTTTTACAAACATTATTTTAAATATCCTTTTCTATTCATGATATATCATTTCCCAGTAAGCTTTAACCTTACTACAAGACCACCACATGATAAAAAGAACCTTCTTCCTCTTTACATTTTCAACATTTATTTGATTTAGATTTATACATTTTTGCCATTTTTGCCAACGGTTAGATACCATTGATAGTTTATTTTCATATAGTTTTCTCTTAAACCATAGCATGCTGTAAATTTTATATCCATATTCCACCATCGTCCCCATGCTTCCATGTCTATATTATGACCAATTTCTATTGCACTATGTATCATTGGGGATTTTATTTCCTCATCCTTTGTATCCCATTCCAATAATATTTTATACATTATAGATAGCACTTTTACATTCCATTCCAACAGGTCTCTCTCCAGTTGTGATATTTGTTCCCCAGACCCTTGTAGCCTATCTTTCTTAAATACTCCATTCAAATGATGATATAGTATCCATGTTGTTAGTTTTCCTGATAATTTCTTATTTTTTTTATAAATTTATACTTTCCTCCCACTTGTTTTAATAATTTTTTGTAAGTTGTCCACCATTCTATCATATTGTAATCCTTTTATGTGAACCGCCCTGAGACCTCTGGGTATAGGGTGGTATATAAATTCAATTAATAATAATAATAATAATAATAATAATAATATTCTTTTCCTTTACCTGTATAAATTCCAGCATTGAGAGCCAAAGTGGTTCCCCTCTAATAAATGCTTCTATTTATCCCATATTCTATACAATTCCCCCCCCTAATTATATGATTTATAAATCCTTTATGTACTTTCACCTTTTCATACCATAATGAAGTGTGCCAACCAAAAATTTTATCATGGCCTTCTAAGTCTAGAATATGTGAATTCTCTAATGTTCTCCATTCCTTCAACCAAGAAAGTCAGGATGCTTCCATTTTGTATCATTGCAGCAAATGATCAATGGGTCCAACAGCAGAGGAAGCTTTTATAAATAAATGAATGAACTAAATCCCATTGTATTTCAACTCCCCTCTTTGTATCAGTTCAGCAAGAGGCCATCAATGGGTCCAACAGTAGAGGAAGCTTTTATAAATAAATAAATGGACTTTATAAATGAAAAGTGGAGTTATATGAGCAATAGACTGGGTGGGATTGGCTCCCATTGGTCAGCCTGCACAGCGCCAAACCTCTTTCCTCACCACACTGTTCTGGAAAGTTGCAGTGACACCCCTGTTGTGAGGATGCCATTGCAGTGTCGTGCCAGCCAGCCCCTCCTGCATCGTTGTGCCGCCCCTTTTAATTATCCCTGATAAACTCCTCAGGGAGGGAAGAGGCACAATGATTTTGTGTGGGAGGGCAGGCACACTCCAATGCACGACTTTCCTTGGGAGGAGAAGATAGGCAAATTCACACCCACCAATGCGTATCCACACCCTGTGTGAGGAACAACAGTGTCTTTCAGGAATCCAGGATAGCAGCAATGTCTTACTGGATTATTAAACTATTTCTTTTCTTCTCAACTGAGAACTATATGGGTTGACCTAGGGTGTTCTTTTCCTCATGGCATAGATTGTTCTACTATAAAAGCCACCAGTGTTGGCCAAGGCAAAGTCCTTGTCTCTGTGCCTCTGAGTTTAAGGGAAATGGCGTTTGGTGAAACTCTGTGGATGCTGATATTATATACAACTATTTTCATTCATTTCTTGCTGTTAGTGTGGGGAGTTTCTTATCGTCTTACCAGGACCCACCTGCCTCGAGGACTGTCCTATCGCCTAATAATACTGCTTCACGATTTCTCAGTGGGATATGGATTGGCACTAGTAAGTATATTTTACATATATCATGGGGATGAAGACACCTCTATAAAAGGGGCTGCAACCCTTTAGAGTCAATAAAATAATTTAGAATAATTCTTTTAAAAATGCTAATTTGAAAATATTGAAACCAATCTGATACCCATTCTTGAATTTCTTCTAACTTTATCATTTTATATGCATTACCAGAAAAACATAGTATGTCTCTATAAGTACCCCAATTCTCTTGAATGTTTAATTTCCTTAGTGTATTGGCTTCAATAGGAGATAATCATAAAAGTGATTTCTGTTCAAGTAAATTTTGATATCTGGTCAAAATTTTTTTATCTCCCGCCCTCTGCTGCCCACTACTTTCTTTCTCTTATAAAAGAAAATCACCAAGCTGCTTTATTGCTTCCAGTACCTTAACCACATTTTCATCAGGTTTTCCATCAAGTTTTCCACATCATCCGCAAATGCCCTCAGTTTGTAAGTTCGAAGACTCACTTGGAGATTTCGTATACCATTTTCCCTAATATCCCCACACAACACTTCTAAAACCAAAATAAACAATAATGGTGAAAGTAGACAACCTTCTCTTGTTTCCTTGCCAATAATGCATTTTTCTTATAAAATTCTGTTTACTGTTTGCAAATCGCTCTGTATATAATGTATTTATTCCTCTCACAAATTTCTCCCTGAACCCCATTTTATCTAGTAATTCCCGCCCCCAACTCCAAGAAGCATTACACTGGATAACCATTTTTTACTTTTTGAATGTTGTCTAGATTTCTACAACTGATTTAGTGTATTTTTGCACTGCTGAATCAGGAAATGGCATCCGTTTCTCTCCATCAGGTCAGGTTTACTGTAAACTGAAGGGTGGGCATTGATAAAGGTAGGTACCCGTAAATTGCATGTTGCTTCACCATTTTTCAAACTTCAGGGCTTGAACTTCTGTTTCTTGGAACTCCTGGAATGCTCAGCGGCAGGGAGGTCTCTCTTCAGAGTCCAACAGTAGTCAGCCATCATGACTGTGTCCCAGCGACCCTGATACCTGGTCTCCATCTCTTTCATGTCTTGATGGAATCTCTCCCCCTGCTCGTCACTCACTGAACCCAGTTTCTCAGGAAACCGGTCCATATGTGAAAATAGGTAGTGCATCTTGACGCTCACGTTGCAGCCCAGGTTTCTGAAAGCAGTCAGCATGTTGTTGACAAGTTCTGCGTAGTTTCTGGCCTTATTGTTGCCAAGAAAGTTCTTCACTACCAGAACAAATGCCTTCCACGCTTTCAGTTCCACTTCGTTCATTAACTTTCCGAACTCTGAATCTCTGATGAGCTGACGGATCTGAGGACCGTCAAAGATGCCAGCTTTCAACTTCTCCATGGTCAATCCTGGAAAAGCCTGGCACAAGTAAGTGAAGCAGTCACCATCCTTGTCCAGAGCCTTGGTGAACTGCTTGATTAAGCCAAGCTTGGTGTGCAGCAGTGGGAAGAGTATTCTGTCTCTGTCCACCAGAGGGTCGTTGATGACGTTCCTTTCTTTGCAAGGCACCAATTCCTCCAGCACAGGCCAGTCCTTCTTTGTGTAATGCTGAGCACGGTCCCTACTTTCCCACATGCACAGAAAACATGGGTACTTGGTGAAGCCAGACTGTTGTCCCAACAAAAAGTTCACCATCTTCAGGTCAACACAAATAAACCACTTATGCTGATCATAACCAATTTTCTCCAGCACATACTTCACCGCTTCATAGTTCTCCTTCAGTGTACTCGAGTGAGCCTGGGGTATAGAGGCAAACTGGTTGCCGTTGTATAGCAGAACACATTTCAGTGATCGCTTGCTGCTGTCAATGAACAGTCTCCAATCTTTGGGTTCATACTGTGGCACTCCAAGCTTGAGCAGAAGCTGTGCAATATCTGCACACTACACCACGCCCTTCTCTTCCGAGAAAAAACGGAGGTACTCTTGATGCCTGTTGCTGAAGAAGCTGATGCAAGCACTGTCAGAGATGGTTTTTTCCATCAATCTAGATGCCAACAGTTTGGCAGAGTCCTTTACAAGCTGAGGTCGTGAACTAGATCATTCAACTCCTTTTGGGAAAATGGATGTGGAGCATCATCTTCAAGAACCACTTCTTCTTCTTCTTCATGTCCTTCAACACTGGAGGCATCTTCGTCAGGAAGTTCTCTGAAGATAGGCACTGGAATTTCATCACAATGAGCTACAGGACGACGTGCTGATTGAAGATCAGGATACTTGAGGCTGCTCCGGTTCTTTCTGTTGATCCCAGTCACATCAACAGTGCACCAATTTATGGAAGATTTCGAGGTTTTATGACTTCAAACGGATCCCTTTTTGACATAATCACCAAGAACTATTGGACCTGAATACTTCTTGTCATTAAAATAATCATTTCCAATCAAAACATTTATTCGACATGGCATTTTACCCCCACCAACTTCTTCTAAAATGCTCCACACAAGCGTACATGTGAACAAAAGCGTAAAAAAACCGACATGTGGCCATAGCTCAAAAATTTGACCTGATTGAGCAAAACCAATGTGATTTTTGGATTCAGCGCATCAGATTCATCCTAAATCAATTAAAAAAAACGCAGACAACAAATTTGTTGTTGACCAGTGAATTATCAAACGCTTTCTCTGCATCTAGAAAAACCATGGGTAATTGCTAATCATTTCTTTTTTCAAAATATTCAGTAGCATTTAATACAATTGCAACATTATCTTTTAACTGCCTCATCGGCAGAAATGCTGTCTGGTCTTCATGTATTAAGTTTCCTAACACTTGTTTGAGTCTTCTTGCTAATGTTGCCACAAACCATTTATAATTACAATTAAGCAAAGTAATAGGTCTATAATTATTGACTTGGGCTGGGTCATGATCTTGTTTTGCTATCAATGTGATATTGGCATACTAATAATAATACTAATTATATTATTTGTATCCCGCCCATCTGGTTGGGTTTACCCAGCCACTCTGGGGGGCTTACAGCATATATAAGCATAATAAAACATCAAACATTAACAAATAGAATATCTTATACAGACTAAAATAAACCTATAAATCAATATAAAATAATAATAATAATAATAATAATAATAATAATAATAATACCCAAATTAAAATAGCTGCCAATCCCAACAAGACATTTAACCAACCCCAACCCAACAAAAACAAAACGGGGAACTAAAATTAAAGATTTTAAAACTTTTTAGCCAGTTGCCACATCCCAAGAGTTGTTCCAGCAATGCCCCTCTGGCCTCCCAGCATCCCCTTTTAGCTGTTCAAGGTGAGTCCCCAGTGGGCCCTGCCCCCTAGGCCAAGGGGAAATGGGCCTTTCAGCAGGGAATGGTCTTCCAAGTATCAGGTATCTCACCCTGTGTCAAAGTACTGGTCATGATCATTTCTAAAGGCTGGATTAGACGGTCCCAAAATACTTTTTTAAGTATTAAAAAATTGTAAGTGGAAAAATATCTAATGCTAATTATGCATGCTAAATGTTTTGTTTTAAACAGGTAGGAATTCTGGAAAAAATGGGCATCTGCCATAGATATTCCATAATCAGGGCCATGTGCCTATTCATTCCGATAATGAAGGACTCCAAACTGATCATAAAGGACCTGGTTTTTGATGGGGTGCCTGTGAGGCTGTACTGGCCCAAGACATCACCTGCTGGGAACAGGAAAGGAATCATCTTCCTTCATGGAGGTGCTGCAGTGGCTGGAAGCATTCGTAAGTTCTGTGAAATGTGTTTGAAATGGTTAACTGTACAGTAGAACCTCTATTTACAACCGCCGCCACTCACGGACGTTCTAAGTTGCGACCACGGCAAACCCGGATGTAACTGGCGGGTTTGCTGCCGTTCACACCTGCATAGAAGCAGGCAATTGTCGTCCGTGCCTGCACACAATGGCGCCTCTCCCAGCGACCTGTTTTGCCATAAGGACGGTGTGGCGATCACACAGGGCCCCAATAGACGTTTCACGGTCTATTGACCCTGTGCCACCACTGCGGTTGCTTTCTTTGCTGCCACCACCCCACTTCTCACAGGGACACACGGAGTCCAGACAGTTGTTAACATAAACAAATAATCAAGTTTATTTTTAAGAGCAGGAACAAGCATATGGTTGCAGTTTATTTTCCTCTGGTCTGTTTCCTAATCTTAGTTCCTACAACTTCAAACTGAATTATTCCCAACTATCTATCTAACTCCCTAACAATTCCTCTCACTCTCTCACAATACAACTCAACCCCCACTGCGTATTCCACCCTCTTCCTTCTCCCACACCCAAGCCTCAACTCCCAACTGACAAACCTCAACTCCCAACCCCCAGACCTCAACCATCAACTCCCAGACCTCAAGTGACTTTTCAAAACCTCCCACTCTATCTTTTACTCCCCCCTCGCATTCTCACAGGCCAATCACCTCACACCCATTTTAACCCTTTCCTTGACACATCCTAGGGGGCAAACGCCACATTCCTCCCCCCTTAAGAAGATTGACTCAGGAGGGATAACTTAACCTAGTTATTCTCCTGATCAATCAGCAGTACATTTTTATGGCAAATAAACATTTCCTAACCTGTCATTTCACCCTTCACATCACATCTAACATTTGCACATCAAATACTGTGTTCTGGTAAAATATACATATATACAAAAACCTGTTACATGTTAGGTATTCAGTTAACTTTCAACTGCAGGTCTTCTGGACAAAGCATCTGTGACGGTATTCAGGGTCCCTTTCACATTTTTAATCATAAAATTAAAGTCTTGCAGTGATAGGGCCCACCTCAACAACTTACTGTTGGTCTTCATTGTCCTCAACCACAACAAGGGTGAGCGGTCAGTACATAAAGTAAAAGTTCGGCCCCAGATGTACAACTTCAACTTCTGTAATGCCCATACAATGGCAAGGCATTCCTTCTCGATGGTCGAATAATGTCTTTCCCTTGGTAGTAGTTTCTTGCTTATGAAGGTGATGGGATGCAGGTCGTCCTTCTCTCCCTGTTGGCACAGCACGGCCCCGATCCTGGCATTAGATGCTTCGGTTAAGACGGTGAACCTTCACCAGAGACTAGTGGAGAGAGCGCTGACACGCCTCTGCCTTCCCCTTACTTGCGCAGACGAGTTCCGCGCAGGGAAAGTAGGAGGAGACTTGGCGTCAAACAGCTCTTATGCTGGAAGAGGTTCAAGAAACGCCCACTGATGGATTCTGCAAGCGACTGACCGGCCACGGAGTGTGGGCTGTCAGCCAAGGCATGGTGACCCAGGCAATCTAACCGAAATTGAAGGCAACTTACGCACAAGTAACCCCTTACAACCATTACATGATCATAATCAGGAGCAACAAGGACTGGATTTGATGTCAAGGCACTTTTTAAGGCATCAAACGCCTGCTGACATGCTGCTGTCCAGTTTCTTAATCTATTCAGGATTTTGTCCACCAATCGCTGAAAAGTTGCTGGCGCATTCTTTAAGCCAAAGGGCATTATTTTAAATTCAAACAACCCTAAAGGACTTCTGAACGTAGTTTTCTCCTGGTCCTTAGGGTCCATTTCTACTTGATAGTACCCCTTTGTTAAGTCTAGGCAGGTGATGAAATGACACTGGCCTATAGCTTCGTTCAGGTCATCTAAATATGCATCCGCTTTAGTGACATGGTTCAGCTTCCTATAATCTAGGCAAAATCTAATAGCTCCATCAGGTTGTTTTTTTTTTTTAATAATTTTTATTAACTGGCCAGTCACATCAAATTAAATCACATCGCATAAATTCCAAATTACAAAGCCAAATTTTTAAATTTTGTTGGGGGAACCCATACTTCAAGATCCAAAGGGGGATTCAGATCATCTTCTTATTACTGCGTTAATGTCCAAATCAGTCCCAATCAGTCCAGACAAAGTTCATTATCCTATCCAGTCTTATCTTGGTGTTTCCACATCATATCTTGTTCATATAATTTCTCTTTTTCCTTTACGATCTCTTCTGTTAGTCTCCTTAAGCCGGTAAGCAAGTATAATGATCCTGTGTGGATTTCCCGTTCCTCCAAACTAAGTCCAGATGGTTTCCATATATCTCCTTCGTAGATAACATCGCTCTTTCCATCATAAATTAGGCATTGTCACTCTTAAGTCCCACCGAGAAGTTGATTTCTCTCTTTCTCCTCCCAGACCCAAGAGCTCCATCAATGCCTCCCAAAATGGCGACGGCATTTTTAACTGCGTCATTCCAAAACTCTTAGCTTTCCAGCTTCTTCTTGAAACATTGCTTTGGTTCGAAAGTTTATCTCCACACAGTCTTAAATCCACAGCTTAAGTCCTTAATTTCTGACTCATTAGGGGAGGGGATTCTTGTTTAATCACATAAAAAAAAGGAGAGGCAGGTTTTCCCCCCCTCCCCCCTCAGTCATTTGTCGTACCGTATCTTGACGTATCTTCTCATATTTTATTCTTGTCTTGTTATCAGAGAGCTCTTCTGTCAGTAGTCTTTACTTCCCCTTTTTCCTTGAAGTATGTGCAATTTATCTTGTCCAAATTGTTTCTTTTGAAGATTGTTCCAACTAGAGGCGCGGATCAGAGACAGCATCGAGGAGTGCCGGAATCCCACAGGAGGGCTTTGTGCCTAGTGCCCCCACCCCCACAAATTCGGGGGTGGTATAGGGCACAGCAGGCAAGGGCCGTCCCCCCCACAATCCTGGGGGGGGGGTTAAGGAGGCTAATTACCCCCATCATAGCCTCCAAATTACCTCGTGTGGGTCGGAGAGATGTTATTGTCAGCCATCTTCCGATGCGCCACCTAGTGGCCCCCCCAATAGCTCCATCAGGTTTGTCTAATAACACTATGGGTGCTGCCCAGGGACTTTCCAAAGTGGTTATAATCCCTGCCTTCAGCATTGCCCTTATCTCATTGCTAACTTTCCCCACATACTCTCCCCAGTTATTCTATATGGGTTGACAGCAATTGGCTTAGCATCTCCAGTGTCGATATGATGTACAACTCCCATGTGTGCACCAAGAATGCTATTATGGGCTTGTTGCAAAATCTTTTCTCTATAAGTATGAGGGATTACTGTCTTTTCACTTCTTCACCCCCCCCCCCGCATGGTGGGTCAAGGACTTCTCGATATAAAAGGCCCTTGCTCAAACAAAACCGTTCTGGGCACTCAGGAGTTAACGACCTCTCCGACTCGGCTGCCTCAAAGTACATTTGTAACTCAGTATCTTCTTTTTGCTTTTTGGCAAAACTTGAGGTTTGACTTTTAGTCAAAGGAAATAAAAAGGTGTCTTTTCTTTCCTCACACTGATCATTCCCTTGCTGTTCTTCAGCACTGTCTGCCTCTGCTACTGTATCCACCCCCTCAGGATTAGGTGACTGTGGACTCCCTTTTGCTCTGGTAACTATGAAAGTACTCTGCACATGTTCTAAAATGTCCCAACCAATGAGCACAGGGGCGGGAATTTCTTCCGACAGGGCTACCTGCCACTTCCCTACCCAGTTTTTGAATCTGACATCTATTTCCGCCACCTTTAGGATTTCTGCTTGTTTCGAAATTCCTTTTAATTTCATTACTTTTCCTGGAATTATGGCATCATCCCTGATTATATCTGGGTGGACTATGGTGACTTTAACCCGAGATGTCCTTTAACCCGAGATATCTTTTTCCATCTATTTAACAAGAGATTATCTTGTTGAATCACATAACAGTGCAGGACTTTGGCCTCTACTACCTCAGCAGGCTCAGGCCTAGTTGGCAGGTCTGTTTCCTTGACAACCTGGCTAGTTGGGCTCTGCTCCACAGACTGGATACAATATGTCTGTTTCTGTGTGGTACTATAACTAGATGTTTCTTTTCCTGTTTTACAATCAAAACGTTTATGACCTAATTTCCCACATCTCCAGCATGAAATGTATTTGGGTCCTGCATAACTTGTTTTATTTACTTTTCCCTCAGTAAACTCTGTATGGGTGTGTGCCTTCTCATGTGGGCTTCCCGATGAGGGCCTGCCTCTCTTATCGGTTTCTGAGGTGTGGGAATATGGTCATTTGTCCATAAGAGCATGGGCAAAAGATTATTATTGCAAGGATGATTTCATAGTAGAAAGCATTGCTTGGAAGCATGAGCAGCGCGTGGACAGCTCATGCCATCCAATGATTGGTCCCCGTAGTATAACATGATCAACTGCGTGGTCTGGTGTGAGAACATGAGACTAATGTATTGTATTGCCTTTTATCTGCTGACTGAGGCAAAGCTCTCTCCTTGAATTTGTATCTTTTCTTGGACACACACAATAAAGGTTGGGGCAGCAGCAGCTTCTAGGGAGAGCTGCGGCCAGACTTCTTCAACCCATCTTGGCGTGAGACTGATTATTTACGGATGGCGAGCGGGTTCTCGTCACTGAGGTAAACTTTCCTTTGGTTTGCTGAAAGTTATTCTTGTTTGTTTCCCAGTATCTCCCACCAAATTTTGGCCCATCAAATCCATGGTCTCAGATTTCATCTATTTTATCGGCTAAACCCGCTGCTTCCTCTATTGTCTTGGGGTTTCTTTCTTTTATCAGGTACTTCAAATGGCCATTTATTGTGTCGTAAAATTGCTCCAACGCCATCACTTCTCTAATCTTAGGTACTGTGTCTGCATTCTCTTGGATTGTTCCTCAGTCATTTGAGCATATAATTCGGCTAGAGGACCGCTTATTCTAGCTCTCAAGATCATCATTTTATCTTCCTCTTTTACTTGAAAATCGTGACAGGCTCTCTCGAAGGCTACTAGAAATGCTTCTGGGCTATCCCTATCTCTAAATTCAGGAAAGCGTTTTAAATCTATCTTCATTTGATTCTGCCCATCGGTGTTATTACTATTATTACTTTTTCTAATACCATTAGTTCCAACCGTCTCATCTCTAACTGAAACTGCTGCTGTTCCCTTTCCTGCTCAGCCCTCAATTTTTCTTTTTCCAATTCTTTCTCAAGCCTATTTTTATCAAGCTCTAATTTCAAGTTATATTCTTGTACTAATTTCCACTTTTCAAAATCCTCTGAAAACTGTGGAACTTCTACTTCAGTGGAGTTTTAGTCATCTCTTCTGTTCTGGTTTCTTCCCCCTGGGGATTCCCATTCTCTTCTCCAGAGCTTTCATGTTGGTTTTCTCTCACTGGGTGCTTAGTCTTCTTGGGTGGCATTATGGTTGAGTCAGTATTTTGCACTAATTAAATAAGAGACTTTTACTCTCAGCACAGTTCCTCCCGGCTTGGCTTTCCAAGACCCCGGTCCCCAAAGTATAGCTTTAGGTTTTCCCCTCTAACCTTTCAAGCTTACTTCCTCTGACCCTGAGCCTAAGCCTCCGCCAGAACAGTCTTTTGAGATCTCTTGCTCTTATTGTGATCTCGGCCAAACGGCAATCTGGGGTTTATCCTCAATCACACCCTCAGGCCAGGTAATCTCTTCACCGGTTTTACCCTTCCCCTCTCCAGGCACTTAGACTTATTGAATCCTGCTGCTGTCGCCAATTTTGTGGCGGCAGGTTCAGTTGTTATCCCACCGCTGCACCACCAATTTTGTGGCGATCACACATGGCCCCCGGATGTTTCACGGTCTATTGACCCTGTGCCACCACTGCGGTTCCTTTCTTCGCTGCCACCACCCCACTTCTCACAGGGACACACGGAGTCCAGACAGTTGTCAACATAAACAAATAATCAAGTTTATTTTTAAGAGCAGGAACAAGCATATGGTTGCAGTTCATTTTCTTCTGGTCAGTTTCCTAATCTTAGTTCCTACAACTTCAAACTGAATTATTCTCAACTATCTATCTAACTCCCTAACAATTCCTCTCACTCTCTCACAATACAACTAACCAACCCACTCCTAATCCACCATCTTCCTTCTCCAACACTCAAGCCTCAACTCCCAACTGACAAACCTAAACTCCCAACTCCCAAACCTCAACCGACAACCCCCAGACCTCAACTGACTTTTCACCTCACACCCATTTTAACCCTTTCCTTAACACATCCTAGGGGGCAAACGCCACAGACGGGCCTCCAGAATGGATTGTGGTCACGAGTAGAGGTTCCACTGTATTGTTAGAAGACAATTTATCATTGTAATTTAATGTAAAGATCCTGAAATGTTTGCCGTGGACGGGGGTGGGGTGGGGTGATTTGTGCAGCCTATACATGGTTATTGTTGTTGTTTTCTACAATCAAGTAGCATATATATTTTATGTAATAATAATAATAATAATAATAATAATAATAATATATTTATACCCCGCCCATCTGGCTGGGTTTCCTTAGCTACTCTGGGCGGCTTCCAATAAAATATTAAAATACAATAGTCCTTCAGATATTAAAAGCTTCCCTAAACAGGGCTGCCTTCAGATGTCTTCTAAAAATCTGGTAGGTGTTTTTTTCCTTTGACATCTGGTGGGAGGGCATTCCAAAGGGTGGGCACTACTACAGAGAAGGCCCTCTGCCTGGTTCCCTGTAACTTCGCTTCTTGCAGTGAGGGAACTGCAAGAAGGCCCTCGGCACTGGACCTCAGTGTCCAGGCAGAACTACAGGGGTGGAGATGCTCCTTCAGGTATACTGGACGGAGGCCGTTAAGGGCTTTAAAGGTCAACACCAACACTTTGAATTGTGCTCGGAAACGTACTGGGAGCCAATGTAGGTCTTTCAACACCGGTGTTATGTGGTCTCGGCGGCTGCTCCCAGTCACCAGTCTAGCTGCCGCATTCTGGATTAGTTGTAGTTTCTGGGTCACCTTGAAAGGTAGCCCCACGTAGAGTGCATTGCAGTAGTCCAAGCAGGAGATAACTAGAGCATGCACCACTCTGGCGAGACAGTCTGCGGGCAGGTAGGGTCTCAGCCTGCATTCCAGATGGAGCTGGTAAACAGTTGCTCTGGACGCAGAATTGACCTGTGCCTCCATGGACATTAAAAACAGACATTTATGACACAGCAATATTAGTCATATCCAGTCCTTTTTTTCTAGAAAGAGAGGTGGCAGTACTCACCATGAAATTGTTAAGGTAAGTGCCACACATTTATACAACAACAACAAAGAGGTGTCGGTCCTGCATACCCTTGTGTACCCCCTGGGGGGCGGAAGCATTGGTCATATCTGTTAATTTCAACAGGTTTACTTTCAGTAGGACTAACTCACAGTGGATTCAACTCACAGTGATTTCAATGTGAACGACCAAGGAAATTTGTAATGGAGAGTAACAAATAATTGCTCACAGCAGGCAGTGTGTGATGTGTTTCCTCCCCCTAGGAACCTCTGAAATGATCTGCCGTTCCATTGCCCACCAAACTGACTCAGTGGTTATGTGTGCTGAGTAAGTATCTTCATGCTTGTTGTAGCAGAAAAAAGAGTATTTCCCCTCAGTTTCTAACCCTTCCACATGAGCCCAGAAAAAAGCTGATTTTGCCAACATAGTGGATTTGCCAACCTTTAGAATGGGTGTTCACCTTTGTATTTTGATTTTTATGCTTTTGGACCCAATCCCTCTGGCTTTTATGATAAGAAGAGCTCTGCTGGATCAGGCCATTAAACTACTTTTAAAGAAAACCACCACATCAACCCATAAAAAGCCATTAGGATTCTTCTCCTAAGGCAAAATGGCCCTGCGGTTGAGAGGGAAAGTGCAGCTGGAGTTAAGGTGAACTTCTCTCCGGGAAATAAGCTCAAGCTGTTCCCAACTGTCCTGTCAGCCACACTTACCACCCAATGAGAGCAGTGGTACATTGGGCAATGGGAGAAGTGTTATTTGCCAGGGCTTCAGAGCCCTTTACAAGGCAAGCCTTCCCGACAGTAATGAACATCATCTCTCCCAATGGCTGCCCTCACTGCCTTAGTGCACCTTTGGTGCATGATCTGAAGCCTCCTGGCCAAGGTGGGTGAACAGGAGTTCTTGGCTTTAAGGCCATATGGTTTAAAGTGGGCAGAAAGAGTGGGAAGCACTGATCTCAGGAAGGCATGGTGGGACATACTGGAGGTGATTCAGAACTGGGGTTGTTTTCCTGAGATGGAAAAGGAAATCAAGAAAACATTCAAAATATAGAAGTTGGTTATATTAGGCATGTCATGTGGAAAGTGGCCTGGGGAAATGTGTTTGTCGCTCTCTCTGAACTCTAGAACATGTGGACATTCAATGAAGCTGAATGCTAGAAGATTCAGATAAAAGAAAGTACTTATCCATACAGTGCAAAGTTAAACTATGGAACTAATTCCCACAGAAAGCAGAGATAGCTTCCAATGTGGATGGCTTTGAAAAGGGATTAAATAACTGGGCAGAGTATAAGGCTACCAGTGGCTCCTAGCTATGCTGGCTATAGTCTGCCTCTATGGTCGGAATCAGATTTGACCATCAGCCACTGAGAATGGGATGCTGAACTAGCATTATATTTGGGTGCAGAGCATCAGCCACAGGGGCTGAATGTTGCACTCTGGGCCACTTCATTTCCCCTCTGACCCCAGACCCCACCCCTGCACCATTGCCCCTCTTTTGCACCATCCTTGAATGGCATCTGACTGGTGTGAATGTGTCTTGCTTGCTTGGTTGGAGGGTAGAGAAAGGTGTGTGGCTGTGTGTAGGAACCAACCTACTTGTCCAGTGGGAAAGTTCGCATTTGCTTTCCATTTTGCTCTCTGGTCCCACCCACAGCTGACATGTGGCCCCCAGGAAGGTTGCATAGAAAGGAATGTGGCCCTAGGGGGGCCACCCTTGATATATATGCCATTGCAGGAAAATGCTGCAAAGTGTATGATGTGTTATGTACTGAAGTTCTCACCCTGGGCCAGCAGGGGGATACTGTAGATAGTTATGCAAATGAAGGATCAAAAGTGACATTCAGTGATTGGATAGTTTGTATGCAAATGAAGGATTGAAAGTGACGTTCAGTGATTGGCTAGTTACAGAAAATGGTTACTGTTGCATTCTAGTGGAGCTCTATATAAGCAGGCTGACCGAGCTCCTCAGTTCAGTTCTGTTCCAGCTTACAAATAAAGAGCTGCTTTGGAAGAATCGCTGTGTCGTCTGATATGTTCGCCCATGACTTAACATGATGAATGCTGATGACATCTTGCCTTCTCTTTAGGTATCGCTTAGCTCCTGAGCATCCGTATCCAGTCCCTGTACTGGACTGTTTAACTGCTGTAATATACTTTATGAAAAATGCAAAGGAATATGGAGTGGACGCCAGCCGCATTGCCATTGCAGGGGAGAGTAGTGGAGGCACTTTTACTGCAGCCATTTGCCAAGAACTGGTGACCAGAGAGGACCTCCCAAGAGTGCGAGCTCAGGTCCTCATTTACCCATTCCTCCAAGGAATGGACTTCAATCTGCCATCCTATCAGCAAAACCATTCAGTTCCTCCTATGTTCCGGAAAAGAACTGTCAAAGTTGGTTTGACATATCTCACTGGGAAGACAATGAATGTAGATGGAGTTCTGAAAGGCGCCCATGTCCCTCCTGATTTGAGAGAGAAATACCAAAAATGGATCAATGCTGATAACATTCCAGAAGAATTTAAAGCTAGGGGCTATGTTCCTGTAGAACCTGCTCCATTTTCAGAAGAACTTTATGAACAAGTTAAAAGAGGTTATGAGACAATGTTTTCCCCCCTTCTAGCAGAGGATGACATAATCCGCCAGCTCCCAGAGACTTTCATTCTAACCTGTGAATATGATGGATTCCGGGACGATGGGCTGTTGTACAAGAAGCGGTTAGAGGACAATGGTGTGCCAGTGACATGGTATCATGTTCAAGATGGATACCACGGAATAATGGCCTTGGCTGGTTGGGGGCCACTTGCATTCCTGAACACACAGAAATGTTTGCAGAGTGTAATACAGTTCTTAAAAGGTTTATAGAAATGAATGACCTTGTAGGAGTGCAAATATCCAGAGTGTGGGGTCAGGTGGGACTACTATGAGGTATTATAAAATATGCATCAAGTCATTGTGTCCACAATGAATGCATTGTGTTGACTGGGTTTAATTCATTGACAATAATTTCTGATCAAATCCCACAACCCTCTGGATCTCTGGCCATTTCCTCTACTGCCCATCTCTCTTGCTTGACAAGTCACTTACACAGCCCAGTTGCTTCGCCAGGCAGGCATCCTGGGTTATCAAAGACAGTGGGCAGTTTCTTTGATGTAGCTTTTCTGATGTTAATCTTAGGATGTTAATCTTATGGCCAGGAAACAGATCTCACCTGAAGGTTATAATGATCGCTGTCTTCCTGGCCATCCTCCTTACCATGTATATTGCTTGTTTATGACCTCAGGGGTTGCCAAATGTACTCCTTTGTTTACCCCAGAACTATGTGTGCTTAATTAGTTTTGGTAGTTTAACTTTGTCCCCATATGGGGTTTGTTGAAATGCTCAGAGGAAATCTGATTGGTTCTTACGAACACTCTGTAAAAGTTCTTTTGTGAATAAAACGACCTGGGCCGAGGGGTGGAGGCACGCAGAGATTATTATACGCACCCTTCCCAGAGTCTTGCTGGTTCAAGCCTCTGTGTATTCTTATTAATCAGAGTTCAATCCTTCCTTTACTTTGAGAACACCTCAAGTGGTGCTCCAGGTGAGGCAAACCTAAAAGGGAACCGTGTGAGGCTTGGGGGGGGGGGGACCTCAGCGTGTGAGGCAAAGCTAAAAAGAAAACCTCAGCATTTGAGGCACAGCAAAAGGAAACCTCAGCGAAAGGAAACCCCCAGGATTGGACTCTCCTCGGAGCTAGCAACCTGCTATCCCTCGGTCGCGGTGGATCATCTCCTGCAAAACGATTCCTGGACTTAGGATCTCATTTGCTCGGAACGAGCCCCAAAGACGCGCGTCTGTTACCCTTAAGGTGAGATCATGAGAAGCAAGCTTTCACATGTGCAGGAAAAGCATAGGAATAATTTATTATTTTTCCTAACTCAGGAAGGGCATGATAAGCATTTAGCACCCCAGTAGAAAAATTGTTGTTAGAGATTGCTAGACTGTGCCCCTGGTTTCCAGAGGGGGGTACTTATGACATTAAGAAATGGAATGAGCTGGGAGATGCACTCCATAGACATCCTGAGGCATCTGTACAAGTCTTGCACACCTGGCATTTGTGTAGAGACGCAGTTGGAAAGCTCTCTAACCCTTTGCTCCAGCCACCAGCTGTCTCTGTGAATGCTCCCACATTGTTGCAACCCCTAGCTGCTTTTAAAAATACCATAATATTGTTCCCTCCATCTCAGCCTCTAGATTTCCAGCCTCTCTCCTCTGAGGTCATGCCAAAGGTAATTCCATTGGCACCTTCCTTTGCCAAAAATTTGCCTGGGTCGAATGTAAATTCCATGCCACCTTCTTTGGTGGACCAATGCCTGCAAGGGGCTCAGACCACAGTGCAAAAATTGACTATTCCAAATATGGCAGAAGGAAGCAGTGAAGAAAAAACAGCTGACACCTTACCATTATTAGCAGTCTCTCCTGTTGTTCAGAATGCACAGGAACAGAGAGCCCATGAATCATTGCCCTTTGTAGTTTTTAAAAAATTGAAGCGAAGTGTGACAGAAAATGGCTTGCATGGTATTCTTGATGGCCTAAGAGCAGCCAGTACTTTAATTCCAAACTTTGACGCCTCTGAAGTTTCAATGAAACAATTGGCTTATGAAAATGAAAATGCTGATTGCAAGACTGCTCTTAAAGCGATGTAGCAGAAGCCAGAAGCAGATGTTGCTCAAATGAGTAAGCCTTGCCAGAATATTGACACCGAGACTCACAAATCTGCCCTCCTAGCAGCAGCTTTGTCTCCTTCAGTGCATCCTGCTAAAGACAGGCAATGCCACAATGGATGGCCTTCCAGCCTGAGTTTAAATGGGAAAACAAAGACTGTTGTGCCAGCTGATTGTCAGTCTTTTACTGAAGCTACCGTAAATTAGCAAGAGCCAGGTATTGCTTCTAACACAGCTGCTTTGAACACACAGTCTCCTGTGACAAATCTGCGCCATGCCGCTAAGGGCAGTGCTGGTTTGAATCTAATGACAGCAGAACTTGCTACTTTTCAGTTCCAGTTCCCTATGGTGGTGTATACAATTAAGACGTAGCACACAGGTCTGATTCCACCTCAGACAGTGAGACTCATTCTTAATCGCTTTTTGCAGACTGTTTTTTCTCCTTTCCTCCCTGACTTAAAATTCCTAATGAATTTACTTTACAGCAGTTGCAGAGTTTTGGGGTCACTTCATACGCGTGATTCTTTTAATACAATGCTTTCACCTACAGGACTACTTTTTCCCCAGACACTGCTGACAGAATAGTGATTTTAGAGTGGCTACACTCTGAATTGCCTAACACTAGATTTGATATTGCTGCTTGTTATTTGCTTATTTCTAAACAGGATCAATGAGTTCTTTTCTTTCCTATCTGTTTGCATTTACTGATTAACTTGGGATAGTTTATTTTAACCCTCCTAAAGATTCACGCCTAGTTTAATTCAACAGGTACCCTGAAAATTGGTTTCTGTCCAAAAACAGGTTCCTATTCAACACCTCTAGAGTGTTTTAACGTATAAGGATTGCGTGGCGATTCCCGTCCCCTCCCACAGATGGAATAAATAAAGACACAGGACACCAAAATTTAGGTTAATGGGCGAAAAATGGCCACAACTTTATTGATTACAGGTAAGAGCAGTATTGGCTTTAGGCATTGGCCCTATCAGACTAACCGGCATAAAACCGGGAAGGGTTAAGCACCAACAGGGGGAGCCCCCGAGATGCACATCCCTAGGCGCTCCCCGAGGGGTTACCGCTCGGGAGCGCGCTTTAGGCACTAGCTTCCATAGGTTTCGGACGAGGCGACGCCCCCCGGAGTCCTTTAACGAACTACCCTTCAACATTTGGGGGAAGTGATGGCATTCCTCCCCCCCCCCCCTGCCAATGCCTAACCGCCCAAACCAAAGGTGTTGTGACGTTTTGCTATGAGGTAGGTGAAAAAACCAAGTGGCTTCTAAAATAATGCCAATTAGCCAAGTGGAAAAACTCCTACCAGGCCCCTTGCGGCGACCAGCCGAAGCCCATAGCAAAGTCCAAATGACAACCTAGAGGGTGGGTGGGTGGGGAACCGCAGCTGGCTGTAAGAAAAGAAAGGGGCGAGCACGGGCTGCCCCGACCTTAAATGCCCCCTACTAAGCCTGCAGCCCGCTGCCTGCCGATTGGCTGGCACAGTGAATGATGATTACTAATGAATCCCGGGATTCCCCAAGTCCCGCGTGGCTGCAGCCAGCCCCACGAGGATGTAGATGGGGCGTGAGCCCGCAACCCCCCCCTTATGTCGGGAGTGGCTTTCTGAAAATAACTAGCATATTTTTTTGCAGCTAATCAGAAAACTGACAGAGACCAGCCTACATTTCCACTGCATTTTGTGATTTTTGTGTGAAGTGGGATATCTTTTTATCACATTTGGCTAATCCTATCTTTCTCCTATGCTAGAGTTTAATCTACTCTTTGATCTCGACACTGAAATATCTCTTAATGCATAGAACTATGCCTTTCTATGCTGCTCACATTTTGCTCCCATACAGAATTCAAGGATATAATTTCAGAAGGTAATCAACATGCTGATTCTGCTCTGAAATCCTTCTGTCCATTATTTTCTAATCCAATTGACAGCCATGCATTTTTACACCAGGGAGCTAAACAGCTGATTTTAAACTATTTTTTCATTCCTCTGACACAAGCTAAGGATATTGTTGATGGATGTCCTTCCTGTGCTTTAACTTCTGTTAACTTTACCTTCAATTAACTGTTTCCTTTCCTAATAAATTTTCTCCTATGGATCACCATTGTAGGGAAGAGGCACCTCTGGAATGACCTCTGGAATGCCCTCTAGTGATGTACCAGCAGCTCCCCAACCCGAAGTGAGAGGAACCTGTTCCTTTGCTTACCTAGGGGCAGGGATGCCCTACTGTTCTTACTTTCCCAGGTCCTGTGTGGATTCCAGGTCGCTGTACCCATCCCTATTGGCCAAGACATGAGCTGGCACCAAGGCCTGCAGAATCCCCTTCCAGACTTTGCAAGGACCATGACCCTGACTCCGCATCTACAGGCTCAGCAGCCCCGTGCGAAAGTCCATTGCACCCATCCTCATCCTTGAAAGGCTGAGGGATGCCCGGAGGTGACATGGGGAATGCTGAAGACCTTGACCTCTGATGCCAAGACACAATTTCAGCATCATGATGTTCCAACGGAATCAGAGACCTTTTTAGTAGCTCTAATTACTCAGCTACGTATGAACCCTATGCTGATTTTAACAGGTATATTATTTGTTTTCTTGATACCTAGTACTCACTGTATCTGTCTTCCTCCTGACACCACTTCTAGTCATAGCTATAATATGTGGATGCATTTAGCTGAAGTTGCTAATGTCTCTCGTTTTTGTCTGAGTGAAACATATGATATGCACACTGCCTTAGGAAATTGTATAATCCCAGTTTGTACACAGCCTTTCATATGGTACATGCCACACACATGGGAAAGTGGTTTTCTAAATGGATTTCTAAAGGTATCATTAGTTATACCAATCTCCATGATTGGGGAAAGGTAACACAAAAGATATCCCTGGATACAATACACACCTAGAGTTGCAGCACTGCCAGACACCTCTTGTGCTCAGATTGTGAATTGCAGTGGGGAAGCGACTCGCTGTCTGGACACAGGAAGGGCCAGTTGAAATTGTTCACGTGTTCAGCAGATTACTTTTAATTATGCTCATGTGCGCTTACCAGATGGCTGGTTTTTTACATGTAATCAAAGAAGTTATAACTACATTTCCGCCAATTTATCTGATGCTCAATGCTGCCTTAGCCGATTGATGTTAGTTTTTGAAAAAAACAGGCAGTTTTCACTTTTTGAAAAAAACAGGCAGCAGCATTCAAAAGCGCCCTCAACGTCATGCTGAAAGATTAACTGACATGTGTGACTCCAATCTACAGTTTTTTTTTTCCAAAGCAGAGTATACTTCCTTGGCTTCTTCCTTAGTGGGAGTCCCTGCTTTGGCTATATACAATGCTTGCATGGCCTGTGCTCACCTGGCCTGTTCTTTGACAAAATCTATAAATCATACCTCACGTGCTTTAGCTCTTTTAAATCAAGAACAGAAGATTTTAAGAGAAGCTGTTATTACACTGAAAGCTTCTATAAGACTATCTCTTGCTACACCAGCATCTAGGATGTCAAGTTGTGTCTAATCTTTTCTGTTTTAATTTGACTGATGATAGTTACCATGTGCAAACTCAAATAGATCAATTGCCAGCACTAGCACACAACATCACACAGGATGTTCTTCCCTCCTGGTGGGACACTCTGTGGTCCTTGGTTACCACAGATTGGGTGGTTTCGAACCCGGCTCATGTATGGGTTGCTAATCATTGTTGCCTTAATTGGAACTTCTTGATTTTTACAATGTATCCTTTCCTTGTTCTCTCTCTGCACTACATTTTTTCCACGCCCTCCTTCAGGAATGTCTGATACAGAAACACATGCAGGAAGATTATGAGGACACAATGCCATCTCACAATGCCTTAAGCTTCTCTGTACACAATAAATAAAAAATAAAAAAAAAATGGTGAGATGTAGGAGTGCAAATATCCAGAGATGTAGTGATTAGGTGGGATTGCTATGAGGAATTATAACAGATATAGAGTAAGCCATCTGCGTCAGCAATGAAAGCATGGCGTTGCCTGGGTTTAAACTATTTTGAAATGATTCTTGATCAATCTACACCCCTGCATCCCTGTTCCATTCCTCTCTTCCTCACATGTCACGTACACAGCAGTTGCTTCGCCAGGCAGGCATCCTGGGCCAAAAAGACACTGGGCAAGTTCCTTTGAAGTAAAGGTAAAGGTAAAGGTACCCCTGCCCGCACGGGCCAGTCTTGCCAGACTCTAGGGTTGTGCACTCATCTCACTCTATAGGCCGGGAGCCAGCGCTGTCCGCAGACACTTCCGGGTCACGTGGCCAGCGTGACAAGCTGCATCTGGTGAGCCAGCGCAGCACACGGAATGCCGTTTACCTTCCCGCTGGTAAGCGGTCCCTATTTATCTACTTGCACCCAGAGGTGCCTTCGAACTGCTAGGTTGGCAGGCGCTGGGACCGAACGAGAGGAGCGTACCCCGCCGCGGGGATTCAAACCGCCGACCATGCAATCGGCAAGTCCTAGGCGCTGAGGTTTTACCTACAGCGCCACCCGCGTCCCTCCTTTGAAGTAGTTTTTTATAATAATCTTAATTAATCTTGGGATGTTAATCTTAGGGCCTGGAAATAGTTTCACAGGAAGGTGATAATGATGCCTATCTCCTTGCCATCCTTCCATCCTCTCTTGTTTACTCCTGTTTGTGATCTCCGGAGTTTCTCTAGTCCTCTTTTATTTACTTTCAGATTAGGTATGCATGCTCAGAGTAGTAGTCTTTGTAGTTAAAAGAATTTCTTTTGATCTAACTTTGTCCCCACGTGGGTTTGTGGAAATGCTCAGAAGAAATATGATTGGTTCTTAGGAACACTGTGTAAAAAGCTTTTTTGTGAATAAAACTACCTGGGCCGGGGTCTGCGAAAAAAACACGGACAAGCACAGAGAGACACAAATATACGCACCCTTCCCAGAGTCTTGCTGGTTCAAGCCTCTGTGTGTATTCTTATTAATCAGAGTTCAATCCTTCCTTTACTTTGCGAACGCAACACCACAGTAATGTTGACTTTCCTTCCTTGCGCTCATCACCTCCACCCTATGGCGTCATGGCATTAGGTGGTGGCCTGCAAATCTTGAGGACAAATCAATACTTGCAACCTTTCATTTGGATTACTGCAACGTGTTGTGCAAGGAGTTGAATTTGGAAATGGGCTGGAAACCTGAGCTAGTGCTAATAACGACTGCAGGGACATTGATTGGCACTTGACAGGGGTGTTTAGGCAAATTCACACCCTGTGTGAGGAATGTTAGAAGTGGGTGTGAGACTCAAAATCTGAACAAAATTGGTGAAGCAGCAGAGAGTTTATCGATTACAAAATAACGTACTTGCAAGATCAGATGTCCAAAAGCAGTTGTTGTTGTTGTTGTTTAGTCGTTTAGTCGTGTCCGACTCTTCGTGACCCCATGGACCAGAGAACGCCAGGCACTCCTGTCCTCCACTGCCCCCCGAAGCTTGGTCAGACTCATGCTGGTAACCTCGAAAACACTATCCAACCATCTCGTCCTCTGTCGCCCCCTTCTCCTTGTGCCCTCCATCTTTCCCAACATCAGGGTCTTCTCCAGGCAGTCTTCTCTTATCATGAGGTGGCCAAAGTACTGGAGCCTCAGCTTCACAATCTGTCCTTCCAGTGAGCACTCAGGGCTGATTTCCTTCAGAATGGAGAGGTTAGATCTTCTTGCAGTCCATGGGACTCTCAAGAGTCTCCTCCAGCACCAGAATTCAAAAGCATCAATTCTTCGGCGATCAGCCTTCTTTATGGTCCAGCTCTCACTTCCATACATCACTACTGGGAAAACCATAGCTTTAACTATACGGACCTTTGTTGGCAAGGTGATGTCTCTACTTCTCAAGATGCTGTCTAGGCCTGTCATTGCCCTTCTCCCAAGAAGCAGGCGTCTTTTAATTTCGTGGCTGCTGTCACCATCTGCAGTGATCATGGAGCCCAAGAAAGTAAAATCTCTCACTGCCTCCATTTCTTCCCCTTCTATTTGCCAGGAGGTGATGGGACCAGTAGCCATGATCTTCGTTTTTTTGATGTTGAGCTTCAGACCATATTTTGCACTCTCCTCTTTCACCCTCAATAAAAGGTTCTTTAATTCCTCCTCACTTTCTGCCATCAAGGTTGTGTCATCTGCATATGTGAGGTTGTTGATATTTCTTCCGGCAATCTTAATTCCGGCTAGGGATTCATCCAGCCTAGCCTTTCGCATGATGAATTCTGCATATAAGTTAAATAAGCAGGGAGACAAAATGCAGCCTTGTCGTACTCCTTTCCCAATTTTGAACCAGTCAGTTGTTCCATATCCAGTTCTAACTGTAGCTTCTTGTCCCACATAGAGATTTCTCAGGAGACAGATGAGGTGATCAGGCACTCCCATTTCTTTAAGAACTTGCCATAGTTTGCCATGGTCGACACAGTCAAAGGCTTTTGCATAGTCAATGAAGCAGAAGTAAATGTCTTTCTGGAACTCTCTAGCTTTCTCCATAATCCAGCGCATGTTTGCAATTTGGTCTCTGGTTCCTCTGCCTCTTCTAAATCCAGCTTGCACTTCTGGGAGTTCTCGGTCCACATACTGCTTGAGCCTTCCTTGTAGAATTTTAAGCATAACCTTGCTAGCGTGAGAAATTAGTGCAATTGTGCGATAGTTGGAGCATTCTTTGGCACTGCCCTTCTTTGGGATTGGGATGTAGACTGATCTTCTCCAATCTTCTGGCCACTGCTGAGTTTTCCAAACTTGCTGGCATATTGAGTGTAGCACCTTAACAGCATCATCTTTTAAAATTTTAAATAGTTCAGCTGGAATACCATCACTTCCACTGGCCTTGTTATTTGCAGTGCTTTCTAAGGCCCATTTGACTTCACTCTCCAGGATGTCTGGCTCAAGGTCAGCAACCACACTGCCTGGGGTATATGAGACATCCGTTTCTTTCTGGTATAATTCCTCTGTGTATTCTTGCCACCTCTTCTTGATGTCTTCTGCTTCTGTTAGGTCCTTTCCTTTTTTTATCATATAATTTTTATTAATCAACATCAGCAAACAATACAAAATACATTAATTCACATCATTTTCATAACTTATTTCTCCTTTGGACTTCCCTCAGCTGTTCCGTAAATCATCCATAGTCATAATTTTAATTACACATTTCTCAAATTTATATTGACATTGTTTATCTCTTTTTTTCCTATTCCCTTTAGACAATATTTCTTACTTTTTTACAGAGCTTCTTTAAATCCCTTAAGCGTCATCTGTCCTTCACTTAAATATTCCAGATATTCCACAAATTTCCCCCAGTCCTCGATGAACTTTTGGTCTCTTGAGTATCTGATCTTCCCTGTCAATTTATCTAACTCTGCGTAATCTAACAATTTCATTCTCCACTCTTCCACGGTCGGTATTTCTTGCTGTTTCCATTTCTGGGCCAGTAACACTCTTGCAGCTGTGATTGCATATCGATAAAATTTACAATCTATCCTTTTTATCTCATTTCCTACTATTCCTAACAGAAAGACTTCTGGCTTCTTTACAAATGTGTATTTTAAGATCTTCTTTAACTCATTATATATTTTTTCCCAGAAGTCTTTCACTTTCTTACATTCCCACCACATGTGGTAGAAAGTACCCTCTTTATCCCTACACTTCCAACACCTATTACATGTCTTATACATTTTCGCCAGTTTTACCGGTGTCATATACCATCTATAGAACATCTTCATCATATTCTCTTTCAACGTCACACAAGCAGTGAATTTCAGACCCTCCTTCCATAGTTTCTCCCAATCCTCAAATTGTATATTATGACCCACATCCCTGGCCCAACTAATCATCACCGACTTGACTTCTTCATCTTCCAAATTCCAGTCTAACAACAGCCTATACATTTTAGATAAATTTTTACCGTCGTTATCTATAACCTCACTTTGAAATTTCGATTCCTTATCCGTAAAACCTCGTTCTTTGCCATCTTTCTTAAACATCTCATTTACTTGGAAGTAGTGCATCCAATCATATACATGTTCTTTCACCTGCTCATACGGTTTTATTTTCCACTTTCCTCCTTCTTTAAATAACAGTTGACCGTACGTTATCCAATTACTTCTCATATTAATTCTCCTTACACTCATAACTTCTAGAGGTGATAACCAACGTGGTGTTCTAGGTTCTAGTAGGTTTTTATACCTGTCCCATACCTCAATTAAAGGACCCCGAAAGATGTGGCTCTCAAAGCCTTTATGGATTCTCCTTTTCTCATGCCATAAGTAGGCGTGCCATCCAAATCTATTGTCGAACCCCTCTAGATCCAACAATTCGTTATTCTCTAATTTAATCCACTCTTTCACCCAGCAAAGACATGATGCCTCATAATATAGTTTCAGATCTGGCAGGGCAAAGCCTCCTCTTTCCTTTATGTCTGTTAACAATTTAAATTGAATTCTCGGCTTTTTGCCCTGCCAGATGTATCTCGAAATCGCTCTTTGCCACTCTTTGAAAATCTTATTCCCCTTAATTATAGGGATAGTCTGAAATAAGAATAATATCTTTGGAAGCACATTCATTTTAATTGTAGAGATCCTTCCCCAGAATGACAATTTCAATTTTCCCCACACCTCTAGGTCCTTTATTTCCTTCCAAACTGGTTCATAGTTATTTTTGTATAAATCTATATTTTTGGGAGTTATCCATATACCCAGGTACTTCACCTTTTTAACCACCTCTATTTGTGTTTGTTGTTGCAATACTTCTATTTGATCTTGATCCATATTTTTCACTATCATTTTTGTTTTTTTCTTGTTTAGTTTGAATCCCGCCACACTTCCAAACTGTTCCATTTCCTCCAAAACTTCTTTTACCGTACTTGTTGGTTCTTCAATCATTATTACCAAGTCATCCGTGAACGCTTTGATCTTATATTCGTTCCGACCGATTGTCACACCCTTTATTTCCTTATTTTGCCTAATCGAATTCAAAAGTACTTCTAATACCGTTATGAAAAGTAACGGTGAGAGTGGGCAACCCTGTCTTGTTCCTTTTTGTATCTTTATCTCTTCTGTGACTACATTATTTATAATCAGTTTGGCTTTTTGTTCTGTGTAGATTGCTTTTATTCCGTTAAGAAACTCTTTACCAATCTCCATATATTCTAAATTTATCAGCATAAAATCCCATGTTATGTTATCGAATGCCTTTTCGGCATCGACAAACATCATTATGGCTTGTTTATCAATCCTAACAGACAGATATTCCATCATCTGTTAGGTCCTTTCCACTTTTGTCCTTTATTATGGAAAACTTTGTACGAAATGTTCCTTTCATATCTCCAATTTTCTTGAACAGATCTCTGGTTCTTCCCATTCTATTGCTTTCCTCTATTTCTTTGCATTGCTTGTTTAAGAAGGTCTTCTTGTCTCTCCTTGCTATTCCAAAAGCAGACACACCCAAAAATAGTAAGACTGAAGCTTATATCCCTTATACCCGAGGCAGGTTCCCTCCTGTTTCCCCATTGGCTGGGTATGTGCAGGGTTTACAGCCTATCACATCCGCCCAATTAAAATACTAAAATCCCCCCCCCCTTTGTTGACATCTCCCATTACTCTGCATTTGATGACCATTCCTCCTAATTTCTTTTTCTCCTTCTTTGGTCTGTGTTCCTATGCTTTTACACATTGACTCAAGCAATAAAGCCACATACTGATAACCCCTGGGCATAAGCAAGCTCTATATTTGCTGAAGCATGCATCCATTTCAACTGTCAGCCAACCTGTTTTCGGGCATTCTAACCACGAGTCATTCTAAAGATAAGCTGTTAAGCAAGTCTATGGTTAGCCTGCACAATATTACCACATTCCTAAACCATTTGTTTTCTTCTCAGCTGAGAGATTAAGTGGGTTGTCCGAGGATGTCCTCTTGCAGGTGACATCGACTGTTCTTGTATAAAAGCCACCAGCATTGTCTAAGGCAAAGTCCTTGTCTCTGTGCCTCTGAGTTGAAGGGAAATGGCATTTGGTGGAACTCTGTGGATGCTGATATTATATACACCTATTTTCATTCATTTCTTGCTGTTAGTGTGGGGAGTTTCTTATGCTCTTGCCAGGACCCACATGCCTCGAGGAATGAGCCGTCCTGCACCATTGGTACTTTTAAATCTCTTAGTGGGATATGGATTTGTACTGGTAAGTTTATTTTACATATATTACAGGGATGAAGCGACACCTCTATAAAAAGGGCTGCAACATTTGAAATATTTTAGTTTAGAGAAAAGGCAAATAAGATGGACTGTTTCAAGAAGTGTCAGAAAGACATATCAAAATTTGTCTGGCAGGGCAAACAGCCCAGAATTAAATTTAAGATTTTAACTGATGCAAAGGATAGAGGGGGGTTTGCCCTGCCGGACTTAAGACTCTATTATGAATCGGCAGCTTTTTGCTGGTTGAAACACTGGCTACTTCTTGAGAACACAGACATTTTGGATCTGGAAGGGTATGACAATAGCTTTGGTTGGCATGCATATTTATGGTACGACAAGGCAAAGGTGTATAAAGGCTTTAAAAACCATATTGTAAGGAAAGCATTGTATAATGTTTGGATTAGATACAAAGATTTGTTGGAAAGTAAAACCCCCAGGTGGGTGTCACCAATGGAAGCTAGGGAAGTAAAAAAGCTTAATATGGACTCTAAATGGCCAAAATATTATGAAATTCTAGAATATGATGGTGAAAGGGTTAAACTTCAGAGTTATGAGAAATTAAAGCCCAAGGTTCGAGATTGGTTGCACTATCATCAGATAAATGAGACATTCAAACAGGACAGGAAAATAGGATTCCAGAAAGAGAGGTCAAATCTAGAAACAGAATTGTTGGAACCCAATACTAAGAATTTATCAAAAATGTATAACTTGCTGTTGAAATGGAATACACAGGATGAAACGGTGAAATCAGCTATGATTAAATGGGCACAAGATATTGGTCATGATATTATGTTTGCTGACTGGGAACAGTTATGGACCACCGGTATTAAATTTACTGCATGTAATGCTTTAAAAGAAAATATTATGAAAATGATCTATCGGTGGTACATGACCCCCGTCAAGCTTGCAAAAATTTATCACCTGCCTAACAATAAGTGTTGGAAATGTAATGAGACTGAAGGCACTTTTTACCACCTTTGGTGGACCTGCCCAAAGGTTAAAGCTTTCTGGGAAATGATCTATAATGAAATTAAGAAGGTCCTTAGGTGGACTTTTCCTAAGAAACCAGAGGCTTTTCTCTTGGGTATGGTTGGCCAATTGGTGTTAAAGAAGGATAGGATTTTCTTTATGTATGCCACCACAGCAGCAAGAATTCTACTGGCAAAGTATTGGAAGATGCAAGAACTACCTACTCTGGAAGAATGGCAAACAAAGGTGATGGACTTTATGGGACTGGCTGAGATGACGGGCAGAATCCGCGACCAGGGGAAGGAGACAGTGGAAGAGGACTGGAAGAAATTTAAAATATATCTCAAAAACTATTGCAAAATTGAGGAATGTTAAGATGTCAGGGGGTAAGAGGTAAAGAATTGCAGCAGTAACTAAAAAACTAAAGGAAACTTTATGAAAGGGAATTAAGACAATTGACTTAAGGGTTGCTAAAGAATCACTAAACAAGGATGCAGGGATGGGGAGGTATGGGGAAGTCAAAAGAAAGAAGGGTATGAAATGATGATTTTGAAGTTATATTGGTCTAATTGTTTTGTGTGTTTTGATTTTCTTGTTTTTCTTCTGTTTGTCTTGTTCTGTTTTTATTATGTGTTTGAAAAACGAATAAAAATTATTTAAAAAAAAAAAGAGAAAAGGCAAGTAAGAGGCGACGTGATAGAAATGTTTAAGATTATGGAGAAAATAGAGAGAGAAAGGTTTTCCTCCTTCTCTCACAACACTAGAACTTGTAGACAACCCAATGAAGCTGAATGTTGGAAGATTCAGGACAGATGGAAGAAAGGACTTCTTCACACATAATATATTCAGTCCATGGAAGTCACTCTCACAAGAGGCAGTGATGGCTGCCAAGTTGAATAGCTTCCAACGAGAAATAGAGAAATTCATGGAGGCAATAGCTATGGATGCTTATTAACTAGCTCTGGCTCTAGAGATGGAGGCAGCAATGCTTCTGAGCACCAGTTGCTGGAAAACACAGGAGGGGAGAGGGCTCCTGTGCTTGGGTCCGGGTTTGTGGGTTTCCCATTGGGGCACCTGGTTGACAGCTGCGAGATGCTGGACTAGATGGGCCATTGTCCTAATCCAGCAGGCTCTGCTTTGAGGCGTTCCCAAAGTAAAGGAAGGATTGAACTCTGATTATGAAAATACACACAGAGGCTTGAACCAGCAAGACTGGTTGCGTATAATAATAATTCCTGTCCACCCACCCAGGTTGTTTTATTCACAAAAGAACTTTTGTCACCGTGTTTGGAAGAAGCAATCAGATTTCCTCTGAGCATTTCAACAAACCCCACGTGGGGACAGGGGCGCCGACTTATAAAAAATATTGGGGGGGGCGGGGGCCCATACCGACTTATAAAAAATATTGGGGGGGCCCAAGACCTCCAAACCGCTGCTGCTGGGGGAACGAAAGGGGCGAGCCCCGGGCTGCCCCGACCTTAAGTGAACCTGTGAGGGCCCGCCCTTTGCGGCAGCCGATTGGCTGCCGCCGTGGGCGGTGAATATTAATGAGCTAGGGGGAATCCCCGCTTCTCGCGGGGCTGACGCCAGCCCCGCGAGATTGTTGATGGGTCGAGAGCCCGCAACCCCACCCCCTCTCTAGATCGGGAGTGGCTTTGTTTTAACTCATTACTGAATGTATTTTAAAAGGTAACTATCATCAAACAAGGAAAATAAAAAATACCAACATAATTTTGTGATTTTACAAAGCATAATATAACTAATAATTTTCTTAAATTATTGGGGGGGGGGCGGACCCCCCCAAACGAATTTTTGAGGGGGCTCGGGCCCCCTCAGGCCCCATGGAGTTGGCGCCTATGCGTGGGGACAAAGTTAACCTACAAAAACTAATTACCGTTAGCATGCATATTTCTGGGGTAAACAAAACAGAACTACAAAGGAGTGCATCCAGCAACCCTGGAAGTCACAAGCAAGCAATATACATGATAAGAAGGAGGCCAGGAGGCCAGGGATCATTATCACCTTCATGTGAGATCTATTTCCCGGCCCTAAGATTAACATCTTACAATTAACATATCAGAAAAGCTACATCAAAAGAACCTGCCCACTATCTTTCACAGCCCAGGATGCATGCCTGGCATAGCTGTTAACTTTCAGATTTGAAAATAAGGGATCAGTAGCTTGAATAAGGGATTACAGGTCCCAAAGTAAAGAGCTCAGCTAATCTGTAGGTGGGCTTTTGCCCTTGCAAACAATCGCAGCACCCTCTTTTCATGTTTCAGTCATTTTGTAATGTACTGCCACCCAGTGGCCTTCCTGGCAAATTGTTTTTTTTTTTTTAAAAAAAGATATTTATTTTGGTTTTATATAATAAAACAAATATTACAATCAAACAAAACAGAAAAGAAGTACAATAAAAAGCAACATAATCCAACAGAGCTAAAAAAAAACACAGTAAAGAACATATGACAGAAAAAATAAAAAAGAGCAGAAAATAAAGAAAATTAGTTTTTGGATTCTTATCTTTATAACCCTCTTTCCTGACTTCCTCACGTCTCCCTTTCCTGCATTCCCCTTTACACAATCAAATTCAGCAGCTCCTTAAAGGTAAAGGTAAAGGTACCCCTGCCCGTACGGGCCAGTCTTGCCAGACTCTGGGGTTGGTGCGCCCATCTCACTCAAGAGGCCGGGGGCCAGCGCTGTCCGGAGACACTTCCGGGTCACGTGGCCAGCGTGACATCGCTGCTCTGGCGAGCCAGAGCCGCACACGGAAACGCTGTTTACCTTCCCGCTGGTAAGCGGTCCCTATTTATCTACTTGCACCCGGGGGTGCTTTCGAACTGCTAGGTTGGCAGGCGCTGGGACCGAACGACGGGAGCGCACCCCGCCGCAGGGATTCGAACCGCCGACCTTTCGATCGGCAAGCCCTAGGCACTGAGGCTTTTACCCACAGCGCCACCTGCGTCCCATCAGCAGCTCCTTACCCTCTTTCACATCTTAATCAATATTATACATTTCAACCTATTATGTCTTCAATTTTCCCTTTCTTTTTAAATCCATTTTTACATGTTCTTTATAACTTAGTCCCTTATATAATTTTGTTTAATTTCGACATAATATTACTCTGGCCTTTACACCCTTCTCTTTTAAAACATTTTTGCATTTTTCTTTTTACCATGTCACTAATGCCATATTATCTTTATATCCAACATCATTTTAACATTCAAACATTTTACAATGTTTTTGTAGGTATTCTTTGAACTTCTTCCAGTCCTCTTCCACCGACTCTTCTCCCAGGTCTTGGATTCTGCCAGTCATTTCTGCCAATTCCATATAGTCTATCACTTGCATCCGCCATTCTTCCAGAGTGGGCAAATCTTGTGTCTTCCAATACTTTGCGATGAGTATTCTTGCTGCGGTTGTTGCATACATAAAGAATGTTCTATCTTTCTTTGGCACCAATTGGCCGACAATGCCCAGAAGGAAGGCCTCTGGTTTCTTAGGAAAGGTATATTTAAATACCTTTTTTAGTTCATTATAGATCATTTCCCAGAAAGCCTTAACCTTTGGGCATGTCCACCAAAGGTGAAAGAATGTTCCCTCAGTTTCTTTACATTTCCAGCATTTGTTATCAGGCGCCTTCCTGGCAAATTGCATCAGGTAATTCAGAGGTGGATCCCAACATAACCTTTCCTTGCTTCTCTCTTTTTTTTTTTTTTTTTTTGGAAATAATTTTTATTAACAGTCCAATCAAATCACATTAATTCCAAATCACATTAGTTCCAAATTATACAGCCAAATTTTTAAAATTTTATTGGGGGTACCCATACTTCGCGCTCCGAAAGGGATCCAAACATCGCTCTTGCTGCTGCTTTAATTTCACAGTTCTATCCAGTTCTGTCCAGATAGTCTCCTTATTATTTTCCTCATCTTTTTATTGTAATCATATATTCCTTTCTTTATGATCTCTGATAATCTTCACAAGCGGGTTGAAAACAAACATATCCTGTGTGGATTTTACACTCTCCAGGAGCCATATCACATAAAGGACAGCCACCATTTCCACACCTCCATAAAAAACATTCATACAGTCTGTCCGTGATTTCCACCGGCCTGCGAATCTGTATCTCAGGGGGCCCTGCCAGGTCAAATTCACATTCTGATAACCATACATTCACATTCCGATGACCACGGTCCTCCTCCCCCCCCGTCCTCCTGTGGGCAGGCCGACTTGACGAATCTCCATTTGAAACTGCGTCACAAAGCTTTCCTTCCATTCCCGATATTCCCACCAGCCTCTCTTTGATCAATAATTCATTTCCACACAGCTTTTAATCTCCAGTTTGTGATTAGTAATTTGCAACAATTCTTTCTCTCTGGGAGGGAGGATTATTGGGGACTCACATAAGACAAAAAAAAGAAAAGTTTTTTCCTCCCCCCCCTTTCCATTTCAGTCTGACATACCAATCTTTTAATGATGAGTCTTCACTTGATTTATTGTCCAGCCCGTCGCTCCGCACACAGAGATCCCATTAATCAGCAGTCTTTAAACCCGATCTTCACTTGAAGTATGTGCATTTGCTTCTTTATCCAATTATATATTTCGAAGTAATGCAAACCAGTGCACGATCAGAGACAGCGTCCGGGAGAGCGGCCCCACCCGAGGGCTTTGTGCCAAGTGCCCGGTCACCCCCTTCTTTCGAATCCGGGGGTGAATTATGGGCACAGCTGGCAAGGCAGTCCCCCCCATTCCCTGGGGGGGGGCAAGGGAGGCTGCATACTCCCATGTCAGCCTCTTAATTGCCTCGTGTGGGTCGGAGAGATGTTATTGTCGGCTATCTTCCAATGCGCCCCCTGGTGGCCCCCCCACCTTTCCTTGCTTCTCATTCCGCCCCCCTGACCGTTGCTTGGTAAGTGCTGCAGTTACTTTCCATAAGCAGACCTTTCTCCTTTCCCCAGACCAGCTCCGCCAGGGCTATTGCTCACTTCCAAGCCTCAATATTACCACACCATCACCTCTCCGCTGGGAAGCGCTGAGCAAAGGCGAGTCCCCAGGCAACGCGGCCGATTTGATCGGCACAAGGCATGCAAGCTCCATCCCCCAGTCGTTCTTAGACTCCTTATTGGGTGAGCAACGCAACCAAGCAACACAGTTGGAGCCTCCCTCCTCCCTGGCTGGCAGGGAGGGAGGGAGAGGAGCTGCTTCCTTTGAAACCTGGGAAATTTAAGGGACATCATCAATCCAGGACAGCAGCGGGAAATGGCGCTGGGATAAGGGAGTTTCCCGCCAAATAAGGGACGGTTGACAGCTGTGATGCCTAGCAAAGCAACTGGCAGCTGGGCTGTGTACGCAAGCAGAGAGAAATGGACAGTAGAGGAAATGGCCAGAGATGCAGAGGGTTGTGGGATTTGATCAGAAATTACTGTCAATGAATTAAACCCAATCAACACCATGCTTTCACAGCTGACACAATGGCTTGAGGCATATTTTATAATTCCTCATAGTAATCCCATCTGATCCCCACACTCTGGATATTTGCACTCCTACACTGCTTAGGTTGTTATGCACTCCAGTGGATTTATCCTGAGGAGTACTAGCACTGAATACCCTCAATTTGTGTTGCATCTTAAGGTTTGAAATAACAGGAAGCATACTAGGAAAGGGGAGTGGGCAGGGGATTCACTTCTGGGCTGCTCAAAGAGAATAATTTTCCATCCCAAGAGGAAGGAAAGGATAAACAGTGCAGTCATCTCCCATGCACGGTTTCTGTTCCATAGGCAATACATATATGCAATACATATATCTAATGCTGATTTAAAATGCTAAATGGTTTGGTTTAAACAGGGAGGAATTCTGGAAAAACTGGGCATCTGCCATAGATATTCCATACTCAGGATCCTAAACCTACTCATTCCAGAAGTGAAGGACCCAAAAATGATCACAAGGGACCTGGTTTTTGATGGGGTGCCTGTGAGGCTGTACTGGCCCAAGACATCACCTGCTGGGAAGAGGAAAGGAATCATCTATCTTCATGGAGGGGTTGCACTATTTGCAAGCATCCGTAAGTTCTTTGAAATGGTTCACTTTGTTGTTTGTGGAGAATTTGGGGTGATACTTTAATGTAAAGGTCATGAAATGTTTGCTATGGAGGGGTGGGGGTGGTTTGTGCTGCCTCTGGGTTTTTATTTTTAGCTTTATGAATACTGCTACAAAAGTTGGGCACCACCTCCACTCTCTGCCAAACCAGTAGTATGGGATGATGAGAATTGTAGTTTAAGAACAGTTGGAGACCCAAGCTTGGCAAACACCGCTCTAAAGACACTCTTTTCCTGAAAACTCAACCCCCCCCCCCATTGCCATGAGTCTGACAACCTCTTTCTGCTCAGGCCCAAGAATTCCTCACATATGTGCCACCAGCCCCTTTGTCATGTTAAGGCCTCTATCCAAGTGAGGCACTGACTTGGAAAGTGTTTTTTCCGCTGGCCTCCAATCTTCCCTTCAATACTCCAAATCAGGCATAGGCAAACTCCGGCCCTCCAGATGTTTGGGACTACAATTCCCATATCCCTAGCTAACAGGACCAGTGATCAGGGAGGATGGGAATTGTAGTCCCAAACATCTGGAGGGCCGGAGTTTGCCTATGCCTGCTCCAAATAATAATCAACTTATTAATTTCTAAGGTTTAGGGTGGTCTCCCCCCAAATCTATAACAATATAAAGAATAACAACAAACAATGTCAATAACCTGTGCCTACACACAGTTTAAAAGGCCGTCTATTGGTTAATTAGCCAAAGGCACCTGACGATATGAAACGAAGGCGCCAGGTGAGTCTCCCGGGGGAGAGCATTCCACAAACAGGGAGCCACAACAGTTCTGGGCTTGGGCCCAGAAACAAATTGGCAGCCAATACAGTCACACCAGGATTGGCATTATATGCTCAAACCACGGTGGGCAACCTGGCTGCTGAATTGCGCACCAGCTGAAGTTTCTGAACTGTAGGCAGCTTAACATGGCAGGATGGGATTGTGTGGTAAGAAAACAGGGCTGAGCCTTCCTGTTCCAGAGATGTCTGGTTCTGTATTAATTCCTAATGTCAAGGTCAATGAAAAATGCCAAAGAAGGTATTTGTGCTTCGTACTTCAATGGACTTCTATGAAAGGTGTTCCAGAGATGGTCAGAATTAATTTGAAAGAAGCCCAAAAATGTGGTCTGAGGTTTGTTTGGCCCTGTTCTGACTTATTCACATATTTACACGTTCATTCTGCATGGAGGGAGTCCATGGTCATCTCAAGCAGGGCTTGTTCCCACAGCTGTGCAGCACTGGAGTCAAAGGCATCTTTCCCAGCCAGCCTTTAGCTAGCCAGTCCAAAATGGATCCCAGTCTTTGTTCTTCCTAGCACACCTTGCTTTAAAAGTATGGATTTTTTGGTTCTCTTCTGAGTTTTACCCATTGAAACTGTGGATCAGGAGGGAACAAAATGTACATAATGGTTTTCAACTAGTGATGCCCCATTTATAAAGGGTTCAGTTCAGCTTAGTTGTTGCCAAAGGAGACTCGTTAAAGGTTGTGTGCCTTTTTCCAGGAACTTCTGAAAGGATCTGCTATTCGCTTGCCCACGGAACCGACTCAGTGGTTATGTGTGTTGAGTAAGTATCTTCACGCTTCAGTTTCTAACCCTTCCACATGAGCCCAGAAAACGGCTGATTTTGCCAACATCGTGAATTTGCCAACCTTTAGAATGGGTGTTCACCTTTGTATTTTGATTTTTATGCCTTTGGACCCAGTCCCTCTGGCTTTAAGATGCTGGATCAGGCCAAAGGGGGCCCAACATCCTGTTCTCACGGTGGCCAACCAAATATCCCAATGAAAAGCCCACAAGCTGGACCCAGACACAGGAGCACTGCTCCCAGTTGCAATGTACATCATCTGGTATTCAGAAGCATTACTGCCTGTGATAGTGGAGATGGCCCATCGGCCTTGTGACTAGTATTCATGGATAACCTCATCCACCATGAGAGGCTAATATGGCGTCTCAATCTATGCTAGTTCTGTCTGTTGCAATTATCTCTATCCTGCCTTTCAGGACAAAAGTCCTTCCAAGGCGTCATATAAGGAACATTAAACTACTCTTACATAAAACTAGATAAATGCTTTTGTCCCTCTCTCTTAACTCTAGAACATGTGGACATTCAATGAAGCTGAATGCTAGAAGATTCACCTAAAAGAAAGTACTTCTTTACGCAGTGTGTAGTTCAGCTGTGGAACTCATTCCCTCAGGAGGCAATGATGGCCTCCAACTTGGGTGGCTTTAAAAGAGGATTAGACAAATGCACACGGTATAAGACTACCAGTGGCTACTAGCCATGATGGCTATAGCCTGCCTTTGCAGGTGGAGACAGTGTCCTTCTGAATGCCAGTTGCTGGAAGCTGTGGGAGGGAAGAGCACCACAGGATTCATGTTCTGATTGTGAGTTTCTCCAATGATTGACCACTGGCCACTGAGAACAGGATGTGAACTAGCATTATATTACCATGGAAAACCTCAGGCACTGGGGCTCAATGCTCCACTCCAGGCCTCTTCAGTTCTCCCTGAAGAGCCAGTGTGGTGTAGTGGTTAAGAGCGGTGGACTCGTAATCTGGTGAACCGGGTTCGCATCCCCGCTCCTCCACATGCAGCTGCTGGGTGACCTTGGGCTAGTCACACTTCTTTGAAGTCTCTCAGCCCCACCCACCTCACAGAGTGTTTGTTGTGGAGGAGGAAGGGAAAGGAGAATGTTAGCCGCTTTGAGACTCCTTAGGGTAGTGATAAAGCAGGATATCAAATCCAAACTCCTCCTCTTCCCTCTGAAATCACCGCAGACCCCCACCTCTGCACCATTGCCCCTCTTTTGCACCCTCCTTGAGTGGCATCTGCCTGACTGGAATTTGTCTTGCTTGCATGAAGGCAGGGGTGCCAACCTGAGTAAATATTGCCCCCCCCCCGGTAAGTCCCATATTGCATAAATGATCACATGACATGGAGCACATAACCATTTGAATGGAAATGTCAATCAGCTTAGGGGGACCCAGCCTCCTTGGGGGTGCTGAAGGTACCTCAGCCCGAAGTATGATGTCAAATGTTGATGATATCTTGTTTTTTCTTTAGATTTCGTTTAGCTCCTGAGCATCCATATCCAGTCCCTGTACAGGACTGTTTAACTGCTGTAATACATTTTATGAAAAATGCAGAGGAATACGGAGTGGACCCCAACTGCATTACCATTGTTGGGGAGAGTAGTGGAGGCACTTTTGCTGCAGCCATTTGCCAAGAACTGGTGACCAGAGAGGACCTCCCAAAGGTGCGAGCTCAGGTCCTGATCTACCCATTCCTCCAAGCAGTGGACTTCAATTTGCCATCCTATCAGCAAAACCATTCAGTTCCTCCCATGTTCCGGAAAAGAACTGTCAAAGTTGGTTTGACATATCTCACTGGGAAGACAATGAATGTAGATGGAATTCTGAAAGGTGCCCATGTCCCTCCTGATTTGAGAGAGAAATACCAAAAATGGATCAGTGTTGATAACATTCCAGAAGAATTTAAAGCTAGGGGCTATGTTCCTGTAGCACCTGCCCCATTTTCAGAAGAACTTTATGAACAAGTTAAAAGAGGTTATGAGACAATGTTTGCCCCCCTTTTAGCAGAGGATGACATAATCCGCCAGCTCCCAGAGGCTTTCATTCTAACCTGTGAATATGATTTTCTCCGGGACGATGGGCTGTTGTATAAGAAGCGGCTAGAGGACCACGGTGTGCCAGTGACATGGTATCATGTTCAAGATGGATTTCATGGAATAATGGCCATGGCTGGTTTGAAGGCAATTGAATATCCAAGCACACAGAAATGTTTGCAGAATGTAATACAGTTCTTAAAAGGTTTATAGAAATGAATGACATTCTTTGTCTTCCTATGGCAGTATTCCCCTTCTGTGGAGGGAAATATCGTTCCTCATTGTGCCAATCCTGAAGTAAAAAGAAAAAATCTGATCAAAAGTTCTACTCTGTTTAATTTATTGAAATCACCATGGGCTCTGAAGTAAAAAGCAAAGCCCTACTGGATCAAGCCATTGGCTCACTTCATGCAGCATCTTGTTCTCTTTATGTTACATATTTTTTAAATTAATTTTCATACAATTTAACAAATTCAATTCAGTTTCAATACAATATTCCCTCAACATTTTGACTCCTCATTCTTACTTCCATGATGTTCCTGTTCAAATTCTTTGTCTACTAAATGTAATACTCATTTCTATAACAAATATCCAACATTAGATTCCTTTATCATTCTCCTTCCTTTGCTTTTCCGCAGGGGGCCAGTCCACTGTCCCTCAGACCATGTGGTGGGCCAGACTATATTTTGAGGGGGGGGGGGATGAACAAATTCCTATGCCCCACAAATAACCCAGAGATGCAATTTAAATAAATGGACACATTCTACTCATGTAAAAACATGCTGGTTCCCAGACCGTCTGTGGGCCGGATTTAGAAAACTTCAGTGGGGAAGAGGGGAGGGTGGGGAAAAAAGCTTTGCAGAGGGATCAAGAGGCGAGAAACTGGAGTCTGGTCCTTCTACAGGTTGGGAAAAGCAGGGTAGGGGGTGGGTAAAAGGTAAAGGTAAAGGGACTCCTGACCATTAGGTCCAGTCGTGACCGACTCTGGGGTTGCGGCGCTCATCTCGCTTTATTGGCCGAGGGAGCCAGAGAACAGCTTCCGGGTCATGTGGCCAGCATGACTAAGCCGCTTCTGGCGAACCAGAGCAGCGCACAGAAATGCTGTTTACCTTCCCGCTGGAGTGGTACCTATTTATCTACTTGCACTTTGGCGTGCTTTCGAACTGCTAGGTTGGCAGGAGCAGGGACCGAGCAACGGGAGCTCACCCCGTCGCAGGGATTCGAACCGCCGACCTTCTGATTGGCAAGTCCTAGGCTCTGTGGTTTAACCCACAGCGCCAGCCGCGTCCCTTATAGAGGGTGGGAGGCTGGCCCAAATCTGAAAACGTGATGCTGCTGTGAAAGGATGTTCTCTTTCTATACCAGTATAGTAAAACATTGGTTCTTTTCTGTGTGGCATTCTGGGAGATTCTGGGAGATTTTGGGAATCACTATTGCCCTCCCTTCTTGCCTTTCTTGAAACACTCAAGCTTCACCTTTTAATCCTATAGCTATCTTTCTATTTTATTTTTTTTATAAATATTTATTGAGATTTTTTAAGTACAAAATGTAAAAATGATAAACAATGTAACATGTATCATAACACATTTTTCAACACTTCTTTGGACTCCCTCACGTCTCCCACTCCCACTTACATCATTGTGACCTTTTTCCAGCAATTTATCATCTTGTTTACATTCTTAAATCTCATTCAATTAATTTAATCTAGTAATTCTCCAAAAATTTTATATTTTCCTCAATCTCACTTATCGTCAAATTCAAATCGAATTCGATGGTAGGCAGTTATTTATGATCTAGCATCCTTCTTAGCCTTCGACCAAATTACAATACTTTTGTAAATAAATCTTGAATTTCTTCCAGTCTTCTTCAACCCTCTCTTCTCCCAGGTCTCGAATTCTACCAGTCATCTCGGCCAGTTGCATATAGTCCATCAGCTGCATCTGCCACTCTTCCAGTGTGGGTAGATCTTGAGTTTTCCAGCTCTTAGCGATAAGTATCCTTGCTGCCGTTGTTGCATACATAAAAAATGTTCGGTCCTTCTTTAACACCTTCTGGCCGACAATGCCCAGAAGGAAGGCCTCTGGTTTCTTAGTGAAGGTATACTTAAATACCTTTTTCAACTCATTATATATCATTTCCCAGAAGGCCTTCACTCTAGGGCAAGTCCACCAGAGGTGAAAGAATGTTCCTTCATGTTCTTTACATTTCCAACATTTATTATCAGACAGATGGTATATTTTGGCAAGTTTAACTGGGGTCATGTACCATCTATATATCATTTTCATTACATTTTCCTTCAAAGCATTACATGCAGTGAAGTTCAGCCCTGTGGTCCACAACCTTTCCCAGTCCTCAAACAAGATATTATGCCCAATATCCTGAGCCCACTTTATCATAACCGATTTAACCATTTCGTCTTGTGTATTCCATTTCAACAGCAAGTTATACATTCTTGATAGTACCTTATTTTTTGGTTCTAACAATTCTGTTTCCAACTTCGATTTCTCCACCTGGAACCCTACCTTTTTGTCATTTTTAAAAACTTCTTTAATCTGAGCGTAATGTAACCAGTCTCGCACTTTATCCTTCATTTTCTCCAAACTCTGCAATTTCCAATTGTCTCCATCTTTTTCTAATATTTCCCAATATTTTGGCCATTTGGCCTCCATATTGGGTCTTTTTCGGGCCTTAGCTTCCAGAGGTGAAAACCACCTCGGAGTTTTGTTTTCCAATAAGTCTTTGTATTTTGTCCAGACATTAAAAACTGCTTTCCTGACAATATGGTTCTTAAAGACCTTATTGATCTTAACCTTATCGTACCAAAGGTATGCATGCCAACCAAAAGCATTGTTAAAACCTTCCAAGTCCAATACGTCAGTGTCTTCGAGAAGTAGCCAGTCTTTTAGCCAGCAAAAAGCTGCGGCTTCATAGTACAACTTTAAGTCCGGCAGGGCAAAGCCCCCTCTTTCTTTCGCATCAGTTAGTATCTTAAACTTAATTCTGGGCTTTTTGCCCTGCCAGACAAATTTAGATATATCTCTCTGCCACTTCCGGAAGCACTCTGTCTTGTCCACAATCTGCAATGTTTGAAACAAAAACAACATCTTTGGCAATACATTCATCTTAACAGCAGCAATTCGGCCTAACAAAGAAAGCTTCAATTTTGTCCAACTATCCAAGTCTCTCTTAATTTCAGACCAACATTTTTCATAGTTATCCTTAAATAGACTCAGATTCTTTGTTGTTATGTTAACCCCTAGGTACTTTACTTTTTTAACCACAGTTAGTTCTGTTTCTCTCTGAAACCGTTCCGACTCTGTATCTGTCAGATTTTCCCCCAACACCTTAGTTTTCTGTTTATTTAGTTTAAATCCCGCCACCCGACCAAAATCTTGAATCAGTTGTAGTACTCTTTTTGTACTAGATTCTGGCTCCTGCAGGGTCAGAACTAGGTCATCTGCAAAAGCTTTAAGTTTATATTGTTTCGCTCCGACCTGAATCCCTTCCACCAACCGGTCCCCTCTAATCATATTCAACCTATAGCTATCTTTCTAATCCCTTTCTGCACATACCAAAGATGTGCCAGGCACACATTCTTTTCTTTAGTTCACCTAATGTTTACCCTGATATATTTTACTTCAAAATATAATTGATTATGTGCTCTTATGTTATGATCATAACATTAGTAATTGCTTTAGACGTATTATAGTCAATCTTAGTTATAAGTGGATTAAGAGCTTTCATACCTGTCTAAGCTCTACCTTGTTTAACAGTCTTTGAACTAGTAAAGATTAATGTTTATATGTAATCCTGCCTTGTACCCGCCTTATGCAAAGTTAACCAATCAGCAATGAGTTTCTTTGTCTTTATGTTAACCAATCAGCCACCAGCACACTGGTGGCAATGTTTGTAATACTCAATAAAAGAGAGATTCTGGAGGCTTGCCAGGAGGAACGTCTCTCGGATCATTAAAACTCCTTGTCTGTCCTGATTCTCCATTCCTACACTGCTGTCCCTTAGAGCAGCTTGTTATTGGTCCTGGGGAAGGCTGAGAGGAGGCGGGGAGGGGAAACGGGGAACTTTCCTTGGGCAAAGCCAGTTTGAAGAAGAGTCCGCCTGCGCCCGGCAGGCAAGGAAAGGGGGTGGGAGTGGAAACACCCAAACACAGACACGAGGCTTAATTTTTATTATTAGGAGGCATCCGGGGCGTAGGAAGGGGGGTGCGGTGGCGGCAGCCCGCCCTGTGTGTCATCCCTGAGGTGGGGTGGCAAAAGGCACACTGCAGGGGGCTCGCCCTGCTGCCCCATGTGCAGCGGCTCGAGTTGCCGCCATTGCCCACAGCAGATCACCGCGCGCCCCCCAGCTCGCCCCCCCCCCCAGGTGCACGGCATGGCTGCTGCTCCGGGCGTCTGTGCAGCTAACTCCACCACTGCCTGAAGTTTTTGCCCCGAAGCGATGGGCGAGTTTCCAGGTCGGTGTAAAAATGCTCTGAAATGCTGCTGTTTGATTTATTATCCTCTCTTCGAGAGGCCTCTCCCCCCACTCTCTATCTCCAAATGCCTGGGTGGGTAGAATCCTTAATATCGAGTTGTCCTACCCGGTACACTTACTCAGAAATGTATCCCATTGGTTTTAGAGTTTACTCACAAGTAAGGTGAAAGGGTCGCAGCTCACATGCAATTAATTATGCCAGGCATAGGCAAACTTGGCCTTCCAGCTGTTTTGGGAGTACAACTCCCATCATCCCTAGCTAACAGGACCTGTGGTCAGGGATGATGGGAACTGTAGTCTCAAAACATCTGGAGGGCCCAGTTTGCCTAGGTCTGAGTTATACTTTACCAGACTTTTGCTACACTACTGCTAGTCATAATCAAAACAAAAATAACAAGGTAAAGTTAATCCCAGCAATTAATCCCAGCGATTAATCTGTGTTTTTGTTTTAATTGTGGAGTCATATACAATGGCGAGGACAATTTTATTCTGGTAAATATATGTTGCTAGAAAGCTAATTACTTTGTACCAGGCTTCCTTTCAACATCTCATTAATTTGACTTTCTGCTAAATTGTTTTTATATGCAACAACTGTGGCAAGAGTATTGTAACCCCAGAAATGGAAACAAGAAGAAATTCTGACAAAATAAGAATGGCAGCCAAAATTAATGGACTATGCAGAATTGGGCAAAATGACAGGAAGGATTCGAAACCTGCGGGACCAGAGATTTACAGAAGATTGGAAGAAGTATATGAATTATTTGAAGAGCAACTGTAATCAACAAATTACGCTAGTAGGACTACAAGAAGTTTTGTAAGGAGAAATATATTAAGTGTTACAAAGTAGAAAAAGATAGAGATATTGGTTATGAGTTTGAAATGTAATAGGGAAGATAAGAAATACATACTGAGAGATTAGATTGGAAAATTTTCAGACAGGATTGATGGAAGTCAAAAATTTGAATAAGATGTAAAAGTATGTTTAATTACTGTTGAAAATGATATGTTTAAAAAAAGTAATAAAAATTATATATATTTTTTAAAAAATTGACTTTCTGCCTTATTATCTATGCACCTCTAGGAACCATACAGCTCCGCTGCTTCTGGGACTCCCCTCTCCCTTTGGGCGTACTTGTCTGCAGCGGCGGAGGAAGCCGCTCGGGTACCTGGGGTGGCGTGTTCAGGAGCCTGTTTCCTCCCACTCAACCGCCCTACATCTGGGGGAGAGGCAGCAGGCGGACCGTTTGGGCAGCGCAAAGCCTGCGAGACGCATGACTTGGGCGCACTGCAGGTGCCACAATGTGTACTGCCCGGTATTTTGTCACCCCCTCAGTGGTGACACCCGGGGCGGCTCCTCACCTTCCTTATCAGCTCCAGGCATCCTGCTGCCACTGGATAGAAAGATAAAGGTAAAGGTACCCCTGCCCGTACGGGCCAGTCTTGACAGACTCTGGGGTTGTGCGCCCATCTCACTTAAGAGGCCAGGGGCCAGCGCTGTCCGGAGACACTTCCGGGTCACGTGGCCAGCGTGACATCGCTGCTCTGGCCAGAGCCAGAGCCAGAGCCAGAGCCGCACATGGAAACGCCGTTTACCTTCCCGCTGGTAAGCGGTCCCTATTTATCTACTTGCACCCGGAGGTGCTTTCAAACTGCTAGGTTGGCAGGCGCTGGGACCGAACAGCGGGAGCGCACCCCGCCGCAGGGATTCGAACCGCCGACCTTTCGATCGGCAAGTCCTAGGCGCTGAGGCTTTAACCCACAGCGCCACCTGCGTCCCCGGATAGAAAGATGGAGGGGGACAGAAAGAAGCAGCCTGCTGCAGATGGAGGGAAGTGCTGAGGAAGCAGGGGGAAAGGAGAGCAAATGGAGAAAGAGGAGCGGGATGGGGTTGGGGGGAGGACGAATAGATGCTGGCCTGCAGCTTTATCTTGATCTCAGAATTAACACTGGCAACCTTCCATTTGGATTTCTGCAATGTGTTATGCAAGGAGTTGAATTCTGAAACTTCAGTTAGTACCAATAGTGACTCTTGGGACATAGATTGGCACTTGGCAACAGTGGCGTAGCGTGGGTTGTTTGCACCCAGGGCAAGGCAAGTAATTTGCGCCCCCTAACCCATGGATTTGCGCCCCCTAACCCATGGATTTGCGCCCCCTAACCCTAACCCTCAGATGTTGCGCCCGGTGCGGCTGGCCCCCCCTGCACCCCCCACGCTACGCCACTGCTTGGCAACAGATCCATATCTCATCTGGGCCTGGGTAGATCCCAGTCTGTTTTCAGGTGTGCACGTCTGATCTGAATAGGCCCACGTGCGGAATTCCTTCAGGTATCATGGCCCTAATTTGTGAAGGGTATAGATACCCTTGGGACGCAGGTGGCGCTGTCCACAGAGCCGATCAGAAGGTCGGCGGTTCGAATCCCCGCGACGGGGTGAGCTCCAGTTGCTCGGTCCCTGCTCCTGCCAACCTAGCAGTTCGAAAGCATGTCAAAGTGCAAATAGATAAATAGGGAAGGTAAACGGTGTTCCCGTGCGCTGCTCTGGTTCGCCAGAAGCGGCTTAGTCATGCTGGCCACATGACCCGGAAGCTGTACGCCGGCTCCCTCGACCAGTAAAGCGAGATGAGCGCCGCAACCCCAGAGTCGGCCACGACTGGACCTAATGGTCAGGGGTCCCTTTACCTTTTTTTTAGACACCCTTGCCCTTCAAAGCTGGACCTTAGGATGGTGGGTCCTTCTCTGGGAGCCCCCTGCAGATAGGGTTCAGCAGAGGGCTGCCCTGACCACCCGCTTCTTAACACCTGCTCTTGATATACTGCTTGCACCTCTTTGTTCACTGACTTATTGGCCTGGATGACATTTCAAGGTTCTCCTTGGCAGCTCAAAGTTTGAATTCAAGTGATCAGAAGATGGTGAGATCCAACGACATCTTCTTGCTTGTTGGCCTGATATGGAGAGAGCAGCATAATGTCTTGCCTTTTGTGTGTCCGGGTATCTGGGTTTGATTATAATTCTGTCTAATGTGGGTATAATGAAATGGACCCATTGCACTCCAAAGGACATGGCTTAGCTTTTTGCACAGATGTTTCTCGTTGCTAAATCTTCAAACTCAAGCAGATATTATGTAGCAACATCTGCCTGGAGTTATGATGTGACAATTTTGGGACTTCACATTGAGAAAGGGGGGGGGGAAGGAATGGATATTTATTTTTAATATCTTCTGCATATTCAAATTAACTTAATTTATTCTTCTACTTTAAATATATACTCTTTTGAAACTGCAGGTTGTAACAATAATCCTGCCAATGTTCTTATCTGTTTACAATGTATCTGTAAATATTCAATAAACCATTTTCATTCTGTTATAAAAAGTTTGTTATCTGGGTTTTTTATTTTTCTGGTAAGTTTTGCCATTTCTGCATATTCCTTAAGTTTTGTGTATCCATTCTTCCTTTCCTGCGACTTCTACTTCTTTCCATTTTGGGGCAAGTAGCATTATTGCTGCTGTAGTAGCATACACAAACAAGTTTCTATACAGTTTAAGTAGTTTTGTCCCTATAATTCCCAAAAGAAAAATATTGTTTTACAAACATTATTTTAAATATCCTTTTCTATTCATGATATATCATTTCCCAGTAAGCTTTAACCTTACTACAAGACCACCACATGATAAAAAGAACCTTCTTCCTCTTTACATTTTCAACATTTATTTGATTTAGATTTATACATTTTTGCCATTTTTGCCAACGGTTAGATACCATTGATAGTTTATTTTCATATAGTTTTCTCTTAAACCATAGCATGCTGTAAATTTTATATCCATATTCCACCATCGTCCCCATGCTTCCATGTCTATATTATGACCAATTTCTATTGCACTATGTATCATTGGGGATTTTATTTCCTCATCCTTTGTATCCCATTCCAATAATATTTTATACATTATAGATAGCACTTTTACATTCCATTCCAACAGGTCTCTCTCCAGTTGTGATATTTGTTCCCCAGACCCTTGTAGCCTATCTTTCTTAAATACTCCATTCAAATGATGATATAGTATCCATGTTGTTAGTTTTCCTGATAATTTCTTATTTTTTTTATAAATTTATACTTTCCTCCCACTTGTTTTAATAATTTTTTGTAAGTTGTCCACCATTCTATCATATTGTAATCCTTTTATGTGAACCGCCCTGAGACCTCTGGGTATAGGGTGGTATATAAATTCAATTAATAATAATAATAATAATAATAATAATAATAATAATAATATTCTTTTCCTTTACCTGTATAAATTCCAGCATTGAGAGCCAAAGTGGTTCCCCTCTAATAAATGCTTCTATTTATCCCATATTCTATACAATTCCCCCCCCTAATTATATGATTTATAAATCCTTTATGTACTTTCACCTTTTCATACCATAATGAAGTGTGCCAACCAAAAATTTTATCATGGCCTTCTAAGTCTAGAATATGTGAATTCTCTAATGTTCTCCATTCCTTCAACCAAGAAAGTCAGGATGCTTCCATTTTGTATCATTGCAGCAAATGATCAATGGGTCCAACAGCAGAGGAAGCTTTTATAAATAAATGAATGAACTAAATCCCATTGTATTTCAACTCCCCTCTTTGTATCAGTTCAGCAAGAGGCCATCAATGGGTCCAACAGTAGAGGAAGCTTTTATAAATAAATAAATGGACTTTATAAATGAAAAGTGGAGTTATATGAGCAATAGACTGGGTGGGATTGGCTCCCATTGGTCAGCCTGCACAGCGCCAAACCTCTTTCCTCACCACACTGTTCTGGAAAGTTGCAGTGACACCCCTGTTGTGAGGATGCCATTGCAGTGTCGTGCCAGCCAGCCCCTCCTGCATCGTTGTGCCGCCCCTTTTAATTATCCCTGATAAACTCCTCAGGGAGGGAAGAGGCACAATGATTTTGTGTGGGAGGGCAGGCACACTCCAATGCACGACTTTCCTTGGGAGGAGAAGATAGGCAAATTCACACCCACCAATGCGTATCCACACCCTGTGTGAGGAACAACAGTGTCTTTCAGGAATCCAGGATAGCTGCAATGTCTTACTGGATTATTAAACTATTTCTTTTCTTCTCAACTGAGAACTATATGGGTTGACCTAGGGTGTTCTTTTCCTCATGGCATAGATTGTTCTACTATAAAAGCCACCAGTGTTGGCCAAGGCAAAGTCCTTGTCTCTGTGCCTCTGAGTTTAAGGGAAATGGCGTTTGGTGAAACTCTGTGGATGCTGATATTATATACAACTATTTTCATTCATTTCTTGCTGTTAGTGTGGGGAGTTTCTTATCGTCTTACCAGGACCCACCTGCCTCGAGGACTGTCCTATCGCCTAATAATACTGCTTCACGATTTCTCAGTGGGATATGGATTGGCACTAGTAAGTATATTTTACATATATCATGGGGATGAAGACACCTCTATAAAAGGGGCTGCAACCCTTTAGAGTCAATAAAATAATTTAGAATAATTCTTTTAAAAATGCTAATTTGAAAATATTGAAACCAATCTGATACCCATTCTTGAATTTCTTCTAACTTTATCATTTTATATGCATTACCAGAAAAACATAGTATGTCTCTATAAGTACCCCAATTCTCTTGAATGTTTAATTTCCTTAGTGTATTGGCTTCAATAGGAGATAATCATAAAAGTGATTTCTGTTCAAGTAAATTTTGATATCTGGTCAAATTTTTTTTATCTCCCGCCCTCTGCTGCCCACTACTTTCTTTCTCTTATAAAAGAAAATCACCAAGCTGCTTTATTGCTTCCAGTACCTTAACCACATTTTCATCAGGTTTTCCATCAAGTTTTCCACATCATCCGCAAATGCCCTCAGTTTGTAAGTTCGAAGACTCACTTGGAGATTTCGTATACCATTTTCCCTAATATCCCCACACAACACTTCTAAAACCAAAATAAACAATAATGGTGAAAGTAGACAACCTTCTCTTGTTTCCTTGCCAATAATGCATTTTTCTTATAAAATTCTGTTTACTGTTTGCAAATCGCTCTGTATATAATGTATTTATTCCTCTCACAAATTTCTCCCTGAACCCCATTTTATCTAGTAATTCCCGCCCCCAACTCCAAGAAGCATTACACTGGGTAACCATTTTTTACTTTTTGAATGTTGTCTAGATTTCTACAACTGATTTAGTGTATTTTTGCACTGCTGAATCAGGAAATGGCATCCGTTTCTCTCCATCAGGTCAGGTTTACTGTAAACTGAAGGGTGGGCATTGATAAAGGTAGGTACCCGTAAATTGCATGTTGCTTCACCATTTTTCAAACTTCAGGGCTTGAACTTCTGTTTCTTGGAACTCCTGGAATGCTCAGCGGCAGGGAGGTCTCTCTTCAGAGTCCAACAGTAGTCAGCCATCATGACTGTGTCCCAGCGACCCTGATACCTGGTCTCCATCTCTTTCATGTCTTGATGGAATCTCTCCCCCTGCTCGTCACTCACTGAACCCAGTTTCTCAGGAAACCGGTCCATATGTGAAAATAGGTAGTGCATCTTGACGCTCACGTTGCAGCCCAGGTTTCTGAAAGCAGTCAGCATGTTGTTGACAAGTTCTGCGTAGTTTCTGGCCTTATTGTTGCCAAGAAAGTTCTTCACTACCAGAACAAATGCCTTCCACGCTTTCAGTTCCACTTCGTTCATTAACTTTCCGAACTCTGAATCTCTGATGAGCTGACGGATCTGAGGACCGTCAAAGATGCCAGCTTTCAACTTCTCCATGGTCAATCCTGGAAAAGCCTGGCACAAGTAAGTGAAGCAGTCACCATCCTTGTCCAGAGCCTTGGTGAACTGCTTGATTAAGCCAAGCTTGGTGTGCAGCAGTGGGAAGAGTATTCTGTCTCTGTCCACCAGAGGGTCGTTGATGACGTTCCTTTCTTTGCAAGGCACCAATTCCTCCAGCACAGGCCAGTCCTTCTTTGTGTAATGCTGAGCACGGTCCCTACTTTCCCACATGCACAGAAAACATGGGTACTTGGTGAAGCCAGACTGTTGTCCCAACAAAAAGTTCACCATCTTCAGGTCAACACAAATAAACCACTTATGCTGATCATAACCAATTTTCTCCAGCACATACTTCACCGCTTCATAGTTCTCCTTCAGTGTACTCGAGTGAGCCTGGGGTATAGAGGCAAACTGGTTGCCGTTGTATAGCAGAACACATTTCAGTGATCGCTTGCTGCTGTCAATGAACAGTCTCCAATCTTTGGGTTCATACTGTGGCACTCCAAGCTTGAGCAGAAGCTGTGCAATATCTGCACACTACACCACGCCCTTCTCTTCCGAGAAAAAACGGAGGTACTCTTGATGCCTGTTGCTGAAGAAGCTGATGCAAGCACTGTCAGAGATGGTTTTTTCCATCAATCTAGATGCCAACAGTTTGGCAGAGTCCTTTACAAGCTGAGGTCGTGAACTAGATCATTCAACTCCTTTTGGGAAAATGGATGTGGAGCATCATCTTCAAGAACCACTTCTTCTTCTTCTTCATGTCCTTCAACACTGGAGGCATCTTCGTCAGGAAGTTCTCTGAAGATAGGCACTGGAATTTCATCACAATGAGCTACAGGACGACGTGCTGATTGAAGATCAGGATACTTGAGGCTGCTCCGGTTCTTTCTGTTGATCCCAGTCACATCAACAGTGCACCAATTTATGGAAGATTTCGAGGTTTTATGACTTCAAACGGATCCCTTTTTGACATAATCACCAAGAACTATTGGACCTGAATACTTCTTGTCATTAAAATAATCATTTCCAATCAAAACATTTATTCGACATGGCATTTTACCCCCACCAACTTCTTCTAAAATGCTCCACACAAGCGTACATGTGAACAAAAGCGTAAAAAAACCGACATGTGGCCATAGCTCAAAAATTTGACCTGATTGAGCAAAACCAATGTGATTTTTGGATTCAGCGCATCAGATTCATCCTAAATCAATTAAAAAAAACGCAGACAACAAATTTGTTGTTGACCAGTGAATTATCAAACGCTTTCTCTGCATCTAGAAAAACCATGGGTAATTGCTAATCATTTCTTTTTTCAAAATATTCAGTAGCATTTAATACAATTGCAACATTATCTTTTAACTGCCTCATCGGCAGAAATGCTGTCTGGTCTTCATGTATTAAGTTTCCTAACACTTGTTTGAGTCTTCTTGCTAATGTTGCCACAAACCATTTATAATTACAATTAAGCAAAGTAATAGGTCTATAATTATTGACTTGGGCTGGGTCATGATCTTGTTTTGCTATCAATGTGATATTGGCATACTAATAATAATACTAATTATATTATTTGTATCCCGCCCATCTGGTTGGGTTTACCCAGCCACTCTGGGGGGCTTACAGCATATATAAGCATAATAAAACATCAAACATTAACAAATAGAATATCTTATACAGACTAAAATAAACCTATAAATCAATATAAAATAATAATAATAATAATAATAATAATAATAATAATAATACCCAAATTAAAATAGCTGCCAATCCCAACAAGACATTTAACCAACCCCAACCCAACAAAAACAAAACGGGGAACTAAAATTAAAGATTTTAAAACTTTTTAGCCAGTTGCCACATCCCAAGAGTTGTTCCAGCAATGCCCCTCTGGCCTCCCAGCATCCCCTTTTAGCTGTTCAAGGTGAGTCCCCAGTGGGCCCTGCCCCCTAGGCCAAGGGGAAATGGGCCTTTCAGCAGGGAATGGTCTTCCAAGTATCAGGTATCTCACCCTGTGTCAAAGTACTGGTCATGATCATTTCTAAAGGCTGGATTAGACGGTCCCAAAATACTTTTTTAAGTATTAAAAAATTGTAAGTGGAAAAATATCTAATGCTAATTATGCATGCTAAATGTTTTGTTTTAAACAGGTAGGAATTCTGGAAAAAATGGGCATCTGCCATAGATATTCCATAATCAGGGCCATGTGCCTATTCATTCCGATAATGAAGGACTCCAAACTGATCATAAAGGACCTGGTTTTTGATGGGGTGCCTGTGAGGCTGTACTGGCCCAAGACATCACCTGCTGGGAACAGGAAAGGAATCATCTTCCTTCATGGAGGTGCTGCAGTGGCTGGAAGCATTCGTAAGTTCTGTGAAATGTGTTTGAAATGGTTAACTGTACAGTAGAACCTCTATTTACAACCGCCGCCACTCACGGACGTTCTAAGTTGCGACCACGGCAAACCCGGATGTAACTGGCGGGTTTGCTGCCGTTCACACCTGCATAGAAGCAGGCAATTGTCGTCCGTGCCTGCACACAATGGCGCCTCTCCCAGCGACCTGTTTTGCCATAAGGACGGTGTGGCGATCACACAGGGCCCCAATAGACGTTTCACGGTCTATTGACCCTGTGCCACCACTGCGGTTGCTTTCTTTGCTGCCACCACCCCACTTCTCACAGGGACACACGGAGTCCAGACAGTTGTTAACATAAACAAATAATCAAGTTTATTTTTAAGAGCAGGAACAAGCATATGGTTGCAGTTTATTTTCCTCTGGTCTGTTTCCTAATCTTAGTTCCTACAACTTCAAACTGAATTATTCCCAACTATCTATCTAACTCCCTAACAATTCCTCTCACTCTCTCACAATACAACTCAACCCCCACTGCGTATTCCACCCTCTTCCTTCTCCCACACCCAAGCCTCAACTCCCAACTGACAAACCTCAACTCCCAACCCCCAGACCTCAACCATCAACTCCCAGACCTCAAGTGACTTTTCAAAACCTCCCACTCTATCTTTTACTCCCCCCTCGCATTCTCACAGGCCAATCACCTCACACCCATTTTAACCCTTTCCTTGACACATCCTAGGGGGCAAACGCCACATTCCTCCCCCCTTAAGAAGATTGACTCAGGAGGGATAACTTAACCTAGTTATTCTCCTGATCAATCAGCAGTACATTTTTATGGCAAATAAACATTTCCTAACCTGTCATTTCACCCTTCACATCACATCTAACATTTGCACATCAAATACTGTGTTCTGGTAAAATATACATATATACAAAAACCTGTTACATGTTAGGTATTCAGTTAACTTTCAACTGCAGGTCTTCTGGACAAAGCATCTGTGACGGTATTCAGGGTCCCTTTCACATTTTTAATCATAAAATTAAAGTCTTGCAGTGATAGGGCCCACCTCAACAACTTACTGTTGGTCTTCATTGTCCTCAACCACAACAAGGGTGAGCGGTCAGTACATAAAGTAAAAGTTCGGCCCCAGATGTACAACTTCAACTTCTGTAATGCCCATACAATGGCAAGGCATTCCTTCTCGATGGTCGAATAATGTCTTTCCCTTGGTAGTAGTTTCTTGCTTATGAAGGTGATGGGATGCAGGTCGTCCTTCTCTCCCTGTTGGCACAGCACGGCCCCGATCCTGGCATTAGATGCTTCGGTTAAGACGGTGAACCTTCACCAGAGACTAGTGGAGAGAGCGCTGACACGCCTCTGCCTTCCCCTTACTTGCGCAGACGAGTTCCGCGCAGGGAAAGTAGGAGGAGACTTGGCGTCAAACAGCTCTTATGCTGGAAGAGGTTCAAGAAACGCCCACTGATGGATTCTGCAAGCGACTGACCGGCCACGGAGTGTGGGCTGTCAGCCAAGGCATGGTGACCCAGGCAATCTAACCGAAATTGAAGGCAACTTACGCACAAGTAACCCCTTACAACCATTACATGATCATAATCAGGAGCAACAAGGACTGGATTTGATGTCAAGGCACTTTTTAAGGCATCAAACGCCTGCTGACATGCTGCTGTCCAGTTTCTTAATCTATTCAGGATTTTGTCCACCAATCGCTGAAAAGTTGCTGGCGCATTCTTTAAGCCAAAGGGCATTATTTTAAATTCAAACAACCCTAAAGGACTTCTGAACGTAGTTTTCTCCTGGTCCTTAGGGTCCATTTCTACTTGATAGTACCCCTTTGTTAAGTCTAGGCAGGTGATGAAATGACACTGGCCTATAGCTTCGTTCAGGTCATCTAAATATGCATCCGCTTTAGTGACATGGTTCAGCTTCCTATAATCTAGGCAAAATCTAATAGCTCCATCAGGTTGTTTTTTTTTTTTAATAATTTTTATTAACTGGCCAGTCACATCAAATTAAATCACATCGCATAAATTCCAAATTACAAAGCCAAATTTTTAAATTTTGTTGGGGGAACCCATACTTCAAGATCCAAAGGGGGATTCAGATCATCTTCTTATTACTGCGTTAATGTCCAAATCAGTCCCAATCAGTCCAGACAAAGTTCATTATCCTATCCAGTCTTATCTTGGTGTTTCCACATCATATCTTGTTCATATAATTTCTCTTTTTCCTTTACGATCTCTTCTGTTAGTCTCCTTAAGCCGGTAAGCAAGTATAATGATCCTGTGTGGATTTCCCGTTCCTCCAAACTAAGTCCAGATGGTTTCCATATATCTCCTTCGTAGATAACATCGCTCTTTCCATCATAAATTAGGCATTGTCACTCTTAAGTCCCACCGAGAAGTTGATTTCTCTCTTTCTCCTCCCAGACCCAAGAGCTCCATCAATGCCTCCCAAAATGGCGACGGCATTTTTAACTGCGTCATTCCAAAACTCTTAGCTTTCCAGCTTCTTCTTGAAACATTGCTTTGGTTCGAAAGTTTATCTCCACACAGTCTTAAATCCACAGCTTAAGTCCTTAATTTCTGACTCATTAGGGGAGGGGATTCTTGTTTAATCACATAAAAAAAAGGAGAGGCAGGTTTTCCCCCCCTCCCCCCTCAGTCATTTGTCGTACCGTATCTTGACGTATCTTCTCATATTTTATTCTTGTCTTGTTATCAGAGAGCTCTTCTGTCAGCAGTCTTTACTTCCCCTTTTTCCTTGAAGTATGTGCAATTTATCTTGTCCAAATTGTTTCTTTTGAAGATTGTTCCAACTAGAGGCGCGGATCAGAGACAGCATCGAGGAGTGCCGGAATCCCACAGGAGGGCTTTGTGCCTAGTGCCCCCACCCCCACAAATTCGGGGGTGGTATAGGGCACAGCAGGCAAGGGCCGTCCCCCCCACAATCCTGGGGGGGGGGTTAAGGAGGCTAATTACCCCCATCATAGCCTCCAAATTACCTCGTGTGGGTCGGAGAGATGTTATTGTCAGCCATCTTCCGATGCGCCACCTAGTGGCCCCCCCAATAGCTCCATCAGGTTTGTCTAATAACACTATGGGTGCTGCCCAGGGACTTTCCGAAGTGGTTATAATCCCTGCCTTCAGCATTGCCCTTATCTCATTGCTAACTTTCCCCACATACTCTCCCCAGTTATTCTATATGGGTTGACAGCAATTGGCTTAGCATCTCCAGTGTCGATATGATGTACAACTCCCATGTGTGCACCAAGAATGCTATTATGGGCTTGTTGCAAAATCTTTTCTCTATAAGTATGAGGGATTACTGTCTTTTCACTTCTTCACCCCCCCCCCCCCCGCATGGTGGGTCAAGGACTTCTCGATATAAAAGGCCCTTGCTCAAACAAAACCGTTCTGGGCACTCAGGAGTTAACGACCTCTCCGACTCGGCTGCCTCAAAGTACATTTGTAACTCAGTATCTTCTTTTTGCTTTTTGGCAAAACTTGAGGTTTGACTTTTAGTCAAAGGAAATAAAAAGGTGTCTTTTCTTTCCTCACACTGATCATTCCCTTGCTGTTCTTCAGCACTGTCTGCCTCTGCTACTGTATCCACCCCCTCAGGATTAGGTGACTGTGGACTCCCTTTTGCTCTGGTAACTATGAAAGTACTCTGCACATGTTCTAAAATGTCCCAACCAATGAGCACAGGGGCGGGAATTTCTTCCGACAGGGCTACCTGCCACTTCCCTACCCAGTTTTTGAATCTGACATCTATTTCCGCCACCTTTAGGATTTCTGCTTGTTTCGAAATTCCTTTTAATTTCATTACTTTTCCTGGAATTATGGCATCATCCCTGATTATATCCAGGTGGACTATGGTGACTTGCGATCCCATGTCCTTTAACCCGAGATATCTTTTTCCATCTATTTAACAAGAGATTATCTTGTTGAATCACATAACAGTGCAGGACTTTGGCCTCTACTACCTCAGCAGGCTCAGGCCTAGTTGGCAGGTCTGTTTCCTTGACAACCTGGCTAGTTGGGCTCTGCTCCACAGACTGGATACAATATGTCTGTTTCTGTGTGGTACTATAACTAGATGTTTCTTTTCCTGTTTTACAATCAAAACGTTTATGACCTAATTTCCCACATCTCCAGCATGAAATGTATTTGGGTCCTGCATAACTTGTTTTATTTACTTTTCCCTCAGTAAACTCTGTATGGGTGTGTGCCTTCTCATGTGGGCTTCCCGATGAGGGCCTGCCTCTCTTATCGGTTTCTGAGGTGTGGGAATATGGTCATTTGTCCATAAGAGCATGGGCAAAAGATTATTATTGCAAGGATGATTTCATAGTAGAAAGCATTGCTTGGAAGCATGAGCAGCGCGTGGACAGCTCATGCCATCCAATGATTGGTCCCCGTAGTATAACATGATCAACTGCGTGGTCTGGTGTGAGAACATGAGACTAATGTATTGTATTGCCTTTTATCTGCTGACTGAGGCAAAGCTCTCTCCTTGAATTTGTATCTTTTCTTGGACACACACAATAAAGGTTGGGGCAGCAGCAGCTTCTAGGGAGAGCTGCGGCCAGACTTCTTCAACCCATCTTGGCGTGAGACTGATTATTTACGGATGGCGAGCGGGTTCTCGTCACTGAGGTAAACTTTCCTTTGGTTTGCTGAAAGTTATTCTTGTTTGTTTCCCAATATCTCCCACCAAATTTTGGCCCATCAAATCCATGGTCTCAGATTTCATCTATTTTATCGGCTAAACCCGCTGCTTCCTCTATTGTCTTGGGGTTTCTTTCTTTTATCAGGTACTTCAAATGGCCATTTATTGTGTCGTAAAATTGCTCCAACGCCATCACTTCTCTAATCTTAGGTACTGTGTCTGCATTCTCTTGGATTGTTCCTCAGTCATTTGAGCATATAATTCGGCTAGAGGACCGCTTATTCTAGCTCTCAAGATCATCATTTTATCTTCCTCTTTTACTTGAAAATCGTGACAGGCTCTCTCGAAGGCTACTAGAAATGCTTCTGGGCTATCCCTATCTCTAAATTCAGGAAAGCGTTTTAAATCTATCTTCATTTGATTCTGCCCATCGGTGTTATTACTATTATTACTTTTTCTAATACCATTAGTTCCAACCGTCTCATCTCTAACTGAAACTGCTGCTGTTCCCTTTCCTGCTCAGCCCTCAATTTTTCTTTTTCCAATTCTTTCTCAAGCCTATTTTTATCAAGCTCTAATTTCAAGTTATATTCTTGTACTAATTTCCACTTTTCAAAATCCTCTGAAAACTGTGGAACTTCTACTTCAGTGGAGTTTTAGTCATCTCTTCTGTTCTGGTTTCTTCCCCCTGGGGATTCCCATTCTCTTCTCCAGAGCTTTCATGTTGGTTTTCTCTCACTGGGTGCTTAGTCTTCTTGGGTGGCATTATGGTTGAGTCAGTATTTTGCACTAATTAAATAAGAGACTTTTACTCTCAGCACAGTTCCTCCCGGCTTGGCTTTCCAAGACCCCGGTCCCCAAAGTATAGTTTTAGGTTTTCCCCTCTAACCTTTCAAGCTTACTTCCTCTGACCCTGAGCCTAAGCCTCCGCCAGAACAGTCTTTTGAGATCTCTTGCTCTTATTGTGATCTCGGCCAAACGGCAATCTGGGGTTTATCCTCAATCACACCCTCAGGCCAGGTAATCTCTTCACCGGTTTTACCCTTCCCCTCTCCAGGTGTATTGTTTCCCCTCACAGGCACTTAGACTTATTGAATCCTGCTGCTGTCGCCAATTTTGTGGCGGCAGGTTCAGTTGTTATCCCACCGCTGCACCACCAATTTTGTGGCGATCACACATGGCCCCCGGACGTTTCACGGTCTATTGACCCTGTGCCACCACTGCGGTTCCTTTCTTCGCTGCCACCACCCCACTTCTCACAGGGACACACGGAGTCCAGACAGTTGTCAACATAAACAAATAATCAAGTTTATTTTTAAGAGCAGGAACAAGCATATGGTTGCAGTTCATTTTCTTCTGGTCAGTTTCCTAATCTTAGTTCCTACAACTTCAAACTGAATTATTCTCAACTATCTATCTAACTCCCTAACAATTCCTCTCACTCTCTCACAATACAACTAACCAACCCACTCCTAATCCACCATCTTCCTTCTCCAACACCCAAGCCTCAACTCCCAACTGACAAACCTAAACTCCCAACTCCCAAACCTGGTTTGGAAGTTCCCTGTAACTTCGCTTCTTGCAGTGAGGGAACTGCAAGAAGGCCCTCGGCACTGGACCTCAGTGTCCAGGCAGAACTACAGGGGTGGAGATGCTCCTTCAGGTATACTGGACGGAGGCCGTTAAGGGCTTTAAAGGTCAACACCAACACTTTGAATTGTGCTCGGAAACGTACTGGGAGCCAATGTAGGTCTTTCAACACCGGTGTTATGTGGTCTCGGCGGCTGCTCCCAGTCACCAGTCTAGCTGCCGCATTCTGGATTAGTTGTAGTTTCTGGGTCACCTTGAAAGGTAGCCCCACGTAGAGTGCATTGCAGTAGTCCAAGCAGGAGACAACTAGAGCATGCACCACTCTGGCGAGACAGTCTGCGGGCAGGTAGGGTCTCAGCCTGCATTCCAGATGGAGCTGGTAAACAGTTGCTCTGGACGCAGAATTGACCTGTGCCTCCATGGACATTAAAAACAGACATTTATGACACAGCAATATTAGTCATATCCAGTCCTTTTTTTCTAGAAAGAGAGGTGGCAGTACTCACCATGAAATTGTTAAGGTAAGTGCCACACATTTATACAACAACAACAAAGAGGTGTCGGTCCTGCATACCCTTGTGTACCCCCTGGGGGGCGGAAGCATTGGTCATATCTGTTAATTTCAACAGGTTTACTTTCAGTAGGACTAACTCACAGTGGATTCAACTCACAGTGATTTCAATGTGAACGACCAAGGAAATTTGTAATGGAGAGTAACAAATAATTGCTCACAGCAGGCAGTGTGTGATGTGTTTCCTCCCCCTAGGAACCTCTGAAATGATCTGCCGTTCCATTGCCCACCAAACTGACTCAGTGGTTATGTGTGCTGAGTAAGTATCTTCATGCTTGTTGTAGCAGAAAAAAGAGTATTTCCCCTCAGTTTCTAACCCTTCCACATGAGCCCAGAAAAAAGCTGATTTTGCCAACATAGTGGATTTGCCAACCTTTAGAATGGGTGTTCACCTTTGTATTTTGATTTTTATGCTTTTGGACCCAATCCCTCTGGCTTTTATGATAAGAAGAGCTCTGCTGGATCAGGCCATTAAACTACTTTTAAAGAAAACCACCACATCAACCCATAAAAAGCCATTAGGATTCTTCTCCTAAGGCAAAATGGCCCTGCGGTTGAGAGGGAAAGTGCAGCTGGAGTTAAGGTGAACTTCTCTCCGGGAAATAAGCTCAAGCTGTTCCCAACTGTCCTGTCAGCCACACTTACCACCCAATGAGAGCAGTGGTACATTGGGCAATGGGAGAAGTGTTATTTGCCAGGGCTTCAGAGCCCTTTACAAGGCAAGCCTTCCCGACAGTAATGAACATCATCTCTCCCAATGGCTGCCCTCGCTGCCTTAGTGCACCTTTGGTGCATGATCTGAAGCCTCCTGGCCAAGGTGGGTGAACAGGAGTTCTTGGCTTTAAGGCCATATGGTTTAAAGTGGGCAGAAAGAGTGGGAAGCACTGATCTCAGGAAGGCATGGTGGGACATACTGAAGGTGATTCAGAACTGGGGTTGTTTTCCTGAGATGGAAAATGAAATCAAGGGAACATTCAAACTATAGAAGTTCAAAATATTCAAAATATAGAAGTTGGTTATATTAGGCATGTCATGTGGAAAGTGGCCTGGGGAAATGTGTTTGTCGCTCTCTCTGAACTCTAGAACATGTGGACATTCAATGAAGCTGAATGCTAGAAGATTCAGATAAAAGAAAGTACTTATCCATACAGTGCAAAGTTAAACTATGGAACTAATTCCCACAGAAAGCAGAGATAGCTTCCAATGTGGATGGCTTTGAAAAGGGATTAAATAACTGGGCAGAGTATAAGGCTACCAGTGGCTCCTAGCTATGCTGGCTATAGTCTGCCTCTATGGTCGGAATCAGATTTGACCATCAGCCACTGAGAATGGGATGCTGAACTAGCATTATATTTGGGTGCAGAGCATCAGCCACAGGGGCTGAATGTTGCCCTCTGGGCCACTTCAATTCCCCTCTGACCCCAGACCCCACCCCTGCACCATTGCCCCTCTTTTGCACCATCCTTGAATGGCATCTGACTGGTGTGAATGTGTCTTGCTTGCTTGGTTGGAGGGTAGAGAAAGGTGTGTGGCTGTGTGTAGGAACCAACCTACTTGTCCAGTGGGAAAGTTCGCATTTGCTTTCCATTTTGCTCTCTGGTCCCACCCACAGCTGACATGTGGCCCCCAGGAAGGTTGCATAGAAAGGAATGTGGCCCTAGGGGGCCACCCTTGATATATATGCCATTGCAGGAAAATGCTGCAAAGTGTATGATGTGTTATGTACTGAAGTTCTCACCCTGGGCCAGCAGGGGGATACTGTAGATAGTTATGCAAATGAAGGATCAAAAGTGACATTCAGTGATTGGATAGTTTGTATGCAAATGAAGGATTGAAAGTGACGTTCAGTGATTGGCTAGTTACAGAAAATGGTTACTGTTGCATTCTAGTGGAGCTCTATATAAGCAGGCTGACCGAGCTCCTCAGTTCAGTTCTGTTCCAGCTTACAAATAAAGAGCTGCTTTGGAAGAATCGCTGTGTCGTCTGATATGTTCGCCCATGACTTAACATGATGAATGCTGATGACATCTTGCCTTCTCTTTAGGTATCGCTTAGCTCCTGAGCATCCGTATCCAGTCCCTGTACAGGACTGTTTAACTGCTGTAATATACTTTATGAAAAATGCAAAGGAATATGGAGTGGACGCCAGCCGCATTGCCATTGCAGGGGAGAGCAGTGGAGGCACTTTTACTGCAGCCATTTGCCAAGAACTGGTGACCAGAGAGGACCTCCCAAGAGTGCGAGCTCAGGTCCTCATTTACCCATTCCTCCAAGGAATGGACTTCAATCTGCCATCCTATCAGCAAAACCATTCAGTTCCTCCTATGTTCCGGAAAAGAACTGTCAAAGTTGGTTTGACATATCTCACTGGGAAGACAATGAATGTAGATGGAGTTCTGAAAGGCGCCCATGTCCCTCCTGATTTGAGAGAGAAATACCAAAAATGGATCAATGCTGATAACATTCCAGAAGAATTTAAAGCTAGGGGCTATGTTCCTGTAGAACCTGCTCCATTTTCAGAAGAACTTTATGAACAAGTTAAAAGAGGTTATGAGACAATGTTTTCCCCCCTTCTAGCAGAGGATGACATAATCCGCCAGCTCCCAGAGACTTTCATTCTAACCTGTGAATATGATGGATTCCGGGACGATGGGCTGTTGTACAAGAAGCGGTTAGAGGACAATGGTGTGCCAGTGACATGGTATCATGTTCAAGATGGATACCACGGAATAATGGCCTTGGCTGGTTGGGGGCCACTTGCATTCCTGAACACACAGAAATGTTTGCAGAGTGTAATACAGTTCTTAAAAGGTTTATAGAAATGAATGACCTTGTAGGAGTGCAAATATCCAGAGTGTGGGGTCAGGTGGGACTACTATGAGGTATTATAAAATATGCATCAAGTCATTGTGTCCACAATGAATGCATTGTGTTGACTGGGTTTAATTCATTGACAATAATTTCTGATCAAATCCCACAACCCTCTGGATCTCTGGCCATTTCCTCTACTGCCCATCTCTCTTGCTTGACAAGTCACTTACACAGCCCAGTTGCTTCGCCAGGCAGGCATCCTGGGTTATCAAAGACAGTGGGCAGTTTCTTTGATGTAGCTTTTCTGATGTTAATCTTAGGATGTTAATCTTATGGCCAGGAAACAGATCTCACCTGAAGGTTATAATGATCGCTGTCTTCCTGGCCATCCTCCTTACCATGTATATTGCTTGTTTATGACCTCAGGGGTTGCCAAATGTACTCCTTTGTTTACCCCAGAACTATGTGTGCTTAATTAGTTTTGGTAGTTTAACTTTGTCCCCATATGGGGTTTGTTGAAATGCTCAGAGGAAATCTGATTGGTTCTTACGAACACTCTGTAAAAGTTCTTTTGTGAATAAAACGACCTGGGCCGAGGGGTGGAGGCACGCAGAGATTATTATACGCACCCTTCCCAGAGTCTTGCTGGTTCAAGCCTCTGTGTATTCTTATTAATCAGAGTTCAATCCTTCCTTTACTTTGAGAACACCTCAAGTGGTGCTCCAGGTGAGGCAAACCTAAAAGGGAACCGTGTGAGGCTTGGGGGGGGGGACCTCAGCGTGTGAGGCAAAGCTAAAAAGAAAACCTCAGCATTTGAGGCACAGCAAAAGGAAACCTCAGCGAAAGGAAACCCCCAGGATTGGACTCTCCTCGGAGCTAGCAACCTGCTATCCCTCGGTCGCGGTGGATCATCTCCTGCAAAACGATTCCTGGACTTAGGATCTCATTTGCTCGGAACGAGCCCCAAAGACGCGCGTCTGTTACCCTTAAGGTGAGATCATGAGAAGCAAGCTTTCACATGTGCAGGAAAAGCATAGGAATAATTTATTATTTTTCCTAACTCAGGAAGGGCATGATAAGCATTTAGCACCCCAGTAGAAAAATTGTTGTTAGAGATTGCTAGACTGTGCCCCTGGTTTCCAGAGGGGGGTACTTATGACATTAAGAAATGGAATGAGCTGGGAGATGCACTCCATAGACATCCTGAGGCATCTGTACAAGTCTTGCACACCTGGCATTTGTGTAGAGACGCAGTTGGAAAGCTCTCTAACCCTTTGCTCCAGCCACCAGCTGTCTCTGTGAATGCTCCCACATTGTTGCAACCCCTAGCTGCTTTTAAAAATACCATAATATTGTTCCCTCCATCTCAGCCTCTAGATTTCCAGCCTCTCTCCTCTGAGGTCATGCCAAAGGTAATTCCATTGGCACCTTCCTTTGCCAAAAATTTGCCTGGGTCGAATGTAAATTCCATGCCACCTTCTTTGGTGGACCAATGCCTGCAAGGGGCTCAGACCACAGTGCAAAAATTGACTATTCCAAATATGGCAGAAGGAAGCAGTGAAGAAAAAACAGCTGACACCTTACCATTATTAGCAGTCTCTCCTGTTGTTCAGAATGCACAGGAACAGAGAGCCCATGAATCATTGCCCTTTGTAGTTTTTAAAAAATTGAAGCGAAGTGTGACAGAAAATGGCTTGCATGGTATTCTTGATGGCCTAAGAGCAGCCAGTACTTTAATTCCAAACTTTGACGCCTCTGAAGTTTCAATGAAACAATTGGCTTATGAAAATGAAAATGCTGATTGCAAGACTGCTCTTAAAGCGATGTAGCAGAAGCCAGAAACAGATGTTGCTCAAATGAGTAAGCCTTGCCAGAATATTGACACCGAGACTCACAAATCTGCCCTCCTAGCAGCAGCTTTGTCTCCTTCAGTGCATCCTGCTAAAGACAGGCAATGCCACAATGGATGGCCTTCCAGCCTGAGTTTAAATGGGAAAACAAAGACTGTTGTGCCAGCTGATTGTCAGTCTTTTACTGAAGCTACCGTAAATTAGCAAGAGCCAGGTATTGCTTCTAACACAGCTGCTTTGAACACACAGTCTCCTGTGACAAATCTGCGCCATGCCGCTAAGGGCAGTGCTGGTTTGAATCTAATGACAGCAGAACTTGCTACTTTTCAGTTCCAGTTCCCTATGGTGGTGTATACAATTAAGACGTAGCACACAGGTCTGATTCCACCTCAGACAGTGAGACTCATTCTTAATCGCTTTTTGCAGACTGTTTTTTCTCCTTTCCTCCCTGACTTAAAATTCCTAATGAATTTACTTTACAGCAGTTGCAGAGTTTTGGGGTCACTTCATACGCGTGATTCTTTTAATACAATGCTTTCACCTACAGGACTACTTTTTCCCCAGACACTGCTGACAGAATAGTGATTTTAGAGTGGCTACACTCTGAATTGCCTAACACTAGATTTGATATTGCTGCTTGTTATTTGCTTATTTCTAAACAGGATCAATGAGTTCTTTTCTTTCCTATCTGTTTGCATTTACTGATTAACTTGGGATAGTTTATTTTAACCCTCCTAAAGATTCACGCCTAGTTTAATTCAACAGGTACCCTGAAAATTGGTTTCTGTCCAAAAACAGGTTCCTATTCAACACCTCTAGAGTGTTTTAACATATAAGGATTGCGTGGCGATTCCCGTCCCCTCCCACAGATGGAATAAATAAAGACACAGGACACCAAAATTTAGGTTAATGGGTGAAAAATGGCCACAACTTTATTGATTACAGGTAAGAGCAGTATTGGCTTTAGGCATTGGCCCTATCAGACTAACCGGCATAAAACCGGGAAGGGTTAAGCACCAACAGGGGGAGCCCCCGAGATGCACATCCCTAGGCGCTCCCCGAGGGGTTACCGCTCGGGAGCGCGCTTTAGGCACTAGCCTCCATAGGTTTCGGACGAGGCGACGCCCCCCGGAGTCCTTTAACGAACTACCCTTCAACATTTGGGGGAAGTGATGGCATTCCTCCCCCCCCCCGCCAATGCCTAACCGCCCAAACCAAAGGTGTTGTGACGTTTTGCTATGAGGTAGGTGAAAAAACCAAGTGGCTTCTAAAATAATGCCAATTAGCCAAGTGGAAAAACTCCTACCAGGCCCCTTGCGGCGACCAGCCGAAGCCCATAGCAAAGTCCAAATGACAACCTAGAGGGTGGGTGGGTGGGGAACCGCAGCTGGCTGTAAGAAAAGAAAGGGGCGAGCACGGGCTGCCCCGACCTTAAATGCCCCCTACTAAGCCTGCAGCCCGCTGCCTGCCGATTGGCTGGCACAGTGAATGATGATTACTAATGAATCCCGGGATTCCCCAAGTCCCGCGTGGCTGCAGCCAGCCCCGCGAGGATGTAGATGGGGCGTGAGCCCGCAACCCCCCCCCCTTATGTCGGGAGTGGCTTTCTGAAAATAACTAGCATATTTTTTTGCAGCTAATCAGAAAACTGACAGAGACCAGCCTACATTTCCACTGCATTTTGTGATTTTTGTGTGAAGTGGGATATCTTTTTATCACATTTGGCTAATCCTATCTTTCTCCTATGCTAGAGTTTAATCTACTCTTTGATCTCGACACTGAAATATCTCTTAATGCATAGAACTATGCCTTTCTATGCTGCTCACATTTTGCTCCCATACAGAATTCAAGGATATAATTTCAGAAGGTAATCAACATGCTGATTCTGCTCTGAAATCCTTCTGTCCATTATTTTCTAATCCAATTGACAGCCATGCATTTTTACACCAGGGAGCTAAACAGCTGATTTTAAACTATTTTTTCATTCCTCTGACACAAGCTAAGGATATTGTTGATGGATGTCCTTCCTGTGCTTTAACTTCTGTTAACTTTACCTTCAATTAACTGTTTCCTTTCCTAATAAATTTTCTCCTATGGATCACCATTGTAGGGAAGAGGCACCTCTGGAATGACCTCTGGAATGCCCTCTAGTGATGTACCAGCAGCTCCCCAACCCGAAGTGAGAGGAACCTGTTCCTTTGCTTACCTAGGGGCAGGGATGCCCTACTGTTCTTACTTTCCCAGGTCCTGTGTGGATTCCAGGTCACTGTACCCATCCCTATTGGCCAAGACATGAGCTGGCACCAAGGCCTGCAGAATCCCCTTCCAGACTTTGCAAGGACCTCACGTGCTTTAGCTCTTTTAAATCAAGAACAGAAGATTTTAAGAGAAGCTGTTATTACACTGAAAGCTTCTATAAGACTATCTCTTGCTACACCAGCATCTAGGATGTCAAGTTGTGTCTAATCTTTTCTGTTTTAATTTGACTGATGATAGTTACCATGTGCAAACTCAAATAGATCAATTGCCAGCACTAGCACACAACATCACACAGGATGTTCTTCCCTCCTGGTGGGACACTCTGTGGTCCTTGGTTACCACAGATTGGGTGGTTTCGAACGCGGCTCATGTATGGGTTGCTAATCATTGTTGCCTTAATTGGAACTTCTTGATTTTTACAGTGTATCCTTTCCTTGTTCTCTCTCTGCACTACATTTTTTCCACGCCCTCCTTCAGGAATGTCTGATACAGAAACACATGCAGGAAGATTATGAGGACACAATGCCATCTCACAATGCCTTAAGCTTCTCTGTACACAATAAAAAAAAAATAAAAAAAAAATGGTGAGATGTAGGAGTGCAAATATCCAGAGATGTAGTGATTAGGTGGGATTGCTATGAGGAATTATAACAGATATAGAGTAAGCCATCTGCATCAGCAATGAAAGCATGGCGTTGCCTGGGTTTAAACTATTTTGAAATGATTCTTGATCAATCTACACCCCTGCATCCCTGTTCCATTCCTCTCTTCCTCACATGTCACGTACACAGCAGTTGCTTCGCCAGGCAGGCATCCTGGGCCATAAAGACACTGGGCAAGTTCCTTTGAAGTAAAGGTAAAGGTAAAGGTACCCCTGCCCGCACGGGCCAGTCTTGCCAGACTCTAGGGTTGTGCGCTCATCTCACTCTATAGGCCGGGAGCCAGCGCTGTCCGCAGACACTTCCGGGTCACGTGGCCAGCATGACAAGCTGCATCTGGCGAGCCAGCGCAGCACACGGAACGCCGTTTACCTTCCCGCTGGTAAGCGGTCCCTATTTATCTACTTGCACCCAGAGGTGCTTTCGAACTGCTAGGTTGGCAGGCGCTGGGACCGAACGAGAGGAGCGTACCCCGCCGCGGGGATTCAAACCGCCGACCATGCAATCGGCAAGTCCTAGGCGCTGAGGTTTTACCTACAGCGCCACCCGTGTCCCTCCTTTGAAGTAGTTTTTTATATAATCTTAATTAATCTTGGGATGTTAATCTTAGGGCCTGGAAATAGTTTCACAGGAAGGTGATAATGATGCCTATCTCCTTGCCATCCTTCCATCCTCTCTTGTTTACTCCTGTTTGTGATCTCCAGAGTTTCTCTAGTCCTCTTTTATTTACTTTCAGATTAGGTATGCATGCTCAGAGTAGTAGTCTTTGTAGTTAAAAGAATTTCTTTTGATCTAACTTTGTCCCCACGTGGATTTGTGGAAATGCTCAGAAGAAATATGATTGGTTCTTAGGAACACTGTGTAAAAAGCTTTTTTGTGAATAAAACTACCTGGGCCGGGGTCTGCGAAAAAAACACGGACAAGCACAAAGAGACACAAATATACGCACCCTTCCCAGAGTCTTGCTGGTTCAAGCCTCTGTGTGTATTCTTATTAATCAGAGTTCAATCCTTCCTTTACTTTGCGAACGCAACACCACAGTAATGTTGACTTTCCTTCCTTGCGCTCATCACCTCCACCCTATGGCGTCATGGCATTAGGTGGTGGCCTGCAAATCTTGAGGACAAATCAATACTTGCAACCTTTCATTTGGCTTACTGCAACGTGTTGTGCAAGGAGTTGAATTTGGAAATGGGCTGGAAACCTGAGCTAGTGCTAATAACGACTGCAGGGACATTGATTGGCACTTGACAGGGGAGTTTAGGCAAATTCACACCCTGTGTGAGGAATGTTCGAAGTGGGTGTGAGACTCAAAATCTGAACAAAATTGGTGAAGCAGCAGAGAGTTTATCGATTACAAAATAACGTACTTGTAAGATCAGGTGTCCAAAAGCAGACACACCCAAAAATAGTAAGACCGAAGCTTATATCCCTTATACCCGAGGCAGGTTCCCTCCTGTTTCCCCATTGGCTGGGTATGTGCAGGGTTTACAGCCTATCACATCCGCCCAATTAAAATACTAAAATCCCCCCCCCCTTTGTTGACATCTCCCATTACTCTGCATTTGATGACCATTCCTCCTAATTTCTTTCCTTCTTCTTTGGTCTGTGTTCCTATGCTTTTACACATTGACTCAAGCAATAAAGCCACATACTGATAACCCCTGGGCATAAGCAAGCTCTATATTTGCTGAAGCATGCATCCATTTCAACTGTCAGCCAACCTGTTTTCGGGCATTCTAACCACGAGTCATTCTAAAGATAAGCTGTTAAGCAAGTCTATGGTTAGCCTGCACAATATTACCACATTCCTAAACCATTTGTTTTCTTCTCAGCTGAGAGATTAAGTGGGTTGTCCGAGGATGTCCTCTTGCAGGTGACATCGACTGTTCTTGTATAAAAGCCATCAGCATTGGCGAAGGCAAAGTCCTTGTCTCTGTGCCTCTGAGTTGAAGGGAAATGGCATTTGGTGGAACTCTGTGGATGCTGATATTATATACAACTATTTTCATTCATTTCTTGCTGTTAGTGTGGGGAGTTTCTTATGCTCTTGCCAGGACCCACGTGCCTCGAGGAATGAGTCGTCCTGCACTATTGATACTTTTAAATCTCTTAGTGGGATATGGATTTGTACTGGTAAGTTTATTTTACATATATTACAGGGATGAAGCGACACCTCTATAAAAAGGGCTGCAACATTTGAAATATTTTAGTTTAGAGAAAAGGCAAGTAAGAGGCGACGTGATAGAAATGTTTAAGATTATGGAGAAAATAGAGAGAGAAAGGTTTTCCTCCATCTCTCACAACACTAGAACTTGTAGACAACCCAATGAAGCTGAATGTTGGAAGATTCAGGACAGATAGAAGAAAGGACTTCTTCACACATAATATATTCAGTCCATGGAAGTCACTCTCACAAGAGGCAGTGATGGCTGCCAAGTTGAATAGCTTCCAACGAGAAATAGAGAAATTCATGGAGGCAATAGCTATGGATGCTTATTAACTAGCTCTGGCTCTAGAGATGGAGGCAGCAATGCTTCTGAACACCAGTTGCTGGAAAACACAGGAGGGGAGAGGGCTCCTGTGCTTGGGTCCGGGTTTGTGGGTTTCCCATTGGGGCACCTGGTTGACAACTGCGAGATGCTGAACTAGATGGGCCATTGTCCTAATCCAGCAGGCTCTGCTTTGAGGCGTTCCCAAAGTAAAGAAAGGATTGAACTCTGATTATGAAAATACACACAGAGGCTTGAACCAGCAAGGTAAAGGTAAAGGTAAAGGTACCCCTGCCCGTACGGGCCAGTCTTGGGAGACTCTGGGGTTGTGCGCCCATCTCACTTAAGAGGCCAGGGGCCAGCGCTGTCCGGAGACACTTCCGGGTCACATGGCCAGCGTGACAAAGCTGCATCTGGCGAGCCAGAGCCGCATACGGAAACTCTGATTATGAAAATACACACAGAGGCTTGAACCAGCAAGACTGGTTGCGTATAATAATAATTCCTGTCCACCCTCCGGCCCAGGTTGTTTTATTCACAAAAGAACTTTTGTCACCGTGTTTGGAAGAACCAATCAGATTTCCTCTGAGCATTTCAACAAACCCCACGTGGGGACAGGGGCGCCGACTTATAAAAAATATTGGGGGGGGGCGGGGGCCCATACCGACATAAAAAATATTGGGGGGGCCCAAGACCTCCAAACCGCTGCTGCTGGGGGAACGAAAGGGGCGAGCCCCGGGCTGCCCCGACCTTAAGTGAACCTGTGAGGGCCCGCCCTTTGCGGCAGCCGATTGGCTGCCGCCGTGGGCGGTGAATATTAATGAGCTAGGGGGAATCCCCGCTTCTCGCGGGGCTGACGCCAGCCCCGCGAGATTGTTGATGGGTCGAGAGCCCGCAACCCCACCCCCTCTCTAGATCGGGAGTGGCTTTGTTTTAACTCATTACTGAATGTATTTTAAAAGGTAACTATCATCAAACAAGGAAAATAAAAAATACCAACATAATTTTGTGATTTTACAAAGCATAATATAACTAATAATTTTCTTAAATTATTGGGGGGGCGGAGCCCCCCCAAACGAATTTTTGAGGGGGCTCGGGCCCCCTCAGGCCCCATGGAGTCGGCGCCTATGCGTGGGGACAAAGTTAACCTACAAAAACTAATTACCGTTAGCATGCATATTTCTGGGGTAAACAAAACAGAACTACAAAGGAGTGCATCCAGCAACCCTGGAAGTCACAAGCAAGCAATATACATGATAAGAAGGAGGCCAGGAGGCCAGGGATCATTATCACCTTCATGTGAGATCTATTTCCCGGCCCTAAGATTAACATCTTAAAATTAACATATCAGAAAAGCTACATCAAAAGCTACATCCTTTGCCCACTATCTTTCACAGCCCAGGATGCATGCCTGGCATAGCTGTCAACTTTCAGATTTAAAAATAAGGGATCAGCAGCTGGAATAAGGGATTACAGGTCCCAAAGTAAAGAGCTCAGCTAATCTGTAGGTGGGCTTTTGCCCTTGCAAACAATCGCAGCACCCTCTTTTCATGTTTCAGTCATTTTGTAATGTACTGCCACCCAGTGGCCTTCCTGGCAAATTGTTTTTTTTTTTAAAAAAAGATATTTATTTTGGTTTTATATAATAAAACAAATATTACAATCAAACAAAACAGAAAAGAAGTACAATAAAAAGCAACATAATCCAACAGAGCTAAAAAAAAACACAGTAAAGAACATATGACAGAAAAAATAAAAAAAGAGCAGAAAATAAAGAAAATTAGTTTTTGGATTCTTATCTTTATAACCCTCTTTCCTGACTTCCTCACGTCTCCCTTTCCTGCATTCTCCTTTACACAATCAAATTCAGCAGCTCCTTACCCTCTTTCAAATCTTAATCAATATTATACATTTCAACCTATTATGTCTTCAATTTTCCCTTTCTTTTTAAATCCATTTTTACATGTTCTTTATAACTTAGTCCCTTATATCATTTTGTTTAATTTCGACATAATATTACTCTGGCCTTTACACCCTTCTCTTTTAAAACATTTTTGCATTTTTCTTTTTACCATGTCACTAATGCCATATTATCTTTATATCCAACATCATTTTAACATTCAAACATTTTACAATGTTTTTGTAGGTATTCTTTGAATTTCTTCCAGTCCTCTTCCACCGACTCTTCTCCCAGTTCTTGGATTCTGCCAGTCATTTCTGCCAATTCCATATAGTCTATCACTTGCATCCGCCATTCTTCCAGAGTGGGCAAATCTTGTGTCTTCCAATACTTTGCGATGAGTATTCTTGCTGCGGTTGTTGCATACATAAAGAATGTTCTATCTTTCTTTGGCACCAATTGGCCGACAATGCCCAGAAGGAAGGCCTCTGGTTTCTTAGGAAAGGTATATTTAAATGCCTTTTTTAGTTCATTATAGATCATTTCCCAGAAAGCCTTAACCTTTGGGCATGTCCACCAAAGGTGAAAGAATGTTCCCTCAGTTTCTTTACATTTCCAGCATTTGTTATCAGGCGCCTTCCTGGCAAATTGCATCAGGTAATTCAGAGGTGGATCCCAACATAACCTTTCCTTGCTTCTCTCTTTTTTTTTTTTTTTTGGAAATAATTTTTATTAACAGTCCAATCAAATCACATTAATTCCAAATCACATTAGTTCCAAATTATACAGCCAAATTTTTAAAATTTTATTGGGGGTACCCATACTTCGCGCTCCGAAAGGGATCCAAACATCGCTCTTGCTGCTGCTTTAATTTCACAGTTCTATCCAGTTCTGTCCAGATAGTCTCCTTATTATTTTCCTCATCTTTTTATTGTAATCATATATTCCTTTCTTTACGATCTCTGATAATCTTCACAAGCGGGTTGAAAACAAACATATCCTGTGTGGATTTTACACTCTCCAGGAGCCATATCACATAAAGGACAGCCACCATTTCCACACCTCCATAAAAAACATTCATACAGTCTGTCCGTGATTTCCACCGGCCTGCGAATCTGTATCTCAGGGGGCCCTGCCAGGTCAAATTCACATTCTGATAACCATACATTCACATTCCGATGACCACGGTCCTCCTCCCCCCGTCCTCCTGTGGGCAGGCCGACTTGACGAATCTCCATTTGAAACTGCGTCACAAAGCTTTCCTTCCATTCCCGATATTCCCACCAGCCTCTCTTTGATCAATAATTCATTTCCACACAGCTTTTAATCTCCAGTTTGTGATTAGTAATTTGCAACAATTCTTTCTCTCTGGGAGGGAGGATTATTGGGTACTCACATAAGACAAAAAAAAGAAAAGTTTTTTCCTCCCCCCCCCCTTTCCATTTCAGTCTGACATACCAATCTTTTAATGATGAGTCTTCACTTGATTTATTGTCCAGCCCGTCGCTCCGCACACAGAGATCCCATTAATCAGCAGTCTTTACACCCGATCTTCACTTGAAGTATGTGCATTTGCTTCTTTATCCAATTACATATTTCGAAGTAATGCAAACCAGTGCACGATCAGAGACAGCGTCCGGGAGAGGGGCCCCACCCGAGGGCTTTGTGCCAAGTGCCCAGTCACCCCCTTCTTTCGAATCCGGGGGTGAATTATGGGCACAGCTGGCAAGGCAGTCCCCCCCATTCCCTGGGGGGGGGGCAAGGGAGGCTGCATACTCCCATGTCAGCCTCTTAATTGCCTCGTGTGGGTCGGAGAGATGTTATTGTTGGCTATCTTCCAATGAGCCCCCTGGTGGCCCCCCCACGTTTCCTTGCTTCTCATTCCGCCCCCCTGACCGTTGCTTGGTAAGTGCTGCAGTTACTTTCCATAAGCAGACCTTTCTCCTTTCCCCAGACCAGCTCCGCCAGGGCTATTGCTCACTTCCAAGCCTCAATATTACCACACCGTCACCTCTCCGCTGGGAAGCGCTGAGCAAAGGCGAGTCCCCAGGCAACGCGGCCGATTTGATCGGCACAAGGCATGCAAGCTCCATCCCCCAGTCGTTCTTAGACTCCTTATTGGGTGAGCAACGCAACCAAGCAACACAGTTGGAGCCTCCCTCCTCCCTGGCTGGCAGGGAGGGAGGGAGAGGAGCTGCTTCCTTTGAAACCTGGGAAATTTAAGGGACATCATCAATCCAGGACAGCAGCGGGAAACGGCGCTGGGATAAGGGAGTTTCCCGCCAAATAAGGGACGGTTGACAGCTGTGATGCCTAGCAAAGCAACTGGCAGCTGGGCTGTGTACGCAAGCAGAGAGAAATGGACAGTAGAGGAAATGGCCAGAGATGCAGAGGGTTGTGGGATTTGATCAGAAATTACTGTCAATGAATTAAACCCAATCAACACCATGCTTTCACAGCTGACACAATGGCTTGAGGCATATTTTATAATTCCTCATAGTAATCCCATCTGATCCCCACACTCTGGATATTTGTACTCCTACACTACTTAGGTTCTTATGCACTCCAGTGGATTTATCCTGAGGAGTACTAGCACTGAATACCCCCAATTTGTGTTGCATCTTAAGGTTTGAAATAACAGGAAGCATACTAGGAAAGGGGAGTGGGCAGGGGATTCACTTCTGTGCTGGTCAAAGAGAATAATTTTCCATCCCAAGAGGAAGGAAAAGATAAACAGCACAGTCATCTCCCATGCACGGTTTCTGTTCCATAGGCAATACATATATGCAATACATATATCTAATGCTGATTTAAAATGCTAAATGTTTTGGCTTAAACAGGGAGGGATTCTGGAAAAACTTGGCATCTGCCATAGATATTCCATACTCAGGATCCTAAACCTACTCATTCCAGAAGTGAAGGACCCAAAAATGATCACAAGGGACCTGGTTTTTGATGGGGTGCCTGTGAGGCTGTACTGGCCCAAGACATCACCTGCTGGGAAGAGGAAAGGAATCATCTATCTTCATGGAGGGGTTGCACTATTTGCAAGCATCCGTAAGTTCTTTGAAATGGTTCACTTTGTTGTTTGTGGAGAATTTGGGGTGATACTTTAATGTAAAGGTCATGAAATGTTTGCTATGGAGGGGTGGGGGTGGTTTGTGCTGCCTCTGGGTTTTTATTTTTAGCTTTATGAATACTGCTACAAAAGTTGGGTACCACCTCCACTCTCTGCCAAACCAGTAGTATGGGATGATGAGAATTGTAGTTTAAGAACAGTTGGAGACCCAAGCTTGGGAAACACCGCTCTAAAGACACTCTTTTCCTGAAAACTCAACCCCCCCCCCCCCACTGCCATGAGTCTGACAACCTCTTTCTGCTCAGGCCCAAGAATTCCTCACATATGTGCCACCAGCCCCTTTGTCATGTTAAGGCCTCTATCCAAGTGAGGCACTGACTTGGAAAGTGTTTTTTCCGCTGGCCTCCAATCTTCCCTTCAATACTCCAAATCAGGCATAGGCAAACTCCGGCCCTCCAGATGTTTGGGACTACAATTCCCATATCCCTAGCTAACAGGACCGGTGATCAGGGAGGATGGGAATTGTAGTCCCAAACATCTGGAGGGCCGGAGTTTGCCTATGCCTGCTCCAAATAATAATCAACTTATTAATTTCTAAGGTTTAGGGTGGTCTCCCCCCAAATCTATAACAATATAAAGAATAACAACAAACAATGTCAATAACCTGTGCCTACACACAGTTTAAAAGGCCGTCTATTGGTTAATTAGCCAAAGGCACCTGACGATATGAAACGAAGGCGCCAGGTGAGTCTCCCGGGGGAGAGCATTCCACAAACAGGGAGCCACAACAGTTCTGGGCTTGGGCCCAGAAACAAATTGGCAGCCAATGCAGTCACACCAGGATTGGCATTATATGCTCAAACCACGGTGGGCAACCTGGCTGCTGAATTCCGCACCAGCTGAAGTTTCTGAACTGTAGGCAGCTTTACATGGCAGGATGGGATTGTGTGGTAAGAAAACAGGGCTGAGCCTTCCTGTTCCAGAGATGTCTGGTTCTGTATTAATTCCTAATGTCAAGGTCAATGAAAAATGCCAAAGAAGGTATTTGTGCTTCGTACTTCAATGGACTTCTATGAAAGGTCTTCCAGAGATGGTCAGAATTAATTTGAAAGAAGCCCAAAAATGTGGTCTGAGGTTTGTTTGGCCCTGTTCTGACTTATTCACATATTTACACGTTCATTCTGCATGGAGGGAGTCCATGGTCATCTCAAGCAGGGCTTGTTCCCACAGCTGTGCAGCACTGGAGTCAAAGGCATCTTTCCCAGCCAGCCTTTAGCTAGCCAGTCCAAAATGGATCCCAGTCTTTGTTCTTCCTAGCACACCTTGCTTTAAAAGTATGGATTTTTTTGGTTCTCTTCTGAGTTTTACCCATTGAAACTGTGGATCAGGAGGGAACAAAATGTACATAATGGTTTTCAAATAGTGATGCCCCATTTATAAAGGGTTCAGTTCAGCTTAAAGGTAAAGGTAAAGGTACCCCTGCCCGTACGGGCCAGTCTTGACAGACTCTGGGGTTGTGCGCCCATCTCACTTAAGAGGCCAGGGGCCAGCGCTGTCCGGAGACACTTCCGGGTCACGTGGCCAGCGTGACATCGCTGCTCTGGCCAGAGCCAGAGCCAGAGCCAGAGCCGCACACGGAAACGCCGTTTACCTTCCCGCTGGTAAGCGGTCCCTATTTATCTACTTGCACCCGGAGGTGCTTTCGAACTGCTAGGTTGGCAGGCGCTGGGACCAAGGAGCGGGAGCGCACCCCGCCGCAGGGATTCGAACCGCCGACCTTTCGATCGGCAAGTCCTAGGCGCTGAGGCTTTAACCCACAGCGCCACCTGCGTCCCCTCAGTTCAGCTTAGTTGTTGCCAAAGGAGATTCGTTAAAGGTTGTGTGCCTTTTTCCAGGAACTTCTGAAAGGATCTGCCATTCGCTTGCCCACGGAACCGACTCAGTGGTTATGTGTGTTGAGTAAGTATCTTCACGCTTCAGTTTCTAACCCTTCCACATGAGCCCAGAAAACGGCTGATTTTGCCAACATCGTGAATTTGCCAACCTTTAGAATGGGTGTTCACCTTTGTATTTTGATTTTTATGCCTTTGGACCCAGTCCCTCTGGCTTTAAGATGCTGGATCAGGCCAAAGGGGGCCCAACATCCTGTTCTCACGGTGGCCAACCAAATATCCCAATGAAAAGCCCACAAGCTGGACCCAGACACAGGAGCACTGCTCCCAGTTGCAATGTACATCATCTGGTATTCAGAAGCATTACTGCCTGTGATAGTGGAGATGGCCCATCGGCCTTGTGACTAGTATTCATGGATAACCTCATCCACCATGAGAGGCTAATATGGCGTCTCAATCTATGCTAGTTCTGTCTGTTGCAATTATCTCTATCCTGCCTTTCAGGACAAAAGTCCTTCCAAGGCATCATATAAGGAACATTAAACTACTCTTACATAAAACTAGATAAATGCTTTTGTCCCTCTCTCTTAACTCTAGAACATGTGGACATTCAATGAAGCTGAATGCTAGAAGATTCACCTAAAAGAAAGTACTTCTTTACGCAGTGTGTAGTTCAGCTGTGGAACTCGTTCCCTCAGGAGGCAATGATGGCCTCCAACCTGGGTGGCTTTAATAGAGGATTAGACAAATGCACACGGTATAAGACTACCAGTGGCTACTAGCCATGATGGCTATAGCCTGCCTTTGCAGGTGGAGACAGTGTCCTTCTGAATGCCAGTTGCTGGAAGCTGTGGGAGGGAAGAGCACCACAGGATTCATGTTCTGATTGTGAGTTTCTCCAATGATTGACCACTGGCCACTGAGAACAGGATGTGAACTAGCATTATATTACCATGGAAAACCTCAGGCACTGGGGCTCAATGCTCCACTCCAGGCCTCTTCAGTTCTCCCTGAAGAGCCAGTGTGGTGTAGTGGTTAAGAGCGGTGGACTCGTAATCTGGTGAACCGGGTTCGCATCCCCGCTCCTCCACATGCAGCTGCTGGGTGACCTTGGGCTAGTCACACTTCTTTGAAGTCTCTCAGCCCCACCCACCTCACAGAGTGTTTGTTGTGGAGGAGGAAGGGAAAGGAGAATGTTAGCCGCTTTGAGACTCCTTAGGGTAGTGATAAAGCAGGATATCAAATCCAAACTCCTCTTCTTCCCTCTGAAATCACCGCAGACCCCCATCTCTGCACCATTGCCCCTCTTTTGCACCCTCCTTGAGTGGCATCTGCCTGACTGGAATTTGTCTTGCTTGCATGAAGGCAGGGGTGCCAACCTGAGTAAATATTGCCCCCCCCCCGGTAAGTCCCATATTGCATAAATGATCACATGACATGGAGCACATAACCATTTGAATGGAAATGTCAATCAGCTTAGGGGGACCCAGCCTCCTTGGGGGTGCTGAAGGTACCTCAGCCCCAAGTATGATGTCAAATGTTGATGATATCTTGCTTTTTCTTTAGATTTCGTTTAGCTCCTGAGCATCCATATCCAGTCCCTGTACAGGACTGTTTAACTGCTGTAATACATTTTATGAAAAATGCAGAGGAATACGGAGTGGACCCCAACTGCATTACCATTGTTGGGGAGAGTAGTGGAGGCACTTTTGCTGCAGCCATTTGCCAAGAACTGGTGACCAGAGAGGACCTCCCAAAGGTGCGAGCTCAGGTCCTGATCTACCCATTCCTCCAAGCAGTGGACTTCAATTTGCCATCCTATCAGCAAAACCATTCAGTTCCTCCCTTGTTTAGCAAACGAGGTGTTAAATTCGCTTTGACATATCTCATTGGGAAGACAATGAATGTAGATGGAATTCTGAAAGGTGCCCATGTCCCTCCTGATTTGAGAGAGAAATACCAAAAATGGATCAGTGCTGATAACATTCCAGAAGAATTTAAAGCTAGGGGCTATGTTCCTGTAGCACCTGCCCCATTTTCAGAAGAACTTTATGAACAAGTTAAAAGAGGTACTGAGACAATGTTTGCCCCCCTTTTAGCAGAGGATGACATAATCCGCCAGCTCCCAGAGGCTTTCATTCTAACCTGTGAATATGATTTTCTCCGGGACGATGGGCTGTTGTATAAGAAGCGGCTAGAGGACCACGGTGTGTCAGTGACATGGTATCATGTTCAAGATGGATTTCATGGAATAATGATCATGGTTGGTTTGAAGGCAATTGAATATCCAAGCACACAGAAATGTTTGCAGAATGTAATACAGTTCTTAAAAGGTTTATAGAAATGAATGACATTCTTTGTCTTCCTATGGCAGTATTCCCCTTCTGTGGAGGGAAATATCGTTCCTCATTGTGCCAATCCTGAAGTAAAAAGAAAAAATCTGATCAAAAGTTCTACTCTGTTTAATTTATTGAAATCACCATGGGCTCTGAAGTAAAAAGCAAAGCCCTACTGGATCAAGCCATTGGCTCACTTCATGCAGCATCTTGTTCTCTTTATGTTACATATTTTTTAAATTAATTTTCATACAATTTAACAAATTCAATTCAGTTTCAATACAATATTCCCTCAACATTTTGACTCCTCATTCTTACTTCCATGATGTTCCTGTTCAAATTCTTTGTCTACTAAATGTAATACTCATTTCTATAACAAATATCCAACATTAGATTCCTTTATCATTCTCCTTCCTTTGCTTATATTTCCAGTCCAGCCTGTGTTTTCATTTGACTATAATATTTTCTCAGATATTCTGAAAAGGATCTCCACTCCTCCATAAGCATTTCGTCTTTTTGGTTTCTTATTTTTGCCTTCTCCATATAGTCCAATAGTTTTAAAGTCCTTCTCCTCTTTTGTTGGAACTTCTTCATCACTTTTTTTTAATTGATTTTCCAGATTTTAACCCAATTATAAAAATTATAACAAATTAATACAATTCTGTGTAAGTGACTTCCTGCGCGCCGTCCTTGATCCGTCCTTATCTTCCAATGTTACTGACTACGTTTACATACTGTCAGAGCTGCCTCCAGGTCCCAGCTCACAGAGGACCAACGCTAGGCTGTAGTTATGTACAAAAGTCTTTATTGAGATTCAGTCTCCATTTTAAAGCCGCAGCGTGCAGCTCTACGTCCCGACCTTAGACCGGCGAAGTCCTGTCTGAGTCTCCTCCCCCTCCACACCAGTTTAAGACTCTCGCTTTGCTCCACCTCTTCCTAAATTCCTTTCTCCTCTGGGCCCTCCTGCCCGCTAGGGTCTCATCCTTCCTGGACTCCTCTGACGCTGACCCTGACGATTCTTGCCCCTCCTTCCGGCGGGCTTTAGGACCTGGTTCCCTATCCGGGCTACCTTCTGTGCCGCTCGCCTGTACCTTTGAACTTGGCGCGCGCGCCCAGCCTGCAACTTTCCTCTTAACCGTTAACTCGCTCTCCGATGGAGGCGTGGTCCACCCTGACTCATCTTCTCTCGCTGGTGGTGCATATGTGGGCTCTGACACCTGGGACTCCTCCCCCCCACTACGCTCTGGTGGGGAAGCTGGTCCTGATTTGCAACTGCTGCTCTGGGAGTCCCCGCTGGCCCCTTGCTTCTGGGGTGTCCCCCTTGGGTCGCCCCTTGCCCTGCCCATCGGCGCCCCCTTCTGTGAATCTTCCGATTCGCTGGAGAGGCTCATGGAATCTATCGGGCTGCTGTCATATTCTCCTACGCTGCCCTCGGATTGCTCCCCCTCGCTTTCCATCTCCTCTCCTCCCTGCGCTCCCGCTGAGTCCCTGACACATACTCTTATTGAAGTAAATAGTATAACAGACCCTGAGGACTGCCACACCCCTTGCTACTGGTTTGGGAGTCTTCTCTTTCTAGAAGATCTCTCCCCTCCTGACTGGAATGAGACCCATGTAGGCTGTATCCACACAGCTGCTACTTCTCCTGGCTCAAAGTCAGCCCTCCAGCTAGCTCCTGGCATAAAACTCTCCCAAGACACTCAAACCAAGCCCAGTCTAAAAACTCCCTCAGAAACTGCTCCTTTTATTTTCCTCCTCCCACTCTGCTTAGTACTCATTCAGAGAGGCTCCAGCCCTCTGGTGGAATTCTGAGGGACTGCATCACCAAACTCTGGTCTGGCTTTGCTGTCCATCAAAAAGGTACTTAGCAGGGGTCAGCAAACTTTCCGCAGGGGGCCAGTCCACTGTCCCTCAGACCATGTGGTGGGCCGGACTATATTTTGAAGTGGGGGGAAAATGAACAAATTCCTATGCCCCACAAATAACCCAGAGATGCAGTTTAAATAAAAGGACACATTCTACTCATGTAAAAACATGCTGGTTCCCAGACCGTCTGCGGGCCGGATTTAGAAAACTTCAGTGGGGGAGAGGGGAGGGTGGGGAAAAAGCTTTGCAGAGGGATCAAGAGGTGAGAAACTGGAGTCTGGTCCTTCTACAGGTTGGGAAAAGCAGGGTAGGGGCGGGTAAAAGGTAAAGGTAAAGGGACCCCTGACCATTAGGTCCAGTCGTGACCGACTCTGGGGTTGCGGCACTCATCTCACTTTATTGGCCGAGGGAGCCGGAGTACAGCTTCCGGGTCATGTGGCCAGCATGACTAAGCCGCTTCTGGCGAACCAGAGCAGCGCACGGAAATGCTGTTTACCTTCCCGCTGGAGTGGTACCTATTTATCTACTTGCACTTTGGTGTGCTTTCGAACTGCTAGGTTGGCAGGAGCAGGGACCGAGCAACGGGAGCTCACCCCGCCGTGGGGATTCGAACCGCCCACCTTCTGATTGGCAAGTCCTAGGCTCTGTGGTTTAACCCACAGCGCCACCTGCGTCCCTTATAGGGGGTGGGAGGCTGGTCCAAATCTGAAAACGCGATGCTGCTGTCCCTTAGAGCAGCTTGTTATTGGTCCTGGGGAAGGCTGAGAGGAGGCGGGGAGGGAAAACGGGGAACTTTCCTTGGGCAAAGCCAGTTTGAAGAAGAGTCCGCCTGCGCCCGGCAGGCAAGGAAAGGGGGTGGGAGTGGAAGCACCCAAACACAGACACGAGGCTTAATTTTTATTATTAGGAGGCATCCGGGGCGTAGGAAGGGGGGTGTGGTGGCGGCAGCCCGCCCTGTGTGTCATCCCTGAGGTGGGGTGACAAAAAGGCACACTGCAGGGGGCTTGCCCTGCTGCCCCATGTGCAGCGGCTCGAGTTGCCACCACTGCCCACAGCAGATCACTGCGCACGCTCCCACAGCTCGCCCTGCCCCCCCGGGGGCACGGCATGGCCAGTGCTCCGGGAGTCTGTGAAGCTAACTCCACCACTGACTGAAATTGTTGCCCCGAAGCGACGGGTGAGTATCCAGGTCGGTGTAAAAATGCTTTGAAATGCTGCTGTTTGATTTGTTATCTTTTCTTCTTCTGGAGGGCCCAGTTGGCCTATGCCCGAGTTATGCTTTAGGTACCACTCTGGCAGGAAGGTAAACGGCGTTTCCGTGCTGTCAGAGCTGCCCGAGGTCCCAGCTCACAAAGGACCAACGCCAGTTCGTTGTTATATACAAAAGTCTTTATTGAAGTTCGTTTTCGATTTCAAAGCCACGGCGTGCAGCTCTACGTCTTAAACTCTAGACCGCTGAAGCTCCGTCTGAATCTCCTCCCCCCAGACACCAGTTTAAGACTCTAGCCTTGCTCCACCTCTTCCTTTGCTCTTTCCTCCCCTGGGTCCGCCTGTCCGCTGGGGTCTTGCCCTTTCTAGACTCTTCTGACGCTGAGTCCCCTGAGTCTTCCCCCTCCCTCCGGCGGGCTTTAGGACCTGGTTCCCAATCCGGGTTTCCTGCTGTGCCGCGCGCCTGTACATTCGAACTTGGCGCGCGCGCCCAGCCGGCAACCTTCCTTCTGACCGTTACACTGCTCCTCTCACTGCTTCCCCCTTCGGAGAGGCTAGCTGGACCTGACTTCCCCTCCGTTCCCTCACTCTGCGATAGAGGCGTGGCCAGCCCTGATTCATCTTCTCTCCCTGCTGGAGCAGAAGCTGGCCCTGATACATGGGACTCTTCCCCCCCACTACGCTCTGGTGGAGGAGCTGGTCCCGATGTCCCGCTGCTGCTTTGGGAGTCCCCGCTGGCCCCCCTTGCCCTGGCCATCGGCGCCCCCCTCTGGGAATCTTCTGAATCGCTGGAGAAGCTCATGGAATCTCTCGGGCCACTTTCATACTCCCCTACGCTGCCCTCCGATTCTTCCCCTTCGCTCTCCATTTCCTCTCTCCCCTGTGCCTCTGCTCCTGAGCCCCTGACATCCATCTCCCCCTCGAAGCCCCCCCTTCCCCCCTCCCCCTCTTCGGGTGTGGGTTCCAGGTGCTCCAGTGCTGTGGGGGTGAGTGCGGGATACAGTTCTTCCCCCCTGGTGTGCAGCCCGCCAGCTGGATCCGGCCAGTCCGTAATGGGCTCGTCGATGTCGATCTCCTCTGCTTCCATTTCTCTGCAGCTGTGCTCGAACCCAGGATACTCCCCCAACACGTCCATGTCCCTCTCTCCCCCTGTTGCCTCGGGTGATGCTGCGTGTAAGGGCCCCCTCAGCAGTTCCCTGCTCCACCCCACCTCCGGTTGATTGTCCCACCAATAAGAGCGGTCTGTGACAAACCCCGAGAGTGATCCCTCTGGGGAGCTTGTTTCTGGCGCCGTTTCCTCAGCTGATGAGAACCCCTGGAACGTGCTGGCTGAAAGTGTGGGTGTGAAAAGATAGTCGTCAAAATAATCCACCGGCATAGGTCTGTGTGGGAAGAGTGCATGGAACTCGTCTTTGAGGTAGTGCTCCTCCACGGCATAGTACGGTACCCACCTGTTGGCGCTGGCCATGGTACCTTCCCTGGCGAGTAGATATTCAACCCCCTCTTCCCCCCATCTCGAGTCTAAAATCTCCGTGACCTCGTTGAGTGGCGCCGCCCTCAGTGACCCCCCCCCTTCTTGGTGATTTGCGGGGTGGGTCTGGTGCGTTCCCTGGCGCCTGAAACCTGTGGGGTTCCTTGTAGGGTGTAAGCACTGATCTATGAAAGACCGGGTGCATTCTGGAGTCCTCCGGGAGTGTCGACCGGAAGGCTACCGGATTGATTTGTGCCTCGACTTGGTAAGGCCCTAGCTGCTTGTGTCCGAGCTTCTTCTTAGCTAACGTTCTGGCCAGCACTGCCTGGGCTGCTAACCAGACCCAGTCCCCCACCTGGATGTCTTCCCCGACTCTCCTGTGCCTGTCTGCCTGCACTTTGTAGGCGTGTTTTGCTAGTTCTAAGTGCCTTCGGAGTTGCTCGTGGACCTCCTGTAATTCCGCTGCCAAGGCCTCTGCTCCCTGTGTCTCCCCCTCCCCCACTTTCTCTAATCCCGGGAAGGTTCTGGGATGCCGTCCATTGTTGGTGAAGAACGGTGTCACCCCCGTGGACACGTGCTTCGTGTTGTTGTAGGCAAACTCGGCCAGCGGTAGGTAGTCCACCCAGGTCGAGGGCTGTTGATTCGCGTAGCATCTCAGGTACTGCTGCATGATGGCGTTGACCCTCTCCGCTTGTCCGTTGGTCTGCGGGTGTCGTGCCGACGCTAAGTTGATCTTGACGTTCAGGATGCCCAGCAGCTTCTGCCAGAAGCTCGAGATGAATTGGCGACCCCGGTCGGACAGGATGGATCGCGGTAAGCCGTGAACCTTGAACACGTGGTCTATGAACAGCTTGGCTGTCTGTTCCGCTGTGGCCACCTTCGCGCAAGGAATGAAGTGCGCCATCTTGGTGAACAGGTCTACGACCACGAGTACCGCTGTTTTGCCCCGCGAGCTGGACAGATCTGTGACAAAGTCCAGGGCCACTTTCTCCCACGGCTCGAGCGGCGTCTGTAGCGGTTCCAGCAGTCCCGCCGGCGGTCTGTGTACTGGTTTGGCCCTTTGGCATGTGTCACACCTAGTGACGTAATCCGCGACTTCTCCCCTCATCTTGGGCCACCAAAAGTCTCTGGCTACTAATTCCGCCGTCTTGTCCTTACCGAAGTGCCCGGCGCTGGGCGCGTCGTGTAACTGCTGCAGTACTTTCGCGTGGAGGTCGTCTCCCGGCACGTAGAGGGTCCCTTTGCGGATGAGCAGTCCGTCGCGTATCTGGAACTCGTCGTCCTTTGCTGTGCCTCTTCGCACCCCCTCCATCTTGGATTGCGCGAACGAATCCGTCTGCAGCGCGCGACGTACCGCGTCCAGGTCCACGGTGGCTGAAGTGCACGCCCACGCTTTCAGTGCGAAAATGTGTTTGGCTGCCACCGGTGCCGCTTCCTCGAGATACTACGGCTTCCTGGATAGCACATCCGCCATGACGTTGTTGTCTCCCGGGATGTATTCTATCCGGAAGTCGAAATCCGCAAAGAACTCCGCCCAGCGGATGTGTCTCTGGTTCAGGAACTGCGCCGTGCGCCAGTACTCCAGGTTCTTATGGTCCGTGCGGACTTGCACTGTGTGCTTGGCTCTGATGAGGAAGTGCCGCCACGCCTTGAAGGCTGCATGAATGGCCAGCAACTCCCTGTCCCAGATGGTGTAGTTCTGTTCCGACTTGCTGAGTTTCCTGGAGTAGAATGCGATGGCCTCCAGTCCCCTTGCGGATCTTGCTGCAACAGGACCGCCCCCACCGCTCTGTCCGAGGCGTCCGTTTCAACCCTCATTGGTTTGCTGGGGTTTACGTGTAGCAGCTGTTCTTCGGACGCGAAGAGACGCTTGAGTCTCTGAAAGGACTGCTCCGCCTGGTCCGTCCGGGTGAACTTCTTCTTCTTGGAGCTGAGGGTGTCCGTGATGGCCGCCGTCTCCATCGCGAACCCCTTGATGAACTTGCGATAAAAGTTGACGAAACCGACGAACTTCTGGACCTCCTTCCGATTGCGCGGGCTCTTCCAGTCCAACACCGAGTGGACCTTGGTGCTGTCCATGGCGAGTCCCTTGTCGGACAGCTTGTAGCCCAGGAAATCCACCTCCGTCATGTTGAACTGGCACTTCTCCAGTTTGGCGTAAAGTCTGTGCTCCCGTAGTCTCTGCAGGACCTCCTTGACGTCTCTCTCGTGAGCCTCCTGCGATTCCGAGAAGATCAGGATGTCGTCTAGGAAGCAGACGCACTTCTTGTAGAGGAGTCCCGCTAACACGTGGTGCATGAAGGCTTGGAAACAATGGGAGCCATTCTGCAAACCAAACGGCATAACTCGATATTCATAGGTGCCTAAAGGCATAAACATGGCCGTCTTCCACTCATAGCCCTCCCGCATGCGTATAAGGTTGTACGCCCCTCAAAGATCCAACTTGGTGAAGATGCGTCCCTTCCTCACCGTCGCGAGCAGGTCATCGATCTTGGGCATGGGGAATGCTGTGGGCTTTGTCCTGGAATTGATGATTCTGTAATCAACTACCAGCCTCCGTTGGGGCGTGTCTTTCTTCTTCACGAAAAACACGGGACTGCCCCCCACCGCTTTGGATTCTTGGATGAATCCCCGCTTCAAGTTGTGATCTATGAACTCCCTGAGTTCTTGCAGTTCGTCTTCAGACATGGAATACAGTTTTCCAGTCGGCAGCGTCGCCCCCGGCAGGAGGTCAATCTTGCAGTCGTAGGGCCTATGGGGAGGCAACTTGTCCGCTTCCTTCTCGCAGAAGACTTCCAAAAATGCCTTGTACTTGTTGGGTACCGCTTGCACCATGCCTAAGTGTAGCCGTAGTTCATCCTCTTGCCCCTCATCTTCCTGGCTGGTCAGGATGCAGTGTTCTGCGCAGTAGGAGGAGCAGAAGGTCAATCGCCGCTGGTACCATGCTAATGCCGGGCTGTGCCTATCCAGCCAACTGATGCCGAACACTATGGGCGTGTCCGACAGGTGGGTGACGTTGAAGCTGATGACTTCGCGGTGATTTCCAATTTGCATTACCATTGGCGGTGTTTGCTGTACCACCTGTCCTCCCAGTAGCTCTCTGCCATCGACCGTGACGACGTTTAGGGGCATCGTGGCTGGTAGGAGCGCTATGCGATGTTGCTTGATGAAATCCACTCCTACAAAGTCTGCATTACTACCACAGTCAATGGTAATAGGAACTTCCAGGGTGAGTCCATTGGGCAGCTGGAGCGATGCGGTGAGTTGCACCACTGGTTTGGGCGGGAGGGGGTCTGTGGGCTGTAAAATCTCTAGGGGCTGCTTCAATGACTCGCCTGGCTGGGCCCCAGTGCCTCTGCCTCCAACCAGGCTTCGTCGTTTCCCTGCAGCTGTTCCCCCTGCTGAACTGCTCCCCTTACTGTTGCTGAGGCTGCAGTTTGCCTCTGGAGCCTCTGGGGACACTCTTTGGCCATGTGCTGTGCACTGTCGCAGATATAACACTTCCTGTTCCCTCTAGGAGACTTCGCCTTGACTGCTCCTGGTGTTTGGGCTCTGGTTGCTGTCTGAGCCCTGGCACCACCTATCTCCATCGGCTCTTCTCCCCCCCCCCCCACTGGAGGCGTGGACTGCGCGCACGCTGTCTCTCTGGGTAGGAAGGGAGTTGTTCTGGCTGGTGTGCGTGCCATACGTCCCTCATCCCTGCTCCAAGGGCGTTCTTCCAGGCGCACCCCTATTGCCAGCACTCTTTGGACGACTTCGGTGGTGCTGTTGGGTCTCTCCCCTCTCGCCAGCTCATCTTTCACAGCCCCATTCAGCCCCTCCCAGAACAGATCCCTGACGGCAGCGGAGTCCTTCTCCCAGCCCAGCACATTTACTAACGCAGAAAAGCGGGAGTGATATTGTCTCACAGTGGCTTTGCCCTGCTTCAGCCCATGCATTTCCCTCCTGGCCACATCCACATCTACCGTTGATTTAAAACAATCGTCCATAGCCTTGATAAAGGCTTTTGAATCTTGGAGGGCGGGGTCATTTTCGCGCCATAAATTGCACAGCCACGATTTCGCTTCCCCATGCAGATGAGTTATTATGAAGCCTACTTTCTCCTCCTCATCTCTAAAGTCTTTCCGAAGCAAATTGAGCGCGAAAACTATGTCTGCTCTGAAGTTAGGATACTGCTGCAGGTTCCCGTCGAAGTGGGCTACGATGCTGCCCCCCCTCTTCCCGAGGCCAACTCCCTCCGGCTTGGGTCCTGGCAGCCCCTCTCTGCCCAAACGTTCCCACCTGTTTTGCAGATCCCGGCAGAGCGCTACTGCTTCTTCCTCTCTCTTTCTGGATGCTGCTATTTCTGCGTGAAGCCTCGTGACTGCTTCTTGCAGGTCTTTCACCTGGTCCTCTGTAGTCATCTTTACCGATCTTGGTGAGCTCGCAAAACACCAAGTTTTGCCCCTCGCTGCGCCAACTCACACTGCGAGGGTTCAATTCTTATGGAGACGGAGCTTACTGTCAGAGCTGCCCGAGGTCCCAGCTCACAAAGGACCAACGCCAGTTCGTTGTTATATACAAAAGTCTTTATTGAAGTTCGTTTTCGATTTCAAAGCCACGGCGTGCAGCTCTACGTCTTAAACTCTAGACCGCTGAAGCTCCGTCTGAATCTCCTCCCCCCAGACACCAGTTTAAGACTCTAGCCTTGCTCCACCTCTTCCTTTGCTCTTTCCTCCCCTGGGTCCGCCTGTCCGCTGGGGTCTTGCCCTTTCTAGACTCTTCTGACGCTGAGTCCCCTGAGTCTTCCCGCTCCCTCCGGCGGGCTTTAGGACCTGGTTCCCAATCCGGGTTTCCTGCTGTGCCGCGCGCCTGTACATTCGAACTTGGCACGCGCGCCCAGCCGGCAACCTTCCTTCTGACCGTTACACTGCTCCTGTCACTGCTTCCCCCTTTGGAGAGGCTAGCTGGACCTGACTTCCCCTCCGTTCCCTCACTCTGCGATAGAGGCGTGGCCAGCCCTGATTCATCTTCTCTCCCTGCTGGAGGAGAAGCTGGCCCTGATACATGGGACTCTTCCCCCCCACTACGCTCTGGTGGAGGAGCTGGTCCCGATCTCCCGCTGCTGCTTTGGGAGTCCCCGCTGGCCCCCCTTGCCCTGGCCATCGGCGCCCCCCTCTGGGAATCTTCTGAATCGCTGGAGAAGCTCATGGAATCTCTTGGGCCACTTTCATACTCCCCTACGCTGCCCTCCGACTCTTCCCCTTCGCTCTCCATTTCCTCTCTCCCCTGTGCCTCTGCTCCTGAGCCCCTGACACGTGCGCTGCTCTGGTTCACCAGAAGTGGCTTAGTCATGCTGGCCACATGACCTGGAAGCTGTACGCCGGCTCCCTCGACCAGTAAAGCGAGATGAGCGCCGCAACCCCAGAGTCGGCCACGACTGGACCTAATGGTCAGGGTCCCTTTACCTTTTTTATAGACACCCTTGCCCTTCAAAGCTGGACCTTAGGATGGTGGGTCCTTCTCTGGGAGCCCCCTGCAGATAGGGTTCAGCAGAGGGCTGCCCTGACCACCCGCTTCTTAACACCTGCTCTTGATATACTGCTTGCAACTGTTTGTTCACTGACTTATTGGCCTGGATGACATTTCAAGGTTCTCCTTGGCAGCTCAAAGTTTGAATTCAAGTGATCAGAGGATGGTGAGATCCAACGACATCTTCTTGCTTGTTGGCCTGATATGGAGAGAGCAGCATAATGTCTTGCCTTTTGTGTGTCCGGGTATCTGGGTTTGATTATAATTCTGTCTAATGTGGGTATAATGAAATGGACCCATTGCACTCCAAAGGACTTGGCTTAGCTTTTTGCACAGATGTTTCTCGTTGCTAAATCTTCAAACTCAAGCAGATATTATGTAGCAACATCTGCCTGGAGTTATGATGTGACAATTTTGGGACTTCACATTGAGAAAGAGAGGGGGGGGAGGAAGGGATATTTATTTTTAATATATTCTGCATATTCAAATTAACTTAATTTATTCTTCTACTTTAAATATATACTCTTTTGAAACTGCAGGTTGTAACAATAATCCTGCCAATGTTCTTATCTGTTTACAATGTATCTGTAAATATTCAATAAACCATTTTCATTCTTTTATAAAAAGTTTGTTATCTGGGTTTTTTATTTCTCTGGTAAGTTTTGCCATTTCTGCATATTCCTTAAGTTTTGTGTATCCATTCTTCCTTTCCTGCGACTTCTACTTCTTTCCATTTTGGGGCAAGTAGCATTATTGCTGCTGTAGTAGCAAACACAAACAAGTTTCTATACAGTTTAAGAAGTTTTGTCCCTATAATTCCCAAAAGAAAAATATTGTTTTACAAACATTATTTTAAATATCCTTTTCTATTCATGATATATCATTTCCCAGTAAGCTTTAACCTTACTACAAGACCACCACATGATAAAAAGAACCTTCTTCCTCTTTACATTTTCAACATTTATTTGATTTAGATTTATACATTTTTGCCATTTTTGCCAACGGTTAGATACCACTGATAGTTTATTTTCATATAGTTTTCTCTTAAACCATAACATGCTGTAAATTTTATATCCACATTCCACAATCGTCCCCATGCTTCCATGTCTATATTATGACCAATTTCTATTGCACTATGTATCATTGGGGATTTTATTTCCTCATCCTTTGTCTCCCATTCCAATAATATTTTATACATTATAGACAGCACTTTTACATTCCATTCCAACAGGTCTCTCTCCAGTTGTGATATTTGTTCCCCAGACCCTTGTAGCCTATCTTTCTTAAATACTCCATTCAAATGATGATATTGTATCCTTGTTGTTAGTTTTCCTGATAATTCCTTATTTTTTATAAATTAATACTTTCCTCCCACTTGTTTTAATAATTTTTTGTAAGTTGTCCACCATTCTATCATATTGTAATCCTTTTATGTGAACCGCCCTGAGACCTCTAGGTATAGGGTGGTATATAAATTCAATTAATAATAATAATAATAATAATAATAATATTCTTTTTCTTTACCTCTATAAATTCCAGCATTGAGAGCCAAAGTGGTTCCCCTCTAATAAATGCTTCTATTTATCCCATATTCTATACAATTCCACCCCCTAATTATATGATTTATAAATCCTTTATGTACTTTCACCTTTTCATACCATAATGAAGTGTGCCAACCAAAAATATTATCATGACCTTCTAAGTGTAGAATATGTGAATTCTCTAATGTTATCCATTCCTTCAACCAAGAAAGACAGGATGCTTCCATTTTGTATCATTGCAGCAAATGACCAATGGGTCCAACAGCAGAGGAAGCTTTTATAATTAAATGAGTGAATTAAATCCCATTTTATTTCACCTCCCCTCAGACTCTTTGTATCAGTTCAGCAAGAAGCCATCAATGGGTCCAACAGTAGAGGAAGCAGAGGAAGCTTTTATAAATAAATAAATGGACTTTATAAATGAAAAGTGGAGCAATAGACTGGGTGGGATTGGCTCTCATTGGTCAGCCTGCTCAGCGCCAACCTCTTTCCTCACCACACTGTTCTGGAAAGTTGCAGTGACACCCCTGTTGGGAGGATGCCATTGTAGTGTTGTGCCAGCCAGCCCCTCCTGCATCGTTGTGCCGCCCCTTTTAATTAACCACATTTTCATCAGGTTTTCCATCAGGTTTTCCACATCATCCGCAAATGCCCTCCGTTTGTAAGTTTGAAGACTCACTTGGAGGCTTCGTATATCATTTTCCCTAATATCCCCACACAACACTTCTAAAACCAAAATAAACAATAATGGTGAAAGTAGACAACCTTCTCTTGTTTCCTCGCCAATAATGCATTTTTCTTATAAAATTCTGTTTACTGTTTGCAAATCGCTCTGTATATAATGTATTTATTCCTCTCACAAATTTCTCCCTGAACCCCATTTTATCTAGTAATTCCCGCCCCCAACTCCAAGAAGCATTACACTGGGTAACCATTTTTTACTTTTTGAATGTTGTCTAGATTTCTACAACTGATTAATGTATTTTTGCACTGCTGAATCAGGAAATGGCATCCGTTTCTCTCCATCAGGTCAGGTTTACTGTAAACTGAAGGGTGGGCATTGATAAAGGTAAGTACACGTGAATTGCATGTTGCTTCACCATTTTTCAAACTTCAGTGCTTGAACTTCCGTTTCTTGGAACTCCTGGAATGCTCAGCGGCAGGGAGGTCTCTCTTCAGAGTCCAACAGTAGTCAGCCATCATGACTGTGTCCCAGAGACCCTGATACCTGGTCTCCATATCTTTCATGTCCTGATGGATTCTCTCCCCCTGCTCATCACTCACTGAACCCAGGTTCTCAGGAAACTGGTCCAGGTAGTGCATCTTGATGCTCAAGTTGCAGCCCAGAGCCTTGATGAACTGCTTGATTAAGCCAAGCTTGATGTGCAGCGGTGGGAAGAGTATTCTGTCTCTGTCCAGAGGGTCATTGATGACGTTCCTTTCTTTGCAAGGCACCAATTCCTCCCGCACAGGCCAGTCCTTCTTCGTGTCATGCTGAGCACGGTCCCTACTTTCCCACATGCACAGAAAACATGGGTACTTGGTGAAGCCAGACTGTTGTCCCAACAAAAAGTTCACCATCTTCAGGTCAACACAAACAAACAACTTATGCTGATCATAACCAATTTTCTCCAGCACATACTTCACCGCTTCATAGTTCTCCTTCAGTGTACTCGAGTGAGCCAGGAGTATAGAGGCAAACTGGTTGCCGTTGTGTAGCAGAACACGTTTCAGTGATCGCTTGCTGCTGTCAATGAACAGTCTCCAATCTTTGGGTTCGTACTGTGGCACTCCAAGCTTGAGCAGAAGCTGCGCAATATCTGCACAGTACACCAAGCCCTTCTCTTCCGAGAAAAAACGGAGGTACTCTTGATGCCTGTTGCTGAAGAAGCTGATGCAAGCACTGTCAGAGAGGTTTTTTTCCTTCAATCTAGATGCCAACAGTTTGGCAGAGTCCTTTACAAGCTGAGGTCGCGAACTAGATCATTCAACTCCTTTTGGGAAAATGGATGTGGAGCATCATCTTCAAGAACCACTTCTTCTTCTTCGAGGTTTTATAACTTCAAACTGATCCCTTTTCGACATAATCACCCAGAACTATCGGACCTGAATACTTCTTGTCATTAAAATAATCATTTCCAATCAAAACAATTATTCGACATGACATTTTACCCCCACCAACTTCTTCTAAAATGCTCCAGACAAACGTACATGTGAACAAAAACGTGAAAAAAACCGACATGTGGCCATAGCTCAAAAACTTGAACTGATTGAGCAAAACCAATGTGATTTTTGGATTCAGCGCATCAGATTCGTCCTAAATCAACTGAAAAAATGCAGACAACAAATTTGTTGTTGACCAGTGAATTATCAAACGCTTTCTCTGCATCTAGAAAAACCATGGGTAATTGCTAATCATTTCTTTTTTCAAAATATTCAGTAGCATTTAATACAATTGCAACATTATCTTGTAACTGCCTCATCGGCAGAAATGCTGTCTGGTCTTCATGTATTAAGTTTCCTAACACTTGTTTGAGTCTTCTTGCTAATATTGCTGCAATCTATTTATAATTACAATTAAGAAAAGTAAGCCCAAGACATCACCTGCTGGGAACAGGAAAGGAATCATCGTTCTTCATGAAGGTGCTTCGGTAGTTGGAAGCATCCGTAAGTTCTGTGAAATGTGTTTGAAATGGTAGAACCTCTATTTACAACCGCCACCACTCGCAGAAATTCTAAGTTGCGACCACGGCAAACCCGGATGTAACTGGCGGGTTTGCTGCCGTTCGCGCCTGCACAGAAGCGGGCAACTGTTGCCCGTGCCTGCGCACAATGGCGCCTCTCCCAGCGACCTGTTTCGCCATAAGGACGGGCCTCCGGAACGGACTGTGGTCGCGAGTAGAGGTTCCACTGTATTGTTAGAAGAGAATTTATCATTGTAATTTAATGTAAAGATCCTGAAATGTTTGACGTGGACGGGGGGTGGGGTGGGGGTGATTTGTGCAGCCTATACATGGTTGTTGTTGTTGTTTTCTACAATCAAGTGGCATATATATATTGTGAAATAATAATAATAATAATAATAATAATAATAATAATAATACCCCGCCCATCTGGCTGGGTTTCCTTAGCTACTCTGGGCGGCTTCCAATAAAATATTAAAATACAATAGTCCTTCAGATATTAAAAGCTTCCCTAAACAGGGCTGCCTTCAGATGTCTTCTAAAAATCTGGTAGGTGGTTTTTTCCTTTGACATCTGGTGGGAGGGCATTCCAAAGGGTGGGCACTACTACAGAGAAGGCCCTCTGCCTGGTTCCCTGTAACTTCACTTTTTGCAGTGAGGGAACTGCAAGAAGGCCCTCGGTACTGGACCTCAGTGTACGGATAGAACGATGGGGGTGGAGACGCTCCTTCAGGTATACTGGACGGAGGCCGTACTGGACGGAGGCCGTTTAGGGCTTTAAAGGTCAACACCAACACTTTGAATTGTGCTCGGAAACGTACTGGGAGCCAATGTAGGTCTTTCAACACCGGTGTTATGTGGTCTCGGCCGCTGCTCCCAGTCACCAGTCTAGCGGCCGCATTCTGGATTAGTTGTAGTTTCCGGGTCACCTTGAAAGGTAGCCCCACATAGAGCGCATTGCAGTAGTCCAAGCAGGAGATAACTAGAGCATGCACCACTCTGGCGAGACAGTCTGCGGGCAGGTAGGGTCTCAGCCTGCATTGCAGATGGAACTGGTAAACAGTTGCCCTGGACGCAGAATTGACCTGTGCCTCCATGGACATTAAAAACAGACATTTATGACACAGCAATATTAGTCATATCCAGTCCTTTTTTTCTAGAAAAAGAGGTGACAGTACTCACCATGAAGTTGTTAAGGTAAGTGCCACACTTTTATACAACAACAGCAACAACAACAACAAAGAGGTGCCGGTACTGCATACCCTTGTGTACCCCCTGGGGGGAAAAGCTAGGCCAGTACCCTGACATTGCAGCACAGGTGAGTACAGCCCAGTCTGCATTCATAGGGCCCAATACGTGAAGGAGGGGGGGTCTGTTAGCCAGGAAGCCTCCTTTTGGTGTGATGTTGAGCAGTGCAGCGCTCTTACCTTAGCAAAAGCAATTTCATATCTGTAACTGACAAAGCTGCAGCAGAATCTCATGACTCCTGCACTCTCACGTTTGCTTTTTACAAGTCAAGTTGCAGTGTGTGCTGTTTGCAGAATGGGCCCCTTCATATGAATTGATTACTAGATGTGGAATTAAAAACTACCAGAAGGAGAGCTCTGCAGCTGGATCAGTCCAGTGGCCCGCATCCTGGCCCTCAAAGTGGCCAACTAGATGCCTGTGGGAAAGCAGCAAGCGGGACCTGAGTACAGGAGCCCTCTCCCCTCCTTCGGTTTCCAGCAACTGGTATCCAGAAGTATTGCTGCCTCCACCTGTGGATCAGTAGCCTCCTATGAATTTGTCTGATCCTCCTTTCAAGCCATGTAAATTGGTGGCAATTGCTGCCTCTTGGGGGAAAGAGTTCCATACATTAACTACGTGCTGCATGAAGAAAGACTTTCTGTCATCTTTCCCGAATCTTCCAAAAAGGGAGCAGGAATAGACTAAAAAGATCCTATATTTGTGTGCTTTTGGTGGCATCAGAATATGCCGCTGTTGCCTAGCTGCATGGGACATGTGCTAGGAATAGCAACTTCCACCTTCCTGAGCTGCCTTTGCTCTTCTTTGCAGATGATGGTGAATGTTCCCCTCTTCGCCGGCAACCCCCCACTTCAGGAGCACCTGCGACTCCAGCTACCTGCCTTTCTACAGCAGGTGCGGCATAAACAGTGTTGTCCTTGATTTCGGGATTAATAGTTTACTCAGGGCTGGACTTCAAAGAAGCTTTGTGTAGAGGCTGAGAAACAAAAATCCATAATGGACTGGCCAGGCCCTTTTAGTGATCATGTCACAATAATAATTTTCAGGTCTGCAGTCTCCCTGCTGTGGGGATTTGGGGAGTCCTTGTTCAAAGTCTTTATTTGCGGCAGCCCTATGAAGCCGCAGAGATATTTGGCCTTTTCTATCAGTATTGTCTACTCTGACTGGGACTGGCTCACCATTGTTTTGGGCTGAGAAAAGTCTTTCTCATTACCTGCTGATGGATCATAATATCTTTTTTTCTTCTAGGCACCCCTTTGGCCAATTGGATGTTGGGGTTTGGATGGAATGCTAAACTCAGTATTACGTTCATCCGCATTGGGCTGGTGTGGTCCCCACTCCGACTCTTGACACAGCCACGCGTGTTAGATATTGGAAGCTTTTGCTTCAGTTTTCAACATGCCATACTTAAGGCTAACCACAGTTCAGTTGGGCTCAAGTATAAAAAGAAACTGTGGTTAGTTGAAAAACAAAGCAAAACTTGTTTGAAGGCAGCCTTTCCATTCCTGACTTTTTCTCTGGTTCCCTTGCTATTATTTCGTTTACATTCTCTGTTAGAGTTTATTGCTGCTGCCATTTTATTTGTAGATTTATTGATTTGTGGTTGTTGGTTTTTTTAAAAAAATTGATCCTATCGTGAGCCACCTTGGGTGCCTCATATTGATAATGATAATCTGTTGTTAATTTGAGATACCAGAGATTGAATCTGGGACCTTTTGTATTCAAATTGTGTGCTCTTCTGCTGTGTTTGGGTCTGCAATAACTGCAGTTGACAGACACAGGGAGTGGCATGCCTTGGTGGCAGTTGGTGGCAGTTGAACTGATATTAAAATCCAGTGTATCCAGTAACTGAACAAAAAATGAAAAAGGAGGTTGCCCAGTGCCAATGAAAACCCCTCAAAGGTTGAATATCACCAGATGGTAAAAAATGCAATTATTTGAATAAAATGCAGGATGGAAACAATCATATTTTAATAAAATAGTCATATTTTAGGTATAGGATTGTTTAGAATAGCTATGAGACAGAATCACTTAAGCTCTCATCTGAAAGCTCAGTTAACATTGAAAAACTTCTTGTTTTGAATTTTACCAAGAGCTACGTTATAAGTGAACAATGGTAATCTATAGGATTAGAGGTTGACAGCTGACCTTTTTCAGGCTGAGGGCTGCATTTGACCCATGGTGGAGGGGGCATAAAAACCTTTTGGCATAATCAAATCACAGCAGTAGCCATTAGTAAAACTGTGAAAGTAATAATAACAAGACAAATTGTGTGGAGACGTGTGAAAGAAGGCCAGATTTGGGCTGTGGGTTAAGCACCCCTGCTAGAGAAACACAGTGCTGGCCGTTCAGTGACAATCTAGCAGTTTCACAGTACTGGCAGTAGTATCAAACCCTTCCGGTAGCCAATACAGTACCGTCAAATTTTACACAGGGGTAAAATGCATCTACTCAAACCCTTGCAACGTCCCCCACAGAAGCATCCCTCGCCTTCAGGAGTCAGTGAGCTGAGTAGGCCTTGAGCTGTAAGCAAAAGCATAGAACGTTTGAGCTCTCTGCTTTGCTTACTGAGCAAGGCCTGCTCAGCACGCCGGCTCTGGGATGCAAGATAGCACAGGCCTATCAGAGATCTCATGCGATCATTTCCAGGCTTTCTGAGCTGGTGTGCCAAGAGGACCTTCTTGCCTGGTGTACAAGGCAGAGAGGTTTTTCGCACCAGAAAAAACTGATGTGCATTTCATTTGTGCAGTTTCAACCAGCTGGCCTTCAACCGTGCAAGGTTGGAATTGCACTAGTTAAATGCGTTAAAGATGTGATTGAATTGTATCCCAAATCTTAAGCTTTCTTTATGACTAAAGGACCAGAGTAGAAGACATTGAAGAGAAGCAATCCACAGTTCCCTTGAAACCGGTGGCTCACTTGTGATTTTTGTCGCCCCCACCCCAGATGCAGAACCCTGATTCTCTCTCGATCCTGGGTGTTATGTATTGAAGTTTCACCCTGAGCCAGCAGGGGGATACTGTAGATAGTTTTCACTCAGGTCTGTAGATAGTTTTCACTCAGGTCCACGTCAGTTATTTTAGGCGGGAAATTCTGGGTTGTTGTTGCTACAATGTTGACAGCCAGCTGCCTATAAAAGCAGGCCGGCTGAGCTGTTTGCTAGTCAGTTCTATTCCAGCTTACAAAATAAAGAGCTCCTTTGGAGAAATCGCTGTGTCGTCTGCTATGTCAACCCACAACTTAACGCTGGCGACGAAGGTGGGATTGATGGACATCAGAGCACAGCCAGATGTGGCCAGCCTCTGAACTGAGCTGAATCACTGAGCTGAATCACAGAGCGAAATCACAGAGCGAAATCACTGAGCGAAATCACTGGACAGAACCAATTCAGAGCTGACTGTTCTGGCTAAGAGCACTGTGTTCCATCCATCGCCCTTCACGCCGGCATCGGAACCATGGCTTCACTTGTGCCTCTACCGCCGTTTGCGCCAGCCTCTGAATCATGGGACTCCTACCTCGCTCGGTTCGACTGCTACCTCCAAGCCAACGAGCTGACAGAAGTATCAAAGGAGCGGAAGCGGGGCCTATTCCTCAGCCTCTGTGGGTCTGAGGTGTTTGAGACGGCCCAAGCATTGGTTGCGCCTGAAGCAGTCCAGGCAACACCGTGGGACACGATCCAAGAGAAGCTCCGCAACCACTACACACCAAAGCCGTCCAAGATTGCTGCCCGCCATGCGTTCTACCACCGGAACCAGGCAGAGGGGGAGTCAATCAACAACTACACCACCGCCCTGCGACAGGCTGCAATGCACTGCGAGTTCCGAGACTTAGACGATGCCCTGATGGATCGAATCGTCTGCGGGGTCCGGGACATCCATCTGCAACGGCGTCTCCTCGCCAAGCCAAACCTCACGCTACAGAAAGCCATTGAGGAGGCTGTGGCCTCAGAAGCTGCTGAACGCTCCGCCCAGGAGATCCGCAAGTCCAGCAGCCCGCGTCTTGCTAGGAAGCCAGTTCTGGTGCATCATGAAGAGGCCAGCAGTGATGAGGCATCCTCCAGTGAAGACGATGACGTGCACCAGACAAAGCCGGAGCACAGGAAGTTCCAACAGAAGTCCAAGGGCCAACCAGAATGTGCCGGCTGCGGAGGCAACCATTCCCGTGCCAAGTGTCGATTCAGAGACGCCATCTGTAGGAAGTGTTCCAGAAGGGGCCACATCGCTAAGGTCTGCCGATTGGCTCCGTCTAACACCCACCCTTCACCGACTCGCAAGTCCAAGTCTTCACTCCAGTCTGCCAAGGAAAGTTGTTTCGCTCTCACCAACTGCCGCTGCCCGTCTGGAACCACGATTGGCCAAACCGACTCGCCTACGCGACGCAAGCTGAACGTCACGGTGCTCATTGAAGGAGCTCCATGTGACATGGAGATCGACACCGGGTCTGCCCTGTCCATCGTGTCTTGGAGCACCATCAAAAGACTGGTACCCAGAGTGTCCAAAAGGCAACTCAACTCTCACCGCGTACACCTGAGAGTCCCGCGTACACCTGACATTCCCGTGGTAGGCGTTGGCCGGTTCCGGATCGCCTTCAAGGATTTTTCAGGCCTGCTCCGGTTGGTGGTGGTCGAAGGTCAGCGGCCAAGCCTCCTAGGGCTAGACTGGTTTGATGCCCTCAGCCTGGAAGTCACCGGCATCAACTGCATCTCTAACGCAGAGACTGAGGGTCTGGTCAAAGACTTTGCCGAGGTTTTTGACGGCACCTTGGGGCAATATACAGGTACGCCCATCTCCTTTAGCCTTGATCCACAAGTCGCCCCCATCAAGCTAAAGCCACGCCGGGTTCCCTTTGCTCTCATAGATAAGGTGGACGAACAACTGGACAAACTGATCGCCCAAGGAGTTTTGGAGCCGGTTGACCACGCCAAGTGGGAAACCCCCATCGTCACGCCTGTCAAGCCAGACGGGTCGGTGAGAATCTGCGCTGACTACAAGTGCACGATCAACAAGGCACTTCAGCAGCACGCTTATCCGGTTCCTGTTGTCCAACACCTGCTGCATTCCCTGGGTGAGGGTAAGGTCTTCGCTAAGCTGGACCTTGCCCAAGCCTATCAACAACTGCCCGTCGATGATGCCACTGCTGAAGCCCAGACGATCGTCACCCACCGAGGGGCATTCCGTTGCCACCGGTTGCAGTTTGGGGTGAGTGTGGCTCCTGGCATCTTCCAAAGCCTTATGGAGCGTCTCCTGCAAGGGCTTCTGGGCGTGGTACCATATTTTGATGACATCTTGGTGTCCGCAGACTCACACCAGCAGCTGTTCGAGCGCCTCTGTGTCGTGCTGACCAGGTTCCAAGAGGCCGGGCTCAAGGTAAAGAGGGAGAAGTGCCAGATGGCCGTTCCACAGGTAGAGTTCCTGGGCTATCTTATCGATGCCTCCGGCCTTCACCCGACCACATCCAAGATCCGCGCTATCCAGCAGGCCCCCATCCCAAAGAACAAGACGGAGTTGCAGGCGTTCCTGGGGCTGCTGAACTTTTATAACATGTTCCTGCCCCACAAAGCCACAGTGGCTGAGCCTCTTCACCGACTCCTTAGCACAAAGACGCCTTGGGCCTGGGGTCATCGGGAGACGGCGGCCTTCAACGCGGTCAAGGCTCTCCTTTCATCGGACCGTGTGCTGGTACAGTACAGTGAATCCAGGCCGCTGGTCCTTGCCTGCGATGCCTCACCTTTTGGCATCGGCGCTGTCCTTAGTCACCGTTTTCCAGACGGAAGAGAAGCACCGCTCGCCTACTTTTCCAGGACGCTATCTCCGACGGAACAGAATTACAGCCAGCTCGACAAGGAGGCACTGGCACTTGTGGCTGGAGTGAAGAGGTTCCATGAATACCTCTATGGCAGGACTTTTGACCTCATCACTGACCACAAGCCACTCCTGGGCCTCCTCGCTGGTGATCGTCCAACTCCACCGGTCCTCTCGCCACGCATGCTGCGATGGACTGTTTTCCTGGCTGCCTACCACTACCGGCTCATCCATTGCCCCGGGGAAATTGATGGGCCATGCCAACGCCCTCAGCCGTTGCCCTCTTCCAGCATTTGTGGAAGACCCGGCTCCAGCTTCATCGCTCCTCCTGATTGAGGATCTTCCGGCAGCGCCTGTATCGGCTGCCACTGTGGCCTCCGCGTCTGCCCAGGATCACACCATCAGCCGGGTGCTCAACTGGGTGTGGAGGGGGTGGCCACAAGGGCCTTTTGCATCAGAGTTCCAGCCCTTCGCAACCAGACAACATGAACTCTCAGCTCATCGCGGCTGTCTGCTTTGGGGAGACTGCGTCGTGATTCCCCAGGGACTCCGTCAGCGTGTCCTGGAGGCTCTGCACGTTGGCCACCCGGGAATTGTCAAAATGAAGGCGTTGGCTCGGTGTTACGTCTGGTGGCCTAATATGGACGATGCCATCACTGCCTGGGTGTCCGCCTGTCAAGCGTGCCAAGAGTCGAGGCCTGCACCACCGGCAAGTAAGGGACACACCTGGGAGACGCCAAAGACACCCTGGTCGAGGGTGCACATCGATCTGGCTGGCCCCTTTCATGGCCGGACCTTTATGGTAGTGGTGGACGCCTATTCCAAATGGCTGGAGGTGGCCCTGATGCCCTCCACCACTACCAAGGCCGTCATCCGGGTGCTGCGAGGCCTGTTTGCAACGCATAGGTGTCCTGATGTCCTTGTCTCCGACAACGGACCGCAGTTCACGTCAGGCACATTTGACTGGGCATCCGCCATGCCCTAACGGCACCCTTTCATCCATCCAGCAACGGGCAAGCGGAGAGAATGGTGCGCTCGGCAAAAGAGGCACTGGTGCGCCTGGACCGGGGAGACTGGCACGAGTGGGTCGCCGAATACTTGTTCATGCAACACATCACCCCTCATGCGGCCACAGGGCGGAGTCCTGCTGAACTGCTTATGGGCCGCCGCCTCAGGTCACCGCTCGACCGGCTGCACCCGGACTTTGCCGTGGCCGAACCCCCAGGCTGTGCCAACGCGCCACGGTCATTTGTCCCAGGAAACCAGGTCTTTGCCCAGAACTATATGGGGGACATTCCTTGGGTGCCAGCCACAGTAGTGGGGGTCACTGGACCTCGCTCGTACCAGGTGGCACTCGAAGACGGACGCTTGTGGCGCCGGCACATAGACCAGCTTAGGCGCAGGGTTGGGGACTTGGACACTACCGTGGTGCCCCCAACTGCGCCTGTGGCACCCTCCACACTTACAGAGGGTGAGGCTCCACCTACACCTCCCTCGCAAACTGCCAGCGTGGAGCCGAACCAAGCCACTTCAGAGGGTCTGCCAGACTTACCACAGACTCAGACCACTCCTCTTGCGGAGGCTCCACCCACAGCAGCGGATCCAGGGGATTTTGTTTCAACGCCACCTAGGGTCGCACCACAGCCTCAGCAAGAACTGTGTGGCCCTCCGGACTTGGCTACCAGTCCCCGGCGGTCTGGCAGAGTTTCCAAGCGCCCAACTTATTTAAAGGACTATGTTGTTGGACATGTATCACTGTTGGTCTAAGTATGGGAAATGTAACCGATATGCTTTTGTGCCTAATTGAACCATTACGCGTAGTGCTGTATATAAGGAAACCATTACGATTGTAACTAACGCCTTATCTCGGTGGGGAGGGGTGTTATGTATTGAAGTTTCACCCTGGGCCAGCAGGGGGATACTGTAGATAGTTTTCACTCAGGTCTGTAGATAGTTTTCACTCAGGTCCACGTCAGTTATTTCAGGCGGGAAACTCTGAGTTGTTGTTGCTACAATGTTGACAGCCGGCTGCCTATAAAAGCAGGCCGGCTGAGCTGTTTGCTAGTCAGTTCTATTCCAGCTTACAAAATAAAGAGCTGCTTTGGAGAAATCGCTGTGTCGTCTGCTACAACCCTCGTGCCATGCAGGCCCTGCTGCAGATCCAGCAGGGGCTCCAAACGCTGCAAACGGAGGCCCCGGGACTGATTTCCAGTTAACGTAGGAGCTGACTCAGGCCTTGGGGGCACTATTGCAGGGTTCAGCTTCTGAAGAAGGGCAGCAAAGCAGCAGGAGGTTCTTGCTCCTCCTGCTTTCAACTACTAAGATCAACATAGATGTCCTTTCTGTGGGCGTCCTGGGAACAACACAATGCATAATGTTTGCATCAACAATATATGTGGCAAGCCTGTTCCTGGAAATTCTGTGTGTGATGTAATACTGAGGCATCTGATCAAGGCCTGTATTTTAAAATGAGCTTAAAGATATATTTGCAAATGTTTGTATGTTTCATGGCAGGTAGAAACCAGCTAAGTACTTTGGCAGCTGTTTATCTTCCTGCTCTCCTGAAAAAGGGCCCCCCTGATTTATAGCAGTAGCAGGAGACAAGATTCTCAATGTTGTAAAAGGGAATTACAGGGTGGGAGCAAATGTTACACTGGCCCTACATATTCACAATCAAGCTGCAAAAACACTAATTAAGAGTTGGTAAACAGTAAGATTTATTGTTTAACAGAAAATAATACCATGTGCCTCTCATCAGACTCTAGCCATATTTTCCTAAGGTTTAAGGTATACTGAGAGAGTTAAAGGGCAATAAATTTTGGGAAGAGCTAATGGGAAAAGCAGCTGGCTGGGAAAGGGGGGCGTAAACTGAAGAGGCTTCTTTTGAAGCTGTTTTTTACTGAGTTCCTTTTTACTTTGCAAAGGCCTTTTCTTCTAAAAAGCTATCTATGTTATGTATGAGATTTGTTGGCTTAATGTAATTAGGCAAAGGATTTAGAAAGTAAGAAATGTTAGATTCTTATGTTAGATTCTTATTTCATTGATGGTATGTGAGAATGTGAACCCAAGATCTCTGCATAGATAGAATTTAATACCACAAGCCATTTGTTTTAGCCATTTGTTTTAGAATGTAGGGGCAACAGGGGCAAAAGGAGATCTGGTAATTAAGGTGCCTTGTCGAGGCAAATGTAAGATATATGGCTACTTGTCTGCCATTTATGGATAGAAGGAAATATAGCTCTTTGTTTCCCATAAAAGGTAATAGGAAATGGGTGTATCTTTTATGACTGGTTCTAGCAAACAGCCAATAGGAATTTCAACCAGGCTGATTGGACAGAGGCAGCCAAAGGAGGAACAAGGGGGCTGGGCTGAGGAAATATAAGTGCTGGCCCTCAGGGCTGGAAGGCACAGAGCTTTGGTAATCATATACCACTGTGCCTATCATTTATTTGTCTGGCAAATAAATTATTATTTTAATTTCTCTATTGCTGCGTTGAATATTTCATTCCAGCTAAGCGTTAACCACAAGCAGGGTGCTACAATACAGCGGGGTAAAGACAATACTGTTTCTGGCTTTTTGTTACGTTACTTATTAAGACTTTCTACACTGCCTTTCATGTTAACATCACAAGGCTGTGTAGAAAAGGGGAAATTGCATTTAAGCTTAGCTTACGGAATGCAAAAGTAACCAGGGTTAAGTCAAAACAGGCATTGTAATAACTCAGTTGGTATCAGTGTCCAGCAAAGGCCTGAAAGAATCAATCGATACTTTTTTTAAGCAGAGACTGAAATGCAACCAGTGTTGCAAACTGGAAACAACAATTCCTGCCTTTGTAGATTTCCAAGGTTTCAATTCTTTTTTGAGTAGACTCCAGAAATTAATAGGCCCAAATTAGTCACATCAGTTAACATTAATGGGTCAACTCTTTAACACTGGCTACAACCAAGAATCTGTGGCAGACTTAACCATATCTCCCCTGTTCCAGTAGCTGCAACACTCTGTGATTTTTATTGTGGCCAACCTCTGCAGAAGGCTTGCTTCAGGTCCCTAAAGTCGGCCGCCTTCCCTCAGGGATTTGCTGCCTTGCGCTAAGTAGCTTTCGCCCTGTCTCATCTTGCAGCCTTGGGACTTTTGGAGCCCCTCGCGTCCCTCCACCCTCTGCCGGAGGAAGCACAATCCCCGAGACCCCCATCTCCTCCGCTTCAACACCTGCTAGTGCCTCTCCAGCTGGGGACAGCAACCCCCACCAGCAGCTCATGCAGCACATGATCCAGCTACTGGCCGGTGCAAATTCTCAAGTAGGTAGTGGCGCATTTCTGTCCTGAGTCTTTGTCCTTTCTTCCATTGACCCCTTTTGGTTGGGTGTAGTTCAGTCTCAGGCAGACATATGAATCTGATGTTTCATCGCACAGCCCAGCACTTTCTACTCCTGTCTGGCACAGCCTTTCTCAACTCTGCTACTGGGTGTATAAAAAACAAAGTGCCATCTCAAGGGCCGTGGTCCCAAGCTGTATAGGGACTTGCATGTTAGTACCAGCACCTTGAACTTAGCCTGGTAGCAAATGGGCAGCCAGGGCAAAGCCCACAAGTGAGGTGTTATTTGCTGGTGTTAGTTGGTCCCCACATGCAACCAAGTTGCTGAGTTTACAACAGCTGCAGCCTCTGGATAAACCCCAAGGGAAGCCCCTCCATAGAGCATGTTGCAGTAATCCAACCATGAGGTTACCAATGCATGGACCACTGGTCAAGCTATCGCAATCCAGGAATGACCATACTGTCTTAGTCGCAGAAGAGAGTATCTCACAGACTACAGTGATCTGGGTGTGAAAGGGCTGCTGGAAGCCATGGGTGCATGAGGACAGGGGTTGCAGTTGAGGGGTTTGGGTAGGCCGCTTGGTCTGTGCCAGATTACCTGCCTTGAGCGATGCTTGCTGTACAGTTCACCTCTTCTCTCTCTCTCTCTCTCTCCCCTCCCCCCCCCCGCCCCATGGCAGGCGCAGAGTCCAGAGGTCCGGTTCCAGCAGCAGCTTGAGCAGCTCAATGCAATGGGCTTCATCAACCGTGAGGCTTCAGGCGCTCATTGCCACTGGGGGAGACATCAACGCCGCCATCGAGAGACTCTTCAACAAACACCATGTGGGGACAAAGTTACATTACAAAAGCTAATTAAGCATGCAAATAAAACAGAATTACAAAGGAGCACATCCAGCAACCTCTGAGGTCACAAACAAGCAATATACATGATAATAAGGCTGGCAAGGAGGAGAGGGATCTTTATCACCTTCATGTGAAAATCTGTTCCCTGGCCCTAAGATTGACATATGAGAAAGGCTATATCAAAGAAGCTGCCCACTATCTTTTATGTGCCAGGACGCCTGCCTGGTGAAGCAACTGGCAACTGGGCTGCGTACGTGACTTTTCAAGAAAGAGAAATGGAACAGGGATGCAGAGGTGTGGATTGATCAAAAATCATATCAAAATAGTTTAAACCCAGTCAACGCAATGCTTTCATTGCTGACGCAGATGGCTTACTCTATATTTGTTATAATTCCTCATAGCAATCCCACCTGATCACTACATCTCTGGATATTTGCACTCCTACAGCGGAGCATGGACATTAGCAGGCAATCTTCAAGGCTGTATTTTTTGGGTGGTTTCCCCCAACCCCCGCTTTTGGGGGGAGCTGCCGTGCCTGCATGAGAGGGGGTGGGTGGGTGGATAGTGGATTAACTGGTCGGCCTTGGCCCCCATAAGTGATACTCTGCATCCTCACCAACTGTACTGTATTTTCTACTCACCAAATAACAAACCCTTGTGGTAAAAAGACATGTTCCTTGCCTTTGCTCTGTGAATGGAGATATATTTTTCTTTTCCATCTCTTCTTTTTAGTGAGTGGTTTTAAGGCAAGGGAAGGCACTTGGGTATCATGGCCGCCGAGTAGTCTTTAAGTGAACTCCCCCACCACCACTACTTATGGGTGAGGGGCAGGATTGTGAGGTTTCTCTTTTGGAAGTCCCCAGACCCAGCAAACAATCCATATTGCCTTCCCCAAGTGTCATGAGTGGGGCTCCTCAACCATGCTTAGGTATCCCTTCTGCCTTCTGAGGTGTGTCATAGCTGTGATGGCTTTGCCTGTTGCTTCCGCCACCCCAGAACAAGATGGCCGCCCAGGAGGAGACAGGTCAGACCCCAATGGCTTCTTCTCTGACTGGACCCAGTGTTTTGAGGCAGGGACGTCTCATTCACCCACTTATGCTACATGTGGATAAGTAATGCTCCTTTCTGTGTCAACTGAGTTTTTCCTTCTTCTCATGGGTAAATCGAGCATTTACAAAGAGGTAAGGGACTCCTTCCCTCATAGTAAAGACAGAAGGGGGATTTCCTATTCACAGAAAGCCCATAAGGGAAAGAGTTGGTACCATCCAGGAGACGTACGAGAAGGAGATCATGACTACCCAGCATGGCCAGTGCTCAAGGATGATGGGAGTTGTAGTTCAGAAACATCTAGGGACCCAAGGTTGAGACCCAAAGAACACCGAGGGGCCAAAAGTTCTCCTCCCTGCAAACACTGAAATTGAAGAGTGCTAGTAAAACAATCCTCTCTGATTCAAGCAAGGCCCATCACAAGTGAGCTGCTCTTCTGTGCCCTTTCCCCCACAGTGTAGGAGTGCAAATATCCAGAGATGTAGTGATTAGGTGGGATTGCTATGAGGAATTATAACAGATATAGAGTAAGCCATCTGCGTCAGCAATGAAAGCATTGCGTTGACTGGGTTTAAACTATTTTGAAATGATTCTTGATCAATCTACACCCCTGCATCCCTGTTCCATTCCATAGTAGTCTTTTTAGTTAAAAGAATTTCTTTTGATCTAACTTTGTCCCGAATCCCTGCGGCGGGGTGCGCTCCCGCTGCTCGGTCCCAGCGCCTGCCAACCTAGCAGTTCGAAAGCACCTCCGGGTGCAAGTAGATAAATAGGGACCGCTTACCAGCGGGAAGGTAAACGGCGTTTCCGTGTGCGGCTCTGGCTCTGGCTCTGGCCAGAGCAGCGATGTCACGCTGGCCACGTGACCCGGAAGTGTCTCCGGACAGCGCTGGCCCCCGGCCTCTTGAGTGAGATGGGCGCACAACCCCAGAGTCTGTCAAGACTGGCCCGTACGGGCAGGGGTACCTTTACCTTTTTAACTTTGTCCCCACATAGGTTTGTGAAAATGCTCAGAAGAAATCTGATTGGTTCTTAGGAAAACTCTGTAAAAAGCTTTTTTGTGAAAGGGACCCCTGACCATTAGGTCCAGTCGTGACCGACTCTGGGGTTGCGCGCTCATTTCGCTCTATAGGCCGAGGGAGCCGGCGTTTGTCCGCAGACAGCTTCTGGGTCATGTGGCCAACATGACTAAGCCGCTTCTGGCGAACCAGAGCAGCGCACAGAAACGCCGTTTACCTTCCCACAGGAGCGGTACCTATTTATCTACTTGCACTTTGACGTGCTTTCGAACTGCTAGGTTGGCAGGAGCAGGGACCGAACAACGGGAGCTCACCCCGTCACAGGGATTCGAACCGCCAACCTTCTGATTGGCAAGCCCTAGGCTCTGTGGTTTAACCCACAGCGCCACCTGCACCATATTACCACATTCCTAAACCATTTGTTTTCTTCTCAGCTGAGAGGTTAAGTGGGTTGGCCGAGGATGTTCTCTTACAGGTGACAGACTGTTCTTGTATAAAAGCCACCAGCATTGGCTAAGGCGAAGTCCTTGTCTCTGTGCCTCTGAGTTGAAGGGAAATGGCATTTGGTGGAACTCTGTGGATGCTGATATTATATACAACTATTTTCATTCATTTCTTGCTGTTAGTGTGGGGAGTTTCTTATACTCTTGCCAGGACCCACGTGCCTCGAAGAATGAGCCGTCCTGCACCATTGATACTTTTAAATCTCTTAGTGGGATATGGATTTGTACTGGTAAGTTTATTTTACATATATTACAGGGATGAAGCGACACCTATTAAAAAGGGCTGCAACATTTGAAATATTTTAGTTTAGAGAAAAGGCAAGTAAGAGGCGACGTGATAGAAATGTTTAAGATTATGGAGAAAATAGAGAGAGAAAGGTTTTCCTCCGTCTCTCACAACACTAGAACTTGTAGACAACCCAATGAAGCTGAATGTTGGAAGATTCAGGACAGATAGAAGAAAGGACTTCTTCACACATAATATATTCAGTCCATGGAAGTCACTCTCACAAGAGGCAGTGATGGCTGCCAAGTTGAATAGCTTCCAACGAGAAATAGAGAAATTCATGGAGGCAATAGCTATGGATGCTTATTAACTAGCTCTGGCTCTAGAGATGGAGGCAGCAATGCTTCTGAACACCAGTTGCTGGAAAACACAGGAGGGGAGAGGGCTCCTGTGCTTGGGTCCGGGTTTGTGGGTTTCCCATTGGGGCACCTGGTTGACAGCTGCGAGATGCTGGACTAGATGGGCCATTGTCCTAATCCAGCAGACTCTGCTTTGAGGCATTCCCAAAGTAAAGGACGGATTGAACTCTGATTATGAAAATACACACAGAGGCTTGAACCAGCAAGGTAAAGGTAAAGGTACCCCTGCCCGTACGGGCCAGTCTTGACAGACTCTGGGGTTGTGCGCCCATCTCACTTAAGAGGCCAGGGGCCAGCGCTGTCCGGAGACACTTCCGGGTCACGTGGCCAGCGTGACAAAGCTGCATCTGGCGAGCCAGAGCCGCACACGGAAACACCGTTTACCTTCCCGCTGGTAAGCGGTCCCTATTTATCTACTTGCACCCGGAGGTGCTTTCGAACTGCTAGGTTGGCAGGCGCTGGGACCGAGCAGCGGGAGCGCACCCTGCCGCAGGGATTCGAACCGCCGACCTTTCGATCGGCAAGTCCTAGGCGCTGAGGCTTTAACCCACAGCGCCACCTGCGTCCCTTGAACCAGCAAGACTGGTTTCTTATAATAATAATTCCTGTCCACCCTCCAGCCCAGGTCGTTTTATTCACAAAAGAACTTTTGTCACCGTGTTCGTAAGAACAAGAACCAATCAGATTTCCTCTGAGCATTTCAACAAACCCCACGTGGGGACAAAGTTAACCTACAAAAACTAATTAAGCATGCACTTCTGGGGTAAACAAAACAGAACTACAAAGGAGTGCATCCAGCAACCCTGGAAGTCACAAACAAGCAATATACATGATAAGAAGGAGGCCAGGAGGACAGGGATCACTATCACCTTCATGTGAGATCTATTTCCCGGCCCTAAGATTAACATCCTAAGATTAACATATCAGAAAAGCTACATCAAAAGAACCTGCCCACTATCTTTCACAGCCCAAGATGCATGCCTGGCATAGCTGTCAACTTTCAGATTTGAAAATAAGGGATCAGCAGCCAAAATAAGGGATCACAGGTCCCAAAGTAAAGAGCTCAGCTAATCTGTAGGTGGGCTTTTGCCCTTGCAGACAATCGTGGCACCCTCTTTTCATGTTTCAGTCATTTTGCTTTGGTGTCTTGTAATGTGCTGCCACCCAGTGGCCTTCCTGGCAAATCGCATCAGGTAATTCAGAGGTGGATCCCAACATAACCTTTGCTTCTCATTCCGCCCCCCTGACCGTTGCTTGGTAAGTGCTGCAGTTACTTTCCATAAGCAGACCTTTCTCCTTTCCCCAGACCAGCTCCGCCAGGGCTATTGCTCACTTCCAAGCCTCAATATTACCACACCGTCACCTCTTCACTGGGAAGCACCGAGCAAAGGCGAGTCCCCAGGCAACGCGGCCGATTTGATCGGCACAAGGCATGCAAGCTCCATCCCCCAGTCGTTCTTAGACTCCTTATTGGGTGAGCAACACAGCCAAGCAACCCAGTTGGAGCCTCCCTCCTCCCTGGCTGGCAGGGAGGGAGGGAGAGGAGCTGCTTCCTTTGAAACCTGGGAAATTTATGGGACATCATCAATCCAGGACAGCAGCGGGAAACAGCACTGGGATAAGGGAGTTTCCCGCCAAATAAGGGACAGTTGACAGCTGTGATGCCTGGCAAAGCAACTGGCAGCTGGGCTGTGTACGCAAGCAGAGAGAAATGGACAGTAGAGGAAATGGCCAGAGATGCAGAGGGTTGTGGGATTTGATCAGAAATTACTGTCAATGAATTAAACCCAATCAACACCATGCTTTCACAGCTGACACAATGGCTTGATGCATATTTTATAATTCCTCATAGTAATCCAACTTTATTGGCCAAGGGAGCCGGAGTACAGCTTTCGGGTCATGTGGTCAGCATGACTAAGCTGCTTCTGGCAAACCAGAGCAGCGCACGGAAATGCTGTTTACCTTCCCGCTGGAGTGGTACCTATTTATCTACTTGCACTTTGGTGTGCTTTCGAACTGCTAGGTTGGCAGGAGCAGGGACCGAGCAACGTGAGCTCACCCCGCCGTGGGGATTCGAACCACCCACCTTCTGATTGGCAAGTCCTAGGCTCTGTGGTTTAACCCACAGTGCCACCCGCGTCCCTTATAGAGGGTGGGAGGCTGGCCCAAATCTGAAAACGCGATGCTGCTGTCCCTTAGAGCAGCTTGTTATTGGTCCTGGGGAAGGCTGAGAGGAGGCGGGGAGGGAAAACGGGGAACTTTCCTTGGGCAAAGCCAGTTTGAAGAAGAGTCCGCCTGCGCCCGGCAGGCAAGGAAAGGGGGTGGGAGTGGAAACACCCAAACACAGACACGAGGCTTAATTTTTATTATTAGGAGGCATCCGGGGCATAGGAAGGGGGGTGCGATGGCGGCAGCCCGCCCTGTGTGTCATCCCTGAGGTGGGGTGGCAAAAGGCACACTGCAGGGGGCTCGCCCTGCTGCCCCATGTGCAGCAGCTCGAGTTGCCGCCATTGCCCACAGCAGATCACCGCGCGCCCCCCAGCTCGCCCCCCCCAGGTGCACGGCATGGCAGCTGCTCCAGGCGTCCCTGCAGCTAACTCTACCACTGACTGAAATTGTTGCCCCGAAGCGACAGGTAAGTTTCCAGGTCAGTGTAAAAATGCTCTGAAATGCTGCTGTTTGATTTGTTATCTTTTCTTCAAGAGGCCTCTTTCCCTCTCCCCCCACTCTCTATCTCCAAATCCCCGGGCAGGTTGAATCCTAATAGCGAGTTGTCCTACCCAGTACACTTACTCAGAAATGTATCCCATTGGTTTTAGAGTTTACTCACAAGTAAGGGTAAAAGGGTCGCAGCTCACATGCAAATAGTTATGCCTGTCATAGGCAACCTCCGCCCTCCAGCTGTTTTGTGAATACAACTCCCATCATCCCTAGCTAACAGGACCAGTGGAGCTAACATCTGGAGGGCCCAGTTGGCCTATGCCCGAGTTATGCTTTAGGTACCACTCTGGCGGGAAGGTAAACGGTGTTTCCGTGCGCTGCTCTGGTTCGCCAGAAGCGGCTTAGCCATGCTGGCCACATGACCCGGAAGCTGTACTCCGGCTCCCTCGACCAGTAAAGCGAGATGAGCGCCGCAACCCCAGAGTCGGCCACGACTGGACCTAATGGTCAGGGGTCCCTTTACCTTTTTTATAGAAACCCTTGCCCTTCCTAGCTGGACCTTAGGATGGTCGGTCCTTCTCTGAGAGCCCCCTGCAGATAGGGTGCAGCAGAGGGCTGCCCTGACCACCCGCTTCTTAACACCTGCTCTTGATATACTGCTTGCAACTGTTTGTTCACTGACTTATTGGCCTGGATGACATTTCAAGGTTCTCCTTGGCAGCTCAAAGTTTGAATTCAAGTGATCAGAGAATGGTGAGTTCCAACGACATCTTCTTGCTTGTTGGCCTGATATGGAGAGAGCAGCATAATGTCTTGCCTTTTGTGTGTCCGGGTATCTGGGTTTGATTATAATTCTGTCTAATGTGGGTATAATGAAATGGACCCATTGCACTCCAAAGGACTTGGCTTAGCTTTTTGCACAGATGTTTCTCATTGCTAAATCTTCAAACTCAAGCAGATATTATGTAGTAACATCTGCCTGGAGTTATGATGTGACAATTTTGGGACTTCACATTGAGAAAGAGGGGGGGGGGAGGAATGGATATTTATTTTTAATATCTTCTGCATATTCAAATTAACTTAATTTATTCTTCTACTTTAAATATATACTCTTTTGAAACTGCAGGTTGTAACAATAATCCTGCCAATGTTCTTATCTGTTTACAACCAAGAAATGAAATTGAAAAGCCAACTTCTTGGGATAGAAGCAATAACCTCCTGTATGAATTGACCAGAAACCTCCAATGAATTATTCACAAAAAAAAATTAAGTTAGACTTATGGACTACTAGCCAGCACCAGCGCAGCACACAGAAACGCCGTTTACCTTCCCGCTGGTAAGCGGTCCCTATTTATCTACTTGCACCCGGGGGTGCTTTCGAACTGCTAGGTTGGCAGGCAGTAACACGAATGCAACGCCTTATAAAGAGTTAATGAATTATTAAATCCGGAGGGCAGAAAGAATTACTTGCACACTGCCAACAATGAATTATTCAAGCTTCCAATGAATTATACACTTTTATTAAAACCCCTAAATTATTTAAAACGTAAAGACAGCCACTTCTCAAGTATGAAGTATTAACACTCAGCAAAGAGCTGAATTAATTACACCCAGGGCACAGCGTGTCATTCAAGTATCAGGCAGAGTAAGAGGTTTCAAAGGACTCGGGTAGCCACAGAATAACTGATAAACTGCTATTGAGGCTAATTGGAAAAGCAAGCAGTCACTGAGAGTAGTAGCTAGCTAGCGAAATACAGGAACAAAGTTCCCAAAATTAACTCAATATAGTATACCCACTCCAAAAGACAGCTATGTAAATCTGTCCCTTAAGGCTGAGAAGCAGCTGCTTGCTGCCTGTAGACAAAGGGATGTAAATCAATGAATTAAAGATGAACGTTCAGATCAATTAAATACCGCTGCGAACTGCACTAGATTCCCCACGATCTGCAGTGATGAAACCAGGCACTTCAAACAATTATCTGTGAGAGGAAAAAAAGGGGGGACACCCGCCACTCACAATGCGCGCCGGCGCCGATTATTAATGTGCCCGGTCACTCAGCCCCCGAGATCCCCCCTGGTTCTCCCAACTCCCGAAGCGGCAAACCTTCCGCGAGCGCTGTAGCAGCTCACGACCGTAGATCTTTCCATCGCAGCTTTCGTGCAGCGGTGTGAGTCTTGGCTAACCCTGGAAGCCGACCTAGGAATCCCCGACTCGCTAGGGTGCAGCGGCGCGAGACCCAGGAGAAGCGTGCAGCCCACTGCGGTTAACAGGAACTGCGGCGCTAGGGGAGCCCCGCAAAACGTACAGAAAGCTCGGCGCTGCCTGACGAAGGGTTTCCGCCGCTTCTCTCCTAGCTCCCAACAAGCTGGGTCCTTGTTTAATAATCCGAAAAAGCAAACGCAACTGGCGTAGCGCCTGAGACACAGGAGCCGGTATAACCCTAAGAGGGAGGCTTCCGCGGCTCAAAAATGCCCTCCAAGTGGCCGCTCGAGGAAACCTGAAACAACAAAGGAGGAAACACGCGGACCGAAAAAGCAACAAGGAAACAAGCAGCCGTAAGACGAAGATCCAACCGCGGCTGCTGCAAAGAAGGAAAAGGGGCGAACCAGGGCTGCCCTGACCTTAAGTGCCCTTAGATAGGCCCGCCCCTTCCGCCAGCCGATTGGCTGGCGCTGTGGAAGATGAATACTAATGAGCAACCCTGAATCCCACGGGGCTGGCGCCAGCCCCACGACAATGTGGATGGGGGCGTGAGCCCGCAACCCCCCCTTAGTTCGGGAGTGGCTTTCCGGAGCCATGAGCGCAGCTGGGGAAACCACAGTAGTATCCAAGACCCCAACCCTGCGCCTAAGCTTCAATAGGAGATAATCATAAAAGTGATTTCGGTTCAAGTAAATTTTGATAGATTGTTTTCTCTTAAACCATAACATGCTATACATTTTATATCCATATTCCACAATCATCCCCATGCTTCCATGTCTATATTATGACCAATTTCTATTGCACAATGTATCATTGGGGATTTTATTTCCTCATCCTTTGTCTCCCATTCCAATAATATTTTATACATTATAAAGGTAAAGGTAAAGGTACCCCTGCTCGTACGGGCCAGTCTTGACAGACTCTGGGGTTGTGCGCCCATCTCACTTAAGAGGCCAGGGGCCAGCGCTGTCCGAAGACACTTCCGGGTCACGTGGCCAGCGTGACATCGCTGCTCTGGCGAGCCAGAGCCGCACACAGAAACGCCGTTTACCTTCCCGCTGGTAAGCGGTCCCTATTTATCTACTTGCACCCAGAGGTGCTTTCGAACTGCTAGGTTGGCAGGCGCTGGGACCGAGCAGCGGGAGCGCACCCCGCCGCAGGGATTCGAACCGCCGACCTTTCGATCGGCAAGTCCTAGGCACTGAGGCTTTAACCCACAGCGCCACCTGCGTCCTTTATACATTATAGACAGCACTTTTACATTCCATTCCAACAGGTCTCTCTCCAGTTGTGATATTTTTTCCCCAGACCCTTGTAGCCTATCTTTCTTAAATACTCCATTCAAATGATGATATTGTATCCATGTTGTTAGTTTTCCTGATAATTCCTTATTTTTTATAAATTTATACTTTCCTCCCACTTGTTTTAATAATTTTTTGTAAGTTGTCCACCATTCTATCATATTGTAATCCTTTTATGTGAACCGCCCTGAGACCTCTGGGTATAGGGTGGTATATAAATTCAATTAATAATAATAATAATAATAATAATAATAATATTCTTTTTCTTTACCTCTATAACTTCCAGCATTGAGAGCCAAAGTGGTTCCCCTCTAATAAATGCTTCCATTTATCCCATATTCTATACAATTCCACCCCCTAATTATATGATTTATAAATCCTTTATGTACTTTCACCTTTTCATACCATAATGAAGCGTGCCAACCAAAAATATTATCATGACCTTCTAAAGTGTAGAATATGTGAATTCTCTAATGTTATCTGTCAGGGAACTGACATCAGAACGAGAGGTGGAGGCAAAGCTCCACAGCGATGCAGGAGAGGGGACCAGCAGGGGGGAAGGAATTCAGCGTAACACCGGTAGAGAAGGGGGGGAAATGGAGGATTCGGAGAGAGGTCTCCAAGACCCTTCACCCGAGACTAGTGGGGAGAGCGCGGACACGCCTCTGCCTTCCCCTTACTTGCGCAGACGAGTTCCGCGCAGGGAGAGTAGGAGGAGACTTGGCGTCAAACAGCTCTTATGCTGGAAGAGGATCAAGAAACGCCCACTGACGGATTCTGCAAGTGACTGAACGGCCACGGAGTGTGAGCTGTCAGCCAAAGCATGGTTGGCCAGGCGATCTAACCAAAACTGAAGGCAACTTACGCACAAGTAACCCCTTACAACCATTGCATTATCCATTCCTTCAACCAAGAAAGACAGGATGCTTCCATTTTGTATCATTGCAGCAAATGACCAATGGGTCCAACAGCAGAGGAAGCTTTTATAAATAAATGAGTGAACTAAATCCCATTGTATTTCAACTCCCCTCTGACTCTTTGTATCAGTTCAGCAAGAGGCCATCAATGGGTCCAACAGTAGAGGAAGCAGAGGAAGCTTTTATAAATAAATAAATGGACTTTATAAATGAAAAGTGGAGTTATATGAGCAATAGACTGGGTGGGATTGGCTCCCATTGGTCAGCCTACACAGCGCCAACCTCTTTCCTCACCACACTGTTCTGGAAAGTTGCAGTGACCCTCCTGTTGTGAGGATGCCATTGCAGTGTCGTGCCAGCCAGCCCCTCCTGCATCGTTGTGCCGCCCCTTTTAATTATCCCTGATAAACTCCTCAGGGAGGGAAGAGGCACAATGATTTTGTGTGGGAGGGCAGGCAAACTCCTATGCACGACTTTCCTTGGGAGGAGAAGATAAGCAAATTCACACCCACCAATGCGTATCCACTCCCTGTGTGAGGAACAACAGTGTCTATCAGGAATCCAGGATAGCTGCAATGTTTTACTCAATTACAAAACTATTTCTTTTCTTCTCAACTGAGAATTATATGGGTTGGCCTAGGATGTTCTTTTCCACATGGCATAGATTGTTCTCCTATAAAAGCCACCAGCATTGGCCAAGGCGAAGTCCTTGTCTCTGTGCCTCTGAGTTTAAGGGAAATGGCGTTTGGTGAAACTCTGTGGATGCTGATATTATATACAACTATTTTCATTCATTTCTTGCTGTTAGTGTGGGGAGTTTCTTATCGTCTTACCAGGACCCACCTTCCTCGAGGACTGTCCTATCGCCCAATAATACTGCTTTACGATTTCTTAGTGGGATATGGATTGGCACTAGTAAGTATATTTTACATATATCATGGGGATGAAGACACCTCTATAAAAGGGGCTGCAACCTTTTAGAGTCAATAAAATAATTTAGAATAATTCTTTTTAAAAATGCTAATGAATTTGAAAATATTGAAACCAATCTGATACCCATTCTTGAATTTCTTCTAACTTTTTCATTTTACATGCATTACCAGAAAAACATAGTATGTCTCTATAAGTACCCCAATTCTCTTGAATGTTTAATTTCCTTAGTGTATTGGCTTCAATAGGAGATAATCATAAAAGTGATTTCTGTTCAAGTAAATTTTGATATCTGGTCAAAAATTTTTTATCTCCCGCCCTCTGCTGCCCACTACTTTCTTTCTCTTATAAAAGAAAATCACCAAGCTGCTTTATTGCTTCCAGTACCTTAACCACATTTTCATCAGGTTTTCCATCAGGTTTTCCACATCATCCGCAAATGCCCTCAGTTTGTAAGTTCGAAGACTCACTTGGAGATTTCGTATATCATTTTCCCTAATATCCCCACACAACACTTCTAAAACCAAAATAAACAATAATGGTGAAAGTAGACAACCTTCTCTTGTTTCCTTGCCAATAATGCATTTTTCTTATAAAATTCTGTTTACTGTTTGCAAATCGCTCTGTATATAATGTATTTATTCCTCTCACAAATTTCTCCCTGAACCCCATTTTATCTAGTAATTCCCGCCCCCAACTTCCAAGAAGCATTACACTGGTCAACAACAAATTTGTTGTCTGCGTTTTTTCAGTTGATTTAGGACGAATCTGATGCGCTGAATCCAAAAATCACATTGGTTTTGCTCAATCAGGTCAAGTTTTTGAGCTATGGCCGCATGTCATTTTTTTACCTTTTTGTTCACATGTACGCTTGTGTGGAGCATTTTAGAAGAAGTTGGTGGGGGTGAAATGCCATGTCGAATAATTGTTTTGATTGGAAATGATTATTTTAATGACAAGAAGTATTCAGGTCCGATAGTTCTGGGTGATTATGTCGAAAAGGGATCAGTTTGAAGTCATAAAACCTCAAAATCTTCCATAAATTGGTGTGCTGTTGATGTGACTGGGATCAACAGAAAGAACTGGAGCAGCCTCAAGTATCCTGATCTTCAATCAGCACGTCGTCCTGTAGCTCATTGTGATGAAATTCCAGTGCCTATCTTCGGAGAACTTCCTGACATTATTGACGAAGATGCCTCCAGTGTTGAAGGACATGAAGAAGAAGAAGTGGTTCTTGAAGATGATGCTCCGCATCCATTTTCCCAAAAGGAGTTGAATGATCTAGTTCGCGACCTCAGCTTGTAAAGGACTCTGCCGAACTGTTGGCATCCAGATAGAAGGAAAAAAACCTCCTCTCTGACAGTGCTTGCATCAGCTTCTTCCGCAACAGGCATCAAGATTACCTCCGTATTTTCTCGGAAGAGGACATGGTGTACTGTGCAGATATCGCACAACTTCTGCTCAAGCTTGGAGTGCCACAGTACGAACCCAAAGATTGGAGACTGTTCACTGACAGCAGCAAGCGATCACTGAAACGTGTTCTGCTATACAACGGCAACCAGTTTGCCTCTATACCCCTGGCTCACTCAAGTACACTGAAGGAGAACTATGAAGCGGTGAAGTATGTGCTGGAGAAAATTGGTTATGATCAGCATAAGTGGTTTATTTGTGTTGACCTGAAGATGGTGAACTTTTTGTTGGGACAACAGTCTGGCTTCACCAAGTACCCATGTTTTCTGTGCATGTGGGATAGTAGGGACCGTGCTCAGCATGACACAAAGAAGGACTGGCCTGTGCGGGAGGAATTGGTGCCTTGCAAAGAAAGGAACGTCATCAATGACCCTCTGGTGGACAGAGACAGAATACTCTTCCCACTGCTGCACATCAAGCTTGGCTTAATCAAGCAGTTCACCAAGGCTCTGGACAAGGATGGTGACTGCTTCACTTACTTGTGCCAGGCTTTTCCAGGATTGACCATGGAGAAGTTGAAAGCTGGCATCTTTGACGGTCCACAGATCCGTCAGCTCATCAGAGATTCAGAGTTCGGAAAGTCAATGAACAAAGTGGAACTGGAAGCGTGGAAGGCATTTGTTCTGGTAGTTAAGAACTTTCTTGGCAACAATAAGGCCAGAAACTACGCAGAACTTGTCAACAACATGCTGACTGCTTTCAGAAACCTGGGCTGCAACATGAGCGTCAAGATGCACTACCTATTTTCACATATGGACCGGTTTCCTGAGAACCTGGGTTCAGTGAGTGATGAGCAGGGGGAGAGATTCCATCAGGACATGAAAAAGATGTAGACCAGGTATCAGTGTCGCTGGGACGCAGTCATGATGGCTGACTACTGTTGGACTCTGAAGAGAGACCTCCCTGCCACTGAGCATTCCTGGAGTTCCAAGAAATGGAAGTTCAAGCACTGAAGTTTGAAAAATGGTGAAGCAACATGCAATTTACGTTTACTTACCTTTATCAATGCCCACCATTCAGTTTACAGTAAACCTGACCTGATGGAGAGAAACGGATGCCATTTCCTGATTCAGCAGTGCAAAAATACACTAAATCAGTTGTAGAAATCTAGACATAATTCAAAAAGTAAAAAATTGTTGCCCAGTGAATTATCAAACGCTTTCTCTGCATCTAGAAAAATCATGGGTAATTGCTAATCATTTCTTTTTTCAAAATATTCAGTAGCATTTAATACAATTGCAACATTATCTTTTAACTGCCTCATCAGCAGAAATATTGTCTGGTCTTCATGTATTAAGTTTCCTAACACTTGCTTGAGTCTTCTTGCTAATATTGCCATAAACCTGTAGTAAAGTTAGTCTTATTTAGAAAATTATTCTTTGGTCAAGTAAAAGGAGTGAAGCCTTGTGGGAGTTTCATCCGCCACAAGGACCCTGGGAAAGAAGTTGTGTATCTTTAAACTCTAGATTAGATGGCTCCTTAGCTGAAAGCTTTATTGGAACCAAGGAAGCCTTGATTTAATGAAAGACCTAACACCTGAGTTTGAGAGTGTAAACATCCCCTCTCCCCCAGTGATGCTATCTGTCCTTGAATTGCTTGGGAATGTGTATCTGGCTAATTTCCACGGAAGGGAGGAAACCCTTTGATTTAAAGTTTGAATTCCAAATTGGCCCAGCTGTCAAGGGGTAAATTGATTGACCAGCAAGCCGGTCATTGGTGTATTCAAAAATAATTTGAGTCTTATGATTGGCTTGAAAGTTACGACGCCTGGTGCGAATTGTGAATAAAGGATCAGGGAATTGTTTGAGAAATGGCGCTCTCTGCCATTGTTCTGCAATCCGCATAGAGGCCCGGCTCTGATGTTCCATCTTAACAGCTGTTGTTTTGCCTTTTGAAATGGAGATCATCAAAAGCCTTCAACTTGCAGAGTCCTAAAGATTTCAGCTATCCTATTGTGTGTTAGAGCTTGTGAGTATGTATAGCTAGTTCTATTATGCAATGTTCTTATTTTCTTATCTGTAATGTTCAAAAGAGTGCCTGCTACTCTAGCATGTTTTTTATGTTATTTTTAAAATAAACCTTTTAAGAATGAAACTGTTTTAGTTGGTGTGCCTTTCCGGAGGGAATAGCTAAGTCCTAGCCTTACGCTTGGTTACACTCTACCGTAGAACTTCTGCCTGCAAGTCTGTGGATGCAGCTTGCGGAACAGGGGGACAGCCAGGTTAAACGGGTCACAGCCTTCTCCCTGGGTTGTGATTCTGGGTCCCCTGGACAAGAGGGAGTGGTGGCAGCCCTACCGGGTCGTATTTGTTCTGTTTTGGAAAAAGTAATTAGCCCGCCAACCTTGCCCTGGGCGTCCTAGTCTGGCCGGAGAGCAGAGACAGGAGATGGGAGGGGCAAGCGGTTGGGGGTGAACATTACTACAAGGTCTATAATTATTGACTTGGGTGGGTCATGATCTTGTTTTGCTACCAATGTGATATTGGCATACTAATAATAATACTAATTATATTATTTTATCCAGCATAAACATGCTGCCTCATAATACAATTTCATATCTGGCAGGGCGAAGCCTCCTCTTTCTTTAACATCTGTCAATAACTTAAATTTTATTCTAGGCTTCTTTCCCTGCCAGATATACCTTGAGATCGCTTTTTGCCATTCTTTAAAAATTCCTATACCCTTTAGTATGGGTATAGTCTGAAACAAAAATAACATCTTTGGTAGCACCGTCATTTTTATCGTGGATATTCTTCCCCAAAATGATAATTTCATTCTGGCCCACACCTCCAGATCTTTCTTTATTCCCTTCCAAACCGGGGCATAGTTATTTTGTTACAAATCTATATTCTTAGGTGATAACCAAATTCCCAAATATTTAACCTTTTTTACCACCTCTATCTCGGTTTGTTGCTGCATTAATTCAATCATATTTTGTTCCATATTTTTTACAATCATTTTCGTCTTTTGCTTATTCAGTCTGAATCCTGCCACCTTTCCAAATTGTTCCATCTCTTCCAACACTTCCTTTATACTTTCTGTTGGCTCTTCCATAGTCATTACCAAATCATCGACAAAGGCTTTAACTTTATACTCATTTAGCCCTACTGTTACCCCTTTTATTTGCTTGTTAAGTCTAATTGCATTTAGTAAGACTTCCAGAACCGTTATAAATAACAATGGCGATAATGGGCAGCCTTGTCTTGTTCCTTTAGATATTTTTATATCTTCGGTAATCACATTGTTTACTATCAATTTTGCTCTCTGCTCAGTATAGATTGCCTTTATGCCATTGAAAATTTCTTGTCCCACCTCCATATATTCTAGATTTTTCAACATAAACTCCCAAATCACATTATCAAAGGCCTTTCCTGCATCCACAAACATTAAAATTGCTTGTTTATCGCACCTATCAGACAGATATTCTATAACATTGATTATATTTCTTATATTATCTCTCATTTGTCTGCCTGGTAGGAAGCCTGCTTGATCTTTATGTATAATTCTTGTTAGTATCTTTTTCAATCTCTTCGCTAAAATTCCAGCAAAAATCTTATAGTCCGTATTCAATAATGAAATAGGCCTGTAGTTTTTCACTTGGGTTAAATCAGAGTCTTGTTTTGGGATTAGTGTAATATATGCTTCTTTCCATGTTTCTGGGATGTCTCTTCCTTTCAAAATATTGTTCATGACTTCAATCAGCGGGGTCATCAGCACATCTTTCATCTCTTTATAGTAGCTAGATGTAAACCCATCTGGACCCGGGGCTTTCCCTCTCTTCAGCTCCCTTATCACTTCTTTTACTTCTTCTTTTTCTATTGGGGCATTTAGTTGGGCTTTTTGGTCTGTCGGGATCTTCCGCACCATTTTGTCTCTTAGATATCTTTCTATTTTCTTCTTATTGTTCCTTTCCTTGTTTTTATATAGTTGCTTATAAAAGTCCAAGAATCCTTTCCTTATTTCTTTTGGATCAACTGTCTCTTCTCCGTTTATTTTAATTTTGTTAATTGTGCTCTGTTCCTTTCTCTTTTTAAGTTGCCACGCAAGCCATTTTCCTGATTTATTTGCAAACTCAAAGTTTTTTTGTCTTAGTCTTTTGATGTTCCACTCCACTTCTTTATTTATTATCATTGCAAACTGTGTTTGGAGGATCTTTATTTCCTGCTTTATCTTCACATTCTTAGGTTTTTTAATCAGTTTTTGTTCATTGTCCATAATCTGTCGTAAGATCTCTTTTGTCTTTTTTTCCTTATTATTTTTCTTCAATGAATTTTGCTGAATAAGAAAGCCTCTCATTACTGCTTTGCTTGCGTCCCAAACAATACTCGTTTTCGTACCTTTGTTGACGTTGTCCATAAAATATTCAGATAATTTCTTTTGTGATTTTTCGACTATCTTCTGATCATCCCACAAATTATCATTCAATCTCCATCTAAAAGTTCTTTCTTCGAATCCTTTTAATTCCATTTCTATCGGATTGTGATCCGAAATCACTTTCGCTTGAATTTCAATTTTTTGGATTCTTGGAGTCAATTCATTCGATAACCATATTTGATCTATTCTTGACATTGACTGATTCAGTTCTGAGTAATGTGTGAATTGCTTCTCCAATGGGTGTCTGAGTCTCCAGATGTCTATCAAATTACAATTTTTCGTCATCGTAAAAAATGTCTTAGGCAATTTCCCTTCTTTGTTTTTTACTTCTCTTAACCTATCCATTTCCAGTGAAACAACTCCATTCATGTCTCCCATTATTATGATTTTTTGATCCATGTATTCAAATAATTTTTCCTCCAATGATCTATAAAAATCAGTCTTATTTCCATTTGGTGCATAGATCCGACAATTATCAATTTTTCACCTTGCCAACTGATTTGGACAGCAATGATTCTCCCTTCTTCATCTCTGAAAAGTTGATGGGATTCAATTTTGTTTTTAATATATAAAACAACACCTCTTTTTTTTCTCTTTATCCGAAGATATGAATTTGTTCCCTAATCTTTTGTTAATCAGAATTTTCCTGTGTCTCTTTGCCACATGAGTTTCCTGTAAACATATGATGTCTAATTTTTTCTTTTTCAAAAATTGTTCAATTTTATTTCTTTTCTTCTTATCATTCATCCCATTGATGTTCCAATTCCATAATTTTAACGCCATTCTTCTTCCAAATTAAATAAGTTTAATTTATTACTTTACAATCTGTCTACCTCTTCTTCCTCTTCCTCTTCTTCTTCTTCCGATTTTTTTCCATTTTGTTCCTCTTCTTCTCCTGATTCTGACACTCCTCCCTCTGCTCCCTTGCTCTCTTCCTCACCCGCCTGTAATTCTTTATATCTTCTCGTAAATTTCCCTATTTCCTCGGGGCTTGTCAGTCTTCTTTTCACACATTTGTAGAAAAACGAGACTCTTTCAGGGTATTCCCATCTGAAATCGATCTTGTTCTTCTTAAGAATTTGCACCAGTGGTTTATAGGCTTCTCTTCGTTTCAACAGCCTTATTGGTATATCTTTAAAAATGATTATGTAATTTCCATCTATGTATAGTCTTTTCTCTCTATTTCTTTGTAGAATCAAATTTCTCATCTCTCTATCTTTAAATGTGATCAATCACCCGGAAATTTCTTTGTTTTACTTGTCCTTATTTTCATTCTGAATGTGTTTTGTACTGTTTTTGCGACTACTTCTTCTGCTAGCTCCAGCCACTGTGCGATTTCCTTTATTAGCTTCTCTCTTATATTTTCATTTTGTATCTCCGGAACTTGTCTCAGTCTCAAATTTACTTCCCTCTGTCTCAATTCATTCATAGCAATAGTCTTTTATTTCTTCTTGAGCTTTATTTAAATCTACCATCTCACTCTTCATCTTTTCCTCTTCCCGTTTCATCTCCTTCATTTCTTGCTTTGTCCTTTTTAACCCCTCATCTACTCTTTTTGATACCTCCTTGATCTGTCCTTTCAGTTCACTAACTGTCTCATCAATCTTTTTATCCATTTTTCCAATTTTATTATCAACTTGTTCTAATTTTGTCTCCAGATTTTTCTCACTTTGTTTTATTTCTGCAAACATTTTTAAAATTTCGGTTCTAAACTCCGTTTCCCGTTTTGAAGCTCTCCTGTCTGTTGGTGTCCCCCCCTCTGCCCCTTTTTTCAGCAAATGTGACATTTTTTAAATATCACAATAACATACAATATCTGCAAAAACCAATTATTAATTAACAAATACAAAATGAACACCCAATACAGTTCCAGAATATAAACCCAAAATTTTTAGAGCAATAATATAAATTTGATGAAAGAACCAGCTTTGTAACCAGAGATGCTTCCCCAGCAGAAAATTATAAAGTATCCAATTATCTATAAAATAGTTATCTTCTTGCCCCCACTCGGGCTAATCCACAACAGACCAAGTAGGAGATTCAGTTGTAATCCAATTTAGGGTCTCAGTTGTAATCTGCGAGGAGATGTAGAAAAACCAAATAAACTCCAAATTACAATTTAAAAAGAGACTTTAACCCCAAACCCCTTGGAAATGGGGAAACCGCAGAATGCCCAGGAGAGGAGGTCACTGGAAGCAAGTTCTTCAAATCCTAACTTATATCGTCAACAATGGAAAATTCTGAAAAACAACTTGTAGTGTTTCAATCCGTCCACTAGGGGGAACAAATCTTCACGTAAAGTTTATAAAAAATTATCGCACAGACCTCTCTTTTCAGCTTTCACTTTTTCCAGTTCTCTGAGTCCAAAAACAAAAAAGAGGAAAAAAGAATTGTATCCAGAACCTCCAAAAAGACACTGAAATAACTTCTTCTTTCTCTGCCAAAATCCCCTGTATAGTCAAATAAAATGGCGCCGGTAGCTCTTCGTTGACGTGACAGTTTATTCACAGGAAAAAAAAATGGGAAATTAAATCAAAGTTACAATGTCCTCCATTACATCTAAGACTTTCGTTTTGTATCACCAACTCCCTCTGTTCGCCCTTAAAAATTCCCTTCTTTCCTTCTTGTAGTTAAATTATTTTTATACTTTAACTTTAACTGCTTGAAACAGTTTCAAATAGTTAGGGAGAAACGGAAACAATAGCCGCTAGCGGCAACTCACTTTCACTTTCTTGCTCTGCATGAAGTCCTGCGTCTTTGTTGACTCCAAACGATCGCTGAACTCGTAATTTTTTCCTTATTAATTCGAGACTTCCCTTTTTATTTTCCAGCCGAATTCAACCAAATTATATATTATAAGTCCAAATTTCTTAGTTTTGAGAGCGGAGCGCTGTTCCCCCCAGGCTCGGGGCTTCGCTATTCAGCCGCAGCAATGGCTTCCCGATAGCCAGCAGTCCCGTTCCACCGCACTCTTCACCTCTTTTTCAGAGGCTACCTGGCGGCCGGACGGGCTGTTTGTCGGCACCGCCGGGAACCTGGATCTCTGGACACCCACCAGAGGTTTTAACGAAGGGTTTTTTCGCCCCAAAAAACCCCTTTTTAGGCCGAAATAGCTAGGATTTCCCTCCCGGGAAAATCCCTCGCCTGCTTCGGGCGCGCGCTCTACCGGAAGGGTCATGATCATTTCTATAGGCTGGATTAGACGGTCCCAAAATACTTTTTTAAGTATTAAAAAGTTGCAAGTGGAAAAATATCTAATGCTAATTATGCATGCTAAATGTTTTGTTTTAAACAGGTAGGAATTCTGGAAAAAATGGGCATCTGCCATAGATATTCCATAATCAGGGCCATGTGCCTATTCATTCCGATAATGAAGGACTCCAAACTGATCATAAAGGACCTGGTTTTTGATGGGGTGCCTGTGAGGCTGTACTGGCCCAAGACATCACCTGCTGGGAACAGGAAAGGAATCATCTTCCTTCATGGAGGTGCTGGGGTGTTTGGAAGCATCCGTAAGTTCTGTGAAATGTGTTTGAAATGGTTAACTGTACAGTAGAACCTCTATTTACAACCGCCACCACTCGCGGACGTTCTAAGTTGCGACCACGACAAACCTGGAAGTAATGGGCGGGTTTGCTGCTGTTCGCGCCTGCACAGAAGCGGGCAACTGTTGCCCGTGCCTGCGCACAATGGCGCCTCTCCCAGCGACCCGTTTCGCCATAAGGACGGGCCTCCGGAACGGACTGTGGTCGCGAGGAGAGGTTCCACTGTATTGTTAGAAGAGAATTTGTCATTGTAATTTAATGTAAAGATCCTGAAATGTTTGCCGTGGACAGGGGTGGGGTGGGGTGATTTGTGCAGCCTATACATGGTTGTTGTTGTTGTTTTCTACAATCAAGTGGCATATATATATTGTGAAATAATAATAATAATAATAATAATAATAATAATATATTTATACCCCGCCCATCTGGCTGGGTTTCCTTAGCTACTCTGGGCGGCTTCCAATAAAATATTAAAATACAATAGTCCTTCAGATATTAAAAGCTTCCCTAAACTGGGCTGCCTTCAGATGCCTCCAAAAAATATGGTAGGTGGTTTTTTTCCTTTGACATCTGGTGGAAGGGCATTCCACAGGGTGGGCACTACTACAGAGAAGGCCCTCTGCCTGGTTCCCTGTAACTTCACTTCTTGCAGTGAGGGAACTGCAAGAAGGACCTCGGCGCTGGACCTCAGTGTCCAGGCAGAACGATGGAGGTGGAGACGCTCCTTCAGGTATACTGGACGGAGGCCGTTAAGGGCTTTAAAGGTCAACACCAACACTTTGAATTGTGCTCAGAAATGTACTGGGAGCCAATGTAGATCTTTCAAGACCGGTGTTATGTGGTCTTGGCGGCCACTCCCAGTCACCAGTCTAGCTGCCGCATTCTGGATTAGTTAGTTGTAGTTTCCGGGTCACCTTGAAAGGTAGCCCCATGTAGAGCGCATTGCAGTAGTCCAAGCAGGAGATAACTAGAGCATGCACCACTCTGGCGAGACAGTCTGCGGGCAGGTAGGGTCTCAGCCTGCATTCCAGATGGAGCTGGTAAACAGTTGCCCTGGACGCAAAATTGACCTGTGCCTCCATGGACATTAAAAACAGACATTTATGACACAGCAATATTAGTCATATCAGTCCTTTTTTCTAGAAAGAGAGGTGGCAGTACTCACCATGAAATTGTTAAGGTAAGTGCCACACTTTTAAACAACAACAACAAAGAGGTGCCGGTACTGCATACCCTTGTGTACCCCCTGGGGGGGGGGGAAAGCATTGGTCATATCTGTTAATTTCAACAGGTTTACTTTCAGTAGGACTAACTCACAGTGGATTCAACTCACAGTGATTTCAATGTGAAAGACCAAGGAAATGGAGCGTAACAAATAATTGCTCACAGCAGGCAGTGCGTGATGTGTTTCCTTCCCCCTAGGAACCTCTGAAATGATCTGCCGTTCCATTGCCCACCAAACTGACTCAGTGGTTATGTGTGCTGAGTAAGTATCTTCATACTTGTTGTAGCAGAAAAGTTTTGGGGAGGGGGGGAATAAAGAAAAAAAATTATCCCGCCCCAGCCGCGGCTTCAGTGCACCCCGCGCTCCGGGCAGCAGGCTGCTATCCGCAGCCTAGGGAGCCCTGCGGGAAATCCCGCGGGCTCCCCAGCCTTGCTGATAGCTTCCTGAAGCCTGGAGAGCGAGAGGGGTCGGTGCGCACCGACCCCTGTCGCTCTCCAAGCTTCAGCGAAAGCCTGCATTCGTCCCATAGGACACACACAGATTTCCCCTTCATTTTTGGAGGGGGAAAAGTGCGTCCTATAGGGCGAAAAATACGGTATTTCCCCTCAGTTTCTAACCCTTCCCCATGAGCCCAGAAAAAAGCTGATTTTGCCAACATAGTGAATTTGCCAACCTTTAGAATGGGTGTTCATCTTTGTATTTTGATTTTTATGCCTTTGGACCCAATCCCTCTGGCTTTAATGATAAGAAGAGCTCTGCTGGATCAGGCCATTAAATTACTTTTACAGAAAACCACCACATCAACCCATAAAAAGCCATTAGGATTCATCTCCTAAGGCAAAAGGGCCTGTGGTTGAAAGGGAAAGTGCAGCTGGAGTTAAGGTGAACTTCTCTTTGGCAAATAAGCTCAAGCTGTTCCCAACTGTCCCGTCAGCCACACTTACCACCCAATGAGAGCAGTGGTACATTGGGCAATGGGAGAAGTGTCATTTGCCAGGGCTTCAGAGCCCTTTACAAGGCAAGCCTTCCCGACAGTAATGAACATCATCTCTCCCAATGGCTGCCCTCACTGCCTTAGTGCACCTTTGGTGCATGATCTGAAGCCTCCTGGCCAAGGTGGGTGAACAGGAGTTCTTGGCTTTAAGGCCATATGGTTTAAAGTGGGCAGAAAGAGTGGGAAGCAATGATCTCAGGAAGGCATGGTGGGACATACTGGAGGTGATTCAGAACTGGGGTTGTTTTCCTGAGATGGAAAAGGAAATCAAGAAAACATTCAAAATATAGAAGTTGGTTATATTAGGCATGTCATGTGGAAAGTGGCCTGGGGAAATGTGTTTGTCGCTCTCTCTGAACTCTAGAACATGTGGACATTCAATGAAGCTGAATGCTAGAAGATTCAGATAAAAGAAAGTACTTATCCATACAGTGCAAAGTTAAACTATGGAACTAATTCCCACAGAAAGCAGAGATAGCTTCCAATGTGGATGGCTTTGAAAAGGGATTAAATAACTGGGCAGAGTATAAGGCTACCAGTGGCTCCTAGCTATGCTGGCTATAGTCTGCCTCTATGGTCGGAATCAGATTTGACCATCAGCCACTGAGAATGGGATGCTGAACTAGCATTATATTTGGGTGCAGAGCATCAGCCACAGGGGCTGAATGTTGCCCTCTGGGCCACTTCATTTCCCCTCTGACCCCAGACCCCACCCCTGCACCATTGCCCCTCTTTTGCACCATCCTTGAATGGCATCTGACTGGTGTGAATGTGTCTTGCTTGCTTGGTTGGAGGGTAGAGAAAGGTGTGTGGCTGTGTGTAGGAACCAACCTACTTGTCCAGTGGGAAAGTTCGCATTTGCTTTCCATTTTGCTCTCTGGTTCCACCCACAGCTGACATGTGGCCCCCAGGAAGGTTGCATAGAAAGGAATGTGGCCCTAGGGGGGCCACCCTTGATATATATGCCATTGCAGGAAAATGCTGCAAAGTGTATGATGAATGCTGATGACATCTTGCCTTCTCTTTAGGTTTCGTTTAGCTCCTGAGCATCCGTATCCAGTCCCTGTACTGGACTGTTTAACTGCTGCAATATACTTTATGAAAAATGCAAAGGAATATGGAGTGGACGCCAGCTGCATTGCCATTGCTGGGGAGAGTATTGGAGGCACTTTTACTGCAGCCATTTGCCAAGAACTGGTGACCAGAGAGGACCTCCCAAGAGTGCGAGCTCAGGTCCTCATTTACCCATTCCTCCAAGGAATGGACTTCAATTTGCCATCCTATCAGCAAAACCATTCAGTTCCTCCTATGTTCCGGAAAAGAACTGTCAAAGTTGGTTTGACATATCTCACTGGGAAGACAATGAATGTAGATGGAGTTCTGAAAGGCGCCCATGTCCCTCCTGATTTGAGAGAGAAATGCAAAAAATGGATCAGTGCTGATAACATTCCAGAAGAATTTAAAGCTAGGGGCTATGTTCCTGTAAAACCTGCTCCATTTTCAGAAGAACTTTATGAACAAGTTAAAAGAGGTACTGAGACAATGTTTGCCCCCCTTCTAGCAGAGGATGACATAATCCGCCAGCTCCCAGAGACTTTCATTCTAACCTGTGAATATGATGGATTCCGGGACGATGGGCTGTTGTACAAGAAGCGGTTAGAGGACAATGGTGTGCCAGTGACATGGTATCATGTTCAAGATGGATTCCATGGAATAATGGGCTTGGCTGGTTGGGGGCCACTTGAATTCCCGAGCACACAGAAATGTTTGCAGAGTGCAATACAGTTCTTAAAAGATTTATAGAAATGAATGACCTTCTTTGTCTTCCAATGGCTGTCTTCTGCTTCTGTGGAGGGAAATTTTGTTCCTCATTGTGCCAATCCTTAAGTTAAAAGAAAAACTCAGGTCCAAGGTTTTGTCAGGCTAATTTATTAAAATCACCATTGTGTTTGTAAGCACATAAGCAAAGCTCTGTTGGACCAGGCCATTGCCCCACTTTGTCCATAATCCTACTCTCACAGATCAAGCAGGTGCCTCCTGAGATGCCCACAAACAGGACCTGGGTACAAGAGAAGTTTCCCTGCTTGTAATTCCTAGCAAATAGCATTAATACTGCATGCAGTAGTGGAGGGGAAACATGCCCATGGCCTCCTCTATGAATTGGCCCAATCCTCCGTTAAAACCGTCCAAATGGGTCACCAACATTGCCTGTTGTGTTTGCTAATTCCAATGAATAACTGTAGTGCCAAAATAATTGGAACATTTTAGAGACTGAGGAGACATCATGCTTGTGACATCTAATTTATCTTATACAGTGGTACCTCAGGTTAAATACTTAATTCGTTCCGGAGGTCCGTTCTTAACCTGAAACTGTTCTTAACCTGAAGCACCACTTTAGCTAATGGGGCCTCCTGCTGCTGCTGCTGCTGCGCCGCCGGAGCCTGATTTCTGTTCTTATCCTGAAGCACTATTTCTGGGTTAGCGAAGTGTGTAACCTGAAGCGTATGTAACCTGAAGCGTATATAACCTGTGGTACCACTATATTTTAAAAACACACAAAATAACAGACTGATGTCAAAACAGAACACCATATCTATCTGTGCAAAGTTACTTCATGACAATCAGTGCTTTTTTCCTGGGAGTACTTAAGGGTGTACACATTACCTGCACATTTTTTTCTTGAAGAAAAGCATTGATGACACTCCATGGAACTATCCATTCTCCAACCTAGCAGGGCACCGCATTATTATTATTATTATTAACCAGGCCGCTCATGTATCTCCCAAGAGTGTTTTAAGTGGTGGGTCCGGCAACTTACTTTACTGCAAGAAGATCTCATACAAACTACTAACAAACCTGATTCCCGAGAGTTGCTCCTATGAGCTAAAAGATGGGTCAGACAAACAATTTCAGAGGTTAACCCCCCCACACAAAGTTCTGTTAAAGGGTAGCTTGGATGAATATTCCCTTTTTTCAAATGCTTTTTATTGATTTTTTTCACAAACAAATAAAACTTAATTTTTTACAATCAACATTTTGTGTCGTCTTATTTACACTTTGTAAGTTCACGCCCAGACTTCCTTCCTTCCCTGCTTCGGTTTTCTTAATTTATATCTTCTCTTGCAGATTCTTATTTACCCTCTATACACATCACAGGATTTATGGTAACCCTGCTAAAGTTTTTAAACTTCTACAGTTAATTCTTATGTATGCAACAAATTTACTCCACTCTTCTTCAAACTTTGTCCCTTTTTGGTCTTGAATTTTATAAGTCATTTTAGCCAATTCTGTATACTCAAAAACTTTGGTCTGCCACTCCATTGCCGTTGGGATCTCCTGTGATTTCCATTTTTGAGCCACAAATCCTGGCTGCAGCCATGGCATATTGAAATAGTTTGCAATCCTCCTTTTTCACCTCCTCCCCTATTATCCCTAATAAAAAAGCCTCCTCATCACAGACCCACTTCACTTGGTCTACCCGCTTCCCACACCCCACATTGAGGAGCCACAGCGCCGCCTCCCCCAGAATCCCCCCAAAACCAACCCTGTCACGTGTCAAAGGCAAGGGGTGGACGGGCACCTCCCCAGCCTGCAGCCTCCCTTCCCTTCCCATCCCCTCTCCCCACCCTGCCCACTGCTGGCACTCAATTCTCACCTACAATGATGCCTTGGTGTCGCTGGCTCTCCTCACAACCCAGGCGGCCTGGGGTCTGCTCTGTCTTTTGGGAGGAAAGGGGGTCTGTTTCAGGGTTCTGACAGACACCCTGCCAGGGGCGGAGGAAAGGGGGTGAGGTCGGGGCGGGCCGCCCCGGGTGTCACCACTGAGGGTGGCTGGGCTGCAGTGCGCCTGAGCCACACGTCTCTCCTGGGAGTGATGCGGTGGCTTGGGCGCCCGCAGGCTACGCTCTGCCCGTAATGCTCCACCCGCCACCTCCCTCTCAGCTGTAGGGCGGCTGAGTGGGAGGAGGCAGGCAGACTCCTCGGAGGCCCCACAGAGCGTCCTGCCCCGGCTCGCCCCACCCTGCCCCACGGGCAGCTGCTCCTGGGCGCAAGGCATGTGTGCTACCCCAGGCGCCTGATTGGCTTGCTCCACCACTGCACACTGGGAGATCTTGAGCATAAGATCATGGATTGTAGAATTGGAAGGGATCCTGAGGGTCATTTAGCCCAACCCCCTGCAATGCAGGGATATGCAGTTGGGTCATTCCATGGCCAGTGATCCAGAGACTTTTACCTTACCCTTTTACATTGCTTTCAGTTTCAGTTTCCTAAAAGTAGAATAAGAGAAGGTCCCAGATATCTTTTTTTATTTTAAATCTCAGCTCGTTTTGTGAGTTACGAGGGTTTGAAGTTAAAAAAACTGACAGTTTTGTCCTTGCCAGACTACACAAAAACCTTAAAAGCTCAGCCCAGAATTGAGATATTTCAAAACTAAAAATACCAATCTCTTCAGAAGTTCATGGGCATTAATATGACATGGCACATGATGGACTTGGTCCAAATTTAAAAGTTAAGTTACATAATTTAACATTTTTAGAAGTGATTTAAAGAAATTAAGATAATTTTAAAATTTCCATTTTTATTTATTGATTATTTCATATTTCTAAGAGCTTCTTGCAAAATTTCATCCCATCCCAATGGGATCACATTAAATATATCTATATCTATATCTATATCTATATCTATATCTATATCTATCTACCTATATCTATATATCTATATCTATATCTAGATATTGTACATACATGTCGGCCTTATTGGGTTCTGTTTAGGATAAATGGGTCTTCCTGGAGTAAAATATAACAGAATAAACAAGACTTCAAGCCACTTCAGGCATTTCTTTAAAAAGTTATTCATTTAAAAGGTATCTGAAAAACTAGTTAGGCTTTTCTTTTACAAATGTGTTCCAAAGCAGACTGGTAGCTTGCTGAGCTTTTGACGTTTTGTGTAGTCTGGCAAAGTGCAAATTATCAATTTCAAACCCTCATAAACTAAAAAAAAATGCGATGGGATTTAAAAAAGGTAACTTTTTAAGGTTTAAATGTAGTTCTGATGGTTCAACAAGTGTACAAAATTTCAAGAAAATCAGATGACATGAGGTAAAAAATTCACCAAAAATGTCTTCCTCAGTGGCAATGAGCACCTGAAGGTTCACCTCACAGTTGATGAAGCATTGAGCTGCTCAAGCTGCTGCTGGGATCTGGACTCTGCACCTGCCAAGGGAGAGAGATCAGTGTTTTCCATCTCCGAGATGGGCTACCTTCCAAGTTTGATGAGCCCCATGGGCCCCTCACTTCCCTCTGCAGCATGTGCTGAAGCAAATTACGTTCGAATGTGATCTGTCATATAAAGGTAAAGGGACCCCTGACCATTAGGTCTAGTCGTGGCCAACACTGGGGTTGCGGCGCTTATCTCGCTTTATTGGCCGAGGGAGCCGGCGTACAGCTTCCGGGTCATGTGGCCAGCATGACTAAGCCGCTTCTGGCGAAACCAGAGCAGCGCACGGAAACGCCATTTACCTTCCCGCTGGAGTGGTACCTATTTATCTACTTGCACTTTGACATGCTTTTGAACTGCTAGGTTGGCAGGATCTGTCATATACGATATGACAAAGCTAATCCTAGGTTGGCAGCAGAGTCAGGAACATTTCCTTCCAGCCTTGCTGGTGCTAGAGAGAGGTTACAGCAATAATGCAAAGCAGGTTGCAGTGTTTTGTACATCTTGCATGCCCATAGCTGTCAACTTACAGATTTGAATATAAGGGACCAGCAGCCTCGAAACTAAGGGATCAGCAGCCAAAATAAGGGATCACAGGTCCCAAAGTAAAGAGCTCAGCTAATAGCAACAGTTCTGCTACTCCTCGTTGCCAAAGTTGCACTTTGTGCGTGGAGGGAAAGCGGCAGGTTTAATCCTTTGTGGGGAAGCCTGCTCTCATTTCATTTTAAAGAAAGAGAAGCAGAGAAGAGAGAGACCCTGTCTGGGCAGAGGCGAGGTCACGTGGCGGGGAGCCGCGCTCACCTCTTGCAAAAGAGAGGGGGCGGCAGAAGGTCTCTCTCTGACGTGTCACACTGCCACCAAGCTCCCGGAGTGCGCATGGGCGCACGCCCCAACACAGTTGGAGCCTCCCTCCCTCCCTGCTTCTTTTGAAACTCAGGAAAATTAAAGGAGATTATCAATCTGGGACAGCAGCAGGACATGGCGCTGGGATGAGGGACTGTCCCGCCAAATAAGGGACACTTGACAGCTGTGTGTATGCCTCCTTCCAGCCACTCCTGCTGCTATGCTGGTGCCAAACATATTGCTTTGCTTCGGGACTTCCGGGTTGGCGCCTCTGGCAATGGCTGAGCTCCTCCGATCAGGAGGAACTTACTCCGTGAAAAACAGGGTCTGACCACCACGGCAAAGGCGGAGACCCATTGAAATCACAAGCGGTAGAAGCTTGTGAACCTGGGATTCGGCTGGCACCTTTTGCACCTCCCCTACTCGCGGGGAAACCCTGTTTTGGGGATCCGGAGTGACGTGGGGTGAGTGGCGCAGTGCTTTGAATCGACTGCTTCTTTCATGGAGTGAAGCCGCATTGCTGTTGCTGGAGAGCGCTGACTTTTTCCTGTGGACAATTGGATTTTAAACAACTACCCGTGAGTAGAACGGAAAATTGGATCTTTAAGTACTTTAATTTGGCGCCGAAGCGGGAAGGTCATAAACAGGAAGTCCGCCTTCCGCTTTTGTAAATAGACTGAAGCAAAGACATTACAAGCTAAAGTCTTTGAAAGCTTTTGACAAAGGATTAAATCTTCATGGTTAAAAATACAAAACCCCCCTTGGAAGCAGGTGAAGAGGGGAAAATTTTTGAACTTAGTAAACCTGCAGGAGTGAGGGGGAAATCAAATTACCACAGCTCTGAACCTGTCAACGGGCTGCCAGATGACGTTTGGGGAAAGTTTATTGACAGAACGGATTTGACAGCTAGCTAAAATAAGAGTAAGATACTGTTTCCATTGTCCTCTTCTGCATTTAAAATGGAGGAAAAAGTAACTGAAAATTGAAACTATGTTTATTGCTTGAGTTGTGCTTGAAAGAACTGATACAAGTGGAGACTGTTTCCCTCTAGAGGGAGCCTTTGAAATTGTTATAGGAGTGTAACTGGGAGGTCTCCAGCTGCAAGATAAGTATTCTGAGAATCAGAGATTGACCTTGGACCATTCAAAATGTTGATAGGAGAAGTTATTGTGACTGCATTATGTAAGATAAACTATTTGCTGGAAGAGCTTCATAAAAAGACGGATGACATGACTTTTAAAATTGATAATTTGGAACAGAAAGTGACTAATTTGAGACAAAAAGCGAGCACCAACACAGAAATAATCCAGGACGTGGCACAGGAACCTACTTTGGCAGAACAAATGGTGGAGGAAAAGGAGAAAGTCGTTGTTTTTGAACCTAAAATAACACAAGCGGGATCCTTAGTTCTACAGAAGCAAATTGAGGACTATAAATTGAGGCCTTTTATGATTGAATCTAGAAAAAGCCAGATTTTGAGGATTGGATCCCGGCTTGGATTGAAGAAGGAAAGTTGGAAAGATCCCTCTATCCAGGGATTAATTGACTTTTGGGACATGGACTTGGATTTGGAGGAGATTGAAGTTTTGGGGGCCTTTGGATTTGGAGGAATCTTGAAATACATCCTGAAACACTGTATAGACCCTAGCTTCAACTATGGAAATTTGGCTGAACTGTCCAGAAGGAATAAAAGTATTGTTAGGATGGAGTTCTCTCAAGATTTGCTCTCTAGCATTAAAGAATATGAAGAAGATCTGCAGAAGGGACCTGGAAAAGAATTAAGAGCCTCGGACATAAGATCTCCAGGTTGATGGACTATATGGAATTGACAGAATGGACTGGCAGAATCAGAAACCAGGGAGAGGAGTTGATGGAAGAAGATTGGAAAATTTAAAGTTTATATATAGAAATATCGCAAAATTAATGAGTGATAGAAAAATGGTGGATTGATATTTTATAGATTTAGCAGAAATGTTATAAGGAGCTAAGCATATATAAGTATTTTAGTTTTAATTTTAAAATAAGGTTAAAAAAATATGTTATTTATAATATGATAGAAAATAGAGAAAGATGGAAAGGATTTGCTGAAATAACTAGTAGAAGTGGAATACAAAAAGGGAGGTGAGAGGAGGTCGAGGAAACAAGGGAATGAAAGAAAAAGTATCGAAAAGGGGGGATGTGTTTTTTTTTTAAAAAAAAACAGTTTTTGTTTTGCTTTATTTAGGGTTGGGGTTAGGGAGTGGGTTTGGTTTAGTTTAGTTTAATGTGTTTAGTTTAATGGGTTTAGGTTGTGTTTTGTATTGTTTATATATTGTATTGTATTGTCTTTTTTCTTCTTCTTATTTTCTCTTTTGTTTTTTCTCTTCTGTCTTTTTTCCTTTTAAAAGTAATAAATATTATTTTTTTAAAAAACAACACACACATATTGCTCTGCTTTTCTTTGGACCATATGAGCAAGGCTGAGAAGTGGATCTTGTTTTCAGGGCAGCCCATTACCTCCACACACACTGCCTAGACTTGCGCTCCCGGGAAGTCACTTTAGTGCTGCTGGAAGCCATGGGTGCACAACAACAGGGGTTGCAGTTGAGGGGTTTGGGCAGGACACTTGTTCCTTATCAGCTTACATTGAAAATGCCAGTAGATAGAAAAAAGGAGTGGTCCCTTTGCACAGCGACTCCAGCCTCTCAAACCTGAATAGTTTTGCCTTTCTGCTTTTGCCATTTGTGCTTATGGAATGTCAAGATGAGCTGGGAAGTAGCTCAGTGGCACAGCATGGAGGGCCCACCATGTTGCTGTGATCGGATTTGTGGGAAGGATTCCCTTGCAACTTGTACCGCAGGCCAAGTATTCAGGGCATGAAAAGGAAATATTTTGTTGCCAAAAGGAGGATTAACTAAGCATGTGGAGGAGGAGATTACAGGTGCTGAACAAGTGGGCTGTAGTCTCTTCACGTGTCTTAAGATCTGTTTTGTTTGAGGGGAGGGTGACAAATCATTGAAGTTGCTTCAACGTAAGGAGTTGCATTATGTGACATAGGGTGTAGTGAGGAGATCTGTAACTGGAGGTGTCAGAGATTGTGTACAGCACTTTGCAGGATGAATCTGGGGCCTCCTCACATTTTGCATTTCATCTCCACAGGAAGACATGCCATATTCTTTCCATGGCAACTGGGAGCATAACTGTCAACTTTCCCCCCTTTTTAAGGGAAATTCCCTTATTCTGAATAGGATTCCTTGCAAGAAAAGAGAGAAGTTGACAGCTATGACTGGGAGCCAGAAATGCCCATGGTGGCTCTGAAATCAAAATGAAATAAATCTGTGAATTTGATGAAATTCCAAGGCATAACATAGTCTAATCAACAACAGAGCCACCAATTTTTAAAATTTTATTCTTGCAAAATAAATACATTGAGGAACAGAAACTTCAAATATGGGTTGGGGAGTGGGATTCCTGGAAGACTTTGGGCTTTTTCCTTTGGCCTTTGGTGGGTGTCATTTATTTACAGTGGTGCCCCGCAAGACGAACGCCTCGCAAGACGGAAAACCCGCTAGACGAAAGGGTTTTCCGTTTTGGAGGCTGTAGTAATGTTCGCCCCCACCCGCTTGCCCCTCCCGTCTCCTGTCTCTGCTCTCCGGCCAGACTAGGATGCCCAGGGCAAGGTTGGCAGGCGAATTACTTTTCCCAAAACAGAACAAACACGACCCGGTAGGGCTGCCACCACTCCCTCTTGTCCAGGGGACCCAGAATCACAACCCAGGGAGAAGGCTGTGACCCGTTTAACCTGGCCGTCCCCCTATTCCGCAAGCTGCATCCACAGACTTGCAGGCAGAAGTTCTACGGTAGAGTGTAACCAAGCGTAAGGCTAGGACTTAGCTATTCCCTCCGGAAAGGCACACAAACTAAAACAGTTTCATTCTTAAAAGGTTTATTTTAAAAATAACATAAAAACATGCTAGAATAGCAGGCACTCTTTTGAACGTTACAGATAAGAAAATAACAAAGGTACATAGTATAACTAGCTATACATACTCACAAGTTCTAACACACAATAGGATAGCTGAAATCTTTAGGACTCTGCAAGTTGAAGGCTTTTGAAGATCTCCATTTCAAAGGATGAAACGACGGCTATTAGGATGGAACAATAGAGCCGGGCATCTTTGCGAATTGCAGAGCAATGGCATAGACCGAAAGCAAAGAGCAAAGATCAAGACAATTCCCTGATCTTTTATTCACAGTTCGCACTTGGCGTCATAACTTTCAAGCCAATCATAAGACTCAAATTATTTTTGAATACACCAATGATCGGCTTGCTGGTCAATCAATGTACTTCTTGACAGCTGGGCCAATTTGAAATCCAAACTTTAAATCAAAGGGGTTCCTCCCTTCCGTGGAAATTAGCCAGAGACACATCCCCAAGCAATTCAAGGACAGATAGCATCACTGGGGGGGGGGGATGTTTACACCCTCAAGCTCAGGTGTTAGATCTTTTCATTAAATCAAGGCTTCCTTGGTTCCAATAAAGCTTTCAGCTAAGGAGCCATCTAGTCTAGAGTTTAAAGATACACAACCTCTTTCCCAGGGTCCCTGTGGCTGATGAAACTCCCACAAGGCCTCACTCCTCTTACTTGACCAAAGAATAATTTTCTAAATAAGACTAACTTTACTACAGAGGCGCTTCGCTAAACGAATTTCTCTATGGGGTTGCTTCGCAAGACGAAAAAATCTTGCGAGTTCCCGCAGGTTATTTTCGCTCCCCCCCCTTTCCTAAGCCGCTAAGCCGCTTATCAGCTGTTCCGCTGATAAGCCGCTTAACAGCTGATCGCTAAAAGCCGCTAGACCGCTAATAGCGCTAATCCGCTAAGCTGTCAATGGGCTTGCTTCGCAAGACGAATAAACCGCTAGACAAAGAGAATCGCGGAACGGATTAATTTCGTCTTGCGAGGCACCACTGTATTGGTTTGAAATATGCATAAAGTACTAAAGATTTGGTGTATGGGGTGTTAGGGGAAGGTTAACACCTCTGGTGGGGACATGTGATGCTCCTTCTGGGGTAGTTTATCCACTTTAGGTCTCTACCCTGCACAGCAATGTTTTCTAGAAGTTGTCAGCATGTGACAGCAACCACTCCCTGGGAAAAGGCTAAACCAGGTGAGGTTAGCCAATGGGTCTCAACCCCTCTGGCAGAGTGAGTGGACGAGACCAATAGTGGGTTCAACAGTCAAGAAGGCTGTAAAGGCACATGCTGTAGAGGGAATGAGGGACAGATAAGGACCCAGGACAGGAGCCTTAGAGAATGGTGGGAAGATAGGGACCTTCAGTCTGGTTTCCCCAAACCGCCCCCCCCACACACACACTTAGGCTGTCTGCTGCTTCTGTTTCATTTCATTTGTTCAAATGAAGATTTATATTTCTCTTCCCGCTTGTTTCTTCTTTTACTACTAGTGAGTGATTTTAAGGCAAGGGAAGGCACATTGGTGTCATGGCCACTGAGCAGTCTTTAAGTGATGCTCCCTGCCACCACTACTGTGGTAAGGGTTGCCATATGTCCAAGAAAACCCAGACATCTCTTTTTCAGGGCCAACATACCCATCCAAGCATATTTTTATATTTTAAAGGAGATGTCTGGGGTTTTTGGATTCGGGCGGTTCTGGCTCCGGCTGCTGTGTACGCCGTGGCTGATGCCAGCCTGAGCTGGGCAATGAGGCGCACAGGGGCAATGGCGGCAGCCCTGTGCGCCCGCACACCTCTTTCCCTGGCTCGGGTTGGCAGCAGCTCGAGCTGTCCTATTTTTAGCTCTTCAAGATACAGCAAACCATGAGGGGCAGGATTCTGAGGGCTCGCTATTGGAAGTGTCCAGACCCAGCAAACAATCCATATTGCCTTCCCCAAGTGTCACGAGTGGGGCTCCTCAACCATGCTTAGGTATCCCTTCTGCCTTCTGAGGTGTGTCATAGCTGTGATGGCTTTGCCTGTTGCTTCCGCCACCCCAGAACAAGATGGCCACCCAGGAGGAGACAGGTCAGACTTCTTCTCTGACAGGGCCCAGTGTTCTGAGGCAGGGACTTCTCATTCACCCACATGCTACACGTGGATGAGTAATGTTCCTTTCTGTGTCAACTGAGTTTTCCCTTCTTCTCATGGGTTTACAAAGAGGCAAGAGACTCCTTCCCTCATAGTAAAGACAGAAGGGGGATTTCCTCTTCACAGAAAGCCCATAAGGGAAAGAGTTGGCACCATCCAGGAGACGTATGAGAAGGAGATCATGGCTACCCAGCATGGCCAGTGCTCAAGGATGATGGGAGTTGTAGTTCAAAAACATCTAGGGACCCAAGGTTGAGACCCAAAGAACACCGAGGGGCCAAAAGTTCTCCTCCCTGCAAACACTGAAATTGAAGAGTGCTAGTAAAACAATCCCCTCTGATTCAAGCAAGGCCTATCACAAGGGAGCTCTTCTTCTGTGCCCTTTCCCCCACAGCAATGTTGGCTTTCCTTCCTTGCGCTCATCACCTCCACCCTATGGTGTCATGGCATTAGGTGGTGGCCTGCAGCATTATCTTGAGGACAAATCAATACTTGCAACCTTCCATTTGGATTACTGCAACATGTTATGCATGGAGTTGAATTTGGAAATGGTCTGGAAAGGTCAATTAGTGCCAGCAATGACTGTTGGGACATAGATTGGCACTTGACAACATAACAATATCTAATCCATGTCCCAACCTCTTCAGTAGATCCCATTCTGTCAAATGTAATTGTTTATGGAAATCTAAAGGGCTTGGTTTAGCTTATTGCACACATGCTCCTCATTGCTAAATATTCAAACTCAAGCAGATATCATGCAGCAACGTCTGCCTGGAGGGAAAGGATTACTGCAACATGTTATGCATGGAGTTGAATTTGGAAATGGTCTGGAATCTTCAGTTAGTACCAATAACAACTGTTGGGACAGAGAAAGAGAGAGAGAGAGAGAGAGAGAGAGAGAGAGAGAGAGAGAGAGAGAGAACCTGAGAATGTGTTCCACATCCATTGAGCTGTATCCAGTTCAGATGAGAATGGGCATGGCTAACAGGTCCATAAACTGTATAAGCAGAGGAACAAACAAACAAACAAACAAACAAACAAACAAACAAACAAACAAACTATATACCGTATTTTTCGCCCCATAGGACGCACTTTTTCCCCTCCAAAAATGAAGGGGAAATGTGTGTGTGTCCTATGGGGCGAATGCAGGCTTTTGCTGAAGCCTGGAGAGCGAGAGACATCGGTGCGCACCGACCCCTCTCGCTCTCCAGGCTTCAGGAAGCTATCCGCAAGCCTTACAAGCCTGGCGGGAGTTCCGCGGGCTCACAAGGCTTGCGGGCAGCAGCCTGCAGCCCCGGCGAGTGTCCGCAAGCCTTGCGCGCCTGGCGGGAGGTCCCACCGGGCACGCGAGGCTTGGGGCAGGAGCCTGCAGCCCGAAGCACGTGGAGCCCCGTGCTTCGGGCAGGTGTGCGCAAGGCTTGGGGCGGCAGCCGCGGCTGGTGAGGGAAATATATTTTTTTTTATTCATTCCCCCCCCCCCAAAAAAAACCGAGGTGCGTCCTATGGGCCGGTGCGCCCTATAGGACGAAAAATACGGTAAATGGAAAGTGGAGCTGTATGAGCAGCAAACTGATTTCTGCAAGAGCTATAGACTGGGTGGGATTGGCTCCCATTGGTCAGCCTGCACAGCGCCAAACCTCTTTCCTCATCACACTGTTCTGGAAAGTTGCAGTGACCCTCCTGTTGGGAGGATGCCATTGCAGTGTCGTGCCAGCCCGCCCCTCCTGCATCGTTGTGCCGCCCCCTTTAATTATCCCTGATAAACTCCTCAGGGAGGGAAGAGGCACAATAATTTTGTGTGGGAGGGCAGGCGAACTCCTATTCACAACTTCCCTTGGGAGGAGAAAATAGGCAAATACACACCCACCAACGTGTACCCACACCCTGTGTGAGGAAAAACAGTGTCTTCCAGGAATCCAGGAGAGCTGCAATGTTTTACTAAATTACTAAACTATTTGTTTCCTTCTCAACTGAGAACTATGTGGGTTGGCCTAGGATGTTTTTCCCCCACATGGTATAGGTGGTTCTCTTATAGAACCCACCAGCATTGGCTAAGGCGAAGTCCTTGTCTCTGTGCCTCTGAGTTTAAGGGAACTGTCGTTCGGTGAAACTCTGTGGATGCTGATATTATATATGACCATTTTCATTCACTCCTTGCTGTTTGCATGGGGAGCTTATTATCGTCTTACTAGGACCCACCTGCCGTGCATTAGTACTACTCTGTGATTTCTCACTGGGATATGTCATGATACTGGTAAGTTTATTTTACATATATCACGGGGATGAAGGGACACCTCTCTAAAAAGGGCTGCAACGTTTGAAATATTTTAGTTTAGAGGAAAGGCGAGTAAGAGGCGACATGATAGAAGTTTATAAAATTATACCTAACATGGAGGACGTGGATAGAGAAAAGTTTTCCTCCTTCCCTCATGACACTCTCATGAACATATTGAATTTATGCAAGAGGCAATGATGGCTGCCAAGTTGAATAGCTTCCAAAGAGGATTAGACCATGGCTGGTCATCACTATGTTCTGGCTCTAGAGATGGAGATAGCAATGCTTCTGAACACAAGTTCCTGGAAAACATAGAAAGGGAGAAGGCTCCTGTGCTCCTGTGCTTGGGTCATGTTTGTGGATTTTCCATTGGGGCACCTGGTTGGCCACTGTGAGATGCTGGACTAGATTGGCCATTGTCCTAATCCACCGGGCTCTGCTTAGGTTCTTATCCACTCCATTGTACTTATTCTGAGTAGTACTCGCACTGTATACCACCCATTCCGTGTGATTCTTAAGGACTACAACAACAAGAAGCATACAAGGAAAGGGGAGTGGGCAGGGACTTCACTTCTGTGCTGCTCAGGGTGAACCATTTTCCATCCAAAGAGGAAGAAAAGGATATACAGTTTAGTCGCCTCATATGCCTGGGTCCCATCCCACAGGCAACAGACATATGCCAGAGAGAAAGAGAGAGAGATGGAAATTATGTAATGCTGATTATAAATGCTAAATGTTTTGGATTAAACAGGTCAGACTTGTGGAAAAACTGGGCATCTGCCATAGATATTCCATTATGAGGTCCATGGGCCGGTTAACACCATTAATGAAGGACTCAAACTTTATAATAAAAGACCTGGTTTTCGATGAGGTGCCGGTGAGGGTGTTCTGGCCCAGGACACTTGCTGGGAACAGGAAAGGAATCGTCTTCATTCATCCAGGTGTTGGACTATTTGGAAGCGTCTGTAAGTTCTGTAAATTTTTTTTGAAATGGTTCGTGGTGTTCTTTGAGGAGAATCTGGGGTGCTGCTGCAATGTAAAGTTCCTGAAATGTTTGCTATGGAGGGGTGGAGGATGGTTATCATCATCATCATCATCATCATCATCATCATTAGTGCTTTTTTCTGAAAAAAATGGTTAGGAGTACTCTCATTTTGGCTCAAGAAAATCACCATTTTATAGTTCAAAGCGGGGAAAATAAAGACAGCAAATGGATAAAAGTACAAAGATTCACAAAAATGTTTAGGGATATGGGTACCCCTGTGTACCCCCAGAAAAAAGCACTGATTATATTTCTTTTTCTATACTGCCTTGCATGCCATAATAAGAAACAATAACAAACCATTCCCAACAGACAGTTTAAAAGGATGTAGATTGTTTAATTAGCCCAAGGTTTGAGAGAAGAGGAATGCTTTTGCCTGGCACCTAAACATATGTAATAAAAGTGCCAAATGAGTCTCCCTGGGGACAACATTCCACAAATGGGGAGCCACCACAGAAAAAGCCCCTTCTCATGTTGCTGCCCTCTGGGCCTCTCACAGAGGAGGCACATGAAGAAGGGCCTCAGATGATGATTGCAGGGTCAAGACTGGTTCATATGGGGTGAGGTGGTCCTTGAGGTATTGAGCCCTTTAAATCTTTATAGGTCAAAAGCAGCACTTTGGATTGGGCCTGGAAACCAATTGGCAGCCAATGCAGTCGGGCCAGGATTGGCGTTATATTCTCAACCCGTCTTGTGGCCTTGAGCAAATGGGCTGCTGAATTCTCCAGCAGCTGCAGTTTCCAAACTGTAGGCAATTTAAGTTCAATTAACATGGCAAGATAGGATTGCAGGAAATGACACTGAGTTCTGTTGTAATTCTTCTCATCTCGGTCAGTGATAAATCCTTAAAATGTCAAAGGGGTTTCTCTATGCCCCAAGGGACTTCTATGAAAGGACTTCCAGAGATTATTAGAAATAACAGGGGAGAACAAAATCCACATACTTGTTTTCAGCTAGTGACGCCCCATTTATAAAGGGTTCAATCTAATGTAGATTTTCCAGCGGAGATCCACAATCAAGTGTGTTAAGTTGTGGGCGAATATATCAGACGACACAGCAATTCTTCAAACAGCTCTTGTTTATTCAGAGGCCAGAACAGAACTGAACTGAAGAGCTCAGTCAGCCTGCTTATATAGAGCTCCAGAACAACGTAACTGTAGCAACATTCTAAAACTATCCAATCACTGAACATCACTTTCAATCCTTCATTTGCATACAAACTATCCAATCACTGAACGTCACTTTCGATCCTTCATTTGCATAACTATCTCCAGTATCCCCCTGCTGGCCCAGAGTGAGAACTTCAGTACATAACCAAGTGTTATATACATTTTGTGACGTAAAAAATTAATTACCGTGCCAGAATTAATCATATCTGTTAATTTCAGCAGGTTTACTTTAATAAGTAAATAATATTGGATTCAACTCACAGTGATTTCAATGTGAATGACTGTCAGGGAACTGCCATCGGAGCCAAGGGTGGCGCTGAGGCTCCCTAATGATGATGCTGGAGAGGGAACCAGCAAAGGGAGAGAGGACGCTTCCGCTGGGGAAGGAGATAGAGGTGACACCAGGGAGAAAGGGGAGTCCGAGGGAGCTGCGGAGAGAAGGCTCCAGGACTCTTCCAGTGGAACCAGCGGGGAGAGCACAGGACCTCCTCTGGGGACGCCCACTCTGCGCAGACAGCTTTCGCGCAGAGAAGGGAGACGACGATTGGGTGTGAAAGAACTCTTATGTTGGAAGAAATTCAGGAAACGCCCACTGACGGATTCTTCCAGTGATTGAGACAGTCATGGTGTACTGACTGTCCAGCCTGGGGGGGAAAGTTTTGTCCAAACTACTCAGCTCGGAGCAGTTTGCGCTTTACGCACAAGCAACCCCAAACCCCATTACAATGACCAAGGAATTTTGTAATGCAGTGTAACAAATAATTGCTCACAGCAGGCCGTGTGTGATGTGTGCTTTTTTCCAGAAGTCTCTGAAAGGGCCTGCTGTTCCTTTGCCAAACAATCTGCTTCAGTGGTTGTAAGTGTTGAGTAAGTATCTTCATGCTTGTTCTATCAGGAAAAAAGAGCAATTCCCCATAGTTTGCAACCCTTCCTCACACATGAGCCCAGAGAAAACCTGACAAAGCTTTAAACATAGTGATTTTTGACAACCTGTGGAATGGGTGTTCATTTTCGTATTTAGATTTTTATGCCTTGGGGCCCACTCTCTCTGAGCATGAGTGCTCTGCTGCTGGCCCAGCATCCTGTTCTCACAGTGGCCAACCAGATGCCCTGATGTGAAGCCTAGAAGAAAGGCGCGAGGCTGAAAGAGGAAGCCACCGAATCACGCCATGGCTTAAATCGTCCCCGGCCACGCCCCCAAGCGACCTGATTGGCCGCCTGGCAACCTGACGTGGCCGGGGTCTCCCCCAGCGGGATGCGGGATGTTGTCCCGCCCCAACGCTGAGGTGAGTGGCTAGGCAGCTAGACCACAACCTGTCCCCACCAGGAAATGGACCCGATTTCTCATCCCCCTGACCAAGACACTCAGGGAGATCCTGAGATGAAAAATGAAATCAAGGAAGCATTCAGAAGATAGAAGTTTATAATGGCATGGAAGAAGTGGCTAGGGCAGGCATAGGGAAACTCAGCCCTCCAGATGTTTTGGGACTACAACTCCCATGATCCCTAGCTAGCAGGACCAGTGGTCAGGGATGATGGGAATTGTAGTCCCAAAACATCTGGAGGGCCGAGTTTGCCTATGGCTGGGCTAGGGCAAAGTTTTTTTATTCCTCTCTCATAACACTGGAACATGTGGAAAGCTGGAAAGCTGGAAGTTTCAGATAAAAGAAAGTACTTCTTCAGAGAGTTCAAAGTTAAGCTATAGAACTCACTCTTACAGGAGGCAGGGATAACCTCCCACCTGGATGACTTTCAGAAAGGTTTAAGCAAATTTAAGAGTTTAAGGCTACCAGTGGCTTCTAGCCATGATGGCTATAGTCTGTCCATATGGTCAGAATAAGACTTGCTGGAAATTGCAGGAGGGAAGAGGGCTCTTGTACTCATGTCCTGCTTGGGGAGTTTCTCCAATGATTGACCCCTGGCCACTGAGAATGGGATGCTGAACTAGCATATTCAGGTGGAAAACTTCAGGCACAGAGGCTGAATGCTGCACTCCAGGCCTCTCCATTTCCTTCTCTGAACTCACCCCAGACCCCCCCACCATTGACCCTCTTTTGCACCCTCCTTGAGTGGCATCTGCCTGGCTGGAATGTGTGGCTGTGTGCAGGAGCCAGCCTACTTGTCCAATGGGAAAGTTTGCATTTGCTTTCCATTTTGGTCTCTGGGCCCCAGAATGTTTCACAGAAAGGAATGTGGCCCTAGAGGTGAAAAGGATTTCCAATTCAAGGGGAAATGCCAAATGCGATCCAGGAAAATGTCGAATGTTGATGATATCTTATTTTCTCTTTAGGTTTCGTTTAGCTCCTGAGCATCCATATCCAGTCCCTGTACTGGACTGGACTGTTTAACTGCTGTAATACACTTTCTGAAGAATGCAAAGGAATATGGAATGGACGCCAGCCGCATTGCCATTGTTGGGGAGAGTAGTGGAGGCACATATGCTGCAGCCATTTGTCAAGAACTGGTGACCAGAGAGGACCTCCCAAGAGTGCAAGCTCAGGTCCTCATTTACCCATTCCTCCAAGGAATGGACTTCAATTTGCCATCCTATCAACAAAACCATTCAGTTCCTCCCTTGTTCCGGAAAAGAGCTGTCATACTTGGTTTGACATATCTCACTGGGAAGACAATGAATGTAGATGGAATTCTGAAAGGCGCCCATGTCCCTCCTGATTTGAGAGAGAAATACCAAAAATGGATAAGTGCTGATTACATTCCAGAAGAATTTAAAGCTAGGGCCTATGTTCCTGTAGAACCTGCTCCATTTTCAGAAGAACTTTATGAACAAGTTAAAAGAGGTACTGAGACAATGTTTTGCCCCCTTGTAGCAGAGGATGACATAATCTGCCAGCTCCCAGAGGCTTTCACTCTAACCTGTGAATATGATGTTCTCTGGGATGATGGGCTGTTGTATAAGAAGCGCCTAGAGCAGTGTTTCCCAACCTTGTGCCTCCAGCTGTTTTTGAACTACAACTCCCATCATCCCTGACTAGCAAGACCAGTGGCAAGGGATGATGGGAATTGTAGTCCAAAAACAGCTGGAGGCACAAGGTTGGGAAACACTGGCCTAGAGGACAACGGTGTGCCAGTGACATATCACCATCTTCCAGATGGATTACATGGAATATTGGGCCTTGTTGGTTGGGGGCCACTTGAATTCCCGAGCACACAGAAATGTATGCAGCATGTAGTAGAGTTCTTAAAATGTTTATAGAAATGAATGACCTTCTTTGTCTTCCAATGGCAGTCTTCCACTTCTGTGGAGGGATATTTTGTTCCTCATTGTGCCAATCCTAAAGTGAAAAGAAAAACTTAGTTCCAAAGTTTTACTGTCTAATTTGTTAAAATCCAAAGTTTTACTGTTTAATTTGTTAGAACAGAACACTATTAACAAAATTATCGTAGAAGGAAAAGAAATAGATAATCCGAATAAATTAGGAAAGGATTTGTGAATTTTTATAGACAATTATATAAGAAAGCTGGAAAAGATGGTGTAAAGAAGATAGAAGATTTCTTGAGACGAAAAGGGGTGCAACAAATACCGACAGAAAAGAAAGACCGACTGAATGACCTAAATGAAACAGAAGAAATTAAAGCTGCAATAAAAGAATTGAAAAGTTGAAAGGCACCAGGACCGGATGGATTTACAGCAAAATATTTGTGCTGGTCCCAGGGGGTTACCATGCGGCGTGGTCCGAGTCCAGTCCGAGGTCGAGGGTGTGGTATGGAGGCTGTCCGTCAAGGCTGAAGCGGGGTCCAAGGCAAGGAGTCGGGTGTGGTCAGGAACTCTGGCAGAAAAGCAGGACAGGGTGCAGGCAGGAACAGGCTAGCAACAACGTTGCTCCCACAACCTGGGACTGGGGCTGGCCAGCTTTTATCTGCCCCGAGGCATAGGGCAGTCCCGGTCCACAGGTGACTCGCCTCTCCTGGCCTGGTGGCGAGCACTCCTCCTGCGAGAACTTAGTTCCCTCCGCCTCTCTGCCCTGAGCCTCTGCAGCTCAGGAGAGGCTGAAGGATTACTGGACCCAGAGGCAACCTCACCATCCCCTGACAGGGCTGAGAGTGGAGCACCTGTAGGCAATGGGTCCTCGATCACCTCCGGAGCCATATCAGATTCAGCTGGTGTCTGCTCCTGGGGATCCGGCACAGGTGAGGGCCCTTCAGGTTCAAGCCCCAGCCCCGGATCAGCTGGTCCTGGAGGCGGGGACTCCTGTGCAGGCTGGGATTCCTCATGTTCAGCCTCTGAATCCGATTCCCAGGCCATCACAATATTATAAAGAAATGAAGTACACCCTACTTGTACAGTTGAAAAAAGTGATGAATAATATATTAAGAAAAGGAGAACTACCAGAAACATTGAAAGAAGCATATATTACATTAATACCAAAACAGGATTTGGGCTTAACACAAGTAAAGAATTATAGGCTGATTTCACTATTAAACAATGATTACAAATTGTTTGCAAGTATATTGGCAAATAGATTGAATAAAATATTGAATGAAATAATTCATAAGGATCAAGCAGGTTTTCTACATGGCAGACAGATGAAAGACAATATATGGATTCTCGTAAATATAATTTAGTATCTGACTGCCAGAAATGAAAAACAGGCGATGTTAATTTTTGTGGACACAGAAAAGGCCTTTGATAATATATCTTGGGAATTTATGTTAAAGAATTTGGAGTTAATGGACATTGGACAATTTTTTTTTTAAAGGAATAAAAGCAATATACTTTGAAGAGCAAAACTTATAGTAAATAATATAATAACAGAAAATATTGAGATTACAAAAGGTACAAGACAGGGGTGTCCATTATCACCACTATTATTCATATCAGTACTGGAAGTCTTCCTAAGGACAATAAGGAGCATCTCTTCACAAACTGGTGTTTCTGCCAAGTCAGTCCTAAAATCTTCCCACTACAGGCAGCTGCCAAATCCACTCAGTCCAGATAAAATCAAATCAAGGCTTCTGCCCAGCACTTTTCCCAGACCAGCTGTCATTCAAACATTTAGCCTTTCCAGGGAAGGTATCGCCAGGTAAACCTGGAAGTACAAATATCAAGAAATAGAATATTAAAGTCTTACCTTCCCCTATGGCTATATAATTTGATTTAACAAGCTGGTCAGACCCAACTTCTGTTTGTGGCCGCTTGCTGATTTAGAACTGCGTCGCATCTCTCAGCCATAAGTCCTGGGCAAACATCCAGCATTCTTTGGCGTCTCTCTAGTTGTTAATGAGATGTTGCTTCTGTGGTGATAAGTAAATCAAACCGAGGAATATTTCATCCTCTTCCAAGCAAGCCAGAAGTCTTAATTTTCATTGTAAAACCATTTCCACACAGTTAATAATTATTAGAACCATATTATATCGACAAATGCCAAACTTTCCCAGTCTCATTTGCTTACATAATGTTAAGGAAAAATCTGGGTGTGAGGCTGCTCAGTCACCCAGCTCGTCGGGCAGAGCCCGTGGGTCCCTGCAGAATAAAGGAAGGAGTCCAGCCAACCGGAGCAAATAGCTGTAGACCAAAGTTTATTGCGCAATAGGTTCAAAGAGCAAATTTTGAACCCCGAGGATGGGGTGACAAAGACTTTTAAAACTTTCCCACCACATCCCAGAATACAGTTCGAAGGGGAGGGGTTAACCTTGTCAAACATGTCAGAGAAGTCCTTGGTACAAGATTAGCATAAGCAGACATGGCAGGGCAAGACTCAGGTATAAGATTAGCATAGACAAATATGTCTTAAGTACCCACCACCCAAAAGTACAATAGAAGTTCCTTTGCATGTCTGGAGCCTGAGGAGAGTCAGGTGATGAGATTTGGCTTCCTTTGGCTAACAATGATCCCTGCAATTGTCACCTCTGAGAATTTCCTGGAGTCCTTTTGCAAGGGGAAAATAGATTTGGAATGGGGGGAACTGGGAAAGGAGATGATTTTATATTATTTTTTAAAGCTAGGTGACTTCCCTGAGCTGTCAAGTTGGAAGGATATATTCAGGCATAATATTTGTAATATTTAACTTTAAAGATGTGCCCCCCCCCCGTAATTTTCATAACACATAATAATCAGGTAGTTGGTCTTTCCAGAGGGGATTTTACCAAGTAATATAGAAAGCAAAATTTGAAAGTGAAACAAAAAAGCCTCGCCCCCCTTTCCATTCTGACAAACCAGCTCCACACAGATGATAATCCTTCTTCCACTCGAATGGCTGAATTAATTAGCAGAGTAATAATAATAATAATTGTTAAGTTGTGGGCGAACATAGCAGACGACACAGCGATTTCTCCAGAGCAGCTCTTTACTTGCAAGCTGGACAGAACTGAACAGCAAACAGCTCAGCCGGCCTGCTTTTATAGGCAGCCGGCTGTCAACATTGTAGCAACAGCAACCCAGAGTTTCCCGCCTAAAATAACTGATGTGGACCTGAGTGAAAACTATCTACAGACCTGAGTGAAAACTATCTACAGTATCCCCCTGCTGGCCCAGGGTGAAAACTTCACTACATAACACCCCTCCCCACCAAGATAAGGCGTTAGTTACAATCGTAATGGTTTCCTTATATACAGCACTACGCGTAATGGTTCAATTAGGCACAAAAGCATATCGGTTACATTTCCCATACTTAGACCAACAGTGATACATGTCCAACAACATAGTCCTTTAAATAAGTTGGGCGCTTGGAAACTCTGCCAGACCGCCGGGGACTGGTAGCCAAGTCCGGGGGGCCACACAGTTCTTGCTGAGGCTGTGGTGCGACCCTAGGTGGCGTTGAAACAAAATCCTCTGGATCCGCTGCTGTGGGTGGAGCCTCTGCAAGTGGAGTGGTCTGAGTCTGTGGTAAGTCTGGCAGACCCTCTGAAGCGGCTTGGTTCGGCTCCACGCTGGCAGTTTGTGAGGGAGGTGTAGGTGGAGCCTCGCCATCTGTAAGTGTCTCTTCTGGAGCCACAAGCGCAGTTGGGGGCACCACGGTAGTGTCCAAGTCCCCAACCCTGCGCCTAAGCTGGTCTATGTGCCTGCGCCACAAGCGTCCGTCTTCGAGTGCCACCTGGTACGAGTGAGGTCCAGTGACTCCCACTACTGTGGCTGGCACCCAAGGAATGTCCCCCACATAGTTCCGGGCAAAGACCTGGTTTCCTGGGACAGATGACCGTGGCGCATTGGTACAGCCTAGGGGTTCAGCCACGGCAAAGTCCGGGTGCAGCCGTTCGAGCGGTGACCTGAGGCGGCGGCCCATAAGCAGTTCAGCAGGACTCCGCCCTGTGGCCGCATGAGGGGTGATGTGTTGCACGAACAAGTATTCGGCAACCCACTCGTGCCAATCTCCCTGGTCCAGGCGCGCCAGTGCCTCTTTTGCCGAACGCACCATTCTCTCCGCTTGCCCGTTGCTGGATGGATGAAAGGGTGCCCTTAGGGCATGGCGGATGCCCAGTCCCAAAAGATACCGCTCAAACATGCCTGACGTGAACTGCGGTCCGTTGTCGGAGACAAGGACATTAGGACACCCATGTGTTGCAAACAGGCCTCGCAGCACCCGGATGACGGCCTCGGTAGTGGTGGAGGGCATCAGGGCCACCTCCAGCCATTTGGAATAGGCGTCCACCACTACCATAAAGGTCCGGCCGTGAAAAGGGCCAGCCAGATCGATGTGCACCCTCGACCAGGGTGTCTTTGGTGTCTCCCAGGTGTGTCCCTTAGCTGCCGGTGGTGCAGGCCTCGACTCTTGGCACGCTTGACAGGCGGACACCCAGGCAGTGATGGCATCGTCCATATTAAGCCACCAGACGTAACACCGAGCCAACGCCTTCATTTTGACAATTCGCGGGTGGCCAACGTGCAGAGCCTCCAGGACGCGCTGACGGAGTCCCTGGGGAATCACGACGCGGTCTCCCCACAGCAGACAGCCACGATGAGCCGAGAGTTCATGTTGTCTGGTTGCGAAGGGCTGGAACTCCGATGCAAAAGGCCCTTGTGGCCACCCCCTCCACACCCAAATGAGCACCCGGCTGATGGTGCGATCCTGGGCAGACGCGGAGGCCACAGTGGCAGCCGATACAGGCGCTGCCGGAAGATCCTCAATCAGGAGGAGCGATGAAGCTGGAGCCGGGTCTTCCACAAATGCTGGAAGAGGGCAACGGCTGAGGGCATCGGCATGGCCCATCAATTTCCCCGGGCAATGGACGAGCCGGTAGTGGTAGGCAGCTAGGAAAACAGTCCATCGCAGCATGCGTGGCGAGAGGACCGGTGGAGTTGGACGATCACCGGCGAGGAGGCCCAGGAGTGGCTTGTGGTCAGTGATGAGGTCAAAAGTCCTGCCATAGAGGTATTCATGGAACCTCTTCACTCCAGCCACAAGTGCCAGTGCCTCCTTGTCGAGCTGGCTGTAATTCCGTTCTGTTGGAGATAGCGTCCTGGAAAAGTAGGCGAGCGGTGCTTCTCTTCCGTCTGGAAAACGGTGACTAAGGACAGCACCGATGCCAAAAGGTGAGGCGTTGCAGGCAAGGACCAGCAGCCTGGATTCACTGTACTGTACCAGCACACGGTCTGATGAAAGGAGAGCCTTGACCGCGTTGAAGGCCACCGTCTCCCGATGACCCCAGACCCAAGGCGTCTTTGTGCTAAGGAGTCGGTGAAGAGGCTCAGCCACTGTGGCTTTGTGGGGCAGGAACATGTTATAAAAGTTCAGCAGCCCCAGGAACGCCTGCAACCCTTTCTTGTTCTTTGGGATGGGGGCCTGCTGGATAGCACGGATCTTGGATGTGGTTGGATGAAGGCCGGAGGCGTCGATAAGATAGCCCAGGAACTCTACCTGTGGAACGGCGATCTGGCACTTCTCCCTCTTTACCTTGAGCCCGGCCTCTTGGAACCTGGTCAGCATGACACGGAGGCGCTCAAACAGCTGCTGGTGTGAGTCTGTGGACACCAAGACATCATCAAAATATGGTACCACGCCCGGAAGCCCTTGCAGGAGACGCTCCATAAGGCTTTGGAAGATGCCAGGAGCCACACTCACCCCGAACTGCAACCGGTGGCAACGGAATGCCCCTCGGTGGGTGACGATCGTCTGGGCTTCAGCAGTGGCATCATCGACGGGCAGTTGTTGATAGGCTTGGGCAAGGTCCAGCTTAGCGAAGACCTTACCCTCACCCAGGGAATGCAGCAGGTGTTGGACAACAGGAACCGGATAAGTGTGCTGCTGAAGTGCCTTGTTGATCGTGCACTTGTAGTCAGCGCAGATTCTCACCGACCCGTCTGGCTTGACTGGCGTGACGATGGGGGTTTCCCACTTGGCGTGGTCAACCGGCTCCAAAACTCCTTGGGCGATCAGTTTGTCCAGTTGTTCGTCCACCTTAGCCTTGAGAGCAAAGGGAACCCGGCGTGGCTTTAGCTTGATGGGGGCGACTTGTGGATCAAGGCTAAAGGAGATGGCCGTACCTGTATATTGCCCCAAGGTGCCGTCAAAAACCTCGGCAAAGTCTTTGACCAGACCCTCAGTCTCTGCGTTAGAGATGCAGTTGATGCCGGTGACTTCCAGGCTGAGGGCATCAAACCAGTCTAGCCCTAGGAGGCTTTGCCGCTGACCTTCGACCACCACCAACCGGAGCAGGCCCGAAAAATCCTTGAAGGTGATCCGGAACTGGCCAACACCTACCACGGGAATGTCGTTTCCCTGGTAGTCTCTCAGGTGTACGCGGTGAGAGTCGAGTTGCATTTTGGACACTCTGGGTACCAGTCTTTGATGGTGCTCCAAGACACGATGGACAGGGCAGACCCGGTGTCGATCTCCATGTCACATGGAGCTCCTTCAATGAGCACTGTGATGTTCAGCTTGTGTCGCGTAGGCGAGTCGGTTTGGCCAATCGTGGTTCCAGACGGGCAGCGGCAGTTGGTGAGAGCGAAACAACTTTCCTTGGCAGACTGGAATGAAGACTTGGACTTGCGAGACGGTGAAGGGGGGTGTCAGATGGAGCCGATCGGCAGACCTTAGCGATGTGGCCCCTTCTGGAACACTTCCTACAGATGGCGTCTCTGAATCGACACTTGGCACGGGAATGGTTGCCTCCGCAGCCAGCACATTCCGGTTGGCCCTTGAACTTCTGTTGGAACTTCCTGTGCTCCGGCTTTGTCTGGTGCACGTCATCGTCTTCACTGGAGGATGCCTCATCACTGCTGGCCTCTTCATGATGCACCGGAACTGGCTTTCTAGCAAGACGCGGGCTGCTGGACTTGCGGATCTCCTGGGCGGAGCGTTCAGCAGCTTCTGAGGCCACAGCCTCCTCAAAGGCTTTCTGTAGCGTGAGGTCTGGCTTGGTGAGGAGACACCGTTGCAGATGGATGTCCCGGACCCCGCAGACGATTCGATCTATCAGGGCATCGTCTAAGTCTCGGAACTCGCAGTGCATTGCAGCCTGTCGCAGGGCGGTGGTGTAGTTGTTGATTGACTCCCCCTCTGCCTGGTTCCGGTGGTAGAACACATGGCGGGCAGCAATCTTGGACGGCTTTGGTGCGTAGTGGTTGCGGAGCTTCTCTTGGATCGTGTCCCACGGTGTTGCCTGGACTGCTTCAGGCGCAACCAATGCTCGGGCCGTCTCGAACACCTCAGGCCCACAGAGGCTGAGGAATAGGCCCCGCTAACGCTCCTGTGATACTTGTGTCAGCTCGTTGGCTTGGAGGTAGCAGTCGAACCGAGCGAGGTAGGAGTCCCATGATTCAGAGGCTGGCGCAAACGGCGGTAGAGGCACAAGTGAAGCCATGATTCCGATGCTGGCGTGAAGGGCGATGGATGGAACACCGTGCACTAGCCAGAACAGTCAGCTCTGAATTGGTTCTGTTCAGTGATTTCGCTCAGTGATTCAGCTCAGTGATTCAGCTCTGCTCAGAGGTGGCTGCATCTGGCTGTACTCTGATGTCCATCAATCCCACCTTCGTCGCCAGTGTTAAGTTGTGGGCGAACATAGCAGACGACACAGCGATTTCTCCAGAGCAGCTCTTTACTTGCAAGCTGGACAGAACTGAACAGCAAACAGCTCAGCCAGCCTGCTTTTATAGGCAGCCGGCTGTCAACATTGTAGCAACAACAACCCAGAGTTTCCCGCCTAAAATAACTGACGTGGACCTGAGTGAAAACTATCTACAGACCTGAGTGAACTAACAACCTATAATAAAAACAAGTTGATTGAAATACAACTTCAAAAACAAGATTAAAGTACAACATTAAAAGATTAAGAGATTAAAAGGCAGCCTCATCACAGGAGGAGAAAGGAAAAAAGAAAGAGGGGGAGGGAATCAAATTGATTCCAAGGCAAAGGCCAGGCAGAACAACTCTGTCTTACAGGCCCTGCGGAAAGAAATGAGATCCTGCAGGGCCCTGGTCTCATGAGACAGAGCATTCCACCAGCCTGGAGCCAGTTTTGAAAAGGCCCTGGCTCTGGTTGAGGCTAATCTGACTTCCTTAGGGCCTGGGACCTCTAGGGTGCTGCTATTTATGGACCTTAAGGTCGTCTGTGGGGCATACCAGGAGAGGCGGTCCCGTAGGTATGAGGGTCCTAAGCCGTGAAGGGCTTTAAAGGTCAAAAGCAGCACCTTAAATCTGACCCTGTACTCCACCGGGAGCCAATGCAGCTGGAAAAGCACTGGGTGAATATGCTCCCATGGCAGAGACCCCATGAGGAGCCTTGCTGCAGCATTCTGCACCCGCTGGAGTTTCTGGGACAGCTTGAAGGGCAGCCCCGCGTAGAGCGAATTACAGTAGTCAAGCCTGGAGGTGACCATCACATGAATCACTGTTTCTCCCTCCTCACTCAGAGCATGTCCAAAACTTAAATCCAATTTTTCATTTTAAGAGATGACTTTGGAGAGTTGTCAAGAAATGCACAGTGCTTTCCATCCAGTGCCCCATGCCCCCTCATTCGTTCCAAACTTGGGGCCAGGTGTTCATAGATGTCAAGTGTCCCTTATTTGAAGGGACAGTCCCTTTTTCCAGCGTCATGTCCCGCTTCTGTCCCTTATTGATGGATGTCCCTTAAATGTCCCTTAAATGATGTCCCTTACATTTCAAAGGAAGCAGCTCCTCTCCCTCCCTCCTTGCCGGCCAGGGAGGAGGGAGGCTCCAACTGTGTTGCTTGGCTGTGTTGCTCACCCAATAAGAAGTCTAAGAATGACTGGGGGGGTGGAGCTTGCATGCCTTGTGTGTGGCTAGTTAATGCAAGCTGATGAGGTTTTTGAATGCTGGACACCATTTTGTTGCACGTGCTGCTGCAAACTTTGCAGTGCAAAGCCAGGCCGGGGAGCCATCTTAAGTTGAGGCTGCATAGGCCTTGTGGTGCATGTAATTCAGATTCTATTCAGTTGAACCTCTGGTTACAAAGTTGGTTGGGCAGTGTTCTCAAAGCTACCAGCATGAGTTTGACCAGAGTGCAGGAGGACAGGAAGACTGGAGTGCCTGGAACAGGTGAGGCTGCAGGTCCCTTATTTTGGCTGCTGGTCCCTTATTTTCAAGGCTGCTGGTCCCTTATTTTCAAATCTGTAAGTTGACAACTATGGGTGTTGGACAAACGGTGGATGAGGCTGCCACCCCCGACCCTGGGGGAGTAGGGAGGCTGATTACTCCCATCTCAGCCCCTGATATCTTGTGCGTACGGCTGTGATGAAATTTCTAGCCGTCTTCCATAGAACCAAGCCGGAAGTAATATTCTGTGTCACTCCTACATCTTATAATCTGCTCTTGTATCTGTTGTGCTTTCTGTTCTGAGACTTTCTGAGCTTTTATTGACCTTGGGCTGGGCGGAGGAATGCTGTCCAACGCCTGTGAATCTGTTAACTGCCTCCATCTCTATTAATCTTCCAGTGTTTCTTCTCCTAGCTGTTCCCCATTCAGTATTTCCCAGCTTCTGCTTTCTGAACTATGTCCCTCTGCAAACCACTGTTCCAAATCTATACTGTCCTCCTGCTCCTGGAAAGATTCAGGATCAGGGGGAGGGGGTGGCTCCCACCATTCTTCCTCCGTGCAGCCCTCCTCAACACGGTCCCTGACAGGTGGTCACCTTTGATCTTGTAGAGCAGTGATGGCCAAACTTGGCCCTCCAGCAGTTTGGGGACTACAACTCTCATAATCCCTAGGTAACAGAACCAGTGGTCAGGGGTGATGGGAACTGTAGTCCCAAAACAGCTGGAGGGCCAAGTTTGGCCATCACTGTTGTAGAGGGTCACAATGCTGGAATTGTGCATGTCTTGTGGCACAGATCCTGTTTCCCAACACTGCAAGAGAAGGCCATGGAGGTGCGTCATGAGAGAGGAGTTGAGGCGTATTTTCAACATTTTTGTTGGGATTCTGTCCTGTCCAGGGGGGTGTTTGTGATGCAGGGGCTGTGATGCAAGCACACCTCAAGCAGCTTTTGTCCATTCTCATTCATGCTACCTATACCAAAGTCACCTATGCAAGTGCCCCATGTGTGATGATCACCCCAAACTCCAGCACTGAAATCTCCCAGCAGGAATAGGTGTTTGCAGGCTGGGAACATCCTGATAGCATGGTCTAGCACCTCACAGAACTGGTCCTTGGTCCATATGTCAGAGCACATAGTGGGAGCATAGATGCTCAAGATGTTAACCAGGAGGTGGTTGAGAGATGAAGGGGAAACAAGCATTCTGAGCCCTTGGTCAGTGGTTCTGTCACAGACAGCAGAGAGCTCCCTTTTTTAAGAATAAATTTTATTAGAGTTTATAAAAAGAGATACAAAACTTAAGACCAAATATCTTTTTTATCCAACATTAACCTAAATAAAATAAAAAGAGAGAAAAATAGGAAACGGAAAAGGAAAGGAGGAGAAAAGAAAGGAAGAGGGGGGGAATGAGAGAAAATGATAAGAAGAAAGAGATAGAAAAGAACTTAAAAGAGAAAACAGAAAAGATAAAATACAGAAATTTAAAAACTTCCAAGTCTTCATCTGTCCACTATACTGTATATAAACTATAGGTACTTCATTCATGGCAATATGTCACCCAACAAAACCACGTTCTATAACCAAGTATTACCTTCAATCTCCAAATCCATATGTCATTATTTCATTTTCTTTTTCGTGCAAAAATTCTATGAGAGTATTCCAATCTTTAGTAAATGTTAACAATGACCTCTCTCTGATTAAACATGTCAATCTTGCCATCTCGGCTAAGTCTGTTAATTTTAACAACCATTCTTCCATTAGAAGACTCAGTCATGTGTCATTCCATCTTTGTGCATACAATAGTCTCCTGCCATAATCATATATTGAAAAAATAGTTATTTTCTAATTGTATATCCATAAGTCCAAGCAGAAAGAGTTCTGGTTTCAGAACTCCACATCAATGCATGCATTTGTATCCAATTTTTTTTATTAACTTTTTTACATGTCCACCAAGCATGATAAAATGTTTGTCTTGTTTATATAAGTCACTGTGGCACAATACTGTACTCTGATCTTTTAAACAAGATGCTGGACTGCTGTGAATGCAGGATGACAGCAGGTAGGTATTGCCTTGAAGCAAAGCAGCTCCCTCAGGAAGGAGGGGTTGGGCAAATTCACACCAATTAATATACACCCACACCCAGTGATATTCAGTTCTTAACTATTCTCAGTTAGGATTTAAGTGGGTTGGCTGACAATGCTCTCTTGCACGTAACATCAAATGTTGTCCTATAAAAGCCAGCGGCATTAGCTAAGGCGACGTCCTGATCTCTGTGCCTCTGAGAGAAATGGCATTTGGTGGAAGTCTGTGGACACTGATATTATACATGACCATTTTCATTCATTTCTTGCTGTTTGCATGGGGAGCTTATTATCGCCTTATCAGGATGCAGCTGCCTCGAGAAATCAGCTGTCGTGGAAAGTTACTACTTTTCGATTTCTCTCTAGGATATGCACTTATACTGGTAAGGTTTTTTTTACATATATCACAGGGATGAAGTTAGGTAAAGGTAAAGGGATCCCTAACAGTTAAGTCAGTTAACTGTCAGGACTCTGGGGCTGTGGCGCTCATCTCACTTCACAGGCCGAGGGAGCCAGCATTTGTCCACAGACAGTTTTTCTGGGTCATGTGGCCAGCATGACTAAGCCGCTTCTGGCAAAGCCAGGGCAGTGCACAGAAATGCCATTTACCTTCCCGTCGGAGCGGTACCTATTTATCTACTTGCACTTTGACATGCTTTTGAGAACTGCTAGGTAGGCAGGAGCTGGGACCAAACAACAGGAGCTCACCCCGTCGTGGGGCCTCGAACCGCCGACCTTCCTATTAACAAGTCCAAGAGGCACGGTGGTTTAAACCACAGCGCCAACCGCTGATGAAGTTACACCCCTATAAAAAGGGCTGCAATGTTTGTAATATTGTAATAGGCAATTAAGAGGTGACATGATAATATTATGCAAGACAGGGAGAAATTGGATAGAGAAAAGTCCCCCCCCCTCTCTTGGCACTAGAAGTTGTGGAGAATCCACTGGAGTTGAATGTTGGAAGATTCAGGACAGATAGAAGGAAGTACCTCTTCACACCTGACATATTCAAACTATGGAGCTCTCTCACACAGGAGGCAGTGATGGCTGCCAAACTGAATAGCTTCCAAAAAGGATTAGATAAATTCATGGAAGAGAAGGTTTTGGGTGGCTACTAGCCTCCATGGCTAGGCTCTGAACCTGGAAAACATAGAAAGGGAGAGGGCTCGTGTTCAGCTTCTGCTTGCGGGTTTCCCATTGGGGCATCTGGTTGGCCACTGTGAGATGCTGGACTAGATAGGACATTGCCCTAATCCAGCAGGCGCTATTCATATCCACTTAGGTGGATTTATTCTGAGGAGGACTAGCACCGAACACCACCCACTTAGTGTGGTTTCTCATGGTGTCCATCAAGAAGAAGCATACAAGGAAGTGGAATGGTCAGGGGCTTCACTTCTGTGCTGCTCAGGAAGAATCACTCTCCATCCAAAGAGGAAGGAAAAGATATAATAATAATAATAATAATAATAATAATAATAATAATAATAATTTTTATTTAAACCCCGCCCTTCCCTGTTCAGAAAACCGGGCTCAGGGCGGCTAACAACAAATTTAAAACACTTAACTGATGCAACAAAAAACAGTATGCAGTGTATGCAGGGTAGTCACCTCACATGTGGGGATTCCATTCCACAGGTAATAGACATATGTTTCATACACACACACACACGCACGCGTGCACACACACACACACACACACACACACAGAGAGTGAGGGGGGAAAGTATTTGATCCCCTGCTAAATTTGCCCGTTTGCCCTCTGACGAAGAAATGACCAGTCCATAATTTTAATGGTAGGTTTATTGTAGCTGTGAGAGACAGAATAACAACAGGAAAGCCCCCAGAAACCCAGGCGACAAAAGTCAGAGATTATGGACTGGTCATTTCTTCATCAGAGGGCAAATGAGCAAATTTAGCAGGGGGATCAAATACTCCCCTCCCCCCCTCTATATATATGAGAAAGATTTGATGCTAATTATCAATGGTAATTTTTTTGGTTCAATCAGGCAGGAATTCTGGAAAAACTGGGCATCTGCCATAGATTTGCCTTACTCAGGGCCGCGTGCATGTTCATTCCAGTAATGAGGGACCCAAAGCTGATCATAAAGGATCTGGATTTTGATGGAGTGCCAGGGAGGGTGTACTGGCCTAAAACATCACCTGCTGGGAAAAGGAGAGGAATCATCTTTTTTCATGGAGGTTGTGGACTATTTGGAAGCATCCGTAAGTTCAGTGAATTGTTTTTGAAATGGTTCACTATGTTCTTTGAGGAGAATTTGGGGCGCTACTATAATGTAAAGGTCCTGAAATGTTTGCTATGGAGGGGTGGAGGTGGTTTGTGCTGCCCTCGTATCATTTGAATAAAATATTGCGGGCGGGGGGGTCAAGTAAGTCCTGCCCTGCATATTGATCACATGATCAATACACACACACTATTGGAATGGCAATACCCATCAATTTTGGGGGGACTGGCTCCCCTAAAATATTTTTATTGGGGGGGCCGAAGGGACCATAGCCCTTAGGTGTTGGCTCCTAGTCCACTCACCCAGGGTTAGTGCTCCTTTTGAGAACTGAAGATATGGAGGAAACTGCCTTATTCACATATTTACACCTTCAGTCTACATGGAGGGAGTCCAGATCTTACAGCAGGGCTTGTTCTCCACCACAGTGCAGCACTGGAGTCAAAGCCAGTTGGCGATTGTAGTCCTGAGCCATTTCAGGCTTTATAGGTCAAAACCTGTACTTTGGATTGGGCCCAGAAACAAATTGGCAGCCAATGTAGTTGGGCAGGCATTTTCATTATATGCTCAAGCTGTCTTGCCGCCGTGAGCAAGCTGGCTGCTGAATTCTGCATCAGCTGCAGTTTCTGAACAGTAGGTAGTGTAAGTTCAATGAACTTGGCAGGATGGGATTGTAAAAAATAAAAATTAAAAATGAGGCTGAGGCTTCCCGTTGTATGGGTGACCAGTTCTGTGGTAATCCTAGCATCGTGGCCAATGAAAAACCTTTAAATTTTCATAGAAGGCGTTTTTGCTTCATGCGCCAAGGGACTTCTATGAAAAGTCTTCCAGAGAAGGTCAGAAATAATGCAGAAAGAAGCTCAGGAATGTGGGTTGAGGTCTGTTTGGTTCTGTTCTAATTTTTACCCATTGACACTGCTTGATCTGAGCTACTGATCAAAATCCACATAATGGTTTTCAGCTGGCAATGCCCCATTTATCAATGGTTCAGTCTAACTTAGTTTTTCTCAGAGGAAACCCATTAAAGGTGCTTGTTGTTTTCTAATAAAAAAATAGCAGACCAGAATTAATCATAGCTGTTAATTTCACCAAGTTTACTTTTAGTAGGACTAACACTGGATCCAACTCATAGTGAATTCAATGTCAATTGCTAAGAGCATGGGTCAGCAAACCTTTTCAGCAGGGGACCGGTCCACTGTCCCTCAGACCTTGTGGGGGGCCAGACTATATTTTTGGGGGAAAATATGAATGAATTCCTATGCCCCACAAATAACCCAGAGATGCATTTTAAATAAAAACACACATTCTACTCATGTAAAAACATGCTGATTCCCAAACCATCTGCGGGCCGGATTTAGAAAGTGATTGGGCCAGATCCAGCCCCTGGGCCTTAGTTTGCCTACCTATGGCTAAGAGGTTTTGTAATGGAGCCTATCAAATAATCTCTGATAGTGTCTCTGTGTGTGTTTGTTCTTTTTCCCAGGAACCACTGAAAGGATCTGCCGTGCCATCGCCCACCAAACTGACTCAGTGGTTATGTGTCCTGAGTAAGTATCTTCACTCTTGTTGTAGCAGAAAAAAAGAGTAATTCTCCTCAGCTTCTAACTCTTCCTAACACCTGAGCTCAGAGAAAGCCTGATAAAGTTTTAACATAGTGATTTTGCCAACCGTTATTGTGAGATTTTGACCAGCTTCGGCCCATCTGAAGCTGATACAGGCTCGTCTTATCTTGAGCCCAAGCAGAGTAGTCCACACAGCAGAAGGATAAGCAGTATGTGCCACATTCTTAACTTTATTTCCACTCTATGCTGAGAGAATACAAACATGCATCTTGCCTCTGTGAGAGCAGAGAAGCAACTGTCTCTCTAACAAAGAAACCGAGAGAACACTGAAAAACAGGAAACCAGTGTACGTCACATCCAGTCTCCCATTTCCCGTGGGAATCCAACAGTAACTTGGACTGTGGAATGCAAAACAACGTATTGTGACTGCAGTTGCTGCTCAGTGAGGGAAATAGAAACCAACAGTTATAATACCTTTGCATTTAGATTTTCATACCAATCCCTCTGGCTTTGAGCATCTTTGCTGGAGCAGGCCCAAAGGGCTCAACATGCGATTGTCATGATGGCTAGCCAGGTGGCCAATGAGAAGCCCACAAACAGGACCCGAGCACTAGACCACCACCCCCAGTTGCAATTTACATCAACTGGTATTCAGAAGCATTACTGCCTGTGATAGTGGAGGGAGCACCCCCCCTTGTGACTAACAGGGGGATGTTTTCAGCCGGAACTCACCAGAACTCACTTCTTTGTTGCGTTCTGGCACCTTTTTGGTGTGTTCCGGCAGCTCTGTAGTGTTGCAGTACCCTTGGAAAACCTTATCCTCCATGAGAGGATGGTATTGCTTCTAAATCCATCACAATTTTATCTATCACAATTCTCTATATCCTGCCTTTCAGGACACAACTCCTTCCAAGGCAGCACACAACAAACATTAAACTTCATTTGCAGAAACCAGCACATCAGACACACTTACCTTCCCAAGACAGCAGTGGTAAATTGGGAGAAGTGTCATTTGCCAGAACTTCAGAGCCCTTAACAACACAAGCCTTCCCCACAGTAATGGCCACCATCTCTCTGCCCTTGCTGCCTTAATGCACCGTTGGTGCATGATCTGAAGCCTCCTGGTCAAGATGGGCGAACTCGACTTATTGGTTTTAGAGGCCATAAGGGATACGGTGGGCAGAAAGAGAAGCCTGGTGGAACGGAGAAAACCAGCGGCACATAGTTATCTCAGGAAGGCAAGGTGGGACATTCTGGAGATGGTGTCACCCTGTATGTGAAAAAAGGGCATTGAGTCCAGGAAGCAAGAAATCCCAGAAGAGGCAGACTTCTCCACATAATCATTGTGGGTGGTCATACTGGGTCCCAAGAGGGATTTCGTACTGGGGTTGTGTTCCCATCCTCCTTATGGTGATCACACAGGGTCCCCGGACGTTTGACGGTCTATTGATCCTTGTGCCACCACTGTGATTGCCTCTTTGCTGCCACCAACCCGTTTCTCTCGGGTACACACGGAGTCCAGACAGTTGTTAACATTAACAAATAATTGAGTTTATTTTATAGGCATGAACAACTAACAACTTCAAACTGATTATCCCACTATCTGACTCCACCTAACAGTTCCTCTCACTCTCTCACAACACAACTCGACCAACCCATAGACTTATCCTCCCTCTTCCTTCTCCAACTCCCAACTCTCAACAACCAACTGACTTCCACACACCTCCGACTCTAACTTTTACTCCTCCCCTCGGGTTCCCACTGGCCAATCACTTCACACACATTTAACCCTTTCCTTATGATCCACCTAGGAGGCAAACGCCACACTCCTGATCAAAACGCTCAGGGAGATCCTGAGATGGAAAATGAAATCAAGGAAGCATCCAAAATAGAGAAGCGTTTTAATGGCACGGAGAAAGCGGCCAGGGGAAAGTTTTTATCCCTCTCTCTTAACTCTAGAACATGTGGACATTCAATGAAGCTGAATGCTGGAAAATTCAGATAAAAGAAAGTATGGCTTTAAAAGAGGGTTAAACAAATGCACACAGTATAAGGCTACGAGTGGCTACTAGCCATGATGGCGATAGTCTGCCTCTGCAGTTGTAGGCAGTGTCCTTCTGAAGAACAGTTGCTGTAAACTGCGGGAGGGGAAAGTACCACTGTACTCATGTCCTGATTGTGAGTTTCTCCAATGATTGACCAGTGGCCACTGAGAACGGGATGCTCAACTAGCATTTTATCTGGGTTCAGAACCTCAGGCACATTGGCTGGATGCTGCACTCCAGGCCTCTCCATTTCTCCCAGTGAACTCACCCCAACCCCCCGCCACACACCATTGCCCCTCTTTTGCACCATCCTTGAGTGGCATCTGCCTGCCTTGCTTGCTTGGGTGGAGGATCGGGAATGGGTGGAGGATAGGGAACCAGCCCACTTCTCAAATGGGAAAGTTCACATTTGCTTTCCATTTTTGCCTCTTGTCCCATCCACAGTTGGCATGTTGCCCCCTGGAAGGTTACATAGAATGGAAAGTGGCCCTCAGGGTGAGAAAGATTCCCAACCCTTGCAATATGTCATGCAGGAAAATATTCCTTGTTTGTGTTGCTGAATATTGAAGATATCTTGCTTTCTCTTTAGATTTTGTTTAGGTCCTGAGTATCCATTTCCAACCGCAGTACAGGACTGCTGTACTGCTGCAATACACTTTCTGAAGAATGCAGAGGAATACGGAGTGGACCCCAGCCGCATTGCCATTGCAGGGGAGAGTAGTGGAGGCACTTTTACTGCAGCCATTTGCCAAGAACTGGTGACCAGAGAGGACCTCCCAAGAGTGCGAGCTCAGGTCCTCATTTACCCATTCCTCCAAGGAATTGACTTCAATTTGCCATCCTATCAGCAAAACCATTCAATTTCTCCCTTGTTCCGGAAAAGAGCTGTCGTACTTGGTTTGAAATATCTCACTGGGAAGACAATGAATGTAGATGGAGTTCTGAAAGGCGCCCATGTCCCTCCTGATTTGAGAGAGAAATACCAAAAATGGATCAATGCTGATAACATTCCAGAAGAATTTAAAGCTAGGGGCTATGTTCCTGTAGAACCTGCTCCATTTTCAGAAGAACTTTATGAACAAGTTAAAAGAGCTGGTGAGACAATGTTTGCCCCCCTTTTAGCAGAGGATGACATAATCCACCAGCTCCCAGAGGCTTTCATTCTAACCTGTGAATATGATGTTCTCCGGGATGATGGGCTGTTGTACAAGAAGCGGTTAGAGGACAATGGTGTGCCAGTGACATGGTATCATGTTCAAGATGGATTCCACGGAATAATGAGCATTGCTGGTTATGGGCGGATCCTTGAATATCCGAGCACACAGAAATGTTTGCAGAGTGTAATACAGTTCTTAAAAGGTTTATAGAAATGAATGATTTTAATAAATTAGACTGAGTAAAACTTTGGATCAGAGTTTTTCTTTTTACTTCAGGATTGTTACAATGAGGAAAAAATATCCTCCCACAAAAGAGGAAGAATCATATCCTCATTTCTCCCTCATTCACTTGAATAAATATCAAATGATATTTGTGTTGGTTTCTGCTCTCTTCACTGTGCAGCGAAGTGCTTGTCACAAGACAATGTTTACATTCCACAGACAGCATTGCTGTTGTGTTTTCCCACGGGAAAGGGAAACTGGATGTGACGTACACTGGTTTCCTGTTTTTCACTGTTCTCACAGTGTGATTCTCTCCGTGCTTCAGAGGAGAGAGGATGCATTTTCTGCTCCGGCAGAGGCAAGATGCATTTCTGTAATCTACCAGCTTTGAAATGTAAATAAAGCAATATAGAGTATGAGCACGTATTCCTCATCATTCCGCTGTGCACGGACACTGCTACAAATCAACAATTTGATATGTCATTATAAAATATTGTGGGTCATACCTTGGTTTTTTACCTTGGTTTTTTTCATCAAATGTTAGTAATACAGTGGTCCCTCGAGTTACAAACACCTCGGGTTACAAACACTTTGGGTTACAGACTCTGCTAACCCGGAAGCAATACCTCGGGTTAAGAACTTTACCTCAGGATGAGAACAGAAATCGTGCGGCGGCAGCGGGAGGCCCCATTAGCTATACTGGTGCTTCAGGTTAAGAACAGTTTCAGGTTAAGAACGGACCTCCAGAAAAAATTACCGGTACCGTAAGTTTGTAGCCAGAGGTACCACTGTACTTGGCCACACCATTTTCCAAAATGCTGTTTCTTTCTCTGATGATAGTTGCTGGTTGCTGTGTTCCACCCCCTGGTGTCACATTTTAATTCTCTCTCCTCCCTCCCTCCCTCTGTGTCCTTTGTTACTCCCCCTTGAACATCATTGTGGGTGGGGAACAGAGTTTGGAAGCAGAAAAAAAAGAAAAGTAAAACATTACATAGGGACATGTGAGCAGTATTTCACATACATATCAGCATAAAACAATTAAAAATTAAGTGATTAAAAAAATAAAGTAGTAACACATTATGAATGTAAAAAGTTGTGTGTCCATCTATAACGATCAAAACCATTTCTTAACCCTTCCTTTACGTTAAAAACTGTGTGTGTAGATCCGCCCTTAGTTACATCAAAGGAGGCGGTTAGCCTGGAGGGCACCTCGGTGGTATACACTCAGGGTACTGTCAGATACAGCAGTGAACCACTTGGTGTGTAATCTTACAAGACACAGCAGTGATTTTTATTTAACGGCTTAAAATATAGAACATCCATGTCCAGCAATGTCGAAACAAAGCTTTATTTCCCCTGAGTCAAATACTCAAATGGCATGCACACACACACACCCAGACATGCAGACCCAGTATTGGTATGAAAGCCCAGTGAGGCCATAAACTTCCACTGCCCCAGATACTACACTTGATCTTAGCCAAAAGGCCGAGAAGCATTGCTGGCTGGAAAAGGAAAAGATTAGATCCCGAATTTCTGTCCTATATAAACTCTTTTCAGATAATCCTTTTGCAAGAAACATGGGAAGAAGATAAAATAGATATAAATGGCTTTGAACTGATATCACTTCCAGCTATCCCCTCCCAGAAAGGTGGCCGGTCCAGAGGCGGTCTTGCAATCGCCATATCGCTTAAAATGAGAGCTAAACTCTTGCTAGTTCAGACTTCTCCTCCTTTTGCTTTTACTGGTCTGATTTCAAGTGAAAAATTCTCACTATTAATCACCAATGTTTATCTTCCTCCAGGTGGTCTTATATCAGACCTCCATTATAGATGGGATTCTCTGGAAGATCATTTATTGGCATGCTATGCTATGTACCCTAATATTCCATCGATAATGGGTGGTGACTTTAATGCACGTACAGCCGCCAACTGGGATGGGATAATTAAGGCCAAGTGGTGGGTATCTCCCCCCTACCCAAAATCTGATTTAATCTCTTTTACATCAAGAAGATCTAAGGACATCAGAGTGAATGAGGCGGGAGTCCTTCTTTATCAATTGGCCATTCGTATGAATTTGAACATTTTAAATGGCAACTGCCCTCCAGACGTGCCAGGTGAATTCACTCACTTGGGCACATCATCAAATAGTGTCCTAGATTATCTTCTAGTTTCAGAAGACCTATTTTCAAACTTCTTTTATTTCAAAGTAGATAATATACATTCCAGTGACCACCTACCTCTAGCTGCCAAGCTAACGCTTGACTGGCACCCGGTTAGCGGTACACACCCAACTCATGTAGGTTTAAATGCCACAGCTCAAGTAAGAGGCATTAAATGGTCTATGAAACAGGCCCAAAAATATGCAGAATTCTTCCAGAGGAATATCTCCGAATCCCTTATTGTTTCATTGGCGGAGTTGTCTGAACCAAATAAGATACTGGAGTGGTTCTCCCACTTCTCTGCAGATTTAACTAGCTTCTTTACGATGCCGGCTCACCTGGTTAACCGAGACCAACCCAGGTTCAGTGCACCTTGGTTTGATGCCAAATGTAAGCAAGCTAGACTCTCTCTCTGTTGTATCTACAACAGATATAAATCTTCTGGAGCTGAAACTCTCCCCCCAGAGTACTTGCAGGCCAAAATTGCTTACAAACAGGCACAGAAGTCAGCCAAGCACGAGTGGCAGCTAAGACGCTGGCAAGCGCTGATTGCTGCCTCTAAGCCTCGCAGCTCTCGCGGTTTTTGGAATTTAATCAACAAAAGATCGAGGAAATACCCATTGACGGTTACCCCAGCCCCGACATGGGAACAATTTCTAAGAAAATATTTCTCCCAGACAGATATCTCCAACACTCAATCTGATACTCTTTCAAGTCACTTGCCCATATGGCCAGATACTGACCCGGAGGAAATAGTAGATTTAATTGCTAAACTGAAAACTGATAAAGCCCCAGGGCCCGATCTGATCCCGGCGGAAGCTATTAAACAACACCCAACATGGTGGGCTAAAATTCTTGCAAAAATCTTTGATGCAATCAATGCCACGGGCCAGATACCTAGATCATGGAAGGAGTCCATCATAATTCCTATATATAAAAAAGGACCACCAGAGGACCCAGGAAACTATCGTAACATCAGTTTATTATCAATCATCGGGAAAATCTATACTCGCTTCCTGCTAACCAGACTAACCCAATGGGCCGAAGATTCTAATCTGATAGGCCATGAACAGATCAGGTTTAGACCAAATCGTGCTTCTATTGACCATGCTATAATTCTATATCATTTGGCACGGAAGTATTCTTCCCCTACTCATGGTCTTCTATGTGCCGCTTTTATAGACCTGAAGGCGGCTTTTGACAGTATCTCTAGAGAGCTGTTATGGGAAAAACTGGCAAAGTGGGGCATAGATAAAAGGCTGTTGTGGCTTATGATTAAATTACATGAAGGGACGGCCGCTAGGGTGAGGTTAACACCTGAGGGCGATCTCACAAACTCTGTACCAATAAATAAGGGGGTACGACAAGGGTGCATCCTTGCCCCCTATCTTTTTAACCTCTATATTAGTGACATGAGAACGCCCCTAGCTGAGGCCCAAACCTCCATTCATGCACCCAGGCTTGCAGACTATCGCTGCCCCTTATTATTGAACGCTGACGATGCGGTGATCCTCTCTTATTCTCGAATCGGTTTGAGGAGGGCCCTTAAGATTTTTGCGTTATACTGCCAAACAAATTTACTTACTATTAACCATTCCAAATCTAAAGTCCTAATTTTTTCCAGGAGTCGTAAACTGTATAGATGGGAACTCGAGGGGAAGCCAATTGAACAAGTTTACAAATTTCAATATCTAGGAATTTACTTCCAGTATAATACGGGATGGAAAGCGCATATCACATATTTACAAAATAAGGTTAAAGCCCTTATCTATGCTCTATTACGCTTCTTCTTTACTGAGGGGGCTATGCATGTTCCATCCGCCTTAAAAGTTTATAGTGCGAAAGTGGTTGCAACTATGGCCTATGCGGTCCCTTTATGGGGCGCCTTTGTAAACCTCTTGCCTCTGGTGACATTGCAAAATCTTTTTCTAAGACGCCTTTTGAAACTACCCTCCTGTGTAAGCAACTCTGCCATTCGCCTAGAACTTAAGATCCCCTCCCTAGAGATTCTGATGTGGAGACATGCCTTTAATTACTGGCTGTCCCTTTGGCATAAATTGCCAAACTACCATCTTATTCAGTGCCTTTGGAGAGATGAATTCACCAACCCATGGGCAACAAAAATCCACTCCAAACTGTTGTCTTATGGAATCTCTCCTTCCGATATACTTAATTTAGATCAAATTACAGCTAAAAAGGTCATCAAACAAAGATTGGAGGAGGTAGATTTGCAACAAAATCTTACTACAGGTGGAGGTACATGTTCCCCGATAAATCAGGGCATTACATCTATGTCCCAGATACCTCGATATCTGTCTACTTTATCGGCTGCGTCGCATAGATTCGCATTTGTTAGAGCTAGATCTAATGTGTTCCCCTCAAATGTTCTGAGCAATAGATTTTCTAATGGTAAAACCTCTGTTTTATGCGCATGTGACAACAAATCAATAGAATCCCTCTATCATATCTTGTTTAATTGCCCCTTATACATTGTTCCCCGATCAAGGATCCTGAGTTCAATCATTCTGGAAATTGCTGCTAAACCACCTGAATTACATCTAGCTTATCTACTCCAGGACATTGACTCTTATAGAACATTACAGGTTGCTAGATTCCTGATTTCAGTTCTTTCATATAAAAGACTTCATGGAATGCTGCATGACTATTAAAAATCCAGTAAACTCTATGCACCATCTTGATCTTCAAGGCCATAACACGGTACATCTAGAGATTGTAAATAATGTGAAAGAGATTATGCGATGAAATATTTTAGTTGATATTTTAGATTGTAAAATGCTATTTTATCTATTGATTTGTTTTACCTTGTGGGCTTATAGCCGAATAAAGTATTATCTATCTATCTTCCACTGCCCCAGATATGGCCACTTCTAAGGCAGGTGCAAGGCCAATTTGGTGTCATGCCAACCCAGGAAAACAACACACCTCCATGTCCCCTGCCACAACTTTTTTTCTTTTGTTTAGTCTGTTTTTTATTGTAATGTATTAATAAAGGTCTCAATAAAATCTTATCGAGGGGAAATGATTCCCCATCCTTCCATCTTTCCTCTTGCTCTTTCGAGGAGCAGGCAACACACAGACCACTCCCTCAAAGTCTGCTGCATCAAAGCACATTTGACTGGAGGACCAACAGCAAGTACTAGGAGTTGCGGCCGGGGAGAGGAAAGTGGAGAAAAATAGCAGATCATATTTTTGGATTCATCAAGGAGGCAGCTTACATTCCAAAGGAGGGAGGTCCCTTGATCTGTTTAGCCAGCATCCCATTGGCCTGATTGAACCCTGCATCAAGGGACCTATCAACTGGGTGTTGTGGCTATCCAATCTTACCCACCCACAACACAGGGTTTGGTTGCCAGGTCCCACTGCAACACGTGCCCTCTTTAAGGGAGGACCTGATTTACATCTCCAGCATAGATTTGAAGGCAATTTATAAATTTTTGCCAATTTAATCGGGGTTATGTACTACCTATAACACATCTCCATGATATTTCTTTAATAATAGCACATGCAGAAAAATTTGTATCATTTTTCCATAACTTTTCCCACCTCTCAAACCAAATTGCATAGCCCAAATCTTGTCCCCATTTTATCATAAATTCTTTTGTTTGTTCATCTTTTAATTCCCACTCAAGTAACAAATTATACATTTTAGAAAGGTTTTTCTTTGTGTTTTGTAGAATTTCTGATTGGAATTTAGACTCTTCCTTCAAGAAGCCAATTTTCTTATCATGAGCAAATTTATTGTTTAGTTGGTAGTACTGAAGCCAGCTAGTGCAGTATACTTTTAATTCTTCATACGGTTTAAGTTTTAACTGTCCTCCTTCTTCCTCTATTATCAATTGTCTATATGTTGCTCCAATTTTACCCATATTTTTCTTTTTGAATGAAAGTATATCAAATGGGGCAGCCCACCATGGGGTTTTGAGTTCCAGAAGCCTATGATATTTCCTCCAGACCTTAATTAATGGATTCCTGATAATACGGTTAATAAAACCCTGATGTACTTTTATCTTGTCTTCCAATAAGTAAGCGTGCCATCCATATCTTATGTCATGCCCCCTCAAGGTATAATATATCGGTATTCTCAAGCCGAATCCACTTCTTAATCCAACAGAGGCAGGAGACCTCAAAGTAGATCTTCAAATCAGGGAGGCCACTCCCACCCTCCATCTGTAAGGAGTTTGAATCTTATACGAGGTCTTATTGTTTTTAAATTCAGCAATAGCTGTTGCAGGGCATAGCAGCAACAATCCTTGAGAGCCCCCTGCTTTGATATCGCGGGTTGGAGGGGCCTACAGTGTTAGGAAGGCTGGGAGCCCATTTGAGCCCAAGTGCTGTGTTGGGATTTGTGGGCAGGATTCCCTTGCAGCTTGTACCACAGGCCTCATTTGCTGCATCCGTCACAAGCATTTCTGTAGGAGTGAGACAACCGAACATGCCAAGTGGCTTTTTAGATTACAGCAAAATATATCTGAGGAGGTGGTAAGAGGTTTAAATGAGCTGATGACAGGAGAGAGAGGAATACTTCTTTCATCATGCTAAAACAGGTCACCCAAGGTAAATGACAGAGCAGAAGAAGGGGATTTGGACTTTAACAAACCATATCATTAATGTAGGAAAAATGTGATATGACCTGCTAGCAGGGCTAGCAGAAAGCCAATAGCCAAAGTTGACAAATAATAAATCATATAACAATGTGGGTCAATTAAAAAGTAAGAAACGAGCAAGCTCTCTGCTTATCTGCTCATATGCTTCTGTAACTGCAAGCTTCACTTGCACAAAGTAGGCTGTTGGCTAAAAGCAGGTGGGGCGCTTAAAGTCAACAGAAGTTTATAGAGTGGTTAGAATGTTTGACAGTGTAATAGATTGTTACATGCAAGTGTGATAAAGTAAGTGTGATCTCAAAAACACCCATGGGTCATCATGACCCAGAAAAACAAACCAGAACATTTAGTGGTTTTTGTGGTTTTGCATATACTCACAACTCTCCTGCCAACCTAGCAGTTCGAAAGCACGTCCAAGTGCAAGTAGATAAATAGGTACCACTCCAGCGGGAAGGTAAACGGCATTTCTGTGCGCTGCTCTGCTTCGTCAAAAGCGGCTTAGTCATGCTGGCCACATGACCCGGAAGCTGTACGCCGGCTCCCTCGGCCAATAAAGCGAGATGAGCACCGCAACCCCAGAGTCGGTCACGACTGGACCTAATGGTCAGGGGTCCCTTTACCTTTACTATATACACACAACTACCAAACCTAATGGGGTGACATACCATATAAGGTTTAAAGTAAATAGTGGGTAAAGGTCTGCAAAATGATGGTGAGGGGAGATATCAACAAAGGTGGGCTAATTGCTAATATGCTTAACTATTGCATCTAATAGGCTATAGGTGCAAAAACAATTAACCAATAGAAGTAAAGGGGTGGGTAAGCTAAGAGCTGAGGCGTGCTTAGCAAAATGTATAAAGTTGTGGCTGTCATGTCAGTCGGGGCTCTCTCCTACTTTGCAGCATATGCTGAGGAGAGGTGCCCATACAGCGCTGTTTGTGAAATAAAGAAGCTTCGTTTTGCCTGGCAAGTGGTGTTTGGCTCCATCTTTTCACAGAATCCATCTGGGAAAAGATCCGAAGGGGCAAATTTGTCAAACAATTAATTTACAGCATATGTTGCCAAAAAGAGGTATAGTTGCAAAATCACTGGAAATGCTTCACCCAAGGAGTTTCATTATGTGACGTAGGGCATAGTGAGGAGACCTGTAACTGGAGGCGCGAGAAACTGTCTACAGCATTTTGCAGGATGAATCTGGGACCTCTTCCCATTTTGCATTCCATCTCTACAGGCAAACATGCCATATTCTTTCCATGGCAACTGGGTGCCAGAAACACCCACAATAGCTCTGCAGTCAAGATGAAATAATTCTGCAAATTTGATGGAATTCCAAGTCATAGTATAATCTAATCAACAACAGAGCTACCTATCTTATTTTTCTTGCAAAAAAATAAATAAAACCAATTGAAAAAGCAGAAACCTCAAACACGGAGTGGGAGTGGGGGTTCCCAGAGGATTCCCCCCCCCTTTGGCCCTTGGTAGGACAATAACATTTCTCATTTATTTATTCATTTGAAATATGTATAAAGTACTAAAGATTGGGTGTATGTGGTGTTAGGGGACGGTTAGTACTTCTGGTGGGGATGTGTCATGCTCCATGTGTGGCAGTTTATGAGGGCTGCCATGCGTCTGAATTTCCCCAGACATTACTGGGATTTCAAAGGCAGAAATGATGTCGGGGGGGGGGGATTTCTGAAATGTGCTGCTTTGTCTTGTATCCTAGGCAAGTTTTTGTTTTTTTAAAAAAGCTCAACAATAAAATAAACTCAGAAGGAGCAGCACTCAGCAAAACATTTATTAGATTTCTTAGCTGCCCTTCATAAGATTATCGGGCAGGTCACAACAAGGAAACCTATAATTGTACAATATCAGTTCCTGCCTACTCAAACTGGGATTTCTTTTTGTTGCAGCATCTGCTTGTTATTGAAACCTGTGTACAGTAACTTTAGCAGACTATTCACAGGTGCTGAAGGACCTAGTCAGAGCTGCCAAGGCATGGGTAGGCAAACTAAGGCCTGGGGGCCAGATCTGGCCCAATCGCCTTCTAAATCCGGCCCACGGACGGTCCGGGAATCAGCATGTTTTTACATGAGTAGAATGTGTGCTTTTATTTAAAATGCAGGGTGATTTGTGAGGCATGGGAATTCATTCATTTTCCCCCCTTCATAATATAGTCCAGCCCCTCACAAGGTCTGAGGGACAGGGGACCTGCCCCCTGCTGAAAAAGTTTGCTGACCAAGGAGATCCCCTGCCTATGATGGCAGTGAACTGGCATGTTTATTGGGCCTAAGGTGCTGCTTCTGCCACCTCAGGACAAGATGGCCGCCCAGGAGGGGACAGGTCAGACCCCAATGGCTTCTTCTCTGACAGGGCCCAGTGTTTTGAGCCAAGGACTTCTCATTCACCCACTTATGCTACACATGAATAAGGAATGCTTCTTTCTGTGTCAACTGAGTTTTTTCTTCTTCTCATGGGTAAAGCCAGCATTTACAAAGAGGTAAAGGACTCACTGCCTCATAGTAAAGACAAAAGGGGGATGTCCTCTTCATATGGGAAAGAGTTGGCATCATCCAGAAGGCATATGAGAAGGAGATCATGACTACCCAGCATGGCCAGTGCTCAAAGATGATGGGAGTTGTAGTTCAAGAACATCTAGGGACCCAAGTGTGCTGGTCCGGGGGGGGGGGGAGGTTACCGTGGGGCGAGGTCCAGGACCTGAGCTGAGGGTCGGCAGACAGTCATCCTCGGGTGAAGCGGGGTCCACAGAGGGAAGCCGGGCAAGGACAGGAACTCTGGGGGAAACAGGACTGGATGCTGGCCGAAACAGCTCATCAACGACGTTGCTCCCGTAACCTGGGACCGGGCTGACTGGCCTTTATCTTCTCTGAGGCCAGGGGCGGTCCCGGCCCCCAGGAGACCCGCCTCCCCTGGCCTTAAGGCGAGCACTCCTCCTGGGAGAAACCCTTAGCCTCTCTGCCCTTCGCCTCTGCAGTTCAGGAGAGGCTGAAGGGTTACTGGGCCCAGGGGGAGACTCACCTGTAGGCACTGAGTCCTCAACCACCTCTGGAGCCAGAGTGGATTCACCTGGTTCCTGCTCCTGAGGATCCAGCACAGGTGCAGGCACTTTAGAATCAAGGCCCTGCCCCAGTTCAGCTGGCCCTGGAGGCGGGGACTCCTGTGCAGGCTGGGATTCCTCCGGTTCAGCCTCTGAATCGGATTCCCAGGCCATCACACCAAGGTTGAGACAGAGACACCGAGGGGCCAAAAGTTCTCCTCCCTGCAAACACTGAAATTGAAGAGTGCTAGTAAAACAATCCCCTCTGATTCAAGCAAGGCCTGTCACAAGGGAGCTCTTCTTCTGTGCCCTTTCCCCCACAGCAATGTTGGCTTTCCTTCCTTGCGCTCATCACCTCCACCCTATGGTGTCATGGCATTAGGTGGTGGCCTGCAGCATTATCTTGAGGACAAATCAATACTTGCAACCTTCCATTTGGATTACTGCAACATGTTATGCATGGAGTTGAATTTGGAAATGGTCTGGAAAGGTCAATTAGTGCCAGCAATGACTGTTGGGACAAAGATTGGCACTTGACAACATAACAATATCTAATCCATGTCCCAACCTCTTCAGTAGATCCCATTCTGTCAAATGTAATTGTTTATGGAAATCTAAAGGGCTTGGTTTAGCTTATTGCACACATGCTCCTCATTGCTAAATATTCAAACTCAAGCAGATTTCATGCAACAACGTCTGCCTGGAGGGAAAGGGGCGAGCCAGGGGCTGCCCCGACCTTAAGTGCCCCTAGCTTGGCCCGCCCCTGCCGCCAGCCGATTGGCTGATGCTGCAGAAGATGAATAGTAATGGGAATCCCCTGATCCTGCGGGGCTGGAGCCAGCCCCGCGAGAGTGTGGGCGGGGTCGTGAGCCCGCAACACCCCCCCCTCCTGAATTCGGGAGTGGCTTTCTTAAAGTGTTTATAGAAATGAATGACTTTCTTTGTCCTCTTATGGCAGTCTTCCCCTTACGTGAAGGAATCCCCCCCCCCAATTGTGCCAATCCTGGTTAAAGGTAAAACCCTGATCCACAGTTTTACTCAGTCATCTTTCTCCACAAAGCAATAGCTTAACTCCTCAAGAGTGCACTTAATCATATGGGTGTTATGCATAACCGAAAGTGGATGCGGGGAGTGCTTTTTTTAAAGGAAAAAATGGTGCTGGCACTCACCATGAAGTTGTTACAGTAAATGCCAAACTTTTAATACTGGGGGAGGTGCCAGTACTGCATACTCTTGAGTGCCTCCATTAAAAAAAAGCACTGGATGTGGGGAAATGGATTTATCAGTTCACATTTCAACTCCAAGCCATTCTTAGCTATTTCTCTCTTCCACTTCATGTGTATTATTCATTTGGGGGATATTCTCTGTATGTAAAAGTTAAAAAAAAAAGTGATATAAGATCAGTTAAAATACCCCAGCCCAAAATCATGTACTGATTGTCAGGAGCTAGTCCTACACTTGAGTAGGACCTGGCAGAGACACATGCTCTCCCTCCTGGTCATTTGTTCGGGAGCTTCAAAAGCTTTCTTCTGCCCGAACATCACAGCGACCGATGCCAACAGACATTGGCACACTTAGGGATCTGCAGAGTCTTCGCAGCTTGCGTAACAGAACTCAGCAACTCAGCATTTTGGCTAATCTACGTTTATTTACATATAAACACACGCGGAGCACTGCAACATGGCTCCCTCTCTCCCTAGCATCAGACAGCAAAGAGAAAGAACAAAGGACAATAGTTCCACTTCACGGAACACAGTAACACAAACATCCTGTCTCCGTCACTTCCCACTCTGTGGAGTCAAAACATACACCGTCATGTGATAGACAAAAATCCCATGACTGCAATCACGGAGCAGGATTAGCGCCTTCCGGGTTAGCGCCTCTGGCAATGGCGGAGCTCCTCCGAACGGGAGGAACTTGCTCCGTGAAAAGTAGGGTCTGAACCTGTCGGGATATCAAGCCCATTATCAGGAGAAACTGGCAACTCTCCCAGGCACCCGGCTTGATTCCCTGTTGACCTCCCTGGCTGCATTCCCCAGCAGGCGCAGGCAAGGTCTCGATCGGCGATTCTTCTCAAACGTGAGAAGAACACACCCCTCTTTTCTGCCCCCCCCGGCAGGGGAAAGAGATAGACAGAAACGTATTTATATGCCTTTATTTCTGCCTTTGCAGCATTACAAAAAACATGACTGCTCTCTTCAAACTCCAGCAGTGAAGAGACAAACACTTCCTGGATAGGAATAAACAGAAGAGCTCATATTACACTCTGAGCTAATTCTGGTGCTTTGCACTGTGAATAGACTGCCCCTCTGATTCCCACGGGCAGTTCCAACATTCCCATCATGTTTACTTTTCAAGCTAGCACTTTGCAGCTGCATTGCATCCATATTGTAACATACCGCCACGGCGAAGGCGGAGACCCACTGAAATCACAGGCGGAAGAAGCCTGTGAATTTGGGATTCGGCTGACACCCTTTGCGCCTCCCCTACTCGTGGGGAAACCCTGTTTTGGGGATCCGGAGCGACGTGGGGTGAGCGGCGCAGTGCTTTGAATCGACTGCTTCTTTCACGAAGTGAAGCCGCATTGCTGCTGCCGGAGAGCACTGACTTTTTCCTGTGGACAATTGGACTTTAAACAACAACCCGTGAGTAGTACGGAAAATTGGATCTTTAAATACCTTAATTTGACATTGAACGGGGAAGGTTCAAAACAGGAAGTCCACCTTCCCCTTTTGTAAATAGATAGAAGCAAAGAGCTTACAAGTTAAGGTCTTGGAAAGCCTTATGTAAAGGATTAAACTTCCATTGATTGAAATTATTAGACCCCCCCCTGGAAGCAGGAGAAGAGGGGGGAAATTTTGGGCCGTGTATCCTGAAGGAGAGAGTGATTAGAATTAAATTGCCACTGCTCTGAACCTGGGAACGGACTGACAGTGACTGATGTTTTGGGAGAGTTCATTGACAGCGAAGAGAACGGATGTTGACAGTCGGTTGAATAAGAGAAATATATTGTTTCCATTGTCCGCTTCTGTGTTTAAAAGGGAGGAAAAGTAACTGAAAATTGAAACCAACTTTACTTTTTGAACTTTCTTTGAAAGGATTGATACAAGTGGAGACTGTTTCCCTCTAGAGGGAGCTTTTGAAACTGTTACAAGAGTGGAGCTGGGAAATCTCCAGCTGCTTGATAAGAAGTGTGGGAACTAGAGATTGACCTTGGACATTCGAGAATGTCAACAGGAGAAGCCTTAGTAACTGCAATTTGCAAGATAAACTATTTGCTGGAACAGCTTCATAAAAAATTGGATGTTATGATTACTAAAACTGACATTTTGGGACCAAAAGTGAGCACCAATACAGAAATTATTCAGGATTTGTCACAGGAATCTATTTTAGCAGGACAAATTGCTGAAAAGGAGAAGGAGAAAGTTGCTGTTGTCGAACCTAAAGCAATACAAGGGGGAGCCTTAGTCTTACAGAGGCAAATCGAAGACTATAAGTTGAGGCCCTTTATGACTGAAACTAGAAAAAGTCAGACTTTGAAGATCGGAGCCTGGCCTGGCCTGGAAAAGGAAAGTTGGAAAGATCCCTCTATGCAGGGATTAACTGACTTTTGGAATATGGACTTGGGTCAGGAGGACATTGGAGCTTGGGGGGCCTTTGGAGTTGGAGGAATCTTGAAATATGCCCTGAAATACTTTATGGATCCTAGCTTTAATTGTGGAAATTTGGCTGACCTGTCGAGAGGGAGTAGAGGTGTCGTTGGATTGGAGTTTCCTCGAGATCTGCTCTTTAGCATCAAAGAATATGAAGAAGAACTGCAGAAGGGATGTGGAAAAGAGTTAAGAGCCTCGGACATAAGATCTCCAGGTTGATGGACTGTATGGAGTGGACGGAAATGTCTGTCAGAGCCCGAGACCGGGGAGAGGAGATGGTGGAAGAAGATTGGAAGATTTAAAGTCTATATATAGAAATATTGTAAAATTAATGAGTGACAGGAAAATGTTGGAATGAATTTTTATGGCCTTAGTAGAAATGCTATAAGGAGTTAAGCTTAAATAAGTATACTAATTTTAATGGAAATAAGATTAAAAATATGTTAAGACATTTATATGATAGAAAATGGAGAAAGATGGAAAGGAATTGTTAAAACAATTAATGGAAGTGGTATACAAAGAGGGAGGTGAGAGGAGGTCGATGATATAAGGGAATGAAAGTTAGAATATGGAAAAGGTATGATGTATGTTTTTAAATTGTTTTTGTTTTGTTTTGTTTAGTTCATTGTTTAGTCCATCTTTAGATGCAGCCACAATGGCCAACTATCGCCCAGTCTCAAATCTTCCATTCCTGGGCAAGGTGATAGAGCGAGCGGTTGCCGAACAACTCCAGGCACGCCTGGAAGAAGCGGACCATTTGGATCCCTTCCAGTCGGGATTCAGGCCTCATCATGGGACTGAAACTGCCTTGGTCGCACTGGTTGATGATCTCCGGCGGGCTAGGTACAAAGGTGAGAGCTGTTTCCTAGTTCTGCTGGATCTCTCAGCGGCGTTTGATACCATCGACCATAACATCCTTCTGGACCGTCTTGAGGGGCTGGGAGCTGGGGGCACTGTCCTACAGTGGTTCCGCTCCTTCCTCCTGGGCCGTGTTCAGAAAGTGGTGGTGGGGGATGAGTGTTCAGACCCCTGGGCTCTCATTTGTGGGGTGCCTCAGGATTCTGTCCTCTCCCCCATGCTTTTCAACATCTACATGCAGCCGCTGGGAGAGATCATCAGGAGGTTTGGGCTGGGTGTTCATCAGTATGCAGATGATACCCAGCTCTACCTCTCTTTTAAATCAGAACCAGTGAGGGCAGTGAAGGTCCTGTGTGAGTGTCTGGAGGCGGTTGGAGGATGGATGGCGGCTAACAGATTGAGGTTGAATCCTGACAAGACAGAAGTACTGTTTCTGGGGGACAGGAGGCGGGCAGGTGTGGAGGATTCCCTGGTCCTGAATGGGGTAACTGTGCCCCTGAAGGACCAGGTGCGCAGCCTGGGAGTCATTTTGGACTCACAGCTGTCCATGGAGGCACAGGTCAAATCTGTGTCCAGGGCAGCTGTTTACCAGCTCCATCTGGTACGTAGGCTGAGACCCTATCTGCCTGCGGACTGTCTCGCCAGAGTGGTGCATGCTCTGGTTATCTCCCGCTTGGACTACTGCAATGCACTCTACGTGGGGCTACCTTTGAAGGTGACTCGGAAACTACAACTAATCCAGAATGCGGCAGCTAGACTGGTGACTGGGAGCGGCCGCCGAGACCATATAACACCGGTCTTGAAAGACCTACATTGGCTCCCAGTATGTTTCCGAGCACAATTCAAAGTGTTGGTGCTGACCTTTAAAGCCCTAAACGGCCTCGGTCCAGTATACCTGAAGGAGCATCTCCACCCCCATCATTCTGCCCGGACGCTGAGGTCCAGCGCCGAGGGCCTTCTGGCGGTTCCCTCATTGCGAGAAGCAAAGCTACAGGGAACCAGGCAAAGGGCCTTCTCGGTAGTGGCGCCCACCCTGTGGAACGCCCTTCCAGCAGATGTCAAAGCGATAAACAACTACCTGACATTCAGAAGACATCTTAAGGCAGCCCTGTTCAGGGAAGTTTTTAACGTGTGATTTTACTGTATTTTTGGTTTTTATGGAAGCCGCCCAGAGTGGCTGGGAAGGCCCAGCCAGATGGGCGGGATATAAATAATAAATTATTATTATTATTATTGAGGTTGTGTTTTGTATGGTTTATATATTGTATTGTATTGTTTTATTTTTTCTTGTTCTTGTCCTTTTTTTGTTTTTCTCTTTTCTCTCTTTTTCCTTTTTAAAAAGTAATAAATATTATTTTTAAAAAAAGGAATTCTAACATCCTCCCCCATTTCATGCACTGTGTTGCAGTCATCAATGTAACTGCAACAACCATACAGATGTCATACACACAGTATACCCCTGTATCACCCATTCCACCCTTGGAACTACCTGCAACTGGATTGGCTTTGGGCCTTACCATCTTGCACTGTTGATTAGTCTTGGTGCCATTGCCCTTCTGACTATCAGGAAGCCTGGCTTTGTTGGGATTCAAACCCTAGCCTCGTTCCTCTCTGAGGAATCAGTGTTGGCACACACGGCCTCTGGACGTGGTCCAGCTTCCTTCTCCAAGGAAACAGTGTCTAACCTTACAGCCTTTGGGCGTGGTTTTCCGTCCCTCGAGGACAAACTCTGTACCCCTTTCAAGACTCCGGGTTTCAAGACCTGTGTCGAGCCACTAACCACAGCTAAATCTGCAACAGCTGTGTTAGCAAACTCCTGAGCATACCTGGTGGGCTTCTCACCCTTCGTAGCTCCTCCTGATCTGTGCATCTGGCGTATCTCCTCCACTGTATCAGTGGAACTCACCTCAGTGCACCTGCTGTTTATAACAGCAACAGACTTAGTATCTAAGTCTCCAGCAATGGGGTAACCTAGGAAAATACACACATTTCAGCAAGATATAGATAATACTTTATTCGGCTATAAGCCCACAAGGTAAAACAAATCAATAGATAAAATAGCATTTTACAATCTAAAATATCAACTAAAATATTTCATCGCATAATCTCTTTCACATTATTTACAATCTCTAGGTGTACCGTGTTATGGCCTTGAAGATCAAGATGGTGCATAGAGTTTACTGGATTTTTAATAGTCATGCAGCATTCCATGAAGTCTTTTATATGAAAGAACTGAAATCAGGAATCTAACAACCTGTAATGTTCTATAAGAGTCAATGTCCTGGAGTAGATAAGCTAGATGTAATTCAGGTGGTTTAGCAGCAATTTCCAGAATGATTGAACTCAGGATCCTTGATCGGGGAACAATGTATAAGGGGCAATTAAACAAGATATGATAGAGGGATTCTATTGATTTGTTGTCACATGCGCATAAAACAGAGGTTTTACCGTTAGAAAATCTATTGCTCAGAACATTTGAGGGGAACACATTAAATCTGGCTCTAACAAATGCGAATCTATGCAACGCAGCCGATAAAGTAGATAGATATCGAGGTATCTGGGACATAGATGTAATGCCCTGATTTATCGGGGAACATGTACCTCCACCTGTAGTAAGATTTTGTTGCAAATCTACCTCCTCCAATCTTTGTTTGATGACCTTTTTAGCTGTAATTAGATCTAAATTAAGTATATCGGAAGGAGAGATTCCATAAGACAACAGTTTGGAATGGATTTTTGTTGCCCATGGGTTGGTGAATTCATCTATCCAAAGGTACTGAATAAGATGGTAGTTTGGCAATTTATGCCAAAGGGACAGCCAATAATTAAAGGCATGTCTCCACATCAGAATCTCTAGGGAGGGGATCTTAAGTTCTAGGCGAATGGCAGAGTTGCTTACACAGGAGGGTAGTTTCAAAAGGCGTCTTAGAAAAAGATTTTGCAATGTCACCAGAGGCAAGAGGTTTACAAAGGCGCCCCATAAAGGGACCGCATAGGCCATAGTTGCAACCACTTTCGCACTATAAACTTTTAAGGCGGATGGAACATGCATAGCCCCCTCAGTAAAGAAGAAGCGTAATAGAGCATAGATAAGGGCTTTAACCTTATTTTGTAAATATGTGATATGCGCTTTCCATCCTGTATTATACTGGAAGTAAATTCCTAGATATTGAAATTTGTAAACTTGTTCAATTGGCTTCCCCTCGAGTTCCCATCTATACAGTTTACGACTCCTGGAAAAAATTAGGACTTTAGATTTGGAATGGTTAATAGTAAGTAAATTTGTTTGGCAGTATAACGCAAAAATCTTAAGGGCCCTCCTCAAACCGATTCGAGAATAAGAGAGGATCACCGCATCGTCAGCGTACAATAATAAGGGGCAGCGATAGTCTGCAAGCCTGGGTGCATGAATGGAGGTTTGGGCCTCAGCTAGGGGCGTTCTCATGTCACTAATATAGAGGTTAAAAAGATAGGGGGCAAGGATGCACCCTTGTCGTACCCCCTTATTTATTGGTACAGAGTTTGTGAGATCGCCCTCAGGTGTTAACCTCACCCTAGCGGCCGTCCCTTCATGTAATTTAATCATAAGCCACAACAGCCTTTTATCTATGCCCCACTTTGCCAGTTTTTCCCATAACAGCTCTCTAGAGATACTGTCAAAAGCCGCCTTCAGGTCTATAAAAGCGGCACATAGAAGACCATGAGTAGGGGAAGAATACTTCCGCGCCAAATGATATAGAATTATAGCATGGTCAATAGAAGCACGATTTGGTCTAAACCTGATCTGTTCATGGCCTATCAGATTAGAATCTTCGGCCCATTGGGTTAGTCTGGTTAGCAGGAAGCGAGTATAGATTTTCCCGATGCTTGATAATAAACTGATGTTACGATAGTTTCCTGGGTCCTCTGGTGGTCCTTTTTTATATATAGGAATTATGATGGACTCCTTCCATGATCTAGGTATCTGGCCCGTGGCATTGATTGCATCAAAGATTTTTGCAAGAATTTTAGCCCACCATGTTGGGTGTTGTTTAATAGCTTCCGCCGGGATCAGATCGGGCCCTGGGGCTTTATCAGTTTTCAGTTTAGCAATTAAATCTACTATTTCCTCCGGGTCAGTATCTGGCCATATGGGCAAGTGACTTGAAAGAGTATCAGATTGAGTGTTGGAGATATCTGTCTGGGAGAAATATTTTCTTAGAAATTGTTCCCATGTCGGGGCTGGGATAACCGTCAATGGGTATTTCCTCGATCTTTTGTTGATTAAATTCCAAAAACCGCGAGAGCTGCGAGGTTTAGAGGCAGCAATCAGCGCTTGCCAGCGTCTTAGCTGCCACTCGTGCTTGGCTGACTTCTGTGCCTGTTTGTAAGCAATTTTGGCCTGCAAGTACTCTGGGGGGAGAGTTTCAGCTCCAGAAGATTTATATCTGTTGTAGATACAACAGAGAGAGAGTCTAGCTTGCTTACATTTGGCATCAAACCAAGGTGCACCGAACCTGGGTTGGTCTCGGTTAACCAGGTGAGCCGGCATCGTAAAGAAGCAGAGAAGTGGGAGAACCACTCCAGAATCTTATTTGGTTCAGACAACTCCGCCAATGAAACAATAAGGGATTCGGAGATATTCCTCTGGAAGAATTCTGCATATTTTTGGGCCTGTTTCATAGACCATTTAATGCCTCTTACTTGAGCTGTGGCATTTAATCCTACATGAATTGGGTGTGTACCGCTAACCGGGTGCCAGTCAAGCGTTAGCTTGGCCGCTAGAGGTAGGTGGTCACTGGAATGTATATTATCTACTTTGAAATAAAAGAAGTTTGAAAATAGGTCTTCTGAAACTAGAAGATAATCTAGGACACTATTTGATGATGTGCCCAAGTGAGTGAATTCACCTGGCACGTCTGGAGGGCAGTTGCCATTTAAAATGTTCAAATTCATACGAATGGCCAATTGATAAAGACGGACTCCCGCCTCATTCACTCTGATGTCCTTAGATCTTCTTGATGTAAAAGAGATTAAATCAGATTTTGGGTAGGGGGGAGATACCCACCACTTGGCCTTAATTATCCCATTCCAGTTGGCAGCTGTACATGCATTAAAGTCACCACCCATTATCGATGGAATATTAGGGTACATAGCATAGCATGCCAATAAATGATCTTCCAGAGAATCCCATCTATAATGGAGGTCTGATATAAGACCACCTGGAGGAAGATAAACATTGGTGATTAATAGTGAGAATTTTTCACTTGAAATCAGACCAGTAAAAGCAAAAGGAGGAAAAGTCTGAACTAGCAAGAGTTTAGCTCTCATTTTAAGCAATATGGCGATTGCAAGACCGCCTCTGGACCAGCCACCTTTCTGGGAGGGGATAGCTGGAAGTGATATCAGTTCAAAGCCATTTATATCTATTTTATCTTCTTCCCATGTTTCTTGCAAAAGGATTATCTGAAAAGAGTTTATATAGGACAGAAATTCGGGATCTAATCTTTTCCTTTTCCAGCCAGCAATGTTCCAACTTAGGACTGCTAGCTGGGGACTTCTGTGTTGTTCTTTTAACAGTCAAAACGGAGGGGGGGCAGACTCTCTGTTAGAGACAGAAGATGTAACAAAAAAGTCAGTTATTTTACTTTGCGAAGATGGTAACTGTGAGGAGCCCTCCAAATTAAAGTTTTTAACAATTTGGTTCGACTGTTGGCACACCGTGGATGATCCACTGAAAATAGATCCCTGAACAGGAAGTCTCTTCATTTCGAAATTCTTGGTACAACTTGACAGAGAAATACCCAGGGAGGGAGAAATTGAGTCCGTCGGAGGAAACCCTCTCGCAGATTTATCACCCGACATTTGGATGATTTTATTGATGCGTCCCATCGGGTCTTCAATCGTTTCCGACGGCGGGTCCCGAGGTGTAACATTCGCAGTTTCCTTTGAGGAAGGTAATTGAGGGGGCATCACGGGGGCGGGAATTGCGGAAGGCTCTCTCAGGGGCATCACTTGTGGACTACTTCTATATCTGGTCGAAACTGGAGAAGATTCTATCTCTGGCATAGATGAGTGAGTTAAAGAGGGATTTGAGTCAAGCAGGGAAATCAGAATTTCGTCCTTAGGTATGTTGGTCGATGAATATAGATGAAGGTTCAGTGAGGATGGCAGAGCCTGGTCGTCTCGTGATGTAGCGCACGGGGCAGAAACAACTTGAAGATTTGAGTCTTGTCGGATGGTTTTTGTTTTCAGAGTGGGGCTGAGCTGAAGAAGGTCAACCACTTCTGTCCGGTGAGCCCAAGTGGGATTATTTGAGACATCGTTAGTATCTTCCCCTCTATGTTGGACTTGCAAAAGCTGAGATTTAAGCGTGTCAAATCTTTGCATCATCGCCGACTGTTCTTTTGGAGGGAGGGCTCTGAATGAATCAATAAGTTCCCTTTCGTCAAGGGCAGTCTGCAGATTCTCGTCCTCATATATGGCTGTTTGAGAGGGTATCGAGTTTGGTCGAGGATGGCACGCTGCAGAGTCATCGCGGTGGGGCCTGACAGTATTTTGAAGTAAGGCAGAGTCTCTTGTCCTAACGTCCTCACCGCCAGGGCACCTATTTAGAAGGGGTTTGATCTTGGTGTCTGTAAAAACCCTCGTTGCTACGATGTCGGCCATGGACAAAAGCGTTTTTCTCCTAACAATAATAGATGGTATCTTTTCAGAGTGGAACGCAAGTATCACCTTCAAGAAGTTGGTCTGCCGGGGAAGGGGCATCACAGCATATAGGTCAATCTGATGTTTTAATTTTTAAAAGTTTGCTTAAACAGTCTTTAGCCCCTTCTAGCGTTGACCATCTTCCTATTTCTGACCTAACAGAAAGGCAACTTTTCTTGGGTTGCAGAGTTAATATCTGATTGTTCAATTGGGAATTTAAGATATATTTAATTTTAGTCTCCTTTATTTTATCTGAATTGGGGTGAGGCAGTAAGTTTTTGACCTCACAAACTGAGGATTTTGTTGTTGATTCAAGTTTTTCAATTTTCAGCAGGATATTGGATAATTGTGAAGATACCTCGTCCAGCCTTTTAAAAATACAGTGAAGGGTCTTAATTACTAAGTGTAACTGCTCACAACCGGGGAACTCCCCCATGTCAGATGCCAAACCATCTTCCTGTGCTGAGAGTTTTTCTTTCGTATTCTCCTTTACAGGCTTTACTTTTGAAACATTTTGAGTCATCGAAATTGGAGTAGCTTCTAAATCAATTAGAGGTAGGAAGCGATTTTGGGTTTCCACTGCAAAGCACTGCTCGGCATGGTCACTCCCTCCTCTATTCCGGTGAGGCACCAACCTTGATAGTTTTGGTTTAGGGGATGATAGGGGCTCGTCAAAGTCTCTCAAGCGTTTTTTTCTGACCCATACTTTCCTCAGGCCAGGGATTATACGATTCTTAAAATAACATAACACTTGACACACAATTAAAATAATGTCTCAACTCTTTTAGCAGCTGAGGCCGGCTCGCTGATAAGAGAGAAACAAAGAGCAGGCTGCAGCAGTCTGGAGCAGGGCCAAATCTCTCAGAGAGTTTCCATAGCATGCGGCTGCAGCAATTATAAAATACTTCAAAAACTGACTGGGTCAGTTAAGATAAAATATAAAAGATTAAAAGAAGATTAAAAGAAGTCCGAAGAGCACCGGTAAGCGCATCTTACCTCGGCGCCATGTTGGCCCCTCCTCCTTCAGCAAGTTGTATGTGGATTGGCCGAGCTCTGCTACATACTATAGTATTTACTTGTCTGTGTCTCTGTTAGTTGCTGGCAGGCTCTGTAGGAATAGTGAGAGAGATTTGATTAATGGCTTTGTAAAGAGAGCGTACAGTTCTATGTGTTTATTACTGCTTATTATAATAAACACAAGTTGTAGTATTCATGTTGTTTCCCTTCATTGTCCGGAAGACAATGTCCAGTCTTCAAACGGCTTCCACGATTTGTGCACTCTGCTAGGCTCGTGCTGAGGAAGCGTGTGGGCACAGAGATTTATTAGCAGTCTTCGCTTGTAATAAAACTCTCATAGGTTCTATGCGTGAAAACAGCATATAGTGATATTAATCCCTGTCCACAAATATACTTATGAGGACATGAAAGTCAACTGGGTTTTTAATATTCAAACGAGGAAATTTAACTGTGGTTTGGCACAAAGTCTGGGCAGCAAAAGCAGGACTTGGTGCCATGCTCTATAATCAGTTGGCAATTCAGAAACCATGGTGTGAAGCACATTTCTAAACCATGGTCCATGCTGACTATAGTATGGCACACCGAGATTGGCAAACTAAGGTTTACAAAACATGATTTGGGTTGGCTGATTTTCAGTGCCTGGGAAGCCTCGCCTGCAACACTTCCAAAAAGGGGCTTTGCAGGCACTGTTTATCAGCACATAAATACAGATACTGCTTATCTGAAAAAGTGTGCATGCACACAAAAGCTTATACCAGAACAAACTTTGTTGTTGTTTAGTCGTCTTAGTCGTGTTCGACTCTCCGTGACCCCATGAACCAGAGCATGCCTTGGAGAAACTCACTTTCCTCTCAAAGCTTTTCCTTTTTTATGTCCATGGAGTTTTCTTGGCAGAATACTGAAGTGGTTTGCAAGTTCCTTCTCCAGGTGGATCACATTTAGTCTAAACTCTCAGCTATGACCTGTCCATCTTGGGTGGCCCTGCATGGCATAGCTCATAGCTTCTCTGAGTTATTCAAGCCCCTTCGCCACGACAAGGCAGTGATCCATGAAGGGGAGAACAAACTTAGTTGGTCTATAAGGTGCTACTGGACAATTTTTTATTTTTATTTTTATTTCGACCACGTCAGACCAACATGGCTACATACCTGAATCTATTTATCAGCAGGTCATCAGTGCCTGCAAAGCCCCTTTTCATCCAAGCCCCACCTTTACCTACTTCACACCCGATGGCTTCTATGTCATCAGATGTAGGGCAGTTGGTCATGGCTCGGCCAAAACAGCCTGGGGTCATAGGCAAATCGGAGGCCTGGAGGACCTAGTTAGGCCTGTGCGAGTGCCCTCCCCAAGCCACTAGCCCCAGCAGGAGTGGTCCTTAGTGAGCTGAAGGGTCTTTTTTGCCATCAGTGAGTGCGTTGTTGCTGCCTCAATAGTCTTTATTGCAGGTTTGTCTCTTTTGCCAGCAGCTGCAATTCCCTCTCAGGTGCTTGAGCATTTTATGAGGAGAAAATGCTGCGAGCCTGATGGGGCCTTCGTGGTCACTTTCACTCTCCGAGGCTTGACCGCATGTATTCCCTTGGTGGCCCCCTCTGGTTGGAGACTTTGAAGGCCCACATTCAAGAGAGCTCGTTGTGGGGCCGGACCACTCTTCTGGGCTTGCAGGAGGACCAGAAGGCCTGATGTCAGGAGAGTCCCCATTCCCAGCAAGACTTGGAGAACCAGAGCCACCAACCCATCCTTCAAGTGCTGAGCTGTAGTCAGGGGAACTGGCGGCATCCCTCTCCAATCTTGAGGGACCACTTTCGAAACCTAAGGAGCATTCGCTTAAGGAGCTGATGTGCCTAAAGGCTGAGGGCTCAGGGTGCTCCAATGAACCTTTCGCCACCAGAGAAGCGGAGGAGGCGCTCCCATGTCCAGAGCGCGATGGACTAGTGCTGTCTGAGGTGGTGGTGGATTCTGATTCTGAAGAACTGTTGTACTGAAAGCCAGGAGAACTGGCTGATTCCGTGGAGGGTGAGAGACTTGTGTAGTCATAGAAGGAGGCGCTGCTGTATCCAGACGGCTGCCTCACTGGAGGGAAAGAAGGCACTGGCTGGGCTGCTCTCCGCAGTTCCTTTTTCTCCTTGAGATGGTTCTGCATCTCCCTCTGTGGTGTGTCTACATGGGCAAAAGAACCGATTGATTAGGGAAGTAAAAATATGGTCAGCCAAGGGAGAGGAAATGCAGGGAGGAGGAGGGGTGGGGTGGGGACATGCGCAAATACAGCAGCATGGGAGAACTACCCCGCTGAGGGGGGCGGGGTCATGGGTCTAGAGCAAAGGCCTGTTTTATCCAGCATCCCATTTCAAGCAGTGGCAAGGCAAGAAGGTGATAGACCATAGGTAGGCAAACTAAGTCCCGGGGGCTGGATCTGGCCCAATCACCTTCTAAATCTGGCCCGTGGATGGTCCGGGAATCAGTGTGTTTTTACATAAGTAGAATGTGCCCTTTTATTTAAAATGCCTCTCTGGGTTATTTGTGGGGCTTGCTTGGTGTTTTTACATGAGTAGAATGTGTGCTTTTATTTAAAATGCATCTCTGGGTTACAGTGGTACCTCGGGTTACAGACGCTTCAGGTTACAGACTCCACTAGCCCAGAAATAGTACCTCAGGTTAAGAACTTTGCTTGAGGATGAGAACAGAAATTGTGTAACGGCGGCAGCAGGAGGCCCCATTAGCTAAAGTGGTCTTCAGGTTAAGAACAGTTTCAGGTTAAGAACGGACCTCCAGAACGAATTAAGTTTTTAACCCGAGGTACCACTGTATTTGTGGGGCATAGGAATTTGTTCAATTTTCCCCTCCAAAATATAGTCCATCTCCCCACAAGGTCTGGACCGGCCCCCTGCTGAAAAAGTTTGCTGACCCCTCAGTTAGAATGTTGGACTAGGACCTGGGAAACAAGTGTTCAAATCCTCAATTGGCCATAGAGCTCCCTGGGTGACCTTGGGCCAGTCATTGCCTCTCAGTACAACCTACCTTACAGGGTTGTTGAGGGGATTAACTGAGGGTGGGTGGGTGGGGGAGACCAATGAATTGGACTCATTAGCAGGTTTTGAGTAAACATTTACAAATAAGAAAATTTATATAAATTATAAGATTAAATATAAAAAAATGAATCGAAAGGAAATAAGCAGGATTTGATATTGTGTTAAAATAAACAAGAAAAGGAGGTTGAGAGAAGTCTGGGGGAGGAGGGGAGGGGAGGGCAGGGACAATTTGGGATTGGTGAATTTATGATATATGTTATAATGTAATTTGGGGGGAAGGAAAATGTAATAAAAATTATTTACAAAAAAAATTAAAAAATTGGGGGGGGCGGACCATGTATACTCAGTGCTGAATGACTCAATAGGCAGACCAATGAAGTGCTTAGGGCACCAGAAAAGTTAAGGCCACCCTCCAAAAATGAGTACATTTTTTTAAAAGTATCAAATCAGCCATTATGTGGAAAACCAGAACTTTGTTAGATTTCCTTATCCTCTGCTGCACACTCTTTCCCCATTTCCTGTTCTTTTAGTTACTTATACCCACCTAAAGAAAGGGGCATGCTACTGATATAGGTAGAAAAAATATTTTTGGGATTATTATTTTTTTACTATTTAGTACATCGTAGGGTTGCAACCCTAGTATACCTGGGGTCACCCTAATCTTTTCTGTGATTAGGGTCTTACTCCATATGCACCCACTTAACCACTTGGATTGGCAGAAATGGCACTGTTGCAGATACCACCTAATACCCATTCCGCCTTTCTTTGTAAGTTCCCTGCCTATTCACATCATCTTCACTTCGCTGTACACTTTTTGGCGCCTGCTAGAAAAGAGTTTTGTTTAGGCAAGACTGCCTAGGTGTTTAGAAATTTGGTGTGAGATTCAACCTGCGGCTATTTCAGCTTCTCCAAAGTCTTAAAATTATTAGTAGCAGTATTTTGATAATTTCATTTCCCCATCTTTATTTGTAAACCACTTTGAGGGTTTAAGAAAACACCAATGAAGCGGTGTTTAAATTTTATCAAACAAAGTTCTCACTCTGGCCTTGTATATACACCACCATGAGCTTTTTGGAGAAAAGGGTGGAGAGATAAATAAATTAAAAAAAGAAGCTAGATTGAATTGGCCCATTCCGGCTCGGACTCTGCTGGGGGGCCGAGACTTATTCAATCCAGCAGGAGGAGCAGCAGCAGCAGCAACAGGGCCAGAGAGAGGGCGGCGCTTGGCAGCGGCAAGCCGGAGCGGCCCAGCGAGCGCGGCTAGGCTTCCCTCTCTGTCGGGGCGAATGTCCTCCGGGCTGCGGCGGGCGGCCCTGCTGGGATTCGGCCTGCTCCTCTGCAGAGCGGCTCGAGCGGGGCGCTGCCCGGCCCCGCGTTGGCCGCCTTCGCCCGGAGCCATGCAGAGCGCGGCGGCGTCTGGAGCCGCGCAGGGACTCAAGTACCTCGGGTGAGACTGGAGGGAGGAGAGGAGAGCCGGGGCCCAGCCGCTTTTTCCTGGAGGGCCGGGTCCGAGCCGCGGCCCCGCGTACCTCTCGGACTGGTTCGGAGGACCGTCCTGGAAAAAAGCCCGGGGAGGGAAGGGAGAGCTAGCAGGAAGAAGCAGCAGCACGCGCTGCTCTTGCAACCTCCAGCGGTTTCGGTTCAAGGGGGATGAAGGCCTGGGGGAGATTTGCAGAGACCTGGTCAGTGGACACGGAAGGAGGCCCAGGTTGAGCCCCACCCGCCGCCGCCGCCGCCGCCACCTGTGCTCAGCTTCAGGATTCCGGTGTGCAACTTGTAAAGGACTGGCAGTGCCCTCGAGCATGCACAGATTGCACTTCCTGGCTGCAGCCTCGCTCATCCGATTAGCGAGACTGTGACATCAAGGCGCCCTGCGTTGTTGTTGTTGTATATTTAGACTAAATAATTGATTTCTTATTCTGCTTTCCCAGGGTGGGTGGGTTACAACGACATGAAAACACAAGGTTAAAATCGGTTAAAACGTTTTTTTTTGGGGGGGGGTTGGCTGAAGAGTGGGGTAAGATCTTGCAAAGTATTGTAGCGATATGAAATCGCGAGCAGGATTCGAGATATTGGGGGCGGGGAGATAAGGCGGAGTTGGGGGGAGGTTAGCAACCAATATAATGCAGCAAGTAAGGATAAGAATAAAAACATCAGGGAGGGAGGGGTGAATGATATATTGTATGTGAATTAAATTTGTTAAAACCTTTGAAAATCTAATAAAAAATCAATATTTAAAAAGAAGAGTGGGGTACAAATGCCACAAAAATAAATAAGCAAGCAAACAGAATAGGGTAGGGCTTTATATGTTTGTATAGATAGATATCGATCCATCGGGGTTGGGGGACCTTTGGTACTGCAGATGTTGCTGTTGGACTCTTGACTCCTGGCCAGTGGCCTGGTTTTGATGGGATTTGTAGTCAAGCAACATCTGGAGGGCCAGAGAGTCCCTGTTCCCTGCTGTGGGTGCCACGCACTCTAGTCAAGTCTGCTCCTCAGATCAAGAAAGCACAGTCACACAAACTTCATTTTCCTAAGCAATCTGGGTAAAACTCCAGTCCATGAGATCTGAGTCTTTGAAAACACAGAGAGAGCAGAAAAAGGACACGGGAAAGGCGGTCACTCTTCCAACTTCCTCCTTTGGCTCTATTTGCTTTTCAAGCAGGTGGGGAAATAACCACCCTCCCTCCCTCATGGCCCAGGGGGCAGAGAGTGGGCAAGAACTAGAGGCACCGTTGTGCCCATAGATGCCATGTCGCCAGCACCTTCCCAGAAGTTGTGATGTGTCGCCAAGGGGGTTTAGGATCCCACTTTAAACCGTCATGGCTTCCCTCCCAAGAATCTTGGGAGTTGTTAGGATACAGTTATTCCCTTCTGAGCTCTGCTGTTCCCAGACTTCCCTGGGAAGAGAAATGGGAGGTTAAACAGACCTGTTCTGTGAGGGGAACAGGGGGTCTGCCAGCAACTCTCAGCACCCATAACAAACTACACTTCCCAGGTTTCTTAGCGGGAGGCCATGACTGTTTAAAGTGGTACGATTCTGCTTTAAATGTATAGTGCAGATGGGACCTGCCCCTTCCCTCTGCCTCTGCCTGACCTTCCTCATAAAGCTGTTGTGTACAGGAAAGGTGTGTGGATAAAGGATGAAAGTGGGGCTACAAGACTTAAACGTATCTCAGGCAAAAAAAATACGAGGATAATGTTGTGCTAAGAGATTCTGTCTTCTCCTGGCCAGCCAGAAGGAAGCTCAAGCCATAGACCAAGAACTGTTTGATGAGTACAAATTCAGCGTCGATCAGCTGATGGAGCTGGCTGGGTTGAGCTGCGCCACAGCCATTGCAAAGGTAGGGGTTGCATGCATAAAGAACAAGTCAAATGGTGCCGAAAGCTGGGGCTGAAGTGATGGCCGTGCCTGAGAATGACCTGTGGAACTACTTGCTGCAGGATGCTGCAGAGCAGAGATGGGGAAACCTATGATCCTCTGCGTGTTCTCAGGCTACAACTCCCACAATCTGTGGCCATTGGGCTTTCAGGATGGAGCTGATGGGAGTTGGACTCAAAAAACCTGTGGAGGGCCACATTAGGGTGAAAGGGGCACAGCACCACCAACCTCAGCCTGTGCTCTGCAGCCCCCATTTGCCTGCCTTCTTAGTTACAGTGGTCCCAGGGGAAGCCGTGGCTGTCACCTTTCTCCTCTGTGTCCCAGTGCTGCTTTTGTAGAATTCAACTGCGAGGTGGATGGAGACGGAAGTGGAATCAGCTGGCTCCATGCGCCTTTGGCTCTGGTTCTGACTGCTGTTGGGTTCCTTGGCTTCCACCCCACCAGCCCCATTGCCCTTCCCAGTTTATCCCACACTTCCTCCACAGAGATTCCTGATGCATCTTTGTGAACTCATAAGGACTAGAAAAGAATGCACTTAAAAAATAAAAGTGAGGTGCTTGAGATACTGAATTCTCCATCAGATGATGATAATAATAATAATTCATTTCTTACATCACACCCATCTGACTGGGGCGCCCCAGTCACTCTGGGTAGCTTCCAACAAAAATACAAATTAAATTTGTGCTAACCTTTAAAGTCCTAAACGGCCTTTGCCCTGTATACCTGAAGGAGCGTCTCCACCCCCATCATTCAGCCTGGATACTGAGGTCCTGGTCTGAGGGCCTTCTGGCAGTTCCTTCACTGCAAGAAGTGAGGTTACAGGGAACCAGCCAGAGGGGGTAGTGGCACCCACCCTGTAGAATGCACTCCCATCAGATGTCAAAGAGATAACCAATTACATGACTTTCCAAAGACATCTGAAGGCAGCCCTGTATTGGGAAGTTTTTGATGCTTGATGTTAAAGCTGTGTTTTTATATTATGTTGGAAGCCGCCCAGAGTGACGGGGGAAACCTAGCCAGATGGGTGGCCTGTTGTTGTTATTAAACAAAGCAACAATGAAAAAGTCAAACAAATGAGAATACTTCAATTGATACTTCAATCCACGGGTTATTTGCATCATCACAGAATTCATCTCTTCACAGAAAACACTTATGTTTGTCTTCTCCTTTTCCCACAAGGCCTACCCAGTCGGCTCCACCATTAACCAGCCAACCGTCCTGATTGTGTGTGGCCCTGGAAACAACGGAGGAGATGGCCTGGTTTGTGCCCGGCACCTGAAAATGTTTGTGAGTGTCCTCCTCCTTTATCCTTCAGTAGAAATCTAGGAGCACGTTTGCAAACGGTGCTTCATTCTTGCGTAGAATTGGGTTGGGGGTTGAGCTTGTGGATGTGGTTAATGTGGCATGTAATGTAGGAACTGACTGTTTTCAATGGAGATAAGAAAAGCTTGCTAGATCAGGAAAATGGCCACCTGCTGCAGTATCCTGTTCTCACAGTGGCCTGTAGGAAACCCACAAGCAGGACCCAAGCACAAGAGCTCTCTCCCTTTCTGTGGTTTCCAGCAACTGGTATTCATGCTTCTGACCATGGAGGCAGAGCGTAGCCTTCGTGGCTAGTAGCCATTGATAACCTTAAAGGACATGTCAGTGCTTTAGAAACATAGCTCTCTTAGATGATCTAGTGATAAGTCAGTCGACCTTCTACAGCCCTACAAATCACATTTTCTTGCCATGGTACCAGTGTTCTACAGGCAGCCATGAAGTGGAGGTCAAGAATCAAGCCAGTTGACTGTAACACTAATCCTTCCCCCAGAGAATTTTGGGAGCTGTAGTTTGTTAAGAGAGTGAGAATTAGGAGATTGCTATTCCCCACAGAGAGCTGCAATTCTCAATCCATCTTCACAGGAACTCTTAAGAACTGTTGCTCTCTGAGGGTGGAAAGGGGTCTCCTAACAACTCACTTCCCTTAATGAACTACACATCCCAGAATTCTTTTGGGGAAGCCATGACTATGTAAAGTATCATAGTGCTTAATATGCATTGTAGAATCATAGAATCATAGAATCATAGAGTTGGAAGAGACCACAAGGGCCATCAAGTCCAACCGCCTGCCAAGCAGGAAACACCATCAGAGCACTCCTGACATATGGCTGTCAAGCCTCTGCTTAAAGACCTTCAAAGAAGGAGACTCCACCACACTCCCTGGCAGCAAATTCCACTGTCAAACAGCTCTTACTGTCAGGAAGTTCTTCCTAATGTTTAGGTGGAATCTTCTTTCTTGTAGTTTGGAGCCATTGCTCCGTGTCCGCTTCTCTGGAGCAGCAGAAAACAACCTTTCTCCCTCCTCTATGTGACATCCTTTTATATATTTGAACATGGCTATCATATCACCCCTTAACCTCCTCTTCTCCAGGCTAAACATGCCCAGCTCCCTTAGCCGTTCCTCATAAGGCATCGTTTCCAGGCCTTTGACCATTTTGGTTGCCCTTCTCTGGACACGTTCCAGTTTGTCAGTGTCCTTCTTGAACTGTGGTGCCCAGAACTGGACAGTACTCCAGGTGAGGTCTGACCAGAGCAGAGTACAGTGGCACTATTACTTCCCTTGATCTAGATGCTATACTCCTATTGATGCAGCCCAGAACTGCATTGGCTTTTTTAGCTGCCGCGTCACACTGTTGGCTCATGTCAAGTTTGTGGTCAACCAAGACTCCTAGAACCTTTTCATATGTACTGCTCTCAAGCCAGGTGTCCCCCATCTTGTATTTGTGCCTCTCATTTTTTTTGCCCAAGTGCAATACTTTACATTTCTCCCTGTTAAAATTCATCTTGTTTGTTTTGGCCCAGTTCTCTAATCTGTCAAGGTCGTTTTGAAGTGTGATCCTGTCCTCTGGGGTGTTAGCCACCCCTCCCAGTTTGGTGTCATCTGCAAATTTGATCAGGATGCCCTTGAGTCCATCATCCAAGTCGTTGATAAAGATGTTGAATAAGACCGGGCCCAAGACAGAACCCTGTGGTACCCCACTAGTCACTCTTCTCCAGGATGAAGAGGAACCATTGATGAGCACCCTTTGGGTTCGGTCAGTCAGCCAGTTACAAATCCACTGAGTGGTAGCATAGTCAAGTCCGCATTTTACCAGCTTCTTTACAAGAATATCATGGGGCACCTTGTCAAATGCCTTGCTGAAATCAAGGTAGGCTACATCCACTGCGTTCCCTTCATCTACCAGGCTTGTAATTCTGTCAAAAAACGAGATCAGGTTAGTCTGACATGACTTATTTTTCAGAAATCCATGCTGACTATTGGTGATCACAGCATTCCTTTCTAGGTGCTCACAGACTGTTTGCTTAATGATCTGCTCCAGAATCTTCCCTGGTATTGATGTCAGACTGACTGGGCGGTAATTATTTGGGTCCTCTCTTTTCCCCTTTTTAAAAATAGGGACAACATTTGCCCTCCTCCAGTCTGCCGGGACTTCGCCTGTTCTCCAGGAATTCTCAAAGATGACTGCCAGTGGTTCTGAGATCACATCTGCCAGTTATTTTAATACTCTTGGATACAGTTCATCTGGCCCTGGAGACTTAAATACATCTAAACTAGCCAAGTATTCTTGTACTATCTCCTTAGTTATTCTGGGCTGTGTTTCCTCTGCTGAATCATTTGCTCCAAATTCTTCAGGTCGGGCATTGTTTTCTTTATCGGAGAAGACTGAGGCAAAGAAGGCATTGAGGAGTTCAGCCCTTTCTGTGTCCCCTGTTTGCATTTCACCATGTTCTCCTCTGAGTGACCCCACTGTTTCTTTGTTCTTCCTTTTGCTACGAGCATACCCATAAAAGCCTTTTTTGTTGCTTTTAACCTCTCCAGCAAGCCTGAGTTCATTCTGTGCTTTAGCTTTTCTGACTTTGTGTCTACACGTGCTGGCTATTTGTTTGAATTCCTCTTTGGTGGTTTCCCCCCTTTTCCATTTTTTGTACACATCTTTTTTTAATCTTAACTCAGTTAAAAGTTCTTTAGATAGCCACCCTGGCTTCTTTAGGCACCTTCCATGTTTCCGTCTCATTGGTATTGCCTGAAGTTGTGCTTTTACTATCTCCCTCTTAACAAACTCCCAGCCATCATGAACTCCCTTTCCTTTTAGTATTACTGTCCATGGGATCTCACCCAGCACTTCCCTAAGTTTTATGAAGTCGGCTTTCTTAAAGTCAAGAAATTGAGTCCTAGTATGCTTGGCTGCTCCTTTCTGCTGTATAGTAAACTTCAGAAGAGCATGATCACTCGCGCCTAATGATCCTTCCACTTCTACCCCACTAACCAGGTCAGGTTAGGACCAGATCTAAAATGGCTGTTCCTCTTGTTGCTTCTCCCACTTTCTGGACAACGAAGTTGTCTGCAAGGCCAGTGAGGAATCTGTTTGACCTTATGCTCTTGGCTGAGTTTGACATCCAGCAAATAACCGGGTAATTGAAGTCCCCCATTACTACTATCTCCCTTCCTTTTGCATGCTTGGCCATCTGTTCCAGGAAGGCATCATCTATGTCCTCCGTTTGGCCTGGGGATCTATAGTAAACTCCCACAATGAGGTCACTGTTATTCTTCTCTCCCTTAATTTTGACCCACATGCTCTCACTTTGGCTTTGAGGTTCTAAATCTTGGATCTCTTCACAGGTATACACATCCCTGACATATAACGCCACTCCTCCTCCTTTCTTGTCTGGTCTGTTTCTCTGAAATAGATTGTATCCCTCCATTATTACATTCCAGTCGTGGGACTTATCCCACCAGGTTTCAGTGATGCCTATTATGTCATATTTAGTTTGCTGTACCAAGAGCTCAAGCTCATCTTGTTTATTTCCCATGCTTTGCGCATTAGTGTACAGACATTGAAGTCCATTAATCATTCCCCCGTGTCTCTTATTTAAGGATTTTTTCCTCCCACCACTAGGTCTGCATGCTGTTTGCTCCATTTGATCTATGACATTTGGATGATCATCTTCATCAATTGATAGACTCCTACCTTCAGGAGCACTGTCTCCCTCCCCCACATTAGTCAGTTTAAAGCCCTCCTGATGAGGTTTCTGAGATTTTTGGCAAAAACATTCCTCCCAACCGTTGTGAGGTGCAGCCCATCACTTGCCAGAAGTCCATCTTCAAGAAACTGCAGTCCGTGATCTAAGAATCCAAACCGTTCCTGTTTACACCATTTGCGAAGCCAGCTGTTCACTTCCACTATTTTTCCCTCTCTCCCTGGGCCACGTCGTTCACCTGGGAGGACAGATGAGATGACAATTTGTGCATTTAATTGCTTCAATTTCCTGCCCAGAGCCTCATAGTCTCTTTTGATCTTCTGGAGGCTATTGCTTGCAGTGTCATTGGTTCCCACATGAACCAAGAGGAAGGGGTATTTGTCAGTGGGTTTTATGATTCCTTGCAGTCGTTCAGTTACATCTTGGATCTTAGCCCCGGGGAGACAGCACACTTCCCGAGACATCTTGTCAGGCCCACAGATCACTGCTTCTGTTCCCCTCAGTAGGGAATCCCCTATCACCACTACACGCCTCCTCTTAGGTTTGGTTGGGGTTCTTCCATGAGCTGTCCGTTCCAAGGTCGCCTGCACATTCCCTGAGGACTGACTTTGCTGCTCGTCTTCATATACCTGATCGACTGTACTGAGGGAGAGATCCTCAGATTGTGCTTTAAGCATCACCACCATGGGGAAGTGACCAGCGATGTTCCTGCAGATGCTCTCAGTGATCAAGCTGCAATACCAGGTGTCAGATGGCTCCTGAGGTAGCTTGGACCTAAGTTGTTTGGGGCTTTGTAAATCAATACAGTTGTGCAAATCTTCGTAATTTGCATTGAGGACCTCTTCAGGTTATAACCCAGGATACAATGGTACCTCAGGTTAAGAACTTACTTTGTTCTGGAGGTCCGTTCTTAACCTGAAACTGTTCTTAACCTGAGATAACACTTTAGCTAATGGTGCCTCCCGCTGCCACCGCTGTGCAATTTCTGTTCTCATCCTAAAGCAAAGTTCTTAACCTGAGGTACTATTTCTGGGTTAGCAGAGTCTGTAACATGAAGCATCTGTAACCTGAGGTACCACTGTATAAGTGTTCCAGATAAATAAATGAATAGCATGTCTCTCTTGCAGGGCTATGAGCCAACGCTGTTTTACCCTAAACGCCCCAACAAGCCACTTTTTGAAGGTTTAACCACGCAGTGCAAGAAAATGGACATCCCGTTCCTTTCGGAGTTCCCATCAGAAGTAGGTAGACCACCACCTCTAAAACCCAGAAGAATGGGCGTTGGATCAGGTTAAGAAACACTATGAACCCACATCTTTATGGGCAGTAGCAAAAATATTAAGGTCAGCAAACAGGGGAAATAAACTGGATTGCAATGTAAACTTGAGGTGGGGAACCCCAAGACTACCTTTGTGGGCCCATATGGAAATTACGGAGAATGAAACTCCAACTTGTTTGGTATGATATACTGCTGGCTCAACTAATAGTGCCAGATATATGCAAGAAATGATTTCTGTGTGCTGTTGGTAATTTGTGACTCTGTGCAGGTCAGCTGAGGAGTGACTAGGTTTTCAACCTCACAGGTGGGGAAGAAGGTCTGCCTACACCAATGTGTGTCTTAACTTTTCATTCCCTTTTTCCTGCTACTGTCAAAATTGGTTGGGTTTGGCAGGAGGGGCTGGGTCTGATCTGCGCCTGGGGTGGGTGTCACAGAATGTGAAGGTCGAGATGAAATATTTACGATTTGGCAAAATCAGCATTAAGGCACCTGTATAACCTCCTTGATTCTAGCCACATTTCACACACCTATCGGCTCCTTTGCAGCCCTACTTCCCATGTTCTTGTGATTTTTCTCTGTCTGGAATGTTTCCTTGAACTCTTGTTAGTGCCACCTGGTATTCTGGAGGATAGAGAGGTTTGGGGGACTTGCACAGAAACTAGACTACTCTCCAAAAGCTAAATTTGCATTGACTTTTTGGCCCACTTTTGTGTTTTGTCTTGTCACACACACACACACACACCCTCCCTGTTATCTGAATGAGAATTTGGCCTTTGAGGCCATCGGTCACAGCCCATGTGTTACACTAACCTGTCGCTTCTTGTTTCGTTGGCAGGCTGCATTCATTGACGAGCTCTACGGCCTGGTGGTGGATGCCATTTTTGGGTTCAGCTTCCAAGGGGCTGTGCGAGAGCCCTTTGGCACCATCCTGAGCACTCTGGAGAAGGTCACTGTCCCCATTGTGAGCATCGATATCCCTTCTGGTATGTTGGGCCAAGGATGCTCTCTCAGCTGGGTACCCAAATATTCTTTCAGCTTCCGTGTAATGTAGCACATGGATCTCTTTTTTGCATGCTCCATCTCCAGCCCCCCTTCAAACTCTGTAGCCAAGACTGAGCCCAAAGGAAGCTGAACTCTTAACCTGCAGAAGTTTAGGAAGATTTGAGCTTTGTGTTTTGCAGTAACTCATTTTGTAAATAGAAATAATGATACTTTGCATAATGTATATCTAGTTACGCAAATAGAAGCAAGGAGTAATTCGCAGCCTTGGGGACTAGAAGCCACCAGCAAGTTTTGTTTTACTTTTTTTAAAAACAGTTCTTAACGAACTCTCCCAGTCCCATATTCTGTGCCTTGTGCATATATTCAGGGCTGCTTATGGCACTTTGCACCACTCTTTGTGGATGAGTTACCTGGCTTTTATAAAGATTATGCAACCATGTCGTCCGCGAAGGTTTCCTTAGCCCTCGGGCTGCAGCACTTTCATCCCCCCGCCACCATTTTGAAACATTTATTTACAAAATAAATTAGGGGGGGGGGAATTAAAGCTTCCAGTCTGCTCTGGGTTTGATGGCAAATGAAACCAATTTTGTTTGGGGTCTCCAATTTGGAGGATGGCCGTTTGCTGCTTGAGGGTTGTTGACAATTAATGGATCTAAGTTAGTACTTTTATTTTAGGTAGCTGTATTCTTTGATTGTATATCGAATCTGAATAGTACGGCTTGGGGACTTTTTGGTTTTATTCCAGATTTGTTTTGTTTAGATGCCTTAGGGCATTTTAGAGTATGAATATTTTAATTCAATACAGCAATTGCAGAACGGTGTGCAATTTCATGACACACCCACATGGAACCTTGGTCTGAGCCCCGTCCCCCATCTGAATGCTGTTCCCCAGCTTCCTGGGTGGGACCTGGTTATCTGCCCTTCCATTTCACATTCCAAAACTGGGGTGGAGAACCTCAGAGAGATAGTTCTTGTATTGCTGATTTCAGGGTGCTAAGTGGTAGTAAGGAATAAATGTTTCTGCAAAATTTGGAGAACATGCTACTACCATTAGGCTGGCTCATGGAAGCACCAGCTGCAACTTCAGAGTAAAATCAGGCTTTGGGGCTTTATTAAAATGTTTGTATGTTGCTGTGCAGTCATTAATCATAGATTCATATAGAGTTGGAAAGGACCACGAGGATCATCTAGTCCAACCCCCTGCAATGCAGGAATCTTTTAGAGACCAGAATTTTGAATTCTGCCTCATGATACCGGTTTTGCAGAAATGGGTCCAGCCAGCCGTGGATCAAGTTGGCAGCCACTTAACAGTCAGCTGTTGGATTTGTAATTTAGAACATACTGAATTAACTAGGGTTTTCATTTAGACATTGTGACTTTGTATCAAAACTCCCTACGCATTAGATCAGGCATAGGCAAACTCCGGCCCTCCAGATGTTTGGGACTACAATTCCCATCATCCCTAGCTAACAGGACCAGTTGTTAGGGATGATGGGAATTGTAGTCCCAAACATCCGGAGGGCCGGAGTTTGCCTATGCCTGCATTAGATCCTTATTTTAAACATTTGACGACTCCAGCCCCATTATTTGCTGTTTCAGTTTCAGTTCTTGTTAAAGAACCTCGTTTTTACCCTTCTGTTGAGATCCCACTCACTCAGTCAAGCACAGCCTTTCCCTCCCTACAATACGGAGATAATTCTGACCTACCTTACAAGGTTGTTGTAAGAGAATGTACATGGGAGCACCTTAAAACATTCAAAAAGCCACTCTATGAATGCTGAGGTGGTGTCAGAGACTGGCTAGACAAGAGGAGTGGTGGCTACCAGTTGTCCACTGGGGAGGAGGGAGATTTTGAGTTTGACTCAGACTGGTCCACAGAGGGAACCATCAGGAAAGTCTTGGAACCAGAGAGTAGGGGCGAGGCACAGTGTGGGCACAGACCCTGATAGGGAGAGAGCAGAAGATACATCTTCCGTGTTGCAGGACAGTCCTCTTCCGGCCCCTTCTCTCTCCCCCCTCCCCAGCTCAAGAAAGGAGAGCTAAAAAACAGAAAGGGCAGATAAGAAAAGCTGAATGATGCCAGAAGAATGCACAGAGAGAAACACTTAAAGGACGGGAGGGGTTTCCAGCTTCTGCAACTTTCATACCTTGAGAGCCTCGGTGTTGGGCATCTCTGGTTGTGAAGCAATAAAGTTCTTTGCCTTCAAGCCGCGTGCCTCTTCCTGATTTGCAGCCTGGTCGGTAAGGCTATTCTGGCAACCTGACAGGTGGTAAGCATCTTCCTTCTATGGCAGGCATGGCCAAACTTGGCCCTCCATGTGTTTTGGGACTACAATTCCCATCATCCCTGACCACTGGTCCTGTTAGCTAGGGATGATGGGAGTTGCAGTCCCAAAACATCTGGAGGGCCAAGTTTGGCCATGCCTCTTCTACGGAATAAAGGACTACTTGCACACCAAGGGAGTTAAAAAGAAGTTTGATATTGGCTGCTGCATTGTAGCACATTGATAAACCACATGTCTCTATGTAAACCAACCTTCCTTGACCTGATTCTTCCTAGACGTTTTGGACTGCAACTTCCATTGGTTCCAGCCAGCACACCCCTGGAGTGGGGGCTGATGGGAGTTGTAGTCCAAAGCAGCTGGAGGGCACGCCAGGTTAGGGAAAGTGGCTGTGAACTTATTTCTCAAGCACTTGTCCTTCTTTGATTTCAGGCTGGGACGTGGAGAAAGGGAACCCTGATGGGCTGCAGCCAGACATGCTGATCTCTCTCACTGCGCCCAAGAAGGCCGCAAAGCAGTTCACTGGACGCTACCACTTCCTAGGCGGCAGATTCGTGCCTGCAGCGCTGCAGAAGAAGTACTCCCTTAACCTCCCGGAGTACCCAGAGACAGACTGCGTCCTACGGCTCTCCTAGCCACTGCACCCCAAGCTGGGGAGACATCTGGATCAGAGGAGGAATTGAAATTAGGTTGGGTTAAGGTTTGGTGGTTCATTATTTGGAGTTACAAGTTAGGCCTTAAGAAGTAGCCTTGGATCGTAAGTGGACACACAGCAATTGAGAGCAATATGGGAAGAGATCAGAAGACTTTTGCGACAGCTTTAGACCAAACAAACCAAAAAAGGCTGCCTTCCATCACATTGTAAAGTATGATTAGTGTCTGGGAAAAGGAACAACAGTGCAGATGTGGGGAGCCTTTGGCCTTCCAGATGTTGCTGAACTAGAACTACCACTCCCTGGCCGTCGGCCATGCTGGCTGTGGCTGATGGGAGTTGTAGTTCAGCAACATCTGGAAGGCCCCTTAGGAGAATCTCAGAGACTGTTTTATAGACTGTAACGAACTGAGAGAACTTTCATTTTCCTTCAATAAAAATGGTGTGATTAAAAAATAACTTTGCTTAAAAAAACACACCACCCAACTGTTGTTGTACTTGTGGACATCCTTTAGGGCAGAGCTGGGCAGCCAACCGTGCATGGACCAATCCAGCCCAGCTCCTTAGGTTGGGGCAGCTCCATGGCAGAACTCTACACTTGCTGCACACAAGAAATGGGAGAGCAGAAACACTGGACTTGTGCGTGGAGGAAAGTGCCTCTGCTGGATATTGGCTACACCAAATGTCCCTGTTGGGCTAATGCCCTGATAACCTACTTCTGGGCTTCTTAGCAGCCAATAGATGGCCATTATGAAAAATGGGGGTTGTAGCCAACATTTGTCCCATTCGGAGCAGATTCATTTAAATTAGTAGACTGTTGTGTCTGTTGATCTTACTAGGATTAACACTGGATGGAACCCGTATTCACACGTTTTAAGCACTTTAAACAGTCATGGCTTCCCTCAAAGAATTCTGGGAGTAGTAGGTTGTCAAAGGTACTGCGCGTTGTTAAGAGACCACCATTCCCCTACCAGAGTTCCCATGGAAGAGGGATCGATTGGTTAAACCACTCCGGGAACTGTAGCTCTGGGAAGGGAATCAGTGTCTCCTAACACCCAGCACCCATAAAAAAACCTACAACGTCCATGATTATTTGTGGGGAGCCAGCAGGACTGTTTATAGTGGTATTGTGGGGCTTTAACTGTATGATGTGATTGAGACCCATGTTGGGACTTTTGGTGTGATGTAGCAGTGCTGTTTCTTCACCTTCAAGCAAAATTGAGCCATGCACTGTTACATTTTTAATATCCATTTACCTAACCTCCTAGAGCAGGTTTGATCAGACCCAGGGGAGGTCTGTTCCCTTTGCAAAAGGGATTCACTGGATACAACCCCCTGCTTCTCTCTGTGTTTTTGCCACCTTACTCTTCCAGCTGCTGATTCTTTACAAGAAAAAAATTAGGCAGCCAGCCTCCACGACACAAAGTGCGCAAATGAGCTTAGGCTAGAGCAGGGGTCAGCAACCTTTTTCAGCCATGGGCCGGTCCACCGTCCCTCAGACCATGTGGTGGGCCAGACTATATTGGGGGGGATGAATGAATTCCTTTGTCCCAGAAATAACCCAGAGATGCATTTTAAATAAAAGCACACATTCTACGCATGTAAAAACATGCTGATTCCTGGACCATCCGAGGGCCAGATTGAGAAGGCGAATGGGCCACATCCGGCCCATGGGCCTTAGGTTGCCTACCCCTGGGCCAGAGGGTGCTGTTGACACAGCAAGTTTCTAATGTGGGACAGCAGTGATGGGATCCAGCAGGAACTGGGCTCTAAGAATTTCAGCGAGCAGAAGACCACCACCACAATTCCCTCTGCTATCATCCCACTTTCATTTTGATTTCCTCTTTGGCTTCCCTCTGTGACTGGCCATTTCTGTCCATTTCTCTGCAATTTCTACCAACGGTCCTTTCTTGCTTTCTCCATCCTCCCGGTGCTTCCTTTTCTTCTTCTTTTTCTTCTTGTTGGGTTTCTCCTCCTCTTGCTCTTCCCAGGGATCCTCATCTACTGTCACTTCCAAGCTCTCATGAATCGCAGCCTCGCCTTCTCGTTCTTTGCGTTTCTTGGCTTTCTTTTGCTGTGGGCTGCTGCCATTCAAGGCAGCCTCAGTTGCCTCCTGCTTTCCTCCCTTTTGCTGGACGTAGCGAGCCAAGAAAGCCTTTTCCTGTTCCTCCAGCCGTGCCAGCTTTGCTGTCATGGTTAAGCCATGCCGAGCCCCTCTGGAGAGAGCACAGAACAGACATTGGGAATGGCAGTAGCAACTCCAGCCACCAAAACTTTAAGCTTCTGAACTTTGCTCATGACTTCTCCAGGTTCTCCAACTGGTAGACATGGGCCAAATCTGGCTTGCGGAAAAGTGTCACTTAATCCACCAGTGGCCAGTGTAAGAAAATAGAAGAGCTTCACCTACCCCCATGCACTTAATACCACCCACTGCACATCTAGCTGCAGAGAGGCCTTCCATCAACCTGGTGCCACACAGATAATCTGAGCTACAACTCCCATCAGCAAAGGGAGGGGGGAAGAAGAGGGTGTAGTAAAAAATATCTGAAGGCCACGGGGTTGGCGAAGGCTGTTCTAAACACGTTATTTATTTCATAATATTTGTATACCACTTGACAGTAAAAATAAAACCTCAGAGTGATTTACAAACAGAATAAAACAATAAAATTATGAGTAGAGCCAGCCATTTAAAACATGCAAATAATTAAAACCAGCGGTTAGCTGAGAACAGATTAAAACACATGTAAACATTCTACGTATCTAGGTAGGCTAGTCTAAACAAATGTGGTTTTAGCAGGCGCCAGAAAAGAATATAGTGAAAGCGCCCACCTAGTGTCAATAGGAAGAGAGTTCCAAAGTGTAGGTGCTGCCACACTAAAAAAAAATGATTTCTTACAAATGCAGAATGGGCATTAACGTGAAACCTGTAACTCTGCCAGTTCCGCAGATCAAAGTGGTGGTCAAGTGGGCATATATGAGGTATGGCGATCTCACAGGTAAACTGGCCCAAGTTGTTAAAACTCAACCCTCCCCATAAAATTGGGGGTGCATCAGCCAACTCTCATACCATACTCACTTATGGGCTGTTCTTCCTCCACAGGCCTGGACCAGCTCTTCATCAGTCAGCCTGGGAAAGAGAAAAGCTTGTGTTAAGGAGTGACCAGCCTGCAGCTAAGGAGAATACACACACACACCATTTTCTTGCTCCCAATTCAGCCCCTCGAGGCAAAAAAAAAGGGGGAAGTGTGGTTAGACCTCTTTGCCAACCAAGTGGATCTAGGCCAACCCCACCCCTGGTTACCTCCTGGCTGTAGATCGGTCCAGTTGCTCATCTTCATCCTCTTTGTCGCTATCTGAAGAGGAGACGACATATACAGGCTCTTCTCCACCAGATGTCAATGTAGCTGCCTGGAAGTGGGGCATAGATAATAATAATAATAATAATAATAATAATAATATTTATTTATACCCCGCCCTCCCCAGCCAAGGCCGGGCTCAGGGCAGCTAACAAGCAATAATAAAAACAAGTTGAATGAATACAACTTAAAAACAAGATTAAAATACAACATTAAAATATTGAAACATTAAAATATTAAAATGCAGCCTCATCACAGGAGGAAAAAGAAAAAAGAAAGAGTGGTAGGGAATCAAATTGGCTCCAAGCCAAAGGCCAGGTGGAACAACTTTGTCTTACAGGCCCTGCGGAAAGAAATCATATCCTGCAGGGCCCTGGTCTCATGAGGCAGAGCGTTCCATCAGGCCAGAGCCAGTGTTGAAAAGGCCCTGGCTCTGGTTGAAGCTAATCTAACTTCCTTAGGGCCCGGGACCACTAGGGTGTTGCTATTTATGGACCTTGAGGCTCTCCGTGGGGCATATCGGGAGATGGGTATAAGGTGGCCAAAAATGTATCTTTACTCACTGTTAAGCCACATTCTGACTGGAAATGGCCCTTCCATAGGAGATCCCTTTAAACTGGGGGTCTCTGAGCCCAAAACTTCCTGCATGCAGCGCAGGGGCTCTTCCAGTGAGCTACAAACCATTCCAAACACGCCAAGCCCCACCATCAACACTACAAGTTTGAATCTTTAACATCTCACTACCTTCACAAAGCGCCCATAGACCAAGTTCTTCTCCCCATGCGCTTTACGGGGCTTTTTATTCGTTATCACTCCATCTTGCTCAGATACCTTTTTCACTTTGACACCATCCTAGAGGGGAGGAAGAAGAGAGGCGCAGCTGCATTCAGAACTCAAAGCCTGAAAAAGAACAATCACCGCATGGCATGCCCTTGCTGTTGGGAATAGGCAGTGTAAGGAGGCACCTCTCTTTGGGGCAGGGGGGCGGCAGCAGTGGCCAGAGGACAGGGGAGAGGGGAGAGGAGACTGATCGAAAAAGGGTGAGAGGCTGCCAGCTCTGCAGGAAAGGGGTGGCATAACTGGGCTCCTGAGCCCCACAGGGGTGATGCAGAAAGAATGTAGTTGGACAAGGGAGCAGTGTATTGAAAAAAGATGAAAACCTCTGGCCTGCTGTATAACTTTCCACACCATGACAAAACCCTGGGCCTTCCACCAATGCCAAAGCCCAAAGTTGTATGCCCTCTTTACCTGCCCAGTCTCCACAGCAATGTTAGCAGCAGATGAATTGAAGAGGTGGTCCCACCAATGGAAAGTGAATTGCTCAGCTGGGTTGTGGCCCACCTGTGTTGGAATGAAACAGAAGTTATGGGCTGTAGACTCTCCCAAAGTAGTGATAGTCACTTTTGCCCACAAGTTTGAAGGGCTCCAAAGGCTGCCACTACCATATCCCAAACCAAAGAGACGATTACACAGTAGCCCACTGCCTCCCTCTTATGACTCCCTCTCCTGCATTTTGAAGCTATTTGTATTTTTTAAAATTTTATTCTTGTTTTGGCCAGGAATTCTACAACTATAGACGCTTCTCAACCGATTTTAGCTAAAACGAAATCTATTCTATGATCAAGCTCCTTATTTAAATCATTAAAGTGTCTGTTGCCTCTGATGAAGAGTACTTCACACCCATAATATGTTAATCAACAGGGAGCACTTTTAAAGACCCTTTTTCCAGCTCCTTCCTTCTCCACTGAACTTGCTGATCAAAGATTCAGCCTCCCTTATCTTTTCTAAACCCACAGGCTCAAGATCATAACCTTCCTTACCCCAGCTGAGTCACACTTGACTTTGACCTTTATGGCTTCAGAGATCCCATTTTCTCGCTTCCCAAGTCCTTTGCCTAAAATAAAGTTTGCAAAAAGTGGAGTCACGGTTAGGAGAAAGAACAAACAGGAGGCAGAGTTCTTTGCAGCCAATGAGTTCCAAATATCATTCCAAAAAAGCAAGCAGTTAGAACAGTGGTTAGTATTTAACTGGCACATGGGGTCTGACCGTAACGAGAGCTGAGTGCATGCCATAACACTACACACACAGAAAAAGAATATGATACTGGACCAACAAAAGATTTAAGGCCTTTAGATAAACACTTTCCTGCTTCCCACCCTGCTAGTGTGTGTGAAGTTGAAACACAGATTTTGACTGGTTTTTGTTTCCGCATCCCACCCCATCCTTTTGCCCCATGCTGTGATGAATCTAATGTTGCTCCAGTTCTATAAAGGTAAAGGTAAAGGGACCCCTGACCATTAGGTCCAGTCGTGACCGACTCTGGGATTGCGACGCTTTATTGGCCGAGGGAGCCGGCATCCAGCTTCTGGGTCATGTGACCAGCATGACTAAGCCACTTCTGGTGAACCAGAGCAGCACACGGAAACGCCGTTTACCTTCCCGCCGGAGCGGTACCTATTCATCTACTTGCACTTCTATACATATACACTAATTTGGGGGGGGGGGGTGAATGTATCCAAAAGATCCCCATGAACAAGCCCCACCCACTTACCTTTCTTCCAGCCATGCTTCTTCAGTTGCTTCTCTGCAAATTTCAGCCCTTTGCTTTTATTCTCCTGAGCAGTGTCATTCATGATAGAAGCTGGATAGACACATAAGGAACATAAAGGAGCTGCGAAATAAAAGAGCAGCAGACCTGTGTCTGGAAACACGGCACAAAAGGAAGTCTGAATGAGCCCTGACTGGCTGTCCCTCTCCAGGATTTTAGGCAGGGAGTCCTACCCCAGCCCTACTGGGCATGCCAGGGATTGAGCCTTCTGCATGCAAGGCAGATACTGTGCTACTGAGCTACAGCTTTTCCCCAGAAGAAAAAGAAAAATTACAGCCCTCACGGTTCTGAATAAAGGACTGATTTAAATAGAAGCCGAGGAAGCTGCCTTATACTGAATCAGACTCTTGGCCCCCCTACCCCAGTATTACCTACACTGACTGGCAGCTGCTCTCCAGGATTTCAGGCAGGGAATTCCCCCCCCCCCCCAGTCCTGCCTGGAGCAGCCAATTTGGGACCTTCTGCACGCAAACCAGTTGCTCTACCATAGCCCTACACAAGAAGAAGGATTACTTAGCTCTCAACGACCTTAACCCTGGAGAAGGAAACTCAAACTCTCTCACCAGCGACCCTCCACTCTGCCCAAAGGCGGAATAGCCTCGGACTGCACTCCCGCATCTCTCCAGCAACCCCCGCCCACAATAAAAAGCACCCAGCTCACCAGTCCTCCAGAAAACGAAAAAGCTCCAGTTGCGGATCACTCGGAATTGCGGCGCTTCACTTTTGATGCAGACACGTGATCAACACGGGCGCGGCCATCTTGACAGGAAGTAAGATCCTTCCCCACCCCCGCCCTGGCTGCAAAGGATTGTGGGTGAATTGAAGGGAGGGGACCGAAAGGACCAGCGAGGAGGGTTAGAGCTGCTTGTTTAGGGGCCGTGTTGTAGTTAGTGCTGGATTGCTGCGCGTTTAAAGGGTTTTTTAAATAAATGATTTTTGCTACTGGCTTTTCTCTGACTGGCATTATTAAAAGCTTTATCGCTGTTAGACATTAGCCCAACCTCTGCAAATATACACCTGTCGGGTGACAGTTGCAAACACAAGCGTTGCTTTTTAACACCTTTATTTTTTATTGTTTCATGAAATCTATATACACCTTGATTGCAAGGGGGGGCCTCAAAGCAGTTTGCAAGAGGAACAAAAAGCAAAATTATCAGAAAAAACAGCCGTTTAAAAGATTCAGAAAAGAATAATGAAATCAACAATGACCTTAAAACATATATAGCAACATTATTCATATCTGAATAGGCTGGCATTAACAACAATTTTAGCAGGCACCAAAAATAGTGTGGTGAGGGACCCTGATTGCTATCAATAGGCAGGGAGTTCCAAAGTGTGTCTTGCCACACTAAAAGGTTGATTTCTTACAAATGCGGAATGAGTGTTACGAAATGAGTGTTTTGCTATAATCCTGTCTAATGGTGTAATTAAATGTGTTTATATCACTCCCAAGGGCTTAGCTCACTTAATACACAGAAGCACCTTCTTTATTGCTAAATATATTCAAATATTATGGAGCAAGAGTTAATGGAATAAGCTAACCTGGTGACTCGGTAGGATGGCTTTAAGAGGATTAGGCCCAATTCATGGGGGTGGCGATAGCTATGTTCTTCCTCCACTATTGCAAGCTGTAAGCTGCTGAATGTTGCAAAAGATTTCTTGCACCCAGGTACTGCTTGCTGGCATCACAAGAGGCCTCTGCTTGGTCACTCTGAGAACAGGATGTTGGATGAGGTGGGCCAGTGGCCTGATCCAGCAGCGCTTTGCTTACAAACTTACAAATGTCATGGTGAATTTAATCAATCAGACTGGGTAGAATTTTGGATATGAGTTTCTCGTCTTACTTTAGGTTTGGGACAACAGCGAGAGGGGAATGTTCAGCCACAACAGGGGAAGGCTGCCAATGGAAGACAAAGAAGGTCATTCATTTATATAAACTTTTTAAGAATTGTACCACATGCTGCATACATTTCCTTGAGCTCGGAAATTCAATTGGCCATAAATCAAAAAAGCTAATTGTTGCATGGAATCCATCTGGAAGATTGTGATGTGTCACTAGCACACCGTTGTCCTCTAACCGCTTCTTGTACAACAGCCCATCATCCCGGAGAATATCATACTCGCAAGTTAGAATGAAAGTTTCCGGGAGCTGGCGGATTATGTCATCCTCTGCTAGAAGGGGGGCAAACTTTGTCTCACCAGCTCTTTTAACTTGTTCATAAAGTTCTTTTGAAAATGGGACAGGAGCATTAGGGACATAGCCCCTGGCCTTAAATTCTTCTGGAATGTTATCAGCACTGACCCATTTTTTGTACTTCTCCCTCAAATCAGGAGGGATATGGGCACCTTTTATAACTAGGTCCACATTGATCTCCTTCCCAGTGAGATGTGTCAAACCAAGTTTGATAGCTCGTTTTCTGTACAAGAGAGGAACTGATTGGTTTTGCTGATAGGATGGCAAATCAAAGTCCCCTGATTGTAGAAATGGGTAGATCAGGACCTGAGCTCGCAGTCTTGGGAGGTCCTCTCTGGTCACCAGTTCTTGACAAATAGCTGCAGCAAATGTGCCTCCACTACTGTCCCCAACAATGGCAATGCAGTTGGGGTCCACTCCGTATTCCTCTGCATTCTTCAGAAAGTGTATTGCAGCAGTTAAACAGTCCAGTACAGGGACTGGATAGGGATGCTCAGGAGCTAAACGAAATCTAAAGAGAAAACAAGATATCGCCCACAATCAACACCATATACTTCATGGAAAAAGACCATTTTCTGTAATGGTATACTGCAAGTGCTGATAATCTTTTTCACCCCTGGGGCCACATTCTTTTCCATGCAACCTTGTGGGGGCCACATGCCAGCTACAGGTGGACCTGAGGCAAAAATGGAAAGCAAATGCAAACTTTCCCTTTGGATGAATAGGCGGTTTCATTACAGCACACCTTTCTCTACCCTCCAGCTCCTTCCTTCTTGAATACCCCCCCCTTATTTCTCCGATGAAAATAGGGGCATTCTATTCCATAATGATAATAAATTAGTTATACCCCACCCATCTGACTGGGTTGCCCCCGCCACTCCGGGCAACTTCTAACATATATAACAACATAATAAAGCATTAAACATTAAAACACTTCCCTATATAGGGCTGCCTTCAGATGCCGTATCTCTTATCTCTTTGGCTCAGGGGCTGCATAATTCCAAACACTCAATGAAAATAGGGACGTCCTGAAGAAAAGTGGGACATTCTGGGATCAAATCAGAAACCAGGATGGCTTCTGAAAATCTGCGACAGTCACTGCAAATAAGGGCACCTGGAGGGTCTATTCTTGTTTTCCTCTGTCCGGTAGCAGGTTCCGGTAGCATCCTGTGCATCAGTGAAGTTATAATGCCACAACTTGGTATCTACCTGTCCTCCATCCACAGCTCACCTGATCAGGTTGGCAAGACTACTAGCAATTGCTAATACCAATGGATACTAGTCACAAGGATGATGTGCCACTATGAGAGGCAGTAATGCTTCTGAATACCAGTTGCTGGAAACTGGACCTGGGGAGAGAGCTCTTCTGCTCAGGTCCTGCTTGTGCGTTTCCCATTCGGGCATCTGGTTTGCCACCGTGAGAACAGGATGCTGGACTAGATGAGTCCCCTTTGGCCTGATCCAGTAGATTTCTTACTATGTTCAAAGTCAAAGGGATTTGAGCTAGAAATCTAAATACAAAAATGAACACCCATTCTAAATGTTGGGAAAATCACTATGTTTACAACTTTATAAAGCTGGATGGCATTTCACCCACTGAACTTGAGTCCCAACAAGACAGAAGTACTGTTTCTGGGGGACAGGGGCTGGGTGGATGTGGGGACTCCCTGGTCCTGAGTGGGGCAACTGTGCCCCTAAAGGGCCAGGTGTGCAGCCTGAGAGTCATTCTGGACTCACAGGTGTCCATGGGGGCACAGGTCAGGTCTGTGTCCAGGGAAGCTGCCTACCAACTCCATCTAGTAGGCTGGCTGAGACCCTGCCTGCCTGCACATTGTCTCACCAGGGTGGTACATGCTCTGGTCATCTCTGGCTTTGACTATTGCAATGCACTGGATGTGGGGCTACTTTTGAAGGTGACTTGGAAAGTACAACTAATCCAGAATGTAGCAGCTAGACTGGTGACTTGGAGCAGCCGTCGGGAGCATATAACTATGGTCCTAAAAGAACTACATTGGCTCCCAGTACATTTCAGAGTACAAATCAAAGTGTTGGTGCTGACCTTTAAAGCCCTAAATGGCTTCAGCTCTGTTTACCTGAAGGAGCATCTCCACCCCCATCATCCCGCCAGGACATAAGAGATCCAGCTTTCAGGGCCTTCTGGATGTTCCCTTACTGCTAGATGTAAAGCTACAGGGAACCAAGCAGATGGCTTGGTTAGTGGTGTCCGCCCCATGGAACACCCTCCTCAGACCCTCCAAGTGAGTCTATTTTCTAGGGACAGTCCCGGATTTACAGCTGTCCCAGTTTCTGATTTGATCCTGGAATGGCCCACTTTTCCTTATGATGTCCCTATTTTAATCCGATAAATGTTGAAGAGTATGGTAAGACATCAGTATTTTCATCGAAGAAACATTGGATGCTATGGTAGGAGGTCCCTATTTTCATCGGAGAATTGTTGCTGGGTATGTCAGATGTCAAGGAGATGAGTAACTATGTAACCTTTAGAAGATATTTGAAGGCAGACCTGTTATGGAAAGCTTTTTAATGTGCAATGTTTTATTACTTTTTTATATATGTTGGAAGCCACCCAGAGCGGCTGGGTGGGGTACAAATAAACAAAATAACATAAAATAAAATAAAATAAAATAAAAATAATTCCTCTGGGATCAGGTCTTAGGAAAGGTTAGAAGCTGAGGGGCATTACACGGCTACCAAGAGAGTGAAACCACTTACCCAACGCTCACAACCACTGAATCACTTTGTTTGGCCATGAAACGGCAGATCTTTTCAGAGGCTCCTGAAAGAAAGCAAAAGCCCCCCAAAACCTCCATTACAATTTTTCCTGGTCAAGAACACTGATATCATTGTGAGCTGAAGTCTGTGTCAGTCCTACTAAAAGTAAATCTGTTGAAATCAAGAGATCTGCTTATTTATTTATTTTTATGTCATAAAATGTAGATGCCACTTGATTAGAGAAAACAACAACAACTTTTAATAGAGCTCAGTTGGGAAAAACTCGGTTGAACTCTTTGTAAATCACTAGCTAAAAACCATTCTGTGGGTTTTACTCTGTCTTGATCAGTAACAGAACAAGCAGTGCCAATGGGTAGAAAACAAAACAAAACTTCCACCCACATTTCTGGGCTTCTTTCCAGTTATTTCTTATCATCTCTGGAAGCCATTTCATAGGAGTCCTTTGGGGCATGAAGAAGAAACATCTTCTTTGACGCTGTAAGGATATTTCATTGAGTGTGATACAGAACTGGTCACCTTTGTAACAGGGGCCTCTCAGCCCCAATTTCTTACCACACGATGACATCCTACATTAATCTTAAACTGTCAACAGCAGCAGTACGAAGCACCCCACCTCTATGTAGCAAACATTTCGGGAACTTTACATTAAAGTACCACCCCAAATTCTCCACAAACCATTTGGTAAACCTTTGTGAGACTCTTTCAAAGAACTTACGGAAGCTTCCAGTGAGTGCAGCGCCTCCATGAAGATAGATGATTCCTCTCCTGTTCCCAGCAGCTGGTGTCTTGGGCCAGTACACCCTCACTGGCACCCCATCAAAAACCAGGTCCTTACTGATCAACTTTGAGTCCTTTCCTGTTAGTATGGCATTGAACGCAATCCTCCAGATGATGTATCTATGGCAAATGCCCAGTTTTTCCAGAAACAATCCCTGTTTAAATCAAAACATTCAGCATACATATATGTACATAAGAATGTAAAAAGAGCCTGTTGGACCTGGCCAATGGCCCATCTAGTCCAGCAGCCTGTTCTCACAGTACCTGTGGGAAACCTTCAAGCAGGATCTGTGCACAGGAACCCTCTCCCAGTAAAAGGTATTCAGAAGCATTGGTGCCTGTAGCTTTAGAAGCAGGGTATAGGCATGGAGACTAGCAGCCACCCAAAACCTCCTCCTCACTGAATTTATCTAATCCTCTTTGGAAGCTATTCAACTTTGTTTGATGTATTACAGTATTTTAATATTTTTTGGGAAGCCGCCCAGAGTGGCTGGGGAAGCCCAGCCAGATGGGCAGGGTATAAATTAAAAATTATTATTATTATTATTATTATTATTATTATTATCTTGGTAGCCATCACTGCCCCCTGTGAAAGAGACTTCCATAGTTTGAATATGTTTGGTGTGAAGAAGTCCTTTCTTCTATCTGTCCTGAATCTTCCAGCATTCAGCTTCATTGGATCTCCACAAGTTCTAGTGTCATAAGAGAAGGAGGAAAGCTTTTCTCTATCCACTTTCTCCATGTCATCCATAAGTTTACAGACCTCCATCATGTCACCAGTTGCTTGCCTTTTCTCTGAACTAAAAAATCCTGAACACTGTAGCCTTATTGATAAGGAGGGTGGGTCACTCCATCCCTTCAATTGTGATATATTCAAAACAAACTTACCAGTCCAAGCGTATATTCCATTGCAAAACTGAAAACTCGTAATTTTATGCCCTGGCTGATTCCTGGAGGAATGTGGGTCCTTTTAAAATGATAATAGACTCCCCATGCAAACAGCAAGGAATGAATGAATGAAAATATATATAATATCAGCATCCACAGAGTTCCACCAAATGCCATTTCCCTTAAACTCAGAAGTGCAGAGGTAGGGACTTCGCCTGAGCCGATAGTTTTGTAAGGACTTTGTCTGGGACAATGCTAATTGTATGAGACTAGTCCTCCATGTGCAAGAGAACATTCTCTGCCAACCCACATAGTTTTCAATTGAGAAAATATTTTATTTATCTGTTCAGATTGCAGTCTAGCCTGGATTACTGACTGCTGCGATTGTTCCTCACACACTGTTAATCACACAGGGTGTGGCTGTACCTTCCCATTCCTCCTCCAGAGAGAAGAGGTGCATGGGATTTCCATAGACTCTGAAGGCCAAGCAGATCAGGCCAAACACCCTTCTCTTATGACAGGCACCACCCTTGCAACACATCTTCATTTTTATGCTTCCTCTCCCACACAAAATACTTCAGCAGCTTTCATCCCCCATGAATTGGGCAGCTCAGGTGATCAGGGATGGCACATCTATGCAGGTGTGGCCATGGGCGCAGATGCGGAGGAAGGGGCTGCGGTGGGGGCAGACCGCCCGGGTGTCAAGACTGAGGGGGGTGACAAAACGACACCTAAAGGATTCCGCCTTGGCTCTTTCCCCCGCCTTCCCACTCGCCCGCCCACCGTTCCCGCCTTGCCTAGTCCTTCCTCTCCCTCCTGCGCCCGCCCAGCACGCAGTTCCTACCCAACTCCCCTGCTTTTGCTTTCACGGTGCATCCGCGTGCATGAAAGGGAAAGCAGCGCAGGCCTTCCATCTTGTTTCCTTTTATAGACAGGCAGGTGGCGGGCCGCAGACTAGCCTTGCAAACGGAGAGAGGAGCTTTCTGCCAACCTCGGGGGACTTTCCATACATCCACACACCATCCCTCGGGGGCGAAGTTGCCGGCCTCGTTGCCTTAAGGGTTAAAGCTAGAGAGTGCGAGCTGCTAGAGAGAGAGAGAGAGAGAGAGAGATGCTGGATACTGACTTGGGAAAGGGGGCGCGGCCTCAGAAGAACAGCTGACCCGTCCGGTCTGCCGTCGGGTACTGCAATGAGTCGGGTGAGTGCAAAGCGCCTTGGGTTGCAGCAAGCTTTGGGTGTCTGGGTGTGTTTGGGTCTTTGTGCAATGCAATGCCCGTGGAATTGGGGTTAGGGGTGGAGAGAGAGCAGGCAGGGAAGCTGTGGGTCAGGTGGGGAGGGGGGTTGCAGCTGTTGTCAAAGAGAACAACAACTATCAGACTTTTCGAAGACATCTGAAGGCAGCCCTGTTTAGGGAAGCTTTTAATGTTTGATGTATTAGTGTATTTTAATTATGATTTTTTTTGGAAGCTGCCCAGAGTGGCTGGGGAAGCCCAGCCAGATGGGCTGGGTACAAATAATAAATTATTATTATTATTATTATTATTATTATTCATCCTCGTTGCAAAGAAGAGAAGGGCTTCTCTCTGAAGGGACGCGTGCTCTCTCTCTCTCTCTCTCTCTCTCTCTCTTTTACTCACACACACAGACACGTGTGTGCGTCTGCGTGAACAGACAGATCACGTGAAGAGCCCTGTAGTTTAATCAGGCCAACGGCCCATCTAGTCCCGCACCCTGTTAGAATCATAGAATCTTAGAGATGGAAGGGGACCCTGAGAGTCATCTAGTCCAACCCCCTGCAGTGCAGGAATCTCAGTATCGTCTCCTCGCGGTGGCCAAGCCTGCAAGGAGGACGGGAGCCCAAAGGCATCTCTCCCCTCCAGCAGCTCCTGGCAACTGCTATACAATGAAGTGTAATAATAATTTAACAACAACTTGGGCAGCTCCCCACAGAATATTTTAAAAAAAACAATCAAACATCAAACATTAAAAGCTTCTCCATACAGGGCTGCCTTCAGATGTCTTATAAAAGTCAGATACAGTGGTACCTTGGGTTAAAGACGCTTCAGGTTGAGCCTTTTCAGGTTGCATTACGCGGTGACTTGGAAGTAACGGAACGGGTTACTTCTGGGTTTCGCCGCTCGCACATGCGCAGACACTCAAAATGACGTCATGCGCAGAAGCGGCGTATCGCGACCCGTGCAGACGCGGGTTGCGTTCTGCTCAGGATGCGAACGGGGCTCCAGAACGGATCCCGTTTGCATCCAGAGGTACCACTGTAGATGTTTATTTCCTTGACATCTGACGGGAGGGCATTCTACAGGGAGGGTGCCACTACTGAGAAGGCCCTCTGCCTGGTTCCCTGTCAGTGAGTTGATATAGAGCATCTATCCTAAACTGTCAGCTTCTCAAAGAAGCAGGATCAGGAAGTTTTTAATGTTTGATGTCTTACTACGTTTTTATATTATGCTGAAAGCCGCACAAAGTGGCTGGGGAATAATTTATTATTATTATTATTATTATTATTATTATTATTACTATTACTATTATACCACTTGTTCAGTCTGAAAATTTATTTATACCAGTGTGTTTGGAAGCATCAGAATAACTTGAGGTAATATATTCATACAAAACCTTTGCTCCCAATTCATCCTTTGCAATCCTACTGGCAGAATTTGATCTGAGTCCTGGGATAGCTCAGTTGGTAGTGCATGAGACTCTCGGGGTTGTGGGTTCGAGCCCCACCTTGTCAAAAAGATTCCTGCATTGCAGGGTGTTCAACTAGATGACCCTCTTGGTCCCTTCCAACTCTGTGATTTTATGGTCTATGAACCTCAATTATTTGCAATAAGGGAACCACCACCATTTTTTTTAAAGCAACATTTTATTAGAAGTTCCGCAGCCCACCTTTGCATAATAGGAGTTTGCCTTTGTAAAATTGGAGAGCGAAAGGAGAAGGAATCTTAGGGTGGGGACATGATCACACGTATACCTGCGCCAAATATGAAATCCAGCGTGTGGCCTCCTTGATGTGTGGGGCCTGAAACAAACTGGGAGAGTGTCGCCATGGAAGACACCAGGTCCAGAGCCTGTGAGGAGGGAGTGGCATCAGCATGGATGTTGAAGTCCCCCAATGCCAATACGTTAGGGAACCCCAAGGCCCAGCCAGCCACTGCCTCCAGTAGGCCTGACAGGGTGGCTGCTGGTGCGCTAGGTGGCTGGTACACCAGCCAGTCAGCCAAGCTCTCCTCAGAACCCCACACTAGGCCAACACATTCAGTGCTGGGGATCGATGACGATGGCAGAGTCCTGAAAGAACAATCTTCCAGGATTAATAATGCAACCCCTCCCCTCCAGCCCACAGTCCGCGACTGGTGGAGGACAGAGAAACCCGGGGGCGCCGTCACACAAGCCAGATAGGCCCCCTGCGAGGTAAAGAAATCTCACAAGGTGGCGGTTTTGTTGCCTATAGACCTGGCATTGCACAGCACCAGTGACGGAGGTGAGTAATCCTTGCTCACCCTACCCTTGTCCTTCAGGATGGGGCGCAGATTGGAAGGGATACGAGTGTATCCATATCTCAATCCCCATCGCCTATAAAATCTGCCCCCACAGCCATACTGTAGTGATCGGGTGGGATTGCTATGAGGAATTATAACAGATATAGAGTAAGCCATCTGTGTCAGCAATGAAAGCATGGCGTTGACTGGGTTTAAACTATTTTGATATGATTCTTGATCAATCCACACCTCTGCATCCCTGTTTCATTTCTCTTTCTTCACAAGTCACGTACACTGCCAGTTGTCGTACACTGCCAGTTGTCGCCAGGCAGGCATCCTGGGCCATAAAGATAGTGGGCAGTTTCTTTGATGTAGCTTTTCTGATATGTTAATCTTAGGATGTTAATCTTAGGGCCAGGAAACTGATCTCACATTAAGGTGATAATGATCGCTGTCCTCCTGGCCATCCTTCTTATCATGTATATTGCTTGTTTATCACCTTATTTAAAGGTAAAGGTACCCCTGCCCGTACGGGCCAGTCTTAACAGACTCTGGGGTTGTGCGCCCATCTCACTTAAGAGGCCAGGGGCCAGCACTGTCCGGAGACACTTCCGGGTCACGTGGCCAGCGTGACATCGCTGCTCTGGCGAGCCAGAGCAGCACACGGAAACGCCGTTTACCTTCCCGCTGGTAAGCGGTCCCTATTTATCTACTTGCACCTGGAGGTGCTTTCGAACTGCTAGGTTGGCAGGCGCTGGGACCGAGCAGCGGGAGCGCACCCCGCCGCAGGGATTCGAACCGCCGACCTTTCGATCGGCAAGTCCTAGGCGCTGAGGCTTTAACCCACAGCGCCACCTGCGTCCTTATTTACCCCATGCTTAATTAGTTTTGGTAGTTTAACTTTGTTCCCACGTGGGATTTGTTGAAATGCTCAGAAGAAATCTGATTGGTTCTTACGAACACCCTGTAAAAGTTCTTTTGTGAATAAAACGGCCTGTGCCAGGTGGTGGAGAGGCTGAGAGAGAGAGATTATTATATGCACTCTTCCCAGAGTCTTGCTGGTTCAAGCCTTTGTGTGTATTCTTATTAATCAGAGTTCAATCCTTCCTTTACTTTGGGAATGCCTCACCATACCTCCCTCACCCCTCCACGGTAGCAATCCCAAGCCTCATACTAGCCTCCATTGATGGCATTGATGTTATTCTTTCCCAGCCTAGTTATTCTGCTTATAATACCAACAACTCGATAAACTCTAAGTAGTCGAGTAGGACAAACCAGCTAACCATCAGCTACCTCTCTGATTATATGAAAACTATTATATTATTTGTCAACCTATTATTATCATCTTAGACTAACCAATTAATTAAACTGGAGAATAAACCACAAAACATTCCACAGCTAAACAGAACTACCATATAACATACATTCAGGGAAGAAAAACCACCTAAATAGCAGGAAAACAACAATCAAGCATCTAACAGTAGACAAGCAGAACTTAAATATAATAATAAAACAATGGACTATAAAGAACTGAAACAGATGGCAAAAGAAGGGGGGAGGGGGAAAGACAAGGTTCTTGTAGCATCACACGCCATCTTGAGTCTACTTGAATGATCTCCGAATCTGCCAACCTGGACAACCAGGTGACATTGGGGGATGGGCAAAGGAAGGAGGGGCAGGCTCGGTAAATGCCCTGTTCAATGTCGATGCCATGCCTGATGGTCTCAGGGGACCCTCCCTTGCTGTTGCACTAGCACTTGTAGTGGCAGAGAAAGTGTTCCTCTTAGCATCAGGAGTCCTCAGGTTTCCCCCCACAGCTGGTGTTCTCAGGGCCAGTGGTGATACCTCGGGGGGGGGGGAGCCTTCGTTACATCATCCTTCTCCATGCCAGGGCGGGAACTGCCAGTGTTGCTGCCTCCAGGACCGACCGTCCCCCAGCTGCCACCTGGGTAGGTTCAATTGCGGGTGTCTCAAGACCTGAGAGGTTCAGAATTGGCCTCATCCTAAACTCCAGCTGACATCTGAAGAACGGATGTCAACTCACCCCCAGGTGGAAGGCCCTCACCACAAAGGCCCCTGAGAGCCTTGGACTCACGTAAGTTCTGTTGGTTACCACCTCTGCTATGGCCAGCTGCCAGCCCTGTAGCTTAAGAATCTCTGGTGTCTTGAGAGTGGAACTCCCCTCTCCAACTTCCCTAGGTGCCTTTCAGTTGAGTCCTCTGCAGAGTAATATATCTTGACCCAGGCTCCATGCCGAGCATTTAATCAGTTTGTTTCAGTTTAGGAGTACTGCTGGCATGCAGGCAGTTGGATTCACAACTGGGAAGATAGAGGCAAGGCATACAGCACAGTTGTATTCACAAGCTAAGAGGGTAGAGGCAAGCCCAAATGGAACACTCTTGTAACATAGTGTTGTTGTAAATAAAAAATATGCCCTTTTCCTTTATGGGGTATCCAAGAGCCCATATAGAGTCCTTACATAGGTTCCCTATTGGTAGGAGAAAATAACAGAGGCCAACCAGAGAATATTGAGAAGCAAAGCAGCTAGTAAGCTTGATCTTTATTGATCTGTTGCAACAGGGTGCTCCCCTCACACGCAGGAGAGGAGGAGGAACCCCAAAAATGCTGTGCAAGGGCTTATAAAGACTTTTGAAATTCCCATCCTCTAGATCAAGACCACTCCCAGAAACATTATGCATACATCACAGAAGGGGTGTAACCTAAGACCACCCCTCAGATACATCCCACCTACATCACAGAAATTTAAATGTTGTTTTTCTCTTGTCCTTGTTTATCTCCTGTCTGGCAGGTTACTTGATTGGATTTCCTGGGGAGCCTGGCCTGTCTTTTGTAGTGGTAAAATACTTATTTCCTGGGCCAGGTCACAGGCTCACACCTTATTCATATCTTAAATGTGTCCTTAAGACAGGATTTGTGAGGAAAGAGACAATGGGGAGACTTTTCCAGTTTGACCTTGCAGAGAAAACATTTGGTCAGTTTAGGAATCGAAATGGTTCCAGATTGGCCTTCCTGTGTTGATCTATGTATGTGCGGTTATGAACATTGCCATATATCTAAGACCATAAAATTCCTATCACAGTGTCTTTGGTAGCAATAACCGTTCTCCACCTCCCTTAGTTCATATAAAACACAGAATCAAAGCCTGAGTCAGAGTCAGTTCGGGGAAAAGTTCAGAAGATTAATTAAAATTGCTTAGAGTTACAAGTCCGTGAAATAGGCTGGGTGGCGACGGTTAAGCTGTTTGACTTCATTAGATCTGATTTACTGCGCCAATGTCACAAGTTCTCTGATGTAAGATCCCAGGTTGCCAAACACAAAACATACCCTACTTTCGATAAGAACAGGCTTTCAAAGTTTAAAAAGTGAAAAAGAAGTAGGAGTCCCCAATATATAATTGAGGAGAGCGCTAACAAGCTCATCTTACCTCAGCGCTATCTTCTCCTCTTTACCTTATAACAGGCACTGTATGGAGCAGTTACAGAAATCTCAGTATGGTGCCTTTCTTATTCTGAGATGTGGGCTGAAGAAGTGCTAAATACCAGTTTGGGGGCAGCCTGAGCCTATTCATATTTATTTAGGAGTCCCTGTATTTTAATGGATTTACACACATTAGTAACTGTGCCTAAGAGTAGAGCATTACCTGTGTTAAGTTGGAAAAGACTTGTTTATTTATGATCTGGGGTTCAGGGGTGCCAATGCACTACCAGATTCCCTGTTTATGGAATCGTCCACATGCAGACAGATCTAAAGACAGACACTAGCTGTTATAAATAAAGCCTGATTGGATTTATTCTGATGACTTTTGTAGAGAATACAGGAAAAAAACAATGAACTAGCTGAAAAACTAATTTTAAGGAAGTCAATCTGTTTCAGGTCGCCTCATCCACCCCTCCCAGACATGCTTCCCTTGTCTCTTTCTCGACAGAGGTCATCATACAGGGCGACCAAAGCAGTTTCTGCGCCAAAACCAGCCCTAAACCCCAATAGAAATGGATCCAGAAAATCAGTTTCTTCCAAAAGCACCTAGAAAAATGACCTTTTAGTAATGAAGTCATACTCTCGCCAGCGGCGCAGGAAGGGGGGTGCGGGTCTCCTCCGGTGTCATCACTGGGGGGGGAGGTGACAAAATGCCAAAAATATGTGTTTTTAAAATAAAATTTAAAAATTTGGGCTCACAACATTTTTTGAAAAAGTAATATTATTTAAAATGAGTTTAATAACTTTGTCTGACAATTAATTAACCTCAACAAGTCATTGAAACCTTTTAGATCAGTCAACAAACGCAACGAAACGTGGCTGAACTCAACGTAGTGGAGAGCGTATGAATAAGGAAGGGGAGTGGGTGTTTCTTTCCACCGAAAGCAAAAGGAATTGACTTTGATGATGTGATTCAAAATTTGCAGAGAACAAATTTAGGGGGAAAAGGTTTTAAGTGCTTATGCTCACAATGTGAGCATAAGAAAATCTTTAAATCATAATGTCAGGGGTTCAGGAGCAGAGGCACAGGGAAGAGAGGAGATGGAGAGCGAAGGGGAAGAATCCGAGGGGAGCGTAGGAGAAGAGGACAGTGGAACGAGGGATTCCATGAGCCTCTCCAGCGAATCGGAAGATTCACAGAAGGGGGCGCCAGTGGCCAGGGGTAGGGGGTTCCCAAGGGGAACGTCCCAGGAGCAAGGGGGCAGCAGGGACTCCCAGAGCAGTAGTTGGAAATCAGGACCAGCTTCCCCACCAGAGCAGAGTGGGGGGGGGGAAGAGTCCCAAGGATCAGGGCTGACCACACCTCCATCGGAGAGTCAGACAACGGAGGGGAGGTCAGATCCGGCCAGTATCCAGGAAGAGGGAAGCAGTGACAGAAGTAGTGTAACGGTCAGGAGGAAGGTCACTGGGTTGGCGCGAGAGGCAAGTTCAAATGTACAGGAGCGCGGGACAGCAGAGAGTGAGGATTGGGAACCGGGTCCTAAAGCCCGCAGGAGGGAGGGGGAGGAGCTAAGCGACTCAGCGTCGGAAGAGTCCAGAAAGGGCAATGCCCCAGCGGGCAGGAGGACCCAGAGGAGGAGAGAGCAGCGTAAAAGGTGGAGCCGGGCTAGGATCTTAAACTGGTGTCATAGGGGAGGAGACTCAGACGGTACTTCGCCGGTCTAGGCTTTAAGACGTAGAGCTGCGCGCTACGGCTTGGAAATGGAAACTAATCTTCAATAAAGACTTTTGTACATAACGACAGCCTAGCGTTGGTCCTCTGTGAGCTGGGACCTAGAGGCAGCCCTGACACATAACTTTACATCTTACCATTAAACATGTTTTTGTTTTCAAAATGTATTTGGTGACTATTATTGTCATCATTCTTAAGTCAACCTATATTACTAAACTCAAATAGAAAAAGAAAAGAAGATGTAATTTTAAAATCATAATATTTTTCATAAATAAATGGCTTCCCATCTCTTCCATTTTGTACTAATAAATTTGTTGCCTATATTGTCTATTGTCTTTTTATTAATAGTATTGTCTTTTCTATCGATTTTCCCTTTATATTCAGTGTCTACAGAAATTACTCAAAGGCTGTTACTGTTTTCAGATTGCAACAATTACTTTTTAAATATTCCTTAAAACAATTCCAATTTGAGATAAACTCCTGTTTGGATTTATCTTTAATTCTTTCTGATAAATTGTCTAGCTCCACATATTCTGTCAGTTTTAGTATCCAGCCCGATCTAGTAGGTATATATTCACTTTTCTAATGTGTAGCTATTATAACCCTCGCAGCTGTGGTGGCATACAAAAAGATTTTCCTTGTTTTTTTAGGGATATCCAGACTGGTAATGCCCAATAAGAATGATCCCGGTTTTTTCATTAAGTTCGAGAGAGATGTCATTCCAAAATGGTTTAATCCCTTTGCATGCCCACCACATATGTAATGTAGTCCCACCAGGTTCTCCGCATCTCCAACAATTCTTAGAGAGGTTTCTATACATCTTAGCAAGTTTACAGGGTGTCAAGTGCCAGCGATAGAAAACTTTTTGGAGGTTTTCCCTTATAGTGCAACCCTTATAGTAAACTTCCAATTAACCCTCTGTAGGAGTGCAAATATCCAGAGTGTGGGGTCAGGTGGGATTACTATGAGGAATTATAAAATATGCATCAAGCCATTGTGTCTACGATGAATGCATTGTGTTGACTGGGTTTGATTCATTGACAATAATTTCTGATCAAATCCCACAGCCCTCTGCATCTCTGGCCATTTCCTCTACTGCCCATTTCTCTTTCTTCACAAGTCACGTACACAGCCCAGTTGCTTAGACAGGCAGGCTTCTGGGTCATCAAAGACAGAGGACAAGTTTCTTTGATGTAGGATGTTAATCTTAGGGCCAGGAAATGGATCTCACATGAAGGTGATAATGATCTTGTCCTCCTGGCCATCCTTCTTATCATATGTATTGATTGTTTATCACTTCTGGGGGTTGCCAAATGTCCTCCTTTGTAGTTCTGTTAATTAGTTTTGGTAGTTTAACTTGTCCCCACGTGGGTTTGTTGAAATGCTCAGAAGAAATCTGATTGGTTCTTACGAACACTCTGTAAAAAGCTCTTTTGTGAATAAAACGACCTGGGGCTGGAGACACAGAGACACAGAGAGACAGAGATTATTATACGCATCCTTCCCAGAGTCTTGCTGGTTCAAGCCTCTGTGTGTATTCTTATTAATCAGAGTTCAATCCTTCCTTTAGTTTGTGAACGCCTCAACCCTCCAAAAGTTTTCCCACTGGGACATCTCTGTCAAGATCTTGAGCCCATCTAATCATAGATTAGGCCAATTCATGGAGGAGGCTATAGGTATGTTTGCACTATTGTGGGTTGTATGCCGCTGAATACTGCTTGCTAGGACTCACAAATAGGAAGACTTGCACCCAGGTACTGTTTGCTGGCATCTCAAGAGGCCTCTGCTTGGTCATCTTACCTCAGCTTGGTCATCTTACCAACAGGATGCTGGATGAAGTGGGCCAATGATCTGATCCCGGAAATGACAAAGTCATTTATTTCTATAAAACTTTTAAGAACTGTACCATATGCTGCAAACATTTCTTTGAGCTCGGAAATTCAAATGGCCCCCAACCAAAAATGCTAAGTCCTGCATGGCCTGCATCTGGAAGATGATGATGTGTCACGGGCACACCGTTGTCCTCTAACCGCTTCTTGTACAACAGCCCATCATCCCGGAGAACATCATACTCACAAGTTAGAAGGAAAGTCTCTGGGAGTTGGCGGATTATGTCATCCTCTGCTAGAAGGGGGGCAAACATTGCCTCAAGACCTCTTTTATGTTGTTCATAAATTTCTTCTGAAAATGGGGCAGGAGCATTAGGGACATAGCCCCTGGCCTTAAATTCTTCTGGAATGTTATCAGCACTGATCCATTTTCGGTATTTCTCCCTCAAATCAGGAGGGATGTGGGCACCTTTTATAACTGGATCCACATTTATCTCCTTCCCAGTGATATATGTCGAACCAAATTTAACAACTCGTTTCCTGAACAAGGGAGGAACTGATTGGTTTTGCTGATAGGATGGCAAATCAAAGTCCACTGCTTGTAGAAATGGGTAGATCAGGACCTGAGCTCGCAGTCTTGGGAGGTCCTCTCTGGTCACCAGTTCTTGACAAATAGCTGCAGCATATGTGCCTCCACTACTGTCCCCAGCAATGGCAATGCAGTTGGGGTCCACTCCGTATTCCTCTGCATTCTTCAGAAAGTGTATTGCAGCAGTTAAACAGTCCAGTACAGGGACCGGATAGAGATGCTCAGGAGCTAAACGAAATCTAAAAAGAAAACAAGATATCACCCACACTTAACATCATACACTTCACAGAAAAGGACCGTTTGCCTGCATTACATATTGCAAGTGTTGGGAATCTTTTTCACCCCTAGGGCCACATTCCTTTCTCTGCAACTCTATGGGGGCCTGAGACAAAAATAGAAAGCAAATGCAAACTTTCCCTTTGGAAATCTAGACTTGTTCCTACACATAGCCACACACCATTCTCTCCCCTCCAGCTGCTGCTTCCTTCTTGTTTTCCCCTGTCCATATCTGGATCTACACTCACTTTTTAAGTGTTCTTAGAAAGATATTTTAATATCATTCTAAAATGTAAAGGCATTTGGTTTCTCCACATCCTTTTCTACAACATATACCCAATTATTTGACAGGGATGACTCTGCACTGCCCTCTGGTGTCATGTTTCAATGGCACATTGTTTAGGTTCTTCAGCTGGATAGCCTAACCCGTTTAAAACTCATTTTGAGTGTTAAAAACCACAACTGTAAATGAGTCCATTAGCAGGTTCCTGTAGCACTGTCCAACATCCTGTGCATCAGTGAAGTTATAATCCCACTACTTGGTATCTACCTGTCCTCCATCCACAGCTCACCTGATCAGGTTGGCAAGACTACTAGCAATTGCTAATACCAATGGATACTAGTCACAAGGATGATGTGCCACTATGAGAGGCAGTAATGCTTCTGAATACCAGTTGCTGGAAACTGGACCTGGGGAGAGAGCTCTTCTGCTCAGGTCCTGCTTGTGCGTTTCCCATTCGGGCATCTGGTTTGCCACCGTGAGAACATGATGCTGGACTAGATGAGTCCCCTTTGGCCTGATCCAGTAGATTTCTTACTATGTTCAAAGTCAAAGGGATTTGAGCTGGAAATCTAAATACAAAAATGAACACCCATTTGCCACCCATGTTGGCAAAATCACTATGTTTACAACTTTATAAGACTGGATGGCATTTCACCGATTGAACTTGAGTCCCAACAAGACAGAAGTACTGTTTCTGGGGGACAGGGGCTGGGTGGATGTGGGGACTCCCTGGTCCTGAGTGGGGCAACTGTGCCCCTAAAGGACCAGCTGCGCAGCTTGGGAGTCATTCTGGACTAACAGGTGTCCATGGGAGCACAGGTCAGGTCTGTGTCCATGGAAGCTGCCTACCAACTCCATCTAGTATCCTGGCTGAGAACCTACCTGCCTGCACATTGTCTCACCAGGGTGGTACATGCTCTGGTCATCTCTGGCTTTGACTATTGCAATGCGTTCGATGTGGAGCTACTTTTGAAGGTGACTTGGAAAGTACAACTAATCCAAAAAGGTAGCAGCTAGACTGGTGAATGGGAGAAGCAGCCAGGACCACATAACACTAGTCCTAAGAGAGCTACATTGGCTCCAACGCCATAGTGAGCTTCATGGGGCATGCAGGTTGCACTTTTTCGGGAAGTGCCGGGCCTGCAGGGTGCCCAAGGTGGCGCATCCCTCCTGGGCACCCACCGGCTGAGGGGGACATGGTGGGAGTGTGCTGCCCCCATGATGCTTTTTTGGGCAGCACTGGGCCTGCTGGGCACCAAAGACGTGTCCCTTCCAGGGGCCCTCCTTGTGTGGCCAACACGTCCCCATTGTTTCTTTCTCAGCCACCAGAGGGTGACTGGGGGGTTTCAGCAGCTCTGGTGTGCTGTGGGCCAAGCCCCTGGCCGCACTGACTTTCCTAGAGGTGCGCTGGGCTCTTGGGACGCTGGTGTACCACCCCCAAAGGTAAGTGCTTCCCGTGGCAAGTCACCCCGTACACTTCTGCCTAGCTATGCCACTGATTGGCTCTCAGTATGTTTCTGTGCACAGTTTCAAAATGTTAGTGCTGACCTTTAAATCCCTAAACGACTTGGGCCCAGTATACCTGAAGGAGTGTCACCACCCCCATTGTCCAACCCAGACTCTGAGATCCATCTCCAATGGACTTCTAGTGGTTCCCTCACTGCCAGAGGTGAGGTTACAGGGAACCAGGCAGAGGACCTTTTCCGTAGTTGCACCCACCCTGTAGAACGTCCTCCCAGCAGATGTCAAGGAGATAAGCACCCATGTAAATTTAAAAATACATATGAAGACACCCCTGATCAGGGAAGTTTTTAGTCTTTGATGATTTATTGTGTTTTTACTATTTTTTTGTCAGGAGCCGCCCTGAATTGCCGGGGCTTGCCAGATGCGTACCATATAAATTGTTATATATATATAATTAATATTCCATAGGAAAGGTTAGAAACTGAGAGGCATTCCATGTCCTTTTTGATACAATGAGAGTGAAGCCACTTACCCAACACTCATAACCACTGAATCACTTTGGTGTGCAATGAAACGGCAGACCTTTTCATAGACTTCTGGAAGAAAGCACAAGCCCCACAACCCCTCCATTACAATTTTTCCTGGTCAAGAACACTGATATCATTGTGAGTTGAATCCAATGTTAGTTCTATTGAAAGTAAAACTGTTGAAATATAGAGATAGATGGATATATCTGCTTATTTATTTATATGTCATAAATTGGATGCGCTTCTTGACTGTATAAAACAACAACTTTTAATGAATTTCCTCTGGGAAAAACTCAGTTGCATTGAACTGTTTGTAAATGGGGCATCGCTAGCTAAAAACCATTCTGTGAGTTTTACCCTCTCCTGATCTGTAACAGAGATCAAGCAGTTTCAATGGATAAAAAACAAAAACAAACTTCCTCCCACATTTCTTGGCTTCTTTCCAGTTATTTCTGATTACTTCTGGAAGCACTTACAAAAAAGTCCTTTCGGGCTTGAAGTAGAAACACCTTCTTTGACGTTTTAAGGATTTTTCATTGACTGTGATACTAGGAATTAATACAGAACTGGTCACCTTTGTAACAAGAGGTCTCCGCCTGTTTTACGACCACACAATCCAATCCTACACAAAACGTAAGCTGCCTACAGGAGTAGTAGTAACCACTTCCACACCTCACATAGCAAGCATTTCAAGACCTTTACATTAAAGTACCTCCTCAAATTATCCTTTTCAAAAACATTCCAAAGAGCTTACGGATGCTTCCGATGAGTCCAGCGCCTCCATGAAGATAGATGATTCCTCTCCTGTTCCCAGCAGCTGGTGTCTTGGGCCAGTACACCCTCACAGGCACCCCATCAAAAACAAGGTCCTTTCTGATCAACTTTGAGTCCTTCCTTGTTGGTATGGCATCGTACATAACCCTGAGGAAGATATGCTTACGGCAAATGCCCAGTTTTTCCAGAAACGCTCCCTGTTGAAACAAAAACATTCAGCGTTTATGATCAGTCTTAGATAATTTTGCATTTTAAAAAAGTGCATACATGCACTGCCTATGGAACAAACCCCTCACTTGTGAGGTACCTACACTGTATATCCTTTCACTCACCACTCTCCACTTAGAGATTGGGATGTTGTGAAGGTATCTATCTATAGATATAGATATATGTACAGTGGTGCCCCGCAAGACGAATGCCTCGCAAGACAAAAAACTCACTAGACGAAAGGTTTTTCCGTTTTTCAAGGCGCTTTGCAAGACGAATTTCCCTAAGGGCTTGCTTTGCAAGACGAAAATGTCTTGCGAGTCTTGCGAGTTTTTTCCCTACCACCCCCCCTTTTTCTAAACAGCCACGCCGCTAATAGCCGCTAAGCCGCTAAGCCTTTAATAGCCGCTAAGCCGCTAATAGCGCTAATCCACTAAGCCGCTAATAGGGGTGCTTCACAAGACAAAAAAACCGCAAGACGAAGAGACTCGCGGAACGAATTAATTTCGTCTTGCGAGGCACCACTGTACACATATATAAACATATATACACATAAGAACGTAAAAAGGAGTCTGTTGGACCTTGCCAATGGCACATCTAGTCCAGAAGCCTGTTCCCAGTGCCTGTGGGAAACCTTCAAGCAAGATCTGAACACAGGAGCCCTTTCCGCTTTCCATATCTGGTGTTCAGAAGCATTGCTGCCTCCAGCTCTAGAGGAAGAGCATAGGCATGGAGGCTAGTAGCAACCCATAGCCTTCTTTGTGAATTTACCGTACCTTTGGATAGGTATTCAATTTGGCAGCCATCACTGCCCCTTGTGGGAGTGACTTCCATAATTTGAATATGTTCGGTGTGAAGAAGTACTTTCTTCCATCTGTCCTGAATCTTCCAACACTGAGCTTCATTCGATTGTCCACAAATTCATGAGAGAGGGAGAGAAACTTTCTCTATCCACTTTCCATGTTATGCTAAATTTTATAAACTTCTATCATGTCGCCTATTACTCGCCTTTTCTCTAAACTAAAATATTTGAAAGGTTACAGCCCTTCTAGTAGAGGGGCCACCTCATTCCTGTGACATATATAAAATAAACTTACCAGTACAAATCCATATTCCACTACGAAATCAACAAATATTAAATTTGCACGACCGCTTATTCCTTGAGGCAGGTAGGGCCTGGTAAGACGATAATAAACTCCCCATGCAAGCAGCATGAAGTGAATGAAAATGGTCATATATAATATCAGCATCCACAGGGTTCCACCAAATGCCATTTCCCTTCAACTCAGAAGCACAGAGGTAGAGACTTCGTCTTAGCAATTGCTAAGTGGCTTTTGTACAAGAACAGTCTACAGCATGCAAGAGAACATCTTGTGGCCAACCCACACAGTTGAGAAGAAAACAAACAGTTTACTAATCAGTTCAGAATTTACAGGCTATCCATAGCCTCTGAATTTTCATAGCCTCTGAAGGATAATCAGATGGGCAAGCACCCTTCTCTTAAGTCAGGTGTTGCCTATGCAACACATCTTCATTTTTGTGGTGTTTGCCGTCCCACACAAAATACTTTGGAGTCTTTAATCCCTCGTAATTCAGAGAGCGCACATTATCAGGGATGGCACATCAATGTCAGCGTTAACCTCCTGCCAACAGCAGTATCACTGCCCCTGTCAGGACAGTGTGGTGATCAAAGAGGTTGGCACTGTGCATGCACACAATGGGAGCCAATCCTGCTCTTGCACAAATTTGATTGCTGCACATGCAACTCCACTTTCATTTCTTTATTTCTTTTCTTTATAAAAAGAGGCAGCATCCAGCTTTTCCGTTTTCTTTGTGGACAGCTGGTCAAGCACGGCACAGCTGAGGACTCTGTAACTCTCCTCACTCTTTCTCTTGATGAGGAGCAGGAAATCGTTGAATGGGAAGGATTAGGTGTTCTCACACTGTAAGACATTTCCAAAGAAATCTCCCTCCAAGCAGCCACCAGAAATAGAAATTAGCAGGACATTCTTGATTTTTCTGAAAGCCACCTGCTTCAGTAATGGGCACATTTATTTTGTCTTCTAAATTGTCATGGCTAAAATGGCCACTGTTTCTTTAATGTGAATAAAGCTGGGTCAGCATGAGTCAGCAGCCTGCAGCAGGTTGTATATATAAAGTGAGAAATGTTAGTTTCTGCTGAGGCTGAGGTTGGTTGGTGAGTGAGTGAGTGAGTGAATGAATGAATGAATGAATGAATGCTGGTAGTGTTGTGTGTCTGTTGCTTTTGCACAAAGACTTTTAAGAATAAAACTCTGCAAGGTTATTCTCGTGGACTCTTTTATGCAGACAAGGGTCTGAGGACCAGGCTGAAGAGACAAAGGGAGATCAGAACCCTTTCCTTTTTTTTTTTTTTTTTTTTGCTTTTTACAAACACTGACATGTTATGGGCCCAGTGTTTCTGAGCATGTGCAGAGTGCAAAACGACTGACAGCATCTCAGCAGGGAGCTGGTGAGTCCTGGTGGTGTGTGGAGCCAGTGGCTGTGCGTTGGAGCAGTTGGTGGCAAGCTGTAACTGTCTGCAGCGATGCTGGAGTGTCTAGGATCTGAGGATCAGGAAAGCACTAAGCGTCAGCTACTGGAACAGTTTGAACTGCTAGAGGACCACAGTAGGCGACTCAGAGTGGCTACACCAGTTGCAGAGCCAGGCGGGACCTGAGGGTCAACAGAGGCAGCAGCTAGAAGCCGGTGAGTGCCAGCCAGGACTGTCCAGTTGGACTCTAAAGAGAGAGTCAGGAGAGATTGCTGGAGGCCCCACAGAAGGGGCTCAGCAAGCACCAGCAGAGATGGCAGATTTCCAGTCTTCCCAAGTTGTAAATACTGGGGGAGGCATCCCTTTTGAACTTCTCTCAGAAAGCAACTGGCTGAGTTGGTCAATAAAATGCAGCAGTTGCTAAGGAGAGATGGACTATGGGACTGTGTTGAAACTGAGGTTTTGAGACGCGACTCTGCTGAGAAAAAACAGCTGGATGAAAGGGTTCGTGCCCAAATTATGCTGTGTTTGAGCAACTCTCAGTTATTGCATGTATCAAATGCCAGCACAGCGTTTGAGTGCTGGAATTTATTAAGGGCAATGCATGTCAGAGAAACTGCTGGAACTATAATTTCTCAAGACTGTTATGAAAGAAAGTGAGAGTTTGGCAACTCATCTTCAAATGCTGAAATCTCTGTTTCTTCAACTACAGCAGAGGGGTAAGCGTTATGATGAGACTGACCAAACCTACATTATCCTTTCAAGTTTGCCTGAAAGCTGGTTGCCTGTGATTAACAGCATGGAGAGTATGCATCCCCAAGATCTGACACTTGAGTATGTGGTTGGCAGATTGACCGAAGAAGCAGAAAGAAGGTCAGATAGACAGGCTGAACTCCAAGAACGGAGGAGTTACAGCCGAGGGGGCCAACAGCAGAATCTGCCAATGGAGCAACGCCAAGGTTTGGCAATCTATCTTGCTGATGGTCGTAGAAGCAAGATTGATGGCCAGGGAACATGTTTCCTGCAGTGCTTGAACACTACTCTACCAGAGACTCTGTCAGCAGTTTGGACTATTGTTTACTGTCTGTAAGCTGTTTGATTAATGTAGGGTATAGTGTTAAGTTCACGCAGGATGGTTGTCTGATAAAGAATGGAACTCAGGTATGTGGCCATGCAAAGTTGGAAAATGGGTTATATGTAATGCAGGACAAGCCTGTTAAAGCAGCCCAGGTGGTTCAGGATAATTTGCCAGTTCATAAGGGGTGTGTACATGAACTGCACAGAAAACTGGGTCACGCCAATTTCCATGTGCTTTCAGAAATGCAAAAGGTGTGCAAGAACCTAAAAGTAAATAGCTGTAACTGTTTCCTAGATTGCAATGTATGTAAAATGGCCACATCTAAGAGGAAGCCTGTGGCTTCTAAGAGTGACAGAGTATCTAAAGAGGTTTTAGAACTTGTCCATTGTGATGTGATAGGCCCTTTTCCACAGAGGACTGAAGGGGGCACCAGATATGCTTTTCTGGTAATAGATGATAAATCATGTTTTAGTTGGTTGTTTTTGTTAAGCAGAAATCTGAGTGTTTTCCCACATTCAGAGAATGGGTTGCCCAAGCTGAAAAGCTCTTCGCTCGCCCTGTTGTGCAGTTGCAAACAGATGGGGCAGAGAATTTCTGAACAAACAATTTGGGGCATGGTTGCGACATAAGGGGACCCCTCATCGCTTGACTAACCCTTATAGCCCTGCTGAAAATGGTCTGTGTGAAAGACGTGGGGCTGTAATACAGTCAGTAAAGGACTGCCTGCTTGTGGATGCAGGATTGGGCCACAACCATAGGCTGTGGGGCGAGGCTCTCCTTACAGCGAACTTTTTGATTAATAGAACCTGGTCTAGCTCTATAAAAGATATTCCTTATCGTGTATTGTTTGGGAAAGAACCAGAGTGGACAATGCTCCATAATTGGGGTTCTTAAAGGTAAAGGTAAAGGTACCCCTGCCCGTACGGGCCAGTCTTGACAGACTCTGGGGTTGTGCGCCCATCTCACTTAAGAGGCCAGGGGCCAGCGCTGTCCGGAGACACTTCCGGGTCACGTGGCCAGCGTGACATCGCTGCTCTGGCGAGCCAGAGCCGCACACGGAAACACCGTTTACCTTCCCGCTGGTAAGCGGTCCCTATTTATCTACTTGCACCCGGAGGTGCTTTCGAACTGCTAGGTTGGCAGGCGCTGGGACCGAGCAGCGGGAGCGCACCCTGCCGCAGGGATTCGAACCGCCGACCTTTCAATCGGCAAGTCCTAGGCGCTGAGGCTTTAACCCACAGCGCCACCTGCGTCCCCTAATTGGGGTTCTTGGGCACATGTAAATATCCCCAAAGCTCAGCGCCAGAAAGGGGGTGCTAGAGCGCAGAAACTGCGGTTTGTGGGATATCAATCCTATGGCAAAGGGTGGCGTTTCAATTTACGCCCAGGACACGTGGTTCTGTCACGAAGCGCAGACTTTGCTGACCAGGACAGATGGACTGCGATCCATGCCAACCCAGGTTGCCTACTGCCCCTGCAAGTAGGAGAAGAGGCTTCTTCTCAGCTATTGGCAACACAGGAGCAGGAGGAGGAGGAGGCATATATTTCCCCAAAAGACATGGCAATAGATACTACTTCTCTAGAGGAAGAGGAAGAAGAGCCAGAGATAAAGGGGGAAGAAGTAGTTGTGCCTAGATGCTCTCAGCGTTCAAACAAGGGTGTACCTCCTCAGCGTTTGACCCTAGGAGGAATGAGAGTATGCAATGTGAGTTGTGTGGAACCACAAAGTTATAATGAAGTCTTAGACTTACCCCCTGGGGAACGTGCTTTGTGGGAACAAGCCATGAAAGAAGAAATGGACTCTTTTAAACGTAACAAAGTGTTTGAGGTCATAATGCCACCACCTGGTGGCAGAGTGGTGTCATGCAAGTGGGTTTACAAAAGGAAAACCCTTGCATCTGGGGAACCACGTTTTTGAGCCAGATGAGTAGCCAGAGGGTTCACTCAGATTAAAGGGGAGAGTTATGATGAAGTGTGTAAAGAGTTAAACTTTTCATTTAATGCTTTCCATTGCTGCTGTAAGACAACTAGCAGTGCACCATTTTGATGTTGATGCTGCATATCTGCATGCAAATTTAGACCATGAAGTGTTAATGAGAAAACCCCCTGGGTTTGAAGAGGAGAATGGTGCAGTCTGGCGTTTGAAAAAGGCTGTTTATGGTCTCAAACAAAGTGGAAGGTGTTGGAACCAGTGTTTAAATGAAGCCCTTGTAAAACTTGGTTTTAAAAGGAGTGTGGCTGATCCATGCATGTACACCAAGGAGACAGGCAACAAATATCTAATGCTCTTAGTCTTCGTTGATGATTTGCTTGTAGCAGGGAGTTCCACAGATGAGATCCAGAAGCTCACAAGTCAACTGGAAAAGAGGTTTAAGCTTAAAGCCTTAGGGCCTGTAAGCAATTACTTGGGAGTAGAAGTAAGGCAGGAAGCAGATGGAAGCTTTCTATTTAGCCAGAAAGAGAAAATTCTTCATTTGATAGAGCAGTTTGGCATGGAAAACTGCAAGCCAGTTCAGATTCCCATGACACCAGATTTCCCAAAGACAGTATGTGATGATGAATTTGATCAGCCTGAGTTGTATCACTCAAAAATATGATCACTGTTGTATTTAAGCCAGTGGTCAAGGCCAGACATTGCATGTGCTACAAATGTTCTGAGCCAACGTGTATCTAAACCCAGTACTGCCAATTGGTGTACATTGAAAAGGCTTATCAGATATCTAAAGGGGACATTAAATGTATGTTTAAAGATATCTAGTACACAAGACGAAAAACTAGAAGTATTTGCTGATGTGGACTGGGGAAGCTGTGTAGCTACTAGAAAATCTACAAGTGGAATGGTTATGATGTTTGCCAATTCCATAATTGGATGGAGGTCAAAGAAACAAAGATTTGTTGAGACCTCATCCTGTGAGGCAGAATATGGGAGCCTGTCGCTAGCATGCAGTGAAATCATGTGGTTTATACAGATACTAAAAGATCTAGATTGTAAAGTAGATTTGCCTATCCAAGTGTATGAAGATAGCCAATCGTGTATTGCATTAGCGGGCTCGGAAATAATGAATTCCGCATCAAAACATATTGCTATCCGTCATGCGAATGTGAGAGATTGTGTACAGAATGGGCTAAAATGGCTGCTGTTTCTTTAATGCGAATAAAGCTGGGTCAGCATGAGTCAGCGGCCTGCAGCAGGTTGTATATATAAAGTGAGAAATGTTAGTTTGTGCTGAGGCTGAGGTTGGTTGGTTGGTTAGTTGGTTAGTGAGTGAATGAATGCTGGTAGTGTTGTTGTGTGTCAGTCGCTTTTGCACAAAGACTTTTAAGAATAAAACTCTGCAAGGATATTCTCTTGGACTCTTTTTATGGAGACAAGGGTCCGAGGACCAGGCTGAAGAGACAAAGGGAGGTCAGAACCCTTTCCTTCTTTTTTTTGCTTTTTACAAACACTGACAGTTTTGATACAAGCCCTCCTCTTTCCTAGCGAACAAGAGGAATTTATTGAAGTTCAAGGACACATTCTAGCCAGAAAACAAAGGAGCCAATGCCTAGGGGCCAAGGGGTGTTCCCCCACCGGGAAAATATTTGAGGTGGCCTCCCTCCCTCAAAGTTGACAGGCATTGCCATTCAAATAGTGTATATCTTCAAACATTTATCTGATGAAAATTGGGATGTCCTGTTCATCATCATCAACAACAACAATTTTATAACAGACAAGTCTTCATTTTTGTGGTGCTTGCCCTCCCACACAAAATACTTTGGCGTCTTTAATCCCTCGTGATTCAGAGAGCCCAAGTTATCAAGGTTGCGACATCAATGCCAGCGTTGGCATCCTGCCAACAGCGGTGTCACTGCCCTTGCCAGGACAGTCCTTGGAGCATAGAGGACTTTTTTTATTTTTCTGAAATCCACCTGCATCAGAAATGGGCACCTTTATACTGTCTTCTAAATAGTTTGGGGTTTTTGATACAAGTCCTTCTCTTTCCTGGCAGACAAGAGGTGTTATGAAGTTCAAGGAAACATTCTAGCCAGAAACAAAGGAGCCAACTCCTAGGGGCCAAGGGGTGTTCCCCCACTGGAAAAATATTTGAGGGGGCTTCCCTCCCCCAAAGTCAACAGGCATTGCCATTCAAATGGTGTATATCTTCAAATCAAATCAAATCAAATCAAATCAAATTTTATTAAACGGTCACAGACCAGATTAACTCGTACAGCTAGTCAGCAAAAGATAACACCAGAAAAACAAAGGACAATTTCAATACAGATTAGGCCATAACAGCAATTTAAAATTAGACAGCATAAATAAAATTAAATATTTGCCTTCGCCTGCATATTGACATTGGAAAGCTCTTGTTTCCTGCGCCTAATAGCGGCTACACAGAATTTGGCAACATTGATCGTAATTTCAGGGACCTTATCTTCTACCAAGGCTCTCATACATAGGAGTTCTGGTTCATTTTTAAGCTTTTGTAGAACTGGGGCAATAAAGGTCAGGCATAGGTCCTTCTAATAACTACAGTGCAGCAATACATGCAGACTTGTTTCCACTTCCGATGAGCCACATGGGCAAACACGTGACTCATATGGTTTGCCCTCATATCTGCCTAACAACAGGGCAGAGGGCAGAACGTTGAATCTGGCCAGGGTAAAGGAGTGTCTGTACTTAGGTATTTGTAAATCAGCCAGATAATTTGCGGGTGAAAACCCTCTCCCAAAGTCTCTAATTGTGGCATGTTTATCCATTTTGCCCATATGACATTGCAGCTCTATGTCCCTAATGCATTGGAGCACTTGACTTCTGGCACTCTCATATCCTGCCGCTATCAAGATCTGCGGGGAGAATCCCTAGCTTCTTATCTTTTCAAACAGGGAAGCTTTCCAGGTAGAATGAAAGGTGTCTAAGAGTGTTAAGGGAGCCAAACCGGCCGGGGAAAAAATAAGTTTTAACCAGTAGTGTATCTTTAGAATCCACAGCCGTGCGTTAACGGGTGGTTGTCCAACTTCTAAGCGGACAGCTATATTAGATACACAAGGGGGGATCCGCAATAAACACCGATAGAATTTTGTTTGAAATGCCTCCATAAGCGCAAAATTTTTAAAGCTGCAGACCTGGGATCCATAAGTGAGTTGTGGGAGTATTTTTGCAGCAAAAACCTGGGAGGCCGCCGGAATGTATTTTCCCCCTTTCCCATGAAAGAATCTTGTAAGGGCTTTATTGGCCCTTCCTGCGTTGGCAATGGCGTTTTTCATCTGTTGGTGCCACGAGACCCTTTCCTGAAAAGTTATTCCCAGGTATTTGAAAGTTGCTACCTGGTCAATAGGTTGACCATTAATTCTCCATTTGTGTTTCCTTCTTTTTTTTGAGAACACCATAATTTTAGATTTGCTGTAATTTATTGATAGTTGTTCCGCTTGACAATAGTCAGCAAGTGATCTCAAAAGCTTCCTCAAGCCAACGCAGGAAAAGGAGAGTAGGACTGCGTCGTCCGCATACAGAAGCACCGGGAGGGGCATACCTGCCAGTTTGGGAGGGTGGGCATTTTCTTTCGCCATATTTACTGCTAGAGAGTTGATATAAAAATTAAATAGCGTTGGCGCGAGGACACATCCTTGTTTAACCCCATAGTGCGTTTGAATTTCTTTAGTTAGATGGCCTGACCGATCGCATCTTACCCTCACCCTGGTGTTTTCGTATAGACCACGGATAAGGCGTAATAAGCGTTTATCTATGTTTGTAGCGCCAAGCTTTTCCCAGAGTCTGTCCCTTGGTATTAGATCAAAAGCCGATTTAAAATCGACAAAAGCTGCATATAAAGATCCCCCTTTTCTAGAGTATTTGTCTGCCAGGTGTTGAAGGACAAGGGCCTGGTCTATAGTTGAACGCTTTGCTCTAAAACCAGCTTGAGCTTCTGATAGAATATGCTCTCTTTCCATCCACTCCACCAATTTATCACATAAATGAGCAGCGTACAGTTTGCTAATAACGCTTAATAGGCTGATTGGTCTATAGTTAGCTGGCTCAGTTCTGTTTCCTTTCTTGAATATTGGAATGATGATGGCTAAACCCCAGTCCTCGGGGATAATAGCCGCTTGATTTATACTAGTGAACAAGGCGGCTAGCACAGGGGCCCACCATTCAACATTTGCCTTAAGAATTTCTGGTGGGATATTGTCAGCACCCGTGGCTTTCCCTGATTTAAGAGATTGAATAAGGCCAGTAATTTCTTCTGTGGTTACAGGGGGCCATTCCTTGCCAAATTTGGTGTATTCAAATGGTGTATATCTTCAAACATTTCTCTGATGAAAATTGGGGTGTCCAATTCTTCTTCTATTATTATTATTATTATTATTATTATTATTATTATTATTATTTTATTATTTTATTTATACGCCAGCCATCTGACTGGGGTGCCTCAGCCAATCTAGGTGGCTTCCAACATAAATAAAAACATAACAAAACATAAAACATTACAAAACTTCCCAGTACATTGCTTGCTTCAGATGTCTTTTAAAGGCTATATACTGGTAGTTACTCCTTGGGCTTGGGGTTTGCATAACTCTATACCCTCCAACATTTCCCTGGTGAAAATAGGAACTTCCTAAGGAAAAGTGGGACATTCCAGAATCAAATCAGAAACCAGGACAGCTTTTATAAATGCAGGACTATCCCTGTAAAATAGGTGTGCTTGGAGGGTCTGATTGTGTGCATCCACTTCATCATGTGCCCGATTATGTGGGTTGGAGCTTACTTGCCCCACAATATTTTATTCACGCTGGTGCCTCTGCCAGGAAAAAGTATTCAACAAGGATTTGAAGTATGGCCCTTGTGGCCAGGTGAAAGGGTGTGCAGACCGGAGGGAGAGGCAAGGGACAGATCTGATTTCACATTGATCTGAGTATTCTCCAAGATGAAAGAACAAACCCCTATAGAACTGCATCCAATGTTTGTTCTACTCAAAGTAGGCCCATTTAAGTGACTAGAGATGACTAGTTGTCAAGAACTACTGGCCAGGCAGGACCTCCCAAGACCGATCCTCATCTATCCATTCCTACAAGTACTGGACTTCAGTTTGCCAACCTGTCAGCAAAACCATTCAGTTCCTCCCTTGTTGAAGAAACAAGCTGTCTGTCAGGAAACTGCCATTGGAACAGGGGTGGGAAACAGAGGGGCAGTTGTGTTACAGGGAGCCTCCAAAAATCTTGTGAAGCAGTTCCTCTTCCAGCGATGAGGAAATCCCCACCTCCAGTGGGGAAGCGGGAAAAGGACCAGAGGATGCTGGTGGGAGCCTCAGCACCGCTCCTGGCCAAGCTGGATAGGAGGGAAGCACACCCCTTCCGTTGCCCACCCTGCGCAGAAGTCTAAAGCGCAAAGAGGGAAGGAAAAGGCTGGGAGTAACGAGACTTTTATGTTGGGGGAGGTCCAGGAAACAAGCACTCCCGGATTCTGCTAGTGATTGAGGCAGACATGAACTTTGGGGTTCTGCACTGTAAATAGTTTTGCACCAAAATAAAACCGGAAAAAGACAGGTCGGCGTCCTGCCTGGTTACTCGTGAGCAACCACCCTTGCCATCTGACACTGTCAAACTTGGCATAAGATGTCTCACTGAACAGATGGTCAATCTGGATGGAATTATGAAAAGCACCCTTTTCCCAGAAAAGGGAAATACCAGAAAATGGATCAGCCAATAACATTCCCAAATGATTTAAAGCTAGGGGCTACAGCACCTGCTCCATTTTCATAAATACTTTATGAAATTTGTAAATCAGCTGGTGAAGCAATGTTTGCCCCCCTGTTAGTGAAGGATACCATTATCCTATCCGCCAGCTCCCTGAGATTTTCATTTTAACCTGTGAGTATGATGTTCCCCGAGACGACGGGCTGTTGTTCAAGAAGCGGCCAGAGGATGGTGGTGTGCTAATGACATGGTGTGCTCCCACTTGTGATTCCTAGCAACTGGCATTCAGAAGCATACAGCCTGCAATAGTGAAGAGAGAACATAGCCTCCTCCAGGAGAGGCGGGGGCAGGAGGAAGAGGTGTGGAAGCCCTTGACTACACCAGCCTGACTTATCTCTCCCTTCCCTCCTGTTTAGGGAAGTTTTTAATATCTAATGCTGTATTGTTTTTAACATTTGATTGGGAGCCACCCAGAGTGGCTGGGGAGACTCAGCCAGATGGGCGGGGTATAAATAATGTAAGTATATAATAATATAATTAAATTAAATTAATTAAATTAAATTATTATTATTATTTACATTCTTTCCTCATTTCCTGGCTGTTACAGGTTCCTGCAGTTTACTGATTCTCTTCCAAGTCAGTCTCCAACCTGCCACCCCCCTTCTCCTGGTGCTCACTCATCAAAATCTAGCCACCCCTCCTCAGTGTCCAGCCAGTCACTGACAATTACTGGTAGTCATGATGCCCAATAATGGAACCTCTGGACTTCCCCTTTGGGGGCGGCACTGTGAACAGTGTCTCTCGTCTCACTCCAGAATAACAAGCTTTCAAACCACTGACTTACCAGACTGCTTGGATAAAGACTTTAAGCATCAGGTAAATAAAACCTCCCACCAGCTTCTGTTAAACTTCAGTTGCTTATTGTCAGTTCGATGTTACAGGTTTATAGACTAGATGGTAAATGCTCAGCTTATTTTCAGTTACTTCAGTTTCTTAACACAGTTGTTGTCACAGCTTAATACATTGGTTTTCAAACAAGGTGGTTGTTTCTGTCAGTTCCCCAACCTTTTGACCATCCCATTCCTGAGGTACTCCAAATGGACAACAGACACAGGGGATCAGAACACCCCTCTTAAATGGTTTGGGAGTCTTCTCTTTCTAGAAGATCTCTCCCCTCCTGACGGGAATGAGACTTCAGTAGACTGTTACCTTCTACTTCTACTTCTCCTTCTACTTCTCCTGGCTCAAACCTTCTACTTCTCCTGGCTCAAACTCAGCCCTCCAACTAACTCCTGCCTTAATACTCTCACAGGACACTCCACACCAGGGGTCAGCAACCTTTTAAAGCCGTGGGCCAGTCCACTGTCCCTCAGACCATGTGGTGGGCTGGACTATATTTTTTTGGGGGGGGATGAAGTAATTCCTATGTCCCACAAATAACCCAGAGATGCATTTTAAATAAATAGACACATTCTACTCATGTAAAAACACACTGATTCCTGGACCATCTGCGGGCCAGACTGACAAGGTGATTGGGCCGCATCCGGCCCCCGGACCTTAGGTTGCCTACCCCTGCTCCACACAGTCCTTTGCACTAAGCTCAGAGGCTCCTTTCTCTAGCTTTAGATTATTTTCCTCAGAGTGGATGTTTCTATGCAGAAGGGAATGAAAAAATATTTACTTTCATGCTGAAATCATTCACTCTAGTTAGCTACAAGGTAGATCTCCTTTCTCCCACACTATTGGGATAAATGGGCCAATAATTTGTTGAAATAGGGCTTTGCTTTTATTGACCCCCTTTACCTTCTGAAGCTCTTGAGTCAGTAAACAGCATAGATCTTGTGAATAGACTTTAGAGAGCAGACTTTACCTGTCGCAATCACACACCGACAGATGCTTGTACGTAAGAAAACAGTAAAGCTGGTGATTGTAGGAAATACTTGGAAGGAAAAGGTATCAGGTTCTAGTCTTACGAACTAGACTTGAGAAGAAAAAGGCAGCTCTGCCGGCTCTTTTGTTGTCTCGGGATAGTTTGAAGGTGCTCCCTCATCTTAGGCTCCAAGAGAGAAATAGGAAGAGGAAAAGGAAAACAGGCTGTAACCTCAGATGAAGCAGACTAATCCAGGAAGAGATGGAGAAGTCAGCTGAGAGGTTAAAGGCACAGGAATAGTCTGGGGGGGCCTCACTCTGCCTTAACCCCATGCAAATGCCTCTTCTGGAATTCCAAGGTGATTTGATAAGACTGAAAAAGGGAGAAGAAACTAAAGAATTTGTGACAGATTGGTTTCAGTACTTTTGAATAAATGAGCTATTTAGGAAAGACGAAGAGAAAGGATTTTCAGGAGAAGAATCAGAATTTGGGATCTTCTTGGAATGGGAGACCAAAGACAAGTTGGTGAAGAAGGCAATGATTCATTGGGTGTCTTATTTTGGATACAGTATAGAATTATCAGCATGGGAAAAATTGTGGAATAACATGATAAAATTCTCATCTTGTTATGCAATTAGAAAAAACAACCAAAAAATTGTTCTTCAGATGGCATTTAACACCTAGCAAACTGGTTAAAATGTAGAAAAGAGGATCCAATTTATGTTGGAAATGTTTAGACAAGGAGGGCTCGTTAATCCACATGTGGTGGTAATGTGAACTTGCAAAAATAATAATACTGGGGAATGATTTATGAAAAACTGAAGAATATGCTTAAATGTTCCTTCCCCAAGAAGCCAGAAGCATTCCTGTTAGCTATAATAGGACAGGAGATTCCAGATAAAGTTAAAAAACTTCTTCCTTTATGCAACAGCAGGAGCAAGGGTACTATCCGCTAAAATATGGAAGGAGAGGAAAATCCCAACCAAAGACCAGTGGTTGCTTAAACTAATAGAATATGTAGAATTAGTCACGATGACAGCCAAAATAAGAAATACAAAGAGATAAACAGTATTAAGTGAGTGGGAACTACAAGAGTATTTAAATAGAAGCAGTATAAATATAAATTTACAAGTAGAGATAAACATGAACAACAGTAAACACATGAAAACAGTAAACACCAGTAAACAAAGAGTGAAAGAGAGAGGAGGGAAGGATTGGAAAGCTTTAGGAGTTGCAACAAACTAAAGTGACTGGGTTAGGATGTCAAGGAAAGATAGGTTGGGAAGTCCAGGTGAGACTTTGTTTACACCAGTAAACAAAGAGTGAAAACATTGCCTCAAGACCTCTTTTATGTTGTTCATAAAGTTCTTCTGAAAATGGGGCAGAAGCTTTAAGGACATAGCCCTTAGCCTTAAATTCTTCTGGAATGTTATCAGCACTGATCCATTTTCGGTATTTCTCCCGCAAATTAGGAGGGAGATGAGTGCCTTTTATCACTCCGTCCACATTTATCTCCTTCCCAGTGATATATGTCAAACCAAATTTAACAACTCGTTTCCTGAACAAGAGAGGAACTGATTGGTTTTGCTGATAGGATGGCAAATCAAAGTCCCCTGGTTGTAGGAATGGGTTGATGAGGACCTGAGCTCGCAGTCTTGGGAGGTCCTCTCTGGTCACCAGTTCTTGACAAATAGCTGCAGTAAAAGTGCCTCCACTACTGTCCCCAACAATGGCAATGCAGTTGGGGGCCCCTCCGTATTCCTTTGCATTCTTCAGAAAGTGTATTGCAGCAGTTAAACAGTCCAGCACAGGGACTGGATAGGCCCCTAGCAACTCCACTTTTCATTTATTTATTTATTTCATTTATTTATAAAAAGAGGCAGCATCCAGGTTTTCAGTTTTCTGTCGACAGCTGGTAAAGCTTGGCACAGCTAGGTGCCCCCCCCCAAAAAAAAAACTCCCCACAGAGGAGTGGGGATCCTAGCGGTCCAGCGGAGCATGTGAACTTGCCCTCCTGAGCCCCCCCCCCCAGCTGACATTTCTGCACAGATTTGTACCGAATTTGACAGGCTGATACCTTGGCAGAGTAGAAAGTAAAAAGACTTGGATAAAAGTGTTGTGGAAATACAAGCCCCAATTTTAAACCCTGGAACTTAGTGGCACAAAGCCAAAGCTAAGCAGGAGAACTCTCCATTACACCAGGGGAGAAATTCCCCAGGAAGGAAGGAGAACCTGGAATAGCTTTGGAATTACCGTATTTTTCGCTCTATAAGACGCACCAGACCATAAGACGCACCTAGTTTTTGGAGGAGGAAAACAAGAAAAAAAATATTCTGAATCTCAGAAGCTAGAACAAGAGGGATCACTGCGCAGCGAAAGCAGCGATCCCTTTTGCTGTTCTGGCTTCTGGGATAGCTGCGCAGCCTGCATTCACTCCATAAGACGCACACACATTTTCCCTTACTTTTTAGGAGGGAAAATGTGAGTCTTGTAGAGCAAAAAATACGGTAATATTTAGTGCTTATTGAAGACCAGGGGATTTACGCAATACTACCTGCCAAGAAATAACTTTAATATCTTTGGACATTCTGGATGTACGTATTTAAAGCCTAACGGTTGGAAGATTTGATTACAATATATAGTTCACTTGGATTTACATTTTGGGTTTTATAAATTTTGGGCTTTGGACATTCTGGACATATATATTTTAAGCTTAAAGGTTGGAAGATTTCGATCACAATATACAGTTCAAAATAAAAGCATTCAGTTATGGGAAAACTTTCTGGCCTAGAAATGGCTGGTAAACAAGACACAGGAGCCGTCACAAGGAAATCTGCTATTGATAGGAGACGTGCAAGTGTACAGGAAGAGACAGCGTTGAGAAGAGTAGATATTAAATATAAATGGGAATACCCAGAGGGGATCTTCTTTACATTTATGAAAAAGATATATAGGCTGACAACAGAATACCAGGCCAAAGAATTTTTTGAAAAACACAGAAGAGACCTAAACGCTGGACAGGACAACCCACTAGCAGAACAAGCAGCTGCTTTGGAGTAGCTTTCACTGGAAGGAGCATCAGGTGGAAAAACAGATATTGTAAGTGACTCTGACGATGGCCAATCTTAAAATATTAAGTTGGAATTTTAACGGTTTGAATCTTTGACATCTGGTGGGAGGGCGTTCCACAGGGCGGGTGCCACTACCGAGAAGGCCCTCTGTCTGGTCCCCTGTAACTTGGCTTCTCGCAGTGAGGGAACCGCCAGAAGGCCCTCTGCGTTGGACCTCAGTGTCCGGGCAGAAGGATGGAGGTGGAGACGCCGAGGCCATTTAGGGCTTTAAAGGTCAGCGCCAACACTTTGAGTTGTGCTCAGAAACGTACTGGGAGCCAGTGTAGGTCTTTCAAGACTGGTGCTATATGGTCTTGGTGGTTGATTGTGTCAAAAGCTGCTGAGAGATCCAGCAGAACCAGGAAACAGCTCTCACCTTTGTCCCTAGCCCACCAGAGATCATCGACCAGTGCGACCAAGGCAGTTTCAGTCCCATGATGAGGACTGAATCCCGAGTGGAAGGGATCCAAATGGTCCGCTTCTTCCAGGCGTGCCTGGAATTGTTCAGCAACCACTTACTCAATCACCTTGCCCAAGAATGGAAGATTTGAGCCTGGGATATTATGATCTGTTCAAGGTCACACCTGCGTTTCTTGGTTCTGCCCAAAAGTGAAAGTATTTTACCACTCCCAGGCTAAACCATAAAGTTTTCCTTTACCCTTTAAACGTTTTCCCCCTCCCTACCAGTCCCTGCCATACAATGGGAAAAAAAAACAAAAAGATGGGAGAGAGTAAAAAGTCCAATAAACCAATTTTTTTTTTAATTTCTTCGTACGTCCACCACATATGGTAGAAATTTCCTTTTTTTAAAAATAAATACATTTTTATTGAAATTTTAAAGGTTACATGAATAATAAAAAAACACCCAATTAGACCAAAAAAGCATAACAATGCATAAAAACAAGTCCCATCAAAGAAAAAAAAATAAAAATAAAAATAAAAAAGAGAACAGACAAAAAAGAAGAAAAGATGCATACAGTAAAAAAAAGGAACAAATCAAACCTTTACATAACTTTCTTTCTTTAGCTTATTTCCTTGACCTCCTCACACCTCCCCTCTTTGTATTCTAGTACAATTAAATATTTCAGCAAATCCTTCACCTTTGTTTTTATCCTAATAATTTATCTTTATATACTATAATTTAACATTCTCTTCTTTTACCAATTAATCCTTCATTTTTACTTTGCTTAATCTTATTTCTCCTTAAAACTAATAAATTTAAACTTAATCTCTTAAAACATTTCCCCTAGGGTCATAAAAAACTCATTCCATGATTTCTCCATCTCTCATTAAAAAAAAATTATTTTTTTTTGAAATCTCCATATATACACTTTAAATTCCCAATTTTTTTCCACTGTCTCCCCTCCCCGGTCTCGGCCCCTGCCGTCAGTTCCATCAACCTCCCAGCGTCCATCAACCTGGATATCTTATATCCGAGGCTCTTAACTCTTCTTCACTTCCCTTTTGCCGGTCTTCTTGATAATCTTTGGTGCTAAAAAGCAGATCTCGGGGGAGCTCCAACCCTTATGCTTATATTCCTTCTTGACAGATCTGCCAGATTTCCATAGTTAAAGCTAGGGCCCATGAAGTATTCCAAATCTTGTTTCACAATTCTTCCAAGTCCAAAGGCCCCAAAAGCTCCAATCTCCTCCTGGCTCAAATTCATATTCCAAAATTCATTTGATCCCTGCATAAGGGGATCTCTCCACCTTTCCTTTTCCAGATCAGGCCAGGTACCCATCTTCAAAAACTGGCTTCTCCTAATTACAGTCATATAAGAACTCAAGTTGTAATCCTCCATTTGCCTCTTTAGGGTTAAGGTTCCCCCTTGTTTTGCCTTGTACTCAACAACAGCAACTTTCTCCTTCTCTAATTCATCAATTTGTTCAGTTAAAAAGGATTTCTGTGCCGGATTCTTATCGACTTCTATGCTGATATCCACTTTTGTTCCCAAAATCTCAGTATTAGTAGCCATGGCATCTATCTGTTTATGCAGCTTTCCCAACAAATAGAATGTCCTATTCAGTACAGACACTACTTCTTCCTTTACCGACATTCTTAAGATGTTCAAGGTCAAAACCAGTTTCTCACAGTTTTTATCTTAAGGCCAATTTCCCAGCTGCACTCTTGTAACAATGTCCCAAAACTCCCTCTAGAGGGAAACAGTCTCCATTTGTGTCAATCCTTTCCAGCACAATTCCAAAAGTAAATTAGTAACAGTTTCCAGTTACCTTTTCTTCTTTTTTAAGTGCAGAAGCAGACAATAAAGACAATGTCTTTCTTTTAAAGCTAGCTGTCAAATTTGTCCTATTTACCGTCGATGGACTTTTTGCAAGCCGTTCCCAGGTTCAGAGACGTGACACTTCGATTTTTCACCTTCTCCTACAAGTTGACTTGGTCAAAATTAATAGTTTCAATCAGTGGAATTTTAGTCCTTTATGTAAGACTTTCCCAAACCTTAGTTAACAACTACTTTGCTTCAGTCTATTTACAGAAAGGGAAGGTGGACTTCCTGTTTGGACCTTCCCCGTTTGGTGCCAAATTAAGTTATTTGAAAGCTAAATTTCCTGTTCTACTCACGGGTTGTTGTTTAAAATCCAATTGTCCACAGGAAAAAAGTCAGCGCTCTCCATTAGCAGCAATGCGGCTTCGCTCCGTGAAATAAGCGGTCGATTCAAAGCACCGCGCCTCTCACCCCACGTCGCTCCGGATTCCCAATACCGGGTCTCCCCATGAGTAGGGGGGCGCTGAAGGTGCCAGCCGAATCCCAGGTTCACAGACTTCTTCCGTCTGTGATTTCTTAGGGTCTCCGTCTTCGCCATGGCGGTCAGACCCTGTTTTTCACGGAGCCGGTTCCTCCCGATCGGAGGAGCTCCGACATTGCCGGAGGCGCTAACCTGGAAGTTCCACATATGGTAGAAATTTCCCTCCTTGATCTTACATTTCCAGATTAAAAAAAAATTGGGAACTTATATATAATGAACTGAAAAAAATACTTAAATACACTTTTGCTAAAAAACCCAAAGTCTTCCTTTTGGGAATGATTGGAGAAGAGATCAAGAAAGAAGATCAGACAATGTTCCAATATGCAACTGTAGCTACCAGGATCCTGATAGCACAAAACTGGAAGACCCCAAATATCCCAACCATTAAAGATTGGCAAATTAAACTATTTGAATATATAGAATTGGCAAAAATGACGCAGAACATCAGACAACAAAAAGGTACAAAGTTTATTAATGATTGGACCAAATTTATAACATACATTGAAGCAGATTCAAGAGACCTAAAAACCACAGAAGGCTTAACATAATTCTTGCAATGTGTAGATGTTGTAAAATGAAAACTGCAGAAAGGAATTATTATGTTATATAGTCCAAAATCGAGGTGGAGGGAAGTCAATTATCATTATGTTAGTATTTAGTGTTGTTTTTGTTTGTCTGTGTTTTTTTTGTTCTTTTTTTGTTTTTGTTTGTTTTTGTTTGGTTAATGAAAATTAATAAAAAGAAATTAAAAAAAAAGTCCAATAAACCCATAAAAAACAGAAAATGACTGTTGTTGCTCTCAGATCCCTTGCACCCCAGCAAAATCTTTCTATGTTCAAAATTATATACCCTATATCAAATAGGACATTTCTTACCCAGATAAAAGCCTAGAATTAAACAAAAACAGAAACTATTAATATAGAGTTGTGTACTTCTCTTCAGTAGTTCTTTTCCTTTCAAAGAGGTGGCGGCAAATAAGAGGTGATCCAAATTTATAATTGTAATCCAAAATATAAATCCAAATGTACTGTTCTCCAATATATTGTAATCCAAGTCTTCCAATTTTAAGGTTTGAGAGATATGCGTCCAAGAATATCCAAAATTGTTGGCAGGTAGTATTGCATAAATTCCCCTGGTCTACAGTAGGTACTGAATATAACTCCAGCTATTCCAGGTTCTCTTTCCTTCTTGGGGAATTTCTTCCACAATATAATAGAGTTCTGCTGCTTAGCCTCGGTTTTGTACACCAAGTTCCAGGGCTTAAAATTAAAGCTTGTATTTCCACAACTCTTTTATACAAGTCTTTTTGCTTTCTACTCTGCCAAAGTACCAATCTGTCAAACTCTGTCCAGCTGTCAAATTGTATCCCACGAGTATCCAAAGGACAGCTTGACACAACTGGAACTAATATGTGTCTAATAGAAAGAGAGCCCCTCAAAAGTCAGAATACTACAAAGTCTCCATTAGCTGCAATTACTCTCTGCTCCCATTCACAAAAAGTCCCCTTGCAGAGCTTGCCTGCAGAAATCGGAAGCTGACTTCCTTTTTTACTTCCTTTTTACCAAATCAGTCAATTTAAACCTAATTTCTTCTCTAAAAGCTTTATTTGGTTTGTACCGTATTTTTTGCTCTATAAGACTCACTTTTTCCCCTCCTAAAAAGTAAGGGGAAATGTGTGTGCATCTTATGGAGCGAATGCAGGCTGCACAGCTATCCCAGAAGCCAGAAAAGCAAGAGGGATTGCTGCTTTCACTGCCCAGCAATCCCTCTTGCTGTTCTGGCTTCTGAGATTCAGAATATTTTTTTCTTGTTTTCCTCCTCCAAAAACTAGGTGCGTCTTGTGGTCTGGTGTGTCTTATAGAGCGAAAAATACGGTACCTCTTAATTGGAAAATCCACTGCTTACGGTGGCGGTGTGTGGCTTTGGCTGCAGGAGCGGACTCAAGTCTCTTTCTTCCCTGACGCAGCGCCAGCAGCCGGGGGGTCAGATTACGGCGAGTTACCAATGCTCCGCTGGACCCCTGAAGTCCCCAAGCTTCCGTGGGGATTTTTCAGGGGGCGCCTAGCCCTGGTGCTCACCCTCAAAGCCCTGACAGCCTGGACCGTGTTCTTCCTTAATAGGACAACATGGAGCTCGCCACCATTTCCCTTTGCAGTGGACCGGAAGTCTGCGTCCTATTCCTCCTTACCTATCATCTCCCCATGCTGGCCTGTGGCATTATCTTCCTGTCAAGATCAGCACTAGTGACCTCCCATTTGGATTACTGCAATGGGTTCCACATGAAGGTGACCTTCAAAATGTTCTGGAAACTGGTTAGTGCTGACAATAGCTGTGGGGACATAGCTTGGGGCTGTGCAGCAGAACCATATCTCATCAGTCCCTCACCCTCTTTCGTAGATCCCAGTCTGCTTTCAGGTGTACATATCTGGTCGGAAGAGGTACATATAGAAAGATACTTCAGGTATTATGGCCCTAATTTTGAAGGGTAAATATATTCCCACCCTTCAGTTTCGCTATAATCCTGTCTAATGTTGGTGTAATTAAATGAGTTCATATCATTCACAAGGGCTTAGATCGGTCTAGTTTATTGCACAGGAGCTCCTCTGTTATTTGCTAAATCTTTCAAATATTTTGAAGCAACAGTTAGTCAATGGAATGAGCTAACTTGGTGACCCAGTTGGATAGCTTTAAAAGAGGATCAGGCCAATTCATGGAGGAGGCTATAGGTACGTTTGCACAATTGTAGGCTGTAAGCCACTGCATGCTGCTTGCTAGGAATCACAAGTAGGAATAATTTTCTTGCACCCAGGTACTGCTTGCAGGCATCTCAAGAGGCCTCTTTTTGGTCACTGTGAGAACAGGATGCTGGATGAAGTGGGCCAATCCAGCAGGGCTTTGCTTAGGTACTTACAGATGTCATGGTGATTTTAATAAATCTGACTGGATAGAATTTTGGATCTGACCTTTTCTTCTTACTTTTGGATTGGGACACTAGGAAAGGGGGATTGTCCCCCCACAGAAATGGAAGGCTGCCATTGGAAGACAAAGAAGGTCATTCATCTATATAAACCTTTCAAGAACTGTACCACATGCTGCAAACATTTCTTTGCGCTCGGAAATTCAAGTGGCCCCCAACCCAAATAGCAAATTGTTGAATGGCCTGCATCTGTAAGATGATGATGTGTCACGGGCACACCGTTGTCCTCTAACCGCTTCTTGTACAACAGCCCATCGTCCCGGAATCCATCATATTCACAGGTTAGAATGAAAGTCTCTGGGAGCTGGCGGATTATGTCATTCTCTGCTAGAAGGGGGGAAAACATTGTCTCATAACCTCTTTTAACTTGTTCATAAAGTTCTTCTGAAAATGGAGCAGGTTCTACAGGAACATAGCCCCTAGCTTTAAATTCTTCTGGAATGTTATCAGCATTGATCCATTTTTGGTATTTCTCTCTCAAATCAGGAGGGACATGGGCAGCTTTTATAAATGGGTCCACGTTCATGTCCTTCCCAGTGAGATATCTTAAACCAAATTTGATAACTCGTTTCCTGAACAAGGGAGGAACTGATTGGTTTTGCTGATAGGATGGCAAATTAAAGTCCACTGGTTGTAGGAATGGGTTGATAAGGACCTGAGCTCGCAGTCTTGGGAGGCCCTCTCTGGTGACCAGTTCTTGACAAATAGCTGTTGCAAATGTGCCTCCGCTACTCTCCCCAGCAATGGCAATGCAGTTGGGGTCCACTCCGTATTCCTTTGCATTCTTCAGAAAGTGTATTGTAGCAGTTAAACAGTCCAGCACAGGGACTGGATAGGGATGCTCAGGTGCTAAACGAAATCTAAAGAGAAAACAAGATATCACCCACAATCAACACCATACACTTCATGGAAAAAGACCATTTTCCTGCATTACGTATTGCAAGTGCTGGGAATCTTTTTCACCCCTAAGGCCACATTCGTTTCTGTGCAACCTTATGGGGGCCACATGGCAGCTGTGGGTGGGACCTGAGACAAAAATGGAAAGCAAATGCAAATCTTCCCTGTGGACAAATAGGCTGTTTCATTACAACACACCTTTCTCCACCCTCCAGCGGCTTCCTTCTTGCTTTCCCTTGTCCATTAGCAGGCTCTACTGCAGCTCTCCTGATCAAGTTAGCAAGACTCCTAGCAATCACTCATACCAATGAATAGCTTCTGAATACCAGCTGCTGGAAATTGCAGCTGGGGAAGAAAGCTCTTCTGCTCAGGTCTTGCATTATGACACCAGTCTTAAAATAACTATATTGGATCTGATATAAGAATTAGAGATCCAAGTTGTATATACAAGGTGTGACTGGAAAGTTTGGTGAATGGTCACAAAAATGGGACAGTGAGAAATATTCAAGCATACAATTGGCATTGGAAACCCATGAAATACTCATAATTGTGTACGGAGATGAAGCTGTAACTCAAAAGACACTGTATGGGTGGTTTAAGTGTTTCCGTGAAGGGCGGCAAACCACTGAAGATGACCCTCGGTCTGGAAGACCATCGATGAGCAGAATGGCGGCAAATGTCAACAGAGTTTGTGAATTACTGATGCAGGATCGGCGTTTGTCCATCCGAATGATGGCGGAAGAATTGCGTATTCCGCATGAAATCATTACTGGGTTGTCCCACCCTCCATATTCTCCCGATCTAGCCCCAGTTGATTTTTTTCTTTTTCCAAAACTGAAATCTGCTCTGAAAGGGCACAGATTTTCCAACATTTCACACGTCCAAGCTGCTGTGATGAGGGAAGCTGTTGTCAATGGTGCATTGTATCAGAGGGGGCCTATTTTGAAGGCCTGTAAGGTATGGATGAATCCCTAGCCGGAATTAAGATTGCCGGAAGAAATATCAACAACCTCAGATATGCAGATGACACAACCTTGATGGCAGAAAGTGAGGAGGAATTAAAGAACCTTTTATTGAGGGTGAAAGAGGAGAGCACAAAATATGGTCTGAAGCTCAACATCAAAAAAACGAAGATCATGGCCACTGGTCCCATCACCTCCTGGCAAATAGAAGGGGAAGAAATGGAGGCAGTGAGAGATTTTACTTTCTTGGGCTCCATGATCACTGCAGATGGCGACAGCAGCCACGAAATTAAGAGACGCCTGCTTCTTGGGAGAAAAGCAATGAAAACCCTAGACAGCATCTTAAAAAGTAGAGACATCACCTTGCCAACAAAGGTCCGTATAGTAAAAGCTATGGTTTTCCCAGTAGTGATGTATGGAAGTGAATGATGGACCATAAAGAAGGCTGATCGCCGAAGAATTGATGCTTTTGAATTACGGTGCTGGAGGAGACTCTTGAGAGTCCCATGGACTGCACGAAGATCAAACCTATCCATTCTTAAGGAAATCAGCCCTGAGTGCTCACTGGAAGGATAGATCGTGAAGCTGAGGCTCCAATACTTTGGCCACCTCATGAGAAGAGAAGACTCCCTGGAAAAGACCCTGATGCTGGGAAAGATGGAGGGCACAAGGAGAAGGGGACAACAGAGGACGAGATGGTTGGATAGTGTTCTCGAAGCTACCAGCATGAGTTTGACCAAACTGCGGGAGGCAGTGGAAGACAGAAGTGTCTGGCGTGCTCTGATCCATGGGGTCATGAAGAGTCGGACACGACTAAACAACAAGGTATGTATGTTCTAATATTTCTCGCTGTCCGATTTCTTTGACCATTCACCAAACTTGCTGGTCATGCCTTGTATTTTTATTTTAATAATGTTCAATGTTTCACTTTTCATTCCATTTAACCTTTAAAAATGAGCAAGACTTTGTGTGTTCTGCGGTTATGAGTCTCTGCATCCTACATTGCATTCCATCTTTCCTTATCTAACTCTGAAAGTGGTGTTTATCAGAAATCCTTGGAAGTTTCCTGAAAGATAGATGGAAGAATGTCAATAAAGAGTGATAATGGGCTAGCTTGCCAGGGCAACATGGGACATCCGATACCTAGAATGGTCCAACGACCTAGTCACTTTTGGGCATCCCAAGGTACTAGTGGGGGGGGGGAGAGAGATTGATAGCAGGAAGACTGTGACCTTTCTTGACACATGTGAAGGGGAAGTTTTATGCTGTGTCACTATATAAACCAGGGGTCGGCAACGCTTACTGGCCGTGGGCTGAACTACTCCCACGAAGATCGTCCGTGGGACAGACCGGCACAGCGCGACACTGGAAATCACGTCTGCGCACGTCCACGGTGCCAGAAATCGCGTCTGCGCATGCCCAGATGCTGAAAATTGTGCCTGCACAAAAGCGGTTTTCGGCGTCTGGGCATGCGCAGAAGCGATTTCCAGCACCGCTCGTGAGTCCCCGCACTGCGCTGCATCGGTTTAGCGCAGCACGCGGGGGACTTGACCAGCGGGCGGCCCGGTTCCAGGGTGGCTCATGGGCCTGTAAAACAGTCTTCGTGGGCTGCATCTGGCCCATGGGCTGCACGTTGCCGACCACTGATATAAGCTTTCGAGCTGATGTGCCTCGGACAGACCTTCTTAACGGGCACATTGAATTGAGCTCTGTCCTATTGCAATAAATAAAAACACCAGGTGCCTAACCAAGATGCTGGACCTGAAAATAGTTTTCTGTGATTTAAAAGGTGGTTTCTCACCTGGGTAACGAACAAGGTGGTGTTGAAGTGAATTCTTACCACAGATCCCAGTAGGTTTCTGAGCACAATTCAAAATGTTGGTGCTAACCTTTAAAGCCCTAAACAGCTGTGGACCTGTATACCTGAAGGAGCATTTCCATCCCCATCGTCCAACCCAGCTCTGAGGGTCTTCTTGTGGTTCCCTCATTGTGAAAGGTGAGGTAACAGGAAACCAAGCAGAGGGCCTTTTTGGTAGCTGCACCCGCTCTGTGGAATGCCGCCCCCCAGCAGATTTCAAGGAGTTAAACATCTATGTGATTTTTAAAAGACATCTGATGGCAGCCCTGTCCAGGGAAGTTTTTAGTGTTTGATGTATTGTCTTTTTACTATTTTTTTCATTGTGTGCATGGCAACCCACTCAGATAATAATAATAATAATAATAATAATAATAATAATAATAATAAATTTTATTTATATCCCGCCCTCCCCAGCTGAAGCTGGGCTCAGGGCGGCTAACAACAATCAAAATAATCCAACGATTCTAAAAACATTTCATCATAAAAATTAATTAAAATCAAATTGATGGCAACCATTAAGCAAAATTCTGTGCAGATTGCCAGAGGAGCGGGGTCAGGCTGCGCCCTGACCAAAGGCCTGGTGGAACAGCTCTTAGTTAGTTAGTTTGATTTATTACGGCCATTGGCCCATATCGAAAACAATACATCAAAATTTATCCATAAACAATACAATTTAAACAGTTAAAATCCAAGTTAAAACACCCATATAAAACAATTTTACTTCAATTAAGTAAACACTATACACAATAAGCTCCCTCTATGTAAACCGAAATTCAAATCCCTCGGATTTTGGGAGATATGCGTCTTAGTTCTGGCACTTATTGATGGTTCTTAAGTTTAGCTAAGCTGTCAGAGTCATACAGTGATCCATTTCTCCTCTTTTGAAATAAGACATTAATCAGGTATCTAGCGACTGCAAGGGATCTACTTGTGTCTTCGTCGTTTAATAAGTATATTATTTGGGCTTCCTGAGGTCTGTCAGCAATTCTCGATAAATATGGGGCCAGAAACTTGGACCGTGAAGCCGAATGTAATGGACAACAGAAGATTATATGATATAATGATTCTATAGATCCACTTTTACAGTCACAGAGGAGTGAGATCTGTCCGTTGGAGAGTCTGTTACCCAACACATTTGATGGGAAAACATTGAATCTAGCCTTTATAAAGGCGTACCTGTGCATCACCACAGATAAGGTAGTTAAATAAGATGGAAGTTTCATTGGAGGTGTTAAGCCAAGGTTTATCGGCGAACAGGTGCCACCACCTGTCGCAATATTAAATTGTAAATCCATCTCCTCTAATTTGTGAGTTATAATTCTCTTGGCAGAGATTAAATCCAATTTTAGTAGTTCAGATGGAGATAATCCTAAGGACACAAGTTTCCCATGTATTATTTTTGCCCAAGGGCTAGGGAAGTCATCTCTCCAGAGACACTGTATCAAGTGGAGATTTGGAAGTTTATGCCATAATGCCAACCAGTAACAGAGGATGCATTTCCATAATGTGGTTTCTAGAGATGTAACATTTAGTTCGAGTCGTATAGCAGTATTGCTTACACACCTGGGTAATTTTAGCAACCTTCTTAGAAGCTGGTTTTGGATTACCTCCAATTGGGTTAGATTAACAAAAGACCCCCATATTGGAATTGCATATGCTATTGTTGCAATCACCTTTGCCTTGAAAACTTTTAACACTGATGGAATATGGAAAGCCCCATCTGAAAAGAAAAAACGCAGTAGCGCAAAGGAAAGGGCTTTAGCTCTATTTAATACATATGCAAGATGGCCCTTCCAGCCCATGTTGTGTTGGAGAAGGACTCCCAAGTATTGAAATTTAAAGACTTGGTGTCAGGGGCTCAGGAGCAGAGGCACAGGGAAGAGAGGAGATGGAGAGCGAAGGGGAAGAATCCGAGGGGAGCGTAGGAGAAGAGGACAGTGGACCGAGGGATTCCATGAGCCTATCCAGCGAATCGGAAGATTCACAGAAGGGGGCGCCAATGGCCAGGGGTAGGGGGTTCCCAAGGGGAACACCCCAGGAGCAAGGGGGCAGCAGGGACTCCCAGAGCAGTAGCTGGAAATCAGGACCAGCTTCCCCACCAGAGCAGAGTGGGGGGGAAGAGTCCCAAGGATCGGGGCCAGTGCATTCCCCACCAGGGAGAGAAGATAAGGCAGGGCTGACCACGCCTCCATCAGAAAGTCGGACAACGGAGGAGAGGTCAGATCCGGCCAGTGTCCCGGAAGAGGGAAGCAGTGACCGAAGTAGTGTAACGGTTAGGAGAAAGGTCACTGGGCTGGCGCGAGAGGCAAGTTCAAATGTACAGGAGCGCGGGACAGCAGAGAATGAGGATTGGGAACCGGGTCCTAAAGCCCGCCGGAGGGAGGGGGAGGAGCTAAGCGACTCAGCGTCGGAAGAGTCCAGAAAGGGCAATGCCCCAGCGGGCAGGAGGACCCAGAGGAGGAGAGAGCAGCGTAAAAGGTGGAGCAGGGCTAGGATCTTAAACTGGTGTCATAGGGGAGGAGACTCAGACGGGACTTCGCCGGTCTAGGGTTTAAGACGTAGGGCTGCACGCTGTGGCTTTGAAATGGAAACTGAACTTCAGTAAAGACTTTTGTACATTACTACAGCCTAGCGTTGGTCCTCTGTGAGCTGGGACCTAGAGGCAGCTCTGACACTTGGTCAATGGCTTTTCTGTCCATTCTCCAATTATAGGTTTTTCGACTCTTAGTGAAAATTAGGACTTTGGACTTGGCATGATTAATTGTAAGAAAATTTGATTTGCAGTAAACATCGAAAATTTTTAATGCCCTCCTAAGGCCAACTCTTGAAAAAGATAGGATCACTGCGTCGTCTGCGTAGAGTAAAAGGGGGCAATGATATTGGGCAAGACGGGGGGCGTGGATCGTTTCTTGAGAATCTATCAGAGGCGCCCTCATATCATTTATAAATAGATTAAAAAGGGTCGGCGCAAGGATACATCCTTGACGAACACCTCTATTGATGGTTACTGAATTTGAGAGGTCGCCGGCCGGAGTGATTCTCACTCTGGCGGCCGAGCCGTCATGCAATTTAGTTATTAGCCACAAAAGTCTTTTGTCTATTCCCCATCGTGCTAATTTTCCCCAAAGTAATCCTCTGGGGATGCTGTCAAAAGCGGCCTTTAAATCAATAAAGGCCGCACAAAGTTGGCCTCTATTTGGGGCGGAATATTTCCGGGCAAGGTGGTATAAAACTAAGACATGATCAACCGCTGACTGATTCGGTCTAAAACCAGCCTGTTCAGGCCCAATCAGGTTGTTCTCTTCGGCCCACTTAGTAAGCTTAGTTAACAAGAACTGTGCATATATTTTCCCAATTATTGACAATAAACTAATATTCCTGTAATTTCCCGGGTCATCTGTCAAGCCCTTTTTATGAATTGGAATAATAATCGCATCCTTCCATATTCTTGGAACCTTCCCACTGTTGTTTACGGCATCAAAAGTAACGGCCAGGATTTTCGCCCACCAGTCTGCATGAAGTTTTATAGCTTCCGCCGGGACTAGGTCAGGACCGGGGGCTTTTCCAACTTTGAGATTAGAAATGAGTCCGTGGATTTCTTCCGGGTCGGTGGGTGGCCAAAGAGGGAGCTGCTCATAGAATCCATCGATTGTATTAATATTAAGGTCTGGTAAGGCAAAATAGTTCCTTAAAAAGGATTCCCAAACTGGGGCAGGAATAACTGTTAGGGGGTATCTTTTAGATTTTCTGTTAACCAGCATCCAGAATTTTCGGGAATTACGGGTATTTGAGGCAGCTATAAGTGCGTGCCAGCGGTTCAGTTGCCATTCCTGTTTGGCCTTTTTTTGCACATATTTGTAAGCTGATTTTGCCTGATAGTACTCCTTGGGAAGCATAGTCGCCCCTGAGGATTTGTAATCATTATAAATAGCACAAAGATGTTGTTTGGCTTGTTTGCAATTATGGTTAAACCACAGTGCACCTGTCTTGAAGTGGGCCCGATTTGCCTGGTGGGTTGGGACAGTAAAGAATGACGTGAGGTCATTCAACAGATTGGCAAATAGATTAATAGTTTGATCGTGTTCATATGAAGTTATGTCAAGGGCTGAATAGGTTTGTATGATCTCCTGTTGAAAAAATTCAGAATATTTTTGAGCCTGCGTTACAGACCACTTTATACCCTTCACTCGTAATGCCGTATTAATACCCTCTACCGGGTTTTCTGTGTTAGTATCTAATTGAGTTGGATGACTGTACTCGTCCCCGTGCCAGTCTAGGTCAAACGTAGCAGCAAGTGGAAGGTGGTCACTAAACTGAATATTGTCAATCTTAAAAGAGAGAGCTTTCGGCATCAGATCACTCAAGGCTAAAAGGTAATCTAGTACACTGTTTGATTTTATGCCTAGGTGGGTATACTCCCCCGGTATATCGGGAGGGCAGCAACCATTCAGGGGTACTAGGTTTAAGCGAATAGCCATTTGGTAAAGAAGTACTCCAGCCTCATTTACTTTAGAGTCTTTTGAGGTTCTCCTCAAGGCATGTCTCAAATCATAATTATCGAGGCATGGAGCAGACCACCATTTAGCTTTAGTTAAATCGACCCAATTTGCTGCTATGCGTGCGTTAAAGTCACCCCCAATTAAGAATTGGCTATTGGAATATTTGACTCGGCATGATACTAAATGATCTTCTAATATTTCCCATCTATCATGCAGTTCAAGGGACGAACCCCCTGGCGGGAGGTAGACATTGGAGATTAGCAGTGATACTTTCCCCCCCCCGACATCAACCCGGATAAAGCATAGGGGGGAGCAGTCAAAACTAATGAAAATTTGAAATGCAGCTTCAGTGAGATACCAATTACTAGACCACCTTTCGGCCGTCCTCCTTTCTGGGAGGGGCAAGCTGGAAGAGATAGTAGGTCAAATCCATTTATAACAATTTCACCCTCCTCCCAAGTTTCTTGCAATAGAATGATATGAAACGAATTGATATACGACTGGAATTCTGGGTCACATTTTTTCCTGCACCAACCAGGAAACAGAGGATCCAACAGAGGATTCCAACAGAGGATCGATATTGGTGGTTTTTTGGGTTGTCCGGCTAACCGTCATTTAAATTCTTGTGGGGAGCTCTTATGCAGCAAGGACGCTCCCATAAAGAAGTCCGTTATTTTCCTTTGCTGAAGGTTGACGTCCTGGTGTGGTGAGTCTTTTGCTCTGGTGTGCGCCGGTTGTGGTGAGTCTTTTGCTCTGGTGTGAGCCGGTTGTGGCACGATCAAATCGCAAGGGCCAGAATTTTGGGGGGGCAGAAAAGAGTTAGCATCCTGGTGAGTAGAGATAATATTTGGCGTTTTTAGCTGTCGGGCCCAACTAGGCTCTGAAGAGGCTCCTGCGAAGTTCGCTGGAGCCGTCCTCTTTGGGGATCTAACCGATACACTTGTGATCATTTGATTTATATGTCCTGCTGGGTCTTCAGTCCACTCTGTGTTGACTCTCGACACTATAGTGTCTTCCTCACGTAATTTTTGGGTTTTTGGTGGAGAAGCCTGACTTGGAGTGGCCACTACCGTCTCAGGTCGTGGATGGTCTTTGATGTATGTTGATTCCAAGTCCGGCATGGAGGGATGCAGGGGCGACGATTTATCCAGGGGGGTGTTATCCTGAGATTCATTCTTTGATCGGTTAATCTCAGAGGGAACAGATAAGTCTATTAAAAGCAGGGATGAGTTACCAGCATGAAGGGGAGGAGAAGAGTCTGCCTCCAGCGGTGAGACCTTCCCATCCAATGCAGATGGCACCTTATATGTTGGATATTGGGGGATTGTTGTTTCCACTTCCATGGGGCATGGCACCGCTAAGTTAGAGTGGGTATTATTCATAGGAACTCCATTACAGGCGATACTTAGGAGATGAAGTTTAAGTGAGTCCAGCCTATTTATAATTTCTTGTTGTTCCATCGCTGGTAACTCTCCAAAGGAGGCGATAAGCTCTCTTTCCTCCTGGGGTGTCATAGAGTTACTGGCACAATCATAGTGTTTAGTTGTAGGAGTGGGGGTACTATGGGACTGGCCCAGATATGAGGTGTACAGCTCAGCCCTCTTTTGTGGTTCAGGACAGGAAGGTTGTACCGTCTCCTTGATTAATCCCTCCGATAGGAGGGGTCTAATTATGGAGTCCATGAAAACTCTCGTTGGAAAAATGCCAAGACTATTCAAAAACACTTTTTGCTGAATAATAAGAGAGGGGATTTTTGCAGAGTGGAAAGCCAGCATTATTCTCTGATATCTGTTCTGGCGGACTAAGGGAAGCACAGCAGAAAGATCTATTTGTGATGACTCGAGTTTTAGAAGCCATCTGAGGTGCTCTTTAGTCCCATGTAGCGTTGCCCAACTTGGGTCCCTTTCCCGGAAGGTTAGGGAAATCTTCCTTGGATGTAGAATCAGGGATTGGCGATTCAGTGCGGGGTTGAGATTGTATTTGCAGTTCTTCATACGATCAGTGTTTGGAGGAGCTTTCTGCCGGCACAATGGAACATCTACTGCCCCGTCTTGGGCTGTCTGAACCGGCTGGTCATCCAGTTTTTGCTGAAGGCTATGCAGCTGAGAGGATAGGCCGTCAATTCTCTTAAATATACAGTTTAGAGTTCTAATTACTAGATGGAGTTGCTCGCATCCTGAGCAGTCCGCAGATTTGGCTACCAACACCTCCTTTGGATAGGGACCATCCCCATTTGTGTTACCATTTGCGTTTCCAATTTGTAGCATCTCAGGGGCCTCATCTTTTGATGTTATTTCAAGGGCAATTAGGGGATTGAAACGATTTTGAGTTGCTATTGAGTAGGTACATTCCTCGGGGCCTCTCCCTCCTTTAAGTGAGCCCTTCCTTGATTGCTTAGGCCTCGGAGAGGATAATGCCTCGTCAGAGTCTCTTGGGCGTTTTCCATGGCCCATAAATCAATTTTGCAGGGGAACCGTCGTGGGCACTGTGCTGGGGAACTCCTTAAATCCTTTAGTCTTCCTCACAAGAATACTGCCTTTCACTTATCTCACCCAGTTAGGGGGGCGGCGGCAGCCGTGGCGGTAATAAAAGAGATAATAAAAGGCAGCCAGCACAGCCAGCAGATCATTTAAAACTCACGGATAAAAGCCAGCACAGCCAGCAGATCATTAAAACTCTTGGATAAAAACAGGAGAGGGTAAAAACTGCTTAAAACCACTTAAAACTTTGATAAGGGTAAGCGAAATTACTTGGTAACTACCTTCGTTGCCATGTTGGGTGGAGCTCCTCCGAGAAACAGCGGTGGAACAGCTCTGTCTTGCAGGCCCTGCGGAAAGATGTCAAGTCCCACAGGGCCCTAGTCTCTTGTGACAGAGCGCTCCACCAGATTGGAGCCGCGGCCGAGAAGGCCCTGGCTCTAGTTGAGGCCAGCCTAACCTCTCTGTGGCCTGGGATCTTCAAGATGTTTTTATTTGCAGACCGTAAGTTCCTCTGTGGGACATACCAGGAGAGGCGGTCCCGTAGGTATGAGGGTCCTAGGCCGTATAGGGCTTTAAAGGTTAAAACCAGCACCTTAAACCTGATCCAGTACTCCACCGGGAGCCAGTGCAGCTGGTATAGTACCAGATGAATGTGATCTCGCAGCGAAGACCCCATAAGGAGTCTCACCGCGGCATTCTGCACCCGCTGGAGTTTCTGGGTCAGTCTCAAGGATAGCCCCACATAGAGCGAGTTACAATAATCCAGTCTGGAGGTGACCGTCGCATGGATCACAGTGGCTAGGTCAGGGCGTGAGAGATAAGGAGCCAACTGCTTAGCTTGGTGGAGATGAAAAAATGCTGCTTTTGTTATAGCTGTAATCTGCGCCTCCATAGAGAGGGAGGTATCGAAGATTACACCCAAACTCTTAATGGACGATGCTGGCACTAATTGCACCCCCGCAAGAGATGGGAGTTGCCCCCTCAATCCCATATCGCCCGTCCCAGCCAGAGGACCTCTGTCTTTGAAGGATTTAACTTCAACCGGCTTCCACGTAACCATCCAGCCACAGCTTCCAGACAACTGGTCAGTGTGTCTGGGGCCGAGTCAGGATGGCCATCCATCAACAGATAGAGTTGGGTGTCATCGGCATACTGATGGCAACCCAGCCCAAAACTCCGGACAAGCTGGGCAAGGGGGCGCATAAAGATGTTAAAAAGCATCGGGGAGAGAATCGCACCCTGAGGCACTCCACACACCAAGGAGTGGCGCGATGACAATTTCCCCCCAAGCACCACCCTCTGTCCCCGACCAGAGAGAAACGAGCGCAGCCATTGAAGGACTGTGCCCTGAATCCCCACGTCGGCAAGGCGGTGGTCCAGGAGTTCGTGACCGAAGGCTGCTGACAGGTCTAGAAGAATCAGCAGCCCCGACCCACCTCGATCCAGCTGCCTGCGGAGATCATCTGTTAGGGCAACCAGAGCCGTCTCGGTCCCATGACCAGCGCGGAAGCTGGACTGGAATGGATCCAGAGCCGATGTTTCATCCAGAAACCTACCAAGCTGTTCAGCAACCGCTCTCTCAATCACCTTACCCAGGAATGGAAGATTCGAAACCGGGCGGTAATTGGATAGATCTAAGGGATCTGATGTTTCCTTTAAGAGCGGGCGCACCACTGCCTCCTTCAGTTCCCCTGGGAATATCCCGGTGCCAAGGGACAAATTGATGATATCACCCAGGGGGGCCCGCACCTCGTCTGGACACGCTCTAATCAGCCAAGACGGGCACAGGTCAAGAGGACAGGTGGTGGGCTTTCCAGCTCGGAGGGGTCTGTCCACATCGGCTGGGGATATCCGGTCAAAGTGGTCCAATACTGGACCCGAGGACAGTCGAGGGGCCTCCAGTTCCTTTATTGTATCCAAATTGGCTGGGAGGTCATGGCGGAGCAACAGGACCTTCTCCGCAAAAAAGCTCGCAAATGCCTCACAGCTGTGTGTCAAATTGTTATTTAAATTTGACTGTCCTTCAAGGGACGTTAAAGACCTAATTATACTAAATAATTGCGCTGGGCGAGAGCTAGCGGAGGCAATGGAGGCCGAGAAGTAGGACTTCTTAGCGGCCTTCACTGCCATCTCGTAGGTTTTCATAAAAACCCTATAAGATGTTCTTGAGGCTCTGTCACGGGCACCCCGCCATACTCGCTCTAGCCATCTGAGGTCCCGCTTCATTTTCCAAAGCTCCTCTGTAAACCAGGGAACCCGGTTACTGCGGGGTCGCAGAGGGCGCTTAGGTGCGATCTCATTGATGGCTGCCAGGAGCTGGATATTCCAGCCCTCAACAAGCTCAGTCAATGAGTCGCCAGGGGGAGCAAGGTCCCGCAAGGCCTGATGGAATCTATCAGGGTCCATCAGCCTCTGCGGGCGAGCCCAAATTGGCTCGCCACCTAAGCAGGGTGGGGGTGGAAAATCAATCCTGGCTTTCAGAGCGTAGTGATCAGACCATGGCACCTTCATCGAAGGAGACATGATCACATCTATACCGACGCCAAAGATCAGATCCAGCGTGTGGCCTGCTTGATGTGTGGGGCCCGAAACAAACTGGGAGAGCCCTAGTGTCGCCATGGAAGACACCAGGTCCAGAGCCTGTGAGGAGGGAGTGGCATCAGCATGGACGTTGAAGTCCCCCAATACCAATAGGTTAGGGAACTCCAAGGCCCAGCTGGCCACCGCCTCTAGCAGGCCTGACAGGGTGGCTGCTGGTGTGCTAGGTGGCCGGTACACCAGCCAGACAGCCAAGCTCACCTCGGAGCCGCACACTAGGCCAACACATTCAATGCCGGGGATCGATGGCGATGGTAGAGCCCTGAAAGAACAATCTTCCCGGATTAATAATGCCACCCCTCCCCCCCGGCCCACAGTCCGCAACTGGTGGAGGACAGAGAAACCCGGGGGCGCCATCTCTTGTAAAGTAACAGTTTCCCCTTCGCACACCCAGGTCTCCGTCACACAAGCCAGGTCAACCCCCTGCGAGGTGAAGAAATCTCGCAGGGTGGCGGTTTTGTTGCCTATGGACCTGGCATTGCATAACACCAGTGACGGAGGTGAGTAATCCTTGCTCACCCTACCCTCGTCCCTCGGGATGGGGCGCAGATTGGAAGGGGTACGAGCATATCCGTATCTCGATCCCCTTCGCCTATGACATCTGCCCCCACCGCCATACCTCCCTCGCCCCACCACGGTAGCAATCCCAAGCCTCATACCAACCTCCATTTACAAAATAGAAAAACAAAACAAACCAAAAACAATTATACCAAACAAAACCAATCCCCACCCCACTCAATATCCAACCCCAAACCAAAATAAAACGGAACAAAATGGAAATACATCAATAAAAACCACCGTTCACGGTGGTACAATAAAGTAAAAATTAAAAACCCCTTTAAAACACTTTAAAACATATAAAAACATTTTAAACATTTGCTGCGGCAGCACCAGTGTCCTTAAAGCTGTAGTGGTGGCGGGTGTGGGCCCCGCCCCCCAGGCCTGGCGGAGTGGGCCTACAGGAGGGAGCGGCCTTCCTCAACACCCACAGTGCAGCAGCAGCGATGTCCCAGTGCCTCATGAGGCCTCTTAAGCTGTGGCGGTGGTGAGTCAGTCTGGGCCCCCCCCCCCCGGGCCAGGTAGAATTAGCCTGAGGAGGGAGCGGCCTTCCCAACTCACGGTGCAGCATCATATGGGCATCATAAAAAGAATTATTATTATTATCATCATCATCATTCCTCTGGACTCAGGAAAGGTTGGAAGCTGAGAGGCATTACGCATTGTTTCGGATACCAAGAGTGTGAAACCACTTACCCGACATTCACAACCACTGAATCACTTTCGTGGACAATGGAACAGCAGACGTTTTCACAGGCTCCTGGAAGAAAACACAAGCCCCACAACCCCTCCATTACAATTTCCCCTGCTCATTCACACTGAAATCATTGTGAGTTGACACAGGGTTAGTCCTCCTAAAAGTAAATCTGTTGAAATCAAGAGATATAGCTGATTTAGATGACCTTATTTATTTATGTTTATGTCATAAATGGCATACTGTATGCCACTTGATTGTAGAAAACAACAACTTTTAATGAAGTTCCTCTGGGAAAAACTCAGTTGCATTGAACTCTTTGTAAATGGGGCATTCTGTGGTTTTACCCTCTCCTGATCTGTAGCAGAGATCAAGCAGTGTCAGTGGGTAAAAAACAAAACCAAACATCCACCTACATTTCTTGGCTTCTTTCCAGTTATTTCTGACCACCTCTTAAAGCCCTTTAATAAAAGTCCCTTGGTACATGAAGCAGAAACACCTTCTTTGACATTTTTAGGATTTTTCATTGACTGTGACACTAGGAATTTTAATTTTAATTTATACATTTCTACTTATTTATTGAATTTATCTACTGCCCTATACCCGGAGGTCTCGGGGCCATTCACAGAATTACTACAGAACTGGACGCCTTTGTAACAGGGGGCCTCAGCCCCGTTTTCTTGCCTCATGGTCCCATCTTGCATTAAACTTAAACTGCCTACAGGGGCAGTACAAACCAGCCGAAGCCCTCCATAGCAAACATTTCTGGACTTTTATACTAATGTGCCAGCCCAAATTCTCCTCAAACAATACAGTGAACCATTTTGAGACTCTTTCAAAGAACTTACGGATGCTTCCAAGGAGTGCAGCGCCTCCATGAAGATAGATGATTCCTCTCCTGTTCCCAGCAGCTGGTGTCTTGGGCCAGTACACCCTCACTGGCACCCCATCAAAAACCAGGTCCTTTCTGATCAAGTTTAAGTTCTTCTTTGTAGGTATGGCATCGTACACAGCCCTGCAGATGACATATCTATGGCAAATGCCCAGTTTTTCCAGAAACACTCCCTGTTTAAACCAAAACATTCAGCATTTATGATCAGCCTCAGATAGCTTTGCATATAAAAATCATATTTTGCATATATGCACTGCCTGTTGAATGAACCTCTCATATGTGGGGCAACTACATTGTACAGTGGTACCTTGCTTTACAACCATAATCCATTCTGGAGATCCGTTTGTAAACCAAAACAGGTTAATAATAATAATAATAATAATAATAATAATAATAATAATTTATTATTTATACCCCGCTGATCTGGCTGGGTTTCCCCAGCCACTCTGGGCGGCTTCCAACTGAATATTAAAAACAGTACAGCATCAGACATTAAAAACTTCCCAAAGAGGGCTGCCTTCAGTTGTCTTTTAAAAGTAAAATAGCTGTTTATTGCTTTGACATCTGCTGGGAGGGCGTTCCACAGGGCTGGCGCCACTACCGAGAATGCCCTCTGCCTGCTTCCCTGTAACCTTACTTCTCGTAATGAGGGAACTGCCAGAAGGCCCTCGGCGCTGGATCTCAGTGTCCAGGCTGAATGATGGGGGTGGAGATGCTCCTTCAGGTATACAGGACCGAGGCCTTTTAGGGCTTTAAAGGTCAGCACCACCACTTTGAAATGGTGTTATGTGGTCCCGGCGGCCACTCCCAGTCACCAGTCTAGCTGCCGCATTCTGGATTAACTGCAGTTTCCGGGTCACCTTCAAAGGTAGCCCCACGTAGAGCGCGTTGCAGTAGTCCAAGCGGGAGATAACCAGAGCATGTACCACTCTGGCAAGACAGTCCGCGGGCAGGTGGGGTCTTAGCCTGCGTACCAGGTGGAGCTGGTAGACTGCTGCCCTGGACCCAGAATTAACCTGTGCCTCCATGGACAGGGACGCAGGTGGCGCTGTGGGTTAAAGCCTCAGCGCCTAGGGCTTGCCGATCGAAAGGTCGGCGGTTTGAATCCCTGCGGCAGGGTGCGCTCCCGCTGCTCGGTCCCAGCGCCTGCCAACCTAGCAGTTCGAAAGCACCTCCGGGTGCAAGTAGATAAATAGGGACTGCTTACCAGCGGGAAGGTAAACGGCGTTTCCGTGTGCGGCTCTGGCTCGCCAGAGCAGCGATGTCACGCTGGCCACGTGACCCGGAAGTGTCTCTGGACTGCGCTGGCCCCTGGCCTCTTAAGTGAGATGGGCGCACAACCCCAGAGTCTGTCAAGACTGGCCCGTACGGGCAGGGGTACCTTTACCTTTACCTTTTACCATGGACAGCTGTGAGTCCAAAATGACTCCCAGGCTGCGCACCTGGTCCTTCAGGGGCACAGTTACCCCATTAAGGACCACGGAATCCCCCACACCTGCCCGCCCCCTGTCCCCCAAAAACAGCACTTCTGTCTTGTCAGGATTCAACCTCAATCTGTTAGCCGCCATCCATCCTCCAACCACCTCCAGGCACTCACACAGGTTCTGATTTAAAGGAGAGGTAGAGCTGGGTGTCATCTGCATACTGATGAACACCCAGCCCAAACCCCCCTGATGATCTCTCCCAGCGGCTTCATATAGATATTAAAAAGCATGGGGGAGAGGACGGAACCCTGAGGCACCCCACAAGTGAGAGCCCAGGGGTCTGAACACTCATCCCCCCCACCACTTTCTGGACACGGCCCAGGGGAAAGGAGCGGAACCACCGTATAACAGTGCCCCCAGCTCCCAGCCTGTCTAGACGGTCCAGAAGGATGTTATGGTCGATGGTGTCAAAGGCCGCTGAGAGATCCAGCAGAACTAGGAAACAGCTCCCACCTTTGTCCCTAGCCCGCCGGAGATCATCAGCCAGCGCGACCAAGGCAGTTTCAGTCCCATGGTGAGGCCTGAATCCCGATTGGAAGGGATCCAAATGGTCCGCATCCTGCAGGCGTGCTTGGAGTTGTTTGGCAACCACCCACTCAATCACCTTGCCATGGAATGGTAAATTTGAGACTGGGCGATAATTGGCCAAATTGGCTGGGTCTAAAGATTTTTTTTTAAGAAGCTGTGATGGCCTGGGAATCCGATTCAGAGGCTGAACCGGAGGAATCCCAGCCTGCACAGGAGCCCCTGCCTCCAGGGCCGGCTGAACTGGGGCAGGGCCTTGATTCTGAAGCGCCTGCACCTGTGCCGGATCCTCAGGAGCAGGAACCAGGTGAATCCACTCTGGCTCCAGAGGTGGTTGAGGACTCAGTGCCTACAGGTGAGTCTCCCCCTGGGCCCAGTAACCCTTCAGCCTCTCCTGAACTGCAGAGGCTCAGGGCAGAGAGGCGAAGGGAACTGGTTTCTCCCAGGAGGAGTGCTCGCCTTAAGGCCAGGAGAGGCGGGTCTCCTGGGGGCCGGGACCGCCCCTGGCCTCAGAACAGATAAAGGCCAGTCAGCCCGGTCCCAGGTTGTGGGAGCAACGTTGTTGATGAGCTGTTTCGGCCAGCATCCAGTCCTGTTTCCCCCAGAGTTCCTGTCCTTGCCCGGCTTCCCTCTGTGGACCCCGCTTCACCCGAGGATGACTGTCTGCCGACCCTCAATTCAGGTCCTGGACCTTGCCCCACGGCAACCTCCCCTCCTGGACCAGCACAGAAGCGGTTTAATGACCGCCTCTTTCAGCGGGTCTGGGAAGGCTCCCTCACAGAGGGAAGCATTCACTACCCCGCAGAGCCCATCACCCAGCCCTTCCCAGCTCGCTTTTATCAGCCAGGATGGGCAAGGATCAAGGAGACAGGTGGTCAGTTTCACTTGTCCAAGCAGCCTGTCCACATCCTCGGAGGTAACAGATTGGAATTGATCCCATGTAACAGGACTGGACAGAACTCTAGCACTCTCCCGCCCTGGCCCTGCTCCCACGGTGGAGTCTACCTCGCTCTGAATCTGAGCGACTTTAACTGCAAAAAACTTTGCAAAAGCATTGCAGGAGATCTTGGGGTCCCTACCAGGTCCTGGTGGTACAGGTGGTTCTGATAGATTGCGAACCATCTGAAAAAGTCTCCTGCTGCTGTTTTCTGCAGATGCAATGGAGGCGGCGAAGAAGGCTCTCTTCGCCGTCGCCATTGCCACTTGGTAGGCTCGACGTTGAGCTCTAGTCTGATTCAGAATGAGTTTTCCGCCACCAGCGCTCTAGCCGTCTCAACGATTGTTTCATCACCCTCAGCTCCGGGGAAAACCACGGGGCTGTCCGGGCTCCATGCAATCGGAGAGCGCGCTTCAGAGCCAGACAGTCAATTGCCCTGGTTAACTCTGCATTCCAGTGGGCCACCAGGGAATCAGCTGAAAGGCCATCAACTTGGGATAAAACATCCCCTACCACTCTCTGGAAGCCAATTGGATCCATTAAGTGGCGGGGGTGGACCATCCGAATCGGTCCATCCGAATCAGACCATCCAAATCGGTCCCTTAGGTTGTAACCCAAGGCGCGCTTTTGCCACAGGGGCCTCCCCAATTTTTTTTTTCATAATCTAAAAAAATAGGTTGTAATCCAAAAAAAGGTTGCAAACCGGGACACGCACTTCCAGGTTTGACTTGTTTGTAATCCAAAATGTATGCAAACCAATATGTATGCAAAGCAAGGTACCACTGTATATCCTTTCATTCACCACTCACCTCTTGGAGTTTGGGCTGGCATGAAGCGCGCGCCCCCCATAAGAATGTAAAAAGAGCCTGTTGGTCCCGGCCAATGGCCCATCTAGTCCAGCAGATTATTCTCACGGTGCCTGTGGGAAACCTTCCAGCAGGATCTGAGCACAGGAGCCCTGTCCCCTTCCCCTATCTGGTGTACAGAAGCATTGCTGCCTTGAGCTGTAGAGGCAGAGCATAGCCATGCTGGCTAGCAGCCATCTATAGCCTTCTCCTTTGTGAATTTGGCAGCCATCACTGCCTCCTGTGAAAGTGAAAGAAACTTCCATAATTTGAATATGTCCGTTGTGAAGAAGTCATTTCTTGTATCTTTCCTGAATCTTCCAACATTTAGTTCTAGTGTCATGAGACAGGGAGAAACCTTTTTCTCTATCCACTTTCTCCATGACATGCACAAATTTTATAGACTGCTATCATGTCACCTGCAGCTTGCCTTTTCTCTAAACTAAAAAATCCCAAACACTGCAGCCTTTTCTAATGGGGGGGAGTATCACCCCAACCCCTTGATTGTGATATATGTAAAACAAACTTACCAGTTCAAGGAAATATCCCAATGCAAAAGAAAAAAAATATAATTTTCTGCCGTGGGTGATTCCTGGAGGAATGTGGGTTCTTGTAAAATGATAATAAACTGCCCGTGCAAACAGCAAGGAGTGAATGAAAATGATCATATATAATATCAGCATCCACAGAGTTCCACCAAATGCCATTTCCCTTCAGCTCAGAAGCACAGAGGTAGGCACCTCCTCTTTGACCGATGCCAAGTGGCTTTTGTAGAAGAACAGTCTACAGCATGTGCAAGAGAACATCCTCGGCCAATCCACATTGCTTTCAATTGAGATGAAAAAAAAGTAATTTTGTAATCTGTTCAGAGATTGCAGGCTTTCTTGCATTCCTGGTTGCTGTGGTTGTTTTTCAAACAGGGTGGAGTGTATGTGGAGGTGTGTCAATTTCCCCAACCCCTCCTCCAGAGGGAAGAGGTGCATGTGATTTCCATAGCCTCTGAAGGCCAAGCAGGTCACGACAAGCATCCTTCCTTACAAGAGACACTGACTGCTCTCGCAACACGTCTTCATTTTTGTGGTGCTTGCCCTCCCACACAAAATACCTCGTAATTCAGAGAGCGCACATTATCAGGGACGGCACATCAATGTCAGCGTTAACCTCCTGCCAACAGCAGTATCACTGCCCCTGTCAGGACAGTGTGGTGAGCAAAGAGGTTGGCACTGTCCATGCACACAATGGGAGCCAATCCTGCTCTTGCACAAATTTGATTGCTGCACATGCAACTCCACTTTCATTTCTTTATTTATTTTCTTTATAAAAAGAGGCAGCATCCAGCTTTTCCGTTTTCTTTGTGGACAGCTGGTCAAGCACGGCACAGCTGAGGACTCTGTAGCTCTCCTCACTCTTTCTCTTGATGAGGAGCAGGAAATCGTTGAATGGGAAGGATTAGGTGTTCTCACACTGTAAGACATTTCCAAAGAAATCTCCCTCCCAGCAGCCACCAGAAGTAGAAATCAGCAGGACGTTCTTGATTTTTCTGAAAGCCACCTGCTTCAGAAATGGGCACTTTTATTTTTGAGGTGGCAAGAATACACAGAGGAATTATACCAGAAAGATATGGATGGCTCGTACACCCCAGGTAGTGTGGTTGCTGACCTTGAGCCAGACATCCTGGAGAGTGAAGTCAAATGGGCCTTAGAAAGCACTTCAAATAACAAGGCCAGTGGAAGTGATGGTATTCCAGCTGAACTATTTAAAACTTTAAAAGATGATGCTGTTAAGGTGCTACACTCAATATGCCAGCAAGTTTGGAAAACTCCACAGTGACCAGAGGATTGGAGAAGATCAGTCTACATCCCAATCCCAAAGAAGGGCAGTGCCAAAGAATGCTCCAACTACCGCACAATTGCACTCATTTCACACGCTAGCAAGGTTATGCTTAAAATTCTACAAGGAAGGCTCAAGCAGTATGTGGACCAAGAACTCCCAGAAGTGCAAGCTGGATTTAGAAGAGACAGAGGAACCAGAGACCAAATTGCAAACATGCGCTGGATTATGGAGAAAGCTAGAGAGTTCCAGAAAGACATCTACTTCTGCTTCATTGACTATGCAAAGGCTTTGACTGTGTCAACCACAGCAAACTATGGCAAGTTCTTAAAGAAATGGGAGTGCCTGATCACCTCATCTGTCTCCTGAGAAATCTCTATGTGGGACAAGAAGCTACAGTTAGAACCGGCTATGGAACAACTGATTGGTTCAAAATTGGGAAAGGAGTACGACAAGGCTGTATATGGTCTCCGTGCTTATTTAACTTATATGCAGAATTCATCATGCGAAAGGCTGGGCTGGATGAATCCCTAGCCGGAATTAAGATTGCCGGAAGAAATATCAACAACCTCAGATATGCAGATGACACAACCTTGATGGCAGAAAGTGAGGAGGAATTAAAGAACCTTTTATTGAGGGTGAAAGAGGAGAGCGCAAAATATGGTCTAAAGCTCAACATCAAAACAACGAAGATCATGGCCACTGGTCCCATCACCTCCTGGCAAATAGAAGGGGAAGAAATGGAGGCAGTGAGAGATTTTACTTTCTTGGGCTCCATGATCACTGCAGATGGCGACAGCAGCCACGAAATTAAGAGACGCCTGCTTCTTGGGAGAAAAGCAATGAAAAACCTAGACAGCATCTTAAAAAGTAGAGACATCACCTTGCCAACAAAGGTCCATATAGTAAAAGCTATGGTTTTCCCAGTAGTGATGTATGGAAGTGAAAGATGGACCATAAAGAAGGCGGATCGCCGAAGAATTGATGCTTTTGAATTATGGTGCTGGAGGAGACTCTTGAGAGTCCCATGGACTGCAAGAAGATCAAACCTATCCATTCTTAAGGAAATCAGCCCTGAGCGCTCACTGGAAGGACAGATCGTGAAGCTGAGGCTCCAATACTTTGGCCACCTCATGAGAAGACTCCCTGGAAAAGACCCTGATGCTGGGAAAGATGGAGGGCACAAGGAGAAGGGGACGACAAAGGATGAGATGGTTGGATAGTGTCTTCGAAGCTACCAGCATGAGTTTGACCAAACTGCAGGAGGTAGTGGAAGACAGAAGTGTCTGGCGTGCTCTGGTCCATGGGGTCACGAAGAGTCGGACACGACTAAACGACTAAACAACAACAACTGTTTCTGGTGAACGGAGGCGGGGGGAGGTGTGCGGGAAACTGAATGGGGAAACTGTGCCCCTAAAGAGCACAGGTCCCAAGTTATGGGGGGGGGGGAGTTGATAGCAGGAAGACGCCATACTTGTTTGCTATCCAATGACCTATGACCTTTCTTGACGCATGTAAAGGGGAAGTTTTATGACTCTTTGTGTGCTGTGTTACTATATAAGCTTTTGATCTGATGTGCCTCGGACAGACCTTCTTAACGGGCACATTGAATTGAGCTCTGTCCTATTGCAATAGATAAATAAAAACACCAGGTGCCTAACCAAGATGCTGGACCTGAAAATAGTTTTCTGTGATTTAAAAGGTGGTTTCTCACCTGGGTAACGAACAAGGTGGTGTTGAAGTGAATTCTTACCACAGATTCCAGTAGGTTTCCGAGCACAATTCAAAATGTTGGTGCTAACCTTTAAAGCCCTAAACAGCTATGACCCTGTATACCTGAAGGAGCATTTCCATCCCCATCGTCCAACCCAGCTTCTTGTGGTTCCCTCATTGTGAAAGGTGAGGTAACAGGGAACCAGGCAAGAGGGCCTTTTTGGTAGTTGCACCCGCCCTGTGGAATGTCCCCCCAGCAGATTTCAAGGAGTTAAACATCTATGTGATTTTTAAAAGACATCTGAAGACAGCCTTGTCCAGGGAAGCTTTTAGTGTTTGGTGTATTCTGTTTTACTATTTTTTTCATTGGGTGCCACGTAGAGTGGCTGGGGCAACCCAGTCAGATCGGCATCATAAAAAGAATTATTATTATTATTATTATTATTATTATTATTATTATTATCCAGCAGCAGCAGCAGCAGCAGCAGCATCATTCCTCTGGACTCAGGAAAGGTTGGAAGCTGAGAGGCATTACGCATTGTTTTGGATACCAAGAGAGTGAAACCACTTACCCAACATTCACAACCACTGAATCACTTTCGTGGACAATGGAACAGCAGACGTTTTCACAGGCTCCTGGAAGAAAACACAAGCCCCACAACCCCTCCATTACAATTTCCCCTGCTCATTCACGCTGAAATCATTGTGAGTTGACACAGGGTTAGTCCTCCTAAAAGTAAATCTGTTGAAATCAAGAGATATAGCTAATTTAGATGAGCTTATTTATTTATTTTTATGTCATAAATTGTATACTGTATGCCATTTGACTGTAGAAAACAACAACTTTTAATGAAGTTCCTCTGGGAAAAACTCAGTTGCACTCAACTCTTTTTAAATGGGGCATCACTAGCTAAAAACCATTCTGTGGTTTTACCCTCTCCTGATCTGTAACAGAGATCAAGCAGTGTCAGTGGGTAAAAAACAAAAACAAACTTCCACCCACATTTCTTGGCTTCTTTCCAGTTATTTCTGATCACCTCTTAAAGCCCTTTCATAGAAGTCCCTTGGTACATGAAGCAGAAACACCTTCTTTGAAATTTTTAGGATTTTTCAGCCCAGTATACCTGAAGGAGTGGTTCCTTTTTTTTTTTTTTTTAATAAATTTTTATTAGTTTTCCAATTTTTAACAAACACAACAAAAACAACATACAAACAAACACATAAATTCATGACCGATGCCAAGTGGCTTTTGTAGAAGAACAGTCTACAGCATGTGCAAGAGAACATCCTCGGCCAAGGACTTCCGGGTTAGCGCGATACTTCCGGGTTAGCGCGATCCGAGTAATGGCGGATTCCCTCCGAGCTCCGGAGGGAATCGGCTCCATTGCAGACGGGTCTCACCGCGACGGCGACGCGGGGACCCTTAGAAACCGCAGGCGCGGAAGCCTGCGGACCTGGTGACTCGGCGGGCACGAAGAGCCTTTTTAAAGGCTGCGGAGAGGCTACGGGGAGTGGCGTGGTGCTGTGAGTAGACCGCTACTGCAGTGGAGCGAAGCCGCGAGCCATGGCCGGAGACCGCTGACTTTCTTCCCTGAAATTCGGACTTTAATTAATCCGTGAGTAGATTGGAATTTGGACTCTAAAAAGCTTATCCTTGAATTCGGCACGATCGGGGGATGTGCTAAAGGGAAGTCCGCACCCCCCTGCCTACAGAAAATTTAAAGCAAAGATCGGAGAACTAAGGTGGAGAGTTCTTTCCTTGGTGTTCTGTAAAAGATAATATTTGCATGAATTTGACAGAAGAAGATGTGTGCTGGAGAGTAAGAGTGGTTTTTTAGAGGTTTTTGTTTGAACCTCCCCAGACCTGGGGGTGTCCTTTATGTGAGCTGGAGAATAAGGAACGAGGAGTTTGACAGCTGTCAAAGGAGCTGTCAAACGGGCAGCGAAAGTTAAAAACTCTATTATTTAACACTTTTTGGACTTAATTTGTTACATTTGAACTAAAGTGGTTGGAAATAAAGTAGGGAAATAACAAAGTAAAGGACTATTGGAAAAGACTATTAAGTAACTAGAATCCCCCTAGGGGAAACATTGAAACATTGCAATGGCTGCAGATGGAAAACTACAGGCAGAGCTAGAAAGAATGTTTTTTCTTGTGGGAAAACTGGAGGAGCAGACTACGGTCATGAGTAAACAACTCATAACCTTGAACTCTAAAATAAATGACTCTGCTGAAGGTACAATGGATTTGACTGGGGAAAAATCTGCAGCTGAATCAGAAGAGATAGCTTTGGAACAGGGGGAGAGTGAGCAAGGGCTAGTACAGATGGAGACTACCAACCACAAGCCTACATTGTTAGAATACAAAGAAGAAGACCCTTGGATTACAAATCTGCGAAAGATGCGAAAGAGGAGGGAGGAAGCCCCTGGAACATCTGGAATACCTGATTTTAAAAGAAATAAGAAATATGACTGGGGCTTCCTATTTGAGTATGGACTGGTTGATCTTCTGCAGCAGCTGGTGTCAAGTACTTTGGATGGAAGAAATTCTGATGAGACTGAGCTGAAATTTCCCCGAAACCTGAGGACCAATGAGGAGGGTTACCAACAAGATCGGCAAAGAGAGACTGACAAGGACTTAAAGGCCTCAGATGTGAGGAACCCAGGCTAAAAACTGTTGTTATGGATGTGGGGACATTTGGAAGGGACAGAAACCGGGCTGGGGGGGGGGGGAAGGAGAACTTGTCTTTAAATCTTTGACTTTTGTGTTTGATTATTATGACCTATTTTTAAGATTAAAGGGAAATTCGTGGAAGGAACTCGAGTCGACCTTAGAAAAGGCTTTAATGTTTTATAAGAAAATTGGATAAGTAAAATCTGGCCAAGTAAATGGTTTTTTTTAAAAAAAAAACATATATATATATATATAATAATAACATGCAAAGGATGAGAGATTTGAATTTGCTGAGTTAATGTAACTGAACTAGGATGTATGAAGGGGGGGTGGGGGGAGGTCAAGAACTGGGGTTAGGAAAGTAAGGTTATGAAATTTTATACGTGTTGTCTTTGTCTTTGTGTGTGTATGTTTGTCTTTATAAAATGTGAAAATTTCATAAAAATATTTAAAAAAAAAAGAAGAAGAAGAGGTTCATGGGATTTCTATACTCTGAAGGCCAATCAGATCAGGGCATGCATCCTTCTTTTATCTAAAATATTTTCCCTGCAACACGCCTTCACAAATTGTTCTTCACAGATTGTTCTCATTAAAACGTTCTTCAACGCATCTTCACAAAGCGTTCTCATACTTTGGCCTCTTTCATCCCTCATGATTCAGAGAGCCCAGGTTCTCATGGATGGCACATTCATGCCAGTGTTGATTTCCTGCCAACAGCAGTATCACTGCACTTGCCAGGACATTGTGGTGACAAAAGAGGTAATAAATAATAATAATAATAATAATAATAATAATAATAATAATAATTTATTATTTATACCCCGGCCATCTGGCTGGGTTTCCCCAGCTACTCTGGGTGGCTTCCAACAAAGTATTAAAATACAGTGGTCTGTTAAACATTAAAAGCTTCCCTAAACAGGGCTGCCTTCAGATGTCTTGTAAGTCTGGTAGTTGTTCTTCTCTTTGACATCTGATGGGAGGGTGTTCCACAGGATGGGTACCACTACTGAGAAGGCCTTCTGCCTGGTTTCCTGTGACTTAGCTATTCGCAGTGAGGGTATTGCCAGAAGGCCCTTGGTGCTGGACCTCAGTGTCCGGGCAGAACGATGGGGGTGGAGATGCTCCTTCAGGTATTCTGGACCAAGGCCATTTAGGGCTTTAAAGGTCAGCACCAACGCTTTGAATTGTGCTCGGAAACGTACTGGGAGCCAATGTAGATCTTTCAAGACCGGTGTTATGTGGTCTCGGCGGCTGCTCCCAGTCACCAGTCTAGCTGCCGCATTCTGGATTAGTTGTAGTTTCCAGGTCACCTTCAAATGTAGCCCCACATAGAGAGCACTGCAGTAATCCAAGCGAGATATAACTAGAGCATGCACCACTCTGGTGCAGATAGGGTCTCAGCCTGTGTACCAGATGGAGCTGGTAAACAGCTGCCCTGGACACAGAATTGACCTTCACCTCCATGGGCAGCTGTGAGTACAAAATGACTCCTAGGCTGCTCACCTGGTCCTTCAGGGGAACAATTACCCCATTCAGGACCAGGGCATCCTCCACACCTGCCCGCCTCCTGTCCCCCAAAAACAGTACTTCTGTCTTGTCAGGATTCAGCCTCAATCTGTTAGCTGCCATTCGTCCTCCAACCACCTCCAGACACTCACACAGGACCTTCACCACCTTCACTGGTTCTGATTTGAAAGAGAGGTAGAGCTGGATATCATCCGCATATTGATGAACACCCAACCCACACCCCCTGATGATCTCTCCCAGCGGCTGCATGTAGATGTGGAAAAGCATGGGGGAGAGGACAGAACCCTAAGGCACCCCACAAGTGAGAGCCCAGGGGTCTGAACACTCATCCGCCGCCGCCACTTTCTGAACACGGCCCAGGAGGAAGGAGCAGAACCACTGTATGACAGTGCCCCCAGCTCCCAGCCCCTCTAGACTGTCCAGAAAGATGTTATGGTCAATGGTATCAAAAGCCGCTGAGAGATCCAGCAGAACTAGGAAACAGCTCTCACCTTTGTTCCTAGCCTGCCAGAGATCATCGACCAGCATGACCAAGGCAGTTTCAGTCCCATGATGAGGCCTGAATCCTGACTGGAAGGGATCCAAAATGTTCCACTTCTTGCTGGCATGCCTGGAGTTGTTCAGCAACCACTCACTCAATCACCTTGCCCAAGAATGGAAGATTTGAAACTGGGCTATAGTTGGCGATATTGGCTGGGTCTAGAGATGTTTTTTTAAGAAGCAGTTTAATGACCGCCTCTTTCAGCAGATCTGGGAAGGCTCCCTCACAGAGAGAAGCATTCACACACACACACACCCCGCAAAGCCTATCACCCAGCCCTTCCCGGCTAGCTTTTATAAGCCAGGATGGGCAAGGATCAAGGAGACAGGTGGTTGGTTTCTTCTCTCGTCCAAGCAGCCTGTTCACATCTTCGGAGGTAACAGATTGGAATTGATCCCGTGCAACTTGACTAGACAGGACACTAGCACTCTCCCGCCCCAGCCCTGCTCCCATGGTGGAGTCTACCACTTCCTGAATCTGAGCGACTTTATCTGCAAAAAACTTTGCAAAATCATTGCAGGAGATCATGTGGCCTGTAATGGGCCCTGATGGAGCAGGTGGTTCTGCTAAATTGCCAACCACCTGAAAGAGTCTCCTGCTGCTGTTTTCTTTCTCCATGCAATAGAGGTGGTGAAGAAAGTCTTCTTTGCCGTCACTATCGCCACGGTAGGCTCAACATTGAGCTCTAACCCGTGTCCGGTCAGCTTCAGAATGAATTATCCGCCACCGGCACGCTAGCCGTCTCAGCGATTGTTTCATTGCCCTCAGATCCATGGAAAACCACAGGGCTGTCCGGGCTCCATGCTTCAGAGCCAAACAGTCAATAGCCCTGGTTAACTCCACATTCCAGCGAGCCACCAGGGAATCAGCTGAAAGGCCATCAACATGGGACAAAGCATCCCCTACCAGTCTTTGGAAACCATTTGGATCCATTAAGTGGTGGGGGAGGACCGTCTGAATCGGTCCCACCTCCCTGCTGAGGGGAAGGGTCGCGGAGAAGTCCAGTTGCACAAGGAAGTGATCTGACCATGACACTTCTTTAGTTTCACTTTTACTTAGTGTCAGATCACCAACATCCATAGAAGTGAACACCAGGTCTAAGGCATGTCTGCAGCTATGAGTTGGGCCAGACTTATTCAGGGACAGCCCCATGTAGCCATGCTTTCCACGAAGTCCCGAGCGGCCCCTTGTAAGGTCGTGTCGGCGTGGATGTTAAAATCCCCTAAGACAACCAAACTAGGTGTCTCCAAAAGAACATCCGCCACGACCTGAAGCAGCTCGGAAAGGGAATCCTTGGTGCAGCGGGGAGGTCGGTACACCAAAAGGAATCCTGTACTGCCCCTATTGCCCAGCTTCCAGAACATGCACTGAGAAAACTGGGCCTTCCCAGTAGGACGCCTGATGCAAGCTAATGACTTCCTAAAAATCACTGCAACCCCCCCTCCCCGCCCACATGACCTGGGTTGCTGTGCATAAGAGAAACCTGGTGGGCAAGCAGCGGCAAGGACAGGCCCATCTGCTTCCTCCAACCAGGTCTCTGTTACACATGCCAGGTCAAATCCTCCATCCACAATCAGGACGTGGATGGCAGTGGTTTTATTCATCATTGACCTGGCATTACACAGCAACACCTTCAGGTCATGTAGGTTTCCCCTGTTGATTCCAGTATCCATCCGGTCAAGGCCAGACCCGGAGGCAGGGATAGTCCTCAAACAACGACTAAACCTGCCTCCTCGGTAATGACATGGTCTGGTCTTAGCATAACTCTGCCTCCTGCCCATGATCACTGAGATCAGATGTCCCAGTGCTTCCCCCCCTGTGGAACATGCCCCAGCTATCGTGTTGGCTGGGGCCCCACTCCCAGGCAGCCCTGATCCAACCCCTTAAAAACAAAACACAAACTATACAGAACCAATAAAACAACAAAAAACAAAAACAGAACAATTATACTAAAATGAAGCAGATGGGCCTGTCCTTGCCGCTGCTTGTCCACCAGGTTTCTCTTACACATAGCAACCCAGCCTTGTGGGCGGGGGGGAGGGTTACAGTGATTTTTAGGAAGTCATTAGTTTGCACCAGCCGTATTATTGGGAAGACCCAGTTCTCTGAGTGCATGTTCTGGAAGTTGGGCAATAGGGGCAGTAAAGGATTCCCTGAATAAATTTGACCCAACTCATAGTCATGGACATGCCTTAGACCTGGTGTTCACCTCTAGTGACGTGGGTGATCTGACACTAAGTAAAAGTGAAACAAAAGAAGTGCCATGGTCAGATCACTTCCTCATGCAACTGGATTTCTCAGTGACCCTTCCCCTCTGCAGGGAGGTGGGACCAATTTGGATGGTCCGCCCCTCCACTTAATGGATCCAAATGGTTTCCAGAGAGTGGTAGGGGATGCTTTATCCCATGTTGATGGCCTTTCAGCTGATTCCCTGGTGGCCCGCTGGAATGCGGAGTTAACCAGGGCTATCAACTGTCTGGCTCCGAAGCGCCCTCTCCGATTGCATGGAGCCCGGACAGCCCCGTGGTTTTCTTCGGAGCTGAGGGTGATGAAACAATCGTTGAGACGGCTAGAGCGTCGGTGGCAGAAAACTCACTCCGAATCTGACCGGACACAGGTTAGAGCTCAACGTCGAGCCTACCAAGTGGCGATAGCGACGGCGAAGAAGACTTTCTTCACCGCCTCTATTGCATCTGCAGAAAATAGTAGCAGGAGACTCTTTCAGGTGCTCAATATGGAGGCCAATTGGCCAAAATATTGGGAAATTTTGGAACAAGAAGGAGATAGATTAAAACTGCAGAGTTTTGACAAACTAAAAAATAAAGTACGAGATTGGCTTCATTATTATCAAATAAGGGAGGTTTATAACCTGGACAAGAAAATTGGTTTTCAGGTGGAAAAATCAAAATTGGAAACAGAATTGTTAGACCCTAAAACTAAGAATTTGTCAAGAATGTATAACTTGCTGTTGAAATGGAATACACAGGATGAAATGGTTAAATCTGTTATGCTGTTGAAATGGAATACACAGGATGAAATGGTTAAATCTGTTATGATTAAATGGGCACAAGACGTTGGACATAACATTATGATGGCTGACTGGGAAAAGTTATGGACCACAGGTATGAAGTTTACGGCATGTAATGCCTTAAGAGAGAATATAATGAAAATGATGTACAGGTGGTACTTGACACCAGTCAAGCTTGCAAAAATTTATCATTTGCCCGATAATAAATGTTGGAAATGTAAAGAGATTGAAGGTACATTCTTTCACCTTTGGTGGACATGCCCAAAGATTAAGACCTTCTGGGAGATGATCTATAACGAAATGAAAAAGGTATTTAAATATACCTTCCAGAAGAAACCAGAGGCCTTTCTCTTGGGCATGGTCGGCCAATTGGTGCGAAAGGAGGATAGAACTTTTTTTATGTACGCCACAACAGCAGCAAGAATACTCATTGCAAAGTATTGGAAAACACAGGATCTACCCACCCGGGAAGAATGGCAGATGAAGGTGATGGAATACATGGAACTGGCTGAGATGACTGGCAGAATCCGGGACCAAGGAGAAGAGTCGGTGGAAGAAGATTGGAAAAAAATTAAAGTTTATCTTCAAAAATATTGTAAAATTAAGGATTGCTAGAAAGATGTTGGGAAAAGAAAATTATGTGGTTTTAGCAGAAATGACATAAAGGATTAAGTAAAAATGAATTGGTGAAAGAGAGAATGTAAAACTATAGTATATTAAGATAAATTATTAAGATAAAAACAAGGTTGGAAGGATTTGCTGAAATAACAAATTGATTTAGAATACAAAAATGGGAGGTGTGAGGAGGTCAAGGAAATAAGCAAAGGAAAGAAAGCCATGTAAAGGTTTGATCTGTTCTTTTTTTATTGTTTGTATTATTTGTATTTTTTCTGTTTTTTATTTTTCTTTTTTCTCTTTTTTATCTTTGTAATTCTTAAAATTCGAATAAATATTATTATTTTTTTTTTAAAAAAAGAGAGACTCTTTCAGGTGGTCCGCAATTTAACGGAACCACCTTTACCACCGGGGCCTTGTAAAGACCCCAAGATCTCCTGCAACGATTTTGCAAAGTTTTTTGCAAATAAAATCACTCATATTTGGAAGGAGCTAGACACCACCGTGGGAGCAGGGCTGGGGCGGGAGAGTGCTAGAGCCCTGTCTGGTCAAGTTGCATGGAATCAATTTCAATCCATTACCCCCGAGGATGTAGACAGGCTGCTTGGACACGTGAAACCAACCACCTGTCTCCTTGATCCTTGCCCATCCTGGCTAATAAAAGCAAGCCAGGAAGGGCTGGGCGATGGGCTCTGCGGGGTGGTGAATGCTTCCCTCTGTGAGGGAACATTCCCAGATCCTCTGAAAGAGGCAGTCATTAAACCACTTCTTAAAAAACCATCTTTAGACCCACCCAGTATGGCCAACTATCGCTCAGTCTCAAATCTTCCATTCATGGGCAAGGTGATTGAGCGCATGGTTGCTGAACAACTCCAGGCACGCCTGGAGGATGCGGACCATTTGGATCCCTTCCAATCGGGATTCAGGCCTCATCATGGGACTGAAACTGCCTTGGTCGCGCTGGTTGATGATCTCCGGCAAGCTAGGGACAAAGGTGAGAGTTGTTTCCTAGTTCTGCTGGATCTCTCAGCGGCCTTTGATACAATCGACCATAACATCCTTCTGGACTGTCTAGAGGGGCTGGGAGCTGGGGGCGCTGTTATACAGTGGTTCGCTCCTTCCTCCTGGGCCGTGTTCAGAAAGTGGTGGGGGGGGGATGAGTGTTCAGACCCATGGGCTCTCACTTGTGGGGTGCCTCAGGGTTCCGTCCTCTCCCCCATGCTTTTTAACATCTATATGAAGCCGCTAGGAGAGATCATCAGGGGGTTTGGACTGGGTGTCCATCAATATGCAGATGATACCCAGCTCTACCTCTCTTTCAAATCAGAACCAGTGAAGGTGGTGAAGGTCCTGTGTGAGTGCCTGGGAGCGGTTGGAGGATGGATGGAGGCTAATGCATTGAAGTTGAATCCTGACAAGACAGAAGTACTGTTTTCGGGGGACAGAGGGCGGGCTGGTGTGGAGGACTCCCTGGTCCTGAATAGGGTAACTGTGCCCCATGGACCAGGTGCGCAGCCTGTCCATGGAGGCACAGGTCAATTCTGTATCCAGGGCAGCAGTCTACCAACTCCACCTGGTACACAGGCTGAGACCCTACCTGCCCGCAGACTGTCTTGCCAGAGTGGTGCATGCTCTAGTTATCTCCCGCTTGGACTACTGCAATGCGCTCTATATGGGGCTACCTTTGAAGGTGACTCGGAAACTACAACTAATCCAGAATGTGGCAGCTAGACTGGTGACTGGGGGCGGCCGCCGAGACCTCATAACACCGGTCTTGAAAGCCTACATTGGCTCCCAGTACGTTTCCGAGCACAATTCAAAGTGCTGGTGTTGACCTTTAAAGCCCTAAATGGCCTCGGCCCAGTATACCTGAAGGAGCGTCTCCACCCCCATCGTTCTGCCCGGATGCTGAGGTCCAGTGCCGAGGGCCTTCTGGCGGTTCCCTCATTGCGAGAAGCAAAGCTACAGGGAACCAGGCAGAGGGCCTTCTCAGTAGTGGCGCCTGCCCTGTGGAACTCCCTCCCATCAGATGTCAAAGCGATAAACAACTACCTGACATTCAGAAGACATCTTAAGGCAGCCCTGTTCAGGGAAGTTTTTAATGTGTGATATTTTAGTGTATTTTTGGTTTCTATGGAAGCCGGCCAGAGTGGCTGGGGAAACGCAGCCAGATGGGCGGGGTACAAATAATAAATTATTATTATTATTATTATTATTATTATTATTATTATTATTATTATTATCCAACCAAGTCTCTGTTACACATGTCATGTCAAGTCCTCCATCCCTGATCATGTCATGGATGGCAGTGGACTTATGAATCATTGACCTGGCATTGCACAGCAGCACCTTCAGGTCATGTGGGTATCCCTTGCTGATTCCAGTATTCGTCCGGACAAGACCAGACCCGGAGGCAGGGATAGTCCTCAAATAACGACTAAACCTGCCTCCTCGGTAATGACATGATCTGGTCTTAGCGTAATTCCTCCTAACAGTGATCACTGAGATTGGTTGTCCCAGTGCATCCCCCCCCCCCATGGAACGTATCAATGACAGATGGACATCTATCTCCCTGATACTTTCATTTTAAGCTGCAAGTATTATGTTCTCCAGGACGATGGGCTGTTGTTCAAGAAGTGGCTAGAGGTCAATCAAATAAATGTTTGCAGCATGTAACACAGTTCTTATAAGATTTATAGAAATGAATGACAATCTTGGTCTTCCATCAACAGCCTTCCCCTTCAGTCCCTGCTCTTCAGCCATACAGTAAAAATAAAAACATGGATCCAAAATCTGACCTAATATAATTTACTAAAAACATTTGTTAGTACATAAGCAAAGCCCTGCTGGAACAGGCCATTGGCCCACCTCATCCAGCATCCTATTCTCACAGTGACCAAGGAGAGGCCTCTTGAAATGCCTGTAATCAGTACCTGGATGCAAGAAAACTCTTCCCACTTGTTATGGCTTGCAACCGGTGTTCAGAGGCATACAGCTTGCAATAGTTGCGAGAGAACAGCCTCCTCCAGGAATTTGCCTAATCCTCTTCTAAAGCCATCCAACTGGGTCATCAAGTTAGCTCCTTCCAACTGCCGCTCCACAATGTATTATTAATATTAATTATTTAGCAATAGGGCAGGATCTCCTGTGCAATAAGATAAACCGGGTAATAAGAACTCAGTTAATTACACCAACATTAGACGGGATTATAGTGAAACTCAAGGGTGGGGATATAAAATACTCCCCACCTTCAATAATACTCCCTGTCTAACAGCTCCTTTGTTTTACAGAGAGGGATTGAGAAATGCAAGAAAATAGCAAAATAGCTGGACGGTGTGTGTGCCTGGAAGCATGTGCCCTCTCCTGTGTTGCTATTTTTGCTTTTTTTTGTAACACCCCTCCCCCCAAAAAATCCCCATCAGCACCAATAACCTCCCTCTTTTTTGAGAGTCTCCTAATTCTGTAAGGAGGGATGTAAAAACAACAACCTGAAATTGCAAAGTGTCTTCTGTGTTTTTCTCTCCTTCCACCCTAACATCCCTCCTTCCTCTTCTTTGCTACCTCCCCGCCCCCCCCCACGGGTGCCAATCCCCCTTCTCCTTAACAGTCACCCAGCTTTATGGGGCAGGGAGAATGTCTGCAGGTGTGTCCTGTGCTGTGCGCTTCATGCTTTCTTTCCCACCCCCCAATAGCAAAATATTTCTGCTTCTGTTCTTAATCTTGTTTTGCCCTCTTCACCCCAGTGTGAACTCTAATTTCGGGAAAGGCAGGCTGGGGCTGTCTTGTTGAGTGTGTCAGCTTTGCCCCACAGGACAGTGGTGTTGCTTGAGTTCCCACTGGATTGAAAGCGGCTTCTGCAGGAGAACTTCCTGCTTTGTTGTGCCTTGTGTGTTTAGTGCAGAGCTTTCCAAACTTTTCATGTTGGCGACACACTTTTTAGGGATGCATCATTTCATGCCACAATACTGTAACTCAGTTTTACTAGCAAACCAGAGGTTAAACTCATCCCTTTCCGGCCCTGGGAGAAGCAAGGGGGGCATTCACGTGACACACCTACACACTGCAGCCGACACACTAACATGTCATGGCACACGGTTTGGAAAGCTCTGATTGAGTGCTATTGTGTGTATGTTATCACAATGATATCCCATCTTTTCTACAGGGAGCTCAAGGTGGTGTACGTGGTTCTTTCCCCTCCACCTCTATTTGCACAACCACCCTGCGAGGTAGGCCAGGCTGAGAGGCAGTGACTGGCCTGAAAGATCACAACCAATGAGCTTCATAGCTTAGTAGAGGATTTGAAGCCCTTAAATTGTGCTAGTCCCCCGGTTGGTTTGAACATTATTCCTTTACTTCAGTTTTCCCAACTCTTCAAAACAGAGCAACCAGAGCTCTTTGCTCTTTTGCAAAGCCACACATTTAGACAGAGATGGAGGCATCTGCAAGAAATTTAATTTACTCCATAGCCCATACTTGGGTAATATTAGCAGCAACCCAATTGCTTCAGACATCTTTGATGTGTGTTTCATAACATGCATTCCAGCTAGGTGTTTGGTAACAAATTTGGGCTTATGCAATTTTCTTATGGGCACATGAGATACATGTATATGGAAAGGAGATTACTTGTGTAAAGTGACAGTAGTGTAGCAGGATGTATTATTACAAAAAAAAGAAGATTTGAAAATGATATGGTCCAGGGCATCATAATTCCACAAACGCCTGCAGAATCTCACCCAATGTGCACTTGCTTCTATGAAGGCACACAATAGCAATCACACTTTGTGCTTTGTTCCCCTTGCTGGTCTAAACTGGTGAGTCAGTTTTTTTCTGTAAGGGCAATATGCCATCCTCTCTTGTAGCAAGCCTTCACACTTGTCCCTTTCAAGTCCTTCCATCATGTGTCCATCTAGAGCCATAGATGCGGCCCCTTAAAGAAATCCAATTAGTGGTTTATCCATGAAGCACAGTTGCATTACAGATTCAGTAATGCAAGTTCTGGAGGGTTTGTGATGTGTTGATATGTAATTTTGATCATATCATTAAACACACAATACTTTATAAGAAATTTTGTGCACATATCTAGTAGTGAGCCGTGAGCCAGTTGGATCTGTGGTCTAACAAGGCAGTTTCCAATGCGACTAAACTGGTGTTATCAGAGCACCAATGATGTTGAGGGACCCAATTAATCCTGGGGTGGCCTTCATGCCTTGTGCGTGAACTTCCCAGAAGCACTCGGCCAGCCAGTGCTGAGAACAGGATGCTGGACTAGGTGGTCCCACTTTGGCCGGGCCCGGAAGAGCACTTGTGTTCCTCAGAAAAGCGGTGTGCCACAGTTTACGAATGGTGGTTTGGACCTGAAGAGCATCAAGACCCTTCTAAAGCTCCCATCGAACAGTCAATTCAGCAGCAAGACACACCTGTCACATCAGAGCACATATTATGGACTTGAACCTGTTCCCCCATCCTTGCTGGCGGCGAGGCTCCAAACTCTGGCTGGCAAAGGGTCTGGCAGGAGTTGGTGCAGCCCTGGAAAGAAAAGAGAAGAAGCGAGTTCCAAAACTTCTCTGTGGACCACCACAGCAGGGGTCCTCGAGGGAAGGGAAGGGCCACAGCTCAGTGGTAGAGTCTCTGCCTTGCATACAGAAGGTCCCAGGTTCAATCCTTGTCATCTCCAGGAAAACTAGGATAGGAGAGGCTCTTGCCTGAAACCCTGGACAGCCACTGCTGCCAGTCAGTGCAACTTCAGTCCATGCTGCTTTTTTAAAAAATGGGTTTGGTAGAGCCAATTTTTGCCACATGACTCAAATTGATTCATAAATAAATAAATTGGTATGTATTTCACCAATCCCAAAGTTTGAGAGTCAGTAACCCAAATATTGTAAAGGTGGTTGTAAACAACCCCACTGAAACAGACAAGAGCGATTATGCAGACGCCGTTGCTGATTGCGAAGAGGCCCAGAAAATGTAGGTCCACCACTGAGGTGAGGTGGCCGCCTCTGTGGACAGGATCCACAGAGGCAGCAGATCCAGCCTCCAAGGAATGCATCACCCCCTGCTGCTGCCACAGTGGCAGCAACTGCTACAATGCACTCCTTGGAGGCTGGATCTGCCTTCTCCTTGGCAACCCCCCCCCCCCCATGCTATGCCACAGTGGCATCATGGCAAATAGGAGCCACTGCTGGTCTCCTCCCACCCTTGCTTCCAGTGGAGATCTTTATTCCCCCTTTGTTCCTGATGTAGAGCTTCACTCACCCCTTCTTCCATGACTGGCGGAGGGAGGGAGGGGGGAGGCACCATTTTGTGGTTCGCCTTAGGTGCCAAAATGTGTTTGGCTGGTAAGGTGGGTCACTGGATGGACAGTGCCTTGGGCTTCAGCCCTGTACATGAGAAGAAGCGTCTCCATCCCAATCGTTCAGCCCAGACACTCAGGCCCAGCTCCGAGGGCCTTCTGGCGGTTCCCTCAATGTGAGAAGTGAGATTACAGGAAACAAGCAGAGGGACTTACTGGTAGTGGCGCCCACCCTGTGGAATGCCCTCCTATCAGATGTCAAGGAAATAAACAACTATCTGACTTTTAAAAGACATCTGAAGGCAGCCCTGTACAGGGAAGTTTTTTACTGTGGTTTTATAATTTGTTGGAAGCCGCCCAGCGTTGCTGGGGCAACCCAGCCAGATGGGCAGCATATAAATAAATAAATTATTATCCTTATTATACATTCTGTGAACTGACCTACCTCTCTAAGACACTTGCTCTCAGTTGACCAGACTCGCACTCGTGGGGGCCTGCTGGGTGTGACATAAAAACAGCAGAATAAACCAGAGTTTAGGGCAGTGTTTCTCAAATGGACTGTGGAATGGCCTTGCCACAAGCAAAGTACTGTGGCAAATATTCCAGCAATTTCCAAACCATATGTTTAAAGCGCTATGATGCCAATTTCAACTGCTGTGGCTTCCTGCAAAGAATTCTGGGAGCTGTACTTCGTTAAGGGTGCTGAGAGTTATTAAGAGGCCAACATTCCCCCTCACAGAGCTACAATTCCCAGAGTTCCCTGAGAATATCAGGTATGGGTGGTAACTCCACCCTTAGCAAACTACAGCTCCCAGGATTATTTGAGGGGAAGCCATGGCTGTTTAAAGTGGCATCCTAGTGTTTTAAAGGTATGGTGTGATATGGCCTATGTTAGTAAATTGCAAGCTGGTTATGCCAAACTCTACCTCCACCACCATTTTGTGACTCGTGGTCTACAGTAATTCCCAGCCCTCTCTCAAGTGAGCCCTGGGGACAGAAGGTCTCAGAACCTTTGAATTGGGGGAAAGCCATGAGAGGCCATGCTGTTTGTCCTACTTAGAAATATTCATTTTGGAAAGGCAAGATTTTTCTGCAACAGGCCTCCTCAGTTTCTGACCCAAGCAAGCCATCTCCCAGCCATCCGGTCTACAGAACTACCCACTAACAGTAGCTCGGTCTTATCTGGATTGAGCTTCAGGACAGATGAAAGAAAGGCTTTCCTTCAAAATTTACCCCTCTTGGTTAAGGTTTGGCTCAGGGCTATTTTTTCTAGCAAAAGAGGTGCCAGATCTCACCATGAACGCCTCCCTTTGTTCTCTTATAATGACAATGGCACCCACCTGAGAGGTGCCAGAACTGAGTTCCGGCGAGTTCCGGCTGAAAAAAGCCCTGGTTTTGCCCCTTCTGATCAAGAGCCCTGTAGACACCACTGTACTTACTTAGTTGTGAATTGTGGGACTTCCTGTTCTGTAAGCAGCTGTGGCAGGAGGGATCCAGGTGCAGAAAAGCATTGAGATTGCTAGAAAAGAATAAAGGATGTCACTGAGATCTGATTTCCAGATTCACAACTTAAAGTCTAAACTATGTCTTTTTTCTGTTTCCTCCTCTGTTTTTTTTTTATTTTGCAAACGCACAACATTTGGAAGGGAGACTGTGGGTGGAAATGCTCATGGAAAAACAGGCCTTCTCCTTCCCCAAATCATTCTTGCCTTGGGTTGACTCCACTTACTCAGAGCAGACTCAATGAAAATTGATGGGTCCAACTAACTTGTCCATTGAGCTCAATGGGTCTACTCCGAGTATGACTTAACACTCAGCCATGGTTTGGTGCAGAGTCAGGGTGATGGCGGATCAGATGAAGAGTAAGGGAATTGGTTGCTATTTATTTATTGCAAAAAAGGTAAATAAATGTTCTAAACTATTAAAGGAAAAGATTGTTTTGAACACCTTCCTTTTTCGAAATTAAGGGCATGTGCAGATATACCCAGTGTCAGCACCTTTTGGGGAGCAGCTATTGCTTAAGAGCTGACCTGTTAGCCTGTGTCTGATTGCGACAGGCAGAAGTCCCCATGGACTGCTTGGTGTCTTCAGTGCTACTGCTGACAAACATGGCACGTCCGTTCGGAATTCCAGGAGTGGAGATCCTGTCTCCATGTGTTGCAGCAACCAACACTACAGGAAGATAAAGCGTTGAGAGGCAAAGTGGTTGAGAGGCAAAGCTGCTGATGCATCACCAATGTTATGGTGCCCATGAAAGGTCTCAGTAAATACCCCCTCAAAACACAATGCATGAAGGACTGTTTTCTCTTCCTGCTCAGTTCCTGTTTGCATTGACTCAGACTATCCCATGTTGAACAAGCTCCCTTTAAACATACCCTCATTTCATTGGAAGCCAGGACCTCCATTTGATCTGAACAGAGGGTATGTGCAAAGAGCTGCTCTCTGTGAGCACATGTAGCATGGCTAATGCGGGTGCCTTTTCCCATTGATGGGGAGGCTGATGGGGGGGACATACCCACACTATTTTGTGATGCTGTCTCTCTTTCTGCTCTTTTAGATGTGACAGTAATTTTGCATTTTGCCACACCACCACTGCAGACATTTTGTGACAGCACTTGCTCAAAATTCCACTGTCCTCAAAAGGTTGACGACCTGCAATCTACCTATTTCACCTCAACTGCAAGTTCACCATTTCACCACCAAATTTGGCTCTTGTCTTCACACATCACACTAAGTCAAGGTTTGCGCTAACCACAGTTTGAGCTTCCATCTTCACCACAGGCCAACCATGGTTAAGAGCTCCTCAGCATAACCATCTCGAGCTGCAGTTACCTCTGCAGGTTGAGGAAGACCCAAAACTATAAGTTTGTCAGTCCCAGACAGATCTACACTATACATTTAAAGCACATCCAATGCACATTTAAAGCACGTGATGTCCCCCAAAGAACCCTGGGAACTGTAGTTTGCCCTTCACAGAGCTACGGTTCCCAGCACCCTCAACAAAGTACATTTCCCATGATTATTTGAGGGAGGTTGTGTGCTTTAAATGTGCATCTGATGTGCTTTAGATTGTGTGGTGTGGATCTGCATCACACCAAACTACGGTTGGCACAAACCTTGGTTTGCAAGACTCACATAGCAAGTCATGGTTTCTTATTCATAACCATGGTTTGGCCTGATGTCTGACTTGAGCCTCCATCTCTGTACTAGGGGGAAAATGGCACCATGCAGAGAAGACTGCAGGACCAGAAGTAGAGAGGGGGTTACCTGATGCTCCATGGGCAGCCTGCTGTGATTTCAGATGGCTGCTATGAGGGACTACCATTTCCCCCCACTGAGAAGATCTCTGGTTCCATGGGGCCAGTGCAGACTGCTCTTCTATGGGCTGCGCCTGGTGGCATTGTTGTGTGACAGAGCTGCAAAGAGTCATGAAACAGAGGTGTGATATTCAGACAATACAAATGTTTATTTTGAGCCTTTGATGGTGCCTGTGTGTGGCCATGTTCTTTTAATCTGGGGGTTGCAAGCTCAGGATTTCCTAAAGATCAGCTGTGACCAAACAGTGTTCATGTGTTATTTCTAATAATAATATTTGGAATGTATTTTTAATTGACTTTGAGATAATATACATTAAATGAAAAAGATAAACACCACATAATGAGAAAATGTTAAACATCCTCCCTTCTCTTGCCAGAAACCAGGAAAGTATTCTTGTCCGTACTCTATTTGAAGATCTTCAGTCATGCTCATTTACTTGCCTATTATTGTTTTCCCTTCAACAGGGAGCTTGAACATCATATTACCCTAGTCTATGTCACCTAAAGGAACGTAGTTTTAACAAAGGGAAAGCTATCAGGAAGTACTGAAGCAAATGGCATGAGACTCAACCACACTCCCACTTGTCCTGTGCTTTCTAGGCATGGGTCAAGCACTTTTTAATTAATTAATTTTAATTTATTAAATTTGTATACAGCCCTTCACCCGCAGATCTCAGAGTGGTTTACAACATAAAAATACCAGAGGAAAACACAAAATACATAATGGAAACAAGAACATAGGGAATAAAAGCGAACCTTGAGGAACACCACACCAAAGGCTCCATGGGGCCAAAGAACAGTCCCCAAGCAGCATCCTCTGGAAATCTCTCTCCAAGGAGTACTGGAACCACTGCAAAGCAGTGCCACTCCCCCCTCAACTCAGACAGACTTTGTCCCATCACTTCCCCTCGGACAACCTGCTCTTTGGTGCTAAATTGGAACCAATGGCAGTCTGCAGAAAACTCAATTCAGTGCTAAACCATGGCGTTCCCAGGGCAGTACTGTTGGGGCAAATGGATGTGTGAATAAACCCATGGCGTTCTCCATGGACATGTTAATATGTGTAAAAAATGGCCACCTAGTGGCATAGAAAGTGTCTGTTTCTTTCCCCTCTTCAGTACTGCTACCTCGTGGGCTGTTCTCCATACATTTATAAATCATAAATCTGGTCCTATTATCTTGTAAATTTTGCCAAGTTATTCAGTCCACTTATTATTTCAGTGATTTATATTCTCTCTCATCTCTGGAAATCAGTCTAGGGAGAGAGAAACAGTAAGGAGATGAGAACTTGGACAGCGGCACCATAACATGCACATTTCCCTTACTTACGATTCGCTGGTGTGGCACAGCATGGAAGGGAGGCTCTCATTCTTACGATGCGGCAACATAGCAAATCGAACCTGGCTTGAGGTCTGTGATGTAGGAAGCTGTTTCTGAGCAGAGAGAGAAATGGTCATAGCTAGAGTCCTAATGGATAGTCTAGCCCAGGCTTCCCTAACTTCATACCCTCCAGATCTTTTAGACATCATCCCATGCTGGTTAACCCAGATGGTAGTCAGAGTCCAACATCTTTGGAGGGCACCAGGTTGGGAGGAAGCTGATTTAGCCCAACCCCCTGGCTTAAAAAAATACTTCTACAAGTTTCAATTATTTTTCTCACTAGGAGGAAGTGAAACAGCCGAAGGATAGTTTTGCGCTGTTATTTTCTTCTTACCTGGCTGTTCTCCCTCTGTGTAACATGTTAGAAGATTCTAGCACAGTTGTTAAAACAGATGTGGACTGCTATAAACATGTGGGAGACTTTGGCCTGTATCTGGGTCCCATGTGATTCCCCCCCCCCAAAAAAAAAAATTAACTTGCTTCAGAGAACCGACATGGTTTGCTCATCATGCTTGATGTTTATATTATGTTTCTGGACATGCTGTAAGCCGCCCAGAATGGCTGGGGTATATAATAATAAATAACAACAACAACAACAACAACAACAACAACAACAACAACAACAACAACCTTTCCTCACCAGTAATTAATAATGTTTGTGAACATTCCATGACTTTGCAAATGCTTGTCCAATGGTGGGTAGGGCAGGAGCTCACATGTTTAATGCCAACAAAATGGCACAAGGTGGCAGGCAGGGAACTCACCATGGAAGCAGATGGAAGAATCCCTCCACCATGGAAGAAATTGCTGTTCATAGACAGTTTGTTCTGGAGGGCATCTGTAAGTTTGTTCACAATTCGCTCCTGGGCTGTTCCTGAGACATCCTGGCATTAAAGAAAAGATATATGTAATAGGTTCAGTGAAGTTAGTGCGGATTCACAATTTTCTTTAGTTCATCAACTAACTAGCCAGTGTATTAGAGTTTTGGAGCCTTGGTGTAGGTTCACCTGTGGTTCTTTCCAGGTTTTTAAGATGAAAAGGCACGGTTTTCTCTAAAAGGGGTGAAAGCTTGCAAGTTTATAACTGCTTGTTATTAGAAGCAAATACCACCTCAAGGATTTCCATCTGGTCTCATGTCTACTGATCTTTGAAACGAGGTCAATAACAGGCAACAACCATTGTTCACCTCAGGCAAATTTGCAACAGACATAGGACACTTCCAGATGATCTGTGTATCATTTATCCTGATTTTCTTTGTGTAGAGGTTACGAGAAATTGCATCAACGCAAGTGATATCACGCACTTTCCAGCCAATTTCCCCAACACTTTCCTCATCACTGGATGAATCCCAAGCCGGAATTAAGATTGCCAGAAGAAATATCAACAACCTCAGATATGCAGATGACACAACCTTGAGGGTAGAAAGTGAGGAGGAATTAAAGAACCTTTTAATGAGGGTGAAAGAGGAGAGTGAAAATATGGTCTGAAGCTCAACATCAAAAAAACTGGGCCCATCACCTCCTGGCAAATAGAAGGGGAGGAAATGGAGGCAGTGAGAGATTTTACTTTCTTGGGCTCCATGATCAATGCAGATCGTGACAGCAGTCACAAAATTAAAGGACGCCTGCTCCTTGGGAGAAAGGCGATGGCAAACCTAGACAGCATCTTAAAAAGCAGAGACATCACCTTGCCAACAAAGGTCCGTATAGTTAAAGCTATGGTTTTCCCAGTAGTGATGTATGGAAGTGAGAGCTGGACCATAAAGAAGGCTAATCGCCAAATAATTTATGTTTTTGAATTACGGTGTTGGAGGAGACACTTGAGAGTCCCATGGACTGCAAGAAGATCAAACCGATCCATTCTTAAGGAAATCAGCCCTGCATGCTCACTGGAAGGACAGATCCTGAAGCTGAGGCTCCAATACTTTGGCCACCTTATGAGAAGAGAACACTCCCTGGAAAAGACCCTGATGTTGGGAAAGATGGAGGGCACAAGGAGAAGGGGACGACAGAGGACGAGATGGTTGGACACTTTTCTCGAACCTACAAACATGAGTTTGACCAAACTGCGGGAGGCAGTGGAAGACAAGAGTGCCTGGCGTGCTCTGGTCCATGGGGTCACGAAGAGTCGGACACGACTAAACAACTAAACAACAACAAAAAGTCTGATCTTCTGGGGAAGATAGTTTATTGTGCATGACATCCCATGTCCCACATGGTCTTGTTGGAGACACTGCCACGGAGGACTGCTTGGCTGGCACTGACCTGTGACAGAGCCCTTTCCATGGTGGTTCCTCATTTGTGGAATACCTTCCCTAGTGAGGTGCATCTTGTCTTCCTCACTGTTAAATTTCAGGAGAAATTTAGAAATATTCCTATTCACCTAGGCATTTGGCAGCTGAAAGACACTGTTCCTGGCCCCCTGAGGCCACGGACTGAGACAATGTTTTTAACTGTTTTTAGAATGTTTTAAAACTGTTTTTAGATTTTATTTTGTGAAGCTGTGGGTGGCGCTGTGGTCTAAACCACTGAGCTTCTCGGGCTTGCCAATCAAAAGGTTGGTGGTTCAAATCCCCACGATGGGGTGAGCTCCCATTGCTCGGTCCCAGCTCCTGCCAACCAAGCAGAAAGCACCCCAAAAAGTGCAAGTAGATAAATAGGTACCACTTCCACGGGAAAGTAAACAGTGATTCCATGTGCTGCTCTGGTTTCGATGTTCCGTTGTGCCAGAAGCGGCTTAGTCATGCTGGCCACATGACCTGAAAAAACTGTCTGCGGAGCGGACAAACGTTGGCTCCCTCAGCCTGTAAAGCGAGATGAGCGCCGCAACCCCAGAGTCGTTTGTGAGTTGCTCCACCACCCTGCACTCCTTCAGGAGCAAGCAGGGTATATAAATCAATTATGTAATTAATTTTTTTTTAAAAGCCAACCATAATTGCACAACCTGAATTTACCAGTATGTGACTGAATCCCACCCAAAAAAAGAGCAACAGTCTGGAAATGCCATCAGTTAGTCCAAATTCCTAAATTCTGAATCCACATTGATCAAGTCCATTAAACAGCATGTCAGCAACAGGTTCATTTTGTATAATCAAAATACAGGCTGAATTTTAAACACAGAACCAGCTGCTGCAACAAGCCTTACCTGGCATTTAGAGAGCAAGGTAAGTGCCTCTTTGTAATACAAAATGGCTTTGCCAGGGTCTCTCAGGTGAGCGTGTGATGCCCCAAGCCCTTCGTAAGCTTGCCATTGGCCTGGAAGGTCACCTGTGCAGAAAAGGAGGAGATGGGGTTGGAGGGAAACAGAGCAGGGTTCAGTCTGAAGAACAGACAAATGAGCCCCCTATTATTTATTTTGTTTTACTTATAAAAAATATTTTGATACTGCTCTTTGTAAAAAATATCAAAGCAGAAATAGACTATTGTGGAAGAATGAACTCTTAATTGCCTGCACAGATCCAGTGGCATAGAAAAGTTTTCAGCAGGTGTTTAAAAGTTGATACTGAAGGTGCTGTCTGAATCTCTATTTTTTAAAAGAAAAACACAACCAAGATTTTATTAAAGCTTTTTCAGAATACAATAAGGTGGGGGAAAAACTAAATAAAATCTAAATAAAAACAAAAACAGAGAGGGAACGAGAGAAAAGAAAAGGGGGAAAAACAAAAGGGAAAGGGAAAACAGACAAGAGAAGAAAAATAAAAAAGGAGTTCTGATTTTCTGCTTGTCAGTTACACAAAATAAATTATTCAAAATATTCACTGCAGAATGACACCGAACTGATCTACTTTCTGTTAGGCAATATTTCCACAATCTTCCAATGTAAACAGATCAATTCATTTTCCTTTTTACACAAGAAGTCCAAAAGGGGTTCTATCTATCTATCTATCTATCTATCTATCTATCTATCTATCTATCTACCTATTTCTTTTTAAATGTCAGTAATAGCTTTTATCTAACCAAACATACCAGCTTTGTCTCCAATAACTTCAAAAACCGTTCCTCCATATTTAACAATAATAAGTCTTTCCATCTTTGTCCACAACAGACTCTCTTCTGTGATCCTATAGTTCTTTACTTATTATGTATTCATCTGTTTAGGGACGCAGGTGGCGCTGTGGGTTAAAGCCTCAGCGCCTAGGACTTGCCGATCGAAAGGTCGGCGGTTCGAATCCCTGCGGCGGGGTGCGCTCCCGCTGCTCGGTCCCAGCGCCTGCCAACCTAGCAGTTCGAAAGCACCTCCGGGTGCAAGTAGATAAATAGGGACCGCTTACCAGCGGGAAGGTAAACGGCGTTTCCGTGTGCGGCTCTGGCTCGCCAGAGCAGCGATGTCACGCTGGCCACGTGACCCGGAAGTGTCTCCGGACAGCGCTGGCCCCTGGCCTCTTAAGTGAGATGGGCGCACAACCCCAGAGTCTGTCAAGACTGGCCCGTACGGGCAGGGGTACCTTTACCTTTACCTTTTATTCATCTGTTTGCACCCAGTTCCATATCTTCTGTGCTCATTTCCTGTTGTTTTTGCCATGGTTGATCCCTGGTTGAATGTCTATCAGAAGAGTATTCCACAGGGCTGGACCAATGACACAAAAGGCTCAGGTTCGTGTTCCCATCAAATGAGCCTTGCCAACTCAGGGAATTACAAACGGCACTCCTGCAGATTCCTTCAATGAATGAGCTGGGATATCAGGGTTAAAGCGGTCCCTGAGGGGGACCCTAAGGGGTTTAGGGCTTTGTAAACGAATGCAAGGACCATGAACCTGGCTCAGTAACAAATGGGCAGCTAGTCACAGCAGTTACATCTCTAAGTTCTGGAGGCCAGCTGCTAATGGGTTGGCTGGGATAATGGCCACACAGCCACTTGTTCTGTTGTCTGTAGGGTTGGGGGAGAAATGTGAGTCAGTTCACATTTAAAGCAAATTATCATTTCCCAAAACAATATGCAAACCGAAACACAGCTAGCCTTTGAAATTCTTCCTTATCTGAATTTTGTGATGCAGCTCTCCTGCTAAACAGTTGGTTCCAAAAAAATCCACGTTTTAAGGGAAAGAATAAAAATTGGGATATTTGTGAAAATACCACGCACAAATGCAAGATTGCGCACAAAAAATGAGTACATGTCAAAACTGCACATAGGTGTTTATTAAGAGAAATTTGCACCAAAATGCTGGTGAATTTTCATGAGGAGATATATATATATATATATCCCATTGCAAATTGCTGAACAATGTGAAGGACTGAATTTAAGACTTGACAAATGAGAAACAAAGAAATGAAATTGGTGGATCCTTCTATCCCTTGTAGCCTGATTTTCAAACTTGAATGAGAGTAAGTGAACACATGGTTATCAAATGCCACAGTGGGAGGGCAAAAGTGTAATATATATCGTTACTCCTCTTATGTATTGTGTTCCTAACCAGAGTTCTGCTGCCAGTCACGACATGTATCTTAAGTTTAAGAAACTATCAGAAGCCAGATTCCCTGTCAACAGCTCCCCCAGCTACTTCCAAGAAGAATGCAGCCTAGGGGCTTTGACCTTTTAGGTTGGCCTTAGGTAAGGTAAACAGAAACACAAAAGTGAAAGGAAGTGCCCCATGGACAGAGGCACTTGTTATTGGCTGCCAGTTCATTGTTGTTGTTGTTTAGTCGTTTAGTCGTGTCCGACTCTTCGTGACCCCATGGACCAGAGAACGCCAGGCACTCCTGTCCTCCACTGCCCCCCGCAGCTTGGTCAGACTCATGCTGGTAACCTCGAAAACACTATCCAACCATCTCGTCCTCTGTCGCCCCCTTCTCCTTGTGCCCTCCATCTTTCCCAACATCAGGGTCTTCTCCAGGGAGTCTTCTCTTCTCATGAGGTGGCCAAAGTACTGGAGCCTCAGCTTCACAATCTGTCCTTGCCAGTTCATTGCTGGGCCCAATTCAGGGTCCTCGCATTACTAATCAAAGTCCTAAATGACTTAGGCACCAAATATCTGAAGGACCGCCTCCTTCCCTACAGACCCTCCCAGGTATTAAGAGCAACAGAGAGGGTCCTCTTAGTAGTTCCATCACCCTGATAAGTTTAGGGGGTGGCCCCTGGAAGAGGCCTTCTCTGCGGCGGCCTGTAAATTGTGGAACTCTCCACAGTTGCGTCTGGCTTCTTCACTATCCGGCCTCTTTAGGCTGGCCTTTGACACCTGAGATGTGTGTCTTCAGGATGCTCCCTATTTTTCTGAATATATTATGTTTCAGTTGTTTTTAATTCTGAATTTTAAATTGTTGTAACCTGCCCTGGGATTTGCTGCTGAAGGATGGTGATAAATCTAATAATAATACATGAGTTTGGACCTGCCTTCACTGCTTTTTACAAAACAGTTACAACCCCCTTTGGCCTTGGTGGTGCAGGGTGGGAAAACACTTTCTCTGGATCTCTCTTCCTGTCTCCACACCTCATTTCTCACCTGAGTCCTTGAAGGCTTGGAGCGCATGAAGGTAATGTTCCCCAGCAGCTTCGTGGTCATCCAGTTGGCTTAGCGCATAGGCCAAGTTGCCAAAACACTGTCCCTGAGCTCTCCTGTTTCCCAGGGCACCTGCACAAAAATATCCACAAACTCTGGGTTCCATGAAGCGTTCCACCTGTTGCTGAACATTTTTTTTGTTTTCACAGGCCCCACTCTTGAGCCTCACACAGGGAGATTGGGGAGGGGGAGCAAGTGTTCCCTTTCACTTGACATCTGGGCCAGGAAAAAGCTTTACCTGGTAGGTTTTTGCCTCTCAATCTGTTGTAAAATGCACAGGAGGTGGTAATGTTCAATGCAAGATGTGTAGTTAGGCAGCTAATAAAAGGATTGCTGAACAGGGACTGAATTCTGAGGTAAAGCCATTTTTGTTTTCAAAAGAACTGCCCAGTTTTCTGACATCACCATCATATTAAGTTCCACCAGTGTACATAGGGCCTTAAAGAGATTTGTTGGCAAAAATCAACGAATCCCTGCTTCAAAGGAGCTTACGATCTAAAACAGACAACTGGGAAAACAGCAGCAGTAGTGAGGAGGAGATCTACTTGAAAAATAATAATGCTGCAAATATGAGGGGACAGTGCTCACCAACCTGGTGCTCTCCATATGTTTTGGACTACAACTGCAGTCAGCAAAGTCATGCTGACTGGGCTAATGGGAGTTGTAGTCCAAAATGCCCATGCTGGCTAGGGCTGATAGGAGTTGTAGACAGAAACATCTGGTGGGCACCAGGTTGGCAAAGGCTGGTGAACAGATATATTTTTCTTCTTTTCACTTATGCTATCTTTTATTCACTCCCTACTTGCCCAAGAGATTAAAAGTTGGCTCACGTCCTTCTAGAATTCAGAGCCTCCTTGTTTTTGTAGTGCTGTTTTGTTGCTTTCAGTAAACAGATCTCCCCACTGAGGATAGCATTCCATGCATTTGATGCCCAAAGTTCATGGTGCAATAAATCTTTACTGATTACAAGGCTCTTTAAAAAATATTAAGTGTTACTTTATCTCAGATTTCACCACTATACCCCTTTTTGTCTCTTGTTTTCTACATCACTTTGTGTGCTTCTTGTCAGACCCCATCTGTGTGTTTGGACAAGTGACCTGGGCCAGTTTGGTGTCCTCTACAGCAACTTACTGTGTAGTGAGGCGGCCCTCCGGTGGAACCCCAGAGCCTTCCGGAAGTTCCCAAGGGTGTTATGGGCAGCCCCAAGGTTCTGAAGGACGACTGCTTCTTCACACCGGCCGTCAGCATGGGTTTGGCAGAGTGGAAGAGCTCTCTCAAAGCTTTCCGCTGCCAAGGAGAAGATCTTGAGCTGGGAGAAGCAGAGCCCAATGTCATTATAGAGTTTTCCTGGGGTGGGGAGAGCGGGAGAGAGGGAGGGAGAGAGAGGAAAAACAGTATACATTGATAAATATATGAATCAATTCAATATTAAAATAGTTTTATAGGTTTGGGGGGTTCCGTCTGAATGATGCCAATGGGTCCCTTTCAAAAAGTGATCCTGTATCTGTGAGGGCAGACCTGGTGAACAGGTCCAACTAATTATATTTCGGGGCCCAAACCTGAGACCTAGGGGAGGTTCCTGGTGAGGTCACAGAGGCTAACCTTGGAGATGCAGGTTAATTGGTAGAGAGGGAGTGGAGGAAGGCAGACCACTCAGAAGGTCTATACTATAATTTGCTGCCAGCTGTTGCCGTTCTGGAGCTTGCAATCTGCATGCATAGTCATTACACACACACAAGAGTGTATGGCACTCTTGACCACTTGCAGATTCAAAACCTTGACTCACCACCTGGAAGAGGCCAGGCAAACACAACCCTATTATTATTATTATTATTATTATTATTATTAAATTTGTATACCAGCCTTTAGCAGCAGGTCCCAGTGCAGTTACAATACAAGCGCAAATCACAATATAAAAACATAAAATACATAATAAAAACAACAACAACAACAACCCAATAATCCCCCGCTCCCCAACAAATTTTAAAAGGGCATTGGATGTCAATCAGCCACAAGCTTGGTTAAAAGAGGAACGTTTTTGCCTATGGTACACAGGCTTCATGTGGCTGACCCAAACTCTTCCTTTCAGGGTCCCTTAAGACATACCCAGCAGAGCTTTGTTTGAGAGACGCTCACACAGCAAGCGACACTCATTCAACACCTTGACGATGTCACTGGCGCCATACTCTCCGCTCTGAAGCATATAGTTGCCGGCTTTGCTGAGGGCCACTGCAGCGGCTTCTAGGCTCTCGACTTCCACGTAAGCCCGGCCGGCTTCCTGGAAGCACTGGGCGGCTCGCGAAGGGTCTTCCATGCCCAGGTAGCAGTAGCCCATCTTCATGTAGGTGCTGGCCTCGCTGCCGGCCTGGACCGAGTGGTAGTGATCCTGGGCCTTGCGGAAAGACTCCAAGGCCTTGGGGAAATCCCGCAGGCCTTCGTGGGCTGCCCCAACATTGAAGAAAAGGTCCCCGAGGTGCTCCCCGGCTTCCCCTTCCTCAGAGTGGGATTTGAGGAGGAACTCCAGGCCCTTCTCCGGCTTCCCGGCCTCCACGTAGGCTGCACCCAGGTTGAAAGCGCACACCTTCCGGGCCTGAGCACTTGAAGTTTCCAAGGAGAGGGCAAAGGCCTTCTTGAAGCATGATAAGGCCTCTCCAACGGCACCAAGCTGCAGAGCCTGGTGGCCAGCTTTGGTGAAATCTTCAATCTTGGCTTCTTTCCTCAAGGGCACCTCGCCTTCCTTCTCAGGTTCCCCAGGTGCCTCTGCCTCTGCCTTTCCTTTCCATTTCTTCTTTTTCTTGTTGGGCACCTTAGAGCCCTGCCGTCCGCCTTCTTCTGGGCTGAGCTGTGCCTCCAGTACAGAGGATTCCTCCAGAGCCATCAGTGGTTGCTGCTGAGCTGGTGGGGGTCCATTTCTAGGGGAAACAGGAGCAAGAGAGACATCACGGGGAGGACATCCAATAAAGCGGAAACCTTGTCATCGTTTCATGTCATTAACAGCACTTGCAATACACCACATGTTTCAAAATCAGCTCAGGAGGTTTAAAAAAAGAGAGAGAGGGTGCAAAGCGTCTTCCGGAGACCTGGATGGATGCAAAAACAAAGTGTAGGGAAAACTTGATGTGAGAAAGCAACGGGGAAGAAGGGAGAGGAGAGATAACAACAGGAGATTGAGTGAGTGTTGGCTTCAGCTGTTGAATTTATTCCTGTTTTGCAGCCGTGAAAGAAAGAAAGAAACAGGAGCCCCTGTGCAAGAAGAAGAAGAAGAAGAAGAAACTTCTTCTTAAACACATGACTACAATAATAATAAAGGTCTATGACTCACCGAGATGAAAGTCAGTAATATTTTTCTAGTGAACGCTGACGATCTGGGATAGGACTTGTGGAGCTACAGATCACTTTTGCAAATGCTGTCAAATGTCAGCATCACGCAGGAAAGTTCATTTGGTGAAATTTTCGAGGGTTTCTTATTTAAAAGACTTTTTTATGCGCAGGCTTTCTTCGTAGAGTACAACAAACATTTTTCAAGATCATGTACATATATATCTTTCAGATGTGCAATTTGATGGAGGCCTTTTGTAGGAAAATGTAAGAAATTGTCACCATGCCAATCTCCCAGTCTCTGCAGAGCAAACTCTGGCCTCCCTCCCTCCTTCCCATGATGGCTTGCGAGGATTCAAGTTTCTTTTCAGTATGCCTGAGACATGCTGACTCTCTCCATGACAACCAGCTCTAACAACTGAGGACCCACATCTCTCTCTCTCTTCCCAAGGTTACCTGTGATGGTATTTGCATGCAGCCAGTCTCCTGTTGCTTTTTAAAGACACAGGTACATTCTTATGAGGTGCACAGACTTATGTGCCTGGCAGAAGCATGCAAGTGTAAACAGAGAATTAGCCAGACCCTGGGGGGGGGGGGTGGAAATCTACCTATTCATTTTGGCGTGTTTATTTGGATTAAGCCTTGGTTCTTAAACCAGTGTCTTAGACCTTAAGAAGACATCTGAAGGCAGCCCTGTACAGTATAGGGAAGCTTTTTAATGTGTAACATTTTATTATGTTTTTATATGTGTTGGAATTCACCCAGAGTGGCTGGGGCAACCTGGTCAGATCGGTGGGGTACAAATAAATTATTATTATTATTATTATTATTATTATTATTATTATTATTATTATACCTCTTTGGTCACATCTCCTGCTGTATGATTTAGCTTCTTCTGTCTGAGGACCCAAATGCAGGGAATGCTACTTTAGCTCTTACATTTGGGATCTTGGGGACATCCAGGGTGCAGCCTGAGCTCTCCTGCCTCAGGTTGCGTAAGCAGAGAGCAGTGGGGGTGGCAGCGCCTATTACTGGCTTTTATTGACAGCATCCGCTCCCCCTTTCTTTCTCTCTCTCTCTCTCTCTGTGTGGTGCTCTGCCTTGGTACCCCCAGGCTGGGACTGAGGTCAGGTGTTTGTATTTTGGAGTCCCAGGAGGAGGAACTGGATAGCAATGTGCCCACATTTGCTCCCATCTAGACTTAGAAGGTAAACTTTTTGCAAAGCACCTCCTAACAAAAACTACCAGCAATCATGGGTGTAGCCAGGGGGAGCAGTTGCCCCCTCTAAATCAAGTAACTAAATAAAAATACTCAACTAACTGACCAATTGAATGGCAGATAGCTCTGCCCTCCCGCTAACAAAAGTCCTCCCCCCACCGCCGCAATACCAGCGCCCATACCAGCGATGCTCAAAAGATTTGACACGGCATTCTAGGAAAGAGGTTTTTGTGTGATTCATGTAAGGTTTATGCAAATGTAATTTGTGCAAACCACAGACCAATCTGCGAAATCCCTTCCAACGCTACAATTCTATGATTCTGTGAAATGAACGAGCCGCAGAGGGTCCCTAAATTTATGATTAAAATGACCCAGCATAAGGTTGTTCACGCGGAGGGGACGGAAGAGCTGCGTTTGTGCAGGGATAGCAAAGCGGGCAGTCCCGGCTGTGGCGGCGAGCGCCTGAACTTGCAGCCGTGTCCTCAGAAACCTAGGCTAGAATGCACTGGGCATTTGTTCTAAGGAGGGTGTCGCTTCTCGATCTCGTGGCTGAGATCAAAGTGAAGTATCTGGGGTTTTTTTTTTTTTTTACAGTTTCACATTTTGTTCACACCTAGAGAATATACCAGATATTAAAGAAATTTTTGAAACTGGGAGATGGATTTGTGGCTTGCTCCACGCACTGAACCGGGCATTGCAGTGTTTCCAGGTACAGTGCCGTTTCTTAATTTTGGTTTAAAAACAGGTGAGTGAGTTTCTTGTTTTCACAAGTGTTATGCAGAGTTGTTCTTATTTTTAAAAAAGTTGTGGGGTGAACGTAGGGATTAGATTGGTAGTTGACACCTTTTCCTTTTTTTTTCTCGTATTGGAACTTTAGCAAGCAGTCCCTCCTTTGCTTTCTGCTTTACATATGCATATAAAGATAGCGAGGACTGAAAATGGGGACTTCAGACCACGAAAGCTTATGTGACAATAAATTTACTAGCCTGATCTTCTTTCCCGTTTTTACTTCTTCTCAAGCAGGCCTGACTAGTTGGAGAACCTCTCTCTTTTAATCAGCCCATTTGAAAAGGAAAATGACACCAAGCACGATTATGCGCGCAAAGAAACTGAAAATACTGGGAGAAATACTCGAGACTGTAGCGAAAGGACGCCCATATGTCCGTTTGTCTCTGACAAACAAGCAACAAAGAGTCTTGCTGCGCCTTAGGTGGCCCTCCGGAGATAGTTTGAGGACTGCAGCTCCCATCAGCCCCAGCCATCGTGCCTAATGGGTAGGGATGATGGGAGTTGTAGTCCAGCAGCTGTTGGAGCCCCGCAGCGGGTTCCCTGGTTTCTGGAAACTGGGGAGCTCGAACACGCTTTGCTCCTCCTCGCTTCCCGAGCTCTCCCTGCAAACTCCGCCCGGGAAGGCGTACAAAGCATCCCGCAATGCAACTGCCATGGCTGGGCTCACCAAGGAAACTACAGGTCCCAGGATCCTCCGCGGCGGCCTCAGCTGGAAAGAGAAGGAAGGGAGGCGGCGGGAGATTCAAACTTCCAGCGCGGAGCTTGCTTGGCTCCCCCAGAGGAAGCGGAGCCGCCGGAGATGGAGCAGACCCACCAGCGCGCGGGGGGCGGGCAGGCCCGACCCACCTGTGAGTTGCCCGTCGGGGTTGGGTTGGGCTGGGCTGGGCTAGTGGGGGTCGGGCGCACAAGCCCAGAGAGTCGAAGGTGGGGGACCCGGGGAGGGGAATGTGGCACAGATATCTATTTGTCTGACTGCATTTCAAATTATGTCGCTTTTTTCTTTTGCATCCCTGGTGAGTGATTTAGGTACAATCCTATACACTCTTTGAAGTCATTATGAAATAATAACTATGATTCTATGAATTCAAGACAAGGAAACGAGATCCATACTTAGACCACACCTTTGTGGGTGGGATCCACCGAAACGCGACGAGCTTTCAATCTTCCCAGAGCTATTTATCGGACGAAATATGACATAAAAGGGGAAGAGCAAGGGCGGGGGGACTTATTTAACCTGAAATCTCTATCTTGGACCTGAGCCCCTGTGTTTGACCTCATGGCTGCAATACTCAGCCTAATTAAAAAAGGCCTCCAAAGTCTCCCTGTGACAGGGAGGAGGTGCAGTTGAAGTTAGTAAGGCTTTACTTCTGAGTAAATGTGCCTAAGGCAGTTCTGGGGGAGCCACAGGGATATGCCCCTGTTCCAGGTGCAACATATTTGCTTACCATGTAATTCTATCCAGGCATATCTCTTTGGAAGCAAGTTCTGTTTTGTTCAATGGGACTTACTGCCAGCTTAGTGTGTGCAGCCATCTGCATCTCAAAATACTTTGCATTCCACCATTTACAGATTTTTCTTCATTTCTCTTGGTATGTATCATAACTTAGAAAAGGTGAATGAGATTGGAAGTTTATTTTTATTGTAAAATCAGCCCTTAATAAAATTAAGCAGTTGTTAAAACCTGTTTAGCTCCCCATATTGAAATTTTGGGCTGTTGATTTTTACCCATGGACTCCTTGGTCCCCCTCACCACAAAATCTCTGTCTGTGGACCAGCAGAAAAGCAAATAACTTTGCTGTGTACTCAGAGGAATTAGTTGCTTACCTTAATTGGATTGACAAGCATAATTGTCATAATAAATAATATGAAGCTACCTTATACTGAGTCAGACCAATGGTCCATCTAGCTAGTATTGTCTACCCTGACTGGCAGCAGCTCAGGCAGGGATCTGTCTCTTTTCTTTTTGCAGGGGTGGGGGGAGATACAGTGCATGGTATGGCCACTGTAGGAAAGGATGCCAGACGAAATGGATGTTGGATGTGATCCTATCAGGCAATTCTTTCATTGATATTTATCCACTCTCACCCAACTGCCTATGAAGCAATGTTTTGTTAACTTTCCTCTTAAAGCAGCAGGGTGTGTGTGAAAGAGAGCGTAAGCACACAGACACACCACACATACCCCTCCTACCGTGCAAAATATCTGTTTACATGCTTTCAAAAGAACCGTTAGGAATGAAGTGAGTGCCTGTGAAATGCCTTGCCAGTTTGGCAGCAAGGATACAGTTTGAAGTGAGTGAGTCATAACATTGACTGGAGCTGTTTGACTTATGCTTCTGTTTTCTTTTTCTTTCTTTTTTCTTTTAATGGGCTCCTTTCCATTCTGGAGGAAAGATTTCCTACCTTCTCCAGACCTGCATTTGCTTTCTATGCCAACAGGACAGAGGCTGTATATAGCATTGCTGTTAGAGCACAGCTAGGCTCAAAGTTGGTGGGCAGGAAGCTGTTTCTTGAGACATTCTCTAAACAACTCTAAATGTCCAGAGCTGGTTAGGCTCAAATCTTTTCATGGGAGATAATACTAACCCCTGGTGAGTTATCTTTTAGTGGCTGGTAATAACGAGGCACGGTGCTGGAAAAGCCTGAAGGGTGCTTCTTTGAAAAAAAATAGGTACAATAAAATCTGGCAAATAGCACTTGTTGAAACTATTAAAATAAAATTGGCATAAGATTTGAAGCATAAAAAACTGTTTTACAACTGATTGGTGCAGCTCTGTTATGCACATGCCTAAAAATGAAAACAGAGGACTCCCTTCACAGTATACAACTTTGCGGTTAGCAGAATACACTGTTTATCGCCTCCTATACAAACATTTACTTTTGGTGTCAGCATGGAATATTCTACTTTATGCATGTATGATGTTATGAAATGTTATAAGAATCTCATTCATATATATAGAGAGAGATATTCTAGGCCCTTTAGAGCTTCAAATGGCCAAGACCAGCTCCTTGAATTGATTCCAGGAGCAAAGTAGCAACCAGAGGCTGCTATGAGATTGATCATACGTCACCAGTCAACGCCAGTCAGATCTCTGAAAACCTCAGTTTGAACTGAGTGTGCAAATAGCAGTTTTGCTTGCTTTCCCCAGATGAGCGCCTTACAGCGGATGAAATGGATGAGAAGAGGCACCAGAACATCGCCTACCAGTATCTCTGTCATCTAGAAGAAGCCAAGCGGTGAGGGTCCTTGTGGTCGGGTGAGGGTCTAAGAGGGCCCTAAATCAGGACAATGAGGGAGCTTTGTGCTCAAGTGGGGATTTGAACCCAGGTCTGAGGTCTCTAACTACTACACTGCCATACCCTGTAGGACAAGGCACACTAGACTGGATGGGCCTGCATTGGTCTAATCCAGAAGAGCCTTCCTTAGGTTCTTCTGCCACTATTGCTTAGGGGGCATGGGGTGGGGTCTGGAAGGACCCCGGAATGGCTTTTGAAGGCACAAGGGGACAGCCATTGAATAAATCAGGCCACCTCTGGGCATGTGTGCCGGGGAAACAAAAGGCATCCTTTCCATTGCTCTCTGCATATTTCAGCTGGATGGAGGGCTGCTTGAAGGAGGATCTGGCCTCACCAACTGAACTGGAGGAGAGTTTGCGGAATGGGGTCACTCTGGCCAAGCTGGGTCATTTCTTTGCGCCTGACGTGTGTCCCTTGAGGAAGATTTATGACCTTGACCAGGCCCGTTTCAAGGTGAGTGTCTTCCCCTTGCTGATGCTCAGCTCACAACCATTTTGCCTCACTGGGGCTGGTGGGAACTGTAGTCCAAAACATCTGCAGGGCACCAAATTGGTGAAGACTGGGCTAGATTGAGTAATGGTGGGACTCTGCAGCAGGCAGCTTTAGCTTTGATTTTGATCAGGAGTCTGCAGTTTTTTCACTGGCTCTGTTGGGTCATGTAGTTGCCAGTATCTTCAGTTCCTCCTGCTGCACACCAGTCTCTTGCTTTCTCCTCTCTATCCTCCACCACTCAGCTCTGAGGTTGGAGATGGAAAGGGTAGGGGGCTTGTTGGGTTATTGTTGCCCACCCCCCCAGTCCAAGGCTCTCCAGCTGCCTTGGTTATGCAACACTGCACACGCCCCCCACCCAAAAGAAGGTAATGATCCGTGTGCAACGGTGGGGTTGTGACTTCCACTCCCATCTGCAGCTCCAAGACTGAGACCAAAGCTGGGCTCAGTCGTACTTACTGGAGGGCAGTGTGTCCCTTGTCCCAGAGAGCAAAAATATAGACCTTCTTTTTATTTATTTCTGTTTTATAAGCTTTTTGTTTTTGTCCAACCCTTTATAAACTCCCAGGGCAGGCTACAGCAATAGAAAATTATTTTAAAAGTTACAGCTACAAAAGACACAAAATCATTATTAATGGAACAGAATAAAAATTCAGCATACAAGGTGGGTGCGCAAACATACAAATCTGATCTATTTCAGAGGCATAAAATCTGAAATACTTTCAAAGGAGAGGTATCAAAATCGAACATTGAAAAGCTGCCGTAATCAAAATAATAAGGGAAGAAGTAGCTATTTACCTCTCATTCTGTGTAAAATACATTAATAGAGATTGGTGGTTCTGCTGCAGTTCACTTTTCCTTATAGCGGGCAGAATTTCAGGAGGCAAAGCAACGCACAGCAAGTAATAGCAAACTCACAGTAAATATCCTGTCTTCAGTCCTATCAGATACCACAGAGTCAGCAATCAAAATTAGCCAGGTGCCAGGCATGTTTTGTGACTTGCACAGGTCCAATTGCAGCCATGTGGAGATCCCAGGCTGGCAACTGGGGAAAGCAAAATGCCACTTACAGAAAGATCTGGAACATTTTCCTTGAAGCTTGAATTAGTTTTATTCTGGATTGTTTTATTTGATGCTTTAATGTGTTGTAAACAGCTTTGAGATTTGTTTTTTAAAATATAAAGCGGTATATTGAAATTGAAATAATAAATACTATTAATAATAACAAGTCGGGGAGAGGGGAATGGTCCTTAGGTATTCCATTGTGGTGACCACAGCCTAGGTTTAAGGTGCCATTTGGCAATTAGATTATATATCTGAGTTTCTAACACTGCACACAGTAAAGTGCAGAGAGATGGCCCTGGGTTTTGGTTCTCAGGCTGCCCCAAATGAAGTGCTTCTTCTTTCCCTCATTCTAGGCCTGTGGGCTGCACTTTCGACACACGGACAACATCAACTGCTGGCGGGATGCCATGAGCCACATAGGATTGCCCACGGTAATGGATTCACCTTCTAGTCTCTTGGTACCTAAAAAGGTTGCGTTAATCCAGCAGCAGGGAAGCTCCAGCCTGCAAGCCCAACATGACAGAAGTTTATAAAATTACGCATGCCATGGATAGAAATAAGTTTTGTCCCTCTGTTGTGTAACACTAGGACTCATGGGCATCCAATGACTCTGAATGTTGGAAGATTCAAGGTAGATAAAAGACAGTCCTCCTTCTATAAAACTCACTCCCACAGGAGGCAGGGATTGTCATGAGACAAAGGTTCTTGAGAGCAGAAGAAGCAGTAAGGCCTACTTCTTCTCAAGCCTAAGCCTGCTAATTGTTAACAGCAAACTGCCAAGTCACTGTGACTCGGGTTGTTATGTACTGAAGTTCTCACCCTGGGCCAGATACTGTAGATAGTTATGCAAATGAAGGATCGAAAGTGACGTTCAGTGATTGGATAGTTTTAGAAAGCTGTTACAGTAACATGGTACTGGAGCTCTATATAAGCAGGCTGACTGAGCCCTTCAGTTCAGTTCAGTTCTAGCCTCTGAATAAAGAAGAGCTGTTTGAAGAATCGCTGTGTCGTCTGATATGTTCACCCACAACTTAACACGGGTGATAACTCATTCTCCATATAAAAGTAGCCAGTCTCTCTATGGGCCTCAGTCAGAGAGCTGTATAGATTGTGTATAGAGTTGTCTGTGGAATAGTGCTGTTGTTGCTATGAAAAGCTAAGGCAGACACAGTTGCTCCAGGACTCTAGTAAATCACTAAGACTGTGCCTCTGTGTATGCTCTTTAACTATGCTGTTTCTGAACAAGTTTATTTTCTTCAGTAAAGTTTCATTCTGTTTATAAAGAAGACTTTACTGTTGCGCGGCAGTGATGGCCATCAACCTAGATGGATTTAAAAGAGGATTAGACAAATACATGGAGGAAAAGCTACCAATGGCTACTAGCCAGGATGGCTATGCTCTGCCTCCACGATTTATTTTTGGTGTCAGCGTGGAATATTCTACTTTATGCATGTATGATGTTATGAAATCATACATCCACAGTCGGATGCTGTAAATGCTTCCAAATGGGTTTCCCATTGGGGCATCTGGTTGGCCACTGTAAGAATAGGATGCTGGACTAGATAGGCCATTGGCCCGATTCAGCCAGTTCTTATGTTCTGGTGAGTCTCTGCATTTGGCCCAAGAGGTGGGCAATTTTGGCCAAGTCACACCCACCTGCGCTACACCTGTTGTACATATATGACATCAGGTGTTGGGCAGGTCAAGATGCATCCAGCCCATCTGTCAAACTTGACTCATGGGAGGTTGGCAGAGATAAGGATTTGGTTTGCTGGCTGGAACCAGTTCCTCACCCCCATCTTACTCCTGTGAATAGTAAAGGTAGCTGGGTTGGGCCCTATGAAATAATTCCAAAATCTATACTAGTGCCGTGTTTTTTCAATTTACGCCAACCTAAATATTAGCAAAAATAAAGTGCAGCCTCTTGAGTCCTTCAGGGCTCTTCATCAAGCTTCTATGGTGTCCGAATTGGTTGCCCTAATAAAAAAGGCATTTCCTTGATGGGTGTTCTGAAGTAAATCTTTTGAAATTCCACTTCTGTTTTCCAACAGATCTTTCACCCTGAAACAACAGACATCTATGACAAAAAGAACATGCCTCGTGTGGTGTATTGTATTCATGCTTTGAGGTAAGGCGGGACAACCTTCGTACAGGGGCTGGAATTCTGACTGTTCTCCCTCCCACACCATGGATTGCAGTGCAGGGAGTATTAGAGTGCAATATAATATTGGGAAATGTGAGATGAGGATAAAAAAAATAAACGGAAAATTATCAGACAAGCTGAGGGAAGTTCTGGAAAAAAGGGTTTAAGTTAAAAATGGATGTATAATTTTGTAAAAATGTTTGGGTTTTTTTTGATGGAAAATCTAATAAAAAATATTTATATATATAAAAAAACATGCTCACAGCAAAAAAGGAAGGGGGAAAAAAGAACCAACTTCCACTACTCTTGAGGAGCCACAAAAGACTTGCACTGCAATCCATGGTGTGGGATTACCTTCTTACATTCCCACCACATATGGTAAAATGTTCCTTCTGTCTCCTTACACTTCCAACATTTATTACATACTTTATACATTTTACCCAGTTTTACTGGTGCTATATACCATCTATATAACATCTTCATAACATTTTCCTTAATCGTTGTACAAGCTGTAAACTTTAACCCATCCTTTCATAATTTAGTCCATTTCTCAAATTCAATATTATATCCGAAATCTCTAGCCCAACTAATCATTACAGATTTAACCTCTTCGTCCACAGTATTCCATTCCAACAATATTTTATACATTTTAGATAAAATTTTCACTTCATTGTTTAAGATTTCTTGTTGAAATCTAGATTCTTTTTCAGAATATCCCCTCTCTAAAACCTCTTTTTTAAACATTTCATTTAACTGAAAATAATGCAGCCAATCCTTAACATATTCTTTTACTTCTTCATATGGTTTCAATTTCCACTTATTTCCTTCCTTTTTTAATAATTTCTCATATGTTATCCATCTCCCGCTCATATTTATCTTTTTAATACTCATAACCTCTAATGGTGATAACCAATGTGGAATCTTTGGTTCTAATACATTTTTATACCTATTCCAAACTCCAATCAAAGATCCTCTAAAGATGTGGTTTTCAAACCCTTTATGTATTCTTTTTTTATCATACCATGAATACGCATGCCAACCAAATCCATTATCATAACCTTCTAAATCCAATAATTCATTATTTTCTAACTTCATCCATTCTTTCAACCAACAAAGACATGATGCTTCATAATATAACCTCATGTCTGGCAGGGCGAAGCCTCTTATTTCTCTTGCATCAGTTAATACCTTAAATTTAATTCTTGGTTTCTTGCCCTGCCAAATATATCTTGATAATATTCTTTGCCATTCTTTAAATATTGTCACTCCTTTTATTATTGGTATTGTTTGAAATAAAAATAACATTTTTGGTAGCACATTCATCTTTATTGTTGCAATCCTTCCCCAAAATGAGAATTTCATTCTACCCCACACCTCCAGGTCCTTTTTTATCTTATTCCATACTGGTACATAATTATCATGAAATAAATCAATACCTCTGTGAGCATGTTTTGGAGTCTCTTGGATCCTTTGTGTGTGCACAAGCAAATCCAGATTTTTTTGTGTGTCTTCCCTCCTAGTTTATACCTCTTTAAACTTGGGCTGGCTCCCCAGATCCAGGATTTGTATGGGAAAGTCAAATTCACAGGTAAGGAGGAGAGTTGGGTGTTTCCCTTGTTGACACTTAGTTTGTGTGTTATGGAGCAGATGGAAGGCAGCCACTGACCCTGTGTTTGTTTTCTGTTCACCTGGAAATCCCAGCCGAAGCATTGTGCTCTTGGTGGCTGCCGCTAATTGAGTGCAACGTAATGAACCTTTTCTCTTTCCCTGTCCTAGAGGAGGAAATAAACCACATGAAACGTGAGCTAGAGAAATATGGTCTGCAACTTCCATCCTTCAGCAAGATTGGTGGGATCCTAGCTAACGAGCTCTCAGTGGACGAGGCTGCAGGTAGATAACATTTGTGGAGGAGGAGAGGCCATTTGTGAGAACCCAATGGAATCGCCATGTTCAGGGGCAGTATATCTCTCTGTACCAAGTGCCAGGGAGAGCCCCTGCCTTCATGCCCTGCTTGCAGGCCTCTCAGTGGCAAGCAGCCAAGCGCTGTTGGAAACAGGATACTGGGCAAGGTGAACCTTTGGTCTGACCCAGCTGAGTTCCCGTTGCCCTGCGCCAGAAAATGCAAGGAACAAATTGTTCCTCTGAACCAGCAGGGGAGAAATCAAGAAAAGAACAGGTGGCCCAGAGGGATAGCCAGATACAATGGACTGGTTGGATGCAGAGGAATAGTGGGAGGAACCAGCTGGGGAACTCCAAAAGAAGAAGGCTCAGAGCTCAGGGATTGATGATGGGATGGCGATAAGTGATCAGAGGGAGAAGACTGGAAGGAGGTGTTGTAAGCTGAAGAGGTGACAGGGTTTAGTGAGCAGGAAGAGGCTGTGGCAGAGAGGAGTCCAGAATTGGAGGCAGAAGTGGAGACTGGAAAGGAGAGAGACCAAGATGCAGAGGTGCTGGTGAAGAGGCATGGGTGTCTCCCCCTCCTGCTGCAACAACCTCCCCTCCCTGTGATCTCCCAGAACCAGGAGAGGCATGAGGTGGGAGGAGCAAAGGCAAGAATGCAGACAAAGTCTCCTGATTGCTTGGGAAACACCCTGGAGAGGAGGAAAATTAGCCAGCTGTGGGGAGATGGGGAGCTTTAGCCTTGGCAACTGCTTCATGGGAGCAAGACCTGAGTTGCTGTGCTCATTAGGCCTGACACCCGTGTGTAAATCCTGTTTTGCCAATAAAGAGTTAACCCCAGCTTGCTCAGTGTGATTTACTGCTGGCTCCCTCATGTGGCCACCATATTAGGTCACATCTACATCACACATTTAAGGTACATAGCTTCCCCCATCCTGTGGGGGTGTCTGCAAAAGTGCACTGAACCTCCTGATTATTCTATTCCAACTGCAATAATGAGCTCCACACAGCAGCTGTTCTTTGTTTCTTTATTGTTTGTCTTGTTTTCGTGTTGCATAAACACTTTTTTTAAAAAGCAGGTTCCAAGATGGAAACTGTGCTGTGTCATTGTGGGGCAGAGGGCGTTTGGCGTTTGTGTCTTTGCTGCCTAACACTGGACTTTGCCTTTCTTATTCCCACCCCCTAGTCCACGCCGCAGTCCTGGCCATCAACAAAGCAGTGGAAAAGGGGGTTGTGGAGGAGACCGTCCTGGCCTTGCACAACCCCAATGCCATGCTCTCCAGCCTTCGGGAGGGCTTCGGGGCCATCTACCAGGAAGTACTCTACCTGGCCAAGGCAGAGAAAGCCAAGAATGGGAAGAACCAGGTAAGCAAAGGTTATCTGAGGTGGAAGTGGTCACACTGATGCATTTTGGATAAATGTAGTGGTGAAAGTGGTGGTGGTGGTTTTATTTAGGTCATTTGTATACCGCTCCATATTTCGAAGAAATTCTGAGCTGTTTAGAATATCATAAAAATATCACTATATACAATACACACACACACACACACACACACACACACACACACACAAAATCAACGTCCACAATTTAGAGCCCCACAGAATGATTGGCTAGAAGAGATGCTCTTAAAACAGACTTTGCCAACCTAGGGCTCTCCAGATGTTTGGGACTACAACTCCCATCAGCCCCAGCCAGCACAGTCTGGAGGGCAACAGATTGAAACCAAAAGTGTCGCCTTTTTCTTCTGCACACTCAGCCTCTACAAGAAATCCCTGACGGCGAAGATATTTATGATCGGTGCCTGACCCAGGCTGAGATACAAAGCAGCATCAACAACGCAAATGGTAAGCAGAACGGCAGCCTCTCTGCCCTACTCAGGGTGACCTCTTTGGAGTTCAGCAGTTCAGTCTAGATATGGCGCTTAAGAATGATTTGCCCTAAAGCAGCATTGGCTCACCTGTGGCCTTTGGGGTGTTTTTGGACCACAATTCCCCGCCAGCATTGACCTTGGGACGGTCGCAGGTTCCCCATCCTCCCCCAACTATTCTTGAGAGCCCAAATAGTGGAGGCCGAGCCATTGTGGCTAGTCGCCATTGATACCCTTCTTCTCCGTGAATCTGACTAATCCACTTTTAAAGCCACCCAAGCTGGTGACCATTGCCTCCTGCAGGAGCGAGTTCCATAGATTAACTGCACCCTGGGAAGAAAAGAAAAACTTTCTTTGTCTGTCCTGAATCTTCCAACATTCAGCTTTGTTGGATGTGCATGAGTCCTGGTGTTATGACCGAGGGAGAAAACCATTTTCTCTATCTACTTTCTCAGTGCCAGCTTCTGCCATGTCCCAAATTGGGACCCATATCTCTGTAATGACAGGTGAAGCTTTATTGTACTCAAAGGCCTGTACAGGCAGCCTTCAATTTGCATGCGGTTGATGCCCGCATGACCGCACACATGAGCTGGAAGAGGGGGAAATTGCTTTCTGTGCGCGATGACCTGGAACGTAACCCACTGCCTGTATTTTGAGATGCAGCTACTTGTAGGGGTCTTTTTTTTTTTAGCACCGCAAAGACCCTATAAAGAGGAGGTCCCTGGTCCCCCCCCCCCGGATTAAGCATCGGTGCAGGGTAGGTGCTGTACCACTGCGCTATGGCCCTGAGAAGAGGGAGAAGCGATTTGCTTTTCGATACATAAGCACTCTTCACGATTACTTTTTATTTTCTGAAAACATATAGTGAAAGGTGCTCTGGAGCTGGTGGACGATGCCCTTGAGGAACAGGATCCCCAGGGGTTGTACTGCGCTTTGCAGGATCCTGCCCTTGCTTTGAGGAACCTGCGGCGAGAGAATGTGGACTGGTACTTGGATCAGCTGAGCACTGACCGGGAGCAGAAGGCTCTGGTAAGGCTCATTTGGCTTGGTGCGAAGGAGGGGGAGAAGAAGGGCACTTGTGAATCAGAACTATTTCCCCCCCCCCCCAGCTGATTGGCCACAATTCCCAAGGCAGGATTTATAAAGTATTATTGATTCTAATTCAGTGTTTTGTTATCCCTGGTATACGTGATTATTAACAGTGGTCCTGTGACCTTCCATAACAAGTTTCTCCTTTAATTCATGTAACGCTTTGGAAATTCTGTATCTGATATTTTGTAAAGGCCTCTGGCTATGTACAAAGAAGTTGACTGACAGTTCCCAAGGACAGAAGCAATCTTGTTCTGGACACATCTCTAAATATGCTTGCAGGCTCCTTCTCCACATTGAAGCAAAAAACCCTTTCTGGAGACTTTAGCTCAAATTTTGTGCTAAGGTAGCCTTTGCCAACCTGGTGGCCTCCAGAGGTTTTGGGCTACCTGGGGCTGATGGGAGTTGTAGTGTGAAACCTCTGGAGGGCACCAGGTTGGCAAAGGCTGTTGGAAGAGCCTTTTCTCATTACAATTCTGGCTCCGCTGCAGAGGCCAGGCTACCGTTGGGCTTCCGTGCAATGCCTTAAACTGCCGAGTTGCAGTGAGATTCCCCAGCCAACCTTGTTCTTTCCAGCCAATCACGCTCCCTATTAGCTTGCATTTAAGCCATCCTTTTGCCCTTTTTCTCAGGAGCTGGGCTACGCGGACTTGCTTGAGCAAGAGGAAATCCAAGCTGGGCTTTACGTGGCCAACGAAAGAGGAGATCAAGAACGTGCTGGTGAGTGAAGATCTGCCCTTAGGACTGAGGGCTAGTGAGTGGGCCCTGGGGGTTTAGGCATATTCAGAATTCTTCTGTGTGTTGTGCCTCAAATGATTGATTTGGGAAATTGCCAGAAACCATTCATTCCTGGGGGAACTTGCTGTCTGGCCATTACTTTATTTGTAACATGCAGAATAATTATTAGTGTATTCATTTGTTTAGGGATGGGGTGGTGATGAACCTTAGGCCTGTGGGGTTGTTATGCATGGAAGGGGGATACTCTGTCGCTGAGCTGTGGTTGGTGGATGGCTCAAGAACCCAATATACCCTGTGTATACCATGTGTGGCAGCCTAGCTGTGGGATGCTGTGCGCTCATCAGCCCCCCTGGTTTTGCTACCCACTTAGGAGCAGATTTTGTCGTCAAGCACCAGGTTGAGATGCATTACCAGAGATCTGAACTCACCTTTGTGAGTCACATACTGAGCAGGATGGGCCCTTGGCCTGATTGAGTAGGTTCTCCTGGTGGTCTTTTTTTAAAAAATTACTTAAAAGTTTATTGGGTACTGCAGAGATTTGCCAGAATACAAGTAACCATGAACGCGTGCTAGAGAGTTGCAACATACCCCCAGGAGCTGACCAGTACTGTACTCATTATGGCAGCAAGTGGACAGAATTATTGGCTGTGCAGCTTGAATAATCTCTCTGCTATCATTGCAATTCTTGGTTATCCATACCATCTGTTTGGCCCCTTTGACAACTGCTTGAAACTGTCTCTTCACAAAGCACTTTTGATCACAAGGGGTGCATTAACAGAGGACCCGCAAAGGCGTTACTTTACCTGGGCGAGGTTAGTGGCAGAAAAATATGTTAGAAATTGCAGTTAGAGAAGATGCAAAGTTCCACTGGAAGAATATGAAGAGCGGGGAGAAATTTGCTCCATATATTTTCAATGTTTAGATTTCAGTGAGGATCATTTCAAGACTCATACAGTTGTACCCAATTTAAGTTGTGTTTTAAAAGTTTTTTTAATTATGACAAAGTAATAATCATAAAAAGGGACGCGGGTGGTGCTGTGGGTTAAACCACAGAGCCTAGGACTTGCTGATCAGAAGGTTGCCGGTTCAAATCCCCGTGATGGGGTGAGTTCCCGTTGCTTGGTTCCTACTCCTGCCAACCTAGCAGTTCGAAAGCACATCAAAGTGCAAGTAGATATATAGGTACCGCTCCGGTAGGAAGGTAAACAGCGCTTGCGTGCGCTGCTCTGGTTCGCCAGAAGCGGCTTGGTCATGCTGGCCACATGACCCGGAAGCTATACGCCGGCTCCCTCAGCCAATAAAGTGAGATGAGCGTCGCAACCCCAGAATCGGCCAGGACTGGACCTAATGGTTGGGGGTCCCTTTACCTTTAAATAAGAATAAAAATGTGCATCCCATACCCAAGACCATTCCATTGCAACCATCCAACCTCCCAAAATTTCAACACCGCTTGCAATGGTTTGACCCCTTTCCGTTTTAACAGTCCTGGCATTCCTATGTTCTTATCTTACCCTACTAACACACAGTGACACAGGCCGTGAGCCGTATCAACGCCTCCATTCGGAAAGGGGTAGCGGAGGAGACGGTGCGCTCCCTGGCAGACCCCGAAGCTCAGCTGCCGGATGTCTTCCTCTTTGCTGCGGGGCTCTATCAGCGAGAGCTGTCTGCCCTTCAGCGGCAGCACCCGCAGGTGAGTGCAATGCCAGGGGCCTTTCCTTGCACAACAGCCCTGCAGTGCTGCTAGTCTACAATAGAAAGTGTCCTTTCATATTGTATCACAGCGTGGTATGCTGGCCTGACAGCCACTGACAGAAAGTCTCTCCTGAGGGTGGTGAATACAGCACATGACATCATGGGCTGTCCCTTGATGACATTGCAAGGGATTGTTGCCTTAGGAGAGCGAGAAAATTTCTCAGGGATGACTCACACCCCGGCCATCACCTCTTTAATCTTCTACCCTTGGGCAGGAGATATAGAAGTATAATCAGCTGTACCAACAGGTTAAAAAATAGCTTCTGTCCGTGGGCTGTTAGGCTGTTGAACGGAAAATTACATAGCAAAATTGATTTGCGAGGTGGTGTGTTGTTCGATAAGAGATTGAGTGTTTGCGGGGGAGGCTTGTTTAATTTCATTGTACACAGGTTGTACAATGACAATAAAGGTATTATTATTATCATTGTTATTATTATTGCTGCTATTGTTGCTGTTGAGTTTTGCTGTCCAGTAATGGCTGCTACCACCCTCCCACTCATGCTTGCAGCCCAAATGGGAAAGAGCCCTGGCATGTGCCAAAGTGATTACTGTACTTTTCCGTCTATAAGACACCCCCTTGTATAAGACACGCACCCCATATTCGGGGACTACATTTAAAGAAAAGGAGGGGAGATGGCCCAAAGTTGTTGAGCCTCTCACCCAATGCAGCTGCAAGCAGGAAACATTCCCTAGATCATTTCCCGCACGCAGTGACATCGGGTGAATTTGTGCTCCCACCAAAGAGCTGGCTGGCGGTGCGCAGCTTCCCCACCCCACCCATGCAGCTGCGGGCAGGAAACACCCCCCAGATCGCTCGCTGCGGCATCTGGAGAAGCCACACTCCCACCAACTGAATGACTGGTTCGGTGCTTCTCTCCCCCCCCCCCATGCTACTATCCGTGTATTGGATGACCCCAGTTTTTTGACTTGATTTTTGAGTATGGAAAAATATGGTACTTTTTTTAAAAGGCTGAGCCAGTGCACTGTGCAGTCCAGCCTGCTCACAAATTGCTGGGAAAAGCAGGGCTAGCTTCCATTAGCCTTCTGCCACCCAAGATCAAAGCAGCTTGCTCATTTCCCTGGTGGACCCCTCTTAACTTCCTAAAGCCCAGGAGCCCTGAGACCATCACACCCTGAGTTTCCCAGGCAGCTCCCTTTTCTGAAGAATCCCCCCGCCAAACAATTTCAGGAAACACACAGCATTAAAAAAAACACCCACAAAAAGCTATTGCATTTAATTCTTTGTGAATCTCCTTTTTTCTGCAGGGGGAGTTGGTTCAAGAGGAGCTGTTTGTCGCTGTGGAGATGCTTTCGGCAGTGGCACTGGTCAACCAGGCCCTCAAGGACGGAGACGCCTCCAGCTTCTGGAGGAGCTTGGTCAGCCCTGCTTTGGGTCTGTCAGAGATAGAAGAGAGCAATGCGCAGCGGTAAACCCACTTCCCCCCAAATCTCTTCTCTGTCGTGCCTAGTACTCTGGTACCACTATAAACAGCCTTGGCTTCCCCCAAAGAATTCTGGGAGCTTTAGTCTATTAAGGGTGCTGAGAGTTCCCCTCACAGAGCTTCAATTCCCATAATTCCCTGGGAAGAGGGATTGACTGTTAAACCACTCTGGAAATTGTAGCTCTGGAGATCTTGAGGCACAGGCTGGTCTGAAGTTCTGCAGGCTTTTAAATATCTTAGCCAGCACAATCTGTCACTAAGACCCTGGTACTCAAAAGTATTTTGAGCATAGAGGCTTTATTCTTAGCTGCCTTGGTTAATAAAGCATAGATCTATCAACCACTATCCAATTCAGAACACATCTTTACTGAGCTCATGGTTTGATTGGAGTGAAACAAACCACGAGCCCCAGTTCAGACAACACACTGAGCCAAACCGTGGCTTAGCCCCAGGTAGCACAGCAGGAAGGAAATGGAGTAAAACGGCTTCAGTCTCCTCTCTGGAAACTTGTGTGTTCATGCTAAACCATGGTGTGGCTTAGTACTGCATATGAAACGGGTCAGTAAGAGGCAACAGAAGGCATATGGGTTTGCATTCAGTTTCTACCTTTTGTCTATAAACATTCTGTTTGGCTGCCCGCTGCTGCATCTTGTTGCTACTTTGTCTAGTTGCTATATTAGTCTGAATGCTTGTGTCATATGTTTTCTGAATTTCAGAATGTGGAAATTCTTATTTAAGTCACTGATTTCAATTGGCCTTTTCATCTTGGTGATTTTAAATCAGTGACTCATCTAAATTGATTCATCTGCTTTCAAGCACTATCAACTGGGGCCTTTCTCCATGTGCCCTCTCCATGGGAGGTCAGGAGAGTGGAAAAACAAGAGCAGATCTTTTCAGTGGTGGCTCCCCTTTTATGGAATGTTCTCCCCAGGGAGGCTTACCTGGTGCCATCATTACTTACTTACCTTTATGCACCAGGCAGAAACATTTACTTTCCCTCAGGTCTTTGGCTTGTAATTATCTGTGGTCTCCTTGAGCGGGTGGGATGTTTTAATCCTGCCTTTTGAAAAATATGAATATGTTATAGATTTTTCTCTGTTTTGTTTTATGCTGGCTTTAATGTACATGTTGTTTAGCTGTTATTTTATCTGTAAGTAACCATGAGACTTAGGGTATTAATAAATATCATCATTATAATTATGTACGGTAAGTTGTAATTTTACAACCAGAAACTTGTCCTTAAAAACTGCCCAATATTCCTTTCAGCACCTCCAAAGAATCACTTCCTATAAACTACCTGCCATGTGCACAAACCTGGGGAATAGCTGCTTTTTTTTCTAAAAGGGGTGAGGCAAAGACGACGTCTTGCTTTTTTGTTTTTAATTTCTCAGTTATTTTGACGACTTGTCACAATGGAAGCAACGATCTCGGGACACAAAGTTTGACTTCCTGAGCTGGAACGACATCCAGGCTTCAGTGAATAGTGTGAATGCCTCAGCCCAAGAAGAAAATAATAGTAAGTCACCTTTCACTTTTCAAAACATTTTCAGTTCTGATTTTAGTGATGTGAATGTGAAACAGGCACTGGAGGCCCTTTAGGGAAGGTCTGCAGCTCAGTGGTAGAGCATCTGCTTTGTGTACAGATGGTCCCAGGTTCAATCCCCAGTATCTTCAGGTTTAGCTGGGAAAAGACTCCTGCCTGAATCCATGGAAAGCCATTGACAGTCAGTGGCCAGGTTTGCATGACACTCTAAACCATAGTTAGACTAAAATGTAGCCAAGCTAACCTATGGTTTAAATGAGAATGCACAGCAAAGTAGTACACGCTGCTGAAACCCCGGCCACTCTGCTGCTAGCGAAAGCGAAGCCATGGTCTGACTTAGCACAGCATCTGAACCTGGCCCCATGGTTTCTCTCTGAATCACAAGCCCTCTTTCGGATGTAATGCGAAGCCAAATCATGGCTTGTTTCTCAGCAGGAGCAGGCTTAGAGCACAGCACTCATGATTTCAGCAGTGTACACCAGCATGTTGTGTGTTCACATTCAAACCATAGTTCCAGTGGTTTAGAGTGGCATGCAGGTGAGTCCAGTATGGACAACTGATGGTCTGCCTCAGCATTAGGCAGCTTCCTGTGTTCCTAAACCCGACCCTCAGAGGCTTTCCATACAGCACCCAGCTTAACCCCAGTTTCCCCACTGCCACCACCTCCAAATTATGTACACTGGCTGCTTTCTCTCAACTCAGACACAGCCAAAGGATTGCAATCTAGCAACATCTGGAGAGCCAGAGATTTCATAGGTGGTGCTGGTGGAAGTCCTCTGGGACAAGTTTAAAGGGCTTGGAAAAGCACATTGAAAGCCCAAAGATCAGAGCTTAATACGTCAAATGTAGGCCTATAGACTACTCCATCTTCGAACTGAGCTTGGTCAAGACGTTTTCCCAGTTCTCCTGAAATCTCCTTTTTGTCCCCAGAAATCCTTGCTGTTCGACTGATCAACGAGGCTCTGGAGCAGAGCAGCCCAGAGAAAACCCTCAGAGCCCTGCTGCTTCCTTCTTCCGGCCTCTGCAATGTGACGCTCCCCATTGCTAAGCGTTACCATGATGTTTTGACCCGCATGCGGAAGCAGAAGGCCCAGGTAGGAGAGGAAGGAAGAGGAGAATGAAGTTCAGGTTCCAGGGTGGTGGGGTAGGCAACCACACTAACTTCTTACAGAATTCTCTGGCTCTCCAGAACTGTGAGACTTCATTGCAGAAGTTGATTTCCGGAAGCCTGTTGGAGACTATTACGGCTTCAGAATGTGTGTTTATGAATTCACATAAACTAGACTGAATAAACTGGCATGAGGTGGGGATTAGGAAGTTTTTTGTTCTATTCCAGTATGTTTTGACTGGTGCTGTGCATGTTTGCAATTCCATCTTTAAGTCTTGCCTTGCTACTTGCATCTCTGAATTATTATTTATTTAGAGCGGCTGTAACCCTTCTCTTCAACCAAGAAGGCTTCCAGAATGGCTGACTTAACAATCAATTGAAAGTAGACAGTCCCTGCCCCTGCAGGCTTACAATCTAAAAAAAAGCAACACACAATGGAAAATGACAGAGAGGGAAGGGGGGTGGAATCAAACTCAGGCACCAGTTCTTAAAGAGTTGATCTTATAATGACCAGCTGGCATAGTTCAGGGGCAGGAGGTGTTTGATGCAGGTGGGCTGGGCTTTCAGTAAAGGTGATGGAATGAGCTCTGTTTTCTATCTCTGCCACTGATGGAATGACTGCTCCCAGGTAACAGTCAAGGGAGAGGAGGCCTGATGGGGTTGGCCTGTCAGAGCAGTCATGGTGATGTGAGCTTGGCTTCCTGAAGTGTGTGTGTGTGCTTGTGTTCTTCCCTCTCCTATTTTATTCTTGCAACAGTCCTGTGAGGTACACTCGGTTGAGCGAGAGTAGTGGGTGACTCAAAGACACCCAGTGAACATCAGAGTCAAGTGCATATTTGACCCGTGTTTCCCCCGAGAAACAATTCTGTGATCATTTTTATCTTTCCTATCTTAGATGGCAGGGGACACCGGAGCTATGCTGTGGTGGGAAGAAATCCAGGAGGGCGTCTCCAAAGCTAACCATGACACTGAAGCTGCAAAGAGAAGTATGTGCGCCGTCTGGGTCTTCCTGGCTCAATTGGATCTGCAGGACCTAAAGGGTGGTCCTGTCTGCTACCATTTAGGGTGCCATGAGGAGGCCTGAGCAAAGGGGGTGGGAGAAGGCTCAGGAACAAGAAAGCCTGGGCAAACTCACATTTTGCTCCTACAAGGTGTTACAGCAACCACCAAGTTGGATGGCCTTGAAAGAAGATTAGACACATTCAAGCGGCCACTAGCCATGATGGCGAGGCTCAGCCTCCTTTGTCAGAGACCATATGCCCAGGGGTGAGGAACCTTCAGTCTGCAAGCTAATCTTGGCCTGCCAGTGGGTTAAATCTGTCTGCCACAAGTTTTTCCCCATACCACATCCACTTGATCAAGTGTGAAGGGGAAGAGAGAAAAAGAGGTGTGTTTTGCAAGCAAAGGCAGCTTAAAGGATTTTGCAAAAGCACCCTTTGAAGGAGGTGGTGGAGGCTGCTTCAATGGGCGCTTTTGCAAGTCTCCCCAGGCTCCTCTTTTAAACACTGGGTTAAACGGGAAGCCTCGCAAAGCCGTGGGTATGATTTTGACAGGTGGGCAACCTTGCTTACCTGTCAGTTGTGCGATTTCATGATGATAACATGTGATTGGCAAGTTAGCACTTCCCACCCATCTTTCATATACCAATCCTGAAAAGGATCTGGCGCTCGGAGCAAAAAATGTTCCCTACCCCTGCTGTACGCCTCAGAATACCAGTTTCTTGCAATCACCGGTGGGGAGAGTTGGGTCCTGCTTGTACATTACCCTGGATCTTTTTATGAAGGGTGATTTTTGAGAAATGTTTTAAATAAGTACATTGAAGTAGTCAGGTTTCTAGTCCCTGTGGGGTGAATCTGGACCAATGCTTTAAAATCTTTTGCCTTTGCCATCTGTCCCACAGTGGCTCTTGGCACCGCTGCCATCAATCAAGCCATCAAGGAAGGGAACGCGGCACAGACAGTCAGGGTCCTGCGCAATCCGGACGTCTCTATCTGTGGTGTGGCGATGGAGTGTGCTGCCTCCTACCAGGCCCAGCTGAGTGCTCTCATGGCTTCCAAAAAAGCCACAGGTAAAGTGGGATATGTGTGTCACTCCCCACCCACATTTTTTTGTCATTAACCCTCAAATTCAAGGATTTGAAAACTTGCACTTTCTTACAACAGTGTCTCTGGGGGGGTCTTTAATTCTAACTTTTTTTTCGTTTTTTAAAAACGTAAGCTGCAGGGAACTCCAAACTACCTTGGGTCCGGCACAAGCTGAAGGATGGGGCAGAGTATTACTTCAGCCTGCAGACCTTTGAAGGCTCCTGGGACCAGCCTCGCCCCTGTGCCCTCAATGCGGAGCATCTCAGCCGGGAGGAAATCCAGGTCTCTCTCTTTGTACCTGTGAGCTAGGAAGCAGAACGGAGGAGTGAGAGGCTCTGTATTGGCCACTCGGGTGGGGCAGCTTTTCCCACCTGCCGTACCCCACCCTCGAACTCAAAAGGGAGCTGCTGCCAGAAGGACAACTGTGAGGGATGAGAGCTGTTTTGGGGGTGTCTGGGTTTGCCATCAGGAGGTGCTGGTTCCAGCTGCCTTGCCCCACCCTCCATCCCCATAGCAACCTTCTGAAGGGAGTCGCTTAATGACTATTCTGATTTTACCTACTAGCAAGCTGTATGTTTGGTTAAGTGTGTGAGTGTGTGTGTGTGTGTGTGTGTGTGTGTGTGTGTAATGCTAAATAAACTGCAGGAGCCTTTGGTCCAATCCAGTTGGCCTCTACAGGGATAGCAGAACCTCCATGTCCAGGGGCAGTCTAGCTCTGAATACCAAGTGCTGGGAGAGCAGGCTTCTCATTGGGGCGCATCTGATTCAGAGCAGAGGGCTCAACCAGATGGGGCCCCTTTCGCCTGATCCAGCAACTAAGCTCATATGATGATCTTCTGACCCCATGCATCTCTCTGTGCCTACAGTCCACTGTTGCCCGGGTCACAGCTGCCCACGATAGGGAGCGTCTGTGGGAATCGAGCACTTCGCTGGTTGTGAAGCTGCAGGCCCAGATGAGGGGCTTCCTGGCCCGGCAGGAGTTTGCAACCCGGCGGAGCTTGTGGTGCAAGCAGGTGCCAGCCGCTCTCAAGATCCAGGTAGGAGAACACAGCTGCCCTGAACCTAGACTTTTAAGAATTGTCCTTTTCGTTGTGTCCTCCCCCCCCCCCCAAAAAAAAAAATTAAATCTGTAATTTTGATGGCTTTATGTTGCATATTTTTCAGATAACAATAGTAAAGGTTTTAATTCATATAAAATCAAAAGTACAATCGATTAATCAAAGCTACGCACAAGGCATAGGAGCAGTACAGAAGTTTGCATTTTCCCAAAAAACCAGAGAGCAAATAATGCAGAAAAATAAAAGAAGCAAAATACAACAAAAGCCAAATTTCACAATTTGGTGGGAGAAAAGATGTTTTGTACTGAATTTGACACAGAAGAAATGAAATCCCACCAAATGGCATAGAAATGTTCCAGGTTTTCCCTGCCCATAGAAAGGCATGATTTGTAAATTATTTTCTCTGCAGTAGCCAGAGCCCACATATTCTTGCACCCCAACGGGAGTGTCAGGGAACTGCCATCGGAGCCAAGGGTGGCGCTGAGGCTCCCTAATGATGATGCTGGAGAGGGAACCAGCAGAGGGAGAGAGGACGCTTCCGCTGGGGAAGGAGATAGAGGTGACACCAGGGAGAAAGGGGAGTCCGAGGGAGCTGCGGAGAGAAGGCTCCAGGACTCTTCCAGTGAAACCAGAGGGGAGAGCACAGGACCTCCTCTGGGGACGCCCACTCTGCGCAGACAGCTTTCGCGCAGAGAAGGGAGACGACGATTGGGTGTGAAAGAACTCTTATGTTGGAAGAAATTCAGGAAACGCCCACTGACGGATTCTTCCAGTGATTGAGACAGTCATGGTGTACTGACTGTCAAGCCTGGGGGGAAAGTTTTGTCCAAACTACTCAGCTCGGAGCAGTTTGCGCTTTACGCACAAGCAACCCCATACCCCATTACAGGGAGGTTGAAGCCCCATCATGTCTTCCATTCCCTGACCAAAGAAATTCTTGCTGCAGGCATACATCATACTTTAAAGTTGTTCTTCCCCTGTTATGAGGCAGCTGATGTGGGTGTAGCAAATAATTAGAAACCCCACCTTTGAATCTCATCTCTGCCTTGAGTTCACACCTGTGCTGTGGGGGCAATGATAAGGCTCAGGAGCAGAGCACCTGCTTGGCATGCAGAATGCCCTGGGATCAATTTCTAGTGCTTATCAATATTGTTATTATTTAAAGGTTCAGGTTGGAGGGGTTGTGAAGGCCCTCCTCTGCACTGGAGAGTCTTTGTCAGTCAGCACAGCCAATTACTGGGCTCTATGGGCAAGAAGTCTGACTCAGGAACATGGGAATTAACTGACAGGCACAAGGGTGGCTGACCTTCAGTCTGGGGGCCTTCTCTGGATCTCTGAGCAAAATTTGCTTCCTCAATACCCCCACTAGTTTGGGTGGGCCAAAAGGAAAATTAGACGAGGGCAAAGTGATGCAAGATTGGTCTGACGACCGGGGAAGTGGGCATTCATCTGTTGCTTGGGGAGGGGGGCAATTAGGTCCTCTCCTCAGTTTGTTCAATTTAAGAGTTTCTCTGTGTGGTGACTGCCAGGAATTCCAGGAGCAAAGTATAAAAGGGAGCTGGCGGTTAATAGCTAGCGGCTGGCGGCCTGCCCAGGATATTTCGCAGAACTTGCCCAAGGTGTTTCTCATAGCATAGATAAGAAGGTGCTGATAGACTCTCAGTAGGTTGGTAAGTTTAAAAGTAGAAAAGTGGAAAAAAAGGGAAATTTACTTCCCTGGGTAGCAATTGACGCTAATTACAGTCCTGCAATCTGCGGTGCTCCGAAGCCTCCTTACTAAGCCGTTGCCATCTTGGAACCGCCGCCCCCCTCCTCAGTGGATCTGCACAGATCAACGGGGGGGGGGGGGAGACTGTCCTATGGGTATGAGGAGAGTGTGGAGTGGCCACACTTGCTGTTGGCCACACCTGCAGATGACCTGCAGCCACCAGGTTGCAGGTGGCATTCAGACCAGAAAAAGTTTGCCCCTGTACAGTGTCTTGTTGTGACATTTACGTGAAGCACCTTTGAGCATTCTTAACAGGTGCATAAATCCTGGGTATTATGGGGGATGCTGCCAGCCCAGAGGTGGAGGAATCTGCTCTTTGTGGAGTGGGTCCTTAGGTTAGATGCTCCAAAATCATAGAATCATAGAGTTGGAAGAGACCACAAGAGCCATCGAGTCCAACCCCCTGCCAAGCAGGAAACACCATCAGAGCACTCCTGACATATGGTTGTCAAGCCTCTGCTTAAAGACCTCCAAAGAAGGAGACTCCACCACACTCCTTGGCAATATCACAGCTGGGAAGAGCTGCAGCTCAGGGGTGGGGCACTTTGGATCCTGGGTTTGGGTTCCTGGGCTGGGGGAAGCCCCCAGAGCCTGCTGCCCCTTAAAGGAGGTAGCATTGGGCTAGAGCAGCAAATTTGACTTAAGGCCATCATGCAGTGGCTGGGACCAGATTTGTATCCCGGGCCTTTTTCAGCCACAAACCAGTTCCCATGCTGTCTCCTCACAGGCTTACTGGCGTGGGTACCAGCAACGGAGGCGTTACCTGGAAAGGCTGCGGCATTTCCAGAAGAACACAGGTGCTGTCATCAAGGTATTTATTTTATTCCTATCTTTAAAGCCCACCTTTCGCTGTCACCAGCACCAGTATTTTATGGGCCATGAAACAAACGATAAACCACCAGATCAGTTGCATGCCTGTCCATGTTTATTTGTTAACAAAATAAATCAGGTTAAGGGGAGAGATACTTTGGGGAGGGAGGGTGTTGCCTTTCTTTTTCTTTGACTCGTCATCCAGAAATGGTCTTCTCACACCTGTGCTGTTCCTGCTGCTGTGTTCAGATTCAAGCCTGGGTACGGATGTGGCGAATACGCAGACGATATCGACAGAGGTTGGCCTACTTCAGGAAGAATGTGAGTAGGTTGTGTTCCCCCCACACACACCTGTGCACAACAGCACTGTAAAATTGCCTTGCTGGGTCACACCAAACCCATTTTTAGCCATAGTCAGCCAGGTGCTCCAAGATAGTCAGTGGTGGTATAGTGGTTATTATAGTTGTTGTTGTTGTTGTTGTTGTTGTTGTTGTTGTTGTTGTTGTTGTTGTTGTTGTTTTATTATTATTAAAATTTTGTATACTGCCCTTCATCCAAAGATCTCAGGGCGGTTCACAGCATAAAAATACAGAATAAAGCCACAAAATACATCATTAAAAACAAGAACGAAACCAATAATCCCTCCTCCCACAAACACATTTAAAAGGCCTTGGAATATTCATCAGCCCAAGGCCTGGTTGAAGAAGAATGTTTTCACCCGGCACCACAAGTGCATAACAAAGATGCTAGATGAGTATTTTATAATAATGTTTTTAAATGCTGAAAGCTGCCTTGAATCCCCACTTGAGAAAAAGTTGGGACCTAAATGCATTAAATAAATAATAAATATACCCACTGTGATTTTGCAACTGCTGTTTGCCACCAGGATGTTTTCGTACCCCTTCCCTGCTCCCGCATTCCAACCACTTTCCCTCTTTTGACATCCCTCGACAGGTCAAGGCCGTAATCAAAATCCAGGCATTTGTACGAGCTAACAAGGCACGAGAAGATTACAGGATGTTGGGTAAGTACCTGGGTTTCATGCAACCTGAGTTTGCAGACTGGCTTGATTGGCATGTAACACTAAGCCGAGGTTTGTTTAACAAACCATGAGTTAGCCACAAGTTGTCAAACAGACCATTGAACGTACCATGGCTTGGTTTTCCCCCTTCCCCAAGGTTTGGCTTATTCAGCAGCTACTCTTGCCTTGCCTTGTGCCTTTGTAGCTTGGTGAACATCTGAGGTGGGGCAGCCAAACAAAACCATAGCTGTACTGAGTACACATGTAATACCAAGCCATAGTTAAAGCAAACCAAGGTGTGTAAGAGAACAAGAAACTATGGCTTCAGGTAATGGTTTATTGGCAGCAAACAAACCATAGCAAAACTGCTGAGCAGGGTTTGGACCGGGAGTGGGGTGAACTTTGGACTCAAAGCCCTAGTTAGCTCCATCAAGCTGTTTGGGGCCAATTGTGCCCACCTGTCCCATACCGGATGGTACATTTCAGGCATGGGAAAGCGGAAGAAGTTTGCTCCTAATTCCTCTTTTGAATTAAAAAAGCATCAACCTTTTGATGCAAATGAATTCCTCCTTTGAACCTTCAGCTTGAATTTAAGAAATGCAAAGGAAAAATGCTCCTTTGCTATTCAAAAGATTCTGCAGGGGCTTCCTGTCAGCACCAGTCAGCTTACAGCAAGCTCCGTTGAGACTGGTTTAACTACAGAGTTAACCCACTGGGAACTACGTAGTACAGCTGACCCCAGCACAAAGCAGGGCTTGTTGGGTCCCCTGACTTCATGGTGACACCAGGCCTTTGGCAGATGGGTGGACTTAGCACAGGCTTGGCCAGTGTGTCTGCATTTAGGTAATAACTATAAAATTCGAAATTGGCAGGATTCTGCTCCAAAGGTTGGAGTCTTTATCTATGGCTTCAAAACTCTCTACTTACCCAGACGTGTTATATTATTCTTGGCATTTGTTTTTAAAATCTATTGATACTTTTAAATATTTACCTTCATAACTTACTATTTATATAACTATTTTTCAATGACTATTTCATACAGCTTCGTGTAAACTGCTTGAGATTTCTTATAAATAGTATATCAATCTTGTTATTTATTACTGTTATTATTCTTATTATTTTCAAGCAAACCTCTCCCTGGCTCCTAAACAACCTTGGAAGTCCATACTGAGCCTTGACTAAGATCAAATAAATATTATTCAATTGGCCAGGATTTGGTGTGTGTTGATGTTGGTTTGGCTCAGCAGATTAACAGTGTGTGTAGTTCAGCGGCTTCAGTATTGGATCTAAGGAAGCTTCACATTTCAGTATTTTTGTTGTTATTCTAACCCATCTTCCAGGCTTTTTGTACATAGCTAAGTGTCTTACCAAGGATGTGGGGAACCTGCTTTCATGTGATGTACTTGGACAAGAAGTCTTACTCTGAAACCGACCAGCCTCTTTCTCTCTCTCTCCTGCTAGTACACAGTGGGAAGCCACCTCTCAGCATCGTCCGGCGTTTTGCCCACCTGCTAGAACGCAGCCAGCGGGACTACTGGGAGGAACTGGAGCTGCTGGATCTCCAGGAGACTGTGGTGAGGGGAATCCGCTTCAACCAGCAGCTGGAGAGCGACCTCAACCTCATGGATATCAAGATTGGATTGCTGGTCAAGAACAGGATCACCCTCCAGGTCAGAAGGGAGCAGCAGATCCAGGGCTGGTGCCAATTGTCAGGGGCCCTTGGCACGGTGCCTCCAGTGGGCCCCACCCCAATGTGGCTGCCCCTTCCTTTATTCATGCAGCCACCACTGCCAGAGCAGTGGCAGCCACACCATTTATCCCCCACCTCACTGGGGCTCCAGGTGGCATTTTAGATCTTTGGGGTGTGACATTTTATTTAGGGTGAACTAAAATGGCAAGTGGCCACCAAGGGTGGGAACCAAGCTAGGCACCCATCCAGAAGCAGCATCACTACCCACCCACCTCTTAAAGGGCCATCTGGGCTCCTCCAATGCCAGGCTTCCTCCTTTGCTCAGTCCTTCTGCCCCTTGCTTTTCTGTTGGGGGGTGGCTTTTGTGACCTCCAAGGGCATGCTCTAGAGTAGCCTTTGCCAGTCTGGTGCCCTCCAGGTGTTTTGGAGGGCACCAGGTTGGCAAAGTCCATGTTAGAGAAACCACATATCACTTCTGCTGTGGCCAGTTTAGTTTCCAGGCAGACAATTTGTGCTGTGGACCAGTTAAGGTCCTGCTAATAGTACAGCCTCTTCTGATTCTTTTTCTCTCTCAAAGAAGCTGTTGCCATTTAATCCATGATCTTGCTGACCAACCTGTTTGCAGCCTGATTTCTCTGCCATCCAGGGGGATGTAGCTTTGAGCTCAGTAAGAGGCGAGTTCGTTTGTTGTCGGTGCTCTGCAAACAAGGGGGGAATGCTTTTTGTGTGTGTCTATCAGTCGTCAACTCTTCCCCTTGGCAGGAGGTGGTCTCTCACTGCAAGAAGCTGACGAAGAAGAACAAGGAGCAACTCTCTGATCTGATGGGCCGGAGCAAAGAGCAAGGGCTGAAGACCCTCAGCAGGGAGAAGCGGAAGATCCTGGAGGCATATCAGCACCTCTTCTACCAACTGCAGGTCAGCTGGTGACTTCCTATGCAATACCCAAGGCAAAAAATAGTATTGTCCGTTCTTTTTATTTCATAAAATTTATGTACCAGGTGATAATAAAAAAACCAGCAACCTCAAAAGCAATTGGGGTCTGTGTGGCAAGCTAGTTTAGGTCTGCAAAGGGCGATCGCATCATATGCCCATTTAACTTGTGGAAGTTCAACCAGGGGCAAAGAGAGCTTTTACACTCTCTGCCTTGCTTGCACACCAGCTCCAGAAGCCCCGGGATGCTCACATGGGGGTGGTGTTTTTGCGCATATACACAGAACCCTTGGAACTGAAACCCCGCATAAGATGCGATCGTACTGTACTCAAATTCCCAAAGCTGTCTTTACACTGTTAGCCTTTCTTCACTGTCTTTTTTGTGATAAAAAGGTTCTTGTTTTTGTTTTTCAGCCTCCTTAATAAAATATTTGCATTTATTTCCTTGTGCAGCATGTTAAAAGGGAGCTTTGGCCCTGAATCAGGTACCTCGTTGCTTGGTTATCTGCTGCTGAGCCATTTGTGGGCTTGGGGCTCCAACAACAAGGAGTGAACTGTTAGGCTTGTTTCTGGGCATCCTTGGGATTCACAAGCACCAGAGCCATCGTGTCCTTGACTCAGGATTTGAATGACTGCAGGGGGTAGCGGCAGCACTACCCAGCAGGGTTGGTTTTCCTTGGACATCGTTTCGAGCTTTAAAGTCTCACCCTCACTTATTCTGTACGTGTTTGCCCTGCATGGGACAACATTTTGATCCCTACTGCCAAACTGAGGGGTAGAGAAAAGCCCTTCTCCATTACATGACACCAAACATTTCTTCATAGTTAAACTATGGAACTCCCTTCTGCAGGAGGCACCAATGGCTCATCAGCCTACAAGTCTTTCAAAAAGGACTGAGCAAATTTATGCAGGGGAAGGCTCTCTATGGCTACTAGCCACAATCAGCTTCCACAGTCAGAGGCAATAAGGCTGAAAGATTTTTGCCTATGAAAATCTCTCTCCTCCCAGACCCACCCAGTTTATTTGGCTCGGCTGATCATGCAGATGCCGCAGAACAAGTCCACAAAGTTCATGGAGTCTGTGGTCTTCACCCTGTACAATTACGCCTCCAACGCCAGAGAGGCCTACCTCCTGCTCCAGCTCTTCAGGAGCGCCTTGCAAGAGGAGATTGAGTGAGTATCCTGTTTCTTGATCCTACGTTTTCTCCCTTCTCCCCTTAAGGCTTCTGCCTTCCTTGTCCTGGTTGCTGACAGCATTCTCGCCTTAGTAAAGATGTCAGCCTCCCTTTCCTAGGAACTGAGTCAGACCACAGATCCATCTAGTCCCAGTATTCCCTTCCCTCACTGGCAGTGGCTCTCTGGCATCCCAAGCAGAGAAGGGTCTTATCCTATCACCTCATCCCTTTTTAACTAGCGATGATGAAGAGGACTCTGTATGAGGTGCTGGTTTTGTCTTCTAACTGGTTATTTCCGAGTGGCTTGTCACTCTGCCACATCATTTGCAGTGGCCTGATTTGGTTTATTCTTGCTCTAAATAAATATGCAGTAGAATGACCTGTCCTTTGTGGAGGCTCCCTGGTGTGTCTCCGAGTGAGTCACTGCTCTGGTGGAACCTGAGAACCCACCCAGATCACTGGTATGCAGAAATATAGAGAGGGGGACTAATTTGTTTCTCTTACTAGCTCCAAAAGTAGACCTTTTTTCCAGGTGTAAAAAGGGCATCGGACGTCAATCGGCCAAAGAGGAACGTTTTCTCCTGGTGCTTAAAGGTGTATAATGAAGGACCCAGCCCAAACTCCCTGGGGAGAGCATTCCACAAACAGGGAGCCACCACAGAAAAAGCTTGTGCTTTGAGTACTGTGCTCATGTTGCATTGCAGCTCAACTGCTCCTATCACGCTGCATTCTTGCAGGTCGAAAGTCGATCAGATCCGTGACATCCTCACGGGGAATCCGACGGTTATCCGCCTGGTGGTGAGCTTCTACCGCAACGCCCGTGGGCAGAATGCCTTGCGCCAGATCTTGGAGGGCCCCGTGCAAGAGGTCCTGCAAAACAAGACCCTGAGCATCCGTACCAGCCCTGTGGAAATCTACAGAGGGTGGATCAACCAGATGGAGTCTCAGAGTGGGCAGAAAAGGTCAGGAGGAACGTCTGTATGTGTTTTTGTATCTTTTAATTCCGCTTCATTAAAAAAGAAAACATTGATCTATGTGACTCTTCACAAACAGGTAAATATTGACAGAAGCATAATATGGCGTGATCTAACTTAAAACTTCTTCAAACATAGGCGTTCCGCAGGCCGAAAACTGTTTTATTCCAGAAGCCTGCCTAGGCATATAATTTGTTTTTGAAGTGTGACTGATTCTTATTTGTGTTATCCTTTATGTATATTTGTTTTTCAGTAGGCTTTGTGGATTTTAACTTCATTTTTATCCATAATTTTATTGTTTACATCGCTTTAGAGAGCTCCTGGATTAAAAGGTGTATGAACTTTCTAAATAAATAAAGAAAATCTTCCTGCAGAAGTCAAATGATGTTTTGGGAAGGAGGGGTTGAGGGGTTCTCTCCTTATCCTCCCTGGGCTGAGGGGGAGGTCAGAGGAAGGAAGTGGTTGAATTGAGGGTGGGTTACAATAATTACAAGGTCCCCTGGTGAACTTTGTGGCCTAGTGTGGGATTTGCACTCCCACGTCTAATCTGCCACCCTGAAAAAAGGGGCATTTCAACTCATGTCTTTCTTGTTGTTGTTGGTTGGTTGGTTTTGGATGAGGCCTGGAATGCATTTGTGTGTTTCCACAGCAATCTCCCGTACGATGTCAGCCCTGAGCAAGCCCTGGGTCACCCTGAGGTGCAGAGGAGGTTGGACATTTCCATCCGCAATCTCCTGGCGGTGACGGACAAGTTCCTCTCGGCCATTACATCTTCTGTGGACCAAATTCCGTATGAATTTATTGTTGTTTCGTGTGTGTTTTTATGATTCACTTTGCTCGGTCATCACAGGGAAAAACAAGATGGCCGCCCAGCTTTCCATCCCGTCTTAGAAATCCAGCCACCTTACGCTGCTTCCCTTCCTTGAGTTTCTGCGTCATACAAGCCACCAGCCTTACACCCCTCACCTTGCAGGGATTCTCCTCCCTTCTCCGCTCCTCACAACCCCCCACCCCACCCCATGCCTATGCTTTCTGTAAACCTAGTGCTAGAATTTGTCTTTAAAGCATAGAATTTATCTGAGCTCCCCAGGTGCAGAAGAAGTACTGAGGAGATAAATCAGGGTCTTGTATCCCTATGAAAATGATGGTATATTGGAATATGAGCTACGGTTTTCACTATAATGGGCACTTTGTTCTCCCTCTGCCCTCCCCTCTAGTTATGGGATGCGCTACATTGCCAAAGTCTTGAAGACGTCTTTACGAGAGAAGTTTCCGAATTCTACAGAGGATGAGATCTACAAGGTGGGCATGTTTATGGCCTTGAGGGATGGATGGCCGTAATCAGCGGGACAAGAGTTCAAGTTGCAGTTTCTGGGGCACTTTAGTGTGGGCCAAACACTTGCTGCAGCCGTGCCAGGAAGTGACTTTAAGATGGCTGCCACACTAGCCATTTTATATTCTTCTGGCCCTCGGCTTCTCGAAGGCAGGACTTGGGTCTAAGATTTATAATACTACATTATGAGTACTGCCTGTTGTCCTGTTTTTAATCATTCCTTTAAAAATAACCAGAGGGAAATTGAGAAGCGCAAGGAGAAATGGCGGGAATCGGGGACTTGACAAAGAGGCTGAGAGAAAGAAGATGTTCCGATGTAATCCTGGCATTTTGGCAGAAAGAAATGGCCTCCCCATGCCATGGTATAATACGTTAAACAAATATTATCAGTTTTTTTAATTCTGCTTGGGATGGAAGCTTTAAAATGTTGGGCTCTAACGAAGGCGGCCCTGCTCAGTTGCAAATATTTAACACAGTCGGCCAACCCCTCTCCTAGGTGGTTGGGAACCTGCTCTACTACCGTTTCATGAACCCGGCTGTGGTGGCCCCTGATGGCTTTGATATTGTTGACGTCTCAGCTGGGGTAGCTCTCCACCCCGACCACAGGCGCAACCTGGGCTCCATTGCGAAGGTCTTGCAGCATGCCGCTGCCAACCAACTCTTTGAAGGGGAAAACAGCCACTTGCGGGTGGTGAACCAGTACCTAGAGGAAACCCACCTTAAATTCAGGTTGGTTTGAAGAACTACTAAGTGGAATGAGGCCTGGAAACAATGGGCGCCTCTCTGCTTGGCCCTTGGGGCTCTCACAGGCCTTGTTCCACACCCTCCTTGGGTGCTTTTGCCTGACTAGAATGTGCTCTTGAACTTGAACTCTTGCTTGGCTGGAAGGAGGATAGAGAGTTGTAGGTGTGTGGAGTGGGGTCCCAGATTCAGCCCCCAGTGGTCGGCCTGAGAGAGACTCCTGCCTGAAACCTTGGAGAGCTGCTGCCAGTCATTGCAGACAATATTCAGCTAGATGGACCCAGTGGTCTGACTCAATGTAAGGCAGCTTCCTATGTTCTTATTAATCAATTTCCTTAAGATATTTGGAAGTTAAAATTGAACATACAAAAGCTTCACTGGCTAGCTTTGTACTAATTTTTTCTCTCTTGGCCTTTATGTTTCCATCTGTAAAATGGGAGTATCAGTCAGTTACACTGCACCTGATCCCTGTGCTGCTCTGCTGCGTGGTTTTGTTTTGTTTTGTTTTGTTTTGTTGGTTGATTGATTGATGAGAAAAAGAGTAGATCCTGCAAGTCTCAAGTGTTCCCACCTTTACCTTAAGCCACTGATATGTTACGTCAGACTAGTAAAGAATCAAATGTATGGACTTTTATGCATGACTGCATTGAATTAAAGGCATCATGGAGAGTGTCAGGCCTCCAAATATCCTAGCCTTGAAGTAAACGACCCGACTTGAGCATGAGTGTGTAGAGAAGGGGACACCCTTCATGGCTTGATTTGGTTTTTCATTCTGCACCTTCTAGAAGATTCATCAGTGCTGCCTGTTCTGTCCCTGAACCAGAAGAGAGGTTTAATGTCGACAAGTATTCAGAGATGGTGGCCATCACAAAGCCAGTGGTCTACATAACAGTTGGGGAGCTAATTAACACACATAAGGTGAGGGGGTGAAATTAAACTTACTTCCTTACTTCCTTACTTACTTACTTACTTACTTCATCAAACCTTTATTAGGCATTACAAATATAGGCCATCATAAAACATCCATATATAATTTTTTAAAAAAGATATACAAATAAACAGACATGTAAAAATAGGTAATAACGAGGATTTTTATGGAGTTTCTTCCTGCTAAATAGTGCCATTCACCACTCTATCTATTGATAGAGTCACCCTTGCAGTTACTTCCGCTTTAATGTCAGACACATAGAATCTGATATTTTCATTGTGCCGTGATGCTAGACCACCCAAAAAGGGGGATATTGTACATGCTTGCTTAGCTGGTTGCACAATGGACAGTAGAAAAGGATATGTTCTACTGTGTCCGGCACATTCAAAACACATCTGCAATGTCTATCAATTCTGGGGATGTTTCAATATTTGCCCTTGACAAAAGTTGAGGGAGAAATGTTCTGTTGGGTGAACATAAAGGTCCTGCATTGGACTGGAATTATTATTTTTGAAATATAAGTGGCCTTGTTATCTGTTGGATTTAAATGATAAAACTTGGGGAAGCAAATTCTTTTTACTGCTGACTGGATGTTTTGTTTTTCAGTGTCCCTTAATCTGATTTGAATATTACGATAAATATATTGCTCACTTGAATTATACTAGAGTTCCAAGTCAATGCCAATAGATCTGATTTTGCTATGTAAGAATTGGAACCATCTGGGTTTATAAGAGTCCTTAAATAAGTCAGAAAGCAGACTTGAACGCTGGCAACAGAAATGGCAATGCAACCAGTACTTTCTAGTGATAGGCGCTACCCAATATTCCATCATGTGTATACCTAGTTCTGCACACATCGTCTCATACTTGATTGAACTCAGCCCCAGAATACGTCTCAAGAAACTTGAGTGTATCTTTTCTAAATTACTATAATTTCCTGGCCAAAGGTCTGTTTTATGCCAGGGCGCGCACTCTCTCTCTCTCTGTCTTTGTCTTTTTGTAGGCCTTCCACAAGATGGTTTATGGGTGGGATGTGTGTGGGTGGTACCACTCACTTTGGGAACCACTGATCCAAACTATGCACAATGAAGTTATTAACAAATGGTTCACAGAAAACACTAAGCCAAACATTGGTTCTCAACTTGGGTCCCCAGATGTTTTTGGCCTACAACTCCCATGATCCCTAGCTCACAGGACCAGTGGTCAGGGATGATGGGAGTTGTAGGCCAAAAACATCTGGGGACCCAAGGTTGAGAAGGGCTGGAACTTTAGAAGGAACATTCAAACCTGTGGGTTTCTGGAGTAAAGCAACAGTGCTCCTGCCTGGTTCTGATGCTACTGCACTACCTGATTGAGCCACAATTTTATTGTTCTTGACTTGCCACTCATAAACCATGATCCTGGGTTCAGATATTACCTTAAACCAAACTGTGGTTTAGTGCCTGGTAGTCCAGTAGCAATAGCACTGGGGGAATAATGAGGTGGCTGTGGTCTTCACTCTGGGAACCTTCAGGTTTACTTGTTCACACTAAGCTATCATTTTCTGTGGATATTAGTAATTAACTGTGCCATTGATGCTTTTGTATTTGCTGTTATAGCACCCTCTTGTGGCAATGAGTTCAGTTGGCTACCTTATTCTTCTTGATTAATTTTTTCTTTCACTTCCCCAGTTCCATTTTTGTTCTAACTCCTGTTCTCTTTTTAAACTGGATTTTTACATCTGTTTTTAAAATAGCATTTTATATTTATATTGGTTGATTGGTGCTTTCAGCATTCTGATGCATTTATTTTATTCTGGTGTCCTTGTACGTTTCTTTGAATGCCTTTTTGGCAGAAAAGCAGCCTAAGATATTTATGCACATAAATAAACAAGCAGTGCATTTATGGCCTTTTTTATCTCCCCATCTCTCTGCCTTTGGTAATTTGATAGTTGCTACTGGAGCATCAGCGTTCCGTGGCTCCTGATCCTCGAGACCCTCTACACGAACTTCTAGAAGACCTTGGAGGCTTGCCAACCATCCAGTCTCTAATGGGTAAAGCACAGCACAAATTTCAACTTGACAAATTTCATTTTCCAGAGGGATAGTTGTGCTAGTCTCTCTTGCAGGAAAAGCGACGAGAGTGACTTGTGGCACCTTAAAGACATCTATTGTGACATAAACTTCCATGAATCATAGACCACTTCATCAGATGCATGTTGCCAGAATGATAACCCAGTTAACACTCCTAAGAATGTGGGGGTATTGGCAATAGAAGTGCTACTTGCACAGTCCGGGTGATAGGAGGGGGAGAGATCACTGATAAGGACTGGGTAGAGAAGTAACAGAATAAAGTATAGTTCAATCCTCTGCAGGCTTTCCCACAACCCTTGCTGAACATTGAGGCCCCTGTCTATTCATTTGTAAAAATATTTCTTTTTCGCAGTATTTGTGGCCAATATCAGGTGGATATGCTATTCACTGTCTGTTGATCTGTCCTTTATATGGGAATCCAAGAGAGATTTCTGAAACCTTTGCTGACAAACTGAAGCAGGAATGCCTTGGTAGAAACAATCAAATTTCTTTTGAGTGACACGAGTGGCTTCGTGATACAAAAAGTGGCTCTTTTTTGCACTGGCAGCAAAAAAAGACGAGAAGGAAAGAGTTAGATTATATTGCTATGAATTGTTTTGGAGATGCCGAGGTTTAATCTGAAGCTGAGATAGCTGGTGGTGCTTCTAATTTTTCTTATTTTATATTATTGATGTTTGTTTTATTATCTGCAGGCGACAGTGTGGGAAATGGAGCCAATGGGACTTCGGAGCAAACTCTGACTCAGCTCGCCAAGACAGAAATTTCACTCATCCTTGGCAACAAATTTGATGTGGCGGAGGCCAATATTGAGGGGGGAAAGGATACAGAAAGCTTGTTGTTGAGGTGGGTGGATGACTGTATTGTAACAGGCCTACCCTGGCTTTTGGGATACGAATACTATCTGAGGACTCAGCAACATGAGGATGTTTCTATATCTTAAAGATGTAGTTTTAGGTGTATCAATTATAGCAAAAGCCTTCTTGAAAAGTATGATGGTGCATAACCATTCTGGGCTCATACAGGAAGAATAGTTAGAATTGCAATGAATAATAACCACGAAGAAAGTGACATGAGTAAACAATGGATACGCCCACATTTAAAGACCTGAAACCTTTCGAATATTAAATAATGTCAGAGACAGGGCAGAGTGCATCACTATCATTTTTGTAACTGGCAGAAAATTACAAGCAAACTGGATCACTATCTTCTTCTATCTTTTAAAGCACTAAGCAGATGCTGGTCGATGTCATCCAGTTCCAACCAGGCGATTCTCTTGTGGAGATACTACAGACAAAGGCATCAGAGGATCAGGTAAGTCCATTCTGCAACATAGGTGCCTGTGTGTATTGCAGAAAATGGAAGGCACAGCCGAAAGGTTTTTAAGTTGTTAAAAACAAAGTCAATTTCTGGATGGATAAATACTTGCAAGTAAATCCTGAGTGTATGCAGTTGGGGAGAAAAAACTGTTTTTTTACCAGGCTATCTGAATGATCATGAGACCATTTCTCACTCTTAGTAAGTGAAATTCAGCATGTAATGATTGGCCATTGATGCAGCTTTAAAGCTAATAAAACCCATCATGCAGGACATCGGCAAGGCACCACTCTCCCTCCCCACCTACTGTGAAATATTTTCCCTTTAGCGTAAGTAGAAAAGCATGAGCCAGTCTTCTCTTTATCTCCAGGAAGCTCTCCACCACCACCTTATGAAGAGAAGGGCCTTATGCAATGACCAAGCCCCAGACAAGCTGAGATGCAACCACACCCTGGTCAGTAACAGCCACCTCTCAATAGCAGAGAAGCAGCGAATTGTCCTCAAGAATCTGCGGCGTCTTGAGAGCCTGGGCATGGTGGACTCTGCCAACCAGTACCAGGACATCATCAATGAGATGGCCAAGGTATGCAGGGCTCTGTGCCTGAGAAATCTCAAGGGAAGAACGAGACAATGAGTAGTAAATGGAGAAGATGTACCATGCATCACAAGGGGCAAAATATTTTTTATTGCTGGGATGGATCTATAGCTATCTATCTGCCTTCACCTACCTGGTACCCTCAAGTTGTTTGGGACTGCAAGTCCCATCAGCCCCTGTCGGCACAGCCATATAATGCTGTGGCTTATGGGAGTTGTAGTCCAAACCATCTGGAGGGTGCTCATAAGATCTCTTTCTAGCCAACAAAGCAGGACTGTCCACTTTGGGGGAAGGGCTTTGGCTTGGTAGGCAAACATCTACTTTTATTGCTGAAAGTCCCAGGTTCAATTTCCAGCAGCATGTCCAAGTGAGACTTGGAAACAGCGTTCGGAATTCCCATTGTTCTAGGCGCGTTTTGCAACAGGGAATTTTATTAGCACGAGCCATTTCTGAGCTCTGGGCACAGTACTGAGCCTAAGATTTCAGATTAAAACTTGTCACTGCTGGAAGAAAAGGAGGACCTTTTTCTGCCTCCCCACTTCTAGCCACTCTCTGAAGACTAGAGGAGGGCCCTTCATAAGAATATTAGGGGGCAGGCAGGGGAAGTATGGCTTTGTTTTTTGCAGTCTTCAGATAGACCATGTGAAAAGTGAACATAAGATTTCAGCTGCAGTTTGTTCATTTTCAGCTTTGCATTCTTGTTTTTAAAAAAGCGCACCTAAGCACTCCATTGCAGCGCCCATAACCTAGGCTTAAGGTGCCATTTAGCTCCTAGATTTCATATCTCCGTTTCTAACACTGCTTGGAAATACTCCCTGCCTGAAACCCTGGAGAGCTGCTGCCAGCCAGTGTAGACAGTACTGAGCTAGAAGGGCCAATGGACTGACTACATCAAAGGCAGCTATAAAATAACAATAACCCCAGTAAGGACAGCAAAGAAGATTAAGGAACAGAACTGGGAGGAAAATGAATGCAGCATAACAAGGAGGGGAGAAATAATTGCTCCGTATGCTTCCAATGGTCTCAGCTTACACTGGGCCAAATCTCCTTTGCACATACCCTGCCCTTCTCGCCCATAGGACATCCGCAACCAGAGGAAGTACCGTCAACAGCGCAAGATGGAGCTGTCTAAGCTGCGCCAGACTCTGCACAGCCTCAGCGCCAAGAGGATGTTTTTTGAGGAGCAGGTCGACTACTACAACCAGTACATCCGGACGTGTCTGGACAACCTGGCAGCTAGAAACAAGTAAGCCTGGTATTAATCTCAGGCTTGTAACTGATGCACCTGAGCCAGAAATTGTGTGTGTGTATGGGCTATAGCTCAGGGCTTGTTCACCGCTTGCATCAGGTCCCTGGCAAAATGTGGTGTGGCCAAGGGTATCTATGCCCTGGTAACCTCCATGTTGGATTACTGCAATGGGGCTTCCTTAAGGATTTTGCTTTTAGGTAATTACCACTCTGTCCGTGGCACCTTCATTTTCTATCATCAATTTTTTATTTAATTCTGTGAAAATCCCCAAGATCTTCTAATGAAGGGCACAATATAAATTTAATCAATAAAATGAAATGAATAAATCTCACTTCCATCTGAATTCAGTTGTTCATGCTACCTACACTCATACATTCTGGCCAGGCCAAACCACTTGAGGGGAGGGCTCAAAGCATGGCGAGTTTGGCGTGGGGGTGTAGCTGGAGAGAATCCTTAGGGCTGGATAGAGCTGTTTGGAGGGCCAATTGTGGCACTTGGCCTGAAGTTACTTTCCCCCTCCCTCTGCTGTATACAGTCGTACCTTGGTTCTCTAACAGAATGCATTCCGGGAGTCCGTTCAACCCCCGATACCATTTGAAAACCAAGGCGTGGCTTCCGATTTGCTGCAGGAGCGTCCTGCAGCCAATCAGAAGCCACGTCGGACGTTCGGCTTCCGAAAATCATTCGAAAACCAGAACGCTCACTTCCATGTTTCAGTCGTTCAGAAGCCGAACGACTGTTTGTTTGGGAGCCAAGGCGTTTGAGATCCAAGGTCCGACTGTATATCCTTGCCAAAGAGTTTTCTTTGTATATTTTTACTTCTGCTTTTATCGTATGGTTTTTATAATTTTATAATCCTGTATATGTGAGAAAGAGTATGTGTGAGGGTGGGGGGATGGCCTGCATGAACCTCCCCCCGGGGGTTGGCCACGGGTGCGGGTGACCGTCTGGCCTAAAAGGACTAGCCAGCCCTGGGCTACACCAACAGCTGAGGCATCCTCTGGCTCGGCTTGTGTTCAGTAAAGGGGGCAAGTAGATGAGCAGAGTCGGAAGGGACCATTAGAGTTGTTAAAAAGGCTCTGTCTACAAACACCATTCATAGCCCTTTCTTTTACAGCAAGAAACAGGCAACCTTGCATTACACAGCAGCCCGCCTCTTTGAGAAAGGTGTTTTGCTGGAGATTGAAGACCTGCCAGCCAGCCAGTAAGTCCAGGTGCCTCCTGCCCTCTCCAGTTCCATCCAATGGAAACTACAGCTCCTCTCTCCATGCTCTCTGGCTTTTGTAACTTTAGCCTCTCCCCAGAGTGTTGGTTCTTGAAATTGGTTGCCAGCTTGTTTGTGTGGTCTGCTAGTATAAGCCATCTAAAGTCGAACCAGCTTTAGCTCAGTGGCAGAGCATGTGTTGTGCGTGCAGAGTCTCACAGGTTCAACCCCTGGCTTCCCTCTCTGGAAATCCCCCCTCACAAGAGCCACTACCTGTCAGTGGAAACAGGAATACCTGTCCCAAGTGCATTTGGTGGCTGAGTTTGGTTTGTTCACTGCCAAAAGCCAAACCACTAGCCACCATTCCATGCTGTCACTTGGTACCAAGAAGTATCCCAGGATCCTGACCTCCAGTTGCCCTCTTTCTCCCCTATGGTTTTAAAATTGCCATCATTTCCCCCCCTCCTCCCTCTTTTCCCAGACTCAGGAATGTGATATTTGAAATAATCCCTTGCGGTGAAGCTGGCAAGTTCCAGGTGAAGGCAAAATTTATGGGAGTTGACATGGAGAAGTTTCAGCTCCACTACCAGGTAAGGAGCTGGCAGAGCTGTGCTTGTGCCCAAATTATAGCGTTGCCAGTGTGCCATTCTAGGTCCACGAGGGCAGTTCCATTCTTATGTTTTTTTCCAAGGAGCTCAAGGTGGTATGCTTTATTGCTACTGTAATTAATTTATTAATCACCTTCTAAATCTCAAGGCAAGTTAAACATTTTTAAAAATTGAAATCGGCAAATAAACAAAAAGCAGACTAAAACACACAACAACATCTGGGTAGGCTTGCTGAAACAAAAAATTTTTTAGCAAGAGCCAAAGAGTACAGTGAAGGTGCCTGCCTTGAATCAATAGGCAGGGAGTTCCATAGTGCAGACGCTACCATACTTAAAGGCAGCTGACTTTCCTCTCTCCATACCTGCTCTTTCTCAGGACCTCCTCCAGCTCCAGTATGAGGGTGTCGCCATCATGAAAATGTTTGACAAAGCCAGAATCAACGTCAACCTCCTGATCTTCCTCCTCAACAAGAAGTTTTTCAAGAAATAACTGAAGGCCTGAGGGTCAAATGGGCACCAATGTCTTCTAGGGTGGCTCTATGGTTCCAAAGAGACAGTGGTGCTCACAGTGCTTTTGTGTTGAACCGCAAGCAAGCCCACGATAATCAACTCAAAATTCCTGATTCTGGTTTAATTCTCACTGGGGGGGTGGTCAACCTGCATCCGGGCTGGACCACTTCAGAAAGACAGGACTGGATGCTTCTCTGCACAAATTTTTGTTTTCTTTTAATCCTGGCATGTAGAATGCTTGCATCTCAGGGAGACGCCTAAGCTAGAACTGTTCTCTCTGGGATCGTTTACAATGTGCTGGGAATTTGCTTGTACAGTGGGGTCTTCCATAATAACGTGGGCCCCCATGTAGAGTCACTAGATGCAAGTATTTTTAAAGTCACAAAAGCTGGATTTATCAGAGAGGAGAGGGGGATATTTATGCTGGCCCTGTGCCAGCCTTCCTCAACCTGATGCCCCCCAGATGTTTTGGTCTACAGTTCCCATCGGCCCTAGCCAGTGCATGCTGGGATCAATAGTCCCAAACATCTGGAGTGCACCAGATTGGAGAAAACCATGCTCTGCAATCCTTCAACAGCCAGTCTCTGATGAAGAGTCAACCATACACTCCCCAATTAGTGATGGATGGAAATTTTACACACCAGGAAAATTTCACTCCTATTCTGCTTTGTTTTTCTGTGTCTCTGATTTCTACTGATTCCATATGTGTCTGTGTTACTTCCTTCTTTGATGCAACTACAACAGAAAATAAGTTCCAATAGACATAACATTAGAGATGCCAAAGACCCTCAACTGTTGTTTTTTTAAAATTCCAGTGTGCTTTTTAAAAAAAGTTATTTATATCAGTGCATTTTTAAAAATAATGCTTGGAATGCTATTGTATGAAAACTAAGGGCCCCTGCCTGATCTCTGCAAATACAAGTATTGACTGGCATGTTTAATTATGATATCTAGTTTGCATTAATGCTGTCAGCTGCTGGGTTATATCATTATTGCTGCTTTAAGATATATTCCACCATTCAGCAGCATTTAGGTTTGGTTTATGTAGTTGCTGAACTAGTGGAAGTCTAGTGGGCTTTTTTAAAAGTTATAAATTCAAGGGATTTGAAAATAAATAAATAGAATTGTATTTAATTTGTGGGTCATAATTCATTCTTAATAGAGTTTCAAAGATGAGTGCTTGGGACAGCCTTTGTCAACCTGGTTCCCTCCAGATGCTTCTGACGACAACTCCCATTGACCCCAGCTGGCATGGCCATTTTGGACCACAATTATTTATTGGTAGCATTTACCCCAGAGGGTGAAAAGGTTCCTTCTGAATATGAAGGGTTCAGTCTGCCTCTTGAGTGTTACTTAGTTCAGCCTTCACCAAATGTCTTCATTCCAGGTGATTTAGACTACAAAGCCCATCAGCAACTACAGCTGTGCTGGCAGGGGCTGATGGGAATTATAGTCAGTGATGGAGCTAGATCAGTGGTTAATAATAATAATAATAATAATAATAATAATAATAATAATAATTTAATATATATATTTGAAGAATATGGATAGATATCTCTTCAAAATGAGAGCAAGAGCATCAAGTGATATTGAGGACAATCCTAGTTATGTTTTCCAGTGTTGTTCTTATCAATAAAAAAATAGGTGTGGCATGAGCAAGTTTTTATTCTGAAAATGTGGCCCAGAGAAACCACTGAGCTAGATAAATTTAGACCAAAGACTTAACTGCTTCACATAGCCACCTAAAGACAATTAACATTTTTTCCTCCCACCTCTATCCCATGCTTTCCAACTGCTTCTGTATTCCTGTGATGTTAGATGGGGGGACGGGACCCAAACAAAAGCCACTTTCGTTAACTGATTGAAATGCAGATTTGCATTTTAAAAACTCACTCAACTTCTCCCCTAATGCTAAATTCACCACTTAGATATGCTAATCGTTCTGGTACATAAATGCCTTAAATAAATAAATGCATTTGCTTTGGGATAAAGTGTCATTTGGTGTAGAAAATGATCGAATCCTTTTAAAGGGAGAGAAACAAGCAGTATCTGTAACCATTTGTGGGCCACCCGACCTGCCTAGCCCTACCCATTAGGGCCATAGCTCCGTGTCAGAGCATCTGCTTTGTGTGCAGAAGGTCCCAGGCTCAATCCCCACTGGTGATGTCCCCTGCTTGAAACCCTGGAGAGCGGCTGCCAGTCAGTGCAGACAATGCTGAGCTAGAGGAACCCAGTAGTCTGACTCTGTATAAGTCTGACTCCTGTGTTTCCTATGAGCAAGAACACAGTTTTGTTGAAACACAACTCATCGATGCCAAAACAGAAAATTGGCTGTTTCACCTCTAATTTAGAAAAGTGGCCTCTATTACAAGCACAGGAGATAGATGGAAAAACACCCGTTCCAAATAAGAGTTGCAGAGAAGGTTGTTCCACTAGGTGGCATCATTATCCAGGGAACCAGAGGCAAAGGGGACCGGTAATCGCTGGCAGGGTTGGCATCCGTTTTCTCCCAGTCGGCAGCTGATGTTGGAGGTCAAAAGGGCACCCTGCTTCAAACGGGAAAGAGGCGAGGATGGTGAGTGATGGATTTTTCAACCCCTATTTTAGAAAAAAGTTTGCATCCCAAGGCAGCTTTGAGGCACAGCCTGTGTCCAGCCTTCCCCCAGCTGGGTGCCTTCCAGATGTTCTGGATGACAGGTCCCATCAGCCCCAGCCAGCACCCCGCTGGGGGGAGGCTGGTTTTGCCTGTAACTTAGCGGTTGTCCATAGTGAATTTCCCAGGTTATGAACAGCCAGGGCTGGGAACTACTCTCCCCTGAGACCCCAGAGAGCTGCAGGCAGCAAGAGCCAACAAAATTGGGTAAGATGGCTTAATGCAACCTTCACCAACCTGGCACCTTCCAAATGTTTTGGACCACAGCTCCCATCAGCTCTCTTGGGATACAATAGTGCAAGTACCCAGAACTCTGTGCTGGGCAAAAGCAAGAGTTTGGTGTAACCTGAAGCCTTGCAGATTCCCACACTAGTATATGTTGTTCCCAAACTATTTCAAAACAACATTTGGTGTGTGTGTGTATGAATAACGCTTTTGTTTGCACATGATAAAAGATGCATTGAAGCTGTGCTGATGGGGCTCACCTGGCGCCTTCATTACATATCTTTAGGCACCTGGTGAAAACATTCCTCTTCAGCCAGGTGTTGGGCTGATTAATGTTCTGTGGCTGATTAATGTTCTGTGGCCTTTTAAATAAGGGAGGTCATTGGTTTCTTATGCTTTTGTTTTATTATGAATTTTGTTATTTTATCTTGTATTTTTATGTTGTGAACTGCCTTGTGATCTTCAGATGAAGGGTGGTACACAAATGTAAATAATAATAATACTTATCCTTAGGAAGCAGTTTCTTCCCCAGCTACAGGGTTGGGGAAACCTGATGCCCTCGTTGGACTTCAGCTCCCATAAGCCTCAGCTAGACTGGCCAATAGCCAGGAATTATGGGAGCTGTAGTCCAGCCCTTCCTTGTCTGAGGAGAGGCAGTACTGAATCTTCTGCTGCTGGCATTTTGTGCTGTTTTTTGCCACACTCATGTTCTCCAGATGTTCTTGGACTCCAGTTTCCTGCTAGCATGGCAAGCGGTCAGGAGTTATGGGAGCAGCAGTCCAGCAACGGCTGGAGGACACCAGGTTCTCCATCCCTGAAACAAAGGTGTTGCCCACCTGTGGATTTTGCAAGATGGCAGATTGGATGTGCCTCCTGCGCTAAGCTCTGCTTTTTCCCTACCATGTACCCTGTCACGCTCCTTCCTACATGCCGTGGTTGTTTTCCATGGCTCCTGCTGCGATCCACTTCTTACCTTCCTGACCACTGTCCACTCCCCAGTTTGCACTTTTGGAAACGTCTGAAATTAGTGGTGTGGTCCCATGTTTAGAAACCACCAATTGGATCGTATTGCTAACTCAGCTTCCTGCCCTCCTGAGGTGGCCCTTTTGCCACCCTCCCAGTCATCCCATCCAGAGACATCTCACCAAACAAGAGAGACATACACTTCCCAGTTGCCACGCAACCCCTTAGCAACCGTGTTCCTCTTCCATGGTTGCCCTGCCTGACTCCCTCCCCCCCCATCTTGTCTCATTATTTATCATAATTGTCTGTGTGAGCATAAAGTATGTTAAGTGAACTGACAGATTGGGGATGGAATGGAATCAGAAATATAGGATATGCGGGGGGGGGGGGGGGAGTGTGGGGTTGGGGAGGAGAGAGATAACCCACATGGCCAGGTGAATGAACAGGTGTTTTGAAACGAGTTTGTGTGAGCTTATTGTTTCAATCCATCCATATTTTCAAGTGAAATAGTGCAGTTTTATTTAAAATAAATAATGAAAACTGTGTTCCACCAATATTGTGTTATTTGGGGATCCCTTGAAATGCTGTCAAAAGTTCAAGGTGTGCCAGAGGGGTGGGTGTTTCTTCGTGGCTAAGGCCACCAATAAAGTGCCATGATGCTATTTTAAACAGTCATGGCTCCCCCCAAAAAAATTTGGGGAGCAGTAATTTGTTAAGGGTACTGAGAGGAGGCCCCTATTCCCCTCACAGAACTACAATTCCCAGAGTGGCTTAACAGTCCAATCCCTCTTCATGGGGAACTTCATAGGAATTGTAGCTCAACAACAACTATCCTCACTTGCGATTCTCAGTGACTGGCATTCAGTCTGTTTTGGAGCCTTGAACCTGTTTTGGTTTACGGTTTTGTTTGGGAAAGAGCCATAGCTCAGTGGTGAACGTTCCACATTCAATCCCTGACATCTCCGGGAAGGGTTGAGAGAAACTTCTACCTTAAATCCTAGAGAGCCATACAATACAGAGCTAGATGGTTTGACTTGGTATATGGCAACTCCCTATGTTCCTATAGTGCTGGTTTTTGAGCTTTTATTATTTCATGGATAATATGGAAAGTTTACTCTTGTAATTATGTTCTGTCATTGGTAAAAAAATGTATATATTTTTAATGTAATCTGCTTTGAGGGTCACTTCTAATGAAAAACGGTACATAAACACATTTAATTACAACAACAATGATAATTCTGCTTCCGACCATGGAGGCAAAGCATAGCCATCATGGCTCCGTAAACACTGATAGCCCTGTCCTCCATGAATTTGTCCAATACTCTTTTAAAGCCATCCATGTTGGCGACTATCACTGCCTTCTGCGGAAAGGAGTTCCATCTATGCACTGGGTGAAGAAGTCCTTCCTTTTATCTGTCCTGAGCCTTCCAACACTCTGCTTCCTTGGATGTCCAAGGGGTGGAATCTTTTGCCTATCCACTTTCCCCACATCATTTTTGGTTGTATCTGAACAAGGTAGGCCTGTCTAGCCTCCCACAGTGGCCAACTGGATGCAGGTGGGAAATCCACTGAAGGCAATGCATAGCCAACCTGGCAAGTAGCCATTGATAGCCTTCTCCTTCTCTGTGAATTTCTCTAACCCTCTTTTAAGGCCATCCAAGTTGGTGGCCATCATCACATCCAATGGGGATGTTTTGTTTGTGATGCTGTTTCCTCATGATGGTGGTGATTGTGGTGGCGGCGGCAGCCTCCTTTTGGGAAGCGGGTTCGCATGAAAGCAGGGAATCGAATGTTTTGCCAACTGTCTGCACTGTGTTGTTGCTGTTGCGTTTGTGTGTTTTCTCCTGTTGCTATGGAAATTCTAAGGGAGACAAGCCAGGAGATCAGGCGGGTGGGCAGGCAGGGAGGGGGGAGGGGAGGTAATGGGTGGAAAGGGAGCTGATGATTAAAATAGATGTTTTGAATTAAGGATATGTAACTGTGCTTTAAACCAAGGCTAGACAACACAGTGCCCTCCAGATGTCATTGGACTCCAACTCCCATCAGCCCCAGCCAGCATGTTCAATGGTCAGGGATGAAGGTAGCTGGAGTCCAGCAATAATAGCCGAAGGGGCCACAGGTTAGCCACCCCTGCTTTTAAATCCATATGCGCATGTGTGAGAGAAAGTTTCTCATGAGAGATGGTGGGTGGGGTGTCAGACCAGGACTACCTAACATCAAATCCCCCGTCCATCCATGAAGGGGATGGGCCATTCAGCCTAGCCTTCCTTACATGCTTGTTGTGAGACAAAAGGAGGACATCACTGCTGTCTCGCTGTGCTCCTTGGAAGACATGAGGGGGGAAACATATTATGTGTCACTAAGGGGACCTAAATAGAGAAATAAATAGGATGGCAATGTGGAGGCCTTTATTACATAGATTCACCCCCTTATAGCAAGGGGCCTCCCTTTGTAAGAAATACACCAGGGATGAGGAACCTCATGCCCGGGGGAGTGGTAAATGTGGCCCTTCAGGCTTCTCAATCTGGCCCCCAGAATTCTCCATGGGTAGCTCCTCCTCCTCCATCACAGCCCCTCTGCACAGGCCGTATCCCATGCCAAATCTACTTCCTAACCTTCTTGAATGTGCTGGCCTGGCCAGAATGTGCCCTGAATTCGGATGATGCCCCATGATTACCTGGATGGCAGACAGAGAGGGTTGTGTGTGTGTGTGTGTGTGTGTGTGGAAACTAGCTTATCACACCAAGGTCAAAATTTTGTTGCTGCTCCCGCTTTTGCCTCTGGCCTCTTTGGCCATGTAACCCAGAAGGCCACCTGAAAGGAAATGTGCTCCTCAGGCTCAAAATGGCTGCCTGTTTCTGCACTAAACGTTAGGCTGGACCTCCTGACGATATGAGCAGTTGGGACAGGGAAGCAGGCTGCTCTCTCCTTTGTTAAGCTTGAAGCCTTCATAGCCACCGATAGGGGATGGTGTAGGAGGCACCTTCCTGCATCAGCAGAGGGTTGCACTAACGGCCTTAGAGACCTTCCACCTCTGTGACTCCATGGAGCCGTTCTAGCTTAAGTCACCAGAACCCTGAAGGGCACAGAGGATCTCCGTCCTGCCCAAACACTTAGCGTCCATCAACGTGCAGAGGGCAGAAGCCAGGCCTCGGCCACAGTCCTCCTGGGGTATTTTCCTCCCTTGAGGTGTCTAAAATGGTTTCAGGCACTCCTTGGCCAGAGGCAAACGTGGGAGCTGTTTCTCTGCCTGGCAGGGCCCAGGGTGGCTGCCTTTCCTCTTTGCCCTTCATGCCCTCCTCCTGCCTCCTCGCCCTTCATTTCTCCTTCACGGATCTCTAGTCCTTGGAGATGTGTCCTCTGATCATTCTGAGTCTGCGCTGCAGATTCCCATCCTCTCTTTCCACCCGCACACACACACACACCCGCCCCAACTTCTCTTCTCCAGCAGTTAGATGTTAAGCTTGGCCTAGTTTTTCCTTCCTTTTTCTCTGGCTTCGCTGTTGCAATTGGGGCATGAGCTGATTCAAAGCACATTTGCATTGCTTTAAATCCAGACTAACACAGCACTGTCTTGTTGAGTCAACTGAGAAAGAATGAGTCTTCCCACACCCTTTGGGGCTCCTGTCAGCTGCTTTGGGGCAGGGAAGATTATTGATATTTATATTAAAATTGATATTTATATATAAAATATAAACAAGGGAGGGGAAACGCAGGTCCAAGCCCTCTCTATCTAGCCCTCAGGACTCACATCTTTTGTCCTATTTTGGGTGGTATGTAACCCCCCCCCCCATGTTGGTGTCTTGCTAAAACTGGACTCTGCATTCAACTACTTTCCTGGCTGTCCAGAAATCAGCCGAGGGCTGAGTGAGCCGTTATGCTCAAATACAGTACATATTTTATCTCAAGGCATGCATTTCTAAATATGCATTTTTAGGATAATATATATCTTTTAATGTGCTTTGGTATGTTTTTTGAACCTGGAACTGCACTGCAAAATCTGAAGGATTGCAAAATCTGAAGGATTATTATGATCTGCAAAATCTGAAGTGCAAAATCTGAAGGATTATTATGATCTGACCCATCAGTTAGTCCAGGAGATGTGGATCAGGTGAGTTGGCTTTAAAATGTGAGCCAAAGGAAAATCTCCTCCATCCCTCAGTGATACCTGTTTACCTGTCACAGCTTTCCCCAAAGAACCGACTTCCCAAATGTTGGGATCGTTATTTTGTGAAGGACCCAAGAATTCTGTTCTTAGCTTCTACTCTCTTGTTTTTAAATCTGGTTCAAAACAAGCTTAAGTATTAGTGCTCATATTAAAATGAATGTGAAATGGGGTTGACATTCCCCATATTTAGACCCAAAGGAGGGCAAGGTCCTCTGAGGGTAAGGCTGCAGTTGAGTGTTGCTTTGATCTCCAATGGCCTCTCCAGGTAAGGCTGGGAGAGACACACACACACCTGGCTGAAAACCCCAGAAAGCTGCAGCTAATCACTGTGGGCAATACTGAACCAGATGGGCCAATGGTCTGACTTGGTTTAATAAGGTAGCTTCTTACGCTGCAATGCCTGTGTCAGGGATGGGGCGCCTGTGGCCCTGCAGATGTTGTTGAACTGCAACTCCCATCAGCCTCTTCCTCCACGGCCAATGGCTGGGGCCTGACCATTGGCCATGTTGGCCAGGGCTGATGGGAGTTGTAGTCCCAACAACATCTGGAAGGCCACAGGTTCCACATCCCTGGCATGTATAGTTACCAATGCAAGTTCTGTATTGCCTGAAAGAAAAAGAACTTGGTGAGCATCATTCTGACTGCAAGAAGAAGTTGCGTCTCCCATGTGAGACCCCTTCCGCTCCCACAATAATTACCAGGGGCTGTCTGGCTTCTCCTTCAGCCCCTCAACACCAGTGCCTAGAACAATTTCATTTGTTAGATGGCGAACCTTCTTAAAATTAATGAACATAAGGTTGTCATGGTTGCCAAGGTGACGACACGTCGCCTTGGCAACCACGGCAATGCAGAGCTGGCGGAGTTTAATAAAGGGTCACGTTAGCAAACACGGGGGAGAAGCGAGAATATTTTTTTGAAGTGGGGGGGGGCCGAAAGGGGAGGCGGCGGAGAGAAGGAGTCAGCTCCCACCCACGGGATAGCGGCAGCCGGCCCAAGGCCTGCAACTCTCCAGTGCCCTCCTACGTTTAAGCTGGCCCTCTGGCCACAGTGAGGGGGGAGGAGTTGGGAGGACACAGGGAAAGCGCTAAGCAGGGGGACTTGCTCCACATTCAAGCTTCCCTCTGGGGCCAACCAGTGGGTAGAGGTAGCCTTGCCCAACCTGGTGCCCAGGTGTTTTGGGCTAAAACTCCCATCAGCCACAGCCAGCACAGCCATACCATTACTGCAGAGGCACAGGGAAGAGAGGAGATGGAGAGCGAAGGGGAAGAATCCGAGGGGAGCGTAGGAGAAGAGGACAGTGGACCGAGGGATTCCATGAGCCTCTCCAGCGAATCGGAAGATTCACAGTAGGGGGCGCCAGTGGCCAGGGGTAGGGGGTTCCCAAGGGGAATGCCCCAGGAGCAAGGGGGCAGCAGGGACTCCCAGAGCAGTAGCTGGAAATCAGGACCAGCTTCCCCACCAGAGCAGAGTGGGGGGGGAAGAGTCCCAAGGATCGGGGCCAGTGCATTCCCCACCAGGGAGAGAAGATAAGGCAGGGCTGACCACGCCTCCATCAGAAAGTCGGACAACGGAGGAGAGGTCAGATCCGACCAGTGTCCCGGAAGAGGGAAGCAGTGACCGAAGTACTGTAACGGTTAGGAGAAAGGTCACTGGGCTGGCGCGAGAGGCAAGTTCAAATGTACAGGAGCGCGGGACAGCAGAGAATGAGGATTGGGAACCGGGTCCTAAAGCCCGCCGGAGGGAGGGGGAGGAGCTAAGCGACTCAGCGTCGGAAGAGTCCAGAAAGGGCAATGCCCCAGCGGGCAGGAGGACCCAGAGGAGGAGAGAGCAGCGTAAAAGGTGGAGCAGGGCTAGGATCTTAAACTGGTGTCATAGGGGAGGAGACTCAGACGGGACTTCGCCGGTCTAGGGTTTAAGACGTAGAGCTGCACGCTGTGGCTTTGAAATGGAAACTGAACTTCAATAAAGACTTTTGTACATAACGACAGCCTCGCGTTGGTCCTCTGTGAGCTGGGACCTAGGGGCAGCTCTGACAGTTATGTATTCATTAAATAATTTTATTGCCCACCCTTCACCAGCCAGATCCTTCGGCGGGGTTACGGCCATTTATGGTTCCGTTGTAATCCAAACATCTGGAGAACACCAGGTTGGTGAATGTGGTGTTTATGTATCTTTGCAGGTGAGCTGAGGAAAGTGTGCATGTACCGTATTTTTCGCCCCATAGGGCGCACCGGCCCATAGGGCGCACCTAGTTTTTTGGGGGGGAAATAAAGGAAAATTTTTTTTCCTTTATTTCCACCCCCAAAACAAGGTTGGGGAATCCAAACCAAGTTGGGGAACAGCGGGATGGCGGCGCTCCGCCTCCCCGCTGTCCCCCAAGCTTGTGGGGCTGGCGCTGGGGAGAAGCGCGCTTCCCCCCAGCGCCAGCCTCCAAACCAGGTCGGGGAACAGCGGGATGGCAGTGCTGTGCCTCCCCGCTGTCCCCCGAGCTTGTGGGGTTGCCTGATATCTGCACGAAGCCTGGGGCATGCTGTGCAGCGCGCCCCAGGCTTCGGGATGCAGGCTGCTATCCGCAAGCCTTGGGAGCCCGACGGGAACTCCTGCAGAGCTCCCAAGGCTTGCGGAGAGCTTCCTGAAGCCTGGAGAGCGAGAGGGGTTGGTGCGCACCGACCCCTCTCGCTCTCCAGGCTTCAGCGAAAGCCTGCATTCACCCCATAGGACGCACCCACACTTCCCCTTCATTTTTGGAGGGGGAAAAGTGCACCCTATAGGGCGAGAAATACGGTATATATTGGGGGGGTCTATCTATCTAAACAACTGCAGCACTACCCTTATCTGAGTGCTCAATATTACTTTGCATCTGCAGTGTCCTGTGTATTGACATCAATAAAAGGCTTTTTTTAAAAGCCTAACTCTAGTTGGGGGGTATTTTGTTTTTTGGGGGGTCACAGCTGGAGTGGGGAAAGGGTGTGAGAGAATATGGCCCTGCCCAGGGGCATGTTTGGCCCCGCCCATGGGCATGTTTGGCCCCACCCATGGGCATGTTTGGCCCCACCCATTCTGGGTTCCTCACCCCTTATCAGGCAGCTTGGGTTGTACAAAATGTACCATTGCTTATCATAAACAGGTTGTTTTGAAAATCCCACTTAGATGTTTTTGCCTGTGAAGATTTTCCATAATTTTTAACCTTCACACAAACAACTGAGCCCCTGTCGCCAAAAAATAAAAGGAGGAAGGAAAAAAGAACAAACAAAAATATCAATACTGTTTGTTACAAATGCATGTTACACATTAATAAAAAAGATGAAGTAATATTCAGAATATACTAACTGCAGGCATTGGTTTAGGATTATGTAAACCCTATTCAGAGTATGTTTCTCTAGTGCCTGTCCAGCATTATTTCCTTACTCTAATAATTCCAGCTTCCTTCCAGCTTCCAGGTCATGTGGCCAGCATGACAAAGCCACCTCTGGCGAACCAGAGCAGCACACGGAAAGCCGTTTACCTTCCCGCTGGAGCGGTACCTATTTATCTACTTGCACTTTGATGTGCTTTCGAACTGCTAGGTGAGCAGGAGCTGGGACCGAGCAACGGGAGCTCATCCCGTTGCGGGGATTCGAACTGCCAACCTTCTGATCAGCAAGCCCTAGGCTCTGTGGTTTAGACCACGGTGCCACCCACATCCAGTATCGCCATACTGGAATTCAAAACAGACTGCTGTAGGGCTAGGCCATGGGAACTCTTAGATCTCTGGCCTCAGAAATATACAGCAACATAATGTGCGTAATTCAACGTTTCCGAGATATTAAAACATGAGTGAGATACCCATTAAAGTGCTTGGAGAAGTGTGTGTCTGTGTGTGAGAGGGGGGGGGGTGTCCTTGTGAAAGTCTGGATGCTGGACCAGACAGGACTTTGGCCTGATCCAGCCAGACTCTCCTTCTGTTCTTGGGCTCTTTGGTGCTGCCCTAGGAACTCACGACGGAAGCGGGGAGCACGTAACAGCATTTACTTTAAACATTTGTGGTGTTCTCTCAGGCCTTTGCCTGTTCTAATACTTTATCCTGGGCCTAGCCTCCCCTCTGGAAGGTCTCCCCACGCCTCACCCTGTCCCGCCTCACATTGCCCTTCCAACCATTCACAAATCTTTGCAATAGCACTCAATTCAGATATTTTCTCTCTCCCTCTCAAAATGTAGGCTGCATTTATTTAAAACATTCACACGCCTCACCTCTCTCCCTCAGTTCAAAGGAGCTTACAACGCATTCCGGCTCTAAGGAGATGTGATCTTCTGGAGGTTTATTATACTTGAAAGCTTCTTTGGAACAGGCAAATACCTCTCTGATTTTTTATTTATTTTGCCTATGCTGCAAAGCAAGTTTAGGTCCTCCCTGACTTCAACTTGCCCACTTTTTTTTACTTTTTTTTTGCGCCTAAGTCTTGTTAGCTTGCTCAGGCTTAGATCACCCAGAGACACCCTTCCCTATTAAACAGAGTTGTAAATATTTGGTAATTGGTTTTCAGTGGTTATTTTAACAAATTTGACTGATGCTTTACATACCTGGTTGTTGTTTATTGTACTTTATTTTGTTTGTATTGTGGTTATCAGCCACCCTGAGGCGGAGTATAAATTTAACAAATAAATAAGAATTAATTAAAATCCAGCCATTCCTCCACAGACTGAAGTAAAAGCCCTGTTGTATTAGGCCAAAGCCAGGTCCATATAGTCTAGCATCTCTCCTTCTCACAGTGGCCAACCAGGTGCCTGAGGGAAGGGCGACCTGAGCACAGCAGCACTCTTCCATCCTGTGGCTCCCAGCAACGGGTTTTCAGAAGCATTGCTGCCTCCATCCAACCTTGGAGGCAGAGCACAGCCATCATGGCTAGTAGCCTTATACCCTCCATGAATTTATCCAGGTTGGTGGTCATTACTGCATCCTGTGGGAGCGAGTTTCATCGTTTAACTACGTGCTGCATGAAGAAGTCTTTTTATCTGTCCTGAATCTTCCAACATTCAGCTTCATTCGATGTCCTCTGGTTCTAGCATTATCAGAGAGGGAGGGAAACTTCTCTATCTGCTTTCTCCACGCCAGGCATAATTTTATAAACTTCTATCATGTCGCCTCTTACGTGCCTTTTCCCTAAACTAAAAAGTCCCAAACGCTGCAACCTTTCCTCCTAAGTGGGAGTTGCTCCACCCTCTTGACCATTTTGCTTGCCCTTTCCCAACCTTTTCCAACTCTGCAATATCCTTTTTGAGGTCAGGCCATTGGAACTGTACACAATATTCCAAATGTGGTCACACCATATATTTGTACAACGGCATTATGATATCAGCAGTTTTATTTTCAGGGGGGCATAAATGGTTCTTCAGCCTCACAGCAACCCTGTGAGGTAGGCGAAGTGGAGAGATGGTAACTGGCCTCACAGGTGAGGTGGGATTTGAACCTGCATATCTTAAACCCTCCTGTTGACATGCTAATCCTACACCCCTTGCCCATGATGCCACATCAAATACCAGACAGATGTGGGTTCACGTATAGGCCACGCCACAGAGTACAGTGGTACCTGGGGTTACATATGCTTCAGGTTACATACGCTTCAGGTTACAGACTCCGCTAACCCAGAAATAGTACCTCAGGTTAAGAACTTTGCTTCAGGATGAGAACAGAAATCGTGCTCCGGCGGCGCAGCGGCAGCAGGAGGCCCTATTAGTTAAAGTGCTGCTTCAGGTTAAGAACAGAACTCCAGAACAAATTAAATACTTAACCCAAGGTACCACAGTACTGATCGGAGGAGAGGGTTCCCTCCCTTATCTGAGCCTGAACCTGCCCCACCCCCACTATCTCCCCCCAAGACACAAATGTCAAAGAGCTTAAATGCAATTTTACGTAACCTAATGAAGACCAGACTGGCCACTAGCCCATCTTTGGCATTAAATTTCTGCAAAAGATGCTTGGGGGAGAATTTGAGTAGCCTGAAGGAAAAATCACATATTGCCAAATGAGCAACAGCCTCCTAAATATATGGGGTGGGGGGTGTACTTAAGGGGAACACAAGAAACAGTCAAGGAAGGACCTTCAGGTAACCTTGAGGTCTTAGCACACAACATCTATCAAACCCATCTTAAGGACTAGGAATTTGTCCCCCTTTTTTTAAAAAAAAGCTGAAATTCTCCCGACTAGCCTTTCCTGACATGATACTTTGCAAATGTTTTGGACTGTAAAGGTAAAGGTAAAGGTACCCCTGCCCGTACGGGCCAGTCTTGACAGACTCTGGGGTTGTGCACCCATCTCACTTAAGAGGCCAGGGGCCAGCGCTGTCCGGAGACACTTCCGGGTCACGTGGCCAGCGTGACATCGCTGCTCTGGCCAGAACCAGGGCCAGAGCCAGAGCCGCACACGGAAACGCCGTTTACCTTCCCGCTGGTAAGTGGTCCCTATTTATCTACTTGCACCCGGAGGTGCTTTCGAACTGCTAGGTTGGCAGGCGCTGGGACCGAGCAGCGGGAGCGCACCCCGCCGCAGGGATTCGAACCGCCGACCTTTCGATCGGCAAGCCCTAGGCGCTGAGGCTTTTGGACTGTAACTCCCGTCAACTGCAGCCAGCACCTGTTGAAATCCTCACTTCTACACAGAGGCTCTCCAGAGTTTTGAACTACCTGGAGATGCCATTGGGGCTTGAACCTGGGACCTTTTGCATGCTCGACCACTGAGCTACAGCCCTTCCCCAGTAAATCTTTAAATCTTCCCTTTTTGTTTTCATCATACATCTGAAGAGCCTAGGTGGGACAGCGAACTTGCTTCACTTTGGAGGAGCTCAGAAAGAGAGAGAGAGAGAAAGAGAGATGTTATTACTCACCAAAAAAGGAAAACTTGTAGAGGCCCGGCTGCGGGAGGGAGGGAGGGAGAGCTGGTTCATTTGAGATGCTGTGCATTTTTATTCCGTGAGATAGGGGCTTTTCGTAGCCTCATGCGCTGATAAGCAGCATCCCTTCTGGGACTCAGGCCTCCTGGGTAGAACAAGGCACTTGGCTCCCTGGGCCAATATATACATCAGGGAAGTGAAGTGTGGGAACGAAAGCGACGGGGGGGGGGGGGGGAGGGCTGGGGAGAGTGGGAAAAGACAGCAGCACTGCAAGGAAATGCTGGCATTGGACCAAGGCACCATGGAACTCCTGTACAAGGCTGAGAAAGCTTGGAGGCTTCCCAGTTTTGTGGCGTGTGCCCCAATCCTTCTGTACGTTTTCCTCAGATGGCCATCACTACCTCCTGTTGGCGTGAGTTCCACAGTTTAACTCTGTACTGTGTGAAAAAGGACTTTATTTTATCTGCTCTGAATCTTTCAGCTTTCAGCATCCATGTAAAAATGCAGCAGGTGAATCTAACAGAGAGGCAGTCAAACTGGTGCCACTCATATGTTTTCGGACTATTCCTCCCATTATCCCTCCGAATATTGCTGGCCGTGATGGCTTAAGGAGGGGGGGAGACTGAGATAAGTAGTAGCCCACAACACCAGGAGCACTTCACAATGGCAGCCCCCCCCCATCTAATTCATAAAAGGAGATGGTGGTGGTGCAGAACATTGGTGTGTAATTATTTCCCAGCAGATCAGAATGTGCTGAGTCCAGTGCTTTTTTCCTGTGGGTACTGAAGGGTACGCAGTACTGGCACCTCCCCCACCCCTATCCTGAGGTTAAAAGTGTGACACTTCCTAGTGAGTTCTGGCACGTTTTCTTTTTTTAAAAAGCATTGGTTTTAACAGAGATGAGAAAGGTTTTTCTCCCTCAGTCTGGTCACAGTGCCCCTTTTCACGCAGTGCTTAGTTAAACCGTGGAACTCCCCCCCACAGGAAGCAGTGAGGGCCACCAACAGGGATGGCTTTGAAAGAGTACTGGACAAATCCACAATCGGAGGCAGCAATGCTTCCGGCTATCAGTTGCTGGGAATCGCGGGAGGGGAGAGGCCTCTTGTGCTCAGCTCCTGCTTGCAGGTTTCGCCGAAGAAGCACCTGGTCACCCACTGTGAGAACAGGATGCTGGACTAGATGGGCCCTTAACCAAAGCATCTGAAGGAGAGTATGTCAACTGCGTCGCTTATGGTGTGCAGACGGTCTCAGGATCAGGCCGTGCTGGCTTGCCTCGCTGCATGCATGCAAGCAAGCAAGCAAGCAAGCAGGCAACCAACTCCCTCCCCCTCCCTCTCCCCCGCCCCTTGCCATCTGCAGCTGCCTCTGGGAGCCAAAACAGCTGCCTGCCTCTTTAAATCGCTCTCTCCCACGTGCTGTCTGGTTGTGCTGGAGACGGTGACGCACTTGTGACGTCAATGGGCGCTAGGGGAGAATTTAGAGCCGGGGAAGGGAGGGGGCAGCTGGAGAGAGGGAGATGTCAGCTCATTTGCATTAAAGGGCCGGCCAGGATTTGCTCCCCCGCCCTTCTGGTTCTCTGGTGGAGGGAAGGGGCGCAATAGAGAAACGACGAGGAGGTGGGAGTGGGGGGGGCACCAAAGTGCAGAGACGCCCCCTCGGGCCCCCCACTCCGGGCTCGGGCTCCCTCTGCAGTCTCCTCACAGTCGCAGACCCTGCAGTAAACAGCGTGTCCTTCCGCGCCACCAGCCTGAAATAATCCCTCGCCTGCTGTCACTCAGTGACACGATGCCCGCGGTGGCGGCAGCGGCAGCACGAGAGGGCAGGGAGGGGACACGTGAGCGCTGCGCGTGTGCAAGCGGGGGCAGGGAGGTTGGCCGGGCGGGTTGCGCCTGCCAGGCGCAGCCACTCGGTCACTAACCCCAACTTTCCTTACCTGCCTTAGGCAGCAGGTGAAACTTTTTCCGGCAACGGTTCCCTTCTCCTGAATGTCTCAGAGGAGGAAGGACCTCGACTCTGTGCTAGAGCATCTGCTTGGCATGCAGAAGGTCCCAGGTTCCATCCGTGGCATCTAGGAAAGTTTCCGGGCTGAAACCCGGATGAGCTGCTGCCAGCCAGTGTAGGCAGAACTGAGCTGGGTGGGCTAACGCTCTGACCCAACAGAAGTATTGATTCATAGCCATGTTGGCGAGAACCTTATTTTATTTTGCGTGACTCAGTGACAGAGCAGGTGATTTGTACGCAGGAGGTCCCAGTTCAGTTCCCTGCCTAACTTGGTAAAATCAGTTCATCCTATGTAAATCAGTTCTTTGCACAGAACAATGTGGGTTAGCACCTTTATCCTGAGGGAAGGGTGTAAGCTCAATGGTCAAGCACCTGCTTTGCATGGAGAAGGTCCAAGCTCCAACACCTCCAGATATTTAGTTATGGGGCTTGTTGGCCAGATGCTACCCAAATGTCTTGCAGCACATTTAAAATATTAATACATTATACCATACAGGGCTGCTTGAAACTGTGGAGAGACACTGCTGGTCAGTGTGAACAATAATAGGACAGATGATATATTTCTAAGCAGCAGCAGGAAGACTAGATTAATGCTCACCCTTCTGCATTTATGCAGCACATTTCAAGCGTGACATGCTTCATTTCTGTAATTCTTACAATAACTCAGCAGGGTAGGCCAGTCTCATTTCCCACAAATTATAATGTATTGAAGAGAGAGAAAGCCACGTGCTTAAGCTTAGTACAGTGGTACCTTGGGTTAAGTACTTAATTCGTTCCGGAGGTCCGTTCTTAACCTGAAACTGTTCTTAACCTGAAGCACCACTTTAGCTAATGGGGCCTCCTGCTGTTACCGCGCCGCCGGAGCACGATTTCTGTTCTCATCCTGAAGCACTATTTCTGGGTTAGTGGAGTCTGTAACCTGAAGCGTATGTAACCTGAGGTACCACTGTATAGATAAGAACGGAAGGGGCCTGCTGCTGGGATCTTTATCAAGTCCAGTGTTCTGTTTTCCACTATGGCCACCAGGAAACTGACAGGTAGGAGAGGGAAGCAGCAGATTTCCCTTGCTGTTGCTCTCCAGCAATTGGTGTTCAGAGGTAGACTGTTTCTGAACATGGGTGCTCCATTGACTCCCAGACATTTGAGGGACTGCTTGTTGATTTCTGAGAGATTCATGGTTAGTTTCTGTTTGGTATTTGATAACTGTGCATGTGATGATTTGGGTATTTTAATGAGCTTCTGTAGGTTTTTTTTAGTGCTGCGTTTTTATTGTATGGATCAGTTTTATTTTTTGTATGCATTATGCAAGTTGTCTAGATGCTTTATTGTAGTAGGCAGCCAAGAATTTTAATAGACAGAATGATGAAGAAGAAGAAGAAGAAATTTATTGTACACATTTTGATGTCAGCTCAAGATGCACCTTTTTGCACAGGCCTTTGGGGGCTGGAGGATGAGATCAGGATATCTCTCAAATTTGGCATTTACATATTAAGTGGTTTAATTGTATTGAGCTGTGTGTAAAGTGCTCTGGGTGATGGGCATAAATGCATGGTGATGGGCATAAATAAATTCTTAAAAATCAAATTTAGGTCTTATGCCTATTAGCTAATGATAGACCTGACCTTCTTAAAACGGTGGTCATCCACACACCTTGTAGTGGTGAATTCTGTATCCGTTCTGTGGAGGAAGACTTTCTTCTGATTGGCCAGGTTGTCCATCTATTTCATTGGTTTGGAAAAGGGCAACCAGAATGATCAATGGAATGGAGTGATCCCCCTCTGAAGACAGGCTGCAGCATAGGTACTTTTTAGTTTAGAGCAGGGTTTCCCATACTTGAGTCTCCAGCTGTTTTGGGATTACAATTCCCATCATCTCTGACCAATGGTCCTGCTAGCTAGGGATGATGGGTGTTATAGTCCCCAAACAGCTGAAGACCCAAGTTTGGGAAACCCTGGTTTAGAGAAAAGGTGACATTATAGGGATGTATAAAATCATGCATGGCATACAGAAAGTGGAGAGAAAAAAGTTTTTCTCCTTCTTTCATAATAACATTCGAATTTGGGGACATCCAGTGAAGCTGAATGTTGGAAAATTCAGGACAAATAAAAAAAAATACTTCTTCATGCAGTACGTAGTTAAACAATGGAACTCCCTCCCACAAGAGGTAGGGATTAATAATAATAATAATAATAATAATAATAATAATAATTTATTATTTATACCTCGCCCATCTGCCTGAGTTTCCCCAGCCACTCTGGCCAATCGAGTGTTAAAAACAATACAGCATTAAATACTAAAAACTTCCCTAAACAGGGATGGCTTTAGAAGAGGATTAGACAAATTCACGGAAGATAAGGCTATCCAGTGGCTACTAGCCATTATGGCTATGCTCTGTCTCCACACTTGGAGGCAGTAATGCGTCTGAATATGAGTTTCCGGAAGCCATGGATATAGGGGTGGAGAGAGAGAGCTCTTGTGCTTGGATCCAGCTTGTGGGTTTCTCACAGAGATGTAGTTGGCCACTGTGAGAACAGGATGCTGGACTAGATAGTCCATTGGCCTGATCCAGCAGGCTCTTCTTATGCTCATATTGCAGGAGCCAGCATTCTAACATTATAGAGTTGGGCTCCTGTACAGTGGCGTAGTGTGGGGGGTGCAGGGGGGGCCGGCCGCACCGGGCGCAACATCTGGGGGTTAGGGTTAGGGGGCGCAAATCCACGGGTTAGGGGCGCAAATCCACGGGTTAGGGGGTGCAAATTACTTGCCTTGCCCCGGGTGCTGACAACCCACGCTACGCCACTGCTCCTGTATCCCCATTGATTCCCTCTTAACTGTGGCTTGATTAGCACATTTTTATTATGAGCAGCAGTAGTAGTAGGCAACAATCAGTTGCACATCAAGCTGTCATTAAAGACAGAACAGCAGGCCAGGCTTTTTTCCTTGTCAGATGACAACCCGATTTACCCACCTGGAATCAGTGACTGACAGTCCCAAGATCAAAATTTGCCATGAGCAGTGGAAAAACCCCTGCCACAGATTGCCGAAGGAAATGGCATGTGTGGTGCATAGCCCCTATCTTATCTTCTACACCACAGGGAAAGTTGTTGCTGACCAGAGCTTTTGTGCTAGAAGAGGCTCTGGGGTAGAAAAACTGGAGTGCAAGTCGACAGATGACTTGGAAAAGACATTTTAAAATTAGGCATTTCCTACAAGGGACTTCGCGTTCTCTGCAGAAAACCTGCACGGTTCAACATTTTCCTGGAATCTTGTGCTCGGCACCAGAGGGCGATAGAGTGCCACAACCTCTCTGTACCTTGTTGCCCCAAACATGGTACGGTTGTCTTTGAACACCACAAAGGTCAGTGAGATGATAAGGAAAAAATTGCTTGAGTGCATTAATGAATAAAAATGCTTCTTAAAAGTGTTTCTTCTGAAGTCTTAGAGATGAACCTCAGAAAGATTGTGGGAATAATATTTGCATTTTAAAAAATCACCAGTGAAGTTTCTGGGGTTGTGACTCATTCTGGGAACTGTAGGGCCAAGATAGGCAAATCAGATGAAGGCTGGCTGCATAGCTCCATTGCCTTATACTAAGTCACGTTATTGGCCCATCTACTTCAGTATTGCCTACATAAAGTGTGGGGGAACTCTGACCCTGCAGAGGCTGCTGAACTACAACTCCCATCATCCCGTTGGGCACACTTGCTGGGGCTGGTGGGAGTTGTAGTTCAGCAACATCTACAGGGCCAAAGTTTCTCCACATTGCTCTACACTGACTGGCAGCAGCTCTACAGGATTTTAGGCAGGGGACATTCCCAGCTCTTCCTGCAGATGCCAGGGATCAAACCTGGGTCCTTCTACATACAAAACTCTTCCCCTGTAGATGACAGTTTCTTCAGTGGACAAATTGTCAACGCGGGAAGTTGTCACCCTAAAGGAGAGCTATTTAGTTACATGGGGAGTTTGTGCAATGGTAATGGGTAACTTGCAAATAATATGTCCAGTTTAGAAGCTCTTTGGGGAAACTGGATGTAATTACCCAAACTGGAGCTGATCTAGGAGATTGTGGAACACACAGTGGCGTAGCGTGGGGGGTGCAGGGGGGGCCGGCCGCACCGGGCGCAACATCTGGGGGTTAGGGTTAGGGGGTGCAAATCCAGGGTTAGGGGGCGCAAATTACTTGCCTTGCCCCGGGTGCTGACAACCCACGCTACGCCACTGGGAACACACACACAAAGGAATAATTAGTACAAGGAAATGAGTCTGGTGAATGTGGTTGATATTTTATTTTGGCTGTGAGTCAGTGTGTGTGTTTTTAAAATGCAGCTTGATGAGGATACTTAGGACACATCCAGATGGAGAACTCTTCCAGGAGCAAACAGATGCAGTCAGACCAGGAATAAAAGTTGAAGTGTGATGGCTTTGTTTGCAAAACCAGACTCAAGCAACTGAGGCTCCGAAAAGGCTTGAGAAGGGGAAATCACTCACTATGCAAAATACATTTTAACAATTAACTTGCAGATGGATTCTTCTCTCCCCGTCCCCTCCCCTCCTTGTTTCTAAGTTAAACTTCTGGAAATGTGATATTTTGCTGTAGAGGTTGCATTGTTCTCTGACACTGAAAATGGCTTAGGTGTGAATTCATGCAGTGTAACTGGTCTCTCAGCTGTGTGGAAAGCGAGTAAGGTGTGTGTAGGTGTGAGTGGGTGTGAGTGTGAGGTTTCTGTTTCCTGATTTGCCAATTGCAAGTGGCTGATTTTGCTATGTGGCACCCCAGGCCTGGAGAAATTCTCTCTAGCTGCACTGTAAATGAGAAGAAAGCCAAAATCACAAGTGCATTTAATGTTCTTTAATTGCACATGGGAATCTTCACCCACTTCACCATGAATCACAAGTCCTGCGACTTTTTTTCAGGGGAGATTGTGGCCACATTCGCACCATACATTTAAAGCACTGTGATACCACTTTAAACAGTCATGGCTTCTCCCAAAGCATATTGGGAACTGCAGTTTGTTGAGGGTGCTGAGAGTTGTTAGGAGACACCTTTCTCCCTCACAGAGCCACAATTCCCAGAATTCCCTGTGAAGAGGGATTGGGTCAGACCCTCCAAGTGTCCCTATTTTCCAGTGACAGTCCCAGATTTACAGAAGCCATCAGAGTTTCTGATTTGATCATGGAATGTTCTGCTTTTCCTTAGAACATCCTTATTTTCATTGGAGAAATGTTGGAGGGTATGGAGTTATTTGATTCCAGAGTCAAGGAGAAAAGTAACTATACAACCTTTAGAAGATATCTGAAGGCAGCCCTGTATATGGAAGTTATTTTAATGATTAATGCTTTATTATGTCTTTATTTATGTTGGTAGTTGCCCAGAGTGGCTGGGGCAACCCAGTCAGACGGATAGAGTATAAATAATAAAATTATCACCATCACCATCATCATTATCATCTAGTACGTCCCTATTTTCTTGAAGAAGAGACAAGCCCATTTTTCAGTTTCACACAGTTCTCAGTTGTTGGACTACAACTCCCATCATCCCTGAGCGCTGGCTTGCTAGCTAGGGGTAATGGGAGTTGTAGTTCAACAACATCTGGGAACCCACAGGTTGAGAAAGGCTGCGTGACCAGGGTATCTCAAGCCCATCCCCTAGGCATACCTCTTCTCGGGCGAATATAATTTGGGGGGTAGTTTTAGTAATATTATTTTATCTAGACTAGAGAAAAGTCTGCCGTGTTCCTTCTGAAACACTTTTGTGTACTTCCTAGGGGGGGTAAGCGTGCCACACTTTGGGAAACAGTGCCCTAGGGGAACCCTTCAGACTCCTCATGGGCTCATGAGGGAATTATATTCATTCATTCTAGTCTGTACCTATTTAGAAGTGCTAACTGGCCTTGCAAATGCTTCTATGTATATGTATTACAAGGTCTTCTCTCAGTGCTATTTTTTTTCCAGAAAAAGAGGAGCCAGAACTCACCAGGAACACCTCCCTCATTCTCTTAAAATTGCAATGGTGCCCCCCTGAAAGGTGCTGGAACTGAGTTCCAATGAGTTTACTTCTCCTAAGGGGGAAAAAACACCTTTTTGAATCTGAAATTTATTTATTTATTTGATGGTGACCCTCTAGAAGAGATAACAGGTCCTCTAGCTGTTGCCTGTGAATGTTTCCCTTCCCTGGCCCTTCAAACCTTGAGGGGACAGTGTCAGCTCTCTAAAGAGAAATGTTTTTGATATTCTGGCGCTTTGAAGCGAACAAGGTTTTCCCATCACACTTATACAGGGAAGAGAAGTTAAATATTATTGTTGCTATTACTATTATTATTACTAGTTAGAGGTAGGTAGCCGTGTTGATCTGCCGTAGTTGAAGCAAAATAACAAAATTCCTTCCAGTAGCACCTTAGTGACCAACTACATTTGTTATTGGTATGATATTTCGTGTGCATGCACACGTGGTATCTGAAGAAGTGTGCATGCACACAAAAGCTCATACAGTGATACCTCGGGTTAAGTACTTAATTCGTTTCAGAGGTCCATTCTTAACCTGAAACTGTTCTTAACCTAAAGCACCACTTTAGCTAATGGGGCCTCCTGCTGCTGCTGCGCCGCCGGAGCACAATTTCTGTTCTCATCCTGAAGCAAAGTTCTTAACCCGAGGTACTATTACTGGGTTAGCAGAGTCTGTAACCTGAAGCGTATGTAACCCGAGGTAAAGGTAAAGGTAAAGGTACCCCTGCCCGTACGGGCCAGTCTTTACAGACTCTAGGGTTGTGCGCTCATCTCACTCTAGAGGCTGGGAGCCGGCGCCGTCCACAGACACTTCCGGGTCACGTGGCCAGTGTGACATCGCTGCTCTGGCGAGCCTGCACCAGCGCAGCACACGGAACGCCGTTTACCTTCCCGCTATTAAGCGGTACCTATTTATCTACTTGCACTTTAAGGGTGCTTTCGAATTGCTAGGTGGGCAGGAGCTGGGACCGGAGACGGGAGCTCACCCCGCCACGGGGATTCGAACCGCCGACCATACGATTGGCAAGTCCTAGGCACTGTGGTTTTAGTACCACTGTACTAATAACAAGCTTAGTTGGTCTCTAAGGTGCTACTATTACTATCATCATTATTATTAGTTATATACTACTTAATGCCAACTCAGGCTTCTAAGCGGTTTACAAAGTATAACATTCAGTTACCAGTTGGCTTAAAAAAAAAAGTAGACCCATTTCTTTCTAATTAACCCTACTCTCCTGAAAGAGTCTAGAGGACCTGTGTCAGTTGGTTCTTCATGTAATGGCAAAGTCCTCATGAGTCATCCCTTGCAGGGTTTTAGTCCCAACACAAAAGTGGGGGGAAATGGCCAAAAACGGTCCTAAAATTGCACAGAAAGGTTTTTTAAAAAGGCATGAAAACTGTGTCTAGCAATTTCACAAGCCTTTGGAAGTGCAATTCTAAGAGCCCTTGTAGGCCTGTGGAGAGTTGGAGTTTGAGGAAGGAGGTTGGGAGCAAGTGATTGTGTTAGAGTTTGTGTGGTAGAGTTTGGCATCTAGTAAGCGCTGCTGGTTTTTCAAGGGTTTCCAGAGATTTGGAGGGTGTTTGCTGGTTTTCCCAATAGGCATTTCAATTATATGTGATTTCATGTGCAGTGCCTCAGAACATAACCCCCACATAAATTGGGAGTTGCCTCTCTCTGTGTATAGATATACAGTAGATATAAGGGGCAGGAAATGTCCATCTGCCTGAGTTTTTTTAGGAAGAAAAAAATACCATGTTCTTTAAATGGATAGTGTAATTTGTGAGTTTGGACCCATCAGACCTAAATAACGGGTGAAATCATGCCAAGTCATGATTCATTCTTGAATCAAAATGGCGCCCGCATCCAAACGTTCATGAAGACTGCCACCTCCACCTCAGAAACCCTTGTGCCGAGTTTGGCAACAGCATTTTGAGAAGTGCCTGAATGCATGGACAAGAGACAGACAAGTTCCTGTAAAGAATCCTGGGAATCGAGTTTGTTAAAGGGTGTTGGGAATACTAGCACACTTTTGTTTTCAAATTATGTATCCTTACGTCGCAGTAGCAAGGACCCTTTTCAAAGAAGTATTTCTGGTGATCTCTGAGAAAAGGCAAAACGTATTCTACAGCTTTTTATAGTACTTGAACTGAAACTCCCCCCCCCCAAAAAAAAACCACCTGCTGCCACATTTTGGCTACCTTTTTAGTTGATTGAAAAGTTATCTTTATTAAAAAAAATAGTAGCTGCAAAAGAATAGAATGTGTTTTCTATATACGTAAGCATGAAATACAATATTATAATGTATTCATATACAAAAAGCCAATTATGGTTCAAAGAGCTTTGCATATATGTATTAGGTGACCTTAATTTCTATCACATTTTAAGCAGAATGTTGTTTGATGAGTGAAAATAATCCATAAGGCCGGTCGTTGTATTGGAATCGTCTTGACCAAATGTGGTTTTAAGCAATTAATCTAACCAGCCAATCAGTTAAATGTCACACCCTCTTATTTATTCTGCTCTTTCTCTCTCCCTCATGGCTTCTTTAGGAATGAACACACTGAATATTGATGTGTCCAGCTGTTCTTTGAGGCTGGGAGGGAAAAAAGGCTGATTAAGAAAAAAGAAACGAAAGAAAAGGTAAACAAACACACACGAGAGACAATGTTGTGCAGTGGTTAGAGCTTGGGGCTAAAGGGCATTGCATTCTCCACGCAGCTGACCTGCCTTGCAGGACTGTTGTGTGGAAAGAACCGGCCCCATCGCCCTTTTGAGAAAGCGGTAGCATTAAAATGCAAATAAACCTTTGAAAAATGGCTCGTAAAACCATTTAAAACGCTATAAAATCTTTTAAAGGGAGAGACCTTTTAACCCGTCTTGCAGGGCTGGTGTAAAAGACCGGGGGGGGGGGGCAAGCCACGTCCGCTGCCCTTTTGAAGAAAAAGGTAGCATGGAAGAATGCAATGCACTTTTAAAAGAAAAAGTGTGCGGAGGACCAGAGGGAAATCCTAGTGCTGCCATTTCTGCCAAGCCACCCAGAGGGGGCCCAAATCCAGTTGCAATACGGAGGGAGAGGGAAAAGAGGGCAAGGCGGAGCGCGGGCCGCTTTAAGCAATCCTTTGGCGAGCTGAACCAACTTCCCGCAGGCGGAAGGATATACTGGCAGAGGCCGCACTGCAACCTAGCTTGCATGTTTGCAAGGAGGAGGAGGTGTGTGTGTATTGAGATGTGCGTGTGTATGTATGCATATATAAAAAATTTTGGGGCCTGGTTGGCCCCGCCCTTCCTTTCCTGTGATTGGACCCCGGTCGCCATCTGCTTTGCTTCCTCTTAGCCCCCCCTCCTTTTCCAATACTTGGGTTGCACACACTCACACATACACACACACAATCTCTCTCTGGCAACGTTGTAGCCTCTCCTCCACCCCCCCCGGGTTGTGCAATGTAGTTGCCTTGTTATTAATTTATTATTATTATTTTTTAAAAAAGAATTGTCGCTAGGAAGGAAGGGAAGGAAGAGAAGCGCGAGAAGAGGAGAGAGAGGCAGAGCGAAGAAAGAAAGAGGAAGAGGAGGAGGAAAAATTAAAAAAAAAAATCAAACGAGGACGCAGGATTGCAAAGAATCGGCGGCGGCTCCCAGGAAGACGAACTTTAAAGCTGAGGGGGACTGAGATTGGCATCGGGGCTGTATGCTGGGAATGTGCTTGTCCTCCTTTTAGGCGGAGGGAGGTTGCCTGGTTTTTCTCCCCCCCCCCCCGCGCGCACTCCCCGCCGCCTTTTTGTTGTTGTTGTTCGAGAGAGGCCCTTGAGCCAGCCAGCCTGTTCTTGGGAGATCAGCTGTCTTTGGAGGCGCTCCGAGGAGCCAAAGGCAGAGAGAGAAGGTAAGTGAAACTTACACGCGTTGTGTCAGTTTTCTTGGGGATGGTGTTGTTCTTGTGTCCTCCAACCCCACCCCCCGTCTCTTTCCGGGGTGCAAAGCAGGATCTTTCTTGAATTGGGTGGGGGAGACCAGATCCCCCCCCCTTCCCGGGGCCTGGGGTTGTTTGGAGAGGAAGACGGCAGGAGGCTGAACAGAAAAATAAGACATGGACTCTTCCAAGCTCATTTCCTCATGGCATTTCTGTTTCTACCCCCCACCCCGCAAACAATGGTACAGTACTGTAAAGCGAGGAAGCGGGGGGGGGGGGAGATGTACCAAGGAGAGGCAGGGCAGAAGTGGCTGCTTTCTTAAGTGGGGGGAGATATGTGTGTGAGTGTTTTTAGGGGTCACCGATGGGGAGGGGGAGATGAGGGAAGTAGTGGAGATGGGCAGCTTCCAGTGGAAAAAGCTAGAGAATTGATCCGTGTGTGTTTGGGTGGGAGTGGTGGGGTGTAAAAAGAGAGGCAGAGAAGGGAGCAAGCACTTGAGATGGTTGTGGAGAGTTGGGGTGTGAAATCTAGTGTTGCTGGAAAATAGGAATAAAATAAGGTGAAAGGGAGAGCTGTGGGTGAAAGTGCAGGTAATGGGGTGCATTAGAAAGTGGGGTGCATAGTGCTTGGGTGCCTCTTCAGAGGTGGGAGGGAGAGATACAGGGAACTTTAAAATAGAAGATAGGTAGGGAAATTGTCCCAGTATAATGTATCTTGGGGTTATCCTGAAATGCAGGTTTCATTATGGTGTGTGTAGTCAAAGGTTTGGGGCAAAAAGTGCATTGGAAGAATACTGTAATTCTAAGTGCGAGTTGTGTTTTTTTATGAGAACTGAGGGAGAAATATTGGGGTGCTTAGATTCTGATGTTATGAGACGGCATTTGTAGAGAGGAGGGGAAGAATACACCCCCCTCCCGCCCCACTGACTTGGGAAGAATGAATGGTTAAAAAGGAAAGAGGAAGGATAATAAGGAAATACGATGGGTACAAATTATGCAGTCTGGCTGAAGAATATAAGGGAAAGAATCATGCGAAACTGGAGGAATGGTTTCTTGATATGTGGAAGGAACTGGTGGAAAGCAATTCTGCAGGAAGTGAAAGGGTTTGTGCGGGGGGGGGGGGGAGAAGGTTAAAGGGGAGCATCTTGGAGCAAAAAAGCCAACTATTATTTTATGTAACTGGTGCTCTTTAAAATGTGCTAACCTCTCTAGATCTTGACGTCCTGTCAAGTCAACAGTGTTCCCATTTGACAAATGGAGGACTGAGGCCCAGAGAGACCAGCAGTGCAGGCATATGTGCCTACCCAGAAATAAACCCCATTGAGTTCGATGGCACTTACTACGCAGAATTAAGCACATAAAGTATTTCAGCCTAAGTTTGCTTAAAAGCCACTAATGGAGATGAGAGTCCACCACCTTCCAAGGAAGGCTGTTCCTAAGTCAGTATGCTTGATGTTTAGTAAAAAAAACCAAACCCTGTCTTGTCATTTGAATCCATTGGTTCTAGAGCAACAGCAAAGAAATCTGCTCCATCATCTGTGGGACAGCCCTTCTCAGGACCTTTTATGTTGGTCCTCAGTTGCTGTCCCAAATTGAAAACTGTGTCTCTATGTGCGGATATTCGTTGGCAGCTCACTGTCCTTATCAACATAAGCACAAAACAACAGAGCAGCCACGCAGGATTTGTGGGTTGTCCTTTGTGTTGTGTGTAGGACTGTGAGGAATTGCTTTATGCCCCTACGAGGTGTCCTTCGCAAGCCTATCACCCTCCAGAAGTTTTGGGCTACAACTCTCAGTTGTGATGCCTGGGCTGATGGGACTTGTAGTCTAAAACATCTGGAAGGGGGCAGGTTTGTGAAGGCTGGCTTGGAGGCTTAAGATTCACAGAGGCACTTTATTTTAAAGCATCACAAAGTCTCTAGGATGTTTGCTGTTGCTGGTTCAAGAGTATGAGCCAAGAAGTCTCAGGTTCAGATATTACATCTGCCATGACCTCCCCAGATACCCTTTGCCAAGTCCTCAGCACACACACCTTGCCCCCCATATGTCTTGATCAAAGCAAATAATTATTGCTACTAGCCATGGGGAGCCAAATAGAGCCTCCAAAATTGGAGACAGGGTACCTGTGACCGCTAGATTCTGAAGAAAGGGCTGTTGCCTCTGTGCCCTATATATGGCCTTCCTGAGAGTATTTGTTGGACCCACCTTGACTTGACCCAGCAAGGCAATTCTTGAGTTCATAATACTGGCCTTCTGGCCAGCCCCGTTGCAAGAATTACCATCACAGGGCATGTAAAGAGTTTTGAGTGCTTAAGAGAGAGAGATTTATGGCAGTAATATTAGATTTGCTACGCTACCCCAAACCTCCAAACAGACATTTATATGACAAACTATTTATGACCTCATTGGCCTCAGAAGTAATTTGGAGCTCAAATTAGGCCAAGTGCCATCTTCCAGTGGGACTGATTCTCTTGGAACACAGCTGTGCAAGCCTTTGTATTACACGGAATTCTCTGCTGGACAGAATGAAGAGCTGTGTGTAACCTGAAGCATTCCAGATCCTCACACCAGTATGTGTTGTTTTGAAAACATTTCCCAATACCCTTTTATATGTGTGTCAATGTTAATAGCAGTTTTTGGATATGCTATGTGGATGGGGCCTGGTAGTTATATTTAGCAAACTGTCTCTTCCCCAAATCCAGAATTGTGAATAGGCAAGGATTATGGGAGTTGTAGTCCAGCAACATCAGCTTCCCCCATCGCTGACCTACTTTGTTTCTGTTCTGATTGGTGATGATTCTGCTGCTGCTGCCATTTAGTGCAACCATTGCAAGCTGGTGTCCTCCACTCATAGGTTTTGGATTACAACTCCCATCAGCTGGCTGGGGCTGATGGGAGATGTAGTCCAAAACATCTGAGTGGAGGACACCAGCTTGCAAAGGCTGCACTGGTGAAATATTAGTGTGCATATGTGTGTAAGCAATACTTACACTGGTGCCTGTGTTTGGAGAGGGCAATGTGTCTGGCTTTTGCAGCTGGAGGAGTGAAGCTCATTGGACTAGCAAAGCCAGATGCTCTTGATAAGCAGAAATTGTGGGCTTTGTTGACCTCCTACTTTGTGGAGGCTGCCAGCTCTGGTTGTTTGGATCCAGTTAAAATCCTAGAAAAAGCTGGTTGTGTGGACTTCTTCGGCCATTTCCCAGAGATGATGATGGGTCTCAGAGGACTGTTGGAAGAGGGCAGCGGGGCATCTGCAGCAGCTGTGCTAAATGTCAAATTGTTCTTGACATGTTTTTGGGTGTTTGTGTCTCTCCGGGCACCCTTTTGGGAAGGGAAGGCTGTTACTTCTGGGCTGATACACTGGGTACTATTCCCTTTTCAGGCAGCAGGGAAGACGGGTATTTTGAATTTTGCCAGGAGTGAAAGCAGAATCCTTGTGATGTGCCGGGTGATGGTGGGGACTGGATTTTTTTATAAAAAGGATGAGCAATTGTCTAGATGGCTTGCCAGCCAAGGAGTGGAAACAAGTTACTTCTCCCAACCCGGCTTATAGCCAATCCATATTCATCTGCACACCACACATCCTCTGTCTCCCTTGTGGCAGTGGTATCTTCCCTACCCCCTCTTTTTGTTTGCCATCTTAGTTGTCCTCTTGCACAAACATCACACACACTTCAGCACTACCTTTGATGTACTTTGTTGTTCTTGTTTTCATAGCTGTTTCCCCTGTGGTACAAGTGTGTTTGTCACTCGGCTGGACCCTTTCCCCCTTATATTACTTGTCTGCTTGTGACTGACTCTTGTGTGCGTTTACGCACATTTTTCTCACCTGGCCGAAGTCAGCCTCTGATATCCAGTGTTTGCATGGTGCTTATTCTCTCTCTCTCTCTCTCTCTCTCTCCCCCCCCCCCCCCCCCCCGTCTTTGCAACAGAGGCCCATCTCTGTCTGCCCCTGCCTTCCAAAATGAGGCGGGTAATGTCTACAGCGAGGGCCTTTTTGGTGATGGTGCCCTGTTTATGAAACACCCTTCCTCACACCCACCACCTACACTTTGGAACTCGCTGCCTTTTGACATCAGGCAAGCACCTTCACTCTACTCTTTTCAGGGCCTTCTAAAAACAATGTTGTTTAGACAAGCCTTCCCAGATATAAAGAATGTTGATGTGTGCTTTAATCTGTTTTTAGCTTATCATTCGGTTTAATTATTTTTGAATGTTTTAAATAACTGTTTTTACTAATAATTTCATTGTTTTATTCTTTTGTAAACTGTTTTGAGGTGTCTTTTTTTGTTTTTTGTTTCAAGCAGTATATAGATTATGATGTGAATAAAATTAATAGACAGATGCCAGTTCAGGGCCTGTGTCTTCAGTGCTTGATCTGTTTGTTTGACGTTCGAATGGCTAATGGTTTTTTTTAACTCCTTGCGTACCCCCATTTCAAGACTTTGAGGTGTATGATTTGCCTGTATGATTTATCGCCATCCCTCTTGCAGAAGATTATAAATGGGCAGAACAGGATCTGTATCTATCTGTGTCATATAAACCGTTGCTGGTGCTGCCTGTTTGAACAGTTGAGGGGATGGCAGAATGGAGAGCCTGGGGTTTGAAACCGTCAGCCTGTTTCCCCAGGATGTTAACTGGCTCACCTGCCCTTTAATCTAGGCCTGGCTGAGTTCAGCTCCAGAGGGATAATATGTGGTAATGAAGCTGGCTGCTTTTCACCGGTTTGTGCGCACTCTTATTGCCTCCTGTTGTTTTTGCTGGTTTCTATGGTTATTGTTATAATTTGTCACTTTTATGAATGTTGTAGCCGTTTTGCAGGCTGGGATGTGGCCCAGTGGCATAAACCAGCAGTGCACACGTTCACCCCACCCTCACTCAAGTAAATATAGTCTCACTTCTGTAAGCAGAGGTGCACAGTCTTGGTTGCTGTTAAGAGTCCCTCTCTCCAGATCCAAACTCTATGCAGGTGTGAGAAAGGGGAGCTCCACAACCCTCAGCCCAGTATCGCACTCCATTTCTGCTTTGATGTGCCCTCTGCAGGGATGTTGGCCTCTGTTATCCTGTAAAATTCATATGCCAAGTTTGGATGGTTAGATATAAAAATATCCTATTGAGATACTTGTATCATCATCATCATCATTAAAGGTAAAGTTAAAGGGACCCCTGACCATTAGGTCCAGTCGTGACCGACTCTGGGGTTGTGGCACTCATCTCGCTTTATTGGCCGAGGGAGCCGGTGTACAGCTTCCTGGTCAAGTGGCCAGCATGACTAAGCCGCTTCTGGCAAACCAGGGCAGCGCACGGAAACGCCGTTTACCTTCCCGCCAGAGCGGTACCTATTTATCTACTTGCACTTTGACGTGCTTTCGAACTACTACCTTGGCAGGAGCTGGGACCAAGCAACAGGAGCTCACTCCATCGCGGGGATTCGAACTGCCAACCTTCAGATCAGCAAGTCCTAGGTTGTGTGGTTTAACCCACAGCGCCACCCGCATCCCTATCATTATTATTACTGTTGCATTTATATCTTGTCTTTCCTCCAAGGAGCTCAAGATGGCAACATGGTTCTTCCTCTCCTCATTTTATCCTCACAACAACCTTGTGGTGTAGGTCAGGGTGAGAAGTAGTGACTGAGCTCAATGTCACCCTGTGAGCGTCATGGCTGAGTGGGGATTTGAACCCTGGTTCCCTAGGTCCTTGTCTAGCATTTGAACCACTATACCACACTTGCTCTCAGATTTCAGGTTTCTTCATGGCCTAGAAACATCTTAAGTCAGCCTTCCCCAAATGTGGTGTCAACTGGGGCTGATGGGAATTGTAGTTCAAAATGACTGTGCTGGCTGGGGCTGGGGCTTGAGGGGGACTGTAGTCCAAAACATCTGGAGTCAGGTCACCAGCTTGGGAAAGGCTGTATTAAGGTGGCATGTTTTTAGATGTCTTGATGGACAGTGTTGCTTGTACAAGGTTTGTTGGGTTCCTCTAAGGACTAGTCTATCTGGCCTCTGTTCCTGATAGAGATGGACTTTACCAAGAGAGCACACTTTTATTTATATACTAAGATAATCTATATCCTGTCTTTCACAACATGCTGTTGGGGCAGGTTACATTGCATCACAAATACTACTCAGCAATGCAAACACTTTACACCTATGAAAATATTGTTGTGCAGTTCCTTTATTTGGTGGCACAGTAAATAAATCCTTCCTGCCGGTCAGAGGCAGAATGAAAAAGCAGCATTTTTACCTGGTGTTGGAACCTGCCCGCCATGGGTACCTGTCTAATATGAAAGCGGAGAGTCCTCTGGGTATGGGGTGCCACTCCCAAGAAGGCTCTGTTCTATTTTTTTCTGGACAATCAGATCTTTGCTAATGGTGCGGCTACCAATAGAGCCTCGCTAGCTGGTTTCCACTTAGAGGCAGGACAGTGTTTGGAGAGGGTCCCAAGTTGTTCAGGGCTTCATACGCCAGAATCAACACCTTGAATTGCTCATCTGTGTGGGCTCCCAAACTCATAGCCACTCATAGTCAAGGGTCACCCACAAAACACGCAGATTTGGTTTTAACACATGGCCTTAGGGAAAATGGGGTTCCTGAGTGTTTGAGTCTTTTGTTTGGCTGCCCAATGTGTCTCTGGCAGGTGACTCTGTTTTTCTGCCTTCATTCTCAAGTTTTATTTTCTCTCTCCCTCCCTCCCTCTCTCCCTCCCTCCCTCTCTCTCTTTTCTTCCTTCCTTCCACCAGCTGGTTCAACTGCCTGCCTGTGGCCATGTCTCTAACGCTGTGCGGTGGGGCTTATTGCTCTTTCCCCTTCCTGTTTCCTTCCTCCCCCCACTTTATCGTCAGCATCAAAGAACCTGTTGTAAAAAAATAATATTAAGATGATAGTTGACGGTCTTTGGGTTCTGAACCACTGTCTGGAGCTGATAATGATAACTGATCTAAGACTGAATCCTGACAAGACAGAAGAGGGTCTTGGTTGCATAGGAACGGTCAATCTAGTGATAGGAGTTGGGTCCATGGACACATTTGCAAATGGGAGAAATTGTTGTGGGCATCTCTCTCTCTCTTTCTCTCTGACACACACACGGGTTGCCTGCTCAGACCCTGAGTTTTCAGGGCCCAAACCTGAGATCTAGGGATGGTGTTATTATATTTAACCACAGTCACTGAGAGCATGTCATTAGAATAAAAAAGTACTGTATCACAAGTGAGCAAATATGTTGCTGGTTGGAATTTAAGATCGAAACCTTAGCTAAAGCAGAAGTGAGGGGACCGTTCCTTCTCACCTGCTTAGGGAGCCTAAGTAGGGAATATTTAATCTAAAAGGAGAGAGTGAAGGAGGACAGAGGACTTCAGAGAGGCTATGCAGTAATTTGTAGCTGGCTCCTGCCAGGCTAAAGCTTGTAAGCTGCATGCACAGTCTTCTTAATGAGCACCACCACCATCATAAGTAATCATCATAATAAAATTTAAGGCACTTTTCCCCACCTGGAGATTCAAGCTCTCCTGCTGCCACCTGGAGGGGCCCTGGAAAACCTGGAGAATTCAGACAAGCCTTACACACACATTCACACGCTGCAATCAAACAGACATCTCAACCTCTTACACTGGCTACAACAGGATGCTTCTTTCAAGCCTAATCACAGTGTATCTGATACACTTGGTATCTGAAGAAGTGTACATGCACATGAAAGCTCATACCAATAACAAACTTAGTTGGTCTCTAAGGTGCGACTGGAAGGATTTTATTTTTTTTATCCTGTGAGGTACGGTAGGTTATGTTGGGGGAGAGTGGCTCAATTCTGACATGGGGTCGTGCAGTGGTTAAGGAAACTTGCCATATTTTTTGCTCTATAAGACTCACTTTTTCCCTCCTAAAAAGAAAGGGGAAATGTGTGTGCGTCTTATGGAGCGAGTGCAGGCTGCACAGCTATCACAGAAGCCATAACAGCAAGAGGGATTGCTGCTTTCACTGCGCAGCGATCCCTCTTGCTGTTCTGGCTTCCGAGATTCAGAATATTTGTTTTCTTGTTTTCTTCCTCCAAAAACTAGGTGCGTCTTGTGGTCTGGTGCATGTTATAGAGCGAAAAATACGGTAACTCTGATTTTTGACTTATGGAATCGTAAAGCTTGGTTATAATTCTGTTTCCATCACTCGGGACTGGTGCACCAGGGAAGCATGAGTGAAATTAAGAAGCATGGGTGTTAGAGGATACTAGCTGGCCGCTGTTTGAAAATTTAAATCATAGATTTGGCTGTATAAACAATTGGTTTGCGCAAACCATTATTTGATTTTCCTTCCCCTCCTCTACCATGCTAACTCATTGCACCCCAGAAGTTTTGGCGACAACTCCCGCTGGTTTGTGTTTTGAAATGATTTCATATTTGATTGTTACTGTAATGATGTGTTGATGTGGCCTTTTTTGTTCTGTTTTGTGTGAGCTGCTTTGAGCGCATTTATATGGAAAAGCAGCATTCAACTTTTGATAAAGAATGGTGATAACTTCCATCAGCTCTGTGCTCGTGAGGCGTGATGCGAGTTGTATTCCAAAATGTCTAGAGAGCACCAGGTTGGCAAAGGGCTGTTCTGTTCAGCTATTGGCCAGTAACACTGTTGAGAAATCTGTGGTGGAAGAGAAAATCTGCAAGTAATCTGGGGGAAATTGGCCACGGCAATAGCAAATTTGGGATGTGTTTTGATAAAACACCGGGAGGATTTGAAAACCACCATAGTGTTCCCTTTTTGTCTTCTTTTGCAATACATATATTTTTTTTTAAAAAAATGGGATTACTAATTTTTGTGTGTTGTCAACAGTTTAAGTATGCGTGAGGATCTGTTTTGATTTACATTGCGAAATAGGATTCAAAGGTTTTAAAAAGATTGCAAAACCACAGTGAGGAAGCCCATCGGCTGGAATATCAAGCAGTTCATACCAATTTTTTTGAGGGTGAAGGGAAGTTAATTTGCCCTCCTCCTCCTCCTTGACAGTGAGTTGAAGAGTAGGACAAATTGAGTGAAGGCTTGGGCCTACCACTATTCAGGGTTGCTGGGTCTTGGGGACACCCCAAACCCTCTTACAGAGTAGGACTTCCACCTGCTCAAACTATTTTGCAACGGTTGTGACGTGGATTTTAGATACCTCATCCCTGATCAATGCCTGTCCTGATCTTCTGTCTCTATATATACTGCTTTTCATCACTGTTCCCACAGCCAATTAAAACCAATATCAACAATTAAAATGTCTTTAAAATATTAATATAAAAAGACTGTGGAGTACATAAAATCAGGTTTGGTTTTTTGTGATTAAGTGCATCTTGGGATCTAAATAAATAAAACAACCTATTGATTCAATTATCAATAAGTGAATGAAATACTTGGTTAGTGTGTATTGCTAGATTTTCCCTACTTTGTAACAGAAAAACACCCCTGCTAGATCAGGCCTCCTAGTCCAGTATCCTGTTTCTATGCCCAAATCTCCAGGAAGTCAGCAGACGGGTGCCACAGGTACCCTACTGTTGTTAAAGTTCTCATTATTTTAATCTATATGCTATCTTTCTACACGAATATGTCCATGGTCGCTCACAAGAAAGCAAGAACAAGAACAGCAGTGCATATCAAAGCGTCATCACAACAATCTATTGTTTAACCAATCAATTTCAAAACAGAATACAGCAATCCAAATAAAACCGCATCTCGTTTCAGTCATAATTGCAGCTTTGTAACATTTTAAATTCATTACAAATAGACAATGTCAATCATTAAAGCAGCGCATCAGTTCCTGTTCTTTATCTGTTGTTAAAATGTGTAAGCCCTCTAGAGTCAAGTATGATAAAATGGTTCCAAGTTTGATATTAATAAGACAGCCTTTGCTAACCTGGTGCCCTCCAGATGTTTTGGACCCCAGCCCCCATCAGCCCCAGCCAGCACAAGTAGTAGTCCAAAACATCTGAAGGAAACAATCTTAACCTGGAGGTTGAGAATGGCGACAATAAAATTATGCCCGGCATGGAGAAAGTGGAGAGAGAAAGTTTTTCTCCACTAGAACCCAGTGGAGACTGTCCTATGAAGTTGAATGTTGGGAGATTCAGGACAGATAAAAGTTATTCATGCAGTGCATAGTTAAACCATGGAACTCTCTCCCACAGGAGGCAGTGATGACCACCAACTTGAATGGCTATAAAGGAGAACTGAAGAAATTCATGACAGAGTAGGCTATCAGTGGCTACTAGCCACAATGACTATGCTTTGCCTCCACAGTCAGAGGCATCAATGCTCCTGAATGCCAGTTGCTGGGGATCACAGGTGGGGAGAGCACTGTTGCTAACATGTCCCGCTTGCAAATTGCCCGCAGGTATCTGGTTGGCCACTGATAGCATACTGGTCTAGAAGATGTGCCACAGCCCTGATCAACCAGTCTCTTCATCAAGGTTCTGCTTAGCTAGCATGGTCAGTAGCCATCGGCAGGCCTATATAATATTGTGCAGGAAACTCCCCATTTATGCAGGGTTACATTCCAAGGCACCATGCACTGCATATATTTTGGAACACCATTGAAAAAGCCTGCAAACACCCTCCAAATCTCCTTGCTCAAGCTCCAACTCTCCACAGGCCTCAAAGGTTGGTGCAAAGGCTCCTGGGATTGCATTTGCAAAGGCTTGTGTGGGATTGCTAGAAACTGTTTATGTGGTATTTTTGCCATTTTCACACTCTTTTAGGGTCATTTTTGCCCCTTTTCATGCTACTTTCAGGTTCATAGAGATGCGTGTGTGCACGTGTCTTGAATGTGTTTAAATGGGGAGTTGTCTGTACTATCCTTGTGGATTTGAAGCTCCAATGGAGATTGGCTGAGCTGTTGTAGTGGCACAGAATGTTTGGGTCTTGTTTTGGAAACTGTGAGGGAAGGGACAGTTGTCAGCCTGACTGGGATTGAAATGGCACGTGAGGGTAAGATGAGGATTGGTAAGCAGGGTAGGTAGATGACAAGAGGCCTAAAGGAAGAATACAGAGCATATTTCAAAAAGTAAAACCAGGACACCCCAAAAGTAGTTGAGCTTTTTGTTATGCAATTTTTCAATTGACTGGCCTAAGATCCAGGACAAAGCACCGCCTTTCGGAATTCCCTGCCCCCTGGACCTCAATTCCGCCTTTGAAATCCCATTAATGTCTGGAAAAATCTGGACATATGGCAGCCCTATTTGTGGCTCCCAACTATGGAACTCTCTACCACCAGAGGCAAGTCTGTCAGCTTCAATGAGGTGTTTCTGCCATCTATTAAAAAAAAAACTTACTCCCTTTGGCTGTTGGGGACTGATGAGATGGTTTCCTTTCTGTTCACTGTGAATGATGTATTTGGGGCTGATTTTTGAATGTGGTGATTGTATGGTTTTATTGTTGATTTTTTACTATATATTTTTTATTATATTTCCTATGCACCATCTTGGAATGCTCAGATGAAGGGTGGTCTAAAAAATATAACAAGTAATAATAAAGTAATAATATTTAATTGAAAGGACAGATACTGTCTTTGCTTTTCAACCGGTTCAAAGCAATGAAGTCCAGCAAGACTTAATTGTTCTCTTGGCTGAGACATCTCTAGGATGTAGGGCCTTAACTAAACATGTTGACAAGTTGAACTGCTCCAATTAATGGTTAGTCATTTACTCAGCACTTGTAGCGTTTGGTTTACAAGCCTGATGCCATTCGTCTTTCCAGCCCTTGCAAGGTAGGCCATAATAATGTTCCCATTTTGTGGAGGAGACACCGAAACAAACTAGTCAGGGGGAGTGTGAGCTAGAATCTGAACCCCGATGCAGGTCCACTCAAGGTGTATTTGGTGGGGTTTACTCCCAAGTAAGAGTAAAGGGGATTGCAGTAATAATAATGTCTTTTCAAGTTCAACTCCTTCTCTCTGAAGTGTTTATGTTGAAGATGCTGCTGAAGAAGCTATAAAAGGAGGACCAGTCAGACCTTTTATTATTGGCATAGATGATATAATTATTTTGGGATGAGGTTAATAGAAGGGGTTTGGGGTCAAAGCAAATCCCTTAATGCTTAAGCCATTGTTGTAAGAACACCAGTGGTTATGAGTGACCTTTCAGGCAGTCAATAGCAACTGCTTGGCTTTTTAAAAGAAATTGATTATAAATTGCCTCCTAAATGATTGATTTTAGCTCTTTCTATAAGCTGTAAAATACTCTCCAAGCAAAGAAAATAAATTTGTACCGTACAAAATCATGAGGTGAGAGTTTTTTAAGGGAGGACTTTGAATCCCAATCAAATCAGATTCTTAATTTTTATTATTTGACAGCCTTTGCCAACCTGGTACCCTTCTCCAGATGTTATAGGACTCCAACTCCCATTAGTTCGCAGCCAGCACAGCCATTTTGGACTCCCAACTGCGGCTGATGGGAGTTGTAGTCCAAATCATCTGCAGAGCACCAGTCTGGTTGAATGCACAACAGAAGCACCCATTTAGGTCAGATCAGGCTGGGTCCATCTGGTCCAGTCTTCTGTTTCCAGCTGTGGCCAAGCAGGTGCCTCTGGAAAAGCCCTCAAGAGGAAGTAAGCCTGAGTAGGGATTTGAACCTAGGTCTTCCCCTGGTTCCCCCAGCGAGCCCTGGTCAACAACTAAGCTGCCATCAGGGCAGTCAGTATTTGAAGGCGGGTTCCAGGGCTGCCCCCGCCCCCCATGAGGCAAGGTGAGACAGCCACTTCAGGTGGCAGGATCCACATTGCACAAAATCTGGGAGGGTGCAGGAAGTTTAGTGGTGAAAGTGGGCAGATGTGTTGTGGGGGAAACATCTGCCTTGTTTGGACTTTCAGCAGCTCTGCTGGTTATTTGAAAACAGAGGAAAGGGACAGAATCTGATAAGTAACTTCATTGGGATTAAGGAAACAAGTCTGTCTGGGGCCCTACCAGAGGTGGCCAGTGGCCATGGATGCTGGTGGGTGGCGCTGGACACATACTTCAGCTTTCCAAGAATCCTCATTTCTGTTTTGTCTTTTAAAAAGTAAGTCTCTAGTCCTTATGGTTGTGAAGATGTGCTTGGATCGTGTAGGGACAATTTCCATGGAAGAATTCAGGGGCTGAGCACCATCGCTGAAATACCTGTGTTCTGCCGTCCTCTGCTCTGTCTGTGTGTAATTGACAGCGACATTGTTTTTTTACTTTTGTTCCCTCTTGCTTTTTTGGTCAACTCTTGAAGCACCATGCAGATTATTAAATTCTCTGTGCCAGTTCGACTCAAGATCTGGCCTCCAGCCGGGCAGTGAAACCCCACCTCCTGATTTCCTGGAAAATGTCTGGGACCTGTTTTATCCTTTTAAATACCGGTTGTTCCTGACTTGCTGAGATGCAAGGCAGAGGGAAATGAGATTTTCTTTGGCAAGGAAGAGGGGGAGTTCCAAGGGGTAGGATGCATCTCTTATTTGCCATTTCCCCCTCCTGTGAGAAAACGGGAATAACCTGGCTAGAAGTGGTCACGTTAGATCAGAGGTCTAGAATGAGTTGCAATTGCAGCCCAGGCTACTGTCAGAGAAACAGTTCCTTTGCGGGCTGAGTTTTGGCACAGCTTTCGCCTTTAAAATTATGACTTTGCTTATGATATTGCTAAATTTGGGGCTGGCACACACAAAAAGATTTGCTGGCATTTGAGACACACACTGAGAATCTTGGTTTTCCCAAGGGTGGCGATTTCTCTGGTTTCTCTGGTTCTGAGGGCCAAATTTCATTGTTAAGTTTTCCCTGTAGTAGAGAGAGAGAGGAAAAATATTGGGTGGTGGGAGAAATCTCTTGTGTCAAAGATGATTCTGAACAAGAAGCTTAAAAATTTGTGGTTTCTAAGGCTATCTCAGGAGTTTTAGGAAAATCTGAGGCCAGCTGTTTTATGATTAATTAGAAGAGCCAGTGTGGTGTAGTGGTTGTAGAGTTTTGGGCTAGGTCCTGAGAGACCAGGGGTCAAATCCCCACTTGGTAATGAAGCTCACTGGATGATCTTGGGCCAGTCACTTACTCTCAGGCTAACCACCCTCACAGGTTTGTTGTGAGAATAAAATGAAGAGGGGGAGAGTTACGTACACCACCTTGAGGTCCTTGGAGGAAAAGTTGAGATAGAAATGCAATAAATAAAAGTAATTTCCAAAGTTAGATGTTTTTTGCTGGACTGTGTGGCCAGCAGTGATAACTTTGCACTCATACATCTGATCACAGTTGCTCTTATGTGTGTGGATTATTGAACAGGCACTGAAAAATCCCCCAGTAATAATGATAGTTTTAAAAACAACAACAAAACAGTGCTGGGTGAGGCTTTGTAGTACCAAACATCTGGAGGCAGCAGGTTGGATAAGTCTGGTCCAGAGAGATGTTCTTGCAACAGTGTTTTCCAGGTTGACCATGGCCTCTTCCTCTAATAATAAGGCATTTGTGACTTCCTAGATCCAGCTAGATGGTATTCTTCCACTGGATGTTAAAAGCCAAGAGAGAAAAGGCTTTAGCACTGGTACCCTAATGGCAACACTTCTAACATTTTGCGTCTGTTGGAAATCTTAGACTTCCACGTATATTAAAGTTGTCTTGTGTAGCTCTGCTGTATCGTAGCTATAAAAGTTGCCTCTCGCCAACCCCGTTTACTGGAAATTGTGACAGATTCCGTCTCTAATTTACATTAAGAGCGGAATCCCCTGTAAATTCCCAGGCTGTCTTGAAGGGAGCAAAATCAATAGGCCAGGAAGGTGCCAGCAAGTTCAGTGTCATGTCAGGAAACTGCGACCTTTGTCTCCTTTGAAAACCAGCACCTGCCCTCCTACGCAGCCAATCCCTGTCTCTTCTCCCCGCTGTCCCAATTTTTGAGCAGTATGCAGACAAACATACATGAACCTCTGCAGCAATCTGTTTCAATTTCATTTTGTGTACCCTGATTTTAAATGTCTCCCCTTCTTTCCTGTTTTGAAAATGCATAAACAGAGCCTCCTCCCCATGATGGTACAACCTTAATCTGACACATCTAGACAGCTGGCAAAAGCAAATTCACAATTGGATAGGAAGGACATGGGAGGGGGGTGGGGAGAAGAAATATTTTTGGCTCTGTCAAGGCCTGACGCTGCTGAGTCACTGGATCTAGGTGGGGACCCACCAGGGAGTATTTATTGGAGTGGGAGAGGGTGGATGTTGCTTGCTAGGCCTCTTAGCTGAGAGACTAAGCAACGCAGAAGAATCTTGCTTCTGTAGTGAACCTGCTAGGTGGCCCTGAATGTGGCCTGTCTGTCTTCAGGAATCATTCTTCCTTACAAAGCTGTTGTAAGGATTAGGAGAAGTTCTTTAAAGGCTCTAGAGCAGCCTTTCTCAACCTGTGGGTCCCCAGATGTTGTTGAACTACAACTCCCATCACCCCAGAGCCACAGCTCAGGGATGATAGGAGTTGTAGTCCAACAACATCTGGGGACCCATAGGTTGAGAACCGCTGCTCTAGAGCATTAGGCCAACAGGGTGCCCTGGTTGGAGCTGGTGGGAGACTGGGAGTTGCATCTAAAACATCTGGAGGGCTCCAGGTTGGAGGTTGCTGTGCTAGGTGGTGATCAGGTAGACTATTCCCCTGCCCCTCTCTGCAGTGTTATTTAATGTTTGCGTTTATATCCCACCTTTTTCTCCAAAGAGCTCAAGGTCCCATATATGGTTTGATTCCCACAACAACCCATTGAGTTTCATAGCAGAGTAGGGATTCAAACCCTGGCATGGGAGCCAACTCCTTGGGGCTGAGGTCTCTTCCCCTCCCCCAATAAAATATTTGAGGTAGCTGGGCCCCTCCAAAGTTAATGGGCAACGCCATTCAAATGGCGTGTGCATGCTGCGTCATGTGATTGATTTATATGGAGCAGAGCTAATCTGCACCCCCCCATATGTTATTCAAGTTGACACCCCTGAACCCTGATGTCCTGGGCCCTAGTTTGACACACTAACCACTACGTAGCACTGGTTCTCATTTATACAATGTCACCAGTACAAAGACAAAATGCTCTCAAGTATGTCACAGTACAGTATTCTCAAAATAATATATGCAACCTTATATTATCAATGGGCTTCTTTCTGGTCTGTAGTGCAGTTTTAAATTCTGCCTTTCTGCTGCTTAGTGTAATTATTAAATGTATTTGTTGTTTCATGCCCGTGCCATTTTTAATGATGCGTAGAGTTTGGTATTTCTTATTTTAGCTTAGTTTTATTAGTTTAGTACTGTAAACCCCTCTGGAATTTTCTAAACGAAGAGCAAGCAGTAAATAAAAGGAGCAATAATGCTTGTGGTCATGGTTTATTTATACATTGCTTTTTGGCCCAAAGGCACCCCCAAAGCAGTGAGCAGAATATTACTATGAAAGAAAAAATATGAAAACAGTACAATAAAGAGAGGCAGTGTGCTATAGTGGTTAGAGTGTTGGGCTAGGAACTGGGAGATCAGGGTTCTAGTACTCACTCATCCATGAAGCTCACTGGGTCACCCAGTCACTGTGTCTCAGCCTAACCTACCTCACAGGGTTGTTGCAATGAGAAAATGGGGAGAAAGAGAACCATGTTTGCCACCCTGAGCTCTTCGGAGGAAAGGCAGGATAGGAATGAAATAATAATAATTTTTAAAAAATCAATTACAGCAATAGAAATGGAGATGTTGGAGATGTTTTTTGGAGATGTTGACAAAAAGAAAAGAAAAGAAAGCTCAACAACTTTGTCCAGATTTTCACTTTTGGGATTATGACAACGCTATCTAAAATATCTGGAGGACATGAGGTTGGTGGAGACTGATGTAGGTGCTCAAAGACTGAACTGCAAGGGAGAATGGGCTGAGGCCTTGATGGGAACGGGAGAACTTTGGCTTCCTGTATGATCTTTGCTGAACAGGCTAGGCAGTTTTCTTCACAAGGGGTTTTGTGTGCATGTCTTTTTAATTTTTTCCTGCCCTCTCACAGTTCAGGGGTGCGTTTGGGATTTCACGATAGCCCAGCTGTACTTGAATGGAACTGTAGGTGCGTTGTAGGAGGGGGCTGTATTGTGGAACTCTGTCGTAGTGTTTTCCAAATTTCCAGTGTTCATGCAGCACTTGGGTTTCTGAATGGATCTTGAATGGATCCTTTCTTATGCTCGAAGAGCTTTTGGGGTTTGGCATGAGGGCACCTAATGAGTTGCAACAGGGAGTGTCTTCTTGGGGCAGATAATTTGGCTGCTAAGCCACCTACTTCTCATGTAGAAGGCCCCATGTTCAAACCCCAATGTCATTTCCAGGCAAGGCCTAGAAAAGGCCCCCTGCCTGAAACCCTAGAGAGCAGCTGCCAGTCAGTGTAGACAGTCTCGAGCTAAGGAACCACCAGTCTGATTTGATATAAATTGGTTTTCTATGTTCCTAATTAAGAATCTAAGAAGCTGGAGTCAAGAGGAATGTCTTCACTTGGTGCCGGAATGATGACAATGTCTCTGCTTGATGTACCTGCAAGGGGAGATTATTTCACAAACAGGTTTCCATTTAGTAAATTATGCCACTAACTTACTTCTCATGAGCATGGTAGCATATCTCCTTGGGGCAGGCAATTTAGATATTACAGCTTTGGAAAGTGTATATCCGACTTGCGGAGATTGTTTTTGAAAGTGACAAGACGCAGTAGACTTTGGTGCTGGTGGGCGTTGCTCCTAAGTTGAAAGCCTTTGCCACTTACTCATTGATTATTAAATTTATATCCCTCATCTCCTCCGAAGAGCTCAAGGTGGGCTCCCTGTTTTATCCTTGCAACAAACCTGCAAAGTGGGTTAGGCTGAGAAATGGTGACTGACTGAGCTCAAGGTCATCCACAGAGCTTCAGTGGATTTGAATCTCAGGTCCTAGCCCAAAGCTAGAATCCCTGCACGAAACGTAGCCACCCCCACAGGTCTGGTAAAGAGCATGAGCAGACACCCGCCTCCAATGTGAGCAAGGAGCTCCACTGTAGGACCCAGAGGGCATCCGGGGAGATCTGACCTCTTAAGATGAAGCAGAGCACTCTCTCCAAAGGGCCCTGGGGTGGTGTGGCTACCCTGGCCTGACCTTGCCCCTTTCAGAGCTGCTCGCACCCTCAAGTATACATCATAAATAATAGGTGATGCTCGCTCGCTCCTCCGCTCACTCACTTACGTAAGGCTTTTTAGTGAAGGACCTCGGAGCACTTTAAGGAAAGAAGGTCAGTGCCATGATGATGGTGCATGTAGAGAGAGCTTGTAAACTGAGGCAGTGAGGAGGCGGCAGGTGACCTTGGCTAAGGTCAACCTTCAAATTGCTTTTCCCCAGCCTGGAGTCAGAATCCCAAGGAAGCTACAGCCGCGGCTTGCTGAAGCGAAGCCAGTCTTGCTTCAGAGATGAGAGCAGATGACTCTCCCTGCCCCCCCCTTGCCATCCCCTTTGCAAGCAGTCATACAGACTGCAATGGCGTCTCCCTGCCATTTCTGCCGTTTCAAAAACCGTAACAGCCGTTGACTTTCTCTTTTTGATACTTTGGTAATTTAATTTCCTTTTCCTTTTCCTAGATCCTCTACCCTGGTTCATCCTCCCTCCTTGTTCCCACCCTCTTCCTGCCCTAGAATAGCTGGTGCTGATTCTGTAGCATCCTGCTGGTTCCCATGGCAACCCTCTTTAAAGCCAGGCATCCAGACAAGTCATGGGATTATGTTTTCATTGTGGGGGGATCAGGCAGTAAAGGTGTGAAGAAGGGAGCTAGAGAATAGGATGGGTTTTCTCCTCTTGTCTTTCAGAATTCTAAATGCTTGCACTTTGCAAACAGGCAGAAAATACAAAGCAATATAGGGATGAAAGTAATATTGCCTCATTGCATGCCAGGGACACTTTTAGATACTAAGAAATGGATCCTTCCCCCCAACAGCACGCCAGCCAGGAAGATGCTATGCCAGCCTTTGCCAACCTGGTTCCCTCCAGATGTTAAGAAGAAGAGCCTGCTGGATCAGGCCAATGGCCCATCTAGTTCAACATCCTTTTCTTACAGTGGCCAGCCAGATAGATGCCTGTGGGGGAAACCGCAAGCAGGACCTGAACACAAGAGTCCTATCCCCTCCTGTGGTTTCCAGCAACTGGAAATACTGGGGGTTGAACCTGGAACCTTCTGTGACCAAAGCAGGTCTTCTGCTAGGGAGCTAAGACCCTTCCTCTAATTCAGAGGTAGCCATCGTGGGGCCCACCAGATGTTCTTGGGTCTTGTTCTCGCTTGAAACTGGCACTGTAACATAGCACTGCCATGGTGGAAGTTGAGCTCCAAAACATTTGGAGGGTACCAGGTTGAAGAAGTGCTAATGTGCTGCAGTTTCAGAGTGTTGGGCTAGAACAGGGGTCAGCAAACTTTTTCAGCAGGGGGCCGGTCCACTGTCCCTCAGACCTTGTGGGGGGCTGGACTCTATTTTGAAGGAAAAAAATTGAACAAATTCCTATGCCCCACAAATAAACCAGAGATGCATTTTAAATAAAAGCACACATTCTACTCATGTAAAAACATGCCGATTCCCAGACTGTCTGTGGGCCGGATTTAGAAGGCAATTGGGCCAGATCCAGCCCCCTGGCCTTGGTTTGCCTACCCATGGACTAGGACTTGGGAGAGACCAGGGTTCTAATCCCACTTGGTTATAAGACTCACAGGGTGGTTATGGGGATGAAATGAGGAGATTGGGGAGAACCATGTTTGCCACACCTTGAACTCATTGGAGGAAAAGGTAGGATGTAAATGCAGTCAGTCGATGATACTAAACTTAGGTGAACATAGAGCAGGCATAGGCAAACTCAGCCCTCCAGATGTTTTGGGACTACAACTCCCATCATCCCTGACTACTGGTCCTGTTAGCTAGGGATGATGGGAGTTTTAGTCCCAAAAACATTCGGAGGGTTGAGTTTGCCTATGCCTGACATGGAGCTTCCTGCCTTCCGAAGTCCCAGAGTCTCTGACATCACCTTGTATTTCTGGACGTCCCATAATATCTGAACAGACCCTTTTATATATTTAGAATCTCTCTCCCACTTCCCACTGCCAGCCCCCAAAGCAGCCACGGTTCTGGTGCAGCATTGCATGTGTTAAGGCAGCATATTTTGGGTTGCCGCTGTGGTTTAGGCACTGCTGTGTGTCCCCCTCCCTCCACACAAATAAACACACTGTTGTTGTTTTTCTCCACACCCCCAGAGCTGTTGTTGTGGATGGCAAAGTGCCCAACTCTCTTGCTCTCCTTCCTTCTAAAAGTTACTCACAGCAGTTAGGTTTGGCCACAGGGGAAATATAATGGGAGGGAAACTTTTTGTTGGGCTTTTATTTATTTATTTTTGATATTTATTTTTAGAGGATTGCCCCCCCTCTCCAGGAAATGGCTGGACAATCTAACCTCACCTCTCCAGTAGATTTCCATCCTATGTAAATGACATGGTTAATAACCTTGCGGGGTTGGTAATGTGAACGCTGGAATACTGTACTGTGGTTGGGGTTTGTTTTTGCAGATGCAGTGCTCATACAAGAACAAGCTGTGTACAAATGCTCAGTGCTCAGGACCCTTCATGTATGTTAAGCACATAAGAAGAGCCTTGCTGGATCAGGCCAGTGGTCTTTCTAGTCCAGCATCCTTTTCTCACGGGCCAACCAGATGCCAGTGGGAAAGTAGAAACTCATATTGAGAAGCATTTCTGCCTCTGACCATGGAGACAGAGCATAGCCGTTGTGGTCGCATGGGAAAGGTGCCAGATTGAATCCCTGGCACCTCCAGGTGAGGCTGGGAAAGACCCCTGCCCTAAATGTTAGAAAGCTGCTGCCAGTCAGTGTAAGCAAGGCAGAGCTAGATGCACCCCCTTGGTCAGTGGCAAAGGCAGCTTCCTGCATTCCTAATAAATGTGTGGCTGGGCTGAGTTTTCAGTCGGGAACCTTGTGCATCATGTTCTTAACTATGATGCTACACTGGGAGTGCTTGGAAAAAAATGAGTGATGCTTGGTCTCTCAGTAATTGCCAGTGTATAAGCATGTCACGTAGGGAAGGAAAGTCTGCCAACCCAGCTAGGGTTATGTTGGCCAGATCAGAAGTTTATTACGGTTCAGTTTCTGAATTTGGAGGTTGTGGTTCTGCCACTGTGGCCATGCACCCCCTCTTCCATACTGTCTAATTCCCCTTTTTTGTCGTGAAAGGCTAGTCATTGGCATCTGGAAGCACAACCCATAGACTTCCCCAGCATGGTGCCCTCTAGATGTTCTTGGCTACAACTTCCATCAGCCTCTATGACCTGGTCAGCAAGTGGGACCTTGTAGTGGTGCTGCCACCTGGGGCTGCCTGGTTGGTGCTGACCCACGGCAGACTTTTTCCAATAGTGGTTCCCCGGTTGTGGAATGCCCTCCCTAGTGAATGAGAGCTGTATCCCTCATTGATAACTTTCAGGAGGAACTTGAACACATTTCTGTTTATTCAGACGTTTAGTGGCTGAAGAAAACTGCTCTAGACAACCCAAAGGATGGAAGAATGTTTCCAGTTTTTTTAACAGCTTTTAGAATGTTTCAAACTGTAACTGGTTTCAGATGTTTTTAATTATAATTGTTTATTGAAAGTTTGCTTTGTTTTCCTTTCAAATGTCGGTTTGCTACCCTAGGCTACTTGGGGAGGAAGAGCAGGATGTTAATAATAATAATAATAATAATAATAATACAGTTGTGCTGTCTGGGACCGGTGGGTATTGTAGTCCAAATAACCAGAAGGGCTGGACTAAGGAAACCCAATTTCAAAACTCTCACTCAGCCATGAAGCTTGCAGGATGGGCACTGGAACAGTCAGTCCCTCTGTCTCCCATTGCAGGGTGGGTGTGAAGATAAAATGGAGAGGGATCATGCATGAAGCCTTGAGATCCTTGGATGAAGAATGGGACATTGATGTAGCAATGAAGCAAATGTTCTGTGTTTATAAGCACACTGAGGGTTGAGTAATTTTTGGCTTGGGGTTTTATATGGTAACATCCCGAAATACTTAAGGGCAGGGGACAGCAAATAACAACAGTAAATCAGGCAGGACCCGAGCACAAGAGCCCTCTCCCCTCCTTTGGTTTCCAGCAACTGGTATTCAGAAGCATTACTGCCTCTAACCATGGAAGGAGAGTGTAGCCATTGTGGCTCATGTTGGGCTGTGGGTGGAAGGGGCGGTCCACAACCTGTTTGGTCCTCCTGTTCGGCAAAGGATGCTGGCAGGGAAGGTGGCGGCAGGGAGCAGTAATGAGGTGTCCAAGTATGGAGCAGTGTGTCTGTTTGTCTGTGCGGACACAGGGCCTATTCTGTGCCCCCTAAGCCAGTTGACTGCCTTCAGATATGAGGGATGATGGTCCCATTGTGAGGTTGCTTGCCCATTGCAAAAAAGAATAGGGTCTGCTTCCCACCCCCCACCCCCCCAAAAAAGAGGATGCACATTTGCAAGTACTGATTTCTGTGTATAGATGCAAATTTAAAACAAATGTCTTTCACTTAAATAGAAATGTGTCTTGCCATTGTGGAGAGGGCCTTGACATATGCTATACATTTAAAGCCTGCCCATTGTACATTTAAAGCACATGACTTCCCTCAAAGAGCAGTGAGAACGGTAGTTTCCCCATCACAGTTCCCAGCATCCTTAACAAATAGCAGTGCTCAGGATTTTGGGTGGAAGCTGTGTGCTTTAATTGTGGGTTGAATATTCTTTAAATGTGTGGGGTGGATCACCCGGCACCTTGCAGGCTGAGGCCAATGCAGCTTGTTTTTTCAACATTGCGGTATATTGTCAGATTGCGATGTTTGGCTGGTGATATACCGCAATGTTGAAAAGCTGATACCGCCCAACCCTAGCACAGAGCCGTAGAAAGCCGTAGGTTTCAAGAGAGCCCTTAAACTAGCTTTCTATCGTGTGCAGGGGTCAAGGAGGTTGCTGAGGCCCCCAAATCTTTTCCTGGCTGCCCAAGAGTTTTTGGGATGGTCATGAACCGGGGGGGGGGGGGAAGAGTTGAGAGGCTTATCCTCGTTACTGAGTAGGGTATCAATTTGGTGGTAGTGGAAAAAACAACTTGAGATGATTTGGGGGTAATGAAAGGTGGTCACTGAATGGAAGTTGAATTGATGTGGAGCAGAATTTGTTGAATGTATTGGGATAAACAGGAGCATGACATAAGATGGGCCTGCTGGATCAGTCCACTCTGACCCATCTAGCCCAGCCTCCGGTTCTCACAGTGGCCAACCAGATGCCTGTGGGAAAGCCGCAAGCAGGATTCAGACACAAGAGCACACTCCCCTCCTAAGATGTGGAACAACTGAAGCATTACTGCCTCTAAGGGTGAAAGCACAGCATAGCCAGGGGCAAAACTAGGCTTTATTTCACCAGGGTCAAGGACTCAGTTTGGCACACCCCCTTCCACGTGCTTCTCTCTCTCTCTCTCTCTCTCTCTCTCTCTCTCTCTCTCTCTCTCTGTGTGTGTGAGTGTGTGTGACACACACACACACACACACAGGCAGGGAGTGTGTTTCGGTGTTGCACACACACACACAAACACACACAGAGGCTGGGAGCCTCAATGGTGCCCCTCTGGAGAACTCTCAGGCCATTTGGGTGGGAGATTAGTTGCCTTGCCTTCTGGGACGTTTAACATCTAAATGTGCTATCTACACATCTCAATTAGCGCTGGCAAATTTGCATCTCTGAGCCAGTGCCTGAGCTCTTTTATCTACCTCACAACATCCCTTTGATGTGCGGAGCTGAGTTTGAACACTCAAACTCAGTTTCTCTACTCAAGGCAGTGTGAGAATCCAGGTTTCCTGACGATGCCTGATGGGTCATGGTGGCAACCAAGTCATTACTCTAGTAGCCATAAGGTTTTATTGTTCCTGCCTAAGTTTAGGGCAAGCCAAGCTTAGACTGGCATTTATAGGCTTTCAGGGAAGCAATGAGTCTTCTTGTTTTCCTTTTCAGTGTAACCCCTTCATCTCCAGGGCCAACCCATCTTCCTCGCGCAGTATTCATGCCTTTTTCTCAACTTTAAAAACCCCCGAACAAATATTTTTCTTTGTTCTGGTTGGCTACTCTTGAATAGTAACCTACTAAAACTGTGTGCATGCATGCACGTTCTTGTGATATTGATATCCAGTTGTAGTGTAGTGGTTAGAATGTTGGTGTAGGACCTGGGAGAGACCAGGGTTCAAATACTCACTTGACCATGAAGCTAACTGGGTGACCTTGGGTCTGTCACTGCCTCTCAGCCTGACCTACCTCACAGGGTTGTTGTGAAGAGAAAAAAGAGAAAGGGGGAAGCATGTATGCCAGCTTTTGCCCCTTGGAGATAAAGGTGGCATAAAAAAAGGTAAAGGGACCCCTGACCATTAGGTCCAGTCGTGACCGACTTTGGGGTTGTGGCGCTCATCTTGCTTTATTGGCCGAGGGAGCCGGCGTACAGCTTCTGGGTCATGCGGCCAGCATGACTAAGCCGCTTCTGGCGAACCAGAGCAGCACACGGAAACGCCGTTTACCTTCCCGCCGGAGCGGTACCTATTTATCTACTTGCACTTTGATGTGCTTTCAAACTGCTAGGTTGGCAGGAGCAGAGACTGAGCTACGGGAGCTCACCCCGTTGCGGGGATTAGAACCACTGACCTTCTGATCGGCAAGTCCTAGGCTCTGTGGTTTAACCCACAGCGGCACCCGGGTCCCTAAAGGTGGCATACCAATGCAATAAATATAGAAATTAAATTCTATCCATATGTATTTTTGTGTGATACCCATATCTATCTATATTTCTGTATGTGTGTGTCATGTATATGTTTATGTATAACAACACTAGCTTGGCTGCTGTTCTCAACCTCCCTCTATGCCCTGTTGTTTTGGGTGTCTAAAATGGGGTGTAGGCCTACCAGCCAAAGACCTGGGTGGTGTTTCATGGAGTGAGTCTGTTTTCTGAGCAAAGTGTAGCTTCTAAAGCCTTGGGGAGCCTTTCTGAGTCTGTTCTCAGGGTCAGATCCAGAAACAAAGTACACCAGGCTGCTGGTATATCTTTGAGCTGCTTATTGCCACCCAGATTGCCCTTATGGAGAAATCCAGCCGAAATCTGGGGTTTTCCCCTCAATTCTGAGAGAAGCTCAAATAATTAAATCAAGGCTAGTGAAATGACCTGAGGGAGGTCTTCTGTTGCATCACTTGATTGTTGCTAGATTTAAACAACAACAACAACAAAAACAGTTTTGATTAGGCATGGGGAATTTCTCAGACATGTCTTGCAAATCTTTAAAACTCCAGAAGGGAGACAGAGTTGCAGTGAGGCATCTAAATATTTGCAGCTTTGAGCAGGGCCAGGAAGAAACCCAGTTTGCAAAGGGGTGTGTGTGTGTATGTTCCTGCTGGGTCAACGCAACCCTGTGCTAGAGAAACTTTCCTGGAAGGAGAGGGTCAACGGTCACACTTTGGCACCACTGTGAACATGTCACTTGTGGTTGTCGTCATATTTGCTGGATCCAGTGGCTACGGGGAGGCACTGCCCTTAACCTGCCTGTTCTTCCTCTCCTGCTGGATAGCTGTGTGGGCTGCAGGCCTCTCTCAGTTTGAAAGCTGATGATGAGCATTTTGACCTGTACAGTGTGTGAGGTAGCTCCAGCTGCCCCAATTAACCGAGGGGACTCTCCATTTTCTGGTTCCTGTCCTTGGGAAAAAAAAATCCCTCTCTGTTTTTGCCCTTTGGGGGATACTTGTTAATTTTTACTTGTTTATTTCATTTCAGAAAGTTTATATGTGGCTTGTTAGTAAAAACAAACAAACCTCAAAGCAGGTTAAAAAAAAGTGTAAAACAATAAATTCATCTGTAAAAACAGCTATTTTACACATACAAATCATAATTAGAATCAGTGATAAGCTAAAAACTACTGTAATTAAAACAAGCCGACTTTGATTCTGTGCCTCCACATTTGAAGACTGTAAATGCTTCTGAATTGGTTGCTGGCAGGAGGGGAGAGTTCAGCTGCTTGTGGGTTTCCTAGAGGCCACTATGAGAACAGCAAGCTGGGCTAGATGGGCCATTGGCCTGATCCAGTAGTCTTTTCTTATGTTTAGTGCAAAGAGGTCCCATCCTAATGGCCCCTGTCCGGCTTAGACGGGCGACGAATACTGGAGCCTTTCAACAGGCGCAGCCCACAACAGTGTGCTATTTCCCCACTGTTTTCTTCTCTCCTGTCCTCAGAGCGGTTATTGCTTTCGGCCCTTAATGCCTGTTGATTAATGAGATTAAAATCTTAAATTCCTAGTGATTGTATTTTGCATCTGGCTTTCTTAAGGTTTTTTTGTTTTTGTTTTTGTTTTCAGTTGGTCAGTGGGAACAAGGGAGGAACAGCCTGTCCTGGATCCCGATTTGATAAGAAAGAAAAGGATGGTTTTGCAGGGTGGGTGGGGAATTAATTCCTTCAAGATAATTGTTTCTACACCCATTTGCGTCACCAGTAAACAGCTGGACTGCCTTCAGACTTCATGTCATTTGCTGCAGAGTTTTTGCAGCTTTTCAGTCTTCTTCCTCTCCCTTCTGTTTTGATTGCACCTGTTGTATTATGGAAACCATTGCCAACATGGTGCCCCTCAGATGTTTTGGAGGGAAACTCTTCTCAGCCCCAGCTGTGCTGGCTGATGGGAGTCCAAACTGGCAATGTGGGAGTTTGAGTCCAACACATTGGGGTGGGTGGGCTATGCACTTGAGAGTGGTAGTTTCGTGGGGGGTTTTTGCATAAGGCCACAGCTGTTAGGAGGGACGCGGGTGGCGCTGTGGGTTAGACCACAAATCCTGGGACTTGCTGATGAGAAGGTCAGTGGTTCGAATCCCTGCAATGGGGTGAGCTCCCGTTGCTCGGTCCCTGCTCCTGCCAACCTAGCAGTTCGAAAGCACGTCAAAGTGCAAGTAGATAAATAGGTACTGCTCCGGCGGGAAGGTAAATGGCGTTTCCGTGCGCTGCTCTGGTTCGCCAGAAGTGGCTTAGTCATGCTGGCCACATGACCCGGAAGCTGTATGCCGGCTCCCTCGGCCAAGAAAGCGAGATGAGCGCCGCAACCCCAGAGTCTGTCACGACTGGACCTAATGGTCAGGGGTCCCTTTACCTTTACCTTTACCTTTACAGCTGTTAGAGATTGTGGGCATTTGTACACTCCAGTCCCATAATAGTTCTTTGTGGGCAGAAAATATATGTCACTTTAAAGGCCAAGATATTGAACCGGCCAACCTGTTTGGATTGTGTTGGATGGAAGGGATTGGAAATAAATATTCCTGCATTGCAGGGGGTTGGACTAGATGACCCCTTGGACCCTTTCCAGCTCTACAATTCTATGTAGATTCTGTGAAACAATTATATACAAACCATACTTAAGGATAACAGGGTCCTAGGGTCTAGGTCTGGTCACCTCACCCCATCTCCAAAGAGGATCTTCTAGCATTAGAGAGAGGCAGGTAGAATGATATGAAAAAGGCAGTGCAGTATAGTGGTGACACAGCTTGACCAGGACCCCTGGGGGAATCTCCTCAAAGCAGAGGAGGGACCTTGTGGAGGGTGGCTTCTGGCAGAACAGGAGACCTCAAATAACCTGGTATCATGCTAAGCCAGCAGTGGCAGCAGCCCCCTTTCATTCCCAGCCTCCTCAGGGTGCAGATGGTGTCATTTCAGGGAAGGAGTATAGAGCTCATCTGACCACCAGGGGCATTTATTCTTGGGGTCTACATGGGAGCAGGGAGAAACCAGGAGAGGACCCTGGGAGCCAGCAGGTGACCAGGAAGGGGGAGGAGCTGCCTGAGATATCATGTTCCCAGTGGGACCTTTACTAGGATAACAGCAGCTCACCTTCTCTTCAAATCCTGATCTCGGATATTTCAGCGGTGAATGGCGACTCCATGATGAGACTTCTTCTGCCTTGAATTGCTGGCTGCTGAGGGGCAAGCAGCAGGGTACAGCTATTAAATGCATTTTGTGGTTGGAAGGGGCACTATCACGTCCCCTTGGAATAAAAGTGCCCCCTCCTCAGAGTTGAAGGCCTGGCTGCTTTTCACCTGGCTGCCTGTGTCAAAAGCGTTTGGACGCAAATGGCCAGCCATTAATCTCTTCCCTGTGCTGTTTTGCTAATCCTTAATTAGCATCTTGTTGTAAGTTCGTTATCTAGTTATGAGTTCCATTTAGCAGGCGTTAGTGGAGTTGGCGGCAGGATAGCAGCCTTCGTGCTGTAGGTTTTGTTCCAGGATCTAAAACCTGAGAGAGGTAATATTCCAGAAGGGAATCGAAAGGACTTCTGGTATTCTAACAGATGGAGGTGGAAACGAGTGACAGGCTCGCTTTTTCCAAAACCTGGCATTTGAGATTGGCATTATCGTGTTACACACATTTGTCTGCAACTGTTCACTGTTTAAATGAAAAGGATAGCGCTGTGAGGCACTGTGGAGACCATCTTGTCTAACATTCTGCAATGTGGTGGGATCTGTAATCATCTCCTGCTAAAGCAAGGGTGGAGAATCTCTGCCCTAGGGTGCAAAAGCAGCCCTCTGAACCTCTCTTTCTGGCCCTTGCCAGGCTGGATTTTGTCTTTGAACTCTGAACATGCATCCTGCTTCCCCTGGAAGCTTGCTCGGAAGGGAAGGTGGCCCTTATTCTAAAAAGGGTTCCCCATCTCTCTGCTACAGAATCTACCTAATTTACAGTTTTGCAGCTGCAGCTAAAGAAAGAAAAATGCTGCAATTCTCTAAAGATGTCTGTTGTGGACTGCAAAAAGGACCATCTGCAATGCTATATTGATGTTGTTACTCTCAATTTGTATTGATAATTATTAGCTTTATATATTAGCGGTTTTATTGATGCTATGTTTTGTCCCTGCGTCCCTGGTGGTTGTCCCAGCAGGGGATTTAGATTCAATAAAATTTGTGATTGTAGGTCTTTGTACTATTCCCATTTTTTTGTAATTGCTTTTGGGTCACAGACAAATAGAATCACTCACCTAATTTACATTTAACCACATGCCTCATTCAGATCTTCTAGATCTGCGGGTTTCATAGTGTGATCTATGCACTGTGTGAAGAAGTACATTCTTGTGTCTGTCCTAAATCTTCCAGCATTCAGCTTCATTGGATGGCTCTGAGTTCGGGTGTTATAAGAGAGGGAGAAGGCCAGTGTTAGAAACTGAGATACGAAAGCTAGGTTCTAAATGGCACCTTAAACCTAGGTTATAGGCGCAACAACAGAATGTTTAGGTGCACTTTTTTGTAACAAGAATACAAAGCTAGAAATGAAAGAACTGCAGCCAAAATCTTATGTTCATTTTCACATGGTCTAGTCCTTCCCTTGCCCACCCCCTAATATTCTTAAGAGGGTCTCTTCTTCAGTCTTCAGAGAGTACCTGGAAGTGGGGAGACAGAAAAAGGTCCTCCTTTCCTTCCACTCTGCAGTTTTAATTTGAAACCTTAGGCGCAGTGCTGCGCCCAGAGCTCAAAAATTGTTTGTGGTAATGAAATTCCCTGTCGCAAAATGGGACTTGCGAACACTGGAGAAAACCATTTCTCTATAATTTCACACACCTCTGTATTAGTTGTATCTGACCAAGGTGGGCCTCTCTAGTCTCCCACAGGGGCCAACTGGATGTAGATGGTAGGTCAGTCAGCAGAACAGGAAGACAATAGACATCCCCCCATTGTTGCTCCACAGCGGTTGGTATTCAGAGCTAGACTGTTTCTTAGCATGGAGGTTTCGCAGAACCACATTGACTAGACAAATTCATAGAGGATAACTCAATTAGGTGTAATGGCATAATGCAGCCTCCTGCAATCCCGTGCCCTCCAGCTCCAACACCCTTGATCCCTGGCAGTTGGCCATGCTGGCTGATGGGAGTTTGACATCCAACAGCTTCTGGAAGGCATTGGATTGTGGAAAGCTGCTCTAGGGCCCCTGAAATCTATGTCCCGATTGAGCTGGAATCTGTAGCCAGAAAATCCATCACCCTGTTTACTATATATTTGAGAAGCATTGATCATTCTTGAGATCTGCCATAATTCTGAATATTGTTAATAATAATAATAATAAAATTAGCCAGCTCCAGGTTTCATCCAGCAAGGCAAATACTGTGCCAGGTTGGGCATATAAATACCCAAAGTGACAGCAAGTGTCATTCCCTTGTGTGATGCAGACCTGCCGGCTGGATTGAGTTTCCCAAGGGGATGGAGCTTCTCAGTTACACATTTGGAGCTTTTAATTGTGCAAAGAGACTCTGGATTGTGGGGATGGGGGAATATCTCTCTTCCTTCAAGAGCCTTGTATGCTACTTCCTCCCCCTATAAAGGGGGCATCATAAAAGCAGAGATCCACCACAAAAGGGTGGCAGGTAGCTTGTCAAAAGTCAGCAAACCTGAACAAAAATATTGAGGGGGGACCCCAAGGTGAAATGTTCTGGGGGTTTTTTATTTTACAAATTGATTATTTACTTCTTCTTTTTTCAAGCGCATAGCTTGCTGGCCCTTTTAAAAATGAGATTCTTTTCAAAGGTGCGTCTACTCCCCAATATTATAGATGAGTGTTGCAAATTGAGCCTATTTAGTTACAGGCTGGCATGCATAGTTTGGCAAGAGAGCAATACGATTCTATAAATAGACCTCTCGCCTATGGCGAGAGAGAATCTTCTTGGGTGAACAGACAGGAACCTTCTGTAATTAAGGAAGAGAGTCGGTCTTTTCCCCCTCCTCATTCTTCCCTTCCCAGGCTGTTGTGGTGCAAATGATCAGTTTAGGTATGTATTGGCAGTTACGCATGCAGATTATTATTATTATTATTATCATCATCATTGTAGGCTAGGAAACTGGCACTGTTGGCCAAGCTGGGCTGTTCTAAGATTCCTTTCAGATTGGCCTTTTCTCATAGTTTTTTTTTTTTAAGGGCACATGTAATAATGTAAAGATTACTCCCCCACTCACCTCCTGCCAACTAGTGAGTAGAAAGGAGCAAAGGGAATGTATTTCGTGAAGGCAGGTGAGGCTGAGGATTTTGTCCCTGGGGTTTCTTATCTCGATGAAAAGCTCCACAGTGTTCTTTTCTTTCTGACTGAGAAAGTTTTGCTACATTCCTAGGGCTGGAACGCACGCAGAAAGTCTGACCCCCTTTCCAGGACTGCAGAGTACAGAATGGCAAGGGGCCAAGTTTAATTATAGGAAAGAAGGAAGAGGAGTGTGTGTGTGTGTGTGTGTGTGTGTGTGTGTGTGTGTGTAAAAATTGCCTTTGAAAATTGTCATTGGGCACAGTGCAAATGCATGTGGTACAGTTCACAGCAAATTTCCTTTCATATTGTGCCCAGTGTGCGACAGCTGTGTAAAAGGTGAATTCCATGTTAGGGATCGTTAGCAGAGGAATTGAAAATAAAACTGCCAGTGCCATAATGCTGTTATACAAATCTGTGACTGCAATTGGAATACTGTGTATGGTTCTGGTCACCTTACCTCAAAAAGGATATTGTAGGGTTGGAAAGGGCAACTAAAATGATAAAAGAGGATGGAGCAGCTCGCTGCAGTGTTTGGGACTTTTTGGTTTAGAGAAAGGGCAAATATGAGTTTTTTCTCTCCCTCTCTCATAACACTAGAACTGGCCAACATCCAGTGAAGCTGAATGTTGGAAGACCCAGGAGAGATAAAAGGAAGCACTACTTTATGCAGCACATGGAACTCACTCCCACAGGAGGCATTGCTTGCCACCAACTCAGACGGCTTTAAAAGATTAGAAAAACTCATGGAGGAGAAGGCTATTGATGGCTACTTGTCGCAATGTCTGTGCTTTGCGCTCTGCCTCCACAGTTGCTGGAAACCAACAGGAGGGGAGAGTTGCTCTTGTGCTCAGGCCCTGCCTGCAGATTCCCACAGGCATCTGGTTGGCCATTGTGAGAACATGATGCTGGGGCAGCTGGGCCATGGCCGTCATCCATTCCCAAACACTGCAACTTCTCTTTATAGGCGAGTCACTCTTAGTTGGCTTGCAGCATTTTCATTCTCTTTCTTGTTGTGCTCTTAAAAGCCTCCATTCTGACATACACAAGCATCAGCTCTAACCAAACCCCAGGATGGTGGGTGGGTGCAAACTACAGATGGAAGGACCTGGTTGTGCAGATGAGGACTGGTTTGCTTCCTTTGAATTCTGTGGGACAAAGTATGGCAGCCTGACAACTTGGGAAAGAGTTGAGAAGGGGCTTGTTCTGTTGACTCATAGTGCAACTACTTTGTGGGGGGGAAACGCTGGTGGGTTATAGGGTGGGGAATATCTCCACCTCCTCCAAAGTTTCACAGATGGCAGCTAGCCTTTCAGCAGAGCCCTGATGCTCATCTGAAGACCATCCCAGTTATTTTGGAGGGGGTGGAGGCAGGGCCAGCTTAAGCATATCCGGCACTGTGGTGCAAAGATCCCTCCAGTGCCCCCTTTCCGTTTCCCAGAGTTGCCAAACTTTTTTAGGGAGGACGGTGCTGCCGCCGATGCGCCCAGCTTTGCGGGGCTGGAGGAGACGGGCAGCGGCTGAAGGACAGCTCCTCCGGCAGGGAAGAGGCAGAGGCTGGACGCGGCAGCTCCCAGCTCAGCTGGCCACTTCGTGCCTTGGTGGACAAGGCAGGCAGAGGCTCTGGGCGCGGTGCTGCTTTGGCGCAGCATGGCGGAGGCGGGCGAGGGTGGCGAGCTGATGCTGGGAGGCGCCACGTCCAGCCTCTGCCACTTCCCTGGCGCCCTCCAGAACTTGGTGCCCTGCGCCACTAGCCTCTATAGGTAAGACGCTCCTGGGTGGAGGCATTCTACCACCCCATGCACCTTTTCACAGGGATGGTGAACTAGTGGCCTTCCAGATGTATGAGGGTGTTCACTCTGTTAGCTTGCTAGCAATGAGTGAACATACGAACCTGCCTTATTCAGAATCAGAATATTGGTGCATCTCTAGCCCTCTATCGCCTCTGGCTCTCTGAGGTCTCAAGGGGAGGCTGTTCCCACAAGCACATCCTAGCCTAGCATTATTTCCTCTGAGAATGCTGTGGATTGGCACCTTCTGTATCCATATAAGACTCAGGCTTTGCCACGGAACTGTGCCCCAGCCCTCAAATGAGGCAAATTTTGTTTGCAAGCTTGATGTCATCCAGAATCTGGGGGAAATAGCTGTCCCACCTCCCTTGCAGGGCTTGAACGTGAGAAAACAGGGATAAATATAGTCATGTAGCAACTGCAGAAAAGACTGAAATAAATGACGTGGGCTGTAGTAGCTTCATTTAGGGCATTAACAGCAATGTATATCATGGGCATATAGAGCCCCCCAGGTTGATGTGATTATCATGGACTGAACAAATTGGGAAGGAGAGGCTTTTTTTGGAGGGGGAGCGTCATGAAAAAGGTTCATTCCCCTCCCAAGGATAGAAACCCAGTTCTCTGAGGTTTGCAGGTTGGCACATTATGAATGTTGCCATCTTGGCTCATTCATCCAAAGTCCATAAGAAAACTGTCTGCCTTCATTCTGTATTTCTCCTCCCTGCACCCTCTTCTCTGTTGACTGAAGTCTTTCCCAACCTGGTACTCTCCAGGTTGTTTGGATGACAGCTAGAGATGTGAGACCTCCAGATCTGACCTGGTGTCTCCAGGTTTTCCTGGCCTCCTCCAGGTGGCAGCTGGAGGGCTTTAATCTCCAGGTGGGCAGGAGTACCATTAATAAAAATAAAAAAAAAACTAAAACATGTTAAGATTGTATGTGCAGATTGCAAGCTTCAGCCCAGCAAGAGCTGGCTGCAAATTATAGCCTAGACATTTGGGGGGGGTCTGCCCTCCTCTGCTTCCCTCTCCCAATTAACCTACATCTCCAGAGCCCTCTCCGTGACATCACTAAAGGTGGCCGCTTAAGTCTCAGGTTTGGGCCGTGAAATCTCAGGATCTGGCATACTTCCGACCTGGCAACCCTGTCAGCCCCAGCCAAAATATGTGCATGCTGGCTGGGAGTTGTATTGGGGGTAATGGGAGTTATAGTCCAAAAATGACTGGGACCAGTGGAAGTTGTACTGATATTTTCAGTTCCAGTTCCCATCGGTGCCAACCAGCACTGGAGGGCATCAGGTTAGAGAAGGCTGATTTCCTGTAAAGGAGGGTTGCCAAGTTTCTAGAGGCTCAGACCCTCAGATGCAAGGAGCAGAGGCTGGGAATGAGAGGGTGATTCCTGGCAGGTAAGGGAGTGTAGCTTGGTAGTTTAGGGCTGGATCCCAGAGGCAGGAGATGTAGGAATATAGGAAATTGCCCTTATACTGAGTCAAACCATTGATCCATCTAGCTCAGTACTGTCTGCACTGTTAGGCAGTGTCTCTCCAGGGTTTTAGGTCTCTCTCAACCCTACCTGGAGATGCCAGGGATTTTCTGCACACATAGCAGATGCTCTACCATTGAGCTATTGCACTGGTTTGATCAAGAGGGAAAACTGGCTATGCCAGGGCTCTAGGAAGTATAGTTGGAAGAGCGGAATCTCTCAGGCAAATATATAGCTGTGTGCCTCTTGAGGACACTGAGGAATCAAACCGAAGCTCACAACCACATCCTGACACCTGGAAATGATCCTATGGTATCCTACATTCCTTTACTCCAGAATAGCCCCTCCTGTATTGGATTTCAAAGCAGGTTGAGGGAAGTTATAGAAATGACCATCAACAGTTTCCCTTCAAAAGCCCCGCAAAACTTTAAAGTCATGGCTCCAGTTGTACTTCTGACTGTTATACCAGCATGATGTACTGAACTTCATTCACACCATGCCGAGATCCAAGAATGAATGTCATTGGACAACATTGCTACTCCCGCACTCTTTCTGTGCATGCCTGCTTCTGTTCCCCCATGATTCCCCCACCAGAGGTGGTGGGATTTCCTTCCTTGGAGGTTTTAAAGCAGAGGTTGGATGGCCATCTGCCTTGTTGAGATTCCTGCATTGTAGGGGGTTGGGCTAGATGACCCTTGGTGGTATCTTCCAACTCTACGATTCTCTGGAAACGGCAGGAAAGAACTGTGTGCTGTTGTACTGCCCCAAATTTCACCATTTTATCCCTTCGATTTTCCAAGTTTAAGTGGCCTGCAAACAGATTCCGCTCCCCCCCCCCCCCCCCGGGACCGAATAACATGGAAATGCGTGATAAACACACACTATATTCCCTTAGTTTTCCAGAAGTGGTTTTTGTGCCATGTGAAAGCCCAAATATGGTGTGGAAATTAGCAGTTAGGGAAATGGAATAAACTGCAGTGTGAATGCAGCCCTGAAAAGTTCCTGCACTTCTGAATGTAACTGCTGCACCTGGTGGTTAGGACACTTGATTTTTCCAGGGGCCAGTATATTGTGGAAGTATGAATAGTAGGAACAGTTATGTTGGCACAAGTTTTGTACATAATTGGGGAGGAAGGGACCACTAAGAGTGGTCCCCCAAATGCTAGTTGTGCCAGTTCCCCTCATTGCCTCCCCCCTCAGCTCATGGGCAGCACCGAAAGGGGGCAGGAGGTAAATGCCCCCCCAAACAAGGAGTTTGCCCCCCCCCCATTGCTGGACTCTTGGCATTAACATACAGGCGTCAACCATTTTGCATGGGGATTCAATTTCTGGCCCCCACACGTGTCAGTAGTCACACGTTAGTTGGACGTGTGCAAAATAATTGCCGTTTGTACTTGTATACTGTTAATTTAACACAGGGGTCAGCAAACTTTTTCAGCAGGGGGCCAGTCCACTTTCCCTCATACCTTGTGGGGGGCTGGACTATATTTATTTTGGGGGGGAATGAACGAATTCCTATGCCCCACAAATAACCCAGAAATGCATTTTAAATAAAAGGACACATTCTACTCATGTAAAAGCACGCTGATTCCCAGACTATCTGCGGGCCGAATTTAGAAGGCAATTGGGCTGGATCCGGCCCCCAGGCCTTAGTTTGCCTATCCAAGCTTTAACACATGGTACACAACTCAGGGGCAGCGCCTAGGACTTGCCGATCGAAAGGTCGGCGGTTCGAATCCCTGCGGCGGGGTGCGCTCCCGCTGCTCGGTCCCAGCGCCTGCCAACCTAGCAGTTCAAAAGCACCTCCGGGTGCAAGTAGATAAATAGGGACCGCTTACCAGCGGGAAGGTAAACGGCGTTTCCGTGTGCGGCTCTGGCTCGCCAGAGCAGCGATGTCACGCTGGCCACGTGACCCGGAAGTGTCTCCGGACAGCGCTGGCCCCTGGCCTCTTAAGTGAGATGGGCGCACAACCCCAGAGTCTGTCAAGACTGGCCCGTACGGGCAGGGGTACCTTTACCTTTACCTTACACAACTCACCCACCCAGAAATATACTTTACCCTTTCTGTGCCTGCCCAAAAATTCTGGTGCCACTGTTTCAGCTCCATTTTGTGGCTTAAGCACAGCAGCAATTGCAAGGCTTGGCAGGTGTGCCTGACTGCCGGGCCCTGGCAATGTGGATAGGCTGTGGTTAGAAAAGCTGTGAGGTGATTCAGAGCCGCCCAGCTCATGTTCACAGCTCCCCTCCCCAGGAATGCTAGCAGCTGCTGCCTCTCTCCTCTAAAGGCCTTTTCGCCTAACCTTTTGAAACCCTTCCTTTAAAACTAAAAGCAAATAACCCCCCCCACGCAAACATCCTGGGTTAGGTGAAATGACCACTGCATGTGGCATTTGAGGGGATGGCAGTCAGACACAAGAAAGAACAACTTCACCCAGTGCGTAGCTCACCTACGGAACCTCCTCCCACAAGAGGCAATGATGGCCACCAACTTGGATAGCTTTACAAGGGGATTAGGCAAATTCATGGAGGAAGTGGCCATCTTGCATTTCAGTTGCTGAGAATCACACCTTGGCCACATTCACACCATACATTTAAAGCATTGTGGTTCCCCTGCAAACAGTAGTAGCTTCCCCCAAAGAATCCTGGGAGCTGTAGTTTGTTAAGTGTGCTGAGAGTCATTGGGAGGCCTCTAGTCCCTTCATGGAGCTATAATTCACAGAGTTCCCTTTGAAGAGGGATTGATTGTTTAAGCCACTCTAACTTTGTATTGGGGGGAGGGGGAATAGGAAGCTCCTAGACACCCTCAGTACCTTTAACAAACTACAGTTCCCAGAATTCATTGGGAGAAGGCATGACCACTTCAAGTAGTATCATAGCGCTTTAAATGTAAAGTGTGACTATAGTCCTTGGGAGAGTTGTTGTTTGGGTAATAATAATATAAATTTATATGCTGCCCATCTGACTGGGTAGTCCCATCCACTCTGGCGCCGTTCAACAGTTATCAAACCACAGCAAAACATCAAACATAGAAAAACTTCCCTATTCAGAGTTGCCTTCTAAAAATCAGATAGTTGTTTATTTCCTTGCCATCTGATGGGAGGGCATCCCACAGGGTGGGCGCAACTACCGAGAAGGCCCTCTGTCTGGTTTCCTGTAACCACATTTTGCAACAAGGGAACCGCCAGAAGGTGGATCTCAGTCTCTGGCCTGAATGATGAGCTTCCCAGAAGAGGCATTTAGATTTGCCGCTGTGAGAAAAGGATGCTGCACTCAGTGGGCCTTTGGCCTAATTTAGCAGGACACATTTTGTGTTCATAGGTAAGCCACTTGGAGTGGCCTCCTTTTGGCTATGTCCACACTTCTGCTTTCCCTCCAACCTCATCCAGCAGTTTGCCCCTCCTGGCAGTTTTCAAAGACTTTGGAGGAGAGGGACTTGAACTTGTGTGTTTTGCCCCCCAGCCAGGAGAGGTTCTGCTTCAAACAGTTTTTGGGGAGCTCTCTGTATGTGTGTGTTTGGTTTCCATGGGGATGATGACAGGCCCAGCTGTCACTCAACCTGGGAGCAGGGTGTTTGCGCAGGAGGCGTGGGGGCCTGCTGCCTGAAGTGTTTCTTTAAAGTTGCTGACTCATGTGAAGGGCAAGTGTGTGTTTGTGTGTAGGTGAGCCAGAGAAGGAAGGAAAGATCTATAGCTTGATCATTACTTCCTGAGCCCCTTTTGACCATCACTGGATGCTATCTCCAACCTGCTGGGTTTCTCTCCCGCTTTGAAAGGAGCAGGGAGGGGGAGACCAGCGTCAATACACAGCTTTCCTTCCCAAAATAATATCTCCCATTTCTGGGTTTGTTTTGTGGTGGTGGTGTTTGTCAGGTCTTGTTCAGTTTAACCTCTATTCCTTTTCTTGCAATAGCTTCCCACTTCAGCAGCTTGAGAATCATGCCTTTCATTTGAAAGAACCCAAGCAAGGTTTTAGCCCTCATGGATGCTGCTAGAATTCTGTTTCAAAAAACATATGAGCAGCACCTTCTGTGTTCTCTGAAGCCAAAGTAGGGATGCTAGCATTGGCAGAACGGGACAGAAGACATAATTCTTTGCTGGACCCCCTTCCTGTTATCAAACATGATACATGATGGAAGCTAAATAAATATACATAACTTGTAATTTGCTAAATCCAGCTTGTTATGCAGAGCAAGTTCATTATTTCGATTTTGCAGCTTTGCTCTCAGGTATCTGGAAAACAAAACTTTACTTGAGGTTACCTGCTACCTCCCACACCCACCTTCTAAATGGGAGAGGGCTTCCTTCCCATGCCTTCAAACCTCCTAGGATATTTTTACACACACACACACACACACACACACACACACACTGTTCTTGTCTGTTTGCTTGCAGTGTGTTCAGTGGCCTAGGGTGGGGGAAGAGGTTCACTCTGTGATATGTGAGAAGTGACACCTCCGCCTACGTGGGAATTGGCCATCTGTAAGGCAAGCCTGTTCCAGACCAGCAACCAAAGACCTGTAAATCCAGCGGGTGCTCAGCTCAGCTCCCTCCTCGTAGGTGCCATTGCGTGGCAGATAACGACAGTATTATATAACGCCGCAGCCTACCTTGGCATGCGCTTAGCCGGAGGCTTCTAAATCATTAATGCCGTTGCAATCTTTGCTGTTAAGTAGGTCAGAAATGAGATGAGAATTCGGGAGGGCAGCGCGGAGACTTGGCAGGCAGGAACGTGAGCACAGTTGGCGAGTGAGCGAGGCTGCCTTCGCCACCTCTGATGCTGCCAGGGACAGGCTCGGGAGGTGGCAGTGGCGAGGGGGATGATGACAACGATGTCTGTAACCAAATCTGGAGCTGGGGACGGGTGCCTTCCAGCCTAAGGTGCTTGCTGGGACTGGCGCCAGGGGATGTGAACTAGGATTAGGTGTGATCTAGCACCTGAAGGTCAGAAGGTTGGCCTGGGAAGGGCAAAAGTGTCTGCTCCAAGTGGGGAACGCACCCCAGGCTGCTTCTGTACATGCAGGTCCTCTGTTGTTTACTAGGCTGAGGGGTGGCCGCCTGCTCATCCTAAACCCAAGCCCTGGGTGAAAGACATCCTTTTATGACCCAGTTTCCTTTTGCGGTGGGAGGTTGGGGTGGGGGGCAGAACTAGATAGTGAACTTCAAACAACAACTTTGCTGTGTGTGCCAATTTGATCAGGTATTCCCTTTTGCAAAGGAAAGATCCCTGTTTGCCTCAGGCCTTGGGCTCTTCTTACGCTCTTTTCAGGAATGCAAAGTTGCTTGAGCTACAATCCAGGGAAGGTGGGTAGATAGCTCCTGTGTCCAGAAGATGGGCCAATTGCCTGTTCCAGACACAGGGTTGCACTACCTCTGAAGGAGCAGATATGTAGCTTGGGGGTACTCCTGGATTCATCTTTGTCTTTAGACTGTTGATGGGAACGGACAACTGACAGCATATGACACCTCTGCAGAAATATCGGCCCATATGCTATGCGACCAGGTTCAGGGTTTTTGTAATGATATAGAAAGCCACAAACAGATTAAATCTGGTGTCCATTAAGGACTGCCTAAGTAAGCTCTTATATCCCAGCTTGATCACTGACTGAAGTGCTGTTAGTTGCCCCCCCCCCCCATGTTTCTGGAACCCCACTAACTTCAACTAGAAATTGGGCATTGAGTGTTGCCAGCCCTATGCAGAGAAACACTCTCCTGCAGAGTTTGGGCAGGCATCTTGGCTACTAACCTGCTTCAGGTGTCTCAAAGATGTTCTGTATACGCCACCCTGATATTTCACATGAGGGGCAATCCATACATAAAAACGTATGAACTGCACAGGTTGTCAACTTTTGGTGACCTGGGTCCAGGACTCTGACCTACAACAACAAAACGTGATTTGGTTCATTTTAACTTTTGACCAAGTCGCTTAAGTCTTTCTTGACAAGTCCTTTCTGCCTGTGCCAGCAGAGTGACCAGATGCTTTGTAGAGGATTGAGCTCCTATGCTTTTTTAATTGTGATGCAGAAAAGGGGATTTTGGCTCCCCACCCCCGCATGCAGTATTACAACAAGGCTCTTAAATCTATCAATAACGCCCTGACCACTAATGTTTGTGGCCACTCTGAGGGGTGTTCGTTCTCTTCAACCCACCCGCAAAGCGCATACACACAAACATTGTTTTTACCTCTTGCCCTTCCAACATTCATCCATCTGTTGGTTTCACTTCTGTCTCTCCCTGTGCAAGAAGGAAGTTGATCAGTGAGACTGAAACTCGTGGTTCTAACAGTCACATTGCTCTGTGGATTGGCAGGCCTAGGGTGAGCCTGGATGCTCTTGCAACACACACACACATGAAAACACTGCTGCTGCTGCTGCTGCTGCTGCTGTATCCTGTTCATGTTATTATGATTGTTGCAACTACCTCTGCCCCTCCTGATCTGACACCCCCTCCAAATAGGGCCACACTTGTCCCACCCTCCACCCCTTTTAGCACAGATTGCTGACTGAAGCTTTCCGCGCCATTGCACATTGCGCACCGCTTGCGGATTGCTACATTCATGTTTTTCTATAATTTCTTCTTCTATGGCATGGGTAGGCAAACTAAGGCCTGGAGGCCGGATCCGGCCCAATCGCCTTCTAAATCCAGCCCGCGGACAGTTTGGGAATCGGTGTGTTTTTACATGAGTAGAATGTGTGCTTTTATTTAAAATGCATCTCTGGATTATTTGTGGGGCATAGGAATTTGTTCATTTCCCCCCAAAAAAATATAGTCCGGCCTCCCACAAGGTCTGACGGACAGTGGACCATCCCTCTGCTGAAAATGTTTGCTGACCCCTATGGACTTGAAAATGAAAAGGGTGTCTTATTAAGAACATAAGATGAGCCTCCTTAGTTGGGCTAAGGACCCGCCTAGTCTAGTGTCCTGTTCACACTGTAGCCAACCAGATGCCCCAATGTGAAACCCACAAGCGGGACCTGAGCACAACAGCATTTCCCACACCCCACCCCACCGCACCCCAGTGGTTTCCAGCAACTGGTATTCAGAAGCATTACTCCCTCCAACTGCTGAGGCAGAGCATAGCCATCATGACTCATAGTCATTGATAAAAGGTAAAGGTAAAGGTACCCCTGCCCGTACGGGCCAGTCTTGACAGACTCTGGGGTTGTGCGCCCATCTCACTTAAGAGGCCAGGGGCCAGCGCTGTCCGGAGACACTTCCGGGTCACGTGGCCAGCGTGACATCACTGCTCCGGCCAGAGCCAGAGCCAGAGCCGCACACGGAAACGCCGTTTACCTTCCCGCTGGTAAGCGGTCCGTATTTATCTACTTGCACCCGGAGGTGCTTTCGAACTGCTAGGTTGGCAGGCGCTGGGACCGAGCAGCGGGAGCGCACCCCGCCGCAGGGATTCGAACCGCCGACCTTTCGATCGGCAAGCCCTAGGCGCTGAGGTTTTAACCTACAGCGCCACCTGCGTCCCCATATAGTCATTGATAGCCTTCGTCAAATCCTTTTTTTTAAAGCCATCCAAGTTGGTGGCCATCATTGCCTCCTGTGGGAGAGAGTTCCATAGTTTAGCTGTTCGCTGCATGAAAAGCACATTCTTTTGTCTTTTATTAAGATCTGTGGTGTGACCACACTTGGACAGTTCTGTTCACCACATTTCAAAAAGGGATGTTGTGGAGCCAGAAAAAGATGCAAAAAAAAAAAAAGAGGCATCCTAAATTATAAAGGGGTTGGACTGAATATGTTAGGAGGAAAGATGATAATTTTGGGGGTTATTTAGTTTTTTAAAAGAGTAAGTAAGTAGGAGGGGGGTCTGATAGAAGTTTTTTTCCTTATTTAACAAGATTTGTATAGTGCTTAAACAACATAAAAACTCTAAGTGGTTTACATATTATGCCATGGTGTGGAGAAAGTGGATAGTCGTTTTTCTTATAATTCAAGAACCTGGACAAGTGGGGTGAGGGGCTTATTCAGTGAAATATGGTTTGCAGTAGATTTAGAACTGACTGCAGGAACCTTTCCTTCACACGGAACATGAATTTATGGAATTCAGGGTCATAAGGTTGTAGTAGCTTAGATATGGTGGCCATGTGAGAAGATACAGCAGTCTGGGGGGGCGGGCATTTTATGAAATGGGACTTACGATCAGTCAGAAAATAGATTCCAGGATGGCATTGTCATCTGCAAATCAAAATATCGTGAATAAGACACTTACTATCGGCAGCAAAAGTGGGAGGATTTAGGAGACAACTTGCTGTCAGAATGGTTCCAACAAACTCGGGCAGTTCCATTGATGGAAAAACTGATGCAAAAGGTGAAAATACAGGAGCAATCTTTAGAAAACAAAAGGAGAGTTTCAAGTGGCATGGGATCTCTTTATTAAATACATGGCAGAAAAGGAACATCACTGGCCACATGTGGCCTTCTGTGGAGTGACATAAGATGACACTGTAGACAAAGAGAGAGAGAGAGAATTCCAGTCTTAAGTAGAGTAAATGTTGTACAGTACAGTACAGTAGACTCACAACTCACATGTAATTTACTTATGTGATTGCAGCTTTGCGCAGGTGGCAAGAAAATAAATAAATGGAGGTGGGGGAGTCAGAAGGGGCAATCTGAGACCTCTTATGACCATCCCAGAGCTCTGGATAGGTAGGGATGGTTGTGCAGGCAACAGTTCTGGGAACTTCCTAACTTTATGTGATTTTGCCTTTTCGTGTGAACCCTAGTGTAAGTTGCAGGTCCACTACGCATCAGAGATCTAACCAATGCTCATAACTGTATGCTGCATGTATGTTTATGATGCTATACTTTGTTTTGTTTTTGTCGCAAAACAACTAAAATCTATTTTTTAAAAAGGGACTAGTAACTTTCAGGAAAGAGAAATGTGGTCCATCTGGTGGTGCTAGCATGATGGGTTTTTTTTCCCCCCTCTGGAAATGGTTTGGGGTTGGTATTGGATAATGCACGGTTCTATTTTCTTCCCCACGCTACCTTGCCACAGTTCACGGGATATACAAAAGTCAACATTTGTCAACTCCAGTGTACGCATTTTTCAAAACCAGTTGCCAGTTCTCATGAAGGAAGAGTCATAGAGTATCCAACCCAACGGGAGACTCGCCAGAAATTCTGTGTGTGATCTCAAAGGTCTGTATCATTTCTCCACGTATTCAGCAATGGTTTCTGGTTGGCGAACAGTCTTGTTGCCCCTTGTTGGAAGACAGCCAAACACATCAGGCATTTACCATAGCTTCCCACCCACATGGTCATGACCTGAAGCTGTGTGGCTTCCAAGCGTTACCCCCTTCGTGTTCCTACACCCAGAGGGAAGTTCTGGAAAGTTTTTAAAGACTGAACTGAACTTGACTATGCAGAAATATAGCATGCACACAGCACTAACAGCAACCCATCTCCCTATAGTGTCACCTGATTTGTGTGTTCTCCTCTAGCATAAAGGCACAACATAGCCACAAGCGCTTCCATTTAAAGCAGATATCTGTGCTTGTGGAGGAAGGAGACCTCTGGCTCCTCTTAGTTACTGTACCAGATGCCCATCCATAGAGATACTTATTTGAGTCTGGGGCATCCAGTCTTGGAGCTGTAAAGACTTTTGGGGCAAACTGAATCCCTGGCAGGAGCACCCACAATCAGTTGGGTGGAGTCTTCCTTTGGGTCATCCTTTCTGCAATAAGCCACCTTCCTGCAATGTCTTTGGCCACTTTGCCATCCAACTATCCGATGGCAAAAGGGATAGCATGATGGGTTTTAGCAGCCTTTGCCCACCAGACATTTTGGCCTACAATATCTGTCACCTTCAGTGAGCACAGCTGTCCTCCCATCAGCCCATAGCATCGCTGATGGGAGTTGTAGGCTGTCACATCTAGAGGGGAGCCAGGTTGGTGAAGGCTGAGCTATAGGGCCCTCCATATCCACAGGCTGCATGTCACTGAGTGCCAGTTGCTGGGGAGAGCTGTTGCTTTAATGCCATGCTTGTGGGCTTCCAGGAGGCATGTGTTTGGTGGCTGTCACTGAGGAGAACAGGGTGAGGGACTAGATGGGCCTGCCTTGGTCTCATCCTAAGGAAAGAATGGCAAACTTTTGGAAAGTTGTCCCCTTTCTTTGTCCCTTGCACTTTTGCCAGCTTTGAATAAACATTACAGACCATGTCCTGGATTCAAAGAATTGTGAAAAACAATTTGGGCTTACTTTATTTGAGTGCTTCTGCTGTGTCACATAGCAAGCTGCATTTGAACCTGAGGGAGGTTGTTATAATAGTATTGTGGAGTGCAGGGGTGTGTTCCAGTTAGCCTTCCCTTCCCTTGGGCTACCACAAGCCAGTGTGGTGTAGCATTGAAACTGATGGGCTAGAAACCTAGGCTGATATCTTAACAACCATGAAAGCTAACTGAATGACTTTGGGTAGTCAGTTATATACCTCAGCCTTAACCTACCTCACAGGGTTGTTGTGAGGATAAAACTGAGTGGAAGCAGGGCGGAGAGAGAAGCAGTAAGCTCCTTGGAGGAAAGTTTGAATAGCAATGTAATCAATACCATAAGTATTATTTGAACCCTGACGGTATATTTACAGAAATGAAATGGTTATCAAATTAGACTCATTTTTCTGTTTAGACTACTGGCTCTGAACAAAATTGCCTTTGGCTTGTAGCATCTGGCATGTTGAACTGGGAAGGGAGAGTCCTACTGAGGACAGTCCTCTCCCTTTTTAATGGATGTTTATATTTTTTGTGTCACACACACTCACTTGTAAACTATTTTGGCTCATTATGTGGCATATAAATAAATTATCATCATAATGAACACCTCCCCGGACAGCAGACTGAGGGCCTGCATACAGCTCACCTGATCACTCTTTCTCCATACCATGCGATGTGTCTCTGTTTAAACAAGAGCACTTATTTCTGAGGCTGAGTAGACACACTGTACCTTAAGAGCGCATAATTTTTTGAGGGAAAGAATGCAATTCGAATGTGCTCCAAAGGTACATTGTGTATGTACACAGCCTAAATCTGCAGCAGTGCATGATAAATTAGCCTGTGCATATTTTATGCAAATCTGTTGTGTTTGTTGGTGATGCGTGACCGGCCAAGTTAGTCCAGCATGGAAAGATGGGGATGCTGAGGAGTGGTGGTGGTGCAAGCTGCTGTGGCGGCTGTGTCGCTTTAATTCACCTCCCTGCCACCCGTTGCCAACCCTCTTCTATCCTCCACGAAGGGAACAGCTGACCTGGTGTGACCTTGGTTAGCTTGAGTGCATTAGGCTGTGTGTGTGCACGCGTGTGTCTGTTGTTTTGGGGGGGGGAGGGAGAGCATACTTGTATGGTTTGCTGTTAAATCAAGCCTCTTCATTGGAACTGCTTGCTGCGAAAGGCAACCGTCTTCTTCCCCCCAAGTTGTAAATAAAAAATAAAATAAAAGCCGAACGTGTCACATAAACAAGACGCACAAAAGGCCAGGCGGGGTTAATTCTTTGCCACCTTCTGTTTGACAAGTAAGATTAGGGCTGGCACTTCACCCTGGCCATGCCTTATCGATTAGCGCTAAGGAGATTACTTGGTTGTTCCAGAAGGGCCGGGAAAACTTTTGCAGCTCCTGTTGTCTGTAGGAATTGGGTGCCTCACGCTCCAGGCTCTGATGCAGGCTGATGGCAAAGGCATTTTCCATTGCTAATGCTTTTTCTTCTTCTTTTTTGGTAATTACACACACACACACACACACACACACACACACACACAGTTCTGCTCAACGCCAGATAGAAGGGGAACAAGGCAGCAAAGGGTCTTTGGGTACCTGAAAGGCCAACTGATTTACTGTGCCAAGAGCTTTTGCTGACAAGAGCCCACCCACTTGTGCCAGTTGCTCCCCTGGCCAAATTGAGCAGAAGCATGTCATTGACACCTTGTGGCATGCTTTACTCAGGCTGGGCCACAGTCTGGAGCCACTCAAGGCCGGTGGCCCACCCCCAAAGAACAGGCTTCAAAGGGAATCATCCCTTTGGAGATGGACTGAGGGTGAAGGACCAGTTCCTGGCCTGTATTTTTAGGTCTGGACCGATTCCTCTTTTGAGAAGGGACAGACGGAGAAGGGACCGCAGACTGGTTCAAGTAAGGGCTGGCCAGCCCACGGGCCTTACAGAGGAGAACCACAGAACTCAAGAGGATGAGTGTCTTCATGCAGCCTTCACCAACCTGGTGCCCCCTAGCAGTTTTGAACTATAACTCTCATTGGCCTGAGGAGAGGTTTCTTGTGCTTTTACCCCCTTTTTAGTAGGAGGGAAAGTTCCACCCGAGTTGTTAGCTTCTGGTTTTTCTGCAATTTAGCTCAAGCATCCAGAGCTGCCCATTCATTTTGCTAGCCCTGCTCCAATGCCGGGGTTGGGGAACTTTTATTTCAGCCCTAGGGCCACATTCTCTTCTGGGCAACCTTCCAAGGGCCCCAGTGTGACAAAACTGGTCGTGCTCCCCTAAATCTGCCTCTGCTAGCAGGCTAGTTTTTACCCACATCTGCAGGCCCCTCCTTATCTTCCATCCAAGGAAGCAAGAGGCATTATCCGGAGTTCAGGGGCATGATGCAACAAGGAAATAAAACACCTGAGGAGGGGGTGAATCAGGTCCGGTGAGGGGTGTAGCATGGGGAAAATTGCGAGGGCCAGATAAGGATACCTGGGAGGGGGCACATTTGCCTCCCAAGTCTGTGGTTCCCCACTTCTGTCTTGTGCCGTTCCAGACAGCCACTCCCCAAAATTAAGTGGGAGAAACTTGTTCTCATTACTTCACCTCCATGCCACGAGAAAGCCTCACCGATAGTCAGTGTGGTGTAGTGGTTAGAGTTTCAGATTACGATCTGAGAGACCAGGGTTCAAATACCCATTTGGCTGTGAAGCTCACTGAATGTGACTTGGGGCCAGTCACGGCCTCTCTGCTTAACCTACTTCACAGGGTTGGTGTGGGATTAACTGAGGAGAGGGAGAACAATGTGTGCCACCTCGAACTCCATGGTGAAAAGGTGGGAAATAAGTGCAAGAAATAAAGAAATAAATGGTCTCTCCACATCTGCCTGTTGTTACCACCTAAGGAACTGAGGCAAAAGAGTAAAAGTTGGCAACCTTTTCAGTGTTTCTGGGCTTCTTTTGCTTTGCACAGAAAAGGAAAGGCAGGGGTGGAGTTTGGGAGAAGGGAGGAATCTCTTTTCCCCTCCTGGTTGGGTATATAAGAGATTGTTGACCTGTTTTATTTCATATATTGTAACTCTGATGTTAATCTCGGCCTAAGCCACCCTGAGAACTTGGTTATTTGGCATAAAGATGCCTGAAATAAAAATAAGAAATTTGTGCTTCCTTGGGTCAAGGGGGTGGTGAGAAGCTCCCAGGGAGCAGGACACAGGCATGGTCAGGATCTGAGGGAATTCATGTTCCCAGGCTTTTGGCCATTAGTGGCTACTGGGAAATTCTCTCTGCCCCCTCCCTTCCACCCCACCCTCATGGTCTGTCAGATACAATTACTGATGCTATCTGAGGTTTCCATCTCAAGAGGCTGCCAGTCCACAACTTTAACGTTTCAGCTCCAAAACCTTGAAAATAAAGAGAATGAGGACTGCTGATTTTGATTCTGGAAATATTGACCTCCCTGAGCAGAACCAGTGTGGGGGAAAGAAGTGGCCTAGTCCAAATTGGCAGCCTTGGTTTTCAGACCCCAGAGAAGCCCACTGGAATGTGATTTTACTGGTCAGACGGCTAACATACTAGCAAGGAGGCAACCATCACAATTCCAGCATCTGCCATTGGGCTAATTGCATTTTGAAAGGCATACACTTGGGCAAAGTAGGAAACAAGAACAAAACCATCTGATTATGGGTGATTTGAGGGTTTTGGTTTTTGACATTTATATCCTTTCTTCCTAGCGGTGCCAGGTGTCCTGTGTAATTCTCCCCCTCCCCATTTTATCCTCACAAACACCTTCTGAGGTAGGTTAGGCTGAGAGATTAATACTGGCCCATGGCTCACCCAGCAAGATTTGGGGCTGAGCTGGGAACTGAACTTTGGTCTCTAAAGTCCTGGCTCCACACTTTAACCCCTAACCCACGCTGGTTCAGCACTCCAGACTGATCCAGTCCTGATCCTGAGAGGAATTGCCCATTGACCTTTGCATGTACTTGATTGGCTATAGTTCAGCATGGTGTGGGGGGTGCTTCCCCTTTTCCCTTGACAGATCTGATTTCTGAATCTGCCAGGTTTCTGTGATTCACATTTATGATAATTTTAAACCTCCAAGAATCTGGCCTGAATAAATCCCACTCCTAATGTGACTTTTTGCACCATTTCCACTTTTGTGTGAGAGAAATCCAGTGGTGATTTGAGAGCAAAACCCTACTGATTTTCTCCTCCTCCATATCTCAGGGTTGCCATATGTCCAGGAAAACCTGGACATGCCCTCTTTTTTGGACCCAAAGTGCCCATCTGGACAGATTTTTACATTTTAAAGGAAATGTCTGGGTTTTTCAGGCTTGGGTGACTCAGGCTCGGGCTGGCAGCAGCTTGGGCTGTCCTCTTTTTTGCTCTTCAAGATATGGCAACCCTACCATATCTTATCCTCACAACAACCCTGTGAGGTAAGTCAAGCTCAGAGGCAGTGACTGTTCCCAGGTCACCCAGCAAGCTGCATAGCTGAATTGGGACCAGGTCCTAGTCCAATACTCTAACCACTATACCATGCTGGCTCTCCAGGTTGTTCCTAAAGCTATCTTCATGACTTTCAAGAAAACTGAGGGAGTAAGGTAAAGGAGGGGTGGTGAAGTTAGAGAAATGTATGGGCACACTTTATATAAATATATATTTTCCTTCATGTTGTAATTTATATCCTTGCTTTAGTGCCCTTACCGTAAACGCTAGCATCTTTTCTGTCTGTAATGAGATTTGTGGCATGCAGAGTACTGGGAAAACTATTTCTTTCTTTCTTTTTAATTTAATAAAGGTTTTTGGTTTTGTGTAATGTACATTCTGCTGTTCAGAAATCAATAGGAGGGAGCAAAAAATAAATATACACATGGAAATGAACCCAGCGCTTCAAATGTGGGCATCTTAAGTTCATGATGGTTTTAAGGCCGGGGGCGGGGGGGGGGGTAGCAATATGTGGAAGGTATTTGAGACTGGATGCATTTGAAATGCAAATTGCTCAGCCAAGTCATTTTTGTTAATGTTCTCCCTGTAAGGTCAGGATTGATAGCATTGATATTTTAATTTCTTGTACAATGGGGATGGTAGAACATCTGGACTAATTTCATTCATTTTAATAACTTGTATGGCGCTTAATATAACAAAATCTCTTTAAGTGGTTCACAACCATAAAACCACAAGCAGAAAGTCATTGGAAAAACTGAAATTAAGCCTTCAGCCTGTAACAGCGCTTAGAAGAAAACAAGCAAGTGACCCATGCTCAAACCTTAAACAGTGGTTAATCTTAACCACTGTCTGCTGTAACAAGCCGATTTTTGAAGTTGGTCTCCAAACTTCCATAATAACCTCCAACCATTGGCCATGCTGGCTGCTGGGAGCTGGAGTCCAGCAACATTTGGAGAACCAGAGGTTTCCCACCCCTGGAGGCAACTGGAGAGCTCTTCCTGCTCCAAGGAAATGAGTGAGATGCAAATCATAGGAATGCCAGAAGCACTGAGATAACAGACATCTCTAGGCCCATTGGCTCCAGAATTGTCTGATTGGCAGCTTGTGGGTGGGGATTTTCCCAGCAGGACCACCCGAGCTCCTTTAATGTAGGGATATGGAACTTTCTCAGCCCAAAGGCCACATGCCAAAATAGGGTTGGGGAAATGGACGTGATTCTTACCTTTCCATTCCAGCCACGTACAGATCAGAGGCTTCTGGACCCACATACGTCTTTCCATCCTCCAGTGGCACCCTTTCAGGGCCGATGTGATGCATTTAATGCAGCCAGTCCCAAAGGCCTCACCGCTACTTTTTGTTTTGACTTACAATTTCAGCATAGTCTTCAAGGGCAGTCCCACATTGGACACGTTGCAGTAGACAAAGCATGTTTCCAAGCATGGATACTATGGGAGGCTATCTTCATCTGGGATAGTCCATAGTTGGCACACCAACCTAAGCTGCTGAAAGGTGCTTTGTGCCAACAAGGCTACTGGGGTCTGTAGAAAGAGTCTTAATAGCATGCACAAGGGCAAGTCTGGATGAAACACCATCCAGAACATGCTGCACAGCTGTTTCCTAAATCGGACAAAGCAGCTGCCCACAGCATCTCCATCTTATCATGGCTGAGTTTCACCTTATTGGCTGAGCATTGGTTCATAATTTCCAACAGCATTCCCCGAATTTGATGAAAAAGGGAACTAAGAGATGGGTGTCTTCAGTATACATGGGTGGAGTATAGAGCATTCAGTATACAGCATTCAGCGGAGGAGGACAACACTGATCTATGTGATACAGCCTAGCATAAATGTCATGAAGCAGAGCAATAATTCGCAAAGTACCACCACCTGGAATTTGCCAGTGAGGGATGAATAGAAATGCCAAAACACAATGTCCCCGATCCCACATCCAGTAGCCACCCCAAGAGGATTCCTTGATGGTCGTTGTCTTCCCCCCGCCCAGCTTCCATAGCCTCCCATTTTAGATGATGGCACAGGTTAGTTAAGAAAAAACAATGCATGTGGTGTGTTTGGCTGGAATTGCAGCAGGTGTGTTGTTTAAGTGCAGCCCCCCACCTTTCGTTTTCTGAGTGTACCTGCAGAAAGTGCATCCTTTTTTGTAATTTCCCTCTTTCATGACACTAGAACTAGTGGAAGTCCAATGAAGCTGAATGGTGGAAGATGAAGTACAGATAAAAGAAAGAACTTCACTCAGCACATAGTTAAACTTTGGAACTCCTGCAGGAGGTGGTGATGGCCACCAAGTTGAGTGGCTATTACTGTATTAATAGATTGTTATTAATAGATTATTAATTAATTAATTAATATTAATGGTTCTATTAATAGAGGACTGGGTTCATTCATTGAGGAGGCGCTTCTGAATATTAGTTGCTGGAAGCCCCGCAAGCGGAGAGTGCGCTTGTGTCTGGGTCCCTGTTTCCCACTGAGGCATCTCAGGGGCCCCTGTGGGAACAGGATGCTAGATGGGCCCTTGGCCTGATCCAGCAGGGCACTCCTGATGTTGCGACGGGTTTTTCTGTGCGCTGGAATCCAAACATTCCGGCCCGGGTCCGTCTCTCCTGAGGGGGCCCACGAGTCCGCCTCTCCCACCAAAATGTCAAGATCCCTTTCGGGGAGCCCGTCCTGCCAAAGCCAGAGGGCGGCCAAATTTCCACCCGGCTCATGCACGCGCGCGCGCCTTCCCTCCCTCCCTCCCTCCTCCTCCTCCTCCTCCTCCTCCCCCCCCCCCCGGCCACAGAGGAAGCGAGAGAGCCCCGGCTGGCTTCGGGCAGCTGCTCCAGCCCCCCCCCCCGTCCTGCCCGCGTGCGCTCCTCGCTCCTCGCCTCTCGCGCTGCGGCGCTGCAGCTGTCGCTGCCCTTTAGCCAGCCCGGGCCGGTCCACCATCCCGGGGCAGGGTCTGGGCCAAGGAAGGAGAGAGAGGCAGGCTGGCCTTTGGAGGGAGGGCGAGAGCCGAGCGCGCCTGAGCCTGGCCCGAGCTGCTCCCGCAATAGCCTCTCGGACCCGATCCAGGGCCGTCGAGGCGCAGACGTGGAAAGAAAGGCCGCCGCCGCCGCCGCCTCCGCCCGCGCGTCTCCGCCCCGCGCCGTGAGTCCCGCTGCGCTTCACTCTTTCCACTGGAGAGCTAAAATTAGCCGCTCCTCCGCAGGGCCGGGAGGGAGGGAGGGAGGGAGGGAGGGATCCGGCGGGCTTGGCTGGACCCGCGAACCGCAGAGGTAGCCTCCCGCCCGCCCCCCTTTCCAGGCGAGGGGCAGCGTTGGGGGGAAGTTCAGCCGGGACCCCCAAGCTCCCCTCTTGGCCCGCCTCTTGGGCGCGCACTCAGACCATTGTGCGCGTTTTCCTGTCCGGGGGCTTCAGATCCCCTCTTTCCGACGGATTTCTTTCTTTCTTTTTGGATCTTTTTTATTTTTGGCAATTCCCAAAATAGAGCCTGCCGAGGCGTGTGCTGCTTGTGGGGGAGGGCGCGTTTTCCTGCTGGCTGCGTGGCGGTTTGGAGACGGCTCTTGAAGGTGGTGCGGGGCCGGAGAGACCTCGAGGCCGAGTTTCTTTCCGCAACTTTGTTGTTTGGTTTCTGCCTGGGGAGGTTTTTCTGTTGCTTCTAGGCCGAGCTGGTGGGGGGTCGCGCACCCATCGTGGGTTTTTCAGGGCGAAGGTTGATCTGGGTTTTGCTGGAGGGGCTCTGTGTGACTGCCGGGTTTCTGACTCGCAGGCTGCTCACTTCCAAACGACCTGTTTGTTCAGCGTTTCCCCTTATTTGTTTGCCCAGAGTTTACAGGGAGGGTATAAGAAGCAGGCTGCATATTGCATATTCATTCTGGTTTGTTTGTGGGGAGGTTATACAGTGTCAAGCAAACTTCAACCCAACACTTTCCAGTGCATTTTGCCGGTATGCAATTGAATCCTACTGGCAATGCAGCAGTGGTATGAAATTGCCTCCAGTTGTTGAGCACCCATCCTAAATTGTACTGCTGAAATGAAGACATTGGGGTAACCAGGAGTGGGTTTTGATATAGAAGGACTGTAAGCTCATCTCAGTTCTTGTACACAAAACAAATCGCAGGGCTCAATATTCTATTACCATTACCATTACTATATTTGTAAGAGCACATCAAATTTCCTAAAGCACTGTACATCCTTTAAAAACGTGAGACAGCCCCTCTCCTCAGGCTCACAATCCAGTGGACATGATACAAAAGGAAAAAGGAATGCGGAGGGAAGAGGAAATCTTAAGTGTATGTTGTATTGTTGGGTTTGTGGACCAGGGTGGTGGATCTCACATTTATAATATATCCCCCCAAAACTGAAGTTTGCCTATCCTCATGTAGAGCCCTAAAATACTTTAATCAGAACTTTTATGTTATTGTTTTCAACAAAGAACCGAACCGAGATTAGAGCCATGCTGGGTAATGGCAACCCCAGTGGAACTCCAGCACCCTTCAACACATGTACGTATGTTTCTTGCCACTTGGACCTGCTCTGCTTGAAGTTTTTCAGGTTGGAAGCAGAGAAGCAGTGACTAAGGCAGAGCCCAGAACTGGGAGGCTAGTGTCTAGTTCACTGGGCAGTCCTGACTTTTCTTCATTGGTCATCCTTTTCTTCTCAAAACCTTCTGTAGCTTCTCCACTGAATCCATCCAGATTTGTCCATGCCCTTTTATTTAACTGAGATGCCTGGAGCTGAACATGGAACGCTAAATGCCTTTGAAAAAGAGAGTGTATTTTTCGGTTATGCCTGATGCTTTGCAATGGAATTGAATTGAAGAAAAAATCAGCAGCATAGAGTGACTGATGTGAGCATATTCTAACTAATAGACTTAAACCATTGCTCAGTAGAAGAGCACCTGCAAAGGTCCCAGATTCAGTCGCTGGCAGCATCTGAAGGGATGGAATAGCTGATGATGCATCAGAAAGACCCTTTCTCAGCTGGAGACCTTGGAGACATGCTGCCAGTCAGAGGAGAGCAGCCTTCCCCAACCCTGGGGCCTTCCAGATGTTTGGAACTTCAGCTACCATCTCATCGGGTCCAGTCAACACTGGGTGGGGCTGATGGCATTTGTAGTCCCAAACATCTGGATTGGAGGAGGCTGGAGTTGATAACATTAGGTTAGGTGGGTCAAAAGGCTGATTCATTATAAGGACCAAACTAGACAATTTTGGAAGAAGAAGAAAAGTTGGTTGGGGGTTCTGAGTTCCTTGTATTTCTAGTTTACAGTCTCCTATTCTGCCCTTAATGGGACAACTTACAGGTATAACTATAATTCTCTCCTGATGGGACAAATACTGACTAACAATGTGTGTGTGTGTTTTAGATGATTGAGAGGGAGAACTGTGCAGGGAGAAAGGGTTATTACCTCCTGCTCTCATACCTCTCCTGCACAGTGTTGAGTCCCTGATCCAATTCCTTCCCACCTGCATTTTGTTTGTTTTTAAAGGAAAGATCTGGACAATTGGTCCTGGATCTTCCGTGTCTCACTTTGTTCAATCATTCATTTGCTGAAGCAGAGGCAACCAACTGCTCTGTGGCATTTGAAAGATGAACAGATTTATTGGGGTGTAAGCTGTCATGGGGCCGGAGCCTGCTTTTTCAGATGAGTTCTATGATAACATTTTTTTACAGGAAAAAGTACCTCTGTTTTCTGGTCCCTGGTATTATGCCAGGGGTCAGCAAACTTTTTCAGCAGTCCACTGTCCCTCAGACAGTGTGGGGGGCTGGACTATATTTTTTGGGGGGGAATGGATGAATTCCTGTGCCCCACAAATAATCCAGAGATGCATTTTAAATAAATATTTATTTATTTTAAATAAATATTTATTTATTTTAAATAAATATTTATTTATTTTAAATAAATAAAAGCACACATTCTACTCATGTAAAAACACCAGGCAGGCCCCACAAATAACCCAGAGATGCATTTTAAATATAAGGGCACATTCTACTCATGTAAAAAACCCACTGATTCCTGGACCATCTGCGGGCTGGATTTAGAAGGTGATTGGGCCAGATCCAGCCCCCGGGCCTTAGTTTGCCTACCCATGTGTTATACCTATATAAGTTCAATATATGTACTGTGGAGGGCGGAGGCAGCTTGTCTCGAGTGCGTGTAGCACCTGCATATCTCACACAGCCTGCCATTTTTCACACACTGGCAAAGTTCACCTGTGTAACTGTTAAAAATAACTGTTGATAACAGATTGTAGGACGAGAGTCTGTTTTCCAAACGTATCTTTAGCCAAAAGTCTTCCTCCTCTTCTTCTTGTTGCTTTTGGAAACAGTGCTACTGCAAAGTAAATGGATACAAAATCATAACAGTCGGAGCCTTCAGGAATATGAGAGGATGGGAAAATTCCTTGGGGTGAAAATAAGGATGCCCAATTTTTGTCTGTGAAACGTTGGAAGTTATTTGTTCATTTTGCATGCAGCCTTTCTTCCACCGTGGAACCCAAAACAGTGCATGTTAATTAATTGATTTATTTCATACATGGTTCCCAGACTGTCTCCCATCTAGGCTCTGATCAGACTGGGTCCTGCTTAACTTTAGCAAAGCGGGAGCCTCGTGCGCCTTCAGACCATAACCTGGGCTCATCATGTCCCTGTCGAGGGGCATGTAAGGAAGTAACAATCTGAAAGCCCATGGTAGAGCATCTGCTTTGCACGAAGAAGGTTGCGGGTTCAATCCCTGACATCTCCAGATAACCCTGGAAATGTCCCCTGCCTGGAAACACTGGACAGTTGCTGTCAATCAGCATGAGCAGCATTGAGCCAAATGGATTAGTGGCCCAGCTAAGACTTTTCCCCATTTCCTCATGTACCAATAAATACTGTTGTCTAATCCGCCAGTCTTCAGCTGGTGGGAGTAGGAGTCCCAAACATCTGGTGTCAGGTGGGTGAAGCCAGATTTAGGTTGTTGATAATTTCTGAATGGATTTCTCCGGCCCCACACCTCACATACACCCTTAGACACACACCCTCTCCTTCACTGCAACATTTGTGGCCACAGGCCTGAGATAATATGGGTGCTGTGTGTAAATTGGGTGATGACCCCCCACACACACACATTGCAGTGTGACACCTGCCAGTGCCTCTTCTTTGCTTGATGTGAAGTTTCACAAGCCTTGCATGTTGTAAGTATTTTAGCAAGGGTTCCTTTGTGGTTCTCTCCTTGTCGTCGCCCCCCCCCCCCAAAAAAAATTGGCCTGTGTTTCATTTGTGTGGGTGGGATGGGGGGGGTTGGAGAGGGGAAACAGATGTAGAGGGAGGGCGGAGGACAGAGAACAAATATAAGAACATAGTAAGAGTCCTGTTGTATCAGGCCCATGGCCCATCTAGTCCGGCATCCTGTTCTCAAAGTGGCCAACCAGATGCCTGTAGGAAACCCGCAAGCAGGACTCGAGCACAAGAGCCCTCTTCCTTCCTGTGGTTTACAGCAACTGTTATTCAGAAGCATTAGGGCCTCTGACCGCGGAGGCAGAGCATAGCTGTTGCGGCCAGTAGCCATTGATAGCCTTTAGCTTTCATGAGTTTCTCCAATCCTCTTTTAAATCCAGGCAAGTTGATGACCATCACTGCCTCCCATGGGAGAGAATTCCACAGTCTACCTACGTGCTGCGTGAATAAGTAGATGACTTGATACTGTATAAGGCAGATCATGATGTTCTGAGGCTGTGTCAGGTCCCAGAAGGGTCAGGTTAAATACTGTACCCTTCATGATTTCATAAAGGAAAAGAGAGCCATGCTTGTAACACCCCCGGTTCTTGTACAGTGGATCACTGCCTGAGCTGCATTTATTTTTGTCTTTTATTACACTATAGAGGCACCCCTTTAAAGTGTCCAAACCAGGGGTGGCAGAGAAGTTTGTATGGCCCACATTTTTAAGCCAACCGACCTAATTTGTATTTCCTGGACTGAGAAAAAGGACCGTAATGTGATCCACTATTCAATTTTGTGCATTTTGTATTGCAGTTCTTGTAGCAAAAGTCATAAAGTCTGCAATTTATATTAAATATCTTTAGAAATGCATGTATTGAGGTAAAAAGCATGCTTAGATGTGCATTTTGTGATGAAACACATTTAAGTATACATTTAAAGCCTTGTGGGGAGTTTTTTTAAAAATAAATAAATAAAAAGCTTTCAGATTCATGCTGCCACGGAACAGAATGGACTTATAAAATAAAGACCTGAAAAAACTGATAGAAAATGGTCTGCTCCATCAATCCTTACAGTAACAAGCAACTTACAGTAATTTAAGGGTGAGGAACCTAAGTGTCCCCCAAATGTTGCCCTCCAGGCCTCTCTATTTGGGCCCTTTGGATTCTCCTCAGACCATATCCCTCCATGCCTTTTGTTTTCCTGAATTGAAGACGGGGGAAGCATAGGGAGCTGACTCTTACATGGCAGGCTTCTGTCACATCTGTTGCCACACCCACTTTTGCCTTTGGCCCCACCCACCACTGACATGCGGACCTCCAAAGCTTCGACAAGAGGGAATGAGGCCCTTGGGTTGAAAAAGGTTCCTCACCATTATCGTAATTTTTGGTAAGAAGTGTTAAAACAGTACATTTAAACAATTCCTAACACCAGTTGAATTAGAAGAAGAAGCACATCCACCCCAAACTGATCAGTCAAGTGGGATCTGAAGCAATGTTGGAGGCTCCTCTCCATCTTTGTCTGTTGCCTTCATTGAATTAGCAACAGCCCAGTCTCTGCAGATAGGAAACAGTTTTCTGGGTTAAAGCTATGTAAGAAGAAACACAGTGCTTTTGAGATATGTTATCAACAGTTCAAAATATTCTCCCACCAGTTGCAGGGTGTGAAACAACAGGCTGTTTGGAACATATGCTGTAGGAGAGTGGATGCAGGGCAGGGACTTTCAAGCATCCAGGATTGTATTCGTCATTTCCCCACCATGTGCTTGGTGCCAACCCCAGAACTTTGAGCAAGATGCCCACAGTGAAACCCATCTTACCCTGTAAGGGGAGTGGGCAGGGGAGCATGCTGCAACTCAGGAATCTCCCCCTGCTTTATTATTATATACCACTTTTCATTTATAAATCTCAAGGAAGTTAACAAGAGCCAGTGTGGTGTAGTGGTTAGAGCATCAAGCTAGGACCAGGGAGACCAGGGTTCAAATCCCCTACTTGGCCACGAAGCTTGCTGGTTGACCATGGGCCAGCCCCTGCCTCTCTGCCCAACTTACACTGCATTGTTGTTGCAGGGATTAAATGAGGAGGCGAAGATGCAGCACCTTGAGCTCCTAGGAGAAAAAGGTTGGTTATTAAATAAATAAATAAGAAAGAAAAGCATTAAAATGAAAACATCCAGATAGCCACAACACACAATTCTAGCAATTACAGCAGCCAGAACTATGAAAGAACTCATTAGCGATAACCAGGAAGAGAGAAAGGTCTTTAACCTTTGCGAAAGTCTTCCCTATGTTAGTGAGAGCCTAATCTTGTCAGGGAGCTCACTCCACAAAATGGAATTCTTTCCATTCCTGCTGCTTCTGATACTCTGTGCAAGGTGAGAGTGATGGGACTCTGGGTCTTTTTGCCCTCTGGGGTCAGCCCTGCTTGGACAGAAATGCCAGAGGTGATTGGCTGTGCCTACAGTATACATCAGCATGGTGCCCTTCAGGTGTTCCGAAGGAGGAAGTTGGAAGAGTGGCACTCTCTCCCACTTCCTCTTTCAGCTCTGTTGCTTTTCAAAGCTCAGGTTAATTGCACTGGATCTGACTTTTGCCCAGACCCCTTGGAAAAGCAAAGTGTGTGTGTGCACTCACTCCCCATCTGATTATCTTTATGGATTATGAATGATATTACAGGCTGATGAGATGGATTTGAAGGCCCATAGCTTAGTGGCAGAGGAAAGGGGGCTAGGAAAGGCCTCTACCTGAGGCCCTCCGAGCTACTGCCAGTCAGAACAGACGACACTGGCCTAGAGGGACAGAATCTGAGGCAGCTTCATATTTTTTTTAGCTTTGCTTTAGATCCCTGTGTTCTAATACAAGAGAATGACTGAGGCGGGCTTGCTTTATGCACACAGCTTTCCCTTTTTTTAAAAATGTGCAAAATCTGTTCCTTACAAGTGCTGCCACAGCTGATCAGCAGCTGTCCTAGATTATGTGCATGTGTGTGTGTTTTGTTTCCAGTGAGTGACAGATTCCAGGGTATTTACAAAGGGCTTGCTTTTTCAACCCCTTCTGGTGGGGAGACATCACAGAGGCCCCAAGCGTAATGCGGGAGGTAGCCTGGTTGGTGGGTGAATAATATACTTGAATCCTGTTTGCTTCCTGCTTACCTGTTTTCCACAGGCATCTTGTTGGCCATCGTGAGAATAGGATGATGGTCTGGATGGGCCATTGATCTGACCGAGCAGGCTCTTCTTGTGTTCTTAAGTGCTCCTAGTTTTTTGTTTATTGGTTTGCTGATGAAAAACCTGGGGCTTCCATGAGGGAGAAGACACCAGTCTATGTTTGGGACCTCTGAGATGATTGGAAGGGGGTTGCTCTTTGGAGTGTGATGCTGAAGGGTCACACTCTGCCTTTCTGCCACGTTTTGGTGGGATCCAGCTGGGGTGGAGTGAGAGAATGGTAACAGATGGGAAGAGTTTTGGATATTGATGAATGATGTTCCCTGATTACCCAAGCCTGGTCGCCTTACAAATGTTTTGGATGACACACTTCCTTCAGCCCAACCAACGTACAGTAGCTATTTCCAACTCTCAACTCCCATCGACTTCAAGCAGCACTGCCATTTTGGACCACAAACTCACGTCATCTTGGCTGTTTTGAATGTCAGCTCCCATCATCTTTAGCCAGGATGATCCTTAGCTGCTTGTTGGGGCTGATAGGAGTTGTAGTCCAAAACATCTGGAGGGCACTAAGCTGGGGAAGGCTGTGTTTCTGGTGGTAAATATGTAGCAATTTTAAAATGATGTCGTTTTTGCTATTTCTAAAGATTGACCTTGAAATCCATTGGTTTTATATACTGGCTCTTTTACAATGAACTTGAATGTCAGTATAATAGAGCGAATAGTTATAGTGTTTGTGATTGTAATGTTGTGAAATGAATTTGAGAATAGACAGGTCCTTATGGTGTGCATTGATATGCATGTATTTTTGCAGTTACGAATTGCTGTAGAATTCACTTATTGGTTTGTTGCTCTAACGACACATTCAGCAGAATCATAGGCAGATCCACACCATCCATTTAGAGCATCCAACTCCCCCCCCCCCCCAAATCCTGGGAACTCTCATTCCACCTATAATTGCCAGTAGCCTTAACAAACTACAATTCCCAGGATTCTTATAGGGGAAGTCATGTGCTGTAAATGAGCATTGGGTGTGCTTTAAATATACACTGTGGACCTCCCCTTTAAGTGTCAAGTCTAAAATATAATGCTATCCGTTTGCAGGTGCATCTCTGACCGCCCACCCTTTTAAAACTCCCTGCATGTGGGAGAGAAGGGGTTCCATCTTTCCCCCTTCCTGAATTGCTAGTTTTCTATCTGCTAGAAGATTGCTTTTTTATGACGTACACAATCATGTGTTTTCTTCCCCTCATGCTGCCCACCATCTCAACACAGTGTGAAGTGGCACAGCTCAGGAAAAGCTTTGCCACTAGATCAGACAGAATGTATTAACTGGCCCTTGGAGGGTCTAAGTCTTGGGGACTGACCTTGGGGCGACACCTCTAGGGGAAAGATGCATAACCTAGTTGCCCTTGGTGATGTTTCTTCTTTTGTAAAGAGGCCTTAAGCCTCTCCTCCTCGGCTTATCTCTTTGATCTGCAGTGCATAATTATTACAGTGTTTCCTCAAAACATGTTTGCTGGGCCAATCCTGAGGACAAGTGAAAGGGTGTGTGTGGAGAGCGGCACAGACAGGGATGGGGAACGTCACTCCCAGGGGCTGAATGCCCTCCAAGACCCTTTGCCTGGCCCTTGGGACTCTCCCCAGGCCACTCCCCCATACCAGTTCAGCTCTGCATCCTGCTTGATTGTTTCTGGCTGGATTAGAATGCGTACTTGAAGTCTGGTAATTTGTCTTGCTTGCCTGGGAGAGAGATGTTTGTGTGTATAGAGACGGGCTGTTTTTGCATGGAGATAAAATTAACCTGGGTTGCTCCGCCTACTTCCTTCTGACCCTGCAGACCCCTGGCAAGTGAGCGCTGGAGGTTTGCCTGGAAGTGAATACAGCTTTGACTAAAGTATGGTGAGGGAAGACTGGGTCTGGGTCTGGGAGGAAAATGGCCCCTGCTCTGGAACACAAGAAGAACCTGCCTCCTGTGGGAAACCTGCAAGCAGGTCCTGAGGACAAGAGCCAGGGCCGTCTTAAGCATATCCGGCGTCGTGGTGCAAAGCTCCCTCCGGCGCCCGCCCCCCTGTTTCCCAGAGTTGTCAACTTTTTTTAAGGAGGGTGGCGTTGCCGGCGGGGCTGGAGGAGGCAGGCAGCGGCTAGATGGCGACTCCTCTGGTGGGGAAGAGGCTGAGGCTGGACGCGGTGCCTCCCGGCTCAGCTGGACGCTTCATGCCGCGGTGGCCACGGCAGACGGAGGCTCCGGGCACAGCACAGCATGGCGCAAGGGTGGCGAGCTGATGCCGGGAGGCGCCGCGTCCAGTCTCCGCCTCTTCCCTGGTGCCCTCCAGAACTTGGCGCCCCGTGCCACTAGCCTCTATGGGTAAAATGCCCCTGACAAGAGCATCTCACCCCCTTGTAGTTTTCAGCAACTGGTATTCTGAAGCATTGCTGCCTCTGACTTTGGATGCAGAGCATAGCCTCCATGGCTCATAGCCTTGTCCTCCATGAATTTTTCTAATCCTCTTTTAAAGCCATGCAAGTGGTGGCCATCTGTGCCTCCCATGAGAGTGAGGTTGACAGTCTAACTACGTGCTGCATGCAGAAGGACTTTCTTGTTCCTGTCCTGAATATTCCATCATTCAACTTCACCGCACGTCACTGAGTTCTAGTGTTAGGAAAGAGAGAGAAAACCTTTTCTGTATCCACTTTCTCCGTGCCAGGCATAATTTTATTTATTTCTATCCTGCCACTTCTTACTCAACTTTTCTCTAAACTAAATGGTTCCAAGCACTGCAACCTTTCCTCAAACGGAAGGTGCCCTGTCCTTGCTACCAGGCATTACAGCATTTCCATGGAGACCCAGAAGAAGAAGCGGAGTCGGCTAAGACCTTGCCTCTTTGGCCCCGAGGAGACCTGATCCAAAAGGGGGGAAACATCCTGCAGCTGCTTGAAACATCATATTGTGTTTTTAGAGCAATCTGACCCTGTGCACCCAAACACCCTGGCTGAAAATACTTCCCGGCCTTGACCAGGTCATTTCCTGGACACAAGCCAGCCTGGCCTTGCTTGTCTGGCTCCATCTAACCGTCCCTTGTGGCCAGGGCTGCCTGGTCCATGGATCCAAGACTGGGAAGCAGGGGAGTGCTGGAGGAAAAGGGTAGTGACTGGCATATCAGAGTTCATAGCCCAACACACTAACCCCTATGCCACACTGGCTCAGCCTTCCAGGATGAACCTAGGCCTGATCCTGATGGAAATTGTCCATTATCCTCTCCATGCACTTCACTGGCTTCAGCTCGGGTTGGGGAGGGGGCTCCCCCATTCCCCCAGCCCCTTCCAGATCTGATTTCTGCATCTGCCAGGTTCACAGAATTTGCTTTCATGCTAACCGAACACCTGTAAAAATCCCGTTCCTGCCAGTGCAACTTTTTGCACTATTTTTGCAAAATCCGGTGGCGGTTTGAGAGCAAAATCCTGCTGAGGATGATAAGGTAACCTGGAGGAGCAGAGGTTTTCATTTTTCTCTTTAGTAATTCTTTTAATGAGGACACCTCTCATCCTCCATGCTGAACCTCCTCATTATCAGGGATCTGAATTTCCACTGTGAGGCTAGTGACAGGGAGAAAATCTTCCAGCACCACCTTCTTGCAGAGAGAGATAGCAGTTGGTTATTTCATGCCCTGCAGGGTGCTGAAAGGCGTGTGGGCGGAGGCTGCAAGCTTAATGGCCCCTCACTTCCCTCCATTTAGAGAGGAAGTTCTATTTAGTGCAGGCTGATTGAGGGACGCAACTGGCTTGCGGCTGGTACCTTTGGACTGATGGTGGAATGCTCCTTGGAGATGAAATAGAGAAATTCACCGGCAGTTGCCCAGTCTTATTTTCTTACATTAGGGTAGGCAATGTGGCACCCTCCAGACATCGTTGGACTACCAGTTGCATCATCTCTGACCATTGCCTGTGCTGCCAGGGGTTAATGGGGCATCCAGTGAAGCTGAATTTCCTTTCTTTCTTACAATCTAGTCGTATATAAATTGCATGAAATTAAATAAGTATTGGACTATGTTTCAAATACACCAAGAGTGGCAGTAGGAAGACCACAGGGTTATGGTATATCATACGGGAAATCCCTGGAAACTTTGGATTCTGTTCGAGTCAGCTGCTGCTTATCCACCCTTTTTTGTTTTTCTTCAGGCAGAAATGAAATATTTTCCCCTATCCCTTAATGTAAGCTTCTATTGAGCTTTTCAGTTTTCATACCTCTTTCATCAAGAGCAACAAAATCAGAAGAAAGGAAGGGAAAATGGAGAGCGGAGGAAAAGGCTTCACAGAATAAAAGAAGCAAGAATACCCATGTGGTTTGAAGTGGATTGGCCCCTATCCAACGGAGTTGCACAAACGTGTCCATGCAGACCAGGCTCCTTCAACTCCATATATTTTGGACTACAGCTCCCATCAGCCCCAGCTAGCACAGCCACGGTGGGAGTTGTAGCCCCAAACATGTGGAGTCCACTGGTGGATGACAATAGAAACTTCCCTTTGTTAAGTAAGGACTTGTTCTGCTACCTCCCCAATATCTGGTTTTTATTTTTCTGAGGGAGAGCCCCCAAAGTGCAGGAATATGATTCAGTAACCTGTGGACATTAGGGAGTCTTGTTTAAATCTTGATTTTCTGTTGTACAAGGCGCACAAAGAGAAGAGGGCCTAAAAGTCTCAGCTGTGCTGATGGTGTGGCTCTGCTTCCCTTCTTTAATTCCTTTCCCACTTGATGGGAAGGAGGGACCTGGGGCAGCTGGCTTCTCAGCAGACTTGGTGCAGGCCCCTTCTCTCCCTCTGCACAGGTCAGTCTGTAGTTATGAACTTATTTTGGAGCTGAGAAGTTCATGGATAAGGAGAGGACTAACGGTTGGTAGACAGGATAGCTAAAGAGAACTTCCATATCCATATTCAGCAGCTGGATGCCTCTGAACAGTAGTTTCTGGGGGCCAGGGACAAGCAACAATGGGTGCTATTGCCTTTTAGGGGGTTTCCAGAGATAGCAAAAATGTTTGAATCAAAATGCTGGACTCAGTGTGGTTTTGGTCTAATCTAGCAGCAGCTCGGCTCCTTTAACTGTGTCCCCCCCACACACATATTGAGTGGTGTTGCGTTGATTTGTCCCTTTTTATGTTTAAGCTGGAAAGAGGGATTGCATGGGCTAGCCATGCGATAATGCGTCTTGAGCTGTTTCCTTACTCTCTTTTTTTCTACTTGCCTGGGCCTGGGCCATCACTTTGAAGACGTTTGATGATGGCCCCTGCTTCCTTGGGAAATTGCTTGTCATAATTGCTTCCAGGTCCTCCTTTGCCCTGAGACTATAAAACCCTCCCCTCTCGCTTTTCCCCCTTAACCTTCTCTGTTCTCTCTATCCCACTCTACATTTTCCTGGGCTAATGCAGGGTGAGAAAACTGTCTCTGGCAAGCAGTCAGTAACCACCTTGCCAGCTGGCAGTTCCCTCTTCCATGGGGAGTGGAAGGGCAGGAATGCAGGAGGAAAGGTTGCAGCATTTGGGACTTCTTAGTTTGGAGAAAAGGCGAGTAAGAGGCGAGTTTATGAAATGATGCATAGCATGGAGAAAGCAAATAGAACTTGTTGGAATGGAATTGAGGGCAGATAAATGAAAGAAAGCGCTTCTTCACTCAGCGGCATAGTTAACTATGGAACTCACTGCCACAGGAGGCAGTGATTGGGCCTCTTGCATTTCATCAGAGAGGGCATTCTGCAACATCACCACTGCCACCATCGTTGTACAGTGGTACCTCGGGTTACATGCGCTTCAGGTTACATACGCTTCAGGTTACAGACTCCACTAACCCAGAAATAGTGCTTCAGGTTAAGAACTTTGCTTCAGAATGAGAACAGAAATCATGTTCCGGTGGCGCGGCAGCAACAGGAGGCCCCATTAGCTAAAGCGGTGCTTTAGGTTAAGAACAGTTTCAGGTTAAGAACGGACCTCCGGAACGAATTAAGTACTTAACCCGAGGTACCCCTGTATTTGTATGCCGCCTTTCCATAGTTGAAACCATGTTCAAGGCGGCTCACAACATGAGAAGATGTACATAATTGCAAAGATTTCAAAAATGGTCATAAACGATAAATAAAACGCATTAAAAAGTACACTACAGAACTGAACAATTTCCACGTCAGCCATAAGAAGATCTAAAGATACAAAAATTAATATCAGTAACAGCAGCACCCCCCCCCCCAAGAAAATTCTACTAAACATTACCCCAGCCCAAGACTGGTGCCAGCAGTGGAAAAACCTTCCTCTGTGTTACCATCATGGCCAAATTGTCTTGGTTCCGCTTGCTGATCTGAATTCCTTTACCTGGGCAGTAGAAGCAAAGATGGATGATGATGTTGATTTTATTTTATTTTCATGTTATTAGTATTATTAATTTAGTTTGCCCAAATGTATGTTGGAACAGGTGCCTGTTCTCTGTTCTGCAAAAACTTGGAAGTTCCATTCATAGACAGGCGCTTGGCTGCTCTTGGCTTGTTGCTATGGCACCTGATTTCCCCCCTAATATGCTTTAGTAAAATGTGCCATGATTAAACTCCCCTTCCTCCCCGCAATAAGGGATAAGTAAATGATTAGTGATCACCTTCTTCCATTTGAAAATAATGGGATGCAAAGATCAGGGGACTTGCTGGTCTGTGTTTTGAGATTGCACAGGTAAACTCTGCTAGCAGTTTGAGAAACCTGGAGTCATTTCTGAACAGAGAAGAAGAACCTGAGAGTTATTAGGAAACCCCCTTCTCCCCTCATAGAGCTATACAGTGGTACCTCGGGTTAAGAACTTAATTCATTCCGGAGGTCCGTTCTTAACCTGAAACTGTTCTTAACCTGAGGTACCACTTTAGCTAATGGGGCCTCCCACTGCTGCCACGCTGCCACCGCATGATTTCTGTTCTCATCCTGAAGCAAAGTTCTTAACCCAAGGTACTATTTCTGGGCTAGTGGAGCCTGTCACCTGAAGCGTCTGTAACCCAAGGTACCACTGTAAATTCCAGAGGGGATTAACAGTCATTCCCTCTTCCCAGGGAACCCTGGGAATTGTAGTTCTGTGAGGGAAATAGGGGGGTCTCCTCATAACTCTTAGCACCCCTCACAAATTACAGCGCCCAGGATTTGGGGAGGGGGGAAGCCATGACTGTGATATTAAACTGTTTTAAATGTGTAGTGAGGATGGGGCCTAAGTGCTCGAGAAGGCTGTTACTGCAGCCTAGGTGGTGCACTTGTAGATCTAGAGCTCGGTCTGCCAGGTTTGTAGCAGGGAAGTTCTAGAGCGTGATCACTGAGTTGATCCCGAGTTGAGGCATGCACAGAACCTTCTGCATGTGCATTCCACTTATGACCTGGACAGTCCAGAAGCATGTGCTGTCTGCTGATTGCAGGAGTTGATGTTGCATCTCTTTTTCATTGTGCCTTGATTTTTTGCAGAGTTAGGACAGATAAAAGAAAGTGATAGTATTTTTACAAAGTGAGGAAGTTCATGGGAGAAAGATGAGCAGGGGAGGGACATGCTGGGGAAAGAAGAGGGGAGCACACACTGCAGAAAAATTTCAGTGTGCAAATTCTCTCTCTCCACACACACATGGGCATTTAGAATTTAAATCTCAAAGAAGGCGAGGCAACTAATCTTCCCATCCAGTTTACACCAGAAAAAATCCTGCAATTAATTTGTACCCCCCACCCAGATCAAATCAGTTGTGCTTTGATTCATTTACCCCCCAATTTGTTTCCCAACTCTAAAACCTCTGAAGCCTGCATCAATTGCCTTTCGACACCTTCCCATTAATTAATCCCCCCTAAATCATGTCTAGATGAAGTCATCTGAAATTAATGCAGTCTCGCAAATTAATACTCCACCCCCTAAACCCAGATCAACCTCCCAATTCAGTTATCTCCCTCCTCAATGCATTACCTACCTGGAAACACTTGGGGAAAATATTGGGGCGGGGCAGTCTTCCTGGACCTACCCCTAGCAACTGTGTTTAGGGCAGAGCAGAATGAGCAGTGGCAGGAACAAAAGGGTTCTCCCCCCCAGCTGCCCAATTTCCTCCCTCTTGGCCCCCCCTTTAAAGAGACATATTAAGGATTGCACTTCTCCCCTTCCTGCTCACCCCAACCTGCATAGTGTAGAATTTGGCAGGGGCTGTGAAGCCGCAGCTGGCACCTGATATTCTCCAGGGAATGATTAAATCTGGGTCAGGAATATAACATATATATGTGTGTGCGTCCTCTCTCTCTCTTTCCCCTCCCTTACTTAAATTCCTCAGGGGACCTGATGGAATTTGTCCTATCATTTGAGCTTCCTGCAGGTAGAACTCACCTGCTGGTGTTGAGTGAGGGGACTCTGGCTGTTTTTCCCAGGTGGAAGGGCCTGGCCAGCAGTCCTTTGCAACTGACAAAAGCTTGCCCCTTGTTTCTTTTGAGCATTCCTGTTTCTTAAGCAGAAAGGGAAACGGGATCAGCTGAGCAAGGGCTGGTCACAAAGGATCTGGACAGGGCAGTGGAAACATGTCGATGTTCCCCTTGGGACATGTCTGGATTGTGCTCCTGGCTCAAGGTCTGGATGATGACAGGAATGGAGCTGGTGAAGGAATTTTCTCTCCTCCCTCCCTCCTCCCCACTCCCAGTTCAGATTTCCCGGGTTGGATTCACATGGTTCCTCATGGTTAATGCTGCAATTTAAAAAAATAACCACCCCCCCAAGCACTTCTGCTGCTCCCACCCTTTTTGCTTTTGCAAAAGTGTATTCCAAAAGAGGGTGGGTTGGTTTTTTACACACACACACACACACACACACACACACACAGAGGCTTCATTTAATTCTCACTCGCTTCCCCCCCCGCCACCCCCCCATCACTGCAGAAAGCAAACTCTTCTCCCCCTCTTCAATTTGAGGCAATTTATTGGGAGTCGGGTATGAATTACAAGGCACAGTGCTAACGAGCACCTGCTTGTATGTAATTGACTTGACTGCTAATTGCTGGGATAATCATACTTTGTGCATAATGGTTTTCACAGAGAAGGTTTGTGGTGCCGTGCACCAGGCGGTAGCTTGCTTGGCTCAGGCGCGGGTTGCAGCGGGGGGTGGGGTGCGGGGGGCGGCACAGACCTGGCTAGTTCTTCCATTTTCGAAGCCTGCAAAAAAAAAAAAACACCCCCCCCATCTCAACCATTTCACCAGTCTTGGCAAATGTGTTGCCTGCCAGATGTTTTGCACTGCAACTCCTCTCCCTCCCTACCCCAAAACTGAGTGATTCGGCAAACTCCAGATTCTTTCGGGTTCGACCCATAACATACCAGGTAGCACCATTTTGGCTTCAGCTCTTGATCCATGAGAGGTTCTGCCCTCTGGTTCATCAGATTAGCACAAGAATCCAGGAGGAGCTTTAGAGGTGGATCAGGCCAATGGGGCCCCCGTCTAATTCAGCAAACTGTTCTCACAGTGGCAAACCAGGTGTCTCTTCCGGGAAGCTCACAAGTAGGATTCAAATGCAACAGCCACTCTCCCCACTTGTACTTCTCAACAACTGGGTATTCAGAGGCTGAGACTGGAGGAAGTACACAGCCATGATGAGTAATAAGCTTTGATAGCCTCCTCCTCCTCCGTGAATTTGTCTAATCTCCTTTCAAAGCCATCCATGCTGGCAGCCATCGCTGCCTCCTGTGAAAGTGAGTTCCATAGTTTAACTTACAAGCTGTATGAAAGACTGCTTTTGTCTTGAATTTTCCAACATTCAACTTCATTGGACATCTGTGAATTCTAATGTTATAAGAGAGGGAGAAAAACTTTTCTCTATCCACTTTCTCCACTAAATGTATAAACTTACAGTCCGAAGTTCCTGCCTGCTTTCTTGGTTGAATTCATATCCAACAACAGCAACATTTGTACCCCACCCAGCTGACTGGGTTGCCCCAGCCACTCTGAGTGGCTTTCAACAAACTATTAAAAACACAACCAACCATTAAAAGCTTCCCTCTACAGGGCTTCTCTTCAGATGTCTTCTAAAAGTCGTATAAACATCTCCTTGACATCTGAGGGAGGGCGTACCACAAGGTGGGTGCCACTACCAAGAAGGCCCTTTCATCCAAGGAGTTCCAGGGTGGTATACATGGTTCTTCCCTCCCCATTTAATCCCCACAACAACCCCGGGAGGTAGGTTAGGCTGAGAGTGAGTCATTCAGTGAGCTTTACAGCTGAGTGGGGATTTAAGCCCTTGTCTTTCAGGTCCTAGTCTAACACCCTTAACCTCTGCACCACACTCGCTGCCCCAGTGGCCTCTTATTGGCCTCCTTCCCAACCCAAAATCAAAGTAGCAAGTTCCTGTCCGTCAAGAATCTGAGCCTGAGAGACAGGGTTGCAGTTTTGTGCTTGACTGCTTGCTCCTGTTCCTTCAAAGAATGAGTTGAGGTGGTGAAGACTCACTGATCTGTTCATGGCAGAGCAATATGGTCATTGCTAACATTCGTTGCTAACACACATTGCTGTGTGCTTTAAAATTTTGCAGAGGGGTGCTACATTCTGTGTGATGTATTTATTAATGACATGCTTCGCAAGCTTTCCCTCCAGTGATCTCAAGGTGGCATACCATGTTCTACCCTCCACCCCCTTAATCCTCACGACAACCCTGTGAGGTAGGTTAGGCAGTGACTGGCATAAAGACACCGAGTGATCTTCATTATTTACTTATTGCCCGCCCTTCACCCTAAGGTCATGGCTGAACATGGGTCTCCACAGTCCTAGTCAACATCATTCTGTCCACTATGCCACATCTACACTGCAGTGAATTTTGAGGTTCCTGTATTCTGCAGATTCCCTGATTCTTGCATTAATTCTTGTTGGGTCTAACGGGCAAATTCTTGTTGGGTCTAACGGGCAAAATAGTTTATGAAGGGCAATGAGAAAGATTTGTGCACCTTACATAGTTTTCTGCTTGCATTGCTCAGTTACTTGGTGGTCATATCTTCTGGCTCATTGAAAGTTTTAGAGTGTAATGAAGTGGCTCTTAGCTTGTGATTTGAAGGAGTCCCCACCCCTTCAAAAACGTGGTGCTGCCAAATCTCTGTGTTATTACTATTATTTATTGCATTTATAACCTACCTGTTCTACAAAGGAGTCCCAAGATGGTGTGCGTGGTTGTCCCCTTCCTCATTTAATCCCCACAACAACCTTTTGAGGGAGGTTAGGCTGAAAGGCAATGACTGGCCCATGGTGAGTGTCATGGCTGAGTGGGGATTTGAACCTTGGTCTCTCCCAGGTCCTAATCTGATGCTCTAACCACAACACCATGCTAGTTCTGTGTAGTGTGCAGAGAGGAAAGGGAATGAAGGAGGCTGAGAAAGAGAACACACGCGCACACGCGCACACACACACACACACACACACACACAAAGTGGTACCTCTAGTTACGAACTTAATTCGTTGTGGAGGTCCGTTCTTAACCTGAAACTGTTCTTAACTAGAGGCATGCTTACACTAATGGGGCCTCTTGCTGCCGGCACACAATTTCCGTTCTCATCCTGGGGCAAAGTTCTCAACTCGAGGTAACTCTTCCAGGTTAGTAGGGTTTGTAACCTGAAGCATTTGTAACCTGAGGCGTTTGTAATTCAAGGTACCACTGTATATATGAGAGAGAAGAATTGCTCCATGGTAATGGTTACCATGGTGACCTCTCTATCTATATCCATGCATCCCAGCTGCCTACATCTTTATTTCTCTGTTTTGCCCCTTACGTCTTTCAGCAATTTAGGGTGAGAGAGAAAGAAAGAGAGTTTGCTAGCTGAGGTGAGGAGAGGCATTCTCCCCTGGCAGGGGTAAGGTAAAGGTAAAGGTACCCCTGCCCGTACAGGCCAGTCTTGACAGACTCTGGGGTTGTGCGCCCATCTCACTTAAGAGGCCAGGGGCCAGCGCTGTCCGGAGACACTTCCGGGTCACGTGGCCAGCGTGACATCGCTGCTCTGGCGAGCCAGAGCCGCACACGGAAACGCCGTTTACCTTCCCGCTGGTAAGCGGTCCCTATTTATCTACTTGCACCCGGAGGTGCTTTCGAACTGCTAGGTTGGCAGGCGCTGGGACCGAGCAGCGGGAGCGCACCCCGTCGCAGGGATTCGAACCGCCGACCTTTCGATCGGCAAGTCCTAGGCGCTGAGGCTTTAACCCACAGCGCCACCTGTGCCACCTCACGTAAAGCCATTTGCAGCTCCAGATAGCATTAAACAATTTGTTGTCGATTATGTTGTTATTTACCTGCCCTTCACCCTTAGGCTAGGTTGCAACAAGTGAAACACAATGTTAAAAACAGTTTAAAGCAACTTGAAACCACAGATAGGAAATCCAGATCTCAGAGTCCAATCCTCCGCCTGCCCAGTCATCTGTAAATTTGGCTTTCTCATTGTTCATCCTTCTTTCCAGGTTGTTTTAGGGGAACTGAAAGGCACCAGTCCCAATACTGATCTTTGGGGGACTCTACTGTTTACATACCCAGAGTGTGAGAATTGTCCATATTTCACTGGGTGACCCAGGATCTAGTGTCCTGCAACTAGGAGGGCATGGATTAAGGATGCTCCTGAGCTGTTTGGGCTTCCAAAGGCCGCAGTGTTTCTGAGGACATCTTCGTCTGGCCTTTCTCCTTTGAATTGCTGTGCCAATGCTTGGCATCATCAATGCCACAAAGGTGTTCATGTGGTTAAAAAAGCAAACAAACAATTAAAAGCTTCTAGTCCTTAAGACAGCAAAGGCAGGCGCCAAGGTGCGGGCAGCAACACCATGCTGGTGAAATGTCAGAAGACGGCTGGGCCAGGGAAGGAAGCAGGGTCAGGAAGTGGGAAATCAGCATAGGATTGTGGGGGGAGAAGCAAAAAACCATGTTTTCTGTTTTCTGACTTTGCTTTAAAATGTATGTAGACTTGCAATAGTCTTGTTGTTGTTGTTGTTGTTGTTGTTGTTGTTGTTGTTGTTGTTAATAACAGTAAATAAATTATTTCTTCCCATCAAAAATTCATTCTTGCTAGTAGGGGTGTGTTGGACCCTTTTAGAAGGTACCATTTTCCTGCTCCAGCTTCCACACTTCCTTATGTTCCTCCCCACCTTCCAAAAAGCTGCCAGTTTGTGTTGTGTTGAGCGATCAATCCTGGGAAGTTGCAAAATTGTTTCATCGCAGTGCAAAGGTCCCAGTGAGCCAGTGGTTTCTCGCCAGCAAATATAAGGAAGGCTCACAGCTGCAGTGTAGAAATTATAGGCTTTGAACTCCCTGGTCAACTTCTCTTCCCTACCCCACCCCCAACACATTGATTGAGTTGTTATGGGGTGTGATCAGAGAGAAATGAAAGGCAGAGAAGTTTGCAGAGATAATTACGTACTTCTTCGCAGTGGTAAATCACCCAGTAGTTTTTGATGACACATACTGTCCTGGCATCAGTAAGCCAGTTAACACATACAGTATGCTAAAAATCCTTTGTCCCAGTTTGATCCACAAGTGATAGCATTGGAATTCTTCGGCATGCTTTTCATAAAAGAAAGCACTTCTTCACAAAGCACAGAATTAAACTATAGAACTCAATCCCACAAGAGGCAGTGATGGCCACCAACTTGTACGGCTTTAAAAGAGGATTGGACAAATTCTGGGGGGGCAAGGCTATCAAAGGCTACTAACCATGATGGCTATGCTCTGCCTCCATGGTCAGAGGCAGCAATGCTTCTGAATATCAGTTTCTGGAAGCCACAGGAGAGGAAAGAACTCTTGACTTGGGTCCTGTGTGCGGGTTCTCCGCATGCATCTGAGTGGCCACTGTGAGAACAGGATGCTGGAGCAGATGGGCCCTTGGCCGATCCAACACGTTCTTAAGTTCTTACATTTTAAAAACTTGTTTCCCTCTGGTTTACAACCCTGTCCCCCAACCACGTAGACGTGTACCTGAATCCAGGATAATACCTCCTACACCTGATGAAGTGAACTGTAGTCTTTAAAGTGCCACAAGAGTCTTTGCTAGTTTTCATGCAAGGTAAAGGTAAAGTTACCCCTGCCCGCACGGGCCAGTCTTGACAGACTCTAGGGTTGTGCGCTCATCTCACTCTATAGGCCGGGAGCCAGCGCTGTCCGCAGACACTTCCGGGTCACGTGGCCAGCGTGACAAGCTGCATCTGGCGAGCCAGCGCAGCACACGGAACGCCGTTTACCTTCCCGCTGGTAAGCGGTCCCTATTTATCTACTTGCACCTGGGGGTGCTTTCGAACTGCTAGGTTGGCAGGCGCTGGGACCTAACAACGGGAGCACACCCCGCCGCGGGGATTCGAACCGCCGACCATGTGATCGGCAAGTCCTAGGCGCTGAGGTTTTACCCACAGCGCCACCCGCGTCCCTAGTTTTCATGCAAAGTGACATGTAAACACTAGATGCCCCTCCGGAAATCCTTTGAAGTAGTTTAGGCTTAGGGGCTCCATGCTTAACCGGTGGATTTTAGGGCCAAGTAGGATTTGAACTCTGATCTCCATTGTAATAACCACCATACCACATTGAGCCCACATTCACAGCATACATTTAAAGCAGCATCCTATCACTTTAAACAGTCATGGCTTCCCCCCAAGGAATTATGGGAGCCATAATTAAGGGGGCTGAGTCAGGAGACACTCTCCTCTCTCTCAGAACTACAATTCCCAGATTTCCTTGGGAAGAGGGATGGATTGTTAACCACTCTGTGAGGGGTCTCCTAACAACTCTCAGCGCCTTTAGCAAACTACAGCTCCCAGAATTCTTTGGGGGAAGCCATGGCTGTTTAAAGTAGTACCAGAATGCTTTAAATGTATGCTGTGAATGTGGAGTCAAGCAACTGATGCTTTTCCCCTTCTTTATTTTTCTTTAAAAGAGCTGCTTTTCTCGAAGTTGCAAAAGGGGAAAATGATTCAGTTGTTTGTTATGTCTCTTTTGTCCCTGGGTCTTCCAGGTGTACAATGAGTGCTTCCTGTTTATGGCCTTGACACTTTCAGGACTTGTTCTAAGACAAAGTGTTGTGTGGAAACTTTTCCGTAAGGTGTTCCCTGGGGGTGGGGAAGGGGGAGGGCTCCAGAAAAATGTGTTCCAGAACTGAGTTGTTGAGTTCTTCTGAGTTCAGTTGCTTTTAGGGCAGAACCGATTGGTGCCATTTTGCTGCCTTAAATGGTGCTGTTTTCCATTTTTATATACATTTTAATACTTATTCATGTTGTCCATTTTCACCCATTGTTGTACATTTTTATGAATGTGAAATACAATTTTTGAACTACTACTGTCATGGTCAAATGGGGGTTGAAGTGGCTTTCAAATTCTACAGGTTCCTGAAGTGTTGCTGACCTTGTCTGTTGCAGCTAAATTATGCCATACTATATTTGTTATTCTTTAAAATACTACTGGTAATGTCATGGGAACACAAGGTATATGGGGCTTTATGGAGGGAATAATATCATTTCTAGGGAAGACCTGACTTCCAAGCAGCTGTTCCAACATTACATTCCTCATAAAGCATATCCAGATCTTTAACACTTATCCCTGTAGGTAGAAAGGCAGCATCTCAGGTTGCAGGGTTCTGATACACTCTTCTCTCGGTCACACGCAGACCTTTGAACCCCCACCTTTCATTTAAAATCAGGCTCCACTGAACCCTGAAGTGTGTCTATGATGTATGCAGATTAATCACCCCACCCCATTTTCTCATTGTAAATCTGTCCTGCAAGCTACTTCTGAATGTACCACATAACAAGAGAAAAAAGCAATAGTGTTAATTCTTTTTCTCCCCCTCTTTTTTTTGTAGGCTTCTTTTATTAAACCTCATCACAAATTCCCAACGCATCTGGATTTGCACAGACAAGTGGAATACCATGAACTGAAAAAGCAGCAACAAACCTTTTTTTGTGCTTAGTTTTTTATTTTGTGATTTTCTACTTTTTTTGTTTTTTCAAAACGATTTTTTGGATGACAGCACTTTGAAAAACAAGGTGTTTTCCTTTTTTTAATTTTTGGAAATTAAAAAATTAAGCCGCCCCATACCGTGAGGATCTCCGGAGAAGATGGGGAGAAAAAAGATCCAGATCCAGAGGATTACGGACGAGAGGAACCGGCAGGTCAGTTTGCATTAAATGGATAGAAATTGTACATCATCATTTTTCTGTCTTTATGGTGGTATGGGTGGTGGGGAGAATTTGCAATTTCTGCAGAGTCCCAAAGGGGACGTCACTTTTCCCTTGCTTTGTGCTTTGACTTTGCTGACTCTGAAATTGAACCTGTGCTTTTCAGTAGCACAGACTCTTGTGAGTGGTGCATCAATTAAGTGGTTTGGAGCTGCTTGGGAGCCTAGCTGGGTTTCCAGATCTCTTTCCTGAGACTGGGGTGGAACAGAGGAAGGTGCCTTATGTTGAGTTGGACTGTTGGCCCATCTAGCTCAGTATTGTCTACACTGATTGGGAGCAGCTCTTCAGGGTCTTTCTGGCTGGAGGCAGGGTCTTTCTCAAGCCTCCTTGAAGGCGCCATTGGGATTGAACCTGGGGACTCATGCCAAGCAGATGCTCTGGATCTGAGCAACTGTGATGGTGGATGAAGCATAGGAACTACAGTGTGGTCTTACAGGCCAGGGAGCAAAGGCTGGAAGTTATGTGCCCTTCTGGGGAGCAGTTCACACCACAGTTTGTTGTCACTCCCGCACAGCAAAGCAAGTTGGTGCTTTCCATAGATTTCAGTATTCAAAATTGTCTTTGGAAAGATGTGGGGCGGCCTCAAATCAGGGGTCTTGTGCGTTCTGGGATGGAACTTCCTGCCAGAAACCACTGAGGTCGCATTCACACTACACATTTTCAGCACCCTGATTCTACTTTAAACCATCATGGCTTCCCCCAAAGAATACTGGGAGCTGTAGTTTGCTAAGGGCGCTGGGAGTTCTTAGAAGACCGCCCTGTTCCCCTCCCCTCCCAGAGCTTCAATTCCCAGAGTGGTTTAACAGTCAATCCCTCTTCACAGGGAATTCTGGGAATTGTGGCTCTGTGAGGGGGGAAAGGTGTCTCCTAACAACTCTCAGCACCCTTAACAAACTACAGCTCCCAGGTTACTTGGGGGGAAGACATGACGGTTTAAAGTGGTATCATAGTGCTTTATGTGTATATTGCCAATGTGGCCACTATCTCCCCCCAAAAAACACTCATCAGTACATTGCCAGGTCTAGCTTGAAGCCTCAAAGCTTTATTTTTCCTTGTCAAGGTCACTGGGGAAGGACAGACATCTCAGAGTCATGGCCCAGAATCAAAGATTTGTGGTGGTAGGCATGCTTGGCTTGAGGGATTTTGCTATCTATGCCTTCTCTGTCAAGTGCTGAAATAAACCATCCAGGCTCTTTTAGCCGCTTCTTCATAACCTGCACTTCTAAAATATCAGGAATGAATCCAGTGGCCAGCAATATGGCCACCACAAGATGCAGGGGCGGCCAGCAACTAAGATGGCTTTAAAGGGGGTTGGACAGATTCATGGAGGATAAGGCCATCAGTGGCCACTAGCCTTGGTGGCTTGTGTTGTTTATCTATTTGTTTCATTTACAAATTACTTCCCTTAAAACATGTCATAGTGTTTTAGACCCCCTCCCCCATTCTTCTGATGGTAAATTGTTTTAACTGGTTTTAATATCCTGCTTGTGTAGTGTGGTGCAGTGGTAAGAGTGTCGGACTAAGACCTGGCAGGGACCAGGGTTCGAATCCCCACTTGTTGACCATGACACGCACTGGGGGTGACCTTGGGCCAGTCAGTGCCTCTCAGCCTAACCTTCCTCACAGGCTTGTTGTGGGGATTAAATAAGCAAGAGCTACTTTGTGCTCTTTAGAGAAAAAGGTAGGATAAAAATGCAGTTAATAACAATAAGAAAAGTAGTGGTGGTGGTGGTGGTGGTGGTTGTAGTAACCTGCCTTGGGGCCTTCTGCTGAAGACTGGGCAAAATATCTAATGCATAAAAACATTGGTAACAGAAACCATTTCAAGTCCAATGCAGATACAGACTGGGATAAAAACAACCTTCATTTAAAAGGCTTGTTGAAAAAAGTGTGGAAAGAAAGGTCTACAACAGGCACTGGAAAGACAATACAGGCTGCTCCTGTAATGGCATGGTGTGCCTCTCAACCCCCGTTGCTAGGATACGTGAGTCATGTTCTGCTTTCATGTCCTGCTTTCTGGCTTCCCAGTGGAGCATCTGGTTGGCCCCAGTGAGAACAAGATGCTGGACTAGATGGTCTCCCATCTCCTCACAGAGCTAAAACCCCCAAAGTGCTTTAGGAAGAGGGATTGATTGTTAAAAGACTCTAGGAATTGTAGCCCTTAACAAATTGCACTTCCCAGGATTCTTTGGGGGAAGCCATGACTATTTAAACTGGCACCATAGGGGAGAGCCTGTCACCAAAATTTTTATTCAAAGATGAGCAAGGAAGAGTTTTGGCTATTGAAATACAGGCCCAAGGAGAAAAATTTTTGCTATTAGGAATTTATGCACCGAACGAAGGGAATTTTATAGGAAACTGCATGAGACAATCCTGGACTATTTGGACTACACCAACATCATTATGATGGGAGATATGAACGGAGTGGTCTCTACAAATATGGATAAGTCACAAGACCTAAGTCTAACAAAAGATGGCAGACTACCCAAAAATTTTGAACTAACTGACAATATGGACTTAATCGATATTTGGAGGACTAAGAATCCCTTAGGTAGAGAAGGAACTTTCTTTTCTGAGGCTCATCTGTCATGGACAAGAATAGACCAAATATGGACAACTAGAAGGCTGGCACCTATGATTAGAAAAGTGGAAATCTGCCCAAAAACTTGCTCCAACCATAACACTATGAAAATGGAATTAAGACTTACTCCAATTGGCTCCTTTAGATGGAAAATGAATGACACCCTATTAAGAGATCAGGAGATTGTGAAGAAGGCCCAAAAAACCTTGAAAGATTATTTTGAAATAAATTTGAATATCTGGTCAAGATTGAAACTTTCCTTGTTGGGTCGAATTGCAGCTATAAAGATGAATGTATTGCCGAAGATGTTATTTTTGTTTCAGACCCTACAGATCGTGGACAGAGTGGAGTGTTTTGGGAAGTGGCAGAAAGATATTTCTAGGTTTGTCTGGCAGGGCACAAAGCCCCGAATAAAATTTAAAATATTAACGGATGCAAAAGAGAGAGGGGGGTTTGCCCTGCCAGATTTAAGGTTATATTATGAAGCTGCGGCTTTCTGCTGGATGAAAGATTGGTTACTCCTTGAGAACACTGACGTCCTAGATCTGGAAGGGTATAATAATGTTTTTGGATGGCATGCATATTTGTGGTACGATAAGGTAAAGGTTCATAAAATGTTTAAAAACCATATTGTCAGGAAAGCTATATTTATGGTCTGGACAAAATACAAAGACTTATTGGAAGGTAAGACCCCGAGGTGGTTATCACCAGCGGAGGCCAAGGTTCGAAAAAAAACCCAATATGGAGGCCGGATGGCCGAAATACTGGGAAATAATAGAAAAAATTGGAGATAATTGGAGGCTGCAGAGCTTTGAAAAATTAAAGAATAGGGTGCAAGACTGGTTTCATTATGCTCAAATTCAAGAGGTTTTTAAGTCAGACAAAAAAATAGGATTCCAGGTGGAAAAATCGAAATTAGAGACAGAACTGTTAGAACCTAAGACCAAGGCGCTTTCAAGAATGTATAACTTGCTGCTTAAATGGAACACCCAGGATGAGATAGTCACATCAGCCTTGATAAAATGGGCTCAGGATATTGGGTACAACATTATGTTAGAAGACTGGGAAAGGTTATGGACCACTGGAATGAAATTCACGGCATGTAATGCCCTGAAGGAAAATATTATGAAAATGATATATAGGTGGTACATGACCCCAGTCAAACTTGCAAAAATATATCATCGGTCTGATAATAAATGTTGGAAATGTAAGGAGGCTGAAGGGACATTCTTTCATCTTTGGTGGACTTGTCCAAAAGTGAAGGCCTTCTGGGAAATGATCTATAATGAGTTAAAAAAGGTGTTTAGGTACACCTTCCCTAAGAAACCAGAGGCCTTCCTCCTGGGCATTGTGGACCAAAAGGTGTTAAAGAAGGATAGAACTTTTTTTATGTATGCAACTACAGCAGCAAGAATACTCATTGCAAAATATTGGAAGATACAAGACCTTCCCACGCTGGAAGAGTGGCAGACGCAGTTGATGGACTATATGGAACTGGCTGAAATGACTGGCAGAATCCGAGATCTGGGAGAAGAGACAATGGAAGAGGACTGGAAGAAATTTAAGGACTATTTACAAAAACATTATAAGTTGTATGAATGTTAAGAATCTGCATGACTTGGAAATTTTAGCTCCTGCAATTAGATTAGGAAAATAGAAAGTTAAGTTATAAGTAAGAAAAAGTTGAAATTTAAAGTTATTTTATGTATTATCTTAAGGTATAAATATTTGACAAAAGGTACTTTAAATTTAGAAGTAAAACACTCTGAAAGATATAAATAAGATACGAAACAAGGTAATAATTTGCTGATATGTTTATTGTAAAGAACGCAGGGTGAGGGAGATGTGGGGAAGTCCAGTTAGTAACCTAAAAATGTATTTTGAAAGTTGGATTGTTTTTCTTTCTTTCTTTTTTCTGGTTTGTCCTTCTTTTTCTTTTCTGTAAACTGAAAATGTAATAAAAATTTTAATAAAAAATAAAATAAAATAAACTGGCACCATAGGATTTTAAATATATGGTGTGAATGTGCCCCCCCTACCTAGGATGGAATCCTTGCCTACTTAAACCTTACAATTTCCTTACCTTGGTGGTCCACCTTCCAGAATCAGAGCTCAGTTGATTATATATTTATTTAAGGTGGCTTTTGAGTGGCAATACAATTGCCCTAATTGGGTTTTTGTGCTTCTTAGCTCACCCTCTGTCTCTGGGGTGCAACAGGCTATAAACCAGGAGGTACAATAACATAAATGCTGTGTCTTTATGAACATGACATTTAGGCAATTTCTAATCTGCTTCCCACTGGCCGGGGTGACTTGGCCTCCTTCAACTCCCTTGTTTGTTAACTCTGCACCATAAGGACTTGTAACTTGCATACTTAAAGCAAGGATAAAAGCGACTACCCCAAAGCAAGCAGATTTGGGGTTTTCAGGGGTGATCTGGAAATCCTGAAGGCTTTTTTTAAAACCCAATTTCTTCTTAGCACCAAAACTCCGCACCCTGCCTTGATAGTGTCCTGCATCATGCTTGTTGAAGTGGGGTAGAGGACTGTTAACAACAACAGCAACAGCAACAAAAACAACAACAATAATAACAACAACAACATGGAACAAGGTACCTGCTGTTCCATTGCTAGCAGAGGGATTGTTCTGGCAGGCAGCAAATTTGCTGTGGCAAATACTTTTCCTACCCTTCAGGGAACCACCCTCAAGGTTGTGAGGTCTTAAAATTAACCCATCGTGACAGATGGCCTAGTTCGATTTCCAGCTCCCCAGCAGGTCTGTTCTCTTGGCAACGGCCCCTTGATGCAGACTGAGGTTGTTTCAATAAACACCTGAGAGCGAGCTGTGAATCCCATTTCAAGAAATTAAAACACCAGCCCTCCTTCCCCTGACTCCACTGTTGACAAAGCCCAAGGGCAGGAGTGAGTGGTTAGAGAGAAGGCCACATTCACATGTACAAAGGCAAGCTCTAGTGTTAAGGACTTCTGTCAAGCTGCTTTGGGAGGGTGTTAATGAATTGTTTGTTGTTGTTCTTTATCTAGAGAGGCCTCTTCCTCACAGTTTCAACCCCCACCCCACAAGGCACTTGTGCAGGGTTAGGCACCACTTAGGCCTCATTCATATCAAACATTTAAAGCTCTATGATTTCACTTCAAACACTCATGGGTTCCCTCAAACTATTCTGGGAGCTGTAGTTTCTTAGTGGTGCTGAGAGCTGTTAGAAGGTCCCTGTTCCCCTCACAGAGCTACAATTCTCAGAGTCCCTCTTCTCAGCTCTCTGGGAATTGTAGCTCTGTGTGACAGATATGAAATACAATTAAAACACTGCTCTGACAGCAACATTCTTTATGAAAATGCAAAGTCAGTTAAAGGCTGACATTAAGTTACACGTGGCTAATTTAACAGCTTTGGAACACAGTTTCCAAGGGTTCTTCACCACACATTAGAAGCCTTTTAGTGTTGTAGACATTCACGCCTGTAAGGGGAGAAAATTCCACTCATGGGGCACTACCACAGAGAAGGCCCTGCTCCAGGTTCCCCATGATGGGCAGCATCAGTTACTTGGGCTGGAAGCAGCCCCCACCTCTTGATTTTAAGCCCCAACCTGGCTGATGTGGAAAGAGGTGCTCTGACAAATATCAAGGCCACAAGTTATTGAGGGATTTATAATTAATGTTAGCACTTTGATGTGGGCCTGGTAACATATAGGCAGCAACAATAGATTCCATAGAATATGTGTCACATAATAAAATAAATTCTTGTGACTCCATTCTGCACTAACTGCAGAATGGAAGAAGGAACTGAGCTGAAGGAATTGGAAACTCTGCAGCAAACTTGGCACTCTTTCAATTCCAGATTTTCATTTCAGAAATTCTCCTAGTTTCACCAAAACTCAGAGCTGAGCAAGCCTACTGAAGAATCAAGGGAAGGAGCCTAATAAATCTCCTGGGTGGAAACCTTGCCTCCTGTGTTGGTGTCTGTCTTTTTGTTGATTGTGTTCGTCCCTCGTAATAATAATTAGGGGTGTTACTTGATAAATCAACGTAGCGTGATTTTTAAAATCTTAAAAAAGGTGCTCCCAAACTAATCAGATAGACATTTTCCAAATTAAATTGTTTATTACTTTTACATGGACAAATCCACGAAGGGTGCCCATCTTGAACGAGGCATTGTCTTCCTGCCCTCCGTTGCCCCCTCTCTCACATACAGGAGGGAAACTGTCTTGCCTGCTGCAGCAAGTGCATGTACCATCAAAGTAAAGCCTTTTTAAAATAAATAATAATAAATGGAGCTTTCTTCATTTGCATCATGGAAGCATTTCGTCATTTGCAAATTTATTATTGAATAAATTAATTAAAACGCACATGATTCTTCCATTAAGATTTCTTTCAGTTGAGTGGCAGCCCTAATAATGATCCCATGTGGCATTCATGCAGCACTTGAGAGAGTTCAAGGCATTTTGCATGATCTAGTTCTCAGTACAACTACCCTGTGCGGTAGGGCAATGGTGTTAGGGACAAATGTAAGGTTCTGCACTTAGGAAGAAACAGATACACAAATATAGGATGGGGGACACCTGGCTTACGAGCAGTACATGTGAAAAGGATCTAGGGGTCTTGGTGGACAGCAAGCTTAACATAAGTAAACGTGTGATGCAGCAGCAAAAAGAGCTAATGCTATTCTAGGCTGCATTAACAGAAGTCTAGTGTTCTGATAAAGGGAACTAATAGTACCACTCTATTCTGCCTTGGTCAGACCATACTTGGAATACCGTGTCCAATTCTGGGCACCACAATTTAAGAAGGATGCTGACAAACTGGAACAAAGGAGGGCAACCAAGGTGATCAGGGGTCTGGAAACTAAGCCTTATGAGGAGCGCTTGAAGGAGCCGGGTATGTTTAGGTTGGAAAAGAGGAGACTGAGAAAAGATATGATAGCCATCTTCAAATATCTAAAGGGCTGTCATCACATGGAAGAGGAAGCATGCTTGTTTTCTCCTGCTCTGGAGGGTAGAACTCGAACCAATGGCTTCAAGTTGCAAGACAGGAGATTCTGACTAAACATTTTGGAAAACTTTCTGACAGTAAGAGCTGTTCAGCAGTGGAACAGACTCCCCTGAGAGGTGGTGGACTATCCTTCCTTGGAGGTTTTTAAACAAGAGGTTGGATGGCCATCTGCCATGGATGCTTTAGCTGAGATTCCTGCATTGCTAGATGACCTTTGGAGTCCCTTCCAACTCTAAGATTCTATGATTCTATTATTCCTATCTGCAATATGAGTATGAGGCTAAGGGGAAGAGGGGGCTTCCCTAGTTAGTTCCTGGCAGGGGCAAGAATGGAACTGCAGGCTTCCAGATTCCCTGCCTTAGTCCTTCATCCTATTATAGCTGTCTTCTTGGTGCGGAGTTTTGGTTTTTATACACACCCCTTTCAGTGCACTTAATTCCAAACAGGACATTATGCTGCCCATAACAAGCAATGGCAGGCAAATTTGGTTGGGGTGGTTTTCCTGTTCCCTTTGGAACAACGGGTCTTTTGAGTTTTACTTCTTAAAAGTTTGGGGGAGCCATTTTCCCTGTAACAGTAACGTCTCACTCTGAATATGACTGACTTGTCTGAAGGATACTATGGCTTGAAAACAGAGACTCTGCATGTACTGTTATTACCCAAGAAAATGTTTTAATAAAAGCATATTTAAAAACAAAACAAAAAATGGTGGGGGAAGGGGTGATTGAGGAGGAGAAGAAATTGTGAAAGCACCCCAGTTCAAAGCATTTTGTTTGGTTTGGTTTTTGTAAGGCTAGCAGGAAACTTCCTATTGGCAATTATTATTAAGAAAGCTGCTGGAACTTTTTATTGGAGTGGTCATGCTTTGCAACAGAGGGAAGGCCAGCGCTAGGTGCCAAGGACAAGCTGGATGTATGTCTTTCCATGGTTATTTGAAGCAGTAAAAGTGAATGGAAAATACTTTCCAGTTCTTTGGGGGCTTTGATTGAGTCCAGGTTCCACAATCCCGTCAGGAAGGAGGGGAGGCATTCTGTGTCAGAGTGCAGGGCCAAATCGATTGCCAGTTTCTCATCTCTTTCCATTGAGCTGCTGTTTGTGTAGCTAAGCTTTGCGGGAGAGAGCTGTTGAAGGAAGATCTGTTAGAGAGGCTTCTTCAGGCTAGCAGGTTAAAGTACCTGGCTTATTATTTATTTTGTTACATTTGTCTGCAGCTCTTCTTCAGTCACAGAACCCAAAGTGGTGTGCATGTGGTCCCCAAGCAGTCACCCATTCAGGCACTGGCCAGATACATACCTGCTTAATTTCAGCAAGGTGCTGGACTCGCATACCTGCTGGCCTGCTTTTACTGCAGTGTCTTTAGAGCCAGAAATGTTCCCATGGGAGACATTGCATGTGGCTGGTTCTCAGTGAGTACTGAAAGCATTCTAAAGGTTTCTGGAAAACCTCATAAGGGTAAAGGGACCCCTTACCATTAGGTCCAGTCATGGACGACTCTGGGGTTGGGGCGCTCATCTCGCTTTATTAGCCAAGGGAGCCGGCGTACAGCTTCCGGGTCATGTGGCCAGCATGACCAAGCCGCTTCTGGCGAACCAGAGCAGCGCACGGAAACGCCATTTACCTTCCCGCCGGAGCGGTACCTATTTATCTACTTGCACTTTGATGTGCTTTCGAACTGCTAGGTTGGCAGGAGGGGGGACCGAGCAACGTGAGCTCACCCCGCCGTGGGGATTCGAACCACCCACCTTCTGATCAGCAAGTCCTAGGCTCTGTGGTTTAACCCACAGTGCCACCCGCATCCCTGGAAAACCTCATAACAGCCAGCTATTGCCACCTTGCAGTGTGTTTACACTCACACAAACCATCAGAATCTGAGGTTGGGCATGTGTATTTCTGTGCCTTCAATGTATGTGCCTTCACTGTACTCAGTTATTCCGCTGTAGCCCATTTTGCACAGATGTAGGACAGTGGTGCAAAACCAGCACAAACTCCACAAAGCGCCCTGAAAGCATGCAGATTTTTTTTCTAGTGTACTTTACCAGTGGCACAAAATGAAACATGCAGTGGGAAGGCTGTGTGTTGTATCAAGTGCTAGTCCTACTCAGAACAGGCCCATTGAAAATAATGGACAGGGCTAACTTAGGTCTACTCTGAGTTTAACTTTATTGAATCCAACCCTGTGCCTTAGATCTATATGTGAGTTACCCTGGGCCTGGGGTCATGATTCATCTGCCACATCTGTCAAGAGATTAAACTTCTAGAGACTTGGGAATGGCAGGGGGACAAGTTAAGGCAGAAGGACAGAGGCTCCTGGGGTCTGTGTTTTCTAAAAGCATCCACATCATCTCCACAAATCAAGATATAAGACAGTGGTGCTTATCTGCAAGAGATCCCAGAAACTCAGGGCTGTCCCTGATCAAGAGGGGTCATTGAAAATGATGTCCTATTCCAGTGCTGGATTTGCCCCTCCTGCAGGGGACATGAGTGGGTGGTTTTTCACTGGGCTGGGAGAGTTGGCAGAAGCCAAAGGCAAGGATGCCGAGCCTGTAATAGTCCCTAATGACATTACAGGGATTTGCAGAGGGGATTTGCCATTGCAGATCAGTCCACTGGTCCTCAGGGCCTGGCCGACCGGCTGGAGAAGCGGCTGGTACCTTGATGTGTTGGGAGAGAGACAGAAATCCTCCTTCAGTTATGCCAGCCTGGACGGTCCAGTAATTCCTTCCACAGTCCTTGGTGCACACGGCTTACACCCTGGAGAAGGAGATTTGATTACCCTCTTCGTCTTAAAAGGTTAATGCCTCCAGATGAGGGTGAGGAGGCCTGACTAAATCCTATCTTAGCCCCAAACTGAGTGAAAGCCTTTTATCATTGTTCTGCCTTGCCCTCCCCTCTTCCTTTCCCTCCCACCCCTTAAGAGTTGGCTGCGTTGCTGCAGATGTGAGGTTAGTGCAGCCTTGGCCAACCTGGTGGCTTCCAGATGTTTTGACAGGCTGTTTTGGACTCCAATCACCAGCTAGCACAGCCCTTTTCAACCACAGATCCCGTCAGCCCTAGTCAAGACAGCCCCAGCCATTGCTTCTGCATATCTATCGACCCCCAACTTCACCACTACTGGAAAGACAGTAAAGAAATAAGTTGCTGGTTGGGGAAGTCTGTTCAACAGCAAAATAATATCTGAATGTGATGTATGCTTAGATAGGATGGACCTCCATTTGCACTATTCCGGCTGTTAAGAACATACTTTTTATTTAATTTATGGTGTTTATCTTTCTCCTTTTTCTACAAGGAGCTGAATGTGGTATACATGGTACCCCCCATTTAAACCCCACAACAAACCTGTGAGGCACATTAGACTGTGGCTGACCTAAATTTACACCTAGAGAGCTTCCTGACTGAGTGGGGAATTGAATCCTGGTCTCTCCCAGGTCCTAGCGTGACACGCCAACCACTACACCACCACTTGTTCTCTGCAGCTTAGCAAGAGCCTGGTTGCCCCATCTGACCAAGGTGGCTTCATTGAGTTCAGCATCCTGTTTTCCTGCAGTGGCCAACCAAGCCATTGTATTATTTTGGGGGGAAGGGCCACGGCTCAGTGGTGGAGCATCCTCTCTGCATGGAGAAACTCGCAGGTTCAAACCCTGGAATGCCCAAGTAGGGCTGAGAAAAGACTCTGTCTGAAATGTTGGGAAATGCTGCCAGTCCGCGTGCACAATACTAAGTTTGATTGACCCAATGGTCTGACTTGAATTAAGACAGCATCCTAGGTTCCTAGCTGTTATCTGGAGACATGCTGCCTCTAAAAGTGGAAGGTCTGCTTAGGGGTGGTGTTGGCATGGTAATGAGATCCCCTAAACTGGTGGCTAGGGGAGTTCAGTATCTGTTCTAAGGCTGCACTCTCAGAAGAATAGATCAGGATTTCATGACATCTGTGGCAAATGATGAGTCTATTTCAGGCCCTGCCTGGTACCAGGACTTGTGCTGGATCTGTGTGTGTTCGTTCTGGATGGAAAGCTAGTGACCTAGGTAGACACTTTGCTACCTGGTGAGGTTTAGGCTTACTGAAGTTCTTAATCTCTTCTGGGATAGGTGAGGAAGGTGTCTGTCTTTGGATGTGATGGTTCTAGGAAGCACTCTAGAGAAGTCCGATCTGGCCACAGTGATGTCTCAAATGGGATCAGGCATCCTTTTCCAATCTTGTACCCTCCTGGTGTTGTTGGACTACAACTCCCACCATTCTTGATCACTGGCCCTTCTTGACACCCAGTTGTGAAAGGTTGTATTACTACAATGTGCTCTCTGTAAAAGGTAAAGGACGCCTGGACCATTAAGTTCAATCAAAGGTGACTATGGGGTGCGGTACTCATCTTGGCGTTTGTCCACAGACAGCTTTTCTGCGTCATGTGGCCAGCATGACTAAACTGCTACTGGCTCACGGAGGATCGTGACGAGTGCCAGAGCGCACGGAAACACTGTTTACCTTCCCACTGTAGCAGTACCTATTTTTCTACTTGCACCGGTATGCCTTCAAACTGCTAGGTAGGCAGAAGCTGGGACAGAGCAACAGGAGCTCACCACCGTTATGCGGATTTGAACCACCAACCTAATGATTAGTAAGCAGAAGAGGCTCAGTGGTTTAGACCACAGTACCACCCGTGTTTTACCTGCTTTCTGTAGGGCTTCCCCTGAAAAGTGTCTGGAAACTTTGGCTGGTCCAGAATGCAGCAGCTAGAAGTGTTCTGGGGCCAGCAATGCTTTAGAATACCAGAATTCTGGAACGGCAGGTCCTGCTGGACTAGATGGGCCATTGGCTCTATGCTCTTAGGTGAATGTGCAGTAAATAGCCGGTGCCACCTAACCTCCTTAGCGAATATATTTGGATGAATGCTCAATAAACATGTTGTCTAGAAGTGACCAGGGCTTAATTCCTTCTTGCAATAAATTTCATAATGAAAGACATGAAGAAAGGGCTCTCTGGGTTAGGAGTTCCACACAGCCAACTGGAGACCCCCTCTTCTTTCTCCAGTCTTCAAGAGGGAGTACGCGGTTGCTTGTGGTCTGAACAGGTGAAGGGGTTGTGTGCCAGCTGCCTTTTGACAGCTGAAGAAATGAAACTGGAGGAAGCCTGTGGTTTAATGGGGGAAGGGATAGATGAACCCTAGGAGGGGCGGTGGGGGCTGCAGAATAGAAAAGAACCATAATTACCTCTGTGCCAAGAAACCTCGCAAACAATGGCAGCATACGGAGTTTGGAAGCCTGACAAGCTCGGTGTTTCCATAGCATCCTGGCAGTGAAGAGGCTGAGTTGTGAATCAGGAGGTCCCTACTTCAAATCTTGCCTCTGCCAGGAACTCGCATGGAGGGTGGCTTTGTTAAGCTGTTCTCCCTCAGCGCCCCCCTGCCCACAATATGGGAGACTGACACTCCCCTACTTCATGGGGTTGTTGTGAGGATTTCAGAAATTCATCACTGAATTTTTTATTTATTTTCTATTGCTTTTGACGGGACGCAGGTGGCGCTGTGGGTTAAAGCCTCAGCGCCTAGGGCTTGCCGATCGAAAGGTCGGCGGTTCGAATCCCTGCGGCAGGGTGCGCTCCCGTTGCTCGGTCCCAGCGCCTGCCAACCTAGCAGTTCGAAAGCACCCCCGGGTGCAAGTAGATAAATAGGGACCGCTTACTGGCGGGAAGGTAAACGGCGTTTCCGTGTGCGGCTCTGGCTCGCCAGAGCAGCGATGTCACGCTGGCCACGTGACCCGGAAGTGTCTCCGGACAGCGCTGGCCCCCGGCCTCTTGAGTGAGATGGGCGCACAACCCCAGAGTCTGTCAAGACTGGCCCGTACGGGCAGGGGTACCTTTACCTTTACCTATTGCTTTTGACAAGGTTTTAGTCTTCTGGGTGGCCAGCAATCTTGCTTCAAGGGGGACGGGGGGAAGTAGCCAGTAGTTTTCACATTCCTTTGGAGGAGTCAATGTGCCTCTGCTGTGCTGAGTTAACATAACATTTATTTTTTTTATTAAAATATTTATATACCACTGTATCATAAAAATATATCATAGCAGTTTACAAAAATATAAAGCCAAACAAATAGCAACATAAAAAGTTAAAAAAACAAGTTAAAGGCAAAAAGAAATTTAAAAGGCCATTGTGGGGGATGTACTCTTAAGCACCTGCATAGGCTCAGAGGAATAGAAAACCTTTCAGCAGGCCTTTAAAAGTTGGCATTTAAAAGTTTGTTATTTTTGGGAAATTAATAAAATATTATGGAAAAAAAATAAAAAGTTAAAGTTGGTTCCGTGAATCTCTATCGGTTGAGTGTTCCACAGCACTGGGCCAGTGACATTAAAGGCTCATTGTTGTCAAATGAGCCCCACCAGCACAGGAAGAGCCTGTTGGATCAGGCCAATGTCTCTTCTAGTTCTCACAGTGGCTGATCAGGTGTCTGTGGGAAACCCGCAAGCAGGACCTCAGCACAAGAGCCATCTCTTCTCCTGTGGTTTCCAGCAAATGGAAGCATTATTGCCTCTGACCGAGGAGGCAGAGCATAGCAATCATGGCTAGTAGCCATTGATATTCTCTTCCATAAGTTTGTCCAATCCTTTCTCAAAGCCATCCAAGTCTGTGACTATCACTGCTTCCTGTGGGAGCAAGTTCCATAATTTACATGAAGAAATATGTTCCTTTATATGTCCTGAATCCTGAGTTGCAGGGAGGGGAGGAGAGAAGTCCTCTTATCCATTACCTTCTGTTCTTGCAGTGATGGAGAGTTTTGAGATATTCCTGGTTGGGATGGTTTTTTCAGGGTTTATCTGTGCAAATGTGTGCACGTGAACCCTGCAGAAGAAGGCGGGAATGAACTGAAAGAAAAGAAGGTTGTGTTGAAAAGCTCCTAAGTGGTGCTCAGGGCAAATATGAGGAAGGGAGAACAAAATTGATTTTTTTAAAAAAATAAATTTATTCAAATAAACAGCACAGTACCATGTGTGTATGAAATATTGATACAAATACTGTATGAAATATTGATAGAAATACATAGATGTATAAATTGCATGAATAAATACACAATCATTAAATATTGATAGAAATGAAAAGCTGTTGGGTTGTATCCAGCTCAGACAGACTCAGAGGTGACCTATTGAAATCAATGGACTTGAGTTATTCATGATTGACTTAAGTCCATTTGACGTCAACAGACCTGCTCTGAACACTCCCCATTATTTACAACAAGGATAAACTTCTCTACTGAGCAGTATCTAAATTATTTCGAAAATATCAAAGGGGTTTGTGGCACCTTTAAAAAAAGGCTAGAAAATTTTACTGTGGCCAAAGCCAGCCTTCACCAACTTGGCACCCTCCAGATATTTTGGATTACAACTCCCATCATCTGGGGCTGGAAGGGACTTGTAGTCCAAAATATCTGGAGGGCACCAGGTTGGCTAAGGCTGGCATAAGATGTTGTAGATTAGAGTGGACTAGTGCCTTAATAAAATCTTACATATGGCGCAAGATCCTTTGCAGCAACAAACCAAACAGAACGCTGCCTCTTTAGAATGTATAGAAGTCTGGGTGTAGTCTTCAGAACAACAATAAATGGAAGTCAGTCATTCTTAACCTTTTTGTTTGTTTTTGTCTTCAGTCTCTCAGCTGTATAAATGCTGTTTTCCCCCATCTTAGCCAACTACTCTCAGTTTAAGTAGGGCTGGAGAGAGACCCATCTACTTCTGAGTAGTTTTAACAGGCAATCTCTCATCACAGGGAACTCTGGGCATTGTGGCTGTGAGAGGGGAATAAGGGGTCCCAGCTCCTTTGACAAACTACAACTCCCAGGATTCTTTGGGGGAAAGTCACGACTGTTTAAAATGGTATGATACTGCTTTAAATGTGTAGTGCAGATGGGGCCTAACTCAGCAGCTGCTTTGTACGAAAGGGTTGGCTGGGCCCCCATGAGTGAATGAGAACACTACCATTTTGCCTTAAGGAGAATGCTGCCAAGGTATGTGCAGATCTACAGATAGCAACTTGGATTGATCATGGAGAGAAACCAGAACACAGGGCCTATTGGAGCCTATGGAGAAGATAGCAGATTTTGAATGCAGATAAGACACTGAGCAATAGAGGGTCGCCATCTCTCGTTTTTAAAATATTTCTCTCATGCTGGTCTAAATACTTCTCCAAAAGGAGATGTGAGTTTTCTTTTTTTAGCAAAAAGTCTTCAGAGTAATGCAGAGTACATCCAGCTCCTCTCTGTTGGAAGGGGTGGGGACAGGCTGATGGAGAGAGTGCCTCTGAGCATGTATAAAGTGCTCCTTCTACAGGGCTGACCTTACCATTAGGCAGTGAGGTGCTTTTTTTGTGAGGAGGGGGTAGAATAATTTTTATTTCATTTTATATCGTATATAAAACAGAGAGCAGTTACAACAGCAGGTGAAAATTAAAAGATGAAAAACAAAACTATAAAATAGTCACATAGAATATGCACACAGGTTAAAAATAACAAAGTCCAAGTAAAGAATATCAGCGTTATCTGATCATCAAGTATAGTTCCAGATTTGCCAGGCTTGTGACGAGGGTTGCATTGAAAATGATGCCTCCATTGTATATATGACAGTGAGGCCATGAAGGGGCAGCAAATTGTTGTTTATGTAATTTATTGCATTTTTACTCCTGGGGAGAGGCACTTGTGGGATTTTCTGCCCCGAGTGCCGAGATGTATTGGCCGGCCTTGAGTATTACGCACCTTGACTTGGCAGGGGCGGGGAGATGGTACACAGGGGATGTTTTGTTGGGGGCACCAAATGTCTTGCTCTAGTCCTGCCCCTGTCTGAAGGAGCAGCAACTATTTGCCAAGATAAATGAATAGTACTTCCATGTGCTGAACAAGTATATCCTGAATATCAGGCATGGAGGTAAGCAGAGAAACGGCATTCAGAGGTGCTGCCTGGACTAGATACAACCTCACGAAGGTCTGAACAGATTTTAGGCGAGGGAGCTCTCTCCATGGCACTTTGCTACCTTTAAGTGGAATATCCAGATTTAGGACCAGTGTACCTCAAGATGTCAGGGACAAACACAAGGGATTCTCACTTCCCTGTCCTCCTGGAAGTACCTGTGTGAAGTGGGTTGCTAGAAAAGATGGACCTAACCCAACATAACAGAGGCCTTGTACAGAGACAGGCCATTGGTCCATCTAGCTCAGTATTGTTTACACTGACTGGCAGTGTCTCTCCAGGGTTTCAGACATAGAGTCTTTCTTGAACCTGGGACCTGGTGCATGCAGAGCACATGCTCTAATACAGTAGTACCTCAGGTTAAGAACTTAATTCATTCCGGAGGTCCGTTCTTAACCTGAAACTGTTCTTAACCCGAAGCACCACTTTAGCTAATGGGGCCTCCTGCTGCTGCCGCGCCACCGGAGCACAATTTCTGTTCTCATCCTGAAGCAAAGTTCTTAACCCGAGGTAGTATTTCTGGGTTAGTGGAGTCTGTAACCTGAAGCGTTTGTAACCTGAAGCGTATGTAACCTGAGGTACCACTGTACTGAGATACACCTCTTCTCCAGAGGCTGCTCTTATTAAGGGTTCAATGTTTTGCATTAACCAAACTCCTAAAGAGAGGATTGCCCAAACAGTTAATTTTTATTTTGGTTTCTTTTTTGCGAGTAACTTCTAGGAAAATGGGCTGTTAACATTCCAGCAGTTTGGCGTCTCTGAAGGGGGCAGCTTATAGATGGACAGGAAAGGTCCAGAAGGGAGAGACAGGAAAAGGCAGGCAAGAGAGATTTGATGTGCAGCATTAACTAGTCTGCAGCAAAGCCTTCCAGATGTTTTGGGCTACAACTCCCATTGCCCGCAGCTTAAAGGGAGTTGTTGTCCAAAACATCTGGAGGGGCATTAGGTTATATAAGAGCACAAGAAGAGCCAGCTGGGTCAGGCCAATGACCTGCCTAGTCCAGCAACCTGTTCTCACGGTTGCCACCTAGATGATGCCCGCGGGAGACCCCAGGCAGGACCCCAGCACAACAGCCCTATCCTATCCCATGTGTTTTCCAGTAACTGGTATTCAGAAGCATTGCTGCCTCCTACTGTGGAGGCAGAGCATAGCCATTGTGGCTGGTAGCTACTGACAGCCTCCATGAGTCAGGCTGTTCTGATGTTGGATGAGATAAGCAAGAGAGAGATAAGCAAGGCTGGTGAAGTAGTGAGTGCCACTCTGGTGCCCTTTGGACTGAGAAGCACCTCACCTCCACCCCCTGGTTCTCTGTGGAACCACTTGGCAGCTACAGTGGAACCACTTTATCCCCCTCTCTTGCCAGGGAGCCAGATGGGCAAATAGCAAGAGGCCGCTCGGCTTAACGGGCAGCCTACAGTCTGCAGCCGAAACCTCCTTCATAACGCCGCCTGCCTAAGCAGCCTTTCCTGTCTATCGGCACAGGCTGGCGAAAGAGGAGGAGGAGGTCAGAGCCGGCCGCTGACCCCTGCCTTGATTCTGAAATGAAGTGATTCGCTTGACGCGGAGCAGGCCAGAGACCCTGGCAACGTGACTGCTGCTGGCTCTGAGGCAGCGAGCCCAGAAGACAAAGTATGGGGCGGCTTAGCCACCTCACGTGGCGGGGAACAGCTGTGTCGTGTGCCATCTTTGCGCTCTGAAGGGGTGAGGCGATTAGAGCCCAATCTTGTTAGGAGAGAGAGGGAGGGAGGGAGGTGGGGCCCGGGCTGCTTCTGGCAGAATGCAGAAAGAGAGGCATTCGCAGACCTGGGCCCTGCTTTCCTAGCTTGCCCCCTCCCTTGCAAAAACTAACAAAAACAAAAACCAGCCTGTTATTTTTGCCTGTGGGATTGTGGTGAACCTCCTAAGGGCTTGGCCTCTTTTGCAAAGCTGCTTCATGCTCCAGCTTTAATAGCATCTCTGAAAAACAATGTACACCACCTTGAGCTGCTTGGAGAAAATGGGGTATCCAGTGTTAGAAACTCAGATATTTAAGCTAGGCGACAAATGGCTCCTTAAACCAGGGTTACAGTCAGCAAAACGGGATGCCATTTTTGCATCAGACGGCTTGAAAGTCACATTTTTCAGTACGACTTTTGACCTCCTGAAATTCATTCTGATTGTACAGATCAAATGTAATGGGTAGAATTCTGCAGGATGTGTTGCTAGTGTGTGAAAACAGGCAAGACCCAAGGATCCCCAGGCATGCACCTCCAGATGGCAGAGACGTCAGGCACTATCTTGGCGCCCAGGTGTCTTCACTAGGTCGCAAGCAGCTGATAGCCAGGTGCAAAATGTGCCTGGCGAATTTCAAACGTTGGGTATACCTGTAATAAATAAAATAAGAGGATCCAGGCTGGTGGACCAGACAAAAGACCCATCTAGCCCAGCATCTGGTTCTTGCAAAGGTCAACCAAGGTGTCCTAGTAGGAGGCCAGTAAGCAGGACATGAGTGCAACTGTGCTGTCCTCAGCTGCAGGCCCCAGCAGCTCGTATTCAGAAGCAGACCACCTGCAATAATGGAGGGAGAACATAGCCATGGTACCTAGTAGCCACTGATAGCCTTATCCTCCATTAATTTCCTCTGGGTAGCCCTCCATGTTGGTGGTCGTTGCTACCTCTTGTGGCAGTGAATCCCAGGGTTTAACTACAGGCTCCATGAAGGACCTCTGTTGTCTGTCCAGAATATTTGGATACACAGCAGCTTTAGAGCACTACACTGGATTCTAGTACTATGCGAGAGTGAGGAAACCTCTTCCTCCACTCCATGTCTAATTTTATACACCTCTGCTATATCCCCTCTTCAACCCACTTTTTTTTTCTGTAGCAGGGTTTTGTTTAGCCTTTTTAAAATATTTTTTCCCCATTGTATAATGTATATAAAACAGAGAGAACAGTAGCAACAATAGATGAAAATTAAAAGACGGAAAGCAAAACTTTAAAATAGGCACTTAAAAATAAGTTCAGTTACAGATGGTTTAAAGTAACAAAAAAAAAAAAAATCTAAGTCATAGAAGAAAGAAGCAAGAATAAATGTCTTCACAAAAAGAAAGTAACATTTGCTTATCAAGTACAGATTGCCAGACTTGTGACAAGGGTTGTCCCGCTTTATACATAGTAAAGGAATGCCAAATCATATGAAAGATTTCTGGAGGTTCTCATCCTTGTCAAAATCTCAAATTATGTGCCATTTTTTCCATTATAGCTGTATTCCAGAGTGAGTGGTACTGAAAAGTTCAGTGTAAGATTTTTTTGGCTGTTTCCCATTGAGTTGCAATTACTATTTGAGCTGCCACGGTAATATACAAGACCAATTCTTTGGACAAGAAGTCTACAACGGCATTGTCAAGCAGGGAATTAATTCCTTGGACCTTTTGGTTGTTTGCTCTGCTTCTCCCTTTACTTCTCCTATCCCTTCGCCCCACCTTGACACACAGGCAGAGAGCCTGGTAAGGAGTGAATCCTCTGAGGCGTCTCAGGTTTCAGCTTGCCTGCCCTCTGCAGTGGCGTGTTCAGGGGCATCCTGTCATGGATCAAGTGGCTTCATCAGGCGAGAAGGGCAGCCAAGCCTGTCTCCATTTGTCAGGAGCCAAAGCGGGAGGCAGGATCCGTCCAGCTGAGAACGGGTGGGGAGGTGACATTGCCAAAGGACAGCGCTGGGAAGGGTGGCCCCCCTCTGCATGTGATGGGCAATAAGGAAAAATTCACAGGCAAGGTTAGAGAAGCGGCTGGGACGGAGCTTTAATCTGACTGTTTAACCCAGGGGTCAGAAAACCTTTTAGCAGGCGGACGGTCCACTGTCCCTCAGACCTTGTGGGGGGGGCAGACTATATTTTTTGGGGGAAATGAACATATTCCTATGCCCCACAAATAACCCAGAAATGCATTTTAAATAAAAGGAGACTCACGTAAAAACACACTGATTCCTGGACCATCCACAGGCCGGATTTAGAAGGCGATTGGACCGGATCCAGCGCCCAGGCCTTAGTTTGCCTACTCATGGTTTAACCACTTTCAGGGGGAGCGGGAGGCTCTGGGTGGGTCTTGCAAGGCACTGTGGGGATTCACCAGGACGGCTTCTTGCCAGTTCAGCCCAGAATGCTGCTGGACTCAAGTGACTCAAGACAACCAGTCTTATTCTGCTGCTTGGATGAACAAATATTGTCAATTTCAGTTTCTCTCATTTTTCCATTTCCAAAATCAACTTCCTCCCCCCCCCCCCCCCGCCGAGGCTTCAGTATTTTTGTGTGCATTTCACCTAATATACACAGTTGTGCATGCAATTTTGCCTAAAATGCACATTTTATGCAAGTAATTCCCACTATTATAATGTCTCTCAGTCTAACCTACCGCACGTTGTTGTTGTTGTTGTTGTTGTGAATATAAGAAGAGCCTGCCGTGTGTCCACCTCAAAGGTCCTGCCAGGTGCAAAGAGCATTAGAGGTGGTTTGTCTATAACTGTTAACAAGCACAAATAATCAAGAATGCACAATTAAAAGATTTTGGGAGACAGGGATGCCCAGTGTTTTCAGTCATTGTATTGGGTAAAGATATTGAAACTGAGCTGTATGGACTCTTCCACTTTCACCTGCAAGCTGGGGATTAGACATAAGAATGTCTCTTCTCCCGCCCTCGCCCCCAAAGAAACCCTCAAACCGTAGCCTTCTCTGCATGGTGCAAACTAGCATATATGGGGAAAGTGTTCATCTGAGCCTTCTTCCTTGATAGTCCATGTTAGTGGTTCCCAAACCTTTTGGAGCCTCCTCCTCCTAGGTTCCATAAACTCATCCCCTGTGCCCCCTCCCTTACCCAATTAAAAACATTATCCAGTATAATGGCTTGCATGGTCCCCTAAGGAAGATAACACTGCAATAAAATTCAAAACAGTAACAATTCATTGCACATTTATTCAAAATCCAATTAAAACTATTTAGTTTAATTAATTCAACACAGTTGACGAACTTGAGCCAGTGATCCCAGCTCTTTAAAGTCTCTTAGCACCCCCTTAGGGAATCCCAGCCCCAGCCCCCCCCCCAATGGTACTGCCCAGTTTGGGAGACGCTGGCCTTTGTGAGAAGAGGAGCCTGTATGTCTGAGCATACCATCTCCGCTGCCTCCCATCCTGAAGTGGGACTGCCTGGCTTTAACACTTGATTTGCTGCTAGTTTGGTTTCAGCCTCTGCAATGTGGAGCAGGAGACTGGCCCACCTGCTTTCTCTGGTTGCTCGTGCGTGCCGTATCTCTCACTCTTCTCCTATCAACCAAATTCTTTGAGATCCTCAGCAGGCAGATGCTACGAAAACACACAGGCTGTTCTCACTATTGGAAGCCACGTAGCCCGGAATCAAAGGGAAAATAAATTTCACCCGAGTCCCCAACTGAGCTTCCATCTGTCTCCTCCTCAGCACTATAGAATCTCTCCCCTCCTCTCTTCCTCCCCTTCCCCCACTCTGCAGACTCCATTGCCTTGGAGTTCACAGAAATACCAGGGCCTCTCTTTTACACTCCAAAAGCAGCATCTACATGCAGCAGACAGCTGGGCCCATAGGACTGGAAGAAATGTCATGCATACTGCCTTTTAGGCGTGGGTGCTTGGGTGTCTGGACTCAAGCAGCCCTGGCAGCCCCAATGAATCCCAAATTCACCCCTACAGCAAGTTATGGTGTTGGTTTTCTACAGTCATCTGTTTGACCACTGTGAGAACAGGAGGCTGGATTAGATGGGCCATCGACCTGATCCAACAAGCTCTTCTTACGTTCCATACATTCAGGATGTGAATGCAGCAAGGCTACTTGAGCAGGAGTCACGAGGAGTGAAGCGAGGCTGTGCTCTGGCTCCCACTCTTTTTAACTTTTATATTGATGATTTGGCACCATATTTAGCCAATGCAATTTCCCCTTCTCCAGTAATTAGGAACAGAAATATTTCAGTCTTTATGTATGCAGATGATTTAGTGCTTCTTTTTCTTTCCTGATTGGGCCTCAAAAATCTCTTAGAAGTGTTCAGCACACACTGCAAACAGGAAAGCCTATCTTTATATTATTCTAAGACTAAGATTGTGAATTTTGGCAGACCCAGTCCTAGGTGTATATGGTGCTGGGATCATCAGGCTATTGAACAAACTCACTCATTTACCGGTAGATACTTGGGTGTACTTTTTAATGCAGAGCTTTCCAAACTTTCCTGTTGGTGACACACTTTTAAACATGCATCATTTTGCAACACAGTAATTCAATTTTACTGGCAAACTGGTGGTTAAACTAACCCCTTTCCAGCCCTCGGAGGATCACAGGGAGCGTTCGCACGACACACACACACCTCAGCTGACACACTAATGTGTCGCAACACACAGTTTGGAGGCAGTCAAAGTCAAAGCATAGAAAACCATGGGGGCACTGATGAAGTTCTGTTACAGTAGGGGAGGGCAGCAGGATGAACCTGCCCTAAAAATATTTGGTAGCAGAGTGCTTTCCCAAATGCTAGTATATGTTGTTGAAATCTGGGGCTCTGATTCAAATTCCATTCAAATTCTAGAAACCGCAGAATACGTTTTTTCAGAAGCTATTCTCTCTACCATCAATAATTTCAGTAGCTCTTCTTTGTACAGAATCCAGGTGGCCAACAACTGAGACAAGAGTGGGCTGTGCTCAGTTAAAGTATACAGTATTTTAAAAATTGCTATGATGCCTATTGAGCATTTTACTGCTCTGTGCTATATGGAATTGGATGAAAACCAACTCTGAAAAGCAGCTTGTCAAGATGTTTTAGCCTATTATTATTTTCCAGAAATGAGTTCTGCTTTGACCTTGAATAAGTGTCAACTAAGGGATTGGCTCTTCTGTATAGAATCCAGAAAAGACCTGCAACTAATTTAAAACACCAGATTTCCCCCTTTGAATCCACTCTTGAGAACAGAGTATTTTAGAGCTAGTTATCTGACCTAACTCTCACCAGCTTCCTTAAGAAACGCCTTTATTGAGCTGCGTTTCCAGGTGACGGTTTGGTTTATTTTGAGTGACAATAATAGTTTTGTAATACAGAGTGGCCCTCCATGCACTGACTGCAAAAATCAATCAATCAATCAGGAAAAATGAGTTAGATAAAATCACTATAAATTTTTGTGGTGATTTGGAGGTTTAATTTGAAATCGAGCTAGATTCGAGTTTGTTGGTGTCTCTGGTAACCTCTTACATCATGGAAGTTGGCTCATATTATGGATGTATTTTTTATTGGTATTGTTGCTGGTTTGTCGTGCAAGGCCTTTGGCTAGAACGATAAACTTTGATTGGTTGATACTTGAGCAGGGTTTGAAGATGGGGCTGGAAAGACTTCCTGTGATGGGGGCGGCATTTGCAATCCAGGTTTTTACCCTCAAGGTGTCTGTGTAGGCCTTAACATTGCATTACCTTAAAAAAACAACGCAACAATTTTGGCACAGGAGCATGCCCCCAGTGTTCATGGCTGTGTATGAGTAATGCTCCTGCTGATTAGTATGTTTGTGTGTTGCCTCTGGATTGGCTTTCCCCAACCTGGTGAGCTTCAGATGCTTTGCACTACCACTCCCAGACAGCACAGCTGTATCCAGATGTGGAGAGCATGATTCTGCTGGCTGGGGCTAATGTGAGTGCTGATCCAAAATGTCTAAGGGCAGCAGTTTGGGGGAGGCTTTTCTAGAGACTAAAGTTGCCACCTCTTTTTTTGTAGTTCTGTTTTCAACAGCTGCATACCAGGCAGGGCTTCAACTGGCATACATTTCCCAGGCTTGAAAGCTCAGTGGTGGGTAAATCTCCATATGTACTTCTGACTATCAGGGCAGCTGCTCCAAAGCATTATGGCCCCTCAGAGAAAGGCAGTGTGGCAATGTAAGGGGCACCCTCAGGGGCTAGTGTCCTTTGGAACTCCCTGCCTATTGACACCAGACAGGTTTCTTCACTGTACTCTTTTTGGCACCTGCTAAAAACAAGTAGCCCACCCAAATATGTGGAATGTTGACAGCTCTTTAAATCCAGTTTTAATTATTTTTCAGAGTAGCTATTTTAAAAATAATTTTACTGGTTTATTCTTTTTGTAAACCACATTGAGTGTCCCCCCCCCCCTTATAATCAGGCAGTGTATAGATTTTATGAAATTAAATAAGCTGTGTCCCAGTTACAGGAAATGTAAGCGTTCTTTAAAGAACTCCCCAATGAGGGCAGGGTTGCAAGTACAGCAAAGTCTGAACAAACCAACATCTAAAGTCGAAAATCAGTCTAGGTCCAAGCAGGGAATTAAAGTTAAGTACAGCCTAGCAAGACGGAGGAATTAGAATTGAGAACTAGGCGCCAGAGAACAAGAAGCCAGAGAGACCTGTGTTGCTTCCAGCATCTAGACGCCTTAGGAGGGAGGCCTTATTTACTCTGGCATCCTAACCCAGACCCTTACCACAGTTGCTGATAATGAAGAAGTATCAGGGATTGGTTGCTTGTGGACGGCCCCTTGCTTGCGAGTAGACCAACAACTTGGGTCTTTATTTTATTTATTATTGCATTGATATCTAACCTTTTCTCAATAGAGCTCAAAGTGGCGTACAAACTTAGCCCCCTCACCATTTTATCCTCAGAACAACCCCTCAGGTAGACTAGGTTGAGAGGCAGTGACTGGCCCAAAGCCACCCAGTGAGCTTCATGATTGAGTGGAGATTTGAGTGCTGGACTCCTAGTACTAGTCCAGCAATCTACCCACAACTCCATCCATACTGGCATACTGTGTCGTAGCTCTTTGGCCTGGACCCGAAATTTTTGGTGCTCTCAAGGACTGGAAGACAGGCAGGCCATTCCACCTCCTCCTGCTGATCACTTCCTGCTGGAGCTCGTCTACAATGACCTTGCCTTCCAGGTCCCATATCCCATGGTACCACCCTCAGCATTGGATTCAGGATCATTGGTCAGTGGGATATCTGGGTCGTCTCCTTTGGACTCCCTGCCTGGGACAAAGTCAGGCGAGACAGTCCTTTTCATTGTCCCAGCAGCAGTAAACAAAACAGGGAGCCTTGATGGGGCTTCCTAAATGTAATTTCTAGGCTTTATTGAAGGGAGATTCATTAGCACAAAGTTTTAGCACTGTACTTTAGTCAAACACCTTTGAAAAAAATCCTGATACGACTACAGTATGTGCGTTGATAAAGATCACACTGAAACAATTTTGATGCAGCCAGCCTACCACATATAAAAAGATTGCTTCCCCCGCCCTTTTCATAGTGTTCTTCAGTGTGTTGTTAATGTGAAGATGAAAAGACTTGAAAGAATTCAAAGCTGCAGCAAGCTGCCCACGCACCACACCTCAGGAAATATAGGTATGAAATATAGGTATGAAACAGAGGATTCCTAATGCATCAGTTCCGCTTCCAAATCACCTAGGGTGTAAGTGGGGAATATTGCATACGTCTTCCTGATTATAATGCTAGTGTTTTCTAATGTTAGTTTTGCACAGTTGTACCTGCTGTTTGACGGAACTGTGGCTGTTTGACCAATATACCAGCATGCCAGGCTAAATTTCATTCACACCATTGGTTGTGAAGTGACACAAGAACCATCATCAAGGGACAATGTCACTTCTCCCCCACCCCTTCCGCACATGCCTGATTCTGTTCCCCCATGAAAACAACACGACAGAAATATATATGCTGGTATACTTCACTCCTGCTACTTTCTAGGTCAGGGGGACTGCAAATGGACATTTTCTAGAATCACATGACACTGAAATGAGCACTAAACATGAACTATATTCTGGAAGTGGCTTTTGCACTGTGGGAAAGCTCAAATATTATCTAGAAATTAGCAGATATGGAAATATCAGGGAACTGGAATAAACTGCTGTGTGAATGTCGTGTGCCAGTGTGGTGTAGTGGTTAGAGTGTTGGGCTAGGATCTGGAAGACAAGGATTCAAATCCCCACTCAGCCATGAAGCTCACCCAAGGGTGACCTTGGGCCAGTGACTGCCTCTCAGCCTCACCTACCTCACAGGGTTGTTGTGGGGATTAAATAAGGAGTGGGAGAGCCATGTACTCCACCTTGACCTCCTTGGAGATGGGGGGATATAAATGCAAATAATAGTAATGATACATAAATGTAGCCATGGGTTTGTTTTTGACACCAAAACCAGAAATTTGGCTGAGAGAAATTGTAGAAGTATCTCTATGGCTATCCCCACCCCAAATAATTTGTGATATCTGCCATTCAGTTATGTTGAGCTAGCTGTTGCTGTCTCCTGATTTGACCCTCCTTGCTTTCTTGACTTGCTTCCCACAGGTGACATTCACCAAGCGGAAGTTTGGGCTGATGAAGAAGGCCTATGAACTGAGCGTCCTCTGTGACTGTGAGATTGCCCTGATCATCTTCAACCACTCAAACAAGCTGTTCCAGTATGCCAGCACCGACATGGACAAGGTCCTCCTCAAATACACAGAGTATAATGAACCTCACGAGAGCCGGACCAATGCGGATATCATTGAGGTACGATGTGCTGCCCGCAACCTGTGGGTTCCCAGCCTTGTTGGGCTAGCAAAGCATTTGCCAGTGCAATACCCCAATCTGTTGGGATGGTCTGTCTTTGCTGTTGACAGCTCAGTGTTCTAGCTTTAGGTGGTGTGGTGCCTTCCAGGTGTTTTGGGCAGTTGGAATCCAAAATGGCCACACTTGTAAGGACTGGTAGGAGTTGCATTCCAAAATGGCCCCACTGGCTGGGGGCTGATGGGAGTTGGAGTCTAACAACATCTGGAGGGCACCAGGCTGGGGAAGGTATCTCATTAGTAAGATCTCAAAGCAGCTGGCACTACCAAGGCACAAAAGATGAAGACAATATAGGAAACCCCAAATTTACAAGGGGGTAACATTCCAAGAGGGACGTGGGTGGTGCTGTGGGTAAAACCTCAGTGCCTAGGACTTGCCGATTGTATGGTCGGCGGTTCGAATCCCCGCGGCGGGATGAGGTCCCGTCGTTCAGTCCCAGCTCCTGCCCACCCAGCAGTTCGAAAGCACTCTTAAGTGCAAGTAGATAAATAGGTACCGCTTTATAGCGGGAAGGGCGTTTCCATGTGCTGTGCTGGTGCTGGCTCGCCAGCTGCAGCTTCGTCACGCTGGCCACGTGACCCAGAAGTGTCTTCGGATGGCGCCGGCTCACGGCCTCTAGAGCGAGATGAGCACGCAATCCTAGAGTCGGACATGACTGGCCCGTACGGGCAGGGGTACCTTACCTTTACCTTTAACATTCCAAGGCATCACACGCATCAGTGAAATTATGTACATTCAAAACACCCTCTAAACCACTGGAAATGATTGAAAAACCCTTTAGAAAACCAGCAGCACTTACCAGATGCCAAACTCTGCCAAACTCCCACCACCTCCTTACTCAAACTTAAAACTCTCCACAGGCCTCAACCGTTGGTGTAAGGTTTGGTGCAACATGTACAGACCATGTTGTTTTATGGATAATATCTGGTTCCTATGGATAAAGGAAGGGGAAAGCTGTAACGTCTCAGACAAGTGTTGTAGGTTGAGCGCTTGCTTTGTACACAAAAGATCCCAGTTCAATCCCCAGTATCTCCAGGAAGGACTGGTAGCAAAACTATACAGTGGTACCTTGGTTTAAGAACAGCTTAGTTTATGAACAACTTGGATTAAGAATGCTGCAAACCCAGAAGTAGCTGTTTTGGTTTGTGAACTTTGCCTTGGAAGCAGAACATGTTTCGCTTCCTGTTGAGTGTAAATTGAGTCCCCCGCTGCTATGGGAAAGCACACCTTGGTTTAAGAACATTTTGGTTTAAGAACGGACCTCCGGAACGGATTAAGTTCGTAAACCAAGGTACCACTGTACTTGAAACACAAGGGTCTGACTAAGGCCACATTAACACCATACATTTTAGGCAGTATACTACCAGTTTAAACAGTCATGGCTTCCGCCAGTGGATTATGGGAGCTGTAGTTTGTTAAGGGAGCTGAGAGTTGTTAGCAGACCTCTATCGCCCTCATAGAGCTACAATTCCCAGAGTGGTGGAACAATCTCTTTCTCTTCGTAGAGAAGTCTAGGAATTGTAGCTTTGTGAGGGGAATAGGGGCCTCCTAACAGCTCTTTAATAAATTGCAGCTCCCAGGATTCTTTGGGGGAAGCCATGACTGATTAAAGTGGTATCACAGATCTTTTAAAGTACAGTGTGAATGTGACCTAAGTATAAGGCAGCTTCCTGTGTTCCTGTGTCTGGGGCAGAAACACTTCCAGGGTGATTGCGGCAGTAGGCCAGAGGTAAAATGTGAGTCTGAAGTGAGGGCACCCTGCGGCAGAGACTGGCGGGGTCTTAGTCCTCAGCCTCCCAGGTGGCCGCCTGCCTGCCCCCTTCCTGCTGCTTCTCCCCCTCTTTTTTCTCTAACGGATTTGCAAGCACAAAAGGTTTCGTTCCTGCCTGCGCTACGTTCCAGAGAGTGGGACAGAGCTGAGATTGGAGCAGTTGCTTTGTCACCTTTCAATGAAAAACTGTGTGTGGGCAGCTCCCTTTTATGCTTGGCAAGATTTAGACAAATGAACGGTTTGGCTGGGTAATTATTGACATTACAAGTGAGCAGAAATTAAGGCACGCAAAACCTTTAGTCATTCAATTTATCTGCTCGAGACGGCATGGAATAGGACAGCGGTGGAGAATGTGTATGTGGGGGGGCGGGAGTAGACATTCCAGGGAGGGTTGCCTTTTGGGGGCACGATGGGCACATTTCTTACCAGGTTTGCACATATTTTTGCAGTACTAAATACATTGCTTGTAATATATGTGTGTAATATATCTATATATTACATTAACATTGATTTGCAGCAGATGGAATATATGAAGACAAAAAACGGGATATCAATTCAACATGCTGTTTTTTTAACTGAAGTTCTTTTGTCATACTTTGTGAACGATGAGGCCTCCTTCTCTGGCAATTGTCCAGCTGCAGGGTTTTGAACCTGGGTTTCCTCAGCCCTGATGTCGAACCACGGCACCATACTGCCTATGCCTTTGTCAGTAGGAAGTGTTGCCCATGCCCTGTAGTCAACTGGATGTCAGCTGGAGTCAGGGTGGATGCCAGCTGCCTCTGCAGGGTGGGCCTCTTTAGACCACTGAGTCTGCTGTTCAATTCCACTGCTAGCCACCTAGGATAGAAGAGATGGGAGGAAGCAAATGATACTTGAATGTCCCAGAGCCCAGCCGTTGTGTCTCAGGGTCTGCTTTGCATGGGGAAGATTCTGTGTTTAACCCACAGTGCCTTCAGTTCAAAAGATCTTGGTTGGCTGGGCTGGGCTGGGCAAGATCTGAGACGCTCAAAAGCATACATTTTCAGGCTGGATGGACCACAGCTTTGTAGGCCAGGAGCTGGGAACCCCTTTCAGCCTGAGAAAAGCAGTATGGGCAGTCTTCCAGGAACCACATGGCACTGGTGGGTGGGACCAGAGGTGAAAGTGGGTGGAGCAATGGAGTATTGATTAATTTATGAATTGCCTTTTACATGTCTGCTTCAAGGCGATTTATAGAGAAATAAGAAATGGTTTTAAAAGTTTTTAAAGCAGTAAAAAAACAGCAACTTGAAAACAGGTTTTAAAACAGTTCAAAGTGAATGCCTTTCCACCCAGCTGGAAAAGGCTGTTGAAACTAAAATGCTTTCATTTGCTTCTGGTAAGTACACATAGTGTGCATCTGCCATATCTCAACAGGAATGCTTTTTCACAGGACAAGGGCAGCTGCACCAAAAGCCCTGCTCCAAGGTGCTGTGTAGTGGGCTTCTGAGATTTTGGATGTGACTCATCCCTTGGTACAATAGCCATGGAAAAGTTAAGAGGTTTTTGCACATGCATACACCTACCCCTTTCCTTCATTCAAGCAGCTTAGAGGCATTATCACAGCTTATGTGCACATACAAGCCATGCAAAGCATAAGAACGTCAGACAAGCCCTGCTGGATCAGGCCCATCTAGTCCAACATCCTGTTCTCACAGTGGCCAGCCAGATGCCTGTGGGAAACACTGGATCAGGATCCAAGCACAAGAGCACTGTCCTCTCCTGTGGCTTCCAGCAACTGTCATTTGGAAGCACTATTCCCTCCATCTGTGCACCTAAGGAAGGAGTGGAGCAGGGTTGATGCAGGAACATGGCCTGGTAGAGGACCACATTCAGCCCCCAGGTCTGAGATTCCCGACCTTTAATGTATTCCTTTGCCCGGTGGTATTCACTTCTCTTAGTGTACCATACTGAACACATTTGTCTTGGCCCAAAAGCATCACCAGCACTCAGAATGGTGTCTCCCTGTCCTCCTCACGGTATGAACTCTCCAAATGTTTGAGTCCTTGTCACTGGGAGGAACCCTCTGTGGTGTACCATGCGAGGCTGCCTCCAAAGACGTTAACTGAGCACAGGCTTCTGGGCTCTGATTTTTCATGTCAATTCCTGCACCCTTTGTGAGCCTGACATGTATGTTTATTCTCAGTGAGTCTCACTGGAGTCTGCAGAGCTGAATCCCACACCTTGCACCTTTCATGCAAATGAAACACATTTGCTTTTATCTTCATCCACTGAAGCTGAATGGAGGAAAATTCAGGACAGATAAAAGAAATCGCTTCTTCACGAAGTACATAGCTCAGCTATCGAACTTGCTCCCACTGGAGGTAGTGATGGCCACCAACTTGGATGGATTAGACAAGTTCATGGAGGATTAGGCTACCAGGGTCTACTAGCCATGATGGCTATGCTCTGTCTCCAGGGTCAGAAGTGGTAATGCTTCTGAATACCAGTTCCTGGAAGCCACAGGAGGGGAGAGTGCTGTTGCGCTCAGGTCCTGCTTGCAGGTTTTCCCACAGGTATCTGGGTGGCCAAGGAACAGGATGCTGGACTAGCTCGGACATTGGCTAGACCCAACAGGTTCTTCTCATGTTTCTGTGTTCAGGTTCAAGGAGCCAAAGACTTTTGTTCTTTCCAATAACTGGGAGTCTAAAAAGGAAGGCCTTACATGGTGTGGCCTCCCAGACCACACTCTAACCACACTCCCTCAAGAGGATACTCAATGCTGGTTCTGGGGGACCTTGCCTGTTCCCCAAGGTCCTTTCTTGTGTGTGTCTCTTGTGCTGGGTTCATCCTCTGAGGATTCCATCTCCTGTTCTGGGTCAGGGCTAGGCCTGCCATGAGCAGGCCTCTGGTTCTGTGGTTCTCTTCCCAAAAATATCTGACCTACTTTGTCTCCTGTGATCGTTTTGCCCTTCGCTTCTTCTTATACGGTTCCCTATTTCAGCCTCCACCGCTGTTTGTCAGCCAAAGGAGGCTCTCATCTGCCTCACATGTGAGAGGTTGCAGCTGCCGTGCTGTTACACATAGCTAATTCTCGGGGCTTTGCTCTTGCCTGTTATTTTTCCGTTCTGAGATGTAGGGCCAGTGGAAGGAGGAGGAGGAGAGGGATGTCCACTGACAATTAGGGCTTGTGCTTTCCACACAAAGTGCTAAGCGAATGGAGGACTGATTTAAAAATAAAACAAATGCCCTGTCCACAACATGGGAGATGATTGTCCTATTTCAACTTTTGGTAAAATGAGAGCATTGGCTGTTGAAATACAGGTGGGCGTGCGCTTAGGAGATTCTAGAGCCACTGTAATTGTTTACAGTAGCCCTCCTCAGCCTAGTGTAGTTCATATGCCCTAGCCAGTGTTGCCGTGGAGTTTGAATCCAAAATGGTTATGCTTTCTGGGGCTGATGGGAGTTGATTTGCTTGTATATTGGGTTTCTTACAATCATTTGACAAATATAACAATTACAAGTATAAAACAATAAAAGTGTAAAAACAAAGTATTATTATTATTATTATTATTATTATTATTATTATTATTATTTTCAATTATTTCCCAAAGGAGGCCAGGGAGGCAATATAAAAATAATACAAACTTATAAAACCAGTTAAGAATAGTTCCAATACAGCTGCAGCCTTGGTTGAAGATCTCCCCTGAAAAGGCTTTTCGAAGGCACTGAAAAGATAACAGAGGAATTGCAAAGGGTCAGTGCCACCATTCTAAAAACTCAAATTGTACTTCGAAACATCTGGAGGGCACCAGGTGGGGGAAAGCTGGTTTAGGTGATTGTTTCTTGGGTTTCTTTTTTACATGACTAATTATCTCAAGACTTAATGAGTCCTTTCCTGGCTTCAGCTTCTAATTTGATTACACCAGTGTTTCTTGACCTTTTCTAAGATTCAGCCCTCCACTTCAGAGATCTTTCACCGATCTTGAGAGGCTGGGGGCCTCCTTGGCTATACCCACCCTTGTGTCACCTCTGAATCCACTATCTGGACACTTAAGGCAAGACCATCCAATGATGACTTGCCCAAAGTGCCTACAGGAACCCTTTCTACAACCCTGTAGGGGAAACCAGAATAGAAACATAAAAAGAGCTCTGTTGGAGTAGAGCAAAGTTCCAGTCTAGTCCAGCACCCTCTCTCTCAGAGAGTCAGACAGAGGATTCTGGGGTTCTCCCAATAGCAGGGTGTTATGGCCATCCCTTGTGGCTTGTTCCCCAGCACCTGCTATTCAGTGGTAGACTGCAATGGGACGTGGAAGTCAGCTATCACGAATAATTCTGTCAGCTTATATAACCCCTTTCCCCGCAAAGACCCAAGATTCTGCTGCTGGGTCAGACCATCTAGGCCAGCAAACCCTTTGCCAAAGTGGCTGGCAGATACCTCTTCCAGGAAGCCCACACACAGGGCAAGAAAGCACCAACCCTCCACCGCAGTCTTCCCCCACCCCACATCCCTCTGTCATCATCCCCTTATCACAGATGAGGATCGTGGCTGAGAGATTTATTTAATCCATTTATATCCTACTTCTCCACAAGATTTGAGATGGTTTGTTTAAGGTCACCCAGTGGATTCATGGCTGAGGGGATTTGACTTCAGCAAAGGCCTGGCGCCAGCAGTAGCCCAGGTCAGGCCCTGGCCCAAGGCCCCAGGAGCTCAGAAGGAGCTACTCAGTGGCCTGGCCTGGCTGTGCCGCCACATCCCACCCTCCTCTCTGGGTGCCCCGGATGGCTGTTTTAGCCACATGCTGAAGGTGCCTGGTGGTGTCATAGGGTGAAACAAGTCAACCCCCTGCCCATGCAGTGTGGTGTGAATCCAGTCATGGGATACCAAGGACCCCAAGGGTGCCAAAGCAGTTGCGAGTGCTCAAAGAGCCTCACCATGCAAGCGCTAGAACATTCTGCAGCCCCTGTTTGCCTAGGAGCTGTTTCCGGCCTGAGGGTCACATTTCCTCATGAGCAACCTCCTAGAGGCTGCATCGGAGTGCTTGGCATGGCCAAAAGTGGATGGAGCCACAAATGTTGCCTTTGGAAAGTAGGCAACGCTTAAGCCACACACAACTCAGAGAATCCTGCATACCCCTCTCTCCATCCAGGCCCGTTCAGAGGCAACTTCGCAGTGCAAGGACACATTCCAGCCTGGCAAAAAGCACTTAAGGAAGGGGTTGGACAGCATCAGGTTAGGGCTGTGGCCTGGGAAGAGGCTTGGCCTCGGGGAGACTCCCAAGGGCCACATAGAGATGCCTGGGATGCGCCACATTTGGCCCATAGACCTGAAGTTCACCAACCATGGTTTAGAGCAGGGTTTCCCAAACTTGGTCTGTTTTTGGACTACAATTCCCATCACCAGCGATTGCTGGTTCTGCTAGTTGGGAATGATGGGAGTTGTAGTCCAAAAACCGCTGGAGACCCAAGTTTAGGGAATCCCGATTTAGAGTGATCCTCACTGCACTTTCTCTCTGTAAGGGAGGATTGACTGAAAGGTAGAGATTTGCTGGCTCATGGATGGGCAGGGATTTGCATTTGAACCTTCCCCATGTACTGCACTAGCTATGTAGAGATGGAAAAGGTTCAGAAGAGGGCAACCAGAATGATCAAAGGGATGGAGCGACTCCCCTATGAGAAAAGGTTGTAGAGTTTGGGACTTTTTAGTTTAGAGAAAAGGTGAGGTAGAGGCAACATGGCTGGCGCTTATAAAATGATGCCTGGCATGGAGAAAACTTACGGACATCCAGTAAAGCTGAATGTTGGGAAATTCTGAACAGAGAAAAGAAAGTACTTCTTCACACAGCACGTTGTTAAACTGTGGAACTCCCTGGCACAGGAGGCAGCCACCAACTTGGATGGCTTTAAAAGAGGAATGGACAAAATTTGGGAGGCTAAGGCTACTAATAGGGACGCAGGTGGCGCTGTGGGTTAAAGCCTCAGCGCCTAGGACTTGCCGATCGAAAGGTCGGCGGTTCGAATCCCCGCGGCGGGGTGCGCTCCCGCTGCTCGGTCCCAGCGCCTGCCAACCTAGCAGTTCGAAAGCACCTCCGGGTGCAAGTAGATAAATAGGGACCGCTTACCAGCGGGAAGGTAAACGGCGTTTCCGTGTGTGGCTCTGGCTCGCCAGAGCAGCGATGTCACGCTGGCCACGTGACCCGGAAGTGTCTCCGGACAGCGCTGGCCCCTGGCCTCTTAAGTGAGATGGGCGCACAACCCCAGAGTCTGTCAAGACTGGCCCGTACGGGCAGGGGTACCTTTACCTTTACCTTTTAAGGCTACTAATGGCTACTAGCCACAGTGTCTATGATCTGCTTCTACAATCAGAGGCAGTAATACTTCTGAATACTAGTTGCTGGGTGCACAAGAAAGGAGAGAGTTCTTCTACTCGGGTCCTGCTTACAAGTTTGGCCCCTGTGGGAACAGGATGCTGGACTAGATGGGCCATTGACTGACGCAGCAGGATTCTTCTGGTGTCCGTATGGTCTTATATCTGTTGCTGCCTTAACAAAAGCCCCTGAGCCCCCCAAATTCCCATGTGGTGAGATCTAGGAAACGGCAGGCTGCCCCTTCTTTTGCTTTGTTTTTGCTTGTGTTGACACTCTGCTCGGGTTACTGACATAAAAGTACTTTGCGTCTTTCTGTAGCAGAGCATGTTGCTTGTAGTGGCTGCCAGCTGGAACGGGTTGGATCAGCCCGGCCTGAGCTCCCTCCTTCCGACTCCAAGCCAGCTGCTCAGAGACCCGGCCGGTGGCAGGCCCCATTAGCAGGGCCTAAGGAATCTGCAGTCTGCGTTGCACATGGCTGAGCCCTTATCTGCTGCCCCAGGCTGAGCTGCCAAACACTGGCTGTCCCTTGTGCCCAGACAAAGACAGACAGCTGCGGAAGTTGGACGGTTGTTAACTGGCTCTCATACAGTCTTCTGTGGTGGTTTGCAAAGTAACAGGGACAGTTTAAAAATGGAGGTGGGGGAGAGAGGGAGAGATGATTCTGATGAGGAGCCTACAATCTGAATTTCTATGCTGAAGATTCATAAGAACATAAGAAGAGCCTGCTGGATCAGGCCAATGGATCCATCCAGTCCGGCCTCCTGTTCTCACAGTGGCTGACCAGATAACTGCGGGAAACCCGCAAGCAGGACCAGGTCAGAATGCAGGGCAAAGACTTTCATATGTGGGTATGAACCCGGAGTCAGAGCTCTGCTCAAGAGCAAGCAATCCTTGCGGGTAGCGGCTTTGGTTGGAGTGTGGTCCCTGGTAAGTCTTCCTTTTCAGACTCCCAGTTGCTGGAAACAGCATAAGTCTCTGGCTCCTTGAACCTGAACCTAAAAATACAGTGGTACCTTAGGTTACAGACGCTTCAGGTTATAGACTCTGCTAACCCAGAAATAGTACCTCAGGTTAAGAAATTTGCTTCAGGATGAGAACAGAAATCATGCAGTGGTGGCGCAGCGGCAGCGGGAGGCCCCATTAGCTAAAGTGGTGCTTCAGGTTAAGAACAGTTTCAGGTTAAGAACGGACCTCCGGAATGAATTAAGTTCTTAACCCGAGGTACCACTGTATAAGAAGAGCCTGGTGGATCAGGCCAGTGGCCCATCTAGTCAAATTCCTGTTCTCACTGTAGCCAACCAAATGCCCGTGGGGAAACCTGGAATCAGAATTCGAACACAAGACTCCTCCCTCCCCCCCCCCCCCGTGGCTTCCAGCAACTGCATATTCAGAAGCATTGCTGCCTCTGACCATGAAGGCTTGTAGTCACTGGTAGCCTTATACTCCATTAAGTTTTTTTATTCTCTATAAAAAACCATCCAAGTTGGTGGCCATCAGTGTCTCCAAGAGTGAGGTCCACTGTCTTAACCATGCGCTGTGCCGTGTGAAGAAGTCCCTTCTCTTATCTGTTCTTTATCAGTGCATCATTTTATTTGTTGTTGTTGTTGTTGTTGTTTAGTCGTTTAGTCGTGTCCGACTCTTCGTGACCCCATGGACCAGAGCACGCCAGGCACTCCTGTCTTCCACTGCCTCCCGCAGTTTGGTCAGACTCATGTTTGTAGCTTCGAGAACACTGTCCAACCATCTCGTCCTCTGTCTTTTCCAGGGAGTCTTCTCTTCTCATGAGGTGGCCAAAGTATTGGAGCCTCAGCTTCACGATCTGTCCTTCCAGTGAGCACTCAGGGCTGATTTCCTTAAGAATGGATAGGTTTGATCTTCTTGCAGTCCATGGGACTCTCAAGAGTCTCCTCCAGCACCATAATTCAAAAGCATCAATTCTTCGGCGATCAGCCTTCTTGATGGTCCAGCTCTCACTTCCATACATCACTACTGGGAAAACCATGGCTTTAACTAATCGGACCTTTGTTGGCAAGGTGATGTCTCTGCTTTTTAAGACGCTGTCTTAAAAAGACAATAGGCATCATTTTATAAACGTCTATAAATCCATTGCTTTCCATGTCTCTTCTCAAAGTATTAGGATTGTTCTGTGGTATACATTTAAAGCATTATTGTGCAACTTTAAACAGTCATGGCTTCCCCCAAAGGATCCAGGGAGCTGTGGTTTGTATAGGGTGCTGAGAGTTGTTAGGAGCCCCCGATTCCCTTCACAGAGCTACAAGTCCCAAGAGTTCCCTGGGAAGAGGAACTGAATGTTGAACCACTCTGAGGACTGGAGCTCTATGAGGGCTCCACCTCCTTTGAAAGCAATGGGTTCTGCGCATGGAGAAGCACCATCATGCCCATTCATTTCAATGGGCCTTGAGATTTCCTGCTGAGACAAAAGCAGTCAGGGTTCCCATTTCTAAAAATGATTCCTAGCCCCATTTCTGAAACTGCTGAGAGAAAGAGGAAATAGGGATAGGGATTGATTAATAACATTCATTAATTTCAGTGGGTCCACTCTGAGGATGACTAATGATGGATATAACCCATTATTTCTAAATCTTCAGCTATATAGATATATTAGCATATGCATTTTTCATGTATTTCTTTTTCTTTGGTGAGGTACAAGTGGCTGGCCTGGTCACAGAGACTGCTCACTTGGGTTTTGAGCTAAAATGGTTACCGTCGTTAGGAAAGTCAGGGACAAGGAAGAACTTCTTATTTTCTCTTTTACTCATGCCCCTTTCAGTTTCTTATTGGCATGGAAAGAGCCCAAGACTTCCAGGAAACATTGCAGCGTTGACTTTTTAAAAGAAATTGGCAAGTGATGATCCCATAATATGGGCTAATTGCTTCTGGTATTTTGAAAATACAATGATTAAGTGTGGCTGAGGAAAGCAATCTTCAAATTGGCTGCCACGCGTGGAACCAAAACTTCTTAGACACGGTATTTGATGGAGGTTTTCTGCCCTAACTCTCTGAGCCCGGTCTTAATGATGTAGATCCAGCATGCATATGAAATGTATAATTGCTCTTCTTCATAGTGGTAGGTGACCCTTGAGAGAGAAAAGTGCAATCCTCTCTCACAGTTCATTAGTGCTTGAGTAATTCTGGAAATCTAAGATCACTGCAAATCCCCAGTATCAGCGTCTTAAGTCTCCAGTTAATTCCACCTCTGGAGATTTATGGTCCCTGGTTCAAACTAGCTCTGCTATTAGCTGCTTCGGAAGCCAGTGGGTGACCTCAGAGCTAGAATCGCTGCAGTTTGGGGTTGCAAAACATCTGAAGCGGCTCAGTTTGGCTCTCCTACCTCCAAACCCTGATGTAGGATGCTTACAAACCATGGCTCAGCAAACTGGAATAAAATTTGGCGTTGTGAAGGGAATTTGCAAATAGTGGTTTTATGTGAACCCTAGTTTGGCACCACATGTGAATTGACAAACCAGGAGTTACTGTTGTCAGTAACTCCAGGGTTGGTGCACCTAAATATGGGAGTGTCAAGTAGATGGAAAATGAAAGCAGACAAGCCTTGGTACCGGTTTTGCCTGTTGTTTGTTTGGAAGTTCAGCCTGTGATCTGGAGTTCTAAAACCTGTAGTTACTACAAGCCATGGTCAAGGTGAACTGATCCACTTACATGGTGGCTTCCACTCCTTCCTGCCATCAACATACTTGGCCAATCATAACAGTGGGACTTGTCATCATAGCAACCATCTTAGCCTGATTCATACATAACGCTAAGCCTTGGTTTCTTAAACTATGGTTTTATTTGATCATCTGAACCCTACCTAACAGCTTAACTAGGGTTTATTTACTGCTCGCAAACTACAATCTGAAGCCATTGCTCATTTTGGCCTTACAAACCTTTGTTTTATTTGAACTGTGGCTTGGTGTTACATGAGAACTCAGCAGCCTTCCTTTACTGTGGTTTATTTTGCAAGAAAACAAACTGACTGTTGGAGAAATGAGCCATGGTTTATTTGATCACCCGTTGGACAGCTTGAGGTTGCTTATTAAACAAACCATGGTTTAGTGGTCTGTGTGAACCAGACCACTATCTCTTCATCACTCTCCACCTCTGGTTTTATCTCTGGACCTAAACTTCTCCTGGTTGTGCTTTCAGACATTAAGAAAGAAAGGTTTTAATGGTTGCGACAGTCCAGAACCCGACGGGGAAGACTCCATTGACCAGAGCCCTCTGATGGAAGACAAATACCGTAAAGCCAGTGAGGATCTTGACATCCTGTTCAAGCGCTACGGTGTAAGTAGCTCGCCACCCCAGGCAAAAAATTCTTCATTGTCTCTTTTTTTTTCTTTTTTTTGTTCGTTCGTTTGTTGGATTTATCCCTCCCCTCCCAACCCAAACTACCTTCTCCCCCCCCTCCCCCCTTCCCCCCCCCGGCCACGTAACAGGCGCTGAACAAGAAGCATAGAGAGTGTGAGAGCCCTGACGGGGACGACGTGTTTACGTTGACGCCTCAGACGGAAGAGAAATATAAAAAGATTGATGAGGAGTTTGATAAAATGATGCAGACTTACAGGCTCACAGTGAGTAACAGCTGGTGGCCTGCCAACGCCTCCCCCTCCCACCCGCCCCATGGATAGGGCTGCCAACCTGCCCAATATTTCTTAATAATACAAATAACAGTCCTGTTGAAGTGGCCTAAGCGCTGATCAAGCCGCTTGTCCTGAATGCTGATGGCCTGGCCTGGATTTCCTACTCGGTTTTAGAACACAAGGAAGCAAACTGAGGAAGATGGGGGTTAGGAGAATTTTGAGATTATTTCCCTTCTTCATATAGTTAACAAAAGAAAGCAATCTCGCAGAAGCAGCAAAAAAGAGATGGCACCCTTCCCGGGAAATGGTTCTGCACATGCTTGCTGTCTTAATGGTGAGGCACTCTGCACATGCTCAGAGGTACCAGGACCATAAGCCGATGTAGTTGTGGCTACATATATAGTTATATATACATATATAGTTGTGGCTATATATATATAAAATAGCCAGTTACATTCATGAAGGAATTGCACTCAGAACATGCCCAGAGGCCAGGATTTTTTGTTTGTTAAGCAAAAGTTGGCTGCCCTAACCCATGACGGGGGGGGAAAGAATCTTACGGAGGGGGGAATCTTGCATGGTTTGGCTTTCACAGAGCCTCAGCTAATTTGCACCCCTAAGCAAAGGAGACGGTTAAGAGAAAGTCCCTCTGACACCCAGAAGGCAATGTGTACCTGGTTGCTAAGGTACCGGACAGCGAGGGATGCTTAGTTACGCCGAAGCCTTGCTAGGCAGCACTGTGAATTTGTTTGGAAATGCTCTCTTGAAAAATACTTCTGAAGGACAGTCCTTAGTATAAACCTCTGAAATACAAACCTCTCTCCCATCCCCTCAGTATAGGAGTGGGATGAGGATGTTTATTTTATTTTAAACATTTCTATTTATCTGTTTTCCCCCCTCTTCCACAAGAGCAGCCTTCCTCAAGCCGGTGCTCTGCAAATGTCTTGGACTCCAGCACCCAGCAGCCCTGGCCATTAACCATGCTGGCTGGGGCTGAGGGAAACAGTAGTCGAAAATGGCTGTGCCGGCAGGAGATGTAGTCTTAACACCTGGAGGGCACCAGGTTGGGGAAAGGATCTCATTAACAGGATTTCAAAGCAGCTAGCACCAGTGAGGCACAAAGGATCAAGACAATATCAAATAGTGTGATGAACTATTCTAGGGAAAAGCTGAAGCTTTGTTTGCTCCCTGCACCAACAGCGGACTAGCTACTAGATTTAAACTGGTCCAGTGCCAATAGCTGGACAGTGCTAGCATCTATAAAAGGTGCAACAGAAGATTTATTAATCTATTAATCTCATTGTTTGAGGTTTGATGGCTCCATTCTTCAGGGGAGGTGGTGGAGAATAATCCTTATACAATCCTTACTTCAGAAGTGTCATATGAAGCTACCAACACACAACATGTCAAATAATCACCCTGTAAAAAGCAAGAACAGAGCACCAATAATGATTCAGTCCCAACAAGGCAGCATTTTTTAAAAACAGAAGGAAGAGGGTGCAATCCGTGTGACGTTAAATCCACACGCTTCAGACCCTTTTGGGTTCAGCATGTGCTTCTCATGAGAACTAACCCCAAATCCTTGGCCAAACTAACCTGTAACCCAAGAACAGCTCCCGCATTCTCAGGATTTTAATTTGCCTTGTTGGTGTGGCTAAATTTGTACCTGGCTGACTAAATAAATCCCCAAGCACTTCTGAGAGATGGATCAGGCCCTGCCCCACCCAGGTCTGGAACTTTCTTGAGCAAGTCAAATGTGGTTTCTGAGCAGAAAGAGTTGGGGGATTCTCTGGTTGCCGTTCCATAAGAGAGTGATATCTTGACATTAAGCTGCCTAATGCAGGGTCCATCCAAGCAAGGCACTGTTTATTACAGCCTTCACCACACTGGCGCCCTTCCAGAGGTTTTGGACTACAGCTGTGCTGGCTGGGGTTCATGGGTATTGTAGTCCACCAACATCTGGAGGTAACCAGTGTGGCTAAACGCTGGTCTTCTTTGATGGCAGGACCTCTCCAAGGTCTTTCTTCCACTTTGCTACCAGAGATTTTAAAAAAATACTTTGCTGATGAGTTATGGCCTTAACCCAGAGACTCGTGTCTGAAAATTCCTGGAACTCCTTGCCCGCTAAGCCAGGAGTTGTGATCTCGAGGTAATGATCCCAAAACAGTTGCTTCTGAATCCTCATTGTTCGGCACACTTTTCTGACCTTGTGCTCTGAAATAAGACCCTCCTTCCCTTTCTCTCATCTTCCCTTTTCTTCGACTTCTGTGGTATCTGGCTAAGATACAAATAGGCAGGCAATCTTTTTCACCCCAAGGGCCACATCCCGTCATAGGCAACCTTTTGGGGGCTGCATACCAGTGGTGGACATGGGCAGAAGCAAAAAGTGGGTGGGCCAGAGGCAAAAGATGGGCCGTGTGATGGATGCAACTCTCATCTTTCCACAGTAGGCTATAGTCATGCAAAAGTCAGAGGTTTCCACACAGACCGATTTCTCCATCCTCTGTCCACGCCAGCAAGACACATTTTCAGAGTTCAAGGACATACTCTGGCAAGGCAAAAGCACTTGGGGAGGGCATGACGCAGGGGTGGAGAGAGTGTGTATCCTGGAGAAAGTCTTGTGAGCCCAGTGGGGATGCCTGGAGTACTGCCATCATCCCATAAGGCTGATGTTCCCCACCCCTGATCTAGGAAGCCCATTCCTGTTCCTTTCAGTGACACTAAGCATCTTTTCAACTCCCCTGTGGACAACTGGGGAAAGGGGCAGGCAAGAATTGAGCACATTGGTTTCAGTGCACCCTGCCCTCAAGTGGCAATCTGATGTTGTGGGGAGATCTGGGAGCTTGTGCTCGAGTCCTGCTTGTGAGTTTCCCACAAGCATCTGGTTGCTCGCCATGAGAGCAGGATGCTGGACTAGATGGACCATTGGCCTGATCCAGCAGGCTCTTCTTACGTTATTAAACAGATGTTCCTTCAGGCAACACATTTTGGTTACCATCTTTGTCGGGGGCGCTGCAGAACCCGGCCCCACCCCATATTTTTTACATGTGCTGTTACACGATGTGGGGGATCCATTTGAAACTGCACCCATCAAAACACTGCTGAGTTTCATGGTGCCCTCAGTGAAGATTGTAATCAAAACATGTCAGGTAAACAAATGATAATTTACTATAACATACAGCACTCCCTATGGTGCTCTTAAGGGCAACATTTAAACCATACATTTAAAGCTCCATGAAACATGTCTTCCCCCAAAGAATCCTGAGAACTGCAGTTTGTTAAGGGTGAGTTGTTAGGGGACTGCACTTCTCCTCCCAGAACTACAATTCCCACGGTTGGTTTAACAATCATTCCCAGTGTGGTGTGGTGGTTAGAGTGTTGGACCATGACCTGGCAGAACAATCAATCCCTTTTCATAGGGAACTCTGGGAATTGTCGTTCTGTGAAGCAAATTACGGTCTCCAATAACCCTTAACAAACTACAGCTCCCAGAATTTTTTTTGGGGGGGGTGTTATCATGGTGCTTTAAATGTATGGTGTGAATGTGACCCCCAACCGCTTTTGACTACATCTCCCATCAGCCCTGGGTGGGGCTGATGGGAGATGTCATCCATTACGCCTGGCAGGCATCCGGTTGGTGAAGCCTGCCCTTTGGAGGTTCTCTGTTCTTGTTCCTGGAACAGTCCAGGGACAGTGGCTGATAACAGAAAGCATCCAGCTGGAAGCCTTGGCTCCAATATGCACTTGTGGTCTTGTGAATGCTGCTTGCCAAACCTAACACCAAAACCCCTTTCTATCAGCTTCCTATTTTAAACATGCTTCTTTCTCTCTCTCCCCTCAGTCTGCAGTTCCGGCTCCAAATTTTGCCATGCCTGTTACGGTTCCAGTGACCAACCAGAACACGCTGCAGTTCAGCAACCCAGGAGGCACCTTAGTGACCCAGTCCCTCGTGACCTCCTCCTTGACTGACCCGCGCCTCCTCTCACCACAGCAACCGACCCTCCAGCGAAACACAGTCTCTCCGGGCCTCCCGCAGAGGCCAGCCAGCGCAGGTTTGCTCTTTATTTATTTGATTTTATTCACAAAAGTTTCTGCACCGTGAACTCTTTGGCGGTGGTGGAAAGTGGGGAGGGGGAGTATCATGGTAGTGAACATCAGTTGGTGGTGAACATCAATTAAATTGCATTCATAGTTCAATATATTTCACAGATTATTATTATTATTATTATTATTATTATTATTATTATTATTTATTGAATTTATAGCCTGCTCTTCCTCCCCAAGAAACTCAGGGCAGCAAAGAAAATGGACCATTTAAAATAAAAACAAAGCAAACATTTTAAAACAGATAAAAACATTCTAAAAGCAGTTATATTTAAGAACACTGACAATCAATTACCATTAGATCAGCTTAAGACAGCAACATTGTATGTGACAGCTGAGATGTGTGTTTTCTGGTCCTGCACTCTTCTTGTGAATATACTGTGTTTTAGCTGTTTTTAAATCTGAATTTTAAATTGTTGTATCTCGCCCTGGGACCTCTTGGTTAATAATAATAATAATAATAATAATAATAATAATAATAATAATAATAATAATATTCACCAGGAGGTCCCAGGGCAGTTTACGACATTTTAAAATTCAGAATTTAAAACAGTTAAAACTTGCTTCGGCAGGGCTGAAAAAATAAAATAAAAAATAAAACAGTTAAAACATATTATATAATATTTCAATTATTATTTTTCAGCATTTTATTAATGTTGTTGGGTCAACCTGGATGGCTTCAAAAGAGGATTGTATAAATTAAGAGAAGGCGAACAGTGGCTGCAAGCCATGATGGCTATGCTCTGCCTATACAGTTGGAGGCAGTAATGATTCTTAATACAGTGGTACCTCAGGTTAAGTACTTAATTCATTCCAGAGGTCCGTTCTTAACCTGAAACTGTTCTTAACCTGAAGCACCATTTTAGCTAATGGGGCCTCCTGCTGCCGCCACACCGCCGGAGCGCGATTTCTGTTCTTATCCTGAAGCAAAGTTCTTAACCTGAAGCACTATTTCTGGGTTAGCGGAGTCTGTAACCTGAAGCGTATGTAACCCGAGGTACCACTGTACCAGTTGCTGGAAACCACAGGAGGGGAGGGTTCTCTTGTTCTTGAATCTTGCTTATGGGTTTTCAACAGGCATCTGGGTGGCCACTGTGAGAACAGGATGCTGGGTTAGATGAGCCCTTGGCCTGATCCAGCAGGCTTTTCTTCCATTCCTCTGGATCAGCATTTTGGAATGTGTTGGAACATCGTCTAACTCTCTTTGCCCATATTCTTTTCCTTAGGGGCAATGCTTGGAGGAGACCTCAACAACACAAATGGAGCCTGCCCGAGCCCAGTAGGTGAGTAGAAGCGAAGTGGAAGCTTGTTGTTCCAACAGCCAGATGTCAGGAAAAGGGTTCTGGAGAGCCTTCCCTTGGATGAATTGTGGTGGGAAGGTTGTTGGCCTTGGGTCCAAGCCATTTCATGCACAGGGACAAGAAAGGGGGTGACTGGGAATGGGGGTCCCACGTAGATGAGGCCCACGCAGCAATCTCAGCCCAGGGTCAGTGCGTGAGCTGCATCCTGGATGAGCTGGGCGCTGTAACTATAAGAGAGCAGCAGAGCTTTCAGCTCTTGCGATAGAGGAAGGAGCTCCAAGCTTAAAGAGCCGAAATAGAACTTAATGCAGTTTGGGGTGTAATGACTCATAAGGTCACATGTTGATCTAAGGAGCTGCTGATCTATGTGGGTGACACAGAGCAGCTTGAGAAATTTCACATCGCAAGCGGGTAGATGGCAGTGGAATCAAGGAGGCCTCTTGATGGTTTTCTCCCAGGGCTGGTCATGCGGAGATGCATTTCAGTGTCAGCATTTAGGAGCCAGCTGCTTATGATCCCCAAAATGGGCCTTGAGAAAGCTTGGCCTGGAGAGCCCCAACCTCAGGCCCTCAGACCTCTCTCACTGGCCCCCAGAACTCTCTCCAGGTCACATCCTTCCCCAGCCATGCTTTATACCTTCCTTGAGTGTTTTTGTCTGGCTGGAATGGGTGCTTGCTTGGTTAGAGGAATGTAACAGAGAGCTGGGGCTGTGTGTGTAGAAATTAGCCCACACTACAGAGGTAACCTTCACATTAGTGGCTCCATCCACTTTTGCCTCTGGTCCTGCCCAGTGCTGACTTGTGACTTCTGGAAGGTTGCCCAGAAAAGAGTCCCCCACCCCAAAATCGGGTAATTATTGCCAGTTAATTAAACAAAATAAATCACACAATATATTCTCATTTAAAAACTATAAAATAACAGTTTAAAAATATGGCAAAGCAACAGCGGCTCGACTCATGGTTAGGAAACACTTTCTGAAAAACTTATCTGCAAGGCTGACATAATTACCCACTTCAGAAATCTGCCCTTAGAGGAGGGAAAGGGGTGGATCCCGCATTATAGGGCCAAACCAGGCCGAGTCCAGACAAGCAAGTCTTTCCGCGCCAGTTTTAATTAGAGACTGCGCTGCACTTGGGATCACTTTATTTGACCTTGTCAGTTTCAAAACCAGCCCTTGTTTTAAAACTCCTGTTAAAATGACAACCCTTCTGGGTGGCTTCAGAAACCATGCCTGAATCCCTTTTAAGCGACTCTTTGTTTGGTTTAATTGTCGCACGGCAATGGGCAGGGATGGCTCTAATTGGACATTGAGACATCCTGGCCTTGAGATGAAATATATCAAGGTGTCCTGCCTCTCGTGGCTTTAATAATTGTGTAGCAGAGAGAATTTCTGAAGGTGCGGCTTCTCCCACCTTGATAGCACTGGGAGGCGAGGAGGCTGCACCCTCCCAAGGGCTGTCTGCTTCCGCTGCTTTTAAAGGCAAGTCTGGCAGCAGTCCCCTTTGTTGCGCCTTGGTGCCCCACTTAGGATTCAGTGGGGGAGGCAGATTGGAAGATGGATATATAAATGTGTGTTTATATGGATACACATGTCATACATGCATAATGGGGCTGCCATCCTTGCTCAGCTTGCTCCCCAACCCCATCCTGACTTCATCCCAATCCAGGATTGTGATGTGGCACTACAGATCCTCCATTGGGGGCTGTGTGATGACAACTTTACATTTTACACATCCTAGTGAAACGCATATAGATATATGCCTGGTCTGCCTAAGGCGGTAGAGAGAAGGGATGACAGTAAGGGCTGATGAGAAGCTCAGGTTGTGACTGGATGGAAGGCCTCAAATCTCAAACACAGATCCCCATGGTGGAGAGGCAATTACTGCTTGTTTTAGAATTGCAGTGTTTAATTGGGTGTGCTTTTTTGAAGATAATTTAAAAAGGTGTGCTGACTATTCAGAGACCAGACTCATTGGAAAATAAAAAAACTTTACAGTGGTACCTTGGGTTAAGAACTTAATTCATTCTGGAGGTCTGTTCTTAACCTGAAACTGTTCTTAACCTGAAGCACCACTTTAGCTAATGGGGCCTCCTGCTGTCACTGCACCGCCACTGCACAATTTCTGTTCTCATCCTGAAGCAAAGTTCTTAACCTGAGGTAATATTTCTGGGTTAACGGAGTCTGTAACCTGAAGCGTATGTAACCTGAGGTACCACTGTATTATTATTATTTTTAAAAAAACACCATAAATAACAGCAGCATCTTAAAAGAGGTATCCCCTTTTCTTTCTTACGTAGGAGGGAATGCCTCTTAGGCCCCATTCACACCACACAGTTAAAGCACTATGACACCATTTTAAACATTCAAGGCTCCCCTCGCCCAGAAGTTCTGGGAGCTGCAGTTTGCTAAGGACGCTGAGAGTTGTGAGGAGACCCCCTATTCTCCTCACAGAACTGCAGTTTCCAGAGTGGTGTAACAAACTGTCCCTCTTTGCAGGGAACTCTGGGAATTGTAGTTCTATGAGAGGAATTGGGGTCTCCTCACCACTTTCAGCACTCTTAACAAACTGCAGCAGATTGGGTGGCAAGGGGAGGCGGATACTGCTTTAACTTAACCTGAGATCCCTGAGTGCTGAGCCTTGGCCCTTCCCAAGACTCCTAGGCACACTGGCTGTCCCTGTCAATCTTCAGCACACACACAACGTCCTGCCTCTCCCCTCATCTCCCCCTCCCCAAGCATCTCTTCTGTCTCCAAAGCAGCCCCCATGTCAGCTGCCGTGCGCGGCTGTTCCGGCTTGTAACTTGGCAGGCCCTGTGAATGTCATCATTGACGTCACCCAAACATTCCCCTCATTCCAGGAAACAGGAGCAGGGAAGCAGGAGAGCCCAGGGGGTAGGCCCTCAGAGAGACCTCGCCAAGCCCTGGGACTTTCTCAGGACCTGTGGGGTGTGGGGAGACTTGACACTCTGCCCCCCCACCCGCCCTCTCCTAGCCTCTTGTTCCTCCTCTTGGTGCCAGTCACAAAGCCAGGAGGCGGGTTGGTGATCTGAGGCCTGCCTTGATTTCTCCTATTAGCCTTATTGTGACATTGAAACACAGCAGCCAGATTATTGGCTAGGGTTCCATTTTGATCTCACATAACCCGTGTTTTAAAACAGCTGCAATGGTTGCCGGTTCGTTTCCGGGCCCAATTCAAGGTGCTCACATTAGTGTTTAAAGAACTGTACAGCTTAGGCCCCAAACACCCAAAAGAACCTTCCTGCAGACCCTCTTGGGTGCTAAGATTGGCAGAGGGGGTCCTCTCGCTGGTTCACTTCCTTCAGAAGCTCAAGGGTGGTGGCAACCTTGGACAGGGCCTTCTCTGTGGCAGCCCCTAAGTTGTGGAACTCCCCCCCCCTTCATTATACAGAATCCAACAAATTCTGAAGACACATCTCTTTACCTTGGTTTTTTTACACTTGAGGTGTATGTTTTTGGGACCCACCTTATTTCTATGTTTGTAAATTGTTTTAAACTGTTTCTAATATTGTGTTTCAATATTGTAACCCACATTGTGGCCTTAGGGTGAAGGACATGTAATAAATTATCATCAGCAGCCCTGGCAGCTCCAGGAAGAGCTGGCCATATCCCCAGCCTAAAACCCTGGAGGGCCCCTGCCAGTCAGTGTAGACTATACTGAACTAAATGGACCAAGAGTCTGAGTTGGGAAAGGGCAGCTTCCTGTGTAAACCAGGAGAAAATAGAGATTACTTGAGGCACACTTACTTTGACTTACTTATGTTTGGGCATGGGGACAAGTTTAAGATACTTCCCAACATTGCCCATTCTTTGAAAAATAATATCTGTTTTTCCCCTCCCTCTTTTTTCTCCAGGGAATGGTTATGTCAGCGCCAGAGCCTCCCCGGGTCTCCTTCCCGTGTCCAATGGCAACAGCCTAGGCAAGGTCATCCCGGCAAAATCGCCGCCACCACCCTCCCACGGCACTCAGCTGGCTGCCAACAACCGCAAACCAGACTTGCGCGTCATCACCTCACAGAGCGGAAAGGGTCTCATGCACCATTTGGTGAGTCCAACTTAGGGCAGAGAAATCCTGTGTGTTTCCAACTTCAGCAGGCTCCTGGGCCTGATCCACCACCCTCCATTTTACTGAAAGGCTGAGCCAAGGAGGAGATACCAGCCCTGACTTTGGTCTGCATGGAAACCTCTTCCCACAATCCACAATCTTTTTGTCAGTGTTTCACAAGAACGCATGACGTTTTTGACCATGCTACACTCTTGAGAGCTGGTGATGATTGTAACAACTGTTTAGACTGGCACTGCAAAAATCCTATAGCTGTGCTTGCAGATAAGTGTATCAAGCAGGGCTGTTATGGCACAATTCTAAGCATGTTTATGCAGAAGCCATTCCCTCTGAGTTCAATGGGAATTACTGCCTAACAAGCAGAATTCCATCCTGGGTTGGTTAATCAATTGCATCTGCATAAATGTGTGTATCAGAAAGGAAGACTGCCTACCTGGTGTAGAGATGATGAATCTGCCCCTTCTTCTCTCACACACACTCGGAATGCCACTTCTAAAACAAATAAAACTTCTGAAATAAAAAACACACTGCTTAGATATTTTAAAAATACATACTGAGTTGTCTATAGATTGATTAAAAAAATTAAGAGCCTGTTTCTAATTTTTTTTTTAAAAAAACTGATGGCCAATTAGTTGGTGACAAGCAGTGAAAGGTTTATTATCTATTAATCTAAGCAATTAATTGATTAAATGTTGCAGAGTGTTGCAGCGAGAATTCCAAATATACGACACCAGCATGTGTGAAACTGAAAATACCTTTCTGGTCTCCACACTTGTGACTCTCAGCAACTTGCATTCAGAGGCATACTACTTCTGACAGTGGAGCTGTATCATAGCCATCCTAGCTAGTAGTCATTTCCACCTTGGATATTATCTGGCAGTCCCAAGCACAGCCTGTTCTTTCTGTGGTGTTCCCCTTGTCACCTCCCCCCAAATGTTTTCAACCAATATCACACAGCAGACCCTTGAACTTCTGGTCTGCCCTGCATGATAGAGAACAGGATACTCAATTAGTGTTGAAAGTGGCATCAAAATTAAGCATTAAACGTAACAATTTCATTTTGGTTTCATTTTTATTCCACACCCCAGACAGAGGATCACTTGGATCTGGTGAGTTTCCATGCTTGCAAGTGTTCTGTGTGTGTATGTGTGTCTTTGGGTTCTGTTCCCTTTTTAAAAAGAATAATTGTCTTGAAATTGTGAGACAGGGGAATGTAGGGACTTACTAGAGGAAACTCAGTCTGCTTTCAGGCGTCTTCTAGGGTGCCTTGATTGGTCCAGGAAGGTGGGTTGGCAGCCTGCCCTCCCAACAGCTGGCACGACTTTAGCAGCTGCATTGAATGGGTATGTGTGCTTGCACGTTGCCTCTCCTGTGTCCTGGAGTGGTGGAATTGCAACTCTAAACCAGGCGAGAATGGAAAGTGTCCCCCTCACATGCTGTCACTGGGCCTGCTTAAGCAAGGCCCCCTTTGTCCATCCCCTCTGGCGTTAGATGTGGGTCTCTTCTGCCTCATTCCTTCAGCTGTCTGCACAACAGCCTTTTCTGTGTGGGGTACTCTGCCCCATCTTTTCTGCTGCTGAGGGGCTACCTTCAAACAGCCCCCCTCCTACCCCTGTTCAGTGTTGTCACTGCATGTGATGCATTTCCCTGCAGATTGTGGGAGTTCCCACCAGGTTGGCAAAAGCTAATCTGGAGTGGTGGTGGGGATGGTGAGCCTACTGAGGGAGGTGGGGTGCCACAACAGAGAAGGCCCTCTCACCCCACACATCAACCTCCTCACCCTGGACAACAGCAGCACCCAGAGAACAGTGCGAAGTTGCCTGTTTGGCTCTCAGGTGAGTCCCTGTGGTGGTGCTGGCACCTTCATGAGCTACTTTAATTTGTTCTCTCTCAAATTCTGCCTCGAACAGCCACCCAGATATCCCTGGGGATCAGGCTCACCCCATTTGTTTACTTGTCCAGTGGGATTTATATTCTGCTGAATAAAAACAAGCAAACTTCTGAAGCAGTTTACATAAAACGATAAAAGTACCCCCAAAAGATCACACTTAAAAGCAAGCGGGCATAATAAAATCTTATCAACAAAGAGGTAACAATCAAACAGTTGAAAAAGGAAAACACCCCAAAGATGCGTCTTATAAATGCAATAAAATTAGGATTCACTTATAAATGTGCCTCGGATGGAAGCGCAGTCCCCCGATCTATACTTAACTCCCCAGATTGCATGGGCAAAGGGAGTGCCTTGCCTTTGTGTTCATCTGCATGCTCTGTCTGGCTGCTGCTCTGCCCCCCACTTTCTTCTTCCCCCCTATCCAAGTTTCTTTTCCCGCCTGAATTACATCCTGCTTGTGTTCATGACTGCGTGACTTCTTGTGTTTTTCAACCAAAAGTGGACTCTGAAATCTAGAGCTCAACAACTTATAGGGGGGAAATGCATTGCAGACTGAGCAAGTCCATAAAGCTTATTCTTATTCTTTTAAGGAAGTGTATGTGTGCGTGTTGCATGTGAGGTAGAGAATGTATAGAAATAAAACATATACAAACAATACAGATCCTAATAGCAATATTAAAACATAAAAACCTAGAAGAACACAGAAAAATAAAGCTGCAGCAGACATAAAATAGACTAATTTGGGAAGGCGCAGGCAAAGAGAAAGATCTTTCGACAAATGCCGAAAATTATGCTGGTGCTTGCTCTGCTTCTAAAGAGGGAGCATTCCTGAGAACTGGTGCCACAATGCTGAGAGCACATGGCTTGAGCCACAGCATGCCTTACCCCAGGGGCAGGTCTACATGACCCAGGGTGGGATGCAGTAGGAGAGACAGCTTTTCAGATACCCAGGTCCATAATCCTAAGGGGCTGGTAGCAGACTGGCAGCCAGTGCAATTCTTTCTACAGCCGTGTCACATGTTGGTGATAGTTTGCTTCAGAGAGCAACTGTGCAGCCAGCCGTGTTCTGCCCTAGCTTCATCTTCTGGACCAAATTCAAGGTCAGCCCCCCGTAAAGCACATTGCAGGAATCAAGTCCTGAGGTTACTGGTCCGTGGAACGCTGTTGCCAAGCTATCCCTGCCCAGGAATGGTTGTAACTGGTGCACCAGCCGAAGCTGGTGAAAAGCACTCCAGGGCGCTACTTCAGTGACCACTTGGGTCAAGAAGGACCCCAAGATTACACTTTCTTCCAGAGGGAGTGCAACCCAATCCCGAACAGGCAACTCACCACTCCCACCCCAGGGCCTCTGCTTTGCCGAGATTCCATTTCAAGTTTATTGGCTTTCATCCAGCTCAGGCACTGGTTCAGGACTGGCTCAGCACCTCCTGGTTCAGATGCTACAGAGAAATAGAGCTGTGTGTCATCAGCTTACTCATGACGCTGGGCTCCAGATCTCTTAATGACCGATCCCAGAGGCCTTGTGTGGATGTTGAATAGCATTGGGGATGCAGTACAAACAACTCCCAGGGGGCTGAAAGGAGTTGGCCCTGTAGGAATTCCTATTATTAGAATGGTAGAGTTGGAAGGGACCTGAGGGTCATCTAGTCCAACCCCCTACAAGGCAGGAATCTTTCACCCAATATGGGGCTCAAACCCTCAACCCTGAAATTAAGTATCTCATGCTCTACCAACTGAGCTATCCCAGGTTATTGTTATTATATTTATTGTTCCTAATATTGTTATTAATCCTACTTCCTACTCACGATGTGGCCAAGGTGGTGGGAGAAACTGGCTCTTGTTCCGGTTCTTCCTTCGTTGACATTCAGGGGTATCCCTTAGGAAACGTGGCAGTTCCTAGGTTGAGACTCTTGTGGAGGCCTGATGGGGCCAGTGGGGACTCCTTCTACCCTTCAGTGCCCTTTGGGGAGGGTGGTGTTCCTTGCAACTTTTGGCTTGTGGGCTTCTTGGATGAATCCACCTGGCCACCTCAGGAAAGAGGAAGCTGGTATAGGTAGGCCTTTGGCAGGAGTGGCCATAAGGCCAGCAGATTCCAGCTAGATAATTTCCAGCGATATTACAGCCAATTCCAAGAAAGTTGCCTCTGTTTCTCAGCAGATGCTGATAAGGCCAGGTCATTCGTATCCCAGCTGGTTGTTACAAGAACCTTGTAAACAGGGTTCTGTTTCGTTGCCTGGGTTTGTTTGTTTTCCTCTTCCCTCCTCATCACTTTTTTCCCCCTTTTGTGTGGTGTCTTCTTAGATTGTAAGCCTGAGAGGGAGGGACTGTGTTTATTTTTGTTGATATGTAAGCTGCAGGGCCAGATAGAAAAGCTTCGACTCTGTCAGCCGTGGTAGCCAGTCTCTCTATATGCTCTGCTATGAATCTTTAAAAGAGCCTGCCTGCGGTCTCCCCATTCCTCCCCACCTCTGCCTCCCACTTGAAGGACCTGATACGACCTTCTGAGCAAAGAAGAGGGCAGGGGAAATCCCCGCAGCTGCACCACGAGGGAATTTGTTCTAAATACCCCTAAGCCTATTGGGTCAGTGATCACATCCCAGGCTATTGTAAGCTGCAGGTGCCTTGCCAGGCTCCTCCAAGCTCAGGGGCTTAATGCTTATTTTCAGCGTCATCTTGACTCTGTAATTGGGAGTCAAGGGGTGCTTCAGGGTGGCACAAGCGCTGCCAGCACCTTCTTCCTTCATCTTGAAAGCCCCAGCAGTAAAAGGGCCATAGCTCAGTGGCAGAGTTTCTGCCTTGCACGCAGAATGTCCCGGGTTCAATTTCGGCATTTCCAGGTAGGACTGGGAAAGACCCCTGCCTGAAACTTGCCACTGCCAGTCAGTGTGGACAATACTGAGCTAGATGGGTCAGTGGGTCTGACTCAGGATAAGGCAGCTTCCTGTGTCACTTCTGTGGGGTAATGGTTAGAGTGTTGGACTAGAACCTGGTAGAGATCAGGGTTCGAATCTCCCACTTAGCCATGAAGCTCACTGAGTGACCTTGGGCCAGGGTCTCTCGGCCTAGCCTACCTCACAGGGTTGTCCTGAGGACAAAACAGGGAGGAAGAGAACCGTGTACTCCTCCTTGAGCTCTTTGGAAGGAAAGGTGGGATATAAATGTAATTAAATAATAACAAAATTAAGAGCAGAGCTGGCAAACCTGCAGCCCTCAGGCCATATAAGGTCCCCAGTGAGCTTTTCTGTGGCCCCCAGAGAGACCCCATCAGCTCCACCACCCAGTTTATTCAAATTGATTGAATAAAGCTAAAGGGTTTCACAGGCCTGGCTTGTACCTCTGCTACATTATACCCTTTTCAAACACTTCCTTAAAGTGGCTGTGTCGCTTTGCCTCCAAGCATGTATTGCCTCCTTCCATATATTTTGACCTCCTTTCTCTTTCTCTCTCCCTCTCTTTCCCTCTTCTTCCTTTTCCCAGCAAAACACGCAGAGGCTGATGGTCTCCCAGGCGACTCATTCTCTGACCACACCGGTTGTTTCAGTGGCGACTCCAAGCCTCCTGACCCAAGGCTTGCCCTTCTCAGCAATGCCGACAGCGTACAACACAGGTGAGCCCGCCGCATAGGCCAGCGCGTGAAACACAGCGTGAGGGAACTCTCCTGCACACCCTTCTGCTTCCAAAGCACTCCTGCGGAAAGCAGACGGCAACCCACTTGGCGAGGGGCTAGCTGTGTGTTGCGTTCACGGTGTGCAAGCCAGACTGTGTGACGAACATCTGGAGATCCCGCCACCCTCGAGGCAGACAGAGCAAGCTGGAAGGGGCTGCAGCCAAGCAAAGGAAGCCCATAGCTACTAGCTGCCTCTCTCTGGTCCTTAGTTATTTATCTATACCACCCTTCATCAACCTAATGCTTCCCAGATGTTCTGGACTACAAACCCCTTCAGCCCCAGCCAGCAAATTGATGGGAGCACAGTTGTGCTCGCTGAGGCTGATGGGAGTTGTAGTCCAATCATCATCATCACCATCATCATCTGCCAGGGACCAGGTTGGCAAAGGCTGGTTTAATTTGACCTATTTTCTTTACAAGTGAAAAGCAGTGGGACAGGAAAAGTTACTACTCAGTGGATAGAACTGTGTGGACGAGAACCCTGTTATTTTTTGGACCATAGCTCAGTGGCAGAGCAGGTGTTTTGCATGCAGAAGGTCCCATCTTCAATCCCTGGGCTCTCTGGGCAGGACTGGGAGAGAGAGACTCGTACCTGAGACCCCTGAAGAGCCACTGCCAGTCAACGCAGACAGTAATGAGCTAGGTGGACCCAATTAGCTGACTCAGTACAATAGGGCAGCTTCCTATGTTGCAGCATTCTTGCGTGATTGTGGGGTTAGAGGGGATGGTTTCAGAAACCAGGACTAGAAGCCTGAAGCTGACGCAGAAAATGAGAGGGAGCCGGTCTTAAGGAGCAGCTCTGATGCTGAGGAATGGAATGAGGTGCGAGGTCAAACACACCCATCTTAATTAGCAGACGGAGCTGACACCTGTCTGCTCAGAAGCGATGCCTTTCTCGGGGTGACGGCAAATCATCCTGAGGTGTGTGAGAGCAGTTGGGCCGTGGGGCTCAGTATATTGCAAATAGAGACGCCCCTTTGAAACACTATAATTATGGGGCTGAAGCTCAGCGTTGGCCATAGCCTGCTAGCCAAAATGAGTGCCTAGAAGCTGACACCCAAGCCCAAGAGCTACTTTCTCCAAAGTGGCTGCTGTTTCTATTATGGTACTGCAGCCTTCACCAACTTGGAGCTCTCCAGTTGGTTCGGACTACAACTCCCATTAGCCTCAGCCAGGAGCCCAGAACCGCCATGCTGCCTCGGGCTGATGGGAGTTGTAGTCCAAAGCAGCTGGGCTGCCTGGGTGTTTGTCATCCCAAACACCTGGAGAACAGCATGTTGGTGAATACTGCCATTTTCTCTGGCTGTTGCTTCAAGCTTTTTTCTCTCTCTTTCCCTGCATGGCTGATAACATTCATATAGGAACATATGTGTGCATTGGTTATAGTTTGCAATGCAGGGTGTTTGCTTTAAGACTGTCGGCTGTTCTCTCCGTCGCCCACGCTGGCCCTTCTCCTCTGATGGGCTGGCAGGCAGAGGTGGATAAGATGCCTACTGTGATGCAGAGCATTGAAACCTGACCCTCAGAGCAACTAGAAACCATCCACAGCCACCTCTCTGCCTTCTGAGACATCAGCAGGCCTTGTTTGCTCAGCAACTGATGACCATACCTTCAAAAACCTGATTTTGAAAAACAGAAGGCAGCTGAGATTCTTCAGAAGTAAAATCGGATGGCCCCCTTTCCTGTCTTCGACACACTAACTCCTGCTTTGCTTCTGTTGCCTTTTCAAGCGCAGAAGGTGCTCCCTCCCATCTCGCTGATCCTTCCTGTGGAAGAGAATCTTGCAGATCCCATCCAGCCTATTGCACCCTATTGTCCGGGCGGGGTGGGTGGCAGGCAGGTCGCCTCAGAATTTCCCAGCAAAGACTTTGGCAGCTGTTCACACTTTGCTCTCAAACAGTTTTGACAGCTGAGGAGGGGAGGGGTGACAGAAACTGCAGACACCCTAAGCAAGAATGGGACAGTGCAGCCAAGCAGATGGGTGGGGGGATGGACGGACAGGACGGGACACCCGGCATTCAGGTTGCATTGTGTTCACATCACACCCAGAAAGGCATCTCAGCAGAACTGCCTCCAGGGAATCCTGATGGGAGCTTGACAGCTCCTTGAGAGGCAAGTGAATTTTCCCCTTCTTCAAATATTTGAGGCATTGTCTCTTGGGGTTTGATTGCAACCCCAAGAGGGTTCCCCTCCTCTCCTTGTCATGGGAGTTTCACACAAGGAAGACAGAGACCCGTTTTTCACAGCACAAAAAGCTTTTTTAATTTCAATAAACTTTGGGTGTTGAAACCAACATGAAGCGGAATTACAACAGCAGGTCTGAGAACCGCTGGTGCCTTTTCCCACCCCAAAGCACTGGGGGTGGGGGGTGGCATTTAGTGTGACAAATAAATCATGCAGAAAAACAGGCCCAAACCTTATTGTTTCCCCAGCCCTGAGCACTGCAGTTTTCTGTTTACTGTCTTGGCGATTCAGGATGGTGTGTTCTCAGGCAACCTTGGCCTGTTCATCCTTGATAACTCTCCTTGATTTTCATGTGAGATAGTTAGCACACTTTTCAGTCCTATCGTGCTGAACTGTGTGGGTTGTGCCATTTGTTGTCATATTGCCTACACTGACTGGCAGTGGCTGCCCATGGTTTGGGGCCAGCCCCATCTAGAGATGCCAGCGGTGATGATGGTGTGATAATTCATTGCCTGCCCTTCACCCTAAAGTCCCAGGGTGGATTACGATATTAAAACACAACATTAAAAAAACAAGTTTAAAACTACTTACAGCCACAGAAATAAGGCGGGGTCTAGAAATAACACCTCTCAGGTGCCAAAGGCCAGCATAAAGAGGGGCGTCTTCAGCATTCAATGGAAGCTGTTGAGTGAAGGTGCCAGGCTCACCCCGGTGGGGAGGTTCCAGATCTTAGGTGCTGCTACAGAGACGGCCATCTCCCAGGTCATCTCCATCCTGAACATCTAAGGGCAGTGGAACAACCAAGGCCCCCCCACCCACTGACCTTAGCACCCTAGAGGATCTGGAGAAAAGGAGGTCTCGCTGATATTTAGGACCTGAGTCGTTTAGGGCTTTAAACACTTACATGAGCGTCTTGAATTGGCCCCGGAAACGAGCCAGGAACCTGGGTTATACACAGTGCATGGTGTATAAGAAGTGCACAATTTATTTTAAATAAATAAATAACCCACTGTATCAGCCAGGTTTTCCCCCCAGCATCTACCTAATTCTGTAACTAAGCTCCCCACCTTCATCCTTTCTTACCTTTATCCCCTCCCCTGTTGTCCAAGTTGCCTTTGGCAACCTGCTAGTCGCTTTGGACCAGAACACTCCCATCAACTCCAGCCGGCACAGCTGCTTTGGAAGCCCAACTCTCATCAGTCCCAGCCATATGATGCTGCCACTGGATGGAAGCCTGGTCGTGATGACTGGGGCTGATGGGAGTTGTAGTGCAAAACACTTGGAGGGCACCAGGTCGGGGCAGTTGTTCTTGCACTCCCCTCTTTATCTCTTTTTGTTCTTATAAAATCTCTGCAGGCTACCGCTGCACACTCTGCTACTTTTAACACGACCACCAACAGAACTTTCTAATTTGCGTATTGTTTGTAGTTGTAGATCTGTATCCTCCAAGTGTATCTGTTTAGTAGACAAAGTATCCATTCTTCCTCTGTGTTTAAGCAACTGATTAATGGCAGAGGTTCAACTGCATCTCATAACCAAACCAACCTGCCAACTCTCACTCTTTGTTATATTCCAAGTGAGGTGTGGCTGGTTATATATAAATGCAATGAACGAATTTACAATTTAAAATACACTTCCTGTGCTGCATAATCTTGCAGTTAATACTTCCTGCCTTTTGTTTGATGGGAGCCATGTCACTACTAGACCTCTAGGAACATTTTGACTCATTGGGCTTCTTTGTGGTCACAGGCAACTGTGACAAAATGCTCATAGAGTGCACACGGTGTGCTGCTCTTCAGCCTGTGGTGATCCAGCTGTGTTGCTTTTAGAGCAGGTTGGGAAATTAGCAGGTTGCTAATACTCCTAAATGTTCCCCGAAAATGGATTCCTGCACATACTCTGCTTGTGAAGCTGCCAGGGGCAGTTGGCTGCTCACAGAAGACAAACGCTGGACTCGAGGAAGCCTTGATCTGGACCAACAGCAGGGCAGCTTCCTACCTTGTTCATGGATATGTAGTCCTCTGCACATGATCCCCCTCGTCATCACAGCTGGAGGGGGGAACTGTGATATGCAGGCTTCTTTGGCAGCAATCCTGCATCCAGATGGTCACATGACCAGGTCCTCAGCAGCCCACCTCCCTCCCCTCTCAACCTTAAGCAAAGTGTGTCTATTTTTCCATTCTAATGTTAGCAATGGGCATGTGCATAGGGTGCCATCTTGTGGTAGGTAATTTTATAAATCTTGCTCATGCCTTCCCTTCAGTAGTGTGTTCATTTGCATTTGCTAGATCTGATGAACTGGGCTTCTGGTACACTTAACAGGCTCTCTGTCAGTACAATGTCTGGGTGTTTTTTGGCGCAGGGTTTGGGACAGCCTTGCCTTCCAAGGGGCCCCTTTTCCAAATGCCGGTGTGTCTGAGGCTGGTCTGGAGGGATCAGAGACTTGCTCTGTTGGCATTTTAATGGGAGCCTACCGAATTTCCCCTTCTTGAAACAACTTGCCAACCGAAATGCCACTGACCTTTGAAATTTGCACCCTGCTGAATCTTGCAGTGCAGTTTTGTAAATGAAAAAGTGTACAAAAATGCGTTCTTGTGGGGAAGGCATGCACTAAAATATGTATATTCATGAAAATAACCTGCAAGAAAATATTGCAATCTTTGCAATTCAGGGGGTTGGACTAGAGGATCCTTGAGTCCCTTCCAACTCTACGATTCTATGATTCTGTAGGAATACATCATACTAGGGGAAATTGCTTGCAAAGGCCCTACCGGTGTGTCTTCGGCTTTTGAAACCTTGTCCCCCTTTTCTTTTCAGACTACCAGTTGACCAGCGCGGATCTCTCATCCCTCTCATCGTTCAGTTCACCCACTGGTCTGTCTCTGAGCAACATTTCTGCTTGGCAGCAGCAGCAACAACAGCAGCAGCAACAGCAGCAGCAGCAACAACAGCAGCAGCAACAGCAGCAGCAGCAGCAGCAGCAGCAACAACAGCAGCAGCAACAGCAACAGCATCTGGTTCCTGTATCACTAAGTAACTTAATGTAAGTACATTGCAATAATCCACCCCTGTTGCAAAATAGGGCAGAATAGTGGCATGGCCAATGTGTATGCGATAAAGGTAAAGGTACCCCTGCCCGTACGGGCCAGTCGTGTCCGATCTCGCTTAAGAGGCCGGGGCCCAGCGCTGTCCGGAGACACTTCTGGGTCACGTGGCCAGCATGACGAAGCTGCTCTGGCGAGCCTGCACCAGCACAGCACACGGAAACGCCGTTTACCTTCCTGCTATAAAGCGGTACCTATTTATCTACTTGCACTTAAGAGTGCTTTCTAACTGCTAGGTGGGCAGGAGCTGGGACTGAACGACAGGAGTTCACCCCGCCGCGGGGATTCGAACCACCAACCATACAACCAGCAAGTCCTAGGTGCTGAGGTTTTACCCACAGCGCCACCCGCGTCCCCAGACGTTGTGTTACATGTGTGCAAACAGATAACAGAGTGTGCATATAGGCTACGCACAGTCACCATACACGCACATTCAGCACACACCCTCACCAAACATACAGGCGCGGAGGACTCAATGTCTTTTTTTCCCTCCCTCGAGAGAGTCTAAAGGGTTGGAGAGACAAGACCAGGAAGGCTCCATTTGACCCCTAGGCCTGAGGTTCCCCACCCCTGAGATAAACCATCCTCTCTGTCCCTTTGAGATTTTCCTTTGAGACCTTGCTTTCTTCATGCATGCTTTTGCTGCCATCTCATCTCCCTGCCTTTCCACTGCTGGGCAGTGATGTAAATTTTTACAGCAGCAATAACAGTCATAGAATCGATAGCATCTTGTCCTGAGAGATGTGAGGAAACAGGTAAGGAAAGTCACTGGAGGAGGAAGGATGCTAAATTATTCCAGTGAATTGCAAACAGCATGTGGAAACAGATAACTTTTTAACAGGACGTCCCCAACCTGGTGCCCTCTGTGTTTTGGACTACAGTTCCCCTCAGCCACAGCATCGTCCAGCCATACTGGCTGGGGCTGATGGGAGTTGTGATCCAAAACATATAGAGTATACCTGAAGAGGGACATAGCAGTAAAGGTTGGGGCAAAGCTTCAGCCCTCCTACAACACATTTTGCCATTCTAGCATAAGTGATGCACAAATAGAGGCAAATTGCCACAATTCAGGCAGGTCGGCAGAATTCAGAATGTAGAATTCTGTCTTGCTTTTTGAGTGCATATGCAGCTCTGCCCTCAAAGCTCCCCACTTACCATAAAACCTCTGAATTTCTCCCCAGTGTGCAGTGTTTGAGTCAAACAAGATTGGTGTGTGCCATGTCAGCAAAATGGATGGTGTGTGTATGTGTAGAGGGTGGCTGAGCCCAAGCAATACTACCATGAGGTGGAACGTGGGTCAGAACATTCCCGCCACTTGCAAGACTGTGATCCAAAGTTACGTGATCTAATTGGAACACAGATTTTATAAATTGCTTGCTTCAAGAACTAGGCTTTTTTGTGGGGCAGAAGAAACTACATCCTGGCCTACAGTTACCAAAAAATGTCAGTGCTGAGCTCTGCTTTCTGTCCCAGAGCATCCTTCAGCCATGATCTCTCCTCAGTCACATGTTGTGCTGCTGGCAGAAATTTCTTGACGGACGGCTTGGGGGAACTGACATGAATCTGTCACTGGAGCAAACAACCCAACCGGTCACCGTCTCAACTTCCGACCTGCGAGAGGCCAAGGGCTGGTTGGTTACATAAGCAAGGCCAGCCAAATGACTCTGTGTTGACTGAATCTAGTGGAAGAGGCGCCTCTTTTGCCCCAGGAGCTCTGCAGCTCATTTGCAAAGCCCAGAGCTCAGCAGCAGAGGACAGTCTCTGCCTGCAGAAGGTCCCAGGTTCCCTTGCTGGTATCTCCCAACAAAAGGGACCTCAGTTCTAGGCAAAGGACCCCTTGGAGAGCCCCAAGAATCCAGAGCTAGATGGACCCAGGACCTGATGCAGTTGAAGACAACTCTCTGAATGCTGACATTTTCAAGGCCACAGCTCAGTGCTAAGCCACCTGCTTAGCATTTGTTTCTCCTTGCAAATTTAAAGAGAGAGAGTACACCAGACATGTAAAATAACCTGCAGCTGAAGAGATCATAAGAATGCCAAATTAAAAAGTATATACGCTAAGACATTGAGAACCCCTTGTTGGCTCCAGGAAATTTATGTGGACATCTCAGGTCTCACTTTCAGGTCTCACTATCCAAACACAATGCATTCTCAGGAAATTGTTTGTTAAGCAAGCATTTGCATAACGACGATTTCCATTGATTCCTATAGAGAGATTTCTAATGCGTTCCCGACCACGGAATTTCAACCCCCAGAATAATGAAAAAACTTGGGGAAACCCTCCAAAACCTTGCAAAAGGGCAAACAAGGGATGAAGAAAAAAGCTCTCTCCTCCTCCCTCTCCCTCCCTCCCTCCCTCCCTCCCTCCCTCCCTCCCTCCCTTCTACCATGGTTTCTGGCAAAATGACTGCCACAAACCACAAAAAATACGGGTTGTTTAAGGCTGCTTATTTGTTTACAGTCCTACATGCAGGTCCAGCTGTTTGGCTGTCTGAATCTGCGGTGTGTATAGCGAGGTTTGGGTACTAATTCCTCGTGTTTGGATAAGTCAGTTTTTGTTTAATGAGCATTTGGATAGTGGGACCTGCGTGTAACACTAAACCAAAGCACACCTGGTAGTAGGCAGGGCCGGGGGAATTCTAAAAGAAGTCCAAAAGAAGAAAATATGTTTTTTCATGTGCTTTTCTTCTGCTGCTGTGTGCTCCTCCCCCAAATAATTTCTCAGTCAGCCTCTAGCTCTTTCCGTACTCAGGCTTGCAATTCTCACTCAGTTGCTCTTTCTTCCCTTCACTCTCTCCTTTTTAAATGCACTTCTCTGTAAACGACTGCTCCTTGCTGTGAGTTTCCCACCCTATCTTTTCTTTTTTGAAGCTGCCCCTTGCAAATCAACCCCAAAGGCCCACACTCCCCCTGTAGGTGGTCCCAGCCTTGGGGCATGCAGGAAAAGGTGTGAAATCAAACTAGGAGATCTCAGGTCCTGGCCTCCCAGGCCTCTTATTTCCAAATCAGTGAAGTTTGGAATGGTTCATTCCGCCATTTTGATTCAATATGGTGCCCATAGATGAAAACTACCTCCTCCGTCTCAGGAACCTTCAACTTTTTGTGTGTGTGTATGATGTTGTATTGCGCTTTTACTATTTTTTGTTGGGAGCCGCCAACAGAGAACAGGTGGACAGTCCCGTTTCCAAAACATATGCTGGATAAATAAACGAGCCCCTGTGTGCCTGTCTCTCCCCCCCCTTGCAGACAAGGAACCCACCTGTCCCACGCCAGCACCTTGACCGTCAACACCAACCCCAACATCAGTATCAAGTCGGAGCCTGTTTCACCCAACCGGGAACGCAACACGGCCACCCCGCTCTCTTCCTTCCCTCACCAGGCCCGGCATGAGCCTACGGGACGTTCACCCGTCGACAGCCTCAGCAGCAACGCCAGCTCCTACGAGGGCAACGAGCGGGAAGATCAGTCCCGGGCCGACTTTGGCTCCTCTCTCGGCCTCCTGAGACCCACTGCCGAGGCCGAGGGAGAGAACCCGTCCGTGAAGCGCATGCGGTTGGACGCTTGGGTGACATAACTGCCTCCCCCGGTGGCCCAGCGCCCTCCGTCAGAGCTGGTTTCCGCTCTCCTGCGTGTGTGTCTGGGGGGGCGGGGGAGGCAGTGGTTGGGGAGGTGGGGGGGACGAGGAGGGGAGGTGTGGGAGGGGGGAGGCACAGGGTGGGCCGGGTGGGTGGGAGGGGGGCTTATTATAAACTGCCTGAGAAATAGCTTTAGGATTTTGTAGGCGTCCGTTCTAGCGACATTATGCAGTACATTTAAAAAAAAAAAAAGGCTCTTGAGGACCGTTTTGAGAGCCACTCAAAAGTCTGACTATATAAACCCCCTCACTGGTCACCACACTCTCTCCCGGCCCTGGGTCCCACCTGACACAGCCCCTCGTGCGAATGCCAGCCCTGGGCTAGGCCGAGGCTGGTGAAAGGAAACGTCTAGGGTGGGAGGGGGTGGGAAGGGTGGGGTATCTTGGGTGGCAGATGGGGCGAGGCTTGGCAGGCTGCCATTTATTTGTCTATGGCTGGTCCTAACGTAAAGACGAGAGAGAGAAGAGTGCCTTTGGAAAGTCAGAGTCGTTACAAAGAGCTAGGAGGAAGAGTGTCTGTTTGCAGGCTTTGGGTGGCAGGGGCAATAGGCAGCTCAAGGAACATTAGCTTTAAGGTGGGGGCAGTTTCTAGTTTGGCACAACTTGGCAGAAGGATGGTGGAGATTGGAGACACCTGCTTGCTTCGAATCTCGCCTGACGATGTCTTGTACGGAGACATGGTTGTGTGTTTCGTTTTGCTTTGTTTTTCGTTGTTGTTTTTTTTAAAAAAAGAAATTAGTTTATCCAGGTAAACGAAGGCTGGAGAAATGCAATAGCTTTAAGAGAGCTGAATCCGGTGTTTCCCAAACTTTTGATAATCTGGGATGCAGGGTTTTTTTCTGGAGGGAAAACAAGAGGCACACTTTGTCTATAGCGCTCCAAAAAGGGACAGCTCCGAGGAAAAGGGGCATGAACTCTCCTTGTCCAGTCCATTTGGCCCCCTGGGATACAACCCGCCCACAGGATTGGACCTCTTTGTGGCTACCCAGACGTCAGTAGGGTTCTTCACTCGTTTGCGTTGATGTCACTGCCCTTGCATTGATGGATGCATCCGACATGATGGCTTAACGCTCCCAGTCATGCTGGGCTCCTTTTCCCTTGTGTAGCACCCCAGGGTTGGCAACTGGGAATTGTCCCTCTGGCAGGGACAAAGGAACAGGGAAGTGGGTAAACCGGGGCAGCCACTGAGCTGGGGTGCGTGAACATCCACAGATGGGGAACAGTCAAGGAAGGTGGTCCTTCCATTCTAGAAAGCTTTCCCTGAGTTGATGTGGTCACAACTTTGCATTATTGCTTCAGGGTGTGCCCATGGTGTGTGCTGTCTTCTCTGCAAGGCAGCACACCTTGAGAAGTCCTCCTGAGAAGGTCAGGTTAAAAATGAGGCACCTTGCCATCTAGAGGGTGGTGTTGCCAGGCATGGGCCACCGCTGTCCTGCATCACAGGGAGCTCGGCTTCAGGAGGGCTTGTTGGGGCCTCTTCACACTTGCCATCACATGTTCACTTGCAACCACAGTTCCCATCAGGGTGTTTGCCTCCCCCCCCCCCCAAATACCTACTTACCCTCAGTGCATCCTTCCCCCTTTTTACTAGGCTGAAATCTTAGGCAATTACTTGAACAGGTTTTGGCTGATCCAGCCATCGAGTAAATATGCATAAATTGGAGTAGGAGAGAAAACAATCATTTTAGAGGAAAGGGGGGAAAAACAACCCCTGGCCTCACTTGGACTGAGTATGCAGCCTCTGACAAGGACATGGGGCAGTTTTTTGCTTTTGTTTAATATGTATTTATTTAAATAATCGGTGCCCAGGCAATGGAGAGGGCAAGGTTTTTATAAAGTCACTTAAAATGCTTTTGAATGGGTTAACTTAAACAATTACCTGACTAAGGCTGCAATCCTCACCTCACTTACCTGGGAACAAGTCTCACTGAATTCAACGGGGCTCACATCTGAGTAAAAGTGGCTGTGAATGGGGAGCCCTGATTTTTATGGGTTGGTGTTTTTTTTTAAGAATCTGCTGGGTGAAAAGGCTCTCAAGAAGATGTCCCTGGCTGTGTTGATTAGGAAGCACATCAAAGGGCCCCACTTCAGTTAATTCATAAGGGAATCAAACACTTGTAGGCTTCCCCTTTCTCTTTGGTCTGAGTAGCTGCACAGAACAGTCCATGCCCATCTTTCCAGCAGCAATCCTGGGAGCAAATCTTAATGGACTCTCTGGACATCTAGGATTGCATGGTCGTCCTCTTACGAGGAGGAGAGGTAGTCAACCTGCTGCCTTCTGGATGCTTTGGACTACAACTCCCATTGACCCCAGTCCCCACAGCCAATAGTGATGGGAACTGTAGTACACAACATCTAGAGGGCACCATGTTAACTATACATGTCCCAGAGCATTCCAGCTTTTGCAAACTCACTTTGCTAGTCTCTGTCTTGGTTCCTGGCTCCAGGACAAGACGGGCATCCCTCATCAAATAGAGCCTTGAGAGTCCAGGGCAGGCGGGTCAGATGATTTGGCACCAGCAAAAAGCCTGTGGGCAGGGGTGATTTGCCTCTTCCCTTTCCCACGGAAAACCCTGTGTCCCTCCACGGGGAATTGAACTACGAAAGGAGGGCAGTCGTGTTGTTAGCTCAGGAATCTTGTATCGAAGGGCTGTCTGGGAGCTCCTGGAGGGGAATGGTGGGGCGCATTCCTCCACTTGAGAGCTGCCAAGTGGGGCAGGGGGTATCAGGGCTCAGTGTGTTGTTTTTTAAAAAATATTTGGGAGGGTAGGGGGTTAGGCTTTGTTTACGTTCATTCTTGTCCAGAGTTTGTGGGCTTCCAAGCCCCGTACGACCTGCAGGCTTGCTTCCTTGGCTGTCTCAGCATGCAGGGCGTCCTTTGGCATGGAATCGTTCTGGCTCTGCCCCTCCTGCGGGGAGGGCAGCTGTTGCTCCTGCAGTAGCCCCCCGAAAAGCTTTCATAGCGGTTGGGGAGAGAGGCAGAGAGGCAGAGAGGCATGCAACTCCGGGCAGGCAGAAAGGGGGTGGCTTGGTGCATGGAGAGAGCAAGACTGCTATGCTACTCCCCTGGCGTAGCTCAGAGTGTGTGTGCATCCAGTCGTTGCAAATATCCCCCCACCCTGCCCTGCCACCGTTGCAGAGGGACGTTGCAAGCCGCTGCCGCAGGTTTTGTCTTTTGTGCATCCACAAATCCTCTGCGAATCTTCCACGTTGACTTCCCTTGGCCACCCACCCTCTTCCCGCACAGCTTTGCATATTCCCCCAGCTAGCCTGCAAATAAATGTTTTTTTCCTCCTCTTGTCAGGAGACTTACGGCAGGAATCACGGACATTTCACGAGAAAACCACCCCCATCGGCTAAATAAGCCTACCTGAACACCAAAGTTGACGTAACTTTGGGTGGAGAAACATGGGTGTTTTCATACTTTCTTTTTGAGGGGCTGTTTTGCTCTCTGACGCCCGGTGTGTGGCTTACAACTTGGGAGCCCTGGTTTGGAATGGAGGGGGGTGTTTGAGCAAGAGAGAGAGAGAGAGAGAAAAATGGACCGACCCATGGCTTATGGGGCAGCAACTTACAGAGGGAGGAAGGACCAAGAGCCAGCTGGCCAAAAGTCAGCAGTGGGTTCATTGGGGATCTGGGGTAGAAACAACTCAACTTTATTAAGGCGGATCAGGCTTGCAATATGGCAACTCTTACCATTTGTGGGAGGGCACTGCAGAGGGAACTGGCATTTGCACTCTTGGTTTTTTGGAAAGAAGGCCTTTGTGGTGTTTCCATCCATCTGGGTTAATTCATTGTTTCACACCCGGGACTGTGTAATTCTACCCGTCCTCCTCCTCCACCTTCTCATTTTTGAAAGACGAGCAGAAGAATGACAATCTGAAATCAACACCCTTGTTTGTATTTCTATAAATATATTTCTCAAGATCTTTTAATTTTATTTCTTGTGTTCATCCGTACTGTTGACAGTTACATTGTGTATATTTTTTTTTTAATTTGGAAAAAAATAATAATTTTTTTTGGCGTTTGTATAGGGTTTTAGTTTTAAAAAGTTATCTATATATAAATATAAATATATATATATATTATATATATTTTCCATTTTTAAAAAGGGGTGTTGCAAAGAAACACAAAATTGCACGATTTAAATATGACTTTAGTTGAAAATGCTGCAGTTTTTAGAGATGTGGGGGGGAAATGGAGCTTATTTATTCTCAAAGGCTACAAAAAAAAGTGTACAATGCATGAAGAGAAAACATTTACAAGAAAAAAGACAAAAAAAGACAAAAAAGTGTAACCTGAACAAAGTGTAGCGTTTTGAAAAACACACAAAAAAATTTAAACAACAAAAATGGCTAATATATTGTGTTTGGCTGGTTCGCTTTTGGTTTTTAAATGTTTCCTTTTTTTTCTTTGAGAATGAAATACAATAGTGTATATTTTCATATAAGAAGTATGCACTGATATGTTTAAAAAATGATATATTACTTTCTAAAAGCGTGGTTACTTAACCAAAGTCTGTTTCTGCTCTTTTCCTTTTTTTAAAAAAAATTAAGAATCTCTCTATGGTTCCTCAAACATTCAAATGTTGTAGTTTAAATATAGGTGATGTTGTCCATAGGTTCCTATACACTGCCCTGAAGTTATGGTGGGGCCTTACAATTCTTTATAAAAAACAAAACATGTATATTAATAGCCCTAGTAGTGAATGAAAGCTTGAAAATGTAGTTGCCGCATACTCTAGAGAGAGGCTGGGGGACCTTTCTTCAGGGTTCAGGGCCATATTCCTTCAAAGGCAACCTTTCAGGGGCCGCATGCCAGGAGTGGGTGGGGCCAGAAGCAAAAGGGGGTGGAGCAACAGATGCAACTCTCACCCTTGTGCTTTCCAGCTTCACAAAAGCCGCAGGTTTCTACACCAATGTCTCTCTATTCACCCATCATGCAAGAGGTGCAATCACAGTTCAGGGATGCAGGGCCAGTGTGTGGCCTTGAGAGAATTGGCCCCCCAGGCCTGAGATGCCCTACTCCTGCCCTAGAGGTATAGCTTTAAAAACACCCCTACATAACACATTTGCTACAGACATTGGGCTGGTTACCACGTGAAGCTCCTTGATGAGGGATTGTGTGAAATTCAGCCCCCTTCTGTATTCCAGCATCCCTCCGCCCCTCTTCCATTGAGATTTGGGGCTGAGATGCAAGTAGGCAGCCCCTTCCAAAGCCCTTTTCCTTCTCTAGTGTAAGAAGACCAGGCTTCAACACCATGCTAGGAGTTGGGATGATGGCAGCTGCAAAAGGCCTCTGGGTTCCTCCAGTCATGGTGAAGTGATGTCTCTGATTTCACAGCTCTCGATATTGGTAGCACGTTTGCTTCTGTGTTAAAGGTGCCAAGTTATAGCCAACATTTGCCATACTAGGAGTAAACCTATCAATTGATGGCCCATAAATTTCAACACACTTCTTTGGAGTAGAACTGTTGGTGATAACCCACTGTTTTGAAACAGATCTAAATACAATTACCCATACTGAAAACTATTCATGAGGAGTTTAGTATCATTAACTACATTTTATCAGTCTGTGGGTCCCCTTTTTATCCTCGCAACAACAACCTAGCAAGGTAGGCTAGGCTGAAAGTGAGTGTGAGCAACCCAAGGTCTCCCTGTGAGCCAAATGGCTGAGTGCAGATTTGAACCAAGGTCACACCACTAGGCCACATCTAGCCCTTGCAATGCAGGAATCATTCCTCCAATGTGGGGCTCAAATTCACATCCCTGAGATTAAGGGTCTCATGCTCTACCAATTGAGCCATATTAGTCCACAAGGCTTATGCTGTCTGGGGCTGATAGCTGTGCTCCAAAATGACATTCCTGGCTAATGGGAGTTGGAGTCCTAGATGGTTGGCGGGATCCATTCATAGTGCCACGTTCCACATTGAACCATCCCTGGAGACTCTTTCTGCTTTGGAAGGCAATACTGGTGGAGTCTTGCATATGCTCCTTTATGCTACTAAAATAATATCCTTTTTTGCAACTGCCAAAGAACCCTAAAAGCACAGGAGAGCCTCACTTTACAGCCCTTTCATGAATTAAGAGGGCTATTGGTTGATGCACTGGGAGAAACCAGCATCCTCTTTAGGTAGCCTTTGTGTGAGCTGTCGCTCCATCGTTTGTTTCCAAAGAAGGTCTGGTGGAAAACAGAAATTGGACATCCCTGAATTTTTCTGTCACTTTTTTACTTTTATGTATTGCATTTATCTCCTACCTTTTTCTCCAAGGAGTGCAAAGTGGCATACATGATTCTTTTCTCCTAATTTAATCCCCACAACAACCCTTTGAGGTTGAATTTACACTGAAAGGCAGTGACTGGCAGCACAAGCTAACCCAGGGAGCTTTATGGCCAAGTGGGGATTTGAGCCCTGGTCTCCCAGGTCCTAGTCTGACACTCTAGCTCAGAGCTTTCCAGACTTTTCATGTTGGTGACACACTTTTTAGACATGCATCATTTTGCAACACAGTAATTCAGTTTTGCATCGTTTCATGGCACAGTAATTCAGTTTTACTATCAAAACAAGCAGTGCTTTTTTTCTAAAAAAAATGTTTAGGGTACTCTCATTTTCCTACTCATATTGAAATGCTACCCTTCAATGAGGCCGAACTTAGATTCACAAAGTGTTTAGGGCTATGCATACCCCTGCATACCCCCAGAAAAAAGCACTGAAACCAGGGGTTAATGTGAACTTTCCAGCCCCGGGAGGAGCATGGGGAGCATTCGCACAACACACCTACACACTGCAGCCAACACACTAACATGTCGCGACACACAGTTTGGAAAGCTCTGCTCTAGCTACTGCACCACATTTGATCCCTTTGTGTAGAGTGGCATCAGCCTGTAGGAACAGACGAATCAGCCAGTTTCAATTTCTCTGTTTCTCCTTTTTCTAATCTTAAGTTCAATTCTCTACGTTCCCAAATCGGTTTGTGGTTAAAAAATATTTTAAAGTCCTCAAGAAAAGTTCATCAGCATTTTAGTGCCGATTTCTTCACAAATACACACATTTTTGTCTGCAGGTTTGCCAAATCAACAACTGCAGTTGCAAGACAGCTGGAAATAAACAGGGCCATAAAGGTAAATTTAAAGGTACCCCTGACAGTTATGTCCAGTTGCGAATGACTCTGGGGTTGCGGCGCTCATCTCTATAGGCCAAGGGAGCCAGCATTTGTCCGCAGACAGCTTCTGGGTCACGTGGCCAGCATGACTAAGCTGCTTCTGGCGAAACCAGAGCAGCGCACGGAAACACGGTTTACCTTCCCGCTGGATCGGCACCTATTTATCTACTTGCACTTTGACGTGCTTTTGAACTGCTAGGTTGGCAGGAGCAGGGACCAAGCAACGGGAGCTCACCCTGTCGCAGGGATTCGAACTGCCGACCTTCCGATCGGCAAGCCCTAGGCTCTGTGGCTTAGACCACAGCACCACCCGCGTCCCTAAACAGGGTCATAGAATCATATAATTGCTCCCAGAAGCAACCATGGGGCCTGGAGTCTTGCAGAGGAGATGGGCAGAAGCAGGAGGGAGGCGGTGTTAAACCAAACCCTGATAGTGAAAATCTGGGGGAAGCAACTGCCAGTGCTACCTTAGAAGCAGATTTTTAAAAACCTTTCTGCCTTACTACCACTTAAGAGAGGAGGTGGATTTTAAATAAATAAAAACCAGAATGCCATCCTTCCAGCCGGAACATCAGTAGGTCATTGCAAACTAATGATGGAGCAAGTGAGGGCCAAACAGAATTAAGTGAAGGTTCAGATGGGCCCTGAAGGTATCGCATTAGCCAAAGCCATGAAAGAGATGTCTACAAAGGAAATTTATCCACAATAAAATAGCTGCTCCTCTGCGGCATGGCTTGCATCTGAAACGCAGGCATATTAGTTGTAAACACCTGAAACTAGAAAGGCTTGGCTCACATGCTACTTGTGAGTGTGGGGCAAAAAAAGGACAATAATTAAGTTTTCTTCTCCATTCGTTTCAGTGGGGACATTGGAATGGCAGTTCTTTCCCCACTGAGACCTGGACATGCTCAGCTTGGTCTGGGCTGCGCCCTTGGTGCTTTTTTGTGGTCGACTGACACTTCTTGTCCATCTGCCTTCCCTAACCTGATGTCCTCCAGCATCATGCATCTCCAGTGGCTGGGACTGAGGTGATGGTGATGGAGATGGTGTTCAAAACATGTGGAGAGTGCCAGGCTGGTTCACCCCAATCTCCAAGCAATGAGAGGTTCCTGCGCTTACCCAGGGTTCGGGTTCCTTGTAATGACAGTTGATGGAGACTGGGGAGTCTTTAGGACAGTGGTGGCCAAACCTGGCCCTCCAGCTGTTTTGGGACTACAATTCCCATCATCCCTGACCACTGGTCCTGTTAGCTAAAGATAATGGGAGTTGTAGTCCAAAAACAGCTGAAGGGCCAAGTTTGGCCACCACTGCTTTAGGATATGTGGTTTTATTTGCACATATATACAACCTGAGCATAGGATGGAGGGTCTCAGAGCATCAATACTCCAACGGATCTTCCTTCCCCCATTTGTTTCCAGGGGATCCTCAAGCAACAGTTCTTGGGTTCACATTTCTGTGTCTCCAGCTTGCAGTATCAGGCAAACTCAAATGCACAGTTCTCCTCTTTGTCCTGCTGTACTCCATCCTAAAGTGACATCCAGCCAGGTGAGGTGGGAAATGGCCTGCCCGTTTGTCTCTCTGGTAACAGGGCTCACCAAGATGGAAATGATGGGTACTTAGCCGATTACATGGATTTGCCCACTAGGTGGCAGCAGAGGTCGGTAATATTTCCACTCAGATATAGGGACTGGGTTTTCTGTCACTCTCCCCACAGAGCCTCACCTGAACCGTCTCCAGAAGAGCGGTCCTGTGCACCTGCAGCTGAGAGGAGGAGGAGGAGGAAAGTGGAACCTCAGAGCTGTCTGACTCACTTTTAAAACTCACCGCCCTTCAGCTTTGCTCCCCATGCTACTTTCAATCAGTCCCTGTCTTCCTGGCCTGGGTTTCATCACCAGCTCTGCTCTTGGATATGAATCTGGAGGCGGAAGAGGGCTTCAGCGGAGGGACTACTCTTTTCTGAGGGGAGAAGCACCAACAGCACCGGCTAGACCTGTGGTTCCCAATTAGGGGTTCAGGGACCCCTGGGGGGTACGCGGAATGCACCCAGGGGGTCTGTGGCCCCATCCCTTGCCTCCCTCCCAACTAAATTTTTGCATGGTAATGTCACAAATTTTATGGTCTGTTTTAGCGCTGTGCGATTTTTCATTATATCGGCCAAAATCGGTTTTGAAATCACAGCGTAATAACGATTTTGACCTGGCAATACGCAGCAGTATATCGCTCCTTGCGTGAGGGAGAGCAGGGCAGCCAGTTTCAAGGCACCACCGATATCGCATGATGATCTCAGCTGATAACACTGCTTCTTTGTTAGCTGCTCTGCTGGCTTGATGCACAACCCCCCCCCCCATCCTCTCCCACTCACACCATGCAGCAGAGGTGACCCCACTTCTCTCCCCACCCATCTGACCTCTGCAGCTGCTTCTTCCCTCATCCCCACGCAGGAGTGCCAACTTGGCCCTGCGACTGTAGGTGCCTGCGACCGTGGGCACCCACATGGCTCAGGCACCGAAATTTGTGGGTGGCTGGCCCCTTCATGGGGAATTTTGTGGGTGCTCTGGCACCCAGGGCTCCAGGAAGTTGGCAACTATGTCCCCACGCCTGATCTGCACACACCCCACCCACGAGATCTCTGTGACTGCTCCTTCCCTGGAGGTGGAAGAAGGTGCCAAAGGCATCTCTGTGCAGAGGGAATTCTACAACTTAGGGGCTGTCACAGAGAAGGCCCTCTCCTGGGCTGCCACCACCCCTGAGCTTCCCACCTGGATGCAGCAGATGAAGTTTAGGCAATGCATTAAAAATGACATCCAAACAGGATAATAAATTCCTATCCCAGGCAACAATCTGTAGAGAAGGAAATGTATAGAATTTATGCTAACCAATTATAATTAATTATTTTGAAGGGGGCCATCTGCTTTCATTCATAAGAAGCTGGACCAACCTATTGCAAAAGAGTGTTTTGCAAACCTTGTGCCAATTTTATTTTATGAGTCCATTTTCCCACAATTGCTATTTGCCATACTTTATTGTACCATATTCACAAAGGGCATGGTTAAATTATGGAACTCCCTGCCACAGGAGGCAGTGATGGCCACCAACTTGGATGGCTTTAAAGGGAGATTGGACAAGAGGCTATCAATGGCTACAAGTCATGATGGTTCTGCTCTGCTTCCAAGGTCAAAGGCAGCAATGTCTCTAAATACCAGTTGCTGGAAACCACAGGACAGGGGGCCCTTCTAGAACTTCAAGCACCACAAAGATTTGCTGCCTTCTTTCTGTTTCCCTTAAGCCACCACCCCAACCCCAACCCCCAGTCTTAAATTTGCTTGAAACATTTCTTTAGCTAAAGTTGGTCTTGAAACAAAAGCGGGGAGGAAATCTTGTACTCTATAGGATTACAAGAACAGGTGCCAAAGTGCCCTGTGTTTGCGGTAAGACATATCCAGACATTCAAGCACACATCTGAGTCCCTCCCAGTGAAATCCACAGGACTTCAAAGTACTCAACTCAACCTGGTTTATTCTCAGATTCTGCTCTGTCTCATTCAGTCCGTACGTTGGGACTTCCAGTTTTCTCAAATGTGAGGTTTTGCTTCTAGGACATTTACAACATGTGGTCACAAGGCGGCGCTAGATGGCAATTAAGACATGTTTGAATGGTAAGACTGGCCACAAACCACGAAATCTTGGAGCGCACCTTTCCGGGGCCAGTTTGCAGTCACCCCACCTGGGGCGCTGATCTGCCCTGTTGAAAATGTTTTCTCAAATCAGATCCTTTTAATTTATGGCACAGCAACTTCCTTTAAGAGAAGGGAGCTTGTTTTCTGGTAACAGGACTTGAGGACGTTCCCAACTCTCTTCTTTCTCAAAGGCTGTTACTGACCTGGGCTTTCCAAGATTGCACTTCCTTCTTATGTATGGAAGATGTTTGTTAGAAGTAAATAGGCGTAGATCTCTCATTTTATTTCAAAATAGACCCCATGTGAAAATTCATTTTACTGCATGTTTTCCCTAATATACACAAATGCAAGTGCAATTTTGTCACACATAACAAAAAATATATGCATTTTCGTATGTTTTGCTCACTAATATATGCACTTCCCCGAAATATGTATTTTGTTGTTGTTGTTGCATCACAAAATTTTGCATTTTGCTTGGGAACACTAAGAAACGCATAAGGGTGAAAGATTAGTGTAGTTTTGAAATCAGTGGGGCTTTGAAAGGTTCAGTTCACCGTCTTGATTCAAAATGGCGTCCAGTTGTAATCAAACATAAATGAAAACCTGCTCCATGATCTCAGGAACCATCATGTCAAATCTGGTCATGATGGCTGCATACATGCTATACCTGCCTTTAAGGCACATTCAGAACACATCCTTTCCCTCAAAGAATTCTGGGCAGTGTAGTCCATCCCTTGTAAAACTACAATTCCCAGCAACCCTTGACAAACAACAGCGCCCAGAATTATTTGAGGGAAAGGATGTGCTTCGAATGTGTTTTAAAGTTATAGTGTGCACACAGGTGACCCCTTAATAGGTGTCAGAATGTATTGGGAATGGTGCTTTTTTCAGAGGGTACTCAAGGCTACACAATGCCAGAATCTCGTTGTTGTTGTTGTTAAAAAGTGTAGCACTTACTGTAACAACTTCATGGTGAGTACCCCCTAGGAAAGCACCTGCTTTCCTGGGGGGGGGGGAGAAATGATTGGAAACAAGCAGATAATACCACTAAATAAAATCACTCATGGTGTTTTGCTGTGCTTCCTAAAAGAGGCTGAGGAAAATGTGGGGTCTCTTGCTCCGTGGTATTTTGAGCTAATGCTGTGGCTGATTTTGAGTTTCTTTTGCCATCTGTTATTGCTTTAATTGTTGCTCTGTGTGTGATTTCACTGGGATATTTGATAATTTGCAGGGAAAGTTGCTCAGTAGTAATGCCCCATTTCCAGCAAAAAGAGTTTCACAGGCAAGAGGCAAAGGAAGATCTCCTCTCTTCCCAAAACCTGCTGCCAGTCAAAATAAATAGTGTTAAGTCTAGCTCAGGGGTGATGAACCTTTTTCAGTATAACCTTATAAGCATCCAGTGGTGGGTGGGGCTATGATCCACAGTGGGCGGAGCCTGAGGCACAAAGTGGGCGGGACCAGGGGGAAATGGGCACAGCTATGGAGGGGGCTCTTCCCTTTATACATTGGCTGCATTCCAGCCATGCCAAACTTTGAAGCTCCTTCACACCTACAGGCCTCTCCAATCCCTATCCAGGCAAGGAAATGCATTACAGTGGTACCTCGGGTTACAAACACTTCAGGTTACATACGCTTCAGGTTACAGACTCCGCTAACCCAGAAACAGTGCTTCAGGTTAAGAACTTTGCTTCAGGATGAGAACAGAAATCGTGCTCCGGCGGTGCGGCAGCAGCAGGAGGCCCCATTAGCTAAAGTGGTGCTTCAGGTTAAGAACAGTTTCAGGTTAAGTACGGACCTCCAGAACAAATTAAGTACTTAACCCGAGGTACCACTGTATTTGCAATCCAAGGACACATTCCAGCCAGGAAAAAGCAATTGAGAAGGGTGCAGAGTCAGGCCAGTGAGGGATGTGGCAGCGGGGGGCAGGGCACATTTTGCATCCAAGCCTGAGGTCCCACACCCCTTGTCTCAGTTGATACACATCCTGATTTACAACCTGAACCCAGAGGTTCAGGCTGTAAATCAGTATGAATAAGAGGCAGGAAATCAATATTTTAAATTAATAAATTGGGGCATGGTGTGACCTAGACTGTTCTGAAACAAAGGGTGCATTCAGACATGAGGAATATTGTGTTCGTTTTCGTGATTGTGATGCTAGCACTTCTGTTTTCTAATGTTCCTTTCAAACTGCAAATGCCTGTTGAGTTATGGAAATGTGACTTTTTGACTGATATACCGCCAGGTTGTGCTAAAATTCATTCACACCAGCAGGCATGGACCTACACAACGATGAACAACATTGTTACTCTCCCACCTATTCTGCACAAGTCTTGAAAACAGCAGGAAAGGATGGCATGCCAATATCCTGCCCCAGATTTCATCACTTTACTTCTACCATCATCTGGGCTAACGGGGCTGCAAGCAGATTTTTATTTATAAATTTATTTTATGAAATAACATGGAAACGAGCGCCAAACATGAGCTGTATTCCATCACTTTTCTAGAAACTATGCAGAAGCTCAAATATAATGCAGAAATTCGCAGTTGGGAAAACATTGGGGATACAGAATAAACAGCTACACAACCCGAAACTTCCGGGTTGGCGCCATCGCCGAATGGCGGACTCCCTCCGAGCTCCGGAGGGAGCCTGCTCGGCAGGGGCTGGGTTCTACCGCGCCGGCGACGCGGGGACCCTCAAAAACCATGGGCGCTGAAACCCATGGGCATGGTGACTCGGCGGGCACCATTTGCGCCCCCCGACCCGCGAAGGAGCCTTTTTAAAGGCTGCGGAGCGGGTGACGGGGGTGGTGGTGCTGTGAGTCCTCCGCTTCCCCTGCCGAGCGAAGCCGCATGCCATTCGACGGAGAGCGCTGACTTCTTCCATTGAAAATTTGGTCTTTAAAAGAATAACCCGTGAGTAATTGGAACTTGGATTTAAAAAGGGGAAAAATTCTATTTAAATTCGGAGTGAGCGGGGGAGGTGCAAAAAGGAAGTCAGCCTCCCCCCTGTTGTAGAGGAGCTAAAGCAAAGGATTTGACAACTAAGATCGAGTGTAACCTTGTTTTGATAAAGTTATTAAATTCGCGATGGAAAATTATAAGACTGGGCTGGAGGAGAAAAGTGGAATGTGAATTAAAATGCAACCCCCCCCCCCCCGGAAACCCCAGGAGCGATCTGAAAGAGCGCCGGGAGAGGAGAAATAGAGGTTTTGACAGCTGTCAAAGGAGCTGTCAAAGCGGAAGAACAAAAAGAGAACTTTGTTACGAGGACTTTGCTGGTCACATTTGTTACAAATTGGATATAAATTGTTTAAAACTAGGAATAATAAGTTACTTTGACTGTTGGGTGTGATCGGGAAGGAAACTGAGTTACTATAATCCCTCTAGAGGAGCTGTGGGACACTACAAGTATTGTTGGCATCAAATTTGAATAGGACTTTTTATCGCCTGGGAAACTGCAGAAATGGAACACTATTTTGTCTACAGAGGTCTACACACTAAAGGAGACAATAGATTTATCTATTGAAGAATGGAAGGGACTTGACGTAATGTTTTGTTCCTGAATAACAAAGCCTCTGCAGAGGAATTAGAAGCTTTTTGGAATTAGAACATTTGTGCAGGAGAGCAGGGGAAAAAAAAAAAAAGAGGAGGAGAGAGAACAAGAACAATAAGAATAACAAGAACTGGACAAAGTTGGAAGATAGACTCCTTCCAAGATTGGACATGTGAAACCAAAGATGACCAAAAGATGGCAAAGACTAATAAAAAGACGGCAAAGCAGACTGGTGAAGGACTCTGGTTTTAGATGTGGGAGCTCCAGGATGACAGTAGACATTGATGGACATTAGGAACGCAACCGGGAAAGGGGGGAGGGAAACTTGGAATCCAAAGGGTGTTAAATTACATTTTATTCTTTTTTTTTATCTTTCTGTTTATCTTAATCTGTATTGCATATTAAAGACGGGAACTCGTGGAAGGGAACAGGTCGATTTTAGGGGATGGGAAAATATTTTTTTTAAATTGGGCCAATGATAATAATTTTAAAATTTGGGGTAAGAATTTGTTGAATCTATTTGAAAGAATTGGAATACAAGAGGGGGAGGGGAGGGGAAGTCCTGGAAAGATGCCAATGAAAATAAGGTTTTAAATTTGGATGTTTTTCTTTTTCTGTTATATTTGAAAAACTTTAATAAATATTATTAAAAATAAATAAATAAATAAACAGCTACACAACCCAGTTTGGACTCTGGTAGACATCTGTAAAGCAACTCCTATATAATTAAATTAATCACACCTCAGAACAAGCAAGAAATGTACACCCCAAATCCGGCATGGCCCCTTGGGGACTAATAGATCCCACCTGATCACTTGGGAAATCTGGAGATAGGGCAATAAGCCCCCTCCTCCCCCCCCCATTTATTTTTAATTTTTTACACACCCAGAGAGGCACACATTAAGAGGAATGTACCAAGCCATGTGGAAAAGAACCGCCATGTTTCTAATCAAAAGGCGCTGAGCCCCATAAGCAGGTGCTGGTCTGCCAAAGAAGGCCTGCAATTTGCAAGCAACAGCTGAAGAATTTTTGTCGCCCCCTCCCCTCCCCACTTCCCCTTCGGGCACAGAGGAAGGGGCAGAGTGGTGGGAGGGGGGAGAGAAGGGGGGCTAATTAGCAATTAGCCTCCCATCCCAGCTGAAGGAGCCCTCTTAATGCGGAGAATGGGTTTTTGAGCCTGTAATCGTGAGAGACTCGAACAATGGCAGCCAGAAATAATGTTGGCAGATGTCCCGTGGCATTCTCACCCCCCCCCAACTTCCCTCCCTCCCACCCCTCCAGCCCCTCTGCTCCTCACCTGATTCTCACTGTACACTCAGGGAAGAAACATGCCAACAGCGGTCGCCTCTTCCAACAGCTGGGGCCCTTGTTACTTATTATATCATACTTTACTGCTTTGCCAATACATCGCTGCTGAGATAACTGGAAGCTTGTTCTTCACCAGGTCTGCTCTTATACAGAGTTCTCAGGTCCCGAAGACAATTCCTATACATGTGAGAATGCAGGAAGAGGCTGCTGGATCAAACCAGTGGCCTATGGTGTGGTGAGCCAGTGTGGTATAGTGGTTAACAGTGGTGGACTCGTAATCTGGTGAACCGGGTTCGATTCCCCGCTCCTCCACCTGCAGCTGCTGGGTGACCTTGGGCTAGTCACACTTCTCTCAGCCCCACTCACCTCACAGAGTGTTTGTTGTGGGGGAGGAAGGGAAAGGAGAATGTTAGCTGCTTTGAGACGCTTTAGGGTAGTGATAAAGCGTCCAAACTCTTCTTCTTCTTCTATCTAGTCGTGCATTTTGTTCTCAGAGGCAAACCAGAAGCACACAAGCAAGACCAGAGCACAAGAGCACTTTCCCCTCCTGCTGGTATTCAGGAGCATTACTCTGCCTCTGACTGTGGAGGGAGAACATAGCCATCGTGGTGAGCAGCCACTGACCGCCTTCTCCTCCTCTACGAATTTGCCCAGTCCTCTTTCAAAGACATCTAAGTTGGTGGCAGTCACCGTCTCCTGTGGGAGGGAGTTCCATAGTTTAACTCTGCACTGCAGGAAGTACTTTCTTTGATCTACCCTGAATCTTGTCACCCTGACCTAGCCACTGTGATCCACGCGACGGTCACCTCCAGATTGGATTACTGTAACTCGCTCTACGTGGGGCTGCCCTTGAGACTGACCCAGAAACTCCAGCGGGTGCAGAATGCCGCGGTGAGACTCCTTACGGGGTCCTCGCTGTGAGATCACATCCACCCAGTGCTATACCAGCTGCACTGGCTCCCGGTGGAGTATAGGATCAGGTTTAAGGTGCTGGTTTTAACCTTCAAAAGCCCTATACGGCCTAGGACCCTTGTACCTACTGGACCGCCTCTCCTGGTATGTCCCACAGAGGAACTTACGGTCTTCAAACAAAAACATATTGAAGGTCTCAGACCACAGAGAGGTTAGGCTGGCCTCAACCAAAGCCAGGGCTTTTTTGGCTGTAGCTCCGATCTGGTGGAACGCTCTGTCACAAGAGACTAGGGCCCTGCAGGACTTGACATCTTTCCGCAGGGCCTGCAAGACAGAGCTGTTCCACCAGGCCTTTGGCCAGGGCACAGCCTGACCTTTGGCAATCCTCACAGAACTTCTAGCCCAAACGGTTGCCATTAATTTGACTGGAATTAATTTTATAATGAAATGATTTTAGAATGTTTTACCATTTTACTGTTGTTAGCCGCTCTGAGCCCGGCTTCGGCTGGGGAGGGCGGGATATAAATTATTATTATTATTATTATTATTATTATTATTATTATTATTACATTCAGCTCTGTTGGATTGTCCCTGAGTTCTAGTGTTCTCAGGGATAATTTTACAAAATTCTATCATATCACCTTTTACTTCCTTTTTTTCCCTAAACTAAAAAGTCCCAAAATGCTGCAGCAAAGGGGAACCTCAGGCCAAGGGGACAAATGAGGCCCTCTAGGCCTTTCTGTGTGGCCCTTGGAACCCTTCCCAGTCTTCCCCCCTCCACCTCCACATCATGCTCCTCACTGGCCCTGTCTCACATCACAATTACAAGTGGATAGGTTGTGTCCTTCAAGTCTACCTTTTCCAATTTGGCGCCTTTTGGATGTTTTGGACTACAACTCCCATAAGCCCCAGCCAGCACAGCAGTTTTGAATTCAAAACCAGCCCCTGAGGGCGCCAAGTTGGCAAAGGCCGCTACAGATCCTCAGGGCAACCGTGTGCCCAAATTAGAGCTGAAACAAATATTTGAAGCAGGCCACATTTTCCAATTCCATCATCTACAGCAGGGCTTGTCAGCCTTTTTAGGCCCATGGGTCATTTGGAGTGAGGAGTGCCATGGGTGTGCCACACCAGCAAGTTGTTTCTCTACCCCAGATCAGATCTCCTCCCGTCCCAAAAAAAGCGGGGGAGGGAGAAAGAGAGAAATCACACACATGTTCACTTTGCTTTTCCAGGGTATTTGAATAAAAATTGCAGCCAGTAGAATTAATCCCAGCCTTCAGAAGCACATAGAGCTGAAACAGGAAGTGAGAAAGAGTGTCACTTTTTCTAACTTCCTCCTTCAACTCTATTTACCTCTCAAGGGAGAAAAAGGTAGCCACCTTCACCAACTCATAACCAAGGGGGCTGTGAGTGAGGGTGGGGGCTCAGAGGCTTTGTGGGCACAAGGTAGGGGTAGACCTCAAGAGTGCCACTGCTCCCATGGGTGCTGTGTTGGTGACCCCTGATTTATAGTTCAAGACAGCAGATGCAGTGATTTTTTTTTTCTTTCATTACAGAATTGCTTTTTAAAAATCTGCATACTGTATATATTTGAGTTTCCACAGCCCAAAGTCTGGATTTTTCTTGGGGCAGGGGTCCCAGTCCAGTCCTCCCAGTCCAATCCAGTTCTCTCCTGCCCCTGTTCATAACCTCTTTTCTGTTACAGAACAAGTCCCTCCGGCCTTTCTTCCTTTGCCCTTAAAGGTAAAGGGACCCCTGACCATTAGGTCCAGTCATGACCGACTCTGGGGTTGCGGCGCTCATCTCGCTTTCTTGGCCGAGGGAGCCAGAGTACAGCTTCCGGGTCATGTGGCCAGCATGACTAAGCTGCTTCTGGCGAACCAGAGCAGCGCACGGAAACGCCGTTTACCTTCCCGCCGGAGCAGTACCTATTTATCTACTTGCACTTTGATGTGCTTTCGAACTGCTAGGTTGGCAGGAGCTGGGACCGAGCAATGGGAGCTCATCCCGTTGCGGGGATTTGAACCACCGACCTTCTCATCAGCAAGACCACAGGGCCATCCGCGTCCCTCCCTTGCCCTTACATACTGACTATTGAACACCTAGCTCAGCATTCCCTACACTGACGGGCAGCGGCTCTCCAGGGTTTCTGACGGGGGAGATGCTGGAGGATGAATTGGGGCTCTTCCGAGTGCAAAGCAGGTGCTCCGCTGCAACTCTTCCCCAAAAGGCATATGAACACAGGAAGTGGCGCTGCACTTCCTGCCCGTTGGTTTACTTAGCTCAACACAGTACTGTCTGCGCTGACGGAAAGCGACTCTCTGGGGCAGCTTTTTGAGCAGGGGAAAAAAAGCTCTTTTGGACCTCATTTCGCTTATCTGTGACAATCCTCTTAACGTGTGTGTGTGTGTGTGTGCGCGCGCGCGCCCGTTATAATGTGCATGTGCATATATAATATTTCAACTCAATGCGCCACGCTTTTAAAAATATTATTTAGGAGAAAGGAAGGAAGCGTTCTTTTTAAAAAACGAAATGAAATGAAAAGTTGAAAGGCACGGAAGGAAGGGCGAAGGCGACGTGTAGGTGAAGGGAATGATACGGGAAAGTGTGGACGGAGGAAGAAACGACTGGAAAGCAAACGAAAAGGAGCAAATAATTTTGGAGAGAGAAGGTCATCCCTCGCCTCTCCCATGCCAGGGCTAATATTTTTTAAAGGCTATTTCCCCCCCCACCCCCTATGACAAAATGCAGACCAATCCTAAAGCAATGTCCCCGGAAAGGGACATCCTTTTTGGCCCCGCAACTGTGGGTGGCATGCAGTGTGCATGGCCCTGGCAACGAAATTTGTGGGTACCCGGCCCCTTCATAGGAATTTTGTGGGTGCTCGGGCACCCAGGGAGTTGGCAGCTCTGCACCCGCCCATCCTCGGAGTCAGAGACTCAGAGTCCCTGAACTCCGTGGGGCGGAGTGTGCGGTACCCGCCAGCGAAAGGGGCTCTCGCCGTTTCCAGCCCTCGCCCTTGGCGCGGACTAGGGCGGCGGGAGCGCCGAGGACGCCTCCTCCGGCCCTGCTGGGCTCTTGCGCGGGGCTTGGAGAAAGGGCCAATCTCAAGGAGTGCCTTGCAAATTTAGCGTTGCGTTCAGACTCACGGGCGTCCACGGAGGAAATCGTCCCTCCCTGAACCCCAATCCGCAGCTCTCCAGTTAGAAATAAAATAATAATAAAAGAAAGTTTCTAGCATTTGTAGGACCTGAGCTACGAGGCTAAATGGACAGGCAGGATCCATCTCTTTTTTTAGTGAGAAACGAGCAGGCTCCCACATTTTCAGCGTTGGAAAAACCCTGCAGGGCTTAAGCCAATGTCAAGTCCTACTCAGAGTGGGGGGAAATGGGCACGGCTAGCAGAGATCTAGTCCTTTTTGCTTTGAGTAGGCTGGATTCATTTGCTGCTCAATTTGTGCGTCTCAAGTCACACTTTGCTGCTCCTTCTAAATCTAAGACCTAACAAAAAAAGCAAAGGGGGTGATTTCTAGAGAACGGGAGACACTTTCCCTTTCTCAGAGACTCCAGTCCCTCAAGAATTCGAAGGAGCCCTACTTCTGAGTAGTCATGTAGAGCAGGTTGCCCTGAGATCCTTGGTCCTTGGCCCCCGCTCCTGTTGTGCATCTAGACATCCCAAGGCAAGTCTGTGTCCTCAGAATATTTTATACTCAGAGGGTCTTTCCCTGAACTCCTTTGTAGGGTCGGGTTTGGACCATTACTTTAGCTGATAAATTAACCTGTCAACTTCGAAGAGCACAAAGACCCCCCAAAAACACAGGCGGATTTCTAATCACTTGGTTTTATTCCATTCATCAGTTCCTCGGAACAGAGGCAGGCATCCTTCTGAGCCACACTCGGTCACACGTGGAGAGCAGACACACTTGGACAATGATCTGCGCTCCGGAAGATACTCTGATGTTGCAGGCTCGTTCCAGGGAAAGGTTTCTCACTTCCAATTGCTTGCAATGTTTTTCTGTTCTTGTTCGAAAATGACAACAACATATTTTACAACACCTTCCCCCAATGTTGTATAAATTGCATTTTTAATAGTGAGCGTATTTTGAAAACGGGTTCATCGCTACCTGTTTTTGTTAAGCTGTAGAAAAATACGTAAAAACAATCCTCGAAAGTGGCGATTTACGCGGTAGCACAATCCTATAGGCTTCATTCAGGAGTCAAATCCCACGGAGTCCAATGAGGCTTATTCCCCCTTAATCTTTCTTAGTAAAGCGTGCCCTGGGTAGGCTTACATGAGAGCAAATCCAATCCAATTCACTAGAACCGATTTACAAGTAAACATTTAGGAACCCTCTTGGATTAAGATTTTATGTTTGTTTTGTTTTTAAAACTATTTGTTTACAAATGTTTGAGATCCGGGGCGTGCAGAGAGAGAAAGGTGTTTGGAACTTTTTCACGTTTTTTCACTTTTAAAAACCCCCTCTTCTTTCCTGCGCCTTTTCCGGCATGTCAATTCCCCGCCCCCAATACATAAACCCTCCCAAGGTGGTTCTCCGATGCGTTTCTTCATATTATGTTAGCGTAGGTGGGTTGGCGCACACCTTCCTCCCAGGGGCATGATCCAGTCACCCTAAGCAAAATTCCCCTGTCCTTTTAATATTCCCTCCTTGTGATTTTGGCTTAGGCAGAAAAAAAAAGTTTAAGAAAAATGAAAGTCGACAGAGCGCTGGGGTGGGCGGAGAGATTTCTCCATTTGGCTAGCTTAGATCGTCCTGATAGGGGTGGAAGTCATCAGATGACCATTTGATGAGCAAAGAGAGCAAGGCACAACACCCCTCCCGCTCATCTGTGTGTGTGCCCCCCCCACCCAGAGAGCCACCCATCACTTGCATAGGTAGAAAAAGACCCACCCCCTGGTATAGAGCTTATTCCCACTTATCCACGATATAATTTAATTTAAAACATTTGTGCTTGCCTTTTCCAGCTCAACAGGTCGCTCACGCGGCTAGCTGACGAAGGAGAATAAAGTAGTCATAATGGAATTCTAAATAATACTTTTTGGGTCTTTGCTTTCGAGGTGTCTGGTTTAGAAAAGCTTAAAAGTTGCTGCTGAGAGGACATGACATTCATTCATGCTGCGTCATCGGTGTGCCTTTGCTTTCTACAGAAGAAGCAAACCGCAGGTCCTGGCCCCAAGGCGCTTACAATCACAGTTTGTCTGCTGTGGGGAGAGGGAGAGAAAGAGGAACCCGAAACAAAGGAAGGCGCAGCGCGGGTGGGGAGTGTACCTGGGTAGGTAAAGGACAGGATGCCGCCAGAACGAAACAGATTATTTTAGAAAACCAGGCAGTGGTCTGTTTCAGTTGGAGAGGTTTACGCACAGGCTTATAGATCTCTCAATGAGATTTTTAAAAGTGATGCTTTGTAGACAGTGCCCCTCCCATCTGTGGAAACCCTACCATTATCCCTCAGTTTCCCTTATGGCGGTGCAAAAGCAAATAGCAGATAGTAGCACCCTCCGACGCGCTTCAGCTGCGCTATTTCTCCAAGCGCCTTCCTGAGAAGGAGTTCGTTCCACTGCGCACGAGAGGCTCACCTACCTCACAGGGTTGTGGTGAGAATAGAATGGGGGATAGGAGGACCGCATGCAACGCCTTGAGCTCCTTGGAGGAAAAGGAGGAGTATAAATGTAAGAAATAAAATAAACAAACAAATAATAATTGATAGGTTTCAGCCGATGACGACGGGGAGGGAGGCGTCCGGATCACAACCACAGGCGCTTTACGCAGCCACGTCCAGAGCCCTTTTCAGCAGAGAAGCCCCAAGCCTCATGTGCTCCTACTTCCCAGGGAACACAGACAACTAACTACCTTACACCGAGACTATGGGACCATTGAGTTCAGTATTGCCTACACTGGCTTGCAGCTGCCAGTGGTACTTTCTCCGTGGTACTTTCAGAGAAGCGGCGCGGAGGTCTCAGCCACAGAGGGAGATTGAATTTGAACCTGCAGGCAAAGCAGACGCTGAGCCAAGGCCCTTTCCTTCCAAGACGAGGTGGGCGGTTTCGCCTGCTCCAGCAGGGCTCTTCTGGCGACGTAAATCCCATTCAATGCTTCAGCGTGAGAACGCGCGCGGGACTGGAGTGCTGGAGCTTGTACTTGGGTAATATTTTTGAAAATGCAAAAATGAAGATTATACAATGAATCTCTTCCCCCACCCACGACCGATTCAATTTCAAAGAGCCCCCAAGGTATAATAATAGGATCGTGCACCTAATATATAATAGAAAATAATTATCATGACGTCTCCCATCTTCCCTCTAACGACCTGGTGGGTGGCGTTATACCCGAGGGTCCTTCTCCCCCAATTTTTCGTCTCTTTTTGTCCACCTCTTCAAGAGTAAAGGAAACTTCTGGACAGCTGAAACCATGGCGACACCGCACGGCGCGGGGGGGGGATCTTAATTTTAAGGCACAGAGCTGGTGGGATTCCTCCCCCATACACATTGAGATGCGTTCATTGCCGAAGCGGTTCGCTTTGCAGACATCCTCACCCCCTTTGATGGTGTATCAGCGCGTAAAGAAGACGTGCGGGGCTGCGGGCCCTACATTGGGTCAAGGGCCACATTCCTTTTTTTGGCCATCTTGCCGGGGCCATATTCGAAAGAAAAATGCGTGTAAATTTTCCCTTTTGGTAGCTTCTACACTGGCGCCTAGCTCTAGCCTCCCTCCAGGCAAACAAGAGGCACGTTCCTGCCATGCAAATGAGCTCAAGGGAGAGCGCGAAGTAAGGCTGGTGGGTTTGACTGGGGAAGGAATGTCGCGAGGGCCAGACAAAGGGGTTGCGAGGGCCACATCTGGCCCACAGGCCTGAACTTCCCCGATTCTGGCTTAAAGATTAAGCCAAACCTGACCAGCCTTCCTGGAGAGCGTAGTTTTTGATGCGCCCAGTAACTAATGAAGTCGCATTAGTGGTACCTCGGGTTAAGTACTTAGTTTGTTCCGGAGGTCCCTTCTTAACCTGAAACTGTTCTTAACCTGAAGCACCATTTTAGCTAATGGGGCCTCCTGCTGCCGCTGCGCCGCCGGAGCACGATTTCTGTTCTCATCCTGAAGCAAAGTTCTTAACCTGAGGTACTATTTCTGGGTTAGCAGAGTCTGTAACCTGAAGCGTATGTAACCTAAAGCGTATGTAACCTGAAGCGTATGTAACCTGAGGTACCACTGTACAAATTAATATAGAGCTTCTTTCTTTCTTTCTTTCTTTCTTTCTTTCTTTCTTTCTTTCTTCAAAGCTAGTGGGCTTAGGGATGCAGAGCGATCCCGTCCATTCATCCCTTCCATCATCAGGACATCAGGACAGAAAGGGAGAGAGAGATTAAACTGCAATGGGGTAGGAATTCACGTGCGCCATGGGGCAGGGGTGCCAACTTGAATAGAATATTTGGGGGGGGGGTAAGTCCCGCCCTGCATAATCGATCACAAGATGCAGTGCTCACACACCAATTGAATGGCAATACCCATCAACTGGGGTGGGGCGGGGGGGCTGGTCCTCTCAGATATTTTATTGGGGAGGCTAAGGCCGCTCGGCCCCTAGGAGTTGGCTTCCATGCGATGTGGAATTTTTGGGGGGGTGGTATTTAAAGACTACAGTATTTGAGGGCGAGAGTCTTTGACGGAAACCAGAGGAATATGACACAGAAGTTGGATTAGGGCTCGGGACCAGATTCTAAGCGCCACCTGAGAAGAGGTGGGTTTCTCCGAAGAACCCCTTTGTATCCATCCTATGACAGAAGTAAATGAAACTGAGCCTATTAACTTGGCCTGAAGCAAACCTCCTCTCTCTCTCATCCATATTTGGGAAACTCTCGATCTTGTCTCAAGGCCGTGACGACTGAGAGAAGGGAAGGGGGCTTGGGCAACGCGATGTGCTCCCCGCACCCCACAAGTTATTTACACCAGAGTCTGGTGTAAATAACTTGTGGGGTGCGGGGAGCACATCGCGTTGCCCAAGCCCCCTTCCCTTCTCTCAGGCGCAAAGGCGGTATGCAAAGCGCGTTTGACAAATAGGTGGGTTAAACAATTTCCCCCCGCAGGGAGGGAGAGCGAGAATGCAATCCAGGCCAGATCATCACAACAATAAAGTTGCGGAAGCCGACTGCGCTGCTGCCCCGGTCGCGGGCTTTACTTTTTGTCTAAGCAGGAAAAAAAAATTCAGGTTGCCTTGCGCTGGTTGATGCAAGGCGGTTTGCGTAACCGGATTTCGCCACAGCATGCTCCGAAGGCAATTTAATGGGACTTGCTCTAAATAAAATGTCCATTCACATCGTTGTTGGTGCGGACCCAGCTTGGTCAAGCGATTGTCACTGATTTCATTCGGCCCAGTATACCTGAAGGAGCGTCTCCACCCCCATCATTCAGCCCGGACAGTGAGGTTCCCTCACTGCGAGAAGTGAGGTTACAGGGAACCAGGCAGAGGGCCTTCTCGGTGGTGGCGCCCAGCCTGTGGAAAGCCTTCTCATCATATGTCAAGGAAATAAATCAACTATCTGACCTTTAGAAGACATCTGAAGGCAGCCCTGTTTAGGGAAGTTTTTAATGTTTGATGTTTTGTTGTATTTTATTATTTTGTTGGAAGCCGCCCAGAGTGGCTGGGGAAACCCAGTCAGGTGGGCGGGGTATTATTATTATTATTATTATTATTATTATTATTATTATTATTATTAATTATGAGTGGGATGGAGGAGAGCACAAGGCAGCTCTGCCTTTCCCTGGACCAGGCCTCACCTGGTATGGAGGGTGGAGGGGCTTTCTTTATTTTCGTTTCCACCCTCTAATAATTTTTAATGACTTCAAATATATATATATATATATAGGGCAGACCTAAGAGAATCCAGTTACAGGGACAGATTGCAGAATACCTAGTTTGGAATCGGACCAGATACATTGTCTTAGAAGAGTGGTTCCCAGTTATTTGTGATGATTGAATCAGTGCAGCTCCTCTAAAGCAAGTTGTGGGGGCTGAGAATCTCGAGTCCCCATTAATAAAGGGAAGAAGAAGAAGGCGTGATGTGGGGGGGGGGGGGGAGAGAGAACCACACTCCCCTGAGCGCTCAGACAGAGCAGACATGGTTGAAATCTGCCTCTTTAAGGGAACAATATGACATCCACTGTTGAGCAACTACCATCGGAGCCGCCACCAGTAAGAGAAGCTAGACTTGTTTTCTGTGTTGCCTCTCTAAGGCTCCTGAACCGAACTTTGCCTCAGGTGGAGAATGTCCGATGTAATCTGGGATGACACGGGGACTCTCCTCCAAGTCCAAGACGGCAAATGTGTGGGGGGGGGGGGTTGCGGTACAAGCCGTGAGCCCTTGGGATTTATTTGTGAAAGGGTTTGGCAGGACCAGAAAACTGAGAAACACGCGGTATGTTGTGAACCGCCCTGGGATTTTAGGATGAAAGGCGGTATACAAAGTTAAAACATAATAATATCAATAACATCTATAGCTATCTCTTGGAACAACAACAGGACATATAGATACATCACACACGCCACGCCACCCCCTGCTGTCCTTGTTCCAGGAGATGGGGCTACTTTGTGGCTGCTACGATTGTTGTAGAAAAGAATTAGCAGGAAGGGAGAGAAAATTAAGATTAAACCGACAATAACGCAGTGTTTCTCACAATCAACATTTTCCTCTTCCTTTCCCCCCCTTTCACTTGACCGTCTTGGGCTAGAATGGAACAAAACGCCATCCTGCCTGCTAATTTTTGGGTTTAACCTAGGCATGTTGACTCGGGAGTAAGCCCGGCTACATCCCGTGCGTGTGACTCCATGGACGTGTGCCCGGCATTATCATTATCAGTAGTGGTAACAGCATTTATTAATTTTGTGCACCGCCCTTTATCCGTAGATCTCAGGGCGGACCGCGCAGCCTTACAGCGCAGCCCTAGGTATGTCTACTCAGAAGTAAATCCGCGGGAGTTCGACGGGGCTTGCTCCTAGGGAAGCGAGCCGGCAAGCTTTCCCTTGTGGAAAGAAAGTCTCCTTTAACCCTCTCTGCGCAAACCAAGCCGCCAGGTTCAATAAATTTGAAACAAATGAAAAATTTCACTCTGTGGGGTCTAATCCTGAACACGCACACAGTCATCTAATAGTAAAAGTCCCGTTGCCTTGCATAAGATCCGGAAAGGATTCTGGGACACCCATGCCTCCAAAGGGTTAAATACTCGCAACCCCTCCATCATAGAGACCCACCCCCTGCTGCATACAAAATTGCTCTGTTTTAGTCAGTCTCTACACCTTTGGTTTGTTTTCATCCCTCTCTGACTTTTTGGTTGACGTGTTAATTTCATCCTGTGCCAATTTCTGCTCCAAGATTCTAGTCCCTTGGGTTCTTCCGGACTCTCTCTCTCTCTCTCTCTCTCTCTCTCTCTCTCTCTCTCTCTGTGTGTGTGTGTGTGTGTGAGAGAGAGAGAGAGAGAGAGAGAGAGAGAGAGAGAGAGAGAGAATCATTCTTCGTACATGCTAAACCTTGACCATTGAAGAATTCCCACTAACCCCCACCCTTCCAGCTTTAGGAACAACCCCCCCCCCAATCCTATCCCCCAATATAGGCTGCCCATCCGCCACTGCAGGCAGAATGACCCAGGGATACCTGCACCATCTCCCAGCCGCTGCCGTGGCTCGCGGTTGCCACATTTTGCATACATGGTAATGAGAGTCTAATTGAGCGGCCGAGAAGATGTGCAGCTCGTTTTCTCACGGAGCTGTTCAAACCATCTCCAGCCGCCTTTGGCCCAAGATATCTCTGCTCCCCTGTATATGCGCCAGGAGGACCTGACAGCTTTTACACCTCCTCGAAAATACAGGTGCAAGACGCTTATTGGGGTGTGTGTGTGTGAGGGGACAGAAGATCTAGTGGTGGATCTGTAGCAGATTACCAAGGGCCGGATTCTCAGTTGTCTAATAAGCGCTACTCTCCCCCCGCAAAATAGGCTGCTGAAATTAAGAAATCTGGTGGGGAGAGGCAAAAGTGAATTTTTCGTGTGACAGGACTCGTGAGCTCCGTTCTGGTCCAGGAAAAAATAAAAATAAATTCCTGACCGAGGTTGAGTATATGCTCAGAGGCGCCCTGGCCTTTAAGTTTATGCTGCGCTGTTTTGCATCTGGCTCCATTGAGAAGCGGGGACCTTGGTTTTTTTGGGACACGCATGCACAGAGAATAGATCTCCCAAGCTCGCCCCGGATGCCAGCTTCCTCCAAAGGCTTCTGCGGGGTCGTCCGCTTACACGTATCCTGCCAGAATAAGCGGGGAGCCCCCTCCCCCCACGACATCATCTTCAAATCCGTCTCCGTTTATAAAATAAAAAATTAAAAAAAGATTGCTTTCTCGTTAGAGGATCAAAGAGGCAGGGGAGAACCAGGAGGGAGAAATTAATCTGAATTAATTAAAAAAATATATATATTTTAAAGCTAGAGACCTGTCCCAGTGAAAATGACTCCTAAAAATCTCCACGCCAACCTTTCAGAGTCGTACAGGGGTAAGGAAGGGATCCTGGTCTTTTGGTAAGCTGTGGGAAAGGCCACAAGAATATGAGAAAAATATATTTAAAACAACAGCGGGAGAGGCAAATTTTGCTGGGTGTGTGTGTGCAGAATAAAGCCCCTCTTTGGGATTTTAATATTCCGCTTATGCTATTTTAGTCATTCATTTGTTTTAAAGGGAGAAAAACTGGGATGGTGTTTTTGCCTATTGCGTAAAATGGATGGCGTTTGTTGCCACACACAAACACACACACACACACACACACACACACGCGAGAAATTATCTTTACCAATCGGGAGAAATGACAATAGATGTATAATCAGAATAATGAGCTCAGAGGCGGAGATGGGATGCTTGCGAATTTATTGGGGGGGGGGGAGAGGAAGAAGGAAGTGTGTGTGTGTGTGAGAGAGAGAGAGGCAATCAGGAGGTGTCTAATTATAATTGCCCCCCTCTCTTAGATTCTTTTCTGCTAATGAGCATTTTCCTAGGGTGGGGGGGGGAAGGAGGAGGAGAGCAGGGCGACCCACGTGGTGGCGGCTGCCAACGCCGCGTTTAAATCAAGCCCTGTGGAGGAATTGAACAAAAGGTAGCGCGCCTTGGTTTGCTGGACACGTCTGAGGCCAGACAAGAAAGCCCAATTTATTGGGGTTGGTGAGAACATCATCGTCATCATAATTCTTTTTTTTTAAAAAATCATGCTCAAGGAAAGACTGGAGAGAGAAAATAAGGTGGGGGCACCAACATTTGTCTCCCCCAAATGATGGAGAGGTCCAGAATCCGATGTGTGCCTCCGAACTAGTCACTGGCTGATGCTCCATCAATAAAACTTTGGGGTATTTTTTTTGGGGGGGGAGGGAATCCCCCATAACTTTAAACGCGGGCTCATTTTTAATATGGTGGTTTAACCCGCCCCGGGACCTTAGGGTGAATAGCGGGTAATTCATACAAATAACAATAACGTACATTAAAACCAGCGTTTTTATAAATAAATTAAAAAAGCAATCTAAAATACAATTTTGATTTTAGTAATAATTCTTAGAGCAGGAGTGAAACGATGGGCTTTTTATCACGGACTATTCCACCATATATATATATATATATATATAGAGAGAGAGAGAGAGAGAGAGAGAGAGAGAGAGAGAGAGAGAATATGAATATATATATGGGGGGGGGAGAGAAATGAAGGGAGAACTCAATAGAACTGCCATGGCCCGCGGCAGTCTACACCTGGGTCCCAGCTGCCGGGGATTCACGCCTGCTTACGGGCTCCCCCGGAGACATCCGGTCTCCTGTCGAAATGTGGGGAAGACTTTGCAATTGCGCTGTCCGTGGCCTGATGCGCCAGGCAGGCGGTGCTGCGTCCCTATGGGGAACGTGTTTGGAGAGGGGGTGCGCAGAGGATTCCAAGATCACGTACAGAGTTTTCTCGGAAGCCAGCTTCAAGGACCGCAGTGGGATCTACTCTCGAGGAAGCCTGCAGAAGGTGGCAAGCTGGCTTGGAAAGAAGCCCCATGAAACTGAGAGCAGGGCTGACTTAAGAATAAAACGTTGACTAGGACCAAGCAGAACGTTTTGGCCTTAGAATACAAACCCCGCCCCGCCCCTCCACACACTCATACACACACCCCAAACACACACTTCCTCCTCGCGAGTAAGTCCCATTGAGCCTAGTGGGAATGGCTTCTGAATACAACAAGCAGAAGACCTGGGCTCTGTGTTTGTGTGTTTCTGTGTGTAATGTAAAAACAAAAGACAAAGATCAGGTTGACATGATTCTATGACATGTTCGCAAAAATACTTAGTTTAATGGGACTTAATAGCAAGCAAAGTTGCAACCCTGCGCACAATTTCTGAAGCCTAGATCCTGTCGTTATCAGGCCATCTCCCACGGAGTCCTACTCAGAGTAGACACTTTGCAACCAATGGCATCGTCTCTTGGTTTCGTGGAGTCTGCTCTGAATAGGACTTAGCTGGATTCTTACTTCAAGTAATTTTAAAAGCAAAACTCCTCGTCGAGGAGCGTGGAGGGGGCTTGGCGCTTGCAGGGCGGTGTGTGTGGTGTGGTCGGAGATTGCTTGTTGTCCCCCAGAGTGTGTGTGATGCAAAAAAGTATTAGACTTTGGGAATTGGGGGCCGGGGGCTGTCTGATCTGTGGCTGACAATGAACTTGAGACAGCCTGCTCGCCCATTCTCAAGTTCAGCTCTTATTTTCGGTTCCCAGGCATTGTGAGGTTTAGGACGTGCCGGGGGTGGGGGGAAACGGGGAGGAGGGAATGAATTAATTGCCCATTTTCTACGGGCCGTTAGATTCTGCTGTTTTGTGGAGAAATCTGCCTTGGAAACCAGACTGCCTAAGAAAACGCACCATCTATTCTGTGAAGTTGATATTCTTTCCCCCCCCCCCGCAACACCACAAACACCCCAGAGAAGGAGGGGGCAGTGAAATCTCAGCTCATTGGCTCCTTGGAACAGGGGAGGGGGCAGAGATTTGCAGACCCCCAGGGGCATCTCTCCTCACCCCTCTCTTCCAGTCTAGACGTTCAGTCTTATGTGTTTTCCTAACGCCTCTATTCAGAGCGAGGCGTTGGAGATGATATTATGATGGAAATTTCGGTGTGTGCTACCCTCTCGCCAGCCCCAGTCTGGAAAACTCCACTTGGGAAGGAGAGAGAGGAGGGACAGAGGGACAATTGAGCCGCCACATTTCCACGGTCTTGGATCTGACCCAGACACATTCCTAGACTTAAAGAGCGGGGGAAGGGAGAGCTTTGCAAATAGGTGTTTATTTTTATTTATTTATTTCATTTTAACTGCTCACACATCTCCTTTTCCATTAAAATGTTTCGCCTGTCTATCTAGCTATCTGCCTTCATCGCAAACAAGCTGCCTGACTCTCCTTCCTAGGCGGCGGATGACCACCTGTCAGGGATTCCTGAGCCGTGTGATTCCTGCATTGCAAGGGGTTGGGCTGGATGACCTTTGGGGTGTCCCATCCAACTCTACCTTTCTGTGGTTCCATGTCCCAAAACAGCCCGTCAAGGGGAATGCTGGAAATGGCTCTAGAACAGCTTTTCTCATAAGAACATAACAACAGCATGCTGGGTTAGGCCAATGGCCCACCTGGTTCAGCCTTCTGTTATTCAAGCAGTTAATCCCAGGCCAGTGGGAAACTCGCAAGAGGTCCCACTTTCCCTTCCTTTGGCTTCCAGCTTCCGGTAATCAGAACCTACACAGCCTCCATCCGTGGAGGCGGCAGAGGATAGAGATCATGGCCAGTAGTCCCTGACGCGCCCTCTCCTCCATGGACCTGTCCAATTCTCTTTTAAAGCCATCCCAGTTGGTTACTATCACTGCCTCCTGCGACAGCGAGTTCCACAGTTTATGCGCTGCGTGAAGGAGGGCTTCCTTTGACCTCTCCCGGCTCTTCTCTGATTTTCGAACCAGAAAATCCAGCGAAGTCCAAGGGTACTCAACTGCTCCGTTCAGGGTGAAGAAAAATTTGAAACTGGAGATGGCACCATTAACTGATGGGTACAGGGGTCCCTTTACCTTTACCTTACAGGAGTAAACCCAGTCCTTTCTGGGAATAAGCCTTCCATGAAGTCAGTAGGGCTTAAACTCTGGGTGAAAAGGGGCGGAGGGGTTAGGGACTCTGCTTACTCTCTGGCGCCTCTGGAGTAAAGGAAGCAGGATCTCTAAAGCAGGATGCAATGGCCTATGTATCTATCTTTGTGTGTGTGTGTGTGTGTGTGTGTGTGTGTGTGTGTGTGTGTGTGTGTATGCATGTGTATATTGATGGATGGATGGATTGAATTTGTATACCGCCTTTCACCCGAAGATCCCAGGGCAGTTCACAACAGAAAAATACAAAATGAGAATACAAAATACATAAGATCTGAAGTCGGTCAAGATTAATAAACATTTGTGCCACGCAATTAGAGATAAGCACTTCAGACTGCGCGATTTAAATCGGAGAGATTTTGGGGGAAGGGCTTAACCGCTGTGCTATACCTGCAAAAATGCTTTCACTGGCTTACTGGACCGGTTATCTATTTGAAATACAGTACTATAGATCTCCCCTGCCTTTACACCAAATGATCCCCAAGTCGGTGAGATGGGGGTCAGACCTCCTAAGTATGGACATTCCTCAGGCAGAGACTGGTTTCATGAGCTTATGTACTACATTCTAATCAAGAATGTACGTTTTCTTGGAAGCAGATAAGATACACGCACACGAATACGCCGATTTAACGAGACTTACTCTCAGGTCAATGTCCCTAGGATGGCAAGTTTCCTGCTGGCGATCCTATATGCAGACTAACTTGGGAATGAGGCCCATTAGGCGCACAGAAAGACTTGCACCTTGGGAAACGTGCACAGGATTGGGCTGTTCAGAGAAAAAACGCCACATGAGCTGATGACATTCTAATAAATAACAACAGCAATAAATCATATCATATGATCATCATCTGCAACGTGTGTGTGCATAAATTCATCTGTAAGAGTCTTTCTCGTACGCGCAAAAAGATCAAGGTATCTCTAGTTTCCTTCCCTCCTCCCACCCAGTCTAGGCATGCAGAGAGAGAAAAGGGGGGACAATGAGCTAAAGGAGGCCCTTGTGTTTGTGTGTTGGGGGGTGAGGTCTGAAGCCTCCTGAATAGACGCTCCTCCGCGACGTCATCCCGCCTGCCCCCACCATCCCTCCACAAGAGCGAAGGGAACGGGAAGAAAACGCTCATTCCAAGGTCCGCCTGGCAGGCTGCGAAATCCCCTCCCGGGGAAAGGCAGCCTCTTCTTCTTCCTCCTCCTCCTTCTCTCCCCCTCCCCACCTCCACCCCACACACCCGGCTCGCTGCAAGCCCAGGAAAGGGTAAGGAGAACTCTCGTCACCTTCGCGATCCGCAGGGCGAGGCTCGGAGGTGGGTGGAAGGCGCTCGGATCCTGAAGCGCCTAGCAAGGCACAGCCTCGCTCGCTCCTCTTCCCCCTCTTGCTGCAGAGATGGAGCGGCTGCTCACTGCCCTCCGAGGCCGGAGGGGCTTTCTCTCGGGGCTGAGCGACCCCTCGGCTGCGGCAGCTCGCCGTGGAATTATTTAACCCCCGTAAAAATCAGGGTAGGATTTGGGTTTATTGATTTATATTTTAAGGAGAGGAGGACTTGAAAGGCAAAATGGAGTGGCTCCTTTTTGCAGTCAGAATCAGATTCCTCCTCCTCTACTTCTTCACCGCCTTCTTTTTGAAAGCAGGTAGAGCTGGGCATGTATAGAGTTGGTAACACCCACCCACTTCCTTTCTGGATTATTGGTCCTGGCCCCAGAAGCATATCTGAAGTTTTTGAAGAGTGGGTGGGTGGGATCTTTTTGCCTTGTTCAGAAGCAAGCAAGGCCTTTGCAGATTTCAGAAACTAGGTGGGTTTGGGTGCTGTCCAATTAAATTTCTCCTCTGGGTATGTGTTTTAAACCCCTCTTTCCTTTAAAATGTGGGGTTCAGGGCGACTTGGAAGTGCAATTTACAATGTTTGGATAAATCAATCTTTTAAATCTCCCTCATATATCACTTTGCCAGATGCGAGGGACCTCACCTTTTCCATTTTTGGCAGTGTGCTTGGACTACCCCCTTGCCCCCCCAAACAACAACAACATCCCAAACCCTTGAGATATTTAAAAATGATTCCCCCCTACTCAACGTCTTCTTTCTGTTTGGGTATAGTGGGATTTATTTCTGAGTAAATGTGTCTAGGATCAGGTTCCCAGTTTATTTCAAATACACTGAATTTTCAGCCTGGTGGCATTGATACTGAAAGGGCGAAATCGGGAGATAGGGAGGGACCCCCATCCTGCAGCCTCATTGATTTCTGTATGATGTTGTGGGCAGAGTGAGGTGTTGGTCAGGTGAATTGGAGTTCATATTTGTGGTCTACCAGGGCTGCAGTTGGACCACTCACTCTTTTTGGCCAGATACAGGAATGTGGTCAGCATCAAATGGGGAGACCCAAGGATACCCCCACAAGCACCTTGGAAGGATTGTAATTCATTGATAAATACAAGCAACCAAAAGGGTTTATTTTTTGGGGGGTGGGGCAGCAGCAATTAATTCTCTCCAATTCAAACTAATAGGATATAACAGTGCTCAGTTGGGGCTGTGACCCTCACATTTGGGAATAAACCACATTCATTTTGATAGGATTTACTTCTATGCAAATATGTGTAGGATCAGGTTGAAAACCTTTCCCAGGTCTCCAGTTTCTGTTTTATTTTCATTTTGACTTCACCTACCAGCAGCACAATCCTATATGCCTTGTCTACTCATTTGAGATTTTCTCCCAGGTAAGTCTCTCAGATGCAGCCTTCAGCTCATGCACTTGGAAGTAAGCCCCATTTAATTCAATGGGATTTACTTCCAATTGGACCTGCATCTGAGAAATGCTATAAGGCTGCAGCCCTGAGCGCAGCTACAAAGGAGTATGTCTTTAAGAACTCGCTTGGAAGTATTTCAGAGTAGATGTGCTTAGAAAACTGCATTTGCATATTCCCTGTTTGTTTGGGAATAAGTACTTCTGATCACAGTGGGGTTTACCTGTGAGTAAACATGCACAGGATTGAGCTGGGAAAGGGATTAAATGGGCATTATTCTTGAGGAATGGGTGTGTGGAGAGAGCATTGTTCAGTGGCAGAGAAAGGGCTTTCCATGTGGAGGGTCTTCAGATCAACCTCAGACATCACCAGTTAAAAAGATGTCAGGTAGCAGATGGTGGGAGAGGGGACTCCGAGAAGACTGGGCTGGCAGGAGAAATATATCTGGTCTGGCATAAAAAGAGCTTCTTGGGCACCTAAATATCTTAAGTAGGATTAGGAAAACCTGCCCATTTCACTTTCATCTCATTCTTCTGATCTGCAATTAACTTCCACACATTTCCATAACAGTTTAGGATTTTTAAAGAGAAAACTCACATTTTTTTTCTAATATGCACCTTTTTTGCAAAGCAATTTTGGCCACCACAATGCATTTTGCACGTTATTTTCTCCAATATATTTGCATCTTAATGCACACTTCCTTCTAGTATATGCAATTCTGTACATGTTACTTGGCAGGAGAACTGCATTGCAAAATTCAGAAAAGTGCAAATTTCAAAAGATAGTTATTGTTTCAGAAAGTGTGAACTGGCATAGGTTTGCCTTTAAATATGGTATCTTGCATCCCCCTTAACTGCAAGATACCAAACTGTAAAAGAAGTACTTTACTTATATCTTGGAATAACCCTCACTGAACACTGTGGGGTGTTTGTAAGTAAAGGTAGGCAGGGTTGCACAAGTCTAATTCATCAGCTTCTGCAGCCGCAGGGCTCAGACCTTTACACTGGGAGATGAGACAGCCTCTTGGATTCATTGGGCTTGAGTAAACATGCATATTTGATCCCAGAATTAAAGATCAGACTGTGAACATTGTGGTTTAATTTTTTTAGATAATTTCAGTTTCCATTCCTAAAAGAAAGGAAAATCCTTAAATAGTTTACAGCATATGATTCAAACATTACAAATGCAACATTCAGAAATATCTGAATACACAAAAATCAGTTACAAAAATGCTCTTTAAATCCCTTGAATTGACCAACTGTATCAATGGGGGCAGTGGAAACAATTGCTAATTACTAGAAAAGAAAGAGAAATAAAAGATTACAGATATTAGAAGGCTACATATGTTTTCTGGAAGGTAAAACCATCCCATTTTTTTCGGCGGCTCCTAAAGTAGTCCCTAATGTGGCGTGATCTGGATTTCCACCCAATGGGTTCTCATTACATAGAGGCCTCCTCAAAAATGCATTTATTTCATTTCGTTTCATTCACAGCATTTGTGAGCCACTCCATGATGTAAATAATTATTAAAAAACAATTATTTAGGTGCAGAATAAGACATTGCTCATTTAGCCAATGGATCTAATTTAAAATAAAAAAGATTACACCATGTGTGTGAGGGGGTGAGAGAGAGAATGTTTGGATGCGAATGCAGCAGACAAAATGGCTATGAGGCAGCCCATCTGAAGTCCTGGCCTGAGGTAAAAGCCTTGGCTTTTTCCCCCTCACAAAATGGACATTTCCAGTTGTCCTGAATGCTTCCCTCACACTGAATGGGGGACTGGATTGCAGCGGGCATCAACTCTGCCCACACAGCCAACCTAACGACGTTCTGGGCGAAATAGTTTCACAGGGCTCAGAAGACCTATAAATAGAAAAAATGGTGGTGAGTCTGCCTTAGGGATGATGTTTGTGTGTGTGTGTGTGAATCACGGCAGAACAGTCTGTTTAAGCAGAAGATGCCTGGTTCATTAGGTACTGATATGTGGTGGGGGGGTTTCCCTGCTTTACTTTTAAATCTTAAAGGTAAACATCAAGTGCATGTTGGTTATTTTGATGCTTTTGCAAACATTGGATGGTGTATGTGCTGAGAGGAGTGGGAGGGAAAATGCTTAGTGATCAGTTGGCTGGCTTTTCCTTCCATGTTTTTCTGCCGCTGTCCTCAAATAGACTTGTTGGTGTTTCTAGCCCCCCCCCCCATTGAAGTTGAACATTCAGGAAAAGGGATCTGGAATATCCCGATGAAGGCCGGACCCTGTATGGCTTTAGCTGCCAGATTCAGGCTTTCATTTTCCCACTCCCCCAACTCTGATGACAGTGACTCAGGGGCTCTTTTTCTATAACCCAAAAAACAATATACACAATGACTCTCATAAATACTCTCTCTCTCTCTCTCTCTTTAATAATAGACTACGGTAGAAATCAGCTTCCTGGTGTCATGTGGCACCTTCAGACTTTTAAATTTATTGTGGCTTCAGCTTTCTCAAACTACAGCCCCACTGGGCTTAAAAGCCAACGCTGTAATAAATCAGTCTGTTTTGTTTTCTGCACAAGACAGGCGATGCAATCCTGCGCATGATTATTCCAAAAGTAAACACTGCTGTGGAATTGGTCTGAATGATACTGGGCCTACCTTACCGGATTGTTGCCCAGGTTGCCGAAACAAATGTCTGGGATGGAAAATGGTTTGAACATTCGGTAGGGGGAGGATGGTAAACACACACACACACACACACACACACACACACACACACACACTCAATTCTAATGTGGTAATTTCTCTGATATTGTAGAACTATCTGTCTGCTATTTGCTAGCAAACTCTTGTCTGGTGCCAATTGCAATAACCCACCCTTATCATAGCTACAGCTTAATTTTTGATGAGTGGCTTATAACAGAAATATGCCAGCAAATCTGGTCTGCCCATGTGTTACATAAAAATATTGTATATGCAGAGAAAAAGAATATGCTGGCAATTGTGATGTAAATGTCTATGCTATCTAAAAATATGTGTGCATTAATAGTGTGCATTTAATAGTGTATTGTTAAAATAAGAAAGTAAGTGTATACTGTATTACATTTACAGCACAGCCCTATACATGATTACTCAGAATTAAGTCTCATTGTTTAGAATGAAATTAACAGCTATGTTTGTATAAAACTGCAGGCTAAGAGGCAAGAGGGTCATGATTTCTAATGGAAATAATTTATCGATTGCTTAAAAATAAAAATAAAAAAGGTAAACAGAATAAAATGAATCATGCTCCCCCTTCAAAACTATTTTATTTTGAAGGTGATTTTTTTAAAAGAATAAAATCTATTGCCACACTATGGCAATTTTTTTAAAAAAATATGGCTTCCTGATCAGTTTGTCTTTCACCTGGATTGATTATGGATTCTTTAAGATGGTAAAAGAAAGGCAGGGAAGAGAGGAAATTAAAAACCCAACAGGACGGCCTGTTTAAAATCAACTCACTGCTGCCTTGATCTCTGACTTTGACTCCAGCGATGGGGAAATAATGGACAAGAATTTTACCGTTTGTGAGGACGTCACATGATCATGGGGTAGGGGCGTAGGACTTTCACAGGTGACTATAATAACTGTGATTGGATGTAGAGGAGTATGTGTTTGCAAATAATTTGAAACCATGACTGCAATCCATTTTTAACGTTGAGTGACGGCTTGCTGAGTGACATGGTGATGGGGGTGGGAGGCCTTCAGTTTGAGAAATGCAAGGCCATAACTTGGTTTTCCTTTGCCCAGAATTGGTTAAGTGGTTCTTTTGATTCCACCTTCTGTAGGCCTACATGGCATTTATACATATTGTGTATCGTGTGTGTCAGCATACCTACATTTGCTTCATATAGGGAGATATGCAGGTGGCAACGGTGCTTAAGGCGATCTCTTTCTCAGCTCTGACTGGCCTGCCTTCTTGACATACCCATTCAGGTCCTGGCGACCTCCAGGTCTGATTCCTGCAAGGCGCTCTTTGAAAAGCAGCTGGAAACTCTTACTAATGCAAAATGCTGCAGCTGAGATGCTGATGGGCGTGAGGCATTTTGATGAATGCAAAGCAGAGTTAAGGCGGCCTGCAATGAAATGCAGATCCATAACATATAAAGGCACTTGAAATAAAATTTTATAAAAACAGTCTCGTAGCCAAATGGCCAGTGGACTTTCAAGATACCATATTATCAAACAGGTGTATGTGTGGACATTGGGGGAAGTGAATTCCATAAGGCTGATGTCTTCTGAAGCCCATGTCTGAGCCAGACATGTTTTGACCATGGAAGCTTCTTCAGTAGCTGATAGACATCAATCTAAGCATAAACCCAGAGGGCAAGGTCATACTTAATAATGTAATGAAAAATCCTTTACGGACTGGAAAATATAGACCCAAAAGTCTGCACAAATGCAGCACCCAAAGAATTTTTCTTCAAACAATGACTTTCATCACCGAGACAAATTGCTCCTCTACCTTCTTGAATCCCCCCCCATTATAAATGTGTGTGCACAAACACACACCTGCTTGACAATGTCATTGATGAGGATGTGAGCTTGCCTTTATTTCATTTCAAGTTGCTTGATTTGCTATAGATTTGTGTTTTATTTACAGGCTGTTGTGGCTTTGTTTAGCATCTAGTAGGACTCATCAGGGGACACATTCTCTTCTTTGTTTTTGCGGGGGTTTTCAGTCCCTTCACACCAGTCTTGGGTGATCTGTGCTGGTTTCCAGGCATGATGTGAATGGCATAACCTTTGAAATCGTAAATGACCTTGGTACCTTAAGAACCACTTTCTTCCATAAGTGTTTGCCAGTGAGCTCCAGGGGTCATCTGAGGCCTGCTCCAGATCCTACAATACCTAGAAGGCACACTTTAGCAGTGGCCAAGGCTGGTGACCCTTTACTTTAGGCTGGGATGGGCACCCATCCTGCGGCATTCTTTGCCTTCCAAGCTGCATCATATTGTTTTAGAGGGGCGTTAAAACAGGCCTTTGGCTTTGTGGTGATTTTTCTGGCTGCTTTGGAACTGCTGTTGGTGGGGCTATGCAAAATTTTTCATGTATGATTTGATTTGAAACCGTGGACTGGTTTATATCTGACTCTTGTTATGATTTTAATATGTTAGCTGCTTCCAGTTTCTTTTGAATATTTGGGGTGGGGGTGGGGGTGGGAGAAATTGACTTGACTTGTCATTTATTTCAAATGGGAAGTAGGACAGGATAGGACTGCATTGAAGAATATATTGTATATTATTGTTAACCAATCAAAGAATGTTTGGGTTGCAATTCATTTTCTGCAAGTCACATTCTGTTCAGTTGGAACCTACTCCCAAGGAAGTGCACATAGAACTGCACAGTTAATTGTTTAACTACCTGCCTTTTAACTGATTCATTAAATTTAAATAAACGTCCATTTTACCAAAACTTCACTTTGAAGCATTAGGAGTGAAAGGACCTGTCAATTTCAGGTTCTCATTCCTCCCCCCCCCCCCCATCTTAAATTCAGTTCTCCACATTTCTGTAGCAATCTGCATATTCTATTTATCTATCTATCTATCTATCTATCTGGGAAAAAAAACAGCATTTTACTCAGAATTTCTCCAAATAAGCAAATTTTTGCAGTTTTGGTGTATGTATTTTTGCAAGTAATTTTCTTAATGTAATGCAGTTTTGTAGGTTATTTTAATTAATGTATATTTTTAATGCATACTTTCCCCAAGCATATGCATTTTTTTGTAAATCATGGCTGGTTGGAGAACTGCACCACAAGATTTGATAAATGTGGAAATTTCAGTGGATGGCTGTATTTTGGTTCTTCACAAAAGTGTGAATTTAGTAGATCCACCTTTAAATGCAGACTGAATCAAATTTCTCCTCCATCCCTATGAAGCGCTGTGGGTGCACACACACACACGAACCTGCACCCTCATAAAAAATCAGCCTGAATTAATATTTCCCCCTTTTCAGTTTCCTTTGTGGTAACACAGAGTGGAATCCAAGCCACCTCAGCTCCAACACCTGAAATTTACTTATTGAAACTGGGTCCCCTCAGTCAACAAAAGTTGTAGTTGTTTCATCTGCTGATTTTTAAAGGTTGAAATGTGTTGCATGCATTTAATGAAAATCTTAGGCTGGAAAGTCCCTCAGAGTCTCCCAAACCAGTCCTTCTTTCCCCCTCCTTTAAGGCAGGGCTATCCAACCCCTGTCTTAGTGAGAAAGGCAGGACTCTTAGTGCTAAATTTATATTATGCATCAAAGGGCAGCATAAACACACATAAGCCATGGAAAGGAAATAATCTAGCTTGTTAGATCTGGGTGTATCAGGCCAGGTCTAGCCTGTAGACTTAAGGAAGCTTGGATAGCTCCCTTAGTAGAACATGAGACTCCTAATCTCAGGGCTGTGTCTTTGAGCCCCCCACAGAGCAAAAGATTCCTACATTGCAAGGGGTTGGACTAGACACCCTTGTGGTCCTTTCCAGTTCTATGATTCTAAGATACTTAAAGATGCAAATGGACTGAGAAAGAGAGGACTGCTGTTTTGGAGTTCATTTGGGGCTGCCTGCCTTTTTTGTAGCTGTTCCCTAAATGCCGAGAACTGCAATTTCGCCTAAATTTACCAGGGGAAAGATTTCTCCTGTACGGAGATAAAAATGATTCTCGGTGGAGGCTTATGATGGAACGGGTGCATGTTTGTCTCAGCGTCCACACAACACAGTCAGCGTCATGTATTCTCTTCCCCAACTGCACACCTTTAATATGGATTTATACCCTTTCTGGGGTAGGCACCCTGGCCCCTTCCACCTGTTGTTAGACTACAACTCCCATCAGCCCCAAACAACATGGCCAGTGGGCAGGGGATGATGGGAGACGTAGTCCAACACCTGCCTAACCCCACCTGATCATACCTGCCTCCCCCACCCCCAAATCCTTTCGGAGTAAGCTTTCTTTACTGGTTTCCCTTCACAAATTTTAACAGATCTTCTCAGTTACTCAACTGAGTCCTGTAAGCCACCAGCGAGACTTGCATTTATGTATTTATGGGTGGATAGAATACTATTATTATCATTATCATTATTATGAATAATAATAATATTATTATTTCATTTATGAATAGCTTCCCACAAGGCATCTCACAGCAATCCCATGGCATATGTGAAACAGTTCCATACATAAAAACAGTTAAAAACAATTGCATACGAAAAAATATATATATAAAATTATAAATATAAAACTCATTTTAAAAAACAACTATAGAAATAAAAACATTTTGGGGGGAAAGACATATGTTAAATCAATTCAGATCCAGGAGAGATAGAAATTGGAATGAAGAGAAAGTACTTTTCTTCAGGAAAAGAGGATAGAACCCAATAGCACATTTAATAAAAAATCAATTCACGTAGAGTTGAATGAGGCTTTACCCCATGTTATGTTATGTTCAGAGTCCCAACAGCATCTATGGATTTTTTTAAAAAAAGCTACAATAAACATATTTGGAGTTGAGGTGTCCATAGACCTCACAGACTGAATTTTTTTTTTTAGGATTGGTTTTCACAAGGGCTGGGTGGGATCCATTTCATTCAGTGAGCGTGGCCTTTGAGTGAGTCATGACCGCATGAAGACAACAGAGTTTTGGCTGCATGACATTCATGAAAGATAGGTTTTATGATCTTTGTGATTCTGCAACTAGTTTTTTCTGTGTTAAAATTAAAAATGAAACAAAGCATTATGATGGCATGAAAACAGCTTTTGTGGTAAAGAGTAGGGCAGAGAGAGAATGCATGGACTTATTTTATTCCGCGGTTACTGAATATTAGTCAAAGCTACTCTCTCAACCCCTTTTGACCAATGTGATGTCTTCCACCTTTCCACAGACCCTCCAAGTGTCCCTATTTTCCAGCAATGCCACTGAATTAGAGAAGCCGTCCTGGTTTCTGGTTTGATCCCAGAATGTCCCACCTTTCTTTAGGATGTTCCTATTTTTATTTGAGAAATGTTGTGGGATATGGAGTTATCCATCCCCCAAGCCGTCTGAAGGCAATCCTTTATAGGGAAGGTTTTTTTAAAAAAAGTTTAATGTTTTTATATATGTTGGAAGCTGCCCAGAGTGGTTGTGGCAACCCAGCAAGATGTGTGGGGTATAAATAGTAAAATTATTATTATGGAATGGAAGAAATGTTGGAGGGTATGCAATCACAATTTCAGGTTATTCACAATTATACTTGAAAGTGACAGGGAAATGTACCTGAAAGTGTGGGATAAACTTCCTTGAGGCAACGTCATCTAACCACCCCGCAAACCAGTCAGAATTAAAGCTCAGCAAACAACTGACATTGTCTAACAGCCCAGCAAACTTGGTACAGACAACTCAGCCTGAACGTTCAATACGCAGGTCATCTGGAATGACCACAGGCAATTTCATTTATTCCAGTTTGACTGGCATGTGGAGAAACCTCCCACCTCTTTGTGATGTTGGCGCATGGTAGCGTTGACCTGTCTTAGGTAGGATTAAACCAAAGCATCTATGCATTGCAGCAAATTTGTGCAGCACACATTCTGAAGAACTGGAGCAATGGAAAAGGTTTTAGCAGGTGTGCAATAATAGCATATAGAATGTATACCAGCTAATATGTAGCTGGTGATCCAGCCGAAGTCCAGCACTTGGGGATTCTGTTTATTTCAATGGAAGAGATTTGCATCACAATCTTTTCTTAGGGTTCAAAGGAGCTCAAGATGAGAACTCCCCATACATGCCTGTTCTTCACTGTGTCCACACAACATTGTTGTCATCACAATGCCAGCCAGCATTCCTGCCCCACATTTAATCCAAATATACAGTGTCCATTCAGTCTACTGGGCCCACGTCTGTGCGACGCCCTCCTGACTGAGATTAGAGAACCTCCTTGCTTGACCAAAACTTTCTTGTTCCAGCAGGCATTCTAAGGTAGTGTTCGGTGATTATGTTTGTACTGTCCCATTTTCTATGGGTTGTTTTTTCGTACACAGCTTAGAAATGCAAATAATTATTCAGTGTAAGAATGCCATGTAAATAAAATAAATAAAACAGCTATCCTTTACATGGAAAATACAGTGTTTTAAAAATACCTCTTGCCAAAGAACCATTTGCAATATTAAATCCCTATTGGGGAAGCACCATTGCTCCCTCGTAAATGTGCATAGCATTGTAGCCATTGAAGCTAAGGTGTGTATGCGTGATATTGCCCAACAATGTAACACAACATAACATAATTTTATATTTTTATATTTTCAGTGTCAACTGGTGTGTGTATGGATGTGTGTGTGTATACACACACACACACACACACACACACACACACACACACACTGCTTGATTATAACACCCCACAAAGCAGTTTGCAAAGAATATATGTATATGCACATTGCTGATAGTGTTTGGAGCTTATTTACATCAGCACAAGTTGAGCTGGTTCCTATCGCTGTCTGTCTTCGTGCAAACCCAATCAGCCTTAATGCAAGCTGAGTTGCACTTAAGTTGCACTACACACACACACACACACACAGATAATATATATATATATATGCATTTACATATGAACCACAGTATACTCTATACTGCCAATTACCTACATGCCAAGGCAACTGAGAGAGGTTCTCTTCACCCCTGCCCCCATTTGGACATCCTTTGAAACAGCATGCACACAAACACACAACCTCCGCCTCATCGTGAATGTGGTGCCTTACTGCTGTAACCCTAAACCCACTTTCTCCATTGCACCCAGTGAGTTGCCTTCGAGTCTGTCCTACGCCTTTAAAAAATCAGTGGGCTTCTGTTAGTTGTGGCAAACATCTCGCTCCCACTCATGATCTGCAGCAGGGATGCCTCCTCCAATGAGGCCATAGAGCCAGGCCTACCAGGAGCCATGGACAGCCTTATCTGCAAATTTGTCTGATTCTGTTTTGAAGTTGCTCACTTTGTCTGCCATCGCGAATGCCCTGGTCTACCCATGTGCAGTGTGAACAAGTCCTTCCCTTTGTCTGCCCCGAATCTTCCACCCTGCAGCTTCACACCCATCCACCAGGGCTGAACAAAGGAAGCTGCCTTATACTGAGACAGACCATCGGCCCATCTTGCTCAGAACTGTCGACACTGACTGGCAGAGGCTCTCCAGGGTTTCTGGCCAGGTTCTCTCTCAGCCCTAGCTGGAAATGCTACTGGGATTTTGAAATATACTCGGAGTCCTGTAGTAATTTCATGCTCTTTATTGCAGCTTGTAGAACAGTGATTGAATTGCCCCCCCAAACCTCAGGCTTTTATATACATTATTTACACAATGAGTCTCGTCTGGTTGGCTGATTCTGCTTCCCTCCTGGAGCCTGATTGGTCTTTTCCTGCAAGCCAATCAGTTGTTGCATTCTAGGATCCTACTTGCCTATTGTTCTAGGATCCAAGCTTAGTGCATAACAGGATTGAACCTGGAACCTTCTGCATGCAAGGCAGATGCACCACCGCTGAGCCACGGCTCTTCTTCCCCATATGCCATGATGAGCGAGGGAGGAAAGCTTCTCTCTGCCCATTTCTCTGCCCATTTCATGGGAAGGCGAGGTGCACATCTCAGAAGGAAATTCCATGGTGTTCAGTGGGGCTGGAGGTCGGATTTCTTGGGACCGTGACTGCAGCCTTAATGCTTAATAACAGGAAAGCCCATGTTCACAGGCCACCAGCATGAAATTCAGGCATTGGGGGCAAACCAGAGCGAAATCACAGCATCATAGAATCGTAGGCTTGGGAGGGGACCCAAAGGTCATGTAGTCCAAAAGCCCCCCCCCCCCCCCCCGTAATTCTTTTTTGGCTTCTCGTCTGGCTGTCCTATGTTGGAAACATTGAAAAGCAGGCCAGACCTGATGCATGGGTGGCAACTCCCTGGGGCCCTGGCCTGGGTGCCCAAACACCCACAAAATTCCCCATGAAGGGGCCATGCACCCACAAATTTCAGCATCAGGGCCATGTACGGTCAGAGGGCCGTACATGGCACTCCTGGCTGATGGGAGCTGTAGTCTGCAACAACTGGAGGGCACCAGATTGGAGAAGGCAGGGGGCTTCAGGCATTTGATGGTGAGCTGTGGTCCACAAAAGCATCTACCAACATAATTTTTTGTTGGTTTTTAAGCCCCCCACCCCAATTATTTATGTTGCAGCAAACCAGCAAGGCTGCTACCCCTCTGAAATTAGGTTCAGCCAGTTTCACTCCTCTCCGTGGAACGGCAGATTTACTGAGAAATGACTCCAGTCGATGATGAGTGGCTGGTTCCCAATTCATGTATTTTAAACAAGTCTATCTAAATGTCTTGAGAATCAGAAAATGCAGAGCTTCAAACTGAAAGAGTTTTTGCTTAATGGGGACGTGGACGACATTTGCATGCTGCCCCATAATATAAAAATTTCTGTCTCTGCTGGTGGTGCTGGTACTGCCTACCCTTGAGTACCACCGGGGGGGGGGGGGAGCAACACTGATGACATCCATGTAGAAACATCCTGCCATGCTATGCTATAGAAATAAACTGGCTGCTTTACCAATGCAGAATATGTGCACAGTATAAAATACGATGCGATGTAACACAGCCCTGTCATCCTATCCACGCTTATGTAGTTGTAAGTCCCATTGAGCTGAAGTGGACTTACTTCCGAGTAGGGATCGCAATGTTTTCTAAAGAATCAATGCACACATTTCCAAATAATGAAGAGTGTGTGTTGTGGCACCTTAAGGTCTAACAAATATGTTGTAATGCAAGCTTTCATGGACTAGATGCAAGGGTCAGCAAACTTTTTCAGCAGGGGGCCGGTCCACTGTCCCTCAGACCTTGTGGGGGGCTGGACTATATTTTGAAAAATAATAATGAATGAATTCCTATGTGCCACAAATAACTTGGAGATGCGTTTTAAATAAAAGCACGCATCCTACTCATGTAAAAACAACAGGCAGGCCCCACAAATAACCCAGAGATGCATTTTGAATAAAAGGACACATTCTACTCATTTAAAAACATGCTGATTCCTGGACCGTCCACGGGCCGGATTTAGAAAGCGATTGGGCCAGATCCGGGCCCCAGGCCTTAGTTTGCCTACCCATGAACTACAGCCCACATCTTCAGTATTCTGCTCATTTGGGGAGCAGGTGGGCTAGGATCCACACACACACAAAACACACACACACACATATACTTGGAGGGTGGATGCAGATGTTGTGGCCAAATGGCCATGACATGCAAGATGTTCATTCTCAGATGCATCTCCTTGAAGCTTCAGGTGTATCCAAGGCTAGACCAGCATCCATTCACAACAGCACTGAATGGATGGCAATACAATCTTCCTAGCTTAGCTATGCTAATTCAACACCTGTGTTTGTAAGTAATATGAATTATATGTGTGTTGGAGGAGGGAGGGTGTCGATAGGCAGGCAGATATCTATAACAGAGGAAAAGGTGCAGCAGTCTGAGGAATCCTGGCAAAGGTGGACCCATTCTGTGTGGCCCCCTCCTCCTCCACCACGTCCTCAGAAGGGGCTGGGCTACAGGAGCCAGCGCAGTTGTTTTCCAGCAAAAGAAACAAGCTCGTTACAAGGAGATCTCTTCAGAGACAAAGTCGTTAACACTGTACATTTTATGGACTTGTTTATATGGAGAAGGCACTAAATAAAATCCTCTAGTCAGCCTCTGCCAGCCTCCAGGAGGTGGGCCAAAGGATAGCAGGAAAAGGCTCCTATTATATTCCCTGCTTTCTCTCAAGCTGTTGAAGATGGATATTTCTGGGGCTTTTGCCAGCTTCATGTTTTCCCCTTTGTTTTTTGTAAAGTGTGTTGGCAAGGATGCCAAGTGGAAATGAGAAAGAAAGGCTGTTTAGAATGGAGAGCTCAAACAGGAACAGAGGAATTATTCTGAGGCTAGAATCCTGCGTTGGGGAGGAAGCCCTATTGAATTCAGGGGGACTTACTTCCAAGTAAAAAATCAGGCGATCAGGCGACACAGTGATGCAATTCAGTGTCGGGTAGATTTTAGCATATAGGCAGACCTCAATGGCTGGACTAGGAGGAGAAATTTTTCAATGCACACTTGGCAATGATGGGCGGGGGGCTGCAGGTAAGCAAGGGCGGGGTGTGATAAGATTCTCACTAGGCAATTCCAAAGCCCCACTCCTTTGTAGATTCAAGATTATCATTTTTTTAAAAAAATCTGTGTCTGAAACAAAAAAGGTCACACTGCGTATTAACATTTTTTTTCAGTGCCAGGTGAAGATATTCCATGTCTCCAGGCATTTTGCGCTTGAGATTATTTTTGAAATTTTGCCCTATTTCGCTTTGCATTTACCTTTAATCTAATTTGTTTACTTGCTGTTTTTAAACTGGATTTGTAGGTTGGATGAATTCACATGAGTCGTACTTCTGGCATATTTTGATGAGGGGCTATTGAAAAACATTTTAAATCAATAAAATGAAATGTATGCTTTGCGAAAGCTCTATCTAGTCATGTTGTTATCAACACATAATTCTCACCCTCTCTCTCTCTCTCTCTCTCTCACACACACACACACACACTTTAAGGAATATGTGCCTTTGACTCACACTCCTCTTACAGAGGCTCCTTGGAGTCTCCCTAAGGTTGGGTTGATGTAGCAATGCCATGGTAGCAAGCCATCATTGGACGTGGAGAGCCGTCAAATGGCAAACCACCTATAGGCGAACAGTCCCCAGGTCCAGGCTTGCTGAAGCTTGGATTTGGCAAGCCCATCAAGATATCGTTCTGAGCAGTAACACATGCAAAAGGCATACCTGTGGGTGGAGGGTGGATGAAGGGTGGTATACAAATGTAATTATTATTATTAATAAGATGGTTAGATCCTTGCATGTGGTGGGAGCAGAGTTGTGGAAGTCTCTTTGCAGTCAGGAGTTTCATTCAGCGCTTGATAGCTTTTGCTGGCACCTGAACACTTGAATTGCCTTCATTGGAAAACAGTGTATGAGGTCATACAAAGGTGCTGGTGTGTGTTTGTGTGTCATCTGTGAACACCACCCTCACTGCTGCCATCTGGTGCTGCTGCCACAGCCATTAAATGGTGAGCATGCATTTCCGCTAAAAGGATGCATGCAGCTTGAGTGTCAGGGCTGATTGACACATGCCTTGCACATGGGACCTTGTATTGTTGGATAATTCAGGCTGAACATGTGAACTGTCTCCTTTAGAAGGTCGTTCTTGAGGGTGTAGGAAATAAGTGGGGGGAACCATGCAAAGCACCTTTGAGCTCCTTGGAGAAAAAAAAAGTGGGAAATGATAATATAAATAATAATATCAACTGCTGGTGTCAGGTTGAGGACTCTAGCTCCTGTATGCCTAGCAAACAAAGAATGAGCTAATAGAGGGAGAAAGTTACCAGTCTCTAAGATGTGCTAGTTTTTATTATTATTTTCCTTTCTTTTAACATGGGGAAGCTTTCAAAAGTGGCATCCCCCCCCCAACTGTGGTCCATCACCTCAACACCATCATATATGCAGAACCAGTCTATGTTGCAGTAGAGGCTGAACATGCAAGTAGGTTTCTCTGGATCAGGGTCATTATAGTCATTTAAGCTGAATTGGTCCTTCCAGCAATCCAAATCATGGTTGGTGTTTGATGGATGGGAAAGGGGAGGAGAGAAACACTTGTAAGTCCCATTGAAATAAATGGGGCTTAAAAGTGTTTCACGTCTGTCTGGAATGTGCTCAAGATGTTTTAACATGTTGCTAAGTTGACTGCCTTAAATTCACCAATCTAGACCTATTTTTTTAAAACCGTTTCCAAATATTAGTACAGTACCAATGATCCACTTGCTTTTAATACATTGCATTGGGGTTGTGGAGGGGAAACAACCGCTTTGAATATTTCAGCAAAAGTGTCCCCCTGCGTTTCAGTAGAAGGCATAAGCACTTGCTAAAATCTCTCCCACTGAAATAAACGGGACTCCCAATGTTCCACGTTGGCATGATTGTACCGCCGTGGGTCTTACTGTTATTTAAAAAAAAAAACCACAAAAACTTTATTTGAGAACACATATATAGAGTTATCTTCATTGGCATTTTTTATTTTGCAGATAATAGTAAAGAATAACCATTAATAAGTATAATCATTAATTAAAAAAAGCACAAGTAAACTGTGAGTAAGTACCGAGTAAACATAAGGTGTTGTAAGAAATGTAAGCTTCATTTCTCTACATTCCAAATTGTGAGAGATAAATGCTTTTGGAGGAGGGAATCAAAATTCGAGTTGTACAGAATTCATTTTTGGCTCTGAAATAGACGCGGGAGTGCTGCTCAGCTCGAAATACGTCCCGAGTGAATTGAAGGAACGCGCCACAATTCCGGCCCCCGGAATTGTAACTCCTTCGGGCAGAGATATCTGGCATCGTCAGATTAAATCCCAGCACGTTATGCTTTCTAGAACCGCGGATCGGGTCCATTGGAGAGAGAAAAACCCAGTTCCAGTTCCATTTGTATCATCGCTTGTGGCGGGAGAAGAGATCACAAACCAGCAGTCCTCCCCCAATTTACTGAAAGCAAGGAGGTCTTTCGTTTTAAGTTCCTAGTGGTTTATTTTTTTTAGACACTCTTCTTCCTTAGACCTCAGATGTGAATAAAGGCGAGGAGGAAACGCAGACTTCACGGTATTACATTGCAAGGGGCTTCTGTACCCCGCAATGAATCCATCGCGTTGCGTTTTTTGATTCATCGGACGGAAACGCATTTTGAAAATAAATTTGTTAATTTTTTAAGGTGGGCTCCGAGGCTCCTTGTTGATGCAACAGACAGGATAGCGCGGCAGGGAATCTTGAGATCTGTTTTCATCCGGTCCCACGCAGGATATGTGGCTGTTCCCGTTGCTTGCGGATCAATACTCTGTTCACAAGCGAATTAAACAGAGAGCACTTGGGCTGCAGCCGGTTTAAACCGGTTCAAACCGCAACGCAGACAGTCCGGATTAAAACAGAATTGGATTGCAGTTTCAGCAGAGCTTCATTTTCATTTTTATTATTAAAATCTCTGGAAGGAAGAGGTCTCTTGGATTAAAATTCCGGCCCGAATGCGGGTCGGAGTTGCAATCAAATACCCGCTTGCGCGAAAGGCTGGCCACAGTGGGATTTGCTTCCGAGCCATAGGATCGGTCTGCGAGGCTGCAGTTCTGTACGCCTCCGGATAGGCTGAACCTTTGCATGTTTGCAAGGAAGTGAACCAGGGCTTACTCGCAGGTAAATGTGCATTTAAAAAAATGTCCTGTACTTGGCAAAAAAAGACTGCAATCCAATACATACTTACCTAAGGGTAAGTCCCATTGAACTTAGTGGGACTGACTTCTGCGTAATAGAACCACGCTGTAATATCCCTTTGAACCCAGTGGATCTTTCCTTCTGGGTCACAACTGCAGAGGATTAGTTGTAAATTGGAAATGAATTCGTCCTGGTTTGAATGAAATTTCCCTTCATAATTCATCAGTTCATTAGGTTTGGGATGTAAGGGCTAGGGGGAAGACAAGAAGCAGATCTAAAGTTGTTTGTGTGTTTTAAAACAGGACTTTGAAATATTCCATATACAGACATATACGTGTGTGTGTGTGTGTGTGTGTGAGAGAGAGAGAGAGAGAGAGAGAGAGAGATGTTGTTATAAATATTAGCATAAAATGGCAAATATTCAGGATCCGTTTCACCTTTGTTTTCAGCTTCCTTGCTCCTTTGGCCTGGGAAGGGAAGCGGCGATCCTCGGATGCAAACGCCCCGGCCGCCGATTGCGCGGAACCGGAGGAGACACCCGAGGATGCGGGATAGAATTCCGCAAGGGAGAGCTGGAACTGGGCGCGCCCAGGTGCTGGGCGGATCCTTTCCTTGTGCAGCCCGATCCTAGGCGTCGTTACTCGCCAGCAAAGCCCCTCTCGGTTCAGAGGGAAACGACCCTCAAGTTGTGTAATTTAAAAAAATGGATAGGATTGCGGGCAGGGCCAAATCCTCTTCCCTCGTGGGCGTCTTTTGGGAGGGAAGTTCTCCCGGGCTGGGGGCTGCAGGTAGATCTCTAAGCAGGTTATGCACAGCTGTTAGGATCACAGATTTACACGGGGTGGGTGGGCTCAAGAGAGTATAGGTGGAAGCAAATTAAGACGGGTTTGAATGGAGGGATTTCGCAAATCCTGCTCCAGAGACATGATCGGGAGTCAGGGATATTCTTCCCAACGCAAACCGTGAGATTTGTTCTGCATGGGTATGTAGACCGGGAAGGAAAGGCCACCGTGCGGCGGAACCTCCTCCCAAGTAGCACATCTATCTAATCTATGTGAAAAATTCGAGCCAGTGCGGGCAATACAATAATAACCTTATAAAATACTGAAAGTATGTATGGCTACTATTTGCGATACGTTTATTAGTGTAGTTCCTATAATAAACATCTCTCTGGCTCGCTACCCCGATAGTGGGGTGGCATCTGAACTGTCGGAGGTCGGAAGAAGCCTCTCGGTGAGTGGGGAAAGAGGCCTTGCATCTTAAATCCAGGCCAATCATTTAGGGACCCAATCCACCGGCGAGAGAGGCTCCTGCTGACACCGGTGGATGAGCCCCCACCCCGGCAGATCGAGCCCTCAGAGAGATGTACAAGATCTGTCTCCTCTTTCCTTAGACGCAGCCTCCCCGCACCCGCTTGCTTATCACATAAGCTGCAACTTTCAAAGGCGAGGAGGCGCTTTATTAAAGCCAGGCTGGGACGCGCGCGAGGGGCGAGGACTCCGGTGAGGCCCAGAAGGCAGCGCGAGTCCTGGGCAACGCAGCCCCTTTGGGATGGAGGTGTGCGTGTTAGCTATGGGGCCAGGAGGCCATGGCTTTTCAGAAGCGAGTCTCCCCACCCCTCCTCCAGTTTCTGCGCCATTCCTTACACTAATGACGCACGAGGGCTGCTGCCTGTGTCCGCCGGATTCCACAAGGCTCCTCGCTGTTGCCTCGCCGGAGCAGACTCAAGGCCACGGCATTTACTCAAGAGTATTTACTGGAATTAAAAGGGATGAGGGTGGCTTGTGTTCGCGCCTGCGCAGCCGAACCTATGCACGCTTTCCTGGCTGAATTCAGCGAGTTTTCTCCCAGGTAAAGGCGCGTAGAGGTGCAAGCTAAAAGCTCTCCTCCTCCTTTCTCTTTTCTTTCATTTTCGACGGGCAACAACAGGAAGCAGAGGCTGCCCTGAACCAGGGGGAGATGTACCCACCTCCGTTTTCTGTATCCTTGTTAAGGAAGTAGGAAGGGCGGCAGCTCGGTGGCCCAAGCTGCGATTTGCTGCAAAGGTCCTAGGTTCAATCCCCGCATTTATGATGGAGCAGCTCAGTCGGTAGAGTATGAGACTTTTAATCTCCGGGTCGTAAGTTCGAACCCCGCGTCGGGCAAAAAGAGTTCTGCATTGCATGGGATTGAACTAGATGACCCTCGTGGTCCCTGCCAACTGTACAATTCTGTGATTTGCTTACGTATATATTTGTTAAATTTATATGCCACCTTTAGGCACAGCGGGGCTTTTATTTATTACTTACATTTATACCCCACCTTTTTGTCCCAAGGAGTGGAGTACATGGTTCCCCCGCTCTCCCCACAGCATCCCTGTGAGGTGGGCTAGGCTGAGAGACAGGGGGTAGCCAAAGGTCAAACCCATGGAGCTTCATGGCCGTGTGGGGATTTGAACCCTGGTCTGCTAGGTCCCAGCAACCCGGCATTACACCACGCTGGCTCTCATCACCAGGAATGTCGTCAGGTGGACCAACAGTCTGACGCAAAATAGGGCAGATTCCTATTTAAATTTGCCTTTTGGTCAGAAACATGTGGACCAAAGCGCCTGCTTTGCCCGGAAAAGTTCCCAGGTCCGACCTCCAATTCAAAGTAATTCATTGAATCTGTACCCCGCCTTTTCTCCGCTAGGAGCCCAGGGCGGCAGAAAGCAACAATATATTTCAAACAATTTCCAGTGCTGGTTGAGAAAGCTCTAGATTTAAACGGCTTGTTGAAAGAGGAAGGTTTTCAGGAGGCGCTGGAAATACAACGGGGATGGCGCCTGGCTAATATAGTTTCAAAGGGTTAGGAAGCCACCACCACCAAGGCCCGGTTCCTACATCAGGCAGAGAGCAGACCTCCAGGTGAGATGGATTCTGCAAGAGGCCCTCACCGGCGGAGAGCAGTGATCAGGAGAGTATATAAGGGGTGAGGCGATCTCTCGGGCATCCTGGGGTCCCAAACCGTATTTGGCGTTATGCGCCCAAACCAGCACATTGAACCTAGCCAATCGGCAGCCAGTGATGGCAAAGGGTTTTTCTGAAGGCTGCTTGTGGCATAGTGTTTAGGATTAGTGCTAGGACCTGGGAGACTAGGGTTCAAACCCTCGCTCCTTAGGCTAACCTACCTCTCAGGGTTGTTGTGGGGATTAAATGAGGAGGTGGGGCGGAACCAGGTGTGCTACCTTGAGCTCGTTGGAGATTACGGCGCCATACAGATAAGCAGTTCCGAGCCGAGGTGTCCCTGTGGTCTGACGCGGTATATAAGAACGGACTCCTATTTTCCTAGACGCTCGACAATGCGCTTCCTTTCGGATGCTGCGCTCTATTCTAATATTTACGGCCCTCGCTCGCTCCATTGAGGAACTGGAGGGGCAGCTGCGGAGGGAGAGAGCGCGGGAGATTGCGGAGCGGGGGGGGGGAGGAGGAAGGCGAGAGAATCAGGACGGGTGACGTCAGCCTCAGGGAGCCAATCGGCAGCGGGCGAGTGGGGCGCGAGTGTGAAAGAATGAATGGGTCGTTCGCTCCTCCGCCTCCTGCCTTTTTCTCTCAACGGAGGAGCTGCGGGCAGCAGGGAAAGTGCTGGCCAGAGGCCGGAGCTGCGCGGGTCCCTCTCCCGCTCCTCAGCGCGCGCAGAATCCGCGCTCTCGCTCGGCCGCAGCCTTGCTCTTCGGGGGATCGTGCCTTTCTGGGCGGAGGAGGAGAAAGGAAAAGGAGCGCGGGAGTCTGGGTGGGGGTCGTGGTGCCTGGGACCCCCAGGCGCAGCGGGATCCGACGCCCATCTTCACCGGAGCGAAGGCTGCGCTCGGCTTTCCCTCCGTCCGCGTAAGTTCAAGAAGCGAGTTTCTTGCTGGGACCCGGGCGGCGGGTTTCGTTTCGTTTCATTTCTTTGCGGTGGCGGATCTGCGAATTTTCTAGCTAAGGCTGCCTCCGTTTGGGCCGCGAAAGTGATCCTATAGCCCCGTTGAATTGGATACGATTTACTTCGGAGCAGGCATGGCGAGGATCGCGTTGCAGCGCCAGGAAGAGGGGGCTTCCCTCCTGCCCAGATCTTCACACCCTGCCACGTTTTGGCAGAGGCTCTATTAATTGCTTGGAAATCTATTTTTGCACGATTTAAAAAACAAAACAAAATTTCTTTTTGCTATGGTTCATGCCTCCCCTCCGCGCCGCCCTGGGGTTCGCAAAGGATGGAGAGCGGCTTGAGAATATATGGTATAAATATAACTATAAATTAGACTGTACTCTCACAGGCGAAAAGAGGGCCGCCCTTGCGCGCTCGGGAAAAGGCTTCTCTGCCTTCATCCCGCTCCTCCCAAGAGCAGCCTGAATCCTGCGCAAGGTTCATGATTTAACCGATGGGTTCCTCTGGTCCCGGGTCTGGGGGTCCTTGGTTCAAAAGAGCTGGCAGAGTTTTCCCGTACCTGGATAGGCAGCGCTGAGAAAGGAGGATCAAGGCTGCTCGGTGTCTGCGATTTTAGCTTCTAGAAACCGCAGGAAGTAGGTAACGACTAGCTGGCTGAAGACATGCACCCTGAGATAGAGACCCCAGGAAACGGGGATAGCCAAGCTTAAGAAAGATAGGAAGCTGCTGCCTCATCCCGTTGGTCCACCCATTTCAGCGCTGTCTTCACTGACTGGCAGCGGCTCTCAGGGGTTTCAGGCGCGCGCGCGCGCGCGGGGGGGGGTGTCTTTCCCCCAGACCTACCTGGAGATGCGGGGTGGGGGCTGGCCTGAACCTGACACCTTCTGCATACAAGTAGATGCTCTTCCCCTGAGCTACGGCCCTTGGCCCTTTCGTGTGAACACGCAAGTATACAACAATGTTAAGTTTTCCCCATCATCCTTCCTTTTAAAAGTAAACGCAAGTAGTGTGTGCCTCTGAGAAACCGGGGAAGTAGCAGCACGGCTTAGCAGAAGTGTTTTTAAAATTTAAAGAGAGGGGAATTTCGCACTTAAAAAAAAAAAAGCAAGCACCCCGATAAAGACTGAACTTGTTCGGTAGCTGCAGGGTGTAAAATGACCGGGCGGGGGGGAATAAAATGGATTATTGGCAAGGAGACAGATTTCTTCCTCTTGGGCCCGGCCCTTTTCTGTGGGGCTTCATAGATGGAGGTTTTCTATTTGGGAGGGAGGGAAGAATTGTGACTGAAGCCCTGGCAACATTTTGAAAAGATGAGATTTGGGTGGTATATACTATCTGGAGGGAGAAGTAGTTCTAGGTTTGTTTTTTAACCAACCGTTTTCCTGAGTGGTGTGACCAGCCACAGAATTGTTTTGCAAAAGCAGCCAGCAAACTGAACAAAAAACAGCCCTCGACCTTTTTTTTTTTTTTTTTGGCTGGGTTCTCCCCCCCCCCCCCCTCAGTGGCAGAGTCAAAGATGGGGCATGATCTTTGGGTTTGTAAATGTAGCCGTGGGGATGTGTTGATGGATCTTGCAAAGTTAAAGTAGTTAGACTAGATAACCTCTGGATTCTGTTGGCATGTTTGATGCTGCACGTTTGCGGCTATGCTGGATAAAATGAGATCCTCTGCGTGCTTCACCAGCAGAATCCACACGCCTCCGGTTTTCATTTTGGCTAAATAGGCTGCAATCCTATGCACACTGACCTAGGTGCAAATCCCACTGGCCTCCTTGGGACTTCATTTATTTAGAAGATTTCGTACCCTTTGCCATAACGTTCTAGGGCACATTGCAGCATACAGATGTAAAAACAGGCAAAACCATTACAGCTGTAAAGCAAATATACTAATGAGTAGGATCATGCCTTCAGACTGCAGTCCTATCACCACTTACCTGGGTGTACATTCAATAGGATTTCCCTCTGCATTGACATGGTTAGGTTTGCGCTGTTAATTTTATTTCCTTTGGCACTTCCTTCCTATGTGTTCAGATGTGTGATGTACATTTAAATGGGGGAAAGGAGGCCAAACCATGATGTTTATAATACAACCTGCATGAAATAATGTATAAGTTTAAATGAGGTTTAAATGAGATCCTCAATTGAAATTTTCCTGGGAGGGGTGTGCGCATTAATGTACTGAAGTTTTTATTTTATTTAAACTGTATTTTTATTTAGCTATATATATATTTGCATTTCATTTCCCCCTATTTCACTTTTTATATGCCCTTTCCCAACCATGTAGGTATATGTTTGCATATAACCCAAGAGAAACCTCCTTGCGTCTGACAGTGGACAGTGTTTTGCAAAGGTTTTGCCGTAATAAATGTGTTCATTTTTACGGGGCCACAGCACTTTAGCTAAAAAAGAAAGAAGGAGAAGAAACCCTCAGCCTTGTAGACAAAATCCAGCACAAACCCTCACAATAGTTCATATTTTCTGGGGCGCTGTCCTTTGGGGTTGAGAAAAATGAAATGGTGGCAAATGGATGGGTTTATGTGTTAATACATTTATCCCCTTCCTTTTTTCCTCCCAACCAAGAGACCCCAGAAAGAAAGACCTGGAGGAGAAAGGGAGGTCTGTTCCTTCTCCTGGCGCTGCTGCCCTTGCTGGCGAAGTAGATAGCCGGGGTTGGTTGTTATCTTTGGTTATCTAGCTGTATGAGTGGGGTCAAGTCTTCATAAAGCTAGATAACCGAAAGTAAAAATAACCCCATTACACGCCTGAGGAGGAGAAGAGAGAAGACTTTTAGAAAAGCAAAAGGAAAGATCTCTAAGAAAACAGAGACCGAAACAAAAGCCCTCTTGATGCTCAGGCAGTGATTAGAAGACGTGGAAACAGAAAGAAAGAGAAAATCTCATTTCTGGATGCTAGAAGCTGGAGGTAAGCATTCTGAATTCCCAAACCCATTTCATTTTCATCCTTGGAGTAGCTGTGCTTAGATGCAGCTGTGGAGTAATGGCCACACGAGGCCTGATGTTTGATGATGTTGTGTAGCTAGATCTTGCTTTGCCGTTGTTATTCAGACTGCTGTGGCCGGCGGGTGGGGGAGGGAGCTCCCTGGCCCTGGCTTCCTCCCCCACTGACAGACCCCTTTTGCTGACTTTTCATGTTCCATGGAAGCTACATTGCAAAGGTGTAATGGGTGGCACATCTGTAAGGAGCACAGCACAGCAATTACTAGGATTCCATGTATCATGGAGAATTCCAAAGTGGTGCATGGAATAAAATCCACAAAATGCCAATAAAACATCATAACGCATTGATTCGAATGCATAATGAGAGAGGCATAATGGAAAGCCTGTGTGAACCAAGTAAGTGCCAAACACTTTGCAGTGCACATGCCTATCTAATATTATAGACATGTGTGAGATTCTTTAGATGTGATTTCTCCTTTGCAGGGGGTTAAACTAGACTCTACAGTTCTATGAGATTGCACTGTAAGTAAATGCTAAAACATAGAACATGATGGGTTTAGTATGTATTTGCTTTTCAGGCTCTTCTCCTTAGCTACCACAACAACGAGCACATTTCTAGTAACAGGCCTGTTAGTGATCATTGCCATAGTGGCACAATTCTCTCCTGTAGATTTTGGAGTTGAGAAATGAGCTGGCTTGATTTGCCTCCATTAGTCGGCTTTGACCAGAGATCCCATTGGGGAAAGTGCTTCTGCCATAGGCAGCTTGGCCCTGTATACCTGAAGTAGCGTTTCCACCCCCCCCCCCATTGTTCAGCCCGGACACTGGGGACCAGCTCCGAGGGCCTCCTGGCGGTTCCCTCCCTGCGAGAAGTGAAGTTACAGGGAACCAGGCAGAGGGCCTTCTCAGTAGTGGCGCCTGCCCTGTGGAACGCCCTCCCATCAGATGTCAAGGAGATAGATAATTATACAACTTTAGAAGACATCTGAAGGCAACCCTGTATTGGGAAGTTTTTAAAAAATAAATGATTTTTTAAAAATACATAAAATATAATAAGAATCGATTTATTCAATAGAACAAGAATATTTAAAAAAGCAGAAAAAAGTAAGGAGAGAGAAAAGGTGGGGATATGTATACATCCCTTTACCATACAGTTGTACCTTGGATTCCAAATGCCTTGCGAGTCGAATGTTTTGGCTCCCGAATGACGCAAACCGGAAGTGAGTGTTCTGGTTTGCAAACATTCTTTGGAAGCTGACCATCCGGTGAGGTTTCCGTAGCTTCCGATTGGCTGCAGGAGCTTCCTGCAGCCAATCGGAAGCCACTCCTTGGTTTCCAAATGTTTTGGAAGTCGAACGGAGTTCTGGAACGGATTCCATTCAACATCCGAGGTACCACTGTATTTATATCATATATATCCTGTCATTTATCCACATGCAGAGAGGAAGAGCCTCTCATCTGCCAGCTTTTAGAAGACACCTGAAGGCAGCCCTGCCTAGGGATATTTTAAATATTTGATGCTTTATTATGCTTTAAGATTTTGCTGGAATCCTCCCAGTGGCTGGGGCAACTCAGTCAGATGGGTGGATGATGATGATGATACTTTTTAGACAAATGGTCCATTGGTCCATTTAGCTTGGTGTATAATCCCAGCCTAATTCCTGCTTGGAGGTGGCATCTGGAACCATCACCACGGGAAGAAGTTACCCTCAGCCTTCCTTCCTTCCAGCTTTTCACCAGCCTGGAGGAAGGAGCTTCTGCTTCCCAGGGACAGTTGAAGTATGTCAGGAAGAGAAGACAAGGAGATCCTGGAGGAGCCAGTCAGCAAGCATGCAGTCAGGGCTGGCGTCAGACAAAGGCACTGTGGGGCACCTGCCAGCAGAGTGGAGGAAGGGCCATAGCTCAGTGCTTTGTATGCAAAAGGCAGGTGCTGCTTGTCAGTGTAGACAATACTAAGTTAGATGGTCAGACCTATGTATAAGGCCATTCCCTATGTCCCTAAATTTTTTATGAGGTTCTTCTAATTCTCTCTTGGTCTCTTCTTTCTCGCTGACCTGGATTATCCCAAGAAGTTGCTCCTATGGGGAACCTCGTATCACCTCTGCATTCTTCTGACTCTCTTCTACAAGGAAATATTGGACTTCCAGCTGTCGTCTGCATTCCCTGGAATTACGGTCAGTATGGTTTCCCCAGTCATTTGGAAAGATTGTTTAGCTTTGGTGGAGCAGAACTGGGAAAGAATAATTATTACTGGTGCACTTTTACAGTGAATCTTGCCACCCTTATACAACAGAGGAGTGAGTTTTCTTAATTTTAAAAGAAATTTTAAACTGAGTAGCAGTTCACACAAAATAGGCAGAAGAGGGAATAATTCTCCATGGTGTGTGTGCACACACAAAAATACATATGTGGAAATAATTATTTAATCTTAGAATTACTGTTAGTTCTTCCTTATAATAATGAACACATTAAAAACTAAGAAATCCTATAATATTTTGTAGTGCAGGGATTTGAATGCTGTCCCTCCTGCCTCTTGATTTAGACTCCAAATTCCTTAATTCCTTCCCCATTATATGCCCATTCAGCGGCTTCAATCTGCAGAACTGGCAGTGATACAGATGACACATAATACCAATTCCACATTTGCAAGAACAGTTTTGTTTAGACAAACCCACCCAGATAATATAGGATGTTTTGATCTGTTTTTAGTTTATCAGTGTTTTTAATTTTTTAGACGTTTTAAATAGTTGTCTTTAGCTGTTTTTACTGTTAATTTTACTGTCTTATTCTTTTTGTAAACTGCTTTGAGGTGCCACCAAAATCTGTTTGGATCAGCTTTCCCCCCTCCAGAGATTTTGGACCACAACTCCCATCAACCCCCAGCCAACATGGTTGTGCTGGCTGGAACCATGGGGCAACATGGCTGTGCTGCAAGAAGCTGATGGGAGTTGCAGTCCAAAACATCTGGAGGGCACACGGTGTGGGGAGGAGGCTAAGCTAGTGGATGTAGGCACATGGAAGTGAAATTTTAGATGGTAAACTCCATCCTCAGGACTTGGGGGTGGGGAATCATGCCAGGATCAGAGGCTGCAACAAGTGGTCTTTCCCCTCCCGCCTCCTGCAAAAAGGCCTTGTGTCTCTTTCTAAAGCTGTTGTCCGAAGCATGTTTTAGGGAGGGGAAAAACACTACTGAAAACAGTGGGGTGCTTGCAGTGGACATTGGGCTAGGAGTGGAGTGGGTAGTGGTGGTGGGTGTAATAAATCCAATACAGGAGTCGATCTGGGGTTGCACATCAGAGGCTGTTGCATGATTCATAACACAGTCCACAGTTTGCTGATGCTCAAGAGTCACAGGTCGAAGTGCCTTTGCTTCGGATGGGAGGAGCTCTTTATGCTAAAGAACCCAGCTGAACCCCAACCAAAGAGGCAGTGCAGGCCAGGGTAAAGGTAAAGGTACCCCTGACCGTTAGGTCCAGTCATGGACGACTCTGGGGTTGCGCGCTCATCTCGCTCTATAGGCCGAGGGAGCCGGCATTTGTCCGCAGACCGTTTTTCCAGGTCATGTGGCCAGCATGACTAAGCCGCTTCTGGCGAACCAGAGCATCGCACAGAAACACCGTTTACCTTCCCACGGGAGCGGTACCTTTTTATCTGCTTCACTTTGACGTGCTTTCGAACTGCTAGGTGGGCAGGAGCTGGGACCGAACAACAGGAGCTCACCCCGTCGCGGGGATTCGAACCGCCAACCTTCTGATCAGCAAGACCTAGGCTCTGTGGTTTAGACCACAGCACCACCTCTCAACAAAATTCGAGGGGCAAAATTTCCAGGATCATCAGGAAAAGCTCCCAAGACAGGGGTGGGGAACAGGGTCTGAATGCGGCCCTCCAGGCCTCTCTGTCTGGCCCCTAGAACTCTCCATAGACCACACTCCTTGCTGGTCCCATTGCACACAATTTTTCGGTGCTTCTGCCTGGCTGGAATGTGTTTCCGAGCTGTGATGATGTTTGCTTGCCTGAATGGACAGTAGAGGAGTGTGTGTAGAAACCTCTGGTTTTTGCATGGCTGGGATGGAGCCTTCTGCACAAAAGACAAGAATCTCATTTCTTGCTCTGCCCATGTTTGCTTCTGACGCCACCCCTAAAAGGTTGCTTGCAAAGGACTAAGGGTTCCCAACCCCTATTCTAAATGAAGCCCGGCTTCCCCCACCCCACACATATGCACACTTGGGATATCAGGGTCTGAGGTACAGGAGCAATGATATGAGTCTCTCTCAGGTTTCCCTGATGGTGCCCCTCTTCCAGATTGCTTCATGCAATGAAAACCAAGGGCTGTCCACATCTTGGCTTAATGTGGATTGTGAGCCCTTGCGCCTCTTTTAAATGCCCCTCCTCCATGAAGGTGTTTCCCTCCAAGTACTGCTGCACCACACTTTCTCCTCCCTAGAGCCAGAGATTCCCCATACTTTGGAGATCTGAACAGGAGAGCAACTTCAACTGCGCAGGGAATAGGAGGGGGAAGCAGTAGGGGGGAAACCTTCAAAGAGGAAACACAAATTCTCCCCTGAAAAGGAGATGTGAATAATTTCTCCCTTGGGCGGCAGAATACTTTGAGCCCTCCCTGTCATTGCTCCTCCTGTTCCAGAGCCCGTGCTGCTCCTGGATTCAGCAAGCAGTGGCAAGATGACCAGGTGCCCAACTTGGGCTGCACTGGGCTGGCATATGCCCCAACTGTCCCTGCTAACCTGAGGCAGTTCCTCTTCTGTGGTCCCTGCCCCTGGTAAATCAGTGCCCCAATCATGTCTCAGTTTGGCCCTTTGGGGAGATTTGGGACTGGAAAGTGCCTGTCATTAGGAGTTGCTGCTCTTGAGGTTCAGCCCATCACCCCTTCTCTCTTAAAAGGGGGGGACACACACACACACATACACCTATCTAGGTAGTAAATGTTGCAGGTGCTCTGGAATGACCGCCTTCAAGATGCATTGCAAGAGCGGTTCCAGAAAAGCAGCCATCTTAATCTCTTGAGACAATGCAAAAGAAAAATGACCAGTTGTACTCGGAAGCTGATGCTGTAGTAAATTTGTCAGCCTCCAAGGTGCCACAAGACCCTCTGTTGCTGTGGCAAGACAAACCAATTCTTCCTTTTAAGAGTGCAATTATAGTTAAGCTTACTAGCACAATGTTCAAGTGGGAAGTGAAATAGGGGATGGGTAGCATTCATTGCGCAAGGACAGTGTTTCCAGTTTCATCTCTGAAATGCTGGCGGTGGGGAGTGAGTTTTGCAGTGGAGGGATTCCGAAATAACAGGGGACAAAGGCAAAGAACAGGGAAGTTTGGTGTTAGCTCTCTGTCCTCGGTGCTGAATCTATTTCCTTAAAGCAATATGCCTCTGAATGCTGGTTGGTGGGAACCACAAGTGGGAGAGCATCATAGCTCTCAGGTCCTCCTGGCAGGCTTCCCATTGGGGCAGCTGGTTGGCGACTGTAGAAACAGGATGCTGCACTAGATTGACGCCCTTTGGCCTGATCCAGCAGGGCTTTTAAAGCAGTGGTTGGATGGCCATCTGTCATGTATGCTGTAGTTGAGATTCCTGCCTTGCAGGGGGTTGGACTAGATGACCCACGGGGTACCTTCCAACTCTATCTTCTATGATTCTATTATTCTTGCCAGTAACAGTGAGAGAGGGCCCTTGCTTCCATGCCCTGCCTATGGGCTTCCTGGAGAAATCTGACTGGGCGCTGTAAGAATAGGATGCTGGCCTAGATGGGCTTCTCATCTGATCCAGCAGCCTGGCTCTTATATCCTGATAAGCTATCAGAAGAGTGCATTTGTTTTGTAAACATTGCCAGTGCTTCTCCCCCAAATTCTGAGTCAGGGACCCCAAATCTGGTCAATGAGAGGAATGAAGCAAGGCCAGCAAAATCACAGAGAGTTTATTCTGCTTCCCAGATCCAGGTTTTCAAACGATTTGGGGGGGGGGGAATACAAGCATGGGAATTTGGAAGAGAGGCAGACAACTCCCCCACCCAGCTTCAGCTGCAAAGTAGGTCAGTTTGGTGGTGAAAAGTTGGCTCAGAGGCCCACTTTGCAAGGGGAAAAAATATAGAGACAGTCCCAGACAAAGCATGGGATGGTTTGTCTCCAAGAGAGTTCTGTAGCCTTAGAAGGAGAGGCCCTTTCTCTGCACAAGGTATGGATAATGTAGTTTTCACTTCTTGTCTTATGTCACACGAGTTGATGATCCATATGCCGCCCCTCATAAAGAATCTGTGGGAGTCAACATATATTTAGATTTTCCAGGTCTGGGCTTTGACTTGGAGACCATGCTCAGGTCTTTAAGAGGGAAACTTGAGAGTTGCCTCCAAGTTTCAAGAGAGCGAATGTGGCACATGAGTAATAGTTGATGTTTTGATCAGGACTGCGTTGGCATTGGGAGCTGGTTTGAGCATTCCAATGGCCAGTGCTCAGCACTACCCACTTTGGAGTCATTCATCATGACTGTAACAGGCAGCATTCAAAATGTACAGGCCTTGTGGAGTTAGCTTGGGGTACCCAAACACCAGTCTTTCATCTTCAGAAAGCTCAAGTGATCCGATTTTTCTCACTAGGAAAATGCATTGCCCCCCACAATGAAACACAGAAAGCAACTGCATGTTCTGAAGGCACTGACTGGACTTGAGGTTAAGCCCTCCAATTGTTTTTGGACTCTTAAGTACCTTGAAGACATCCTTGGACAAATAAGCTTGTGTGTGTGTGTGTTTGCACATGTGCCAGTATGAGGCACAACATAGCTTAAAAGAGGGGAGCGCTTGCAGGCAATGCAGGGATTTCAGGATTGCTGGCACACAATCCCATTTCATTGCCCCGATCAGCAGCTGGGCAGCTGCATTCTGCACTCACTGCAACATCTAGGCCATTTTCAAGCAGAGACACATTGCAGTAGTCCAGCTGTGAGGGTTGCCAGCCAGGGCATGGTTCACTGAGGCTAGGCAACCCCCACCTTCTGTGTTGCACAGTAAGCTCTGCTTAGTTATATTTGACCTGCCTGTGCAGAGAAGGGGTGGGAGGAGAACAATGTGACCCCAGTTTCAGAGCTGAGGGGAATTAAGGCACTGAATCACCTGGTGCAATGGTGGCTTAGTGGTCTAAGCACTGGCTTTGGGCATTCCTGCATTCCTTAGACCCGTCAACTCAAATTCTTCTGGATCTGCTGCCTCTCTTTAAATTTTAAGCCCATGAGATCAGCCCCAGCACACAAGGGCAACGGAGCAGTTTGGATGTTATGTGAAAGACCACCGGTTAGATGTGTGAGCAACTCCCAGCAACTGATATTTCAAGGTGTCCTGTTTCCAACAGGGGAGGGTAGGACATAGTCATTGTGACTTTCCAAGTTGGCGAAAGGTTGCTTTGATGTGCCTCAGGATGACGTGCCAAGTGGAGAAGAAGCCCTTGGCCAGCCCACCCTCTGTGGATTTAGGGTTAGCTTTTGGTGAACATGGAGCTGAGAAATGTAATCAACTATAGTTTTAATTGATTATTTGAGATTATTGATTATTTGAGTCAATTTTTCAGAAACTAGGTTAGCATTAGTAGCTTGTATTAGAGCAAGCTCCAAGGACAGGACATTCTGGGATGTGCATGGCATTGAATGGAAATGCTTTTCTCAACATTTGAGGGGTGGGGGATGTTTTGTGTGTGCGGTGTGAGTTAAGAACAGGTATATTTATTTATCTGAAACTAGTTTTTCCCCTCTTCTCCTTTTGGCTCCAGTAATGTGGGAGGGGAAAATAAAAATCTGGGCAGCCGGCTGCCTGAATTCATGTCCCTCTGTAAATCATCAGCAAAGATGATTCATTGTGGATCCTACATCAGTTAAATCACACATGTGCAGTTAAGAAGAGGTGAAGCAGTCTTCCGCAACCTTTTTCCTTCCAGATGTTTTAAGCTTCTACTCCCATCAGCCCCTGGGGCTGTGCTCTCAACAACCCCGGCATCTTGGTGGCTTGGGCTGATGGGAACTGTGGTACAAAATATCTGAGAGGAACCAGATTAGGGAATGCTCCTGTAGTGGCATGGCTGCAAGTGGAGTCTACTACATTCAAGGCCCCAGACGGACATGTGCGAGATTTATTCCCAGAAGAGGTAGAGAAGGCCACCAATTTAGATGGCTTTGCAAGCGGGTTAGACAAGTTCATGGAGGGATGCTGTGATGGCTATATGCTCCCTCAACTGCTGACATTCAGAGCCTTACAACCCCCAACTTCAGGGAGGAAGCACAAGGGGGGAGCAGGCTCTTAAACTTAGGTCCTGCTTGGGGGCTCCCCACTGGGGCAGCTGGCTGGCCACTGTGAGAGCAGGATACTGGGTCCCCTTTGGCCTGATCCAGTAGCCAGGCTCTTCTGATGTTCCTATACTCAAATTCGACCTTGTGACCTGCCTGAGGCATCATCCTGATTCATTATGGCCGTCTCAGCCTGAAGTGGCAAATATTTTGGCTTTGGGCGATCTTAGAGATACAGTTCTGCTGTCAGACCTGTCGCCCTGATTATGCCCTGGCTGTTATTAGATGTGATGTTGGCAGAGCACCTGACATTGGCCTGGGGGTGTTTTCTGGGGGCCTTAAGCCTGCCTGGATCCTCCTGGTGATGAAAATTCAAGTTGTAGCGTGTCTAGAAACCATGACTCAGCAGCATCCCCAGATCACCCACAAAACTGCATTTGTTCAGCTTGTAAAGTAAGCAGTTGCGAACAATATTTGTTTGCAGAGGGGTAGGAAATAAGGTGGCTTGTGTAAGCAACTGTTCCATTGGAATTTGGGGAGGAGGGGAAGGAACATTAAATCAGTTGCTGGCCTCTGAATCCAGAGATTTCTTTGAATCTCAAGCTTAATTTTTCTCTGTCGTACAAAAGCACATTTGAAATTACATGTAGAATAATGCATAATATAGCCTTATCTATAGTCTGAAGTACTTCTGGAGTGATAAAGAATATTATATATTGGATTTTATGTTAAGTTTAGTGAGATCCTGAGGGCAGCAGGATAAGACAGGTCAGATATTTGTATAATTTATTATTATTACTTTTATAGCCCAACCTTCACCAAATGGTTCCAGGGAGGGTTTCAAACAGTCCCCCCAAGCTTATTTCATTGATTTTTCACAAAAAAGCATTAAATTGTTGTCCAGTATCATAAGTTGCGTTACCTAAACAATACAAGAGTGCCCTTATTTGGGCTTTGGACAAATCACTTACTTAAATAACTGTTCCAAATATTTTTCTGAGTAGTGGGCAATGGGAACTCGCTTTCATAGTCAATGACGTAATAAATTAATGGATGCTACTCCATGTCAAACTTGTCTCTTTTGGAAGTTCCTTGTGGAACTCTTCTGTGGCAGGTGAAACTTTCTGATAAGGCCACATCCCACACAACATTAAACAGGGCTGTTCTTAAACGGAGGTACCACTGTAGTTCTTTATGACCCTTAGCACTACTTGAGCTAAGGTCCAGGGCGGGGAATGCAAGTTCTAGGTTAGGCTGCAAGGATTGCTTAGGGACAATAGAAATAACTGTGAAAACATGGATCCAGAATTTTGGGTCAATAATACATTCCTGTCATAATATCCAGGCTTCCCATGGACACGAAAGGATGGAGGTGCTAGGAGATCCTGCTCATGCCTTTCCCTGCACAACTGTCTTGCCAGAAAGACCAGTTGGGTCCCCAAATATCTGGGGATGCTGCCACCACACACCCTATTAACCCTTAAAGCCCCCAGGCTGGGTGAATTCTGGGAGATGGTCTTCTGCCCCCTCCAGAGCCAGTGTGGTGCAGTGGTTAGAGTGTCAGACTAGGACCTGGGAGATGAGGGTTCAAATCCCCACTTGGCCATGAAGCTCCCTGGGTGATCTTGGGCTGGTCACATCCTCTCAGCCTAATGTATCCTCATGGGGTCATTGTGAGGATACAGTGGAGCTGGGGAGAGAACTTTGTACATCAGGCATAGGCAAACTCGGCCCTCCAGATGTTTTGAGACTACAATTCCCATCATCCTTGACCACTGGTCCTGCTAGCTAGGGATGATGGGAGTTGTAGTCCCCAAACATCTGGAGAGTTGAGTTTGCCTATGCCTGTTGTACATCATCTCAGGCTCCTCGGAGGAAAAGTGGAGCATAAGAGTTGTTGTTGTTATCATTGCTTTTATCTCCAGTAATGCCCACACTGAAAGGTCTTCCTGCTTGCGGTGATATCAGCGAGGGGCTGGCAGAAAGTCCCCCTGCTTCCCCTTGTCTTATCCTGCTAGCCACTGGCCTCTCTCGGAAGTGTGTGGGTGTGCTTGGCTCATTGAGCTGGATGCTCACTTGCATCTGGAAAACCTTGAAAGACGCTTTTGTTGAGACTGCAGGGTTTGGAGAAAGACGTGTGTGGATTGCGCTTTGCTAAGGAGCGTGGGTCTTGGGTAAATCCAGCAACTCTCCTCCATCTCAGCATTCTGCCTTCGGAAATGTTATTGTCTTCCCGCTCTCCCTCCCTTGCTTTCCAAGAGGGCGATTTAAGCATTCCTTTTCTTTTTCTTTTCTCCTCTTTCTTGGTGTGACTCTGCAGACCGATTTCTGCAGAAGGTAATTTTAAAACAGCAGCAGCAGCAGCAGCAACCACCAGGCTAGTGTATTAATTGAAAAGTGGACTCTTCTTTTCCACGTGTCTCGGAAATTTTAAAGCTCCAGGGAAACACCTTTTCTTTATTGTAAAATGCCCTGCGTTTATTGAAAAGTGTGCATAATATGAAATGCAAACTTTAGAAACAGCAAAAGGGCAAAAGCAGCAGCCATGCAGCAGAACAATGAAAACCGTAACATGCATGGAATAAAAATATTAAAAGTCCTTGCCACCAAAATGACAACAGGCAAGCACCACTGGAGAGTCACAGACTTGGACTAGTACCTTGAAAGGACAACTAGTCCAAACTCTACTTTCTCAAAAGATACCCCACTCAGCCTCAGCTTAGAGGCCTCCAGCCAGCGAGAGCCTGCCCAGCCACCCCCTCTGGCTGGGGGGCAGCATGGGTGTCGGGGCTCCAATTCTCTTCTGTCTTCCAAAACCACGAGGCACAGCTGCTTATCAAGAGGCAGGGGTGCCAACTTGAATAAAACATTGTGGGAGGGGGCAGGTAAGCCCCCCCTGCATAGTCGACCACATGGTGTGGAGCACGCACACCATTTGAATGACAATGCTCTTCAACTTTTTTGTGGGGTGGGCCCCATCAAATATTTTATGGGAGGGGGGCAAAGATCCCTCGGCCCCTAGGAGTTGGCTTCTGTGCCAAGAGGGGAGGGCTGACGGGGTGCCAAACTGGAATATTTTTAGCAGGTCCTAAAAAGAGTACAGTGAAGGGCGCCAGCTTGATCTCAAAAGGCAGGGAGTTCCAAATTTAGGTGCTGCCACACTAAACGATTGAGTTCTTATTTATTTATTTATTTTATTTATTTAAATTCTATACCGCCCTATACCCGAAGGTCTCAAGAATGCGGAATGAGTACAGTGGTATCTCTGGTTAAGAACTTAATTCGTTCTGGAGGTCCGTTCTTAACCTGAAGCTGTTCTTAACCTGAGGTACCACTTTAGCTAATGGAGCCTCCCATTGCTGCCACGCGATTTCTGTTCTCATCCTGAGGTAAAGTTCTTAACCTGAGGTACAATTTCCAGGTTAGCGGAGTCTGTAACCTGAAGTGTCTGTAACCCAAGGTACCACTGTATTATGTGGCACCTGTAGTGGTACCAGTTTCACAGATCAAAGTAGTCGAGTGGAAACATGTAGGGGAATGTACGGAATGGAGTCTGATTGGCTGGTTTTGTTCCCTTATGCACGAAGGCACACAGTGTCTCACAGTGGAACCCTGTTTGTGGGTATTCAGATGCATGTACCACTGTATTTGATGGGGCTTACTCCCAAGTCCATGTTCATAGCCACTTTCTGTGTGGCATCAGATTGGCTGCGTAGACCTGCACAATCTTATTTGCAGAAGTTGTTGCCAAAAACGGGAGGGGGGAAATAAACATTTCAAAGAAGGATTGCAATTTATTGAGGATACTTTTAGCTTGAGCTCCATCCTAAGATTTCAGGGTGGGGGTGCAACAGTTTTAAAGCCGACAACTGCAATTAAAAGAGCAGATTGAAAAAGCTGCAAATAGTTAAAATTGCAATAAACAAAAATAAAAATAAAAAGCCATTCGAGCTACCACATCTGCAGGAGTATCTCACAAAACTTCTTACAAATAGTTAGGTGTTTACTGTTACTTTCTGGCAACGGTTGGCTGTGCTGTGCAACCCCATTTGGACTACAGTTTTGGTATTGTTGAGCTGGGAAAGGTTCAGAAAAGGGCAACCAAAATGATCAAGGGGATGGAGCGACTCCTATGAGGAAAGGTGGCAACACCTGCAGCTTACTCGATTAGGGGGAAGATAGGTGAATAACATGACAGTGGGGTGAAAAAGTGTTCCCCGCCATCTCTCATAGTGAGGGTGTGTGTGAATCTGCCATTTTGGGTTTTTCCTCTGTTTTCTAATCAGAATTTCAACACTTCACATTTCCGCATCAGTTTGTGAATATTTTTTTTAAAAAGTCATATTGAAAATTCATGAGCATTTTTGTGCGAATTTCTTCTAAGAGACACAAGTTTGTGTGCAGTTTTGCCCTGTGCGCACACAGTTTTGTAAAGAAATTTCCCTCAATATAACGCATGTCATGTTATAATTTGTGTTGTTTACACCAACATATGCATTTATATGCACACCTTGCCCCAGTAAGTGTGTTTTTGTACTGGAGAACTGCACTATAAAATTCAGAGAAGTGCAAATTTCGAAGGGCGGTTGTTTTCTGGTTCTCTTTAGCATTTAGGAAAGCATGAATTACGTACGTTCGCCTTTAAATGTGAACCAAATTAACTTTCTCTCTCATCTCTCCTCATATTATCGTAATCCAGCATATTATCGTAATCCAATGAAGCTGAATATTGGGAGATTCGGGGTAGACAAAATGAATAACTTTTTTCGCACAGCACATAGTTAAACTATGAAATTTGCTTCCTTTGGATGTAGAGGGAGACACCAATTTGGAATAGTTTAGATGGGGTTCAGACGAATTCATAGAGGATAAGGCTATCAATGACTATTAGCTGCAGTGGCTGTGCTTACTACCCCCAGAATAAGAGGGTGACATGTTTGTTTGTATTTTATAATGATGTTTTTTAATGTAGGAATCCCAACTTGGGAGAAATGTGGGATATAAATACATTAAATGAACAAGCAAGCAAACAAACATACAAATTAATAAAATGAAACTAGTTGGAAAAAACAGTAAAAAAAAATCAAAACACATTTAGAACAAGCAATTAAAATACAGTTTGCCCTGGCAGCAGCCCGGTGGACAGCATCTTTTGCCTCTTGGTGTCCAAAGGCCTTCAAGAATGAAAAGGCATTGGTCTGCCAACAGAAGGATAACAAAGAAGGAACCCCACAATATGGGAGCAGCCACAGCCCCCCCCCTGTAATACTACCAACTGTTGCCCTTAGGAAGCTGGACTAGATGGGTCTTGGGTCTTAGGATTTTGGAGCAGCTTTTAAGCAATTTGGTTTGCCCACTGACAAAGGCTGGTCCAAGAAAAGATGATAGTTGACCATTTCCACTTGGTGGTGGTTGCCTTTGCCAATTTCCTGCTGAACATCTCTTTGTCATGGCGGGACTCGCATTTGAATCATAAATAGCTAGGTGCAAAATGGACGTTGGAAGAACCAGCTGCAATTTCAAGCACTTCAGGTAAACCTGCAGCAAAGGGCTATTGTTAAACTCAAAAGCTTGTCTCACAGGGAGGCAGTGATGGTCGTCATCCTGATATATGGCTCTTGCAGATTTCATCTCAGTGCCCCTAAAGGGACTGGAGAAATGATGTAAAGAGCAGAAGTGGGGGGGGGGAGAGAGAGAGAGAGAGAGAGCTTGGGAACCTGCAAGAATAAGGGCACTCATTTGTCAATTTGTTAATACCTAAAGGAGTGTCTCCACCCCCTTCGTTCAGCCCGGACACTGAGGTCCAGTGTTGAGTGCCTTCTGGCTGTTCCCTCACTGCAAGAAGTGAGGTTACAGGGAACCAGGCAGAGGGCCTTATCTGTAGTGGCACCTGCCCTGTGGAATGCCCTCCCTGCAGATGTCAAGGCAATAAACAACAATTTTACTTTTAAAAGACAACTGAAGGCGGCCCTGTTTAGGGAAGTTTTTAATGTCTGACACTGTGTTGTTTTTAATATTCGGTTGGAAGCCACCCAGTGGCTGGGGAAACCCAGCCAGATGGGTGGGGTGTAAATAATAAATTATTATTATTATTTTTATTATTATCAAGGCCTTGGGAAAGACAGACAAATTCATGGAGGTGTGTGCTATCAACAGCTACTCCCCATGATGGTTATGCTCTGCCTCCATGGCTGGAAGTAGCAATGCTAGCTGCTAGAAGCCACAGATGGGGAGAGGGTTCAGGGCCTGCTTGTGGGTTTCCCATTGGAGCATCTGGTTGGCCCCTGTGAGAACAGGATTCTGGACTAGATGGGCCATTGCCCTGATCCAGCAAGCTCTTCTTATGTTCTTATTATCCTGGAGTGGGAACAATATATACTTGCCTTTCCTTATGGGCAGAAACGTTTGTGGCTACGTTTGCCACCCTATCCTCTGTTCAAGGGGATTCTTTATCTGACGTAAAGAACTGTGGCTGGGTTATTAGTTATTTTTGTCCTCCTGGTGAGGAGGATGAGAGACTGTGCCCCCCTACCCCCTCAATTGGAAGAGGCTTGAAATCCCCTCCAGGTGGCAATGCGAAGCAGCCGCCAGTTCCCCAGCAAGAGCACATCACTCATTCAGTTGCACGGTCTTTAAATCCACCCAGTGCACCATTAATCCAGGCAGTGCTGCTCAGGCCATTTCTGGAATCCTTAATCCAGCAGGTGACTGGCGGGGATAACGGATTAGCGATGGCGTTCCATCCAAGGCTTCATCCTGCCGGGCTCTTGAGCCTCCATGGGTCCTGGGCAGCTGCCTGTCTCTACCAAATGTGGATGCCAGCCATGAGATGAAGAGCGGTGGCTAAAGCCAAGATGAAATCGCACAAGATGTGCAGGGTATAAACAGGGTGCTTCATATGAACATGAGAGGAGGCCGCTGGATCAAGCCAAGGGCCCATCTAATCCAGCCTTCTGTTCTCACAGTGGCCAACCAGGGGCCCCCAAGGGAAAACCAGTGGTGGGAGCATACTGGGTGTGGAATGAGCTGTCAGGTGAACACACCCTAAACCGTCTAATCTGTTTAAAAAGATTTTGATCAAATGAAAAGGTGGCCGCAGAGAACTGGGCAGCAGATTTTAGAGTTGTTTTTTAATGCAGCTACAGTGGTACCTCGGGTTACATATGCTTCAGGTTACATCCACTTCAGGTTACAGACTCCGCTAACCCAGAAATAGTACCTCAGGTAAAGAACTTTGCTTCAGGATGAGAACAGAAATCGTGCTCCAGCGGCACGGCAGCAGCAGGAGGCCCCATTAGCTAAAATGGTGCTTCAGGTTAAGAACAGTTTTAGGTTAAGAACGGACCTCCGGAACGAATTAAGTACTTAACCCAAGGTACCACTGTATTTGTATTCTCGAATGCCATCTCAAGAATCATTCCTTTTGTGTTTGAGGGGATGGGCAATGCCTCTCATCTACAGCAACTACCAGTTCATATCAGGCTGGATCCTGGTGCTGATGTTGAGTTGTAGTCCAAAACACCTGGAAGAGGAAGCAGGTTGGCTAAAGCAAGGACATCTCAAGAGGTGGCTAGGATCTTGGTCCACCTTATCCCTGATGCCTTGGGAATTAGCCTAGAGGTTGTCATGCCAGACCCTTCATCATTCCAAAGAAAAATCATATTGCTTCCGAAAAGATTGTCAGGCTCAGTTCCCGAAGAGGAGGGGGGAAAATGTAGGAGAAGGACGGTAACAAAATAGTGTTGCTCTATGTAGAATTATAGAATTGTAGAGTTGGAAAGGGACCCCATGGATCAACAAGTCGAACCCCCCCCCCCACAGTTAACGAATCACAGCTAAGGAAGCCCTGACAGATGTCCATCCAACCTCTGCTGAAAAACCTCCAGTGAAGGAGACTCCCCCACTTTCTGAGGTCGTCCATTCTACTGTCAAACAGCTCCTGCCCTCAGAAAGTTCTTCCTAATATATAGTCAGAGCCTCTTTTTTTATCACTGGAATCCATCGGTTTCAGGTTCTGAAAACAAGTTTTCTCCATCTGCGATGTGATGGCCGTTTGGCTGCTTTTTTGAGGATCATTGGCATCTTGGGTTTTAAATCAATGGTGGGCAAACAACTGCAGAACCCATGAAAGCAGCAAGGGAGGCACAGAAAGAATTGGGGGCGTCGAGGATGGAAGGAATCTGGTCTGAACACTGGAGTGTTCCAAACAGATCCTGATTTCCATCTGCAGAGATGTTGGAGGCCCTGAGACTCTAGCCTAGTTTAGACAGGACCAATTAGGCCTTCCATCACGATTGTTTGGTTTGTGTGCAATTTTAACGGTTAAACTGACGCGGTCAATGTTTGACCGCCAAGCCGTCCTGTCTTCTTTTGGTTGTGGCTACCATTTGAATTTGAGGCTTAATTTTGCTTTGTCTCTCTCTCTCTTTCTCTCTGCAGACGCATTTTAATTACAGAACTAGCCAATCCCAGGCCATCATTTTGTTTTCCTTGCCACTGCCCGGGTCCGTTATCATGTTCCACCTATGCGCTTGCGCATGAATCTCCCTTGGCAAAGCAGACTGCGGTGGGGAGGGGGGGGGGTAGAGAAAGAGGCGCTACCGCCTGCCTGGTGCGCCTTCCTAATGACCAGTCTGTTCCAGATTGGGAGTGGCAGGAGGAAGGGAGGGTACCTTGTGAGAGGCAAGCGGTGGTGGGAATGGTTTGCTCAGGATTTGGGGGGGATTAGATAATTCATCACAAGAGCGGCAGCAGCAGAACTCACGCCAAAGGCAGACACAAGCTCCTTTCACCACGATCATGGTGGAGAGCAAAGGCATTAACCCCCCCTCTCATTAGGCATTCCAAGCCCATCTCTTCTCCTTTTCTTTTAATAGTTAAACCTGATTTGCATGCATTTGCATAATGAACATCATTTGCATTCCCGGTTTGTTGGCTACCTCTGTGGGAAAAGTCAAAGCGGGCGATCTGGGGAGAGGGATTTCAGCAAAGACAAAAGGGAAGATTTCAGTTACCCCCCTTCGCTTGCTCCCCCCCAAACAGTGAAGAATTTAACACACAACCAGTTCCCCCCTGCCTCTTTGTGGAAGACAGAGAGGCCTGTCAGGATCAGTGTGTATCCTAGCATTTGTTACTGTCTCCCCCAACCACTTCCTGCAATCCTTCATCTCCTCCTGAGCTCTTTCCCCCTTCCTTTTGGTTCCTTCTGAGGGTGTGAGGTGAGAGAAAACAAACTGTGTGTGAGAGAAAGAAAGAAAGAGAGAAAGAGAGCGAACGAACCACCATTTTAGGTAGCTGGCATCTATAAAATGGCGGATCCCTCACACAGGTCTTGAGCAACATGACTGGTGATGTGTCTCAGATTTTGGTGGATTTGCACAGTTCAGAATTTACCTCATGAATTGTCCAGTGTGGGCCCACATACAAGCAACACTACATGCACCAACTCAATCTGCTTTTTAAAAGAAGATTATTTTGGTGTGGGTTGTTGTGGCTGGACGGTTTCACAAAACGACACAGGCACATCCGATTGTGTGATTGCCAGGCAAAGTGACACAAGCTACTAGCCTGAGCATTCTTGTCTATTTGCTATATATATATTCTTTTTTGAGATATGTGTTCTTTTTTGATGTTAGTCTGTACGTTGCACCTCTTCCAAAAGCAGAGTAGTTCTAGGGGAAGTAGTGCTCAGTTGTTGCTCACCAGAGGAGCATTTGAAGCTGCCTCATGCCAGGTCAGACCTTTGGTCCATATCCCTCAGTACAACTTGACACTGACTGGCAGTGGCTCTCTTTGGACCTGCCTGGAGGTGCTAGGGATTGAATCTGGGACCTTCTGTGGGCAAAGTAGATGCTCTACCAATGAGCCCTGGTTTTCCCCCAGGTGTTTCTGAAAACAGTATTTTGTTATGGGGAATAATGGAGTCTCCCTACAGACAAAGAACAATATTTAGTTTCTTAGTAGAAGAGGGCATGTGCTCTCTCCTTCACCCCTAACTCACACAGGGGGAATGGTTGAAAAGCAGTGCCTATGAAATTTCTAGTGATGGGTGTGGTAACAACATTTCTTCTCCCTTGAAAAAGTTTTGGGTCTTATGCAACTAAGTTCCACTCAGAACAGACTGACTAAAATGGATGGACTTAAGGTAGTTATGGTCCTTGATTTCAGTGTGTCTATTCTGAGTTATTTAAATGCATTATTCTTATTATTATTAGCACAGCTTGTCATCATTGTCATAGTGCTCCAAGAATGAGATGCTGTGCCTCCTAAAATTCATTTCCCTACATAATTCTTTAGGGAATTATGTCTTCATTCTTCTCAGCATGTTGTTCCTTGTTTTAATGACACAGTAGCACCATGTATCCTGTGGTTGATGTGAAAGACTTTTGTGTGACGAGGTTGACTATCTCCAGAGCTCTTCTATTCTTTTTCTCTCTCCCCCCCACCCCGACCTATATAATCTGACAATGACAAACCAATGGACCACCATAAAGCCAAACAACAGCAAAATTCTGAAAAAATTAGGACTTCAGGGAAGCTATCACTCCTTGATTTCTTCAAGTGAAGAAACAAGCCAGTCTAGGATGTCCATAAGTTTGCCACTCTGTGGTATAACCTTCAAGTAAAAAATGCCTAAAGCTTCCAAATTCAGCGATTCACCTGAGAACTGTCCTGTTGAATCAGGTCAGTGATGCATCTCTGCAGCCATTCTGGTTCTGGAAGTGGCCAGCCAGATCCATCTGGGAAGCCCACAAACAAGTCATGAACATGACTTCCTCTTCTTTCTTCCCAGCAGCTGTAAACTGGTGGTTCCATTCAACTCTTGTGACTAGTACAGTATGGGCAAGAACCAGCCACTTACAAAGCTACCCTAGAAGAGTTGCCTGACCCTTAACTTCAGTCATTACCTAAATGTCTGTCGTTAACTAAAACTTCAGTCATTAGTTCATTTTTCCACACACTAATGCGAGTCTGACTGATGGACCACAGGAGCACTCAGGGTCTCTCTGAGGGAGACAGAATTCACAGCTTGACTCATGAAACAGCAAGCTGCAGAGCGAAAAAGACCATGGAAGAAGCATTGTTGCATCAGGTTTTATAGCATTAGACACATTAGTGAAGGTCAGATCTCTCAATTATTTGCATGCTATTTTATTGAATGTGTTTCATATCCCTCCATTTTCTCCAAGATCAAGGTGACGTACATGGTGCTCCCCCTCCTAAATTAACCCCCACAACAACCCTGTGAGGTAGGTTAGGCTAAGAGGGGGCGACTGGCCCGAGGTCACTCAGTGAGCTCCATGGCTGAATGGGGATTTGAACCCTAGTCTCTCAGGCCTGGTCTGAGACACTAACCACTATACCACACTGGCACTCAGTGTGTTTGCTGTTAGAAGGCCTTCCTCCATTACTAGAGGTGAACAGGAAATGTTGCAGATGAGACCTTAATCTAAACATTATCCAGGCTGGAAGCCATTTACTGCTTCAGCTGGGCTGGTGTGATGCCCTTTTCCTCAGAAGACTGTATTGGCCATGGTGGCATCTTCTGGAGCAGGGCTAGGCAACCCTTTTTCTGTTGAGGGGTTCATTCTCTCCAGGATTATCTAGTTGAGGGCCACGAGCCAGGAGCAGAAGAATTCTGGATTAACTAATCTGGAATAAAGACCACCTGCTTCACTTTTCATTATAGCTTACTCAGACTTGAATTCCCAGTCCTATGCAAATCTATTCAAAATAAACCCCCACCAGCCAGGATGGAGGCACACACAAACCTGGCCAATACAGCTACAAATCTAGAAAGCAAGTGAATGTAACTCCTTTCTAACTTTAGTGTGGTGTGTGTGTGCTGAATTTTACAGTGCATTTTTTTCCAGCTAGGTAATGGTTACAAAAATGCAGTTACCAGGGTAAAGTATGCGTATAAAAGCATATGTTATTGAAAATAATATAAAATTACTATGAGGAAATTGCTTTGCAAGAATGTGTATATTACAAGTAATTTGCGCTAAAATGCTGATGATTTTTTTCAGGGACCCTTTTCTTTCATATATACCATATATCTATCTATCTATCTATCTATCTATCTATCTATCTATATATATATCTCAGATGTGGAACTGAGGAGAACTGAATTTAAGAATGACAAAATGGGGAACTGAAAGAAACCAACAGTGACAGATTTGCCCATCCCTAACACACACACACACACACACACACACACAGACACACACACAGAGAGAGAGAGAGAGAGAGAGAGAAGGAAGGCTATCTTTATTTTTTAAAATCCATTTCTTTTTATCAAATAAAATAACTCTGCCCTTCCAAATGTTCTGAAACTACAGGGTGGGGGAGGCTTAGCTCAGTGGCAGAGCATCTGCCTTGAATGCAGAAGTCCCCAAATTCAATCCCTGGCCTCTTCAAGTGGGGCTGTGAGAGGTTCCTGCCTGAAACCATGGAGAGCTGCTGCCAGTCAGTGCAGGGCATGAGCAGGAAAGAAGGACCTCTGGTGGGACCTTCTGGAGCAGCTTCAGGAGACATCTGGGTCCATTTGTGTCCATAGCATCTTCACACAAGAGAGATATTTATTTTAGTCAGAGCATTTGCAGCTCACTCTTCAGCCAAAAAGGCTCCTACAGCTGTTTACATACGAACAAAACAAGACCATCCCTACAATTAAAAGAACAACAACCCTACATGACACACAAGGGAAAAGGGACAAGGAGGGAAGAGGAAGATCAAAATCACAACTTGGGCATCCATTTCTAAACGGCTGTTCCAGAAATGACCAGCTGAAGATGCCTGATGGAGCTGGGCTTTCAGAAAGCTGATGGAAGGACTCCTCTGCTTCCCATCTCTCCCACAGAGGCAACCCTGATGGGGTTGGCCTACCATAGCAGTCGATGAAGTGAGTCCTGCTTTCTGTATTCTTCTTCACTCCCTCAGCAAGCCCCCTGTGTGTGCTCACACTCAAACCCCCTTCCCAATAAGAGGTATTCCCCCCCCCCTCTGCGGTGCTGGTAGGCTTGTCAAAGGCTGACCTGAGCAAAAGGTTAGTTAGCTGAGTGGAGGCCAAAGGGTTGCTGGGTGAAGGGAATTGCAGGGCTGGGGTGGGGGGAGGAATTGTGAAAGGACCGGGCTGCGGTGTAGACGGCACATTGATTAACGAAGCCCCACCATAGCAGTTCCATTGCCAACGACCTGCTTAATTCACAAAACTCTTAATTGTTCCAGAGTTGGTTCAGTATTCCTTCTCCCCCCAGCTCCTCATACAAAGATGCCATTGTGTGTCGTGGTGATGACAGCGTTGTTTTTTGGGCCAGAGAGAGAGAGAGTGAAGAAAGAAAACTCTTGCGGGGGGGGGGGACGTCTCCCAACAGGGTGAAGAGGTTTAAATCAGCTTAGCCCAAATGCCAATTAATAAGGAAGAGGATTAGCCTCTGAGATCTATGGAATAGAGCATCATTGTATTCCTGGGAGGCTGTGGAATTTTATTTCCCTTTCCTACAACTTGGCTGCGCTCGTGTTTTCCTCCCCAACAACAGCCAACTGCTTTTCTTGACCTCATGTAGCTTATGGAGTTGGAGCCACAATGTGCCTCTGTGGGTTCTGCCATGGTCCAGTCTAACCATTTATATGGTTCTGCAGTCGTTTACCTGGGGATGATGGGAACTGTAGTCCAGCACACCTGGAAGGCGCCAGCAAGTTGAATGCAGATTCATCTTCTTCACACGGGACTTAGTTGAACTATGGAACTCTCAGCCACTTGAGGGAGTGATGGCCAGCAAACTGGATAGCTTTAAAAGAAGGCTATGCTCTGACTTTGCAGTTAGAGGAAGCAGTGCTTCCAAATTCCATTTGCTGGAAACTGCAGGAGGGCAAAGGGCAGCCACAGGCATCTGGGCAGCCACTGTGAGAACAGGATGCTGGACTAGATGGGCCATTGGCCTGATCCAGCAAGCTCTTCTTATGTCCTTAACCCTATTTTTAAAAGAACTTTATGCTAGAGACCTGTGAATATATGCGTGCATTTTGTCCTCAAAGAAGGATCCAAATTTTGCATGGCGGAGAGCCAAACTGTGTGCAGAATGCCGTTATGAGAGTGAATTATATTTTCTGTTATTTTGCATAGATTTATTTGGCTTCTGGGAGACCGTAGAGAGGCTTTGCAAGCTGGACAGTTCCAAGCGTGTCTCTTAATATTTGTTGCTACAGCACAATGACCCTAAGGCTTATATTCCATCCCTCTCTTTACACTGGATGACTGATGAAGCTCCTAAACTCCACTGGCTAGTCTAGCATTGCCTCCCCTCGCTGATAGTAGGCCTGGCTGAACTCTTAAAAAGAGCCACCATCCAACTTGATCCACTGGGGACTGAACCTTGGAAAGCCTTCAGCATGTGCTCTGTGGACTGATCCATGAAGATGACACGTTGTGAATCAGGCAGTTGGCAGCTTTGAGGCAGAGAGAGGGAGGGGGAGAGAGAGAGAGAAAAAAAAAACTCTTACCCAGTCACTTTAATTGGAGACAGGGCAGTGGCCTCAGAACAGCAGGTTCCACACAGTTAGGAGAGCAGCAGCCTCTTGCGCTTGTTGGCCTAGTCTTCCTTTATGGAGGTGCCCCACCCTAGCATTTTTCGCTTTGCCTCTAGTAGGAAAATTTCCTGGGCTGACCCTGACAGGAGACTTCAGAGATACAGCCTGGGACTTCCCACTGAACTATGGGTTCTGACATACGATGATGCCTTTGACCTGGTCTACACATACTGAGGGAAGCAGGTGGCGCTGTGGGTTAAACCACAGAGCCTAGGACTTGCTGATCAGAAGGTCGGCGGTTCGAATCCCCGCGATGGGGTGAGCTCCCGTTGCTCTGTCCCTGCTCCTGCCAACATAGCAGTTCAAAAGCACATCAAAGTGCAAGTAGATAAATAGGTACCACTCCGGCAGGAAGGTAAATGGCGTTTCCGTGTGCTGCTCTGGTTCGCTAGAAGCGGCTTAGTCATGCTCGCCACATGACCCAGAAGTTGTACACAGGCTCCCTTGGCCAATAAAGCGAGATGAGCGTCGCAACCCCAGAGTCGGTCACAACTGGACCTAATGGTCAGGGGTCCCTTTACCTTTACACATACTGAATTATGAGTGAGCATAGTTTTCAGTGTTCCCGTAAGAGGGAAACCTGCTCAGCAGGAAGCAGGCTAGGTTCTCTCTCCCTGGTGTGCTAGTACTCTACTTGCAGGGATTTTGTACGGGGGAAATGGCACCTCAGCTTGCACTGGTGCCAGCCTAGTCTACCACTTCAAATATTTACTGCCTTTCCCCACCCCTGCATATGTTCACAGGGCCTTGTACTGAGTCAGGCACTGCGAGCTGAAGAGATGCTAGGAATTGTAAGAGAAGCATACACTGAGTCACTAAGTTATGGCCCCCTTCCCTTCAGAACAAGTCCCGTTGCATGTGGCATAAAAGTAACACAAAAGATTTTGGCTCCATTCTGTTAGAGCAGATCCAGCTTTGTGGTGTTATGGGAAGGTTGTGTGTGCACTGAAACAGCACATCTAAGGGCTCATCCACACTTTATGCCTAGAAAGCATGGGTCCAAGCAGTTTTCCTCTTGCCCCCTTCCTTTCCAAGGGAAAACCTGCTCTTTAGCAATAGACCGGAACAACTGACAATGGAGGGGAAAGACAAATTGCCGTTTGCTCGACTGTGTGTTAAAGAACGGTTTTCCCTGGGGGGGAAGCAGCAGGAGAAGAGGAAGTGTGCATAAGCCCCAAGATTTGGAATGCTGCATCCCCATTACATATTTGGGATGATTTCAAAGTGGTGTAAGTGTCATGGCTTCCGCTGCCCACCAAACCGATGTGACATCATTCTGTAAGTCTTCGTGGGGCTGGGAAATAAGAACATAGGAAGACCTGGCTACTAGCCCAAAGGCTCATCTAGTCCAGCATCCAGCTTCCCACACTGGCCAACCAGATGTCCATGGCAAGCCCACAGGCAGGACCTGGTTGCAATAGCAGCGCCCTATCCACTTGTGATTCTCAACAACTTATCTAAGGAGGTAGCCATGGAGGTAGTGCACAGCCATCATGGCTAGTAGCCATGGATAGCCTTATAGATAAACTCAGAATTGTAGAGTTGCAACCACCTGCAATGCAGGAATCACAGCTAAAGAACCCCTGGCAGAATCACCCTCCACCCATTTGTCTAATCCCCTTGTAAAGCTGTCTTGAGTTGCTTTACAACTACATCTTGTGTCACTGAATCCCACAGATTAACTGTAGAAGCTCTTCCTGTTTTTTTGGTCCTGAACCTTCCCACGTCCAGCTTTATTTGGATGTCCCCGTTGGCTTTTAGCATTACAAGAGAAGGGGAGAGAAAGAGAAGAGGAAAGAGCGTTGAGGCTCTCCTCTAAAAAGCGCCCATGCCACTAGTGCATGAATGGCCTGAACATCTTTGCCCAAGATGTTGGAGGAGATGGCTCGGCTGTTGTAGCCGCCGTGTAATTTATGACAGGGGTTTGCGCCATTGTCTGGGTCTCTCCTGTATTTTCATGAGGGCTCTGCCTCTCTTCCCAGACCCCTGCTGCGCCCTGGCTACTGTACGGTTGCTAAGGGACATGTCATGTTGTCTATCACTATGCGGGGAGGTGGGGACAGCCTTCAGTGGGCCCATCTGGAGCCTGAGGCCTACATCCCCACAGGCGGGACTGATCGTGGCCCCAAGAAGTACAGAGGGCCTGGGAATGGGACATTTAGATTCCCCTCAAGTTCATGGCCACCGGAGGCCTTTGGTTCTCAAGGGTGGGTGAGGAGGGGTGAAGAGTGGATTGTTGGCTGTTCTGCTCAGGGTTTTCTGGGTTTTTCCACCCTCCCCCCATCAATTCCGTCCGTATCCTCGCCTGCATACTGATCCCCCTGGCCTATTCTCCTCCCGACATGTGCCCACATAAATAAATTACCCCCACTGCTTGCATTTTGCAGAACAATTGGCCCCCTAAACTCTATTCATCTCCAGACAGCACCTATTATTCCCCCGATTAAAGCCAACAGAATGGTTTGCAAGGGATACTGTTAACTCTGTCAAACTGTAAATAAGATGCTAATATAAAAATAAATAAGGGCGAGAGAGAGAGAGAGAGAGAGAGAGAGAGAGAGAGAGAGAGTTGGTTAGCACGGAGGGCTTGCGAGGTGGGGAGAAAACGGAGAAGGGACAAAGAGAGGGAGACTTCTGCGCCTGCTGCCTTGGGAAAGCAAATGAATCTGTAATGACCACTGTGTACAAACTGCAGGAGATAATATAATGGCAGCCCTTGCGAGCACTTGGGGCTGTTTTCACCAAGGCCTGTTTATTATGAAAGCCTCATTGAGACCTTGGTTGTATAAATGGCAATGTTGCCAGTGGGGACCTTCTCCCTATCCACTCCTCCTCAGCCTGATTCACCACCTCTCCAGATAACGCCTGGCAAAGGCTGGGGTTTTAAAGGATTGGGGAATTGTTTCCTTTTTTCATTTTGACTCCATGCACCCGATTCCTAGCATTTAATACAACACGATACACTGGAATGAAGAATTATAGGCATTTGATTGATCAGTTGAACATCATGGATTTTCTTCCGCAACCAGAAGGGCAAGATTTCAGCTGGGGCTCCTCCTTCCACCCTTTGGGCCTCCCTCTTCTGCTCAGGGGTGGGAGGAGAAACCAAGTTCAGTTTACATTCAAAGACAATCCTACAAAAATTGCGCTTTCTGAACGAATGCATAAAAACCAGAAATGCAGCCACCCCCCACCCAAATTCGCACTTCTATGAATTTTGCAATGAAACCCTCCATCCCAAGTAATTTGTTGTTTTGTTTATTGACTAAACTTATTTGTTTATTGTCACCCAAGGATCTCCAAGTGATTTACAGTGCATAAGATCTAAAACAATAAAAAGGGAAGTCTCATATTGCATGCAACGTATTCGGAAAACAGAAACAAAATACCAGCCCCCTCCCAAAAAAGTAATAGAAAATATTAGCAACAATAAACACAGCAATGCTCCCACCCACTTACCAGCAGAGAAACATAACATCTAAGGATTAACACCCTGCTCCCTAGTCCCCAGACCATTCACATTAACCCATCTCCCCCTTCTCATCTCCCCAAACAACCTAGAAGTCCAGTGTCAAGGCCAGCTGCGGTAAATCAGTGGTGGGTGGGTCTTTCAGGGATTGTCTGGCATCTCTCCTTTCAGTGGAATTGGAGGTTTTTAAACAGAGGTTGGGTGGCCTTTTATCAGGGATTTGTTAGTTGTGGTTCCTGCATCTGCAGGGCCTTGGACTAGATCAGCCTTTCTCAACCTGTGGGTCCCTAGATGTTGTTGAACTACAACTCCCATCACCCCTAGCTAGCAAGGCCAGAGCTCAGGGATGGTGGGAGTTGTAGTCCAACAACATCTGGGGACCCACAGGTTGAGAACCGCTGGACTAGAGGACCCTTGAAGTCCCTTCCAACTCCAGTTCAGGGAGTAGCAGCAGCAAAAGCCAACCAGGACGATGGTCAAGGGTTTACCTGCTCTTCAATTGCTCCTGTTGTAACATACAAAAATGCGTTATATTTGGGGGAATTGCTTTGCACTTGTGTGTGTATATTAGGAGGAATCTCCACTGCTGATGTATTTTGGTGGTGACTTTTTAAGAAAGCAAACACTTGCAGACCAATATGGAAATGTTGGCGAAAGGGATTGCAAAAATGAGAAACTGGAATGGATGGATTTGCCACCCCTACTTCTGTTCTTAAGTCCACATTAATCTAAAGCACCTTGACAGGCATACACGAAAAATGGTCAGAACTATGTTCATCAAGCATTTAGTTAATTAATACACATACACCCCACCCTTTCCCCAAAGAGCTCAAGGTGGCCTATACAGTTCTTCCCCTTCTCCATTTTATCCTCACAACAATCCTGTGAGGTAGGTTAGGTCGAGAGGGCTAGCAGCCACTGACACGCTTCTCCTGCATGAATTTGTCTAGTCCTCTTTTAAAGCCAGCCAAGTTGATGGCCACCACTGCTTCCTGTGGGAGCAAGTTCCATAGTTTAAATTATACGCTGTGTGAAGAAGGATTTCCATTCATATGTTCTGTTCTGATGAAGGTAGGATTTTGCCCAGTGGTCGATGGCTCCCCATTCAGTAGTGAGGGACCAAGACTGCAATCTGGGAGAACTGACAAAACCTGTCCTGGAAACCAGAGGCAGGTTTAGAAACTTTGAGGAACCCTGGTGTATTCCTGTATCAGTAGCATCTCCTTCACTCCTGGGAAGGAAAGCGTTGCCACGTAGTGGGGGCAGAATATGACCTCAACCAACAGGAACGTGCCTCTGTGGACACTTCCTTTCCTGCTGTGCCTTTGCAAACCTGCAGAGGTGGAGAATCTATGGTCCTCCAGCTGCTCTTGAACTCCTTACCCCCTTCAACCCCAACCAGCTTTGTCTGTGGGCAGGAACAGAGGCAGTCTTAGCCCAACAGTATCTCGGTGGCCACCCCACTTTGCAGGCACTTCCCTCCCTGTAAAGACAGGCTCATCGCCAGCTGATAGAGAAAGAAGACATCACAATTATATGCAGGTTGTCCATGAAAGGGAATTATTAAGCGTTGCTCGTTCCAATGACTGCAGCCAGAAAGAGTCTGAGAAATAAGCCCCTTCATTATAATTATTCGGATTTGCCCTCCATCAAAGGCTGGGTGGGGGGATTGAGCCTTTTAATCTGACCACATGCTTCTGCTTTGGGGATCTCGACTGGTTTGTACCACCTGCTTCCAACTCCGTGTGCCTTTTGGTAAAAACCTTGGCAATTTTATAAGGGAGGCATGGGGCGTGTGTGTGTTCTCCCCTGTTTGTTTGTTTTTTAAATAAGAAAATAATGTCATTTAATTTGAAAAAAGTAATAAATAAGGCTAGGATGTGGCTAGTTAGGTGCAAATGCATTTGCTCCTGAGAAGACACAGTTCTGTCACTGTTGACCATACCCTTTGCCACCTTAGCACCCTCCAGATGTTTTGGACTTCAGCTCCCATAAGACCCTGCATCTTAAAGCTGTGTAGTTCAAAATGGCTGTGCTGGCTTGGGCTGATGAGAGTTGTGGTCCAAAACCACCTGGAGGACACCAGGATGGCAAAGACATAGGTCAGACATAGGTTGGAAAGCCACATGAGGGGAGAGGGCTCTGGTGCTCAAATCCTGTTTGCAGGTTTCCCACAGGCATCTTGTTGGCCATTGTGAGAACAGGATGCTGGACTAGATGGGCCATTGGCCTGATAGCCAGCAGGCTCTCCCTAAGTTCTCACGGAAATGTTACCTTGGTACGGTAGTTTCTAAACTCGCTCACACATCCCTCTCTGTCCTCCCATCCAGACTAGCAAGTTGCATTATCAGAGTTCACAGGCAAAAACTTTGAAGGAAGAGGAATGAACAGGGGAAAACTTTGAGAGTTTGAAGCAAGACTAGTGAACAAAGGGGAAATGGTGTGTGGGCTTGGACGTGTCACAAGTGTCAAACTGAGAGTCCTGGAAGTTCCCAACCCTGTTTGATAAATGGTCCACTGGCTGCATCCAGCATGATACACACACAAGCGGTGTAAGGGCTTAACCTCCCTCAGTGTTGTTACTTGAAACAAAAGTGGTATGGCCTAGAGATGGCTTTGAATTTGGTGGCAGGGGCGCCAAACCGAAATGAACAGTCCGTTACATAAATTTGTTTTTAAATCTCTTTCTCTTGCCTCCCCCCTTCCTCCTTGTCTCCCTCAGGTGGATGCAGTACAGAAGGACAAAAGTGATTCTGCAGCAGATTCTTGCAGTGCACCTGCTGAAAATGATTCCTGTGATGTCCTTGCATGTGCTTCATGATGGCCAAGCCTGTTTCTTTTTGTCCTTTTTAATTGGACCAGGACTATGACGACTTCAAAAATGCAGCGCTATTGAAGCGAAGAGACTTATGAGTGTCATTATTTTTGTAGACTTTGCCTTCGTTGTCGGCGGGGTGTGTGGTTTAAAAGGGGGGGGGGAATGTACCAAATTACTTTTATATGAATAATAAATGCAACTCAAATGACTGGAAATGTTTGTCGTGGCTTTACTGAAAGAACAAGGCAAAGCTGGCAAGTTGACGGGGTCAACTCACAGGAGGGTTCTTCAGGCAAATATGGAAGGCTCAGGTGTTTCCTGAGAAAATACAAGACCAAAACAATGTGTTTGTGTGAGGGTGTCCTGGTCTCAGCCAAGCACTCCATCCTCTCTCTCCAGATCAAGGCCTGAAAGACCAAGGAAGTGGGGTCAGTGGGGTCACATGGAGCGCAACTTACATGAAAGCCCAATATGTGACATTGCACCACATCCATAACTAATCAGGGGCACCTCTGGTACTTTAAGCATCAGCCTTAGCTTCTAATTTCATCAGCTTTGCAGAGATAGCCTTAACTCCAGTCTGAAATCAGCAGCTTTTTCTTTTAATTACTGGATTTCCCTTGGTTTTTGAAAAGGAAATGTACTAAAATTCAACTTTATTTATTGACTCATTTGCATTTATAGTCCACCTATCCTCTAGGAGCTCAAGGCAGCACACATGGTTTTTCAACCTCAATCAGGCAGCAAGTTAGTGCTGTGAAAAGTACAGTACAAGTCTTTAGAAATAACTCTGCATATAAGCACAGTTTAAAATGATTCCGGCACAGATGCGGAATAGACTAAAGATGCTTAAAGGGATTGTTGAAAGAGGAAGAACTGTGGCTCAGTGGCAGAGCATCTGCTTCGGTTCCCTAGTTCAATCCCCAAAGGCATCTCTTGGTAGGACTGGGAAATACTCCTGCGGCAAAGACAATACGGAGCAAGAGAGACCAATGGTCTGACTCGGTATGAGACAGCTTCCTGTCTTCCTAACATTGAAAAGGCATACAGAGCCGCTGCCTGTCTAAATGTCTAGTGGGAGGGAGTTCCAAAGGGGAGGTGACCAATTCCTATATCACACGGTGCTCCTGCAAAGCACAGTGACCCCTGCGTTACATAAGGGGTGTGACTTTCTTACATAAGGGGTGCGACTCCCAACATTGCCTCCCTCTTGCCTCAGTTTCCTGCAACTCCACACCCCCACACCCTGTCAAAACACTGACAGAGAATTGACTTGCCACATAACGCCTTTGCCCTCTGTTTCTCTTAAAGTCCACTGAGCTAGCCTCAATGAAATTTAGCCTATTTACTGGATTATCTGCAAAACCCCATTTATCCAACCATCCCCACCACTCTTAACTTCTGTCTTCTATCTCTGAGACCTCAGCAAAAAGGTCTAGATTTGTATATAAGGAAGACTCCTATGCCAGCATAAATTGCCATAAGGGTTTATCCAAACCATGGGTAGGCAAACGAAGGCCCAGGGGTCAGATCCGGCCCAATCACTTTCTAAATCCAGCCTGCGGACAGTCCGGGAATCAGCGTGTTTTCACATGAGTAGAATGTGTGCTTTTATTTAAAATGCATCTCTGGGTTATTTGTGGGGCATAGGAATTCGTTCATTCCCCCCCCCCCAATATAGTCCGCCCCCCCCAAGGTCTGAGTGAAAAAGTTTGCTGACCTCTGATCCAAACGACAAGAAGAAAGCGAGCAATTCAACAGGTGCATTTTGAAGAAGGAAGCTAGCAACTCAGCAGGTGCAATTTGCTGCCTCTCCAGCCATATACAGATGTTCTAATTTTACCTGCTCCCTGAGGGAACTCTACAACCAATAAATATAAACAAGTAACTATAAGCTAAATGCAATAATAGGTGTACCAACCATCCACACATTCAACTCCTTCTAATTATTTTATTAAATCTGGTTGGGAGATTCAGGACAGACAAAAAGGAAATAGCTAAATCACCTGCAGTTAAATTATGGCCACCAATATAGGTGATTTTAAAAGGAGGTTGGACAAATTCATGGGGAATAAGGCTGTCAGTAGTTACCAATCATGACGGCTGCATCCTGCCGCCAGTGACATAGCACGGGGGGGGGAGGGGAGGTCGCCTCAGGTACAAAATGTGAGAGGGGCACAACAAGGTGCAATGCCCACACAATGCCCTTGGGCTGGCTGAGCTGGGAGGTGGTGGAGCGGCCAAGCCAAGAAGGCGTGTGGTCACTGCCACCAGCAGCAGTAGCGCTGGCAGCCATGTGCCTTGTGGGCTTTGCACACACTCCCTGACATGAGCTTCCGACCCACCCTGGGCACTGGCAACCCATGCTACGCCACTCCCTGCCAATGAAAACAGAGGCACCATACCTCTAAATGCCAAACACTAGGAACAACAGTGTGGCCACATTTGCACCATACGATTAAAGAATGAGGTGGTATCATAATGCCTTTGATGTATGGTGTGAGATAGGTCTAGGCTATTATTCTCACACTTGGTCTTAGCCAAAAGGCCAAGAAGCGATTCTTATATTGAATTGCTTGTAGGCTTTCCAGAGGCAAGAACTGGACCAGAAAGAGCAACTGCGATGGTGTGGATGAGCCCAAGGGGAAAGGCCTGCAGGGCCCACAGAAGGGCCTTAGCTCTACATGGAGCTGCCCTTGAAGATTACTTGGGAACTTCAACTGGCCCCAGATGCAGTGGGTAGAGTATTGGCTGGGTTTCCCTTTAGAAATCATAGAACCCTTGTACTAAAACAGCCACACTGACTGCCAGTTTGTTTCCAGGCTCCATTCTTCAAGGTGCTCATGTGAGTGTCTGAAGCCCTAAACGACTCAGACCTCAAATATTCGAAAGGCCACCTCCTTCCCTGTAGCCCATCCTGTGTGTTAAGATTGGCAGAGGGGTACCTCCTGCTAATTTCACCTCCCGCAGAAGCAGAGGCAGAAGCAGAGGCACCATCTTTCCAAGTTGATTGAGGGGCTCTGATGTGACATCTTGACATTGCGTGACGTCACAAGGAGCCAGGGAGTGGAGCTGAACATTGGCGGGTGGGGGGTGAAATTGCCTTGGCCCCTAGGAGTTAGTGTGTATGCTCAGAAGTATGGTAGTACCTGGGGAGAGGGCCTTCTCTGTGGCAGCCCCTGAGTTGTGGAACTCCTTCCCCTCAGAAGTGCACCTGGCACCTTCACTGCACAGCTTCCAACAAATTCTGAAGACACATTTCTTTACACTGGCCTTTGACACTTGAAAAGTGTATTTTCAGAGCCCACCCTATTCCTGTAAAGGTTTTAACTGCTTTTCATTCTGGGAACTGCGAGAAATCAATTTAATAATTAATAAAGCAGCAGCCTTCCATGGAGAAAGCTCTTGGTTCAGTTCCTGGCATCGCCCCGTAAGGTTTAGAGAGACTGAAACCTTGGAGAACTACGGCCAGCCGTTGTCAGCAAGACTGAGTTATATTGTTAACAATCTAGAACGAGTGTGGTGTAGTTGGTGAGATTGTCAGCAGAGGCGGAGCTACATGCTCCAGCACTCGGAGTGGGTGTGCACCCAGGGGCGGGGCTAGCAGTCTGCAGGGGCGGGGCTAGCATCCCAGCAATGTCACTCCTCCTCAGGATGGCACCCGGGGCGGACCACCCCCACTGCACCCCCCTTGCTCTGCCTCTGATTATCAGACTGGGACCTAAGAGACCAGGGTTCAAATCCCTACAAATCCATGAAGCTCGCTGGGTGACCTGGGGCCAGTCGCTGCCCCTCAGCCTAACCTACCTTGCAGGGCTGTTGTGGGAAAGAATGGTGAGAACTACCTTGAGCTCCTTAGAGGAAAAGGGGGGGGAGAGATATAGAAGCAATACATAAATACAGTGGTACCTCGGGTTACATACACTTCAGGTTACAGACGCTTCAGGTTACAGACTCCACTAACCCAGAAATAGTACCTTGGGTTAAGAACTTTGCTTCAGGATGAGAACAGAAATTGTGCTCTGGTGGCGCAGCAGCAGCAGGAGGCCCCATTAGCTAAAGTGGTGCTTCAGGTTAAGAACAGTTTCAGGTTAAGAACAGACCTCAAGAATGAATTAAGTTCTTAACCCGAGGTACCACTGTAAACAGTCCTCATTGGAAGAAGTGTGGCCTAGAAAGGAACCAAATAAACAAAGAAATACCAGAGAGCTCTCTTTCAAGTAGGCTGTGACAGGGAAGAAATTAAGTCCAGTTCCCCAGCTAACACAAACCTGCCCAATTCCTGCTTCCTGGAACAGCAGCGAATCGACTTACACCCATCCTTCCACTTTGGTATTTTTCTGAATTTTGCAATGCAGCTTTCACCACCAAGAAATGTGTTAAAAATAAAGAGTGTGTATTGTATTAACAATAACAATGCACAATGTACAAAAAAATCACTATGTGAGGACAAATTGCTTGCAAAAATATGTATATTAGACAACACAGCATACAAAAATGGGGAAAATGCATACTAAAAGGCTGACAAATATTTGAGAGGGGGTTCCCCCCCTTTCCTTTTCTCATACTGCAAACTGATGTGGAAATGGGCAAGCTGAGTTTAAGGCTGGAGAATGATAAACCCAAACAGACAGATCTGCCCATCCCTCGGTCAGAATGGGACAGCTTCAGTTGGCACCAGATTGGCGGTGCCCAGCCAGTGGAGATAACTGGGGGGCAAAGGGGTCTTTGTTCTCAAATTTACTGCATTAATCTTTTCCCACGGTGGGCAAGGAAAGGGGGGGTTGTCATGGGCTGGAGTTGGGCTCTGTTTGTTTTTTTGTTTTGATGTAAAGGTCTTTCAGACGTCTGGGTTATTGCTATTGCACCATCTGCCATCGTGAAGCCAGCGCCTGGGGAGGCGGACGCAGCTGATGGAGGCGGGCACCATCCCTGCAAGTGCATGGGATCGGGTCAGCCACAGTTGGGAAGAGGCATCTTGATGACCCACATAAAACCCTATGAACCTGCTTTCTCTTTGAACGTGGAGGGCAGTGGTTCCTCTGGCCCAGACCAGGGCCTGAGGCCAAGAGGGGTCTCCCCTGCCCAGTCCCAGGACAGGCTCATGTGTCCATTGCAGTTTCTCATTTTTTCCAGTCCTAGGAATACAGGGAGTGGCCTTATATTGGGTCACATCTGTATTACCCAGTCTGGCTCTCCAAGGTTTCAAGCAGCGGCTGTTCTGACCTGGAGATACCAAGGACTGAACATGAGACCTTCTGCACGCAAAGCAGTTCCCTATGAAAAACCGCTTCTCTACATCAGTTTGCGATTTTTGTTATGGTCCTCTGGCAAATGGTAGCTTACATTTCTCCTGATCTATGCATTTCTGTACACAGTTTTGCCAATCATACACATTTTTGCAAGAAACCCCCGCTAACATTAAGTTGTTTTAAACTGTTATTAATATTGTGTTTTAATATTTATGTTGTGTTTTCATTGTTGTAGCCCACTTGTTACCCCAGAAGGGCAGATAATAAATTGTAATAATAATAATAATAATAATAATAATAATAAGTGTTAGTAAGCTATTTTCACAAATATATGCATATCTATGCACATTTCCCCCTAATGCACATAGTTTTGCTCACATTTTCTTGGCTGGAGAACTGCATTTGCAAGATTCAGAAACATCACAGCTCTATTCAGACCTGTTTCCTAAAAAGCACCCGTCAGTTCCCAAAGGTCTGCTGGAATAAAACAGTCTTCACCTGCTGGTGAAAGAACAAGAAGGAGGGGGAAGCTTAGAAAAAACATGTGTTTGCAGGGGGAAATGTGTGAAAAATGGGTACAAATTAAATGCAACAGTTTGATAAATTCTTTTTTAATCCAGAAAAAGAGAGGATGAGATGAGGGAGCGCATGTGAACATGACACAAAGTGGAAACAGGCTGTTCCGTTCACCTGTAGCACACTCTAAGGACTTATCCACATGTAACTATTGTTGGCGCTTTCCAGGCACAACCCACACTTTAAAGCTCTGTTCCTGAGCGCGCGCACGCACACACACACCCTGGAGCTTTCCCTGCAAAAACTCACTCTTTACCACTGAATTGGAGCAAACAGTAATTCATGGAAAACTCGAATTGCCATTTCAACTTTAGAGACCAGGTTTTTGCAGAGAAAGCTCCAGGGTATGAAAAAAAGAGTTCTCAGACACAGAGCTTTAAAGCGCAAATCTGTGCTTAGAAAGTGTAGGGCAGAAGTTAAGTGTGAATAAGTTCAGAGTGAATCAAAAAACTTTTTTCTCTCCCTTCTTCACATCACCAGAAATTGGAGCTGTCCATTGAAACTGAGTGGTGATCTATTCAGGACAGGTGAAAAGATGTGCCTGCTTCACTGAACACATCATTGACTTGTGGGACTCAGTGTCACAAGATATCAAAGAACTGTAGAACTGTAGAGTCGAAAGGAACCCCGAGGTCATCTAGTCCAACCCACTAGAATGCACAAATCACAGCTAAAGAATCCCTGACAGATGGCCATCCAAACGCTGTTAAAAAACCTCAAACAAAGAAGGGTCTATCACATTCCAAGAGAGTCCACTCCACCGTCAAACAGCTCCTACCGACAGAAAGTTGTCCCTAATGCTTGGTTGGAACCTCCTTTCTTGTCATTTGAATCCATTGGTCCTGCCCCTGGAGCAGCAGAAAACAAGCTTGCTCCATCTCCCATGTGACAGCCCTTCAGGTATGTGAAGATGGCTATGGTGATGTCCCCGAGCTCAGACGAGGCAAAGGTTTATCAGGTGGTTCCAAAGTGCTTAGCTGTATCTAGAATGAACCATGGTTGACGTCACTTTAATAGCTATGATCAAAAATAGAGAAAGTTCCCATGGATCGGTCTTTCCCAACACGGTACCCTCCAGATGTTTGAGACAACAACTCCCACTGGCCAGCAGGGCTATTTGGGATGATGACTCCCATCACACAACTATGGTGGTTGGGACTCTTGGGAGGTGTAACCCAAAATATCTGGAAGGTAGCAGGTTGGAATAGGCAATCGTTTTGAATTCTGCCAATTTTCAAAAACAGCTTGTAGGGGAAGAGGCCACTGTGTGAAAGACAGTCCGATTCTCAGCAATTTGATAAAGCAGTCCTGTTTTGGATCAGGTGGCCAAAGATCTCAGCCACAGCCAGAAATAATTATTCTTTTCTTAGGAGCATAGGAAGCTACATACACTGAGTCAGACCCCTGGGCCATCTAGCTCAGAATTGCCAACACTGACTGACAGTGACTTTCCAGGGTTTCAGGCAAAAATCTCTCCCAGCCCTACTGGGAGATGCTGAGAATCAAACCCAGGACATTCTGCATCCAAAGCAGAATTCCACCACTTTGCTACAGTCCTTACTTTGAAGAAGATCACATATACATATACCTAAACTATGCAGAATTCCAAAAGTGCAGCTCTCTTGCTCATTTGCTCTTCTTAAAAGTCTGGCAAAAATTCAATGAAAGAAAGAGGCATTATAACAGAATTTGCATTGCGATAATGCCCATTTTAAAAAATTAATACACTATCTGCCATCCCACGTTTGCTGTTCAGTCTTGTTCGTTATCTCAGGAAACTCACCAAAGGTTCCTGGGGTGTGTAGATATTTGGGGAGGGGGTCAAAAGGAGTGGGGGGGCCTCTCTCTCTCTTTAATTAATCAAGGTACTTGACTCGGGTGCATGCTTTTCCACATGAACAGGCATGAGAAATCAGGGGAAGGGGGTGTTGAAGCTTTTTTATTTTTTGTCTCATTCCATTACAGCTTCAAATGGTTAATTAAGACAATAGAGCAACTGAGACTGGCTCCATGAATGGACGTCTAGACTCTATAGTCCGGCCTGCACGTTCCCCATCAGAATGTTAAGGTGGCTTGTCGGCCTCCACCAACACCCCCCCCCCCAATAGCTCACCACCAACCACTCCGCCCCACCATCCACTTCCCTAAGCCCCCTGCCCGCTCCCCTTTGTTTTTGTCCTCAAACAATCATGCCTTTGAGAATCCTGGCCAGATTGGCAGTTCGTCTGGTGTGAGGCCGGGTGTCTACCTCAAAGCGAGCCTTCCCAGAGCCTAATATGATGAGGAGGACCATTAAAGACTGTAAAAAGGGGGGGGGGGCTTTGCATTGTCTAGTCCTTTGCTGTTGTTGTTGTTGATGATGGCTGAGGTGGAAACAATCTTGGCGGGGCCTGATTAGCATGAATCCCCTGCTTAACTTCTGTGAAGGAACCATTGCCTCAGCAAAGGGGCTTAGAAATGGAAAGCTGAGTTTTTGAAGTGAAATTTTTAGGAAATATGCCCCAGATTTCTGACTGGTGAGTCAGTGGTGGTGCAGTGGTTAGAGTCGGACTAGGACCTGGGAGACCAGGATTCAAATCCCCACTCAGTCACAAAGCTCACTGGGTGACGTTGGACCAGCCACAGTTTTTCAGCCTCACCTACCTCACAGGGTGGTTGTGAGGATTAAATGGACGAGAAGAGACATGTGAGCCACCTTCAGCTCCTTGAAGAAAAGAGAGAGGATAAAGTGTAATAAAAATGTGATAACAACAACAAAGGAGTAGGAGTTAGATGCATATATCCACTAGTTAGCATGTTTATCATATAAGCACTTCCTTTGGAAGATGCAGAGGGACCGAATCTTAACCACAGTGTGTTTTCGTGATCTCAGAAGCCTGTTCCATAGTCTCTCAGAGCAGGGCTTTTAGAGTGGCTGCCCTTCTTTTGTGGAATGGCAGTCCTGTGGAGATACGACAGGCATTCCCTATCTGCACTTACCGCAATCACATTTTTGTTCTGTCAGGCTTTCCCAGCTGGTTAAATGGGTCTTTAACATGAGTGTCCATCTTGGTCTTGCTTTAAATGCTTTTGTTGTTTTTGTGTTTTTAATTATCTTATAATTAAATGGCCTTCAGTCAGTGGTTTAAAAGCTGATCAATACTGTACATCAATAATAATAACTTAGCATTTCTATTAAACCATCAGTGTAGATGATGCAGTACTGCAAACAGAACATACAATGGCTGGTGGCCATTGATAGCCATAACCTTTATAAATTTGTGCCATCCTCTTTTAAAGCTGTCCTAGTTGATGTTCATCACTGTCTCTTGATGGAAACTAATCCCGTGGTTTAACTATGATCTGTCCTGAATCTTCCAACATTGTGCTTCATGGTGTGTTCACAATTTCTACAATTCTATGATTCTATGAAGAGGGGGACTTTTCTCTATCCATTTTTTCAACCGCTCCTGGATCCAACCCTGCTTCCAGATGGTTAGGTGGCAGCAGTGGCAAAGAATGTATTCTCCCAGCTTCATCTGATGTGCCAGTCCAGGAATGCCCCTTCTTGGAGAAGTCTCAGTCAATCACATCCAGGTTAGACTACTGTAATGCTCTTCATGTGAAGACAGGCCAGCTCTGGTCAGTTCAAATTAGGATGCCAGAGATCAGGCTTGAGCCAGCTGATCCGATCATATAATGCTGATCTTGTAACAGAGTCATTGGTTGCCAGTAGAGAAGTGCAATTTCCATGTCAGTTTCTAAAATTTTTAAATATAAAAATTAATTTATCATGAGTGTGCACAGATGAGCACTGGTAACATAGAAGAGGGCGTAAGACATATATTAATCAAACACTGCATATACACAGATCTCTACAATATTTCAGAAAAGAACAATGGGCAATGGAGGATTTGTAGAGTACCACAAACAGAATCAGAAACAGGATTCAGAACTCCAAAATCCAGGAGATCATAATTGTAGAAACTTCTAACTCTGCCTGTTGAGATGCTCACTGTTTTCTTTGTTTGCGGGGGGGGGGGGAGTTTTTCAGATTCTATTTATTGTCATATTGATACTGCTTTAATGCTTCTTGTACAGTTTTCAATGTAACACATTTCTTTTGTACCTTCTTCTCTTGCCTCCCTCCTTCCTCCCCCCCCCCCACTGCCTTTCTCATTGTAAACGTCTTGGGGCAGGTACCTGTCCTCACTGGGTATGAAAATGCCATGCATGTTGATGGCACTTCAGAGCAGGGGCAAGGAAAGTTTTCCAGCCAAAGGCCACACTCCTTCATGGACAACCTCTCAAGGGCCACATTCCAGTGGAGGATGGACTGGAGGGAGACATGGGCAGGGCAAAGGATGTGATACTTATCTATAGCCAACAATGTTTACCACCCTAGAACCAGAAAGTTTTACACACACACACACACACACACACACACACACACACACACACACCAGCTTTGCATTCTCCATCCAGGAAAGCAGGAGGCATGATCAAAATTCATGGACACGTCCCAGCCAGACAGAAGGACTCATAGGAGTTGTAGAGCATGGTTGATGGGGGATATGGCTGGGCAGAAGGGGTATCACCCGATAAGGGGGTGTACCCTAGAGCTAGGGCCATATAGAGAGGCCTAGGAGCCGCATTTGGCCTCTGTTATATGCGGTGGTGACAATAGTGATGGTGATCCGTTGTGTGATGGCCTCCAGATGCATCACATTGTAGATTAGATGGATAAGGGATACAGAAAGGGGTCATTTTGTTGGTGCCTTTGGCTGGAGTGGGATCTGCCAACCTTGGCAGCTGTTGGACCAGCTTAACCCTTCATCAGGCTAAGGCAAGATCCACCAAATGGGTGGTTAAGTAGAGTGAAAAGTCAAGATCCAGACAGCTGTTGAGCTTTTCTATTTTTCTTTTTTTCCAAAGCTGTTGAGCAAGATCTCAAAAAAAGAGAGATGTTTGTGAGCTATTTTTTAGGAAATTCTCCATACATATGGGTTGCCATATGTCCAGATTTTCCCACACATTTAAGCGATTTCCTGGGCACTGTTTCCAAGGGCCAAATCCCAGCAATGTCTGGGAAATTCCGGACGTACGGCAATCCTAGGTTAAGCGGCTCCTATTCTATGATCATGGCAGAGTGGGCTATCAATGGTTACTAGCCATAATGACTATACTCTGCCTTCATGGTCAGAGGCAATAATGCCTCTGGAAGCCGCAGGAGGGGAGAATGCTCTTGTGCTTGAATTCTGCTTCTGGATTTCACATAATGGGCATCTAGTTGGCCACTGTGAGAACAGGAAGCTGGACTCAATGTGCCCCTTTTGGCCTGATCCAGCAGGTTCTCCTTACGTTCTTTACCTTTGCCACACGGCCGCCATGTAAAGCATTCCAGAAATCTCCTGGACACTCATTGACGTGGTTCTCCATCCTTTATTGCTCACTGATTTGGTTTTCATGAGGAAGCACACCTGCCAATCAGTTGTTGCATTCTAGGATCCTACTTGCCTATTCTTCTAGGATCCAAGCTTGGTACAGTGGTACCTCGGGTTAAGTACTTAATTCGTTCCGGAGGTCCATTCTTAACCTGAAACTGTTCTTAACCTAAAGCACCACTTTAGCTAATGGGGCCTCCTGCTGCTGCCGCGCCGCCGCTGCACAATTTCTGTTCTCATCCTGAAGCAAAGTTCTTAACCTGGGGTACTATTTCTGGGTTAGCGGAGTGTGTAACCTGAAGCGTATGTAACCCAAGGTACCACTGTACATAACGCCGTACCAGGACACTGTTGCAAAAGAGGCACCTCCAATTTATCCCCATTCAGCTCCCGAAATCACAGCACCTCCGTCTTATCATAATGAACTTCAAGTTTGTTCGCCTTGCTCTTTCCCAAAACTGCCCCCAGATCCTGTATTCCCTCTGGGATTTAGAGATATACTTGACATCTCCGGAGGCGGCCACCACAGATTACTAGAAATGTGGCTTTGGCCTAAAATTTAGCTCCACTACCATTTACCACTGGTTCTATTCCTCTGTGAGATTTTGGCTATCAAAGCTGTCATGCTGCCATGACCTCCCCCCGCAACTCCAGTTGACTTCCTTCTGCAATGATGTGCCCATCTCACTTTTTGCAAGTTCTTTAGAGCTCTCATGAGCCTCGCCATGGGAGCGAAAGAGCCAAAGGAATGCCGCTCCACACGTTGGAACTTGGGCCTAAATTATTCCAACTGCATACTTGCAAATGAGCTCGCCTATAGATGGTAGAGACAAAAGGTCATTAACTTCCCATGCACAGGCCCCGGCCTAGCTGCTAATTTGTCACCATGCTAATCTGACCCCCACTCCTCCTCCAAATTTCCACCCCGCCTCCTGGCATTTTTCTATTTCAATAATAGGGAGGATACACCCCCCCCCCCAACCTTAGTACTTTTTAAAGAGGTATTTAATAGATCAAAATGTGGCGAAGAAATAAAGATTCTGCAGTATATTTAAAGTCAGGAAGAATTATATGAGAGGAAAGAAGTGAAATAATGTGATATCTAGAAAGAAACTAGGCTGCTTTGTTTGCATGCGTCCCCCACCCAAATTTGTTTGCTAGGCTTTTTATATATAACAACAAATATATAACATCACACACACATTACAGCATCACAGACAATTGTTCCCAGGGAAGAATACACTTCAAGTCATCTTGTTCAGGTTAGCAAAGATGCTTTGGAGGGTTTATCTTTTAAGACCAGATTTGTTTGTATGTTGAATAAAGGACTACCTTATTGCATACAATTTTTTTCGGTCTTTTCGTTTCCTATATTGCTTTTAAGTTATGAGTTATTTTCTCATATGTAGCGAATCACCAGGCATTTTAAGTCCAGGGATAGTCCTTGTAAGGCCTTCCAGGTTTGAGCTCTGGATAGCCGAGTGATCACTAAAAGAATAGTCAGTAAGTCCTTATTCTTTATAACAGCATTTAGGTCTTTGAAGAGAGACAATAAACAGAACAGGGGCGAGTGATCCATGGGCTTTCGAATGATCAACTACCTTATAGCATTTGGGATTTTTATTTTAGAGAAGGAGAGCTCTGTTCATAAAAGTCAAATAAACATATTTTTTAAAAAAAAGAAAAAGGAAAGGAACATAAGATAGAAGCTTATAAAAATATGCATGGCATGGAGGAAGTGGATAGATAAAGGTTTTTCTCCCTCTCCCATAACACCAGAACTTGTGGGCAATCCAATGAAGCCGAATGCTGGAAGATTCAGGACAGAGAAAAGAAATTACTTCTTCATGCTGCACATAGTTAAACTATGGAACTCCCTCCCACAAGAGACAGTGATGACCACCAAACTGGATGGCTTTAAAAGAGGACTGGAGAAATGAATGGCTATCAACGGCTATTAGGCATGACAGTTTGCTCTACCCCCTGAGTCGGAGAAGACAGTGCTTCTGAATCCCAGTTGCTGGAAGACCCAGGAGGGGAGAGAAGCTCTTGTGCTCAGATCCAGTTTGCAGGTTTCCCACAGGCATCTGGTTGGCCACTGTGAGAACAGGATGCTGGACTTGATGGGCCATTGGCCTGATCCAGCAGGCTCTTCTTAAATTCTTATGTCCGGTTAAAGTGAAGGTAAAGGGACCCCTGACCATTAGGTCCAATCGTGGCCGACTCTGGGGTTGCGGCGCTCATCTCGCTTTATTGGCCGAGGGAGCCGGCGTACAGCTTCCGGGTCATGTGGCCAGCATGGCTAAGCCTTTTCTGGAGAACCAGAGCAGCGCACGGAAACGCCGTTTACCTTCCCGCCAGAGTGGTACCTATTTATCTACTTGCACTTTGATGTGCTTTCGAAATGCTTGGTTGGCAGGAGCAGGGACCGATCAACAGGAGCTCACCCCGTCGCGGGGATTCGAACCGCCGACCTTCTGATTGGCAAGTCCTAGGCTCAGTTGTTTAACCCACAGCGCCACCCGCGTCCCACTATGTCCAGTTATGTACCACCAATTACCAGTCACTGGGGACCATCCGTGAGAGAAGGTGATTGCCCTCAGCTCCTGCCTGTGGGCTTCCCAGGGGAATATGGCGGACCTTGTGGGGAAAAGGATACTGGATGAGACAGGCCCTTGGTCTGATCCAGCAGCAGGATCTTCTAGTGTTCTTACCTCACAAAGGAACCAGCCATTTCTGAGCAGATCACAAGAAATTTAGCATCCCCTCCTGATGCGATACCTTTTCCTTGATTATCCCTTTAATTATAGGGAAATTAAAAGCGGTTCCTCTCTTCTAATTGCTTTCCGTTACCGAGACACACACCCCTCTTGCCAGCCCAGCCCAGCTCCCTTTCATATGTCCTTTTTTGATATCTCTCCTGCCTTCTGTCACCTTCTGTCATGTTTGTTGCTATGGCAACCCCAGTCAGTGTGGCTCAGATAAAGGGTTGGTATCAGAGTCGGTCTCTGTGCCAAGTCTGTGGAGGCTGGGCAGAAATCGGTGTTCCCCACCCCCCAGTCCTGGTTAAAGGGTCTGTGTGGGCATGGAGACCGAAAGCAAATGAAATGGGGCTTTCTGGCATCCTGAGAGTGGAGCGAAGGCAGAGCATTTAGCATTTCCAGTAAATCTTATTTTCAGCATCTTGTAAATCTTACCTATTGCATTTTGCGCTGTTTTATCCTGTAAGCTTTAGCGTCTGCTTCAGACCAAAAATGGTTTCAGTCAAATAAATGGCTTGTTTCACCTCAGAAAAAGGATCATTTCTCAAAATAATTCTGGCAACTTCAATTGGTTGGCAGAAAGATGGTATGAATGTATCTTCTCCTTAATTCATTTCCCCCCAAGCTTCTGAATGATCGATTTTGCTCAATTATTACATCCAAGTTACTTAATGAGACAAGATTTTGCATCGCTTTGCATACTTGTTTCAAATCATTCTTCAGAGAGTGAAATTTGAGGTGTTTCAAAAAGCTGAGTTCAGAGGGCTGCAAAAACTTTATAGTGTGTGTGTGTGTGTGTGTGTGTGTGTGTGTGTGAAGTAGAACCTGATATTCAATTCTAAATTATACCAATGTCTAAAGAGTTTGGATCCGAGTTGAATTCACAATTCAACAAATATTTCACAAAGTTGTTCAAATCAGTTTAATTATTTATTTAAATCTTTTTTTTAATCCCACCTTTCCTCAAATGTGGGAACTTGCACAGAAATATTAAGACAACAAAATCAATATATTAGATCAATCATATTGAGTTGCATCCAGCTGAATTTTACTCTGGGTAGGCTCACTGAAATGAATGAACCTGAGTTGGTTGCGTCCTTTTTTTTTTCAACAGGTTTACTCTGAATAACATTGGAAAGAACCCATTGTTTGCCTTCTCAAGTATGTTCAGTACATTAAATAATATGAATTAATGTCAAACCAGGAGGGAAATCATTGGGACAGTTGGCAGATCTCTGCCTGTCAGGACTGAAGTGAGGCACAGAGTTAGGCCTGGGGCCTGTTGGGTTTCCAAACCCTGTCAGCCATCTTGCCTGATCTTCTCTTTAGGGCTGGCTTGTCTTAATTTGGCTTGACATATGTGAATTCTGAAATACAGACATGCATGACTGAGGGGGTGGGGGTGAAAATATTCACTTGCTTTCAAGCTTTTAAATAAATAAATAAATAAATAAAATCTGAAATCTAACTTCAGAGAGGACGGAAGAGGAAGAATGAACAATGAGCTGGGAAGGGGTGGGGAAAAGCTTTTGACACAGAAGAGGCATGAAACTGGATTAGACGGATTTGGCTGTGTCCCGGATGGAGAGCTGGGGACATGGGGTTGGAGGCGAGTGGGTCGCCATCGCCAGAGGACAAGTGTTTCTCTTCTTCCCAGTTCTTGAGATCCCGATGAAGGGGGGGGGGGAGGCAGAATCTCCTTAGCTTTGGCTCACAACAATGAGAGGTGAAACGTATTACCGCAGGTGTTAAATAAATTAGCCCCATAATGGGTGGGATGGGGGGGGGAGGTAGGAAGGTGGGTGGGCAGCCTTGCCCCTCCCAGATTGAAAGTTTATTCACTGGCTAATCAAAATGACATGATGGAGGCTCACAGACTATAGCCAATTACTCTCCAAGATGGAAGAGGTCAGGAGGTTCTCCACGTTCACAAGGCCTGAAACTTTTTGTGATGTAAATTGGCTGAGAGCAAGCGCACTACTGCAAAAGCCCAGACTGCTAGGAAACCCGAGGAGGCCCTCTGCTTGCTTCTGAGATATACCACCAGCTGCTAGCCTTAAGGTCTAGAAACTTGTTTACCCGAAGAGGGATGGAATAAGTCAGGATGCAGAGTTTTTGCACTCAATACCAGGCGCTGAACTTTCAGGAAACCAAATTATGGAACATCTGCTCACCCTGGCTAAAGAACAAAAGCAAAATCCTGCACATGGAATATGGCAGCAATGAAGGGAAGATGGGCACAGTTAGAGGTTCACGGCTTTGATATCAAACTTTATTAGCAGTTTGGGGAACAGAAAGTTGGCCCTGGAGCTTCGGAGCCATTTCGAAATCCTGCCTTCATGATTTCACTTTCAAACTCAGCAGGAAGGCTGACATTTGAGGGTGTTTTTCCTCCCCTTTTTTTTTTTTTTTTTTTGAAGAAAGCTGGGATTAGGTGGCTTGCAGAGAGGAAGTTTGCTCCAGGAATGGAATGGTTGGTGCATCTTAAAAAGCCTTTGTCCCGGGAATTCGAAATATGGGGTGGGGGAGAGGTAGGGGGTGACTGAAGGAGGCTGTCGAAAGAGACCAGAAACATGAACGGCACTTTTCTCCCGTTCTCACATTCCCTCAATCCTTCCTTTCGTAAAGAGGTCTTAGACTCCTGGTCACATTGGCCTCACATGATGCTATCGCAAGGGGGAGATTATCCCAGGATGGAGGAATCTACTGAATGGTTGTTAAATCAAGAGGTCGTTTGGGAGTCAGTAAACTGCTCTTTTGTTTCCTCTAGGCCCAGCTGCTGAGAAAATGGGGCACCCCCTCAGCCACCCCCCACCACACATACACCAAGTCCTCTGTCTAAAGGAAACTCAGGTTTTTCCTCCCTGCCTCAAGTGGAATTAACTGAAGAAGGGTCCCCACCACCCTCCCTTTCCCACCTTTTGACTGACAGAAGAATCCACTTCTCAGAGTCCATGGAATCATAGATTGGGAAAGGGCTTTGCAGACCGTCACTCAGTCCAGCCTCCATCTTTGTTCTTCTTTGGCCTTTGACTTTGACATAGAAGTTGTAAGGTAAAGGTAAAGGGACCCCTGACCATTAGGTCCAGTCGTGGCCGACTCTGGGGTTGCAGCGCTCATCTCGCTTTACTGGCCAAGGGAGCCGGCGTACAGCTTCCGGGTCATGTGGCCAGCATGACTAAGCCGCTTCTGGCGAACCAGAGCAGCGCACGGAAACGCCATTTACCTTCCTGCCGGAGTGGTACCTATTTATCTACTTGCACTTTGACGTGCTTTCGAACTGCTAGGTTGGCAGGAGCAGGGACAGAGCAATGGGAGCTCACCCTATCGTGGGGATTCGAACCGCTGACCTTCTGATCGGCAAGTCCTAGGCTCTGTGGTTTAACCCACAGCACCACCCGCGTCCCACATAGAAGTTGTACCTGTGACTTAAGTTTCTATATCCCTCATAAGAAGAGCAGTTTGTTACCAAAATTTGAAAAACACCCCCCACCCCCCATACACACACACACACACATACACACACAGAGAGAGGGGGGGGGCACACTGCTCCAGCATTTGGGTTTAGGTGTTGACACATCTCAGGTTACCAGCTAAGAGGAAGGTGTTCTTGCCCACCTGGAGATTTATGTGTTCCCACCTGAAGGAGGCCAGGCAACCTTGGGGACAACCTTATATGATGATAGTGGACATATGTATATTAGCTACTCCGTGGTGTGAGAGCCCACAAGAATGTTGAGCATAATGTCCCTCTGGGTGAGACCCAGGTGGGAGAGTTTGCAGCATCCCAGGTAATAGATGGGGAGGAACCCCTGAATGTTTGAAGACTGGGTCTTGGATCCCACTTACTGAATACAGGTAGATCATTTGGATCATAATGATAGGGGAATCCTTGACAGCAATTACTTTGTGATGTTGCTGAAGGTAAGACAAGAGTTTTAGGTGGTGCACAGCTGGTATGAAGTGAAGGAGGAAGAGCTGGAGGAGGGTTTCCTTGGCTAGCAGGTCAAATGATAATATTCTGGGACTCAAACTTGGCATGAGGTTTCTAAGTGCTTTGAGAACAGTGCTGGAAGTACTGGGGTGCCTCTTCAAATATTGATTTCATAAAATCTATGCACTGCTTGATTGTTTAAAAAACCCTCAAAGTGAAGTGGTTTACAAAGAGAATAAATGAACAGAAATATCAGTAAAAACAGAAAACCCCCAAAAAACATTCAAAAGATAAAACCAACAATAAACTAAAGAAAAGATTAAAACATACATCAACATTCTATATGTCTATAGAAAATGTCTAAACAAAAATGTAATAGCAGGTACCAAAAAGTGTACAGTGGTACCTCAGGTTACAGAGGCTTCAGGTTACAGATTCCACTAACCCAGAAATAGTACCTCGGGTTAAGAACTTTGCTTCAGGATGAGAATAGAAATCGCACAGCAGCAGCGGGAGGCCCCATTAGCTAAAGTGGTACCTCAGGTTAAGAACAGTTTCAGGTTAAGAACGGACCTCCGGAACGAATTAAGTTCTTAACCCGAGGTACCACTGTACAGTGAAGCTGCATGCCTGATGTCAATAGGTAGGGAGTTCCAGAGTGTAGCCCCCATTTTTGAAGGTGGACTCTTAGATCTTCATCTGAGTTTCTCCAGGTTCCCCCTCTGAGGGAGGTTTAGGGGGTAATGACAAGGAAGAGGGCCTTTTCAGTTGTGGCTCCCCGTTTGTGGATCACTATCTTCACTGAGATCCACTTGGCACCATCCACAAAAGATGAGGTTCTAGAATATTGTGGAGCTAGAAAAGCAGACAGAGAAATGCCCCCCCCATAACATTAAAACCCAGGGACATTCAAGCATGTATATATTAGGAGAAATTCACACTAATATGCTGATGGGTTTTCATGAAGACTTCTTTTTTAAAAAAGAAAAAATTGCAAATGTGGAGAACTGACCTTAAGTTTGGAAAAATTAGAAACTGACATTGACAGACTTGTCCCTATAATATAATGTATACCTTTTATTTTATTATTTTGTATGTATTTACTTATTGTCAATAAGCTGTATCCAGTTAAAGAATATAACATGAGCCTGCTGGATGAGGCCAATGGCCCATCTAGTCCCACATCCTGTTCTCACAGTGGCCAACAATATGCCCCAATGGGAAGCCTGCAAGCACAAGAGGCCTCTCCCCTCCAGCAACTGGGATTCAGAAGCATTGCTGCTTCTGACTGTGGCTTGTAGCCTTCTCCCCCATGAATTTGTCCAATCTTCTTTTGAAGCCATTCAGGTTAACGGCCATCACTGCCTCTTCCGGGAGGGAGTTCCATCGTTTAACCACATGCTGCACAAAAGCTTAAGAGCAACCTTTAAAACTCCCCTAAGAGCATTAGATAAAACATATCCAGGTAAAATGTAAAATAAATGTGAGGTGATGATCACCCCTTGTTTTTAAGGGTATCTTTATCTTTTTAGGTTTTGTTTTTAAATAATTTTTTCTACTTTACAATGGCTGGGGCTCTTGATCCCCTACCCTGAGGAAATTCTGATCTGCAGAATGCAAAAGGCAGGAGGACATCTCCTTCTTTCATGGAGCACCCTAGTCAAACCCCCTTAATTAACTTGGTTTGGGGGTCCTTTTGCCCCCAGCCTGTTGTCTGCTTGATTAGTGGGTTTGTCCCATTGTCCGTCTGGCACAGATGCCCCCTGATGCAAATGCCAACATGAGGTGGGCATGGAGAAGCCATCTCCCAGGATTGGCTGTTCCCTCTGCTACCATAGAAACCCTGTTTAGCGGGAGAGAGAGAAAAAAAACATCAAGGGTGTCTGCTGCTGGCAAGATGAATCTGTTGCATTGTATTCCCCTCCTTTGGACGGACACACACACACACACACACCCTTCAAATAAGTCCCCTGCTCTCTCACTCCCTGCAACTGCTTTATGATTTGGCTTCTCTTTCTATTTGTCTTCCCTCCCCCACAAAACTGCCCACCCCCTTTGAGACATACATTTCTATGTATTTTTTCATCAGATCTACTGACACCCCTTCACCATTCTCCTGTCCCGTCCCCGCACCAACCTCTCTGCTTTGTCTTAATATTGAAAAACCAGCCATGGTCTAAGGACAATTAAAATATCTTTCTTTGGTGGTGTTGGTGGGGCTAATATTCAGAGCCTGGGGTTGCTCTGTCCCTGACGAATCTAGTACAGTGGTGCTTCGGGTTACAGACGCTTCAGGTTACAGACTCCACTAACCCAGAAATAGTACCTCAGGTTAAGAACTTTGCTTCAGGATGAGAACAGAAATCGTGCTCCGGCGGGAGGCCCCATTCGCTAAAGCAGTGCTTCAGGTTAAGAACAGTTTCAGGTTAAGAACAGACCTCCAGAATGAACCTGAGGTACCACTGTATTTCAAATGGTGAAAGCCCTCTCTCACCCCGACCACCTTGTCAGGCATCAGTGTGAAGATGCACACAGACGCAGCTCATTTCATGTGATGAGGCTCAGAGTTGGCATGGCTGATGTGTCTCATGCCTGGGAGACTCTAGTTCCAACCCTCGCTCTGCCACCATGAACCTCAAAGCAGTGGCAAAGTGTGGGGAGCCAGGGGGGCCATGACCCCAGGCACAAACCTATGAGGGGGTGCCACCAGGTCCCTCCACGCAGGTGCTGGCTTCTTGCGGAGATCCCTGCCCCAGCAGAGGTGGCAGAGCCACCACCCAGATCCATCCTGGCAGGCCCTTTCCCCAGCTCCCCATCCTTCCCTGCTTGCTTGCCTGCCTGCCTGCCCTCAGGAATCTTAGGGCCGGGGAGCCCTGGCTGGCCTCGCCACCATATCCCTGGCAGAGGACAGCAACCACAAAGGCTCTGTGCAGGCTGGGAGGAGGGCACTGTCCATCTTCCTTATCATAGCTGTCAACTTTCAGATTTGAAAATAAGGGATCAGCAGCCTCACCTGTCCCAGGGACAGTCTATGGGATATCTAACAATCCGGGATAGCAGTGGGAAGCAGCGGGAAATGGCACTGAAATAAGGGAATTTCCCACAAATAAAGGGAAGGTTGACAGCTATGTTCCTTATGCCCCCAAGGGCATATTCCTAAAGTCAGACTGCCCTTCGGTCTCCAGGCTGGGCTGGACCAGGGCTGGCCCCCTCTCACTCCTCGCTCGGCACTCTGTGCTCCCTGGACAGCAGTGGGAGCAGCACAGTCACACAGTGAGCGGGAGAAGACAGAGGGAGGTGGGCAAGGGGCAACCCCACCCCGACCCCACTCGGCGTTCCTCTCTGTGGGAATCAGGGGGATTCACGCACCAAGGGCCATGTTGGTTGGCCAGGCTCCCCGCTTCATGGGTGGGCAGGTGGCGTAGCACAGTCCCACTTGGCTCCAGTGGGGGGTTGCTCCGGTGGTGGCTTGCCTGCCCCAGACACCGGCAACTCACGCTACGCCACTGTCTCAAAAGACCATCAGAAGAGCCAGATGCCTATCTAGTCCAGTGACCTCATTCTCACAGGGGTCAGCCAGTTGCCTACTTGAAGCCATTCAGGACTGGTCCAAAGAGCTGCAGCCAGACAGTTGATCGTGGCTGGTTATAGGGAGCCTATGACTCCCTTGTTACAACAGCACCCCTGGCTACCAGTGTGTTTATGGGCACAATTCAAAGTGCTGGTTATAGCCCATAAAGCACTATGTGGCTTAGGCCCAGGGTATCTGAAGGATCGTATTCCCTCATACAAACACCCTCAGGCGCTGACATCTTCAGGGGATAAGAAAGAGGGCTTTCTTGGTGGCTGCTCCATGCCTCTGATGGCTGCTGCTGTGGAATGCTCAGTTCACAACCTGGTAGGCAGCAAGACACTTTAAGACTGTGGAAAGGAAAAGTAGGTGGAAGAGGAGAACAGCCAGCAAAATCCGTCAGCTTTGAGAGCCTCTGCTGGTAAACGCCTGAGAACTGCAGTCTGGATTCCCTTCAACTGATCAGGCAGAGGATAGGAGGGTGGTTTGGGAAAGGCCTGGCTCCATCCTCTGATGCCATGGATGGCTAAATAGGATGTCCATGTATAGGTGCCCAGTTGGGAGCTTCTGGAAACTTCAAGAAAGGCTCAGTAGATGTCAGCTTGCAACACTTGCAAGTCTGAGGGACACCGTGTGATCTTACATGGGACCACACCTACTCAGTTTCTCTACTGCGTAAGTGGGAAGGCTGCCAGGCCATGCAGATATCAAGACCCATCTTTTTGCTTCCCATGCAACTGATTAAGCTGATCATCAGTGGTTCAGAAGCAACCAGGTATGTGGCACTTCCGACTAAGATTGGTATTCAGCTTGTGCTCAGCCATTTTGGCCCATCCTGGCCAACTTTTTATTTGTCAATACCTCGTGTTATATATGATGTCAGGTGACTGGTGGTTGGGTGTGTCTAGCCAAAATAGCTTGGTGGGCCAAATGTAGAATTAATGCGGCCTGCAGGTTAAGGTTCCTCATCCCGCTCGGTATGAACAGGAATGTACAGATCTCCACCAGGAGGGAATTTCCCAATTAGGGAGCCATTACCAACAAGGCCCTGGTTGGCACAATCCATGGTTGACGATGGAACTCCCTGTTGAATTTGTTTTACTCACCCTGAGGTGCTGGATAAAGGGTGGGACGTGTGTGTGTGTGTGTGTGTGTGTGTGTGCGCGTGTGTGCGTGTGTGTGTAAATAAATGTGGATCCCTCTCACCAGCACTCTGGTTTCCCGCGGAACCCAGCTACGCTGGAAGAAAACTTTTCAAAAAATGTTTTACAGATGGGAGCAAACAAGGAGGAAATCTGGATCTCAGTAGAGATGACCCAAGGCTGCATGGATTTATTTTTCTGTGCAATTTTGGGCGAAGCTTGGACACCATTCTCTTGTTAGCCACAACACCCTAGCAAAAAACCAGGTGGCAATAACTCTCTGGATTCCAGATGTTGGGGACACAGGGAGACTAAAATGATGGAGTGACTCCTTTATGAGAAAAGTTTGTAGCATTTGGGACTTTTTTGTTTAGAGAAAAGGTAAGAGGCAACATGATAGAAGCTTATAAAATTATGCACCGTGTGGAGAAAGTGGATAGAGGAAAGTTTTTCTCCATCTCTCATAACACTAGAACTCAAGGACATCCAATAAAGCTAAATATTGGAAAATACAGAAAGTATTGATCCACGCAGTGTGAGATGTGGAAATCGCTCCCACAAGAGGCATCTTTAAAAGAGGATTGGACAGATTGATGGATGATAAGGCTATCAGTGGCTACTAGGCATGATGGCTGCACTCTTTCTGAATACCATTTACTGGAAACCACAGGAGAAGAGAAGGCTTTTGTGCTTGGTTGGCCACTGTAAGAATACAATGCTGGACTACATGGGCCACTGGCCTGATCCAGCAGGCTCTTCTTCTATTCTTATGACTGTGCACTACCTTTAGGCTCTGCTTGTGAACACCCAGAGATATCTGGCTGGCCACATCTGGTTTAACGTAAGAATAGAAGAAGAACCAAAGGGGCCCATCTAGTCCAACCAGACGCACCAATGGGATGCCCACAAGCAGGACTTGAGCACAACTATCTTCAATGGGGCTAAATGTATAGGTAGTGTAGAATTACAGTCCTAAATAATCAACACTCAATTCCTAGCAAATTATTTGGATAGAACAAACAGCCACACGAGGATGACAGCATTAATCAGACAAGCAAGAATCACCAGCAGACGTCACGTGCAATAAAGCTACAAGCAATTTAAGGTGCCAGATCTAATAGGTGCTGTGAGGATATTTTAAAATGCAGGGTTAAAAAGGTAAAAGATGCAGAGCTGCATTCTCTTGTGCGGGAGTCACATGGCAGCCACCAGTGGGTGGAGCAACCAATGAGAATTTTACCTTTGAACTTAGCAGGCTAGTTTCTACAGTCATCACACACCCACCCCTCTACCCAGAAAGGCAAGAGGCATGATCAGATTTCAAAGTCTCACTTCCTGAGGGGGGCACATTCAATAAGGGTATGAACCAAGTCTGGAGAGGGGAATGGCCTGGAGAGAGTCCCGAGGGCCAAGCAGAGAGACCTGGAGGGCCACATCTGATCTGTGGGCCTGAGGTTATATCCCATTTTATATCCCTTCAGGAAGGCTTTCCGAACAAGGCTTTAAAAGAGGATTGGACTAATTTGTGGAGGAGAAGGCTACCGATGTCTACTAGCCATGATGGCTCTGCTCTGCCTCTGCAGTTGGAGGCAGGAATGCTTCTGAACACCAGTTGCTGGAAACCACAGGGGGATAGAGGGCTCTGATGCTCCTGACCTGCTTGCTGGTTCCCCACAGGCATCAGGTTGGCCACTGTGAGAGCAGGAGGCTGGAGTAGATGGGCCATTGGCCTGGTCCAGCAGGCTCTTCCAATGTTCTTATGTACTTAGCCCTTTGCAAGTCAATAATTTGTTCCTTCAAAACAACAACCTCCTCCTAACAACTTTGCAACGGGAATGATAAGGCCGGTGATTTATGCTGAGCGAAAAAATAGTCTAGAACAAAAGGAGCAGAGTGCAAGATAGACTGCTTCCGATCTGTCACAAAGAAGCCATCGGTCAATTCATCGGCACTGGAGGCTCTGCGTTATTGCAAGGAACCCCGTCAGCTTAGAAAGGGGACAAGGGAGTCATTCAGATATGCTGCAGTGCTCAGCATATTTTACCCATCTCCACTAAACCTGCCTGTTTTATGGGCAGTATATGCCTATTGCCTTTGCCCCACATACCAGGGGTTGTGAGGGTGAGGAAATGGGACGGGGGGGGGGGGGAGCCCCAGACAAAAATCTGCTGTGATTGAGCTGAGCTATTATGCCTTTCTGACAATAGATTGGGAACTGATACCCACCACAGCGAACTGGGACACGTCTTGCCTGCACAATTCAGCGGGCTGTTTAACTGTCACGGCTAAAGCGGAGGAACTGTTAGGGGGTGCAGGCAAAATTCTTCCCTGTCTGAATTTCTCCATAGGTCCTGGAGTTTCAAACGACCAAGCGCTGCTGTTGTCTCAGCCTTTACTTCCAGGACTTGGACAGAGCTCATGTGAAGTTTCTCACAGTCTGCTGTCCCATCTCTTTCACCCATCTCTCTCTATGCCTGCTGCTCTAGGAGGCTTTGGTAAAACACTCCCCATTGTGGGATTTCTTTTTAGGAATGATGTGTGTTTGTTCTGGAAAAGTGGACCTCAAGGCAGAGCAAACTCAGAAATGGAACAATCGCAGAAGACTGGGTGGTACCAGAAGGGGGCAAGCGCCCCTGAAAAAACCAAATGCTCTCTCTTCCCACTTGCCCCCCATTGCTGGACTCCTGTCATTAGCATCCACTGTTATTATTTTTTCAGAGATCTTTACATGTGGAATACCACTCACTCACCTAGAAATATACTTTGCCCTTTCTGTGCATTTTTTTTTTTAAATTGGTGCCACCACTGCACAGAATGGGATGTAGAGAGGTCTCTTCAAAGGAGATAAATTCAAACTTCCTGGCAAAATTACTCTTCCTAGAATCCCTCAGTATGCAAGTTTGTCAATACAATGGCGTTTATCAGTTTATTTTGATTTATAAACCAGAAGGGTTGGGCAAAAGCAACCTCTGAAGTTTAGCCACCTTTTGCCAACTTACTAGGAATGATGGAGGCGGAGGGAGGAGGGATTTTGCCACTGTAGAGACCTGAAATAAAGGGGGGGGGGTCTCAAGAAAATTATATTAATTGCAAAAAATGTAATCTCCTAATCTGATGCCTCTCTCGCCATTATCATCTATGGATATTGTTGGATTTGTGGACCTTTTCCTTTCTTTTTGTTAAATATTTAGTTTGGTAAGTTGATCCTTAGGGTTGTATCCAATGCTAGTCCTACGCAGAAAAGACCCACTAAAGTTATTGGGAAAATACTAACTTAAATTCATTAATTTCGATGGGACTGCTCTGAATAGGACTAGTATTGGATACAACTCTTGATACTTAAATTGTCGTTAAATTCATTGATAAAATTAAATTTAAAAAGAAGAAGCACCCAGGAAGCATAAATTTCAAGAGAAACACTTGAAAATGCATGAAATTCATGATTATTATTATTATCATTGCTGCTGCATTATTCTGGAATAAAAATTGATCAAAATCGCCTTTTCATTTCTTTTTCTTTTACTGTGGGTGTGGAATTATAATGGTTGGGAAATTGCTGTGGGTTTTTTCCGTCTTTTATCTTTAAAAAGCGATATCTTGTTAAAATCAGTTATATATATATATATATATATATATATATATATCACATCGTCATACCATTCTGGACGTTTTCGTTCGCTTCTTTTTAAGATGCGTGTTTTTAAGAAAATTTGGAGGCTTTTTGTTTTTGCTTTCGTCCGTCTACTTATTGGATACACGTCTCTCGAGTCTTTTTGGAGCACGCTGGTCACCGAATTCCCGCGGTACTCTCTTCCCCTTCCGATGTATCTAATTGCTATTTATTTATTTAAGACATTTATATACCGCTTAATTATCCTCATTCCTAAAAGGATGTACGGTAAAAGCTGTCAGCAGAAAACGGGGTCGCGGAGCAACCAAAATCAAACTCTAGAGTCCTCTTTCCCTTCCCCTTTCCAAAAAATGGAATGGAAAGCGTACGCTCAACCCGCCATTGCTTTGGCTAGATTTGACTTCCAAGTACTTGCACTGCAGTCCTATACGCTCCTACTCAGAAGTAAGTCCTATGGAATTCAGTGGGACTTACTCCCATGTAAGGGCGCACAGGCTGCCAGGTTAACTGTCATTCCTTCTAATAGTTGACCTTCCCAGCTGTCCTTGTGGAGTTCGGGTACTTAGGGCCACGATCCGATCTACGGTAAGTATACTGGAACCGCTTCGCGGTTTTTAAGAGAGAACGCTTCCATTTCATTTTGCGAGTAAAATCCTAGACCCGCCTAACAAGGGTCTTTTTTCTCCGTTAAGCAAAGTGAGATGTTTCAAATTTCTGATTCCAGTTATGTTTTCAGATCGGGTTAATAGGGGGAGAGGGAGGAGAGAGGCATCTTATGTTGAATGATTTCCTGAGGCCACGAATGCCAACTTTCAGTAGCTAGCTGCTAGATCTTATCAAATAAATGCAGATATTTTCATCTAGCTCTCATCCATACAAACGTACGCCTTACGGGAAAATTAAGAAACTATTCGGCCAAGCTGTGAAACTGGCGAAAGTCCACTTTCTCCTCGCTTGTTATGCCCTTTTGAAAGGCAGGCAAACCCTTTTCTTTCGCATTTGTATTGTGAATTACTTCGCATTTAATTGGGAAATGCGAGAGAATTATGCCCCCCCCCCCGTTCACACACGCAAAAGTAGGACAGCCTCACCGAACCCTTTTAAAATCAGCTTATAAAACCCGCTCTCCTCTCCCCCATCTTTGTAATTAAAAAATCAAACGATGGGCAATTAAATTAGGAATAACCTCAGAACAGGAAGCCAAACGCCGAGGCAGGAAGCCCAGCCGTTCGCAGAAGGCAGCCACGCCGTTTAATGGAGATACTTGCAGATATATAGATATACAAATGTACGGGGAGATATATAAATAGACACGTCTAGCCTCGACTACAGGGAAAGCAAAATGCCCACGCATTTAATTTGACCAGGGAGGTAAAAACCACAGAGGGAGAGAGAGGCAATATTATGTGTGCTGCTTATTTTTCCGTAAGCCTCGTTAAATCAGTGGGGCCTTACTTCCGCGTAAAGACGCAGGAAATTCCCCTTTCGGATCTGACCTCTGCGAGAGATTAGGGAGAAAGGAAGAAACCTTCACGGCCTCAGTTTTCACACCCGTAGTATGGGTAGTGCTCCCCCCCCCAAAAAAAATGTTTAGGGGTACTCTCGTTTTCCTACACATATTGAAATACCGTACTGCCCCACAATGAGGCCAAACTTCGATTCCCAAAATGTTTAGGGATATGCGTACCCCTGCGCACCCCCAGAAAAAAGCATTATAACACCTTGTAAACGTGGCTAAGCGAATGGGAAGCGCTTCATCTAATACTGATAACAGAAAATATCCAAGGTCAGGCAGAGTCGTTTCTTTGTATGCCGCCTTTCCGTAATCCAAACCGTGCTCAGGAAAAGGTTTACGTGAATACAGAAATGTAACAAAAGTAGTCACCGGCAACGAGTGAAACATTTCAGGACGTTCGCAACAAAATTAAACCTAAGTAATAATAATCAGGATAAACTCATCAATGGGCTTAAATTCATTGATTTCAATGGGGTGCAATAATAATTAAATAAATTGTTAATGACAACAGCAATAATATTTTATTTATTTGCATATATATGTTATATGTGTGTGTGTGTGTGTGTGTGTTTAATATATATTAAATGTATTTTTGATCCCTGTCCCTGAGCAAGGCTTTTGGCATTTTAAACCCTCACGACGGGAGATCAATAAATAAACTTTTTGGGGGCGGTGGTGGGGAACCTGCGAACTTCCCCTCTTGTTAGGCGTGTATTTTATTTTATTATTTGCTTGCTGCTAAGGTTTTTATTCCGCTTCTCGTCAAGTCACAGAACAGGCCCCTGGGATTCAATGGACTCGCCCATCGATTTCAACAGAGCTGTTTTGAGTTGGACTAACAGTCGGCTGGTCACCGGCCACGCAGAATATATTTAACAGGTATATTAAACTGTTGCTGGAATCCAACCGGTGAAGTTTCTCCCACCTCCACCCCCCAAAAAAAAACCTTGAGTGCCACCTGCTCGACTTCTGCCGGTGCCTCTGGCGGCTCTTAAAGGCAGAAGAGCAACGGGCAGGAGAAAAAGTTGGCAACCATTGGGAAGATTCAGCCGCCCCCATCCCAAACGCTCAGCTGAGTTTTTCAGTCACTGCAGAAGGAGAGCAGGAATAAAACGGTTAAAATGAATTTCTTACACGCTGCCAAATGAAAGGGGCTTTGTGCGCCTTTTCGTGCTCCGAATTGACGTTAAACTCGAATAAGTGACATTCCCCCCCCCCCGCCCGCCCTCTCTCTTTCCCGCCTCACGCAGCTTGAATGAAAATTCGGCCGGACGGGCTGCCCTAACTCTTGCTTGGAAACAATCTCAAAGCTTTTCGCAGTTGCAATTATAGTTTTTCTCTCAAATTCGGGAAAAAAGAAAGGGCGGGGCGGGAAGAAGAGAAATAAACGCCTTACACGTTTAGCAAAAAAGTGTGTTCACACACACACACACACACACACACACATTATGCCATTCTTTATATCTTTAAATATATATATTATTATCATTACTATTTATTAATACTGGCTAGTATTAATATTAATAGTAGTCGTAGTGTTTCTTATCCGTCCATCGTAAGATCCCAGTGTATTATTATTATTATTATTATTAATACGCTTTTAAAGGCGTTTTATATTCCACAACTATTTCTTTTTAAAAAAAAAAAAATCAAAAATCCTACGAGTTTTCTTTGTCAATAATCGGTCATTAAGCAAATCATCCTGCTGTTATTTAAGCCTCCGTCTTAACACATGCGAGGGAGTCAGATCCTATTGAATTTAATGGGATTTATTTCTCAGGAAATCTGTGTTAGCGGAGTCGGCGCTGCACTTAATCGGTCATCATCGTTTTTTTCTGGTTGCTTAATTTTGAGGCGTGGAGTCTTATCTCCCTCCACCCCCCCCCCCCCGCTCCCTCCATGCATAACGTATAAACGGGCATTTCTCCGCAAAAAAATATTATTATTGATTCAGAAACTCGTATAAAGCGAAAAGCGACATCCCCATGACAGGAACCGCTATGTTTTTAGCTGTTTCAGTTTTATCTGTAAGCCGCCTCTGTTCCCTGTAGGGAAGAAAGGCGGGATATAAATAACAACAGATAAGGATCTAAACGAAATAAGGGTCAGCGAGGGTTATTTTCAAGAAAACGTAGTTTAGGATCGAGCCACAAATAAGTGCACGTTTCAGAATTCGATTTCCTTTGAAGTTAATTATTTGCATTGTGATTTTTTATTTTTATTTTGTATGTTTTTACTATTATTCTCCTGGAGGACCTTGGCGGCAGTAGCGCGAGTCTGTACAGGGCAGAGGTGATAAGAGCGCGCCTGTATATAGATCGGCACAAGACGCCTCCGCTAACGCCGCCAAAAATAAGGTGTTTGGTTTGTTTTTTTGCTTTTAAAGTAAGATGTAAACAAATTCTCTCCGGTCGGTGTTTCCAAACCCGCCTCTGGGTGTGGTGAGGTGTCTTAACCAGTACTGAAAAGGAAAACAGCTTTAGGGATTTATTTCGGGAGACTTTCCAAAGCGCTTCTGAAACCCGCGTCTCGAACGCGGAATTAAACCCGTGTTTTCATGAGCATTTATTCCCGTTGGGGTGCTTCGATTTAGAAGAGGGTGCTGCTGGGCTCTATAAGCCTAGAGAAATCCTGATTATCTCTCTTCAGAAGGAAGACCTATTTCATTCATCCATTCAGACATTTACTTTGTGTCCCCACTTTTTCCCCAACATGGTCTCCGCCCCCATTTAATCCCCACAACAACCCTGTGAGGTAGGTTGGGCTGAGAGTGAATGACTGACCCATAGTCACCCAGCGAGCTTGAGGATGGCCAAGCAGGGATTCGAACCCTGGTTTCCCAGGCCTGGCACTCTAACCACTGCCTTCAACAGGGCTCCCAGGTAAGAATGTCGAGGTGCTGCCCCCTTCTTCAAAATCAGTCCTTCCCCCCTTTGTTCTGGAGAGCTACTGCCAGTCAGTGTAGACAATACTAGGCTAGATGAATGAAAGGTTTGATTAAGGATTCATTCATTCATCCATTCATTCATTCACATCCCACCTTGCTTCCAAAATGTTTCTCTTCCCCTCTTCATTCTATCCACACAACAACCCTGCAAAGTAGGTTAGGTTGAGAAGCAGCAACTGACCCAAGGTTACTCAGTGGGGATTTGAATTCTGCTAATCTAATCCAGTGCTCTAACCACTACACGATACTGGCAGCTTCCTAGGATCCTATGGGCAGTGGAGAGATGTGCCGCAACAAGGCCTGTGTTGCACCTCTTCCCTCTTGTGGGCTTTCTGGGGGCACCTGATTGGCTTCTGCAGGAAAAGAGGAGGATGGACTAGATTGGACCTTTGCTCTGTATAATAAACTCAACCAATATATATATTTTTAATAGATTGGACCTTTGCTCTGGTTGGTGGAGTCTTCTTCAGGACAAATGGAAACCACACAGGTGTGCTCTTAAAATATTGATCCACTACACAATTGTCTATCTCCTCTGCTCATGCCAGGTTTTCAAGTGCTTACTCCAAAGTACAGTGGTACCTCGGGTTAAGAACTTAATTCGTTCTGGAGGTCTGTTCTTAACCTGAAACTGTTTTTAACCTGAGGTACCATTTTAGCTAATGGGGCCTCCCGCTGCTGCCGTGCCGCTGGACCTCAATTTCTATTCTCATCCTGAAGCAAATTTCTTAACCTAAATTACTATTTCTAGGTTAGCAGAGTCTGTACCTGAAGCATCTGTAACCTGAAGCATCTGTAACCCGAGCTACCACTGTAATGCCCATTTACAATGGGGCTTATTCTCCAAATGGACTGCAGTTTTGGGAGTTGCAGGCCAGGACATCCAGGGTTGGAGGAGGCTGGCTCAGGGCCTCAGAAGCAAAACCCTCTGGAAGCCAACAAGCTTTAACTTCTGAGTAAACTTGCAAAGGAAGAGAAAGGAGGAGGAGGTAACTGCTTGTGGAGTACTTGCAGAGTCAAAGAACCCTTCATTTCATGGGTGGCAGCAATGTCCCATCCAAAAACAAGTGTTAATCTTTATTGGTTTTCAATACCACTTATGGAAACCATTTTTTTTAAGCCCTTGCAAATATCAATGAGCATCAAAGCGATTGCCACCCTTCATTTCCCTCCCTTGCACCCGTGTTTCCTTATCTTCATGTCCTCTTTGTTCACCTGATGTCCTTTCTTCTTCTCTGAATGAAGGGGTGGATCGTTTAATTATGATGTCGTCGGTATGCATTTATTTTAATGGAATGAGCAGAGATCCTTTGATGTCCATTTGGAACAGATCAGAAAGGTGTGGTCATGGATGATGGATTGGGAGATTCACAGTATACATATAAAACACTATGATGTCACTTCAAACCACCATGACTTCCCCCAAATATCCTGGGAGCTGGGGTTTGTTGAGGGTGCTGAGAGTTGTCAGAAGACCCCCTCCATTCCCCTCGGAGAGACAATTCCCAGAGTGGTTTAACAATCAACCCCTCTTACCAGTGAACTCTGAAAACTGTGGCTCAGGAAATCTAAAAGCCCCTTAAGTAAAGCACATTCAGACTAATATGTCTGTTACAATGCAAAGTTTAGCAGCACCTTAAAGGTAAAGGTAAAGGGACCCCTGACCGTTAGGCCCAGTTGCAGACGACTCTGGGGTTGCAGCACTCGTCTTGCTTTACTGGCCGAGGGAGCTGGCGTATGTCCACAGACAGTTTTTCTGGGTCATGTGGCCAGCATGACTAAGCCGCTTCTGGCGAACCAGAGCAGTGCACGGAAACACTGTTTACCATCCGGTCGGAGCAGTACCTTTTTATCTACTTGCATTTTGACGTGCTTTCGAACTGCTAGGTTGGCAGGAGCTGGGACCGAGCAACGGGCGCTCACTCTGTCGTGGGGATTCAAACTGCCGACCTTCTGATCATCAAGCCCTAGGCTCTGTGGTTTAATTTCATTCTAGCATAAACCAGGGTCAGATGAAATACTGCCCTCCAGAACGACAATTCCCTTCACTCCTGACTCTCATTAGCCATGCTGGCAGGGAAAGATGGGAGTTGTAGTCCACAACATCTGGGGAGGACCTTGTTGACTATCCCTGGCATGAGCTTTCATGGGCTAGAAATCAATCAAATGCAAGAAATATTATATTGGGTTGCTTAGATACTCTAGTGTGTGCATATGTGTATTGGGGTGGGGATCTTAAGTAATGAGTGTGTGCTATTACTAGTAATTATTATTAGTAATGGTGTAAATTGCAAGGGATTGGCTGGAGGGGAGAGGGGCTGGGATCCCAGGATTTAATAATTAGATATACCTACTCCCTCCCCCTTCCTTTCAGGACCTGTAGAGGACCTAAAAAGGGTGGTGATGGCAGCAACTACTGAGCAGTAAGTCCCAATTGGCAGCACTCAGTGGCGTAGCGTGGGGGGTGCAGGGGGGGCCGGCCGCACTGGGCGCAACATCTGGGGGTTAGGGAAATCCACGGGTTAGGGGGCGCAAATCCACGGGTTAGGGGGCGCAAATTACTTGCCTTGCCCCGGGTGCTGATAACCCACGCTACGCCACTGGCAGCACTGCAGGGCTGTTGTGCAGCAGTTGGGCACTGAAGGGGCATGAGAGGTTCCCCCTTCTCCACAATGTAGGAAACAAAATGCAGAAAGTGAAGAATGACAATTGTGTTACTAATAGTGACCAGTCACAGCACAGCACAGGTGATGGTAACACAAACACCCTGGCATTGGTCAGCTAATTAACACATACACTGTGATTTTTTTTTTAAATGAATAAAACCCCACTTTATCCAAAACCAACCCTTTTGATGAACTGTACTTCAGTGGTTTCACATTTATGTCACCCTTTAAAATTCATTTGCTCCAGGATGACTACTTGAAGGTCCCGGGAGACTGAAATGTCCCTTCTGTGGCTTTTGAATGTTGCCCATTCTGATGCCACATTTGTGTCCTTAACCCACTTTTTCACTTTGAAACTGACACTATTACAGGTGCCACATAATACTCATTCCTCATCTGTGGGAAATTGATATTTTTAGTGCGACAGATATGTAGAATCTTGATGTGTGTTTTAATCTGTTTTAAGTTTATCACTGATTTAAATTTTGGGGGGAATGGTTTAAATAGTTGTTTTATGGATAATTTCATTGTTTCATTTTTTTTTGGTAAGCTGCTGAGAGAGAGAGAGAGAGAACTATTTGTCCAGTGTAGACTGCAGAAAGGCATTGTTGGGACTGGAAGATGGTGACATATATCACCTTGGAAGGCGAGAGCAGGTGTGAATGAACCCTGGACATTGTGGGTCACATTATTAGGTCCTGTAACCTTGGAGCTACCAGAGGAGATGGTTGGACAGAGTTGGCACCTGCGCCTGTGGCAGGAGCTGTTCCCTCTCTGTGTGTCTCTGTTACATGGATGGCTGTTGCTGGTGAGAAGCTGTTTTAAGTTGAGGGTGTTGTCATCAGCAAGGACCCGTCTTGCACCCAGGGCCTGTGAGCAGGAAGCAGCATTGTTCACAATTCATTTTAATGGTTTTACCTAGGCCACCCAGTAAACTACCTAAAGTTCAAGTGTTTTCAATGGAAGGAAAGCTGCACTTAAATCTCTCTCAAATTCTGTGGGAGTTCAAAAGTGTATAAATACAACTCTTGGGTGCCAACCAGTTAAAAGATTTTTAGCTGATGGATCATTCCAGCTTTTTTCAGGTGATTGGAATTGTTTTCAAACTAAGCCATTTCATACCAAACCACATTAACGGGTTTTTGTTGTTGTTTTGAAAGAAGGGGAGTAGGGTTGGCTGACAGGAACATTTCTGTCGTTTCTCATAGTTTTGTACAGTATGATGTGAGCCATACAGAAATCAGCAGGTTAGTTTCTCCATGGTGAGGAGATAAGCAGTTTGCCTGCTTCCCAGCTAATTTGCAGTTAATAGCACAGGAGCAAATCTTAATATATGAACAGCCTAATCCTATACATGTTTACTCAGAAGTAAATCTTATTCATCTCAGTAGGACTCACTTCCAAGTATGTGCATTTAGGATCAAAACTTAAAATGCCTTAAAGTCTGTAGCTTCTCAAATAGTAAAGAGAGCTATTGAATAATCTCTCTTTTCTTTTTCTTTTTCTTTTTCTTTTTCTCTTGCAAATACTGTAAATTAAAGGTGAGATTTGCTTGCTTGTTTCCAAACCTGTTCAGCAAAATTATTTTCCACAGAAGTGACAGGTTTTGGGGGTTTTTTTGGTCCCCTACCCTGTGGATGAACCTGCAGATCTTAGTGGCCATATCCTCTGCCTGCTGCCCCAAACCAGCTAAAGAGCTAGGCAGAGCACTGAGTTTTTATTACCTGGGGAAGAGAAGAAATGCAGTGTTTAGGAACATCTCCGGATGACTCTACTCATCCCTCCCTTGCTCGGCCCCATAAAAATTCATTTAAAAATACACTCGTTAGATTGGGCTGTGCCATTAACAGCATTGGAAAGAGAGGGCGCAGATTTAGCTGTGCCACTACAGGCAATGGAAAGTGAGGGCACTTTAATGAGTTACATCTGAAAGGAGTGCTTGAAATACTGTTAAAAATATGAGGTATTTTTCAGTATCAGTTTTTGTAAAAAAAACAAAATGGGAGGGGAGTAGATTTTTGACTCAGCCTTAGCCTTGTTGCATCACCCACTTCCTTTCATCCATCCACACCCAAATAGTTTTCTGGTGGCTGCTTTCTTTAGGGAAACGAAGACCCCTGAAGAAATGTAGAATCTGTTTGCTGAGCAAGTCACTCATATTTTGTATGCTTTTGACCATTGTAGCGTGGACTCTTAGTGTGCCCTGCCCTTGGCTCCCTCATCTCTTTGGGGGCTCAGTCTTTTTTGGCCACTCTTCACGAAATGCCACAAATTGGCATCCATCAGCCACTTGGAGATCCTCAGATGAAGTTGGTGCTTCAACAGGATAGTACATTTGGTCAAGACAAGCCTAGAAAGGGAGGGAGGGAGAGACTTCCTGTGTTCTGTTGCTCTATAAAAACAGCGTCAGTTGGCACTGAGATTTAGGAGCATGTGCCCAGTTATAACTTTAAAGAAACTTAAGTGTGTGCCCATTGATGGCATCCCTGCCCCCCTTTCTTCTTACAAGCGAATGGAGGTGATTGGCTGAAACAACCTTTTGTTTGTTTGTTTCCTGCCTTCAAAATGGCTGCCCTTGAGAATGAGAAATTGGCAAAACATCTTTTAGTTTCCCTTCCTCTGTTGTCTCCTCCCACGCCCCCAATGTCAAATTTCAGAATTCATCTCCTTCACGGCAAGGACTGGTCTTATTCTTGCCAATCATATCCTTACCAGTGCTATTTTTCTAGAAAATGAAGTGCCAGAACTCACCACGAACGCTTTCCTTGTTCCCTTATAATGGCAATGGAGCCCACCTGAGAGATGCCGGAACTGAGTTCCAGTGAGCTCCGGCAGAAAGAAAAGCCCTGCTTATACCTCTTATACCTGGCAAAATCATCCTAAGTATTAAGGGCACTTCTGCAGCCAGACCCACATTTCCACATGGGGCTGGCTACCTCGCCTGTTGACTAGCCGTGCATCTGAGGAACCCAACGTGATCAGGACTAAGTGAATTTTCAGAGCGAGGGAGGCTTCTAACAGAAACCCAAGGCCCAGATTCACTGCAGAAGCCCTAGCCGGCCGGGCCTTGGAGCCTGAAGTTCAAATTTGCCTGACAAAATGGTGGCGCTTAATGAATGAGGGAACTGTGGGGCCTGTTGGGGGGGGGTGAGGGTAGGATATGCTTTTGTCTCTGCTGGGTGAGAAGGTCTCTTCCACCGAATTAGCGAGGCAACATGGCTTGAAAGGGGGTGGGAGGGCAGGATGAATGAACAAGCCCCTTCTGTTCCAAGGGGGCACAGCAGTTGGCACGTATGGACACCCCCCCAGCATACCCCGCCTCTCCTCTTTTCTCCCGCTCGGCTTTATGCTGTGCCAGCTGTGCCCTCCCAATCCTGCCCCACTTCCCCCCTCCTGCCAACGTTGGCACCAAATGAAGGGGGTCCACCCTGGCAGCGTCTCTGAAGAGATTAAGGCCTCGGTGTGCTTTTTGCCTTTTTTCTTCCCCCCATCCCTTTTACCCCTCAGTGGCTGGGAACAGGAAACGTGATGCTAATTGACTTGCAAATTAATCACTTGTCCCTGCGCCTGATAATTAGTGCTAACGATTTTATATACCCAAACCCCATTTCCCCCTCCTTTTTCTTCTTCTTCTTTTTTGAAGGGGTGCAGTATATGTTTTAATTTTTATTTTCCCCTCCCCACCTACTTGAAATTTCCAATGCCTCTCCAGCTGCCACTATATAGGAAAATCATTTGGGGCAGGGGGGGGGGGGGAGAGAAGGGTGTGGGCAGAATGGCCGGTGGTAAGTAGCAACCAGGCCAGACAGTAAGGCCAGTCACCAATGTTGATTTCCTTCCCACCGGTTGGTGCCAGATCCCTTGATCCTGGGTGTCCAATAAATGAAGATTCTTTTTTGTGTGTTTGGGTGAGTGGGTGGCAGCGGGGAGATGACATGGTTTGGAGGAGGTTAATCAGGTTGGGGCGCGGAGAGGGAGGGAGAAAGGCTAGTCCCAAACACTTCTTTTGATTTTATCCCTACGAAGAGTCGGGATGATGAGCCAATGGCAACATTCCTGAGACAATATCCTGCTTGTTTCAGGACTGGCCATTCATAGCAGGGAAGGCTGGGAAGAAACAAGAGTGCTCAGATTGGAAAGGGAGCATTGAGGGGGGGGGGGAGGCGGTCCTTTAATGAAATCCCTACTCCTGTAACTCTCACTTTTAGTCAACACTCCCCCCCCCAGCTTTCTAAAAAACAATAGCTAGTAAATGGGGAGGGCATTACAAAAGAGGGGGTGTTCATCCTCCCCCCCCGACCCCAGCATCTTGTTATTTGTGCACAAAAAGCAACAACAAGGTACCCACTTCATCCGTTCCACCTAGTCTGCCAGGTCTGACCCAAGGCTGTGAGGAGGCAGAGGACAAGATGGCAGCGATCGCAGTGCCAATGGGATCTCAGGCCCCATCTGCCTTATAAGTTTATAAAGCAGATATCATACCATGGCTTCCCACAAAGAATCCTGGGAAGTGCCGTTCAAGTTGCTGAGATCTGTTAGGAGCAGTGGCGTAGCGTGGGGGGTGCAGGGGGGGCCGGCCGCACCGGGCGCAACATCTGGGGGTTAGGGTTAGGGGTAGGGTTAGGGGGCGCAAATCCACGGGTTAGGGGGCGCAAATTACTTGCCTTGCCCCGGGTGCTGACAACCCATGCTACGCCACTGGTTAGGAGACCCCTGTTCCTCTCACAGAGCTACAATTCTCAGAGTTCGATGGAAAGAAGGGCTGGTTGTTAAACCATTCTGTGAATTATCGCTCTGAGGGAATTAGAGGTAGAGCATCTGCTTCGCATACACAAGGTCCCTGGTTTAATCCCATGCATCTCCAGACTGTCCTTTGCCTGAAACCCTGGAGAGTCACTGCCAGTCAGTGTAGGCAACACTGAGCTGGATGGAAGCAATATAAGACATAAGACAGCTTCCTGTATTCCTAAGGCCCATTGAAATCAGAGGACTTCTAATTAGACATGGGCAACATTGTGCTGTGAATCTGCGCCTCTCTTTTTCTCTCTCTCTTACACACACACAGTATAAGGCCACATTATAGGGTTGCCATATTTTGAAGAGCAAAAAAGAAGACGCTATGATGACTCTCATTTTAAATACCCCTGCTTTTATGTAGGCTATAGAAGCTTTGATATATTGCTGAAAGCTGCAAGAGAAGAGAAGAGGAAAGCAAATCTTCAAACACCTGTTATGTCTATGTCTCATCCAGAAAGTATAACCAGATACATTTTGGCAAATTAAAAAACACAACCCGGACAGAAATTTTACCTTGGAAAAAGAGGACATTTCATGGAAAAAGAGGACACATGGCATCCCCACATTCACACCATACATTTGAAACACTGTTATACCACTTTAAACCATCATGGCTTCCCCAAAAGAATTCTGGGAGCTGTAGTTTGTTGAGGGTACAGAGAGTTGTTAGGAGAACCTCTATTCCCCTCACAGAACTTCAATTCTCAGGACTCCCTGTGAAGTGAAATTATTAAAATACTCTGTGAATTGTAGTTCTCTGAGGGAAACAGGGATTTCCTAACAACTCTCAGCACCTTTAACAAGCTACAGTTCCTGGGACTTTAAGGGGTTGGGGAGCTATGACAGTTTAAAGTGGTATGAAACTGCTTTAAATGTATGGTACAAATGAGGCTCTACAGCTACCCTGGCAACAGGGCAGTATCCTAAGGATATATGGAGATTCTGGCTGCTGGACCAGATCAATGGCAGACAGTCCGTCTGAGTTCAACATTCTTTTTCCCACAGTGACCACCCAGAGACCTATGGGAGACCCACAAGCAGAGACATGGCTACAACTGCCCTCTTCACTGTCGTCCCCCAGTAGTTGGTGCCTCTGATCCTGGAGATGGTAAATAGTCATCATGACCCATAGCCATTGGTAGCCTTCTCCTCCATGAATAGCCATATCCTCCACCACACCAGAGTTTTTAATGTTTAAAGTTTTATTCTGTTTTTAGTCCCCTGTTGGGAGCCGCCCAGAGTGGCTGGGGAAACCCAGCCAGATGGACAGGGTATAAATAATAAAAATTATTATTACTACTACTATTTGAGGAGACCAAGCTAGCTTAGGGGGGCAGGGCAGGCCACAGAGTCAGCACAGCTTCCTCCTCGAAAACCTCACCTCCACCCCACAGCACCTGCTGCTTGAGGTGGCTGCTGCCCTTTGCCTAATGCAGGGGGAGTCAAACTTTTTATACCTACTGCCCACTAATCCACCTTTCTTTATGGTAAACATTCCTTACCGCCCACCAGTGCTTGATGGAAGGAGGATTCAGCTTGTGCTGTAGAACCCCCTGCCGCCCACCTAGAATCCTGAAACGCCCACTAGTGGGCAGTAGGGACCAGGTTGACAATCCCTGGCCTAATGGTAGGGCCTCTTGCTGCATCCCGAGGAAGGCAACTCTATATCCAAACCGGCAGCTCTCCAGCTGGTCTTTGGTTGAGGCCAGAGTAGTTGCCTCCCCGTCATTTCAATGGTTCTCCACCAGGCATGGACTCAATGGATTTGAACTCAACATACAAAACATGATTAGTATGGATCATCCAGTCTTGTCTCTGAAGTGGAAAGGATGCATTAGTCCTTCACGGACCTGATGTCCTCCAGATGTTTTGGATCACAACTCACATCAGCCCAGTTGTTGTCTTTATCCTGAGGGTACTCAGGGATAAGCAGTACCAGAACATTTTTTTCTAGGAAAAAAAGCACTGCATTAGTCCCGCTCAGAGCGGAATCATGGGTGTCTGCGGGGGGGGGGGGGGGAGGGTTGCCCCTCTGGAATCATAAATGTATTTATTTATTTTAATGGACACAGACACCCATATCCAGCTATGGAAGAAGATGTTTTGAGGGACATCCTGTTGAGAATGGCTGCCAGGACCATTCTCGGAGGAGAGCCTGCCTGGGCTGCTTCTGCAAATGTTACAAAATGTGGAAATCCTACGTATACAATGATAGTATAAACAAAGGAGATGTGGTGCCTTTTTGTGATCAGGTGAGCAGCTTAGGGGTGCTGCTGATCCCGGCTCTGCTTTAGGGGGTGGGGCAAGGAATACAAACCTAAAGTGCTGACTAGGTACTCAGGAAATCTGTAGTGAAAATTCCCTTTCCGGGGAAACAGAAACTTAGTGCCACGGTTTTGATAGGTTGGAAGTTGAAAGAAAGGCCCAAAGCTTTTCTATATAGGGCTGCTGGAGAGAAAGCAAAGAAGTAGAGTGGTTTCTGTTTCTTTAAGCTATGGATATCTACCGTATTTTTCACTCTATAAGACACACCAGACCACAAGACGCACCTAGTTTTTGGAGGAGGAAAACAAGAAAAAAAATATTCTGAATCTCAGAAGCCAGAACAGCAAGAGGGATCGCTGTGCAGTGAAAGCAGCAATCCCTCTTGCTGTTCTGGCTTCTGGGATAGCTGTGCAGCCTGCACTCGCTCCATAAGACGCACACACATTTCCCCTTACTTTTTAGGAGGGAAAAAGTGAGTCTTATAGAGCAAAAAATATGGTACTTCAAATGGCAGAAGAAGCTGTTAAAATGTGGACTAGACAATGTTAGTTTTAGGTGGATTTGTCTTTGGTTGACTACCTGAGCCCAAGGAGTGCTTACCAATGGAAATGACGCAGAGTTCTATCCTGGGCCCATTGTTCAATGTCTTTATAAACGACTTGGATGAAGGAATTGAGGGGACATTCGTCAAATTTGCAGATGGCACCAAACTAGGAGGGGTAGCTAATGCCACAGAAGACAGAATCGGAATTCAAGATGACCTTAATGGAGTAAAGCAGCAGAGAACAACTCATTCAAAACAATTATTATTATGAACTCCAAAAGTCGGGAGGCAATTCAGTGGTGGAGAAGTTTGGAAGCATCCCTGAAACCATTCCATCGGCAGAGCTGAACACACCTCTCTGACCTGCCAGCTTTCTATGTTCAACTTTTGACATCTGCCCTGTTTGCCGTTCCTAACCTCTCCTGCTGTTCTGTAGCAGAATTAATAAATAAAAACAAAAACATTTCTTTAACCAGGCTTTTGGTTTGGGCTGATTCACATTCTATGTCATTTTAGATGCATTTGTGGGAGTTCTTGGCTTGTTCTTGTTTTTACCATGTATTTTGTGTTTTCATTTTGTATTTTTATGTTGTGATCTTTGGATGAAAGGCAGTATACAAATTTAATATGTAAGAAAGGAAGTAAATACCATATTTTCTGTGTGGCGGGAATTGTCTCCTTCTCCCTCCTTGTGTCCCAGGTATCTTAATTTGTTAGCCACACCGTTACTTTCATCCCATTTCTCCCTTTGCTCTGGCAGTTGCAGCCCCCACTTGTAAAAATCCCCATCCCTTCCTTTTTCTTTCTCCTTCTTTCAAGGGAGTGAAGCACTGGTCCACCTGGCACTCCATGACCTTCCCAGCACCACCAGCCCAACCAAAGGATCTCAGGAGCGAAGTCTATAAAACTCCCACTAGCTCCAAAGGCCAGAGCCTTGTTTGGTTTCTGCAGAGTTAATTGCCCGGGGACCCCCCGCCGGTCCACACAGAGCATCTTTTTGTCTGCCAAAGAATCACTTGACCTTTAAGGTCTCCGTGGCTGCAACCCCCCCTGTCCCCAGAGGGTCAGGCCGTCCTCCATGAATGTCAATTTAATTCATGAAGCATGGCGGAGCCGCCAAGCGGTGTTGCGGTAGCCACGGGAAGAAAAGCCACAATGGGGCGCAGGCTGTAGGAACTGTTGTCGGAGCAAATCAGCTATTAGCGGCTTATTATGGAGTTCCACCCAAGGCAGGATAGTAGGGGCAAGAGAGAAAAGCAAAAAGGGACCTTAGGAGAGGATTAACCCTTATCATAACCTGTCAAAGATGGTTTGGGAATTAAGTCGTAGATCACTGTACTGCATGCTGTGCTCACGTAAAGACTGGATTGTTGCAATGCGCTCTACATGGGGCTGCCCTTGAAGATGATTCGGAAACTTCAGCTGGTCCAAAATGCAGCAGCAGCCAGGGTTTTGGCCGGCGTTCCACTTAGATCTTGGATAAACTGTTTTAAAACAGCGGAAGTTAGTTTCTGAGCCCAATTCAGTGATTGGGAAGCAAGGAAGGGGCCAAGGAAGGGACACAAAAGTGTGTGCCCTGCCTTACCTGAGTGCAATGCCTGTGTATCCTCAAAGAGCTCTAAGGCATGGGTAGGCAAACTAAGGCCCGGGGGCCGGATCCGGCCCAATCACCTTCTAAATCCGGCCAGCGGACGGTCCGGGAATCAGCGTATTTTTACATGAATAGAATGTGTGCTTTTATTTAAAATGCATCTCTGGGTTATTTGTGGGGCATAGGAATTTGTTCACGCCCCCCCAAAAAATATAGTCCAGCTCCCCACAAGGTCTGAGGGACAGTGGATCGGCCCCCTACTGAAAAAGTTTGCTGGCCCCTGCTCTAATGGGTAGGTGAAGAGGCACACGCATGGCTGCTGGCCAGGGGCAGGAGGGTCTGCAGCGATCGAGGCAGTGACCTGGAATATCGTGACCTGGCGATATGCAGAAACAGCAGCCCTGGTGAGAAGTTGGTTTCCTGGCACCCATGCCACAGTGCCATGGGAGGCAAGCGGGCACAGTGGCTCTGTGCCACCATGCCACCTGTCCCAATCCCGGCTCACCAAGAGGTGCCAGTTGGGCAGCAAGTCCTGCAGGAAACTGCAAGTACCGGAGGTGGGGGGAGCAAGGGCGCACTTGAAGTGTGAGCAGGGCTACTTGCCCAAGGAGCCCAACTCTTGCCCGAGCCCTAAGCAAAATTGTAGAGCCAACAATTTTGGACCCCTAAGAATTTTGCGCCTGCAGCAACTGCCCCTGTAGCTCCCACCCACCCTGCCCTATGCTACTGCAAGTAAGCAGATAATGTATACTAGGATTGCAGCCTCGAGGAACTATCTGGCCGCAAATACAGTACATTTAAGACAGCCTTCTTCCCTACAGACCTTCCTGGGTGCTGAGATCAGCAGAGGAGGCTCTCAAAGGCTCTGGGATGGTGGTGACTGGGGACAGGGCCTTCTCTGTGGCAGCCCCTCCCGACGTGGCATAACTCCCTCCCCACAGAGGTGCATCTGACACTTTCACTATACAGCTTCTGGAGGCAGCTGAAGACGCACCTCTGTTGACACCCGGGGGGTATATTTTTAGGATCCACCTTTATTTTTTATTGATTGTTAAGTTAGTTTCTATTGTCCTTAATATTGTGTTTTAATGCTGTAACTTGCCTTAAGACCTTAAAACTAAGACCTTAAAGGAGCTGAGCAGGCAATCAATCAATCAATCAATCAATCAATCAATCAATCAGGCTTCTTCCTTCCACCACAACCGAAAGATTCTGTTCCAGTCACTATGGATGTGGAAACACACAACCCGCCATAGCGATGAGCTAATTGCCAAGAAGCCTAGAAAGGCTGGCATGTGAGAAGGGGTGGGGGGTGGGGAATCCCACCTCCAACAACTTGACCCGGGCTAATGACTGTTGAGGCTGAATGATATTTGTTTATCCTTAAGTGCTGGGAGCTCTCCACCACCACCATCCCCCGCCCTGCTGCCGCTCCCATGAGCAACCTTAAACACTGCCACACCTGTCTGGGCTCTTTCGCATTGTGGTTCTCATGAATGGGGGACTGTTGAAAAGAAAACAAGCTTTGATTCTTGGCGGACTGGGCAAAATTAAGTAGGGCGGAGGGGTGGGGGCAGGGGGAGAAAGGCAGAGGAATGAAAGAAATTCCCAATAATCCCTATTTGTTGCCCTTGACCAACCTGCATTTCTCCCCACCATCATCCTGCTTCTCAAGACCTTAATTTGCTGGGCTAACATTTAAAGTGGTATGCACGCGCTTCTCTTCACAACCTCTTGACGTTTTTCCTAGGGCTGGTGCAATTGGGAGGGGGGCAGCATAATTGCAAAGCACTCCAATGTACAGAAGGCCATCTGAGGAGGATTAAGGGATGATAATTAAAACTCATTTTATGGAGCCAGTGTGGTCTGGAGCAAGGCTCGCAGACTCCCTGCTCCACCCCATGTTATCGGTTGATGGGAAACAAACTTAGCATGGCTTGAAATAACACCACAATGATATTATTAACATCAATGTGCTATGTGCTGAGGTGCCTCGCTTACCTCAGCTTGGCACCCAGTTCGCACACACCACTTGCGCAGCCCTACATCCATCACTACAACAACCCCATGAGGCATAGCTGTCAACTTTTCCCTTTTCTTGCGAGGAATCCTATTCGGAATAAGGGAATTTCCCTTTTTTAAAAAAGGGAAATGTTGACAGCTATGCTATGAGGTGGGTTAGGCAGAGAGGCAGTGACTAGCCTAAGGTCACCCAGTGAGCTTCATGGCTGAGGATTAAGCTTGGTCTTCCACTCTAACCACTACACCATACAGGCAAGTACTTTCCTCTAATATAACACATTTTAATGCTGGAGGAGACTCTTGAGAGTCCCATGGACTGCAAACCTATCTATTCTTAAGGAAATCATCCCTGAGTGCTCACTGGAAGGACAGATCATGAAGCTGAGGCTCCAATACTTTGGCCACCTCATGAGAAGAGAAGACTCCCTGGAAAAGACCCTGATGTTGGGAAAGATGGAGGGCACAAGGAGAAGGGGACAGCAGAGAACGAGATGGTTGGACAGTGTTCTCAAAGCTACCAGCATGAGTTTGACCAAACTGCGGGAGGCAGTGGAAGACAGGAGTGCCTGGCGTGCCCTGGTCCATGGAGTCACGAAGGGTCAGACACGACTAAACGACTAAACAACAACAACACATTTTAAAACACCCTCAAGTATATGCATCTATACGCACACTTTAAGAAATGCATTTTGTTACACATTACTCGGCTGGAGGACCGCAATACAAAATTCATGGAATTTTGAATGTGTCCAGCAATTGCAAATCAGGTAGGTTCACCTTTAAATGTGAACAGAATTGAATTTCTCCCCCTGTGACTACAGTGCTGAATATCCGTCCCTGGAGCGCAAGAGGGCTCTTGACTTTGTGCCCCTGCTGCTTGTGGGCTTCCCAGAGGGATCTGATTGGCCGCTGTGGAAACGGAAGGCTGGGCTTAGGTGCCCCCCCCCCAGCTTGACCCACTTTGCCACTTTTTACGTTCTTATGCTAATGCTCACATTTATAAAGCAGAAACAAAACTGTCCAGTCAAGGGGAAGGTTAGAGGCCGGTGCCTTTCCCTGCTCTTCTAGTTCTGCGCTTTCAAGGAGCGTTTAGCCCTAGGAGATAATTCAAAGCTGCAGTTCCCCCTCCCTAGCCGTATGCCATCTTGGGACCTTCTGGATTTAAAATGGTTGTTTGGCTAGCCCTGGGCTCCGACACCCCAAATTAGTTCCTGTCTGACCTTTGTGACACGAAGAGGTCCGTTTTATTGGCTTGCTGGTCTCTCTCCACCTCTCCCTCCACCCCGACCCCCTCCTTGACCCATGGGCCTCTGCGGACCCTTGCAAGCCATTAGTTAGCATTAAGTGTGTTGCATGGAGACGAGGCATGTTCATGAATGCCCTCGGCCAGCCAGGCCCTCGGCTAGTAGACCGAACCCTGGTGTTTACATAACCTGACCTCTTCCTATTGTGGCCGCCTTGTACTGTGGTGTTTGGTAACAAATTGGTGTGACCATCAGAGCAGGGCAGGGGCAGCACAGCTGATCTGTAATATCCCTAATGGTATGGAGGAAGCACTGGATTAGGGATGAGAAGAGGTCTTCCACTTCTGTTACCGTTTAGTGCAGTGGTTTCCAATTAGCTAATTACTGAGGACCCCCTATTTTTCAAAAGCCAACCCAGTGACCTCCTACTTTTGAAAATTTTGACAACTCTATGGTAGTTACCTCACAAAGCAATTTTTTGAACAAAATGTGGGGTAGCCCCTAATAAGCAGAGGATTTTAGGGTGTGTTTTGCGGAACCCCAGGGGTCCCTGGACCCTTAATTGGGAACCACCGGTTTAGTGGATTTGCGCTAACCTGCATCCTGCTCCATTATTATTATTATTATTATTATTATTATTATTATTATTATTATTTTATACACACACACACTAATTTTATTCAACTAAACCAAACAAATCAATACAACAAAAATAAAAGAAGTACAAAAATGAAGAGCAGTATGTCCAAGAGAGACTTAACATTAGGCTGCTAAAGTAGGCAGAGGCAGATTTAGGGCAGCATGGCTGGTTCTGCCACACTGGGTGCCGAGCCCAGGGGTTGCTGCAGGGTATCGCAGCTATGACATAGTGAACAGAAAGCAAGAGGCAGGGGGTGCCGAATTTTGGGCTCGCACAGGGTGCCGCTGAAATTTGAATGACCAAAGTCCCCCTGCATTAGGAAAGTCAAATTTCACATTGTCTGTGTGTCTGTGTTTGTTGTCTTTAAGATAAAATTGCACCAAGAAGCACAGAATTTTTCAGGGTCCTCCAAGCATTTGGCAATATGTAACTTACGAGTTGTTTTCTTCCAGCTAAGTTCCACATATTTTTATACAAAAGTGAAGGTCGCAATCCTGCAAGGTTTTCCATTTTGGGGACAAAGGAGGTTCCATCAGCCGCCGCCACCCATGTCAAGAATTCCTGGGAGTTGAAACCTGCTCCTTTAACAAAGAGATTTTTGAAAACAAATTCCTGGGTGGGGTGTGTTTTGCTGCAAACAACCAAGAAGGAAGTTTCAGTTGGTGAGTGGGGTGGGGACTGTGCCTAAGAACCTAAGAAGAGCCTTGCAGGATCAGGCCCGTGGCCCATCTAGTCCAGCATCCTGTTCTCTCAGTGGTCAACCAGATGCATGTGGGAAACCAGCAAAGAAAACCCGAGCGCAAGAACCCTCTCCCCTCCTGTGGTTTCCAGCCACTGGTATTCAGGAGCATTGCTGCCTCTGACAGTTGAGGCAGAGCATAGTAGCCGTTGACAGCCTTATTCTCCACGAATTTGTCTAATCCTCTTTAAAAGCCATCCACGTTGGTGGCCACCACTGTGGGAGCAAACTCCATCATTTTAACTGTGTGCTGCATGAAGGAGGACTCCCATTTATCTCCCCTGAGTCGTCCAACATTCAACTTAACGGCTGTCCCTGAGTCATAGTGTTATGAGAGAGAAGAAAACATTTTTTTCTATTCCCTTTCTCCATGCCAGGTGCAATTCTATAAACTTTTATCATGTCACCTCTTGCTCACCTTTTCTCTAAACTAAAAACTCTCAAATGCGGCAACCTTTTCTCACCTGGGAGCTGCTCCACCTCCTTGATCATTTCGATTATCCTTTTCAGAACCTCTTCCAACTTGACTGTATCCTTCCTGAGGGGAGTATTTCAAATGCAGTGGCACCCTAGATCTGTATAATGGCGTTATGAGATCGGCAGTTTTATTTTCAATTCCTTTCCTAATTTTACATCATTTCATTTCACTTTTAATTTGTATACCACTTTTCTACATTTCTACTCACAATGCGGTTTACAAGCTGAAGGAACAACAAACAGACAATGAAGAACACACACCTAATAGCAATCTGATCCAATACAAAAAAGTCATAATAAAAACAAAACTTTAAAACAAACAACTTAGATCAAATAAAGCAATATTCAATGATCTACTAGAATATAATAGTAAGCAGTACAATTAAATATCAGCAAATAATAATAAAATAGTTTATACTTAACAGTTACAATAAAAATTATTAAACTATAATCAATACAAATAGGAGCAAGTCACAATGCATAAAATACCACAAAACATACAAAACCATGATCCCAGCATGGAATTTGCCTCTTTTTTTCTTTTTTCCTTTCTTTTTTACAGCTGGGATTCAGAAAATAGTGCTCAAGCCAACAAGTCAACTTCAAATTGGGATTATAATATTTTTTTTAAAAAAAGTAATCTGTTTTGATCTTGTTATATAGGAAGCTGGCTTATAGCCAGTCAGACCCTTGGTCCATCTATCTAGCTCAGTACTGTCACCACTGGCTGGCAGCAGCTCTCTGGGGTTCCTGGTAGGGTATTTTCCCAGCTCTACCTGAAACCTTCTGCCTGAAAAGCATATCATCTACCACTCAACCGCAATCCTTCCCCCAAAGGTGTATGAACCGTCACACAGACTGAGAGTCCATTTTCAAATCTAGCAAAGTAACTTCAGCAATCCAACACACCAGTATGTTTCATTTATTCATTCAATAAAAGTCATATACTGCTTTATGGTAAAACAAACAAGAACGCACCTCTGAGTGATTGGCAAAAAAACAAAACAAACATAACACATTAAAATTATTGATTAAAAAACTGTTGAAAACAGGGTTTTTTAAAAATCAAACGATGAATAAAACACATGTCAACATTCTACATATGTTTTTAGCAGGCACTGAAAAAAGTACAGCAAAGACACCTGCCTAATGTCACTAGGCTGGAAGTTCCAGAGTGTAGCTGCTGCCACATTATAAGTGTAGAAGGAAGTACTAGAAGTGTAGAAGGAAGCACAGCTGCAACCGTGCTGGTTCAACAGATTAAAGTGGTCAGGTGGGCAAGTAAATTGGTCCCAAGCCTTTCAGGGCTTTATATGCTAATAGCACCACCTTGAACTCTAGAAAATGGGCAGCCAGTGCAGATCTCTCTACAGAGGTGTTATATGCCTGTCAGCAACCGTGCTGCAGCATTCTGAATGGACTGCTTCTGGATTATTGCACACACGCACACGACACGCACACACCTCTTTCAAGGAGCTCAGGTGAAGAGCACAGTCCCCCCTCCTACACACTCCAACCTTTAATGGTCATTGATGCACCTCATACAGGTACCATTTATATTGTAAGCTCTTTGGGGGCAGGAATCTGCTTTTTCTCCCTATGTTTATTTCTTAGAAATGAACTATATTATGACACTATATTATGATGTAGTTGTTCCTATTCCCCTTATTCTTATGATTATTCCAAAGTACTCTGTTTTGTCCCTACCCCAATTAATGATAAATCACCAGATTTCAACATTCCACATTTGATGTTAGAAAACCCTGCTGGAAAAAAAAGCCAAGCCTGTCTGCCTTCAATATTGTATCCGTCTCATGTGTACACAAAACAAAAGCCTGGAATCCATGCCCTAAGAGATGGAAATCAGAAATGGAAATTTCGAAAGGGCACTTTTTTCATGCAAAACCTGAAGATTTCCATCCAGTCCTGTTCATTCAGTCGTGTTGGTTTCCTCACCACTGCCTCAAATTTCTCCTGCTTTCCAACATGATCTAAAGGACAGGTTTTTGTTGTGCAATTCCTAAGCATCCCTCACTGCCCTAATACACTGTCTTTAGCGCCACCTTCTGTCCAAATTACCACCTTGCAGAGATGTGATGGAAGCTGGACGTCCTTGTGGACTTCAGGCGAATGCCCCTCCCTAGCCCAGCCACACAGACAGCAACCCATTGGCATATTACTTTCCTTTTTTAAAAAAGGCCTCTCAGAGACAGAAGCTGAGCGGGTTTTGTTTTATGACATTCCATCAGACTCCGCGTCAGACAAGACAAAACGACAGGGTTCTTCGGCGGTTGGGTGATGGATTTCTTTTTAGCTCATTATGTCTCCCCTCCCTCCCTCATCCGTATGCAAAATGGGATCCAGACAGCCTTGGGTGTACCATGGAAACCAAAGTACTTTGGTGAGAACGGGGGTGGGGGGGATGGTGTTGGGGGGTGGGGGCGGCAAGGAAGGGAGGGAGGGAAGAGCCAGAGGGGACTGGGAGAGTGGGAAATCTCTCATGCAACATCGTCCCCCCAATCTGCATAATGCAATGTCCCTTCCTCCAGACACTGAAATATATTGTTTATAGAAGACAGAAGAGAAAAGAGGAAGAATGTGGAGGACACCGAGGGGGTGGGAGTGAAAGAGACAAGTGGGTGGGAAAAAGGATGAGGAGAAAAAGGGGAAGTGGATGAAAAGGTTGGGCATTGATGGTGGGCCGTGACACAGCGGAGGGGGAGGCCTGCTTCCCAACTAGGCTAAGCCCAGTGGGGGCCACTACTTGGAGAGCAGGCAGTTGACTTCCCCCTTTTCCGGACTCTCCAAAGGACAGCGGGATCCATGCTGTCATCTCTCCTCCACACCAATTATCTCAGCCCTTGCTCATTCGCCGTTATTCTGATCTGTATGGTGCCATCACCAAGAGAGTAACACAAACCTTGCCCAGCAAGGTGCTTCCAACTGAAAGCATGTCAAGGCCAAGGTCAAATCTAAGTGGGAAGTTTGGCACAGGAACACTGGAAGCTGTCAGGATTCTTCACACTGACTGGCAGCGATGGCTCTCCAGGGTTTCAGGCGGCAGTCTCTCCTAGTCCTACCTGGAGATTGATCCTGGGATCTTCTGCCTGCAAGGCGGACGCTCTGCCGTTGAACCAGGGCCCTTGCCAAACCTTGACATTGGAAGGCCAAGAACATTAGAAATATCAGCTACAGACAGGCAAAGGTTGGGCAACAGGGCTGGCTCTAACATTAGGCAAAGCGAGGCAACTGCCTCAGTGGCTGATGCTGGGGAGCTGTTCCTCCTAAATCCCTCTCTGTTGCACCTGTGTACACAGCCTGACTTGCTGCCTCAGGTGCAGAGACCCCCATTGTTGAAGTAGGGATTTGATGGCCAGTCTACATGGAATGGGCAGGGGCACCATCTTGTTCTTCAGGCAAAGTGCTGTCTTTGGCAGGGCCTATAAAGCACCAAGGAGCCTGCCCCTCAAAACCAGAACTCCCAGAACTCAGGCTTTGGGGTGTCACCAAGTTCTCAATGACACCATCTGGGCCTGGGTTGGAACCATCCGCCCCACAACAGTACAGATACATTTCTGTGTTTTCAACTGCATCCTCCCCCCAATTTGCTGTCTTTGGTATCTGTCTTCCATTCTTTCTCTGAGCTTTTTATTTCTTACTTCCCTTTCTCCACTACTTTTCTGCCAAAATGGCCTTCTCCTCACAGCTCCTCACAGTCAAGACATGGAGGACTCTCTCCTGAAATGTCGAGGGAGGGGAGCCCCATGTTTCAACAGGAAAGGGAGTTAGGAGGGTCCCTTGCCCCGGCCATCATGGCCACTGGCCAGGGATGAGAGAGGGCCGTAGAGTCAGGATGCTTAGAGGCCTGCTGACGCTGCTATGGCTTCAGGAGGCTTTCACTGAGGTGCAAGCCAGACATTTATGAAATAATAGCTGTATACATCTAGTGGTGGCTTTGCTGCTCTGATACCAAATGGCAAAGCCATATGGCAGGGATTTGTTTGTTTTACAAATTTCTAAACTGCTGCACAGCCTGAGGTCATCAAACTAGTGTACAAAAATAAAATAAGATACAAAAAAAAATCTAGTAAGAATTGTTCCCCATTTCCAGAACAAAAGCAGGGGGTGGCAAATGAAGTTATTAGAGGAACAAGTCAAAGGGTTTAATTTATGTCAGTAGTTTAATATACTGTGAGAACTGCGGGGGCGGGGGGGATACTGAATGGGATAGTAGGAAATATTTGGAGAAACATCCCAAATATTTCCCAGTTTCAAGTATTTCCTTTGGAGAAAAGATTACAACATGACATAAAATGTTGAGAATACTGTCGTAACTTTTTCATAACTTCAATTCCTGTTATGTAGCATATATCCCAGCCTTTTGAAGGGAAAGTGGGAAAGGGCAGTTGCCCAGTGATTAAGAAGGTCCCATGTTCAGGCATTTCCAGTAAACCTATGTAAGTTTCCCTGCCTGAAACCTTGGAGAGCTGCTGCCAGTCAGTGTAGGCAGTACTGAGCTAGATGGACCAGTGGTCTGACTCAGTACAGTATAAGGCAGCTTCCTCTAAACTTACCTCTTTACCCAGGTCTTTAGCCATTAAATAATCTATGGCTTGTTAAAACTGTGAGTGGGAGCACTGTTGGAATCATGGAATTGTAGAGTTGGAAGGGACCCTGAGGATCATCTAGTCCAACCCCCTACAATGCAGGAATATACAGCAGTCCCACATAGGGAACAAACCTGAAACCTTGGCGTTATCAGCACCACGCTCTAACCAACTGAGCTATCCAGTATTGGTGTTATTATGATGATTTTATTATTATTTTGTCTGTTATTATGCTTTTGATTATTGATGCTCTGTAAAATGTGTTCTTGATATTGTGCACGGCCCTGGGATCTTTTGATAAAGGGCAGTATATAAATTGAATACATAATAATAATATTCCAGCCTGGAGAGACTTCTGTATTGGTCTGTGTTTTTCTGGAGAGCATGATGCTTCTCCTGGGGCTTTTCTAAAGGTAGAACTCAGTTCTGGGTTCAGCTCAGCATCAGGCCTCTGTGCTGGCCATAGATTTACTTCTTGAAAATCCCTGCCACGGTGACTCTCACCAGAGGGGTTAGTTTGCATTTCATCTGTTGCAGCAAATGCAACAGAAAGTCTTGTGGCATCCTCAGTACTAACAGATTTATTGTGGCAAAGACGTCTGCCACAATAAATCTGCTCATTATTACTCATTCAGAAGGTTCCGAGGGTCACCACAGACATCCTAAACTTTTCATTTGTTTTTAACAGATGGAGCAAACGACTGTTATTTAAAAGATATTTGAAAGAAGCACAAGAGGGTCTCTGAGGACTTCAGTTATATGGATTTAGGGCATAATAAAAAAATATGTAAGTCATCACACAAATGTTTCCACTATTTAAATACAAATATTGGTAATCAAATCATTACAAATATTCCAACTACCGCCCCCTGTTTGATTTTGGATTTCTGTCCTGATGTTTGCTTTCCGAGGTTTCAACCATGCTAGCCAAGGATTTTATGTTGAAAGGCCAAGCTGTATTTTTGGATCACAGGATGATGAACAAATACCACAAAAATGGCAGTAGTTAGCCACCAGCCTTTCAGGAAATGAGCACTGCCTTGGCAGTCTTGTGGAAGAAATCCCTAAGTGAAGGCATGTATATTCAGGTCAAAGATTTGACCATTTCATCTTCATCTTGGCTTCAGGGTTCCTCTTGTCCAAAGGGTCAAGGGCCTCATTTGAGAAGGGTGGATCATCAGTGTGTAATGCTGGAACCTGTTTCAGGGTGCCATGGCTCACCTTTGGAATATGCAAAGTAATAACACATAAGGCAGTGTGTCTGAGCATACGCAGAATGCACTCCTTTCCAAAACAGAGTCACCACAGGCAAATCATCTGGCAAGTCCTCTGGCTCTGCCTTCTAAGGGGACTGGAGCCCTGGAACCACCTTTGTGGTATTTTTACTTCAGAGCAGATCTCCTAATGGCTGGGATCTCCTGAACAAGGCAGATCCCTTGCTGTCATCTTTTTGCCTGCTGCGGTGTAGAAGATAGCAGCATTCTGTCAGGTGCTTGAGTCTCTGTCTGTCTCCTGGGCTCTCACAACCACAACACCCTGGAAGCCATTGTGATGATCCTCAGGAACCTAAGTAGAAGGAGCAATCAGGTGAGAAAAGGACACCAACATCCCAACACCCTTCACCTCATGGATGCTGGGATGTGAATAGATGCTAGGAGAGGATATATTTATTAGATATTATCCTTCCTTCCTCACGTTTGTGAGTTCAGCAGAGTGCCACCCCTTTGCAGCTGAAAATGGAAGCTTAGATAGGTTAGTTTTGGCCTTTTAGTTTAAGTAATCCAGGATGCTTTAAGGCAGACTAGATTTTCCTGGTATTCCCCCCTTTTCTCCCCCTTAAAATAACAATATCACAAAGGGTCTTGTAAAAGGTAAAAATAACATTTACAGAATACTTGTTGAAGAGTAGCAGAAACAGCAGATTTGTTTAGGCAGGCTTAAAATGGCAATTCAGTTACAAAGACATACTTAAGTCTTGCTTGAAATGGCGTTAGAGCTTGTTCTCACATTGCTGGCAGGATGAAGAGAGATGGAAAGAAAGGGTGTGCCAGGCAAGTAGGATAATATACAGCTATGTCCCCCCCCCCCTTTCAGGGCACAGTGGGAGTGTCTCTCACAGAGTTCTCTCTAGCAAGTTTACAGGAAAACTCTGGGAGCTTCAGCTCCTATCATGTGCCTATCTAGCAAAACACGAATACTTGGTTTGACCGCCCTTTAAATATCCCACACAGGGAGATGGGAAGCAGAGCTCCTCAAGGGTCACCTGGAAGAAGTCATTTCATCAGTGGGATGGGGCACAGGGCAAAATAATATACTGATGCCACTGCATTGATGATCAAATAATAAACAGCAAAAGTCTGCAGATACCTCCCAGTAGATATTATCTTCAAAGCAGAGAGAGTCATTCGGAGATCCAAGTATCCGCAACTTCATGATGACCCCTGGGAAACGCAAGAGGGAGGAATGGGGTGTGTGTGTCATGGCACAGAAGTAGAACTCTAAGCTGCCTTCATATGCAGGACATGAAGCCACAGTCATACCAGCATACATCTAACAGCTTCTCCCAAAGAATTCTGGGAACTAATGGTGCTGAGAGTTCTTAAGAGACCCCCCCCCCCATTCCCCTCCCAGAACTACAATTTCCATACTTCCTTGGAAAGCGGGATTGATTTCTTAAACCATTCTGGAATTGGTGGGTCTGTGATGGGAATGGGGGTGTCTCAGCACCCTTAAGAAACTACAGCTCCCAGGATTCTTTGGGGAACCATTTGAAATGGTATCACAGTGCTTTAAATATATGGTGTAAATGTGGCCAAAATCTTTCTGAGTTCTTCCAACATTAAACAAAATAGCCCTTCTATTTTTATAATCCAGCCCAAGCCCATCCTCAAATTGCTGGTTCGAGGAGGCCGTGGCTGGGAATGAGTATCTCCCTTTATCCATATTTTAGCTTGTACTGACCTCCAGTGGCAAGAAAAAGGTTGTGCCTTGAAAAAGAAATGAATGGAGAAAATGGATTGGCTCAATACGGTTTCAGTGAACACAATTTGGTCTTCTCTATTTTCTCATGCAATACCGTCATCAGCAACCAACATTGCTAAACTCTGTTTTAAATGGTTTTATGTAGCGATAAAAGTGGTGCCTTCAAAAATTTGAAATCTACCCTCCCGTGATTTCAATAGTGATAACTATTTAGGGTGTGAATCTGAATGATATCTGTGGGTCCCTTCCAAACTTGTGACAGCGAAGTTAGAATTGACAGGAGGAAACCTGGTGAACCAGTCACACTGGTTTGGCTTGCCTTTTAAGTATTTTATTTCTTTTACTGCATTTGTATCTCGCCTTTTTCCTCCAAGGAGCTCAAGGCATGGTTCTCCCCCTCATTTATCTCCCACAACAATCTTGTGAAATAGGTTAGGCTGAGAGGCAGTGACTGGGCCAAAGTCAGCCAGCGAGCTTCCTGGCCGAGTGGGGATTCAAACCCTGGTCTCCCAGGTCCTAGTATGACACTCTAACCACCATACTCCGCTGGCTGGCTCACACGGAGAGCACCATTTACGTGCCCTAAGAGTTTGCCATAGAGATAAATGGGTGGACCTTTTCCCACCTCAGTTGGCTGGATGGCACATCTTCCTATGGGGAACAAGAGGCCAAAGGGGGCTGAGTTCCGGTTGATGGCAGAGGCACAGAGACATGTGTGCCTCTGTGCTGGACCCCAAGCTATGACTTGGAAATGTCCTTGGAAACCTAACAGAGGAAGCAAGATTTATTGGAGAATTCATGCTGTGAGTTCCTCCATCTTGTCCTCAAGTTGTATATATGTGTAAATAAAACCAAACATCCTATAGACACCATGGTCTCCACATTGTTATGTATGTAATTGTTGAATGTTTAATAAAGATTTATAAATTTTAAAAAAGACACCACGGTCTCCATCAACCTTCATTCCAAGGACACCAAACCCTGGGTAAGCACAGAAACTTGTGGAGTCTCTCACCACTCAGAGAGAGGGGCTGTACAACACAGATTTTTTTGCTCTGCTCCTCTATGGAGGCAAGTAAGTTGTACAAGCCAAACTAAGGGCAATGTGATGTGCAAATGCACACAAAGTGTTGAAACAAATTCTCCCATGAGAGGATGCCGGACTGGATGGGCCTTTAGCATGATCTTAAAGGCTTAGGGAGTAGCAAACAGTCACCTACCAGAAGTAATTCTTGGCTCTCCAAGGGTACCCATATGCCTTCAGAAGTGAAGGGGGGAGACGCTAGCAATTGTGGTACCATCTATGGTGGGCTGAGCCTGGTGAAATTTAGGGGAGCCACTCTGTCACCAGGACAGATAATGATGAGAACTTTTACTGCCACGGAATATATATATATGTGTGTGTGTGTGTGTGTGTGTGTGTGTGTGTGTGTGTGTTATTGCATCTAGGGCTGTGTGGAAAATGGCCCCATGACACTCCCTATTCAGCTCTACAGTGCCAGGTTCAAATGATCATTCCAGGGCATTGTGGTGGTGATGGTTATGGAAACTGCAACATAAAAAGATAATGCAATTCTAGGCTGGATCTACGGAAGCCTAATGTCCAGATCAACGGGAGTCATAGTACTGCTATATTCTGCCTTGGTCAGACCATGCCTGGATTACTGTCTCCATTCTGGGCATCACAATTTAAGAAGGATGTTGACAAGCTGGAAGGTTTGCAGAGGAGAGTGACCAAGTTGATTAAGGGTCCGGAAACCAACCCTTATGAAGAATGGTTGAGGGAGCTGGGGGTGCTTTTGAAATTATTGTGGGGAAAGTGCAATAGAAATATTTTGAATAATCGGAAAGCTCCCCCTCCTCATTCCTTGCAAAGGGTTGGGAATGGCGTTACCTCCACCTTCAAATCTTTGGCCATGGAAAAACTCACCTGCAAGACTCCCACCAATCATAGCCAACCCCAGAGTGACACCCAAACCACTCAGCTGGAAGAGGCTTTGGTATGCAGTGGTCCGTTTCCCAGAGGCGACAAGAGGAAAGATGTCCGCCAGGCTGCAAAGGCAACAGACAAGATCCAGTGAGTAGGTCTCAACAAGCTTGGCCTGGAAAACAGGCTGGAGTCTGATGTCTAGATTAATATTAACATTGTTATCCATATTTACATTCCACTCTCCCTCCAACAGGTTCTACCCCATTTTATCTTTACAATAACCCTATGAGGTTGTCTGGGCTGAGAGAGAAAAAAGGCCACTCAATGTGTGGGGATTTGAACCCTTAGCCCCAACACACCAATTACATTTATTTGTTTCATAAAATTTATATACCGCTTGATAGTAAGAAAAAAGCCTCAGAGAGATTCACAAGAAAAATAAAACATGAACAATTATCAATAACATCAGTTACAGATATTTATTTACTTTTGTTTTGTTTGTAATTTTGTGCTGTTTCATGTTGTAAGCTGCCTTGAGCATGGTTCTATGGAAAAGCAGCATTGTTGTTTAGTCGTTTAGTCATGTCCGACTCTTCGTGACCCCATGGACCAGAGCACGCATACAAATAAATTTATGTATGTATGTATGTATGTATGTATGTATGCATGCATGCATGCATATATGTAAAACATTCAAAAAACAATTAAAATAAAAAATGAGATAAAAACACATGTTGACATTCTACATAACTGGGTAAGCTTGCCTAAACCTCTTTGCTCTGGCCTTTGACATCTGAGATTTGTATGTTTCAGGTCACACCTTATTCTTGTGAATGTAGTATTTTAACTGTCTTCAATTCTCTATTTTAAAATTGTTGTAACCCTCTCTGGGACCTGTTGGTGAAGGGCAGGTAATAAATGTAATCATCATTATTAAAAAAATGTTTTTAACAAACACCAAAAGGAGTACAACATGGGTGCCTGCCTAGCGTCAATATACCACTCTAAAAGATTGATTTCTTACAAATGTGGAATGTGCATTATGTGACACCTATAACAGGGCCAGTTCCATAGATCAAAGTTTATGGAAGAACCATTAAGCCACTTGGCTCTCACCAGGACTCACCCATCTCCGTAAACATCTTCTGTTGCCAGCCCTGCCACCAGCACGCCAAGGAGGCCACCAAGGATTCCTGGCATCCCATGCAGGTTGTGGACTCCACAGGTGTCATGTATTTTCAGCCTGGAGGCCAGAAAGGGCTGGGGAGGAAGAGGCATTCAGCACAAAAAGAATTTTGGCACAGAATGGATGGGATTCCATGCCGCAAGATAGACTGCCATCTCTTGAGGAGGTGCTAGTCCTGGATTTCCTGCATCAAGCATCTAGGTGGCCTCCTGGGGAAGCTCTGGCTCTAGGATTGTGTGTGGTGGTACTCGCATATCTAGCTGGGCACTTTCTGTTCACAAAGATGCACATAATGTTTCCCCAAAATCTTGGGAACCTGAACCTTATTATTTTTTTAAATGGCACTAAATCTCTAGTCTCCATGGCAGATCGTTTCAATTACAGTGGTACCTCTGGTTAAGAATTTAATTCATTCTGGAGATCCGTTCTTAACCTGAAACTGTTCTTAACCTGAGGTACCACTTTAGCTAATGGGGCCTCCCGCTGCCGCCGTGCGATTTTTGTTCTCATCCTGAGGTAAAGTTCTTAACCTGAGGTACTACTTCTGGGTTAGCGGAGTCTGTAGCCTGAAGCATTTGTAACCTGAAGCGTTTGTAACCCGAGGTACCACTGTACAGTGTTAGAAACCAGTAGGGACTTGTAGGAGACTCCCAGTATTTATGATGGCAGGAGGTACCTTTGTTATTCAGTATAACCTGAGCTAGTGGGGTTTATGGTGAGGTTGCCCGGTCATGCAGGCATTGGGGGGACTGGTTTTTAAGGTTTCAAAGCAGAGGCTGGATGGCTATCTGCCACTGATGCTTTAGCTGACATACCTGCATTGCAGGGGATTGGACTAGATGACCCTGAGGGTCCCTTCTAACTCTATAATTCTATGATTCTATGGTGTCCTGAGAAGTATCCAAACTCATTTGGGAGGCAATGGATTTCTCACCCCGTTTGTGTTTATTGCCCCTTTTTGAAGGCCTACATGCTGGCATAAAGAATAATGATTTACTGACGCTTCTTTCAGTGGCTGCTCAGAAATCTAGAGCTCAAACCTGGAAGGCGTATAATAATAATAATAATAATAATAATAATAATAATAATTAATACCCCTCACATCTGGCTGAGTTTCCCCAGCCACTCTGGGCAGCTCCCAATTGAGTGTTAATAATAATAATAATAATAATAATAATAATAATAATAATAATAATAATTTATTATTTGTACCCCGCCCATCTGGCTGGGTTTCCCCAGCCACTCTGGGCGGCTTCCATAAAAACCAAAAATACACTGTCTTCTGAATGTCAGGTAGTTATTTATCGCTTTGACATCTGATGGGAGGGCGTTCCACAGGGCAGGCGCCACTACCGAGAAGGCCCTCTGCCTGGTTCCCTGCAGCTTTGCTTCTCGCAATGAGGGAACCGCCAGAAGGCCCTTGGTGCTGGACCTCAGCGTCCGGGCAGAACGATGGGGGTGGAGATGCATTAAATATTATACAGCATTAAATATTAAAAACTTCCCTGCCTTCAGATGTCTTTTAAAAAGCTGCTTATTTCCTTGACATCTGATGGGAGGGCGTTCCACAGGGCCGGTGCCACTACTGAGAAGGCCCTCTGTCTGGTTCCCTGTAACCTCACTTCTCGCAATGAGAAGGCCCTTGGCGCGGATCTGTGTCCGCGCTGAACGATGGAAGATGCTCCTTCAGGGCAATCCCTGGACTAGGGTGTAAAAATGCCCCACCACTGAGCTATGGCCCTTCTTTAGAAGTCCAAGGAAAATTGGTAATGTCACTTCCTTGTGGCACAGAATTCTTTGCATTTCCCCAAAAGTTGTTGTTGTTGTTTAGGAGGGAAACATACCGTAAGGAATTTGAAGCCAAGAACTGACACAGAGCCCGCCAAGACCCCTGCAATCATGGCTCCAAATGGGGTCAGCATCATCTCTCCTGAGGTCCCAACAATCACTCCACCAGCCAAGGCTGCATTTTGAACATGAACCTGGTAAGAGAAAATCAATAGTTAATCAAATGGCTTTGGTGTGGGGCAGAGTAGGAGGAGAGTGTGCAGCAGCCGAGGGGGAAACTCAGCCCCCTAACCTGCATTGAAGGAAGCTCTCTAGGCTAGGGGGTAAGCAAATCTGTCCGTTTCAGCTTCTTTCAGCTTCTCGTTGTTTCAGTCTAAAATTTGTGATTTTTTTAAAATAAAAAAACAACTCTTTCCCCCCATCAGTATTCCAGTGCAAATTTCACCTAATATGCACATTTTGGCATGCGTTTTTCCCTGACATGCACATTTTTGCAGTGGAATTACCCCAATTAAGCACCCTTAATCCTTCTGAGGAAGAAGCCATGGCTGTTTCAAATGGCATGATACTGCTTTACATCAATGGCCTAAAGTGTGGGATGAAAGCATCCAAAATGTTAAGTAAAGGATTAATGTTCACAAGGGCTATAGAACTCTGTGATGTCATACATCAGAGGCAGTTATTTCAGTTGGTACAGTGATGGCAGTTATGGACAGCCTTAACAGTTAGAGCATCAGGTATGTTCTGTTATGCTGCTGTCTGCCTCAGAGCTAGGCTGTAACAGTATTCATCTCAGATGCAAATCTATGTAAGATGTATTAGCAACTTAAGTACAGTAACTCCTACCTGCATTGTATATTTTAATCTGCAAGTGCAAGTACACTGAGTAAAAGTTATTTGCTATTTAAACTTTAAAAAGAGAGTGTCTTGTGTAGTTTTTAATAGGAGGTGAAAGGGAACTAATCAAAGGGTCAAATGACCCAGGCTCTCTTCCGCATCGCTCTGTAAATGGGAACTAGAATTTAATTCCCACATAAGTGCTTTCAGACGATCTATTCCTTGATTTGTTGACAGAGAGATTAGATGATGTTGGTTATTTCATAAACACTGATTTGCTTGCTGGGAGGTTAGATGATGTCACATGAAATCAAGTCATTTCCCCTTCACTTTCCTTGTTGCCAAAAAATCCAGTCTTTTGAGGGAAGAGGGGTTGTTGACCTGCCAAGATGTGATTTAATCCCATCAGAAAAGAACGACAGTCTGGAAGTCCCAGAATCTAATGCAGGCTTCCTCGGCCCTCCAGATGTTTTTGGCCTACAACTCCCATGATCCCTAGCTAACAGGACCAGTGGTTGGGGATGATGGGAATTGTAGTTTCAAAACACCTAGAGGGCCGGGGTAGAGGAAGCCTGATCTAAATGTATGACAGGGGTGAGCAGGGATGCTCTTTTCACCCAAAATAATAAATTATTATTATTATTATTATTATTATTATTATTATTATTATTATTATTAAAGCCCTACAAAAGAGGCCACCAAACTGGCCTCACCATGTCCAGCTTGCCCCCTCCATTCACCAGGGCCGAGAGGGCGAAGGTGGTGAGGGTGCTCACAGCCAGGGAGAAGTAGGTGTTCATGACCGTCCGGAGCTGGTCATCTCCATGGGCCGCCACTGCTGAGTTGAAGCTGGGCCAGAAAAGCCAGAGGAAGAGAGTTCCTGCATGGAGGGAAGAAAGGTAAGCAGCTTTAAAAGAGGATTGGACAGAGTCACGGAGGACAATAAGGCTATTATGGGCAACTAGCCATGAGGAGCATGTTCTGCCTCCACTGGACTTTCCAGCAGCATCCAGCTGGTAAGTAACAACCAAGACATAGGGGTGTAAAGTCGTATGTAGAGAAATGACTTTCTTTCTTTCTTCATAGAATTGTAGAGTTGAAAGGGATCTCAGGGGTCATCTATTCCAACCCCGTTTGATGCAGAAATCCTGCCCACAGCCATCCCTGGGTGAACGCGAACCCCAAATCTTCTGGTTAACAGCCAGACGCACTGACGCCACTTGCAAACAATAACACCAGAACTCATGGACATCCAATGAAGCTGGAAGAGTCAGGACAGAGAAAAGAAACCGTTTCTTCATGCAACACAGAGTTAAACAATGGAACTCCCTCCCACAGGAGGCAGCGATGGCCACCAGTTTGGAGGGCTTTAAAAGAGGACTGGACAAATTCACGGAGGAAGATAAGGCAACCAGTGGCTACCAGCTGCGACGGCTATGAGCTGGTCAGAGGCAGTAATGCTTCTGAATACCAGCTGCTGGTAGTCACAGGAAGAGAGAGTTTCTTTTGTGCTCAGGCCATTCTTGTGGGTTTTCCACAAGCATCTGGTTGGCCACTGTGAGAATAAGGTGCTGGACTAGATGGGCCACTGGCCTGATCCATCAGGCTCTGCTTACGTTCTTCTGTTAGGTTCTTAAGGTGTTATTTCCTGACTGGCCACTGTGAGGGAGAAGGTTCTGGACAAGAAGGTGGGCCTTCTCTCCTAACTTCATTTTTCTGGGACAGAGAACAGTCCGTTCCCTCTTGCTCTAAAAACTCCCCTCTTTCTATAAGATTGAGCCATTAACAGCAGCAACAACCCTCCACCTATGTGGTGGCTCTTACCAATCATAGCAAAGAGATCTGAGTGATAGGTGGAGCCTTCTCGTTCTCTGCTCTTCTTCAGCTGAGGCCGGTAAAGAATCCTGGACACCATCAATCCAAAATAGGCCCCAAAGGTATGGATGGTCATGGAGCCCCCAGCATCCTTTGCCTGAGCCAGAAGGTCAGAAAGGGAGCACACAATTGCAAAAGTGGCGCACACAGATATTATTATTATTATTAGCGGTTATGCCCTACACTTCAGCCAAAAAGGCTCCTATACAGTCAATTAAAACAAGACTGCTCCTGCCCGCACAGGCTTACCGTCTAAAAGGGATGTGCAAATTAACTGAAGCAGAAAGCTAAGGCAAAGTATGGGTGTTCCAGTCCCAGGATTAATTTCAGAAATATCCTTTGAGGGTTCCTCCAGATAACATCTTTATTCTGGATTCATCCAAATTTGCTTCCACAAAGGTCACAGAGTGATAGGGACAGAAGCATCTGTCAATTCTGGTTCTCTCAGTTTCTCATTTATTGCTATCTTAAATTATTATTTTTATTACGACTTGCATTTGTATCCCACCTTTCCCCCAAAGAACTCAAGGTCAGCTAGTGAGATTCGTGATGGCTGAGGGAATTTGAACCCTGATCTCACCCAGGTCCTTGTATGACAGTCTATCCACTATACCACACTGGCTCTCATCTCTTCACATTTCTGCAGCAATTTGTGATTAAAAATAAACAAATCCTCATGGAAATTCTTCAGCGCTTTAGTGTGAATTTCTCCTAATAAGCATTTTTTGGTATGTGGCTTTGACTAATGTATAGATTTTCTCCTAATATTTTATGTTTGTTGCATGTACACATTGCTGCCTCAAGCAGCCTGACAGAAATACAAGACACAAATGCAATACATTGATTAAAGAGCATCATTTTAATGCAAAGACTCACCCCAAAGCAACTAAGCAAGATATATTCATTAATGCCAAAGAGGGTGACTTCCAATACAGTCATCAGTAGCAGCTGGACAGGACTCGTCTTGCCAAGAACGGCTCCAAAAGAGATCAGGACTGCCCCAGCACAGAAGTCGGCATTGATCATGCTGGCAGAAAACATTGGAAGCAACAGGCTGAATGTGACAGTCTAGGCTGTCGCCCTTTCCTGCCCCGTCACAGAATTATAGAATTGTAGAGTTGGACGAGGTCCCAAGGGTCATCTAGTCCAGCCCCCTGCAATGCTGTAAGTTAACTCTAATTAACTCAGGGCCAATGAAGGAACATCCACAGAGGATTGACATACACGACACAACCATCAAAGTCATCCAATGGGGAGTGCTGAAAGGCTACGGAAAGCTTGCAACTGCTCATGTCTGGTGAAAGGAGCACTGGGAGACAAGCCCTGTAATATAATAGTGGGTTTTGGGGTGAGTCTGGATGATGCCCTGAGTTCCTGGAACCCCTAGATTCTATCACCAGCTTGAGATTGGGGTGGTGGCATGTAACAATATACTGTTGCACACACCCCAATCTTCAAGTGGTGAGAGATTCCAGGGGTGCCTTGAAATGAGGGTCAGTGGAGACTGTGGTGTCTATAGGATATATGGTTTTATTTACATATATATACAACCTGAGTGGGATGGAGGGGCTCACAGCATTAGCAGATCTTGCTTCCCCATTAGGTTTCCAGAGAAGCCCCAAGCCACAGCTTTGGGTCCAGCACAGAACAAGACATGCCTCTCTGTATCCAGCTTCCAGAGCCAGTCAAAATGCTCTTCCACACAGCCTCTCTTGGTTTACTATTGCCCATCCCAGGATGATGCGGCATCCAGCCAGGTGAGGTGATATAAGGAATACCCATTTGTCTCTATGACAACAGAACAACTTATTTTGATATGTTAAATAGCTGTACTTCACAGGCCAGAAAAGGCCATTACCTTGACAAAGGGTCTGGTTTGGCTGAATCAGCAGCCTCAGCTACTAAATTCTAAACAGGTGCAGAAGGGACCCAGAGTATCATCCAGACTGACCCCCCCACCCTCACCTATAACCATACAATTGTCTCTATTGACCAGGGACAGCACCTACTTTCAGATACCTGTTTCCAGTAAATCATTGCCCCTACTTTTGACTTTCACAGGTATCTTGTGAAACATTTGTTAACATGAACTGTTTATGTTGTCCTTTCCTCCCACCCTCCTTCTTACCACCAACCCACTGCCCCCTGGGTCCCCAGACCTCCAAGATGGCACCAAGGTTTCCTGAATTGGTCTCTTGCTCTCTCCCTGGCTGAAATTGAGTCTCTAAGGCCCTTTCCCAAGGCCAAGCAGCTTGGAGAAGGAGCCACTTTGCTCACCTTTCTATTCCAATGTGGATTTTGCCATTATGGAAGGAATGGAAAAAGCCCTGGATGAGGATAGACCACTGGATGGCAAAGGCAGCTATCAGGAAGTTGAAGGCCACACCCCCAAAGCTGTACCGTTTCAGGAAGGTCATCAAGAAGCCAAAGCCAACAAAGATCATAGTGTGGACATCTTGGAAACCTGGATCAGGGTGAGAAATGGACTGGTTTAAAATGTGAGCACAAATGCCTGTTGCTGTGTCTTGTGGGAGGGAGTTCCACAGATTTACCACGTCCTGCATGAAGAAATACTTTCTTTTACCTGTTCTGAATCTTCTGACATTCAATTTCATTGGGTGTCCATGAGTTCTAGTGTTTTGACAGAGGGTGGAAAGCTTTTCTTTGCCCACTTTCTCCATGCCATGCATAATTTTATAAACGTCCATCATGTCACCTCTCACTTCCCTTTTCTCTAAACTAAAAAATAACAAACGCTGCAACTTTTCTTCATAAGGGGATTTGCTCCATCCCCTCAATCATTTCAGTTGCCCTTTTCTGAACCTTTTCCAACTCTGTAATATCCTTTTTGAGGCGAGGCAACCAGAACTGTGCACAGCATTCCCAGTGCAGTCACAGTACAGTAGTACCTTGGTACTCAAACGCCGAAAACCCAGAAGTAAATGTTCCAGTTTTTGAATGTTTTTCGGGAACCAAACAAATAGGCTGTTGGCTATTGTTTCCTGGGCACCTGCACCAATCAGAAGCTGCGTGTTGGTTTTCGAACATTTCAGAAGTCAAAGGGACTTCCAGAATGAATTAAGTTTGGCTCTTTTGCTATTTATTTTGCATTTTTGTTTTTGAGGCTTTTTGGGTTAATTTGTTTTTGTGACTGTGTTGAAACCAGTTCAACTACTGATTGATTGATTGATTGATTGATTGATTGATTGTGTGACTACGAAAATGGATAAAAGCCCCCCATCCAAACAATGACTATCATCAGTGCTGGTAAGAAAAAAAGAAATTTTAATTTTTATCATCTACAATACTGTCTTATTTATTTTATAGGACAGTACATTGATTACTGCTTTCATTTTATGGATCTATGCTCTTGTTAGTAAAATTCATGTCAAACTGCTGTTTTAGGGGTTGTTTTTAAAAGTCTGGAATGGATTAGTCTGTTTTGCATTACTTTCTAGGGGAAAGCGCGCCTTGGTTTTGGAATGCCTTGGTTTTGGAATGACTTCCGGAACGGATTAAGTTTGAGAACCAATTTACCACTGTATTCCAAATGCGGTTACCCAGGAAGGCCGCCTACAAAAGACCTTTGCCTGTTCAACTAGATTCCAAGGCTGAAATGTACACTTGCCATGTATGCACAGCCAGCTTCAAAGAGTTTCTCTGATAGCGAATGGGAATACGTGTGCTGATAAGATCCAATATACACACAGGAGCCATTGCAGTCTGCAAACAGAACAATTGTCGGCTTCCTTTAGCAGTAACCTCGCAACCTTTTAAAGGCCAATAACCATGTGGATACCTTCAGTTATGTGGCAGCTGATCTACAATGGGGATGGGTCTCCAGGAGCAACTTTTCACTTCAATTGTAACCAGTAAAAGCTGCAGAAAGTTAGAAATGCAGGAATTCACAAGCAACCAGGGATGGGATTTTCTAATCCACTGCTTGCTCCTGGGAAGTGAGTTTTTCTGCACAGTTCTGATAAAAATATGAACAACTCTTGCATATTATACACGTTATTAGACATAATCTTATACACTTAGACACTCCAGGCTCTTCCACTGAGCCACAGCTCGTCCCCATTATATTATTGTATACTATCCAGGAATCTGCTTGGATGAAAAGTGGTATAGAAATATTTTAAATACACGAGTAAATATATGTCCCTGTGTGAACAGGCCTTAGGGGCTCAGGGTTAAATTCAGGAAAGGGGGATAGGGGCAGGATTTCAGTAAACTGTATATAATTTGACTCTGTTATGCTTAAAGATGAATGACTGTCAATTTCAGTTTCTCATTTCTGCAGCCTTCAGCTTGTAATATTTCCACATCAGCCAACAATTTGTTTTAAAATAAAATAAAAACCCTTCACAAAAATCTGTCAGGATTTTAATACTCACTTCTCATAATATGCTCTCTTTTTTTGGCAATCAAGTTTCCTGAATACAATGCATTTTTAAATGCTATTTTCCAATCATATATGGAGCTCCATGTCTATTGACATCAAGCAGCAGCCTACCCTTTTCGATGACTGCTTAAAACATTTCTGTCTAGACAAACCTGTCCAGATCTATAGAATGTTGGCAAGTGTTTTAATTCGTTTTTAGCTTCCTGCAGCCAATTGGAAGCTGTACCTTGGTTTCTGAACTGTTTTGGAAATCAAACCGACTTCCGGAACGGATTCCATTCAACTTCCAAGGTACCACTGTATCTGTAAGCCGCCTTGAGTCCCATCGGGAAAAAGGAGGAGTATACATCTATACTAATAATAACAGCAATAATAATTACTTTTCAACTACAGTGGTGCCTCGGGTTAAGTACTTAATTCGTTCCAGAGGTCCGTTCTTAACCTGAAACTGTTCTTAACCTGAAGCACCACTTTAGCTAATGGGGCCTCCCACTGTCACTGCACCGCTGGAGCACGATTTCTGTTCTCATCCTGAAGCATAGTTCTTAACCTGAGGTACTATTTCTGGGTTAGCGGAGTCTGTTACCTGAAGCGTATGTAACCTGAAGCGTATGTAACCCGAGGTAGCACTGTATTTGTGCTTTCTATGTTTTTAACTTTCTGTGTTTCCTCCCCTGCTTGTTTTAATTTTTGTGAGCAGCTTTGATTCCTGGGAGGAAAGCGGGATAGAGACAAAATAAAACAAAACCAGTGAATACTCACTTGGGTAGCGCAAATAGAACTCGTTCTGCAGGTGGCTCTTGTTGCGGAGAGCCAGTTCCTCGTGCCAGAGCTTGGCGCTTGTTTCGGCATCATACTGGACGAAGAGGGCAAAGAGGAGAATAGTCAAGAACTGAAGAAAAACACAGGCGATGGGGAGCTTGAGCCTTAAGTTGGTGGTGTGCCCTGACATTGCGGGGAAAGGGAGAAGCAAAGGGGAAAGCAGGAGAGGAGAGAGAGAGAGAAAGAGGAAAGTGAAAGCAGTCACAGGTGCCAAGCCAAGCCCCACCTTCCAGTCAATGAGTTCTCAGGGGAGCCCCACCCATCTCACTCCCAGGAAATGTTCAGTGGTTGCTCAGCCCTGGCAAAAAGCCACTTGCTTCAAGGGAGGTGGCAGGCAGCATGGAGAGGACACCCTGGAAGGGAGGAGCGACTCCAAAAGGCCTCCAGGCAGCCGTTCCCCAGCTTGATGCCGCTGCAGCCAAACAGAGGCGAAAGACGTGCACCCACCCCACCTCAAAACCCCAGAAACACTTACCTTGAGAGAGGAGGGGGTCTTTTGCATGAAGAAATAATCAAGAGGCGTACCCCACATTTATTCACTAAAACATATAACCAAACAAGGCATCTTAAAAAGAGGTAGTTTATTGCAAGAAAGAAAGCATAACACAGACCACATTCACACCGTACATGTAAAGTTCAACAATGCCACTTTATGGCTTCCCTCCCAACAATGCCAACAATGGCTTCCCTCCCAAAAAATTCTGGGAGCTGTAGTTTGCTAAGGGTGCTGAAAGCTGTTAGTAGACCCTACAATTCCCAGAGTGGATTAACAATCAATCCCTTTTCATAGGAAACACTGGGAATTGTAGCTCCAGGAGGGGGACAGCACCTCCTAACAACTCTCAGCACTCTTAGCAAACTACAGCTCCCAGAATCCTTTGGGCAAAGCCATGACTGTTTGAAGTGTTTGAAGTGGCATCATACCACTTTAAATGTATTGTGTGAATGTGACATATGTGACTGTTTAAAAAGGTTTGTGTGGTTATATGTTTTAGGGGGAAAGTGCACATTAGGCCCATGTTAAATCAGCCCCTGATTATATCTAAAGTTTGTTCAGGCTGCTGAGAGTTATACCTGTTCCCAGTGTTTTTTTTCTAGGGCTATGCAGGGGTACACCCCCCCCCTAAATATTCTATGAATCTTTGTACTTTGGTCCATTTACTGTCTTTATTTTTCCTGATTTGAACTATAAAATTGTGATTTTCTTGAGTCAAAATGAAAGTACCCCTAAACATTTTTTTTAGAAAAAAGCACAGCCTGTTCCCCTCACTGAGTTACAATTCTCAGAGTGGTTTAACAATCAATCCCTCTTCCCAGGGAACTCTGGGGGCAACAACAACTTACAGCTCCCAGAATCCTTTGGAGGAAGCTATGACTCTTCAAAGTGGTATCACAGTGTTTTAAATGTATGGTCTGAATGTGGCCCTTGTCCCTCTCTCTGCCCTCCCACAACTTCCTCCAGGAGCCTTTATTGCCCATTCATCCAGGAGAATGGGATGAACAACATCCCTTGTTGTCTTCTCCAGCATGTGATAATAACACCAAGGCCTAGGACTCTTTGTTCTTTCTTCACAATGAGCAAACTGTTGCTTGTCTTGTAGTCCATCCCTGAAATGGACCTGATGCACAGGGAGGGGAGGGAACTACTGGGGGCAAGAAACAAGAGCTGAAGAAACCCTCCCTGTGGTACCATAACAACCTCTGTGAAAGACTGCCATGCTCAGTGTCACATTGTTTTATTCAGGAGACAGAATAATAATAATAATAATAATAATAATAATAATACCCCACCCATCTGACTGCATTGCCCCAGCCACACTAGGCAGCTTCCAACATATATAAAAACATAATAAAACGTTGCACGTTAAAAAGCTTCCCTATGCAGGGCTTCCTTCAGATGTCTTCTAAAAGCCAGGTGGTTGTTTATTTCCTTGCCATCTGATGGGAGGGTGTTCCACAGGGCAGACGCTGCTACCGAGAAGGCCCTCTGTCTGGTTCCCTGTCACTTCACTCCTCACAGTAAGGGAACCGTCAGAAAGCCCTAGGAACTGGATCTCAGTGCCCTGGTTATCTCCTGCTTAGACTACTGCAATGCACTCTACGTAGGGCTACCTTTGAAGGTGACTCAGAAACTGTAGCACCCTGCTTGTGGTTAACACTTAGCTGGAATGAAATATTCAACGCAGCAATAGAGAAATTAAAATAATAATTTATTTGTCAGACAAATAAATATGAGGCACAGTGGTATATGGTTACCAAGCTCTGGCCTGGCCTCCTGCCATTCTGGCCAGCACTTATATTTCCTTAATCCAGCCCCCTTGCTCCTCCTGTGGCTGCCTCTGTCCAATCAGCCTGGTTAAAATTCCTATTGGCTGTTTGCTAGAACCAATCACAAAAGATACACCCATTTCCTCTTGCCCTTTTATGGGAATCAAAAAGCTATATATTCTTCTATCTATAAATGACAAATAAGTAGTAATATATCTTACATGTGTCTCAACAAGGAATCTTAATTACCAGCTCACCTCTTGCCCTCCTTGCCCTATTGCCTTCCAAAACAGATGGTTAATCTTGAATTTTTATCTTAAACATATGTCAAGGATTTTGAGTTCACATCAACATTGAGAGATCTCCTTCATTTGAAGGTTTCTAAACAAAAGGCCTGACAACCATATATCAGGAGTGCTCGATGGCGTCTCCTGTCTGGCAGGAGGCTGGTGGCTGATGGCCCCTGTGATCTCTTCCAACTATATGAAATAAGAATCTAGCATTTCTTAAATCCTTTGCATAATTATATTTAAGCTAATATATTTAATACATAAATAACCTTTTAAAAGGAAAAGAAATCTTAAAAGGATCTTAGTTTAAGAAAGAAACAGCTTTAGAAAAGACTTCCCAAAAATGTTCTCTTTCTGCCAGCCAGACCAGTTGCTTTTTCACTGCTCTTGACCTTTTTAACCTTAGGAAGAAGATATGGCTCATTTTACTATTTATCCACCCTTAACTTGTAGGGTCAGTGTAACCTTGGCTCTCAGCCTGTAATTCCCTTTTTACGACTTTGAGAATTGTTTTCTGCTATAAATCAGGGGGCCCCCTTGTCTAGGAGAAAAACATTTTGCCAAGGTTCTTAGGCAGCTGGTCTTCTGCCTGGCATAAAACATTTGAAAATCTTTAAGCTCATTTTAAAATACAAGCCCTGATTAAACATATAAGCTTTAATAAAAATGCAAGCTTATGATTAGATGCCTCAAAACTACAACTAATCCAGAATGTGGCAGCTAGATTGGTGCCTGGTACCATATAACAAGAATGAGGGCACAAGGAGGAGGGGACGACAGAGGACGAGATGGTTGGACAGTGTTCTCGAAGCTACGAACATGAGTTTGACCAAACTGCGGGAGGTAGTGGAAGACAGGAGTGCCTGGCATGCTCTGGTCCTTGGGGTCACGAAGAGTTGGACACGACTAAACGACAAAACAACAACAACAACGATATAACACCGGTCCTAAAAGATCTACATTGGTTCCCAGTACATTTCTGAGCACAATTCAAAGTGTTGGTGTTGACCTTTAAAGCCCTTAATGGCTTTGGCCCTGTATACCTGAAGGAGCATTTCCACCCCCATTGTTGGTGGTGTAGGAAGGGGTGTATGGTGGGTGCGGACCACCCCGGGTGTCATCACTGATGGGGGTGACCGCGGGGCCTGGCCTGCAGTGCGCCCGAGCCACATGTCTGTCCTGGGAAGTGACACGGTGACTCGGGCACCTGCAGGCTCCGGGCTGCCCGAAACGGCAACATGGGGCTTGCAGACTCTGTGGAGTTTCCATGCAGTGTGCTCTGCCCCGGCTTGCCCTGCCCCCGGGTGCAGGGCATTTGCACCACCCTGGGAGCCCAAGCAGCTAGCTACGCCGCTGCCCATTGTTGAGCCCAGACACTGAGATTCAGCTCCAAGGGCCTTCTGGTAGTTCCCTCAGTGGAGAAGTGAGATTACAGGGAAGCAGACAGAGAGCCTTCTTGGTAGTCAGTCCTGCCCTGTGGAATGTCCTCCCATCAGATGTCAAGGAAATAAACAGCTATCTGGCTTTTAGAAGACATCTGAAGGCAGCCTTAAGGAAGTTTTTAATGTTTGGTGTTTTACTGTGTTTGATGTTTTAAATTTTTGAAAGTCACCCAGAGTGGCTGGGGCAACCCAGTCAGATGGGCAGCATATAAATTATTGTTGTTGTTGTTGTTGTTGTTGTTGTTGTTGTTGTTGTTGTTGTTGTCGTCGTCGTCGTCGTCGTCGTCATCTATTTACTTAGAGCATTTTAACCCCTCTTTTCAGTTTTAAAAAGGCTCCCAATGCAGCTTTCATGAGAAAAATAACAAGACAGTCCCTGCTGACAGAATTAGGTCTCTCTTTCTCTCCATCCCACCCACAGTTTTTTGTGACGGGAATCAGTCACAGAAATTGCGTCAAAATTATGCAGATATGTCAGGTTTACACCATCTAATCCATCACAGAACGTTGGCAGCAAAAGCTTATTTATTTGTTTAGTAAAATTTACACACCACTTGATTGTTAAAAACAACAACCTCAAAGCAGTTTACAAAGAGAATAAAACAATAAAATGATCACTAAAAAAACCCTCTTTAAAACGCCAAAAAGATAAAATCAGGAATAACCAAATGCTTTGACAACAATAATGTTTTGATCAGGAGATCAAAACATATATCAATCTTGAGCTGTTTCCTTCTAGGAATGAAGTCAGGGCTCCTTACCTAGCAACTGGGTCCCACATACAGAGAAAGGGCAAGTCACATTTTCCACCTCCACCCCACAAATTTAGCCCTATCGGCTGCCTCTGGATGGGCTGTGGCTGAATGTTGCCATTTGTAGGCGGCCTGTATGGCCGGCATTCAAAAATGAAGAACCGCTGACTAATATTCAAAAACCTCAAAGCAATTGGGAATCATAAGCTCCCAAGGCTTAGAGCATCTATTCCAGGATGACCACTTGGATTCCCACCAGAATGACTAACATAGCTAGTCTGAAGCATTCTGTGAGAATTGGCCTCTTCAGTGGCTAGAATAATAATTTGGAATTTGGACACAGCTTTAGGATGTGGTGCATTGTGGGAAACTCTCTGGAGCTTCAGCCTCCCCCCCCCCCAAAAAAAGGCACATTGGCTTGTTTACTAAGATCTTCTGCATGAGGAGTGGGACCATGGAAGGTGCCAGAAGCCGGCATGAGGGCTGTGTTGACATTTTGTCTGAATTCCCCCGGAATAAAGGCAAGCTTGTTTGAGGAGGGTTGTTCTGTTTGCCAAGCAGAACAATGAGAATCTGTTTCTGCTTTCTTTCTTTCGTTTTAATGTATTCTTGGGGCGGGGTAAACAAAACAGAAAAATGTGCAAACTGTTGATGGGACTTCACATCCAGAGGAGAGAAAGAGAGGCAGCAGGAAAGGATTCAGAAGAAGGATGAGGGAAAATCAGACATCGTCATCCTAAGTGGGGCATCACTATCATCTTCCTTGGCCAACCTCTCCACCGCCACCATAAGGAAGGATGTCTTCGTGAGGTCCAACTGGCATTGACATGGTCACCTGTGTTCCTACTGGGAGATGGAATGCTTCTCATCCGGAGAACTTGTCTTAGTGACATTGGCAGAGATGGACTTCCATTCTTCTCTATGATCTGTGCGGTGGGGATGGGGGATGTTGACCATGAGGCTGGATTAAGAGGGACAACAGTTCATCGCTCCATGGAGATGTGTCCCTGGATTGGTTTTGTACTCTCATGAGAAGCTACAGGTTCGGTGTCTCCTGACAGCTTCCATTGCAATCTCGTCAAAGTGGCTGGACGATTTACCTGTCTTTCTAGAGAGGTATGGTAACGGATGGTGGGACCTTCTCTGATTCTCTCTGTTCTCTACTTGTGGTGTATGAATGGTTGTGATGATGATGGTCATTGATTTGGACAGCTTTAAAAAAAGGGATGAGATGAATTCATGGAGGATAAGGCTATCAATGGCTATGTTTTGCCTCCACTATCAGCGACAATATGCCTCTGAATACCAGCTGGTGGAAACCACCAGTGGGGAGAGTATTGTTGCTCTCAGGTCCTGTTTGTGAGCTTTCTGCTGGGGCATCTGGTTGGCTGCTGCGAAAACAGCTGTGCTGGCTGGGGCTGATGGGAGCTGTAGTCTAAAGCAACTGGAAGAGGAAGTTGAGGAAGGTTGGTCTAGAATTTTCAAGCTCATGAATTTCCTTGGGGTTCTCTGGCTGTCCTTGTTAGAAACTGGATGCTAGAAAAGGAACACCCAGGAACAACTCCCCTATGTGGAAAGTGTCTGGGACTTCTTAGTTTAGAAAAAAAGGTGAGTCAGAGGCAACATGATAGAAATTTATAAAATGATGCTTGGCATGGGGAAAGTGGAGAGAGGCAAGTTTCCCACCCCACCCCCATAATATTAGAACCCAACGGAGACTATCCAATGAAGCCTAATGTTGGAAGATTCAGGAGAGATAAAAGAAAGTACTTGCTCTTGCAGTGCATAGTTAAACTGTGGAACTCCCTCCCACATGAGGGAGCGATTTCTGCAAACTTGAATGGCTTTAAAAGAGTATTAGACAAATTCATGGAGGGGAAGGCTGTCCATGGCTGCTAGCCATGTTGGCTAAGCTCTGCCTATTCAATCAAAGGCAGTAATGCTTCTGAATACCAGTTGCTAGAAGCCATAGTGGGGTGGGGTGGGGAGTGCTCTTGTGCTTGGCTCCTGCTTGCTGGTTTCCTGCAAGTATTTGGTTGGCCACTGTGAGAACAGGATGCTGAGCTAGATGGTCCACGGGCCAGATCCAGCAGGCAGTTATGTTGCTCATAGTGGATGTGTATTTGTCAGTATGTGCATGTGAGAGGGCTGGGGGGATCCTTCTCAATTGTCACTCATTTTTCAGGTAAGACCCTCCTCTGCCTTTGAAGTATGCACCAGATCCTGATCTTGGCTTCCTTATGTCTCTCCTCTCTTCCGGAAATCCCCGCTATTTACCAAAAGCCAACTGGAAATCCAGGTGTGTAAGACACACACAGAGATGACTCTGCCTGATTTTGCACATAACCACTAGATCTCTGAGCACAGTGGTTCCCAAAGTTGGTGGGTAATGCCTCCTGGGGGGATTAACTAGGGGGTGCTGAGAAGGAAGGGGGTGGCAGAGGGCACTGGAGGCATGAATGGCTATCAGACTTTGAGAAGCTGGTATCACGGGTCACGTTCATCGACTTTTTGGAATTTGTTAATCATGCTAAATCATTTTAAGTGGATTTTGAATAAATGCCCATCTCACAATGAGGTCAGGTTGCCTGTTTTTATCCATGTGGATGGTCAACTGATTGTTGGGGCCTCCAACAGCCCTCTCAGCCCTTCATCTGCCCCACACCCAAAGCCATATATCACGGCTCAGCACACATTCAGTTTTAACCCTTGCAATGGTCACCATTCTATGACACACCTCACTTTTACCAACAGTTTACTTAGCACTAAAACACTGTCCTGGCAATATTTTAAATAAATAAATAAATAAATCAGGGCCAAATAATTCAGGGAGCTGAGGTTTGTGAAGGGTGCTGAGTGACCACTATTCCTATCACAGAAATACAACTCCCTCTTCTGAAGGAGAAAATTCCTTTTGTGGGTTCAATACAGAGGCTCACCCCAAATTCCCTGTTTATCAGACTTTATTCAGTAATGCATTTCCATTATGGCACACTGTGTTTAGGAAAAATACATCATCTAAGCTGTTTCATCCTCTAGCCGACCGACCACCTTCTGCTAGTCCTCCACCTCCAACCTGAGTCTCTTAAAACACAACCCAAGGGTTGGTTTGTTTGTTTGCTGTATGCACCTTTTCTGGAGTTATTTTCCACTGTACCATTCAGCCCTTAGGTTCCTGCTCACAACTGCTTCTTTCTTGCTTTGTGGTCAGGACGCCCTGGCTTTCCTGAAAACGGGGTTTGCAGAATTTCTACCTCACTTCACAGGGAACTCTGGGAATTGTAGCTCTGTGGAGGTAATAGGGGTCCCCTAACAGCACTCAGGACCTTTAAGAAACAACAGCTCCCAGGATTCTTTGAGGGAAGCCATGCCTGTTTAAGTGGCGCCATAGTGCTTTAAAGGTATGGTGCGGCTGTGTCCGTACTGAAGTGACCTTCCTTCCTTCCTTCCCTCTCACCCACAGCAACACCAGCACCCCTCCAATACCTGCTGCAGCCAATGACCAAGCTAGTGCACACTCAGAGAGGAGCCACCGTCACCCTGCCCTGCATCCTGAGGACGCTACCCCAAAACTACAAGGTCAGGTGGAGCAAAGTGGAGCCGGCCGAATATATGGAGGTTGTCATCCTGATTACCAACGGGGTGCACCACAAAACCTACGGCCCGCTGGGCAGCCGGGCCAGCCTGAGGCGCAGCCACCGCTACGATGCCTCACTGACCATCTCTGACGTGGCGCTGGATGATGAGGGGCGCTACCGCTGCCAGCTGATCAACGGCCTGGAGGATGAGAGCATATCTCTGGTCCTGCAGTTAGATGGTAAGGGGCCTGGTGCGGCCATTTTCCTGAGGGCATGAGAAGTCTTCTTCTTCTTCTTCTTCTTGAGAGCCAATGTTGTGTAGTGGTTAAGAGCAGTAGACTCGTAATCTGGGGAACCAGGTTCATGTGTCCGCTCCTCCACATGCAGCTGCTGGGTGACCTTGGGCCAGTCACACTTCTCTGAAGTCTCTCAGCCCCACTCACCTCACAGAGTGTTTGTTGTGGGGGAGGAAGGGAAAGGAGAATGTTAGCTGCTCTGAGACTCCTTCGAGCAGTGATAAAGCAGGATATCAAATCCGAACTCTTCTTCTTCTTCTTCAATTAAATTAAATTTATATACTGCTCTTCCAAAGATCACAGGGCAATTTGCAAAATATAGATCTATGGAGGCCTTGCAAGACAGGTTGGAACCAGTGTGCAAGTATAAGCCAGTGTTGTGTAGTGGTTAGAGTGTCAGACTAGGACTTGGGAGAGATCAGCATTCAAATCCCCACTAGCTGGCAATGAAGCTCACTGCCTCTCAATGCTTTAAATCTACAATGTAAGTGGGGCCAATGTTAAGATTACCACTATGTATAGTTACTGAGCAATCCTAAGCCTGTTATGTTAACACTCACCCTCTGCCTTTTATTTTCAGTTTGTACTTTCAAATAAATTTAATAATGAAATACTTATTTTAAAAAAGGTAACTCAAAGCTCATCACCCCCTACTCACCTCCTCCCCAAAATTCTCTTACTCCTTCTCTCCAGGAATTGTCTTCCCCTACCAGACCAGCCAAGGGCGCTACAAATTCAACTATTTTGAGGCCAAAAAAGCTTGTCAAGAGCAGGACTCTCGCCTGGCAAGCTACGGGCAGCTTTATAAAGGTAACCCAATTTTTGCTGGTGTTTTATTACTCATCTGCTAGGGATGGTTTTTACTGCTTTGCTTTGTTTTGGTTGGGTTGGGTTGTGAGGTTTATTTGCTGCTGTGTCATTGCTGTTCTTCAGTGAGGCTTTTTCATGTTTTGTTATTTTGGATATGAGATTTTTAAAAATGAGGGGTGGTATATAAATGTTTTAATAAACAAACATCTATGATGCTGTGGTTGCCGAAGAGGCCCCAGTCTTGTGGAACAATCTACCAATTGAAATTCAGCAGGCACCTTCTGTCTTAGCTTTTAAACACACGAATGAAAACTTTTCTATTCCGTCCAGTTTATGCAGGCAGTTAATAATAAAATTTTCCACAGTTGTTAAGTTCATTTCTGATTTTATTTTTTATGTGCTTTTTATTGTGTGGTTTTATGTACAATTGTTGTAAACCACTTTAATTTTTTTAAAAAAAATATTAAATATATTTTTATATAACTATTTTTACAAATAAACAAATAGCTCCTCTGAAAGTTCCAAGGGCCCTCCAAATTGGCAGGGGGGGTTGTGGGTGCATTTTTGTGACATGTCATTGATACTATAGGCGCATTCATGGTTGATTTATACTGGACCATCCACACATCATTTTGGTTTATTAGTTCTTCCCCAATGTTTCCCCAGTTTTACATTATTTCCATCATGCAGGATAGTGCAACAAAAGCAGGACAGGAATAAAAACCAAACACCAAAAATGTTTGTGGCATAAAAAATACAGGAGGAAGCTACAAGACTTGCACTGATGGGAAACAAGGCAGCAGTACTGAAAGTGGGATTGTGTGTGACTGCCCCGAAACCATCTAAAAATAGACAAAGTCTTTGTTTGTGTTTCAGCCAAACTGTGTCTTTTTTTTTTTTTTTGGAATGAATAAGAAAAACTCATGACTCTTTCTCCTTCCGAAAGGAAAAGGGAAACCCTGAAATGCCCTCCTTTATTTCTTGACTGATTGCTTGTTTTTGTTATCCTCCACCTTGCGCTTCTAGAAACAACCCGATGAAGCTTGTTCTGGCATACATAGAGATGGTGAGAACAAGCATCCCCTGACTGGTTGATGGATGTTGCTTCAAGGTGTAGGCAGTGGACCAGAGGAAGCAATTGGTGCTCAGTTAACTTGTTGTATTGCATTTGTTGCTTCCTCTTCATTTAGCTTGGACAGAAGGGCTGGACTGGTGCAACGCAGGATGGGTCATGGAAGGAACGGTCCATTACCCCATCATTAACTCCCGCGAGCCCTGTGGGGGACGTCTTCTTCTCCCAGGGGTTCGAAGTTATGGCGCCAGGGACAAGCTGAAAGATCGGTTTGATGCCTTCTGTTTCAGTTCGGCTGTGAAAGGTATGTGGGTGCAGACGAAGCCAGAGGCTTGGCATGATTCATATACGAAGCAAATTTCTAGTCCCTACTGTTAGGAATAAACTTGTTTATGTAGCTCAGATTAATGGTTATCAGCAGTTGTTTCCTGGACTCTGTGTGCATCTCTGGACAAGCAGCTTGTTCTCTCCTCGGTCCTTTCACCTTTCAGTAAAAAGTGGCATTCTGCCTCGTAAGAGTGTTGTGAGGCTAGGGCTCTAGGTTTCATAACCTTTCCCAAACCAAGCGCCCAAGCATAATTTGTTTGGGCTTGACACAGACTTGTAACATACCCTTAAGCTCTCCCTCACCCCCATTCCTATCCCATATAAACAATCTCGTAAGTTATAAACGAAAAAGATCAATTTTATGGCATGAAAAGGCCATATATTTTTATGCTTTATTTTTCTAGTCTTTTTAATTTTGAAATAATGAGTGACTTGTCTAGAGTAGCACTATGCCAAAACAATTTTGATGAAATATTTCCTCCCCCTACCAAAGCGGCTTCTATTCCACCACCTTCATTCTTTAGAAATTATCTGTTGATTCTTGTGGGTCCCTTCCAAACCTGTGATCCTGTGTATGTGGGGTCAGAATCTATGAGAGGAACCTGCTGAACCAATTTTTGTTAAAGTAGTGACCTTGGCTGGCTAGTTAAGTACCATCATTTGCATTCCCAAGGAGGTTGCCATATAGACAAATGGGTGGTCCTTCCCCCCCACACACACACCCTGGGTGGAGGCTACATCATCCTAGGAGGCTTGTCTTGCTCTTGTGCTGGATTCCAAAGCTGTGGCTGCGAGATATACCTGGAAAACTAATGGGGAAGCAAGATCTGTTGGAGCGTTATTGCTGTGCGCCCCTCCATCCTAGGTGTCAGGGAACTGACATCGGAGCCAGAGGTGGAGGCAAGGCTCTCAAGCGATGCTGGAGAGGGGCCCAGCAGGGAGAGAGGGAGCTCATCGGCTGGGGAAGGAAATCAGCGTAACACCAGGGATAGAGGAGGGCAGATGGGATAATCGGCGAGGGGGCTCCAAGACTCTTCGCTGGAGACCAGCGGGGAGAGCACGGGTCCTCCGCTACCCACACCCACCCTGCGCAGAAGACTTCCGCGCAGGGAAAGTAGGCGTAGACTTGGCGTCAAAGAACTTCTTTGCTGGAAGAAGTTCAAGAAACGCCCACTGACGGATTCTGCTAGCGACTGAACAGCCACGAAGTGAAGGGCTGTCCAGCCAGAACAGGTTTAACCAGGCTACCTAGCCAGGAGTGGCGGTAACTTACGCACAAGCAACCCCTTATAACCATTACACTAGGGAGTATATATGTTGTATCTATGTGTAAATAAAACCATATATCCTAAAGATACCATAATCTCCATCGACCTTCATTCCAAGGAAACCAAACTATGGGAATACACAGACGTCCCTGGAGTCTCTCACTGCCTGAAGATTGGGGTGTGTGCAACAATGTGTAGGATACCTGTTAAAATATTATTCCAGTTCCTCAGATTTTAATGCTGAGCAGGAAGGAACTAATGAGTACTGGGGCTTGTAGTCTTTCTGCCCTGCTCCCTGCCATTTGCTAGTCTTTTCATACCCTGGCAGTTTCCACAAATTGTGCAATTCTCCTATATTATTTATTGAATGCATTTCTATTGGCCTTTCTCAGACCGGGATTCAAGGCACATTTCAAACCAGCAATTAAAACGCAGTTTGCTCTGATGGCGGCCAGTGATCAGCTTTGTCTTTCCCTTAGTTTCCAAAGGCCTGTCTGAACAGGAAGGCCTCAGCGTGCCGGCAGAAGGTGATACAAAGAGGGAACCAGTCTAGCCTCTCTTGGGAGCAGCCACAGAAAAGGCTCTCTCTCAGGTCATCACAAATCATGTTTATGGGACAGATAGAAGGTGCTCACCCAAGGATCTTGGCACCAAGGCAGATTTGTATAGGAAGATATTAACTTTAAGGTGGCTTGGGTTTCAAGCCATTTAGGGCTTTATAAGTCATAACCAGCACTTTGTGCCCAGAAATAGACTGGTAGCCAGTGAAATTGTTTTAACAAGGGAGTAACCTATTCCCTGTGGCTCCAGTCAGCAGTTTGGCTGCAGCATTTTGGACTAGCTGAAGCTTTTGAACACTTTTCAAGGGCAGCCCCATATTGAGCATATTACAGTAGTCCAGCCGGGTCGTAGCTAAATCCGTTGTGCATTGACTCTAACTCCCTCAACATCATTTCCTGCTTCTGCTTCTTCCCCCTCTGCTCCTCTACCCAGGCCGGGTCTATTTCATCCGGGGCCACATGAATTTCAAGGAAGCCACTCAAGCCTGCCGCAACGACAGGGCTGCCATCGCCAAAGTCGGGCAGCTGTACGCTGCGTGGAAATTCTCCCAGCTGGACCGCTGTGACGGAGGCTGGCTTGATGACGGCAGTGTGCGCTTTCCAATCAACATTCCCCGTGCCCACTGCGGGGGACTCACAAATCCCAGCGTCCACAGCTTTGGATTTCCCAGCAAGTTACGGAAGAAATATGGAGTCTACTGCTTCTCAGTGAAGTACAGAGGATGAGAGAGACAGAGAAGTTTAGATGCCAGCTAGGCCCAAAGAAGACCACACAAAATGACACATATACAACCCTTTTGCAAAAGATCTCTTGGAAGGTGTTAGTATGACATCGCACAGGGGCTTTTCCTCACCATGACTTTTCCATGATCCCTATCTTACTCTAAGGATGGAGTTCATAGGTCACAGGCTTTGGAATCACACAAACTGCCTTTGTGTATTCAAGTGTAGGTATTTTTGGAGCCTTGTTCTGACTTTTTCTTCTTGAATTTGTACAACCTCTACATTTTTCCTAGGTTTGGAGAGAGATGTCCCACCCACTACTGACACTTGGGGTCTATGTCTCTCTCTCTGTGCCTGTTTACATGCACACTCAGAACTAGTTTGTTCTCAGTGTGCGAGATCCCATTATCTTGCCCCAATTAATGCAATACTTGACTGCTTTTAGTAATAAAGTGAATACCTCCTAAACAGGCACTAACTTTACAACAAATGTCCTGTTAATATGGACATTTGCTTGCAAACCCAACCATTGCTTCACTACCTTATTAAGTATTCTTTTTAAAAATATCTAAACCTGGAATCTTGATTTTTATTCTTCCTGACTTCATACAACCTCCAGTTTTGAAGAAAGGTATCATGCCCACCTCAGTCATCTACTGACACTTGGGCCCATCTAGAATTATTTGGAGGAAGTCATGACTGGTTAAAGTGATATTGTAGTTCTTTAAATTATCAGAGATCAAGGACACTTCCTAGAGGAGTCTGGGGCTGATTGGAATTGGGAGTCTAAGCAGCTGGGGCTGATGGAAATTGTTTGTGAACACAGGATTTTATTTGAGATCTGGGAACAGAAACAAGATGTGGATCGAGTGTGAAATCTGGAAAACGGTGGGGCAGCCAGGAGTTACAGGGAAGGAATCAGGAGCCAGGTGATCCATTCCAAAAAGCAGGAGGCAAATTTCGACTTCTGTAAAGAGAAGAGGTCTGCTGCATAAAATTCCATCAGGAGCACAGGAAACAATGCACCATTCTAGACATGGATGCAGGGAAAGCTAGAAGGAGCAGAGGGCAGTTTGTCTGGCAACAAGTCTTGGACTTCTGTCTTTGTGGCTGTTTTCCCGCCTTCACCACACTTACCTTTTGCCTTGCTCTTTCCAGGCACAGGTCCATGCTTTAAAGCTCTGTGTCTGAGGGCTCTTTTTCCCTCTCTAGAGCTTTCCATGCAAAAACTGCTCTTTAGTGCTCAATTGGAGCAAACAGCAATTTAGGGTGTCTGCGGATTGCCATTTGCTCTGATTCAGGATTTTGCAGGGAAAGCTCCAGAGAAAAAATGGTGCTCAGACACAGTGCTTTTAAGAGTGGACCATGCCTGGAAAGAGCGGAGGAAATATGTGTGTATAAGAAGTGTGAGTCTTTGGCAAATGCTGGATGCCCACATTTTCCAATCAGCATGAAACCTCAGCCACATCTCCCCACCCAGAGACCACTTTTTTAGTGTTCAACACCAAAGATGAAAAAGTTTGACAAACATCCATTCATTTTTTTTAAAAAAAGTCTTGCTTAGGCAAATTGTATAGGGTGAAACCTAAAGGAGGAAGGAATCCCCTCCCGCAACAGCCAAGTGGAGACTGAGCATGCTCAATAGGCATGGCATGTTGACTGCCTGTTGTGTGTATATAGGAGGAATGGAAAATCGGGTTGGGATGCTGGGAAATGGAATGGAGTACCCTAAAAAAAGCTGGCTGGTTGGAACCTGGAACAGGAACACACCATGCAAGTTTCTGTTGCAGGTCCTGCTTGTTAGCTACAGTAGCCAATTGGCCTTCCATATTCAGAGGCATTATACACTTCTGAATAGCAGGTGCTAAGACAGAAGCAACAGAGGGATGTTGTTTTTGCATTCTGCTTTTATGCTTCTCAAAGGTATCTGGCTGTTGGAGGAAGAGTATGATCTAGGTCAATCTCAAAATAACCCAATGTAAGGAGGCTCTTAACTGTCATATTAGTTCTAGAAGATGGCTTAGAATAACATTTGCCAATCTGGTACCCTCCAAACTGGATTACAATGTGCTGACTGGATGGAAGTTGTAGTCCAACAACATCTGGAGGACACTAGGTTGATGAAGATTGGTCCAGAGTGTTCCATTCTGTGACTAATCACACTTAGTGATATGTGCTTTCTTGCACATGGATGCAAAGGGGCATTTTAATAAGTAAATGTAAATACATAAAATATTCAGTTTCATTGTGCATGTGCAGAGTGCTTTGTACCCTCAAACTTGGGATTTACTTCTAAATAAACATGCTGAGGAAGGAATGAAGAGCGTTGTGGCTATGATTAACAGAATCTTTCTTCAGGGAAAGAGAGCCATTGAATCCCATTGCACACCAGAAAAGTTTATAGAAAGTTAGCTATTCCCCACCCCGCCCCCCTGCCTGCCAGCGTGGTGGAAAGAACCAGCTTGCTGAATGCAATTGTAGTCTGCACCACCAGGAGATTTTCAGTTCCTTCTTCCATCTCTCATTCTCCATGACAGATGCCCAACCTTCTTCAGAAGGTTCAGAAAAGGGCAACTTCTATGAAGAAAGGTTGCAACATCTGGGACTTTTTAGTTTAGAGAAAAGGCAAGTACTGTAAAAGGTGACATGATAGAAATTTATAAAATTATGCACAGCATGAAAAAAGGGAACACAGAAAAGTTTCTCTCTCTCATAACACTAGAACATGTGGCTATCCAGTGAAACTGAAAGTTGGAAGATTCAGAACAGATAAAAGAAATTATTTATTCACGCAGCACATTATTAATCTATGGAACATGCTCTCACAGGAAGTAGTGACAGCCTTAAAAGAGTATAAGACAAATTTATGGAGGAGAGGGGTATCCATGGCTGTTAGCCATGATAGATATGCTCTGCCTCCATGGTCAGAGACAGTAATGCTTTCAAATACCAGTTGCTGGCAACCACAGGAGGGGAGAGGGCTCTTGTACTTAGGTCCTGCTTCTGGGTTTCCCATTGGGGCATCTGGTTGGCCAGTTGAGAACAGGCTGCTGGACTAGATGGGCCAATGGCCTGATCCAGCAGGCTCTTCTTATGTTATTTCATCCTTCTTTCCACCCACCCCACCCTACACTGGTTCTTAGCAAGGACAGCCTATGTGCTGATACTTTTGTTTGGATACAGTCATTCAGCTAGTTTGGGCCAGTCTTTGCTTTGTGATGGATGACTAGTTTCACCTTTTAATATATAGTTAGGAGGAAACAGGATTTCCCAAGGACAAGGAAACTCTGGATTTAGCAGGGAGAAACCTGGAGAAAACAGCTGCTTCCGGTGAAGATTGTACAAATGAGGGGGAACACATGGAAGGGGCACATATTCCACATTAAGTTGAGGTGTGGATGGGGCCTTGGTCTCCAGGGTTTCAGGCAAGAGTCCTTCCTAGCCCTACCTGGAGAAGCCATGAATTGCATGACAAAATAAAAATGAAGGACATGCTCCCCAAAGCTTGGTATATAGAACCCCGTTATGAGAGAGACAGTCATGCTAGTTCAGTTTTGGCAGAGAGAGAGAGAAGAGGAAAAAATGCTCATTGCACAAAGTAAAAAGTTATATTTTATATTGTCGCTGAGAAAGAGGGTGTCTTTAAAAGGAAATATTTAGTTATTAGAATTTCTTTATATATACACTCATATAATAACAACAATAATAAAAAAGAATAAGGGAAACGGAAGGCACCATTGTTGTTCCTTGTTGGTTTTTCATGCTGATTTATGCAAAATCAGTTCTGACGTGCTCGTGAATCTGGGATGATAGACAGTCACAGGTAAATCTTCATTCCTGGGGTTGATCAATCCCTGAAAAAAAGTGGGGTGTGGAAGCACAAATCACACAGTGCTTATGAATGGTTGCAAAGGGGCTGATTGGTTCTCCCAGACTGCTGGATTCTGCTAGGCTGAAGGCTACAGTATCTCTGCTGGCCACCTGCAGTGGAGGCGCTATAGAGCAGCAGATGCCAGGCTGGCTGTTCCCTCTTCCTATAAAGCTGCCCCAGTTTCACAGAGAGTAAGGTAACTGACCCAGCTGCCAGAGACCCCTGCAAGAGAGTTCCTAGCTCAATCCCTTCCACCATCCTAAACCCCTCCCACAACACAAAACAGACCAAAGCAGATAGAGATCTAGCCATCTCCATGTAAAGACTCACTTGGGATGCAGGTGAATGACGGCTGTTCCCACTGGCCGTTCTCCTGGCACCTGATGACAGGGGAGTGGCGCTGGGTGAACCCTTCTTGGCACCAGTACCGGATGACAGAGTTGATTTCGTAACGCTGCTTTGGTTTGCCAAATATTTGGGCATCTGCCACCTCTGGGGGTTGGCCGCAAAACACTGGAGAGAAGGTGGACAGGGTCAACATCTACTAGTATATTCTCAATCATGTGCTGCCCCAGCAAATTAGCAAAGGTCAGAACAAATGATACGATCAAAATGAGAGAGTTTGGGGTATGAACTTCTCCAATTAGGACCTTTCAGACTAATTGCAAGCTCTGCCTGGTTAGAAAGTCAGATTGATTCAAATTAGATGGCGAGATGAGACAGCCTTCAAGGAGGATTGGATAATGTTTGTAGATTACTTATAAAACTATTGTAAACATGCTAAAACACTAGCAGGTTTGGAGTAAGTAAAGCAATAAAAGCTATACTGAGAATAAGGTGGAGGGAAGAAGGTATAGATTAATTATAATATGCAGCAGCAGATTAATTATAATATGCAGCAGAGGGGACCATGGAAGGGTGGAGGGGAAGTCAAATACTGTGTGACTGTAAATTGGAAAATGTCAGATTAATTGTAAATTTGGAAATTCTATAAATAAAATAAAAAAGAAACTCAGATTCAGCTTGCCTTTCATGCCAATGCCACCAATTTTTCTGGTGCCTGGGACACAATAGCATGTGCTATCCCAATAGGTTGGCAAATATTAGATTCACTCAAAATGAGGGAGTTTCGAAGACAAACTTCCCCAGTTCAGAACTTCCAGGCTAATAAAAAACTTAGCCTGGACTTGTTTAAAGTTTGGATTCAGCTTGCAATTAATGTCACAGCAACACACCCTTTTTCATTAGTGTCTGGCAGGGCTGACCTGCTCATGAGGCAAGGTGTTGGCTCTTTTCTTTTATCACTTTCAAAAGATGCTTAGGTTTCCACACTGGTGGTAGTCATCCCCTACCTGTTTGCACCCAGGTATGCAGCCTCTGAACAGGGGGGTTAAATTTAAGCATTATGACTAATAGACACTGATGGCCGTAACCTCCATCAGCAAGTCCAAATTGCTTTTGTCAAAGTTATCGTCAAATATTATCACATCCAAAAGTGAGTTACTTATGCACATATATTTAGAATATGTCAGAAGGAGGAATATTTCAGCCTGGTTTTAAAAGAACTAATACTACCTATTTCTGAGATATTTGCACCTTCACACAAACGGGCACCACATATTTAGGCTAAAAAGGTAAAGGGACCCCTGACCATTAGGTCCAGTCATGGCCGACTCTGGGGTTGCGGTGCTCATCTCACTTTATTGGCTGAGGGAGCCGGCGTACAGTTTCTGGGTCATGTGGCCAGCATGACTAAGCCACTTCTGGAGAACCAGAGCAGCGCACGGAAACGCCGTTTACCTTCCCGCCAGAGCGGTACCTATTTATCTACTTGCACTTTGACGTGCTTTCGAACTGCTAGGTTGGCAGGAGCAGGGACTGAGCAACAGGAGCTCGCCCCATCGCAGGGATTCGAACCGCCAACCTTCTGATCAGCAAGTCCTAGGCTCTGTGGTTTAACCCACAGTGTCACCCACGTCCTTATTTAGGACACCTACCCACAAAAGCAGAAGTGCCTTTTTTTTCAACACAGCTCTGAGCACTGCATGCATGCTATTTTTTTTATTATTATTTTTTGCAAACTTACTTAATTGCAATCATGATACCTGATCAAAAATGGCAGCCGTCTCTGCAAGCTGTATAATACAGATCATTGGCTGTGCAACACAGCTGGCACTTATTTCTGCTCCCTGCCCAGGGGTCAGACGATAACATTTTGAAAACTGCTGCCTGTTGGGGACCATTACCTGCAACAATGTATACAGTGGTGCCCCGCAAGATGAACGCCTCGCAAGACGGAAAACCCGCTAGACGAAAGGGTTTTCTGTTTTGGAGGCGCTTCGCAAAACGAATTTCCCTATGGGCTTGCTTTGCAAGACGAAAATGTATTGTGAGTTCCTGCGGGTTTATTTTCCTTCCCCCCCCCCTTTTTCTAAGCCACTAAGCCGCTTATCAGCTGATCCGCTAAGCCGCTAAAAGCCGCTAAGCCGCTAATAGCGCTAATCCGCTAAACCGTCAATGGGCTTGCTTCGCAAGACGAAAAAAACGCTAGACGAAGAGAATCGCGGAACGGATTCTTTTCGTCTTGCGAGGCACCACTGTATATTGTTTCCCCCTTTTGAAGTTCAAAAACATGAATGACAAACATCACAAGTCTCGGTGGGCCTTTGGTCTTGGACTAGAGCGGCAATTCTGAGTCAAAGGCCACAGCTGGGAAGGCCCAGAGCTCAAGGCTTACCCAGCCCCATTTTGCAGGTATAGGACAGGTGGTAGTTACAAGGCACATCACTCCACTTCCCTTCGTCATGCCAAACAATCACGACACAGTTCTCTCCAGACAGGAAATAGCTGTCGGGCTGCCCAGGATGCCAGTTCTCATAAAGCTACTCAAGAGAGAAAGGAAAAAGAGAGAGAGTCACTACATGACAGCAAGCGTGAACAGTGTCCCTGTTCCAGGCCAGTGGCATCTTCCAAAAAGGTGCCAAGTTTAATCTCCCATAGCATGTCCAGGTAGGATTGGGGTCCTGGGAAGGTACTGCCAGTCAGTGCAGGCAATACTGAGCTTGATAGTCTGGTCTAAGGCAATTTCCTATGCTGATCCTACAACCCACCTTTCTCAGAATAATTAGGCACTGATCTGCATGTAACAGAAGCCTTTGTTTTTGTTTATTTATTTTAAAGCATGCATAATACAGTATTTTTTTTTTTTTGCAAACATCACTTACCAGAGGACTCCCCTCTGACCACTGGAAGTCGCCTTCAATTGTCCGGTCATTCAGGCCAATCCACTGATACTCCTTGTACCTATCTAGAAGCCAACAAGATTTGAGGATGGATGAAGAAGAATGAGGCACAGAGAAACGGCAATTAGGAAACTACCGTACTTAAAGTCGTTAACAACAGCCCTGCTGTGCCATCAGATGACTCTAGGTGGCAGCCTAGGATAATGTTCCAGGGTGGGCTGCAGTGTCCTTGAGGCTTCATGGGGAAGAGATACTTTCCTGAGTTTGGATTTGAAATTATAAAAACTCTCTCTTTGAAAGAAGTTGTTAGAGATGGCATGGGGAGGGCAAAAATGTCAATTCTGGTTTCTCTCCATTTCTTAGGTTTGTTTGTTTTTTGTTTAATAAAATTTTGTTTAAAAAAATTCAGTTTCCCCACCAATCCGCAATTTTTAAAAATTCATTCTGTATTGCACTGTGCTACACCACTGTAATCTTTTTCATTTTCTTTATATTGTTTAATTTTGTTTAAGTCTTCATGAAAAATTGTTGTGCATTTTAGTGCACATTTTTCCTAATATATACTTCGCTGTACACAGTTTTGCCTAATAAAATGCATTTTTGCATTTTTGAGGGTTATTTTCACTAGCTGATGAATTTGAATGCACACTTTCCCCTAATATACACATTTTTGTACTGCTGGATTACTGCCACATTAACTAAGCCCATGTTACTGAAACCCCTGGCGGGCATACTGTTGATGAAGTTCTGCTCTTCCGGTGTCATGATATTAGCCAGGTGCCCTCCGAGCTTCCTGCATTGGGTCTCAGCATCCTCCCAGCTTCTCCGGGTGGAGAAGTGCTTGTAACAGAACCCTTGGAAGCTGTCCCAGCCAGGCCGGCATTTTTCCAGGTCTTGGCAGAAAGAAAGGGGAGAGACAAAAATGCTTGTTAGACAGGCAATATCAACTAGCCTACTTTGCAATAAAAAGGTCGCCTGATTAAAGGCAGCTTAGCTACACTATGTGTGAAATGTTCCATTAGATCTGCACATTCTCACATTAAATATAAATATACAGGAATTTGCAGGAAATAAGCAATGGAATAAAGGTGTTATGACACTCACTTATAAGAAAAACGCTCCCTCCTTCATAACGTAACAATGGCCCAAAATAAAACCAAAAGTCCAGATTTTTTAACGTTGGGCAGCTCAAAGTTCCAGGGGGTCCCCCTCTCTTGTTCCTCAATGATCTCAAATATCAGCTTCCCTGGAATGGGTGAGAGAGATGCTGTAGCCTTGCCAGTGAAGGCTATTGACAGGAAGAGCATGACTCTCAAATAAAAGGCACAGACCTCTTGATTCCTGGCTTAGGTGCTGTTTCCTTGAAGACAGATATACTATTCTCCTTCCCTTTCTCACTTTGCTTTTAGTGTGGGTGCTGTGGCAAATTGTCGAGCTCACATTCTAGGCCAGCAAGTGGTACCATCCTCTGGAGGGTGGTGGTACTGTGTAGGGGTCATGCTAAGAGGCAAAGGGGTGGCAGGGGGATGCTGGGGGTATAAATCACTTTGAAAAGCTGGCATCTCTGGATCAAGTCCTTCTGTTTTGTTGAATTAATTAAACAAAATTGCTTTAAATGGATTTTGAATTAATGTGCAATTAATGGTTACTGTTCTGACTTTTATTGAGTTACTATCTTCCTTAGGAGAACATGCAGACTGTTATTCTGTATAATAGAGGGGTTGAGGGTACCAGGGATGGGTTTGTGGAACCGGGGGGTGGGGAGCTTTGGAACCACTGCTCTAGGCTTTTGGGATAGTCAGGACTGTTTAAATCTTTAAGATAGAATGGAAGACACAAAATCTACCCACTTTGGAAGAATGGCAGATGAAGATGGTAGACTACATGGGACTGGCGGAGATGACTGGCAGAATTCGGGACCAGGAGAAAGAGACAGTGGAAGAAGATTGGGAGAAATTTAAAGACTATCTTAACAAATATTGTAAAATTAATGAAGGCTAGAATGACATGGGTTTAAAAATTATTGGTTTTCAGCGGTGTTTATTAAGGAAAAGGAAAAGAAAGATAAAAAACTATGGGAAATAAGGGAGAGGATTTGCTGATTGGATAATGAAACTATAATACAGAAGGGGGAGGTATGAGGAGGTCGGGGAAATAAGGTTTAAGAAAAAAAAAAGGTTTGAAATTATACTTGTTTTTGTTTGTGTATGTTTGTATGTTTGCGATGTTGTTTGTGTTTATGTGCATTATTGGAAACTTTAATAAATATCAATCTAAAAATAAATAAATAAATCTTTAAGATAGAGAACTATGCTGTATGATACATGCTGTATGATTTACTTTCTGCTTATTTTGTAACCTTGCTGGTTGAAACAGCACCCGTATACTCTGTCACTTTTATTTCATGTAATGAACAGGTCTTCCTTTATTCCTCCAGTGTGTGAACTTCTTGTGAGCATAAGGCAGGAACACGTATTCATAGCGGACACATAACTCCAGTCAAAGATCTTAAACCTCTTGGGAGTGTCCATAGACAAGTGGTTGGTGGGCACCATGTGGGTTCAAACATATACCTTGCAGCAGACTCAGTTGTTCTACTCACCAATCTCACAAGCATCTCCTCCGTAGCCTGGTAGGCAAAGGCACCCTGTGTGGTCCCCTTCTTCAGTGCAGGTCCCTCCATTCCTACAGGGGTTTGGGATGCAGTCACCTGGAAGCAAATGGCCAGGAAGAGGATGCTCCAGTCAATGAAGGCAGGAACTTCACTTGCTGGGCAGAGCCATGCCCACTTAGAGGAGGGGCCTTTGCAAACTGCTGCAGGCACAACATTGCAACCATGTGCAAACAGACCCACACCATACATTTAAAGTCCATCAAGCTTCCCCACATCACACTAGGATGTCCCTATTTTCACGGGAGGAATGTTGGAAGGTAGGGAATAGGATGCCCCTATTTTCATCAGAGAAATGTTGAAGAGTATGCTATCCCAGCAATAAGGCTTGAAAATAGTGTTTTCGTTTCCCCCTGCCCCCATGTTTAATGGTGGAATGATTTTCTGGAGAGGCCTAGCTGGGGAGGCAAGAGTTAACCTTTTCCCCTACACTGCTGCTATCTCCAGGAAAAAACCGCACACACCCCTGCAACAATTTGGCTTTTAAACATCCAATAAAAGCTTTTTTTGAAGCTTAATTGCAACAAGTGATGAACAATTGGGGGGGGGGGGTTACAGGTAGGGAGGGGAGGCTTAACCTTTACATATTCAGTTGTGACCCCCCAAATCCTCCATCCCCCACTGAATTAGGCTTGAAAAAGGCTTTCTATTTGCTGCAATAGAAATGTCATTTCAAGCCATTCTGGTTGCTAATCTCCTACAGGGCCAAGTTCAAGACTTCAGTGCTAAAATACTGTAGGATAACTAGCCACATATAACCAAAATGCTTAAGTGTAATTAATACACGAAGGGGTTAATGCCAGAGAGTATTATGCCAGAGTCCTGCCATGTGTAGCTAGGTCACTCCCCTCACCATGGGAGGAAGGAAGCCAGGTATATTGTTTCCCTCAGTCTAACATGTGCACTCCAGTGTATAAAGAGGTCTGAGCTGGTTGTTCCAAGCTCAGACCACATGACTTAAGCACACACACATAGCCACCCTTGTGTTCTTATGCAAATAATTTAGGAACTTCCACCACTTTGGAACTAACATAAGTTTTACTGCCTGTGTTTTTTGACTGCTGTATGGAAAAGCACATGAATCTGGTTTTTGAAGCGTTTGGTCTTTTTCTGTGCTGGGGGAAGTGGGAAACTTTGGATGGAACTTAGAATGGCATATTTTAAAGGTCCAGCAGCCTACATTTCCATGTTTTAATCGGCTGCATTATTTTGTGGTTTTAATTCTCTACTGGTGTTCTCTCAACCAACACATGAAAGGCTCTATAGTTTACTTGACAGGCTGCATTATCCTTTATTTAAATCACCTTTATATTAATAAAGTAAAGGTAAAGGTACCCCTGCCCGTACGGGCCAGTCTTGACAGACTCTAGGGTTGTGTGCTCATCTCACTCTAGAGGCCGGGAGCCAGCGCTGTCCGCAGACATTTCCGGGTCACGTGGCCAGCGTGACGCTGCTGCTCCGGCGAACCGGCACCAGAGCAGCACATGGAAAAGCCATTTACCTTCCCGCTATAAAGCGGTACCTATTTATCTACTTGCACTTAAGGGTGCTTTCGAACTGCTAGGTGGGCAGGAGCTGGGACCGAACGACGGGAGCTCACCCCGCCGCGGGGATTCGAACCACTGATCATGCGATCGGCAAGTCCAGTGCCACCCGCGTCCCATTAATAAAGTAGGTAAAGCCTATTTCAGCACAGAGGTGGGGCAGATGACCATAAGGAGAGTTTGCTGGATCAGGCCATCTACCCATCTAGTTGAACTACATGAGCATCACAGCTCTGTGAATAAGTCATTTCTTTTGTTTGTCCTGTACCTTCCAATATTCAGCTTCACTGGATATCCTTAAATTCTAGTGTTATGGGAGAGGGAGACAAGTATGTCTCCATCCACTTTCTCCATGCAGTTTATAATTTCATAAGCTTCTATCACAACACTGTCAACATTCAGATACATTGAAGTCCCTTGGTTCCAGGAGGAAAGATTCTTCAATGTCTTCAACAGGAACCTGCATGTCCAGAGGTGGTCTATCTCAGAATGCCACTTTGCTGGGGGCAAACAACAGGGGCAGAGTGTGGCTCTACTGTTGTGCTGTGGATTTTCTGGAGGTATGTGCTTGGCCACTGCAGAAAGTAGAATGCTAGGCTGGATGGTCCCACAGCCAGACTCTTCTTACACTGAAACAGTTAATATTGGTAGTGTAGAACTTATTTATTATCAATCAATCAATCAATCAATCATTCAATCAATTAATTCAATTTGTATACTGCCTTTCATCTGTAGATCTCAGGGTGGTTCACAGCTTAATGCCCAGCAACTCCAAACCAGATGGTTTGCCCCTTTGTGGCCCATCACCCTTTGCCTCCTCCTTGCTGTAGCCATATGATACATTTAAAGCATCATTAAACAGTCATGGCTTTCCCCAAAGAATGCTGGGCAGTGTAGTTTCTTATGGCACCTGCCATTCTGCATGTTTCCGCAAGCAAAATTCACCAAGAAATGACCCCAAACGTGCTCTTCAGAGTTTGTGACTTGGTATAACTTTTTAAATGTTGGTGTCCATTTTATTTTACTCTATGCTACTCTCCTATTTATTTTATCCCACTATACACATCTGGATAATGCGTTCCATCTGCCTCTTATTCTTCTGCTTTAATACTTCTCATTAACCCTTGCAATAAAGATTTGATTAATAAAAATTGACAATTTTACTTTTTAGCATGTGTGTGTGTGTAGCAAGAAGCTAAGACAGGAATAAATGTGTGTGACTGTGTATGCATTCAGTTTATTCCTGCAATATATATATATATGTTACAGTTTTAGAAACATTTTTTATTAAGTTTAATACAAAAAATAAGTAAATTAGATAAATAGATAAGGTGGGAAGAAGACTGGGGGACCGTGCAAAAGATCTGGTGCTAGGGCCTCCTGATGACAATTCTGATGATGATTAAACTCTCTGCACCAGCTGTTTCAAGGAGGACTTTCTAAGTTTTCACCATGTTCAGAGAGCTGAGCATACAAGCCCTCTATAAAGCAGAGCACATGACCACATATTTTCTCTTCATCTCCTGAGCTGGAGGCTAGAGAAACACAGACTTGGGCTCTCCCAGACCATTGCTATTTTGTAAGTGGGATTCAGTCACATACCAGCAAATTCAGGTGGCACAATTAAAGTGCATTTGTTACTCTAATATATAAATATTTATACTGGACTTTTTGCAGTAAGGAAAGTGACAAAGAAATGCAATGAAATGTGTGAGATAACAATTGTTTGGCGTGACATCATATAACCTCCCTGCCAACAAATCAGAATGAATGTGCAGTAAATGGATCATCTGAAAGTAACCTTGGAGATTTATTGGCTATTATCATAGAAAAGAAAGCAAAATTCTTTGTTCCACCATTCCCATTATTCAGACACAGAATTTCTCCACAATATCCTTCTGTGAGGGCTCATAGTTTGCTGTCCCTTCCCTTAGAAAGCCCAGATTATGCCCAGCACTATCTTTAAAAAATCCTTCTATGCCAACTATAGACACACAAGCACACACCCACACCCACAGCGCCAGTATTGGACTTAGATAGGCCAACATGCTTCCAAATTTTTGCTTAGTCACAAAGCATGCTAAGGTGGCCTTGGGCAAGTTGCCATTACTTTAACCTAAACAACCTCCTAAGGCTGTTGTGAGGATAAAAGAAGGCCACAGGCATGTCACATGCACCAAGTAGGCAGGGTGCAAGACCAATCCTTCCACGAGGGAGAGGGAGGCAAGTGCCTCAGGCAGCAAATTCTGAGGGGTGAACAGTGGCTAAAAATGTGTGCCATGTGGTCTGCCCTGCAGCCCCTAAGCTAGTTTGCTGCCTTAAGGATGTGGTGGAGAACTCTGCTCCATCACCAGCGCTGAAGTAAGATTCAACTATTAGTTTACTCAGATTTTGGGCCACTCCTGGCAGGGTGAGATGGATGCCTCTTATCTCTAGCTTGCTTCCATAGACCACAATGCCCAGAATTCTTTGAGAGAAAGGATGTGCTTTGAAGGTATAGTGTGTATGCAGACAATATTGAGGTAGATTGACCAATGACCTGAATCAATATGAGACAGCTTCCTATATTCTCTCTCTCTCTCTCTCTCTCTCTCTCTCTCTCTCACACACACACACACACACACATCTAATATTTGTAATCATCACTCATGAGAATATGGCTCTAAGATCAGTGTTGAACAAGGGTTTAAGTAACATTAGGGATATTAATTCATTAGTGTGGAGGGAAACAAATAAGCAGAGGAGCAATGTGAGGGGAAAAAACACAAGACACACACAATAGGGTACATACATCCAGCCAGATGGCCTTCTTCTAGAAAGTTTTTAATTTTTCTCTCTCTTTTTTATTAGTCTCCTTGTTATGACCAGTGCTGTCCTCATTCCCGGCTTGTTTTTCATGGAAATAGTCATTAAAACACTTCATAGAAGTAGGAGAGATTTAAAGAGCATGCACTCTCTAAGACTATTTTGTTTGTTTGTTTGACAAAACATGTGCTTCTCTGGGTCTTTATACCTTTCCCAATCCAGGTGATGTGGGGGGAGGAGAAATGGGGGGTGGGAGAGACATATACAAAGAGAAAAGCGTGGCTTTAGGGGGAACATCATTAGGGTTTTAGTGGGAAAGGTCAGCCAAAATAGTGGCCAAGAGCACCAAGGCAGTGCAGGCAAAAGGGTTACCTGAAATGTTCCCACCTGATCCAAGGCTGGCACTTTCTGTGGGCAGGACAGGCAGAGGGTGGGCAGTGGTCAAGGAGGGCTCTGTGAACAGAGGGCTCATGAATGGTGAGCCTGATATGTCTCCAGAGATGACCTCGGCAAGTGAGGGGGCATCTTCTTTCTCCCCATCGTGCTCTTCACCATCTCCAGTTGGCACTGAGCCAGCCATAGTGGTTTCCCTTTCTTCATCCGATTCTTCTGCTGACAGGTCTGGCGTGGTGCTCTCAGTGGCCTCCTCAGTCTCATGCTCCTCCCCAGGAAGCTGGGTGCTAACTGCATGTCCTGAGTCAACCACAGCCTCTTTGGGACTGGAAGTTGCAAACCCCGTGGTAACGGCAGGTGAAATCCAGGCAGACCCAGAATGCTCCTCGCTCTCTTCAGACAGGCTGGCAGCTGTGGTGCTTGAGGATTCTGGGACCACCCTCTTCCACACTGCTGTCCTCTCCACAGTCGCAGCTGTTCCTGGAGGAACAGCCCCTGAAAACTCTGCATCGACTGAGTCGCTAGGATGACCAGGGACGTGGGTGCTTGTGAACCCAGGAACAAGCCCACTTTGCGGGGCTACATGCATGTGGGTCTGCTCAGCAGCTGCAGAGGAGTTTTCAGGCAGCCCCGAGTGCTCAAGCTGATGAGGAACAATGCCAGCTTTTTCAGGATCACTGTAGCTGATATTTTGAGCCACCTGCTCTAGAGGGACAACCTTCTTTTCAGCTGCAATCTCTGAGGTGGAGGGTGATGATGATGGGTCTTTATGCAGCTCTTCAGAGTCACTTGCTGCTTGGCTTCCTCCGCCAGTGGAGAGGCTGTCAGAAGAGTCAGCTTCAGTGGTGCCTTCTCGTGCATGCTCTTGAGAGGGTGCTAGGGCAGAACCTGCAGGGCCATGAAAGCCATGGGGTCCATCCTCATCCTCTGATGTGTTGAGGTCTGGGGAGGTTTGGGACCATGCCTGAGTGGTGCTTTCCACCTCATCTTCTGCTGTGGACTCAAACTCCTCTGGAGCTGCTTCTGAAGGCCCGGGCAGGTTTTGTTCTTCATCAGATTCCTCTTCTCCCAGATGGCCTAGATCAAACATCTCATCTTCCTCAGTGCTCTGGGCTTCTTCTGTCTCTTCCTCTGCAAAATTGAAAGGAAGGAAATTAGATCTTCCCAAAGGTGGGAATTGTCCTTAGACACTGCACTTAGAAAGACAATTGGTTTGTAGATTTGGATCAAGATCTGAAAAACAAGAAACTGACCTTGCATCTTTTGACAGTGGCCTGGAACACAACTGCCAAGTTTTGGAAGACTTTTGATCTTAATTATCCAGACTATTGATATTCCAAGACTTGGCAAATTGCTCTTCTTGAAAAAGCTAAGTGTTCAAGTGCTCGAGATTCCTTCCTTGCCATTTGGTCTAATTTTATTTCATACACAAGCACAGTGTCAGGTCCAAACGTCTTTGCAAAGGTTGGGATTTAGTACAGTTAAAGGTCTCTTTTAAATCTTTTTTGAAATGAGACATTTTGATTGTTTTGCTTTAGACCATGGAACCGATGGTAATCGTGGACCACACATCCTTTCTCTTTTGGTATGTTTCATTATAGACTCAGTAATTCACATGCTTAGCTATATCCTTTATTTTCTTATTGGAAATTGCTGACAGCTTAACATGTTTAAGATAATTTTTCTTTCTGTCTGTTGTTATTAAAATTCAATAAAGAGAGAAAGAAAAGAAAGACAAGTAAACCCAGGAGGCACTTGCAGATCTATTCTAGGGTTAGGCAACCCTTGACTCTCCAGTTGTGGTTGGATTCTAACTTCCAGCAGCAAGCAGAGCCAGCAGATTACAAATTATGGGGGTTGTAGTCAACAATATCTGGATGATTAGTTAGTCACCCCTGGCCTAATCAACGGTGAGATTCAGCAAGTGTCTCCCATTTCATGGTTAATGATGTGTCCACATTTGCATGTGTGGGAGAGTTTACCTCCTCTGTTTGTGTGGGCTTTTTTTTTAAAAAAAAAATAATGGAGCACTCAAATAAGATTGGGGGGGCAGACAGGAGAGTCACCATAACCAATTGCAAAATTTGGATTCTGAATTGAATGGATGAGCACAACATAAATGTCTTGGATTTGCCAGAAACTGCCAAATGCAAAATACTGCACCGCATTAGCTACCCAGTGCTGTCAGGTAGTTAACTGCCAATGCATGCCAAATATTGGCATAAAAGTACCAAATACTGGGTGTCAGGTACTGGTGTACAATACACATTTACTCACTGACTATGGAATGAACCGTAAAATTCATTTTCCTGGAATCTCCATTTAAAAGGAACTTTGATAGGAAGGTGCAAAAGAGGGGTCTCTGTATCTGATACAGTACTTATTTTTATTTATTAATTATTTGTTTTAATAATTTGTATGCTGCTTAATTACAGTCGTCTCAATAGAGTAAGACTAAAAATGAGTTCAAACTATAAAGTCAGAGTTCCGCTGAAAAGCTTGATAGAATAATGAAGTCTTCACAGTCAGGGCCAGAAGTTCAACAGGGCCTGTCTGACTGCAACAAGAAGGGAGTTCCACAAAACTGGGCTCACAGTACTGAATGTGCATCTGAGCTGTGCATCCAAGCCATGGGGCACCACTAAGAGCAACTCCCTTGAAGGCCTCTGCCCTGATTGGCAGCAGACCATAAGGGTTTCAAGCATTTCCAGCCCGACCTGGAAATGCCATGGATTGAAAATGGGACCTTGTGCATACAAAGCAGGTGCTCTAGCAGTGAGCAGCAGCTCTTCAAGGGCTGAGTTTTAGGGGGTGCAAATCTCTCTCTCTCTCTTTTTCTCCTCCTAACTTGTGTTAGCACCCAAGTTTTTGTTTCTGTCCAGATGATGTAGGATGGATTATGCAGCTCAGAATCATTTTTTGTTTATTTTTGCATAATTTATGCAGTCTGAAGAATTCAGGGGTTTTATGAGCAAAATTGTCCCATTTATTTATAGAACTTTAATTTCATTTGTTTTGTTTCTCACCACAGACAATCCTCAGCTCTCTGGATCAATATCACACTCTTCTCAGTGGTAGCCCCAGTTGTCCAGATATGAGCATTGTGTTTGTACAGGGTCTACATGCATGAAACCCAATGGGCATAGCCCACAATCTTACAGCCCATTCCTAGTAGGGGATTAAAAGGACTGACCTTTCAATTTAGAATGTAAGAAGAGCCTCCTAGATCAGGCCAATGGCCCATTTAGTCCAGCATCCTGTTCTCACAGTAGCCAATCAGATGCCTGTGGGAAACCCACAAGTGGGAGCACAAAAACACTTCCTCTCCCCTCTTGTGGCTTCCAGTAACTGGTATCCAGAAGCATTACTGCCTCCAAACGGTGGAGGCAGAGCATAGCGAACATGGCTAGTAGCCACTATCCCCAATGAATTTGTCTAATCTGATGGCCATCCAAGTTGGTGGCCATCACTGCGTCCGGCGGGAGCAAACTCCATTTGCACAATTTTATAAATTTCTATTAGTATATCACCTATAACTCACCTTTTCTCTAACTAACAAATCAAAACACTGCAACCTCTCCTCATAGGGGAGTCACTCCATTTTAGTTGCCCTTTTCTGAACCTTTTCCCAGAGAAGTTTCCTTCTTACCCAAAGGGTTATCTAGTCGAACCCTCTGCAATGCAGGAATCACAGCTGCTCAACCCTTTATGATCCTCAGACCTTTCTTCTCTTCACCTACCATGCCTGTGTCTCCCTGGGCAACCTCCATCTCTTTCTTTTCCCCCTTCCTCATCTCTCTGTCCTGGACTGAAAGCACAGCTACCTGGGCCTGCCTCAGGCCCTTGTGGGGCTGTCTCTTCAGGGGCACTGCTGGGCTTTTGCTGCTGAGCCTCAAGGTTGTCCTGCAAAAGGGGCACGGAATAAATGGCCCCTCTGGATTCCTTCGCCACCTCACGCTCCGCTTTGGGCAGCCGCAGCTCTTCCATCTTTTCTGTCACAGTCACAATCTCCTTGCTGCCCTCTGCCTCGGGGACTGGAGACTCAGAAAAAGGGCTTGTCTCTTCTGTGGGCAGAAAGAAAGGGGATGTTACTGCCTCTGGGGGTACTTCAGAAACATCGTTTCAAAGCAGCTTGGGCAGGAATGCTGAGCTCACTCACATAGGGGTAGGCAAGACAGGGCAGGGTTTCGCTGTTTGAGGCAAAGGACCAAGATGGCACTTCCCCCTGGTTCTGTGTACAGAAGACAACCAGACTGGTAGCTGAAGAATAACATTTCCCCTCACACGTGAGTGAGGGCAGCAGGCTAGTTTGCGGGAGCGTGGCTCCAGGGCAGGTCATGTGGCACACACAGGGGAATGGCCAGGGGGAGCCCACTGCTGCCCTTGCAGCAACTGCCACCTGAGGCAGTTGCCTCACCCAGCTGGCCCTAAAGTCATGTTTGTTTATTGACACATCTGGCCATGTTGAAAAGGGGGTCTGGGTTATGTCATACCACAGCATGGGTACATAGCAGGAAGTTAGCAGAACCCTTCTCTCTCCATGCGCCAATGACTGGCATAGAGAGGGAAGGTTGAGAGGTTCAGCCCCCACTTCCCTGCATGCTCCTTCTAATAACAAAAATGAACTTAGGTGGGTGAGAGAAATTCATGGTGGGCAGGTTTATCAATGGCAATAGCTTTGGCAACTATTTCCTACCAGCAGGATCAGAGGCACCAGGCCTCACTAGTTACTGGAGGTCAAGATAGGAGGACTAGTTCTGCATCCTCCCCCAAAAAGGATGTGTCGCATCAAAAGAAAAGAGGGCATGGATTTGCATAAAATGTGCACATGGTGATTTATTTGTATAGAGTCAAATTTAGAAATAATTGCTGTAATTTAAACAGAAATGCAACACATCTCAGCCCAGTGGGGAAGACAAAAGGTGGCTTTTGGGCTGGCTCAGACCTTTGACTCTGGATGAGCTCCCATAGCCATCTCTTTTTGGTGGCTTCTTATTTTTAACTCAGACTTGGGATGGACAGTCCTCTATTTGAAAATAGGACACATGAGCCACCCTGACAGCAAGAGAGGGCTACTGTGTTTATGAACTTCCCAGAGGCATCTGAATGGCAGGGTAGGTCAAGTGAAAAGGTGTACAGAGCACCTTTAACACTTGTAGAGAAGCAGGGATTTCAGCATGTGCGCTGTGGAAAATTGAATTCTGGATCAGCTAGGGCTACTGGTTGGCTACAGAAGGGCTCTTCTTGAGGAATTCAGGTGTTCTTAACATTGAACCCGTTTTAGACATGAATGGGGCAGATCACTCAGCCACAAAGCTCACTGAGTGACCTGGGATCAGTAACTACATCTCAAGGTAACCTACCACACAGGGTTTTTGTGGACATTCAGTTTTAGACTCTGGAGGAATTTAACTACTACAGTAGCGATGGGGGGGCCCCACTTTAGATAGTGATCTGTATTACCCTCCTGCCCAGATCACTCCACCCCTGCAAATGGTAGGGGTGGGGCTTGAAAGAAAGTCAAATTTGCCAGACTGCAACTCATTTCATCCTTTTGACTGTGTTATGGGGATTGGTGATGGAAATGGGGATGTATTTGATTTGGAAGATGGAGATTGGCAGAGAAGGGAAGGGAAGTGAGTAATGACAGTGTCCAAAGGGAATTATTCTAGTTTTACGCAGCTATAAATTCCATGGTGTCCATGGGATTTACTCTGTAAGAAGTGGGTTTAGGATGACGGCATCAGTTACTCATTATGCTGTTGCAGTCTGTTTATGAGCGTGGGTTTGCGGCAGGAACAGAGTTGACATTTTCAAAGAAAATTCAGGGACGTATATGTGCAAATGGTCGTGCCAGTGATGGTGCCTCCAACATCATCTCCCCATTCTCCCCTCTCTTTCCTGCACTCAAATATGACTGGGGTGGGGGGCACGCTGCTGCTTGCAGGTGGAAAACCCCCAGGGTGTATGCTCCCATACATGTCTCCATGTCTGAGGGTTTTCCACCAGCCTTCCCTTTTTTGCATTTCGAAACCAAGCCACAAGGGCATCACACACCACATTTTGAACACAGCTGCTTGCACATTTTGAACATGGAACTGCATGTGCTTTGCCCCATTGGCAAAAGACATAGGCAAGCCAGACGGCATTCTGAGGTCTCTTCCAGACAAAGGTTGCAAGCAGGCTTTACGGCACCCACTGTTTGTTTGTTTATTGAGCATTCATTCTGATTTGTTTGTGCGAAGGTTAGTGGATGGCATTTCAATTTGGTATCATGTCAAGTAATTGATTTGCCGAAATGCATCTGTTGAAAATGCATTTGTTTGAAATTGGTTCAAGTTTGAAATTGGTTCAAATTTCAGATTGGTTGAAATGCTTGTAAACTCCCATGTCAAGCATTCATTCTGATTTGTTTGTGGGGAGGCTAGACAACATTGCCTCAAGCAATTGTTATTCCTCATGCACACACTTTCCAGTGCATTTTCCTGTCACTTTCCTTCCACCTCAAGAAATTAGGACTTTAGGGGGGCAGCGCAGGGAGGACCAGGTTTGTTGTGCAAGAGTGCCAAATCCACAATAAGGAATGTGCTGATAATGCAATGCTGTCCCAACACTTTCCCTAGGAAAACTCATGTTTTACTGCAGAATTGGAACAAACAGCAATCTGCAGCAAACCCAATTGGCGTTTTGCGGTGATTCAGCAGTAAAACGTGGGTTTTCCCGGGGAAAGCACCAAGACAAAAGGAAAAACCGCCCAGAAACAGACCTGGAAAGGGTGGACCTGTGCCTAGAATGCACGGAGCAAAGGTGAGTGTGGATGAGCCCTAGAAGTAATTGTTCAAGTGAATAGTGAATAGAGTTGCCACCTTTCCCCCACTGGCTCTGCTCTTGTGCTTTTGACAGGAGCCTCTAACACAGAGAAAATTAGCAGGTGTATCTCTTACTGACAAATGATTGGAAAAGTTTCACGGACTGAATTTATCTCCTGTTTTGACCTCCAGGTGAGCAAGGTGGCAATCCTACTCAGAGTTTAGCCATGCCAGAAGGATTGTTACCTCTAAAGCAATACACATCATATTTGCTTTGGGGATCTGGAAATCCAGTCTGGTTGCGAAAGAGGAAGATGGTTTTGACTCCTGAGACGTTTCCTCCACACTTCTCCCGTGGGGTGACGATGGGGTACCGCACACTTCCGTCTGCCAGCCAGCCAGGGTTGCAGTGGTCCAGACCTTCATTCCATGCTGCATACAGCTGGCCTGTCGTGGCAATCTCCACTCCCAGAGACTTACACTCAGCTTTGGCCTCCTCCCAAGTGAATTTCTCTGGAGAGCTCACCACAAACAGCTCTCCTGCAACCAGAAACAAGTTGAGCATCAGTGTTTAAAGAGATAAGAACAAAACTTGCTTTGGCTGAAATTAAAAGAAGCATATTTACTTATCTGTTAAAACAGGAGTGGCTAATCTGTGGCTCTCCAGATGTTCTATTTATTTAATCACATTTATAAACTGTGTTTAATATTTGATTAATATTTCAAAAAATTTGATTAATATTTCAAAAAGCTCCAAGCAGCCTAAGTTGTTACAAAGTATGTGTTATTCAACTTCTATCTCCCATCAGCCCCTGCAGCCAGCGTGGCCAATAGTCAGGGATATTGGGGGGCCACAGGTTCCTCACCCCATTTTAAAATGCTTAAGACAAAGAAATATCCCAGCCAGGCAAAAGTACTTGAGGAGGGTGCAGAGCAGGACCAGTGAGAGGTGTGGCCTGGGGAGGGTCCAAAGAAGAGTCCCAAGAACTGGACACAGATGCCTGGAAGGTTGTATTTGGCCTCTTGCCCTGAGGTTCCCCACTCCTATACTAGATGGTAAATTAATGTTACATAAGGGCTTTCTGAAGCTTGCTATCTGAAGAGAAGCACTTAGGTACTGCTCCTTGGTGTGAGGTACTGCTTCCTTCAGTTCAGGTTTGCAGGCAAGGCAGTGACATGGGGCATGGCATTCTTGGGGTGGCACCCTCTTTACGGGACTCCCTCCTCAGTGAGATTATGCATGTTTTGGTGACAGATGCAGATGACTGGTATTGCACCTTTTAATAACGTACTTAGGTTTATTTTACAAGACATTATATAGTATGCTCTGTTGTTGTTTTAAATTTTTATCATTAAATTCTTACAACATTGTAAAACTTAAAATAAAACATCCCGCCCTGGCCCATAAGATAAAATTTAGGCAATACATCAGAAATGGCACCCGAATAGAATAGTAAGTGCCTATCTCATTCAACCATTTGCAGAGAAGGCAATGTACACTTTATGCTAACCAGAAAGTTTCATATTGTGAACTGAGTCCTCTGTTTTCATTTCCAGCCATGTGCATAATAAAGCTGGACCAATCTATTGTGAAAGCATCCTTATTTTTCAAACCTTGTGCCAGTTTTATTTTATTTGCCAATTTTTCCACAGGAGCTATTTGCCATTGTACCAGTTTCCCAAAGAAGCACCCTCCAGTTTCTTCCAGTACCTCATTATTACAAGCCTGGCTGCTAGTAAAATATATCTTATTTGGATTAGGTTAATGTTACCTCTTGTAAAACAATTGAGCTGAGCCAGCTTTGGACATTTAAAAGTGTTTTGTCCAGTAATTACTTTTATTTCAACAAATGCTTCTTCTGAGAACTGAGCCATTTTCCTATATGCTCACCACACATTCCACAGCCTCTCCAGCAATTCAGTGAATATGAGGAGATAATATGGACTCTTCAACCGGTCCAGACTTGAGACTCACCTCTGATTCCCAAGCTGCGACATTAGTCCCACTTTCATTTTCTCATTTTTGATATATACTTAATAGTGCCAGCAACAACAACAACAACAGTGCTCAAAAATTGTTACATATACCCCACCCATCTGACTGCGTTGCCCCCGCCACTCTGGGTGGCTTCCAACAGAATATAAAAAACATAACGAAGCATCAGACATTAACAACTTAATTTTATTTCACCCTAAAATGGCAATTCAGAGAGGAACATAACTACTGTTCCTCAGCATTACAATGAAATGAAAACCAGTCCTGCAATGGGGCAGGAGAAAGGCATGAGCATGTAGCTGGCCAGAAATACGTATCTTATTTTTAAAATGTCTTGTGCCTTTCTCTTGCCCCATTGCAGCACTCATGGAAACTGATAAAACAAGCATCTCATCAGAAGAACACCTCCTTGTCAAGAAACACATGTAGTGCTCCTTTGGTCTGGTCAGTCTAAACTGGAATCATGGAAGCAACAGCTTTGCAACAAGCTACCTCGTGTGGCAATGCAACTCGCCTGTGGGACTCATCACACTGGTTGAAGATCTATGGGCTAAATGTATAGGCATGAGATATCATTTTGCAATATTTTAAGTGGTATCTCATTTGTTGAGATTGAGAGAGACTAAAAAAGGAAATTCCGCTCAAGGAAGTCCAGAGCTCTTCACTGATAGTAACCTGCAATGTTGTGGTAGTATGCTGTGTTGTAAGCTCTGATCAGGAGGAAGGGGTGGGGTATAAAACACTGACATGAATGCGTGTCTGGTTGATAGGCTGTATTTGATGGAATGGATCACAAGTTCAGCAGGCAATGCAATAGTTAGCTACTCTATACATCCCACAGCAAAAGGCAACATGAAGTCTCTGATTTCAAAGGGCAAGGATATTTTGTCAATCTAACTCACCATACAATTCTTCAGCATAGCAATAGACGTCATACATGTCTTCTGGGTCCACTACCCCATAGTTACGGACACCCGGAAACCCATCCATGTCTCCATAACAGGCTTCACGAGGGGTCTGTATGGGGTACCTGAAGATAAGAAGAGTGTTCAGTGTCATAGCCCCAGACTAGGATGAATCAGAGCCCTCCACCAATGGCGGATTGGGGAAAGAGACTACTCACTGGCATGTTCCACATACAGCAGCTGTCACTGCAGCTAGCAAGAACTTCCCTGAACCTCAAGGGGACCCCTCTGTCACCAGACTCTGGGGACTGGTTCAGAGGCTCTTCAAGAGTCAGAAGGGTCAGTAGAGATATCCCCACAGCTTGTAATTCCAGGGCTTAGAAGGAGCCAATGGCTAAAGAGGAAGGTACCACTCAGGGAGGATGGCTATGGCCCAAAGCTGAGGCCTAGGAAATGTCACAGGGAACAGCCCTGGTGATGCCATTAAGCATGACACATTTAAGCATTAACTGCAGTTGCTGAGAGCATACCATTCAACTTTGGAATTAACAATGGCATATGCTAACTTATATTTATATACACCTCTGGGAAATTAAGGTGGTGGATGGGTGGGGTCTCCTTAGTGCTGAGCTTTACGGTATGCCCTGCTGCCCTATAAGCAAGGTAAAGCACTTTTTTTAAAAAAAAGGTTTAGCTTTTTAAAAAGGCGGGGAGGATATGAGCCCCTGGGACACTTCCTAAGATTATCCCTGGTCAAAGCTTCCATTAGAATGGACATGCACAATTTCATGAAGGGAACCAGGAACCATAGGAAATCTGGCTTCTCATGGTTCTTTATGTTCTAAGAAATGCCATTAGCATCCAGGGGCACCACGATCTTAAATTTCCCATGGTTCCTCAAAGCAGCATCAAAGGTGTGCCTGAGGCTCTTCCATGAGCCACCCCCACCCCATTACTACCAGGTAACAATTGGAAAAGAAAAGTGATGGGGTGGCAGGTTCTCTAGTTGGACTGCATGCCCCCTTGTGGTCCCAGTGACCCCACTGGGAATGTGAGGTTTTGAACAGGTTCTTCCTAAAAAAATATTTACTTTCGAAATGAATAGTTTCCACTGACCCCATTTCAAACAGAGCTGCAGGGAGTTTGAATTTCACTTATGCAATGCCTACAGAAAAAGCGGGAGGGATATTCCACAATGTCAGTACTGGTTTCATAATGTGTGTAGCCCTTAGTCAATATTGAAAGAGTCTGGCTGCTGGATCAGGCCAAAGGCCCAAGTAGTCCAACCTCCTGTTCACAAGCAGTACATGATAAGCACAATGTCCACCTTCTGGCTCTATTCCCCAGCAACTGCAGAGAGACACGCTGTGCCTCTGATCCTGGAGGCAGCATAAATCTTGGGCTTTTATAGCTCCATAAAAATGTCACCATTCCTAAAATTCAAAGCTAATAAAAACAACCAGTTCTTAAAAGATGGCTTGAGAGTCACATTTTCTCATTAGCACTGCATCAAACACCCAGCTCCAAAAGAGGCCAAGCCCTCCCTATCCTGGAAAGGTTTCCACCACCTAAAAGCTACCCCACCTGCCTAACCTCTGATGCAGCCTTTGTGAGCCTGGTATCCTCCAGATGTTTTAGACTACAGCTCCAACCACTCCCAGGTAGCATGGCCACTCAGCCTGGGGCTGATGGGATTTGCATTCCAAAATGGCTAATGGGAGTTGTAGTCTGAAACTTCTGGAGGGAAACCAGGTTGGGAAAGACTGCAGATGAAGTTCCTCTGAAGACAGGCATTTCACAATACTCTTTCCCCATTGCACAAATAAATGGTACGGTATGTGTGTGCATTTTTGTGCATCACAAATTACAGTGCATGAGTGTGGAATCTGCCATCTGGAGTTGGGAATCCAGCATGCTGGCCTTCCTTTGATAATAAAAATAAGTGATAATGGAGGGAGGGGGTCACTAAATTAAGGATTAGGCAAATATGTGGAGGACTGGTGTCTCAATAGTGATGAGCCATGAGAGCTGCATGTAGGGCCTGATTGTTCCAGGGCAGTCTACCCCTGATTACCAGAAACATCTGGAGAGCACCAGGTTGGGGGAGGCTGCTCTATAGGTTGCAGAGCAGAATATAATCTCAAATAATAGAAACATTCTATTTCCAGATTTCCAATCCATGCATGCATATGTATATGCATGCATACATACAAGGTCTCTGGCATCTTTCTATCATTTGTTGCTCGAGATAACCTTTTAACAGGAGGACTGCACTACATTTGAACATGTTTCATATAGACAATTTTGTATGGATACCTACTTGGACATGTGGAGTCCTTATATTAATTTATATTTTTAATTTGAAATAGATGTACTGGTGGTTACTGTATCCTTAATGTGAGTTGATGGTTTTATTATTATATTTCTTTATCATATCTTACTTTTTAATTATAATGTCTAACTTTTTAAATAATAATTTTAAATAATTTTTTTAAAATTTGTGGATAAAAAGTTGATTAAGAAAAATACTAGAGGAAGACCTTGAAATGATAATTCATTTGTTCACAGCAGCTAGAATGGTAATCTTCCAATAGCTGCTTCTATTGATGTTTAGCTTTCCGAAATTTGGAAGACAGCTACCATGATTAAATTAACAAATTTGAGCAGAGGAAGAGAAGGTAGGCAGAAAAATAACAAGTTTGCAGGAGAATGAACTCCATTTATTCTCTCTTGGAATTATAATGTGAAGGTCTTAATCTCAGGGTTGTGGGTTCGAGCACCACATTTGGCAAAAAAGAGATTCCTGCTTTTCAGGTGGTTGGACTAGATGACCCTCATGGTCCCTTCCAACTCTAAAATTCTATAATTTGATTCAGTCAATGCATATCCATTATTGGGAGCATATAACATAATTTGTAAACTATAATTTATCATTCTAAACTTAATTGTATAATGATTATTACCACAGGTGCCTTCATTCTATACCAATTCTACAAGAAAAGAAAACCTAGATATATAAAAGCCTGGCTCTTTGAACTGTAATTATTCTATATATGTACTTGAAAAATAATTTTAAATATAAAGAGGAATGTTAAAAGAAAGAAAGAAAGAAAGAAAGAAAGAAAGAAAGAAAGAGGCCAGTTTGACTGATATTCTATCCATTCATTATGTCACTAATTCACACTTTAAAATTTAATAAAGAGAGTCATTGTGGTGGTAAAGTGTCAGACTAGGACCTGGGAAACCAGGGTTTGGATCCCCATTTGGCCATGAAGCTCACTGGGTGACCTTGGGCCAATCACTGCCTCTCAACCTAACCTAACCTGCAGGGTTCTTATAGGGATTAAATGAGGAAGAGGAGCAGGAGCACTATGTATACCACTTTGAGCTCCTTGGAGGAAAAGGTAGGGTATAAATGCAATAAATAAATAATAAATAAATTTCTACGGGTCGCAGAACATTTTCCACCCCCTGCCACTGACTGACTGAGCTTCGAAGTCCCAGCTACCTGACGGTTTGGTCGGCGATCCAGCCTGCATCACACTGCTCGTAACCACTGAGATAGGCAGCATACAACTGCTCCGGTGTGGCGATCTCAGCTTCTATTCTGGTACAGGCCTCCTGGGCCTTGGCAAAGGTGTACGCATAGCGGGCAGAGCCTTCCCGGTAAAGGAACACAACTCCTAGAAGATGGGAGAAGACATCATACATTTAGAGCAAACTGAAAGTGCATTGCTTTCCTCCAATAATCCTGGGAACTGTAGTTTGCTAAGGGTGCTGGGAATTGGAGCTCTGTGGAGGGTAAGCTACAGTCCTAGAATTCGTTGGATGAAGCCAAGGCTGTCAAAGTGTTATAAATATGCTTATATGCATGGTGTTGAATCAGCTTGTGTGCATCCAAAGGGGGCCTTTAATCAATCCAATTCTGCTGGGTGTTTTGCCAGTAATGAAGATCTAGCTTTATAAATGATTAGATAAGTTCATGAGGAGTGGTCCGTCAGTGGCTGTTAGTGATCATAAAGGTTTAGTGGAATCTCCATATTCAGGGCAGTATGCATTTGAATACATAAGAAGATCAGGCATAGGGTCCATCTGGTCTAGCATTCTGTTCTCACAGTGGCCAACCAGATGCCTGTGGGAGGCAGAGCATAACCATTGTTGCTAGCAGCCATCGATAGCCTGCTCCTCCATGAATTTGTCTAAACTTTTTAAGTCATCCGAATCAGTGGCCATCACTGCATCCTGTAGGAATGATTTCTGTAGTTTAACCATGTGCTGCATGAAGAAGTACTTTCTTTTCTATGTCCTGAATCTTTCAACATTTAGTTTCATTGGGTGTCGACGAGTTTTAGTGTTGTGGCAGAGGGAGAAAAACCTTTCTCTATCCACTTTCCTCATACTATGCGTAATTTTATAAACTTCTATCATGTTGCTTCTTACTTACTACTTCTCTAAACTAAATATGGCTACCAATGGCTACTAGCCATGATGGCTATTCTCAGGGGTGTAGCCAGGATTTTTGTTGGGGGGGCAGGACTTTTGTTGGGGGGGACAGAGCCAACGAGATTGGTCAGATAGTTAAGTATTTCTATTGTTTTACTTGATGTGGGGGAGGCAGCTGCCCCCCTGTCCCCCTTTGGTTACACCCATGGCTATTCTCAGCCTCATGGTCGGAGGCAGTTGCTAGGAATCCCAAGTGGGGGAGAGTGCTGGGTGTGCAAGGGGACTGATGTTTTTCAGTTCTGAATGAAACATGGCTTTATTTTTTGTGTTAGTTCTGAAACTGTATAAAACTTAGGGCTCATCTAGACTTCTGCTTCTCCTGCCGCTTTCCTCTGGAGAAATGTGGTTTTACTGCTGAAATAAGTAAACGCCAATTGGGTTTCCTGCAGACTGACATTTTCTTCAATTCAGTGCTAAAGTGCAGGTTTTTCCAATGAAAGCAACAGAACCAGTAGAAAAACAACCAGACTCATGCCTAGAAAACACAAAACAAGCCACACAAACCTGTGCTTTCTGGCACAGGACAAGCAAAAGTGTGGCTGAGTCCTTATATTCCCCCCCCCCAACCTCTGCAATTAGAATGGGTGTTTCCTGAGATCAGGCCTAGTGCTATGGGACTTGAATCAGCAATAAACACAGCAAGCCCTTTCAGCAAGACACTCTGCCAGAGCGCAACGTTACCTTTGACCTTCACCTGCAGCAGGTCATGCCCATCCTCGATCCCATGCTGGACATCGCAACGGTACACCCCGGAGTCGTTGGACCGCAGTTCGCTCAGGACCAAGGTGGCATCTGTTGGTGAGTCTGGATAAAAGGGCAGAGAGACTCTGTCGCGGTAGGCTTCGCTCACCTTCACCTTCAGGCCCCGAGCGACCAGGATCTCTGCTTCTCTGCCCTCTGTGATGAAGGTCCATTTCACACGAGGTGCCCCTTGGACAGCCCGGCGGCCTGCAGTCCCGGAAGTGGGCAGTGGATGCAAGTAGGTAACGTGGCAGGGGATGGTGAGGCTACCGGAAAGAACAGCTCGGACTGGTGGGTATTTGGCAATGGAGACCCGCAGAGCTTTGAGGTCATCTGGAAGGGAGAAGTAACATGAGAAGTTCAGATTTGGCACAGGGCAGATTTAGGAATAACAGCCCATGGCCTCAGTCCTGGGCTGCATCATTTTATACACCCCTCTAACAAACTACAGTTCCCATTATTCTTTGAGAGAAGCCAGGAGTGTTTAAAGTGGTGTGATACTGCTTTAAATGTTCAGTCAGAGGGGGCCTTAGAAAGTCTTGTTGATCTACTGGAAATCTCCCAGAGATTTACCAGTAGATCCAGTTCTACCTTCTGCTGTAGACTAGCCCCAAGTTCCCAGTTACCTGTGCTTTCCCTGGAGAAGCTGAATGCATTCGTGAAAACAGCCTGGGCAAAGGTAGAGAATACCAGCAGGATATACGCCATTATGGTTTCTGTCAGGGAGAGGGGGAAATATAAAAAGTATTAGAAAAGTAGGCAGAAGAAAATCCAAGACAAATGCCAGCTCCAGCATTCTTCCAAGTACCTGAAAGAAACAAAAATTAAGAAATGTCTTTGTTGGGCTGTTTTTCCATAGAAGATTTTTCCAAAAAAAGAAAGATTTAATGCTAAAGAAGTGAACTGGAGGATAAACTTTGTTAGTTTAACACAAAGAGGCCATTTGTCCTAACGGAATACAGTATTTATTATTTTATTTATTCATTGTATTTATATCCTACTTTTTTGTCAAAGTAGCTCAAGCATACATTATCGCCCCCTCCCCTCATTTAATGCCCTGTGAGACAGATTAGGCTTTGAGGTACTCAAGGATCACCCAGTGAGCTTCATGGACAAGTGAGGATTTGAACTCTGGTCTCCCAGGTCCTAGCCCAACACTCTGTTATACCTGATCACAGTCCTGGAGTTCCCTAGGTGGAGGGATTGACTCTTAGACCTCTTTATTGTGAGGGGAATAGTGGGGCTCCTAACAAACTGCAGCTCCTATAATAGCACATAGGAAGCTGCCTTACACTGATAAAAGGCCCATTGTTCCATCTTGCTCAGTATTGTCATGTTCTCCAGGGTTTCAGGCAGGGACCCTGTTCCAGCTCCACCTGGAGTTGCCAGGGATTGAACCTGGGACTTTCTGCATCCACGATAGGTGCTCTACCAATAAGCTACAGCCATAACCAGAATTATTTGTGGGGAGCCATGACTCTTTAAAGTGGCAAGATAGAGCTTTAAATGTATGGTGCAAATGTGGCCTTAAAATACCCATTCCCCAGCGATATGAGTCTAAATGTAGTCCAAAACTTTGGGAGGGCACCAGGTTGGCAAAAGCTGCTCTTTGGCATGACATGGTGCCCAATAAGTGGAACCAACATCCTTGGAGCTGTAGCCAAGCTTTCCCTTGGCACAGAGCAGTAGCTGCCAATAGGTAATTGAAGTTGCACTTGCAGATCAACTGCTATCAGGGAAAATGTCAGCCAGCAAAAGACATTTCGCTGGCACATTCTCCACCCCCACCATTGTCTAGGCCAGATTCTTCTGAAGGGCAGACTCTTCTTTACAAGTACTATGACCTTTCGTCAGTACTGTCTGAAGTGTTTCTGCATGACGGGCCTCGTTTCACTCGCTTCATTGAACAGTATCTCCTATAATTTATTTCTAAGCGTCCTTGGCACAGCTCGTAGCATCACCCGCTTTGGCATTTTTGCAAAGACTGTTTCATCCCAAAGTCACAGAAGACAGACGGTCTGAGGCAGGCCAATTTGGGGTGAGGCTTCCCATTTAGGTTCTTAGCTCAGCCCAGAGCCCAATTTCACTTAAATCAGCCAACTTGGTGCCCTCCAGATGTTGCTGGACCACAACTCCTCAGCCAGCTTAGCCAATGGTCAGGAATGATGGGAATTCGAGTCCAACAAAATATGGCCTAGACAACTAGTCTATGTATTATTTATTTTTAATACAAGTACTTGTATAAATTGCAGCTGGAAAGTAGCATCGTAGAGGAGGCCTCCATTTCTTTGTGTGAAAGGGAACAGGAAAGGCCCCTTCTCACAAAGGCAAATTGCTGCAACAAACTCATAGATCATTAAGAACAAAGTATGTTTTTTTCCTTGATAACATTTATTTCTCATAGACAAATTGATTCCAGATCTAAATCAATTGATTAAGTGGTCAAAAGTTCATATGATTAATTCACTGAGGCTGCAACCCAACCATGATCCCAAGCACATGATCCACTGAATTCAATGGAACTTACTTTGAGTAAACATAGGGCACATTCATACCGTACATTTAAATCACCATGAAGCAGTCATGGTTTCATCCAAAGGATTCTGGGAGCTGTAGCTTTTTAAGGGAGCTGAGAGTTGTTAGGAGATCCCAATTTTCCTCCCAGAGCTACAATTCCCCATGTGCATTAACAATCAATCACCCTTCACAGGAAACTCTGGAAATTGTAGTTCTGTGAGAGGAATAGGGTCTCTCAGCACCCTTAACAGACTGCAGCTCCCAGAATCCTTTGAATGAAGTCATGACTGCTTTGTGGTGATTTAAATGTATGGTGTGAATTTGGCCTAAGAGTCAACTGCTACCCCAATTAGCTTCTGCACATGCAATGGCCACCATATTGTTGTACGCAGCAAAATGGCCCCACGTTGGGGGCTCTGAGGAGAAAGTTAAAACGCTACAACCCTGAGAACTAGACATCCTCTGCAGAGCTCAGCAAAGCGAATTTCAGCTGGAAATTCTGAGGAAGCCCCTAAATTAAGAGAGTGGCCAACTTTTATGCTCTGTGGTTCCTGAGAGCTTTTTAATCATACGTCGCTTTAGCAAAGCTTCACTGGCTCCATTTGGGCTGCCACCACCGCCATCCAGGCCCACAGTGTGAGAGAAAAACGAGGTCTCCTTCCCTCCGATTAGTCACAGGGACGAGGCCTTTTAAGATTCCATTCAGGCCCCATGTCCTTCGCTCATTCCCTGTTTGAATGTCGGAGACTGGCCAAAGATTCTTTTCTTCCCTTCTGCCTTGTTAAAGAGTTATTATTTGGAAGGAGAAAAAGAAAAAAGGCTATGGCAAGGGTGGTCTTTTTGTGCCAGGGGCATTCAGAAAAGAATGCCCTCACCAGTCTCTTTTTTCCTCCAGAGAATAAATCTTAGCAGGTTCTCAGGCAGTTAATGTTGTACTCCCCGCCATGTTTGACTTTGTGGCGCTGTGTTTTCCTGTGCTATTTCTCTTTCTCTCTCTGAATCCCATGGTGGAACTGAAGTACAAATAGGGAAGGTTATCTGACAACAGCACAGGCAGAATCATCCCACAGGAACCAGAGTGTTTGAGGGAAGAGCTGTATCTAGGGCTGGCCCGAAACATTTTGCCACCTGAGGTGAATGACAATATGGCACCTTTCCTCCCATTCCATGTACAACAGCCTGCCAGGCTGGCAGTTGAATCTTAATTGGGTGCTAGCTCTTGGGCAGCATCCTCCATGGCACCTGAGGGGAGCAGGCATTGGGTAGGCCATGGGACACACACACAGCTTCCTCCACTTCCTCAGCATTTGCCGCCTGAGGCAGCAGCCTCATTCTGCCTCACGATAGCCATGTATCTTAACTTGTGCTTTCTGTGAGTGATTCCATTTAGGCAGGAGCTTATTATGGAGTCAGTGCTGCTCATGTACATAAGTTTTTTGCAACACCTGTACAACACTGGCATTATCAAAATGCAGGGTTGTTTTCTGTTCTTTCTTTCCTTGTACATTTGCTGCAAAAAACACACAAAACCAATAGAGAAAATTAACCTGGGATTGGAGGGTTGTCATATGTGTGGCAATTTGGAAGTCTCTACTGATACACCCCTACTTCTGTTCGCTCCCCACCTGAGCTGAGCATAACATATGTCATTTTGGTTTTTTCCAGTGGCCCAAATGATAGGAGTGGCCTATTTCAGTTGCTGTTTGTGGAAGGAACCTCCCAGTTTCAACAAACTATTTTCTAAAGAGTACAAGTGAGGGATTACCTCAGAGATTGTAATCACACTGGGCTTTTACCATGAAAATAATAATAATAATACAAAGGATTTGTGCAAGACCTCTTTTTATCTCTTGTGCAAGCCTTCGACAGATACATGTTACTCTGGTGCATGACCTAAATTTTTATTAAAAACTAAATGGAAATATATGACTAGCCCTCAAATATCTAACAGACCACCTCCTTCTAGTGTCATGATGAGAGGGAGAAATACTTTTCAAAATCTGCTTTCTAAATGTCATGCATTATTGTGTAAGCTTCTATCATGTCATCTCTAACTCACGTTTTCTCGAAAATAAGAAGTTTCTCTCATATATATATATATATATATATATATACACAGTAATGAGAATTTCTAGTGCTTGTGAGGAGAAGAAAAAGAGACCAGGTAATTTCAGACTCTCCAGGAGAAAACTCCAGAAATTGAAGAGAAAATCAGATGAGGACATTTTGGGAAACAGACCTTTTAAAAACTTGGATGAAATTTGGCCTGATTGGAGCTTTCTCTCCCACATTAGATGTAATTAAGTTACCCACAGGCTGAGTTTGCAAGATTAAAGCCAGCCCACTCAATTGCAAGCTACTTAATTTTCATTTTGATCCATTCTCTGGATTCTCATCAGATCTAGGAACAAATTTCTCAGGTGTGGAGAGATTTAAAGCAGTTTCAGTGAAAGAGGTAAATTCTCATTTTGTTGGGTGGGGTGGGATCTTCAAATAGTGGCCCAGATGAGCAGAGAGTAGCTCCATGTGAGCCTGAGGAACTTCAGCTTCCCTGCTCTGGTTTTAAAAAACTTCATTTAAGTAGCTTTTATTCAGAACCACAAGAAAGCACTGTTACCACTCATATTAGTACCGTGTAGCTCTATGGTTATCCTAATCCAGAAGTTGAGAATCTTTTTCAGCCTGAGAGCCACATTCCCTTCTGGACAGCCTTCTGGGGGCCACATGCCAGTAATGGGTGGAGCCAGAGGCAAACATGTTACCTTTCTACAGGAGGCTAATTTCTTCACATGCTCACACTTGTTCTTCATCTAGGGAAGCAAGAAGCATTTTCAGGGTTGAAGGACACATCCCAGCCAGGCCAAAACACTCAAGGAGGGTGTGAAGCAGGGGCAGTGAAGTTTGTGGGCTGGATAGTGTTCTGAGGGCCGGAAAGAGAGGCTCAGGGGGCCGCATTCTTTCCCTAGGCCTGAGGTTCCCCTTTCCTAAGATCCCATGTCCAAGATTCCAGTTTATTTATCATCTGCACTAATTTAATGGCATGTGTGTACCAAGCTCCTCCAAGGCCTTCTGGCTGGCATACAAAAGGGCAGTCCTGTTTTATGCCTACAGCATCCTTGTGAGGTAGGAGAGACTTGTGAGACAGGGACTGGTCTGAAGATATCTGCATACCAGTTCTCTCGCCAAAGTCATCATTGCCACCTCTGCTGCTGCCTGCCTTGTGCTGGAATTTTGTGCCACCATTTTATGATCCACACTCTCCCCCCCCCCCTCGAAATGATCCCACGGAAGTGTCCCCAGCTTCCCCTTCCCCACATACCTTAAGGACCACATTTTTGCCTACTTGGGAAAGTGTGCATGTGCGCACAGCCATGCATGTGTATGAAACAGATGTCCTATTTCCTCCCCATTCAGAATCAGCGCCCCTTGCCACATTCACACCATCCTTTTAAGGCACTATGATACCACTTTAAACAGTCAAGGCTACCCCAAATAATAACCCTTAAGTTGGTTAAGGGTCCTGAGAGCTCATAAGGAGACCCCCTATACCTTTCACAGAGCTAAAATTCCCAGAATCCTCTAGGAAGAGGGACTGACTGTTAAACCATTCTATACCTATAGTTTTAGTGGCACAGCACAGTCCAGCCAGCTCTATCAGCTGATCAGTTCTGAATTCATAGTCATGAAACAGTTATTGGTCTATGGCTTGAGCTTCCTTTTAGCTAACCAGTAGAAGACAGAATCTCTTAGCATAAAATTCTCATTTTTACCCAAGATACGTTTAAATCAACTACCCCCATTTTCATCCTTTATCCGCACACCCTTTATCTACACAAGGAAGGCCAAGCAGAGAGAAATAGTCCCCATGTGCATTATACATTTCAAGCAGTACCATACCACTTTAAATAGCCCCCAAAGAATCCTGGGAGCTGTAGTTTGTTAAGGGTTCTGTTAGGACACCCCTCTTCCCTTCACAGAGCTACAGTTTCCAGAGTTCCCTGGGAAGAGGGATTGATTGTTAAACCGCTCCGGAAACTATCCACGTGAGGGGGAATAGGAGCCTCCTAACAACTCTCAGCACCCTAAACAAACCACAGCTCCCAGAATACTTTGAGGCGAGCCGTGACTGTTTAAAGCGGCATCCTGGTGCTTTAAATGTATGATGCAAATGCAGGCTTAGCTTAGCTCACAAAGGTGCCCTGTGGCCATACAGAGAAAGAGAGGAGGCCGTCAGTCCTGTTAAGGCTCACAGAAGTAGCGTTCTGCAGCTGCAGAATGAGTCAGCAGCATTGTGTCCAAGCCCTGGCAAATGTCCAAGAAGAAGCATCACCCACACAAGCTATGGTGATGGAAAGCCCTCACCTTCCTGAGGGAGCATTCCCTGCCCTGCCACTCATGCAGCAGGGGCCGAATCACAGGTGCACTCAGGCATCTTTCCAACTATTTCAGAGGTGACTGCAGGAGCATGCTTCGAATATTTTCACCTGCACACTTAAAGACCGCTATCTGAGCCCCCACCCCCTGTGTTTGTATATTTTATCTGCAGAAAGAGAACTCACTAGTTGTTGATGTTGTCATGTGTACGATTCCACAAAGTACACAAAGATTCTGCAGCGTTTTATATGCTGATATGGAAATCAGAGAGATGGGACGAGGCAAAAATGACCTGAAGGAGCATAGGGCCACATGTGTAAAGCACTACAATACCACTTTAAGCTTCTCCCAAAGATGTCTGGGAGTTGTAGTTTATTGCGGGCACTGAGAGTTGTTAGGAGAGTTCCTATTCCACTCAGAGCACTACAATTCCCAGAGTTCCCTGTGAAGAAGGATTGTTAAACTACTTTGGAAATTGTAGCTCTGGGAGTGGAATAAGGGCCTCCTAACAACTCCCAGCACCTTAGCAAACTACACTTCCCAGAATTCTTTGGGGGAAAACATGACTGTTCAAAGTAGCATCATAGTTATTTAAACATGTGGTGTGGATGTGGCCAAAAATGAACACCGTTCATCCTCAAAGCTTTGCACAACATCCTCAGATCTTAGCCTCCCCCCACCCCCTGCAAAAAAGCTAATAGAATTCTAGGCTGCATCAAGAGAAGTCTAGTGTTCAGATGAAGGGAAGTAATAGTACCACTCTTTTCTGCCTTGGTCAGACCCTATGTGGACTCCTATTTCCAGTTCTGGGCACCACAGTTTAAGAAGAATATTGTCAAGCTGCAAGGTGTGCAGAGGAGGACAAGCAAGATGATCAAGGAAGGGTCTGGAAACCAAGCCTTATGAGGAACAATTGAGGGACTTGGGGATATTTAAATTGGAGAAGAGAAGACTGAGGTGATAATGATAGCCATCTTCAAATATCTGAACAGCTGTCTCATGGAAGAAATAAAAGGATTGTTTCTGGCTGTTCCAAGGGAAGGACCCAAAGCAATGCATTCAAATAACAAGAAAGAAGATTCCAACTGAAAAATAGGAAGAACTCCCTCTGTTTGACAGTGGAACAGACTACCCTGGAAGGTTGTGGACTCTCTCCTTTGTTGGAGATTTTTAAACAGAGGTTGGATGGATTCTTTATTTGTGACTCCTGCTTTGCAGTAGGTTGGACTAGATGACTTTTGGGGTCCCAACTCTACAATTCTATGATGGATACGTATCCTCATAGTACGTATCAGCAAGTTTCTACACCACTGCTGATTCCACTTTGGAAAGCAGACCAAGTAATAAAAAACTCCAGGAAGAAGTTCAGATGGCAAGGCTTTGGTTGGCATTCTTGGCTGCACCCTGGGCTTTTCTTTACAACTGACCTGCTTAAACATTTCTATCAAGTGGTCTAACTAATCGGAATGAAAAGACTTCCCATCATCACAGCTGCAGTTCTCTCCCACACACACATGACTCCAGAAGTTGGCAGGTTGGAAAATATCAACAGGGGAGGAAGGAGCTGCCTTGTGGAATCAACAGCGGATGGAGGGTGTTGCCTTGTGAACACACAAACACACCAAGGTGCCCACTTAGTTTTCAGCGCTCAAGCTTGACAACAAAGCAGCTGAACCTATAAATCTTTGACTTTGGCAAGGGGCAGAGAGAATGTTCCTGGGCCAGCTCTAAGGAACCGCGGGGTGGTTGGTATTGAAAGAGGGAGATAAGCCTCCAAATGCCCAGGAAATGTTATGGCAGCAGGAAAGAGAAATTGGCAGCAGCCTAAAAGGGCGGATGTGGGCTATCTCTTTGTGTCTGCAGGCAGAAGACGGGCATGTGGTTTTTTGGACTGCATCCTGGCAAAAGAGGAAGGTTCCAGATGCTGGACAGAAGATGCTTCTAGCTGCTCTGAAGCCACTTTTCTGTCTCTTCTCTGTCTTTCTGTCTGTCTGTCTCCCCCGCCGCCACGCCGGCCACCTTGCTCCTGTTGTGAATCATTGTCCTGTCACACACAAACCTCCTGCCCTCCTTCCTGCTTATGAAAGCCAAACCCCACCCCCAACCTGGTTGCCTCTAGATCAGGAGTTCTCAGAGTGGGGTCTGTGGGCCACCACTGGTGTGCAAGCTTCATTCAGGCAGCTCTCAGTCTTCCATCGATTTCTGAGAAAGTCCTTTTAAAAACAAAAAACAAACAAACATATTTTACCATTTTAATATTTTGTTGGAAGCCGCCCAGAGTGCCTGGGGAAACCCAGCCAGATGGATGGGAAATAAATTATTATAATTATATATTTTTCTTACGGAAAACTTATCTTTAGAACAAGGAATTAACTTCAGAGAAAGTCCTTCTTCACACATTAAACTATGTAACTCACTCCCACATGAGGTAGTGTGGCTTTAAAAGAGGATAGGACAAATTTATGACGGGAAAGGCTATGGATGGCTACTAGCCACTGTCTGTGCTCTGCCTTCACGGTTGAAGACAGTAATGCTTCTGAATGTCAGTGGCTGGAAGCCATAGGAGGGGAGAGGGTTCTTGTGCTTGGATTCTGCTTGCATGTTTCCCATGGGGGCATCTGACAGGCCACAGTGAGAACAGGATGCTGGCCTAGATGTGCCATTGGCCTGATCCAGCAAGCTCTTCTTATGCGACTGAAGAGGGAAGGTGGACCTTCCATCAAAATTAACTATTCATAATGATTTTAATTATATTTGTATCACTTCTTTTATTTCTTGTTTTTTATTGTCTTACAATCTGAATTCTATGCAATGCAAATTGTAGCACCATCTGTAAGAAATAAATTAAACAATAGAAACACAATTAAAAATCATAAAGTATCTAGCACAGCACATTGACAATTGCTACAGCACATGGAAGAATCTGAGCTGTCTGCCAAGAAACCCTCAGCCTTTTTCAAGTGGTCCATAGGAGGAAAGGTTGGGGAGCCTCTGGTCTAGAGGTCGTCTGGACTCCATCTGCCCCTTCAGTTTGGCCGGTGGTCAGAGCTGATGGGAGATAGAGTCAAAAACATCTGGAGGGCACCAGGCTGGCGAAGGCAGTATTAAGCAAATAATACATTCCTGGGGCTGAAGGGAGCTCGTTTACACAACCTTCCTGCAATAGATATAGACTGGTCTAGACTGATGACCAAGCAAATCTGGGCAATTGCCCAGGGTCTTTTGAAGCCTCAGGGGAAGCCAACCAGGACCAGAGGCCTCAACAACCTGCTGGCACAGCCACACACTTCCCTGAGAACAGCTAATTTGGCCCAGTCTACCCACATGGCAGAATAAATGGCAATGGGTTGTGAGCTTGGGTGCTACCTCTTGAAGGAGCCACGCAGTGGAAAAACAGAAGAGAAGGCCTGACACTCGTTTTCTGCGTGCAAAGAGGTATTTGAGCGTGTAGCAAGACATTCAAAAGAAAAGACTTGTGTGCACAGTGCAACTTATGGAACTCATGGCCACTGGATGGCCAATCATGGCCACTATCTTGGATGCCTTTAGATAGAGATTAGACAAACAGAGGAGAAGTCTATCAGTGACTATTTTGCATGATAAGCAAACAAAACCTCTGTGTCTGAAGGCATTCAACTTCTGAATAACAGGTGCTGAGAACAGATAAAAGGCGTTTTCACTCCTTGATTGTGGTTTACTTTTGCTGGAAAAATACATTGGCCTTCCCCAACCTGGTGACCTCCAGATGTTTTGAATGACAGGGGGAACAGCTATTGAAACCCAAAGCTGTGTAAATGTACCGTACTTCTGCTCCATTATAAACGGAACCTCCATACAGATGCCAGGGACTGGGACATTCTGCATGCAAAGCAGGTATTCTACGACTTGGCTTACTCAAAATAAATCAAGGTTCTAGTACACATGTTTCTGGGTAAATTGCTGATTCAAACTGGAAGCGGCTTTCTACTGAGTCATACCGTTGTTCCACCTAGACCAGAACTGACTACTAATCAAACATTACAGCCTTGGCAAACGTTAATAGGAGACTATATATTTGAGAAGACAACTGTAGTCAGACCACAAGACCATCTAGCCCAGTATTGTTAGCACTGACTGGCAGCGGCTGTTCAGGATTTCAGGCAGGATACATTCCAAACACAACCTAGAGATACAAAGGAATGAAAGCGGCAAAGCGCATCATCTGCCACTGAGCTCTAAGGCCATCTCTAGGCCATTTATAAATGCCTTGCTCTTGTCCTGCCTTTGTGTCTCTCCCCAGGGACGCATCCTGCCTCCTCCTGCAGCTGTTTCTGCCTTTGCAGTATCACCAAATGCAAGTCCCAAAGGACTTATATGACGTGCGGACAGTTCAGAGGGGGCTTAGGACTCCTCTCCTCCAGAACCTCCTGCTGCAGCAGCTTAACCTGAAAAACAAGGCATTTCAATCCACAAGGTGCCCAGCTTTTGAGATTGCACCCAACAGTGCTCAAATACTTTCAAAGCCATCTTCACAGCTTTAAGGACTGGAAACTTGGACTATTTCTTTTTCATTTGGAATTGAGCTCCAATATTTCAACTGCCTAGGGGCCTCCACACAGGGTTTAATCCAGCACTGTTCCCAACCCCCACCCAGAGGATTTGTTTGGCTTGTTCCAAAGCTTCTGAGGCTTGAAATGTCCCAGCGATGGAAGAGGAAGAGAGTCTGGCCAAAAGCTGGCTCCCTGAAGGCTGGTTGGTGTGAAAAGCAAACTCTTTGTTAAATTGCACTCCATCCCCTGAATGCCAATTTCCATGCCACCAGCTGGCATCTCAGAATGGGCCCTCTCTCCCCTGCCCCTCCTTTGCCGCTAGGAGTAACTTCCTCAAAAACTTACTGGGGCTTTTCTAGTTTAGAGAGTAGGAAAGTAGGAGGTAACGTTATACTTTTATAAAATCATGCATGGTGCAGAGAAAGTGGATGGAGAAACATTATTCTCCCTCTCTCATAACACTAGAACTCGCGGGCATCCAATGAAGCTGAATGCTGGAAGATTCAGGACACAGAAAAGAAAGTCCTTCATGCAGCACATAGTTAAACTATGGAACTCCCTCCCACAGGAGGCAGGGATGGCCACCATGTTGGATGACTTTAAAGGATAGAATAAATTCACAGAGAAGACTATCCATGGCTTTGAGTCATGGTGGCTCTGCTGTGCCTCCATGGTTGGAGGCAGTAAATGCTTCTGAATACCAGTTGCTGGAAACTACAGGAGGGGAGAGGGCTCTTGTGCTCAGATCCTGCTTGGAGGGTTCCCACAGGCATCTGGTTGGCCAATATGAGAACAGGATGCTGGACTAGTTGAACCCTCGGCTTGATCCAGCAGGGCTCTTCTTTGTTGTTGTTTAGTTTTTTAGTCGTGTCCGACTCTTCCTGACCCCATGGACCAGAGCACGCCAGGCACTTCCACTGCCTCCCGCAGTTTAGTCAAACTCATGCTGGTAGCTTCGGGAACACTGTCCAACCATCTCATCCTCTGTCATCCCCTTCTCCTTGTGCCCTCCATCTTTCCCAACATCAGGGTCTTTTCCAGGGAGTCTTCTCTTCTCATGAGGTGGCCAAAGTATTGGAGTCTCAGCTTCAGGATCTGTCCTTCCAGTGAGCACTCAGGGCTGATTTCCTTCAGAATGGAGAGGTTTGATCTTCTTAGAATCATAGAGTTGGAAGAGACCACACGGGCCATCGAGTCCAACCCCCTGCCAAGCAGGAAACACCATCAGAGCACTCCTGACATATGGTTGTCAAGCCTCTGCTTAAAGACCTCCAAAGAAGGAGACTCCACCACACTCCTTGGCAGCAAATTCCACTGTCGAACAGCTCTTACTGTCAGGAAGTTCTTCCTAATGTTTAGGTGGAATCTTCTTTCTTGTAGTTTGGAACCATTGCTCCGTGTCTGCTTCTCTGGAGCAGCAGAAAACAACCTTTCTCCCTCCTCTATGTGACATCCTTTTATATATTTGAACATGGCTATCATATCACCCCTTAGCCTCCTCTTCTCCAGGCTAAACATGCCCAGCTCCCTTAGCCGTTCCTCATAAGGCATCGTTTCCAGGCCTTTGACCATTTTGGTTGCCCTCCTCTGGACACGTTCCAGTTTGTCAGTGTCCTTCTTGAACTGTGGTGCCCAGAACTGGACACAGTACTCCAGGTGAGGTCTGACCAGAGCAGAATACAGCGGCACTATTACTTCCCTTGATCTAGATGCTATACTCCTATTGATGAAGCCCAGAATTGCATTGGCTTCTTTAGCTGCCGCGTCACACTGTTGGCTCATGTCAAGTTTGTGGTCAACCAAGACTCCTAGATCCTTTTCACATGTACTGCTCTCAAGCCAGGTGTCACCCATCTTATATTTGTGCCTCTCATTTTTTTTGCCCAAGTGCAATACTTTACATTTCTCCCTGTTAAAATTCATCTTATTTGTTTTGGCCCAGTTCTCTAATCTGTCGAGGTCCTTTTGAAGTGTGATCCTGTACTCTGGGGTGTTAGCCACCCCTCCCTGTTTGGTGTCATCTGCAAATTTGATCAGGATGCCCTTGAGTCCATCATCCAAGTCATTGATAAAGATGTTGAATAAGACCGGGCCCAAGACAGAACCCTGTGGCACCCCACTAGTCACTCTTCTCCAGGATGAAGAGGAACCATTGATGAGCACCCTTTGGGTTCGGTCAGTCAGCCAGTTACAAATCCACTGAGTGGTAGCATAGTCAAGTCCGCATTTTACCAGCTTCTTTACAAGAATATCATGGGGCACCTTGTCAAATGCCTTGCTGAAATCAAGGTAGGCTACATCCACTGCGTTCCCTTCATCTACCAGGCTTGTAATTCTGTCAAAAAACGAGATCAGGTTAGTCTGACATGACTTATTTTTCAGAAATCCATGCTGACTATTGGTGATCACAGTATTCCTTTCTAGGTGCTCACAGACTGTTTGCTTAATGATCTGCTCCAGAATCTTCCCTGGTATTGATGTCAGACTGACTGGGCGGTAATTATTTGGGTCCTCTCTTTCCCCCCTTTTGAAAATAGGGACAACATTTGCCCTCCTCCAGTCTGCCGGGACTTCGCCTGTTCTCCAGGAATTCTCAAAGATGACTGCCAGTGGTTCTGAGATCACATCTGCCAGTTCTTTTAATACTCTTGGATGCAGTTCATCTGGCCCTGGAGACTTGAATACATCTAAACTAGCCAAGTATTCTTGTACTATCTCCTTAGTTATTCTGGGCTGTGTTTCCTCTGCTGAATCATTTGCTCCAAATTCTTCAGGTCGGGCATTGTTTTCTTTATCGGAGAAGACTGAGGCAAAGAAGGCATTGATTCTGTGGGGATTCTGTGTCCCCTGTTTGCATTTCACCATCTTCTCCTCTGAGTGACCCCACTGTTTCTTTGTTCTTCCTTTTGCTACGAACATACCCATAAAAGCCTTTTTTGTTGCTTTTAACCTCTCTAGCAAGCCTGAGTTCATTCTGTGCTTTAGCTTTTCTGACTTTGTGTCTACACGTGCTGGCTATTTGTTTGAATTCCTCTTTGGTGGTTTCCCCCCTTTTCCATTTTTTGTACACATCCTTTTTTAATCTTAACTCAGTTAAAAGTTCTTTAGATAGCCACCCTGGCTTCTTTAGGCACCTTCCATGTTTCCGTCTCATTGGTATTGCCTGAAGTTGTGCTTTTACTATCTCCCTCTTAACAAACTCCCAGCCATCATGAACTCCCTTTCCTTTTAGTATTACTGTCCATGGGATCTCAACCAGCACTTTCCTAAGTTTTATGAAGTCGGCTTTCTTAAAGTCAAGAAATTGAGTCCTAGTATGCTTGGCTGCTCCTTTCCGCTGTATAGTAAACTTCAGAAGAGCATGATCACTCGCGCCTAATGATCCTTCCACTTCTACCCCACTAAGCAGGTCATCAACATTGGTTAGGACCAGATCTAAAATGGCTGTTCCTCTTGTTGCTTCTCCCACTTTCTGGACAACGAAGTTGTCTGCAAGGCCAGTGAGGAATCTGTTTGACCTTATGCTCTTGGCTGAGTTTGACATCCAGCAAATATCCAGGTAATTGAAGTCCCCCATTACTACTATCTCCCTTCCTTTTGCATGCTTAGTCATCTGTTCTCTGCCCCCATTCTTGTAGTCCATGGGACTCTCAAGAGTCTCCTTCAGCACCATAATTCAAAAGCATCAATTCTTCAGCGATCAGCCTTCTTTATGGTCCAGCTCTCACTTCCATACATCACCACTGGGAAAACCATAGCTTTAACTATATGGACCTTTGTTGGCAAGGTGGTGTCTCTGCTTTTTAAGATGATGTCTTGGTTTGTCATTGCTTTTCTTCCGAGAAGCTGACGTCTTTTAATTTCGTGGTTGCTGTCACCATCTGCAGTGATCATGGAACCCAAGAAAGTAAAATCTCTCCCTGGCTCTTCTTAGAGGAAAGGGAAATGCCTTATACTGTGTCTGTCCAGTGGCCCATCTAGCTCAGTATTGCCAACACTGACTGGCAGCAGCTCTGCAGTATTTCAGGCAGGAGTCCTTCCCAGCCCTATCCAGAGATATCATCAGGGACTGAGTTATGGCTCCACTGAGTTATGGCTCTTCCCCAGAGAGCCACCCAGCCCCAGAGAGAGAGAGAGAGAGAGAGAGAGAGAGAGAGAGAGAAAGAGCCATCCAGTGCCAATGAGGAGGGCTGCCAACTGATCAGGAAATAATGGATCAGATTTTCCCTTTGTGTTTACATTTGATGTGTAGGGATTGGCACAGTCACCTCCTTTTAGTGTCTGCACATGATGCTGATGTGAAAAGCACAGCAAAACCTGGCAACATGGATACACCCAACACATCAGAGAGGTAGAGGTCAGCAGCTAGCGGACCCTGGAAAACTGATGCCCCACCCTTCAGGTGACAATTCAACAGCAACAGAAGGATGTAGAAGGGCCTGATACGCTGAACCTACAGAGTGCATTTGCTTCTCAGGGTCTTCAGGATAAATCTGAGGTCAAGAGGCCAGAAATGAGGCAGAGGGCAGCCCCAGCCATCTCTGCCCCCATTCCAGCCCTTTCTTCTCCCATTGGCCCGCTCACTTTCTATGTGGGGAGGGCCAGTGAGAGAGAGGTGGGCACCAGGACAGAATTAGACATACGGAGCCAGTGTGGTGTAGTGGTTAGAGTGTGGACTAGAACCCAGGAGACCAGAGTTCCAGTCTCCACTTGGCCATGAAGCTCACTGGGTGACCTTGGGCCAGGCACCCTGACCTATCTTGCAGGGTTGTTCTGAGAATAAAATGGAGCAGGGAGAACTATGTATGCCACATTGAGCTTCTTGGAGGAAAGGTGGGGTATAAATATCATAATAAATGAATAAAACAATAAATACATTTAAAATACAGTTTGCATTTCAAGATGGATCTATCATATTCACACTTTCTGAAAAAAGATGAGAATTATTGATTGATTGATTGATTGATTGATTGATTGATGTACCGTCCTATACCCGGATGTCTCAGGGCAGTTCACAGAATAGAATCTAAATATAAAACCACAAAATACATAAATCAAAATAAAAACCACCACCACCACCCAATAACCCCCTGTGAACTGACACTCAGGCATCCTTCGAAGTTTGCACTTATCTGAATTTCATGAGAGTGCTTCCCAACCATGCAGTGTTTACAAAAATCGAGTGCATTAATTTTAAACCACACTTTCCCCTAATACATTTGTGAAAGTCACACACAAAAACACATTCAATTCAGAGAAGTTGCCAGCAACGATGCATGCATTAGTCAAAACTCATACAAAAATATTTCTATTAGGAAAGATTCAAATGCTGAGGAATTTTCATGAGGATTTAAAAAAAAATAGCAACAATTGCAAGTTGCTGTGGAAATGTAAAGAACTGAATTGAAGATTGGAAAAATGAGAAGCGGAGAAGCGGACAGCTCTTTCCATCCAGAGGGTACAAGAATAAATCTGTTCTAAAAACACATTGGGAAATGGAACAGAATTCCTACATTGGAGATGCACAGGAAAGAGTTAAGGGAGGCGGGATAAACGGCGATGCAAGACTCCGCCCTCTAGTCCATCAGGCCCCACCTTTGTTCTCCTAGGCTCCGCCCCTCTTGCAAAGGGTGGGGAGGGGGAGACATGGACCACTGTGGCACTCCTTTTCACCCCAGCCTTCCCCCACCTGGTGCCCTCCAGATGTTTTGGACTATAACTCCCATCAGCTGCAGCCCCTGTGGAGCCGCATCCCAGCAAGGTTCTTCCTGGCACCCCAGAATCAGTATGAAGGTGACACCCTTTTCCTCCTCTGTTCTGTTCTGCTCGCCACATAAATGGAGCTAGTATTCAAAGGTAGACTGCCTGGCTGCCTCTGCACATGACAGAGGTGCTAAATAAAGTTTTCAAAGGGGCAGGGAACATAGTGTGGACAGCTGTTTTGTGTTCTGCTTTGTGGCCATGTTAACCGCCATCTTTGTTAGTGGTGCCTTATTTCATAGAATCATAAAACTGTAGGATTGGAACGGATCCCAAAGGTTGGTCCCTGACTGGTTTCAATACTTCCAAACAAAGGAGATGTTCAAAAAAAGATAAAGAGAGAGGGTATGTTCAACAAGGATCAGAATTTGAAAAAGTGATTTTGGGGTCTAACAAAAAATCAATCTCTAAAAGATGTAAACTATTGCTAGAATGGGAGACCAAAGACGAACTGATAAAGGAGGCAATGATAAAATGGGCTATTGATATTGGGCATAATGTTGAAATTTCTGAGTGGGAAAAATTATGGAATTTAACAATGAACTTCTCTGCATGTTATCAAATAAGAGAACACTGGTCAACCTGGCTAAAATGTATAAAAGAGGCTCAAAACTATGCTGGAAATGTCTGGAAGTAGAGGGTACATTTATTCATTTATGATGGAAATGTAAACGGGCGAAGGAATTTGGGGAGATAGTGTACAATGAGCTAAAAAAAAATATTTTAATTCACATTCCCCAATAAACCGGAAGCATTCCTTCTAGGCATACTTGGGAATGAGTTACCAAAGAAAGGCCACAATCTATTTCTATATGCAACAACAGCTGCGAGGATAGTAAATGTAAGATATTGGGAACAAAGAGAGACCCCCAGGGAAAGAACAATGGCTAAATAAACTAATTGAATATGCAGAGCTTGCCAGCATGACATCTGAAATAAGAAATCAAGATGACAAACATACGAGGAGTGAGTGGGAGTATCTAGGGGAATATTTACAAAAAATTGACCTCAAATATAAATTCCAAGTAGGGGATACTTTGTGACCAACAGCTGACAACATAAAAGATACGAGAGTGTGGAAAGTAAGGTGAAGGAATTAATGGATATGCAGCTAAAAAAGATGTAAAAAGAATTGTCATGGAATGCTGGGTGGGAAGTCAAAAAGAACTACTGTATAAGAATGGGAAATGGTGTAACTGTAAAACTGAAAACTTTTCTAAAAAAGGAAGAGATCCCGAGGGTCATCTGTCCCAACCTCCTACAATACAGGAATCACAGCTAAAGAACCCCTGACAGATGGGAAGGACTGATCCTTAAAATCACCCTGGCAATTGTAGATCTGGGAGAGGAACAGGGGGTCCCCTAACAGCTCTCAGAATCCTCAACAAACTACTACTCTCAAAATTCTTTGGGGGAAGCCATGAATGTTTAAAGTGGTGTCATAGCGCTTTAAATGGGACACAGGAGGGGCGGTGGCGCTGTGGTCTAAACCACTGAGCCTCTTGGGCATGGGTAGGCAACTAAGGCCCAGGGTCCAGATCCAGCCCAATTGCCTTCTAAATCCGGCCCACGGGTGGTCCAGCAATCAGCGTGTTTTTACATGAGTAGAATGTGTGCTTTTATTTAAAATGCATCTCTGGGTTATTTGTGGGGCATAGAAATTTGTTCCTTCCCCCCCCCTCCAAAATATAGTCTGGCCCCCCACAAGGTCTGAGGGATAGTGGATCGGCTCCTTGCTGAAAAAGTTTGCTGACCTGTGCTCTTCGGCTTGCTGATCAGAAGGTCGGCGGTTTGAATCCTGATCTCATTTTTTAACATAATTACAAGACTGGTAGATGAAGGGAATGCAGTGGATGTAGCCTACCTTGATTTCAGCAAGGCATTTGACAAGGTGCCCCATGATATTCTTGTAAAGAAGCTGGTAAAATGCGGTCTTGACTATGCTACCACTCAGTGGATTTGTAACTGGCTGACTGACCGAACCCAAAGGGTGCTCATCAATGGTTCCTCTTCATCCTGGAGAAGAGTGACTAGTGGGGTGCCACAGGGTTCTGTCTTGGGCCCGGTCTTATTCAACATCTTTATCAATGACTTGGATGATGGACTCAAGGGCATCCTGATCAAATTTGCAGATGACACCAAACTGGGAGGGGTGGCTAACACCCCAGAGGACAGGATCACGCTTCAAAACGACCTTGACGGATTAGAGAACTGGGCCAAAACAAACAAGATGAATTTTAACAGGGAGAAATGTAAAGTATTGCACTTGGGGAAAAAAAAATGAGAGGCACAAATACAAGATGGGTGACACCTGGCTTGAGAGCAGTACATGTGAAAAGGATCTAGGAGTCTTGGTTGACCACAAACTTGACATGAGCCAACAGTGTGACGCGGCAGCTAAAGAAGCCAATGCAATTCTGGGCTTCATCAATAGGAGTATAGCATCTAGATCAAGGGAAGTAATAGTGCCACTGTATTCTGCTCTGGTCAGACCTCACCTGGAGTACTGTGTCCAGTTCTGGGCGCCACAGTTCAAGAAGGACACTGACAAACTGGAACGTGTCCAGAGGAGGGCAACCAAAATGGTCAAAGACCTGGAAACGATGCCTTATGAGGAACGGCTAAGGGAGCTGGGCATGTTTAGCCTGGAGAAGAGGAGGCTAAGGGGTGATATGATAGCCATGTTCAAATATATAAAAGGATGTCACATAGAGGAGGGAGAAAGGTTGTTTTCTGCTGCTCCAGAGAAGCGGACACGGAGCAATGGATCCAAACTACAAGAAAGAAGATTCCACCTAAACATTAGGAAGAACTTCCTGACAGTAAGAGCTGTTCGACAGTGGAATTTGCTGCCAAGGAGTGTGGTGGAGTATCCTTCTTTGGAGGTATTTAAGCAGAGGCTTGACAACCATATGTCAGGAGTGCTCTGATGGTGTTTCCTGCTTGGCGGGGGGTTGTACTCGATGGCCCTTGTGGTCTCTTCCAACTCTATGATTCTATGAATCCGCACGATGGGGGTGAGCTCCCTTTGCTCCGTCCCAGCTTCTGCCAACCTAGCAGTTCAAAAGCATACCGGTGCAAATAGATGAATAGGTACCACTGCAGCAGGAAGGTAAACGACGTTTCCTTGAGCTCTGGCTTCTGTCACGGTGTTTCCGTTGCACCAGAAGCAGTTTAGTCATGCTGGCCACATGACCCGGAAAGCTGACTGTGGACAAAAGCTGGCTCCCTTGGTGAGATGAGCACCGCATCCCATAGTTGCCTTTGACTGGACTTAACCATCCGAAGGTCCTTTACCTTTACCTTATTTAGTGCTTTAAATGTACGGTGTGAACGTGGCATCTGTCATTCCACAGGTGACGTGCCAATTAAACTGTGCTTAGTCATCACTAGGTGACCTGCAAGAGTTGACTTATGAGTAAACTCTAGAGCTTAAATCTAATTTTGAGAGGGAGGGGTTAGAGAAAAGTAACTCATGAAGAGACATCACCTTGCCAACAAAGGTCCGTATAGTTCAAGCTATGGTTTTCCCAGTAGTGATGTATGGAAGTGAGAGCTGGACCATAAAGAAGGCTGATTGCCAAAGAATTGATGCTTTTGAATTATGGTGCTGGAGGAGACTCTTGAGAGTCCCATGGACTGCAAGAAGATCAAACTTCTCCATTCTTAAGGAAATCAGCTCTGAGTGCTCACTGGAAGGACAGATCCTGAAGCTGAAGCTCCAATACTTTGGCCACCTCATGAGAAGAGAAGACTCCCTGGAAAAGACCCTGATGTTGGGAAAGATGGAGGGCACAAGGAGAAGGGGAGGACAGAGGACGAGATGGTTGGACAGTGTTCTCGAAGCTACGAACATGAGTTTGACCAAACTGCGGGAGGCAGTGGAAGACAGGAGTGCCTGGCGTGCTCTGGTCCATGGGGTCACGAAGAGTCGGACACGACTAAACGACTAAACAACAACAACAACAACAACTCATGAAGTGTGCCATATACAGAAGATAGACCCAAGCGGCTGTTGCAAACACACCAGGGACTAAACCCCATTGAACATAGTGGGCTTTGCTTCCAAGAATACAGTTGATCTTGGTTCAAACCTCTGCCCTGCCAGGAATCTCACAGGGTGACCCTGGGCAATTATCCATCTCACAGTGTAGCCTGCCTCACAGGATTGTTATGAAGATAAAATGAGTGCTCAGCAGATGGACACTAAGCACTGAGCTCCTTGTACAAAATGTGGGATAAAAGTAAAAATAGTAATAATAAGACTCACTAGCAACATCCTAACTTAATTTTTCCAACTTAGACTATTCTGGATTGGGGAGTCCAGGGTTTGGGAGGTGGAATTTGTATTAAAATCTATTTAGTTTGGCTAGTTTTTGAAATATTAATTTCACATGGTGGCCTTAAAATTCAGCCATAGAAGCTTAATACACAAAGGGCCAAAATTCGGCTACACTTGGCAACAGAAACTTTAAAAGCCTACCAGTTTTAGTGAGAGAAAATGAAGCACAGGGTAGCAGTGTAGAACCTCCATGTTAAGAGCAGTATAACTTTGAGTACCCACCAGATGCATCAGACAAGGACAGGGAAGGACCAACACTTTCCTGCCCTGATTGGGACAGTTTCCAGAAGAAGCTTCTTGCTTGGCACTGCTGGAAACAAGATACTGGGTTGATGGGCCCTTTGCCTGATCCAGCCAGCCAATTAATACCTAGGGGAACACTCAAATCCTTCCTGTGTTTCAGGCAGGGATTCGGATTTGGAAATGGGGGAGAAAAGAGGACCAATGGAGCCCGGAGCCCTGAAAGATAAACTGACTGACTGTAAAGACTTCCACGCTGCTGTTTTAAGGCAGCGCAATAATCCACCCAAATCAAGGTTATGCCCTTCTGGAAAATGAATGATCTGCAAACAAGCCAGAACTGCAGTCACAGAAGTTTGAGGGATTTTTTTTCATTCACTGCATCAGTTTGTCTCAACGTTGGCAAACCCAGCACTCCACCAACTTCCCCTAACCTTCACTATAAAATTAAGACACACAGCTGATTTTTACGCTAAATCCTCCAGTCCTATATTTTGGTTGTGACAAATGTACAATATACAACCTTTAAAATAAAGATTGTAGAGGGGTTGATTAAAGGGGGGAATTGTTTCTGAGATAAGGAACCCCTCTGTCATTTGAAAGAGCTTTTCACTGGTGGGGAAGCCCCCTGCCCCACATGCTACCCCACCGGCTTTGGGGAAGACCCCCTCCCAAAACCTGCTAATGTTGCATGGGGGGGGGAGTCAAATTACAAATCATTTAATATTATTTTTTTAAAAAATATTACTTTCATTACTCACCAGTTTTACTGGAGAAAGAAAGAAAAAAGAAGGAATCTGTAGTTTGAACTAGAATAAAACAAACGTTGCAAAATGAAATAAATGCCCGGCTTCTTGCCTGCGCTATATAGAGGCTCCGGTGGATGGAGGAGAGAGAACTTTTCCTTCCCAGCTCTCGGAGCGAGTGTTGCAGTGGGGCAGCAATGCAGAGCTGGGAACTGCAGCAGCTTATTCCAAAAGTAGAGGAAGGGTGGAAAGGAGCCCGGCGGCGGCCAGGACGAACCAGCAGGACACACACTCTGTCGCCCTGATGCAGAAGGAAGAGAGGGGAATCCTCCGCTCGCGCTCTCTTCCCCTCCCACTTAAAGGAAAAGGAAGCACGAGGGTGAGGCAGATGCCAGCCCAATTCACCACCCGCTGGGCCCGCGAGGAGCTCCAAAGACAAGGCTGGGCGGGTGTGTGCGCGCACAACCCAATGCACCCTTAAACAGCGAGGCTTATAGCCGTTTAATAATAATAATAATAATAATTATTATTATTAATACCCCGCCCATCTGGGACCAATACCCTGTAAAAAGCCAATTTTTAAAATTTCGTTCCTCTGAAGGTGGGTGACTGTCAAGATCCAAACCTACACCTCTGATGCCCTGCTAGCTAATGGGGAGGGCGGGTAGAAAGAAGAAGGAAGAGCCCAATCCACCGCCCCAAAAAGCTGTATCACAGGTCTTTCTGGCACACGGGTCTCTTGTGGCGCAATGCTAACCCGAAGGTTGGTGGTTCGAGCCCACCTAGAGACGGCTGTGGGCAGGATTCCTGCATTGCCGGGGTCCCTTTCTGCTCTGCGATTCTATGATTTCTTTTTTATGAGCAAACACCGCCGAGACTAAAGCGGCAATCTCTTCTACAGGCACGCTTACCTGGAAGTAAACCAGGCTTGCTTCTGATGAAGCATGCACAGGGATCTGGCTGCACCTTCAACCTTAAGCGTGGGTCTATACACTTTGGGAAGATGTCCGGTTTACAGCTGCGTGGGGATCATCTGCGGAAGCCCCCTCCCGCCCACCTGGGACCCCAGTGGGGGCGTGGCTTGGTCAGAGCTCCCCCCCCCCCCGCGATATTTCTCGCATCCCGCCCGCCAAATAGTTAAGGTTGTTCTTTTATGCACTTGAGGTTTGTCTAGCGCAGGTCTGGGAAAAATTTTTTTTGGGGGGATCTGGCCCTTCAGACCTGTCTGGCCCCCAGAACGCTCCCCCACCAACGACAACACTCCTCATTGTCTCTGCTCCCTGCCCTTCTTGAGCTCTTTCCCCCAGGCTGAAATGTGTTCTTGAACTGAGATAAAGCTTCTATAGCTTGCCCAGATGGAGATGTGTGCAAGATGATGATGATGATGATGATGGTGATTGCAGGGTAGCCTGGAGTACAAAGGTAAGAGTCACATTTGTTGCTCCACCCACCTTGGCCCCTGCTCCACCCACCATTGTCACACGACCCCTGGAAAGATGTGGATGAGAGAGCATGGCCCTTGAGTTGAAAAAGGTTCCCTACTCCTGGTCTGTCGGCCGTACTGGGTTGCTTTGGTAGGAAGGGTGGGAAATACATCCATCAGGATGATGATAATGATAACAACATCTTTTCAGTTATTGTCTCTTGATCACCACAAGCTGTCACCAAGGTTTGTACTTGGCTTACCACTCATGGTTTGTTTGGAGGAAACAAACCACAGACCTTGGTTCAGACCTAACGCTAAGCTAAACCATGGTTTGCCTTTCAACCATAGTTAAGCTTACTATGGTTTGAAATCAACGTAGGAATTATGAATACAAAGATTTATTTTGATGCTCTGGTGTCTGTACAGACTGAGATTCATTTTTAGCATTCAGAAGCCCTAAGGAAAGATTAATGGTGGTAACTACTGTGTGTGGGGTGGGTGGGGGGGTGGGGGGGGGGTTGTGTTGGAGGTGGGGTCCTCTCCCTATTGCCAAGAAGCTAACAGTAGTCTAAGATGCTGCTGCTTTGTCATGTAAATCATCACCTCTCTCTCTCATTCTGTGCAGATAGATTTGCTACATTTCACTGCAGTGATTGCAGTAAAGGACCAGTTTTTAAAAACCTTGCCCTAGTCCTCTCTCGCTAGTTCTTGTCCTCACCAAACTAAAATGGCTTTCTGGAGCAGTTTTAAACATATTTAAGAGGCCAGTGCAGTTCTGAGAATGCCACTGGATGAATACTTAGTACTAAAAGGAAGTAGAGGGAGCAGGGGGTGGGGTGTGAGAAAAAGGGACCTGAATTCATTTGGCTCTTGTCAAACACAGCCTATTGCAGCAGCAACCTCCCGTGAGGGGTTGGTGCTGCCTAGAATGCTAAGTGGGCTTTTCTCCCCAGCCAGCTGCCCCTCTTCCCAGAACAGCTTCTTCTCATGGTTCAAAGGCTGCAGACCAGAATCCACAAGGCCCCCCTCCCCAATCTTGCTGCCTTTTCTTACCTATCTGTAAAATGGGTGGTATCAGCACAAATTGCAGGTGTTCTGCTGCACGATTCTATGGACTGTAAGGGTTCGTGGGGCAGGGGGCAGCATCCCATTTTGTAACAGGGTCCTGCCCTCATCAGGAGGGAGAAAGTCATTTGCCAGAGATTAGTATTGTAAGCTTGAGGCTGACAAGAAGTCAGGTTCGGAAGACGGGAGATGAATTGCTCAGATGAAGTGCAATTGGCGTTGTGTGGCCCTGGGCACAAGATGATTAGGGGCACAAAGCTTAAAAAGAAAAAGAAAAAGAAAGTATCAACAACAAATAAAAAGCACACCCTCCCCGTCTCACACAAAATCTCCCACTGTTCACATGGGTGGACTGAAGACTTGGGCCATGGCCACTTGCTAGGGCACCCTCTGTAGGGGCTTTAGGAAGATACCCACTCCTGTCCAATCTCCTGTCCTGTTCTCTGTCATGCTGGATGCTCATGGAGCATCACAGCTGCCACTTGGGTAGGTTGCCAAGCTGTTGCCCTTTTGCTCCAGCCCATTGGCAGGTGGTTCTGAGGATACTTGCCTTGCCCTGGGGGGCCTGGCAACCCACGCTATGCCACTGGTTGTAGGATTAGACCAGGGCTCAGCAAACTTCTTCAGCAGGGGGCTGGTCCTCTGTCCCTCAGACCTTGCAGGGGGCTGGACTATATTTTGAGAGAGAAAAATGAACAAATTCCTATGCTCCACAAATAACCCAGAGATACATTTTAAATAAAAGCACACATGCTACTCATGTAAAAACACGCTGATTCGGACTGTCCACGGGCCGGATTTAGAAGGTTATTGGATCCAGCCCCCAGCCTTAGTTTGCCTACCCATGGATTAGACTCCAAGACTGCGGCTTTATAAGGACATACGAAACAGAATCATAGAGGTGGAAGGGACCCTTAGCATCATCAAGTCCAACTCTCTGCAATGCAGGAATATGCAGTTGTCCCATATGTGGATCAAACCAGCAACCTTGTTGTTGTCAGCACCACACTCTAACCAACCAAGCTATCCAGGAAAAGCCCTTCTGGATCAGGCCAGTGGCTCATCTGGTCCACAGAGGCCCACCCTCTTCCAGCCTGCTGGTTCCCATGGAGAGCCATGTTCTCCTCTCCCAGGCCTGAACTGAAAGATATGACCCCACCCTCTGACCCACAGCAAAAGGTAGCCTTTAACCCAAGTTTTATTTCCTGGGGGGAGTTTTAAAAAGGTAAAGGTACCCCTGCCCGTACGGGCCAGTCTTGACAGACTCTGGGGTTGTGCGCCCATCTCACTTAAGAGGCCAGGGGCCAGCGCTGTCCGGAGACACTTCCGGGTCACGTGGCCAGCGTGACATCGCTGCTCTGGCGAGCCAGAGCCGCACACGGAAACGCCGTTTACCTTCCCGCTGGTAAGCGGTCCCTATTTATCTACTTGCACCCGGAGGTGCTTTCGAACTGCTAGGTTGGCAGGCGCTGGGACCGAGCAGCGGGAGCGCACCCCGCCGCAGGGATTCGAACCGCCGACCTTTCGATCGGCAAGTCCTAGGCGCTGAGGCTTTAACCCACAGCGCCACCTGCGTCCCCCGGGGGGAGTTTTACTTTTGTATTAAAAATGTTTAAAATAATTGCACAGCCATAATTGGGGTGTGGGGTTCAGGGGAGCAGGAAACAGTATTGGGAAAAAATGCCCATTAAGAAGTTTTTTTTACCCTCCCCAAGGTTAATTTTTTTTGGGGGGGGGGCTGCTCTCCCCAATCAAAATGAGCAGACTGGGAGTGCATTCCTATTCTTCAAAATGTGGCTTTACAAGGAGGTGCTGTGTAATGCCAGGTACAGATCTCCAGATGATTCATTTTACTGTAAATCTTCCCTGATCCTGTCCAAGCTTTTTCTTTTCTTTTTTGGGACAGCAGAAATGACTTAATTCTTTTTGCAACCCTCAAAAGAAAAGGGAGGAGGAGGAGGAACCCGCCATGGCTCAGACGTGTTCACAAATCTTTCCAATTCCACAAAGTCCCTTTTGGCAGCTTCCTCCCTGATGCCCAGCACCAGGCTCTCTTCCCAACACGGAAAAAAATTCAAAAGCTGGCCTTCATTACTCATCCGGAGAAATCAACTGCCTCTCGGGCTGCCTCTGCAGTTCATTACAACTCTTAATGCTTCCGTTCTTAATGTTGTGTTTCCACTTTGCAGGACGGTGCTAAATTGCAGCCAGCTCTGGGGTGGAACTGGCTGTGGGGTGCCTGCCACAGCCATCGGTGGCAAAGTCAAGATTAGAGAAGTGCAGATTTGCTCTTGATAAAATACTGTATTGATGGGTCTTCTTCTGCCCTCCCATGACATTCCTCAGATGTTTCAATACAGAAGGCCCTTCCAAATTCAACAGAGTTTTGAAATTTTAGCAAAATGAAGTGTCAGCGCTAGGCTGTAGTGAAGCTGGGCATTCAGCAGAGCGGATGCTGTTTTACTCCAGCAAAATCCCAGCTTGACCCAGAAGCATTTTTTAGTCCTTCCAGGATGTTTCCTGGGGAACGAGTGACGCCTCAGAGCTGAGGAACTCTTCCCAGCCTAGGGAACACCTTAACCCAGTGGTGTCCAAACTTTTTTCAAAGAGGGCCAGATTTGGCGAAGTGAAGGGCCATGGGGCGACCAGAAGGCCAACCAGAGTTGTTGACCTTTTTTTAGGGTTGAGTTGTTGAGTTTTTTTTAGCATTGGAGTTGTTGAGGTGTTTTTTAGGATTTTACCCCAGGAAATAAACTGCCACAGGGGCTGGATATTAAACCGGCCAACGGGCCGCATAATGCCCCCGAAACGGATTTTGGACATGCCTGCCTTAACCTGTAGCTCTGGTGGAATTAGAATTAGCCTGAACTTTCCTCAACTCCACAATATCCTTTTTGAGGTGAGATGAAAGTACCTGGCCTTCTACAAAGCAATTGAAGTGCACAGGCAGATTTCTGCCTCCCAAGAGATTAAATTCTGATGGAACGGCAGCTAATCGAGTGGAAAGAGGGGTCGTGCAATGGGGTTCATTTGGGAGGAAGAGTGGAATATTAATTTAATAAATGTATATTAAAAGTTGATGCTGACAACATTGGATGGACTCTATAGAAAACCTTGCTAACTGAAGGACCACGGTAAACACCCATCCGAAAATGCTCTAAGAGAATTTATTTCTGAACCAAAGGGTAACATGGCCTCTATCTATCTATCTATCTATCTATCTATCTATCTACATGTTCACACTCCTGTCTCAGCGATGTCTACATTCGCTTGGGTCATGTCTACAGAATGGAAGATGGCAGGATCCCCAAAGACGTGCTCTACGGGGAGCTGGCTTCAGGCACCAGGCCAGTTGGCAGGCCAACTCTGCGTTATAAAGATGTCTGCGAACATGACATGAAGGCTGGCAATATCAACCATGATGTGTGGGAACCTCTTGCAGACAACTGCAGTGCCTGGAGGCAGACAGGTCGTGCATCCATAGCCGTGACCAGAGGAGAAACAACTGCCAGAAGGAGCACAGAGAGAAGCTGTGCATCTGCAGCAGTGAAACCAGATGCTTTCATCTTCCCCAGCTGCAACAAAACCTGTCTCTCCCAAATAGGTCTCTACAGCCACAGCAGGTGCTATAACTCTGCAACAGTTTGACTGTACCCCTGAAGGCTCACTCCTCCATTGTCTCCCAAGACGGACAGATGTCAACCAGATTATTGCATTTTCTTCAGGGAGCTGAAGGTGGCTTACATGGTTCTCCCCACCCCCACCCCCACATTTAATCCCCACTACAACCCTGTGAGGTAGCTGAGGCTGAGAGGCAGTGACTGGCCCCAGGTCACCCCGTGAGCTTCATGTCCGTGTGGGGATTCGAACCCAGGTCTCTCCCAGGTCCTTGTCTGACACTCTAACTATACCATACTGTCTCTGTGACCATGAAGGCTTTGGAATCCAGATGCATGCAAAACACAAGAGCAGAACCGAACAAGAGCAGGGACATGGCCACATAGACGTGGCATCTTCCTCTTCCTCCTCCCAAATCAGTCTCTGATTCTCTCCTCAGCAACCTGGAGCTCTCCCAAGCCAACCCCAGCCTGACCTCACCAGGGCCTGCGTTTAGCACATGAGCTCACTTGCAGGGGGGGCTGTCCTTGCGGTGAGACGCCTGAAGCTGGAGAGGCAGACCAGAACTGCGAACTCAGCAAGGAAGGCTCAAAACCACAATTAGTACCAAATGCTTCTTGCCTGGCCAGTTGGCATCTGGTCCCTGTTCAGAGCAGAGCAGTTGCACCAGCAGTGTAAGGCTGCTACCCAGGGACCCCAATTCTCATGCTGGTAGACCACGCGAGAGGCCCTACAAAGGAAACCACCAGGCTGGACACCTCCTCTGCTCTGGGTTTGGTTACCAGATCCCTGGAAGGCAGAGCCTGGGAACTAAGGGCTGGTAACTCCTAGACTGTGCTGGTGGAGACTGGTGGGAGTTGTAGTCCAAGAATATATCTGGAGGGCACCAAGTTGGTGATGGCTGGTCATGGATAGGGGTGAAATGCAGGTTCAATGTGCATTTGAAGCTGAAGCAACTGAATTTGCACTTTCTTGAAACAATACGAGAACCAAAGCATGGCTACCCTTTGAAATTTGCATTCTCTGAATTTTTGCAATGCAGTTTTCCAGTAGTATGTGCATGGATGCTTTCCTTGACTTGCAGCATCCACTGTCTGAGGCAAGTTCCTCACTTGGCCTAAGGGTAGGACTGGCCCTGCTCCCTCCCCCTCCCCCTCCCCATATTGTAATAATTATTAATGTGAAGGCAGGGATGGTACAAACATGTTTCCATCCCCTGCAGGGCCAGCCCTTATATTAGGCAGAGTAAGGTAGCTGCCTCAGGCAGCAGATGCTGAGGGGTGGCAGTGAGGTGCCCGTATGTCACATACCTCGCCCTACAGTGGAGGATGTTTCCTTGAGTGTTGACCTAATATTCAACAGCCAGTCCAGTCAACTCCTGAGCCTGGAGCGGAGAGGGGAACCCCACATTGTCCTTTGCTTCAGGCGGCAAAATGTCTTAGGGTGGCCCTCACCCCTGTGAAATAATAGAACGGGCCCAACTGAGGCGCTACAGCAAGAAAGACTCTGCCTCTCTCTGCTCATAAATCCACCCTCAGAGCTCAGGCGCGAATCGAGAGTCGTGACTTGCGGCACATCTGGGACCTCAATCCGAACAATGCTGCAAGTCTCCCTTCAGTGGGCAAAAGCGAGGCTTCCTTACACGATGCTCTGGCTTCTCTGCGGTCATGGGGTCACCAGCGTGTGACTTGGGGGCTTTGAGAAGCCTCTTGTATTATTAAAGCAGCCTTTGCGTTCCAAAACCCTGGCCCCCAACCCCACCCTGCTCCCTGGCATCTCTCACTCTAAGGCAGCCAGCTCAGCAGTTGTCCCCTCTGCCCAAGCCGCAGATGGTTTAGGGCCCGTCCTACTGCCTGGAGCTGAATGGGGCTTTCAAAGCCAGCTGAAAGGAGTGCCTGATATGGCGAGATGATTGGCTTGGACAAAGGCCTGGATGGAGAGGCGGGTGGCAGGGGGCTCTCATCTTTTTACTGAGATCCTGCTAAGCGCCACGTAGCCACCACATTCTTCTCATGCTCAAGACAGAGGGCCAACTTCCACAGGGTGGCCTTTTGGCATGTCAGCCACTTGCTACTCCCTTTTGGAAAAGATGACACCACAACTCCAGTGAAAGGCAGGTCTATAAGGGACACTTAGGTGACTGGCATCTTCCTTTTTCCTCCAAGCAACGGAGCATCCCGTATCCGGCGGATCCCCACCCCCACCCGACATGACATGCACTGAAGGATAGGGGAATGAGTTGCGTTTGCATCTTGTTGCAAACCGACCACACATCAATATGAACCCTTTGCAGTTCCAAAATCAATACGAGAGCTAAAATGCAGCTGCCCTCTGAATTTTGCATTGCAGTTCTCCACCCACCAGTGAGAGCCAGTGTGGTGTAGTGGTTAAGAGCAGTAGTCTCGTAATCTGGGGAACCGGGTTCGTGTCTCCGCTCCTCCACATGCAGTTGCTGGGTGACCTTAGGCCAGTCGCACTTCTCGGAAGTCTCTCAGCCTCACTCACCTCACAGAGTGTTTGTTGTGGGGGAGGAAGGGAAAGGAGAATGTTAGCTGCTTTGAGACTCCTTCAGGTAGTGATAAAGCGGGATATCAAATCCAAACTCTTCTCTTCTTCTTCTTCACCACTGCCCAAAGTGCATTTTAGGGGGCTATGCACTGAAAAATGAATGGGGGAAGACTGACAATAACGTGCAGCCTGTTAGTCAAAATGGCTTGGGAAAATGCACACATGAGGCCAAATTATGTAAATAAATGCCTAACTTAGATGAACGACACAGGAAAATTCATGCCAGTTTGGAGATGGGGCAAACTGAATGCAAGAACTCGATCTTCTAGTGTGGTAGCACTCACCCTTTGGAACTCCTTGCCTCTTGAGATCAGGCAGGGCCTCCGCTGTACTTTGTTCTATGCCTGCTAAACACATTTTTTGTTTAGACAAGCTTTACCCAGATGCCTAGAATGCTTACGTGTGTTAATCTGTTTTTAGCTTATCACTGATTTAAATCATTTTTTGAATATTTTAAACAGCTGCTTTTAACATTTTTTTGATAATTTCTTTCTTTCTTTCTTTCTTTCTTTCTTTCTTTCTTTCTTTCTTTCTTTCTTTCTTTCTTTCTTTCTGTAAACCACTTTGAGAGTTTGTTTGTTTTTACAATCAAGTGGTATATAAACTTTATGAAATAAATAAGATTAAAAACAAAAACTGGGATGTCAAAATTGACAAATTTGCCTGTTCCTAACAGCTGAATCATAGGCCTTTTCCACACTCACCTTTACTCCATGCTTTCTAGCCACAGATCTGGGCTTTTCTTGTCTGTTTCCTAGTGCTTTTTTTTGTCCCAGCATTTTCCCCAGGAAAACCCACATTTTACCACTGAATCGGAGCAAACAGCAGTTCATGGAAACCTGATTGCTGTTTGCTCCAATACAGTGGTAAAATGCAGGTTTTGTTGGGCAAAGCACTGGAACAAAACCAAAACCAAACCCACTTAGATACATAGCAGGAAAGCCCAGACCTGTGTTTGCACACCTGAGGCTGGTGCACCAACCCTGCCTGTTCCTGGGGTGTCAGATGTGGCCATGGTGATACAGACCTTACTTAGGGACCTTGTTGAGATTCCTGCAACATGCTCTATGTGGGGCTACCTCTGAGGAGGTCTTGCAAACTGTTGGTTGGTTCAGAGTGCTGCAACCAGATGGTTGGCTGGCGCCAGTTATAGGGAACTTGCAACTCCCAACCTTATGCCAGAGTCACTGGCTGCTGCTCCATTTCTGGGCAGAATGGCTGCTGAATTCCGAAGAAGGAGAAGTCTTCATGGGCAGCCCTTCATACAATACATTGCAGTAGTCAAATCAGGATGCAATCAAGCTTATTATCGATTACATTTATACACCCCACCTTTCCACAAGAACATACCCAAGGCCTAAAAAGGAGGAACGTTTTACAAGAGACCAAGCAGAGGTGGGGTCTGGGTTTATTGGCTTTCAGCAACACTTTGGGTCACCACCGGGTGTGTTCATATCCCATTGTATGTCTCCTTCCGCAAACCCTTCACTCCCCAGGAGGCAAAGGTATTTGCTATCTATCTGAATTAGCTAACGTGATGCAAGTCATGGCAGGTGCAGAATCCAAGCCAGGAGAGGAGGCAACTAGTTTGAGATGTCTGGTGGACAGCTGCCAGGCATGTTCCCGTGCCAAGGAGTGTCAGGGTGGAAAGTGGCCAGAAAACTAGAGAGGAGGACAATTGTGGGACTCTCTGGAGGGTGGGGAGAAGGGGGGTCCCTAGGAATTTTTCAGGGAGTGGAAAGGTATGTATATACATCAGAGAACAGGTTTTCACTACAGTGGTACCTCGGGTTAAGAGCTTAATTCGTTCTGGAGGTCCGTTTTTAACCTGAAACTGTTCTTAACCTGAAGCCCCGCTTTAGCTAATGGGGCTTCCCGCTGCTGCTGCACTGCTGCTGCACGATTTCTGTTCTCATCCTGAAGCAAAGTTTTTAACCCGAGGTACTATTTCTGGGTTAGCGGAGTCTGTAACCTGAAGCGTCTGTAACCCGAGGTACCACTGTAGTTCTGATTTATCTGGAGAGTGGGTGGCACTGAGGCCTGGGCACCATATCTACTGAGTTGGGTAGATCTGGCCTCTGAAAAAAATCAGATACCATGTCTACCCTTCTGTTGTTTCTTAATGGGTAGACCTGCTGTCCAGCAGCAGAGACGTCCTGTCTGGATAACACCTTTCCACTAGCAGCTAAAGCCCTCAAAGTTAATCTAGTCCAACCCCCCTGCAGGAATCACAGCTAAATGAATGCTGAATAAGGAGTCCAGTAGAGAAGCCCAGGAATAATGCCCAGGTCTGGCAAAGAAGTCCTTCCAAGGCACCTGCCACATTGCCAGCAACCCACGGAAGTTGCGGCCGAAAGGGTCCAAGAGGGAGAAGCCCTGGTGCCGCCTGAGTCAGTTCAGCATCCTTCCCTGAGTCCATGCTTAGTCCAGGGGAGTCTTTTCCTTCACGGTGTCCCCACCGCCTGGGCTTCATCCGCAGTGGGTCTGCTGGTCGGGCGGCTCAACGTTAAGCTGTACACGTTGGTCAGGAAGGTCTCCCAGCTTTCCCGAAGAGCACGATTTACCTGCTGCGGAGGGGCAGGGAGCAAAGAAGGAGAGTTAGAGGGTGGAGGTCTTCAAATCTGGATACGTTATCTAGCCCTGCATCGGGCAGCCAGATGGGAGGTGGCTTGTGGGGAGGCCCAGCTGCTTCCTTACAAAGTCTGGCCAAGAAGAAAAAGCTATGCCAGGAAATTAAAGGCCCTGTTTTACAGTCACCTTGTAGTCTATTCATTTCATAACATTTCTATACCTCTCTATTGCAAGGGGGACGACAACACAAAGTAATTTAAAGAATAAAATAATGCAATCGTCAATAAAAAACAATCTGTATAAAACATTCAGAAAATAGTTAAAATCAAAGGAAAGCTAAAACCACACGTCAGCATTCTATGTATCTGGGCAGGCTAGACTACACAAAAACAAAACAACAATTTATTATTTATACCCTGCCCATCCGGTGGGTTTCCCCAGCCACACTGCTAAAATGTTTCTATCAGGCGCCAAACAGGATACAGAGAAGGCCCCTGCCTGATGTCAATAGTCAGTGAGTTCCAATGACTGGGTACTGCTACACTAAAGGATAAATTCCTTTTTTAAAAAAAAAAAATTATTACCTTTTCCAACAATTTAAACACTACAAAAAATAAAAACCATACAATACAATACAATACAATACAATACAATACAATACAATACAATACAATACAATACAATACAAAAAAACCCAAAAAAACCACTACATTACACTAACAAAACACTAACATTAAACTAACAAAACAAAACAAACACAGTTTCAAATAATTTCAATATCTTATCTTTCATTCACTTATTTCCGCGACCTCCTCACACCTCCCTTTTTATATTCCACTTCTATTAATTTTAAGGATAAATTCCTTAAAAACGCTGGACGAGTATTATGTAACGCCTGCATCAGTGCTGGTTCCGCCTGTTGAAGCAGCCGAGTGGGTGCATATGGGGCATGACAATCTGAGAGAAACTGGTCCCAAGTTCTTAAGGGCTTTATATACAAATAGCTGCACCTGGTAGCACATCGGCAACCAGTGCAGGTCTCTGATCCCAGATATTACATGCTGGCAGGGTCTCACTCTGGTCAGCAATTGTGCTGTAGCATTCTGCACCAACTGCAGCTTCTGGATCAAATGCAAGGGAAGCGCCCCACATTGCTCCAGCGCATGTGGGTGTGTTACGTGTCTGAAAAGACAACCTCTTGCCTGCAGGAAGTAGTGTTTTTAACCACCGTGGGGTGTTTTTTCTGCACTCTGCTGGCCCTAAAAGAGCTACTGATGATAGATATGTGGACTTCATGTGTCAATCTTGTGTCTGATTGAGATTTCCCTCCCTGCCTCCCATAGAGCTGGGCAATGTTATTGTCCGAAACAGGTTTGAAGTCCAAATCATATCGGTTTCATGATCTTTTCGCTGTGCTTAGCTGGTCATATATTCCGATATCGCCCAGCCCTACACTCCCAGTTCCTGGGAAGCACTTTTCAGAGCCAAGTTCTTCAGCTCAGTTAAGAGGCCTTTCTCTGGAAGAGGAGGGGCTGCAGCTCAGCATCGCCCTGGGATGCAGAAGGTCCTGAGTTCAATCCCTAATGGTGTCTCCAGGTAGTGCTGAGGCATCTAATCATAAGCCTGCATTTTTATTAAAGCTTATATGTTTAATCAGGGCCTGTATCTTAAAAGACCAGTCTTAGAAGACCAGTTGCCTAAAAAACCTTGGCAAGATATTTTTACTCCTAGACAAGGGGCCCCCCTGATTTATAGCAGAAAACAATTCTCAAAGTCGTAAAAAGGGAATTACAGGCTGACAGCCAAGGTTACACTGACCCTACAAATTAAGGGTGGATAAATAGTAAAATGAGCCATATCTTCTTCCTAAGGTTAAAAAGGGTCAAGAGCAGTGAAAAAGCATCTAGCTGGTAGAAAGAGAACATTTTGGGAAATCTTTTCTAAAGCTGTTTGTTTCTTAAACTAAGATCCTTTTAAGATTTCTTTTCCTTTTAAAAGGTTGTTTATGTATTAAATATATTAGCTTAAATATAATTATGCAAAGGATTTAAGAAATGCTAGATTCTTATTTCATATAGTTGGAAGAGATCACAGGGGCCATCAGCCATCAGCCCCCCCCCCTTGCCAGACAGGAGACGCCATCGAGCACTCCTGATATATGGTTGTCAGGCCTTTTGTTTAGAAACCTTCAAATGAAGGAGATCTCAATGTTGATGTGAACTCAAAATCCTTGACATATGCATAAGATAAAAATTCAAGATTAATTATCTGTTTTGGAAGGCAATAGGGCAAGGAGGGCAAGAGGTGAGCTGGTAATTAAGATTCCTTGTTGAGACACATGTAAGATATATTACTACTTATTTGTCATTTATAGATAGAAGAATATATAGCTTTTTGATTTCCATAAAAGGGCAAGAAGGAAATGGGTGTATCTTTTGTGATTGGCTCTAGCAAACAGCCAATAGGAATTTCAACCAGGCTGATTGGACAGAGGCAGCCACAGGAGGAGCAAGGGGGCTGGATTAAGGAAATATAAGTGCTGGCCAGAATGGCAAGAGGCCAGGCCAGAGCTTGGTAACCATATACCACTGTGCCTCATAATTATTTGTCTGACAAATAAATTACTATTTTAATTTCTCTATTGCTGCGTTGAATATTTCATTCCAGCTAAGCGTTAACCACAAGCAGGGTGCTACATTTTATGGTGCCTCTGTGACTCGGATAAGTGGTCTGCTGGAACGCAGCCCCTTCGCCCTACTGGGCAGGGTACAAGAGAGAGGACCTCTAAACTGCTTACCCAGCGCGCACTGGAAAATTTTTCCAGGGGAACGCAGAAGACTCGTCTGTCTGATACCCTGCTCACTGGCGGCGACGGACCGGGGGGAACCAGCCAAGGGTAAGTGCACAAAGGGGTTTTGGCCCTCCAATTAATTGGGAGGAAGAGAAGTCTTGATCAAACTTCTGCGTCTCAGTAAGGGGGAACTGAGTACGCTAGGTGGCTGGGTACATCAGATGGTGATCTGGTGTAGGGAAAGGTTGGGAGGTAGAGTGTGGTGAAGTATCCAGCGCATTGTATGTGTGAGAAAGTACAGAGCAATTTGTAGCTGACCTGAGTGTGGAGTGAGTAGTACTTTGGTTCCCAGTGAGGCGACTCCATCTGGGCAAGGAATCTCACAAAGCGTGTGTATGTGTGACTGAGTGGATACTTCACAGGGCCATACAATGGGAGTTGGGGGTTCAAAGGGGGGAAATACACCTCTTGAATGTATGTTAAATAATTTTAAGAAAGCCTTCTCAGGGGCATATGGAGTCAAAATGACGCCAGAGCGCTTGAGAACGTTATGTGAATTAGAATGGCCGAAATACAATACTGGATGGCCATCTCAGGGAACCTTTGATATAAATTTAGTAAGCAAACTTTGGTCTGATATCACCAAAGAAACTGGAGGGTGCCCAGAACAATTTTCATATATAGATTCTTGGCTGAGCACATTAAATAAAAATCCTCCATGGATAAGGGAATGCAAAGTCAAACGATGCAAATTATTGGCTGTAAAAGCCGAAGCTAGGAAAGGAATCTTGCCAAATAAACTCAAACCCATTTTTGAGGGACCAGAGGAAGAGGTGCTTCCACCTCCACCCTATGCTCCACATCGAAGGGAGCCTAATCCAAACACTCCACCAGTTGTAACTCCAAGGCAAGAAACTGGAATGAATAATGGGGGTGGAGTCACAGAGCTTGATTCCTTGATAGATTATGATAAATATCTTCAGGAGGCATTGGAGTCCTATAATAAAGCCCAAGCAGAAGTGGTTATTCCACCTGTGACTCCTAATAGACCTCCATCTACAGTCTCCTTTAGTGGAACAACTGATTGCCTACCCCAAACCCCTGTACATCCAAGTCCTAGAGAAATATTACAGAAGTTACAGGGAGACCTTGATCGGTCAGCAAGCAATACAGCCAGGCGTATAAAGCTGCTAAAAGAACGCCTTGGGACAAATACTATCCCCTATGATTTGAGGCCCCTAGAGCAAAGTGAAGAAAAAGGTCACGTAGTAGCCCCTCTTAGAAGAGTATTTGATGCACTTGAGGAGCCTGTGCTGGTTAACGGGCAACCCGGACCACGGCCACCTCGAACTTCGACCCTGCAATATATTCCATTCACGACTACGGATCTGATGAATTGGAAAACACACACCCCATCTTTCGCAGAAAAACCTCAGGCTATGATGGACTTGGTGACTTCAATAGTAAATACTCATAGTCCTACTTGGACAGATTGTCGCCAGCTCCTAAATACTCTTTTCACCACTGAGGAAAGGAGAGACATAATTGAAAAGGCACAGATATATTTGCGTGAGCAGGCCAGAGTGGGAAATATTTTTAATATTGATCGTCATCTTCAGGACAACTTTCCCTTGGAAGATCCTAATTGGGATCCAAACAATGCAATTCACCTGGCCAGACTTACCACCTACCGCCAGACACTTGTGCAAGGTATCCGCAGGGCATGCCAGAAGCCCACTAATATGTCTAAAGTCTCAGAAGTAGAACAGAAACCAAATGAGAGTCCGGGAGACTTTTTAGAGAGGCTGCAGGAAGCCTATCGTATATGGACTCCTTTTGACCCTGAAGCCCCTGAAAACAGCAGAATGATTACTGCTACATTTGTGGCCCAGTGCGCTTCTGACATTCGTAAGAAAATTCAGAAATCAGAAGGATGGGAAGGGATGCTGATGAGCCAAATTATGGCCATTGCACGCCGAGTTTATCGGAATAGGGTTGAGGCTGAGAAACAAGAGAAGAAGAAGTGGCAGAAGGAAAAGATGGTAATGCTAGCCACAGCAGTGAAGCAAGACTACCGCCCCTTAAATGGAGGGAGAGGACGGGGAAAGAATCCACCACTGGGAAGGAATCAATGTGCAAATTGCAAGAAGGAGGGTCACTGGAAGCGGGAGTGTCCTGAACCCTTGAGGTTGGAAGAAGTACGCCCAGGTCCAGGCCCAGGCCCAGGCTCCGGCCCAAGAAACCAGGGACGGGGACGGGGAATGATCCGAGATGGAAGATATCAGAGACCTGGACAAGGACGGAGTAGAGACAATTTCATTGGACTGGCAGAAGAGGATTTTACCCAAGACTAGGAACGACCAGACTCCATAAAGTTAGGCTTCCAGGAGCCCACGGTCACGATTCAATTAGGGAGCCATTTAATAGACTTTATGATTGATACTGGGGCTGAATACTCAGTACTCCCAGAACTATTGCAGAAAAAAGCATCCAAAAGTGTAGTCATTAAAAGTGCCACTGGACAGTCAGCTAAGAGATCTTTCCTCCAACCTTTGGAATGCCAGATTGGGGGACATCGTTTAACCCATCAGTTTTTGTATATACCTGAGTGTCCAATACCTCTCTTAGGCAGAGATATGCTGTCCAAATTGCAGGCCCAAATCACCTTCACTCCTCGAGGTCCAGAAATGAAACTGACATCAAAAGCAGCAGGAATAATTACCCTCTCAGTACCTAAGGAACAATCATGGCGCCTAATGTCAGCCTTGCAAGTCCAACCCACATTAGATACAGAATTAAACAAGCTCCTCCGAACTCTACAGGTGCCACCAGGAGTATGGGCCGAAAATAGCCCACCAGGAATGGCTAAGAATATAGCTCCAATTGTAGTAACCCTAAAACCTATGGCTACCCCTGTATCTGTAAAGCAATATCCCTTACCCCGGCGAGCAGCAGAGGGCATCCAGAAACATTTGGACCGCCTATTAAAATATGGTCTGCTTAAGCCCTGCCAATCAGAATGGAACACACCCCTTTTGCCTGTTCGAAAACCTGGGACAGATGAATACAGGCCAGTACAGGACTTGAGGCTCGTAAACCAGGCTATCGAGACGTTGCACCCAAATGTACCAAACCCATATACCTTGCTGAGTTTGATCCCACCAGAAGCAACATTTTTTACTGTATTGGACTTGAAAGATGCATTCTTCTGTTGCCGGCTGGCACCACAGAGCCAACCTATATTTGCCTTCCAGTGGGAAGACCCTTTGACAGGAACAAAAGGCCAGCTAACCTGGACAAGATTGCCCCAGGGATTCAAAAATTCCCCAACTTTATTTGGCACTGCCTTGGCGAAGGATCTAACAAGTTACCCCTCAATACCGGGAGAAAAGGTGGTTCTGCAATATGTGGATGATCTTATACTAGCGGCAAAGGATTTTGATACCTGTAAAGAAGGGACAGAGGAACTGCTCCACTTGCTCTGGGAAGCTGGCTACCGAGTTTCCCAGAAAAAGGCACAGTTATGTTTAGAAAAGGTCAAATATTTGGGCTTTGACATCTCACACCAACGAGCATTGAGACCAGAGAGGAAAGAAGCTATTTGCCTTATCAAGGAACCTACCACAAGAAAACAACTTAGAGGATTCCTGGGAACAGCAGGGTTTTGTAGACTATGGATACCTGATTTCAGCAGTCTGGCCAAGCCCTTACATGAAAGCACTCGAGGTGCAGAAAAGGACCCATTTGTATGGGGACCTGAGCAGAAACAAGCCTTTTTAGTTATCAAACAACGACTTATGGAGGCCCCAGCCCTTGGATTGCCTAATTCGGAAAAACCCTTTCAGCTGTATGTACATGAACAGAATGGGATTGCAGCGGCAGTCCTGACCCAGAGATTAGGAAGTTGGAACCGTCCAGTAGCTTATTTGTCTAAACAATTGGACTCAGTAGCAAAAGGATGGCCTCCATGCCTAAGGGCAGTAGCGGCCACTGCAAGCCTTGTCAAAGAAGCTGATAAATTTACCTTTGGCCAGACGATGTATGTGAATGTACCTCATGCTGTTCTGACACTCATGGAATATAAGGGTAGTTATTGGCTAACGAACCCAAGGATGGCTAGATACCAAGGCCTATTGTGTGAAAATCCCAGAATTCATCTACGAGTAGTGAATATGCTCAATCCAGCGACTTTGCTGCCCCTACCAGAGGTAGATGATGAAGAATCACATGATTGTCTCCAAATAATGGATGAAGTTTATTCCAGTAGACCCGATCTGAAAGATGAGCCATTGAAAAATCCAGATGTTGTATATTATACTGATGGTAGCAGTTACCTGCATGAAGGTGCCAGACGAGCAGGATATGCTGTGGTCACTAATGAGGAAGTTGTGGAAGCTGAAGCTTTGCCTGCTGGCACCTCAGCACAAAAAGCTGAACTTATAGGTTTAACTAGAGCTCTGCAATTGGCAGCTGGATGTAAGGCAAACATCTATACTGATTCTAAATATGCCTTCTTAACCCTGCATGCACATGGAGCTCTATGGAAAGAAAGAGGTCTAATCGGAGCCCACGGGAAGGCCTTGAAATATGGACCTGAAGTAGAAATCCTGTTGGAAGCAGTATGGGCTCCAGAACAGATTGCTGTAATGCACTGCAAAGGTCATGGACGAGGAAGGGATCCAATAACCAGAGGAAATCATGCTGCTGATAAAGCAGCCCGAGAGGCAGCCCAAAAGCCTGTGGGAGGATTTATAGCAGCCCTCATACCAGAGGTAGTTCCAGAAGAAGTTAAACCTCACTATACCCCAGAAGAGAGGAAGTGGGCTGAACAGGAAGGAGCGGTTGTGAAGGACAGTTGGATGATCCTGCCGGATAATAGGATTTATGTACCTCATCATCTAGCAGGCACAATTGTAAGAAATTATCATGAATCTACTCACCTTGGCGGTACTGCAACCAGAGAGAGTCTCAGTCGGAAGTTGTATATTATTAATCTATCACAATTAGCAACTTGCATTTCACAGAAATGTGTTCTTTGTGCTAAAAACAATCCCAGGCAGGGACCGGTACAACCTCCTGGAATTCAGCATGTGGGATACGTCCCCATGGAAAGCCTAATTGTGGACTTCACAGAGTTGGTCCCTTCTAAGGGATTCAAGTATCTCCTTGTGTTTGTAGATACTCTTACCGGATGGGTTGAAGCTTTTCCCACCCGAACTGAAAAGGCATGAGAGGTAACTAAGAGACTCCTCACTGAATTGATCCCGAGGTTTGGATTACCTAGATGCATTGGAAGTGATAATGGGCCAGCATTCATTGATCAAGTAGTACAAGAAGTATGTCGAGTCCTACAAGTGAAATGGAGACTGCATGCAGCATATAGGCCTCAGAGTTCAGGGAAAACTGAAAGAATGAATCGGACTCTGAAAACCCAATTGGCAAAATTAACCCAGGAAATGGGATTGGGATGGGTAGATGTGTTACCCATAACACTGTTTCGTGTTCGGTGTGCACCCACAAAAAGACTTAAGTTGTCACCTTTTGAGCTCCTGTATGGGAGGCCACCCTCCTTTGTTCAGGATATTCCAGCTGACCTTAAACAAATAGGAGACCATGTGACACAGGAACAAGTGCAATCTCTCTCCCGTGTTTTTGTTTCTCTTAACAGGTGGGCCCTCGAGCGCACGCCGTGCAGCATTGCCGAGCCGATTCATCAGTTCCAGGCTGGCGATAGCGTATGGGTGAAAGAGTGGAAACGCGATCCACTTGCACCTAAGTGGCGTGGACCTTACACCGTCTTGCTCTCTACTCCAACAGCGGTGAAGGTAGCTGAGGTGACCCCCTGGATTCATCACTCTCGTTTGAAGAAGTCCGAAGGCAGTTGGACGTGCAAAGGTGACCCCTCTAATCCTTTAAAACTGACTCTCTCCAAAAACCCCTGTATCTAGCCCTACCGGGAACGGGCTAGGTCACGGGCAACATTAGACGACCGGCCTGCTGCAGCCACAACCTGGAAGCTGGCTGACCTGCGCACGCCTGAAGCTTGAGGAGCGTCTGAACCAGTGACTGTGGACGGGAAGATTCTCTTATACAATTGATTGACTGCCCCCTTGTGGAACAATTATAAGGGATATTACTCATTGGGGATCCTCGGGATATATGTTTTGGTCTTGGTGGTTCCCCATTTCTGTCACTGGGGGAATTATATTGGGGCTAATATTTATTTGCTGTCACAATAAGGTAATTTTTTGTGGAAGGAATGCATATGCTAGACATCAACATGATTTTATTATTAATCCTGATCCCTTGGGAAGGGGAAGGGTCCTTGAATCTGACCAAATTTGCTAAATATGGATTCCGCCATGACCACAATATGTGGGTAGGCTTAGCTGAGATGGTAGCCAATGTTGCAAATAGGACTAATTGCCTTGTTTGCTCTCTTGGGCCAGATGATTCAGAGGGAGGTATGCCCTTATTACCGATACCATTAAATGCCATTGGTATGGTAAGCGAAATGCCACACCAAACAGAAGTACAGAATTTCCCCGGATGGAACTCAACTAAACCAATACGAGTTATACCTGTGCAAGGGGAATTCTGTGTGCATAAATCATCAGATGCAGCTGATCCTACCATGATAGGCTCTTCTCATTGCCACTATACTTGGGATTATATTAAGAATAGTCAAACCTGGGCAAACGGTACTACGTATCGAACTCGGAATACCTTGCCCTGTGCACCTCCTTTTATTCATGCATGGAAAATGGTATGGAACATAACTGTGACAGAAGAAGGCAATCTAACATACTGCACTGTGAACTCTCTACCCCTTTTGATATTTCGCCTTCTGCACTCCACGTACCAAAAACCTCAGACCCGATGGTTGTGGTGGATATGTGGAGAATGGGCATACAAGAAACTCCCTTCCAAATGGAGTGGGACTTGTTTCTTGGGATGGGTATTACCACCAATGTGGATTATGCCCACTAGTTCGGCCAAGCGTACACGAAGAAACGCTGACATTTCTCATATAGCAGGAGGAAGTACCCAAAGTTGGAGCGGTACTGATGATTGGCCACCAGAGCGCATTATAGCCTATTATGATCCTGCCTCATGGAATCCTGGTGAGCTCATACAAGGGGCACGGGATCCTATTTATAATCTAAACAGAATAATTCGATTGCAAGCAGTAGTGGAACTTGTAACCAATGCAACGGCCCAGAGTTTGAGACTTATTGCACAACAGTTGGATGAAAGTAGAGCCGCCATTTTGCAGCTGAAAATGGGAATGGATTATGTACTTGCCAGGCAGGGAGGCCTATGTGGAGTCTTGAACTTGACAGGGAATGCCTGTTGCTTCAACATTTCTGATAATGGTGAGGCAATCCGTGTGTTGGCCACAAAGATGGAGAATATAGCACATGTCCCAGTACAAACATGGGAAGGATGGGATATGGGATGGCTCACCAATTGGTTACCTAATGTCGCAGGACTCAAAGGGATACTATTGTCTTGCTTGTTTTTCTTGACAGTAGTAATAATGGTTTTATGTATGGTGCCATGTATCATTTCATGTTTTAGAAGTACAATTAGCAAGATGATTTCAAATGAAACTCTACCTCATATCATGGCCCTATACAGAGCTTTACCTCAGGAATATGATGAAGGTCAAGCTATCAAGGACACTTGGGATGAAGGTCCTTGAGCTTGAAAGGGGGGAATGAGGCATCTAATCATAAGCCTGCATTTTTATTAAAGCTTATATGTTTAATCAGGGCCTGTATCTTAAAAGACCAGTCTTAGAAGACCAGTTGCCTAAAAAACCTTGGCAAGATATTTTTACTCCTAGACAAGGGGCCCCCCTGATTTATAGCAGAAAACAATTCTCAAAGTCGTAAAAAGGGAATTACAGGCTGACAGCCAAGGTTACACTGACCCTACAAATTAAGGGTGGATAAATAGTAAAATGAGCCATATCTTCTTCCTAAGGTTAAAAAAGGTCAAGAGCAGTGAAAAAGCATCTAGCTGGTAGAAAGAGAACATTTTGGGAAATCTTTTCTAAAGCTGTTTGTTTCTTAAACTAAGATCCTTTTAAGATTTCTTTTCCTTTTAAAAGGTTGTTTATGTATTAAATATATTAGCTTAAATATAATTATGCAAAGGATTTAAGAAATGCTAGATTCTTATTTCATATAGTTGGAAGAGATCACAGGGGCCATCAGCCATCAGCCCCCCCCCCCTGCCAGACAGGAGACGCCATCGAGCACTCCTGATATATGGTTGTCAGGCCTTTTGTTTAGAAACCTTCAAATGAAGGAGATCTCAATGTTGATGTGAACTCAAAATCCTTGACATATGCATAAGATAAAAATTCAAGATTAATTATCTGTTTTGGAAGGCAATAGGGCAAGGAGGGCAAGAGGTGAGCTGGTAATTAAGATTCCTTGTTGAGACACATGTAAGATATATTACTACTTATTTGTCATTTATAGATAGAAGAATATATAGCTTTTTGATTTCCATAAAAGGGCAAGAAAGAAATGGGTGTATCTTTTGTGATTGGCTCTAGCAAACAGCCAATAGGAATTTCAACCAGGCTGATTGGACAGAGGCAGCCACAGGAGGAGCAAGGGGGCTGGATTAAGGAAATATAAGTGCTGGCCAGAATGGCAAGAGGCCAGGCCAGAGCTTGGTAACCATATACCACTGTGCCTCATATTTATTTGTCTGACAAATAAATTACTATTTTAATTTCTCTATTGCTGCGTTGAATATTTCATTCCAGCTAAGCGTTAACCACAAGCAGGGTGCTACAGTGCTAGGGATGTCCCCTGCCTGAAACCATGGAGAGCTGCTGTTGCCAGCCAGAGTGGGCAATAGCAAGCTAGATGGATGAATAGACAGGCCCCGTTCCTATATCTTGCTCTGCTGGAATTAGCTTGTTCAGGGTGGACAGTGGCTCCCGGAGGAAGACAGCAACATCTTTCTGGAAAATGGTTCTTAAATAAATAAAAAAATATTCATAACCACATTCACCCTGTTCCCAGAGTGGTTTGGCAAAATCACTGCCCAGGTGAGGCTCTTGGCTTGTGCCTTGATGCACCAGAACCCTCAGAAATAAGAGATGTTAAAAGCCTGAAGCTTTCAAACACCAGACTGTGTTAGGATACACCCAGACTTCCATTTGTCATGCCACATTTCAGCTGGAAATGTTGCTCCTGTTTCAGTGGTACGGAGTGGGTTTTCCCAGGGACAAAGAGGAGGCACAGGAGGAGAGTAACACTTCTTGAATCTGTGCTTTTCAGGCTGTTTACACACTATGCCTTTAAACCACATTCAAAACACATTGTTTCACTCAAAGAATTATGGGCGCTGTAGTTCCTTAAGCGTTGCTGGAAACTGTAATTCTGTGACGGGTAGAACTACAGGGCCCAGAATTCTTTGAGAGAAGGTAGGGTTTTCAAAGTTCTTTAAAACTATAGTATGCATACCTTGACTCTCCTAGGCAGGCAGCTCAAGAAGAGTTCCCAGGTTTCTTTTTGCGCAGTGCCCTCTAGTGGGCCAGTCCGGAAGATGGAAAAAGCTCCGTTAGCTCCTGGGCCCTTGCATGCAAAAGCAGCACAGAGTCTGGTGGAATGTGCGACACAGTTTTCACCCCATGCCACGGAAAGCTTCCCCTGATGGATTTCTGCACATCAAGCTGCTGGCATAGGCACAAGGGCTGCTATGCTTGTTTTACTGTTGGCAGTGCTAAATGCATTGAGGCCACATTCACACCATCCATTAAAAGCAGTTTAATCAGTCATTGATTCCAACCACTCCCCACCCAAAAATATATATCCTGGGAGATGTAGTTGGCTGATGGTGCAGCGAGTTGTTAGGGGACACCCTCTTCCCCTCAAAGAGCTACAATTCCCAGAGGTCCCCGTGAACTGAGGGGAATAGGGGTCTCCTAATGACAGCCAACTTGAATATTAGGGGGATGGGTAATAATAATAATATTTTTTTATTTATACCCCGCCTCCCCGGTTCAAAAACCGGGCTCAGAGCAGCTAGCAACAAATTTAGAACACTTAATTATAAAAACAGCATAAAATACAGTATAAAAACATGAACAACAATAAAATTCAAAATTCAAAAATCAATTTAGGGGAAATAAGCATTAAATAATCCCCAGGGCTAGCTGGTTGAATTGGTCCTACTTGGGCCAGCAGGAGGCCAGAGGAGAATTAGCTGTGGGGTCTCAGAGCAGGTGATCTTCATAAAAGGGGTAAGCCACGCCCTGCATAATTGGTCACATGACACCATTTGAATGGCAATGGCCATCAACTGGGGAGGGAGCGACCCCCCCTCAAATATTTTATGCCCCCCTGAAGATCCCTTGGCCCCTAGGAGTTAGCTCCTATGCTTTTAGCACCCTTAACAAACCATAGCTCCCATCAAAGAAAAAAGATATGTATTTTTATGTATTGTTTTGCTTTTTTTGTTTGTTTAATTGGGTGTTTTTCTGCTGTTATTTTTTTATTACTCATGTAACCTTTAAAATTTTAATAAAAATCTATCAAAAAACAAAAAAACACCAAAAACAAACCATAGCTCCCAGAGTTTAAAGCAGCACCATGGTGCTTTAAATGTAGGGTGTGAATGTGGCCTTTGAATCCTTGCCCTCTGCCCTAACCAATGGAGCAGACTCCTCCTCAGCGCAGGCTCAAAGTTTCTGAGGGCCATGCGCAAGACACCGTCCATGGGGCTTCCACCTGACCATGCTGCCTCTTGGTGCCAGGCCGACTCCTCACATTTTCTCACCTGTTTACATTTCTTCATCCTGCCGCCTGCTTTGCCATGGGCCTCCCCAATGAGCATCTGCCCGTCGCCAGGGCCAAGGGAGTGGGCTGCTTCTCCCATCGTCACGGCCTCCTCTCCCCTGGCCTTCCGCACCCTCAGACTCGTGGCTCTCCTCCCCCAGCTCCAGGCAGGTTTCGGCTGGGCCTCTTCCTTGTTCTTGGGGACCAGGCCGTGCCCCCCGAGGGCAGCGCCTCCAGACCGCCTGGTGGGATCTGCCTCCTCCAGGTGGTCCCATAAGCTCCCAGAGGCAGGATCCAGGAGGCTGGGGGAGTTGGACCCCCGCAAGGAGCAGGCCCTCCGGAACGTCTTACTGTTGGTCATGCCTGGGTGTGACTTCTGGAGCCGGCGCTGCCAATCTGGTACAGCTGATGTTCTGTTGCAAGCTGGTCTGCTGAGCGCGTGCTTTTTCCTTCCTCTTTTGCAGGGTGATTCACCCTCGGGTGAGGGAGAGGAGGAGCTTCCTGCTGCTAACCCGAACCCATCGCTTTGGACTTTCTGTGCAAGCTCTCTTATCTGGTTCCAGACCCACCCACCCCCAGCAGCAAGAAAATGAGAACAAAACTCCCCACTCCTCAGTGATATCTCTGTGGGTGCAAAGGTCAGCATGGACCTGTGATGATACACACCACAGGGCAAAGAGCAAAGAGGTGACATGCTGGCTCATGAAATTAGGTCTGGTATGGAGAAAGTGGATCAGCAAAATTTTATCTTTCTCCCTCCCTCCTATCACTAGAACCTGTGGACATCCAGTGGAGAAGAATGTTGGAAGATTCAGGGCAGAGAAAAGAAAGGGTAGCACATAGTTAAACTATGGAACTCACTGCCACAGGAGGCAAGGATGGCCACCATGGATGGCTTTAAAAGAGATAAAGGCCATCGATGACTACTAGCCACATGGGCTATGTTCTCACTCTACGCCCAAAGGCAGGAATGCCTCTGGAAACCAGAGCAGAGTCGAGTTTTCTTGCGCATGCTGGTTTTCCACAGGTCTCTTGTTACCGCTGTGAGAACAAGATGTCAGACTAGATGGGCCCTTGGCCTAATCCAGCAGAGCTCTTGTGTTCCTAAGTTGTCCTTGTTGTTTGTACTTTTTATTTTACATATAATATTTTTTTAAAAAATAATAATGCAGCTCTCTGACCGGGTGCTCCTGGTAAAATATCAAACTCTTTAGTGTGGTGAATCAAGCATATCTTAATAAAATGGCCCTCTGTTACCTACAGGATCAAAAGACACCCAGTGGAGAAGAATGGCCTCTGAAGCAAAGAAGCTAGGGCTTTGTACCCTCATCAAATGGCTTCTCCTTAACCAGTAAGACCAGGAAGAATGGGTGAGGCCTGGCCCACGGTGGACGCAGCAGCCAGTTCTGCTTCTTTTCCTGTCCACAACGGATCAGCTGGATGGGGTACCAACACTTTGAGCCAGGAGGGAGGGACAAAGGAAGGAAACGTTTCCGCTTGACTTGAGTCAAAGTCACAAGGAGCTAATGAGAGAGGCGATGCAGGAAGTGTGTGTGGTCATTGTGACCAGCTCAGTCCTAGAATTCTGGTGTCAAGAGAGAGGGGAAAAATGTTAATCACAAAGCTTTCTAGCCTTCTGCCACTGCGACAGTGCCTGACTGTGCTCTACATCAGTTTCCTATTTTCCAGCTCCCTTCAAGTAACGTGTCAGATCTTCTCCTCTCTTCCAGGTATACAAACCTATCACACCCACATATTAAAATAAATGAAGGAGGCTTTTGCCCTACTTGGCCCTAGCAAGAGTTGCAGGGGTGGGGATGGGAATAATTCCAGTGTGGTGTAGTGGTTAAGAGCGGTAGTCTCGTAATCTGGGGAACCGGGTTCGCCTCTCCTCTCCTCCACATGCAGCTGCTGGGTGACCTTGGGCCAGTCACACTTCTTTGAAGTCTCTCAGCCCCACTCACCTCACAGAGTGTTTGTTGTGGGGGAGGAAGGGAAAGGAGAATGTTAGCCGCTTTGAGACTCCTGAAGGGGAGTGAAAGGCAGGATATCAAATCCAAAACAAAACAAATGGTGCTTCCAGAACTAAAAAAAAGCCCAGAGACACCCCCCCCGCCCCAGTGTCAGCTTTTTGCTTACCTTCCTCTAATTCTTAATTTTTTAAAAAAATGTAATAGCAACATTGCAAATGAATAACAATGATTAGGGTTATTAACAACTATTATAGAATGTTGAGGTGCCAGTTTATTGCTAATTTTAATTTTTTTTAGGTTTTAAATCAGTATTTTAAATGTTTTTGCTGAAAATTTAATCGTTCTTTTTGTAAAATACTTTTTTTTAACAGGCCGGAGTACGTATATCACATTTTATGAAATAAATAAAACCTCGAGCATTCCACGTGCAGCACCTGCCACGTCTAGTGTCACGTGCATCCAGTCTTCGCTATAAACCCCTTAGAGGACTAAGCTCTGGCAGCCAATCAGCGACCACAGCTCAAGCTCATCCTCTTTCGTCAATCTGCGCTTGCATTCCAGCAATAGGAGGAGAAGGAGCCTCCAGGTGGCGGCGAGAGGGCGGAGACGCAACCAATGGAAAGTCTGGGATCAACGGGGCAGGCAGTACGCTCGGAGGGACGCTTTGCGGAGGAGACTGGCGTGGCGTAGAGCCAGTAGGAGCAACGCGAGGAGGCGGACGGGACGACAGCCAATGAGGAGGCGCGCAGAGGCCGGGTAGGCGTGGCACGCGGCGCGAAGGCGCCAGGCTTGAAACTGCGCGTGAGTGACAGGAGGGAGGCGGGGGTCAAACAGTAGGCGGGGCCGTCGCGGGGAGGGCCACAGAGGCGTCTCCGGCGGCAGCCAATGGGAGGCCAGAGAGGACCTAGGCGGCCAATCGCAAGCGAGATGGGCGGGGTTGCGGCTGGCCCGGTGAGGAAGCGGAGCCAGGCGGCGCCTGGCAAGGAGGCGAGAAGCAGCGAGCGGGGAAGGCAGCGCGGCGGCGGCGAACAGAGCGGGTGGCGGTGAGTACCGACGGTAGGCGGCGATGAAGGCAACGGCGGAGGCTGGCTGGGAGTCACGTGACAGCTGCGTATCCCTGACGTCACGGCCGACTCCCGTGATGTCACTGACGCTCTCCCTTCCACCGCATTGGGCCCTCCCCTCCCCCACCGCAGCATTCCTTCATAGGGTCTTTCTCCTTGTTTTGCTCAGTTTGCTTCCTCCTCCTCCCTTTCGTTTCTTCCCTCGGAGGGTCCTTTTTGACCCAAGTTGGGCGTTTAATTCCCCCGCTCGGGAACCTGCCTCACAGCCCCCAGGCTTAATGCCCCTCTTCCTTCCCACCCGACGTGAACCCTCCCCCACCAGCCTTCTTCCCTTGCTGTTCTTCCTTCCCAATTGAGTGATTAATTGATTTCTCCCACAAAACCAAAACATAACTTGCTTCTGTTTCCCACTGACCTGTTATAAGGACATCAGGAGAGCTTGGCTGCGGCAGGATGAGACCAGAGGTCTATCTAGAACTGCGGCCAGCCCCATGATCTCCACCCCACGCCCCTGTGAAAAGCCCCTCTGAGCAGTGCACATGGACAACAACCTCTCCTCCATTTCTGTTCTCCAGCCACTGGTATTCAAAGGCAAAGGAAATCCTGGCTCCGACCATTGGTCCATCTGGCTCAGAAAGTGGGAAACCTTTATTCTATCCCAGGGTTGTATTCTGTGAGGCACAGCCTTCTGGCACCCTCATGCCAGTGGTGACTGGGGCCAGGGCAAGGTGTGGATCTCTTCTCAGGTTTTACAGACACTTACCTCTCCATCTTCACTTCAGGCAAGCAAGAGACACCATCACAGTTCAAGTGCACTTTTCAGGCAGACAAAAACACTAAAAAAGGGGGGGTAGCCTGAGAGCAGGGCAGTGGAGTAGGGTGTAGCCCTCCACTAATAAAGCTTTATGTAATTTATTTTAGATTCCTAAATGGAGACATAGGAAGGACTTTTTCAAAATTGTAGAAAACACAAACATCAACATAACCTAACATTTGTCCCAGCAAATATATGTTACAATTAAACTCTATCATCTTACCATTGATCTCAGTAGACCAGCCTTTCTCAACCTTGGGTCCCCAGAAGTTGTTGGACTACAACTCCCATCATCCCTAGCTATCAGGACTAGTGGTGAGGGTTGATGAGAGTTGTAGTCCAACATCTGGGAACCTAAGGTTGAGAAAGGCTGGTCTGCTCCACACTGACTTGCAGAGGCTCTACTGTTTTTTCAGATAGAAGCTTTTCTCTAACCTTAATGCTGATTTTCTTTCTCTCAATCTTTTCTGCTCTCGATCTTTTCTTGAGGGTCCTTCGCTCAGTGGGAGAGCAAATGCTTTGCACACAGAAACTCCCAGGTTCCCTTATTGTTGAGTTGGTTTTGTTTCCAGAGCAATTGAGTAACCAGCAACCAAATTTTTAAAACAGTTCTTTAGACAAATTCATGGAGGTTAGGGCAGCCACTTGCTACTAGCTACAATGGCTATGTTTTGCTTCCAGTGTTGGAGACAGTGTGCATCTGAATTCCATTTGCAGGGATTCCCAAGTGGGGTGAGGACAGTCATATGTTGATGGACAAGGAGGGGTGTGGTCCCATTGGGCCTGCAAAGGCAGTGAGGATGTTAAGTGATTGGCCAGTCCATGAAATGTAGATAGAAGGAGCATGTGTGCACCAGTGGTTTGCAGTTTGTGCAGGCAGGCCTGTTGAAGACGAGCCTGCACTTAAAACAACAATCCTTGAAGCTATTTTTTTCCATTATTATTGTTCTTTTTGGCATTTTTATCCTACTCAACAGCCAAATAAGGCTCCCAGAGTGTCTTAGAATGAGAGGACAGTCTCTGCCCTGAAGCTATCTAAGGGGGCTTCCATTGTCACTATTTTTAGGTGGGTTTCAGTTACACACTGGCACACTCAGGTTCTGCAGTTGTAGTGGATTGAGCGTTGTTTCCACAAAAGATCAGACGTCTTGCAATAAGTGATGAAGCCGGGGTGGTGGTGGAAATCATTGCAAAGTGGGTGAGTAACGCTTGCTTTGATGCAGCACTATCTAACCTCCCCACAAATTAATCAGAATGATACTCAGCGTAATCTAATCTCCCTGCAGATTGATCGGTATGAATGCTCAGTAAACAGAATGTCTGGAAGTGCCCTGCTAGTCATGACACAAAAGGAAAAGGGTTTGGGAGGGAGGAGGAAAAACCTAGCACAGGTTTTTCCTGTAAACAGCAGGAAAGGAAGAGCTTGGAGAGACAGAGGCCAAAGTTTCTAGTCTTTTAATTTTTATAATTTTGTTGTGCACTACCTTGAGGGGCAAATGGACAAGTGAGATGAAACACTGATAAAAAGCAATGCCACTATCAAGTTCAACATGGCTGCCACATGCTTCTGTTCAGATTTCGGTGCTCCCTACTTTCCCTGTTTCGTAAGAACTGGGTGGTCTCAGGGTGAGGTTATTCTTACTGATTTGCCTGCATCTTTGGCCTGAAATTTTGTCCAGACACCCTCCTCCCCTTTGGCCCTGGGTGGAAGGGTCCTAGCGGGGGACATCCTCCCAGCCCCCTTTCCAGCAGGAACACATTGTCCAAGTGTAGCGGAACTCACATTTCCCAGCCAACTGCTGGCACAGCCAGGCTTTTCTCAAGTCTGTGCACGAAAAGCAGCCTGACGGCAATACTTCTTTTGGAGAGATGTTCCTTCCCATCCTGGCTTGCAAGCCAAAGCTTGTGAGAAAACGGTGCCTCCAGGAAAACAAAGACATAGGAACGTGTAATCTATTATGTGGGTTCTGAATGAGAACCTCTGTTTTTACCTTTTTTCCTTTTTTTAAAAAAAAAATAATCCTCTGGAGAATGCTGTGGCTCAGTGGAAGGTGTATCTGCTTTGCACGCACAAGGTCCCAGGTCCAATCCCTGGTGTCTGCAGGTAGGACTGGGGGAGTTATGTCCCTGAAATCCTAGAGAGCCTCTGCCATTCAGTGTAGGCAGTGTTGGTCTAACTCAATATAAGGCCAGGTAGACCTGGAAGCACACAGGAAGTGTCTGATGAAGGAGGTGAAACCAGCGGAGGTAATGAGGCAGGGTTTGGTCTGAAGCCACAGGAGGCCACCACCATGCTGGGTCTTGGAGGGGTGGCCGCTTGTCAGCATAGCATGTACTTAAACCACGCAACTCGCTTCCGCAGGAGGCAGAGATATCTGCCAAGTTGGATGCCTTTAAAAGAGGAATGGGCAAATTCGTGGAGGAGAAGGCTATCAATGGCTACAAGCCACGATGGCACTGCTCTGCCTCAACAGGCAGAGCAGCAGTGCTCCCAAATACCAGTAGCTGGAAGTCACAGGAAGGGAGAGTTGCTCTTATGCTTGGGTCCTGCTTTTGCATTTCCCATTGGGGTATCTGGTTGGCCACAGTGAGAACATCCAGCAAGCTGTTTGTATAATATTCTGATGCAGATGTGATTATTAATAATCATTCTAGCGTAGTCATTCCTAAGCCTTTGCATGACCAGGGTCTTGTGAGAACAGGATGCTGGACTAGATGGGACATTGGCTTGCTCTGGTAGGACTCTTCTTCCCTTCTTCAGTAAGTCCCAGAAATGCAATAATCCAAGCTGGGACAGTTCAGTCGGTGGAGCATGAGACTCTTAATCTCAGGGTTGTGGGTTCGAGTCTCACATGGGGCAAAAGTTTCCTGCATTGCAGGGGATTGGACTAGATGACCCTCACAGTCCCTTCCAACTCTTCAATTCTGTGGGATGCTGGCGCTGTGCTTCTTTAAGGCGATTCGCCCCCAGGAACCCCACTAGTTTTTCCACATTCTTCTTCCCTTCTTTGATGGCAACACTCCAACCGCCAAATGTTTTTCTCCAGGTGTAACAAAAGTGTCCCAATAACTTGCAGCAACCGACAAAGAGATCATATTTTACCTGCCAGTGCTTTCATAGTGTCTGACTGAAAGGCAACAGAAAAAGTTCTTGCCTGCTGGCCGTGACATAACTCAGTCACTGACTTAATCTCAGCTCTTTTCCCTCTGTCCCTGCCCACAGTGGTTCATTTTCTGTGTTTTCTTGGCTGCTAATCTTGTTGTTTGCATGAGTGAACGTGGGGAGAAGTGAAGGGCCTTTGCCCAAGAGCCAACCGAGGAGAGACGTCACCCGGTTGCATCTGGCACGGGAGATGTTTTGCTCTGGAAACCTGGAAGCAGGTGGAGAGTATCCCTTGGACTAGGTTAAACTAGGATGCAGATTACTTGTTTTGGCAGGGGGCATATGGTGTAGCCTTGTGGGATGTTTGCATTTATCCAAAAGTCCCTCAGTGCCCACTTGGGGCTAGTGGGCAGCCGCTGGATTTGTGCTGCAGTCGTGAGTTGCCTGGGGCAACCGGCTGGTGTTTGTTTTGAGAGAGAAAGCTCAGCTACATGAACCTTTGGTCTCATCCAGCAGGGTCGTTCTTAAGTAAGGATTCTAGGCCTAGTGCTGTCTGCCAGGACACTCACGTGATGACACTTTCTCTCTCTCCTCCTCCCTCTTAAAAACCAGATTTTCTGCAAACTTTGGCTTTTCGCCTGCATTCTTGAGTTGCCTGGCTGTGCGCCTGTGGGACCACTTCCCTCCCTTCCACCTCTACGATTGTAAGTTATTGTATAGCAGTGGACCTTCTTGGTGGTGGCGCCCACCCTGTGAAATGCCCTCCCATCAGATGTCAAATAGATAAACAACTATTTGACTTTTAGAAGACCTCTGAAGGCAGCCCTGTTCAGGGAAGCTTTTAATGGTTGATGTTTTATTGTGTTTTCAATATTTTGTTGGGAGCTGCCCAGAGTGGCCGGGGCAACCCAGTCAGATGGGTGGCATACAAATAATAAAATGATGAGGATGTCACCACCCCTCTCTGTCTTCTGCTTGTGCCTTGGATGCCAGTGGTTCTTTAGAAATAAATATTAGTAGGGGTTTTCACATTCTACCCCCAAGACACTCAGCAACCAGTCTTAGATTAAAAAACTTTAGTTAGTGGCCCTGCTGGGCTTGTATGTGTTTTTCTGCCTCCGCACAAGCAAGAGAGCTTGGATTCCACCCCGCTCTCCCCCAGCTTAGCTCCATGCTTGATTATTACAGGAGAATGATTGTGCAAACACACACACACTCCTCCTTTGAAAAACTCGCTTTCAATTGACATTTGTGTAATTTTTCCAGAGAGGGGGAAGGAGCTGTCTCCTGGGTCCTGCTGTCTGACTCTTTGCCAGGGACTGGAGCCCTTCCTATTGGGGCCAGGCTGCTCTGAAAGGGAGCACGTGATGCTTGCTAAACTGGATTTTCTTTTCATGCGGCAAAAGCATGCTTTGGGGAAAGTGTTGCGGGGGGCGGGGGGGGGCGGGCAGCTCTGCGGGGAACCAGCATTGGCAGAAGCCCCATCATTGCAGGCAGAGTTCAGGGCTGCAGTTGAACCAGCTGAAAATTTGATGGGAAAGGAGATGTGGAGATTATTCAGTCCGAACTCTGCATTAATGTGAAGAATAAAAAAGTAAGGGTGTAGGGCTCTGATTCAGGCGGCCTGGTGGCTTCGGTTATAAGGAAGGCTGTGTTGTGGCCTTTCCAGAAGCCCACCGTTGTTCAGCACCCTGTCCCAGCAGCTGGCGAGATGCTCTAGGGAGCTTCCAAACAGAGCAGGAAGTCCTTCTCATCCTGGTTTCCCTTTTCTGCATCTTTTTCCAGGTCTAGAATATCCTCTTCGAGGGGAAGCAAGTTCACATAGTTTGAGGAGCGCTTAGTTAAATTATGGAACTTTCTCCTGCAGGAGGCAATGTTGGCCATCAACTTGGATGCGTCTAAAAGAGGATTAGACCAATTCATGGAAGAGAGGTCTATCAATGGCTACTAGCCAGGATGGCTATGCTCTTCCCTCCTTCATTCTGCCCTTCTGAATCTCAGTTGCTGGAAACCCCAGGAGGGGAGAGTGTTGCTCTGGTGATCGGGTCCTACTTTTGGGCTTCCCATTGGGGTTGGGCCACTGGGAGAACAGGATGCTGGACTCGATGGGCCACTGGCCTGATCCAGCAGGCTTTTTTTTTGTTCTCATCATTGACTTTGCTCTGCAGCGGTAAGCTGAATGTTCCAAGAGCTGAAAAAACAAAGAGAAGTGTGGAAAGGTTTAATGAGATTAAAGTGGAAAGGGACCTTTGCCTTTCTTCCTACGATAAGAGAACAGTGTGAGTTGTGTAAGATTGGAGGCAGGGGCCTCAACAAAAGGGAAAGGGGAGAGGATTCCACCTTGCTGGAAAAAACCAGTCTACTAGCATTCAGAGAGCAACTTAGTCACCTGCAGATGTTTTAGGCTGAAACCTCAGTCAGCCCTAGCTAGTACGGCTGTATGATGCTGTGGCTGATGGGAGTTGTAGTCCTAAGCAGGACTATAACTGATGGCGAAAGTCGTGGACACAAATGGTCATGCTGTCTAAGACTAATGGGAGCTCTAGTCCAAAACTACAAGGCTACTAGGAAGGCTGACCTAGAGCAGTGTGGTGCCATTGATTGATTGATCACATTTATATCCCGCCTTTTTCTCCACGGAGCTCAATGTGGCATACATGGTTCTCCCTCCAGATTTTATCTTCTCAACAACCCTGTGAGGGAGGATAAGAAGCAGTGACTGTCCCAAGGTCTCCCAATAAGCTTCATAGCCGAGAGGGAAATTGAACCCTGGTCTCTCCCGGCTCCAACACTCGATAACCACCCTGGCTCTACACTGGACTACACTGTGACATCCCTGGAGACAGATCTGGGAAGCTGATGTTCCAAAGAACTTGTACTCTGTTCTGAATGGCCCAGAAAACAACCTTTACTACAAAGTGAGGTGGCTGAGCTGGTCTTGTGAGTGAGCTTTGGCCACGGCTTAGCCAGCCTTCCTTGGATAAGCCCTGCTTACACCTCGCTGTTCCAGATGTGTCTGTAGTTAGGTGCTGCCCAACTTGTCAAGATCACAGCAGCCAGGCTTTGGGTAGGACTGTGTGTCCTGAATGCTAATTTGTCTCCACGTCTGGAAAACCTGTACTCTGTGACCTGCATGAAATATGCAAAATGTATCTGCATAATTCCTTTTTGGTTTGTATACTCTGCCATTAGGGATTTTGCATAATGTGTTCTGTGACAAGAACAAGAAGTTGGGTAAGGATGGAAATTGAAACGTACTGCCGCTGAAATGTTCCAAAGAGATGAGTGAACAAACTTTTAATACCACAGTGGATAAAAAAAAATATGTTTAAATGGCATAGAATAAAGGAATGAATATGAATGCTTTAATATAATAATAAATACCATAATCTGGCCACGTGAGTGCCTAATCCACAAACTAGTGTTCTTGTGACTACTGTTTGCCTAAAACCAAACACATTTCAGCCCAGTGGGTCTTCTGGTCCAATATGCTAACCGCTCATAATGAAATGCACAAGTAATAGTCCTGCTTATGTGTTAAGAAAAAAATAGTATCGAAAGTGGTATTCTTACAATGGTTGTGCCCAATTGCATGTCCTTTTCTGGCATCTTCCAAAGTTCTCTTTTGCAGATATCAGCTAGTCATGGGAAGATACAACATGCTAAGGATTATCAATGTATTTGGATGCCTTTGTATGATTTTACTGTTTTAACATGTCAATAAAGGCTCGTAATAGTAGTAGTAGTCGAAGTAGTAGTAGTAGTAGTAGTAAAGCGAAGCACTGCACCAGTCCTCAGCCATTGAAAACTCTGTTCAGCCAACCAGCTTCCTGACTTTTTAAACTTTTCCGGGGCTAGAAACCTGGTTTCTTTTTTTTTTTTTATTGTTCTTGTTAATGAACATGTGTACCTCAGGAGATAAAATGCGGCCACCCTTTGCCACATTCTGTGCCCTACGCAAATGGTGGAAGTGTGGTGGTGTACCAAGAGCCCTGCTTACGTATTTCCACCCTGAGTAAAGGGGATCTCTGGTGGTTCCCACAAGAGACTTGACCTGATGTGGAGATTAATCCCGCTTGTCATCTTGTCACAGTTGCTTTAGACTCAGGGGTCTTCTTGTCACGGGCGGAGACAGGCTTTCTCGGGTGTGTGCCAACCTAATCTGGCTCGATATATTGAGCAAAGTCAGATCTTCTATGTCCACTGTCTTCTTTGGTGCACAGAGACCATTTCAGTCTCTGAATCACTACAAGGGCAGCCCCTGTTCTTGAACGGGATCTTGGTAGATCTGCCCTGTAGGCAGGAAAATGTCACAGACATGGCGTTTCACCTTGCACAGGCAAGCAAGAGTGAAAACATTTCCGTGTAAAACAGGCTGCGGAGCAGTCTTCCAAGGGCCACATGCCAGCCGTGAGTGAGGCCTGAGATGAAAATGGGTGGAGTAGTGGATGTGTTTCTTAACTTCACCCCTTCCCTGCGCTATTCATTTCAAGTGCCATCACACTGTTTTAAACAGTCATGGCTCCGCAAAATGGATGACGGGAACTGTAGCTTCTTAAGGGTGCTAAGAGTTGATAGGAGACTCCCCCATTCTTGTCTCAGAGTTCCCTGTGGGAAGGGATTGGCTGCTGCACCACTCTGGAAATTGTAGCTCTGTGAGGGGAATAAATAGGCTTTTCCTCAGAATGCTCAGCACCTGTAACAAATAGTTCCCAGGATCCTTTGCGGAGTGGAAGCCATGATGGTTTAAAGTGGAGTGACGCTGCATGACATTATGTTTGCTGACTGGGAGCAGTTATGGACCACAGGTATTAAATTTAAAGCATGCAATGCCTTAAGAGAAAACATTATGAAAATGATTTATAGGTGGTACATGACTCCAGTCAAGCTTGCGAAGATTTATCATTTGCCCAATAATAAATGTTGGAAATGTAAAGAGACTGAAGGTACCTTCTTCCACCTTTGGTGGACCTGCCCAAAGATTAAGGCCTTCTGGGAAATGATTTATAATGAGATTAAGAAAGTACTTAAATGCACCTTTCATAAAAAACCAGAGGCATTTCTCTTGGGTATGGTCGGCCAGTTGGTGTCGAGGAAGGATAAAAACTTTTTTCTGTACGCTACTACGGCAAAAGGATTCTTCTAGCAAAATATTGGAAGACACAAGAGCTACCCACGCTGGAGGAATGGCAGGCGAAAGTGATTGACTTTATGGGTTTGGCAGAAATGACCGGCAGAATCCGTGACCAAGAGAAAGAGACTGTGGAAGAAGACTGGAAGAAGTTCAAAATATATCTTAAGAGCTACTATAAAATTGAGGAGTGCTAAAATGCTAAGGGAGAGGAAGATGTAGAATTACAGCGGTAAATTCTGTTTGATTTAGGGTGAAATTGAAAAGGAGAATGAATTTAAATTTAATTGGTTAAAAGGGTTGTTGAATAATTGTTAAAAATAAAAAAGGATGCAAAAAAGGGAAGGTATGGGGAAGTCCGAGAAAAGAGGCTTATGAAAATAAGGTTAAGAAATTATGAATTTATGTGTTTGTTTGTATGTTGTTTCTGTTGTGTTTTATAAAATTGGAAAACTAATAAAAATTTATATATATATATAAAAAAATAAAGTGGAGTGACGCTGCTTTAAACGCATAGCGCAGATAAGGCCTTCGCAGCAGGCTGCATTTCGGTCATGTGAAAGTCAGTTTTCCACACACTCCTCCCCTCCCCTGATCTCTCCATCCTCCAAGCAAGGCAAGCAAGAAATACAATCCCACTCAGATGACACATTCTAGTCAGGCAAAAGCACTCAAGGTGGGGGCATGGAGAGGCCTGAGGGGAGGCCTGGAGGTATAATTATCCATTGCTGTTTCGTGTTGCCACAGTTTGGGTGACATCCCACACTGGCTGAGGCTGATGTACCTCAAAACACCTGGGGTGGCACGTGTATCATTTTACGTGTAATCTCACTGTATACAAGTTGTACAAGTGACAAGAAAGTATAAAGTAAAGTAATGTAGGCGGATCTTGTGGTAAATAATTCAGAAGCATGGCGTGAGGATGTGCTTTGGCTGACCGGTAACTTATTTCATTCCTCCTCATCCCCACAGGCCACAGTTCTGCTCTCTTGAACCCAGGACATCAAGCTGGGTGTGTGAAGGGTGGCCAGGATTGGACCAAATGCTCTAGTGGAGGACAGTGGCCTTGAAGGTATGTTTCCTGTTCAGCTAAATCTCTCTGATGAACTGATAATAATAATAATAATAATTATTAATAATATTTATACCCCACCCTCCCCAGCCAAGGCCGGGCTCAGGGCGGCTAACAAGCAATAAAAAAAAAACAAGTTGAATGAACACAACTTAAAAACAAAATTAAAATACAACATTAAAATATTGAAACATTAAAATATTAAAATGTAGTCTCATCGCAGGAGGAGAAAGGAAAAGAAAAAAGAAAGAGGGGGAGGGAATCAAATTGGCTCCAAGCCAAAGGCCAGGCGGAACAACTCTGTCTTACAGGCCCTGCGGAAAGAAATCAGATCCTGCAGGGCCCTGGTCTCATGAGGCAGAGCGTTCCACCAGGCTGGAGCCAGAGTTGGAAAGGCCCTGGCTCTGGTTGAAGCCAGTCTAACTTCCTTAGGGCCCGGGACATGTGGGCCAACAAGCCTCAGGCTTACTCCAAATGGTCATGAACTGGGTCAGAATGGGCACCATTAAACTGTGGAATTCGCTTCTGCAGGAGGCAACAATGGCCTCTAGCTTTAGAAGAGGATTCAATGAATTCATGGAGGATGGGGTTATCGATGGCTACTAGTCCAAACAACTATGCTCTGCATCTACAGTCTTGAGGCAGAAAAGCTTCTGAATGCCAGTTGCTGGAAAGCACAGGAGGGGAGAGGGCTCTTGTGCTCAGATCCTGCTTCGAGGGTTCCCACAGGCATCTGGTTGGCTACTATGAGAAGAGGATGCTGGGCTGGATGGGCCATTGGCCTGACTCAGCAGGCTGTTCTGATGTTCTTATGTAAATGCCAGTATTCAGTTATTCTCTATCTTTGGAGTGGGTGGAGGTGAAGAAGTAGCCCCCCCCCCCCCCGTTAAAAGTTGGGAGTGAGGAATGTGTGTGTCCTGGCTGCTGCTTTCGGAGATAGTACTCAGAATCTCAACTCAGTTATTATCAAAATTCAGTACGTAGGCTAAATGTAGACCAGGTTACAGGTGCACGCTTAGCGGATTAATATAGAGCTCTAAGGTACGTCAATAGACTTCAGCATGCTCCCTGAGCTCCCCTTTTGAAGAGCGGGGAACATACCAACATTGGTGCCAGGCCCATCCCAGGCAAGCAAGCATGCACTTTCATCTGCTGCAATTGGCCTCGCCCCCTTGGAGGGTCCCAGGCTCAGTCCCCAGTGACATCTCCAGGTAAGACTAAAAAGGCTCCTGGAGAGCCATTGCTGCCACGCAGGGGAGGCAGAACCAGAAAGTGGCTTCCTCTGTTAAATAATTATAAACTGAGCCACGTCTACTTAGTGCTTCAAGACGTTTTTAATCTTTCAGGGTTTTAATCCAAGCTGAGAGTAGCGTGACTCAGCTACTGGAATAAATGATCCGCTAGATTGCATATCTTCTATTTTATGTAACACGTTTCATTTATTTTTTTATTTAATCAGTTAAGTCGCTTGATCTTGCCCAGGGCAACCCAAGACGACTTAACAACCGTTCCACTTTGTCTGATCACAAGAGGGACAAGGGCACCTCAGCCCTACCTCCAGCTAGTGTAAATCTTATTTGGACCTCCCCTCTGTTGGCTTTTGAGATCTTAGCCCCATTTGACTCCACACATCTTCCCAGGCTTCTAAGCCAGCCTGCTTCCTATTGTGGTATCTTGCTGCATATAGTGATTTTTTTTTACCTAGGGAAGCACTAAAAATGTTCTGTAATCCAACCCCTGTTCTGTAATCCAAAAATGGTATCTCACAAGGCACTTTAATCTCAGGGTCATGGGTTTGAACCCCATGTTGGGGTTCGACTAGATGACCCTTGTGGTCCCTTTCAATTCCACAATTCTGTGATATGATACTCCTACCTCTTCTTGGTAGTGCATTTATCGGCCAGGTCAGAGTGCTAGACACAGATCTGAGCCGACCCAAAAGTGCTTTTTTCTGCCCCTTCCTCTCTGCTGGGTGCTGTTTCAGCCACTATGTGCTTTTGCTAAGAAAGGCTGTTTTCAGCTGCTTCCAAAGCTAATGAGTCTTTCAGGCACCTGAGCATTGTATTCTCTCCGCCCCTCCCTTGCGCCCCGCTGCGTGTCTTGCTCCTCCGGCTCTGCCATCATCGTTCCCCTGTGAACTACAAAGCTGAACCTCAGATATCAGATGGAGGCTGCCCATGTCCAGCTTTGAATAAGATAAGAGGCCTCTTTTGATAAGCCAGCAGGGGAGCTCTTGTAATGCTTGGAAAATCTCCACCCACCCCCGGAAAAGCTGTTCTGTAGCCCTCAGAACAAAAGTCTCTCATCTTGCAAGACCTAGGAACAAAATGTGAGTGTGGCAGGAGACATGTGGGCCATTTGCCTGCCCTAGTTGCTTCTCAGCAACTGTGAGTGCAGCTGAAAACCACGGTTACTCTGCATGTTCGTGAAAACCACAAAGGGCTTGATATCAGACATTGCTCTAGTTTGTGCTTACCATGGTTTAGGAACAATACTAGTCTGAGTCTCCAAACAATCAAGTAAGTCACACCTCAAGAATAGCCTTTGTCCACCTGAGGCCTTCCAGATGTTTTGGACTCTTAACGCCCATCAGCCCCAGCCATCGCAGCTGTGGTCCCATAATCCCCAGCATCATAAGACCGCACTGACTGGGACTGAAGGGAGTTTTAGTGCAAAGTGGAGGGTACCTGGTGGGGAAATATAGAATATTGCAGACTGAATATAGAATATTGCAGGCCCTTTGAATAAGTTGCAGACTGTAAGACCCCCCCAATACCTGCACATATTTATTCCAACACTCTTGAAGAATTTTACATAGCCATATTATTCTTTAACAATAAAATACTTAAGCACTGTATCTAAACTGTTAAAAATTTGATTATGCTCTGCATCAAATAGGTCGAATGTTCTTTAGTCTCTTGTTCTGTTTACTAAGCCAGAAAACAATTCTTGGATGAGATTGATGAACATTGAGAATCATAGAATCATAGAGTTGGAAGAGACCACAAGGGCCATCGAGTCCAACTCCCTGCCAAGGTACATTTTTTCCCTGTAGGGTGCAGATACCCCCAGACATTAACCAGGAATAGAAGCTGCGTTGCTTGTTTTCCCTCTTCACAGTAAAAGTCACTGACTTGGTTGGGGTTTGCTTCCTGTTTGATCTATCAGGTTCCCCATTGTATTATTATTAGATTTATTGCCCACCCTTCACCAAAATGTCCCAGGGTGGTTTACAGCAATATAAAATAAAGCACTGAAAAACAGTTTAAAACAAATCATAATCACAACTGGGGTGGGTTCTAAAAATATAGATAATGTGTCAAACACATTTATAACACCATTATAAGTCCCCCAGCTGGAATAGTTTCTCCCTTAGCACTTTTCTTTAAGCTTTGAGACCTGGTTCATATGGGTGTAATAGATATATTTTATAGAAATGAAACGGTATTTGAGTGATGTTAGGAGCATAAATATTTGCAGCAGCTAACCTCGTCTTCCTGTTGATCTCACCAGCATGATTTCTCTCCCCTGCTGGTCTTTTGCCTATTGTTTCAGTGCCAAACTTCCATTTCTAATATAAGTATGTATTCCTTTTGTCTTAGATTGATCTGAGGCAAAAATATCCAGAACCCAAATTCTTATAAGGTAGCAGATTCATTCGTTCGTTCATTCATTCATTGCATTTATATCCTACCTTTTCTTCCTTGAAGCTCAAAATGGCTTACATGGTTCTCTTCCTCCTCATTTAATCCCCACAGCAACAACCCTTTGAGGTAGGTTAGGCTAAGAGGCAGTGACTGGCCCAAGGTCACCCAGTGAGCTTCATGGCTGGGCGGTGATTTTCCCAGGTCCTAGCCCAACATTCTAAATATTCATGGATTTTATGCAGGCGTAGGCAAACTCGGCCCTCCAGTTGTTTTGAGACTACAATTCCCATAATCCCTGACCACTGGTCCTGTTAGCCTAGGGGTGATGGGAACTGTAGTCCCAAAACATCTGGAGGGCCGAGTTTCCTATGCCTCTTTTATCCATGTGTGTTTCATTTCCCATCAAAGTATTGCTATTCTCTGAGCCCAGTTTCCCATGAAACGCTGCTTCATCTTAATGGCGTTCTCAAGAACACTAGGCCATGTTCATACCACACACTGAAAACAATATCATGCCACCATCATTCCCTTCACAGAGCTACAGTTCCCATAATTCCCTGGGAAGAGGGATAGATTGCTAAACCACTTTGGGAATTGGAGCTCTGGGGGGAGGAGTATAAGTCTCGTAGCAACTCTCAGCACCCTGAGCAAACTACAGCTCCCAGAATTTTTGTGGGGAAGCTGTGACTGTTTATAAAGTGGTGGTATAGTGCTTTAAAGGTATGGTGTGAATGTGGCCTTGGGCCACAGTTGTTGGCTAACTAGTACAGGGACAAAACTGACTAAGGTGGCTTCCCCCACCCCCTGCAACAGAAAGAAAGAAAGAAAGAAAGAAAGAAAGAAAGAAAGAAAGAAAGAGGATGGCACAGATCTGCATTACATTTACACATGCTAATTTATGTGTGCAGCCACCAATTAAGAAACAGAAATGTAAGCAGAAATACAATACACCTCATTAAAGTGGGAAGGATTGTGACCAGATGAACTGTGGGCCTGCTCATTGCAGGTGCTGCTAACAGGAGATGGGCAATTTTAACACCCACTCTTCCTTTTTTGGGAATGTGGGTAGCGCTGTGGTCTAAACCACTGAGCCTAGGGCTTGCCAATCAGAAGGTCGGTGGTTCGAATCCCTGTGACGGGGTGAGCTCCCACTGCTCGGTCCCTGCTCCTGCCAACCTAGCAGTTCGAAAGCATGTCAAAGTGCAAGTAGATAAATAGGTACCTCTCCGGTGGGAAGGTAAACGGCGTTTCTGTGCACTGCTCTGGTTTCGCCAGAAGCGGCTTAGTCATGCTGGCCACATGACCCAGAAGCTGTATGCTGGCTCCCGCAGCCAATAAAGCGAGATGAGCGCCGTAACCCCAGAGGCGTTTGCAACTGGACTTAACTGTCAGGGGTCCTTTACCTTTACCTTTTACCTTCCTTTTTACATAAGAACCTTCTAGATCATGCCAACTTGTCCAGCATTTTCTCACAGTGGCCAGCCAGATCCCTCTTTTGAAAAGCCAACAAGTGGGGCCTGAGTGCAAGAGCCCTCTCACCTCCTGTGATTTCCAACATCTGGTATGCAGAAGCATTACTGCCTTTGACCACGGAGGCAAAGCACAGCCATCATGGCTGGTAGCCATTGATAGCCTTTTCCTCCATGAATTCGTCCAATCTTCTTTTAGAGCCATCCAAGTTGTTTTGGCCATCCCTGCCTCCTGTGGCAGCGAGTTCCATAGCTTAACTATATGCGCTGCATGAAGAAGTCATGAACATTCAGCTTCGTTGGTTCCCCTTGAGCTCTAAGTGTTACGAGAGAGAGAGAGACAGAGAGAGAGAGACCGAGAGAGAGAGAGATTTCATCCCTACTTCCCAGAAGTCCTCCCACAACCTGCCTGCCATACCAGCACCTGTCAGAACAGTACCAGCATTGCAAGTGAGAGGTCTTGTGGGCTGTGTCTGTCTGTGAGGGGACGGAAAGCCTTCAACTCCATTCTGGAATGTTTACGGGGAAGCCTTTTAAATTGGGGATTTATTAACTAGCGTGGCTTCAAGCGTTTCTGAGAGAGTTGGCGGCTGCTCTGGGGGACAGGTGGCAATTACGTCTTGCGCCGAAGGGAACTCTTTAATAATCGCCATGCTGCAGGAAGCTCTCGATCTGCTGAGGACGCTGGAAATAGGATCAGATAGTTGGTGTCTGCTTCCCCCAGGACCAAAGTTTTGGAATTCTTCTTGCCTATTAAGTGGCACGAATCCCAGATTTTGGGGTGGGGGAAGGAGGCTGGCCACCCTTTCTAGACAGACTAATAATCAGCTTCTGACACTGACTCTCTCCCTCTGTCTGCAGTGAAAAAGCTTAATACATAACCCAGGGTTCATACCTAGAACTGGGCTGCTGTATGTTATTTCTGCAGGGTCTCTGTACAAGATCAGAGCCTGGTATGTGCCTCATTTGTTTGGCTGTTTTTTGACTTTAACTTTAGGAGGTGCTGGTGGTGGGGGCAAACGACTCTAGTCCTCATGGTTTTGTGGAGCAAGATTTATTGGAAATGCTTTAGGCAGAGATTGGAGGGAGGTGGCCTGGGTTGGATGGATCTGTGACTTGCTTGTTTAATTAATTTATGCTTGGCTCTCTGTACCAATCAGAGTAAAGAGTGCAAGTGGGCATACATTTCTCTCTCCTTTCTGTTGGGTTGGCACAATATCATGCCACCCTCTCTTCCCCTGCCTGCAAAAATTTGACCATAAGCATCCTTTGTTTACTTGCTTATGTTACTCCCAAAAATGAGATGTCTCTATACAAAATGTGACAACCTGTTTGACAGTTGACCTATGGAACTCACTTCCACAGGAGGCAGTGTTGGTCACCAACTCGAGAGGCTTTAAAACTGGATTGGATAAATTCATGGAGGAGAGGGCTATCAATGGCTACCACCCACGATGGTTATGCTCTGTCTCTGTATTTGGAGGATGAAATGCTTCTGAATACCATTTGCTGAAACCACAGTAAGCTCTTTGGCTTGCTGGTTTTCAAAGTCATCTGGTTGGCCACTGTGAGAACAGGGTCCTGAACTGGATGGCCATGGGCCTAATCCAGCAGGCTCTTTTTATGTTCTTATTCAGGGGTTGGCAAGGTTTATCTTGCCTGGGCCAGATCAGTCCGGCGGAGATCCCTCCTTGGGCTGGATCACGTGTGTGCGTGTGAGCCCGCGATTTTCGGCGTCTGTGCCTGCGCAGGCGTGATTTCCTGTGCAGTGGAAACGACTCCCTGAGCCTCACTGCGCCAGTTTAGTGCAGCATGTAGCTGGTGGCTCGGTTCAGGGGCAGCTCGTGGGCCGGTCAAACAACCTCCGCAGGCCGCTTCCAGCCCATGGACCTTAGGTTGCTGACCCCTGTTCTTATTGCATCGGCCAAAGGTTCTTGCAACTCCCGCTGGGGACAACAGCTTTCATGCAAAACAAAGGATGTACATAAAAACACATCTGTAATGTATGTTGCCACATGTAAGCCACTTTCTTTACGCAACGTGTCATGAGACCAGAATAAAATATTTGGTTATCACCAGTGTTATTTCTACTCAGAGTAGATTCACTCAAATTATTGTATATTACTATCTTAGAGCCGTTAATTTAAGTGGCTCTATTCTGAGTAGAAGTTAGTTGGATTCAACCTACAGTAACACCAACAATAAACATAAATAAGTTGAGCAGCAAAAGAACAACCTGAAATGTAAATCACACACACAGAGCGAGGCAAAAAAACCAACAACTTCAAATCAGGAGGAACAAATCAACAGAGGTTATTTTATTTTTTGTTCTTTATTAAATTTATATGTTGCTCATCCTCCCAAAGGAGCCAAGGGCAGCAAGCAACAAGTAATAAAACATCTAAATATACCTTTAAAACACTTCTGCTGCAGACGCAGACTGGATTGGTAGAGGCTCTTTGGAACAAAATGGTGTTCAACACCTTTTGGAAAGGATAAGAGGGAAGGGAGCAGGAGGTGGGGTGCTTGTAGAGGACTCTCCAGAGTTGCTGGGCTACAACTCCCATCATCCCTCACTATTGGCCATGCTGTTTGGGGCAGATGGGCGTTGGGAGTCCAAGAACATCTAGAGGGCCCCACAGGCTCTCAACCCCTAGGCTAGATGCACGTCCCAAATGGAAGGTGCTCCAGGGTCTGGAACTCCAACCTATGCGGCCAAGCACAGGCACATTCTTTTTTCTTTTTCTTTTTTCTTTGCTCCTGCTGCGACCTGGATGTTCTTATTGGGCAGGCTGACTCTCTTGAGAGCAGGTATCCTTTCAAGTACCCCTGTCCCAAATGTATTCCATGAATAATTGCCTACTATCTCTAACATATATAATTTACTCTAGCCGGCAAAGAGACAACTCACAACTTTTGCTTATTTAACTTGCATGATTTCAAATTTACACGGTTGACGGCTAGCCGATTGAGATCGCACAAATTAAACACATGGCAGGCGGAGAGCTTAAAATCTCTTTTTTGTGCAGGATTTTCCTGGCGTAGAAAGAGGCCGTGTGAGGTCTCATGAGAGCCCCAGTTAGCAAGGTGGAAAACTTAAAAGTTCTTTGCCTTGCTTACACTAAGATCTGTATGGTGTGCCAGCTCCAGTAGATAAGATTGCTTATGCAGGGGCTGCTCCAAGGGGGCGGCGTGCCTATATGTGGTTTTGCATATATGCCCCCAGAATGTAACCCCTGTGCAGGATGCAATTTGACTGTATAAGGAATTGTAGTTATGTCTCAAATCTTACAGAACCATTCTGGCAATTAATGGAGAAGCTTTCTTGTAGGAACTTCATTTTACACAACTCTGCCTCAGTGGTATTTGAAACACCATACAAATTAAAATGGATTTATAATCTGTCTCAGGATAATTGTTGGAGTTGTGGGAAGCTGTATGAGGACTATTTACTTTTATTTAGGAGATGTGATGCGATCCAAGGCTTTTGGAGGCAAGAGAAATGGGTATGATATCCCAAATGAACCAATTAGAATATTATTGAATAATCTATAAATAGCATCGATATTGAGCTAGTTCCAAATTTATTAACAACACCAAAAGTATCAATTGCCACTTATGAGACTTAAACCCCGCAAAGTCTTCCTTGGCTCAGAATTTAATCTGCTGTATAAAGAATTCCCTTCTCCCCAAAGTTGTTGTGATAGCAGCCTTCAGCTGTGGGTGTACAAGGGGTAAGGAGGAAGTGTGCATGCAGCACACATCTGGCTTATTTTGGGGTTCCTCCATTTTAAGCAAGGGGCTTCTGCTCAGTGGTAGAGCATCTGCTTTGCATGCAGAAGGCCCCAGGTTCAGCCCCTGAAGGCATCTCCATGTCCAGCTGGGCATGTCCCCTGCCTGAAACCCGGGAGAGTTGCCGCCAGTCAATGTAGAGTAGACAATACCGAGGTAAATGGACTACGGTGGCCTGACTTGGTGTGAGGCAGTTTCTTATGCTCCTATTAACTGGGCCCTGGTGTCACGGTCCGGTTCACGGACGATCGAAGTCCCGGCAGGGGACGTCAGGACCGGGGGCAAGATGGCGGGGTGGGAGCAGGAACGGGGGTCCAGAAGCCAGGAGTCAGAGAGCCAGGAGTCAAGAAGCCAAGGGTCCGCGGGTCAGGAAGCAAGGAGTCAAGAAGTCAAGGTTCAAGGATCAGGAAGCAAGACGCCCAAGGCAAGAAGCGTGTTGCTGTGGCAAAGAGCCGAAAGGAAATCCCTTCCCAGCTCTTGCCACCAGGTGCTGTGAGTTACCAATCGGCCTCGCCTTGCCTCTTCAGAACAAACTTAGGAAGGCCCCAGTCCTGCGAAGCCCTGCTGGTCACAGGGCCTGGCTGCTGTATGCACACCTGACACCTGGGGCATTTTTGGGGCAAAACCTAAGAACGTAAGAAGAGCCTGCTGGATTAGGCCAATGGCCCACTGTGGCCAATCAAATGCCTCTTCTGGGAAACCCACAAGCAGGACTCGAACTCGAGAGCCCTCTCCCCTCCTGTGATTTCCAGCATTGCTGCCTTCGAGTGTGGAGGCAGAGCACAGCCATCATGGCTAGTAGCCATCAATAGAGCTCTCCTCCATGAATTTGTTCCTTGCTGCTCTAGAGTCTTTTGAATCTTCTACCTTCTTTTGACGTTTTGTTTATTTTGCTTTCCAGTCATCTCCCTGCCTCCGCTCTTAATTTCTGCAGCTGTTTTCTTTTCAGCTTTCACCTCCCCTGGCAGTGTCCTGTTTGTTTAAGCTGTTTGCCTGAGCCAGACTCATCTTGCATTGGCAGTCCCTTGCCTCAGGGTCCTCCATTGTTCAGGGCTTTGGAATGGGTGCAGGGGAAGGACCTGTGGCCCTCACATGACTGCTCCAACCGCCCTTCTCTCATATCCTTGACAGTATTCATTTGTTTGTTGTTGTTGTTTTAATAACCATATTGCGTATCATGAATTGGGTTTTGAGTCGTGGCTTGCCCTTGGCCACACAAAATATTATTTATATAGGGGTTATTTTAATAGAAAAAGTATAATGCATTGATAAGCAAAGGAAGGCATAGTCAAATGCATAATCTAGATTTGTGGTTCCCGAGGTGGGTGATACTGCCCCCGGGGGGCTGTGGGATTACTTAGGGGGTGCTGCAAGCAAGGGGGTGGTAGAGGAGTGCTGGAGGTGAGCCACGTTGAGTGTATTGATCGCTTATTTACGATTGACCAGGCTGCAGCCTGGAGCGAAACGCCTTCCTCACTTTCAAAGCTATTTGCTTCGGTCACATTCATTTGTATTTATCATTCTGAGGTGTCACAAGTCATGGGATTGCCAATTATTGGTAATGGCTATTGATCTACTTACAAATTAAGTACCATACATTTGTGGTAGGTGAAGGTTTTGGGCATGTTTGGTAAGTAGTTACAAATTTCCTTCACCCTTAAGTTTTCATGAGTAAGAATGTGTAAAAGTATTTTTCATGCGCTGTTTGGTGTCACTGGATCGAGGTTATGAATTTTGTCAGGTTGAACTAAATAGTTTTAATTGGAGTTTGAATAAATGTGCAATTAATTGCCACTGCTTTGAATTTTATTGTGTTATTGTCTTCCTTAGTGGGTTGTGTGAACCGCTATTGTGAATAATGAGTTTTGTAGGATAGGGTTCAGGAGCACTGGGAATGAGTTTATGGAAACAAGAGGGCAGGAGCCCCAAAAAAGTTTGGGAAGCTGTGATCTAGATTAAAAAAGTACCTTTCTAATCTTCCATTTCTATATTTCTCATGTTGATAATCCACAAAGCAATTCCATCTCTCCACATGCATTCATCGCTGCCAACACTTTTCATGAGCCATTCCGAAACAGATGGCAGATTCCGGTCCTTCCATTTTCTTGCCCACACAATTTTTTGCACCCATCAAAAAGATAAAAGCATGGACTGAATGTTTTGAATGATCCCTTTTCTTTTCTTTTATGTTACCAGTAGAAGGAAAATCAAAAGTTTTCTTTTTGTATCTTGATCTCCAGTGTTTCTTTTTCCTGTCCCTCTCTCTTTCTTTTTATTGTCCCTTTCTGTCTTTTTTTCTGATTCTCTTCTTTGTTTCTCTTCTTTTCTTATTTCTTTGGAGTCCTATGTCTGCGACCTTTATCCAGGTCCAGAGATTGTATACCCGTGGGAGTGGTAGATGGTTAATGGAGGGCCCTGGGTGAGAGACAGGGAAATGTCAGTCTCCCAGGTGAGAGCTGGGAGGAGCTACTATCCTCTGTGGGTGGTAAGGGCTAAGAATTACTTTTAAGAGAGGACTCAAAATTCTACTTCTTCGATTTGTATTTTTTGCAGTTATAATTTTACTGCATTATGGATTTTTTTTTAAAAAAAATTCTTTTCAAAAAGATAAGAACCAAAGACCTGTTATAAGAAAAACTGCACCCTTCCCTTTATGGGGTACCCAACAGCCCGAATCGAGTCCTTATGTAGGTTCACTATCGGTAGGAGAAAATAACAGAGGCCAACCAGAGAATACAGTGGTGCCCCGCAAGACGAATGCCTCGCAAGACGAAAAACCCACTAGACGAAAGGGTTTTCCGTTTTGGAGGTGCTTCGCAAGACAAATTTCCCTATGGGCTTGCTTCGCAAGATGAAAATGTCTTGCGAGTTTTTCCGACTTTTTTCCCCTCCCCCCCTTTTTCTAAGCCGCTTATCCGCTAAGCCGCTAAAAGCCGCTAATAGCGCTAAGCCGCTAATGGGCTTGCTTCGCAAGACGAAAAAACCGCTAGACGAAGAGACTCGCGGAACGGATTCTTTTCGTCTTGCAAGGCACCACTGTATTGAGAAGCAAAGCAGCTAGTAAGCTTTATCTTTATTAAACTGTTGCAACAGGGTGCTCACCCCGCCCCCACGCAGGAGGGAGGAGGAACCCAGAACATTGGTGTGCAAGCTCTTATATAGATTTTTGAAATTGCTACCCTGTAGCTCAGGGCCACCCCCCAATACATCATATATACATCACTGAAGGGGTGGTCTACAGCAGAAAACCTGTCTGCCAGGATACCTTATAATGGTCACTGATTGCTTTTACCTGGGCATCCTGGCCGTTCTTTTGTGATGGTAAAAACTCAGTTCCTGAATCCAGGCCACAGGCTCACCCTAGTCATACACAGATAGGCCCCTGAGACAGGATTTGTGAGCAAAGAGACTATGGGAAAGTTTTCCCATTTCCTTCCTCCTTGCAGAGAAACATTTGAGGTCAATTTGGGAGAGTCAAAATGGTTTCAGGACTGTTTTCCTGTACTGTTTCAGACGTAGTTTATATATTTATGTATATGTTTGCCTGGTACATTTATGAGAATTTATTTTATATCTTAGTCCTTATATTTCTCATAACAGACCTTAACATTATTCTCCACCACATTTCCAGTGACATTAAACAGGACCAGCAAAACAAAACTCCCCCTGGGGTGTTTGCAGGTTTTCAGTCTGGGGGTGCTTCTGGGTTCACCTCAGTGGCTAGAAGCACCTTTTACCAGCTGTGACTGTGCAGCAGGTGCAACCATTCCTGGATCGGGAAAGTTTGGCCACAGTAGTTCATGCATTGGTTACTTCAAGACTGGATTACTGCAACACACTCTGTGTGGGGCTTCCCTTGTGCTTGATCTGGAAACTCTATTTAGTGCAGAATGCTGCAGCATGTTTGCTGACGGGAGCAAGACCCTGTCAGCTTTTAACACTCTGCTCAAAGATCAGCTGTGGTTGCCCATTTGCTATTGGGCCAAGTTTAAGGTGTTACCTTTAGTATATAAAGCCCTGGAGAACTTGAGACCAGTTTACTTGCAAAATCACCTTACCTCATATATGCCCACTCGGCAGCTTAGACATGCAGAACTGGCACTGTTACAGGTACAGATTTTGTAAGAAATCTGTCTTTCCATGTGGCAGCATCCACACTTTGGAACTCCCTGCCTTTTGACATCAGTACACTTTTTGCTGTACTCTTTTCAGCTCTTGATAAAAGCATTTTTGTTTAGACAAGCCTGCTCAGATATGTAGACTCTTGACTTGCGTATCTATCCTTTTTTTATTTATTTCTGATTTTAAATTCTTTTAAACTGATTTTATTGTTTTATTCTTTTGAAAACTTATTTGTGGTATTTCACAGTCAACCAGCTTACAAATTGTCTGGAATAATAATATTAATGAAACATTTATTGAACCACTTGTGAGGCACAATGAAATTCCTCTGGTTGTTCTTTTGCCTCCCCTGCTCCTCCCCTGCGGAGAGAGATCAGCTGGACTTACTGAAAGTACAACCATCATCCCCCCCAAAAAAATTCCCACGCCAGCCCCAAAATGACCCCCTGCGGTGTAAGAATTCACGAGAGCAAAGCAGCTTTGTGCGGATTAATGACCTTAAATAAATAAATAAATAAATAAATAAATGTGAGTCTTTAGCCACTCTAATAATTGATTTGAAATGATCATAGCCTGCCTATTCTATTTAAAATATTTCAGGATGGCTGGCAATCAGTCGATTAATAGCAGTACTTGAAGTAACAAATCAGTAAGACAGTCTAAGCAGTAAAATTCCTAAAAATAAGACTGCAGCATCACTCAAATATGTAACCCTTTAAAAGCTGCTACTTATTTGCAGCCTCCCAGTTATGTCTGGGGTGTGGGGAACTTGGGATCGGGGTGGGGGGCAGGGGGCAAACACCCCTCTCTCTGGCTCTCAGGACCCTTCCTGGGTGGCACTCCTTTCAAGCTCTTCTCTGCCCATCTCCTCAAGTGTGTTTGCTTTGCCAAAAACTGAACTTGAAGCCGTGTGCCAGGATGGAGAAGCGTATCTGTTTTGTGCAGAAGCCTCTTGGTTTTGTGTGGCTGGAACATTGCCTACTGTACAAGAGAAAAAGTTGCACCTGTTGCTCCTCCCATTTCCCATTTGGCCACATCCACTTTTGCACCTGGTCCTGCCCACACCTGACATGCAACCCCCTAGGAGATTCCCTGCAAGGGGGAATGCATTCTTTGGGCTGAAAAGGGGTTCTCTGCCCATGAGCATTGAAAGCAATTCACGTTATCCCAACAATCCTTTTGACTGCCCTGTGTAGTAGGCCAGTGTTGCTTGTGAAAGGGCTACCCACCTCCCACCAGCCCTTGGCATGGTGGCTGGCTGGGAGCTGGTGGGAGTGGCAGTGCAAAACATCTGGAGGACCTAAGGTTGGCAAAGGCTGCCTTAATGGAGTGCAGCGTTGTGCCCCAGATTTGGATGTATCTCGTTTCAGCCTCCCCTGGGCCGATCCTGCTTTAGCTGCTTTTTAACAGCCCAGGAATCTTGGCAGCTAGCAGTTCTCTGATCAGGTTTTGTCTTGTTGGCATTTTAAAACCGAATCGCAAAAAGGTCATGCGTTCACCACCCCTGTCACAGGGGGGGGGGGGGAGAGAGAAAGAAGCTTGAAGGGCCGTCAGACAGCAGAATAAATGAATGAATGAATGAATCACACATCTATTGTGCTCTCTTTTTCTTTAAGTCACATTCTTAAAACTCTTCTAGGTTTTAGTTGATTTTAGTTCAGGGGTACATTGTGAAAAATGTGAGCGTGTGGAGTAGGGGAGCTGATTGGGTTGTGCCTGCTGGTTACACTTCAAGGAGTCGGAGTGTACTATTTGGAGATGCAAGCATACATGTGGATTTCCATATGCATGTGATCCAGTATGTCTCCATCCTGCCCATTTCCTTTAAAAAGTGAGCCAGTGGTGGTGTAATGGTTAGAGTGTCCACCCAAGAACCTGGGAGATCAGGGTTCAGTTCCCTGAATCTTGCTTGGATGTCTTTGGGCCACTCATTGCCTCTCAGCCTAACCTACTTCACAGGGTAGTGGTGGGGATTAAATGAAGAAAGGGGCGAAGAAAAAGGTGTGGGCATAAATACAATCAATCAATCAATCAATCAATCAATACATGCATGGTACCCTTGAGTGTGGGCCAGGGTAGATCCACCCTGTTTAATTTGTCCCATGCATTTGTTCCTTCCCCAACAGACAACTGATGGACAGGGATTTGTTATCAGCTGTTGGGATTAGTCCTCTTGCTGGGGTAAAAGAATATGTGGATTCTTTTGCAGAGAAAGTAATTCACAAATCATGCATTTCTAAGGGTGAGGAAGACCAGAACATTTCTAATGATGTCTAGTGAGATTCTTTTCTTTCGTGTTAAATTCAGATATGCAAAACTCTCTTGCCCCATCAAATTTAAAAATGTGGCTCTCATGATGCATCTTGCTGCATTTCTCTTTCTATATTATTTGCTCTTTATTTATTTGGAAAGTACAACCTTAGTACTGCTCCTGTGTTATGCTTAGTAGCTTTGATCATTTTTTTTGGTCTTGTTTGTAATTTATATTAAACAATTTTTTTAAAAGAAATAAAACACCTTTGGGACAAAACCTTTTTTTTTTTTTAAAAAAAACCCCTCTTCTCTTTCCTCCTCTACCCCCGGCCAGCCCTTCTTCATAAAATACTGATAAAAGCAGCTCACCTGGCCAGGATGTTGTAAGAATTGCTGAGATCATGTTTGTGGAACACCTTGAACACTTGGTTGCCAGTTTCAGAGTGCCCACAAAGGGTCTGTTTTCTGAGGCTGATGCTGGAATTCATTGGTGGAAGAGGGAGAAGGTCAGCTCCCTGTTGCATCTCTGCATGAGTCACTGCTCCAGGTGAGGGTAGACAAATCTGCCAGTTTTGGTTTCTCTCGGTTTCTCATTCTTCCAATTTTAACTGGAGTTTGCCACATTTGCGCACCAGAAATATGAAATCCCACAAGCATTTCGTGACACATCTCCTAAAATAAATTATTTATGTTCAGTTTTCCCTAAAGCACATCTTTGTATATTTTCATAGTTATATGCAGCTTTATGCACCCTTTCTATAATTTTTACGCACAGCTTTTTTTCCGTTGTAGAATGCAGTGTGTGGACTGCAAATCTTGAAGGATAGCTGCGTTTCTGATTCTTGCATTGCTTCAGGAAGTGCAAATCAGGCATGTTCATATTAAATGTGAATGGGACCAGATACCTCCCCCATCCCAAGATCTAGGTTTGGACTCCAACAAGGAGGCATGTCCAGACCAACCTTTCTCCTATAAACAAAACTAGTAAGGGGCATGTGGAACTGGGCTCCTCTGAGAGTGTGTGGCTCTTATTGCTGCACATTTTGAAAGTACTTCTTCTCTTGGGGAGGTAGGTGGTCTCCCATTATTGTGTGTTTCTTTGTTTTGCAGCGTGAGAGGAGTTTGGGAAGCCATGACTGCAATTAGTATAGAAAGCATCAGGAAAAATAAATAAATCTGAATTTAGCTCTGAAGCAACAGAAAACTTTCAAGTCTCTAGAGGGCAGCAGAGAGCCATTCTGAACCCTTTCTTTCAGGAAAGCCAATGGAGCTGGACTGGAATCCAATATGATGGTTTGAACACACTGCAATATGAATGTTGTCTCTTTTCTCTCACTTTTGTCAGGGGAAGATGATAGAGAGAGAGGGTGGCAGACAGAGAGGTCTAGTGGAGCTGAGTGGTAGGTCACAGATGAGGAGCCTTGAAATGTAAGTGGAAATCAAATGAGATGTTAGAAAGCCGCAGTAGATATATTTACTGAGTCCTCATATTTCTCAAGGGGTGGGGTAGGAAAGTCCCTCTCCACTGGGTAGTCTCCAAGTCCTCACTGGGCTTTTCTGGCCAGTAGTTATTAGCCATTAGAACATCTACATCTGAATAGCAGGGGCTGTTTCCTCCATGCCTTGTTTGTGAGCACCCAGGAAGCACCTGCCTTGCCCAGCCTTCTCCAGCTGGTGCCCTCTAGATGTTTGGGCCCAACTCCCATCAGCTTCCAGCCTGGAATTTGTAATCTGGAGGGCACCAGGTTGGGGAAGGCTGCCCTAGCCTTTATAGAACTGTGGATCCAAAGGAAAGCATGAGGGAGTCATCTTGCCCGGTGGCTTTGTGTGATGTGAGGCAGCCCCTCCGAGCGCTCAGGCTTCCCTTACAGTGCGTCTGGGGCTGACTGGAGATGTAGTTGGACAACATCTGGAGGACATCAGGGATAGACCAAGCTGGGGGCCTGGATTCTGGGTCTCCGCAGCGAAAACATAACAATCCATTCTGTTCCAGAATCCCTATGAGGATGGGACAGAAGACAGGGACAGCTGGGCAGTGGATGGTTTCCAATTTCACCCTTTAACCTGGAGAACTCAAAGCGCCTTGCCCTGAATGAAGTTCAGTCTGGTTACACCCAAGACAGATCTGTTTCTTCTTAACCAGAGAGATCCTTTCCTCTCTCTTTAGCCCCTGCTTCCTCCTGCTGGGCCCCTTGTGGCTAGCCTGGTTAATCTCCCAACGGAATGTGCCTTGGAAATGTGAGCGAACCAGTTGCACCCCTCTGTCTCCCTTGTGAGCAGTTTATTGGAAGGTGGGGAGGGCGGTTGTCCAGAGTTCAGTGGGGGGCACAGGTCCCCAGGGATTCATATCCTGAGTTGCCTGCTGGGTCTTTTTGCACGCGCGTGCGCACACGCACACACACACAGGGTGAGCACAGCTCCTGGGTTGGCCTGTTAAAAAAAAAAATCATCCGAGGTAAGGTGCAACCCCAAAAATATTTTTCCCGTGGGCAAAATTGGAGGATAAAACACATGTACAGTACTGAAAAGTCTTTGGCTGGAGAGGAGTTGTTGGCTCCTTGTGCTGCTCTCTGGTTTTTTAATAGCACAAGCTTAATAACACGGGTGCACGGGAGAGCGCCTTTCTGGAACGAGAAACTGCAGAAGTCTCCCAAAGGCTGGAAGAGCGGCAAGCAGGGAGGGCCGGCGGGCAGAGAGAGAGAGAGAGAGAGAGAGAGAGAGAGAGAGAGAGCACTAGCCGTGGGAGGGCTTCAGTCTCCTTGCAGATTGAGCCAGCCTGCAAAATACTTGTGTGGGTGTTATTCTGTGGAGGAAGTGGAAGGGATATTTTCTCTCCCCTTTCCCCAGTCCCTCTCCTGTAAATGCTGGAATTCGAGGTCACCCAGTGCTACGTGTTTGCAGTAAGCTCTGGACTGATGAAAGGAAGGTTTCCCCACAAAGGGTGATTGAGTTACTAGCCACGATGGCTCTGCTCTGCTTCCACAGTTGGAGGCAGCTTCTGGGTGCCAGTTCCTGGAAGGGAGAGGGTTCTTGACTTGGGTCCTGCTTATAGGTTTCCCAGAGGAGGCATCTGGTTGGCTACTGTGAGAACAAGATGCTGGTCTTAATGGGGGGCTCCCTTTGGCCTGGTCCAGTACACTCTTTGTACATTCTTATAAGTTGAGAAACTCTTTCCACAAACTATGCTGATCGCCACTGGCTTAGATGGCTTTCAAAGGGGAGAGTAGTAGCGGCAAGAGATTTATTAGAGGCTGTTATTAGAATTGTTGGCTAAATGGAGACTCCATGTCCAGGAGTGCTCTATTTCTGAATGCCAGCTGTTGTAGTAATTTGCCTTCATGTCATGCTTGCTTGCTGGTCATTGTGTAAAGCAGGAAACTGAATTGGGAAGACATTTGGCCTGATCCAGGAGAACACTCCTCATGTGCTTATTTCCTTTCTATCCTCTCTTTCCTCCTGGGAGCTCAAGGTGGCATGTGCTGCCCTTCTCCACATCACCGTTTTGTCTTCTCAACTGTCCTCCAAGGTGTGCTTGACTGACAGCTGGTGATGGTCCCAAAATGAGCTTCATGGCTGAGTGGGGATTTGAACCCAGGTCTCCTAGCCTGACACCCTAATTATAAGATCGCAGGCAAGAGGAAGCTGGACTTCTGGGCTTTGGACCCAATGCAGCAAGGCAATTCTTAAAAATTGAGGACGGCTTCTTTTCCTCAGAATAGAGGCCTCCTACCCTGCCTTGAAACCCGCCTTCCTTCTATGATCCACTCGCCTACCGGCCTCTGTTATTAATAATTATTACTTGTGAATTGTGGGAAGCGGACCCGGGGGGGCTCTGGGTCAGGGTGGCTGCGTTTCAGGGGCACAGATCTGGCTTGTAAATATTTGGTTTCCGAAGTGCCACTGTTGCCAGCCTTGACCCCTCACAGCGGCAAGAGGCGCTCTGCTTAATTTGTAACTGGGCCCCCACTGCGCAAACAGCTCAGTGGATAATTAACCGAAGCCTCATCAGAAGCGCAGCTCCAGAGGGAAAGGTAAAAAAAAAGCCCAGTTGCTGCATTTTTATTTTATATCTTCATACACTTTGCAAGTTCCTTTTTTCAGGACCGGTAGGGAGCAGCAGAGCAAAGAGGACACTGCATCTGCCCCAGTCTCAGTCCCCACCATCTACAGCTGGGCATCTCTTGGGTGACAGGGTTGCTGTGAGGTCTTGAGGAGCGGGCAGAGGAAGATGGAACTAGGCTCCAGTGGGCCAGTGGTCAGCAAGCCTGTGGTTCAGGGGCAGAGCTTGACCATGAGCAGCACCTAGTGTTGAGCATAAGAAGAGTCTGCAGGATCAGGTCAATGGCTCATCTAGTCTAGCAACCTGTCCTGACAGTGACCAACCCAGTGCCCCAATGGGAGGCCCTCCAGGAGGTCCTGAGCATAACAGCATCTCTGCCCCCTTGTGATTCCCAACAACTGGTATTCAAAAGCATTGCTGCTTCTTGACCATGGAGGCAGAGCATAGCTATTGGGGCTAGTAGCCATCGATAGCCCTCTCCTCCATGAATTGGTCCAATCATCTTTTGAAGCCATCCAAGTTGGTGGCCATCACTGCCTCCTACGGGAGTGGGTTCCATAGTTTAACTCTGCACTGCACGAAGTGCAGAAGAAAACACGAGAACCACCTTCTGGATCAGGACAAAGGAGGCCCATCTAGTCCATTCCTGTGCTCACAGTGGCCAGCCATGGGAAACTTGCAAGCAGGACCTGAACACAAGACCCCGCTGCTCGCTGTGGTTTCCACCAACTGCTTCCACCAGAAGCACTGCTGCCTCTGACCGTCATGGCTAGCTATCGTTGGTGCAGGTGCTGAGACAGGGAACTGTTAGCCCCATGGTGGTGTAGGAGAGGCAAGAGACACTGAAATCTTCATTTTGGAGCAGGGCCATTGCTCTGTGGGAGATAATCTGCTTTGCAAGCAGAAAGTCCCAGGTCCACTTCCCAGGGGGCATCTCCACGTAGGGCTGGAAGTGGGTCTGTGCCTGAAACCCAGAAGGCAACATCCTCTGTTCCTTTTATACAAGGAGCTGCATCTACTTAGTGCTTCAACACATTTTCAGTCTGTCGCTCAGGTCCTTAATCCAAGCAGAGAGAAGCGTGACTCAGCTACCAGAATAAATGATCTGCATAGTGCTAATTTGCATATTTCCTTTTTTTCTCCTTACACATTCTTCTTTATTTGATCATAAGAGGGGTAAGGGCTCCTCAACCCCACTCTCAGCCAGTGTAAACCTTATTTGGACCTCCCCTCTCTGGCTTCTCAGCAGGCATTGACTGCCCACATCCTCCCAGGCTTTGCTCTGTGGCCATGAGGTTTAGAAACTTGAGTCCCATTTAAAAATGCACGGTTTGTAGGCATCGGCTTTTGAGCACCCACAACCACTTCCAGGGCCTTGTCCCCCCAGCAGCTCCTGCAGAATTGGCATATCCCTACAAGGCAGGGTGGAGTGGGAACCTCAAAGTATCTTCTCACATCCAGGGTTATCACTCCCACCTCCTCATTCCCTCCTGCATAGCTTCAGCCTTCCACCTTGACTCTTTCCGATGCAGACTCCTCTGCCTTTTGAGCATCTATTCTCCAGCCTGCCTCCTTAAACTCCATCTTTGCTGTCCTCTTAATCTCCCTGTTTTATCTCTTTCTTTCTGCAATGCATCCCTGATATCTCCGCTGAGCCTGCCTTCCCAGCGGCAGCCCCTCTTATCTGTCCAGGTGATAGAAAGTAAGAGGTACTAGAAGGTACAGCATTCTCGTGGCGGGAATCTCTGCGGCTGTGCAGAGAGCTCTTGACAAATTGAAGCCGAGTGTTTAGGCGCAGCTTGAGGCTTTTTCTTTTTGTCTTGGGAGGATCAACTCAGCCCTTAACTTGTTTTGGCTCTAATGCCAAGGATGCGAAGATTAAAGCTGCCAGCAGATCGATTATTTGTAATTGATTTAACCTTTCCTCTGTCTGGCATTGACTGATCTTTAGATTTAAATGAAGATCCGGACTGTGAAACTTCTGTAAAGTTAAGGTGCCTATAAAGGCAACGATGGAACAGGATGGTTCCTCTTAAGCAGTTGGTGTGTGTGACCTTTTAGCGCAAAGGCCGTTATAACCATAGGCAGCCTTCCATGGACCACATGCTGGAAGTGGGTGGGACTGATGTTTTGGACTGCAGCTCCCATCTGCCCAGTCAGCAAGACTGCATGATGCTTGGGCTGATGGAGACACTGGGGCTGATGGGAGATGTAGTCCAAAACATCTGGAGGAGGAAGGTTGGGGTAAGCTGATATTTAAGAAGCAAACAAACTGCAGAGCAAATATAACATCATGCCTTCCTCCTCAGACTACAATTTCCATAATCCTTGGCCTTTGTCCAGTTTTGCTGCCAGGACTTCTGGGATCAGTGGTGCCAGGGAGGGGATCCTAAGACTCATGTGACTTGACTGTCACTGGAGGGTGAAGAACTCGAGCTTGTGCTGTGTTTTCTGCTGAAATCTTTTAATGCTCAAATTGGTATGGTACACAAGCAAAAGAGAGTTCAAAGGGACAACAGGTGCCGTGCAGTGCTAAGCAAGCTAAAACATTGAAGCAGCGAACTACCCTACATTATATGGGAAGGGGGTGGGCACAACTTTAGGGCAGCAAGCAGGATGTTCTTTTGGAATGGTCAAACGAGCAGGAGCTCTTTCTGGTGGTCTACACCTGAGCTGTCTGTTTACGCCTGTGCTGGTTTCTCCAAGTCCTTGATGATGGAGGGGGCATTAGTGCCAGCTCTGAATGAGACTGGGCGGTGGACTTCTCCTGAGATGATGGGATGGGGGCAGGCCCAAGTGGTGCCAGAGGTGAGGCTGGCACAGGAGCCGGGGTTGAAGTGGGTACAGTGCACCTGGGGGACGTCAGAGGGGATGGGGCAATATGCCACTGGGTCCCTCCTGAGGACCCGACTCCTTGACCATAACTTCTCTTCGGGTGACTCCTCTGTTGCCACGCTGCCTGTTCCATCCCGCTGGGCCCTTCCCAACTCCACCCACTGCTCATCCTGACTTGGCCAGTGTCTCCTCGGGACTCATGATGGAAGACATCTTAATCTTAATTTGCATGGTGTAATCAAATCTGGGACATCAGAACATGGTTAGAGTAGGGACCAAAGCCAAGCAAGACAGCTCTAATCTCCACCCCCACACCCCGGACAACCTTAATGCCTTGTGTGTGATTCATCTCCCATTTTTCTCCTGCCTCCAACACGGCGGAAATATCCTATCTTCCTTTTCAGAGGAGTGTGGCTGCCTTGATGGAGACGTCTTAATATCTGTGACTAGCAGTCGTTGCTTCCCTGCTTAATCAATGCTCCTTACGCACCGACCTCTCTGGATCTCTGTGTTTGCCTGCAATAACTGTTGTTGTCAGCCAGTTCCAGGGACTCATTGCAAGCCCCTCTCTCCGTCTGCCTTCCCCCTCCCGTTCAGCCCCTGGAGAGTTTCTGATGAGCTCCTTGCGTGTTTCATTCTCCATCAATTCCCACCATCGCGGCAAGGCAGCGACAATTGCTTATAATAAAACATGTCTGTGGCCTAGGAGTGAGTGATGATGCGTCTTGCGTGTGCTGCGGCACTCTGGTGTCAAGGGCTTCTGCAAACAGAGTTGGATTGTGGCGCTGATCTGGTTGTGTCGTTCTCACATGGCACAGATAAGAACATAAGACGAGCCGGCCGGGTCAGGCCAATGGCCCATTTAGTGCAGCATCCTGCTCTCACAGTGGCCAACCAGAGGCCTGTGGGAAACCAGCAAGGAGGACTAACTCACAAGAGCTCTCTCCCCTCCTGTGACTTCCAGCAACTGGTGTTCAGAAGCATTGCTGCCTCCATAGCCATTGTGGCTAGTAGCTATTGGTAGCCTTAACTGCCACAAATTTATCCATTCTTCTTTTAAAGCCATCCAAATTGGTGGCCATCACGGCCTACTGTAGAAGTGAGTTCCATAGTTTAACTATCTGCTGCATGCAAAAGTACTTCCTTTCATCTGCCTGAATCTTCCAACAGATAAGCAGCCTTTTTTGATTTGTCAGCAGCTCAGGGTGTGTTGTGGTTTGTGCGCTTGGTTCCTCTTTAGCGGGGGGGGGGTGTGTATTTTAAGTTGGGACGTTCAGCTGGCAGTGCTGGCATTCAGCACAGTTTTACTCAGGAGAAAGAAAAGGCGTTAATCTAAAATCCAGTTTCTTTCTGCCAGCAGCCTAGAGGAATCTTAGGTGATTGATTGTACAAGTTTGGAGTGGTTAATAGACTAGATCTGCAAATATTTGTCTATGAAGAAGACAATATTTTTTAAAGATGAAAAGAGTGCTTTCTTCTGTTTTACATGGAGCCTGGATATGATGTGTCAGACATCATTATAGAAGCATTCCCTCTTCCTGTGTAGGTGAAGAAGAAAGGGATGCCTCTTCCCAAATGACAGTTGCTATCTACGGTTTTTAGATATAACAATAATTTAATTATCAACATTTTTTTAGGGGGGGAGCCTGTTGTGCTCCTCTTCTTTCTTCTTCTTCTTCTTCTTCTTCTTCTTCTTCTTCTTCTTCTTCTTCTCCTCCTCCTCCTCCTCCTCCTCTTCTTTCTTCTTCTTCTTCTTCTTCTTCTTCTTCTTCTTCTTCTTCTTCTTCTTCTTTAGGGGGTGCCCGGTTAGTCAATCCAAAGGATCTCAGGCTGTAATCCAGTCTTTAGAGCTGGGCTGTGGTGCAGCCACTATTGTGTTCATAGTCCAGCTGCTCCTCCCATCTGGGGCAGAAGGCTGGGTGAGCAGGGTAGGGGTGGAGGATAGGCAAATCAATCAAGTGGTGGCAGTATGCCCATCCCAGGATCCAGCGGATCCTGGGCTGACTCAGCCCATCTGTTCTACCATAATGGCTCATTTGGACTGGGGCTGGTGGGAGTCCAAAATGGCCATGCTGGCTGGAGCTGATGGGAACCGTGGTCCAAAACATTTGAAGGGGACCTAGGTGGCAAAAGACGATGCAGAATCTTAAAAGGAAGGATGAAGCCGCAGCAGAGGAGAAGAGGGGGCAATGCTGTGGAGAAAGCCAGCTGGTTGATGATGGACTGGAGATTTGTGACAGATAGGCAGCAGTTCTTCCTTGAGACAGGATCAGGAGAGGGCCCAAGACAGTCCTTGGAGGGTCTGCCTGAAGCTGGAGGCTGGAGGAGGGTGTTAGGGAGAGGTGGCAAGAGATAAGCTTGTATAAGAGAGGAAGAGGTAGGCATGAAGGTCCAAAGCAGTGACTGGTCCAAAGCCACCCAGTGCGCTTCATGGCTGAGTGGACGTTTGAACCCTGGTCCTCCCAAGTCCAGTCCAGTGCTTGAAGCCACTGCTGTACACTGGCTCTCAATGAAGGCTGAGAGTGGGGTGTGGGTGTGCATGCAAGATGCAGAACAGCAGCCTTCACCGACATGGTGCCCCCCAGATGCTGCAGGACCCCAACTCCCATCAGCCCTCGCCAGTGTGCTTGAAGTCCTGCAACATCTTACAGGGCAGTGGGAATAACTCTGCAAAACAGCAACATGGAGAGGCAGAGGGAACGGAGCCTTAACCTCATCTCGCATTGCTCAAGTGCCTTATCCTCCGTCGCTGCTAATTGTTGCCAACTCTGTTACAAAGCCTGGCTGCTCAGGGGGGTGATCAGTTCGCTCCTGGCCCCTAAGCAGCTCAGTCGAAGAGGATGTGTGATGCTCTCTTTGATGGGGTGTTGTCATCATTGGGGGCTGGTTGGACGTTTTCTGGCCCTGCCACGAGCCCACCCCTGCCTGCTGCTGCTGCTGCAGCCCAGAGGAGCAGTTGCTGAATCTTCACGGTTTAATTAGATTTCTCCGGCAATGGCATTACAGAGAAAACGGCAGTTCTTTCCTACCCGGAGGGCCAACAATCTGGCAACTAATGAAGAGGCAGAGGGCCAAGCGGGGAATTGGCTGGGAGTGCTTGCAGGAGAGGAGGGAGTCTTCCTTACGCAGGGATGCCTTTCTTTGGAGGCCTCCAGGCCCCAGCACATTTCTCCCCCTTCTCCAGGGGGCTTCATAACCAACCCTCTTGGAATAGGCACCTCTCTTGTTGCATGGATCTGATGAAACTCCTTTTCTTTCTGACTCAGCCTTCCGATTTGAGCATGCAACGGAGCCTATATGAATCAAGGCATATCCACATAGTCCTAACGACTAGAATCTTGATTTAAAACAGGTGGAGGGCACCAGGCTGGAGAAGCCTGGCTTAGATTGTCTGCTGCCTTCTATCTTTTTGGCCATTACTGCAAACCAGTGGGCCTTCTCTCCTTCCAATTCCAGTGCCCAGTTTTCCTCCCTGAGTGCTGTCCTCGGCTGCGAGGCCTGAGGTTCACCTGTCTCTGCCTTGCCTTGCATTAATCCAGAGAGACAAAAGCGCTTAGGGAGGTGCTGGCCCGGATGGGCAGGTCTTCTCTGGGGCTTCTTTTTATTCTGCAGCTGTTCAATCCCAGACCACGGAGAGGATGGATTTATATATGAATTATGGAGCGAGCAAATTACTTAAAAATAAAGAATGAAGAGAAGCTTTTTATTGCCTTGGCTGCTGCCCGCTATGCCATTATTGGCAGCATCATAAAAAGAGTGGGGTGCGGGGAGAACAACCCGTCTTCGAATGGATTGCAAATTGCGGTGGTAATTGTAGCATCTGTGTGCGCTCGGAGAGTCAAAGCGTGGCCAGGTGGGGTGGCTTTGAGCACAGCAGTATGGGCATTATACGTGGCTGGCCGGCTGGCTTAGTTAATAGTTTTGGCTCTGAAGAGCTGGGCGTTCTGGCCTCCCCACCCCAACCTCCTACTAGCTCTGTAGTCAGACCAGATGGAGAGGGAAAGCGCCTTGTTCCTCCTGGAGTGGGCCGCATCCCACCTGATTGTAGAACTGTGCGGTTGGAAGGGACCACGAGGGCCATCTAGTCCAACCCCCTGCAGTGCAGGAATCCTTTTTGCCCAGTGTGGGGCTCAAACCCGCAACCCTGAGATTCAGAAGCTTATGTTCTACTGACTGACCTGTACCTGAACCAAGGGCCCTCCACAGTCGTGTTGGCTGGGACTGTGGACAGAGGCGAAGCAACCTGCTCCGGTACCCAGAGTGGCGCTTGTCCCAGGGGACGTGGCATGCATCCTGGGGGGTGCTGCCAATCAGGGGTCAGCATTTTGTCACCCCCCTTTGGAATGGTGCCCGGAGAGGACCACCCCCCCTTGAACCTCCCCTGGCTGCAGAGAGTTTGCCATCCGAAACAGCTGGAAGGCACCAGGTTGGGGAAATCCTCAGCTGCCCTGCCCTTTCTCTCTAGTGGCTGCAGAGATGGCAGAACATAATTCCCATCCCACATTTGTAAAAACTTGATTCTTCAGTGTGGCAGTGCTTGCAGTTTGGAACTCCTTGCCCATTGGCATCGGGCAGGCCCCTTCGCTGTACATATATACGCATCAGGTTACAGACGCTTCAGGTTACAGACTCCGCTAACCCAGAAATAGTACCTCGGGTTAAGAACTTTGCTTCAGGATGAGAACAGAAATCATGCTCTGGCATCGCGGCGGCAGCAGGAGGCCCCATTAGCTAAGGTGGTGCTTCAGGTTAAGAACAGTTTCAGGTTAAGAACGGACCTCCAGAATGAATTAAGTACTTAACCCGAGGTACCACTATACTCTTTTTGGCGCCTGCCAAAAATATTCTTTTTTAGAACTAAAAGGTAAGGGTATAAAAGGTAAAGAACCCCTAGACACTTAAGTCCAGTCAAAGGCGACTATGGGGTGCGGCGCTCATCTCACTTCAGGCCAAGGAAGCCGGTGTTTGTCCACAGACAGCTTTCCAGGTCATGTGGCCAGCAGGACTAAACTGCTTCTGTTTAGAACTGGAAGCTTAGAAATTTGATGCAAGTTTTAATCTGGTTTTAGTCTATTGTTATTTTAACTGCTCAGACGTTTAAAATTACTGTTAATTTTTTGGGTGATAATCTTATTGTTTTATCTTTGTTGTAAACCATCTGTAACGGGTTGGCCTTGTGAGTTGCCAGCCTGCTTGCTGCACCTGCCCTGCCCATCCGCCGTGGCAGGCGTCTTGCCAGTTAGCAGATGTAATCAGAAGCGCACAAAAACCATGTCTGGTTTATTTCTTCGCTAATGAAACTAATTCTATACTGCCTTTCACTCTCCAGACAATATCAAAGTGGTATCTTGTTTTAAATTATATGCTCCCAAGACACATACCTGAACACCACCACCCCAACGTGGAGGCAATAATGCTTCTGAATAGCTGTGGCTAGAAGCCATAGGGGTAAAGAGAATGCTCTTGCACTTGGATCCTGCTTGCTGGTTTCCCTTTGGGACATCTGACTGCCGACTGTGAGAAGAGGATGCTGAACGAGATGGGCCTTTGCCCTGATCCAGCAAGGCACTTCTTATGTCGACAAAAGCAGTCTTACATTCTGTTTTAAATCTCGCCCTCGAACCCCTGCATACCAGAGGAATGGCACTTGGGCACCTAAGCTTTTATTCACTGCCTAACCTTGAAATGCATGCGCCTAATAAGTAAATTAATTGAGGTGTGCGGTGACATGTATCCAGGTCTGTGGGTGCACCGTGATTCCCCCAGTCCTGGTAGTTTTTGGGTGTTGGTATATGAGATTAGAGTACTAAGCAGTTCTCAGCTGCAGATTTTAATTTGCTCTCTCGGCCCCGTTTCCTGCATGTCTCTAGTTAGTCATGAACGTGAGCTGGATTCTTCTGTCCTCGATTAGATGATCAAAGGGAGGCAGAAGGGAAGGGCTGGCATCCCTCTGATTGGATCTCCCCAAAGGGAACAGAGCATGCAAGGAGTGCGTGCCCTCCCCAGCCTGGCTTAATTACTTCCCCATCTAATCATAAGTGGCGCAGTAATTAAAGCGCCACCGCCAAGAGGGAATGGCCTAGGGACAGTCTAGACGGCAATTTGCAGCAGTTTAAATGTGGATGCTGCTGTCCCAGGCAAGGCACATTTTCACCCCAACACCCCCCCCCATGAAACCGCTTGATATCTGCGTACCTGTTGGGTGAGGCTAATACCTTCCTCTTTCTCTCTCTTATTCTAAAGAATTCTCTCATTTTGCTCACCTTGCTCTCAAACATCAGATGGAGCTGAGGTGATAACAGGGGCTTCTCCGAGCCAGGAAAAGTGTATGGTTGGGTTTATAATGGCCCAAGGCTACGTGCAAAGCGTTTGATGTTGGCCGCGAAAGCCTACATAAACTTTTATTAAAAAATGATAATCATAAATAAAAAAGGAAGTTTCTAGCTCTCATTATTGTGAAAGTTGGCTCGAAGGTTCATGTGGGCAATCGATGCCAGAGAGGAGTCGCTGAATAAGTTTCTCTCCACAGTTCCTCTCACTGCCTAGCCAGGGAGGTGGGGAGACGATGGGGAGACAAACAATAATAAATAATTCCAACTGCCTTGAGCTTCCTGTGTGGCAAGGTGGAATAAAAAGGCATACAATAAAATATCATGTATTACATAAAAACATATCGGAACCAATTATGCCAAACATGATTTATTTATTTGCGGATTTATATGTGAAGTGCTCTTTGAAGCTTGCATAATAAAAAAGAATTAACACTTTTCAAACATTATTTAAATCAATAATGACATGAAAAACAATATACAAAAGGCAGCAAATAAAAACTGAGTGAAATATGAGAAATTGCCAATAGCAAAAGTACTATTCATATTGTCTGTCTATGTGTTCAAATTTAAAAAAAAAATATTACTAGAGTTGATTTATTAATTGCTTTCTAAACCATTATCTCAAAGTGATTTACATATAAAATACTGTAATTAAAAACAGTTTAAAAAGTGGACACTTGTGGCAGAGACCCATTTATCCAGCTGGGAAAGCCCATTGGAACAGAAACATCTTCAGTTTTTTCTGGAAAATGCAGACAGTGAGGACCTGATATATCTGGACAGGAATGCTATTCCAGAATGCTATTCCACAGGGCAGGAGCAGCCTACTAAAAGCCCTGGTCTGAGATACTGTAGTATCTCAAGTAACCTGGTCCTGAGCTATATAGAACCTTTTATGTTAGTACCAACACCTTGAACTTGACCTGGTAGCAAATTGGTAGCCAGTGCACATCCCACAAGCGATGTTCTATGTTGGGGGTAGTTTGCCCCCACAAGCAGCCTAGTTGCCTTCTGACATATAATCCTATAGGTAGTACCAATATTATTTTCCCACACACGGCAGACAAGCCAAGAAAGAGAGGCTAGTGAGTTCTTGGCAGAGGCTGGACTTGAACTGGGGTGTTTCTGATTTCAGAGCTCACTCTCTTAGGCAGTGATCATTTTAATCTTTGGATTTAATGGTCTTACAGCATTTACAGCTTTTTAGATGAGGCTGGGGAACTTTTTTGGTAGTTTGGGGGCCACATTCCCCTGGAAACAACCTTTCAGGGGCCACATGGTAGTAGTAGGTGGGGCCAGGAGCAAAAATGTACAGATCCATGGATTACCTTTGTGCAGCAGGGCACTTTGCAGCCATGCAAAGGCCAGTACATCTCGCCACTGAGGCAAGCAAGAGACTTAGTCATGGTTCAAGGACATGTCCCAGTCGGGTACCAGCACTTGAGGAGGATGCAGAGGGTGGGGGGGATGTTGTCTGGAGGGAGTCCAAGGGCCGGATAGACAGGACTAGAGGCCCGAGGTTCCCCACCTCTTCTTTCAAAACATGTCTGCATTTGGGGGCCTCTTCTGCTCCCCCCAATTTTGCCCTGATGACACCACTGCTCTCAGCTACTTGGCTGCACCAACTGTCAATTACACGGTTCTGCTACATGTGCACAATTTTTGTGCAGGTTTCAGAATGCAGATGCTGCTGGCAAGGCATGTTGATGGACTGAATTGGGTAAAAAAAATTCCCAGCACAGAGTTCGCGACCCTGAGTCGAGAGCCTCAGCTGCAGAAGGTTTGATCGACTGCCAGGGCAGGGTGCGTAGCAAAGCCCCCCGCATCGAGGGGGATGGTTGAGCGTGCTGAATTGTACTTGGACAAAATGCCGCCTAATTTGTATGGTCCACTCCTCCAATACCACACACACACTCACACACAGAGCCCTGAGCTTTCACAGCTTCTGTATAAGCAAACGCTCTCAGTGGTGTTGTGTCCCGAGCTCCAAGGAGGCATCATGGAGGGGCTGCTCAGACCAGAACAAGGGGTGAGGTGAGTTAGAGGAGCTGCCATTGATGACCCATTGGTGACTCCTCCTCTGCATCACACCACCGTCCCCAGGAAGTCTCCCTAGGATTCAAGACACCTTGGGACTCTCCTCAGATCGCACCTCCTATCCAGGCCACACCCCTCACTGACTATGCTCCACCCCTTCCTTGAGTGTTTTTGCTTGGATGGAATGTGTCCTTGATGAACTATGGTAATGCCTCTTGCTCTCCTGCATGGAGAAACCTCTGGCTTTTCCGTGACTGTAGCATAATGGGCAATACCAAGAGCCATATCCATTGTCCTGTCTGATTTTGCTTCTGGCCCCCACCAGTGGCATGTGGCCCCTGGAAAGTTGCTTTGGGAGGTGATGTGGGCCCTCGACCTGCAGAGCAGACACATTCTATCGGCTATATTGTTTTCCATTCTTTACTTGATTACAGTCTTGTAAGGCCTGGGTTTGCTGCCCGCAACCCTCCATTGCATCCCCACCTGCCCAGCCTCAATACTGCCAAAGTGTTGGGGCTGAAAGACAGGAGTGGGGATTATTTAAGAACACGAAGAAGAGCTTGCTGGATCAGACCCATGGCCCATCTAGTCTAGCATCCTGTTCTTACAGGGGCCAAACCAGATGCCTGTGGGGAACCCGCAAGCAAGACTTGAGCACAAGAGCATCGCTCCCCCTCTGTGGCTTCCAGCAACTGGGGTTCAGATGCATTACTGCCTCTGACTGTGGAGACAGAGCATGGCTCCAGTGTGGCTGGTAGCCATTGATCGCTTTACCCACCATGAATTCTTCCAATCTTATTATAAAGCAATCCACTTTAGAAGTCAGTGTGCTTACAACGGGCTGCCCACTTAAACCTCCTTGCATGGCTCAGTAGGTCATGATAGTGGGGCCAGGGCCAGGGGGTACAGCCCTGATCCAGCCTGGCTCATCTCATTGCCATCATCTGGGCCGTAACTCATGAAGAGGCTTTCTGTGTCTGCCCTTTCCTCTCCTGCCGAGTTGCATATGCTGGTTGAACCAGCAAGTGTATTCCAGGACGGACTGGATTCTGCCAGCACTAGTGGGGGCTTAAACCAGCCTAATGAGGCAACCGAGCTTTTTTTTTTCTTGTTAGTCAATCTAATCAGTTATTGCAGTTGCTCTTTCTGGGAAGTTTGGTGCACAGGAAGGAACTTGTACCCTCGATAGATCTCGCTGTGCAGTGGGAGGGAATTTAATGTGTTTGCACACACACGCGCAACCCTTTCCCAGCCTGCACATTACATCTCCAATATGTCCTCTGCGCAGCCATACGCTAATGTGGCTCCTTGGGATTTGATCCATAATTCACTCATTAGAGCACGCTGCCACGGCCGTTTGAAGGAATGACACCTTTTAGCACAGAAAGCCTTGATTTTTTATTTCCGGCTTGGCAGTTTTAATAAATTGCTTGCCATGGAGATTTGAATATTTATTCTCTATCCCCTCCCTCCCACCGCTTATCGCCCTCCCCAGCCTTGACAAGCGTTTTGTTGTTTTGTTATGTTTTTCTCATCTCGCTGTTTAATTTTGCAGGGGTGGAAAGTGGAGGGGGTGGGAGAGAAGAGGGAGAAAGCATTTTCTGGTTTATTTTTTTCTTTCTCCTCTCGGATGCTGACAGCTACACTGGAGCGATGGGAGATGGAGGGGAGCCAATGGGGTTATTAGAGCTATTTATTTGTATTTCTGTGGCACCTGGAGGAAAGCCGAAACTCCCATTGCTCACGGAGATATGCCAACATGTGAGCGAGGCTCTGCCGCTTCCGTGGTCTGGGTGGGTGCCACAGAGAGTGCATCCTCTGCGCAACTGTCTCTGCCCCTTCCTGGCTGGCTGCTATCAGGTGTATGGTTCTCTCCCATTGTCAAAGGCCCAAAGATGAGAGCCTTGGAAATGGCCTTGTATCACCAGTTCAGACTGCTAGACAAATTTACAGAGGAGGAACCCATCAATGGCTACTAGCCAGGATGGCTTGACTCCTCCTCCACGGTCAGAGGCAGCAATGCTTCTGAATACCAGTTGCTGGAAGCCACAGGAGGTGAGAGGCCTCTTGTGCTTGGGTCTTGCTTGCAGATTTCCCATTCAGGCATCTGGTTGGCCACTGTGAGAACAGGATGCAGGATTAGGAGGGCCATTGGCCTGATCCTGCTGACTCTTCTTACATTCTTTCCTGGGCCAGCACTGTTCATTCTTCTGCTTTCTGAGTGTTCTTGTAGCAGGAGCACTCCACCCCTGAGCTATGATCTCTCTTGAAATATGCAGAATGAAGGACAGAAGAAGAGTCTTGCTGGATTAGGCCATCTAGTCCAGCATGCAATTCTCCCTGCAGCCATCCTATGGGAAATTCACTAACAGGATATGAAGGTAATAGGCTTTTATTCTTTGCATTTAAACCTCCAGAGGAGATGGAGGGCGAAAGAATTCACTCCAAGCCTCCATTGTACATAACAGTCCTGGGTCAACTGACAAGTTTTCATTAGTTCCTAATTAAAATCATATCAAAATCTGTCTTCCCAAGTCCCAAACCTCAGAATCAACCTTCTCAAGACTAAATTATTATTCTTTAATATGACCATCAATGCAAACATTTCCATTTGTGCTTTGGTTGTTTGCTTACGAAGCCATTTAAAGACAGCTAAAAAAGGTAAAGGTACCCCTGCCTGTACGGGCCAGTCTTGACAGACTCTGGGGTTGTGCGCCCATCTCACTTAAGAGGCCAGGGGCCAGCACTGTCCGGAGACACTTCCGGGTCACGTGGCCAGCGTGACATCGCTGCTCTGGCGAGCCAGAGCAGCACACGGAAACGCCGTTTACCTTCCCGCTGGTAAGCGGTCCCTATTTATCTACTTGCACCCGGAGGTGCTTTCGAACTGCTAGGTTGGCAGGCGCTGGGACCGAGCAGCGGGAGCGCACCCCGCTGCAGGGATTCGAACCGCCGACCTTTCGATTGGCAAGCCCTAGGCGCTGAGGCTTTAACCCACAGCGCCACCTGCAGTAAAATCAAACAATGAGAATACTGCAAAACTCAGTCTGCAAATGTATCTTGAGCTGGCTTCATTCCATACTCCCTACCCCCTGCCCCCCGTTCTGCCCACTCTAAGAAGAAGAAATACTTACAAAGTGGTCTGGGACCTGTCTCTCTATCCCTTTAACTTTTAAAATGTTTTGAGCTGCTTAGAGCAGCTCTGTGGCCAGGCTGCCACACAGTTTAAATATGTATAAAGGAATGAGGAGGCAGCCCCCTGGGTCCCTTTGTAAGTTCCTTGTGGACCTAGGCCCTTACCTACTCTGTTGAGTATGTGTCTTAATCCTCAGGTCAGCATTCATATCTGTGTATGGACCTGAGGAGAGTGGGATAAGAAAGCCTGCCCCAAATGTGGCTCAAACTAGAAGCCTCCCTGACCCTAGCCCACAGCAACGGTAAAAACCCTTTGTAGTAGCCAGGTACGAAGTTAAAACAGTCCAAATTCCTGGTGAAATGAGAACGTCTTGAACATTGGCCTTTGGGAAGGGCATGGATGTTTGCCAACCAAGTGGTGAAACGAATATGGAAGGAACAGGATTACCAGGTCAGGAGCATCCCAGACCCTGAGATATCAGGGTGCAAACCTGAGACCTGAGAGCTCAAATAACACTGCAATAATAGGCTCAGCAATGCAGATCTGGGCCAACATCCTGGCTGCTGTGTTTTGCCCTAGCTGGCTTCTGAACATCATTTGCCGTTGTTGACAGCATCAATCTGCTTTTTGGGGCTCAGCAGACCCCTTTGAAGCCCTAGCTGGAAATAAAGTTAATGATTGATTTAAAAATGGCTCCGGGTTAATGTAAAAAAAGATGGATGTTATTGGTAGGCTGTTCCAAAAACATAGCACAACACAAAGACTGTTGGAGTACTTTGAGCCTCTCAATGTTAACTTAAATCCCTCGTTTTGTGCTGTCAGGAAGGGTAAACAGAAGAGAAGCAGAGGTGAAATACAGGATTCATAACAGGAGAGAACAAAAATCAAGAACAAAAAACGCTTTGGTGAAATACTGTGTTCATAGTAAATATTAAAAGGGGTCTAGTGAACACCAAATAGCCTAGCCGCCCCAAATAAGAACAACACAAATAAGAAATCAGTGTTCCAAGTTTGCATTATGAGTGTCAACTCATAAGAACTTACAAGAAGAGTCTGTCTGTTACAGCAGGCCAATGGCCCATCTAATTCAGCATCTTTTTCTCACAGTGGCCAACCAGATGGTTCAGTGAGAAGCCTACAAACAGGACCTGAGTGGCAACAGCACTGGCGCCTCCTGCAGTTTCCAGCAACTGGTATTCAGAGGCATACTGCCTCCCAACAGCAGAGCTGGAACAATAGCCATTGTAGCTAGCAGCTATTGATAGCCTTCTCCTCCGTGAATTTGTCCAGTTCTGTTCTAAAATCTTCCAATTCTGGTGACAACATAAAGCTGATTTGGAGCAGAATTAGACCCCTAGGGTAAAATTCCCCTTCACTTTGTTTCTTTTGGTGTGCACATGTGTCCCTTGGTAGTACAAAAAAATGAAATTCATGATAGAAGCAGAATGTGAAGTTAATTTTCCTTTTTCTATTTCAAGAAGTTGCTAGGGTTGAAACAGACCCTATTTTGCTCGGAGGTTTGGTAGTTCCACTTTCCCCTTGGTTTCAGTAGGTGGTAGATTGGGGAATTTGATAGTTTGCAGATGCAGGACCACGTGAGCATTCCTTGGGTCCTGTTCTCGAACCATTTTTCTACAGCATCTCCAGTGGTGCTTCGCCCACCCCTGTTCATGTCTATTGAGACTGTATGACTTAGTAGAGCTCGATGGGGATTGGGTCAGGAGAAGATTTTGGGTCACTTCACTCAGGATCTGAGGTTGAATCTACTCCATTGGCAGTGCTGGTACCAAGGGCTTGATAGTCTTCTTCTTGGTCACAGCCAAAATTGAGATACCCAGAAGGTGGAAGGTGTACCAAGAATTATCCATGCAAAATTGATATTCTTGCATTACCGGGTTGGCGGAAAAATGCAACACATAATGGCAGAGTGTTGGAGGGTTTAGTGGACCATGGAAGGTGTGAAGCTGGGAGGTGTCCCTTGACCTTCTTTACTAACACTGAGGTATCTGGTGTTACACCCCTGGACTGCACATGATTTGTTCTGGCAGGGTGGTAGGTATAAGGAATGAAATGCTACCATCGATTTCCAATAATGTTTCATATCCAGTCCAGTATGTGTTATCAGCCTGAGTTGTATGCAGTCAAGACCAGCCTGATGCCCTCCTGATGTTTTTGGACTACAGCTCCCATCCGCCTCAGCTATCACAATCTGTGTCTGGGTTGTTGTTTTTGCCTGGCAGTTGTTCTGTTTGCATTTGAGAATGTCAGTAAAGGGCCATAGCTCAGTAGCAGATCAATCTGCTTTGCATGCTGGGTTCAATCCCTGGATAGGGCTGGGAGAGAGAGGCTCCTGCCTAAATCACTGGAGAACCTGCTGCCAGTCACTGACAATACTGATCTGTATGGACCAATGGTCTGATTCAGTATAAGGTGGCTTCTTATATTCCTATTAAAATAAGTCCTTTATTCAGAACCACAAGGGCTAGGCTTTTTCTTTTTCTTTTAGGGAAGGGCTGTAGCTTAGTGGTAGAGCATCCCAGGTTCAATCCCCAATGGCATCTCCTGGTAGGGCTGGGAGAGTTCCCTCCCTGAAATCCTGGAAAGCTGCTGCAAGTCAGTGTGGACAACACTGAGCTAGATGGACAAGCTTCCTATATTCCTACTAAATAAAGTTATAAAAAATTGGAATGGTCTCTCTCAGAAGGTTGTGATCTCTCCTTCCAGGAGGTTTTTAAGCAGAGGTTGGGTGGCCATCTGTCATGGATGCTTTAGATTAGATTCCTGCACTGCAGGGGGTTGGACTAGATGATCCTTGGAGGTCCCTTCTAACTCTACAATTCTATGATTTTATTATTATTTTTTTACAGTCAGTCTGATGCTTTGATAGGTTAGATGGTGGTGGTGGAGCAGACCAGGGGGTGGGCAAAAGGTGTAATGTACCATAACCTCCATAGGATTTCAGAGAAATATTGTTGACCTATTGAGCAAAGCCGAGGGAGAAATGAGCAATTTTGGTTTCTCCTTAGAACATGTAACTCCTCTGAATTGCACCCCAGTGGGAAAAGCGGGCTGGCCCCCAAAACTACTTTTGTGCAGCTGGCATGCTGAAGGGTTGTGCCCGACCTGGAAATGCTGGAAGTTTTGAAGCCTAGGATTGGAAGATTGGGGAGTAGGCTGATGCCACTTTGAGAGCATCACTTTGTGTGCTTCCTTTTGTGTCGATAAGCAGATTAAAGTTATCCTGCACTTCGCAGTGCTTTCTCCTCTGAACAAAAAATGAATCTTCTGAAGGTTATCTTGAACTTTGCAAACTTAAGTGTTTGGTGGAAAGAGAGATAAATGATCTGAGCTGATAACCCTTTTCAAAGGGGTTAAGACCCTCCTGACCACCACCGATTGCGTTCCTCCCTAGGTAGCTGATCCCAGCTCGCCTCCTGCAGTATCAGCCTTTGTTTATCTATTGGCCAACTGCTGCCAAAGTTCAGGAGTCTCATCAGGTCCTTCCGTGTCTGGGATTCTGCCTGCAGTCTGGAGAGAGACACACAAACAGAGGGCTGAAGTATCTTTCGGATTTTCCGTTGAGAGACCCACGTGGGCTGCTTCTTGTTCTTCAAGGCATCGTAGCGTGCGCAGAATTTGCAGTTTCTCGCTTTGAAGGAAGGGGTCTTGAGAACGTGAGTAGGCCAAACCACAGTGGGTCTCTTGGGTCCAAGGCGGCGCATTGGGAAAACGGAGAGGCAGGACACAAAGCCAACAGGCCTCCTGCGCTGTTTGTCCTCAGCAGTTTGTATTCTGAGGTACATTGCCTTTGAACATGGAGGTTCTATAGGACCGATAACTGATGCTGGACCTCTGAGGACCCCAGCTTGGTGGGAGAGCGCTTGCCTTGTGTTCAGTAGACCCCAGGTTTAACCTCCCTGTCTTTGGGACTGCCTGAAACCCTAGAGAGTGACTGCCAGTCAGTGTAGGCAAAACTGAGCTAGATGGACTGGTTGTCTGACTCCGTGGAAAGGAGCACCTTATGCCTCTGGGGTTAAATTCACACTGGTGTGCTCACTTCCATCTTCTTCAAAGCTACTGCGAGCCAACATCATAGGATGACTGCAAGTTTTAGGAAGCTGCCTTATACTGAGTGAGGCCATTGGCCTGTCTTACTCAGTATTGTCTACACTGACTAGCAATGGCTCTCCAGGGTTTCAGGCAGGAGTCTCTCCCAGCCCTAGCTGGGGATGCCATTGGGGATTGAACCTGGAATCTTCTGCATGCCACTGAGCTATGGTCCTTGATAGCAGAAAAAGCAATTTCTGTATCCCTTTTCACTTTCCTCACCCTCACCTGCTTTGTTGCCTAACAGTTCCTTAACGACATCTAGGTTAGTGAATATTCCAGCATCTAGTGGCAATGAATTCCATAAGCTGATTATGCATTACGTGAATAAATACTTAGGCTTTTATCTGTCCTGAATACCCTGCCAATCATGGTTCCCTTTGGCTGGGTTACCCTGAATCTTCGAGAGAATAAACGAATCATTACTCTTTCTTTGGTCTCTGCGTCACTCATAATCTTTTATGAAGCTCTGCGTTGGTTTGATAAGATGCAAAGCTGCGCTGTGAAGGGTTCCCTGTGTTCAGCCAACTTATGCTGAATGGGAGTTGGACCAAAAAACCCCCCTGAAGAGATGCAATTTGGCCACCAGCTTAGTGGAAGCGCTCCCCCCCCCCCCCCGCAAGAGGTCATACCTTTTTCATGAAAGTTGGCTGTGATTTAGTTACTTTTAGAAGAAATATTTTTACCAGAGGCCCTTGAGGTGCTTTGCAATTATAATCAGATGAGAGAAGCAGTTTCCCAGGGCCACCCAAATCTCAGTCCAAGCCTCTCATGTTCTTAAGAACTGCCATGCTGGACGGGTCCAGAATTCTAACTAGTCAGATGCCTCTGGAAAACCCCATAAACAGCATATGGGGGTAACAGCCCCCCCCACCAGTTCTGCATCCCTAACAGTATTCTGAGATTTACTGCAGTATTTGCATTTACCTGTCACCCTTTCCTGTGTTTCTGAAGTCCACAGCTGCAACTGTGATTCCTGTATTTCAAGGGGTTGGGCTAGATGACTCTTTAGGTCTCTTCTAATTCTACAAATTCTATGATTCTGTGAGTGTGGGTGCTTATATGGCCAAAACAAAGCACACACACACACAAGTAAGTATTGGGAAGCTTGGGGGAACCCCAGCATTTTCAGAAGTACAAGAGATATATGGGTGTGGTAGGGGGAAAATTCCTAAGCAGGGAGGGAAGCCAACAGCAATCCAGTGATAACTGAGCATGCTCAGTGACCCACAGAATGCTGATTGGCTGTTGGGTAAGTGTGTGTGGAATGGAATGCTTGGACGAGAGTGCACTTGGCTGGGAGGAATCCTGCACAGGGGCACCCCACGCAGCAACCTTTTGTCGCAGCTCCCACTAATTATTCCTGATTTAGACAGTTTTAGAGCAATTTCCCAAGCATTCGCTCAGACCTTTGTATGAGTCCAGGACTTCCAACAAGGGCAAGTAGATATTTTTGAGAAGCTCACGAGCCACAGCAAGGATGCAATGACCATTCCTTCTTGTTTCTCCCCAGGTCCCTGAGGCATAGTGCCCCTGGCCATGTAGGTTCTGTTTAGCAAACATAATGGGTCAGACAGCTATCTTCTTTGCTTGATATTATAGTGCTTGGAGATTCCATATTGTGATGCCCTCCAGATGTTGTTGAACTCCAAATTCCATTATCTTTGACCATTGGCTATTCTGGCTGGGGGCTTATGGGAGATGGAGGCCTCATCTGCACTACACATTTAAAGCAGTATCATACAACTTTAAACAGCCATGGCATTGTAGGTTTGTAGTTTGCTGAGAGTTGCTAAAAGATCCCTATTCACCTCTCAGAGCTACAGTTCCCAGAGTTCCCTGTGAAGAGGGATAGATAGTTAAACTGTAGCTCTGTAGCGGGAATTGGGGCCTCCTAACAACTCTCAGCACACAGTACCCAGAATTCTTTGGGAGAAGCTGTGACTGTTGAAAGTGGCATGATACTGCTTTAAATATATAGTGCAGACGGGGGCTGCATCAAGGAAGGCTGGGTACACTGCCATGAGAAAAATGAGCCATCGCTATCAGTGGTGTTATCCTCCCAAGTCCCTCTTCTGATCCATAAAAGGACCATTGCTTCAGTTTTTTCAGCTTAGAACGTGCCAAAGTGGGACAGGAGAAAGCTTGGAGCAATATTGTCTTCTTGAAGAGAGATTTGCGGGGGTGGGGGGTTGCTGCTGCTGCAGCTGCTGAGTGACTTTACACATAACCTGGATAATTGTTTTGTTTGAAGTTTTAAGTCGTGCTCTCTCTCTTTCTGTTTCTGACTCAATCAGAAAGGTGTTAGAAGCATCTGGGAGGATCTGTGTGGGTAGGAGGGCACGCGTCTCTAAAAAATACCCTCTGCATCAAAGGAGGAAGGGATCCCACTTATCTTGTGTAAGGGATGTGCTGTTTATGTCACTGCTGTTTTTGCATCCTGCCTGGAACATAAGAAGTTAAGAAGAGCCTGCTGGATCAGGCCAATGGCCCATCTCATCCAGCATCCTGTTCTCGCAGGGGACAACCAGATGTCCCAATGGGAAACTCACAAGCAAGACCTGAGCGCAAGAGCAAATCTCCCCTTCTGTGGTTTCCATCAGATGGTATTCAGATGCATTGCTGCCTTCGACTGTGGGAGGCTTTAAATAAGATTGGACAAATGCATGGAGCAGAAGGCTATCCAGGGCTGCAAGCCACAGTGGCTACGTTCTGCCTCTACTGTTGGGAGTCAGTGTGCCTCTGAATACCAGTTGCTGGGAATCACAGGTGGGGAGAATACTCTTGGACTCCAGTCCTGCATGCAGGCTTCCCAGTTGAGGCATCTGCTTGGCCACTTTAGGAACAGGATGTTGGGCTAGGATGGGCCTTTGGCCTGATCCAGCAACGATCTTCTTACACTTTTCAGCTGCTTTTTCTTAGTAATTGTTATGATGACCCTGCAAAACAGGTCAGCAACTTTATTCCCATATTGTAGATGGAGGAGTTGAGGCTGAGAAAGGAGGGGGCCTTGTCTAGGACTACCTGTTGAGATTCCAGCTGGGGGGACTTTTGACAGTGTTACGCCAACTGACCCTGCACTATCCCTTGGCTCCGTTTCCACCTAGCTGTTTGCAAAAAAACAAAACAACAGAAAACCTTGGAAGTGTTGTGTTTTGAATCTTCTCTGTTTGCTCTAAAAAATTGCCCCTCATCTTTCATGCTTAAATTATTTTGCTTGTAGCTGTACTGTATCATTTTTCTTGTTAAATCATTCCTGTGCATCCATACTCCTCTCCAGTTATGACAATATGGGCAGCCCTGTTGCCTGGGGCTGATGGGAGCTGGAGTCCAAAATGGCCATGCTGTCCCAGGGCTGATGGGAATTGTAGTCCAAAACAACTGGAGAGCACCAAGCTGGCAACGGTGTATTGCATGAGGTCATGTGGGGCAAAGCACAGTACCTTGAGATATCTCCCAAACTAATGTTTTGGCAGCTGACATAGTTTGTCATCTCCCAAGTGATGCCGTTGGTTCTTAAGCCAATATTGTGATCCTCATGTTATTGGCTGCCCACAAGCTGAGGCTGTAAGATCAAAGTGCGCCACTTTGTACAGTACATAAACCTGAAACGTGTGTGCTATTCACTTGTTGACTGTCCCTGTGCCTGCATGTTTTGCAGGACAAGGCAGTAGAGAGGGCTACCCTGCTTCAGACTGCGGGGGACAAAATTGCATTTGTTATTTAGATTTGTAGTCCATGTATTCAGAATAGGTTCAGAAAAAGGCAACCGAAATTATCAAGCAGGTGAAGCGACTCTCCTATGCAGAAAAGTTGTAGCATTTGGGACTTCTCAGTTTAGAGAAAAGGAGAGTAAGAGGTGATGTGGTGGAAGTTTGCAAAATAATGCCTGGCACAGAGGAAGCAGATAGAGAGAAGTTCTCCCTCTGACATCACGCTGAAACTTAGGGATGTGCAATGAAACTGCATGTTGGAAGATTCAGGGCAGGTAAAAGAAAGTCCTTCACTCACTACCACAGGAGGCAGTGATGGCCACCAACTTGGGTGGTTTTAAAATAGGATTAGACAAATTCATGTTAGAGAAGGCCATCAATGGCTACTAGGCACAGTGGCTCTGCTCTGTTTCCATGGTTAGAGGCAGTAATCCTTTTGAATCTGAAACCCTCAGTTGGGGAGAGAGCTCTTGTGCTTGGGTCCTGCTGGGCCTTATGTTAGTTCCTCAAACCTTGGCCATGTTGGCATGTAGCCATTTCCAATTGCCTTTGTATTGAGGTGTCATCCCACTTGCCTGATTCCCAGCTGGATGATAATTATTATGCTAGAATAATAATTGCAAGGCAAAACATGTCTCAGAACATCTATTTCTATCACGTTGAATCCTCTGTGGAGTTTCTTCTTCTTTTGTATTTTTACTGACGTTGTTAAACATATTTTGGTTGTGTGGTAGGTGGGCGGGCAGGAAGGATAAGGGCTATTTGTGATGGCAAAGCTTGCTTCCAGAAGATAACATCTTGGTAGCTCATTGAAGAAAACGTCACTTCTCTTTGTCAGCTTTTTGTTCTGTGAGACAAGTCATCTGTGCAGGGATGGCCCAAGAAATTATGCCGCCTGAGGCCAAGGATAAGATGGCGACTTTCCCCATTACAGGTATGGAAGATGACCAGACTGGCAGGTGGATGTTACTTCAGCTTCCTCCAATACACCAGAGGGCAGGAGACAGTGACCACATTCACACCACATATTTGAAGAGCTGTCATACCACTTTGAAGAGTCCCGGCTTCCCCCAAAGGATTCTGGAGCTGAATCCTGTTAAGGGTGCTGAGAGTTGCTAGGAGACCCCTATTCCCCTCCTGCTGCCACAGTTCCTGGAGTCCCCTGTGAAGAGGAATGAAAATCACTTTGGGAAAATGGAGGTGATCTGGCGGAATGAATGTTGCCTGATAAACACAGGACCTCTACAGAGCGGCTTTTTTGTGCTGTTGAAAACAGGCAGTCTTTGAACAGCTTCTTCATGCTTCTCACAGAATAAGTTCAAGGAGACGCTACAGATTAAGGCCTCCTTTTCACAGCCATCCCTGACATTCTTGCCACATAATTGTGCTCATGGGAAGCTGCTGCTGCTGCTGATAATGCCACAGGTGAAAGGAGTAATACAAAAGGGTGATGACACATGAAGAATTATTGCATTTTAATAGCTGTTTGCAGTGACATGCTAAAAGTCTGTGGACACAGAGTTGGTCATGCAACATCATGGATGTTTTAGTAGAGTTTTCTGCATTGCAGGGTGTTGGACTAGGTTATCCTTATTCCAACTCTACAATTCTATGATTTTATAATTGTAGCCATGTGTGTGTGTGTGTGTGTAAATAGAGGTCTTTGTACATCGCTCAGCACCCTTAACAAACAGTTCCCAGAATTCTTGGGGGTAGCCGTGACTGCTCAAAGTGCTGTCATGGTGCTTTAAATGTATGGTGTACATGTGGCCTAGCTTAGGGAGGTTCGGAACAGGCATACACAGCTCTATCCACACCCCGACTCTCAGTATCTGCCACCTGAGGCCACAGCTTCACCCTGTCTCAGGGCAGGGCTGGCCCTGTGGAGAAGCTGACCCAACTCCCGAGTTTGCTCCAAGGCGTCTTTGGCATTAAACAACCCTCTTGTCCTCCTTCCTTGAACCCAGTTATATGGGACAAACCAAACAGGGTTGTGCTTCTCCAGGAGGTGGGGAGAGCCCTCTTTCTGTAGCTTATCACTTAGTCCTTTCTTGTAAATGAGAAAGGTTCAGAAGGGTTTAAGTGATGCCGTTTTTCTGGTTTGGGGCCAAATGGAGGAAAGGGTAAGTTTTGAAATCTGTTGCAGAATTTGGAAGGTTGTGTACTTGGCTTGTGCAAGATTTATTTGCTCTTTCAGAGACCTTCAGGAACAAAGCCTGTTAAAATTTTCCCTTTGTGGAAGGGAGAAGAGCCCTCCTTTCTTCTTCCTCCTCCTGTGCACGACCACCTTAAGCTGGATCAGCTGACATTATCGAACCCCACCCCAAGAACATAAGATGAGCCTGATGAATCAGGTCAAAGGGGACTCATATAGTCCAGTGTCTTATTCTCACAGGGGCCAACCAGATGCCTGTGGGAAACTCAGAAGCAGGATTGGAGCACAAGAGCCCTCTCCCCTCCTGTAGTTTCCAGGAGCTGGTATCCAGCATCATTGCTGCCTCCAACTGAAGTGCAACAGCATAGCCAAAATGGCTACTAGCCATCGACAACCCTCTTCATGAATTTGCCCCATCCTCTTTTAAAACAGTCCAACTTGGTGGCCATCACTGCCTCCTGTTGGAATTGAGTCCCATAGTTTAACTGTGCACTGCATGAAGAAGCACTTCCTCTCCATTTCATTTTTAGGCCCAGTGTTCCACTATAACTAAAAAATAAATAAATTACAAGTGGACAGTATGGAGGCTTATAACCTAATAATAATTATAGACATGCAAGAAAAATAGAGGGAGGGGAAAGGGGGCATTTTCAGAATTGATGGTTGCTTATGCATCAAATAGACAACGATTTGGGAAGCAAAAGCAGTGGCTTTGGGGGGGGGGAATCTGTAGTATTTTGTCCCACAAACACGCATAAACGCTGCAAATGGTGATTATTATTTTTTGGGACCCCTGTCTCCTGCTGTTTTACTATCACCAATTCTTTTTTAAAAGCAGGGTTGTTTTACACCCTGGGAATAGTTACAGCTATTACTAAACCATGCGGTGAACAGGATGTTGTTGCGATGACAATGATGTACATCAGTGTCCCCCATCCTGGGACTCTTAGATGTTGCTGGACTCTGATTACCAGTCCTAGCCAGTAAGATCTGTGGATAGGGACAGTGGGAGTTGTGATGCAGCAACATTGGGAGGGCACCAAGTTGGGGAACACCCTATCACAACATAAGAATGTAAGAGGAGTCTGGCTGCTGGATCAGGCCAGGGGCCCATCTATCCCAGCATCCTTTTCTCTCAGTGTCCAGCCAAAACAAAACAATCATCTATCTTCTGAAGGTTGGATCAGATAGTGTTGCTATTCAGAATATGGCTCAAGGAAACTGGGAGCATTGATGGCAGCATGCCTGGCCCCAAGACCTCTTGGCCGCTGAGTGGGGCGCAGCTCAAGAGAAACTTCTCCCCAGCCATGATCCATTAGGATAGTCATCCCAAAATAAATGAGGGCCTGCCTTTGGCAAGTTCCCGTTTCAGTGGTGCTCACCCAGGAGATCTGTTCTCCTAAGAGGAGCCTGCTGGTTTAGGTCAGTGGTCCTTCTAGTCCAGCATCCTGTTCTCACAGTGGCCAACAAGATGTCCATGCGCCAGGCCTTAGTGCCACAGCAAGTCTCCCTCTCCTGCGATTTCTTGTAACTGATTCTCAACAACATACCACCTCCGACTGTGGAGGTAGAGCACAACCACCAGGGTTTTTGCTATCATAGCCAACTTTATTGCTGGGATAGCTCAGTTGGTAGACCATGAGACACTCACTCTCAGGGTCTTGGGCAAAAGATTACTGCATGGCAAGGGGTTGGACTAGATCACCCTTCCAACTCTACAATTCTATGATTCTATGAAGTTCGCTGCCAACCAGGATGCCCGTGGGATGATGTCACAGTAAAGCGCAGCCTGTCTGATGACTGCATGCTGATGTCACTGAGGGCAAGTGAAGCAGTGCTGCTTTCTCTCTCTCTGCTCTTAAGTGACTGCTTTTCCGTCCTTTGACATGGCACCCAGAATATTGCCTGAGGGAGGCATTTGGGAGAAGGTGCCTCAGCCCTAACATACGCATTTTTAAAATTCATAGTGTAGAATTATTTTTCAAATCAAACTTCCATTGTGCTAGCCAATGGCCGTGACATCATCCATAACTAAATATACAACAAAACCACAACCGAATCTAACAGAAACCTTTCTTACAAGGACAGATAAAATAGAGGGGGGTCGCATATGGATTGTGTGAATTCCAAGTCCTCTTTACAATTAACGGCTAACTTATCTAAATTCTTTTTCCTTATCTTCCTAGCTGCCAAGAGCATAGAAAGTGACTTTATAAGTTGTAAAATCGTTGGCATCACTCGGCAGCCACTTTCTGCTGCAGTTAAGTTGGTTTCCTGCACAAACAAAGGTCTGGATTCTTTTTCTTTGTGAAATAATCCTGCCTCCAATCCTTTCTTTATTTGCCTGCAAAATAGCATTACCCTGGGCTGCTAACTAGCTGTACCTTTCTCTTTCTCCCCATCCTTCAGACCAGACCGTATGCTACATTCTTTGCTTCCCCTCGCCCGCCCCATCCCTCCTTGTGAGCAGGAGAGCCTTGCTTGGAGCAGATTTAGCAGAATGGCCAGTTTGCTAATGCTGGTCATTTGGAAGCGTCTGTCCGGGAACTGCAGCCCAACCTATGTAAGCTGGAGCACCTGCTCAGCTCCGCCGCAGACCCTTAAAGCGACACGCTCAGGCAGGTAGCCTTTATACAGCCTTGCAGTGGTGTGGCTTTCCTCATCGTGGCAGCTGGGACCTGCAAGCGCCCTAGTTCTAATTTGCCAGAGAGTGACTGGCAGAGATCAGAACAGACCTGGATGGTTAATTTGGAGGGTGGTGGGCTGTACTGCAAACAGTCATCCAGCCAGCAGTGGGGTTATATGTGGCAGGGCTGGCCCAGGGGCCTGCTTCCCTTGCCCTCTACTCCCCTGTTGTGCTTCTAATCAGCTCATTGGCATGTACAGACAAGTCCCCTCCACAGCCACCACTGTCACCAAGGGGCAGGACAACAGCCAGGAAAGAGGGTTTCTAAATGGAAGCTGTGTTCTGCTCAATTGCGCGTGCATAAGAGGAGAGGGTTTAGGGGATGGCAGACGGATGTGTTAAGAGCCGAGCAGGACGTGCCGCCATCGCTTTGACTGCGAAGAGACGGGTCCCTCGGTCTCCAAATGGCACATTAGACACACGGCTTGCGGTGTGGTGTTGGGAAGGAGGGGGCAGAGAGGCTTGAATTTGCTTTTGTTTAAACGCCTTGGCTTCCAGGTAGTTTGGAAATCCCGAAAACTGCGGTTCCAATGAATCACCGCAAACAAGCGTGCCCGTGGAGCTCAGTTAGATTTGCACGCTGGCTGCCTTCCCTCCCTGAGTTCGTCCTGTTCCGCCCACTCCGTGTGTAGTTGGGGGCTATGTGTCTGCGGGGGCTGTAAAAATTATGTGCCGGCGGAACCTTAATGTTTTAGTATGCATAAATTATGCAAATTGAGCCTCTCTGCACAACTCTGCTCCTGCTAGTCATGGGGAGTGGAGCTCTAGTCCAGCCTTCTGACTAAGTGGGATCTTATCCAGCCACCCCTCTGGCATCTGAGGTTTGCCTGGCGTTGGAAAAGCCTGGCTGCTGGATCAGACCACTAGCTCAGTGGCAGAGCATCTGCTTGCATGCTAAAGGTCACAGATTCAATCCCAGGTGTCTCCAGGCTGGGCAGGAGAGAAACCCCCTGCCTGAAACCCTGGAGAGCTGTTGGCAGTCACTGTTGACAGTATTGAACTAGTTGGTTGATTGATTGATTGATTGATTGATTACATTTATATCCCACCTAGAAGATCTCCAGGTTATTGCCTGGTTTGGACATGGTTCTCCTCCTCTTTGCTACCCTTACAACAACCCTGTGAGGTAGGTGAGACTGAGAGGTTGTGACTGGCCCACTGGCTAAGTGGGGATTTGACTCACTGGCATAGTGGGGGGGCCTGAGGGGGCTGTTGCTCTGGGCAGATTTGGGGGAGATTTAGTTGCTCCCCCACAACAGGCTCTTTTCCAACCTCAACGCTCCCTTCGGTCATATGAGATGTGCTGAAACCCCTTAAAGTGCCATGGCTCAGTGGTAGAGCATGTGCTTTGCACAAGTTTGATCCCGGGCATCACCAGGTAGGGCAGTGCAGAATTAAACTGTGGCACTCGCTCTCACAGAAGACAGAATGTCCACCAACTAGGATGGCTTTAAAAATTGATTAGACAAATTCATCAAGGTTGTCACAGCAGCGTGCCAGTCAGTCATTCACAGCTGAAAGTTGGAGTTAACTCTTGGTTGAGTGTCAGGCCTAATGAGCAGAGCAGCTCATTCTCTGTGGTCTTACTCCATAAAAACTAGTCCCTTCCTCCCCAGGGCTTTCCCCCAGCCATCAGAGACTGCGTCTGCGTGCAGCCAACCTCTCCTCCACCATTTTAATGCCTCTTCTGGTTCTGGGACACAGGGGAAGGGGGAGACACCTGTGACTCTTCACCAGCCTGACTCATCTCTGCCTCCCTCTTCCCCTTCTCCTTCTTCAGCTTCTGCCTCTGATTCTCTCTGCCATTGACTCTCCCAGCTCACTAAGCCCTGTTAGTTTTTCAGCTTTTGACACCTCCTCTTCCCAGTCTTTTCCCTCTTCTGCCTCTTCCCACTCATTGTTGTCCCACCACCATTCCCCGTGCTCTGAGCCTTCTTCCTTTGGGTGGTTTCCCAGTGGGTTCCTTCCACCATTCCTCTGTGCCCAACCAGTCCATGGCAGAGGAGAAGCCTATTGATGGCTACTAGTCTTGGTGGGTGTGCCCTATCTCCACTGTCAAGAGGCAGCAAATCTTTCTAAATACCGGTTTCTGGAAACCACGAGAAGGGAGAGTGTTTTTGCCCTCTGGTCCTGCTTGCAGGCTTCTTATAGATACATGTTTGACCACTGAGAGAACAGGATGCTGGACTAGATGAGTGTGTGGCCTGATCCAGCAGCCAGGTTCTTCTTCTGTTCCTAGATGTGACCCTGCCCCCCACCCATCCCCAACCTTACACATCATTTTCAGTGTTAGAAACAGAGATATGAAAGCTAGGAGCTTAAGCCTAGGTTATGGGTGCAACAACGGAATGTCTAGGCGCGCTTTTTTAAATAACAAGAATACAAAGCTGAAAATGAATGAACTGCAGCTAAAATATTATGTTCATTTTTCACATGCTCTAGTCCTTCCCCTGCCCACCCATATTCTTAAGAGAGTCTCTTCTCCAGTCTTCAGAGAGTAGCTGGAAATGGGGAGGCAGAAAAAGCTCCTCCTTTCTTTCCACTCTGCAGTTTTAATCTGAAATCTCAGGCGCAATACTGCACCCAGAGCTCAGAAACTGCTCACACTAATGAAATTCCCTGTCGCAAAATGCACCTAGAACAATGGGAGTTTCAGACACTTGTCATTTTCCCAGCCCTTGCCTACTTTCCCATTGTTTTAGGATTACCTCTGGCAAGTTTCCGGAGGATCTGTATCTTGAGGAAATGAACAACATGCACCGGAGTTATGGATTGCTATGACATGCCATGACCCTTTGGGTTAAAGTGGATCGACTAAATATAGACTCAATAAAACCATTGCTCTCCTATAGGCAACCCCCCCCCCCCAGTTCTTTTTCTCCACCTAGCCTGAGTGGCTGTTTTCCTTCCAAGGACTTTGGGGACAGGAGGGACGGCCGCCATCACCTGCATGCTAATTTTGGGTCTTGAGTGCTGGAGCTGCTATTGATTTTCGGAGGTATAAAAATAAATCTACTGTTAAACTGCTGATGTCTTTACTATATCCCTGTTTAGCTGCTATAGCACACTGCGTGGCAACAGACAAAAAGTCCCCCAGGCTGTCTTGGGGAGTGAGGGAGCCGTTAAAAAAGTTATTAGCCTTCTTAGAAAAAAGAGAAAAGAGAGGGAGGAGGATCATCATCCTAAAACTGAGTCACAAGGGAGCCCGCCTGCTGAGCTTGGGTTTTTTTTTGGGGGGGGGGTTTGCAGCGAGAGCTGACTCCAGGTATCGAAAGAAGCCTTCCCCAAGGTCTTGCGCTTTGAATACTTTGGACCACCACTCCCATCAAGCCTGGGGCTGATGGGAGCGGTGGTCTGAAACAGTGGTACCTAAAGTGGGCTGTGGGATAAGAGGCAAGAGGGTGGCAGGGGGGCCCTGGAAGTGGGGGGCCCTCTGAGCATGTTAATCGCTTATTTATGATTGACCAGGTGAGAGCTGGAGCAAAACACCTTCCTTCCTTTGTATTTGAAATTCTACTTCTCCCATTGCTTTCAAAGCTATTCCCTTTGGTCATGTTTGTTTGTATTTACAATTCTGAGCTGTCACAATTATTGGTAATAGCTATTGATTTTCTGATCAATTAGCTGCATTACATTTGTGATAGATAGACGTTTGTGCATGTTTGTTGAGCACTTATATAGAAATACTTAATCCTATAAATTTCCTTCACCCTTACACTTTCATTAGTAAGGATGCTTTAAAGTATTTTTCAAGCAGTATCTGGTGTCACTGGCTCAAGTTTAGTTTTATTGAATTAATTAAACTGAATAGTTTTAAATGGGATTTTGAAACAATGCACAATTTTTACGGTTTTGAATTGGAATCGTAGAGTTGGAAGGGATCACAAGGGTCATCTAGTCCAACCCCCTGCAATGCAGAAATCTTTTGCCCAACATACGGCTCGAACCCGCAACCCTGAGATTAAGAGTCTCATGCTCTATAAACTGAGCTATAAATTTTATTGCGTTATAATCTTTCTTAGTGCTTCGCTAAAGAACCCGTGAATCTATGAGAGGTGACCATGGAACTGCTGCCTAAAAACCTCCAATGAAGGAGAGCCCACCACCTTCTGAGGGGGTCCATTCCACTGTCCAAAAGCTCTTACTCTCAGAAAGTTCTTTCTAATGTTCAGTCGGCATCTCCTCTCTTGTCATTTGAATCCATTGGTTTGGGTCCTTCCCTCTGGAGCCACAGAAAACACATCCATCTCCCATGTGACAGCCCTTCAGAGGTAGTACATTGACATCATGACACAAGTAGCTTTGCCCTCCATGAATATGTCTAGCCCCCTTTTAAAGGCATCCAAATAACTGTGAGAAAGCTATCTATGGGAGAAGTGGCTTTGTATGTTCAAGATGGTAAAAAAGTGTCAACTATCCATTTCCCTCGTTGAGGTTAAGGAAAAGATCACTGGATGCTTGCGCCACTTAAAGCCCATCTTGACTCCACGTTGCCGTGAAGGCCCCTCCGAGTGCCATTTTAACTCTGTATCCCATCAACCTGAGATCTCTGCATGTTTGGAAGTGATTTAGAGTGCAGTGAACAGCGCTCAAGTGTACTAGAGTGCATTACCCAGCTTCTTTCTGCCTTTAACTGCCACCTGGAGAACTATTGCATTGTTTAAGTTTCCTGGAAGGAATAAGGCAGTTTTGACTACTGCTAGTGGGGGGGGGGGAGCCTTGATGGGTGAAGGCTGGGCAGTTGCTTGTGGGGTGGGGTGGGGGGGCTGCTCAGCCAGGTCCCTCTTTGAGTCTGGGGGCTGCTGCCATTGATGCCACAAGCTCTGATGCGTGTGGGTCTGTGTCAAATTTGTGCTTCGTGGTCCTACTTGAAGGGTCAGTGTCCTGTCCTGTGCGCATCAGTGGTTGTGAGAATGCCTTAAAGCTAAGCCTACTGATCTGTCCCTTTTTGTTCGCAGATGTTGCAGCTGCGTTTTGCCAAGGGAGGGGTGGCCTTCTTGGCCCTCAAGCGGCTCTCGCTAAGCCCTGCTGCTTTCCACAGCACCCAGCGCGTGGAATACAAGCCCATTAAGAAGGTGATGGTGGCCAACAGAGGTGAGTTGGGGCTAGGGCTGGGGCTTTGGTGGGCGGGAGCTGTTGGGGACCATGACTCCTGTGCTAAGCCATTCTCATTCCCCATCAGGATCTGTGCCACCCTCCCCTTTTTGATGTCCAGAAGACACCTCTCCCCAAAAGGAGCCATAACATTCGCCTAGAAGTCTCTGTCTAGTTCCTTGGCCCCTTTGTCATTCCAGATCAGAGACATCAGCAACACAGAGGTCAGACTCCAGTGGCACCATGGCCACCTCTGTGCACAGCCAAGGCTGGAGACTCCATAAGAGTGGAGCTCCAGTGCTGTTTCAGTAGCAATCATCTTCAGACTGAGCTACAGCACTAGCTCGGTTGCTAGCTGCTCCTTCTGTGGGAGGAGCCTCTTCCATTTAAAGTGGGGGGCAACCTGCTTCAGCACTCCTTGACCCTGAAGAGGCTGTGGTTCTATTAGGGCAGCACAGCATCCTCAGGTTACAGAGGCAGCAGCACAATGGTTCCTCTTGTAGGTGGGCTTCTGGTTGGCTTGCTAGGTCTGAGGCTGGCCCTCCCTCCCTCCAAATCCCCAGCCACATCCCTCGGGCCATGACAGGAATGCTGCTTCTTGCATGTTCCCGGGGTTATGCACCAAACCCTGCAAACCGATGCCAGCCTTGAACACGGATTAAACCCTGACGTCAGGGCAGTATATGAATTATAAAGATAATAAATAATACACAAAAGAATCCTGGAAGAGGCATTTCATTGTGTGTGAGGGGAAAAAGGGTGCATCTCCTTCAGGACATTTGAAAATTAAGGTGCAGGCATTGCTAATTACTAGGTTGTCATCAGGGCAAACTATATTTTAATTACTGGCTCTAAAAGTGTTTTGGCTTATCTTAATTATTGTTTTTAAGTTTGTTTTTATTATTTTGTGTTTTATGATGTTGTTTTAAATGTTGTAAGCTGCCTCGAATCCCTACTTCAGAGAAAGGTGGGATGTAAATGCTTTAAATAATAGCAACAACAGCAATAATAGAATTGTAGAGTTACAAGGGACACAAGGGGTCATCTAGTCCAACCCCCTGGTACTTGAAACTAGAGAATCCCTGACAGATGGTCATCTAACTCCTTTATATATATATATATATTTAAATAATTTTTATTAAATGATTTTATGTTACAAAAAACATTACAACCATACTACCACAAAATATAATTGAGAAATAAAAATTACATACATCAATATTTTGTATGTTATTTGTTATTTATCGTCTTATTTCCTCCCAAACATTCCATACAACACACACACACAAAAATAATAATGATAATAATGAAAATAAATATTTCCCCCCCCTTTTATCTTACAGAATCTTTTCTTCAATTTTGACTTCCTGTCAAGTCCCTTCACATATGTTTTATCTTACAACTGAATGTACACAAAACAATAAACCTTTCTATATAAATTTTCCAATACATTCAGAAAATATAATAAATCCTTAATTGTTATCCACCTCCTTTTACTTCCTTTGTCACTCGAATGCTAGCATGGAGTCAAAACTATTATTGTATTTTTGAACATATCCTCTATAACCATCCCATTTTCCCGCATCTAACCCCTTTATAAAACCCTCCTATGAATGAAAGTCCACCATTTTCTGAGAGAGTCCATTCCACTGTCAAAACAGCTCTTACCATCAGAAATTTCTTTCAAAGGTCTAGTCTGAATCTCTCTTCCCTCTGGGGCTACAGAAAAAAAGCTTAAACTGTGCTGCCCAGAAGTGGACATAGGACTCCAGGTGGGGTCTGACCAAGGCAGAGTAAAGCAGCACTGTTAATTCTCTAGATCCTGGAAACTAGACTTCCGTTGATAGAATAGAATTAGCCTTTTTTGCTGCTGCATAAATAATAATAATAATAATAATAATAATAATGATATAGGCTGATACCTGCAGTTCTCCTGGCTGCTAAAATTAACTTAATAATAAAATCACCTGATTGGTTGATCAATTGAGGTATGTGCTGAGTTGATCAAATGGTGTAGCTGCTTCCACATTGCAGCTCCCCTCTCCCCATTTTCGTGGGCACTCAACATTTGTGTTTTCCAGGGGAGATTGCGATCCGGGTGTTTCGAGCATGCACTGAGCTAGGCATCCGGACGGTGGCCGTGTATTCGGAGCAGGACACAGGGCAGATGCACCGACAGAAAGCGGATGAAGCTTACCTCATTGGCCGGGGGCTCCCCCCTGTCCAGGCCTACCTGCACATTCCGGACATCATTCAAGTTGCCAAGGTAAGAAGGATACTGGCTCTCACTGCCGTGAGTGGAATGAGCTGTGGGGAGGCCAGGAGGGCTGAACCTATAAAGGAAGCTGGCGGTCTCTATGTGTTCTCAGCTGCTTAAACAAGCATTTATTCCCCCCCCCCCAAGTTCTCAGCTGCTTCCTCTTCCCCAGCCCTTCATCTCTTTGGCACATGGACCTATACTCTGCTCTAGCTAACAAGAAAACATGACCCAGAAGTTCCCCCTCCCCAGTCCCCATGATTGACAGTGCCAAGGAAAGGGGGGGAGGTTGCGTAAATTCTTAGGAAGAGCCACCTTCCTTGGCTTGCATTCACAAGTGCTTTATTAACTCACTTTGAGGTTTCCCCAGTTGGAAGAGAAGTTCTGCTTTTAGCTGCCAAAGCGACAACCTGCCTTTGTCCTCTCGCTTTTCATGTGCACAGTTAAAGCTGGCAAAGGAAATGCTCCACTAACAAGGAGTGAATGTTGGAGGAGGCCTGGAATCCACAGGGTTTGCCATTAGCAGTGCAGCTGCAGTGCAGCCTCATTGACGCTGAAACAGTTGCAGGAACTGTAGGCACTTTGTTTGATAGGCAGCAGGAGTTTGGGGTGGTTGTGAGTGGTGGGCCCCTCCGTCTTGGTGTAGGTTAAGTCTTCCATTGTGCCCATGTGGGAGAAGCTGAGTGCTGAAAGGTTCAGGACAGATAAGCAGTTGGCTCCTTACCTCTCTCGCCCTGACCTAGCCACTGTGATCCATGTGACGGTCACCTCCAGGCTTGATTATTGTAACTCACTCTACGTGGGGCTGCCCTTGAGACTGACCCAGAAACTCCAGCGGGTGCAGAATGCTGCGGCGAGACACTCTATGGGGTCCTCACCACGGGATCACATTCACACAGTGCTAAACCAGCTGCACTGGCTCCCAGTGGAATACAGGATCAGGTTTAAGGTGCTGGTTTTAACCTTTAAAGCCCTATACGGCCTAGGACCCTCGTACCTACAGGACCGCCTCTCCTGGTATGTCCCACGGAAGACCTTATGGTCTTCAAATAAAAACATCTTGGAGATCCTGGGCCACAGGGAGGTTAGGCTGGCCTCGACCAGAGCCAGGGCTTTTTCGGCCATGGCCCCGATCTGGTGGAACGCTCTGTCACAAGAGACTAGGGTCCTGCGGGACTTGACATCTTTCCTTAGGGCCTGCAAGACGGAGCCGTTCCGCCAGGCCTTTGGCCAAGGCACAGTCTAACCCCCCCTCTCTTTCTGTATTCCTCATAGAACTCTAGCCCAATGGTTGCCATTAGTTTGATTCTGAATTGATTTTAGAATGTATTTTAATTAATTGATGTGTAATTTTATGTACACTGTGCTATTTTTACTTGTTGTTAGCCACTCTGAGCCCCGCTTTGGCCAGGAAGGGCAGGATAGAAATAAATTTATTATTATTATTATTATTATTATTATTATTATTATTATAGAAAGTCCTTCTTCAAACAGCGCATAGTTAAACTGTGGAACTCATGTCTGCAGTAGGCAGTGATGATTACCAACTTGGATGACTTAAAAACAGGAATGGACAGATTCATGGAGGAGAAGGCTATGAATTGCTACTAGCCATTTGAATACTGTGTGCAGTTGTGGTCACCTTACCTCAAAAGGAATATTGTTGAGTTGGAAACAATTCAGAAAAGAGCAGCCAGAATGATTAAGGCTCGAAATGGCCTCAGCCCAGTATACCTGAAGGAGCGCTTTCACCCCCATTGTTCAGCCCGGATGCTGAGGTGCAGCTCTGAGGGCCTTCTGGAGGTTCCCTCACTGAGAGAAGTGAGGTTACAGGGAACCAGCCAGAGGGCCTTCTCAGTAGTGGTGACCACCCTGTGGAACACCTTCCTATCTGATGACAAGGAAATAAACAACTCTCTGACTTTTAGAAGACATCGGAAGGCAACCCTGTTTAGGGAAGTTTTTAATGTTTGATGTTTTATTGTGTTTTTAATATTCTGTTTGGGAGCCACCCAGAGTGGCTGGGGAAACCCAGTCAGATGGGCAGGGTATAAATAATAAATTATTATTATCAAGGGGATAGAGTTACACTGAGGAAAAGTTACAGTGCTTGGGACTTTTTAGTTTAGAGAAAAAGCGAGAAAGAGGTGACCTGATAGAAGCTTATACAATTATGCATGGCAAGCAGAAAATTGATAGATAAAAGTTTTTATTCTTATCTCATAATGCTAAAACTTGTGGACATCCAGTGAAGTTGAATGTCAGAAGATTCAGGAGAGATAAAAGAAAGAACTACAGTGAGGGAACTCCCTCTCACAAGGGGCAGTGATCGCCACCAAACTGCCTGGCTTTAAAAGAGGATTAGACAAATTCATGGAGAAGAGGTCTGTGGGTGACTACAAGCCACAATGGTTATGCTTTGCCCTTCACAGCTGCAAGCATTAATGCTTCTGAATACCAGTTGCTAGAAGCTACAAGAGGGGAGAGTCCCCTTGTGCTCAGGTCCTGCTTGCTGACTTCCCAGTGGGCATGTGGTTGACCCGCCTTTGAGGACAAGATGCTGAAATGGATGCCTTGCCTGAACCAGCAGGCTCTTTTTGTGTCCTTAATGCGAGCAGAGAGACAGAGAGAGAGAGAGAGAGAGAGAGGTTTTCTGCTGGCAAGCATTATGAAATTGAAACGTAATTGAAAACCAGCATTGCAGTGCCCCCGAATTAATGGTCGTCAGAGTCAAATTTGCTGAGCTAAGTTGTGAAAATGAAGCACAATCAAGAGATCAAATAATTTGTAATAATAATGGCAGCTATATATAAAGCATTCAAACACTCATCTTAATGCACTTTCTTTCTACGATCAGCTGTCACAAGGCAACTTGACATTAGAAGTTTTCAGCAGTGTTCCATAAAAATCACAATGTGAAACAGCCACCACCACAGCATCAGCTTTTGTCGGTCTATGAAGCCACCAGCAAGATAGGTCCATAGCATTCTTCCTAATTTGCAGAGGGAGGAATTGAGAGGGCGAGAGAGAGCCCTAGGCTAGTGCATTCCAGATGCTGATGGACTCCAACTTCCATCAGCACCAACCAGCACAGTTAATGGTCAGGGATGATGGGAGTCACAGTCACAGATTCCCCATCCCTGAATCAGAGAAGGGCAAGTTGAAGTTGAATGTCAGAAGACTCCAAAGAGGTAAATGAAAGTCCTTTTGCATGCAGTGCATATATAAACTATGGATTTCCCTCCCACAGGGGGCAATGATGGCCACCACCATGGATGGCTCTGAAAGAGGATTAGACAAATACATGGAGGAGAGGGCTGTCAATGGCTACTAGCTAGGATGATTTTATTTGCTGCATTTATATCCCACCTTCCTTCTCTAAGGAGCTCAAGGCGACATGTATAGTTCCCCCCCTCCTTATATAATCCCCACAACAGCCCTGCTTAATTTCAAACTCTGTGTTGCTGCAGGAGAATGAAGTGGATGCTGTCCACCCTGGCTACGGCTTCCTCTCTGAGCGATCTGACTTCGCCCAGGCCTGCATTGAGGCTGGCGTGCGTTTCATTGGGCCCTCTCCCGAAGTGGTGCAGAAGATGGGCGACAAGGTAGAGGCCCGCGCCATCGCCATCTCCGCAGGTAAGGGTTACGTTGACTGACAAGCGAGGGCGTGCCTGACTCCCAACTTGCACAGAGTTCCTTAGCCAATAAGAAGGCAGGATTAAAGCGGACGTGAGTTATCTAACACTGGCAGTCTGTGAGCTAGGTCTGTTCCCTCCGCTCCAGTTCTTTGTGTCCTCTGCCCCTCTTCCCTGCCTCCTAATGCAGCAGGTCTTTCGTGAAACTGGAGGCTTCTGAAAAAGCGAGCGGGTATAGAGAGCCATTGCAAATTTGGGGAGTGTTACAGAGATGCCACCACAAAGCGCAGAAGCTTTTAATTCTATTTTTATCCCGCCTTTCATCAAAACTTCACAAGGCAAGCAATGTGGTCCCTGCCTCTTTTTTAGAGATAGGATATTCCCCATGCTTCCCAGGCTACTGGCCCTGGTGCACAACCATTGCACTTGCACATCCCTGGCTTTTAGGCCCTGCTTTAAACCTGGAATTGCCCAAAAGATGTGACCTGCGGGGGGGGGGGGCGGGGGGGGGGTGGAACAGGGGTAGTGGGTACAGTAGGGAGAGAAAAATAGAATTGTAGAGTTGGAAGGGAGCACCATGGGTCATCAAGTCTAACCCCCTTCAATGCAGGAATCATATCTAAATAATCCCTAACAGAATGTCATCTAGCCTCTGCTTAAAAGCTTCCAGTGAAGGAGAGTCCACAACCTTCCGAGGTTGTCTGTTCCACTGCCGAACAGCTCTTACCACCAGAAAGTTCTGACCTTTCGCCAGAATCTCCCTCCTTTCAGCTAGAATCCATTGGTTTGGGCCTCATTCTCTGGAGCAGCAGAAGACAAGCTTGCACCATCTTCTGTTGTCTTTCAGTCTCCTCTTCTTCCCTTCTGCTCTCCAGGGGTGCCTGTGGTTCCCGGAACAGACGCCCCCATTTCCTCGCTCAGCGAGGCTCAGGAGTTCTCCAAGACTTACGGGTTCCCCATCATTTTCAAAGCTGCCTACGGCGGAGGAGGGCGGGGCATGAGAGTTGTGCGCAGCTATGAGGTAAGGGCTGCTGCTTTGCTTCTCCTTGGCTTGCGAGGGCAGGGGTCTTGCACCCTTCCCACTGGGGGTGTGTGTGTGTGAGGCTGGGTTGGTAGGTGTCCGGCTCCGTTAAAGTTTCAGGTCAGACATATTGCTTTGTTTCCTGTTTGGTGTGTCTCCAGGAGCTTTCTCTTGAAATCCTGCAACTTTCTATACCACAAGCATTCTGGTTTACATAGCGTCCTGAGTTGGCTGTGCCATAGTGCAAAAGTGCCCCTCCAGAGGGCAGTAATTCACTGACTACTGAGACAACATCCTGGAGGGGATGGTCTGATTGGGACACGACAGGTGGGGAGAATTTGAGGAGGTGCCCAATGATGAGACTGGGGAGGGACTCAGCAGGTATGGGAGAGCCACATCAGGATCCCAGGGTCATCTGAGCTGTCAGAGGAGGCAATTGACAGGCAAGGAATCTGATTCCGGGGAGGGACCCAGTGGGTTCTTACCTTTCCAGCCATTGCCTGTCTCGCCCTCCCTGGCACCGTCTCTGAAGCCAGTCACTGCTGATGAGACTCTGCCCTTCCGGGAAGCGTCCAATACCCAGTCTGGCTCTGATCCATCGCTGTCACCTCCTCTCTTGCCTGGGACACAGAGACAGTCCCCAGTGTGGAGTTCCCATTTGCAGGCACAAACCCAAGCTGCATCCTGCTTCGAATCATAGAACTGTAGAGTTGGAAGGGTTCCAAATCGTCGTCTAGTCCAACCCCCTGCTGTGCCTATCCCTCTCCTTTAGAGCAGGAGCCCAGGGGGGCGTGTCAACTGTTGGATCGACATTTTAGCTCACCTAGTCGTGCCCTGCGCTGGCTGGTGCTCCTTGCTTTGCTTTCTTCTATAGTAGAAAACAAGATCCAAATTCAAGTCCTTCATGCAGCAGGAGCCAAGACAGTAGTGTTGGGGAGACATTGGATGGCCCAGCGCAAATCCACCACGTGCAATATTAATGCGTCCATGGCATATTGCAGGATGGTCCCACAAAAAACCAAAACACCAGCCTGCAAAGGACCCTGAACATATTGCTTGCTTGCAAGTATAAAAAGTGTGTGTGTGGAGGTGAGGCTGGGGTAGGGTGTGTGCAAGAAATGGACGGGTCTTACAGAATCTCTCATCAGAGGAGAGATGCTGAGGAAGGAGGATTGCTGGAGTTTTTAGGGGCAGGGGAAGTCTGGGAAGGGGCATCAGTGACAGTCCCCACCTTTCCTTCCATCCTCCCTCCCTCTGTCTTTCGTTCTGGGGCCCTGGGCAGCCAGTTGGAGCAAAAGCACCCCACATTCCACTCACTTTAACTGCAGATAATACCATTACCATCTTCTCCCTGCAGGAGCTGGAGGAAAACTACACCCGGGCCTTTTCGGAGGCTCTGTCCGCATTTGGGAATGGGGCTCTGTTTGTGGAGAAGTTTGTGGAGAAGCCAAGACACATTGAAGTCCAGATTTTGGGTATGTTTGTGTTCCTTATGTGAACTGCTGGCAATGAGGGCTGATTAAGAACCATTTCATGTGCCCCTTCCTTTCTTTGTTTCAACCCGGGCAGAAGTGTGCTGTTGCCACAGGCAGGGAGGGAGACAATTTGTCTGGAGGGTTTGGGGCAAGTCAGTACACTGCTGCTCAGCTTGCTGAGTTTATTTCCAACTGTTCCCATTCTCAGGGTTCAAGGAGGACAAAAGCATCTTGCGGGCAATAAATAAGTGTGTGTGTGTGTGTGTGTGTGTGTGTGAGAGAGAGAGAGAGAGAGAGAGAGAGAGAGAGAGAGAGAGGCCTAGTTCACACATCACTTTAAACCACAGATAACTAAACTATGGTTTAAAGGTGAACACACAGAGTTCTGGTGTGTTCTGCTATGGGGCTAAAATTGTGGGCCCTTCACTCCTCCCTTGCTCCTGCTGCTGCTGGTGGTAATTAAGTCATGGTCTGGCTAAGCGTTATATCAGAACCCAGGGCCATAATTTTAGCTCCAAAGCACCAGAACACTGTGCTTTCGCATTTAAACCATAAATCAGCTTACATATGACTCAGCTATGGTCAAAGTGATGTGTGAACGAGGCCAGAGAGGAAGATATGCAAAAACCAGGCCTGCCGCCCAATTTAAAGAAGTCATTTAATCGCATGAACTTTAATCAAGTGATTAATTGACTGGTGTTAATGAAACAATAGGTCCAAAGGGAGCTGAATGTTTTGTTATAAGATGGTGCCAGCTGGTGCCAAACTTGGAAGGGGCACTACTTCCTTTGAGAGAGAGAGAAAGAGAGAGAAGAAAGGAAAGGAAGGCTTGTATTAATGTGAAATAAAGGCTTGTATTAATGTGAAATTAATGTGAAATAAATATTGGTAATATTAAACAGTGCGCTTCTTGATTACTCAAGGGTACCTTGTTAGTCTGTCTACAGGCTTGCTTCTTCTTCTTTTTTACTTGATTAATCCAACCAATTAATTTGCTTGCAAGCTATATTCATAAGAACATCAGAAGAGCCCTGCTGGCTCAGGCCAGTGGCCCACCTAGTCGAGCAGCCTGTTCTCACAGTGGCCAACCAGATGCCCCAGTGGGAAACCAGCAAACAGGACCTGTGCACAAGAGTAACACACCCCCACCCACCATGATTTCCAGTAAAACCTCCCCTCTGCTCCTCCCTTGGGCAGGTGACAAATATGGGAACGTGGTGCACCTGTACGAGAGAGACTGCTCCATTCAGAGGCGGCACCAGAAGGTTGTGGAGATTGCACCTGCCGCCCACCTCGACTCCCAGCTGCGCTCCAAACTCACCAACGATGCCGTCAAGCTGGCAAAGCAGGTGAGAGCTCCAGAGGACAGCCATGTTCCTTTGTTTATTGCATTTATATTCCAACTTTTTCTCCAAGGAGCCGAAGGTGGCGTACATAGTTCCCCCCCCCATTTAATCCACACAACAACCCTGTAAAGTTGGCAAGGATGAGAGACTAGACCAATATAACCCAGCAAGCTAAATGGCCGATTGGAGATTTGAATCCTCGTCTCCCAGGTCCTAGTCTGACACTCTAACCACTACACCACCACTGGCTTTCTGTTGGGAACTCTGCGTCCAGGCAAGAGTGCCCTCCATTTTGACCATCTCTGGCTACAGCTCCCATCAGCCACAAGCAACTTGGCCATTTGGGGCTACAAGTCCCATCAGCCCCAGCTAGGATGGCTACGTTCTCATCAGCCTCAGCATCCTATGGATGTACTGCCTGGGACTGCTGGGAGTTGTAGTCTGAGATGGCCAGGCTGCCCGAGGCTGATAGGAGTTGCAGTCCAAAATGGCTGTGCTGCCCGAGGCAAGTGTAAGTCATAGTCCAAAACATCTGGAGGGCACCCAGTTGTCAAAAGTCTGATCCAGACAGTATATGGTGAGGAGAGAAGAGCCCCAATTTTGACCCTGTTCTAAAAAATAGGGAGAGGGCTTACTGGAAGGGACATGCTTGGCATACAGAAAGGTCTCCCAGACACCATCTCTGGCATCACTTGTCAAAAAGGGTCTCAGGGTTGAGGAAGGCCTTTGTCTGAGACCCCAGAGAGCTGCCGCCGGTCAGAGCAGGGCCACTGAGGTAGATCCATACACTTTCGTGCGTTTGGGTGCCTGCCACTGTGTACAAGCACCAGCGTCCTGGGGGAGAGGGATCCTGCTATCACTCGCTCTCGACTGGCAGCCTGGGCTTTTGCGAGACAAACTAAAGTGGCTTCTTGGCCAGGTGCCACCTCTGGGCCATGCATTTGCGCTGCTGGCCAGCTCATCTGCGGAGGGATGATGGGGACTCTGCTGCTATCCAGCACCATCTGGATTAATTGCTAAGCCTGCAGCTGAGAATCTGGCAGCTGCCCCCAGAGGGATGTGGGCAGGGGAAGGGGGGGGAGGCTCTCTGGCCTCCCTGGGTTGTGGGAGGTAAAGCCACGCCGTTGCCTTGCCTTGCTGTGAAAGCATTGCAGCCATGAACTTGGAAGTGTCATTCCAGTGTTGATGCATGGATAGGCTTTGAAAGATGCATTTTACCCAAACAGTTGGGAGAGGAGGAGATGTGACATATTGGTCATGCTGCCAGCCCCTGCTGTGCTGTGCTGGGATTTGAGCCTGAGCGCCCAAAGGCTCCCAGGATATGGGTGCACAGATGCTTGCCTGCATCTCTAGAGCCGCAGGAACTCTGTTTCTACAAGGGGCATGTGTGGTCTCTTTTGCAACCACTGAACCTCATTGATAAGAAGACTAGGAAGAGAATTCAGGAATTTTAGCCTCTGTCCTTCGCTCCCAATCGCTGATGGCAGATCTGCTGGCTTTCAGCTGCACCCTATAATCCATAACAGAGAATGTCTGCCTCTTCTCCTAGTTCACAATTGCCTGTCTGGTCCTCCAACTCTATGGTAATTCACAGAGGAGAAAGAGGGAATGGTGGAAAAAGACAACTGAAGAGAACAGACTCCCTCAAAAGGTGGTGGACTCCTTCACTGGGGACTTTTAAGAAGGGGTGGCAAGGCCTTTTGTCACAACTTCTTCAGTTGCGATTCCTTCAATTTAGCAGGTTGGACTAGATGACCCCTGGGTTCATATCCAACTCTGCAATTCTGTGAGATTGGTTCCATCCTTCCAGCTTTTTCTGCTTGGATCAGTCCCTGAATATGGAACTAATTGGCTGTCTGAACATCACTGGTGCCTGTGAGAGAAGCTTTTTACATGCCCCCTCCCAGGTGGAGCAGAAGAGCTCCCGAGCTTTCCATCAAAGTGATGGCCCCATCCCTGGAGGTGCCATTTCCCAGCAAAGACTTGGCCTCTGCTCTCTCCTGACTAGGACACCGGCAGCACAGGGAATTGAGTTCAGTGACTCATGCCAGAACAAAGTAACACACACACACCTACCTCTGTTTGGAGCTCCAATAAGCTGCCTGGGAGTCTCTCTATTCAGCAGCTCTTAAAGGGGATATAAGTGCAGCCGTAGACTCCTCTCCCCAATCTGTGCCACAGGTTTCCTTACAGCTTGCCCTCCACGCCAGGGATGTGAGCACGTCTCCCTGTTTCTGTTCTGTGTCAGTGCTGTGTGTGCCCAGCCCTCGGACTGTTCTCTCCCAGCAGGACTGCTCTGGTGTCCTTAAGGAAAATCTTTCCCAGGCAAATGATATTTTGGCTTCAATGAAAAGAAAGAATGCTACCATCCAAAACCCGGAGAGCCACTGCCACCCCATGTCGGCAGTACTGAACTAAATAGACCAATGGTCTGATGTAGTATAAGGCAGCCTCTTACGTTCATATCAAGGGAAAGTTAGAAGTGGACCGGCCAGGTATCTGTGGCAGCTTTCAGGGAGGGAGAGTGATGTTCTCTGCTGGAACAAGAGATGCTTAAAAGGACCTTGGCCATGCCGACCTCACTTTACAGCAGGGAGATGGATGTGTGTGGGTCTTCACTGTTGTGAAGCTATTGGGAGGAAAAGCTGAAGAAAGGCAAGGTTTGTTTGTGTGTTTGGCCTTGACATGTTTCTGACTGGCACAGAGGTGCAATTATTATTATTATTTCCCAGCATCCTTTGCAAGTGTGTCTTCTCATGCCTGTTTGTGTACAGGCATGGACCCAGTTATGCTTTGTTTTATTTACCTCTTCTGACCTACCGTGTGCAAACTGTGTGTGCCATCTTTGCCAGAGACCCGGGAAGATGGAGGAATTCTCTCCCCAGCCAGAGCTCTGCTCCTCGCACAGTGGCAAGCGACAGGAAGGCACAGAGCAATTAAGGGAATGAGCACACCGGCGTAACGAATTGTACAGGAAGCAGGACTTTTTTAAGGAGATGAGCTGGAGCTCAGTGGCAGAGTATCTGCTTGGCAATGCAGAAGGCCTCAGATTCATTCCCCAGTGGCATCTCCCAAGTAGGGCTGCGAGTGACTCTTGCCTAAACAGTAGACAGTACTGAGGAAGATGAGCCAATGGTGTTACTCAGTATAAGGCTGCTTTCTATTTGCTTCTGCCCCCCCCCCCAATTTTTTTGTATGGTAACAGCATATTTTTGGGATGGGGGGAGGAGACAGCTCTGCAGAGAACCAGGTTGGCAGAAGCACCATTGTTGCAGCCAGAGTTCAGGGCTTGAGTCAACTCAGCTGAATAACTTTTGGGAAATGGGACTTGATGATCATTTATTCCAGCCCCTAAATTAATGCTGAGTCTCAAAATGAGGCTGTGGGCTCTGATTCTCTGCATGATTGGCAGGCTCTTCCAGAAGTCTTTCAGCACCCTGTCTCAGCAGCCGGCCAGATGCTCTAGGAATTGTCCCATCAGAGCAGAAAGGCAAGGGGTCTTCCTCAGCCTTTCACCCCCAGCATTTGGTATTCTAAGGTAGACACTCTCTGTACATATAGATTCCATTTTGCTATGTTGGCTAATAGCCGCTGAAGACTTCCTCCTCCATCGTGCATTTGTCTCATCATTTTGAAAGGCTTTTAGGTTCCAAAGGAAGGAAATTCCATCCTTTTGCATTGTGCGAAGAAGGACCCATCAGTGATCTGAATTCTAGCATGCTGAGAGCAGGGAGAGGAATCTCCCGCTTTCTCTCTTCTCCCTAAAGACCAAGCACAAAGGGAATTGGGATGGGGGAGGGGGAGAAGAACATTCCTGTCCACCGATTCTCAGCGGAGTGTTTCAAGGTCAGTTCACCATTAGCAAGACCAAATGGTTGGTGCAAGATGTTTGATTGTTGTTAGCCGCCCTGAGCCCGGCTTCGGCTGGGGAGGGCGGGATATAAATAAAATTTATTATTATTATTTATTATTATTATGTTGTCAGGAAGGTGAGGCATACATGGAGGGTGTTTAGTCAAGGGATCTCAGTGGCAGTAGCTCAACAGGGGATTGCAGGAGGTGTGTGTGTGTGTCTGTGTGTGTTGCCTTCATGTTGCACTTGCAGTTCTCTTGGGATCATCTGGCTGGCCACTATCAGAGACAGAACACTGGGGCTTGGGTCCCGTCCAGCAGGGCTTCTAAGGAAAATCGTTCCCAGCCGAACGATATTTTGGTTTCAATGTAAAGAAGGATGTAGAACCACCACCCCCATATAAAAAATGGCAGGTGCTGCATTCAGGAACCACTTTTGCTGGGCCTTGCCAAGGTTTGCTCCTGTCCTGGCTCTTGCTTGAAGATGTAGCTCCTGGACTCTCTCGGCTGTATTATGGCCGAAGGCTTTATTACAGAATTCACCGCAATGCCCAAATGTTGATCGGCTCACAAGGTGCACAAGTCAGCAGTTATATTGAAGCTCTAAAAGGTTCCTGGCTAGGTGTAAGCTAAGATGTTGTCCCAATACTTGGCACTCCAGCTGAGCTCCCCTTTTGAAGAGTGGGGCAGACAGAGACATTCACACGGTTGCTGTCCTGAGCCTCAGAACTGGGAAAAGCAAACTGGCATTCCTGCGAGTAGCTTGGGTCTATAGCATCAAAGAATTGGAAGGGACAATGAGGGTCATCTAGTCCAACCCCCAGCAATGCAGGATCCATAACTAAAGAATCTCTGACAGATAACCCTCCAACCTTTGTTTCAAAATCTTCAATGAAGGAGAGTCCACCACCTTCTGAGAGAGTCCGTTCCACTGTCAAACAGCTCTTAGCACCAGAAAGTTCTTCCTAATGTTTAGTCTGAATCTCCTTTTCCTGGTGTTTGAATTTGTTGATTTGGGTCCAACCCTCTGGAGCAGCAGAAAAGAAGCTTGCTCCATTTCCGATCATCTCACACTCTTCTCCACGCTAAACTCCCTCAACCTTTCTCCTTAAGGATTGGTTTCCAGACCCTTTATCATCTCAGTCACCCTCCTCTGCACACCTGCACAGCTTGTCAATATCCTTCTTAAACTGTGTTACCCAGAAGTGGACACAGGACTGCACGTGGGGTCTGACAAAGGCAGAACAGAGTGGTACTATTACGCCCCTTGATCTGGACACTTGCCCTGCCACCCCATCCTTTAAGGCAGAGTTGCTGCAGCCAACCCAAGCCATGCCCACCACTGAGTCTTTCTGTGCCTTTGTCAGGTGCTTTTGCCTGGCTGAAATGTACCTTTGAACTGGGGCAGTGCCTGGGACTTGGCATCAATGGAGGGGTGCATGTGTGCAGAAACCTGACGTTGGCATGGCCAAAAGTTCACCCACTGCACAATGGCAAGAGTCACATCCATTGCCCCACCCACTTTTGCTCCTTGTTGAATAAGGGAACCGTCATATCTTGTCGCTTTACAAAGTGGGAATAGATTAAAAGGTAGAACAACCCCCCAGCCCAGGAAAGAATGAGGGGAGTCAAGATCAGAATTCCACAAAGGGTTGAGGAGGAGTTGGACTGATCGCTAAACCTGCTTCCAGTTGGACATCTTGTTTATTTACCTGTGGATACCCATCCCTCTGACCTGGCCCCAAAACTGTGCCTCTGTGGCGTGCTGGTCACTAGAGGGCAGTGTGGTTGCTCCTCAGACAGACAAAGCTCCTCCCTTGCCTCTCCGCCCCCCTCACAATGCTCCTATACCCTTAAATGCATTGCTAAACAGCTCCAGCAGGAAGATCCATCGACTCTCCCCCCCCCAAGACACACCCTTCCTCCTATTTTTGTTTAAATGGCAGCATGGGGGGGGGGGAATGGACCGAGCTGCAGCCTTGGCTTGAGGGGCAAACTGCACCCCTGAAACCTGGAGCAACAAACCCTCTCAACCTTGGCTGTATTAATAAAAACTTCAGGGTGTTATATATGATTGCCAGGATCAGCCGACTTGGAGCTGCTTGCCCCAGTGACTTAGAGGCTGTTGGCGCTGTGGGTGATAGCACTTCGTAATCTCTCCCTCCCTCCTTCCCTCTCTCCTTCCCTCCTAATAGTTCTTTGGGGGATTGTGGGCATGGGGGGAGGAGAGAGAGAGAGACTTGAAGCATAAGTAGAACAGCTGGATGGGAAAGACAAGACAGCATTATTTCTTTAATTTGCTGCATTTAAATCCTCCCGATTCTGCAGCAGAGCTCAAGGCAGCATCCGTGGTTTGTGTGTGTCTGTTCCCAGACTGTCTGTTCCCTGGCCAGCCTCACTTACATGTTTGTTTAAAAGCATTTCTAAACCATATAACATTTAAAAATCATCTCTCTGCATCACACAACAGAAAAGAAAGCAATAAGCAGTATCTTTAAAAACAAAACTCTGCAAGAACATGAGTAGAATCTGCTTGATCAGGCCAATGGCCCATCTAGTCTGGCATTCCTGTTCTCTCAATTCCCAACCCAGATGCCTGTGGGAAACGAGCAAGCAGGATTCGAGTATGAGGGCATTCTCCCCTCTGGTATTCAGAATTTGTCATTTATCATTATGTATTTACTTACTTCATATACTGCCCTTCACCTGGGGATTGCTTCCCCTCTCCCCCTTTTGAAGACAACATTTGCCCATCTCCAGTTGTGCAGCATCTCATCTGTTTCCCAAGGATTCTTAAAGATTTCAGGCAGCAGCTCTGAAATAACACCTGCTGGTTCTTCTAGCACTCTGGGATGTAATTCCTCTGACCTTGGAGACTTGAACTTATTTAAAGCAGTCTCTAGTTAAAAATTTCTCTGAGAGCAAAGCTGGGAAAGATCCTGACCCCTCTTAACTAGAGACGATTAGGATCAGATATCGGGTTTTTCTGACCCAGCAAGCTTCAGGTTAGAGTGGGATTTTGAACCCAAGGTGAGCCAGGTCCAACCCTGGCACTCTGAACAACGGCACTCCATGCAACATTTTTATTTATTTTTAATTTGTTTCATACAATTTGTATACTGTTTGATTGTGTTAAAAAAACCAAAAACCACATCAACCCTCAAAGTGATTTACAAAGAGAATAACATTACAAGTAAAAGGAGTAAAAAACCAACTCTTTTAAAACTTTCAAAAGATAAAACCAGCAATAAAGTAAAAGCAGATTAAAACACATGCCAGCATTCTACATATCTGTACATACTTATATATCTAGGTGGACTTGTCTAAACAGAAATGTCTTTAGCAGGCACTGAAAATAGTACAGTAAAGGCTCCTGGCTGATGTCAATAGGCAGGGAGTTCCAGACTGTAGGTGCTGCCACACTAAGAGATTGATTTCTTATAAATACAGTGTTTCCTAAGAGAACGGGCCAAGGAGGCTGCAATCTGAATGTCTCTGATGGTGGAGGCAAAGGGGTTGTGTGGAGTGGGCAGGAAATGGAGAAGCTTGTCTGGCGAGGAATGAATACAGGCAAATGCTACTTGGGCACTCCTGTCCTCTAGAGTGTGTGTTTGGGGGGGGGTGAGGATCAAGTAGATTTGGCATTAAAGCGAGAGCCATCATCTGTGTTCTCCACATTGTTAACATTTTAGGCTTGCTTTTGAAAAACAGCTTGAGTTGGGTTGTCAGGCATCCCCCCCACCTGCTGGCTTGCCAAGTCACATCCGGAATGCGCATGACCTGGAAGCTCCTTTGCAATGGCAAAGCCCTTTTCTTTCCTAATTGGGCTTTTGCCTTTGATTCCCCCCTTTCCCCCTGTAATCTGCAGCTTGTTTTCGGGCCTGCTTTACCCTGCCTGTCTTCAGCTTCCCAGTTTTCTGTCACTCTCCAGGCCCTTCTCAATCCCTTGGGTACTCGCAAGCTGGCAAAATCTCTCTTTCACTCTCAGGGCTGCCAACAAACTATCCCATGGCTCCGCATGGCTAAGCCCACATATCCAGGACTGACATTTGGTTTGCCACTTTTTTTTGGGGGGGGGGGGGAGGAAGCGCTTCTGTGTCTTGAAGACAGAAGGTCTCCAGCTTCCATTGACTCCAGCCAAAACAACCATGCTGGCTGGGCCTAATGGGAGTTGTCGTCCAGAACGTCTGGAGAGCGTCTGACTTAGATGGCGAAGCAACTGGGCAGGGAACAAGCCTTGTATGCAGAAGGTCTGAGGTTCCGTTCTCAGCATCTCTGGTGAAAATGAAAGAGCCTGGCGAGACCAACGTTGTCATGGCTCCTGTGGTGACAAATGAGAAGGAGCGGTCCTGGCAGGATCCACCAGAGAGAGAGGAGGTGTCGAAGGAGATTGAGGAGACTGTTGGTGGGGAGGGTGGTCCAAGTAGCCCACCAGGAGACATCCCTGCCCAGTTGCTGCTATTGTAGAGAAACGCTATTGTAGAGAAAGGGGGTAAATGCTATTGTAGAGAAAGGGGGTAAATGCAGTATTCACTGTAGCACACAATTCAAAACTGCACTCAAAAAAACATGGTAAAGGCTTTGCTTGTTTGATTCCTTGTTTATTTGCAGATGCAGGGTGCGTTACTTTACGACTTCCCCCTTGCTCCGCTACAAGTTCCCCAGGCTTTAAAACATGTAACTCATAATGAGACAAGATAGAAATTAATGTATGTATATATTCTATTGTTAGAGACAACTCCATTCATGAAGAAGGTTCGAAACAAGTTATAAGCCTGGGGAACTTGGCTTATAAGTCTGTGGAACTCAGTGTGGTTCAGAGCTGCTGATGCTGCTGCCTCCTCTGTCGCCTCGGATTTGGAGACACCAGCTTAGCCCACCAGAGAAAGTTCCCATTGGCTTGCCCTGCCTAAAGAAACATCCCAATTGTCACACTGAAGTTGTGCATGCCCTGCTCCTTTATCGTGGGAGACAAGGGAATGTGTCTCTTGCTGGATCAACTTCTCAGCTTGCTTCACCATGAAGAACACCCTGTTGTGCCATTGGACCCTATTTTGCTCCATACCATGCTGGAACATAGAAATCTGCCTTATCTTGAGTCAGACCATTGGTCCATCTAGCTCAGCATTGTCTACATGGACTGGCAGTGTATCAGGATTTTGGATTCTTCTCGCCCTACCATGGCTTGAACCGGGGACCTTGTACATACACAGTGGATGCTCTGCCCCTGAATTGAGGTCCTTCCTTATACCATTTTGAGCATTTTGGCAGTTCTTCATCCTCCAGTGAGTGCCAGGATGCTTAAAAGCCTTGCTTCTGCACTGTTGACTGTGTGGCCTGTATCTTGAGTTGCATACATGCTGATTTTTGGAATGAAGCCTCCGGGAATTCTTGAGCCGAGACCCGAGGACTATGCCTGAGAGCTGGAGCCAAATGGAATCCCTATCCATATAGCTCTTGAGTACAAGCTGGCAGCAGCCCAAAGACCCGACAGGCCTCCTGCCATGCTTATGGGCTTCCCTGCAGCACCTGGCTGGCTGCTGTTGAAGACTGCTGGGCTTCAGTCCAATTCACCAGGGCTCATTGGAGTGCAGAAAACTTCAGATTCCGCCTTCAGTATCTTCTTTTAGAACTCAGGTGGGGAAGCTGAAGCCTGAGGGCTCCATCTGGCCCTCAGGCTAATTTTGTGCAGGTGAGGGGAGGTCGGAGACAGAGAGAATTGAAAAGAATGGAGGGGGAGCGTCCCCTGCAAGAAAGCAAGAGATTTGGACCTCTGTCAAGGGTGATCTTCACCCCACAAAGCAACATTCAGGGGAGATTAAAGAAAGCCCTTCTTCATTCAGTGTGAATAGTTAGACTGTGAAACTCACTCCCACTGGACGCAGTGATGACCCCACCTTAGATGGCTTTGAAAGAGGAATAGATAAATTCATGGATGAGGAGGTTATTGGTGGCCATTGGCCTTGATGGCTGTGCTTTGCCTTCGCGGTCAAAGGCAGTAACGCTTCTGAAGACCAGTTGTTGAAAACCACAGCAGCTCAAATCCTGTATGCAGGATTCCCAGCAGAGGCATCTGGTTGGCCATTGTGAGAACAGGATGCTGGACTAGATGAGCCATTGGCCAGATCCAGAAGGCTCTTCTGTTGTTCATACCTGCCGGGTGTGGTAGAACATGAGGATGGAGAGAGGGAGAAGGGGGTGTTTCCCACAAACCTTTGACTCCTTACTCTGCCCACCATTGCATTGGCTTCACCCACCTCTACCACATTTTCCCCTGAGGGGATGCAGCCCTTAAGACAACAAAAACAACAGCTCCTTGCCCTTAAATGATCTTGGGAGTTGCGGCTGGCCACCTATGTTGATAGGAAGTTGAGCAGACAGCTTTGAGCTCCACCGGGATGCTTCATGTTTTTTAACCACCACGGTCTCTTCCTGTCTGTCTGAATGTCTTAGAAAATAATGTCTTAGAAGATGGGACAGCTAGAAGGGCAGAGTCTCAAGGCTTATTTTGGAGCTTTTCCATGAAAGGAAAACGAGGACAGCCAAGCAGACTGGAAAAGCTGTGATAATGGCGTCAAAGCCGCCGGAGCAGTGATGAAGACGCACAGAGGCAAGGACTCAGCCCGCTGAATGCCGCTGCTGCCTGCTTCTGTTGAAGTCCCCGTCTAAAGGCAGAACAGGAAGCCACACTTAAGGTACGCTGGAGCACAGCGTCTCAGAAGTGGGCGAGAAAATGTCAGACGTACCTAAAGCTGCCAGTCAGGATTCCAGGGGCAAGAGGAGTTTTGGAGGGCTATTTTGGAGTGTTTAAAAAACACACAAAAAAACAACTGGTTTGCAAATTATCTAGAGCTCGAGGTGCGCAGTGAGCCAGCCAAGTTTGCTGATGATACTGAATTGTTCATGGTGGTTAAAACAAAAGAGGGATTGTGAAGAGCTCCTAAAGGATCTCCCCAAAGTAGATAAATGGGCGGTAAAATGCAGTTCAGTGTAAGCAAGCATAAAGTCATGCACACTGGGGCAAAAAAAGGTCTTAATTTCATATATATGTCTGTGGGGTCTGTACTGGCAGTGACTCGCCAGGCACCAGAGGAGGTATTGTGCCAGCCCTCTGCTCCCTACATGACACCTGATGATGAATGGTTCTGTGTTTCTGAAGATGCTACTCTTCTCACTTCATATTATGGAGACCTGAGGGAACCTCAGTGCCTAGAAGGGCCTGTTACCAACTACAGCATCTGCAACATCTGCAATTGTTGCTGGACCGGGAAAGCTTGGCCACAGTGATTCATCCATTGGTTCCTTCAGAATTGGATTATTGCTGTGTGCTCTGTGTGGGGCTTCCCTTGTCCCTGATCCAGAAGCTGCAGTTAGTGCAGGTTGCTGCAGCATGATTGCTGACAGGTGAGACCCAGTCAGCGAATAACATCTCTGCTCAGAGATCTGCACTGGTTGCTGATTTGCTATTGGGACAAGTTCAAGGTGCTGCTATTATTCTATAAAGCCCTTAACTTGGGACCAGTTTACCTGCACGATCGCCTTACCCCATATATGCCCACTCAACCACTTTGATCTGCAGAACTGGCACTGTTATAGGTGCCTTGTTATACTGTACTTGTTCCACATTTTTAAGACATCAATCTTTTAGTGGGGCAGCACCTACATTCTGGAACTCCCTGCCTCTGGACATCAGGCAGGCCGCTTCATAGAGCTCTTTTTTCAGTGCCTAAACATTTGTGTTTAGACAGATCTCCTGAGGCATGTAGAATATTGATGTGTGCTTTAATCTGTTTTTAGATTATCATTAATGTTCATTATTTTTGAAATTGTTTTAATTCATGGTTTTAAAACTGATTTTACAGGTATTTTTGTTGTTTTCGTCTTTTTGTAAAGCACTTTGGTGTTGGTGTTGTTTTTACAATCAAGCAGGTGATGTTGATGATAGTAATATCATCTTTTAGGGAGCCTTTGGCAGCTGGAATCCACAGCTGATACCGAGGAGTTCCAGAGACCTTGGAAATTGCCCTTAATGGATAAATTAACACAACAAATCCATTCTTCAAACAGTGGCCCACAAAGAGACAGTTTTGTCGAATGTTGGTTTCTGTTTATTTCACTGGCCACTCAGGGCTTGTCTCTTAAACACATTTCAGTTGTCTGCAAATTGTTTTTGTCAGATGACCTGACTTCAACAGACTCTGGTATGACGGAAGCAAGATAGTTTCTGATCATATTTGTTAGCTTCTGATCTGGTCTTCCTAAGGTTGTCATAAGTGCCCATTGTACATTCCTTCCCCTACCCACCCTTCCTGTTTATTGCCTGGCTCACATTCTGTTTTCTGAAATAATAATAGTAATAATAATAATAATAATAATAATAATAATAATAATATCATCATGGGTGGCAGGGTTGTGAAATACATTTTCCTGGGATAGTGGAGGCCTGCTGCTTATCAGTAATGATATTGGATTAGACCAGATGGGTGATATTTGGCTGCCTCCATAGCTCATGCTTTCAGAAAGTCCCAGGTTCAGTCTCCTAAGCAAAGGGGTCACAGCTCTGATGGCTACCCATCAGAACAGATTGTGCTGAGTTGGGCACAACAGGCAGCAATGGTGAGGAGAGGGGTGGCGCTAGGTTGGAGTTCCTGGAAGGTACAGTGATGTACTAATGCTGTAACCTTGGTGGTGACCTGATCCTTGGTGATGTCTATCACCAAGGGAAAGTGATGTCCCAAGGATGATGGAGATCCATAGGCTGGAGCAGATGGGAGGATAAGATCAGTTCAGGACCTTGGACAGCGATCAAGGCACTGCTTTGGGACCATGGACAGCAGCCCTGCAGTTGTGGCAAGAAGAGCATGCTGTCTCATCTGGGGCCCTATCCTGGGCCTAGAAAGCATGAGTCGGAATGGTTTACTGCTTGTCCCTTGCTTTCTAGACATTGGTCAAGTGGGTTTGCCACTTCCCTGCTGATTTCCCCTGGAAAACCCACTCTTCAGTGCTAAATCAGAGCAAACATCAACCTGGAGAAAACCCAATTGATGTTTGCTCTGATTCAGCACTAAAGATTGGGTTTTCCTGGGAAATGTGGATAACCCTGGGTCTTGGATTGAGTCTGGGCTTTATAGTCTGGGTTTGGTATTCAAGACAATAGTCCTGCCCCCTAACTACATCTGTCCAGCTAGGAGGCTGGTGCCTTTTCTTGCAGTTGGTACCATTGTCCTCTCAGTGGGATTTCAACAACACCAACTCTGGGGAAAGAAAAGAGTCCCCAAGTTTGACTTCTTGGCAGCCTTGAAAAAGTATCAAAGGTGTCCTTCTTGTCTGAGTTTCTGGACCACTGGACCATGTCGGATTCTCAGGTGACTGGTTGCTTGATACACGAACTCCCTCCCATGGAGCTGCATCAGCAGCTCCAAGAAGAGGCAGAAGGAACATCTATAGTCAGATGTGACTGAACTCACCCAAGGAACAGATTAAGGTGCTATTTTTACACTGTTGCTGCACCATGCATTTAAATCCCCGGGGTGGAAATTGAGTTTTGCGACTCAGCAGAGTGGGAATAGACGTGGTTTGGTCCCCTCTGGGGGCGGTAGGTTGCGACCCCCCCAAGCAATTTCTTCCTCTTGGCAAACACCTGGTTTTGGCAGGGAGGAAGAATAACTCTGCTGTTGCAGGTTTGCTCAAGGGAGGTTGTAGAAGGATATCTTGGAAGGGTTGCCACCAGTAGGCTGCTTCTGAAGTTGGCATCATACATTCAGTACTCCTCATTTCGATTTTCACATGGCAACTGGTACCTCCCGAGTTCTTGTACATTTTCCTCCTGTCCTTACTGCTGACTGAACAAAAACCTGTCCTTTGTGCAAAACCCAAGCTGCTGGTCCTCATTGTTGCGTGGAATTTTGCAGAATGTTTTCCAATGATCAGAAACATGTGAGGTCCTAGTCTGCGATCTGGCCACTGAACTCTGCACCAGCTTCAGTTTCTGAACCTTCTTGAAAGGCAGCCCCACATCTAATGCATAGCAGTAATCTAACCTTAAGCTTAGCAGAGTGCATAGACAAGGTCTATGCAAAGACAGATTATCCACATTCAGATAGAGAAGCAATGATGGCCACCAACCTAGATGCTTTAAAAGAGGATTGGACAAATTCATGGAAGAGAAGGCTATCAGTGGCTACTAGCCATGATGGCTGTGCTCTGCCTCCAGAGTTGGAAGCAGTAATACTTCTGAATACTAGTTGCTGGAAAACAAAGGGGAAGGAGAGTACTATGGTGCTTGGGTCCTGCTTGAAGGTTTCCTATAGGCATCTGGCTGGCCACTGTGAGGACAGGGTGCTAAACTAGCTGGGTCATTGGCCTGATCCAGCAGGCTCTGCTTATGTTCAGCAGGGCTACCAAAGAAAGCTGGCAGCAGACATTCCTTGCCAATGTAAGGAATCCAGGAGTATCACCAAACTGTGAACCTGCTCCTTTCAGGGGAGTGTGACCTCAACCAGGACTGGCTTAACACCAGTCAGAACCAACAGTACAAAATACACTAGTAAATACAGAGTGTTTGTATTTGCTTCCAGTTGAGCCACCTGTCATCATCTCTACCCGTTGGGCTAAGGCAGGCACCTTTGGCAGCTTTAGATGCAGTTTTAAAGGGGTGGGTGGGAAGGAAAAATCCAGTTTCAGCTCTGCCAACCTAACCCCAGACAGCCTCTTAGCGGGAAGCTGCCAATCACCTTCCCTAAGGAGGGATCATGCCAGCAGATTGGATGCATTATGCACATCTGGCAGGACTGTGTGTCTCAGCCTCTGTTTTGTATTATGCACAGGGATCTTATTTATTTTATTATTTATTCATAAAAAATATTTATATACCAACTGTATCAAAAATATAGCAGTTTACAACAGTATAAAACATAATGCCAGACAATAACATCATAAAAAGTGGTGTGTGTTTTTTTAAAACAAGTTAAAATCAAAAAGAGATTAAAAACCAACATCAGTAGAGCATAGTTCAGTCAGTAGAGCATGAGACTCTCAGGATCATGCGTTTGAGCCCCATGTTGGGTAAAAGATTCCTGCATTGCAGGAGATAGTCCCTTCCAACTTTACAGTTCTCTGATTGTGAGGGATGTACTCTTAATTGCCAGCAAAGGCCTTGTGGAATAGAAAAGTTTTCAGCAGGCATTTTAAAGTTGGGACAGAAGGCACCTGCCCGAATCTCTAGTGGCAAAGTGTTCCACAGGAATGGGCTGATGACACTAAAGGCTCAATTTCTCATTGTTTGTCAAGCGAGCCTCACCAACTCGGGGAACGACCCAATATGCTCCTGGAGAGGATCTCAGTGAATATAATGGTTCAGGCAGTCCCTGAGGTATCCTGGACCCAAATTGTTCAGGGCTTTGTAAATCAATACAAGAACCTTGAACCTTCTCACTCAAGGGGGCAGAGGGTTCTGGAGGCAGGAGGCAGGTGCTGGAGCACCTGTTTTCTCTCCAGAGAAACATGTTCTTTCCTCTGCCCAGCCTCTGAGCTTTCACCACCTGTCGCCCAGAAATTTCTAGCCCTATCTATGTAGCCATGAAGTCTGGAAACCTGCTTTAAAAAAATTAAAAGAAGGATGGCGGTATTTGTGCTGTACCAATTTCCGCTGTGCAAGTAGCCTCTCCTCTATTTGCGCCCAGGGCTAATTCCTTCTTGTGCCTGCGGGTTCTTTGGGAGGCATAGCTTTCACTGCCCCCACACCATCCTGCTCCCTCCCCTCACAGGTGCTGCCTGCAGCTGTTAAAATTCAGGACCCGCCAGTTGCTCCTTAGCTAAAACATCAGTAATGACTTCCACGCTTCATTATTCTCTTTATGGTTGTCTGGCTAGGCGGCCTGGCTCCCTGACTGAGATTTAAATACACAGTTAATCCATATTCTCCCTCTCTTCTGCTTTTAATTCTGATCCAGAAATCGAACTCTCTTGGAAGAGGATTACAGAAACTTTCTAGCCATCCCCATCCTTCGCCTCCTCCTCCTCCTGCTCCTGGTCTCCCCCCAGACTCCTCTAAACTCGCAGGCTCAGGACCTTTCTATCTATCTTAATTAGTAAGCTCAGGGTCAGAACTGCAGCGAAATTCATGTGTGTTTTGGGCTTTAAGCGCTTTTCATCCAAATCCTCTCGCACCTTCTCTGTTCCCCTGTCATCTCCAAAGCTGTCTTTTCAAGGTCATCCCTGCACTTATGTCTCCAGTCAAGATGGCCTGGAGTTTCTCAGCTGGCAAAAGATCTTTGCTGGCCTGAATGTAAGAGAGCCTTGCAGGATCAGACCAAAGATCCATCGGAGTCCAGCTTCGCGCAGTGGCCAACCAGATGCTTCTTGGAAGCCTGTCACACCCTCCTGTGCCCAAGCGCACCAGTTTAGGAGCAAGAGTGTCCTTTAATTCAGATCACCAATCCCCTTTTGCTTGGAACTCACTGGAACTGAGTTCTGGCACCTCTCAGATGAGTGCCATTGCCATTATAAGAGAACAAGGGGGCATTCATGGTGAGTTCCAGCACCTCTTGGATCAGGTCCATGGCCCATCTAGTCAGAGATCCTCTTCTCACAGTGGCCAACCAGATTCCTCTTCTGGGAAACTTGCTAGCAGGATTGAAGCACAAGAGTTCTCTCCCCTGCTGTGGTTTCTAGCAACTGGCATTCAGAAACATTGCTGCCGCCAGCTGTCTAACTGCTTATACAGTGGTGCCTCGCAAGACGAAATTAATCCGTTCCGTGAGGCTCTTCGTATAGCGGTTTTTTCGTCTTGCGAAGCAAGCCCATTGACAGCTTAGCGGATTAGCGCTATTAGCGGTTTACGGCTTTTAGTGATCAGCTGTTAAGCGGCTTATCAGCGGATCAGCTGATAAGCGGCTTAGCGGCTTAGGAAAAGGGGGGGAAGGGAAAAAAACCCGCAGGAACTCGCAAGACATTTTTGTCTTGCGAAGCAAGCCCATAGGGAAATTCGTTTTGCGAAGCGCCTCCAAAACGGAAAACCCTTTCGTCTAGCGGGTTTTCCGTCTTGCGAGGCGTTCGTCTTGCGGGGCACCACTGTATTCTGCTGCCACCCTATAGATGCTGCTTTATCTGACCAACTTTGTCACAGCCTTGATAGCTTGGCCAAAGATGAGACGTGCTTCGAACAAATCTGTATCATTATATTAACGGCTGAATACAGTATGTGTTTGCTTTCAATAACAGGGTTTGGGTACTTTGTATTTCATAGCATGTGCTTATGAGTCTAGTCCTAATGCAGACCCTAATCCTGTCCTATCCCCTACTCCTCAGCACCCACACCAGCTACTCTTCTCCTTCGCTCTCCAATATCTAACTGCCACTTTCCCTCAAACACACCTGTTCTAACTGCCACGTTCCCAGTCAATCAGCACAGGACACACATCAGCAGTGGTCTCATAATCTGGTGAACCGGGTTCGCTTCCCCGCTCCTCCACATGCAGCTGCTGGGTGACCTTGGGCTACTCACACTTCTTTGAAGTCTCTCAGCTCCACTCACCTCACAGAGTGTTTGTTGTGGGGGAGGAAGGGAAAGGAGAATGTTAGCCATTTTGAGACTCCTTAAGGGGAGTGAAAGGTGGGATATCAAGTCCAAACTCCTCCTTCTCCTCCTCCTCCTCCTCCTTCCTAGCTAGATGACCCAAAAGTCCCAACAAGTCTGTCCCAGCAAGTTTCCAAGTGGACGCTGAAGATAGGCCTGTTCTCTGCCACACGAATGGAGTAGACTTCTGATGGGGTACTCCTGCTTTGTTCTGCTTACACTGACTTCTATTGTTGTGCTAGGTTGACTGTTTTATTGCATTTTCTAAGTTTCAGGTGCTGGTATGCCTCAAAAGTGTTTAGTACTGTTATTGTATGCTATGTTTGCTGCCTTGCAACACTGCTCTCCTATAAAGTAGCATAAAAGTCCACTAAATAAATTAAATCATAGTGGCCTGCCCTTGTGGGGCTGCTGTAAGGATGGTGGGACTGATGTGCCAGCAAAACTATATGGGGAAGGGTTGCACAGATTCCTAATTTGGGCTTTTTCAACTCTCCTCTCTGTTCAGGCCAGGCTGTTGCCACAGCGTCCCTACCTTTTCGATGCCCTTCGCCTCTTGCTCATCCTTGTGTGTGGATTCTGCGTGCGTTCCCTGAGCCTCTCTGCTAAATATTTGATCTGACAGCAGATTGCTCTGGTCTGTGGGTTTAATGGTGCGTAGCCTGGCGCCTCGGTATTTACTGAAGGGACCGAGGTGAGGGAGAGGGGCGCCATCCTTAGCTTGCTGCATCTTGCCAGGCATAAAGGATGAACGTGGGGCTAGTACTCTGGAATTATCCTTCCCATCTCCCCCGCCCTCTGTTTGTGAAAACTGCTTCAGCTTCCGCTACCCCGCCATCGCCGTCCGTGCGTTCAGCTGCGCTCGCTCCAGAGGAGAGCAATCTATCCCTGGGAAGAAAACCTTGAATCTTTAATTACTTGACTACTCAGACAGGAGAAATAAATTGCTAGCACTTGGCCTTGGTTCCCTGAGTTTCTGTGGCCTCCAACGTGAGGGGAGCAAAAGTTGATGAAAGTGGTACTCCCTGCCCTGGCAGCATCTGGGCTTCTTGCTTCTGGGAGAACTGGGCCCTCTCCTGCTCCTGCCGCAGCTCTCAGTGGAGGATGAAGAACTCAAGTTTGGAGGACTCGGTTTCTGCCAAACTCTTTATTGCTGACATCAGTACGGTACAGAAAGAGATTCAGAAGCAATGCAGGTGGTATGGCTGTATAAGCCATGGGTAGGCAAACTAAGGCCCGGGGGCCAGATCCGGCCCAATCACCTTCTAAGTCCGGCCCGCAGACGGTCTGGGAATCAGCATGTTTTTACATGAGTAGAATGTGTCCTTTTATTTAAAATGCATCTCTGGGTTATTTGTGGGGCATAGGAATTTGTTCACCCCCCAAAAAAAAAAATATAGTCCAGCCCCCCACAAGGTCTGAGGGACAGTGGACCGGCCCCCTGCTGAAAAAGTTTGCTGACCCCTGGTCTAAGCTATTGATCCAAGAAGTGACATGTCCCTGTGGGTCCCCTTATGTGGAAATGGGGTGTGCACAATTTCAACATGGCAAGCAGGGTGTCCTTTAGGCTGGGCAGTCAAATGGGAACTGCTTCTGGAGGACTGGGCCTGAGCTGTCTTTCAGCTCCTGCTCTGGTGTCTCTAGAACTGGGATGACGGAGGAGGCAACAGTGGTGGCTACGAACCATACTGAGCAGCAGACTGCTCCTGAGAAGGTGGGCTCGGGGCATGTTCCGTTGATGCCAGAGGGCTGCCAGGATCAGCGGTGAAGCTGGCATGGGAGCTGGAAGTGAAGGAGGCGCAGTGCACCTGAATGACACAAGAAGGGGCAGAATGGAGTGCTTGGAGGCTACGCTGCTGGGACCCTCCCTTGGATGTGACTCCTGGCATGAGGCCCTGTCCCTACTCTCTGTGCCAGAGGTCATCAACAAGTACCTACTGCCACCCACATCCTGATCTGATCAACTCTACCACAGTACCTCTTCAGGACTCATGACTTCTCCTCTGCCAGAGGACCCTGGCTTGCAGCAGCTGCGTGTAGGAAAACCGAACAAATTTCTTGCTGGGAGTCATTAGGAAATGGATCGGCAGACCAAACCTGCCAATATCGTCATGCAGTTTTACAAATCTATGGTTCAAATATTGGAAAACTAATAAACATTTATTTTTTAAAAATACAAATCTATTGTGCAGCCACACATGGAGTACTGTGTACAGTTCTGTTGCTCAGAAAAGTAACTGTAGAGTTCAGAAATGAGGAAAGGGCTAGGGCAAGCCCCCTATGAGGAAAGTTTACAGCATTTGTGACTTCTTAGTTTGGGGAGGAAAGTCCAATAAGAGGGGATGTGTGCTGTACATGTACCTGTGGAGAAAGTGGGTAGGGAGCTGTTCTTCTCTCGTAATACCAAAACCCAATGAAGATCTCCAACAAAGCTGAATGAGAAAGATTCAGAACAGAGAGGACAGATTCCTTCTCACAGTGCTTAGTTAAAGTACAGAATTTGCAACCACAACCAGTAGGAGTGGCAATCAACTGGGATTGCTTTAGAAGAGGACTAGGTGACAATATCTCCAGAACTATCCACATCAATGCAGTTTGAGCCCTTCACCAAATTAGGCAAAGTCACACCCAATCCATGTTTCAGTCCACCATCTTGATTCAAAATGGTATTCGACACCCAAACGTAGACAAAGACCATCTCCTCTGCCTTGGGAACCTTGTGCATCCAAACCAATAGAGAATGGATGGGCAGATAGACCGCTTTCCACAATCTATAGTAGATTAGACAAATGCATGGAGGACACCAGTGTCTCCTAGTTGCATTGGCTATGTAGTGCCTCTGAATCCCAAGTTGCTGGGAATCCCAAGTGGGGAGAGTGCTGCTCTTGTGCTCAGGACATCTGCTTAGCCCTTATACATATGGGCTTCCCAGAAGGGGTATCTCATTGCAAGGGGTTGGACTATATGATCCCCAGGATACCCTTCCAGTTCTACAGTTCTATGATCTGGTTAACATCTTTGTGAATAGGATGCTGGGTGAGATGGACCTTTGGCCTGATCCAGCAGGGCTATTACAATGGTACCTTGGTTCTCAAACTTAATCCGTTCCAGAAGTCCGTTCGAAAACCAAAGCATTCCAAAACCCAGGGCGCGCTTCCCCATAGAAAGTAATCCAAAATGGATTAATCCGTTCCAGACTTTTAAAAACAACCCCTAAAACAGCAATTTAGCATGAATTTTACTATCTAACGAGACCATTGATCCATACAATGAAAGCAATAAACAATGTACTGCAGTCACACAATCAATCAATCAGTAGCTGAGCTGGGTTCCACACAGTCACAAAAACAAAACAAAAAAAGCTGCAAAAACGCAAAATAAATAGCAAAAACAGACAGACCTCAGTGTAACACTCAAAACGGAAGTGTGGCACTCAGATCGGAAGCATAACACTCAAAATGGAGTACATTCCGCTTCCGAAAAAGGTTCGCAAACTGGAACACTTACTTTTGGTTTGCAGCGTTTGGGTTCCAAGTTGTTTGAGTACCAAGGCGTTTAAGAACCAAGGTACCACTGTACCTCCCTATGCTTCAGGCAGGCTGTTGGCCTGGCCTGTGAGTTTTCACAGTCCTCTTTGACCAAGAGCCGCACTATGTAAGATTGCAAAGAGGTTCATTTCCCAAGATTACCTGCAGAGAAGGGAGTGAATTTCAGCAATGTAGCACCCCACAGATCCTTTGGGCTCCCTCCTATCACCCCCAGCCTGCATAGTCAGGTTGGTCCTGAGCATGAAGAGATTGAGGATGGCTGGCCTAGGGCACACCTGGCACTCTTAGCGCCACCAGGATGAACCACAAGACAAGCCAGCTGTCCTTATGGGCAGTTGGTCTGTCATGTTGGATCTTCTCGTCAGGGAACCCTGGAATGTCTTCTGAAGAGCCACAGGGATCACCATAAGCCAGTTTGAAAAGCCACTGTAATCCAAAGAGCCCTGAGACCTCCTAGGGCACCCTTTCCCCAACTTGGTGACCCACAGATGTTTGGGACCATAACTCCTATCAGCCCCAGTAAGCATGGCCATTTAGGTTATGACAGGCACTTCCCCTGGCCAACACGGCTGCGCTGGCTGAGGCTGGTGGGAATTGGAGTCTCAAACATAAGCCCAGCCCTGTGGAATGCTCTTCCAACAGAGGATCAGCAGACACCTTCCATATTAACCTTCAAACCTTTGCTGAAAACTTTATTATGCCACCAGGCATATGCAGACAATCAAGGTAAGCGCTTTCTGTAATAGTTAGCTGGTGATCTGTTTAAAACAACAATGTCATTTTTATTGTCTTAGTATAATTGTTGTAAACACCTTTTATTTTTATTTTAATGAAATTGCAATATACAGGTTTTCTAATAAATCAGTGAACAAGTGAAGGGCACCAGCTTGGGGAAAGCTGTTTCCAGGGTTTTGCCTTGTGCTTTGGATGGTTGTCAGATGAATAAATCTTTTGAACATTCACACATGTGCCAAGTTAGGTGGTTGAAGATTTGCATAGCTATCTGATGAGTAGTTCTCATCAGAAACTGGGGAGGAAATATTTGGAATGTCTTCTCTCCGACATTGTTTTCTGATCGCTCAGCAGAAAAAAGAAAATGTGTTTTTGCCAGCAGAAAGAGAGAGAGAGAGAAATATAACTGGGGAAAAGTCGCACTGTTTGCCTTTGCAGTGGCATTTGCTTGCCAAAAGTATTTCTCAGCAGTTCGTGCCGTGAATTGTTTTGACGACGTGTGGCTGTGCATTTTATGATACTTACGTCTGTTTCTGTAAGCCAGACTTCGGCTGTGATCTGTAGCTGGAATGAAAGCGAGGCAGCCACTTGACTTCAGCCGTCTCATCTTCCTTCCATTTCTGTGCCAAGAACATACAAATTGTGGCATGGGTTGGGGGAGAGAAAATGCTGATTAATAAAAGACCGCTCTGTTTGCATGCTTCATTGTGACCCATGTGACTAATACAACACTTAACACTGCTCTTCTTTCGATCCTGCAGCAGAAACCACATTAACTCCAGATGATAGGGCTCTGCTTTTGAAAGTGCCAAAAAGGTCTCCAAGTGTCTTGAAAGCTACCCCCCATATAAACCACATTCATCTTCTAGTGCCCTGTGCACTCAAAAGCTATGCATTTATAATTGTATTGTAATACAATAAGATATTTAGGACACAGGACATATCCTAGTAATCAGGAGGGTATTATTATTATTATTATTATTATTATTACTACTACTACTACTACTACTTATTGTGTTTATATCCTACCTTTTCCCCAAGGAGCCCAAAGTAGGATACAGGGTTCTCCCCCTCATCCTTTAATCCCCACAACAACCCTGCGAGGCAGGTTAGGCTGAGAGGCAGTGACTGCTCCAAGGTCACCCAGAGAGCTTCATGATGATTGAGTGGGGATTTGAACCCTGGCCAGCCAGGTCCTAATCCGATGCTCTAACCACTACACCACACCACTGGTGGCTCTGACGAAACAGTGCATGAAGCTGCCTTTTACTGAATCAGATCATTGACCCACTTAGCCCAGTATTTAAATCATTTCTGAAAGTTGTTAGTTCACATTGCATTTTGACACCTCTTAAGAACTTGCAACCAAATGTGTCATGACAGTTCCTGGCATCAAGGAGCAGCCTTTCATCTGTGCTTGGATACACTTGGGCACCATGTTGGATTAAGATGGCAGACAAGATCTTTCAAAGCTGATTTCAAAACTGCACTGATCGTTTGGTTCCTTAGAACAATGCCAGGTGTGAGTCTGTAGAGTTGTCCAATAATGCAGTCTTCAGTGAATTAGGCAGGAAATTTTGTCCATCCCAGATCCTGGAGAAACAGTGATTGAACCTGAGACCTTCTGCATACAAGACTTAGTTTCTACCCAGAATTGAGGTCCCTATTGTTACCTGTGTCAGGGTTAGTGCTGTGAGTATATCACTGTAGCCCTGTTACGTCCCACCCACTTCTCCAGCTTTGGGAAGAACTGTTTTGGCTTTGGCTCATGGGAGTGGAAGTCCAAACCATCTGAGGGGCACCAGGTTAGCAAATACTAGCAAATTCTGTCTTAAGTAATCACTGAATTTCAGAGCCTTTGTTGGCTTGTGTGAGGCCTCTGGACTTCTGTATGCATAGCCATTCCACATTTGTAGGAAACTGATCTTTGAGTGTGGCAGCCCCTACCCTTTAGAACCCCTTGCCTTTTGATATCAGGCAAACACCTCCACTGTATTATTTTTTGGCACCTGCAAAAAACATTTTTGTTTAGACAAACCTATCCAGGTAATGTAGAATGTTGATGCGTGTTTTAATTTGTTTCTTGTTTTTCCTCTTTTTGCAAACTGCCATGAGTGGGTTTTTTTGTTTTGTTTTTGCTTTTACAATCAAGTGGTGTATACATTTCATGAACCAAATAAAATACGTTCATCCTGGAGTCAACCTGCTGCTTTCCTCTTGCAGGTGGGATATGAGAATGCTGGCACGGTGGAGTTTCTGGTGGACAAGCAAGGCAAGCATTACTTCATTGAGGTCAACTCCCGGCTTCAAGTGGAGCACACAGTGACTGAAGAAATCACAGAGTAAGTGACGCCCCCTGATGGGCTGATGCAAACAGGCGCCCAACATTCCGTCACACTCTGGGGTGACCAAGAGACCCAGAAGGCCAGGACGAGGCTGTGCCAGTAAGGAACACACTGGAAGAATCAGGAAGAACTGGAATTAGGAGATGAGGTGCGGGCCTGAAAGTAGGGGGGAGAAAAAGAAGGGTCTGTGTTATCTGGAGAACCACCAAATCTCATTGGCCAGCATAGCCATTTGAGACTACAAATCCCACCAGCCCCAGCCAGCACGGTTATTTGATTCTGGGGCTGATGGGAATTGGACTGCAAAATATCTGGAGGGCACCAGGCTGGGGAATGGTGGCCTTGAGTCTCCTTCACAAAGTAGTATGAGCTGACTATGCATTATCCTCCATCCCTCCATATTGGTTTCCCCCTCTTTAGAAATTGCTGCAGGTTTGCTGCTTTGCCTGGGGGAGAGGGCCAGAGGGAGAGGGTGTTTGTTGCCGCTGCAGTTTTCCCCCAGTGTCGGCTGCCAAAACAGTTACAGCCCAACCTGGATGGCCCTGCAAATATTAGCATGTTTTTACAGTCTTGTCATGCCGTGCTTGGTAATAAATGTTAGGTCGTTATTGCTGTCATTATCAATTAGGCACGTATTGGGAAATCCAGGGGGCCTGAGTAGCAGTTTGTTTCCAGCAGAGTTAATGGTGCAGCGGATTCTTGACAACGCCGGACACGTACAACAAATGTGAAATATGGCTCTGGTTATTAGTGGGATGAAGCGCCTGGGTTGATTCAGGTGGATTTGGATAGCTATGATCGTGAGCGCTGCAAAACGGTCCAAGGATTCTCGTGTTTCCAGAGACAGGGAGAGCATCCTGCTGGTGGCAGGATGCACAGATGAAGAAGATTGGAGGTCAAGGGCTCAGGCAATTTGGCTCATCCAAATGAGCCAGATATCTAAAGAGGCTCCCATACAGGGCCGGCTCTATAATGAGACAAGGTGAGGTAGGTGCTTCAGCGGCAGAATGGGAGGGGTGGCAGATTTGGCTCAGGGTCCTAGTTTGCTTATCTTGCTGGAGAGGCAGTCTGGCACTCCAAAAGCAGTCGCTAAACAACCCCACGCCTGATTTCCCTGGCTCCTTTTGCCTAGTGGTAGATCTAGCTCTGCTTCCTACAACCTCTTGCTCCCGGTGCAGGGGTGTGTGGAGCTGCTGGTGTGTTCTCCTGAACTTCAAATAAACCGAGCATGTGCTGTAGGACACTCTTGGCTTATCTTCCTTCTCCCTGCCATGTACTTGTGCAAATGGCATCCTTGTGCAATGTTTCTGGGTGGCACAAAATAGTGTCTCGCTCTGGCTGGCTGCTGCCAGGGCTAGGGGAAGCCAGATGGGCAACGTGGAATTACAGCAGAGGCTGCTGGATATGCACGTCTTGGTGGCTGAGTGCAGGCTCCACCATTGCCCTCACGCCCCACCCAGTCCTATGGCTCAAGCAGCGTCGGTGAGGGTTCATGGGACATAAAATCCTGTTATTTTGTTTGTTTTGTAGGAGGGATACATGGTGGTGGGAGGAGCCATTTTTTGGTTCGCCTCAGGCAGCAAAATGTCTTGGACAGAGGTTTCCTTGCGGGTGGGAAGGGGTTCCTTGCCGCTCCCCATGACAACTAAAAGTCAGATAAATCGTACCCCAGCGAGGTAGAGAAAGATTGAAAAGCTAGGCAAACTGAGAACTCAAGCATGTTTCTAAAATCCATTGAGATTGCAGAATTACACTTTCCTTGGCACAGAATTGAGACAACCTCTCACTGAATTTTAGGGGTGTAACTTGGATACCACATGGGCCCCAGTATAGGATGCAATCTGGGGTACTTGCCAAAACAAAAGCCAGCAGACGCTCTCCAGCATTAAGGCTTTTTGGATTTTCAAGGAGTCACTCCCAAAATCTGAGTGGTGGGGAGGATCCCAGGAAGTAGGACCCTTGCAGAGCATTTGCCAATATTCCAACTGAGTGGAATTCCTGAGTGGGATAATCATAATATTATTATTATAATTTATTATTTATATGCCCCCCATCTGACTGGGTTGCCCCAGCCACTCTGGGAGGCTCCCAACAAAAATACTAAAAACACAATACAACATCACAGCTGGTTTAATGCATCTCCCCCCAACCCCCCTGAATCAGTGCACTCTAGTTTCACTTGGTGTCTTTGAAGTCTGCTCTTGGGACTATCGTGCCTAAAAGATATAAGACTTGATTCATCTATGCTAGTTGTTGCTGGCAGCAGGGAACCTCGGGCGGAGCCAGGAGCAGTCCTTTGACCGTGCATGCCAGTTAGATGTGTGTTATGCATACCTATTGTTCTGTATATCCAAGTACCTTGGTGTTGGAGCAAATGCATTTTATAAAATAAATAATTGCATTTTTACATCATCATCATTATTATTATTATTATTATTATTATTATTATTATTATTATTGCAGGAATAGGGATAGGGCAGCATCTTCTCTTTGCTGGAGTTCTTATCCTACGGATAGCTCAGTTGGTTAGAGTGTGGTGCTGATAATGGCAAGGTTGCAGGTTCAATCCCCGTATGGGACAGCTTCGTATTCAGGTTGGACCAGATGATCCTCAGGGTCTCCTTCCAACTCTATGATCTCTGATTCTGCATCTCAGCAATTCAGATTCTGCACTGAGAAAAGGCAGGTTCTGTGGCCAGTATAAATGGTGCAAATTGAACACTTTGCATTATTCCTGGTTTTGGAAGTCAAATAGGACAGAGCTGAGGAAAGGAAGGGAGCATCACCCCCAGTCACTGGGAAACCTTATTCCCATCCAGCCCCAGAAATATCACCAGGCGTAACCTACCCACTTTCAAGGGTATCTTTTCGGCAATGAAGACTAGAAGCTTAAAAACGAAAGCTTGAGTTTCTCAAGGAGCTAAATCCTGTGCTTGATTTCACATTCTATAGCTTTAGGTGTGCACAGCTGTGCAAGACCCTTCTGGAAAGCAGTGAGCCTTCAAATCCCACCTGTGAGGTTTTCCCATTGAGCAGGGACATCCAGTTGCCTCTGTTGTGGGGCTAGGTGTGAATTGGGTGTGCTTGCAAGCAGAAGGGGCAGAATCTCTGACAATGGTCACTTAGGCCTTTTCTTGCTCGTTCTGTGGAGCAGGTGCTGCTTCGCATTCTGGTCCTGTGCAGAGCTTGGCGTGAGAGTCTCAGGTGGGGGTGGGCAAGAAGATTTAATTATGAAATGATAAATTGCTTTCCCTTTGTGGACCGACTGTGATGTTCAAAACATATGCTGGGTTCCTTATATGCCGCCTGCCCTCATTTGCTGAGGGGATTCATTGGGAACGAGTGTCTGCAGATCTCTCCTCTGTATACCTTGGCGTGGATCAGGGAGGGATTGAGATACCATGACCCAGGGACCTTGTAGTGTGTGCGTCTGAGGGCCAGGATGATGTCCAGGCTACTTCCTAATGGGCGGGCAAGGACTCTATTCTGGGACCTCCATAGGCAAAGGAATACAGGCCCACATTGGACAAAGTACTTTGACTCGGATTTTGGTTTCTAGTAAAACCATTAATGCTCAAATCAGTATGCTACATAAGCAAGGCATGGGCCACTGGACTGGCAGGTGCATGGCTAGCAAACTAAGATCTTAATCCAGTGGTTGAAGCACACCCTGGACTCCCAAGATTGCGGGAAGAGTGTTTCCAGCTACCCCAACCCTGCCTTTGGGTACCCTGTAAGAATCTGCTGCAGGAGAGGGACTGTAAGCAACAGGGGAGGGGTGTTTCTAGGACCAAGGTGAAATGGATCCAGCAGTGCTCGTCTTTTTTAAAAAAATGTTTTTATTAAAGATTTTCTTGAATTACAAAAGTACATACAGTGTCTGTTTATCGTTCATGGAATCTTTTCTACAGATCTGTTATATCCGATGTGAGACACTAATATTATAGACAGTATAAGGTTGGGGAAGAAGCAAGGGAGTGAGAAGAGGGTTAGTAAATTTGCATTCTTTTACATAGTGTATGTGCAAGGGTTTTGTGTCAGTACCATGTGAGTAGGTTCTCTTTCTGTTCATTTATTAGTTTTCACTGGTGGTGAGAGAGGTTGGGGGGGGCCCTGGGCTAACTTCAGTTGGCTGCAGTGAACTTTGTGTGTGCGTGGGGGGTGTTGTTAGGTCAAGTTAGCCATATCAATTTGTATGCTGTATGGTTTTTTTTTGTCTTGTCTTGTCTTGTTTTGTTTTTTATTTTTGTCTCATTGGGCTGTGTATGTAATGGAGGGGAGCCACACTGGGATCAAGGTGTCCTCTTTTGTTTGTCTTTGTGCTAGTTTCAATTTGTTGGTTAGCTGTTCTAGTAGGGCTGTTTCCCATATGGTTTGCTACCAATGGTCCATGTTCACTCCTGACAGGACCCTCCAGTGTCTAGTTATGATGTTCCTGGCTGCTGAGAGTAGGCAGCTTATGAGTGTTCTTTTCCCCCCATAGGCAGGCAAACAAACAATAATTGTTCCCCCCCCCCAACAAAAGTACATACATCCCCAAAATTAATGACCAAGAAAAAAAGAAAGGATGATATTAGTACCCCATGTGGCTTTCCTCATCCAATACTCATCATCCCTTAAACTTTAAATTCTTATTTACATTGCATCTTATACATCTCATCTTTAATGTTCTGAATGTATTAGTTTTTCCTAGGTCAACTTTACAAACTTAATCTAAACATAACAACATGTTTTCCTTAGACCAGTGTTTACTCATATACTTTTCAAAGCTTATGAGGGTTCTTATGTTGATGCCATAGCAGGATCCCTTGGAGCTGTCCAAGGTCCTGTATCCTCCTCTTTGCTTGTGTCTCAGCACAGCCAGCTTCTCCTGTGAACATCCAGCAACCACACAACTGTATTGGAGAGTGGCTTGTTCTAATGATATGCCCAACGCCTTTGTTCATAGGCTGAAGACCCACCTCTTTACCCAGGACTTTGACAAGAGAGAAAAGGGAGAGGGAGGGAGAGGACCCACCCTATTCTAATTTGTTTCAAACTGTTTTTAATATTGTATTTTTAAATTGCGGTGGCCTGCCCTGGGACCTTACGGTGAAGGGCAAGTCATAAATCAGTGGGTTGTGGTGGTGCTGGTGGTGCTGTTTTGGGGGCACCTAAGAAACATGGACTGTGTTGTTTTAAATTGGATGGTGGTGGTGCGGGAAGTGGAAACAAAACACAAACAAAAAGCCCCCATTCACACTGGCATGATTAGCGGCAAAATATATGTTGATTAATTCTTAATTATTTGCTGTGAGGTTTTGTTTGTGTTCTGTCAGTTTCCTCCTTGTTTTACCTCCTTCGGCCCAGGTGGTGGTATTGTTGTGGAATTTCTTCCCCATCTGTGAACAAAGGTTCACAGAGGAAAATAAACATATGTGTGCACAATGACAAAATGAAAATGCAACTACAGAATTAAAACAGGACACACAAGATGTAACAACAAAGGTAAATGAAACATTTTTAATTTGCTCAGTAACAAAACTAAAATGCAACAACAGCGTGAAAACAGAATGCTCAAGCTAAGAAGAGCAGAGGAAATTTAAAAACCATGAAAAATCAAGTGGAATAAAAAATAAAAATGGGCCTAGCAGTTGTTGGATGGTGGTAGAACTTTAAAACTACAAGGATTGCAGCAAGCATTTTTTAGGGGGCTATTAACCCCTTCCTCCCATGCTGTAGTCCTGACCAAAATAGCTCCCCTGAAGCTACTGTTTGCACTGAAGAGAGTTGTGTGTGTTCCCACCTTCCCCTCTTAAGAGGAAGGATTTTCATTAGGACTACAGCAGGGCAGCCAAGTCTTAACTGCTTCCTTTCCACCTACTGCAATCCCAATAGTTAAATTTGCTCACCCAGCAGGGGCGACTTAATTTTTAAAACAACAAGAACAACAGTTGTGCATGCTAAATGCAAAATATGCATTAAATGTCACGGTTGGCTTTGTCACGAGCTGTGCAGAGCTGTTGAGTTTGCGCTTGGCTTGACAGGCTCTGATGCAGGAGGAGGAAGAGGAGGAAGCACAAAGGAGGGGGCTGAATTGGTGAGAACTGGGACTGGAGGATGAGGGGAGCTCTTTCTGCACTGACTTCATTTGCTTAGAAAGGGGGAGCAGGGACCTTACTGTGGAGCAGGAGCCTCGCTGGAGTCTGTGGAGAGCTTGGAGTAGCCAAGGGGTGTGTGTGTGTGTGTGGCAGGGGTAGAACTGGACATGGCAGTGACTGAACAGGAGCCTGAACAGGAGGGTGCAGTCTTGTTGCCTTGAACCAGGTGCCACATTTGCAGATGGGAGCAGAGACACCCACCCTGACAGAGCGCGTGCTTGCGATTCTTCATTTATTTCACAAAATTTGCCAACTGCTGGGAGCCAGAAGCTGGGAGAGGGCTGCTGTTGCGCCCAGGACCTACTTTGGGGCTTCCCACTGGGGCTTCTGGTTGGCCACGGGGAGAACAGGGTGCTGAATTAGATGGGCCTTTGACCTGGCCAAGGCTCTCCTGGTGTTCTTACAATAGAGCATGCAGCCACTGGGACTTTTAAGTTTAGAGAAAGGCAAATAACAGGCGATATGATAAAGGTTTATAAAATTATGCATGGCATGGAGAAAATAGATAGAGAAAGGTCTTTCTCTCCCTCTCATCACACTAGAACTCCTGGACATCCACTGAGGCTGCATGTTGGAAGATTCAGGGCAGATAAAAGAAAGGACTTCACACAGCACATAGTTAAGTGGCCCTCGCAATAAGCTGACAGAGCTATTTATATGCAGTGCCACTCCTGCGTGGGGACAGCCGGCTCCGAACTTCAAAGGCCATTAGCCTTTGGAACTCACTCCAGCAAGAGGCAGTGATGGCCACCAACCTAGATAACTTGGAAAAGAGGATCGGGTATATTCATGGAGGAAAAGACTATCAATGGCTACTAGCTACTATAACTATGCTCTGTCTCCACATTCAGAGGCATTTATGCTTCTGAATACCAGTTGCTAGAAGCCATACAAGGGTGCAGGTGGCACTGTGGTCTAAACCACTGAGCTTCTTGGGCTTGCTGATCAGAAGGTTGGCAGTTTGAATCCCCGTGACGGGGTGAGCTCCCGTTGCTCAGTCCCAGCTAGCAGTTCAAAAGCACACCAAAAAGTGCAAGTAGATAAGTAGTTACCACTCTGGCAGGAAGGTAAACAGCGTTTCCGTGCGCTGCTCTGGTTTCGCCAGAAGTGGCTTAGTCATGCTGGCCACATGACCCGGAAAAACTGTCTGCAGACAAACGCCAGCTCCCTCGGCCTGTAAAGCGAAATGAGCACCACAATCCCAGAGTCATCTGCGACTGGACTTAACTGTCAGGGGTCCTTTAGAAGCCCCAGGAGGGGAGAGGGCTCTTGTACCCTAAAAACAGGATGCTGGACTAGATGGGCCATTGGCCAGATCCAGGGGGCTTGTCTGATGTTCTTATAATATGGGCAGACAGTTGGCACATCCAGACTTCACGGGGCACATGGAGTGATTAAGGCATTGGAGCTATCTTGAATGGAGTGTACGGCATGTGGGGTCCTGGTGCCCCTTGTCACAGCAGACTTTTTTAAAGGAGCTTCTCCGTTTCCTTCCTGCCACTCCCATTCCCACGCTGTACTCTCTCCCGCCCCGGGAAATGGCATGCAAATGGCCTTTTGAGGGTTGAGACTCCGCGTTAGCAATTTTGGGAGTAATGAGTAATGTAATGAGAAATCGTGTCTCTTAATTTCCCGCACAGTAAGAGTCAAGAGGGAGGGTCACGGCCCCCGGTGCAAGAGAGTGCGCTGCCTCGCTGGCTGAGGCGGCTGCCGTCCTCCGCGCGAGGTTTATGAGCGGTTAACAGGAGTTCGGCAGGCGTGTTGCTAATGGCCTTTGAAGTTCGGAGCCGGCTGTCCCTGCGCAGGAGCGGCGCTGCATATAAATAGCTCTGCCAGCTCATTGCGAGGGCCACTTTAATATTTCACTGCTCGAATACGATTTGCGAGCAGAGAGAAAGAGAGCGTTGGGAGGGATCACGGAATGAGATGAGGAATGCAGGACCCAGGTGGAGAGACAGGGCTTTGTGGCGATGAGAGGCTGGGCTCTTGCATGGAAGAGAGAAATGTGGCCCACCTGGCACATCGTCCTCTGGCGGGCACCTTGCGTGGCACAGCTGCGTGTGGAACCGTTCTACACACTGAGGAGCGTGTGCAATTTCTCTTGCAGGTGGGGCTGTCTGGGTGGTGTCTCCTGGGTCTGCTCCTGTGCCCTGAAAGCCAGCACTGCTGGGGGGGGGACCTGTGTCCCTGCAGAAGCCCATAAGAACCTGCTGGATCAGGCCAGTCAACCTCCTAGTGCAGCATCCTGTTCTTGCAGCAGCCAACAAGATGTCCCAGGGGGGAGCCTGAAAACAGGATTTGAGCGCAAGAGCCCTCTCCTCTCCTGTGACTTCTTGCAACTGGTATTCAGAAGCACTGCTGCCTCCGAATGTGGAGGCAGAGCCAGCAGCCCTTGCTAGCCTTCTCCACAAGTTAATCCTCTTTTCAAACAATCTAGGTTGGTGGCCATCACTGTCTCCTGCAGGAGGGAGTTCCATAGTGTAACCGCACTGCATTAAGCACTTTCTTTTATCTGTCCTGAATCTTCCAACATTCAGCTTCGTTGGATGTCCACAAGTTCTAGTGTTAACATGTGGGGGAGAAAAACCTTTTCTCTGTCAGCTCTCTCCATGCCATGGCCCAAGATGACCATGGGAGCTGTAGTCCAAAAACATCCACAGGGCTGTCCTTGCAGTGTCATGTACTGGTTAAAGCAGAGATCAACCTGATGCTCACGGGGTGAATTGGGCCAGTCATTCCTTCTCTTTCTGCCTTAGCCATCCTACCTCAGAGGGTTGTTGTAAGGATCACAGGTGGGAGGGGACAGACTGCAGGAGCATAGGGGGGGAGCGGAGAATGAACGCATGGTTTGCTCTGCTCTACTGGAGGAAAAGATGGGTGAAAATGTCGTAAACAAATGAATAGATCCAAAATCTGCATTAAGGCCCTTCTTGGAAAGTCTGTGCAGAATGAATTATGGAAATGGAGCACATTTGCATGGATTGTGTATAGCACTCTGTTAGCTTTCAAGGTTCAAGTTTTCAAAAATCATGGAAATGCTTTTTTAAAAAAGCCCCCCCCCCCAAGCTTGAGAGCTGGGGGGGGGCAAAATATAGAAAAAGGCACCAGGGAAGCAACCAAGTAACATCTAAGTACCATAGGCAGACTACACTAAAGGGATGAATGTGATAAGAACAATGGCTTAAAATATTTATCCAGGCAAGTCAGTGTGGTGTAGCAGTTAGAGTGCTAGGAGCTGGGAGACCAGGGTTTGAATCCCCACTCAACTCCCTGGGTGACCTTGGGCCAGTCTCTCTGATACTCAGTCTACCTTGCCTCACAGGGTTGTTGTGGGGATTAAATGGGAGTGGAAATATTTGCCACCTACAGCAACTTGGAGGAAAGTTGGGATATATATGTAATAATAATTTAAAAATGGATTCTCCACCAAAGAATATGGAATCCCAAAACAGGTTTAAATTATGCAAAATGAATAGATTTGCATGATGTGCTCTCATTTTACACACTTCTGTTGTTGCATAATTCTGGGAAATAGGCATAGGGAGGGCCAAGGAGCCACACAAGGCACTGATGCACCTTTGCACTCTGACTCCCCTCTGGCTGCTGAGATGTCAGCAGGCTTAAAGCATGTTTTTGCTAGCAATGAAGGGCTGGAAACTTGCTATTTAAAACAACAGCAGCGAAAGCTTGCCTACAGTCACATGTTGTTGTCCTCTGCACTCCTGCAGAATCACAGCAGAAATGCAGCGCTGAAGGTAGGGATGGGCTGAGCAATGAATTCCATCCCATTTCATAGTCTTGCTAGTCTTCAGCCATAAATCTGTTCTGCTCTGTTCTGTGCAGCTTTTCTGAAAGAGCACACAGAAAATCTGCATTTAAGCTGTACATATTCTTTTTTTTTTTTACATTACATAACCCTTTCTAAATGTGAAACAGCTAGCTTTTTCGTTCTTCTTGTCCAAAAATGCACATTTTTATGCATCTTGTACAAAATGCATATTTTTGGCATTCGCTTTCTCGCATTGCGAAATCCAGAGGAAGCACGTCATGTGACTGGGAGCTGCCTTTTGATCCTGGAGCAAGCTCAGGAGTGACAGATGGAGTTGGTCCTCTGAAAAGCGGGCCAAACTGATTCCTTCCCCACCCCTTTGGTGCGCATGGGTGTGAATGCCACTTTTCTGAGGTTGCATCCTTTGCTGCCCCTCGCCAGGTGGGCTCAGGCTTCGTTGCCCTGGTGTTGCTGGGGTCCAGGTGTGGAGGCGAGATGTTCGTGTGAACCCGCTGCCCCCTCCTGCCTTCTGCTGGCGAGAAGAGAGACCTTGCTCCTCACCTCACCCCTAGTTGCCCTCCTGCGCTTCCGCCTTCTTGCAAGTATGAACACGTCTTGTCAGATTTTCATTACCCCTCCGTTTCCCTTCTTCCTCCAGCTGTGCACTTGGAATGACTCCATCTGCTCTTTCTAATTCTCCAACAGCGGCTGGAAGGGAGAAAAGGAACGAAAGATAGGATGAGAATAATGGAAAGGAGGGAGCTTCTAGCTAATCTCTCTCCTAAACAATGAAGGTTTGCACAGTCTTCTGCACTTCCTGCCAAGGTGATGGGAAGTGCAAGATAGTGGGATACAGTGGTTGCAATAAGACTGGGAGAGATCCAGGTTCAGATTATCTTCTGTTAAGGCTTGGGGAAGGGCAAGCATGTCAGAGAATGCCAGCGTACAAATTATACTACAACCACATTTTGAATCTGTGTACAGTTCTGGTCGTATCCCCTCCAAAAGGATATTGCGGAGTTGGGAAAGGGCAACCAAAACAATTGAGGGATGGAGTGGCTCCCCTATGAGGAAAGGTCACAGCATTTGGGACTTTATTTAGTTTAGAGAAAAGGCGAGTAAGAGGCAACATGATAGAAGTTTTATTTAATTATGCATGGCATAGAGTGAGTGTATAGAGAGCTGTGTTCCCCTTCTCTCATAACACCGGATCTTGCGGACATCCAATGAAGTTGAACGTCAGAAGATTCGTGACAGAGAAAGGAGAGAACTTCTTTATGCAGCAAATAGACTATGGAACTCCCTGCCACAGGAGGCAGGAATGGCCACCAACTTGGATGGCTCTGAAAGAGGATTAGACAGATTCATGGAGGAGAGGGCTATCAATGGGTACTAGCCACCAGGGCTGTGTTCTGCCTCCATGGTCAGGCAGAAATGCTTCTGACTACCAGTTGCTGGAGGTGAGAGTGGTCAAGGCTTGCAGGTTTCCCAAAGAGGCATCTGGTTAGCTGCCATGAGAAGAAGATGCTGGACTTGATGAGCCATAGGCCTGATCGAGCAGAGCTCTTACGTCTTCTTCCAGGGCAGACCAGGCCAGCTGACTTTGGGAAATTGTTGTCTCAGCAAAGGCATAGTCTTCTGAAGCCTTAAAATGCCAGCAGGACTTGACCTTCCAGTAGCCATTCCTTCAGGCTTGGGCAACGTAGAAGGTGCTGATGACTTCCCCTCTTGAGTGGGGTGGCTGGCACATAATCGGAATCAGAGTCCTCCTCAGACTGGCATGGATCCTGAAGCAGGGGCCTGACACCAATCCCCCCTCGTAGGTGGGCTTGGCCAGTCCCTGTCTCTCAGTCTAACCTCTCTCTCGGGGTTCTTGTGAGTATAAACTGGGGAGCAGGGAATCACATATGGCACACTGAGATCCTTGGAGGACAGGTGGTGTATTAAAATGAGTTGGCGAGGCTCATTTGACAACGAGAAGCTGAGTCTTTAGTATCAATGGCCCAATCCAGTGGAACTCCCTGCCACTAGAGATTCTGCAGGCACCTTCTGTGTCAACTTTTAAATGCCGGCTAAAAACTTTTCTATTTCACCAGGCCTGTGCAAGGCAGTTCAGAATACTTCCACGGTAGTAATTAATGCTTGTTTTAACCTTTTTAATATGGTTTTATGGCTTTTAACGGCTATGATATATATTTTTTGTGACACAGTGGCATAAAATATTTTTATACATAAAAAGATAGTAGCAAAAATAATGATAATAATTATTAACTGGCCCGGTCAGGCAGAGACTGCAGTTCTGTTCCGCGAGGTTGGGAAATGTCTTGTTTGCCTTCTTAGCAGGAGGCTTTTCAGACCTGCTTGGATTTGACATGAGGGCTCCCAGGAAGTGATTGTTCAGGTTGGGGTTCAGCTATAGGCTCCAAGGGAAATGAAATGAAAAGAGGGAGACACACAGCTTTGTGGGGGGGGGAGGTTTTGATCTGGAGTTTGATTTCAGCACAACCCACAGCAGCCCTAAATGCCAACAGAACAGCTGGAGATTGGGCTATTTCCGCCCTTCATCGTATTGATCCCTGTTCATGACACAGCTGGCCTTTATGCTTCCCTGTTCTTCTGTGATTAGTTTGCTTCTTACTTTGGAATTTATAGCCAATTTGTTGTGTCTTATTCTACGCCGTTGCATTGTGATTAGCTGCCTTTGAGCACAACTGGATGGAGGGGCAGGTTTTTGTAAAAAAAAAGAAATGTGACTTTCCATTAGTGACCATTTTTTAAAAGTCAGGGATGGCCAATTAGCACTTCTTTTAAAGAAAATTGGGGAGTCCCCAACTGTGTGTATATGTGGGGGCTCATTTTGAAATCTAAGCAACCACCATGGGCACTGCAAAACACCCATTTCACAGAAGAAAGCTGGTGATGCTCAGAACCCCACCCCACCCCAATTAGGAAGGAAACACTCACACTTCCTTCCCACAAAACAAAACACAGACAAAAAAAAGCAAGCAGACCCTCTCCCCCAAAGCAGGAACACCCACCATCACCAAACAGCCCAATACTCAATGTGGTATAGCAGCTAGAGCATTGAACTAGGCCCTGGGAGACCAGGGTTCAAATCTTGACTCGGGCATGAAGTTCAATGGGTGACCTTGGGCCAGTCACTGCCTCTCAGCCTAACCTACCTCACATGGTTGTTCAATGAGGAGGTGGTATGACCTTGTGCTCTTTGGAGAAAAAGAAACAAGCAGGTCCCACCAGACAATGCAGTCTGGTTTATCAGACCCGGGCAGTTGATATTATCCTGGAAGCATCCTCTGAGATGGACCAGATTGGAAGGAGCTCTTTGTTTTAATGGAGGTTGGAGGTCAGCTGCCCTTAAAACTCTGTGGAAAGGTTGTACTTTATTACCCGTTCAACGTGTGTTAGTTCAGGGAGAATACAGTAATGCTATAATTTTTGGAGAGGGCTCAGCTGTCATAGGCCATATCAGGCCAGAATCAGTTATTCAGAACTCAAAGTATGAGTCAGACAATTGATGCCAATCCAGATTCATATTCCCACAAAACTGGAGGCTGTGTGTTGAATATTGAGCACATTGAGATTAATGCAATGTCCTTTCGGATACATATTTGACCCTTCTTCCTGCTAATGGAACAATCTGTTTGTTTTTTTTAAAATAGACACCTGTCTCTAAGCTTTCAAGCATTCTGCCTTCCTTATTCCTTAGACTAGGGAGAACTGCACCAAGCATATTTTAGTATCTGGATTAGTTTATATAGTTCATATACAGTTTGAATAGCACATATGCAGAGTAAGGGCAGTAGCTCAGTGCTAAGGCATCTGACTTGCACACAAAACCTTCCAAGTCCAATCTCAGCCAAGTAGGACTGGCAAAGACCCCTGTCTGAAGTCATTGAGAAGCTGCTGCCAATCAGTGTAGGCGATACTGAAGTAGATGCACCACTGGTCAGGCAGTTTCCTGTGTTCCTTTTTGCTGTTAAGTGTGCGTTGAAAGTTGAATATGCTTCCTGCAGCCCTGTCCTGTTGCAGGGAGTCAGTGTCCAACCGCAGTGGGCAGGGCCACTGCAATACCTGGGTGCTACGCACAAGGACTCACACTGGGGACTGTCACGCAAACCAGGGACCTTGCAGTGTGTAACTGAGGATGTGGTCCAGCCAGGGTTTGAAATTAGCAGGGTGCCAGGGACATTATCCACCTAAAAATTCTCCATTTGCGAGCACCTCAAAAAAGTCTGGGTGCCATTTTTTGCACCTGGCTGACACTCAAGGATTACTGAAACGTATGTGCTTTGAAGCCTCAAAGTATATGTTAAAGGTAAAGGTAAAGGTACCCCTGCCCGTACGGGCCAGTCTTGACAGACTCTGGGGTTGTGCGCCCATCTCACTTAAGAGGCCAGGGGCCAGCGCTGTCCGGAGACACTTCCGGGTCACGTGGCCAGTGTGACATCGCTGCTCTGGCCAGAGCCAGAGCTGCACACGGAAACGCCGTTTACCTTCCCGCTGGTAAGCGGTCCCTATTTATCTACTTGCACCCAGAGGTGCTTTCGAACTGCTAGGTTGGCAGGCGCTGGGACCGAGCAGCAGGAGCGCACCCCGCCGCAGGGATTCGAACCGCCGACCTTTCGATCGGCAAGTCCTAGGCGCTGAGGCTTTAACCCACAGCGCCACCTGCGTCCCTCAAAGTATATGTTAAGGATAGACAATACATTAAGGAGTTTAACAATAAAGAGCAGAGTGTTTTGATAACTGAAGTACGGTACCAATATTTTTATTGTAAACACCAAATTAAACATGTATTAACAATTTCTGCTAAAAATGTGATATTAACAATTTGTTCATGCTTATCAAAATAATAAATAAAAAGTATTGCTGACACCCCACCCCACCCCAGTAGTGACTAGACATTCTGTTTTGGCGCCCACAACCCAGGTCCTAGAAGCCATTTGGCTCCTAGCTTTTCTGTCCCAGTTCCTAACACTGGGTCCAGCCTCTCCTCTAGTAGGGAGTCTCTGGTAACTTATTCAGTTTGAGGACCAGGCACCTGGTTGGCCACTGTGAGAACAGGATGCTGGACTAGATGGGCCACTGGTCTGATCCAGCAAGCTCTTCTTGTGTTCTTATATTCTTAGGCAACCATTCTCTGGCTCAGAGGATGTCCCCCCTGCAGTATCCCAGCTTCCACAGGCTAACAGAAGCCAAAGGCTACAAAATAAGGTGAGGACCTATTCAGTACCCAACCCGTTCCTCCAGGACGGCAGAGCCTCCCATACTTCAGGAAATTTTAGGAGCAGTGGAGGCCTTGCACTGAGAATATTCATTGCTCAGTTTGATGCTCCTGCACTGACTCTTGATGCAAGGCAAGGATTTTGGGTACACCCAGAGCAAATGCAGCAGGAAATCTGTTCTCCTTGGCAGCTGTTCTTGCACATATGCATAGCTATTCTCTCACCTTTTGCGATTTTCATGCTTCAGAGTATGGTTTGGGGGTGCTGCTGCTGTTCTTTGTTTGACCAGTGTCGCCTCCAATCTCTTTGATTGCACATGATGTATCCCTGTGAGAGGTGCTCTCCATGTGGCAAGCATCTCTGGTGGCCTCCTTAGCTCACAAAAGTGGGGATTTATGACTCTAGACTGTCTGATTCAAGATGTTGTTAGATTCCCGGATGCTGGCATCACAATCTTTCAGAAGTTGTCCCCCAATGCCAAACTCTGACAAGCAAGCCCAGCTTTTCATTAGATGGCAGAAAAACAACTTCACCCTTTTAAGTCAAGGATGGGGAATCTCAGACCTTGGAGCCAACTGTGGCACCCATGCCTCTCTGTCTGGCCCTTGGGAGTCTTCCCAGGCTGTGCCCCGTCCCCAGGCCCCCTCCTTAAGAACATAAAGAGAGCCTGATGGATCAGGACAGTGGCCAACCAGATGCCTGTGGGTAACTCACAAGCAGAATTTGAGCACAACCGCAACTCTCCCCTCCTGTGGTTTCCAGCAACTGGCACTCAGAAGCATTACTGGCCATTGTAACTAATAGCTGTTGATAGCCTTCTCTGCCATCAATTTGTCCAGCCCTCTTTTAAAACCATCCCAGTTGGTGGCCATCACTGCCTCCTGCTGGAGCAAGTTCCATAGTTTAACTATGTGCCGCATGAATAATCCTTCCTTGTATCTGTCCTGAACCTGTCCTGAACCTGAACCTTTGTTGGATGTGCAAGAGTTCTAGCAGTATGAGAGAGGGAGATAAACATTTCTGTATACACCTTGGGCAAGAAATGTCTATAAAATTATGCACATCATGGAGGAGGTAGAGTTTACCTCCCTTTCCCATTTTTCTATCTCCTTGTTGCTGCAGACCCAGGGGACTCCGTGGTGACCTTTGACACTCACCCTGAGTGTGTATGTGTGTGTACTTGGTTCCTTCCACCCATTTCAGCCTTGCAATAACCCTGTTGAATAGATTAGGCTGAGAAAGTGTGACTGCATCAAAAATCGGCTCATCTTTAGGGCTGAGCAAGGTTCGAACCCACATCTCTATCTACTAGGCTGGGATTTCTCTCTAGTGCCTCTCCTACTGCTTCTCATCCTGCCTCATCCTCCCTGCTCCTCTCCCTCCTTTCCCAAGTTGAGTCATCTTGAACTTCTCAGGTTTCAGTGCATTAGGAAGAATGGTTTAGTTGCCCTTCTCGGTACTCCTTAGTTTTGGGAGCTAATAAAAACTGCAAACAGCTTTGGGTGCGTGGGCGCACCAGGGATTTATGGAGTGGTATTAAGTTATTTTTTCTCCCTGTATAATCCTCTGTATCCCCTAGCTGAGAGCTCCTGGCTTCCACGGCAGGCATGGCACATTGCACCCCTGGGCTGCTGCTGCTTCTGCTTCACAGCTCCACTGCAGGGGTTTGGTTTTTTTCCTGGGGTGCAAAGAGTCACAGTGTGGCTGCAAATAGCTTCTTTCTCAGATTGTCCACAACGGTAGTGATGGAATGTGGGAAGGGATGCAGGAGTATTTCCGTTCCTGACTTTCGGCTACTGCTGTGGTGCTAGGAAGACCTTTCCGACAGTAAGCACTGTTGCATGGTGGAATGGACTCCCTCGGAAGCTGGTGGGCTCTCCTTCGCTGGAAGTTTTTGAAAGAGAAGTTGCATAGCCGTCTGTCAGGGATGCTGGAGCTGTGATTCCTGCATTGCAGAGGGTTGAATTGGATGGCCATTGGGGATCCCTTTCAAATCGACACAGTGTTATTTAATCTCATCTGGGGAGAGATGGGGTGGTTCTTGTTTTCCTGCTATTTGATTATTTGTAAAGTGTGTGTTTGGGGGGGACGACGACTGAAACAGCCTTTGCCAACTTGGTGCCTTTCAGAGGTGTTTTGGACTACAACCCCCATCAGCCATCATCCTGTTCTCACAGTGGCTAGCCTGATGCCTCTGTGTAGGACAGAAGCCCACCAGCACTTTCCCAGCTCGTGCATCCCAGCAAACAGATTTCTGAGGCATCCTGCTTCCGACCCGATATAGCCTTATCCTCCATATATTTGTGTTACCCCCTGTTTTTGAAGCTGTCCAAGTTTATGGCCATCACTGCCTCATGCAGGCGCAAGTCGCACAATTTGTGCTAAATGAAGAAGCCCTTTCTTTTGTCTGTCCTGAACCTTCCAAAGTTCAGATGGGACTAGCATTACGTCAGAGGCAGGAAAACCTATCTCTCTATCTGCATACCATGCATAATTTTATACAGTTATCTTTCTCACACTCATACTCACTCACACTCATACCCTATGTTTCACACGTGTTGCAACCTTTCCTGCTCCATCTCCTCGGACCATTTTGGTCAGCCTTTCTCAGAATCTCCACAATATCCATTTTGAGGTGTGGTGACCAGAACTGTGCCCAGGATTCAAAGTGCGTTCACACTATAGAGTTGTGTACAGTGGTACCTTGGGTTAAGAACTTAATTCGTTCAGGAGGTCCGTTCTTAACCTGAAACTGTTCTTAACCTGAGGAGCCACTTTAGCTAATGGGGCCTCCTGCTGCCGCCGCGCCGCCAGAGCACAATTTCTGTTCTCATCCTGAAGCAAAGTTCTTAACCCGAGGTCCTATTTCTGGGTTAGCAGAGTCTGTAACCTGAAGCGTCTGTGTCAGGGCTGCCTCTAGATCCCAGCTCACAGAGGACCAACGCCAGGCTGGTATTATGTATAAAAGTCTTTATTGAAGTATAATTTCCATTTCAAAGCCAGAGCGTGCAACCCTACGTCTAGACTCTAGATAGGCGAAATCCCGTCTGAATCACCTCCCCTTCCGCACCAGTTTAAGATCCTAGCCCTGCTCCACCTTTTGCGCTGCTCTCTCCTCCTCTGGGTCCTCCTGCCCTCTGGTGCATTGCCCTTTCTGGACTCCTCCGAAGCTGAGTCGCTGAGCTCCTCCCCCTGCCTCCAGCGTGCTTTAGGACCCGGTTCCCAATCCTCACTCTCTGCTGTCCCGCGCTCCTGTACATTTGAACTTGCTTCTCGCGCCAACCCAGTGACCTTTCTCCTAACCGTTACACTACTTCTATCACTGCTTCCCTCTTCCGTGACACTGGCCGGATCTGACCTCCCCTCCGTTTTACGACTCTCCGAGGGAGGCGTGGTCAGCTCTGCCTCGTCTTCTCTCCCTGGTGGGGGAAGCACTGGCCCCGATGCCTGGGATTCTTCCCCCCCACTCTGCTCTGGTGGGGAAGCTGGTCCTGATTTCCAACTGCTGCTCTGGGAGTCCCTGCTGCCCCCTTGCTCCTGGGGCGTTCCCCTTGGGACCCCCCTGCCCCTGGCCACTGGCGCTCCCTTCTGTGAATCTTCCGATTCGCTGGAGAGGCTCATGGAATCCCTCGGACCACTGTCTCCTCCTACGCTCCCCTCGGATTCCTCCCCCTCGCTCTCCATCTCCCATCTTCCCTGTGCCTCTGCTCCTGAGCCCCTGACAGTCTGTAACCTGAAGTGTCTGTAACCCGAGGTACCACTGTAATGGCATTATTATCTTGGCAGTTTTTAATTCTGATCTGCTTCCTAATGATCCCTTCATTCACTGTGTTTATAGGTATTGCACGCTGGGTCGGCATCTTCTTCCAACTAGCTTTCAAACCTGATAGCTTTCAGGCCACCAGCCAGGTGAAAACGCTTGAGGAGGGGCTTGTCCACACTAAGGGCTTGTCCACATTTCCAGGGCTTGTCCACACTTCCACTTGTCCTGTGCTCTTTAGTGCTAAATCGGAACAAACATCAATCCAGAGAAAACCCAAATTGCCATTTGCTCCGATTGAGCACTGAAGAGCGGTTTTCCCCAGAGGGAACCAGAGGAAGTGTGGATAAGCCCTCAGTCATGGTTTACTGAACCTTGGCATGGCGTAATGTGTGAATTTTAATGGTTGATGTTTCATTGTGTTTTTAATCTTTTGTTGGGAGCCGCCTAGAGGGGCTGGGGCAACCCAGTCAGATGGGCAGCATATGTAGTTGTTATCAGGGCAATGAGAGAGGGAGAGAGGGAGCTCATAGCAGAGCAGGGCTTGGAGCCTGGGTCTCCACAGCCAGAATCCAGTGTATCCCCGAGGCACTTGATGGTGGCAGTAAATAAGAATATTTAAAACTTCCTCAAGCCGTGAACAGCCACACTGCCTGCCTGTTTCATATAATTAACACACACTCTCTCTCTGCTTGAGATTAATCTGAAAAGGTCAGGGACATGTCAGCGCTCACAATAGATGTTCCGATTGGCTGCTTTGATGAGAGGAGCCCATCCTTGAGGGAGGCACCCCAGCGAGCAAATGTGCCCACCCACACTGCAGGACCTGCTCTCTCCCTTTCAGTCTCCTCCATCTAGCTCTGCCAAAGAGCCTTGAACCAAGGGCAGAAGCAAGTGGCAGCGTGATGCGAGAGGGTGTGAGAGAGACTGAAAAGCTTCTGCTACATCACGCCTGTCTTGGTAGCAGTTTGCCTGTTCCTCCTGCTTTTCACAAACAGCTCCTTTTTATAGCTGCACTCTTTTCTCTCAATAGGCGCCAAAAGATCATGGTGCCTGCCAGACACATGATGCTTTTACATGTGGAGGTAGCTAACGTGGTGCCCTGCAGATGTTGATGGCGTTAGAGAACTTGACAAAGTTTGGCTTCTGGAGTAAGGATCGTGACCTTTGCTCTGGTCACCGGTTAAAGTGTGTCTGTAGCAAAGGATGGGGGTTGAAGTTGGCATCTCTTTGCTCCGTGTTCTGTTCTAGCCGCAAGAGCAAAGTTCTGCAAAAAAATGTCCTAACATGCATAACCTCGGGCTGCCAGTAAAAGCACAATAACTGCCAGCTAGACAAACAGATTTTAAAAGGGCAAGCATGTTTTATGAAATCCTTGCAACTTCTGTGATTTTCCATTATAGTTGACAAAGGGACTCAAACGTTTGTTGTGCGTCAACTTCTGTGTAAATATTTTTCACTTTGTACAATGCTCAGAGCACCTATGGCACAGGTGAGTAAGGTGACTCTGCTCATCTGCATATCAGAAAAATAAAGCAATGCCGCTGGTGTACCAGCAATGGCAGGGATATGCCTTGTTTCTCCAAAGCTTGGTTTGTTCCCCCTGTGTTCTCGTCTCATGCCTTTGTAGCTTAGCAAGCAGCTAGCGTGGGCTGGCCAAACAAAGCATGGTTAAGGAAGGCTGCTCATATCATCAAGCCATAATTAAAACAAACCACGGCCTGTAAGCCAATAACGAAACCTTGGCTTCAGATTGTGGCTTCAGATTGCAGCAAGCAAACCCCATATTTAAGCCATTGGGCACAATTTGGAGCATCAGACGAATCATTGCTTTCATATACCACGCTTTAGTGTTATGTCCGTGTCAGGCTATCGAGAGGGATTCAGATCCTGAACAGGGAAGTTCTGCTGTTGCCACTACCCAGCCCTTTTGTGGTAAGGGAAGTGATGGGGGAAATGTATCAGAAATTGTGGGATAATAACTGTTCAGTGTCACATTGTATAACCTCCCTGAAAACGGAATCAGAATGCAAATGTTGTCTGGATTCCTCACTGTGAATGCTCAATAAAGAGGCCGTCTGGGAGCAATCAAATGCATGCTTGGAGTAATGGTTGGGAATTTGCATCCCTTCTCGTTTAAGAGCAGCCCTGCTGGGTCAGAGCAATGTGGGTGCATCCAGTCCAGTATCTCATTTTCCACCACAGTGAGCACCCAGAAACCTCCAGGAGACCCAGAAGCAGTATGTAATGAAGACGGCAGCCCATCCCTCTTCTGCTCCCCCATCTGGCACTCAGAACTCGGCTGCCTCACCAAGGCCATGTTTAGTAGCTGCAGCTGAAATGAGAGCTTCCTCAGTGGAGCCCAACAAATCTGTGCCATGAACTCTTAAGCGGAGCTTCATGTGTAATTTTTTTGCTAAAAAAAAGGGGGCTCCTGTACCAAATTAGCCATAGGCTGCATTGTGTAAATTAAGCCAATAGAGCTGATTTGCATATGTTTGCTTCTGTTAGTTATGGAGTCCAAATGGCTGTGCTGGCTGCGGCTGATGGGAGTAGCAGTCCACAAATCCGGAGCTCATTAGGTTCGCCAAGGTTGATTTCTTGGATTCTTCAAAGCTGGAGCCTTGCTGGGCCTCATCCTGCTGCGGCTCTGGAGCTGGTATTCCGCACACCCTGGGGTGGTGGTGGGGGAGCATCGCACAACAGCATCATTTGTTTCTGTGTGGAATGTGATGTGCAGCCATTATGGCTTCTTATTGGACATTGTTGTCGGGAGGCCAGCAACAATTATCGATCCTCAGTGACTGAGAAGATGCATAATTAAAGCCAGGTTTAATTGGGAAGTCTTTCTGATGTTGCTTGAGGGATGGACTTATAGTTGGATTGAACCAGCAGTGGTCTTACATTACTTGAGTATCTTTGCTCTGCAGAAACCTGATCTTAAGTACACCCTCAGACAAATGGTAAAAACTTCTCTGCCTGGGAACAGACCATCTCAGGAAGCTCTTTCTTCCATACAAACAAGCCCAGCAGCTTGGCTCCACTTCTGGGGCTCAGCTCTGGGCTCCCCACCCACCTCCACTGTCATAAATGTAGGTTATTGAGGCAAGGACTTTTCAGCTGTGATCCCCAATATCCGGAACAACTTCACCTTTACTGCTGCATATATTCTAACAGTCTCTTTCAATCAGAATTGTTGCTGCTTTCTTTCATTGTTCACTGATTTCTGTTTTGGACTGTAAGCTACCTTGAGTAGAACGGTGGGTTACAAATTTTGAAGAGCAGCAGCAGCAACAACAACAACAACAAACCCTGGTTAAGACAGGAGAGTTTGGATACTTTGTGAGAAAGGTGCACTGTGGATATTTGTGTTTGATTTTTATTTTGTTTAATAGTGAGATTTATTACCTGCCCTTCACCCAGGGGGAGTTACGCAATATAAAAATACAAGTAAACCTACAATGGAATTGAAATTAAACATAAGCAGCAGCAAAGCAATATGATACAGCCAAGAGAGCGAATCGATTAAAACCCTCACCTTACCTTACCCTTTCATAAGCCTGAGCAAAAATGTGCATCTTGACCAGCCTAAGAAATTTTTGCAGCATTGGTGCAACCTTGGACGGGAGTACATTCCGCAGCTTAGGGTCTCCGTGTTGGGTTCCGATCCAGTGCTGGAACCCCCAGGGAAGGCAGCAGAGCTGGTTGTAAGGCTGGCCATTAGAACTTAAGAAGAGCCTGGAGTCAGTCTTTCAGGTATTCGGGGTCTTTAAACACCAACATGAGCACCTTGAATTGGGCCTGGAAACAAACTGGCAACCAGTGCAGCTCTTCTAAAACAAGGATTATATGAGATCTAAACAGAACCCCAGCTAGCAATTTAGCTGTTACATTTTTGATCAGTTGAAGTTTCCAAGTTGTCTTCAAGGGCAGCCCCACAAGGAGTGGATTGCAGTAATATTTTTACCAGCTTGGGCTAATTCTTCAACTGCAGCCCTAAGCTAGATCTCACCTCAGGGAAACATGTGTCTGTTAACAGCCATGCTGGACTGCTGTGATGCACTGTATATGGGGCTGCCCTAAAAGGCTGCCCTGCAGCTTCAGCTGCTACAAAGTGGAGCTGCAGGAATTTGCTTAGGAGCTCCTCTGCCCCCCACTGGCTCAGAAGGGCCGACTGCTAGCAATCCCAGCTGTTTGGCCCATTTTCTGACAATGCAGCCACTGCTTTAATAGCAGCAATGAAATGGCAAGCAGATTTTTATAAAAGATCATCAGATAAATGCTTTGGTGGGACCAAAGGAGGGGAGGAATTGTGAGCCTGTCCTTAAAATCAGGCCCACAATTCCTTCTCTCCTTCGGTGTGCATATAAAGGTATGCACATAAAATCCCAGAACCCTGTATCCCAACTCCTCTTTGCAAACTCCAGGGCACCATTTGGAGGTTGCCCATGAATGCACACTGGCTGGCTGCCCTCCCTCTTGGCTGCCGGTGACAGGCAGTTCCATTTGCCAAAGACAGATTGAGGTCCCTTGGTGAGCGGGGGAATGCACTCTTTCAGGACGCAAGGAAGATGGTTACGGGTTCAGAAGAGGGCCCAGGGAGTTGGGACATCTGGATGATATTTCTGGATGCCTGCCCCCTGTCAGGAAAGGAGACTGGGGGTGGGAAAAACACTCGATTTTGCAGTGCACACAAAACTTGAATCTTTCTCTGTCCTTGTATGCCCTTAAGAACATCAGAATATGGCAAGAGTCTGCTGGATCAGGCCAATGGCCCAAGACCTGCGTACAAGAGCCCTCTCCCCTCCTGTTGTTTCTAGCAACTGGCATTCAGAAGCATTACTGGCTTGGACCATGGATGTGGAGCATAGCCCTCAGGGCTATTATGTCATATGACAAAGACACATGAGGGCAGAAGCAGCAAAGCAGGCTGGGAAGTGCTGGGCCTGCACAATCATTTGGGCCTACTAAAGTTATTCAGGCCTAACTGCTAACTGTTGAGTCACTCTGACATGTGACTTAGCAGCCATTTTCTGTGTGTGTTCTCCGTAAGATTTCAGTCAGAGTCAGTCTGTCTCAGTTGTGAGCAGAGTCAGTATGTAATCTCAGTCAAACTGTTTGGAACCATGTTTATGAAGAAGTTTATTTTAACTCAGTAAAGCTCTTATTCTTTAAAACTCTGCATTATTAATTTACACTGCACGTCATATTAGTCATCAATAGCCATCCCCAACAAGGGGCAGAACTAACATCTAGTCAGCACAACACATTTGGTTAGGGTGGGCACCAAGGGATTTTTGTTTTGTTTTGTTTTGTTTTAAAGGTGAACTCAGTCATAAAGGACTTTTAAAAAAAATCCCCAGACTAAAGAAACTAAAACTTAACTAAATTTATATATATTTTTATTAAGAACTAAACTTTGAAAATGTAAACTTAAGAAATGAGACACAGAATAGCAAATGTTTGCTCAGGTGATATAACCAGACATATACAAAGCTATAGTCAATTTTCACGATCTTTTATCTTTCAACGGATAATGGGTTAACTCAAATTGACCAAAACAGATTAAGGTTTCTTCATCTTCGAGTGTGCTGGAGAATTAGTCGGCGCTCAGCGGGTGTTATGGACTTAAATTCCTCAATAGCATCATTGTGATTAACCAATGAAGCCAATTCTTGTTCAATGTACAGAATCACAAACGCAGGGGAAAGGGGGAGGGGATGACGAGACAAGCAAATAAGGAAAAGAGGAGAGGTAAAAGAGGCCAAAAGCTAACAAAACAACCACAACGAGACTGATCAAGAAGCCAAAACAGGATATTTTCCCTGCAGAGAAAAGGACTAGTGCCAAGCTGACCAGAGACAGGGCAGATCTGGAGGGTCGAGGGTGGAATGGCTCCTCCTTCTTCCTTGATTGTGCACCACAAAAACAGCATCTCAGCCCCACAGATATCTCTTCACAAAAGGTGATGAAAGGAGCTCTGGCAAAGGCAGAGCCACGAGACAGAGGCAGATGCAAAAAGGACTGTCCTGAAAGAGAGTGTGGTGTAGTGGTTAGACCTGGGAGACCAGGATTCTAGTCTCACATGGCCATGGGGCTCGCTGAGGGACCTCTGACCAGTCACTTCCTCTCAGCCTAGCCGACTTCACAGGGGTTGTTGCAAGGATAAAATGGAGGGCACTATGTATACCACCTTGAGCTCTTTGGAGGATATAAGTGACATACATGTGGAGGGAAAATTTAAACACGTTACAGAGTTCCCAAAAATAGACCAGAGGCAATCGTACTTCATCCAGCAGAGCTTTTATTTGTGCTGAAGGCAAATGAGCATAATGGTCACCAAATCCATTACAATCAGAATTGGCACAGTCCATAAGAAATGCAGTTGCAGCAGACTTATTTGCCTTCAGCACAAGTAAAAGCTCTGCTGGATGAAATATTGCCTCTGGAACTCTGCTGAATTCTGCAACGTGTTTAAGTTTTTCCTCCACACGTATGACAATAAAGTGGGGTATAAATGCAATAAGTAAATAAATATCTGCACAAGACACAAAATGCCTAAGGAATTACTCCAAGCTTCACACACATTCTCTGACTAACTCCTTCCCTTCCTTTTCAGTGTGGACCTCGTCCATGCCCAAATCCACATCTCTGAGGGGAAGAGCCTTCCTGACCTGGGCCTCAAACAGGACAACGTGCGGATCAATGGATGCGCCATCCAGTGCCGAGTGACGACCGAGGACCCTTCCCGTGGGTTCCAGCCTGACACTGGCCGAATTGAGGTAGGATGAGCTCCTGCTGCTGGCTTCCATACCCCCCCCCCAATCCTTCTGCTTCCAATATTTTTGGCCCCTGGCCCAACCACTTCCTATGATCTATGGGATGGTTCTCTCCTACCACCCACTGGGTTGTAACTGGGTGGGTTCCTGGTTTGCGTAGGCTTGTATGCTGTCTGGGGAAGCTGGGGTATCAGTCAGTCTGTTTGAAGAAGTAGCTCTGTGACGTCCTGTTTATGCTGGAAATCTTAAATGGAAATGCAAGCAGGAATCTGCTTGAGTGTAAATCATCAAAACAAGGAGGGTTAGAAAATCAAGACAAACATCCCTAAAGATCCACATTGACAGCAAAGAAGAAACAGAACAGAACTGTGTTCTGTTGAGATGGCAATCTCCACCTCAGTAAGCGTGGACGGAAGACGAATTACTTGGTCTACGAGAGGCTGCATGGTCTATTCCAAATCAGTAGGAATCTACGTGAAATGTCTTGCCTGCTACCAGCTTCAATCTGGTGGACACATTTTTCCATGGTCATTGTCAGCACTGATCTGTAGCTGTAGAACAGCCTTCACCAACCTTTGCCGTAGCCATGCTTGTTGGGCTGATGGCAGTTTTAGTCTGAAACACCTGCAGGGTGCGAGGTCCGTGAATCCTGGTCTAAATATTATATGTTCATATTGTGTGTATGTGTGTTATACCTAACAAGAGACGCGGGTGGCACTGTGATCTAAACCACTGAGCCTCTTGGGCTTGCTGATCAGAAGGTCGGCGGTTCGAATTTGCATGATGGGGTGAGCTCCTGTTGCTCTTTCCCAGCTTCTGCCAATCTTGCCGTTTGAAAGCATACCAGCACAAGTAGATAAATAGGTACTGCTGCGACAGGAAGGTAAACAGCATTTTCTGTGTGCTATGGTTTCCATCACGATGTTCCATTGTGCCAGAAGCAGTTTAGTCATGCTGGCCACATGACCCAGAAAGCTGACTGTGGACAAACTCCAGCTCCCCAGAGACTTCTCCCAGATCAGCAGGCTGTTCTGCCATTTTCCTTTCCACTTTCTTGCTTTCACTTGTTTGCCTGCCATTGAAATGCATCATTCCACGATTGCTGTGTATCTGTGTGCGTCATGAACAGCAGTATTGGAGGGAAATAACATTCAGTACCTCAATAGAGGATGATGTCAAAACATTGCAGATTTCCCCACCTCCCACTACATTTCATTGGCTACCATTTGCATGTGTGCGTTGAACTCATGACACAATGAATCACTGGCTCCATCTGTTTTTGTTTGTTTTGTTTTGTTTTGTTTTGTTTTGTTTTGTTTTGTTTTGTTTTGTTTTGTTTTGTTTTGTGTTTGTCTACTTGACCATAGTGGGATGCGGGTGGCGCTGTGGTCTAAACCACAGAGCCTAGGGCTTGCCGATCAGAAGGTCGGCGGTTCGAATCCCCGCGACGGGGTGAGCTCCCGTTGCTCGATCCCTACATCTGCCAACCTAGGAGTTCGAAAGCACGTCAAAGTGCAAGTAGATAAATAGGTACTGCTCCGGCGGGAAGGTAAACGGCGTTTCCGTGCGCTGCTCTGGTTCTCCAGAAGTGGCTTAGTCATGCTGGCCACATGACCCGGAAGCTGTACGCTGGCTGCCTCGGCCAGTAAAGTGAGATGAGCACCGCTACCCCAGAGTCGGCCACGACTGGACCTAATGGTCAGGGGTCCCTTTACCTTTTACTTGACCATAAGTGGGTAAAGAGATAAACTGGTATCTATTGATAGATCTCCAGGTTGATTTGCAGAAGGGTTTTTGTTTTCCTGCTTCCTGGTTATTTAAAAATGTGACACCAAAATGACTTTTCATCCAACCTAAACTTGATAGCTAATCCAGAGTGGACATTTGTGTGAGAGGATGGTGAACTCAGTTTCAGTTTTGCTGCTGAAGAACAATTTCCCGGTCTCGGAATGGGCTCTTCTTTAATTCTATCCGCACTTTTTTCACTCCTGGCTCTGGTTGGTATATATTGGGGTTCCAGTTAAAAGCAAAGTACTGATAAGCCTGTCCAGCCCTGCACTAGATGCTATCATGGAAAAAAAAAATCCAGAGAAGTAGCCATTTTAGTTTGTTGGTGGTAAAAACAACAAAGAGTCTACAGCACCTTAAAGACTAACAGACGTTATACTGTATTAAAGATTATTCCATTATACAATCAACTCAGGATTGCATTTCATGCATCTGATGAAGCGGATTCAATCATTGGAGAAGGGGTGAAGTGTTGTGAGATTGGAGACTGGCAAATGTCCCAGTGGGTAACGAGAATCAGATGCACATATGAGAGACTCCTGGCTTAACAGCTGGTACATGTGAAATAGCTACAGTGGTTTTAATAGACCACTGTCTAAGCCGGAGTCAGCAGTGTCATGCAGAAAGGCTAGTTTTATTCTAGGGTTGCGTCAACACAAATTTAGTGTCCAGATTGCAGGAAGTAATAGTATCACCCTATTCCACCTCACCTGGAACACAGTGTCCACTTAATAAAGGATATTGGCAAACCAAGGAAAATGGTTTTTGGTAGCTGTGAAAAAGGCAAATTCCACGCTAGGGATCCCCTCTTCCTCTACCTTTAAGGTGTGGATGATAGTAGCTGCTAGTTATGATGGCTATATTGGCATTCAAGGCCTGGGTAAATCTCATTGACTGCTGTGAGAAGCAGGATGCTGGACTAAACTTTATTCTGATCCAGCTGAGCTGTTCATACGTTCCCTCTAGCCACACCCATTTCCAGGTTCCACACCTGGAAATAGTCTTGTGAGCAAAACTACTTGTCATTTCTCGTTGTAACAAGGGAGGTTGTCTGGAAGCATTCTAAGAAAGTGGAAGCACATATTTGCATTAATGGGCTTTGATATACCTCTCCCTGGGAACATTGCAAAAAGCTATTACAGAAATGAAAACCGAGTGTCCAAATTTAGCAGTCAAAACCCCAAGGCCTTGGGGATGCCAAATGACAGAAATTGTCCCAGCTGTTCTTTCTGCTGAAATCTTGCCCAACTTATTAGCAAAGGCAGCCGCAGAAGAGAGGAATTAGATCCAAACTTCATTAAATTCATTGCTTACCAAAAAGAAAAAGAAAAAAGATCCCAGACTGTACCAAGGTGTGTTTTGTTTTGCTTTCAGAATTAATATCCTGTGTCCTTGATATTGAAAATAAATGACACCCCCTCCAGAACTTTCCAGAATTGGCTGAGAGCACTTTTAATATATCATAAATGCACTTTATACAACACTCGCATGACACTTCAGATGCACAGAGTGAAGCCATTCAAACATTTTAAAATGGAGACATGGTAGAGAAAGTAGGCAAGGCACCTTGGAATGAAGCAGCGATTCTGAGAAAGCTGCCTATGGAGCAAAATCACAATGATTTGGTCTTTAAAGGGTGGAGGGGAAGGAGCAGAGCATGGGTTCCGGAGGCTGCCGTATATAGAACAGGCTTCACCAATGTGGTGACCCCCAGATGTTTTGTACTACAATAAAAACTATTGAAAGGTTAAAAATAGGCGTCAGTTAACCATTGCGGAAGGATGTATTCTTAATTGCCTACATAGGCCTGGTGGAATGGAAGAGTTTTCAGCAGACATTTAAAAGTTGAAACTGAACGCACCTGCTGAATCTCTATTGGCGGAGAGTTCCACAGGACCAGACAAATGATAATGAAGGCTCTTGTTTCTTGTTACTGTCCAATGAGCCTCGTCAACTCGAGGAATGACTCACTATGAAGAAAGGTTACAGCTTTTGCGACTTTTTAGTTCAGAGAAAAGACAAGTAAGATGTGACATGATAAAAGTTCACAAAATTATGCCCGGCATGGACAGAGAAAAGTTTTTCCTGCCTCTTTTATCATAATGCTAGAATTTGTGGACATGATGCGGGACAGATAAAAGAAAGGACTTGTTCATGCAGAGCATAGCCAAACTATAGAACCCCCACAAGAGGCAGAGATGGCCACCAACTTGGATGGCTTTAAAAGAGGATTGGACAAAATTCTGGAGAAGAGGGCTCTCGATGGCTACCATCCATGATGGTTCTGTTCTACCTCCACAGCTTGAAACTGCACACTCGAATCCTGCTTGTGAGTTTCCTACTGAGACATCTGGGTGGCCACTTTAAGAGCAGGATTGTGGTGTAAATGGGCCATTGGCCTGATCCAGCAGCCTCTTCTTGCATTCCTATGTAAAGTAGCTCTACCCCTGACCTATGGCATCTCTCAACATAGTTCTCTATGTGCAGGGGTATTTTTTTCTTTTTTACAGATTTCTTTTTTCCCTTTTTCATGATTTCTCCTTTCCCAGCCCCCACAAACACTCAGACTTTCCTTGTTGTTTGGAGGAATGCAGCCCAGACACCGTGCATAACAGTGAATATAATTTATTTATTATCTCATCTGCTGTCTGCAGGATGTCAGCCTTATTTGCGGTGGTTTGAGGAGTTAATTGATCCTCAGTGGGATGTTCTAATGTGAAGTGTGCATGTGTGTGTGCGCACATTTGCAGATCATCTGCCTCCATTTCCATCCCAACTGTTTAACTTTCTTGGTTTCAAAGCCTCGGGGACTCCTGCGGTTCATAGGAGTGGGTTTCCCCCCCCCCCCCATCCCTGTTCTACTTGGCTGTCAGTCTTTTAATTTCAATTGTCTGGCATGGCTGCTGGTCCTCAGAATTTCATGTCTCCTTTCCTTAATGGTGTGAACTGTTCTTGCCAATCAAATTTAACTAGCAAAGCTCCATGGCAAAGGTGTTACCCAGGCGACCACTCTCAGGGCATCCCCCTTAACTCTTCGGCTCCGTTGGCAGAGCACAGGCTCATGCAGCAGGCGGACGAAGCAAACTTTGGCATGCACTAGCCGTCCTCATTAATAGGAAACAAAGTGGCCCTTATTGTCTGGAAGGAGCAAGAGCTCTGGATGTTTTCTGATGCCTTATTTTGCACCTAATCGATTTGCCAATTGCCAGCACAGGTATCCTCCATTTAGCTAGCAATTAGCCCCGGCAAGAAAAGCACTTTCCCCTCTGAGCTGTGACCGCATTTGGAATAGTGTGTACAGTTCTGGTCGCCTCACCTCAAGAAGGATGTTGTAGAGTTGGAAGAGATTCAGGAAAAGAGGCAGCCAAAACGACCAAGGGGATGAAGCGAATCCCCCAGGAGGAATGGTTGCAGCACTGGCGACTTTTTAGTTTAGAGAGAAGGCGAGTGTTCATGTGACAGGAATTCTGCATGGCGTGGAGAAAATTGACAGAGAAAAGTTTGTCTCCCTCTCTTGTAACTCTGGGACTAACATCTTATGGAGCTGCATGTTGGAAGATCCTGGACAGATAAAAGAAAGTCATATTTCATGCAGTGCATCGTTAAACTATGGAACTCCCTCCCACCAACTTGGATAGCTTTGAAAGAGGATTAGATAAATTCACCGAGAATACGACGATCAATGGCAACTAGCCAGAATGACTCTGCTCTGCCTCCACAGTCAGAGGCAGAAATTCTTTGGAATATCAGTTACTGGAAGCTGCAGGAGGGGAGCTTGGGTCCTGCTTGTGAGTTTCCCACAATGAGCAACTGGTTGGCCACTGTGGGAACAGGATGCCAGATTGGATGGGCCGTTGGCCTGATCCAGCACACTATTCTTAAGTTCTTATGCTCTTAGTGAGCACCATCTGTACCTAAACTAGTCAATATTTGCTTTGCACTAGGCACCCAAGAGCTGGACATAGGAATAAAGAAAGCTGCCTTATACAGAGTCAGACCGCCAGTCTGTTTAGCTCAGTGACTAGCCACAGTTCACGAGCAACATGGCAACTCATCCACATTGGACCAAATTGGGGAAAGAACTAGTTTAGTGTTCTTCAAGATGCATGGAAATGGGCCTGACATAAGATACCCTTGGAATCCATAGGCATGCCAAATGAAGGAAAAATGTACCAAGTTACATTTCGCTAATATTTAACACAATATAAATTAGTGGGGAACCTATAAATCAGCTGATGCAAAATGTTGGGGATGTGATAGAGCCCCGGCAGATTGTACACACAGCTCCTGCACAGTAAGGAGATTCAGAGTTATGGGTGGCGGGGAGTCAAAGAATGAATGACGGAGTTGGCAAGGTGGGATTTGCCAAGAGAACCAGTTAGTTCGACTTCTGAATGACCTGAAGGGTAGAAGAGAAAACAGTAGTGTGGAATGTGAGACAGATTGGTGATCTGTTGCTAAAATTTGCAACAAGTGGATGAAGAGGGAAGCATGGCTGTGTGCCACAGAATGCAGGGATGGCCTGTCTTGTGATAGAGCCTCGTTCTTAATGAGATGGCAGGTTCGTATCTGTCTGCACCACTTCAGAGTGAAGGTGGAGGCTGATGGGACTCTTCTGTGCAAACACACACAAAAGTCCCTGCTCTGTCCTCAAATCCTGCTTGCTGGTTTCCCAAAGGCATCTGGTCAGTCATTGTGAGAACAGGATGCTGGACTAGATGAGCCATGGGGCTCTTCTTAGATTCTTATGTCCATCTAGCTCAGTATTGTCAACACTGACTGCCAGAGGCTCTCCGGGCTTCAGACAGAGGTTGTCTCCAAGCCCTTCATGGAAATGCCACCAGGGATTGAACCTGAAACCTTCTGCCCACTTAGCAGATGCTCTGGCCACTGGGCTCTGCCCCTGACACCATCATCATATATCTTTAAGTGCCTTGTAAAATCCTTCCTCTATAAACCAGGCCTTTAACTATCTGTGGCCTTCTAGAAATGGGTGGGATGTTTTAAATATACCCTGCCTCCCACTTGGTTTTAATGTATCTATGTGGGGGTTTTGTTTGTTTATTTTGCCTTTAATTTGCCTTGGGCAAGATAAAGTGACTAACAAATTTAATTAATAATAATAATGTCTCCCAGACATTGCAACTACACCAGATTTTCAGCTACTATCATGACCTCCCTGCCTGCTGTTCATTATGATCTCTCCAGCATTTGATTTCTAAGAGTCTCCGTAACTTGGCTTCCAAACAGTGGCTCCCAACGCCGCTGGCTTCCTTCTCCGAGGCTCTGCAGCCACCGAGCGTATGTCTCGCCATGTGCCTGGTGCCGCCGTGAGGAGCTTTCCAGACAAAAGGCAGGCGTTTTTCAATTACCTCTCTCTGCTTGGGAAGGTGCTGGAGCAGCAGCCTTGATTATTCCCTCCCTGATCTGTTTTCGACGCTCAAAATGCAAAGAGGGCAAAGGAAGCCGTCCCCGACTTGGCATCTGTTTGGAGAAAAGCTTTCTGCTTTTCAGAAAAGGGTGGGTTGGGTGGTTATTAGAAAGCCAAAAATATGCCGTCTGCATGGGCTCGCTGGTCCTGGTGGGGTTGTGCTGGATCAGGCGAAAACCCACCCAGTCCTCCTGGGCTTTTTGCACAAATGAGATAAGGCTCCCTCCTCCCCGCCAAGCCCTGTGGCTTATGAAGAAGCCAAGAGGGAGCAGGCCAGATTGGGTGGGAGGTGAGGGGACAGTTGGTGGGTTATACAGGAATGTAAGAACTGTCTTATCCGCCGCGCCAGGGGGCTCAATATTTTGAATTGGGGGCCAAGCCCCACCCCCCAATATTGAGGGGGCAGACATACCCTGTCATCCTCAGGTGCCTTCTGGGCACCCCACCTGATGAGCGAGGGTTATGATTGCCCTCCATGCATCCTGCCCCCCCCCCCCGGTGCATGCTGTGAGAAGGAGGTCTCCTCCCCACCACACATCCCACTGGGGCGAACGAATCATGTGACGTGACGTGTCATGTCATGTGATGGCCCTGCCCTCCAGTGTGGGAGGCAAGTTGGCGCCTTTGGCCTTATTCCAAGTTAGGTTCATCTAGCTCTGTACTTTTACCAGGGGTGAGGGCTGCATGCCTTTGTAGGCAACCTTCCAGAGGCCACATGCCACCGGTGGGCAGAGACAGAGGAGAATGTGGACAGAGAGCTGTAGTTTGTTACAGGTGCTGAGAGTTCTTTCTCCACCTTCCCCTCACGGAGCTACAATTCCCGGAGCGGTTTGACAAGCCCTCTTCACAGGGGACTCTGGGAATAGCAACCCTGTGAGGGGAATATCGAGTCTCCTAACAACTCTCAGCACCTCTAACAACCTACAGCTCCCAGAATCCCTTGGGGGAAGCTGTTTAAAGCGGTATCACAGGCTCTAAACTTATGGTCTGAATGTGGCCCAAAGGACTGGCGATCCCATGGGCTCTGGGTGGGCGGCAACTCCTCTGAAAGCTGGTGCCACCCTGGTTTCTCTTTAGATAGAAATCTAGTAAGGAAATAATAGGTAAATAAATAAATACTTTTGAAAAAGAGGCAGCAAATGTAAGGTGATTGGCTTTGGGCTGTTGTTTGTTTATTTGTTTGTTATTTTGCATGATGAGGTGCTGCAGCTGCCTCTCCCGCCTGCCTGTCTCGGTTAGGCTGTGGCGCCTGCGCATCCTGAAACAGCAGCACTTGACCAAATTATATAAAGAAAGGTTCCCCCTTTGCCTCTTCCATGTTCCCCTCAGACAAGCTGAGGAAAGGCGTCAACAGTGGCAAAAATGGTTCTGAAGAGTTCCCCCTTCCCTTTCAAATGGGGGCGATAAGGGATGTATTTCACATTGTGTCAAAGATGGAAGGGTCAGAGAGGCATGTTGGATGAGAGAAGGAGGAGAAGAAGAAGAAGAGGAGGAGGAGGAGGAGGAGTTGGGAAGAAGAAGAAGAAGAAGAAGAAGAAGAAGAAGAAGAAGAAGAAGAAGAAGAAGAGGAGGAGGAGGAGGAGAAGGAGGAGGAGGAGGAGTTTGGATTTGATATCCCGCCTTATCACTACCCGAAGGAGTCTCAAAGCAGCTAACATTCTCCTTTCCCTTCCTCCCCCACAACAAACACTCTGTGAGGTGAGTGGGGCTGAGAGACTTCAGAGAAGTGTGACTAGCCCAAGGTCACCCAGCAGCTGCATGTGGAGGAGAGGAGACACGAACCCGGTTCCCCAGATTACGAGTCTATCACTCTTAAGCATTACACCACACTGGCTCTCAGAAAAGCTGAATCCTTAAACCTTGTATAAAGTATGCAAACTGTTCCCAAGTTCATTTAATTTTCACAGCCCAGAGCCAGTGTGGTGTAGTGTTTTAACAGTGTCGGACCAGGACCTGGGAGAGACCAGGGTTCAAATCCAGGGCCAGGGCCATGGTGCTCACTGGGCCAGTCGCTGGCTCTCAGCCTAACCTACCTCACAGGGTTGTTGTGGGGTTAATTAAGGAGGGGGAGAACCATTTACATCACTTTGAGCTCCTTGGAGGAAAAGGTGGGATAGCTTGTGCACTTGTTAGGGATATATTGGACATCTCGCCTAGGATTAGAGTAAAAGGTGTGTTAGAAAGCTTCCAGTATTCATGATGTGCTTTTTATTTTCTTCTAGGTCGCTAACAAAAGCTGTTGTACTTCCTCACACAGAGCATAGTTAGACTAGGGGACTCACTTCCATAGGAAGCAGTGATGGCTGCTAACCTGGATGACTTTAAAAGAGAGTTAGACGAATTCATAGATTAGAGAGCTGTTGATGGCTACTAGCCATGATGGCTCTGCTCTGCAGGCAGGACTGCTTTTGAATCCCAGTTGCTGGAAATCACAGGAGAGAGAGAGAGAGATAGAGAGCTCTTGTGCTCAGACATTGTGGTTGGCCACTGTGAGAACAGGATGCTGGACTGATCCAACCAGGCTCCTCTTATCGGAAACCAGGAGTGGGTTTTTGTGTGACAAAACTTCAAGCTCAGTTCTACTCTTGAAAACAAACCCCTTTGCTAAGCCTACATTCAGAGGCTTCCTTAATTCAAAGAGGATCCTCACTTTCCCTTCACCAAACCATGTGGCTCCAGGTGGTGAATCTTGGGGTTCCAGTAAAAAACAAAAACGTTTCAAATTGGATCCCACAAGCCTGCGGTCTGCCCACACCAGACACCCTGTTGTGGACCACCACTTTCATCAGTCCCACTCAACATATGACACTGGGGCTGATGGGAGATGTAGTCCCAAAGATTTGGCAGGTAGCAGGCTGGTGATGGCCGAGCTAGAAGGATGCTTGAAAATGTCACCAATTCATTTCCATTTGCACACCATGTAAACATTCCACAGACAGCTCTGTGTAAGTCACCTTGGAAGGGACAGGAGGTGGGTTTGATTCACAAAATATGCTGGATGATAACTCTTTCCTGAAGCTCATTCACTAGTGGCTGATTAGGAATTTGAAGAGTGTATGTTTTGTGTCTCTCTGTTTCTAGGCCTTATGCTTACACTGGTCAGAAACAACCTTTATTGTCCTCAAAAGTGGTGGCAGAACTTTTTTTAAATGAGCTGTTGGTGGGGGGATGGCTTCATCTTAGCTCACTGTGCCTTAGATCAGCCACTGAACTGTTCACCCTAGGCCTTGCCTTAATTAATACGAACATTCACAGTTCTCCCTTCCTTCCTCTTCTCTCTCTCTCTCTCTCTCTCTCTCTCTCTCTCTCTCTCTCTCTCTTAAAAAACTTTTTTCCTCCCTGTCAATTTCTTTGCTCAGCTAAGCATAAATCTCCCCCTCTGATCTCTCCTTCTAATTGATAGCAGTTTTGCAATTAAGGATGGGAATTTAAGGCTGTTTCTCTGCTCTTGTCTTTTTGAAATCCAATTGTCTTGAGGGGGCCTGTAGTCAATTCCATTTTGTTCTAGTCGATTTCTCTTCTCATGTTTCAAGCCCCCAAGAACTATGGGAGGATCAAGGGTCCGAGAAAGGAACCATGGGGGAAGATACTTGCTGACTTTACTGTTGTTTTGTTGTTGTTTACTTTCTTTAGAAAAGCAAGTATTTGTCTGCAGGAAATGTGTGTGTGTACTCGTTTTAAGTCGTCTTTATAGCTGATGGACTATGATAATAGAATTGTAGAATTCAAAGGTACCCTGAGTCCAACCTAGTCCAACTTCCTGCAATGCAGGAATCACAGCAAAAGAATCTCTAACAGTTGGCCACCCAACCTCTATGTGAAAACCTCCAAGGAAACAGAGCCCACCACCTTCCAAGGGCGTTTGTTCCACTTTAGAACAGCTCTTAACATCAGAAACTTCTTCCTAATGTTTTGCCAGAATCTCTTTTCTTGTCATTTGAATCTGCGGCCAACCAGACACTCCTGAGAAAACAGGAAAGCAGTGGCCCTCACTCATTGTCTGGATTTGCTACCACAAGGTGTAGTGATGGACACTAACTTGGGTGGCTTTAAAAGAGGGTCAGACAAAATCAACAAAGGAGCTTAAGGCTCTCAATGGATACTGGCTGTGAGGTTCTGCTCTGCCTCCACGTAATGTTTCTGAATGCTGGTTGCTGGACACCGAAGGGGAAAGTGTTTTTGTGCTCAGATCCTGCTTGCAGGTTTCCCATTGAGGCATCTGGTTGACCACCGTGAGAACAGGAAGATGGGCTGCGTGGGCCATAAGCCTGAGCCACCAAGCTCTTCTTATGTTCTTGACATCCGTCTCCTTCCACCAACTCTCCCCATTTCCTTGCTGCATTTTTCTCCTGTTTGAACCGCTAGCCAGTGTGCTGTGCATTTGGCACCTTTGGGTGGTGAGAATAAATGAGTCTGAAATGTTACCCACCTCCCTTTGCCTCTGGCTGTGTGACTTCACCCTTCCTAGCTACATAAAAGGTTATGTTTTGCTGAGGAGGGGGCTTTGCAGCTCAGGGGTTTCTGGAGAGAGGGGAGGGAGTGTGCAAAGAGGCTGATCTGTCCTTCAAAGTCAGCTGCTGGGATCCTAATACCAGGGACCCGAGCTTGCCTGTGGGCAGACAGATAGCAGCTCATAAGTTAGCAGTGGCTTTGTTCGGCGAGAGCAGCCGCTGACGATGTTTGACAAGAAAGCAAGTGTGCTGCGTCTACAGCAATGAATAATCACCATCCTCTGTTAATTTTTCAGACTGGGGGTGCATATTCATGATGGCTTAATGCAGGTTAGTTCCTCGTTAACGTTTTTTTAGCCACCTGCATGGCACAGCAAGTTCACTCTTCCTGACTGTGCTAAGTGCATGGATTTTTCACCCGCACCTCTTTCATAGAATTGTAGAGTTGGAAGGGACCCTGAGGGTCATCTAGTCCAACCCACTGCTGGGCAGGAATCACAGCTTTCCAGTTGATGAAATGAGCATGCTAACCTATGTTCACGGCCACGACTGTGCAACCGGGCAATGGGGTGGGTGTTTCCTGGTTATGTATAAAAGGGAATCCTTGTTGGTGTTTATTACATTTATATCCCACCTTTTCTCTCCAAGGAGCTCAAGGTGGCCTGCATGGTTCTCCCCTACCTCACTTAATCCCCACAGCAACCCTGTGAGGTGGGTTAGGCTGAGAGGCAGTGACTGGCCTCCAAGGCCACCCAGTGGGCTTCATGACTGAGTGAGGATCAGAACCCTGGTCTCCCTGGTCCTAATCTGACACTAACCACTACACCACCACTAGCTGTGAGTTGTGGAAACCAAAGACTGGTGATGCTCCTCTTTTCACCTGCCAGGCTCTTGAGCGGGGGTGGGGGGCAGGTAGGGTGGGAATCTCCAGGCAGTGGGCCAGTCGTGGCCGGCAAGGCAATTTCACCCCAGAACAAACCCGCCCGCCCATCAGCCAAGTTTGATCCCGTCTTAACTGCACACCCTGTTCCCAGCAGCAAGCAGCCATGACAACAGGATTTAATACTTGCTCATCAACTGACGCTCGGGGATTAAACCCCTTAGCAAATGAGCAGTTCGAAGCAGCATGCTTTGAAATCCCAACAATGGGACTTCAAAGCACCATATCCCCTGGTGTCATTTGTGATGTCAGCTGATTGACAAGAGGTGGCCCTCCCCACTTGTCAAATTTGGCCTTCTAGTAGGCCCATGGAGCCAAAAAGTTTCCCCACCCCTGCTCTTGAATATTTATACCAGGCCTAGCCAATTCGTAGGGTTCATTCTGCCTGCCAGTTGCAGCAGCCCAATACTGCATCCTCCTGTCCCCTCTGATGCCCAAAGTGGGCTCTTATGTTCTGAGCTGACGTGAATGTAGTTTTACACCAATGACCCTTCTGACCTGGTTGAACTCCAGCTGCCATCAGCCCCAGTCATCATGGCCAGTCATCAGGGCAGATAGGACTTGTAGTCCAGGTGGGCTGGAGGGTCACAGGCTAGGCACAGCTGTCTTTCAAAAAAAAAAAAAAAGTAACAATAAATTCAGGCAGACTTGTGTCAGACTATAAACATCTTAGTTCAAAGCCAAGTCTGACTGCTCTGTAATTCAGCCTTTCCCAACTTGGTGCCCACCATATATTTTTGACTGCAGCTCCCATCATCCCCAGATAGCAGGCTGGCTTGGATGCTTTGCACTATTAACTTCACTCCCACACAAGACTCCCAACCCACTGCGAATCTTCACAATCTTGTTTTTCTACTTAAAAAAATGTTATTGCAGAGTTGGAAAAGGTTCCGATAAGGGCAACCAAAATAATCAAGGGGATGGAGTGACTTCCCTATGAAGGTTGCAACTTTTGGGACTTTTTAGTTTAGAGCAAAAGTGAGTAAGAACTGACAGGAGAGAAGTTTATAAAATTACACATGGCATGGAGAAGATGGATGGAGAAAAGTTTTTCTACCTGTCTCATATGCAGTGAAGATGAATGTTGGAAGAGTCAGGACAGAGAAAAGAAAGAATGTCTTCACATGGTTCAACTGTGCAACTCTCTGCTGCAAGAGGAAGTGATGACCAACAACTTGGATGGATCTACAAGATGATTGGACAAATTCGTGGAGGAGAAGTCTATGGATGGCTACTAGCCGTGATAAAAGCTTTGCTCTACCGCCATAGTTAGAGGCACTAATGCTTCTGCATGCCAGTTGCTGGAAACCACAGGAGGGGAGAGGGCTCTTGTACCTGGGTCCTGCTTGCTGCTGGTTTCTCACAGGCACCTGGTTGGCCACTATGAGAACAGGATGCTGTACTTGATGGGTCATTGGCCTGATCCAGAAGGGCTCTTCTGATGTTCTTATGAGGCCAGTGGAAGTGGTTGGAGAGTTGACACCATAGCTGTGGTTTGGGTGTCCCTATTGGCCACTGTGTTCTGACTTGCAATAGTATCTGTTCCACACAGGCATCATTCTGCCCAGACTGGCATCTCTGCCAGTTCAGGACATAGCATTTCAATGCCCTGGGGAGTGGTGGGAAAAAAGGAAGAGTGCAGAAATCAGTTAAGCACTTAATTTCCCAGTTATTTCCTCCCTCCTTCCCCGCCACCGCTTTCTCCGCCTCCAGTTCACAGGCAGGCATCAGCTTCCACTGCAGAGTGTGAAAATAATTTAGCACAAGTAGGCAGGCAGTATCTTTCTCTCTAAATTAAACAGCTCCCTTTTGGGTCCTCTCTCAAGGAGGGAGACTTCTCGGGGATGGCAGGGAGGAAGAATGTGGGCTTTGGTTGCTGCCATTTTGTTGAGGGAAGGAGGGGCAGGCTGCAAATAGCTCCATTTCAGGCTTTAAAAGGAAAACCTCAAAATGATGCAGCAAGGTAACCTAGGGCGTCCAAAGCCCCAGCACAACCTCTAAGCTGCATCCACTCTCCTCCTGTGTCAAGAGAAAGCTGAAATCTGAAACCTTAAAGAAATCATACAAGAAAAGAAGCATTACACTAAGAAACAAAAGGATGCATTGGAACAGCAGGCTTAAAATAAAATAAAAAGGAAGTGAATAGGAAGATGTGTTTGGGACTGATTTGACGACAGAAACTGAGCCTCAGAGCTGAAGATGATTGAAGACAGGAGAAAGAGCCGGGGTCTGGCAAGGATGAGACCTCTTCTGACAAATTGCTGGATTGGGAGGGGTGTCTTTTCGTTTTGCCGCCCTTCTCCACTCATTTTGCAAAACGGATTTGTGCAAACATTTTTGATTTATGCTTTTCTTTTTCTATCTCCGCCCCCCCCCCAAAGGTTGACAGGAAGAGCATCTCTGGGGGTGAGGGGAAGGGAAAATGAAAGGCAGAGCCTTGAAAGTCCGCACGTTAGCTCCGCTAACAAGGGCTTCTTTTGTACAGTTATTTGCTTGCTTGTCATCTGCAAGATGAGCTGCTTGCTTAGGTGGGCTTTGAATGGGCTTTAGTTGCATTTGTGGATGAGAAACATGGTATGTGGAGCCTCCATGCCAATGAACAGTCTACCCATGGCTGTGGGGGGCCCTGGGGGCAGCATTCGGGAAATGCTATCCATGACCCTTCTTCTGAGCTTCTGGGAAGCATCTTGGATGGGCCAGTAGGGGGAAACGTTAATGGGCCTGTTGATGGATCCAGTCTTGGCCTGATCCAAGACTGAGAGCCAGGGTGGTGTAGACCAGGTTTCAACTCCTCACTCAGCTATCATGAGGCTCTCTGGGTGACCATGGGCCAGTCACTCTCAGCCTAACCTACCTCACATGGTTGTTGTGGGGATTAAAGAGGATGGGGAGATCTACGTGCACTATCTTGGGCACACTGGAGAAAGAAAGTTGAGATACAAACGCAGTAAATCAATGAATCCACTGGCGACTCTTCTTCTGACCTTAACTTCCCCCGCCCCTTCCAAAATCCTCTTCTTGAATTTCAGCAGGTGCACTATCAAGCGAGGTTCTTTTTCGACTGCTATCTTAGCTTCATGCTAATAGCTCTTGAAACAGCAACAACAAATCAAAGCCCTGCTCAGTTACATCCAGAGGAGGTGGGGAAGAATAAAACAAATCCGTTCCCTGCCCCTCCAAGAAAAACACACACACATGCACTTGTTTGTTCATGGCTCTCTCTCTCCACCCCCCTCCTCCCGGAAGCCTCCCATCTCTGACAGCACACCTTTAAGTGCTTTGACAAGGTGGATTTGTTCCCTTTTCTTCCTGCAGGTGGGGAAAACAAAGCTAATTAGGGAGGTGTTGCAGAAGCCCTGCATTGATGGGGAAGGGGGCAGGAAAGGTGCTTCTGGGGGGGCATGAACTGCCGGTGAGATTGTTGATGGAGCATCTGACAGCCTTGCTTAACAAGTTTCTCCTCTCCCCTCCCCCCCCCCCCGGAGATTTGTAGGTGGTGGTGGGGGGTCTCACAGAGATTGTTGGCAAAAGGGGAAAATAGGTTTTGTGCACATTGTTTGCTTGCAAAACAGAGAGGAACCAATACTGGGGTTCAAAGCCTCCTCTGTGTGTGCGCGCGTCCCCCACTCACCCCCACCCTTTTAAAGGGGCCTGGGATTGTAAGCAGCTGGGAAGAGGCAGCGCAGTTCCTGAGGCTGCTGCTGCTGTGGCTCGTCTGTCCTTCAGTATATTTTTCAAAGCCGTATTGACGGCTCACTCTTGAGCTGCCCTTCCTTTTCAGGGCAGGACTTGAGGATGAGGGGCAACCTGTCGCTTCTCTCCCTCCTTATCCCTCCCCCATCTCATTCCTTTCTCTATCTCTGCAAAAATGGGGTTGCCATGGAGATATGACCACCTACCAGTGGCGGACAGGAGCCTCCACGTCCTTCCCTCACCCACCACTGTTCCTTCGGCACTGTTCACGAGCCTTAAGAGAAGAGTTCTGGGAGGAGATCTGGCTCCTGCACGAGCCACATGGCACAAGGGGGCTCAATTCTGCCAGGGGTGCTGAGCTGCTCTTTGCAAGGAAATAATCTTTTGCTGCTCGGTGCAGTCCTTTCTCCATATCCTTTGCTCCCAGGTCACACATCCTGTGACATTTGCCCCTCTCCTTCCCTATAGACCAGCTGTGGGGGACCTTTGGCCCTCCACATGTCGCTGAACTACTACTCCCACCATCCCTGGCTATTGGTCACACTTGCCAAGGCTGATGGGAGTTGTAGTCCAGCAGCATCTGGAGGTCCAAATGTTCCTCACACATGCTCAAAACCAAGGAACCCGAATGTCCCCCAGATGTTGCTGGAATACAACTCCCATCATCCATAGTCATTGTTCACACTTGCTGTGGCCCATGGGAATTGTAGTTCAGAGCTAAAGGTTCCCTGCACCTGCTGTAGCTCCGCCACTGTGATCAGGGGAAAGACACACTTGCGGGTCTGCTATCTTACTAGAGAATTAAAGGTGCCAAAGGCACTTGCCTTGGGAGGCATCCTCTCTCCATAAACACGCACAACCATGTAAATTAACATTTAAATTGTCTTTCTGGTTTAGAATAATCACTGTTTCCATAGTGACAGATGAAAGGCCAGATGGCAGCTTGCAGAGAGGCTTAGTGTGGGCAACTGCCCAGGCAGAATTGCAGAGCTGCAGCATTTGTCTGCAGTGTGTTTCAGCCACTGATTACTATTGAAGGGGGGGGAGAAGAAGGACCCTGAGATGTGATAGGACATCAACACTCTTGTTTTTGCACCACCGCTTCTGAAATGATTTCCTGCAGAGCTGCCAGCAGTAAGAGCAGTCCATCTGAGCAGTGGAATGCTTGGAAGTGCAGGGCTGTGCTTGGACCATTTCCCATTTTGGCAGTCACGAAGCTGCCCCCCCCCCCAATGTGACTGGCTTTTCAAAGTGCCAGTGCGTCATTGCAGAGAAGCAACCCTTGATTTGTTCTGCCCGCTGGAGTAGAGAGTCCAGGACTCAGTCGCCTCCTCTCCTTGGAGGCCCTTTCCGACATCTTGTGCAACACGAATCTCTGGAACCCTGTTCCTTTTGAAGCTGCTGGCTTTTGATTATACAGCACCCCCCCTCCCCCACCACCATAATTCATTGTCCCACAGCAGCTGTAGGAGCAGGATGCTTGCCCGGAGTTGCAAGACGGTGCCTTGGAGACCTGAGGCTTTGTTAATCATCATCAGATTAGGAGGTAGCCGTGGGTTGGCTGGCGTGCCTCCTTGTTATCTGTGCCCTGCAAGCTCCCCTCTCTTGCACATCCTGTCCCTGGGAGATGGTTCCAGGAGCCGTTACCAGAGCTGCCTTTTTCTTTTTAAAAGATTGGTGCATTGTTCAGCCAAGGTGCTCACGGTGTTTTAGTGATAACTCAGTGTGACAGCAGCAGCAGCAGCAGCTGGGGGACGGGAGGGGAAGGACCCCACGCCAGGCCATTGTTTGAGCCAAAAGACACACCTTGATTTAGATTTGCAATGATCTGTAGAGCAGGCCTTGATTTTGCTGGTTTACAAGAAGCTTCCAGGAGGAGATGGCAGTGGCTCTGAGCATAAGCAGAGTTAACCATGCCTCACCTCTGAGTCACTGCTGCCTAGTGGGATGCTGTGGCTTGTTCCTTAATCGTTAGGGAGCACCAAATTCTCACAGCTCGTGCTTCAAGGAGATCACACGCAGTTAACACTCGGCTGTCGCATCTGCCTTGTGTCTGCCTTGGTGCAAGGGTGCTGGTGTGGGTGGCCGAGCTGAATTGTGACTGTGGCATGGGGGGGGGAGCAGAAGTTTTAAAATAAATAAACATTTTACTGCTAATTTCCCCTCACAGAGCTCCTGACACCTCTCAGCACCCTTAACAAACTACAACTAGGCTGCATTCACACATACATTTAATTAAAACATAATTAAAAGGCCATAGAACGTTCAGTCAGCCAGTGGCGTAGTATGGAGGAGCTGGGGGGGCGTGGCCCCAGGTGTAATTTTCTGAGGGAGCAAAGGTGCCCCATGACAGGCTCTCTCATTGAGGCTTTGAGTGCCTAGCTTCAGCACGTGAGGGGGCTGTAGAGGCGGCTTCTTCACACGGCAGCTCAGTGCCACCAGCCAGACACAGCTCCACTCCCAGGTCAGGCCTGACGCAGCGGCAGAAGCAGCTTAAAGGAGAAGAGGCTGCGGCAGCATTGCTGCCCCTCTCCTCCACTGGGTTCTCTGGTATGTGAGTGCACTTCCTGTGCCGCTTTGCGAGGCTGTGATCCAAGAGTCTGGCCACAGCCTCACAAAGCCATGCAGGACTGCCAGGGTGGCATGAGTGTGCCCTTGAAACAGCGACAAGGGCAGCTGCAATGGGCTCCCAGAGTGAGCAGTGCACCCATCCCAGATGGTGATAGCATGCGCTCTGCCGCTGCAATCAGTCAAATTCTGTGTTGCCAAAGGTTTGGAGGACCCTGAAAAGCTTCAGTGCTGTTGGGTGGGATGTTATCTTATAGACAACACATGCAGACAGACACACAGGACTCCCTCTCCACAACGCAAAGTGAAATTTATCTTTCCAGATGGTACTTTACCAGCCTAACAGTGTCTCTCTCAGGTAGATAGTACTGCTGTTTTCTCCTTCTATCATTTTTATTGTATTGATTTCTTTGATTTAATTCCATAAAATCTGTGCTGATGATCAATTCAGCCACTGCATTCCCACATGTTTGCTGCCTGCTCCTTGGTCTGCGCTCGCCCTTTCCGTGGGAGGAAGAGAAGCGCCCTTGTCTCTTCAGGCCAATGCAGTCCCCGATCTTTCTCCCAGCCAGTGCCAGAGCCAGCACCAATTACTGCCAGTCAGCAAAGCAATGAAATTTCATTCTGCTGGCAGGGGGTGCTGTGCTGGGGACAAGAGACACAGAGAAATGTGAAAATTGCAAGTTTGTTGAAGTTGTAAAACAAGGTATCAATAACAGAGGTTGCAGGCAGTCACTGAGCGGCTTGGCTTGATGCTTCCCGGTTTAACATGGGGCGGGTTTTAATGAGAACTGAATGAGCGGGGTCTTGCTTTCCACAAAGATATAAAAAGAGCTTGCCGTATCAAGCCAGTGGCCCATCTTTCTTTTCCAAAGTCTGCAGCGTTGGGGACTTTTCGGTTTAGAGAAAAGGCAAGTAAAAGGTGACATGAGAGAAGCTTATAAAATCATGCCTGGCATGGATAAAGTGAATAGAGACAAGTTTTTCTTCGTCTCCCGTAACTCTAGAACTTATGGGCATCCAATGAAGATTCAGGATAGATAAAAGAAAGGACTTCGTCACATGGCAGGTAGTTAAACTGTGCAACTCCCTCCCACTCAAGGCAGTGATGATGGCCACCAACTTGGATGGCTTTTAAACAGGATTGGGCAAATTCATGGAGGATGAGGCTATCCACGGATCTTCACCTCAGTGGCCTCCACGTTCAGAGGCAGTATGCTTTTCAATACCAGTTGCTGGAAACCACAGGAGAGGAGAGGGCTCTTGTGCTTGGATCCTGCTTATGGGCTCCCACTTGGGACATCTGAGTGACCAGTATGAGAATAGGATGTTGAATTAGGTGGGTCATTGGCCCGATGAACAGGTTCTTCTGATGTTCTTCTGTTTTGTGCTCATGATGGTACCAGGGCGGTTATACGCAATCCAACTTTGCGAATCCTGTTTGCGTCCTCAAAGGTTTTAGAGGAGAGACATACTGCTTTGTTTCCCATCAGTGCATACCCTGTGACATCCTACTTGAAACCTGTGGCTTTTTATACCATAGGTGTTCCTGGAATGGCAGTGCTGTCCCTTTTTCGTTGCACTATAATGCCAGAGTGCCTCTCCAGACGACAATCATGCTGTAGCATTGGGGAAGCATCTCAGAACAACTAATAATGGCAGTGATGTGTGGATGGTCCCATATGAATCCAGCACTAAATCACTATTGTTGCATCAACTGCATGTTACAAAATATACCCACAAAAATAAGCCACCAGCCTGGTGGGGCCCAAATAACATTTGCAGGTTTTGGAAATAGCACCGGAACTTGCTAAACCTGTTTGCCTGATGAGTGTGCTCTTTCTTTTCTTTTTAGATTATTTTTTATTTTGTTTTCAGAATGCAAAAACGAACAAGAAGAAGCCCAGTAAAATGATTTCCATCATGTAATTACTAAAAGGAGGTGACATGTTTTATATATTTTTCTTCTTTACATGTAACGAGGGGAAAGTTGTCAGCATGTGAGTTCCATCAGCAATTTGCAGAAATCCTCCTTCATAATGTTACAGTTCGCTGTTAATCTTTTTTCCATAATCCGAGGAAAGTCTCTGATAAATGTCACTGCATATGCCCTTGATTTGTAAATGAGATAAAATCATAGCGCGCTATAGAGGAATCAAACATTTTACCTTTGATTTAAGTTGGTACGTCAGTTTTTACCGCAGCTCACTGTACCAAGAGTTCAGTGTCAAAAGTTCAGCAGTTTGCAGTTATTACCCTGCAAGCCTCCATCACTTAGATGTAACTTTTTCATTCTTGTCCCTCCCACGCTGTTAAAAGAGCTGATCCTGATGTTTGTGTGTTTGTATAGTTTGATGCGTAATGTTTGCTGTAGCCTGCCAGGCATGTTTACCAGAGGTTAGAAGTAGGATGAGTTGCCTGCACTGTAAGAACCATCCTCTCTTTCAAGCAGCCTTTGGTGTTTTGAAAATATTATTTATTTATTTATTTATTTATTTATTTATTTATTTATTTATTACGGTTATATTCCACCATTTTCTCCAAGGAGCTCAAGTGTACATGGTTCTCCCCCTCCCCACAACAACCTTGTGAGGTAGGTTAGCCTGGGAGGCAGTGACTGGCCCAAAGTCACCCAGTAAGCTTCATAGGCAAGTAAGTATTTGAACCCTGGTCTCTCAAGCTCCTGGTAGTTTTGCTTTCTAACCACTACAGCACAATGGCTCACATTATGGAGATATACTATTGTGTGTCTCTGCCTGTGGTGCCCTGGATTTGCCTGTCCCATTATGTACGAATTGACTCACTTGCTTGAGTTTTTAAGGGGGTTTAAGAACATAAGAGGAGCCTTGTGGAATCTGAATATAGATCCCTGTAGCCATAAGAACACAAGCTGAACCATACTGGGTAAGACCAAAGGCCCACCTAGTCCAGCGTCCTCCTTCTCACAGAAGCCAACCAGTTGCCTCTTCTGGGAAGCACACAAGCAGACGTCTCCTGCTGATGCCCAGTAGCTGGTATTCAGAGGCATAATATGGTACCTCTTATCCTGGAGGGAGAAAACAGCCATAATTGATAACCTTATCCTCCATGAAAATCCCCCCTTTTTGAAACGCCATTCCTACATCCCACGGCAGTGAATTCTGTAGTTTCATTCTGTACTGTTTAAAGAAAAGCTTGCTTCTGTCTGTCCTGAATCTCCCATCCTTCACTGGATGACCCTTGGTTCCAGTAGAGTGTACGTGTGAGAGACAAAGACACACTCAGAGAGAATCCATCTGTACTGTACATTTAAAGCACTATCATGCCATTCCAAACAGTCATGGCTTCCCTCAAGAATCCTGGGAGCTAGAGTTCGTTAAGCATGCTGAGAGTTGTTAGGAGACACACACACCCATATTCCCCTCCCAGAACTAAAGTTTAGGGTTGTATCCAAGTATGTTCTACTTGAGCAGATCCACTTAAATTAATGAAGCTAAGCTAGTAACTCAAAATCAAGTCACTTACCATTTGTTAAATTTTTTTGCAGGGCAGGTAAGTAATATTAAGAACAAATTCCAATCATTCAGTCCTAAATACCTTATATCGAGCATCAGGAAAAATCCTAACCAGCTAGGGCTCATTCTGTTATTTTTCCTTTAATAAGACCAGCATGACTTATAGTTATCCAGATCTTTTAGCTAATTTATGCTGACTTGATTAATCTTCTGGTTTACAAAATCTAATGAATGCATACATATTGGATAATTATATTTACCCAAATAATGTCTAATTTGTTTTTTTTTTCAACCATGCTTTAAAATTAAACTAGATTTTTTTTCATTTTCTGATCAGTCTGAGTTCATTAGAAGTTCATTCCAAATTCCATAATCAGTAGAAAATGGGTAGAAGTCTGTGAAGATTTCTGTCCAAATTAAATAGCAGTGGCTGACTAGATCCAAATGGAATATCACTGTTGCAATCAAGAAAACAAGCATTCAAAAAGTTAATGAAAGTCTCCCAATAATCCCGGATGAGTACGCTTTTTCATCTTGAAGGATGCCAGTTTCAAATAATTCATGGTTAGATGTTAAAGGTGCAAGGCATTGATCCCGATAAAAAAGGAAGTAAAACATTAAAGGTCAAAGGCAGGGGGAGATGAGCTGCCATCATCCCCACCCCACCCCAATAAAAAAAATCAAGGGAACAGCAATTCTTTCATGCCACTGAATTTTCCCAGCATCCTACTGGCATCCAGCTGACAACACTAAGGGTACCCTTTGTGGGTTCCCTTTGTTGTTTTCTCCGTTGTCTGCCTGCAGTGTGCGCAGTCTCCAGCTTCCCCCACTTAGATGTACTGGCAAGGTGAATGCTGCCCTGGCCCACCCATGTCATCGCCAAACTAAAAAGGCCTGGATCCATCAAATGCAGGATTTATTCCAGGTGATAAAGACTTGCTCCAGAGGAGGTCTGTTTAAGCAACCTCCTTTCCACAACACCTCAGAAATTTGAATGCACAGCAACCTGGTGTCCTCCGGATGTTTCTGAACTACAGCTCCCATCATCTCCTGGGACTATTTTGTACTGCAGCTCTCATCGGCCCCATGCTGGCTGTGGCTGATGGAAGTTGTAGTCCAAAATATCTGGAGAGCACCAATTTTCAAAAAGGCTACTTATAAGGGCTCCCTCTGGGAAATCGCCCTGCCTCCTCTCTAAAATCATTTACATTTTTAAGCGTTCTCTTCTCTCCATCCTGCTCACCGCTCTCTTTTCAAGTCCCAAAGCTGACTGGTGCTCACTGATAGCTGGAGCAGGGCTTGTTTTTCATTTTAAAAAATATAAATGTGAAATGGGGGGGGGGGGCAAATGCTCTTCAAAAACCGTTAGCCCATTAAATTGAGGATGCATAATTAATCAAATAGCTAATTAGGAGCTTGAAAAGAAGTAGATTAGCTACACTTGTTGGTAATAATAGTAATACCAGAAGCAACCTTAATTTAATTGAGTCAGCACACCCTACAGAGCTGCAGGAGGAGAGGCATCTCGGAAGGGTCAGAGAGGTATGGAATTTTTATCTGGCCTGTCGAGTCTTAAGCGGAGTTTTGCCAGGAAGAAGGCAGAGCCATACTTTTTTTATGTCTGTGGGGTCGCTGCACAAAGGAATTGTGGGGTGGCACTGTCCTGAGCTGGAGCTTTAGACCTGGGGATGGGGTCTTAAGAGCATAGGAAGAGTGCCACAGCTAGTTCCACAGCTGAGCCAATGGAGCAAGACAGGGCAGGGGTTTCAGCACCATGGAGAGCTCAGGATGCGAACAGCCCTATTGAGCCTCTGCTTTCAGCCCACTTCTCCCTGCGCTTTGAATTTTTATTTTAGATTATAAACCTGCAGGCAAATTCCTGATGTCTTCCTCCTACCTACAGGGCTTCCTGATGTCTTCCCCATACCTACCTACCTGCGTGGTTATTCAGGGCACATTAAGCAATCTGGAAGTGTTAACAATACGTACCACCATATATAGACAAGGAAGTGAGAAAATCTTTGGAGATTTTGCAATGCCCTTTTGGATTCCTGAGCACGGTAGATTATTCCTTTGTACGTCACTCTTAGCATCTCCCCACCCCACCCCCCTCGCTGACATTTTCGTTGTACATCATGTAAGAGAAGGTGCAGAAATACAGATTGGGGCTTGGGAGGGCAGGTGGGGCAGACAGGTGAGACTGGCGCTTGGTGACATTTCAGGGGTGCCCAGTGCATCACGCAGAACAAAAGGCACATCTGTCTTGAAGCTGGGGTGTCCTTATGTGCTTTCTGTCGAGCCCAGCACTAGGGGGAATGGGGCAGGGAAGGGCACAGCCCTCATTGCTTAATGCAAGTTGAATGTTCTTGGCTGCAGAGACTGTTGCTCCCACACCGAGAAAATCTCATGAAGGCAAACTGTTGCAAGAAGCAAAATTCTCTCTCTCTCTCTCTCTCTCTCTCTCTCTCTCTCTCTCTCTCAATGTCTAGTTTTAAAAATGTGTCTTTGTGCTTAAAGTGGTGAAGCGAGTTAGGATATGGAGGAGCAGAGAATGCCTGGATGCACCCTAGACGTAAGACACATCAGAGATGTCATAAGAACAGCGTGCTTTATCAGGCCAAAGGCCCACCTAGTACAACAGTAGCCAAACCCTGTGGGAAACCCATAAACAGGACCTGAGCACAAGAGCCCTCTCCCCTCCTGTGGTTTCTAGCAACTGGTATTTGAAAGCGTTGCTGTCTCCATCTGCAGAGGCGGAGGGTAGCCATCATGGCTCGTAGTCATCAGTCATCCTCTCTCCATGGATTTGTCTAATCCTCTTTTAAAGCCATCCAAATTGGTGGCCATCATTGCCTTGAGTGGGAGGGGGTTCCATGGTTTTCCTATGCACTTCATGAAGAAGTGCATTGAGGATTAACAATAAGTACCACCATGCCAGTCCCAGATCTGAGCATTAGATCCCCCAGTACCCTGTTCTCCTTACACACACAAACACAAACACACCTCGACCTTCCTTGCAGTTTTACATTCATATCCCACTTCCTGGCCAACCCCTCCACCCCAAGAGAACTCCCCGGATGGCTTCCAGTCTTAAAACATAATTCTGCATTCAGTGTATTGCAGTTGTGGTCTTAGCACAGTCAGGTTATAGGAGCATATGAAACTGCCCCATAGTGAGAACATTGGTCCTTTTTTGGGCAGTCTTTTCTGCAAGTGACTGACAGCAGCTCTCCAGGGTTTCCAGCCAGATTCTCTCCCAGACTTACCTGGAGATGCTGCCAGGGATTGAACCTGTTACCTTCTGCATACAAGGCAGATGCTCTGCCTCTGAGCTGCTTCTTCCAACAGAGAAAAGTTTTTCTCCCTCTCTCAGAACAGTAGAATTTGTGGAATCTGAATGTTGGGAACTTCAGCACAGATAAAAGAAAGTATTACTTTTGTTAAGCTGTGGAACTTGCTCCCACAGGAGGCCATCACGGCCACCAGTTTGAATGGCTTTAAAAGGGGATTGGACAAATTCATGGAGGAGAAGGCTGTCAATGGCTACTGGCCCCAATAGCTATGCTCTGCCTCCCCTTTCGGAGGCAGTAAATGCTTCTGAATACCAGTTGCTGGAAGCCACAGGAGGGGAGAGGGCTCTTGTGCTTTGATCCTGCTTGTGGGTTTTCCACAGGCGACTGAGAACAGGATGCTAGACTAGATGGGTCATTGGCCTGATCCAGCAGGCTCGACTTCTGTTCCTATGTAGTATTTGACAGGATAGCAGTACAAAATGCACATTGTCAGAAGAGAGGAAGAAAATGTGGAGGGGCTGTTCTTAGGTTCTTTTGAAAAATCTTGAGAATTTCAGGCACCTGACTTTTCCATCTGATCCTTTTTGGTGGACTTCAATCCAAACCTCACGGAGAATTGTAGTGTACAGCTGGGCCTTTGGACATGGTTCCTATTTCTCTCTTTCTCTCTCTCTCTCTCTCTCTCTCTCTCTCTCTCTCTCACACACACACACACACACACACACACACACACAACACACACCAAATTATAGGGGTAGGGTGGGTGAGAAGCTTTATGGAGAGAGGGAAGGAGGGAGGGAGCTCACTTTGGATGAGAATAGCAAAGCAGGAAGCGGAAAAAAGCCTCCAGCTCTTGGCTGACCCAGCGACGTCGATCAGCCAGCATTTCTGCTAATTGCATTATTTACCAGCTGGAGGGAATTTCTGTCAGTAAATTCCGAGCCGGAGCAATATCCCCTGGCGGGATGCGTTGCCTCAGCACAATGGAGGTTAATTAGGGCCGATCTGCAAACTCTCCAGCCAGATCCTGGCCTTAACTTGTTCATGGCAGGTGGGAGGAGGGAGCCAAGAGTAAGGCCGGGTCTGTATGCATTGGACATCCAATGAAGTTGAGTGTTGGAAGATCGAGAACAGACCAAAAAAAAGAGCAAGCCCTCCTTCAAGCAACATGTAGTTAAACTGTGGAACTCCCTCCGACAGGAGGCAGTGATTGCCACCAGCTTGAATGTCTCTAAGAGGACTGCACAAATTCATGGAGAAAGCTATCAATGGTTAGTCCAGCATCCTGTGGGAAAGCCACAAACAGGACCCAAGCAGAAGAGAATCCTCCCTTCTGTGGTTTCCACAGCAGCTGATATTCAGAAGCATTCTTGGCTGCAACCATGGAGGCAAAGTACTGTATAGACATCATGGCTAGTGGCCATTGATAGCTGCTGCCTCTGTGAATTTCTCCTGCCCTCTCTTCAAGTCATCTTCCAACACTCAGCTTGATTGGATGTCCTCGAGTTCTAGTGTTCTGAGAGAGGGAGAAGTTTTTCTCTCCATGCCAGGCATAATTTCATGAATTTCTTTCATGTCACTTCTTACTCAGCTTTTCCCTAAACCAAAAAGTCCCAAATGCTGCAAGCTTTCCTCATAGGAGAATCCCTTTTCTTTTTTTAACATTTTCTAGCTCTACCACAGAGAGGCAAACAGAACCTGTTGACCTGTTTATGTGTGCACAAGAAAGGAGCACTGAGGAGACACAGCTGGAGCCAAATTTAGCCTGCAAATGCAAGATTGTTTTGTTTTTTGCCTGTTTGATATGTGCCTCTTTGTGTGCCCAGTGCAGCGCTGTGTTAAGTATAATTCGGCCTGAATCTTCCTGCCTGTGTTCTTCTTTCTGAAAAGCCAGCACAAACTCTACTTTTGCAAGTGAAAAGATCAGATGAAACTCTAAACTAGTATAGAGGAAGGCAAGCAGAACCCTTGTTTGTTTGTTTTTGCTTTGTTTTGCTTGCTTGTTTGTTTATGTATTTAGAGCATTCGGTACCCCACTCTTTAGCCAGAAAGGCTCCCAGAGTGGTTTCCATACAGTCAATTAAAACCAGACAGTTCCTGCCCACAGGCTTCCAGTCAAAATGCCATGACATACAAGGGAAAAGGGACAGGGAGGAAAAGAAGGGGGATCAAACAGGCACCGATTCTTAAAAAGCTGATTTTATAATGACCAGCTGACCCAGTTAAAAAGCTGATTTTATAATGACCAGCTGACCCAGGTCAGAGTAAGCTTTCAGCTCCCACTGATGCAGCCTTATCACAGCAGGGCTGGTGGACTGAGCCCTGCTTCCTGTCTCTCCCACTGAGGCAACCTGATGTCAAATCCCACAAAGCTTCTCGATTTGGCCCTCGGCATTCTCCACTAGCCACGCCCCTCTGTCAAGGCCACACCCACCCCAGCCTCTCACTCTGCGGGCCTGCTGCATTTTTTAAAGTGCTGCAGCTCTTCTCTTTTCTATGTCCAAAGCCTTGTGGCACTTCCAGGATCCTCAGGAGCACTTTGAACTGCTCGCGGCGTTTCTGGGAGCCCTCGGTAGTTCTGGGCTGCTTGATTTCCTTCCTCCTTCCCACTCCGCTCTGCAACGCCTTCCATTATTTCTAGCCTGTTTGTGTCTTTTAGCAACTGGGGAGTTTTCAGCCAGGGGAGCGGGGGTAGGGCGCCTCATTATGAGACTCATCTGCCTTTAATTAATTCTGGGCTCACGGCTTGCCATGCAAGCTCCCCTGAGACATGCTTACTTTAAAAAGAAATATTCGTGTTCTTCATCCCCGCCCCCTCCCTTCACGCCAGTGCTGCGGAGCTTTTCCTGTGCCCCCAGAATGGTGATTCCGGCTGGCACGCTGTAGCTGTGGGTGTTCAGAGAGGGAACTCTAGGTGATATTGTTATCTTAATTATAATAACCTACTTGCTGACTAATTAAGTTCTTGGGGGTTGGTGAACTCTATCAGACTTCAGCTTACTTGTTGAACTTGCTAATCACAATTCGTGTTAATATGTGGGAAGCAGGGAACCCCCCCCCAATCCCCTTATTTGAAAGATATTAAGGGTTGATGGCGTCCTTGTGTGTGCTAACCATAGAAGAGAAAATTCAATGAATCTTTGGCCACTGCAAAAGGGTGCTGTGAATGTATGAAATAAAATGGATTATTCCAACTAAATATTAGGAAGAACTTTCTGGTGGTAAGAGCTGTTCGTCTGTGGAAAGGACAACCTTGGAAAGTGGTGGACTCTGCTTTGTTGGAGGTTTTTCAACAGAAGTTGGATGGGATTCTTTAGCTATGATTCCAGCATTGCAGAGGGTTGGACTAGATGACCCTCAATGGTCCCTTCCAACTCAATGGGAGCCTGTGGCACTCCAAATGTAGCTGAACTACGCTCCCCACCATCCCTCATCACCAGCCATGCCGGCTGGGGCTGATGGGAGTTGTAGTTATCTGGAGGGCTGCAAGCTCCTCACCATTGGCTTATATCGAGCTTCCTCTTAAAGATCCTTTACGGCGCTGTTGGATCCCGGGGGAAGGGATTTTTGAAAACACTTGCTACCAGCCAAGGAAGTGATTTTTTAAATAAAACCCTTGATCTGCATCTGTTCTCCTTAAGCAAACAGCTCTGGGCATTGTCTCTTTGGGGTAAAGCGCAGCGCATGAAATTGTCTGCGCAATGGAAGGGATAAAACTGCTTACGTCTTTAAATGTACCAAACCCTCAAGAGAGAGAAAGAATAAAATGTGGATTGAGCGGGGATAGAGAAGCAGCCGGGAGATGACTAGAAATGGAAGAGGTTTGTGCAAATGTCAGTCCATCGAGGGTTCACCTGGCCACCTGCTTTCCTCAGTGGCCAGCACCTTTTAGACCAGGCCCGGCTATTTAAGGAAGACAAATCATTTTGCCTTAGAGAGTGGTTAGCCCTGCCACATGATTTGGAAAGGAATCAGGATCCTCTGGAGAACTGACTGAGCAAATGTCCCTTTTCAACTGGCCCGGGGGGGGGGGGGGGCGTTATAAATAACATGTCTTGGAGTTAGTGCTGTAATTACCCAGCAGGCTCTGCTTCTCCCCTCTTGCCAATGATTTCTTCCACACATCTAACTTAATTAGCTGCTTCCCTTTTCTTGGCTGATGGCTCATAAATAATGAGCCTCTGTCATCTCCTCCTCTCCATTTGGGGCTGTGGAGGGGGGGACATGGCAGGAGCTGCAAAGAAGATTCCTTGGCTCAAAAAGAGATCCAACTTTCCCCATGTTCCTGGCCTAGGTGACCTTTGGCTCTTGAAGGAAACAGGAACCTCTGCATTCTAAGCTAGACTTTTGCCAACCTGGTGCCCGCCAGAGGTTTTTGACTCCAACTCCCATCAATTTCCCAGCTGACACAGCCATCTTGGACTGATAGCTGGGGATGATAGGAGTTGTGGCCCCAAATGGCTGTACTACCTGGGGCTGGTGGGAGTTTGAATCCAAAACAATGTGGTTGCCTGGGGCTGATGGGATTTGGAGCCCAAAACAGCCATATTGCTTAAGGTTGGTGACACTTGCCATCCAAAATGGCCATGCTGACAGGGGCTGATGGGAGTTCTGGTCCAAAACATCTAGAGGGCACCAAATTGGCAAAGGATGCCCTTATTGATCATTGGAACTTCTTTTTTGCTCTTCTGATTCCTCATTTTTGTTCCCTTTCTGGGGTTGGTTAGCCAAACTGTGCTCTTCAAGCTAGAAAAAGGGGGCACGTTGTCATCATTGTCACTGCCAGAAGCATTGCTCTGTCTGTTCAGATCAGTCTCACGGTCATGCTGACGACATGGCTTCCATGCTGAGCTTTGCTCACCTTTCCCCCTGGCGCTTGTGCCCCTGTCCAGCCGCCTCCTGCAACAGAGAAAGTATCCTCCCTGTGGTGATCAAGGTGGAGTTTCCACAAGCTCATGGGGAGAAGGCTGGCGGTTTTCTTTACCTACTTGCACCCCAGCCAAGCACAAATGGAGCCTGCTTTTGGAGTCTTGCGTTCGTTCACCTTGGTTGAGAAGGACACTGAGCCAGTGAGCCAGGCAGAGGGCGAGGAAGGACAATGCCAGAGCGTTGATGAATGGGTTAGTGAGCAGGGAGGGAGGGAGACCATCCAGCCTCACCAAGGTCATCTTCACTCCAGGGTTGGGCAAAGCATCTGAAAAGCCGCAGTGCTCAATTCTCTTAAACTAACAGGTGACTAATTCTCTTCAGTCTCTGAAGTCAACAGCATTGCGGCCAGCTGGTGGTTGCACCCCCAGGCCTAGAAGCTGCAATTCCAGAAATGTTGAGACCAGCTTGGGGGGTTCAGTTGGTGGTGTCTTAAGTTCATGCTCCCATGTCTTGCAACACAAACATATCGTATGCATGATGCAAAACAAGCACCGTTTTTTCTTCCTGTTCTCTGGCTAGCAGTAAGTCATGGGAGATGTTGTTACTAAGGCACCCGATTAATGCATTAGAGACTCGGGTGCACTAGGAAACTGCATTTTGAAGTTCCTTTGGCACCCGTTACACTGCTGTTGCTGTGTTCATGGCACAAGAAGAGAGGGAGACTTCCAGCAAAATGGTACATGAAAAGAGGGCAACTGGACAAGATTCAGGAGATCACAGGAGTTTGGGGGAGGCATTCCAACTTCGTTGTACTCCCAGTCATGTCACAGAGAGCATAAAGGGATCCAAATCCCCAAATTTAACTGGGGAACAGGGTGTTGTTTTCTGGTATTTTACAAAGTCTCTTGGTTTTCCATACTGGATTCCAAATTGATATGGGGTGGTTTGACTATTGCCATTTGTGAGGGATTTTGAACATGCTCAGAGGGTCTCTGTTGGACTTGATTCCTTCACTCTTTATAGAGGCACTTGCTAGTTTGCAAAGCTCTTTTCAAATTCTACCCGTCCTGGTAGTTTTCTCGGATATTCAGGCATCATAAGAAGAGCCTGGCTGCTGCATCAGGCCAAGGGCTCATCCAGTCCTATGCTCTTCTCACAGTGGGCAGCCAAGTGTCCTAAGGGAAGCCCACAAGCAGAATCTGAGCTCAAAAGCAGCAACTCTCCGCACCATCCGATATTCAGAGCAATACTGTATCTGATAGTGAAAGCAGAGTATCATTCCTTCTTTTAGAGTTTGAGACTCACACATTTGAGGTCAAGTGCTGTTATTTGAAGCAGGATCTGGGGCTGGCGCTCCCTGGGGAAGTGAGGCTCAGATTAGTCGCCAGATGGAATAAACGGCAAGGAGTCCTCCTCTGACGCTAAGCGTGTGGAATGAGATGTCGGGGACTGTGTTTAAAAAAAAAGATTATAATTTTTTTTGCTCTAGATCATGAAAATTAGTCGTGTGTGTGTGTGATTTGCTTCCACAATTTCGAGGGTTTTTTTCTGGCATGGAAGAGGGACGGGAGTGGGCAAGATTGAAGAGAGGGAAGCAAAACAATTTTCGTTTTGTGCCTCTGGGACTCATCTCTCCTAGTCTGAAATGGGTACTGTGACTGATCTCCCAGGTGCCAGCAGCTGTGGATAAAGGACCGTAGAGACTAGTGTGCAAATCCTGATGTTGTCATGGCAAGGTCCCAGAGCAAGCCACGGTATATACTTGTCCTGCACTATTAAGTATTTTAACAGTCATTCTTTCTCCTGAGAACTGTAGTGGCTGTGTAGATAGACAGTGTGGGGTAGTGGTTAAAGCTACCTCCCCCAACCTGATCCCCTCCAGATCTTTTGAACAATGGCTGTCATCAGTCCGAGTCAGTGCTGAGCAGGGCTGATGGTGTTTGTAGTCCAAAGCATTTGGAGGGCACCAGGTTGGCAAAGGCTGTGATGGAGTGACGTAGGATCTAGCCATGATTCTCACGTGGTGATGTTGGGTCAGTCATCATCTTTCAGCCCAATCCGCTCCACAGGGTTGTTGTTGCTGGTCATGGGAGCCATACATGGTGCTCTGAGGTCATATAATCATAGAACTGTAGAGCTGGAAGGGACGCCAAGGGTTATCTAGTCCAACCCCCTGCAATGCAGGAATCTCAACTAGATTATACAGTACATGACAGATGGCCACCCAATGTCTGCTTCAAAACCTCCAAGGAAGGAGAGTCTGCCACCTCCCAAGGGAAACCGTTCCACTATTGAACAGCTCATACTGTCACAAAGTTCTTCTTGTAACTTGAATCCATTGGTTGGGGTCCTAGCCTCCAGAGCATGAGAAAACAAGTTTGCTCTATCCCAGGGGTCAGCAAACTTTTTCAGCAGGGGGCTAGTCCACTCCTCCTCAGACCTTGTGGGGGGCCAGACTATATTTTGGAAAAATAATAATGAACCAATTCCTGTGCCCCACAAAGTAACCCAGAGATGCATTTTAAATAAAAGCACACATTCTACTCATGTAAAAACACGCTGATTCTCAGATTGTCCGCGGGCCGGATTAAGAAGGCAATTGGGCTGAATCTGGCCTCCGGGCCTTAGTTTGCCTACCCATGCTCTATCCTCCATGCGGCAGCCCTTTAGATGTTTGAAGATGGCTATCATATCTCCTATCGGTCTCCTCTTTACCTCTGAGAAGATGTGAGATGCAAATTAAACATTTCCCTCCTGTGATGATGTCGCCTCTGAGCATCCACGCCAAAGTAAATTCTCAGAATTATTTGAGCAGAGAAAGCTATGCTCGTTAAACTGGTGCCAAAACTGGTGCAGATGTGCCCCATTGGCCAGCATGTTGAGGGATTTTGACTAGCATGGTGTTTAAGAAGAAGTACCAACAAGGTGGTACTGATGACATCTTTGGTCCTGCAAAGAACCAAAGTAGAATGGAAGATTTCTGCAAGCTGCAGTCCACTGCACCTAGTGATAAATCAGATCTATTACATGATCTGTATTTGTGGCTGAATTCTGATGCTGTTTTGTTTTGTTTTGTTTTGTTTTGTTTTGTTTTGTTTTGTTTTGTTTTGATTGACACACTGTATTTTTAGTGTTATTTGTATTGATGTATGTTGTCGTTCACTGCTTTGGGAGCCTTGGGTTAAAAAGCAGTACATAAATAAACCATACCCAAACCATAGCCATTGCCTCTGGGCTGAATAGAATGGGAAAGTGGGTGGCCTACCTCGCAGGGTTGCGAAGGAGTGCCCTGTACTGACTACCTTCTCCTGAACACGCCTATTTCGCAGCTAATGCAGATGGACAAATCTTTGTCTTGCCTCATCCTGTTCTTGCCAGGGGTCTTTCTGAGCACTTAACTGGGCTCCCATGTAGGCTGTGACATCCCTGAGAAGCTGGGTGGAGGGCAATGCAAGCTCCCTTCCTAGCTGCAAAACCTTTTACCGTTGTGTTGGTGATGCAAGCCTGCTAATGTCATTTATTTATTTAAAATTGTCAGCAAAGGAACCACTTAGCTGCATATGCCCTTGGCAGAACTTCAGAAAGTATCCGCCAGCGAACCAGAGCAGAATGGCACACACTGTTGCGAGCGATTAGGTATTTATAATTCACAGGGAAGGAGGCACAAAGCATCTAGCCGGCTATGGAACTAAGAGAGCCACAAGAAATCCAAAAAGCCCTTTTTATTTGCACTTTGAGCTCATCCTGTTCCTTAAACTGGGGGCAAGTGGCACACAGTAAAAAAATGCCAGCTTAAAAACAAATCATGCATCCGAGTTTTTGAGAATGGAAAAAGTCTTTGCTAATGTTGTTGGATCTGTTGGCATCTCTCTAGCAATTATTGATAAGTCCAACAGGCTGCAGTTCTCAGAGCTGAAATGTTGAGCCACCCGTTGCTCCACATTTTCTGGTCAAAATTGCTGATTTGTGGTTTCTAAAACGTGTGAGTTAGGTCAGTTGTAGTTTAACCAGCATGCTGGATATGACATCCCATTTTGTTGCACTCAGTGTTTTTAGGTTATATCACAGAATCATAGAGTTGGAACCCTTCAAGGGTCATCTAGTCCAAGCCCCTGCGATGCAAGAATCTCAACTGAAACATCCATGAGAGATGGCCACCCAACATCTGCTTAAAAACCTCCAAGGAAGGAGAGTCCACCACCTCCCAAGGGAGACCATTCCACTGCCAAATAGCTCTCACTGTCAGAAAGTTCCTCCCCTTTGCAGCAGCAGAAAACAAGCTTGCTCCGTCTTCCATATGACAGCCTTTCAGATATTTGAAGATAAATGTCATATCTCCTTTCAGCCTCCTCTTTTCTAAGCTAAACATACTGTACCCATCTCCTTCAAGCGTTCTTCGTAAGGCTTGGTTTCCAGGCCCTTGATCATCTTGGTTGCCTTCCTCTACACATTGCTGAAATGTTTTGCCACATTAATGAAAAATTACTCTGTTTTGTTAATCACAGTAACGTAAGAAATTTCACAGGTTAACAAAGGGTTTCAGGGTCAGCATGCACAAAGTGCTGTTTATATACTGGAACCCTCAGCCCAGGGATTTGACTGCTGGTCAGCTTGGGCTGGTGGAAGATGCAGTCCAAAACATCTGGGGGGAACCTAGATGGCGAAGGCTGCTGTACATCAATTTCCAAACAGGGGCTTGAGGCAGCCAAAGGACACTCTTTTACAGGAAGGAGTGATCCACTCTGGCTTTTCTGTGGTCCCTTTTAGAAATCATGCCATTGATGTTGCGGCATCAGAATTCAGACTCAGGACCCAAGACCTATCCAGGGAGTGAGAAAGAGAAATGGCCCCTGAAGACTCAGTTACATTGAGCTTAAAAGGTGTGCATGCTTTCAAGTCTCGTTTGACCTTTTTAGACAAATTGCATTTTAAGATGAGTATTTGCGCTGGCTAGACTCCAGCAGTTACGGACTGCTGCTTCAGAGGGGAGGTGAAAGAAACTTCCTTACAGCCCAACTGCATGCATTTGTGAGTGTGGAGAAGCTCAGGATCTGAACCAGTGTGAATCGCCCCAACTTTCTGGCCTCCAGGTGTTGTGTGCTACAATTCTCACTAAGCCCCAGCTAGCATGGCCATGGCAACTGAGGCTGATGGTGAGGTTGTGGTCCAAAACATTTGGAAGGCACCAGGATGGGAAGTTTGCTCCTCTGCTGCTGCCTCCCTCTTCTTCTTCTCCTTCTCCTTATTTCACAACATCTCACATCCATCTTTGTATATATGCCTCTTCACGTCCTCTCCCTCGTTCTTTGTTGTTTGCTTCTTTCATCTACATAAGCCCTGCTGTTGGTTTTAGATCATCCACCCATTGCATAGGTGGCCATCCCCTTGGTCTTTTGAAATCGTAGGGTCTCTGTACTAACGCTGCTTTACTCCATCGCCCTCGGTTGCCTCTTGCCACATGTCTTGCACGTGTCCATTTTAACTTTGCAGCCTTTCCCGCCGCATCTGCAATTTTCATTTTTTGTTGTATCCAATTATTAGCTTCGCTATGTTTCAGTGATCTTCCTAGCATTGCACGTTCTGTGGCATACTGTGCTGTTCTTAAGCTGTTTGTGTTTCTCTGTGTCATGGACCAGTTCTCCGTTCCATAAGACATCACAGGTAATCTGCACATATCGAACACTTTAAAAGGTTGCTCTTAGCCTTTTAAAGATCCATCTGCGTTAGGAGCCAGGAGCAAGTTTTGTCAGCCCTGCCACACAAGGGATTCCTGCACCTGTGTATGTGTCAGATGTGATTTGTGGAGCAGCAGGAAGGAACACAGAGACACCCGTCAATCGCTATCAGTTATGATGGCTAAATGGACCCTCCATGTCTGGGGGCAGTTTGCCGCTGATCGCCAATGGGAGGGTCGTGTTATGAGTCCCAAGACCTCGTGCAGGGTTGGTCAGTCCAGGATGCAAGGCATTGGAGGAATAGAATAGAATAGAATTTTATTACTACGGTCACAGACCAGTTCCTTCTCACTTACAATATCAGGAAAATCATAAAACACAACAGGAATACACTGAATTACAATTGGATATAACAGAGACAATTCAGATATAGCGGCAGATATAGCGGCAGTTAAAAAAATACATTAAATCTTGATCACTAAAATATAACCTAAAATTATCATTTAAAACCTTAATCATTTCGGTAGTACAGCTTGTTCCCTAAGTTTTATGGCAGTCACACAGAATTTGGCCACCCTTAGCGTGATCTCTAGATCCTTTTGCTCTACCAGGAGTTTTAGACATTGAAGTTCGGACCCATCAGGAGATTTTTGTATAACAGGAGTGGGGCATTGGAGGAGTTGGCTGTTGATGACCCAGAGGGACAGGCCTAGTCAGGATCTCAAGAGATCAGGGAGACTCCAGGGAAGGAAGTTGCGGGTGAGGAGTCAGATCCCGGGGAGGGTCAGAGTGGGGTTCTGCTTCAGCCTCCCATCCCATCTCCTGACACATTGCCCCAGCATCTCCTTCACTCCCCAGCCTCGCCTTCTGTCACAGCTTCAGCTTCTGAGGCTGTTTGCAGCCCATCCTCTCAGGAGAACCTTACTGTGCAGCCTGGGGCAGAGCTGTTGCTGATGGCCTCCTCCATCACCTGGGTCAGAGAAGCCAGCACAGGTGCAAACAGACAGCACAAGCTCAGCCCACCAGAAGGAGTTCTTGTTTGCTTGCCCAATACAAAGGACGGTCCCGCTTGCAACTCTGAAGCTTTGCCCGCCCCATATGACTCAAGGGGGCATATCGCTTGATGGATCAACATCCTAGCATGCTTAGCCTTGCAGAGCACCTGTTGTGTCTTTTGTTTTTTAATTGCATTAGCATAAAATCAAAAACACAAAAGCATCATCAAACTTACAGTGCATAGGAGCAGTACAGAGCTTGTAGAAAAATAAAATGTAGAAAAACACACCAGTAAGGCTAGATTTTGTGATCTGGTGGGGGAAGAGAGTTTTGTATATCTGTATTTGACACATATGAAATGAAATCCCACCAAACGGCATTAGAAATGTTCCAGGTTTCCTTTACCCTTAGACACACGTAATTTGTGAGTTATTTTTCTCTGCAGTAATCAGAGTCTGCATATTGTTGTACCACAACAAGAAGCTTAGCCATGCATAGACCTTGATGTGACTTTGGACCCTAATCTTCCTGTGTACCATACTGATTTGAGCATTAAAGGTTTTAGCAGAAACTGGGATCTGAGTTCAAATTCTTCCACCTCCCCTGAGAGGCAGGGCTGGTGGAGGCAACAGTGGGGAGGCACCTGGTGGCTCCTAGTTGGGAAACAGAATCTGGGACAACCAAGCCTTTGGCCTTCATCCTGCAGGGACCTGCTTGCATTCTTTTCAGCAATCTCTAGACCTGTCAGGAACTCGGCTGCCTGGCCTTAAGGAACAGGTTGCTGGAAGCTGCCTCTCTCATTGAGCCACCGAGCCATCAAGTCGGCCGGGGCTCTCCGCATGTCCTTGGTGTATAGCACAGAGATATATGATGGGCTCTGACATTTATCCCCGCCTGGCAGGCAAGCATCGTTTGTTCACCGCTCTGGAGTTATTGGCTGCCATGTAACTGCTCCCAGGCGACTCACCCTCCCGGTAGACAGTCAAAGGAGTTCCCCTCCTCACCTAGTCTGGGCAGAGTTCAGTGGCAGGCCTGGATCCAGATGTCCAGCTTAACCTGGGGCAGAAGCAGGCTTTGATGTGTTTCTTTACGAAACATAAAGATCCAGGGTTCTTTAATAACTTTAGAAGAGCCCTGCTGGATCAGGCCAAAGGCCTACCTAGTCCAACATCCTCTTCTCACAGTGGCCAAACAGAAGCCTGTGGGAAACCCACAAACAGGTCCCAAGCACAAGAGCCCTTTCCCCTCCTGTGGCTTCCAGCAGTTGGTATTCAGAAGCATAACATTACTGTCTCTGACTGTGGAGGCAGAGCGTAGCCATCATAGCTAGTAGACTTCAGTTGCCTTCTCCATCAATTTGCCCAATCCTCTTTTATTTTTTATTTTATTTTATTTTTTATTTTTTTATTTTATTCGAGTTCGGGATTTTTACATACATATATTATCTCCTTCCAATTTTTAAATTTCCCATACAATTTTTTCCTTTCCCTCCCTCCCCCCCCCCCAGCACCCATTGGAAGGGTTCAAACAATTATCCTCAGCCATGGGCATAGCGTCTTTAGTTTCCACCAAATGTCTTTTGTTCCAGTAGTTTTTATCCAGCCTTCCAAGTCAGTGGCCATCACTGCCTCCTGTGGGTGAGAGTTCCATCGTTTATGTGCTTCATGAAAAAGGACTTTATTTTATCTGTCCTGAATCATTTTAGCAAATAATTTGACTGTTGCTGTTGCTATTTTTACAAGGTGCTTTTAAATGGCACCAAGAACCCAGCAATGTGATATGCACTCCCAAACATGCTAAAGAGGGGGGGGGGGGGGACTAATATGAAAAACACTCCCCAAGTGATACGCTCCAGATTTTTGTTGGACTCCAACTCCCATCTGCCTTAGCCAGCAAGGGTGATGGTCAGGCATGAGGGGAACTGGAGTCCAAGGAGTTCTAGCGGGCACCATGTCGGCAGACCTTGATGTAAATTAGAGAGAAATGTTTTCCTTTATTGCGCTATGATTAAAATTGTAAGAAAGTTGAAACCATTCTGTACCTCTTTTCAGATAGGTTCAGGTCTTCTATGCCCTTCATCTGCAACACAAAGGTACATGCTTTTCCTCACTTAGGTTCCATCATTTCCCCATCATTTCCCCCCTCTATTGTTCAGAGGAGCCTCCCAATTCAGAAACAGTCTATTCTTTGAGCGCCAGTTGCTGGGGAGTGAGCAGATGGCCTTGGGATCCTGCTTTTTGTCTTCTGTGCCTCCATTTCCTTGGCCATGGTTGGAAAGAAGGTGGACCTTAGACCACCAGGGGTCTTCTTTGGTCCGTAGGGTGTGCCCTAGGGTTCTGGCACTTAGCCCTTTCCTCCAGGCAACAGGGCCTTCCTCCCTTGAGCCTGAGTGGCCCTTTAAGACCTGGGAAAGGAGCCACCTTCTAATGGAGGCAGTCCCTAAAAGCTTCTCTGGCTGCCTCGGCGCAGATGCGCTTGAGTGCTGGAGAGTCCTTGCATCTCCGGGGTGATGATTAATTTAAACAGACAAGGAGGGTTCCTTGCGCTTTTGCCTGCTTCTCCTGTTCCAGAGTGCAGCGTGTAGCCTTCTGCCTGAGTGGCTTTTCTTAGCTGAGATTATGTCAGGCGGAGAAAGAGGAAGATTCAGCCAGCAGAAGGAGACAAATCTCAGAGACATGTAAGGAGAGGGCACTGCCTTAGAAGATTTCTTCTGTTGCATGTGACACAATTCTGGCACTGGGGAGAAAGCGGGATGCAAAGACGAGGCAGGATTCAAAGAGACACAACAGCAAACAACCCTTGGAAGGGGGCTGGGGAAAATGGAGCTTAGTTGGGATAAACAGGAAGAGGCCCAAAGCAGCCCTCACCAAACTGGTTCTTTCCACATGCTTTGGAGTGTAACTCCCATTAGTCCCAGCATCATGTGGCTGATGGGAGTTGTAGTTCACAGCATCTGAAGGGTACCAGGTTGGGGAATGCTGCTATAGCAACATGACATGTTCGCACTAGAACTGGGATGAGCCAGAGAGATAATTTAGCCCAGTGTTCTCCAACCTGCAGCCCTCTGACTGTTTTGGGACTACAACTCCCATAAGCCCCAGCTAGCATAGCCATAACTGGCAAGGGCTGATGGGAACTGGAGACCTCATCTGGAAAATACCCAATATGTGATCACACAGTTTAGTTCCACTGGGGACTGTTGTGGAATTTCAGAAATTGAGAAATTGCCCGGAGGATGATGTTTTCCTCCCTCCTTCATAAAACTCGGGGGGGGGGGGGCAGATGGAAGCATGTGTTGGGTGTCATCTAGTAAGACTAATGTGGAAGCAGATTCAATATAGTTAACACATTATTATGGAATTTGCTTTCTGCCCACCAGGAAAAAAAAAGATTTTGCTAGGGGTTGAGAGGCATATTCATGGAAGAGAAGGCATCTATCAACACCTTTTTGGCAATGGCAGCTAAAGGAGAACCTCCAAGCACAGCAGTATATAAAAGAGCTTTATGTTCTCCCCAGAATAACACGGGCAAAAATAAACCTCAGAAACAGCCTTATCCTGTGTCACACCATTCATTCCAGTCACCTCACCTCAAAAAGGGTATTGTAGAGTTGGAAAAGATTCAGAAAAGGACAACCAAAATGAACAAGGGGGCGGAGAGACTCCTCTATGAAGAAAGGTGGCAGCATTTGGGACTCGTTGGTTTATAGAGAAAAAGCGAGTAAGAGGAAACATGAAAAGAGTTTATAAAATTGTGCAAAAAATGGAGAAAGTGGATAGAGAAAAGTTTTTTCTCCCTCTCCCATGACACTGGAACTTGTGGACATAACATCTATTGCAGCTGAATGTTGGAAGATTCAGAACAGGTAAAAGGAAGGACTTCTTCAGGTTGCACATAGTTAAACTATGGAACTCTCTCCCACAGGAGGCAATGATGGCCACCAGTTTGGATGGTTTGGAAAAAGGATTGAACAAATTCATGGAGGAGAATATCAATGGCTACTAGTCATGTTGGCTGTGATCTGCCTCCTTAGTCTGAGGCGGTAATGCCTCAGAAAACCTGTTGTTGGAAACAGCAGGCAGGAAGAGGGCTGTTGCGCTTAGATCCTGCTTGTGGGTTTCCCACCGGCACCTGGTTGGCCACTGTGGGAATGGGTTGCTGGACTAGATGGGCCATTGGCCTGATCCAGGAGGCTCTTCTGATGTCCTTACGTCCATCTAGCTTGTCATTCACTTGAGAGCCTTCAACTGGAGATTCTATCAGTCTCACAAAACATGCTGAACAAGCTCTAATACTTAAAGTCAGTTAATAACCTCTGCTTTCCTTCTCTCACCCTCCCCACTTCATTCTTTTGTCCATCTGGGTAAAGAACCATATATTGCCCCTGCTTTGCCCATGTACTATGTGAATGTGATTGTTCTGGCTGCAGGCCAGAATCTCTTGACTCTGCATATGCCTATCAAGTATTCAGGTAGCTCCTGCACTGTGATGAGAACGTGCCAAAGGGTCTGTCGCCAGGACCTTTCTAGGGTCACAACAGCCCTCCAGTGAGCCTTTCCCATGTCTGGCCAGCTGTCTCTCCCACGCCACGGCCTCCTCTGGCCAGCTTGCCATTCCCCCAAAATGCACACATGGACAACAATTCCTCTAGTCTTTTCTAATTTGATAGCCCAAGTTTTTTTTATGTCAACCAGAGAGTGGTAAGGAAAATTGACTTGGCTCTTTATTTCTACCCCGAAGATGAGGAAGAAGAAAAAACCCAGTGCTGGGTCTTGAGTGGCAGCCAAGCACCATTCATTGACCCAGCTGTGCCACTGCCTGCGGATCACAGGAAACCAAATAAAATCAGTGGGCAGGAGATATTTGCGCTTTTAATTATCGGAAGAGGTGACATCTGCCCCCATGGAAAGCAGTTTGGAAGCTCCTCCACCCCCAAACCAAAAGCTTCAATGCACAGCTGCTTCTTAAGGAGGATTCTCTGACACCCGGGATTGATGTGTTCTGCCATCTCCATTTGGCCCATCTCCATTTCAAAATGCAAATGAAATCCCACGTATAATAAAATGTGCATATGCTTAGACTTTGCGACATTGCCCCCTCCTTTTTTTTAGGCAGAAGGCGCTCCAAGGTGCAGGTGGAGAAAATGAAGAAATGCTATTGGGTAACAGAGAGAAGGCAGAACTTTTCAACACCTGCTTTGCCCCTGTCTTCACCCGAAAGGAAAGCGGTGCCTAACTTGGTGATAATAGTATAAACGATGCAAGGAGGGAGCTGCAGCCCAAAATAGAAAAAGAGGTTGTCATGGACCACCTAGCTACTTTAAATGAATTTGGCCTGATGGGCTGCACCCAAGGATATTAAAGAAGCATGTGGATGTAATTTCAGAGTCTCTGTCTGTACTATTTGATAATTCTTGGAGAACAAGTGAGCTTTCTGCAGACTGGAGGCGGACAACTGTTGTCCCCATCTTCAAAAAGGGGTGAAAAGAAGATTCAGGTAACTACTGACCAGTCAGCTTGCCATTGATACCAGGAAAGGTCCTAAAACATTTAATTAAACAATCAGTCTGTAAACACTTAGAAAAGGATGTTGTGATTACTAAAACCCAGTATGGGTTTCTCAAAAACAAATCACGCCAGAGAAATCTCATTTCTTTGATCGAGTTACGAGTTTGGTAGATTGGGGGAATGCTGTGGACGTAGTGTATCTTGATTTCAGTAAGGCTTTGACAAAGTCCTCCATGATGTTCTTGTGGAGAAGTTGATAAAATGTGGGCTGGATGAGGTAACGGTTAAGTGGATTTGTAGCTGGTTGACTGAATGAACCCAAAGAGTGCTCATTAATGGTTCTTCATTATCCTGGAAAAAAGTGGTTTAGTGTGGTGCTGCAGGGTTCTGTCCTGGGCCCACTGGTGTTCAACATCTTTATAAACGAATTGGATGAAGGAATTAAGGTGATATTTATGAAATTCGCAGATGACATCAAACTGGGAGGGGTAGCTAATGCTGCAGAAGATATAATCAAGATTCAGAATGCCCTTAAGAGATTGGAGACCTGAGCCCAAACTAAAAAAATGAATTTCAATAGGGACAAATGTAAGGTTCTGCATTTAGGCAGGGGGTTGGACTAGATGACCCTTGGGTTCCCTTCCAACTCTACAATCGATGATTCTATTATTCTAGATGGGGCAAAGTGGCCTTGGGCAAACCCTTCCACAATGAGAAGCTCTCTGTCTTCACGAGACAGAAGACCCTCTTAATCCTAATCTGCCACGGAGCCCCATTAGAGAGAATTTGTAAGCAAAACTCGGGTCCTGCTCCAGTTTGCACGACTGATTTATTGGCTTCATTAGTCGGAGGGGAAGGATCGAGGTTGCCGGGGTGTGATTTATTCTGGCTGCCAGCGAGGCCATTTACCAGTCTCCTGATTTCCTCTGATAACAAATTCCCCCTTCTGTTTAAATAAGAAAAGGGGGGAGAGACAGAGAGATCCAGAAAGATGTTTTGGTTCCTGCACAGCCTCTGGAGAGACATAACTCTCACATTTTTCATGACACGCCTCTTGGGTTGAATCTCAATCAGAGCAGCGCGGGGCTCAGGGCTCAGCTTCCTGAACCTGTCAACCTGGTGAGAATGAAGCAGCAGAGTTCAGAGATTGTCTTGATTGCTTTTTTCTTCATAAGGCCAATTAAGTATCACAGAATATAGCATTCACCCTTTTTGCTGTTGCATCTTTTGATTGGTGTTAATGGTATGTCAGGCGCTGTACGGGTGACCCAGTGCAGAGTAGAACAGAGATTTTCAAACTATTCTAATTCAACCTTTTGCTAGCCGGTGTCCTCTAGATGTTTGGACTCCTATCAACCCCCAGCCAGCATGGCTGTTTTGGACTCCAACTCCCATCAGCCCCAGCCAGCACAGCCATTGTTTACTCCAACTCAGCTGGGGTTGATGGGAATTGGAGTCCCACCACCATTGGAGGTTGCTGGGTTGTAGCAGTACTGTACTCAGAGATGGGAACAATTGACATAGGCCCTAACCACTGCCAAACATATCTGCGTGGAAAGTATTCCTTGAAGGCAGATAGCTTTAGAAACCCTGCTGATGTCCTTGATGGATAGGAGAGTCCTGGGTTCCAATCTCTGCTTGGCAATATAGGCAGCTGAGTGACCAGCTAGCCACTGTCTCTCAGCCTAACACACCTCACAGGATTGCCGCAACAATAAAATTGGAAAATGCCTACATGTACAGTGGTGCCCCGCAAGACGAATGCCTCACTAGACGAAAAACGCGCAAGACGAAAGGGTTTTTCGTTTCTTGAGTTGCTTCGCAAGACGAATTTCCCTATGGGCTTGCTTCGCAAGACGAAAACGTCTTGCGGGTTTGCTTCCTTTTTCTTAAAGCCGTTAATACCCGGGGAATCTGCGCTCCGCAAGACGAAAAAATCGCAAGACGAAGCAACTCGCGGAACGAATTAATTTCGTCTTGCGAGGCACCACTGTACCTGATGGGTTACAAAAACTATCAACCAGTCTATAAGCTTAGGGTCCATTTTGCTTTGTCTTACAACACACACACACACACGTGACTCACTTTCTGCCATGAGGGATTTGTGGGCAACATAGTCCTACTGAGAACCAAGTAAGAATGTCAGAGAATTCCAGTGAAAAAGAGAGCGATTAAAATTGCCAATGTTCGCTTATTAGTCCTGTCTCCAGAACGGACATTAATTCAGCAAATAGAAATGATAAGAACTATATTATTCACGCTGCAAAGAGTATATGATGATGCATAATTGATTGTTTGTTTGTTTTAATTTGCATCATGGTTCCTTTGCATTGAAGTGAATGCTGTGGAATAATGTAATTAATTGCATAATTTATTTACTTAATGTTTTGCCATGACGAACAGTGAAACGTATAAAATAGTTTTTGTTGGAACCTTTTCATTCTCTTCAAATGATAGCAAAATGGAAACATTGCTCCATTAGGCGAATAGGGGGCACCAAAGCCATCCAGGGGGAGACAGTGTTCAGAGATGGACTTGTTACTGGCTTCCCCACTGAAGTAGAACTTGCTTTCTGAGAGCCAGTGTGGTGTAGTGGTTAAGAGCGGTGGACTCCTAATCTGGGGAACCGGGTTCGCATCTCCACTCCTCCACATGCAGCTGCTGGGTGACCTTGGGCCAGTCACACTTCTCTGAAGTCTCTCAGCCCCACTCACCTCACAGAGTGTTTGTTGTGGGGCAGGAAGGGAAAGGAGAATGTTAGCCGCTTTGAGACTCCTTCGGGTAGTGATAAAGCGGGATATCAAATCCAAACTCTTCTTCTTCCTCTTCTTCTCTTTCTCTAGGAATTCGCCAGAGTTCAGGCCTGAGCATTTCCTGGAACACCTGGTTTAGGTTCAGCTTCTCGTAAATCATGTTGCCTACCACCCTGAGGACTAGAAGCTTACTTGATTTCTTTTTTAAAAAATAAAGAAAGTGTGGACTTTCAGAACTGTATTCATGTATTTTGAGTAAAGACAGGTTCTGTTCTGTATGATTGCAGGCATGCAGAGTAAGCCAGTGTCCAGTCTTGTGCCCGAGTAGCCGTCTCCGTAAGAAGCAGTTCCCAGGGCCTGAATTTGAAAGTCCAGTGATGTTACACAAGCTGGCATGTTGTACGTTGCACTGCATGCCTCCGAAGGGCCTTGTCACATCAGCTTAAGCTTCTTGCTGACCAAAGTGCAGGAGGAGTGCTGCGAACAATGGAGATTGCATCCTCCTGAAGCACGTCTCTCTCTCCCTCCCTCTCTCTCTCTCTCTGTGTGTGTGTGTGTGAGAACAGCTATAAAACTCTGGACTTGTCTTCTCTGCCTCTCTCTCCCCTCTTCTGCTCCTGCTACTGCTGCCATCTTTCCATGCCAGGACCTTTTCCAGAAGGAAACTGGCAGCTTATTCTTCTGGGAATGGGAGGGTATTAGAAGAAGCAAAAACAAAAGCAATAAGTAATATTAATGTAAGATTAATACTTTTGAAATGCTGTCCCCAGGGAGGCTCGCCTGACACCATCATTATATATCTTTAGGCACCAGGCAAAAACTCCTCTGTAACCAGATCTTTGGCCTCTAACTATCTGTGGCCTTTCAGAAGGGAGTGGGATATTTTTAATGTATTCCTGCCCCCTGGTTTTAATATATATATATATTGTGAGAGGGGGGCAGAGAGGGGGATGTATAAGCTAAACAAGCTATAGTTTAGGGCCCCAAGGGGGCCCCCAAAAAAATTAAATGGAAAAAAACTGGATGTACATTTCCAAAATATAAGATAAAAAACAAATGAAATAAAACCTACATACAGCAACAGTGTTTTGTGTTGTGTAGGCTCCTATGATGTAAGTAATGGGCCCTGCCTTCTCCCTAAAATTGTATTTCGGTCCAACAATTACTTTGATAAAATACATCTTTTGTAAAGTGAAAATGGCTTTAGATACTTACTAGGTCCATAAATTATCATATAGCATATATTCAACACAAAAAAGCGACCATTGGTTGTTGACAAAGGACAGCTGAACGTATAAAGGGCCCCATTACCCTCAGTAGCTTAGGGCCTCATCAAACCTAAATCCGGCCCCCGGGGGGGGGGCGTTGTCTTGTGCAAGTTAAAGCGACTAACAAATTAAATTTAGGAGAAGAAGATGGCTTTAAAAGAGGATTAGACAAATTCAAGGAGAGAGGACTCATAATGGCTACTAGTCATGATGGCTCGGCTCTGCCTCAACAGCTGGAAGCAGCAATGCTTCTGAAATCTACTTGCTGGAAGACACAGGAGTCGCTCTTGTGCTTGAATCCTGCCTGTGGGTTTCCCATTGGGGCATCTGGTTGGTCATTGTGAGAACAGGATGCTGGGCTAGGCCTCATCCAGCAAGGCTATTCTTACATTCTTACGTTCTTCAGTTTTCTGTTTTCTTTGTACTTTTGATTCCAGAGTAGTACTTTTTACATTAATAATAAGGCCTGTAGCTCAGGGGCAGAGCACCCCCTTTGCACAAGAACATAAGGAGGGCCTGCAGGGTGAGGCCCAAAGGGCATCTAGCCCAGCCTTCAGTTCTCATAGTAGCTGGCCAGATACCTATGGGAAACCCCGCAAGCAGGATCTGAGCTCAAGAGGCCTGTTCCCTCCTGTGGATCCTGGCAACTGATATTCAGGAGCATTGCTGCTTCCAGCTGTCAAGGCAGAGTGCAGCCAGCATGACTAGTAGGCATTGATAGTTCTCTCATCCATGAATTTGTCTAGTCCTCTTCTACAGGCACCCGTGTCGGTGGCCATCGCTGCCTCCCCCAGGGGCCAGTTCCTTAGGGAAGGGAAGTGGGTGGGTATTAGTAGAATAAAAAATAAAACTGATTCGCAGTCGACTAGATGAGGCTACTGCCAAGCTGGGGATGTGATCCAGCTCCTCAAGCAATCTCTCCATACCCAGTTTTGGAGATGGTAGCCAAAAAGCAGGTGGCAGGGGGTTAAAGTGGACCCTTTGGCTGGGGATGCAGATTGTCCTCTCCCTGTTTATGAGATTGGTCACTTATTGAGTGGGGAGAATATGATCACCCCACTTTCCTCAGTAGATTTACCTGGAGAAAGCCTGGGTGGATTGGAGAGCGAGTGTGTTTAAAGGTGTTAAGTTGCTTAAAAGGAAGAGATGTAGCTCAGTGGTTAGAGCACCTGCTTTACACACAGAAACTCCCAGGCTCAATTCTTGGCAGCATCTTCAGGTAGGGAAGAAAGAGATTCCCTCTCTGGAGTCCTAGAGAGTTGCTGCCAGTCAGTGTAGGAAACACTGAGCTGGATGGACCAGTGGTCTGACTCTTTGAAATGCAGCTTACTAACCCTAACACTTTGTGAGGCTGAAGGGGAATGTGTTGTCTTTCCTCCTTGGTATTGTGTTAAAACACCTGAATGCTCCAGACCAGCAAACTGCTAAAACTTCTGCTTTTATAGAGGTTGGCACACTTGCTGATGATCAGTTAAGCAAGGACATTTGATTAGCATCCCCTGTCTGCTACTTAACCTCTTAATTCCTATGGAAGCAGTAAGGGTGTACTTAGTTTTTCCACACATGATTTCTCCATCTTGGCTTTGTTTCTGTTAATTAAATCATGAGACAGATGTCATGTGTTGTTGCATTTCCCTAATTTCAAGACCTGCTAAGGAACAAATGATTGCTATTATGTCCTGATATGTAAAACCACATAATCCAAAGGGGGTGCACTTTCTTTTTCCCAAGACTGTATGTTGTAGGTACTTCTCGTCTGTGTGTTATTCCATTTGTATATTTACAAAATCACACCATGCAGTATAAAAAGTATCTTCCCCGCCCCCTCTCTCATTGCTACCTTCCAGTTTTTGCAATGGCTTTTCCATTATGGGCTGTTTGCCAGTGTATGTTTTACCGGTGATCAATATTCATTAATTGCAAGGTTTTCCAAGTTCTAGCGATTACTATTCTAGCTGCTGTTAATAAATGTGTTATTAATGCCTTACTTCTCAATTGGTTCATATTTGAAGTATATTTCCCAATAATCCCAGCATTTTAGCTTTGTTTATAAAGCTAAAATGCTGGGGTTATTGGGATTGTCTGAGCTGTAATATTAAGATATCTCTTTTGAAACTTTAAAGGGAAGAACTTTGGGGGCCTGTAATGCTCACCTCATATTTCAGAGGAGCATTTCTAGCTGCTACAATTCATATCTTTGAGCTAGGAAATTCAGCATCAAAATCATGACTAAATCTAAGAATAACCGCAGATGTGGAAGCCTGCAGTAAACTAGTATGCATTCAATCAATCATCATTCAAACGCTATGTGTTACTTCCCAGGGAGACTCTTGACCTTGTGGACCTCTCCTCTTCTAGGTTTTCCGGAGTGGCGAGGGCATGGGGATCCGACTGGACAGTGCCTCTGCCTTTCAGGGGGCCATCATCTCACCACACTACGACTCCCTCCTGGTGAAAGTCATTGCTCACGGCAAAGACCACACCACGGCAGCTTCCAAGATGAGCCGCGCCCTGGCTGAGTTCCGGATCCGCGGGGTCAAGGTAGGAAAGGGCCTCCAGGCTCATGCGCTTTCGGATTTTGTTGTTTGCCAAGGCTGAGACTTGTGCTAGGGGCAGCTGACCTGTTGGTGTTTCTCCTTATAACATGTGCTTTTATTTATCCATTTGGGGCAGGGGATGTGTGTAAAGATTAATTTTGGCAGCCACTGTATAAATACTTCCTCTTCCATGTAGTTTGAGTGTCTGCACACTACAGATATAGATCAGTTTATGGCTGCATTACCATGCACTGATGGCTGAGAATAAGTCTCACTGAAGTCTCTGTGGCTTACTTCTGAATAGACATGCATCAATCGGATTCCTATGCCATTTAGTTTCCCTCGGAAAATACTGGGGGCTAGTTTTAGGAAAGACACTAAATATCCTCTGCATACTATAACTCCCAAGATTCTATGTGGTAAGTTACTACAATTTCACTAGTCTAAAAGCAATGGTAAGTGTGCATTGCATTGGGCTCTTCGGCTTGTTTTTACATTCTTCTTTTTATAAATATTTTTAATGCTGTTATAAACACACATTTTCTGATCTTTAACCAAATCATCAGTTCTTTGGGAGAGATTCCCTCCCTGAAATCCTAGATTGCTGCTGCAAGTCAGTGTGGACATTACTAAGCTGGGCGAACCAATGGACTGACTTGATGGATGGATGGATTATTTTGATTTCTATAACAATATATTTAAAAATATCTCTAAATGGTGTACAAAAAACTGAAGCAACAACAGGCAACTTAAACAAAATATTATAAAAACGTGTTACATTAATACAAAGTTATTAATATATATAAATCAATATCAATTCGTTTTCCTTCTGACACACTTCTCAGCTTCCGGGTTCTTACCCAGGGCCTAACATGCTCTCTTTTTTTTTTTTTTAATTATTTTTATTAATTTCCACAATAAAAATATATAACATATCACATTTTCAGCTTTAACAAATTTTCCAATTTTGGACTTCCCTCAACCTCTCTGACAATCATCCGAATTTGATTTTTAGGTACACAGTTCTTAACTTCACTATTGCCTTTCAAAAAACCTTTTAAAAACTTTTTCTTTTTTGCAATATCTCTTTGACTTTTACAGAGCTTCTTTAAATGCCACTAACGTTATTTCTCTATCACTTATGTCTTCCCAATAGTCCACCAACTTTCTCCAGTCCTCGATAAACTTTTGATCTCGTAGGTATCTGATCTTCCCTGTCAATTTGTCCAGTTCTGCATAGTCCATCAACTTTGCTCTCCACTCCTCTATTGTTGGTACTTGTTCTTGTTTCCAGTTCTGGGCCAGTAATATTCTCGCCGCTGTTACTGCATATTGGAAAAGTTTACAATCCTTTCTATTTATTTCATTTCTTATAATTCCTAAAAGAAAAGCCTCTGGTTTCTTAACAAATGTATATTTCAGCATTTTTTTCAGTTCATTATAAACCAACTCCCAGAAGCTCTTCACTTTTTTACATTCCCACCACATATGGTAAAAAGTGCCATCCTTTTCCTTACATTTCCAACATTTTTTACATATTTTATACATTTTTGCAAGTTTCACCGGTGTAATGTACCATCTATACATCATTTTCATTATATTCTCTTTTAATGCTGTACATGCAGTAAATTTCATATTTTCATTCCATAATTTAATCCAATCATCCATTTGTATATTATATCCAAAATCTTTGGCCCATTTTATCATAACCGATTTAACTTCCTCATCTTTTGTGTGCCATTCTAGCAGGATTTTGTACATTTTAGATAATATCTTAAATTCATTGTTTATTATCTCCATTTGAAATTTTGACTCTTTCTCCGCATATCCATATTCCTTAAAATCCTTCTTAAACATTTCATTTGTTTGTAAATAATGCAACCAGTCATATACATGCTCTTTTACCTCTTCATAAGGTTTCATTTTCCATCTCCCCCCTTCTTTAACAATTAACTCTCCATATGTAATCCAATTTTTCCTCATATTGATTTTTTTAACACTCATCACCTCTAGTGGGGACAACCAGAGAAGATTAGCAGGGCCTAACACGCTCTCAGCTCACCCACAAAATTTCACGACGATAAGAGTTCCTGGAAACAGCCGACATCACCCTAATCTCTCACTCTGGACATGGTTTTTATGGCAGGTCCAAGGTGGGTGGTACTTCCTCAGGCTGCCCACAGCTGTGCCCCATTCAGCTGCACTCTTCACACCCAGTTCCAGGTACAGCAGGTTTCTTGAGTTTCCCCGGGGGTCCAGAGGTTGGGAAAAGCCCCCCCCCCTCACTCACAGCTCTCTGCCCTCTCCTCCCCCTCCAGCTGCTAGTTGTCTATTCCGTTACGTTTACACCACCTTGGCTGTTCAAAACATTTTAAAATTCTAGCAAGGATTAAGTTAATCGTCCCCAGAGCCCTAAGACTCTATTCCTAAAATTGCATGTTAGCCAAAACTATATCTATCAGTGCTCACTGAAGTAGAAGCTGCCAGATAGTGTTCAATCGCACTTTCCCAGGTGTGTGAGAGTGGCAAAGTGACATCCTTGCTCTTCCACTTTAGCTTGAAAACCTTGCTCCTTTATCCGTGGCATCAATTGCCATGCTGGCCTTGACATTACATTGTGTATTGTTGGCCTCTGGAGTCCATTGAAAGTAGAAGCAGCAGCTGCTCTGTAGGCACCCATGTTTTCAAAGAGCATCCAGTCCCCATCCTGCGGATCTGGCAGCTTCCCGTGTTCCTTATGTATTAATGTAACATTTTTATATGTAACTCTGTATATTTGTAAAGTAGTTGTTAACTTGCCTGTTGTTGCTTTAGTTTCACGTACACCGCTTCGAGATATTTTTCATATATTAAGTGGCACAGAAGTGGCCTAAATGAAGAAATAAATTGACGACTCAAGGCGCAGGAAGAGAGACAAGAAAGAGTAGCGCAGTTGAGGAGGCAGGATTTTGAATTTCGGCATCTCAGATCAAAGGCTTGTTTTGCTGAGCCTTGGTTGTTACAGAGGATGCTGCATCCACCTGCTGCCCTTCTGATGATTTAGACGACGACTCCTGCAGCCATGCTGGCTGAGGCTGGACATCCAGAGGATGCCAGGTTGGCAAAGGCGCCTTCAGCTTGTTCAGAGTCTGCCAACCCGCAGTATCGCTGCCCTTGTTAAGACCTCCCCTTCCCCTGACCTCCTTCACTCCACAGGGGGACAAAGCAACCAGACGATCCCCTCCTCTGGGCTAGTATCGGATGATATCGGCAGGGCTGGTTCCCTTGCAGTGATGCCATACGGTGCCTCAGTGCCAGGGGAGGACCAGCCGCCTGCCATATGCTTGTCTGCGCTGGGAGGTGTTGTTGCTGACTGGCAGGGCGCCACGGCATGAGGACATCTGCTTGTCTGGGCCTTCTGTCCCAGGAAACCTGTCGTGAGGCTTTTCATGAGCTTTACAGTGGAGGGGGAAGCCATAGGGTCCACATCCTACTTTGTTGCATGCTTGTGCGGTGGCATGCCTGGATTTTCAACCCTGGGCAGGCCACAAACACACCCAAAGCCACCTGTTTTGTGGGTGAGCCATCATGTATTATCTTACTTGTCAACTTCGCTGGCTGCAGAATTTGAGAGGGTTTCAGGCAGGTCACTCGTATCGCTTAAGAGGCAGGGTGTGAGAAATAGAGAAACCTCACAGTGCTTTGTGCAATGTGGGGAAGAGCAGTATTGTCAAGGCAAGGGGCCTTCTTCCAGCGTGGCCCAGCAAATGTCCAGCTGCGTGTGGCCTCCTGCTTCGGGGGTCAGTGTCTTTATTTACTTATATTTATATCCCACCTTTCCTCCAAGGAGCTCATGTGTGTCTCTTCATTTTATCCTCATAACAACCCTAGGAGGTATGTTGCTTACACTGAGAGGGAGTGACTGGCGCAAGGTCACAGCCAGTGAGCTTCATGGCTGAGTCAGGATTCAAACCCTGGTCTCCGAGTTCATAGTCCAACGCTCTAACCACTACACCACCACTGGCTAAGCTTGCTTGCTTGCTTGCTTGCTCCACCCTCTCTCCTGTTAGCATCGTGAACAGAATCCAGAGAGGCAGTGGTGGTGGAGGCCTCAGGCCAGGGGCCTACCTTGGCTTTGTAGCAGTCATCAGCAAGGTCTGAGAAACTGACACAGGCAGGCGCTCGTCAACTAGAGTCAGGAAACCTATTCCACATTTGCACCATACATTTAAAGTGCTGTCATACCACTTGAAACAGTCATGGCTTCCCCCAAAGAATTCTGGGAGCTGCAGTTTGCTAAGGGTGCTCAGAGCTGTTGGGAGACTCCCCTGTTCCCCTCCCAGAGCCGTAATTCCCAGACTGGTTTAATCACCAGTCCATTTTCACTCTGGGAAAATGACCAGTCTGTGGGTCCTTCGCTTTGCTTGTGGGTTCTCATCTCACACATCGACAAGGGCCTCTGTCTCACCACCCTGGTGCACATAGGGATGTCACTTCTCAGTTTGCTGAGGCTCTTGTAGCTACTTGGCTGCTTGTAGGGAAAGGAGACGATGGAGGCTCCCTGGCACAACAGAGCCAGGCTCCTCAGCTGCTGCCAGGCGGCATTAAGGGGAGGAGGTAGTTTGCACTGCTGAGCCAGAGCTCTCCTTGCATCAGCCAAGGTACCTCAAGGCAGGAAAAGGCATTTGAGGTTCATCTCATCGGAGGGAGGAGGGAGCTGCCATCCACGCTTGGCATAGAATCATAGAATTGTAGAGTTGGAAGGGATCCCAAGGGTCATCTAGTCCAACCCCCTGCAAGGCAGGAATCACAGCTAAATAAACCCTGCTGGGTGGCCATCCAGCCTATGTTTAGACTACAGTTCCCATCAGCCCCAACCAGCATTATCGTATGATGGCTGTGGCTGATGGGACTTGTAGTCCAAAACATCTGGTGAAGGTTGTGTCATTGCTTCCATTGTTTAGGTGTTTTTATTTCCTTCCTGCTGATACTAAATTTCCACATGGCAGTTGGATCAGAGACATTGGTGGCTGGCGGGGTGCCTGTCAGCATCTATTGGCCATGGCACCTAAATGGAGCCTCCCTATTCAGAGGCAGTGTATCTCTAAATAACAGGGGAACACATCTTGCCTGGCAGCAGCAGGGACTTGTTGCCTTCCCGCCCTGTGTTTTGGTTTTCTAGCTGGAAAGCATCTTAGCTGGCCACTGTGGGCAACTAACTGCTGGGATTGATGGACCCTTGGGCTAATCCAGTAGGGCTCGTCGTCATAAGAGGTGTTTCTGCTATAGTGATTTATTTTATTTTATTTTATTTTTTAATTATTTTTATTGAATTATGCAAATACAAACAAAACAAAGCATACAAACATATCAGCTAAAGACATAAAAGAAAGAAGAAAAGTAGAGGAAAAAGGGGGAAAGAAACAAAAACAAAGCAAAAACAGAGCAAACGCAAAAAGTAAGAACATAAATATAGTACAAAAAAACTGCAATAGACATCCCAGAATGTCATTTCTCTGCTGAGGTACTGACCCTTCTGGAGTGAAACTCTTTTAATTATTCTTTGTTTTTTTACTTCCATCAACCTCACAGCAGTTCATTTCGTATAGCTAGAACAGTTTCTCTTTATTTCAATATAATCCTCATCTTGGTATAAGGAAACATTTTCCCACTTACAGATTTATTCTAAGCACAACCAAATCTTGATTGTTGAACCTTGACTCTTTAGATAGGTGTCTGCTATAGTGATTTAGACCAGGGGTCGGCAAGGTTTACCTCGCCAGGGCCTGTTCACCCCCGTGGAGATCTCTCAGTGGGCCGGATCGCGTCTACACAGATGTAATTTCTGGTGCTGCGGAAGCGAGTCTCCATGCTGCGCTGGTTTAGCGCAACGCGCAGAGACTCACCGAGCAGGTGACTCGGTTCGGGGGCAGCTCGGGGGGCCGTTTAAACAACCCCTGTGGGTCACTTGCGGCCCATGGGCCACAGGTTGCCGACCCCTGATTCAGACAATGCCATAGGCAAGGGAGCTGAAAGATGCTGTGCCATGCAGTTTAAAAAATCCCTGCACATGAGAATCCTAGCATGTCAGAGAGAGAGAGAAACCCCAGCCTAGCCATCTTCTTGACGTGCTTGTTTTCTGTGTGCAAGGAGTTGCATTGCTCACACCCCTTACAGCTTTGTCCAGTTTTGCTGGGCTCTCCAGAACTCATTCTGAGGCTGATTGTAGGAGACACTGTGTCACGGCCACCCCCTTACAGTTCACCTGCTGCGGGAGGTGGAGGCAGGAGGGGTGACGTGTCCAGCTGGCGGCCCCCAAGCGATGCTTCTTGATGCTTCATGGCATTTCTGTTGCATTGAACCGTGCTGATCTGACACAGCTTGCTAATTCCTCCCCGAGCGTCGGGTCACATCGGCTTCCCGAATTCAGCCGCCTTGTGGGCGGGTTGCTGAATATTCAGCGTGTGCATCTCAATGGCCTCCCTTTCCCCTTCCGTGAAAATGATTGCTTCGGAAAAGGGAATTGCCGTCCCTGCCACCTCTCCATGCCCTTCATCAATGCCTCCCAGTTAAATAAACACTCTTGGCACGGATGGCGTGTTGAATAAATAGCAAAGGCTGTTTGCCGATCCTGCCGGCTGGTGCTGATTTGCGGCACCTGGAACAAACGTCGGACCTGCGTGGCCCACATCATAAATGGCTGGCCAGCCCACATTGTTGCGGTTAGAATCAGTGCCGATGAGGCATTTTAAAGTGGAAGGCGGCCTGTCTTCCTCCTGCAAGAAGTATGTCAGTCCACAAATCTGGCAGCCAGAAATCAAATACCTGTGTTTTGGAGGGGGAAGTCTGTAAATATTCCACCTCCCTCTCTAGGCTTCCTCCCCATTTGAGCACCAATCTTGGGTACCTGCATCTTGTGTTGGGGACTCAGGACAGATTAGAGCAGCTATCCCCAATATCTTGCCCTCCAAATGTTTGGGACTGCAAACTCCCATCAGCCCCAAACAACATAGCGTAGTCTAAGAACAGGACAGCCTGCAGGATCAGGCCAAAGGGGTGGGCGGGCATCTAGTTCAGCATCCTGTTCTCATAGTGGCCAACCAGATGCCTGTGAGAAAGCCAGCCAGCCAGCATGGCCACTTTGGAATCCCATTGATTCCCATTGACTCCAGCCACCACCACTGTTTTGGACCACAACTCCCATCAGCCACAGCCAGCAGTGTGGTTCAGAACATCTGGAGGGCACCAGGTTGGGGAAAGCTAGATTAGAGGATGCTTTACTACCTCTCCTCACCTGCCGCTTGAGCTAATGGAGTTGGTCTTGGACTTGGTGTTGAACACTTCCCAGGCTGTTTGTTGGCTTATTCCTTCCACTCCCCTCTGTTCCTGACCCTTGGCCTTTTCGGAGAACGGGGCCTTCTCACTGTTGGTGCCCAGGTTGTGGAATTCCCCAGAGAGGCTTGCCTGACACCCACCCTGTGAGCTTTTAGTCCTTTTAGATCCTTTGTTCTGATGTTGTTCTCTGCAGGTTGCTTTTTCCTATCTCTGTACTTTTTTCTTTTAGATTTCACATTTTTATCTTTTTTTCCCTTATCATGCAAACCACCCAGAGATCGTGCATTAATACTGTGGGTCTGGGGCCACCAATCCTTTTGGATCCATGAGCACATATACACACAAACACACACATATACACTGCAACCTAATTCTGTTGTCTGCAACAGAATTCTTATTTCAAACCTGATTTTAGCAGCAGCAGGGAGACCTACGGGGGCCAGAGACATCCTCTATGGGCACCACACTGGCAACTCATGATGTTAGTAAACTGCATCTTGTGGGAAATCATGCTCAAGATGACCCAGGATGGATCTGTTGCTTGGCAGCGGAGCCTTTGAGCCGGTCTTTCGTTACAGTCAGAGCAAAGGGTGCTTGTGGGTGAAGTAGGAACTCTAAATCCAGCTCCAGCTTTGCTTTGCTTTTATTCTGGTCTTTTTTGGCATGATACAAAGCAATCTAACAATGTACATTTCTCAAAATGTACTTTTTTCAAAATGTACTTTTCTTTAAATGTACATTGCACTGAATTTCCTAGAACTTGCAAAGGTAAAATCAAACAAACAATGCATACCTTTATATATTTACTCATTTACTGCATTTGTATCCTACCTTTTTTCCTCCCAAGGAGCTCATGGTGGCATACATGGTTCTCCCGCTCCATATTTAGTCCTCACAACAACCCTAGGAGGTAGGTTAGTCTGAGAGGCTCAGTGAGCTTCATGGCCAAGTGACGATTTGAACCCAGGTTTCCCAGGTCCTAGTTCAGCACTCTAACCACTACCCATTCACACCATACTGACTCTCAGAAGCCTTAATTTTGTGGGCTTTGAGCTGCTGTTTGCTTCACATCCGAGGTGAGACAAATGGATGTTGCAAGACCTTAGATTTCAGCCTCTTAGGGCCCAGTTCCCTGGGCAAATTACCCTGGCAAGCCCCCATTGAAACAAATGCAAGTTGTAGGTGGAAAACAGAGGAGGAAATGCCTCTGTTAAAATTTGCCATTTCATCTCTACTTTTCCACTTTTAAGCTTTGCAAATTAATGCTGCAATTTTTGGGTGAACATCAGTCAGACGGTTCTATTGGAAAATATTTTGATCAGGGAAGAAACTACCTCCCAATTCATCAGGCAGCCAATTGAATTTTTTTTTGGGGGGGGTGTAAAAATAAAATAACATGTTTAAAAAAGCAGATGGCAAACAACATCTTAGAAGAGGATTTCCTTTTCTCTGTGCATGTGTGTGTCTTCAAAGATGGTGCCAACTGCAACACCCACATACAGTAAAGCAAACAAAAATAAAGTGGTTTTCCCCTGGAACTGTTTTCTTCAGCTGCAAATTTAAGAGCATATCAATTAAACTTGTAGGATTAAGTGACCAAGATTTATTTAATTGGGTGACAGTCCTAATCAAAATATAAGGGGGTGGATGCATCTCAAATCCCTTTGCTCTTTATATGCTTTAGGATATATGTGTGCTTATATTAAAAGAAATCATCCTAGCCTACCTTAAAGGGGGAAAGGGAAGAGGCAGCTTTAACATAAGAACATAACGTAAGCCTGCTGCATCAGACCAGTAGCCCACCTAGTCCAGCATCCTGTTCTCACAGTGGCCAACCAGATGCCCCAGTAGGAAGCCCAAAAGCAGGACCCAAGCGCATGAGCCCTTTCCTTTCCCGTGGCCTCCAGCAACTGGTATTCTGAAACATTGCTGCCTCTGACCATGGAAGCAGAGCAGAGCCATTTTGGCTAGTAGCCCTTGATAGCCTTCTCCATGAATTTATCTAATCCTCTTTTAAAGCCATCTAAGCTGGAAGCCATCACTGCCTCCTGTGCGGCCTGGTTCCATACATTAACTGTGCACTGTTATGTATCTTCCAACGTTCAGCTTCATTGGATATCCACACACCTAGTCTTCAAATATTGCAGCCTTTCTTCATAGGGAAGACACTTTGATAGAGTTTGTCTGACTGGTCGGCTGGAAGCACTCCTTGATCACCCAAGGAGACCAGACACGTTGCTCTGTGTTGTTCAATTTCATTTAACTCAGCTTCTTTGCCTTGCCTTTGCATTATGGGTAAAGCTGTAGGGACTTTGTAAGGGCTTTGAGAGCACGCCCTAATTCTCTTTTGGGTTGTCTGGAATTGGTGAGAGCGATCTGGCAAGAGCACCCTGGAGCACCCGTGCCTCACACACACTTTGCCAGGCTAATGATTCATGATACATTGACTAGTCAATGGCTTTGCTCTGTAACTGGGCAAAAAATGAACTCCAGGCTAATATTAAAGAGCAACCGGGAGAAGGGGAGGAGATCAATTTTTATCAAGAGATGATATATTAGGGCTTTAGTTCCTTCCATCCGCCTACAGATCCAATTCTGGCACCACCTGCAAGCAGTTGCAGAGCACCATCAATAACACATGGCTGGGGCAACAATGACGGAGCTCTCCAAACAGATGGGAAGATAATGAATCTTTGTGATAGATAGATAGATAGATAGATAGATAGATAGATAGATAGATAGAGTCTCTTGTGAGGGGCAGCTATTGATAGCCCCCCTGCAAGCCTTGATCCCAGTTGGGAAGCTAAGCTGAAGGGAGAGGCTCTCCAAATGAGGAGCCTGGGGCTTCCACTTAGGCGTGTTGTCCTCCCACCAGCCCTGTTTCCTCCCATAACTACCATGCAGCCACTGGCTGGCCATTGGGGAGTGACTTGATCCTCTTCCCTCTCACACGTAAAGAGCTTCCCTCTCCCTCATCTGAGCCACTGTAGTGCCAAAGATTTCCCTGGTTCTGGCAGGCACCCAAGCCGGCATCCGCAGACGCTAATCCTGGCTGGGCTCCGGTGCCTTCCAGGCAGAAAGGGAAACTGTCTTTTGAAATTTATACGCTCTCACTGCTGCCTTACCCAGTTGCTATAAAAAGTGTTAAAGCAGCAGAATTTTTTTTGGGGGGGGATGGTTTGCAGATAGAGAGAAGGACAGAGCTGGAAGGGTCACAAAGGAGACGCTGGTAGCATGCCCTGGCATGGATGTGTGCTTATTTACCTGCCAAAGTGTGTTGCATGCAATTCCAGCCAAGAGAAATAGGAGGCCCATCTCCATAAGAATGCAAGAAGAGCCTGCTGGATCAGACCAGAAGGGGCCCATCTAGTCCAGCATCTTGTTCTTACAGTGGCCATCATCACTGCCTCCTGTGGGAAGGAGTTCCATAGGTTAACTGTGTGCTGAGTGAAGAGGGCCTTTGTTTCGTCTGCCCACTCAACTTTGTTGGATGCCCATGAGTTCTAGTGTTATATGAGAGAGAGAAAAACTTTGCCCTTGTCTCCACTTTCTCTAGCCCTACAATATCCTTTTTGAGGTCAGGGGATCAGGGGACCAGAACTGTGCACATTATTCCAAATGCAGTCACACACCCCTTTCCTGTTAGGGATACGGAATCACAGCAAGACATTTCCCCATTGTTGGGGGTGGGGACTGCCAAGAGAAATAGCTCTATCAGGTGTCATCTGCAGGCAGCCATTACTTCAGACTGCCTCAGTGGAAGAGGAAATAGGAAATAGAGCTCATTTCATCAGCTTTGCCCAAGGCCCAGTTCCATTGGGCACCTCCTGCCTTTGAACTGTGCCAACTGGTCAGTATAGGAACAACGGTCTAGAAATTGGTCCCTAAGTTTTGTTTTTTGTTTTCCCCTTCTCTCCTTGTCTCCATCTTTCCAGTCTTAAATCCATTTCACAATATGTCCTCATCGGTTTGCAATTTATTTATTCATTTTAAAGTTGTCACAAAGATCTTGTCAGTATCTTAGTGTGCATACATTTTTGTATGTGGTTCTGCCCAATATACATACCTTTGTAAGCCAACTCCCCTGATTTAAGGCATTTTTTGTATGCTGTAATAGATGCAATTTTTGTGCACGCTGCCTCCCAATATATGCATGCATTTTTGTATGCGTATTTCTGGCACGTGAACCACACCACATAATTCAGAAGAATTTCCAGCGTTGGGAGGACGGATGTGTTTCAGTTCACATACTCCCTTGGGAAGTGTGAATGAGGTAGAGTAGCATTAAGAATGTAAGCCGAACAGCGTTTCTCCCCCATCGGGACGCCTTTTCCAGCACCGGATCTCAGAGATGGAATCTGTGGTGCAGAAATGAAACTGCCTTTCCTTTGCCATCAGTAACTACAATATCCGTGTGTGTGTGTGTGCCCTCACACACAGCTGTGATTCATTACAGTGCAGCCAGAGAGATGGGAGCACAACAGAGGAACTTCGGAAGCTGCTTTATACAGAGTCGGAGCATTGGTCCATCTAGCTCAGTATTGTCTTGTACTGACTGGCAACAACAGCTCTCCAGAGTTTCAGGCATGGGACACCACAAGCCCTATCTGGAGGTGCCATTGGGGATTGAACCTGGGGCCATCTGCGTGCAATGCAGGTGTTCTGCAAATAACCAAGAGCCCTCCACCTAGAACAGCATCACACATTATTTGTTGTTGTTTTTTTTAATAATATTTATTAAAAATTTTCCAGAATAAAAAGGAAAGATAGCAAGAAAGAAAGAAAAAACAAATATGATTTACACTTGGTTTCAGTGGCATCTTTCCCGGACTTCCCCCCCCCCTCCCCCTCTTGTATTCCATTTCCCTTAAATTGATTCCACAGATTCTTACCCCAAATTTTAAATTTTAAAACCTTATTTGTAATTTTAAATAACCCATTTATTCCAAATTAATTTATCTTATTTATCTTAATGAACCATTTCTCCTTATATTTTATATAATTCCCTAAGATCGACCCCATTTACCTTCCACGAATTCCCCTATTTTCAAACAACAAACATGAAAAAAGAAAAGAAAGAAATAATATATAATTTTACAGCCTTTGGATTCCAAATCTCCCCCCCCCCCATTCCCCGGTTCCAATCCCCAAAGTTCATCCATTGTCTACTGCCAGCCTGGTGTATCCACGTCTATATCTCAACTCCACTTTGCCGTCTTTTGATAGCTTTTAACTTCAGAAAGTCCAATCTCGAAAAAACTCTCAGAAAAAGTCATTGTTCTTCCATCCAGACCTCTATGTTTAAGAGTCTAACTTAAATTCTATTTCTTGGTCCTTTTAAAGTCTGGATGTTCCAAATACTCCGGCTTCAAATTTGGTCCAGCTCTTATTCCTCAGGTTGCTTTTTCCTGTTCTGCTGCAGAAACCTTCTAATTCAGAAACTTCTTGTTCTCCACAGAGGCTTTTGTTATTCAGGAACATAACTTGCGTCAAGTCCCTTCCTTTCTTCAATAGATAAATCCATTGTCTCCTTTAGTATAGAAACCTCTGTAGACAAAATAATGCTTCGTTTTTGCAGCTTTCCCAAGAGATAACAGATCCTGCTCAAATTCATAGTATTTTTCCACTTGCTGCTACTGTTGCAATTTCCCAGCCTCCCTCTAGAGAGAATATGGTAACTTAATTTCTTTCAAAATCTGACCCAAAAGTCAAATAACTTGTTGCCTTTATTTCCAATAATTTATGTCCAAATTGTAACAAATCTAACCAGCAAAGCCATCGTAACAAAGTTCTCTTTTATTTTCCTGCTTTGACAGCTACTTTGACAGCTGTCAAAGTTTCTGTGTCTCTTCACCAGTCTCTCATAGCGGATCATTCCCGGTTCCCGGGGGGGTTGCATTTTAGTTCCCACAAATCAGTCTTCTCCTCCAGCACAATTATTGTAATTTCCCTTCGTGAAGTTAAATTTTTTTTTCAGGTAAACAAGTTCATCTCTCGATCTTAGTTGTCAAATTGAGCCTTGCGTTGAGCCATCTACAACAGGGGGGGGGCGGACTTCCTTTTTGCACTCCCCCCGCTCGCTCCAAATTCAAAGATCAAATTTCCCTTTTAAGTCCAATCAATTTACTCACGGGTTGTTCCTTTTAGTCCAAATCCGAAATTTTCAAAGAAGAAGTCGTTGCTCTCCGCCGAATGGCATGCGGCTTCGCTGGGCAGGGGAAGCATTGGACTCACAGCACCACACACCCCCCGTCACCCGCTCCGCAGCCTTTAAAAAGGCTCCTTCGCGGGTCGGGGGGCGCAAACGGTGCCCGCCGAGTCACCAAGTCCATGGGCATCTCCGCCCATGGTTTTTGAGGGTCCCCGCGTCGCCGGCATGGCAGGACCCGACCCCTACCCAGCCGACTCCCTCCGGAGCTCGGAGGGAGTCCGCCATTTGGCGATGGCGCCGACCCGGAAGTAGCATCACACATTATTTGCCCTGGGTGCTGGATCGCTGCCTCCTTCACTGGCCACAGCTTCACAAGAGTCATATGAGACAATTCTTACCCTCCCCAACACACACAATGCTCCTGCGCCCCCCAATACAAGTACATTGCAGCGGCCTGGTTTCAAGGCAATTATGGGGCCAATGGCTTGTCATTAGGGAGGGAGGGCAGTGGCATTACCAGAAAACAGTTTCAAAAGCAGGAGTAAAATGGGGCAAAGTATATTTCTGGGTGGGCCAGTTGTGTCCCACATGCAAAGGTCCCTGAAAGAAAAGAGAGCCGATTTGGTGTAGCAGTTAGACTGTCAGGCTAGGACCGGGGAGAAACTAGGGTTCAATCCCCACTCGGCCATGAAGCTCACTGGGTGACCTTGATGGCTACTCACTGCTTCTCAGTCTAACCTATGTCACAGGGTTGTTGTGAGAATAAAATGAGGAGGGGGAGAACCATGTGCACCACCTTGAGCTCCTTGGATGTAAAGGTGGTATATAAATGAAAATAGGTGTTAAGGACAGGAGTCCAGCAATGGGGGGGGGGGCAAGTGGGAGTGAGCTCCTTGTTTGGGGGGGGTCTGCCCCCTGCCTCCTGCTCCTTTCTGGTGCTGCTCATGAAGGAGGATGGGGAAAGGTGTGCGATAGGAAGGATGGAAGAGAGAAAAGAATTATTTTGGCCCCCCTCCTTCTTATCTTTGCTCTTCTTACCTGTTACAAATAAAATCAGCAAATGTAAGGAAGTTAGGGGCAAGACCTTTCTTCCAGCCCTTTGGGTTAGACTCCTTTTGAACTAGCTCAGACACAATCTGTCTGGGCTTTTGTCTTATTTTCCCAGCCAAGGCAGACTCTGCTCTCTCCACTCTTCCGCGCCCCCCCCCCCCCAAAAAACCCCATCAGGTGTCTTTGCCAATGGCTGGCAGATCTGGCTCCCCCAATCAGAGCAACTGCCTGAAGGCTGTTGCTGGAGCTTTTTAGCTTCTGACGCGATTAGGGGGACGTTTATCGCATGGATGTCTGGGCTCCCACCCCCCTTTGCCGTCTTTCTTTTTTAAAAGCAGAGAGCCTTTAAAGAGAGATTGTCTAGTCTAAGGAGAAGAGGAGAAGCAACCCCCTCTTCCAGGCTTCCCCCTGCCCTCCATGAATCCCGCAGACACTCCCTGACCTGTCCCAGGATTTATACTGCCTTCAAAAATTGATCCATCTTTTTTCACTTGAGGGTTGCCCCCCCCACCCCCACAGGTGGAGGCATTTTGCATCAGAGAATGCTACAGTGACCTGATGGGGCTGTGTGTGTTTGGGAAAGGACTGGGGTGAATTTCTCTGGGGTTCCTTGACACTTGAGGCAGGACTGTAGCCCAGCGACAAAGCTGCAGTTTTGCACACAGACAGTGCCAAGTTCAGTCTTCAGTGGCATATCAAGGTGTGTCTGAGAGAGTCACATGCACACTCGGCTGAAACCCTGGTGAGCCATTGCTGCAAATCAGTTTAGACAGACAGTACTGAGCTAGATGGACCAAAGGTCTGATGCATAAGGGAGCTTGCTATTATTCCTAGTACAGTCGTCTCTTGGTTGACGAACGCCTTGTGAGTCGAACGTTTTGGCTCCCAAACGCCACAAATCTGGAAGTGAGTGTTCCGGTTTGCAAACACTCTTTGGAACCCAAACGTCTGGCATGGCTTCCACATTTTCCAATTGGTTGCAGGAACCTCCTGCAGCCAATCAGAAGTTGCTCCTTGGTTTCCAAACACTTTCGAAGTCGAACAGACCTCTGGAACAGATTCCGTTCGGCTTCCAAGGCACAACTGTATTATTTCTAGTATTCTTGTACTGGACAAGTAAGGGTTAATAGCCAAATTATACCTTATCATACTTAAAAGGGTGGCAGGGCCACATTGACACCATACATTTAAAGCGCTAAGGTCCCACTTTAAACAGTCATGGTTCCCCCCCAAAAAAAAAACAACAACACACACACACATGAGAAATGTAGTTTGTTAAAGTGTGTTGAGAGTTGTTAGGCGGACCCCTCTTCCCCTCCTAGAGGTCCCAGAGTCGGCCGATGACATCTTCAGATTTATTTCATTTCATTTCTGTAGTGGAAACCAATAAAAAATATATACGCGTGCAGTGTGCAAAATCTCATTTAAAAGCAAAAACAACATAACAAACAGAAACCAAGCAAAATACTTTATGCAAAAAAACCCCCCCATATCTCCTGTTTGAAAAGTGCTCCTTAGGTGGCTGGGAAGAGGCCTTCTGAGGCCGCTGCCTGTCAGAGCGCAGGAGCCTCAGACTAGATGGATCAGAGGCCTGATTGTCTGTGGCTTTTTTACTTTAGTGAAAAAGGCAGCGAAAGGGGGTGGCATGGCAGAGGTTTATTAAATTATGCATGCATGAGAGAAAGTGGTCAGAGAGGAGTTTTTCCGCCTCTCTCAAAACTCTGGCTCAGCCAGCAAAATTGATTGGCAGGTGATTCAGGGCAGATGAAAGGAAGTCCTTCCTCACATAATGACAGATTCACTGCCACAGGATTACAGGCGCTGGCTTAGAAGGCTTTAAAAAAACCAATGAGACAAATTAATAATGGGATGGTGGATGGAAATCTACCTTACAGCCACGATGGCTCAATGAAACCTCCATTTTCGGGGGGGACACATGCCAGAAAGCAACAGCTGCTGTTGCCTCCAAGCCTGGTGGTCCCCGCTGTGGATGCTGGACAAGGTGAGACCTTTGACACGTCCTTATGACGTGGCCTAAGGCCGCTTCAGCTGTCTGCACATCATCCGTCCTTTGAGTTTTTATGTCCACATCGTTTACTGGCAATCAGTATTTCCGCCGCAGTCCACAGGCTCCATAACGCTCATTTGCTTCATGCAAACATCTAAGCGAAGAAAGCAAAGCCTAATGATTAGACTGAACATCACTAATCCGGCAAATGAAACGGATGGGGTTTTATTTATTATCGGAAACAGTGCTGTGGACGTACTTGGCTAGATCAGAACTCCTTTCTTGCATTCCTTTTTGTATTTGCTGAAAACAAAGTAAATTAATAAGTCAGTGTTCCTTAGTGTTTTATAGCCTGCCTCCTTCGCAGCTCAAGGTGACTTGTGAAGCTGACGGGTGCAATATTTAAAGGATATGTACAGAAATAAAACCATTAATAGGCACCCACCTCCCTCCTTCTACAATTGAGGAAGAATAGACTGGGGGGGGGCAAATATTTTGAATTCTGTGTACAGATCTGGTCACCTCACCTCTTGGGAAAAGTTCAGAAAGGGGCAAAATGGATCAGTGTTTGAAACTCCCGTTGTTCTAGGCACATTTTGTGACAGGGAATTTCATTAGCATTAGCAGTTTCTGAGCCCTGGATGCAGGACTGCGCCTAAGATTTCAGATTAAAACTGCAGAATGGAAGGAAAGGAGGACCTTTTTCTGCCTCCCTACTTTCAGCTACTCTCTGAAAACTGGAGAAGAGACCCTCTCAAGAATATTAGGGGGGTGGGCAGGGGAAGGACTAGATCGTGTGAAAAAATAAACATAATATTTTAGCTGCAGTTCATTCATTTTCAGCTTTGTATTATTGTTATAAAAAAGTGTGCCTAGACATTACATTGTTGCGCCCATAACCTAGCTTTAATGTTCCATTTAGCACCTAGCTTTCATATCTCAGTTTCTAGCACTGGCTTTGTTGTTGTTGTTGTTGTTTAGTCATTTAGTCGTGTCCGACTCTTCGTGACCCCATGGACCAGAGCACGCCAGGCATTTCTGTCTTCCACTGCTGGACAAATTCATGGAGGAGAAGGCTATCGACAGCTACTATCCATGATACCTATGTTCCACATCCATGGCTGAAGCCAGTAATGCTTCTGAATGTCAGTTGCTGGAAACCACAGGAGGGGAAAATGCCTCAGTCCAGCAGCAATATGAGGTTGACTAGAAGATTGGCCTACCTTACAGGATCAGTGAAAGGGGACCTTTCCCAACCTGGTGCCCTTCAGATGTTTGGGACTCCAACGCCCATCGGCACCACCCAGCATAGCCATGCTGGCTGTGGCTGATGGGAGTTGTGGTCCAAAGCAAATTCCCCAAGTTTGGGGAATGCTACCATAAAGGTGACAAAAATACCTTTGCCGCTTTTGGAGTCCTCTGCTTCTAGATCTGTATTGTAAGGCCTTTTCAAACTAGGCTAAATTAGTCTCTTATGTACAGTGGATGCTCGGGTTGCAAATGTGATCCGTGCGGGATGCATGTTCGCAACCCGCACCTTTCACAACCCACAGCGGCGCATCTGCGCACGTGCAGGTTGCGATTTGGCACTTATGCGCAAAGCGTGGTTTAGCGATTCGGCGAATGCGCGACCGCCGAAACCTGGAAGTAACCCAGTCTGTGACCCAAAAAAAACGCAACCTGAAGCGTCTGTAACCTGAGGTATGACTATTTCTGTTTCAAGCTTTCCTATGTGAATGAGCCCAGGACTTGGAAGTAAGATTGAGTTCAGGAGACATTTGGGTGTTCTTCGGGCCGGGGAGGAGCAGACAGTGACGCTCAAGAGAGATCTGTTCTCCCTGCCTTAATTCAGTCTTGCTGTGCATTTCTCCTGGCCGTCTTGAGGTGCGTGGGAGGAGAGACTGTAGTCTCCCCAGAAGACGGGAGAGCAGCACACCGCTGTCACAATGGGACAATGATGACGGATGATTGGGAACATGGAATGGGATTGCCCAGATATGAAAACATATTGGCACAGCAGGAAGCCATAATTTAGTGCTAATTGGCCAGACGGTCCTAGCCAACTGCGCCTCAATGATGATCGATGGCGCCTCGTTAGCATAAAGGGGAGCATGCAAATGGCGCAACCACAGATGCACCTGACAGATATCAGGGAGTAAACAACGGGTTGCCACCTTTTGCCCCTGGCCTTGCTCATGCGTCTTTAACAACAGCCGGAGCCCAAATAAATTTTGCAGTTGAAACTTTCTCCTACTTCTTATCTCTGTGCCACATTTTCTGAGTGTCCAGCTGCTCATAAAAGCACAGGAGTAGGGGTGGGAGCAGGAGAGCAACACATGGCAACTTTCCAGCATTCTCAAATGTTTCTCTACAGGGGACATTCCCAACTCTGCCATATAAGTTGTGAGCGTGTTGCAGAGGATGTGGGGGCTTCATGCGAGCTTGCTCGATCAGATCATTTGACTTGGTTTGGCCAAGCCACTCAGGCATCTCTGTTGCCCTGGGCAACAACAAACATCTCCAGTAACTCACCTCTGGTGTTTTACTGAAGAAGACGAAGGACGGTGAGCAGGGAAAGCTGCTAACTCAGGTGGCCTTAAAAGAAAACAGTTGGGTGATTCTGCAGAGAGGAAGCTCTGTCAATAAATAGAACCTCCATGTTCAGAAGCAGCCTACCTCTGAACACTGGGACCCTGGAGAGAGACAGGCACCAGCTTTTTTTTCACACCTGGCTAGTAAGCCTTCTAGAGGCACCTGGCTGGCTACTGAGAAGACAAACTGAAGCTCTGATCCAGTAATAAAGGGCTTGCGTACTTATGACTATATTCTAAGCCTCACTTTTCCCTCCTGTTTTGGGGCCCTGTGCTTCCTCTGCCTGCCTGCCCTGCACAGTGCTAACTATTTTGCACATAAGTGATGTTCCTGTCACTGTTGACATATGGGAAAATCTGACATCGCTGGTGTATATATTTATTTATGAAAATATTTATAGGCCTCTATTCACATACAAAGATCAGAGCAGTTTACGTCAAGTGTACATAAAAACATACAGTAAAAACCATAGAAAAAAGTTAAAATCAGTTGCCCTAGAGTGAAGGCCTTCTGGGAAATGATTTATAATGAGTTGAAAAAGGTATTTAAGTATACCTTTACTAAGAAACCAGAGGCCTTCCTTCTGGGCATTGTCGGCCAGAAGGTGTTAAAGAAGGACCGAACATTTTTTATGTATGCAACAACGGCAGCAAGGATACTCATTGCCAAGAGCTGGAAAACTCAAGATCTACCCACACTGGAAGAATGGCAGATGCAGCTGATGGACTATATGCAACTGGCTGAGATGACTGGCAGAATCCGAGACCTGGGAGAAGAGAGGGTTGAAGAAGACTGGAAGAAATTCAAGATTTATCTACAAAAGTATTGTAATTTGGTTGAATGCTAAGAAGGATGCTAGATCATAAATAATTGCCTACCACTGAATTAGATTGAACCTGACGATAAGTGAGATTGAGGGAAACATAAAATTTGTGGAGAATAGATTAAATTAACTGAACAAAACTTAAGAATATAAACAAGATGATAAATTGCTGGAAAAAATTTATAACGATGTAAGTGGGAGTGGGAGACGTGAGGGAGTCCAAAGAAGTTCTGAAAAATGTGTTATGATCCATGTTATATTGTTTATTATTTTTGCATTTTGTATTTTAAAAAAATCTCAATAAATATTTATAAAAAAAAAAAAAGTTAAAATCAGAAACCAGCCAACCATTGTGGAAAGATGCATTCTTGATTGTTTGCATAAGCCTAACAGAATAGAAAAGTTTTCAGCGGGAGTTCATTCATTTGCTTCATAAAATTATACACCACTTGATTGTAAAAAAACAAAACCCAAACTCTAAGCTGTTTACAAAAAGATTTTTTAAAAGTTGGCCACCATTATTAATGTGTTTGTATCAGCCAAGAAATATCCCAGGTATTCCAGTGTCCTTCCAGGGTGCTTCCTCACAAGAGGTCAAAGTAGCTTATTACGTTCCTCTCTACAAAGATTACATTAAAAAAGGATGTCCAAAGTTTTGACTCCTTCATCTCTGCAGGGACACAGATGATCCTCATATGTGGCACCTTGATAATGTCCTTCCAGTATTGTGGAAGGGAGACTGTTAAATCTGGCCCTAGAAAAGAGATAGCAGAACTTGAGGATATTATCTAGAATATCTAGGAAACTAAAAAGTTAAACCAAAATATATCAGAGAGCAAGTTCTACAACCTTTTGATAAAGAATATTGGCAATCAATAGCCTTGATCCATTGTTCTGAAACAAATTATGCAAAAGAATTCTATTGTGTGAGAGGAAAGTCTATAGAGAAGCCTAATGCACACGGTATAATAGAATCATAAAACTGTAGAGTTGGATAATCTCATCCAACTCCCTGAAATGCAGGAATCATGCCTAAAGAATTTCTGATAGCCATCCAACCTCTGCTTAAAAACCTCCAGTGGAGGAGAGTCCGCCACTTTCCAACAGCTCTCACTGCCAGACGTTCCTCCTAACATTTAGTCAGAACATTATTTCCCATCACTTGAATCCATTTGGGTCCTACTCTCCAGAGCAGCAGGAAGCGAGCTTGCTCCATGTGACGCCCTTCGGGTGTTCAAGAATGGCTATCATATCACCTCTCACTTTCCTCTTCTTCAGGCTAAACATCCCCAACTCCCTAAGCCATTCCTCATAAGGGTTTGTCTCCAGATGCGTTATAATAAGACCTTTAAACCTGGGGCTGATTAAAACATCTTTTTGTAAGAAATAAAGATAATCTGGGAATGGCAAAGGTTGATCTAGGTGAGGGAAAGAGCGCTGTCGCCTTCCCCTCCGCCCCCAAAAGAAATGGCGCCACTGTAATAGTTCATATATTTTATTAGCTGCAGTCTTTCTCTTTCCCTTTCTCTCTCTATAGGCTGTCCTCCGTAATTACCTGTCCTGCCTCTGAAGGAGCCACTCCACACAGCCTCCTCTTTATGTAATACAATAATTCCAAGCCATTCTTGTCCTCACTCTCTGAGCTTAATTTCCAATCATCTTTGCCCCTTGTCTCTGCGCAGTGCTTGCCTTGAGAAGGGATGGGAGGAATTGATGGATGATGGCGGGGTGGGAGGGAGAGGAAGAAGGCGCTTAAAGGCTGCTTAGCGCTAACAAAGCATCTTCCACCCGTAGCCAGTCATTTCAGTGATGTTTTTGTGCTGGTTTTGTCAAAGGGCCTCAGCTCAGAGGTAGAGCATCTGCTGGGCAGGCAGAAGTTCTCCGGTGGCATCTCAGGTACGGCTGAGAGGGACCACACCTGTCTGAAACCCTGAAGAGCTCCTGCCAGCCAGTGTAGACATTACTGTGCTGGATGCACCAAAGGTCTGACTCGATGTGAGGCAGCTCCCTATTTCAAGCCTCTATCCAGAACCATGAGGACTAGAATCCTCCTTTGTTTTCAGGGAAATAAATGTGGAAGGTCCCAGGTTCGATCTCCAACTTCTCCAGGCAGGTATGAAATCCTGGAAAGCCACAGCTAGTCACCCTGTTTCCTATACAGTTGTACCTTGATTGTCGAACGGAATCCATTCCAGAAGTCTGTTTGACTTCCGAAAATGTTTGACAACCAAGGCGGGGCTTCCGATTGGCTGCAGGAGCTTCCTGCACTCAATCGGAAGCCATGTTGGGTGTTCGGCTTCCAAAGAATGTTCACAAACCAGAACACTCACTTCTGGGTTTGCGGCGTTCGGGAGCCAAAACGTTTGACTCACAAGGCGTTTGGGAGTCAAGGTACGACTGTATTCCTATTTAAGTAAGTCCTGACGCTCAGTGATAGAGCACTGCTTTACATGCTGTGGGGCCCAGGTTCATGTTTCCAGGTAGGGGGAGTCCACTTCTGTAACCTTGGACGGCTGTTGGCTGTCAGCAGAGACAATGCAGAGCTAGACGGAGCAAGGCTCTGACCCAGTGTAATGCAACTTACTCTGCTCCTGCCTACCTAAGTAGAAGCTTGTTGTGGAGATTAATTGAGGAGCAGGGAGAACCATGTAGCTCCTTGAGCTCCTTGGAGAGAGAAAAACATTGAGATATAAATGCAATAAATAAAAAAAACAAGGATTTCCTGTAAGTAAGATGGAGGGGATTCTCAAATCATTTCAGGAAGGGGATGGTGTGGGTTGCTGTGCTCTGGATCTGTGGCTGAACAGCGACTTGGACTTGGATTCATGCTGGGGCCCCGGCCGCGGCCGCCCTCCGCCTCGCCGCCCGGGGAGCCCCCTGCCACTTTTCTGGTCCATCACCAGAGCACATTGTCCACCCTTCTAGTTGCAGTCCAGATCAGTCGCACCTCCCTGCCAAAATATGATTTAAAAGCTCCTTATTCAGTCATTAATTAGGCCAGACAAACAGAGGGGGAGATGCATATTAATGTTTCATCTGGCCAAATTTCCCCCACTTTTGAAATCCCAAATGAAGAGTAGAGCAGCTGCCTTGGCTGACATCCATCTTCAGTAGGAAGTTAATGCCCTTGTGTGATAATTGTGTGAGGTGAGGGGGGAGAGTCCACTCTCTCCACCTGAGGTTGGTTCTCTCTTTAAACTTTTGACCAGCTTCTGTATCTAGCAGAATTGAGCAGTAAAAGATTTCCCGGGGCTGCCTCCCTTTCAGTTGGCAGGAATTTTGATTCTTGCCTAAGTTACTAGGTGCGTGGGTCTACCTCTGCTGTGGGATGCTGGGACAAGAGTCTTTTTGTAAGGACCCCTTTTTACAAGGATCCTCCACCCCCCACCCCCTGAACAAAAGGCTAAGAGGCTGGAGCTCCTTGCAAACCTTAGGTTGTCCATCTGTCTGGGGCAGTTCTTGTATATTCCAAATCATAAGCAATATCAGGAAATCAAATATCAGGGGGGGGGGGAATACAACCACAGCATTATTTATTTCATTGTCTCTGTTTTTCTCTTCTCTTCTCCTCCCCCCACTAAACCCCCTCCTCCAAATTACAGAGCAAATGCTGAACTCGTATATTAAGAATGTCAGAAGAGCCTGCTGGATCAGGCCAGTGGCTCACCTAGTTCAGCACCCTGTTCTCACAGGAGCCAGCCAACCAGGGGCTCCAATGGGAAACCCACAAGCAGGAGCCAAATGCAGGAGCCCTTCCTCCGCCCCTGTATTTTCCAGCAACTGGTATTTAGACACAGCATAGCCATTGGGGCTAGTAGCCAGTGATAGCCATTGGTCTTGTTTTTACTAAGTCTATATACATAATAAATGAAAACACTTTTCTAGAAATTCATCCACAAAGTATAAGTTATATAAGCCTTTAATTTGGGTTGCAGTCTTGTCCATTCATAGAAGTCCCCATGTTTTATCAAACCTACCCCAAACTGGAGAAAGGTGCTTGTCTTTTTCGTCTAGCCACTCCTTGCAATATAGCTGCTCCTAACAATAATATTGGATCCCTTCTCATTCTTGTTGTGGCTTCCATATCTGAACATCCTGGTAAGGCCCCAGCAGGCTCAAAATGGAAATATATAGCCCAAGATCTATATGATATGTTCAGACCATAGACAGGTCGGCTGAAATCTCCTGGTAGATTTCCATGTGGTTTGCAATCGACTGGCAGAGATTTGGACTCTCAGAAAGAACAACCACAAAATTGCTTCCTGCACCTAAAATAGGCTGTCGAAATGGGATTTAACAAGAGTGGGCTTTTGTGTGAAAGAACTGTGGGTTGAGCTCTGTTCAGTAGTAGTTCTCACAGCAAATCCCTAATGCTCCAAATGTGCTCAGTCTTTTAATTCTAACTGCATGGTTTTTTTTGCACCTGGCAAAAATCAGACAACATCTAATTCGCAGATCTTGGGGTTCTCTTAAAATACCAAATTAGATCTGTCGAGCGTGAAGTCCGCCCACACTTGCATTAGATTATCTGTGCCCAGCCTTTTCTGATTGGGGGGCATCGCCGCCAAGAATAGTCTCTAGGGAAGGGGAAGGAATTCAGTTCGCATTGGAAGATGAACTTAACCTAATTCACCTTCCGAAATACTTTGTGAAACAAAACACAGCCATCCTTCAAAACGCATACTTCTCTGGATTTTGCAGTGTGCTTCTCCAGCCAAGCATTTTGCACAAAAATGCACATACCAGTGCAAAGTGTGCATAAAAGTGCATATATTGGTGAAAATAATGTACAGTAACACGTTACATTAGGGACATTTTCTTTCCAGGAATGTGTATATTGGGCAAAATTACATCTAAAAATGTGGACATTTGGAGAAATTCACACTATAATGCTGATGAATTTTCAGGAGGCCTCTGGTCAGCAGTTTGTGTGTTTTTAGTGGCGTTGCTTTTTTGAAATGCAAACTGATGTGGTGAACTTCAAACTGGAAAAATGGCAGACTGAGAGAAATTGAAATTGACAGCTTTCCCCCTTCCTAGCTGGTCTCACAAGCTCCAGATTTCCTCCAGCGATGCTCTGAACATCCTTTATTTATATTGCATCTCTTGGGCTGAGGCTTCTGCTGGGGCCAAGAAGAGCCCAAGGAAGAAGATCAGAGACAGTCAGAAGCAGCATGTCAAATGATGCAAGAGTTGATTTAGAGCAATCTCCTTCACTTACTTCCCCACTTCAGACAATCTCTCTGTTTTGGTCAATTGACTCCTCCCAACAAAGCGGGGGCAATGTCTATTTCTGTGGGTGAGGGGTACATGCGGGAGTAGCTGTCTTTCAGTTAATTAGCTCATGCCAAAAGCACTTTATCACCCCACAGTGGAGTTTGTCTTGTGTATTTTCCCATTACATTTATGGAGCTCAGTTTGGTATGATTTTTTGATGCATGGAGGGAAGAGGTTGACAACAATGCAGCAGTCCCTATGTATCCATGTTGATGTGCCCCCCTCCATGACTGAATCCCAGGGCAATTCCCCCCCCCCCCACACACACACACAGAGAGTACTCAAAGCCTTTTGTTTCTTAAGAAAATAAGAAGTGCCTGCTGGGTTAGGCTAATGGCCACCTAGTCCAGCCTCCTGTTCTTACAGCGGCCAACCAGATCCCATTAGGGGAGATCTTCAACCAGGACCAGAGCCCAAGAGCCCTCTCCCCTCCTATGGTTTCCAGCAACTGGTATTCAAAAGCATTACTGCCTCCTCCAACTGTGGAGGCAAAGCACAGCCACTGATAGTTTCCGCCATGAATTTGTCTAATCCTCTTTTTAAAGTCATCTAGGTTGGCAGCCATTGCTGCCTCTTGTGGGAGTGAGTTCCGTAGGTTAACTCTGCGCTGCTGGAATAAGTGCTTTCTTTGATCTGTCCTGAATATCTTCCAACATTCAGCTTCGTTGTGTTGTGAGAGAGGGAGAATAACTTTTCTCTATCCACTTTTTCCATGCAATGGATAGTTTTATAAACTTCTACCATGTCTCCTCTTACTCACCTTTTCTCCGTACTTAAAAGTCCCAAATGCTGCAACCTTTCCTCATAGGAGTAGTCGCTCCGTTTTGGTTTCCCTTTTCTGAACCTTTTTCAACTCTACAGTATCCTCTTTGCAGGGAGGCAACCAGAACTGTCTGCAGTATCCCAATTGCAGTTGAACCATGAATTTGTATGACAGCATTTGTACGATCTGTTTTTCCCGTCACAGCCCGTTCTCCAAACCTTCAACCCTCAGATTTGATATCTTCTTCCCACGTTAATCCAAGCTCCATGGCAGACACTGCTGTCAATGCCACTGTGTTTAATTGCTCCCTGTGGCTATGAAGTGTGACTTCATAAGAGATCTTGCAGCTTGGGAAATGCCTGGCTCTGTCTTGCTTTGATCTCCTCTTGGAGGTTTCGTGTGTCCCCCTTCACTGTCATCTCCTCCAACCCTGCGTTTTCCCTTCCGCTGTTACAACCCAGTTTGGAGATGAAACTGGATAGAGTGAACTTTGAATAACAGCCTCTCTGTATGTGTGTGTGAGAGAGAGAGAAAGAGAGAGAGGAGAGAGAGTTGATCAGACCTGAGACACACAGCATGGAGTGCTTCCTTTGCAAAAGGGAATGCAAGGATACTGTGATTAACAACCAGAGCACAACCCGGGGTCTTCTTTTGCAAGGGAATATGTAGATAAATAACTAGACTAAAAATGAAAGCACAGAACTTTACTGTATTACCTAATCAAGTATAATACAGCCCTGGAAAGGGGGAAATAGACTTGCCACTCTTTGAAACAGTGTCACAGGCAAGAGAGCCTCAGCGCATCTCCCTTCTTTCTCAGGCCACATTTGCACCTGTCTCCGGTTCTACCAATTTGCTGTTGGCATTTTTAGCCAAGTGAACAGGTCACTGGGGTGGACCCTCTTGCACTGAAGAATGGGGATGTAACCTGAACTGAAATGAAAAAGCCTTTAGTGCAGTGGTTCCCAAAGTGGATAGTACTTCGAAGGTATAAACGACTATCAGGCTTTGAAAAGTTGAATTAATTCAACAAAACAGTTTTGAACAGATTTTGAAAAGGTGTGCAATTAATTGTTACTGTTTTGAATTTCATTGTGTTAACATCTTGCCTAGTGGATTGTGCCGACCGCTATTCTGAACAATTCTTTTTACAGGGCCAGCGGGAGGGAGGCACTGAGGATGAGTTTATGCAACCAAGGGAGCAGTAATCCCAGAAAGTCTGGGAACCACTGATTTAGTGCAAGGGTGGGGTGTGCGGAAGTCCCAGAGGGAGGTCAGTTTTGCAACAGGTAAAATGGACACCATCCTCTTGTGTGAACTTCATTCATCTTGCCATGGGGGGTGGGGGCTGTGTGTGCTTCTTTCCTGCCCCATCCCAGAAAGGGTGTCTTTTATCTCACAGCTGTCGATGGAAGCAAATTCTTCCCTTGCAATCTGATAAAAGTTCAGGTCTCCAACGAACACAACCCCCTTTGAAGGTGTGGGGAGGGGAGCAGACCCGAGGAACAGTGCCTTTAATATATATATATCTCTTTCTGCAGATAAAAGGCCTTACTCGTTGAGCGCCAAAGCCACAGAGATTACCATGAGCTCCTCAGGGGTCTCAGGAGCTATCTTAGCTGGAAGCTGATGGACCCATAATAATGACCCAGAACACAGCAGGCTGCCGATCTCTCTGGTACATGCATTGTGCCCATATCCCCCCACAACTAGCCATGAATTTATTTATTTTTAATCAAAACATTGTTTTTGCAATGATTTCAAGGCAGTTTACAAAAGGTGTTTTCTTTTACAAAACAACAACAAACCAATCCAAGGCCAAGTTCATAGAATCGTAGTGTTGGAAGGGATCCCATGGGTCATCTAGTCCAACCCCCTTAATAGTTTAACCCCTATTAATCTGATGTGTCCCATCCCAGTTATTTCCATTTGATGCTCATAAAAGTTCCTTTGAAAGTGTGGAGGTCCTTAACCCACCAACTACCCCTCTACATTTTCTTCCTCTCTTTGGACAACAGGCATTTTGTGTTGATATCCTGTCTAATGCTACATAAGAACATCAATCCAACATCCTGTTCTCACAGTGGCCAAATACCCCTAAGAACCTAGGAACCTGCATAGATTTTGCCTCTGGATCTGAAGATTCCATAGGAACACAGGAAGAACCTGCTGGATCAAGCCAAAGGCCCATCTAGCAACCTTCTCTCACAGGGGCCAAGTAGATGCCTGTGGGAAACCTGCAAGCAGGATCTGAGCACAAGAGCATCTCTCTCCGCCTTTGGCTTCCAGCAACCGGCATTCAGAAGCATTGCTGCCTCTGGCCATGGAAGCAGAGCAGAGCCACCCAGGGCTAGTAGCCATCATTAGGATTACAGTTAATTTATTAATCGCCTTCCAAACCACTGCCTCAGTAGCACCTAGCAGCCAACAGATCGCATAGTCATTGGGTATGTTTTCTGTCGTGTCGGGATATGCTTCTTCCCCCACCCCCAATCCGCCACTTTCCAAATTTGTACCGGGGTGAGCGGGGAGGGGTGACTACATGTCAAAGTCTGGCCAAGCACATCTGCCTCCCCTCGGGTTCCTCTCCGCCAGCCTGGCTGCCTCCCCGCAGCCTGTTGAGGCAAAGCGGATACGACAGCGATCGGTAACCATCGGGTCGGCGTGGCTGACAGCATCCGTGGTAGCAGTTGACTGTCGGGAAGAGTTAGGGTCAAAGCGGGGGGGTGGGATGGGGGGAAGGGAAAGCGGAAAGGGCTTGTTCGGCTCCAGATGCATCAGAGCATTGCATCAAATTGCAGAGGAGGAGGGAGGAGAGGGCTGTCTCCCCCCGCCCCCAGCCCCAGCTTTCCTCCTCCTCCCCACTTCACAGTGGTGGGGCTGCAGTGGAAGCAAAGGTCCTGCGGGCACCATGGGGCAGAACTGGAAGGACACCACCACCTCCCAGACCACATGTCTGAGAGCTGTCAGGACACATCTCCGTCAGAGAGTACGCAGCTGGGAGGGCAGAGAGAGATACCTTCCCCTTAAATTAGCGGGAGGGCTGCATGTTTTCGTTGGGAAGCATCTGCTTCAAGCAGTTGGCCCAATTTTAGGCAGCTGCATCCAGGGGGTGGGAGAAGGAAGCTGGGTGGGGCACTGAGAAGAGCTGTTTTGTCGTTGCCACAGCCTGACCCCTGCATGGCAGGGAAGGGCACTGCAGGTCTCCATGTGTGGTCAGTGTTCGTCTCTAGGGGTAGCAGAAGCCCTTGGGGACAAGCTTCTGCTCAGCAGTCGAGCATCTACTTTGCGTGCAGAAGGTCACGGAGTCCAGCCCCATGTATGTTTCCTACCTGAAACCCTAGAGATCTGCTGCCAGTCTGTGCAGACAACCCTGGGCTAGAGGCAAGGCAGCTTCCTCTAACTGGGGATATGGAACTGAATTCTTCCCTCCTCTGTAAGGCAGGGGTTGCCAACATGCCAGGAGCTCTTTGTTTATTATTATTTATTGCATTTATATCCCACCTTCCTCTGCCCCAAGGAATTCAAGGTGGCATACAAGGTTCTCCCCAGCTCTCCATTTAAGCCCCACAATGACCATGTAGGTTAGGCTGAGAGGCCGTGACTGGCCTGAAGCACCAAGTGAGCTTTGTGGCCGAGTGAAGACTTGGTCAGGTCTCCTTGATCTTCATCTGACATGCGAACCACCATGCCACTGTTGGGCTTCCAGCTCCCACTAGCCCTAGCCAGGAATGATGATGATCATGATGAATGGGGGTCCAGCAATATCTAAAGGATGCCGTGTTGGCTACCCTGGTCTAGGCTGGATGATGAGGAATGGTGGGAGGCTCCAGCCAGAGAACCCCCTTGGGAAGCCTCAGAAGAGGAAGGCTCAGAGCCAGGGGAGGGGTGGTAGGACACAGAATACAGGTCAGAGGATGGAGGGGAGGCAGAATGGTTCAAGCAACAGGCTTGAGTGAGAGAGAAGAAGAAGAGGCAGAAAGCGCTGCAGTTACAGGACAGGCAGCTGAGGATGAGGTGGGAGCTGAGACTGCAACAGATTCACAGGAGCCTGCCGATCCTACTGTATTCAGCTCCCCTCCCTCCTTGTCTCCAAGGGCTCGGAGAGTTTTGCATGTAGCAGAGCAACAAGCTCAGAGATCACAGGGGACCCTTCCCCAACAGAATTTAGGACTGCAGGGAAAACAGCCGGATGAAGAAGAGATGTAGGGGGAGTTGGGAGGCCCAGATTGTCAATTCTGGCAGCTGCTTTACTGGGGCCGGTCTTGCCATTGGCTTCTCTGTGTGTATTCTGCTTCCTTGGATAAAGAATGAACTTCACTTCTCATCTCCGTGCTGACCTGCAGCTGAAGCAGCCCTGACAATCTGCCTGGTTGGGGGTACTTTGCACACCCATGTGGTGACAAACCTCACTCAACAGCAGAGTTGTTAAGTGTGCTGGAGAGGGGTTGAACCCCTGGTCTGTTGCAATGGGAGCCACATAACCCTGACCTGATTTTTTAAAAAAATGATTTTATTTCATTTTGGCTTGGCTTGGGAGGCTCTTAATATATGCATATAAATTTGCATGTGCAAACGGGGCCTCGGCCCCCCAGACTGACCAATTAATAGCCTTACCAACCATCTCCACATTTGGAGGGAGAAATGCTTCAGAATGCCAGTTGCTAGAAACTGCAGGAGAAGAGAGAGCTCTGGTGCTTGGGTCCTGCTTGCAGGTTTCCCACAAGCGCATGGTAGGCCAGGATGGTGTAGTTGTTTGAGAGATGGACTAGGACCTGAGAGACCAGGGTTTGAATCTCCCCTCAGCCATGAAGCTCACTTGGTGACCTCAGGCCAGTCACTGTTTCTCAGCCTAACCTGCCTCACAGGGTTGTTGTGGGGAGAACTGTGTCACCTTGAGTGGAATATAAATGCGATGATGTGCTTCTGTGTATTTTACAAATTAGGGCTGGGGCCTTTCTGCCCATCCCTTGCTCCTCAGGGTGAAGGGAGCAGGATGGAAACTGGTCCTAATCGCCTCCCGTTATGATTGTATCACCTGCCTCCCTGCCTGCCTGCCTGGTAGGCAGAGAGCTCGTTGTGTTTTAGAGGCGGGGTGAGGCTAATTGGGATTTTATTGGGCACGAGGACAAGATCTATTGCTTGTATTAATTATTCAAGGGCAGCCTTGCCTTTTACCCGCACATGATGCTTAAAATAGATTGCCAAGCTGTGGAGGAGCAAGCCAGAGGGATGCAAGTGCGGGGGAGGGGGGTGGATCCTGGGAATTGCAGGTCAGCCAATAGGATCCAGCCTTTTGCCATTGCACACCCCACGCCCCTCTTCCCAGCCAAGGCAGCAGCCTAAGTGGGGGGTGCTGTTTGTACATGTACGAGAATTTACAGTTCGGAGCACCATGTGGCAGGAGGATCCTGACAGCAAGGGCTGAGGTGGTACACGTTTGCCCAGTTTGTGCCACTTCCGCGCATAGGTCTGCTCAACATTAATCTATCATCATCATCATCATCCCACCTTTTTCCTTCCAAGCTGCTGATTCTGTGGAGGTGTACATGGCTCTCCATCTCATTTAATCCCCACAACAACCCTGTGGGGTTGGTTAGGCTGAGAGAGGTGAGCTTCATAGCCGAGTGAGGGGATTTGAACCCTGGTCACTCAGGTCCTCTTCCAACTTTCTTAACCACTACACCACGATCTGGTTGGATCAATTTTAAAAGCTTTGGCATTTTCATACCTAAGAGACATGGCGTTCCCCAGATACGCTCATGCTCTCCATTTGGGCCAATGGCTGTGGGAGAGATGCACGATCCTGCCTTTGGGCCCGGGAGTAGGGTATCCACCACCACCACCCCCAGCTCTGTTTTCCTTGGTGCTCAGCACCTCTCTGAATTTGCATGTTCAGCTCTGTGAGAGAGCCTGGAAGGCTAGTAACTAGCTGAACGGAGAAATGAGGGTTGTGCCTTGTCATGTGGGATTAGAATCAATCTTCTGCCACACACATTAAGGACTTCTCAGGCTGCTCTGCCTGCAGCAGCCTTCTGGGGCAGCCCCACTCTCTCTTTCCCCAGGCGCCTCGGGGATCCCCAGACCGTGCGTTTGATGGAGAGCTGGGGGAAGCCAGCTTTGTGCAGCCGGGAGCTGGTGCTTTGCAGTGGGAATAGGCAGGCCAGGAACGCTTGCGCTGGACTCTTGGCCAACAGCAGTCAAAAAGACTTTCTCCTGTGTCTTTAGCATCCATACCTTCAGGCAGAAATTCCAAAGGTGCAGCCTGCTCCGACTCTGTATCTCCAGCTGGGCTGGGCAGGGGCAGTTGTACCTGTAGGGAAGCAAGAAGGACATAGAAATAACCTCTTCCCCTCCCTCCCCCTTACATTGTTGAGGTCTAGCCCCTTCACCCTTTACCTCCCGCTCTAATGAAGCTTAACTAGCCTTTGACCAACCAGATGTTCTAGACAACATCCATCAGCACCTGCCAGCACAGCCATACTTGTTGGAGCTGCACTCCAGAACCACTGCACTGCCTGGGCCTGATGGGAGTTGTAGTCCAGAACATCTAGAGGGCGCTAGGTTGATGGAGATTAGTGTAAAGCAAAAGCATTCATGACCCTTCCTTGCCATCCTTCAGGTTGCCCTTCAAATGGGAGCAAAGACCAGCCCCGTCCTCCTTTCTTCCTTTTTCTTTTGAAACATTTCAGCACAATATACTCTGGTGGCACAGTATGAATACTACATCATGACAACATTAAAGAATAGAATTCACATTGCATTGTGACAAAGTAAATTCTGTGGATCATTGAACAGTAAGCTTGAAGTGTTTACATATAAATGGGGCCAGTTGCTGCCTTTTTTCCTGCCTTGTCTTTAGCCAGGGTTGTCAGCGGGGGGATACACCTTCAGATTCATGGAGGAGAGGGCTATTGATGGCTACTAGCCATGAGGCTGTTCTTCCTCCATAGATGCAGGCAGCAATGCTTCTGGTTACCAGTGGCTGCAAACCACAGGAGGGGAGAGAGCTCTTGTGCTCCAGTCCTGCTTGCCCGTTTCCCATCGGCATCTGGTTGGCAACTGATGCTGGACTGGATGGGTCATTGCCCTAACCCAACAGGCTCATCATATGTACTTACGTATTAACATATCAATGGGGCTGGTTCCTACCTTTTCTGCAGCCCATCTCCACCTGTGCTATCAGAGGTGGGATAGGCCTTCCCTCCAGTGAACTAGCTTGCAGCCTGTTGACACTTTTCACACACACCCTCTTCACTTTCCCCAGTCCAGTGATTACTGAACCTAAAAAGCTATCTCAAAACCAATCTCCTTTCTGGCTGTTTTTCCAGATGATGCTATCGGGAAATTACATCTTTCCTCCCTCTCTTCCCATCACCCCAAATGAGAAACTAGCAGTGCCAGCTCTGTGTGCCTAAGCCAGTTTTGCTCTGAAACTCCCTTGCAGGGCCATATGACAGCCACACTGAGCGCAACCACCCCCAGCTCTTGAGTTTTCCCTCCGCCTTCAAAGACTGAACTGGCCCTGCAGGGAAATAGAGCCAGTGAGTCGGCATGTTAAGGGAGCCAGAAGCTGCTGCTGCTGCTGCTGCTGCGGTCTTTCAGCAATGCTAGGAAACCGCTGGAGCAGGGAAAAGGGTAGCCGAGGTCTCAGCCGCTAGGAGTCATGCGGCTGCTGCAGAATTCCGGTCTCTCCTTCAGGGTTGTTGTAGGGGTTGTCTTTTGGCAACCTGACATAGTCAAGCAAGCAAGAAAATACAGGCATGGACAGCAAAGCTCTCAGGGGTGGGAAATTGGGCTTTTGCCTAAGTTACTCTGTACCGCACCGTGCACATCAGAGCCACAAAATGGCCTGGGCCAGGCTGCCTGCTCAGGATTCCCACCCCACCCCCCATCCACACACACTCAGGGTGTCACCCCTCCACCACCCAAATTTTGGCGGGTGAGTCTGTGTGACACCTATTCTGTGGGATGCTGGGGTCCATGTGGGGGAGGAGTGTTTTTGTCAGAACCAATTTTTATTAGGATCCCCTCCCCCCAAAAAAGATTTCTGGTTGTTGAGAATCCAGCATTACAAGGGGGTTGGACTAGATGACCCTCAGGGTCCCCTCCAACTCTACGATGCTATGTTAGGCTGGGCCTCCTTACAAAGCTTAGGCTGTCCATCTGCCAGGGTGGGCAGGGCCCTTGCAGCAGGCAGTTCTTGCAGCTGGCTTTCTCCCACATTCTGCAACCATCTGAGCATCTCTGGGTAGGGCTGAGAATGCCCGCCCTCCTCCTGCCTGACACCCTGGAGAGCTGCTGCCAGATAGTGTCAACAGCACTACGCTAGATGGACCCAGTGGTTTGGCCCTCCATTGCTTCAGGAGCAGTGCGAAGGATATGGGGTACAAGGAGAAGCCCAAGGGCCCCATTCCTTTCCTCATTGCCTGATATGTTAGAACTCCCTAACACTCCATAAACAGGTGCACTTAAATCAATAACTCTGCATCTTAAGGAAAATGTGAATTGTGTAGAGTTATGTAACTTTTAGGACTCTCCCGTCAGTACTTTACGGAGCTCGCCATTTCAAACATCGATTCTAATTCCATACTTTTTTTGCACACAAATTCTTGTTTGCCACACTTGCTTTCTTTTTTAAAGTGTGTTTCAAAGCCCCTTGAGGAAATCTGGAACCATCCTTCCCCCACAAAATCATGCAACCATCAGAAACTGGGCAAAATAGCAGCAATAATAATAATAAGCAGATCTATGCAAATGTTTCCCATTTATACACATTGCAGAATTCCAGCTTTCCTTGGTACAGAGTTTTGGTTTAACTTGGTGTGGCATTTTGATTTCCCCTTCTTAACCTGTACCCACCCTGGGGGTTTATTTTAGAACAGATTGTACACAAACCTGTCCGTAATATTCACTTTCCTATTTAATCTCCTGCCTTCCACACACTGACTAATTTGGGGGTTGTTTTAACAGAATTCTTTCCTCTTTCTGCCTTCCTTTTTCTTCTCTCTCTTCTTCTTCTTCTTCTTTTCCTTTCTTTTGGCAACTTATTATTTTTAAAAAAAGGACACCACCCCCATCCAGAGCAATTGATTTACATGTCCCCGACCTCACGAAACGGACACGCCACCATTTTCAGCTCCGATTAATTAATCTCCTGCCAATCTGGACAAAACAACATTCCCTCCCTTTGAGGTCAGGTCCCTCAATTCGGAGCAGCAGCTCTCCTTCGATCAACCACGCCCTCCCCCACCCCACCACCCAGGAGAAAGTCCAGCAGGGAGTCAGGCTGTTGTTGTTGCTGGAACTCCTGAGCTGGGCTCAAGCCTTTAGCCTCTATTGTTTTGGTCCCCAAGCCAGGCCAAGGCCTCTTACACAGCCAGAAACACCCCCACCTTAGTCGCGGCACGAGGGGCTCTCCTTTAAGCACACACACCCTGCCATCAGCAGCTGTGATCCAGGTGTCGACTGCCGCCCGATGCCCACTGCCAGACGCACAAGGGTGGGGTTGTGGCGCACGCAGGATCTCTCCTCCAGCCCAGGGGGCATGCACGCTATACCACGCTTTCCTCCAGCTCGTCCGCATTGAGGAAGGGTCCGAGGCGCTTGGCGTCACCCTCGGAGGTCGCGCACTGAGCCAGCATCCCGTGCACCGACTGGCTGCGCTTGGTCCACATGAAGCTGAGGCGCTTGGCGTAGCTGTAGCAGGAGCTGGAGGAGACGTCTCCCATGTCCAGGGAGTTGCTGCGCTTGGTCTTGGCGGGGGTGCTGGGGGGCCCCCACGCTGCTCCCCCCACCCTGTCTCCCGTCCTGCGCTCAGGCTGAGCAGCCTTGGCCCGCACCCGCCGGTGCTTGGGGCCCCGCTCCTTGGGGGGCGTTCGCAGGGGGAGCAGGCCGTTGGGGTGCCCACCGTTGGTCTGCGAGTAGACATTGGTGACCTTGGGCAGGCTGCCATGGGCACTGCCGCACACCTTGTACTTCACCATCATGACCACGGTGAAGACCAGCAAGGTGACCACAATGATGCCCCCTACGATCACCGTCAGGGTCCCGCCCAGGAAGTGAGCGTGCAGCGAGTGGCAGTCCGGGTAGGCCTCCCGTGTGGCAAACTGGGCACATCCCAAAAGGTGCGTGGCTGCCAGGGAGGTGGCTGCGTCATCAAAGATGGCCAAGACGCACAGGTCGTAATCCACGCTGGGCACCAGGTGCTTGAGGTGGAAATGCCGGCTGGTGGCAGGGATAATCCTGCGGAGAGGGGGAGAGAAGGCGTCAGTAGGCATCTCAGAAGGGCATGAGAAGTACCTTTGCTGGATCAGAAAGGTACAGCATCCTGTTTTCCCATTTGCCAACCAGATGCCCCAATGAGAAGCCCGCAAGCAGGACGTGAGCACAGAAGCAAATCTCCCATCCTGTGGTTTCCAGCAGCTGGTATTCAAAAGCATTGCTGGCTCCAATTGTGGAGGCAGAGCATAGCCATTGTGGCTAGGAGCCCTCAATAGCCTTCTCCTCCATGAATTAGCCCAACACTCTGTTAAAGCTACCCAATCTCTTGAGCTACCAGGCCTTTATTGCCACCTTGTCATTCCCTTCTGCGGTTTTTTTGCAAGTGAAACTCAATATACTTCCCTCCAGTCTGTATGGAATATGCCAAACTGCCTCACCAAAGCCACCTGGCTAAATTTAGCTCTTGCAGGTCTGCAACTAACTAAGGAACAGGAAAAAGAGATTGGGAATAAATGGACAGCTCGCACCCAAGGAATGTAGAAAAACAGGGTCCTCCCCCACCAAGGGTTTCAATATTGGGACTTCGGCTTTTTCACTTGTACCTGAAAGCATTAGCAGTAAGAAGTGAGCCAAGTTTGCTGATGACACCAAAGTGCTCAGAGGAGTTAAGACACAGAAGGATTGGTAGAGCTCCAAAGAACATCTCTCCACACTGGGAATATGGGCATTAAGACGATAGATGCAATTCATCGTAAGTACAAAAGCAAGGAAAACCTTAATGTTTGCATTCATCTCCCCGCAAGGGCACAGGAGCAGGTGGATTGGCAGACTGTAGGAGGTTCCTAGGTCTTCCCAGACCCTGGGATGCAGCCTGGCAGTTCCTGCAGACAGGAACTCCAGTCTGGTGTAGCCAGGGCCCCCTCTCACAAGACATTTTGTTGCCTGAGGCTGAGGGACAAGAAGGCTTCTCCTTTCCCCATTCCACTTACAGGAGCCAGCAGGATGTAATTTCAGCACTAGTGACCCGATAGACTCCTCCCCTGTCCTGGTGGCAACAGGCTAGCTAAGGGTGGCCAGTAGAGGGGGTGTCAGGCGCACATATCTCTCCTCCCGCAGATGGAAATGGTTGGAACTTGGGGACAGCAAGAAGATGGCCCCACAGGAACTGCTGCCCAAGGCAACCACCTCACTGCCTTGTCCTTAGAGCCAGATGAACGGAAGCAGCATTGAAGGCTCAGTTGATCCTCTGGCCTGGCCTCAACAGGCAAGTCAAAAGGCAGCCTTCCCAAACCGGCAACCTCCAGATCTTTTGCACAGCCGTATCACACTGGCGCTGGTGTGAGTTGTTGCCCTAAACATCCAGAGGGCACCAGGTTGGGCAAAGTTGTCCGACTTCCCCAGGTTTCCCTGGCATGAATTCCATCCTGAATGGAAAGTCAGGGTGCCCTTTCCACTTCAGAGGCAAGGCGAGTGACTGCAGGGCTATTGATGGCCACCAGCCATGGTGGTGGCCTCTGCAATCAGAAGCAATAATGCTTCTGAGGACCAGTTGCAGGAAACTGCAGGGAGGGAGAGGGCTTGAGCTCATGTCCTTCCCACGGGCATCTGGCTGGCCACAGTGAGATGGTGGACTAGATGGGCCACTGGCATGATCCAGCAGCTGCTCTCTTCTTCTTACGCTCTTATGTCATGTTCATTTTTAAGTTGAATGGAACCTGGGAAAAATGTCCTTGTCTGTCTCCTCCTTGCACACAAATGCACATCAGTGTGCTGTGGCAGATCTAGGCTTGAGCCCTGGGGGGGAGGATCCAGCTGTCAGGGCTCAGAGTGCCACAAGGGTGTACCCAGGCCCCAGCTGCTGCCAAAACCAGATCCGGGAGCAGTGGGGGGGGGTGCAGGAGAGGGTGCTCAGGGGACTTTGGGAGGGGAGGAGGAGAGCCAAGCTGTTGCTCCACAGGGAGCACAACCTGAGAAGAAAGCACTGAATGTTGGTGCCTGTTGCAAATCTGTGTGTGGTCATTTTGCTTCTCAGGAATGCATATTTGTGCATGTCGTAGAATTGTAGGCTAGGATAGGATCCCCAGGGTTCATCTAGTCCAACCCCCTATGGGTAAAAAACCTGTGGCGATTAAGGCTACCCTGCCTCAGACTTCAAAACCAGCATTTCTCAAAACCATTTTGCCCTCCACCTCTAAACTCAATTCACCTTCCCACTTCCCACCTCCAGCCCCCCCCCCCCCCGGCTTCCATCACCAACCTCCCCCACCCCCACCCTGCTTACAAGCAGAGACCCTGGGATGCATCAGGAGGCAGTTATTTTCTCAAGGTGGCCTACATGGTTTAATCCCCACAACAACCCTGTGAGGTAGGTTAGGCTGAGAGACAGTGATTGAGCTCATGGACCCACCCAGGTACTCTAACCACTATGCCACACTGGCTCTTACATTGCAGCAGTGGCACTCTCTTACATCGTGAGGGCAGAGAGCATTCTGGGAGGTGATTCTTGGGGATGCTGCGCCCCAGGAAGTCGCATAGACTGTAGACTGGGCCACTGCTATCCATGCCTTAGCAACCTCAAGATCAGACTACTGTAATGCAGTCAATATAGGGCAGCCGTTGGAAACAGGGCGATGGGACTGCTGCTGTCCTTCCTTGCTTGTAGGATTCCTTTCCTAAGGCCTCTGGCTGACCTGTGTGGAAAGCGGAGTACAATACTGGGTTGTATTGAGCCACCTCTGCCTGATGCAGTAGCCAGGCTCTGTTTGCTTTCCCCATCTCTCAGTGTTTGCCTGCATACAGGCTCCTAATCTTGTCAGTGTTGTAATTGATTTGTTTCAGTGACAAGAGTCTTGAGCCTGTGGCCTTTGTCACTGGTCATGCTTCACAGACACACACACACACACTTGCTAAAGTACAAATTCAAATCCAGATTAGATCACCAAATCAACCATTGTGAGGAACCAGGGAGGATGCAAGCCCTGAAACAAACATCCCAATAAAATGCACATTCCAGGCTGCAGTTACAGGGGATGTTGCAGGTTTGGTCTTCTGAAGTTGTGGGGGTGACCTCCTTGCATGTAAAAAACAAACATGTCAGGAAGCACAGTTCTCTCCCTTGCCATCTTGTTGCAGAGCAAACTAGTTTCAATAATAACTTATGATTTCAGGTTACCTGGAAGACCCTTTAGGGTCTCTTAGAAATCTAGGGAAATTCTCCTTCTGACACTGCACCCTACAGTGACCCAAAAAGGGGCATTTTCCATCATTTTCCCCATACTATGAATGGCCTTCCCTCTGCCACATGTGAAGCAACAGCCACCAGCTGCTTCAGAGGTCTTGTAAACAACCCTTTTTGTCCATGCTTTCCCTGACGCATCACATTAGACCCTGATTTATGTATTTGAATCCCCTGCATTCCTGTTCTATTTCTTGTTCTTTGCTTTCATGCTGCTGTTTTATTGGTTTTAGGTTGCATTTTTGTGTTAATGATGCTGTTTGTTCTTGTACACCACTTAGAGGTTTTTTTAAAAAAAATAATTAAGTGGTTTATAAATGCTTTTAAATAAATAAAATAGCTAGTATTACCTAGAAAATTGCTGGTTTAAATCAGTTCATTTCAATCAAGTCTCCCAGTATGGAATTCATATATTTCCCGAGAAGTGTGTGTACTAATTGGTTTCTGCAGTAATTAAATGCATTGTTTTGCAACTAAATAAGACCTTGGAACACAGTGCAGAAGTTTTGTCCAAACAGCCTTCTGTGCTGCAGACTTAGGCCAGCTAAGCAGACAAGTTTGTGTTGGGCTGTCTGCGTACCCAAGCAACGAACACCATTTATTTAAAAGTTAAGAGTGCAGCCCTGCTTGGAAGTAGCCCCTATGAATAAAGTGGGGCCTATTTCTGAGTAAACATGTGTAAAAGTTGGACTGTGAGCTCCCAGGAACAAAAGACAGTGGACTTCAAATGGCCTCATGCTTTTGGATGAAAATGGGGTGCAGCCTCCAATGGGGGGGGGGAATCCCTGTCTCCCACCTCCTGTTCAACTGAGCCAGGTGGCATAGAGAGCTGCCTTATATACAGAGTCAGACCACTGGTCCACATATCTTCAGTATTCTATGCACTGACTGGCAGTGGCTGTCCAGGATTTCCAGGCATGGGGTCTTTTCCAGCCCTTCCAGGAGATGCCCTTGAGGATTGAACCTGGAGCATGTACAGCAGATGCTCTTTGTCATGTGTCTTGGGCATTGAGCTGTTCACAACCCATGTATATTTCATGCTGCCTGTAACTGCCCAGGCTGACAACATCTCCCCAGGGTCCCGTTAGCATTGCTTCCTGCCCTAACACTCTCCTGACTTCCCTGACCACATGAAGTGACTTTAAAAAGAGGGATTGTCGGAGGAAGGCCAGAGGGAGGAGGTATGGTGGTGTTGCTGGAACTGGTTGAAAATGAAGATCGCAGAGCAGATCAACAACCCTCTCTTTGCACAGTTTTGCTTCCCGTTTTTAAAGCAGGACTTAATTCCAGCAGGTTCACTCCCGAGAAACCTGTTATCAGCCTCTGGAAATGTGAAATGGCCTCTTGCAGCCTTCCGTGACCCTGGCCTATTGAAATGTGTGTGCCAAGGTGTTGCTATTAGTAAATAAAACCCTTAAGAACTTGGGACCAATTTGCCTTAACCTGGTATGCACCCACTCGACTACTTCAGTCAGCAGAACTGGCAGTGTTATAGGTGCCACATAATACTGTTCCACATTTGTAAGAGCTCAGTCTTTTAGTGTGGCAGAATCTACACTTTGGAACTCCCTGTGTATTGATTGTGTAGACAATCCTGAGCTCCATGGAGCAACAGTCTAGCTCTGTATGAGGCAGCTTCCTGTGCTGTGGGCAACAACCTTGGTTAGCTACTAATCTTAAAGAGGCCTAGGGATGTTGGCTCCGGCTATGGAAAATCACTCCAGAGTGGCTCAGGTGACAGCATGAGAGCTGCTCCCTGGAATGAGCAGCATCCAGAGGCTTGGATGAAGTTCTGTCCCTGCTACTCTGAGCCAGTCTCTGCTGCTCTCCACCTGGGAAAGGAGCAAAAGAGGAAGGACCACAGAAGAGAGCCTGGTTGCTGGATCAGACCAGAGGCCAGCATCCTGTTCCCACAGTGACCATCCTGATGCCTCTCCTGGGAAGCTCACACAAGGAGGATCTGAGCCCAGCAGTGAGCAGCTGGAGTTCACAATAATCCAGGAGGCTGGCTTCATGAGGGTCTTGGGAGAACAAAATTATAATTTGAAGTGCCAGAAACCTCTTGCTCACAGATGGAAACAGTAAAATCTTGGTCCCTGGGCCCACCTGGCAGCCAGTGAAGGGGAAAGCAGCTGAGAGGCATAACAAGAGTTCCTTGGGATCACAGTCCCAGGCGGCACGGTCGCAGACACCTTACCTGTAAATGAGAGTGTCATCCACGGTGCAGTTGTACTGGATCTGGTACATCCAGGCGGCGTAGGCCGACTTGTCAGCCACCCACCGCACCAGCGCTGAGCTGGCCGTCACATCGGACACCTCCACCCTTTTCTCGAAGCCCCCCTCACTGGCATTGGCCGACGTCTTGGCCGAAGTGGCAATGTCGGAGGAGCCCGGGTCCTGCTGTAGCACAGTGATGCTGCCATTCCCCCGGTGAGGCAAGGGGATGATTTTGAGGTCCACGGTAGCCGTGGACTCCCCTGCAGCATTGATGGCAATGCAGGTGTAGGCCCCGTCGTCCCGGATGGTGGTCACCAAGATGTCCAACGTGCCATTGCGGAAGGACATGGTCCGGGAGGAGTTGGACATGATTTTGTCATCAGGGGAGACCCAGTGGATGACTGGCTCGGGGTCCCCAATGGCCCGGCACCTCAGGGTGGCCCGTTGGCCCTCTAAGATCCAGAGCTTGTGGGTGTGGCGGGTGATGAGGGGCGGCTCACAGGTGAACTCCTCCTCAGGGACTGACCAAAAGTAGCGGCCCGCCACCTGCGCAGGGGAGGCACAGGTCTCCATGTCGTCCTCCCGCACCAGGCGGCGCAGCCACAGCAACTCGCAGTTGCAGTGCAAGGGGTTCCCGCCAAAGCTGAGCACAATGGTGGAGGTGTATGGGGTCGGGCTGATGACCCCAACCTGAGAGCGCGCAAAGAGTGGATCGGGGGGCAGTGTGTAAAGGCGGTTGGAGGTCATATCCAAGCGAGAGAGCTTGTAGAGCTCGGCAAAGGCCCCTTCCATGATGAAGTCAATCAGGTTGTGATCCAGGTTGAGGGTGTGGAGGCAGAGCATCCCCTGGATCCCTTCCCAGGGGACCCGGTGCAGGTTGTTGTAGGACAAATCCAGGTCCTCCAGGGTCATCAGGAAGTCGTCAAAGGCGGCCACCGAGATGTCCACCAATTGGTTGTTGTTCAGGATGAGGTGTTGGAGGTTGAGCATCCCACGCAGGGCCTCCTCCTGGATCTGGGTCAGCCGGTTACCGTCCAGGTGGAGCGAGCGGAGGCTCTCCAGGTCACCGAAGGCAAAGGGGCGGATGGTGTCAATGGTGTTGCGCGACAGGGTCAGGTCCACCAGGCCCGTCATGTTCAAGAAGTCGGGCGGCTCCACCACCTGGATGAAGTTGTCGGCCAGCCGCAGCTCCACCGTCCGGCGGTCAATGTTGGGTGGGATGAAGAGCAGGCCCTTGTTGGCACAGAGGGTGCTGAGCGACTCAGAGAGATTCTGGCACACGCAGTGGAAGGGACAGCCCTCGACCTGGGCCAACGCACGTCCCACCATCAGCAGCTGGACCAGCAGCAGCAGCAGGCTTTCCATGGTAGATGGCTTGGCAAGCCCTGGAGAAGGAGGAAATGAAATAAAAGCAGTTACCAGACAAAACATCTCAAAGGGCTTGTCCACACTTCCACTCATCCCATGCTTAGAAAGCCTGGATCCAAGCGCTTTTCCACTTGGTCTTCACTTTCTGGGCATAGGTCTGGGTGGTTTACCCCTTGCCATGCTTTTTTCCCGGGGAAAACCCACTCTTTAGCGCTAAATTGGAGCAAACATCAATCCGGAGAAATCCTGAATTGCCATTTGCTCCGATTGAGCGCTAAAGAGCGGCTTTCCCCAGAGAAAAGCGGTAGGACAAGAGGAAGTGCGGATAAGCCCTATATATCCGAAGCTGGGTCTTTTCGCAGAAAGCAAGGTTAACTTGCAGTCTATAGTGTTAATAGGTCCTTTCAGACTCATCAGAATGAGATACTGGAAGAACTTAGAAGGGGCTTGTATGACAAACCGGTACAAAACAGCACTTGTGGAAGAATCCCAGGATAAAACAAGCGCAAAGCCTTGAAGCACAAAGACTCATCGCTGTTGAATGGCACAACTTTATTATGTACATGGCTAAAACTGAAAATAGAGGACTCGCCTCATAAACTCTATTGGTTAACTTGAACTGTTTATCACCTGCCATACAAATAGTAGTTTGGGATCAGAACTTTATTTGACTATTCCTCATGTATTGCCTAAACATTAGCTTCTGGGTTAGCGCAGGATATTTCGTTATTCATATTTATGTTATATGTTGGAAGGATTTAATAAAAAATACATTTTAAACATAAGAATAAAGAAAGAAGGTTGGCTTGATGATGGCATGAGGTGGGAATTTGGGGACTCAGAGAGGACTTCATGTCAGGTGGCAAATTGCTCCCTTTCTTCATTCCTTCATTCTAGTCTATTAATCTAATTCTATCTCTTCTCTTTTTTATACATGTTTGTACATGATTGTTTACATTTGTTATTAATTGCAGAGCGTACTTGCCAGTGCATCAGATTAATTTGGGGCAGGGCCGTAGCTCATTTGCAGAGCAGGTTCAGTCCCCAGCATCTCAGTGTAGGATTGGGAGGAAACCCTGGCTGAAATCTCAGAGCTACTGCCAGTTAGTGTAGGTGATATTGCGCTAGATGGACCAGCAGTCTGACTCGGTAGAAAACAGCCTTCCATTTAAACCAGCCTTTATTTAGAACCATGTGGACCAGAAGCTTTTTAAGATGACAGAGATGATGTGGTGGGTAGAGCATCTGCTATCAACACAGACTATCCTTGTTCAGTGCCTGGCATCTCCAGTTTGGGTTGGGATAGCCCTGTGTCTGAAACCCTGGAGAGCCACTGCTAGCCAGTACAGACAATACCATGCTAGCTGGTCCAGCAGGTGGAGGAGGAGAGGGCAGAGGGTGACGAAAGAGCTGAGAGTGCAGGGAGCCTTTTTCCCATCTTCTGGACCTGCTGGGAAATTCAACAAACCTGCTGTACCTAGAACTGGGTGTGTGGAGAGTGCAGCTGAATGGGACACAGCTGAGGAAGTACCATCCACTTTTGGCCTGCCCATAAAAATCAAGTGCAGACTTAGAAATTAGGGTGATGTCTCCTGTTTCCTGGAACTCGTCTCATTGTGTGACTTTCGTGGGTGAGCTGAGAGTTTGTTTGGATCCTGGGGGAGAACCCAGAGGCTGAGAGGGAGGGTGTGTTAGAAGGAAAAGGAATTGATAATAGATTTTTATATATTAGTAACTTTGTTTTAATGTAGCATTTTTATATGTGTTTGTTTTTGCAACTTTTTTTTTAAAAGTTGCTGTTGTTACTTTAGTTTTTTGCACACCGGTTAGATATTTTTTTAATGCAGGTGATACCTGAACACAGGAAACCCCCCTTTGCATGTCTTTGGGTCACGCATGACCACACACATGTGCACCGTTTTTGGCAGTGAAATGGGGCAGGGTGGGGGCTGAATGGAGCGAGGGCAGGGTGGGGGAATCCCCACTCTTGTACATCCCAGTGACACATGCTGCAGCCTGGAACATAACCCATGAGTAAGCAGCAAATCCCCTGTATATTAAGCAGTATAGAAATTAAATAATCAAAATAACCAGTGGTTATATCAGTATAAATCAGTATAATCAGTATAAAGCAGCTTCCTACAATTCAGTATATTCCTAATTTTAAACATTTTAAAAACATTATTTTCATTCCCATTTAATACCCCCAACATTCATTTGACACAGCCCTTGTTATTTCAAATCCTCCCAGTCATTAATATATATTTGATATAGAGAGAAGTGAATCTTTTGCACATCGAACCACCATCCATATTTCCATATGCCCAGTGAAGAGATAATCAAATAAGAAGGAAAGCCTGAGTAAGGAGAAAAGGAGAGATAGATGGAAAGCAGGGTTTGGGGAGGGGAGAGCACTAGAGGATCTTCATCAAAGCGCAAATTATATTGCACAAAAATGTCTGTCACAGATTGATGGATATGCAGTGGTCAGATTACTCACTTCAGCTCTCAAGTTATATTACCCCCGTTTAAAAACAGTTTCAGGCCTAATTCAAGCTGCTCGCATTAGTGTTAAAAGCCCTGAACAACTCAAGTCCAAAATTCCTGAAATATAGCCTCCTTCCCTATAGACACCCTCCGTGCTGAGATTAACAGAGTGGGCCACTCTTGGTTGTTCCACCGCTCTCAGGGATTTGGGGTGCTGGCGTTCCAGGAAAAGGCCTTCTCTGTGGCAGCCCCTAAGTTGTAGAACTGCCTCTCCACAGAGATGCCCCTGGGCCCCTTCACTACGCAGCTGTTGACTTCTGTGGCGCACACTTTCAGGAACAGCCATCCGCCAATTCCTGTGAGTGTAGTACATTTTAACTCTTCGCACATCTGGATTTTAAATTATTATAACCTGCTCTGGGATCTGCTGGGAAAAGGCATTTCATAAATTTAATAATAATAAAAAGCCACCTCATTTGCACAGCTGCATCCTACGTCCTGTTTCTTGGTCATACTAGGGAAAGATTGGATATGGGAACAGCAGACAGAATGTGGGGTGCCATCAGGGCAGGATCCAGGGTCACTGTTGCAGAGCCCCACTCAACAGAAGGGGCACAAGGGGTCAGCAAACACAGGCCTCGTGGAAAGGGGAGGCTTGGCACATTTTGAAGTTAATAGTCAATGCATCTGGCAGTTAACCAGAAGGTTGGTGGTTTGAGCCCACTCAAGGATTCCTGCATTGCAGGGGGTTGAGCTAGATGACCCGTGGTGTCCCTTCCAACTCGTATGATTCTGTAAAGTAATATATTTTACCATCTAAAGCAGGGGTAGCCTGTGTGGTTTCATAGAGGAGAAGGCTACCTATCAATGGCTGCTAGCCATGATGGCTCTGCTTCCATGGTCAGAGGCAGCAATGCTTCTCGATACCAGTTGCTGGAGTCAACAGAAGGGGAGAGTGCTCTCATGCTCAGATCCCACTTGCACTGTCAGAACAAGATGCTAGCCAAGATGGGCCACTGACCTGATCCCAGCAAGGCTGGATTTTATGTTTTAATGTTCTTAGGCCAAACATCTGGAAACCCCCCAGGTTAGGGAAAGCTGTTCTAGATGTTAAATCTTAAAAGCTGGGGGAGTTACTTTCTCTGTTTCATGTCAATGCATGCACATCATTTTAGTTTTATCCTATTGATTGATTGATTGATTGATTGATTGATTGATTGCAGTTAAACCCCACCTTTTACTCCAGGGAGCTGGAAGTGGTGGCTCCTCATTTTGTCCTCACAACAACCCTGTGAGGTAGGTTAGCCTGAGAGGCGGGCACTGGCCCAAGGTCTCCCAATGAGCTTTGTGGCCGAGAAGGGGATTTGAACCCTGGTCTCCTGGGTCCTAGTCTGACACTCTGACCACTACACCACACCAAGGCAGCATACAATCCACAGCTACAGCTGCTGAAGTTTATCTTGAACTGCAGAGATATTTTTGTGGGGGAAGGGAGAGAAACATTCATTCCCTCTAATATACCTTTGTTGTTTGGATTAAGCGCCTTCCTGGCTTTCAGCTGGTGGAAGATGAATTACACGAGAGTCAATGAGCAGAGCACACAGTGGTTGGTGGGATTAAGACGTCATTGGTCTGAAATGTGGGGGAGGGAGGGGACTCTTATTTCCATGGTCGAAATGGGAGGGGAGACCTGCTGTGTTCCCACATATGTGCTTGAAAGCAGGCTGCACTAGCTGCTTTCCCAGAACGCAGGTGGCCAAGGGGTCAGGCACGCCAGAGGTGACAACTCCAGAGACCTTTTGCAAATTGCTGGCCAGGTGGAGGGATTAAAGGTTCTGTATTGTCTCAGCGCTCAAAAGATGGCAGGGCAGATAAAGCTAAAAGAGACTGAGCGAAAGTATGTGCTCTCTGAGACTTGAACCCTCAACCCTGCTGGGACTCCCCCCCCCCCCTGTTCATCTCTTTGCTAACATCTGCAAGGCAGGCAGAAGAGGGAAAGCCAGAGTGTTCATCAGGGTCAAGGCAGAGCAATAGAGGGAACCTCTGAGCATAGACAGAGTGATGCTCTGTCCTCTGCTTCAGGTCATCACCCTCCTTAGAAAGCAAGATGGCAGTCGAGTGTGATCAGGTGTGGAGAAACAGTACTAGGTGCCAGGTCATTCATGAGCCAGGCCTCATAGGTACTGTACTGGGCTTGCAGTTTTCCCACACGCATCATCTATCTGGCTGGCCACTGTGAGAAGAGAAGGCTGGACTAGATGGGCCATTGGCCTGATTCAACAGGTTCTTATGAGGAACACCAGTCTGGGCAGGTCATCTCTGTTCCCGAACCCATCTTGGCCAGTGTAGGACACTTGTGCCAGTGTGGCACACACCTCCCAGGCGACACAGAGCTCTTCTTCACATGGCTGGAAGACAGCCCTTCATCATTCAAAAGTTTTCACACTTCCTACGCTTCAAGAAGCCAGACTTATAAGAGATGCTGCACCTATTTTTGTTCCTGCCTGCTAGGCACCCCACGCAGCAACAGCCTCTCGTCTCTGCCTGCTGCGATGCTCAAGAGTCGGTATCTGGCCCTGCAGCAATGCTCTGTGAGATGCCCGGCAGATGTGCAGATTTGGCATCTCCTCCCACCCTTTTTGTGTGTTTCCTCAGTCCTAAGGATAGTTGGAGCCAAGGAGATGCCAGAGGGGTTTGCTGTGGACCTATAAATGTCTATACTTGTGCGTATTTTTGCATAAGAGAAGGGCAGCTTAGATGACGAAGTGTCTCATGCATGCAGCAACTCATTGATATGTTCCATCTAGCCGTATGCGTGCCTCAACCATCCCAACAAATTACTACCTGTGGAACTCACTGCTCCAAGATGCAGTGTCTTTTAAAGGGGAAGAGATTAAATCCCAAGGAGTTGAAGAGGGCTATCAACAGCTATTTTGTTGCAGAAGTTAGATAGAACCTCCATGTCCAGAGACTGTCTACCTCAGAAGAAGAGTTGCTTTGGGAAAGAGCGAACAGCAGGGGAGGGGCTGTTGACTTCATGCCTAGCATATGTGTGCTTGTTTCCTAAACCATATGATGGGCTGTTTGTGGTCAGGATGCTAGACTAGAACAGGGGTCAGCAAACTTTTCCAGCAGGGGGCCAGTCCACTGTCCCTCAGACCTGTAGGGAGCCAGACTATATATTTGGGGGGGGGGGTGAACAAATTCCTATGCCCCATAAAGAACCCAGAGATGCATTTTAAATAAAAGGACGCATTCTACTCGTGTAAAAACATGTTGATTCCTGGACCGTCTCCAGGCCGGATCTAGAAAGTGATTGGGCTGGATCAGAGGTAGAGCATCTGCCTTACATACAGAAAACCTCCTGTGGTTCAATCCCCAGGTAGGGCTGGCAGAGATCCCTGCCTGAAACCCTGAAGAACTGCTGCCAGTCAGTGCAGACAGTACTGAGCTAGATGAATCAATGGCCTCATTCAGTATAAAGTGTCTTCCCCTGTTGCTATTTAAATTGGTCCTTTATTCAGAACCATGAGGACTAGAATTTTTCTTTTGTAGCTCAGTGGTAGAGCATCCGCCTTGATGCGGTAGGTCCCATGTTCAGTCCACAGTGGCATCTCCAGGTAGAGCTGGCAGAGACTCCCTGGAGAGCCACTGCTGCCAGTCATTGCAGGCAATACTAGTTTAGATGGACCAGTGGTCTGATTCAGTATAAGGCAGCTTCCTATGTTCCCCTTGCTCTCTTGCAGAGGTGGGAGGGGGGACTTTTATTCAGCTAACATATGATGGGAAGGAGTCCTGTCCCTGCCTGAAGCCTGGGAACCAAACCAGAGCAGCCAGTTCAACACCAGGCTCAGCAAGAGCCCCCCTCCAAATGCATCTGTGTTCTGCCTCCAGTTCTGTAAGGGAACAGGGGCGGACGTGGGTAATATGGCGCCCTGAGCGAGGACAAAATTTGGCACCCCTCACCCTTCAATATTTCTTAATTTCATAATAACTCATTTTGGTACAGATTCCTTTTTAATGGGTCTCCTCAGTAGGAACCCGTATAAACCTAGGTATTGTTGTTGTTGTTGTTGTTATTATTGTTATTATTATGTGCCCCCTTGGCTTGGCGCCCTATGCAGGGAGCTGCCCAAGCTGCCCTAAATCCTGCGCTGCTGGGAAAGGAGGGAAGGGCAGGGTCAAGGTGAAAAAGGAAGACTGGAGTGCCACCTAATTTATAACTCTGTTAGAAGAAGAAGAAAATCCCTCTGATCTCCCCAGGCTAGTGAGAATTAAAGGGCATTGTGGAAATGGAGACTGCTGGAAGGTGTTCATGTCTCTGGGCGGGGAGGGGTGGTTGGTTGGGGGGAGAAGTCAGCCGCCAAGGCCTTTCTAGCCTCCAGCTCAGAGCAAGGAGCTGGTGTGGTCACTGTCACTGGCCCCCAGGACTCCTGGGTTCTGCTCCTAGCTCCGGGTTAAGAAACGAAAGCAAAAGGTTAGAGAGAGCCGGGATGGTTGCCTCTAGGGACTGGGCTGTTTGGCAAGAGACTTTTAGGAGATGGTCAGCTGAAGCAATGGAGGCTGAGCAACCTGCACCCCTGCTTCCTCAGCTCAGGGAAGGCAACGTGGTCTAGTGGTTGGAGGGAGTCAGGATGGTGGGGGTGGTGTTTGGGGATCATTGGCAGCTGACAAGTGATGCAAGTTTAGGGAAAGGACCATACCTGAGTTCAATACCTGCTGGTGTCTCCAGGGAGAGAAACTCCCTCTCTGAAACCTTAAGAGCAGCTGCCAGCCAGTGTAGACAATGCTGACCTGACCCTCAGCAGAAGGCAGCTCCCTATGTTCCCATGCTCAGTTTGGCAACCAGAACACCTGAGCTCTTTGTTGCCAGCGCTAGGGTGCCCCCACCCCACCTTGAAATCCAAATCCCAGACATAAATATAGACCTTAGTCTGCGTTTGGAGCTGCGCTTGGTTCTGCCTGTCTGTTGATGCAGCAGATGACAAATCTACCTCCATCTCTCCCTCCCTCTCCCCCCCCCCCCCGCTTTCTCTCTCTCTCCTCTCCGCCCCCCCCCCTTCCCCCAGGGCACTCCCTTCTCTGCTCCAGGCTGGAGAGCCTGGCCCTGCCGGGCACAACAGGGCCTCCTAGTGGCAGAGTCAGGAGCAGCCGCTGCCTCTGCGCTGGTGCAGGTGAAAGGTTGCAGATGGCCAGAGAAGGGGGGGTTGTTACTAGTGCCACAGGAAGAGGGGGGCAAGTGGCCAGGGCAGGATGCAATAGAGGTGGAATAATTTGAAGCTGGCTGATCCCTTTCACCACCTCCTTCCTGCCACTGAGCATCTGCTTTCCACCACTGGAAGGGCACCCCGCTCTGATTTTAATCAAGATGGAAATACAAAGGTCAGAGAAGAATAAAAGAGGAGTGGGGAGAGGGACCCCCACCATTTCCATCACAATGCAACTTTATGGGTAAGGAAAAGGGTGAGGGGTGAAAGGAGATTCAGTGGGAGAAAAAGAGCTTTCGGAGATCAGATTCCTTTTTCTTTTCTGGAAGCCGTTCCAGGGTTTGTAACAGGCAGAGACAGCTAAAAGGGGGCTCTCCTCCCCCCACCCTCCGAAGACCAGCGCACCCCATTTGTGGTTTTCTCCCCCTCCCCAAAATTAAATAAACACTCTGCAGTCCCTCTCTGCAGGACATTAGTCACTCCACAACCCCCCCCCCCTCCAGGAGCCATCACTGCCTAACCCAACTTCCCACAAAGCTCAGCTAGACACACACACCCCAACACACAGACACACATCACATTTCTGTCCCCCCCCCATCCATTCGCCCCAGATGCCTTTTTACCTTCTGCTCAGTGTCTCAGGGGCCCAGAGAGCAGCCGCGGCCATCCTGCTCCATCTCCCCGCCTCTCTGAGCCCCCTGCCTCTCGCTCAGGCTCTCCTGGCCGGATCGCGGCCCCCAGGTGCCCCTTGAACCCTCTGCTCCTCTGGGTGCCATGGAGGGGGGCCCAACTGCAGCGGAGCCCCCTCGCCTGCACGGTGGCTGGTGCTGCTGCTGCTGCTGCGTGGCAAGCAAAAGTTCAGCGTGGCTGGAGGTGGCATCGGAGACGCAGGCAGCAGAACATCCTTCCCCCCCACCGTCGGTCCCCCCCCCCCAGCGAAAGGAATCAGACTCAGGAAATGCTGCAGCACTCAGGCAGACATGGGAGAGGGCATCCGTGCCACCCTCATCAAGATGCCGCTGTTAGTGGAGCTCTCTGTGACTCGGGGTGCTCTCTGCTCCCAGGGTCTCTGCTCTTTGACCCTTTTCGCTCACCAGGACTCAGGCTGGGCCACCTTGCCTCTGACCCTTCCTGGGCTCGGAGGCTCCAGGTCCTCCCAAGGCGCCAGATGCCCAAATCAAATGCCTGGGCTCAGTCTGCTTTGCCCTCCAGCTCCTGTGTCCTGGTCACTGTTCCTGGACCCTGAATGCACCCCACTCTCCTTCCAGGCCCCCTTCACCCCTCAGGACTCCTGGGTTCCATGCCTCTCAGCTCTCTGTTTCCAGATGAGTCTAGATCCCTTCGATTTCTTCATTCCAAGGTTCTAGATCTCCCAGGACAGGCCCGTTCCAGGTTCTACATGGTCCATTTCTGATCTTGATATCTCCCTTGCTTTTCTGGATCTTAGTTCTAGATCCACAGTTCTTGAAGAATCCAGAGGGGGGGTTGTTTGTTTGTTTGTTTGTTTTTTAAAAAAACACCTTACCCCGGAAATTCCAGAATTGAGCTCGTTGGTCCAGCCAAGAGGCTGGGATTCCACCACCCACCCTTTAGCTTCTTGCCCTTCTAGCTGCCCAGTCTTTGACAGTTCCAGATTATATCCCAGTTCTGTGCCCTCTGGAGTTCCGGGTTCTAATCCTCCACCCTACTGGATTCCTAGTGGGCAGGCCATTCGGTGCTAGATCTTTTGCCTTGGATTTCAGACCCCGAGAACCTTTGGGGTTGGGACATCTCCAGGGCATTAGATCCTGGATTTCCGTTTGTCCTTCCCTCCTTCTTGAAGCCCGCCGTTTTCTGCCTTTGCAGAACGTGGGATCTAATTCCTGGCGCCTTCAGAGACTCCCAGGGCCCTTCCAGGAACAACGACCTTTTGCACACCCCTTCAGGGCGTCCCCAGATCCTGTTTCTTCTGCAGATCCACCGCCCTTCTTTTCCTCCGGTCCTCCTGGGTCCTCCTCCAAGAGGCTCTTTGTCTCTCTGCCTGCCTTCCTGGCGGTCCGGCAAGGGGCTGGGAGGGGACCAGCCAGCAGTTTGCAAGCAGGGTTCTTTCAGTTTGGCCTCTCCATCAAATCTCTTCCCCCAGACGCCACCCCACCCCTCCGGACTGAAGCAGCCTTAGCTCTCCAGAGCGGACGGCTCCGCTGGGTTGGCCCCTCCCCTTCCAGCGCCTGAAGCTCCTCCTACCCAAGCTCTGGTTGGGGGGAGGGAGTTGCCTGTGCCTGGTCTTTGAAGCAGCTGGGATGGAGTCTCCCCGCTTCCTTCTCAGGATGCAGAGGCAGAAAGAGTGATGGAGCACCTTACCCAAGAGCCAGATTTTGGGAAAACCTTTGCCTCTCAGTAACCAGGGCAGGGAGGCAGGCAGCCCCATTGTGTCAGGAAAGGAAATCCGCATTGTTTTCACGTCCGATTCTACCCTTTGTGCTTTAAAAAGAGTGCTCACCCCCCCACACACACATTTTTAAGTCTGGATTTCAGATTACCAGGCAACTCCCCCCCCCCCCAGGCTGCAACCTACCAGGAGAAGTGGGGGAGGGATCAAAGAGCAGCTGGTACCAAGTTGGTCCTCATCCCGGTTGTCCTGGGAGACCGGTTGCTAGGAAGCGGGATTGCCGAGGGGGGGCATTGGTGGGGGATAGCGATGGGGTCCATATGGAGCAGGGTGGAAAGGGGTCCTCATTTTTAGATCTAGGCCGAGGAAGGGGGCTTTTGACTGCGGAAAGGGGAGGCCCACACATTTTAATCTTTGCACCTATTGTTTTCTTTCTTCCTTTAAAGCACACACACAAACAGAGAGAGGCAAACATTACCTTGCTACTCCAAAACGTGGCTAAAAACAAAACAAAATTGCAATCTTGCAAAGTTTCTTTCTAAAGTAAGTCGTCCCCCCCCCCCCCGGAAAATTTCATCCTGTGCATGGTGACTCTCAATAAAGAATGGACAGAACTTGGAGCGCATGTCCACTTGGATAGCCACTGAGGCTATATCAGACACACTTTACTTGGAGTAATTCCCTCTGAACTTAATGGAATTTACTTCCAAGCAAGCATGTGCAGGATTGTGCTCTTAGCCATACATGCCATTGGCGAGGTCCTTTTGAACCCCTCTGACAACACGGGTAACTCTTTTTTGTGTGTTTTCAGCCAGTAAGAAGAAATAACATTTTGGTGCTATTAAATCTGTGGGTGCCTCCAGATCATTCTCACCGACAATCTCTTTTGGATAACATAAGGCCATATTTGTTGTGCATCTGCTTTGTATCACTGCTGATATTAGGAAAGTCTTTCCAGCTCTTCTGTATACAGCAGCTTTCCTGGTCGCCACAATGTGACTGGAAACTCCATGCAGATGAATAAGCTGGTTGGCAAGAGATTGTTCCATCCCTCCTGCCAGTCCCCCTGGCTGAAGGCCAGAGGATGAGGTTGCCAGTGGCTACCAGCCACAATGGTTATTTTCTGCCTCCACTCAACACTTACTGGGATCCACAAGTGAGGAGAGTGCTGTTGAGCTCAGGTCCTCCTTGAGGGCTTCCCAGAAGAGGCTAGTAGCAATTGATAGTCTCCAGCTCCTCCGTGAATTTGCCCAATCCTCTTTCAAAACCATCCAAGTTGGTGGCCATTGCTGCCTCTGGTGGGAGGGAGTCCCATAGTTTAACTATGTGCTGCATATAGTTATACTATTATAGAACTCACTCCTGCAGGCCACCAACTTGGATGGCTTTAAAAGGAAGATTGGGCAAATTCCTGGAGGAGAAGACTATCAGTGGCTACTAGCCATAATGGTTGTGCTCTGCTTCATCAGTTGGAGGCAGAAATGCTTCTGAATATCAGTTGCTAGAGGAGGGGAGAGTGTTCTTGTGCTCAAATCCTGCTGTTGGGCTTCCCCATTGGGGCATCTCTTTGGCCACTCTGAGAATAGGAAGCTGAACGAGATGGGCCATTGGCCTAATCCAGCAGGCTCTTCATATGTTCTTATGATGCTTCCGTGCACTTTCCCCTCCTCTTGAGTAGTCAACCTTCACCTTTCTGCCTGACTCACCATTCCCTCTGCTCTGGGGTAGGAGTTTTTTTGTGGGGAGGGGATCTGAGAACCAGCCAGGAACCCATGATGCTGGAGCTGGTCCTCAAGCAGAGAGATCTGGATCATCTGTTGGCCCCTCGGGGATCACTGACCCTGTGGGGATCTGCCAGAGGGTCCTGCTCCTCCCTCTGAGGAGAGACCTCAGGTTGAGCCCTGACAACTCCTAGATTCTTATGGGAAAGGAGGGCGGAATCTGAGGGAGTGTTGACTAGTGGTTAAGGCAGATAAATCCAAAAATTCCAGGGTTTTTTAAATCTTTGCTTCAGCCTTCCCCAGTTGGGTGCCTTGGTCCTCAATTCCCAGCAGCCCCAGCCAGCACGCCCCTCATTTTAATTGAGCTGTGAGTTAAGGGCATTTGTCTGTATTTCAGTCTCTCTTTATCCTGCACTGCTGTGCCCAGGAAGAAAAACATTGACATTGGGCTTTAACCACCATTACTCACTTGTCCTCTCCTCCAATATTTATTTTACTGCAATTGCATCCCATCTTTTCCTCCAAGGAACTCCATGGTATGCATGGTTCTCCCCTTTGTCATTTAATGCCCACAACAATCCAGTGAGGTAGGTCAGGCTGAGAGGCAGCAACTGAGCTCAAGGTCGCCCAGTGAGCTTCATGGCTGAGTGGTGGATTTGAACCCTGGTCTCCAATGACCTTGTTGACGTTATCACCACTGCATCACCATTGGCAGGGCATGTTCAGCTGCAACTCCATCCGATGAGCATCAAATAATTTTGACAGACTAATTTTTATTTTTATTTCCCCCAAAATTTTCTTTCAGCCATGTTACAGCTCATAAATCCTCATTTGTTTGTGCAGATCTGCTTCCTCTTTTATGAATCTATCGATCTGGTCTTCTTTTTCTTCTGTTCCGTTGTTTGTATTGCTGAAAAAACGTTTCGTGCGAATCAATAGCGTTCAGGTTTTGAAGAAAGAAGGCTGTCTAATTGCAAGTGGCAGCTTCTCCCTCCCTTTTTGAATTATAAACACCCTCACACTTCTTTTCAAGACCTCAAAAGGCATCTGTACTTGGATTGTGGGAGAGGAGGGGAGGGAAATTTAAATAAAATGGATTATTAACTGAGTAACTGGCCAAAACCCAGATCCATCAGCTAAAAATCATTTTGTTGATTGACCACCTTGGAGAAAAGTCTGCTGATGAGGGAGAGAACAGAGTCCTTTGTTAATCCCCAGAGAGAGACGTAGGATGCAAAGAATTGAGCAGAGATGCTTGAGAACTGAAGCTCTCCAGGAATCTCTAGCAATGCGGACAGTTTCTGATCAGATAATAAGGAATAAGTGCTGCCCCCCTCTGGAAAAGGCTGTCCATGCTGCAAAGAGAGAGAGAGAGAGAGAGAGAGAGAGAGAGAGAGAGAGAGTAACCCGTCCTTTCATTTCTGCAGACTTTCCTGCTTTTTCTCCCAATGATCTCAGTTGTCAGTGGGAATTCCACCACATTTCTAGGATATCCCTGTTTTTAGGAACTGCAGGCATCCATCAGATGCAATCAGATACGCATCAGATCCAACGTACCCGCATCTGAACTCAAGCATGCAAGATTCCTCTGGTGTGCGTGCATGTGTGCTTAAATCTATGGTTTGCCCTTTGAATTAAAATCAATTGTTATGTAGTCAGAAGCATCCAATTCCCACTCACACACTCGGTGCCAATTAACCAAGGAGCAGAAATATAGCTGCACTAGTTGCCATTCCAATATTTTATTCCTCCTCATCTGCAAAGCATAAAGCTTTTAAGTTATTTTGCTTATTCCATTTATAATTTGAATTGTAAGGCTCGCAGTTCGCAGAGCTGTTTCAGAGATAACTTTTCTCTGCAATGCATTTGGAATGACACCCCACCACCAGAACACATCTCCTCATAGCACTGATGTCTTCCTGGCCACATTTGTAGGAATTTAATTCTGATTAGCCCAAAAACGAATAAGTAACGCTCTCAAGGGATTATGCAGTGCTAAACCTTTTATAGGCTTTTCCCATCAATTCATCATGTCCAAAGTGAAACACAATGGAAGCCATTTTTCAAAACCATCTAAAACGCAACAATAAAATATTATAATGAATGCCGTATGCTTTATTACAGTAAATGCAGTATGACTTCATTTATTTATATGTATGCTGTCATCTGCCTCCTTGGGACACAGGCCAGTCTCCCCTGCCTGTTGTTTGTCTTCCAAATCTAGTATATTGTGCTGATATAGGGAGGCTCCATTTAACTTCAGTGTCTAATAGTCATTCATAGAGCTACCTTCAGTGCAACTAGAGCCGCAGAAGAGGGCAGTGGGGCCATTTGCATTTAAGAATCTGTGGGTCAGGAGGTTGGTTGTAGGGAGTTGTAGCTCCTGGATGTGAGATATTCAAGAAATTTGGGGGAGGTCCACACACACACTTGAAACAGGTAGGAATGAATTCTTAGCTTGAAGAATTTTAGCATAAATTTTTTTCACTCCGTTCCATCTGCTACCCTCCGCCAAGGCACAATTGTTTGAGGCTTTGCTTGATCTTTTCCAGACACGCTTTTCTCGTCTGTACTGTAAATGGCATCATTTTATAAGATTTCCCCTTGCCTATTCAGTGTATGGACAGTTATGAAGTGCCAGCTCCAGCTTCTAAGAGATATATAAGCTAGGAATGGTTAAGTTCTGTCTCTTCTAAGCTAGTGACAAGGAATAATGCGCATCTCCATAGCTCCTTTCGGCACAGTCTGTGTGAGTTAGCGTCTGAGAAGGAGGTAGTAGGCAGTTTGATCTTGGGGTGCTTCTGAAGCAGCTATTGCCAACTTGGTGCCCTCCAGATGTTTTGCACCCCAACCCCAGCTCACGTTTGATACCAGTAGGACCAATTGCTGTTTAGGGCCTGTCTCCAAGGGCTGCCGCATATAGCAAGGCAGACCTGGGGGGGGGGGGAGCAGCCTCAACTCCTCTACAGCTGTTCTTTTGGTGGACAGAGCTATCTCCCCCTCCTAAGCCAGCCTGCTGCCCTCCTGAGAATTGGAGGGACAAACAGTCCCATCACCTATGTTAAAATAAGATTTAACTGTTTCCGTACATCAAAATTTGAGGGGGGGGGGGAGCAGGAGGCAGTCCATGCCACACCCCAGCAGAAAATAGGATGTCCCTACATAACCTTTGTGTCTCTTCTGCAGTGTTGACTTGTTTTACTGTTTTATTTTATTTATAAATTTTCTAATCTGCTTTTCAACTTTTAAAAAATTACCAGTGATCTCAGCCAGGCATAAAAGCACCCTTGACTTTTGCCTGAGGTCGCCCTGTCACCACCCTTTGCCTGCGTTGACATTGAGTCATATTAGGATTTCCTGGGCTTTCACTATCGGTTTTGGGTTTTTTTGTCCCAGGTTAAAAGGAATTTTTTTTTAATGTTCCAGGTTAATAGGAACATTCTTAGGGATCAGGTTTGGAGGTGCCAGTAGATGCAGCGCTTACTTTAGATGCCCAAGTGGCATCTGAGCACAAAGGTTTTCTCCCTTTTTCTTAACACCAGAACTCTTAGAAGCTGATTGTTGGAAGATGCAGGACAGATCAAAGAAAGGACTTCTTCATGAAGCACATAGCTGAGCTATGGAACTCCTTCCCACAGGAAGCAGTAATGGCCACCAATAGAAGAGAAAGCTGTCAGTGGCTACTAGAAACAATGGCTGTGTTCTACATCTGTGCTCAGAGACTGTGGTGGGATAATGAGCTGCTTGTGCGTTGAAGCTGGATCCCTCAGAGCTCACTCAGTGTAGTGAAGCCCTGCCTTGAGCGGAGCCCTTCAGCATGGCTCCTTCAGTCGCTGGTAGAATCTGACAGTGGGCGTTTGCGGAAACGTTTCCAACATAAAAGCTGTTTCACGGACATGCGCCTCCTGGATTCCCTGCGTGACAGTTTCCGGCGGGGGGTGGGGGTCCTTAAAGGCTGTCCTGATACCTCCTCACTGTTCTCACTGGAAGTATCCCAGAGCCTCCCCTCCGACTCCCTTTCCTTTGGAGCTCCCGCACTCCCCCTACTGGTTCCCTCTTCTGCTGAAGAAGTGTCTCTCCTATTCTCCTGAAGCCTTCTCACCACCTGTCCTTCCGATGGCAGTTCCCTGACATCCACCTCCCCCCCAGGGCCCCCTTCACCCCCTCCCGCCTCTTCTCTTACTGGCGGCGAGGACGGAAATCCCTGGAAGGAACTCCCCTCATCCTCCGAGGATTCAAACACTTCTAACCACGGCCTTCCGCCTCTTTCCCCCTCTTCCTCTCCTTCGTCGGAATCTGTTTCCACCTCCACTCCCGACTCTGGGAACCCTTCAAACTCCCCTTCCTCATCTGTAGTCCCGAAGTGTTCCCTCCTAAATCTTGCCACTGGTTGTGGTTTCCTTGGGAAACGCCGATGAAACGTTTCTATTAAAATCTCGTCTTTGACTTCCTCTGCCGGTACCCATGTGTTTTCTGACTCTTCCTCCCCCTCCCATTCTACCAAGTATTCCACCTGATTCCCCTTCCACCTGGAATCAATGATCCCTGCCACATCCATGTTGCGTTCTCTCTCTTCTATGACGGGTGTCCGGGTGACCTCCCTCTCATGTTCCCCCCACTCACATCCCTCTCTGTATGGCGACAGTAATGACCTGTGAAATACTGGGTGCAATTTCATGTGACTGGGCAATCGGAGTTTGAATGCTACTGGGTTGACCTGCTGTATGACCTCAAAGGGTCCCAACCGTTTGGGTCTCAATTTCTTACACCCTCCCTTGAACGGCAGTCCTTGGGTGGATAGCCACACCCGGTTACCCACCCTTATAGTTTCGCCTTCCCTCCTATTTCTGTCTGCTTGCTTCTTATATTCTTCTTTGGCTTTCTCTAAGTTGAGTTGGAGCTGACGGTGGATCGCTTCCATCTCTTCAACAAAATTTTCCGCTGCAGGTACACTCCACCTTCCCCCGCCCTCTCCTGGAAACGCCCGAGGATGACACCCATAATTGGCTAGAAAGGGACTCATCCCTGTGGACACGTTCTCCGCGTTGTTGTAGGCAAATTCTGCCAGAGGTAACCAGTCTACCCAATCAGTTTCTCTGTCCTTTACATAACACCTCAGATATTGTTGCAAAACCCCGTTTGCCCTTTCTGCTTGCCCATTTGTTTCTGGGTGCCTGGCGGTGGAAAAACTTACCTCCACATGCAACATGCTCATTAGTTTCCTCCAGAACCTAGAAGTAAATTGTTTTCCTCTGTCGCTCAAAACCCTCAAGGGGGCGCCATGCAACCTAAAAATGTGCTCCACAAACAACCTTGCGGTTTCTTCCGCTGTCACTGCATGTGAACAAGCTATAAAGTGGCACATCTTAGTTAGTAGATCTACCACCACCATGACCGCGGTTTTCCCTTTGGATCTCGGTAGATCGGTCATGAAGTCTATGGATACCATCTCCCATGGCCTTTCTGGGGTGGGTAAGGGTTCTAATAACCCTGCTGGCGCCAACCTCTCTCCCTTTGCTCTTTGGCACCTGTCGCATCCCCTGACATACTCCCGCACGTCTTCCCGCACCTTGGGCCACCAAAACTCCCTGGTAACCAACCACATGGTCTTGTGCTGCCCGAAGTGCCCCGCCGTGGGGCTGTCATGCAACTGTTTAAGCACCCGCCCTCTTAGTTCCCCACCTGGTATGTAGAGCGCCCCTTTGTAATATAGTTTTCCGTTCTTTTCCTCAAACCCCCCTGCGTTCTCACCTGTCTCCCTGAGTTCCCTAAGTTTCTCTTGGGCATATTCATCGTTTTCAATACCCTCTACCAGTTCTCTTTGCCCCACCAATGCCGCCCCACAAACCCAGTGGTCCTCTGAGATGATATGTCTTTATTCCGCCCCTCCTTCCCCCTCCAAGTACTCAGGTTTTCTGGAGAGAGCGTCCGCCCTGACATTCTCAGCCCCTGGCACGTAGCGAATTTCAAAATTGAACTTGGAGAACTCTTGCGCCCATCTTACTTGTCTCTGGTTCAATACTCGGGCTGTTCTCCAGTATTCTAGATTTTTGTGGTCTGTCCGCACTTGAACCTTGTGTTGCGCCCCAATCAACAGGTGTCTCCATCTCTTGAACGCTTCGTGGACAGCGAGTAATTCTCTGTCGTACACTGTATAATTCCTCTCAGACTTGTTCAATTTCCTCGAAAAGAAGGCACACGGTCTCCATTCCGACGTATTCGCTCCTGGCTGCAGGAGCACGGCCCCCACCGCTCTGTCAGACGCGTCGGTTTCCACCCTCATCGGCTGCTGCAGATCCACGTGTAAGAGTTGTTCTTCCGAAGCAAACGCCCTCTTTAAACTTTCGAAAGCTCGCTGCGCTTCTTCCGTCCAGACAAATTTCTTCTTACTGCTGAGACAATCCGTGATGGGGGCTGTTAAATGGGCGAAGTTCTTGATGAACTTCCGATAGAAGTTTCCGAACCCCAAAAACCTCTGCACATCTTTCTTAGTTTTCGGTGGCCTCCATTCCAGCACCGCTTGCACCTTGCTAGGATCCATGGCCAGCCCCTTGTCCGACAACCGGTACCCAAGGAATTCCACCTCCCTGGTGTGAAACTGACACTTCTCCAGTTTCACCCACAGCTGGTTTTCTTGCAGTTTGCTCAGTACCTCTCGTACATCTCGCACATGCTGCTCTTCATCCTCTGAGTACACCAGTACATCGTCCAAGAACGCAGCGCAGTTCTTGTACAGCAATGGTCCTAGTACGTGATTCATGAATGATTGAAATACTGCTGAACCCGCCTGGAGGCCGAAAGGCATAACGCAGTACTCAAATGCCCCCAAGGGGGTGAACATAGTGGTTTTCCACTCATCTCCCTTTCTCATACGTATCAGGTTATACGCCCCCCTCAGGTCCAGCTTGGTAAAAATCTTCCCTTTTCTCACCCGGGTCAGAATGTCATCGATTCTGGGCATAGGGAAAGTCACGGGTTCGGACACTGCGTTTAGGGCCCTGAAATCCACAATTAATCTCGGTTTGTCCGAGTTTTTTTTGTCCACAAAGAACACTGGGCTACCCCCCACCGCTCGTGACTCCCTGATGAACCCACGCTTGAGGTTTTTGTCAATAAACTCCCTTAGCTCCTGCATCTCCCTGTCAGACATTGCATACACCTTGCCCACTGGCAATTGCGCTCCTGGGAGTAAGTTGATTTGGCAGTCAAAGGGTCTGTGCGGGGGTAGTTTATCTGCTTCCCTTTCGCTGAAGACGTCGGCAAAATCTGCATATTGTCGTGGTACCCTACCTTGATCCATTGCTTCTATCTTTGCTAACGTGGCCTGAGTGCCTACTTGGCCCCCTTTTTCTGTGCAGTGTCCCATACAATGTGCTGACCCAAAGGAAACCACTCTCTGATGCCATCCCACAAGCGGATCATGCAGCGCTAGCCAGCTCATCCCCAAAATGATGGGCGCTCCTCCCAACGTGGCTATATTAAACGCTATCCGTTCCGTGTGTCTTGCCACCCTCATTGTCATGGGGACAGTCTGCTGGTCTACTTCTCCCCCCAACAGCGCCCTCCCATCAATCGTGGTCACCTGCAGGGGATTTTTTAAAGGAATGGTCTGTATCTGATGTGCGGCTGCAAACTCCTTACTCATAAAGTTGCAGGAGCTGCCTGAGTCTAATAGCGCCTTCACTTTTAGTGGGTGTCCGTTTGCCAGCTCCAGCAATACCTCTATTACAAGAGCTGGTCTTGGGGGTTCTGGCGTGGGCACATTTACTGTTCCTTGGCCTGGCTGCTGTGCCCCGTCGGTGGCAGCCAGGCGTTGGCTTTTACTTGCTCCTTAGCTCCTTCTCCCTCCTCCCCAACAGCTCCCGCCATTCCTTGCCATTCCTTTCTTTGCGGACAAACTCTGGCAAAATGACCTGGCTGTTGGCAGAGAAAACATTTCTTGGCGCCTTTTCCCTCCTTCTTCCGCCCTTCACTGGGGTTTGAAATTGCGCGCGCGCGCGCTGTTCCGATTTCCATCGGCTCTGCTGGCAGAGAAGGCTGCTCTGGCATCTCTGGAATGCGGAAATCCCTCCAACGCTCCCCTTTCCCTTCCCGCTTCTCCAAGGCTCTGGCCTCCTGGCGTGATCCTATGGCCAGCGCTGATTTAGTCAGATGGTCCATAGACTCCGCCCTGGGCCCCCGGGAAAGTTCGTCTTTCACTGCCGAAGATAGTCCTTCTTCGAACAGCATTTGTATCGGTTCCGCTGACAAATCCCAACCTAATTTATGGATCAACATGGTGAACTCAGTCCAGTACTCACGGACAGATCGGTTCCCTTGTTTACACGCCATTAACTGCCTGCGCGCCACTCCCTGCTCAATCTCGCTGGAAAACATCAGATCCATGGCGCGAAAAAACTTCCTTGTGTCCCTTAGGGCTTCATTATTGGCTGCCATTAGTGGCCTCACCCAATGTTTTGCCCCGCCTTCGAGATGGCCAATCACATAAGCAACCCTCGATTCCTCATCAGGAAAATCATCAAACTGCAGATTGAGGGCATATTGCATCTCTGTCCTGAAGGCTTGATAATTCCTGGGATCACCCCCAAACTTCTGCACCAGTCCAGGCACTTTCCTCGAGAGCTGGGCGGCTTTCCCCTTTTCTGCATCATGAGCCCTCCTCTCCTCCAGCCTCGCCGTTTGCAGAGCTAACTGTACCTCCAACATACTGTACCTTTCTTCCAGGCTAGGACCGGCTGCAGCTGCTCCCCCATCTCCGGCTCCGGCTGGGTTGCTCATGATGCCTCTCTTTGCACAAGCTGCTTTCAGGGACTGTCAGATTGCTGTGGTGGGATAATGAGCTGCTTGTGCGTTGAAGCTGGATCCCTCAGAGCTCACTCAGTGTAGTGAAGCCCTGCCTTGAGCGGAGCCCTTCAGCATGGCTCCTTCAGTCGCTGGTAGAATCTGACAGTGGGCGTTTGCGGAAACGTTTCCAACATAAAAGCTGTTTCACGGACATGCGCCTCCTGGATTCCCTGCGTGACAGTTTCCGGCGGGGGGTGGGGGTCCTTAAAGGCTGTCCTGATACCTCCTCACTGTTCTCACTGGAAGTATCCCAGAGCCTCCCCTCCGACTCCCTTTCCTTTGGAGCTCCCGCACTCCCCCTACTGGTTCCCTCTTCTGCTGAAGAAGTGTCTCTCCTATTCTCCTGAAGCCTTCTCACCACCTGTCCTTCCGATGGCAGTTCCCTGACAGAGACTCTAAATGCTTCTGAATCCGTGCAACGGGGTGAGCTCCCATTGCTCTGTCCCAGCTCCTGCCAACCTAGCAGTTCGAAAGCACACCAGTGCAAGTAGATAAATAGGTACCACTGCAGCGGGAAGGTAAATGGCATTTCCGTGCGCTCTGGCACTTGTCACAGTATCCCGTTGCGCCAGAAGCGGTTCAGTCATGTTGGTCACATGACCTGGAAAGCTATCTGTGGACAAACGCTGGCTCCCTCGGCCTGAAAAGCGAGATAAGCACCACAACCCCATAATTGCCTCTTTTTTTTTACCACATGGAAGGCTTCTGAGAAGCTTCAACTGTGGGCAAAAGACCACTGCAAGGTTGCGCAAGCCCCAGAGGACACTCCTCACCAGTTGAAACAGCTGTACTGACACACCATTGGTTTGCAAGCTGATTTTAAACTGATGGCTTTCAGGCCATTGTTTGCATGGGACCCGAATCCCTGAAGGACTGGTGAGCTTTCTGGGGCATTGCAGTCTGCATCAGGTGCCTTCAAAGGGGAGGCAGAAGAGATGGAGGGTTCAGTGTTGTTGTGCCTTCTGCAGAGACACCTTCGCTGCTAAACTTGAAGTGCCAGGGTATTCAACTTCCTTTTTTAAAAAAATCTGCCAAATATTCTTTTATCTGCCAATAACTTTTGCCTGCATTGTTTTATTGTTCCATCTGGTGTTACATTTCTGACATCACTGGCGTTGCTGCTGTTATTTCTGACCTGCTGTTACACAAATGAAACGTGCCATGAGTCTGCCTTGCAGTGAATCTGACCAGACAGAGGTTGGCAAAGATGCCTCCTACTTCTCTGCTGCCGTGGCATCGCCAAATTGCCATCCAGCAGAGCTTTCCTGGGTAATAATTGGGCTATTACAACAAGTTCCTAGAACGGTTACATTAAACCTCTCCTTGGGAGACCCACGTAATAAATTTGCAAGGCTATTTAGTTAGTTAGTTACACTTATTTGTTGGTTTCATATTGTAATTTTGTGTTGTGTAAATCACTTTATTCACACCTTTGCACACTTGAAGGTCAGCTAAGAAATATTTTAAATAATAATTGGAGAAGGAGGCCAAAGCTGGTCTCTCAGCTGATCCAATGGTGTGACCCTGCTTCCCTTCCTCCCTCTGCTACAGCCCAATGGAATGACCAGCGGACTATTTTGAGATAAACATGAACACTACGGTGGAAAAAAGAACTATCTGGGACGCAAGTAAGGCTGTAATGAGGGGGTTCTTGATACAACAGAATGCTGTAAAGAAAAGGATACAAAATGAGAGGAAAGACAAGATATTGGAGAAAATCAAAGAATTGGAGAAGAAGTTAAGATCAAATCCGAAGTCACAGCCGACCCTGAGAGAAATCAAACTTCATCAAGCACAATATTCTAAATTGATAAATCAGGAAATAGAGTGGAAGATTAAATTAATAAAACAAAAAACTTTTGAATCGGCAAATAAATGTGGGAAACTGCTAGCTTGGCAGTTGAAGAGGAGACAAAAACTAAATACAGTCACAAATTTAGAAATTGAAGGAAGAAATATTCAGAACCCTGTGGAGATCAGAAAGTGCTTCCAGAGATATTTCAAAAGATTATATACTCAAGGGCCGCAAGATGAGGTTGATTAAACAATTTTTGGGGGAAAAATGGACTAACAAAATTGTCACAAGAAAATAGATCAATCCTGAATTGCAAAATAACACGACAAGAGATTGAACAAGCCATTCAGAACATGCAATTGGGCAAATCCCCAGGGCCAGATGGGCTGACCTCCAAGTACTACAAGACATTAAAAGACTATCTGATACAACCACTGATGGAGGTCAGCAATGAAATTATGGAGGGGAAGAAGGCGCCAGAATCGTGGAAAGAAGCTTTTATCACATTGATACCAAAATCGGAAGCTGAAAAGACACAACTTAAGAACTATCGTCCCATCTCCCTTTTAAATGTGGATTACAAAATATTTGCAGACGTTTTGGCAAGTAGACTCAAAAAAGTATTAAATGAAGTAATTCATAAAGACCAGGCAGGCTTTCTCCCAGGTAGACACCTGTTTGCTAACACAAGGAATATCATTGACATTTTGGAACTTTTGCAAACAGACATAAATACAAAAGCAGTGTTAATTTTTATAGATGCGGAGAAGGCCTTTGACAATATCTCTTGGAAATTTATGAAGGGAAATTTAAAAGAAATGGGAGTGGGACGGGGTTTTGAGAATGGGATTGATGCAATATATTCAGAACAAAAAGCTAAATTGATAGTTAACAATGTGGTTACAGAAGAGTTTAAAATTGAAAAAGGAACACGACAAGGCTGCCCCATTTCCCCTCTGCTATTTATTTCGGTTCTGGAGGTGCTCTTGAATATGATCAGAGGGGACCGGTTGATGGAAGGAATCCAGGTCGGAGCGAAACAATACAAACTTAAAGCTTTTGCACATGACCTAGTCTTGACCCTGCAGGAGCCAGAATCTAGTACGAAAAGAGTGTTACAATTGATTCAAGACTTTGGTCGGGTGGCGGGATTTAAATTAAACAAACAGAAAACTAAGGTGCTGGGAAAAAATTTGACAGATACAGAGTCAGAACGGTTTCAGAGAGAGACAGAACTAACTGTGGTTAAAAAAGTAAAGTACCTAGGGGTAAACATAACAGCAAAAAATCTGAGTCTTTTTAAGGATAATTATGAAAAATGTTGGTCTGAAATTAAAAGAGACTTAGACAGTTGGACAAAATTGAAACTTTCTTTGTTAGGCCGAATTGCTGCTATTAAGATGAATGTATTGCCAAAAATGTTGTTTTTGTTTCAAACACTACAGATTGTGGACAAGACGGAGTGCTTCCGGAAGTGGCAGAGAGACATCTCTAAGTTTGTCTGGCAGGGCAAAAAGCCCAGAATTAAGTTTAAGATATTAACTGATGCGAAAGAAAGAGGGGGCTTTGCCCTGCCAGACCTAAAGTTGTACTATGAGGCCGCAGCTTTCTGCTGGCTAAAAGACTGGCTACTTCTCGAGGACACTGACGTTCTGGATCTGGAAGGTTTTAACAATGCTTTTGGTTGGCATGCATACTTATGGTATGACAAGGTTAAGATCAATAAGGACTTTAAGAATCATATTGTCAGAAAAGCAGTGTTTAATGTCTGGACAAAATATAAAGACTTATTGGAAAATAAAACTCCAAGGTGGCTTTCACCGCTGGAAGCTAAGGCCCGAAAAAGACCCAATATGGAGGCCAAATGGCCAAAATATTGGGAAATACTAGAAAAAGATGGAGACAATTGGAAATTGCAGAGTTTGGAGAAAATGAAGGATAAAGTGCGAGACTGGTTACACTACGCTCAGATTAAAGAAGTTTTTAAAAATGACAAAAAGTTAGGGTTCCAGGTGGAGAAATCGAAGTTGGAAACAGAACTGTTAGAGCCTAAGACTAAGGTACTCTCAGGAATGTATAACTTGCTGTTAAAATGGAATACACAAGATGAAATGGTTAAATCGGCTATGATAAAGTGGGCACAGGACATTGGGCACAACATTATGTTTGAGGACTGGGAAAGGTTGTGGACCATTGGGTTGAACTTCACTGCATGTAATGCTTTGAAGGAAAATGTAATGAAAATGATATATAGATGGTACATGACCCCAGTTAAACTTGCCAAAATATACCATTTGTCTGATAATAAATGTTGGAAATGTAAAGAAAATGAAGGAACATTCTTTCACCTCTGGTGGACTTGCTCTAGAGTGAAGGCTTTCTGGGAAATGATATATAATGAGCTGAAAAAGGTATTTAAGTATACCTTCACTAAGAAACCAGAGGCCTTCCTTTTGGGTATTGTCGGCCAGAATGTGTTAAGGAAGGACCGAACATTTTTTATGTATGCAACAACAGCAGCAAGGATACTTATCGCTAAGCACTGGAAAACCCAAGATCTACCCACACTGGAAAAGTGGCAGATGCAGCTGATAGACTATATGGAACTAGCCGAGATGACCAGCAGAATCCGAGACCTGGGAGAAGAGAAAGTTGAAGAAGACTGGAAGAAATTTAAGATTTATTTTAAAAAGCATTGTAATTTGGTTGAATGTTAAGAAGGATGCTAGATCATAAATAATTGAGCACCATTAAACTAGATGGAATTAGGATGACAAGTGAGATTGAGGAAAAAACATAAACCTTTGGGAGAAATATTAGATTATATTTTAAATGAATGGGATACAAGAATGTAAACAAGATGATAAATTGCGGGTAAGAATTGACAATGATGCAAGTGGGAGCGGGAGACACGAGGGAGTCCAATGAAGCTAAGAAAATATGTTATGATATATGTTTCATTGTTTTTTATTTCTGCATTTATGTTTAAAAACTTTAATAAATATATATATATATATAAAAAGGAATGACCAGCGGTTGTCAGGTGACAGCTGAAGGGGGAGGAGCCTGATGGAAGTGTTTTGATTTTTTTCCAGCTGAGCCGATGGATTGGCCCTGCTTCCTTTCTCTTCCTCCCTCAGCTGTAGCCTGACACGATGGCTGCTGCCAGGTGACAGCTGGTGGAGGAAACGGCAGTTGTTGCACAGATCTGGAAAGCTTAATGCTGACTGATAGTAGTCTCTAACCTGCCCGCCCCCCCCCAAAAAAAAACCTGATGCATGCCTCTCAGACCTAACTCTCATCTCCCTTTTCCTTTCAGACCAACATCCCTTTCCTACAGAATGTTCTTGGCAATGACCAGTTTCTCCATGGCACCGTGGACACCCAGTTCATCGATGAGAACCCCGACCTTTTCAATTTGCGACCTGGCCAGAATCGAGCCCAGAAACTGCTCCACTACCTGGGTATGTGGGGGTGGAAGGAGGCAAGTGGAGGACCTCATCATGTGGGAGCTCAATTTAGCCAGGAGGAGAGCGAAATCAGGTTGGAATTGTCTGAATCACCTCATGGTTAATTCTTGGAAAGGGAGATGGACATTCGCACTAACAGGAAACCATAACCTCTGACCTGGAAGCACTTCTGTGGCATATGAGAGGAGGCTGTGATGAGGGGAGGACTCTCTGGGGGTGCTTAGAGGCACACTGTCCTCCCTTGCTTTACACATTCCAAGGGTTTCAGGATAGTTTCTGGAGCTGAACCAGCCTTTACTTTGTCCTGTGGCTTAAAGACCGAGCATATAGAAGAACAAGCTACACTGACGCAGAGCCAGCATGGCTTCTGCAGGATGCTGCTGTGGGCATTTTCTGCCAGTCCCTGTCTTTATCTCAAAGTCTAACACAGCTTTTTCTTCCCAGGCCATGTCATGGTGAACGGACCCATCACACCCATCCCAGTGAACGCCAGGCCTTCGCCTATTGACCCAGTTATCCCTTCTGTTCCTCTGGGTGAGTTTGGGGATCTGACGGGAAGAGGCAGGCAGGCAGTGTGCCACCGCTAAAATAAGAGGCTAGACCTTTGGAACACTTTCTTCTCATCAATTTCCAGATGTACAAGGAAATTTTTCACCCTCTGACCTCTTCCCCTATTGGGGAGCATGCAGCATCTGAGAATCATGTTACCGTAGTTTTTCCCTGTGGGTATTTCAGATGCCAGACCCAGTCTTGCTTTCCATACAGGTGAAATAGCCCCATAGGCAACAATCTTCACCGGCTTCATTCTTCCCATGTGGAAAATCAAATTGCACAGTAATTTCTGTATCATAGTCCTGGGACCCTCTTTCTCCTCTGTCCCACCCCACTCCCACCCCCACAATTTTCCAGCTATACGCCCTTCCTATTTAAAAGAGGGCATCTCAGAGAACCCTGCAGGCAGAGACAAATTGAAATTTGACGTTTGGTTGGTACCAATCTAGGTGAGCACAGTGTAGGAGGAACGAGAGGCAGCTAGCCTAGATTGGAAAGCTTGCAATTTAATCCTCACACATAGCTCTACAAACCTTCGGATGTGTCCAAATGCAGCCGCTTTGTCTGAGAGCATAAAAAGAGACTGTGGGATCAGGGCATCCTGTTCTCACAGTGACCAACCAAGATCCCAAAAGCAGATCTCGAGCATAAGAGCCCTCTCCCCTCCTGTGCTTTCCAGCAATGGATATATTTCCTCTAAAGGAAAAACAAGCCAATCAGAATGGGAAGCCCCTGGTGGCTGCTTTAAAGTTAACCCATCTAAACATCCAATGGGGGAACTCCTGCCCACGCGTTGTCACTTCCAGTCCATAATTGAGTTAGGCCAGGCCTGGTTCCCAAAAGGTACACTGGGAAGGAAGGGGCCCAAGACCTCCCTCCCTTGGGAATTGGCCAGCCAGCCATTATTCAGATCCCTTATGAGGCACAGAGGTGGAAGAAAAGAGAAACGTGGTAGTTCATTCAGTTAGTAAAGCCAGAGATGAATCAGAGATGAAGTAGACAGAAGTCAGAGGCCATAAGAACATGAGAAGAGCCTGTTGGATCAGGCCAATGCCTCATCCAGTCCAGCATCCTGTTCTCACATGAGCGCATTATGGGAAGCCTGCAAGCAGGGCCTCAGCGCTCTCACCTCTGGTGGCTTCCAGCAGATGGTAGGCATTGATAGCCCCCTCCTCCATGAATTAGTCCAACCCTCTTTTAAAGCCATCCAACTTAGTGGCCATCACTGCCTCCTGTGGGAGAAAGTTCCATAGTTAACAATGTGCTGCTTGAAGGAGTCATTTTTTTAAAAATCTGCCCCAAATCTTCCAGCACTGTCCATGAGTTTGAGAGAGAGAGAAATTTCTCTATCCCCTTTCTTCATGCCATGCCTAATTAGTAAAACTCCTATCTCATTATCTCTTACTTGCCTTTAAGCTAAAAAGTCCCAAACACTACAGTGGTACCTCGGGTTACAGACGCTTCAGGTTACAAACTCCACTAACCCAGAAATAGTACCTTGGGTTAAGTACTTTGCTTCAGGATGAGAACAGAAATTGTGCGGTGACAGCAGCGGGAGGCCCCATTAGCTAAAGTGGTACCTCAGGTTAAGAACAGTTTCAGGTTAAGAACGGACCTCCAGAACGAATTAAGTTCTTAACCCCAGGTATCACCGTACAACCTTTCCTCACAGACAAGTTGCTCCATCCCCCTGATCATTTTGGTTGCCCTTTTTTGAAGCTTTTCTAACGTTTTCTGTCTTCAAATATCTCATGATTTTTTTAAAAAAAGAAGTTTAAAAGCCACTGCCGTGGGGCAGGATACTGGCTTTGGGCCAGGGTGCTGTGGGAAAGCCTGTTTCACCCCTCTGACATTACCTCCCCAGGGCTGCTCTTAGTGATCCTGGAGAGATGGGGAGACAAAAATACTTGCATTGTCTCTCTTTCATTCTTTGAGGCTGTTAGCCACTTGGAGAGTATTGAGGGTGATCTGGATCAGGAAATGGCCCAATTTGGCCGTGATGGGATGGAATGGTTTTAACCCAGAATAAAAAGGCATGATGGCTATGCTCTGCCTCCATAGTTGGAGGGTGTAAATGACTCTGAATACCAGTTGCTGGAAACTGCAGAAGAGTTGGGTGTTTGAGTCCTTCTTGCCAGTTTCCCACAGGCTTCTGGTTGGCCATTGTGAGAACAGGATGCTGGACTAGGTGGGCCTTTGCCTGATCCAGGGAATCCTCCACAGTGGAATTCGTTCCTTCCTGGAGCAAAAAGTGCTGGGTTTCCAGGACCAAATGCCCCAGCCTGCATCTCACAGCAAGAACTGGGGTTGCTGCAAGTGGGGGACGGTGGAATTCTCTGTCCACTTTGTTCACTTCACTCTGCTCTCTTTGGCTGAGCTGGGAGACAAATTGCTGCTCTGACTGATGGCATCCCTGATGGTAGGATTCCTGGGAGGGAGTTGGCACCCATGACTGGGCTTTTTTGAGGTGGGTGGAAGTGGGGGATGCACCATCCTCCTGACAAATCTGGGCCAGATGCCTCTGGATCTCAGCCCTGTCCACCGCATAGCCAAGGGCTTTAGCACAACTTTTGCCAAGGCATCAGAACGGATCCAAAGGGTAAGGCGTTGGGTGGCTGTTGGGGGCCATCTGGAAAATGTGTCATGAACGGAGGCAGGGGGAGAAGCAGAGGCGGCATGTGCCACATGACATGATGCATAATTTAAGGCTCTTCTGTCTCTTGGAGTTGCACCAGGGCCCATGAGCTGGATGCATTTCAGAGAAGGCTGCACACAGGCTTTCCCTTTCCAAGACCTTGCGATTTGGAGTCTTGGTGGCCTGCAGTACAGGCAACTCCCCATTTATGCGCGTTCAAGGCACACATGAGCACAACTGCGTGCATCACCATGAATTCGGAAGTGGTACGAAACGGAGCAAAAATGGCCCTAGAAAAGCACAAAAATGGCATCGTAAACAGTGCCTAGCAATCCCGCAGGCCTTTGCAAGTGCAATCCTAGGAGCCCTTGCACCAACCTGGCATAGGAAAATAAGAAATGCCTTATACTGAATCAAACCATTGGTCCATCTAGCTTAGTATTGTGTACACGACTTTAAATACCAGGATTGGGAACATGCTGAAGCCGGAATAAGTGGTCACAGTTCCTTCATGGAGGTTTCGTAATCCATCAGCCAGCGCTTCTCTGATGGTTTGAACTTGCCCCTCACCACAGAGGGACAAATCTGTCAATTTTGGTTCCTCCCACTTTCAAATTTTCCTGTTCAGTTTTCCACACCTTTGCATCAGTTTGCAGCATCCATGTAGCGTAGTGGTTAGATTGGGGGTCAGCAAACTTACCGCGCCTCGGTCCGGTACGATGGGGAGCACATGCCCATACACGTGCACACACGCTATTTCCGGCGCACTTCCGGGTTGGAGGAGCACCGGAAATAGCTTGTGTTCATGTGCACAGGCCTCCTTCTGGTGCTCTTCCGACCCGGAAGTGGGCAGCCTCGCAGCGCAGTGCTGGTAAGAGCGAGCGGTGGCAGCGGAGGTCGCCACGGGCTGGATAAACGAGTCTCGCGGGCCTTAGTTTGGGGACCCCTGGGTTAGATTGTCAGACAAGAACCTGGAAGAGATCAGGGTTCAAATTCCCCCTTGGCTGTGAAGCTCACTGGATAAGCTTGGGCCAGTCACCTGCCTGCCTGACAGGGTTGTTGTGAGGATTAAATGAGGACAGGGAAAATCACCACCTTGAGCTCCTAGGAGAAAAAAGTAGGCTACAAATTATTATCATTATCATTATCGTTATTATTAACGTAAGAGCCTGTCCATGAGTCCTAGAAAAAGTTTTTTCTATCCACTTTCTCCATGCCAGGCATCATTTTATAAGCTTCAATTATGTTGCCTCTTACTCGCCTGTTCTTTCAACTAAAAATTATCATCATCACCACATGAAAATGTGTCAGCATTTTTCTGTGCATTCCCCCTAACACCCATATCTTTCAAGCAATTTCCCCTAATATAATGCATTTTTACGATACTTTCACTAATACTTGCATTTTATGTGCACGCTTTCCCTTGCTATGAATCCAGCATTGGGAACATTAAAAGAGGAACGAAAGGAGGACTCCTCTTACCTCTCCTTTAAAGCCCCATGCAGGGACGGAACACCAGAACACAGCAGCAAGAGCTCTCTTTGGAATTCCTTCTGGCCAAATCAGGTTGGGATGATGGGCTGAGGGGTCCAAGGAGGGACTGTGCCAGTGAGCGACCAAGCCGCCGACCGCTGGATCCCACCCCTCGTTGGAACTCCATGCCCTTCCACCCCTCAAGCTCCACGTGGTCCGGTTAGTGTTTGAGACAAAAAAAGCCCCATGTGCAGTGGTCCACAAGTGGTGACAATCAGCTGGTTGTTGGGTCTTGGGAAGCCCTTCTCAAGGCCCAGCAAGCAGCAGGCCATTGGTGCTTTGCAGGCTGTCCTTCTCCCCACCTGGATCACGTGAATGGCAAGTGGACAGCCCTGCCCACCTGTCAAACTTGGCCTGCGGTGAGGGAGATAACAGTCGGGCCCACTGCCCAGATCCAGTTCACCACCCCTCAACTAAGTCATACTCAGAGCAGACACACTGAAATCAAGTCCATTGATTTCAACAGGTCCCCGCAGAGTATGACTGACATTGGATATCGCTCAGTGTCCTTTTTCTACTTTACAACAAAATGGTGTTTATCATTCCCAGACAAAGGTGTTTTAAGTGTTGGGACAGCAAAAGCAAATCCCGATCCACTCCTGTAATCGCCACGGTGCTATGATTTGAGTGAGTTTTGGAATGCAAAACTGCACATGCTCGGAGTTGACAAACTTTGGGTGTCTATGTGTGTGTTCGTTTGTGTGTTTTGCCCAATTATTAGAGATGTAACAGCACTTGTAAGCATGGTGGTGGTGGAAGAGAGAAGGCAAATATTAATTGTGTGCTTCACAGCTGAAGTAATAGATGCGGCTGTCTTTAAAAAAAAAAGTGGTTTTGGGAGGGATACGTAAGATTATGGAGCTGAGGGTCTAAAATTACTAAGCAGCTTCTGTGAACTGGAATAGTACCTGGTGATGTGCTGTTCCATCCCACGCCCAGAGAAAAGCCTGCATTCTAAATGAATTATGCAGATGAAGCTAATTTGCATCGATGTGCATAATTCTGTTTAACCATGGAGTGAGGAGCGCCTGGCACCCTTTGCTTGAGTGGTTGGACTCTGTTTATTATCCGCATGTAGAAAATGCTAATACTTCACATTATATAGCAATTTCAGAGTATTCAGGGCATTTTGCATACCTTAACACAGTCGTCCTGAAAGCTACTAGGTCAGTGTATTGTAGATGAGCGTTCTAAGCCAGGGAGGGCCTAATGACATCTAGGGTGCTTCTGTTTAGGTGTTTATTGTGGCATGGGTGAGACTAAGGACCCTTTTTGCACCTTGGCCATTGTTGACATCCAAAGGCCAGACTGTTTTTACATTCCAAGGAAAATCTGATATTTATTTATTTTTATTTAAAAAACAGACACACACACTATTGCCTATGACCCATTTACAATCCTAGAATCATAGAACTGCAAAGTTGGAAGGGACCCTGAGGATCATCTAGTCCAACCCCCTGCAATACTACTGGATTGCAGCATTAAGCCCCCAGACTGGAAACACCCCTGGCGAGTTCATGGCAGAGGTGAGACAACCTGACCAGGGCAGAGCAGCGTGAAATAAGGAAACTGGGGGATTTCTCCTTCACCCACTTTGCAATGCCAAAGGTGTATTCCCAAATACAGTTGTACCTTGGAAGTCGAACGGAATGCGTTCCAGAAGTCCATTCAACTTCCAAAACATTTGGAAACCAAGGTGCGGCTTCCAGGAAGGTCCTGCAGCCAGTTGGAAGCTGCGTTGGACATTTGGGTTCCAAAGAACATTCGCAAACTGGAACAATCACTTCCAGGTTTGCGGCATTCGGGAGCCAAAACGTTCGACTCGCAAGGCATTCGGAAGCTAAGGTATGACTGTAGTCACACCCGTAACTATTCCACTTGTGTTTTAAGGGGTGTGTTATCTTGTCTCCAAGTGGTAAGAGACTCCAGGGGTGCCAGCACAGGCCCACAGTTCAGTTTCTTTGGAATGAAGCTTTCACCTGGCCTACTGTATAGAATCACCTCTGCGGCCCCAGCTGCTTTTGCCTCTGGCTCTACCCACCACCTGCATGTGGCCCCCAGAAGGCTGTGCAAAAGATCAAGCCGCCCTCAGGCTGAAAGAGGTTTCCCTCCTGTGGATTGTGGCTTCACTCAGTTCATTACATTTAACTGAGCAGCTCTCAAGCGCTGGCATTGACCGAGTGGTTATTTCATTCATGGTCAGCAGAGGGAGCTATCACCATCAATGCAGGGAACTTGCAGGGAAAAGATGGGGAGTGGGGGTGGTTTGGGCTATTTCCCGGGTGTTGTGTGTCTTTGCCTGCTCATTCCTCTAATTTATTCCATGCTGGGGATCAATAGGAGACGAAAATAACAATGAAAACAAAAATCAGAAATTAAAGTGCCAGTCATAGAATCATAGCATTGTAGAGTTGGAAGGGACCTGAAGTTCACCTCCATATCACAACATCATTTTACAGATCTGTGGCCCACCTGTGTTTAGAATATTGTACTCTGTCCAATTCTGGTCACCTCACCTCAAAAAAGTTATTGTAGAGTTGGGAAAGGATCAGAAAAGGGCAAGCAGAATGATCAAGGGAGTGGAACAACTCCCCATCACAGAATCCTAGAGTTGGAAGGGACCACAAGGATTATCTATTATGGAAGGCTGCAGCATTTGGTACTTCTTATTCTAGGAAGGAGGCAAGGAAGAGCTGACATGATCAAGGCGTACAAAGTTATACACAGCCTGGAGAAAGTGGACAGGAAAATGTTTTTTTTTTTCTCATAGCAGTGGAACTTGTGGGCATCCATGTTAGGAGAATCAGGACAGATAAAGGAAAGGGCTTCTTCAGTCTGCACAGAGTTTCACTATGGAACTCCCTGCCACAGGAGGCAGCGATGGCCACCAACCTGGATGGCTTTAAAAAGAGGATTGCACAAATTCACGGAGGAGGAGAAGGCCATCAAAGGCACAGACACAGTGCTATGCTTTGCCTCCACAGCTGGAGGACGCAATGCGTCCAAATTCCATTTGCTGGAAACCACAGGAGAAAGCTCTTGTCCTGTTCGTGCGTCAGCCACTGTGAGAACAGGATGCTGGACTAGATGGGTCATGGGCCTCATCCAGCAGGGCTTTTCTGATGTTCTTAGTGTCGGAAATCACGCCTTTATCAGGAGAAACTGGCAACTCTCCCAGGCACCCGGCATGATTCCCTGTTGACCTCCCTGGCTGCATTTCCCAGCAAGATCCAGGCTAGGTCGCAATAGGCGATCCTTCTCAGCGTGAGAAGGACACATCCCCTCTTTCCTGCCCCCTGGCAGGGGAAAGAGATAGACAGAAACGTATTTACATGCCTTTATTTCTGTCTTTGCAGCATTACAAAAAACATGACTGCTCTCTTCAAGCTCCAGCAGTCTAGTGACAAACACTTCCTGGACAGGAACAAACGGAAGAGCTCATATTACACTCTGAGCTAATCCCGGTGCTTCGCACTGTGAATTGACTGCCCCTCTGTTTCCCACGGGCAGTCCCAACATTCCCATCGTGTTTACTTTTCAAGCTAGCACTCTGCAGCTGCATTGCATCTATATTGTAACACTTAGATCTATGCCCAGGGCTAGAGGAGAGGCGGCTTTTTCTCCTTCACCTGACTTAATCCACGCAATGCAGGCTGGGTTCCCCTTTTGCTGAAATGCAACGCAAACAACCCCCTGCGAAAATCTGCGGGTGGGAGAGGAAGAGAGAATCTGCTTGTTTCTCGTTAACGCCTGCTAAATATTTGATGGGTCTAACGAGCTGGCGTGGAAATCTTCATAAGTGCGCAGGGTGGCGGGGAGGGAGCGGGGGCAGGCAGATATAATAGCCGCCTGATTTACAAGCCTCCCTGCTTTTTTATGATTGATACGTGAGGTTCAGTTTAATTATATTGGATTCCAGCCTTGTATCATTATTACAGCAGTTTATTTTCTTTGTCAGCGGCTAATCCCCAACCTAAGCCAAGCATTAAGAGAATGAAATAAGGCTGTTTAAATCTTATTAAATTTCCCCCGAGCCAATAGTTAAATCCGTAGCGTGTGTATGTGTGTGTCTTAGAGGAGATGCTGCAGACCCCGGAAGAGGTAGCCCTCGCCGCTTCTGTAAGCGGGACGCGCACACAGCTCACAGGCCCGTTAGCTAATGGGGCATTGCATAGGCAAACCTTCCCCAATCTGGTGCCCTTCAGATGTTTCAGATCAAATGTCCCATCAGTCCCAGCCAGCATTGGTAGGTCGAACACCAGCGAGAGGCAGTGTGGTGTAGTGGTTAGTGTGTCAGACTAGAACCTGGGAGGCCAGGGTTCAAGCCCCACACAAACATGAAGCTCCATGGGTGATCTTGGCCGGTCATTGCCTCTCAGCCTAACCTACCTTGCCAGGTTTTTGCAAGGCTGAAACAGGAGGAGAACCATGTACACCACCTTGAGCTCCACGGAGCAGGAGCAGGTGGTATATCAGTGTAATAAATAAGTAACTCTGAAAGGCACCCAGTTGGGGAAGGCTAGGTTAGACCTATTAGTGCACAGCTCACCTACATTTTTGGACCCGTGCACCACTTGAAAAACCACAGGCTTTTTTCAGGCAGTACGTAGTTAAACTGTGGAACTCCTTCCCACAGGAGGCAGTGGGGGCCACCAGCCTGGATGGCTTTAAAAGAGGATGGGACAAATTCACAGAGGAGGGTAAGGTGGGTCAGTAATGCCCACAATGACAGTCAGAGACAGAAATGCTTCTGAATACCAGTTGCTGGAAGCCGCCGGGGGAGGGGGGGGAGTTGCTCTTGCACTCGGGTCCTGTTTGTCGGCTTCCAGTTTGGGCATCTGGTTGGCCCCTGGACTAGATATGCCATTGGTCTAATCCAGCAGTCTCATCTTACGTTCTTTCGTGGAAAGCGTTAGAGGCCCTCACAGCCACACTGCAACCACATTTGCCGCCTTGAGTTTCTGTGAGGGAAAAGTGGTAAGTAAGTAAGTAAGTAAGTGGGGCGGGAGTGTTTTAGCTTCTTCTGCCCCCCCCCCCTCCCAATTAGTGAGGGAGTTTCCTGGAACTGGGGAGGTTTTGCAATCTCCAGGAAAATCTCTGCCTGTCTATCTGTCTGTCTCTCAGTCACACACACACACACACACACACACACACACACACACACACAGAGAGAGAGTCTATACCAGGCATAGGCAACCTTCGGCCCTCAAGATGTTTTGGACTACAATTCCCATCATCCCTGACCACTGGTCCTGTTAGCTAGGGATCATGGGAGTTATAGGCCAAAAAATCTGGAGGGCCGAAGGTTGCGTATGCCTGGTGTAGACAATGAAAAGGCCTTTCCCCTCAGGAAGGGGAAGAGCAGTTTCAGGGATCACAACTGGAGAAGGAAGAGTTAATTTCCTCCCCTCCCTCTTGCCATTTGACTTCAAATTGGGTGTGGCTGTTTTCAATTACTGCCTTTCCAATTGCGACCTCCACAAAAACTATGCCCACCCCCACCCCCATGCAGCAATTAGCCTTGAAAGACACCTTCTTTTGGCTACAATAGATGGCTCCCCCCCCCCCATAATACCTAACTGCAGTGAGTGGTGGGACTTCCAAAGGAAGGCGAGAGGCGCCAAATTTTAGCATTGCGCAAGGAACTGCTGAAATTTGAAAGCCCAGAGTCCACCACTTGGCTGATGGGAGTCCAAGATGGCCGTGCTGCTGGGACTGATGGGAATTGGAATCCAAACTAAGTGAAGGGCACCGGGTTGGGGAAAGCTCTTCCCAACAGTGGCCAGTCAAGCTATTTCCACAAAGTCCTCTGATTCAGTTTTTCCCCTGTGTTCACCCCTCCACTCCCTGTCTTTCCATAACAGGTCAGCCACCCACCGGTTTCCGAGACGTCCTTCTCCGTGAGGGCCCTTCCGGGTTTGCCAAGGCCATTCGCCAGCACCGGGGCTTGCTCCTGATGGACACCACCTTCAGGGATGCTCACCAGTCGCTTCTGGCCACCCGAGTCCGCACCCACGACCTGAAGAAGATCTCACCCTTCGTGGCGCACAACTTCAACAACCTCTTTAGCATGGAGAACTGGGGAGGTGAGAGGTGTCCTGGGCCAGCTAGAGGGGGCTGCCAATGGCTGCTGCGGCTGTGCTTCCCCCCAGAGTCAGACGCAGGATGGATCTGAATGCTAGTTGCTGGGAATCGCAGATAGGGAGAGCCATGCTCTCGCACTCGGGTCCTGCTTGCGGGCTTCCCATTGGGGCATCTGGTTGGCCGCTGTGGGATCAGGATGCCAGACGAGATGGGCCTTTGGCCTGATCCAGCAGCCAGGCTTTTCCTATATTCTGTGGGCGAAAGCCACCCTCAGCAGCAGGCAATTCCAGATCTTCGGTTATTTAGTATTAAGTTGAGCCACACTCGGCACATGCTCTCCCATCTCTTCTCTTTAAAAAAAAATTATTTTTATTGATTTAAACATGAACTTGCACTGCAATAACACACAAGAACAAAAAAACAACAACCACAAAGCGAAAGAAGAGAACTGAATGAAAACTAAAGTGAAACATAAACACTCAAATTTGGCTTGTTTCATTCACATTCCCTGGGAAAAAATGTTATTATGACTAGTGTTGGAGGTAGTAACATTTTGAAAACAATTTATTTTACTTATAAATATCAGGACATCGTCCTCAAGGTCGCATGATATTCTTACATAAAGCTAAGAAATCCAAATTATGGCATATTTCACAGGAGGCCTTTGAACACTTCATCATTAGTAGATGAATTTTTACCGCACAGCTGAAAATAAATCTTGATTTGTGTGTCCTCTGATATGCCTTAATTTTTGAGTTCAGTACATTCTCGGGTCCGTTCTCTTCCTAATTATTACCATTTTGTAGAAGCTGAGCCCTTGAGGCTTTCAAAATGAGCCTGGGGAGGAAGAGGGTTCACATCTTGAGCCCCCAATTAAAAGCTCCTCCAGACATGGCTACCAGCCACAATGGTTGTGTTCCACCTCCACTGCCAGAGGCATCAATGCTTCCAAATACAATTTACTGCAAACTCCAGGAAGGGAGAATTGCTCGTGTGCTGGGGTTCTGTTTTCTGGCTTCCCAGAAGAGGCAACTGGTTGGCCACTGTGAGAATAGGATGTTGGACTAAATGGGCCATTGGCCTGATCCAGCTAGCCCTTCTTATGTTCTTGCAACATTGCACTGATGCTCTACTCCCTCTACCTCCTCCTCTCATCTACCATCCTCAGGTGCCACCTTTGATGTGGCCATGCGCTTCCTCTACGAATGCCCCTGGCGCCGCCTCCAAGAGTTGCGCGAGCTCATCCCCAACATCCCCTTCCAGATGCTGCTGAGAGGGGCCAACGCTGTGGGCTACACCAACTATCCAGACAACTCTGTCTTCAAGTAAGTTCCTTGGGTGATGATCTGCAGTCCGGCTTCCCAATTATGCATGATAAGCACATTTTCTAAAATTATGTGAGCAGTTTGGGGGAAAAATAGGACTGACTCAGATCATTGGTTCATCTAGTTCAGTATTGCTTACACCAACTGGCAGCATCTCTTGGGGATCACGGGCACGGAGTCTCCCAGCCCTTCTCGCAGGTGACATCTGGGGTTGAACCCGGGACCTTCTGCATGTGAGGCAAACGCTCTACCACTTGAGCTACGGCCCAATTTGTATTTGTATGCCACTTACATTTTAGCAAATCTCTACTCAGTTTACAATGCGTGTTAAACTAAGTAGCTTAAATACTGATTCTGCCTGGATAGCTCAGTTGGTAGGGCATGAAGCTCTTAATCCCAGGGTCATGAGTTTGAGCCCCACCTTGGGCAAAAGATTCCTGCATTGCAGGGAGTTGGACTAGATGATCCTCTTTGTCCCTCTGCAATTCTGCGAATCCATAAGGCAAATGCAAAACATTGCATTCTATAAAATAGGATGTGGGGGTCTGTAGGGTGAGGGTTGGAATTCCCTCATGCCCCCTTCATGCCCCCCTTGTGCCCCAAGCCCTCTTCCCTCAGCGATCCTGCATGTTCCCTTCCTCAGGTTCTGCCAAGTGGCCAAGGAGAACGGGATGGACATTTTCCGGGTCTTTGACTCCCTCAATTACCTGCCCAACATGCTGCTGGGGATGGAGGCGGCTGGGCAGGCAGGAGGCGTGGTGGAGGCCGCCATCTCCTACACGGGGGATGTGGCTGACCCTAGCCGGACCAAGTACAACCTGGACTACTACGTCAACCTGGCCGAGGAGCTGGTCAAAGCTGGCACCCACATCTTGGCCATCAAGGTAAAAGGAGGTCCGCCACTGGTCTGAACCCCACACAGCGGAGGGGCTCATTCCCTTCACTGTTTTGGTTCCCACTGCACCCGCCTTTTTCTTTGTGGCTCCTCCCATATTGTGCTTCGGCTCCTCCCCTCTCACTGACTCCTCCCTTAATGAAGCCCCGCCCTGGCCTTACCCTCCCCCATCTTGCCTTCACACCAATCCCTCTGCAATTCCCACCTCGGCCTCCCTGAATGCCTCTCTCTTTTTCAGGACATGGCCGGCGTCCTGAAGCCACAGGCCTCCTCCATGCTGGTGTCGGCGCTGCGCGAACACTTCCCCAACATCCCACTGCACATCCACACACACGACACTTCGGGCGCCGGGGTGGCCTCCATGCTGGCTTGCGCCGCCGCAGGGGCCGACATCGTGGACGTTGCCGTGGACGCCATGTCTGGGATGACCTCCCAGCCGAGCATGGGCGCCATGGTGGCCTGCACCCGCGGGACTGAGCACGACACAGGTGCGGAAATCGGGCACTGGGAGGAGGGAGTGGCTTCCAGAGATTAGAGAGGTGGGACTTTCTCTTGAAAGAAGGGAAACAGGAGGCCTTGAGGTTTGTCCCCGGCGCCAGTGCTGTCCCTGGCCACAGAGGCACCATACATGATGGTGCAAGCCACCATGGCTTCTTCCCCCAAAGCATTCTGGGAGCTGTTAAAGGGTGTTGAGGGTTATTAGGAAGCCCCTTATAAACCTCACAGAACTACAATTTATCGAGTGGATTAACAGTCTAGAGGGAACTCTGGGAGTTGTAGCTCTTTGAGGGGAAAAGGGGCCTCGTAACAACTCTCAGCACCCTTAACAAACTACAGCTCACAGGATTCTATCATAGCATTCTGTTTGGCTTTTAAATGCATTTTATTTCACTAAAAACAAAAACAAAGAAAAAGAGCATAGTAAAATATTGTTACAGCAAGTTGAAAGCAGCATAAGGTTGGGTGTTATCACTGAACTTGTTCTGAAACATTCCTGAAAAATATATTTTTTTCCACAAACCTGTTAGGTTAGTTTAGATGTATTCTTTTACAATAAATTAGCTTAATCATAGTTGCTATAAGCCAAATTTTCTCAGTCCATTCAGATGTATTAGAAAATATGCTTCCCCCTATTTTTAGCTGTTATAACTTTAGCAGCAGTTATAAGGTTGAACACCGTTTCTTGATCATTTTCTATAATAACCTATTTTAGATGACCAAGCAGAAATATTATTGCTTCCAAGGGGAATATAATATCCTAACCTATCAGAGATATTAGCCTGAATGGTTTTCCAGAATATTTCTATTTACATACATATCTTTTGGGATTGTTCTCAATCTGCTTTATTTAATTTGCATAGCCTTTTAAATGTGTGGTGTGAATGTGACCCATGCTTTGGAAGCTAGCTAAAGGCATGTATTTTTACCATAGCTTTTGAAAATTCTGATGGTTTACCTTCCTGTTGAGTAACTCTATGCTGCTTCTGGTGTTAGTGAGATGGTTTTGATGTTATTTAAATTATTAATAATTTTGACACATCTTCCTAAAACTCCTGATTGTTTTGTAACCAGCTGTGGAACCTTTTGTTGAAGGGTTGGTAATAAGACATATTTAACAAATTGCTACTGTGAGATGTGGCAAAGGCTTCAAAAAGAGCTAGCCCAAAACATTTGATTGCCTGAGGCAAAGAACAAAATGGCGCCCTCTCTCCCTTACACATAAGAGCCAACCAGTTGGCAGTTGTATCTTTCTTCAAGACTGGTGATGGGGCCACACCCTCCACTGCCCCTGAGAGCAGCTTAGGGGGTGCAATGCAGGCACAATTCTTCCCACCAGCACCTCGGCATTGATTCCCAAACCCTAGCATCTGCCCCCTGAGGTATTCACCTCATCCTGTCTAATGGAAGGGCTGGCCTCCATGGCTTGTAAAAGAGGATTAGACAAATGCATGGAGGAGAAGGCTTTCAGCATCTGCTAACCCCAATAGCGACTGTTCCCCACCTGGGCTAAAGCAACGAGGCTTCCCATTCCTACCCCACTACATAGAGCTCTCTTTCCCCCACTCAGGCATCCAGATAGAGAAAGTGTTTGACTACAGTGAATACTGGGAGATGGCGCGGGGCCTCTACGCCTCCTTTGACTGCACGGCCACCATGAAGTCCGGCAACGCGGATGTGTACGAGAACGAGATCCCCGGAGGCCAGTACACCAACCTCCACTTCCAGGCCCACAGCATGGGGCTGGGGAACAAGTTCAAGCAGGTGAAAAAGGCCTACGTCGAGGCCAACAAGCTCCTTGGGGACCTCATCAAGGTAAGTGACGCTTCATCCAGGGCCCAACGCCCAGCGGCTTCCCTCCCATCCACAGCAAGGAGAGGAGGAAGGTCGGGCCTTTGGGGCAGCCAGGGCACCAAAGAATCTCAGGGTCGTGAGTTCGAGCCTCACCTTGGGCCAAAGATTCCTGCATTGCGGGGGTTTGGACTAGATGACCCTCGTGGTCCCTTCCAACTCTGCAGTTCTATGATAAAGATGCCATGGGGGTTTTGTGCTTTGGGGTTGGAGCGGCTCCTCCGTGAAGGCAGATTGCAGCATTTGGGACTTTTTAATTTGGAGAAAAAGTGAGCAGAGACAAAAGTTTGCAAAATTCTGCATGGCGTGGAGAAAGTGGATGGAGAAAGGCTTTTTCCTTCTTCCATGACACTAGAATTTGGCAACATCCATGGTGGATGGATGGATTTATTTAATTATTTATTTGCTTGCTTGCTTGCTTGCTTGCTTGCTTGCTTGCTTGCTTGCTTTGTAAAATTTCTACATCTCTTGACCATAGGGAGAACCAGTGGCTCATTGGCCCTCTCCCAAGAGGGAGCTGTCTTCTCACTTTTTCCCTCTTCTTCCCCCCACCCCTTCCTGCTCCCTGCAGGTGACGCCCTCCTCCAAGATTGTGGGCGACCTGGCGCAGTTCATGGTCCAGAACAACCTGACGCGGGAGGAAGTGGAGGCTCAGGCAGACGAGCTCTCCTTCCCGCTCTCGGTGGTGGAGTTCCTGCAGGGCTACATTGGTATCCCCTATGGGGGGTTCCCAGAGCCCTTCCGCTCCAAGGTAAGCACCTTTGGTGTCAGGCATGGAGAGTTCTCCCCTCCCTTCTGCAACTTCCCAGATAAGAATTAATGAGCAGTTGGTAGATTCATAGTTCTTTTATTACAGTGTCATGTTGCGAACACAAATACACAGCTCTCCTTAAGGAAGCAGTTGCCTACTCTAATCATTCTTCCGGCTACTGCAGTATTTTGGGCACCAGCAGGAAGTTCCTCCCTCCCTCTGACTCCTTTCTTCTCTTATACGCTCGGATCTCCGAGTCCGAGGGGAGGTCCCCCACACTCTCAAGAGACGTCTCCACTAGCTGCCCCCTCCCTTCTGGTTCTGTTGTCATTATCTCGTAACTGGGTAACTCCCCCCTAAGCTGTTCAGCTCCTGCCTCTCTCTCTCTGCTTCTGAACACACTGTGAACAAGGGAGGCAACTCTTCTCCCTCCAGCTCTCCATCAGAGAGAAGCTGGTCAGCCACAGAATGCATCCCCCAGTCCTCATCTTCAGACCATTCCCTGACATTAGGGTTCCATGGATGATAATCATATCAGACATGGGGCTGCCACCCCTACTCATGTTGTTCGCCAACACAGCCTCTTCTTACTCCCACCACCCCTCTGGTCAGTGACCAAAATAAATCAATTCATAACTCCCACTACTCCCTTTACCCTTCACACAAACCCCCAGCCCCTCATACCCCTACCATTCTCACAGCTTCTTCAACTGGCATTTTCTTCTCAGTTCCCTGCAACGCTGCTTTACTCAAACTTCTGTTGTTGCTTTAGACCACCAAGTCCCCCTCTCCCTTTCCCCCATCCTGATTTCATGCAAATCCAGGTTTATGACGCAGCATTGCAAATCCTACACTGTGGTGGTGGTGCATTTTTATGTATTTAGGGAGATAGCCAGGTCAGTCATACTCTGAGGAGACGCTTTGAAATCAGCAGAGTTAAGTAACATCAAGTCCACCGAATTCAGAAGGTCTACTCTTGAGTGGGATTAACTGGGTCACGCCTCAGGAAAATCCTTCTTAAGCAAGAAGACATTAGAAGATATTTCTTCATTTCGGCTGGTAACAGCTTCCAGAGGGCTGGAGGCACAACACTAAAAGGCCCATTTCTTACATAAGCAAAGCGCACCTCTGGAACATGTGGTTCTCTCAGCAGTGCCCTGTCTGAGTTTCCAGGTAGGGATCTCTGGGGAGAGGTGATCTCTGGTCCTCAGTTGTTTCCCAGCCCCTGGTCAAGAGTCACCCCATCAGGGACACGAGCTGTTGTCTCCTTTGCACTCCTCCAGGTATTAAAAGACCTGCCGCGCGTCGAAGGCCGCCCGGGGGCCTCCCTTCCACCCATGGACTTTGTGAAGTTGGAGAAGGAGCTGTGCGAACAGCACGAAGAAGAGATCACCCCAGAGGACGTTCTCTCAGCTGCTATGTACCCCAAGGTCTTCAACGAGTTCAAGGATTTCACAGCCAACTTTGGCCCCGTCGAATGCCTCAACACCCGCCTCTTCCTGGAGGGGCCGAAGATCGCGGAAGAGTTTGAGGTGACCCGAAGGGTGGGGGGCAGAGATTCACACAAGCCCCTTTGCCAAGAGGCAGAGGGAGTGGGGCGCCTCCAAACTGGGTGTAGGTGCTCTTCCCCAGCGATCTGGGGGTGGGCCATTATCAGAAGCTGGCAATGTCTCAATGAGGGACAGTTATTTGGCCCACCCCACACTTAGGTACCTTTGGGGCAGCAGTACCACATAGTCAGACTGGATGTCTTTCCTAACCCAGCCTGGAAATGTCATTGCAGAGCAGATGTTTGGTCACTGAGCTAAAGTCGTGTCCTCAAAAACAAAACAAGGTTCTAGTCTGCATGTTTCTGCATAAAGGGCTGGTCTTAAATAGGAATCACCTGGATAGTTCAAGTGGTTAGAGTGTTGTGCTGATAACGCCAAGGTTGCCAGTTGGATCCCCATATAGGACAGCTTCATATTCCTGCATTGCAGGGAGTTGGGCTACATGATTCTATGAATCTGTCTCATCAGTCAGACCGTAAGTTCATTTAGCTCAGTATCCTCTTCACAGAAAGGCACAGGAAACAGCTGCCTACTGAATCTATCTGGCTCAGTGCTGTCTACACTGACTGGCAGCAGCTCTCGGTGGGTTCACGAAGGTGTCCCCCAGCCTTACCTGAAGATACCAGGGATTGAACTTGGGACCTTTCTGCATGCAAAGGAGATGCTCTTCCCCTGAGCTTTAGCCTAGCAGGCCCTCCAGGACAAGGTAACTCAGAGCTTACCGTCTTCCCGACACGTAGGTGGAGCTGGAACGTGGCAAGACCCTCCACATCAAAGCCTTGGCGCTGGGAGACTTAAACCGGGCCGGCCAGAGGGAGGTCTTCTTTGAAATGAATGGGCAACTGCGCTCCATCCTGGTCAAGGACACAAAAGCCATGAAGGTAAGATTACCCTGCGGATTTTGTGTGCTGCAGCAGAAGCTAACTTTAGTTAAATGTATATTATTATTATTATTATTATTATTATTATTATTATTATTATTACCCCGTCCATCTGACTCGGTTGCCCCAGCCATTCTGGGTGGCTTCCAACAAATTATAAAACCATAGTCAAACATCAAATGTTATAAACTTCCCTACACAGGGCTACCTTCAGATGTCTTCTAAAAGTCAGGTAGTTGTTTATTTCCTTGACAACTGATGGGAGGGCGTTCCTCAGGCAGGTGCCACTACTGAGAAGGCCCTTGAACCCTTGATTGGAGCACACATTTAGTTGAAAGCTATAAAATAAAACAAGAAAGCTTATGGTTATTGAGAGCCAGTGGTAGTCTAGTAGTTAGAGTTTCAGACTAGAACATGGGAGTGACTGGGGTTCAAATGCCCCCACTCAGCCACGAGACTCACTGGATGACCTTGAAGGCCAGTCACTGATTCATCTCATCACAATCCACCTCACAGGGTTGTTGTGGGGATTAAAAAATGAGGGAGAACCGGGCACACTACCTTGAGCTCCTTGGGGAAAAGGTGGGGTATGAAGGCATCAAATTAATAGGAAAGAGTTTGACAGTGGAACAGACTCCCACAAGAGGTGGTACATTCTCCTTGATAGGAAAGAGTTCTATAGTCCTAGCTAACTGTCTAGTTGGAGAACCAAAGAAGCCATGCTTGCCCCCTCGTTCTCAGAAGATAAATCCAAAATGGCCTCGCATCTCAAGGTCAAATGAGACTGGCAGGAGGAAGTTGTTAATAGGATGCAACCTAAAAAGTATCAGTCTAACTTCAAAGGGTAGAATGAGGTCAGCACAGAGTTCAAAGGTATGGGGATAATCTGGAGGTCTCTATCTGTTTAAACGCCATGCTAACCCCTTTTCTGAGTGGCACCCAGACTTCCAACAGGTAATAAATAAGCAGGCTAGCCATGAGCAAATAGATAAGTGGGATAGATAAGTGGGTGGACAAGCTGGAGCCAAGAACCAGATCACAGCTTGCAAGATTAGACTTGCAGTTCGGGAAGATGAATCGAGTGCCCTTTCGGGTGCGTTTGTTTTGCTCGGTTTGGATGCTTCTCTAATCATTAAAATTCATCCGTGCCCTCCTGAAAAAAATAATAATCTTGCAACCAGCAATGCAAATATTAAAAATAACAAGATTCATCAGCACTGAAATGCCAGTAACAATCAGCCTCAGAGGTGGGTAAGTAGGGGGTTGAAAATACAATTCTTACTCACCAGCGGTGATTTAACAAATGACAATACAATGCTGGTATTGCATCCCTTTGGGGCCTGGTCCCTTCTCATCTGATCCAGCACAGAACAAAAAGCAAAAATTAAAAAACAGAAAAAATATCCATAAAAGAAAAACAATTAAAAGACACATAATATTTAAAGAACCTTATCTTCTTTCACCTTATTTCTCAGACCTCCTCCCCCCTCCCCTTCTTGCATTCCAATTTATGTTGTCTGCTCAACAAGTTCTTATTCTAATTAATTTAAAAAACCCAATTTTAACTTAATCTTAAACCTTTTTCCTAAAGTCGACCCAAATTTCCCTTCCACAATTTCCCCACATTCCATAAAAATCGCAAAAGTTATAAAAAGAAAAAAGGACTTAACAATCTATATTTTAACACCCTTTGGATTCCCAAATCCCACCCTCCCTTTCCCGGTTTGATCCCCAAATCAGTATCCATCAGTCCATCAATTCTCAGCCTGGATCCCAAACTTCCGAGGCTCCTAAAACTCTTTCCTTTTCACTCTGCCGGATTTTTTGACCATCCTTTGTGTTCAACACCAACTCTCGGGGAAGATCTGTCCCAATAATGACCATTTTTCTTCCAAGCAGGCCTCTAAATTTAAAAGTGGAGCTCAAATTTTGTTCCTTAAATTTTTTAAGACTGTATGTCCCAAAAGCTCCAACTTCCATCTTGATCTCCCTTGTGCTAACAGGCCTCTGATCTGCCTTGATCTTCCACAACATTATAGCTTCACCTTCATTTTCCACCAAATTTTCCACCAAATCCTCATATGTCCCTTTTTCCACTTTCTCAAATTTATCAGATTTCTTTTGCCCAGCTGCAGCAACTTCTGTTCCAACTTCAAGGGCTTTTGGTTCCACGACAAAGGCTTGTGTCAAGTCTCTTCCTGTTCTAGCAAGTTTATTTACTGCTTCATTCAATGTTGTCACCCTTGTAGACAAAATATTACCCTGGTCCTGGATCTCTCCCTGTAATTCCTGGAGCTTTCCCAGGAGATGAAATGTCCTATTCAGCTCAGTCAGTATTTTTCCACTTACAGCCATTTCTTGCAGTATTCCAAAACTCCCCTCTAGGGGGATTTTGTTTACTTAGTATCTTTCCTGTTCCAATCCAAAAGTCCAATGTAACTTATTTTTCTTTATTCCCAGCAATTTGTATCCAAATTACAGAAAATCTAACCGGCAGAATCACCAGAAACAACGTTTCCTTTTATTTCCCAGCTTTGACAGCTAGTTTGACAGCTGTCAAAGTCCGTATCTTTTCAGCAGGCTCTCTCACAGATCACTCCCGGGTCCCGGGGGGTTGCGCTTTAACTTTCCAAACCGACTCTTGTCCTCCAGCAAAATTAATTGTAGTGTCCAATCATGAAATTAATAGTTTTTCTCCACAGGGGACAAAGATGTTTCTCTCAGCTTTAGCTCTCTAGTCCTTGCTTTAGGTTGTCTGCAAGGCGGGGGGGCGGACTTCCTTTTTACACCTCCCCCGGTCGTACCGAATTTAAAGACAAAAATTCCTTTTTAAATCCAATTTCCGTATTACTCACGGGTTGTTGCTTTTAGTCTGAATGTTCAAGGGAAAAAGTCAGCGCTCTCCGTCCATGGCTTGCGGCTTCACTCAGCAGGGGAAGCAGAGGGCTCTCAGCACCGCGCCGCTCCCCCTTCCCCGTTCCGTAGCCTTTAAAAAGGCTCCTTCACGGGTCGGGAGGGCGCTAATGGTGCCCACCGAGTCACCACGTCCACAGGCATCCGCGCCTGTGGTTTTTAGGGGTCCCCGCGTCGCCGGCGCGGCAGGACCCGAACCCTGTTGAGCCGATTCCCTCCGGAGCTCGGAGGGAATCCGCCATTAGGCAATGGCGCTAACCCGGATTGTTTTTAAACAATCTATGAGCCAGTCTACATGTCCAGAGGACTGATAGGATGTCAGCTGTCTAGGGAGTGTACTGTTTCAAATAAGGGGGGTGGCATAGTCCAATGGGCTCCTGTGTTAAAAAACAACAGTTGAAATACCAAATTCTACACACAAAGAAATCAAGAGAGAAGTCTAGGCTATACCTTTAGTCTAAATCTTTGGCCTTAGTAAGAGCTGAGCTGTTCAGCAGTGGAACAGACTCCCACAAGAAGTAGTGGACTCTCCCTTCCTTGGAAGTTTTTAAGCAGAGGTTGGTTGACCATCAGTCATGTATGCACTGAGGATTCGTGAATATTATTCAACACTATCTTAATTGTTAGTTGCAGATTTTGCTGAGTGATTTCATTGTACTGAACCTTACTAGAATCTTGTCTATATGCCAATAAAGGTTTGAGAAGTGAACACACAAAAGTATGATCTAGTTGAGATGCCTGCATTGCAGGGGTTGGACTAGATGCCCCTCAGGCTCCCTTCCAACTCCAATTTATACCCTGGGACTACAGCTCCCATCAGCCAGCCTCTGCTTGGTTCCCCAGCATCTGGGGCTGATGGGCGTTGCAGTTCAGACTGAGAAAAGCAATCCTGGCATATCATTCCTCTCTCACTTCTACTCCAGGAAATGCATTTCCACCCCAAAGCCCTGAAGGACGTCAAAGGCCAGATTGGGGCCCCCATGCCTGGGAAGGTGATTGACATCAAAGTGCGGGAAGGGGACCCCATCGAGAAGGGGAAGCCCCTCTGCGTCCTGAGCGCCATGAAGATGGAGACGGTGGTCAATTCGCCCTTGACGGGGACCATCAAGAAGATCTACGTCAAGCCGGAGATGAGCTTGGAAGGGGACGACCTGATCTTGGAGATCGAGTAGCCAGCCCTCCCCTGCTCCAAAAGCAGAACAATTTTCCCACTCGCACGCACACGACCACCCACTGAAAACTGCTGTTTCCCCTCCCTCCCTCCGTTGTAACCCAGGCCCTTGCAACGAAGCCCCTCCTTCTGTAGAAACTCTTCACCTTCACCCCACCATCCCTTGCCAGGCCTGTATTCTGAATGCTTCAGATGGGGGGGAAGCGCACAGAAATAAAAGCATGGCAGCAGGGAGAGAGGGGGGGATCACGTGGGTCAGGGAGACACAGCAAGCGCCCGCTGGTTCCAAGTTAGGAGGCAGACAAGGAAAAGCCCCCCTTTTTTTGAGGAGGGGGGATTTCAGCTGCTGCCTCCTTTCAAGAAATTGATGGCAATTTCAGCCCCCTCCACCAAAAGTGGAGCCTTGCAGAAAACAGACCTGAGTGGGGAAGGAGACCCCATCCCCATAGATGCACATGTGCCCTCTGCCCAGACCCCATGGACCAATTTAGCGGGGGGTGGCAGGGAGGTGTGCTAGGGATCGTTTCCTTACCACCTCCCTCTGCTGCTGCTGCCCACTGCTGACTTCACTACATGCTTCTCCCCAACCTCGGGGGAAAAAATCTTCTGTAGGACAGATTTCCTTCCTCAGAGCTCCACCCCAGCCCACCCACCGCACTTCTTAGAATGAACATTTCAGGTCCAGCATTGCCTTATGGTTGGGGAGGAGGGGAGCAGGGTTAGGACCCTCCCTTCCTCTTCCATCACTCCCTTCCTTAATCACTCATTACAATTGCCAAAACAGAGACTTATTCTCAAGCCAAATTGCAGAGCAATGGGGGTGGGAGAAACCTTTGGGGGGGGGGATGGAGAGGTTCAACTCCCTCCCCCTACATGTGATGTACAAAGCAATCCCAATCACCAGAATGACCTAGGCCAGCTGCCACCAACATGGTAGCCCTCTGGCTGTTTTGGACTACAAATCCCATCGGCCTCAGCCAGCACGTGCTGATGGGAGTTGTAGTCCAAAATGGCCGTGTTGGCCTCAGACGGTGTGTTGTTTACAGGGTTGTTCACCGAGGGCTGGGAGCGGAACAAGGGTGAGGTCCCCTCTTCCTCCTCCTCCTCCTGCCCGTGGGTGAGGGAACAAAATGGAATAATGGAGCGCAAATCATTTTGACTCCACACTGAGGAACTGAACTGAGCCGGCCGGCATGTCGGCATCTGAAGAATCATGGGATTATTTGATGAGACCAGCAGGTGAAACGTGGGATCCACAGAAACTTCACTTGAAAGAAACGAAATCTATATATAAATATCTATATAAATATCTCTATATAAAAGCTCATCAAGATAATCCTGTGTGTGGTGTGTGGATCAAGGGAGGGTCTGTGTGGGTGTGATGGCGTCTCTCTCCCTCAGACCAAAGAAACTGAACAACGCTGGAAGAAGATTCAGGACAGATAGAGGACCTCTTCACGCCGTGCAGAGCTAATCTGTGGAACTCCCCTCCACAGGAGACAGTGGCGGCTACTAGGCATAATGGCCCTGCTCTGCCTCCGCAGTCAGAGGCAATAATGCTTCTGAATACCAGTTGCTGGAAACCACAGGAAGAGAGAGGGATCTTGGGATCAGGTCCTGCTTGCAGGTTTCCCACATGCATCTTGTTGGCCCCTATGAGAGCAGCAGGCCATACCAGATGCCTGTTGCCTGACTCTGAACTCTGGTTGCTGCTTAAATGCCCAAATGCTTCTCAACACTTTGCACGCAACCTTCTTCCAGGTCACAGGGTGTGATCCAGGGGTGGCTAATGGCTTTGGGGAGCTCCAGGGGCCGCGTTACACTTTTCAAAACTTTTTGGGGCTGCACAGCAGCAGCTGGTCTGTGCAACCTCCCCTCCACATTCTTCCTATGAATGTTGGGCACACAACTCCCCTCCCTCCAGCTGATCACCCCCTCCTCAAATGATCAGTTTGAGGAGGGGGGCAATCTGCACCCTCTTTGTGTACTGGGCTGGAGGAGAGACCAAGGGCTCTGCCTATTTTAATCACCAAAATGGGAGGGAGGGGTCCTCGGGAGGCCAGAAAAGCATGGATTAGCTGGGGGGGGGGCTGATGCAGTCCGCCATATCTCATGCCACATCCCTCTCCCCTTTTAAAGAATATCTTTGCTTGGTACACTGCAAGACAGAGTGCCTGTGTGTCTCTGCCCACCCGCCACCTTAATTTGCCCAGAAGCACAAGCTGGAGCTGGGTGTGGGTGAGAAAGAATGAGACAGGAGTCATGTTCAGGGTTGGACAAGATGAGTCTCCGATTTTTAAATAGCTGCACAAGCTACAGTTCTCAACAATAGGTTTCCCCAGATTTGTGGGGTGGGGGGGAGGAAGAGGGCCCAATGCACACACTATATCCTGATCCCAGGAAATCCTATTGGTGCCCCAGAGCTCACAAGAAGCCCTGGCAGCAAGAGTAATAGAACGGACCCTGAGGATCATCTAGTCTAACCCCCTGCAATGCAGGACTAGGCAACTGTCCCTAATGGGGATTGAACCTGCAGCCTTGACCTTATCGGCACCACGCTCTAACCAACTGAGCAACCCAATCCTCTGAAAGTCAGCCCGCACTTGCATAAGGCAACATAGGCACATTTGCATCATAGGATCCTGTGTTCCACAAATCTGCTTCTACTACCACCCTGACTTGAAGCAAAAAAAAAAAGCACCCCCTTCCTCAGGGGCAGAGGAAGGGGGGGCGGTGGGGGTGGTCCGCCCTGGGTGTCATCACTGAGGGGGTGACATTCAGCGTGCTGCCCGCCCATGACTCCCAAGCCTACCCCGAGCCGTCGGGGGAAGGGGCGGAGCTGCGCCGCCTTGCCGGCGGCCTTCCCCCTCCACCCTTCGTTTTGACAGCTATGGGGAGGCTTGGGAGTCACGGGCAGGGGGGCACCATTGCCCCCTTGCTCCTGGGCTGCTTCCTGGGGGGGAGCCTCCCCCAAGCTGCCAAAGGAAGAGGGAGGAAGGCTGTAGGCAAGGCAGCACGGCTCCCTCCCCCCTGCCGCTGCCGCCCAGGAAGCAGCCCACCATGGGTGGCTTACCCCCTGGGACGCTCCCCATGGCCCCACCCCTGGGTGCACAGCTTGTGTGCCGCTCCAGGTGCGCCTCTGCCCTTCCTGCCTTTCAGGTGATCATCCAAGCTGGGTCTGACGTCCAGTTTCTCCCCCAGGCCACAACTTCCCTGTCCCATTGGCTGGGGGGCTGGAAGAGGAGGGCTTAGAAGAACCCAGTGCAGGGACGAGTAGGCAATGAATTGGCCAACTTTTTAATCTGACATTGCTCCTGTAGTATTCACTACCACCTCCTGTTACGGAAATTGAACAGGGGGAGCTTCTTCAAACATCGGAAGGCAAAGCAATGGGGAAGTCTCCTGCTAAATTTCAGCGCAGCCAGCAGCTGCTGAAAGGCACAGAAGCCCTCCCTGCACATGGAAGTTGGCAACCTTTCTAAGGAGACTCTCCCACAGACGCACTAAACTCATCTGCCCAGGTTGTTCTCCTGCCTCTGCTTAGAACTACTTCCCCCCACGCAGCCTCTGCTTCACAAAAATGAGGAAATGCCGACTTCAAAGCATCTTCTTATTAACACGTCAATTATTCTTAAGCTATTATTGTCTTTTCAAACTGAGAAGTGAATTTTCGGAGAATTAAGTGAGCACTCAGCGGGGGCTGCTGAGACACAGCTCAGCTGGCTCTTCACAGCTGTAATTAGCTACCTACACACACACACACACACACACACACGTGTGTGTGGCAGGGAAGAGTGAGGTGGTGTGCAGGTCATAAGAAAGAAAAAGCAGTATCGTGCTCTGCATTCAAAGGTGAATGTTTGAGGACATTCCGTTGTAGTAAAGTGGGTGTTTCGTGTAAGGAAATTTGAGGTGCACAAAGAAAGGAGGAACCATATAGGGGGGAAATGGGTTTTTAAAAATATAAATATTTTTGCACAGTCAATGGTCAAGAAGGTGGTTTATGCATGTGCTATGGAGGTTTGTCAGGAGCAGGTGGAACTCATCAACCTGGGAAGGTAGCCTACCTAGGAGAAGGAAAACTCTGACCCTAAATCTCCACAGCCTTGCGGGATATCTTTGGGGGGGGGGAAAGCTAAGGAGTATCATCTCCTGGCAAATAAAAGGGGAAGAAATGGAGGCAGTGAGAGATTTTACCTTCTTGGGCTCCATGATCACTGCAGATGGCGACAGCAGCCACGAAATTAAAAGACGCCTGCTTCTTGGGAGAAAAGCAATGACAAACCTAGACAGCATCTTAAAAAGTAGAGACATCACCTTGCCAACAAAGGTCCGTATAGTAAAAGCTATGGTTTTCCCAGTAGTGATGTATGGAAGTGAAAGATGGACCATAAGGAAGGCTGATTGCCGAAGAATTGATGCTTTTGAATTATGGTGCTGGAGGAGACTCTTGAGAGTCCCATGGACTGCAAGAAGATCAAACCGATCCATTCTGAAGGAAATCAGCCCTGAGTGCTCACTGGAAGGACAGATCGTGAAGCTGAGGCTTCAATACTTTGGCCACCTCATGAGAAGAGAAGACTCCCTGGAAAAGACCCTGAAGTTGGGAAAGATGGAGGGAACAAGGAGAAGGGGGCGACAGAGGACGAGATGGTTAGACAGTGTTCTCAAAGCTGCCAGCATGAGTTTGACCAAACTGCGGGAGGCAGTGGAAGACAGGAGTGTCTGGCGTGCTCTGGTCCATGGGATCATGAAGAGTCGGACACGACTAAACGACTAAACAACAAAAACCCTGCACAACTCCAATGTGCAATCCCAAAAGCTGCCTCCTGGCAACTCCTGCAGCCAAGCTGGTGCCAAATGTCTTGCTCTGCTTTCCTTGGGACCACATCAGTGAGGCTCAGGGGGCGGGTCTTGTCTGGGCAGCTCAGGACCTTCCAGGCGTGTAATGCAGCGGTTTGACCTCCCCACTGGAGGAGGGGAGTGGCATCCCTGTTCCCAAAGGGCAAAAAATGGAAGCATCTGGACTGGTGCAAACTATTCCAGCTCTATAGAGAAAAGAGAAACTTCTTACAGCTTTCTCTTTCCACTTCTGCCACCTTGTTAGCAGTAACTAAATATTAAAAAGTCACGCTGAAACAATAATCTCCCGAGTCTGGCTTGCATTTGTAATTGCAAATGCCTGCCCATGGCCCATTTTGCCAAAAAAATGCAAATTTAATTACAAGCTTCAAGTCTCTAAGCTTGAGTTTAGCTTCTTTGAATTTGTAGAAAGTCTCTGAAACTCACTGCTGCCTGCACTCCAGTCTCCAAGCAGCGGCAGACTCCAGGGATGCCTATGCTTACCCAGGATTCAGTTTCCTTGGAATGACAGTCAGTGGAGACTGCGACATCCTTAAGATATATGGCTTGGTTTACACATATATTTACAACCTGAACATAGAGTGGAGGGGCTCACAGTATTAGCGCCATAACAGAACTTGCTTAGGTTAGGTTTCCAGGAAAGCCACAGCTTGGGGTCCAGTGCAGAGCAAGACACACCTCTGTGTCCCCAGCTTCCAGCATCAGGCAAACTTAAACATAAAACTATCCCATATGCAGCCCCCCTTGGCCTATTCTCCATCTTACAATAACTTGGCATCCAGGCAAGTGAGGTAGCAAAATGTCACCCATTTGTTCCTATGGCAACAGAGCAACCTCTTTGGATATGGTAAATAGCAGTACTTAACTGACCAGCCAAGGTCATTATGTTAACAAAGGAACTTTCTGGATGCTTCTGCAGCCTCTTCTGTAAGACAGCCTGGAAGGGACCTAGTGTATCATCTAGACTGACCCTGCAAAAAAAAAGAAACCCCTCCAAAATATCTGTTTTTATCTATGCAACACCCTTCTCCAATGTTTTGTGCTACAGCTCCAGGTTGATGGAAGTCATAATCCAGAATATCTGCTGGGCACCAGGTTGGGGAAGCCTACAGCATTCGAAGTGCTTTACACCCACTTTAATCATTACAACAGCCTGCAAATTCATGTAGAGTTGAGTTTCGAACCAGTCACATCCCGGGTTGCAGCAAAGCCTTCCTTTCAGCTGCTGCTGCTGCTGGCCTTGACAACAACCTCTGGGCGCAAATGAGCCTTTCAATTTGCATTGTGCTGCTCCTTTTCCTGCCCATAAAGCATCTTCAAATTGAATTCACAGGCGGAGGGATTCAAAGAGCCAATCGATAGCATTAACAATTCATGATTCATGCTGGGTTAATTATGAGGCAACAAGGCCAGAGCTCAGTCAAGGTCACGCCATTGCCTGCCTCTGCTCTACACAGCCTCTCCCAGCCCCTGAAAAGCTCCCAACACCCAATTGCCCCTTTGGAGGGGAAAATCCTTTGGAGGGACACCCCATGAGCACTGAAGGACCAGCCTAATCAGGCAGCAAAATTAAGTGTTGATAATTTCCCATGAACTCCATGTCCAAATCATCCCTTATGGGAGAAGGAGGTGAACTCCCTGCACTCAGAAAGCTCACCTGTCAGGGAGCATCTGCTGAGCGTGCAAAGGGCATATCCACACATTCACCACTTGCAATCAGAAGCAACCACCTGGACCACCTAATTCTGCTGCATCTATCTATGTCTCCACCTTTCATCCAAAGATCCCAGGGTGATTCCCAGCATGAAAATAGAGGATAAAGGCACAAAATAATTAAACAAAGCAAAACAATAACCCCAAAACTCAAATAACTAAAAAAAAAAAAAAAAAAAACATTTAAAAGGCTGCAGAATATTAATCGGGACAAAGTCTGGTTGAACATTTTTGCCTGGCACCAAAGATGTATAATGAAGGTGCCAGGCGAAACTCCCTGGGGAGTGCATTCCACAAATGGGGAGCCACCACAGAAAAGGCCCATTCTCATGTCACCCTCATAGTGACTGTTTCACGCAGCTTCATAACTGCACAAGAGCAATTTTGATTTTTTTTCTATTTAAAAAAGTGTGTGAGATAGAGAGAGAGAGAGCAGGGGAGAGAGAGACACACACACACGCGCACACAGAGAGAGACACTCCTGGTGCATGTATGTAAGTCCTTTTAAAGTTCAAGGGTATCTTACCCACTTGAAAACATTTTCCAAACCCCACTATTCTCCCCCTCCACTCATTGAACAAGGCTTTTTCTTGACATTCTTTCATAATCTTCCTCCCCTTTGGAGTGAAATTGACTAGATCAGAATACAGAGGATTTCATCGCTGTAGAAAAGAGGGGAAGAGTGTGCATGCAATCTGCATCTTGAGGCAAACAGCAGATCCGCACCTTACATTTAAAGCACATTTAAAGCATGCAGCTTTCCCAAAAGAATTCTGGGAACTGTAGTACACACACACACACACACACACACACACACACAATTCCCAGCATCCTTAGCAAACGACAGCTCCCAGGATTATTTGGAGGAAGCCATGTTCTTTAAATGTGTGTTGAATGTGCTTTAAATGTATGGTGTGATTGCAAGCCTAAATGCAGGCCTGCAACACCCAGTCACCTTTTTGTTAATTCTCCCCTCTTCTCACCCTGTTCCCACCACTTCTTTGAGTAATATCTAGCCTGAGAAAAACCTCTGGAGAACTCAAAATGCCTCTCGTTTTATGACATATTTTGGTTGGTCCAAATAAATCTATTGCCTATCTATGGGTTTAGGTAAATAGAACAAACCATCTTCCTTGGCTGCGGTAAAATTTGTCACCAACACTGACACTCTCACGTTCATTAGTTGTGTCTCACTATAAGAGGTGTTTCTCATTTCTTAAAGGGCTTTGAGCACAGGCCCACAACATGAATTTGCATAACATTTGCATATGCCAATATATTTGTATTGATACCTCTGGTCAAATCAAGATGTTGATTGGCTGGGATTGCACCAGTGCTGTGCTCTGCACTGTGCTCAACCAAAATTAATAATAATAATAATATTTTTAAAAAATATTTTTATTTTGCAAATTACAGTACGATAAAGAACAGCAATGACAAAGCAGTTACAGATCTCTCGGGTGTCATTATTACAGTATATTCTTTTATATTTTTTTATATAAACCATTTCCATTGGCTTATTGAATGTTTACAGATAAATTATAAGCAGATAAAAACATTGACAGGATTATTGTAATAACCTGCAGTTTCATAGGAGTATATATTTAAAGGAGATGAATAAATGAGCAAATTAAGTGAATGTGGATATGCAGAAGATATTAAAAACAAATTTAAGGAACCACAGAAAGAGGGGGAAGGAAGTCAAGTTTTGAAATGCCAAAGTGATTGTAAAATTAGTGAAATGTAAAAAATTAGTGAAATGTATAAACTTGAAAAGTATAAATAAAATTTTAAAAAAGAAAAAAAAATCTATAGGCATTAAAATCAGAGAGAAAAAATCAGTAAACATACTATCTGAAATAGCCCCTCCAAAATCCTGGGTGGGTAGCTGGAGGTTGTGAACTCTCAAGAGAAGGATATATGAGCATTAGGAATGGAAACCATTCCATGTCAAATTGATTAGATATAGCTTCACCCCTCACTTTCTGCATATCATGTGTCAATCTTTCCATGACAGCGAGACGCCAAAAACTCTTATAATAATTTTGTGGTCAAAAAAATCAGAGGACATTTTTCAGCCTCTGACTTTTGTTGATCTGACTGCAACCAAAAGGACATTGCTAAGATCTTTATGGACGGTTAATTTAATAGTAATGATAACAACGACAAACAACAGCAACAGAAAGGGAGGACAAGGGGCAGAAGATTTAGAGCTCTGCACAAAAGTCCCAGGACTCAGCCCCCCCCCCCCCGCCCAGGCTACCTGCAAACACTCCTGGTACTTATCAAGGTACCAAATACTGGATTAGTCCTAGCAGCATGGCAGCCATCAGGGGAACCTTGCTCTTCCGTAGGACCATCCCTGCCATGCAACAGATTGGGGGTTCAGAAACCGCCATGCTTCAAGTTGGAGGGGGCAGATGAAGTGCTGAAGGCCTGTCAGAACGGTACCATTTTCAGAAGGGTTCCCACTATGCAGCAAAAGTGGCAGCATCTTGTAACAGCTTAAAGACACACTATCAGATGGACAGGATGTCATCCTGAGTTGGGTGTAGCAAGAGTTCTTTAAATTGTTGGTCCTAACATAGGTGGGAGTTTCAAAAGACCAGCACAACTCCTCTGCAATGATCAACCTAAACATGCACTTTCCAGAAGGGCGGTTAGTTCTAGGAGTCTGCTGAAGCAAAAATCAACAGTAAGTAGGCCTTGTGACACCCCTTAGAGACCGACCAGTTATGCCACGGAAGAAGACCCTCCAGGTGTCCCTATTTTCCAGGGACAGTCCCTGTTTCTGATTTGATCTTGGAAGGTTCCACTATCCCTTAGGATGTCCCTATTTTCATCAGAGAATTGTTGGAAGGTATAGAGTTATGCAACCCCCGAGCCAAGGAGATAAGTAATTATATAACCTTTAGAAGACATCTGAAGGCAATCCTGCATAGGGAAGTTTTTTTTAATGTTTACTGATTTATTATATTTTTATGAAAGTTGGAAGACGCCCAGAGTGGCTGGGGCAACCCAGTCAGATAGGTGGGGCAGAAATAGGAGGAGGAGGAGGAGGAGGAGGAGGAGGAGGAGGAAGAGGAGGAGGATAGAAAAGGACATTCCTATTTTCATCAGGAAAATGTTGCAGAGTATGCAGCAGAAGTTTTCATGGACTAGTTCCCACTTCACCAGATGCATGCATCAGACTAAAATGGACAGGTGGATACATGAAAGCTCATCCCATAATACAAGCTGCCAGTCCTTAAGCCTGAAAGTTTAATGTGTATAGTAGGGTTTTCACCTGTCTTGTATAATACAGTGGTACCTTGGTTGTCAAATGGCTTAGCTCCTGAACAAATCAGCTCCCGAATGTCACAAACCCTGAAGTAAGTGTTCCGGTTTATGAACGTTTTTTGGAAGCCAAACTTCCAACATGGCTTCTGCAGCTTAACTTGAGTGCAGGAAGTTCCTGCAGCCAATCGGAAGCCACGCTTTGGTTTTTGAATGGTTTTGGGAGTTGAACGGACTCCCAGAATGGATTAAGTTTGATAACCAGGGTACCACTGTACAGGATCGTCCTGTATGTATTTCATGTCTCCTCAATCTCTCTCTCTCTCTCTCTCTCTCTCTCTCTCTCTCTCTCTCTCTCTGTGCCAAGTTAGAGATCGTCTCCAAATGCAAGGCTGTGTGAAACCACATGCATTTAAGCTCTGGGTAGCCAAGCACAGACAGATTTACAAATTCGTGTGTGACAAATTCCAGAGGGGCTATCCTGTTAGGCTGCTATATTGGATTGTTTTAAAGTCACATCAGCACTAAATGAAAAAGAAAAAGTCCCCCACCCTGTCCTGTATTTTGCCAGAACAAAGGTGGCAACCCTAGTACAGTAAAGGTAAAGGTACCCCTGCCAGTACGGGCCAGTCTTGACAGACTCTGGGGTTGTGCGCCCATCTCACTTAAGAGGCCAGGGGCCAGCGCTGTCCGGAGACACTTCCGGGTCACGTGGCCAGCGTGACATCGCTGCTCTGGCCAGAGCCAGAGCCAGAGCCAGAGTCAGAGCTGCACACGGAAACGCCGTTTACCTTCCCGCTGGTAAGCGGTCCCTATTTATCTACTTGCACCCGGAGGTGCTTTCGAACTGCTAGGTTGGCAGGCGCTGGGACCGAGCAGCGGGAGCGCACCCCGCCGCAGGGATTCGAACCGCCAACCTTTCGATCGGCAAGCCCTAGGCGCTGAGGCTTTAACCCACAGCGCCACCTGCGTTCCAAGTACAGTAGTGGGTGGCAAAATTTAAGACAGCTTTACTAGGTCAGAAAAACAGCAGCTGGGAATTCACAAAAGTGGAGTCTACTGGCCTACAAATAACACAGGCTTATGCAGAGACATTTCCTCGCCTTAGCTTTACACGTGTGTAGAATGAAGTCGTGTTCTCCTAGGAAAAGCAGGCCTGTATTATCAGATCTGGATGCCTGATTCAGCGGGAACAAAGTACCTACTTTCTATCAAACTGTCTCAAGGTTGTTTTTCCTGCACAAACCATTCTTGACACATTCTTAATGCAGCCTGAGCAAGCAGATTCTCCTAACGGTACCGTTTCACACACTGTTTTCGCATTTCTTCACATGTATAAATCAATGTGTTTATCCACCACAGGCATCACAAGCCTTCAGTTGTCCCAGTGAGTGTAGATAAGATTGTTAGCATCTTTCCCAGTTCTACCTGATGAGCTCTGTGTATCTCGCTACCTTGCATATTCCACCCGCAGAAGCCTTGTCCTAAACAACTCACTCTGTGTGTGTGTGTGTGTGTTATATAATAATAATAATAATAATAATAATAATAATAATAATAATAATTTTTTATTTATACCCCGCCCTCCCCAGCCAAGGCTGGGCTCAGAGCGGCTTACAAGCAATAATAAAAACAAGATGAATGATTACAAACTTAAAAACAAAAATAAAATACAACATTAAAATAATGGAACATTAAAATATTAAAATGTAGCCTCATCGCAGGAGGAGAAGGAAAAGAAAAAAAAAGAGAGGGAGGGAGGGAGGGAATCAAATTGGCTCCAAGCCAAAGGCCAGGCGGAACAACTCTGTCTTACAGGCCCTGCGGAAAGAAATCAGATCCTGCAGGGCCCTGGTCTCATGAGGCAGAGCGTTCCACCAGGCCGGAGCCAGAGTTGAAAAGGCCCTGGCTCTGGTCGAAGCCGATCTAACTTCCTTAGGGCCCGGGACCACTAGGGTGTTGTTATTTATGGACCTTGAGGCTCTCCGTGGGGCATACCAGGAGAGGCGGTCCCATAGGTACGAGGGTCCTAGGCCGTGAAGGGCTTTAAAGGTCAAAAGCAGCACCTTAAATCTGACCCTGTACTCCACCGGGAGCCAGTGCAGCTTGAAAAGCACTGGGTGAATATGCTCCCATGGCAGAGACCCCGTGAGGAGCCTCGCTGCAGCATTCTGCACCCGCTGGAATCACACCATTATTATTATTATTATTATTATTATTATTATTATTATTATATATCACACCATTGACACAGGCTAAGGGCTCCTCCAGCAACCGATTTCTTGGGCACAGTCATTCTGATTTGCTTGCATAAAGCTCAGTTGGCAGAGCATGAACCTCTTCATCTCAGGGTTGTGGGTTCGAGCAAAAGGATTCCTGAATTGCTGGGCTGGACTAGATGACCCTCGTGGTCTCTTCCAGCTTGACAATTCTGTGATTCTACATGGAGGTTAGACTGTATCCAATCTTGGTAAGCACTCGTTCTTATTTGTATGCAGTTGTTATTTTATTATATTTATATATTTTAAAATTGATATACCACTTGATTGTAAAACAAAGTAACGACCTCAAAGCCGTTTTCAAAAAGAAGTTAAACGACGACAGTAAATATGATTTACCCGCAGTGTATTTATTTATACATCTTCCCATTAATCATTCATCTGTTCCACACTTTCCAATGTGTTTCCAAACTGCAGAGTCCAGGTTGCTCAGGTTTTTTAATGTGGATTTGTTGCACTACTGCAACAGACACTTTAAAGGACTTTAATTGTGCAAACCAAAAGTTCCCTGCACGTTCTTGAATCCGTCCCACAAAATAGTGGTAGTCTGAAGGCAACCCCCTCCCCACAAATTTGATTGGAGTAGGGAGCACTTTCATATACTGTAGTCAAGGAAGCATGTAGTAGCTGCAGTTCTTCACAGAGAACATTGTACATATTATCACTCAAACTGTGGCTCACACCTCCAAAGCCTGGCTGACAATCACACATCCACCTTTAGAGGTTATTTTCAAACTATGCTGATGTTTTACGTGCACATCCTTCCCTTCCTCATTAGCTGAGTGTTGCAGCTCAGCTGCAAATCTGGCTACACTCTAGAATCATCAGGTGACATCCAGATTTTGTCAGACTCCAACTTCCATCACCCACAACGATGGTCAGAGGCAATGGGAGACATAGTCTCACTGCATCTGGAGAACACCACATGGGCTTGTTGTTGTTGTTTATTCGTTTAGTCGTGTCCGACACTTCGTGACCCCATGGACCAGAGAACGCCAGGCACTCCTGTCCTCCACTGCCCCCCGCAGCTTGGTCAGACTCATGCTGGTAGCTTCAAGAACACTATCCAACCATCTCATCCTCTGTCGCACCCTTCTCCTTGTGCCCTCCATCTTTCCCAACATCAGGGTCTTCTCCAGGGAGTCTTCTCTTCTCATGAGGTGGCCAAAGTACTGGAGCCTCAGCTTCACAATCTGTCCTTCCAGTGAGCACTCAGGGCTGATTTCCTTCAGAATGGAGAGGTTTGATCTTCTTGCAGTCCATGGGACTCTCAAGAGTCTCCTCCAGCACCATAATTCAAAAGCATCAATTCTTCGGCGATCAGCCTTCTTTAGAACCAGCAGGCAGGTAAGCTTATTCAAAGCCTCTGCCTTGTCCCCTGTTATATCAATCATCCCAAAAAAGATGTTATTTTATTTTATTTGGTGGCCCCAATATAACAGTGAAGCAAAGAGTTGCAGGTGCTTGCCACACCTTGGAAATTTGGAATAACATTGCAGCCTAGTGGTCAGAAAGAGCAAGTGAAGGTGGATTTCACATAAATGACTTCTTAATTCTCCCACTTCACATAATCAATGCTTGGGCATTTTTAACATATCACAGAATCATAGAGTTGTTGAGTTGCCTCTGTCCTTCACATTTGAACCCATTGGTTCAGGACCTACTTTCTATCAAACTGTCTCAACCTGATTAGTGTGAGATATGAGTGCAATGGGTTGGCCTCATCAGTGGGAGAGATCATCATGTCTCACTGGTCAGCTACTGCCGCCCTTAAGCCAGGCAACCCCCAGGTGATGAAGGGCTGACCCTCCACTGTCCACCTGCTTCAGAGGGTGCTTGGAGCTCAGAGTCTCACTAGACAAGCGGACTGAACTTCTGCACCAGGCAAAAAAAACACACAAAGAAACAACTCCTCTTCTGCTTAGCAAGCTTGAACATCAGGACTATCCCTGGCTTGTCTACTGACCAGTTGCAGGTCAATGACTGACAGAACACAGGCATCATTGACCGTGAACACTCAACAGTGACCTTGTCGCTCTGCAGGAGACCAGACTCGTCGCAAATGACTGCCTCCAAAAGAACAAATAGATCAGTTCTTATATGTGTAATGTCCAAATAGAAGCTTTTTGTGTTCCACGTATGTCTTAGTGAATGCAAGTCTCAAACGTAACTACTTTAAGGAGCAGTACTCACAAAAGATGAACTTTTCTTTGTAATGTTCCACAGCTGCCTTTGCAAAGTATGCAGCTGCTGTATGCAGGTATCAGACGAAGGATACAAAAGATCTTAACATTATCAAAATCCTACCATTTTTCAATTTCCCCCACCCCCAAATTTATACAAACCAAGGAACTTGACCAGGCTGTCGGGAGGGTCCTGGACTGTGAACATCCACTCCTGCTGGGAGATTTCAGCAGTGGTGTAGCGTGGGGGGGTGCAGGGGGGGGCTGGCCGCACCGGGCGCAACATCTGGGGGTTAGGGTTAGGGGGCGCAAATCCACGGGTTAGGGGGCGCAAATCCACGGATTAGGGGGCGCAAATTACTTGCCTTGCCCTGGGTGCTGACAACCCACGCTACACCACTGGATTTCAGTGCCACAGCAATAAAACCATTAAAATAAGGTTACCAGGCGTCCCCATTTCCTGGGGGCAGTCCCCAGATTTACAAATCAGTCCCCATACAAACTCCATTGAAATTGAAAAGTGTCCCCGGATTCATTGAAAAAAATCAGGTAACCTTACATTAGGTAAAGGTAAAGGGACCCTGACCATTAGGCCCAGTCGTGGCTGACTCTGGGGTTGCGGCGCCCATCTCGCTCTATAGGCTGAGGGAGCCGGCGTTTGTCCGCAGACAGCTTCCGGGTCATGTGGCCAGCATGACTAAGCCACTTCTGGCGAACCAGAGCAGCGCACGGAAACGCCGTTTACCTTCCCACAGGAGCGGTACCTATTTATCTACTTGCACTTTGACGTGCTTTCGAACTGCTAGGTTGGCAGGAGCAGGGACCGAGCAATGGGAGCTCACCCCGTCGCGGGGATTCGAACTGCCGACCAAGCAAGTCCTAGGCTCTGTGGTTTAACCCACAGCACCACCCGCATCTAACCTTACATTAAAAACCTGTTAAAAGAGTTCCTTGGGAAACAGACTGGTTTTTAAACCACTCTGGAAACTGTAGCTCTGGAAAGGCAATAGGCTCTCTTCACAACTCTCAGCACTCTTAACAAACTACAGCTCCCAGAATTATTTGGGGGGGGGGACCATTACTGTTTATGGTGATATCACAGTGCTTTAAATGTACAGTATGGTGTGAATGTGGCTTATGATGACTCAGTCTGATACAACCCAGTGTTTAAAATAGCGCCTGGGAATCTGGTCAGGACTTTCCTTTGCATTCTGGACAAAAATCCCTCTCCAAGCTGCTGTTTCCCCAGGGAAGGGAGCTGCTGGCAGCCCCCCCCCCCCCACCTCGGGGTCCCCTGCCTAATTCCTCTCCTCCCTTCCCTGCCAGGCTGCGGTTAAAATGACAAAACATAAATTTGTGCCTTTAAATGCGTAATCCAGTTTGGCACGGAGGCACCCAAATGTTGCAAGACCTTTAGGCAGGCAGCGGAGAAATTCCCACCCCGTGGAAAGGCAGAGCTTCTTGCAAAGCTGCCTGCCTGAGATAAGCCGTTCCTCAAACAGGCAATAGAAGGGGTGTTATCCTATCATCTTATCTAGGTCAGGAAAGGCCTCGCTTTCCGTGGGTCACTGAGCCTTTTGAAAGCCAGGTGGTGGTAACACTCTCTCTCTCTCTCTCTCTCTCTCTCTCTCTCTCTCTCTCTCTCTCTCTCTCTCTCTGTTTAGGAAGCTGATTGGATAATCTCACTTTCTTTGGAAAGGTTTTTTTAAACTCAGCTGGGTGACTCATATCATGTGATCCCTGCAAGTTTTAAACTTGCAAAGTGGTGCAACAACTGTAAGGGAAATTAAGGAGAGAACATTGACAGCTGACATGCCTTCCATGGATCTTTCACCTAAACCAGAAGATTATATCTTGCAGGGTCCTGTTTTCAATCCAGTGAGTGATCATTTTTATTTTCTGCCTGACCTGATGAGTTGTATACTGTTGGTGGGAAATACCCTAATTTCATAATCAAGTATGATTCTAAGGAAGGGGAGGGAGGGAGGGAGGGAGAGAAGGATGGAGAAATAGTCTGCCATGCTACCTTTCTAGGTTTTAGTGGACAGCCTGGAAATATGATTTTTTTTAAATAAAAAAAAGTTAACCAAACACCTGTTTGCTTCTGAGTAAGCTGTGGGCGGCCCATGCAGCCAGCTGAGATTAAGGCTGCCAAATGTCTGGTTTAAAAAAAGAACCAGGATCTGCAGAAATTTACAAGCAGGACAAACTGCACTTGGCCACAGGTCAGAAAACTGTGTTGTTCATTATGTTACGTAAAGCTGATTTTAAATAAAGAACAGCTGAAGGGCCCAGCTCAAAAGGAGTGGCTTTTTAAATGGTAGGCTTGCCATTCCATTTTGTTTTTCGACTAGCCTTCCTCATGTGCTTCCAGCTGATGCTGAAACTCTATCCCCCCCCCGCCCCCATCCATGCTGAAGCAATAAATTAATTGCATGACTGATTTGTCAGCCCAGAGAGCATCACCCCAGGCTCTGTGTTCTCCTGGCACCTAGAGAGGTCCAACTGCAGACACCCCCCACCAAGCCTGGTCTTCGTCTGCAGCCTCCCAGCTCTGCAAAGTGATATTGCTTGTGCCCTGCAGATGTTTTGGACTACAAATCCCATCAGCCCCTGCATCATATGGCTCTGCCGGCTGGGTCTGATGGGAGTTGTAATCTAAAACATCTGGTAAAAAGGTAAAGGACCCTTGACAATTAAGTTCAGTTGCAAACAACTCTGGGGCTGAAGTGCTCATCTCACTTTACTGGCCGAGGGAGCCGACGTTTGTCCACAGACAGTTTTTCCGGGTCATATGGCCAGCATGACTAAGCCGCTTCTGGCGAAACCAGAACAGCGCACGGAAACGCCATTTACCTTCCCGCCGGAGTGGTACCTATTTATCTACTTGCACTTTGACATGCTTTCGAACTGCTAGGTTGGTAGAAGGCAACAAAGCCGTCAAAGGCATCCCTTGGTCTCCTAATTGTTCTCCCTTTGCATTTGACTTGGGGCGGGGGAGGATTCCAGCGTCAAGAAACTCACCCATCTATTTCCTGACCTAGCAGAGGAGGGCAGCATTGGAACTCAGGATCTTGGTAGCCTTCAGGAGTGAATGGAGGACAAGCATTAGCTGGGATATGGTGTCTTGCTGCCATCTGACCAGCAGGCTCTGGATTCCAAAATCCGCAACCCCATCGCGGTTGGTTCACTCTTGGGGCATTTCTGGAGCATGTGCAGAGTGCCGGCTGAACCAAGCACCTCTGTAGCACTGGGCAGGAAGGGCATCTCGTTTGCTCAGCCAAGCCTTTAATGCTTGACTCTGTGTGCGTCTGCGTCCATTTTTCAGATCGTTCCTTACATCACCTCCATCTTTGGCAGCTTGGCCCCTGGGAAAATGGTTTCCATCCAGGGAGCAACCCCAATGGAAGCGGAAAGGTAAAAATAAAATAAAAATCACATTGTTTAAAGAGAGGAGGACTGAGAGCTTTTGTCTTTCCAGTGTGTTAATCTTTCCGGAGGAAGGAGAAAGGAAAAGGGGAGAGGAAGGAGGCTTTCCTGCTGAATCACGCCAAGGATAATGCCAAGGTTGCAGCTTCGATCCCCGTATTGGACAACTGCATATTCCTGCATTGCACAGGGTTGGTCTAGATGATCCTTAGGGTCCCTTTCAGCTATACAGTTTGATAATTCTATTATTCTGCTTCTAGCAGAAGTCATTTCCAAGAAACCACGTGGGGCACAAAAATGAGGGCAGCCCCCAGTCATTTGTCCCCACCAGAACTGGTATTTGAAAGCAGACTGCCTCTGAACATGGAAGTTCTCTGTCCTCAGAGCCATGGATAAACTTCTATCGTCCTCGTTTTAAGTTAACGTCTGATCATTTTTAGTGCTCTGTTTAATTTGTGTTTTAATCTCGTGTGTGCTTATTTTGCACAGTATTTTCTGTTGTAAGTTGACTTATTTTGGCATAAAGTGATGGGGGGAAATGAATGAATAGCAGTGAGCACCTCTTGCAGCAGTGAATTCTGTAAATTAGCTCTGTGAAGAAGTCCGTTCATTTTTCTGTCTAGTACCTGCTGCTACCCACAGTTTTGGCCATAAAGGTCTTAATCAGCACAGGTCATTCTGGCTCCCTTAACCACCTTCTGTCCAAACCTCAGACTCCTCCAAATAAATCAGTTGGTAAACTCAAAACAGTATTTTGCCAGCTCCATATGAAATTTAAGAATAGTTGCAGGGTGCTAAACAACAGGTGCTAAAAACATATTTAACACAATTCCAGTACAGATGCAAACTGACTAAGAAAGATCTTGGAAGAGGAGAGTCTTCAGTAGGTTCTGCAAAGACAATTGATTATTTAATACAAGTCGATTTATTTGTAATAACCTTGACTCTGCTTTATGTTCTGTGATCTATATTTCACTGAATGAAACAGGTTTTTTTGTTTGATGTCCTCCATTTAAAAAATAATAATGAAAGGATTTCACTTCTTTAAATTATTCTTCCTGCTTTCCCCCCCACTCTTGATTCAGGTTTCAGGTTGACTTCCAGGCCGGCTCCAGCTTGGCACCACGGGCTGATATTGGCCTCCACTTCAACCCCCGGTTCCGTTCGCGTCCCTACACAATCTGCAACTCTCTAAGCAACGGCCTCTGGATGGAGGAGGTGAAATTCCCCCACCTGCCCTTGAAAAGTGGCGACTCTTTCCTACTGCTGTTTCTCTTTGAACAAGATCACGTGAAGGTGAGGAGGTTCACAGAAGAGACGCCTGGCTGCTGGTCCAGGCAAAAGGCCCATCTAGTTCACAATCTTGTTTTCACAAACTAGACTTTGTGTTTCTCCTCCTCAGGTGAGCGTAAATGGACAGCACTATCTCCAATACATGTTCAGCTTGCCACTGGACCGAATGAACACGCTGAGAATATCTGGCGATGTCATCCTGAGAGCGATAGCCTTTTTCCCTAAAAATGTACGGCAATGTATTGAGCACTTTTTGAATCTCTGTTTAAAATATACATATTGGGAGGGGGGGCGGTATGAGGGAAACATCATCAGCTGAGGTTAATAATGAAAGTATTTCCTCAATCCAGACTCATATAAATTAATATGAGTGCATATATCCAAATAGGTATCCAAATAGGACTGCCTAGAAAGGGCAGTGAGATGATAGAATCTTAAGAGTTGGAAGGGACCCAGTGGTCATCTAGTCCAACCCCCAGCAAGGCAGGACCACTGAGGCATAGGGTGTTTATACTTCCACATATTTCATATTTTGTTAAGAGTCAGGGCAGTTCAGCCAATATGTATGCAAGTTTTAATGCCTAAGAAGTTCATAAAATTAGGATCCAGAGTGGGGTTTTCCCCTCCCTCCCTGATATAAGAACTCCGTTTTTTGCCAACTAAGGTGATTAGCAGTAGATTCAATAAGTATTTCTTGATGCAAATGATATAGATTTAAAAAAAAAATAGAACTTTCCTGAGGAGAAAATTTAGAAGGAAAGCGAATGTGACAAAGGAAGCAAACTACATCATGGGAGAGGCCTACTTCCCAAAGTGTTCATCCCACCTTTGACCTGTAGGTGGAGCTGTCACCCAACCAGAAAGCCCTGTGGTGCCAATGGTGGCTCACTCACTGCCACAAGTTGTGGGGATGTGGCTTCTAGCTGGGATAGCTGTAAAAAGAATGGGAAAACTCAAGGACGATGTGGCCTGCCACGTGGCTAGTAAATGGAACCACAGGCAGTGTATTTCTGATTTGTGCTGGCTGGGGAGAGTTAAACACTGGGGAAGGGGCTTTGGGTTCCTGCAGGCATTTGGTTGGCCACTGTCAAAATAGGATGTTGGAGATCAACAACAGCCTCCCCCAACTGGACACCCTCCAGATGTTTGGGACTAGAAAATGGCTAGGGCTTAGGGGAGTTGTAGTCCCAAATATGTGGAGAACCTTAGTTGGAGGAGGCTGCTGTGTGTTATCTTTGGGGCAATAAATAAACCAGACCCACATCCCACTGAGGCTTCCCAGCCCCATTCCTGCAAAAAAAATAAAAAAATCCAGGTTTATGCAAAGCTTCAAACACTTGCATTTTGAATTATGCAAGGGGAGTGGTTTGCAGAAGATGCTAAGGGAAGCCATGGGGCTGGGAGAGTGCCCTGGGTATTCCTCACATTGGAAGCTCCTGGTGTCAGATTTACGACCCGTTGTTGATCCGTGCTGTGTCTTGTTCTGTCCTCTCTCTCTTCTTGTGTGCAGCCTTTTGATATCTACAGAACAGAATACCCTGTTGCCCCAGTAAGTACCGTATATATTTATTTATTGAATTTACATTCCTCTTTGCTCCCCACAAAGCCCACGGCGACAAGCAGAGGTAGTATTTTAAACAATAATCTCCCTCTTGGATTACTGCAATGTGCTCTACATGGGGCTACCTTTGAAGGTGACTCAGAAGCTACAACTAATCCAGAATGTGGCAGCTAGACTGGTGACTGGGAGTGGCCACCAAGACCATATAATACCAGTCCTGAAAGATCTACATTGGCTCCCAGTACGTTTCTGAACACAATTCAAAGTGTTAGTGCTGACCTTTAAAGCCCTAAACAGCCTCAGCCCAGTATACCTGAAGGAGTGTCTCCACCCCCATTGTTCAGCCCGGACACTGAGGTCCAGCTCCAAGGGCCTTCTGGTGGTTCCCTCCCTGCGAGAAGTGAGGTTACAGGAAACCAGGCAGAAGGCCTTCTTGGTAGTGGCTCCCGCCCTGTGGAATGCCCTCTCATCAGATGTCAAGGAAATAAACAACTATCTCACTTTTAGAAACAGGTAGGTAGCCATGTTGGTCTGACGTAGTTGAAACAAAATTAAAAAATTTCTTCCAGTAGCACCTTAGAGACCAAGTTAGTTATTGGTATGAGCTTTCGTGTGCATGGGCAGCATTCCGTCTAATCAAGCAGTGCGTAAGTTTGTGTGTGAAAGCTCATACCAATAACTAACAGTTGGTCTCTAAGGTGCTACTGTGAGGAATTTTTTAATTTTGTTTTGACTTTTAGAAGACATCTGAAGGCAGCCCTGTATAGGGAAGCTTTTAATGTTTGATGTTTTATTGTGTTTTTATATTTTGCTGGAAGAGAGTAGCTGGGGCAACCAGTCAGATGGGCAGCATGCAGTCTAATCAAGCAGTGCATAAGTCTGTGTGTGAAATAAATAGTAAATAAACATTGGGGAAGCATTACAGAACAGCTCATAAAGGGGGAATGTGTGGGTGGTCCTGCGCAAACCCACTAATAATGCACTATTATGACATCTGTGACATGTTGCAGAAGATATCCCCACCCCACTAAAAATAACATCTTCAAAAGTCCCAGTCTCCCTCTCTCACCTCCTGCCCAATTCCAGTCCCATTTTCAAGCCAGTGCATAGGAGTCTTATCTTGATTTCTCTCTCCCCCCCCGCCCCCCGCTTTCTTTATTTCTTTCCACAGCATCTGTTCAAGAGCAGAGCCGTTTTGGTGAGTCTAAATACACCCGTTGCCTTTATTTTTTCCAGTGGCTTGGTGGGGTAGCTTCTCCAGCAGCTAACTTGCTCCTTGCTCTTTCTCTCCCTTTTCAGGATGTCCCCCTTTCCCATCTGCTCCCTGAGAGCCTCAGGCCGAGAGACACAATGACAGTGAGAGGCTTGGTGCGTCAGGACCCCAAAGAGTAAGTAGAACACACACACACACCCACTATCCACCCCCCTTTGCACTTGCTGCCCACTCTTTTGTGGTAGATCTTACAGTCAGGGCTTGGCAAACAGGGAGAAAAATAAATGCAAAACTCTATTCTGTATGATGTAGAAATATAAGGAGCTGCTTTATAAGTCAGACCACTGGTCCAGCTAGCTCTGTATTACTGTGTGTGATACAATTTACTACCCACTCTCCACCCTAAGGTGGAATTGTTTCCCTTCTTTCCTTTCCTTTTTCCTTATTTCCTTGTTCCCCCACTTCTCTTTTCTTCTCTTTCCTTCCCCCCACCTTTCCTTCTCTTTCTTTTCTTTTCTGTGGTGTCCTTTATCTCATATACCCGTCTTGGTTATTACTGTTATTACTATTGGTTTTGTTTTAATGCACCTCTCTCCATTGGTTTGCTCTGTGTGTGTGTGTGTGTGTGTTGCATTTTGCATTTACAGTTGTACCTTGGTTTTCAAATGCCTTGGAAGTCGAATGTTTTGGTTCCTGAACAATCGAAAACTGGAAGTGATTGTTCCGGTTTTCAAAGGTTCTTTGGAACCCGAACGTCCTACATGACTTTTGCAGCTTCCGATTGGCTGCAGGAGCTTTCTACAGCCAATCAGAAGCTGCGCCTTGGTTTCCGAACATTTTGGAAGTTGAACGGACTTCCTGAATGGATTCCATTTGACTTCCGAGGTACCACTGTATTGCTCGTGTGGTTTCTCATGGACGGCATAAGGGTGTTTGAGTGTGTGGTCACATCTGAGGAAAAGTGATGTCTTCCTCCCATTTGCTTTCAACCTTTTGTTGTTGGGGCAACCCCTCCTCCCCCCTCACAAAAAAGCAATGACGAGACAGCACTAAGATGTCTGAACTACATGACAATGACAAAGAAGGCTATCTGAGCTTTATTTAATTAAGAAAACAGATTAAAAAATGGAACAAATGCTTGAGTCCTAGAACTTTGGTTCCACCTTGGAGACCATCCCAAGGAATCCAGAACAATTCAAGAATCCCGAGATAAATTTGGATGCGGAGGACGACAGCTTTGAAAGGCCCCCTTCCCTTGCAGCCTGTTTCCCAAATTACCTTTATTAACAGATTCAGCCTTGGTGACTCTTCCAGGTTCTGCATCAGCTTGAAGAAGGACCCTTCCCACATCTCCTTCAGCTTCCGCATTTGCTTCATGGACCAGACAGTGTCATGGCGCTCATTTTCGGACAGAGGCCAGGAGTCTGGGGGGACAGTGGCCGAGGGCTTCCCCTTCCACCCCCAGCGATACTTTGAGGTAAGAAAAGACGTTGACCGTCTTAAGTTCCAGTTTCCCAGGAAACCTCAGACAGGCCTGGTTCACGTGATATACTGAGAGATATGCTCAGGGAGGCAGTGGTGGCGTCATGGTTAGAGTTGTGGTTAGACTAGGAAATGGGAGACCAGAGTACTATTCCCCACTCAGCCACAAAGCTCACTGGGTGTGACTTTGAGGGCCAGTCACTCCCTCTCAGCCTGGCCTGCCTCACAGGGTTGTGGTCTGTTGAGCATAACATGGGAGCGGGGAGGAGAACCATGTAGGCAAACCTTGAGCTCCTTGGAGGGAAGGTGGGATATAAATGTAATGAAGTAAATAATAAAATAAGCCAGGGATTACCAATGTGGCCCTGGTGGGTGTTTTGGTACCCTTTCTCTGGTGCTCACAGAGCCCCCATCCTCACAGCCCTCTTTGCCATGGGGGGGGGGGCGAGGATAATTGTCTTTTTCATCCTTGAAATACACATATATTCTAGTACACCCTAGAATAGCAAGTTCATTCACCACTAGCCCTCCCTTTTGCCCCTCCTCACTCCCTCCGCAAGGGTTGCCAAGTCAGGTGCACGCAGGGAAGGAGCCGAGAAGTTTATGAGCTACATTGCTAAAGAGTTCTATTTCTAGTTACAGTGGTGCCCCGCAAGACGAATACCTTGCAAGACGAAAAACCCGCTAGACGAAAGGGTTTTCCATTTTTCGAGGCGCTTTGCAAGACGAATTTCTCTATGGGCTTGCTTTGCAAGACGAAAACGTCTTGCGAGTCTTGCGAGTCTTGCGATTTTTTTTTGCTCCCCCCCCCTTTTTCTAAGCCGCTAAGCCGCTAATAGCCGCTAAGACGCTAATAGCCGCTAAGACGCTAATAGCGCTAAGCCGCTAAGCCGCTAATAGGGTTGCTTCGCAAGACAAAAAAAACGCAAGACGAAGAGACTCGTGGAACGGATTCTTTTCGTCTTGCGAGGCACCACTGTACGCAGACAGAAAATAAACATGCATGCTCTCTCTGTGAAAACAGAGAGCAACTGAAACAAAGGAACAGGAAACCAGTAACATCACATCCGTCTCCTGCCTTCCCTGAGACTTCCAACAGTCTGGAATGCCTCTGGAATGCAAAACAGAGTCTTGTGAGCACTGCACAGTGGCATAAACAGAAACCAACATCCCAGACCCTGAGATTTCAGGGCCCAGACCTGAGATCTAGGGACAGCCCCTGGTGACGTCATGGGGGGGGGGGCTCTGCTGATTCGTCCTCTGTGCTCCTTCCCACCCCTGAGCCCTGGAGATGGAAGTTAACTGGGAGAGGGGAGGAGGGCAGACCTTCCCCCTCCCCAAGTGTCTATGCTATAGTTTTCTCTGCATGCACAAACCCTTATTTATTAACATGATTGTCCCTTAGGCCTGTCTGAATAGGAGTCACAGAATTGTATACAGTTGGAAAGGGACCCCTTGGGTCATCTAGTCCAACCCCCTGCAATGCAGCACAAACTGTCCCTGGGTGGGCTCAAACCACAAACCTTCTGCTTAACTGCCAGGTGCACCGATCCATTGCACCACAGGAGAGAAAGGTCTTAGCCTGTCTATGGGAGGATAACAAAGAAAGAGCCATTCTAGCTTCTCTTGAGAGGCAATCCCGGAATCTGGGAGCAGCCACAGAAAAGGCTCATTCTCAGGTCCCCACTAACCATGACTCTGATGTTGGTGGGACTGAGAGGATGTGCTCAACCAAGGATGTTAGCACTTGTTGGGGAGGTACAGCCTTTCAGGCTGCCTGGACTCCAAACAAAAACATGTGGACACATGAGAGCACCCACCCTATAATAATGCTTGGGAGAAAAGTTGGACTTTGTGGCACCAGCCCCCTGGAATGCCCTTCCTTAGATGTGATACAACACTAAGAGCCCATGCTCAAGTTTCAGTATGCTTTGCTCCGGGGACAGAACGTAAGAAGAGATTGTTGCATTAGGCCAATGGGGTTGGATAAGGTTGACTTATTAGAGCGTTTTCTTCTGTAGAGAAAATGTCCTTTCACTCGCTCATAGGGTATTGCGAGTCGTGTAGGGATGTGCCTTTCCTTTTTGATTTTGGTGGCTCTTGTTTATGATGGTCAAGCCAGACCTTTTGAGGTCACTTTTCCTTTTTAGGCGCTCAACCACTGCCACAATGTCCTTTCGTCTATCAGGTTAAAATGAGCAGATAACAGCAAAGGTTGCTAGGTCCATAGTAGGGGCAATCAGAATAAGGGCCACTAACTGAATGCTGATTCAGGACTTTAAATTGTGCTCTTATATCAAATATCCTTTTCTGTGTATACTGTAATGTTTTACTGTTGCTATGGCCATTGGCTAATGCGAATAAAGTTTTATCTGTCTATTCGGCCAATGGCCAATCTCGTCCAGCACCCTCTTCCGACAGGCAGCCCCAGCCAACCATTTGTGGTCATTGGACACGCCTTCCTTGCTAATGCCTTTTTCTCCCCCAGCTGCTCTTCCTCTGCCAAGAAGACCACCTGCAGCTGGCCCTGAATGGGACCCCCCTTGGTCCTCAGTGCATCCCTCACCCCGCCACTGACGCCATCACGGAGCTGGCTGTGGAGGGAGACGTTGTACTTTACAGCACCCAGGTTCGGTCTTCTCTTCCGAATTGCAGCGCAGCTGCTTTGAAGATCCAAAGATAAGAACTGACAAAGACAAGCAAACCCATGGACCCTTCCTGGCATGGATTGCTTCAGAAGAAGCGCATGTCTGAATGCTCCGCACGCATAAAAGCTCCCCCACCCAGCCTATAGCATTGCAGAGATGCTGAGTCTCCATTCCATCTCCCTTCTGCTAGCTTTCCATGGGCGGGAAGTTTTTGGTGTCAGGGGAGCCATTTCTTTTCACGGTCTTCTCACACAGACCCACCCACTCACTCGCCATCTGCCTTATGAAGTAGCAGGAAGACCATATTTTCTCTTTCTGCGCTGAATGTTGGTTTCCTTGGAGGAACTGCAGAACTTGAAGCTGTTGCTCTCCCCTTCAGGAGAAAATATATGCTGTGACCATACATCACCCTGCTGTTTTAAATCTCTATAAGCATTAATAAAAGCACATAGTGTATAGCATGATTTTTTTTATATATATGCCATCCTGGCCTTCAAAGAAACTTAGGAGCAACAGGAATTAAAGAATTACAGAGCTGGAAGGGATCCCAAGGGTCATCTAGTCTGACCCCTGCAGTGCAGGAATCTCAAAACACAGTCCCCCCATCCAATTTGAAACCATATGAGACCCTGCACCAACCTATTAGTATGTATTTCATTAAATCTATACACAGGCTGATAGTTGTTGCTTTTCAAACCAACCCCCAAAACAGTTTACAAATATATAAAACCATAAAATTATCAGTAAGAAACATCAACAACAATAGTTTAAGTCTTTCTAAAACCAGCAATAGACTAAAAACAGATCAAAACTCACACCAACTTTCTAAACATCTGGATAGGGTTGTGCTCGTAACACTAGAAGTCATGGACATCGGATGTGGCTGAAGGTTGGAAGATTCAGGACAGATAAATGAAAATTCTTCTTCACTCAGCACATTGTTAAACTGTGGAACTCCCTCCCACAGGAGACAGCCACCAACTTGGATGGCTTTAAAAGAGGACTGGGCAAATTCACGGAGGAGAGGACAATCAAGTTTAGTGTTGATTTTAATTATTTTTGCATGTTTTAAGTACTGTACTGTAGTTGTTTTCACGGATAATTTCTGTTGTTGCATTATTTTTGTAAACCACATTGAAATTTGGGGGAGGGTGTCACAGTCAAATGGTATATACATTTTATTACCAGTAAATAAATAAAGTTATTGGGCCATTTCCCCTGATATGAAGGAAGTCTGGGTGGCCTAGTTGAGAGAGAATGAGAATTGGGGGGTTACTCGTCAGATCCAGTTAGCAGCAGAGGGTAGCATCAGGCGCTGTTGTTTCTCCTGATTTTAAGACGTTTATCTGTAAAAAAGAACAGCCACCATGTGAGAACAAACACGGAAATTTGATAACAGGTTAATAACAGTTTCTAATCTGATCTGGCCAGTTGCAAAAGGTCAGGTTGGAAACAAGAGCCTCCCTTGACTCTGGGCGATTGTGGCATTGGGAGGTGGAGATGGGTGTCACCTGATTTTTATTTGATGCACAGCTTCTGCGACAGGCGAACAATGCATCCATTACAAGTCCTCTTCCTGAATTATGCACTCTGGTAGTCAGGGGGCAATGACAACACTTGGAGGTTGCTTCCGCACGACTTAAGAAACTGAATTGTCCGGAAGTTGTGTTTACCTGAGCTCAAATTCTCTCCGTGACAACGGGTGCTTTCACAGATTTGATATTGCCTTTTGGAAAGAGAGGACTATAGTGTTTGGCCATACTTGTAATGATTTACAGACACACTTGGTGGAGGTTCAACTAGAACTGTCCCAGAATCCAATGCTCCTGCGTGTGGGGTCCAGGGAAGATACTGGTGGCTTTTTCTAGGGTCCTAAAACTCAGAATTGCAGAGTTGGAAGGGAGAAATTGCTCAGCCCTCACCAGTGTATTCAGTGCTATTCTTCTAGAAAAAAGAGGTGCCGGAACTCACCATGAACACCTCCCTTGTTCTCTCAGAATAGCAATGACGCCCACCTGAGAGGTGCTGGGACTGAGTTCCAGTGAGTTCCTGCTGGGGGAAAAGGCCCTGGGTGGATTCTTCCTTTGACACAGAGACTCAGCATCACCAGCAAGGAGCAAGAAGAATCACTGCTAGCTCAGACCTCATCAGAGTGTATGCAAAGTTATTGTTGTTGTTTAGTCCTTTAGTAATGTCCAATTCTTCGTGACCCCATGGACCAGAGCACTCCTGTCTTCCACTGCCTCCCACATTTTGGTCAAACTCATGCTGGTAGCTTCGAGAACACTGTCCATCTGTCGTCCCCTTCTCCTTGTGCCCTCCATTTTTCCCAACATCAGGGTCTTTTCCAGGGAGTCTTCTCTTCTCATGAGGTGGCCAAAGTATTGGAGCCTCAGCTTCAGGATCTGTCCTTCCAGTGAGCACTCAGGGCTGATTTCCTTAAGAATGGAGAGGTTTGATCTTCTTGCAGTCCATGGGACTCTCAAGAGTCTCCTCCAGAACCATAATTCAAAAGCATCACTTCTTCGGCAATCAGCCTTCTTTATGGTCCAGCTTTCACTTCCATACATCACTACTGGGAAAACCATGGCTTTAACTATATGCAAAGTTAGGAATTAATAAATAATAATAATAATAATAATTTGCCCTATTGTACATCACTTCACACTTACACTGAACCACATTTGACATTTAATACCCAGTTAAGAGAGAACCTTTTGGAGTTTAGAGAGTGCACTTGTGCACAGGTCTGCTTGCAGAATTCTACAGGCATCTGGTCAGCTACAGTGAGACCAGGATGCCAGACTAGATAGGCCAAGGGCCTGATCCAGGATGCTCATCTTATGTTCTTATGAATTCCTTTCATTTTTACTGTCCACAAATAATTCTCAGTACCCTTAACATACTACAGTTCCCAGGATTTGGGGGGGCGGAGGGGAACCATGACAGTTTAAAGCAGTTTTGTGCTGCTTTAAATGCACAGAGCTGATGGGGTCTCATCACCTAAGCATATCAAGTCAAAATAATTTATGGGGAAACTCTAAAACGGGGACATGTTTACTTCTGATACCCAAGACGTATGTTGTGCACTTTACCTCATGACAGCAGCCAGCACAGCACAAGTCAAGCCATCAACGGGAGTTCTGTACGCAGTCCATTTACACACCTGGATCACTCGGGATTGATGTGCTTCCAGTCACAGCCAAGAATGTCTCTCCCTGCGTGCAAAGGACACGCTTCATTTACTTGATTCAAAGAAACGCTGTTGTTCCGGCGTGTTTATAAAAGTTCGCTTTGGCGGGTTGAATTTTGACAGCATAAAAGCCTGCTGTATGGACAGCTCCGGGTTTAAATGTCAATTCTGTAATGTCTTGCAGAGTTACTGGGGACAGACATTACTTTCGCCCTGTCACCACAGCCTTGGGAAGGGTTAAGTTGCTTGCCCATGGAGCACTTTGAAGAACACAAGAAGAGCCAGCAGGATCAGACCCACGGCCTATCTAGTCCAGCATCCTGTTCTCACAGTGGCCAACCAGATGCCTGTGGGACACCTGTGAGCAGGACACAAGAGCCCTCGCCCTCCTGTGATTTCCAGCCGTTGGTATTCAGAAGCGTGGCTCCCTCCAAATTTGGAGGCCGAGCATAGCACTGTGTCTGTGCCTTTGACAGCCCTCTCCTCCATGAATTTGTCCAATCCTCTTTTAAAGCCATCCAAGTTGGTGGCCACCTCTGCCTCCTGTGGGAGGGAGTTTTATTGTTTAACTAAGTGCTACCTGAAAAAGTCCAACATGAAGCTTCACTGATTGTCCCCGACTTCCAGTGTTATGAGAGGTGGGAGATTTTAGTCAGTCTATCAGCTTTCATTGTGCAATGCATAATTTTATAAACTTCAATCATGTCACCTCTTACTCGTCTTTTCTATAAATTAAAAAATACCAATTGCTGCAACATTTCCTCATGGGGAGTCTCTCCATTCCCCTTTTCCAATTTTCTGTAAATACATATTGTCTTAATATCGACTGATGTTTCACTGGTGTACGACACCCAGATATTTTACGATATGGCAGTACTGACATAGTTTTATAAATAAATAAAGTAAGCAAATACTGTAATCCGCCCTTGATGGCCAGCCATGCTGGTGTGGGAGGAAATTACCCGGTACTTTGTTTGGTTAAAAAAGAAAAGGAAAAGGAAAAAAATACCTTTTCTATAAGCATGGAATATATTTTCTCTTCTTCTAAAAAATACTAGTAACCATAAGAGCTATGTTCTGCTAATACCGTATTTTTCGCCCCATAGGACGCACCGGCCCATAGGACACACCTAGTTTTTTGGGGGGGAAATAAAGGAAAAAATTTTTATTTCCCCCCCAGGTGCGCTGCGCTAAGCCCGAAGCTTGGGGCGCGCGGAGCTCAGTGCGCCCCAAGCTTCTGGGTGCCGGCAAGGTCTCCGCTAGCCGTGGGAGAGCTGCGCGGCTCTCCCAGGGCTAGCGGAGCGCTGCGCTAATCCCAAAGCTTGGGGCGAGCGGAGCTCAGCGCGCCCCAAGCTTCTGGGTGCCGGCAAGGTCTCCGCTAGCCTTGGGAGAGCTGGGTCTCCCACGGCTAGTGGATAGCTTCCTGAAGCCTGGAGAGCTAGAGGGGTCGGTGCACACCGACCCCCCTCGCTCTCCACGCTTCAGGGAAAGCCTGCATTCGCCCCATAGGACGCACACACATTTCCCCTTCATTTTTGGAGGGGAAAGAGTGCGTCTTATAGGGCGAAAAATACGGTACTTATTTTAGGTTCCCAGCTGTTGTTGACTACAGCTCCCATCATCCCTGACCATTGGTCCTGCTAGCTAGGGATGATGGGAGTTGTAGACCAACAGCAGCCAGGGGCCCAAGTTTGAGAAAATACAGTTGCTGTGCTGTTCCCCAACTGCCAAGAAAGTATCACAATGGTTTGCAAAAAGAGAAAGCCCAATCTGTTCTTGTTAAGAGGAGACGGGGCCAGTCCTCCCAAGAAGCAGATTGAAGCAGTTGACATGGGTGGCAGATTCCCACAGAGTGGGGCCCCCACAGGTGCCATGCCTGCCCCCACAACCCTGCTAAGCCAGGCTTTGGCAGTGGGGTGATAGGGGATTGCCATCTTCCCATTTCACCACCTAAGGTCAAATGGGAAGGTACCACCCTGTGTGCCCTCCCATTGCCACCCCTCCCTCATTTACCAGGATTTTGGGGAGCTTGAGCACAAGATCTCATTGGGCTCCCATGAGATTTTGTGGGGCTCTCATGAGATCTTGCCAGAACTCGGAATTTGCCATGGTTGCTTCTCCTCACTTCTCTAGCAGTGGTGGAATAGGGACATCTCTTGGATTCCCACCACCTGAGGCGATTGCCTCAGTCTGCCTTATGGACCGGCCAGCTGAGGCTGCCCCTGAGAGGAGAGCATGCAAATTTGCAAGCATTTTTTTTTATTATTGAAAGAAATCTAAGACACCTGGCCAACCTGACAAATGCACTCAGGCCACCTTCTGTGATAAGAGTGCCTCAGTCACATGAATGGACTTTCCCTGCCAACGTCTTTGCATTCTGAGGAGGTTGTGCCAGAAAAGACAAAGACACACACACACACACACACTGCCCATAGTTCCCTTCTCAAGATGGGCTGAGCTTCTGGCATTTGAGCAACCCATTTAAAAAAACAAAAAACTAAATACGTGGCAACCATTGCACCATCTTACCCTTTCAGCCTGAAACAGAAAACAAAATGGCGCCCTGGCAATGGAGGTGGGCGTGGCCTTTGTCTCCATTTCCCATTGAAGCGCTCTTTCTCCAGGGCGGGGCTTTGCTCCTTATATCTGTGCCTGGCATAACAACCAGACACAGTCTGGATCCCAGCTGTTCCAAAGACCATGTCTGTCTCCTGGGTGTGTTTCCTTTTGCCACTGGCTTTTGTGCTGGCCTGGGGAGAACCACCCCAAGGGGAAGAGCAACAGTTTAGACGTCCACCACCCCCTCCAAGCCGCGAACAAATTGCAGCAGCCCTGCAGGCAAGCCATGGCGTTTGGGCAAGGCAACGCAAGGCGATGCAAGACCAGGCTGTCAAAGCTCACGAAATGTTCGTGGAGCACTTGAACAAGAAGCACAACAGCAAGTACCAGAAAGCGCCAGGAGAGGTGACCCACATTATGGTGGAGGTAAGACTGGAAGTGGTGCCAGACAGCATTTGTGGTGTATTGGTTAGAGCAGGGTTTCCCAAACTTGGGTCTCCAGCTGTTTTGGGACTACAACTCCCATCATCCCTTGCTAGCAGAACCAGTGGTCAGGGATGATGGGAACAGCTGGAGACCAAAGATTGGGAACCCCTGGGCTAGAGTGTTGGACTGGGACCTGGGAGACCAGGGTTCAAACCACCACTCGACCATGAAACTCACTGAGTGTGACCTTGGGTAGACGCTGCCCCTCAAACTTACCTGCCTCAGAGGGTCACTGTGGGTATAAAACAGGGAGGAGAATGTACGTCACCTAGAGCATCTTTGAGAAAAAGATGGGATAAATAATAATGCTGGCTAACCCTGGGTCACCAGGGCAAGATGAGCAGAGCTGTAATCATACTTTTTCCTGCACCCCAAAATCCAAATCTGAATCCCATCACTCCCATGGTGTCGTCCCCTGCCCCCTATGGAGTATATTCATAAATATCCCATCATTCAGAGACTCCCTAGTCTTTTCTATCTCCTCCGGTACAGCTGTGGGCAGCCAGGCCATATTCACACCATACATTGAAAGCGCTATGATGCCACTTCAAACTGTCCTGGCTACCCTCAAAGAATTCTGGGAGGTGTAGTGTGTTCTGAGTGCTGAGAGTCCGTGGTGTAGCATGGGTTGCCAGCACCCAGGGCAGGGCAAGTGTAGCACACCCCCCCCCCGCAGTGGACTGGGCAGGTGGGATGGGGGGACATGCAGATGAAGGAGCACGTGGGGGGTGAACAGAGCCTGCCTCCCGCAGGCTTCTTGCCCACTGCCTCCATCCACCTGCCCACTAGAGCAACCCGCCTGCCGCCACGCCACACCACAGCGGCCAAGGAGGTATAATTCCCAGATTGGCTTGACAACCAATCCCTCTTTGCAGGGAACTCTGGGAATTGTAGCTGTGTGAGGGGAATAGGGGAATGCCTAACAACTCTCAGCACCCTTAACAAATTACAGCTCCTGTAATTTTTTGGGAAAAGCCACAACTGTGGTATCACAGTGCTTTAAATGTATGTGGTGAATGTGGGCTTAGCAATGCAAGAGCTGTCATTATTTAGCAGCTAACTGAACTCAGCTTCGTTTCCTAGAGCTCCAATCTGCTCCATCCCAGATGGGATGGGATTTGCTGGCCATAGTGATGTTTGGGACTGGGGCCATTATTATTATTATTATTATTATTATTATTATTATTATTATTATTATTTATATACCGCCCCATACCCGCGCTTGAACCTGTGGCCCTGAGACTAAGAGCCGCATGCTCTACTGACTGAGCTATTCAGCTCTATTACGGTAAATGGTTCAAACTGCAGGCATTTTTACTCAACTACCCAACTGTGCCAACTTCTGTAGCTTCTTCCCACCTTTACACCCTTTACACCTTTACACGATGCAGAACACACAGACACAGCCTTGGTGAGGATGGGAGGCATAGGAGCAAGGCCACTTAAGAATTTGCTTGATTTCTCCCTCCAGAACACGATGGGACGCATTTACCACATGAATTCAGTGTTGGTGAAGGCCGAATGCAGCAAGGACCAGGCGGAGGGGGACGCTGAGATCTGTGAAATCCCACTAGATGCCAAGGTGAGGAAGAGGCCTCTTATTACAAGATTTTAAAATGGGTCTGATGAAGATAAGGGACTGGGTCGCGGGGCTGTAGCTGCCTTTTACAGGGCCTTCCCGGTGGCTGCTCCCAGACTTTAGAACTCCCTCCCTAGAGAAGCCAGAATGTCTCCCTCCTTGTCCTTCCGCTGGCAGGCAAAGACTGTTTTGTTCTGACAAGCCTCTGTGTTTCTTTGTTTGTTTGATTGTTTGCTTGTTTGTTTAAAAAGGAAAAGGCCTTTAATGGTGCTGTGATGTTTTTCGTGTCTGTATTTTAACTAATTTGTTTTTAATATTGTTTTAATTCTGTTAGAGCTTAATTACCGTATTTTTTGCTCTGTAAGATTCACTTTTTCCCTCCTAAAAAGTAAGGGGAAATGTGTGTGCATCTTATGGAGCGAATGCAGGCTGCGCACCTATCCCAGAAGCCAGAACAGCAAGAGGGATTGCTGCTTTCACTGTGCAGTGATCCCTCTTGCTGTTCTGGCTTCTGAGATTCAGATTTTTTTTCTTCTTGTTTTCCTTCTCCAAAAACTAGGTGTCTTGTGGTCTGGTGCGCCTTATAGAGCAAAAAATACGGTACTTTGTAACAGCTACCTTCAACAACAACAGCAGATGCCGGTATATGGCATAGTTGAACTGGGAAGACCTTGGGACTCACTCACTGGCAGCCCTGTGAGGTTGGATTGTTCCTGCTGCCTTTAGGCCTGATCCACACACTGTTGGTCTGAGGCCAACACTTCTGATTCATTACTGGTGGGAAGCCCCTTCACACTCCGAAATGTGCTGTGTGTTTGTAAGCACACACTCATGTCTCTGCTACAATGGGATGGGGGGGGGGAACACACACATTTTTTTGACCCAAGGGCCACACTTCCTAGTGGGCAACCTTCCAGGGGCCGCATTCCAGTGTTGGATAGGGCAGGGAGCAAATGTAGGCAGAAGGTGCAATTTCAACCATGCAAATGTCATGGCGTGTCAACACAAGTCTGACTCAGAATAGGCCCACTGAGCTTAAGGGACATGACTATGGCAAACTTGGGTTCATTCATATGAATGGGTCCTACTCTGAGTAGGACTTAGCTGAGCTCTGTTCAACGGCACAGTAAATGGTGGGTGGGTGGGTTCCTCTCCTCCGCTGGAGGTACTAGTAAACTCTGTAGTTCAGGGATGGCAAACTGGTGGCCCTCCAGAAGTTGGAGTCCACCAATATATGGAGGGTGGACTAGAAGATCTCTCAGGTTCCTCACAATGCTCTGATCCTACCAGAGTTAGCGAAGGCCCATTCACACCATACGTGCAAAGCACTTTAAACAGTCATGGCTCCACCCAAAGCATTCTGGGAGTTGTAGGCTGTTAAAGGTTCTGAAAGTTGTTAGGAGGCTCCCCTATTCCACCTCACAGAGCTACAATTCCCAGAGCTACCAGGGAAGAGGTACTGGATCATGAAACCACTCTGGGAATTGCAGCTGTGGTGGTGAGTAGGGGAGTCTCCTAATAAACTCTCAGCAGCACCCTTAAACTACAGTTCCCAGGATTCTTTTTTGGGAGGGAGGAACCATGACTGTTTAAAGTGGTATTGTAGCGCTTTAAACACACGGTGTCAACGGCTCCTGTGCTGTACGAAGCTGTATTGGCTGCCTATTCTGATGGGCTGCCTGTTCTCCAGAGGTTCTAGCAGCAGTGGTAAGACTTTGGGCTCTCAAATTTCATTGGCGCCTTGTGTGACGCTAAAATTCTGCGGCCCCCAAACTCTTGTGCTACATTCTACAGCATGGTTGTGTTGCCACCTGCAGCGTGGAAGAACCAGTCACTCTACCTTAAAACCACCTCTGCTGGCAAGGCTCTTAACCCGATCTGGAGATGCGCCATGGAGCATGCCAAGAAGTTTGCAATCATGCAAAAACATTTGCAATTAAATTTCCCCCCTTCCTTTCATGCTTGCAGAAATGGGAGTGCAAGGGTGAAGTCGTTCAGCTTTACGGCATCGACATACCTTACATCCACGATGAGGACTGCACAGAGTACCAAGGCCCCGCAGTCCTCCTGAAGTCTTCTAGTGCCACCCCAAGTGAGGAAGAGGAAGGCACTCCATATGTTTGATGAGCAACCTTCGAAGAAGGAATCAGATCTCTCTCTCTTTTTCTTTTTGTCCAGGGCTCTGTAATGAAGCAGATCTAGACCAGCCTTTACCAAACCGGTGGCCCTCCCAGATGCTTCGGACTACAACTCCCATCAGCCAGCCCCTGCCAGCACAGCTGATGGGAATTGTAGTCCGAAATTTCTGGAGGGCCCTAGGTTGGAGAAGGCTGCTTACTGACCCTCACATGTCCACATTACAGATTTAAACCAGTCTTGCTTCCCCACCAAGGAACTGTGGTATTCCAGGAATTCACAAAATTCCCTGGGGATCTACCAGAAAATCCCTGGCAGATACTGATTTCAGCAGAAGGCAGAAGCATCCACAAGTTATACCTTTTCACCTGTAAACACCAGTGTCAAAAAAACAACAACACAAAAAAACTTACTTTATCTCTTTGGTTTTGAACTTGCTTAATGTAGAAAATAAAGCTTAGCTCAACATGCAACCAAAATTTGGGCTGATTATTATTTATTTGCTTCATAAAAGGTATATAGTTTGATTGTTGTTTTAACTCTCCAAAAAAGGAATAATAATATTTTTTTAAAATTGGTAAAAAATTAATTTTAAAAAATTAAAATCAGTAATGAATGAAGAACATTCACTAACCTTCCACATATCTGAATAGGCTTGCCAAAACAAAACAAAATCTTACTCAAGCCCCTTTGTTCTCTTTGCACAGCCCTGCTTTGCTGGCTTTCTCTCCCAAGCTTGTCATTAGCCTGAGGATCCACCTTGATCTACCCACCTGGAGGCTAGCCACCTTTTTAAAAAGCCTTTGTCTACCTGCTTCATATGGACATCACTGGCTCCTCCTATCAGCTACACGTTAACCCTTATCAGCCGCAAACGTGCAGACAAGATCGATACACATCAAACTAGATATGCATTCCCATAGTTGACTTGCAGTACGTTCCATGTGTGTGTGTGGTTGTTCTTAAAGCTAAAACAGCGTATATTCAACCCCCGAACCACGTCTGCACAACCATCCCTACCTTTCCAAAGCTGGTGCACCAGGTGTGTCTTGCTTGCTGGACTCTGGAAGACTCTTGTGTGGGCTCTGGGTAGCTCTCACAAGATCTCACAGTAGCTTCCCAGAGCTCGGTAAGCCAGTCTGAGAGCTTTTAAGCTCTTCACCATGAATGTGTTTAATTTGTGCAATTTCAGCCTGCCAGCCACCAAGGGTGTAAAGCTGCAATTAAATGTATGCAAGTTGCGAGTTGACTGTATAATGCTCAAACGTCCGCAAAAACAAGGCCCAGTCCCTTTGCAGGAAACATGCCTCTTCTTAGGAGGTGCCCAGGCCAGATGCCTGGAGTGTGACTCGGATGTGAGTTATTGGGACCCAGAGCTACAATGCTGAATGGAGCTCAGCGCTGGCAGTAGGTGAGGGTTCCCTGACCTTTTCTTAGTCCACACAGGTATGAAAATTTGGCTCTTACAGAGACACAGCCTACCTTTCATCCTTTCAGTGGTATAGCATCTGCTTTTACATGCAAAGGTCCAAGTTCAATCCTGGGCATGTCCAGGAAGGACTGGGGGAAAACTCAGTCTGAAACCCTGAGAGCTGCTGCCAGTCAGTGTAGACAATACTGAGCTAATGAACCCATGGTCTCACGAAGCACAAGAAGATTCCTACCTTCCTACATTGTCCTGTAGCAGAGACTGACCATTTTCAAGAGGGGCTGAGAATGGGTAGGGGGGAAGTTAGAGGGTGCTGTTAATATGGAAAAGAGACAGATTCCATGGCCCTTCAGGTGCTTGTCCATCTGAAGGTCTTTTAAAAATATATTTTATTGGTTTTTTGTGAGAAAACAATAGAAACAGGCAAGTTGTCCCTCACCGCACTGCAGAAGAACAAGCCGTTGGAAAGCTTTTGAGGTTATCCCAAGTAGGAGAAATTACTGAGTCCAAATGACTACAGAAGTCACTTCAGATAGTGTTCTGCAGCTTCAGGAAGGCAGACGAAAGGTGAGGATCTTGGAGACATTCCTGAACGTACTCCACAAGTCGACTCCAGGTAGCAAGCAAGTCAAAAGACTTTGCCTTTCCTTTGGCCAATTCTATCTCAAATGTCAATTTTTCCACCTTGGAAATGCAAACGTCTGCAGAGCCATTGCTCAAAAAGTTAAGCTGCTGGCCACCTTCCAGGTTCTTGCGATTCTGCAATTTCTAGTCAAGCAGCCAAGTAATGTGAAGGAGTCCATTAGAAGTTAACAGGTGGTTCTTCAGAAAGGTTTGCTGTCCAGGCACAATAAGGGAGAGAGACCCCCCTCTTCTATGAAGCTCATGGGAAAGAGAAGGCAAAAGTGGGGTGTCCCGGAGCTGCTCCCTAGACAGCAGCAGTGATGATAATGGTGGCGATACCCCTTCATGAAGGCCCACGTGGTCCATCCCCAATGATAGGCGCTGTCTCGTCGTCAGTCCACGTGAGGCCGCTGCTCTGAGGGGGCTGGAATGGGAATTTGCCGACACTCTCCAAGTACAGCAGCAACGCTGTCAAACACCAGAAGAAGAAGTTCACCCAGGCAGCCGCCTTGAAGTTGGGAAAGGAGAAGAAGGGGCAGAGTCAGAATGAAAACCAGTTTTGTGCAATCGGGTGCCCTCTAGATGTTTTGGATTTTGACAGCTGTATTGAGCCGTGGGCTGTATAGACAGGAGTTGCATTCCAAAACATTGGGAGGGCACTAGGTTGGGAAAGGCAGCTGTAAATTTTTAATTTCTTCTAGTTCACCACTGTAGGAAAAAACTATCAGTAAAAACGGTTAAAAACATTAATAAGCTAAAAACAGATTAAGACACGCACGAACATTCTAGATCTCTGGGTAGGCTTCTCTAAACCAAAATGTTTTTAGCAGGTGCAGAAAAGGATACAGTGAAGGTGCCTGCCTGCTGTCAAGTGGCAAGGAGTTCCAAAGTGTAGGTGCCACCACACTAAAAGATAAGATGCAGGATGGGTATTGTGTGGCATCTACAACAGTGCATGAAGTAAACACATGTGCAAGAATTTGGGTTATGCTGCCAGAACATGGACAAATATTAAGTGCAGTTAAGACTAGATTTCTGTATGTGGTGAACATTTTTTACCCCTTTGCCGAGGAGAAGCTGAGGAACAGCAACAAACAGCTTTGATTCAACAGTCTGCCATTTAAGGACCACTCACCTCTGCAGTGTAGAGGTTGTCATAGAACCTTGCGGCACGATAGGGCTGGACCCAAGGGCGGTGCTGAGCTTCTTGACAACTGCAAGGCGGGAAACAAGGAGAGACAAGCCAGAGCAGTTAACTCACTGTAGCCGAAAGGTGTCACTCAAGTGAAAACAGATGCCCAGGAAACTGTTGAGGACCCAGTCAGATTAATGGTCCATCTACCTCAGTGCGGTCTACACTGACTGGCAGCAGCCCTCCAGGGTTCCAGGCAGGGGGCATTGCCAGTCTTACCTGGAGATGTTGCCAGGGATTCAACATGGGTTCCCCACAAAATAGAACAAGGTTCTATTTTTGTGTGTGCCATATATGAAAAATAATTTTTATATCTGAAGTATTCTATAATAACATGTATACAATGCATTACTTACCTATGCATATTTATCCATATAATCTAGAATAACAATGGGAACATCTATCTAAAAGCATAGAAATATGATGCAAACTCCCTGTATCTACTGCTATACTATATTCATATAATACTAATATACAGCAAACAATCTCATACACACACACATTATTTATATAATACTAAGAGACGCAGGTGGCACTGTGGGTTAAACCACTTGCTGATCAGAAGGTCAGTGGTTCGAATCCCCGCGACGGGGTGAGCTCCCATTGCTTGGTCCCTGCTTCTGCCAACCTAGCAGTTCGAAAGCACGTCAAAGTACAAGTAGATAAATATGTACCACTCTGGCGGGAAGGTAAACGGCGTTTCCGTGCGCTGCTCTGGTTCTCCAGAAGTGGCTTAGTCATGATGGCCACATGACCCAGAAACTGTACGCCAGTTCCCTCGGCCAATAAAGCGAGATGAGCGCTGCAACCCCAGAGTCGGTCACGACTGGACCTAATGGTCAGGGGTCCCTTTACCTTTAAGGCAGTAAATAATATCTCATATGTGTGCGTGTTACACATTTAAATAGGAACCTGCTTTCTGAACTTGGTCCCTCTAGCTCAGTATTGTCTACACAGATTGGCAGAGGCTCTCCAGAGTTTCAGACTGGAATCTCTCCTACTCCTACCGGGTGATCCCAGGGATTGAATGTGGCACCTTATGCATTCAAAGCAGATGCTCTACCACTGAGCTACGGCCTGTCATGCAAATTACACCCCCACCCAGCATCCTGTATTCCCTGAGGACAGGATTTTAGAGGTTTAGCAGACAAGCCACATCCAGACCTACGTTTATCTTGGAGGGTGCCTCCTTAAACCACTTGCTAGCACGCAGACACGTGGTACTCTGATATAATTTACCCCAAAGCTTCTGAGCTAGACTATCAGCTGATGAAAATTAGAGCTTGTATAACTTAAGCTATCAAGGCAAAAAGGCCTTGTGAAATCTCAGCTGCTTTCCAATTAAATATATGTTTCACTAAAGAACTAACCAAGAGAGAATTAACCAAAGACTTCCAGTTGTTGAGCCCAAAGCCAAGAGGGGGAAAAAGAGGGGGGGGGGAGACTTCTGAGAGAAACAAATATACAGAGCCATCAATACACGGACCACATTAATATGATACATTTAATGTGCTATGGTGCCACTTAAAACAGTCATGACTTCCCACCAAAGGATCCTGGGCCACTCACTGCTCTCAGCCTCATCTACCTCACAGGCTGGCAGGATTAAACAAGGAGCGGGAGGAACCAGGCCCACCATTTTGAGCTTCTCTGAGGAAAAGGTGAGCTATAAAGGCAACCAACCAACCAATCCAAGCGAGGACTGAGCATCTTTTCTGGCACTTACCTTGGTGCAGCCGCAGAAGTATGAATGGACCCACAGAGAGCATCCATGCCGACCCGAAGGATGCAGGCCGAGATGAGCAAGAAGAAGAGGACCACAGCTGAGATAACCAAGAACGCCTTGACCCACACGTCCCCTCTGTGGGAGAGAGACAGAGGACAGGGGCTGTCAAGAATAAGCTAAACCCAACCCAACTGGAAACCTCCCCTTTTCGCTCCCCGCCTTCGTGACTCACGACCGTCTCTCGCTGTCACCGAAGCAGGAAATGTAGACGCTGCGGAGAAGAGCCACGAAGGAGGAAATGGCGGCCAGGAGGGAGACGGCCGAGACGAAGTAGCAAAGCGAGACATGGCTGGAAGTGCTTAAGCTCAGAGTCCCGTTGTAGCGCACAGACCCATACAGGATGCACTGGCCACCGAACTCCCCCTGGAAGGAAGGAAGAGAGGGATAAAGTGAGAAAGGATGGGGATTCCTCCTAAAAGTCAACACCAAGGGAGCCACCACTGAGAAGGCCCTGTCACAGATCCATGTCAACCAAGCGGCCACCACAGGTGACACCGACAATACCCCTTCTCCTGCCCACTGTACGGTCTGAGATGGCTGACAATGGGGATGGTACTCTTTTAGCTATTTGGGTCCTCAGCCTATTGCACAAAGGCAAACTTTACATCCACAGCCCTGCCCACTTTTACTTTCAGCCCTGCCCACCACTGGCACCTGCCGCACCACCTGAAGGGGCATGTGCCCCTTGGGCTGAAAGGGCTCCCCAATCTTGCCCTAGACAGTACAGGCATCACCGCCGCCCCTTATGTGGGGTGGGTGGGTTACGTCCTGCCCCCCCACATAAGTGAAAAGTGGGGAGCACCCTCTAAACACCCTTAAATGCCTTCTCTACTGCACTCCCTGCAATCCAGACCAAAAAATACTGTATCCAAAAATATCCACAGCTAGAATGGAAGCTCTGGAGCCAGCGGGAAGTCTAGGAATCATGGAAAAGTGGCGGCTGTAGCTGTGCAACCCCATGTGTAGACTGTTGGGGGGGGCGCTGAGCAGCCTAGAAAGCCCCACTGCACCTCCTGTCCCTCTGGACTCACAAAAGCCTCTTCTGATGCCACGGAGACTCTCCAACTCTCTCCCACCATTTCCAGGTTTGAATCTATTTACTTATTTATTTCCCGGTGCCGCACTTAAAGGCTGTCACGTGTGAGTCGATGCCTGTAGCATATGCAGGCAGAAGAGAAATAAACCCACAGTGACCACTTCTTCTGTCGCTTCCTTAATGTGGATGGCAAGTTCCTTGGGCTTGTTCTCTCAGAAATTGCAGAAAGCCACGTACTTCCAAGAAAAACGATTAAAGGCAACTCCCCATTTATGTGGGGGTTACGTTCCGAGGTACCACAGGTTTAAGTGAAATTGCACTGGGAACACCATTGAAAAAGCCTGTAAACAGCCCAACAGGAATATGAGTTTTCGGACTTGACAAATGAACTGGGGAAAAGCCAGATTTGGAAAGAAAATGTTTGGTTTGGCTTGGAAATGGGGGGCTGGATTGACCCCCCTATGCTGGGATGTCAAATATGGCAATGGGCCGTGAGATGTTTGGGATTGTGGGAGCTCTTAACCTTGGAGGGCCTTTGAAATATGCTGTTAAATACCATATGGAATTTAGTGTTGAATATGGATAAGGGGCTAATCTATCGAGAAGGGCTAAAAATATTGTCAAGCTGGAGTTATCACGAGGGAAAATATAGCTACGAATACGAAGAAGAGCTGCGGAAGGGACAAGGAAGAGACTTGAGGGCCTCGGATACAAGGTTGCCAGGTTAATGAGCTAGATCAACGAGACAATAAGGACTGACAAAACCCGGAACCAGGAGGAAGGGACGTTGGATGAAGATTGGACTTGTTTGTATTTCCTTTTCTTACTATTAGAACTGTTTTATAAAATTGATGAACATTAGAAAAATGTTGGAATGAAATCATTTGGCTTTAGTAAAAATGTTTAAAGAATTATGAAAGAATGTTATGGTTATGAGAAGTTGGTATAGACAAGATTTAAGTTTTAAGATTTATCTTATTATAGAAAGACAAGATTAAAATAGTCTAGGGTAATATAATGACAGAATTTTATGAATATGGAAAGGATTTGCTGGGACAATTAAAAACTAGGATACAAAGAAAGGGAGGAGGAGGAGGTCTAAGAAAGAAGGTGACGACAGTTGAGGATTTGGAAATAATGAATTTGTTTTTTCTTTTTTTGTAAATGTTTTTTATTGTCTGTGTTGTATTGTTGAATTTTTTCTTCCTTTTTTATTTTTATTTTTGCATTTTTCTTTGTCTCTATTTTATTTTGTAATATTTTGAAATTTTTAATAAATATCATTTAAAAAAAAGAAAGAAAGAAAAAGCCTGTAAACACCCTCTGGAAACCTTTGAAAACCCCCTTTTTTAAAAAAAAAAAACCCAAATACAGCAAACTCCACCACAATCGCTCCCCGCAAACCTCCACACTCCACACTCCAACTCTCCACAGGCCTCAAATGTTGGTGCAAAGGTTCATGGGGTTGGTAGATGCTGTTTTTGCACAATTTTGACATTTTCACGCTATTTTCACCCCTTTTCGTGCCACTTCCAGGTTCACAGTAATGCACACAGTCTGGTTGGTGGATGCCTTGAACACACACAAATGGGGGGTGGGGTTGCCTGTACTATGCTAGAAAAGGCAGGCAAGAGTGTTGCTTGCTTCCTAGCTCAGCCTGTGAGAAAGGCCATTTGGCCCATGGAAATTTTGACACTTCTTAATTTTTCAGCAACTTGTTTTTATGTATAACGGACTCAAATGTGACATACTCTCTCAGGCAGAAAAGCACTTGCTGTATTTCATTTTAAAAAAACAAAACCCTGTTATGTCTCAATCTCTTTTCGGTGCTTTATTTTGTGTTTGGGTTATTGACAGCCTTATTTTTATTACAGCTAGTGGCCTCAAAGGCTGAAAGTGCTTCAGGGCCCTATGGAACTCCTTGCTACAAGAACCAGAGAGTACTCTGCTTCACGTTTTGAAAATATAATGTTTAGCGTGCATGTGGTTTTTTAAAAAAAGTTACAGTGGTACCTTGGGTTAAGTACTTAATTCGTTCCGGAGGTCTGTTCTTAACCTGAAACTGTTCTTAACCTGAAGCACCACTTTAGCTAATGGGGCCTCCCGCTGCTGCTGCGCCGCCGAGGCACGATTTCTGTTCTCATCCTGAAGCAAAGTTCTTAACCCGAGGTACTATTTCTGGGTTAGCGGAGTCTGTAACCTGAAGCGTATGTAACCTGAAGCGTATGTAACCCGAGGTACCACTGTAATTTCATTACCCCCAGCAACGAATAATGGTGTTGCTTGCGTAATCTGTGTTGAAGCTGTTGATGATGAAAGGAAGCAAGTGTGGTTTAACGGTTACTAGGAGCAGCAGAAACCCAGGCTGAGATCATGAAGCTCCACAGAACAATTCAGAACACTCTTTCTCTCTCTCATTCTCTCTCTCTCCACCTAACCTACCTCACAGGTTTGTGGCGAGGATTAAAGGAGGGGGAACCCCTTGAGGCCTTTGAAATAACACGACATATTAATGCAATAAACAACTTTTGTGGTTGTTCTAATAAAGGACACGTTTTAAAAAATTACTTCACAACTGTTGACTAATATTAGTGTGGCAGCACTAACACTGTGGAACTCCCTGCCTATTGATATCAGGCAGGAACCTTCACTGTATTTTTTCTGGTGCCTGCTGAAGGCATTCTTATTTAGATAAGCCCATCCAGGTGTTTAGAAAATTTTTATTTATTTTATTTATAATTTATTGAATTAAGAACTCAGGGTGGTTCACAACATAAAAATACAGAATAACAAAGCACATAATAAAAAACAGTAAGAAAAACAAAACAATCACCCCCACTACCACAGACATATTTAAGGCACCAGATGAACTTCCCTGGGGAGAGAATTCCACAAGTTTTAATTTGTTTTAGTTTATTCTATTGTGGTCTTAGCTTTCTGTTATGTTTTAAATTGTGGTTGTAAATTTTTTTAATGATCACTTTATTGTTTTATCTTTTTGCAAATCACTTTGAGGTTTTCCCCCTACATCAGGTGGTATCTAAATTTTATGAAAAAAATAAAATAGTCAGGGATCACATGAACAAACCTTTTTTCTTTTTCTTTTTGGACCAAATGTTCAAGCCTATTTATTCAAAAAGAAATAAAAGCCTCCTCTCCCCACAATAAACAAAGCATCATTTAATCAATGCAGGCTTTATGGCAGTATAATTGAACATGAGAAGGAAAAAAGTGTGTTGCAGGGTTTTTATGTTAGAGGTTATTCTTGATGATAATTTTGGTATTTTTAAAACTGCTCTGAGCAAAAAAATAAACAACTGCATCTGCTCCAACCCTCTCCCTGATTGCCTGAGCTCTTTCATCTGTTCCCAGGCAATTTACTCTTAGACTTCTAAACCCCAGGCTGAGAATGTTGCCTCTTCTTTCCTCCAAACCATTGTGCCCAGGGAAAGAGCCAGTGCAACTATAAAGGTAAAGGGACCCCTGACCATTAGGTCCAGTCGTGGCCGACTCTGGGGTTGCGGCGCTCATCTCGCTTCATTGGCCGAGGGAGCCGGCGTACAGCTTCTGGGTCATGTGTCCAGCATAACTAAGCCGCTTCTGGTGAACCAGAGCAGCACACAGAAACGCTGTTTACCTATTTATCTACTTGCACTTTGCCGTGCTTTCGAACTGCTAGGTTGGCAGGAGCTGGGACCGAGCAACGGGGATTCGAACCGCCGACCTTCTGATCGGCAAGTCCTAGGTTCTGTGGTTTAACCCACAGCGCCATCCGTGTCCCCAGTGCAACTATAGGCCATCCCAAAACAAGGGAGTGTTCATCCGCACAGGCCAGTAAGGTGAGTGCCAAGCACATGTGACACAGGCCAGGAAGGCTGTCGGGCGAAAGTGCTCCCGGCGGCAAAAGGATTTGTGCAGGAAGTCAGCCAAACTCTCACTCAGCTGACGAGCATTAATGTGCACGGCTGATGCTCATATGACACAACACCACACTGCCTGCTTTTTAAAAATATGCAAGTTTGGTGCATTATAAATCTTTTGCAACAATCCAAGGTTGGGTCAGTAGCTGTGAGCTCAGATTTCCCCATTTCCCAACGGAAAACCTTTGGAATCATTTTTTTCAGAAGCCTTCGCGGCCTTTCCAGCAAAACAGCAGACTTCCAAAGGTCCTCGGGAGGAATGAAGCCACTTAGGCAAAACCGGTTTCAAGTTGGCATAACTGTTTTGTGTGTAGCTGCCTCTTGTTACAGCAGGGCTGGGTGGTGGAATGAATAGGCAGGCTCATGAGGACTAGAGACTCGACAAGAGTGCACAAATTGTTGTTTTTTAAAAAAACTTTCCAGCTCTGCTGAAACTCTCCACCACCCAAGGTTGCTCAGGGAAGTCTGAATGCAAACTCAGAAAGGCAGTAATAGATGGGTTGGGGATTGCATTTTAATTTTTTTAAAATTAGGTGCATGTGACTCCCTCTGACTTGGAAGCCCTCGTCCTCTCATCCCATGCATACAAAGGTTGGGTGTTCTGCGGTTATAAAAGCACAGTTTTTCTAAAGAGGTTCTGGCACTCAAAAGCCAACACGGAAGAGGAGATGAATTCTAAGCCACCATGTGGAACCTAAATTGCTCTCTGCATTCACTCAGGGGTGCACTTTCTTATTGCTACGTTACAAGCAAAAATGCTGGACACTCTGCACATTGGCAGGCCCAACGACGCAGCTCTGATCGTGCACAGCCACTCCCTCCTCTGCACTCAAGCGAAAGCCCGGCGCCCTCTTCACGTGCTCAGAAGCACTCTCGCGCCACTAAGCGGTGGCTCTTTAACGGGACGAGCGCAAAGCGCAGAACTTTTTTGCCCGGGATGGGATGGGAAAGGGAGACTTTGCGGGTCCGGGATCGCCCTCTCTCTCTGGGGACCTTACCTGGGTAACGGTGAGGGCGGAGGAGCAAATGACTCCGCACAGGAAGGCGGCGGAGTTCAGGGCCAGCTCGACCAGGAGTAGCCCGGACAGCTGCGCCATCTTCCAGCCGACGGTGCTGGGAAGGGGCTGCCCGGCTGCCGGTCTCCGCCCCGTCGGAGGGGAGGAGAGAGGAGGCGTCGTCAGCGCTCGAGGGTTGACAGCCGCGACCTCAAAGCGTTTGGCGCTGCATACAGGCAAGCAGTCCAACAGCACCGGTGGGATTTCTGCCTGATAGCAGCACTAAAGTTAACTGGCAAAGACGCACCAAGTTTACTTCTTTATTTATTGCATTTGTTATGTTATAACCAGGGCCGGACTTAGGTTTGAGGGGGGTGTGCTGAAGGGAGAGAAGAGAGAGACACACAAAGGATGCCATTTTTATTTTATTTTACAAAAAGCACCTCCTGTGAAATATTCTCATGCACTCACTATAAGCCTGCTCCTCCCTGAGGGGCCCCTCCCAAAACTTTTAGTGGCTTCCTAAACAAAAAATTAAGATTTCTTCCCCTAACTAGTGAATCTGACACTTTGCTTTGTCTCGCTCAGTCCAGGGCTACATACTGACTGTACATTTAAGGCACACCCCTACACAAAGAATCTTGGGAATTGTAGTTTGACCCCTCACATAACTAGAATTTCCAGTATCCTTAACAAACTAGCTACCAGGACTCTCTTGGGGGAAGAACACAATTTAAACAATAAAATCACAGCATTGTAAAGTTGGAAGGGACCCCAAGTGTAATCTGGTCTACCCGCTCCCCATAATGCAGGAATCCTGCCCACAGGCATCCCTGGGTGGACTCGGCCCAACAACCTTCTGGCTAACAGCATGACCCACTGTGACATCAGTTTATTAAAAGATCAGGGAAATAAAGGGCTCCTTTATTCATTTTCTCTTTTGGTAGGGGAAGGGGGGGAACAGAGCCCCCATTCAGAGGAGGCTGAGTATGTCCTCAGTGCCTTCACAAGCAGACAACACCTAGAGCAATCTTGGCCAGTGTGTAGTAGCTGATGCTGTTGGGAGTTGTAGTTCAAAACAACTGGAGACCAGCACATTAGTAAAGGCCGGCCGGGAGCCTCGCCCCAAACCCAAATCCTTCCCCCTTCACAGTTCCAGGGTTGACATCTTTGTAAAACCAGCGCTGCTCTCCTGCCCCCAACCTCCCACACAAGCAGTGACAAAACTGTGCCCCTCAAAAGAAGCAGAGCTGATAAAAGAGAAGCCCCAAATCGCCAGGAATAAAACACAAGAGGTCACCGCTCTACCTGAGAAAGGCTGTGGCCCTAAAAAATGGCATTGCCTAAAGATTAAGAGATGACAACTATTGGGGGAGGGAAGCCACATGGGTGTATGATTTGTTTTCTTTGTTTGGTTATTCTTTTGTATTTTTATTTCTAATTGAATAGTGTGTATCTTTGGAAAATAAAATAATATTTTTTTTATTTAAAAAATGACATTGCCATGAAGGGCACATGGCCCAGAAGGGCTGGGTGCTGCCACTGCTGCTGCCGCCACCACCCTGGCAGGTTCCTTTCAGAGAGGCAGGTAGAGAGAGTATTCCGAGTGGGCCCACTTCTTCGCTGCCTTGGTCCTCCCGATCATGGGCAGCTTCTGGGTGTAGCGGGAGACGTGGCCGGGGCCGTGGTGGTGCAGGAAAGAGGTCTGGAAGAGGCGCCCCTGGCACCGCCTCTCCGCCTGGCGACCCGCGATCAAGAAGCTGAAGCGAGGCGGCCCCTGCGGGGAGAAGCGGCACTTCTGGAAGACGTCCCGGACGCCCAGGCGATACCCCTGCTGGCGAGAGGCACTGCGCGACCGCGCCAGGCTGGCAGGGCGCTGCAGGGGGGCCCGGCTGGCCGAGAACTCCCCACGGGGGCTCTCCTCTTCCCGCGGGCTGACGGTGGCGTTGGCCGTCAGCTGGGGCATCTTGCGGGCCGTCTCCCCGCCCCCAAAGGCTGGCGGCTCCTTTTTGGCGTCCACCACCTTGGGAGCGCTGGCTGGCAGCGGCTCGGCCGGGCACAGCCCCGAACCCGTGCCGAAACGGGTGGCCAGGCTGTCCCCAAAAAAGTAGTACAGCTCCTGGTAGATCTCGTTCAACGAGGTGGTGGGGGGGTCCGTGGAGATGCCCACACCGGCCTGGGGCCCACCGCTGCCCAGCTGGAGCAGGTGGCTGGCGATGCCAAAGCCGAACTCCACCTGAGGGTCCTGGAGAGGGCTGAGCCAAGGGCATCCCTCCCGCAAGCGCCCCTCTGCGCCGGAGCCTTCCGCCTGGACGGGCGCCGATACAGCCTGCGCCTTCATCTTCAGGAGCCGCTCCACTGCCACCTGGAGGAAGGGAGGAGGAACAGCACATCAAATGAGCATTGGCAGTGGGCAGAAGTAGGCTGGCACATAATGCGTTCGCAGGCTAGGCCTCATGGGGGGCGGGTTACACAGCGTTTCTCAAATCTGGGTCCCCAGCTGTTGTTGGACTACAACTCCCATCGTCCCTGACTACAGGAAGGTTGGACTATATTTTGCAGGCCGAGATTTCTCAGAAATCACCCCTCCCCTCATTCGTCCCTTTTGAATTTGCTTATAGATTTGGATCGAAATATGAACAACTAAGGGACAGATCTCACATCTTTTGAGAGCAGCCTGGGCCTCAGCTGCCAAGTTTTCGAAGCCTTTTGATCTCAGTATGTGGGCTATCGGTTATTCCAACTCTTCACAAATCACCCTTCTTGGAAAAAATCTCACATAAGCTAAAAGTGTCCAAAGGGCTTGCGATTCCTTCTTTGCCATTTGGTTTATTTCGTATACAAACACAGCAGCTCAGGAGTGTCAGGTCGCACAGGTCTGTGCAAATGTCTAGATTTAGCACAGTTTAAGGTTACTTTTTCCATCTTTTTTCAAAGTATAGAAAATTGTAATTGTTCTGATTTAGATCAGTGGTTCCCAAATGGGTGGCACCATCCCCTGTGGGGGGGGGGCAGTGGAATTGCCTAGTGGGGTACTAAGAGGAATGGGGTGTCGGGGGGGACTGGAGGTGTCAATGACTATCAGACTTTGAAAAGCTGCTGTCACAGGATCAAGTTAATCAATTTTATTTAGTGTAATTCATTAAGATAACACGTTTTAATTGGATTTTGAATAAACATGCATTGTTTTTACTGTTTTGGGATTTTATTGTGCTTCCTTAGTGGCTCATGCAAACTGTTATTGCAAAAAGTGCTTTCTATGGAGTAGAGGGCGCTGGGGATGAGTTTATGGAACCAAAGGGATGGTGGCCCCAAATACCTCTGGATTAGACCATGGAACCCTTTGTAATAATAGATCACACACCCTTTTCCTCTTCCTTTTATTGATGCAGTAAAATTGTGTGGCTGCGTCCTGTACAGTGGTACCTCGGGTTACATACACTTCAGGTTACAGACTCCGCTAACGCAGAAATAGTGCTTCAGGTTAAGAACTTTGCTTCAGAATGAGAACAGAAATTGTGCTCCGGTGGCGCGGCAGCAGCAGGAGGCCCCATTAACTAATGTGGTGCTTCAGGTTAAGAACAGTTTCAGGTTAAGTATGGACCTCCGGAACGAATTAAGTACTTAACCCGAGGTACCACTGTATTTCCTTACTGGCAATAGCGACAACCTATTCTTATCACCCCTTTCTTTTTTTCTGTGACCCTGCTTGTTGTCAATGAAATTCAATTTTAAAAATGTAAAAAGTATCTCATACGTTATCAGCAGGGACTTACCAGGATGGCTCCATAGACTTTGTGCCCATCAGCCTTCACCTGAGCATTGGACACAGAGTAGTCATCCAGCACGGCCTGCAGGTTTGACCAGTAGGTGGAGAGGTGGGGATAGAGAACCCTCTCCACTGCCTGGGTGAGAAGAGGCGGAGAAACAGAGAGACAGCACAGGTCAGCTGTGCTGGTCACTTGGCTGGGGAGACACAGCCAAGAGGAAGACCACTGTAGCCCTTGCATTGGCCAGGCTAGATCACTGCAGTGCGACTTACATGGAGCTGCCCTTGGGCCTGGTTCAGAAGAAGCTCTGGCTGGTGCTGAATGGGGTGGCTAGACAGCTGATGGAGGCACCTGCCCAACAACACAGGTCACCAGTGTGGAAACACATGCACAAACTGCCCATCTGCTACCCCATCAAGTACTACCCTGCAGGTTCAATGTCCTTGCATTAATTTACAAATCCCTGAATGACTTACATCCAGGATACCTAAGGGACTGTCAAAACCCTTATGTCAAAACCCTTATATTCCAGCTTGATCACGGACATCATCTGCAGGAGCATTGTCGGTCATTCCCTGAGTGGGCAAAGCTCATTTGACAATGACAATAAACCTTTAATCGAAACAAAATACTGTATTTTTTGCTCTATAAGACTCACTTTTTCCCTCCTAAAAAGTAAGGGGAAATGTGTCTGTGTCTTATGGAGCGAATGCAGGCTGTGCAGCTATCCCAGAAGCCAGAACAGCAAGAGGGATTGCTGCTTTCACTGCGCAGCGATCCCTCTTGCTGTTCTGGCTTCTGAGATTCAGAATATTGGGTCTTGTGGTCTGGTGCGTCTTATAGAGCGAAAAATACGGTAATAAAAAAATCCTTCCAGTAGCACCTTAGGTAAAGGTAAAGGTACCCCTGCCCGTACGGGCCAGTCTTGACAGACTCTGGGGTTGTGCGCCCATCTCACTTAAGAGGCCAGGGGCCAGCGCTGTCCGGAGACATCGCTGCTCTGGCGAGCCAGAGCCGCACACGGAAACGCCGTTTACCTTCCCGCTGGTAAGCGGTCCCTATTTATCTACTTGCACCCGGAGGTGCTTTCGAACTGCTAGGTTGGCAGGCGCTGGGACCGAGCAGCGGGAGCGCACCCCGCCGCAGGGATTCAAACCGCCGACCTTTCGATCGGCAAGTCCTAGTCGCTGAGGCTTTAACCACAGCGCCACCTGCGCAGTAGCACCTTAGAGACTATCTAAGTTTGTTATAGGTATGAGCTTTCGTGTGCATGCACACTTGGTATCTGAAGAAGTGTGCATGCACAGGAAAGCTCATACCTATAACAAACCTAGTTGGTCTGTAAGGTGCTACTGGAAGGATTTAATTTTGTTTCAACTACAGCTGACCAACACGGCTACCTACCTGTATAAATAAACCTTTAGTGTCATTGGCGCAGTCTGGTGGAACTCTCTGCCACTAGGGATCCAGCAGGCCTTTCTGTGCCAACTGCTGAAAACTTTCCTATTCTGTCAGGCTTATGCAGGCAGTTAAGAATACATTTCATCTACGGTTAGTGGTTTTCTGATTTTAACTTTTCCATATGGTTTCTGTTGTATGGTTTTATGTGCAACTGATGCAAATGGCTCTGATATGTCTAATCCATAAAAGGTAAAGGTAAAGGTACCCCTGCCCGTACGGGCCAGTCTTGACAGACTCTGGGGTTGTGCGCCCATCTCACTTAAGAGGCCAGGGGCCAGCGCTGTCCGGAGACACTTCCGGGTCACGTGGCCAGCGTGACATCGCTGCTCTGGCGAGCCAGAGCCGCACACGGAAACGCCGTTTACCTTCCCGCTGGTACGCGGTCCCTATTTATCTACTTGCACCCAGAGGTGCTTTCGAACTGCTAGGTTGGCAGGCGTGTCTAATCCATAGGGGTATCTAAAAAAATGTAATAAATAAAATACAAGAATGGCAGTTACCTTCCATCCCAAGGCATGTAGCCCCACAACAGCCCCATAGTGGGAACAGAGCGGGCGGACAGGATCGGCCAGCACTTTCTGCAGCGACAGCAGGATCTGGTGATATAGGCCACTCACCAAGTCACCATGAGTCCTGAAAAAGATTTGCAGTGTATGCAGCATATATCAATTTATGGCAGAAGCAAAAGAAAAGGTGGGGGGGGGGGGACAAAAGGCAGGTCCCTGCCCCAAGAAGCCTGCAAACTAGCCCACCCAAGAGAGTCTTCTGAAATGGCTTGCTTAGTGAAGCACTTTTCCTTACTGTGTCTCCTCTCTCTTGGGTGGGCTGGTTTGCAGTGGAATGTAGTGTCAGCCTCAGCTATATAAACCTGATTTGTCAGACAAGCAACATTTTAAAAGACCTTTATTTGCAAGGCACTCGTTTGGGCACCATTGTTTTCTGCTTGTCAAGAGTACAGATTCAACAGGGCTTTGTTTGTTTGTTTTGTTGCTATTTTATTAATGTTGCTAATATTGTTTTATAGATATGAATGCTGTCGTACTTTGTGAATCCTATAATACAATTTTTGGTGTAACTGTGATGTTTAGCTTATCTTTTAGTTGTTTTGTTAATAGTGTTACATAGATGGAAATTGTTTTATTTGTGATTTGTGATTTGTGATTGTTTACTGATGATTTGTTGTGTTCTATAAAATTTATGCTGCATTCGTGATGTTCCATTATGTTATTTTTATCTTTCATTTGTAAGCTGCTTTGGGATTTATTTGAATAAAAAGCAGCATAGAAATAGAATCAACCAAGAGGATGCTAAAAGTGTTAAGGAGATTTTTCTCTCCACGGGCTTGCTCAACAGATGGGACAGTGCACGTCTAGATAAAAGAAAATATTTCTTCATGGAACTCGCTCCCCCAGAATGTCAGGGTGTGTGTATTAATCACTGGCTTTGGTGTGGCAGGAATATAGCCTACTGCCAAGGGTCATGTCTTTTCCTCTGTCCATGATTGCCTCTAACTCTATCCATGAGGCCAGGCATAGGCAAACTCGGCCCTCCAGATGTTTTGGGACTACAACTCCCATAGTCCCTAGCTAGCAGGGCCAGTGGTCAGAGATAATGGGAATTGTAGTCCCAAAACATCTGGAGGACTGAGTTTGCCTATGCCTGCATGTGGCTCCCTTAAACATGTCGATGACCGAATGTGGCCCCTGGACTTTTGCGCTAGAAAAAAATAATCGAATTGTAGCATTGGAAGGGACCCCCAATGGTCATCTGGTCAAACCCACAACTGGAAAATCCCTGACAGGCCACCTGTTAAAAAAAAAAAAAAGCAGACTCCACAAGACATTTCAATAGGTGACATCCCAAAGAGGAGGCTCTCCCTGCCCCAAAGGAGGAAATGGCGTACCAGAAGATGTGTCCCAGCAGCATGGCTGCGTAGTCACGCAGGGTCCAGTGATCATTGAGGGGGTTAATAGAAGCCGCTAGGGGTTCCAGGACGCAGTACATGACGCTGGCAATAAGGCTCTTGACGTAGGAGCCCAGGCACAGGTAGGGGTTCTGGATGAGGCTCTTGGCCACGTGCAGAAGGCGGTTCAGCTGCTCCAGGTCGTGGCTCACGGACTTGACCTGCCAGGGGATCCAGGAGAGGAAAGGCAGGCTCAGAATCCAGCCTCGAACCAAGCAGAGGACCCGGCCGTACATCACTCTCTGGGCAGCCCTCGGGCCTTAGCTGACTGGCACACAGCCTCTCCATCAAGGCTGGGCACCCCTCGCAGCCTGGAGATGCCTTCTTTCCTATCTAACCTTACAGCGGTTGTAAACACAACCTCCTTCTCTCACTCCCACGCACAACGTAGGCCCCAAATATCTGAGGGGCGGCCTTCTTTCCCACAGTCCCTCCTAGATGTTAAGATCAGCAGAGGGGCCCTCTTGGTTGTTCCACCCCGCTCAGAAACTCAGAGGGTCAGTACACCTTCTCTGTGGCAGCCGCAAAGTTGTGGAACTCCTGACAGAGGTGAGCCTGGCGCCTTCACTACACAGCTTTCGGCAAATGTTGAATATGCAACCTTTGGCACCTGCAGCATGTGCTTTTAGGACCCAAGTTGTATTCTTGTAAACATAATACGTTTCAACTGTTTTTTGATTATGAATTTTACTTTTACCATCCTTTCTTCAAAAAAAAGGAAAAGAAAAGTTTTCCTCAGAATTTTCATTCAGATATTTAATCTGGTTAAATCAAGCATCAAGGTATATTGATACATCAGCAGAAAATAAACTAGGTTTTAAATTGTTGTGACCCACTCTGGGAACTGCTAATAATAATCCATTCTCACACATAATAAGCTTCGGGTATTTGAAGATGACCATCATGTCCCCTCCCTGTCTCCTCTTCTCCAGGCTAAACATCCCTAGTTCCCTCAACTGTTCTTTACAAGATGCTGTTTCCAGGCCCTTTATTGTTCTGGTTGCCCTCCTCTGAGCACATTCCAGCATCTTGCGAGTGAGCTGAGGTTCACGCCAGCTTTCACAGAAAGTGCCACTCCAAAGAACACCTACAGGTCTCATACCCAACCGAGTGGGAAAGCCTTGTGCTGGTTGTTGCAGAAGCCCTTCCAAAGGGGTGGGGAGAAAATGGGCACTTGCCACTCAACTCGGCCTAGGACCCTCGTATCTACGGGACCACCTCTCCTGGTATGCCCCACGGAAGACCTTAAGGTTCATAAATAGTAACACCCTAGAGCTCCCGGGCCCTAAGGAAGTCAGATTAGCCTCAACCAGAGCCAGGGCCTTTTCAACACTGGCTCCGGCCTGGTGGAACGCTCTGCCTCATGAGACCAGGGCCCTGCAGGATCTGATTTCTTTCCGCAGGGCCTGTAAGACACAGCTGTTCTGCCTGGCCTTTGGCTTGGAATCAAATTGATTCCTTCCCCCTCTTCCTTTCTCCTTCTGTGACGGAATTCCTATTTGGGGACTTCCCTGGCTTTTTTCTGGCCTACGTAGGACCACTCTGGATAGTTGGCCTTGGTGAAGACATGACATTTTCATCCCCCAGAAAGTTTTTTATTTGAGTTCCTACTGAAATGAGGCTGCGTTTTAATGTTGTATTTTAATCTTGTTTTTAAGTTGTATTTCAATCAATTGTTAGCCACCCTCAGCCCGGTCTTGGCTGGGGAGGGCAGGGTATAAATAAAATTTCATCATCATCATCATCATCATCATCATCATCATCATCATCATCAACTCACCCCACTCACAACATAGACAAAGTAAGGCAGGAGAGCTGCGATCTTTGAGTTGGTTTGCAGGTCCTGAAGAGCCACCTGAGCAGGAGGGAAGTGGAAAGGTTAGGGGGCTGGAAAGGTGGGGGGCAGAGGGTGGTGTCCTTGGATGGGTGAGACTTAATTCTGCCTGGTTAAAGCACCATACTCCATAAGAACATAAGAAGAACCTGCTGAATGGCTCAAGCAGGCCAGCATCCTGTTCTCACAACCAGATGCCTGTGGTGAAAACCGCAAGCAGAATTCAAGCCCCAGAGCCATCTCCCTTCTTGTGGTTCCCAGCAAATGCTATTCAGAAGTATTGTTGCCTCCCGACAGCAAAGGCAGAGCATGGACATAATGGCTAATAGCCATTGATTGCCTTCTCCTTCATGAATTCATCCAATCCTCTTCTAAAGCAAATTAAGTTGGTGGCTCCAATCACGGCCTCCTGCAGGAGGGAGTTCCACAGTTTATGCTCTGTGTGGGGAAAAGTACTTTCTTTAACCTGTCCTTAACTTTCCAACATTCAGCTTCATTGGATGGCCACAAGTCACGAGAGTGCTTGGTCTGACTCGTAGCTGAATACTGATTCCCAGTTCATGCCCACTCCTTTTCCCTTCCAGAGGAAGTAACCATCAATGGAGTCAGGGCCTGTTGCATCTTGGGAATAAATGGAAAGGGCCTCGCTCCAATTAGGATGGTGTGAAATAAGCAAGGATATAAAAAAGAACAATGATACACAAATAGCCCCTGCCAGCTGGGGCTAATGGGAACCGTTGTACTAAACTACAACTGAGCTAGGTTCAAGGCTCTTGTATTATTTATAAAGCCCTGAACCACTTAGGTCTTTTCTATTCCATGGTTGGCAAACGCTGGTCAGAATGCACTTCCAAAACTCCAGGCCGCAAACCCAAATGCTCCCCAAACCACTCTCACCACCACTTTGCACTTGACCTGTCTGAGGTTTCGCCCAGACCAGAAAATGTCTGCTTCTTCCTTTTTATCCGCCCATCACAAGTCTGCTCTCTGATTCCACCTGTGGCCCCAGCCGGTGCTTTGACTGCTCCCTCACCCCTCTGCTCATTGCCTACCTTCATCAGCTGGGGGTCGTCCCCCAACACGGCCCGGGTCACGTGCTGGTAATACTTCAGCAGGTCGTCTGTCAGGGCTGAGACGGCGCTGGGCACTGGAAGGATGAGAGGGAGAGATTTGTGGGGGTTGTAGCAAGTGGGGGAAAAGGAAGCAACCAACAAACAGGGTCCCTTTCAGAAACTGCAATGTGCTCCAGGTGGGGCTTCCCTTGCGCTTGATCCGGAAGCTGCAAAACGCTGCAGCACAATTGCTGACAGGAGTGAGGCCTGAGGTTTATCACCTCAGTCCGGCACAGTTCAGCAATCCATCGCTTCCTTGTCGCCTAGGCCCATGGAGCAGAAGGGGCGCTTCAACTGGCCACACAGAGCCAGGGCATTTTTCAGCCTGAGGGCCACATTCCCTTCGGTGTGACCTTTCAAGGGCCATGCGCCACTATTGAGCAGGTCCTAACATACCTCACAAACTTGTTTTTGCAAGGCAGAGGGGGAGGGAGAAAGACATTGATTTCCTTGGAGGAATGGTGGGGTATAAATGTAATAAACAACAAATTACAAAAAACAATAACATTAAAGCCTGGAATTCATGGGGGGGGGTGGGGGGGGGAGGAGAAGCAGGATCATCATCATCATCATCATTATTATTATTATTTCAAATAAATACAACTAAGCAAACTGTTCTTACCAGAGCCTTGTGGTTCCAAGTTTCCTTTCCCATCTAAGTAAGAAACGTGAACTAGAAAGAGAGGAAAGAGAAGAGGGTCCATGATTTAGCTGTTCAACCCAGCCTTGGACTACTGCAATGTGCTGTGTGCATGGGGCTGCCCCCTTGAAGGAAACTCAGAAACTTCTATTCGTCCAAAATGCAGCAGCCAGATTACTGCCTGGGGTTCCATTTAGATCTCAAATAATCCATTGCTTGAAAACAACTTGCACCAGTTGCCGGCCCTTTTCCAGGCCCGATTCAAGGTGATCGGTTTAGTACTTTAAACCCGAAGCAACTCAGGACCCAAATACCAAAAAAGACAGCCTCCTTCCCTGCAGATCCTCTCAGGTGCTAAGGTTGGTGGAGGGGCAGAGCCATTTTGGCACCGAAGGCGAACCACAAAATGGCGGTCTCACCCCCTCCCCGCCAGGTAAGAAGGGGTGGGGACATATCTACATCAGGAACAAGAGGGTAAGACAGAACTACATTGGGATCTGCTGCCCCTGTGGACCCTGGTGCCTGGGACAGGCGCCTCACCCCTTTGCCCTGCACTTCCCACCCCATGAGGCCCACCTCTCACAGCTGCTTCAGCACAGCCCTTGGGAATGTTGGTGGCCAAAGCCAGCTCCACCAGGTTGACCTCACGATCCTCCTGGAAGTACAGTTCACCGTCCTTGATGGCACGGAATGGGAGGGCGTCCTGAGAGCCATAGCCACACACCGCCTGCAACAGATAGGACACCCTCAGTTTCTCAAGGCCGTCAACCTTGCAAAGCAGCCCCAAGAGCACCAGGAGCAGCAGACTCTCTCTCTCTCTCTCTCTCTCTCACACACACCATTTCCTAACTGGCCTGCCAACCAATTAAAGAGGACCCCTTGAGGTGGCTACTAATCTGCCTGGTTTTAGTTGATAACATGAAAGACTTGTTAGGTCAGGCCAATGGCCCATCTAGTCCAGCATCCTGTTCTTACAGTGGCCAACTGCTTTTGGGAAACCCGCAAACAGGCCCCGAGCGCAAGAGCCAGATCTCCCGTCCTGTGGTTCCCAGCAAATGGTATTCATAATAAGAATAAGTTTTATTTATACCCCGCCCTCCCCAGCTAAGACAGAGCTAAGGGCGGCTAACACCAGGTATAAAAACAATTGATACAACATTAAAATGCAGCCTCATTTCAGTAGAAACTCAAATCAAAAACTTTTTGGGGATGAAAACGTCAAATCTTCACCAAGGCCAACTATCCAGAGTGGTCCTACGTGGGCCAGAAAAAAGCCAGGGAAGTCCCCAAATAGGAGTTCCATCACAGAAGGAGAAAGTAAAAAGGAAAGAGGGGAAGGGGATCAAGTTGATTCCAAGCCAAAGGCCAGGCAGAACAACTCTGTCTTACAGGCCCTGCGGAAAGAAATCAGATCCTGCAGGGCCCTGGTCTCATGAGACAGAGCATTCCACCAGGCCGGAGCCAGTGTTGGAAAGGCCCTGGCTCTGGTTGAGGCTAATCTGACTTCCTTAGGGCCCGGGACCTCTAGGGTGTTGCTATTTATGGACCTTAAGGTCTTCCGTGGGGCATACCAGGAGAGGCGGTCCCGTAGGTACGAAGGTCCTAGGCCATGAAGGGCTTCAGAAGCATTACTGACTGCAAAGGGAGAGCACAACCACTGTGGCTAGCCGTCATCGATAGCCTCCATTAATCAGTCCATGAATTTGGACATCCAATGAATCTGATGGCTGAAAGATCAAAGAAAATACTTCTCCGCATAGAACATAGTTCAGCTATGGAACTTGCTCTCACAAGAAGCAGTGGCAACCAACAGCTCAGGTGGCTTTAAAATCCATGGAGAAAAGGCTAATCAATCCATGGCTGCTACCCATGCTGGTTATCCTCTGCCTCCGTTGTCAGGGGCAGTAAATGCTTCTTCTGAATACCAGCTGCTGGAAACTGCAGGACGGAAGAGGGCTCTTGTGCTTGGGTCCTACTTGAAGGTTTCCCAATAAGGCACCTGGTTGGCCACTGTGAGAACAGCATGCTGGACTAGTTGGGCCACTGGCCTGATCCAACAGGAGCTTCTGTTCTCACGCTCCTTTGCATCTTACGTCCCTCCAGCCTGGGCAAAAGCAGCATCCTAAATCATTCTAAATATCAAGGAGCTTCCTGGCTTTTAGCTGCCGCCAAGGGGGAAGGTGTCCAGAGAGGGGGCCATTTGGGGCCAGCCAATTTGCCCAGTTCTCAAGAAGGCCAGGCACCTCAACATTACTCCAGCGCAGGGCACGATTGAAGTCCTCTACCGTCAGCTTTCTCCGTTTGGTGTGTTTCATGAACTGGGAACTGTTCTGAAAGCGAGAAGAAAGAACATACAAAAAGTCACATCAGATGAAGTCAGGTCCTTGGGATGTCTATCACGGTACTGTCTGCTCCAGGTGTGCCCCCCTCCCCCACTGTGGACCTTCAGGCATCCTTAGACCACAACAGGTTGGGGCTGATGGGAATAGTGGTCCAAAATGACCATGCTGCCCACAACTGATGGGAGTTCAGGTCCAAAATATTTAAAGGGAACCAGGTGGAATAAGCAAGTGAATGCACTTTCAGCATACATTGTTAGTTCCCTTGGCTTTTATTACATACATATCTGCATTTTTAAAATTTATAATTTTTATGTCATTGCAGGTTTGATTTCATGTTTTAACCTAAGGAATGGGGGAAATTGGTAAAGGTAAAGGACCCCTGGGCGGTTAAGTCCAGTCAAAGGCATCTATGGGGATGCGGCGCTCATCTCACTTTCAGGCCAAGGGAGCCGGCGTTTGTCCACAGACAGCTTTCCGGGTTATGTGGCCAGCAGGACTAAACCACTTCTGGTGTGATGAAACACCGTGACAAGTGCCAGAGCACACGGAAACGCCATTTACCTTCCCGCCACAGCAGTACCTATTTATCTACTTGCACTGGTATGCTTTTGAACTGCTAGGTTGGCAGGAGCTGGGACAGAGCAACGGGAGCTCACTCTGTCACGGGGATTTGAACCGTCAACCTTCCGATCGGCAAGCCCAACTGGCTGATCAGTCACCAAAATAGTGTCCTATTGGCAAACTGGGGCTGGGAAGGAGACAGGTTGTCAACAGTAGGAGGGATGGAGGGTGCAAAGCTGGCCCCTCTGTTTCCCAGAATCCTCTGGACTGGACCCACTAAGGCCTCCCTCACCTGAGTGGCTTCTCGCAGGCGGTAACAGACATCTTCAGCCAGGAGGGAGGCCACCTCGTCCGTCAGCTCCACCCCGGTGCTCTCAGCCATCAGCCGCACCGACTCCCGTGGGATCTCCACAAAGCGGCGCTCCTCCCTATCCGACATGGCTGTGGCAGCTGGACAGGTAAGCAGGCTTCACTGAGGCCTACATTAAAGAGAGGTTGAGCATGACGCAAGAGACAGACAGTGGGGATGTAGTGGTTAGTGCCAGACTAGGACCTAGGAGTCCAGGGTTCAATCCCCACTTGGCCTGGAAGTTCACTCAGATAACCTTGAGCCAGTAATTGTGTCTCAGCCTAACCTACCTCATGGGGTTGTTGTGGGGATTAAATGGGGAGGGGGGATTTTATTTACTTTTTTTGTAAATAAAAGTATTTTATTTTGCACAATTTATACACTGCTTGACTGTAACAGAAACCTCAAAGAAGTTTACAGAAAAGAGTAAAACAAGACATTCAAGATAAATTTACAATAGTTTAAAAAACATACAAAAAGTTAAAACAAATTGAAATTCACATTAGCATTTCTAAGCATCTGGGAAGGGTTAGAATGCTTTCGGCAGGCACTAAAAAGAATACAGTGAAGGTCCCTGTTTGGTATCAGTAGAAAGGCAGTTCTAAAAGGTAAGTGCTGCGACACTAAAAGATCAAGATCTTAGAAAGGCCGGACAGGTATTATGTGGCACATTTTTTGCCAAGCAAAGCAGTCAAGTGGGTATATATGGGGCATATGAATGTGACCTTTGTCAATGACAATGAATCTATCTTTTTTAGTTATTTTTACTTCATAAAGTGTATCTGCTGCTTGATTGTAGAAGAACCTTCAGAGTGGTTTACTAAAAATAATCTATTATGCACGTATATGGTCCCAGCTTCAACTCCCAAAGGCATCTCCAAGTAGGGCTGGGTTGAGATTTCTTGAATAAAACCCCTGACAGCTGCTGCCAGTCAGTGTAACAGACAATTCTGAACAATCTGACTTGGTATAAGGCAGCTTCTGACCTTCCTAACACCTTGCGCAATTTTAATCTGGCCAGAGTCTGCAGTAGAACTGCATCTGGGAACTACCTGGGCTCCACCACAGAAGCAAAAGGAGTGGGGGGGAACCTCAATAATAATAATAAATATTTGGGGTCTTAGGTTACAGGCTACGTATGGTATGAAGGCACACCAGGCCGCCATCATTCTTCCACCTAAGCAGGGCATGGTCTATTTACTGCCTGATTGTGAAATGAAGACCCCATCATGTGATCCACATCTACAATGCCGTGAGCGGCAGGAAATGAGGAAGGTGAGGTATAACGTATTGTAACCCAGTCTGGGACCTTAAGTACAAAAGAAGAGCCTGCTGGATCAGGCCAGTGGCTCATCTACTCCAGCATCCTGTTCTCTCAGGGGCCAACCAGATGCCTGTAGGAAACAGGCTAGCCAGCTCTTTCCCTTACTGTGGCTTCCAGCAATTGGTATTCACAAGGATCTATGGCATAGCCATTGTGGCTAGTAGTCACTGATAGCTTTATATTCTATGACCTTAATGTGTAATAAACGAACTATTCGATTAATACTACTACTATTAATACTATCACCACCATCACCAAAAGAAAAAAAAACCAGCAGTAATAAATGTAAGGAAATAAAACAAACCTCTCCATTATCTCCCGCCTCCCAGTCGCCATTGCCAAGCTCCCTCTTCCCGCCCCCCGGCCCGCCCCCAGCCCCATAGGGGTAAACGTTCATTCAAAATTGGGAAGAGATATTGGAGGGAAAGGAGAGCTGGATCCTTGAGAGGATGCGCAAATAGTTTCTTCACAAATCTGTACAGCATGAGACGCTTGATCTCAGGGTCGTGAGTTCGAGCCCCACATGCAGCAAAGGATCCCCGAATTGCAGGGGGTTGGACTAGATGACCCTCGGGGTCCCTTCCAACTCTATACTTCTATGATTCCATAATTGCATGCGAGGAGGTGGGGGGAACGGGTGCAACCTTAGAGCCGCCGCCCGGATAATAGAAAGCGGCAAGTGAAGTGAAAAGGAGTTACCTGCTTCCCAGCTCCAAGACCTCTGCCTTCTCCAACCACGCCTTTCTTTGTGGCTCAGCCAATCAGCAATAGCAGCTCAGCGAGAAGACGGCCGCGCAGCTCACCAGAGCTACTATTGGCCCCGCTGTCGCAGTGCCTCGTCGCCACATGACAAAGTAAGGGCAGAAGCCGCCAGTGTTGCCAGAATCCTATCATGTGACAGAGCGTGGTCAGCAGCCCAAGGCTGCCGCTTAAAGGGGCAGCAACTCTGAAGCAGCCGCGTTTAAGTCAGCTGCGGCAAAAGCAACGGAGTTTTGTTGCGGCGACCCGTATAGTAAATTCTGGCATGAGCTTAGCTACGTAGATGCATGAAGTTGGTAAGTATATGGAGCATACGAGGTGCAAAGGGATGGGAGGGAGTTATAATTAATGGGTTGAGTTCAACTCACAGAGTAGACCCATTGAAATGAATGGAACTTAGTTATGTCGATCATTTCAGTGAGCCTACTGTGAGTAGCACTATCATTGGATCCAACCCAGTGGGGCCAAGCAAGCGTGAAATTGTAATAGGACAATTCAAATACAGCTGCACTAATGTATCTACACAGCATGCATTTAAAGCACATTCAGTGCATGTTTAAAGCACGTGACCCAAGGAATCCTGGGAGCTTTAGTTTCCCCATCAGAGAACCAGGATTCCAAGCACCTGTAACAGACTACAGTTCCCAGGATTCTTTGGGGGAAGCTGCATACTTTAAATGTGAACTAGATGTGCTTTTAATGTATGGTTTGGGTGTGCCCGCAGAGATCAACCTCGGATGACTTTTACACTAGTTGCTGCTGTTGTGATTGGGCATGGTTTTGTATCTGCATATATTTACATTTCAATGGAATTGCCAGACTGTCCTGCTTGCATTTCATAGCTCTTTACAACACATATACATATACAGACTACCTGTTATTGGAGGACAGTACTTCACGCACCTGATGAAGAGGACTCTAGCTCACAAAAGCTTGTGTAACAACAAACATTGCTGGAATCTTTGAGGTACAAGACTTTGTTGCATTCATACCATAGATTTAAAGGGCTATGAGACTGCTTGAAACAGTCATGGCTTCCCCCAAAGAATCCTGGGAGCTGTAGTCTATTAACGGTGCTGTGATGGGTGAAAGCCATTGGAATTAGTGCAGAGCTTGCTGGCACTGAAGTCCTTTTGGAAATCGCCTCCAATCCTGCTTGTACAGGCAATGAGACTTGCAAGGAAATGACATCCTCTTCACGTAGGAATTTACAAAGAGGCTTCTGGTGCATGAGCTAGCTCCACCCCATAGACATAGGCCAACAGGCTGACCATCAGCACCCCCAAGCTAACAGCTAACAGCAATGTGATGGGCATTAGGCACACCTGAATCTATGTACCGTATTTTTTGCTCTATAAGACGCACCAGACCACAAGACACACCTAGTTTTTGGAGGAGGAAAACAAGAAAAAAATATTCTGAATCTCAGAAGCCAGAATAGCAAGAGGGATTGCTGTGCAGTGAAAGCAGCAATCCCTCTCGCTGTTCTGGCTTCTGGGATAGCTGCGCAGCCTGCATTCGCTCCATAAGAAGCACACTTATTTCCCCTTACTTTTTAGGAGGGGAAAAGTGAGTCTTATAGAGCAAAAAATATGGTATGCAGGGCACCCTTAGTAGGGCCGCAAGTCCTGGTCAACCAGCATCTATGTCCCTAGGGTGGGTGAGACAATGTTACTGTAGCACCTCTGTGAGTTCCTCTCAATGCTGGTGGGTCTTTAGCAAGAGATGGACCCTTGTACAGTTGTGGTGAGTGTGATAAGCTTATTGGGGTTTGGCAAAACATTTTTGAGGTTGTCTCCTAATATTATTGGTCAAATTATTGAACCCAAACCACGTAATTGGGTGCCAATCTAGTCCCTTCCCTTATACATAAGGACACAACTGCCATGCTGTTTAGAGCTGCCCATTTAGAGATCACCTCCTGTTGGAAAGACCCCAAAGGTTCATCTGTGACAGGATTACAAGTTTGGGATCTAGCACTTTCTGAACATATAGCACAGCATAGAAGCATCATTCAAAGCCAAACCAAACACTATGGATTTGATTGACATCTGGAGAACAAGGAATCCTCTAGAGAGAGAGGGAACTTTCTTCTCTGAGGCAAAAATGACATGGACAAGAATTGACCAAATTTGGATTTCTAGTAGTCTGGCGTCAAGAACAAAAAAAAGTAAAAGCTATGCAAATATAAGTGATGTTGATGTCAGACCTCCAGCCACTTATGGAGAGGCTATGTTCGAGAACTGAAGCCCTGGAAATGCATTCAGTGATACAGTTATTTGAGTGCCCCTGCTCAATTTTCTAGTGGGGCCCACCACAGGGAGTGGGAGAACACTGTGACAAGTCTACCCACCTCTCTATGACCCACTGGGAGGGATAAAATACTTAGTCCTGATTTACAGCAATCTTGAAGTCTCATGGTTCCTTCTGAACTGGAAGATGGTGGAAGAGGGAAGCTGCTGTCTAGGCAAGGCTGTGTTTTAGAACAATCCTTTCACACCCAAATACACATTCTTCCCCTTAACACTTCCCAACCAGTCTACGTCAACAGGTCTGTCTTTTTATTTCCTTTTGTAAAAAATTGACATAAATAGAGTCACAAGCAGTGGTTGAAGCACATCCAACACTCAGTGTCCATTAGCCCTGCTTGTGATAGGGAGACAGAATTGCTCCTTAGGGAGGAGGAAGACAGCCCCTCTCCGTTGCCTTGTTGTCACTGGGGTTGTTCAGCTCTTGATGGTGCTGTTGATATAGGATTCCAAAATGAATATGGTTTCATCCACTTGGTTCTCACTTGCATCAATCCTTTGTTAAAAGGGGAGAAATATGAATATATCTATTATTCCGGCTACATTATATGTCAGTTTTGATTACTCAGTTAAGAATATGTTAATAAACAAAACATTGATTAAAACCAGTTAACAACTAAACTTTTTTTTTTAAAAAAAAATACAAGTACTGTGAAAACTGCAGATGGCAAGTGACATTTTAGAAGTGGTCTATTCTCATCTGTGTGAGAAAGAGAGAGAAGGTGGGGACTGCTTCCTTTACCCTGATGGCTGCTGTGACATTTGAGTATCACTTTTACTAAGAAAAGTAATCAGGTGACAATCTTGATCTTATATGTCAGATACACACAGGGAGGGGTGGGTGAGAGAAAACATTTAAGCTTCCCCAAGAAGCAATTTGATAGGGCTTTGTGAATAAATCCACATTATTAGCCCTGTGGTGTGGTTTAAAAAGAAAAAAGTACACACGCTCACTCTCTCAAAATTTATGGAAGTAATTCCACCTGATGTCCTGGAGGCAATTCTGGCCACAGAAGTGACCCCTTAAATACAACAGGGGTCATGCCCTCTGATTTGGGACTGGCCTACGAAGGCAGCACAAAAAGAACCTGTCTGGGTGGGTTGACTGAGGGTGTGTTTACCCTCCAAATTTTCTCTTTCCTGTAGTGGCCAGTCAGCAGCTTCTGAGAAGTCCATAAAGGCAACAGCCCTTCCCACCTTTCCATGTGTCCCTCAGCAACAGGTATTGAGGGGCACACTCTGAGCAGGAAGGATCTGCTGAGCAGCCCCCTGTCCAGAATGCTGTAGTCAGATCCTGCACTGAGCAAATGGCTTGGACTTGATGACGTCCAAGGTCCCTTCTCTGATCCCCACCATTCTGCTCCTCCTCACTTACTTGTTGACGTTGTGCTTGAGGCTCTCCAGCTGCTGCCGTTCAGGGGCAGTGATCATTTCCTCGATCTCCTGCAGCTGTGCCTCCTCTGCCCCCGAGGCCTGTATTGAGGCGAGGATGGCTTCTACCCGCTGGGATTTTTCCAGCAGACGCCTGGCACAGGACAGAAGCCACGGGTCAGACAGAACCACACCACTTCAGTTTAAGGCTGGCCAAAGATGGGGCAAGGCCCGAGCAGAGAATCAAGACTCCTTCACAAGGGAGAATTCATGTAGTCCTCCTGGGGTGAGCCCCATTGAGACAAACTCACATAGAAGAATTGGGGGTCAGCTCTGCGAGTTTCCCACTTTTAACAGACCTTTGAAAATCAGAGATTTGCAACCTGTCACACAGCACCACAAAGCTGTGACGGCAGTGACGAACAGAGGAAGAGCGACCCTGCGGAGGTGGATCTTGAGGACTCCAACTTCTTGCCCTAACCACCCTCCTCCCCCCAGGACAGCTCACTCACCGGTTCTCCTTAGTCTCATGCAGGCGTCTTTCTATGAGGTTGGCCACGCTCTGGAAGGGAGGAGGAAGAGAAAAGGGCTATTGCAATCCAATTTCTACAGGCAGATTTTTTTTTTAAAAAAAGGAAAGCGAGGGCAGTGAAGCCACAGGACACGTACCTTGTAACAGCGGTGGAGCAGCATCCGTGCAGACGAGAGCCTGTTCACTGTATATAGGTAGAAAGTGCGGGAAGGGGCATGATCGGGGGTCTTGGGGATCTCCTGTTTTTGAATGAGAGAACACCCACTATGTTTGCTTAATAATGAAAAGAGAACTGCAATGCTGACTTATTTACATACCTCTACAATGGTACCTCCGGTTGCGGACAGGATCCGTTCAGGAGGTCCGGCCGGATCCCGAGGTTTTCGCAACCGGAGAGACCGCTTCTGTGCATGCACGCGCGGCAAAAACCCGGAAATATACTCCCAGGTTTGCCACTTACGCATCCCAAAGTTTGCATAACTGGAGGGATACGTAAGCGGAGGTACGACTGTAATTCATAAATAAAACATCAAAGTGGTTCACAAGAACAGTACATAAAACCATATAAACTTAAAATAAAAAAGTTGTCAAGGAGATGAACAACTATCTGACTTTTAGAAGACATCTGAAGGTAGCCCTGTTTAGGGAAGTTGTTAATGTTTGATGTTTTATTCTGTTTTTAATCTGTTGGGAGCCGCCCAGAGTGGCTGGGGAAACCCAGCCGGATGGGCAGGTATAAATAATAAAATTATTATTATTATTACTATTATTTTGCAGGTGGGGGGAGTGAAGCTGAGAAAGAGCATGTTCAGTGGAAGTGATGGGATTTGAGACCAATGATTCCTGATTTGCAATGCTGTCCCTTAGCCACTGGGTGGCCACTGTGAGAACAGGATGCAGGACTAGGTGGGCCACTGGTCGGATCCAGCAGACTCTTCTTGTGTTTCTTATTTATTTAATGCATTTATATCCTGCCTTTCTCCCAAGCTGGGATTCAAGGTGGCATCCTTATAACACCTTTATAATATACAAAGCAATAAAAACAAACCAGTTGAAAGCAAGTTAAAACACATGAAAAATACATTTAAGCCTAGCATTAGAATGCAGTTTGCCCAAAGACAGCCCCATGGTCAGCATCACCTGCACCTTGGTTTCCAAAGGCCAATCTAAACAAGGTCTTAACCTTCCAGCAGAAGACTGACAAGGAGGGAGCCAGTCTAGCCTCCCTTGGGAGGGAATCCTGCATCTGGGAGCGGCCACAGCAAAGGCTTTCTCTCATGTCATCACCAACTTTGCCTCTGATGTTGATGCTCAAGCACACCACTTTCAACTTTTCTATACAGGAATCCATGGCAGCCTTTCAGTGGAATAGGGGCCATAGACAAGGAGCCAAGGTGTGGGTGTACTAACTACACCTCTTTCCAGGCTCCGTTGCCCTTCATAATGCTTGCGTCTCGAGTTTTTGTCCCCATAAAATTCCATGGGAACCACTGAGAACTGGTTTTGCTCCAACCTGCAGAACCCCACCCCTTAATCAGCACAGCCCTGTGACACGTCTGGTTTCTTGATGATGCTAGAGTGTGACGGAACCTCAGGAACTGGTTTTCACGCTGATTAAAACAGCACACTGGGATGTGGTGGGAATGCCGACCTATTAAACAATTCTGGAATGAAATCTATTAAGAACTCAAAAAGATGTTTAAAATATCTTTCAGTAAAAAACCGGAGGCATTCCTTTTAGGTTTAATTACAAATGATATCCCCGAAAATCAAAGGAAAGTATTCCTTTATGCAACAACAGCTGCCAGGATGCTTATAGCTAAAAACTGGAAAGGCAAAAAAGTTCAGTCAGTGAAAGATTGGCAAATTAAATTTTGTGAATACATAAATCTGGCAAGACTCACAGCTTACATAAGGGGACAATCGGACCAGAAATTATTAAAAGAATGGGGTTGTGCTAAAGAGTATATGAAAAAACATTGTTCTGGAGTAAGTATATTGGTATGTAATGAATGATACTTTACAGGGTTAAAGAAATAGAAAAATGGTGTAAAAAAAAAAAGTACAAAGGTGGAAGTAATCTAATTAGACACAACAATACAGTAAGAGTAAATTTTTTGAGGTCTTAGAACAAAGGAAGGAAGTCAATTTGTGTTTATGTACGTAATGATATGGGTTTTTTCTGTAGATGTGTGCTTTTTCGTTTTCGTTTTTGTTTCGTTTAGTTTTGTTTCCTTTGGTTTTTTTTCCCTTTTCTTTTCTGGTTTTTTTTTGTATGTTCTGGTTTTTTTTTGTTTTTATAGTATTATTTTGGATTCAATGTTTGTAATTTTTGTTATGATTCTGCATTGGAAAAAAAAATTCGAAAAAAAGAAGAAAAAAAAAGAAAAAAGAAAAAAGAAAACAGCACACTGGGAGTTGAGAATGGTATGCACAGGAGTTGCAATCTTGCAAAGAATTCTGCTTCCACCTTATTTCCTCAGGGCCTGGACAGTTCACTGTGCTCATCTTGACTTGCATCCAAGCAGCTCAGGTCTTCCATGGAACTTTAGTTTTGCATAATTTATTTTTCAGACCTAGATTATTCAGGACAGCCCCCCCCCCCACTGCCCCTGCAAAGGAGCATACCTGCAGGGCTACAAAGTTAGTCGACAGCATTTTGTACATCATTTCCTTTGCTTCCTTGGCAGGGATCATTGCAAAGTCTTCTATTTGTTTCTGTTCCAGATGCTTCTTCCTCAGGAGCAGGCGGAAGATGCGAGCGCAACGAGACCCGAATCTAGATCAGAGAAATAAAATGGCATAGCAGGCTAGTTTTTCGCACTCTCTGAATGCATCATGCATCAGGCTTCTCAGTTTGGCTTCCAACTGATGGATGCTGGGAGTCCAAAACATCTGGAGGGCACGAAGTTGTCAAAGGATGAAAGAATGTGTAGAGCTCTAACTGTGCTTAGTTTATTCCATCATTGGGACTCAATGGCTATAAGCACTTCAAGGTATTACAGTGGTACCTTGGGTTACATACACTTCAGGTTACAGACTCCGCTAACCCAGAAATATTACCTCGGGTTAAGAACTTTGCTTAAGGATGAGAACAGAAATTGTGCTTTGGTGGCGCAGCAGCAGGAGGCCCCATTAGCTAAAGTGGTGCTTCAGGTTAAGAGCAGACCTCCAGAACAAATTAAGTGCTTAACCTGAGGTACTACTGTACTGAGATACAAAGAGCTCAGAATAATTTTCTTTACTAGAAAAGAAATAAGCAGTTTATTCAAAACTATGTTTTCTCTACTAGGAAAGCATTAAGATAAAAGATCAACAAATTCAGTACAGTCCACAGTTAGCATTGCTGTCAGTCTTTGACAGCCTGATCTGTGCTCTGCTTATCAACATTTTTATGGTTGCTGCTTGACATTGGAAAACTGTCCTTGAATTATCATTAATCAGATGGTCTACAAATGTATGGCAAACAGGCTTGGCTGAGAAGCTAATGTAAAACACTGCAACAAAATAAAAAACAGACAAGACAATTTTGATACCACCATCAACACATAGGAAACCTAGGGAGACATTCTCTTAAGTTAAGAAACGAGTCTTTTTATTGTAAGTCAATGTAAAAACATGTACTAAGTTTATATGGTTTGTTTGCATGTAAAGGAAAAAAACAACAACAACTCAGGACCAGTTTACCTGTGAGATCGCTGTACCCCATGTATGCTCACATGACCGCTTTGGTCTGTGAAACTAGCACCATTATAAAGGTAAAGGGACCCCTGACCATTAGGTCCAGTCGTGACCAACTCTGGGGTTGCGGCACTCATCTTGCTTTATTGGCCGAGGGAGCCGGCGTTTGTCCGCAGACAGCTTCCGGGTCATGTGGCCAGCATGACTAAGCCACTTCTGGTGAACCAGAGCAGCACATGGAAACACCATTTACCTTCCCGCCAGAGCGGTACCTATTTATCTACTTGCACTCTGACGTGCTTTCAAACTGCTAGGTTGGCAGGAGCAGGGACTGAGCAACAGGAGCTCACCCCGTCGCGGGGATTCGAACCGCCAACCTTCTGATCGGCAAGTCCTAGGCTCTGTAGTTTAACCCACAGCGCCACCCGTGCACCTATTATAGTTGCCACATAATACCATTCCTCATCTGTAAGAAATCAATCTTTTAGTGTGGCAGCACCCACTTTGGAACTCTCTGCCTATTGACATCAGGCAGGAAATTTCACTGTACTCTGTTTGGTGTCTGCCAAACTCATTTTTGTTTAGGCAAGCCTACCCAGAGATGCAGAATGTCATGTGCATTTTAGTCTGTTTTCATCTTACTGGTTTTTTAATTATTTTTTGATTATTTTAAATCGTCATTTTTAAACTGTTTTTACTGATAAGCTTATTCTTTTCATAAACCGCCTCAACCTTGCTTTAAAACAATCAATCTGTATATAATTCTTATGAAACAAATGAACGTGAAGTTTTGGTTGCACCCTGCTGGCAGGAGGAAATAGCACTTTGCTTTCACCACGGTGACTAAAGATGTCTGCAGCAGGCACAAGGAGCTGGCCTCATTTTACATTTCTGGCTTGAGGCAGGCCTGCATGCAAGATAACACTGCAAATACATTAAGCCAATGAGCTCTGACATGCCTGCTACCTTGACTCAAAGCAAGTTTTCAACTCCAGCATCTCCAAACAGGCAGGCTCCCCATTACCTTTCCTGAACTATTGATTCCAGCGTTGCGGTAGCCAGAGACGCCAGGGCCTTATGAAGGTCTGTTTGAGGGGAGGTTAGGGAAAAATGTCAGGGAGAGTTCCATTTTGGTATGCACCAAGTGGTTTGCCCCTCACCTCCTTCTAACCAACTGACGGGAGTTTCAGTTTGGGTGGTTAACTTGGGAGGCACCTTCTAGGCTCTCCAATGATGCGAAGACACATCAGGGCCACCTGCTAACCTGCAAGATTCAGGACAGATAAAGGAAAAGTCCATCTTCATGCAGCAAATGGTTAAACCCATGGCTCCCCAAGGAGGCAATGATGGCCATTGACTTAGATGGGCAAATTCATAGAGGACAATAAGGCCATCAATGGCTACAAGCCAAAATGGCCAGAGACAGTGATGCTCCATCCAGTGGCCAACCAGATGCCTGTGGGAAACCTGCAAGCAGGACCTGAGCCCAAGAGCACTCTCCCCACTTGCCGTTTCCAGCAACTCTTATTCAGAAGCATTGCTGCCTCTGACCACGCAGGCCCAGCTTGTTTTGCCCCTGGCCATTTTCTCTCAGTTTTTCTCTTTGGATAAACTGATCCCTGATCAACTAAGTGAGAAAATGTGGGGCAGGGAAAAGAGAAGAGCAGAGAACCAACCTTTCCCTTGGTTCTTTCCTCGCTTGAGAGGACATTGGCTGCTCCAAGGTCTAGGCTGCAACAGGTTCCTTAAGATTCATCAGTCCCTCTTTAAGAGATGTGAGAGAAGCATCTCTTTAAGGCATTTGGTGGCTGAGGTGAAGAACAGGTGGGCTGTGCAGGATTGGTTGCTCTTTGCTCTAGTGCCGCAGCTGGGATCAGCACTGTGAAGGAGCTCTTGCGGGCTGCTTTGGCTCCTGCCCCCCCCCACCTGTTCTCTCTTCCTCTGGGCCCCACAATCCATTTGCTAGGTAAGTGAGCTGCTATCTCTGGCTTCTGCCGCATCTCCCCCAGGTTGGCTGAGCTGAGCCCGTGTAGCAGCTGGCACCCCACAATGGGTGGGCTGGAATGTGCTCTTCATGTACAGAAGTACACATGTCCAGCATAGAAGTGCAGGCCCACCCTCCTAAACAACTAGCACAGCTTGCCCTCGAACACGAAAACAGTCCTCATGATACAGCCAAGTCAAAAAGGATACTGATGACGTACATTCCTCCGCCACTCTCCCCCGACTTGCCAACAAACTCCAGCTATGGGGAGATTAAAGGATTGAACCAGACAAGGTTTTATTATCAGAAAAAGGAAGTAAAAAAGATGCCATTTCAAAGGCATTGTTCAAAATGAGAATAATAATCCAGAAGAGGACTTTCTTACCGGATCATCTGCTAATAGAGTGAGGTACTGATCGAGAATCTGTTTGGAGATGTTGTAACCAGCCGGAAGCGACCGAAATATCTTTAAAAAACAAACAAATCAGAAGTCCAGTGTTGTAGATATCCTGTGACTTCTTACAGACTTTAAACTATTACTGAACATAACCAGAGAGCAGGTGACCTACAAGAGGTTCTTTACAGAACAATGTATTTTAATGAATAGTGCTGTTTCCATTTATAACCTTCATAACCAACAAAAGTGTATTACACAAACCTGAAATGACTCATGTTAGCTATAGAGGGGGTATTTGTCTTCCCCTTGAAGGATTCTCATCTTGCCTGGCCTAGACACATTTCAGACTGTCCCCTTCCCTAACCAATTCATTTGTTCTTGTTGCGGATGGCTCCTGACCTGATGCAAGTTCTGATATAAACTCTGACCCATCTCTCCATAATTATTTCTTAATATTGATATAGAACCTCTGTATTGCACTCTGTCACAGTTATAGTTATGGTTTTAAAGTCTCTTTTTATTTGATCTATACATTTTATTTACTTTTTACAGCTTTATTTTCTAAACCTACACACACACACACATATATATACACACAGTATTTAAAAAACAGTGTGCATAAATATACAACCATTAATCTATAATACCATTATTCTAGAACAAGTAGTATAATAAATCCTATGAAAACCATTGTAAAGCGTGGAGTATATTTAGCCTGGAAAAAATTAAAGGGAGATGGGACGGGACGACAACATGATACCAGCCTTGAAATATCTGAAGGGCTGTCATGTTGGTGGTGGAGCAGGCTAGCTCTTTGATACTCCAAAGGGAAAAACGAGAAATCAAGAGCCGGGAACTGAAGGAAAGCAGATTTTGACAAAACCTCCTAATAGTAAGAGCTATTAAGCAAGAGAACAGCCTTTCTTGGGAGGCACAGGCTCTGTGCTGCTGAGTTGTTGTTTTTAAGCGGAAGCTGGGCAGCCATCTGCCTGGTGTGCAGTTGCTGGAAGATCCCATCACTGAGTAGAGGGTTAGGCTAGATTACCTCCCCAAGGTCATCTTCCAGCTCTAAGATTACATAAAATGAAGAAAGAAATACCCAACAACTCACAAAAGCTCTCTCCTGCTCTCTCTTAATGTTTTGTGGGGCATAATCTGTTGCTCTTTTGGCAGGAAAATGAATGCATTATATCCTTTTGAGATGTTAAGATTCAGTACAATTTGTATTGTATTTGCGCTGATATGTTTGTATTTGCATTTGTAATTTTTATGAGCTGTCATGGGGGCCTTTTTTTGGCTGAAAGATGGCATATAAATAAATAACAATATCACATACCGAGGCAAGCCATGTAAAAATGAGCTATCCCCTCTCTAGTAGCTACTCTGACCTGGGGAAAGGACAGCAATGAAATCTTGACTGAACCCCCCAGTCATGGCAGGCATGAGCCACTCTATTAGAGGGGTTTATTACGGGGGGTCAGTGACCTCTTTAGGCCAAGGGCTGCCTTGCCTCTTGTGCCATCCTTCCAGGAACTGCACACCAATGGTGGGAGGGACCCAAATGAAAGTGGGTGTGGCAAAAAGGGGTCAAGGTCAGAGCTGGGAGAAGGCAGGGCCACCCCACAAGTACACAGAGCACACATGCCCACACACTCCACACATACACTGAACACGCACCTTACACACATGCTTGCATACACATCTGCCAACAAGTCCCAAGTAGCTGCTCACCTCGTTGGAAGACAGGGGCATGGTGTACGGCGCGTTGGAAGAGGTCGTGACTTCGCTCATTCGCAGCATCGTCCGCACAATTTCACTACTGGTCTGTCGGAAAGGGAAGGAGACAGAGGCAAAACTCTTAGGGAAGTTCTTGTTTTGTGCATGGACTGTAAAACGTAGGTGGGAACTTGCATGATTAAAAAGCCCTGCCATACCAAAATCAAGTAATAAATCCCTGTACGTAGAAAACCAGTATGCCAAGGAAAAGAGAAAAGCTAAAACTCTTCTTTGATAAACTAAAAACTGGCCAGGGGAGGAAATGCCAAAGCAGAGGAAACAGCCTTCAGTAAGAACGTAAGGACTTACAGTATGACAAGCCTGCTGGATGAGCCCAATGGCCCTTCCAGTCCAGCATGCTGTTCTCATGGTGGCCACCCAGATGCCTACATGAGAAATCCACAAGCAGGACCTGAGCACAAGAGCTCTCTCCCCTACTGTGGTTTCCAGCAATGGGTATTCAGAAGTATTACTGCCTCTGAGTATTGAGGCAGAGAATAACCATCATGGCTAGTTGCCATTGATAGCCCTTTCCGCCATGAATTTTTCTAATCCTCTTTTAAAGCAATCCAATGGCCATGACTGCCTCCTGTGCGGGCAAGTTCTAAAGCAGGGGTCCTCAAACCTTTTCAGCAGGGGGCCGGTCCACTGTCCCTCAGACCTTGTGGGGGGCCGGACTATATTTTTTGTGGGGAAATGAACGAGGAACGATGAGTGGTGCATGAAAGGGCTCCAGAGAGGGGCTGTTTTAAATGGCGGCCGCTCAAGAGGGCTCCTGTGTCTTGCAAGTGGCAGGGGTTGGCGGCACGATGAGCAGTGCGCAAAAAAGGACTTCCGGTCGGCGCCAGCGCTTAATGGCGGCTCTCTCCCCGATCTCCGGAGAGAGGGCTGCTTCACGAGTTCGGGTCTGACCGCTACGGCGAAGCGGGGACCCCTAAAATCACAGGCGCGGAAGCCTGTGAACAAGGAGACTCGGTGGGCACCTTTTGCGCCCCTTACTGCAAAAGAGCCTTTTTAAAGGCTCCGGAGGAGCATCGGGGGATCGTGCGGTGCTGAGAGTCGCTACCCAGCCCGTGAAGTGAAGCCGCGTCGCTATAAGCGGAGAGTGCCGATTCCTTCCTGAAATCTGGACTGAAATTGAAATACCCGTAAGTAGGATTGGGAAACCTACTGGGATTATAAAAAACGTTTGAAATTTGGCTGAAAACGGGGATGGTAAATAAAGGAAGTCTGCCTCCCCCGGTTTGCATGGCTTTTAAAGCAACGGAACTGGAAAGCTGCAATTGAAGGAAAAGTAACTTTGAACTTTAGAATTATTTAACTTTGGCATTGAACTCTAACTACCCCTCCAGCAAGCAGGAGCAGGGGGGGAAGAAAAGGAAACTTGGCTTAACCTGCGTGAGAGGAAATTTAAGTGATTAATTCCTGCTGTCTCTGACTCTGGGAACAGACTGCCTGGGTGAAGCGCTTTGACAGGAACTGTCTGACAAAACCTGCTGCAAAGCGGAGAGTTCAAATAGATACAATTTTTGGGACTTTACAGAAATATTACTGTTGCAATTGGAAGACTGAAAGTTTCTAAAAGACTGAAAGTTTCTTAAAAAAAACCTCTCTCCAAGAGGGTTTTTGGTTTCTTTGTTTCTTCTGCTTATTGGACACAATGTATTGCTCCCTCTAGAGGGCTGAAAGATTACAGTTGTAACATAGACTGTCAAATAAAAACAAGTCACTGGATTTTGCTACTTAAGAGCTGTTCCTGTGGGAACGACCATGGGACATGAGTGGTTCCGCAGAAGACATAACAACAAGATCTAAGGCTAAAGCTGCACAAAAGAAAAGAGGCTCAATATCAGGCTTACTGCCAACAGGCACAGCTGGACAGAAGAAAGGAATAAACGTATTCATGGATTCAGTGACTCAAGCATTACTTAAAATAAATGAATCTTTAGAAAATTTGACTAAGCAGAGCACGGAGAATACCAAACAACTGACAGAACTTACAACAAAATTGGACTTAAATACCAAAAGCATTACATCTAATACAGAAACCATAAACAAATTGGTTCAAGAAAACGCCACAATTCGAAAAATTGCAGAAGAAGCTAAAATTACTGCAGAAACTACACAGGAAAGTCTAATACCAGTCTGTAAGAAGTTGGACCAGCATGAGGCGGCCTTGTCTTTGTGGGAGATGCAGAGGAAAGAGAAGAATTTGAGACTTAGGTTGGTCCCTGAAAGTGAAGGGGACAACCTAGTGGACTTTCTCACAAAAGAATTGTCAGAATTTTGGCAGGTAAACTCAGAGGAAGAAGATTTTAAGATAACAACCGCCTTCAGATTGGGCAGAAGGCAAGGCAGGAAGACCCCAAGGGATTGTCTGATAACTCTGAGATCTAAAGAGGAAAGAGATAAAATTTTAAATTTACATTACCAGAGAACCCTTCAGATTGGAAATGCTTCTGTTCAAATTTATAAGGACATCCCAAAATATATTCTGGAGGTAAGAACTTATTTTAAGAATCTGGTTGACCTGTTGAAGAAGAGTAACATACCTTTTAGGTGGGAATTTCCACAAGGTTTGTCTTTTAACTTCAAAGGAAAGAAAGTCAAAATAAGAACAGTGCAAGATAACAATTCCTAGACAGAAACGAGGAGGACCTTGTGAAAGGAGTGCTAGACTCGACCTCTGACACAGACCTTGGAAACTTGACATTTGGACTGAAGTCACCAATGGAAGAAGAACAGCTGCAGGGAGCAGCTGGAGGTAACTAACTAATAATGTCTCTGCAATTTTTAACTTGGAACTGTAATGGACTCAACCTTCCCAGAAAAAGGCGTGAGGTCTTTCATATCTTGAAAAGAGAACAATTGGATTTGATATGTCTACAAGAAACCCACGTAACAAGGGCACACAGAAGACTACTTATAAATAAAAGATTAGGACAGGAATTTATTTCATCAGACAAAGTTAAGAAAAGAGGAGTGGTGATTTATGCAAAGGAAAAATTGGCCCCAAAATTGATCTTTAAAGATGAATATGGAAGAATTCTGGCAATTGAGATACAAATCCAAGGAGAAAAACTCCTGATAGTGGGCATCTATGCACCAAATGAAGGGAAGGCAGAATTTTACAAGAAATTGCATGAGACATTAACGGATTATTTGGATTATAAGGTGATCTTATTAGGAGATATGAATGGCGTGGTCTCTACAAATATGGATAAAGCACAAAGACAGGTGGTCTCTAAGGACGGGAGACTACCTAAGACCTTTTTTGAAATGACTGAAAACATAGACCTGATTGATATCTGGAGAACAAGAAACCCTCTTGAGAGAGAGAGGGAACATTCTTTTCAGAGGCACAAATGACATGGACAAGAATAGATCAAATATGGATTACTAGTGGAATGGCTCCAAGGATAAAAAAGGTGGAAATCTGCCCAAAGACATGCTCCGACCATAACGCAGTGAAGATGGAAATGAAACTAACAACAGCTGGATCCTTCAGATGGAGAATGAATGACACCCTATTCAGAGAGGTGGAGATTTACAAAAAGGCCCAAAAAACCTTGAAGGACTACTTTGAGATAAATCTGAGGACAGAGGTTGAGAAAAGAGTGATTTGGGACGCAAGCAAGGCCGTGATGCGAGGTTTTCTGATACAACAGAACTCTTTAAAGAGAAAGAAACAAAATGAAAGGAAGGATAAGATTCTGGAAAAAATAAAAGAAGGAGAAAAGAAACTGAGGTCTAAACCAAAGTCTCATGAAATTCTGAGAGAAATTAAGTTCTATCAAATGCAATATATGGAATTGATGAACCAGGAGATAGAATGGAAAATTAAGCAAATGAGACAGAGGACATTTGAATCAGCGGACAAATGTGGGAAACTACTAGCATGGCAATTGAAGAAGAGACAGAAATTAAATACAGTCACAAGTTTGGAGGTGGACGGAAAGAACATCTTTAAACCAAATGAGATTAGCAACTGCTTTCAGAGTTATTTCAGGAGATTATATGCACAAGGGCCGGAAAACAAAGGAGGCATAGAAGATTTTCTTAAGAAATATGGATTACAAAAAAATTCGCAACAAAGCATGTTGATTTTAAATGAGAAAATAACAGATCAAGAAGTGGAGGGTGCCATTCAAAACATGCAACTAGGGAAATCTCCAGGACCAGATGGACTAACCTCCAGATATTATAAAGCATTGAAAGAATGGTTAATACAGCCGCTTAAGGAGGTTTGTAATGAAATATTAGAGGGGGAAAAGGCACCTGAATCGTGGAAAGAAGCTTTCATCACACTTATACCAAAGACTGAAACTGAAAAAAAAACCAGATCAAGAACTACCGCCCTATATCATTACTTTATGTGGATTACAAAATATTTGCTGACATTTTAGCAAAAAGACTGAAGAGGGTGTTAATGGAGGAGATTCATAAGGACCAGGCAGGCTTTCTCCCAGGAAGACACTTATCAGATAATGTAAGGAACATAATTGACATTATGGAACTGCTAACTGTAAATATTAATACGAAGGCAGTCCTAATCTTTGTGGACGCGGAGAAAGCCTTTGATAATATCTCTTGGAAGTTCATGAAGAAGAATCTCCATGGGATGGGGGTAGGTCAAAGGTTTGAAAATGGTATAAGTGCAATATATTCTGAACAAAAGGCTAAGCTAATTGTAAATAACGTGGTTACTGATGAACTTTCCATAGAAAAAGGGACACGGCAGGGGTGCCCGATATCCCCATTACTTTTTATATCAGTCCTGGAGGTTTTGTTGAACATGATTAGGGGGGACCAGCTGGTAAAAGGAGTTCAGGTCGGAGCTAAACACTATAAATTGAAGGCATTTGCAGATGACTTGGTATTGACTTTACAAGAGCCAGATACTAGTACAAAAAGAGTTTTAGAGTTAATTCAATTCTTTGGTCAGGTGGCAGGATTCAAGTTGAACAAACAAAAAACTAAAGTTCTGGAAAAAAACTTAACAAATGTTGAAAGAGAGAGATTCCAAAACGAAACTGGGTTAATGGTGGCAAAGAAAGTAAAATATTTGGGGATTAACATGACATCTAAAAATGTGAATTTATTTAAAGACAATTATGATAAATGTTGGACAGAGGTAAAGAAAGATCTAGAAATATGGTCGAATCTGAAGCTTTCCTTGTTAGGCCGAATTGCAGTGATCAAAATGAATGTATTGCCTAGAATGTTATTTTTGTTTCAGACATTACAAATTGTGGATAAACTAGATTGTTTCAAGAAGTGGCAGAAAGATATATCTAAATTTATCTGGCAGGGCAAAAAGCCCAGAATAAAATTTAAGATACTTACTGATGCAAAAGAAAGAGGGGGTTTTGCCCTGCCGGATTTGAGACTGTACTATGAATCGGCAGCTTTCTGCTGGTTGAAAGAGTGGCTACTTCTTGAGAATGCAGATATTCTGGACTTGGAAGGATTTGATAATAGGTTTGGCTGGCATGCATATTTATGGTATGACAAGGTTAAAGTTCACAAGGGTTTTAAAAACCATATTGTTAGGAAAGCATTATATAATGTTTGAATTCGATACAAGGATTTGTTGGAAAATAAAACTCCTAGGTGGTTATCACCTATGGAGGCTAAGGAGGTGAAGAAACTTAACATGGAATCCAAATGGCCAAAATATTCTGAAATTTTAGAACAAGAAAGCGGTGAGTTTAAACTACAGAGTTTTGAGAAATTAAAGCCCAAGGTACGAGATTGGCTTCATTACTACCAAATAATGGAAACATTTAAACAAGACAGGAAAATTGGCTTCCAGGTGGAGAAATCGAAATTGGAAACAGAATTGTTAGAACCCAATACTAAGAATGTATCAAGAATGTATAATCTGTTGCTGAAGTGGAATACAATAGATGAGACAGTTAAATCAGCCATGATTAAATGGGCACAGGACATTGGTCATGACATTATGTTTGCTGACTGGGAACAGTTATGGACCACCGGTATCAAATTCACGGCAAGCAATGCCTTAAGAGAAAATATTATGAAAATGATTTATAGGTGGTACATGACCCCAGTCAAGCTTGCGAAGATTTATCATCTGCCCAATAATAAATGCTGGAAATGTAATGAGACTGAAGGTACCTTCTTTCACCTTTGGTGGACCTGCCCAAAGATTAAAGCCTTTTGGGAAATGATCTATAATGAAATTAAGAAGGTACTCAAATGTACCTTTCACAAGAAACCAGAGGCATTTCTCTTGGGCATGGTCGGCCAATTGGTGTCAAGGAAGGATAGGACTTTTTTTATGTACGCCACTACAGCAGCAAGGATCCTTCTAGCAAAGTATTGGAAGACACAAGAACTCCCCACACTGGAAGAATGGCAGACGAAAGTGATTTGACTTTATGGGATTGGCAGAAATGACTGGCAGAATCCGTGACCAAGAGAAAGAGACGGTGGAGGAAGACTGGAAGAAGTTCAAAGCTTATCTTAAGAACTGTTACAATATTGATGAGTGCTAAAATGTCAAGGGAAAGGAAGATACAGAATTGCAGCGGAAATTGTTTGTTGAAATAAGATGAAATTGAGAAAGATAATAAGTTTTAATTAATTGGAGTAAAGGGTTGCTGAAAAATTGTAAAATATGGATGCAAAAAGGGTGAGGTATGGGGAAGTCCGAGAAAGAAGGCTTATGAAAATGAGGTTATGAAATTATATCTGTGTGTTTGTTTTTGTTTGTTGATGTGTGTATGTTGTTTTGTCTTAAAATTGGAAAAATAATAAAAATTATATATATATATATATAAAAAAAAAGATGAGCAGTGCGCAAAAAGGCTCCGGAGAGGGGCTGGCACCAACAAAGCCCAGCCCCCTTCCTCCTCTAGGCAGGGCGAGGAGAAGCAGTGTGAGGGAGAGGGAAAGAACGTGCACAATGGCGATCCACACGGCGATTCCCGGACCATCCGCAGGCTGGATTTAGAAGACAATTGGGCCTGATCTGGCCTGCGGGCCTTAGTTTGCTGACCCATGTTATACAATTTAACTAAGTGCCACATTAAGAAGTGTTTTCTTTTTTTTCTGCCCTGAAACTTCCAACATTCAGCTTCACTGGATGCCCACAAGTTCTGGTTTTATGCAAGCGGGAGTATAACTTTTCTCTGTCCACTTTCTCCATGCCATGCATAATTTTATAAACTTCTATTGTGTCTCCTTTTACTCGCCTGTTCTCTAAATAAGAAAGTCTCCAATGCTACAACCTTTCTTCATAGAAGGGTCACTCTATCCCCTTCATTGTTTTGGCTGCCCGTTTCTGAAACTTTTCCATCTCTAGAATATCCTTTCTGAGGTGGGGCAACCAGAACTGTACACAGTATCCCAAATGTGGCCACACCACATATTAGTCTAATGACATAGACCCCCCCCACAAGAAGGAAAGCAACACACCTGGTCCATTCTGTTGGCCACAGCACTGACAATGGCTTGATCTCGGAAGTGCTGGTGGAAACGGTCAATGTTGACTTGCCAGTAGATTCCATCATCTGATGGAGACTGAGAAGTGTTGATTGGGAGAAAGAGGGAAGCGGAGTGTTATCCTATGTATCAATTGCACAACTGGGGGGGGGGGGCTACTTGTACCCCCAGCACACTCCAACCAAAATTCTGTCACCACAAACACTAAATCCTGCAACCTGCATATATTATGCTAATAGAGCAAGTGTGCAGAAACTTCATTTGCATGATTTATTTTGCTTTAAAAACAAGTAAATCCATAATTCCTTTCGCTTCTATTAAATAAGTCATTGGGAGGGAAAAATCATGTTGGCTGCTTCCTCTGTGGCTTCAGGAGACGAAGCCCACATGCCATTGAGCTGATCTGCACAGCTATAATGACCAGCAAGACAAGACTTGGGGTGGGGGCGGGGAGAGATAAATAAATAAATGAAATAACCAAGACAACTGCAGAACACTTTTGGTGCTAGAGGTAATAAAACCAAGGGTTGAGACCAATGATAGTCCTACTTGGAGTAGATACATTAATGAACATGAGTAACTTAGGTCCATTATTCTCAATAGGTCTATTCTGAGTTGAACTTACGCTGATCACAACCTCAAATGATGTTACAGTTCCTCTTAATTTACATGGGACACACCCTGCCACGAAATCAAGCCTTATCGTGCCCTAAATGTGGGTAGGATCTATCCTCCAACTCCTGCCAAGGCACCACAGGTCCACTCCCCTGTTCTGCCTCACAATATATCAAGACTGCTTACCTCCTCCAAACCCATCATTTAGATATTACAGTCAGTAGAGCACGAGGCTCTTAATCTCTGGGTCGTGGGCTTGAGCCCCATGTTTGGCCAAAGATTCCTACATTGCAAGGAGTTGGACTAGGTGACCCTCGTGGTCCTTTCCAACTCTACAATTCTATGATGCTATGATTAAAACCAATGGGAGATTTGCTCTTCCTTTCAAGGTGATGGAGAAAGCTAAACTTCCAGTACCCATTCATGAAGGGATGCACTACCCAGCTCAGCGGCCTCTTTACCTCATTGCTGTCTGCCTCCTGCTTTTGTCGTTTCGCTTTGCGTTCTCCATTGTCTTGGCCGTTGTCAGAGTGCCTCCTCTTCCCCTTCCCTGATGGCCAAAAGAAAGGTCTGCACTTTGAGTAGCAATAAGGATGCAGTCTGCCAAAGCCCACCTTTTTATAGCTGCTCAGCCCTCTTCTTCCATCAATGATCATGCTTTGTAAGCATGATACGCCATCTGTTTCTCTCAGGGCAAATCCACAGATGTTTTCATATGATTTAACAATCAAACCACTATCATTGGGAACCCAAGAATTGTGGTTTGAAGGGGTGTGAGGAGAGAAAAGCAAGGACAAACACTTTTCAGCATCACAAGCTACAACTCCCAAGGGTTTCTTTTTGGGTGGCGGTGGCAAGGGGATGAGTTAAGATGGCATAAAACCAACTGCAGACAGGACCACCATTTCCTTTCTCTCCTGAAACCACCTGAAATGAGCTTTGCTGAGCCCAGACATCTTTGCTGTTTAGGAAAATAGCTTTGAGACATTGCTTACCAGTCACCAGCCAATGCTGCACATCTTCTATGACAATGCGGTTTTACAAGGATTAACGAAATGATCATGGGGCCTCTGACTTGTTTCCTCACCTATGAGATTCAGTTTTGGAACCACATACATATCCTTCTCGTTAAGCTGCAATGTGGGCACAGGAGGCGGTGGGCCATCAGAAGGCTCTGGACCTTCAGGGACTGATGGGCATCTCTGAACAAAGTGGGTGTCTGCCAGGCGTACAAACGTGCTCGAGACTTCGCTGTACTCCATTGTTTTACCATCTGAAGAAAAGGAAACAAACCCTCAACTCAGACCTGAGTTCCAGGCTCCACCCAAAAGTGCTTTTCCAGGGCTGAGCCCCACCTTAAATTCAGCTCACCTTCCATTGTTTCTGTCAGCCGGTCAGCCACTTTCTTCACTGTGGCGCTCATGGACATCTTGCCATTGAGCAGCAGCTCCTCCACGATCAGCTCACCCGTGTCACTATAAAGGGTCTTGGCAGTGTAAATATAGCGGGGGTAGCGGAGGATCCGCAGCACTCGGCTGCACTGGGCTTCATACTCCACCAGGCCTCGCTTCTGCAGCTCATACGTCACCAAGTTGTGCTGGATCAGGACACAGAGTGCCTTCCGAACCTGTGCAGGTGGGAGAAAAGCACGGTGTATATATGGAGATCTGCAGACTCTACCCAACCCCAGTCCAGAGCACAGCATTCAATTTTGAGCAAAACAGTGTGAGAAGGATTCAAAGAGTCAGAATGTACCTTATGGATCATCCAGAGCAATCCTTTGCCAGGAACAGCAGTATTTATAATGAACCCCTTCACCCACTTACAACACCCCTGTGAGGTGGAAGAAGTTAACAGGCTTTAAGTTATACAGGGACCTTCATGACCAAGCAGGGATTTGAACCTGGGTCTCCCTGACTTAAGGCCAAAACTCTATGGTTCTCCAGTGCAAAGCCATTATTCATGTAACAGCCTTTCTTCTGCATCAGTGCCATCTACCACTACGCATACCTGGTCAAGTGACATCCCAGTGTCATGAGCTATCATCCGTAATGGCTGGCTACCCATGCGAATGAGGTGCGTCCCAATCTTTTCTACGATCTCTCCAAAATGTTCAGAGAGCAAGAGGGAAGAGAGCTTGATTTCTGCCTGGGTCATCTTGCAGCAATATTATAACTGTCTGGTCCTCTGTAAGACAAGAGTGTATCCACACAAGTCAGCCCAAGCACAAATGATTGCTCAGTGGGTTTGGAGACTGGAAAGAGCTCATAAAATCCCAATTTTAACTGCCACCATATGTCAGTCAGTGTACTTGAAGAGAGTGTGCCTTAAACTTTTGGACATTTTACTGTGGTCATATGGCTAGAGATGTGAAGGCAAGGATAAGATGAACAAAAGAATCCCCCCAGTCTCTGCATGGGGTATTCACATTTTTACAGCTAATCCACCGTGAGAGTCAATATACACATTCAGCAGATTCAAGTATTAATGCTTTTACTGAACTGTGTTGGAGGTAGGAAGTGGAGACCGCACGCCTGAACACCTCTTGTAGAAAATAAATCCCCTGCTCCGTTTAATCTTTTACTGTGCAAGTCTGTAAACCTCATTAACACATCCGCGCAATGGTTTTTTTTTTTTAATGCACCCCACACAAAACACCACACGTGGTGTTTTTACAGAATACTGTAGCAATGGGCGTCCGTGCTGAGAAGCTTACGATTGTGAATTTGACACAAGAGGAAAGGGAACGAGATCAAGGCGAGGGTTAAAGAAGGGGGAAATGCACATCCGGTTAAGTTTCACATTCTTGAAGTTACCTGGTCTACCGTATAATAATAACAACAAGGCTTGTTCTTCCATATGCTTGGCCATTGCCTGATGAACCCAGGAGACCCCAGCTGACCCCCTATATCGACCCCGCCGCCTTGGACCAGAAAGACGACCAAGTCCAGCCGCTCCCTCCCTTGATGAACCCAGGAGTCCTGGCTCCCAGCTCTCCTCCTCCCTACGTGGTCCCCACCGACTCAACACCCCCGTGGCTGCGGATCCAAGAGTCCTCCCTCCCCTCTACTTACCCGAATGGACTCTCTTTACACCCGAGCCCGTAACCTTCGGGTCAGAGGGCGGCCCGTTTTCCCTACTCGACTAGGCCTCTGCCTTCCTTTCCGTTGCGGCAACCATGGCAACCACGCTCCGCCGGACCCTTCGCTATGCCCGGGGAACCACATCCGGTACCCAGCAGTCCTGACGCCCCGCCCCCTTTTAAAAAAAAGCTTCTCCTAGGTTTCCGCTGCTAAGGCTTGGGAGGAGAAGGAGAAAGAGGGAAGTGAAGTGTGGCGGCTAGAGCGTCCCCTCGGCGTTCCACAGCGTTCCGCTCTAGGCCTCGAGTCCTCCGTGTGGTCTGTGGCGGCGGAGCGTTGCTGGTTCAGGAGGACTGACGGCAGCGGCGACGACGACGACGGCGGCGGAGGGGGAGGGGAAGCAAAATGGCGGAGGCGTCGGCGGCTGCGGCGGCCGCCGTCTCCCAGCACCGCTTTTTCTGCCACAGCTGCAAGGGGGAAGTCAGCCCCAAACTGCCGGTAAGGGAGAGGCCGGGGCGGGTCTGTCTGAATATGCGCCCCCTTCCCTGTCTTCGAAATAACCACAAGCGGGCGGGGTGGGGGGAGGGGAGAGGGAGAGAGTTAGGTTAATTCGGGAGGGGGCCCAGGACTCCAGGGTCCGTTCTTGGGACGGGGTGGGGAGGTGACGTTGCTGAGGCCAGGATTCCTGGGTTCATCCTTTGAAAAGGGGGGGGGCGGAGATTGAGGCCAGGACTCCTGAGTCCATCTTTTGAAGGGGGAGGGGGAAGGGATTTGAGGCCAGGACTTGTTGCTTCGTCTTTCTGACTGGAGGGGTGTCTGGGCTCTTTGGGTCCTTTTCTTAGACTGATTGTGGAGCCTAAGGAGTTAACAACGTGATCCTGTACCTTGTCATCTCAGGCCTAACCCTCATTGAATTCAACGAGACTAGACTCTGGGGGTCATGTTTATTCGATTTGCAGCATCTACGTAGTATGGTGGTTTTGTTTTTGTTTTTGTTTTTCTGAACTGAGTCTCAGTGTTCTCCTGCCACAATATGAAAGGGCAGGGATCTGATTGGAAGGGTGGGGGCGGGGAAAGGAGAGAGAAGGCCCCCGTCCTACTTCCATTCACCACCAGTAATAGGAATGGTAAGGGATTTTAGGTTTTGAACCCCATGTGCAACGTGAATCCAATGAAGTGGGTGGTGGGGTTCAGGCAGACCACAAGGTCCTATTATCCTTTGCTCTCAAATGTATTGTATGTGGGTGGTAGTGGTGGTAATAGATTTGTTATTGTTGCTACTACTATGAAAGAGAGTTGGCTCCTATTCCTTACCACCTTGACCAACACCAAGGTCTGGAGGAGGCAAAAGTGTATCTGGGGAACTTGTGCCCTGTGCTGAGGGTAGAGAGCAGAGGGAAATCAGGGCACAGATGACGCTCAACTGTTAAGCCAAAATCACATATAGGCAAAATACTTTGGGTTCAATGGTGGGTTCCTGGATGCCCACCGCCTTTTCACCTCCTTTTTATTTATTTATTTTAAAACTGCTGAGCGTGTAAAGCTGAAGTGGCAGGTTACCTGCATTATGTTGCCCATATACAGAGTTCTGAGGCTGAAAGTATGGGTGGAGGCTGCAAGGAGTTGTAGGGTTTGCTCATACCTGCACATCCCTTTCCCCCTTTCAGTGATCAGTTACACGACAGTGCCAACCAGGGAATGGGGTCATTTTTCCTCCTGCCTCCAATTTTATTTTCCTTTCTAAAAGAGTCATTGGGAAGTGCAACAGGAATGGTGGGTGAAACAAGGTGGGGAAAATCTGGAGTTCTCCTGTGTCTATGAAGTGGGAGGCTGATGGAGAATGGTACGGGGCCATGGGTCCACCCACTGGAGCCAAGAGACAGAAGGGACCAATGTCACGGTTTTGACTCCAATTTAGGAAAGAACAGATAGTCATGGAAGCAAATGCAATTGCATTCCATCATCTTCTCAGTCCTCTTCAAAAGACAGGTACTATCTTGTCGGGAGCGGAATGAGGGAAAGGGACAGAAAAGTGGAACTATCACTCTTCCTCTAGGGAAGAATGAGAAGAGAAAGCAAAACAGAATATTTTTTATCTTGTCCCATCACAAGGGCAAGAGGTAGGCAGGGTTGGAAAGTCCCAGGCACCTGGTTACACAGAGACCTAAAAAGTAGTGCCAGCACTTGGGCATTTTAAATTGGTTCCCCCTCTTCTGGGAAGGCAAATGCCTTTAAAAAAAAAAGTAAATGCAAAAAAAAGGTCTACATCAAATTTAAAACCATTCTCTGATGAAGTCTTAGCTGTTCAGTTACAATATGCTCACTCACAATATGTTTGATGAGTGAATTTCTTAGTGTGGTTCTTGTATCTAGCCAAGCTCTCAATCAGAATTGATGTTGTTCACTGATTTGATTTCCTGTGGTGATTGATAATTGCATGTAGGCAACCAGGCAATTCTCTATTCTTCCTTCTGGCCTGAAAAGGCTACTGATGCTCAAAGGTTAGATGGAAGGTGAAGAGTGCCTAGTGTGCAGCTGTGTTTAATCCAGAACTGGAGCCTGATCATTGTCTGCCTTCAAGCAAAAGTAACACCCCTTTATGCTACTTTCAGAATGTAGCTGGGTCTTAACCAATATGTGGCTGCCTCCTTATGCAAGGTGAAGGACAGCTGCTGTTAGCAGTGGAGTCATTCCATTAACGCAGGATATCCATAGCTGTGTTGCAGGTTATCTATAGCTGTGTCCTGGCTTCTGGGAGCGTGGTGGAGAGACAGCATGTGGGGTGTTCCTGTGAGCTTCTGTCTGCAGAATTGAGAGGCCAGCGCTTTGCTTTCCCAGTTGGCATGGTATGGAGGAGGAGGTGTCTAAACTCCTGTCTTGCAGGAAGATATTTAAAAGGTTGGCTTCAGTTCGGTAGAGCACAAACTTGTTTGGTTGTTTATTTGAAACATTTCTATGCCACATATGAAAAGAAATTTAATTGTGTTTTCCAAAAGTGAAATAATATTTAAACAATTTAAAATGGAGAAATTGGTATCACAGAGAACGGGGTAGAAGAGTACAGTGCTCCTGGGCAAGGAAAGCTCCCCAAACAATTAAGTGTCTTCTGAAGGGTATTCCAGAGGGTAGTCGGCACCATGGAAAAAACCTGCTTCTCTACTGCCTCCAGATAACACTTTGCAGGTCATGGCATTCTCATAAGGCCTTCTCTGATTATCTACCAAGCCTGTATAGAGGAATGAAGGCATTTTAGCACCAGAGACTCTGTGAAATGTACTGCATCACTGATGCATGCTGTGGGACCATGTTACAGAGACCCGTCTGTTTTGGATGCTTCCTTGGCTGCTGGACTCAATAAGCCTTGGGTTTCTGCCAGCTGCCTTTGACTGTAAAAACACGATCATGTCTGGTACCCTAAAGTATGCTGTCAGTGGACTGTGTTTGCCTTCATGGATCATGAGTTGTGCATACATGTTCTAAAAATAATGGCTGTCAATAGGTTCTCCCCCAAGCCTCCGCAATGCAAATTGGCAGAATGCAAGATTTTTATGTGGGTGTTTGATGCAGATGAATATGACCCTCCTTTCTGGAAGGATTTTAAACTGGGGGAGTTGCACTTCTTGGCAACCATTCTTAATAATTTCCTCCCTTGCACTGACAGGCCTGTCTGGCGGAATCCCTACAACTTCCACTGCAGGGGATGTAAATGTGTGGTGCCTTGTCGTTCAACCCCCAATTGTGCCATCTGCAAAATGGAAACGGTGCCCAGAGTTGGAAAAATCCCAAAAGCTTTGTTGCCCACATATTTGCTTCTGGAAGCTGCTACCCACCCACCACATCCCAAGCATGATTGGATCCTGAAAGTTTGTTGACAGCACCTACCACCATTGGCTGATAAACTCTTGGAACGTAGAATCTCTCCTTCCACCCCTCGCAATGCCTGCCTGTCTCGTTAGTAGGGAACTTTGTAAATTTGCACATAGGTCCATTTCTAATATGTTAAAGAAGGTGCTAGCCAGGCTTGACAAAACCCAGGCCACCTGTCCTTCCAGAAAATTTCCACACTCTACCTCTCAGAAAGTGGGTACACCTTTGGAGGGTCAGGCAACCAGTAACATGATTTGGGCTCCAAAACGGTGGTTGTTTGTGGCCTGGATCTGGAATGCTTTTTCAGGCCTGTGTTATGGTTAGGAAGATGCCAGTTCAGCAATCCCGGCAGCAACACCTGCCCTTCTGCCTTTGCTCTCACTGGTCTTTTGAAACCTGAGAAATGGTGCCCATGTCTCTGGGGAATTCTCATAAAGACAGTCCCTCTCTATTTCCAGGAGGAATTGTTTGTTTTCTGAAATTATGTTAGTCTGCTGGGATCATGCATCTGCTTTTTTCCGGCCCTCTGCACCATCAAGGACAAAGAGGCTCAAGGACTTCTTTTCAAAACCAAGTGTACGTGGCACCTCGGTCCTCTTGCTCTTGTTGCAGATATCGGCGCCAACGGGTTCTTAATCTGTAAGCAAGGAATCGGCTCTGAGAGAGGCTTTCTGACTGTGTTTCTGATGGTGCTTTCAGAGATGGCAGAGCTTTTGCTTTCTAGACCCTTGCGTCTTGACTGCCTTGCTTGCCTAGGAGCGCTCTCACTCTCCCTCCCACCTCCCCGATTTATGCTTGTCTCCCTTTTCTGCTGCTGACTTCGGCAGTTTCGCTGGGCTGTGTTTCAGCTGCCCTTTTGTTTCAGTGAAAAAATGCTGTCCCAAACCCCCTCATGCCTTGTGCTTTCCATAGCTGCAGTTCAGGATTTCCTGGTGTCATTAATGCCTTTTTTTAATAGTGCAAGAATCTAAGCTGGGCTAATCTCTGCAACACAAGCCTTAAATTGTTCTACTGGAAGGCATAACCTGAACATCTCAAAAGTTACTACTTGCATATAAATATATGCAAACTTGTATACAGGTCACATAATGTGAGTGAGCTTGGTGGAACTTCCTTTTTTCGTGAGAGCCATGCAGTTTACTTTAGTTATTATCAACAAAGGTCTGCACTTCTTATAGTTCTTTGGAGCTTCCCATAATACTGCACCACCCCCTGTGAGTCGTGTTTTGCATCCAAGGCTTGGATGAGAAATTACCAAGAAAGCTTCAGATTACTTTATTTTTTACAGTGCCCACTTGGGCTTCTTCCTCCCAAGCTCAAGCCCTTCTTTCGCTCTTTAAATGGAAAATTGTGAACAGTAAACCTGAAGCTGGAGTTGAAACCTGAAAACAGAGCGTTTAGAAGTGGCTCTCAGACTGGCATGAAGAAGGAAGAACTACCTTGCATTCAGAGCTCTCCTCTTGACAGTAGTCTTCCGAGCCTCAAGGGCAATTCGCTCAGTATATTTGGACAAATTCCCTCTTGACCTCAGTTCCCGTCTCTGTGAAATGGGGACATGAAAGACCTACTTCCCAAGGTGTGCTGAATGTGGGGGGTTGAACACGAGAATAACTTTCTGGACTAAATGAGAGCGAGGCCCGTGGCCACCTATTGGATCAACAACAGAGGCAATATTTGAAGTAGGCCATCTTTGCAGACAATCTCACACAGGCTGAGACAGAGTAGACCCAGGGCACCATGAACTAACAAGGTCTCCTGCATAGAGCCCTTGGAAATCAATCAGAGATGCATGCAGGAGAACATCTAGCAGTAATTGATTATGCTTGTCATGGGGCAGGGGAGAGTGGTATGTAGAGAGAGTTGGGTTTTTGGTGGGGGAGGGAACTCTGCCCAGCACCAAATAATTGGGCATCAGTTCATTCCTCATTCCCTTCCCTTGAAAGAGTAATCTGCACAAGCAGTAATTTCTTTTTTTAAGAGAGAAAGCACAGCTGCTGCAGCTGCTTCAGTCCTTCCCGGGCCCTCCCTCTTCACAAAACTGCTGTGAGGTTCTGCTTTTCACTAAGTCATGTTGTTAGACCCACTTGTTCTGTTGCTTTCCTTGTTGGGGGATGGCTGAATGTGGGCTGGTGTGATTATGGAGCTCATGCACCAGGAGGCTGAATAGCTGCATTCTCTAGCTGCTGTTTTGAATCAGGCTGTCTGCTGCAGGTGTGTGCTGCATGCAAAGAAAGGGTGGGGTTTTTTTGGGAGGGGTGCATTTTTAGATGTCTCATTCAAAACAGCACACTGGGGGTGCGGGGAGAACTCTGATACTGGCAACTAAATCAATTGGCTGGAGGGAAAGTAAAATGATGGTAAGCGGGAGCATCTTCCCAGTGAGGAAAAGATAAACAGATTGGTGCTAGCTAGCTTACTTAGGAAAAGGTTTGTATTTCCTGTTTCTCTCTCTCTCTCTCTCTCTCTCTCTCTCTCTCTGGATTGTAAGCCCCTTGGGGCAGGGGCCTGTTTTGGTGCAAAAAGCAGGGGTAGTTAACAGGATACCCCCCAGATGTTGTGGACTGCATAAAAAGAGCCCTGCTGGATCAGGCCAAAGGGGGCCTATCTAGTCCAGCATTCTGTTCTCACCACAGCCAACCATGTCCAGACCCAAACACTTCTCCCTACTGTGATTTCCAGAATCTGGTATTCAGAAGCATTACTGCCTCTGACTGTGGAGTCAGAGTATAATCATTGTGGCTAGTAGCCATTGGAGGTTTTTAGGCAGAGATTGGGTGGCCATCTGTCAGGAGTTCTTTAGCTGCATTACATCAGTTAGACTAGATGACCCTTGGCGTCTCTTCCAACTCTACAGTTCCATGTTTCCAGGTACAAAAAAGGTCTCTGCCTTCAAGAGCATACTGTCACATTTCTTTGTTGTTGTTTCACAGTGTTGATTTGCAACCGTACAGGTAGGAAGAAATGGAAACAGGTAGGAAGAAATGGAAATGGTGAAGGTGCTAAAGAGGTGGCTACAAATGGGATAATGTTTAACTTGTGAGAATCTAACATTGTTGCTTTCACTTTTGCCTGCAAGAGGAAGCTAGGAACTAGAAATATAAATTTCCATTGAAAGCAAATCCCAGAAGGATTAATCTTTTGCGCAAATGCAAAAGCAGTGCTGTGGTATAATTTAATGGCTCACAAGCACAAGTACATAAGAAAGTGGTCAAGTAATTGAGATACATCTGAATTCTCAGGGTAAAGAATCTGGTTTTGGAAGACAGAGCCCAAATGCCTAAGCATCTTGACTTTCTCTGCATCCTCACTAGCAAACTAGTGACTTTCACACTGTTTGGGGTATGGAGAGTGTTCTTTATGAGAAGATGCATAATGGCAGGTGAGCTTCCCTAGATGTTGGCTTTCCCAGTGGGGCCATTCTCCCACTGCATAGCACAGCTGTCTGTTGTTAACAGGTAACTTGCAGCATACCGACAACTTCAGTGACCTCTAGATATTTTCAGCTATCACTCCAGTCATCCCTGACCATTGGCCCTGCTGGCTTAGATTGATGGGACTCACAGCCCCAAACATCTGGAGGGCATCAAGTTGGAGGGGTTCTTCAGCAGAGCATTCGCTTTGAGAAGGTTACGCAGCTTTAGGGAAGAAGGTCAAAATTAAAACAGCTGAAGACAGAGATAAATTTTTGAATACTTACGGAGAGGACCTTCAGAAAGGGATTGAAAGACCCTCAGGGGCTGGACCACAGCCTGAACCCACACCTACACCTCTGGGGTCTGTAGACCAGGATAAAAAGATACCACCACCAGAGCAATAACAGATTTGACCAGGATGTCTCTGCAACTTCTGAGTTGGAACATAAATGGTGCCAACATTCCGGAGAAAAGGAGAAGGATATTTCATATTTTGAAAAAAGAACAATTGGACGTTATTTGCTTGCAAGAAACACATGTGACTAGGCTACATAGAAAAGTGTTAATAAACAAAAGATTAGGCCAAGAATTTATCTCATCGGATCGAGTAAAGAAAAGAGGTGTGGTGATATATGCAAAAGAGAGCCTGTCACCAAAATTTTTATTTAAAGATGAACAAGGACGAATTTTGGCAATTGAGATCCAGACCCAAGGAGAAAAGTTTTTGTTATTAGGAATTTATGCGCCAAATGAGGGAAAATCGGAATTCTACAAGAAGCTGCACGAGATTATGCTGGACTATCTGGACTATGATAACATCATCATGATGGGAGATATGAATGGAGTGGTATCAACCAATATGGACAAGTCACATAGCCAAAACGTGACAAAAGACGGCAGACTACCGAAAACATTCTTTGAAATGATTGACAACATGGACTTGATTGACATTTGGAGAACAAAGAACCCTCTAGGAAGAGAAGGAACATTCTTTTCTGAAGCCCAACTGACATGGACAAGAATCGACCAAATTTGGATAACCAGAGGCCTGGCACCCAAGATAAAAAAAGTGGAAATCTGCCCAAAGACTTGCTCCGACCATAATGCGGTGAAGATGGATATGAGATTAACTCCAACCGGCTCCTTTAGATGGAGAATGAATGACAATTTGTTTAGAGATCAGGACATTATTAAAAAGGCCCAAAAAGCTTTGAAGGACTATTTTGAGATAAACCTGAACACTACGGTGGAAAAAAGAACTGTCTGGGACGCAAGTAAGGCGGTCATGAGGGGGTTTCTGATACAACAGAATACTATTAAGAAAAAAGTACAGAACGATAAGAAAGATAAGATCTTGGAGAAAATTAAAGAAGGCGAGAAGAAGTTAAGATCAAGACCGAAATCAAAGGAGATATTAAGAGAAATCAAACATTATCAAGCACAATATTCAAAACTGATAAACCAGGAAGTGGAATGGAAAGTTAAGTTAATGAAACAAAGATCCTTTGAATCGGCAAATAAATGTGGAAAGCTGCTAGCATGGCAGCTGAAAAAGAGACAAAAGCTGAACACAGTAACAAATTTAGAAATTGAGGGAAGAAATATTCAGAACCCAGTGGAAATCAGAAAGTCCTTCCAGAGATATTTCAAACAACTATATACTCAAGGGCCGCAAAATGAATCAGAGATAGAACAGTTTCTAAAGAAGAATGGTTTACCAAAGTTGTCTCTCCGGAATAGAACAATCCTGAATTATAAAATAACACAATTAGAGATTGAGGAGGCCATTCAGAACATGCAATTGGGCAAGTCTCCAGGGCCAGATGGGCTTACCTCCAAATATTATAAGACATTGAAAGACTATTTGATACATCCATTAATGGAGGTTTGCAATGAAATTATGGAGGGGAAGAAGGCACCGGAGTCGTGGAAAGAAGCTTTCATCACATTGATACCCAAACTAGAAACTGAAAAGACACAACTTAAGAATTACCGCCCCATCTCCCTCCTAAATGTGGATTACAAAATATTTGCAGACATTTTAGCAAGTAGATTTAAAAAAGTTTTAAATGAAGTAATTCACAAGGACCAGGCAGGCTTTCTCCCAGGTAGACATTTGTTTGCAAACACAAGGAACATTATTGATATTTTGGAACTCTTGCAAACAAACATTAATACAAAAGCAGTCTTGATATTTATAGACGCGGAGAAGGCCTTTGACAATATCTCCTGGAAGTTTATGAAGAAAAATTTGGAAGGAATGGGAGTGGGGCGGGGGTTTTACAATGGGATAGAGGCAATTTATTCAGAGCAAAAGGCAAAACTGATAGTTAACAATGTGGTGACAGAAGAGTTTAGAATTGAAAAAGGAACACGACAAGGTTGCCCTATATCCCCTTTGTTATTTATATCGGTCCTAGAAGTGCTCTTGAATATGATCAGAGGAGGCCGGTTGGTGGAAGGTATCCAGGTCGGAGCGAAACAATATAAATTGAAAGCATTTGCAGATGACCTAGTTTTAACCCTACAGGAGCCAGAGCCTAGTACTAAAAGGGTGTTGCAACTGATTTATGAGTTTGGTCGAGTGGCGGGATTTAAACTTAATAAGCAAAAAACCAAGGTCTTAGAAAAAAAATTGACTTCTTCAGAATTAGAAAGGTTTCAGAAAGAGACAGAATTAAATGTGGTTAAAAAAGTAAGATACCTAGGGGTAAACATAACAGCGAAGAACAGGAATTTATTTAAAGACGATTATGAAAAATGTTGGTCTGAAATTAAAAGGGATCTAGATGTTTGGTCAAGATTGAAACTTTCCTTGTCAGGACGTATTGCTGCTATTAAGATGAATGTATTGCCAAAAATATTGTTTTTGTTTCAAACTTTGCAGATTGTGGACAAAATGGAGTGTTTTGGGAGGTGGCAGAGAGATATTTCAAAATTTGTCTGGCAGGGCAAAAAGCCCAGAATTAAGTTTAAGATATTAACGGATGCTAAAGAAAGAGGGGGCTTTGCCCTGCCAGACCTAAAGTTGTATTATGAATCAGCAGCTTTCTGCTGGTTGAAAGACTGGCTACTTCTTGAGAACACTGATGTTTTAGATTTGGAAGGATTCAACAATGCGTTTGGTTGGCATGCATATCTGTGGTATGACAAGGCTAAAATACATAAGACTCATAAGAACCATGTTGTCAGAAAAGCAGTATTTAACGTCTGGTTGAAATATAAAGACTTATTGGAAAACAAGACCCCAAGGTGGTTATCACCAATGGAGGCTAAGGCCCTGAAAAAACTCAATATGGAGGCCAAATGGCCGAAATATTGGGAAATAATAGAAAAAGATGGAGATAACTGGAGGTTGCAGAGTATGGAGAAAATAAAAGACAAAGTGCGAGATTGGCTACATTATGCTCAGATTAAAGAAGTTTTTAAGTTGGACAAAAAGATAGGATTCCAGGTGGAAAAATCAAAGTTAGAAACAGAACTGTTAGAACCCAGCTCTAAGATACTTTCAAGAATGTATAACTTGCTGTTAAAATGGAATACACAGGATGAAACGGTTAAATCAGCCATGATAAAATGGGCACAGGACATAGGGTATAACATCATGTTTGCTGACTGGGAAAAGTTATGGACCACAGGTTTGAGATTTACGGCATGTAATGCCTTGAAAGAAAACATTATGAAAATGATATATAGGTGGTACATGACTCCAGTCAAGCTGGCAAAGATATACCATGTGTTTGATAATAAATGTTGGAAGTGTAAAGAAGCTGAAGGAACATTCTTTCACCTTTGGTGGACTTGCCCTAGAGTGAAGGTTTTCTGGGAAATGATTTATAGTGAACTGAAAAAGGTATTTAAGTATACCTTCCTTAAGAAACCAGAGGCCTTTCTCTTGGGCATTGTTGATCAGAGCGTGCAAAAGAAGGATCAAATCTTTTTTATGTATGCTACAACAGCAGCAAGGATACTCATCGCTAAAAGCTGGAAAACTCAAGAATTACCCACACTGGAAGAATGGCAGATGCAACTGATAGACTATATGGAATTGGCGGAGATGACTGGCAGAATCCGAGACCTGGGAGAAGAACTGGTGGAGGAAGACTGGAAGAAATTTAAGGACTATCTACAAAAACATTGTAAATTGTATGAATGTTAAGAAAGATGTAAGATTAGCAAAAACATGGCTTCAACAAACTAGGTATAAAGAATACAAATTTAAATTTAATTGGAAGACGAAAAGATAAATTTTGGATAAGTAACATTTTATGATTAAGTTTCAATAAGAGTATGTTAAATCCCAAAATTTGAGATATTAATATTGGAAAATTATATTATATGAATTAAACCAAGTTAATAATTTGCTGGCAAAATTTATGAGTTTAGAAGGCAGGAACAAGGGTTGTGAGGAAGTCCAAAGATGAATATGAAATGTGGATATTGGAAAAGATTGTGTTATTATCTATGTATTTTATTGTTAAACTAAAATTTAATAAATATTATATAAAAAAAAGAGAAGGTTACGCAGCTTTAGAAATAATTGCTTTAGAGCCCTGGAATATTATGGGATGGGCCGCAGGTGGTGATGGTGTTCTCTTCCGCCGATTGTGGAGAGTCACCAGATACCTTTAAAACAGGCGTCAGATGTCTCTTAGAAGCTGACTGGGTTTTGGTAACAGAATCGGTGATGCCCCTCCCCCCAATAGATTATTCATGTCATTGCTGATGGCGGTCCTGGCATTGTACAATGTGAACAGTTCTGTGTCAAGGGGTGTGAATACTGTACAACTCATTGAGCAGCATCACCACTGTGTTGTTGAGCCTGCAATGCAATATCCACTTGTGGTGGTGCCAATACAGCTGAAAGGCATGGTGGGCGAAATAAAGTAGTATGGGGGCTTCATTGTGTGACTGGACCCTGCTGATCATGTTATGACATTATGGGTTCTGATACATCAGTAATAGGCAATGGCAAGTTTAAACAGCTAGCTGCAGCTGCAGGGTCACAAAGATGTGCTTCAGTATAGCATTTAATTCACCAGTTATAGGACTGATTGAAGTTTGCAGTGCACTTGGGGTTTGGTCTCATGCAATTATGGAGGCAGAGTGGGTGTTGCGCCTGGTTGAGTAATTATAAGATAGTATTCTTTGCAAAGAAGCACAAATAGCTCCATAAATACAGTTAGTAGGCACCTTTGCTTAACCTCTGGCGAGGGATGGGCAACCTCTTGCCCTCCTAGTACTGCTTGACTCCAATTCCCAGCATCCTCTGATTATTGCCCATTCTGGCTGGAGCAGCTGGGAGTTGTAGTCCAAAGCATTTGGAAGGCACCAGGTTGGTGCAGGTTTCTCTAGGGCAGTGGTTCTCAATCTTGGGTCCCCAGATGTTTTTGGCCTACAACTCCCATGATCCCTAGCTCACAGGATCAGTAAATATCCTCATTTGCATGAGAAAATTTTCAACATTTCCCCCCATTCAATTCCCCCCCCCAACCCCATATCACCGATCTTTTCCGTATCCCATACACACATTTTATCATTCTTTATTTTCCATTTTACACATCTTGTAAAAGTGCCTCCATTGGATTTTTCTCTCTCTTCCCCTCCATCCCAATCTTTAACATTTCTCATTTTCCCCAAATTTCATCTTCACAACAACCCCATTAGGCAAATTAAGGCAAGGAGAAGCAACTGGCAAGGTTACAAGAAAGGGATTTTAAAGCTGGAAAAAGATCAAGCCAAAGGAGCAAGGGCTAGAGCAACTCTTATGGCGAAAACTTACGATGTTTGTGACATTTCATTTAGAAAAGGCAAGTAATGGGTTGGAGGTGGACATGACTGGTGTGGAGAAAGTAGATAGGCTTTTCTTGCAATATGTCAACCCAGTAATGAGTAGGGTTATCCAGTGAACCTAAACAGTGGGAGATCCTGGACTAACAAGAGGAAATGTCCTTCACACTGTACAACATTTCAACTGTGGGAACCACTTCTGAAAGATGTTGTGAATACCACCAACTTGGGAGGCTTTAAATGGAGATTACACAGATTCATGAATGCTCTGGCTATCAGTGGCTACTAGTCATATGGCTGTTAATCTGGTGATCCAGTTGCCATTAGTGCACGCCATGCCAAATTCTGGCCGATCCACCAACATTCATTGGATTGCAAAAAACAACAAACAAACACCAGACTTCTGATTGTAACCGAAATGATTCACTTGCTGTATATAGATAATTTTATAGTATTATTAAATGATATAAAATGGAGTTTCCATATAGAAACATGAATTTAGAGGTGTTAATACAAAATAAAATATTTGAAAAGAGCAACTTGTACATGTTTAAATCTAAAGTAACTTGGAGCAATTGGATATAACTTGCATATGAACTCATAAGTGGCATTGACAAAGCAAGCAGTCATCGTGAATAACAGAACTTCCAACTCCCTCCAGCCCATCTACAGTGGTACCTCGGATTAAGTACTTAATTTGTTCTGGAGGTCTTAACCTGAAACTGTTCTTAACCTGAAGCACCACTTTAGCTAATGGAGCCTCCTGCTGCTGCCGCGCCGCTGCAGCACGATTTCTGTTCTCATCCTGAAGCAAACTTCTTAACCTGAAGCACTATTTCTGGGTTAGCGGAGTCTGTAACCTGAAGCGTATGTAACCTGAAGCGTATGTAACCCGAGGTACCACTGTAGTTGTGAAACAAATCTAAGTTCCCTAGCATACTGGTTAACTAAAAATTTCTTGGTTGTCAGTCTTAAGGATGTAGGCTAGGCCTTGTAACAGTCCTCAGATTGAGGAAAGCATGTGAACTGAGGCAGATTTGTATTTTATTTCTTTATTGCTCAAGGTGGTGTCCATTGTACCCCCCCCCCCATCTTATTTAATCCCTACAACAACCCTGTGAATAGGTTAGACTGGGAACCACTGACTGACCCCTGGTGAGCTTCATGGCTGACTGGGGAATTGAATCCTCGTCTACCACGTCCTCGTCTGACCCTAACTCCTATACCAAGAAGAACAAAAAAAAACCCTTTTATATCAGTCAGCAATAGGATGAGTTTTCCATTAATTTTACTGTTCATGTAGGCAAACCCACATAAAACATAGACTATGAAATACCACAATCTGGGAGGTGGGGTGGGAATGAGCAACTGGGACCCTGCTGTATCAGCTGTTCCTCACACAGAGAACTTTGACATGCTTCCAGACCTTTTGGTTTGCTAGAACCTGTTACGCTTTCGCTTTTGTTTGGACGTTGGGCTTGCTTTTCCTGTTAATCTTATCATAAAGCCAAGGTCTCCACCTAAAGCTGAAGATATCTGCACAAGGGTCCAAGCAACCTCTGCAGGAAAGACCCAGAGATAGCCTAGTATCGTCCACTTTGACCCATCATGGCTGCTCTGCGATGTGCATGAAACACACACACACACACCCTGACTACTGGGTGTGATGGATACATGTGTAGGCCCAGCAGGGACCAAGTTAACAATGGCCATCCATACCTCCTCCTCCTCCTTATTATTATTATTATTATTATTATTATTATTACATATTAAATTTGTATACAGCCCATCATCTGAAGATCACAGGGTGGTTCAGAACATAAAATTACAAAATGAGAACACAAAATTAATTAAAATTTTATATATGGATGTTTTATGATGGCCTATCTTTGTAATGCCTAATAAAGGTTTGGCAAAGAAGTAGAGAACAGAAAATACATAATAAAACAAAACAACCCCCCCCCCACAAAAAACCAACCACTTATAAATGGACATAGAATGTTAATCAGCTAAAGTCTTGGTTGAAGAGGAACATTTTCGCCTGGCCCCTAAAGGTGTATAATGCATGCGCCAGCCAAACCTCCCTGGGGAAAGCATTCCACAAGACTCATGTTGTCATCCTCTGGACCTCTCCTGGAGGGGAACATGAAAAAAGGCCTCGGATGATGATCACAGAATTTGGGTCAGTTCATATGGAGAACCAGTGTTCTTGTAAAATTGCACACTGGCCAGGAAGTGGGGAATACAGATGGAAGTCATATCAAGGACCAGGCCCTCCCCCTTTTCCTTGGTCCTTTCAGGTATCCCACCCCCTTGCAGCTTCCTAGAAAATCTGGTCAGATCTGAGGCTTGGAAAAAATGTTTGCTGTTGTGGATCAATATAGATTGGGTCACAGGATATCCTGAAGTGGTTTCCACTTTTGCAGGGACTGCCCTCTACAGTGTAGTTGGAGAATGTCTGATCTCCAGCTGTCACTGATGTTGCAATACCCGTTAGGCAAGGCTGTAATCGTGGGGTTGACACAGCCTGGCTCCCTGCGTCTAGATTTCAAATCTTCCTGATGAATCATAATTTGGCTGTGTTGTAAATAATTGCTCTGAGCCTTTCCCCTTGCTTGAGTACCAGCCAACAGTGTGGAATGTGGCTCTTTGTCCTGCTGGCTCATTATGATTGATTATTGCCTTACATCTTCACATCTCACTTCCTCCTGCTGTGCAAACCACAGTGGTGTAGGTGTGGTTCCCACGCTGTCACCCATCCAGGTACTGTCCGCACCCAGACCAGCTTAGCTTCAGGAAAGTGGTGGACTCAACCTGGACCAGAGCCTGCTAATGACAGGAAATACCCAAAGTTGAATATGCATGTATGGTTGATGTCTTTACCCAAGGTTGCCTCTGAGTGCTCTACCTCTAGTGGTTAGGTTGGTGGACACCAGAGGCAGGGCCTTTTTCAGTGGTGGCACTTTGTTTAACTCAATAGCCCACTTTGATGGCTTTTAGGCAGCAGGTAGAAACTTTACCAGGGCATTTGGTGGACGTGATTGGACATTCTGCTGTTGCCTCAGTTGGTCCTTTGTTTGAGTTCTGATTGATTTTTCTTCTTTTTTAAATGCAATTTTTTTTATTTAGCAAAATATTGCTTGACTGTAAGAATAAAACCTCTCAGCTGTTTACAAGACATGGGGCACATATCACCTGATGAGTTCTGTCAGCAGAAGCCATGCAAGGACTTCTGCTGTGTAACGGGACTTTTCCTCATCTCCCTGCAATGGGCCTCCCCCCCCCCGCCAAGTATTTATTTATATATTGTGCTTATATCCCACTTTTTCCTCCAAGGAGCTCAAGGTGTGGCATACATTATTCCCCCCTCCTCATTTAATCCCCACAACAACCCTGTGAGGTAGGTTAGGCTGAGAGGCAGTGATTGACCCTAGGTCACCTAGTGAGCTTCATTTCCAAGTGGGGATTTGAACCCTGACCTCATAGTCTGACACCCTAACCGCTACACCATATTGTCTTGGCTCGGGTTCGGTGGGAGAATCCAGAGCGCAGGGTGGGGGTCGTTTCAGCTGGCAAACTGAAATGCTTGCACTGATGAAATGATCAGAAGAGTGCAACATTAAAGTCTTCCTCATCATGTATATATTGCCTTGAAAACCACCTTCACAATTACTATTGAAACTTAAAAATGGAGGCACTAGCAGGCGCAAAACAATCCATTCAGACACCCTGGTAGATTTCTATCCCAGAATTTCATCAGAACTCTTGACATTCTTTTCAGTGGTGCATCTACACTCAAGAGAGCCAGAACTTTAAAAAGCTTTTTACGCAAACTGAGATTTTCAATATTATACAGCAGGGTTTGGGTGCTGGGCACCCTCCAGATGTTGCTTGGTTCCAGTTCCCATCAGTCTGGTCCATCATCCTTGCTGATGAGAGCTGGAGTTCACTAGTCAAGGATGGTGGGAGCTGAAATCCAGTAACATCTGGGGAACCACGGGCTTCCCATCCCTGCTGTACAACAAGAGTCTCGGGTGGTGCAGTTTGCTCCATTCATTTACTATATATAAAGGTAAGGTAAAGGACCCCTGGACAGTTAAGTCCAGTCAAAGGTGACTATGGGGTTGTGGCGCTCATCTCGCTTTCAGGCCGAGGGAGCCGGCGTTTGTCCACAGACAGCTTTCTGGGTCATATGGTCAGCATGACTAAACCGCTTCTGGTGCAACGGAACACTGTGACGGAAACCAGAGCTCAAGGAAACACCGTTTTCCTTCTTGCTGCAGCAGTACCTATTTATCTCCTTCGCTGGCGTACTTTTGAACTGCTAGGCAGGAGCTGGGACGGAGCAACAGGCGCTCACCCTGTTGCGGGGATTCGAACCACCGACCTTCTGATTGGCAATCCCAAGAGGCTCAGTGGTTTAGACCACAGCACCACCCGACTGCCCCACTATATTTATATAAGAATGCCCAGTAGAATTGTTAAAATGATCCAATGCATTTAAAATATGGTTCCATGAAATGACATCCTAAAATAACAGCTTGTAGCCTAGAACTCATTGGGTGGTGAGCCAGGCACTCCTGGTGGTTTGGGTGTGTTCACATTAGGCGTGTTATCACATTACATTAAATGAGCGTACACAGTCTGTGTGCACAGATAGTTGATCTGTGCAAATAAACAAGTGCACACTCCAGGATTATTATGAGTAAGAGTATTGTTTGTTTTTGAATGTGAAATTTGTAATGTATTTCCTACGTTGATTCATTTGTTGCTGGGATTTGTAAATCACTAAGATTTCTGTTGATATATGAAGCGGTACATAAATTTGCTAAATAAACGTGTAGAGGTGGTTTGTAGCTGTGTTCAGCATAACACATGAACTACTGAACTGTTTTCGTCGAGAAAGGGCAGCGACTGAGTTGGTTTGAAAACAGTGCAGGGGCAGCAGTAGGTGGCAGGAGGAGGTTCAGTAGAATCATAGCATTGCAGAATTGGAAGGGACCTATCTCATCCAACCTTTTGCAATGCAGGACTCACAGTAGCTCGGCAATAACGCTTGGCATGGGTATTGTACATTTTTGCAGTTGTGTCTTGGAGGCCGTCGCTCACCTGAGGCTGCTAAGCAGAGTTTGCAGCTCTTGTGTTTCAAGGCCCCTTCTACACACAGCCGCTCAAAGTTGTATGGTAGCCCTTTGCTCATACTGCTACCCCACGTGGACACAATCTCTCTGTAAAAGTTTGCAACTGGGGCTAGGGTGGCTCTCTTCTTGCTGATCTTCCTGGCGTGTTGCAGCCACACTATGATGAAGTGGTTGCTCACCTGGCTCAGCAAGAGAGGGGCTTTAGCTGTTGTAGCCCAACAGCATCTCCTGGACTATAGGGAAAGGGTTTCAGGATTCCAAAGATGGCAGGAGGAGGTGTGAAGAGGAGCCCTGGGCTTTGTACGTATCCTCTCCCTCTGCCCCAAAGCCTAGAATAGTTTTACAGCCAAAAAATTCATGGCTCTCATACAGCTCATTTCGATGCCTTAGCTGAGCTGCCCTCCTACTGGTGCATCTCTAAACAATTGTGTTTCTGTGACTGCTTGGAGCTGCATTTGCCCACAAGTCCATCCTTTTTGCAGCCTCGGGCATGGCGCGTTGAGTCTTCTTTGCTGAATGATGAGGCCGGGCAGTGAGAATATCTCTTGATGGCGGTTCTGAGGAACCCTTGTGAGTTGGAAGCCATAACTGATGAATTGGGCCATGTGATTTGTGATGGAACTGGCACTCGAGAAACAAACACAGCCCTAAGCCGGTTTTCATTTTATCGGGGATCTTCTCTGGGACTGATTCCCCTATGCAACAAAACCAAGTGTGTGATGCAGAGCGGTATAGCTGTCCTTCTCTTACAAACTTCACAGCCCTATATAACCTCTGTTTTGAAACAGCTGCACAGCTTGATAGTTCGTTTCTGGGCCCAGTTCACATTGCTGTTTAAAGCCTTAAATTAGACTCATGCCCCAAATACCTGAAAGATTGCCCCCTGCCCTACAGACCCTATTGGGTGCAAAAATCAACAGAAGGGGCCTCTTGGTTGTTCCACCACCCACAGAAGCTCAGGGGGGCAGGCACAGGAGATTGTCTTCTCTGTGGTGACCCCTAGGTTGTGGAATTCCCTCTCCATGGAGGTGTGTCTGGCACCTGCATTGCATAGCTTCTGGCGAATGCTGAAGATGCAACTTTTTAGCCTAGCTTTTGACACTTGAGGTGTATATTTTTAGGACCCACCTTATTTCGGTCATGTTAAGTTGTTTTGGAATGATTTTAATATTGTGTTTTAATTGTTGTAACCTGCCCTGGGACATAGGGGTGAAGGGTGGATAATGAATTGTATTATTAATAATAATATCTACCATTTCAGGACTGTGTTCTCTGTGCTTGATCATTATGATTGCCAATCCTAGTAGTGCCAGCCAATCCTAGTGGATTCTGCAACCTGTATAAATGATTGGCATAATTAGTTTTGCCTGCATCAGTCTTGTCATCTTTTAAAAAAGTGATTTGCATAATTTATTCCTAGTTTGAGCAATCAAGGGGGGGGGGAGAGACAGAGCTCTATGCAAGGCACAGAAAGTCTCTCCATCTTTCTGGCTTCTGGGCTCCCAGCTGTCACAGCCCACGTCCTTCCTTTATTTATTTACAACATTTTTATGCCACCCTTCATTGTGTCAGATTTCAGGGTATTGTAAAGCATGAAACAAAGGCAAAACACACAACTTGACGACATGCAATAAAAAAAAGGGCAACACTGGATAGGAATGAGCATAAGAAGATCCTTCCAAACATTCTGTTCGCAGGACACACCAACAGGATTTAGCCTTTGTTCAGAACATGCCTGACCTTCCCCTGACCAGGTAGCGAAATCCCTCCAGATTGTTATCCAGCATTTCACATTTTCACTTGCCCCGGCAAATATGGCAAGTGGACTGTAGAGCTGGGCAGTACCATATTTTTCGCCCTATAAGACGCACGTTTTCCCCTCCAAAAATGAAGGGGAAATGTGTGTGCGTCCTATGGGGCGAATGCAGGCTTCAGGAGAGCCGCAGCGCCAGCCCCACAAGGTCGGGGGACAGCGGGGAGGCGGAACGCCGCCATCCCACTGTCTCCTGATGTGGTTTGGAGGCTGACGGCGGGGAGGCGCGTGCTTCTCCCCGCTGCCAGCCCCGCAAGCTCTGGGGACAGCTGGGAGGTGCTGTCCGGGGACAGCGTGGGAGGCGCAGCGCTTCTCCCCGCTGCCGGCCCCACAAGCGCCTGGGGGAGAAATATTTTTTTCCCCTTTATTTCCCCCCCAAAAAACTTGGTGCGTCCTATGGGGCGAAAAATATGGTAACTGTTTCAGCAGTTGTACGGGGTCTACCTCCCCACCAGCCACTGCCTCCATACCCATCTTTGTTGCTGAGGTGCCTGGAGGTGTTTCAGCTGCAAAACAGCAAACTTCCCTGCAGGGCATGCTGACGGGATACCACTTTGGGTGCTCGAAGTCATGATGCTCCAAGCAACCAAACAAACACCACCCTGCCAGTCTTTCCTACAGGGGAAGAGCCACCATGATGCAGTGGTTGGAGTACCCACTCGGCCATGAAACTCAGTGGATGACCTTGGACCAGTCACTCCCCCCCCCCCCACCTAGCTTACATCACCAGGTTGTGGTGGGGATGAAATGAGGAGGAGAACCACATACGCCACCTTGAGCTCCTGCTGGCATCCATCCATCAGCAGCAGTTGCAGGCCCTTATCAGAAGGCCTTTGTGTGAAGAGATAAGGTGGAGAGTGATGGGGCAGACAGATGAGCTGCTTAAATTTGATAGGATTCCTGTTTTCATTTCTGTGGATGAATGAGAGGACTGGCAACTGAAGGTGACCCCCTTCAGGGGACTGGGTTTGATTTAGGGCCTCTAGAACGATGAGCGCCTACACCAGAGGTCAGCAGAGTGGTGCTCATAAGGTGGAAGGCTAAACACCCTTTGGTGTTTACCTTTTACTCCCTTGAAAAATATGGAGATCTGAAGAAGGAAGTGGCAAGAGTGACATTCTTTCCCACTTCCTCTTCCAACTCTGTGTGTTTTCGAAGACTGATTATTTATACTTTACTATCAGTTATTTATTATTTTACTATTCATCAAATTTCTATACTGCCCTTCATCTGAAGATCACAGGGCAGTTCACAATATAAAAACACAAATATGCACACCACAATAACAAACAAAAGCAATACTCCCCACCGTTTAAAAGACCATAGGTTATTTAATTAGCCAAAAACATGGGAGAAGAGGAAAGTTTTTGCCTGGCACCAAAAGATATATAATGAAGAAGCCAGGCGAGCCTCCCTGGGGAGAGCATTCCACAAATGGGGAGCCACCACAGAAAAGGCCCTCTCTCGTGTTGCCACCCACCAGACTTCTCATGGAGGAGGCACATGAAGAAGGGCCTCACATGATGATTCCAGAGTCTGGGTCAGGTCATGTAGGGAGAGGCGGTCCTTGAGGTATTACAGTCCTCAGCTGTTTTAAGACTTTATAGGTCAAAACCAGCACTTTGAATTGGGCCTGGAAACTAATTGGCAGCTAGTGCAGTAGGGCCAGGATTGGCATATACTCAAACTGTCTTGCCTCAGTGAGCAACCTGGCCACTGAATTGTGCACCAGCTGAAGTTTCCAAATTCTTCAGAGGCAGCCCAATGTATGACGAGATGCAGTAATCTAACTGAGTGGCTACCAGAGCAAAGACAACAGAAGTTAGGCCAGCCTTGTCCAGATAGGGGTACAGCTGGGTCAGCAGCCGGAGCTGATTGAAGGCTCTCTGTGCCACCGAGACCACCTGAGCCTCAAGTGATGGGGATCCAGAAGTTCCCCCAAGCTGTGTACCTGCTCCTTCAGAGGGAGTGCAACTAAATCAAGATCTCTTGGGAAAGCAACTTCTATGTGTACATGCACTTTTTCTCAGGTGGATGTGGGTGTGTTTCATTTGCAATGGGTGACAAGAACGGGCAGTGTACTCTCAAATATCCAAATGTTCCCATGAACCTAAAAAAGTCTGTGGGCTTGTTTTTGTGTTGTTGACTGTGTAGGCTCCACCATTCTCAGCCTAAAGCCACCTTCCCTTTTCTCTTCCTCTGCAGGAGTACACTTGTCCCAGATGTGAGTCTGGCTTTATTGAAGAAGTGACAGATGATTCCAGGTATCTTTCACCCTCAGAGACTCCCCTAATGTTGCTAGATTTCTCATATCTACCCTCTCCCCGCCAAGTGTTTCTTCTACTGATGGATATGCTACCTCTTTTGGTGTTTATTTTATTTATTCGTTTATTTCATAAAAATAATATACCGCTTGGCTGTTTTTTGTTTCTTTTAAAACCTTCAAAGCAGGTTGGCTGAATTCTGCACCATTTTATACAATAGGTCTATGGTTCCCAAACTGGGTGGGAACTGCCTCCTGCGAGGCAGTGGGATTACCTAGGGGGCTGCTAAGAGTTAAAGAGACGGCAAGAGGGCACTAGAGGTGTAAATGACTATCAGACTTTGAAGGTAGCATTGCTGGATCAAATTCGTCAATTTTGTTAAATTAATTGAACTAAACAGTTTTAATTGGATTTTGAATAAATATGCAGTTGTTACTGGTTTAAATGTTATTGTGTTGTTACCTTTCTTAGTGGGTCATGCAAACTGCTATTTTTAATAATTTTTTTTATAAGGTAGGGGGCACTGGGGATTTGTTTATGGAACCAAGGGGGCAGTGGCCAAAAAAGTTTGAGGACCACTCTGATAGAGACATCGCACCTGTAACTTCCCAGGTGGCTGACATCCGATGGCTCTGTTTGGTCAGGAGTATTCACCTCCTGTGGGCTTTCCTCACTTCCATAGAGTTGTGGCACAGACACAGCCTTGGCTGAAATGCAGGCTAACAGGAGAGAGCAGCTGGGCTGTATAAGTGGAGAACTTTGTGGTTTGCAGATAGGCTAAAGACCTCCATTGCTTTGACTCACACAGAAGAAAATGTTAGAGGTGGGGGTGAAGTCTCGTTCAGATTTTTTTGTGGGGGGGGGGACCTCTCAGTTGTGTCAGTCAGAATAAAGGTAAAGGGACCTTGGGGGAAAGGTAAAGGGACCATTAGGTCTAGTCATGGCCGACTGGGGTTGCAGCGCTCATCTCACTTTATTGGCCGAGGCAGCCAGCGTACAGCTTCCGGGTCATGTGGCCAGCATGACTAATCCGCTTCTGGCCAACCAGAGCAGCGTATGGAAACGCCGTTTACCTTCCTGCCAGAGCGGTACTTATTTATCTACTTGCACTTTGACGTGCTTTCGAACTGCTAGGTTGGCAGGAGCAGGGACCAAGCAACAGGAGCTCACCCCGTCGCAGGGATTCGAACCGCCGACCTTCTCATCAGCAAGTCCTAGGCTCTGTGGTTTAAACCACAGCGCCACCCGCGTCCCATGTCAGTCAGAATACTCTGGGCTAAATAATCTGTTCCGCCTTCTTAAGTTTGCATGCAGAAGGTCCCAGAATCAATACCCACTGCTGGCAGTGCTAGAGACCCCTGGAGAGCTGCTTCCAGTCACTGTAGACACTACTGGGCTAGTTGGGCCAAGGGTCTGACTCTGTATAATGCAGCTTCTAGTGTTCATTGGTAATAGCAGTGAGAAAGAGCTCATTATTTTCCCCCAAGGTCTGACTTTCAGCTTTTTCTGCATTTTGACTCTTCCCAGAGAGAAGGTGGTGGTAGACAGAAATGAAAAATCATGCCAAGTCAGAGACCTGGCTATATTTTATCCTGAGCAATCGGTGACACGCACGCTAGATTTAAAAAACAAACCTCGTGCGACGGTTTAAGATCCAGCTGCCAAATTTGGAAACGGTCTTCAGGAACGTCTGACTCAGTGTCACCTTCAAAGCTGGAAAAATGGCCTGCTCCTCACTCCCCCCCGCCTCCCAGCACCTCTAGTCACTTTGGGAGGTGGAAGCGCTGATTCAGCCCTGCATAGATTTGGTGCTGGGTGGGAGGGGTGATTTGTGGGGCGCTCTTTGTCGCTCTAGCCCTGCTCCTAAGGATAAAAGAGTCCTGTTGGATCAGACCGAGGCCCAATTAGTCCAGCATTCTCTTTCCAAGAGAGCTCAGTCAGGTGCCTTTGGGAATCTGGCAAATAAGACAGGAAGACAACACTCCTTCCATGTTCACCCCCAGTACCAGGTACTCAGCAGCCAGACTGCCTCTGAACCCAGAGGCTCCATTTACCTCTCACGTTTATTTATATCCTCCACTGACATGTCTGATTTTCTAAGGTCTGCCCTGCCATGCTTGAGGGATGTGTGAGTGTGTGTCATTGCAGACGATAAAAGCCCACCTTTCATTGTCAGAACTTGGTGCCAAGGTGCCAGGGTGTTGCAGCATTCAGTATTTGGGCCTCAATGGACGCCAGTTGACATGATCATCCATTCACTTTTATTACATTGTTATCCTGCCTTTTTTTGAAGGAGCTCTAGGTGACATGCATGGTCCTCCCTCCCTGCCTCCCTCTCATTTATTCTCACAGCAACCCTGTGAGGTAGGATAGGCAGAGAATGGCCCAAAGTCACCACTGAGCTTCACTGCCTAGTGGGGATTTGAACCCTGGTCTCCCAGTCTCCTACACTGGCCCTTCCCAAATACAATGGGCACAGTGGGTAACCTTGGCCCACTCCCTTTCATCTGTAAAATGGAAGCATTGAGTTTACTCTGTGAAGAAATAAATCCCATTTTTACACCGAAGGGCGCCCCTTCACTTACTGTAGATGTCATTGGCACTTGGCCCAGAATCCCTTGGGATTGTAGTTCTGTGAAAGGGTTCTGGGGACCTCTTAAAAATAAGAATTTAGCACCCTCTCCCAAAGCCACAGGTGGTCTTCATGGCTGCAGTGAGGTTTCAGAATGGCTTAAACATCTTGGCAGACAAGATATTTACGTTGCAAGATATTTCACAAAAATGATAGCTGGAGAAATAATCCTGTATGGCAGGAAAGGAGAACCTTTGGGTGGAAGCCCTCCTTATGTTGTTGGACTCAGTTTATTGATATTTATTGATATAAATCTTGATATTAATAGAAATGAAAGTGGAAATGATGTGAAATGGAATTATGAATGATATGGGATATTTGCTGAAAATAGAAAATTGACTATTGCATGTGGATTAACAAGTGGCGTTGACTCAAAAACCATTGACAAAGCAATTAAAGGGAATCAGTCTAACTTCCTAGCATATTAAAGCAATAAAAAGCATATTTACCAAATATTAGAGCAGTAGATCAAGTCTTGTAGTAGTTAGACAGAGGGTACAAAGTGCGGCTGGTGGTGGCAAAAAAGGAAAAAAGCAAGTATTTCAATTGTATTTCACCTGGCTTGAGAGCAGTACATGTGAAAAGAATCTAGGAGTCTTAGTTGACCACAAACTTGACATGAGCCAACAGTGTGACGCGGCAGCTAAAAAAGCCAATGCAATTCTGGGCTGCATCAATAGGAGTATAGCATCTAGATCCAGGGAAGTAATAGTGCCACTGTATTCTGCTCTGGTCAGACCTCACCTGGAGTACTGTGTCCAGTTCTGGGTACCACAGTTGAAGTTTCCACTGACAAACTGGAACGTGTCCAGAGGAGGGCAACCAAAATGGTCAAAGGCCTGGAAACGATGCCTTATGAGGAACGGCTAAGGGAGCTGGGCATGTTTAGCCTGGAGAAGAGGAGGTTAAGGGGTGATATGATAGCCATGTTCAAATATATAAAAGGATGTCACATAGAGGAGGGAGAAAGGTTGTTTTCTGCTGCTCCAGAGAAGCGGACATAGAGCAATGGTTCCAAACTACAAGAAAGAAGATTCCACCTAAACATTAGGAAGAACCTCCTGACAGTAAGAGCTGTTCGACAGTGGAATTTGCTGCCAAGGAGTGTGGTGGAGTCTCCTTCTTTGGAGGTCGTTAAGCAGAGGCTTGACAACCATATGTCAGGAGTGCTCTGATGGTGTTTCCTGCTTGGCAGGGGGTTGGACTCGATGGCCCTTGTGGTCTCTTCCAACTCTATGATTCTATGATTCTATGAATTGTGCCCACCCAGAATGTAGTACAGTAGAAGAATAACCAACTAGAAAAACTCAGTACACCTTTTGTATCAATCAATGATAGCATGGGGCTGGGAGGTCAGGGACACTAAAAAATTCCAGCAATTTTCCTGTTTGCATGGGAGAAGCCCACATAAAATATGGACTATGCTTGACCATGTTGCACCTGGCAGGGGGAGCAACTTGGGACCCTTGCTGCATCAGCAGTTCCCCACACAGGGACCTTTGAAACACTTCCAATGTTGGCTGTCGGAACATGTTACGCTCCCCCTTTTGTTTAGGCGAGAGGCCTGCTTTTATGCTAACTCTAATCAGAACGCCAAGGTCTCTGTGAGCTTTTATCAAAAGAGCAAATCTGTGCACCAAGGTCCAAGCAGCTTCTAGAGACCCAAACATGGCCCGGTGCCATCCATTTTGATCCATTGTGGCCGCTCTATTGTGAGCATAAAACATACCATAACTGCTGGGTGTGATACACATGTTAGCCAAGCAGGTTCCAGATTAACAGGATAAAGTGCTTCCAGGCCAGACTGACCAGCAGGCTTGGGGCAGGCAAGCTCTCCAGGGAGGGACTTCCAGTTTGTTGCCTGTGATGTGTGGCAGCGGCCTTTGGGGCCAGTCCAGCACAATGACTAGGGCAGGGATGGCCAACTCTTTTCTGACTCAAGGGCCACGTTCACTCTGGGGGCCATAAGCTGATGAATGTGCCAAAGGTGGGTGTGATCCCCTTCTCGCTCTTGCACATGCTACAAGCCCCTCCCTTCAGCTTATGCCTGCAGATCAGCTGATGAAGGGAGTTCACACCTCTTCCTTTTGTCAAGTGATCCACCTGACTCTCAGTGTTCAAAATTAGCATTTTGCACCTGCGATCAGCCAGTTGCGACCAAGTGAAGATGCCTGGGTGCCAAGATGGCGTCTGACTTCTCCTCCATCTGGAGGTGTGTGCCTGGGGATCCTTGGATCTTGAATGTTTCCACACACTAATACCTCCCCCCATAGAATAATATCAGTTTTATTTTATCTGCACAATCAGAATGAATTTCAGGAACCAAAATGCTTTTTCTGTGCAGCCTGAACAGGAGCGGAGAACAACGTTATAGTTAATTGTTGTAGCTTGTCTTCACTTACCTCCCCCCGCTGCCTTGCTCACAGTTGTGAAAAATATTCTTTCGTTATGAATGGGCCATGTTACCATTAAGAAAAAGAGGTAGGAATAGGCCAATATATGTGTGGACTGTCCCTAGATCAAATGACTTTTTTTTCTTAAGTTCTCAGAGTTCTTAATCTAGCTCAGGGTTGCCATCTGAACTTCTTTTTTAAATTATGAATCACAGTCCATAATTTAAAAAAGAAGACTTTAGAGTTGTCTTGCCCTCAAATGGTGGAGTGGTTTAAACCTCTCCACACTTTCCTGTGCTGGGTCTGCTTTAGTATAATTTTCTATAATTTTGTTTCTGCTGCCAAAACAGGTGAGGGTCTGCAGTAATGCTTTTGGGGATGGGTTGGATAATAATGCCCCTGGGCTGGGATGCCGAATTTGGACGTGGGAATGGCAGGTCCAGTTTCTTACTTAGATTAGAGATTTGCAAGGTAGTGACCCTGGGCTGAGACAGCAAGGAGGAATTAGATTGATATAATTTCAGGAACTGATAAGATATACCTCATTCTTCAGCCACGTTGTCTTCAGCCCCTCTTACCTCCCCCTCGCCAGCACCCTGTTTTCACCCTGTTTCCTTGGTTGCTAATTACGTGGCCTTCAGCCTCTGTTTTTAGCCCTTGGCCCTGCCCACCCCACTCCCCTTAGAGGCAGGCTCTGGCAGTTATATTTCTGGAAGCAACTGCTGCTCTCCCTCACCAGATTTTTCTCCTTCAGTTTTTTAGAAGGCGGCAGCAGCGGGATAGACGACAGCCCTTCCACCACATTTGCAGAGGTGAGACTTTTTCCTGTTAACAATTTGACTGCGGCTTTCAGAACTGTGTAAAATGGAGGTAAATGAATTGTCATTTTGCTGCGCTTTCCTCGGATACTCCATGCGGGATACTTTGTGGGGGCAGCTGAGAGGAGAGAGGGCCATTCTCGGTTATTGATACTTTTTGTACTGCCAAGAATCATCTCAAGAAGAAGTTGATGTGACAGAGGCAGTCCTCTCAAATGATAGGGACTAGAACCTTGAGGTTGCAATTGCATTGTGCCAAAAATAAAGCTATCCTTGGCTAGCGGGACTTTTGTTTTCAAGCTGTGTTGGTTTGTAATCTTCTGTAAAAGGTTACTAAGTTCTGTGGGGTGTTTGATGGATCCTTTTGGGTTTTGCAAATGCATCACAAGCACAGTTAATTATAGCATTGGGCTGAAGTGATTTATATATTTAGGTTGATGACTGTTGTTAATACCTCCTGAGAGAGGTGGCTTTTGGAGTATGAGGCAAGCCTCTGCTTCGAAGAAGTGGGCAGGCACTCAGAGGAAGGAGGGAGGGCAGCTTTATTATTTTTTGGGTGAAGGTTTTTTTTATTTCATTTCATAAGGTATAGAAAACCGAACAGTTATAACAACAGATGAAAATTGAAAGATGAAAAACAAAACTATAGATAGGCACGTAAAATAAGTACAGTTCCACGTGGGTTAAAATAACAAAGTCCAAGTCATGGAGGAAAAAAGTGAGAATAAATGTTGTCTTCACATAAATATTAGTGTTCCAGATTTGGATAGCTCCAGATTTGCCAGTCTTGGGACAAGTGTTCTTTTGAAAATGATGGATCCATGGTAAAGGAATGCCAAATCATATAAGAGGTGTCTGGTGGTTCTAAAAAGGTAAAGGACCCCTGACAGTTCAGTCCAGCCTTGTAGCTTGGACGAATTTAAAACTAACCTTCCCATTTCTTCCTTGCCTGGCTTCCCAAAGTTCATGACAACTGGCAGTATATTAAAACGGGAAGATGGAAGCTAGGGGCAAAACCATCACCCCATTCATGTATCTTGGTGTGTGTGTGTGTGTGTGTGTGTGTGTGTGTTGGGGTTGGGACTTGTTCTTATCCAGTGGCATCCCATCATGCCATGTAATACACTAGAGTTGTAAATGGAGGTGGGGGTGGTGGACTTTGAGTGTAGCATTATTTACATGAACCTTTGGGCATTAAAGCTTCTCTGAATCCTAGTCTAGCGAAATGCCCAGGTAAGCTGTTCTGTGTTTGGAAGCTGTGAGCCACCTTAAACCAGTCACTGAGAGGAAGCCCAGGCAAGATGAATCTTATACAGAGTATCTGGAAATTGCTTGAGCTTGGATTCTGGCAAGTCCCCCAGGGAACAGGCATAAACCATTAGGACTAGAATTGTTTTTATTTTTGTTACTTTATTTTATGAAAGTCTCTAGCCCCACAACTTTAAAGCTTTAAAATGTCTGCCTCTTTTCTGAACTTTTCCCAGGTTGCTTCAAATTCTCCCAGCCATGAGCAGTTTTCTTAAACATAGAGGTCTGGGCTGCCTACTGTGTGTTGGCTCAACCTGGATTTAGCATCTACACTCAGCCTGTCAGAACCCGCTTCCTTTTCAGGTGACCTCAGCTAGGTTTCAGTCTCTGAGCTCATCCTGAACTCAGATTCTGCTGCCATAGCTTTGCCGCTGCTGTGGCAGAAATAGACAGTTGCTCCCTTTCTGTTTTGAGGCTCTGTGGGCGATATAACATGGAGGCAGGCAGGGTTGCCCAGTGTCACACTTTGAAAGGTTAGCTGTTGCACAGGTGTGGTGCCCCTCAGCTCGCTTCTGTCATAGAATTTTGTTCTTGCTTTTTCTGGTTTAATTCCGGGATTTTCTCTCATGAGCTGCTTTGTTTGTGTGCTGTGCAGAATTAGACATAGATTTTGTACACCTTAGCCCAAATTTGAAAGGGTTTCCTGAAAATGCCAGAGAGACAGACCTACAAAAGATCACCTGCTTCCCTCTTCCAGCAAGTCTCTCTCGGCCCTACCTGGAGATGCCAGGGATTGAACCTGGGACCTTCAGCTTGCAAAGCAGAGGCTCTGCCACTGAGGCACACCCTTTCACAAAACTCTAGCTTAGCATTAGATGTGAAGGTTGCTCAGGGGGCTTTTCGTGGAGAAGAGGGAGATAAAGCAAAGATCAGTCATTTTCTGAAATCACCCGTTACCAGAAAAATGTCCATTGCATACCCTCCCCTCGTTTGCTTTCTCTATACAGTGGTACCTCGGGTTACATACGCTTCAGGTTACAGACTCCGCTAACCCAGAAATAGTGCTTAAGGTTAAGAACTTTGCTTCAGGATGAGAACAGAAATCGTGCTCCGGCAGCGTGGCGGCAGCAGGAGGCCCCATTAGCTAAAGTGGTGCTTCAGGTTAAGAACAGTTTCAGGTTAAGAACGGACCTCCGGAATGAATTAAGTACGTAACCTGAGGTACCACTGTACATCTGTGTGTGCCACATGTCCCCAGGATGGACCTGAAAATAAGTGTATACTTATGCCAGGTACTTTTACTCTAGCCTGTTAAAACAAGGAAGACCTGAGTTTCCCCATGGAACTTGCCTCTTTGCATTGTGGGAAATCCTCCATGATTTCTCCAGCCAGAGATCAATGGCCATCAGGGGAAGTTCCTGAATCTGCCATTGTTTGCTCAGATGCTTTGTATAGGGAATGCCTGCTTGGCATCCTGCTTGTCTTCATCAAATGCAAACGCTTTGTGTCTGGAACCCTGTGAAACTTGCTAAATCCTCAGAAATGTCACACCTTGAGCTGCCTGAGCCACTGTAGCCCCACCTTATGTGTGATATATCTCTGACATTTGCAAAAAGGGGGTGTCCTTCTCCATGCAGAAAGGCAAACCTTTAAAAAAAGTGGGGGTTTTCTTGGTTTTGTGTCCTTCACCTCCTAACAAAGGGGGGGGGGCACTTTTGCAACAGATAATAAAAGATCAGCTTTGCTTTCACTGGATTTCTGCCTCAGATCATGAATCTCTGACCAGTAACAAGCTTGGGGAGTTGGGCCATCGAAAGGCACCCCACTATTTTCTGGGAACACTCCCCATCAAGTTTTTAAAGTTGCCCAGCTCTTGGCTCCATGGGCCATAGAACTCTGCCAGGTTGTCTTTTTGACCCCCCACAGAGGTGGTTGCCAATCCTGTGTCTTAAGCTATACTGCTTAAGATTGCACATAGAGACTCACATGATGGAGAAAGCAAGCCTCCCTCCCAACATGCTGGTGGAGTGAGATAAGGGTACCTAAACTGTGAACAGGATCCAGCCAGTTGGCTTAAATTTCATCTTGCCCTGCCTGGAAGCTGCTCCAGAGTCCCTCCCCAAGTCAGTTGATCTGGGAGGCTCTGCTTACCTGCCAGGGCTCAGTGGCAGGTGGGTTTCGGATCGCCTGAGTCCCCAGGTGTGTGTCTGAGTCAAAGAGGTTCTGGCAGCAGCAGCAGGCAGGCTGGCCTGGTGCCTTGCGTGTTATAAGAGCCTCTTGGCTTGCACACAGACGAGGGCAAGCAGTGTTGCTCAGTGAAGAGGTGGATGCAATGCCCCAGGCCCAGGCTGGCAAGTTCTTTCCCACATTGCTTCTGTTATAATTATTTCCTGCTCAGTGGGGTACTATCCTGCGGAGAGACCATGTTGCTCTTTATTTATTCCATTTACAGTGGTACCTTGGGTTACATACTCTTCAGGTTACATACGCTTCAGGTTACAGACTCCGCTAACCCAGAAATAGTGCTTCAGGTTAAGAACTTTGCTTCAGGATAAGAACAGAAATCGGGCTCCGGCGGCGCGGCGGCAGCAGGAGGCCCCATGAGCTAAAGTGGTGCTTCAGGTTAAGAACAGTTTCAGGTTAAGTACGGACCTCCGGAACGAATTAAGTACTTAACCCAAGGTACCACTGTATACCCCACTTTTTCTCCATGGAGCTGAAGGTGGTGTGCGTGGTTCTCCTGCTCCTCATTTAAATCCCCACAACAGCCCTTTGAGGTAGGTTAGGCTGACAGGCAGCGACTGGCCGAAGGTCACCCAGGGAGGTTCATGGCTGAGTGGGGATTTGAACCCTGGTCTTCCAGGACCTAGTTCAGCACTCAGACTGCTATACCACCACTGGTGCTTTACAGCCAGGCATCTGATGGGAGCACAGCCTGGTGGGGAAGAGGGTCTGAGGTGGCCTGTGAGCTGCCATGGGGAACAGAGAAGCCAAAGCTCCTGTGGCGCTGTGTAGACCAAAGAATCATAGAGTGGTCGAATTGGAAGTGACCCAAAAGGTCATTTGGTCCAACCCTCAGGTCCACGGAACCAAAAGCTGCAGAGGAAGTCCCCAAGTATGCAAGCAGCTCAGGTGTTCTTCCAGAGGCACGCTCAGTGGCAAAGTGTGTGCATCAAAGGCAGAAGGTTCCAGGTTCAGTTCACAGCAGCCTCTCCAGGTTGGGCTGGGTGGAAATCCCTCATTCCTGCAACCCCAGAGGGCTGCTGCCAGTCCGTTTGGACAAAACTGAGCAAGATGGACCAAAAGGTCTGACTCTGTCTAAGGCACCTCCCTCCTTTTTTCCTGTGTTTGTCCTGTATGCGTTCCAGGCTGCCTTGTGAGCTGCATATCTGAGCAGGCCCCCTGCCTCCAGGTCTCCATAGGATAGCAATGTAAGCATCCTGGTGGCCTCTTCAGACCATCTCCCACCTAGGGGTTGAACCCGGGGCCATCTGCATGCAAAGCAGATGCTCTGCTGCTTTGCTACATCTCCAGGAAGATTGCAGGAGCATAAGGTCTGCACACATTTTCAGTCAAGATTTTGCCTTTCTTCCTCAAGTCCTCAAAGCACAAAGTGGCCAGTGTGCTGCTTCTCTTCTCCTTAGTTCTGTCGTCTTTTTTTGCTCATCAGCGGCTGTCATATTGTGCTGACTTAGCAAGGGAGCAGCCCAGACAGCTTATCTATCCAAAAACAGCACCGGTCGCAGCCTAGCTGGAGCAGTGAGGTCTGGAAAAGGACTTGCCCAGAAGGCGTTTACATATTGATGTGATTATTATTATTATTATTATTATTATTATTATTATTATTTTCCAATGAACTCAAGGCAGTATGTGCATGGTTCCTCCCCCTCCCATTCTATCCTCACAACAGCCCTGTGGGGTGGGTTAGACTGAGAGACATTTCATGTGAGTGACACACCCAGGGTTCACCCAGCGACCATCATTGCCAGGTGAATGTTGGGCCAGCCCTGATCTCAGCATTTTAACCACTGTGCAGCCTGGCAATGCTTGGCGGTTGCAAAGGGAGTGTGCTTTTATAACAAATAGAATGGTATAGAATAAAAGGAAAATGGTAAAGCAAACTAAGAGAATTAAAACAATGCAGAGCAAATGGAAGCAAAAACAGCCAAAGCCGAAAGGTCTTGACTAAACAAATTCCCACTGAGACAGGATTATCTTAAGTGCCCATGAAAAAGTGGGCAGCAATGAGACTGAATGCACAGTTTTGATGTGGCCTGGTGACAGCTGTTTCTTGCTTGCCTGAGCCTACACCAAACCTGGGGGTATCCCACCGCACAACCACTGACAACGTGCCGCAGAGCAGGGCCATACAGTGCTGGGTATCACTTCCTGGGGGCAGGGGGCAAAGCAATTTCCTTCCAGCTGGCCCAGCATACAAAGCCTTGGAAGCAGGAGGCCCCCATGATGAGCCTTTCAGGTTTGTAAATAGCCCCTCTCCTGCGGAGACTTGGCATGGCTTGCAAGCGAGTGGGTGGAGAAGTTTTTGTAAGCCAGAAGAGAACATGGGTTTGTCTGTCTGATCAGAAGAGCTCTGCTTAGTAAATCCTGCTTTTCTCGTGGCATAGACATTGGCTGAGGGACTGCTTCTGAATTTTGAGAGTCTCCAGTCATCGCAGGAAAGCTTCAAGAACCCCTGAAACTGCTGGGCTAGAATTTATTACCCCATTTGATTTCTGGCCCTTTAGAAGTTGACTTCTTGATGCGCTTTCATTTGCTTCCTCCAGTTTTGGGACCAGTTGCATCGTTCTATGGTCTTCCAGTTCCCAAGCAACTCTATGGATCATGATGGCAGAGACAACGAAAGGGGCCACCAAGCCCACGCAGACCTCTGGGGACCAAGCAGACCCCTCCGACTGCCCATGACGCGGAGGTACAGATCCCGGGTCAGCGCACGGCCTGACAGATCACCTGCCATTGAAGGGTAAGGATTTGGAGGACTTGGAGCAGCGGTTCTCAACCTGTGGGTCCCCAGATGTTGTTGGACTACAACTCCCATAATCCCTGAGCTCTGGCCTCGCTAGCTAGGGGTGATGGGAGTTATAGTTCAACAACATCTGGGGACCCACAGGTTGAGAAAGGTTGAGAGGATCCAGGATCTGATCTGGAGGGGAATAGTATGTTCAGTTGCTCTTGGAGGCTAACAGGAGATATGAAGGTCTGGGGTAGGGAAATTCCTCCCGTCTGGGGCAAGAGGGTGGTCTTCACATGTCTGTCCACCACACTGCTGCTTCTGACTTCCAAGAGTCTCTACTGGAAGACTTCAAGAAACCTGAAACATAGAATTTATCTCCATGTTTGATTCTATTCATTTGGGGCTTAAGCTGGATTAGGGTTCTTTCACATAACCAAGGAGTTCAGCTGGTGTGGCCTAGCTAAAAAGACAGCATTGCTGCAAACTGGTGACTGTTCTTGCCTTGTATATATCTGTCAGGTCTGTAGGTCTGCCCTGCCCATCTCGCATCCTGTTGGTTGCCTCACTAATGCAGGGAAAGCCAATGTGGTACCCTCTGTGTGTTGTTGGACTACAATGCCCAGCAGTGTGGCTAGTGATCAGGAATGATGGGGGCTGTAGTCTGACACCACCTAGAGGGCGCCACATTGGCCACTCCCGAATTAATGTAACATCCCATATGCTTCATGTACTGGACAAAGAGGGTGCCAGTCCCTGGAAGCAAGTGCAATGATCAGTCTGTTAAGGCTTGCTCAGCTTCCTCTCCTGGATGATGGCACTGCCACCTCCACTTTACTTTTCTACCTCTTTCTTACATGTTTTTGTTTTGTCTCCCATCTCCTGGCTAGAATAATACAGCAGATCTTTGCAGGCTTCTTTGCGAATTCAGCAATTCCTGGGTCTCCTCCTCTGTCCTGGTGAGTATGGGACATTATTTGCAATCCTATGTCTTTTTTCTTTACAAAGTATGTGTCTAAACTCAAATGTATGCAAATGGGTACGCGAAAGTGGGGACTTCCCCATTTTGCACCCACCTCTTTTTGGCACCATTTTTGGTGTGTGTGTAAGTGGGAATGCATACATCGATGGGAACCCAAGCAACAGCACTGCTCTGCAGGGCCAAACTGACGCATTCCCCATGGCAGCTCCAGCCTGGCTTTCCCAGAATTAGTGCACACATGGTGGGCGAAGCGGGGGGCAAAACAAGATTAAGATCAGAAGCAGAAATATTTTGTTACTGCAGGGAAGGAAGGCGAGAAACACATAGCACAGGACACACATGCAAATACGGTCCTTTCCTGCAACATTCTCCCTGTCCCCATAAAGCTGGGTGACTGTTAAGGAGGAGGGAGATTGCTTGTGGGGGGGGGGGATGAATTGGTGGGTAGAAGGAGAGTGAAACACAGAAGACACTCCCCACTTTCAGGGTTATTTTAAAATCCTTCCTTATAGAGCACACACACATCCAGGCACAAACAAACCATCAAACTACTTTGCTATTTTCCTGCATTTCTCAAGCCCTCTGTGCAAATCTAAGGAACTGTTACTTACTGAAGCTGGGGAGGATATTTGTTTGTGGTGGAGAGATTTTAAGAAGATAATTAGTCATGCAAAAGTGTTTCCTCACTTGCTCGTCACTGTTTTATTTTGGGAAGATAATGGGCTCCCCCAGCCCTGGCTTCCTCCACCCCCAGAACTGACTCCAGAAGAACAAGTTTGGAGCCGCAGAAGCATGATAAAGGTTGAACCAATGCTGTATAGGCCCTTGATATCCTATGACATGGAAGCTGGGCAGCAGTGGGCGTGCTGCTTCCTTCTCATGCCCCCACCCTGAGTGACTCTTTCTTTCTTTCCCTCTTGCAGGGGGGGCATGTTGCACTCGAGTCCTGGGGACTATGCCTGGGGACAGAGCGGCCTTGATGCTGTCGTCACACAGGTAAAGGCTCTGATCACTCCACCTGAGCCATGGCTGCATTCAGTATGTGTGCAATTTTTAAACAGAGGTCAGGTGGACACCTGCCAGGGTTTCTTTAGTTCTGATTCCTTTATTGCAGAGCTGGGGGGGAACTAGATGGCCCTGTGGGGGGGTCCCTTCCAACTCTACAGCTCTATGATTCCATTTGAGCTGCTGCTGAGGCTCCACAGGCTTAGCACAAATTAAATGGGTGCCCTGTAGCACCCCTAGGATCCTGCGCCGCACCCAGTCAGCGTGGAAAGGGATTCCTGAAGGTCAAATGTTCTGAAGGCAGCTGTCTTAATATTTCTTGATGGATGACTAGTAAATGTTGTGAACGTTCACCCCCCCCCCCTCATTCAGTTCAGTTCCCATTAAACTTCATGTTGTCAGACCAAATAATCTGTGGAGCGATTCCAGTTCTCTTCCCTCACACCAACCCATCCTTCCTCTCCCCCTGCAGCTCCTGGGACAGCTGGAGAACACAGGGCCTCCCCCGGCAGACAAAGAGAAGATTTCTTCTCTCCCGACAGTGACCGTCACTCAGGAACAAGTTGGTAAGTAGTTCCTGCTTCCTGATAACTTAACGCTTTTGTAAATGTGTTGTTTGGAAGGGTTTGAATTGAATTCTATTATTACGGTCACAGACCAATTCCGGCTCACTTACAATATCAGGAAAATCATAAAACACAACAGGAATACATTGAATTATAGTTGGGTATAACAGAGACAATTCAGATATAGCGGCAATTAAAAATATCTACTAAATCTTGATCACTAAAATATAACCTAAAATTGGGAAGGGTTTGCTTTCTTCTGTTGCTCTGGACTGAGCACCCAGACCAAATTCCAGAGAACTGCCAGCATCAACCTCCAGCTCAGCTTAGCTCCACAGCATTAAATGAACTGCTTTCCAGCTGCAATCCTCTGTAGTTCCCTCTGATTCTGATTTAAGGAACTGGACAACAGCTCGTGGGGCTCTCCAGGCATTGTGGATTTACTCTAGAACCCCAGTTGCACACTAGCTCTCCTCTTCCCTCCCCAGTCCGTTTTTCTTTTGTGTCTTGTCTATCAGGCTGGCCCCACCGGTTTGCAGTCTCACAGGCAGTGATACCAAAGGCAAGCAGGTTTCAGGTACCAGTTCTAGAGATCTGCTTGCATTAAGCAAATCTTCCAAACCTCACTGTGCAGAGTAGGAGTCAGGCAATCGGTCCTTCTAGCTCAGCACTGTCTCTATAGATTAGCTGCAGCTCTCCAGGGTCTCAGGCAAGTTTTTCCTCAACCTGGAGATGCTGAGGATTGAACCTGGGGCAAAGTAGCAGGTGAACATAAGAAGAGGCTGCTGGATCAGGCCAGTAGCCAACCAGATGCCTCATTGGGAAGCCTGCAAACAGGATCCAAGCATAAGAGCCCTCTCTCCTCCTGTGGTTTCCAGAAATTGCTATTCAGAAGCATTTACTGCCTCCAGCCATGGAGGAGGAGCATAGTCATTGTGGATAGTAGCCATCAGTAGTCTGTTCCTCCATGAATTTGTCCTCCCAAGAAACCAAGACCCTTCCCTGAGTGATCTTAAGTTGGCTTCTTCCCCCTCCCTTTTTATCTTTCTCCCTCAACAACATCAAGCCCAGAGACAGTCTGAAAAGCTCCTTCCACAGAATAATACGGTCTCGCATGCACATGCCTTCCTAGTCTTTTTCTCACTCTTTGGTTCTCCGGTAACCTCCTTCTCTACTTCCCCTTTCCCCCAATAGCTGCCTAGCAGCCAATGCCAAAATCCAAGTTTGGGGCAAGTCCTCTGGTGTGAGAACTCCTGCAGAGATTTAAAGTCACAAAATATGCAGCAAAGTAAAGTGTGGAACTATAGGCTGTTAGACCTTCAAAATATGCCCTTGTGAGTTCCAAAACTTCGTTCTTTCCCTAGCATAGAAGAAGACCACAAGTTTGGTAAGTTAAAAATGGTTTGCTTACAAACTTTCCAAGGGTCATATTCATGTGCTTCTGGCAGTAGAACTTGGCTTAGTTCCATAGCAGTCGAAGTTCCTAAATTATTGGTATAGGAACTCAAGAATGGCTTGTGAGAGCCATGCGGACTGGAGCAACCAGCTCAGACCTCCTCATATGCTGAGCTTGAAGGGAGATTGAACAGTAAGCTTGATTACCCAGTTCCTCCCAAGGTGAACACTTGATCTCACTAAGCCTGGCAGGACAGCTTACTCTATGGTATTAACCCCTTCAGGCATTAAGCATGTTGGTTATACGAGACTGGTTATCCCACTGTTCTGAACTCGGCTCTTCATTCCGGTGTTCTTACCCCAGTTGCCTTTTCACTTCTCTTGCCTCTTGTGCTGCCAGCCTGCAAGCAGGACATGTACTTCTTGCCTCATCCTAGAGAGCTGGCGTGTTGCTGCCCTCACGTGACCCTGCCCTGTTTTCTCCCGCAGATATGGGTTTGGAGTGCCCTGTGTGTAAAGAGGACTACACTGTGGCGGAACAGGTCCGGCAACTCCCGTGCAATCACTACTTCCACAGCAGCTGCATTGTGCCATGGTTAGAGCTGGTAAGTTGGCTTCCCTGTTGGCTTGGGGTCAGGTGGAGACTGGCACTAGGGCATCCTGCCTGGCACAGGGCAGCTCTCCTGTGGGACGAGGGGTGGCCACAGATATTGGGTGCTGCAGTGGAATACGGACCTGGTCTCCAGGGCACTATTCAGTTGGAAGTTCTCCTGCACAATGAACAAAAGCTTCCCAAGAGCACTAGGGTGTGACTGACTTAACCTCGGGCACCAGAGTATCTGAGGCCGGACCTTTTGGCTGTCCTGAGGCTCTGAATTGGCAGATTCTGCCAAAGGCTTTTGGCAGAGAGCCACGTGCCACCTAACGGGGTTTGGGCCTGGGTCTCAAGTAGCCCAGCTGCCCAGACAGGAGTCTCCAGGTGTCCTGAGCACCCCACAGCTAAGGATCTGATAGTTATTATCAAAAGTGCAGCATACAGCAGCTCCTAAGGTGCCCCAGACACACACACTTCAATAATCTCAGCTACTGTTCCCACGTCCATGCCTATGGAGCAGTTGCAGCAGCAGTGAGACCAGCCCCCCACCCCCAGTTTATGTACCCCTGATCTGATGGGTACGTGCACACCACCTGAGGCTTCTCCTACATGGAAGCCATTGCTGCTCTTTCCTCTTCGAGCCCCTGCTGGTTCTAGGAGAGAACGAGGTGGGGGATGGCAGGGATTCAACTGCCCCACCCTTTGCCTGGACAGTCCATTCCTCCAGCACATTCTGCTCGCCCCACTCAACTGCTCTGGCCCTTCCTTTCCTCCTCCACCCCGGCTCCTGCCTCAGGGCCGGCACCAGTCCCCATAAATCGCTGGCCCCCTCTCCTGTGTCATTCCCTGGACCCCAGCCTCTGCCACATGTTCATTGGAGCCCTTCCAAACCCTGACACCAGAGCGCTTTGTCAAGACAGCACAGGGGGTTCAGCGGTTTTCCAAGCGGGGAAGTTCCAGTGTCAGAAGGTGCTCTGGGTTGTGGCTCATGCCATGCATTTTCTATTTGAGTGGAGCAAAAGTGGATGTGTTCTCCATCTTTTCAATGCAACGTCTGCAGACGGAATGGCGAGTTGAGTATGCTTTAGTGATGGTAAATGTCAAATCATGATGCGTGGGGGGGGGGAATAAATTCTTCAAGTTTGACAAGAAACACGAGCGTGTATGTGTACACAATGGCTGCCTTTGGGGGGGGAGTTAGGCTTTAGAATGAGCTTGCAAATGGATCCACTTCCTTCTCAAAGGATCCAGGAAGGCGTTCTTGGTGATTTGGGGCCAATTCAAACACATCTGTCTTAAGTAGAAAGTATGTGATGCAAGGAAATGCGAGTGTGCCTTTTTTCTTTCTTTCTCTTTTTTACTCACACGTGGATCTGCTTGACATCCATGCATGGGTATAATTTTTACACCAGGCTTTCATGTCGATACATACAACGTGCTGATTCCTCCAATCATATGTTGGAGAGAGCCATTGCACAGTTTGAGCCTGGGCATGTTAATTTATTTTTAATCAAAATATTTGTGCCCGGCGTTAGTCAGCATTCCCAAGGGGAGGCAAACCCCACAGGCTCAGTGCAGAATGCCCATGTGTGGGTGTTCAGTGGGTCCAGAGGTGGAACATCTGATGGTGTGGCGGGGAGATGGCTGCCCTTGCACATCACTCTTTTTCAGAGGAAGCCTTTCGGCAGTGCCCTTTCCTTAATGTGGCCGCCCCAATCTCAGGTATCGGCTCTGGGAGGCATGGCTGTTCCCAGCACACACCCCTGCTCACACGCGCGCATTTTCCCTCCCCAGCACGACACGTGTCCAGTGTGCCGGAAGAGCTTGAACGGCGAGGACTCCACTCGGCAAGCACCCAACGCGGAGGCCTCCACAAGCAACTCCTTTAGCAGCACAAGCCACCTACACGACCGATGGACTTTCTGAAGCCTCCCTGACACGGGGGGGGGGCGAGGGAGGGGGCAGTTCAGGCCTGTAGTATCCCTTACTACAGTTTGTAAATTGTATGATACCTATAAAACTACAGAACCGAGTAGCAAGGAGGGAGAGGGAGAGCAAATGGGTGCAGCCGGTGAAGCTGCGTCCCCACCCCATGGCCATGGCGAGGGCGGCCATCTTTCAGAAACCGCTAGCATCTCCTGCTGGGTCGCCACAGCATCCAGACGATCTCTTTAACCCTTAGTTTCCGGAGTGATCAGTTTCACCTTTCAGCGAGGGGTCGGGAGGGTCCCTGAGAACCTGTGCGAGTCCTTTCCTTGGGTAGCAAGAGAGGCCTCCACCGTTACGATTCCCATGGCTTTGCAGAGGGAGGGGCGGACATTGTCCTTGCCCGCCTGTCCCAGTCTATTTTTTGCGGCAGGGTGGGGGGGAGGCTCAAGGAGAAGGCAGCCAGACGTTGGCTAGGAAGCTATTTCAGATGGGGCGAGGGGAAGAGAGAGGCAAGTCAAGAGGATTTGCACAGGGATCCAGGCCTTTCCAGTGTCTCCCAAGTCTGTTTAATCGACTCTGCCCATCTTTCCTGCAGCCTAGGATTTTGTTGAATTTTGGGTGAATTTTCTTTGGATTAGGTTGACAGAGTCCCTGACTTCCTTTATCTCGGTTCTGTTTTTTTCTGGAAGAGTGGGGGGCAATTTGGCTCACAGAAAGAGAAAAAGAGGGGTGGAGAAGCAGCACAGGGGAGCCCTGCATTCCATGAAGGCAAGTATTCGATGCCCCTCGAGCGAACGCTACCTTTTTCCTGCTTTCAGCCCCTCGGCCCCCTTGGGTTTGCCTGAACCAGCATTCAACCCACCTGCTACTTAAGACCCATTTTTTGCTGCCTTGTTTATCAAATGGACCACGTGTAGTTTATCCTCCGGATCAGAGACTGTGTCTTCTTTTTCCAAGCTGTTCTTCAGTATTTTAAATGAGAATGCCATCGCTCGATATACCATAAAGAATCACTTTTTGTTGTTGTCGGTTTCCTTTTAAGTGTTGTTTTTTCCCCTCCCTTGCAACTCTTCCCTCCCCTCCAACCTCCATCTACAGTCTTTTTATCTTCTGAATCATGTCTGAGCTCAAAACTTTGGTGCTGCACACTGACCCCCTCCCCCAAAGCACCTTCCGCCTGGAACCAGAAAGGAGCTTTGGTAGGAGAAGGGTGGGGGGGGGTATGGCAGAGTCGTGTCCCAAGGAATGGACGGGGAAAACACAAGGCAACCCCCCCACCCCCTTCGTGGCCACTTCATCGCTGTAACGGTGTACCAGGTACACTCCGTTTCAAACTTAGTGTCTTCTGTTTGCTATCGAAAGTTGAATAAAAGTCTTTAATAAGAAAACCAACGATAGAGTTCTTGGTTGGGGCTGTGTGCAGGGGGAAAGGGACCATCTGAGAATGTGCAGGACAGGTGGGTGGGGCTGCTTTATAATTGGACATACAGATTGCAAATAGAGAGAGAAATCCAAAGATATAGTTGGAAAAAAGCCTTTATTAGGACCAACTAAATAAATGTCAAAGTAACCAAATTTCATAGTTTTGCCTAATGGCTGGAGGGCATGTACATCCTCACCCTGCTAAGGCCCTATCATTTTACATAGTCGAAGGTCCATTCCTAGGGTCATTTTCCTGGACAGTTGAATTATTCTCTAAAACATTGGGGGGGGGGCAGGTACTTTTCCTGGCTTCATGAAAATAAAAATCCAAGTGCACATGTAGGATGCACACTACTTATTAGGACCAACTGGAAACTGTGATGAAGGTGTGAGCAAGCTTTTTAGCATCCCAGAAATCTTCCCCAGGCTTTGGGGCCACCAGCAACATCTTTTGCACTTGGTTGTCTAACCTCATTTGCATAAGTTCTCTTCCTCCTCCTAACTAGCTTAAAGTAACTTCTAACTAATTAAAACAGTCACCTTGGGCTCCCCTACCCCTCACTTCAACCATTTCCAGGAATGTTCCCCCTTGTGGCTAGCATCAGCCTGAAGAAGCATTCTGAGGAACCTGAAAGCTGGCTCATTGCTTGAGTTATTTTAGTTTGTCCTAAATCATTAAATTTGGATTCACATTTGGAGCTACTGACATAGAGGCAAAACATCTGGCCCTTATTAAGGTTGCAAACGAAAGGCATGAGAGTATGTGGGCAATGCCTGGTAAAATCCCCAGACTCTATAGACAGCAGGGAGGGGGGTTGGCCCAACAGGCTTCCCCACAATCTGGACACCAGGGCTCTGCATGCCTCTTTCCCTTCCCTGGATCATGGCTCTTGAGATTTCAGTGGCATTGGCATCCATGGCGATTCCTCCTATATTTGTACCTTAACAAAGACTGTGCTTCTCATGGGACCAGCAAAGAGGTGCAGTGCCTCTGTGTCCCTCTCCATGACCGACAAAGCAGAATGAATACTGTGGGGGGAGAGAAACTTGTTTATTCAATTCATGCAGCTTAATGGCGGTGCAAAATTATTTGGCCTAAGAGGGAAACCAGTTACCTCCTGGCTCTCATCTTTGTGAGCTTCACGATGGGCTTCTGGTGAGACATTTGCTGGGGCTGGACAAGCAAATCCTTACATTTCCATTGCACAAACAAGTTCAAAAAAAGACAGCAGTAGGGAGAACAGCACGCACCTCGACTTTATCCCATCCCTTGCCCATCACCTTCCATTGCAATCCTGGCTCACAGTGGGAGGTTGGCACATCCATTGGCATTGGGTAAGCCTACAACTTCACACAGCACATAGTTAAGAAGAAGAAGAAGAGTTTGGATTTGATATCCCGCCTTTCACTCCCTTTAAGGAGTCTCAAAGCGGCTAACATTCTCCTTTCCCTTCCTCCCCCACAACAAACACTCTGTGAGGTGAGTGAGGCTGAGAGACCTCAGAGAAGTGTGACTGGCCCAAGGTCACCCAGCAACTGCATGTGGAGGAGCGGAGACGCGAACCCGGTTCCCCAGATTACGAGACGACCTCTCTTAACCACTACACCACACTGGCTCTCAAACTATGGAACTCTCTCCCACAGGAGGCTGTGATGGCCACCAACTTGGATGACTTTAAAAGAGGATTGGATCAGCTCACGGAGGAGGAGGAGACTGTCGGTGACTGCTAGCCATGATGGCTCTGCTCTGCCACCAGAGTTGGGAGGCAGCAATGCTTCTGAATACCAGTTGCTGGAAACCTTAGGAGGGGAGGACTCTTGTGCTTGGGTCCTCCTGCTCATGGGTTTCCCTTTGGGGCATCTGGTTGACCACCAAGAGGCTGGGCTAGATAGGCTATTGGCCTGATCCAGCAGGGCTCTTATGTTCTTATCTCATTCTCCCATTTGTGGCCAGAAGGCAGCTCCATGCACTTGGTGGGCAGTTTGTAAGCCTCTGGTTGCACACAGGGAAGGAGAGCATTGGGGGCCTTTTTCAGGCCAAGGGCCAAATCCCCTTCTGGAAGCCACCTGCCAGTGGTGGGTGGGGCCAGTCACAAAAGTGGGTGGAGCAATATATGCAAATTTTACCTTTTTTTGCAAGGGGCTGGGTTCCATAGCCACTGGCACATGCCCCTCTCTATCCTCCATCCGGACAAGGCAAGCAACGGGCACAAACCATTCCCCTGATTTCCTGATGGTGCTCACAGCTGCCAAACCAAAGGGCCCTACCCTTTTGCAATTCCAAGTGAATGAGGCTGCTCTGCACCAGCCACCAACACGCCCAAAAGGTAACAGGAATACAGGACTATGTAAAATTCTTTTTTGCTTCTATGCAACAAAGTTCTGTTCGAGGGAGACGAGAGACGCTCCACCTTGTCAAGACAAGCTGCTGCATCCCAAAGGACTGATGGAAACCGTTGAATTGTAGAGTTAGAAAGGAGACCTCCTGCAATGCATGAAGAAGGTATCTGGAATAGAGATGCTCCACATGATTTGAGCACTTAAGTCACTTTTCACAGGGGAAGGAGCCATCTTTGAAACCCATATCTCTGTTGTCTTGTCAGCTTGAAGGGTTGGGCCTAAGCTGGCCTGCACACACTACTTTTTCTCCACTCCCTGAACACGGGAAGCAAAATTGGATGTTTACCCACCCCAGTCTGAAGACCAAAGTGTGTGTATTGGTGTGTTTAATTGTGGCTCCAACACGGGGGGAAGGTTGTTGCATTTTCTTAGCTTCCCAAAAGCAAAAGGATGCTATGAGATTGCAGATTGTCTTCAGAACTGCTGGATCTTCCATCACTTTTTACAAGGAGTCAAAGGAGGGCAGCAGCAACCACCCACTGGATTTTCTTCCCTTGCTCATTTTTCCTGTGTGAAGTCCTTGCTTGAGTCCTTGCTCAAATTCCACGTTTTATTGTTCTTCTTTCTCTTCTTCCCCAGGTTTTTTGTGTGCAAAAAATCCAAGCTGGAGGGGGTGGTAAAGGAAAAGGGAGCAGAAGAAGAATATATAGATTAGCATGAGAAAAAGATGTTTTGTTTTTCAGCTAGAGGGAACCTAGTCTTCTGATGTCTTGGGTTCAGGGCTCTCTAAACAACCTACTATATATTGAGCATTCATCCTGATTTGTCTGCAGGGAGGTTAGATGGCTCTGAGTCAAAGCAAGCAGCACCTCACATTTTCCTGTGCATTCCCATCATTTTCCATATTGCAAAAGGGCCAAACTGTTCTGGGGCTTGCTGTGGAAGAGCTCTGAATCAGCTATAATTTTGCAGCCTGAATTTTCTGGTATGAGATTGAATCCCATCTGAAAACAAGCCTGAAAATTTCCCCGAGATGAATCTTTGTGCTGCTCTGTCTCCATAGAGAAAAATCAGGTGGTAGAGAATGCCTAGGACTGTACCACTTTCAACCACAGGTGGATAACTGTATGTAGCTGCATATACTCAATCTCAGTTTTCATGAACCTTTGGGAATAAACAGAAAGCTAGAATTTAAATCTCTCCCTGGCCCACTAGGTTCTCTTTATGTAGGGTTCCCTTCGCCACCTACTAGCTGCAATGGCTATCCTCTGCCTCCACAGTTGGAGGCAGCAAGGCTTCTGAATACCAGTTGCTGGAAACTACAGCAGGGAAGAGTATTGCACATGGTTGACCACTGTGAGAACAGGATGCTGGACTAGAAGGGCCCTCTTTGGCCAGATCCAACAGGCTCTTCTTCTGATGTCCCTATGGTGACCTTCAAATGTTTCAGACCACAATTCCTGGGAGTTGTAGTCCAAAACATCTGGAAGGCACCAGGCTGTGGAAAGGGCACTTCCCCCCTGCCTGTGTCGACAGTCCCAGGAATTTTGTACCATGTGATTTTTCTTTTGGTGCTGTGTCTCAGCAATTAAGAATCCATAAGCTAGAAGGCCAAACTAGTCATGTGACCTGTTTAAGCTTGTCTCCCTGTGCAGGTGCAACCGGAGGCCGTTAGCATGACTCTTACCCTCCACAAACAGATGATAATCAGAGCCAGCAGCAGGAGCCCCCCAATGATGCTGCCAATCAGGATCCAGAGCGAAAGAGGGACCAGATTGGTCTGGATGATCTCCAAGATGGTCTGCAACGAGAAAGGGGAGAAATCTGCTGAATCCCAGCAAAAGCCCACTGGTAGTGTTGGGAGGCGTGATGAGGATTCAGAGCTGGTTAGCTCAGACTGAAAGGGCATCACAAAGACAGCAAGAGAACAGTTGACATGAACAGGGTTTTCTCACTGATTTCTCTTAAGCCTAAGCCCAATGCACTCAACTCTTTTTTTAAAAAACCACACACCAAGCTTTCATCCCTTATTGCTATTGTGAATACATATAGACAGGTCCCGCTTAACCATACACATTGCATTCCCTGGAAATCATTCACTTGCATAACAAAGTCAACAATTTCCATTCATTCTTAAGGGTTTTTTTTTTTTTTTGGCTGTGATGCAGAAGCTGCTACAGCTCAGACCACCACAACCCCAGCCTTAGAAAGGCCAGCAGCCCCTCCTACCTCCCGTTGATGGGCAGCTTCTGGCAGCAGAAGGAGGCTCTCCTCTTCTTGGCTGGTCAGCGTGAACCTGCTCACAACCTTCACGGTCTTGAATTTAGCCTTCATCCACGAGATGGAAAGAAAGAGACAAGAAGGGTGTTTAGTAGAAGAAGAAGAAAAGCCTCCCAAGGCAGGTTTCCAGCTGGCAAGTGCATTTATTTTTGTTTATTTCATTATTGCATTTATCCTCCAAGGGAGTGTGGTGCATATGGCTCTCCCTTACCCCACAACAATCCTGTAAGACTGAGAGGCTGTGATGCCCCTGGATTCTCAGCACAACACTGCTTTACTGAATAGAGGCAAGTTTGCCTTTTTAGGGGTTGCATTCCACAACCACCATCATCACCTCAACCTGCTACCAGATGCTCTCTAACCCTGTTGCGTTCTTGAACAAAGCAAAGAAGGAATTCCATCCTGGTGACTTTCAAACTCACCAGGTGCTTCCAGGGGAATTTACTGCTCTATCTGAACAACTTGGACACGCAGGTTTTATGCAAGGTCCACACAGTCATAGTCACGACAGCCTGCACATGCACACACCTATCTACCTATGCACACAAACACATTCAGTCCAGATCAGTGGCGTAGCGTGGGGGGTGTAGGGGGGCCCGGCCACACGGGGCGCAACATCTGGGGGTTAGGGTTAGGGGGTGCAAATCCACGGGTTAGGGGGCGCAAATTACTTGCCTTGCCCCGGGTGCTGACAACCCACGCTACGCCACTGGTCCAGATTTTCCCATGCTACCAGTGAAGGGCATATAAGACCCTCTTAAGCAGGAATTCAAGGGTGCATGCATGAGAGAGGGCACAAAGTCTGAGCTCACCCTCCTGAAAAACTCGTTGTGAACCGCTCTCAGCAGGTGGATGGAGACTTCCGCGTTCCTCTCGATGTGCGGCAGCTCACACTTCACCACTTGGCATCTGGCGTTGGTGCAATTCTGGCAGGAAAGAGAGACCTCAGCCCTTTCTTTGCCAAGACCCAATCAAAGCATGGGCAGAATTCTAGGCATTTTCTGTACCTTTCCCCAGCCTTCCCCACCCCCACCCCTACTTCACAACCTAGGCTGCTTCCAGATGTGGGTGCATTATTTATTTAATTATATGTTGCATATTTAAGCCCCACCTTTTTCCCTCCAAGGAGATCAACGTTCTCCAGCCCTCCTCATCTAATCCCCACAACAACCCTGTGAGTTACGATAGGCTGAGAGGCAGTGACTGTGTTCCAAGTTACCCAGGGAGCCTCATGGCTGAGTGGGGAACCCTGGTCTCCCAGTTACTAGTCCAACACCGTAACCACTGCACAACCCTGGCTAGCACCCCATCAGCAATCCTTGCTGTCCTCCTTTAAGCCTGCAACTGGAAGATCAATTCTTCTCTCGGGCTTCAAAAATCCAAATAACATTATGAAGTGGAGGGGGTGGGTAGCCCCCCCTTTTACCAGGCCCAAATGGGGTGGTTATGGGGTGGTTTTCATTGGTAACATGGTGTGCATGTGGTAGGTTTAGGGGTTTTAATCTGTTTTAGTTTATTGCTGATTTTACTTTACAGTGGTACCTCGGGTTAAGAACTCAATTCATTCTGGAGGTCTGTTCTTAACCTGAAACTGTTCTTAACCTGAAGTACCACTTTAGCTAATGGGACCTCCCACTGCTGCCACGCCACCATCACACAATTTCTCTTCTCATCCTGAAGCAAATAGGACCTCTTGACCTGAGGTACTATTTCTGGGTTAGCGGAGTCCGTAACCTGAAGCGTCTGTAACCTGAGGTACCACTGTATATTTTGAATGTTTTAAAATATATGCTGTTAACTGTTTTTACTAATAATTGTATTGCTTTATTTTCTTTTTAAATCGCTATGAAGGTTTTTTAAAAAACAATCAAGCGGTAAATGGTTCTCATGAAATCTAAACAAACAAACAAATAAGTAAAAATTAGTGTACACACTGTGCAATCGTGAATGCAACATAAAATGGGGGGGGGAGAGATATCTCCACTTGGCACTCTCCCTATTTACCTTTCTGGATGGTACCATTTTAAATTGTGTTAAAACAATTTTAACTGACATTTTAGTTTGCACTAAAATGCTTGCAATGGAAAAGCAACAGTTGGGTTATGATAGAGACAGCCAGTCTTGAAGCTGCCTGAATCACAGTGAGGAAGCCAGACGAGGGAAAGTTGGAAAAAGGCAAATACATCTCCTTCTCTTGAGTTACTTTAAACCACACAGTGCACTCTTTGTGTTGCAATCTGGCCAGCACTTGTTTTTAGTTTTTATGTCTATGTTAACTTTACCCAAAAAAGCTGAGCCATTTTGTTTGCTATTCTCTCCAGACAAGATATCTATTATTTACTCATACTGTACATAGTTCCTGCATGAATAAGACTTTAAACTCCAGAAACTGTAAGTGATTACTTCAATCAAATTCACCCAAGCTGCAAGGTCTGCTAACAGGGCACTCACCAGTTTCTCTACGTGCACAAGTTCTTCTGGATGAACAGGGATCATCACACCACCAGCTGCATTATGAGAGGCCTCTGTCAGATTTTGCATGGTGCAGGTCACCTGGAAAATGGAAAGGGACATCAATATGTGTGAGGGGTCCTTCTAAGCTTTTCCTTGAGCACCTGCAGCAGACACCCACGTCTCTGAACAGGAGCGAATTTCCTTCCCTCCCCTTATTCATGTTTGGCCCCTTCCCATTTTGCGCTCTCTGTCTCATCTCTTTTGGCATTAAGATGTCCTAAACAATACCCAGCAGCAGTGCTATTTTTCTAGAAAAAGAGGTGCCGGAACTCACCATGAAAACTGTCTTTGTTCTCTTATAATGGCAATAGCACCCACCTAAGAGGTGCTGGAACTGGCAAATTCTGGCTGAAAAAAGGCCCTGCTCAGCAGCCAGCTAAAATTAAGAAGAACCTGCTGAACCCAAAGTGCTAGAGGAAGTGGTCAGACAGAGCTGTTTGCAAATTAAACTTTACTAAAGCTGGGCTTTTAGAACATTTAGATCTAAGGACTTGTATAAGAGGACCTTGTGAGCCATGAGCATAGGGAAAGTCTGGTTGCTGGATCAGGCCAAAGAGGGCCTATCTAGTGCAGCATCCTGCTCTCACAGTGGCCAACTAGATGCCCCAATGGCAACCACAAGAACATCCTTTGCCAGCAAGATAGTAGGTGTTCACTCTAAACCAGATTGCAGATTTTGAAACTGAGCAAATCAGCAACAGCAGCCTTCTGGGCAAAATCTGTCCCGATGCCATATGTGGTGCATTGCCATGGCTGTGCAAGAGAACTTGCCATGAGCAGCAAAGTATCATTTGGAATTTCCCCCTAAGACCCCAAATGACAGCAAGAACAGAGGCCCCAAAGCACTTATACTGGTGAAGGCCTAGTGACTCACGTTATCTGCAATGATGCGTGTGACAGAGAGGAATTCACTGTTCTGATAGGCTGTGGCAGGCAGGTCCATGAAAAGGGAGAGATTCTTCACTGCATAACAGCCGAGGTTTTGCACCTACAAGGATGAGAAGAGTGTTCAACAGATGAAGCAAAAAACTGCACAAAGCTTTAAAAAAAATCATGTAGGGTCACCATTTTTGGAAACTGGAACCTGAAACTGTGGATTTCTCTAAGCTGAACTTTGAAAATCTAATTGGGCAGGAGCTATATACTCAGTCTCTGAACCCACAGGAGTGAACAGTGCCTTTGCCAGTTGCTTTTCTTCTTTTTCTATTAGGCATTGCAGTGGTGAGAAGAAAGATGGTCACAGTAATAAGTCAACAGGTGTGTCTGTGGAACCAGATGCCCAAAAGAAAAAGAGGGGAGCCTGTGGCTTTCTAACTGTTATCAGGCTCTGATCATCCCTGACCATTGGCCATGCTGGCCAGGGGGCTGATGGGAATGGGAGCTCAAAAGCTTCAGGGGGGCCAGCCCTGATCTTAAAGCATTGGTACTCCAATTTTCCTGGGTCTGCTGGAGAAGCATTTAATCATCTGAGTCCTGCAGTCTGGATTAAGCTTCGAGACTTAGACCCCTGATAAGCTAGACTTCTACACAGAGATATGCTTGTATATTTTACTTAGAGGAGCCCCTACCTGCGATCTGAGGTGGTCCAGCCCAGGCACAGGTTCGCCGCTGCCTTACTAATGCCGCTAATGATAAAGCGTGATATTCTGCAGAGGAGCCCTGCCAGAGAGAAAATTGGCCACCCTTCCCTGTGTTACTGCTGACATACAAACCCTGTCCCAACTCCTTATTTACCTTGACAGTAGTCCTGAACTCAGGGCTCATACCGCTTGGAAATGTCCCAACAGGATGCACCTCGTAGCGGTTCAGGGTAGACTCGCTGAGGGAGAGAAGAACCATAGAAAATAAGCCGGGTCAGTTCTAGATTGTGTAGGCCGCAGTTTCCAATTTCTCCACGGCAACCCTTGCAAATAACCCAGATTGTTTGCTTACTGCACACTCTACAGAGATGACCCAGAGAGAGTCTCTCTACAGAGGTGATGAGAGAGCCAGTGTGGTGTAGTGGTTAAAAGCGGTAGGCTCGTAATCTGTTGAACCGGGTTCGCGTCTCCGCTCTTCCACATGAAGCTGCTGTGTGACCTTGGGCCAGTCACACTTCTCTGAAGTCTCTCAGCCCCACTCACCTCACAGAGTGTTTGTTGTGGGGGAGGAAGGGAAAGGAGAATGTTAGCCGCTTTGAGACTCCTTCGGGTAGTGATAAATTGGGATATCAAATCCAAACCCAAGGCCTTTTGTTGCCTGAAGAAGAAAATCCATATACCTTCCACCTAGTCCCATCTCCTACGGTGATGTAGCAGTTAAGAGTGTCAGACCAGGGAGTGGGAGACCAGGGTTCGAATCCCCACTCAGCCATGAACCTCGCTGGGTGATGTTGGGCCAGTTACTCTCAGTCTAACCTACCTCACAGAGTTGTTGTGAGGATTAAATGAGGAGGGGGAGAACCATGTGAGCCACCTTGCTCTCCATGAAGAAAAAAGTGGGATATAAATGGTATACATAAATACGGTATTTATAAATTGACATCCTTTAATAGCACCTGTTTCTCCCCCTGGAAGTTAGGCCATGTAGATCAATTGTAACTTCATCTCTTTCCAAACTCCATATCCATTCCAATATCCCTTGATGGTTCAGGCAGCTATCCCTGGAAGGATATCCCAAAAGGAAGAGATCTTCCCAATCTATATATTATGAAAATGGGAGGCCTAGAGATGTCCACTCGTAATGACAATAAGTGCTGTGGGATGTTTAGAGCTAATGAAACTCAAAAGGTTGTCAAGTTCAGCCCACCCATCTAAGGTAAGTAATGTAGGATAAATTAGTGTCGGATAACCAGTCTCATATAAGCAAAATGCTTAAGTCTAATTAATGCATGAAGGGGTTTATGTCGTAGGGTAAGCCGTCCTGCCAGGCTTAGCTAAGTCACTCCACCTCGAGAGGAAGGAAGTCAAGTCTACTATTTCCCTCAGTCTACCATGCGAACTCCTATGTGTAAAGAGGAGCTGGTGGCTCCCAGCTCAGAACTCATGGCTTTCTGCAAGCCACCCTTGTGTTCCTATACAAATAATTTAGGAACTTTCACCACTTTGAAACTAACCTACCAAAGTTTTGCTGCCTGTGTTTTCTCAACACTGTATGGGAAAACACATGAATCTGACCTTTGAAGAATTTGTAAGTAAACCATTGTTAACTTACCAAACATGTGGTCTTTTTCTATGCTAAGGGCAGAGGGGAGTTTTGGAACTTAAAGGGTAAAGGGACCCCTGACCATTAGGTCCAGTCGTGGCCGACTCTGGGGTTGCGGCACTCATCTCGCTTTATTGGCCGAGGGAGCCAGCGTACAGCTTCCGGGTCATGTGGCCAGCATGACTAAGCCACTTCTGGCAAACCAGAGCAGCGCATGGAAATGCCGTTTACCTTCCTGCCGGAGTGGTACCTATTTATCTACTTGCACTTTGACGCACTTTCGAACTGCTAGGTTGGCAGGAGCAGGGACCAAGCAACTGGAGCTCACCCCGTCACGGGGATGTGAACTGCCGACCTTCTGATCGACAACTCCTAGGCTCTGTGGTTTAACCCACAGCGCCACCTGCGAGGGCATATTAGACCTTTAAATAAACAGCCTATATATTTCCACACTTTACTTTGCTGCATATCTTGTGATTTTACATCTCTGCAGGGGTTCTCTCACAAAAGAGTACTTGCCCCAAACTTGGATTTTGCCATCCAGGGAATTCTCCTTTACGCGCCTATTTTTTTCCTTGCCAGCCAACAGTTAGAAGGGTAATCTAAGTATTAAGACAGGCCAGAGTAGTCCTTTTGGGGAGTTGCGTCAAACTGAAAGCATCCCTGCATGAGGAACCAGAGCCTCGAATGTCAACAGAGATAAAAGGTAGCCATTGGACTGAATTAGCCAAGTGATGATGGTGTTCACATTTGGTTTACTCTCCACCCTGGGGGAGCTGAATCATCCTGCCAGGGACACCTTGCAAGGAGGGGGCTCCGTCCTCTTATTCAACCTGCATGCAGCAAACTCTACACCGAGGTCCTCACCTGGTCAGCAAAAGGTCGGGCTCATAACGGATATAGGCAAGGGGCTGTGCCATGTTGTCGGTCAGGGTCTCATTCAATTCATGGCTGTCACTGCAGGAAAGATAATAGAATCATAGAATTGTTGGGCTAGAGGGGACCCAAAGCATCATCAAGTCCAAACCCTGTGCTGCAGGAATCTCAGATAAAGAAGGCAATCCAAATTCTATTTAAAAACATCCAGTGAAGGAGAGTCCACCACCTCCTGAGGTAGTCTATTCCACTGTCGAGCAGCTGTCCTGTCAGAAAGTTATTCTTACTGTTTAGTCAGAATTTCTTCCTTGTAATTTGAACTCATTAGGCCTCTGCAGCAGCAGAAAACAAGCTTACCCCATCTCCCGTGTGACAGCCTTTCAGATATTTGAGCATGGCTGTCCTATCAGCTCTTAGCCTTCTCTTCTGCAAGCTAAGCATCCTCAACTTCTTCAATCATTCCTCATTAGGCTCAGTTTTGAGGCCCTTGATTTTGAGGGCCACCCTCCTCTACACAACTTCTAGTTGGTCAAATGCAAAGCCAAATAACTTTACAGTCATACCTTGGTTCTCGAACACCTTTGTACTCGGGTGTTTTGGCTCCTGAACGCCACAAACCCAGAAGTGAGTGTTTCGGTTTGCAAATGTTTTTTTTTGGGGGGGGGAGGCTGAACATCCGACATAGCTTCCAACTGAGTGCAGGAAGCTCCTGCAGCCAATCGGAAGCCACGCCTTGGTAGTCGAAAGGTTCCAGGAGTTGTACGGACTCCCAGAACGGATTAAGTTTGACAACCAAGGTACGACTGTATTGTCATTGGCCATGACAAATCTGAATCAAAAATAAATACAAAGCTGAAGAGGTGGTTAGATAGATAGATAGATAGATAGATAGATAGATAGATGGCCTTCATTCTGACTTTTCCCTGGTTCTCACCTGCTGGCTGTGAGCTTCACCTGTGCTTTGTTCAGAAGGGTGGAACAGCTGAATTCAAACTCCAGGACAAAGGCTACCTGTGAAAGAGAGAAAAGAGAGAAACATTTCCGCACCTGCTTTTTCTACACCATTCATAAACTCTGTACCACAGCTGTGTACATGCCATACATTGGCTTCCCTCGATGAACTCTAGGAATTGTAGTTTGTTAAGAGTGCTGGGAATTGTAGCTCCATGGGAGGTAAACTACAGATCCTAAGATGCTTTGGGGGCAGTCATGTGCTTTAAGTGTATAGCGAGTACACAGCCCACATCTTCCTTTAGCTGTCTTTTATTTTATTTTTCCTACATGAAAAAATGGAATACTGTTCACCTAGGAAATGCTCCAAGGAACCCCGCTCTAAGGGGATCCTGAAGAGCTGCTCCTTCTTTCTCACCTTTGCTAAGGACCTGAAGACAGGGTAGCCCACACGGCAAGCTCGGGTTTGGGAAGACGGGGAGGTGCATTCCACCCTCACCGAGTTCTCCCCCTGTGGAAGGAAAGAGAGAGCAAAGCTGCAAAAGGAGAGAACCATCATCAAGCACATGGAATGGGATCCAGCCTCCTCAGCTTGAGTTTCCACCTTTTCCTTTCCTGGCAAGAGCTTTCAGAAAGGTTCACGGGAGGCAGAGATGCAACGCGTAATGTTGCTACACCTCTGTGCTAGAGAAAACTGTGCCCATTCAATTTCTGCTTATCACACAGGTGTTCAAAGAGCCTTGGGCTGCGGAGGCCAGGTTGTATACCTTCTGGGCTACAGAAAACCTGCAGGATTTGGTAAACAGTCGCATATTCTCTCCTTTTGTTTTTTTTTAAAAGAAAACACACACATAGACCGTGTGATTGTGACAAAGCACTGTTGGCTGCAAAGACAAAGCTAGAATCCTTGGTGCAATCTCAGAAGTGAGGGGAGTTGTTGAATTTCTGGAGCTCAAGTCCCTCCCCCAGCCCCCCAATAAGAAGAAATGAAGAAGCAGAATAAAGGATGTGAAAATATGCACATCTGCATGATTCACACAGGAGTTTTCAGGTTGGCACCATGACATTTAAGCCTCAGAGATGTGACAGCCTCTCTTTCCAGAATGCTATGGCAACTATCAGTCCTCCTGGAGCCAGCATCGTCCCTGGCCAGAGGGTGGCCCTCAGTATCCTAGCGATCATTTCGTTCTGACCACAGCGGAACGTCCGTCGGGAACAGGGCCTCTGCTTTACCTTGAGCATGAGACTGGAAAAGTGGAGGTTTCTGGAAAACCAAAGCCACAGGCTGGCATTGTAGGCGTTCTCCTGCTTGTTCTCCAGCAGGACGTCCACCAAGACTTTCCGCTTCCCTTTGCGGATCACGTGCGGCTTCTGCCTGGAACGAGAAGAGGAGATGGCAAACGCCTGCCTTGCAAAAGGCGAGGAGGGCAGGAGTCTTGATTTCTGCCCAGCCTCCCAATCAAATGATTCTCAAGCTGATTATCATCAGCAACAGATCTCCTGCCACCTGTTACGGAGGAACTGGATTGACAGGGTCCTGGGCCAGGAGGACCAGCAAGTGACTGATGTACTAAGGCGATGAACTACTTGCTTGGCCTGGGACCTTTCACTCTAATTCCTACCTGGATCCTGTGATGTCCATCTGAGCTCGCAACACCAGATCTGTTATACACTCATCGTCTTCACCACAATCCTTAAAGAAGGGGATCTAAAGAGAAAGCAAGAGGCAGGATGATTCTGTGTGATGCAAACCCCTCTCCACAATATTATTAATTTATTAATTTATTTTTATTTTATATTGTATTATGAATTAATCACAAGTCAAAAACTGATAAACTTATATGAATAGGTTACACAACTATATAGTTCTCAAGCAAGGTACACAAAGGGGGAAGGCTGCTCTGTTTCTAAAAGCAGCCGTATATGCATTAGATAAACTAGTCCTTTTAAAAATTCATTTCAGTAACTATACAATAAAATTAGACAAATACCACGTAGGTCATAATAAGGTCTAACTGTAACAATACAAAAATAATAATATCAGTAGTAGCAAGAATTAAGTATCTCCAAAATGAAATCTTGACCCCCAGGTTAGCAAAGCAGAAAGCAGGTCTTGTAGGACATGCAGCAAAGATGGTCTGGTTTGACGTGCGGAATGGCATGGGCAGTTGGTAATGGGGCATCTGTGCATGTGCTACTCACCAATTTCTTAACACTGGTGGGTGATTTATCGTCCAGCACAGGGCCTGGCTCAGCATCATTCAGTGCAAACTTCACCAGGACTGCAACCGGCCTCAGGTAATCGGAGGTGTCCTGCAAAGGATAAACAAATCCAGGGTTGTCTTTAGATAGCAGGCCTGATAAAGATTCACAGCATTGCTGAGATTAAAACAGGAGAACACCATGCACCTTGGTGGTTTTTGGAATATTTTAGCATGATTCCTGCATTGCAGGGAGTTGGACTAGATGACCCATGGGGTCTCGCTCTGCATCAGTCGGAGTCAGAACTGACCCACCCGCACTTGTACTCACAATCACATGGAAACGGACTGCCGAGCAGGTTGTCCTGCCCACGGTGGCCCGGGTCCTCTTCTGCAGCAGCTTTTGGGAGTTGCCATCGAAGACAGCCCTTGCCCCAAACTTCCTGTCATCCAGGGAGACGTTGTACTTTATACCTAGGGCCAAGCAGTGTGTGGAGTCAAGCAAAGCCAGCCTTTGCTAACCGTGGACTACATTTCCCATCCTCCTTGGGCACTGGCCATAGGGGCTGGGGCTGGTGGGAGCTGCAGTCAGAAACTTATGGAGGGTCCTAGGCTGGTGATGCCTGGTTTCAGTCATGTGATCAGCCAACAGCCAATCGCAAGGCTCCTCAAGAGCTGGCCCAGAGGTGTTGCAAGGTAGTTTAAGATTAGGGCAGGCATAGGCAAACTCAGCCCTTCAGATGTTTTGGGACTATAACTCCCATCATCCCTGACCACTGGTCCTGTAGGGATGATGGGAGTTGTAGTCTCAAAACATATGGATTGCCGAGTTTGCCTATGCCTGGATTAGGGGCACAGGCCTACAGGCACAAAAACGAGTTTAGATTTAAAGTATCACAGAAGGCAAGCTGCCTGATTTCTCATCCATATGCCCCTGGATAAATTCTTCTACAAACCTGCCCCCTGCCCCAGATTGCCCCCAATCAGCTTCCCGTTAATTAATTTACCCCCAGTTAATTTTCCAACTGATCCTGTTTGCAAATCAATTTCCCTTCCATTGCCCCCATTCCTTATCCTGTAAATAACCTCTAGTTAAAAGTTACCTTATATTTAGTTATTCCGTCCCCAAATTAAGATCCTGCCTTGCAACCCAGATAACACTCCAATTCAAGTTTTCTCCAAATGCATTAACAGCCCAGAAACAGTCCAGAGGACACCGTGGAGAAGATCCTGCTGAGGCATCTAATCATAAGCCTGCATTTTTATTGAGGCTTGATCAGGGCCTGTATTTTAAAATGAGCTTAAAGATTTTCAAATGTTTCATGCCAGGCAGAAGAGCAGCTGCCTAAGAACCTTGGCAAAATGTTTTTCCTCCTAGACAAGGGGGCCCCCTGATTTATAGCAGAAAACAATTCTCAAAGTCGTAAAAAGGGAATTATAGGCTGACAGCCAAGGTTACACTGACCCTACATATTACAGAAGATAAAAAAAGAGATAAACATAATTAAGAGTGGGTAAATAGTAAAATAAAACCATGTGCCTCCCATTAAACTTGAGCCATATTTTCCTAATATGCGTTGAATATTTCATTCCAGCTAAGCGTTAACCACAAGCAGGGTGCTACACTGCCAACCCCTAACAACTCGCCTGCCGAGAGGGCGCTACTCACTGAAGTGGCTGTCCCTCGGGCCCAGAGACCGGGAAGACACCCTGAAACAGATGTTTGCCGTCACACAAAGAGACTCCTTTCCGTTCCTCTGGCAGTTCTTCTGAATCACATTGATGGACGGAGGGTTAGCAGTGACCGAAGTGTTGACCTGAACAATCCTCTTTGACCTGCCCCCCTCAGCAAGAAGGAAAATGATATTGTTAAATAAATAAAAAATCCCAAAGTTGGGCCTAAGGTCTGTGCTATACGTCTGAAGCAATATCGTATCACTTTAAACAGTCATGGCTCCCTGCAAAGAATCCTGAGAGTTATTAGGAGACCCCTTATTCCCCTCACAGAGCTACAATTCCCAGAGTTCCCTGTGAAAGTGAAAAGGGATTGATTGCTAAACCACTCGGGGAACTGTCGCTCTGGAAGGGGAATATGAATCTTTCAACAGCTCTTAAAATACTACAGTTTCCTTTGGGGAAACTGTGATTGTTTAAAGTGGTATGATACTGCTTTGAGGGGCAGTGTGGTGTAGCGGTTAGAGTATCAGACTAGTCCCTGGGGAGAGACCAGTGTTCAGATTCCCATTCAGCCATGAAGCTCACTTCAATGACCTTGATGTTCCCTCTGCCCGGGTGCAGCCTTCATTCCCTCCCACCTTCCAGCTCCCCTCACCTCAACACCACCGCAGCACCCTGTGCTCCAATGGCAAGGTCCACCAGGCCATCTCCATCCAAATCGATTTGCCCGTCCAAGCTGCGGCCAAAGTAGCGGAGGCCTCGGCGGAGGCCAGCCGACTCAATGCGCTGTCGGAAAGAGCAAATCAAAAGCTGAAGACACACAGAATGTGTGAAGCCCCGACAATAACGGACTGGCATTACAAGCTACAAGAATTTGCTGAAATGGCACAGTTAACAAATACCCTGAGAGGCAATTCAAAACAAAAATTTATGGATAAGTGGGATAGATATAAAACATATGTTCAAAAATACAGTAAAGGTTTGCTATCTATGCTAGCATTTGATTGACATTGGAGTGAGACTGAGTTGAGAAATAAGACTAAGAGCACATATTGATATAGGAATGTATTAGATAATATGTAAAGAAATATACAATAATAAGAGTACATTCATTTGTAAAAAAGGAATATACAACGGGAAAGACAGGAAGTCTAGTATGTATATGATTTGGGGTGGGACTGTTTGTTTTTTCTCTTTGTTCTTTCTTTTTTTTTTTTTGTTTAATTTTCTTTCTTGGTATATAAAATTTGTATATAATTTTTGTATACATGTTGGAAATTATATTATAGTAAGTCCTGTAATGTAATATGACAACGTTTACCGACGTAATATAAGAATGTTAACAAATAAATAAAATGCAAATCCAAAAAGAAAAAGGGGGGGGGAGAATGTGGGGTGTTTGGTTTTAATCAGTGAGGCTGCTCTGTAAGAGCCCTCACTGAAGTCATTCCAAATGTACTTAAGAACATAAGAGCCTGCTGGAACAGGCCGAAGGAGACCCCATCTAGTCCAGCCACTTGTTCTCACAGTGAGCAACCAGATGCCCAAATGGGAAACCATCAAGCAGGACCTGAACTCAAGACCCCTCTCCCCTTCTGTGGTTTCCAGCAACTGATATCCAGAAGCATCACTGCCTCCGAGAGTGGAGGAAGAGCACAGCCCTTGTGGCTAGTAGCCATTGACAGCCCTCTCCTTCATTAGTTTGTCTAATCCTCTTTTAAAGCCATAAAGGTTGGTAGCAATCCCTGCCTCCTGTGGCAGAGAGTTCCATAGTTAAACCATGTGCTGGATTTTCTTTTATCTGTCCTGAACTTAGTGCAGTGAGAGAATCAGAATCAAAAATCAAAATGGTACGAGGACATTGCTTAATTTTGTTATCTATGGTTTTCTTTCTCATTTCTCTCTTTTACGTTTTACTCTTCTCTTTTGCTATTGGTTTTCATTGATATGTTTTTGTGTGTACTGTCATGGTTAAAAACGAAATAAATAGTTATTCACCAAAGGCAAAAAAGAATCAAAACGATATTGACAGGTTGGAGCTGAAACCTAAAACAGCTTGTGATACTACAGAGTCGAATGTGAAAGCGCTGCATTTAGTGGCAGTAAAATAAAATAGAAGGTGCATGTTTAGGATGAGGGAAGGAGACTTGGCCTGGCAGGAGCACAGCTAAGAAAGGACATGGGCATCTTAGCTGAATATCACCCAGCAGTGTGATTTGCCTGCTAAAAACACAAATGCCATCTTAAGTCCCCCAGATCACGGGAAGTGAATAGGAACTAGGCCTGGGAGTGGAAATGGCATGGGGCACCGATTTTGGCTAAACATTGGGGGAAACGTCCTAGTGGGAAGAGCTGTTGGAATAGTGGGGAGCACTCAAACACTGGAGCCAGACACTGGCTCCCACTCACCTGTTTGAAGCGGGGCAGCACTGTGGTGCGGTAGCCATGATAGATGTAGACTGCCCCCTGGTGGTTGTCCTCCAGCGGTGCGCCCACCACAACGTCATTATAGCTGTCGTGATTAAGGTCAGGGACAGCCAGGAGGGAGTAGCCAAAACGAGCGTCTTGAGGTTTTGGGTCGGCATGGAGGGTCCCGTTTAAAGACACAAGCAACTTCAGAAGAGGGAGAAAAGTTAAAATGGGAGGCACAGTGGAGCCGTTAGGCATTGGCTTCAGGATAGAAAACCCCCTCCCCCATAATGGTGTGCTGTGAAGCACTGTGAGGAAGGCTCAGGACTGAAGCACATGCAGAAGGTCCCAGTTTTAACCGGGGCATCTCCAGTTTAGAGGATCTCAGATAGCAACTGAGAAAGATCCTTCTCTGCCTCAGATCCTGGAAAGCGAATTCTCAGCAAAGTACTGGGCAATCTGACCCAGGATAAAGCACCTATGCTCAGCCAACTAAAACATTGCAATGCTTTGGACAATGGCTCCCATCATCCCTGACCATTGGCCATTCTAGCAGGGGCTGATGGGAGTTCTAGTCCAAAACACCTGGGAGGGAAGGCATCAGGTTGGGGAAGGCTAAGTGCCGCAATACAAGTGTTGCACTTTTTGTTGCAGGATGAGGTTCCAGGTGGGTCATGTGCCAGAAGAGCTTGAAATTTACTGGCTTTGTAAGCACCTCTCCCATGTGAAAAATATTTCTTTGCTCAGCAGAAGCCAGACTGGAAATGGCACAAACTTGGAAGGGAGTGGTCAGCCTTCCTGTTTACACTTGGGAGGAGAGAGTTTGGCAATTAGCAGTCAATGATAAGCTTACTCAAGAATGCAGGAGAGCCCTAATAAAGTTGTTCAAACTTGGTACCCATTCATCTGTTAGGTGACTGAAGGTGGCTGGGAACTTCCTGGAGGGACACTTCCTTGTCTACTTCATTGCCAGGATAAACTCAAATGTTAGGGAAATTTTAATGTTTGATGTTTCATTTTGTTTAATATTCTATTGGGAGCCGCCCAAGTGGCTGGGAAAACCCAACCAGATGGGCAGGGTATAAATAAATTATTATTATTATTATTATTATTATTATTATTATTAGTTGTTGTTGTTGCTGCTCCTGCTGCTGTATTGTACTAATGTATTGTACTGCTGTATTGTATTAATGTATGATGATGGAGACATTGTCGTTTCCCATTGCTATTGTCTGTATTCTTGCTAACTGTTTATAGAAAACTCTTAATAAAAAAAGAGGTTTTTTAAAAACCAAAACAACAACACTCACCTGCCCCACTTTGTAGATGTAAACGCGGCCTGTCTCTTTGTTCTGTGGGCCCAGGTACATGGGGGCAGCCACCAGCAGTATGTCTGTGATTCCATCTCCATTCACGTCCACTGGGCACATTTCACTGCCAAAGTAGGAGCCAATCTGCAGAGAAAGACGCCACGTGCTATGTCAGAATTGCACAAGTTCTTCTGCATTGGACATCAGTGCAATCCTGCATCTTAAGCCTGATTTTACACATTTCCAGATCTCAATAAAGAAAGATGCACCCCCAGACACCTAGATGCAAACTCACAGGTCCAGGGGGCAATTTCATGGCTATCTATCTATCTAATCTATCTATTGTGTGTGTGTGTGTGTGGTCAGGCAAGACTCAGAATCTTGAGGAATTCAGAGTTTTCAAATACCTGCTCATTATACAGCACCACCTGCATTGATGGCGCTGTAGAAAAAAATTAATGCATTCAGGTATTTACATTCAGGTGCAGAGGGGATTTCAGTTCAGCCCCCAATCCATAATGACCCCCACCACCCCCAACCCATCCTTGGCTGCTATAAATTGTGCTGGAAACCGCCTCCATCTAATTGGACCCCAAAGTTCTGCGTCATGAGTTCTAGTTGTGCCTGCAAAGATAGTGGAAGGGTTGCACCTCCCTCCCCTAAGGAGCAGGACCCCTAACCCCTGCCTCCTCCCACCATAATGAGTTTGGGACTCAGCCATAGCCAGCAGGTGAGGTTATATGAAAGGGAGGAGTGTCTCTGATCATGTGCAGACTGTCTTTTACTCTCTTCTCTCAGTAACTGCACACATATTCGGGAATGAAAGAACAAGGTTTCTAGGGATGCGGCTATCACTCCAGAAATCAGCTACTATCATCTCCACTGCCCCAAAACCCACTTGGTCCCCAGTAAGGGCCTGGGAAATGGTTACGCTGCCATCACTGCTCATCTCAAACAGGATCACTTTCCCCTTGTGCTTGAAGCGGGGGGCACCAGCCACATACAGCCCCTTCCCGTTCCTGAGCTTGATAGAGGAGACTGTGTATCCTGGGGAAGGAAAAGAGAGAGAGAAATAATAAAGCTGTGCGGACTCTTGTTTTGCCCTGAACTAATTGGCTAGCTTTTCACTCACAGCCTTAAGTTTTTCTTTCTGCAAAATGGGAACAAGCACTGACTGGCCTCACACACTTGGTGAAAGGGGAAAGCAAAGGACTGCCTTGCTTTTATTCATCCTACATAAGCAAGTGGTTTAACAAACAAACAAAACAAGTGAATCTCTCTTTAATTTTCTATTCTGAACAGGAGCCATGCTTGAAACATGCTGGGATCATTTTATCGCCTTGATTTTGGAAACAAATAGCCATTGAGAATTGGGGAGATGGGGTGAAGAACAACTGCCTTGACTATTAAATGAAACCTCCATGTACAGGGCAAGTCTACCTGTAGATACCAGGGGAGGACTACTGGCTTCCTGACCTCCCAGAGGCCTCTATGATGTTGCACTAGAAGGACCTCTGGCCTGATCCTGCAGGTGGTCTGATTTTATCTTTGTGCCCTTTGTGGGTCTCCACTCTTTCCCTCCCTGTATAATGGGAAGCGGCATCCTTCCTTACCCAGATAGGCTGCGTGGTTTTTCAGCCTCAGGGGGAACTCCCTCTCAAAGGCCTCCCTTGGCGGGATGAGCCGCCCACTCCTGCTCTCCTTCAAGACTGCGCCATCCCAGTCATATGCCCCTACCATGCCAAAGAGGATCCCGTCCTGCCAGGGAAACAAGCAGATACATAAGCAGTCCAGCCAGACAACACAAGAAAGACTGCAGTCGAAACCATTTGCCCCTGCCTTTCACACAGTGATACTAGAGGTAGCCAGCAGGGGTTGTACCATATGCTATTGCACCATGACTCCCATGAGCCCCAAGCAGCAGTGGCCACTGGGCAAGGGCTCTTGGGAGATGGAGTCCAACAACCTTAGGAAGGCATCACATTGGCTAAACCTGAGCATGTCAGCTTACCCTTTGGGGTTCCCAAACTGGTCTGCGGACCAACAGAGAGACCCATGAACTTCATTCAGAGGTCTGTAAAAAATAATGGTGCCTGCAAATTCAACTACTCTGGTGCTTACCCAGGGTTTGGTTGCCTTGGATTGAAGGTCAACAACGGAGACTGTGGTGTCTTTAGGGTATACGATTGTATTTATGCATTTCTACAACCTGAGCATAGGATGGAGGGGCTCACAGCATTCGTACCCCAAGAGATCCTGCTTTCCTATTAGATTTCAAGGGAAGGCCCAAATCCAACACAGAGCACACACATCTCTGTGTATCCAGCTTCCAGCACCAGCCAAACTCTCACCCACAACTCCCTGCTTTGTCCTATCATTCCCCTTCCCTAGGATGCTGAGGTATCCAGTGAGGATGCTGAGGTATCCAGTGACAGACAAGTCTCACTATTTGTCTCTATGGAAACAGAGCTCACTTCTTGAAGATGTGAATGATGGGCTCTTAGCTGATTAGATAAGGCCTTTATCTTGACATGGGAACTGGCCTGCTCACTTCAGCCAGCTTTCTTCTATAGACTCTAGCCTTTGACACCCCGGATCCCAGATTTGGAAAGGATCTTAAGGGGTCATCCAGACTGAACCATCTGAAGCCCATAACATTACAAATAGAAGTCATATGGCATCTAGCATTACAAGAGCTACAAACAGGCAGAATAACCCTTAAGTGGCGAGGCCAAGAACCTCTGCAATTTTCAAATGGTCTGTGGGGGAAGGTTTGAGAACCACACTTTGCACCACAATGTGTCTCCTTACCTCAAGGAGGTGCATAGAGAAGCCAATCTGAGACATTTCCAACTCGAATGAGCTGTATTCACGGGTCCCTGAGGAGAATGGGGAGGGGGGTGGAGAGAAGAAATCTGTTAATAGTTGTACACCTCTTTGGGTATTTTTTTTTTAGTAGAAAAGCAACAAAGTAGTAAGATAAATACAGTAAGCAGATTGATAAATGAACAAGGTGTGCTCTGTTTGCTGAAACAGAAGGTGAGCACTGACAGGGAGGGAGGGAAGGGGCTTAATCTGCCCTGCCAATTCTCCATTGCGAATGCCCCCCTTTATGAGATTTACCCAAATCTGCCTCAGCAGAGAATCTTGTGCCCATTGCTTGTCTGGTATCACCACACAGCTTTTGGCAAAGGAAGGCACTATTTTAATTCCTCCACAGTGCTCCCAATGTTCTGTTGCTCTAGGGCACTGCGGGAAATTAAAATGAAGGGTCACCTGACACTGTGGCCACTACCGTGTAAGCCCAACAGGGGGCGCTATTAGTGCAGAAGAGGGCACCAGTGCTGAGGGCCCTTAAGGTTTGAGCCAGCACTGTGCCCCACTCACACTGAGGTTTACAAAGGACAGCTGGGAACTTGTTATGAGGGAGGTGTTAGAGAGTTTCCTACCAACACTTCTTCTGCACTCCATTTTGTTTAACTTTCATAAACCACAGGGAATCTGGTGGTAGCCTCCCCCCCTTTTCACTCTTCCCCTTCTCAAACCTTCAAGGCTAAATATCCTGTCCCCTAAGGCATCCACAATATCGTTCAGGGCCGCCTCATCGGTCACGTTGAAGAAATACTTCTCATCAGGGTCGCTGGCAATGTATTTAATCTCGTTGATGAAAGAGTCCGGGTCTTTCTGCCGCCGAATGTAGTGCCCCAACACCTGAGGGAACAAAAGCCATTTTTCAAAAAATGTTTGAGGTGCAAGAAGTGCTCATTAATGACAACTAAGGGTGTAAGAGAATTCCGCAGAAAATGGAAACGGGAGCAGAAAATTGCCCACGTTTGCTTATTTGTTTGATGTCTGGAACGGGAATCAGTCCAGAGGATACGACTGGTATTCACTGTTGTTGCTGATTTCAGTCCACAAACAATTTGCAGTTGGTTACATTTCCCTCACCACCACCATTTGCATTGTGCTTCCTCTGCACTGAAATGAATGAGGTGGAATAACGTAATTTATGTCGCCATGGTGGACAGCGAGATGAATAATGTCGTTTTTAGGAAAGGGTGGACTGCAGCAGAACAGAAACAGGGCTGCATGGGAGGAACACAGGGTGGGACAGAAAGCAACGCCCTTCTTACCTCCCTACTTGAAACTCACCTGAAAATATTTGGGTGGGTGGGGGATGAATACAATAGTGGGGACCAAGAGAGAGCAATACAAAAGGATTCAAGCAATAGATTCTGGTAGTTATCTCAGAAGACCATGTCAACTTCCGCCTCTTTCACACTGAAATCATTAAATATATAAATTTGCAGCTCCTTCATATGCAAGTTGGAATGAACCAATATTAAATATAGTAATGAAGCCATTTAGCAATAAAGCCCTTATTACCTGTCAAGGTGGAAGGAAGCTAGACATGGAATCATGGCAGAAGAAGCTGCTTTGAACTCTTTTTTCACATGGCACCTCTCTCAGCCCTTGCTCACTCTCTTTTTCACACGCATGCACACCCACATCACTGCCGCCACCCAAAAGCCTCCTGGCACCAGCGCATGCTCACTGCAATGGCGTAGCGTGTCACGTTCCGTTTCTCACACTCTTCCAGGGCGTCTTGGAGTTCCTCGCCATCGTGGGACTCCCCGTCAGTCACCACAATCATCAGTTTGGTGGCTCCCTCTCTCCCGCCTCTTTCTGGGCTAAAGGCCTCTGTGCTGAAGAGAGAAACAAGAGGTGACGAGGGAGGATAACCAAGATGCACTCCTGTTCTGAGAATGGCGTTTCTTGGAGACCCTGGCAGTGGGCAAGATTTTGTGTGCCATTCAGACCAGCACCAATGGAAGCCTAACAGATCCAACTCACCAGAGCATCACCTGCCAGGATGTTCTCCTGCACAAACCATGCTGAAATGCAGGATAACTTATTTATTTACTTACTGCTTTTCCTTCCCATCTTTCCTCCATGGTGCTGCACATACCACCGGTCCTGAAAGAGCTACATTGGCTCCCAGTACATTTCTGAGAACAATTCAAAGTGTTGGTGCTGACCTTTAAAGCCCTAAATGGAGCGTCTCCACCCCCATTGTTCAGCTCGGACACTGAGGTCCAGCTCTGAGGGCCTTCTTGCGGTTCCCTCACTGTGAGAAGTGAGGCTACAGGGAACCAGGCAGAGGGCCTTCTCGGTGGTGACGCCCACCCTGTGAAATGCCCTCTGATCAGATGTCATGGAAATAAACAACTATGTGACTTTTAGAAGACATCTGAATACAACCCTGTTTAGGGAAGTTTTTAATGTTTGATGTTTTATCATGTTTTTAATAATCTGTTGTGAGCCACCCAACAAATTGTTGTTGTTGTTGTTGTTGTTGTTGTTGTTATATCCTCACAACAACCCTGTGAGGTAGGTCAGGCTGAGAGACACTGCATCCATACACACCAAACCATCGGAGCTCATTCAAAACACAACACACACACCCCAATAAAGCCACTTGCTTCTTTGCAAAATGCCTTTTTCGACGTGAGCTGGGTTCCTGCTTGTCTGTCTCTGTCAGGATCAAGACACACACACACACACAAACACTCACCAGGCTTTGTGGATGGCAGACGCTGTCCTAGTTTCGAGCCCCTCCTGGCGGCTGATGTTTTTGGCGGCTTCAATGACCTCCTCTGCTGTTTGGTAATCCTTCAGAGTCCATTCGTGGACAGCAACCTCACTGTACTGCAATACCCCAACCTACAAGGAGAGAAAGGTTTGCTTGTGGTTTCTTTTCCTTTCCCCTTTTTATTATTACAAAGAAAGCAAGAAAAGTGACTGAAAGAGAACACATCATTGGGTTAAGAAAAAGAAATACACACCAGGCTGGCATAATTCAAAATATAAAGATGAGGAGGATTTTAAACATAGAATAAAATAAAACCATGCATGCTGTGGGTGGAAAGAATCTTAAAGAGGAATTGCATCCTATATTATTGGATCAACCAAATCCATTGATAAGCAGAGAGAGGGGACAGACCATGTTATTGCTTATTGACATATTGACATATGTAATAAAATAAAGCGAGACCTCTACAAATCTATCTTTTCTACATTGTCCCCTGGAAACCTAACTCGCAGGCTTGTTGTAGGAAATAAATGTGGGGAGGGCAACCATCTACACTACCCTGAGCTCCTTGGAGGAAAAAGGTGGGATATAAATGAAAGAATAATAATATATCTGTGTTGCATGTACGTCTGTGTGTGCATTATGTTTCGGAGCTAATTGTTATACTGCAGTTAAGGGTCAAGGCTGCAGTAAGGATCACCAAGTAAAATGTGAAAGAGCTTCATAAGTGATAAGCATTCATGCTACATGAATGATAAGCATGATATTATTATAAAGGAGAGCAGCTGATACAGGCTACCTGGCTGTTAGTGTGACCCAGTGGAGAGGGCAAAGAGGGGGAAAATGCAAGGGGCAGGGTGAGGTAGAAATTCTGCAGAACTCAGTAAGACTAGTGTTACTACGTAAGGGGGCTGTCTGGCCACAAAACTGGATTCAGGAGAAAACCTAACACTGAGTGAAAAACAACTCTAGATAAGGTATAAGGAGGGCTCTGCACATACAGCAAAAAACTTGAGGAAGTGTTTTCAAGGACTGTGATTGGAAGAACAGATAGTGTGGTACTCAGGCGGCAGAAGGTTGGTTGACTGGAAAATAACTGGCCAAGATGACATATATTTTGCCCATCTAGGATGTGTGCTAATGGAAATGCTTCCACAGGCTATTTTGGATTCTATCCTGTAATGCAATTCTGAATAAGTCTGACTAACTGAGAACTTTGTGTGAGCCAAAAAAAAGGGGGGGTGGGGGAGGTTATTTATGTATGCCACTACTGTGGCACATGTTTTGCTAGCCCAAAAGTGGAAAAACAATTGAGGTCCCAACTAAAGAAGAATGGCAACTTAAGCTGGCAGAATATGCGCAGCTTGCAGATTTAACATACAGAATAAGAGAGTAAGAAAACCCTTATTGAATATATGGGGGGGAAATTGTATACACTTGAAAACGTTGGCAGCGTTAAGATAAATTCAGCAATGTAAATAAGTTTTGATGGATGTAATAATAGAATACTGAATGGCTTAGTTTTTGTAAAATATGCAGGGATTTATGATATGCAAAACGAACCATGGAAAGAGAAGAAGGGAAGTCACTGATCTTTTAAGGATGTTTAAATGAGTATTTTAAATTGTAAAACGGAAAATTTAATAAAAATTATATATAAGGAAAAAATTTAAAAAGAGTGTTTGGTGTGAGCCTCTGTACTGAACCCCAAAGGGAATTTTCTCTTTCCCCCCTCCCAGCCCATCAGATGTCCCTGAACTACAGATCCCATCACCCCCCCGGCTATTTCCCATGCTGACTAGCAGAGCTTCTGGGAGTTGGAGTCCGAAACATCTGCAACAACAAAAGGTGTGTTTTGCTTGGGGAACTGCCATCCGCTCCCCTTCTTGCCAACCCTTCCTTAGCCTCGGAGAAGTTTTTGCGCTCATGCTGACTCAGCAGAGAACCCCTCTGCGGCTCACAATGAGGCTACACAGAACCAGGTCCCCTTCCTTCCCTCTCCCTGTTTTCTTTAAGCTTCCTGTTTTCCACAGGCTGGGGTTTTCAAACGTCCCACGCCTCTGCCCTGGCACAGGCTCCATCCTGCAGCAGCAACGGAGACGGGGGAAAGCTCAAGCGATACCCCAGCACGTGCTGCTAACAGGCCAAGGAGAAATAAAGTATTTAGGGGTGAACTACAGAACGTGGCCACACTCTGAGAGTCACACATGGCCATTAGGGGCACATTCCATTTAATTTATGGTTCCCCCTTTTTTTGCACTAATTAAAAGTTGGGGCGATTTAAGTTTTTGCATGGATTTATTTTTTTAAGAGTTTGGATTTGATATCCCACTTTATCGCTACCCGAAGGAGTCTCAAAGCAGCTAACATTCTCCTTTCCCTTCCTCCCCCACAACAAACACTCTGTGAGGTGAGTGGGGCTGAGAGACTTCAGAGAAGTGTGACTAGCCCAAGGTCACCCAGCAGCTGCATGTGGAGGAGCAGGGAATCGAACCCGGTTCACCAGATTATAAGTCCACCACACTTAACCACTACACCACACTGGCTCTCAAGTTTTTGCATGGATGAAGTGGAAGAGATATCAAACCCTGGCACAGTTCCTTGTCAATTCTGGAGATTTTCTCCCTCGCTCACAACACTAGAATTCATGGACATACAAGGAAACTGAATGTTGGAGGGCTCAGGACAGAGAAAAGAAAGGATTTTTTTTACACAGTGCATACTTAAACTATGAAAATCCTCCTGCAGGAGGGCATGTCGGTCCCTATCTTAGATGGCTTTAAACAGGATTAGACAAATTCATGGAGGATAAAGCTATCAATGGCTACTAGTCATGATGGCTATGCTCTGTCTCCACAGTCGGAGGCAAACTGCAGGAGGGGAGAGTTGTTCTTGTGCTCGGATCCTGCCTGAAGGTTTCCCACAGGCATCTGGTTGGCCACTGTGAGAACAGGATGCTGGGACTCTGGTCTCATCCAGAAGAGTTCTTTTTATGTTATTATGTGTAGAGTAATTGAGTTATTAAAAGTTAAAATTCTGCTCAGAAGCAGTAGTGGATATATAACTGAGAAGGTGGCTTTGCATGCCAAGGTTTCCTTCTGTTTCCGAGCTGAATTATTATACATAAACTTGACATTGCCTAGCTTAAATATCAAATGATGGCTGTTGTTAAGACCAGCCATCTGAACAAATACATTCCACACACACACACAAAATGGTTTTCCCAAACTCTTCATATGGGGTATAATATTTATATGCAACCTAGCCTTCAAAAAGGTGAGCATTGCTTAATGGCAACAAATTAAATATGGTCAAAATTTTAAAATTACTAGAAGCAGCAGATTGCCACCATCATAATCTGGGTCAGCAAAATCTAGGTCCTCTGACACTTGAGTATAGCAATGGATGTTCTGAGTTTACATTCTGAAACGTAAAACCTTTTCTTGCAGGATTTGCTCTGGCTGCCAATTTACTATCTGGCCAAGTTCATGGTGTTGCCACTAACATGTAACGTACACTTCTGGTCCAGCTTACTTGAGGCTTATCCCTTATACACCCAGCAGATGGCAACAGTCTGCGGGAGAGTTTATCTTTCAAGATCCAAAGATCTCAGAAGCCTGCTCTGCCGTAAACTCAGAGCAGGGCTTTTAGTGTGGCTGCCCCTGTCCTTTGGAACAGCATCCCTGCCCATTAGACTATAAGCTTGTGAGTAGGACTATGTTGCTTTCTTAATCTACAGTGCCTAGAAAAATATAGGGTGTAAGAATACCAATAATAATGACTAGTGGTGTTGATGGTGATAATGCCTTGCCCTTGGCTTTGTCCCAGCACAGCTTCCTTCTCATCATGCGTGAGTCAGGGAAACGGTCCAAGCAGAGTGTCTAAGCGTTTCCTCAGCCAACATAGCCGGAGGATGTGGGGAGGAAGCCAAGCAGACTCTCACAGGGATGTCTTGGGTGGCTCTCAACCTTCTGCCCCTTTTAAAACAAGTCACACTGTATACTGGCCTTTCCTGACCTGCTGCCCTCCAGATGTTTTGGATTTCAACTCCCAGCAGACCAGCAAGCACAGAATCCTCAAGAACCGCCCCCCCCATCAAATCTCTAGTTTGCAACAGTGATATTGCCTTATAAAAGCAGATTTTTTTCCACAGTGATTTTGCCCTGTGAAAGCTGATTTAGAATAAGTAAGTTACTGTGAAGCTAAGTTATCAAGAGGAGAGTTAAATGAGTGGAACTGAGTGGTCCCATATGTTTACTGAGCGCTAGAAGCTGACGGTTTTGCAGTTGATTGTGTGAAGCTGCAGAATGACTATTTAACAAATAATGGAAAGAAACAATACAGTGGTACCTCGGGTTAAGTACTTAATTCATTCCGGAGGTCTGTTCTTAACCTGAAACTGTTCTTAACCTGAAGCTCCACTTTAGCTAATGGGGCCTCCTGCTGCTGCCGCACCGCCGGAGCACGATTTCTGTTCTCATCCTGAAGCAAAGTTCTTAACTTGGGGTACCATTTCTGGGTTAGTGGAGTCTGTAACCGGAAGCATATGTAACGTATATGAAGCATATGAAGCGTATGTAACCCGAGGTACCACTACTAAGTGTAGCTTAGTATATGAATAGGTAGCCAAGCCTATACTGCAATTTCAAATAATATATTTTTTCCATCATATATGTTTGGATGATCATTTAAAAACTCATTTCAAGCAAAATAGCAAACTCACTTGGATCTGCTCTGGATCGATGAAAAATTTGCTAAGGATGTTGCTAAGAAAGTTCTGCACCTCGTACCAAGGATAAATGCTGTTGGAACCATCCAGAACAATTATTATGTCCATGTAAGTTGAGCATCCTGTATGTAATTGAAAAGGCAGAAAGTTAGGCAATGGCAAAGGAGGGTTGTTTTTTTCAGGGGGGATAAAGGTAAAGGTAAAGGTACCCCTGCCCGTACGGGCCAGTCTTGACAGACTCTGGGGTTGTGCTCCCATCTCACTTAAGAGGCCAGGGGCCAGCGCTGTCCGGAGACATTTCCGGGTCACATGGCCAGCGTGACATCGCTGCTCTGGCGAGCCAGAGCCGCACACGGAAACGCCGTTTACCTTCCCGCTAGTAAGTGGTCCCTATTTATCTACTTGCACCCGGGGGTGCTTTCGAACTGCTAGGTTGGCAGGCGCTGGGACCGAGCAGCGGGAGCGCACCCCGCCGCAGGGATTCGAACCGCCGACCTTTCGATCGGCAAGCCCTAGGCGCTGAGGCTTTTACCCACAGCGCCACCCGCGTCCCTGCGCCACCCGCAGGCAAATATGTTTTTCTCCAAAAAGCTGGGACTAGCAAGATGACCCATTTATGGGGAATGGGCAACTTCCAAACATATACACACCCCTCTCTTCCTTTACAAAATCCCTAAACTGGATTTTGACCAGGCCACGCTCTTAAAATAGGGGTCTGCTCTCTGTAAAATATGGCACACGGCCCCACTAGCCTGAAGTGATTCAACAGAGGCCTAAGGCTGCCACCTCAGTGAGTCCATGGAGAAAAGTCATTGGCACACGATGCATGACTGATGTCCCAACACGACTTTCCAAAGTCTGAGTCATGTGGAATCATTGCAATGAGTCCTTCTGGGCCTGCAGGCTGAAGGAAAACACTAACCTTGTGGGGAGGGTGCACTTAAATGCTCACAGTGGTTCCTGCATTTCAAATCACTAAAACACCCAACAGCTTTTAACACAGGAAGCTGCCGTATATTCAGTCAAACTGAGAGCCAGTGTGGTGTAGTGGTTAAGAGCAGTGGACTTGTAATCTGGTGAACCAGGTTCGCTTCCCCACTCCTCCACCTGCAGCTGCTGGGTGACCTTAGGCCAGTCGCACTTCTCGGAAGTCTCTCAGCCTCACTCACCTCACAGTTTGTTGTGAGGGAGGAAGAGAAAGGAGAATGTTAGCCGCTTTGAGACTCCTTAGGGTAGTGATAGAGCGGGATACCAAATCCAAACTGTCTTCTTTCTTATCATCACCTGCTACCTTCAATGCTGCAACAAGAGGGTGCCGTATTGGCTAGCCCAGAGCACTTCTGAACATGTGCAAAATGGCATTTCCCTTTCTCCTGGGCCAACACAACTATTTCTGAGGGACTTGGGTGTAGAGAGAAGAAGGGCTTCCAGTCGAGGCCCTCAATGCTGGCCGCTTTAGAAATCTGACACACCATGTCAAAACTTACTCTGAGCTGTTGGGGCGATGTTTTCCATCAGGCGGAAGTTCTCGTCCACGCTAGTGCAAATCCCGGTGCTGAACATGGATGTGCCGCATTCCTGGGACCACAGGGGGGCACAGGCCTGTCAAGAGAACCGGACATAAGAACCTGCCCAGCCACACTGGAGAGAAGATGCAAACTGGTTTAAGTGGATTGTTGCTGCCAGACTTTACTGAGCTAGATAGACCAACGGTCTGACAGCTTCCTGTTCTCTTTTGCCAGACAATTCTTAGCATGTTCAGAATCTGAGAGAGTTTTGGGTACAATCAGGAGGGGTTAAAAGTGTGTGGTACTGCCCCCTGTGGGCAGTGGGGATTACCTGGGGGGGGGGGAGCTAAGAGGCAAGGGGGCAGTGGGGGGGGGGGCGCTGGAGGTGTCAATGACTCTCAGACTTTGAAAAGCTGGTATCACTGGATTAAGTTAATCCATCTTGTTGAATTAATTAAACTACCATACTTTTCTGTGTATAGGAAAAGGGACCCCTGACTATTAGGTCCAGTCATGACCGACTCTGGGGTTGTGGTGCTCATCTCGCTTTATTGGCCAAGGGAGCCAGCATACAGCTTCCGGGTCATGTGGCCAGCATGACTAAGCCACTTCTGGAGAACCAGAGCAGCGTATGGAAACACCATTTACCTTCCCGCCGGAGCGGTACCTATTTATCTACTTGCACTTTGACGTGCTTTCGAACTGCTAGGTTGGCAGGAGCAGGGACCGAGCAACGAGAGCTCACCCCGTCGCAGGGATTCGAACCGCCAACCTTCTGATCGGCAAGTCCTAGGCTCTGTGGTTTAACCCACAGCGCCACCCGCGTCCCAACCTTCCGTGTATAGACTATATTTTTTTACTCTAAAATAATGTTCAAAACCTGGGCTCATCTTATACACGGATAGTATCTCCCCGCCCCCCATTTTCTTAAATCGAATTCCCCCAAAATAGGGGGTGTCTTATACATGGGGGCATCTTATAGACGAAAAAATACGGTAAATAGTTTTAACTGGGTTTTGAATAAATGTGCAGCTAAGGGCTCATCCACAATTACCTTTTGCCCTGTGCTTCCTAGGCACAGGTCTGTGCTTTAAAGTGCTGTGTCCGAACACACACACACACGGCACTTTCCTCGTGAAAACCCACTGAATCGGAATAAGCGGCAATTTGGGTTTTCCACTTTAAAGTGCAGAGCTGTTTCGTGGCACAAAATCAAGTTTGGATGACCCCTAATTGTTACTGTTTTGAATTTTATTGTGTTATCACCTTCCTTAGTGAATGGTGCTTTTTTTTAATAGAGTAGGGGACATCGGGGTTGAGTTTAGGGAACCAAAGTGGAAATAGGCCAGACAGGTTTGGGAATTTCTGGTTTAAAAGCCAGTTCTTGCACCAGTGACACGGATTAAAAAAACAGGGCTTGTCCCCAATAAAGAGGGACAGCTGGCACATATGTAATTCATTATACAGGCTGTGGAATTCCAAGTTTCCCAGTGCAAAAGTTTTGAATATTTAGTTATTCATTCCATTTTTTCACAGGTCCCATCTCAGGAACCTTGTCAGGGCTGCAGGACTCAGCCCCATTACCAACAACTGCAGCTCCCCTGTGTTCATTTTCTGCTTTGAAAGGCTGTCCTGCTCAACCCGCTTTCTTTCGGGGCCTCGCTGCCCTCAGGCCAGCTTCAAACAGATGCTCAGGCGGGCTTTGAGAGTAAACAAGAGCCTCACCACAAAAATGCCAGCCAGCCAAGCAGCAGCTAACGGCCTCCTCTGCTTGCAGGGAACGCCCAGCCAAGCTGCCCTAGATACCAGCCACAGCCTCCCTGGCCAGCTGTTCAGGGAAGGAATGAAGCTCCTTTGGGTGTGCCATCGTTGGCTGCAGCTGTGAACTTTACAGGCACACCTCCATTAAAGAAGGGTCCCACCCCCACCCCGCTGTTACTTGCAAGGCTTTGGCAGGCAGAAACACAGCAAGCAGAGCTTTCACAATCTCTGCCTTTCCATCAGGGGCCACGTTTGAGACTCTGCACAATGGTTCTCCCCGGTTGCCGGTTTCTTGTTTTCAAGGCCACGATCCTCCTACACATTAAATCCCCTTGCTTAGTAGGAATTAAATGGGTTGTTTGTCCATTGACAACAACGAGCTTGTTGTTAGGCATGTGACAATAAAATTGCTGTAGCTATCATGAGACACGACAAAATAACCACAATAAGTATTCTTGAAATACACTACTTTAAAAAATATAAATAGATCCTGACTATATCCAAGGCAACATTTTTGTCAATCTTGCTCCATTCGGCTACTGAATCGCCTTGCCTGTTGATTTTCAGCACACCACACGGCTCCTAATAGGGGCTTTGCTGAGATTGGAGGTGGGGTGAAGGGGAACACTACCATCAAAATCCCTAATTTTTGTTTCTTCACTCTGCTTTTCCAAAACACACCCTGCATCCTGTTTGCAGGATGCAAGCATGCACTTCTTTCTTCCCTAGTAAATGAACTGTTCTATGTCATTTCATTATCTTTGGTAAAAATGACAAAATGTTTTTTGCAAAGCCAGGTTGCAAAACCCTCTGGCTACCACAAATTCAGTGATTGAATGCAAGGAACAGGACCAGCCTCTTGACTGAAGGCTGATGGAGATATCATATATAAACTGATGCCCCAGATGCATGTGAATCTATCCCCCAAAAGGCAAAATACACATACCAAAATAAATGAAAGACAGACCAAAATGGCAGACACCCCCTCTTTCAAACAAACGAACAAAACTTCATTTTAGAAATAAAATATGGGGCCATGTTGGGGACCCTAGCCTTACGGTTCACCTGGCTTCCACTGAAGTAATAGCAGCCCTTCCTAGATCTCATTTTTGTGCATCTGTCTCTGTTTGTGTTTTCAATTTAAATACAGAAAAAGACACCACAAATATTGCTCACCACAAACCCGTCATCTTTGTTGGCCACAAGCGACATTCCAAAATGCATGTTTTTGATTTGCCTGGAGTTGTTCTGCAGGGCCATGTCACCTAATTTTAGTTCACAAGAGGCCAGCAAGAGGGTGGGGGAGGAAGAGAAGTAAGAAGAGGAAGTGGAGGGGGGGGGAGAAAGGACACATACAAAAATATGAGCCTTGCATCAGATCATGGCTGGGACTGGAATGAGAGGTAATAGCTACCCTGTACATTAAAACCCTCCTCCGTGATATATGCCTGCCCTTGCCTCTCCCAAACCCTCCATGAATTTTGCTGCAAGACTCAGGATCACACCTGATTTATTAAGGATGGTCACAGAAGGGTACAACAAGCCCTAAATCAGGGAACCTGACGATAAATCCAACAGTGAGCTGGTCCTGCTGTCTCTGCTCCATCTCCCTTCCAATTCCACAATTCTATGAGTCTATGAATCTAGGGACACAGTGCCAGCATGAACAGACCATGTGTGCTTAACCCTCATGGAGACTGTTAAGTTGTGGGTGAACATATCAGACGACACAGCAATTCTTCAAACAGCTCTTGTTTATTCACAGGCCAGAACAGAACTGAACTGAAGGGTTCAGCCAGCCTGCTTATATAGAGCTCCACTAGAACGCAACAGTAACCATTTTCTGTAACTAGCCAATCACTGAACATCACTTTCGATCCCTTATTTGCATATGTGGACCTGAACTATCTACAGTACCCCCCTGCTGGCCCAGGGTGAGAACTTCAATACATAACAGAGACTCTGGACCAGTCACAGCCCACTCAGTGCCCAATTGCTGGCCCAGTCTCTCAAGGCTCAGAAACTCGACTTTTCAAATAGCTGTATTTGTCCCTCTCTTCGAAAAGGAAGCACAGCATGTATGTCAAGGCTTCAGGGAATCCTATCCCTCTCACAGTGGGATGCCAAGAAGCGGAAAAACACAAAGAATTATTACCAAGTAGTTTATTCAATATTCACAGAGAGAGACAAAGGAATGCGGTCTCTCTTAGTTAATGGCATTGCTCCAAGTAAAGTCCCGCCCCCTCAGTCCCTCCTATTCTACATCACCCCTGCGCTGGCTGATCTGCGCTTTCCGCCTCTGAGTTTTCTGTTCTATTACTCTCAAGGCACGCCTTGTTCTGGGAGAAGGGGGGGTCAGGAATGCTTTCAAGAGACACTTCAGTCTGTTAGCTGTCTATCCCTTGCTGCTCTCCCAATATTTCCTAGCTTCTCCCCCCTGCAGCCTCTGAACTATGACCTTCTGCAAACCACTGTTCTAAATCTATACTGTCCTCCTCTTCTAGGGAAGGTGCAGGAAGGGGGGGGCAGTTCCCACAATTTCTCCTCAGTCCAGCCCCTGACTCCCCAATTTTTGGAACATCTTAGCTTACCTGCTGTGCCTCATGAACTTGCAACTTCTAGACTCATTTTTGGGACACTGTGCTACCTTATTGAATAAAACCTTTAAGCCATCCAATCCCAGCAACAGTATAAGTTCTGAAACTGATGGGGCAGAGGCAGGGCAAGTACTTCTCAGCAATGATGTCAATACCTACCTATGTTGACTTTGGCGCACGTTGAGTTGTTCCTCTCTCCCACAATGCACTTGTAAATGTCACCTTTTCTGTCATCTGCCGTCCCATCCCAAGGTGCCCCCACCAGCATCCTGTTGAGATTTCTTTATTTCATTAAATGTATAAACCACTTGACTATAAAAAGAAAAAGAAAACTCAAAGCGGTTTACAAAAAAAACTCAATAAAACACAGTTTAAAACAGCCATTCATAACATTCAAATAATAATTAAAATCAACGGTAAGCTAAAAAAAACATGTCAACATTCTGGATAGGCATGTCTAAACAAACATGTTTTCAGCAGGTGCTGAAAATCTTGCCTGATGCCATTAAATAATTTAAAAGTCACAGTAACATGAAACCATGCCAATATTTGTATATTGTTTTCTGGAGTATTGTGGCATAATTTTGCAGGTAAAACATGGTTCTTTGCAACAGGAGTTTCACGTGGAATTAGGAGCCATGGGTTCATGTCACTGACTAATTCTTTGGCTTTTAAGGGTTATAAAAACACTGTCAATTGCTGCACCCCATGCAGCTTTTTAGGAGCTGCCCCAGAAAAGAGGAGGAGGCAGCGGCCCTATCAAACAAGTAGCCATCCCCCTCTATTCTAGCACTGTATCTATAAAATGGTAGAGTGAATGTGCTGCATTACCTCGCAGGATTGTTGTGAGGGAAATCACATCTTGCAAAAAAATATATATATTAAAGCACCGTATTACTATTACTGTACTGAAAACTAGATGATGAACTGTGAAATTTGGCAGGGCAGAGTTGGATGGAGGTTTGGGCAGGAGAGAGAAAGGAAGGGAAAAGAAGAGGGAGGCCCATTTCTCTGCATTTCCTTCCTCCTGCTCATTTTCCCCTCTCTCATTCCTCCCCCCACCCTTCATTTTGTCCATCCCCTTTCCCAGGGGGTCCCGAAAACTATTCTCACCACCTCATCTACTCACTCAATGATTCTGGAAAGAAGCTGGAGAAAGGAAAGGGAGTCATCCCTAATATGTTACTAGCACGCCCCCCCCCCGAAGTGTTGGCTTTGGAGAACCCAGTTCTTGGTTTGGGGGGGGGGAATCAAAAGTGTTTCTGACACGCTGCCCCACTTTCTCACTGAAGCCAGTCCCCACAAGCTCAGCAGCCCCATTGCCCACTCTGAGATGCCTTTTCCACAGGAAACAGAATGATCATGTTAAGCTTTGGATCTGATTCCTGGATTCCTCATTGCCAGCAAGATCACAGATTCCTCCTTCATTCTGGTAATACGATGGAAATATATTATGGGGAAGTAGGGCATTCCCCACAGTTTTCCTCTGAAGGTGCTGCCTGGGATTTAGCGTATCACCCCAATGTTCTATCATATTACAATATCTGGAGGTATCAAAAGATGCAACTGCGTGTCAGCCCCACTGCTCATCAGTGAGATGAATTCAGCAGGCCAGGTTGCCCCCAAGATGCTTTGAGTATATAACACCAATCCCTCACGTGATGATCAAGGGTCTGGAAACTAAGGCTCATGAGGAGCACTTGAAGGAACTGGGTGTGTTTAGCCTGGAAAAAATGAGACTGAGAGGAGATATGATAGCCATCTTCAAATATCTTAAGGTCATCACAATGGAGGAGGGAGCATGCTTGTTTTCTCCTGCTCTGGAGGGTAGAACTCAAACCAATGGCTTCAAGTTGCAAGAAAGGAGATTCCAACTAAACATTCGGGGGGGACGGGACTTTCTGACAGTAAGAGCTGTTCAGCAGTGGAACAGACTCCCACAAGAGGTGGTGGACTCTCCTTCCTTAGAGGTTTTTAAACAGAGGTTGGGTGGCCATCTGTCATGGATGCTTTAGCTGAGATTCCTGCGTTGCAGGCGGTTAGACTAGATGAACCTTGGGGTCCCTTCCAACTCTAAGATTCCATGAAGGAACCCAGAGCCTGTGTCCATCCTCTGAGGCCCTTCTTCATGTGCCCCCTCTACAAAATGTCTGGAGGGTGGCAAAACGAGAATGGGCCTTTACTGCAGTGGATCCCCACTTGTAGAGTCAGTGGTGGAGGAAGCCGCTCGGGCGCCTGGGGCGGCATGCCTAGGAGCGCGGCGCACCACCCATAGGAGCGGGGCGCACCGTGGGGCCTCAGGAGTCTGCCTGCCTCCTTCCACTCAGCCGCACTACAGCTGGGGGGGAGGCAGCAGGAGGACCATTTGGGCAGCATGGAGCCTACATGCGCCGAGAGCCTACATCCCAGGAGAGATGCCGCAGTGAGTGCCACCTGGCATTTTGTCACCCCCCTGAGTGGTGACACCCGGGGTGGCCTGCACCTACTGCACCCCCTTCCTTGACCACTGTGTAGGGTACTCTCCCCAGGGAGGCTCGCCAGGCACCTCCATTACATATCTTTAGGCACCAGGAGGAAAGGTTTCTCTATAACCAGGCCTTTGGCTGATTAAACAATCCATGGCCTTTTAAATGTGTCTCTGCGAGGGGGTTATTGGTTTGTTTGGGGGTTGGGTTGTTGTTAGGTATTTTGTGTTCTTATTTTGTATTTTTACGTTGAAACCCACCCTGTGCTGTTGGGAGTTTAAATGCATCAGCGGAAGTTGAATTAATCACCGCAGGAGGAGCAGACTTTAACCTCCTGCAGGAGGCAGAAAAGGCCCACCAGCTTGGATGGCTTTAAAAGAGGATGAGACAAATTCATGCAAAAGGCTATATCAATGACTACTAGCCGGGACAGCTATGCTCTGACTCCAGGAAATGCTGCCAACCGTTCGAACTGTTCTTGCAGCTGCGGTTCCTGCAATGCAGGCGGCTGAACAAGATGATGACCTCTTAGGTCCCTAACTAACTCTACAATTCTATGATTCGACGCAGTTTTAACAGTGTGGATAGCACCAGCAGAGAATGACAAGCATTATCTCCAAGCTGAGAAACCTTTCTACACCGCAAGAGAAGGCCTGGATCAGTTGGCAAACCTTAACCCACCCTGAATCCCATTTTCAGGTCAAAAGCTCAGGTCTCCCTGTGTTACGTACTGAGTTGAATAGGATCCAAAATGCAGCAGTCTGATTGGTCCTAGAACAATAGGATTCAGAATGCAGCAGCCTGATTGGTCCTAGAACAGTAGGCTCCAAAATGCAGCAGTCTGATTGGTCCACAGGAGCCATCCAATGCAGCTCCAGGTAGAAGTGAATCCACAACCTGATTGGCCTACAGGAGAATCCCAGAATGAGCCAATCACGTGGGGCCCATTGTGTAAATAATGTATATAAAGGAGACATTCTGGGGGAACTTCCATTCCTCCTCACCACTATGAGCTGAATGAAGAGCATGAAATCCACTCTCAACTCAGAGTATATTTCACCCTGATAACATAAATTCATGAGACATCCCATTTCCAACTCCCCCACAGCATCATTTCAAGCTAAGGAGGCCAGACATCTGGTGAACCCATTCAGCAGGACAGCTTCCATGTGGCTCTGAGCCATCAGGGGACGCTCCAAACACCCACCAGCAGCTATGGCGGCTACACACAGAGGCTCTTCTTGAGTGCCTCTGTGTTTCATGTGATCTTTGGACCCAGTTCCCTGGCCACCCTTAATGGCAGCATATGGAAGTCTGGCATATACTGAATTTCTTCTCCATCTGTGAATTATTCTCAAGTGCACGAGTGCTGCCAACAGTTCCCTTTTGTTCTTTTGTTCTTTAACAAGTCCAGCGGATGTACAATTGGGGAAATCATTGGTGCAGCTCGGAATTTCCCTTTCTGATTCAGGACTGACGCAGGACGCCAGAGAAGAGGTGGAAGCTGCCTCAGAGGAAAGGCAGAAACGAGCAACAGGGGGCTGTTTTTAGACCTGCATTTAGGCCTCAAGGGTGTGGTGGGGGAAGACAGATTTTTTAGGTACCACAATTTGTCAGGAAATCATTGCCTGTTTCATTCCGTAGATCCTTGGCCTCAAAGCCAAAACCTTCATTCAAATAGTCTCCCCGTCCCCCGCCACTAGAAAAGAAACGCTGAATGTTTCAGCACATACCCTAGTCTCTGTAAAAAATTCTATTCAAAATCGCCCCTTAGAGATATATCTAGAGATGCTTAAGGAATCATCTTTATCATCATGATCATCACAACTATTTCAGTTTATTACCTGGGTTATTGACCACTAGGTTCTAATGTTATGAGAGGAGGAAAAGCTTTTCTCTAACCACTTTCTCCATGCCATGTGTAATTTTATAAACTTCTATCATGTCACTTCTTTTTTGCCATTCCTCTAAATTAAAAAGTCCCAAACGTGGCAACCTTTCCTCATGGGAAAGAGTCGCTTCATCCCTTTGATCATTTTGGTGGCCTTGTTTCTGAAACCTTCTCCAGGTCTACAATATAATTTTGGAAGGGAGGTGTCCAGAACTTCACATAGTATGCCTAGTGCAGTCGCAGCATAGATTTATATAACGGCATAATGATATTGGCAGTTTTATTTTTCAAATCCTGTCCTAACGATCCCTAGTGCAGATCATTTTCAGAGTTGGAGCACACTGGGGTCAGCAGACCCCAATGTTTTCCCAGGACAGACATCGAGCTAACCAGCCTGTAATTTCAAAGGATCCCTCCAGGTTCCTTTTCTAAAAATTGGTGTTACACTGTCTTCTTTCCAGTCCACAGGTGTGGAGGCTGATCTGAGGGACCAAGTTACATATTTTTGTTAGAAGATTAGGAAATTCACGTTTGAGTTCTAGGGTGGATTCCATCCGGACTTTTGTCAGTTTTCATTGTGTCTGTTAGGCCTAGATTCATCTCATCACCTCTATCTGCCTCAGTTCCTCAGACTCCCTTCCTGCACAAGTTGTTAGTTCAGGCACTGGGAATCTGCCCTAGATTTTCCACTATAAAGATGGATGCAAAGAATTCCCTCAATTTTTTCCCCAACCTGTGAAAGGGTACAGGCATACTCCACTCCCTTACGTCTTGGCATTCAAAGTGCTAATTTGCCTCCCTCCTTTGGAGCAATATAACCACCACCACCCCGCCCCCACAAAAAATATATTTGTAGACAGAACGGGCCGAAGACAATTTGCTCCCTGTGGTGGAGCAGGAAATCCTCCACTCACCACTCACCGCCCATCAAATTGCAGTGTCAAAGGCTAGCCAAGTTATTTTGGCACCTGAGGCCTAAAGATAATCCCATCAGCATATCTTCCCCTCCCTGGCAGCAGTAAAAATGCAGCACACTTTTATGAAATAATAACATGTTAAAATTTAAAAAGTAAGCAGCAAGTAGTCTGCCCTTCCATGACACTGGAAATTAGCTGCCTGAGTCAGTCAGCTCACTTTGTCTAATAGTAGGGCTGGCCCTGGAAGGACATGTCTTCCCTCAGGTTTCTGGATAATTGAACAAGAGGCTGAGGCCATGGTTTTAAGTTTCCACGTACGTGTAAGTTTTGGTGACAATCTATAAAAAAGAGAGGAATGGTCATATTCAAAACAGCTATTGCAGGTTAGGTTTAACCAGCCTTGACTTACCATTTCTGCCCCTGGGCTGTGTACTGAAGGACTTTGTACCCAAACTGGGCTTCCTGTGGGCCACGGAAGATCTGAGGTCTTTTCACATCAATGTTAAATGGAGTTCCAAACCCTTGAATGATAGAGAAATTGAGAGCATTTTTACAAATATATATACACGTATTACTTACATTACTGTCACCTGATATGTGGTTTTTATTGTGAGATGCTTTTAGTACTCAAATGAAAAGGCAGGATAGAAATCTGTTTAAATAAATAAATGATACAGATTTGACCCATTAAATGACACATATTAAACATATAATTAAATAAATGACACCTTTTTTGGCCTCGTGATGTTTTTTCTACTGTCGGTGCTTGTTGTATTGATACTGCTTTGAAGTCTGTTTTGCTATCTGTTTTTGGTCTGTATTATATTTCATGATTTTGTTCACCGCTCTGAGCATTTCCTGTTGAGAACGGTGTAAATAATAGTGATAATTATGGAGATCTCGGGGATTGCAATACCTCAGCTTTCATAAGAATGAAGGTCACTAGAGACGCTGTAATACAGTATATGATTTTATTTATACATACGGGCCGAGTATAAAATTGAAAGGCTCACAGCATTAACACGCCTACAGACACTCCAACTGGCCACCATTAGGTTTGGGAGCAGGGGCTCCCCAATGCCATCGCTCTGGATTCTCACAGCAAACAAAATCTTTATGTCTTCCCAGCTCCACCTGCAGATTAGACTAGTCCTCCTTCTTTCACACGCACTTCCACTCTGAGGTGTGCTCAGTACAAACGTCACTATTCCGCACCGGGGTGGGAAATACAGCTTGGATTGAGAAAATCTGGCCAAAATGTGTCATGAGCAGAAGGTCATGCAGAGGATGCATAACCCACAAGAACTTTAACGGCAGCAAACTGAATGGAAAAAGATGCTGTGTGGCAGGCTGCAAACAGCACTCCAGAACTAGAACCAAAAAACCCATGGCCTGAGTGAGAGTTGACTCAGGCATTTCTTAGTAAGGTAAGCTTAGAAGGGCCAATATACACTATGCTGGCTAGGGAAGGTACATATTGGCTAGCACTCAGGCCGTCACCAATACACAGGAGTGTGTTGATTTATATTATTTAAGGTAACCCAAGCATTAAAGGTAAAAGGTAAAGGTACCCCTGCCCGTACGGGCCAGTCTTGACAGACTCTGGGGTTGTGCGCCCATCTCACTTAAGAGGCCAGGGGCCAGCGCTGTCCGGAGACACTTCCGGGTCACGTGGCCAGCGTGACATCGCTGCTCTGGCGAGCCAGAGCCGCACACGGAAACGCCGTTTACCTTCCCGCTGGTAAGCGGTCCCTATTTATCTACTTGCACCTGGAGGTGCTTTCGAACTGCTAGGTTGGCAGGCGCTGGGACCGAGCAGCGGGAGCGCACCCCGCCGCAGGGATTCGAACCGCCGACCTTTCGATCGACAAGCCCTAGGCGCTGAGGCTTTAACCCACAGCGCCACCTGCGTCCTAACCCAAGCATTACTGAACCACTTTTCTCTCTGACATCCTCCAAATTGTCTCATGGAAACATTAAAACACACACACACACACAGAGAGAGAGTCAAAATATTACAATATTACCCCAAAAAACCAAGCAATAAAAGTAATAAAATAAACGTCAACAAGACTCATATTCCACAGGCAGAAACAAATACACCGTAAAAAGACTCTTTACAAAACCCCAAAGAAGAAAGGGTTTCCGTCCTCAGGAAGGGATTTCCAGAGCCAAGATGCCACCACAGAGAAGCCCCTGCTGCTCATACTCATCAAGCTAACCTGAAATAGGGTGTGAGTTGGAACTTCCTCTGAAGACCTTAATGGCAGTGGAGGCTAGTCCACTGGGATAACTGCGACATCTCTCCCACTGAAAATGTCAAACAGGGTTTGTTTTTTAAAAATTCCTCCTCCAAAACTCAAAGCCACACACTACTTCTTGTCCCACATATGTTTTATACTTCCTTGAAGTTACAGAGGCATTTTTGTCCATCTTCTGTTCTCTGGCCAATCTCTGCATCACTCAGCCAGTCCTAATCCAGAAATATAGCTAGAGGTCCTTCCTATCTGTTTCAAAACCAGAAAACTGTGTGACTGATCAGACTGCCAGAAAGTCAGCCCTAGTAGAAAAGCTCTTACTCTGTCTGTTGCTATGGGACCTGTTCAACACAGCCACTACAACAGATGTAGGAGATGTCAGGAGATGCTTCAAAAGCAGCCCTCTGTGCTTGCATTAGCCTATCAGAATCATACACTGCTTCTGAGCATGCTCAGAGCTGTTTCCTTGAAAGCTGCAACCCCATAGTCACCTTTGACTGAACTTAACCGTCCAGGGGTCCTTTACCTTTTTTAGAGTTGTTTCCTTGAAAGCCAGAAAAACAACAATCCTATTTTGAGGAGCTGGGGAGTGGGGAGGGTTTAGTTTTGTACTTGTTGTGTGTGTGTGTGTGTGTGTGTGTGTGAGAGAGAGAGAGAGAGAGAGAGAGAGAGAGAGAGAGAGAACAAGCAAGCAATTGTGAGTCTCTTTCTATAGTAAACACCTTTTTTATCATTAAATCACCTGACGTTATGAACCCTGTACATGAACAAAGATTATTATGCCACATTTTCAGGACTGAGTCAGGAACTGCAAATATGTTCTGCTATGCTCTAATGTGTCCTGGCTCAAAGGAAATAAATCTCCCCCAGCCCCTGGGTTGGAATTCTTTGTTTTTTAATGGGGGGGGGGAGAGAAATGTTTTGGATAATGAATAGTTAAACTGATTTTCCCCCAGAGGTTTTTTTTTTGGGGGGGGGGGGTCTACATGCAATGGGAATAAAATTTTCCTCGCATTTATATCTCCGGGGTTTTTTTGGCAATGGGTGAATACATGGATTCAGAAACGTATGTCATCTGATAAGGCTCAATTTCCGAATAAGAGTTGTGGAGTCAATCTTGTCTGAAAATCATACTTGAGCCCTCGCGCATGGATCCTTTCCCTGTCCATAGATGTGCAGAGAATCTGGTGGGTTGTTTTTTTCAGAGAAGAGGAGACAGTAGCACTCTGCATGTGTATAATGACACACTTTGCTAAATAACTGCTTTAGAAATCCTACTGGGATGAAAACAGCAGGGTTAAAAATTGCAGCCCTACCAGGTCAAAATATTTCCAGCAGACACTGCTTGGAATAACAGAATGGTAAAGTTGGGGGACCCTGAGGATCATCTAGACCAACCCCACCTAAAATGCAGGAAGGAAGAACAACATGGGATTTGGAGAGTGAAAGAAAAGAGCTATTCTAAATTCACCTACGGTATCTCTTGCAGGTAGTGGACCTGGAAGCATGATTTGGGTTACTGTTTGGGGCTGCAGTTTTGAGTGGGGTGTGTGTGTGTGTGTGTGTGTGTGTGTTCTTCAACCCCCATCCCTCTCCAAAATTGCACCTCCAAAACTGGATGAACCACCAATTTGGGGGTGGTTTGATACAGCCCTATATGAAAGCAAGCATTATTTCCAGAAAACAGGATCCAAACCATTTTTAGGATATATATTTTCCTCTCTCATGATCAAATTTCAAACTGTGAGCTCCTCACGGGAGGGACCTACCTTATTTTTTGCTTATGATTTGACATATGTGCAGTAATTGTACAGTGGTACCTCAGGTTACATACGCTTCAGGTTACATACGCTTCAGGCTACATACGCTTCAGGTTACAGACTCCGCTAACCCAGAAATAGTGCTCCAGGTTAAGAACTTTGCTTCAGGATGAGAACAGAAATCATGCTCCGGCAGCATGGCGGCAGCAGGAGGCTCCATTAGCTAAAGTGGTGCTTCAGGTTGAGAACAGTTTCAGGTTAAGTACGGACCTCCAGAACGAATTAAGTACTTAACCTGAGGTACCACTGTACTAATTATAAAAAAATTAGTCGGTCCATAAACAAACAACTTTGTGGGCTGAAACTTGTCGATCACAGGAACTCTGGCTCATGGCCTCACACCAGTGATTCCCAAGGTGAGCGGTACTATCCCCTGGGAGGCCGTGGGATTATTTAGGGGAGCACAAAGAGGAAGCAGGGTGCTGGCAGGGTATCATCAGACTTTGAAAAACTGGTATCACTGGATCATCAATTTTGTTCAATTATTTAACTAAATTGTTTTAATTGGATTTTGAATAAATGTGCAATTAATGGCTACTGTTTTGAATTTGTTGTTGATAGCCTTCTCTTCCATGAATTTGTCCAATCTTCTCTTAAACCTAGCCAAGATGGAGCCCATCACCACCCCCTATGCGAGCAGATTCCATAGTTTAACTTTACGCAGTGGAAGGACTTCCTTTTATTCGCCTTAATCTTCCAACATTCCACTTAACTGTCAAGTGTGGGAGTTCCCCTCACCCTTCGGTAGCTCACAGATAAGAATTAATGAGCAGTTCATAGATTTATAGTCCTTTTATTACAGCATCATGTTGCAAGCACAAACAGAAAACCTTCCGCAAGGTCAGTTGCCTACTCTGAATCCTCCTTCTGACCTCCGCAGCAATGGGAAGTTCCTCCCCTTCTCAGCCTCCTATGTTCTCTGATACATTTGGACCTCTGAGTCCCTGGGGAGGGGGGTTTCCACACACTCTCAGTTGATGTGTCTCCAAGCTGCCCCCTCCCTTCTGGATGTCTTGTCATTATCTCATAGCTGGGTAACTCCTCCCTAATCTGTTCAGCTTCTGTGTCTATGTATGCCTCTCTCTCTGCTTCTGAAAATGCTGGAGGTAGGTGTGGGTGTGGGTGTGGGTGTGGGTGTGGGTGTGTATTCCCCCTCCTCTTCTGAGAGGAATTGATCTGCCTGCAACTGCATTCCCCAATCTTCAGATCCAGACCATTCCCTGATGTTAACTGAATGTCCACGAGTTTGTGGAACCAAGGGGGTGGTTGCTCAAAACAGTTTGGGAACTACTCTCTCACACAGACCTTCTACCGCCATCTGCCTGCTTTGCATCTCCTAAACTTACGGCCATGTTGCTGGGAATGTATGTGCTGAGGAGGGGTGAGATTTCTTTGCTCAAGAAGAAGAAAAACGATCTAATGCTTGCAGCTGCTAAAACAGCAACCCACCCACCGCAGTCCGCCATGGCACAGCCTTATGAGCCAAAATTCCAATCCAACTTTCACAAAGTTCCCAACAAATTTTGTCCGTTTCAAGTTACCGGCACAATCCCACATCCGCTCAGCGAACGCACTCTGGAGGGAAGGGAAGGCCAGGAGCAAACGTGGGCCAGTATTTGAAATTTGGACAGAGAGTTTATCTTGGCCCTGCAAAAACATTGTTTACCCTTCTGGCTGGCTCAGAAAGACTTCTCTGTTCTCCTCTGGCAGGTAGTCGTTATAAGAAGGATTAAGCTGCGCCTGAGAATCTGTTTTCAGCCCTGCAGCCCAGGTGCATTTGAGACAATAGTAAAAATGGCAGTGTTCCTGATCGTGTGCAGAGTGCCTCACTTTCCCCCTTGTCTCTAGCCATGGATCACTCTTTTACACACATCTGATATCAGGGTAAAGGCAGTGGTTTAATTTGTAAAATGGAGGGGAAGACCCCTGAATGATGTCTATCTCTGCCGGTAATGAGATGTTGGAGGCCAGCATATCCACCTGCACATCACTATCTGACATTATTATTAGTAGTAGTAGTATTTTGTTAAATTGGAAGTATTAATTTATGCTGTAGCAATTTTGTTTGTTTACCTTATGATAGAATGGTTATGTTGTTTATTGGTCCTGTGTATTTGATTTTGGAATTTTTGTATATTGATTTCCTCTGTTTATTTTTATTACAGTACTTTGTTCCCAGCTCCAGGATCAAAAACATTCAATAAAGAGTGAGCTATAAATACTGCCAATAAATAAATAAATGACCTGAAGCCTACAGAGCAACCATATTATCTTATGAATGTAATCCTGCTCTCCAATTGCTGCAGTTACTCTGTGGCAAAGGAAACGCACTCTTACACGCTGGAAACCTGGGCTTAGCCAACAATACATACATAGCTGATTGTTGGAGGGCCTTCATACAAATTGTACAAATTGCTTTCCATATGAAAATGAGTATTAATGTCCCTAGCATTCTGCCTGGGGCAAAAGATAACATGGAAGCTGTCGAAATCTATTTGTTGGAAATAAGTGTGCCAGTGTTTTGCTTTTGTCAGCAAGGAAGGAAGAAAAACAGAAGCAGGTAGCGTCAAAGTCATCATCGCCAGTATCTGAGGGAACGATTTCCAGAAACGGAGGTCAGCAGCAATAGTCCTGCCCTCCCAACGGCAGCTCAGAATCTGGCAAAGCCCCGGAGAAAAGAGCAAAGCGTTTCCTGGCTCGCAAGTGGATATGTATGGAAAGGGTGTCGCTGTCTGTGCCTCTTGCACAATGGCACCTCTGTCTGTCCCTGCCCCAGATTCCAAATGCCAAACGGAAACAAGCAAAGCAATCATGGACTGGTAGAAGCTGAAATATATATCTCTCATATCATAAATTGCGGCTTCTTACTTATGGAGAATGTGCCCGGCAAACCTCCACTACAAGTTCAAAAGCAAACCTTGCTGTTTGTACCGTGTAGTTTGGCCTTTGCCAGATGTTTTGGACCCTTAACAGGGGCTGATTGGAGTTGTGGTCCAAAACATCTGGAGGACACCAGGCTGGCTGGTGTAGTTCAACTACTGGTGGTGAGGGGAGGGAATCCAAAAGTCTAGACTCTAAGGCTCTGCTAACACTGCCCTTTACTGGGAATGTGAGCACAGTCTTAAGAGTCTAGACTTTTGCATTCGCTTTGGACACTCACTGCATTCTCACTGCTGTGTTTTTAAAAAACCTGCATTCACACGATGTTATCCAGAATTCAGGTGTGCGCCCTATACTTTGCTGTAATGTTGGATACATTGTTTCTCATACCGATTTAGGGGTTCCAGACCTCCAGGTCTGAGCTGAACATCTCCAGGTGTGCCTGGTCCCCTCCAGGTGGCAGGTGGAGGTCTCGAATCTCCAGGTGGGTGAGGGGGCATTTAATAGATAGATATATTAAGAAGACCGTGCGTGCAGCTTGCAAGCTTCGGCCCAACAGGAGCTGGCTGCAGATTGTAGCATAGACACTCCGGGAGTAGAAGGTCGGTCCTCCTTTGCTCCCTCCCCCGCCGTCCCTATTGACCTATGTCTTCAGGGCCTGCCCTGTGACATCACCAGGTGCGGCCCCTAGATCTCAGGTTTGGGCCCTGAAATCTCACGGTCTCGGAGGCTCCTAATGTGGAGTCCTGAAGCCATTCCTAATTCATCTCTCTAGGGATAGGGTCTTTACATAGGTTCAGCGCCGGCCCTACAATTAGGCAGAGTGAGGCATCTGCCTCAGGTGGCAGATGCTGGGTGGAATGGCGATGAGGTGTGGGAGGGCAGAGCAGTCATAATTTGCTGTCACCACTGCCATCCCTGATGTTAGTGATATGTGTGTGTGTGTGTGTGTGTGTGTGAGAGAGAGAGAGAGAGAGAGAGAGAGAGAGAGAGAGAGAGAGACTGGAAAAAGGATACTGCTAGACTTTTTTTTGTTAGATTGCTGTCTTTTTGCCAATTTATAATACCTATTTTTAAAAAAAAAGGTACCAGGGTCCTTCTCACAAATCCCAAACTTTTGGTCTCCTCCTTGCTTCCCAGAGATCTCACATAAGCAGTCAAAATTGCTTATTTTCTCCTGTGGTGGGTGTAGCAAAAGCATGTCAAAGGAATCATAGCCCACAAGCATATTTTAGGAAACACCAATTAAAGGGGGCGAATTCAAACCAATCCGTCTTGCCTTTGTCTTGGAATATTGAAAGAATCCTTATGGCTAGAGATGGGGCACAACGTCTTTATTGAGTTCGCCTTTAAAGGCAAACTTACCAAATTTACATTTTTGTTAAATAATGCACAAACCGAAACACAGCTGGCCTTCAAAATTCGACTTCTCTGAATTTTGCAATGCAGTTCTCCAACAAAGGAATGTTTGCAAAAAATGCACGTATTAGGTAAAAGTATGTATGCATGAAAATGAACGTATTAGTGAAAAAAACGTACAAAAAATGCACCATATTAGGAGAAATTGCTTTCAAAAACATTAAAGTGCATACAAAAATATGTTTATTTGGAGAAATCCACACTCATTCTCTCAGCTCTGAATTTTGCAATGCCAAGTAATGTGCAATGCAAAGAAAAGTAGGCATATAGTACTGAAAATAAGATACTAAAGATTAAACATTATAGAGGGTTGCTTTGCAAAAAAAATATGAGTGTATTAGGTAAAATTGCATACAAATGTGTACAATGAGGGAAATTCACACTTAAATTTTCATTAGGACTTTGTGTTTCTTTTTTAGATCACCCTAAACTTACGTGGAAATGTGAAAAACGGAATTTAAGAATGGAAAAATGAGAAACCGAAATTTGCAGATTCACCTATCCCTATTGTAATGGTTCTAGGGGTTGCTCGTGTGTAAGCCGGTGCAAACACCTGGCTGGGTTGCCTGAGTGAACCTTTTCTGTCCGGACAGCCACTCACCCGTGGCTGTCTCAATCGCTGGCAGAATCCGTCAGTGGGCGTTTCTTAAACTTCTTCCAGCAAAGAAGCTCTTTGACGCCTAGTCTCCTCCTACTCTCTCTGCGCGAAAGCCTTCTGCGCAAGGAGGGCGTAGGCAGCGGAGGACCCCTACTCTCCCCGCTGGTCCCCGGCAAGGAGTCATGGGACCGCCTCGCTGCTTCCCCCATCTGCCCCCCTTCTCCACTGGTGCTACGCTGATTCTCTTCCCCAGAAGATGGGCTGCCTCTCCCAATCCTGGGACGCTCTCTGGAATCCCTCTGGATTTTGCTCTCTCCCTCCAGCACTGATGGCAGTTCCCTGACACCTATGTTCTTCCAGCAGCTAAGAAGTCCAAGGAACAGTTATAGGCAGTTCAAACACATTACATTGTTGGTGCAGCTGCTTTTGGAATACTGTGGACACTTCTGGTGACCTCTCCTCAAAAAGGATATTGCACAGTTGGAAAAAGTTCAGAAAAGGGGATGGAGCGAATCCCTTTGTGAAGAAAGGTTGCAGTGTTTGGGGGCTTTTAATTTTAGTGAGAACGCGAGTATGAGGTGACATAACAGGTGAGTAGAAAATTACACTACGAGTCAAGAACATACAACGAAGCTGGATCTCAGAAGATTCGGAACAAATAAACGAAAGTTCTTCTCCATGCAGCACACAGTTAAACTATGGAACTTCCTCCCAGAGGAGGAAGTGATGGCCACCAACTTAGATGGCTTTGGAAGAGGATTGGACTAATTCATGGAGGAGGAGGAGGAGGAGGCGGCTATTAATGGCTACTAGCCAGGATGGCTATGCTCTGCCTCCACAGTCAGAGGCAGTACAGTGGTACCTCAGGTTACAGACGCTTCAGGTTACGGACTCCGCTAACCCAGAAATAGTACCTCGGGTTAAGAACTTTACCTCAGGATGAGAACAGAAATCGCACGGCGGCAGCGGGAGGCCCCATTAGCTAAAGTGGTATACCTTAGGTTAAGAATAGTTTCAGGTTAAGAACAGACCTCCGGAATGAATTAAGTTCTTAACCCGAGGTACCACTGTAATGCTTCTTGATACCAGTTGCTGGAAACCACAAGAAGGACGGGAAAGGGGTCTTTTGCTCTGGGTTTCCCACAGATGAAGTATCCGGTTGGCCACTGTGGGAACAGGATGGTGGGAGAGATGGGCCATTGGCCTGATCCACCAGGCTCTTCTTAAGCTCTTAATTTCTTTTAGGTTTCACTTCCCCAAGTCTTCATCCCCATCTGGAAAAGAAAATGAGCTTTTGTGCGCTTCTTTCCCCAGAGCTTGTGTGGGGTAGTGACATAACAGTTTACTCACTAAGGGCAGCATCCAACTCACTCGTTCCACCAGAACAAGGATTTCACAGTGGAAAGAATCAATAAAAGTATTGTCGAGCTTTGGTTCTTAAAACTCATTTTTCACAGAGCAAGAGAAAATTGGTAGGTGGGGTGGGTCTTAGAGGACCATGTAAAGTTCTTTTTTATTCTATCCATCAACACGCCTAACTCAATACAGTGGTACCTTGGTTCCCGAATGGCTTAATTGACAAACAAGTGGGTTCCCGAACACCGCAAAGCGTAAGAGTTCCAGTCTGCGAACGTTTTGCAGAAGCCGAACATCCATTTCGGCTGTCGGAATTGTTTCCAGAGCCTTGGTTTGCAAACGTTTTGGAAGTCGAATGGACTTCCAGAATGGATTGAGTTTGAGAACCAAGAATGGATTGAGTTTGAGAACCTCAGGTTACATATGCTTCAGGTTACAGACGCTTCAGGTTACGGACTCCGCTAACCCAGAAATAGTACCTCAGGTTAAGAACTTTGCTTCAGGATGAGAACAGAAATTGTGCGGTGGCAGCAGCAGCAGCGGGAGCCCCATTGGCTAAAGTGGTGTCTCAGGTTAAGAACAGTTTCAAGTTAAGAACGGACCTCCGGAATAAATTAAGTAATCAGAGGTACCACTGTAGCTGTAATCTTGTTTTTTTTCTAATGCAACTGATTTCTCTGTTTCTGTGAGCAAAATTCTCTGACGTGGGGGTGTAATGTTTGTCAACATTAGCCTTGAGTCAAGTCCATTGTTCATCCTTCTCTCTATTTAGACTTGAGGCCAGCAGATTTAATTTATTTATTTTCCTACACTTAACCCCCCACCTTTCACAGGAATGCAGGAAGTTGCATAACACTGACTCAGACCTTTGGTCCATCTAGCCCAGTATTGTCAGCACCGGCTGTCGGAAGCTCTCCAGCTTTTCAGGCAGGGCCAGGATTAGCAATACTTAACACTGGCAAAGTACAATATGAGAGAAGAATCCCAGAATCCTTTGCAACGTTTCAAGGACTTGCTGTTTTTCAAAGCCTTAGCATTGTGAATAGATTTGGGGGGGGGGGATTGGAGAACAATATGATCTGGTGGAATAAATGGGAACCAAAGCTACCTCCCCCCCCCCTTCCTGGCTTGTAGGAAGCTTCATAAACAAGCCTGCTAAATCACAACGGGTGCTGCAGAAGGAAGGCTCTCAAGAAGCCTGCAATATCCATTCATAAAAATTAAAAAAAGCTGGTTAGCAGCATCTCCAGAGCTGGGAGTGGTCCAGAAATAGTCAACAGAGAGAAAGAGTAAGGCGTGGGAGGGAAAGAGGAAAAACAGATTGTAGGGACCAGAGGAGGGTGGGAGACTTGCTTGAATCATGTCCTTGAGATGGAGAATGAGGAGGAAAGGGCTATCGATAGCTATTAGGCACGATGGCTGTGCTCTGCCTCCATCACTGAAGGCAGCAATGCTTCTGAATATCAATTGCTGGAAACTGCAGGAAGAGAGAGGGCTCTTGGGCTTGGCTCCTGCTCGCAGATTTCCCACTGGGGTATCTGGTTGGTCACTGGAAGAACAGGATGCTGGACCTTTGGCCTGATCCAGCTGCCTCTCCTTACGTTCTTATGAGTGTGGCTGAAGTGGCCCTGCCTGTGTCTCACCTGGAACACTTCCTGCAATCAAATCCATACAGAAAAAATCCTCCTACACAGAAAACCAGCATATTATGTGGGAGTCTAGCCTTGCGATGCTAGTCACATGAGTTCCCACACACTTGTAATCTGAAGTACAATTACAGGTGAAGTATGTTTAGGATTATTGGCTGAGGCTGGAAGCTGCTGAATCCAAAGCAGGAGGGGAATGAGGGGGTGTCTCCTAACAACTCTCAGTACCCTGAACAAACTACACTTCCTAGGGTTCTTGAGTGGAAGCCGTAACTGTTTAAAGTGGCATGATATAGCTTTAAATGTATAGGTTGGGAAGGACTCTTGCCTGATAGCCTGGAGAGCTGCTGCCAGTCAGTGTCAACAATACTGGGCTAGATGGGTCAGTAGTCTGGCTAGGAAAAAGGCAGTGTTGTGTATTCAGCGGTCTGTGTTTGCCTGAGCTTGAGTCTGGACTAAGGAATCTGAGCTCCTGTGTTCTGATTCGATACATGATGTCCAATCACAGAACATTTCAGGATTTGGGCCTCTGCCATTGGTCCTTGAACTCTGAGTCGTGATTCGCAGCTTGGAAGTTTAGACAGCCAATCATGTTGGGAGTAGCCCAGCCTTTCAGACATGTATATAAGCAGTTGCTTTACCCGTTTCCCAGTCATGTAGCTCAATAAAAGGTTCTTGCTGTTATCACCGCATCTTGGAATGTGGGAACCAACCTACACTTCAGGCAGCTTCCTTTGTTTCCATGTAGTACAAAGCAAGTTCTTACTCCCAGTAAGATGTTATGGGTGCCATTAATGGGTGGAAGAGTGGGAAATGAGATGGATCTGACCCCCCGGGACATAATCCACCTTCAGAAAGTTCTCCTGAACAAGCCCCTCTGAAATGAACAGAAGTTGTGCAAAACTATTGATGTGCAATGTATGCAAGCCCCAGAAAAGATCTGGGGTGATTACTCCTGACTCCAAGGCTCAAGCAGCCCCTTGGAAATGTAGTTTTGGGGAAACATAGAACAAAGTTATTTTCAGTTCAGTCCCAATGCATAAAAGGCAGTGGACGGCTTTGCCAATCAGACCTGATTTCTAAATGTAAATAAAACTTGGCTTCACTGTGTAAGATTGATTTTTATATTCTGCTTTGCAAATCCAACTGGTACCTGCAAGATGCTAGATCTCTGCTATCCAGCAGCTGAGGTTTAGCAAAGTGTATTTTCATGAGAAGCTGTTTTAACTGATCATGCTCAGGTCTTGCAGAGCTTACATTGTCGGGGAAACTCTGCAGTGAAGGCAAAAGTGACCAGAAGTGATGAAGTTCTCATTATACCCAGAGAGAAGGAAATGAGGACCCCTCTTAAAGAGAGAGAAAAAAGGTGTCTCCCACCCAGAGCTGGGAGATTGCTGGCCATTCATGTTATCTGGCCAATAGCTATTCCTAGTTAAATTCCCTCCAGGTTACTTTTTGTGGTCTCTGTGTGAGTAAATCCAAGATTAAATTGGTGACTTTTTATTGTGGACTTTGAAACCATAACATGCTGGGTTACGGAATGGCTGTGCTGGCGGGAGCTGATGTGAGTTGTAGTCCAAAACATCTGGAGGGCACCAGGTGGGTGAAAACTGCTATATACTTTTACGTATAGCAAGGTAATAGTTTTCCACATTTAGTTTCCCTTCAACCTGTTTGCAATCCCTGCTTCCCCTCCAAAAAATATGTGTCTTTATACCTATAGCTCAGGACAACACTTCATGCATGATGAAGTAGTCTGTGAAAGCTTATGCCGTAATTAATATGTTACTTTTTAAGATGACACAAGTTCTCGCCCCTGTCATGACTTTATCTCTCGGGGTTATCCAGTTGTGACATCCTGCTTGGTCAAAGAGGAGTTCCCCTTCTCTCCCCTCGGCAGCTTCGCTGCCCCCTCCCCCAAATCTGGCCCACAGGGTAGGGGAACTCTGGAGCAGATTTGGGTGGGTGGGCACTGAAGAGGAGAAGAGAGGAAGGGGAGACCCCGTAACATCCCAGGGTGTGATGTTGGATCTTGTCCACCACTTCAATACAGTGGTACCTCGGGTTAAGAACTTAATTCGTTCTGGAGGTCCGTTCTTAACCTGAACCTGCTCTTAACCTGAAGCACCACTTTAGCTAATAGGGCCTCCCACTGCCGCCAGAGCACAATTTCTGTTCTCATCCTGAAGCAAAGTTCTTAACCCGAAGTACTATTTCTGGGTTAGCAGAGTCTGTAACCTGAAGCATCTGTAATCTGAAGCGTCTGTAACCTGAGGTACCACTGTACCTTCATTTCTAATATTAAAATAATGCTTCAGGCCTACCTCACAGTGTTGTCACAAGGATTACTGATATCATGGATGCAAAGCTCTTTGTATGAATGCTCTAAGGCACTGATTTGAATCCAAATCATTATTTTTAAGACAAATCATCAGGACATAAGAAGAAGGCTACTGGATCAGGGCAGTGGCCCATCTCGTTCAGCATCTCATTCTCAGAGTGGTAAAGTAAAGGACCCCTGGACAGTAAAGTCCAGTCAAAGGCGACTATGGGGTTGTGGCGCTCATCTTGCTTTCGGGCAGAGGGAGCCGGCGTTTGTCCACAGACAGCTTTTCCGGGTCATGTGACCAGCATGACTAAACCGCTTCTGGTGCAACAGGACACCATGATGGAAATGAGAGCGCACGCAAACGTCGTTTACCTTCCCGCTGCAGTGGTACCTATTTATCTACTTGCACTGGTGTGCTTTCGAACTGCTAGGTTGGCAACAACAGAGTAGACCAACAGCTGTCTGTGGGAAGCCCACAAGCAGCACCCAAGCACAAGAACCCTCTCCCCTTCTGTGGCTTCCAGCAACTGGTATTCAGAAGCATGACTGCCTCCAACCATAGAGAGCGTAGCCATTGTGGCTAGTAGCCATCAATAGCCTTGTCCTTCATCAATTTGTCCAGTCTTCTTTTAAAGCCATTCACCTTGGTGGCCACCACTGCCTCCAACTTGAACCTGAGCTTGTGTATTACCTCCTCCCTCCCAACCATTTTCCTTCTGTGCTGTGTCTCTTTCAGATTCTAAGCCTGAAGGCAAGGACTGCCTCTTTTGTAGTGGTTTGTAAACCACTCAGAGAGCGTTTTTTTGCTGATGAGTCAGCTTTTAAAAAAAATACGAAATGCTTAAAATAAAAAGATTTAAAAGCAACAACAACAACTACCATTTGCAGAGAGGCTAAGCCAAAGGAAGGCACAAGGAATTTTGAATGGCTGGTTGCACAATCAGTCCATTGCAGCATGATTGAGACATGCTCTCCCCTTGGGTCAGTTCTGCTTTCCTCCCACTCAGGAGCCCTTAATGACATCCAGTAAACCTGTATCTTAATAGAGCTGCCCCCCTTCCATTCCCCAGTTCTCTCCTAACTTCAGGATAATTCTTCAGCCATCTAGCCTTTCCGTCTTTTAAAATGGGCTTAAATATTCTGGAATAAGGGTACCTGGTAGCAGGAGAAGGAAGAGGTAGCAGGAGCAGCTGTATGGCCCCATCATTATCAATCCAGTCAGAATCCGCACTAGTAGCAGGACGTTCCGAAAGAAAACCGAGGCCGTTTGGACATTTGGACCCTCGCCTCAGCAGCTGAGTGGTGGCGTTTGCAGAAGCAGCAGAGCCTCAAAGGTTACACTGTCTTCTGCTGGCCTCTCTCGTACACCACCAATTTTTTTTTTTCCTTTCCCTCCTTCATCTCGGGAAAAAAGTTCCAATTGGCTGCTAAAAATAAATTAGACGTTCAGCCTTCCCTCTGTGTTCCTTCCTCCGTCATGTAGATGCAACTCGCTTAAAAAAAGAAAAAGAAAAAAGAGAGGGAAGGGAAAAGTTATTTATTTTAAAAGATACCAAAATCACAAAGTAGAAAACAACCCAAATTATATGCCAGAAAATGGAGAGAAAATTGCTCATATTTTGTGGGTGAACCATGGTGATAAAAAGCTGTAAGAGACCAAGAGTCACTGTCTGATATTCTTTAAGTTTTAACCATCTCTGACCGTACACAGAGTGCAATTATTTTACTGCTGAATAAGCACAGCCGATTCTCCCACCTGAGACATTCCAGGAGCAGAAAGCGCCAACTTCCTTGGCAATGATCTTCAATGACACTCTTCATTTTTATAGACAAGCATTTCCCATTGTTGTTGATTAATTATTAGTTTTATTAAAGTACTTGACACACTTCTCTGACATTTCACTCCAAGCCTGAGTCTAGCCCTGGAACTTGATGGCAATGCCAGCCCTGGTCTCAGCCCTGGAACGTGGGATGGAATAATTAAAATGAGTTAGCCTCTGAACATATGTAGAGTGCAATTTCTCCAAAATCACAGCCATTCCCTAAACATTCGTGAAAACAAGGATCAGGGCCTCTTGATAGACTTCAGGGGACGCTTGTCCCAGAGTCGCCAATGCCACAATACAGTGGTACCTCGGGTTAAGTACTTAATTCGTTCCGGAGGTCCGTTCTTAACCTGAAACTGTTCTTGAGGTACCACTTTAGCAAATGGGGCCTCCCGCTGCCGCCGCGCGATTTCTGTTCTCATCCTGAAGCAAAGTTCTTAACCTGAGGTAATATTTCTGGGTTAGCAGACTCTGTAACCTGAAGCGTATGTAACCTGAGGTACCACTGTACTTAAGACTGTGGAACTCACAGACTGTGGAACTCATTCCCACAGCAACTTGGATGGCTTTAAAGTAGGATGGGACAAATTCATGGAGGAGAAGGCTATCAATGGCTACGAGCCATGGTGGTTATGCTCTGCCTCCAAAGTCAGAGGCAGTAGTGCTTCTGAATGCCAGTCACTGGGTACCATAAGAGTAGGGAGACCGCTCAGGTGCTGCTTGCAGGTTTCCCACAGGTATGTCAACCACTGTGAGAATAGGATGCTGGCCTAGATAGGCCATTGGCCTAATCCAACAGGCTCTTCATATGTTCTTATGATGCTTCCGTGCACTTTCCCCTCCTCTTGAGTAGTCAACCTTCACCTTTCTGCCTGACTCACCATTCCCTCTGCTCTGGGGTAGGAGTTTTTTTGTGGGGAGGGGATCTGAGAACCAGCCAGGAGCCCATGATGCTGGAGCTGGTCCTCAAGCAGAGAGATCTGGATCATCTGTTGGCCCCTCAGGGATCACTGACCCTGTGGGGATCTGCCGGAGGGTCCTGCTCCTCCCTCTGGGGGAGAGACCTCAGGTTGAGCCCTGACAACTCCTGGATTCTTAGGGGAAAGGAGGGCAGAATCTGAGGGAGTGTTGACTAGTGGCTAAGGTAGATAAATCGAAAAATTCCAGGGTTTTTTAAATCTTTGCTTCAGCCTTCCCCAATTGGATGCCTTGGTCCTCAATTCCCAGCAGCCCCAGCCAGCATGCCCCTCATTTTAATTGAGCTGTGAGTTAAGGGCATTTGTCTGTATTTCAGCCTCTTTTTATCCTGCATTGCTGTGCCCAGGAAGAAAAACGTTGACACTGGGCTTTAATCACCATTACTCACTTGTCCTCACCTCCAGTATTTATTTTACTGCAATTACATCCCATCTTTTCCTCCAAGGAACTCCATGGTGTACACTGGGTACCATAAGAGCGGGAAGAGAGCTCTTGTGCTCAGGTGCTGCTTGCAGGTTCCCCACAGGCATGTCAACCACTGTGAGAATAAGATGCTGGCCTAGATGGGCAATTGGCCTGATCCACCAAGCTCTTCATATGCTCGATGCAGTTGAGTCAGTAAAAGGCAACATGTGTTTTTCGGTTTCCTTCCACTTTTAAAGCTTTGCCGTTGCCCTGGAGCTGCAAATTCCTTTGTGGTAAGAAATTAAAAGGTTTGTGTGGAAAGCGAGTAGGAGCTTTGTGCAACCGAAACCCCGAATTAAGGACTCCTGGTCAGCACAGTGGGGCATGGGAGCGGCCTCCCAAACCGAGCCACTCCTTGCCAAAGTGGTCCAATCTGAGCAGGAACTTCAAAACATTTGTTGAAGTGAAGCCATTTTCCTTCTCCTTGAAGCCCTCGGCATTCAATGGAGCAGCAATCCAGGCTGGATCTAGGTTTTGAGCCAGCCGAGGACAAGATGCTCTCGCAGTACTGCCGGAGGACACCCCTTCCACCTTGACACTGTCACAACTGCCCATTCACTTGCCCTGCTTTGCCTCTAGGCCGAATCCACTAGAGGATAAGGAGTGAGCTGCTGGTGGCTCCTTTTATGGCTTGCTCCCCTGGAGAGGGCAAATGAACAGGTGGCAGCAACAGCGATGGGCAGCAACAGGTCAAGAAGGCTCCGGGGTTTAACTAGGAGGCCCCTGCCATGCCCATGGGCATGTGCCTGGCAGTGCCAACCTCGTTGGCAATTGCACTTATTGACTACAGCAGGAGAACATGCAGCCCTTGGGCCGGTCTTGGCCAACTGGGGGTTCAGTTAGGCCCACAAGACCCAACCCCCCCCAAAAAAGCACACTCATCAGCTCATATCACTGGTGAATCCTGAAAATTTATATTCTGAAGACACAAAATGCCAAATTTTCCATAGGTGCTTAAGGGCACAGGCCACATTTGCCTCGGAGCAAATTGAGACATTTAGTGGCTTTGCAGTGCATCCTGGATTTGAAAGAAGGTGCTGGGCAGCCATGACCTTCACACTCTTCCTGTCCTGCCAACTCCAGAGACAGAGAGATGGGTCATGGGGACCCATCATGGGTAGGTCATTCATTCCTGAGGGTGCAGCTCCCCCTGGGGGACAAACACACCCACAGCCCCCATTGCTGAGCCTTCTTTCTGAAATAAGTATAGCAGAAGCAGAGTATATTTAATATGGGGGAGAAATGGGAATATTTCTGGCTCACAGTTATGTGAGCTTTTCTGGACATTTGCCTGTCTTTCTTGTAATAGTCTTGGTTTATTTCTTTATTTTAAATTGTCTATACACACTGTATTTTCCCCCTTCTTTTTATTTACTTACTGTTAGCTGAAGAACACTACTCAGGACACTGGATGGAACAATGCTTTTAGAATATTTTTAACTGTAACTGCTTTTAGATGGTTTAATTGCAATTATTATTTAGATTTTTTTTTCTCCCTTTGCTCGTTTTTAAATTATGTAGAAGTTTGCCGTGCTGGGCAACTCCAGAAGGAAGGGCCTGATATAAATTCAATAATAATAATAATAATAATAATAATAATAAAACATTTTATTTATATCCCGCCCTCCCCAGCCAAAGCCAGGCTCAGAGCGGCTAACATCAAATGTATAATACATTAACATAAAATCAGACAATCAATTAAAATACATCCTCAAATCAGATCAGGATCAGAATAAAATCCAATCGGATGGCAACCCACAGATTAGGGTTGGGGACCTTAAATGCTCACCAGGCCCAACTGTTTGTGCTGAACTTATATGGGCCTGTGAGAAAAATTGGGAGGCCACTTTCATGCAAGTTCTTATGAAAGGGGAGAGGGAGTCAGACTGAACCAAAGGCCTGGCAGAACAGCTCCGTCTTGCAGGCCCTGCAGAAAGATGTCAAGTCCCGCAGGGCCCTAGTCTCTTGTGACAGAGCGTTCCACCAGATTGGAGCCACAGCCGAAAAAGCCCTGGCTCTAGTTGAGGCCAGCCTAACCTCTCTGTGGCCTGGGACCAAACATATTTTTTGGGGGGAATTTCTAGCTTCTTTTGCTTCTTAAAATTTTTGCTCAGAAAAAAATTTCACAAATTTATAGTTTGGCAGCAAAAAAACAATGTGCTTTATAAATTTGCTATAAATTTGTGAATTTTTTTTCTGATCTGAGCAAAAAAAAATACAAATCCAGCCAAATGGGTGGGGTATAATTATCATTATTATTATTATTTTATTGTGTGTGTGTGTGTGTGTGTGTGTGTGTGCAGTGTGTATGTGTATGTTCTTCTTCTTTTTGGAAATCACTTGTGGCCACGTCTTCCACACTGTTGTGTGTCCGTAAGTGACTGTGGAGGCAAATTCTAGATCCACATGCCCTTCCACAGCGGGGACATAGGTTTCCAGGCAGGAGTTGATCATGGTGAAGGTTTGCCAAACATACCTTCCTCTTAGAACATTTCTCCCTTTCATCCTGAGTTCAAGCGTCTTCAAAGTCCATGACACCTTTGGTAAAGGCTGTTCTCCAATTGGAGCGCTCACAGCCCAGTGTTTCCCAATTGTCAGTGTTTATACAGTACTACATTTTTCTAGATTTGCCTTGAGAGACTTATGTTGCCCACCAGTATTTCGCTTTCCATTCCTTAGTTGGGAATAGAGTAATTGCTTTGGAAGACGATAATCAGGCATCCAAACAACAGGACCAGTCCAGTGAAGCTGATGTTGAAGAATCATTGCTTCGGCACTGGTGATCTTTGCTTCTTCCAATACACTGGCATTAGCTCGCCTGTCTTCCCAAGTGATGTGTAAAATTTCTCGGAGACACCGTTGATGGACTCTTTCAAGATACTGTAGTTCTAGTTACAGGTAGGTAAGAATAGAATAGAATAGAATAGAATAGAATAGAATAGAATAGAATAATATAATATAATATAATATAATATAATATAATATAATATAATATAATATAATATAATATAATATAATAATTTCCTTCCAGTAGCACCTTAGAGACCAACTAAGTTAGTTATTGGTATGAGCTTTCGTGTACATGCACACTTCTTCAGATATTGTAGTGTGTGTGTAGGGTGATTATAAAATGGCAGCAAATGCGTAATTATTCCCCCTCCGCCCTCTTCTCGCGCGTTCCTCAAATTATCCCGCCTTTTCGGTTCTCCCAATAACAAGAGCCTCCCTCCTCCATAGAGAAACCGCCGAGAAAGCTAGAGTGCCGCAGCCGTCCTGTTTTTATGGCGCTCCGACCATAGAAAGATCGTCTCCATCGAATCTCTATGAGCTTAGCTCTGGACTTCCCTGGGCAAACGTAGAAAGCCTAGAGCGCCCTCTAGGCCGCGCTCCTCACGCCCAGCTTTCCTGTGTTACCCGGAAGTGGTACCCAGGGGAGCGCGGGAGCGACGGTTGAGGCGAGAGAGCAGGTGAGCGGCTCGGAGGTCGGGAAAGGGAGCGGGGGCGGCCAGGGGCTACCGGCGGTGAGGGGGGCGGGTGAAGCCCCTCAGCTTTGTGGGAGGCTGGCGGCTGCCTGGGTGGTGATAAGAACCATAAACGAGTGGCCATGAGGCGCCGCCGCCGCCGCCACCTTTCCCTCCACCCGCCCTCTTCACTTGAGGCGTATTAATGGAGCCTTTTTAATCCACAAACATTACACACCAGGAACTTCATGCTGAGCAGTTTGAGCTTCTCTCCCCTCCCACCGTCCTCTCCATGTATTAATCTTTTTCATCATGGTGTCGGCCTACCTTCCAGGGATGTTGTTTGGCTTATTCGTTTTAGGCCTCTCCTTTTTGCTTAAGGGCGGTTTCACACAGAGAGAGAAAGACTCCAAGATTAACAGAAGGAATTGCAGTAAAACAGCTGAAGGGAAGTTTGTTTTTAAACTTTTTTTTAAAGAAAGTTTGAAAATCACTCCCCCAAGATGTTTGTTTTAATGTTCTCTTCCAGAAGGGGGATTCCTGCTCCAATAACTCCCAAGTGAAGAGGTCAAAGCAGTTACTGATTTTAAAAAAAGAGGGGCCGGGTTTGCCCCAGATGGATAAGCAATGTGGGTTTTGGGGGAGAGAAATGTTAAAATGGGCAAAGAGGGGATTACGCAATCCCTCAGATTATGGGGAACTGATTTGGCCTTTGTTGTAGTTACCAAACACAATTCGGGAAGTACCAAAGTGCAGCGTGTTGACTTTTTATGGTATGTAAATATATCTCCCATTTTCTCCATGAATAATCAGGAAATATCTGATTGGGGAGAAAGTTAAACCAAGCACATTCACAACTCAGTCCTGAGTGTAGTTAGTGGGTTGAATGCTAAATCCTAGTTCACTGCATTCTTAAGCAGTTTTTTTAAAAAAGGAATGAGTCCCAGTGAACAGTGAATCCTATGGTACTCAGAAGTAAGTCAATAGGAGTTCAATTGAGCTTACACCCAGATAAATGGATTAATGGGGCTTAACACTGAAAGCCTTACAGTACAGTGGTGCCCCGCAAGATGAATGCCTCGCAAGACGAAAAACTCGCTAGACGAAAGAGTTTTCCGTTTTTTGAGGTGCTTCGCAAGACGAATTTCCCTATGGGCTTGCTTCTTCTTGTGAGTTTGTTTCCTTTTTCTTAAAGCCGCTAAGCCGTTAATAGCCACTAAGCCGCTAATAACCGTGCTTCGCAAGACGAAAAAACCGCAAGACGAAGAGACTCGTGGAATGGATTAATTTTGTCTTGCGAGGCACCACTGTACTTGGAAATGATTTGTTGGAACATTTCCAAATGTTTTGGGACGTAATATTAAGACATAAGAATGTAACATTGTTTGAAGCCCTCCCAAAGAAACTACTGGCTTGAATGAGATTTGTCTCTGTTCTGCCTTAGTTGCTGTTGGGGATAGAAAGACACTTAAGGCTTGTGAGATAGTGCCCATCAGTTCCTCTGTGCTGAGCTACCTGAGATTTTCCTTAACTCATTGTGTCTTGTTTCAACCTTCCCATCTCTGGCTTAGGTTGCCTCATCTTCCCCAAGTATTTTGCAAGGGAGCGTTTGGGTGTGGTAGACTTTTTCCATGGGGATTGTTGCTAGTAAAATCAGGAAGGTGGGAGGAGAAGGTGAGGCAAAGTGGTGCAGGCACCTACACTCTTCCCAAGCAGGCTGCTTGACTTGGCTCTTCACCCCTCACCCAAGTGTTCCCACCACCTGCCCTCCCCACAATTTATTATTATTATTATTATTATTATTATTATTATTATTATTATTATTATTAGTATTGTATTGTAAACTGCCCTGTGATCTTCAGATGAAGGGCGGTATAGAAATTTGATTTAACAACAATAATAATCTGTACTCACATTTGTTGACTGGTTTTCTCACATAAATTTAGCTTTGGGGTCTCTGCTCTGAAGCAGCAAACAGTCTGATATTGAGTGCTGATTCAGAGCTCTGACCTTAGTAGGTGGGTTTATTTTCATCCTAAACCTGTAACGCTAACAAATAGCCTTTTTTACTATTATTTGGAAGATGAAGTAAGAACTTTGGCATTAGGATTCCAGCCTCAGTGAACCAAAGCAACCTAATGCTGGAGAGAGAGGAGGGGTTAGGACAGATATAGATAGCCAACAGTCCCTCAGAAGTTGTTGAGCTACAACTCTCATCATCCTTACCTACCGGCCATGCTATCTGGGGCTGGTGGAGTTGGAAGCCTTAACATCTGGAGGACGAATTATTCTCCATGCCTAGGTCAGGAGAGGAGCACTACAGTGGTACCTCGGGTTACGAACTTAATTCATTCTGGAGGCCTGTTCTTAACCCGAAACCGCTCTTAACCTGAGGTGCGCTTTCGCTAATGGGGCCTTCTGCTGCTGCCGCCGCACACATGGATGTGCAATTTCCGTTCTCATTCTGGGGCAAAGTTCTCAACCCGAGGTACTACTTCCAGATTAGCGGAGTTTGTAACCTGAAGTGTTTGTAACCCAAAGCATTTGTAACCTGAGGTACCACTGTACTAGCTTTCTTGACTGCAGCAGAAGACTAGCATTCACCTGAATGAGTGAGTGGCTACCTCTGGTGTTCCTTCCACCAGCAATAGAACCAAGAGGATTCTGTGGAGGTAAGGTAGAATGTGAAAGTGCTTGGATCTCCTGAATCCTAGGCTGGTTTCTCTCCTGAAGAGCAGCCCAACATAGGTCCTTCTGTGTCATCCTGGTAGTGCTGCAACAAAAGAACCCCCTAAGCCACCTTCTGCCCTGGCTGGTGATGGTTCTGCTGTTCCAGTTAGCCCCAGGTGCCAGTGAGGAATCAAAGGAGACCAAGCCCCACCTCATTCCACTGAGTGTTCTTCAATTCACTCTCTGGTAGGTGGCACTATTACCTTATTTAGCTGCCTGCCCTTCAGTACCGCTTTGCCTTATTTAGCTGTGTCAAGTAACACCTCTTGCTGCTTCCCTGGCTGTATTCCCTTACCAGGAGGCTATGTCATTATTGCAGTCATCAATCGGAGACTGTGTGAACCTAGGGAACAGTAGCAACCGCCACCCTCTGGCTGGCTGCTGTTGGAATCGGAAACTTCCAAAGATTGCAGCAGCTGTTCTGAAAGCTGTAATGGCCCTAACTGAGCCCCCTCCCACTTTCCAAGTGTGAACTCTAGAACTGTCCAGTCAAACTTTAGCTTTTGGCCTCTTCCCCATCTCCCCTAAACTGGATACAGCTAGTAGGAGCAATGAGATCTTGTTTTTGCAGTCTCAGGTGCAACCATGGTTGAGAAGTGGTGCGTTGCCTCTGATACTTTTGTTGGAAATAGTAACAGCGCTGCTGACTATGCTTTATTTTACAAATGGTTCTTTGCAAAAACACCCGCCCACATTCTGTGTACAATCTGAGCAGTGGTGTGCTCTGAAAACTTTTGAATAAACATTTTCTGCTTCTGTAACCAATTGGGATCTGATCTAGTATGTCTGACGCACTTTGGTAACCAAACCCTAAAAATTAACATAAAAGCACTGCATGAATGCTTCCAAATAAATTGCTCAATAGCTGGAAGGAAATGATTTTTATTTTTATTTAAATTTAATTTCCTGATCAAAATGTACATAATAAAGTATTAATCTGTGCTCAAAGCTTTAGCTGTAAATTATTTTTACTTGATATTTGCCTTAAGATATGTACATAACACATTAACATAAGCTTATGTACCAGTCCATGCACACACAGCGAGCTGAACTTTATATATTTTTGCGTGTAATCTCAAAAAAGTTAATTACAGCTTAAAAACTGCCCAGTTTATATATTGGCTCATTTACATTTGAAACATATAGAAGTCTGGTTTGCATTTTATTTATTCAGGCAAACATCAAACAAGCTATGGTTCTTGGCTTGTTTCTGACTTAGGTGTGCATTGTTTGTTGAAAGGAACAAGTCATGCACTGAGTTCTCACAACACAACAAGCCATACTCTGATATGTTTGTGTGTGCCACCTGCATAGGGGATGGGTGAAAAGCCTTATTCACATTTAAACTAAGATTTAACATGGCATTTGAGCCAGGTCACTATCTTTAAATACATCCTCCAACTTGGACAACAAATCTCAGTAAAAAAATTTTTTACCACAGTATCAAAATAAATACTAAGTGTTGCCAAACACATAAATTAGCAAAATGTACACATTTAATTTATGCTACAGTTCCTCATTTACATGCATGTTTTACAAGTGGAAAATGTTCTGTCCTGTGCCCCTGCCTCTAAGGTATGGTGTGGCAACATCCATGGGCATTCTAAAGGAAGCTACCTAATGCTGGAGAATTATTGTCTAATTCACTGCAGGCTTTCAGCTTTTTGGCCAGCCAGGCAGGGGAGTATACACTCCTAATGCAACCATTGACATGGCTCACTCTGTTTCTTCCTCCCTGGAATAGTAAACAAATAAGCTGTATGACAGTTGGCCAAGAAGCATGTGGAGTTCTAGCATCCTGTGGGTTTTCTCAGCTGCCTGGTGATGCTACCCACCCTCTAGTTCTGACACCTCACTGATCTCTTGAGTTCCTTTGCAGGCAGAGTTGCAGGCAACATGACCACCAGTCAGAAGCATCGGGACTTCGTGGCTGAGCCCATGGGGGACAAGTCTGTTGGTACTTTAGCTGGCATTGGAGATGTACTTGGCAGGAAGCTGGAAGACAAAGGCTTTGACAAGGTATCTTCTGGGACAGTGGATCTGAAAGCAAAATAAGTTTATGGAATAGGAAATGAACTTGGGCAGAGTGATGCTTTCTAGCCTCCAGACAAACCTCTGCTGTGGGGGGTTCACTTCAGAGGTACCAGGAGTACCCGCAGGACTACAAGATCAGGAGAGACATGCTCCATTTTGATGACTGCTGCAGCCTGCTTTTCAGGGCCTATGCAATGCAGCAGTCTTTTTGAATCTCAGTAGGCCTGCGTCCAATTAGTCGTTGTGGTAGAGTGGGTAATATTATTATTATTATTATTATTATTATTATTATTATTATTATTATTTATTTGTACCCCGCCCATCTGGCTGGGTTTCCCCAGCCACTCTGGGCGGCTTCCACAAAGACCAAAAATACACTAATATGTCATACGTTAAAAACTTCCCTGAACAGGGCTGCCTTAAGATGTCTTCTGAATGTCAGGTAGTTGTTTATCTATGAGGACTTGAACCCAAGTCTTGAGTCCAAAACTCAAACTGCTGCACTGAAAGGATAACTTCTGTGTTCCCAGATTTTCTGTGCTTCTAGAACAGCGTTTCACAACCCTGAGCCCTCAAGATAGTTTGGGTTACAAGTCCCATCAAACTGAGGCAGCTGTAGTCCAAAACCTCTGGAGGGCACCTGGTCGCGGAAGGGTATTCTGGAATTTTCAGTCTCCCAAAAGAGTCTGATATAGGTAGCCTCTCTTTTTTTTTACCGAAGTTGCTAATCCTCTGTGTGCTCCCCCCGCTTTCTTGAACACAGGCATACGTGGTTCTGGGACAGTTCTTAGTGCTGAAGAAGGATGAGGACCTCTTCCGCGAGTGGTTGAAGGACACGTGCGGCGCCAATGCCAAGCAATCCAGAGACTGTTATGGCTGCCTGAAGGAATGGTGTGATGCTTTCTTGTGAATGATGTTGGCCAAAGCCTGGTGGATGCTGTTAGGGCTTTTGTAGTTGAATAGAGATTGTTCCTCCCCGTCTCTCTCAGCACCCACTTCTTATAAACCTTCCAGCATCTACATGGGCTGCTGGGGGCTATTGCTCCCAACACTGGGGTGGGGTGGGGGGGAGCCATGACTGCCTTTTAATGTAACTGAATCTTTTTTCCTCCAGGGAGAGGGTTGAGAAACATCAAATGTTCTAATTCGATGCTCCATGTAGGTCGTTTTTTACGTGGCTTTAATTGCAAGCCCCCTCACTGTTAGGCCATCCAACTCCAGAACCAGACCTGCCTGCTAACAATAATGGAAGTTCCCCTACTCCCTTTGTTTGAGCTCCAGTTAGACTGAGATTTACCTGTCAATTCTGAAGAAAAAAGATGTTATTAGGCCTATTATTTTTGTGATTTCTCTCCAGTGTTTGATCCCTGCTATAATTTTTATGCTACTCGGTTTATTGGCAAGAACCAAAAATCATTGCAAAGTTTTTAAATCAATAAAAATCAGCTGTGTTAACTATTCAGTGTTGCTTGAAAATTAATTGGGGTGAGCTGTTTCGGGGAAAGGGGTGTGGGAATCCAATTTGTGTCTTGATCCCACAAGGAAGTGTATGAAGGGTTTAGTATCTACCTGAGGTTGCTGAAGTGATGGCGAAAGTCAGGAGTTGTGAGTCTTAGCCTCATGATGGGGCACAGTTCTTTCCCCAAACTCATCCAGGTAGGAAGAGAGCAATCCAGCACTGCTACTGACTCCAACCACTCTTGGCACGTAGCTCCTTCCAACAGAATGTGACCTTTACAGTTGCCTGTTTTAAATGTATGCCGAAGGAGGCTGAGCATTCTGGCCTAGTTCTTAGGATAGAAATTATCCCAAATAGTTGGGCTAGAACAATGCTCTGCTGCCTTCCCTGGGCATCATTCTAAAACGGGCAAAATCTAGATGGCTGTCAAAGTTAGGAATGGTAAGGAATAATCTTGCCCTGGCATAGAAATTGAAATTTACGCAAAAATATTTGTGCCTTACAATAAATGTTACTTGGCCTCTCCCTTGAGGTTGGAACAGGGAACCTATTTTCTGTGAGAGCTACAGCACAGTGAGGTAATCTGCCAGGGAGGTACCTGCTAGCAGTGGGCAGAGTTTGCAGCATTTCAGGACTGCATAACTGCTACCCCATCTCCACCCATTTTGGCTCCCCCTATGTTTCTGTCTTGTTGCCAGAAGGCTCCCATCACTGCCCAAACCAGCTCTTCCTGCCTTTGTTCCTCACCTTAGGGGTGTGGAAATGTACTCTCCCTTGGCTATCTTGTGGGCAGATGCCAGCAGGAGCCGGGTGAGTCTTTGCTGCCCAGAGTCGTGCGGTACATTTTAAATTACATGCTATTTCATCTCGTGTTCATATACTGTCCTACTGGTTCATGGCTTTAAAAGAGGATCAGACATACATGGTGGAGAGGGTTATCAGTGGCTACTAGCCTTGATAGCTATGCTCTGCCTTCACACTTGCAGACAGCAATTGCTGGAAGCCATAGGAGGGGAGAAGGCTTTGTGCTCAGATCCTGCTTGCTGGCTTCCCACAGGCATCTGGTCGGCCACTGTGAGTATAGGATGCTGGACTAGAAGAATCAGAGAGTTGAAAGGGACCCTGAGGATCATCTAAGTCCTGCAATGCAGGAATATGCAGCTGTCCCTTATGGGGATCAGACTTGCAATCTTGGCGTTATCACCACACTCTAACCATCTGCTGGTTGCTGGCCTGATCCATCAAGGCTAAACATAGGTTCTTAGGTGCTTTACCCCTGCATGCAGGGATTGTGGCAAGTTCAGAGAACAATATGCAAACATGGGCAGATGAATTTCATGTTGCAATCCCATGTGTGTTTTGGGACAGATAACAAGTGTCCATAGCTTGGATCTGTGGCACACGGGAAAATCTGATCTCGCCATTGTACAACAGGAAGATGTAGCTACACCCTGGCACCATTACTATGTATACAAACACATGCCACGTTTCAGGTTGCTTGGCAGCCAGGCGTTTTAACTTATTGTTACCTTGTTTTCCTCCAGCTGCTGGCATCTAGTGTTCTGCTGCTTCTAAAGCTGTGCACACTTGATTCTCCCCCGTTTTATGGTCACAGTAACCCTGTCCGGTAGAATTAGGCTGACTGCCCCTCAAGACCACCCAGTGAACTTCATGGCCAAGTGGGAATTTGAATCCAGATCCTAACCCTGTTCTCATCCCTGTGCCTCTCCTCACCCCACTGGGGGTATTCTCCAGGTGTGCAGGAAGGGAAGGGTCCCCGTGCGACGTCACATGAGGGGGCTGCGGGAGTGAGACCCCGCCCCTTTCTCCTGGAGGGAAGCCGGGATTGCCTCTTGTTTTTCGAGGGAGAGGACCAAAGCCAAGGGCAGCGAGGGCGTTCAGATGACGCCGGGTGGGCGGGGCATGGCGGAGACACGCCCTCCAGCCTCGTCGGCCAAGGGGACGCCACCCAATGCCCAGCCGTCTGCCTCAGGCCCCTCCCACTCTGCCTCAGGCCCCGCCCTTTCTCCCTCCCTTCACCCGGCCGCCGGCCCGACTCCCTTCAGTCAGAGCAAGGATGGCGCAGGCGTCGGCCTTCCCCTTTGTGCTGCTGCTGCTCCTGCTGGGTGCCTCCGCGGCGATGCCGGGGGGCGCCCGGGAGGTGGACGTGCGGAGCGGCCAGGCCCGTGAGGCGGCTCGCTTCGCCTTGGCCGAGACTTTCCAGAGCGACAAGGCGGGCTCCGGAGGTGGCGGTCGCCTTTGGACGCTGCGCTCAGCCCAGACGCAGGTGAGATGCAGAAAGGGTGGGCGCAGGTGCGGGGGGACGACCTTGGGGCTGGAAGAAATGAGGGGGAATCATGACTTGGGGGGCACGGGTGCTAGGAGGGAGGAACCTTGGGGCTGGAAGAACTGGATGGGGCTCATCACTTTGGAGGAGCATGAAGTATTTGGGGGCTGAAGCACGTCGGGGGACTTTGGGGCTGGAAGAAGTGGGGGCTATGACTTAGGATGGGGGAGGATAAAGTATTCCTCGTAATCCAAAGCATCTGGGGGTCAAAGACGCTATGAGGACCTCTTGCCCCGAGTAGCCTCCATCCAAGTCCATTCATTGCGCTTAAGTCCGTCCCCCTTTCTCCAATGAGTTCAAAATGGTGACCTACATGGTTTTTCTGCATCTCATTTAATCCCCATAACAACCCTGTGAGGCAGGGTAGGCTGAGAGACAGTGACAGAGCTTAACTGTTACACCACCACTGGCTCTCATGCCAGCCATTTTTGCCAATCTACCCCAGTATTGTGTGCTCTGGCTGGCAGCACTCCTAGAGGGTCTTGGCTATGGGGTCTCCCCCCCCCCTCCCAACACCTCCTTGATCCTCTGAACTGGGGATTTAACCCTGGACCTTCTGCATGCAAAGTGTGTGCTCTTTGTTTTGCCAAGAGACCCAGAAACCCCACCCCTTCCAGTCAAATTAATAGCGAACTAGTTAAGGCATTTGTACCTTGCCCCTCAGCCAAAAAGAATTCCAGAGCAGCTTACGTTCATTCAGTTAGAACAAGACTGACCCTGCCTTCTGGATTACAGTCTAAATGACAGGTTGTCAGTGCTTTTTTTCTGGGAGTACTCAAGTGTACGCAGTACCAGAACCTTTAATTTTCAAATGTTAAAAGTGTGGCACTTACTGTAACAACGTCATGATGAGTACCGGCACCATTTTCCCTAAAAAAATGAAGCACTGCACGTTGTCCAAGGAAAAGAATGTCCTTCACACAGTGCATAGTTAAAATATGGAACTCACTCCCACAGGAGGTGGTGTTGGGCACCAACTTGGAACGCTTTAAAAGAAGATTGGACAAATTTATGAAGAAGGGGTCTGTCAGTGGCTACTAGCCACAATGGCTATGCTCTGCCTCCACAGCTTTTGAATACCAGTTGCTGGAAACCACAGGAAGGGAGAGTGTTCTTGTGCTTGCTGGTTTCCCTTGGGCATCTGGTTGACCCCTGTGAGAACAGGATGCTGCACTTGACGGGCCCCCTTTGTTCTTGTGAAAAAGCGACTGGAAGGGATGGGAAGTAAACTGAGACATCAGTTTTTAAAATTAAGTAATAAGTTCCTGTAATTACCAGCTGTCATCACAGTTCAGGGCAAGAGGCTGAAGCAGCCTGCTACCAGGTGACATTTGAGGGAGAGGAGGCCTGATGGCATCTGTAGAGAGTATTTTCTCTATCGGCCCCCGCCCCGAGCTCCACAGGCATCCGAAATGGCAAACACAGGACTTAGGAAGTACAGAGGGCCGGGGAGTCTGCCGCTGAGGATGTTATTTTTCTTCTTCTCGCTCCCTTTGGGATCCTTATTGCTGTCCCAGGTGTCTTCTTGTTGACAATTAGAAGCACAATCCACTTAACTCTTAAAATAGTTACGGGTGGCTTCCATCAAGCTAGACTGCTTTAACTGGTATACTGGCAGAGGGCGAGGGAATCTGCCTCCATCTGATTAGCTGGAGTCCTGGATAATTGATGCTGACCTGCAAGTAACAAACCTCTGGGCCGAGGCTGTCACTCCATGCTGGAGAACTAGGTCAGTGACTAAGAGTAAGGCCAGTGGAATGCCCTTACAGCTGACAGTCAGCAAGAGAAACTCAGCCCCATGCATTCCTGCTCCTCCCTCAGAACCAGGTTGCATCTTTGATGGAATCTAAATATCAGAAACAAAAGGGTGTGTATGTGTTTTATCAGTATTTGAAATGGTCTGCAGGCCTAACCATAATTCCCATGAGGAGGCAGCCTGTTCTGTTTAATTCTTCCCTGTACAACTGTGGTCCTGGCTCTCACAGAAGTGTTTTGGCCACAGTTGGCCTCGAGCCTCCAGTATTGTGCCTGGTTAGTTCTCCAAGTGTGTGTGTGTGTGTGTGTGTGTGTGGCTTTATTTCCTTCCTGGCTTTCATGAGAGCCTTTTGCTCAGTGTTTGGGATTGTGAGACAGAATCACATAAGAAGAGCCCTTCTAGATCAGGCCAATGGCTTATCAAGGCCAGCATCCTGTTCTCACAGTAGCCAACCACTCTCTCATCTCCTGTGGATTCCAGCAACTGGTATTCAGACGCATACTGCCCCTGACCTCCATGGAAGCAGAGCATAGTGATTGTGACTAGTAGCCATTGATAGCCTTCTCTTCCATTAATTTGTCTAATCATCTTTTACAGCCTCCTATAAAAGTGTTTAACTATGTACTCTTTGAAAGACTCCTTCCTGTTATCTGTTCTGAAGCTTCCACATTCAGTTTGATTGGATGCCCATGACTTCTAACGTGATGAGAGAGGGAGAAAAACTTTCCTCTGTCTACTTTCTCCATGCCATGCATAATTTCATGGACTTCTGTCACGTCTCGTCCTTTCTCTATGCTAAAAAGTCCCCAAACGCTGCAACCTTTGTTCATGGGGGAGTCATTCCATACCTTTGATCATTTCAGTTGCCCTTTTCTGAACCTTTTCCAACTTTACAGTATCCTTTTTGAGGTGAGGTGACCACAGACTTGGCCAGCCAGCAAGAGACCGAATAGTCGGGTCCCTTTCTCTGTCTGTCAGGAATTGTGGAATGCTGAAATGTTTCCCAGTGTCAGCAGTGTGCCAGGCAGTGACTGTGTATCGTTTTTCTTTCATGAAGTTCCTGTTCTATGCATGTATGGATTGAACTTGCAGTGTGAGCTTGTGAACTTCAAGTTTAAAGCCGGGCGGTGAACTTTTGAGTCCAGCCATAGTCATCTGCTGCCTCCTCCTTCCAAACAAATAAACAACCAGAAAACCATTGAGGCCACTCTAGGTCTTTTCCAGTTTCTTCCGAACTGGTTTTGGTGGTTGCAGGCAGTGAACATCACTGGGCAATTTCCCAACTTTTCCCACTTGCCTGAGCGCTGTTCTTTTCTCATCTCCAGGTGGTGAATGGAATCAAGTACTACCTGGATGTGACTCTGCTGCAGAGCAGTCAGTGCAGTGGGAAGCAGGCTGTGGCGCAAGATGCTCCTAGTTGCCTCACTCCAGAAGAGCCGGAGCAAATGGTAAGAATCAGCATTGTACTTTTGCTTTCTGGTTAAAAGGGGCAGGGGGAATGTAGCTAGTACCTTCAATGTGCTGGAAACCTGGAGTCTGGTTCCCAAGGTATCCTAGTTTTGCATGGCTCTATTGATTTCTCTTCTGAGTTTAAAAAAAAATCTGGTACATCATGCAAAACACACAGGGCTGCAACAGTTAGCACAGGCACTGGCACATAATACCTGTTCCGCATTTGTAGGAAATCAGTCTTTTAGTGTGGCAGCACCTGCACTTTGGAACTCCCTGCCAATTGATAATCAGGCTGGTGCCTTCACCAAACTCCCTTCAGTGCCTGGCTTTGTTTAGACAAGCGTATACAGATACCTGAACATTGATGTGTGTTTTAATCTGTTTTTTTTTAATTTATCCTGATTTTAATTTTTTGAATGTTTTTACTGGTAGTTTTTAGTGTAATCTTGTTTTCATTTACCACTTTGAGATTTTTTTACAATCAGTATAATTTATTTGTATACCTTCCTTCACCCAAAGATCACAGGGCGGTTCGCAACATAAAAATACAAAATGAAAACACAAAATACATAATAAAGCAAAACCAAAACAAAACAAAACAATAACCTCCCCTCCCACAGAAACATTTGAAAGGGTGGTAAAATGACCCCAGTTGGGTATATCAGCTCTTGTCTCTATTCCAACAGTGCTACAAGTCCCTGAGTATGACCTCTGTGTGTATTAGGAAACAGATGGGCTGAGACTGAGGGGCACCTGAGGCTGGGACTCTGCAGAATCTTTCCCTGGAAGTGTGGGTATGCAGATGGCAGTGAAGTGGGATTTCTAACTCTCCCATCTCCAAACAGACACTTCTTTGCTTGAAGAGGAGCAGACCGCCCACTGGGACCTGTGGCTGGTGCAAAGTAGTTTGTGCAAATATGGTCTCCTCCTTCCAACGGGCTGGAGAAATGAGGGCAAGTTCGATGTCAAGGAGACGAATGGGGAAGTAGCAGGTCATCGCCCAGAAGCTTGGGAAGGTTACAGATTTGCTTTGGCCTGCATAAAGCAGCGTGTTAACAACAGTAAACATTGGTACTGTTGACTCAGACTTCTCATTATCAAGGCTACAATCTCCATAAGCACATGCCAAATTCAGTTTGTCCCCCTGGGCCTCACATGTTTCTCTTGTGATCTGGCATCACTGAATCTCTTTGCATAAACTTCCCCTCAAACAAGGGCAGTTTGGTTTGGCTGCCCAGCCTGTCAGCTGACAGTGCCTCATGTAGCTCCAGGGGTTGGGTGCCAAAGAGGAAGATAGAGAGCTTTGACATGTATACGACTGGCACAGTTGCTGTATCCAAAAGTTTATCCTAGCCTTACCTGAAGATTGAACCTGGGACGTTCTGTATGCGAGGCAGATTCTCTACCTCTGAGCTACGTAAGATGGGCTTGATCCAGCAGGCAGGCTCTTCTGAGATTCTTATGGTGTGCTTGATCCCCCAAGCTGAAGACTGATGCGGTTGCAACCCAGGCGCAACTAGCCCTCAGTGCAAGATATCTGACAAGTACACACACTGACCCTCTTGCTAGGACTTATTTTCATGAGATCAGCCTCAATTAAGATGCAAACGGTCCTCCCAGTGAAGTGGCTGGTAGGGACAAAGCATCTCTGGTGCATGGTACAAGATGAACGCCCCAAGGCACCTTACTGTTTGGAGTCATAGATCATTGGGTCATAGAATCATAAGAGCTGAAAGGAGACCCTGAGGATCATCTAGTCCAACCCCCTGCAATGCAGGAATATGCAGTTGCCCCTTATGGGGATTGAACCTTCAACCTTTTGGGAGGAGGGCAGCCCTTTCCTGCCAGAGGTCCTGACTTCCTTTTGCCTCCTCAGATAGCCCAAGTAGCCCCCATTTCCTTGCCTTGATGGCAAGGCAATATTTCTGATTTCCAGCCTTGCATCCATCCGCCGCATGCATCTTACCTGAGTGACTTGTCCTGACTTTCTGTGCCTTGCTTGCCCTCCTAACCTTTTCTGTTCTTCCCTTCCAGTCATGTCACTTTGAGGTCTGGAGCCAGCCCTGGGCAAACAGGAAGAGGCTGGTGAAGCAAGAGTGTCGCCTGGCTGGTAAGTCAGGTCTGGGTAGTCTGTCTGAAGCGTTAAAAGCAGAAAATACAGTCAATAAGGCAGGGCCCCAAACCTTTGCATACTGTTGACATAAACAGTAGCTGCCTGAGCCAAGCTTTTCCTTCAAGGATATTGATTGTAAAAACCAGCAGCAACCAGAACGGATAAGATAGCTCTTGTACCGGCCTACCTACTTCCACAGAATTCTCCTTCAGGAGGCAAATAGCCTCCACACTGTAATGCTCCATCCAGGTTGGAATCCTATCAGTGCAACTGAGCAAATGCAAGTAGCTTCAGAGCCATTTAGAATTCCTTCGTCCGGGGCTGCCAACCATTCTGTGGTCCGTGGGGATTTATGACTGTGTGCTGTGGGCACCACCGAGCCTGGTTGCTTCTCTCTGCGCCCTCTGGATCAACCTTCCTGTCAGAGTTCACACATACGCACTCTTTGCCTTTCCAAGGGATCTGGATAAAAGTCGACCCAATAATATTAATCTGAGGCTTAAAAAGCACATAGAGTTGGAAGAGGAAATGGGAAAGAGCGCCACTTTTCCAACTTCCTCCTCCTGTTCAAGGAGCCCCCCCCCCATTTACACGGGCTTTACGTTCTGAGGTACTGCGTGTGTCAGTGAAATTGTGTATAATTGAAACCCATTGAAAAAGCCTGCAAGCACCCTGCTCTGCCCTTTTAGTGACATTTCAGTGACGTCTTTATGATGTTTATGGGTCACTTCTGGGCTTGGCGCAATGCACATGTACACGGTTGCACACATATGGAACGTGCCTAAACAGGGGATGGGGCTGCTGCCTGTATGTACCTTTAAAGGGAGAAAAAACTGGCCACCCTCACGGCCTCATGACCAGTGGGTAGTGCAGGGAGGGTCTTTGTGGGGGCCAGGAGAAGATTGCAAGGCACTATGATGTTGATACCTGGACTTACATCTTTTGCGAGATGGGTGTCCGTGTGTGTAATTGATACATGGCCTCACCTTTTCTCCCCAGGCACAATGAATCATTCAGGGGCATGAATCATTAAGGTGTAGGCTGCTGGGTAAAATATTTCCTTCTGCATATCTGGTTAAGCACATATTTCAGCGAGGAGGTGTAATGGGAAGGATTGGGGGTTTAGCTGATAGCCATTTAGAATGTAGGTGACTTTTGGAATACAGTGGTACCTCTGGATACGAACAGGATCTGTTCCAGAGCCCCGTTTGCATCCAAAAGCAAACGTATCTAGCGATTGCATGTCTGCGCACGTGCGCGTCGCTTTTTGCCGCTTCTGCGCATGCGCATGGCATCATTTTGAGCGGCAAAACCCGGAAGTAACATGCTCTGTTACTGCCGGGTTGCCACGGAGCGCAACTCGAACGCGCTCAACCCGAAGCGCATTCAACCCGAGGTATGACTGTATCCACATAGTCTGGTGATGGAGTGTGGGATAGTAAATAAATAAACACTCACCCACCCCTTGTTCTTGCAGAGCCATCGGAGGTAGTCCACGCAGCAAAACTGGGGGAGTGGGAAGTGTTCCGTCCGAAGGCACCTGCCAAGGAAGTCGAGGAGTTAACCCAGGAAGAGAGGTTTCTGCAGGTGAGTGTCATTCATCTGCTTTTTGGAGCTGGGGTGTGAACTCTCTTAGCAGGGCAAAGCAGGGCTGTGTTCCTGCTGACTGAGTTGTCTCTTTCTCTTCTTTCCCTTTATACCAAAAGCATGTACATGTACCTTGGATCCCAAACGCCTTGGTACTCTGACATTTTGGCTCCCAAATGCCGCAAACCTGGAAGTGAGTTGTTCTGGTTTGCGAACTTTCTTTGGAACCCGAACGTCCAACATGACTTCCGATTGGCTGCAGGAGCTTCCTGCAGCCAACCAGAAGCTGTGCTTTGGTTTCTGAACATTTTGATAGTCGGACGGACTTCCGGAATGGATTCCGTTCGACTTCCGAGGTATGACTGTATACATTTGAGACAGGCACAATCTTCTAATTTTGGTCAAAAGTGCATAGCATTCCTGTTTGCATGTTCCTGATTCTAACATTAGGGAAACTGGATGGCTGATTCGTCTTGGGTACTTTGATATCATCTGTCTAAGATAACCTTGCTTCTGATACAGCGATTTAAAAAAAGTAATTGGCTAGGGTAATGAAAGTTCAAAGGTCAAAGAAAGATGGACAGGTTTTTGGCAGGCTGGCATTTATTCACTGATTTCATAAAATGCCAGGAATCTGGTAGATCAGTTCCAACTATATATAAAACAGTTTGGTCTTTTAAAGAGAAAGACAGGATTCATTGTAGAAGGGTTAAATTAATTAAGAAAAATGAAACGTGCATCTAATTAATGGAGTCCTTTGTTTAGATTATAGGTTATAAGAGACAATGAATGCTGTAAAGGAAAATAATAATAGTACTGAAGATCAAATATTATGTTTAATAGGTTCTTAACACTACTCGTAAAATATGTTGTGTTAAAGAAATGCAATATTATGCTGGAAATACTGTTCATAGGAGGGGAGAGGACTAATTTATATTTATGCCTTAATCAACATTATTTCTGCAATACAGTTTAGAAAATAAAATAAAATCGCACTCTGCAGTTGAAGGCAGCAGCTCTGTTTCTGCGATTCAGTTCCTTGTGTACCAGTTTCTCAGTTCTGGATTCTTCCATCCCCAGAATGCCTCCAACCACCTGGTGCCCCTCTTCAAGGAGTTCTTGACAACTTATGAGAAGAGCTACAAGGACAAGCAAGGTGAATGCTGAGTGAATGTTGAGCAAAGCAACAACATACCTGGGCTGCCCTGCGTGGTGTAGTGGTTGGTCTAGGACCTAGCAGAGCCCAGAGTTTAGAATCCCCACTCAGCCATGAAGCTCATAGGATAACCTTGGGCCAGGTGCAGTTTCTCAAGTCTGATGTACCTCGCAGAGTAATTGTGGGGATAAAATAAGGAGGGCTGGGAGAAGAAGAAGAAGAAGAAGAAGAAGAAGAAGAAGAGTTTGGATTTGATATCCTGCTTTATCACTACTGTGTACGCCACCTTGAGCTTCTTGGAAACAAAGCGGGATATAAAATTCAAGAAATAAATATAAGCTGCAAAGGTCAGGCTAACTTCTCAGCAGAGTTCCTCTGATGTTCAGATTTTGCAGCAGGCATGGCTGTCCTTGCTTGGGCTGTTGGGAGTTGGGAAGGCAGGCATTGGGAAGGCCACAGGCTCCCCGCCTCCCTTGTCTGTCTTCCAGCTTCTCCTGATCCAGTTTGGCATCCCTCCACTCCCTGGTGCACACCAGCCCCACATACACACTGCTGGCAGTAGCATTCTGTATGTTAAGCATCCTTAAAGAACTGTAGGCATAACTGCTGATGGATAAGAACCAATAAGAATCAATACTCATGCTCAGACCTTGTTTCCCTGGCTTCCTGCTCTTTTAGAGACCGAGAGGCGTTTCAGGATCTTTGCAGAGAATCTGGAGAAGGCCCGGCTAATTCAGGAACTGGATCAGGGCACGGCAGAATATGGTGTCACCAAATTCAGTGATTTGACAGGTAGGTGAGGACGGGGCAGGGACTCTACAGCTACCTTCCCCTCTGAATCACAGAGCTACGCCCATCAGGAGGGCACCAGGCAGAACAGGCAGCAGTAAACAAATGGTATTATCTACAAAACTGCTGCCACTTAGTCCTCACAGTGCCACCACAAACCCTCTCTGAAAAGGCTCCAGCTAACAGGTTAGAGTCTTGTCTTCTTTATCCTGCAATGTGGTAAGTGTTACATATCCCAGCTTCCTTGGAAAGTTCAGGTGTCTCAAACCAGATGTTTTAGTTTTACATTCAGTTACTCACATTAAGGAACTGGGATAATACATTATCCAGATGTGTATATTAAAAGGTTTCTTTTTTCAATGAAAGAGAGAGAGAGAATGAAACAAAGTGCATAAAAGTAGCATAAAATAAAGCAAAAATGGGTATCTAATGTTTTTAAAATTACAGCACAAGTCCCAAAGAGGAAAGATACAGATATGTATTTGTGGCAGATAGAACTCAAGAACTTCAATCAGCCAGGAAGGCTAGAGTGTCATATTTTATGAAATCTGGTGCTTTCGTCTTTTCATCACACAATGTATCTTTCTCCTTTGTTTCAGAGGAGGAGTTCCGCTCCACGTACTTGAACCCACTGCTTTCCCAGCTGCCTGGTCGGCCAATGAAACCAGCCACCATCCCTAAAGATCCACCCCCTGATGCGTGGGACTGGCGGGACCACGGGGCTGTCACGGGTGTCAAGAACCAGGTTGGTTTTCCTACGCCCCACTATGGAAGCAGCTGCTTCCTCAAGGGGACCAGGTTGGGCTTAAAGTTTCCAAAGGGGATAAAAGTTCCACTGTTTCCCTGTGTGGGTTTGTTGCATGAGGTTGGTGAGGAGGTGGAAGAAGGTAGTGATCCACCCTAGGTTCTGGGCCTGAACTCTATTTTGTTTTGTTCTCTGTAGGAATTTATATCCCAGCTTTGTATCAAATTTTGATGCAAGGCAGTTTGCAACATGTAAAAAACGTCCTCATAAAATGAAAAGTAACTAATTGAAAGCAGTAGTTAAAATACATCGAAACACATTTAGAACCAGCAGCTAAAGTAGTTTGCCCCGGCAACACCATCTGCATTGTCTGCACCTTAGTTTTCAAAGACCTATCTGAATACAAAAGTCTTAAGTCTGCCAGCAGAAAGATAAACAAGAGGGAGCCAGTTTAACCTCTCCTGGGAGAGGATTCCACAATCTGGGAGCAGCCACAGCAAAGATTCTCTCTTGTGTCATCACCAACTGTGTTTTTGATGTTAATGGGTCCAAGAGAAGGTGCTCCCAGAAAGGTTTATATAGGGAGTTATGGTCTTTCAGGTAACCTGGTCCCAAGCCATATAAGGCTTTATAGGTCAGAACCAGCGCTTGGAATTGTGCCAGTGGACCAGCAGCCAGTGAAGTTGTTTAACAGATGTAAGATACCTTCTTCCAGGCTTCTTCTGTATTTTCTCCTTTTTCATTTTATGACCAGTTTATAATATCTGGAATAACTCTTTCCCTTTCTCAATGACTGCAGGGTTACTGTGGCTCCTGCTGGGCCTTCTCTGTGACAGGCAACGTGGAAGGGCAGTGGTTCCTCCGCAATGGCACTTTGGTCTCCCTTTCTGAGCAAGGTAGGGAGTTCTTTGAGGAGGCCTGGCCTCTCATGCTTGGATCTGGGAGCTTTCTGGGCAGCAGAGCTAAAAGAAAACAAAAAAACTGCCAGTGAAGTCATTGGTTGTGCCTTGTTTACATGGCCGCGTTGACTCAAATGTTTTACAGGTAGAGGATGCTTGCATTCTCGAAGCAGATTTTATTTATTTTTTGCTTTCATTACCTTGTTATAACCCATCCTGGCATCACATATGGCAAAGAGTGAGATGTAACTGCTTTGAGTTTTTCCTTCAATCAAGTGGCATATGAATTTTATGAAAGAAAAGTCATAAAGAAATAAATTGGGAAGTTGGCTGACTTCAGGAGCAAGACTGGACATGTCTTTGGGTGTTCACCCTCCAGTTTCCAGCTGACCTGATTTCTGCTCCCTCCACAGAGCTGCTGGACTGTGACTCCATAGACAAAGCCTGCGGAGGAGGACTTCCATCCACGGCCTACGAGGCCATCGAAGGGCTGGGTGAGTCAGCAAAATATTTTTGCTCCAGCGCGGCACTTGGTCTGCAGCTTGTTCCTCTGCATGTACCTTGACATCCAGAGAATAAGATGTTTTGAGTGTTCAGAGACTTGTTTTCACAGCCGTCTCTGAACTGGAGAAACTAGGTGCCTTGAGCACGTTGGTGCTGGAAATGCTGGTTTGTTCCCAAGGCTAAAAGGTAACCGAGTTTTGTCAGTTGCGTCTAGAGCACCATTCATGCCAGATCCTTCCCTTTTAGAAAAAATCCATTCCCTCTTTCTTTGGGCAAACCCTGAATTTTTCAAGAGTGCACATGCTGCCTTTACTGCAGTTCCCCAATGGCTGTGAAGCAACCACCACAGTGATGCTGGAAGATGCTCTGTTTGTTCAGCCGTTTGTTGGCGATGCAAAGTCCCTCTTCAGAACTGCTGGATTCTGGCTGCTGTTGATTTCTCACGTAGGGGTTGTTGTTCCTTGCTGCTTTTATTGCTGGAAGCTGCCTCTAGAAGTATTATTAAGGTAAAGGGACCCCTGACAATTAGGTCCAGTTGTGACCGACTCTGGGGTTGCGGCGCTCATCTCGCTTTATTGGCCGAGGGAGCCGGCGTACAGCTTCCGGGTCACGTGGCCAGCATGACTAAGCCGCTTCTGGCAAACCAGAGCAGCGCACGGAAACGCCATTTACCTTCCCACCGGAGCGGTACCTATTTATCTACTTGCACTTTGGTGTGCTTTCGAACTGCTAGGTTGGCAGGAGCAGGGACCGAGCAACAGGAGCTCACCCCGTCGTGGGGATTCGAACCGCCGACCTTCTGATCAGCAAGTCCTAGGCTCTGTGGTTTAACCCACAGCGCCACCTGCATCCCACAGAAGTATTATTAGGGCATAATAAATGTGGGTTTTTTTAAAAAAGCCACTCTTAGATCCTTATTCTGCACAGCAAGAGCCCCACCTGTACACGGTTTTCCTTGCCAGGTCATCCCCTTCCTTGGCCTTCCTGATTCTCCTTCTCTTCCCCAGGTGGCCTCGAGACAGAGCGCGATTACAGTTATGAGGGGTTCGAGCAGAAGTGCGGCTTCTCCAAGGATAAGGTGGCCGTCTACATCAATAGCTCCGTATCAATATCCCGGGATGAGACAGGTACGTGTCTGAGACCATGGCTTGGGGTGCCAGTTAGTGAATCAAATTGTGGGCCTCTTAATACCTAGAGAGATCTGGAACACTCTGCTGTGGAATGAGGAAGGCCACTTGCTACTGCCTAGAGCAAGGGTTGGGCAAACTTTTCCCAGTCCCAGGGCTGCCTTCCCTCTTGGCCAAACTTCCAGAGGCCACATGCCAGTGGTATGTGGGACCAGAGCAGGCACAGGCAAACTCGGCCCTCCAGATGTTTTGGGACTACAGCTCCCATCATCCCTAGCTAACAGGACCAGTGGTCAGGGATGATGGGAATTGTAGTCTCAAAATATTTTGACAGGGCAACAGATGTTACGGAAGTCAGCCATGTAAGAATTGGTGTAAACATCTATATCTGTTTATGAAAATATTTATATGCTGCAAATCATAACAAAATAAAAGCAGTGTACAATAATAACTATATAATATAAAAACACATTTAAGACCAGAGACCATCATCTAAGTTTTATGGAAAGATGGCTTCTTAATTGCTGGCATAAGCTTGACGACATAGAGAAGTTCTCAGCGGATGTTTAAAAGTAGCTGGATGCTGAATCTCTGTTAGCAGAGTGTTCCACAGGACTAGGCCAATAAGAAGAAAGACTCTATTTCACGTTGATGTCAAATGACCTTTGCCAACTCAAGGGATAACCAATGAGGTTCTTCCAGGTGATCTTGGTAACTGAGCCAGGATATAAAGGTTCAGGCCATCTCTAAGGTGCCTTGGATCTAAGCTGTTCAGGGCTCTGTAAAATCAGTACAAGGACCTGGCTTGGTAGTAGATGGGCAGCCAGTGCAGAGGTTATTTACTCCCTCTTCATCCATACAAGCAAGAGGTATTATCATGGTCCAATAACACATTCTGGCCAAGAAAAAACACAGGCAGGGTCATAGAGACTTGTGGTCTATGGGATGGATTTAGAGGCCTGGATGACTGAGGCACCTCTGGACTTGATAGGTGCCCTTCTTGCCGCTTTTATGGCTAAGAAACATTCAAGACCACACACTTGATACTTAACAGCTTATCTGCTGAGCCATCCTGCTACGATCTCTTGTCCTACCTGCTGCCACCATGCATGGGTGTAGGAAGTGCAACTGAGGCCAGGGAGAGAGGCAGCGTATCAGTATCTCAAATGCATGGTGATCTACATGTGTAAAATGCTTTCATTTTCTGGGGCAGGGCCTGCAGCGCAGCTCCCATAATCTCCCTCTCCTTCTCTTATATCTCTCTGCATCATATAATGGCCTTGCTTGTTAACCAGTCACCCTCTCCGTTTCAGAGATCGCTGCCTGGCTGGCTAAGAACGGCCCTATTTCCATTGCTCTGAACGCCTTTGCCATGCAGGTGAGGGAGCCCCTGGAGGGCCATGCTTCTTTTTCCATGCTGTAAGGAACAGAGGTTGCCCTTTTGGTCAAAAAAGCATTCCCCCCCCCCACATCATTTGTTGAGCAGGTGGGGAGCAAAATGAAACCCTCCGAAAAAAATCACAGTGGAGGGACAGAAATTTCTATGCAAGTTTGAGCAGGGAGTTGCATTAACTTTATGATGCGGCCATAGGTTTTCCATTTTTCCTTGCTTTTTAAAACTTAAAAAAGGAGAAAAGAAATCCTGGGATGCCGTTGGAGCTCTGCCACCTCCTGCCCTAGGACTCAGAGCCATCTCTGATTCAGGACAGGCAAAACAAAGCCCTTCTCCACACAGAAATAGAACTGTCGAATTTGCAAGCGCTAAATGCAGCAATGGCCACTAATGTGACCGGCTTCCAAAGCAGGTTAGACAAACTCAAGGAGAATAAGCCTGGCGATGGCTGCTAGCCATGATGGTTATTTTCTGCCTCCGCTGTCGGGAAGCAGCATGCTCCTGAACACAAGCTGAATCGCAGGTGGAGAAGAGAGTATTGCTGTTGTCCTTGCGAGCTTTCTGGTTGGTCAGACTGCTGGGCCTCTGGTCTGATCCAACAGCCAGCCCTGCTTGCATTTCTTTTACACGGCTTACTCTGCTTCCAAATTTGGATTGGCCTAGTTCAGTTTTTGTTGCTTGAGAGAGAGGGTTGCTTGATTGAGAGAGGGAGGGCTGAGTCATGCAGAATACGAGGGAACAGATCTGTTCAGAGGGGCAAGGACTCCTTGCAGCTAGGACACATTTGACTTTCTTAGTAGCTTCACGCATAGACCTTCAAGCCCTCCCAAATTGCCTGAAGGCCCAAACATTGCACAGGGTGCAACATGTATGTATTAAGTTGTTTGGAGTCCAGGATTGTATCTGAGCCCTTTTCCCCTTCTTCCCCTGTCCAGTTCTACAGGAGGGGAGTTTCCCACCCCTTCTTCCTGCTCTGCAACCCCTGGATGATTGACCACGCAGTCCTCTTGGTGGGCTATGGCACACGTAAGTGGCTACTTTTACTTGTGGGGGGGGGGAATGCTCCCCAAACATGAAGGTGGGGAGATTCACTCTGGAATCTCCATTCCTCCACCCTGCAGTTTAGCATTCAGAAGCAGTCTTCATCTGTGTTCAATAAGCTTGCTTTACTTTGCTCTAATTTATTTGCGTGACCTATCTAAAACATTTTTTGTGCCACCCTACCTCCTTTCTAAAATGTTCACACAAAGACTTTAGAAAAAAGGGATGAAACTTTAAATTACTCTAAAGCTCGCTCAGTTAAAACCTACTTGCGTCTGGGCAAAACATATTAGAGCAGTTTTACTAGCGCTGGCACCTGATGTTTGTCTGATCTAAGTCCCTAGTTCTCATGATTCCCAAAGTTTCGCATCAGACTCCCCAGTTGTAACAGGTGTGACTAATAGAGGCTGAAGGAGAACTACAAATGGGGAGTTTCCTTGCTTGTGATGGATGTTCAGAGGTGGGCAGGGAGCGGTGGGTGGGTGGAGGAAGCAGGAAGGGTCGAGAATGATTTTCTTTCTGCTTGCAAAAAGCTGCTAGCTTCCATCCAAGGATGCTGCAGAGATCAGATCCGTCTTAAGCCACTTCAAGAGATTGATGGGTTGAGAGAACGGGGGGGACGGGGGACGGGACACACTCTCTTGAGGGATAGGTGGAGGATTTTATAAAATTTATATGCTGCTTTGGGGGGGGGGGAAACAACTCAAAGCGGTTTACTGCTTGTTCTACCCCTGACAACTCTCTTCTGTTTCCACCTGTATGCACACACAGGGGGCCGTACTCCATTCTGGGCAATCAAGAACAGTTGGGGAGAGAACTGGGGAGAGAAGGTAAGCATTCTTCCAAACTCAGCTGGGCGACCTTTCCCCCGCTCTTGGCAGTCTCTGTTCACATTGTAAGGAAGGGGCTGATACACTGAAAGCTCACGAGTCAGGCTTGGCTTTCTCCTCAGTGTAACTGCCTGCTGCCGACCCTCTAACCTAGTGTCTCTTTGCTTGACAATGCTTTTGAGGCAAGGAGGAGCCGGTGCCAGTTTATGGCTGACTTCTGCTTACGTTGTGCTGGCCAATGACATGCTCATGTGCAGGCAGAAGGCAGATATTTTTATATTTATTTATTTCACAAAATGTAAGCCCCGTACGATCACATTTTATGCAAAGGTTCAAGTCCAAGGGTTCGGCTTATACACGAAAATTGAAGTAAGGCAGATGGGGAGAGATAATCCCCAGAATCCCCAGCAAGCTAGGCAGAGAACTTAGAAGCTCTTTCTGCCCCAGCTTAAGCTCTCCATCTTGCTTGGGACTTGACTTGCACAAATTCAACCAGCTCGCCTTCAATCACGTATGGTTGAAACTTAAATGAGTGTAAGATGTGATCATATTGTGGAACTGCTTGATTGTAAAAAATCTCAAAACAGTTTACAGAAAGGATATACAGTGGTACCTCGTGTTACGTACTTGATCCTTTCCAGAGGTCCATTCGTAACAGGAAAACTCTCATAACTTGAGGCGCGCTTTCTCTAATGGCAACTGCTGCCGCGCCGCGACTTCTGCTCTCATCCCAGGGCAAAGGTGGCAACAAGGGGCATCCACTTCCGGGTTAGTGAAACGCGTAACCCGCAGCATTCATAAGGGGGATGGTACGTAACACGAGGTTCCACTGTAAAACCATCAATGAAAACTACCAAAACCAGCTTTTTAAAACTTTACTACAAACAATTAAAAACACATGTAAACATTCTACATATTTGACTAGGTTTCCGTAAACAAAAAAAGTTTTTCGCAGGCACCAAGAAGAGTACAGGGAAGGCGTCTGCCTGGTGTCAATGGGCAGGGAGTTCCAAAGTGTAGGAGCTGTCACAATAAAAGGTCTATTTCTTACAAATGTGCAACAGGCATTATGTGGCATCTATAACAATGCCAGTTTCACAGATATAAGTGGGCATATATATGGGGTGAGGTGATCTCGCAGGTAAACTGGTCCCAAGTTGCTAAGGGTTTGGTATGCTGATAGTAACACCTTGAACCTGGCCTGGGTAGCAAATGGGCAACTAGTGCAAATCTCTGACCAGAGGGGTTATATGCTGATGGGGTCCTGTCAGCAATTGTGCTGCAGCATTCTGCACTAACTGCAGCTTCCCAATCAAGCGCAAGAGTGTGTTGCAGTAATCCATTCTTGAAGTAACCAATACTGTGGCTAGGCTTTCCTGGTCAGGGAAGATCTGTGCTGCTTACTGACAATTGTCCTGTGTCTCTTTTCAGGGCTACTACTACCTGTACCGTGGCAGCCACGCCTGTGGCATGAACTCAATGTGCAGTTCTGCAGTGATAGAGTAAGCCTCTCGGGCCCATTGGCTGCCTCCGGTCCAAATCATCAACTTGCTGGCTTTCCACCCAGCACCAAGATGAAGATCGGAGCACCTTCCCTGTACATTATTCTGACCCTGTTTACCCATTTCCCTTTCCAAATAGCCCTGGTTAGGTCTAGTGCATAACTGAGAAGATCTGGCCCCTGCTCCTGCCTGCTGCTATGAACGGTAGAGACTGAAGGTAGCATGTCCTAGGATAGGACCTTAACCTTGCCAAGATCCTTCAACCAGGCCAGGATTGGTGCTGGTGTGTGTTTAAAGGGTGCTCCCCTTTCCAGTAGGAGCAGATTCCTTCCCCCGACTCTCAGTGAAGGGGTACTTGGTGCCTGGGCAGATGCACAGAGGATGGCGAAGGGGACTTGCTCCTCTGAAATGGTTAGGTCATCAGCTGCTCCTCGCTGTGAGCCGCCTCTTTTACCTTGGTCAATCCTGAGCTGCTTTTTGGAAGGCAGACTGGGAATTGGGGCCGGGGAGGAAGGGGCAGCGCTCTAACTACCAGCTCCCATCCCAACTCCCTCTGCAAAAAGCAGGTCTCCTTACTGTTTTTTAACCATAGGCCTCTTTAGTTTGGGCCACAGCTCAGTAGAAGAGCACCCACTCTGCACGCAGAAGGTCCCAAACAGTTATAGAATCTCATACAGTCCTGGAATTGTAGAGTTGGAAGGGGGACCCAAAGAGTCATCTAGTCCAACCCTCCAATCCTCAGGAGGCAGGGCCAGGGAAGGCCCCCTTCAGGTTGAAGAGCTGCTGTGCTAGATGGACAGCAGTCAGTCTGACTTGGTCTAAGGCCAGCTTCCTGTTTCCATACAACTTGGGGAACCAGCTTGCATTTAAGACAAGGTGTTCCAAGGAACTTCACAACTCACTCAAGCCCCCCTAAATAAGTGCAGGTGAATTTTCCCTTCCTTGTGGAGATGAGGGGAGCACATTTAACACCCTTATTTCCCAGTTAGTCAGGGGCTTCTTTCTTTTGCACTCTCCAAGTCTTCCCGCTCCCCGTAGGGATTGTAGCACTGATAAATGCCCACCCCCCAAAATGGGGTATCCTTGTTTCCGTTAGCTCAAGTCTTCCTCTGCTTCTGGAAGACTTGACGTGGTGGAGTCACAGCCTTGCAGGACAGTCTTGCCTGTGGCTGGGCGGCTCCGCTAGCCTGTAGGAAAAGTAACCACTCCAGTATTGGTCAGCTTTTGCACTTAGATGCCATGAAATCTTTCTCCCTGCACCCACTACAAAAAAAGAGATCAAACCCAGCCCACATTTTTTTTTAGATTTAGCTGCTCTGTATTAACGTTTGCTGCTAGAATGGAAATATTGGTGGAAGGTTTGAAGGCAATGCTGAGAGATGATCCCTAGCTTGGTCAGTCCTAAGCACCACCCAAACCTTCTCCTCCAGGGAATCCTACTTGAGCATCCCCCCCCCACCCACCCCCATTGCGCTCAGGGCTTTTGGGGAGTGGAAGGCATAACTAGCACTTGCAAAATGGCTACTATAGAAAGTGTTTTTCCTTTGATTGCTGCTCTGAACACCTCACCCTCACCCTGAAAAAGCTGTTTCCCCTTCAGGGACTCTAATCTCAGCCAGAATAGGCTGAAAGTGGCTGCAAAAAAAGTGTTTCTGGAAGAAGCAGCTGCTCATGTGGCTGTGCCTTCTGTTACTTTAAAGATGCAGCCTTTGGTGTTTCTGTAATTTCCACACTAATAAATACTGATGGACTCTGAACTAAAGTGTCTGTGTGTTTCAGGGGTGAGGGCAGTGTGACGCCTGGAGTCTTGAGGGAGGGAGACTAGGTTTACCTCCTGCTAAGTACTCCTGAGTAGGTCTTGCCAGCATCCTTCCAAGGCGGATGAGAGAAAAAGGGGGTGAGAAGTCATCAGAACAGGCTTATCTCAGAGGCAGTGCTTTTTTTTCTTAAAAAAATGTTTAGGGGTACTCTCATTTTCCCACTCATATTGAAATACTGCCCCTCAATGAGGCCAAACTTAGATTCACAGAATGTTTAGGGGTATGCGTACCCTCAGAAAAAAATACTGCTCAGAGGTGACACAAGGCAAAATGGTAAGTGCTGCCCCACCACTGCACTGCTTGCCTCTGCCACAGGTGGAGAAGTGGTGCCAGCATTGACACTGACTTCCAACAAGATTTCGCTGGAAATTTGCACAAATGCCAGGGACGGGAAGGTTGTCCATGGGGGTGCTGCCTCAGGGGCTTCTGCCACCAGAGGCAGCTGCTTCAGCCTGCCTCAAGTGGGCCAGGTCTGCATTCCACTGTTGAACAGCTCTTACCATCAAAAAGTTCTTCCTTGCCATTTGAAGTGATTGGTTTCGGTCCTGCCCTCTGGAGCAGCAGAAAACAAAGCTTGCTCCATCTTCAGATATTTGAATCCATCCTGAATACTGATCACTGCCGTCATGGGTGACACTAACAGTCTACAGAGGGCTTGGGAAGATGGGCTGGCTTTGGAGAAACGTGAACATGGCTACACAGTCCAAGGCTGGCTTAAAAATAACAACTTGAATATAAAAGGCAGAACTGAAAGCGCTCTTTCGATGGCATTGGACACCCTAAAGCTTCACTTTGTTAACAACTCAATCTCACCCTATATTGGATAGATGGTGGCACTGTTGGCTCTCTTGCACATGTGATGGGATTGTGCTCCAATTCACACTTTTTGTTTTAGCTCCTGCTTCAGCTTTGGAAACATTAGGAGCACATAATGAGTTAGTTGTGGTGTTATTAGCAGCAGCTTGTATTGAAATAGCCTTTCAGTGGAAAACACCAGGCAACCTTTGGGTGAAAAGATGGACGGGCAAGAGTTTGAGAAGTGACTTTGTCTGAAAATCTGATGCAATACTACATGGAATTGTATGTTGAGATTCCTGTATTGCAGTGGGCTGGACCAGACGACCCTCAGGGTCCCTTCCAACTCTACAATTCTATGTCTAGTTCCCCCTCTTTTCAAACACGACCAGATCTGTACCAACATATTCCCCCCGCAATCACTCAAGTTTCTCTTTGGAGACGTTATTTAGGACAAAACAGATACTTTGGGTTATTTTTCTTTTGTTTGTTTTATTTGGTGCTTTTTTCTTTTTTAAAAACATTTATTTGGTTTTCAGATCAAAGTTGTACAATCACATATCCAATATACAACATAAAAACAAGATTCCAAAGAATCTCCTGGACTTCCTCCTCTTTGTGGGTCCTATGGTTAATCATTTCCTCCTGCATCTTTTATGATAATCCAAATATTTTACATCTCCATTATGTCCAGAATTCACCATTAAACTACGAGTGTTATCCCAGTCCTACTAACGGTTTTAAGTGTTTACAATGGTTTTTAAGACAAATTATAAAATTTCCCCATTCCTTATTAAAATTTTGGTCTTCCTGATTTCTGATTCTTCCGGTCATTCGGTGATCTAATCCGTGTTTCTCTTTCGCCCTCTCCTGCACAAATCAGCAACGCTGATATCACAAGTCATTGACAAGTCAATTCTGTAATGGCTGCACCCGCAGGGCTGTTATCTCCGTGGTATATAGTCCAATTAGGGCAGCTTTCCTCGGAGGTGGGGAAGTTTTTAACCGCAGCACTCCGGGAAGGAAAAGCGGGGCCCACCCGGAAGTCAAGTCTAGGGCAGTCGGAAGTAGGAAGTTCTCGCTTCTCACGCTTCGGAGGGGACGGGAAGGCGCCAGTTCTTAAGCAGGTATCGACCAAACGGAGGGCTGGGCTGCAGGTTTGGGGGCACAGGACGCTTTGAAAGGGTAGGTTCAAAAACAGATGAGAGCCCGATACTGCCTTCCTAAGGGCGGGGGGTGGGCCGGTCCTACCTCACAGGGCTGTCGTGGTGCTTGCCGAGTTTTTATTTATTTATTTCATAAAATTTATACGCGGCTTGATTGTAAAAGAAACAAACAAACGAAAGCGGTCTGCAAAAAAAAAAACAAAAAACAAAAAACCTCCGGCCCCCCCATTAGAATGATCAATAAGAAAAACCAACAAACAATAATTTAAGACTTTAAGAGTTAACACACGAAGCGCATTGAGTGCTGAAATATAGAGCACCAAAGTGCTAAGTAAGCTCTATGAGTGGAATTCAACTAGTTTACTCCCAGCAAGGGTTGCCAGATGAGGAGTATCCCAGACCTTGAGATTTGGGACGTCTCTGTTTAGAGAAAAGGCAAGTAAGTGGCAACATGATAAAGGTAAAGGTACCCCTGCCCGTACGGGCCAGTCTTGACAGACTCTGGGGTTGTGCGCCCATCTCACTTAAGAGGCCAGGGACCAGCGCTGTCCGGAGACACTTCCGGGTCACGTGGCCAGCGTGACATCGCTGCTCTGGCCAGAGCCAGAGCCGCACACGGAAACGCCGTTTACCTTCCCGCTGGTAAGCGGTCCCTATTTATCTACTTGCACCCGGAGGTGCTTTCGAACTGCTAGGTTGGCAGGCGCTGGGACCGAGCAGCGGGAGCGCACCCCGCCGCAGGGATTCGAACCACCGACCTTTCGATCGGCAAGCCCTAGGCGCTGAGGCTTTAACCCACAGCGCCACCTGCGTCCCCGGCAACATGATAGAAGTGTGTAAAATTCTTCATGGCATGGAGAAAGAGGATAAGGAAAAGCTTCTCTCCCTCTCTTCTAACACCAGGACTCGGGGACATTCAACAAAGCTGCATATTGGATGAAATAAAAGGAAGGACTTCTTCACACAGCACATAGTTAGACTGTGAACTCATTGTGGGATAGAGGATGTTGGAATAAATCACACACGAACTCCCCCAAAACTCCAATGCTTTGTGTCCTCCAGATGTTTTGGACTACAACTCCATGTATCAGGCTGGTGGGAGTTGTAGCCCATAACATCTGGAGGGCGCCAGGTTGAGGAAGTTTGGACCAGATGAATCTTTTCTTCAGATCCAGCAAGGCAGTAATTGTAACAGAGTAGATAAATCTATGAAGGATCAATGGCAGTTCTCAGTGGCAGAACATCCATGTTCAAAAGCAGTATACCTCTGAGCCCCTGAGACTGTCCTTGCATATGATGACTTACTATTATTACATCTCTCCACACACACCCTTCAAGCTCTTCCAGAACTGTGAATGTACCAGAGAGTGAAATCAGCACTGGATCCACAGCCCTTGAACTTGGACGACGTTGGCTGTTGTTGGAAACAGGTCAGTTTTCTGTGGACCCTCACCCCCATCCCGATACAAATAACTTTTCCCCATCACTGAACAAAAGTGAATTCCTATGGAGGTACTTTGGTTCCATCCATTCTTATGTTTTAAACCTGTGGGTTATCTGGCAGGCCTTCCAAGAGTTGTGGGCAGGAGGGTGGAGTGAGAGAACAGGCCTTTTCTCTGGTGCCCCCTGATCGTGGAATTCTCTCCCCAGGGAAGCTCACGTGCACTGACATTGTCATTCTGACACCAGATGAAGATGCTTTTATTCTCCTCGGTGCTTGCTCTTTTATTTTTTATATCTGTTCGTAATGTGGGTGGGCTGGCTATCTTATGGTGCATGATTTTTTTGGATGAACACTTCCCCCCCCAAATATTTTTCCCCTCAATATTGTTCCAATAACAGCCTCATTATAACAATGTCAATTTTATCCAATTAATACAATTATTAAAACCAACTATTAATATACCAAATTATACAATTTAGCTAGACCCCCGTTCCTCTCCCACCCAGAGAGGAATTCAAAGAATGAGTTTCCCCCACCATTCTTTGTTGATCTCCATAGGCCTCTCCCTGAAATGTCGAGGAAGACCTCTATTCCTGGTGCAGGCAGAACAGGATGAACACTTTTAGCATAGATTTTTCATTCTGATTTTTAAAATTGTATATTTCAGGAGCAAGCAACCTAGTGCCCCAATGTTTTGGACTACAACTCCCCTCACCACTGGCCATACTGGAATGAGCTTATGGAAGTTGTAGTCTAGGAACATTTGAAGGCCACTGCATTGGCTACCCCTGGTATATTTTGAATGCCATTGTCCCTGTAAAACGCTTTGCAACTCCTTCCAGTAGTGAGAAGCAATATTTAAACTGAATGAATTAAAAATGAGGAGCAATTGGACCTGGCTTCCATTATCTCCCAGCCCCATGCAGTGCTCCATCTGTCCTAGTTGATATTTCCACTGCTAAAGCACTTGTGATGCTCTTCCATTCATTATTCAATTCACTTTATTTTGGGCAGCCTCCTAGAACGTGGACGTATTCTGCAAACGGCTCCTTGCATCACCCCGCCCCCGGCAGAGACACGGTTCCCCAGGGCTAACAGAACAGCATGTCCCAAGCCACAAAACGCAAGCATGTGGTGAAAGAAGTCCTAGAAGAGTATGTGGTGCCTTCAGAGAGGCAGCAGATCGTCCGGGTGAGGCCTCCCCACTGTGCATCTCCAGCCTGGACTGGCCATGGGCTTCCAGATGTCATTGCTCATTTTCTGTCCTGATTTTGCAGTGCTGTTTCTAGCAGCTGTGTTCCACCCAAGACAGCTGTAGACTTGGTTGTTGTACATCATCATTCCTCGTGCTAGTGCCTTCTGGTTGTTTTGTTTTTTGAAAAGTTTTTATTATTAAAATAATTCAGCATTAATACACACATATTGAGAATATACAAGCATACAATCCTTAAAAAAGTTCAAACATGCCTACACTCAATCCCACAGATAATTCCTTTTCCCATCACCATCCACCACCCCTCACCCCACCCTTGTGTTAGACTTCCAATCTACTCAATTGCAATTTCTTTCCACTTCTATTACTTTCTTTCACACACCTTTAACCTAATTTCATGCTTCTTTTTCTGTTACACATTGTTATCCATCTTATTTAGTATTTCAGTATTTAAAACGGAACTTGTTTATTCTAATAGGAGTTCTGATTTTTCAATATGGTTTTGCAAGTATCCTTTAAACACCTTCCAGTCCCTGGCTATCTTCTCTTTTGAGATTCTTCCAATTTCTCCCATTGTTTTGGATATATTGTAATACTCCAATAATTTGGCAAGCCACTCCATTTTTGTTGGTATAATACCACTTTTCCAATTTTTCGCAATCAATAACCTTGCGGCTACTGTTGCGTATAAATACGTCTTATCTTCTTCCTTTAGACTTCCTGGTACTATTCCCAATAGAAAACCTTCTGGTGTTTTCCTAAATGAATATCTGAACATTTTTTTTCATTTCATTGTATATTGTTTCCCAAAATTGTTTGATGTTTAAATAATCCCACCATATATGCATCATAGTACCATTTCCAGTGTTGGAAAAGGCCTTCTCGTTGTTTTGGACCACACCTCTCAGCAAGCTCCAGTTAGTACAGCTGCTTTGGACAACTGCTCTCAGCTGAGCTTGCTGGGAATCACAGGATTCGTAGTCCAAAACATCTGGCGGTTGGGGAGGGCTGTCTTAGATCTGCGTTAACCCTGACTATTGATCTGGGGCACCTTTTTGCAGGAGATTGTACTAGATAATCCTTTGTGTCCCCTCCAAAGCTACAGTTCTATGATTCCATTGCCTCCCTCTGTTCATCTTGTCTATAGCTGGACGGTTCAAAAGAGGTTTGGCTCTTCCTCCTCTGCAGGAGAGCAAAGCGGAGGGGGTGGGTTTCAAGCCAGTTGAACAGAAAGGGCCCTTTTCATGGACTTACAATGATGGTTGCTGTTTGTGGGTACAAACCCCAGCACAACTTTACAGTGTGGTTGTTGTTTGTTTTGCCTGTTTCCTCCAGGTGGTGGGGACCCCTGGCAACAATCTCCATGAGGTGGAGACATCTGAAGGGACGCGGTTCCTTGTGAGCATGCCCACCAAATTCCGCAAGAATATCTGGATCAAGAGAGGTGAGTGGCAAAGGCTGCTGTCCTTATAGCAAGTGATGGAAATTGTGTCCTCCTCCTCCTTTCCAGTTCCTGCAAGTTTGTGTCTCTCTGCAATATACAGTGGTGCCCCGCAAGACGAATGCCTCGCAAGACGGAAAACCCGCTAGACGAAAGGGTTTTCCGTTTTGGAGGTGCTTCACAAAACGAATTTCCTATGGGCTTGCTTCGCAAGACGAAAATGTCTTGCGAGTTCCTGTGGTTTTTTCCCCCTCCCCCCTTTTTTCTAAACTGTTTATCAGCTGATCCGCTAAGCCGCTTAACAGCTGATCCGCTAAGCCGCTTATCAGCTGATCCGCTAAGCCGCTTATCAGCTGATCCGCTAAGCCCCTAAGCCGCTAATAGCGCTAATCGGCTAAGCTGCTAATGGGCTTGCTTCACAAGACGAAAAAACTGCAAGACGAAGAGACTCGCGGAACGGATTCTTTTCGTCTTGCGAGGCACCACTGTATACAGTAAGCCCACAACTTATAAAAGGGTTACATTCTGCAGATCACAGCTAAAGCCAACCTTCCACATAGTCCAAGCCTATTGAGTTTGGTGGCAGGTGGGATTGCTAGTGTCGTTTTCCCTAGAACCTCTCCCCGTTTTAAATTTTTGGCCATGCACATAAAGCTGAATATGCACAAGGTAAATGTGCATAAGCTGTGGGCTTACATAGACACACACTTAACTTTTTCTCCCCTCCCAGGTGACTTCCTGCTGGTAGATCCCATAGAAGAAGGGGAGAAAGTGAAAGCTGAGATTAGTTTTGTCCTCTACAAGGACCATGTTCGCTACTTGAAAAAGGAAGGATACTGGTAAGGACCAAATACCCACTGGTGGCACTCAGAATCCCTGCAACCAAAATAGGGTTAAACCTTCAACAACCTACCCCCCCAAAAAAACACAACCCAGATTTGAGAAGCAGGAATCAACACTCCCCCCTCGCTCCCAGCCAAACAACAACAAAAGATAGAAACTGGAAGGGGTAGGAGGTCTTGTAGGGTGCCAGGGGGTGTCTGTGGGTATTAATTTGGACGCCCCAAAAAAACTTACACAATTGCTGATAGGTTTATTGCCACCCAGCTCTCTTCCCTCCAGCAGTACAGTGGTACCTCGTGTTAAGTACTTAATTTGTTCCGGAGGTCCGTTCTTAACCGTTCTTCACTTTAGCTAATGGGGCCTCCTGCTGCCGCTGCACCACCACTGCACAATTTCTGTTCTCATCCTGAAGCAAAGTTCTTAACCCGGGGTAATATTTCTGGGTTAGTGGAGTCTATAACCTGAAGCATATGTAACCCGAGGTACCACTGTAGTAAGAAAGTTGCTACTGACAAGGAAAGCTACTGATAACACCCCTTAAGTCTGCTAGGCCAGCCTCTTCCGCAACCTGGTGCTTTCCTAATATTTTGGATTGCAATTCCTATCATCCCTGACTTTGGGCCTGATTGGGAGTTGGGAGTCTAAACCACCCCAGTGCACCAAGGCTGGGTGAAGGGTATGTCCAGGCTGCTGGTGTGATACATTTTCCTGACTAGTTTTATGTAAGGGGAATGACCCATCTCTTCTGCAGCTCCCACCTTTGTCTTGGGGCCATCCCTTTGTAGGCTCAAATGTACCCTCCAAACTACTAAGCTACCAATATCCCAGGCTGCCCTTCTCTCTCCTGTTTCTTTCTGCAGGCCTGAGGCCTTCTTGGGTGGTGTGGCAGGAGCTCAGAGCAGTGCTAAAGACAGGTGAGTTTGGGAATGGGACTCCTGCGATGTGTTTGTGTGGAGGGTGGGAGAGCACTCCAGGGACCTCTTGTCTCTCACCTCTAAGGTGTTGTTGTGATTAAGAATTATTATTAATTATTACAATTAATTTATTGCCTTCTAAACCACCACATAAGATAAATAAAGAACAACATATACAGTCATACCTTGGAAGTTAAACGGAATCCGTTCTGGAAGTCCATTGTGGCTTCTGATTGGCTGCAGGAAGCTCCTGCAGCCAATCGGAAGTCATGGAAGCCCTGTCAGACATTCGACTTCCAGAAATAGTTCGCAAACCGGAACAGTCACTTCAGGATTTGTGACATTCAGGAGTCAAAAGTTCGGGAACTTCCAAGGTACAACTATACATTTAAAACAAGATTAAAACCCTAGCAAGTGGACACGTGGTAGAGACCCATTTATCCAGCTGAGAAAGCCTGTTGGGACAAAAATGTCTTCAGCTGCTTCTGGAAAGTGCGGATCATGGACGTCTGTTGCATTTTGACAGAGACGTTACCCACAACAGGCTGCACAATTACACAAAGCAAGAAAAAGGGGAGGCAAGGACAAGTTATAAAAGTACAGAAATTAGGCTGGATGTTGTAGCCATGTGGCCAGCTCTTAGTAGTCCTACTTTGCTTCTAATGTGATTTAATTGTTATAAACTGCGCCCTGGGACCGTAGCATGAAGGGCAGATAATAAATTGAAGTAATAATAATTAGAGAGAAGTTTACACTAAGAGCGCCTTCTGTCTGTCTTCCTTTAGCAGGGATGGGCCACAAAGCCCACCACGTTCTGCGGGGGAGGAAGACTCCGAGGACGATGATGCAGACTTGTTTGTGAATACAAACAGGGTGAACTACAACTACCTGGAGAGTGAAGACAGCAGCGACTCAGATGAGGAGAAGTGACAGGTCAAGCCAGCCTGGGGACTTCCATAACTTTGCTCAGAGAAAAGGGGCATTGCCTCAAACCCCATCCTCTTATCTAATAGGGTTAGCTGTTTGTCCCCTTTTTCTGGAGGGGAGCTTGTACTTGCAGGAGCATTTTGGAGCTGCTGTATTGCAGGCAACAACAACCACCAAAAATTTGCTCAGCCTGTTAGCAGCAGCTATAGCTCATTCCTTGAGGAGCTTTGACCCTGTCTTGACCAGATGCCTCTACTGTATTCCAGGCCTCTTTCCTTTTCTCCCTTTGCCTTATTTAATATAATGTGTATGTCCCAAACCCAGACACTGCCTGGCATGCCAGATAGCAGTTTTGCAGTAGGTCACAAGCTTCAAGATACATTGATCATTTTGAAGTGGCACTCCTTTCTTCTAAAAGTGGGCTGGCCTACATTAAGAAATGGTCAGCACACAATTGGAGCATCCAAGAGCAAGTCGTATTTAGCAGGCAGGTGCTGAATTAGATGGTATTGGGGATGATCTCAATGCTTTCTATCCAAATTCTCTGCACCAAAGCCATTCCTCAAATGGCTCAAATCACCTTGCCTTCTATTTCTCCTCCTTCACATTTGCTAGATTTGGCTCTTGAGAGGCAAGGGGACACCCACAGTGAGGGACAACTTCTCTTTTGTATTATAATATTCAACAAGTGTTTCAATAAACTTACAGAGAGACTGAGGTGAGAGCACTCTTGTTTGCAAGTGGGGTCTTTGTGTGAGCTTGCTAAAGCAGAGGGAGGAGGGGAAGGTTCATCTTAAAAAAAAGTGCAAATGGCTTTCTGTGAAGTTCTTAAACCATGTAAATACAGGAAAGCAGCTAGGAGGACAGTTGGACCTTTAGACAAGGGGATTAAATGATTTACTGTGTGAGGAAAGGGCGACTGTAGAGAAGCTGCATTCTATCCAACTGCCTTCAAGGCAAAGATGCAGGGCAGCACCCCATGCCTGAATGACTTTCTTAGGAAGGGAATCAGACGTAAATAGTAGCGGCAAGGTTTGCTGATGACGCCAAACTGTCTGGGGTGGTTAAAACAAAGGAGGGGTTGCAGAAAGCTCTGAAATGATCTCTTTGAATGGTGGCTGGGTAATAAAATGTTAAAGATGGTTCAAAATAAAGAAATGCAATGCTAATAAGGTCTGAGCAGGCAGTAACTGACCAGCAAAGAGATGTGGGGCTTGAGGTGGATAACTTGATGAACTTGTTAATCAAGCAGTGGCTGTGAAAAGTGTGAACTGTGTGTTGGAGATCAGTAGGAAATGAAAGAAACTGCCACTATCATAATGCCCCTATACATTCCATGTATGACCACACTTGGGGATGGGGATTATGTAGCTTTGGATGATGGGAACTTGAGTCTACCAACATTACAGAGGAACACAAGGCCTCCTTAGAGTGTACACCAGCCTTCACGAACCTGGTGCATTCAGATACTGATGGGACTATTATTCCTGTCAGCCCCACGCAGCATAGCATGATGGGAATTGCAGTCCAAGAGTTGCAGAGCAGCAGGTGGACAAAGGCTGCTCTACACTAAATGGCAGCTCTTTCTCAGTCCTGCTTGGGAGAGAACCTGAAGGTTTTCTGCATGCAAACAGGCCCCCTTGTTCTCCTACCCTCTGCTGCCAAGCAGCTTTAGATGGAACCAAAGTTGCTGAAGTTTGTACCATTTCAAGTGGAGGCTTACTGGACATTCCCTGACTAAGCCAATTTTCTATATGTAGGGAATGCGCAAGGAGCCGTCAGTCCCATAAGCCTCTTAGCTGCAATCTGAAGTGATAGAGGGGAAGATTATATGTAGCCCAGTGTGTGCTCCCCCTTTCATCAGCCACCAAACACAGCACTTTAAACTCTTGTTCAGTAGAAGGAAGAGGCTCAACAATGAGTGAGGAAGCAGTTACTTTTACTTAAGCTATTTGGTTTCACATATATAGATACAAAAAAATGGTGCTAAAAACTCAGCTCCACAACTATATACACCCCTCCCCATATTTCAAAGTGGGGAAGGGACATGATGAACACGTTTCCTTCAGGAAGCAATGGACCTAGGCCCTCTGCGGGCACCCCGACCACAGTACTGCTCCGCAGAATCCTGAGCAAACATTTCTCTCTGATGCAGAAAGCAAAGACCTTTATTTGGTGATGGTGTTTCTGTGGAGGGGGAAGAGAGAGAATAATAAGTTAGCAAAAGGCCTGGATGCAGCAAGCAAGAGAGATGCCACCTGCCCAGTCCTCCAGAGAATGGAGAAGCTCTTAGCTCCTCTCCCCTAGTAGGGAAAATGAAAGGGGTGGAAACAGCAGCTACGAAGCCAGAATCCATCTGCTTCAAGCCTCAGCCACACGCTTCCTTGTACAGATGGCTTAGGGTGCACAGCACACCATGAGCATTTAGTACTGCCCCACTCTCTGCAGATGTGATCGGCAAACTTTTGTGAGGACTGGCTGCTTGAGAGTGACTTGTGGAGATATTTTCAGGACTTTATCAAGGCAGACAGGCGAGCCAAACAGTCAGCTGCAGAGTCGCCCACAGAGAAGGCTGCCTCCCTTCTCCTTAGCAGCCCTGTCTCTCTCACACCAGCCCCAAGACATCCCCTCCCCTCCCCCTGCAATTCCTTACGCATTCATGCTCTTCCCGCTGCCACTGAGCACGATGTAAGGAGTCTTCTGGGCCTTCTGCTTCTCCTGCAGCAAAGCCACCGTGCCCAGAGGGGTGTCGCTGGAGCTCATCTTTTTCAAGAGCTGGAGGAAGAGGAGACAGATCCAATCAGGACCACTTCCCTCACCATCCCTGTACTCCTGCCCTCTGCACAATTCCTCACCCTAGTCGATGTCTCGCACACTAATGTAAAGAGGCACATTTCAATGGCTGGTCAAAAGCTACCCCTCCTAAAAGGGGAAATGGGTGCCACACTTCAGCAGGCCCTGAAGAGACCAATCATTTGGGGGAACAGGCAAGCGGGATGGTCTCAGATCCTCCATGCTACTGGAACTGGCCAGTGCCTCCCTCTCCCTTCACTCACCGCCTCCTCGTCTAGTTTCTTCATGCGCCGCTCAGTCTTCATCTTCCCAGAACCCTTCCCGTGGAAGCGGTGAGAGAGCTGTCGGAACGCCTGGAGCAAGAAGAAGACCGGAGGGTTAAACAGCTTCAGCTGGGTTGGCTGCTGCACCTCAAGCAGACCAAGGCTGAGAACTAGGACCACAGATGCCTATTAGTTGAGACTGAGCCAGCCTTGCCCAACCAGGCCCCCCCCCCCCAATGTTTTGGACAGCAGCTTTCACTAACCAGCCAACACACAAAAAATTCTTTTATCAGGCAGCTGCCCTATTGAGAACCAGTTACTCCCTCCTGGAAGTGAGGAAGCTGCTCTGTTAAAACTGCCTTGCTTGGTATTATTATACCATATGCATAGTATACCATAATATAAGCCACCTATCATACCAGAAGAGGGCTGATAGCCCTGCCTAGTAGTAGTACCTCTTTGGGTGTGAGTTTGCGCCCAGTCTCATCTACATATTCTATTTTCACATCTGGCTTGTAACCGTCTTTCTCCTTGAAGTCCTGAGTGAAGCCCCGGTATTCTTCACGCCGGCTGTATTTGTCATCAATGGCCCTGTAAGGAGGAGGAGGGAACAGAGCAGCCTTAAGCACACTGGTCCAGCCTGGCAAATACAGAGTCTTCAGCTCTGCTGGTTTAGCCACGTCTAGAAATTTCCTACCCCAGGCTATCTGGTTCCAGGGATGTCCCACCTCCACCCTTTGAAGCATCCCTGTCTACCTGATTTGGCACTGGAGAGCCAGGAGCTCCTTCCCCCACCCACTAAGCCACTCACATTTTGTCCTCAATGCAGTAGACAGCCGATGGCAGTGACTTATTGGGTGCCTTCACTCTTGCCACCTTCTGTACGGTAGTCTCCAGCAAGCCTAGTGAGGAGGAGGAGAGAGAAAGAAAATGGACTTGCAATATCCTACTCATGCAGCCCTCTTGGAGGAAGAGTGTCAGCGGACACGAAATGCAGATGGAGCCCCCTTCTCTAGACCAAAGGAAGGCTGACCTACACACAGGCCTGCAGGTGGCAGGAAGGCTCTGGCCAACCCCTCACCCTACACACACACACACACACACACACACACACACCAGCCTTACCTTTGTTTTGGCAGAGCATAAGAGCAGCCGCCAGGCCCCGGTTCACAATGGGCTCCTCGTCCAAGATGGTGGTGGAGGATGCTGAGAACTGCATAACAAAAAAAAGGGAGGGGGGATCATGCTCAGTTCACCCTACCTGTACTGATCCACTGGAATTTAGACTCCAGCAGATGCCTTGAGCACATTTGGGTGGGAGATCCCTTGGAATCCCAGTTACAGAAAGGAAATGTATATCTTAGTGGATTCTGACTGAAGACACCATGCATTGTTTGCTGTTCTCTCCTTTGATTTGGAGCCCACAGGGAAATTCCTCTCGCCTGATCCTCAGTTGTATACAGATCAATAACTTCAGGAAATAGTCGCTGAACTTCTAAGCTGATGGACAACTGCACATTACACACTTGGTAGCTACATCTGCACTGGAAGCTTAGAAACGTTCTGGCTGTATCAGGAATTATAATGTATTATATATCTAAACCCCAGTGTTTTGTTACCCCTGCAGGATGGTGTACACGGTTACTGCCAGTGGTTCTATGGTTTCATATCTAGCTTTTCTTTAAATTCATGAACTGGGTTGGAGATTTTATATTCTATATCTTGTCAAGGCCTCTGGGCTCACTACTGCTGCTGCTGGCAAGAAGGGGAAGGGGTGCCAGTCCTAAAGTGGCTGCCAAGGAATCTTAGAGCACCAGCCTGGAACACCCCCCCCCACACACACACAAAAGGCAAACTCACATCCTGCTGCTGTTTCTCCTCGTCCAGGTTGACAGTGCTCCAGCCAATGTTCTCCTCCCCGTCTGAGTCTGAGCCCCCGTTTGCTGACCTCTCGTCATCTCGCTCAAAATCCTGAGAGGGGATAAAGGGAGGAGGAGGAGGAGGAGGAGACTGTGTTACAAGCCAGGGGAAGAGCAACTGCTCGGCATGCAGAAAGGACAAAACCCCAATGGCATCTCTAGGTAGAGCTGGAGGAGAGACCCCTCCCCCAGGAGAAATCCTGAAGAGCTGCTGGCAATCAGTGTGGACAGGACTAGATGGACTCACTCTAAGGCAACTTCCCATGTTATGGTCTTCCCTCACACTTCAATTTATTTAATTTCATAAAATGTATATACCATTTGATTGTTAAAAAAAAACCCTCAAAGCAGTTACAAAGAGAACATAACAATACCTGTAAAAACAGTTAAACAGAGATATTTAAAACACTGAAATAATAATGAAAACCAGCAATGAACTAAAACCACGTTAGACCACATTTCCGCATTCTACATACTTGTAAACTCCTTTGAGGATTCCCCTGCCCCCCTTTTTTACAATCAAGCAGTGCGTACATTTTATGGAATAAATGAAAACTATCCCGCAGCAGTGAGTTCCAGAAATTAACACTGCAGTGTGTGAAGAGCCATGGCTACATCAGACAGCTGCTTCTTGGAACACAATACTGGGAGGGGGGTGCTGGTTAGCAATTCCACTTGGGTCTCATCTGTGCTGAACAATCAGGCCAGCATCCCTTAGGGGCTTATTACCATGAGCTCTTCCTGGTCCTCGCGGTTGCCGGCCAGCCCGTAGGTAGGGATCTCGCCAAGTGTGCGGCAGAACTCGGAGGTGGCGTTGAAGACTATGGCCCCCTTCCGCTCCAGCTCATCGTCATCCTCTTGGCTTCGGCTGGTCTCCAGCTTCTTCACTATTTCTATGACCTGAAAAGTTGATAGGCAGGGGAGGGTTAGTAACACTGAAGAGCTAGCTAGGGTCCAAAGGCCTCCAGGAGGCTGCCTGGAAAATGGGGGAGTACTTAGGGGTCAAAGAAAGTGAGATCCATTTGTGGGGACACTGAACACCTTTACGGAATTATGTGACTATGGTGCAGTGGTTAGTGTCGGACCAGGACCTGGGTGACCAGGGATCCACACTTGGCAATAAAGGTCACTGGTTGACCTTGAGCTCAATCACTGCCTCATGGCCTACCCTACCTTGTAGGGTTGTTGTGGGGATTACAAGAGGAAGGGGAAAAACACATACACCACAATAAGCTCCTTGGAGAAAAAGGTAGCACGTAAAAGCCACAAATAAACAAAATAAACAATACACTGCTTCCAATCAAGCACAAATCTGTTTGGCCTGATAGTTATATACATGCATTGAATCCTAACAACAACAACTTATTACTTGTACCCCGCCCATCAGACTGGGTTGCCCCAGCCACTTGGCGGCTTCCAGCAGAATGTAAGAGAATACACAATACATCAAACATTAAAAGCTCCCCAGTAAAGTAAAATTAGTATGCTTTGGATGTTCTAGCAGCATTAAGCTCTCTAGCAAAGGGGGCAGCAACAGGACTGAGGTTTCTGAGTTCCAAATACATTCTGGTTTTTTTCTATCTATTTTTTGTGTTTGTTCTGAAATTATGTTTTGTTTTAAAAAAAACAACAACACAAAACAACGAGCTTCAGGAGATGGTCTCAGAAGCTGATGCAGAGGTATATTGGGTGGCTACCCAGGCCCCATGGCATCCGCACTTCTCCTTGCCCTTGAGGTGCCAAGGAGAAACTCTTGCCGCTTTACAAGGTCAGCCCCTCTGTGGCAGCTGGATCCCCTCCGCTTCCTCACCTTTTCCCCACTGTCCTTCAGCTGCTGGATCTGCCGCAGCTTCCGCCCCTTTTCCAGCTGCTTCTGCAGCTCCAGTTCCGCCTCATCCTCCTCCAGGGCAGCAGGAGAGTCAGGGCCTGCGAGAGCGTCTTCTGTCAGAAAGAGGGGGAGAAAAGGAGGTGAAAAGGTCTTATTTCCACAGTGTTTGACCCTGGATTCCCCACCCTTGCACTCAGAAAGATCTGCCTCCCAATGGACCATGCCTTTAACCCTCACCCCCAAGTTTCTAGGTTCAGCCTTCCCCCAACCTCGCACCCTCCAAATATTTTGTACTACTAACTCCCCCTTTCATTTTCATTTCACTTTCAATTTGTATGCCACCTTTCTACACTGCTGTTATACACAACACAGCTTACAAGCCTGTTGAAACAAAATGTAAAAAGACCACACATCCTAGAACAACCCAACCCAATGCAAATAAGTCATAATGGGGGGGGGGGAATGATTCTACAATAACCTATCAAATAACGTAGCATTCAATAATCCATTTAGAATACAGGCAACTCCCCATTTGCGCGTGAACCACTAATGTCTGTGCCATTTTGGCCACTGCAAGGGGGCAGGGCTGGGGCGGGGAGGAATGGAGCAGGGGCAGAATGGGGCAGGCTGTGCGGTGCCACAGATGCAGCCCCCACGTAAATGGGGAGTAGCCTGCATAATAAGATGGACTTTCAAGGTACAGTATCCGAAAATTATAATTAAACCAAAATTCACTCTCAACAATTGCAACAAATCATTATTAGACTATAATAAATAAAAATAACAGAAAAGTAACAATACATAAAATAATATATAACAAGATAGCTTATAAAATTACTCCCATCAGCAAAACTGTGTTGGCCGGGGCTAACTGTAGCTGGTAGTCCAAAACCTCTGAAGGGAGCAAGATTAAGGCAGGCTATGCCAGAGCCAGTTTATGGGGCAGATAAGGCCAAGGGAATGTGGCCCTCTACCTGAAACAGGTTCTCCATCCCTGTTGTAAATCAACCCAGACATCATTGGAAGTCAAACAGAATCCATTCTGGAAGTTCATTCGACTTCCACAATGTTCGAAAACCAAAGCGCAGCTTCTGATTGGCTGCAGGAAGCTCATGCAGCCAATCAGAAGTCGCAGAAGCTCCGTTGGAGGTTCGGCTTCACTTCCAGGTTTGTGGCATTCGGGAGCCAAAACGTTTGAGAACTAAGCTGTTCGAAAACCAAGGTATGACTGTACAGAGGTTTTTTCAATTGTGTAAAAAAACACCACAGGTCTAAAATGAAGAAAATAAAACACAAGACACCTTCAGCCAATCTTATGCACTTTCCTTTGAGAATGCCTCTAACCCCCCTCTCTTTCGGCCACCCAATGATCCCCAAGCAGACTCACCATCTTCACTGCTGATCTCCATTCTCTCTACCCGAATGTCGTCTGACTGGGGCAACTGCTCTGAAGCTCCATTCCTGGCATATTCCGTGTAGCCCTCACCATCCTCCTCCTCCTCTTCTTCCTCCACCATGGCAGTCTTCCTCCTCCTCCCCCGGCCACGAGCCCTAGAGAGCCATTGCAGGGGAGACACTGAGCACAGGAAGCAGTTATCTGCCCGAGAGGTGATGCGATCACAAGCTGTGGCACCCCGGACCTAGCACGGAGACACTTTTTGGGCAGAGGGGTCTAGGAGGGATAAACCCCCTGCCTGCTCACCAACTGAGGTAACACGCGAGGTGGGAAGCAGCATTCAAGAGCCACAGAAGACTTCTGCAGCCCCTCCCCTGCTCAGCCAGCCCCATTCTGCCCCTGTTACCTGGAGCCAAAGTCCCTCTCACTGTCCATGCTGCTCAGCGGCAGGAGATCGTCGGCCTTCACTGGCTTCTCCTTCTTGCGGATCTTCTTCACCCGTCGCTTTGTCTTCTTGAAAGTGACGTTCTGTGGCAAGGAGCGGAAGCATCAAAAAGCAAGCCCAGGCCTCTGGGAGAACTGCAGGCCTACCCTCCTGCTCTCATACAAGACTCTCCCACCCCAAAGGCCTTCTGCTACTCAAGGCTATAAAGCGAAGTCCTTGGGCCCAACATGCTTCTGGCATTCCCATCTTGAATTCTGGGCTAAGCCCCCAAGTGGAAAGAGCTCAGTTTCCTTAGGAAAGGAGTTTGCCACATGGTGTGGAGGAAGACAGGCCTTTTATATGGAAGTGAATATTTGATGCAGTTGAATGCAAAGCTTGGAACGTGTGCAGAGGTGGGGTGACCAAGATGATCAAGGGCCTGGAAACAACGCCTTATGAGGAATGGTTGAGGGAGCTGGGGATGTTTAGCCTGGAGCAGAGGAGAATGAGAGGAGATAGAATAGCCATTTTCAAATATCTGAAGGCCTTTCGCATGAAACAAGCTTGCTTTCTGTGTCTCTGGAGGGAAGGACCCAAACCAACAGATTTGAAGGGGATACTGACTAAACATTAGGAAGAACTTTCTGATGGTAAGAGATGTTTGACAATAGGAACAGATTACCTCCAAAGGCTTTTAAGCAGAGGTTGGATGGCCATCTGTCAGGGATTCTTTAGCTGTGATTCCTGCACTGCAGTGGTGAAACTTTGGGTCTCTTCCAACTCTACAATTCTATGGGCTGGTGTCCAGAAATGGAGGATACATTTGCACTTTCTGACTGCAACAAACTATTCATTCATCGCCTCCCACTGCAAAGGTCAGAGCTAAGGGAAGGAGACTCTGGAGAGGAGACCTCCCCACTCCAAAGGCTTCCTGGTGTTCCTCCATTCTTGTGCCCTGCTGCTGACAGTCTGTCGAGACCTCCCTTTCCCCCTCTTGACTTTTCTCACAACAGGAACTTTCCCCCTTGCCTCTAATCTTCCAGGGTCCAGGACACCTGCTCTTTCCTCCAGCCTAAGTTCCTGGGACTAAGAGCTGTGGACAAAAACCCTCAAGAAACGCCCAAGAACCACATGAGGATAGAGGATCCCTGCCTTACCATCTCCTCTGGCGAGAAGTACTCTGAAGCCAGGCGGAGGCCCGGCACATCCAGGGTCTGAGCCCGGTTGTGTAGGCTGTCCCGGATCTGTTGCAGCTCCCGCTCCCAAGACCCGTCCGCCATCCCCACCGAGTCCAGCTTGAAGGACTTCTTCTTCTCCCCTTCGATCTCTTCATCGTACTTGGACAGGACACTCTTGTGCTTGTACTGGGGAGAGAGAAAAAAGAAGGGATCAGAGGAGAGGAGGGGGAATCACCAATGGGAGAGGAGCTCCAGGGGCCTGGAACAAGAAGGGGCTGGTGGGCAAAGCCGAGGGACTTGCCAGGAGGCTTAAGAGCAGCAACACTTGAAATCTCCCACGTCTGCCAGCAAGTCACTTCCTCCCAACACTCGAGCCTGACCCCTTCATCCTGATATACGGCTGTGGCTGTAGATGCTCAGGAGGAAGGAAAAGGCTGCCCTATAAACCATCCATTCCTCTCCTTGGGCAACCTGAGCTACTAGAGAGGGAGGGAAATATATATCTGTACCCAAACCTGGTGCCCTCTGTATGCTTTGGGCTTCCAGGTCCCATACAGTTGTGCTGTCTGGGGCTGCTGCAGCCCAAAGCAGCTATGGGACAGCTCTATCCACTGTTGCCATGCCATGCCGATTTTTCTATCCCAATGCTGTATTATGTATATTCTGCCTGGTTCCCTCCCATAAACAATAAAGCAAGGAAGCTCCCTTACGAGCACCATGTCGTCCACGCTCTCCTCTTCCTCATAGGGCTTGTATTCTGGCTTCTTCTTGCGCAGCTCCACGTTCTTCTTGGCTTTCTCGTTGTCCACTATGTTGACGTTCACCAGCACATCGCCGCCCTCCTCCTCCAAGACTCCTAAAAGGAAGCTGGCAGTCAGCGTGAAGTCAGCCGCTTCACAACACAACTCTTTCTAATGCTACTGACCAATTGTTGAACCCGAACCCTGTCTCACTGGATGCTGACCTAGACCCTCCCCTTGTACATAAGGACTTGCTCGCCATGCTCTTTACTGATGCCCGTTCAGAGATCTCCTCCCATTGGAAAGACCCCAAAGGTCCATCTCTGGCAGGCTGGGCAAGGGGAAAGCGCAGAAGGGTGGAAACGCCTTTTACTTTGAACAGAGTGAATATGTAGAATAAATCTCAAATGGACTTCTGCTAGCAAAACAGGGCTTCCCCCTCCTGAAATTGGCTTGGGGGAAGGTCAGGAGAACCCCCCAGAACAGGGTGTGGATGTTGAATTCCCCCCAGTTTCCATGCACCCCAGAGGTTGGGTAGGGAGAGATGGAAATGCTGAGAGTGTTTGTGTCCTTGCATGGGGGGGGGGGGAGAGACAGAGTCACAGATAGCACGCATACGTATGTGACTGCATGTGTACAAGTGTGGGAGCAAGAGTTGCAGCCTGCAACTTGGTCACTGGGTGGAAAAGCCAAAAGGACATGCCAAGAGTGTTGCAAGCTCTGTCCCCCCACCTTTGTCCTTGAGCGTCAGGATGACCGTCTTCCCTTCCTGGAAGGAATCAATGGTGTGCTCTACTGTCAGACCCTTCAAATCCCGTGAGCTGTAGCTCACCTGCAGGAAAGAGTATTAAAAGCAGGCATCAGAACAGCTAAGGCAATCATCATGTTTCCTACAATTCTATTATTATAACTGAAGATTCTATCCCTTTGATAGCATGCTCTGTTGGGACATAAACCCAACTCATGTCTGTGAGCTTGTGGGATTGCTCTCCTCACCTTCTTATTCTGCCCAAATTCCTCCTCCACGAGGCTGCTGACGCCAAACTCCTGATCCATCTCTTCCAAGAGCTTGGCCTGTTGCAAGGCAGGAAAGAATACAAAAAATGGAGTACAGCTCTAGATAGGAGACACTGAGAGGAAAGGAAGGTGTAGAGGTAGGGGAAGTACATGTCCAGTGGTTTGGGCAAAGCAAATGCATGGAGGAAAGCAGTTAGCATTCAGGACGGGTGAACTGGCTCCCTCTCTCCACCATGCCAAGAGTGCAGAACAGAATACTGTCTGCCAAATTTCCTTAAGTATGGCACAGGCATTGAATGGTATAACAGGCTCTCCGCCCCCTCCTCCTGTCAAAGTACAGTCAGCTCTCCAGGGTCTCAAAGGGGCAATACCAACCCTCTTCTCAGCCATATCCTTCTCCAGCTGCAGCTTCCGACTTCTTTCAATCCAGGCAGCGGTGTCATCAAGCCAGGGGTCATCTTCGCCAAGCGACTTGATCTTCCTGAGGGCAGGAAACCAGAAGAACACCCTGCTCAAAGATGATCACCCCAAGGATTCCCCAGTCACCCCAAAGATTTGAATGAGACCCTAAGTTTTCACCCAAGACAGGGTGGAACAGGAGTGCAAGAGGAGGACTTGGAGGAATGTGGTGTTAAGAAAAGATTAAAGCTTAACAATGAGCTAAGTCAGCTAGGGGACTTCACATACCTAGAACAGAGTGAAAACCCAGCCAACTTTCCTTTAAGTGCTAGGCAGAGACCTTCTTTATTGTTACCAACTGCATTTCTGTATAAAATATAATCTGCCCGAAAAACAGTCTTCATTTCATAAGCCCCCAAAATGACTTCAATTCAGTAACAAGAACCACAGTTAGTAATAAGAAGCCATTGATTATTATTTTTTTTTAAATGACATGGCAAGTTTGGAGAACTGCAGCCATCAAACAACACCACAGAAGGACTTACTGATTCAAGCTGGAATCTGATGAAGAACTTTTCCTGAGGAACTAGAAGCTATCAATCTGCTGCTGGATCTCAGAAAGACTCCTCAGTGAAACTTTTTTAAAAAAACAGGTGGTTCATCGTATTCATTTGGGATTTTGTGTGTTTGTAAAATGCTAGTACTATTGATTTTATGTATTAGCATTATATAGATACAATTCTTCTAAAGTCTTTATTTACTGTGCTTTCTGCTCACTTTACTACAGCTGCATCCACCTGCACAGAGTTGGCTAACTGTTAATTATTTTTGCATTAGTTTTAAAAGTTGTTAGTTAATAAGTTGCCATCAAGTAATTTCCAGTTAAAGCAGGATACAAATATATTAAATAACTAAATAACTCAGAAAAGCAGCTTAAATGATGAAATTGCCAACCACTGGAGTAAGGAGTCAGCCAAGCTGGAAACCTGACCTGCAAGTGGATCAGAGTAGGAGATTCAGGTCAGTGCCTCAAAGGAGATGTCCCTTTCCAAACAAAAGCAGAGATGTCCCTCACCAGAAAAAACTGAGGGCAGAATAACCAGGTAGGCCAAAATGGTGCCCTCCAAAGGCTGTGGGACTCCAGCTCCCAGCAGCCCTGGCCAATATGGCGAGTGATTAGGATGATGGGACTTGAAGTCATACACACACACACACTGTTACATCTTTGATTTAGATGGAGCAGCTGAAAATGGAAATGGTACCCTAGTTTCTGGTTCAGGAGCCTCTTTTCCTTGGCAGCAGCGAGCTTCTCCCGGATCTCCTCTCGCTGCTTCAACACTATTGGGTTGATGACCTCAGCTGCCACAGGGTCCTCCTTGCTGCCAGTTTCTGCAGGGCAGGGAAAAAAACTGAGGTTATCAAAGAGCCATGGAGGATGAGAAGGTGGCTGCCTTAGAAACAGTAGAGCTTCTCAGTCATCTCTTTTTAAAAATAGGTAACTGGACTAGGATGGAGGAAACCTCTTCTTACAAGAGTCCACTGGGTTCGCAGCAGTACCCAAGTTCTGAGCCCCCAGTAGCTAAGGCTTACTTGACCCTGAGATGGTAAATTGCACCACTTCAGAATGTACTGGCTCTTCAAGGAAGCCGAGAACCACCTTAAAATGGAGCCTCCAAGTCACATCCCTTAAGGAGACCATGGTATCAAAAGCACTGGCAGGACAAACAGGGAAAGACTCCCTTTGTCTGGTTCCAGGTACAGATCCCCCACCCCACCGCTGGATCTAGGCCCTAGACAGCAACTAAGGAGGCAGAGAAAATCCCCCAAGCACCAGCCCCACAAGCACTGATCAACCATCTTTTACTTTCACCTTGTTTTATTTCTGAGAAAGGCAGGCTAGGAGGATGGCTATGAAGGCAGGGGGACAGAGAGAACCTTCAGCACTCCCCACAGCCTCCCCACCCCACCCTATTTGCTCAGCTATTTATTTATTGCATTTCTATCCCACCTTTTTCTTCAAAAAAGTTCAATGATGTGTTCATGGTTCTCCCCCTCCTCATCTTATCCTCACAACCACCTTGCGAGGGAGGTGAGGCTGAGAGACGGTGACTGGCCCAAGGTCACCCAGTGAGCTTCATGGCTGGGCGGGGATTTGAACTCTGGCCTCCCAGGTCCTACTCTGACACACTAACCACTGCCCTACACCAGGACCTGTGAGAAGCCTGGGCAACCAACAGAGCCACAGCGCGTGGGCTATTGTTCCCCTTTAACCAGCAGGCCATGCTTCCTCTTGCTTCAGCAGCCAGCAGGGGGGAGGCAAGAATCCTGGCAGGTGCAGCAGCAGAAGAACACCAAGGGCTATTCTCTGAATGGAGTCAGAGGCATTGAAGCCAAGTGGCACAGAAGCCTGAATCACTCACCCTTTTTGACAGAATTGATCTCCAAAGGCTTCAGCCCAAGTTTAGCCCGAAGCTTGCTGTTGAGAGAAAGGCAGAAATATCAAACCCTGCTCAGCAAATCACTACAAGTCACAATGGCTCCATTGCCTAAGCAGCAACTTCCTGCTTCTCAGAGATCACTCTGGGGAGTTTTCTGCCCAGCTCCAAGTTAGCAGCTCTCTCTCTTTTTTTCTTCAATATTTTTTTATTATTTTCTTTACACAATCATTCTTACAGTACATTAATCAACATATAAACCTTTTTGCTCTGCCGAGCTTGTGACTTCCCTCCTTCCCTTCAGCTGGTATCCCTTATCAAATCCAGTCGCATATTTTAATCCGAGTTAGCAGCTCTCAAATGCACCAATTTTAATTAGTCAGCCCCGCACAAGAGCCAGCTGTCAAAAGATCGCAGTAGGAGGCATTTTCAAAACTACAGGGATACAGAAAGACATCAGACTCTGTCACACTCACTTTGTCTCCTCAATGCTGAGGGAAGCATCTCCCGAGCTAGACTTTGGACCGACAACTGTTTGGGAATAAAGACAGAGAGAAGTTTGGTTAGTTAAAGAGGAAAAAAATATTTAGTCCAAGCTATGAGCGTTCTTGCATTTCTCCCACCATGTTTAAAGATTCCAACCTTCTTCAAAGGCAGTCAAGATGGGATTTACATGGGGTGGTGGGTGGGGAGTTATTTAGTTTGCTATTACATTATGTCTTTTTGTGTTTCTATATTTTAAATCGCCTTGTGATCCTTGGATGAAGGGTGATTTATAAATATAACTAATTTTGTTGTTGGCATCCATTTGCCTCGAGAGATAATGAAGTGCACCTTTGGGGGTGAAGCCAAACCACTGCACTAGCAGCACCAAGGTGAAACAACAACAACAACATAGTGACACAGTGCTTTGAAGCCCAGGTGGTCAGGACTTCAAAGAACAGTGTGGGGCTGTTTGAAAGCCATTTTGCAAGCAACACTACATTACCCTTTGAACCTCCCAAGCATGGAGCGGTTTGCAAAAAGGCTTTCACTGTACATGCCTTGTGCTCACAACCAACATAGAATCAAACCGCACCCCCATCAGCTGATGTCCCCTTCCATTCCAGTGATGTCAGCTGACTGACAAGTGTGTGTGTATTTTTTAAATGGCCTCACAGGTTCTCGATCTCTGCTTCAATGCAGCTGACAATAAAACAACATTTAACATATTTAAGAAAATGAAGCAGGACTAGTGACTAACAACTGGAGCGGGGGCTTTGAATAAAATGTCATCTCTATGGTCCTCACATGTTCCTGCTGCTCTTCTTTATTCAAAGTATTATTAAATATTGTAATGTACCCTGTGGGACAGACACCCCTGAAAAGCAAGCTTAGGATTGTAGCCATGCATTCCCTGCTTGACTCCTGTCCCCCAGAATTCACTTCAAATGACCCTCTTTCCAAGCCAGCACATGCAGGGCTGCAATAGGGCACTCTGACCCTATCCAGGCTCATAGTCTGCCTGAATTCAATGTCAGGGGAAACCTCTTACAGCCATGCAAATGCACACAGGGACACCTAACATGTCATTCTCTTTCCTGATCATTAAGCATTACCCAAAGCACAAGAATTCTCATGATATATATCTACAAGAACACAGAATTGATATAAAATAGACCTCCCCAACCTGGTGTCCTCCAGACATTTTGGACTACAACTCCCATAAGCCCCAGGCAGCCATAATCAAAGATGACATCAGTTTTAGCCCACAACACAGGAGGCTGCCTTTTGCCAGGTCAGGCTACCGGTCCATCTTGTACTGAACAGCAGCGGCTTTCCAGGGATTCAGACTTGGAGACCCAATTAATACTCAAGGTACATCTCCAATAACTGATAATGTGCCATGTTTTTCTAAGGCCTAAACCCCCACCCCCCTGGCTTTTAAATCAGTTGAGGACTGGGTTATTGCAAAGTAAATACTGTATTGCGTACAGACTTCCAAGGAAGAAGCCATATCAAGTCTGCTGCAACAAACACAAGGGTTTTGTGACACATTAAGAGGTTAACAAGCACATTACCCTTATTAGTTTTTGTGGATTAGAATCACTTCACTTGGTAGGTATTGACAGGGAGTGAAGAGCCTTTAATTGTGTGTAACTAGGGAAGGGAAGAAGCTAGGGAAGTGATGCTTGGTGATCCAAGCACATTCCTATTTTCTACCAGTGAAGTGTTGGAATCTGTAAGGTGTGGGCTCTGCTGGAACAAAGGAATACAGAAAACTGTATTGCAGCCTTCACCAACCTGGTTGAATTGGACTACAATACCACCAGGCCAATGGGAGTTGGAGACCCAAACATCTGGAGGGCCACATCTGCTCTACCACAGAGCTAAAGTCTTTTCTCACTGAATTTGGTAGCATTTACTCCCAGATAAAGATGAGTAGGATTCCAGCCTTACTCTTCCTCCCCTGACCCACCCTTTCCCAGGGTGTAAAGCAGTGATAGCCCTCATGGTGGTATCCAGATGTTATTAGGCTACAGTTCACACAGTTCGTGACCATTGGCAGGGGTTGATGTGAGCAGGAATTCGACGTCATTTGGTGTACACCACTTTGAACTTCGGCCCAGTATACCTGAAGGAGCGTCTCCACCCCCATCATTCAGCCCAGACACCAAGGTCCAGGTGCAAGGGACTTCTGGCAGTTCCCTCACTGAGAGAAGTGAGGTTACAGGGAACCAGGCAGATGGCCTTCTTGATAGTGGCGCCCGCCCTGTGGAACACCCTCCCGTCAGATGTCAAGGAAATAAACAACTTTCGGACTTTTAGAAGACAGCTGAAGGCAGCCCTGTTTAGGAAAGTTTTTTAAGTTTGATGTTTTATCGTATTTTTAATAGTCTGTTGGGAGCTGCCCAGAGTGGCTGGGGAGACCTGGCCAGATGGGCGGGGTATAACTAATAAATTATAATAAGAATAAGAATAATATTATTAGGGCACCCCTTGTGTAAAGGAAACTGGTTCATTTGAATCTCATTATTTGGCTGCTCAGATATATATCCCTCCACCCCAGGAACTCCAGGAGTGGCATATAAAGTCCCCAAATGGACCCTTCAACCATCACCTGAGGCCCCTTTTCATTAATCTACTTGTTGGGAAGTGTGGTGGGTGGCAGCATGAGAACAGGGCCTTTCCAGTGGTGGCTCCCCATTTGTGAAATGCTGGGGGGGGGGCTCGTCTGGTGACATCACTACATATCTTTGGGCACCAGGTGAATACAATGCATTTTAACCCAGGCATTTGGCTTTCAATTATCTACAGTGGCTTTGAGTAGGCAGGTAAGATGTTTCCATCCTGCCTTTTTAAAAACAAGATGCCTCTTTTATATTTTGTTTGTTTGGGCTGGTTTTTTTTTAAATGTATATGATCCTTCATGTATTTCAAGTCACTTTCAGTTACCTTAGTGCGGGACAGGGAAGAAGCGACCAACACATTTAACAACTAATGACAATAATAGAAACCCGTTGCCGTTGAGTATCGGGGTGGGCCGGAACCCCACCCCCGCCTTCCCTTTGCCCACATTCCCCCACCTGAGCTTTGGGCGGCTTCATATCCTTCGTCGCGCTTCTCCCGCTTGATCCGCCTCCCCACCTCGCCTTCCTGGCTCCCGCTAGCGGCAGCACGGCTTCCCCGGGAAGAGGAGGAGGAGGCGGTAGCGGTGGCGGCCTCATCCCCGCCGCTCCGCCGGCTGCTCCGCTCGCCCCGGCTCCGGCTCCGCTTGCTCCGCCGCTCGCTCCCGTTGTTGCTGCCGCCGCTGCTCCGATGCTTGTGCTTCTTGTGCTCGCGATGGCGGGACGACGACGACGACGAGGTCCCGGTGCCACCGGTGCCGGAGGCAGGAGGCGGAGGTTCTTCGGAGGTCTCGCCCCGCTCCCGGTGCCGCTTCGACGAACCCATGGTCGCGGCTAGACGCTGAGAAAATGGCGTCTCTGCGAGCCAGTGGCTCAGGTGAGTGGCACTTCCTGGTTACCGGCGCTCCACTTCCGGGTTAAACGCGGTGTTTCCGGGCCGCCGTGAATAGGCATCCGGCGCTGGCTTTGGGCGAGAGCAGAGAGTTCCGGAAATGGGTCAAGAAGGCTTGTTTAGTCGGGTGCGAACGTGTGGATTCATTTGCTGTTAACAGCAGCGTTTTAAAAATCATTATTTGTTGATATCCCTATTCTCAAACCTTTATTGGGTTCAATACAAAAAAAAAATATCCTGCATCTAACACTTCAGTTAGTGTAACACAGGATTCACGAATCTTCATTGCGTGTTGCAGAAACCTGTCTACTATCTCCATCTTAATTTTTTGTTGATATGTGGCCTGAAAATTCCAGAAAAGGCAACTGTTTTAAATCAAACTGCAAGGGGCTTTTAAAATCTTTCTGTCTGCCTTAACAAGGAGAAGGGGGATCCTAGCATAATTTGTATAACTGCTACTTGTTTGCCTGTTTAACACAATATCCTCCATAATCTTTTCTCCACATTTAAAATGGGAGGCTGTAATTCTTTTAACTACTACTTCTCCCCACCCCCTTAAGCTTTTGGCATTTTGACCACATTTGTTTCTTCGTTGGTTTTTTAAAAAAATCTGAGCTGCTCAACAAAAATCAGTCCTAAACTGTCCTACACACTGTGTACCTGAGCATGACTGCTAATGGAATTGGCAGGACTTACTTCTGAGTAAATATGTTTAGGATTGCCTTTCCCAGATGCACTCCTGTGCACGCTTTACTGAGATATTGTAGGCTATATTTGTGAGTTAACATACTTAACAGCTATTCTGTAAGTGGCTTCAGCTAAGAATACAGATAAATGCAGTTAATCTATCAATAATTACCAGAATAGTGTCTTGTCTCTTGTGTCAGCCTTTCTTTACTTGGGAAAGCAAAATTTCTGTTTCAGATTATCACTCCCCTTTCTTTTATCATTTTTAGAGGGTGAATAGTGCTTGATTCCTTATTTTAGAGGCTTAAAATGCAATAATGGGGTTGGGATCCACCCCGATACCAGCATATTTTGATGGAAGTTCAGAACATAAGCATTTCAAATGTAAGGGCTGTTGCTCATAGTTGGGACCTTTTGTATGCAAAGCAGATGCTCCAAATTCAATCCCTGACATCTGCATACCCTCCAACATTTCTCCAATGAAAACAGGGATGTCCCATTCCATAAAGGTAATTTTACTATTTATACCCGACACATCTGGTTGCCCCAGGCACTCTTGGCAGCTTCCAACATATATAAAAACATAATAAAACATTAGACATTAACAAAAACTTCCCAATACAAGATTGCCTTCAGATAGCTTGGGGTCAGACAACACCATATCCTCTTACATTTCTCCAGTGAAAATGGGACATCCTGAGAAAAAGGGACATTCCAGGATCAAATCAGAAACCAGGACAGCTTCTCTAAAAATAGGGACACTTGGAGGGTCTGCATCTGTAGGGAATCTCTGAAACCCTGGAGTGCTGCTGCCAGTCAGTGAATACTGAGCTAAGTCTGACTCCATACGAGGCAGTTTCTCATGTTGCTAAGCCATTTTCATGTTTAAGATGGTAGGTCACTTTTAAGTACAACCAATACCATATTATCTATTTTTTCCTTTACAGCTGTTGTTTCTAGTGAATATGATATAATTAAAGAACACAATCTCCAGCAGTGTTGCCCTTTCAACTTAGCTGCCTGTCTTTTTCTAAGTTCCTTGTGCTCTTTAGAAAATTCAACCATATGTTTGGTTTGCAATGACAAGGCTGATAAAGTTAATCCTTTTAAAAATAATAATAATCAGCATTTCCCTGTAACCTCACAGATGGTTTTGGACTTCTGCTTAGAATGTCAAATTTATGTAAAGAAACTTCACTACAGCTTGTCACTGCCAAAGGAAAATTTGGACACAGGTATTAATAGCAATTGTCTGTGTGCTCTTCTTACCAGTGGCCACACATACAGCTCTAGGACATTTCCAAGTGTCAAATTGATATAGAGTTGCCTCCCCAATACATGCCTGCTGTCACATTTTCTGGGATTTATCATTTTTTGCCCCTTGGCATTGCCTTGTCAAAATTTAAAGGATAAATTGCTAGTATATCTTTAACATTAAGCAACAAACCTTCTTAGCTCTGTAAGTTGCTGCGGAATAAATTGATACAGCAGGCAGAAAAGACTCTCCACCAATGTGTAATAGTAGAGGAGATGGAACTAACAAATTGATAAGTATTTTTAAGCTGGTGCTTCCTATCCCTGGAATGCTTGCCTCAGTGCCAGGCACCATCGTTAACAGCTTTCAGACACCAGGTAAAGACTTGTGTCTTCCAGGCGTTTTACTGGTTATGCTTTATTTTTCTGCTCTATGGATGAGAGGCACTTTAGTCACTTGTTAACATAATATCCTGAAAATACAAGAAAAACAACCGTTTTAAGTTGTTTTGGACTGTTTTTAATATTACGTTTTAATTATTATAACCTGTCCAGGGACCTTAGTGTGAAAGGCGGGTAATAAATAATACTGTAATAGTAACGAAACATAGTGCTACAAGCACCATCTGTTTTCATCTGTGAAATGTTGGGAGTGTTAAGTTTTCCCTGAGGGCTCACTTCTTTTTTAAACAAACCGACTCTCGAGCATCCTGTGGTGCATTTATTTGCAATCTGTACCTGCTCAGAGGCACTCTGTTCACCATTCTTTATCCTAGGACCAAAAGGAAATCGGGGCTGGGGCTGAATTCTTCTCCTTCCCTCCCCACCCACACCCCGGACACATTTTTTTTTATTTTCCACTTTGTCTTTAAACCGTCCTCCATTTAAACATCCACTTTTCCACCCCTCTTGGATTTAATCGTTCTTCTTTTTCCTCTCCGCCCGTTTCCACACCCGAGTTTGCTTCGAACGCCCATTATTTCTATTAGCAGTGAAGCCATCCTAGTCGCCCTTAACAGACATGGCCGCCCCACGCTCTTTTTACCATTAGTATTTGAAAGCCTTACTATCCATCACAAAAGATGGTGCGGGCGGCTTCACTCCTTCCCCTTTCGCCCGTAACAAACATGGCTGCCGTTAGGTTATTATCCATCACGAAAGATGGCGGCGGCGGCTTCGCTGCCTCCCACCCCAACCGGGAGGAAGTAGGTCGCTAGGTCGGGTGATGCCCGGATGTGGGCAGCCCTGCTTCGGCAGGAGGGAGGCGCCGGTTGCCCGGATGTTCCTCTCGTTCCAGCCGCGGCCGAGGCTCGGGTCAGAACCGGCCGGGCGGGGGGAGGAGGAGGAGGAGGAGGAAGAGAGATTGGAGAGGAGCGGATGGATCCAATATGGCTGCCCTGATGGCCCTGAGGAGAGAGTGAGAGGCCTAGACAGCCGGCCCAGGCCCTGAGCAGGGAAGGGGGGGGCAGGACCCTGAGGCCTATTTTGGGGAGGGGGAGGAGGAGACACCACCACCACCCCGTTTGGTCACAGGCTGGGGAAGAGGGAACCCTTCACTGGTGGGGAGAAGGGAAGGGCCACTCCCACCCCCCACCCCAGCTGCGGAAGGGCCCACCCCCATCAGCCAGAGGGAGGAAAGTGGGGTGGGGTGGGGAGAAATACAAGCCCCCCCGCCTCCCTTTGATTTAAAACTACCCTCTTAAAGTATTCCCTCCCCCTCCCCAGTTGCCCGTTAGGCAGGGCTGAGTAAGGTGGTGGTTTAGGGGTGAGCAGGGGCAGTTGATGAGGAATTTATTAATAGGTAAGGGGGGAGTGGAAACCCACCCCTTTTATTTCGTTGCCCCCTTGAAGTTTAACCTCTCTTGTCTTATTTGAGGGGAGCTGGGGAGTTTGGCAAAGGTTGAAGGGGCAGGGGAGGCCCTTTAAAGCATTTGCCCCACCAACTCAGTTTCCCCTGGACTTTTTTGGGGGGATAGTGGGAAACATTTTGGGGGGCACAGGGTTCTGAGAGATTGATGGGTTGACAGGGGAGAGGGCAGTTGTAGGAGGTAGTGGACCTGGCCCCAGAAAACCCAGCTCACGCGTTGGTGGTTCTTAAGACGCTTGTGATATTTTACCTTGTCAGTCCTTATTTTTGTTTTAATTTCCCCCCCAATCATCATTAAGCAGAAGGGGCAGCAGAGGAAGGAATAATAAGGTAACAGGAAAAGAGGAGGTGGATGTGGGCCGGTTTTTTTTACTTAAAAGCAAGGCGCTCTGTGTGAGATTAAAAATATTCACCTCTGTGTTTCAAATAAAGAAGCCTAGATTTCCTTGCTTTTGAACAAAAGGGATACATATTAATGTACTGTAGATCAAAGAATGAATTTAGTTCTTAATTGCTTGATGAAAATAAGAGAGAAACCAATAGTAGGTATTGTACTTTAAATATTGAGCATTAATATGCTAGGGGTTTCTGATGAATCCTATTTTGAGCTAGCTATGTGCTTTGCTCTTATTCAGGAGAGGTTTATTTCTTTTGAATTAGGTTTTTAATATATGAAAAGTTAAGAACTGATCAATAACTTTTCTGCTTTGGGGGAAAGCAAGGACTCTAATCTGCTGGATGAAATAGAATTGTATGTGTGTGAGAGAGAAGTACTAAATATTAGCCATGAAATATTTTTATAGTGTACCACAGCTGAAAGTTAAACATACAATAAGTTTGTGTTTTATTTTTATTTTTTATTAGCCTCGCTAATGTGGTGAATCTGGTGACTCTGTATATGTATTTGAGTGCTAGGAAAGGTCTTCTTGCTAGAAGTTAAGATAGAACAAAAGAAAATAAATCAATGCCCCCAGACCTTACTGGATGGTTTTGGGACTTTTCCTATGTGGAATTTCTTTTTAAAGCCCAAGAGAGATGGAGAGGGTTTGGAAACTGGGGGCTCTAGAATCATGTAGTGAGAATTTTAACTTTAGGAGAAAAAAGTTGTCCTGTCCTCCCATGAGCCATATATGAAATCCATTTGCCAAGTTTTTTGTTTCGTTTTGGTCTGTCTTTTTTAATTTTAAAAAAGTAAAGCAAAGTGGACTAGAGACTTCGTATGTTCACATTTGGCCTCTGTGCCCCGCCAGCTGTGCAGGACTGGATCTAAACGCGGCAAAGAGGGAACCTTCAGAAAACAAGAAGACATAAGGTATGGTATGTTGTTGGGTGATAACTTGTGTCAAACTCTGCAGTGACATGCATGGTGGTGATTCATTCCCTTCCGTTGCTCTTCATGGTGCTTATTAACATAAGTAGAGCAAGGCAGTGGTTGGCTAACTGCCTTCCTGTTGATTGACCTGCCCTGTGGAGCTTGACCGAGTTTCTGGAGCTGTCCAGGAATTAGTGGCTGGGAGGAAGGAACCTCCTTCCACAGAGTGACTCTTGACAGCACTGTAAATGAGCTCTCAACTAGAATGGGGGATGCTGGTTGGTGCATGCTGGTTGGTGCAAATGAAACATAGCTGTTGTTTGCTTCTTGGACAAATTCAAACAAGGATTTAGGGGCATATTGGATCAGGGCACAATGTGTGGCTCCTCTTCTTTGTTTTGTTTTCTGTGACTTTTGAGATAATCCTAGAGCAGTCAATTAGAATGTCCTTATGGTGTATGTGATTTTTCAGAAAAAAAGAGTTTGTAGTTAAGAGCTCAGTTATGGACTCAGCTGTGGCCTGTTGGCAACTCTCTCTTTTCATCCCATACCCCTCTCCTTCAGCACTCATTATGTATGTTTTGAATTGGTGCCCTCGCCAGGAGTACAGTGAACGTCAGCAGGAAGAATTGTAGACCTCAATTGTATGCAGAAGGCCCCAGGTTCACAGTTAGCTGAAATACTCTTTAACAGTGGGGCTGGGAAGGTCGCCTCTGCCCCACACCTTGGGACCTGCTGCCTGTGAGAGGAGGTCATCCAGTTTGACCAGCAGCCTGGCTTTTGTACAAGACAGCTTTGGGTGGAGTGCATGCTACACTGAGGCTGCTGGTGCATTGCCTGTGGGAGTGTGAATTGAAGGTTCAAGTGCATTCTCTCAGTAATCATTGAAATAGGTACTGTAAGGCAGGCCAATGTGACCCCCCCCCCAGAAAAGAAAAAAATATTGTAGGTGGGGAGGTTGGGGCATAATAGTGGAGTGTACATGTGGAAGAGCCCCTGGTTTGTTGTTATAATGTGTGGAGCAATTCTGGGGGTGATTTTTTTAAAATAACAAAATCAGGAAGGCGTCTTTGTGTCCTGGGGTTCCCGCTTGCCAGAGTTCATGAATTTCAGGCTGTCAGTGATAGCTTTGAAAAGAAATACTATTGCCCAGCTTATTAAGCATAATCATGCATTGTGAAACTATACTTTTCTAATCGGATGACATTACAGTGGCAGTGCCAGGACAAAATACAAGGACCTCATTTTTGGATCAGATTTAGAGAAACAAGCAAACTTTATCTCTTAACAGCCCGCTTCTGCTGTATAGCAGCCAAATTAACGGAGCGTCCTTTCTGTGAGTTTTGAGGGATCCTCTTTCATTGTTTTGAGTGACTGCTTTTCCAAAAGACGCACACAAGCAACCTGGGGTTTTCTTGGGTTGTATTAGTACTGGGGTTTGAAACAGGAGCCTTTGGGAATCTCTGGCTCCAGTGTTACACCAGAGGTCATGATCGAGCCATGGAAAAGCCATGAACTAGGTCAGCTGTCTTGAAGGGTCAGAGGCATGGCGTGTGGCAGTAAATGGAGATAATCTGGGATCAGGGACTGAATCAGGAAGTTGTGCTGAAAGTGAAGTAGAACAGGGTCTGAAATGGGAGCAGAGAATGGGCGTCGGTCTATAGTTGCAGGGTTCATGCAGCAGATCCCTTATGGGAGACAGCCTGCTTAACTTTTGAACCAACTGCTGGCTCCCCTTGGAGTTGAGGTAGGTAGGAAATCAAAGTGCACTTTCACACATTTCATGCCATGGCATTTTAATAGAAGCTTGTGGGTAGAGTACGGGTTCTAGTTCATGCCAGTGATTGTGTTAAAGGGCTTTGAGAGATGGAATCTCTCAGATCAGAGGACGAGATCTAGTGTGCATGCATGTCAGTTTAGCTTACTCTAGCCAGCTGTTCTTTGTGGTTTGCTACCAACTCATTTCCCCTCCCCTGGGCAACAGACTTGCAGAGGGCCTAGGAGAGAAGCAAAGTCCCCTCTCAGTTGCACAGGGAAATGAATAAGGTAAGAACCAACAAGATCCTTTCGCACAGCCTGGGAGAAGTGTGTGCTGCTGCTTGCTTTCTTCAGATGTCAGCATTGACTGTAGAGCTCTAGGAAGCCTGCTAGTTTACTAGTGAAGCATCAGGTTGCTGATCTGGACAGCACAATTTAAATATATATATACATATTATATATATGAGATAGCTCAGTTGGTAGTGCGTGAGGCTCTTAATCTCAGGGTTATGGCTTCGAGTCCCACGTTGAGCAAAAGATTCCTGCATTGCCGGGGGTTGGACTAGAAGACCATTGTGTTCCCTTCCAAATCTTCAATTGTATGATTCTAATATATATAGCATTTAGTTGCTGTTCTAAATGGTGATGACTGCCACTCCATGAAAAAGAGATAAGAAAGTTATAGGTCCCTTATTTTCAGTTTGCATTATGGGATGAAGACAGAATTGCATATGACCTGAAACTGGGCATGCAGAGCTTTTGTCTTTTCTCTCTCAGGAGTTTCTATCATATAGAAACATCCCCTTGTGATAATGTATGCCATCTATGCAAGTATAAAAACTGTCATGGTCAGGCACTTCTTATGACACCCATGTAAATGGGGCTTGGAGAATTTCATTTTTTTAAAAAAGCAACCAAAGGATTTATTGTAAATAAGCCCTATGCAACTCACTGGGCTGGCCACAAGAAGCCTCTGTCTCTTGCCTAGCCAACCTCACGGAGACCTTTTGCGGGGTAATAGTATGGGATCAACAGTGTGGGATTTGGGGGGTAAACATGTACTCAGTTTTGATGCAATTGGTTCACAAATGAAAGCTTAGCACACTGTTAACAGGAAAGACTGCCCATCTACAATGTTTTATTTGGCATTCCATGTTGCAGTAGCTTCCCAGAACTAAAATAGTCACATCTAATAAAACTAATGTGCATTTAATGCAGGTGTGGGGAACCTCTGGTCCTCCAAATACTGCTGAACTACAGCTCCAGCCATCCCTGACCATTGGCCATGCTTGCTAGGTAGGGCTGGTAGAAATTGCAGTTCAAGCAACATCTGGAGAGCCAAAAGTTCCCCGGCCCTGTTTTACTGGGTGCACAAAAGTGCAATCACAATGCCAGCTTGGGGGATAAGTGGTTACTAGCCATGATGGCTCTGCTCTGCCTCCACAATTAGAGGCAGCAATTCTTCTGGATACCAGTTGCTGGAAGCCACAGGAGAGAGAGTGCTGTTGTGCTCAGATCCTGCTTGGGGGATTCCCACCAAGGCATCCGGTTGGCCACCATGAGAACAGGATGCTGAACTAGCTGGGCCATTGGCCTGATCCAGCAAGCTCTTCTTAATGTTATTCTGAAAAGTAATACTGTCAGTGTGTCAGGAATTTTAATCTCCTGGGGGGAAGAAATCTCTCTCATTCTCTCCACTCCTGTACCTGCATGAAGAGCGTGGGAGCGGTATCTCAGATGGGTTTGCAGCAAAAAATAGTGCTGTGTGAAGACATACACCCTCCCTACCTTTCAGTGAGCAGAGCTCTGAAGAGATCTTGTCTTTCTCTCTTTTTTTCCAGTGTCCCACTTTTAGGAGCCACCTCACCCCCCTCGAACCCCGTGGAAACTGGGCGGCCCCAAGCAGGCCCTGCAGTCGCTCGAGATGGCCTCCTTCAAACGGAGCCGCCGGCAGGCCTGGCCAGAAGAGGAGGGCGACCGGGAGCACGGGCTCTATAGCTTGCACCGCATGTTTGACATCGTGGGCACCCACCTGACCCACCGCGACGTCCGGGTCTTGTCCTTCCTCTTTGTGGACGTCATTGACGACTACGAAAGGGGGATGATCCGCAGTGGGCGGGACTTCCTCCTGGCGCTGGAGAGGCAGGGCCGCTGCGACGAAACCAACTTCCGCCAGGTGCTTCAGCTTCTGCGGATCATCACCCGCCACGACCTGTTGCCCTATGTCACTTTAAAGAGGAGGAAGGCCGGTAGGTCCTCTCTGGTTCGGGGGTCTTCTACAGCAGGCTGCGTGTAGCCCATCTGCTGACCCACATGCATACCCTTTATCCCAACGGTAAACCAGGTGCAAGCCTACAGCTGGGTCTTCAGCCAATCTAAAAAGATTCAGTCAGGGAGTGTCAGGCATTGTCAGAAACAGCCAAGTGTTTGAAATAACTGGCCATGTTATGGCTCTGCAGCAGTTTCTACAAGCCTTGGTCTTTTTTAGAAGTAGCGCTGAAATAGGGGGTGTGAGTGAAAAGGAGAGGGTGTGAAATGACACCGTAGTAGATCTCATGAGCTTATCTCTCAGAACCCTTGCCACGCCTGCCTCTTTCCACCACCAAAGCCCGTCTGAAACTTTGGCCTACTTTTCTCCTCCCCTCCCTGGAATCTCTCACCTTGTCACCTTACATAACTGTAGTGATGTATTTATCCAGACTGAGGGTACTTCTTCCTTTTTTAAATACCAGTTAGGTTTTTATTGCCTATTTGAACTTCCATCATATCTTTTTATTTGTATTTTTTGTCCCTTTTAACCACAGTATTTAATTATATGCCTCGAGTAGCAATAGTAGTGCAGGCAAAGACCATTTTGCATGGGGGTTCCCAGCCCCTGCACACGGTGGCAGAGAATGCATAAGCGGGCCCCATTCCGGCCCCCATTCCATTCCCGTTCTTGCTTCTTCCAGGTACAAAAGGACCTGCGCATTGGCAATCGCCCGTCATTTGGATGTGCCTAAAACGGTCGCTGCTTGTAGTAATAATAGTTTTTATAATTATAAAACCCTTTGGTAGAAAAACAGTGTCAAGGATTTTAAAACTATTAGCCTCCCGAGAAGAATGAAGAGTGGTGGGCAAGACTCAGGTGCCAAATTATCAGTCAAAGCAGTTAAAAACAACTATTTTAAAAAATAATAAAGAAGAACAATAAACTAAAAACAGATTAAAACACATGTCAGCATTCCACAGTATCTGGTTAGGCTTGTCTAAACAAAAAACATACTCTGAATAGAGTACAGTGACAGCGCTCACCTGATGCCAATAGGCAGGGAGTTCCAAAGTGTGGGTTCTGCCACAGTAGATCAGTTTCTTACAGATGCAGAACAGGCATTATGTGGCACCTGTAACAGTTCCAATTCTGTAGATTGAAGCAGCTGAGTGGGTGCACATATATAGCGAAAGGTGATCTCATAGGTAAACTTCCTCTTGTTGACCACCCCACTGATTAACATGCCCCTCCTTTCTTCCGCAGTGTGCCCAGATCTTGTAGACAAGTACCTAGAAGAGACTTCTATTCGCTATGTGACGCCGCGAGCCCACAGCAGTGCAGAGCACGTTCCTTCCCACCAACACAAATCTGGTGAGACTTTGCGGCCAGATAGATGTCAGGAGCCTTTGTCCAGCTAGTCTCCTTCAGTGCCCTCCATTTGTGTTCCGGGCATTCCTGCCCTCAGCATTTAATGCAGTGGTTTGGGACCTCAAGAGAAATCCAGACCCGGCTTTTTGGACAGCTTCTGTGTCTTCTTCCCTATAGGGAGGCCTCACTAGCCACATCTGCTTGGTGGCTCTATTCCTGAATGTCTGTTTCCCAGCCAAATCCAGAGAGTTGGATGAGCACCGGAAGCTGCCTTAGACAGAGTTGGACCAGTTGTTCCACCTAGTCCATCTGCCCCTGACTGGTAGTGGTCTCTGGCAAAGGAGGATCTTTCCCAGTCCTGCTACCAGAGATCTTCCTTAATTGGAAATGCTGTGGGGATTGAACTTGAGCATGCACAGCAGGTGCTCTTTTAGAATTGTAGGGTTGGAAGGGACCCAAAGGAGTGTCTAGTCAAACTCCCTGCAAAATAGGAATCACAGCTTTGTTGTAGCCCTTTGCCCCAGTAGAAGGGCATTGGATTCTATGCACCACAGAGCTCCTTGCCTCTTGATCCCTTGAGGGTTGATTTGCTCCTTGATGAAAGCCCAGGCCTCAACAGTGGCAGGTTGTTACACTGGTTGCTTTTTGGAGACCAGAGTACATGAGGGTGGAGTGATTTTTTAACTCCGGCAATAGTAACCTTGAGTTGCGTCCTGTATCTGTGTGTTTCTGGCAACTTCTTTTATTTAGAGCACTTGATGTAAAAATAAATAAATCTGTAAACTGTTTACATAAAAGGTGAGCGTGTCTAGTCATGAATTCAGGAATCATTTTTAAGGGCAAAAGCCTTGTCTGTTGAGATGCGGAGGATGGAATGGAGATGGGGTTGCTGTCCCCAGTGAGAGTCCCAGGTTCCTCATCATTTATCCAGAGTCTTGTTCATCTTAGCTATCAACATAAAAGGCCTGGGATGCTGGTGGGCAGAATATTTACTTTTAAGTACTTTTTATCCCAAACTTTTATCTGATAAGCTCAAGCTGGTGTGGCTGGCTCTTCCCCACCTTAAAAAAAAATCGCAACTTGTCTGTGGTTTTGAGGGCAGGCAGTCAGTGAAGTATATTGTACATACTTTACAATATATAAAATATTATATTTCCAAAGCAGTACATGAATTAAAAGGGAAATGTGTTATGGAAAGTCACTGGGCAGCCATTAATTGCTGTGTATACCATCTAAGGGTAACAATATTGGATTAAAATTTATAATGTATTATAATTCTCGATATGGTTAGAACACAACTTAGAATCATAGAATCATAGAGTTGGAAGAGACCACAAGGGCCATCGAGTCCAACCCCCTGCCAAGCAGGAAACACCATCAGAGCACTCCTGACATATGGTTGTCAAGCCTCTGCTTAAAGACCTCCAAAGAAGGAGACTCCACCACACTCCTTGGCAGCAAATTCCACTGTCGAACAGCTCTTACTTCTTAGCTGTTAGTGCAAATTTAGCCAGATAGAAAGGAAGGGGCAGAGGGCCGCATTTGGCTCTCAGGCCTGAGGTTCCCCACCCCTGTTTCAAGTGAGGCAAAAGCCAAAAAGTGATGAGGAGAGGCAGCACCAATTTGAAACCAGGAATTTTGTTCTTTGCCCCAGTGAAAGGTTTCTGAAGGTGTTGTTTCCAAGTGCTAGGCAAGTCTGTATTGAATGACAAAAGTAGGAGCCAGTCCTGGTCTTGTAATCCTGGTGAAATAAATATTGTCAGTTCTGCTCATTTAATTTAGCAGTCCAGACATAGTATTTATAAAGCAACATTAATTTCCAGACAGTTGGAGGTTGTGTTTAATTTTGTCACCGTTAAGATCTTGAGATTGCTTTGTTACCAGGTCTCTGAATAAGCCTCCTTCCCCCCTACATTAAGCATTTTTATGGAACATCTTAAGATCTTGAAGACTCTCTCTAGATTTGATTTGCAGGTTTGAAGTGGTGTCTGTGTGGGTGGAAGAAGCTGGCCGGGCTAAGATGGGGAACCCCTCCCCACACCACCACCAAACTAGCCTAGGCTCCAAGCGGGATAGGCAGGATGCAGATTACACAGTATTTAATTGTATTCTGATGATGCTTCAGCCTACTAGGCTTGCTTCCATTAAGGGTGGAGCAAGTTCTGTCTTACTGAGGGCCCCTGCCTCACTAGTCCTCAGTATTCAGGACAGACAAAAGAAAATCCTCCTTCATGCAGCGCATAGTTAAACTATGGAACTTGCTCCCACAGGAGGCAGTGATGGCCGCCAATCTAGATGGCTTTAAAAGAGGACAACAAATTCATGGAGAGGGCTGCTGAAGGCTGCTAGCCATGATAACTATACTCTGTTTCCATTGTTGGAGGCAGGTAATGCTTCTGAATACAAACTACAGGAGACCACAGGAGAGGAGTGTGCTCTTGTGCTCAGGTCCTGCTTGCGGGTTTCCCATAATGGATATCTGGTTGGCCACAGTGAGAAAAGGCTGTTGGACTAGATGGGCCATTGCCCTGATCCAGCCGGCTCTTATGTTCTTGTGTGATGCTGCCAAATGAGCAAGGCCAGGGGTTATCCCCGAGGAAAAGATAAAAACCTTGCCTCTTTCTGTTTCTGTTCTTTCATGTGGCTGTGAGTGTTATTGTCGTGAGGCTTTTTTTGGTCAGCTGCCTTGAGAGCCTCTTGGGGTTGTGAAGTGGGATGTGTGCGTTCCCCCACCCCACCTAATAATAACAACAACAACAACAACAACTCCCAGCCTCTAGTCCTGCACTGAGCTGTCTGAGCCCTCACCTTTGTGCCTCCTCCCAGTGCCTCCCCACCACCCGCTGGTCTGCTGCTCCTCTTCAGGCCCCCAGATCTGCACCAAGAGACCTGGCCGGGGACGAGCCCTCCTTGGGAGCCAGCGGAAAAGGAGGAAGTCGGTGACGCCAGACCCGAAAGACAAACAGACGTGCGGTAAGGATCCTGACAGTAGCAGCGGCATGGCAGCCATGTTTGGGTCCCCTCCCAAGATGGATGCTCTGAATGCAGGTCTTGCTAAGACCCAGGACTATCTCATAGCCCAACAATCTTCTGTGCTGAGACAGATGTGTGTGTGGGGGGGGTGACAGAGAGACAGAAACATCACCCTGTTGACCCTTCCACAGCATTGGGGATCAGCATTGAGGCCTCTGGTACAAGTTTGTCCCCTCCCAGTATTGCCAAAGGCAAAGAGAGGGTATGAAATGAGGAACATATTTTCGGCATAGGGTTTTGCAGCAGGACATATTGGAGCTAGAGGTGCAGCAGGACCGCTCTTGATTGATTTATTGATAGAATTTATATCCTGCCCTCCCCCTCCACTGAGTTGCTGTTGTTATTGTTAATGGCTTCTGAATCAGGTATCTTCCGCCTTTTCAGACCCTGGATCTACTTTTAACCCAAATACAGTTGTACCTCAGGAGTCAAACAGAATCTGTTCCAGAAGTCCATTCAACTTCCAAAGCACGGCTCCTGTGGCCAATTGGAAGCCCTGTCAGACGTTCGGCTTCCGAAAGAACATTAGAAATCTGGAACAATCACTTCCAGTTTTCGATCGTTCGGGAGCTGAAACGTTCGACTCCCCAGGTGTTCGGGAGCCGAGGTATGACTGTGTGCATTTGGGAACCCATTTCTTAAATCTGTCACAATATATTTGCATGGTGCTAGCACTCCTGCCGTGACCCACCTTGAATCAGGCTGCAACCCACTAACGGGTCCTGACCCACCAGTTGAAGAGGCAGCCAATACAGTTGGACTGCAACTCCCATCAGTCCCAGCTAGCATGGCCCACTGGTCACTGACCATGGGAGTTGTAATCCAGCCACATCTGGAGGGCACCACATTAGCTGCTCCTACCATTTAGCAAAGAGCACCCGGTTCCTGAGATCTCACATCCGGGACATTTGGATGTTTCAAGCAGAGAGAGCATTAACGTATCTCCTGTCTCCTGGCGCTTCCCTTCCAGACATCCGCCTGCGAGTCCGAGCGGAGTACTGCCAGCACGAAACGGCCTTGGAGGGGAACGTCTTCTCCAACAAGCAGGACCCCCTGGAGCGCCAGTTTGAGCGCTTTAGCCAGGCCAACACCATCTTGAAATCCCGGGACCTGGGCTCCATCATCTGTGACATAAAGTTTTCGGAGCTCACTTACCTCGACGCTTTCTGGCGCGACTACATCAACGGCTCGCTACTGGAGGCCCTCAAGGGGGTCTTCATCACAGACTCGCTCAAGCAAGCGGTGGGCCACGAGGCCATCAAGCTCCTGGTCAACGTGGACGAAGAGGATTACGAGGTGGGCCGTCAGAAACTCCTGAGGAACTTGATGCTCCAGACGGCACCTTGAACCTCGGTTGCTGTTATTCCCCCCACCCTGTCCTCTGCCTTTCCTTTGGATGATTTTTTTTTCCAGATTTTTTTTTTCTCTCTCTCTCAAGAAAAGGAAAAAAAACATCTTAAAAGGAATGAAACCTCAAGCTCCCTGCCATGTACTGAGTAACTGTACGGTCTGTTTTGACACGAGGATGAGCGCTGTGGTTGGTTTTTTCTTTTTCCCCCAGTTGGGAACCAAAACAGGAGATGGAAATTCCTGGGCTCCTCCCTGCCTGCAAGGGAGATGCAGGGGCCCTTTCCCTGCAGGTCAGCTGGGCATCTTCGCTCATTGACTGATGCTCCTCTGGTCTCTCGTCTTTTCTTAACCACATTCTCTCTTGTGCTGTCTACTTCTCTCCTGGGTTTTTTTGTTTTTGTTTTCTTTTTGGTACTGTCTCTCTAAAACATTAGACTGTCCTGTGGTGTGCCATTGCCCAGAAAGGTCTAAGCAGGTGTGGCGAGGTCCAGAAGGCGAGACTTCCACTCTTTATATTAAAAATAAGAAGCAAACCTGAACGTGGCTCTTCTTGTGCCAGGAACATCTTAACACCGGTGTTTTTTCTTTCAAGCTGTGAGTTCCATGGGTGGTGGGACAGGATGGGGGAGGAACAGGGCGTCTTGGAGTGGAGTTGGGGAAGAGAGCGCTTGCATCTTAACCAGACGCACCACCTGCCCCTCTGTGCAGCAATGTTCTTAAAAGTGACACTCAAGGCCTGCCAGTTGGATTTAGGAATGGTTATGCAATTGACTTTGTTGGCGGGTGGGGAGTGTGGATGGGAAGGACCCTCGCCTAGAAGGAAGTTGCGGCAAGGGTGGGGGTCCAGACAGAAGGGATGAAATGGTCTTTGGGACCTTAGCTGCTCTGGAAGACTGTTTTCTTCTGTGCGTGTGGGAAGAGCGTGCTTTGTCCCAGCCCAGCTAGCTCAGCTGAATTAAATTTGAGTGTTTGTTGTCCCTCCCACCTAACCCTTTCCCCTGATGTGTGTCCTGAGCGGAGAGTATTTCCAGCCCCCCCCCCGATCCACTGTGTGTGCCTTTCCCTCAACCTTTGGTGGAGGGATCATCTGCCTCCAAAGACAACAGAGAAAGGGCCACCCGTCTGAGGCCTTTTCTCACCTCTCTGAAACCACACAAGCACCACAGCCGGCCTTGCATGGGTGCAAAGTGCAAGGAGGAGGTGGAAGGGATTGTTCCAGCTGGGAATGGCTGTGTCAGATCAGAGCCAGGAGGACAAGGCAGTCCAGCCTTCCACCTCCTTTGCCATTTTGGTTTTTTTTCCAGGAACATGATCCTCCAGTTTCTCGATCTGGGCTTGGCTCTTGGCTTACTCCCCTGGGAAGGCTGCAAAAGGGATGTGTGGCAAGAGCTCCTTCCGCTCTTGCCTTCTGTTCAGGTGGTGCTGGGCACCACAGCAGTTGCCTCCCGTGTCTTGTCCTATATTAAATAAGCTCCCCACCCCCTTTTTTTGAGCTGCTGGGAGAAGCTGAGGGGTGAACATTCCCAGTGCAGGGGGCAGAGAGGACCCTGGTGGTTTATTGTTGGGTGGGGCAGGTGGGCTTAAAATGCACTGTTAGGTTTTGGTAAGACTGCAACTTGAGATGCAGTGACTCCTTGCCCCAGGAGATGGATTGGGACTTCCTTAGGCTCTGTTAGTGGGGGAAATCAATTATTTTTTATTATAAATGCATACGTATTGGTAGGAAGAAGCCTGCTCAAGTATCCCAAGTCAATCTTTAAAAGGGATTATCTATTCTTTTTTCTTTAATTTTTAAAAAAGTTTTGCTCCTGGATTTTTGTGTTTCCGTTGGGTGAGTTACACATGCTGCTTTTGGGATTCCATTGGATTACACTAAGTACGTATTGTGAAATCGCCTTCGCAAGCCATGGTGGTGTTTCCCTTGGGTTTTGGATGCCTATCCCAGAAAGCTTGTAACTTCTGAACAGCATCGTTTCCCCCCCAACTCAGGCAATATAATCAGATGGCACAGATGGTAGTATTCACTCACTTCCCCCCACTGCTCTTCAAGTTTCTCTTTCTGGCTTAGTAGTCAAACAAGAAGGCTCCATCTAAGAAATGTATGAACAGGAGCGTTCCAATGGTGGGGCAGTTTATCGGACTGGCCGGCAAAATCAAGTGGCGTTGCTCTTTACCCTTGGGCTGTACCATTTCAACTGGTTTTTTTTTTTTTTAATGTACAGAAAAACAAAGGGCATGTTGATTTAGCTTTAAGACATGGTCTTTATACTTGTTTTATTGGGGGGAGAAGAAACTAGAACTCTTACCTTGCATTCTGTAAATTGCTTAAAAAAACAGAGAAAAGGGCTAGAAAGGACAAAAAAGCCTTTAAAAAGAAAAGACTAATAATGATAGGAAGAAAGCAGAGGATATTTGCCCTAGTCTTCTCCTTGACATGCCACTCTTGCATAGCAACCCTTGTTTCAGCCTGAAGTTGGTACAGTCCAGGGTAAGCTATGCCACTCGAGTCGATCGATTGCGTAATCAGGTTTTGAGCCAAAATCTAATCCTGCATTGGTTGGGAAATATTCCACGTGATGTGCAAGTATCTAATGTCTCTTATGCTCTGCAACCGCCTTCGCCAAGCTGGCATCTTTCAGATGTTGTGGGAGTACAGCTCTCATTAGCCCCGATGGGAATGTTAATCCTGCAACATCCAGAGGGCACAAGCTAGCCAAAGGTCAACTGTACAAGGTATCTTGGCAAAGTGTGCAAGGGCCCCAGCCGCTATTCTTTGTGTACCCCCCCCCTCACTCACACGCGCACACACTCCCCATTTCAGAACACATCTGGCACAAATTTGTGTAAAATCTGTGACTTCTGGTTTTGTTTTTTTAAAGGAACTTCCAGTGTAACTGGTCATAATCCCAGTGTAGCTTTGTTTTTCCTCAGAATAATAATAAAAAAATCTTCTGCCTTTTGTTGCTGCTACTGTCAGGGGTCTGTGCTTTGCTCACCTGTGTGTGCAAGAGAAAATGGTAACTTCCAGTTGAGGCAAAAACTTCATGCGTTGGATGAACCTTTAGTGGCTCATGCCCAGATTACATCAGCTTTTCTTCCCCTGGTACCCCAATACCTCTGTTTTCCTGAAGACACCATTTTCCTTTGTATGTGTAGATTATTCTAGCCGGTTAAAAAACTTCTGGCAGTGGCTTTGGGGGACAGAAAATAAAGAGTGGGGAGGGCAAGGATGAAGCCCTGATTCTGTTCTCTAGCCTGGGTTATTTTAAATCACGGGAAGCTAACCTCTGGGCTCCCATCATTCCTGGCCAGTGGCAGTAGTAGCGGCTGATGGGAGCCGGAGTCCCAACAACACGAGGGCCACAAATTCTCCATCCTTTGTTTGAATTGGCAAGGAAACAAGGCTCATTTAAATGAGGTTTCCCGCTGGTAATACTTCAGGGGGGAAATTATACAAATCCGGGCACTAAAACGCCCATTTACAACTGGCTAGAATTTAGCTCTTGCCAACCTGGGTGCCCTCCAGATCTTTTGAAATGTAACTCTTCAGCCTCAGTCATTCAACTATAGTTTATAAAATTATGCACGGCAGGGAGAAAGGCGAAACAAAGTTTTTTCTCCCTCTCTTGCATATCGCTAGAACTTTTGGACACCCAATGATGCTGAATGTTGGAAGATTCATGGCAGATGAAAGAACTGACTTCTTCACACAGTGCGTAGTTAAGCTGTAGATCTTCCAGCCTTAGGAGGCAGTGATGCCCACCAACCTCCATGGCTTTGAAAGTGGATTAGACAAATTCATGGAGATATTTAGCATTGAGAAGTTTGGAAAAGTGGCTGTTGGTGACCAGCAATCTCTGAAGCTAGGGGACCTTGATGGCTGGCTCCCATTCAGCAACACCTTTTGCAGGGGTTGCATTTAATTAGAAACTAAGCCAAGCCTGCTGGATCAGGCCAGTGGCCCATCTAGTCCAGCATCCTGTTCTCACAGTGGCCAACTAGACGCCTGTGGGAAACCCAACAAGCAGCAGCTGAGCACAAGAGCCTTCTCCCTCCCTGTGATTTTGAGCAACTGGTGTTCAGAAGCATTTCCTTCCTCTGACTGTGGAGACAGAGTAAAGCCATCACGGCTAGCAGCCCTCCATGAATTTGTCCAATCTTTAAAAGCTATCCCAGTCGGTGAGAACTACTGCCTCTTGTGGGAGTGAGTTCCATAGTTTAAATATGTGCTGTATGAAATAACCTTTAAAAAAAAAAAATTTAAGGCTTCGAAGTGTCTACTTTATGCTTAGCTGTGCATGTGGCAGTACTGCACGTAAACAGCCATTACATTATTTATTACATTTGTTAGCTACCTTATCCCAAAAACAAACCCCATTCTCCTAGCAACTTAACAAGATAAAATACAAACAGTTAAAATCATTAACTTTAAATTGGTTTTTGCACATGCAAAAAAAGGAAAGCCCTCTGCCAAAAGCTATGAATTAGCCCCAGGATGCAGGTGTCTGGGCACCTCGATCTTGTGTTTGTTTTCAACACCAAGTTTCTAGCTCTTGAAAAATAATACGAGTAAAGCTGCCTCGGAGGAGTTGCTGAACAAGATCCCAGCAGTCAGGGTCGAGGTGCCAGTGCCCTTGCCTCTCCCTGTGACTATCCGTAGTACAGAAAATGCAAAATAAAAAGAGATATTCCAGATTTGCATCATGCATGCAAGAGACAAATTTATTTGCTAAAAACTTATTCCTCATCTCTAAGTTGCGATCAAGTGGAAGGATGATGTTCAGCACGAAATAAAGTGATCCGAAAAGTTTGCATCGTGTGTGCGAGTTGTGATACTTGACTCTTAGCAGCAGAGAGATGGAAACTTAAATGCAAAGCACGGTAAGGGGCAGACCCCTATTGGAAGCCAGCTGGGTTCTGAGCCCAATACTGTACCCGTTTAAAAATGGATTGTTGGGTGACGGGAAGAAGTGTGGGAATCCAGCAGGGGCAGATTTATTTCAGTCAGAGGTGGGGAAACTTTGATCTCTGAATGTTCCTGGACTGCATCTCTCATCTTTCCACGCTGGTTGGAACTGATGGGAATTTAGGTCCAGCAGGATCTGGGGGCTTGCAGATTCCCCACCCCTAATTTAGGGGCAAAGGATTCACTGGAGCTCATCTGAGCAAATGCACCCTCCCAGGTGGAATAAAAGACCAGGCTATGGGGTGAGGTGTCCTGGATCCACTTGGGAGAGCGAGTACATTTCTCTTAGTCGTTCTACTTATCATCCACTCTTTAGCAGAATTGCTGGAGTGCCAAATTGGTTGAGGGAGCAAACATACACCCAGGTAGGTCATTAGAAGGATAAGAGGTTCCGGAGGCTGGTCCAGCAGCACCCGAGCAAATCATGGGGATGGGGGTCCCTTCTGAGCAGCCACCTGGCCATACAGGTCGGCCCGGCGATGGGAGAAGACTGGCATCTCCTGCCGGATGCGGTGCAGGTAGGCAAGGTCGATCTCTGCGTAGCACACACCTGGTCCCTCCTGGCACTGGGCGACGACGCTGCCCCATGGATCCACGACCATGGCGTGGCCGTAGGAGGTGCGGCTTGCATGGTGCTTTCCTGTCTGAGCAGCTGCGACCACATAGCACTGGGTCTCCACAGCACGAGCTCGCAGCAGCACCTGCAGAGGAGGGAGGAGCATAAAAGCATCAGGGGTGGAGCCTGCAGTGTCTCCACCCACTGCAAATTTTAACATGAGAACATAACACCTCTGAACAGTGGAACAGATGACTTCAGAGCATGGTGGTTTCTCCTTCATTGGAGGTTTTTGAACAGAGGTTGGACGGCCATCTGTCAGGGATTCTTGAGCTGTGACTCCTGCATTGGGGGTTGGGCCAGACATTTGGGTTCTTTCCCTTTTTTCCCAATAAATTTTTATTATTTTCTTTACACATTCATTCTTGCAATACATTAGTCAACATATAAACCTTTTGTTCTGCCGAGCTTGCGACTTCCCTCCCTCCCTTCAGTTGGTATCCCTTATCACATCCTATCACGTATTTTATCTTTTTACAGTGGTACCTCAGGTTACATACGCTTCAGGTTACAGACTCCGCTAACCCAGAAATAGTGCTTCAGGTTAAGAACTTTGCTTCAGGATGAGAACAGAAATCACGCCGTGGCGGCAGCAGGAGGCCCCATTAGCTAAAGTGGTGCTTCAGGTTAAGCACAGTTTCAGGTTAAGAACGGACCTCCGGAATGAATTAAGTACTTAACCCAAGGTACCACTGTACATCTTAATCATCCTATCTACATTGTAGGAGTTACTTCAATCCTGCTAGAGTCTTTAAGTTTTTACAATTATCCTTTAAATATACCATAAATTTACTCCAATTTTCCTGGAATCTTTGATCATCCTGCCGGTCAGTTTGGCTAACTCCGCATAGTCCGTCATTTTCGCCTGCCACTCCGCAATGGTAGGAACTTCTTGTGATTTCCAGTTTGGGGCCAACAAAGTCCTTGCAGCAGCTGTGGCATACATTAATAATCTTTGATCTTTTGTCTTAATCTTAAGACATTTGGGTTCTTTCCAACTCTGATTATAAGCTAAGAGCCTGCTGGATCCAGGTCACTGGACCATCTAGTCCAGCCTCCTAGTCTCACAGTGGCCTGAGCCCTCTGCCCTCATGCAGTTTCCAGCAACTGGTATTTGGAAGCATTGCTGCCTCTAGGTCTAGAGACGAACATAGTAATCTTAGCAAGCAGCCATTAATAGCCCTCTGCTCCATGAATTTGTGCAACCCCCTTTATAGCCATCTATGTTGGTGACCATTGCTGCCTCCCGTAGGAGAGAGTTCAATAGTTTGACCCATGTGCTGTGTGAATAAGGACTTGGTCCTTAACCCTCCTGTGTTCAGCTTCACTGGATGTTCACAAGTTCTAGTGTTATTGGGTGGCAGGGAATCTGTCTACTTTCTCCATGCAAATGTGTAATTTTCATTCCTGTCACCTCTTAGCTTTTCTCCAAACCAAAAAGTCCCCAACAGAGTCGCTCCATCCCCCTTGATAATTTGGGCTGCCCTTTTCTGAACGTTCTTCCCAACTCTGCACTGCTCTTTATCAGACGTGGCAACCGGAATGCTACCATGCGGTCACATCACAGATTTGTATAACAGCATTATGGTAGTGATGGTTTTGTTTTCAAATCCTTTTTCTAACTATCCCTAGCTTGGAAACTTACATTATCGGAAATCTAGGGCTTTGAGTGCCTCTGAGCTGGTTCAGAGGGTCCCTGCTCTTGTAGAGCAGCTGCCCCACCCAAAAAATAAAATACACTTTGAGAGTTGTAGTTCAAAACATTTGGAGGGTTAACAGGTTGATTCAGGACAGTGGTTCTCAAAGTGGGCGGTACTGGCCCCAGGAAGGCAGTGGGATTACCTACCAGAGGGGCACTAGGTCAGGAGGCAGGAAGGGTCCAGGGCTGCGCTGGGGGTGTAAATGGCTATCAGACTTTGAAAAGCAGGTCTCGCTGCTGGATCAAGTTTGTTAAACTAAATAGTTTCAACTGGATTTTGAATAAATGTGCAATGAATTATTCATCTTTTGACTCTTATTGTGTTATTACCTTCCTTAGTGGGCTGTGCAAACCACTATCCTGAATAATGCTTTTTATAGGGCAAAAAGAGGCACTGGGGATGGGTTTATGGAACCAAGGGGGTAGCTGCCAAAAACTGCTTGGGAACCACTGATGTGGGAGAACAGGAGGAGCAGGGAGGGGAAATAGGAAGAAAAGGGGTAGAAGATACAGTTTGATGCCCAATACTTTTTTGAGCACTTGGGTCCTTCATTGAGGAATTTCAAACGCAGAAGTTCAGTGTTATTTGTTGGGTTACGCTTTCTCCTCCTTCCTACTACAGTGGTACCTCTGGATGCGAACGGGATCTGTTCCAGAGCCCCGTTCGTATCCAGAAGTGAACGCAACCCGCGTGCCGCAATTTGCTGCTTCTGCGCATGACGTCATTTTGACCGTCTGCACATGCGCAAGCAGTGAAACCTGGAAGTAATGTACTCCGTTACTTCCGGGTCGCCGCAGCGCGCTACCCGAAAATACTCATCCCGAAGCTACTTCAACCCGAGGTATGACTGTACTGTCGTTTTTGCTGCACTAATGCAAGAGAACAAAGGCGTTTCTTCTTAGGATAAGGTTGTCTGAGCATGGGTAAGCTGCCCTATGTGACGGCAACGAGCTACTATTTCTAAAAAGTGTGTTGGTACATTCATAGCTCGGTACAGGGCACACTTTGCTCCAGGTTCAACCCCCATAACCTCTAATTCAGGCGTAGGCAAACTTGGCCCTCCAGATGTTTTGGGACTACAACTCCCATGATCCCTAGCTAACAGGACCAGTGGTCAGGGATGGTGGGAATTGTTGTCCCAAAACATCTGGAGGGCCGAGTTTGCCTATGCCTGCTCTAATTGAAAGGATTCCTGGAAAGAACCCCACCCAACCGCTGTAATGTTGGATCCACTTACCTCCCAGTGGGCAGAGCCTGTTGTCACAGTGAAGGCTGATGGGTAGGTGAGAATCTCTGCCCCTTCCCGGGCCAGAGCGATAGATATTTCTGGGAAGCGGAGATCGTAGCAGATGGCCAGACCAACCTGAGAGAGGGAGGACAGAGGGGGAGGCTAGTAAGCACTGGATCTTTGCCTCTTATGCTTATGACAGCCCTGTACCTGCCAGTGGCAGAAAGCACCAGTTTCATCCCACTTATATTCTCCTTATTTATATAGTAACTGTATCTATATTTCTGATTTTCCTGATCTTGGTCTGTAGACCACAATAATGAATCATTCCAATTTTTTATGTTGGGGAAGAGCCTTTGGCAGCCTACATAAGTCTGAACATAAGAAGTGCCTGGGTGCAGGGTCAGACCTATGGGCCATCTAGTTCAGCATCTTGCTCTCACAATGCCCAACCAGATGCCCCAGTGGGAAGCCCCAGAGCAAGGGAGCCTGAGCACAGACTTCTCCCCACCTGTGAGTCTCTGCAACTGGCATTCAGAGACAAACTGCCTCTGACAGTGAAGGTAAAATACAGTGGTACCTCTGGTTGTGAACAGGATCCGTTTGCAACATGAGCAGAACGCAACCCGCGTCTGCACGTGCATGGGTCGCGATTCTCCGCTTCTGCGCATGACGTCATTTTGCGCGCATGCGCGAGCGGCAAAACCTGGAAGTAACCCTTTCCTGTACTTCCGGGTCGCCGCAGGACGCAACCTGAAAGCGCTCAACCTGAAGCAAACATAACATGAGGTATGACTGTATAGCCACTGTGGCCCATAGCTGTTGATAGCCTTCTCCTCCATGATTTGTTCTAGTCCTCTTTTGAAGCTATCCAGGTTGATGCCCAGCACTGCCTCCTGTGGAAGGGAGTTCCATAGTTTAACTCTGTGCTGCATCATGAAGTACTGTGCCTTCTCTTGTCTGTCCTGCCTGCACCTGTGTATATGAATTTTAGGAATTATTTTTTGCCCTGATTTGCAGAACTACGTTTGCCATTTTAATGCTCCTTTGTCCAGTTTGGAGAGATCTTTTTTGAAGCTCCTGACCACCCCTCGTTATTTTAACCACCCTGAACCATCTGGGATCATCAGCAAACATGGCCACCTCGCTGCTCATCCCCAACTCCAGATTAATTACAAACGTATTTTTTTTATTAAAAACACCACCGCCACACTTTGCTCAGCTTATTGGTCTCAAAGGACGTAACCAACACCTGTCTCTGGAATATTTTACACGTACCTTTCCGGCCGGGGTCTCCACAGGAGCCACTATCTTGGAGCCTGGGTTGGTGAAGGCGCTTTCCTTCAGGGACACTCGCCCCTCCATCTCTACGTCAAAAAGATGAGTCTTCCGATAGGCAGACACCTGGGTTCCTGAGGCCAGCCTCCCCGAGGAGAGAAGGATAAGATTAGTAGATTTGGAAGGCAGGGGCCGGTGGTCCTTATGGTTTCATGGCTGCTAAGGCATCAACATAGTGAGGCTAGCCATGGGAGCTGCAGGGAAGCTGAAAGGAAGAGGCAGGCCACCGTGTTTCTATCCCTTCCCTGCTGGCTGGTTTCAGGAGGGAGCTCTTCTGACACCAGTGTTGCATGAGACAGCCAGTATGCTGTAGCAGATAAGAGTGTCAGACTAAGACCTGGGAGAAGGTAAAGGTAAAAGGACACCTGACCATTAGGTCCAGTCGTGCCCGATTCTGGGGTTGTGGCGCTCATCTCGCTTTACTGGCCGAGGGAGTCGGCGTACAGCTTCTGGGTCATGTGGCCAGCAGAGCAGCGCATGGAAATGCCTTTTACCTCCCCGTCGGAGCAGTACCTACTTATCTACTTGCACTTTTTTGGCGTGCTTTTGAACTGCTAGGTTGGCAGGAGCAGGGACCGAGCAACGGGAGCTCACCCCGTCGTGGGGATTCGAACTGCCGACCTTCTGATCGGCAAGTCCTAGGCTCTGTGGTTTAACCCACAATGCCACCCATGTCCCTTAGACCTGGGATTCAAATCCCCACTCAGTGATGAAACTCACTGGGTGACCTTGGGCCAGTCACCGTCCCTCAGCCTAAGCTACCTCACAGAGCTGTTGTTAGGATAAAACTGCAGGGAGAACAATGTACGCCACCTTGGAGGAAAAGGTGGGATATAAACGGAATGAATGAAATTGAAAATGAACGTGCCATTTGGTTAGTGAAGAACTGATTGCGAGAAAGAGGGAGGGAAGGAAGGAGTGGTTTAGGGAGATTTTGGGAAGTTTGGGGAGAGAAGGCATCCTATACTAAGACAATTTCGTCACCTTTGGGATCCAAGAGGAGGTGGCAGTTGTAGATCCTTCCTGTGCTCTCCCAATCACTGCCTTTTTCATGGAAGCCTCCAAGGGACAACCAGACACCACATTCCCTGTCAAAAGAGGAGAAATGGGGTTGGGGGGGTTACCTGCAAGTGCCTGACCATTGCCTCTGCCACGCTCTCACAGACAAAGCCCTGCCACATCCACACAGGGCAGCCCCAGCAAGTCCTACCTGGCCAGCCCGACGTAACGCTGCAGGTGGTCTCCCTCCAGGGGCTCAGCTAGGCTCAGGGCCTCCTCCACACTGCTGCCAATGAAGTCAAAGGCTTCCGGGAGGAAGACGACGCAGGCCCCCCTCTGGGCAGCCTCCCGGACGAGCTGTGAGCAGGAGGCCCAGTTGTGGGCTTTGTCGGGAGTGGAGGTCATCTGGCAGACGGCGATAAGGGGCTTCAGGGGTGCTGCGCCCCCCGTAGACATGGCTTTGAATCTGGAGTGGCAGGGGAGAGAACAGAACGGACTGTGAAAACCCACACAAGCACCACATTAAGCCAGCCATTCCGTGGTTTGTCTCCCTGCTCAAGAAAATGAAGAGCTATGTAAAGGCTGTTTGAGCTCATGCACAGGCTGGTTTGACTAAGTATGGTTTGTTTCCTGCAAATACGCTCTGATATTTAAATCCCTGCTCAAGCATGCAGGCTACTTGATCTCCTGGGGCTGTACTGTATCAGCCCAAACTACCTCTCAGTAGTGGTGGAGAGACCCTGAGCTCTTAAAATGTACAAATGTCATTGTCAGTTCTTACATCTTCTCAGAGGCCAGTTACCTGTGGCCAGGGGCTCGGCTTTGGATCCTTGCAAATGGCTTCCCACCAGCGAGGCAAAGTGTTTGCAATGGCTTCTGGACCACCGCTCTCAACCTAGACGAGGCAATGGGGGAAAGAACACATCTTCTTTCAAAGCATCTGGGAAATGCAGGCCTCCAGCGCAAAGGGGACCTAGAGCAGCCTTCCCTGACCTGGTGCCCTCTGGCTATTTTGAACTACAACTCCCACCAGGCACCAGCCACAAAGCAAAACACTGCAGTATTCACCTAGATATATGTGTTTCTTGCCTCTGATTATTTTATTTTTAAAAAATGAAACAAAAGTATTAAAGAGCAATTTAGGAGTAAATTAAGAGTAAATGAGTCCAGCTGGACATGACAGCCTAACCCTTTTCCTTTGTTCCTTCAGTCATACACAGATTCAGGGGGAAAGATACTGAGTCTCCCTGATCCATTCTTTCACAGGCAGGAAAGCAGTAGAGAAGAGGGTGATTTGGAGCTGAAAAATGAACAGAGGGAGGGCCTCCCCTTGCCTGCTTTTCTCCTATGCAGATAGAGAGTCTGCAGAGGCTACTTCTGGCTAAGGGCAAAAACAGAGAAGAAAGCGACTCAGAGCTCTGAGTGACATCTATTCCTTGCACCAGAAGTATTTAAGAAGCGGGCTCGGTCCCCATCAGTTTAAGAGATGAGAAAGACCCCATTGGTCCAGTTGCCAAGGAAACGGTGCACAGTCAGATAGCTGCACCCTTGTATCCCTCACATCAGGGGAGATGCTGAAGGTCCTGTAGCACACCTTTCAGATCACATATTGATACGAGGTGGGTTCAGAAAATGTCTCAGGGTGGTTCTGCTCAGGGGAAAGTTAACCCAAAGCCAGCAGGCTCTGTTTTTTTCAAAGTAAGCCAACGCATAGACATTGCAGCTAAAATTTGTCATGCCATGCAGAGGAACCCCGAGAAAAGCTTTCCAGTGTTCCATATCTATGTGTCAGGATCACGGAATCATATCCAGTTGGAAACCCCCTGAAATGCAGGAATCACAACTAAAGAATCCCTGGCGGATGGGTGCAGTTAAAGGGTAAGAGAAGGGCCTGATAAAAAAAACTGGAAATTAAAGATAAAAAGTAAATCTAAAATAAAAATAAAAAGGATAAGATTTCAAACCCTATCATTACCCTTCACCATACATGGGCCAGGAGTTCCACAGGGCAAAACCAATTACCGTATATTCTCTCTGGACTTTCTTTCTTCTTCCCACCTCCCTCCATAAATCAGGTTTACTTGATATTATTTTTATTATACTATATTATCATGCCTCTTGCATCGTTTTGCTCAGTGCTGCCTTTAAATTTCCCTCCCCTTATCTCACTCTTCCAATTCCCAGCTAATATTTTGAAGCTCAAAAAGTAACAGACAACTTTCTCTTTTCCCCATTACAGTCATTAACAAACTCCCCCTCCAAAAGATTCACCCGCAGTGATTACATGGAGCAAAAGGGAAAAATGACAGCAGCTGCCTAAAAGTCAGGGGGGAAAGTCCAGACCGGAAGTAGACCAAACAAATATGGCGCTTGTGCCTAGTGGAGCCCATACTAAAAATGGTGGGCAAAAAAAATCTCTACTTGGACTTAATATAGATTGACAAGTGAGGCCAGTTCCAGGTGTCTGTACCATTATTATTTTTTTAAGTGAAGGTTCATCACAGAGATCAGTGGAGAAATCCAGGATTTTTAACATAGCAGTGATTGGGGAGCACATCAGCTAAACTTTTTGAAAATAATAAGTCTAAAAAGCAACAAGGAAGGCAGGAGCTCATCCTCCTTCTACCTCAGTTCTTATTCTGATTAGAAAACCTTTAAAGTTTTTAGAAATTTAAAAGTGTGAAGTGTCTGCATGTGAGGTTCTGCATGCAACTGAACTCTGAATTTGGGCTGGGAGAGGATATGAGAGTGAGACTCAATTTAAGTATTTTGTTTTAAATAAAATTTATATACCTCAAAGCAGTTTAGAAAAAGAATACTGTAAAACAATTTTAAAATATTGGTAAAAACAATTAAAAACAACTATGTAAAACATTTAAAAAAGCAATGATAAATTAAAAACCGCAGTCCATCTCCCAAATATGGGGCTAATTTACATATGTGTTCTGCCATCGGCAGGGATCTCTCCCCCACCCAGAAAAACGCTTTAAAATATATACAGTATTTTTATTACTACCCCCCCACACACACACACTAAATAAGATGCAAAGTCAGAAAATGCTTGAGCGCCTCACTGTTGGCTTATTGCCTTCTGCTTACGGTTTGTTGAACGCGTTTGCTGAAACTAGCGCAGTTATATTTAAAATCCTGAATTTCTCCATTGATTTCTATCAACGACTGGCAATTCTGACCCCGCTAGAAATTTCCAAAGAAAACCCGGAAATGTTGCAGCCTGAGAAGTCCATGTACATTTCTACACTTTTTTATCTCTTCCTGACTCCAACGAATAAAAATCATGGCTTTAAAAAGGGCGGCGCGAGGAACTTGTAGCCCAGAACAAAGATGGTGCTGATTTGATAAAGCCGCGCCCTCAAGCAAAATGGCGCTTTTGGGATTACATAAGAAAGGACTCCACTGCCACCACTACCTATAAAGTTCATATGTTTTCGGTAATTTAATGAATGACCATTTCTTTATCTGTGTCTTTATTCCGCGTCGTCCTCTCAAGCTTCGGGCTCCTCACTTCTACTGGGTTTCACCTATGCCCTTAACAAATATGGCGGCAAGAGATGGAAGCTCCAAAGTGTGTCGACGGAAGCAGAAACGCGGAATCTTCCGGTCACGAGGGAAGGCAGTGACCTCTCTCGCCCCGGAAGTTGTGGCGTTGTTAGGCTGGCCTTATGTCTCTCGAGGGCCTGGCCAAGTGAAGGAAGATGGCGGAGAGCGGCAAGACGAAAAGTGGCCCGGCGGCTCCTCCCAGCGGCGTCGGCGCTGCTGCTTCGGCTGGGGGCGCCGGCAAGGCCATGACGGCGGAGCAGGTATCGGGGAGGGGCGAGGAAAGGGAGTGCCTTTGGGCATGTGCAGAGTTCCCCTTCCCGGGGGGAGATGCGTCAAGTCACGACGACCAACAGCCCGAACTCGTAGCCCGCTTTGGCCTCCGCGTGTTTCGTGGGAGGGTTTCTGGGCATGTGCAGAGCGAAGGGTGCCGTTATTAGGGGTGGCGCCGCTCCTGTTGACGTTGTAGTAGTCGATAAAAGACACTCGGAATCTTTTTAACTTTTCCTCCGGGCAGTCCTAATAATAATAATAATCACCACCATCATCACTGTTGCAATTTATTACCCACCTTTCACCCCAAGGCCCTAGGATGGATTACAGCAGTTAAAAGAATATTAATATTAAAGCACAATATTAAAAGACAGGTTAAAACAACTTAGGTATGGCTCACAATAGGAAGGAAAAGCTTCAGCTACTTAGGCATTCAGGTTACCTGTAATTTAAACACATTATAGCAAAGTCTGGAAATCAATACAGTAAATGGCTATATGACGCTGGAAGAAAATGAAATTTTCTATTACGGACTGACTGGCCACAACAAAAATTATACTTATTCCACCAGCCCATAACTCCAAATGGCAAAGAAAACAACATAGTCATATTTCAATCAGACCGACCATGCATTAAAAAATATTTGCTGTTTGTTCACCAAACTGTTGGAGGATGGGGATTCCCAAATCTAAACTGCTAATAAAACGCATGTCAACTTAGCACATGACAGACATAATATTTGGCAATAAGGGAATTCAGTGGAGCAGGTTAAAGAACTTGGAAGTAAATGGTGTCCCTATAAAAATAATAATTTTTTTTAGAAATCTGCTCTTTACATTTGTTTGCAAACCCATTCACATTCACAACTTTCAAGGTCCTAGGCCTCTCACCCATTATTCCATTACAGTTCCACCCGGTTTTCAAAAATAAATATAGAGCCTATAATACAGTTAGATATCTAGAAAAAAACACCAATTGTATTGTTTGAAATAATTTTTACAAATATGGACAACTGCTTACCATTAATGAGATGCAAATTCAGGTGGAAAATGTTCAACTATGTCCTTTTTAACTATGTATGTATGTATGTATGTATGTATTATATTGCCCTTCATCCGAGGATCACAGGCTGGTTTACAATATAAAAGCATAAGAAATGCATAACATAGAAACAAACAAAAACAATACCCTCCACAATCTTCCCTTTCCAGTTTAAAAGGCCATAGAAATCAAACATTTCTCCCGCGTGTTAGAGAGGATGTGCCGTTAGAGGGACATATCAACACATGTGGTGAAGGTGTCCAAAAATTGAAAAGTTCTGGGAAAATTATTTACAGAAATATCTTTTGTCACAAGGCCCCAGGACTTGTATAATCACAATATGTTGCAAATTAGAAAAAAAGATCTCATAATACATCTATTAGCCACTGCAAGAACAGCCATTGCTAGGGCATGGAAATCATTACAGTTATTAACTATGGACCAGTGGTATTATGCAATTTGTCAAACGACATTTTTTGAAAAAGTGACACAAAAATTAAAATTAGCAAGAAGCCAAAAGAAGCATGACAATTTGTATGCAGTATACACAAATACTGGGGCATATGGCAGAACAGTACCAATATAATTTTGGTATATATATTTTGACACAATTTTGTTACTATATTCAGAAATGTTTATCTGTTTATTGTTTTATCTTTATTTTTAATTTTATGTAATTATTGCATGCCATATTCTCTAATATAAATGTATATCTCAATGCAACCATGTTAAACAGTTTAAAGATGAAAATTAATAAAAACTATGTTGCAAAACAAACAAACCCACCCTTAGGTATGGCATACACATTTTCTTTTCTCAGTTGGTCTAACCCTAGGGCTGTGGGATGGAATGATTTGAAAGTCCAGAGATCCATGAGCAAAATACTCCACCTTAGCAGTGATTCAGGAGGGTTTAGGTAGGAATGGTTGTGATGTATACCGCAGCCTCAGTTGGCAATTCAAGTAAAACATGGCAGATTTCTAAGCCCAATGAACCTTATAATCTAAAGTATGAGAGTGGGGAAAGTAAAAGCAGTAAGGAGCAATGTGAATAGTCCCTGTGTCCATGCTAACTTGGTTGTGGCTGGTGCAAGTCCTTGCCTGCTGTGACTGACCTTTCTCCCCTTCTAGGTGGTAGCTGGATTTAACCGTCTGCGTCAGGAGCAGCGAGGTCTAGCCTCAAAGGCAGCTGAGCTGGAGATGGAGCTGAATGAGCACAAGTAAGCAGTAGATTTGAACATAGTTCCCCCTGCTAATTTTGGATATTGCTGCTTGGTGGTTTTGCAGTTTTCTCTGTTCTTGCAAGCAGCCTTGCAAATGGAATTGAGAAAGAACATCAGATGAGTCTGGCTCATGGGTAGGCAAACTAAGGCCCCAGGGCTGGATCCAGCCCAGTCGCCTTCTAAATCTGGCCTGCGCACAGTCCAGGAATCAGCGTGTTTTTACATGAGTGGAATGTATGCTTTTATTTAAAATGCATCTCTGGATTATTTGTGGGGCATAGGAATTTGTTCATTTTTTCTCTCTCTTCAAAATATAGCCCGGCCCCCCACAAAGTCTGAGAGACAGTGGACCAGCCCCCTGCTGAAAAAGTTTGCTGACCTGGTCTGGCTGGTGGATCAGGCTAAGGGGGGGGAGGGGTCTAGTCCAGCATTCTGTTCTCACAATGACCAACCAGATGTCTCTGGGAAGCTTGTAAGCAGGAACAAGATGCAACAGTCGTTTTCCTACTTGTGCACCTCAGCAAGTGTTACTCAGAGGCAAACTGCCTCTAATGGCAAACATAGCCATCATTGCTAGTAGCCGTTGATACCCTTCACAACTTCCCCAGAACCACCCAGTGAACTTTGCCTTGTTCCATCATTGAACAAAAGTGCTCCCAATTTGGAGTTTTGACTGCTAGATTTGGAAATAATAAAATAGCAGCACAGCAATGTGTCATGTCTTTCCCTGCCGTCTTGAGGCTCCTGGTCACAAGTATACTTCCTGGCCATGTGGATTTCTAGATCCTTTGATACTGGCCTTATCATAAGCTGGTGTACAATGCTCGGATATTCTGCCTTTCTTCCACTCTGCAGGCTGGTAATTGAAACACTCCGAGAAGTGGACCCTACTAGGAAATGTTACCGGATGGTGGGAGGTGTGTTGGTAGAACGCACTGTGAAAGAAGTTCTCCCAGCCTTGGAAAATAACAAAGAGCAGGTAATGCCTCTGCAGACAGTGGGTAGACTCCCTGCTTCTCCTTGGAACAGGGAATGCCATTAGCCTCAGCAATGCTTGCCTTTAGTTATCATGGCTAAAACTAGGGAGACCTAGGTTTGAATTCCTGTTCAGCCATGAAACTCAGTGGGGACAAGTCACCTTGGGTCGGTCACCTTCTCTAAGCCTAATCTACCTCACAGGGTTGTTGTGAGGCAAAAGGAGGGAGCTAAGTATGCCAACTGAATTAACTGATAAAAAGGTGCACATATATATATATAAGGAAAGCTAATAATATATAACTGACAGTCAGTTCTGGCATCTGATGGCTGGAAAGAAAAGTAAGACCCAGCGTTTTGCAGTTTACAAGAACTTCTCTAGCTGCTTGCCTGCTGCAGATTTTTACTCACCAAAGGCCATCGTGTGAGTGGAAGTTAATGAACTTCACATAAAACATACTGGTCTATCAGCACTAGGTCACAATAGAGCTTGAGGCTCTTAATCTCAGGGTCATGAGTTCAAACCCCACGTTGGGCAAAATATTCCTGCCTTGCAGGGGGTTGGACTAGATGACCCTTGTGGTTACTTCCCACTCTACAATTCTATGATTTTATGACTTGTTTTTTAAAAATATATATGCTGTTTTCAATTCTTTTGCCACCATTTGTCATTCTTGGCCACTGCTGAAGAATAAGTGAAAAGTAATCAAACGTCCAGGTGTTTTTGTGTGTGTAGAGATTCTTCATTATGCAACTTGTTTATATTTCTTTCCCGCACCCACTGCTACCCAAATTCTCAGAGAATATGAAAACAACTCAGTCATGACTTGGGCCCAGGCTACCTGAAAGATCATTTCTCCCTAAGATCCTTGGGTGAGCCCCTTCTCTCAGTTCCATCAACGTTGCCACCCTGCTGCCCTCCAGATATTTTGTAGTACAGCTCCCATCAACCCCTGCATCTTAACACAATGCTGGCTGGGGCTTATGGGAGTTGTAGAACTACATATGGAAGAGCTGTTCTAGATAGTGATGTGTTAAATGATGGTGCTGGAAAACAGCAGAAGGTTCCCAGACTGTGGTCTGTGGCCCACCAGTGGCCCCAAAACTTCATTCAGATGGCCCACGGTGCACCTGTAAAAATACAAATGAAAACCATACAGCATCTAGCACAGTAAATTATAATTGCTACAACAGGCGGAAAAAATCATTTAAGTAATCCACCAAGATCCTCAAGCAATTTTCAAGTGGTCCATGGGGGGGAAAGTGGGGAAACGACTGGCTCCTAGTTACCTTAGCCTTTGACACTTAAGATGTGTATTTTCACACCAGGCCCTGCTGCCTCTTCCTGGGCTACACACACCCCTGCTCCATGCCCTCCTCCAGTGCTCTTGCCTGGCTGGAATGTGTCCTTGTTAATGCCTCTTTTCTGCCTGGAGGGAGGATGAAGAGAGATGTGTATGGAGTGGGTGTCAAAAGTCTCTTGTGTTTTCAGCCTACTGTATAAAGAGAAGAGTCATATCCATTGTGCTGCCCACTTTTCACTCTGGCTTCACCTACTCCTGGCAGGTGGCTCCTGGAAGGTTGCCCACAACAGAATTCTTAAAAGAGATTTTTGAAATGTCAAGACGGTTTATAAATGCCTTTAAAATGGATAAATAAATGCAGACTGATCTTGGGAGGATGTCGAGGAGCTCAGACCTCTCATTTGCCGCTCCCCAGATAAAATGTTCCATTTTTCCCGTCCTGACTCTCCTTCCCTGTTTGCAGATCAACAAGATCATAGAGACCTTGACCCAGCAGCTGCAGACAAAAGGGCGGGAGCTGAACGAGTTCCGGGAAAAACACAACATCCGCCTGATGGGCGAGGACGACCAGAAGGCTCCCTCTAAGGACAGCGCTGAGGGGTCAGGCGGCAAGGCCAGCTCCACAGGGGTCCTTGTTTCCTAGTGGGCGCAGCAGCTGTCTCCCAAAGGACTTTTTTACCGCCTCTCGCTCTACAGTTGTGGCTCTTGACCTCAAAAGGCTTAACTTTATTATTATTTTGGTGTCAACTCTGACAATATTTTTTTGTTAAATAAAACGTTTTGGTGTGTCACATACTTTTGGGACCAGTGCGAACGTTGGCAGCTGTGCTGAATCACCACCCATCCCTTTACAAGATGATGCCCATCACCCAAGGCTAGAGCATGTGCTTTGCATGGAAGCCAAGGATGGGGAACTTGCTGACTTTCTTGTGTTGTTGGACACCCAGCTCCCACCATCCTTGATCATTGGTCTTGCTGGCTGGGGCTGATGGGAGATGGAGTCCAACAACATCTGGAGGGCCACAGGTTCCCTCATTTCCAATGGAGGCAGCCTTAGCTTCAGTCACTGGCATCCCTAGTTAAAGGAGGTTATACAGCAGGGCTGGGAATGATATCTCGAGAGAGGTCTCTGTGCAAGACTTCACAAGGCTAGGGAAGGCACAAAGGCCTGTGGCAGCACACGCGTTTTGGTGTGCAGGTTTGGCCTCCAGCATCTCCAGTTAATGGCTCCCACCTGGCTAGCCCAAAGCCAACCCAATGCTCCCCATATGTTTTGAACCACAACTCCCATTAGCCCCAGCCACATGGGAGTTGTCCAAAACATTTGGTGAAGTTGGGCTAGGTAGCTTATAGGGCTGGTGTTTGAATGCCAAGATTCATTGAATGCAAAATATGAGCTGTTGGCTTCTTCAATATCTCTGCTTTCAGAGTGAGTTTCTAGCCCATATTGAGCACAAATATATACTTAAAATCTGAGAAACCAGATGAGGAATGTCAGTGTGTAGGAATTTACCTCCTTGCCCCACACCCTTCCAATAAGTAGCACAGCAGAATAAAGTTATGTGCTGCAATCATCATAAATCAAAAAATGGAATCATCCAAAGTAAGTGGCTACTATGCTTAAATCTGTTACTCAGTCAAAAGCCCAAATAGTTGGGGAACACTCCTTTAAAAAAAAATGTCAATACAGGGGTGACTTTAAAAGGCATTTCCCCATCTCTTGCAGGAACAATGCTGTTTTCAAGATGGGGTCTGCATCATGTGAAACAAAGTATGCTTCACTCCCACCCCTGCCGCGCCACGAAAGACTGTTCATGTATGTAGACTTGGTTGATTAAAATTCATGTTAATCTGCTAAAACCAGACTCCCCCAAATAAGCAAAATCTTGCAAATGCGCATAGACAGGGTGAAGAATTCAGCTTTTGTTTGCCATTGCAAAAGGTGTGTTAAATAGTGTAGAGTGCAGATAAACATGGATCAGATTTCAATACTGAAGGCCCTCAGAAATCAGTAAGATGTTTACACGGAAAACCTTTATTCATAATTTTGGAATCTTACACCCCTGCCCGATGAGGCGCTTTCTTCCTAGTGTCCTTCAGTCTGATCACTTCTCCCTCTTGTACGTTTACCTGCAGAAAGAGCTTCGAAGTCTCTCTGACATGCCAGAGGGGTTCTTTATTTCACATGGCCCAGGGGCTCACTTTCCCCTGCAGGCAAGAGGGGAGTGGAGCAGAATTGAGAGTGCTGTCCACTTGAGGGTGTTGATGAGAGCCAGTAGCAAGAGGCTTCAGACTTCACAGAGCGAACTCCAAGCTGCAGATCTCTGGGCAGGGCGTCTTTCCATCAGCCCCAAACCCTCCGATGAGGTAAAGCTTGTCATTGCAGAGGCAGGTGCAGTGGCCAACTCTCTTCTGGCCCCGGTTGGAGCAAGAGAAGTGAAACCAGTTGGCTGGCGAAGACCCTGAGAGAAGAGACAAGCTCTGTGAGGTTCTTGGGAGAGGCTTCCTATCCCATCAACTCTAGCTGCTGGTTGGGTGCAAAAGAGGCTCATACCTGAACCTTCTGTGTGTAGAGAGATGGGATAGGCCAAGTTGTTTTGGTTAACAGTTGCATCAGTTGCCCCTACATTTTATCTGAGGAGTACTTGTTCCTCATTGTAGCTTGCTAGGCATACAATTCTCTATTCAACAACCCTTGGGCAAGTGAAGAATTGCCGTGGGGGGTGGGAGATGCTACATAGCTGGAGAATTTACATGCATGGTTCTAATAAGCGCCCCTAAGATTTGTCCCAGCTTCTGGCCAGAGAGATTCTTAGCACAAAGATGTCACTTACTTGTATCATGGATGTAAAGATCATTGCAAATGGTATCCCTGCCGGTCGATAAAGTCTCCCCACCAAAGATGACAGCAAAAGGCCCCACCACGGTGCAAGATTGGTGCCTCAGGCCTTTGGGACCCTGCCGGGATCCCTTTTCAGTGCTGACCAAGCGAGAGAGATTCTCTGTCAGCCCAGGTGCATGGACGGAATCAACCTGAGGGAGGGAAAGGGTGTGGCAGACTTTGAAAAGTACAGAGAGGTGGAGGCTGTATAGGTTTAAGTGCAGCTAAATTCTTTTATTAGAATGTTGTGGATTAAAAATGCTTAATTTTATTGAGAGAATATGGATTGTTAAGTGGAGGGACTGGATTCCAGTGGGGCAGGACAGTTGAATGGACGATGTTGAGGACAACAGGACAGGCTGAGAATGCCAAGAGCAGTAGGAGCTCAAGGGTAAAGCATGGGGAGAAGAGGGTCTGATGCAAAGGGGAGGAAGGTGGCACTCCAAGAGGCTCAATTTCACATCCTGATCTGAACCCAAAAGAGCAGTTTCCACAGTACTAGCCATTTGGACCCTACGATTGGCAGGGGATACCTTGGTGGTGGTGCCTGGCAATCCCTGAGATCACTGGGTGGAAGTATGTTTTTAACTGCAACTGCTTTTAGGATTGTTTGTTTTAATACAGTGGAACCTTGGTTCTCGAACGGCTCAGTTGACGAACAAATTGGCTCAGGAATGCCGAAAACCCGAAAGTAAATGTTCCAGTTTGCGACCATTTTTCGGAAGCTGAACATCCGACACGGCTTCCGCTTGAGTGCAGGAAGCTACTGCAGCCAATCGGAAGCCATGCCTTGGTTTTCGAATGTTTCAGAAGTCAAACGGACTTCCGGAATGGATTACGTTCGAGAACCAAGGTACCACTCGCCCTGGCCACCTTCAGGAGGAAGGGAGGGATGCAAATAATGAAATAAAATTGCACTGGTTTGGGGATTTGCAAGGGTGAACACCAGAAGTTTGCTTATACTGAGACAATTCATCTTGTTCACCATTGTCAACACTGACTGGCAGAGGCTCTACAGGAGTTTTATCCCAGCCTTGCCTGGCGATGAATGTGGAACCTTCTTCAAGTAAAGTAGGTGCTCTACCACTGAGTTACCGCCCACCTCCACATACACACGTGAGGGGATCTTGGCTTTCCTATTTCTGCAAGGCCACATCGTGCACCCACCCCACTCACACTCACATGGATTTTGCTTTTCCCCCAGTGTCCAGCTATGTCGAAGTCAGCAGAGTCCCGTCCTCCAAAGACCACCAGATTGTAGCCACTGCTCTTCCCGCTTGGGGTGGTTTCGCGCAGCAGCATGGCAGAATGGCCGGCCCGGGAGGCCGTGCGCGATTCCTCTTCTTTGTACCTGGCAATAGGAGGAGAGAGGCAAAGGATGCTCTTTTAAAAATAATTTTTAAAAAAGTTATTAAAAGTTTTCTACATAAAATACAATGAAAATCAAACTAATCTAGAAAAGCAAAATAGAGAAAAACAAAAAGAAAGAAAGAAAGAATGAACAAAAGGAAATTAGAATGCCCTCTATCAAGAACTCAAGGTGTGTACATGGTTCTCTCATTTAAACCCCACAACAAGCCTGTATGTTAGGCTTACAGGCAGTGGGTGAGCTCAATGTCACCTAGTGAGCTTCATGGCTGAGTGGGGACCTGAACTTTGGTCTCCCAGGACCAAGACTAACCACTATGCAACATTGGCTTTCCTATACCAGTGGTTGGACTCGCAACTCCCAGCAGCCATTGTGGCCAATGGTCAAAGATGGTGGGAGCTGGAGTCCAAGAACATCTGGAGGATCCCCTTTGCTTGCTAGATCTAACAGATGTTTACTTAAGTCTGGCCTATACCATCTAAGCTTGTAGGTGCAGCCACATAAAATAAGAAGAGCTTGCTGAATCAGGCCAGTGACCCATCTAGTCCAGCATCCTGATCTCACAGTGGCCAACCAAATGCCTGTAGGAAACCTGCAAGCAGGATCTGAGCACAAGAACCCTCTTCCCTCTGGAATCCAGAAGCATTGGTGCCTCTGACTTAGGAGCCAACACAGCTAGTAGCCATTGCTAGCCTTCTCCATTTGTCCAACCTTCTTTTAAAGCCATTCTGTGTTCGGCAGTTTTAACTATGCGCTGTGCGAAGAAGTACTTTCCTTCATCTGCTCTGACCCTTCCAACATTCAGCTTCTCTAGATGCCCATGTGTTCCAGTGTTATGAGAGAAGGTGAAAAACCTTTGTAGGACTGAAGTCCTTGCAAGCAGCTCGGTATTCTGGGCAAGGTCTTACCAGTAGGTCTTGCTGGCAGGGTTGAGATGCAACGTGAAGATGCTGGCATAGCGCCGCTGAGTTCGTAGCCCGCCCTCGCGGCCCACCACCCGTGCCTCATGGTCCGTGACCTTAGTGCAAGTGTGGCTGCTGAGCCCCACGGGGGCCTGGTTGGAGGGCCCCGCAGCCCACCGTTCCCACTGCCCCCGTTCGGCATCAAAGCAGCACACGTCAGAGACCCGGCGGGAGCCGTCCCAGCCTCCCACCACGCACAGGAAGCGGTCAGACAGGACCACTGCTTCGTGGTGGCTCCGGCGGTGCTCGCATTCGGGAGCCATCCTTTTGACCGTCTGGAGTGTGGGGTCGAAGGCTACCACATCCCCAAGGGGCGGCTCCTGGGTCTCCTGTGACTTCAGGCCCCCGAAGATGAGGAGTCTGCCCTGCACCACATTGCACGAGTGGAATGCACGGCCGAGGAGGTCACTGCACACCACTGGCTTCCACTCCCAGCTGCGGCCGGTGGCTGCCATACCACATTTGACCTGCAGGGGGCAAAGCAAGAAGGGTCAAGGGACAAGGTGGTGGACAATCCAAAGAGGGATTTAGATTAGATTAGATTAGATTAGATAAATTTATTGTCATTGTCCGTATATACACAGTATACACAACAACGAAAATCAAACACCCAAGACCGGATTCACATACACATTTGCATGTATCTCCAACACTCTCATCCTATTCAGACATAATCTATTAAAACATACATAATCCAGAATATAACACAACCTATTAGAAGCATAGCATAACCTAAAACCTATCTCATTCCTTACTACTCACTGCTTGCTATTTCTTACAACTGGCCCTGAGATCATTGTTTAGTGCAATCAGAGCTCTTGGATAGAAACTATTCAGAAGGCGTGTGGTTCGTGTTTTCATTGTCCTATATCTTCTGCCCGAAGGAATTTACCGGTATTTATTCATCTTAATGAAATGCAAATAGCCATGTTGGAACAAACCTAAAATAATACAAGTAAACAATTTTTTCTTGCAGGAAAGAGGAGAGATGTGGAGATTACCAACAATAAAAAATAGAGACAGGTCTTATTGTTAGATGCCCAATGAAACAATACTCCTTCATAAACTGGCTCTCATATCACCTCTGTCCCCTCTGTGCCAGGCTAAACTTACCCAACTCCCTCAACTTCCCAAGTCTCCCAACTTCCCTGGGAAGGGGGATTGATTGTTAAAACCACTCTGTAGCTCTAAGAGGGGGAAGAGGGGCTTCCTAACAGCTCTCAGCACCCTTAACAAACTACAGGTCCCAGAATCCTTCAGTGTATGCTATGACTGTTTAAAGAAGTATCATAGTGTTTTAAATGCATGGCCGAACTGACTCCAGGAATGTGCTACAATACACCAGATCACTTCACTTAAACAATGAACTGAACTGAAAATCTACCCTTACAATACACAAACAAGCATATGCATCCTCACTCCTGACACTCTCTTTCTACCCCTCCAAAAACTAAAATAAGAATAAACTTTTTTTTTTACTTGGGTTTAAAAAGCCCCTGCACCACTGAGCCTAAACTGAAAATCAATGTCCCTTTCCCTGGCTGCCCCCACCAAGCTCCGGTCATTTTACCAAGGCATGCCCAAAGGCAAGAGCAGGAACAAGCATGTTATACCAGGAACAGGTTAAGAAAGGGTGCCCTTCCTCTGGTAAATAGGAAGGGTGGAAGCATTTGTGCAAGGAGTTTGGTGCAATTAATTTTGTTTTGTTGCTTTTTTCAAAAAAACAACAACAACAACAAAAAACGTATCCTAGCCTACTCCAAAATAACGTTCCTCCTCTTCATATGGTAGTTGTCAGATCACAAACTCCAAGGCTTGTCCCCTCCCCGACACCACCCCCCCCCCCGGCCGGCAAAAAGAAAAAGCTTATTGTGCACATGCTCACAAACACCCTGAGCACACTGCCAGGGTGTGTTTTCCAGTTGTGCTGGATAAATGTCCCTCCCCATTCCCCCCAAAAAACCTCTCAAACCAGATTTGTGTGTGCATGCAGGAATGGCTGTGTCATCAATCTCAGAAACAGTCATTTGGGCCTACCTTAAAAGAAGAAGCCTCTGCAGAGAAGAAAGCCTGGTTGCCTAGCAATGGGCAGCCCCTAGCAACCTCATCATGTGTCTTGGCAACCGATTCTGTGGCTTACAGGAAAAGGCAGGCCCTGCCAGAAAGCATTTGCTGAGTGTGGTAAAGTTAGCAGGAGCATTAATAATCCGGGTGTGTGTGTTTGTTTTACGGCCAGCATAGGGGCGTCACGAGGAATCTGGAAAGAATTGGGATTTGCCGAGGAACAATAACCATCGATGGCAAAAATGATGAGCTGGGGGTGACAGGGGGGAATTGGAGGTAGTGGTATCATAGAGCTTTCTTCATTTGTTTTCAAAAAAGTTGGAACCACGAGCTGTAGTTGTGCCCACTAGACCTGCCAGACCTCTGGGATTGACATGAAGTATCCAGATTTGCCTGACCCCCTCCAGGTGGCAGGGGTAGGGCTTGAATCTCCAGGTGGACGAGAGTGCCTTAAAAAAACAAAACACAAAAGCAAAATTAAGAATACTGTAAGTATTCTTCAGCCTGCAAATTATTGCATAGAGTCTTGGGGGTGGGGTCTGCCCTTCTCTGCACCACTTTCCCCTCTCCCAATTAACCTCCACCTCTGAAAATTATTGCATAGACTCTGAGAGGTTGAGGGTTTGCCCTTCTCTGCACCCACCTCCCCTCTCCCAATTCACCTCCATCTCCAGGGAGGTGGTAGGGAGCACAGAAGAAGACTCACCAGGGGCCATCCCTAGATCTCAGGTTTGCTCCAGGTTTGCTCCTGACCTGGCAACCAGATCTGGGATGCTCCTGACCTGGCAACCTTCAAGTTTACATTCCTGTTTTCTGTACACACTCACTGCATTCCTAGTGTGAGATTTTTAACCCATGTTCACACAATGCTGTCTAAAATGCGCATGTATCCTGTACAGAGCTGGAATAAGCCCTTTAGAGGACCTAAGCACTGAAAAGTTTATGGTCCCTCCTCCACCATATGTAATTTAAAATAAAAACGATGTTGTTGTTGTTTAGTCGTTTAGTCGTGTCCGACTCTTCGTGACCCCATGGACCAGAGAACGCCAGGCACTCCTGTCCTCCACTGCCCCCCGCAGCTTGGTCAGACTCATGCTGGTAACCTCGAAAACACTATCCAACCATCTCGTCCTCTGTCGCCCCCTTCTCCTTGTGCCCTCCATCTTTCCCATAAATAAAAACGATACTAACCTGTAAAATATAATTTTATTTTTCAAAACTTACATGTCTGCTGAAATGTACATACATGGGATCTGATTCCCTCATATTATTTTGATCAACATTTGTAGGATGCCCCTATGGTTTAGGTGGGGATAAGTAATAAGAGAACAGAAAAATGGGGGAATAGTGTGGGGTGGAGTGTAAGGAAAACTAACAAAGCTGTGTTTCTCCCCATAATGACTGTTTTGATGCTTTAAAAAAATCTATGTCAAATTCTTTCAAAAAAATATCTCATTTCTCTGTGTGTGTGTCTGTGTGTGTGTCCCTGCTTTGCTGGTGCCCTAAATACATGCTTAGTCTGCCTATTGGACAATCCAGCACTGATCCTATAAAGGTAAAGGGACCCCTGACCATTAGGTCCAGTCGTGACTCTGGGGTTGCGGCGCTCATCTCACTTTATTGGCCGAGGGAGCCAGCATACAGCTTCCGGGTCATGTGGCCAGCATGACTAAGCCGCTTCTGGCGAACCAGAGCAGCACACGGAAACGCCGTTTACCTTCCCGCCGGAGCGGTATCTATTTATCTACTTTGACGTGCTTTCGAACTGCTAGGTTGGCAGGAGCAGGGACCGAGCAACGGGAGCTCACCCCGTCGCGGGATTCGGACCCTGTGTTTTAAATGGGTCCTTGACAAAATTCTCCCTGAAATTTATTTATTTGTTATCAAAGAGGGTTGCTATTCCCATGCAATCCAGAGCCACTCTTTTTCTCTGCCTTCAACAGATACATGGCAGGCAGAAATTCAACAGGTATATTCCCCCCCACCCCCACCCCACATAGAGATGTGGTTATATGGAGAAAACTGTAGAGTTTCTGTTTCCTATGGAAGGGGATCAGAACAGAGCAGCTCCCCACCCTGAAGCACCAGGAAGGAGAATCCAGTGGACTGTTGACAGTACACAGAATGATTGTTTGCAGTCGCTTTGTAAGGTTTTGCTCCGTTCCTCCTGTCCCAGTGACCTCCAGCCTCTCCCCAGCTCTCTGTGGCCTGCTCAGGTCAGAACTGGTTTCAGAGCAGAAAGCGGTCGTGCCATACCTGTTTGCCTGACCACTTTCCCTGTATAATAATAACATCCCCCCCCTCCCAAAAGTAGGAACACTGCCCCGCCAAGCCTGACTAAACCTTGAGAGCAGAAAGAGAGGTCAGGCTGATCTGAGCATCCACATGCGAGGAAGGACTTTCTCACTCCTCGTCTCCAAATAGTTTGGCACATCTCTTCCAAAAGGTAAGGCTTGGCCTTCAGGAATTCAGTGTGGGTGGGAATGGGTGCTGTTCACAGCTTTGGACCGCAATTGCCAATGGTATGTTTCCCATGTATTTCTGACGGGGCTCCTGTGCCATTAACGGGTGCATGACAAGCTGATGAATATTTTTTCAGCCGCTTTATCTCCACAGAAACATTCTGCCTGCCCTGCAGTGTTGTTGTCGTAAAGGCACAGAAGCCCCACTAGAAAAAGAAAGTTGGCAACCATAGCAAAATGTACACTCCAGCTTAGGCGAAGCTCTTCCCCAGCTGTGACCCACCATTTGAAGATGTGTGGGGACAGGGATGGGCTGCAGAGGGGTTGCTGGGTGCTGAAAGACTCGGGTGCAAGCCCATGGCACAACACCACACTTGCTAATTTTATACAGTGGTACCTCGGGTTAAGTACTTAATTTGTTCCAGAGGTCCGTTCTTAACCTCAAACTGTTCTTAACCTGAAGCACCACTTTAGCTAATGGTGCTGCCTGCTTCTGCCGCGCCGCCGGAGCACGATTTCTGTTCTCATCCTGAAGCAAAGTTCTTAACTTGAGGTAATATTTCTGGGTTAGCGGAGTCTGTAACCTGAAGCGTATGTAACCCAAGGTACCACTGTATGTGCTTTCTGTCTGGGCAAATTAAGATGTTGGGTGACTGTGGTCTTACCGGCATTGCACTAAACTGCCCTGTGTGAGCATATTTTATATACAAAAGTTTCTGAAAGCAGCAGGAAATCTGAAGCTCAGTGCAAAAGACCCAGGGCATGGGTCCCACCCCACCCCCAGCTTTGATTCATCCTCCCACCCCATTTTTGATGCAGGTATTGTTGCCGTTGAAAGTCCTACCCTGTGGCCTCATCTCACCTTCCAGAATCATGGAGTTCTCCAAACTTCCGAAGATTGGGGATGCAGAGAAGGAGAGTGAGATGGGATTTGTGCATGGTGTCTCTGGACCAGGTAGGTTCTCTGGCACTTGGAGAAGCTTAATAATACCCTCCAGCAACCAAAGCGGAAAATAGGAGCAAATGAGTTTACTCTGCAATGAATAACCCAATTCTGCCCTTTGTGTAGCAAGGCATGTTAGTAAACCAAACTGAACATAACACTTCCTTCTCCTTTTTTTAAAGTTTGAACAGTCTGTTAATCAACATTTGAAACCTCTGGATTGTGCTAACTACAAAAAAGGATAGGGAACCTGTGGTCCTCTAAGATTTTTTTATTGGACTACCATTCTCAGTATCCCTCTCTCTTGGCTTCTCAAAATGCTAACACTTTCTGCAACTTTTGTGGTTTAAATAACTGGTGGCTTTGAAAGAGGTGGGGCCATAGCTGTCAACTTTCAGCTTTGAAAATAAGGGATCAGCAGCCTCAAAAATAAGGGATCAGCAGCCTCACCTATCCTAAGGACAATCTATGGGATATCTAACAATCCGGGACAGCAGCAGGAAGCAGTGGGAAACGGCGCTGGAATAAGGAAATTTCCCGCAAAAAAAGGGAAGGTTGACAGCTATGGGTGGGGCTGGGATTAGAAGGGAAAGTCTGCTTCTGTCTGCACTGCTAGAGTCAAGATGGCCTGTTCTGCACAAGGTTGCTTTCCCCCTGGGAACGGAGCAGGACCATAGGTTTGCTGGGGGAAATGGAGTGCTCCTGGATCCAACATTGCCATTGGAGGCTCAGGTGACCTCAGTGGTTAGGAATGGTTAGGAGTGTTTAGGGAAGCTTTTAATGTTTGATGCATTACTGTATTTTAATATTTTGTTGGAAGCCGCCCAGAGTGGCTGGAGAAGCACAGCCAGATGGGCAGGGAATAAATACGTTGTTGTTGTTGTTGTTGTTGTTGTTGTTGTTGTTGTTGTTATGCCTCTTTCCAGCTCCTTTTGGAGAATAATGACTTGGTCACTGTTCTCCACGCTCTGTTAGCTTCCAGACTGGTTTACTGCACAGGGCTTACATGGAGAACTGAAACGCTGAGATTTGTTTGTATCATGGTTTGCAAGCCCAGTTATCTGTACATGTGTAGCTGTGGTTTAAATTAAGGCAGATACTGAGGGCCGGCACTAGCTGGAGAAGCAAGGAAGCAACTTGTGATCAAAGTTGGGGTGACTTTCTCTTTCCTTCTCCCCACTGCCAGTGGTGATTGCCTGCAAGATGGCTGGAGCTGCCATGTATGAGCTGGTGCGCGTCGGACACTTTGAGCTGGTGGGCGAAATAATCCGTCTGGAGGGTGATTTGGCTACCATCCAAGTCTATGAGGAGACCTGTATCTTTCTGGAAAGGGTGAAGATGATGCCTCCTCCAGCTTTTTAGGTTCGTCTCCTTTGTCTCCCATCCTCTGCCCTGAGTCTACCTGCTCCCTTTACCTACCTCCCTTCCTCCCTCCACAGTCCCTTTTGGGACTTGCGTTTCCATCTCTCAACCTTTGGGCCTCGCCTTCCTAAGACGCACCTGTCCTGTATTCCTGGTTGCAAGGAACACCTCTGACCTTTTACTTCTGCAAGGCTTTTCGTAGTTCTACGGATTTACAAATTCTGTCGGGGTTGTTCTCCATGCTGCCTTTTAAACTATGACTGGGCCCGTCCCTATGCTGCCCCACCTTTTCCTCCCTTAAATCTGGAGGTTCCCTGTGCTTGGAGAATCCAAACAGGAATGCTACATCAATTTAGGAGGAAGAAAATGTAGGATAGCAGTAGATGGAGGGGAACACCACATGGTTGAGGGAGAATCAAAGGAGGCATGTGGGGTTCACAAACCACCTTCAGCCAAGGTACAGAAGGGCCCATTGCACCAATCATTGGACTCAGCTACATTAGTGTTGTTTTTTTTAAGTGTTTCAAATGCATTATAACACTATGACACCAGATGGCGCTGTAGAGTCCAGTCCTTCTGCAATGTGATTTCTCATTATGACTTTTACACTGTGTTTTCCTGAAACAATTTTTTTTATGTTTCTGGATCCAACCATTGTTTCTTCTTGTTGTTAATCCCTGCCCCCCAGACACAATCACGTGTATGTATTGAAATCACTATATATATATATGAAGTATGGGAGGTGCAGAAATTTGAAAGAGGAGATATAACCGAATAATGTTTAGCACACATAAACAGCCAGCCATTGCTCTAACAGTGTTGTGGGGACTCTGATTACATTTCAAAAAAGTAATGACTCCATTGTGGGGCGGTCACAAGGCACAAGTGAAGACTGTCCTTGGAAGTATTAAGAGCACGAGAAAGGCCTGCTGGATCAGGCCAATGGCCTATCTGGTACAACATCCTGCTCTCACAGTGGCCAACCAGAGGCCCCAATGGGAAACCAGCAAGCAGGCCTGGAACACACAGGTTCTAGTATTATAAGAGAGAAATAAATTTTATTCTCTGCTTGCTTTCTCCACGCCATTCAGAATTTTACAAATTTGCATCATGTCGCCTCTTACCTTTCCAAAAGGCAAAGTTCGTAGCAGTACCTGTGCAAAGGTAGACGACAACATTGGAGTATCTATTTCAGGTCAGCCTGGCTGGGAAGGAACCCCATTGCTCCCCCCCCCCTTCTGCCCTTTCCTTGCTCTCTGTTATCCAAGTCTTTTTCCTGAGTAACTGCTACAGCGGGTGTTTGCGTGGGGGATCCCGTGCTGAGGACTGGGAAGCCGCTCTCGGTGGAGCTTGGCCCAGGCATCATGGGGTCCATCTTTGACGGGATCCAGCGGCCCCTGAAAGACATCACAGAGCTCACCAAGAGCATCTACATCCCCCGGGGCATCAACATCTCGGCTTTGTCCAAGGACCTGAAATGGGAGTTCAGTCCCAGTCCAAACATCCGGGTAAGAGACACGCTATTGGTTTTGGGAAGCAACAAGGCCCTGGGTCGTAGGGATGAGTTATGAAACCAAGGGGGCAGTGGCCCCCCAAAATTTGGGGAACCACTGGGCCTTAAGGTGAGCTTCTTGGCTGAGTGAATATTGGAAGCTGGATCTCTTCTACCCTAATCCAACTTTCTGTCTACTCCATTCTGCTGGCTTGCAATAGGAACATAGGAAGCTGTCTTAAATTGAGTCAGACCATTGGTTCATCTAGCTCAGTCTGTATTTCCTGGCAGTAGCTCTCCAGGCTTTCAGACATGGGGGGTGGGACTCTCCCAGCCCTAATGTGGAAATGCTGGGAACTGAACCCAGGTGCTTTTGTAAATGTTTGTTTTACAGGCTGATGGCCAGAAATTTAATAATGAAAAGTGCAAGATTGTGTGTGTGTGTGTGTGTGTGTTTGTGTGTGTGTGTGTCACTAAGGAAAAAACCTATGCCAACACCAAGGCTGAGGTTCAAAGAAGAACCAGAGAACTAAAAAACACCTGGTGGATAAAAAAAGCTCAAGAGATCCAGCACTTAGCTGACACTCATGATGCACAGAGTTTCTTTAAAGCCACAAAGACCATCTATGGGCCAATAAATCATGGCATATGCCCCCTATGCTCAGCAGACAGTATCACACTTCTAAAAGATAAAAAAGTTATTTCACTGCGCTGGAAAGAACATTACCAACATCTCCTTAACCACAACTCCCCCGTAGCTGCTGAGGTCCTCTCACAAATTCCGCAAAAACAAGTTAGAGATGAGCTTGCAGTATCTCCAAATCTGGGAGAGTTGTGTACAGCTATTAACCAAATGAAAAACAACAAAGCCAGTGGACCTGATGGGATACCTGCCGAAATCTTCAAAGTGGGCGGAATTGAACTTACACAACAACTTCACAAGCTCATTGAAAAAATCTGGGAAAGAGAAGAAATCCCAGCAGACTTTAGGGGTGCCAAAATTATCAGTCTCTTTAAAAAAAGGTGACAGAACTGATTGTGGAAACTATCGAGGCATAGCTGCGGCCGGCAAAATTCTTGCAAGAATCTTAGCAAACCGTCTCGTAACAATATCCGAGGTGACCCTTCCTGAATCCCAAAATGGTTTTCAGCCTTCTAGGGGGATAGTGGACATGATTTTATGGAAGACAATCTTACTCAGCTACGAGTGATCGCCAAAGAAGAAGTGTGTGTGTGTGAATCAATTAAGATTTGCTGCAATCTTCATAATAGTAGACTAACATTTACTGCAGAATCATAGAACTGTAGAGTTGGAATGGACCCAAAGTGTCAACTAATCCAGCCCCCTGCAATACAGGAATCACGTTGTGATTGTATTGTGTTATATGTCCATGCAATGGAATGTAAATTTTATAACGTGTAAATCTTTTTATAACATTTTAGATAGGGGCATTGCATTCATTGGCCAGAATGCTGGAAAGTTAACTCCTTATGAAGGCTTTGGGCAGTGGACACTGCCTGTGTGTTCTCCTTTATATCTTCTCAAATAAAAGGCTAGAAACCCACTTTAAAAAGAAGATGAAGAATCAGACATCCAGAAAAGTGGCTTCAAATCCTTAGTGGGACAGTTCCCCATAGGCATTCCTACGGCAACATGGTTGTTGATTTCAGCAGGTGTTTCTCACACATTTCAAAGCCAGTTTTCACACTCATGAGGACTAGGTTTGCTTTAAATACAAAGACAAATGAAAGCTAAGACTCCCAGGATGCTGAACTGTACAGCCATTTCCCCCTTATGTGACTTCTCTGTGCTTGTGTGAACTCTCACAGAACACATCCAGCCCCTGTCTTGGGTCTGCTTTTATGTTGAGATCCTGTTGTGCTTCTTACCCATTTCTGCTGCTCTCCCTTCTACATTTTTAGGTTGGGAGCCATGTAACTGGCGGCGATATTTACGGAACAGTGCGTGAAAACTCCCTCATCAAGCATATGATCATGGTGCCCCCCAGGTGCCGGGGCACAGTCACCCACGTTGCCCCAGCTGGGCAGTATGATACTTCGGTAGGTAGTGTTGTATGTGTGCTTCTTCTATGCAGATTTATTCGACTAATTGGCTAAAACTTGTGCATTAAATTGACTGGGAGTTCTGTAATGGGTTGACACTGTTACTTTTTAGCCATACAATGCAGACGTTGACATTTTTCTAGCCTTCCCTTTTAATAGTGATGATGTAAAGGTAAAGGACTCCTGGACAGTTAAGTCCAGTCAAAGGCAACTATGAGGTTGGGGCACTCATCTCGCTTTCAGGCCAAGGGAGCTGGTGTTTGTCCATAGACAGCTTTCCAGGTCATGTGGCCAGCATGACTAAACCGCTTCTGGCCCAATGGAACACCATGACGGAAACCAGAGTGCACGGAAACGCTGTTTACCTTCCTGCCGCAGTGGTGCCTATTTATCTACTTGCACTGGTGTGCTTTCGAACAGCTAAGTTGGTAGGAGCTGGGAAGGAGCAACGAGAGCTCACTCTGTTGCAAGGATTTGAACCACAATCCTTCCAAGTGGCAAGCCCAAGAGGCTCAGTGGTTTAGGCCACAGCGCCACCAGTGTCCCATAGTGATGATAATAGCAGCAGCAACAGTATAAAGCATTTATGTAGCCTTTTAGAGCATCCAATGCTCAGGAATCATTCGAACAGCTCTGTAAGGTGGTAGGCCGTTGTCATTCTTATTATTCCCACGTTGTAGAATGGGAGGTGGAAATAGTGAATTTGGGCTGAAATGGGAGATTTTGAACAGCTAGCCTCTGGCAATTGCACCGTGGCCACTCTCACCCCTGTGCCTTTCCCCCTGAAGGATGTGGTGTTGGAACTCGACTTTGAGGGAGTGAAGGAGAAACTCACGATGGTGCAGGTGTGGCCCGTCCGGCAGATCCGTCCCGTGTCGGAGAAGCTCCCGGCCAATCATCCGCTGCTGACTGGCCAGAGGGTCCTGGACGCCCTCTTCCCGTAAGCCAGGGGTGGAGAAAACCTCTTTCAGCCTGAGGGGCCACATGCCAGTAATGGGCAGGGCCAGAGGGAAAGAGGATCCTGATTCTCACTGCAATTAGATCTTCCACCAGATGTCAAACAATTTTGGAGGCTGGGTGGGCTGGGCTGCAGAACCTTTCCCTTCCCCCCCATTATCCTCTCCCCCCACTTCTTCCCATAGGTGTGTCCAAGGTGGCACCACAGCCATCCCAGGTGCCTTTGGCTGTGGCAAGACAGTCATCTCCCAGTCGCTGTCCAAGTATTCCAACAGCGATGTCATCATTTACGTGGGCTGCGGCGAGCGGGGCAATGAGATGTCTGAAGTGCTGAGGGACTTTCCCGAGGTGAGATCAGTGGAATGGGCGGGGCTTTGTGCTGTGGGCGGAGCCATCCTGGTCCTTTGCTCCCAATTCCTTATTCCTTAAGGTAAACATAGCATTATTGTGCACTGCCCCAATCTCTAGCTCTCCCCACCCCACCCCACAAACTCTTCCCTAAACCACCACCACCTGCCCTTCCTCTGCCCTGTAATCACTTTGCTTCCTCTCTCAGCTGACGATGGAAGTGGACGGCAAGACAGAGACGATCATGAAGCGCACCTCGCTCGTCGCCAACACGTCCAACATGCCTGTGGCCGCACGAGAGGCCTCCATTTACACAGGTGAGGCTGCCCTTCTCTCGCCCTGTTTTAGGCAAATGTATAAAAATGGCTCTCTGGCATCTGAATAATCCCACAGTTAATTCCATACGTCAGCCTTCTCCATGAATGCTCCCCAGCTGCAAGGAGTGGCATCAGCCCGGCCACTCTCTGTTGGAGACAGGATGCTGGGCTGGGTGAATCTTTGGTACCCTACAACAGCTTAGGCAAAACTGAAAATGCCATCCCCACCTCCTCCTCCTTCTCCACAGCGGCAAGATCCACACTCTAAGGAATGGGATGCATGCTGCTGCCTCCCACCGCTGCCATGTGGTGGGCAGGCAGTGCACAGAGGTGTGCGGCCCACTCCTCAGAGCCCGGATCTGCCACTGCGGGGGGGCCTATCACCTGTGGCATTTTCTTCACCTCACCTCACAGGCAGGCAGGCCCTGGGCCGAGATCATCTTGTGATCTCAACCTCTTCCCTGCATTTGGGGTAGGGAAGAGATGTTCTCTCACGCTATATTTTTGGAAGATTTATTGTCTTCCCGGCTCTTCTGCTTGAGACACTTGCTCCTCAGAGGGATCTCCTCCCACCCACAATGCCTCTCTCTCTCTTTCTTTCTCTTTTCTGTTTACCCCACCCCATCCAGGGATCACACTCTCAGAGTACTTCCGTGACATGGGCTACCATGTAAGCATGATGGCCGACTCCACTTCCCGCTGGGCAGAGGCACTCCGTGAGATCTCTGGGCGTTTGGCTGAAATGCCTGCAGGTAACCCTCTTTTTGTTTTTCGAGACTTCCCTCATTTCCCAAGTCTAGGGGATTTATATAGGGTGAGCATGGGACAAGCGATCCTGCCCCCCCTGACTCTTGTTTATTTATTTGAATTTATGTAGAATTTATGTACCTCACTCTTCAGCCAAAAAGTCTCCACGATCAGCTTATAGACAGTCAGTTTAAAGACTGTCCCTGCCCACAGGCTTGCAGTCTTAATAAAAACATGACACACAAGGGACAGGGAGACACCAAAAACATTACAATGAAGGGTGCCTTCCTGCCTGATGTCCGTGGGCAGGGAGTTCCAAAGTGTGTAAGTGCTTCCATACACACACACACACACACAAATGCAGAACAAGTATTAAGTGGTAGCTGGAACAGTGCCAGTTCAGTATAGAATTCTGGAATTGGAAGGGACCCCAAAGGCCATCTAGTCCAACCCCCTGCAAAGCAGGAATCACAACCGCATTATATGTCTTTAGTCGCCAGGTGAAAATGTTCCTCTTCAACCAGGCCTTGGGCTGATTAATATTCTACGGCATTCTTAAATGTGTTTGTGGCTGTGGGGGTTATTGTTTCGTTTTAGCTATTTATTTTGTGATTTTATCTGGTATCTTTATCTTGTGAACTGTCCTGAGACCTTTGGATGAAGGGTGGTATATACATTTTACTACTACTACAGAATTCCTAACAGCCATCTAGCCTCTGTTTAAAAACCTCCAGTGAAGGAGAGCATCACTTTCTGAGGGAGTCCATTCCACTGTCCAACAGCTCTTGCTGTCAGAAAGTTCTTCCTAATGTTTAGTTGGAATCTCCTTTATTGTAAATTGATTCCACTGATTTGGGTCCTACCCTCTGGAGCAGCAGAAAAAAAGCTTGCTCTGTCTTCCTTGAAAAAGCCCTACAGGTATTTGAAGATGGCTAGTCTATCACTTGAAAGGGCCACAGAGCCTAGGGGCTTGCCGATCAAAAGGTCGGCGGTTCAAATCCCTGTGACGGGGTGAGCTCCCGTTGTTCGGTCCCAGCTCCTGCCAACCTAGCAGCTCGAAAGCACGTCAAAGTGCAAGTAGATAAATAGGTATTGCTCCAGCGGGAAGGTAAATGGCGTTTCCGTGCACTGCTCTGGTTCGCCAGAAGCGGCTTAGTCATGCTGGCCACATGACCCAGAAGCTGTACGCCGGCTCCTTCGGCCAGTAAAGCGAGATGAGCACTGCAACCCCAGAATCATTCGCGACTGGACCTAGCAGTCAGGGGTACCTTTACCTTTACCTTTTAGCCTATCACCTCCCAGGCTAAACACCCCAACTCCTTCAACCATTGCCCATAAGGCTTGGTTTCCAGGCCCTTGATCATCTTGATCTGCCTCCTTTGCACCCTGACATCAGGCAGTCACCTTCAACGTAATCTTTTCAGCTCCTCCCTGTCCCTTATCCTTTGTGCGCCATTTTTTTCTTAGATTGTAAACCTGGACACCATTATTATTATTATTATTAGTAGTAGTAGTAGTGGTAGTAGTAGTATACTGTCTGTCATCTGGAGATCACAGGGTGGTTCACAACATAAAAATACAAAATGAGATGGCCACCACTTTGGACAGCTTTGAAAGGGAATTAGGCAAAATCCACGGAGGATAACCATGGTTACTGGCGATCCTGGCTCTGTGCTATCTGAATCCAGGCTGCTGTGGAACAAGAGCAAAAGAGTGCTGTTGTGCTCAGCTCCTGCTCGTAGGCATCCCATGGGAGGCACTGTGAGAACTGGTGATGGGCTGCTGACCTTGTAGGACTCTTCTTACGTTTACATTCTTAAATTCCAGACAGCGGGTACCCGGCCTACTTGGGTGCCCGCCTGGCTTCCTTCTATGAACGGGCTGGGCGTGTGAAGTGCTTGGGGAGTCCAGAGCGGGAAGGGAGCGTCAGCATTGTTGGAGCGTAAGTTTCACCACCTCGGTGCCTTACCAAGGGTGTGGTTGGAGAGAAGTGAAGCAGGGGACTCCTAAACCCGGTTAAAGATCTGTGAGTGGATAAACTGATTGCCTTTCAAGCAATTAATTGATATCATTTACTTATTTCAACACCTCTCTAAAGGTGCTTGACGTCGGTGACAGACAAGTTTCTATTGAGTAAGAGAACTCTGGGTGGTTGTTTTTTAAAGATAGCACCCATTATCTAAAATCCAAAACAAGGAAAAGAGATAAGCCATCTTCCTTCCTTGCACTGAATTTTGCGTCACGTAATTTCTGGTCTTTATAAAGCTCTAGGTGTGTGGATGGTGTTATATTAAAAATAATATCAACGTTCTTCACTGTTTGCAGTAAATTTTATTTTGTGAGTTTAGCACAGCCCCGTGTCAGCCTGGTGGCCTCTGATATTTTGGGCTAAAGTGTCCATCAGCCCCAATCGTCAAATCCATTCATTTTGATGGCTTTCTCCACCCTAGTGCCCTTCAGAAGTTTGGGACTACATCTCCCACTAGCCCTCAGCCAACATGGCCCTTTTGGACTCCAACACCCATCAGCCCCAGCCAACACAGCCATTTTGCACTCCACCTCCCATCAGCTCTAAGCTAGCATGGCCATATTGGACCACAACTCCCATCAGCCCTAGGGGCAGTATTAGAGCAGATGCTCAGTGTTCCTAAGATCCCAGGTTCAGTGTCCAGTCCTGCTTTCTTGTTTTAAAAAGACCTCTCTGTGGACTCAGACCGAATTTTACACACGTCTCCTTTTTCAGACTTGCAAGAGGCCTTCATTTTTATTACGTAGGTATCTGTTGGTTTCACACCTGGCGTGTGCTTGGCCACAGCTTGCCAGCTTCCAGTGGGATCAGATCCTCAACTGAGTTCTTGCTGGGAGTTTCATCTCACCTTTCCCATTGACTCCTAGGGTCTCCCCTCCTGGCGGTGACTTCTCTGACCCAGTTACCTCAGCAACGCTGGGGATTGTCCAGGTGAGTCTCCCTCCTAGAGTGTTGCCAGCTACTTGATGCTACCTGGCATGGTCCTGCTAACTCCTCACCTCCCTTCTGGTCCTAATAATTCCAGGTCTTCTGGGGGCTGGACAAGAAACTAGCTCAGCGAAAGCACTTCCCATCAGTGAACTGGCTGATCAGTTACAGCAAATACATGCGGGCATTAGATGAACACTATGAGAGGCACTACCCGGAGTTCGTCTCCCTGCGTACTAAGGCCAAGGAGATCCTGCAAGAGGAGGAAGATCTGGCAGAGATTGTCCAGCTGGTTGGAAAGGTGAGGAGGAGAACAGAAGGGTGTCTGCAGAGGGAGGAGAGAAAAATCATTACTCATCAATTCGTTTCTGTTCCTTTAAAAATCTTCATTTGCCTCATTATCGCTTCAGTGGGATGGTATTTGTGCCATCACAAATTTTTCACCATTCCAGTTTGTTGAGACCAGGGGCCTTGCATTGCCTGTAACTCTGGCACTGTAGCTCTGTGCCTTGAAAGGATTAGAGGAACCTGATTTTGCAGTTCATTTTGAAAAGTCACAGTGATGCGAGTGCAAGCGGTATTTCAAAATCTATTTAAAAAATTCCTTCCAGTAGCACCTTAAAGACCAACTAAGTTAGTACTTGGTATGAGCTTTCGTGTGCATGCACACTTCTTCAGATACTTGAAGAATACCTGAAGAATACCTGAAGATACCTGAAGAAGTGAAGGTACCTGAAGAAGATACCTTCAGATACCTGAAGAAGTGTGCATGCACACGAAAGCTCATACCAAGTACTAACTTAGTTGGTCTTTAAGGTGCTACTGGAAGGAATTTTTTTATTTTGCTTTGACTATGGCAGACCAACACGGCTACCTATCTGTAACTCAAAATCTATTGTTACGGTAACTCAAATCCTGGGGCATTGGAACTCTGCAATTGGCCATATTCAAGTCACCCAGACTGCTAAAATAGACATCTTACAGGGTTGTTGTAAGTATTCCTGATATAAAATATGTGAAGTGGTCAAAACACCCCAAAATGGCTACAAAGCCCTGGAATCTGTTTCCAATCGCAGCAGGGCTTAAGCCTAGATCACTGACTGTGCACAGTGTGCCTTGCATTGCCGCACTTCCCTGTTGGGGAGAAATGAAGCTGGGTGGGGAATCTGGGATTATGCAAAGAATGCCTGGAAGAAAAGGTGTAATTTCCAGGCAGGTTTGAACCTCAGCACCTCTTCTTTTAAGCACCGAGTGTTTTGCTTGAGAGAGATGGCAGGCAGGGCTATTGAAGGTGCCTACATCCTGATTCTTCTCTTTCCCCAACCTTGCTCTTTTCCTGCTGCTGCTCCCCATTTATAACTATTGCTTTTGTCCAGGCATCTCTTGCTGAAGCGGACAAGATCACCCTGGAGGTGGCCAAACTGATCAAGGATGACTTCCTGCAGCAAAACGGCTACTCTTCCTATGACAGGTAACCCCACACCAGTTGACTCAATATTTGGACCTCTCTCTTTCACACAGCACTTTTGCCCAAGTTCTACTCTCCTCGTTTAGCTCTGCCAAGGTGTTGCTTTTCTGTAATTAGCTGAAAACAGAATTATTAAAGTGGAGTTCCAGCACAACACTTCAATGCAGCACTATATTGTTCAGCAGGGATGAGGAGCCTGTGGCCCTCCAGATCATAGAACTGTAGAGCTGGAAGGGATTTCCAAGGGTCATCTAGTCCAACATCCTGCAATGCAGGAATCACAGCTAAAGAATCCCCGACAGAGGGCCATTCAGGAAAGGAGAGCATCACTTTCCAAGGGAGTCCGTTCCACTGTCAAACAGCTCTTACGATCAGGAGGTTCTTCCTAATGTTTAGTCGTAATTTCCTTTCTCATCATTTGAATCCATTGTTTTGGGTCTCCAGAGCAGGAGAAAACAAGCTTGCTTCATCTTCCATGTGACAGCCCTTCAGATATTTGAAGATGGCTATCATATTGCCGCTTGGGACGCAGGTGGCGCTGTGGGTTAAAGCCTCAGTGCCTAGGACTTGCCGATCGAAAGGTCGGCGGTTCGAATCCCTGCGGCGGGGTGCGCTCCCGCTGCTCGGTCCCAGCGCCTGCCAACCTAGCAGTTCGAAAGCACCTCCGGGTGCAAGTAGATAAATAGGGACCGCTTACCAGCGGGAAGGTAAACGGCGTTTCCGTGTGCGGCTCTGGCTTGCCAGAGCAGCGATGTCACGCTGGCCACGTGACCCGGAAGTGTCTCCGGACAGCGCTGGCCCCTGGCCTCTTAAGTGAGATGGGCGCACAACCCCAGAGTCTGTCAAGACTGGCCCATACGGGCAGGGGTACCTTTACCTTTACCTTTATCATATTGCCTCTCAATTTTCTTTATTTTATTTTATTTTATTTTATTTTATTTTATTTTATTTTATTTTATTTTATTTTATTTTATTTATTTATTTTATTTTATTTATATACCGCCCTATACCCGGAGGTCTCAGAGCAGTTCACAGAAAAGATCACAATATATAAAATCAAAATAAGAACAATAATCCAATAGCCCCACCCCCCAAAAAACCCCACATATTAAAAGGGCAGAGGATGTCAATCAGATCAACCAAAGGCCTGGTTTAAAAAGGAACGTTTTTGCCAGGTGCCTAAAGGTGTATAATGAAGGTACTAGGCAAACTTCCCTGGGGAGAGCGTTCCACGGATGGGGAGCCACTGCAGAGAAGGCCCTTTCTCGTGTTGCCACCCTCCAGACCTCTCAAGGAGGAGGCACACAAAGGAGGGCCTCAGAAGGTGATCTCAGAGTCCAGGTAGGTTCATATGGAAAGAGGCAGTCCTTGAGGTGTTCTCCACACTAAGATGTTGTTGGACTCCCATCAGCCGCAGCCATCATGCCCCTAAAGGTAAGGGGTGATCAGAGTTGCTACCCCACAACACCCAAAGGGCAAAAGGTTCCCTAGCCCTTTTGCACAGCAACTCCTTTCCAAGATTCTTCAGTGATGTATCGACACGGAAGGGAGTCTGATCAGCACAAAGCATTTCCAATGTTAATTACAAGTTTCCTGTCTGTGGGCCCTACCCATACTATTTCCTTGATTATTCATCCTTTCCACTTTTCTGTAGCAAAACAAATGTACCTTTTCTTATTTGACAGGCATAATGGTATGCAGGTGATAGGTCTGGGGAGGAACTCCCTAAATATTGACATCAGGCAGGTGCTTTTTGACATCTGCTAAAACATTTTTGTTTAGACAAGCCTATCCAGAAAGTTGAAGTTGATGTGAGTTTTAGTCTATTGTTTTAATTTTTCAAAAGTCTTAAATTATTGCCAATTTTGCATATTGATAACTTTGTCCTTCTATCTTTTTTGTAAACCACTTTGAGAGTTGTTGTTTTTCACAGTCAAGCGATGTACAAATTTTATGAAACAAATAACTAAGGAGGGTGCCTTCCACAAACAGCACTCCAGTAAAAAAAAATTCAAGACGTTCCACAGCACCTGCACTCAGATTTATTCGCTCACCACTGAGCGTGTATTAAAGTACTTCAAAGTGTCTCTCAATTCCAGGTTCTGCCCTTTCTACAAGACAGTAGGAATGCTCCAGAACATGATTGGCTTCTATGAGTTGGCCCGCCATGCAGTAGAGTCCACTGCTCAGTCCGAGCACAAAATCACCTGGGCTGTCATCCGCGAGAACCTTGGGGAGATCATGTACAAGCTGAGCTCCATGAAGTTCAAGGTGAGGCTGGGCCATCTACCTTCAGTTTAACTAGCTGATTGCAGCTTCCCTTTTATTTCTACCTGCCTCCATCCTAGCAGAGGCAGTTTTAGGGTGGTGCAACCTGTGCAGTCATACTGGGTGCTGTGCTGCAGGGGGCACCAAAACAGGGCTTTAGAACGGGGTGTGAGAGGTGGGGGGGAGGAGAGATTTTAGTGTCACATAGGACACTGTTGAAATTTGAGAGCCCACCCAGAGATGGAAATAAGAAAAAGTCCCTACCAGAGAGGAATGGCAAACCAAGCTGTTGGACTGTGCCGAAATGGTAGAGCTGACTGGAAGACTCAGGAACCTAGAGAACAAAAACTTTATAAAAGAACAGGGGGGAATTATAAGTTATTTAGGAGACCACTGTAAGCAGATGGAAACTTTGACAGGATTTTGATTCAATTTGTACCATGGACAATATGGATTTATATAATATTTAGAGTATGGAAGAATATGCAGTTGTAAATGTTTAAAACAGGAGCCCATGGAGTGGGTGGGGAGAAGTCACAAGAGTCAGAGTAATCTCTGTATATGGATATATATTTGGATCTTTACAACTTTGTATTTGTAAAATCAAATAAAAATAATTTCTTTAAAAAAAGAAAAAGAAATTTGAGAACCCAAAGTCTGCCACTGGTCCTAGTAGCTCTTTTCTTTTCTCTTCTCTTCTCTTCTCTTCTCTTCTCTTCTCTTCTCTTCTCTTCTCTTCTCTTCTCTTCTCTTCTCCTTCAATGTGTCTTCAGCCTGCCATTCATAAATCATGATTTGTCTCTTTATCCAGGATCCAGGGAAGGACGGAGAGGCAAATATCAAAGCTTATTACGCCCAGCTTAGCGAGGAAATGCAGAATGCCTTCCGCAACTTGGAAGACTAAAAAGGAGGACTTGGAGTACTCAAAATTTTGAGTGATTTGCAGCAGGACTTTTCACATTTCAGGGTGGTGGCGATGTAACAGCTCCAATTAAGAACTCTTGGCTAAGAGCTCATATTTTCATGTCAAATAGGGGGCTGGGGGCTGACACCATCACAGTTTGTAACCAGCCATGTGTGGCTGTTTGGTAGCAGTTGTAATATTGGAAGCAAAGGAGTCAGGTGCAAACCTTTGGATTTGTTTGTAAGTTTTTAATTTGCATAGCTTGAATAAATTTGAGGATGTGGTTTATCCATCTATACTTCTGCGTAACTCATTATATGAAAACGTTAACAAAAAAAACCTTATCGATGGCGTGGTCAGATGAGGTGGGATATGACTGGTTAAACTGTGTGCTCTGCTCAATTCCTAAATCAATCCTACTGTCAGAGCTTTGCAGACCCTGAATCCTATTGAGGAATGCTTAATTGAGAACAAGGAATGTTAGCACTCCCAAAATGACAAAAATCAGGTGAGCTATCAGAAGAGAGAGCAAGAATAAGTACTTAAACAGCAGCTTGTCCTTTTACAATTCCCAGGGAGGGATGGGTGGGGCAAGACATTTGGAATAGCTTTCCCCCCACCCGGCCCCAATGTCTCTCCCCATAACAATACCTGCCACCAGCATTTTGTAGTGCACCCTGCATGAAAGTAAATGTGCCACAAGTGGATGGCTTAGAAATCTAGCAGCTGGTCCCCTTGTTTCTTGCCATTTGGGCCCCTTTCCCTTCTTCTTATCTTTGCTCCCACACTCCCTTCACGCTTAGGGGTAAAGAGGGGGGCAGCTGGTTCTGGCTTAGGCCAAGTATTTTCTTTTCCCTGCTAACCCTTTCTCACCTCTCTTACACTCCATGTTGTTGTTTAGTCGTTTAGTTGTGCCTGACTCTTTGTGACCCCATAGACCAGAGCACGCCAGGCACTCCTGTCTTCCACTGCCTCCCGCAGTTTGGTCAAACTCATGTTAGTAGCTTCAAGAACACTGTCCAACCATCTCGTCCTCTGCCGTCCCCTTCTCCTTGTGCCCTCCATCTTTCCCAACATCAGGGCCTTTTCCAGGGAGTCTTCTCTTCTCATGAGGTGGCCAAAGTATTGGAGCCTCAGCTTCAGGATCTGTCCTTCCAGTGAGCACTCAGGGCTGATTTCCTTCAGAATGGAGAGGTTTGATCTTCTTGCAGTCCATGGGACTCTCAAGAGTCTCCTCCAGCACCATAGTTCAAAAGCATCAATTCTTCGGCGATCAGCCTTCTTTATGGTCCAGCTCTCATTTCCATACACACTTACACTCCATAGTTAAGAACAAAAACTAACCATATGTGAAACCAGGGATACCCATATCTGTTTATTTTACGTATTGATTGATCATATTTGTATCCCAATGTTATCTCCAAGGAGTGCAAGGTGGCATATATGATTCTCTTCCTCCCCATTTTAGCCACACAACAACCCTGCAAGATAGGTTAAGCTGTGAAGGCAGTGACCAAGGTCACCAGTGAGTTTCATGGCTGAGCAGGGATTTGAACTCTGGTCTCTCCTTGGTCCTAGTCTGACGACCAACCACCACACCACTCTCTTCATTCATTCATTCATTCATTCATTCATTCATTCATTCATTCACTTCTCACAGATGTGGCTGCTCACTGGCTGCATCTCTGCATGATTTACTGCTCTGGCTGTCTCCTCCTACAGCAAAATGATCTGTCCATGGCAGAGGCTGCCTGCTGTGTCCTGTGCATTTCTCTTTTCCGTCCGAACGGGGACTTGAGCAGAGGCTCAACTGGAGGATTCCACTGACCGTGGGTGGCTTGTATACACCCTACATTTCATTTCAACGGCATGCTTCCCATTTTAATTGGGGAGCGGGAAGGACACACAAAACGAGTGTGGCTCAGCCAAATAACAATTGGGAAGCATCTTCTAAACAATGCAACAACTGATCCCTGTGGGTCATGGAAAAGGGGGGTTTAGAGGGTCACAGGATCTGCCTGCCTTGCTTATTCCCACCACAAGAGAATGGGCTCTCTCCCCCCCACCCCCCAATCCAGCACCTGGTCTTCCACACATCCTGCATCAGCAAAAGCCTGCAGAGAGGGAAAGTGCGAGATGCTTCCTGGCTATTGTCAGCCTGGTCATCCATCAGACAAAGCGACAGAGGAGGCAACTCTATAAAAGTCCCATCTTTACAGCATTTTTGCTCTCTGTTTGTTTTCAGAGGGGGAAAGAAAAGTCAGAGAGAGAGAGAGAGAGAGAGAGAGAGAGAATAGGTAATGGTGATAGCAGAAAACTTTTAGACTTGTTAGCTGGGTTTCTCTGTTTATTTATCTCTGAATTTCTTGGATAATGGTCATTCTGAGGATTGAGCACTGAAGGTAAGCTGAAACATAAGGCTTGATTGGGACCAGGGATTGTGGAGTGTTCTATTCAAAATCTTAATTTCACATATAAGCTTCTGGGGTTTAAACTGGGGTGACTGTTAATCAATTAATAATACATAATGAATTGGAAAAAAAATGTTTAAAAGTACTTTCCCCCCCAAAAAACAGAGTCCTTTTTGTTGGAGATGATTCAGACTGAATTTCCCAAGTATATAAAAAAGGTTATTTATGTATGCTACTACTGCAGCTCATGTTGTGTTAGCCCAAAAATGGAAAACAAGTGAGGTCCCAGCTAAAGAAGAATGGCAACTTAAGCTGACAAAATAAGCGCAGCTTGCAGACTTAATATATAGAATTAGAGAACAAGAAGAACATACGTTTAGAGAAGATTGGAAAATGTTTATTGAACATTGTGTACACCTGAAAACGTTGGCAGCATGAAGATAAATTCAACAGTGTAAATAAGTTTTGATGGATGCAATAATGGAATACTGAATGGTTTAGTTTTTGTAAAATATGCAGGGATTGGTATTATTCAAAATGAACCATGGAAAGATAAGAAGGGTAGTCATTTATATTTTGACGATGTTTAAATGAGTATTTTAAACTGTAAAACAGAACATTTAATTACACACACACACACACACACACTGGGGTGACTGACCAGAAACAAGAACTTGGGGCCATATTGGGCAGCTCAATGAAGATGTCGACCCTGTGCATGGCAGCTGCGAAAGGGGCAAATTCCATGCTAGGAGATCATTAGGAAAGGGACTGAAAATAAAACTGCCGATATAATGCCATTATATAAATCTATGGTGGATGTGGAATGCTGTGTATAGTTATGGTCTCAACACCTCAAAAAGGATTATTACAGGAAAGGGAAACCAAATGATCAAATGGGTAGAGAAATTCCTCTGTGAGGAAAAGTTGCAACGTTTGGGACTTCTCCGTTTAAAGGCAAGGAAGAGGTTACATGATAGAAGTTATGCATGCCATGGAGAAAGTGGATAGAAAAATGTTCCCCATCCTCTCTGATAACACCAGGGCTGGACCTAGAAAACTTCAAAGAAGCAATTCTTTTTAAGGCATTGCAAACTCTTTGGTAGGGAAAGGCAGGACTCCACAGCGCCATCTGGTGTCACAGTGTTATATCACATATACAACGCATATAAAACGCTTTTTCTTTTCCAATCTTGCTGAGTCCTAAGGCATGCAACGAAGCAGAATGTTGGAAGACTCAGGGCAGAGAAAAGAAAGTATTTTTTCATGCAGTGCATAGTTAAATCATGGAACTTGCTCCCACAGGGAGCTGTGATGGCCACAAACTTGGGTGGCTGCAAAAGAGGCTATCAATGATTACTCGCCACAATGGCTACACTCTGCTTCCACAATCAGAAGCCGCAATGCTTTTGAATACCCACTTTCTGGGAACCACAGGAGCGAAGAGTCTTCTTGTATGAATCAGGAATTGTATTTGGGTGAATATGATTTTGTGGGGTGATAGACGGTCTTTGAGCGCCCTGCAATGTTGCAAAAACAACAAATAAAGGGGGGGGCTGAAAAAAAATAAATGCTTTGCTTTGCTTAAATGACACAGTTCTCCGAATTCAGTTTTCTCTTTCTGAAGAATTTAATACCTGGTGGTGATAACTCTTCTCTCCTTACCCACAACACCCTGGCCTTTGGGGGCCCCCTCCCCAGGCAGACCCTTCCCCTCTGGTCCTTCTGCAGGAGGAAGGCCCTCCTCCCGAGCCCCAGACCAGCGAGTGGTCCGTGATGTTCAACTTGATGGGAGGTGGGCTGTTGTGTGCAGCCTCTGGCCTGGTCCTCCTCATCGTTGCCACGGCGACAGACTTCTGGATGCAGTACCGCTACTCAGGCAACCTCAGCAACCAAGGCCTCTGGCGGTTCTGTGTGGGGAACAAGTGCCACCCCCACACCATCACACTCGGTAATGGGGCGCTGCACAAGAGACAACTTTTAAGAAAAAGGCTATTTACTGCATTTGGATCCCTCATATGAAAAATGGTTCGTGATGCCCATGAGAACACATGATTAGCATGCAGGCAACCCGCTTCTGAGCAGGAAGCCAGTGTGTGAGAGAACCAGCGGTGGTGTAGTGGTTAGAGTATTGGACCAAGAGTTGGGAGAGACCAGGATTCAAATCCCCACTTGGCCATGAAACTCACAGGGTGACCTTGGGCCAGTCACTGTCTTTGTGGGTACATAAAGAGCCAAGGTAGCTATTTTGGTCCAAAATCACAGTTGTGGAATAGTTATTGGGACCAGCCATGCAAGAGGTTACACACAACACAGAGTGAGGGGGAGGAGAATTTCCAAAAAAATAATAATACAAAAATTGGGCTGACAATGTAGCCATGAGGTCAGTTTGTAGATTCAACTCTCCAGACCACCTTTTGCAATCAGTGACCAGCTTTGCCTAAATGTATCCTCAACAGATTTGGGCTAACCTATCCTTAGCCAGAAGCGGCTTAGTCACGCTGGCCACATGACCCGGAAGCTGTCTGCGGACAAGCGCCGGCTCCTGGCCTCTTGAGCGAGATGAGCACGCAACCCCAGAGTCGGTCACGACTGGACCTGATGGTCAGGGGTACATTTACCTTTACTTAGCTTTGCTTGATAATTATCCTTACTCTTGGCTAATTTTTTTAAAATTTAAGTTAATATCTTTGGCTATTCACTACTACCCTATGTCCTGCCACTTGGGTAAGAAAAAGCACCCAGCTATCTTACAGAGGGACTTCTAGATCCCAATTTGCAAAATTCATTAGCAAATTCATGGCAAAAGGCGTTTGCTCACCACTGGTCTATAGCCTAGTAATAATTATCAACCTATTTAGCAACGCTAATGTTCCTAGATGTTTTTTTCATGGCTAGGTGGATCAATCCATTGGCAAAAGCAGTTATGGAAGCCAAGTGTAGCTAGCAGGCTGCCTTGACAACCTGAGAATCTGTCTTTGCAAAAGTGGCCCAGTTCAAATGTTAGTGCATGTCCTTCTATACTGTAATTTTTACAGGGATATATGATCCTGATTTACATCTCCAGTACTTTCCTCACAACTGGGGAACTCGGACAAATTATGTGTTTCAAGCTGAATGGCTCATTCCAACTCTAAAATAATAATAATAATAATAATAATAATAATAATAATAATAATAAAAAATAAAATAAAATAATAATAATAAAAATAAAATAATAATAATAATAATAATAATAATAATAATAATAATAATAATAATAATAATAATAATAATTTATTATTTATACCCCGCCCATCTGGCTGGGCCTCCCCAGCCACTCTGGGCGGCTTCCATAGAAACCAAAAATACAGTAAAATCACACGTTAAAAACTTCCCTGAACAGGGCTGCCTTAAGATGTCTTCTGAATGTCAGGTAGTTGTTTATCGCTTTGACATCTGCTGGAAGGGCGTTCCACAGGGCGGGCGCCACTACCGAGAAGGCCCTCTGCCATCCGACATGGTTGTTGATATAATCTCATTTTACATGCTAGAATTTGTGTGCCTGCATATTGTGACCCCCTTGATAGGGTTTTGTGGTTGTGGCTGTAGAGTATCTGCTTTGCATGCAATCCCCAGCATCTCCAGGTAAAGATCTACCTGCCGCTGGTTGGTGGACAGATCCCTGTGTTCCTAACCCCACTTGAGGTTAAGCTAAGTCTCTGGCTGGCCTCTCACACCTACCGACAGCTGCTGGGAATTGAACAGGGAGTTGCACACAAAGGATGTGCTCTGTCGCTGAGCCCCATCTTGAGGAGGCAGAGGAGAAACCCCTAAACCTCTAGCTTGAGTCTGGAGGCAGGGCTGGGCTGGGCTGGCAACAACAGCCCCTGCAAGTCCACCCCACAGGGGTGTAGCTAGCTGCTCTGGCACCCAAAGTGGCAGGGGCAGGGTGATTTGCCCAGGGGGGTGGTGAGGCAAGGCGCGACGAGCTGCCCATGCAGTCCACTTGGTGGACGCAAACCCCATGCTGCAGTTTTGGGCAGCGCGGGGCCCTGAGCCACTGTGTCACTCCCAGGAGAGACGCATGGCTTGGGCACGCTGCAGGCCAGGCCCCACGGTAAGTGCCGCTCCCCACGGTGTGCCATTTTGTCACCCCCTCAGGGATGACACCCGGGGTGGGGCAGGCCACACCACCGCACCCTCCTTCCTATGCCCCTGCCGCCCCCCTGCCCTTGCCCTGCCTGCATCTCCGGATTGCTGCTTCTCACTGTGCCTTCCTCCCTGCACAGCATTCTGGGATGCCACCAGAGCCTTCATGCTCCTCTCCATCCTCTCCTCCTTCGCCGGGATCATATTGGGGCTGACCATCTACTCCAGTAGTGCCCGATCCACACGCACTCGCTCTGCAGGAATCACACTCTTGATCGCAGGTACGTGCTGAAGTGCAGGTGGGTTCCCATGAGGCAAGTTCACAGAACCTTTACTGAACAAACAGAACTGGACAACAGGGGCAAAGCAACTGCTTATATACATTTCTGAAGGCCTGGGCCACTCCCACTCCCAACATGATTGGCTGTCCAAACTTCCAGGCTGCGAATCATAACTCAGAGTTTAAGGGCCAATGGCAGAGGCCCAAATCCTGAAATGTTCTGTGATTGGATATCATGTATCGAATCAGAACACAGGGGTTCAGAATCCTTAGTCCAAAACTCAAGCTCAGGCAAACACAGACCGCTGAATACATAACATGGGCAGCAGGCTGGAGGAATCCAGATTATTGAACAACCCAGAGCAGAAACACTAGCCTGCTATGCTATACAGCTGAGTCCTCAACTCTTTATAACAGTGCTTTGCTTCCTTTAAGTTGTGCTTTGTCTAAAACTTGCCATTTAGTTTTTCAAACCTTTTTTGTAAATTCAGTATTAGAAACTATCTTTGAGTCCTCAATCCTTTATTACTGCGCTTTGCTTCACCTAGGTCTAGCTAGGATTATAATACTTCAGAATTTTTGGGAGTTCTACCCCCCCCCCTTTTAAAATTTTTGGCCATTTAAGGTTTATGGTTTTTCTATTTCCTTCTAAGGAAACTGAATAGTTCAGTGAAACGAGGTTTTTAGCTTGCATCCCGTTAAGGCTTTGTTCAATTTTAGGTTTTTCTAATTTTTTCCTTAAACTTTTTGATTCTTCTAGTCGATTACTTCTCGTTTCATGGATTTTCACGTTATTTCATTTGTTTGGTGCTATGCATAGGGCAGCTGTCAGCCCCCGGCCTCTCCTCCCCACTCCCAGATCCACTTGCCAGCCTTCGCTTACCTGGTGCCCTTCAGAATTTTTGTGTGGCATTTCTGCTCCAATAACCCCCAAACCTCTACTTGCAAGAACCCTAAGAATCCCAGCAGTTGGCCAAAGGTCCTTGCTGAGAAAATGGGATGTGTGGAATGGAATGGTCCCCCCACAACCTCACTCTGGGCTCCTTCCCTGTCTATTCTTCCTTCCTCCAGGACTCTTTGCTTTGCTGGGTATCTCGGTGTATACGGGAGTGACAGTGAGTTTCTACGGAAAGCGTTACGCCGAATGGAGGTTCTCCTGGTCCTACATTCTGGGATGGATCGCTGTCATCCTCACCATCTCAGCAGGTACCAGGAGTGCCCCTCAGTTTCTCCACCCCAAACATGGGTCTCCTCACTAACTTCAGCTGTCTACTGGATCCAAGGGGCATTATGGTCTTTCCAAAGGAATTTATTTGTATTTCTTTTCCTATGTTATTTACTTATGCTAAGGTTAGGATAGGGAGCCCGCTTGCTACTTCTACTACCTTTGAAAGCTTGGGTGTGGCAGGCCAGGAGAGGGCCTTCTCTGTGGCAGCCCCTAAGCTGCCCACAAAAATATACCTGGCACCTTTGTTACACAGCTTCCAACAAATGCTGAAGACACACCCTGGCCTTTGACACATGGGGTGTATATTTTAGGACCCACCTTATTTCTGAGCTTTTTAAGTTGTCTTAAACTGTTTTTAATATTGGGCTTAAATTATTGTAACCTGCCCTGTGACCTTAGGGTGAAGGGCAGGTGATAAATTATAAATAATAACAATAACTATATGGTAATTCCCGTGATTCACTGGCTTCTCCGTTCTCTCCTCAGGTGTGTTCCACATTTGCGCTGTCCCCAGGAACTCATCTTCTGACGGCTCTGACGTGGCAAGCGGCTGACCCTCTGGGACACTGGCCCAATTCCATCCTGTCCAGATGTCTGAGATTATTCCCACTTGGGACTCCTGACTTTGTCGCTGCCTCTTCCCTCATAAGCCCTCCCCAGATTGTCTTTCTGGATCTGCACAACAATTACACAAAAAATCAAGAAGGTTGCTGTTGAGATGCTGGGGGAAACCCTATAGAAATGGTTCTCCCTGTGACATTGCCACACTCTCAAGGAGTGGTTGAAGTGTGATTGAATTGCACTGCCATTTTTATTTTTATTTTTAGGAAGGAGCTGGCTTTTCAATGGCCTTGGCAAGGGACTCCAGCTGAGTCCTCCATGAGCCAATCCCTGCAACAGCCCTTGCCAACCCCGTGCCCTCCAGATTATCTGTACTACAACTCCCATCAGCCCCAGCCAGCACAGCTATTTTGGACTACACTGTCCATCAGGCTCAGCCAGCATGATGGAAATTGCAGTCCAAAACATCTGGAAGGGCACTCAGTTGAGGAAGGCTGATCCATACACTTACTACTGCATTCGCATTGAGCGCATTCATCCCCAGGCCAATAAGGCTTCAATCCCATACCAGTTTATCTGGCACTAAGCGTCACTGAATTCAATGGGACTTACTTGTGAGTAAACATGAATAGGCTTCCTCTGCTTCTCCCCCAGGTAAAGCTATAATTTAAGACTCCCTGTTTTACCTCTTTTGCACTGGGCAAAACAACTGGGAGGAAGGCTAGGTAAAAACCATGATGCTAGGAGAATAGTGAGTAAATAATTGTGGTTCAGCCACGACGGCATTCTTGTTATTGGTGCAGAAACACTGTCATTTCTCTCCCCAGGCCTTTGTCCTGCCTCAGGTCTCTAGTCCAGGTTCATGACATTTGTGACATAAATTCACTAGAGGGCAGCAGCTACCAAGCCAGTGGAGGATTCAGCAATGTGCAAGCAGCAAACCTCTGGTGTAATCAAGTGCATGTGGTGGTCTGCACACCAAACATTTAAAGCACATGACCTCCCCCCCCCCATAATTGTTTGTTAAGGGTGCTGGGCATTGTAGCTTTCTGAGGAGTAAACTACAGTTCCCAGCATTCTTTGGGGAAAGCCATGTCCTTTAAATGTCTGATGTGTGCTCAATCTATGTCAGTGTGCTTGCTGATGCTCCCAAGGTGTTCAGCCCGAGGAAAAAGGCTTTTGGATGCTGGTGTGGAGACAAGGCAAACCTAGCCAGTCTCTCCTGTCAATTTTGGACAAAACCTGGGCTGCCTCACTAAGGGCCTTTGCAGAGGGCCACGTTGTTTTCCCAAGTCCTTGCATTGAACAGGAAAAATAAACACCCATTTTCTCTCCAGTGTTTGCTTGAGCTGTGATTCACAGGGCCCATTCACAAGGCACACACCTCCTTAGTCACCGGGGAGCACTTGTGGGCCATTCATGTTTTGCCTGCAAATCAGGCCACGGATGGAGTAGGCGACTGTGGGAATCATCCCATGACTGACCACATGTGGCATGTAGAAGTACCTAACAAAATATTCCTTTGGACCAAATCACACTGGACTGGGATTCAAAAATAGCAACTTCCAGTCACTCTTGGGTGAGTTGCTGTAGGTCAGGTGGGCAGTGGCCAACTGATCGGGGGGGGGGAGGCGGCCCTGCTCGCTCCTGAGCCTTTCGCAGCACCTGGCAGGTGCAGAAATAGAAGGTTGAGACTTTTCATGTTGTGGAGTGGAGCTGTTCTTGTTAAAGGCATGGGAAACAGGAGCTGGCAACTCTGGTGGGTGGGTGTCACTTTCTTTTTCGCACACACTGTTTCAAGAAAGCAAAGCGCCGCAGTGCTCAGGATTTTACACACAGTTCAAAGTGCAGCTTTTATTACCATAGTTTTCTCCTGGGACCTTTTCCTCCAGGAAATCAAAGGCCTTTCGGTTCCCTGCACGGTGTTCACAATGTGCCATGAAAAGAATCTCTCTGAAAGAAACTGTTTTGACAGAAGTGGAAGAGAGCAAGAAGGTGCTATTTTAGAACAGGAATCCTGCCAGCGTACTTCAGCCTTCACCAATCTGCTGCCATGTTTTTGCTGTTTTGAATGCATTAATTTGCTAGCATCAGGGGTGGGAAAGAGGGGGGCATCTGTGGATTGGACTAGGGTTGCCAGGCAGCTTGGCCTGCTCCTTTGCACAGGAAATTGGGGGACAGAAATAAGGTGGTGGCATGGAGAGCCAGATTAAATCCTTTAGAGGCCTTAAGCATTGAAAAGATTATGGTGCCCCCCATGTAATTAAAAAATAAAACAATATTCAATTATAAAACAACATTTATTTTTCAAACGGACACAGAAATTGCATGTATGCTGATATGTACATGCATGTACATCACATGCAACACGTGACAAAGTTGGATTTCCTCACATTATTTCAATCTATGTTAGTAGTGTGCCGCCCTGGTTTAGGTGAGGATCAGGAAAAAAATGAGCACAGAAAATTGGGAGTTTGTAGCGGAGCATAAGGAAGTCTCGCAAAGTTCTGCTCTCTCCCATGGTGGCTACTTTGATGCCTCTTTTGAAATAATCAAATGCCAATTAAAAATAATAATGACAATCCGTTTCTTTATATGCCCCTGCATTGCTGGTGCCCTGAACACCAGCTAAGCCTGCCTATTGGGTAATAAAGCACTAAGGGCGAACACGTGCTGGAAGCTGTTGTTAAAGAGGCAGGGGAGCCGGGCTGGTCCAAAAATTTGGCCACCTAACCCTGGAGCAAAGGTTGCGGGCGAGGGGGTCGGGGCGCATGCGCAGTGGAGCGGACGCCTGGCAAGAAGAAAGGAGCAGGTGGGGGCTATTTTTTATGCTTCCCCTTTTTGACTGCGGAGCCAAAGCGTCGGCGGGCCTGGGACTTCCTGCAGCGGCGGCGAGGCGCGGAAGGGACACGCGCGAGCCCCTTTGCAGTTGCCTGCCACCCTGCCTGCCCACCCGCCTGCCTTCCTTCCAATGCAGCAACCTGCGACAGGTAAAACTTTCTGGGCTCGAAGCCAGCGAAGGAGATGAGCCGCTTTTCCCAGCAGAGGGACTGTTTTTCTCCAGCTTTCCGGAGAACCACTGGGCGCCTTTCCCCGGCTTGTGCTTCTGAATGCCAAAAGAGAGGTCGGCCGTCCCTTCCACCTTATAATGGTCGCTTATACAAGCCCCCACTGCTGCATAGGCACTCGCCTTCACCTGAGTCTGGTGACCTCCAGGTGTTTTGGACTACAACTCCCATTTAAAATAAATCAATAAATCGGAATTGATAGTTTAAAACACCTGGCGGTCACTAGACTGAGGAAGGCTACCTCCATTTATTTATTGCATTTCTATCCCACCTTTCCCTCCAAGGAGCTGTAACATGGTTCTCCCCCTCCTCAATCCCCAAAACAACTCTGTGAAGTGAGTTGGGCTGAGCGGTGCCTAAGGTTGCCCAATGAGTTTTGTGGCTGAGTGGGGATTTGAACCCTGGTCTCTCCCAGATCCTAGTAGTCCAACACTCTAACCTCGGCCCCACAATGGCCATGCCCATACCCCTGGCCAGCATCTCCAATGGTCAGGGATGATGGGAGTCGTAGTCCATCAGATATCTGGAGGACACCACGGATAGGCTTCGTTCCCAAACTAAGTTCTCATGGTGGCCAAATTCCCATAAGGACCTATGACTCTAGATAGACTGTCTCTGGATGGGGGGGGGGGCGGGGGCAGTTGCCATAAGAAGAGCCTGCTGGATCATGTAGTCTTTTGGGAAACAAACAGGACCTGAGCACAAGATCACTCTCCCCTTCTGCAATTTTCAGCAGTGGGTACTGTATTCTGAGGCGTACTGTATCCGACAATGGAGGTGAAATGCAGACATTGTGGCTAGTAGCTATTGAGGGTGTAGCACCCTGCTTGTGGTTAACGCTTAGCTGGAATGAAATATTCAACGCAGCAATAGAGAAATTAAAATAATAATTTATTTGTCAGACAAATAAATGAGAGGCACAGTGGTATATGGTTACCAAGCTCTGGCCTGCCCTCCTGCCATTCTGGCCAGCACTTATATTTCCTTAATCCAGCCCCCTTGCTCCTCCTGTGGCTGCCTCTGTCCAATCAGCCTGGTTGAAATTCCTATTGGCTGTTTGCTAGAACCAATCACAAAAGATACACCCATTTCCTTTTGCCCTTTTATGGGAAACAAAAAGCTATATATTCTTCTATCTATAAATGACAAATAAGTAGTAATATATTACCAGCTCACCTCTTGCCCTCCTTGCCCTATTGCCCTCCAAAACAAATGGTTAATCTTAAATTTTTATCTTAAACAGATGTCAAGGATCTTGAGTTCACATCATCATTGAAAGATCTCCTTCTCTTGGAGGTCTTTAAACAAAGGCCTGACAACCATATGTGTGCTCTAATGATGTTTCCTGCTTGGCAGGGGGGCTGGGCTGATGGCTGATGGCCCCTGTGATCTCTTCCAACTATATGAAATAAGAATCTAGCATAAGGATTTAACATTTCTTAGCTTCTAATTCCTTTGCATAATTACATTTAAGCCAATATATTTAATTCATAACATAGATAGCTTTTTAGAAGAATAAACCTTTTCAAAGTAAAAAAGGAAGGAACAGTTTCCAGCCTCAAAATAAGATAGGAAGAAACCTATCTTCTCCAGCCAAGCCAGTTGCCTTTTTCACTGCTCTTGACCTTTCAACCTTAGGAAAATATGGCTCAAGTTTAATGGGAGGCACATGGTTTTATTTTACTATTTATCAACTCTTAATTATGTTTATCTCTTTTTTTTATCTTCTGTAATATGTAGGGTCAGTGTAACCTTGGCTGTCAGCCTGTAATTCCCTTTTTACGACTTTGAGAACTGTTTTCTGCTATAAATCAGGGGGTCCCCTTGTCCAGGAGAATAAACATCTTGCCAAGGTTCTTAGGCAGCTGGTCTTCTGCCTGGCATAAACATTTGAAAATCTTTAAGCTCATTTTAAAATACAGGCCTTAATCAAAAATATAAGCTTTGATAAAAATGCAGGCTTATGATTAGATGCCTCAAGGGCACCCCATTGGCTATACTTAACCTACACTGACTTGCAGCAGCTCTTTCAGTCAGGTGCTGTGCTTAGCCCTGGAAATGCCTGGGATTGAACCCAAGACCACCTGTATTCAAAGCAGATGCTCTACTGCTGAGCTGGAACCCTTCCCCGTACACTTGGGAGCATCATTTAGGAGGCATTTCTGCTTGGAGGTGCCAGAGATCTCTCGATGCACTTGAAAAGTGTGTTTTCTGATGGGTTGGGTCACTGCCTTGAAGCTACTGGCCTTCAGAAACTTTGCATTTCCAGCACTCCAGCTGCTGGCGCGGGCCGATGACATCATCAACCTACGCCTGCAGGTGGAGTAAGGGCAGAGCTGGCAGTGAGTAGCCATAGGACCTAGCAGATTATGTTGCCCTCACATCTCAGGATGCCTCTGTGCCTGTGTGTGGGCACCTTGGGCACTGGAGTTCCCCATAAGCAACTCCTAGAACGGTTGTGTTTGTAGAATTACACCAAGAAAGTAAAGACTAACCAACAATGGAAAAGATCTGTGGGGAAAGGAACATGTCTCTCCCCACGCAGCAATGTGAGAAGAGCCAGCAGGATCAGGCCAGTGGCCCAACTAATCCGGCATCCTGTTTTCACAGTGGCCAACCAGACGCCTCTGCTGGGAAATCTGCAAGTAGGAGTCAAACACAACAGCACTTTCCTGTGGTATCCAGCAACCGGAAGCATTATACTGGCTCCAACTGTGGAGCAATTGTGCATAGCCATCACGGCTAGTGGCCATCAATAGTTTACCTCCTCCATGAATTGGTCTAATCCTCTTTTAAAGCCATCCAAGTTGGTAGCGTCACTGCCCTCCTTTTATCTGTCTTGAATTTTCCAACGAGGTTGATTAACCTCCTGTACAGGAACCTCATTTAATGAATGATGATAAAATGTGGTCATGGGTGGGGTGGGGTGGAGGCCCTGTGTGGAAGAGGTCTGTTTATGGAACCCATGCCTGTTTATGGAACCCATGCCTTCTGATTTGCTTACATGGAAGTAAGCAAGATCATATCCAGTCTTTATTGAGCTTTCATTCTGATTTGTTTGCAGGGTGATAACAGGACAACGAGCATTTGTCCTGATTTCCTTGCAGGGTGTTTACACGTCTTCCTGCTATCCTTTCACTCATTCCGCACTTTTCAGTGCATTTCCCAGTTCACTATCCTAACTGCAAAAGAAGAGTCCAGTTTCTTATTTCTTAAAGTTCATTTGTTGCACTATGGAGACATAGCTTTGATTCACTTTAATTTTTGCCAATCTACATTTCCTGGTATGCCTTTTGAACCCCTCCCGCAAAATGGCAACAGCCTGAGAAAGGCCCTGTGGCTAATAGCCCAAGCCTTCTCCAGTATTTTGTTTGTTTAAAATATACTGCCTTTAATGAACCGCTCAAGGCAGTTCTCAATAAAATCATTAAAATAGATTGAACATACAATAGAGAATTGATCTTTATTAATTTCTTTTAAACAAACTGCTCCTCAAGGAGGCTTTAAAACTAATCAGTGCAGGTGAACTTTTTTTACAGCAGATCCACCGAGGATAAGGCTGTCCGTGGTTGGTATCCATGATGGCTGTTTGCTCTGCCTCTGTGGTCAGAGGAACTAATGCTTCTGAATACCAGTTGCTGGAAACCACAAAGGGGAGAGGCCTCTTGTGTTCCAAGCTTGCGCACAGGACCCAAACTAATGGATTCCAGTTGCAAGAAAGGAGATTCCAACTAAACATCAGAAAGAACTTCTGACAGAAAGAGCTGTTTGACAGTGGAACGGACTCCCTTGGGAGGTGGTGGACTCTACTTCCTTGGAAGTTTTTAAGCAGAGGTTGGATGATCATCTGCCATGTTTGATCTAGTTGAGATTCTTGTGTTGCAGGAGGTTGGACTAGATGAGCCTTGGGGTGCCTTCCAACTCTCCAGTTCTATGATTCTGTCTGTCCGACCACTGTGAGAAGAGGATGCTGGACTAGATGGGCCAGTGGCCTGACCCTGCCGGGTCTCCTTATGTTCTCATGACTGTCTTCAGTATCAGTGACGGGATGTCCCAGAAGACCAGTTGAGAGTGCTGCAGTTTTCGTGTTCCACTTCTGGACTTCCCATAGGCATTTCCATGCCAGTGTTTAAACAAAATGCAAGACTAAATTGCCGGATCCAGCACAGCTCTCCTGGTGTTTTTAACGGCAGTCAAACAGCAAACTAGATGCTGAACCAACAAAACAACAACAACAACACCACGGGGTGGCAGGTGGAGAGAACAACATCTACTACCTGATGCTTGCCGTTGTAAATGGATGCACTTCCCAAAGGATGGAAGACTGCCGTTTCCAAACAATGAGAAAATGCAGTATCAACACCTGGGAAACAGTAGCATTTGCCAACCTGGTGCCCTCCAGATGTTTTGGACGGCAACTCCCATAGAAAACACCAGGTTGGCAAAGGTTGTCTTATTGTTCCAAGAAAAGTGCTCCTTCAGGGGAAAGATGTCTAGGTTTAGAGGACCAATCTGATTTTTCTTGTAAAAAAAAATTCATGTGTGTAGTGGTGGTGGGAAGCAAAATTTGACCAGGCTGAACTTTTCCAGTGAGAATTGAGTGACCCACATATCTCCTGACTTCCTGGTGTCCGGCCTTCCCTTTGGCCCTTGAGGAATGGGTCAGTGGGGCAGGGGAAGGCAAGCTCTGGCCTTTGGGATCGGAGCTGGGAAGCTTTTACCCAGGAAGGTGATGCCTTGACACCGCTGGTGAGCTGTTCTGGCACTGGGCTGTGAACTCCCTTCGCTTTTATAAACGAAACCCGCCTCCCCCCCTTGAGAAACACCTGTTTAAACTTGCCAAACAGGTTAATATTCTCTCTCTCTCTCCATTCCCCTCCCTCTGGCAGTTCGTGGAGAACAGGTTGTGGAGTTTCAAAACAGAGCAGCAATTGCTCAGCACCATCAAGGAGCAAGCCACCGCACCAACGCCGCCGAAGAAAGGGGGACCTGACCACCCTCTCCCGGACACCCCATGAGAAAGATCCATTTCCCAGGAGTCACGGAAGCATCAAGCCTAAGGATGGCAGCCCCCTTGTCCCCCTTTCAGCTGGCATGATCCCTCTCGCCCTGCTCTTTTTATTTTTAAAAGCTGAGTAGCTGTCTCCCCACCGCCCCTTAACTCGGCACTGTTGTCATTGAGAAGGCAAGGAGAGGTTCTTCACCACTACCCAGCTGGCCACTTTGGTTCTAAAGCCTGCGGAAAGCACTTTGACAGCAGCAGCAGCAGCTGAATCAGCTGGTTCCACCTTGCGCCATGATCCGGAAAGTTTTCCTTCTGTTGCTGGCTATCCCTGGTAAGTCCTTGCCCTCTGGGCTCTTTTTCCTTTCCGTTTTACCCCCTCCTCGACTTTCTCTACAACACACAGACTTTTCGTTGACTGTTGAGCTGTCTGAAAGAGAGATGGGGTGGTTTTTTTGTAGTTCCTTTATTTCCCACAGACCGACTTAGTGAGTAATTGGGTAATGATAGCTTTGCCTAATCTCTGCTGGGCTTTGGGGGGGATGCTTTCGGATGGGGGAAAGTCCTGCTTCGGTTTCGTTCCAGGCCCACCCACCCACCTTCCTAAGCCTTCCTTTATGTACCTGATGGGAAAGGCAGAGGGTGTGTTTGTGTGTTTTAGGGATCCTAGACATTGCTTGATCCCCTGTTGTTGACTTGCTGTGGATTAAAGAGCCTCTGCTTGATGTAGCCTGTTTTGCAAAAGGCAGATTCTTAAGGGGAGATGAGCTGGAAAATGAGATGCCTGGGGATGTATGTATCAGGATTTTGGAGGAAAGATGGACGGTTGTCAGTACCTTTTGCAGAACGAACTGGCCTGTGATAGTTCTACACATCTGCATTGTGGGGGGTTGGACTGGATGACCCTTTGGGTGCCTTCCAACCCTGATCTCCTGGGAAGTGAGGTGCTTCGGCATCCCAGGTTCTTGATCCCATCTGCAAAGGCAAGCTGGGATGGGATCCCTCTCTTTTTTCCTTCCTCTTGCTGGAGGGGGAAATGAAAAGAGGGCTTGCAGTCTGGAGATACCCTGTTTGGTGCCCTTGCGGTAAAGTAACCCAAGGAAATTCAGCAAGTGATGTTTTCCCCTTTCCTGGAATGGAAACCAATTGGGTGTCGAAAGCTGAAGCTGCTGCACCCCCCCCCCCCCGCAATATCAGGCTGCTGTTGGTCCTTTCGGTGGAGTGGAGAGGGATGGGCCACCCTATTTCTTGCAGCTGTCAACACACTCACAAGCTCTTCCCTTGAAATGACAACCGTAAGGGCAAGACCAAAAACAGATTTCCTGGATTTCCTGGTTTCTTCATTTTCTTAATGACATTTGAAAGTTAGAAAAAGCAAACCTGTTGCCAAAAAAAGAAGAGGAGGTCCATTTGGCTGAGGATGCAGGAAGCTTAACTTTTTTGTTGCAAAGAAAACCACTTTCTGGTGGGAAAATGCCACCTCCTCCTGTGTCGTGTCTTTCACAATAACTGAACTTGGCTTGCCTCCCACATGGGAAGGTAGGCTATTTTGTGCCAAAAGCCCCCGTCTGCCTGTCTTTCTCTCTGTGGGCTGCTTGCTCTGTAAATTGTTGAAATAACGTTGTTTCCTGCCTTGCTTGGGTGTTGCGGAGGCTGAGAAGTTGCTGCGTTTGGTGGAGTGGCAATAGAAGACTACAATAGGAGTGGCAATAGGAGAGGGAGGCTGGATCTAGACACATCAAAGAAGCATTTCAGTTAAATGCGCTGTAAATTTAAACAGGGAAAACAGGTACAGAAAAACCTGACTCCACAGCGACATCTGGTGGCACAATGCTATATCGCATATACAATGCATATGAATCGCTTTTTCTTTACCAATCTAGCTGAGTCCGGAGTTCCCTGAAAGAAGCCAAGGGGAAGTTACTATGTACTTAAGAAGCAGGGAAGCCATCAGTAACTTACCCATGAAAACAACTCACCCCAGTGATTTATTTATATGTGGGATGCCTAGGTGCTCGAATATATTTTGTTCAGGATCTGGAGGTGTGAGGTACTAATGGACCTCATTCGCATTTTAAGCACAATGATGCCACTTTAAACAGTCATGACTTCACACAGAGAATTGTTGTGGTTTGTTAAGGGTACTGAGAGTTGTTAGGAGACCCCTATTCCCCTCATAGAACTGCAATTCCCTGGGCTCCCCATGAAGCAGGATTGGTTATTAAACCACTCTGGGAATTGTAGTTCTCTGACTGTGTACGGCAGGGGTGTCGCCAATGCAGTGACTCCCAGGTGTTGTCAGACTTCAACCCCAACCATCAATTACCGTTCACCTTGCTGCTTGGGGCTGATGGGAGCTGGGGGTCTCCACCATCACCTGGAGGGTGCCGCAACATTGGCTAGCCCTGATGTTGCCGCGTTGCTCTTGGTGCAGCCTGAAGAGCGGGAAATCAACAGGCTGTTTTCTTGCTATGCCGAGGAAAGCTTCACCAGTTGGATTTCTGCCTGCCCAGAGCACAGGGGCAAATAAACTGAGGGAACAGGCTGCTCTCCTCTCACCACAGAGTGACCACAGCGAACCTCCCTAATCTGAGAGACCCCGTTGGGCACCATTCTGCTTCACTAATTTGATAAGATTCGGCATCATGGGATGCCATTTAGAGGAGGGGGTGGTAGCTTTGCCTTTTCCACTTGCCTCTTTGCCTGTCTCTCTCCCCCCCCCCCCAAATTCCCTTCCTCCAGCAGCTTTGAAGTGACTCAACTGGTTTTTCATTACTCTCTCCGGAAGGAGCTCCAGCCCTGCAAGAGATGCTGACTCGGGGTTTGTGCCTTATACAACCACACGCAGGCCGCAAAAGCAGCTCTGTGAGTCACAGAGACCAGTTTGGGAAAGGCTGCAGGGTTGAGCGAGTCCACGGAGTCCATGGGGCTGCCAGGCAGGCTCTGGAGCCTGGGACTGGGGCGGGTTGGCTGTGGGAGGGAGAATCATAGGATTGTCAAGCTGGAAGGCACCCCAAGGGTCATTTAGTCCAACCCCCTGCAATGCAGGAGTCACAGCTAAAAAATCCCTGATTTTTATCGAACCTCTGCTTAAAAAGCTCCAACGGGGTGGCACCTTCTGCCAGAGTCCTTTCCACTGTCAAACAGCTCTTACTGTCAGGAAGTTCTTCCTGTTTTTTTAGTCAGCACCTCCTTGCTGGTGATTTGAATCCATCAGTTTGGGTCCCACCCTCTACAGCAGCAGGGAACATGCTTGCTCCATCTTCCATGGGATGGCCTTTCCGATATTTGAAGATGGCTCTCGTACCACCTCCCAGCCTTACCTTCTCCAGATCCAACTCCTTCAATTGTTCCTCATAAGATATGGAGTGGTGTCTAGGGATAAGCTAGGGATGGGGCTTGCAAGATGGGAATGTGGCACCCCCTTTTTGAGACTCTTGGGGGCCTGGTGGGCAAAAGGGGGGCAGAGCTAGGAGAGAACCCCCTTGGGCCAAGCAGAAAGTCTCACTCTGAGATTTTAGCCCTTTCCCTGGAAAAGGGGGCTAATTTCCCTAAAACTCTTTTAAAGCCGTCTAGGCTGGTGGCCGCCACTTCCTCTTTTGGGAGTGAGTTCCGTAGTTTTAACTATGTGCTGCATAAAGAGCCACTTCCTTTTACATGTCCCAAATCTTCCATCATTCAGCTAAGGCAGTAACAGGTCCAGGGTTACCCAGTGAGCTTCATGACAAAGTGGGGATTTGAACCCTGGTCTTCATAACCTTGGAGCAAGAGAGAGATTCCTGTGCATCCAGGGGCGAGTACGTGGTTGTTCAGTGAGGTGGTCAGTTTTTGTCTAGTTCCATCTAGAAACTCTGCCTTTCGATTCTTAAAAGCATCTGCTGTTTTGCTCCTCTCTCCTGCATACACACAACACACTTCCACCCTGTCCTCAGTTGGATTAATTTCACCTCTTCCAAGCCTTGGTGGGTATCTCATGCAGGAAACACAGAGAGATGCCCAGCTATCAGGAGTCCTTCTGCTAGCCATTGCCTCCTATTGATGAAACCTCAATCAATCACCAGTCCATCAAACAGGAGAATGACTGTACGCTAACTGGGCTCAAAACATTGTGCATGAAGTTGCGTTGTCTTTGAGCCCTCCTGCTATTTATGTGAATGAATGTCTATTTTTGGTGTGGAACAGAAACCGGAAGGGAGGGCATTAGTAATGTGAATGAGTATTCTAGCCTATGTATCATTTCTCAATCATGCATTGTACAGAGATTGTAGCAAGAATCACTTTCTAAGGCTCCAGGTGGTGGTGGTGAAACTGCGCTTGGATGAGACACATTTAAACTGCAGTTTGTCCCATGACACTGCAACAAGGTGCATAGAATAATAGAATTATGGGGCTGGGAGGGATCTCCAAGGGTCTTTTAGTCAGTCCTCTGCAACACAGGAATCACAACTCAAGAATCCTTGACAGGTTGCCATCCAACCTCTACTTAAAAACCTCAAATGAAGGAGAGCCCACCACCTTTTGAGAGGGTCCATTCCACTGTTGAATGTTTCTTGCTGTCAGAAAGTTCTTCCTCCCCTCCAGAGCACCAGCAGAAAACAAGCTTGTTCCATCTTCCACATGGCAGCGCAGCCCTTCAGATGTTTGAAGAGAGCTCTCATAGCACCTCTCGGTTTTCTCCTCTCCAGGCTAAACAGACCCAGCTCCCTCCCTGGGCCCATGCTCACCAGGGATCAGAAGCCAGCCCAGATCCTGCCCGGCATCCTTGAGAGACACACATTTTTTGCACCTGTGCTTTCCTTTGAAACATCTCTGGTGCGCATTATGCCTAAAGCAGCCGTAAACTGCCTCTTCCCTTTCTCTGCAGCTGCTCCTGCAGCTGTAAAAGGGGGCTAATGGACACTTCCCTGGTAGCTGTCCAGCTTTTGCAAAACAAAGTTAGCAAGCGATCCCACAAACGTCCCAGATGGACCGATTGTGCAAGAGCAGCCATGGTGGCAGCAGGAACCTGTCGGGCAACCAGATTTTTTTCTTTTTAAAGAGCTGCTCTGACTTTGGAATAGGTGGGTGGGGCCAGCTGGTTCTTTGCACCAGGATCCAAGAAGCAGAGGCTCAAACGATCCCTATTTTCCAGTCGGTCGCTGGCCAGCTTTTTGCCTTGTGGGGGCTTTTTTTGCAGCCTAAGAGCCACATTTTTCTGGGCAAGCTCCCAGGGGCCATATGACAGGACAGGTGCAAAAGTGGGTGGACCAACGTATGCAGATTTCACCTTTGTCCAGCAAGCTGGCTTTTTTACACCCACACAACCAAACCCACACACCCTTCCCTCCCTCTCTTCCCTCCATTCAGGCAAGCAAGAGGCCTGATCAGAGCTCAAGGACAAATCCCAGTCAGGCAAGATCACTCAAGGAAGGTGTGAAGCAGGGCTGGTAGGGGTGTGTGGCCTGCAGAGGGCCAGGTAGAGCAGCTTGAAGGGCCACGTTTAGCCTGACGTTCCTCTCCTCTGCTGTGGGAATACAGTGGTACCTTGGGTTACATACGCTTCAGGTTAAGAACAGTTTCAGGTTACAGACTCTGCTAACCCAGAAATATTACCTCGGGTTAAGAACTTTGCTTCAGGATAAGAACAGAAATCGTGCTCCAGCAGCACGGCAGCAACAGGAGGCCCCATTAGCTAAAGGGGTGCTTCAGGTTAAGAACAGTTTCAGGTTAAGAATGGACCTCCGGAACGAATTAAGTACTTAACCTGAGGTAGCACTGTATGTGTGATGCGAAAGAAAGAGGCGGCTTCGCCCTGCCAGACTTGAAATTATATTATGAAGCTTCATGTCTCTGCTGGTTGAAAGAATGGATAAAGTTAAAAAATACTGAGTTATTGGACTTAGAAGGTTTTGATAACAGATTTGGCTGGCACGCATATCTATGGTGTGAGAAAAGAAAGATTCATAAAGGTTTCGAAAACCACATCTTTAGAAGATCTCTCATAGAAATATGGGAGAGATATAGAAGTTTATTAGAATCAAGAATTCCCCACTGGCTATCTCCATTAGAAGTTATGAGTCTTAAGAAAGTCAATATGAGGGGGAACTGGATTACATATAAAGAACTGATTATAAAGGAAGGAGGAAAATGGAAAATGAAATCCTATGAAGAAGTGAAAGAGTATGTGTATGATTGGTTGCATTATTATCAGATTAGCGAAATGTTTAAAAAGGACTTAAAAGAAAGAGGTTATCAGGAAAAAGAATCGAAATTTCAAATAGAAATAATAAACAATGAAAATAAAATTTTGTCCAAGATGTATAAAATCTTGCTAGAATGGTATACAAAAGATGAGGAAGTTAAATCGGTTATGATACACTGGGCCAGAGATTTGGGTTATAATATAGAGTTTAATGATTGGATAAAACTGTGGAATGAAAGTATAAAATTTACGGCATGTACTGCATTAAAGGAAAATGTTATGAAAATGATTTATAGATGGTACATCACACCTGTGAAACTGGCAAAAATGTATAAAACATGTAATAAGTGTTGGAAATGTAAAGAAAAAGAAGGAACATTTTATCATATGTGGTGGGATTGTAAGAAGGTGAAGGGCTTCTGGGAAATGATATATAATGAGATGAAAAAGATGTTGAAATATACGTTTGTTAAGAAACCAGAGGCGTTTCTTTTAGGAATAGTAGGAAATGAAATAAATAGAATGGACTGTAAACTTTTCCAATATGCAGTAACAGCAGCGAGAATATTATTGGCCCAAAGATGGAAACAGGAACAACTGCCGACACTCGAAGAATGGAGAATGAAACTGATGGAGTATGCTGAACTGGACAAACTAACAGGAAAGATCAGATATATACGAGATCAAAAGTTCATTGAAGACTGGGGAAAATTTTCAGACTATCTGAAATGTGTATGTGATGAGCAAATAACGCTAGTGGGATTTCAAGAAGTTCTGTAAATGATAGAGGACTATTGTATTCATGGAAACTAAGTGTGTGAAGGTTTATAAAATGCAATATAAAATTAGGAAATGTGTATTTAAAAAATTTGAATAATGGATGATTGTCAGAGAGGTTGAAGGAAGTCTAAAAGAGAAAATATGTGATAAATTTAGATTGGATACTATAAATGTATGTTGGAAACTTAAAAAAATTTTTTTTTAAAAAAGAAAGAAAAGAATGGACCTCCGGAACGAATTAAGTACTTAACCTGAGGTACCACTGTATGTGTGATATGGTTCTCCTGGTGCCTTCCTGTAGGTGCCTAGACAGAAGTTAGATATCTGATGCTGGCTGAGACCGATCTTGGCAGGATTAATAACTTTGAGCTCAGTGGAAATGTGATTCACGCGTTTAGCGATCAGCACCAAACCGCCCTTTCCATGGACAAATCGATGAAGGCGAGGGCTTCGATGGCTACTGTGAGAACAGGACGCTGCTGGTGGACTCTCCTTCATTGGAGGTTTTTAAAGAGAGGTTGGATGTCTTGTCTGTCAGGGATTTTCCCCCACTGCGATTCATGTGCTGCCAGGGGTTGGACTCTGCCATTCTACGCTTCTGTGGAAACCAGATCCACAGAAAGCAGTGCAATTCGGTGCATGCTTGATGTGGGAGTGAACCCCGTCAAATACAGTGTGGGGCTTACTTTGGATGTAAGGCGAGGCATAGGACTGAACCACCCATGTTTGAGACGTGTTATGTTGTGCCGCCCGCGGGTGTCCTGCTCCTGCTTTTGAAGCTGCTGGAGAAGAGCGAGCAAATGCAGAGTAGAGCAGGTGGAGAAGATCCATTTGCCGTGTGCCCATGGGAAGAGCGAGGGGCTTAAGCAGAGACCCCGAGCATGAGGACCAGGCATTGCATACTTGTGTGTGTCTGCACATAGGTGGCTATTTCATAGGATTCCTAGGAAGCTGCCTTATAACAAATCAGAACATCGGTTCATCTAGCTCAGTATTGTCTATGTCAGTGTTTCCCCAACTTGGGTCTCGAGCTGGTTTTTTGGACTACAGTTCCCATCATCCCTGACCACTGGTCCTGCTAGCTAGGGATGATGGGAGTTGTAGTCCAAAAACAGCTGGAGACCCCCAAGTTTGGGAAACACTGGTCTGCACCAATGGGCAGCAGTGGTTCTCTCCAGAGTTACAGGCAGGTCCATTGGTGGAGATTGAACCTGGGGCTTTCTGCATGCAAGGCAGGTTCTGTACCACTGAGCCACAGAGCCCTTCCATTAAGTCTTGGGTTCACTAGGCCTAACTCCCAGGCAAGTGTGTATAGGATTGCAGCCTCAAGGGTGCTTTCAGTCATGGGGAATATTGCATTAGTTTTCCTATAATTATAATGCCGTTACTTCTGTCCCGTTTTCTAATGTTCCTTTCAACACTGCAGTACTTAATTGTGTTATGGAACTCTGGCTTTTTCACCCATATACTGGCATGTTGAGCTCAGACCAACAGCAAACACTGGGCAACATCAGTACACACCCATTCTTTCTGCACAACCTGCTTCTGTTCCTCCATGAAAACAGGATGCTAGTATACCTGCCCAAATTTTGTCACTTTACTCCTGTGATTTACTCCTGGGTCAAGGGGGCTGCAAATGATTCCCCCACCCCCAGAATGAAATAATGCAGGAATGAGCACTAAACATGCACCATATTCCATTTAGTTTTTTGGATTTTACGTCATGTGGAAGTTCAGATGCAGTGCGGAAATTAGCAGGGAAATGCTAGGGAAATTGGGGGGGGGGGGGCTGCTTTGTGAATGCAACCTTAGGGCTCTTCCACACTGCTCCATGCTTTCCAGGTCCAGGTCCAAGTGGATATTTTCTTGTCATGGCATTTTCTTAGGAAAACCCACATTGTACCAACTTATCCACACTTACCTTTTGTCCTGCTCTTTCCAGGCAGAGCTCTGCACTTTAATGCTCAGCATCCAAGTGTGGTTTTGCTTTGCCCCAGGTTTTCCCAGCAAAAACCCGCTCTTTAAAGATGATCGGAGCAAACAGCTATTTGGGTTTTCCAAAGATTGATGTTTGCTCCGATTGAGCTTCAATGATCAGGTTTTCACAGGGAAAACTCAGGGCAACAAATATGCTCAGACATGGAGTTTTAAATCGCTGGCCGTCCCTGGAAAGAGTAGCAGAAGGGTAAGTGTGGATTATCCATGGAAAACCCAATTGCTGTTTGCTCCAGTTCATTGGTAAAATGTGGATTTTGCGGGGGAAAGCGTCAGGATGAGAGAGGGAAAAAGCCCTTAGATACAGAACAGGAAAGCCTGGATCTGTGCCCAGAAATGCAGTACAAAATGAAGTTTGGATTAGCATGTAGCGCTGTAAAAATGAGTGGGCAACCTGAGGCCAAAGGGCAGTAGCCATCGGCCTAATTTCATATGGGAGCAAAAGCTTGCAAGATGTTTCACTAGGCATCCCCAGAAGGAGCAAAAGAAAAAAGAAAAGAAAAGCAGTAATTTGTCAGGGACAGGGTCCTGGGTAAATGGGGATGGTTTAAAGGGTTTGCGTGCACCAGGCTCATCCTGCCGTGGCTTCGTGCCTTGGGCCTCCTGCTGCTCCCTGGGTGAAGTGAAAGTTGTTTTGCAAGCCAGGAGTGCAATTTCCGCCCGCTCGCCATCCCAGCCCTGCTAGCTGGTGGTGACTCTCCCCTGCCCAGCCGGTTCTCTGGGCTTGTTCCTCGGGGACCAGGTTCTCATTAAAGAGGGTGGCAACCCTGTGATTCCTCAGCACTGGGCACGGTGCCCAGGAAGAGCTTTGCAGTCCCAGTTCCCCAAACCGCCACCCTGTCCTCAAAAAATAAAAAATAAAAAAATGCATTGGGGTTAGGTGGTTGGGGGAGAAATCGCCACCCCTTCTGATGGTGGTGGGTGTTGGATTCTAAATCCCAGGCATGGGCCCCCTGTTCCACTGTGATGCTGGAGTGCTTAATTCTGGAAGCTTGGTTATAATTGCTGCTTCCCTACGTTAACTTGTAATCAATACTTAAGTGCTGCTAAATCCATTCGGAGCATAATTACGGATGTTGATGGTAGTAAATAAATTAATTAGGGATGTAAAAATGCTGTCCATTTCAAATTAAATCAGGCTCCGCCAATCTGGGTGCCCTGCAGATGTTTTGCACCGCGACTCCCATCAGCTGCAGACAGTGCACCTATTTTAGAGTGCAACATCCATCAGGCCCAGGCAGCATGATGGGAGTTGTAGTTCAAAACATCAAGATGGGCACCAGGTTGGCAAAGGCTGGTTTAAAGATTCCCCATGAGCCTTCTGGAACCAGCTGGCAGGAAAAAAACAGCAAAGCACAGCATGCCTCTTTCTCGCCTGTGTGGGTTTCCTGCCTTCAACTCCTTTTGGACAGCGTGGAATTTGATTTCCCCTGCTCCTCCACACCTTTCCAAGCCCCCCAGCAGTAAATGTAAGGCCCAAAGCCAACAAAAGTTGGCTGTACTCAGAAAACCTGCAAGCGAGCCGTGACTAGATCACAAAAGATAGGTGAGGCCGAAGCAGTTTATGCCCGAAAAAGAACCTTCATGTCCAGAGGCAGTCTATCTGTGAATATCAGTTGCCGAAGGAAAAACAGTAGCGGAAGGTTCCTCGTTTTGTGACCCGGCTTGGGGCTTCTATACAACATCTGTCTGGACACTGTTGAAAGCAGGATGTTTAGACAGGGTTAAGACAGCGGGTGGGGAATGTTTTGCAGGACCGCATTCCCTTCTAGGCAGCCTCCTGAGGGCCACATGCCATTGGTGGGTATGGCCAGAGACAACGGGCGGAGCAAAGGATGCAAATGTATCTTTGTACAGTAGGCTTGTCTCTGTAGATAAATACTCACACCTCTCTTTCCTCCATCTGAATGAGGAAAAGGGGTTATCAGGATTCAGGGGCACATTCCAGCATTCAAGGAGGGTGTGCCAGGAGCAGGTGTGACTGGGAAAGGTGTCAAGTCCTGAGGGCCAGGTAGAGAGGCTTGGTAAGCCCCCAACCCTTAGATGAGGTGAGAAATTCCTGCTGGACAGGGGTATGAGCAGCTAGCGTGGTGTAGCGGGGAGAGTGTCAGACTAGGGCCTGGGAGACCAGGGTTCGAATCCCCACTTGGCCACGAAGCTTACTGGTGGTTGACCTTGGGCTAGTCACTGTCACTCTCAGCCGGAGCCACCTCACAGGAGTGTTGTGGGGGGACAAAATGGAGAGCAAACCTAGGTACACTACTTTTAGCTCCTCGGGGGAAAGAAGGTGGGCTATAAGAGTTGTAAGCATTGCTCAGGCTAGCTAAATAGGAGAGGGTGGGTGGGTAGGGCCTTGTTTTGTAGTCTTCACAGAAGCATCTGGCTGCTCTTGGAAAAGGCAGCTCTGTTGTAGGCTCGACCCAGTAATAATAATAATAAAAAATAATAAATAATAATAATAATAATAATAATATAAGTAAAATAATTTCCATTTATACACCACACTTTATCAAAAGATCTCAGTGCAGTGTACAACATTAGAAACACATTATAAAACAACAATTATAAAAACATAGCAGAAACATAGTAAGAAGCATACTGGCAGACAGTTCTCTGGGAGTGTTAGGATGAGAAGATGAGTTTGGTGAGGCTCAGATAGTTCGGATGGTTCTTGGGAGAAGAGCTTAATGATCCAGGCACTGGGGGCGGTGGGGTGGGGGTGCTTTAAGCAAACCCTGCAACCACCTTGAAGCCGGCAGAGGATAGAAATCAAGAGCATAGCCAGGCACCTCAGCCACAAAGGTCAAGTGCTTGCGTGCTATTTACCTCATCATCTTTTCTTTAGTAATGACCTGGCTTCTGGGCACGTGAAGGGAGCAGAGGCTGAGTCAGTCCAGCTCGGGCGCTGTATTGGTGCTCAGATCCTGCTTTCTCAACGGATATACTTGGTGGCCTCAGGCCAACTGTTCCGCTTCAGCCTTTCCTGTTTGCAAGGTTGAAGTGAGGGGGCTAATGACAATGGCTTGTCTTACAGGGTTGTTGTGAGGATTCCAAGGCAATGTCCATGCAGCGCTTTGATAGCTTCTAAAATAACACTTTATTCTTTTATTGAGCTTCACAAGAAACCTCCCCACCGTTAATTTGTCTAAAGGCAGTGGTGGTGGACCTCAGGTCTGGGAGTCAAATGTAGCCCTTCAAGTCTCTCTGTCTGTCTGGCCCCTGAGCCAGGCCATGCTCCTCTTCCTCACCCATCCTCTTCCACGCCCATCTCCAATTATTCCGCCTGGCCAGACTGTGTCCTTAACTGTGGTCCACAATGCAAAGAGTCACCTATGTTGCCCCAGTCACCATTGGCACATGCTGCCCCCCCCCCCAGGTTTCTACTAGAGAATATGGTCCTCAGGCTGAAAAAGGTTCCTAAACCCTAGTCTAATGAAGGCTCAGCATTGCCATGTTCTGTAGCAGTGAATTCCAAAGCTTTGACTCACGCAGAGAAGTCCTTTCTTCTGTCAGTTTTAGTCCCACTGTCAATCATTTTTATTCAAGTGATTCCCACGTCCAGTTACTGATTTGCATCTAGGAGGTCCTGGCTGCAGATTCCCCTTAAATTGCATTTTCTGCTGCAGAAATTGTGCACAATTCAATATTTGCGTAGCTTGTTCCTTCTTGCACTGGGCTAAGGGGGCTGACTGAAATAGCTAAAAAAACCCCAAAAACCTCCATGTTCAATTACCGTATTTTTCGCTCTATAGGGCGCACCTGACCATAGGGCGCACCTAGTTTTCAGAGGGGTAAATCAAGGAAAAAAATAAGATTTCCCCATCCCCAGCTCTGGGAGCAGCGGACAGGCTGCAGGCCACTCAGTCCCTTCTCCCTCCTTGGGGAAAAGCCCCTAAGAGCGGCACACTCTTTAAAGGCTGTGCGCCTCCTGCGGGCTTTTCTAGGAGGGGGAAGAAGGGACTGATGCAGCCAGTCAGTCCCTTCTCCCTCCTGTGGAAAAGCCCGCAAGAGCCACACCGAGCTTGTGTGCAGCTCTTGGGGGCTTTTCCCACCTGCCTCCCCCTGCATTCGCTCCATAGGATGCACACACATTTTCCCTTGCTTTTTAGGAGGGAAAAAGTGCGTCCTATAGAGCGAAAAATATGGTAAATCTTATTTTAAAAATTAGTGTGATTGGAGGGAAGGCAGTAAGAGCCCCTCCAGACTGACGGGGGCATCTTCTGCAACATGTAATTGACACAATAATACATTAGTGGTGGATTTATACTGGATTGTCCGCACATCATTCCACTATATTGTTCTGTGATGTTTCCCCAGTGTTACTGCATTATTGTCATCTGCAGGAGTACAACAAAAGCGTAACAAACCCCCAACCATTTGTGGTATGAAAAGCTGCAAGATTTCAGTCGGATTGGAAACAAAGCAGTGTATTCACCTTGAAACTTGCAGATGCAAACAGTATTTGGAACCCTGAGTTCTGGTTTCCTCCCCTCAAAAAGGACATTGTAAATTTGGAGAAGGTTTGGAAAAGGGCAACCGAAATGATAGATGGGATGGAGCAGCTCCCCTATTAGGAAAGGTTGCAGCACTGGGGACTTTTTAGTTTAAAGGAAAGGCACATGAGAGGCAACGTGATAGAAGTTTATAAAATTACACATGGGCTTGAAAAAAGTGGATAGAGAAAAGCTTTCCTCCCTCTCTCGTCACAGTAGAACCTGTGGACATCCAGCGAATGTTGGAATATTCAAGACAGATAAATGTATGTATTTCTTCAAGCAATGCATAGCTAAACTTTGGAAGAGATAGAGATAGAGATAGCCGCCATCTTGGATGGCTTTAAAAGAGGATTAGACAAATTCTTAGAGGAGAGGGGTGTGAACCAGCCACGATGGCTATGCTCTGTTTCAATAGCTGAAGGCAGCAGTACAGTACTTCTAAATACCAGTTGCTGACAATCTCTGGAGGGGAGATTTACTCTTGTGCATGAATCCTGCTTGGACTTCCCACAGGCATCTGGTCGGACACTGTGAGAACAGGACTCTGGACAATAAACGGGCCGTTAGCCTGATCCAGCAAGCTCTTCTTAGCTTCTTCTTATTGAAAGTGGGTTTGTTTATAATTGCCCCGATAACACCATGAGCCCAAAACAGTCGTGAAGGGCTGGTGCTTAGCAACTCTTTCCTATATTTTGAATTGCCATGACTTCATTGAGTTGTATTCATTGTTTTGATGGATTTGTTGTTATTGCTTGCTTTATTTATATGCTACTGTGCAGGGAATAGCCATTTTGCATGTGTTCAAAGCTTGTGCAATGTGCATGCCTTTTTTGGACCCGGAAGAGGGCAGAATGGGGCAGGGGCGGAACTGAGCAGGCTGGGCTTATGTGCACTCTGCCAATGTGTCTGATGACCTGGAATGCACCCCCTGCACAAATCAGGGGTTGCCTGTATTTGATATTACAGTGACAGGACCCGCCCCCCAAGTGTCCCTGTTTTCCAGGGACAGTCCTGGATTTACAGAAGCCATTCCAGTTTCTGATTTGATCCCAGAATACCCTGCTTTTCCTTAGGATGTCTCTATGGTCGTACCTTGGATCCCAAAGCCTTGGTACTCGGACGTTTTGGCTCCTGAACGCTGCAAACCCAGAAGTGAGTGTTCCGGTTTGCGAACGTTCTTTGGAACTTGAATGTCCAGCGGGGCTTCCACAGCTTCCGATTGGCTGCAGGATCTTCCTGCAGCCAATCAGAAGCTGCGCTTTGGTTTCTGGACGTTTTGGAAGTCGAATGGGCTTCCGGAACGGATTCCGTTCGACTTCCAAGGTACGGCTGTATTTTCATTGGAGAAATGTTGGGAGAGTATGGAATAGGACCATCCCTATTTTCATCGGAGAAACGTTGGGAGGGGACGCACTCATTGCAGTGTTTGTCCATCCGTTGCTTGGAAAGCAGAAGGCAAATACTAGTAAATTGCATCAAAAGGACCCCAAGACGGTGGTTTCAGAAAGTTCACCATGACATAGTTTGGGATGTGGGACTTGGCCAGGGGCAGCGTCAGGAAGCAGTGGCAGAGGTGTCCTTTGGAAACAGCCTTTGGGATGCAGAGCTGCTGGCGTGTCTCCCTTAATCTAATTCTCGCCCTCGCCCAAAATGCCTGCCAGGGGAAAGCACTAGCTCTGCGCTTCTGATGCAAACAGCAGCGCTGGCTGGCTGGCTGGCTGTCGGCTGCCTCTCCTCCGCCTGAGCCAAGCCCTGTTCTCTGCCTCTGCTCTTCTTCGCCCAGGACTCTCCAGGAGGGAGAGGGGAGTGGAGGCACCTTTGTATCTCCTTTTGTTTCTCCTCTGTCCCCACCCTTTTCCCTTCACGCTCTCTCTCTCTCTCTCTCTCTCTCTCTCTCTCTCTCTCTCTCTCTCCCCCTGGCTGCCTATTGTATGTGTCCAGGCACATCCCCCCCCTCTCTCTCTGTAACCACACACAATATCTGCTAGCAGGAGAAGCCGGAACAGGCGGTGGTGGCTCCCGATGCCTCCTTCCCTCCTCCTTCAGGTTGGACGCCTGAGGCCCGGCTGGCGGTGGCAAGGCTTGCCTAGGAGTCGGTGGCACATGCTCCCAGGGGATCTGTAGGAACATACCAGGCCAGTGGCCCAACTAGTCCAGCATCCTGTCTCACACCGGCCAACCGAGTGCCTGCTGGAAACCCTCGAGCAGGACCCAAGCACGGTGGTTTCCAGCAACTGGTGTTCAGAAACATTGCTTCCTCTGACTGTGAAGCAGAGCACAGCTTCCGTCATTACTAGTAGCCATCGATAGCCATCTGCTCCATGAATTTGTCCAATCCTCTTTTAAAGATGTCCGAGTTGGTGGCCATCACTGCTTCCTGTGGGAACAAGTTCCATAGTTTAATTATGTTGGGGCTGCCATATTTCAAAAAGTGAAAAGTTGTCAAGCAAAAATGACAGTGCCAATATGGATTCCTGATTTCCACCAGGACACTGCTTCCAACTGCAGTATTCTGTGTATGTCCAGGAAAATCCTAACGTATGGCAGCCCTAAATTATGTGCTTCATGAAGAAGGACTCCATTTCATTGTGGGCAGGGAGGGGGTGTTTGCATTTTGAGGCCAGGGGCTCCAGCCCCCTTTGATGAGGCCCTGGCATACTTCCAGAAGGCCCTGTGGGGATATGTGCCCATTCACAGTGGATATGTGCCTATGCAGTGGACATCTGCATGGGTTGCCAGTTTTCTACCAGGCCATCTCCAGTGTATATAAAGCCCTGAACAACTCTGGACCAGTTTATCTATGAGATGGCCTTGGCCTTGCTTATGTCTACTGGGCTGCTCTGATCTGCGGAACTGGCACTGTTACAGGGACTACTCTGCATTTGTGAGAGATTGATCTTTCAGGGCTTGTCCACACTTCTGCCTGCCCCATGCCTAGGAAGCACAGGCCGGAGTGGTATTTCAGTTCCATGGCTGGTACTCGGAGGTAGACTGCTTCTGGCTCTGGAGGATCTACTTAGCTCTCAGTCAGTTCCAACCAGTGTGACCAAGGGACAGGTATCATGTGAGGCATACATTGATACCTTGGGTTACAAACACCTTGGGTTACAAATACGGTACTTCGGGTTACAGACTCTGCTAACCCCGAAGTAGTACCTCGGGTTAAGAACTTTACCTCAGGATGAGAACAGAAATTGCGTGGCGGCAGTGGGAGGCCCCATTAGCTAAAGTGGTACCTCAGGTTAAGAACTGTTTCAGGTTAAGAACGGACAGGTTACGAATTAAGTTTGTAACCAGAAGCACCACTGTAGTCTAAAATAGTGCTCTGTGTCCGAGCACTCCCCACCCGCCCGCCCGCCCTGGTGCTTTCTCTATCAAAACTCATTCTTTACCACTGAATTGGAGTAAATGGCAGTCTGCAGAAAACCCAAATTGCTGTTTTTACTGTTTCACTGTTAAAAGAGCGGGTTTTCCTGGGGAAAGTGGCAGAGTAAAAAAAAAAAAAAAGGCGGGGGGAGATCGGACACAGAGCTTTAAAGTGCGGACCTGTGCTTAGAAAAGCGCAGGGCACCGGGTTAGTGTGGATGAACCCTTACTTTGTAAAAAGCAGGTCCCAAACTGTTGTCTGTGGACCTCATTCAGATGGTCCATGACGTGTCTGTGGATTTGTGGTTGAAGAGCAGAGATTGCATCAAACATTCCTGTTGATTTTTAATCACATTACAATTTGAATTCAAATTGCAATGCAATATATAATAAATCAAAGAAGTAAAGAAGAAAGTAGTAAAAATACGATTACAAACCACGCAGCGTCTAGCACAACACATTAATATTGCTACAGCAGGCAGAAAAATTATCAAGTGGTCTGCCAAGACCCAAGCGGGGTGGGGAGTTGGGGAAGTGCTGGTATAAAAAACCTTATGCATTTGTGATGGTTAATCATATTATAGGATTTCAAGTGTGAGGCCAGTGATGAAGGGGTTTTGTCCCATCGAGGAAAAGTAGTTGGGGAATTGAAGGCTGCCACATGTTTATTTATTTACTGCATTTATATCCCATCTTTTCTGGCATTGAACTCAAGGTAGCTTACGTGGTTCTTTGCCCCCCCCTCTTTTATTTTCCACAACAACAACAACCCTGTGAGGTAGGTTAGGCTGAGAAGTGAGTTATTTTCTCTGCACTAGCCGAAGTCCACATTTTCTTGCAGCACTACAAGAGGTTTAAGTCCTGTAGCATCTTCTGTTTCCAGGCCAAGAAAAGCTCTCGCTGTAGCTAGCATCTGTGTCAGATGTTCCTTAGATCAGCTGCTGTTTGGTCAAGCTGCTATTTGACCATCCCACAAGTTCAAGTTGTGGGGAGGCTGAAATGGGGCATTTAAATTCTTTTTTCTGTGTCTTCAAAATCATTCTAGACTTATTCCCTTCAGAGAGCTACAGTTGCCAGAGTGGTTTTATAACCAGTCCCTCCCCACAGGGAACTCTAGGAATTGTAGCTGGGGGGGGGGGGTCGTCTCCTAAGGACTTTCAGCACCCTTTACAAACTACAGTTCCCATGATTCGTTGAGGCTAAGCCATGACTGTTTCAAGTACAGTGGTACCTCGGGTTACATACGCTTCAGGTTACATACGCTTCAGGTTACAGACTCTGCTAATCCACAAATAGTACCTCCGGTTAAGAACTTTGCTTCAGGATGAGAACAGAAATCGTGCGGTGGCGGCGGGAGGCCCCATTAGCTAAAGTGGTGCTTCAGGTTGAGAACAGTTTCAGGTTAAGAACGGACCTCCGGAACGAGTTAAGTACGTAACCAGAGGTACCACTGTAAATGGTTAGTGTGGATGTGGCCTAAGTAAAAAGCAAACAAACCAGTAAGTAAATAAATAAATAACACAGCAAGGCATGTGGGTGCCCTTAGACTGCAATCAGAGCAGCTTCCTGCCCCAACAGGTTAAAGTTGGCTAGAGGGGCAAGAGAAAAAGGAACGGGAAGGCAGGACAGCTGGCTGGATCTAGTATTTTTGTGGGGGGTGTTTGCAGGGGAGCCTTAGCCCTGCTGAATGGCGCTTTTCAGGTTCCAGCATGCCGGTGTCACCTGTTGCATCTGTGCAAGGCATGAAATGTCAAAGGGGGACATGTCGCCCTTTGCCATCCCCTCCAGCTCTGGTGAAGGCGCAGAGTCAGATTGGGGGCAGGGGCTATGCACGTTGTCCCACTTTGTTTCTGAAAGGAGAGGCTCCAGTTCTCAGTTTTTCCTGGAAAGTCATCCCTTTAGCATTCCCGAGAACTGGGTGTTTTATTCCACAGTAAGGGAAAGGGGTGCATGGAAGCGTCGCTCTGCATATGCTCAGAGGCCCGCTGGTAACCTGGCTCTTGCTCCAAGGCTGCCACCAGCTTTGAATGAAGAGGCTGTTGATCCGGGGCTGCTGGGCTGCACATGGAGCCTTGATGTTCATATGCTCTCATTGAAGGGCATGGGCATTAGAGAAGAGACCAGCATCTGTTCCCCATACTGAGACTGGCATTCAGGAAAACCTGCGGAGGGAGCAAAATATTTACCCATCCTTGTGCATTTTGGTTGTTTCTGCCTATAGGAATTTTTAAGTTTAGAAAAAAGGCGAAATGATGTGCAGCATGGAGAAAGTGGCTGGAGAAACTTTTTTCTCCCCGTCTCATAACACTAGATGTCATGGACATCTCATGAAGGTGAACGTTGGAAGATGCTGGATGGATAAACGAAAGGGCATCTTTGCACTGCGCAATCTATGGAACTCACTGCCACAGGAGGCGGGTGATGGCCACCAAGTTGGATGACTTCAAGAGAGAACTGGATAAATTCATGCAGTGAAAGGTTAACAGTGACTACTAGCCACAATAGCTATGCTTGTAATGCTTCTGAACGCCAGAAAGGGAATCCACAGGAGGGGAGAGTTGCTCTCGTGCTCGAATCCTGCTTGGGGGCTTCCCATAATGGGCATCTCTGCTTAGCCCACTGCAAACAGGATGCTGGACTCAATGGGCCATTGACCCAATCTAGCAGGCTCTTTTACTTTCCTTATGCTGCCATTCAGTCCCAGCCAGCATGGTTGAAAAATGGCAGTGCTGACTGGAACGGATGGGGGGAGGAATTTCAAAACAAGCTGGAAGGCCAGACAAGGCCACTGACTAAATTTCACCCAATTTTAACATGGAGACCCACCCCACCCCTGAAGGCAAACTCAGGGACAGGGATATTACTAGGTTACCACCAATACCCCTTGAAAAAGAAGGAATGCCCGTGGCAAATTTACAAATCACCTAAAACGTACTAAGTGCTGTATGTAGATTAGAAGCACAAAACTCACTGCCTACATTCTAGGCTGAAAGACCTTCAGTCCCTGTCTACATATTATTAGGAGTCTGGTTTCCTTCCTTCTAGCAGACATTGTACTTCTTTCTCCTCCTCCTCTCTCTCTGTCTTGGGACATCTCTTCCTTTGCTATGGCAGCGAGACTGGTTTGGCAGTCACTCCTTCTCACAACTGAGTCCTGGCTGAGATGTAAAGTTTTGCAGGGAGGTGTGTGTGTGTTAGTAGTTCTTTTTAACAGATGATTTTTTTAGCACATGCTCCAAACCATTTGCATATTTTTGGGGCGGTGGTGGTGAATGTGACAATTATCCTGGTACAGTATAGAACAAATCAAAAACTAGAAGCGTAGATATAGGACACTTTCGCACCATACACGCAAAGTGATGCCACTTTAGGAGGCCATGGCTTCCCCCCAAAGTATTCTGGGAGCTGTAGTTTATTAAGGGTACTGAGAGTTGTGAAAAGGACCCTGTTTCCCTCAGAGAGCTACAGTTCCCAGAGTTCCCCATGTGGAAGCAGTGACTTGTTAAACCACTCTGAGGACTGTAGCTCTGCGAAGGGAAACAGGGCCCTCATAACAATTCTCAGCACCCTAAACAAACTACAGCTCCCAGAATTCTTTGTGGGAAGCAATGGCTGTTTAAAGCGGTATCGACATAGCTCTTTAAATGTTTGTTGTGGATGTGGCCATACCCTCATTCTCCTTCCCACTCTTCCTATTTCTTACCCGCCATATGGCCGACAAATTAGGTAGTGTAAGGCCCCTTCCAGCTCTCTGATGCTATGAAGCCTCCTTGGGTGGCCTGGGACACGTCACTTGGCCTGACCTCCCTCGCAGGGATAGCGCGAGAGATAAGAGCAGCTCTTAACGCACCCAGAGCCCTTGGGCCAGGGAGGGAGAAGGATATTCTCTGCAAAGGCTCCATATCACCTTCCCTGCAGAGGTTTTCATTGCAGGTTTTCTGGAGTTTGCATGGGAGTTGTGGGCTGGGGGGTGGGGGAGTCAGGTCGGCAGGATCACTGCCCACCCTCCCTCTTTCTCTCCAGCCTCCTTGTTTTCTCCTTCTTCTTAAGTTATTCTGCTGAGACACGCTCTCTCCCTCCCAAGGGAAGCGTCTCCCTGCCCTGGCTGGAATGTTCCCATGAGGCAACCAACCTCAGAGTTGCGTGCCCAGGAGAGCTGCTCTTGCGTGCTTGTCATGCTTTTTTGCGATAGCATCTCCCAGGGTTGGCTGGGCCTGACTCCAGCGTCGGGAGATTTCCGCCTTCCTCACTTTCCTTTTGGCCTCTTGTTTATTTACTTCATAAAATTTATACGCCGCTGGGTTGTCAACAAAACCAGAAAGTGGTTGTCAAAGAGAAAAATGGGGAGAATATTGCCAAATAGAAAGTAGAATCGTAGATTATAGAATTGTACAGTTCGAAGGGACCCCGTGGGTCATCTAGTCCAACCCCCTGCATTTCAGGAATCTCAACTAGATCGTACATGACAGATGGCCATCCAACCTCTGCTTAAAAACCTCCAAGGAAGGAGAGTCCACCACCTATGGTAGAAGTGTGTTCCGCTGTCGAACAGCTCTTACTGTCAAGAAAGTTCTTCCTGGTGTTTAGTTGGAATCTCTTTTCTTGTAACTTGAATCCATTGGTTTGAGTCCTAGACTCCAGAGCAGGAGAAAACAAGGTTGCTCCATCTTCCATTTGACAACCCTTCAGATATCTGAATATGGCTATTATATCTCCTCTCAGCCTTCTCCTCACCAGGCTAAACATACCCAGCTCCCTCAACCGTTCCTCACAAGGCTTGGTTTCCAGACCCTTGAACATCTTGGTCGCCTTACTCTGCATATGTTCCAGCTTGTCAATATCCTCCTTAAGTTGTGGTGCCCAGAAGTCCACAGTACTCCAGGTGTGGCCTGAGCAAGGCGGGATAGAGCCGGACTATGACTTCCCCTGATCAGGACACTATACTTCCAGACCCTCCAAGTGTCCCTATTTTCCAGGGACAGCCCTGGATTTACAGAAGCCATCCCGGTTTCTGATTTGATCCCAGAATGTCCCACTTTTCCTTAGGATGTTTCTATTTTCATTGGAGAAATGTTGGAGGGTATGGAGTTATGCAACCCCTGAACCAAGGAGACAAGTAACTACACAACCTTTAGAAGGCATCTGAAGGCAGCCCTGTATAGGGAAGTTGTTTTGATGTTTAATGTTTCATTATGTTTTTATACATGTTGGAAGCCGCCCAGAGTAGCTGGGGCAACCCAGTCAGATGGTCAGGATATAAATAATAAAATTACTATCATATCATCATCATCATTATGATGGACGAGAATGTCCCTATTTTCATCAGAGAAATGTTGGAGGGTATGTACTTCTGTTGATGCAGCCTCCTAACAATTCTCAGCCCTCTTAAGAAACTACAGTTCCCAAGATTCTTTGGGGGAAAGAAGCCATCACTGTTTAAAGTGGTATCGCAGCTCTTTAAATGCATGGTGTGAATGTGGCTTTTGCTCAGGCTCTCATGTTCGTTTGGAGCATTCAGATGTGGCTTATTCCACCCAAAGCGATTCCTCTCTTCTCCCAAGTTGGAGCAGAGGATGGCGGGGTTGGTGGACCCAGGCCTGACTCAGCACAAGGCGCAGCGTCACAGGCTGCCTCTACCCTGAGCTGGCGGTTGTGATGATTTAACTTTATTACATTCCCCCCCATGGGCACTTCTCCTATAAACACGCAAAGATATCAGGGCAGGAGGTGCACATTTTGCTGACATACAAAAGACTGCTTTGGGGAGCCAGCTGAACTTGTTTGGCTCCTCTCCTTCTGCTCCCCCCACCCCTGCCGCACCGCCTCTCTTTATTCCTTTTGGTTTCCTTTCTGATGTTGTTAACAGCTTCCTTGTTTGCTGCCTGGCCACAGTTACACTTCCTTGCCTAGCTAGTATTTCAGAACCCTGAGCCTTCTTTGCAGAAAATATCAGGTGCACTCCGCTTGCTGGGAGTCACCACAACCAGGCACCATCAACAGGCAGGGTGGGGCATTTGCTGGGGGCCAGAGACGGCTAAGGACCCCACCATTGATCCTTTGCCTTCAGCTTGCCTTCTCATTAGCTGTGGTTCCTGCATTGCAAGGGGTTGGTCTAGATGACACTCAGGGTCCCTTCCAACTGTAGAATCCTATGATTCTAATGCACGTGTGTCTGAGTTCTGAACACCTGCCTTTTCCAGCTTGAAAAGTTTTTCCTCCCTCTCTCATGACAGTAGAATTTGTGAGCATCCACTCAATGACACTGAGTGTTGTAAGGTTCAGGAAAGATAAAAAGAAAGGACTTCTTCACACAGTGCATTATTAAACTGCGGAACTGACTTCCACAGGAGGCAGTGATGACAGCCACCAACCTGGATGGCTTTAAAAGAAGATTGGACAAATTCATGGAGGAGAAGGCTATCCATGGCTACTAGCCATGATGTTCTGCCCCCACGGTCACAGGCAGAAATGCTCCTGAATGCCAGTTGCTTGAGAACTCAGATGATCTTGTCCTCCAGTCCTGCTTGTGGGGTTTCCCACTGGGGCATCTGATTGGCCACTGTGAGAACAGGATGCTGCACTAGATGGGCCATTGGCCTGATCCAGCAGCCTCTTCTGATGTCCTTATGAACCTGTACACCAATTGGATCATCCTGGAGGCCCTGCTTCAGATCCCTTTACCTTCAGAACCTAGACTGTTGGAGAACAGGGTCTTTTCTGTGCTGGGGCTGCATTTTCTTAAATTTAGAGTTTTATCTAGAAGCTGAGAAATTTTTATTTTTATTTTTATTTTTACAGGCTTCCCTAGGAGGATGAGTGGGCAGTTAGCTGCTTTTGTTTACTGAGAACTACTTTATATGGTTTTTAACTTGTATTTTTATTGCTGTATACTGCTGTGGTGTTTTGTAACGTTTTAGTGGCTTATAAGTATTCCAAATAAAGATAAAATAAAAAATAGGTGCAATCCTTCCACAGAGACGTTACTTTGGTCCCTGTCATTGTTGAAGCACCAGGCACAAATAATTTTATTTTATTATGCCTTTGGTACGTGTTCTGCTCCAGAGCCCGAGTCTGCAGTGACTTATTTGTTGCATTTACCATATACCCCACCATCTCCTCCAATGAGTGGCACACGTGCTTCTCCCCTTTCCTCATTCAGTCCCTACAACAACCCTGCAAGGTAAGTTACACTGAGAGGCAGCGGCTGGCCTAAGGTTGACCAGTGAGCTTCGTGGTGGCTGCGTAGGGATTTGAACCCTAGTCTCCCAAGTCCTGGTCTTACCATTACACCGCACTGTCTCTCACTGGTTCTTGGCTCTGTTTGACTGTATTTGGTGCAGTGGATTGACTCTGAGGTGTTTGTGTAGCTTGCAGCAGTTGACTTCGTTGTTTGGTGTGTAAACTGCTCTGAACATTGACACGCAATAGCCTCTCATTGATTGGAAAGCCAAAAGCCTGCCCTTTAGATTGAAGATGTGTTTGGAATACACAATTATCCTACCAACCGGATGTTATCAACAGTTCAGAATATCCATCAGCAGTTGATGTGTGTTTGGAGTGGCAGGCTGCATATAGTCTTAGTAGTGTTCATGCGCATGTGTTTACGTGCTCAAGACAAGAGATGGCTGTCCAGTTGGCTACTCAGAGATTTGACTTCTAGAGACCCAGAGAACCTGGAATTCCCTGAAGGGCAGGAACACAGGGGCATTGGAAGCTACCTTATACCGAGTCAGGCCATCATTGGTCCATGTAGCTCAGCATTGTCTACACTGATTGGCCCCAGCTGCCCAGCGTTTCAGACCAAGAGTCTCTCAGTCCATATCAAACAGCAATATTTCTCCAGCAGCTACAGGATACCTGTGGATTGTGGCTAATGTCGTGTGTACTTGGTTTAGAATCTTACAGTTGAAAGGTATCCCCAAAATTGCTTTCATTTCAAAACAATTAATTACTGATTGGCGGGGAGAGTTTTACAGTGCTCCGTGGGCCCTTAACTGTCTCAGGTAAATGCACAGCCCTAAATAAAATCTAAATAAAATACATCACTAAATAAAATCTGAGCAAACACCCAGCTGCCCAGATTTTCTCCCAAATCTCCGGGGGTCCCAGAAGTGCTTCCCAGCAACTGCCCCACCCTTCCAGTCCCCACTGCCAAACCATGGACTAGGAAGGGCACACACAAGTGACAGGGTTGTGAGGCACTTTGTAAATTAAAAGGGCAGGGACATCAATGCTGAATAGGTGTGGTGGAGTGTGCATGAGAGGCATTACGTCAGTAGCATTAATTCTCCTTAAGACCAGGCTTGACGTTCATTAAGGGGGGGGGGCGGTATTGTTTTCAGGGCCCCAGCTCCTATTGTTCTATCCATACATTTTTAAAAACCCACTGAAGCTCTGTGTGTGTGTGTGTGTGTGTGTGTATTTCAGAAAGAGAAGTATTTGTGGAATCTGATTGAGCCAAATACAAACTCACCAAGGTACAACAGAAAAAGTGTATAAAAAGAAGTTCCCCTCACTCTCTCATAACACTATAATTCGTGGACATCCAATGAAGCTGATCGTTGGAAGATTCAGGACAAATAAAAAGAAGGACTTCTTCACACAGGGCACAGTTAAACTATGGAAATTGCTCTCGCAGGAGCCACCAATTTGGATGGCTTGGAAAGAGGATTAGATCAGTAAGAGGCGGAAATGCATCTGAATACCAGGTGCTGGAGGCTTGTGTTCAGGTCCTGCCCATTGGGGCATCTGTTTGGCCACTGTGATAACAGGATACTGACCTAGATGAGCCGCTGGCCTCATTCAGCAGACTCCTCCTAGTTCCTATGCTCTTAGGTTGTACTGCAGAGATAAGTCTTCTGTGCTGTGATTATCTTGTGCTCGCAGGGACCCTGTTTTTTTTTTTTTTTAATTAAGTAAACGATGGAGCATCACCAAACCACATGAAAATGGTTCCCTCCCCCCCCCCACCTCCAGCATAAAACCCTCCAGCAAGACAGCCAAGATTTCTGCACTCTCTCTTTGCCGCCCCCCTACTGTGTGTTTTTCAGGATTTGGGAGCAGAGGGGTGGCAGGATGGGGAGGGGGGCTCACTTGAGACAAACCGGTGAGTTCATCCTCTCCTCCAAACCGCCTACCCACCCACCGCGCCAATGCCTGCATTGTGTGCCCTCTGACGATGAGTCAATGGAATTGGGGATTTAGAGGGCTTAAGTCTCATAATTAATGTAAACTTTGCCTCAAACGGTTGGCAGTCACCGTGCCCCCCTCTCCTGGGGGTTTTCTAAGCTTCACTCTATTGTTTTCTGGTCCTTCCCAAGAGGCCTTGCTCCCTTCTCCCCACCTCACTTATTTCCAGCTGGCGCTCGGGGCTGTTGCGATAAAACTGATATCAGATACAGCTTTTCAGACTCTCTGTGCCTGCTGGGGCAACATGTACTTCCCCCAAAGAATAGAGACAAATGTAAGGCCCAACACTTACATATGAATGATCAGATGGGGACAGAGGGCCCCTGGCTTGACAGCAGTTGATGTGAGAAGCATCCAGGGGTCTTTGTAGGCCGCAGGCTTAACATGAGTCAACAGTGTCCAAAGCTTGGGACACTGCCTCAAAGGCTCAAGATGAATAATAAGTATAATAATAAATTGGCAGTTCTCACAACAGAGGGGATAAGGAGTGGCGACTTGGGCCTTTGAATTTATGCATATATGATCTGGAGCAAGGGGTGAGCAAATAAGGTGGCCATGTTTGCTGCCTGCTACGCTGCTGGACCAAGATAATGAAGCTTCTGGAAATCAAGCCTTATGAGGAACCGTTGAGGGAACTGGGTATGTTCATCCTGGTGAGGAGGAGGCTGACCTGAAGACCTGAAGGGCTGTCACATGAAGGATGGAGCAAGCTTGTTTTCTGCTGCTCCAGAGGGTAGAACCCAAACCAAAGGATTCAAATGACAAGAAAGATTTCCACTTAATATTAGGAAGAACTTCATGATGGTAAGAGCTGTTCAACAATGGAACCGACTCCCTGGGAAGGTGACAGACTCTTCTTCTTTGGAGGTTTTTAAGCAGAGGTTGGATGCCCATCTGCCAGGGATTATTTAGCTGTGATTCCTACATTGCAGGGGGGTTGGACTAGATGACTCTTGGTGTCCCTTCCAGCTCTACAGTTCTATGAATTCTGGGAGCTGTCCTTTGTTTAAGGGTGCTGAGGCCCCTGTTACCCTCCAAGAGCTCAAATTCTCTTAAGAGGTTTAACAGTCCTTCTTCCCAGGGAACATTGGGAATTGTCCCTTTGTACAGCAGGCAGTGGGTTCATGCTGACAACCTGCGTCCACCTGCCACTTAAAGACCCTGGTCTGGACCCTGAAGAATGAGCATGCTGGCAACTCTGTAAAGAAGGGCAACAAGGCATCCTACAGTTTGGGGGGAAATGGGGAGAATGGATTTACTTGGCTTAAAGATACCCCCCCCCAAAAAAAAAACACACCCCAGGGACTATCTTTGGTCCAGGTTGGAGCATATGGGGCACTTATTGGAAGATCGGGGCTGGAGAGCCCAGGATCATATTTCTGTGTGTGTTTTTGTGCAGAGGATGGCACGTCACCAGCTGTAGGAGAAGCATGGAGCTGTGAGAGTCATTACAGCAAATATAAGAACAGAAGAAGATCAGACCTGCTGGATCAGACCAAAGGCTTAACTAGTCTAGCATCCTGTTTCCTACTGGGGCAGTGAGGACTGGTGCCCATTAGGATGGGTAACGTGGAAGGCAGAGCCAGCTAGTCCTGGTTTTTGTCCCCATCCTCCTCCAATTGCCTGCTGAGTTCTAGGAGGGCAACACTGAGACCTTAAATGCCACATTTGTACCATATATTTAAAGCACTATGATCCCACTTTAAGCAGTCATGGCTTCCTGCAAAGAATTCTGGGAGCTGTAGGGTGCTGAGAGTTGCTGGAGGCCCCTATTCCCCTTGCAGAGCTACAATTTCTAGAGTGGTTTAACAGCCAATCTCTCTTCCCAGGAAATTCTAAGAATTGTAGCTCTGGTTGGGGAATTTGGGGGGGGGGGTCTCCTAACATCTCTCAGCACCCTTGAACAAACTACCAGTACAACACATCCAAGTAAGCAGCAGCAACACTATTGGCAACCTCCTGATCAGTTCTGACCTCATCAATGCAAATGTGACATTAGGATTTTGCCCCAATGTGCGTCATTTAACACTTATTTGCACTGAACCACATGTGCCATTTAATGCCATTGAAGATTTTGATGTTCTTTATAAACTTGTTTTGTAATTATCATCCTGAATAACTGGATGTCACCAGCAAATTTAGTCACCTTATTGCTCACCCCTCACTCCAAATCATATATGCGTAAATTGAAAAGCCCCAGTCTCCACTCTGTTGCAAGAACTGCCAGTTAACAATTATACTTATTATTCGTCTTGACCCTTTGATGTAGTGTCCCAAGCTTTGAATATGCGCCCCCATTACAACAGCCCTGTAGTGTAGGCCAGTAATGCTAGGTGGAAGCCAGAATGGTGCTGCAGACTTCAGTGCCCCTTTTCGCTCGACTCCCCCCACCCCACCACTAGCAAAAACACCACGCAGAAGCCCAATTATGAAGACATGCCTCAGTTGCATATGCAAAACCCAGGTTTTCATAGGCTCCAACTGTCCCAGTTTACAATTCCTGTTTTCTTCTACCTTCCCCAGGGAAATTATTACATCTTGTATTGTCCTAATTTCTGCCTTTGGGGATTGCTTTATTTGAAATGTTGATTAGTTGCTAGTGTGGTCATTCGGTTCATCCTTGTAGATAGGTGGATTCATTATGTCTCTCTAATGTGCATCCGTGTTTTGAAATGCATGAGTGCTAAAGGCGCCAGGCAATGCACACCCGTTCAACTGCTGTGGGAGGCTTTGAAAGAGTCATAACTTACTGTAGGGCAATTATTTCCATAGCAGCCTTTCCCAACTTGGTGCTCTCCAGATGTTTTGGACTCCAACTCCCATCAGCCCCCAGCCAGCGTGACCATTTTGGACCACAACTCCCATCAACCACCACAGCCATTTCATGTCCATCGCCTAGCTTTTCAGGCAGTGGAGGAAACAGAAGAACACAGAACAGAGTCTTCAAGAATAACCCTGTTCCCATGTCTACAAGTGAACAATTAATGTTCATGACAGGGAGGAAATTATTATTCAGTCAGTCAGTTTCTGTCCCACACCATCATATAGGTCTGGTTACAATACAAAAAACACACCATCAAAAAAATAGCAATTAAAACTGTGTGTTCCAGTTCAAAACTGTATTTTCACAGCAGGCTGCTGAATCTCAGAGCCCTCAAGAACCTTGGGCAAAGAGATGCTGTCTCCAAACCATGCTGAAAGATAGGCATGGAAGGCACTGGATCCACCTCTGACTGGCAGGCAGCACCCAGCCTGATGCTACAGGATGTGGGGAGGAAGTTGACTTTAAGATGGAATTAGACAAATCCATGGAGGACAGGCTTTCTAGTGCCTTGTGAGCTGTCACTGAGCTTCCATGTTCAATAGCTATGTATCCCTGAACACCAGCAATTGGGAAGGCCATATTGATGGTCTGCTTATAGGCTTCCTCAGGGCTTTTGGGTGGGAAGGAATTGCTGGGATAGACGGACCTCTGGTCTGATCCAGCAAGGATGCTCTCATGTCCTTATGGTAGTGCTCATGTGAACAGTCCCTACTTGTGTGGGGAAACCAATGTGCACAGTGGACACCCAGGGGTGGTGTGGCCTGCTGTTTTCCACCTCACCTGGTCTTGTGTATCAACTTTACACTGGCGGTCACATGAATGGGGCTGATGCATGATAGTGTATGGTTTGAGGAACAGGATGTGGTCTGTGGTGCGGGTGTACGATACCCACAAAATGGTACTGTGGTCAGAGAAATGTTGGAGAACATTAAAGTTTGTGTGTGTGGTGTAGCATTTAGGGAATTTAGTAGAATTTTGAGGCTCTTGGAGAAGCCTGCAGCTGCTCCCCAAGAGGTGTCCCTCCTGTGACTCTTCCTCCCTGAGGACTTTGTTATCGTGTCAAGGCAACAGTGCCTCTCCCACTCCATTGCGGTTCCTGGATCCCAAATGTGGCGTCTGGGATCAGCTAAACCCTTAAAACGGCGGGCTTAGTCCCGGCAGGGCTGGGAAGCCTCAGATAAGACCGGGGATTTGGGTTGTGCAGGTAATGGCAGGTGCCGTGCTCAACTCTTGCCTCCATCTTGCCAGCTGTACCCCCCGGCGGGTATTCCCCCCGGGCTGTGGCAGGCCTCAGAGGGTGCAGAGAGGGGTGAGGAGTTGGAGAGGGCTCTCTTGGAAGGGAATGAAGCCCACCTAAGCAGATTGAGGCCTGGCGTGGGGCTTGAAGGTTGTGGGGTGGTACAAGGGACAAGGCCCAGTTCTCACTGAGGTGCCTGACCTATGTGAGGGGCGTTGTGGCTCAGCGACTACCTCCCAAAGTGGAGGAAGAGCATAGCCATTGTGGCTAATAGCCCTTAGCCTCCTTTAAGGTACCACCAAAAGACTGAGGTAAAAATGTAAAGGAATCTTATTGCTGTGTGTTTGAGACACTGGGTTGCAAAATTGTCTCGTCCTTTCTCCCTCCAGTTCTTCCTCTCTGTTCTTGTTTATGGTGCCAGCACCAGGGCTGAGGAGTCAGGAGTTCTGGTGGCAGCTGGCTAGTCTTGGCTGTGCCAAAATGCAGTGTCCCAGAAGTTCCATGATGATATTGCATTGTGCATTTAAAAAAAGTCGTCAAGGCTGGGGTCGCCAGGTCAGGAGCATCCCAGACATTGAGGTTTCCCAAACCCTGGAGATGGTGATAATTTTGGAGAGGGGAGAAGAGGAGGGCAGACCCCCCCCCCGAGCATTTTTGCCATAATTTGTGCACATGAACACACACACACACACACACACATCCTTGCCTGCCTGGAGATTCAATCTCAGCAAACCTGGGCCTCAGCTACATTAGTTTTTGGGGTTTTAAAAACATTTTAAATGTGTTATAGCACCGTGACACCAGATGGCACTGTGGAGTTCCATCTTTCAGCAGTGTGATTCCCCATTATGAGGGTTACAACGCGTTTTCCAGAAACGTTTTTTTAAATGTGTCTAGATCCAGCCCTGGAGACTTCAGGTCAGACCTGGAAGTCTGGCAACCCTAATTGTGGCTCTCACAAAAATATAGGGCATTGCAAAAATAAAAATGGAAAACTAATATGGTAGCCGCAACAGCGACTGCTGGGGGACTGGAGTGGAGACCCATTGACTCTGGAGAGAGCCTGCCTTAGCCTTGCACATTTCATTATTGTGCAGAAGCCTAGCAAGGGAGAACCTTCCAAAGGATATAAAATGGTCATGGTTACATCACATTCCTTATGCCTGTGGCTTGCTAGGCAAGTTCAGCAACTGGCATGGCATTTGTCATTCTGAAAACCACAGCTTTCATTAAAAACAAACCCACGCCGCTTGTCCTCATGATTGCTGAGATTACTTTGAAATTGTGCTGGCTGTGTACAAAAAACTCAAATTAGGAATGAAAGTAGACATTTGTGATATTGTTAACAGGGTGGAGAGGCAGGGAACTTTTCTGCCTCACATATAGTGCTGGAACTCAGGGTAAGCAAATGAAACAGATTGTTTGGCAATGGGTTCAGGACTGGGCGAAAGAAAGTTGCTTGTTCACAATGAACTCATGTGTTGCACTGCCACAAGATGCAGCGATGTGCCTTATAGCTTTGAGGTCTTTTTCAATGGCGTAGTGAAAATCCATGGAGGACAGGTCTGTGTTAATGACTATTAGCTGTGAGAGATAAAGGGCACCTCTTCCAATTTTATACCTTTGAATAAATTCCAGAAACGGGGAACAAACAGAGGGGTGTGTGGCTTCCTGTGAGCTTCCCAGACTTGGCCACTGTACTCTGTGCTCTGGTAACTGCCAGACTGGACTACTGCAACACGCTCTATGTGGGGCTGCCTTTGAAGATGACTTGGAAACTTCAATTGGCCAAAATGCAAAGGTCAGATTACTGGTTGGGGTTGCATTTAGATCTCATATAAGCCCAGTTTTAAAACAGCTGCACGAGTTGCTGGTTTGTTTTTGGGCCCAACTCAAGGTGCTCACTTTAGTTTGTACAGCGCAGCCCTAAATGGCTCAGACCCCAAATACATGAAAGACGGCCTCCTTCCCTAGAGACCCTCTTGGGTGCTGAGCTTGACAGAGGGGGGCCTCTTGGTTGTCCCACCACCCTCAGAAGTTTAGAGTGGTGGTGACTTGGGGAGGGCCTTCTCTGTGGCAGCATAAGCTCGGGAACTCCCTCTCCACAGGGCTGTGTCAGTCACCTTCACTATACAGCTTATGGTGAATGCTGAAGATGCACCTCCTTACCCTGACTTTTGATACGTGAGGTGTCTTATGGGTAGCTTAGTCAGTAGAGCAGGGGTCAGCAAACTTTTTCAGCAGGGGGCCGGTCCACTGTCCCTCAGACCTTGTTGGGGGCCAGACTATATTTTGAAAAAATAAATAAATGAATGAATTCCTATGCCCCACAAATACAGTGGTGCCCCGCAAGACGAATGCCTCGCAAGACGAAAAACCCGCTAGACGAAAGGGTTTTCCATTTTTCGAGGCGCTTCGCAAGTCGAATTTCCCTATGGGCTTGCTTCGCAAGACGAAAACGTCTTGCGAGTCTTGCGAGTTTTTTCCCCTTCCCCCCCCCTTTTTCTAAGCCGCTAAGCCGCTAATAGTGCTAATCCGCTAAGCCGCTAATAGGGATGCTTCGCAAGACGAAAAAACCGCTAGACGAAGAGACTCGTGGAACGGATTATTTTCGTCTTGCAAGGCACCACTGTAACCCAGAGATGCATTTTAAATAAAAGCACACATTCTACTCATGTAAAAACACCAGGCAGGCCCCACAAATAACCCAGAGATGCATTTTAAATAAAAGGGCACATTCTACTCATGGAAAAACACGCTGATTCCCAGACCGTCCTCGGGCCAGATTTAGAAGGCGATTGGGCTGGATCTGGCCCCCGGGCCTTAGTTTGCCTACCCGTGCAGTAGAGCATGAGACTCTTAATCCCATGGTCATGAGTTCGAGCCCCAGGTTAGCCAAAAGATTGCTGCATTTCAGGGGGCTGGACTAGACAACGCTCATGGTCCCTTGCAACTCTGTGATTCTGTATTTGTAGGAACCACCTTATTTCTGTGATTGTAAGTTGTTCTGGACTGTTTTTAATATTGTGTTTTAATTGTAACCTGCCCCCAGTGCCTCACCCTGGGACCTTGGGGTAAAGGGTGAGTAATAAATTATCATCAACGCCATCATCGTCGTCTAACCGGCCACATTTGGGAACTGAACACTAGGACTTTGGTCCAATCCAGCAATGCAGTTTCCTTTTTTACTTCGGTGTGAATGTATGTGCTTGTTTATACGAGCCACTTTGAGCTACCCCAGGAAAACAGCAACAACAAATTTAATAAATTATTATGTTTGTTAATATATTATTTAATATATTATTATGTTTATTATTAATATCCTTGAAAGAAAAATAACAGGATATGTTAATGATTGACAAATAGCAATGGCGGGGGAAATTGGGCAGGTATGCTCCTTGCTTGGAGGGGCTCTTGCCTGCTCCTTGCCCCCTTGGCATAGCCCATGGATTAATCTGCCAGTCTTGTGTTCTCTCTCTCTCTCTCTCTCTCTTTTAAAAAAAAACATTTTTAAGTTGGGTCACATTTCCTCATGCATTTTTTAAAGAAGTCCTCTTGAAAATTTGCCTGCATTTCAGGTCATCTTTTTTCTATTTAACACATCCTTGCATGCCATCTTGCTTTGTACACACATTTTTGCAAGCCATTTCCCCACATATAATGTACTTTTCTAAGTTACTTGCATTTTTTAGCTAATATATATTTCAACTGATATATGTATTTTTATGCACAATTTCCTGTAACATATACGTTTACGTGGTTGGAGAACTGCATTGCAACATTCAGAGAAGTGCGGATTTCGGATGGTAACCCAGTTTCGGTTCATGTATTGTTTTGGAACGTACAAATTAGGTAGGCTGGCATAAAACGCCAATTTTCCTGGTCTGTGTGTTCCCTGCATTCCTTGGCAGTGGCGTGTCTATCTCAACTCTGCTTTGCTGCCCAAGGTGAAATAAAAGGTAAAGGGTAAAGGTACCCCTGCCCGTACGGGCCAGTCTTGACAGACTCTGGGGTTGTGCGCCCATCTCACTTAAGAGGCATGGGGCCAGCGCTGTCCGGAGACACTTCCGGGTCACGTGGCCAGCGTGACATCGCTGCTCTGGCGAGCCAGAGCCGCACACGGAAACGCCGTTTACCTTCCCGCTGGTAAGCGGTCCCTATTTATCTACTTGCACCCGGAGGTGCTTTCGAACTGCTAGGTTGGCAGGCGCTGGGACCAAGCAGCGGGAGCGCACCCCGCCGCAGGGATCAGGCTAAAAGTTAGGCCTCACTCCAGTGAATGTGGTGGTGGTAAGACAGGATTAGGATCCTCTTGCTGATCTCTGGGTTACTCAGAGTAGACCAGCAAGTCTCTGACGCCTTTACCGTTGGACAACAGGAGCCTCTGCATACTTAACTCACCTGATCCACAGGCAGGATATATATCTATATCTGTATATCTATAGTTATCTAGCTATGGGCCTCAGTCTTCCCCAGCTGTAAATTGGGATCTTAAAATGTGCTGCTGTTGACACAATTTGCTGCTCCTTAATGTTGCAAGCAAAAACAAATTCTGCCATGTCTGGCCTTGTGCTGATCGTATATCTCTCAGCCTTAATCTTCTTCGCAGGTAAAATATGACTATGAATTGGTTGCCTCTGTCCAGGTCTTTGTGAAGTTCTGCTTCCCATTGTTAAATATTTTTTTATTGGAATCTGTAGCATCTCAGAGATCGATTTCATAGAACTATACAGCTGGAAGGGACTCCCAAGAGTCGTCTGGTCCAACCTTCTGCAATGCAGGAATGTGTGTGTGTGTGTGCGCGCACGCGCGCGCAAGTTGTCCTGGGTTTATTCTGCTGTTGGTTTTGTTGTTTTAGATTTTGTACTTGTTTTAGCATACAGTGGTACCTTGGTTCCCGAATGGCTTAGTTGTTGAACAAATCGGCTCCAGAACGCTACAAACCTGGACATCAGATGCAGCTTCCGCTGGAGTGCAGGAAGCTCCTGCAGCCAATCAGAAGCCGTGCCTTGATTTTCGAACAGTTTCGGGAGTCGAACGGACTCCCGGAACGGATTAAGTCCAAGAACCAAGTACAGTGGTGCCCCGCAAGACGAATGCCTCGCAAGACGAAAAGCCCGCTAGACGAAAGGGTTTTCCATTTTTCGAGGCGCTTTGCAAGACGAATTTCCCTATGGGCTTGCTTCGCAAGACGAAAACGTCTTGCGAGTCTTGCAAGTTTTTTCCCTTTCCCCCCCTTTTTCTAAGCCGCTAATAGCTGCTTAGCCGCTAATAGCCACTAAGCCGCTAATAGGGATGCTTCGCAAGACGAAAAAACTGCTAGACGAAGAGACTCGCGGAACGGATTATTTTCGTCTTGCGAGGCACCACTGTACCACTGTACTTGTATACTTAAAACCAACCAGAGAATCTTTTCATTATTGGGCAGTACAGGTAGCTCGCATCTTGCCTGGAGGTTACATTCTGGGAATAGCGCATAGATGCAAAAATGCACATACTTGAATCACTCCATTGGAACTGGCCCCACACAAGCAATCTTACCTTTCAGAGGTAAATGCGTCTTAACTCCCAGCCAAACAAAGCAAAGAGCTTTCAAGCTCTTTGCTTTGCTTACCAGCCTCTGGGAGGCTCACTGGAGATTTCACGGGGCTGTCCGAGATGTCGCCATAGCCTCACGGAGCCCTGTAAATGAGTCTGAGAGCTTAAAAGCTCTTTCATGCCAGGAAAACCCTGCTCAGAAAAAGCTTTTAAGGTCTCCGCCTTTCGGTGCATTTAATTTGTGTGTTTTCAACCGGCTGGCCTTCAACTGCATAAAATTGAAATTGCACAAGCTAAAGACACGTAGGTTGCGAGTTACCTGTATATAGATATTGAAAATAAAACAAAACACCCCAGGCAGTTGTGGCTCATGGGCTTCAGCAGGTAACTGGCTCTATCATTTTGCACCAGGCAAAATGCACCAGGCCCCATCCACACCTACATTTTATATCTGGCTCAGGTTGTTGGGCCTTATAGGCTCCTAGCAGGAGACCCTGCAAGCCTGGAATCTGCCTGCTTCCAATCCTTCCTTAAAAAAACAAGGACAACTAATATAAAACCCCACCTCAAACCTCTGAGGTACGGTGGACATGAGTTCCACAGGTTAATGTTCTGCTTTGCGTGACACTGAATGGGAAGGAACTCCCCACCCCACCCCACCCCTGGCTGATCTCCTGCAGGGGTAGCAGCAGCAACAGCAACTGAGCTCCATCCTTGGAGACGCAGCACCATCCCAATCCAGCTGGGCTCCCTGCCCTGCTGCTGCTGCTGCCGCCGCCACTGCCTCGTGCATTCTCCAAGCCCTCGCCCCTTCCCTGCGGGGACAGCCAGCCGGTTTGGCTGGTGCTGCCTGTTCTTGGGCAATTTGTTATGAATCTGTCAGAAAGCTCCAAAACTGCCGAGTGGCTGATACTGGGCGTGTGTGCGAGACGGAGACAGCCGGTGCTTTTTTGTCTGTGTGTGCGTATGCACGATCGGGGCCGCGGAGGTATGTGAGACGGGTGCAGGGGATGCCCACGTGTGTGTGTGTGTGTGAGAGACAGAGACATTGACAACGAGGCTGTGCTTTTGATTTTTATATATATATTAATTTTATTGAGTACAAATTAGAAAAAAATACAAATATACAAAAAAGGAAAATACATGTAACCAAGAGAAAATTAGAAAACATTTTACCTCTTCTCATATTTACAATTATTTACACCTCTACGAAACAATATTCACAATAAAGAAATGAAAGGTAAAATATAAAAGAAAAGAACAAGAAGAAGATAAAGAAAAGGAAGAAATAAGATCAAGAATGAAAATTTTAAAAGTAGATAAGTATTCACTATACACTGTGCTTTTGATTTTTATCACACACCACCAAAGGACAGGAGTCGAAAGGGGAGGTTGTCCGATTGATGTGACATGATAGAAGTTCGCACAAGTATGCATGGCACGGAGAAAGTGGATAGAGGGAAAAAATGGGTTTCTTCCTTTCTTGTAACACAAGGACTCGCGGACATCTATTGAAGCTGTGCCCAGTTAAACTGTGGAACTCACTCCCACTGGAGGCAGTCATAGCCACCAACCTAGTTGGCTTTGAAAGAGGATTCGACAAATTCGCGGAGGAGGATAAGTCGCTCAGTGGCTCCTAGCCAGGATGGCTTATGCTCTGCCTCCACAGTTGGAAGCAGCAATGTTTCTGAATACCAGTTGCTGGAAACTGCAGGAGGGGAAGAGTGCTCTGCTTGCAGGTTTCCTAATAGAGGTGTCTGGCTGGCCGCCATGATAAAAGGATGTTGAACTAGATGGGCCATTATTTGGGGGTAACCAGCTTGCGATAAATGGTTTTTAAAAACCCAGTAAAAGCACAAGAAGAAATAAAAAGTGAGAATGGCCTCGGTCCTGCTGGTGAAGGGTAGGTAGTAATAATAGGACTCCCTTTGGAGACAAAAAGTATGTATTAATGGAGAAACCCACTGAGCAGCTAAAAGTTCTAAACTCCACCCAAAATGCTGACTACTTCATAGAAATATGGCAGCCTTCCATCACTCTTTCAATAGATAATACTACTGTGCGGAATGGACACAGGAGCGACTATGGTTGTTTTTTTGCTAACACAGTCATCCTTGTATCATTTCAAGTGGGTGTGATAGGGAAATGTTTCTGTGTTTTTTTCTTTTCTTTTCTCCCTTCAACTATCATCATGATACAGAAAAGATACCTTTAAATTAGTAATAACAATAGACAGCTTTAGAGCAAGGTTAAGAGAAAAAAGCTCATCCGGACATTCTGGCCATAGGGCAGTTAGGGTCATTGTGGCCATCTTTGCCCCTGACTCCCCTGGGCCTACCCCTCTGTACAAGTTACTTAGGGTTAAAAAGGTAAAAGGACCCCTGGCCATTAGGTCCAGTCGTGACAGACTCTGGGGTTGCGGTGCTCATCTCGCTTTATTGGCCGAGGGAGCCGGCGTACATGTGGCCAGCATGACTAAGCCGCTTCTGGTGAACCAGAGCAGCGCACGGAAACACCATTTACCTTCCCGCCAGACCGGTACCTATTTATCTACTTGCACTTTGACGTGCTTTCAAACTGCTAGGTTGGCAGGAGCTGGGACCGAGCAACAGGAGCTCACCCTGTCGCGAGGATTTGAACCGCCGACCTTCTGATCGGCAAGCCCTAGGCTTTGTAGTTTAACCCACAGCGCCACCTGCATCCCCATACTTAGGGTTAGGTAACTATAAAATGCAGGTTGTGAGGAGTGGTCAGTGTGTAGAGTATGGAGTCCCCCTCCCAGCTCCAGGTATTTTAGAGCATCTGAATTAAGGCTGGAGATCTGTGCCAGATTACGCAAGGGTTCACAGAGGAGGCTGCTATCCACAATGGCTATGCTCTGCCTCTGCAGTTGGAGACAGAAATGCTTCTGAATATCAGTTGCAGGAAACCATGGGAGTGGAGAGGGCTCTTGTGCTCGGGTCCTGCTTGTGGGTTTCCTAAAAGAGGTGTCTGGTTGGCTGCTGTGGTAAAGGGATGCTTCACTAGATGGGCCTGATCCAGCTGCAGGGCTGTCCTTAGGATCTGAGGATGAAGGAGGGAAAGGACAGGGAAAATAACTTTCAGGACAGTGACATTCTGGAGAGCCAGAGAGGGCGAGAGAAGGGGAGACGGAGAAAAATGAGACAATGGGAACATGCAGCAGAGTCAGCTGCCATAGTGGCTTCTGTTACCAGTGAGCAAATTATTTGGACAACACTTTCCACTGCAAGAACCCCAAAGATGCCCCAGGCCAACAAGAAAAACAGTGGAATTGGATGGGCCATCCTTTGGCCACTACATAGGAGAGAGGCTGGCTGCTATCCAGATCAATACAAAGTACACTTAAGTCCTAGTGCGACAAGCGAGATTTAAGTGAGCTTAGCAGTGCTGGATTGCAGCCTTTGTACATGCTCTCAAGCGAAGGGCAAAGGATGTTAATTGGAGGTGCCAGCTCCCAACATTTGAGAGAGGCTTAAATCATGAGATTTTATGCAAATCGTGTCATAGGTGTTGACTCCCCTTAACAATTACACACACACACACACACAAACAATGCAATCTTAAGCTTACTCAGGAATCAAGCCTGCTGAATTTAATGGAATGTAAACCCTATTCAGGTGTTCAGGACATGACTTACCTAAACACACATGGATTAGACAAATTCAGAGAGGTTAAGGTTATCAGTGGCTACTAGCCAGGATGCCTGTGCTGTGTCTCCATGATCAGAGGCAGGGTTAGACAAATTCATGGAAGAGAGGACTGTTGATGGTTTCTAGCCATGATGGCTACACTCTGTCTTCACAGCTGGAGGCAACAATGCTTCTGAATACCAGTTGCTGGAAACAGCAAGCAGGGAGAGTGTTCTTGTGCTCGGAGACTGCTTTCAAATTCCCTACAGGTGTCCGGTGAGAACAGGATGCTGGACTAGATGGGCCGTTGGCCTCAGCCAGCAAGCTCTTCTTATGTTCTTATACAAGCATAAGTGTGCTCATGCCATGCCCCACCAAAATCTTGTAAGCAATTAAGTGGTTAAATTACAGGAAGAGCTATATAATGCCATCTGAGCAAACAACCTGTAGTCATCTTCAAATTAACAAGGTACTCATTCAGTGTCACTATTTGTGTCTTTTGTTTCTTCATTAAAATTGCATATCAAATTGTTTTGTTTATTTTTGGAACTTTGTTGAGTCATAATTTGCCGCAAGTGATGCATCGATGTGTTCATGGCATAACTTTTCAGAAACAACGAGATCTGGCGATTTGTAAGTTGGTGGCTTTGGAATGCAGAGCCCATGAACTTCCTTCTTCCTTTCCAGACCCAGCTTAGGCACTGATGAAACTGCCATTTGCCCCCTGGAGTTCCAAGTGCTTCTCTAATCTTTTCAAGTTAATCTTTTCTTAGAATTATATCCTACCTTTTCCTCCAGACTTCTCCTTCTCTGCATTTTATGCTCACAACAATCCTGTGATGTAGGTTTGGCTGAGAGACCATGACTGGCCCAAGGTCACCCAGTGAGCTTCAAAACTGAGTGGGGATTCCAACCCTTGTCTCCCAGGTCCTGGTTGAACACTATCCTGGCTGCACCTGTGGAACTGCATACTCGCTTCACTGTGACCAAAGGAGCTGATTCTTGCATCTGGTGTGGATAAGCATCTTCCAGGGAAACTCTCACACCTGTTAGCAGCTGCTAGGTTAGAGTACTCTTATCAAACCTCATTCAGAAGAGGTATGTAAATTCCAATTTAAACAGCAGGCTCCTGATGGAGTTGCAGAGCCTAAGCCAATGCCAAAACAAATATTTGGAGATATGATAGGTTTCTCAGTTCTGCTGTGCAGATTTTTGAATACCTTTTCAGTATGCAGTTTTTAGAATTCTTGGTCTCGCCTTGATTTGTTTTATTTTATTTTGGCAATCTTCCAGTATGAAAATCTCATAGGCTTTTAACCATTAGAGCTTAATGACTGATTTGTGTTATTTATCAAATGCTATTAACTTCTCTGTTTATGATCAAATGCTATCTAATTATGTGGCATATACTGACGATAGAGCCTGTCATTTGGGACATGGGGGGCGCTGTGGTCTAAACCACTGAGCCTCTTGGGCTTGCCGATTGGAAGGTTGTTGGTTCGAATCCCTGCGATGGGGCGAGCTCCCGTTGCTCTGTCCCAGCTCCTGCCAACCTAGCAGTTCAAAAGCCCACCAGTGCAAGTAGATCAAAAGGTACCGCTGCAGCAGGAAGGTAAACGGTGTTTCTGTGTGCTCTGGCTTCCATCATGGTGTCCCGTTGTGCCAGAAGTGGTTTAGTCATGCTGGCCAAATGACCCGGAAAGCTGACTGTGAACAAACACCGGCTCCCTCGACCTGAAAGTGAGATGAGTGCCACAACCCCATAGTCACCTTTGACTGCACTTAACTATCCAGGGGTCCTTTAGATCCTGTCAACTTTAATACACTGCAGACTTTAGGGAATCAATTGAAAGCTAAGCAGGGCTTTGTTAACAAGAAAATCAGTTGAAAGTGTGCTTGATCATCACTGGTTATATTTATCTAAAATGTGCAACATGGCATATTGTGTCTATTCCACTCTCCGTGATGGTGAGACCCAGCACTGGCCCATGTGAACCATAGTGTTTCAGAGTAGAGCGTTAGGCAGTTTGGTTTTTCCAGTAAAAAAACACACACCCTGAAATACAAAGACCAGTGATTTTATATGGATGCAGAGTTGGGTAGCTCTTTCCCTGGGGATCACTATAGTGAAAAACTTAGGTTCAGTTTTAGTCTGGAGGTGTCAACAATAACGGTGGGGGTGTATGACTCTACTGTTTTTCTGTCTGTCTGATGTGAGCGGAGTACTCATCATAGGACATTCCCCAGAATCCTTTGCAACATGTAGCAGTTCTCTGGCAAGTGGAAAGCATTCCCAAAACCCCCTATTATTATGTAGCCACTGTCTATGCTATGAAATTATGTGCACCCTTGCAAGTCTCTGTAAAGTGCTAAATACCACTGCATGCAGAATATTCAATTGTGGGTGGAGGAATCAGATGTCATGTATCCAACACTGAAATCATGTATCATCAAATTCTTTTGGAGAACGCCTGCAACAAGCATAAGAACATAAGAGTCGCCGCTGGATCAGGCCAGAGGCCCATCTAGTGCAGTATCCTGTTGTCACAGTGACCAACCAGATGTCCCAATCGGGAGTGTGTGTGAGAGAGTGACTTTTTAAAAACTTTGTAAAGAGCAGAACATAGGAAGTGGGCTAAATTCCTTTTTCAGTGTTGTGTAGGATTGGCACATTCTACCCTTGAACATGACGAGAAATATGCTCTTATTTTGGGGAAATTGCAGCCCCTTTCACCCCGGCTTAGTCTTTCGATAGCCTGGCCCTTGAGAGTAGACAGCTGATTCATTCTGGCTCATGGTTATTGATCCCTGGTGGTTGCTTCATCAAGGCCACTAGAATTTTGCAGTCTTGAACATGGGCTGGTTGCTGTCATAAAGAGCTTTTTGCATTCCAGAAGTAACTTTTAGGATACAAGGATGCTAGACTGAAGCTGCCTTGGGGCTCATAACTGCTTGGCTGTTGACTTGCTTCCCACCAGCTCAACCTCTACATTTGTAAATAAACAGGTTTTGCTGGTTAAAGCCAAGAGGGTCTTGGTTCTTTCTGTTAAAGGTTAGTTTTACAAATATAATAGGTTGTCAACAGCTGGGAGCTGCCCTGAGATTTGAGGATAAAGGGTGGTATACAGATTTACAATAAACAACAACAACAGTTCAGAACATAGTTAAAACTGTAGAATTCACTCCTGCAGAAGGCAGTGATGACCACCAACTTAGATGCCTTTAAAAGAGCATTACACAAATCCTCCTTGCAGGTAAGAGGCACCTGGCTGGCCAGTATGAGAACAGGATGCTGGATTAGATGGACCATTGGCCTGATCTAGCAAGGCTAGTCTTACGTTCTTATGTGTGCACATTGAAGTGCATTGAAGCATGTGTGTGCAAAACCCTTCTGCTGCTTAGAGATTTTCCTTCTAGATACTCTGAACCCTGAAGGACCCTGCTAGCAACTCCCACTAAAGAGTGCTAAGACATCCTGCCAAATGGATCCCCGGGGACAAAGCATGGGGTGCATTTAGAAGTGGAGAATATTGCATTTGTTTTTCCTGATTATAATGCTAGTGCTTCCACCCCGTTTTCTAGTGTTCTTTTCACACAACGCCACCTGTTGCTTTATGGGATTATGGCTTTTTTATGGATATAGCAGTACGCCGTGATAAATTTAATTCACACAGTGTGAACACAAAGTGACACAATGACAAACGTCACTTAACAACGTCACTAGACTTTTTTGCCCATGCCTGCTTCTGTTCCCCCATGAAAATGGCAGGAAAGAACTGCATGCTAGCATGACCACTCCAAATTTCGTTAGTTTACTCCTGCAGTTTTCTGGGTTCAGGGGACTGCAAATGGATTCCCCCCCTGGAATCAAAGAACACAGAAATGAACGCTAAACATGCACTGTTTTCCATTCGTTTTCTGGAAATGGCTTTTGCATTGTGTGAAACCTCAAATATAACATAGAAATTAACAGTTAGGGAAATACAGTGGTACCTTGGTTCTCAAATGCCTTGGTACTCAAACAACTTGGAACCCAAACACTGCAAACCCGGAAGTAAGTGTCCTGGTTTGCAAAACTTTTTTCGGAAGCTGAATGTGCTCCATTTTGCGTGTTACACTTCCATTTTGAGTGTTACGCTGACAATTTGAGTGTTACGCTGAGGTCTGTCTGTTTTTGCTATTTATTTTGCGTTTTTGTTTTTGTGGCACTTTTTGTTTTGTTTTTGTGACTGTGTGAAACCCACTTCAGTTACTGATTGATTGATTGTGTGACTGCAGTACATTGTTTATTGCTTTCATTTTATGGATCAATGGTCTCATTAGATAGTAAAATTCATGTTAGATTGCTGTTTTAGGGGTTGTTTTTAAAAGTCTGGAACAGATTAATCCATTTTGCATGACTTTCTATGAGAAAGTGCACCTTGGTTTTGGAACACTTTGGTTTTGGAACGGACTTCCGGAACAGATTAAGTTTGAGAACCAAAGTACCACCGTAGAATAAACTGCCATGTGAATGCAGTTAGGGAGGGCGATTTATCAGGGACACGAAACCCAAAACACAAGCTATGCCTGGGAAACAAGGACAGTTTGAGCTTGTTAAACAGATAATGTTGCCTGCTGCTCCCCTGACTTCTGCGGCTGTGGGTAGCTCCAGGGTTTGGGACAGCAGCATCCTGGCCTCCCTGTTTGCCCAGGCTTTCCTGTTTCGCTCCTTGTCACAGTGACAGGCTGACAGCAGGGAACCGGGCCTGTTGTTCTGTTTACGGCCATTGTCACTGCAGCAACAGCCCTCGGAGCAAGGGACACAGCCCCAGTGAGAGGCTGGGTTTGCAACAGCAAGGAAATAAGCAATGTACGAAACCCCAAAGCCGCTGTGGCTTCTCACTGCAAGGCTGGGCACACCCTTGGCTCCGGGTGCAGCTTCCCCAGCCGGTAAAACCTTGGTGGTAGCGGCGGCCTCCTGGAGCAGGAGAAAACGGAGCAGAGAGAAAGCCGGTTTTCGTGACTCACTAGAGGGAGTGAAGTGAGGGGCTTGTGGTGATGGCGGCGGCTTCTCTCGACCCTTTTGGGTCCTCATTGTGCCCTCCTGGAGAAATGTGCACACACCAGGTTAGGGCTTAGAACCCAACTCCCTGGCATGTCTGCTATTGTTGTTAATATGCATGGATTTTTCTGCATATGGAGAAGTAGTGTCACAGCATAAGAACATGACCCATCCAGTCCAACATCCTGTTCTCACAGTGGCTGACCAGACGCCTCTGGTCACAAGCAAAAGAGCTCTCTAGCCCTATGGCATCCTGTGGCAACTGGTATTCAGAAGCATTGCTGCTTCTGACTGTGGGGGCAGATCAGAGCCATCCTGGCTAGTAACCATTGATAGCCCTCTCTGCCATGAATTGGTCCCATCCTCTTTTAAAGTCATCCAGGTTGGTGGCCATTGCTGCCTCCTGCAGGAGGTAGTTCCATAATTTAACTACGTGCTGCTTGAAGAAGTCCTTTCTTTGATTTGTCTTGAATCTTTGTACAGTGTTGAGGGGGGGGCACTGTGAATGACTCCTCTCCTGCAGGGCAGAGAGGGTAGGTCTGCCTGACGCCAAATGCAACAGAGGTGTGTGTGTGTGTGTTTGATATCGGTTCCCAGCCATGCAACCAGTGGGCCAGTCTTTTGCTCTGACTAAGCTGGTGCAATCTCAGACTCTGTCGACACAAAACTGCTGAGCAGACAGCAGGAGTCTGAGCCGCATCCCGAAATCTTCTTGCTCCCTGCACACCTCTGTGACTGTCAAAGGGCTCGTGAGAGTCGCCCTCCTAAAGGGCTGCTAGGACACACCTCAGGGTGCTACTGTTGTGTGCCAAAGGGGCACCTCTGAAAAGGGCCACATCTGGCTCAATAGAAATGTTTGCAGAGTGATCTTCCTTTCATTCTCTTTTTGGAAGTGACTTCCACTGACCTGCCGCCACAGCTACAAATCCCAGTCCGTCACCATGTGATAACTATGCAAACTTCTGGGCAGGGTAACTGTGCTGGAGGCAGGATCATAAAAAGCTGCAGCGTCAGCAAAATGGGTGAGTCGTATCCAGCGCTGCCTTTTCCAGGCTGGAACAGATTTCTGCTCATGTAGCAGGTCTTCCCTCTCCTCCTCCTGCCCCCTGCCCTCTCAGAATGTTGGGAACCCCCTCCCCCCAAGCAAATTTGGGGGGCTTCTTGTGAGACACTGCAGGGAGGGGAGAGGAAGGGGGAAGACTTGCAATGCAAGTGAAACTGCACCTAGCCCAAGAATTCCGAGCATTTAGAGAGTGCATCAAAGCACTCAGCTTTCCCTGCATTATATTGCAGTCCCTGTGACAACCCCGTAAGCTAGGTCAGAATTGTTGCGCTGATATTGAGTGTTCCTGGGAGAGATTGTGGCCTGCTTCCAGCTGGGCGGATCCTATTGCTCTTCTGTTCTAAGCTGCAAGCAGAATTGCAAACACATATGATGTTTGGACCCTGCTCTGTGGGGACCACTATAGTGGGTGGGGCAGAACTGCAGTGGGCGGGGCTTTTGAAATTTAAGGCACAGCTGCTATAACCCTTGCAGTGGGTACCATTTTATGACTTTTTATTTAAAATAATCAGTCTTTTATTTAGGTCTGAAACACATCTCTGGCTGTAATTAAGAGAGAGAAAATGAAAGCGAGGTATAGTGCTGAGATACCATAATTGTGTCACTATTTTTTACAAGTGATTTTTAAAAGCTGTTTAACTCACTGCTGTTTTAGCAGCATGGTAAATGGCAATGATCAGAAAGTTTTTTGTTTTTTGTTAATGATAATATTATAGCATTATGTTGTTTATGGTGCTATATCTCTCTTTCATTAAAAAATATTGTTACATGCCACTCCAATCTTCAAGCAGTGCGATATTCCAGAGGTCCAAGCCCTTACCCACTGGTTCGTGTTTCTTTTGGTAATGAGGCACAGCAGAGACTGTGGTGTCTTTATGATATATGGTTTATTTACACATACATACAACAGAGTTATTGGACTGCAAGAAGATCAAACATATCCATTCTGAAGGAAATCAGCCCTGAGTACTCACTGGAAGGACAGATCCTGAAGCTGAGGCTCCAATACTTTGGCCACCTCTTGAGAAGAGAAGACTCCCTGGAAAAGACCCTGATGTTGGGAAAGATGGAGGGCACAAGGAGAAGGGGACGACAGAAGACGAGATGGTTGGACACTGTTCTCGAAGCTACAAACATGAGTCTGACCAAACTTCGAGAGGCAGTGGAAGACAGGAGTGCCTGGCGTGCTCTGGTCCATGGGGTCACAAAGAGTCGGACACGACTAAACGACTAAACAACAACAACAACACAACAGAGTCAGCAACGGAGGGGTTCAGAGCATTACACGCCAAGCAAGACTTGCTTCTGCCATAGCTGTACCTTTGGATCCAAACAGGCTCCACCCATGGCTCTGACTCTGTAGCTTGCTGTATTTTACAGACTGACACCTTTTCACCTCGAACACCCCACAGCCAACTAAAATCCTAAAAACTTCCTCCTAATGAAAACTCTGGCATTGTCTTCTGACTAACGATCTCAGAGCTCAGGGAGGGGCTCTCCTCCTTTGCTGGCTGCCATAGAGTCTCTTTTCTGCCAGTGGCCCACCTCCCTGTCTTTGTTCTCTGCTGATGATGGCCCATCTCTCAAGCGATTTCCTGAGCATGGAAAAACTTGTTTGGCCTGTGTTTTGGCACTGCTAAATCCAGTGTCGTGACAGCCCATCTTAATACTTCAAGCATTGATTACACTCCCAACACTTACTAAATTCAGGAATTATAGGTGTCTGACACCCAGAAACTCTGGCACCAACAAACGCATAGCAATACGTTGTTCTGAAAATGTTTTAGCACTAATTGAAAGATTAATTAATAAAAACTTAATGGGGTCATGAAATGACACCCAACGCAATGGTTATGATAAATGTGTGCCGAGCTGCGATGGGTTTGCTGTGATAGATTTGTAAGGGCAGAAGCTTAGTGGTAGAACATTTGAGAGGCAAGTGGCACTCCCAAGGTTACCTGGTGAGTTTCGCGGATGAGTGAGGATTTGAACCCTGGTCTCTCCGAAGTCTTAGTAGTCCTACACAGTAACCACCACAACACCATTGGCTCTGGGTCACACTTTGGGACCCCCTCCCCCTGGTTTTTCATCCAGAATTAGTGACACAAGGCCTGGTCCAATCCCTGGCACCTCCAGGTGGCCTCAGGTAGTGAGAAAAGCCCTTTTTGTGGCCTGACACACACACACACCCGTCAGAGAAGACAACACGGGTCTGGATATGTAACCTGTCTGTGGATCCACAGCCCTTTTGGTATTGCTGCTGCTGTTCACTAGTTAGGAGTTGGAAAGCCTGGCTAGTTTGCTTAAAATCAGCCAGAGATCAGCAAGTGGATCCTAACGTTGCTTCACATACACCCTTCCTGTCCCAGGACAGCAGAAGGAATCCAAGGAAACCTGCCTTTATATAAATTGATCTTGGAGAAATTACAGAGTAAGAATGTAACTGGGGGTAGGGAGTGACTCATGTGGCTTCTGTGAATGGAATTGGCCAGCCTCTTGGAACTGCAGCTGATGATGATGATAATAATAATAATAATAATAATAATAATAATAATAATAATAACAACAACTACTACTACTACTACTACTATTACTATTACTATTACAAAAAGCATCCCTACTGACCTTTCCAGCAGGCCCCAGAAATGCATGAGCACATTGTGAGTCATGCGCGACAGGATACGTCTTGGCCTTCCCCGCCTTCTCTGCGCATGCTCCGCTCTCCTTCGCTGTGTCTCCCCACGGAGAGCAGGTTTGGCAAGACTGTTGTTGAGCAGGGAGGGAGGGAGCCCAGCTGGCGGGGGGGTGGGTGGGATTAAGGGTTCAAGAGAAATGACCCCGGAGAAATCTGGTTCGGCTGGTTGGGTGTCTTCCTTTCTCACGTAACTCCCACTCAGAGGTGAGTTTCAGGAGCACCTTTTTTCTCATTTGGAGGCTATATATATATATATATATATATATGTACATATATCACTTGGGTTTGGTGGAGAGACACCTCTGGGCGATGGGACGGCGGCAGGTAAGAAGGGAACCGGCTGGAAAGGTTATTATTTTTTGTAACACCTGCAGTCACGCACAAGGGAGGGCTCCTCTCCCAGAAGCTGAAAAGTGCTGGAATCCAGATGCTTTGATGGAGGTTTTTTTAAAAGAAAGAAAGAAAGAAAGAAAGAAAGAAAGAAAGAAAGAAAAACATCCTCGGTGAGACCCAAGTTTGAATGCCATGATCCCTCCTGAGCAGGTGTTGACCAGGGGAGCAAAGAGCTGTGGTTGCCTTTGACAGCTAATGTGGCTTCTTTTTTTGTGTCATCCACACATGTGGCCTGGTGCTTTGCAGCCACAGGAAACGAAACAGGTCTCTGCCCTGGGGACCATACAGTGCAAAATTTTGACAGTGTGGCTAGACAGTCACAGGAGGGAAGGGAGAGGCGAGAGGAGGGAGGCAAGGGTTGTCAGGGCACGCAGTGACATGTACATAATCACGGACAATTAAGGATGTGAGGGCTAAATTAGACACGGCATGAAAAGTCTGTCATTGCCTTGTCTTGTGGTGGCGTATTCTTTGATTAAAAGCAGTGGGGCAGTGGATTGGATCGGGAACGACAGTGTGGTGTAGAGGTTGGAGTACCAGACTATGACATGGGAAACCAGGGTTCAGATCCCCCACTTGGCCATGAAGCTCGCTGTCACTCTCAACCTAATCTACCTCACAGGGTTGGTAGGAGGATAAAAATGGAGGAGAACCATGTACGCTCCCTTGAGCTCCTTGGAGGAACGGCGGGATATAAATGTGACAATCAATCAATCATAATGACAGGGGGACCCATCCCCCTCACATCATTTTTTCCTGATCAGAATCTCCCATTTGAGGTTCGCTCCAGGGGGAGAGTGAAAGATAAATCCCTGTGTCCTTCCCCCACCCCCATAAAATGCACACACTGCTTGATTGCAACAAGCCTCAAAGCTGTGGACAAAGAGAAAAACAACAAAAATCATTGCCAAAACAGTTAAAAACAACTAATCAATAACGTTCAAGTAAAAGTTAAAATCAGTGATAAACTAAAAACAGATTAAGACACAGACCAATGTTCCATACATCTGGGCAGGCATGCCTAAACAAAAGTGTTTTTAGCACATGCCGAAAAGTGTACTGTGAAGGTGCCTACCTGATATCGGTAGTCAGGGGGTTCCAAAGTATGGGTTCTGCCACATGAAAAAAAGCCTTTTCTCACAAATGGGAAGAGGCGGGAAGAGGCTCAACATGGCCATGGCGGCTGCTGGTAAGCCCAACAGGTCATGGAATACTGAGGGGTCCTGGCCCCCTGCTTGAATTTTCTTTGGGGGGGGAGCTGGGCCTCTCGGTCCCCACCCCCCAGATGACACCACCTGTAACAGTCCCAGTTATACAGAGCAAAGCGGTTGCGAGGGCACATTTGGGTTAGGTGATCTCGCAGGTATTGCAGCCTTCCCTAACTTGATGCCCCCTAATATTCCGCGGCCCGTCGGGCCTACCCACAGCCGTGAGGGCAACCTGAGTGCAAGAACTCTCTCCCTTCCTGCAGTTTCCAGCAACTGGTATTCAGAAGCATTGCTGCCTCAGACCACAGAGGCAGAGTGTACCCACCCTGGCTAGTAGCACCTCCCATGAATTTGCCTTATCCTCTTTTAAAGGCATCCAAGCTGGTAGCCATCACTGCTTCCAGCGGGGGTAGAGTTCCACAGTTTAAAAGGACTGTTGTGCCTTAATGCCCCACAGAGGGTTTTTTTTACTGGAGGCAAATAATTGGCCCTGACTGGGATCATAGAGTAATGGAATTGTAGAGTTGAAAGAGACTACGGGGGTCATCTAGGAACCTTTCGCCCAATGTGGGGCTCAAACCCACAACTCTGGGATTAATAATAATAATTTTTATTTATACCCCGCCCTCCCCAGGCAAGGCCAGGCTCAGGGCGGCTAACAAGCAATAATAAAAATAAGTTGAATGAATACAACTTAAAAACAAAATTAAAATACAACATTAAAATATTGAAACAGTAAAATATTAAAATGTAGCCTCATCGCAGGAGGAGAAAGGAAAAGAAAAAAGAAAGAGGGGGAGGGAATCAAATTGGCTCCAAGCCAAAGGCCAGGCGAACAACTCTGTCTTACAGGCCCTGCGGAAAGATATCAGATTCTGCAGGCCCTGGTCTCATGAGGCAGAGCGTTCCACCAGGCCGGAGCCAGAGTTGAAAAGGCCCTGGCTCTAGTTGAAGCCATTAAGAGTCTCATGCTCTACCAACTGAGCTATCCGGCCTGGACTAGGCAACTGTCTGGACTTGTCCTGCAGGGATGTTTGTTTGTTTTAATTATCCAAACCTGCTTGGACTTTAAAGCCACAGCAGACACTTTGAATTGGCTGCTATGTGTGCAAAAGTTGACGCCAAGAGGACTCCTGCAAGGGCAAAGACACCATTGCAGTACACAGCGCCTAAAGTGTCCCTCTCCCTCAGGAACATCGCCATCAGTCTTAATTGGAAGTTGATGTTCCAGTGCTCCCATCTCCCTCCTCAAGCAATTCGCTTCTATGAGATGGTGCTATATTGCATTTTACGAGAGAAGAAATTTTTATTGAGAATTTGCATATTGAAAGCACTTCAGATTGCCAACTAGATATTCATTCTAATTTGCTGCGGCTTGACCTAATTTTCAAATTTCATGTTATAGGGCTTCTTGCATGCCTTTAATTAAGTGTATCGTTCATCGGAATGCATTTGAACATCGTGTTTTGATTTATGGAATGGGCTTTTTTTTATATAACGTTTAACACTCACCAAAAATTCAGATTCATGAATGTCCAAAGCCAAATTTCATTAGTGTGTTTTCAGACTGGGATTAAATCCTTCCTCCAAGTCATATTGGCTAATTAATTCATCCCGGTGGTTCCTCCCTCTCCTTTTTTCCTTTTCTGGAAGCTTGTAAGGATGTGGTTTGGTTTTCTTTCTTAAGTCTCAGGATTCTGATACTGAATTTTGAACAGCCTTGCCCCGTGTTGCCTTCAGATCTTTCTGACTACAGCTTCCATCATAGATCATGGAATTGTAGAGTTGGAAGGGACGCTGAGAATCATCTAGTCCAACCCCTTGCAATGCAGGAATATGCAGCTTTCCCATTTGCGGATCAAACCTGCAACCTTGGCATTATCAGCACCATGCTCTAACCAACTGAGCTATCTAGGCCGCCGTTTCAAACAGCATGGCCAAGATGCACTGCTAGCTAGGACTGATGGAAGCTGTAGTCCAGGTATCTGTAGAGGGACCCAGGTTGAGGTTGGCTGCTTTGAACATTGAAAGCCTTTATGGTAGGACCTACCTTGAATCTATCTTGAGAGATTCAGCCTTCATGAACCCCTTTCCGAAATGGCCTGATCCACGTTTTGCAGATGAATGTGTGGATGGGAACACAGATTTTGCACTTCTCTGAATGTCATAACTGTTTGTTTCATTAAATTTATACAGCAGTTGATTATAGAAAAAACTCAAAGCGCTTTCAGTCCTTGACAGGTAACCTGCTTAAAACCTTATTTGATTATGTCTTTTGAGACTCCTTTTCTGTTTTTTAAGAAAGTGCTGACCAGGGCAGAAAGTGATGTAGAATAAAAGTATGGAGGAAAAAATGTTGGAACAACCCTGTCCCTCAGCAACCTGGTGCCTTCCAGATGTTTTGTTCTCCCTTTGGCACCAACCAGCACACCTGGAGGTCGCCTGGTTGGCAAAGGCTGCTGAATCCTGAATCAGGAAGTTCTCACTTTGAATCTCACCTCTGCCATGACTTAAACAAGGCCCCTCACCTTTCTGTTTCTGGGGATTGTGATGCTGGACTACCATCCAAGGTTGTTGGCAAGATTCCTAGGAAGATGTGTACATAAAGTGCCTTGGACATGTCGTATAAATGGGTTGGGTGCCTTCTGAAACTTGCAATGATGGCCACTGTATTCAAATTCATGAATACCAATTTCAAATTCAGATTCAAGGAGTGCTGTAATGAATATGGTCTGAGGCCAGGAATAAGTTGCTGAGCCCTGTTTTAAATGGCTACTGAACCTTGGAGTTAACATTGTTTTAGGGCTGAGTCAAATGAACTTTATTGGTTAGTGAGAAAGATCTGGGATGCGTGTGAAAGATTTCAGGAAAACCTCCCCTTCCTCGCGGTTTTCTCATTCATTTTGTTTGCCATCTGTTTAGGGCAGGGGTGAACAGATCAGTCTACTTCTAGTGATGTTTTCACATGTGTTCATACAGAAGCCTGTTTTATGTTCGTTTACACATCAGTCTACAGTTTTTAAAAATGCATGATTTCAAAATGTATCTTACCCCAAAACAAGGTGCAATTTTCTGGAGCCAAGAAGGCTTTTTTGATTTGTATCTAAAAAAGCTCAACAACTTTTGGGTTTTTACTTTTTGAAATATGACAGCCCTATTATAGACAAATCTGACTGGCTACCCGGTATCATTATGAAGTCAAAACATAATGAAGACATTGGTTCTCACACACACTCTCAGCTGTCTGTCTGATATCATCAGGCAGTCAAATCAGTTCAGAGAAAGGGCAATGCTTCTTGCCCTCATTCTGCACTCGTGATGGAGATGGTCATGAGACGAAATTCTGAGTGAATGAATACTTATTCTCTGGAACCCCTGAAAAAATAGCCAAAGGGAGCAGGGGCTCTATACAGGTTACAAATACTGTATTTTTCCGTCTGTAAGACGCCCCCATGTATAAGACACCCCCTATTTTGGGGGACACAGATTTAAGAAAATGGGGGAAGATGTATCCGTGTATAAGACACCCCCTTATTTTTGACATTATTTTTTAGAGGGGGGGGGACCTAGTCTTATGCACAGAAAAATATAGTAGATGCATTTGGGGCAGGGGTTGTCAACCTGGTCCCTAGCACCCACTAGTGGGCGTTTCAGGATTCTAGGTGGGCAGTAGGGCATTCTGCGGCACAAGCTGAATCCTGCTTCCATCGAGCACTGGTGGGCGGTAAGGAAATTTTACCATCAAGAAAGATGCATTAGTGAGCGGTAGATATAAAAAGGTTGACTACCCCTGATTTGGGGTCTACCCCCTAACCTTTTCCATTCAGTAGTCTGGCTTCTAGTGCTTTGTATGTTGGCCTTCCTGGTTATGCTGGCAAATATGTAATTTAAATGTTCCTCCTCTGTACAATGGTGAGGAACAGTATAGCTATGTGCTCTGACATTGCACAACAGTGTTGCCTTTTGTGCAGGAGAAGACGTGGGCCTTGTCTTGAGACATCATATCCTGTTCAGCATAGTCACCAATTACTAGCACTGATGGGTGTGTCATTTGTACACCTGAGGATGCTTCCATCTTCTTCTCATGACTTCTAACCATTCAGCTACCTTTTTTCCAGGCACATGGAACCAAGAACCACTTTGGTATTAATTATAATTATCAAAGGTCATTGGGTAAAAGCCCCTGTTAAATAAGTTTCAGTAAGAATTTGGGGAAATGTACTCAACGTTATACACTGGTGATATATATACTGTACAGTGTACCCATTGTTGTCAAATGTAAAATGACTGAAAATGATTTGGTTCCATTGTGGACTTAACATAATTCCTCTAATTCCTAATCAAATGTTTGAGGAATACTGACTTCCCAAGTCTCAGTCTGGATCCGACCATTTCTGGTGTAATTTTTTTGCTCTTCAAAAATAGCTTCTTCTCCATCACTGCTCTTCTGGGGCCCAAATGAGACACCTTGCAGGGCTTCTGCCAGTCTGAAGATAAAATTGTGGTCTAGGTCACGGGTAGCCAACATGGTGCCCTCCAGATGTTGTGTACTACAATTCCCATAAGCCCCAGCTAGCATGCCCAGCCATCATGGATTATGGCAGTTGTCCAGAACATCTGGAGGGCACCATGCTGATGACTCTTGAACCAGTGGCCTGACGTGGGAACCTTCCCAAGTGCGGCTACATAAGCAGAAGTATACAAATCAAAGGAAGTCATAGTTGCATTCTGTTCTGCCTTGGTCAGCTCCCACGGAGTCTTGTGTCCACCACAGTTTAAGAAGGATATTTGCAAGCTTGAATGTGTGCAGAGGAGGACAACCAGGATGATAAAAGGTCTGGAAACCAAGCCTTATAAGGAATGGTTAAGGGAGCTGGGTATGTTTAGCCTGGAGAAGAGAAGACTGGGAGGTGATATGATAGCCATCTTCAAATATCTAAAGGGTTGTCACATGGAAGATGGAGCAAGCTTGTTTTCTGCTGCACCGCAGGGGAGGTGCTGAGCAATAGATTCAAATGATAAGAAAGGAGATTCCAATGAAACGTTAGGAATAATTTTCTGATGCTAAGAGCTGTCTGGCAGTGGAACAGACTCCCTCACTGGAGTTTTTAAAGCAGAGGTTGGATGATCATCTGTCATCTCTAGCTGTGATTCCTACACTGCAGGGGGTTGGACTAAATGACTCTTGGTGTACCTTCCAACTCTATGTACCTGTGATTTTATTCAACATTCCTACGCTGCTTCCAAGATCCATTTACTGTTGACTAACTCTGTTAGGGAGCCATTTGACTCCTCAGTATTTTCTGCGCTGAACCACTCCATGGTTAGGGTTTGGGTTTGGTCGAGATGTTGACCCTGGGCCGCTGACTATGTCAGTCTTAGTCAAGCTGACGTTATGATGAGACTTTGGGATGTGTGTTATGGCATGACATCAGCAAATCTCCCTTGGCCAAGCAGTGTGGCGCATGCAGGACACAGCTCACACCCTCCTGGTCCAGCGAAGGAAGGTCACTTACTCACCGGACAGGTACTCACGTCTTTATCTGATGTACCAACATGTTAGGACTCAAACAGTGAGGATGTCGCATTTTCTTCCTCATTCTAAATGTGTAAGTCAAACAAGAGCATGACTGGCTTCTTCAGAAATGTTTGTTCGTTACAACATCCAATGTACCTGACTATATCCTCGTACGCCGCGTTAATTCATCCTAAGGAGGCTTCGCCAACCTGAGGCCCTCCAGTTGCTTTGGAATTCTATTCCAGCTGTGCAGGCTATGGCTGATGGAATTGTGGTTCAGAACATCTGTAGGGCCTCACATTTGGTGAAGGCTGATCTGAAGTAACTACAGTGCCTGGTTTTGTACACACAAGTGCCAACAAGGTTTAAGATCCCTAATTCACTCATTACAGGTATGTGATGAAAAAGTGGAAATAAGCCATTTCTGAGTAAGGTTGCCAGGGCAGGAGCATCCCAGACCCTGAGATTTGAGAGTTCAAACTTGAGACCTGCGTGCTGTCTCTGGTGATGTCACAGAGTTGGCCCCTGGTGATTCTTCCTCTGTGCTACCTCCCACCACTGGGCCCTGGAGACGGAAGTTAATTGGGAGAGGGGAGGAGTGTGCAGAGGAGGGCAGACTATGCCATAATTTGCAGCTGGCTCCTGCCAGACTGAAGCTTGCAAGCTGCACACATAGTTGTCCTAACAATTTTTTTTAAGGTACTCTTGCCCACCTGGAGATTCAAGCCCTCCACTTGCCACCAGGAGGGAACCAAGCAAACTTGGAGACTACAGATCAGTCCTGGAAATCTAGCAACTCTATAGCAGGGTGCCAGAAAAGTATCTGTTTGGGAATTTAAAAAAACTCATCAGCCAAAGTTGTCACACACACTTTGTGGAATAATTGAAAAGTTCCTTGATTTATGAAAAAGGCCCCCCCAGCCCCCCCTCAATTCGACAGACAACAATATTGAGTGCTACCTTTTGATGTGCTAGTGATTATTCCAAGCCCCTGGAATATATGTCATACTCCACCTGTGTGATTGGGGCACTGAATTTAGGCAGGGTAGAATAAAGGATTCTGCATTTAGAGCTTACTGGGAAAGAATGCTGGCTGTAAAACCATACACTTGTATTATGAGATGAAGAATGAAACAATTGTTATTATTTCTGTAGTCCAAAATATCTGGAGGGCAGCAGGCTAGTAAAGGTTGCTTTAAGATGATATAATTACAGTATTGTATGACAACAAAACGGTTTGTGTCCCAAAGAACTGCTTCCCCCCTGTGGCACAATGGGTCAGTGCATCTGGCTGTTAACCAGAAAGTTGGTGGTTCAAGAACAAAACAGAGCACCTGGGTTCCTGTTCTAAGGCCGCCACAGAGTTGGTGAGCCCATGTCTCTTGCCTGTGCCACTTGAACCCCTCTGCTCATTGAAAACCATTATGCCATTGAAAACGATTATGTCATAGAGAAAGACTCTAGCTTATTCTTCTCTGGTCTCTGAACCCTGGTGTCCCCCAAGCCTCAATTGAGTGCTTTAAGCACTACACCACACCAGTTATCTGGACCCTTGGCCTGACTCAGCAGAAGCATTCATCCCCGGTTCCTTGTCAAAACAGTTCTGCGAGCTGAGCCAAGGCTCTGTCTCCTGAGTCAGCTTTGGCAAAAGCACAAGCACGATGGAATTGGGTTCCCCGCCTCCAGACGGCCCTAACCATTGAGATCCCTGCCGCCTCTGCCGCCTTTGAAATGGTGTTGCATGCTGCTGTTTACCTTCCAGGTATCTTTTGGCCAGGCGCCCGTTCCCTGGGTGTGAGAGGGCTGATTCAGTCAGGTGGCATGAGAAGGGATGAGGAAGGAAGCTGAGTTCTCTCTCTCTCGGATGCAGCCGTGTGGCAAAAGAGGCTTTTCTCTTTCATGGTTATGTTTTCTTTGCTGACTGAACGCAGAGTCCTAAGCAAACACCATTTACTGACACCACCTAAAAAACACATATCAGGTTTCTTGTGCCTGGTTCCTCTGGGCAAGGGGATGTTTAGGTGTCAGGTAGCTGTGGTGCCCTGCAGAGGTTTTGCACTACAGCTCCCATCAACTCCAACCAGTGCTAGCGGGGGCTTTTGGGAGTTGTAGTACAAAACATCTGGAGGGCACCCCATCAGTGCACGCCATCTTAAAGGAAAGGCCAGCTTTTTGCCACAAAGTCCTTCCTCCTGTGCCTCGGTTTCCTCTTTGAAACAGAACAGGATGGGACTAAACTTGGAAGATTTATTTTGATCCAGGATCACCATGCCCCCTGGCCTGACTTGACATTTCAGGGTTCTGGTTTCTTTTGAAGCTCTATGCAGGTGGGAGAATGAGGGGGTTGGATTCTGAGGTGAAGTGAAACTGACTGAGATGTTTCAAGCCACAGTCAGGGAATGCCAGTTTGAATGTTTCTAGAAAAATAGCACCTTAGCCTGTGCTCTAGATCTGCTAGTTTTCTCCTTGCAGGGAGTTCTTTCATGCAAGGGGACATCCCAAAGGGAAATCCTCCACCTGGCATCTGAAGTACTGTAATCCATTATATCACCTCAGAAGTTCACACAGCCTAATTCCCACCACATTCTGGGGCATGTGCAGATCTCACCTCAGGGTCTCTGAGACAAGACTTTCCTCAGGGTGAGAAGCTACCAGGCCCACCCTCCAGCTTTAGCCTCCCTGCAGTTTACAGTTTAACCCACTCTTTATGTCTGGCGTGTTGTTCCAGACTAACTGTCCATCCTACCTTCCCACCCTTCCTCCGGAAGAAAGTGGTGTGGAGGGAGAGACCCCAATGAAGGTATAATCTACAGCAGCCGTTCTATCGGGCTATAAGAGCAGGAGAAGGACAGGCCTGTAGGGCTCTCTGGCCGTTCTGCCCAGTGGCGTAGCGTGGGGGGTGCAGGGGGGCCGGCCGCACCGGGCACAACATCTGGGGGGAGGGCGCGCTCGCCGCCTCCGGAGTCGCCGAAGAGCCTTGGGCGCAGGCTGTAGCAGAGCCCCATGTCTCATGGAACCGACGAGCTGTGCGTGCGTCCGGGCTGAAGGCGTCCGGCAGGCAGCGGCTCTCAGCACTCGCTGCGGTCCCCGCGCGTCAGGGCCGCGGAGGGCGCGCCAGACAGCCCCTCCTCACAGCCCCACCGCCGCCGCCGCTGCTGCAGCTGCTGGGCCATGTTGCATTTTCCTCGCCTCTCTGCCCTCCTCCTCCTCCGGGCAAACGGCGTCGTTTGGGCGGCAGCGCCAGCGGCAACTCGCCTCAGATCACCTGACACGGACCCGCCGCCGCCGCCGTGGCCACCTTACCGTAAATACCCCAGCCCAGGCAGCAGCAAGAAGAAGCTGGCAGCGGCAGCAGGTTAGGGGTTAGGGGCGCAAATTACTTGCCTTGCCCCGGGTTAGGGGGCGCAAATTACTTGCCTTGCCCCGGGTGCTGACAACCCACGCTACGCCGCTGGTTCTGCCAAAAGATCATCACCTTTTTACTTCTCCATGAAATATTTCCATTCCATCTGGTCATTGCAAGAACTGTTACAGAGAAATAGTACCTGAGACAAATTGTTTTTTTCCTCCTCTGTTCCAGCCCCTTTTCCTTTTGTGTTGTGTCTTTAATCCTGAGGGCAGGAACTGACTTACCACTGACATTTGAAAGCTGTTTTGGCTGAAAAGCAGGGCAAAAGCTTGTGACTGGCGGGGTACGGGGACTTCAGCAAACTGCTACCTTCCTTTCCCCCAGCTTCAGCAGTGAAGCAGTAATAATGGTACCCTACTTTGCAGGGCTGTTGTAAGGTTACTGAGGAAACATAGGCAGCAAAGTGCCTTTCTGGGTGCAGATCTGTGCACACGTTCTGGGAAGTAAACCCCAGCACTCAGTCAGACTTTCCCTGGAGTAAACATGTGTAGGGTTGCACTGTACACCATGTTGATTACTTAATTAAAAGGCCATTGAGGAGACATGGGTGACCTTGAGCTCAGTCACTACCTCTCAGCCTAACCTACCTTACAGGGTTGTTGTTGTTGTAGAAGAGATTAAATGAGATAGGGAGGAAAGTCATGCGAACCACTTTGAGCTCCTTGGAGGGAAAAGGTGGGATATAAATGCAATAAATAAGTAACATCAGAGAGTTTACAGCAATGATAAGCTGCATTTTTTTTTAAAAAATGCAGCAATTATAAGCTGTGTTTAAAAATACAATAAACCAAGGGGGCCCTAAAATAAAAAAAAATATATCTACACTAGCTGGTGAATCCCTTTTCCTGTACAGGGAGCTCTGCACGCACTGCCCCTCCTTGCCTGGGGAAGTCTCAGCAGTTTGCAGGCGGAGGGAGGAGATCCCACAAGCTGTGGCAGAGCCCAGGTATCTGTGCAGGCAGGTTTACCTGGACTCTCTGGCCTGTCCGCTTCCCTGGAGGCAGGAGGAGCCTTCTGCAGCCGGTGGTTCCGGCTCTGGAAAGGATCCACGGGAGGCCAGGCAAGGAGGACACCTCTGCTGCAGGGGCAGAAGGGCTTGAGGTGGGGTGGGAGCTGGGGTGTGTGTGGAGAGAGGGTGGGGGGCAGAGAGGCCCTTTTTCTAACATGCCATAAAAATGCAGCCAGATGCACAAGGTCTCCTTCAAATGCAGCGAGGGTCCTTTCTGGTTCCTGCTTTTTGTGTGTTTTGTTAAAATGCCATGTTAAAAGGTCACCAGTTAGCGACAAAGAAATAAGTTAATGGCAAAGAAATAAATGTAAGCCCACCCACAAGCCACACTGAAGGACCGTCCTCACCCGACTGCCATGAGGTGACCTCAGGGGCCAGTCCCTGCCTCTCGCTCTCACCTACCTCACAGGATTGTTGTGGTGGGGATTGAGCATGGGTGGGGGGAGAACCATGTAAGCTCAACAAAGAAAAAAGTGGAATATAAAGGCAAATAATCATACAGTGGTACCTTGGTTTAAGAACAGCTTAGTTTATGAACAACTTGGATTAAGAATGCTGCAAACCCGAGTGTTTTGGTTTGTGAACTTTGCCTTGGAATAAGAACATGTTTTGCTTCCGATTGAGTGTGTTCCATTTGTAAATTGACTCCCCCACTGCTATGGGAAAGCACGCCTTTGGTTTAAGAATGGACTTCCGGAACGGATTAAGTTCGTAAACCAAGGTACCACTGTAACAACAACAACAACAACAACAACAACAACAACAACAACAACAGCAACAACAACAGCAACAACAGCAGCAACAGCAGCAACAACAACAACCAAAACCTCATGCAAAGTGACAAGCAAGCCGAGCTTTTGTGTCCTCCAGAGCTCTTCTTCAGGATGGCTGTTAAGAGGATGCAGCGGGCAAGTTGGGGAGAGAGGAAAAGAGAGAGTGAGGGCTAGATACAGTGGTACCTCAGGTTACAGACACTTCAGGTTACAGACGCTTCAGGTTACAGCCCGCTAACCCAGAAATAGTACCCTGGGTTAAGAACTTTGCTTCAGGATGAGAACAGAAATCAGGCTCCGGCGGCACAGCAGCAGCAGGAGGCCCCATTAGCTAAAGTGGTGCTTCAGGTTAAGAACAGTTTTGGGTTAAGAACAGACCTCCAGAACGAATTAAGTTCTTAACCCGAGGTTAACCTTGGTTGTTGAACTTAATCCGTTCCGGGAGCCCGTTTTGACTCCCAAAACCGTTTGAAAACCAAGATGCGGCTTCTGATTGGCTGCAGGAGCTTCCTGCACTCAATCAGAAGCCACGTGGGACATTCAGCTTCCAGAAAACAATCTGTGTTTGTGGCGTTCGGGAACCAATTTGTTCGGGAGCGAAGCCATTCAACAACCAAGGTACCACTGTACTTTTAAAGCCTGCACACTTTGAGGCTTCAGCATCACGCCCAGGATTTTCTCCGCTCTGCTGCTGTTTTGCTCAACATTCTGCTGAATTGTCCTGGAGTTCTTGGACCTTGGGTAGCACTGACGTTGCCCAGATTAGCGATGATTTTATCATCTCTATTTCAGGGCTCTTCTGTTTGGTTGACATTTTATTCCGTTTTCACCGTGCTTTCTACGCACTGGTCTGAGCAGTTTTTCTTTTGCCCTCTCCGCTTTCCCTGAGAAAGACCCATTGTTTATTGCTGAATTGGGACAAGTGTCAATCTGCAGGGAACCTGACTGACGTTCCTTAGGATTCAGTGGTAAACAGCTGGTTTACCTGGAGGAAGTGGGAAACCTCTCGGAATCGTGCGTAGAAAAAATGGGACAAGCAGATTCAAGTGAGGATGAGCCCTTAATAGACTTTTTTTGGGTATTGTTTGAATTCTATTATGGTGTAAATATTTTTTCTAATGATTATGTTTCATATGAGTTTAGCTTTTTGTTTTTTATTCCTATACCTGTGAGTATAGGGCGGTATACAAATTGTTGTTGTTGTTTGTTGTTGTTAGCATAAGCTGCCTTGAGTCCCGGTCCAGTGAAAAAGTGGAATTATTATTATTATTATTATTATTATTATTATTATTATTATTATTTCCATCCCACCTACACACAGATGAGCTTGTCACTTAACCCTTCCCTGTCTCCTCAGGTGTGCTGGCAAAAATCCTGGCATCCCAGAACAGCATCACTGCAGTGCTTGGCAAAGATGTGGTCCTCCCCTGTTCCTACCAGGCCTCAGAGGGCGAGAGGGTGGTTCAGATCACGTGGATGAAGCGGCGGGAGGACGGGACAGCCCAGGAGTTGGCGGTGCTGAACTGGCAACACGGGACCTACGTGCAGGATCCCTATTCAGGGCGAGTGCTGCGACAGTCCGAAGGATCCCTAGAAGACGGCTCCATCCTGCTGAAGAATGCGGTGCAGGCCGACGAGGGGGCATACGAGTGCCACCTCATTACCTTCCCTGGGGGCAGTTTTGAGTCCAGCCTGACCCTCAAGATCCTAGGTAAGGACCTCCTAATGAACCCTCAAACTGAGCCCTGGGTCTGATTTGGGTGGTAGATCTCTGTCTGGGCTGGCTTCAGGTGAGGGTCCGCAGAACTGAATGCTGTGCAGTTAAAACCAATCCCTGCACATACAAAGCTAGCATATCAGGGAAAATGCTCTTAAATTAATCTTCCTGACATGCTAGTGTTGTTTTTTATCTTCAGGGATTATTATTTTTTTAAATGCATATATTGGATTATTGGATATTATTTTATCTGATAGAATTTGCTTATTTTAAAGTCATATTTTTATCGTGACTTATTTGCCTTGAATTGGGTTGTTTATGAGATGTGCAACCCTTGTTGCATATTTTGTGCTTTCTACCAGCGAGCAAACTGCCTTGGGTATAGCAGTGCAGAAAGGGGGGATACAAATTAAAAGCGAAATGACACAAAATGCATATACAGTGGAACCTCGGTTGTCAAATGCTTCGGAAACCGAACAATTCGGAACCCGAATGCCAACAACCCAAAAGTGAATGCTTCCGTTTTTGAACATTTTTCGGGAGTCGAACGGCTTCCGGGGAGTTTTTTTCCTTTTTTCTCCATTGAACTTACTGGCAGCCCTTTGATCCTTGGTTGTTGAATGTTTCGTAAGTCGAATGGTCTTCCGGAACGGATGACGTTTGACAACCGAGGTTCCACTGTATGTCTTTGCATGGAGAAGTATTCATATACCCCAACCTCTGCTTGCAGCCTGAAGTCTGAGACTCAAAGTGTACACAACCACACACATACACACACCAGCACACACTTCATCCTGGTGTAATCTGACAGTTGGGAACCAGTTCCTTTGCCGAGTTTCTGGGAATGTTCACACTAAATCTGTTAACCACCATGGCTGTTAAACCACTGTGGGGGTCTTTTTTCATAAAATCATAGATTCGTAGAGTTGGAAGGGATCCCCAAGGGGTCATCTAGTGCAATTCACCACACACACACACTCCCCCGCTTTGCAGGAATCACAACTAAAGAATCACTGGCAAGAGGCCTCCAGCAAAGGAGAGCCCTCCACCCTCCCAGGGAGGCCATTCCACTATCTCCCCACCACCAAAAAAAAAAAGTTTTTATTCATTTTATAACACAAATAAACAACACAAACAGGAAAACAAACAATACAAATAGATTCTTGTCTTATCCTTATTTTTTCTAAACATTGTTAGGTGGGCTTCCCCAAATCCCCCCTATCTGATTTTCATTTTACCTCATCTTTAGCAGTTTACATATATAATTTCTAACCATTTTTTTTATCACACTTACTTTAACCATAAAAATCTTCACATTTTCTCACTTGCAAATAATGCTATTTTAAAATACACTATCTTCTACTTCTAACCCTACAGCCTAAATCTACTTCCAAAGCTATTCTAAGATTTAAATATTAACATCTTTTTTCAAATATTCCTTAAACTTATTCCAATCTTCCTCTCTCTGGTCTCGGAGCCATTCCACTGTCTTAACTGCTCTTTGCCCTCGGAAAGTTCTTCCAGATATTTAGCCGCATTTTCCTCTTCCTTTGGCTGCAGTTCCCCCGTTGCCCACCTTGAACCTTGGCCCCCCGCTGGAGGAAGGGCAGGGCCGGACTCTGGCTGCCTCCTGCACTGCGGAAGGGAACCCCGTGCCCACGGTGACCTGGGAGACGGAAGTGCGCGGCACGGACAGCAGCCGCGTGTCCTCGCACCCCCGCTCAGCCTCCGTCACCAGCGAGTTCTACGTAGTGCCCGGGCGGAGCATGCATGGCAAGGCCCTCACCTGCATCGTCTCCCACCCGGGGCTGCAGCACAAGAAGAGGATCACGCACACCCTCAATGTGGCATGTGGGTATCTGCCGGCCCTCTGGGGTGGGTCGAACCATCGCCGCACAGAAGGGGTGGTATGGGGACTTTCTGGGCACAAGGGTCACTCACATCCCCTCAGGGACCTACCTTTCAAGGACGATGTGCTTCTGGCGGTTGTGGCCGTAGGCAAAACTAGCCAGAGCCACAAGGTTAGCTCTTAAGTTTAGGCCGTACATTTAAGGCGCATTTAAAGCAAACGGCTGTGGGGAACTGTAGTTTCTACAACTGAGCGATATTTCCCCAGAGTCTGTGGAAAACTACAGTTCCCAGAGTTCTTTGGGGGAGGTTATGTGCAGTGGGTGTGATTTAAATGTATGGTGTGTGGCCTGTTGTACATAGAAAGCCAGTTTTCTCTGTGTGTACGCACACACCCACCCACCCTCCATTCTCCCATCTGAGCAAGCAAGAGGCATGATCACAGTTGAAAGGCACATTCCCACCAAGTAAAAGGACCCAAGGAGGGTGCTGTGCAACCCAGCCAGGGGTGGGGTCTAGGGAGGTGGACATGGCATGAGAACATCTGGCCTGAGGGCCAGATAGGAAAGCCCAAAGGAGCCACCTTTTGACCTGGGCCTGTCGTGCCTCACCACTGTCAAACCAAGATATCCAGCCCAAAGCTAAGGCCAAACAGTGATTTGGCACAATTCATGAATTCGATCCAGCAATTTGCGAATTTTGTCGAATCATTTTACTGATTCTTTAGCATCTTTATTTGGGAGTAATTCCAACTTCCGCACACACACGTGGGATGTCTTTGACACCTTTGAGCATGCACCTCCTTGAGGGGAGCTCTGCTGAGAACTCTTGGCACCCTGAATAAGCCACACTTTCCAGGATCCTCTGGGGGAAGCCGTGGCAGTTTAAAGTGGTGAGATTCTGCTTTAAAATGCACAGTGCAGGGGGCATGAGCTGCTCTCTCCTCTCTGCCACTTTGACCTCTCTTCACATTGCCTCCATGCAGATCTGTCGGATGCCTCAGTCCTGGGCCACGAAGAGGGGGAAGATTGGGTCGCAGGAAAGGAAGGGGCATTCCTGAAGTGCCTCGGAGATGGGAACCCGCCTCCAACTTACAACTGGACACGGTCAGTCGCTTTTCTGTGGTGCAAGAGATGGCTCCCTCTTTCTAAACAGGGAAGAGGCCTGGAGTTTTGTTTCTTTATTCAGCATGGGGCAGTTGCCAGAGGCAGGAAAGTAGGTGTGACCAGAGGCCAAGGGTGGGTGTGGCCAGTGGGGGTGACTATAGGTAGGTAGTGGGTGTGGCCAGAGGCAAAAGCAGGCGGATTAATGGCTATGACTTTTACCTTTTCACAGTAGGCTACATTCCAGCCTTAGAAAAGTAAGGCATTCCTACACACGCCTAAGCAAAAGGCATTTTTCACATCTTGAGCATACATTCCAGCAAAAGCACTCGAGAGAGCATAGAGCAGGAACCCTGAGCAAGTGTAAACTGGAAAGAGGGGCATGGCCCAAAGAGAACTCCGAGGGTAAGATAGGGAGGTCCCAAGGGCCACATTGGGCTCCTGGGGCTACAGCCCCAGCCCCACCTCTTTCGTGGTGATGAGATTAGAATTTCAGACAAGGACACTGAAGAGCCAGATTCATATCTGTCACGGGGCTCTCTGGTTTAGCTTGGACCGATCAGACTCTCTCACCCTAACATGTCTTGCAGGGTTGTTGTGAGGATAAAATGGTGGGGGGGGGGGAGGAATAGGACGCATGGGCTGCATATGCCTCCAGCTCCTTGAGGGAAAGGTAGGATAGGAATGTGAATCGTCCGGAGTTTTTTAAAATCAAAGAATGTATACCTGACTTTTTAATTCAAGGAATTTACGCAGTAGTCATTTATTAAATTTGTATGCCGCCTGCCCTGGAGCCTCTAGGCATTCGGAATAAGAAATGCAATTAAAAATCCATAAATGCAATTGTATAAGAACATCAACAGCCCATCTCTCCAGCTGAAACATTTTGAAAACCGTGCTTGCCGTAGGAGCCAGTTTGTCTAGTCTGCGTCCCAGATAAATCACAAGTCTTATTATTATTAATTTTTTAGAAAAATTTTCTTTTACAGATTTAAATGACACATTCATATCCACTATAATACCAAATTCTTTTGGACTTCCCCCCGCTCCCTCCACAATCCTCATAATTTTAAATTTATTTCACATTTCCTTTATGATTGTATTGCCAGTTGATAAATCACAAGTCTTGATCTTGTCCCAGGTTTTTTTCTTTGGAAGATGCTTTGTTAAAATCGATTTGAATTCTGCAGATGCCCTATCTCTGAATAATGTGTGGCTGCGTCTTTATCTCTTGCCCACTCATGCAACAATGTACACGCACAAATTTTAAGGTGGCATGCTGTGGTCAGCCTGCCGTTTCGCTCATGGAAATGGGCAAAAGCGTTTTGAGGTGTTGGTAACAGTTTGCAGGACAGACGCTGCCTTGACTTTCAGAAGAGTGTTGCAGTCAGCCCCAGTCTCCAAACAGCAAGAGACTCCAGGGGTGCCTGCACTTACCCAGGGTTCAGTTTCTTTGGAATGAAGTGCCAATGGAGACCGAAGTGCCTTTTGGATATATGTTTTTGCTTGGCTTTAAAAGAAGATCGTACAGATTTATGGAGAAGAAGGTTATAACCACGATGGAGACTGTACTCTGCCTCCACATTCGGAGGTGGTAATGCTTCTGAATACCAGTTGCAGGAGAGCAGAGGCCTCTTGTTCCTGGGTCCTGCTTGTGGGCATCCCTTTGGGGCACCTGGTTGGCCACTCTGAGAACAGGATGCTGGACAAGATAGGGCATGGCCCTAACCCAGCAGGGCTCTTCAAATGTTCTTATATCCTACCCTCCACGTGTTACAGAAGCCCTGTGCATTGCAGATGATTCTTGGGTGTGTTTTTCACAAGTCCATTCTGCTCCCACCATAGCTGTCAACCTTCCTTTTTTTGCGGGAAATTCCCTTATTCCAGCGCCGCTTCCTGCTGCTATCCCGGATTGTTAGATATCCTGTAGACTGACCTTGGGACAGGTGAGGCTGCTGATCCCTTATTTTTGAGGCTGCTGATCCCTTATTTTCAAATCAGAAAGTTGACAGCTTTGGCTCCCACTGTTCCTTACTAGGCCTCATGGGGCCTCAGCATTGTCTGACGTGAACAAAGAGCCCGGTCAGTAGTGCAGCTGGGTCTTGGAGCCAGAAGGTCCCCAGGTGATCACCCAGAGAGTGGCAGGTTATGGGAGCCACAGCCAACAAGCCTGGCATTGGCACCTGGGCTGCTAGAAGCAAGGCAGGGCCCACTGGGGCAGATGTTGGTTGCTATAGAATCCTTTCTGTATTTTTTTAAGGCAGCCATGAATGCACATGGTAATAGATTCTCATTTGATTATCCCTTTCTACAACAAAATGGTGCTTGTTATTCCCGGGTTAAAACCAGGGCAGCAGAAGCAAATGCCGTTTTGTTCCTGTGGTCATGATGGTGCTGTGAATTCAAGGCAGGCATGCAACGTGCTCAGAGCATTAAAAGAAAAATAAATAAATCCAGAGTTGGCAAACCGTTTTGGTTTGTTGCTGTGAGATACCAAGAATGTAGAAGCAGGAATTAGAGGAGAGAGAGTACAGAAATGGGAAGTGGGTGCTTTACAACTGGCTACCCAAAGGGGGCGCCTTGCAAGACCATTAAGGCCAGGTTCTAAAATGACCCAGCTGCACCAGTAAGCTTCTCCCAGTAAGCAGTCCCCAGTAGGCTTCCAAGGAGCTCCTCACAGATGCCCTAGAAAAACAGAGTTTAAGAACCCCTGGCCTACTAGGACAAAGTGGGCATGGCAGGCTGGGAAGAGTTCCGTGGCAGAGTGCCCTCTCTGCAGGCAGCCTGGCTCAGCTTGAAGCCAGGGGGAATGAATCCTGCCCTAGCGCTGGGAGCCTCTGGAGGCAGCCTGTGCCCGTTGGGGAGAGCAGCAGCCGAGCCAGCCCCCACCCCTCAAGCCCCCGCCCCTGGGGCAATCCCTAACCCGCGTGACACTTTCCCGGGATGCAAATCCAGGATTGCACCACCAGAGGAGTCTGGGGCAGCTTGGCATCTCCCAGCGCCAGCCTTGGACGCCTGCCTGGCCCGCCTGACACCGTCTGGGTGCCAGCTACAAGGTGCATTTCCTGACGTCCCACAGAGAGCTGGCGAGGCTTGCTTCTGGCAGCCCCTCTTGCCCCAGGTGCCCAAGATGGGGATGCTTCCCTCCTGCCCCCCAAAAGGCAGCTGCATCAGTGCATCTGGGTAGCAGCCACTTGCCCACCTGGCCATTCCATTCCCAGCCAGCCAGTGGTGCACCTGATCTGGGCTGGCTGCCGCAGAGAGCTCCCACGGATCCCATTCAAAGGGAAGGCTGATCCTCCATAAACACTTATTCATCACTCAGCCATCCCGGCCTGCCTCTCGAGCTCTCTTTTTTTTTTTTTGCGCTCCGAGGGACTGGCTGAGACTTGCTGTGGGTTTCGGGGAAGCAGCCCCGGGCCAAGATGCACCTTGTAGCCTTTTGTGGTGAGCGAAGGTGGCGGGGGGGGGGGGGGGAGAGAGAGACGGTAAAAAACCAGCCAAGTCAGCACAGGGGTGGGGGGTGGGCGTGGTGGATGGATGAGGCTTTGCACAGGCCAGGTTGTCGGGGTGGGGGGGCAGGAATGAGATTCTTTTGAGGTCTGCCTGCCTTTTTTAGAGGTGCAGTAGTTCGGCAGGAAACATGGCCTCTGTAGAGAGCTGCACGGCTGCTTATCGGCCAGGAAGTGGCCAGGATTTCATCCTGCTGGCATGCCTGCAAAGGCAGAGGACTCAGTGTCAGTACAGTCATACCTTGGAAGTACATTCGACTTCCAAAATGTTCGGAACCAAGGCGTGGCTTCCAACTGGCTGCAGGAAGCTTCTGCAGCCAATCGGAAGCCGGGTCGGACATTCGGGTTCCAAAGAATGTCTGTAAACCAGAACACTCACTTCCGGGTTTGCGGCGTTTGGGACCCAAAACATTCGACTTGCAAGGTGTTTGGGATCCAAGGTACGACTATTGTCCTTTTCTGCAGAAAGACTGAGAAGGCAGTGTGGATAGTTATCCTGGAACAAATGCTGGAAATGAGCTGTAAACTGGGGTGGGGCGGAGAAAGCTGGAAGGTGGGTCCCTTGCCCTGGCGGCCCTGAGATGAGATCTGCACATGCCCCCAGGACACATTTGGAGTATCCTGGACAAAATTGCCTTTTAAAATTAAAAGTAAAAGTATCTAAAGGGCAGACCTTGGTGACCATTTGTTTTTTAAATATGGCATGATTTTATTTCTTACGCAAACACTGAGGCGCCATCAGTATATGCAAATGTCTGGCGCATTTAAAACTATCTAGGACCTTTATTCTCAATAAAACTGATGGAACTCACAGGTGGAAAATACTTTTTTATTTTTTTAAATCTTTATTATTTGTAAAGGGAATATCAAATCAATACTTTATTATGCCTTTGGGGCTGGGCTGTGTCTTTGTACTGCAAAGCTTTATGGGTTAAACCAGGGGTTTTCAGCCCATGTACCATGGTACCCTGGGGTGCCTTGAATGATAGGGGTGCCACGAGCAACACTGGCCTCTGTCCCTCTGATGCCTTCTCACATTTCTGCCTCCCAAAGGCTTGTACAGCTGTTTGTTGCAGCAGCCCTGGCTACCACTCCCCAGGCAAATGGTGCCTCTGGTGCTGGTCAGGGGGTGGTTTGAGAGACCAGGGGCGGCGGCAGCAGCTGCCCAGAAGACTCCCAAGGAGAAGAGAGAAGAGAGGAGACTGAGGGAATACTTCACAAGGGAGGGTGTTCAAAATGCGGTGTGAAGCTGTCCATAACTGGGCTCCTGAGCCTCACAGGGGTGCCGCAGAAAGAATGCAGTTGGTCAAGGGAACCATATGGACTCAGAAAGGTTGAAAACATCTGGGTTAAACTATTGATTCTTTGTTTTCTTTCCTTTTGTCATGTTTGCATGTGAACAAATCAATAAATTTAAAAGGCGGGGGAGGGAGGAGCTAAAGGAAGGGAGAAAAGTTTTGCCCTTTGCAAACACTGTTAAACGCATGTTTGTGTGTGGACAAGAGGCTCCTGTTGATGCACCCATGCGCAGTTCACATATGTCCTCACTCTTTCCCCACATGCAGGTGTCTTCCTCCACATGTGCATATGTGTCTGTTGCGTGTGCGTGCGGGTTGGGAAGGGCACGGCGCTGTTGCCTTGGCCGGGCTCCGCTCGCCGGCTCAGACGCTTTGCCGAATCTCTGCGCAGAGTTTGGGGTGCTGTCTGGACACGCTCCGGCACCCAGCTCAGCTATGCAAGAGACCCGTGGGAAAAGGGAAGGGATCCCTTTGATTTCAGCACCTATTGTTCATGATGTCATGGCTGACCCCGCCCTCCTCTTCCCTGCCCCCCCTCCCCTTGTGCCCCACACCTTCCCTCACGAGCCTGGACATGTTGCTGAGGCGGGGAAGCGGCAGAAAGGGCGAGAGCATCTGGTTCAGGAGTTCCTGGCCCTTGCCATTCCTCTTTTCCTCTTGCGTGGCGTCTTTGGGGCGGTGCCTCTCCCTCTGGCGAAGGCCCTCTGACACCCCGCAGCCGAAAATAGGGACATACTTGCAATGTTTTTAAGAGAAAAGGTGAGGAAGAGACAACACGGTGGAAGTGTAGGGAATTACACCTGGAGTGGAGAAAGAGACGTTTTCCCTTCGCCTTTCAGCATAAAACTGCTTCAAATCCCCACTCAGCCATGAAGCTCACTGGGTGTGATCTTGGGCCAGCTGCTGCCTCTCAGCCTAACCCACCTCACAGGGTTGTTGTGGGGATTAAATGAGAGGGGGAAAGCCATGTATATCACCTTGAGGTCCTTGGAGAAGAAGGGTGTATAGAAATGCAATAGATAAATAAATCTGGAGTAGAAAATGTACATACAGTACAGAGAGTACGTGGTGTGGTGGTTGGAGTGTTGGACTAGAACGTGGGAGACCAGGGTTCAAATCTTTACTTGGCTGTGAAGTCCACTGGGTGACCTTGGGCCAGTCGTGGCCTCTCTGCCTAACTTAACCTCATGGGGTTGTTGTGGGGAATAAATGGGGAGGGGGAGAGCCATGTATGCCACCTCGAGCTGCTTAGAGAAAAGGCTGGGATATAAATGCAATTGAATGAATGAATGAAAGAAAATTTAGGACATCCCATGAATGGTTCAGGACAGATCACAGAAAGTCCTTCATGCAACACCTAGTAAACCACGGAACTGGCTCGCGCGGGAGACAGTAATGGCCCACCAACTTGGATGGATTAAAAGAAGTTTGGACAAATTGGACGAATTGAAAGAAGTTTGGACAAGTTCATGGAACAGGCTAGCAATGGCTCCTAGCCACAGTGGCTCAACTCTGCCTCCACAGTCAGAGAGGCAGCAATGCTTCTGAATACTGGCTGCTAGATAACACAGGACCAGGTCATCTTTCATCATATGATGCAGCAGTGTGTGTGTGTGTGTGTGTGTGTGTGTGTGAGAGAGAGAGAGAGAGAGAGAGAGAAACTGCCTGTTTGGGAGGAGATGAATAGGCACCTCTCTGTGACTTAGCAGGTGCTGCACATCTTGAGCAGTTGAGTTCAAGGCACTGGCAAAACTCTAGGTGTCAAAAGAAGACCCAGCAAGAATCTGGGTCCACAGAGATAAAGATGTTTTCCCCACCGCTTCCTGACTTGGTCTCCTCTCTCTGCCCAGGCTCAATGACCCCCTCCCCAGCGGAGTCAAAATCAAAGGAGACACCCTGCTCTTCCAGAGACCCCTTAACTCTGAAGATGGAGGCGTCTATGTTTGCCAAGTGGCCAATGGCTTTGCAACCAAGGAGGCTGAGACGACCATCAGCATAAAAGGTACCATTCTGGGATAGCTCAGAAACGGGCAGCAGAGCTGATTTGGCTTGTCTATGCTAGACAACAGCCCAGGCCACATGGGCCACACTGCTTTAAACCGCCATGGCTTCCCCAAAACAGTTTTGGGAGCTGTCGTTCATGAAGGGTACTGAGAGTAATTAGGAGGCCTCTATTCCCCTAACAAAACCTACAGTTCTCAGAATTCCCTGGGAAGAGGGATTGACTGTTAAACCACTCTGGGAATCATACCTCTGTAAACACTCAATGTTTCTTTTAAAAGTAATTAAAAAAAAAAAAACTTAAAAGAAACCTGCTCCAGTGTTGAGGGTTGGTGACGTGCCCATTTCTAGCCAATCAGTGCTGTGCCCACCACTAGCTGTACACACACATTTTTTGTTTCCTCAGAATTTGATATAGGGGAGAAGATAGGGGACTAGGTCCTTCCCCCCCCCCCATGTGTGGTGGGGAAATAAAAGGGCTTGCCTTCCCTCCTCTCTCACTTGGCAGCCATAGGAAAATTTTGCCTCTCTTTGTAAGGAAGCCACTTCTTCTGTAACTCTCTAAAGATCTGTCCTTCAGGGGAACTGGTGCTGTAGGACTTTGGGCAAGGGGGTGATTTGTGGGTTTCTTCCAGTCCCATGCAGAGAAGCTCAAAGTGGACTTCATGCATCACTGCCATGGCCTACTCACCTCTCTTTTCTTGTCTTTCCCAACAGGCAACCGGGCCAAGCAGGTGGACGTGGTCTCCATCTCCATGATTGGGGCAGGACTCATCTCTGTAGTGCTGCTTGGCTTGCTGGTCCTGGTGGTCATACTCATGACTTGCTACCACAAGAGAAAGACCAAACGCATCACTGAGAAATAGTAAGCAAATGGGGATAGAACCATAGAATTGGAAGGGACCCAAAGTGTCATCTAGCACCTCATATGACATCGTTTTGGTGTTATTAGCCCTCTTCTCTGATGCCAACCGTAATCACCTTGGTCCCCCCGTTACGTTTTGAGCTGGACTAAGGAACTGGATTTGGCTAGTGGGCTGGATCCTTACCTCCCCCCTCCCCCACTGTGGGCTAAGTTTCACAGGTGAGTGGGAACACCCACCTGCCAATCACTTGGCATCATGATGACGATGATGCCTGTATGGACAATCAGCTGATGGTTAGGGTTTGCAAAGGACCTCGTACAGAGGCGTGCAAGCCCTGGCAATCAGTTGATCATCGGGGCTTGTCAGTGCCCTTTGGTCCAGCCACATGCTTGCCTGCCCCACCCCTGAGGTCATACAACCTTCTCAGGGGTTGCATTCTGGGAATCACACCATGCTGAATATCTAGTGGCGGAGTGTCCCATAGGACCAGGCCAACTATACCAAAGGCTTGGATTCTTGTCATTGTCAAATGAGCCCCGCCAACTCAGGGTATGACCAGCAGCTCTTCTGCAGATAATCTCAGGGGCTGAGCTGGGCTCTCTGGGTTCAGGCTGTCCCTGAGGCACCCTGGAGCTAAGTTGTTATGGGCTTCATTAAATTAATTTGAACAGTGAACCTTCTGACCAGACTAAGAGACCTGGCAACCACGCCCCCTGGTGCCACGTCTGGTGCCTTGGCGCACAGTGAGATATTCCTGTTAGGCAGAGGGCAATGGGGGAAATAGCTATCTCACCTGGCTTTTCCCCCTCCTTGTGTCCGGCAGCGAAGAAGAGCTGACCCTGACCCGGGAGAACTCCATCCGGCGCCTCCACTCCAGCCACAGCACTGACACCCGGAATCAGGTGAGGGTAAAGAGAGTGTGGGGGCCCCTGTGGATTGGCTGGGGAGGGATAAGAAGGCACAGGCTGGGTTTTTCCATGGAGAGGAAGTGGGTGGGGATAGAGAGCCCCTTCTCCTTTCATAGAACTGTAGGGTTGGAAGGGAACATAAGGGTCAACTAGCCCAACCCCTTGCAATGAATGCAGGAATCCCAGATAAGCAATCCCTGACAAGCTATCCAACCTTTGTTTAAAAACCTCCACTGCAGAAGGAAATAAGCAGTGCTTTGCTTGATCTGGGCATCTCTGGCTCTGGGAGGCTCAGACACCATCCTGGTCTGCACAGATAGACTGCCTCTGAACTTGGAGGCACCCATTTATCCATGGCTCATGACAGGGCTTCCCCACACTGCTCTGAACTTTAGAGCTCCATGTCTGAGTGTTTTGCTCAGTTGGGGCATACATCAGTCTGGGTTTTCCGTTTGCTCCGATTCAGCTTTAAAGGGAGGGTTTTTGCTCCAGTGCAAAAAAAAAAAAAAGGCACTCAGACACAGAGCTTTAAAGCACAGACGTTGCCTGGAAAGAACAGAGGAAAGGTAAGTGATGAAAAGCCTGCAGCCGATAGAACTTTGAAGCCTCTTTCCCCCCCTCTTCCTTTGCTGCAGAGCTGAGCCCATTGAAGTCCTTCAGCACCCTCTAGAGGGAGCAAGTGGAATAATGTAAACACGCACACAAGCCACCTTTCTAAATATGAGAATGGCTGAGCTCAGATCTCACTTGAAGCCACCTTCTCTGACCTGGGAAATGCTTGAGGTTGCCTCACCTCAAAAGGGATATTGCAGAGTTGCAAGAAAGGTTCAGAAAAAGGGCAACAAAAATGATCCAGGGGATGGAGCTGTTGCTCCCCTACAAAGAAAGCTTCCAGCATTTGGGGCTTACAGGTGGGGCGGGGGGAAGAGGCGACATGATAAAAGTTTATGAAATCATGCACGGCATGGAGGAAGTGGCGAGAGAAAAGATTTTCTCCCTCTTTCATCATAACACCAGAACTCATGGGCATCCAGTGAAACTGAAGATTCAGGACACATTTTTTTAAAAAAATGACTTCTTCACGCAGCGCTTAGTTAAACTATGGAACTCGCTTCCATAGGAGGCAGCGATGGCCACCAGCTTAGAGTCATAGAGAAGAGTCATCTAGTCCAACTCCCTGCAATGCAGGAATCGCAGCTAAAGAATCCCTTTGGATGGCCGTAAGGGAGGCAGATTCATAGAGGAGAAGCCTATCAGTGGCTACAGGCCATGGTGGCTATGCTGTGTCTCTAGAGACAGTAGTGCTTCTGAATACCAGTTGCTGAAAACCACAGGAGGGGAGAGTGCTTGGGCTCGGATCCTGCTTGCGGGTTCCCCATGGTGGATGGAGTCTGCTTGACCACTGCGAGTGCAGCATATTGAACTAGATGAACCATTGGCTTCCTCCAGCAGGCTTTGCACACAGTCAGTCCCCAGGTTCTCCGGAGCACAGGTGGCATGATTTGAGAACCAATCAATCAATCAAACCTTTATTGCATTAGCATACAGCCATAGCAGGATAAAACAAAAATGCTATAGACAAGCAACCAAACAAAATTCAAAACGATATTACTGGGGTTATGACATTTAAATTACCCTAAGACAATAATGTATAGATTTAGTTGCCGGGGCCGGGAATCTAGAATGTGGATGTATATAGAGCATATAATGGCCCCAAAATAGGCTTGGCACATTAGGTTAAAAAGGTAATAAAGGAATTAAAGCAGGTCCAGGTCTAGGACACACTACCCAGTCAGAGTAGTCCTGAGTTTCAAGGCCTGCACTATAAAGATTGCCACCCCACGTGAAACTTGGGAATTTGCGTCCACAAGAAGCGATTTCAAACAGTCTTCCTTAGATGTAATGGTGGACGGGATCAAGCGGAGGAGCTTAGTTCTTATTAGCTCATAAATAGGGCAGTAGAAAAAGAAATGTATGAAGTCCTCTACTTCATTCATTGTGCATGGACATAGACGCTGAGTAATAGGGGTCTTGGAATAAATCCCCTGCAGGAAGGCCGTGGGTATAGAATGGAAACGGGCCATGGTAAACGCTCTTGATTTGAGAACCAAATCAGAGCTCAGTAATATTTATTTATGACTCTTACACCCTGCCTTATATGCCTGCAAGGGGCTCGAGGCGGCAGATGTGGCTTCATTCCCCCCCTCCACACATTTCCACCTCGCAACAACCCTGTGTGATAGGTTAGAGAGAGAGAGAATGGATGGGTGGCTTAATTGTGGAGTGGGCAACTTTTAACAAGTGCTGCAAGTTTCACTTCCCTGTAACCAACTCTTCACCATCCCTTCCCTTCCCCGTGCCCTCGTTTGTTTTCAGATGGAAGAAAACCTTCCCTTGAGGTCAGAGAGCCGGCAGGGCAGCTTCCGTGGGGACAGCCTTTGCCGGGAGAGCCTGCGAGCCGACAGCCTCTGCCGGGACAGCCGGCAGGGCAGCTTCCGGGCAGACAGCCTGCGTGAAACCAGCCTCTGCTCTGTCATGGTGAGCACCAAACCCTGTTGTCCTTTCAGTATCCAGCACCTCCTCCCAGTCTTCCTGCTTTGACCTCTCCTCCGTGTCCCACCACCAATCCCCGGGCTCTGAGCCTTCCTCCTCTGGGGCTTCCCTGGTTGGTGCCTCCCACCGCTGCTCTTTGCCCAGCCAGTCCCTGGCAATCTGAAGCATGATACGCCTGCTGGAAACAATTCTATTCTGCCAGGCCTATGCAGGCAGTTAAGAGCACATCTTGCCACAGTGGTCGATCTATATATTATTTATTGCAAATAATCTATCCACCACTTGACTGCAAAAATCCTCAAAGTGGTTTGCAAAAAAAGATCAAAACAAGAAAGTTATCTCTAAGGAAAATCAACAGCGACAATAAAATGATTACAGCTGCGGTCTAAGGCTTTGGTATTCTGACTGGAGTGTAATGGAAATTTATAAGATTTTGGAACGCTGAAGTATAGTAGATCATCAAACCATCAATTGCAGCACATGGGGGGCGGCACCTATATTGTATAATTTGTCTTTTGAATGAGTGGCATTTTTTAATGTTATTATAATTTGGCATTGTTACAATGAGGCTTTTATTGGATTGAAAACAAATAGAAATAAATTCAGAAATAAAAAAATTATTAGCAAGAAAAATAGCCAACAACTATTTAAGACTTCTGAAAAGTTAAAACAGCAATAGACTTAAAGCGAATTAAAAGATAAAAAATCTTAACTTTTTAAATATGGTTTTCATTGTCTGGTGTCATGTATTTTTGTTGTGAACCACTTTGTTGCGATAGATAGATAGATAGATAGATAGATAGATAGATAGATTTTTTCTAAATATATAGATATATTTTTTCTAAAAAATATATATGTTTGGGTACTCTCATTTTGACTCAAGAAAATCACCATTTTATAGGGGGGGAAATACAGTAAATGGACAAAAGTACAAAGATTAACAAAATGTTTAGGGGTATGCATACCCCTCCGTCCCCCCAGAAAAAAAGCAGTGTGTGTGTGTGTGAGAGAGAGAGAGAGAGAGAGAAATATTTGACACCCTGCTTCTCTCTCCTGCTCAGAGCGAGGAGGCCGAAGGACGTAGCTACTCCACCTTATCGACAGTGCGGGAGATCGAGACGCAGACAGAGCTCCCCCCGCCACCCCCCACCCCTGTCCAGGAGGACCAGATGGAGAAGGAGAAAGAGGAGAAGGAGCAGGAGGAAGAGGAGCAGCGGGACAGCGAGAAAAACATCAAGCAAGCCATGACCCACTTTGTCCAAGAGAACGGCACTCTCCGGGCGAAGCCCACCTCCAACGGCATCTACATCAATGGCCGGGGACACCTGGTGTGACCTTTGCCCCCTACCACGGAGCCCCAGGACCCGACAGAGCACTGAACCCACTTCCCAATGGCCTGCCGGAGCCTCCCTTGGGTGAGGGAGCCAAGGCTGTCACCTCCTTCTGAGCCACCTGGCCGCCATGCAGCTGCCCTTGGAGATCTCCGCAGGCCTCACCACCCCGTTCTTCTTCCCCGGGAATCCTGGCCATGGTCTTCTCTTGCTCCGTCCACTTGAGGAGGGAACCAACTCATTCCCAGTGGGGTGGATCAACAGCCGGTTCGGAAGTTGGGAAAGCTTCCCCCACCCCTTTTCTTTTCTGACTTTGGCGGGACGGTGACATTGCCTGGCCTGCGTTTTTGTGTCGTGTTTTTTTAAAATGTTTTGAGGCTACACATACAGGGCAAGCGATTCTGAGGATGCCACCAGGCAGCAGCGCATTTATCTTGGCTCAGGGACAGAACCGTGAAACTATTGTGCCTCCCCCTCTAATTATTGTTGTTAATATTAATATTATTATTATTAGTTGAACGTTTGTGGCCCCCTGTGGTTACGGACAGAAGCTCCCCAAAGCCTTGCCGAGGCAAGCAATAAAATCATTGTTTTTATTTTATATAATTATTATTATTACCTTGAAAGGGAAAGGCTAGCTTCCCAAAGACTGAATGTAGGCACAGAGACAAGGAATCCCGGCGGGCCTCAGGGGAGCCCTGCGAGGGAGATTCCCTGCTCGGGAGATGCCCGTGGGCAGGATTCCACCCTCCCCAGTCCTTGATATGATTCCTGTAGGGATATGAGATACATACTTTTTCACCCAGCCCCATCCAAAACGCAACTTGTACATGAATGCAAAGGATTCCAGCAGCTACAGCTCCAGTTTGGCAGATGAAACATCTGGCCAGCCCTGTCCCGCTGGGGTGGGTTGTGCCACCACTTCCAGTGCGACCACCTGAAGATCGGTTTTCGCTAGGGCAAACCCCTTGCCACTCGTGCAAGCTACGCAGACCAAAACTGTTTCTGAAGCAGGAAGACAGCAGGACTTGCCAGCACCATGGAACAGGGAACAGTGAAATGCCAGGACATTTTTTGGGATTTATTCTTGCATCCTGGGTGGTGAAGGGGGAAAGGGGGATTGTGGGTCTCGTTGCCCTTTGTATATCCGCAGTCATAGAAGGTTGGAAGTTTTGTGCAGTGTATCATATTCTCTCTCTCTCTCATCCCCTCTCTTAAGTCCGTTTCACATGTGCATATAACCCCTGGGCTATTCATCTCTCAAGGGGTCACAGCTGAACAAGTCAACTGGTGCCTTTGAAAACCTTTTTTTTTTTTGCATTGGAGCTATTGTGTGTTTGTTTGGGGCAGGGGGAGCGAGGGGTGTCACAAAATTTCCATGGTGGAGATTTATGTCTGGTTCATCCCCCCCCCCCAAAAAAAATCATCCACTGCTGAAGCCATCAAACAAGGTGTCACAGATGGCTGAGCTGGCCCCAAGGGGTGCATGTCTGCACACGCATGAAAGCACATGTGCTTCTCCGTGTTCCCCCACTGGGCGTCTGATTATCCCACAAGGACTCAAGCCAAATGTTTGAAGTGTCTCCTCAGGAAAAGGGTTGTGCTTGCCAGGACAAGAAGTTAGATCTAGATCTGAGATGGCCCCATTCACACATGCAAATTGTGAGCGCTGCCACCAGAGAGCATTAGGCAGATGCTGAATCACTATACCAGCCCCTGGACTCATTTGTTTACAGCGTGGGGATAGTAATACTGTTCTACCTTACCAGATTGGTGTGATAACAAATAATGTGTGAGAGGTTTTTCTGAGTGTCATACACATGCTAAGTTTAATTAGGCGGTGAGGCTGTAGGAACCAACCCTTGGCCTTTCTGACTCAAGCAGTTCCAACATGTAGAACCATAGAACTGAAGGATCATCTAGTCCAACCCCATGCAATGCAGCAGTCGCAGCTCTTCCCAGTCTGTGCAAAAGCATACCTCGTTCTGGTTTCTGGTTTCTGGTTTTTGTTTTTGCCCAACGGGGACAGCCTCAAATCCCCCAGACTGTGTACTCACTAGTAAATGGGGAGATACGTTGCTGGTGCTTTTGAACAACATCCATGCGCTGCAGACTGCAAGGAGGTCATACTGGGTCGGAATCCAGCCGCTTTATGTTAGCAAACACCATTTCAAGGTACTTTGGGTTATGGGCATAGCCAGGATTTTTGTGGGGTGGGGAGAACCTCAGTTTGCTATGTATTTTTATTGATTATTATTGATTTAGGCAGCTTCCACTCCCTGCCCCCACTTGGCTATGCCCATGTCTTGGGTGACGCCTCTGTGAAAAGTTCTGTGGAAGCAGATGGCAGCTAAGGGTAGTTTGCATACCTAAAGTTTTGTTCCACGAAGGTGCCCTGTATCCCGTGCCAGGAGTAAACATACATTAAGAAAAATGATCACATAAAACATAGTCTTAGCATAGGAGCTTCTGGCTTACCCTGGGTGAGCTGAAATGTTGCTTTTTTGCAGTTAGTGGGAGGTCGAACTAAAATGAAGGTTCCAACACAACACCTAGGCCACATTCGCACCATACATTTAAAGCTCTATGGTACCACTTCAAATACACATAGCTTCCCTAAAGAATTCTGGGAGCTGTAGTTGCTGAGAGTTTTTAGGAGACCCCTATTCCTCCCCCAAAGCCATGATTTCCAGAATGTTTTAACCAGCACTGTTTTTCTAGGAAAAGAGGTGCCAGAACTCACCTTGTTCTCTTGTAATAGCAATGGCACCCACCTGAGAGGAACTGGGCTCCAGTAAGTTCCAGCTGGAAAAAAAACCCTGGTTTGAACAATCAATCCCTCCTCACAGGGAACTTTGGGAACTGTAGTCCTGAGAGGGCAATAGTGACATCCTAACAAATCTCAGCGACCTTCACAAACTACAGTTCCCAGAATTCCTTTGGGAGGGAATCCAGGAGTGTTTAAAGTGGTATCATAGCACTAAATGGTGGGAATGTGCCTCTGATGCAGTACACTGAGATCCTTCTGGGATGGCAAGGAGCCCCTACAGCATTCATTAAAAGCTTCCTCTTTGTATTTTATTGCTTCCTGTTCTGCATGTCTTGGGGATTATTTCACTACAAAAGAAAGAAAAGATTAATAATAATTAATAAGTAATGCAGTGATATAGTCAGTGATGCAGCAAACCACTTTGAGGTTTTTTAAAAAACAATCAAGTGACATATAAATTTTATGAAATTAATAAATAATAGTGATTAGAGTGTTGGACTAGGACCAGGGAGATCCAAGTTCAGAACAGTCAGCTGTGAAGCTCAAAAGATGACCTTGGGCCAGTCACCCTTAGCCCTAACCTAACGAGTTTGTTGGAAGGATAATATGGATATATGAATGAAATAAGGTGTTAGCTGCGCTGAACAAGAAGCAATAAAGTGGGCCAAATCTACTAAGAGCACACTTTGGATGACAAGCACGGTTGCCTTCAAAAGCCTCCGTAGTGCCTAGCCATGCCACACTTTAGTGCTTCAGCTGCATTTTATAGCAATAATGGTAGTTACATTTGCCATAAAATGCAGTTTAAGGGGTCTGGCGCAGGCTCTTTGGCCAAGCCCACCCCCCTGGTGTTAGTGTAATATTTTGTCAGTATGGTGTTGTAATGTCTTATTGCAGCTATTCTTGATATCCCAAAAGGCAGCTCTTAACTTGGAATGAGAAAGCAAGCTGGGATGGTTGCCACCGCTCTCCTGAGGCTCAGACCTCAAGACGCAGAGGAAGGGGTTTAGAAGCTCAACAGCAGGTTAGGGGTGGAGTCTGGTTTTTGAGAGGATGAAATCTAACAGAGCACCTGTAGGTTCTGGGAAGGAAGCTACCTGGGCGTGATGAGTCAGAGTGGAGCCTCCTGGACAGGAGAGTGCAGCTAAAGGCAAACGTTTTATACCCAAGCCATGAATTGCCTTCCCATGTGATTCAGCCGCTTCTGATAGTCTACTCCATCTCCTGGAGGCTCTTAAGGCAAGAACCCTGCAGTTTCAGAAACGTCAAACTCTTGAGACACTGCAACTATACAAACTGAGAAGAGTGGTGGTGTTTTTCCCCATGAGGCCACAAACCTACCCTAAAAGATCCAGTCACAAACTGACTGGAGAATTTCATAACGCAGGGCAATTATCACCACAATTAAGACATGCCTGCAAATCTGCCAGGCTACGCAACTTTTCTCTAATCTAGTGGTCAAAGAGACCTCTAACTGAAGCCGTTCCTTTACAAAATGATGAACAGAGCATTTGTTTACAAGAGATTTATGTTGGTTCTCAAAGGTTTGTCACCCATCTGGTCCTGAAGTCTCTGGACACAAGTCTTTATTATGCTTTGGTTTATCCAACATCCTTTTTGACAGGAAGGTCATAAACCCAGGAAAGGGGCAGAAGCTAATTTTGGTATGGAATTCCTCGCACACTCCAAAATGGAGCTTTTCTTGCACAAATAACTATAAATACACTTTACCAAAAGTTTTAGAACAAAGATAGAATAGGGATCTCTTGATATATTTACATCCAGATCCCTTATACCGTATGTGCATCTCTCATATGTATGTATGTATATATCTATATGTCTGTCTGATTTATCTATTCCCTATCTATCCATCCGTCCAGTTTTTCTCCAAAAGCTGCTTGTGGCCTGGCCTGGGCCACTTAAAATGGCAACCAAGTCTGCACCACAAACTTAGGTTTAATACCACTTTAGCCGTCATGCCTGCCTGCAGAGAACCCAAGGAACTGTGGGTTGATGTGGGCCTTCAGAATTTCCTGTTTAGAAGATCTACAAGTGGGACTGGAAATAAAGGGTTGTATTCAGCTAAGTTCTACTCAAAGTAGGTCCATTTAAATTAATGGACCCATGTTAGTCATGTCCATTAATTTCAGTGGGTATACTCTTAGCATGACTTGCGCTGAATTCAACCCAAAATGTTTCTGTGTGAGCGCTCCTGTTCACTATGCCAGCCAGCCAAGCTGTACCTTACTCCATTCTATTTCCCCTCCATGTTTTCTGCATGCCCCCTCAAGAAAAAAACAACTCTCCATGGTCACACTCAGTCCTCACTGGACTGTTTTTGGGATCCCAGTCCTTTAGGGTACATAAGCAATATCACTCATGACTGAACGCTAGGAATATTAGAGTTGTGTGTCTGCACCACCAGAGAATTATAGCTTCCTGGGGGGAAATTGACTATTAAGCTAGTTTAAGTCTATAGTTCAGCCTTCCCCACAACCTGATAACTTCCAGATCTTTTGCGACTCCAGCTCCCACCAGCCTCAACCAACACAGCATTTTGTTTTAACTGTGCTTACTCCTTTGTAATGTGCGTTTAGGACTGCGGTCCAAATGAACTACCATTTATTTAACCAGCTGACCAACTGTAACAGGACCCCAGCAAGGTAGGCCAAAACTGATAAACTACAATATATCCAGGGACGCCAAGCTCAGTGAGCTTTGAAGTTGAATAGAGTTTTGAGTGAACCATGGGCGGTCAAACTCCAAACAGTCAAGTTGCTAGACATCTTGATCTACCTCAGAGCAATACAGGGAATTCAGGTGGCCCAACCCCTCTTTTAATTGTTCTCCACCAGCAGGGGCTGTGCCCAAATTTCGTGCCCACTGCCTCAGTCCCGAAGAGGATGCATTTATTCTGCACCCATAAGGATAAGGCGCTTCCAAAGTGAATTTATATGACTCTCTTTTACGTCCTTTTACATGTATTATTATGATTTCTTGATTGTATTTTTTTTTAAAGAAAGAATTTTAGGAAAAAGCTGTGTCATCTGCTTCTAGGACCCTTGAGGTCCTTGTATAATCTGTAAATGTGTATATAAAATCCCTAGCAATGGATGCCTGTGAATGTGTGTGTGTGTGTGTATAGATATATATAGAGAAATATTATGCAAGTGTCTTTCTGTGTATAGGAAGGGACTTTGGGGCGCTCTTACATGCACTTCTGCTGTTGTAAATAAACTGCACCTTTGGCACCCCAGGACTTGTGTGTTGTTGGATGGATTTGTAAATCTTTGCAGATTTTTGCCTGGTTTGGCAAAAGTGGTCAGGGAGAGTTTTCCTATTCCTCTCTCATAATCCAATCCTAGAAAATTTGTAAACCACCCAAGGAAATGGATCAGAAGTACAAGTTCAGGCCAAAGAATGTGCATCAACTCATAATTATGGGATTCACCACCACAAGATGTAATGATGTCCACTGGCATAAACTGCATTAAAAAATGACTGGCCAGATTTACAGGGAAGCTTTGCCAGTGTGTAGGGTTACCAGGTCAGGAACATCCCAGACCCTCAGATTTCAGGGCCCATAATGGAAACCTAGGGGTGATGTCAGAGGCTGGGTCTTGAAGACAGAGATTAATTGGGAGAGTGGAGTGGAGGAGGGCAGCCCCATCCCCAACCTATGCAATAATTTGCATTCAGCTTCTGCTGGGCTGAAAGTTGCAAGCTTATTTTATTCTTATTTTATTTTTATTTTTAAAACACTAAAGGCACTCCTGCTCGCTCTCCACCTTCTACCTGGAAGGGGCCAGGCACACTTGGAGATTTCAGGTCAGGCCTTGAGGCTATGCCTCTGGTGGCTGAATGCATGGGCATAGCCAGGGTTTTTGTTGGGGGAGGGAGCAAAATGTGATTGGGGGAGCAGGACTTTTGTTAGGTCAGTTAATTAAATATTCCTATTGTTTTACTTGATCAAGGGCCCGGCTACGCCCATGACTGAATGGATCCCCTGTGCTAAAATATGGTGTAAATACCACTATTGGTTCCTTATCAAAAGAAGTGGCTATTCTTATGGATACCTTAAGTATTTATAAGGGTGTAAGGAAAGCCTGGCTGCTGGATCAGGCCAAATGTGTGAAATACAATGCAGCAGAATGAAGGCAGTTCCTGAAATGCACCCTCTCCCACATGCTAAGCTGTTTCCCATGCACGCTATTCCTTGTAGGAGATGCAGACTGCAATTGTACCAACCCCAGTGAAGCCTAACTGAACCTTAAGGTCCCATTGAAGATAAGTGTTAGGCAAGGCTGGCCCAAGACATTTCGGCACAAAATGGCACCCTCCCAATCTGCCAGGGAAGAAGGAGTGAGTGAAGACCGACATCAGGAATGAAGAAAATAAAGATCTACATTGGGAACAAGTGGGGAGTGTAACAGCAACAGTGGGCAACACATTTTTTGGAGGCCGGATCTGCTGCCCCTGGGGAACTTGCTGCCTCAGGCGGACACCTCACCTTGCCTCACAGGGGGTCAGCCCTGACTTTAGTGCCATGGAGCAGGTTAAGAATGTCATTGCTGCTGGTTTGGCATTATAGCCTCTGGATTTTATTTATTTTATATTCCATTATATTTTAAGCATTTTTATCCCACCCTCCATCCAAACGAGGCCCTCAGAGTGGCTTGCGGGTCACTGCAAACAAGACACAAAAGGGAAACTTGACTAGGGAGGGAAAATAGGCAAAGTCAAGTACAGTACAAGTTCTTTGTTACAAGTTTGTCTGAAGAGCGGTTCTAATTACCAACTTTTTGGAAGGGTGCAAAAGATCGAGAAGTGAAAAGCTGCTAACACCTCATCTATTAAAGTCTGATGCAGTGCCTGACTACTCTTCAAGTAACCTCTCTCTCTTCCTCTTTCTCTCTCTCTCTCTCTCTCTCTCTCTCTCTCACACACACACACACACACACCTGCTTAGGACCCTCACAACATTTCTGGCCATGGGCCAAAAATCTGGATTTGTCCTTTTCAGAGGCTTCGACAAGATTTGTGATGGGTCTGGATTAGAGAGTCAAAAGGATGAGTAATCAAGGTGGACCGATAAAGGAGACATGTGGCCATGTGGCCTAGTCCTCCAACCCTGCATCCATGGGTCTATCGGCAAGAGTTTGTGTGTGTGTGTGTGTGTGTGTTTGAGATTGAACGAGTTTCATGCGCAAGAGTTAGCTTGCTCTTTGTGGTTTCAAAGATGTTCTGAACGGGAAGTTGGGGTTTAGAGGCAAAGCTGAACTCACTTCCTGTTGGGCTCTGGGTGAGAACAGAAGCGTAGCAATTCTCGTCCCCCCACACTTTACTTTGGGTCCTGGGCCTCAGCAGTTTCCCCCCCGCACCCAGATCACACGTTTCGTTGCAGCAGTGCTGGCCAAGGGGTGCCTCTCCGCGCAGAACCTGGAAAAAATATTGGAGCGCATCGGCCTCTGGATAGCCTAGAGCCATTTCGTCACGGAGAGCTGATGGCACGGGGAGCAGCCATGGGTCTAAGGAAGCAGAAGGTCTCCACGGCGTCGGAGGGCCTTTAAACAGCTTCTGCAGAGAGAGGACAGGGGGCCCAATGAGCCCCCAGTGGCCTTGGGGGAAGAAGGAGACGAGAGCCACTGAAGGCTGAGCGCTCACACGCCTCGACACACATGTCACTCGCCATGAAAGCCCGGCAGAAGGTGAAGCGGAAGGGACAGGCCAAGGATCGGGTCTTTGGGTGTGACCTAATAGAGCATCTGCAGTTATCTGGCCGGGATGGTAAGTGATTTGTCTTTTCGAAGGCCGGAAATGTCTTTGCCTGGTAGCCTCCAGCATCCATTGCCCCCAGCAGGAAATGGTTTGAGAAAAGGGGTCCTGCCCCTCGAGGATTGCTCAGAACACCTTATTCAGCTTCAGCAGTGGTCTTCTTGGGCTGGGTGTCTAGAGGGGTCCTTCCATCTCCTTCCTGGCCGGCTCCAAGCTCCACAAAGGCATCAAGAACTTTAACAAAGTGCTTTGTAAAACCTTTTTGTAAGTTATTGAAATTGCAAATGGGTGACATTGACTGTGACATTGACACCCCCAAAACAAAACAAAAACTTGATTGTTTTTTATTTGAAACATTTTCAAAACCCTTCATCCAATAGATTCCAGGACAATGTACGATGGCATATTATTATAATATAATATATTATATATTGTAAATTTATTTTTCCTCCAAAGGAGTCCAGGGTGATTATATTATATTATATTATATTATATTATATTATATTATATTAATTATATTATATTATATTAATACAAGCACCTGAGAGGCTACAAAACCATTAATAACAGAAACCATTAAACCTGGGGGAAAGCATAACTCAGAGATACAGCATCCGCTTTGCACGCCAAAGGACTCTGGTTCAATTCCCGGCATTTCCAGGCAGGATTGGGTGTGTCTCCCTTCTGAAACCCTGGAGAGACACTGCCAGTCAGTGTAGACAATACTGAAGTAGATGAACTGAGAGCTTGGCTCACTATGTACCTAATCAATTTAAAACACCTGGTCAAATTAAAAACGTCTTAATCTGGCACCAAAAAGATTGCAATGTCAGCACCTCCTTGGGGAGGGTATTCCAAACTTGGGGGTGGGGTATCATGGATTTGTTGGAACCCACACAGGAGACTCTGCCATGGGTATCTGTCTCCTGGTCCATCAGCAACACCCACCCACCCACCCCACAAGCAGTACCAAGGGGGGGGGGAGTACCACCCGGCATGATTTTGTGCCCAGTTTTCATTTTTTAAAAAATATATATGTATTATTTATCTAGAATATTTATGCCCTGGCAGGAGTGCCAGCTTGGCCTCATGACTGTGGGTGCTCGGGGCTGTGGGTGCCATGCAGTGTGCATGGCCCTGGCACTGAAAGTTGTGAGTGTCTGGTGCCTTCAAGGGGAATTTTGTGGGTGCTCGGGCACTCAGGGCCTCAGGGAGTTAGCACCTATGTGCCCTGGCCTTTTAATTCAACCCCTCTCCTTCAGAAAAGAAATCACAGATCAGCTTCTAAAATGTTACTATAATAAAACATCAGAATATTTTTATTTTTTTAAGGATCAGCATAAATGTAAAACTAAATAGTATAAAACAAAGGGTGTCTGAAGCATTTTCAGATAGTAAGAATGAACGGCCATGCTAATCTCAACATCCTTGTTCACTAAAAGCAGATACAAATGTTGTTGTTTTAACCAGGTGCCTAAAGATAGAAGGTTTCACACAAGGCAAATATATCTTCCTAGAATGTCTTCCCTAGAATGGTCTGGTAAGCCAAGAATTGCTCATGGTGTAGAAATTGCCCACTTCTGTCTCAGTGCATAGACAGGCACGTGCAGAGATGGACAGTCCTTTAGGTATCCTGGTCCCAGGGTGTGAAGGACTTTTAAAGCTCAGAGCCAGCATTTCCAATTGATCCCAGAAGCGGACCAGGAACCAGAGCAGCTGGCCCAGCACTACTAGCAGACCCCCCCCCCAACTATCCCTATTTTCCAGGGACAGTCTCGGATTTACATAACTTTCCCCGTTTTTTATGTGATCCCAGAACATTCCCACTTTTCCTAAGGATGTCCCTATTTTCATCAGAGAAATGTTGGAGGGTATGGTAGGACGTCCCCATTTTCATTGGAGAGTATGGAGTTATGTGAACCCCAAATCTAGAAGATACAACCTTTAGAAGACATCTGAAGGCAGCCCTGTATAGAGAAGTTTTTTTAAAAATATTTAACGTTTTATTATGTTTTTATTTATGTTGGAAGCTGCCCAGAGTGCAACCTAGTCAGATGGGTGAAATATAAGGTATTTTTCTGTCTATAAGACGCCCCCATGTATAAGAGGCCCCCTATTTTTGGGGACTCCGGTTTAAGAAAATGGGGGGGAGATACTATCCGTGTATAAGACGAGCCCAGATTTTGAACATTATTTTAGAGTAAAAAAACATAGTCTTATACACAGAAAAGTATGGTGCAAAATAAAATTATTATTATTATGGAATAGGACCTCAACTATTTTCATCAGAGAAATGCTGGAAGATATTCACTAGCATGATAGGATCATAATATCCAGGCCTGGTTAGCAACCTAGAAGCTATATTCTGAACTGAAGTTAGTATCTGAACAGTCTGTAATTCCTCACAGTATTCTAATCTGGAAGTTACCAGAGCCTGGAGCCTGGTGGGCAGGCTACCTCTGCCCATGTTAGGGTTGTAGCTGGCATACCAGCCTAAGCTGGGCAATGTAGGGATATAGGAAACAGTCTTGGGGTTTATCCACACTTACCTTTCCTCCACTCTTTTCTTTTCTATATAAAAATTTATTTATTTTGTTTTTCAAATTAACTTTTTACACTCACGTATCCAACATACATCATAAAATCAAGATTCCATAGAATCTCCTAGACTTCCCTCCTTCCCTTCCTATTGTTGGTCATTTCCTCCTGCATCTTTTATGATAATCCAAATATTTTACATCTCCATTATATTCAAAATTCACCATGAAACTACAAGTGCCATTCCAATCCTACTAACATTTTTAACTGTTTACAATGATTCTTCAGATAAATTATAAATTCCCCCATTCCTTATTAAAATTCTGGTCTTCTTGATTTCTGATTCTTCTGGTCATTTTTGCCATTTCGGCATAATCCAGCAATTTAATCTGCCATTCTTCTCTGGTTTGGACTTTTTTTCCATCTCTGGGCCAATAACATCCGCACAAATGTGGTCGCATACATAAATCTTTTCTGCTCCATTGGGATTTCAGCACCTAGAATTCCTAAAAGAAAGGCTTCAGGGTTTTTTAAAGAATAAATTATTTTAAACATTAAAATGTTCTTCCACTCTTTTTCAGGCATGATTTAGGCTTAGGGCCAAGCATTTTCTATTTTGCCCCGGAGCTTTCCCTACGCAAACTTGCTCTTTAAAGCTCAATCAGAGGAAATGGCAAGCCATAGAAAACCCAAATGAATGTTTGCTCCGATTGAGAGCTAAAGAGCAGGTTTTCACAGGGAAAGTTTGGCGGGCGTGGGGTGGGCTGGGAACAATCAGACATGGAACTTTTAAACACAGGCCTGTGCCTGGAAAGTACAGAGCAAAAGTTAAGTATGGATAAGCCCTTATACTAACTGATTCAGAGCATATGAACCTGTTGGATCAGGCCAATGGCCCATCTAGTCTCAGCATTTGGTTCTCACACTGGCCAACCAGATGCCTGTGAGAAACCAGTAAGTAGGATCTGAGCACATGTGCCCTCTATCCTCCTGTAGTTTCCAGCGACTGGTCTTCAGAAGCATTACTCCCATTGACCGTGGAGGCACAGCACAGACACCTGAACTAGTAGCCATCAATGGCCGTTCTCCATGTGTTTTTCTAATCCTCTCTTAAATCCACCTGAATTGGTGGTCATCACTGCCTCCTGTGGGAGCAAGTGTGAGGAAGTACCATATTTTTCTGTGTATAACACAACCCCTCTTTTTGGGGACTCCAAATAACGAAATCCCCCCGTATGCACTATCCGTGTATAAGACGACCCCCAATTTTAAACTTGAAAAAATAGGGGGGAAATGTAGTCTTATACACGGAAAAATACGGTACTTTATTTTCTCTGATTCTTCCGACATTCTGCTTCCTTGGATGTCCACAGGCCCTAGTGTCATGAGAAAATCTTTTCTGTATCCACTTTCTCCACGCCAGGTGTCATTTTATAAACCGCTGTCTTGTCACCTCCTGCTTGTCTTTTCTCTAAGCGATTGGTCCATCTAGATCGGTGTTGCTTGCATGGGCTGGCAGCAGCTCTCCAGGCAGAGGACATTCCCAGCCCTATTTGAAGGTGTCGGGGATTGAACCTGGGGCCTTCTGCGTGCAAAACAGATGCGCTACCCACTGAGCTATGGCAAAAGGGACTCCATACCAAAGAGAAAATCTGTACCTCCAGTGTGTAAAATGGATAAATGGGTATAGACACCTGTTCCTTCAGACAATCTCATCTAAAACAGGGCAGGCATCATTCACCTGGCAAGTAAAAAAACCACCCTCAGCAGCACTGGGATCTCTATTGCATCACCTGGGATGAGGTTTTAGAAGCAAGAAGCAGCAAAGAAGCAAACCCCCAGTGGAAAACTCCACTTGAGTCTCTCTCTCTCTATCTCTCTCTCTCATGCCTCTGAGACCTGTGAGCTGTCAGATCAGGGGCTGGTAGGGTATGAGAAACACAGGAAGTGAGCTGTGGGGAGCAAGCAGTGATCTGGTGTTCTTGTTTGAATTTGCAAGGGGAGAGGAAGGGAAGGGAGGTGGCTCGTGCAACTTCCTTGTTTTGCTGGTCCAATTTGGCGATTGCATCAATTAGGTGCTTGAGCAAGTGAGAGAAGACACAACAAGCAACAGTGGCAGAGCATGCCGGAGGCTGCTTACTAAATACTATTAGTAGTACAGTGGTACCTCGGGTTAAGTACTTAATTCGTTCCGGAGGTCCGTACTTAACCTGAAACTGTTCTTAGCCTGAAGCACCACTTTAGCTAATGGGGCCTCCTGCTGCCGCTGTGCCACCGGAGCCCGAATTCTGTTCTCATTCTGAAACAAAGTTCTTAACCTAAAGCACTATTTTTGGGTTAGCAGAGTCTGTAACCTGAAGCGTATGTAACCTGAAACGTATGTAACCTGAGGTACCACTGTACTAGCATTATCATTATTTGTTTATTTATTTATTTATTGCATTTCTATTCCACCTTTTCCCCAAAGAGCTCATACATTGATGGCCACCAACTTAGATGGTTTAAAAGAGGATCAGGAAGATTAATGGAGGAGAGGGCTATCGGTGGCTATTAGCCACAATGGCTCTGCTCTGCCTCCACAGCTGGAGGCAGCAATGCTTCTGAATACCAGTTACTGGAAACCACAGGAGGGGAAAGGCTCTTTGTGCTTGGGTCCTGCTTGCAGATTTTTCTCAGTCATCCTGCTGGCCACTGTGGGAACAGGATGCTGGCCTAGATGGGGCCCCTTTGGCCTGATCCAGTAGGCTCTTCTTATATCCTTACGGCTTTTATATTGTTCTTCCCCCTCCTCATTTCATCCCCACGACAACCCTGTGAGGTAGGTCAAGCTGAGAGGCAGTGACTGGCCCAAGGTCACCCACTGAGCTTCAAAGCTGTGGGCATTTCCACCCTGGTCTCTCCCAGGTCCTAGTATAACCCTCTGCCCTAAATGCCTGCATACATTCCCAGGGCTTAGGTGGAAGGAAACTTGGAAACGGTTAAGGTGAACAAAACGGCTTTAGTTGAAACTGTAAACTATAGAAAAACTAGACAGCAAGTGCCTCAAAAGGACAGGTGAAGGCAAAGGTTATCTGTTGAACACACGTACAAAAATGCTGTAACCTTTCCAAAGAGAAAAGTTAGGCAATCCTTGCCTAATATTTATGTGTCCATTTAATATGCTAGATTCTTAAGCATAAAATGCAGTAAGATAATTACCGGTAGAACAAGAAAAAGAAAAATGCACATGCAACGTTTGAAACAAAAAATACAAAGATATACACAAGTAAAAATGGAGAAGCTATCAGTAAAACATTCAGTTAAATATCAGTAAGTCATTAGCTACGTGCTCAGCCAGGTCAAATGGTCCCCTAAACCACCAAAGTCCTGGAGTTACTTCTCTGCAATGAGCTTCAGTCCCCAATGCAGAAGGTATGAGTGCGTTTTTCAGCCCAAGAAAAATTTGTAGGGAACTTTCAACCCTTGTATGGAAAGTCCCAGGGGCCTCATGTTTGTGGTGGGCAGGGCTGGAGGCATTAGTGGGCGCTGAAGAGCAGCTGTTATGGCTGCTGCGCCTGCATCCCTGACCCATCCTCTGAGGAGGAGGTGATGGGAGAGACACTGATGCAGAACATGTCCCTGTTTTCATCTGAGGAGTGTTGTGGGGTGTGGGATTCTGAGTCAGACCATTGGTCCATGCAACTCAGTACTGTCTACACGGACTGGCAGCGGCTCTCCAGAGTTTCAGACAGGGAGCCTTTTCCCAGCCTTGCTTGGACATGCCAGAGAGCTGTACTTAAAAGCAGGTGTTCAACCGTTGACCTGTGGCCCTTCCCTTTGTGTGTCTTCCCATTGCCTACTAGTATTAGTATTGTTATGATCTTCATTAACATACCGCCCTCCCAAGGCAGTGAGCAGCATAATAACCGGTGTACAACAATTGTACGCCATAATTTTACTGCCTCCGGGCATGCCCAAATTCAGGTGAGGCCTTTCCATCATTTGATCTCCATACCAAGAAAAGCTTCACTTGCTAAGTCACTGCACTGCTGTTAAAGGCAGAGGAGCAGAGCACATTAAAACAGGTGGCAACCGCAGCTGAATACAGCTCATCTCTCCCACCCAGCACCCAACATTTTTATCACCTCTGCAAAGCAAAGCATGTTTGCACAAAAGCTTTTGGGGAGCAGCTCTTTCCCGTGCGGGAGAAGCAGACCCCTGCTCTTGTTCTCCCAGGCTCCTGCAGGCCCTCTCTAGTGGAAGGACGGGATAGGGTTTACACTGGGGGTGGTGCGCTCTTGAGCAAGCTCCCTTTATGTCATGACATGCTCTAATCCAGTCCTCTGGGCGCTGCATGTGGGCCACTGTCAGGGTTTATACAACCGCTCGGCTTTTCGGGAAAGCGTTCAAGGAAGAGCGATAGGAGGTGTGTAATGAGCACAATTAGATGGTATCTGTTAATGACAGGGCTGCTTTTGGCACACCTGGGCTGCTGCTTCGCAATCGGGGGACAATCAGCAGGAGCAGATCTCCCAAAGACAAGGTGTCACTTTTCTAGGCACGCATACCTGAGATGGACCTTGCCGGTTACATTAAGAGGGTGGAGCTGCCAGGATGGAGCTGGTAGCTTCCTAGGAAGCTCAAACCCTGCAGCAATCTCATAGATGAAAATAAGGGCCTGCTTGAAACCTCCATACCTTCTGTGGCATTACCAGAATCTCTAAAACTGAAGTTTTGGAATGCAGCAACTCTCCTATGAGGAAAGGTTGCAGCGTTTGGGGGCTTTTGAGTTTGGAGAAAGGGTGAGTAAGAGGTTGTTAAGTTGTGGGTGAACATATCAGACAACACAGCGATTCTTCAAACAGCTCTTCTTTATTCAGATGCCAGAACAGAACTGAACTGAAGGGCTCAGTCAGCCTGCTTATATAGAGCTCCAGTACAACAGTTACTGTAGCAACTTTCTAAAGCTATCCAATCCCTGAACATCACTTTCGATCCTTCATTTGCATAAAAACTATCCAATCACTGAATGTCACTTCAATACATAACAGAGGTGACTTGTTAGAAGTTTATAAAATTCTGCACGGCATGAGGAAAGCTTTCCTCCCTCTCTCATAACACTGGAACTCGTGGACATCCAAGGAAGCGGAATGCTGGAAGATTCAGGACAGAGAAAAGGAAGTCTTTCACACAGTGCTTAAACTGTGGAATTTGTTCCCGAAAGATATAGTGATGGCCACGTATGGCTTTAAAAGAGGATTGGACAAACTCGTGGAGGAGGAAACTGCTGATTGCTACTAGACATGAAGGCGATGTTCTGCCTCCACAACTGAAAGTGGTAATGCTTCTGAAAATCAGTAGCCGGAAATGGCAGGAGAGGAGAGTGTGCTTGGGCTCTGGTCCTGCTAGTGGCATCTGGTTGGCCACTGTGAAAACAGGATGCTGGACTAGATGGACCCTGGGTCTGATCCTGCAAGCTCTTCTTATGTTCTTTTGTTCCTCCTGTCTGCTGTATCCATTGACTCTATAATACCGTTGACGTCCATTGATCTAATAGCCAGTAGAATAATTGTTCTTTTGGTTAAAGATGCATTGGGATGGCTCTTTTGGTTATCGGTGCATGTTATCAACGGTCCAAAAAACACACAGATTTAGAGGCAGATGCCCTCTAGCTGCATGAAATTAGGGATGAGTTGAGCAGCTCATCCATACATCCTTTTGTGCCGTGTTTCTATCTAGACACAGGTCCAGGCTTTTCCAGAGTTTATTGTGAGGAAGGTGCTTTGAATGCGGTAGCTCTGTGAGGTGAATAGAGGCCTTCTAACTACTGTCAGAGCCTTTAACAAACTACCGCTCCCAGGATTCTTTGGGGGGGGAGCCATGATATGTTTATAATGGTGTCAGAGTGCTTTCAATGTATGGTATGGCTTTGGCCCGGGTGGAAAGGAGGAGGGTAAGTGAGAGAGGCAGTTTAAAGTATTAAAGAGTGGTGTGAACATGGCCTGTGTTTATTCATGAATGAGGCAGGGCACTTCTAAGCACATGTTGCTGGGGAGAAATAGTGGGGAAGGCCCTATCTGCAGTGGAGCATAGCCTCTGGACATCCCTGAGGGATAAACAGCAGAGAACCTTGTTGTGGTACCTTATAGATATATCAAGGTATTATTCCAAGAGCTTTCCTGAGATAAAGTCCATTGAAACAGATCCATGAAGTAATGATCTTCACTTGCAAGTACAGTTGCCTCGCAACTTACACAAGGGTTGTGTTCTGGGGACAGTGTGCAAAGCAACCCTTTTAAAAACCATAAAAAAAGACTCTCTGACCACCTCTGCACTCTCTCCAAAGGCCGCTACAGATTCTCTCTGCACCTCTGGACGCAGAGGTGGAAGAAGGGGAGCAAAAAGTGGGGAAGGGCTGCGACCTTTACATCTAGAATATGTCATTTCTTGGAAGCGCATTCTTAAAAACTGCTATACCGTAACTTAGCTGAGAGCTTCAGTTCTCCTTCTGTGTGCATTTTGCTTCCTGTCTGTGCTTCGGAAATGAAATCACCCAGCGACTCCACCCAGACATCTACCCTTGATGAGAATGTGTGTGTGTGTGTGTGTGTGTGTGTGTGTCCACACTTGCCCATTGCACATCAAATCTATTTTATTTCCCTATTAAGTGTAGAACTTGACATTAGAGGCCCAGCGGACAATGTTAACTGGGTTCCAAGCATCTCCAAGCCTGCCCATCTCTGACACTAGAATGGACTTCTGATTCATTTGAGATCCCCATAAAAAAGCAAACACAAGCAAGTTTTCAGTTTTTCAGTTGGTTTGTATACTGGTACCTTCCCTACTTCATGAAGGAGCTATTTCAGATACGCATAGGCCACTTCCTCCAGCTGCTCAACGGAGCTATGTTGTTTAAAACCATATGATATAAAATCAGCGTGATAACAAAATCATGAAACAAAACTGCAAACATGTTTTAAAACAGCCCTGAATCTACTAAATTAGGGGTCAGCAACCCACGGCTCTGGAGCCGCATGTGGCTCTTTTACACCTTTGCCGTGGCTCCAGGGCGGATACTAGCGAGGGGAGGAGGCGCATTGTGTGCCCCGACACTCCCCACTGTTTTAAATGTTGCAATGGTTTTGCAGCTTCCAGCTTTTTTTCCTTCGGTCCAAGTGGCTCTGTTTGTCTTAAAGGTTGCAGACCCCTGTACTAAATCAACCTGCCTGCAAATCCCCCTGCCGCAAAAATAAAGAAGTCCCAACAGAAAACGGTAAAAGGCAGGCTTCTCACCTCACACATAGTTCGCCTCTTTCCTATTTATATCCTCACAGAAAACTGTGAGGTAGGTTAGGCTGAGAGACTGTGAATAAGCTAAAGGCCACCCAGTGAGCTTCATGGCCAAATGGGGATTTGAACCTTGGTCTCCCAGGTCCTAGTCTGACTCTCTAACCACTGCGCCACACTGGCTATATTGCCCTTTCTGTCAGGGATTTGTTCAATCTTATTTTCGGTTGGTAAAGCTAAATCAACTGGTGAATATTTAGATGGGGGTGTGGGTTTTGTTGTTGCTACTTATCCCTGCAATGGACTTCCCCCAAAGAATTCTGGGAACTGTAGTTGCCCCTCAGAGACTTACAATTCAGTGTCGTTAACAGCACCCAGAATTCTTTGGGGGGAAATTCATGTGTTTTGGATGTGCTTCAAATGTATGGTGTAGAGCTGCCCTGTGGCTGTCCAGAATGGAGGTCCCATTGGTGGTGGGCCCCACGGTCAGCACTGCTGGGTGGTGATGATGCCAGCCCTCCTGGGACCACAGCAGGCTGCCTTTCAGGGTGATCTTGGCCATCTGTCAAGAGGCAGCACCATTCCCCAGGCTGACTCTCAACCCTTTCCCAGTTCCTCAGGTTCTGAAGAGCTGCACGGAGTTTGTGGAGCAGCACGGAATTGTGGACGGGATCTACCGGCTGTCAGGAGTCTCCTCGAACATCCAGAAGCTGAGGTAAAAGCCAGCTTTCATTATTCATGCGTGGAACCCACTGCCGGAAGATGTGGTACTGAAGTTGCCATCTTAGATGGCTTTCAAAAAAGGATTTTTTGGAAATTTATGGAGGAAGAAGAGCAGGGGGTATCAAGTGATGGCTGTAAGTTGTGATCCATAAATGGAACCTCCCTGCCCAAAAGCAGCCTACCTGGAATAACAGCTTAAGAATCCCTGACACATGGCCACCCAACCTCCAACAATGGATAATCTAACACCTTCTGGGGGAGTCCGATCCATTGTCTTACAGCTCTTGCCATCAGAAAGCTCTTCCTAATATTTAGCCAGGATCATCTTTCTGGTCATTTGAATCCATTGGTTTGGGTCCTACCCTCTGGAGCAGCAGGAAGCAAGCTTGCTCCATCTCCCATGTGACAGCCCTTCAGATAGTCCAGATCTTCTGGTGTTACTATATATTCCATTGCCTTTTTCCTTCCTCCCCTTTCTTGGCCCTTTGCAGGTTGGAATTTGACAACGACCGGGGCTCCCCTGACCTCAACAAAGACTTGTACCTCCAGGACATCCACTGCGTGAGCTCGCTCTGCAAAGCCTACTTCAGGGAGCTGCCCAACCCGCTCCTCACCTATCAGCTCTATGATAAGTTTGCCGTGAGTATGGCTGACCCAGGGCATATTTCACACTAAGGGCCTTCACTCTAGGGCAGACCAAAGGCCGCATTCTCTTCTGAGGAACCTTCCAAGAGCCATATGCCAATAGTGGGTGGGGCCAAGGGCAGGTGTGGGCAGGGCAACAGATTTAAATTTCAGCTTTGAACAGTAGGCTAGTTTCTACACCCACCCACCTCTGCCTCAAGCAAGAGTCATGGAATTACAGTGTTGGAAGGGACTCCAAGAGCCATCTAGTCCTAAGCCCCCCCCCCCCCGTAAGTCATTATCACAGGTCAAGGATAGATTCCAGCCAGGCAGAAGGAGGCAAAGCAGGGCCAGTGAGGGATGTGGCTTGGGAGAGGAGGTGTGGCCTAGGGAGATTCCAGAGGGCCAGACAGAGAGTCTTGAAGGGCCGCATTCGGCCCCCGGGGTGTGAGGTTCCCTGTTCCCTGCCCTAATACATATAAAGTGTTGCTTTGTTGTGCTCACCAATACAGCAGTTTCCAAGGTTCCAAGGTTCATCCAATGCTTTCAATGTGCATTGGATGTGCTTTAAATATACGGTGTGGATCTGCCCTAATTGTGTATAGATTTGCATGCTACTCATTGAATCATCAAATTGTAGAGTTGGAAGGGACCCAAAGGCTCATCTAGTCCAACCTCCTGCAATGCAATGGCAGCTGTGGCTCAGGTCTGGCAGATGACTGTACCCGATATCCAAAACTATTTGCTTTCAATGTTTGGCATTGCATGGCAGGGTGGGAGGCATGCTGTGGAACTGAGCAAACAAAATGGTGAAGTGAGGACCTCTTTCCTCTTTCCCACTTCACCCAGGATGCTGTGGCCATCCAGATGGAGGAGGGTCGGCTGGAAAAGATCAAGGATGTGCTGAAGGAACTCCCAGCGCCCCACTACAGGTACCTGCAAGGGCCAAAAAGCCCTTTTTCTGGCTCAATCCTCGTAGCGTATTTTGGTCTCGCACATGTGTGAGAGCTCGGGACATAAAAAGGAGTGGCCTGATTTTTGTCCCCCTGTAGATTGCTGAATGCTAGTATGGCTGGTAAGGAGATTTCACAGTCCAGTTCCTATTGATGGATGCTGGTGGTTGTGATTTCTCGTTCAGTTGACCCTCACTCTGTCTGTCCCCCCCTCCCAATCTTTGTTTTGGCTTTTTGTCCACCACAAGGACCTTGGAGTTTCTGATGAAGCATCTAGTTCACATGGCCTCTTTCAGCTCCGAGACCAACATGCACGTACGGAACCTGGCCATCGTCTGGGCTCCCAACCTGCTCAGGTGAGTGAAATATACTCAGAGTCGAGAGTGGATTTCATGCTCTTTATTCAACTCATAGTGGTGAGGAGGAATGAATGTCCCCTCAAAGTATCTGCTTTATATACATTATTTACACAATGGGCTGCACGTGATTGGCAAATTTCGGAATTCTCCTGTAAGCCAATCAGGTTGTGGACTCACTTCCATCTGGAGCTGGATTGGGTGGCTCCTGCAGACCAATCATACTGCTGCATTGTTCTAGGACCAATCAGACTGCTGCATTTTGGATCCTATTCAACTCAGTACATAACAGTGAGACACAGCAGCTTTTATCAAACAAGTTCAGTTCTTGGTGAACCATCATTGACAGCAACTTTGTTTAAGGCCTGGCGAAGGGGAATTGGACTGAAACAAAGGCAAATTTGGAAAACTAGATTTCTGAACAAGGAGGGAGAAGACTGGCCTGACAATCAGGAGATTCTTGCTCAACGAACAAGTGTCAGCAAGACCCACCACACCCACTCCCAACCTGTGCACCTCTGCTTCATTAGGCTTCACCCCCCTCTCCCTCTCTTCTCAGGTCCAAGGACATTGAGTCATCTGGCTTCAACGGCACAGCAGCCTTCATGGAGGTCCGCGTCCAATCCATTGTGGTGGAGTTTATTCTCACCCACGTGGATCAGATTTTCAATAATGTCCCTCTCTGTGGTAGGTCTTTATGTGTGACAGACGAATACCATAGAATTATAGAAACGTAGAGCTGGAACTTCTTGCAGTGCCCTCCATTGCAACACGCCTCCATACACATTCAGTACACGGGCCTCGAGGGGAGGTGGGGGGCACTTCAGCAGCCCTAAGGAACTTCCCAAAGAGCTTGAAAAATCTGAGGACCTCCCGAGAAAGGTTGTGGTGACAGCATATGGTTTGTTTGTTTATTTAATTAATTAATTTATTGCATTTATACCCCAACTTTCTTCCCAAGGAGCTCAAGGTGTTGTACAAAGTTCTCCTCTCCCTCATTTAATTCCCACAACAACCCTGTGAGGAAGGTTAGGCTGAGAGTCAGTGACTGGTCCACAGTCACCCAGTGAGCTTCATGGCTGAATGGGGAGATTTAAACTCTGATCTCCCAAGTACAGTGGTCGAACAGAAAGTCGAACAGAATCTGTTCTGGAAGTCCGATCAACTTCCAAAACATTCAGAAACCAAGGCACGGCTTCTGATTGGCTGCAGGAAGCTCCTGCATCCAACTGGAAGCGGCATTGGACATTTGGGTTCCAAAGAATGTTCGTAAACCGGAACAACTCATTTCCGAGTTTGCGGTGTTTGGGAGCCAAAATCTTTGACTTGCAGGGCGTTCGGGATCCAAGGTACAACTGTACTAGTCCAATACTCTTTAACCACTGTACCACACTGTCTCTCCTGCACTAAACTAGCTCTTTGGCTTCATTCCTGCACTTACTTAATTTTCTGATGATGCTGTTTTTCCTTCACTACTGCTATAGCCGGGAGCCGTGAATCTCTCAGAAAGTCCCTTCTCCTTGTGAGCTCACCGGTGACCTTTGGCGACGACAAATACGCCTTTTCCTGCAATATCCCAGCTGCGCTGAACCAGGGGGATGGCCCACCGCAGATGCGACCCTACCACACCATCATCGAGCTCACCGACAACAAGTACACACCTCCCTTTCCTCTCTTTCCCCTTCCCATGTTCACTTCTGTATTTGCCTGCTGAGAATTTCCAGAGTCTAGTTACAAAGGATGGCATCGGATGCCCATTTTGCAAAGTGACTACAACCTGAGGGCATGAAGCCCATTTTGCTGGCCGGGCTGCAGAGAAAAAGGCACATCCCTACCTATGTGGTGGGCTTGCCCCCAGACTGTGCAGCATTGGTCACAGATATTCCAGACCCCTTCATCCCCCAGCAAACTGCACAATTGCCCCCGGCCCTGATTATTTTATCTGGTGTTGTTTTTCTCGCATGAATGAGAATAGTAAATCCGTGCACAGAGATTTGTTGATGCTTATTTTAGCTGCAGCCAGTCAGGAAACCACTTGTCCTCTGCCCTCACTTCTGAGGACTTAGAGAGTCCTAAGGATCCCACTGAAAGAGGCTCCAGGCACATGATGACTGCCCTCATGCAAAATTTATAACCTCCATTCCAAATTCTTCACAGAAGAAAAGGATCCCTTAAGGCAAAGAAATGGAAGTCAATTTTCAACCTCGGCCGATCCAGCCATGATGCCAAACGCAAGTTGAACAAGCCAGAGGACAAAGGTAAAAGGCTTAATGCTAAAGCTCACTGTAACTGTTCAAGCGGACTAAGAGTTAAGTGTGCCACATATACAGCCTGAAAGTGTGTCTTTCTGTCACTATTTCGTTGATTATTTTTCCCAACAAAAGCGCCAAGTGCTGCATTATAGTGCAGATCAATGGTTCCCACAAAATTTTGGCCCCCTGCCCTATAAAACCATGGTTCAGAATAGAAGGACTATAATAACACAATTAAATTCAAAACAGTGACAATTAATTGCACATTTAATTCAAAATGCAATAAAAAACTATTTTGTTTAATTAATTCAACAAAATGGATGAACTCGATATAGTGATAGCAGCTTTTCAGAGTCTGATAGTCGTTTACACCTCTAGTGCCCCCTGCCACCCCTTTGCCTCCAGGGGGCAGAACCACCCACTTTGGGAACCACTTTGGTTGTAGATTCCACCAGAGCTTTATTACAGAACTTTAATAAATATATGGGACCATGATATATGAGACAACTTTTTCTCTAAAGGATTAATTATCTGGATGTTGACTGCTAGAATCTCTGTTAACACAACAATGGAAGACACTAAAAGATTTAAGCTTAGCACTATGGTACAGTATAAAAAACATCTCCTGAACCTTTATTTGCAATGTGGTGGGACTTTATATCTTACATTTCATCTGCCAGCATGCAAGACTCTTTGTCGACATCAAAAATATAAATTTGGATTAATGGGAAAGATCAGAAACCAGGAAGATCAAGTATTCTTAAAAGATTGGAATAACTTTGTAATATATTTAAAAGACCACTGTAAACAGTTGAAATCATTGGTAGGGATACAATGACAATTCTATGAAAAATAAATACCCACTTTCTGTATGCATCCTGTGGTTCTTTTGGTTTGTTATGTTGATGTTACTAGTATATATACTATTATATAATAGTATATATACTATTAAATATTGATTTTAATAGTATATATTTGATTTTAATAGTATATATATATATATAGTATAATTGATTTTAATAGTATATATACTATTAAAATTCAACTGAAAAAAAGGGGTTTTTTTGAGGCCTGGATTTGGTTGGCTCAATCCTGCCTTTCTGTTCCAGATGACAAAATGGGAAAGATGCGTCTGCGGCCGGCCAAAAGCATGGATTCCCTCAGCTCCATGCCATGTGCCAGCGATGGTAGGTGCAGAAATCTCTGGGGTTCTTTACATTCGCTGCTGAGGGGCTGGCTGGCTTTTGCCCCACTTCTATTCCTCCTGGAGCATAGAGATGGAGGAGACAGAAAGACTTGGGTGTTTCACCAAATCTTGGAAGGACTTTAATCCTAATAATTTGGATTGCTGGTATTCAAGGGGTTGGCACATTGCCCTTCTTGAAAAGGTATCTCCTTAAACTAAAAGTATTTAAAGGGCAGAACTCATTTTTTCTGGACATATGACGTGATTTCTTATACAAATATTGAGACACATTGGCATATTCAAACGTCCAGCTCATTTAATACTATATAGAACCTTTATCCTCCATAATGATGGAATTCACAGATGGATAATACCTTTATTTTCATATATCCTTACTATTTGTAAAGGAAATCTTTTTTATGAGTTAATACTTAATTATCCATTTGGAGCTGTGCCGTATCTTTGTACTTTTGTCCTTCCAGGCTGTGACCCTTTACAAATTAGTTTCAGATCCTTTGCTTTCTTTCTTTATGTTATGTTTGCACTTTTTTTGGTTGACAAATCAATAATAATAATAATTTTTAAAAACCCAGCAGCGAACCTATTCACAGTAATCTCATAGCAAATTCATCACAGTATTAAGGCTACTGGAAGGCAACCTTGGAAAAGGTTTGGGGCCCAGGCATGAGGCCCTGTCTTTTGGGTCCCTCTTTGATTCAGCTCTCTTCCTTTGTGTGCAGATGACATTCAACTGGGGAGGAAAATCTCCCAGAAGCAGCTCACTCTGTGCCGTGAGAGTTTTGATGGCCCGGCTTCTCTCGATAACAGTTTCCTGCTGTCGGAGTCCGAGGAGTATACGGAGAGGTCCAAGGCCGAAGAAGCACAAGGCGAGTCGGAGGGCGAAGCCACTGCCAAGTCGGAGCCCACCACCCCGAAAGCCAGCAGGTCCAGCCTTGTCGGGGTGGCCCCTCAAGGGCGATCCTCCAAAACTGGGCAGAACCGCGCAGAGAAGTGCGCCGGCGTCCACATCTCTGGGCCTTTCTCTGTTACGGTCCCGTTCCACATCACTTCCAACCTCACTTTGTCCCGGCTAACCCGGGGGCTCGAGTGCCCTGCCCTGAGCCACTGTGCCCTGGAGAAAGACCCTTCTGAGACCTCTGAGGCCAAAGAGGACGAGCCTTCTAAGCAGAAAGAAACTGAGGAGAAGCTGGTACCTGACCTCACAAACAAGGAAGACGCTGGAGGTAAGTATCTCCCCACCATTTCTTCCATCTACAAGCTGCCTTGGTGGTATAGACCAGGGGTGTGGAACCATTTTTGGCTCCATGGGACAGATCCTTATCAGAATTGGCTCCTGAGCCAAATTTGACAGAGTTCTCCCTGCCCTCCCCCAGCCTTCATTTTACCAGGCAGGGTCTATGCAAGCCCCCTTCCTGAATCAGGAAAAAGGATGCATGGAATCCTGCAGGATTGAACCTGTGCCCATCAGCTGAAGATCAGCTGTCACGAGTGGTGTCAGCTGATAGGCAGGTGAGTGTGGTTTGAGCCAAGATGGGCCTGCAGGCTAGAGGTTCTCTACTCTTGGGCCTTGCTGCCAGATTCCCCAGTTTGTGCCCACTGGTGCATTACACAGATGCACGAAGAACCATCTTTTCTTGCATGAAACCTGCCCATTCCTTAACATCACCTTTTTGAGGCTCTGCCCCAGATGCCCCCAGTTTCAGAAGTTAAGCAGATGGCAGCAGGTGAAAGGGACTTTTCAGTAGTGGCACCCTTCTTGACCTGGGAACTGGCCCTACTTACAGTTGTTAGGTATTCCCAAAATAATACAGATGAACACCCGAAATGTGCCATATTTAATCAGCTAGAGGAATCTTAGCTGATTACCTATATGAATCTTCATTGATTCATCAAATAAATCTGCAAAAATGTGTATATAATAAATAGAATGGATTGTATTCAACTAAGCTCTACACATAATAAAATTAATGGGCAAATGTTAACCATGTCCATTAATTGCTACTTCGAGTATGGCTAACACGGGATGCAACCCAATAATTCTAACTTACTAACTTACTTTATTTTTAAGTGATCCAGACTAGGGTCAAAACAAGTACCCCCCCCTTTCTCTCATAGGGGAGGTAGGTGTTGTTTTTTCTTCTTCCTAAGATTGTGCTCACCATCTGCTGTTTTCCTAAATACTTGCATTACAAAGAATTTGGGGCTCACCAAGGAGCTATTCCCTGTTGCAAAGAGCTGACTTGCTCTTTGCTTCTTCTTCTTCTTCTTCTTCTTCTTCTTCTTCTTCTTCTTCTTCTTCTTCTTCTTTTGCTTCCCCTTATTGAAACAGATGCAAAGGCAGGAGGCCTGTCTGATTCGGAAGAGAACCAGATGTCTTTGGAGGTCCAGGACTCCTTCTCTTTCCTGGACAGCCAAGATGCCTGGCTGGGTGAAAGCATGGATGGAGACCAGCCCCGGAAGAGCACCAGCATAGCGCCTGATTTTGCAGGCAGTGGTGTGGACAGTTCCCCACTCACGGAGGACGACATGAGCAGTGGGTTCATGAATGAGATGATAGGAGGCGGGATGCAGGTGAGGTCCATGACTATGTCACCCAAAATCTTTACCTAGTTAAAAAGGCAGGTGCTCTTCTATCCCATCCTTGAGTCTCTGTCCTAGCAGGAGCTGCACATCAGCTCCTACATGATCATTTAGAAAGGAGTCCTTTGGAGCTAGACAACTCCTACAATCTCCATAAGCAGATACACACAACAATCCATAGAGCTCTGTGGGGGCGGGGATCCATTAATATTAAATTATGCTGCAGAAATAAAGTGCAGCATAGGGGTTGACCCTTTTATACATATTAAGTGTGTTTTTGGCATATAATCTTGCATATAATGGATGGGGCTGTTTTTAAAAGACGTAAGTGAGTGCTCAATAGCAGAGGTGATCCAAAGTGAGCAAAGTCCAGGACAGATAAAACAAAGGACTTCTTCAGGCAGTGCATAAACTATGGAACTCCCTCCCACAGGAGGTAGTGATGGCCACCAACTTGGATGGCTTGGAAAGAGGATTGGACAAAATTCATGGCTATGCTTCGCCTCCAGGGTCAGAGGCAGCAAAGCTTCTGAATACCAGTTGCTGGAGGCCACAGGAGGGGAAAGGGTTCTTATGCCTGGGTCCTGCTCAGGGGCTTCACAGTAAGACATCCAAGTTGGCCACTGTGAGAACAGGGTGATGGGCTAAGTGGACCACTATTAGCATGATTTAGCAGAGCTCTTCTTAAACAGATTGGAACCGCCAAACACTCATTCATTCATTCATTATTTATTTATTTCATAAAATGTATATATTGATAGTAGGAAAAAAATCTCAAAGCAGTTTACAAACTAGATAAAACAATGAAATTACAACTAAAATTTTACAACTGTAATTTAAAACATACAGAAAATTAAAGCCACTGTAAACTAAAACACATTAAAACTCATACAAATTCCACCCATAAATCCCCTTAAAACCCAGTACAGTAGTTGGATTTGTGCACAAGGCGTGTTTTAAGTAAGTTTTTGTTTTACTTTTTAATTGTATTGGTTTGGGGTTTTGCTAGCCCTGGGCTTTTTTTGGAAGGGAGGGCAGGAGAGAAATGTAATGAATAAAGAAACAGGCAGTTTCTTATGCTCCCTTCAGCCCCAGGCAAAACAGGCCTGGGGCTGATGGGAGTTGTAGTTCAAAGTGCCTTGCTGTCTGGTGCCTAAACATATGGAGAAAGGGAGGTTGTTCTGTGTGTTTGCTATATTCATTATTTTTAAAAGGGTAACTGAGGAAAAGAAAGAAAGAAAGACATGCGTGTTTGAACCAAAGAGGAGCCTTATTTAAAACTCTTTTCTTTCTCTACCTCCAGCTGGAGATGTTTTCAGCTGTTTCACCACTAGATTACCTGTCCATTGAGGAGTGTATGAACGAGCACTCGGAAGAGGAAGATGGCCAATATTATCTGGCTGTGGGATGTTCAGATGGTGAAGAGGTTTCTAAGGAGGTTGACAGTGAAGAGGTCTACTTGAGTGCTTTTGATGACCTCAGCCCCTTAGCTGGCAAATTACAGCATTTCCAGCAGCCAGATGAAGACCAGGCTCTTGATGACACCTGTCTTCCGAGGAGCACGTTGGACGATCAGCCCTTCAGTCTGGCCGGACAGCCCTTACCTGAAGACCCAGACAGCTCCCATCTCTTTGAAGTTGGCAGGGAGCCTCTCCTGGGTGGTCCTCCAGTTCATGACTTCAGGTTAGACAATTCCCAGCTGGATCCAGCTTCCGCCAATCCATCTGAAGAAGAGTTGCAGGCCTTCCTGGATTCTGGTAGTGATTTCAGTCAGTTGGAAACACTCATGAAGGCTGAAGCTGAGACCACCCAGGTAGATCCTGACTTGGCAGCATTGCAGATGGAAGGCATAAACGCCAGAGGTGAAGATGACCTGCTTCTAGGAACAGGGTGCTTGATGCACGCCAAATGCCCCAATGGAATTCCAGAAAACCCTGTGCAAAGATCTTTGGATCAAGAGAATCAAAACCATGCAGCCCAACTGAGCCTTGAAAATGAGTGGGAACGACACAATGCATTAGGCATTGAGCAGGTTGCAAGATCTCCTTGCATCCCCAGCATAGAGGCTGATGGATCTACCTTGGAGGTAGATGGATTGTATGACTGGCACCCAGACTATGAGTTCCCATTTCAAGAGGCAGAGCAGCCACAGAGGGGAGAGACTGCTCTTCATCCTCAGGCAGCAGAAGTTCTTTCACCCCTGGATGGCTCCACTTTGCACAGCGCTCCACTTTCCTCTTTGCTGGACAATTGCTCTGAAAATGCTTCTTCTGAGACGTCTCCAATGCTTGCACCGAGTCTTGAGCCAGATGCTCCACCTGAGAGAGCCCCTCCTGGTGGCTCCTCGCCTGACAATTCCAATGGGTCTGAAGCCTCGTCGCTCGGGGCCCCTTCTCTGCAGGGCTGCCCAGAAAGTCCTCCACAGACACCACCACATTCAATGCCGGCGAAAGCCTCCGATGCCCTCAAGCATGACCTCTCTGATGGAAGCGTCTCCATGAGGTTGACCTCGCATGCCATCAGAGTGCAGCAGGCGAAATCTTTCCCGGTCGTGCCTCCGAAACCCCAGTTTGCCAAGATCCCTCCGGCCTTAATGCCAATATCTCCAACCAAGGAAGCCTCCCTCATGTGGTGCAGCCCACCTGTCCCAGAAAAGAACTGTAGAAATGGGATAAAAGAGGGGCCCAGCGAAGGCTCTCTGCGCAGGCCCCTTCGCCCAGCCAGCCTGGACGTACATTGCAGCACCCCAGATAGCATTGAAAATGTAAAAACTCCCCTGGCTTCTTCCAAGCTGCCCACCTCTCCAGGTTACTGTCTTGGCGATTCAGGGGCCCTCCGGAAGCAGCGGAATTCCATGCCTTTGAGTTTAGAGAAATATGACAGAGATTACGAGAGCAGAGGAGTAGACGTGGTCCCAAAGCTACTGCACTCCCCACTGGACAAATGCAGCCTTTGGCCCAAGAGCAGTGATGAGCTCCCTAATACAAAGTGCTCTCTGCTAGAAAGTTTGGATAAACACAGCAGCAGCACTACCATTGCCAGGGGTGAAGAAGGGAAGGGTGAGCCCTCCCAAAAGCAACTTCCAGTGCCTCTATTGCTTGGTGAGGCTGGTGGGGCTGTCCCCCAGAAGCAGAGATGGGCCAGCTGGCGCAATGGGAACAGCATGTCTTTTGACGAGGCCGTCGCTCTTGCCAAGGAGAGACACGTGGGCCAGGCCCCAATGAGGAGGATGCAGACCTACTGTTTTGGTGATGTGGAGGGGCTGTATGGCCCTCCCAGAACAGAGAAGCCACCCCCGAACCCGAAGCCCGCCCTGAAGCCTCTGGGGCAGCGGCCCCTGAGACCCCTGTCCTGCGCAGGCACAGCCGCAGATGCCTTTGTCCCGGGGAAGCCGCTTCTTGCTCCAGCGTTGCCTGACATCATCCCAGAAGGCCAACTCTCTCCAAGCCTGGAAGCTCTGTCCCTTCCTCAGGATCTTCCGCCAAGGAGAAAACTGAGCTTGACAAAGGCAGGGCGACGTGCGTCCAACTCGGAAGAGGTGCTTTTAGCAGCACAGCAGGAGCGGAGGTGATTCGCTTTGGCAGCTGGTTCCCAAATCTGGCCTTCAACTGTGCTGCCTGGTGCTGCTGTGACCTTGGACTTCTGCACTGATGTGGCACCTCCCCACCCACCCAATCAGGACACAAAGGACTGAAGAAGAGTCTTGCTGGAACAAACCAACCTTAGCTAAGAATCATCTGCTTCAAGCAGAGATCAGCCAGAAGTCCACAAGCAGGGCCTGAGAAAGCAAGAGCGGCAGGAGCCGCACCCACGGGTGATACAACCAAGGGCATGTCACGTGGCTGCTGCAAATTGGGGTAGCTGCTCAGATTTGAGTCCTGTGCGGTAGGTAGGGTGGTAGATAGCGATGTAGGATAAATGCTATTGTGAGTGAGTAGGCTTAAATCGATGCAACGGAAATAACTAAGAGAAAGGAAAAAAATATTGAAAGTTTACCATTCTGAAATATGTGTATCTTCTGTGCAGGCAGGCATCCCCTTAACTATTAACATATATTGGATGGTTGCATATAAAGCTCCACTTTAATCAGCTTCTCCCAAAGAATTCTGGGAAGCGTAGTTTGTTACGGGTGCTGAAAGTTGTTAGGAGGCCTCTATTCCCCTCACAGCAGTACAATTCCCAGAGTACCCTATGAGGAGGGAATGCCAGTAAAAGCACTGTAAGAACTCTAGCCCTTGGGTGGGAATAGGGGATTCTCCTAACAGCACCCTTTACGACTACAGCCATGTTCTGTTGAAAACTGTATCATGGTGCTTTAAATGTATGGTGTGAATGAGGCCGAAGTAGAACTGTTATATAGCCTACATCCCACTCGGCTTTTACCCTGAAGGCCTGAATGTACTTATAGATGCAAGAGACAAATTTCTGTTTAGCTCTCTCTTTAAACATGGAAGGATACTGAGCGAGATCACTGCCTTGAAGGTTGAGGCTGTCATAATATTTTGCATACTTATTTGGAAGGAAGTCCCGCTCAGTAATGCAAGACTTACTTCTAAGTATAAACATGCATAGGATTTTGCATGTAGACATGCGCATGGGATCATGTATGTACCTAGAGGCTCTCAAACGTCCCAGAAGCAATGAATGACAGTTACCAGACAAAACAGTGTTTCTCCACTATGAACTGGAAAATAAATGTCCATGTTGTTTGTTTGGTAGTAATGAATATTTGTATGTGGCTACCATGATGCTGCACTCAAGAATTTGCAGAACATAATATGGGGACACAAGATCGCCCACATGTGGATGACACAATATCCTGGATCCTGGTACTTGGGGTGGCTTGTTAGTCCAGCCTTTGCCAGCCTGAGGCCCTCCAGATGTTTGGACTACAGCTCCCATCAGCCCCAGCCAGCACTTGGACACATGGTGGCTGGAGCTGATAGGAACTGTAGTTCAGAAATATCTGGAGAGCTCCAGATTGGCAATACCTGTGTTAGTCCCTCTTTCCAGTAGAGAGCCCAAAGGAATACTGTTACATGAACTTTATTCACTGGCCCAATATCAGTAACGTTTTATCTCAAAAGTCCAGATGTCTTGCCTCATGATTCTCTCTTTTTCACAGGAAAAAAGCAACAGTCTTTAACTCAATGCATTTTTATATTCAGATGTCAAGTGCAGGCTATACTCGGTTTGTGTGTATTAAATTCAGAAAGCAGAGCATTTGAAAAACACTTATTGTGTCTGTGAAACTGTTTGTTGACCCTGCTTAGGAATGGCTTAAGCAGCCTATTGGGTGACTGAAGTGTAAAAAAGATAGCAGGAAATGTATGTGGCTAGCCAAATAGTACCAAGATTAGCATGCCAGGAGAGAAAAACCTGTCGTGATTTGTATATGGAGAGTGGAAAAGGGGGCAGATTGGTCACTGGTGTGAGAATGGGGGTGTTACAAGGACTGAGTTCTTCCCATTTTCAAATGCTGTAAAGTGTGGGGGGTTGTCTACAACTAACTGGTGACACTTCCTCATAGCAGGTTAGCGTAGACGTGGTCATATCCACACCATACATTTAAAGCACAATTAACACACATGGCTTTCACCCCAGAAACTCCTGGGGATTGTAGTTTACCCCTCACAGAGCTACAATTCTCAGCACTCTTTAACAAACTACACTTCCCAGGATTCTTTGGGAGAAGCCATATGCTTTAAATGTGCATTAATAGTATGATGTGGGTGTGACCTTGGTGCTGCCCGTGCAGGTTTAGTGGTAGAGTCCAAAAGATTTCAGTCATTAAAATGCCATCCCAGATGTGTTAAGCAACGCTTTTCTTTGTGGCTTCTTCAGCTATTCTTCAGTAGCCACTGATATTTTTTGACACTTATGAAATTGTTAAAAATAGCTGCATGAACGCCAATGAAAAAAGCTTGCAATAAATCTTCAGGATCTTGTGATGCCTAAGCCATACCTCAGCATTTGAGACAGTTTGATCTAGTGTGGACGTTTGGAACAAAATATTTTAAAAAATTCTTCCAGTAGCACCTTATAGACCAACTAAGTTTGTTATTGGTATGAGCTTTTGTGTGCATGCACTTCTTCAGATACACTGAAACAGAAGTCACCAGACCCTTATATATAGTGAGAGGGTGGGGAAGGGTATTACTCAGAAGGGTGGTGGGAATGGGTGATTGGCTGATAGGTGTGGTTAACCTGCTGACGACTGTTAATGACTGCAATTGGTCTTACAAGAAAAAGCAAGGGGTGAGATGGCTAAAAATAGCTGTATCATGTATAATGAGATAAGAATCCAATGTCTCTGTTCAGACCAGGTCTCTCCATGGTTTTAAGTTTGGTAATAAGTTGCAATTCAGCAACTTCTCTTTCCAGTCTATTTCTAAGTAATACCCCTCCCCACCCTCTCACTATATATAAGGATCTGGTGACTTCTGTTTCAGTGTATCTGAAGAAGTGTGCATGCACACGAAAGCTCATACCAATAACAAACCTAGTTGGTCTCTAAGGTGCTACTAGGATTTTTTAAATTTTGTTTTGACTACGGCAGACCAACACGGCTACCTACCTGTGGAGGTTTGGGTTAGCCTAATGCATTTTTAAATTTGCTGTGCTGGTGTTTTTAACAGGTGTCTTGATATTTCTTACCTGCTTCTGGGGCACAACTCTGGGATGAGGCTGGCCTCAAGTGGGGGTGTTGCATTTGGGCTTTTAAATCTGCCCAGTCATGCAGTTTAGTGAGTGGACTCAAGTCAAGTTGCCACAAGTCACCCTCCCTATGCCTAAACTTTTGTAGAGCTGGTGCAGTGTAGCAGCTAAGACCTGAGCTACAGAACAGGAAATTCTTGGTTCAGATCTTGCTTCTGCCATTTACCGTACTCGTTTGTTGTAGGTGAGCCATTCAGCCTCAGCCCTCTCATCTACAACAGGCAGGTAATGATATTGATCTACTCTGCAGGGTGCTTGTAAGGGTTACATTTTGAATCATCTCATGCTGCTTGGTGGAAGGTGAGATAGAGTACCATCTGCTATCACTAGGGAGAAGCATTAACATCACATCCTGACCCCAGTGGCTCTCTTTGTCACCAACAGAAGAGCAGCAACTTTGGGTTCTATTTTTGTAATGCTTTCATCTGTCATGAGCCACTTTGAAGAAAAGGCTGGGTATAAACCTTTAAAACAAATAAAATAAGATTTGTAAAGTGCTTTGAACATTCACAAGTGCTACACACTTGTCAATACAAGTGTCCTGAAGGAAGTACTGGGGTGGAGGGCAATCACAGGATAAAAGTCCAAACCGGAATAATTCTTGTAATTCTAGCTGTACCTTTTCCTATTCCAACCTAATGCCATTTTCAGAGAAGAAAATTAACCTGACCCAAAAAGAAATTGTTTTTTTGCAAGTTGCCAACAACCAATATGACCTATATGGAGCTGCTTCCTTCAAAACGAAACACAGCAAATGCCATCATAATTTGCACTGGTTATGTGAACATAAGGAGATCATAAGACACTGGAGTCCTTTATCAATAAAAAAGGATTTAACATAGGTTAAATCAACACCATCCATTTAAAACAGACACCGCACCCATTTAAAGCACATGACTTTCTCCCAAGCATCCTGGGAACAGTAGTTGTTAAGGGTGCTGGGAACTGTAGCTCTGCTGAGTAAAGTCTTGAGCGTTAAATATGAGTTGGGTGTGCCTTAAATATACATTACGGATCTGTCAAGGCTCAGAGTAACCAGAGGAAACTTGTTGCCCACAACAAAGATGGCAACCCTAGGCAATGGTCCTTCCTTATTGGCTAGAAAAAAATGAGCCAACCCCCGTTGGGGTTAGAAATTGAGAGCTGAAGGTAGCGCCCTTCACTAAGATGGCGGCCACCGGAAGTTAAAGAGACATTCCGCTCTCCCTCACACCGCACTCATGGCATTGCATAGCATAAGTGAATTTAAAAACAGTTCTCGCATAGCCTACCTGCACTAGACGTAAGTGCAGGTGACCAGGAGCTGTTCCAGGACGGCGCTGGCGAGAAGAGAAAGACCCGAGCCGCCATCTTCCCCCCGTCTTCCCTCCCCAAAATGGCGCCGGCGAGAAACGAAGGCCCGAGTCCCTTCCTAAGATGGTGCCTGTAAGAAAAAAAATGGCCGGATCCCTCCCTAAGATGGCGGCGGCCGGAAGCGGCGGCCTTTCCCCTCACATCGTTTCCAGCCGCGACGCCCCGGGTCCAGGAACCAAGCTCGGCAAGGCGGGGCTTGCGTCGCCTGCCGTGGTTGCCTCCCCGTCGAGCTGTATGGGCGGCGGCGGCGGCGGCGACGGAGAAGAGAGGCAGAGAGGACGGAAGAGAAAGGCTCCGCGGTGCGCATGCGCCGATCTCCATGGAGAGACAAGGGGGCGAGAGAGACGGAGGGGAGGCCAGGTAAACAGTCGCCCGCCCCCCAACCCCACCTCTGGCAAAGAAGCAGGAGGAGGAGGGGATAATTTGGGGGGCGTGCGGGGGACAGGATAGGGTTGGACGGTTGGAGGCTTCGTGGTGCGGGAGGCTGCGGGGGACAGCAATGAGGAGGGGCGCAGGATTGGGCCCGGGGATGGGGTGGACGGGTGGGTGTCTTTCTGGCCTCAGTTTCTCAAGGCGAGGCGGCTCTTCAGACGAGACTGGGCGGGGCTTCTCCCACAGCAGCTCCTCCCCATCTCCAGGCCTCTCCCGATATCTCTTGTTTTTTGGGACTTCACACGTGCCAGGCCGCTTTTATTATTATGGGCTCGTGGCCAGCTCGGTTGCACTTGGGGTTGTCAAGTGAGCCAAGTCAGTTTGTTTCGTTGGGGCTGCTCTGGGTGTGACTAACGTTTAAGTAAGCAAGCTATTATCACGACGGCTCTTATGATCACTACCGTCATGTTGTTGTGAGTTTCGTCGGCTCCAATCCGAAGGGTGACTAACGCTCGCTGCATGCTTTCTCTCTCTCTCGTTGTTATTATTTGCATTGGTCTGTTCTTGAGGGTGGCTATGGTTGAGTGCAGCCGAGTATTACTATTACTATTGCTGCTATTCCCATCAACAGTTTGATTGGGTCTATTCTGAATGTGACTAACGTTGGGTGCAAACTGGTGGTGGTGGTGGTGAATGCAGCACTGCGGACTCTGTTGTCCTTATCTCAGACCCTCCTTCAAGTGCTTCTCCCTCATGGGATGTCCAGAGGGTGGAATAGGGCTTTTCAGTGGTGGCTCCCTGCTTGTGGAATGCTCTCCCCAGGGCACCAGACAGAAATGTAACTTTTTTTACCTAGGCTTTTGGCCCTTAATTTGAGGGGTTCTAAATACTTGTGGCTTCTCTTAGTGGCACAAGATCCGTAAGGCCTGCCCTTTGTTTTGTATGGATGTGTTTTTTTATTATTATTATTTGGTTTGTTGTAAGAGGTTTTAATGTTTATACTGCGTTGTAACTCACTTTGGTGAGTAAAGAGTTAATAAATATAAATATTGTTTATTTTGTTAGCTGCACAACACAGCCCCTAAGTTACCCACAATCAGGTTTTAAAAACATACAAAATATTAGTGTTGCTATACTAATAACAACAGTGAGTAACAACGCATGTGGTGCTATATGATATTTATAACATTACAACAACACCTGTGTACTGTGTACAGTATCTTAGAGTTTCATTGGCAAAAATGAGTAGGCCCCTTCCCTCAAGGAGCTTACAAATTAGAGTGGAGCAGGAGTAAGAAAGGGATAGGAGCCAGGGGGGCATAGCTTGGGGGACAGGGCACCTGTTTTTCCACACAAAAGGTCCCTGGTTCACTTCCTGGTCAGTTAAAAGAAGGATTGGATAGCGGACTTCTCTCTACCTATCCTTGCTGCTGAAGAGAGTAGTGGGCTAGCACAGTGTTCTTCAATCTTAGGCCCCTAGATTTGGTTGGACTACGACCCATGATACCAATGGTCATTAGCCATTGGTCAGAAATGATGCATGCTGTAGTAAAACAACATCCTTGATAAAAGGCAGCTTCCTTCTTGTATGAACACAGGAAGGTATGCATCATTCAAGCTTGGTTGCCATTAGCTCAGAGGATCAAAGGAGTGGTGTGACTTTGTTGGTTGTTGCTTTCCTTGGAAAAGCTGTACGTCTAACCCCCACCTGTGTGATGCAGTGTAAGAAACTGGGATAGAAAAGCTTGGAGCCAAATGGCTTCTGGGACCTGGGTTGTTAATGCATGTTTAATTTAGTGTTTACAATAAAAAATATTGGTACCATACTTCAGTTTTCAAAACATTCTTTATTGTTAATATCCTTAACATATACTTTGAGGCTTCAAAGCACTTACATTTCAGTAATCCTTGAGTATCCGCCAGGCGCAAAAACCGTCACCCAGACGTTTTGAGGAGCTCACAAATGGAGAATCTTTAGGTGCAAAATACTCCTGGTGCCTTACTAATTTCGAACCCTGGTGTGATATGTATGGAGACTGATCCCTACACCACCCTGCCTTCCTTAAATATCTGTGTGAGTGTTTATATGCCCTCTGTAGGGGAGCATAAATGGGAAAGGTTGCTACCCTGATATGCTTACAATCTAAAACTTAAAAGTGATGATGGGGTGCAAGAGATGTGCTTCCGAGTTGTGGGGTTGTGTTGAATGCAGGTCTGAACCATGGTGCCATCACTGTAAATGACACTTCATGGAAATGCACATAATATTTAAAAACCCAAGGACTGGACGGGTCCCCACCTGAAGGACATTGCCAACTAGTAAGTGTTCATATGAGTGGTTAGAGCAATAAGACATTGTCTCCATTGGTTTCTCTTTTCCCTCCCCTCTGGTGCCCCGGGGAGGAAGTTTGTGATGCAAATTGATCCCTATAATTTAATGTACCTTCTCACAGTCTGCACTTGTGGGATGTCAGTAATCTCTATTACTGATTTATTTATACAGTACATGGGATGCCCATAGCTAAGTGGTAGAGCACAGCCCTCGTAGGGCTGGGAAAGACCTGTCTAAATTCTGCCACAGTGGGTGTAGAGCAGGATGAGTAAAAGCAAGTTCTTCTTTACAAAGCACATAGTTAAACTGTGGAACTCCCTCCCATAGGACACAGTGATGGCTACCAACTTGAGTAACTCCCTCCCATAGGACACAGTGATGGCTACCAACTTGAGTAACTCCCTCCCATAGGACACAGTGATGGCTACCAACTTGAGTAGCTTTAAAAGAGGATTGGAAAAATTTGTGCCACAGATACACATGTGGCAGTTATTTCCAGGTTAGGCTGCTGTAAGGTGCTCTACATGGGGCTACCCTTGAGAAAGGTCTGAAATTTGCAATTGGTGCCAGAAAATTAAGAGTGCTGCTGGAAACTTGGCTGCATGATACATCAGTTGCAATGCCTCCCAGTTTGTTGCCTGGCTCAGTACAAGGCACTGGTTTTTACCTTTAAATGCATCTCTACCCTGTGAACCAGCTTGCGGGGTGGTTTCTGCATCCCTGTGAGGCATGTGGAAACTAAGGACCTGGGATAGAGCATCTTCATCAGTGGTGCCCAGGCTGGACATTGGAAGATCCATCTTTCCACTTAAAGCTTTTTGCATTAAGGATGGCCAGATTTGTTTGGTGCTTCTGTTCTTAGAATTCTGAGCCGCCCAGGCAATTCCATAATAGTGGAAATAAATGAATATTACAGAGAGCTTTTTTAACCAAAAGCTAAAATATGAAAGCACTCTGGGGCATTGAAATTAGGGCAAAATTGCTTAGCTTTGGTAATAGCATTATTATTAGTGTGTGAGGAAATGAGGCAGCAGAACGATAGGCATCATCTTCATGAATCTGTGTTTTCCTTCCCAGGGTCTGGATGAAGCAGCTGTGAAGCAGTGGAAGACTAAAAACCCAGGCTCCAGTCTTCTGATGCATAGTAGAGTGAAGAAATGAAGGGGTGAGAGAGAGGACGCCTCTGAATATATTTTGCTTTGGGGGGGAGCAGTGTGGGGGTGGCTCTTAGTCTCAGGCCTGCTTGGGGGCTTCCTGGGGGTATCTTCTTTGCTTTAGGGTGCTAGCCACAGGGCTCTTCTTATGAGAGTGAGTGAATGTCTCCACAAGTTTCTGAGATAAATTCTGTTTGTAAACAATAGCAGGGCTGTTAGGCCTAGTGGCTGATAGTTCTCTTTTCCTCCTGCTCCCAGGATAGTTGCCCTGCCAGGGAGTCCAGCATCCTGGGGCCAAACAAAAGATTCTGGCGAGCCCACAAGCAGGCCTCCCCTCATTCATCCTCAGCCAAAAGGCATATTGCCTCTCTCCTTGAAGGATTGGACAGATTCATGGAGCATAAGGCTATAAATGGCTTCTAGCCAGGAAGGCTATGCTCTGCCTCCATGGTCAGAGCCATAGGAAGGAGGAGTGCTCTTGAGTTCAAGTCCTGCTTGCCTAACCTCCCTCACAGGGTTGTTGGAGGGATAAAGTGGGGTGGGGGGAGAACTACGTTCTCCACCTTGAGCTCCTTTGAGGAGAAGTGGGATATAAATGTAACAAATACATAAAATAAATTACGTTGCACTTTCTGATACTGTTTTTAAATGCTGTAAGCCCCCTTCAATCCCAACTTGGGAGCAAGGGGAGATATAAACACATTAAATAGCATTAGCCTCCAAGGTCTGGTGCATGTAGAGCAGGGTGTCTGCTGAAGGTCTCTTCTAAATAAGGGAACCCCTCCCTCCTTCTGTAGCCGCCCACCCTCAAGAAAGAAGCGGAAACGCGGGTGCACACAGCCCAAATACTATTTCAGGGCTCTCCTCATGTGCCTTCCATTTTTCTCTTTCTTGGCAGACAGCAGAAAGCGGTAGAGACGGAAGAGGGCACTGTGCAAATCCAGGAAGGTGAGCACCCAGCCACACCTGCTGCTCTTGCTTCCGGCCTCCCCACCCCCACCCCGCCCCATTGCCTCCCACTCCCAAAAAGCTAAACGGTGATCTGCTAGTGGAGATTCGCCTCCACTCCATTCTAATCTTCTGGAACAGTACTCTGGTGGTTGTGCGGGTGGATGGAGAATGTTCCTGCCTGGGCAACGCTTAATGATCAAATGTGTCCATCTCTCTTCCCTGGGCGGCATCCCCTTCCCTTCTTTCCTTAAGGGGCAGTGGCGACAGGCGAAGATCCCACCAGTGTGGCCATTGCTAGCATTCAATCAGCTGCCACCTTCCCTGATCCCAACATCAAATACGTCTTCCGGACAGAAAATGGGGGCACTCAGGTAAGACACTTATCGGATTCCCCTCGTGCCGCTGGTTTTGTTTCCTTTGGGGTGAGTTGGTGGGTGTGCAATATAGTGGCTCTGTTATTCCTTGACGGTCAGAGGCAGCAGTACCCCCACAGAAGCCACAAGAAGGGAGAATACCTTGTGCTTGTCTCCTGCTTACAGGTTTCTTCGCAAGCATCTGGTTGGCCACTGTAAGAACAGGATGTTGGACTAGATGGGCCATTGGCCTCATCCAGTACTGTTATTCTCATGTTCTTCCCTCTGTCTATTCTCTCTACGTCACCCCTAACTCAGCACACACACACCATCTCGTTTCCCAGCATTTCTGAAAAATAGACTAAAACAGTAGGCGTTCATAAAAATGGGGATGGGGTGCCTCTGCTGCCTCATCCAGTGTGTCCACAGACATTGTTAAAAAATGGGGGTCGTCTTATACATGGGGGTCATCTTCCCCCATTTTCATAAATTTGAGTCCCCCAAAATAGGGGTTGTGTTGTACACGGAAAAATACAGTACATTTGTAAGATCCCAGCCCCTCCTTCAGAATGCTTAGCATGGTGAGGATGTTTCTGCTTCCCTGCACAATTGGGAAGGGCCATAGCTCAGTGGTAGAGCATGTGCTTTGCATGCAGAAGGTCCCAGGTTCAATCCCTGGCTGCATCTGCAGGCAAGGTTGGGAAGGACCCTTGCCTGAAACTCTGAAGAGCTGCTGCTAGTCAGTTTAGGCAGTACAGCCGTATCTTGGTTGCTGAACGCCTTGGAACTCATATGTTTCGGCTCCCGAATGATCAAAAACTGGAAGTGATTGTTCCGGTTTCCGAAAGATTTTCAGAAGCTGAACATCCGGCGCGGCTTCCGAGGCTTCTGATTGGCTGCAGGATGCTCCTGCAGCCAATCAGAAGCCACGCCCTGCTTTTTGAACAGTTCCGGAGGTCGAACGGACTCCCGGAATGGATTCTGTTCGAGAACCAAGGTACGACTGTACTGAGTTACATGGACCAAATGTCATGACTCAGTGTAAGGCAACTTTCTAGCCCCCCCCCCCCCCCCCGCCTTGCAAGAAAGTAGCTAGGCTAGGCCAGGTAAAAGCATGTGTCAGTCAACCTCATGGTTCAGCAGGACTCTGAACCTGTGTTTTCTGGCTGGAGCTGATGTGGGTTTGGAGGGGGGCAGATTGGCAAAGGCTGTTCTCACCACTAGGCACTTGCTCTGTTAACAATGTCCCCCCTTTGCTCTTTTCACCAGCTGATGTACAGAGTGATTCAGGTAGCCGAGGGGCAGCTGGATGGGCAGACCGAGGGGACTGGGGCCATCAGCGGTTATCCTGCAACGCAGTCCATGACACAGGTGGGTTCTGCTGAGTCAGCGGAGGAAATGGTGACATTGCCAGTCTGCTCTATGCAGTCATCCTTTCTGGCTGAGCTGTTAGCTCTGCTCCTCTGGCCCCAGGTGGTTTGTGGCTGGTGAAACAGGCTCCTTGAGGCTTATGGGCAGGAGGTGGATATTCTGCAGGCACATTCACCCCAATTCTGCAGCTTGATTAACTTAGGTACGGCTGCATGTAGTTAGTGCATTTGCAGCATTCAGCATCTGCTAGTCAATACGTAGGGCCAAAGGGTGATTCCAAGTGGGGCTTAATTCATAAATGGGTTGTTGAGATCTTGCAAACAGGTCATTGGCAAGAGAAGTTTTTCTTCTTACTGGGTTTTCCCTGGAAATAGTATATCTGAACTAAAATAGGGGGTGGGGATACAGGCTGGCATATTTTCGCTGTTTATATTGTGTGGACTCTCAAAATCTTGCAGGCATGTGGCACCCCCAGACAAACAGAAAGAGCCCTCCTGGAAGCACCCAAAGAGTGACAAGGAATCCTTCTTAGCTCCTCCCCTTCCCATTGGCTTTTCCATAGCTCATAAGGACTAGAAGCTTGTTTCATAAAACCAGGCTGCTGAATATCAAATAACTGCCTCTGCCCCTCACTTCTTGCATCTAAGGTACCTTTGAAGGTATAAGCAGCTCAATCCAGGCAGTTGTGATGCTGTTGGGGTGTTTGTGAAGGGTATCACTGGATCACGTTCCTCAGTTTTGTTGAATTAATTCAACTAAATAAGTTTTAATTGGATTTTGGAAAACAAATGTACAATTAATCGCTACTGTTTTGAATTTTGTGTGTGTTATCTTCGCCAGTGGGTTGTCCAAACTTCTGTTTTGAATAATTCTTTTATAGAGTAGGATAGAGTGAGACTAGGGATGAGTTTATGAAACCAAGGGGGTGGTTGCCTGAGAAGATTTGGGAACCACTGTGCTAGACTGAAGGTTCTGAACCCTCCTGCGCCGATTTTGCACTTGTGCCTTGGGCTTCAATACAAAAGCAATGTAGGAAGAGCATCTCAAGGGAGGAGCATCCTGAGAGAATAACACCATTGTCTGTCTCTGCCTGAGATGGATACCTGCCCAAGTATTTGTTGAGGTAGATGTATCTGAAGGAGGCTCCTCTCTTCTCCTCCCCCCAGGCTGTCATCCAGGGCGCATTCACCAGCGAAGATGCCGTCGAGACAGAAGCTGCGACTACGGAGACGCACTACACGTACTACCCTGCCACTGCAGTGGCTGACACCAGCACGTCTGCCGGGGCAGGGACCACAGCCACAGCCGTGGTGACGACTCAGAACTCAGATGCCCTTCTTGGGCAAGCGACGCCAACTGGCACAGGTCAGTTGGGTTGGGCTACCTGCGAGACAACTAGAGCCTCCCCTCCCCTCCCCAGGAGCCTTCTGGCAAGTTCAACTTACTTAGCTCCTTCCCCTGGGAAATAGAGTTGCTCCCACCTCTGGGCTCGCTACAGATTTTCCATGTCAAGATGGAGCCGTTTTGGCCATCTCAGGTTGTTCAAATGAATTGGAACAATGTCGCGCATCTAAAACGGTTGTCGCAGAGCACGAGTGGTGAAGTTAGGAGTCTAGGTTACACAGGTTGGACACAGATTTCAGGAAACAAGCTCCCATTCCTACAGATCGGGGAAACCCAGTTTCAGATGTGAAGGTGCAACCCAGTCATTTTCATATCCTCACCACCACTGCTTCTCCCCCCCTTTAGAACTAGGGCAGCTTGGCCACCTGTTTGGTTTCATGGCAGTTCCTTCAGAGCTGTGCTGCTCTTCTCTACAACTCTGTCTTGTTTTGAATTGCACAGGGCAGTTTTTTGTCATGATGTCGCCACAGGAGGTTCTGCAAAGTGGGACACAGAGGTCCATCGCACCCAGGACACACCCTTACTCACCGTGAGTGCTCTCCTTCCGTCGCATGCCAGTCTCTAAAGTTCCTCTTTTATTTGGGGGTGGGGCACAGTTTCCTTGAGTGTCCAATGGCTTCCCAGCCTGGAAGGGGGGCTGCTGAGGGCCTCCTCCTGTCTCTGGAAATCTGAATGGGAAACCCAGTGCCAAATTGTGTTTTTGACTCCCTCAGGAAGTCTGAAGCTCCACGAACGACCCGAGATGAGAAACGTCGGGCGCAGCACAATGAAGGTGAGTGGGAACTGTTTTGCTAACGAATGTGATCCTTGAATTTAGCCACACTGTTCCATGAGGAGAGGTTGCTTGGAGTGCTGACTGCCTTGCAACCCTCTGTAGGAGGATCTTATTGCAGGGCGTACTGCAGCACTGCAATCTGTTCAGCATCTTGAAGGAGATTGGTCCACATCCCACCATTCTAGTATGCCAGTCATTCTTCCACCTCATGCTCAATTATTGTTTTGTTTGAATTCTTAGGTGGACCCTTGGCCTCATCCGGCAGGCTCTGTTTATGATGTTTATATTTCCATCTCTTCCAGTGGAGCGCAGGCGCAGGGACAAGATCAACAACTGGATTGTGCAGCTGTCTAAGATTATCCCTGACTGTTCCATGGAGAACACCAAGTCTGGGCAGGTAAGGGGGCTTGAACTGGCCTTCTGTTGGAGCAGAGACAGTCTGGGCCCAGTTTCAGAAAGGCCCCAGCAGGGTGCCAGCCCTTGACTTCAGCCCCACTCAGTGTCAGGTGCTGCATCTGTGAAGCTGCTTGCCATTCTAATTTCCACAGTGCCCTGGCATGATGCCATGTTGACTGCACCAGGGCTTTCTGGGTAATCTTAAAATGGTGGGCACATCACTGAGGCATCAAAAAGGCCAGAAGGGGCTCTGCCTGAGGGAGCTGACCTGAGCTCAGCACCTTCTCAAACATTCTACCTACCAAACTTCAAAATCTTGTATCCAGAACTCTGCTCTGCACATCAAGGAAATCGTTTATTTTGGCATTTAGTAACCCATGGTGGTGTCCATATCAAGCAGTCTGTTTGCATGTGCATGTATTAAAAAAACATATAGGTGCAAAACAGGAGCTGTTGGGTGAAGCAGCAGCCATCAGTTGCTTTGGATGCCTTGTAAAAGCAGACCTGTTTGCCCAGACTTTCCCTGACCCCAGAAAATTGGACCCTGTTTTGTGTTTTTCAATCCCTTTAATGCCTTTTAAAATTCCTTTTTACAAGCTTTGCTGCTGCTGCTGCTTTGTTTGTTTTGGGTTGCATTTTTTCTGTTAATTCTCTTGTTTTTCTGTTGTTCACAACTGAAAGCTTTTAAAAACATTAAGTGGTTTATAAGAGCTTTTGAATAGAATCTTTAAAAAATGATCCCAGGATCTGTCTTGTCACCCCCATCAGGAGGAGTCCCCTGCTTCCATCTTCACCTGGTCTAGGAATTGTTTGGTTCCCTGGAAACTGCCAAGGGTGTCTTTCCTCTCCCACACCTGCCTTAACTTGTGGCAGCACCTGGCAACAAAAGTTGTGCTGGTTTTAACATCTCTAAGCAGGAGGAGGCAGTTTTCCAGTCTTCAGGGAAACAGCACACTGGAATGGGTGGATGGGGGAGGGGTTTGAAGAGAGAAGGCAGCCATGAACTGCCGAGTGTTCCCACCTGAAGTGTCAGGGGCTGGTACTACCCTGGGGTCTCCCCCCTGGGCCCCCAGCTCAATCACTTGCTTTCACTGCAGAGCAAAGGAGGGATCCTCTCCAAAGCTTGTGACTACATCCAGGAGCTGCGGCAGAGCAACATTCGTCTCTCCGAGGAGCTGCAGGGCTTGGACCAGTTACAGATGGACAATGAGGTCTTGCGGCAGCAGGTAAGGCTGGCCAGAAGGGGAGCAGTAGTGGGGGAGCTCTTTTAGGGGATGGAACTGGCATGGCGGGGGCTCTTCCAGCAGAGTCTGCCTATTGCTTGCAGCGGTATGTATGTATGTAGGGACGCGGGTGGTGCTGTGGGTTAAACCACAGAGCCTAGGACTTGCCGATCAGAAGGTTGGCGGTTTGAATCCCCACAACGGGGTGAGCTCCCGTTGTTCGGTCCCAGCTCCTGCCAACCTAGCAGTTCGAAAGCATGTCAAAGTGCAAGTAGATAAATAGGTACCGCTCCGGCGGGAAGGTAAACGGCGTTTCCGTGCGCTGCTCTGGTTCGCCAGAAGCAGCTTAGTCATGCTGGCCACATGACCCGGAAGCTGTACGCTGGCTCCCTCGGCCAATAAAGCGAGATGAGCACCGCAACCCCAGAATCAGCCACGACTGGACTTAATTGTCAGGGGTCCCTTTACCTTTATGTATGTGTAGGAATATAGGAAGTTGCCTTGTGCAGAGAGAAACCACTGGTCTTTCTAGCTCAGTATTGTCTACACTGACTGGCAGCGATTTCTGGCAGGTGTCTCTCCCTAGAGATGCTTCTGGGCATTGAACTTGGGTCCTTCTCAATGCAGAGCAGCTACTCTCCACTGAGCTGCAGCCCTTCCCATAACATCTAGGGACATAGGAAGCTGCTATATACTGAGGCAAATCATTGGTCCATCTAGCTCAGTATTGCCTACACTGGATGGCAACAGCAGCTCTCAGGCTTTTGAGCCAGAGGATATTCCCAGCCCTGTCTGCAAATTGAACCTAGAGAGGAGTGGCAAACCAAGCTGATGGACTATGCCGTAATGGCAAAACTGACGGGAAAACTCAGAAACTAAGAGGACAAGAACTCTATAAGAGAATGGGGAAAATTTATAAGCTATTTAGGAGACCACTGTAAGCAGATGGAAACATTGGCAGGATTTTGATTTCCCTTCTAGCGTAACAATTACCATGGATAATATGGATTGATATAATAGAGTATAGAAGAATATGCAGTTTTAAATTTTCAAAATGGGACCCCGTGGAGAGGGTGGGGGGAAGTCCCGAAACTTGGAGGAATCTCTGTATATGGATATATATTTGGATTTTTATAACTTTGTACATGTAAAACCGAATAAAAATGCTTTTTTAAAAAATGATTTCTAATTGAACCTGGGACCTTCTGCATGCAAGGCAGGCACTCTGCCATGGAGCTGAGGCCCTTCCCTGCTTCCTTTCTCCCTCTGCAGGTTGAAGACCTGAAAAACAAGAACCTGATCCTGCGAGCGCAGCTGCGGCAGCACGGCGTGGAGGTCATCATCAAGGACAGCCACTGATAAGCCACCACTGACCAAGGGCCCTCCTCGCCCTCCTCCTCCTCCTCCGGCACAGCAGCCAACGGGGGTCCTGTGCCTCGCCGGTGCTTCCACGCCAGGCCCCCGTCCTTGTTGTACAGACCCAGTGAGCAGCGCTGTTGCTCCCGGGCCAGGGAGCTGGGCTGGGCTCAGCTCAGGACACTTGCCTCTGCCCAGCGCTCTTCCTCATGGCCCGGGACCTGGCTTGCCCCCTTGAGCTTAGACGCTGCCTCTCGACACAGTCCTCTGTCTTGATCTGACCCTAATCAGTTCCAGGGTCGTGACCTTTTCTCTCTTTCTTTCTCTCCTCCCTTTGAACAGCACCTCTCACCTGTGCGCTCGACACACCTCCCGCTGTGTCCGTGCATGCGATATTATGTAGACATGTTGCACGTCCCCCCTTTCTCCCTCGTGCCGCCTATAGGCCCTGCCTCCACAGCACTGCCCATCTCCGGGCACCTTACTCTTTGTGAGCGTGGAGAGCTGAGAGTCTTCCTTTCCCCCAACCCTACTTTATGGCTCTCCGGCCCAAACCAGCCAGTAGGAGGAACCCTTTACACCGCAGTGACAGCCTCACACGTGCCTCCCCTTCAAGGCTGGCCACCTAGTTCTGCCTCTGGGCTTCCACTCAAACAGCTGCAGGTCTGATGTGGCCCTCAAAACCCTCCCGAGAGTCTGGGCTTGCAGTGAAGACAAGCCTGCCACAGCCTCCCCCTTTCTTTGCTCCGCACCCTGGAAGGTGATTTAACTTTGCTCTCTTGCCATGGAAGCCGTTTGCCAAGGAGGTGAGTGTGGGCCAAGAGCAGCAGTAGCTGTCCTCCCATCTCAGGTGATTGGACAACTGGTTGGGGTGATGCTTCTCTCTCTTTTTTTGTTTTTCCCCTGGTTTTTTTTTTAAAAAAATAAGTCTCTGGATTAAAAAAAATAAAGTAATGGAAAAGCAGGGGGATGTTCTGTGTTCTGGCTAGCGGATGAGTGTCACGTCTCCTCTTGCAGCAGTGGAGAGGACATTGAGTTTGGTCCTGCCAAAATATGGGGCAGTACTGGTGACGCAGCTGGAGAGATCTCCTGCCTAGAGACCTGGCCTTGAACTGGTGGGTTGGGATATTGGAGAAGGATATTGACAAGTTGGCGCATTTGCGGAAGAGGGTGACCAAACTGATCAAGGTAACCAAGCCTTGTGAAGAATGGTCAAGGGAGTTTGGGGATGTTCTGCCAGAAGATGAGACTGAGAAGTGATGTGATAGCCATCTTCAAACATCCGAAGGGCTACCAGTTGGAATATGGAGGAAGTTTGTGTTCTGCTGCCACTGAGGACAGGACCAAACCAACTGATTCAAATGACAATAAAGATGATTCCGACTAAATTATCAGGAGGAACTTTCTGACTAAAAGAGCCGTTTGACAGTGGAACAAAGTCCTTCAAAAGGTGGTGGACTCTCCTACCCCCAAAGTTTTTTAACAGTGGTTGGATGGCAATCTGTCTTTAACTGCGGTTCCTGCATTGCAAGGGGTTGGACTAGACAACCCTTGGTTGTATGATCCACTACTAGGTCATGGTCTGAACCAAAGTGGTTGCAACAGTGTTGTTGTTGTTGTTGTTGTTGTTGTTATAACACCATACACCAGTGTGGTATAGTGGTTAGAGTGTTGGCCTAGAACCTTGGGAGGCCAGGGTTCAAATTTCCACTTGCCCATGAAACTTTCTGGGCCACCTTAAGCCTCACCGAACCTACTTCACAGGGTTCTTGTGGGGATCAAATGAGAGGGGGGAGCCATGTATACCACCTTTAAGCTCCTTAGGAAAAGGTGTGATATAAATGCAGTAAACAAATACATTTCCCAGCCCTAGCTGGAGAGGCCAGACATTGATTCTGGTTTCTTCTACATGCACAGCATGTGTCCTTCCACACATCCGTTCTCTACTCCAGGACACTAGCTAAGGACGTGGAAATTTCACACAACCCTTGCACCAAATTGTTGGAGATCAGAGCACAAGAAGTACTTGTGTGTGTGTGTGTTTGTGTCTTACGCTAATTATATTCTCACCCAGCATAATTTGGCTTGCCTAAAATGGGAGAACCATTACTTAGCGCTTCTGCAGATGCACCAACCCAGCTGATGCCGTTTCAGTGAGCCAAATAGTCAAAACAACTCAAATTGCAAGGTCTGGGGGATGATGATTGTTATTAAAGCACAGAATCCACACATAGCCCCAAACTTGTCAGATTATCTGGGGTAGGGATCCCCCCAGGGCAATTTCCAATCCCCGCCCCTAAAGTTCTGCCCCCTTGCTCAGGTGGAGTTTATCCATACGGAGGGTCATCCGTTGTGGGTGTTCCTAGACCAGGAATCCTCTGGGTTTTGGGAAAGGACCTGGCTGTTTCCCTTCCTCGCTTCCGGACGAAGACCTCTGCTCCTCAGAGAGGCTGTTGCTTCTCCATCTCCCCCAGGGCTGTCGTGGGCCACCTGGCAGTGTGGCTTGGCTGAGGTTCCCCTGCTCGGGCCTCCATTCTCGATGGGCATAGGTGGTGTTGGGAGTGGAGCTGGTGAAGATCCAGAGGGGCTTGGTGATGGGGCTGGCCGCAGGGTTGCCTCCAGAAGGACTCTTGACAACTATCAGGCGCCCCAACGTGAAGCTGTCTGTTCTGTGGAGCAACAGCCAAGGTTAGCCACATTTGAAACACTAGGGCTCAGTCTAGGGGGTTCCCCCAAAACTGTTTCACAAGCTTTATTCAGGTGGTCTGAAGAATGGCAAGAGCAGTTGCTGTTCCATAGTTCTTGGAACCTAGTGGACCGCTTAGAAGATGAGCAGGGTGAGATGCAGGAAGAGGCACTTCAAAAGGAGTGGAGAGGATTATCAGCTTGGAGGTGAGTGGTGCAGGCCTGAAGTTCTGGGGGAGAGGCACTTGAAAGGTGTGGAGGGGGTTTGAAAAGCTACAATTCCCAGAGAGGAATTCTGAGAATTGCAGTTCTGTGAGGGGAATGGGGGAGGGTCTCCTAACTGCTCAGCACTCAAACTATAGCTCGCAGAATTTTTTTTTTTGGGGGGGGTGGAGCCTTGATGGTTTAAAGTGGTTTTGTAGTGCTCTAAATGTATGGTACGAATGCGCCTTGTGTATAACACCCCAAGTGGTAGGTATTTCCTGGCTGCAATTCGGAGATCTGCAGTAATCCTGCTGCAAGGAGCATGCTAGCCCACACTGGCCCTTGCATCGATTTACCTGTGCTTTTTCCGTGCATTGTCCTGTTCCAGCTCTCTCTGCTTCTCCACGCTCTGATGGTGCAGCCACAACACCAGTGCAAAGAGCGTCATCAGCACCAGGCCCATGGTGAGCATGAGGCTGATCCCCACTGCAAGGGAGGTGGTGCCATGTGAGGCTGGAATACAGCAAAGGAAACGGGATGAGAGAATGGCCACTCACAATGCCCATCAGTCCCGTTATCCCTGCTGGCTGATGGGAATTGTAGTCAAGAACATTTAAAGGGCACCATGTTGGGGAAGGCTGGCTGAAGACGTCTGTCTTACCCCTAGCAACCACCAAGCCTAGTAGGGTTTCTAGATCTCGAGGAGGACAGAGTTAACAGTTGTACAGAAGAGGTAAATGGGAATGGTCCTAAACTCTGGGAGAATGGAACTTACCCACCTTATTGCAGGAAAAAGATGGGGGCCTTTGGATAGCGGCAGCAGAGCTTGAACTGAGAGCCTGTCTGATCCATAGCTCTGTCTGCAATCTTAACTCCACTTACCTGTGCAGAGCTAACACCTGGGATGCATATTTTTAGGACCTATTCCAAATGGCTTTTAAGAATTGTGTTTAAATTGTCGTCACCCACCCCAGGTTGAGAAGGACGCGGGTGGCGCCGTGGGTTAAACCACAGAGCCTAGGACTTGCCGATCAGAAGGTTGGCGGTTTGAATCCCCGCAACGGGGTGAGCTCCCGTTGTTCGGTCCCAGCTCCTGCCAACCTAGCAGTTCGAAAGCATGTCAAAGTGCAAGTAGATAAATAGGTACCGCTCCGGCGGGAAGGTAAACGGCGTTTCCGTGCGCTGCTCTGGTTCGCCAGAAGCGGCTTAGTCATGCTGGCCACGTGACCCGGAAGCTGTACGCCGGCTCCCTCGGCCAATAAAGTGAGATGAGCGCCGCAACCCCCGAGTCGGTCACGACTGGACCTAATGGTCAGCGGTCCCTTTACCTTTACCTTTATCCCAGGTTGAAGCACAGGTAATAAATTGTAATAACAACACCAGCAATAGTTAATAATAATATAGGAAAGTACATCAGGCGAGAAGGCCTAGGCATATTCAAAGATGGACGCCCTGGTACAATGAAGCCATGCCATGTGAATCTTCTGGATCTGCAGCTGAGGACACCAGCTTAGACCCTTTCCAGACAATGGCGATACTCACTGACGTGAACACGCAGCTCCAGGACGCAGGAGGTGGAGCCCAGCATGTTGGAGGCTGTGCAGCGGTAAAGGCCCGAGGCCTGCGTCGTCAGGTTTTGCAAGGTCAGGAGGGCACGTTTGCCATCTGCCCAACGAGAGGGCCGGAGCCGGAGGAGAAAGGGGAAATTAGCAATGGGAAGTAACTCCTCCCCTCTCCAACTCCCAATCACAATCAGCATAGGACCCTCATCTGTATTACATGAATGTGAACAGGAGCTGACCTGCCACTGCATCCCCTTAGGAGAATTCTTCAAAGCTTGGCTGAGATGGATGGATGTCTAAAAATGGCAACAGATGCATTCTTGTTCCCAGAATAATGAGGCAGTTGGAAATTTGTGTGTATGTATGTATTAAGAGCAAGGGAGGATCTGTAGCCTAGACGTCCTTCCTTGGATTCAGGACTTTTGGATATTTCGTCTTCCAAATCAGGCTTCCTTAGCTTGCTGCCCTCCTGATGCTTTATAGATTAAAATTCCCATCAACCCCAGCTGGCATGGTCAGTGGTGGGGGTGTATGGGAGCTGCCATACAAAATCCCTGTGTGGTACTGCTCTAAATTGATTTTTAATAGAGTTAGACAACTAATAGTCATTACAACAACAAAAATATCGTTATAGGTTTGGGGTGGGGGATGTGGTCTGTTTGGATGACTCCCTTGGTCCCTTCTAAGCCTGTGATCCGAGATCCAGTAATGCTTGGAAGCTAATAGCTGCTGACTAACCAATACCAGATTCCGTTTTTTTAAGGATATTTGCCTAGGCTAGCCAGTTAAATGCTGCCATTTACCATATCAAAGAGACAAATGGGGGGGGGGGGGTCTTTTCCCAACTCACCTGGCTGGATACCACATCATCCTAGAATGGAGAACAGTATCTTCCCCATTCCTTATTAAAATTTTGGTCTTCCTGATTAATATTGGCCCAGAGATGGAAAGAAGTCCCAACCAGAGAAGAATGACAAATTAACTTGATGGATTATGCCGAAATGGCTAAAATGACCAGAAGAATCAGAAATTGGGGAGACCAAAATTTTAATAAAGAATGGGGGAAAGATATATTTTATCTTATAAACCATTGCAAACAGCTAAAATATTGTAGTTTAATGGTGAATTTTGAACACAATGGAGAGGTAAAAGATTTGGATTATTATAAAAGATGCAGGAGGAAATTATTAACAACAGAACCCACAAAGGGGAGGAGGGAAGTCCAGGAGATTCTTTGGAATCTTGTTTTTATGTTGGATATGTGATTGTAAAATTTTAATCTGAAAAACAACAACAACAAAAAAGAGAGAGAGAAAAGAATGGGGAACAATAAACCAAGAAAAAGGGTCTGAGTTTGAGAGAGCTGTGTGCAAGAGTTTGGGGCTGATGACGGAAGCTGGAGACTCAGAGGTTTGTGCTCTGTGCTGTACTTGGGGGCTCCCCTGGAAACCTAATGGGGAAGCAAGATTTGTTGGGGTGTTGATGCTGCGAGTCCCTCCCTCCTACGATGGGGTTTGCAGATATGTGTGAAGAAAACCATGCAGCTTAAAGATACCACCATCTCTCTTCTTTCCAAGGAAACTGAACCCTGGGTACACACAGGAACCCCCCTGGAGAGTCTTGCAGCCTGGCCGTTAGGGTGCATGCAACAATATATGACATCCCTTCACAAACCTTCAATCAAATAAAAGGCCTCCCATCATTTTGCTGCTTGCCCTACTGGCACTGGGACCAGCAGCTGTCTCAGGCTGAACGCTGCCTCTCTCGGCTTCTTGTTACCTTCATAGCTCATCATCAGAGGTTGCGCATGAGGTGGGATCTTCTCCCAGGTGAACGTGGGGGTGGGCATCCCTTCATCCACGGTGCACGAGAACTGGAGGCTTCCGCCCTCCTCGCCGTCGCCCTCGCTGGAGCACCTGGGACGAGAGGGAGGCACTGGGGGAGGGACACAGAAGAAGAGGAAGTCCAGTTCAGACCCACAAGCCACATTTCTTGAGAAGATATTTCTGCACACTTTTTAAATACACAGATATTTTTAAGATGACAATAATGAAGTTTTTTCAAATGAAGATGATGTAGAGGCCTAGCAATATTTAGAAATAAAAGGTAATGAAAACCAAATGTTTGATATGCTAACCAGAATAAAAACCCAAAGTAATATTACAGATGGCACACATATCGCTTGCTTTTGTTTTGAAATTCGTTATCTAAACATTAACCAGCCATTACCATTTTTCAATTGATTTGTTCATTTTGATAACTTGTAGGAAGATGCTGGCTTGATCAGGAGCTGTAGTATCTGACTATTTTTCTTAACCAACCTGTGATTTGGGAGTGAGGAGTTGAGCAAATTCTAGCAATGGCAAGTAAATTAAATAATAAATTGGTATTAACGGTTTACAGCTCAGGTGTCCCATAAGAATTTTCTTTGAATTTGGTTGGTTGGGAAAAAATTTATCCTGTTACTTCTTTAATTTTGTCTAAAGTATATAAATTAACATCTGCATGAGTAGAATTACTGTACATCTCTGGCATTTACTACTGGCATTGGGATAAATCAGGCTTCCTCAGCCTCGGCCCTCCAGATGTTTTTGGCCTACCACTCCCATGATCCCTATCTAGCATGACCAGTGGTCAGGCATGATGGGAGTTGTAGTCTCAAAACATCTGGAGGGCCGAGGAAGCCTGTGATAGATCTTGTGAAATCTGCAAGGGCTAAGACACCACGGAAATATATTATGAAGATATATTGTCTTGCAAATGCCTACATATTAGTGCGGTGCTGCCTGGTGCACATTGGCACTGCAGGGCGGTGGGAGCAAGGCCAGAAAGCAAGGAGACCAATGGTAGATGGAGCCAACTGAGGCCGCATTCATGCCATACATTTAAAGCACTGTGATACCACTTTAAACAGTCATATCTTCCCCCAGTGAATCTTGGGAGCTATAGTTTGTTGAGAGTGCTGACAGTTGCGAGCAGATCCCTATTCCCCTCACAGAGCTACAGTTCCCAGAGTTCCCTGTGAGGAGGGGTTGATTGTTAAACCACAACTCTTAGCACCTTTAACAAACTATTCTTCTCAGGATTCTTTGGGGGAAAGCACGTGGTCTAATTTGAGTTTTATCTACAAGGGCAACACTGAAACAACAGAGGAAGAAGCAAATGCCCAGAGGCACCCACTGGGCTGGCTATGAGAAAGAGGGCAGGTGGGTTTGGAGGACCAAAGCTTGGTGCATTGCCCTAATGGACCAACTGAATTTGTCCCTTGGGTACATTCTTAAACAGCCAAGTCCAAGCATCTTCAGGGACCAGTTAATTTATAACATATTCCCATTTCTTTTTAGAGGGAGGTATTCTAGCATCACGATTAGCTACCCAGGTATAAATTTCACCAAAAGGTTTTCTTGAACAGGGTCAGGTGATTCATCATTAGATTTAGATTAACTGACATCCATGGCAGAACCGACATAGCACGGTTGCTCCCCACATCTGAGACGCTTAGCTCCCAGTACGTTTCTGAGCACAATTTAAAGTGCTGGTGCTGACCTTGAAAGCCCTAAAGGGCCTTGGCCCAGTATACCTGAAGGAGAATCTCCACCCCCATCATTGGACACTGAGGTCCAGATCTGAGGGCCTTCTGGCGGTTCCCTCACTGCGAGAAGCGAAGTTACAGGGAACCAGGCAGAGGGCCTTCTCAGTAGTGCCCCCCCCCCCCCGTGGAACACCTTCCTATCTGATGACAAGGAAATAAACAACTATCGGACTTTTAGAAGATACCTGAAGGCAGGCCTGTATTGGGGAAACTTTAATGTCTGATGTTTTACCATTTTTTATGCGCTGTAAGGCGCCCAGAGTGGCTGGGGAAACCCAGCCAGATGGGCGGGGTATAAATAATACAGTTGTTGTTGTTGTTGTTGTTTATGGAAAGAGACAAGCCTAGCCTCATGCTTGTGAAGGAGCTGAGAGTAAGGATGTGGGAGCAGCCATACCAAACACAGTGAGCTGGATGACTCCGATGTTGGGCGTGGCAGCATCTGGCGGGTTCATTACACTGCACTGGTACCTGCCGCTGTCCGAGCTCCGTGTGTCGTTCAGGATGATGGTGGCGCTCTTGGTGGGTGAGAAAGCAAAGCCCACCCGGCCTGTGTAGTGGGAGATGCTCTCCACCACCTCGCCTTGCTCGTAGGCAAGGACCTGCAGAGCAGAGGGAGGTCAAGTGAGATGACAGGCCAAGGATGCTCAGAGCGAGAGAAGAGAGTAAAGTTAAGAGGACAGTACATTGAGGCAGTTTCAAGGTGGGCAGGTGAGTGAAAGTCTAGATTCTCCGTTTGGTTATGCTGGGCCTTGGCTTTCTTGGGCATCTGTTAGAGGACTTGAACTACCTTTTGTTCAGGATGTTGCTTGTCAATCGATAGCCAGGTCAGGAGCATCCCAGACCCTGAGATTTTATGGCCCAAACCTGAGAGCTAGGGTGGCACCTGGTGATTCTGCACTCCCTCCCACCACTGAACCCTGGAGACGGAGGTTAATTGGGAGAGGCAAGGAGGGAAGACCCTGGAGAGCCCGTGCAGAAATTTTCAGCTGGCTCCTACCAAGCTGAAGCTTGCAAGCTGCATGCATAGTCTTCCGAATAATTTAAAAAGTGTTTTTTTTTAAGGCACTGTTGCCCACCTGGAGATTCAAGCCGTCCCACCTGAAGGGGGCTAGGCAAACCTGGAGATTTCAGGTCAGGTCTGGCAACCCTACTAAGGCTGATTGGCAGATCTTTCATCAAAGGGGACCTAATGGTTAGGAAACAGTTGGCATTTTCTCTGGAGAGTGATTTGAATGTCTCAGGTTGGAAGAGGCAGTTTTGGGACAGAAACAGGGAAAGAAATCCAGAGGCTGGAAGAGCATCTTGGAGATACTGATCCTGCTATCTGGAGATGAGATGTGTATGTGAGACAGAATATCTCCTACTTTGGAGGAATGCATAAATACTGCAAAATACTGGCTAGGAATAACTTGTGGTCCCAAGCATCTGGAGAGCTTAAGGTTGGCACGTGCTGCTGTAACCACTAGATGACGCTGCCTCTCCTTTTGGCACAATGAGAAATATAGTTCTAATATTCCAAGGGCCACCATCAGCCTCAGGCCATCATGGCGAGATTCAAGTCTTTGCCCTCAAAGATGTATGTTAGAAAAATATCACAGGCACCTGAAACCTCAGAGCAGAAGCACTGCAAATTCCAAAAGGGGTGAGTTGGGGAAAGACCCCCCCCCCAGCTTGATCTCACCTGCTGAGGGCGGTTGGGGTCTGCAGATGGAATGATGGTCCATATGATATTGAGGTGGTTCAAGGGTGCTGTGGTGCGGAAAGAGCACGGCAAGAGGGCACTCCCTCCCTGTACAACCTGGATGCTATCAGCCACCACAGAGACCTTCACAGCCCCTGAGACTGAGAGAGGGAGAGAAGGAGGGTCAGGGATGCTCAGAAATGACCTTTCCACTGCCCCTGGGCCTTGCTGGCTTTTTGAATGTCTTGGATAGAAGGCTAGACCACACAAGGCTTGATCTGACATATATCCCTCTCTCGTAACAATAGAACTCATGGACATCCAATGAAGCTGAATATTGGAAGATTCCGCACGGACAAAAGAAAGTCCTTCTACACGCAGCACATTGTTAAACTGTGGAACTCCCTGGAACAAGAAGGCAGCAATGGTCACTGACTCGGATGGCTTTAAAAGAGGATGGGACAAACTGACAGAGAAGGCCATCGATAGCTACTAGCCATGATGAAGAGACTATGCTCGGGTCCTCCTTGAAAGTTTCCCACTGCAAGAACAGGATGCTGGCCTGGAAGGGCGGCTGGTTGGATCCAGCACCTTCATCTTACGTTCTTACGATTCAGCAAGGCTCTTTTAAAGCTATTAAGCAGCCTTCGCCAACCTGGTGCCCTTTGGGTTTGGGGCATGCCGGTCGGGGCTAATGGTCATTCTGGTTCTAACAACATCGGTTCTAACAACATCGGAAGAACATCTGGCTGGCAAATATTGTGTTTAAAGATCTGGAATTCACACCACTCTCAACTTTGTACATTTAAAGATTATTATTCCCCCGCCTTTTCCCCTCCTTTTTTCTCGTGGCTCAATTTAGTAGTCATTAGTTCCTGCAAGAAAAGAGACTTATTAGGGACAAGGCCTATAACTGGATGTTATAAAGGGACAGCAGTGGGGCACCTCTGGTCTTCCAGATGTTGTTGGACATACTGGGCACAACCCCCCCCCCAAAACTTTTGGGACCGTAGCATCACAGTGGAAGACCCACAGGCGAAGCCAATGGGGGGAAAATGAAAGTAGATTTTTAAAAAATGACAGTGGGGAGCTCCTTGGGGGCAATAGAATGCTTTTTTGGGGAGAGGGCAGATACAGCTCATTCCTTTCTCTTGAAGACCCACTCTAGAGATGGTGCCAAGGGGAGTCTGGGTTGGAATGAGCCATGGGAGGCTCTGTTCCTGACCTTTTCACTTCCTTTCTCCAAAGGCCTGAGCACTGAGCGGCTGGATGGGAGGTGGGGGCGGTATCTTTTTCCTGAACAATGGGCCTGTGTGTCCCACTCCCAAGGGACCTCTCTCTTTTTGCCTCTCCTTCCCCCAGGCGAAGTGCAAAGGCATTGCAGTGAATGGGAACTGTCCCCGGGTTGAATTCTCAGGCTAGATAATTAATTGGAGCTGCCTGAAACAGTGACATCTCCTCAAGGTAATTGGTGATAATTGAGAAGGACCCGGTGATGTCATGGGACGTGCCTGAGAGACAGCGGTGAGAGCCTTTGGGTGCTGAGGCAGCTTCCATTCCCCCCCTCCCCCATCTCTGAGCAACCTGTTTGCAAAGATAACAGTTGATACCAGTTCCTCGTGTGCAACTTCCTATCACCCTAACCCCACAGACCCTCCTGGGTGCTGAAATCAGCAGAGGGGGCCCTCTTGGTAGTTCTACCACCCTCATATGCTCAGGGGGTGGGGGTGGCTCAAGCAGAGAGAGCCTTCTCTGTGGTGGCCCCTACGCTGTGTGTGGCACCTTCACAGCTTTCAACAAATGGATTCTGAGTGTGTGTGAGGAAAAACCCCACCAGTCACAACAACCAGTTGTTTCTCTATGACCATGCTGTTGGTAAAAATAAGGGGTGTAGGTTGGGTTGGGGCCACAGTGGCAGGGATGGGCCTTTTTAACAAACCATTATTGTTTTACTGTTATCCCAATAGGGAAAGCTGCTAATTGGTATGGATGAAGAAGCAAGATTTCCATAGGGTAAAGGCTTAACCCTGAATTTTCTCAGTACTGTGGCCCTGATCCAAATCTGCCACCCTTTATTTTTTTAAAAAATGCTATCAGGACTACCTTGGCTGTAAGCCAGCCCCCAGCCCAAACACTGTAAAATCTGCAAGCAAGACAGGCAGACTGAGGTGGTACCCACCAGACCATTTATTTTAAGCACTCTTATTCCACAATATTGCATTTAAGCATTTATTTATTCATTTAATTACGCCCTGCCTTTTCACCAGGACTCAAGGCAACTCATGGGGGGTGGGGAACCCACACAGATAAAACCCCCATAGCTAAAAACATAAAAGCTTATAGCTGAAAAGTAATGGAACTATGATTCCAACAGTGTAAAAAAAAAAAAATCTATTAAAATACAGACCCGGGGGTGGGGGGAGGAGAAATAGTACAACATGCTATTAACAGTCATGGCTTCCCCCTAAGATTCCTGGGAACCAGAGTATGTTAAGGGGCTGCTGACCTTTCAGACCTATAGTTCTTAGTTTGTACTTGACCCAAGCAGAATGGACGGGGACCCCAAAAATATTCACCGCTTGGTCTGCCTGCCCAGTTTGGTTTGTTCTCCCAGTGAGGCTGTTTCTCTTCCCCCTGAACCCCTGGAAAGAAAAAACACACCTCCCTTGTTTTGCACCATCCCTGTTGCCTGGTACCTGTTACGCAGCCAAGGAGAATCCACCAGACAGGTAGAGCTCTGGGCCAGGGCTGGCCTCTGCCCTTCTTTCCAGGGCTCATTGCTCTGCAGCGGTCAGCTCAGTCCACCAGCGCAGCTCATTTGGTGCCTTCTGCCAGCCTGAAACCCTTGAAACACCCTCCTCCCCCCACAGCTCATCCCTTTTCTCTCTCTCTCTCTCCCCCCCCCCCTTTTCTCTATTTGCCTATCCCTCTTTGGCTGGAGTCTCAAAACCTGCTTAGTCTGCCTGGGCTATCCCTCCAATGGCATCTGACAGGAATTTAAAATGTAGGCTCCTTGGTGTAACTTAGGTGTATACTTCTGGCATGGTGCTTTTTTTAAAAAAAAAAAGGACCAAAGGATTATATTTTGTTATTTCAAAACTTTTATATACCACTTGATTGAATAAAACAACAACCCCAACAGCTCTCTAATACAGTTTACGGAAATAAAAAAACGAAATTATCAGTAGAAACAGCTATGTGAAACATTAAATAAAAAAGCAATTAAAACCAGCGGCAAACTAAAAACAGGTTAAAGTGCATGTCAACCGTCTATGTATCTGGGCACATTTGCCTTAACAAAAGTGCTTTAATCAGGGGGCCGAAAATAGTATTTTGACAGCACTCTTCTGATGTCAGCAGACAGGGGATTCCAAAGTTTGAGTGCTGTCATGCTAAAAATTCACTTTCTTACTTGATTTTTTATAGGGCTGGCATATGTCCAGTTCCTTCCAGACATTACCAGGATTTCAAAGGCAGGAGGAAAAAGCTCAACATTTTTGTGGTCTTGGTTTTTACTTCTTGAAATATGGCAACCCTAATTTCATACAAATGCAGAATATTAGGTTCTGCAGTCATGCTGCTGGAAAAGGATAACAGTTCTGGAGGGATAGTTGGTGCTAGTCTGCAGCAACTGCAAAAAACGGGAGGGGGTAGATTTTGTGTCACCTGAAAGCATATTTATCATGGCATAAACCTGCCTTTCTGAGCCCCGGCCACCATGCCCACAAATCCTTAGAATTTGTGGGCATGGTGTCATAGATTAACCCAGCTCCCCTGGAAGGGCTATTGCTCAGGGATAGAGCATCTGTTTTGCATGCAAAAGGTCCCATGTTCAGTCCCTGGCATCTTGAGGTGGAGATGATACCTGTCTGAAACCATTAAAAGCTTCTACCAGTCAGTGTAGGGAACATTGGGCTAGATGTACCAGTGATCTGACCTGGTATTGGGCCATATCTTACGTTCCTATGCTTTGTTTTGTTTAAAGCAAGAGGTCTCCAGCTTCTTCTAATCTAGCTGATCTTCAGGGCATAGTAGAATCTAGCAGAATAGGCTGCTAAACCAGCCCAGCCAGTCCCTTTGTGAAGGTAATGGCCTTAGCTGACCAGTTAAGTATGAAAATAATAATAACAGCAACAATTTTATTATCTGACTGGGTTGCGCTGGCCACTCTGGGTGACTTCCAACAAATATAAGATGTGCAAGGGATTACCATAGAGACAAGGATGGCACATCATCCTAGGTGGGGTTGTGTATGGAAGAACTGTGTGTGAGAGTTTGGGGGATTGATACTGGAAGCTGCAGATACAGAGCCGTGTCTGCTTCCCTGGAAATCCTAGTGGGGAAGCAAGATCTGTTGAGCACAGGCACCCCTGGAGTATTTTATTGTCACTACTTTGAAAACCTCGATAAGCAAATGTTAAAAAAGAAAAGAAAGCACGCCACCTCCGAGGGCTGCGGATTTGGCACACGGTTTCATTTTTCACAGTGGCCTGTGACTGACAGTAGCCACCAGAGGGCAGCAAATCCCGATTGATAGATTCCAAGAGCAAATTAAGAATTCTTCACCAAATTGGATTTTAAGTAAAACATGAATACCATGGTGGGGGAATTGAGTCCCTTTGGAGTGGTCTTTCTTTTATATATATTTATTAATTTCCAAATAAAAAATACATAACACATCACATTTCAACTTTAACAATTTTTTCACTTTTGTACTTCCTTCAGCCTCTCTGATAATCATCCAAATTTAATTTTTAAATACACATTTCTTAAATTCACTATTGCCTTTCAATATGGCCTTTGAAACCTGTTTTTCTTTTTTGCAATATTTCTTTGACTTTTACAGAGCTTCTTTAAATGCCACTAACGTTATTTCTCTATCACTTATGCCTTCCCAATAGTCCACCAACTTTCCCCAGTCCTCGATAAACTTTTGGTCTCATAAATATCTAATCTTTCCTGTCAATTTGTCCAGTTCTGCATAGTCCATGAGCTTCATTCTCCACTCCTCTAATGTTGGTACTTGTTTTTGTTTCCAATTCTGGGCCAGTAATATTCTCGCCGCTGCATATTGAAATACTGCATATTGAATTCAATACTGCATATTGAAAAAGTTTACAATCCTTTCTATTTATTTCATTTCCTATAATTCCTAAAAGTTTTGGAGTGGTCTTTCTGATGCAAATAGCAGGCACCTCAACCCCAATCCAGAGTCGGGCAGCAATAGGGGTGAAGGGTTTAAGATTCCCACACCTGTGAGGCTCCAAACCTGAATAGTTCTCCTGGCTGAATTTGCTATTACTGGTAACCTAAAATACTTACAATCTCAAAGATTTGGGAAAGAGACCTTTTAGAAAAGTCAGCATATAAATCATGGATTTCTGTAGACCAGTATTTAAAAAAACAACACCTCCCTTTGGTTTGGTGGTTACTCATTTTATTTCATAAAACTTATACATACATTGTTTGATTGTAACAAACAAAACATCAAACTGCTTTACAAAAAGAACAAAGCAATAAAAATTATTGGTAGAAACAGCTATAAACAACCATTTCAAACTTTCAAAAAATTAAAATCACCACTGAACAGAAAACTGATTAAAATACAAATCTACCTTGTTGTTGATATAAGTCGTTCGAAATCAGCTAGACAGAGCCAGACATGGTGACAGGTGGGTGTCCTGCTTCCCCTCCCCCCAAATCCTGGCTACACCTATGAAAGCAAACTTTTGGAATATACTGTACTTGAATATGAGTGCACACGCACACTTGGAGCAATATCCTAAACTCTGCGGCTAGGTGAAAAGATTTTCATAATTTATTTTTTGCTCTTGGTTGGGGAAGAATCGGGGCGACTAGATTTTTGAAACCCTGCTCCACATCAGCTTAATAAGGAAACAAAAAAAAAGAGTTGTCTCACCTTTGCACATTTAATCCGCCCCCCCCCCGAGGTTTCCCAAATAATCCTGGGAACTGTAGCTTCCCCTTCGCTAAGCTACAATTCCCAGCACCCATGACAAACTACAGCTCGCAGGATTGCTTGAAGGAAGTCATGCGCTCCAAATGCGCGTTGGATGCACTTTGCAGGCGTGGTGTGGACCTGCCCCAAAGCTGGTGGGGGTTGAATTCTGCATTTCCTTTGCTACCTTGCAGGGCGGGAAAGCCCAAGTTGACGATGCTGGGTGGGCGTGGAAAGGATGTCTCTCTCCCCCTCCTCCAAACTCCAAGGAGGAGGCCAGGAGGGCGGGGCGAGTCTTTTCCACGCCCCCCTCCGCGCGCCTTTCCTTGCGGAGCGCTTCACCTGTGCGGGCGGGGCGGGGCGTCCCGCTCAGCCAATCCGGGAGGGGCTCCTGCTCACCTGGGCGCCGCTGCGCTCCGGCCTTGCTCAGTCGGTTGCGCGGCAGAGGAGGCAATGGCGGTGGCGGCGATGGGCTGGCTTTGGTGGGGCTGCTTCTGCGCCGGGCTGTGTGAGTAGGCAAAGGAAGTGGGTGCAGGAGGGGCTGGGGGGCTGGAAGGAACTTCCTAGGTGAGTGGGGCTGCAAGGAGATTTGGGGCAGCCTCCCAGGTGGGGCTCAGGACCAAAGGAAGCGGCCTTATACTTGCTTGGGGTCCATCTCGCTCCATATTGTCGACACTGACTGGCAGCGGCTCTCGGGACGCTGCGGAGATCGGACCCGGGAAACTGGCAAAACTTATTTTTTAAAAAATAGTTTTTCTAGTCCTTACACTGACCATTTTCCTCTTTCTCCACTCCTAGCCATTTCCTTGCTGGTGACCTCTTTGGTTGTATGGATGAAATTTCTTAAATATTAATTATTTCTCTCCCCTTCCTTCCCCTGGCAAAAGAAACCATGCCTGTGGGTTGTGTAACAGATCGAGCAGACCTTGGAAAGGGAAAGCAAGCAGAGTTCTTGCCAGGCTCTCTTTGGCTCAAGCCAACACCCCACATTTCCCAGAAGTGCTTATTTTCCCCCACCATGGTTCGTTGCAGGTTGTGCCAGCCAGCCATCTTCTCTGATTGTTTACTCAGGAGTAAGAGCCATAGAGTTAAAACAGGAGTGGGGGAGGGATGCTCTCTCAACAAAGTATGCACACCTCAGTTTTCAGCCAGAGACAGGGAAATTGTTTTTAAAGCATCTGTGTTAATCCCCTTTTGTAGGTTGGAAAGAAGCCTGTGACATTTCTTTCCGTTATCTTCTCCAGAGGGATAGGTGTGTGCGTTTGTAGCAGTGCAAGCAAAGGATCCTGGGAACTGCAGTTTGTTCAGGGTGCTGGAGACTGTGGTTCCAGGAGATGGAAACTACAGATCCCAGAATTGTTTGGGAGATACCATGTGCTTTAAATGTATGATGTTGTGGGTCTGCCCCAAGAGATTTGTGGCACCTTAAAGAGTCACACCTTTTATTATGGTGCATAGCTTTTGCGGACCATGGTTCACCTCAGTGCATGGTGTGTGATCCTCAGATGTATGGATGTAAAGAGGAGAAAAATAAATGTTGGATTTAAATAGCAGTGGAATATAAAAATACAGTTTGTGACAATTCAATGAGCGCTTAAATGCAGGCAGAAGGACCCTTTAGGGCAGCAGTAGCTGATCATCCCAACATCATGTTAGCAATCCTGAGTAAACATAAGGTGAACCTTTGACTGCTTTTTTCCTTCAACCTATGTCCTAATAGCAGAGGGTCACGCTCTAGGCATCTGATAAAGTGCTCCCAAGTCCACAAAAACCTCTACACTGTAATAAAACGGCCAATTTTTTAAAAAAGCACTAGACTCTTTGTTGTATATCTTCCTGGATTTCTGCCTTTCTGTGGTCCTTTATCTTTTGTTCTGAAAGTTATTTGTTTTTTGAGTCTATAGAAACTGTACCTTTTTAATATTAATTCAGCTAAATTACTCACACAATCGTCCATTTCTTTTCTGGCTTCAGATAAATGGATGGATAGTTTACATAGAGCTGAGTTCGTGTTTAGATAGTGGTGCCATGTGAGTTCGTAGAACTTCAATTGTAAACTTCCAAAGGTGTTTCGGTTTTTCTCTTTTGGTTGCTGAAGCCTTAAAATGGTGGTTGCCCTGCCGTGCTTCCAATAAGAGAGAATTTATTTCCTTGTTTGAAAGTTAGACCTGCTGTTCCTTTCGTTCTTCCCTGTGCTGGTATGTGTACAAATATATTTAATTCTTGGCCTTGGGAGAGGTTTGGAGGAATAGATTGCTTTGCTATTCCTACTTCTTTAGGCCTAGGACTCCTGGTGTGTGGTGTTGGCACCAAAATGTACCGTTTTCTTCCCAAGCTGTCTATTGCTAATTTCCTTCGCAAGCTGGAATTGCAGACACAACAGGTCTGTCTTGGCTGTTGCTTAGTATGTACAGCCCTGAATTTTATACTCTGTTCCTTCTTGACAAAATGATTGTCAGGAGGAGGTGTAAAGGCAGGCAGGATCATGTTTTTGTGTTCTTTTAAACCACACCCCGGGATTTAATGAGCGGTGAACTGGCAGGGTGCCCCATGCCCTGATCTGTTCATTTCAAGCTACCCAAACAGGTCCATCTTGCACTGGGCTTTAAAAGCTTTTAATAAAGGCGTGATCTGTTCTGAGGACCTGATGCCTGTTATCTGTTGGCTCAGAGACTCCTGCTGAGTGCTTTTGCAGCAGGTGTGTGTATGTGTGGCATAGTTACTGACCAAAGAGAGAGAGCAAAAGCAAAGATCAGTTTTAGAAGCAACCAGGGGGTGCTTGTAAAGTTTCTGTATATTCTGGTTGGGGAGATGCTGGAAAGGCGACTCCAGAGGGCTCTCTTAAATTTGGAAGAGATGAGATGTGGAAATTGAGAATTATTTCTTGAATGCTGCTTTTTGGATCTGGTTGCAAGGTGTTGCTATTGGTAGACAAAGTCCTTAACAGCTTGGGACTGATTTAGCTGTGAGATCGCCTTGCCCCATATATGTTAATACAATTCCTACAGTCTGCAGAACTGGCGCTCTTACAGGTGCTACATAATACCGCATTTGTAAGAAATCGATCTTTTACTGCAACACCATCCACACTTTCGAACTCCCTGCCTATTAACATAGGCAGGGGCCTTCTTGCGCCTGCTGCAAACATCTTTGTTTACACATGCCTACCCAGATACATAGAATGCTAATGTGTTTTTAGTTCATCGCTGATTTTAACCTTTTGAGTGTTTTATTTGATTTTACAAATAGTTTTATTGATTGATTCTTTTTGTAACCTGCTTTGGGACTTATTTATTTTTTTAAAAAACAATCAGGCAGTATACAAATTCTGTGAAGTAAAAATAAATAAATAAGTAAAATAAACATATAATCCTCAATCTGGGTTTGCAGGCAGGGAATCAGTTTAAAAGTTTTGGGGTAGTTTAAGATAAACAGAAATCCTACAATGATCTTTGATTAAAAAAGAACACACAAGCGGCATCATAGGGAAGGTAAAAATATAACAGCAATAAAATGGTTCTGCAACCATCAGTTGCTTGTGATAAAGTTTAAGGTACAATGGTGCCCCGCAAGACGAATGCCTCGCAAGACGGAAAACTTGCTAGACGAAGGAGTTTTCCGTTTTGGAGGTGCTTCGCAAAACGAATTTCCTATGGGCTTGCTTCGCAAGACGAAAATGTCTTGCGAGTTCCTGCGGGTTCCCCCCCCCCCTTTTTCTAAGCCGCTTATCTGCTTATCCGCTAAGGCGCTAATAGCGCTAATCCGCTAAGCCGTCAATGGGCTTGCTTCGCAAGACGAAAAAACCGCTAGACGAAGAGAATCGTGGAACGGATTCTTTTCGTCTTGCGAGGCACCATTGTGTTGGGAAACTATGCTGGCCTCCAGAGTAGGCCACAGGCTGGAGGATATCATTCCATCAACAGGGTGATTGCCAGAAGCGAAAAGGTCTGTTCTCAGATGACCAACCTCTTGAGCTTTGAAGGCCAGGAAAATGTGGAGTGAGGACTCCAGGAAACAACTTCAACACTTGCCCGGAACTAGAAGCCAGTGGAGTTGTTTTAGACTGGCAGAATGTGTCTTTTCCACCAGTCTGTGTCAACAGCTGCATTCTGGGCTTGCTGGTGATTCTGAGTAGACCTTAAAGAAAGCCTTTCATGAAGTGCCTTCCAGAGAGAGAAACACGTAATTCATATTATTTTTACAGGAGGTTTTCTAAAGACTTCAGGGTACCATACTCTGCCTGGCAGTGGGGATGGGTCACTAGAGCCTGATGCCATTCTCAGCCTCCTCCCACAGCCTGACCCCAAACTCTAGAGCAGGCTTTGGCACCCCTTACTTCCAGGAAGCTCAAACAATGGCAAGGAAGCATCTTTTGTTTTGCACCTGACTATTAGGTGTAATAGGGATGCGGGTGGCGCTGTGGGTAAAACCTCAGTGCCTAGGACTTGCCGATCGCATGGTCGGCGGTTCGAATCCCCGCAGCAGGGTGAGCTCCTGTCTTTCGGTCCCAGCTCCTGCCCACCTAGCAGTTCGAAAGCACCCCTCAGTGCAAGTAGATAAATAGGTACCGCTTTATAGCGGGAAGGTAAACGGCATTTCCGTGCGCTGTGCTGGTGCTGGCTCGCCAGAGCAGCTTCGTCACGCTGGCCACGTGACCCGGAAGTGTCTTCGGACAGCGCTGGCTCCCGGCCTCTTAAGCGAGATGAGCACACAACCCCAGAGTCGGCCACGACTGGCCCGTACGGGCAGGGGTACCTTTACCTTTACCTTTATTAGGTGTAATGTTAATCTGGGAGGGCCAGTGTGGTGTAGTGTTTAGTGTTTGGACCAGGATCTGGGAGACCAGAGTTCTAATCCCCACTCAAGCATGAAGCTCACAGAGTGACTTGGGCCTATTCCCTGCTGCTCAGCCAAACCCTACCTCACAGGGTTGTTGTGACGGTAAAATGGAGAGGAGGAAAAAAGCTGTGTATGCCACCACCTTGAGCTCCTTTGGGACAGAAATAAACAAGGAAATAATCGCAGAATTGTAGAGTTTGAGAGTCACCTAGTCCAGCCCCCCTCAATGAATGTTAAAATATAAAACAAAGCAGTCTGATGATTCATGCATTGAAAGAGAAGCACAATATACCTGTGGTAGGTAAAAATGGCCAGGTATACATGACCTCAGCAAGCCTTGCGGCAACCCTATGAGGTCAGCCAGTTCACAAAGGCCACCCCGCCCCACTTTTCAGTCACAATTCCTCCTGCTGCTGCCTTCTCAATATCCCTTCCGGTCCTTGAAGGTGTGGCCCTCTCCGCTGGTGATGGGCAAAGGATTTTTCAGAAGGAGTGAAAACCTGTTTGGGAGACTAGGCTATTATTTCCAGAGGCTCATGTTGGGATAGATTCCTTCTGTCCTTTACAGAGGAAGTGAGTCTTTTTCTGTGTTTTAGGTGTTTCCGCAGTATGGCTCACTCATTCTTTAGTCAGGCAGCACGGCAGTTTTCTGGGGTTATGTAGGATGAATGCAAAACTACAGGGGCTCAACCTGCACTAGCCTGGTGCCCCCAGATCTTTTGGGCTGCTGCCTCCAGCCAGCTTGGCCCTTTTGGACTACAATTCCCATCAGCCCTCCCCTCCCTTTAGGAGGTATTCCAATGCAGTTGTTGCTGGCTGGGTTTGGTGGGTGATGTAGTCTAATAAAGCATCTGGAGGGCACCATTTGCTATGCTTATAGTTGAATTTCTGCCATATCTAGTGGTTTTCTGCATCTTGGAGAATGGAGAAGAATTGGTGCCCAAGATTATGTTTGTGGCCCTGTTTGGGGACAGAGTGTGGAGTTGCATTTAGAACAGAATATAAGAAGAGGCTGCTGGATGAGGCCACAGTGGTCAACCAGATATCTCAGTGGGACCTGTTTGTCTCACAAACAGGGCCCAAGCACAAGAGCAAATATCCTGTCATGCCGTTTCCAGCAACTGGGACTCAGAAGTATCGCTTGGCTCCAACCATGGAGGCAGAGCCTGGCCATTGTGTCTAGTAGCCATTGATAGCCCTCTCCTCTCCTCTCCTCTCCATGAATTTGTGCAATCCTTTCTAGATCCATCCAGGTTGGCGGCCATCACTGCCTCCTGTGGAAGTGAGTTTCATAGAATTACGTTATTCCGTCCTGAATCTTCCAACATTCAGCTTCGTTGGATGTTCACAGAGAGAAAAACACTTTCCTTCAATTTCTCAATGCTGTGATAATTTTATAAACTTCACTTCTAACTCGCCTTTTCTCTGAACTAAAAAGTCCCAAATACAGCAGCGTTTTCTCATAAAGGAGTTGCATTTCCCGGGTTGTGACTCTCCTCAGGCTTACTTCTCTTCTTCCTTGCTGGTCTAAGAGGTTGGATATATTTTAAATAAATAAATAGCCTGGGTTGGACTGTTTAACGCTGTGGATTAATTATCTACCAATCTCCGCTGTTGCGATTGAGTCTGGGGAGGGTTGTTTGGTTGTTTTTTACACAGAGAAGGATCTCTCTCTCTCTCTCTCTCTCTCTCTCTCTCTCTCTCATTGTGGGCTGTATCACCTCTCTCATTGTGGGCTGTATCACTGATCAAATATTTGAGCTGGTCTTGCCAGGGTTGGTTGGACCATCATCTTAGAAAGCCCACCCCACCTATCCAGTACAGCAGGCACATCCAACTCCCAAGAGATTGCGATCTACTCCCAGTATAAAATAACTGGCAGTGATCTACCCATTGTCATTGGAGGGAGGAGGAGCATGTGTTTCTTAGGGAGGATCGCCCAGAGTTGTTGAGCTGGGGAGGGGGGGAGAATGAGAAAATACGCTCACCACAAACAGCAACGATCACTATTTTCCTAATACTTCGCAGGAGGCGGGGACATTACTTGCCCACGATCAACCATGATAACGCGCAATCTATCAGGGACATACAGGAGATCTACCTGTCGATTGCGGTTGACCGTGGACATCGTTGCAATACAGCATCCTGCACTATACATTTCTAGAACAGTATCATGTCACTTTAAACACAAAGAACCCTAAGAAATGTAGTTTGTTAAGTTTGCTGAGGGTTGTTCCCCTCCCAGCGCTACAGTTCCCAGTGTTTCCTTGGAGGAGGGATTGATTGTTAACCCACTCTGTGAATTGTGCGGGCAAATCCACACCATATGTTTAAAGCACATGGCTTCTTAATAATCCTAAGAGCTATAGCTTACCTCTCACAGAGCTGCTATTTGAAGCGTCTTTTAAAAACTACAGTTCCCAGGAATTCTTGCTGGGGGGGGGCAGGGGCTATGTGCTTTAAATGTATGGTGTGGATGTCACTTAAGGAATAAAAATATCCCTCTACAAAAGGTCTTCTATTGTCTCCATTTCCCCCCTAACTAAATAGCCTCAGGTGTATCCCCACCCCCCTCCGCTTCAAATTTGTTTAAGGGCTAGCTAGCTGACTGATCTTCCATTGGATCTGTCCTTAGTAGCCAAGGGACCTTCCAGCTGAGTTAACATTGTTTATGTTCCTCCCCTCCCTTTAGGGATCCTTCCTTCCCATTTGGATTCAGAGTTGTTTGTGCAGTTTCCTGGTGCTTTTAATGGTTGTTGAGTACCGTATGATCGCATCTGGGGGCGCGCGATTACATTCTGGGGGTGCCGCATAGGCACAAAAATGTATATAATGATAATTGAACCCAGAACCATCTGCATCCAAAGCAGATCTGCCCTACCCCAGAGCTGTATACATTCCCCTTGCCTTTCATTGCCCAGGGCATCGAGCAAAGCAGTGAAGCTTACTGTGACTCAGCTTTAAAACCCAGGCTGGGAGTTTCATGCTACGACCCAAAATCAAAAGTCCTTTAATTGACTATGAAAGGCAGAATAAACCCTTTTCCAAACCTCAGTGACTCTCAGTGCTTCTAATGCCATGAAAGCATGAGGGTGCGACTCTATAAAGTCGCTGTCGGAACGAGTTTTAAACTCTGGGGAAACTGGTTTTGAAGACTTAAATGAGTGCTCCAAGAAGTCCTGTCAGGGCACCAGGATTGCCTCATTTTTTCACTGTTTTGGTCGTGGCTAATTTAAAAATATTCAGCTCTGTAAAGGAAGGGTTTGTAGGGCAGCAAAGATGGTTAATGGGGAACTTATGGGGGTCTTGCTGGGGGTCTTCCAGCTCCTATCATTCCTGACCATGCAGGTCCTCATCCCTGAGGTAAATCCCTACCATATGGATTACCATCCAGTTTCCAGGGGACCACCTGCTGACAGCTACAAATGTACGCTAAATGAAGTGATCTATATTTCCTATTAGCCAAGTACAAAGAGATCACCTTTTTTGTTTCAACGACATTTTTTCCCCATTCTAAAATAGTTATACTTTGCCTCTTTGGGGGAAATGCTGCTTCAAGATGGCTGACAAGGCCTTAGGTCAACCTTTATCCACCTGACACCCTTCAGCAATGTTAGAAACTCAGATATACTGTATAAGCTAGGTGCCAAATGGCTCCTTAAACCAGGGTTATAGTCTCCAAAACGGAATGTCTAGTTGCCATTTTGGGACCAAACGGCTCGAAAGTCGTATTTTTCAATAGGGCTTTCTGGTTCCTGAAATTCGTTATGGTTGTGCAGATAAAATATCATGGATGGAATTCTACAGGATGTGTTGTGTTAGTATGTGAAAACAGACAAGATCCAATGATCCACCTCCAGATGGTGGAGAGGTTAGTCACCATCCTGTAGTTGCCTGGGCATCTTCCCTACATCACAAGTGGCCGTTAACCAGGTGCAAAATGCGCCTGGTGAATTTCGAATGCTCCCTTCATATGCTTTAAACTGCAGCTCCCATCAGCCCCAGCCATCAGAGGACCTGTAGGCCAAAAATGTACTCCCATCCCATGAGTTGATGTAATCACCTTAAAGCCAGTTACTGACATAGTTTTCTATGTCTCATCCCTCTTTGGAAACTTCTCAGTTCTTTCACCACAGCTATTTCTTTGTGACAGGGAGTTCCGTAGTTCGTTTTTTTCCTCAGGATGAGTACAGGCATTGGCTCTGGAGGTACAGTGACTCGGTTGCCCCATTTTAAGCAGATCCAAAGGCTCTAAAATAGAGTAGCCCGGCCTCAAATGTTGTCAATTCATGGGCTACTCTCCTACTATGAGATGAGGAGCAAAGCAGCTGCAAACTTTTTTCTGGGATCCCCCACGCTTGCTTGTTCATGTAAAGCCATAATTTGGCTTGGTATTACCTGTGAACCAGGTCACTGTCTCTAATAACATGGCAGCTCTTCCAAGGTTGCTTTGCCAGACTTTTTACCAGAGACCTTTTTAGCTGGAGATGCTGCTGACAGTATCTGGAACAAAGCAAGTTCTCTTACTACTGAACTTTTGCCTCGCCCCAAATTCCTCCCTTCCCCTTAACCCTAAATAGATGAAAGGAGCAAGCTGGAAGCCATATTCAAATATTTGACTGTAGGATTTCAACTTAGGTGGTATAATCCTTGTGGTTGTCTCTCAATTTAATCTCTGTGCTAATATCTGTTGTTGGTTCTCCAAGCTGGGCTTTTTTACACCTGCCCCAGTGAATTTGCAAGTTTGCAACAGGCCTTTGTGGGTGCCCTCCCCTTGCAGAAAAGCAGCAGCAAACTAGATGTGGATTGTGATTTACTGAGTGACAGCCCTGGCTTCCAGAGGCTCCTGTTTCACAATCTTGTGAGTTAATAGGTAGTTCTTTTCTGCCTCTTCCTCCACTGTGGCCAGGTCCAAAGTTAACCAGCTGCGGGGAAATGGCTTCTGTATCATAAAATCCCCTTCTAGGGCTTAAGGTCCAGAACTAGTGCCACAGATCACTTGCAAAAGTTGTCTGAGTTTTGCAGCTCAGATGGACGCAGAGTTGTTTATGTGCTGCAACTGACTTGACATGCATCCGCATGATTTTAAACTTACTTCCTATCACATCGGCATTCCACCTTTCCTCCAAGGACCATAAGGGTCCTCCCACAAACCATTTTTTCCTGGCAGGTTTGGCTGAGAGATAGCGACTGCTGAAAGGTCACCCAGTGAGCTTCATGGCTACCCTGGCCTCCCAGATCCCAGGCCAACTGCAACGCCGCAGTGACTTTTGAAGCAAGGGAAACCATTTCTGATAGGGATGGGTCGATTTAGAGCAACATGGCCCAGCTTCTTGTTTCTGGAATCGTGGTGGGACCACCAGTTTCAAAACTGAAATTGGCACCCTCTGAATCCCTGGGCTGTTCAGGTGTGGCTGTTTGTGGGGTGCTGAGTTATGATAAAGTGCATTCTTTGCTGGAATCCCCAGTGACCAGCCTGTGGTTTCCTTAAAATGATGCAGTCTAGCTTCTCTCCACTTTGTTTGGGACCCCTCAATGAGCGAAGGGGTTACAGCCTTCTGCCTGCAGATTCTCCCCTGGAAATGCATGTTTGCATTTGTGGCAGTACAGAGATAATTTTATCTAAGGAATAGATTGCTTTTTTTTTGGACCTTGTTTTGCCAGAAGCCACCCCCCATCCTGCTTTTAGAACTAAAGCACCAGGCAGAGTTACAAGGCTGTGAATGTGTGTGCCCTTCAAATGGCAACAGAGATTCACTGGTTGTCCACTGACTTCTTTATTCTGTTAAGAACGTTTGGTTTTGGAGAACAGGGTCTCCATTGTGTGCCATTTGCTTGCCTTAGAACCAAAGGACCTTTTGCTCATGTTTCCTGAATGAGCAATGCATCTGTTTCTAAAAGATCTACAGCCCATCCCTATAAAACAAATGCAAGTCAGTTCTGCCAGCCAATTCTTGTTACATTTTTAAATTTACACACACATACACCTGCAAAAAAACAAAAACCAACAGAAATCCCGAGCAGGATGCTTGGGTCCAATGCAACAGAGCAAAATATTTTAAAAACCAAGAGCGTTGTGTGTTTCTTAGGGTAAGGAAGATCAAGAACGTTTCTAATGCCGTTTAGTGGGATTTAATTTATTAGGTGCATAAGAAACCCTGCAACATTCCTCTGATGAAAATAAGGATGTCCTATCCCATAATAATAGTAATAATTTAATTTTTTATTCATCACTGACTGGGTTGCCTCAGCCACTCTGGGCAGCTTTCTCTCTCTCTCAAACATAATAAAACATTAAACACTGAAAAACTTCCCTATACAGGGCTGCCTTCAGATGTCTTCTAAAGATATAGTTACGTCTCTCCCTTGGCTCAGGAGTCGCATAACTCCATACCCCCCCAACATTTCTCGGGTGAAGATAGGGCTGTCGTAAGGAAAAGGAGGACATTCTGGGATCAAATCAGAAACCAAGACTGCTTCTGTAAATCCTGTAAAACACTTTCCGCACCAAATCACAAAATTTGGCTTTCATTATGTGTTTTGCTGCTTTTATTTTTTTCCTGTGCTATCTTAATCTCTTTTATTTATTTGAAAAATGCAAACTCTGTTGCATTCCTCCCCCTACCCGGAAAACTGTTAAAACAACAATGTTTACCTAGAACTGAGCACTTTCATGGGCCGGGGGTGGGGCATGGGTGCATTTGGCTTGGGAATTGCTGCCCGCCCGCTAAATTACCTGAGAAAAGCAGCTGAGGATGGAAATGAGGTCATTCTGCAGAGCCAGTGGTTTGAGTCAGTTTCTTCTGACAGGAAGTGGAGTGAGTGCGTGGGTGCCCAGGGGCAGGGGGGGGGGGTGAAGCTGAAACTAGCAAAGCCAGAAATTCCACCAGGTGGGTTGAAGACCAGTTAACCTCCTCCTGACTCCTCTTTCTGCTCCATCCATGGCCCTTTGTGTGGGAGCCTCTCCTTCCCATTGGCAAGTTATTGCTGTTTTTAAAGTCCCGTCCCCCCCACTTTCTGGAAGTGAGCAGTGGCTGGCATATTCATGCTTGTGAGAAGGTCTAAACCACTGAGCCTCTTGGGCTTGCTGATCCAAAGGTCGGTGGTTCGAATCCTTGCAACGGGGTGAGCTCCCATTGCTCAGTCCCTGCTCCTGCCAACCTAGCAGTTCGAAAGCATGCCAGGGCAAGTAGATAAATAGGTACCGCTGTAGCGGGAAGGTAAACGGCGTTTCCGTGTGCTCTGGTTTCCGTCACAGTGTCCCGTTGCGCCAGAAGCAGTTTAGTCATGCTGGCCACGTGACCCGAAAAGCTGTCTGTGGACAAACACCCGGCTCCCTCTGCCTGAAAGCGAGATGAGTGGCACAACCCCATAGTCGCCTTTGGCTGGACTTGATCGTCCAGGGGTCCTTTACCTTTTTACCTTACATGAACCAGTGCAAAGGCTCTGCAATGCTTTTGAACAGAAGGTGCAGAGTGAGAGAACTGGTTTGCTGGAGCACCGTGTCAATTAAAGAGTGTTTGGAGGTTGAATCTAGATGACCATTGGCCTTTGATATCTACAATATGTGGCTTTTAGGCACTATCTAAGAACCCAAGCAGGGACACGGGTGGTGCTGTGGTTTAACCACAGAGCCTAGGACTTGCCGATCAGAAGGTCGGCGGTTCAAATCCCCGTGATGGGGTGAGCTCCTGTTGCTCAGTCCCTGCTCCTGCCAACCTAGCAGTTCAAAAGCACGTCAAAGTGCAAGTAGATAAATAGGTACTGCTCCGGTGGGAAGGTAAACGGCGTTTCCGTGCGCTGCTCTGGTTCGCCAGAAGCGGCTTAGTTATGCTGGCCGCATGACCCGGAAGCTGTCTGCGGACAAACGCCGGCTCCCTCAGCCAATAAAGCGAGATGAGCGCCGCAACCCCAGAGTCGGTCACGACTGGACCTAATGGTCAGGGGTCCCTTTACCTTTAAGAACCTAAGCAGAGGCCAGTGGTCCATCTCCTCCAGCATCCTGTTCTCACAGTGGCCAACCAGATGCCCATTGTGGGAAAACCCCCGAGCAGGATCCAAGCACAAGAGCCCTCTCCCGCCCTGTGGCTTCCAGTGACAGGCATTCAGAAACATTTAATGCTCCCAACTGTGAAGGCAAAGCATAGCCATCATAGCTAGTAGCCTTCTCCTCTGTGAATTTGCCCAGTCCTCTTTTAAACCCACCCAGATTGGTGGCCATCACCGCCTCCTGTGGCAGGGAGTTCCATAGTTTAATGATGCACTGTGTGAAGGGGGGTTGTGGTCCAGAATGTCCCGAGAGCGCCAGCTTGGTGAAAGCTGCCCTAATACAAATAAATGTACCTGTAGCAGGGCAGGGGGAGGGGTGTGCCCTCTTCCCAGCATCACACAGGATCGAGAGACCTGGTCATACAGGGGCTGTTTCTGTTTTCACTGAACACTCCTTCATCAAACACGCGTTTGCATCAGGTTTCGCCTTTTCTCTCTCCTTTCCTTCCCACTTCAGATTCCGCCCACCTGTGCCAAGCTCATGTTGCGTTACTAAACCCTGAGTCATAGTATTTACTGCTCCATTCTTCCTGTAGGCAAAAGTAATTTTTCTCTGCCCAAGTAAGGCTGGTGACTGTCTTGTGTGTATGCAAGGAAGTTGTAAAATCGTAGAGTTGGAAGGGACCTCTCCCCACCCCCCAGGGTCATCTAGTCCTGCTCCCTGCAAGGCAGGAATCTCAGCTAAAGCATCCATGACAGATGGCCACCCAACCTCTGCTGGAAAACCTCCAGCGAAGGAGAGTCCACCACCTTAGAAGCTTGTCTGTTCCACTAACAGACAGCTCTTACCCTCCAAAAGTTCTTCCTAATGTCTTCCTAAGCCACCCCTCTTCCCTCCTCCCAACCTATTTTGTTTAGGAAATGTCTGCATGCTTTGGAGGGAAGTTTGTGCAATTTAGCTGACCACGAGAACCTGGGTAGATCAGACCGAGGAGGTTCAATCCAGCATTCCCCATCAAAGGGCTTTCCACATCATGATGATGAACTCCAGCTCCCATCAGCCCCTGCCAGCATGACCACTGGTCAGCGATGGTGGGAGTTGTAGTTCGAAAGCATATGGAAGGCGCCAAGTTGGGGGAAGGCTGACTTAGTCTTTAAGCCGCTTGCTGCTGTCTTCAAATGCTTAAGGGAAAACCTCTCTTAGTGCATTGAGAGCAATATCATGCCACTTTGAACAGCCATGGCTCCCCACCAAACAGTCCTGGGAGCTGTAGTTTGTTCAGGGTGCTGAGAGTTGTTAGGAGACCCCCTGTTGCCCTCACAGAGCTACAGTTCGCAGAGTGATTTAACAGTCAGTCCCCCTTTGCAGGCAACTCTGGGAGCCGTAGCTCTGAGAAGGGAAGAGGGGTATCTGAACACCTCCCAGCGCCCTTAACAAACTACAGCTCTGGGGAATAGTTGGTGGAAGCCATGAAGCTTTAAAGTGGCACGATACCACTTTAAATGGATAGTGCAGACGGGGCCTTGATAACTTTGAAATTTCCTCTTTGCTACAGGGTCCTTGATATCAGGCCAGTCAAGCCAGGAGACGCTCGTTCAAGTTCCCGAGAACAGTGGTAAGTCCCGAAAACGATGGCTGTCTTCTCTTGCAGCGAAGGGTTTCTTTTCGTCGGACCTCGCAGCAGCTTTCCCCCTCCAGATGTGTTGGACTACAACTCCCATCAGCCCCGCCAGCTGGGCTTATGGCTACCAGCTGGGACTGATGGGAGTTTGGTACAAAATGTAGGCCAAGGGGTTGGAATCCAAAACATTTGATGGTTGCTAGGCTTGGGAAGGCTGTCCTGTGTCAGGTGCCAGCCCAAGACATTTTGCTGCCTGAAGCGGAGACCAGATGCTGCCCTGGTCCTGCCTCACTTGCAAAAGTTCTGCTGAATTGCTCAGGCCCCGGTTCCTGCCTTCAGCCCTTCTCCCCCTCTGCAAGAGCTTTTCAGTCATCCTGGTAGAAGGAGGTGGCTTCAGTCGGCTGTGTTGCAAGGCCAGGGTGGGGCAAGGTGCCCCCCTCTCCTCCCCCTGTGCCCCCAACATTCAAATATAGTAAGGAGCATCTTCACAACTCAGCTCACCGCTTCCACAACAACACACCCTTTTGCTTCCATTCCTCTGGAATGACCCCACTATTTCCTTGCCCACAATCCTTTTCCCACTCCCCACAGGAAACTGCTTTATACTGAGTCAGGCAGGGGAAGCCCCCAGCCCATCCTTCCTTGTAGTGAGTCAGACCCTTGGTCCATCTAGCTCAGGGGCAGCAGTGGCTCCCCACTGGTTTGGGGCAATGGGACATTCACAGCCTTGCATGGGGATTGAACCCCAGGCCCTTCTGCATGCAAGGCAGATGTTCTGCCTCTGAGCTCCGGCCCCTTCTTCCCAATTCCTAATGCTTAAAAATGTTGTATTCCTCTTTTCCATCTCTCTCTCCCACACCTTCTCCAATTCATTTTGTCAGCTGGATAATTTTAGAGCCTGGACTTAATAGCACCCCCCACCCCTTTGGAAAACCATGTGTGCTCATTTATTCTCGAAGCGTTTAATTAACACTTATCTTCATTCATTGTCCCCCTCCCCCTCCCCTTCACCATTCCAGGCTTTACAAGCTGCTTCTAAAATCCTGAAGTGTTGCAGCAAAAAACAGGCAAAAGCAGTTTGACTTCCCCCTGATATGTGTGTTTATTATTATTATTATTATTATTATTATTATTATTATTATTGAAAGAGATACTGATATTTTGACAGGATGGTATATATGTGTTGGGAGGTGTGGTGTAGAAAAGGATAACATATCCTTAAGGTAAAGATAATAAAATGACTGATGCTCATTAGGTATGTGCCTAATTAGGGGAGCCAATCAACATTAGCGCTGCCTACCAGGCCAATTCCATGCCAACCGCTATCTTTCCACAATGGCTAATTGATGTCTATTTTCAGCTTACCCGTATTCTTCTTCCCCTTTAACATTTCTTTAGAAGCACGACTGCCTTGCAAGGCATACCAGGGCTCCCCAAGGCGTGTGGAGTGGAAATTCCAGGGGGATGGCTCCACAACACTCTTCTATTTTGACGGTCACTTCACAGGTAGGTAGTTGAACTGTGTGTGCGTTCGTGTTTTGGAGGATGAGTTAATTCTAAAAGGGGGCTTTTGAGGTCCTAGAAGATAACTTCTGCTGAAGCTGGAACCCTTTATTCTTATTCTCTGCCATATGGGTCCTACCTGGATGAGTCTTAGGCCATAGGGAGAAACCAATTGGGTCAGGAGAAGTGTACATCCAAGTTCCTTGATTCAAGGCAGGGAGGAGGTTGCCCCTCTTCCCTGTTGAACATCCATCTGCCTTGCTAGGTTGTTTGTCCTGCTGTCTCCTCGTTTCCAGTGTTTGTAGCACCTGAAACTGAGCCTCTAAGGCAGAGTAGGGATGCTGTTGGAGTACCAGCTGCCTACAGTCTCCCTTCCGGAGCTGGATTTGGCCTTCTTGGCTAGCTTTCCTAGGACCTTTCAAGATCTTCCTACACTGCTCAGATTTCAGCAGGGCTTGTATTTGATGCCAGATATTACAGTGGTGCCCCGCAAGACGATCGCCTCGCAAGACGGAAAACCCGCTAGACGAAAGGGTTTTCCGTTTTGGAGGCGCTTCGCAAAACGAATTTCCCTATGGGCTTGCTTCGCAAGACGAAATGTCTTGTGAGTTCCTGCGGGTTCCCCCCCTTTTTTCCCTTTTCCTAAGCCGCTAAGCCGCTTATCAGCTGATCCGCTAAAAGCCGCTAAACCGCTAATAGCGCTAATCCGCTAAGCTGTCAATGGGCTTGCTTCGCAAGATGAAAAAACCGCTATACGAAGAGCCTCACGGAACGGATTAATTTCGTCTTGTTAGGCACCACTGTATTATTATTATTATTATTATTATTATTATTATTATTTAGCTAGCTAGCTAGCTTTACTCATGGAAATGACTCACAGTGACTTAGGCACAATAAAAATACTAGCCAGTTACAGTAAAGGCAATCAGTAAAATCAAAACTCATCCATGCACAAATAAAAGGCAGGCAAGCCATTCCACAAGCAGGGAGCCACTACGGAAAAGGCACGTTCTTGTGCTGCCACCTTCCCTGTGCTGGTAGCACATGGAAAGGGGCCTTAATGACTTAAATGTCATCAGATAGGCACCCCTCTTGCCAAGGAACAATCAGAAGCCAATTTTAAGCCTCCCAGTGGATCCTTCGCAGCAGTCTTTATCTGCCCCACACCTAGCATTGGGTGTGGGCAGTGGGGGGCCTACATTTTGTGGCCCTGAAGCTTGATCTGTTATGGGGGGCCCTTTGTAACCAGCAATAAGGTCTGGGTAACAGCTGCTACCTACTTCAATGGGGTCGTTCCACAACAGATCACCTACAAAATTTTTTTAAAAAAATTAACTACCACATCTCAGATTTTGATTAAAATTGCTGTACTGGATTATCTCACATGTCAAAATCAATGAAGTGAATAAAAAATTCCTCTTCCTTCCTGTGGAATGCCTTCCCATCAGAACTAATCCAGTTTATATGTACTATAAGCCCCCCCAAGTGGCTGGGGAAACCCAGCCAGATGGGCGGGATATTGTTATTAATATTATTATTGAGTTATGGGGGATAAAAATTATGGAAATGTTATATACACGCGTGATGCATCATAGAATGATGAGATTGGGTCTCCTAGGCCCATTTTAAAAAATCAATATGGACTAAGTTCACTTCTGGGAGTCCTCCCGTGTTGTCAGGTGTATGGGGCCCGGTTTGGAGAAAACAGCCTTGTTTAGGGCTCCTACTGGGCAGAATTAGGCCCTGCAGTTTGATGATTCCACCAGTGCTGAGGTAAAATTATCACCACTTGTGCTCAAGTATTCCCTGAAAGAACTTATTTCTTGGTGTTTTCTCATGCTCTGAGGGCCTTCTCCCCCCCCCCCCCCCCCCACAGACCCCTACAAGGATCGCGTTGTGTTCCATCCCAATGAACTCTTTTTCAAATCGGTGACTCGGAAAGACACGGGCCTGTACATCTGCGAGGTGGTTGACACTTCAGAGGTCTATCGGCATTCCTCTGTGCGGCTCATTGTTCAAGGTACGAAATGTCATTTTATGTCCAGAATCCTTCATGACCCTGACCACTGGCCTCCAGAAGCTCAACAGCCCAACAAGCTTGGTCCAAAGGTCTCTCAGCGCTCTTGTGTCAAGCAGCCCATTAATGAGGAATTAATTATTTTAATACCTCGACCACAGCAGTTGGTAGCCTCACAGCTGGATTACTGCAATACTTTCAGTGCGGAGCTGCCCTTGGGGTTGATTCAGAGGCTGCAGCAGGCACAGAATGTGGCAGCTTAGTTGCTTGTTGGGGGAGAAACAACCTTCAGCATAGAACAGCTTGCTTGCAGGATTTGCACAGGCTGCCCATTTGCTACCAAGCCAAGCTATATGTACTAACATACAGTAAAAGGCCACATGCAGCTCACGACCAGCTTACTTGAGAAACCAGATCGCTGTGGTCTGAAGGAGAGTCTCTCTTGCAAGTTCCTAAGATCTCAGAATCCCACTCCACGGAGCAGGGCTGCCCCTGTTCTGTGGAAGAACATTCCTGCCAAGATACGCCAATCAATTCCTCTTCCCTGGGAACTCTGGGAAATTGGAGCTCTGTAAGTGGAATAGTGGGGCCTCCTAGCAACTCTCGGCACCCTTAAGAAACTACACCTCCCAGAATTCTTTGGGGGAAGCCATGACTGTCCATAGTGGTATAACTGTTTTTAATTTATGGTGCAAAACGGACCTTAGTTAGAAGATGGCAACAATGATGACAATATTATTAGTGCAATATTGAGGAGGTTTCTCTGTGTATATTCCTCACCCAGATCTAACTAGAGAACACGGAGAATAATAAGAAGGCTAGCTTTTGCCCTAACAAGATTATGATGGGATGTTTCCTCAAAGGGAATAGTGGGGTGTTTTCCCCTTCAGAGTCAGGCTTCCCATACAGTGGTGCGCAAGCTTTGTTCAGGTGGCACATAGGAAGCTGCCATCCAACTCAGTATTGTCTACACTGACTGGCAGCGACTCTCTGGGGTTTCAGGCAGGAGTCTCTCCCAGCCGTACCCAGAGGTGCTGGGGATTGAACTTAGGAGCTTCTTGGGGGTAAAGCTGATGCTCTACCACTGAGCTGTGGTCCTTCCCCTGGTCTGTGGTGTGTCTGTAAAAATACAATGAAAAAAATGATCCAGGGTCCAGCGCCAGGCAATGCAATTGCAGCAACAAGCAGAATCCCCCCTCCCCGATTTGTTTATTTGATTTTCCATATTACAATTTACAGTCATACCACAACACCTTCCATAAGTACAAGATTCCCACGAATCTCTAGACTTTCTTCCTCCCCCTCTGTGGGTCCCATTGTTAAACTGCATCTTATATGATAATCCAAAAATTTTATATCTCCATTGTATCCATAGTTCTCATTATATTACAAGTGTTATTGCAATCCCACTAACGATTTTAATTGTTTGCAGTGGTCCCCAAGGTAAATTATAAATCTACCCCATTCCTTATTGAAATGTTGGTCTTCCTGATTTCTGATTTTTCTGGTCATTTTTGCCATTTTGGCATAGTCCAGCAACTTGATCTGCCATTCTTCTCTAGTAGGGACTTTGTCTTCTTTCTATCTCTGGGCTAGCAGCCTCCGCGCAGCTGTCGTTGCATACATAAACAGTCTTTTCTGTTCCTTTGGAATTTCGGCGCCTAGAATTCCTAATAGAAAAGCTTCTTGTTTTCTTTTTGTAAGTGTTATTTTAAACATTTTATTCAATTAATTATATATCATTTCCCATTAAAAATCATTTAAGTGAGCCACAAAGACCCTCAGCAATTTTCAAGTAGTCTGGGAACCTCTGGTTTAGAGCAAAGGAATTTAGGACCGGTGGAGTGCATGTTTTTCAAGTTGTCCTGCACAGCTGCTCGCCTTTCACAAACTAACTGAGTGTTCCTGCAACAACACCACCACCTTTGTTTCTCTAACGGACTTCTCTTGGCCTTGCAGTCCCGCCCTCGAAGCCCAAGGCCCAAGTGCCCTCTGTGGTCACCATTGGCACCAAAGCGGTTCTCACCTGCGTGGAGACAGACGGCTCCCCGCCTCCCACCTTCACCTGGTTCAAAGACAACATCCCGATGCCCCAAGACCCCAAAACCAACTCCCTGTTCAGGAATTCATCCTACACGATGGACCCCAAGACGGGGCTTCTGGTAGGGTCTTGAAAACAGGCTCTAAGCTTTGTGAATTCTGCCATATTTTTGGGGGTGGTGGTGGTGGTGCTACTCTGACTTTCGAATTGGGGGTGGGGAGAGAAGAAGAAGAGGGGGGGAACCCGTTGTGTTCTGCAACTCATTTTTTATTTTTATTCATTCCGTAACATACACTGCTTGACTGTAGAAAACACCTCAAAGCGCTTACTGCATTATTCATACTGAGATGGTTACACAGTGTAACTCTGCTCTGGCAAGCTTTTGAAGGCCTTTGGCTGAGAGTCGACAAGTGGGAACTATTGGAAAGTTTGGCGGCCTTGTGTGTTGAAAAATAAGGAGTCCTTGGGCATGAGGTTTGTTGAGAGGGGAGGCCAACAGTGAGGAATAGTAAGTCTTCTACTCTCAGTTATGCTATCTTAATGCCACACGCACACTAGTCTTTATTTTATTTTGCCTTTATGCCCCACCTTCTTCTCCCAAGGTGGCTTTTGTGGTTCTCCCACCCACCCACCCAACACACCTCATTTAACTCCCCACAACAACACTTTGAGGTAGGTTAGGCTGAGAGGCACTGACTGGCCCTCAAGATCACCCAGGGAGCTTCATGGCCGAGTGAGGATTTGAACCCTGGTCTCCCAGGTCCTAGTCGGACACTAACCACTACGCCTCACTGCCTTACTTAAGGCGCCATGATACCACTGTAGATAGTCATGGCTTCCCCCAAAGAATGTTATTTTCAAGGGTGCTGAGAGTTTTTTGGAGGCCCTCCTATTTCCATCACCGAACTACCAAGTTTCCAGAGTTGCCTAGGAAGAGCGGTCGGCTGTTGAAGCACGCTGGGAATTGTAGCTTGGCGAGGGGAATAGGGGATCTCCTAACAAATCTCAGCACCCTTAACAAACTACAGTTCCGGGGATCCTTCTTGGGAGGGGGAAGCCAAGACGTTTTAAAGGGGCCTAGGTTTCTTTGGGAGAACATGAAAGTGGGGTTGAAGATAGTGCCCCATACTAAGTACAAAAAAGGCAAGAAGTAACTGTATCGTTCTGCTTGCGTGTTTTAAATCAAACTATGGTTTGAAGGTGAACACACAGTAGGCCGGCATGGGCTGAAATTGCCGATTCTTTGCACCTCCTTCCCCATTACTTCTGGCTTTCGAGTAGACAAGAGAGGTCTTCTGACCCCTGGGAATTGCGTGCTGCTGAGACCCCTCTTTTTCTCCCTCTCTTTCAGTCTTTTGAGCCCGCGATGGCCTATGACGCTGGGGACTACTACTGCCAGGCAGACAACAAAGTCGGGGCCCCCCAGAAGTCCGACACAGTGCGCATGGAGACCAGTAAGTAGGCCCGACTGGTGGTGGGTTGCCTTAATGGCCGGCTCTACTATTTGGCTATGGAGGGAACGAACACCTGAGAGCAGATCTTTGCAACCTGAACCCAAATGCCTTTACAGATATTTATGAAAAATGCATAAATACATAATATTCCAGAGCTTCCCTTATATATTATTTAGGTTTTAGGGGTTTTGGAGGATGAAGGCACTGGAAACAGTTTACTTAATAACGTTAGCTCTCTCTTTTGTGCCTAAATATATGTGTATACCTGGAATGATGTGAAAGAGTTAATTGCAATTTTAGACTTGACTGGTGTATTACCTGTTGCAGTTGCCCACTTTTCACTTACATTGTATTTGTTCAGTGTGTGTGTGTGTGTGTGTGTGTGTGTGTGTGTGTACACACACAAACAACAACAACATGGCACTAGTAACAGATGACAATTAAAATAAAAATAGAAGGGGATATCTAGAAATAAACATAATAGGAACACATTTCCAAAATCAAACAAAATAAATTAATATCACAAGCTTGCAAATGTGTACATTATCCTGTACCTTATTCCTCCAGTACATTATAAAAAGACTCCCATTTCTCAATACTGTAAAGGCATCTTCTTGTCTCCCCTCTGTTTCTTAACCATCTCTGTAAGCTTAACCATGCATATACTGTGTCCCAGATTTTAGTTATGCATTCTCTTGAGGATGGTATTCTCATTTCTGCCCCGCCCCCAATTTTGACAAATGCTGTAACCATTCTGGCAGCAAGTTAAGAGATGTTTGCATTAATTCCCTGTCCCCTTGGTGCAGTTTCTTCAACATATTCAGATGGTAAAATTAGAGGGTCCATGGGTAAGGTATAGCCAGTTATTACTTCATTATGTTCTAGTATTCTTTTTATGAATAATGAATTTCCGAATATGAAATTTTGGTGCTCTCAGAGGGAGCTTAACATCCCTCCCTCATTGTCTACAGCCTTGATCGATACTAGGATACGGTGATTTAGAAGGTGCTTTCCACTATTGGGGAAAAAAGGTCAGGAATTTCCCAAGATGAGTTGGCTGAAGTATGGGATTGGAGAAGTGGAAGTAAGATCACAAACAAAAGGATCTTGGTGACAGGGCAGGAATGATGAAAAGATACCTGAAACTAATCCATTAATTGGCGTTCCCAATACATTCTAGTATTTGTCTTTGGAAAAAACAGGATAAGGCCGCAGAAGCCCAGTAGGAATGGGGAATTGCCAGATAAAGAGGAAAGTTATTACAAGTGTGGGGTGGCACCCCCAAGGCAGTTGGCCAAAGGTGACAACAGGCCTCAGGCGGGAAAAAACCATCATTAGACACCCCTGCTGTAAAGAGAGAAATGAGTAAGAAACAAAATCTCCCTGCATGTTAGGTTTGCTGCCCCACTTCAGCCAAAGTTGAAGGAGAAAACCTCCAGTGAATTAGAGTCGGTCCAAGGTATACAGGTGTACAGGTGTCACCAGACGGACTCTCCTTCATTGAAGGTTTTGAAGCAGAAGTTTGGATGGCCGCCTGCCAGGGATTCTTTACCTACGACTCCTGCATCGCACTAGAATGACCCTCAGGGTCCCTTCCAACTTGACAATTCTATGATTCCATGCTGTTTTGCCAGACTGTGTAGGGTCTTGCTGTGTGACAGGCTCCTTTTCAGAAGAGCTGAATACCATCTTCCTTTTCTGTGCAGGTGAAGTCAACGTGGGCGGCATTGTTGCTGCTGTGGTGGTGCTTCTCATCGTCCTAGGCCTGGTGATCTTTGGGGTCTGGTTTGCCTACACCCGGGGCTTCTTCAGCAGTAAGTAGCAGGCTATGCACTTGAACCGATCATGTCATGCAATGTTTAGTTTGATTATATATGCGGCTTCCTCCACTGAGGCGGCCTGGCAAGGTTTTCTGGGCTTGGCGTTTGGTTTAATATCCCATGCACTTCCCCAAATAGGTGGGAGCCTGCAATATGGGGATGACATTGGGCTCCCTTACATGGTTGTCAAATCGTGGCCATTAATGACATAGGTGAGGTGCTTGTAAGGCTCTTAAACAATCCTGTGAGGAAGCTGTGCCAGCTGGTGGCTCAGGGGAGCTGTAGCCAATAACCTCTGGAAAGAACCAAGCTGGCAAAAGGCTGACCTAGGCTACAGACTAAACATTTAACGCACTGTGATGAACTTGAAACTGTCATGGCTTCCCCCAAAGAATTTTGGGAGCTATAGTTTATTAAGAGTGCTAAGAGTTGTTAGGAGGCCTCTGTCCCTCTCCCAGTGCTACAGTTCCCATTAAAATTGTTATTCCATTTTCGCAGTTGTAGCTCTTTGAGGGGAATTGTGGGTCTCCTAGCAACCCTGCACCCTTAACAAAAATAGCCAGGCCACATTCACACCATACATTTATAGCAGTATCCTATCACTTTATACTGTCATGGCTTCCCCCAAAGGATCCTGGGAAAGGAAGTTTCTTAAGGGTGCCCTGTTCCCCTCAGAGGGCTACGATTTCCAGAGTGGATTAATAGTTATTTCATCTTCCCAAATGTGGAGTCTAAGAAATAGTCTCCAGACAGAAGTTTTAGGATTAAGAACTGTTGAGAATCTTCTTTATTAAAAAGTGGTAGCTTTGAGAGCTGCACAGAGGACAAGATCTCGGCCTAGCCCCTCACAGGAAACTCTGCATACAAGCAGAGAGGATAGCTTTTTAGAGACATGTTACAAAGCATCAAAGCAAGTGTCACAAATATGACCGCAAGCAGTCAGTTTAGACTTGGAACAATACGAAAGGGAAGTTGATCAGCAAATCAGCTGAATGTGACTTTTTGCAGTCTAGACAGTACAGCATCTGAGGTACTTTCAGAAGATACCACTGCATTCCTTCCTTCTCCTTTTCTGAAAAGCTCGAAACATCACATCTTCTCTCTCTCTCCTGTGTCTGACCCATTTCAAGAAATAGGATAGGAACAGAGTTTACTGGGATTAGTCAAGTGCCCCCAAAAGAAGTCCAAGTAGATCCTAACCCAATTTTGTCTCCACACTGGGAGCTCTGCAAATTGTACGATTCCCAGGATTCTCTGAGGGAAGCCATGACTGTTCAAATGATACAATCCTGCTTTAAATGTAGAGTGTGAATGTAGTTTGCTAAGGGTGCTGAAAGTTGTGAGGAGACCCCTCCCCCATTCTCCTCCCAGAGCTACAATTCCCAGACTTCCCTGAGAAGAGGGGTTGACTGTAAAACCACTCTGGAAATTGTAGCTCTGGGAGTGGGAAATATGGGTGTTTCTTCAGAACTCTTCAGCATGTTAGTAAACTACAGCTCCCAGAACTCTTTTGGGGAAGGAGGCATGACTGTTTAATGGGGTGTTACTGTGCTTTGAATGTATGGTGTAAATGTAATTGTCAGAAGAAGAAGATTTGCTCAAATGATTTGAGGAAACTGAAGTTTGCCTTGTTGGCTAAAGTTTTGTTTCCCCCCTCTTTTTCAGAAAGAAGAGAGTGAGTAGAAGCTTGGCCAGTTGGGTTGGCGGCATCGGTGTCTCCTCCACCAGAACCCTTCTTCCCACCCACATTGCCCTGCCTCTCTCATCCCCTCCCCACATATTCCTCCTGCCCCCAAAACTCTTATATGTTGGCTGAGGCTTGGGGGCCACTGGGTTCCCCTTGGCCCCATTCCTAGCCACCGAAGAGGGTGGTGGGAGTGGGTGGCGCTTGCAGAAGGAGCCACGGTGCGCCAGCCTCCTGGTGGAAGCCTCTGGGTGTCAGGTGCCCAGAGTTATTTATTAATGAATTTGTATACATTGCTTATATGCCAAAAGGGGTTGCGTCTGGTGTTAGCCCTACTTAGAGTAGACCCGCTGAAATTAACATGGCTAAGGTGGGTCTGCTCTAAATAGGGCCACATTCATGCCATTCATTTAAAGCACTGTGGTGCCACTTTAAACAGTTATGGCTTCTTCAACCAAAGAATCCTGGGAACTGTAGTTTGTTAAGAGTGCTGAGAGTTGGTAGGACACCTGTATTCCCTTCACAGAGCTACAGTTTACAGAGTGGTTTAGCACTCAATCTCGCTTCACAGGGAACTCTGTTGACTCCTCTTAAGAGCCAACAGTGTGATGCAGCAGCAAAAAAAGCAAATGCGATTCCAGGCTGTATCAATAAAAGTAGAGTGTCCACCTCAAGGAAAGCCAAAGTGGCACTCTGTTCTGCCTTGGTTAGACCCCCACCTGGATTCTTGTGTCCAGTTTTGGGCGGCACATTTTAAGAAAGGTGACAAGCCGGAAGGTGTGCAGAGGAGGGCGACCAGGATGGTCAGAGGCCTGGAGACCAAGCCTTATGAGGAATGGTTGAGGGAGTTTGGGATGATTAGAGAGGTGATAGGATAGCCATCTTCAAATATTTTAAGGGCTGTCACATGGAAGATGGAGCAAGCTTGTTTTCTGTTGATTCAGAGGGTGGGGCCCAAATTGATGGATTAAAATGACAAGGAAATTCCAACCAAACATTAGGAAGAACTTTGCAAAGGTACAGCCTTTTGACAATGGAACAGACTACCTGAGAAGGTGGACTCTCCTTCACTGGAGGTTTTTAAGCAGAGGTTGCCAGGGATTCTTGAGCTGTGGTACCTGCATTGCAGAGGGTGGGACTAGATGACCCATGGTGGCCCCTTCCAACTCTGCAACCTGTGAATTGTATGGTGTGAATATGGCCTGGGATTTAGCCGAATGGTACCCTCAGCATTCCGCCTTCTGCCTACGCTTCTGGGATTTCTTCCTCTATTGCCAGGTCCCTGCCTCTAATTTCTCATTTCTCCACCTGTTTTAGCACCACCAGCAATAAGAAGGTCATTTACAGCCAACCTTCTACCCGAAGTGATGTAAGTAGAACAGGAACTTGCTCTGTTCTTTCCCCAGAAAAGCTGGTTTTGTTAGGCGTGGCAATGATGTAATGAGTGGTGTTTTTAGCAGCCTCCGACTGGGAGGAATGATGGGGGCACTCAAGTCTCTGGTGGGTTTGCAAACATGCTCATGAATTTATTTCTTTATTTGGAAGAGCAAAAGGTGGGACATGATTTTGTTTAAAGCAGGGGTAGTCAATCTTTTTATACCTACCGCCCACTAATGCATCTTTCTTGGTGGTAAAATTTCCTTACCGCCCACCAGTGCTCGATGGAAGGAGGGTTCAGCTTGTGCCGTAGAACCCCCTGCCGCCCACCTAGAACCCTGGTTGACAACCCCTGGTTTAAAGGGTACCTATGGAGGTTCTCTCCTACAGCACACACCAACTCGAGTGATTTCCTAGACCAGTGGTTTCCAAACTTTTAGGGGGCCACTGCCTCCTTGGTGCCATAAACCCATCCCCAGTGCCCCCTACCCAACCCAGTAAAATGAATTCTTCAGAACTGAAGTTCAAAATGGTAACAAACTGATTGCGTGCTTACATGAAAAATGAATACAAGCCAAAATAAATATATGATCTGATCTAGCCTTGTAGATAGATAGATAGATAGATAGATAGATAGATAGATAGATCGATCAATCGCAGCAAAGAATATTGCATGAAAAATATTTTGACACAGTCTTACTAACAAAAACATAAGGTGTGAATGAAGTTTATAGCATAGAATATTTATTTATAACTACCAAACATGCACAAACCCTCTCCTACCACAGATGTACAATAACTAATTTATAAGAAAATAAATAGCTATTACTGTGACAACTCAGCATCATAGCTACAAACAAACGTGACCAAAGTAAATAGCTTTGAAAGTGGTAAGAGCGGTAAAACTTTAAATATGAAGCAAGGGAGGTGTTTTGCTCTAGGCTCTAGCCTGGTCATTTGTTAAATAAGTGATCTGTGTGCTTGGAGGGGCTCACCTGCAACGCCCCCTTGCCTGTTAGACACCCCCATGTAATCCCCTCTCAAGGAGTCATCCTGCCCACTTTGGGAAACACTGGTCTGGAGAGAAAGTATTGGCTGTCCAAGCTACAAGTTTGGATGTTGGGTGGCTGTTCTTGGCCTGTTACAAAAAAAATCCAAAGGTTAATAATAATAATAATAATTTATTTATACCCTGCCCATCTGGCAGCGTTTCCTCAGCGACTCTGGGTGGCTTGCAGCATATCTAAAAACATAATAGTAGTTCAGTGCCCCAGCTTCAACACACAGTCGCACACACCTGCGACAGCAAGCCCACCTTAACAGGATTAGAAGAAGCCAATGTGTGTGACAAGTTTTGAACGCATGGAAAGTGCAATATCAGGGCAAAGTGTTTATTATTAAACACTCTGCCATCCTTTTGTGGCCACGTGGCCATTGTTAGCAGTCGTGGCATGCTGGTGGTGCAAGATCACTCTCAAAGACTGGAGGAGACGCAGGCGTACAGCTAAGAGCTGTGAGGTTTATTCACCTTGAAACTGTGGGGTTCTGAATTTATGTGGTCTGGCTCTCTACAGCAGCCTCCCCCAAGCTTGCTGAGGACTGATGAGACTTGTAGTCCAAAGCCCCTGCTGGGGGCAGGCTGCCCTGCTGGCTTTCTCATGCTGTGTAACTTAGAGGTTTCTTCTCTCTCCCTCTCTCTCATTTTCCAGGGTGAATTTAAACAGACGTCTTCCTTCTTGGTCTGATCTCCACTCTCATGTTGCCTTCCACCATGTATTAAAGTCTAACCTCTCCCTCCTCTTGAGGCTGTTGTAAATGTTCCTTATGAATCTTTGTAATTAAGCGTGATTTTTTTAAAAAAACTGTTTTTAAGAAAAGATGAAGTGTGCCGTTATGAATTTTGTGTTTAATGCTTTAAACCCTTGATCACTACTCAGCTGAAGAGCATCAATTTAAGGCAGTCTCATTAGGGGCCTGGCCATTGAGTGCAATCCTAACCGTGCCTACTCCGAGGGTCATATGCAATGAAGTTTTTACACAGAGGAGACCCATTGAAATTAAAGAGACCAAATTTCAGTAGCTGCAGTCATAGCAAATGCAAACAGCCACCGCAGTGCCTCTCGTTTGGGTGGAATTAACTGTGAAGGGACTATTGCTGTCTTGTAAAACTTCATTGAATACCACCGACCAAGTCCTATTGAATTCAGTGAGGTTAGGACTGCAGCCTGAAAAACTTAGTTTGGGGCTCCTAGGCTTACCTTTTGACCCTTGCAAGCTGCCCAGGTTTGACCTGTAGGACATTGCCTTTTGGGATGTCAGTGGCATCCCACAATCTGAGATGGCTTAAGTCAAAATTGTATCTATGAAATCCCTTCCTGGCCTTGAACCCCTTCTACCTCAGATTGGCCTCCAAAAAGAAGAGAATTGGTTTTGAGAGCAGAATTAATAATCGTGCCTGGATGCTTCCTGAAAGAGTCAACGAGGGGCCAGAGAATATCGATAAATCTTCCGCCACACAGTGCTAAATTGTATTGTCTTGTAGTTGCGATCCAGCCCAGAATTAGAATAGGGTCTTACAGCCCAGTCCTAACCACATCTGCTTGGAAGTCAGTCTTATTGCATTAAGTCACAGTTACTCCCAGGTACAGGATTGCAGCTGTGGCCCATTAATCTGAGAGTCCCTGCATGCGTAGCTGTGGGGTGGATTGGGCCCAGTGTTAGTGGTGGCTTTTATGCTGTGTTAGAGAGTTGGCCTTCAAACTTGAGAGTGCTATTGTATGTGCCTTTTATAAATACTGCTACAACGTTCTTGTATCATTTTGTATGCTGGGAACAGAATTGAAAATAAACATTGCCCTTCCGTTTGAACCCTGTCTTCTGTGTTTAAATATGTTTTGCGCTTCGAGTCACAAGCGGGCAGCGGATGTCTCAAGCGGGCAGCGGATGTCTCAGGGGCACAAGGCTATGCAGATATAACTCCAAACCAGTGCTGTTGCAACTGTTATCGGGTGTGAGCCTTGGGCTGAGGCTGGAAAGTGGTGGTTTGATTTTGTGTGTTGCTGGGGGCTTCAAGGCGGCTTGTAAGCCTGGTTTGCACAACCCATTGTTTGGCCAAACGAATGCGTTCCCACAAGGCCATGATTGGAAATCTGTAATCCTTGTGCACGTAGGAAGGGGAGAGGGTGGGAATCTTGAAACATGGTTTGGTGCTACCTCTGAATAGCCTCGAAATTTGCCCAATGAAGGAAAGTGGAGGGGGGAAAACACACTGCCACAAACATACATCTCAACCAGTCCAGTTAATGGGTTCCCGTTTGCTTATATCCCAAACAGGCCTGTGCAAGGTGGGAATAATGGCAGTTATTGGGGCGCCAAGTATCTCATGTCTGGTTCAGCGTAATGTAAAACTTTGGGCTTCTTGGCTCCTCTCTTGATGTGGCAGAGGTTGGAAAGCTTTGCTTCTGTTTTCAACTTACTCCACAGATTCCCTTTTCTTGAACCTGGCTAATAGCGATATTGTCCCCTATCCCTGAATGAAAGCTTGCAGTTTAGGTTGTTCTAGATTTATGCTTTTTGTTCACAGAAGGCAACCCCATAATTGAAGGCATCTGGGCAGCTCATAAGAATAAAAAGGAACAAACTGCAATAAAATGGCAACACGTTAGATACGATGCCACGATGAAGCCCACAAGTCACTTCAAGCCTGCAGTCCTCTGCTGATTTACCAAATCCCTTTTGAAGCTGATGGATAAGCATGTATAGATTTAACATTACCAAGCAGGAAAATGGGAACTCTGCAGCAACCACAGACAGGCCTGCTTTGTTTTTGGAACTAATATAGCAGTGGATATCATGCTGGATACCTCTGGGTCAAAGTTTAAACTGTAATCACCTTGGGGCAGAGAGCTGCCCTTTCTGTTTGTTTGTTGCACTTAAATTGCAATATATCTGGTTGATATGCAAATAATAGCACCCACACCTTCCCATTAAGAGATTTGTGAACTTACCTCCTTTTCGCAATTTCTCTATTGTTCCTCAAATGTTCCTTTAATTAAACAAGTACGCTGGGAATTGTAATAGGGAATTGTGTGTGCGTGTGTCTGTCACTGGCTCACAAATGAGCACTGAAAAAAGACACACTGCCCTCTGCTGGCCTAGCTATAAAACTAAAGACTCCCATCACTTTCCTGGGTGACTGCAGTCTTATTATTAATAATAATAATTTATTACTAGTATATATTATTATTGCAATATATGAAACACCTTCTAAGCCACCATCTTAAGCAATTTACACATAAGACAATTACAAAGTTAAAAACACAAAAATAGCAAATACATTTAAAATGAGATTAAGGCCCTAACAAATGGACACTTGTGACAAAGACCCATTTATCTATCTAGGAAAGTCTGTTGGAATAAATATATCTTCAATTATTTCTGGAAAGTGCAGAGCATGGGCGTCTTGTTGTATTTTGATAGGGATGCTATTCTACAGGACAGGAGTAGCCACACTAAAAACCCTGATCCGAGTTACTGTGGAGTGGGCTTCGGAGATCTTTGGACTTCCAGGAGAGACTCTCCCGTAGACCACAGCAATTTGCTGGATGTATAAGGGATAAAGCAGTCTCTCAGGCAAGCTGGTCCTGAGATGGTGTCATGTGCAGGCCTTCTAGCAAGTTAAGTCTCTATGGCACCAAGCCTCCACCACCTGCAGCCTCCAGAGCAGCGACCCCTAGGGTAGCCCCACGTAGAGTGCATTGCAGTAGTCCAGCCATGAGGTTACAAACACATGATTAAGCTATCCTGCTCCAGGTGGCCGAAGCTGTCTTACCAAGCTGGTAAAAGACCCTCCTGAATGTCAGAGGATTCTGGGTAGATAAAAGGCAGTTGTCCTCCTCCATGCAGAGCATAGTTAAAAGAAGGAACTGGCTCCTACAGGAGGTAGTGAAGGCCACTAACTAGACTGGCTTTAAAAGAGGATTGGACAAATTCATAAAAGGAGAAGGCTTTGGGCTATGGCTATGCTGTGCCCCAGGAGGCAGCAATGGGCTCTTGTGCTCAGGTCCTGCTTGAGGATTTCCCTGTGGACAGGGGTCAGCAGGGACCGGTCCGCTGTCCCTCAGACCTTGTGGGGGGCCGGACTACATTTTGAAGAAAAAAAATGAATGAATTCCTATGCCCCACAAACAACCCAGAGTTGCATTTTAAATAAAAGCACACATTCTATTCATGTAAAAACACGCTGATTCCCGGACCGTCCGCAGGCCGGATTTAGAAGGTGATTGGGCTGAATCTGGCTCCCGGGCCTTAGTTTGCCTACCCATGCCTTTGGAGCATTTGTTTTGCCACTGTGAGAACAGGATGCTGGACTAGGTGAGCCACTGACCTGCCTTTTATGTTCTTAGGTTTCGGTGCCTCCCAGCATGCAAACATCTCCATCCCTTCACAGGACTCCTTCCTTTCGGCACATCAAACTAGATAATCCCAGACCTGCCTCTGACATCACATTGGGGAAGCCAACTTGGCCAATTGGGAGGAGGCTCTGGGCCAAGGCTGGTTTCTATAGCACCATCCAGGCCAGGCCAGACTGCTTGGAAAACAAATGTGAGCTCCCCAAGCCCTTCGGGAGAATGCTTGCCATCTGCAGCGGCTGCTGCCCCAAACAGTGGCCCTAGAGTACAGGGAACTAGGACACCATCAAAACGTGGAAACATGGAAGGGCATCGTGGCAAGGCCTCCACATTTCTGAGGTGATGGGAGGTGAGAGACAGCAGCCCTAGTGGGGAGGTTCTGGGAAGGGAGCTTCCATGATTATGGATGGGGACAGGCTGGAGTGATTAAGGCCTGGCGTAGACTTGAAACTGTACAGTTGGAAGGGACCCCCCAAGAGACATCTAGTCCAACCCCTACAAGGCAGGCTGCTAAAGAACATATGACATTTTCACAAAGTTGACTCCCTCACAGTTGTCTTTAGGGTTAGAGGGTTAGAGTTAGAGAGTCGGGCTTAAGGGTCAAAAGATTAGGGTTTGGGGTTTATGATTAGGTGCTAGATTTGGGCTTTCAGTTATTTCTAGGCTATTATTTCTAGGAAGCCACCCAGATTGGCTGGGGCAACCCAGTCAGATGTATGGGGAATGAATGAAATTATTATTTATTTATTTCTACTTATGATGGCATATCTTTCCATCCACTGCTGCCATCTGGTGGCGTAATTGTGTGGCTGCAGCCTCTTTCTCCCCATTGCTGCCATCTGGTGGCATAATTGTGTAGCTGCAGTCTCTCGCTACCCATCTGCTGCCCTCTGGTGGCATAGTAGTGTACCTGCAAGCCTATTGCCAGTGTGACCTGTCATTGGCTCTGGCTCCATTTGTCATTGGCATCTCTGTCTTTTGCCTTATCAATCTCAATGGCCACCAGCTGCTACTGAGCCCTGCTGAATCCACGGTTGCTAAGTTAGTCTCTTAGCCACTAAGCTGCACAGAAACACTTTGATCCTGTGTGTGAAATACTCAGATTGACCTGATCAAACAAAATGAGCTGAAAGAACTATATAGGGCTGGCACTCTATTGCAAAAGAGATATGAAACTCCTTAAGTGAATTTCATTCCTCCAGCTGACTGTAATGAGGAAGGAATTGGGGTGTGTGGGTGAACTATATTGTGTTGTGTGTCCATAGAGGAGACGGAGAGTTTCCCTGTGTGGTCCAGCTGAATACCTCAAGTCATGTGAAGTTGTGTGCTTCATGCCAGCATCCCTGTATAACGCTGCTCTCTGTAGTTGTGGCAAAATGGGCATGAATTGCACAGAGGTCTCTGTGGGAGACTGATGCATGGAATCGGTGGTACTCTTTGCATGGGCAACTTCTACCATGGTTCTCTCAGTGGCAAAGCTGACAGGCCTGCTCTGCTGAACAAACAGTCTTTAGTAACTTTGCCATAATAAAGTTGAGTCTGTGCTATACCGATCAATGTTTTATTACAAGGCTCCCATTAATTCAGTGTTGCTCACCTGGTCTTTTCCCTCTAGGCCGACCACGGTCTTCTTGGGCAACAGTTGCCTCAAGGGCAGAGGAGGAGGACGACGATGACAACGACAACGACAACAACAACGACAAAACCATACTGTCCAAGGAGCAGATCGAGGACCTCAAAAGGGCCTTTGAGAAAGGGAGTTTTTCTGACCTATCTGAAAGGCTCCAAGACGCTCTTCACTTCCTGGAGAACATCTGCCTGGATGTGGGTGTCGCTGGTGAACCTGGAGCAGGCAAGTCCACCTTCATCAACACCTTCCGGGATCTGCACGAGGAGGATGAGGGTGCTGCTCCTACCGGTGGGGCGGGCGCCAGTAAGGACCCTGTGGCTTATTCACACCCCAAGTATACCAACGTGGTTCTGTGGGAGCTGCCAAGCATCAGTGCTCCTGGTTTCAGCGTGAGAACTTACCTGGAGGAGATCAAAGTCTCCCGCTATGACTGCTTCATCATCCTTGCCTCTCAGCGCTTCACCTCTGCCCATGCCAAACTGTCTCGTCACATCAAGAAAGCTGGCAAGGACGTTTACTTTGTCCTCTCCAAGGTGGATGCGGAGCTGGAAGCTGCCCGCCAGAGCCAACCGTCTGGCTTCAGTGAAGCGGTGGCCCTGCAGAAGATCCGAGAGGCCTGTGTGCAAGACCTCCAGGCCGAGCGAGTGAAAGCCCCCAAGGTATTCCTGATCTCTAGTGTTGTGGCCAGCAAGTACGACTTCCCCCTCCTTGGGGAGAGCCTCAGTGAGCCCCAGGGTGTACGGAAGAGCCACTCCTTCATCTTAGCTACTCCCAACATCTCCCACCGCATCCTGGAGAAGAAGAAGGCCGCCATGGTTGAGCACATGTGGCTGGTCTCGGCAGTAGCCTGTGGCCAACAGGCTGTGCCCATCCCGGCACTTTCGATCGCATGCAACGTGGACCTCCTAGCCAAGACCCTGCAGGGCTATTGCATCAGCTTTGGCTTGGATGATTCCTCCTTAAGGAAAGCAGCTGAGCACACGGGGCAGCCTTTGGAACAGCTCAAAGCCATGGTCAAGTCACCTCTGGCTGTGGCCATCACCGAGGAGCAGGTGGTGGAGCTGCTGATGGAGGCAGCCAGCAAAGCGCTGAAGCTGCCCAAAGACCTGGTGCCAGTGGCTGAGGTGGGCCCATCGTTCACCGTGGTGTACAATATGCTGAAGATTTTTGTGGACGAGGCGGCGGCAGATGCCCACCGGGTGCTGCTCAAAGTGTTTATGAGCCACAGGCCTAGAAGTGAGTCAGACCAACATGTTGTGAGCCCTGGAGGCAGCAGAGGGATCTTCTCACCCACGGACACAGAAACATAATGTCTAGAGCAGAGAAAGAAAGCTCATGGCCCAAACATTCAAGTATTCCCTGTTTCTGTGGCGTCTTCTTGCAGAAGGTTCCTCTCCCAGAAGGTTCCTGCTCTTGCTTGAGACAGTTAAAGCAGGAGCGACTCCCTCCCTCTCAGAAACAGACAGCAATATGTTATTACGTCTCAGCCCGAAATGAATAGGGCAACCAGGGCCACATTCACGCCAGACATTTAGAGTACGCTGATACCACTTTAAACCATCATGGCTTCCCCTAAAGAATTCTGGGAGCTGTAGCTTGGTCAGGGTTCTGGGGTTTTTAGGAGGCCCCTAGTTCCACAGACTCGTGTTTGTTTTGATTCAGAGGTAACAAGTGGGTTTTCCTGTGGAAAGTGGTGGGACAAAAGAAATACCCCACTCCTGGCTTGATCCCGTGCCCACACATCACAAACCTGTGCCTAGAAATGGAGGCACAAAATGGAAGTGTGAATTAGCACCCATGCTCCTCCAGCACCTTTTAAAAAGGTGCCACCCAGGAAATTGCAGTGCTTGTTTTCAGAAATTGGGTGTTCTGTTCAAATTACCTATACTGATCCCTTTTTACTCATCAGCCTCTGTTTTGGTGTCTATTTTCCTCTTAAGATGATGAAGTACACAGCCTTCACTATTATTAATTTTCCAATTCAGAGCAAAGGGGTTGCTAGAAACCAGAGAAGTGTTGGAAGTGGTAAACACTGGAAATTGGCAGATAGCAAGGAAGAAATAGAATTAAGAACCCCAAAAATTAGAAAGCAGAGGAGAAAAGATATAAATATAATTAAATTTACAAGGAGTAGAATACATCTCATGAATTTTAAAAACCTTTTAGAGGACAGCATTGAGCAAATGACCAGCCCTCCTCCTTGACTGACTTCAAGAAAGAGGTTGACAGTACTGTATTTGTATAACCTCGGTATTTGAAGTTAACCCTCAGTGATGGTTAACTTTCCCACCGCTTCTAAAACATACAGTGAATGTCAGGCCTCAAACTGTGTACCTCATACTTTAGATACTCCAGTGTCCTTATTCCTCACTCTCTTAGGGCCCCCCAAAAAAGTTAAAGAAAAAAAACCCTGAATGTACATTTCCAAAATATAAGATAAAAAACTAATATAATATAAGGTATAATATATAAATATAAGATAAGATATAAAATATAAGATAAAATATAAGATATAATAAAATATAAGATAAAAAACCCCGCCTGCTAGCCTGCTCCCTAAAATATCACTGGTTTGCTCATTTCTGTATATAGATTTCCTTACATTCTTCATGGACTGTTGCATGGCAACATGTGCAAACTGCTTTAGATACCTATTAGGTCCATAAATTACCATACAGCATATATTCAACACAAAAAACAGTGACAATTTATTGTTGACAAAGGACAGCTGGACGTATAAAGGGCCCCATTACCTTCAGTAGCTTAGGGCCTCATCAAACCTAAATCCGGCCCTAAGGTGGACTGCACTGAAACTGGTATCCCTGGTGCCACGGCTCTTAAAAAATCATATAGAATAATTCATAGCCCACACTTTTCTTGGTTATCTATAGAATCTGAAGGCAGGGCGGGCGAGCGGGGCTTAATCACTCCAGATGTTTTAACTCCTTTTTAGCTAATGATCTCCGGGTATGGGAAAAACTGGTCAGAACAATAAGCACCCCCTGATCTCTCCTATGACCCTGATCTGCAGTCATCCTCAATTACACAAGGTGGGTAGATTTCAACACTTCATAAATGGGGGACAAGCTAGTTCAGTGGTTCCCAAAATGGGTAGGACTACCCCCAGGGAAGTGTAGCACCCTGCTTGTGGTTAACGCTTAGCTGGAATGAAATATTCAACGCAGCAATAGAGAAATTAAAATAATAATTTATTTGTCAGACAAATAAATATGAGACACAGTGGTATATGGTTACCAAGCTCTGGCCTGGCCTCCTGCCATTCTGGCCAGCACTTATATTTCCTTAATCCAGCCCCCTTGCTCCTCCTGTGGCTGCCTCTGTCCAATCAGCCTGGTTGAAATTCCTATTGGCTGTTTGCTAGAACCAATCACAAAAGATACACCCATTTCCTCTTGTCCTTTTATGGGAAACAAAAAGCTATATATTCTTCTATCTATAAATGACAAATAAGTAGTAATATATCTTACATGTGTCTCAACAAGGAACCTTAATTACCAGCTCACCTCGCCCTATTGCCCTCCAAAACAGATGGTTAATCTTAAATTTTTATCTTAAACAAGGATCTTGTGTTCACATCATCATTGAAAGATCTCCTTCCTTTGAAGGTCTCTAAACAAAAGCTTGACAAATGCTCTAATGATGTTTCCTGCTTGGCAAGGGGGGCTGGGCTGGTGGCTGATGGCCCCTGTGATCTCTTCCAATTATATGAAATAAGAATCTAGCATAAGGATTTAACATTTCTTAGCTTCTAATTCCTTTGCATAATTACATTTAAGCCAATATATTTAATACATAACATAAATAACCTTTTTAAAAGGAAAAGAAATCTTAAAAGGATCTCAGTTTAAGAAAGAAACAACTTTAGAAAAAGACTTCCCAAAATACTCTCTTCCTTTCTGCCAGCTAGATGTTTTTCCATTGCTCTTGACCTTTGAACCTTAGGAAAATATGGCTCAAGTTTAATGGGAGGCACATGGTTTTATTTTACTATTTACCCACTCTTAATTATGTTTATCTCTTTTTTTATCTTCTGTAATATGTAGGGTCAGTGTAACCTTGGCTGTCAGCCTGTAATTCCCTTTTTACTTTGAGAATTGTTTTCTGCTATAAATCAGGGGGCCCCCTTGTCTAGGAGAATAAACATCTTGCCAAGGTTCTTAGGCAGCTGGTCTTCTGCCTGGCATGAACATTTGAAAATCTTTAAGCTCATTTTAAAATACAGGCCCTGATCAAGCCTCAATAAAAATGCAGGCTATGATTAGATGCCTCATAAGCTGTGAGATTACTGGGTGGGTGGGGGAGGTGCTAAGAGGCAAGGGGTGGGGGTGGCCAGGGGGCAGTGGAGGTGCAATTGACTCTCAGACTTTGAAAAGTTGGCATCACTGCTTCAAGTTCGTCCATTTTGTTGAATTAAATAGCCTTTGGAATAAATGTGCAATAAATTGTTAGTTTTGAACTCTGTTGTGTTATTATCTTGCGGGTACCGCAAACCACTATTTTGAATAATGGTTTTTTATACTGTAGGGTGGTTTGGGGGTGCCAGGAGTGAGTTTGTGGAACCAAGAGGGTGGTGGTCCAAAAATGGTTTGGGAGCCATTTTGAGCTAATCTCTATTAAATTAATAGAGAGGAAATTCAGTTGAAATTGAATCACACCTCTCAAATCCTTCATTTAATTACTGAACCCAGTGTTGAGTAGCTCTGGCGGCTCAAGCCTTGGGGGTGTCATTGAGCTGAAAATAATCTAACCAATGTTTAGCTAGCCACTGTTCAATATCAGGGCCAAGTAGGAGGTGTGGATTAAGTTGCCACATCCTAGAAGGATAAAACCAAGGACTCTCACCGTGGTTATGGCAGGAGCCTAGTAAGAGACCGTAATGTTACCCATAGCAGAATCACTGATATTTGGTCATGAGAACAAAGTAGACAGAGAAATAGGATTTGACTCCACTAGAGGAAATAGATAAATCCTGTATTAGAGGGTGCTGATGAGACCAGACGTCAGCGCAGCCTCTGTTCAAAGTCTCAGAACATTTACAGTTTGGGGTTGGTGCCATTGCCATCTCCTGTCCCAGTGAGGAGAGAGCAGCTCCTTGCTTCATTCCCTGAGATGCTCTACTTACCGTATTTTTCCGTCTATAAGACGCCCCCATGTATAAGATGCCCCCTATTTTTGGGGACTCCAATTTGGGGACTCCTCACTCTGCCAACCTAGCAGTTCGAAAGCACCTCCGGGTGCAAGTAGATAAATAGGGACCGCTTACCAGCGGGAAGGTAAACGGCGTTTCCGTGTGCGACTCTGGCTCGCCAGAGCAGCGATGTCACGCTGGCCACGTGACCCGGAAGTGTCTCCGGACAGCGCTGGCCCCCGGCCTCTTAAGTGAGATGGGCGCACAACCCCAGAGTCTGTCAAGACTGGCCCGTACGGGCAGGGGTACCTTTACCTTTACCTTTACCTTACACTCTGCACTATCTGTGTATAAGAAGAGCCCAGATTTTGAACATTATTTTAGAGTAAAAAAACATACACGGAAAAGTACGGTACTTTCACGTTTCTATTTCTTTAGATATCAATTCCATAGCTGTCATAGGCCTACTGGTCAGAGAGCTAAAGTTCTTCTACATGTCCATCTTGACAGGCTGTCAAGCCTCCCATTATTTTTTAATTTCCCATAAATCCACTAGTTATAACTGAAGTTAGAGGGGATAACCCTGGAGCCAGTTTAGGGGCGCAATTACTCCAAACTTTTAAGTGCAGCCTTTGTTGACGTAAGGTGGAATCATGTACATACGTTTTTCTTTGGTTTAAACCAAAACAAACTTACAAGGACAGAAAACGAAGATATGCCATTTTAAACCCTGATTTGCCTGTTGAGCATTCAGCAACTCACCCAATGGTTTGTGATTTTAAATGATGGTTAGTGCAATGGTGGCTTGGTGCGATGGCTAAACTGAACTCTGTGCTTAGCCGGTACTTGTGAACTGAACGAATGCAGCCCTCCCAGTACAAACTATTGTGTAAATTGAGACTTTTTATCTAGATTGGAAGTGTGTGTGTCCCTTGAAGAATAAAGGTGCGATCCTATACTTCCTTGCCTGGGAATAAATTCAATTGAGCTCAGTGGACATGCATAGCCTTGCCCTGTAAGTAAATTAATCTCTCTGCAATCTTTTCAGTGCCCTCCTGGTCACTGTGTGTCCTTATGTCAACAAACCTCTGACCACTGGCCACTGTGAGCTGTTTGCCCTGGTTTGATCACCGAGGTCCATTTCATTGTTAATGAAGACGAGAAGAGGACTGAACCCATCAGGTCAGAGGGCCGGGCCTTTTTTCCTGTCTGAGCTGCTGCTTCTGCAGTGTCCTATGATAACAATCGGAGGAAGCTGTAATCTTGAAGTCAGGTGAGCTGAAAAGTCCCCCTCCCCAACCATTTATGCCTTGTAAAATATGGCAGAAGTTTTTTTGGCTTCACGTCCCAAAATGGATGCCCACCTTTCAAGCAGAGAAAGAGGCGCCTAGAGTGTGAGGGGTCGCTCAATTCTTCATGGAGGGCCAGACGAAACAACCACAGACTACTAGCCACACTGAGTGTGTGTGTGTGTGTGTGTGTGTGTGTGAGAGAGAGAGAGAGAGAGAGAGAGAGAGAGAGAGCATCTTTATTTAGCCTTGCAGCCCCCTGCCAATCCATGTGGGCAACCCCAGGTACTTGTGGGTCTGGTTCAGTGCAAACAGCCTGAGGGCGGCTTCCCTTGACCCTCCTCAATGGTCTGCATTTCCACCCGCTGGTTTCCCTCCGATTTGCCAAAGATCCAGCCTTCACTCAGTTGCAATTTAGCTCTGCTTCCTTCCAAATCTCTCTCTCTCTCTCTCTCTCTCTATCTCTATCTCTCTCTCTGTTTGAGTGCATGATGAGTTCTGGAGCGGAGTGATTCTGAACTAATGAACCTTTGGTCTTTCACTTTAGGAAGATGAAGCAGCTTGTGATTATTCTGCTGTGCGCATTTGTGTTTCCAGAAGGCCAACGGTGCGGTAAGCGTGTGGGTCCCTTGGTGAAATAATAGCCAGTAATAGAGGAATGAGCTTCAAAAAATCAGGCCAAGTTCAAATTGTTTCTATTAGTGTGGCAGCCCCCTACACTTCGGAACTTCCTGCCTATTGACATCAGGCATGCAGCTTCACTATACAGTGGTACCTCGGGTTAAGTACTTAATTCGTTCCGGAGGTCCATTCTTAACCTGAAACTGTTCTTAACCTGAAGCACCACTTTAGCTAAAGGGGCCTCCTGCTGCTGCCGCGCTGCCGAAGCCCAATTTCTGTTCTTATCCTGAAGCAAAGTTCCTAACCTGAAGCACTATTTCTGGGTTAGCAGAGTCTGTAACCTGAAGCGTATGTAACCTGAAGCGTATGTAACCCGAGGTACCACTGCATTCCTTTTGGTACCTGCTAAAAACATTTTTGTTTAGAGAAGGCTACCCAGATGTTTAGAAAGTTGATGGGAGTTTTAATCTGTTTTTGGCCTATTGTTATTTTAACTTTTTGAAAGTCTTGAACTGTTAATTTTTCTTATTGATAATTTTACTGGGGGGGGGGGGTTTGTAAACGACCCAGGGGTTGTTTTTTTTTACCACCAAGCAATGTATAAATGCAGTGCTTTTTTCTAAAAAAATATGTTTAGGAGTACTCTTATTTTGACTCAATAAAATCACCATTTTATAATTCAAATCGGGAAAGATAAATACAGTGAATGGACAAAAGTACAAAGATTCACAAAATGTTTAGGGGTATGCGTACCACCAGAAAAAAGCACTGTATAAATATGTATACATTTGATGAAATTAATAATTAAAATGCAATAAAATAAATGGAAATTGAATCCTGACAACCAGAGAGGCAGTGCTCAAGTCCCATGAAAGTGTCATGAGTTCGGCCTACACTCGTGTAGGACCCTGGCAGAGACACATGCCCAACTGGCATGTTCCCTCCCTTCTGGTTGATCATTCGGGAGCTTCATAAGCTTTCTTCAGCCCGAACCAAAGGACCTTTGGGTAGATTATAATATATAATATATAATGGTCTTAAAATAAATATGGCTGCTTTAACCAGGAGGCTTGTGTGGCAGTTGGAGGAGACCTTTGGAAAGAACCAAAATTCACAGGTTCTGGCTGCGTATGCAAGACCTTTCATCCTATGCTCAGTGGAGACCTGAGTACTTGCTTTTTCAACATAATCCACACAGCATCTAGACCTTATTTTTTGCTTATTTTTTTGCTGCCGAAATGCACTTATTGAGAAAATGGTTTTATTCTGAAAATGGAAAGCTTGTTGCATACTGATTTGGCATTACCCTGCCGTGTGTTCTTTTGAATAGTTTCAAAATGTTTTGCTTTTAATTTCTGTGTTTGTGTTGTTGTTGTTTTAAAAAAACCACTTTGGTGTTTGCCACCCTTTGGGAGCAAAAGCAGGATAGGCATTTAGTAATTAAATAAAATCATGTGTTCTGATGACCTGGCTCCAACTGGCAGCTGGTAAATCACATTTTTTGCCCCAGTTTAAGTTTCTGAACAATCTTCAAAGGCAGCCCCATGCTAAATGCATTACAGCAGTCTAGCCCGGAATATCCTAGTGCAGAGAACTGTGTCAGGATCCTTCTTCTCCAGAAAGGAGAACTGTGTAGAATCTGCATAAAAGTGTAGATGTAACCATACTCTCCCTCTCTCTTTCTCCCCCCACCCTTTCTGCTTTGTTTAAAAAGCAAGTGTTCTGGTTCCACTTCGTGTGACCCTTCTTATTTTATTGCCTCTGCACCCCAACTTCTTCTCCAATGAGTTTTAAGGAGGCAAGCATGGTTCTCCCCTCCCTCATTTAATCCCCACACCACCTTGCGAGGCAGAGAGGCAGTCACGCCCAGCAAGCATTATGATGGCCAAGTGGAGATTTGAACCCTGGTCTCTCCCAGGTCCTAGCAGTCCAAAGCTCTAACCGCTAAACCACCACTGGCCTCCCTCGCTTGCGGGTTTCCGACCCACTAGTTGAAGACCAGGGCCCTGACGAATCTATTCTGTGCAGAGAGCAATGGCTGTGTCACTTCCTTGAAGCGAGACATCCTCAAGCTGATGGTCAAGTGGGAAGATGCGACCTGTCTCCAGAACCATCAAGGTCTGCCCCCGAATCTCCTTCAGTCTCTGCCCCGAAGCTGCATGGAAATCAAAACAGCACTGGAAGGAGCCACAGGTGGGTGAGTCAGGAAAGGGGCATGTTCGGTCCAGAACTTTCAGTTGCCCATGTGACCATTATGGCGGGGCCTTGAGCTGGCTGTTGTGGACAGGAATCAAAGTGATTCCAAACTATGCGGGGATAGTTCTTGTCAGTGAAATTCTACTCAGTATTGATCCAGAGTAGATTCCAATGCATAGTAGCAGAGTAAAAACACGTTGCAGGATTTCCCAAAAATAGACCAGAGGCAATTAATATTTTATCCATCAGAGTTTTGCTGAAGACAAAAGAAATCCAGTTGCAGCAGACTTAACTTAAACTTACAATAAGTCTAAACATTAACACTAAGCATACTATGTGCAGAACACCACACCAGAAGGAAGAGAGGTACAAAGAGAAATCCAGGCTCCTTCTGCCCTTACTATTATAGTCAGCACGACCTTGACAGAAGATATAAGAGAACTAGTTTAAACCAGCTGTACTCAGCTTCTCTGAAGGAATCACCCAAACATGACCCTTCTACAGTGGTACCTTGAGTTACATATGCTTCAGGTTACAGACTCCGCTAACCCAGAAATATTACCTCGGATTAAGAACTTTGCTTCAGGATGAGAACAAAAATCATGGCACGGCGGCAACAGGAGGCCCCATCAGCTAAAGTACTTAACCTGAGGTACCACTGTACTTGTTTCTTTCACACAAAGAAGCTTCCAGAACCCTCTTGAATATATTAGAATAGGAAAGATCTCTACACATCAGATCAATACTTAATGCACTAAGAAATGCAAACTAAGAGGTTTGTGCCCCACATATGGTGAAACTGAGACCAGCAAATACAGGCACCCCTCCTCTTTAGCGGCTGAAATTGCGCAAGTCAAATGTGTGCAAAATGGGGGGTTATTGTGTAAGAAATATCCATCTCTAACCACTGCTGCCTATTATATTGTATATCTTATTTGTGACTGAGAGGGCTATTGATGGCTATCAGCCATGATGGCTGTGTTCCTGTCTCCACAGTTGCCGAGACTACAGGAGAGGAGAGGGCATAGCTGTCAATGTTTCCCGTTTTTTAAGGGGAATTCCCTTATTCCGAATAGGATTCCTTGCAAGAAAAGGGAAAAATTGACAGCTATGGGACAGGGCTCTTGCGCTTGGATCCTGCTTGCTGGCTTCCTACAGGCATCTGTTTGGCCGCTGTTGAGAACAGGGTGCTGGACTGGATGGGCCTGATCAGGCAGGGCTCTCCTGATATCCTGGTTTCCTCTTGCAGATGGGTTGTATGACTTGGCCACAGAAGATGGCGAGGTTTACCAAACCTTCTGCGACATGACCACGAATGGAGGCGGTTGGACACTGGTGGCCAGTATCCACGAGAACAACATTCATGGGAAATGCACCCAGGGAGACCGCTGGTCTAGCCAGCAGGGCAATGACGCCAAATGGCCTAATGGAGAAGGCAACTGGTCCAACAACGCCACCTTCGGGTCAGCAAAGGGCTGCACAAGCGATGACTACAAGGTCAGCTTTGCTTTCCGTACTGCACATGGTGGGTTTTCTTGATTAGGAAGCATAGGCAACATAGGTTGTGTTTGAATATAAATCCTAAACCAGGGTTTAGTACCTAACGAGTGTAAGTCTTGGGCTTTTGCACTCTTCCTTGATTTCGCCTTTTCCACAATGCGGCTGGAACCATTTGCTTTCATTTTTCAGCTAACCAGTTTGTCCTTTCGCCCACCCCCCAAGGTGGGTCAAACTGCGGTTAGTTTAAACTGGGAACGGAGTAGAAATATGGGTCTGCATTCTGAAGTGAACTGACCTCATCAGCTGGGCCTGGACTTACATGTGGATTAGAAGACAGCTAACAAAAATGCGGGACGCAGGTGGCGCTGTGGGTTAAAGCCTCAGCGCCTAGGGCTTGCCGATCGAAAGGTTGGTGGTTCGAATCCCTGCGGCGGGGTGCGCTCCCGCTGCTCGGTCCCAGCGCCTGCCAACCTAGCAGTTCGAAAGCACCTCCGGGTGCAAGTAGATAAATAGGGACCGCTTACCAGCGGGAAGGTAAACGGCGTTTCCGTGTGCGGCTCTGGCTCTGGCTCTGGCTCTGGCCAGAGCAGCGATGTCATGCTGGCCACGTGACCCGGAAGTGTCTCCGGACAGCGCTGGCCCCTGGCCTCTTAAGTGAGATGGGCGCACAACCCCAGAGTCTGTCAAGACTGGCCCGTACGGGCAGGGGTACCTTTACCTTTACCTTTACCTTTAACAAAAATGCAGACACTATGTATTTTGCGTGGCCAGGTGGAGGACCCCCCCCCCGAGAGGAATAATGACTCATGACAATGTGTTATGGGATTAAAATTGGCCACAACTTTATTAAACTTTCAGATGTAGGGAGACCTTGGCTTAGGCATTGGGCGTTTATCCCTCCCCGTCCGGGGATCTGGGGAACATCAGGGTTATCCAAACTGTGTGGGGATTGGGCTGGCTCTGGAGAACGTTTGTTCAAGCAGAGAGGCCGCCTCCCAATTTGCCGCAATGCAAGGGAGAGCACTGACAATGAAATGGTGTATGGCCAGTGACTCCCTTCCACACAACCCCTTTAACAGGGAACCCTGGGATGGCTGCCGTGGGGGTTGGGGCCATTGGGTCACTGCTTCACGCCCCCTGCCCATTTAGGGAAGAGAGACTAAAGGATTCCGCCCAAGGCCTGAAACTGCCAAAGTTGTGACGTTTTTGCTACGGGGAAGGCAAAACCTGCCAATGCAGGGAAATTCCTTCCCGGTCCTTCAACAGCAACCATCAATGACCGCAGCAGCGCCCGCATACCTGTAAAGAAGAGGTTAACCTGCAAACAGAAGGTGCAAACTGAGGGAGGGCAGGGTGGGAGAAGCTCTGGAGCCGACTGAGGACTCCCAGGTAAGTTCCACCCTCTATTGTGTGTGCAGGGTGGTCCTAACCCTACCTGGTCAACTCCCCTGGCAACACCTCCCCAGCTGGGATTGGCTAACTGTCCGAGGTTAGGTGGGAAGCTCCAGGTATCCAGCTTGGGGAGGCGAAGCCAGGCTGAAATGCCGGTGGTCATGTAGGATCAGGTGGCTGATCATACGGAACTCACCTGGCACCTTTTTTGGGACGATACCTAGGGGTGGTATTATGAGGTTAGGAAAAGGAGGCTCTGGGAATGGACCCATCACCTGCAGGTGCTCTTTGGCAATTTTCTTCTCAGCAACGTGTGGCATCTCCCATACAAACTTTTTTTTTTGGGGGGGGGGTTAGTGCATGATGGGTTGCCTACCACTGGGATACGAAGCCTTCCCTGAAGCCCTCCTCAATGTATTTTGCTGCCTCCCTGTTGGGGTACTTGTGAAGAAACAGTAGGATGGCTGAAAGAGAGATGGGTGAGGGGGCTAGGGAAAGAAGAGGGCCACCTGAGGGTATTGCTTCTATTTGGCTATGATCCAGAATTGCCTGAGGGTGCTCCGGCTTCTCTTTTTTCCTGGGGCATACCTGTACCTGAGCAGCGAGAGCCTCGAAAAGGCTTCTTCCCTCGAAAACATTTGGTGGTGGGGTGCGATCCGCTGCAGCGTTCACACTCATGAGCAAATCGACATTTCTCTCTATAACAGGCACCGTCATTATATTCCCAGCACAATTTTCTGGGGACCTCGGGTTGGGGTTTCGACTGCTTTGTGTTGTCAGGCCTTTTCTCAATATATGGGACAACCAATTCTGACCACAAATCATTATCCTGTACTTCCCACCTGGCTGTGTGGTACACGGTTGCCTTCTCTCTAAAGGCCTCGTCATACTCGAGTGCCGCTGCCTCCCCAGCTATAGCCTTGGCTTTTAGGATAATAAGCTGGTATTTGGCAAGGTGCCAACCTCTGTCTGGGTAGGCTGCACTTACTATCCCCATGTAGGTGGAAAATGCAGTAAGCCAGTTGTGGAAGTTGCGCTCAACCAACACTTCCTTGTCTTTTTTCTGCTGCTTAGCAGGTTTGGCCTTTAGGCTAATTGATGAGGCAGGGGATAACAAGGAGAATAGGTCCACAAACTTACCATTAAGGATGCGTTCCCTTATCTTTTTACACAGGCGAATGCCTGGCGGCTGGTCGACCCACTTAAAGTTTGATTTCCTTATGCGGCCTCTGGAGTCAATGCCCTCCTCTCCACATGGCACAGTAGCGCCATTGGTGCGCCTATGCTTCCTATTGCGGCGACGCCATACCCAATGTGGCAGCCCTGGGGCATGCGGGCCCGTGACCCAATACCCCTTGATGTTTCCTTCCCGCTCACTGTCAGAGGAACTAGACCTACCTGTCGAGCTTGAAGACGTGGAAGACTCCCTTCTGTACTTGTGCCCCCTTTTCCTGCATCTGTGATGCTTCCTTCCATGATGACGCGAGCTGCGAGCCTCAGGGCTCTTGTGCCTATCGGAGGAGCTGGAGTGGGGGGATCTACCTCTGTGCCCTGAGGATGCGGTTGATGAGCAGGACCTGTGTTCTAGGGTACAGTGGTCTGGAGAACTGTCACTGCGCCCTCTATTGCGGCGGTGAGGTGACTCAGGGCTCCTTCCGCGTGATTCCAGCCTCTCCAGGCGTCGCTTCAGCCGAGCAATGGTCTTGTCCCTCCTGTCCCCATGCTCCGAGCGCAAAGAACTATCACTATCGGATGAGCGGGCTGGGGAAGAACTCACCTGACGTTTGCACTTTGCAGCTGACCTCCTGTCTGCATGGCTTGTGGAGGCTAGCGGGCCTTTGGACCTTGATAACCCTCTCACTGCAGCTGCCCTCTTCCTGGGCGCGGCTCGCCCAGGTGTGGGATGCTCGTCCCCAGATTGGCGCACCCTCCTCCGGCCCACTACCTATACCTGTGCTGACTTACTGGCCGCACCCCTTATAGTGCCCCTTCTTATGCAGGGAGGAGAAACTAATTGACGCTTAGGTGGCATGGTGGAAAGCTAACAGGGTAGTATGTAAAGGTAGAAATCTATAGACTGAATGAGGACTGAAGATGTTAGTGATTCAGAACTAATATACTGAAATGCTGACGCTTGATATTGCGGGAAAGCTAAGGGTGAAAGGGTGAGACAAGAGCTGAGCCACAGCAGGTATCGCTAGAGTAAGCTGTAAGATAAACCAGGAAAAACAGTTAAGGTTCGCTGCATAATATTGCCCAAAGTCAACGGGTTATATCCTGTAGCTGGTGGATAACCAGGCACCAGGCCCAACACTGGCTGCAAATCTCAGCAGTGATAACGATAATAGTAATAGTAATAATTAAGGGCATGCATCATTCATTCATTTATTTACTATATTTTAATATTTATTTTTATTAGCACCCTAAAAATGGCTGCTGCCACTCTCAAGATGGCCACCGCCATGTGACCGCCCCTAACATGGCCGCTGCCATGTGTACCGCGGAAACCTGCCGTGGGGGCCGCCGAGTAAGCGCGGGGAACGAGCAAGGGCTGCGCTAATGCGGGAATCGGCAGAAAGCCCCCCCGGGAGAAAGGAGAAGGCTGCAGGAAGCGGCGCAGCCCCTGTCCCCCACGAGCACGGGAAGCGGCGCAAGATCGCCCCCCTGCAATGGCCGCGAGCTGGAAGGGGAAGGCCACAGGAAGCAGCCCCTCAAAGATGGCCTAAAGGCGAGCACGGGGGGAAGAGAGTTGAGCGGAGCGCCAGTGAAAGCGGGAATGGCCTCTGAGCCCGCCACCCCTCCAGGGGCGCAAGCACGCCGCCGCAGCTACCCTGCCCCCCGGGGCTGCAAAACTGCCCTGTTAGAAAGGGGGAAACCAGAAGAGTCTCTCTCCGCAGCCGCCACCCTCCCCATGCCGAAAAAACGGGCACAGGAAAAGGAGGAGGGCCCGAGATCATGCAACCTGCCTGTGGGAAAATAGCGCCCACTGTAACTTCAGCAAAGAAGCCAAGGCTCCAACACGCTGCTGGAGAAGTGAGGCCTTGAGTGGAGAATAAGGATGGGGTGGTGGAAGGTATAGGGTCCCTGGTCTTACCTCCGGCAAGGATGCGGTCCAGCGATGTCCGCTATCCAGAAGCTCTGCAGCCGACTGAGGAAGCCCAGGTAAGTTCCACCCTCTATTGTGTGTGCAGGGTGGTCCTAACCCTACCTGGTCAACTCCCCTGGCAACACCTCCCCAGCTGGGATTGGCTAACTGTCCGAGGTTAGGTGGGAACCTCCAGGTATCCAGCTTGGGGAGGCGAAGCCAGGCTGAACTGCCGGGTCGTGTAGGATGGGGGGGGGGGCTGCGTGCAACCCGCAAAAGGCGCTCCCCATTTGAGGTGGGGAACGGTCATTATGGGGAAAGTAATACAAAAATGAAAGCAAAAGTTGTCAAGGATGCTGCAAAGCAAGTCCCATGAAGAGTGGGACTGAGGACCAGATAAAGCTATCTGGAGGGCCACATTTGGCTCCTGGGCCCAAAGGTTCTTACCCCCAGCATACAAGATTTTACTCTCATACTTTTTTGCTTTTCAGAACCCTGGCTACTATGATCTTGAAGCTCGGGATTTGGCAATCTGGCATGTCCCAAACAACACCCCCATGAAGGAATGGATGGATGCTGCCATCTTGAGGTACCACACTGAAAATGGATTCTTAGCTGAAGAAGGAGGCAACCTTCTCAGGCTCTACCAGGTACGTAAGCATGGTTGCCTAGTGACTCAGTATTTGGGCATTGATAGCTGTGACTAGTTTGGAGTACCTGGTGCCCTCTCAATGTTTTGGGCTCCCAACGCCTATCAGCTCAGCCCCCAAGCAGCATGGTCATTTTGGATGACTCCCTGCAATTGAATTGACATTTTGTTTTTAATTGGGATATCTAATCACATGTTATATCTGTTTTGGACCAAGTTAAAGGCCAGCATAAGACAAGTGTGATCCTTTTGTTTTTATCTTCTCACATTTGTTATTATTAATTTATTGCATTTATATCCCACCTTTTTCTCCAAGGTGTTCATGGTTCTTCCCCATCTAATTTATTCCCCCAAACAACCCTGTGAGGTAGGTAAGGCTGAGAGGCAGCAACTGGTCCAGCATCACTTTTTTAGAGGCCAGCATATATATTCTCAGACAGGCCTTTCTCAGCTCTTTTGGCATTTCTTCTCCTTCCAGAAATACCCAGTGACATTTGGGATTGGCACCTGCCCAGATAACAACGGCCCAGCAGTTCCTGTCATCTATGATACTGGCAATGTGCAGCAGACATCTTTCTTCTACTCCCCAAATGCTCGACGTAAGTTTTAGTTCCGTGAAGCTAGTGCTCAGTGTCAGCGCAAAAAAACTCTCATGGAGTTAGACCAAGACCTGAAACTTGATTCTGAAGTAGGGTTGCAAGGTCAGGAGCATCCCAGACCCTGAGATTTCAGGGCCCAATCCCGAGAATTAGGAATAGGCTCTGGTGATGTCATGGGGTGAACTTTAGAGATTCTTTCTCTGTGCTCCCTCCCAACACTGAGTCCTGGAGATGGAGGTTAATTGGGAGAGAGGAGGAGGGAGCAGAGGAGGGCAGATTCCCACTCCACTGAGAGTCTATGCAATAATTTGCATCTGGCTCCTGCCAGGCTGAAGCTTGCAAGCTGCATTCTTTATTATTATTACAGTGATACCTTGGGTTACATACGCTTCAGGTTACATACGCTTCAGGTTACAGACTCCGCTAACCCAGAAATAGTACCTTAGGTTAAGAACTTTGCTTCAGGATGAGAACAGAAATCGTGCGGCGGCAGCGGGAGGCCGCATTAGCTAAAGTGGTGCTTCAGGTTAAGAACAGTTTCAGGTTAAGAACGGACCTCTGGAACGAATTAAGTACTTAACCTGAGGTACCACTGGATGATGATGATGATGATGATGATGATGATGATGATGATGATTATTTATTGGCATTCATGCCCACCTGGAGCTTCAATACCCCCTGCCCCACCTGGAGGCAGCCAGACAAACCTGGAGACTTCAGGCCAGCCCAGGAGGTCTGGCAACCCTGTTCTGAATAAAAGAAAGAATGAGTGAACCCATCCATCCTCATTCTGAACTTGAATTTTAGCTGTTCAGCATATAAAATGATGGGACTCTCCCAATTATTTTCACCACTTTCGGGAGATGTTTCTTGATTCATTAGCCAAAATAAGGCAACTGCCTCAGTGGCAGGTGTGGTGGTATCCCCCTGAGCTTCCCTCCTGAGTGCCCTGTTGCTTCCCCTATGTTGGGGACAGACCATTGTGTCTTCTTCACCCTCCACAACTGCCTGAAAGTTAGCTGCCCTCAGGTCCACTGTTGCGAGTGCTAAAGTAAGACGCGGCTCCCACTCCAGAAGGTATCTGTATAGGCTGATACTCTTTTTTAAAAACTGGAGATGCCAAGCACTGAACCTGGGGCCTTTTGCACCCCAAGCAGCTGCTCTGCACCTTGGTATGCAGCCTCAGCTGAGCCGTGAGTACTGTGTTCAAATTAACAGCTAGCAGCTGCCAAGCTCTTGGGATAGAGGACAGTCTATATGCTGCATACTCCATAATATCCCTCTCCCCCCCCGACTCTGATTTTGTTTTTCCAGCAAAGATTGAACCTGGCTTCATTCAGTTCCGGGTGTTTAATAACGAGAAAGCTGCCATGGCTCTGTGTGCTGGGGTTAAAGTCACAGGATGTGATACAGAACACGTGAGTGGCTTCTTCAATTGCCAGCATTGCATATCCTGGTCGCAACGCTCAGGCCGGCCCAACCATTAGCCCTGCTGAGGCAGCCACCTCAAGCAGCAGGCTGGGGTGGCTGGGCGGAGGGCAGCAATTCCAATAAGCCAGGCAGCAAAATGTATTAGGCCGGGCCGGCCCCTCGATTTTTTTAGATTGTGCAATCAAAATTCTGGCTTATGCTTCTTTCTTTTCTTCCAGACCTGCGTTGGTGGCGGAGGGTATTTTCCTGAAGGAGCTTCGAGGCAGTGTGGCGACTATACTGCCTTTGATTGGAATGGCTATGGCGCACACAGTGGCTTTAGTGTCTCCAAAGAGTTACTGGAATCTGCCATGCTCCTTTTCTATCACTAAGGCGAGGAAGGAGATCAAAGTAAACATGACAGTCTGTATGCAATTTGGCATGATTATTTTTTTTTCAAGTAACAAGGCATGTAATAGAGAAGTCCCACTACCCCCTGGTTCACATAGTTTGGCTTTCACAACCCTTTATTTTTTGATGGGCACTATCTGAACCCTGTAATAAATAAAAAAGAATGGAATTATATTTTTTGATGTGACAATAATATTAAAAAATGAGTGAATCTTAACTTGCCTGTTTTCTCCCCTAATTAGTTGTATGATGCATATCAGGTGATCCAAATGATCACCTGTTTTTTCTGTTTTATTTTCTGTATGTTCAAAATTTAATTAAAAGAACTATTTTTATAAGAAAAAAAAGGTGAGGAAGGCTGTTAGGTGAGGAAGGCTCTAGAAGCTCATAATGTGTTTGAAAGAATATTGATTTTGACCTCATTCACAGAGGTCAAAGTTATTCCCAGTGGGATAATCTGTTACTCCTCCTAAAATTTGGGATGAATGTTTTAACCGCTCTCAAGCAGTTTCAGCATTTGGTTTGATTGGAAGTTAGTTGGATAAGATAAAGAGTCATTTATAAGTCTTATTATTTCATTATATGTACTATCCATGACTGCTAACCACAATGGCTATGTTCTGCCTCCGCTGTCGGAGGCAGTAATGTTTCTGAATACTATACCAGTTCCTGGGAATCACAAGTGGGGAGAGTTGATGTTGCACTCAGCCATGAAGCTCACTGGGTGCAGCACCTGAGTGGGGATTTGAACCCTGGTCTCTCAGCTCATGGCTCAACATTACGCCACACTGGCTCTCATGGCAGATATGGCTCTGAGATCATGTTTACCCTCAGAATCACAGATCCAAGAGTGCCCAGCCATGTTTCCTCTGTTCGCAGCTCCATGGCAGTTACAAACACCAACTATTATATGAAGCATCGAATCAGCAAATTAGCATTTAGGTTGTGACAAAACATGACTAAGTACTTGAAAGACAAATAAGCCCTTCTCCTCCACGCTGAGTAGGAGGAAGATGTTCTGTAATGCAAAAAGAAAACAGATGGGAAATACGAAGGAGATGGGTAGGAATCAGTGCCTGTGCCCTATCAATGCATTAAGAGGGGGAGAGTTTGGCTGCTGTCCTCAGCCACTGTCCTTACATATAAGCAATTAAGCCACAGTGGTTGATTCCAGACATGAAAGACCTTGGATATTACACTCTGCCCTGTGAAAGCCTGTGCCCTTGTTTAACACTGGTTGTGATTTGATTATTCATTGGGGAGGGAAAGGCACTCAGCACATGCTCAAGAGCACTCTTTACATTTGTATTATTAACACCCTTTTTCATTCATGAATCTTGAACTAGTTCACAATGTACACAAAAAGGCATAACAGTTTAAAGCATTCGGACAGCCATGTAATTTCAATGGCTACAGCAGGCAGAACAACACCCACCCCGTTCATATCAACAGGAAATGCCTGGGTAAAGAGAAAGGTCCTTAAGGGAACTTCCAGTCATTCAATATTCTGTGGAAGGAATTAAAGTGCATACCAAAATTTTATATTTGTGCATATAAAGTAGATGAATGCACTCTGCCGCCCAGCACAACAAATCCTTAAAAAAAAAGAAAAGGGACTTTTTGCTGTTTGGAAGTGATGGCAATATGCATGGGGAAAGTATAGGGTGAACAAATGATTAATGGGAAGGTGTGTAAACACCCTGCAAGCAAACCAGTGACCTCTAGAGGGCAGGATCCATCAATAAAAGCAATATTTCTCAGGCTTTTGCCAATTTTTTGTGGGATATCCAGCCTCCCATAACCAACATGCTTTATTTAAAGTATGAAGCGGTTAAGACCATAGAATATGATGTCCTGCCAGGCTTAGCTAGCTCACTGCTCCTCACTTACCAAACTCTTTGTTTTCTCACACTTCCACCATGTGAACCCTACCAGTTATGGAGCGATCTTCCTTTTAACCAAAATACAAGCAGAATACCAACAATTTTGAGGTATTGCACAACAAACCATCTTCATGAAGATATTTTTTGTTGTTATTTTGCAATAAGTGATGGAAAAATGCATTGGGAAGTGTGGGATAAAGTTTGCTTTAATAATAATAATAATAATAATAATAATAATAATAATAATAATAATAATTTATTTATACCCCGCCCTCCCCAGCCAAGGCCGGGCTCAGAGCGGCTTACAAGCAATAATAAAAACAAGTTAAATGATTACAACTTAAAAACAAAATTAAAAAATACAATTAAATTAAAATATTGAAACATTAAAATATTAAAATGTAGCCTCATCGCAGGAGAAGGAAAAGAAAAAAGAAAGAGAGTGAGGGAATCAAATTGGCTCCAAGCCAAAGGCCAGGCGGAACAACTCTGTCTTACAGACCCTGTGGAAAGAAATCAGATCCTGCAGGGCCCTGGTCTCGTGAGGCAGAGCGTTCCACCAGGCCGGAGCCAGAGTTGAAAAGGCCCTGGCTCTGGTTGAAGCCAATCTAACTTCCTTAGGGCCCGGGACCACAAGAGTGTTGCTATTTATGGACCTTGAGGCTCTCCGGGAGGCATACCGGGAGAGGCGGTCCCATAGGTACGAGGGTCCTAGGCCGTGAAGGGCTTTAAAGGTCAAAAGCAGCACCTTAAATCTGATCCTGTACTCCACCGGGAGCCAGTGCAGCTTGAAAAGCACTGGGTGAATATGCTCCCATGGCAGAGACCCCGTGAAGAGTCTCGCTGCACCCGCTGGAGTTTCTGGGACACCTTCAAGGGCAGCCCCGCGTAGAGCGAATTACAGTAGTCAAGCCTGGAGATGACCGTCACATGGATCACTGTGGCCAGGTCGGGGCGGGAAAGGTAAGGGACCAACTGCTTGATGTGGCGAAGGTGGAAAAATGTCGCCTTGGCTGTTGCTGTAACTTGTGCCTCCATGGAAAGGGAGGCGTCAAGGATTACACCCAAACTCTTAACGGAAGGCAATGGCACTAATTGGGCCCCCGCAAGAGAAGGGAGTTGGTCCCTCATCCCCATGCCATCCTGACCCAGCCATAGGACCTCTGTCTTCGAAGGATTTAGTTTCAATCGGCTCCCACAAAACCATCCAGCCACAGCTTCCAAGCATCTGGTCAGTGTGTTCGGGGCCGAGTCGGTGTGGCCATCCATCAGCAGATAGAGCTGAATGTCATCAGCATATTGGTGACAGCCCAGCCCAAAGCTCCGGATAATCTGGGCAAGGGGGCGCATAAAGATGTTAAAAAGCATTGGGGAGAGGATTGCGCCCTGCGGCACTCCACACACCAAGGAGTGGCGCGACGACATTTCCCTCCCTAGTGCCACCCTCTGTCCCCGACCAGAGATAAAAGAGCACAGCCAGTTAAGGGCTATGCCCTGTATCCCCACATCTGCGAGGCGGTGGTCCAGAGGATCATGATCAACCATGTCAAAGGCTGCTGACAAATCTAAAAGGATCACCAGTCCTGACCCGCCTCGATCCAGCTGTCTACGGAGATCGTCTGTTAGGGCAACCAGAGTCGTCTCGGTCCCAAAACCAGGACGGAAACCGGACTGAAATGGATCTAAAGCCGATGTTTCCTCCAGAAACCTACCGAGCTGTTCAGCAACCTCTCTCTCAATTACCTTACCCAGATATGGAAGATTTGAAACTGGGCGGTAATTGGATAGGTCTAAGGGATCTAATGAAGTTTTCTTTAAGAGTGGACATACCACTGCTTCCTTCAGTTCCCCTGGGAATGTCCCCGTGTCAAGGGACAAATTGATAACTTCAACCAGGGGGGTCCGCGCAACATCTGGACACTCCCTAATCAGCCAAGACGGGCACGGATCAAGGAGGCAGGTGGTGGGCCTACTAACTTGGAGGAATCTATCCACATCAGCAGGGAGTATTCGATCGAAATGGTCCAACACTGGACCTGAAGTCAGTCAAGGGGCCTCCAGTTCAGTCACTGTATCTAAATTGGCAGGGAGGTCACGGCGGAGCAACAGGACTTTCTCCACAAAAAAGCTCGCGAATGCCTCACAGCAACATTGCTACAACCTCTTTGCAAACAAATGAGAATGAATGCTCAAAAGAACAAGTCTTCTGAGGCCTCTATCTCACAGAAGTCTATCTGGGGTATTGTAATTTTGGGACATAAAAACATATTAGGCTGCACATGATAAATTTACCACCTTTTGTTTGGGATACAGAGTTGAAAGTTTAAATCGTAGAATTATTTCCGGGGGGGAAAGAAGATGCACATCAAGTACATTCTTTACTCCTAAGATCTGGGATAAAAGAAAGAAAAATCACCAGACAAATCAACCAAATGGATATCTGAGGGTTTGCTTGTTTCCTTGTGAAAACAATTGAGTAGCAAGTGGTAGGCTACCCATGAGGGTATTTGCATTTTTCTGTGAATCTCAAGTTTCTTTCTTTTTTTTTTTTTAAAAAAAAGCCTAAGTTTCTAGTGTTTGTAATAGCAAATAAAGTCTTGAAATGCAGGCAGAAATGGATGGTAAGCAATACAAGTTAATGCCAAATTTATGGAATTTAGCTGCTGGAGCTTCTACTCAAGAAGACCTTGGGGTTCAACATTTACTTCTGTCATGAACTCATTACGTAGCCCTAGGCAAACTGCAATCTCCACTACAGCCCTTCCTCCCTTCTGCAACATGGAGATAATAAAGAGTGACCTAACTTAAAGGGTTGTTGTAAAGATTTCAAGATAATTACGTGCCTGTGTACATGTTCCCATTGACTCTGCATGCAGTGCACTCCCGCCACAGGTTTGGGAAGCAGTGTACACACCAGCTGCAATCCATATATATCTGTATCTATCATGCCCTTTCTTATGAAATACTGCATTTTGAGGAAGTTTCCTCATACCATATTTGATCCGAATCGAGAAAAAGAAACATTTAGATGCGTTTTGAATTTATTTTTCATATGCCCAGCCTGTGAAGCACTCATACTCTGAACACTGCACATAATGCTAAACGTAATTATGCTAAACGTAATTACTGGCTGCATCACTGAAGGTGTAATCCTGTACTTGAGACCTACCAGTAGGATTTGGTGGAGTCCTGCTATTTTAGCAGAGTGCAAGCATGCCTCCACTCCAGCTGCTCAGTCCACTGGGGAGGGGGCGCAACACTTGCCCTGCCCTGGGCAAACCATGCTACACCACTGCAGGAGAGTACATAACATTGGGCTAGAGGGGTCAGAAATGACACATGGTTCTTCTGAAAGATAGCTGGTTTGATTCTGATAGAAAGGAGCTTGATAGAATTACCCTCCTGCCTCTCCAATGCCTATGATAGTTCTGGATGCGATGCTGCATTTATTTATTTAACAAAAATTACATGCTGCTTGATCGCAATAAAAATATAACAGAATTACTGATAAAAACGGTAAAAGGCAGATATTTTAAAACATTCAAAATATAATTAAAATCAAGAATAGGCTAAAAAGTCATGTGTTTAATCTCAGATTTTGTGTGTCTGGATAGGTTTGCCTGAACAAAAATGTCTTTAGCAAGCATCACAAAGAGTACAATGGAAGCCTGATGTTAATGGGCAGGGAACTATAAAGTGTAGGTGCTTCCATACTAAAAGACTGATTTCTTACAAGTGCAGAACAAGTATTATGTGGCACCTCTAACAGTGCTAGCTCTGCAGGCTGAAGCAGTCATTTGGGCATGTACGGCGATCCTGGAAGTAAACTGGTCCCAAATTGTTCAGGTCTTTATATACTGATAGTAACACCTTGACTTTGGCCTTGAGAAGCAAATGAGCAACCAGTGCAGATCTCTGAGCAGAGGTGTTATATGTTGACAGAGTCTCACTCCTGTTAGCAATCATGCTGCAGCATTCTGGACTAACCGCAGGTGAAAGGGAAGCTCCACACAGAGTGTGTTGCAGTAATCTAATCCTGAAGTCACCATGGCATTCCTTATGTTTGCTATTAATTTGTACTGAATTGTTTCAAAGATTTTGAGCAATAGTATTTTGTTATCTTCCTCCAGCATGCTACTGGAAAAGAGGGATACAAATACATATCATGAACTCCCAAAACTGGCTCCAGGGGAATGGGAATGCTGGATGAGACCAGCAGAGGGCTCTCCACCCTAACAGTGCTACCATTTAACAGTGCTACTGTACCTAACAGAGAATATCCAAGATGCGATGTGGCCTTAGCAAATTTTCAGTTTGCATGTCCCCACCTCTTCCAGGCTAGAGACGCCAACTATGGCTGTCATGCCCAAAGCAACCCCAAACCGCTGGAGTAACGTATCTTACCATCTAAGTTCCCTGGCATTCTGTAATAAATTCCACAGTTATCCAGCCAGTGCCATAGGCAAAGATCCTGTTGTCTTCAGATAGGTGAGAGTGTGTGAAGAAAAGTTAGATAGTAAGAAGGAAGGGTGGAGTGGGAAATAAGTCTCTGAACATCTTTTATACTGTATTAGGAACTGGACCAAAACGTTCCATCTTGCATATAAATCTAATTACTTGTGTAGACAACTTTAAGGAAGATGTTGAATAGGCATTGCATATTATGAGTGTCCACAATCTAACACGGAGAAACCCCTGCTTTCAGTTCTTTATTCAGGTCAGTTTGGCACATTCCAGTATTTTCATCCAAACCATTGCAGGGGGTGAAAGCTACATTTCCCTGCCTGCTGCAATCTCAATAATTACCTGCCTTCTCCCCTGCAGCTGCTATTTGGATTCTGAAAAAGCATGCAGAGTACATGGAAAGATGTATATAATATTATGTCCAGTTTGACCTTTTTGTTTGCAAATCCATTAAAAATGAACTTTCCCTCATTGCACCCGGTCCTGAAACAGAAAAACCATATTCTCAGTCCTTTGAATTGCCTACCCCTCCTATCCACAATGAGTGGAAGATTTTTGAGAACAATTTGACTTCAAGCAGAGCAGATCCCTTTAGCAGGCTTTAGTAGGAGCAGTTTATTGTGTGAAGGAAACCTTATATGGCTATATATTTATATTTTGTGTAAACAAACCAGAAGGGTATTTGTTAACAGAGGAAAAGAACAAGGAAAAACAGTTGCCAGAAGAATGCACTTCAGCAGCTGGGATCTCTCTCTCTCTGGTATTCCAGATTGGGTGGAAGGGGGGAAATAACAGAAAGTACCAGAAGCTCTAGAAACGAGTGAATATTCACCTTCTGCATTGTGACAAGTATAAAATTTGCCTTTCCAGCCCTGTGCATCTGTCAAGTACGAACGGCAAATAACAGCTGTCTTCCTACAGCCACATGTAATTTTTTCATAACTGCATTTAATAATAACTGGATTACTGCAATGTACTCTGTGGGGTTGCCCTTGAGGTTGGTGTGGAACCTGCAGCTGGTGCAAAATGTGGCAGCTTGATGATTAATTGAGGCAGAATATCGCCAACATGTTACCCTGCAGTTGAAGGCTAAGTTCAAGGTGCTGGTTTTGGCGAATAAAGCCCTATGCAGCTTGGGACCAGGATACTTTAGAGATCATCTCATCCCTTAAATACCCAGTTGATCACTGCACTCCTCTGCAAATATTGTCTTATCAGGAGGTCTGGATTCCATACAATGTAGAAAGTGGGGCTTTAGTGTTGTGGCACCCACCCTGTGGAATTTACTCTCCCTGGATAATAGACAGGTGCTGTCTTCTGTTGTCTGCTTGGTACCTACTGAAAATTTCCCACTTTCAACAAGAAAGTTGAGAAATGTCCCCGTCTGCAGCGGTATTCAAATTGCTCTTACTTTTTTCTCACTTGTCGTTTGCTGTCTTGGACTCATTTGGAAGGAACGGTAGGCTATAAATCCAAGACATCAATAAATATAAATAAAAGACCAGTCAGTTGAAACCCAAGCCTGTATTATCAATTTCTTCCTATTTGTTATGGAATAAAAATGAAGTTCCTTTTCCAATCTGACCTGAAACCTGTTTTGGGTATGGTTGCTTACATTTCAGTCAATGATTCTGCTGCATAAGGAGGCACTGAGTTTGTTTCTAAGCAAGACAATGGAAACACAGAGGTGAGAACTGCAGAGCTGGCAATGCAATAGAAGCGCATAACCACAGAGTTGGAAAGTCCCCAAGAGATCATCCAGTCCAACTCCCTATAAATCCAACAATTCCTAACCACTTGGATGTTTGCTTTTAAATTATATCTCAAGGGAACCCTTACCGCAGTGACTTGCCTGCTAGTTGTTGTGGGACAGCTTTGCTCTGCAGAAGATGGAAGCATATATGATAAGTCAATTCAAATGGAACTGAGGGCTTCTAGGGCCTGGGGCAGGAGTCTTGTTTAGAATTAAGTTATAAACGCAAACACAAAAGCAACTGGCCCCTGGCAGGCCCCTACCACACAGCTAGCTGAGCCCTCCGAGGCCTGGAGCAAGTGTACCCAGCTGCCCCCACCCTGCACAAGCCTAGAGGCCTCACCATTGTGAACTGAGAGTGCAGCTGAATTTAGCACATGCTCAACAGTCCTGTGTGATGATGCCTTGCAACAGAAGTATGGTAGTGGGATGACCAAGCAGCGTATTTCAGGGAAGCTTGTCAGCCATGATCAATCTTCACATTCAGTAGCCCCTGATATGTTTCTAAGGAACCCAGGACTTTCCCACAATATAGTTTAAAGAAAACAGTGTCCTAGATCAGGCTTCAGCAACCCGATGCCATCCTGACATTTTGGACTACATGCTGGCTGAGGCTGATGGAAGTTATAGTCCAAAACATCTGGAGGGCCCCAGTTGGGTGATGGCAGATCTACAATAATTAACACAGAATTCGAAGATGTGATCTTGGGTGTGTGTGGCTCAAAACACGCAAACCTTATTGTTATTTCCTTCAGCGTACCTTCAGGAACACTGTGCTATGCTTATGGCCGAATTGAGGTCAGGGAGCCAAAGGTTAAAAGCAGTCTGGCAGAGAAGAGAGTACTTGAGAAGGATACTATTTCTGGAACGTGCCTTGGATCGCAAGCACCACTGGCCGTAAGCCTGTAGCAGAGCAAAAGCTTCTCTGACATTTGCAGAATGCATTTGACGCCCGAGAGAAAACTAACAAAGCAGCAATTGAGATGCAGACTGACCCAGCTGAGACCAGCTAAGGTTGACTCTTCTGCGTATGCACCAAAGATTTTAAGCACACTCTCCCCTCCACACACCCCCAAATCCTGGGAACTGTAGTTTATACCTCAGAGCTGCAATTCATAGCAATCTTAACAAACAACAGTTCCCATTTTTTTTGGGGGGGGTGCTTTAAATGTATGGTGTGCACGCAGTTGGAAAAATAAGACAAAGCATCATATTTCATTTCAAAGCATCATGTTTAGGGAAGCTTTTAATGTTTGATGTATCATAATATATTCTTTTGGAAACCGCCCAGAGTGGCTGGGGAGGCCCAGCCAGATGGGAGGGGTATAAATAATAAATTATTATTATTATTATATTATTCGTGGACAAGGTTGGAAGTATTTTCAATGTAAAGGATGTCATTGAGCAGCATTTCTCTTAGGAAAAGGGCTATTCCCAAAGTAAAGCAGTTGTAATTGAGTGTGAATGTAGTGAATTAAAGTACATGTGTGCCACACAAATTGGTATTTCTGTTTATTTGCAAACACTGAGTCTATACATAAATGTATGCTTCAAAGGAAATCAGAACTTCTAAGCATGACTAAATGCTACATTTTAGGAATTAAAGATTAATTGGATCTGCTACACTTTTGTGTAATAAAAATCAGTTTTACTAGCCTGTAACTTTTTTAAGAACTTCAGCTTTTTTTTGATGCCTGGGGCATTCGATTTGCCGTTTAAATCTGATTTTAACTGGTCGTGTTCCTTTTAACCTTTGTTAGCATTTGATTATATTCTTTCTATTTCTCTTTCATATTCCGAGAAATGTTTCTGGATTTCCAAGACCATCTTGAGAGGTCAGATCCAATTTGGGCTTCTCCTTTTTAGAACTGCCCCTTCAATTTTTCCTTTGCCAATTTAACCTCTTATTATTGCGGGGGGGGGGGGCTGGATTAGTGACATGCTTGAGCCACAAGCTTTGTAAACTAAAACTTTAAGGAAACACTTTTTGGCAGAATGTTCAATTGTCACCCTCATGCTCTTTCAAGAATTTAAAAAAAAATTGTTCACAAGCATCTTTTAAAGAAAAAGGTTTAAAAAACGAAACATGTAAATATTGAAAGGAAACATAAATATTTTCTCCTCAAGCTAATTAAAATTTTATGAAGCGATTAGTTCCTTCCTCCCTTTATCCAAAGTAATGGGGCATATTGAGGTCTGAGGGGTGCAGGTTTGGAGTTCCCCTTGCACAACTTGGCAGAGAAGGTAATAAATATATAGAGAGAGATGTGCAATATATCCCTGAATAACTTAAGCAAAATTCCCCTCACACACCCCGCTTATGCGAAATTTCTCACAGCTACTACAACTCCGCTAAATCCCGCCCTCCGCGCCTCGTTGGCTAGCGGCGCTTTTTTTCTCCACCATTCTCGCCTCTCGATTGGCTACCCTCCTGCCACTCCGCTCTCCCATTTCCCCACCCCACCCCACCCCTCCCAACCGCCTGTTTCTCATTTTTTCTTACAGCCGGCATCTCTTCTACACACACTGTCCACGCGCCGCGGGCCGGCCTCCGATTGGTTGCCGGGACTGTAAACACGGCGAACCGGCCAATCGGAGCGCTGTGCACGAGGACAGCACGAGGGTACACGAGCCGGCCGCATGGAGCTGCCTGAGATCAACAGCGTAAAGGAGGGGGAAGGTGGGTGTGGGCCGCATATAAAACGGCCGCATCCGGATGACGGTGCCAATAGCCGAGGCAGGCTTGGGACAGAGAGGAGGCAGGAGTTCCTTAGCACTCCATTTGGCTATTACCGTACTCCTTTTATTTCGAGAAGACAAAGGGGGGAAATTTGCGTTAAAAAAAATAATTGCCATTTCAATTTTGTCCCCTTAAAATATTTCTGAGCACAAAAGCTAAGCTTTTCGGAACTCAGCCCACTTTGACCCTTTTGCCTGAGAATACTAATAACCGTTGGGTCACCATGGTGATGTTCAAGAAGATCAAGACCTTCGAAGTGGCCTTCAGCGAGCCTGACAAAGTCTACAGCAGCGGGGACAAGGTGGCTGGCCGTGTCGTGGTGGAGGTGGCCGAAGTCACCCGGGTCACCCGGGTCAGAGTTCTGGCTTGCGGGGTGGCCAAGGTCCTGTGGATCAAAGGGCCCCAGCAGTGCAAGCAGGAGATGGAATACCTTCGCTATGAAGATGTCCTCACCCTGGACGACCATCCAACTGGTGAGCATCATGGTCGTGGGGGTGGAGTGGGGGGGCGTCTCTGTGTGTTTTGCGTCTCCGCTTTTGCAAAAGAATTGAAAGCCCTTCCTGGAATTTTGAGAAGCCCAACGAGTGGGTAGCTTTTGCAGTCTGGTCCTATGCATGGGGACTTCGCCGTAGCCTAAGGAGACTTAGGATGGCACCTTTGGCTTTACATAGGAACATCGGAGGCCGTCTTATACTGTATAGAGTCATACCAATGATTCCTCTAGCTCAGTTTGTCTGCATGGGCGGGCAGCGGTGGCTTTCCAAGTTCTCAGGCAGGGGTCTCTTCCAGCCTTTCTTTGAGATGCTGATGGGGCTTGAACTTGGGACACTTCTGTTTGCAAAGCTAATGAGTTGGTTGGAATGGTGTCCTCTTCAGTGGCGTATATATACTTGGCTCTAAATACTTGGTCCAGTTCTGCTTTTTCTTGTTTAAACTGAATTTTGGGGGCAGTTTTTTTTTTTTGTACAGTTTTTTTTTTTTTTGTACTGGGTACAGTATCTTCCTATGTTTTCTGGGTTCTCTGTCTAGGTTTGAAACCTAGCGCAGGCTCAGAATGGGGTGGGAATGGAACTCTACCCCATTTAAAGACTGGCTTTCAAAACTTGCATCCCAGTCCTATGTGTGTTTACTTGGAATTAAGTCCCCATGAGCTTGATGGGGCTTGATTACCAAGTAAGCCCTTCTAAGATTGCAGCCTTGCAGGTCTGAGATGCAAGCAAAAGATTAGCATCAAATAGGCGCCAGCAGAGAAGAGAGAGATAATTTTCAGGCTTGGGAATAACCTAAAGCAGAGAACTACTAGGAAGTTGAACAAAGGGTCCAGGGTGATGGGTCACCTCTGAATAAAGGGCCAGCGGCAACTTCAAATCATTGTAGTTCCCTTGCTAAGCAAACTTCCGAGAGTACGGTATGTCCCAGTAACAGTTGGCGCAGCAGGGAACTGGCCAGCTGGGACTTCTGGCAGTGGATGTATTAATAGGTAGTGATTGCCTAGCAGTACGGGGAGTCCCTCATCCTGGGAGAGGGGTATAGTCGTCACCTTGGCTGAAGATCAGAGCAAGTGAGGAGAGCTAGGAAGATGTGAAATTCTTTAGACTGTTGGCTTCTGTAACTTGGACGTTTTGGTTTGTAATTGGACAGACGCACAGATAGGAAAGGAGACTGAATTTTTTTAAACAGTTGAGACCTTAATTGCATGTGTGAGCAGCTAGTATTAAGGATGAGAAAAGCAGCAATTCTTGAAATGCTGACTTGTTGGTAAAATAGAACATGGGGGTTCCTTAGGCACCACTCAAGCTTAAATCTCTTACCTGCTTAATTTTTTGAAAGTGCACTGACATTGATAAAAACACCTTGCATTATTAGTCATCTTAAAATACTTAAAATCTTTTCTCTATAAGCCTAACATCTTTTCCTCTTTCTGTGGTGTCTTCCCAGATGCAGATGGTTCTGTGATTCTGAGACCAGGAAACACCTACGAGTACAAGTTTGGATTTGAGCTACCTCAGGGGTAGGTATTGGCCAGACATGGCCACTGATATGTTAGTATTAAAATACAGGATTTATCACCGCTTGCCTGCCTTTCCTGTGTCTAATGGGACATGTGTATTCTTTCAGGCCGCTTGGTACTACTTTCAAGGGCAAATATGGCTGCGTTGACTATTGGGTGAAGGCTTTCTTGGATCGTCCATCCTTCCCGACTCAAGATATAAAGAAGCGCTTTGAGGTCATGGATCAAATTGACGTCAACACTCCAGACCTGATGGTAATTACGACTTGAGGTTGTCCTTTGATAGCTTTGGTCATTTGTCAGTCATCAGCTTAGGTAGATTTAGTGCCACAGCTAATCTGAAACAGGCCATCTTTCAGCATTTTTTAGTGAACTTTGCTTCAGAATTTGGAATTCTCTCTCCCAATTGCTGTTCAGTTGGTTCAAAGTCTTCACAGAGACATGCATCTCTGTTCATCTTTAGCTTGAAATTAATAGTCTGTGTCCAATTGTCTCATTTACTATCTGTTGAAGCAAGATACTTGTGAATAATTAGTTATAATTCAAGGGGTGATTGAAGGTCTGACAAGGTACCAAAGGCTGAACTCCTGAGACTACAGATAGTACATATGAACAGGAGCAACACTTTGGAAATTAGTCAATGTTGTATGTATGTAGGTATGTATGTATGTATGTATGTATGTAACAATATCTTCTTGTGCATTTCTTTTCAGTCACCTGTAGCTGCCAAGAAGGAAAAGAAAGTGTCCTGTATGTTTATCCCTGATGGGCATGTGTCTGTTAGTGCCAGGATTGACCGCAAAGGATTCTGTGAAGGTGAGGCCTGGCTCCTTTCCTCTTCAGGAAACGGGAGTTGATGAGGAAGGGTGGAAAATTGGAATAAATGATGTAAATGGCTAGTAGTCAGACCTGTAACTGCTAGCTGTTCCTGGCAAGCCAAGCATAGTTCAAGGGTTGGAGATATAGGTGTGGTTTGGAGATTTAATAAGGAGCTTGGATGCAAGCAGGGAAAGTCATCATTGAAAAATGTGGCACCTAACTGATCTCAATGAAGATCTGCTCCAGTGGGCAAATTCTGTAGGTCTTCCACAACTAAACTTCTCCTTGTTGTTCTTACCAGGTGATGACATATGTATCAATGCCGACTTTGAGAACACCTGTTCCCGGATTGTGATGCCCAAGGCAGCCATTGTTGCCAAGCACACCTACCTGGCCAATGGGCAGACCAAGGTCTTCTCCCAGAAGCTCTCATGCGTCCGAGGCAACCACATTGTCTCTGGCATGTCTGAATCATGGCGTGGCAAGACCCTCCGGGTCAAGAAGATCAAACCGTCCATTCTAGGCTGCAACATCCTGCGTGTGGAGTACTTCTTGCAGGTGAGGGGCTTAGAAAGGCAGCCCTCCCCTACCCCCACCCCAAATCTTCCTTGTTCTTTGCTTCTGTTGAGGGCTTACAGAATCCCTACTGAATTCAAGCACTGAGGTCATATTCAGGGGTGAATTCTGGGAACTGCATAGCCCCAGAATCTATTTTGAATTCTAGGCTGTCACCTGAAATGTTTTAAAAAGGCATTTCCTACATCATTATCAAAACTGGCTAAGATACCTCTGGGCTTAAGACTTCCAAGGGAGATACATCCCAGTAGACTTAAGCCCTGACAACTTTAAGGACAGGACATTTGATCTGGATTAAAGAGCTTCACTGCAAGGTGGCTGACCTCTTAATTCCCAGCAAGCCAAGACAGAAAACACCATACTTCTGAAATATTCTGTCTGAGAGATCTTGCATTTAATGACAGCTGCTTTCAAGCCCTGAAACACATCCCTGTAGGCATGGAGTAGCCCTCCTTTCCCCACATCCCCCACAGACTATATTATCTCTCTCAAGAAGGCACCACATTACATCTCACCACATATTTTCCTGTTGTTGTTTTTTGCAGATCTATGTCAGTGTCCCAGGCTCCAAGAAGATCATCCTGGAGTTGCCACTCGTCATTGGCAGCAAGTCTTCTGGCATTGGCAGCCGCAGCTCTAGCATGGCCAGCCAGACCAGTTCCGAGATGAGCTGGGTGGACCTCAACATCCCAGATGCCCCAGAAGGTGAGCTGAGCTTCCTGGATGTCTTTTTGTTGTTGAAAATGTAGCCTTCTAGTTAGGACTTAAGGTGGGCCTCTACAAGGACACAATTGCAGGGGTTGGAGGTCTTTAGAAAGCGGGTGGTAAGAAGCAGCCTTGTCACTCAGTTTTGGGAAGAGCTAGGATTTCTAAATTCCATCAAGTATCTGTTGCTCCAAACACATTACACCAGAAGTATTTGATAGATTTAGGAAAGAGTGGACTGACGTGTATCTGTTTCTTTTCCAATATAGCACCTCCATGCTACCTGGACATTGTCCCTGAAGACCACCGCCTGGAGAGTCCCACCACCCCTCTCTTAGATGAGCTTGACAACTCCTTTGACAGCCCCATCTTCATGTATGCTCCAGAGTTCAAGTTCATGCCACCGCCTACCTACACAGAGGTGAGACATCTTGACTCTTGTCACACAATAAAATGTGACTGCAGCACAGACCAATAAACACGGCTTGCAAGTGGTAGGAATAAAATCAGGGCGAAGAGATGGGGGTGTGGGGTTCACTGAAGAGCAGCCATGCAAAGCAAGCTTTGCGAATATTATTGTGGCTTAAGTAGGTTCTATTCCAAACTTCAGCTTTTGCACTCTACCTGAAGGGGAATGGATCCAGTTGCAAAGCCTTAAAATTTATTTCATTTATATGGGATTATTCTGCCAAGTCCCCCAAGGTGGTCTTGCAATTAAAAATAGTAATGCAAATAAATAGTACAGAATATTTGAAAGCTGAGTTCTGGAGCTGATAGACCTTCATCTTACACACACCCTCTGTTCTTCCCTCTTTTCCAGGTGGATCCTTGCACTATCAACAACAATGTCCAGTGAGCACCAATCAAAGGACATTTATGCAGTTGTCTTTTATCCAGCTTTTTCTGGACTTTTAACAATTGCACTCACAGAGATTATGCACCAGGCAGAAATTCCCTGATGAAAAGGGAAGGAAGACCTCATGGTGTCAGCACATCTCGTGGAAGACTTGTCCGCAAGGAGCTGAATTGAATGGCTATCTTTATGCCTTTGTGTACTTGCCACAGGCCAAGAGAAGCTATGTGGGTCGGTGGTGGACCCAGGCCTCGGCTCTCCCCTATAGCCAGGTGCTGAAGTGAAACTTTCAAGATGGGACTGTAGGGTAGGGCAGGCATTTCTGAATGAGGGGAGGTGAAAGGCCAACAACAGACCAACAGTTTGGAAGAAATACTACTGAATGACAACCAAAAACCATTTGTATCTGTTCAAAATTGTTTTGAATGTGGTGATTTAGATACATGAGTTTGTATGTCTGAAGATTTTTCAATAGGACAAGCAAGCTTTTGGTAGTTTGTTTCTTGCAGTTTTTTGGAGTAAAGGTGCTTTTCTCAGGTTTTAAAACCTAACACCCTGATCTTTGGGACACTTGGAAAAAAGTGTGGGGAGAGTTGCTAGATGGACAGTGGTAGGTTGGTAGGTGTTGCTGCAGATGCTGGATGGGATTGGGGTTTTCTCTCAATAGCATTAAGTGAAGGAATGAGGTGAGAATAGAAAAGTATAGCAGGTGGTGTTAAGTGTTAGGTTGTAATAAACACTCCATCCAAAGGGGCAAAAAAAAGCCCCAGGGAGAAGAACTCCCAACTTCTTAAGAAGCAATAATTTTGTGTTCTTTTGTGTTTGCCTATCGAGCAAATCAAACACTGTTTAGAAGTCTAGCTTTCTAAAACAGTCTCAAGTGTTGTTGTAATGGACTTTTGTGGCACTTAATTTCTGTGGTTTTTGTTCTGTTTTTGTCTAATTCTGCGTTCTCCTTAGTATGTAAACAAGCAAACATTGTATAAGGGAGAAAAATCACTATATGCCTATTTTTTTCTTATCTTGAATCTTTAGTGTTGTGTGACTATAAACCAATGTTGATAATTTGGGGTATGGGGCAAGTTGTTGGCAGCCTTGAATGATGCAAGGGCAGGATCTGAGGCTCGGGGGGGGGCAGCACTTTCCCCCACCATCTTCTTGAGAGGTTTCTCATGCATTCCCTTGCTTCCTTGGTTATCAAAAGCCCAGCAATATCTAAAGACCAATCTCTATATATTTTGTTGAATGGTGCCAAACAGCTTTGTACTTTCCCACAAAGCTGACACAAGCAGAATAAAATCGGGCATGGCTTTAGGCTTGTGTGAAATCAAATAAGGAAGCATATCTATTTCTGGGCTGCTCTTCTTACCCCCCCGCTCCTATATTTTTCAGCAGATAACTTGGTTTATTCCCCACTGATGGAAAAATGCACTTTCTTTAAACAGTTTTTGAAAAAACAGCACTGCATATCTAAAGTGTTAATTGATCCCAGATTTTGTCACTCCAAATATCTTGTCACAAGATACTATATAAGTGACAGGTGGACATAAATTTGGGTGTACTGATTTGTTTTCCTATTGTGTATTTTGTTGCTCCGTTTTGCTTTATTTTGTACTGGTTTGAAAATTTAATTATATTTTGTACTACTGCAGTTCTGCAGAATCCCCCTTTTGGGGTCATGTTTCTAATAAATGTTCAAAAATTGAAATGCCAGTGTCTTTGTCTGCTTAGGCATTCCTGGAGGGAGGGTAGGTGGCGGGGTGGTAGTGGTCAGTTTCTCACCACATCCTCAAATTTTGCTCGTGACCATGCAATTGTAAGTGGGTTTGCATTAACTTAATTTGCACAATGGGACGCGGGTGGCGCTGTGGGTAAAACCTCAGTGTCTAGGACTTGCCGATCATATGGTCGGTGATTCGAATCCCCGCAGCGGGGTGAGCTCCTGTCGTTCGGTCCCAGCTCCTGCTCACCTAGCAGTTCGAAAGCACCCCCAAGTGCAAGTAGATAAATAGGTACCGCTTTATAGCGGGAAGGTAAACGGCATTTCCGTGCGCTGTGCTGGTGCTGGCTCGCCAGAGCAGCTTCGTCACGCTGGCCACGTGACCCGGAAGTGTCTTCGGACAGCGCTGGCTCCCGGCCTCTTAAGCGAGATGAGCACACAACCCCAGAGTCGGCCACGACTGGCCCGTACGGGCAGGGGTACCTTTACCTTTAATTTGCACAATACATATGGTGAACTGGATATAACAGGATCATAAGAAGGGAAATCTCTAAATTCATGTGAATGAAAACTACCAAAACCCATCTTCATAGAACTGAAAGGGACACGAAAGCATCATCTAGTCCAACCCCATCAGCAGGAATCGCAGCTGATGGCATATAAAGAAATGGTGTTTCTAATGCTAATGGGAGCCAGTGTCGCACAGATTCAAATTCCCACCTTGCCATGATGCTCAAGGGGTGGTGATGTTGGGATAATTGGTTTAACTTGCCTAAAGGTGCTTGTGGCAATAAAAGAGGTATTCATATGTTCTGCCCTCAGCTCCCTGGACATTAGTGGTAGACTAATGTAACAAAAGTACCAAACAATAATATAAAATACTGGACTCTCAGCCCTGTTAAATCCAAATTACGGGAAAGGCACTTCACTCACTGGAGCTTGTAATTCTCGTCTTCCAGCTGGATATTTTTGTGTGAGACCCACTGAACTTTCCTAATATCGAGCAGCTAATTTGGAGACTCTTGTTTGGGCAATGCCTACCTACCTATTAGCTGCATTAATTCTCAAATACTTGCAAAAATGTAGCCAGTTCCATTTGTGCCTCTTGCTTCTCGGGTGTGTAGGTTGCAAATTGGCACTATGTTTCCCTTTGGCCAATCAGTATAGCAGCTAGTAATGGGGTTGAGAGGAACTCTGAGAGAACTTGAACCCTAACGCTGCTAACTTAATCATTGCTGGGAGCACCTGAGGTCTTACTGATACCCTAGAGGAGGTGATTGGCATAGATGTGGTTAGGACACTGGCAGAGATGTGAAAGCCAATGGCCAATGCACTCTTGCTTTGTGGGGGATCCTTTGGGAAGCAGAACAGAAATCGCCACAACTTTGATAAAACCTGCTGTTGAGCTGAGCGATGGAAGTTGTCAAGACCACTGATCCACTTAACCCAGCTCTGCCTCTTCTGACTTTGCATTAGTGAGCTTTCTGCCTGGGTAAGGTAAAGGTAAAGGGACCCCTGACCATTAGATCCAGTTATAGCCGACTCTCGGGTTGTAGCGCTCATCTTGCTTTATTGGCCGAGGGAGCCGGTGTACAGCTTCCGGGTCATGTGGTCAGCATGACTAAGCCGCTTCTGGCGAACCAGAGCAGCGCACGGAAACGCCGTTTACTTCCCCGCCGGAGCGGTACCTATTTATCTACTTGCACTTTGACATGCTTTCGAACTGCTAGGTTGGCAGGAGCTGGGACCAAGCAACAGGAGCTCACCCTGTCGCAGGGATTCAAATCGCCGACCTTCTGATCGGCAAGTCCTAGCATCTGCCTGGGTACCTTTTTCAAAACTGCACATTCAGCTATGCCCCCCCCCAGCTCCCACACATACTCAGATCTTGGGTTGCCTCTCAGAGAGAGTTTCAGAGGGTTTTCAACGAGGGACAGGGCCTTTTCAGTGGTGGCCTCTCCACAGAATGCTCTCCCAAGCCAGGCCTGCCAGGTGCCAACATTAACACTCTTTTGGTGCCAGGTTTAGATGTACCTCTTCCCCCAGGCTTTTGAATGACTGTGACGATCTTTCTTATTGCTGTTTCTATGTTGTGCATTTTAGGGACGGGGTATTGTTTGAATTGCTAAACTTGGTGTCGGGTTTGTTTTAATTACATGTGTTGCCTAGAGACATTTTAATGAACATCCCGGAAAGGCTACCTGGCGCCAGCACTGAACATCCTTGTGACTCCAGGTAAAACCCTTTTATCTTCTCCCAGGACAGCATGTGACTAGTTCTCATGAATGTTCTGCTATTAACCAAAGAAAATGTTTCCTACTGCTAATGTTTTTTCTGGGTCTTTTTCTGGATCATTTAGCTCCTAATTTTTTGTGTGTGAGTTACTTAAAGATATATATATATATACATATATTGGCAGTAAGTAACAACAACAACAACCTTTTTAAATTTATTTTTATTTCCACAGTGGGAACAGGATGTTGAATTAGATGGGGCATTGGCCTGAATCAGCAGGCTCTTCTTATGTTCTTAAGGCTGGTCAGCACAATGTATGACAGTGGTTTCCCCCAAGATCTCAGGCAGGAGACTTTCCTAGCTTTGCTTGGAGATACCAGGAATACTAGGAAAGGAACCTGGGACCTTTTCAAAACAAAATAAAAGAAAAAAAATTCCTTCCAGTAGCACCTTAAAGACCAACTAAGTTAGTTCTAGGTATGAGCTTTCGTGTGCATGCACACTTCTTCAGTTACTTCTACCTGTAACTGGGACCTTTTGTGAGCTTAGCAACTGTTTTGCCACTGAGCTACAGCCCTTTCCCCCTGGAAACCCACCAATGTTGGCAGACATGCTCCTTTTTGTCTAATAACGTCTCTGTGTTCATTCCATTTTTATACTTTTACCTACGCCCCCATTTATACATACTTATTTATACCGTTAGCATGTTTACACAGGAATGCAGGAATGCATGCAGATCAAATAGATGAGAACTACAATAAATTAAAATCAACACATGCCTGTACCCCATCATTCTACTTACCGTTTCAGAATTGAAAAAAGGCTAATTTATCCACAAATACTTAACTTGAAATCTCTTATGGTATGTTAATTTGATATTTATCATAATTGACCATATTCCCCGCCCCCTAATCCATTAAAAAATGGATTGGTTTGAATGTGTACTATATGCACAGGCAGACATACACTATTTCCATGAACAGCAAACAATCACACAGATTTAGCCATTTTGGAACCTAGCAAGGACATTTTCAAGTTTAACAGAACTCATCTTCATGCAAGGAGTTTTTGAAGAGTTCTGTGAAAGCTGAAAACGCACGTCCTTCAATGCGAACCCTAACCAGCCCTGCGAAAGAAGCTGTTTCTTCAATTAATATATTTTATCTCTTCTCCTTTGGAAGCAATGTCAGCAACTGCCATTAACAGCTTCACTCAGAGGAGTCAATAAAGTTAAAAGGGTACATAAAAACAGAGAAGAAACTTATCTCTGCTTGGCTCAGCATGGCAACCGTGTTAAATGGGCAAGCCGCCAGCCATGGTGGTAAGGGAAACACAAACAAGCATAATCGCAAAGGTGCCCCAGATAAGGTAGATGAAATCTTGCAATCAGATCAGAGGGCAGTGGCCTGCAATTAAATTGCCCTAAGAGAGGTCTGGCAGTTGTTTGTTCTAATGGCTCGTGAGAGATGGCGCTGGGTAGGAGGAGACTGCAGCATGTATACGTGAGATAAAGATGACTGCACGTCATGTAGAGTCTTATCTGTCTCTCATTGCCCCGTCTGTGCACGGAGCAGCGGAGCAGCTGAGGTTTCATAAAGCCCTCTGCTTCCAAACAGTCCAGACTCTGAAAATTCCACGAAATGGGCTCCTTTGTCGCTCAGCACATTACAACAGGACAGAAGCGCTCCTTTGCAGACACTGCAGCCGACACACTAATGTGTCACAACACCACACAGTTTGGAAAGCTCTAAGTTAGACAATCAAAACACAAACACTGATCAGTAGGCAAGCAAAGATGGAGTGAGGAATCCCAGCCCACTTGCAAAAAATTTGATCCCAAGCAAAACCCGTCTCACGTTGCTAGGGGAGAAAGTGCCTCTGAGTTTGTGCAAAGGCTCCTTTCCCTCACTGCTTGAGGCATCTTTCATAGCTCAGGCTGCAGGATCTGCTGAGCTGCCCAGGGTCCTGACCTCACCTGCATTGCTCTAATCTGCATGGAAGAGGCACCAGTTATTGCTCCTGCTTCTCCCATGACCCCAAACCCCAGCAGGATGGGGTAACAACTGCTGTGCAGTTACAGAGCTGCTCTGTGAATCGCCGGCTCCACTTCTGCCTTCTCCCACTCCTCTGCCCCTGACATGAAAGGTCCTGGCCAGGTATCTGAAAAGACCACCCAGAGAACTCATTGATCTAACCTCCTTCCACCTCATCTTGATGCTTCATAAAAAGAATTGAGATTTAGGTGTGCAATAATCTTCTTTTTAGGGGGGAAATTTTATTGAAGTGAAGCAAACAAATAGACACAGCAAAAATAACAGAAACAACAACAAAAACAGGAAAGTATATGCGGAAGAGACAAATGATTTTTTTAGGAAAGCCAGGTTTCACCTTGCACTGTGGAGAGGGAGCCTGATCCACCTTGCCTGCTCCATCTTGCTTTCAACATATTTCCGTGATATTTCCTTTTTCAAATATGTAAAAATATTTGCTAATCCTCAACAATATTCTGCTGTGCTCATGTTCCATGTCTGCTCTGAGGATGCTGTGCAATGCTTTTCTTTCAATACCTTCTCTCTCTTTTTCTTATTTCCCTCCTGTAATTTTGTCCTGGTCTTTATAATTTTAAAACTTCAGTAAAAATTATATGAAAAGCAAACAAACCCAAAACTGCAACCAGCTTGCGAAAGCGCAGCTGGTGGGTGCTCTCGCCAGCATCTCAAAGAGCAGGAGAAGAGACTTTGGGCCAAGAGAAGATGGTAACCTTTGTACAACATGCTTTGGAGAGAGGACTCTGCCAACGGGCTTATCCGACACCACTGCTGAAATAAGCCAACACTGTTGATCCCCCTTCAGCCTAGCGGGACAGGTGGGAAAGGGCCAACAGGCCAACCAGGGTAAAGTTGAGAGGGAGTGAGGAGGTGGGAGGTAGGCTGGGGAGGGAGGGAGAATATAAGGTTGATCTAAGGGTCACCCTCAACTTGCCATGCAGACAGCTGCCAATCAGTGGTTGCCTCTGCAAAGATTGCTTGGGCAGAGCAATCTGAGTCCAGCAGGGCTGGATGAAGTTACAGACTTAGCAGCAAATCCTGATACGCTCCTCAGAAGTGTTTTTTTTAAAAAACCAAATAGGTTTGGGGGCTCAAGTCTGCTTAGTAGCCATTCTTGGGAGCACCCCGATTCCAGATTTTTGTGTTCATGGGTGAAGAGTCTGCAGACAAATGATGGTAATTGTTAAGAGATCAGAAGGATATACAGTGGTACCTTTGGTTACGTACTTAATTCGTTCTGGAGGTCCGTTCTTAACCTGAAACTGTTCTTAACCTGAAGCACCACTTTAGCTAATGGGGCCTCCCGCTGCCGCTGCACCGCCGCTGCACGATTTCTGTTCTCATCCTGAGGTAAAGTTCTTAACCTGAGGTACTATTTCTGGGTTAGCGGAGTCTGTAACCTGAAGCGTATTTAACCTGAGGTACCACTGTAATTCAGTTGTTCCCAAAGTGGGTGGTATTGCCCTCCTGGGGGGGATTACCCCGGGGGGGGGCGCTTTAAGAGGCAAGGGGGTGGCAGAGGGACACTGGAGACATTGATGACTCTCTGGCTTTGAAAAGCGAGTTCCTCTCAGCTATGTTGAATTAAAGTACATCGTTTTCATTGCATTTTGAATAAACGTGCAACTAATTGTTACTGTTTTGAATTTCATTGTGCTTTCATGTTCCTTATTGGGTTGTGCAAACTGCTGTTCTGAATGATGCTTTTCATAGGGCAAGGGGCACTGAGGATGAGTTCATGGAACCAAGGGGACGCTGGCCAGAAAAATTGGGAACCACTGATAATAATCTGTAATTGGAGAGCTGGAAAACGTGTGGAAAAGAGGATCAGGATGGTCGCGGTGGGGGTGGGGGGTGAGAGCACCTTTCCTAGGAGGAAAGCTAAAATCAGGGATAAAACAGATGTTCTTGGACTCCATCTCCCCCCTGACCTCTGGCCTTGCTGGTGAAGTCCATTTTGAAGGCCACAGGTTCCCCATCCCTATCACATGGAGACAACAGAAGAGCATGGGACGTGTTATGTAAAGGAGCCTACAGGTACTGGCATCTGTTAGAAGTGATACAACCTATGTCAAAACTCCCAGATTGCTTTGCCCACCAGACCATGCAAGGCAATTCCTCTGAACTCCATGACCAGCAACCAGAGCTAGCCATATTGTATATCAGTCTAAATAGCAGGGTTCTCTGCCAACACTAAGTAAGTCTTAAATAAGCAGCCCTGATAAAATTACATAAGATCCATGTCTGTGGCCAGTATCTCTAGAGCAGTGTGCCCCAACCTGTGCCGCCCTCCAGATGTTTTGGACCACAACTCTCATCAGCTCCAGTCAGCACTCACTGAGGATGATGGGAGTTGTAGCCCGAAACATCTGGAGGGAACCAGGTTGGGGAGTAGGGCTGCTCTAAAGTACTAGCTGCAGATATTAAGTAGTGTCCTTGCACATGTGATGAATGCACAGAATTCGCTTTGCTGAGGATTTCAGAATGTCTTTTTTCTTTAAGAACCCCAAATCTTAATTTTAAAATTGCTGGGATTGTTTCGTTTTGGGCAGTTGAAAGTTAGTTAAAGATGAATTGCACATACTTACTACGGAAATATACCGGTATTTTGTTAAGTTTCTCACAATGGGACCTGTTCTTTCCCCCCGTTTTCATTTACAAAACTCTGTACTCTGATAGTAGGCTTAAAAGCAGCCCCAGCCAGCACAGTGTTGGTGTTGTTGTAAGAAAATCATTTCTTACATTTATATCCAGGGCTTTTGTTCAGCCAGAACTCTCCGGAACTCAGTCACGGCACCTCTCAGGTGACCACCATTATAAGAGAACAAGGGAGGTGTTCATGGTGAGCACCTCTTTTTCTAGAAAAAAAAAAACATTGTTTATATCTCACTGTTTTCTCTGAAATGCTTGCAGAGAGGGAATGCGCATAACAGATTGTCATTGAATTGGCTACTCACTGTCTCGCACTGGAGCTACCTGCAAATCACAGCCTCTGGAAATCCTTATTTTTCTTTGCATTTATATGCCATAGAGCAAAGTTTAACAGCTGGCCTCCTTTTCCTGCAGCCAGTGATCAGCACCTGTGAAAATTTCAAGTTCAGGAAATCTCAAGGTCAGATACCCTGAGGCATTTATGGTCCAGGAGAACGGTTACGACTTTCATGTGACTCTCTCTTACCCTTGATGACCGAAATAAAAGTATTGCAAACAAAGGATGGTTGAGAAATTAACAGAATTTCCTAGTAAAAGATCGTTCTCAAAATGCATTCATTAATGGTAACCTCCTCCTCCTTCCTGCCCTCTCCAGTCTGCTTCTCACACCAAGGCAAAAGCATTATTGCAAGCGAGGGCTCCTTTGTGCATGTGCAGAGTGTCTTTCCTACAAGGAGAAGAACAGGGCACAACAGTCCTGCTCTGGGATACCGGGAATGTAAATCAACTGCTGCTCTGGCTTCAAAGCCCATATACTCCCAAACATATTTTCTGAGCCATGAGGCATGAGGACTAGAAACTTGGAGACCTTGTACTGCCTCATCATAATCCTGGATTTGTAGGGAATGTGGGAGAAGAAGGCAGGAGAGAAGGCAGACAATAGAGTGACACAGAGGGAAACGGTGATTTTAAACAACAGCAGATATTTTAATAAAGCTGGGGTGGAAGGACACAGAGGAAAACGTTAGTTTTAAACAGCAGCGGATCTCTGAGTAAAGAGGAAGGGAAGACACAGAAGTGGGGAGGAAGCATCGACATGGAGGGTAAAAGCAGGAGTGCCGCAGACGAGAACAGAGAAGTAGAATCAGCAATGGGGATGGGACGGAAAAAAGCCAGTTTAGGAGTTATATGGGGTGGGAAGGGGAAGCTTCAAGGGGGTTAATGCAGGGGTTGGCAAGTAGAGTGGAGAGGGTCAAAGCCCCTAGGATGTGTGTGTGTGTGTGTCTCTGTGAGTGTACTAGATTATCAGGAAGCTGTTTTCTATGCCCAACACCATAATATTCTAGCTCTCTTGCAGAATCACATCATCTGTATAGTTTCAGGAAAAGCCAACTGCCTTATAACTCAGCTGAGAATAGACCACGGGTCCAGTTGCCAGGTGAACTCAGTGGGGCCCCCTCTTTTTTTAAGAGCTTACATGGTCATTTCATAGGTAAAGGTAAAGGGACCCCTGACCATTAGGTCCAGTCGTGACCGACTCTGGGATTGCGGCGCTCATCTCACTTTACTGGCTGGCTTCTGGGTCATGTGGCCAGCATGACTAAGCCACTTCTGGCGAACCAGAGCAGCGCACGGAAACGCCATTTACCTTCCCGCCGGAGCAGTACCTATTTATCTACTTGCACTTTGATGTGCTTTCGAACTGCTAGGTTGGCAGGAGCAGGGACTGAGCAATGGGAGCTCACCCCGTCGCGGGGATTCGAACCGCCCACCTTCTGATCAGCAAGTCCTAGGCTCTGTGGTTTAACCCTAGGCTCTGTGGTTTAACCCACAGCGCCACCCGTGTCCCTTGGTGATTTCATACCTCCCTCCCAAAAAAGGTTCACAAGGCAAGCCAGGAGGAGTATGTTGGTTCTCCCCTCCCCAGCAAGACACAGAGTGGATATTTTTGAAGCTTGATCACTCAGCACACAGAAGCCTCTCACAATCCAGTGGCGGCTGTTTACACATACCAGCTGTCTGGGAAGGGGGATTTTAATTTATACACAGGCACGGATATGTATCCAGATATCTTTCCTGGAAGTTGTTTACCACCCTGGAGGCATCAGGGAGATCTGGGGAGGACACGAACCCACCGCCCTACAAGGAGATGGAGTTGAGAGCTCCCTGCCTAACTGGGGACTGAAAGTGAGGAAGAAATAGCCTTGGTGGTGAAGGGGCATGGCAAGATCCTGGCTTGTTGCTGTAGCAATGGAAGGGCAGTGAAGGGCTTGGCTTGACTTTGGGCTTGTCAAGGCAGATTCCACCTCAGCAGTCATAGCAAAGAGTATGTATCCGAGCCCAAAGGAGGCAAAACTAAGAGTGGAGAGTGTAAAATTATTATTTATTATGGAAATTTTATTTATAAAATTATTTGTTTCTTATTTGCTTTTTGCATTTATATCCCTCCATTTTTTGCGTATCCCCTCTTCCTCAATGACTCCCCACAATGACCCTGTGAGGTAGGCTAGGCTGTGTGAGTCAGTAATTGGCTCAAGGCCTCCCAGTGAGCGACATGGTCAAGTAGGGCTTTGTTTTGGTTTTGTTGTTTGGTAAATATTTCTTATTCTATTTTATAATGCATATAAAACAGAGAGGACAGTTATAAAAATAGGTGAAAATGAAAAATGAAAACCAAACTATAGAATAGGCACATAGAATAAGTGCAGTTGCACATGTGTTAGAATAACCAAATAAAGAATATTAGCCTTATCTAATCATCAAGTATAATTCCAGATTTTCCAAGCGAAGTGGGGATTTGAACCCCGGTTTCTCCCAGGTCCTACTTTGAACCTTCTAACCCCTTGGTTCCCAACATGGGGCACATGCCCCACAGGAGGGCTATTTGATTTTTAAGGGGGGGGCGAGAATGAGTTATTAACAGTGAATGGCCTTTTAAGCTTCCTCCATGTGAATAGGAGTTCACTTTTTGAATAATAAGAATTATATGTCATGGGGGGGGCATCAGGATTTTAGAGATGCTTAGGTGGGGCATGGCCAAAAAAAGGTTGGGAAACACTGCTCTAACCACTACACCAGATGGTTTTACTTCATGGCAGTTGGTTTAATGATTAAGGGCCAAGGAGATGCCTGGAAGATTCCTCATCACTGATGGGATAAGAGCTACTTCATGCCTTCAAAATGTCTCTTATCTACTAGGCCCAATCTGTATTTTCTGGCTCCTGTCATTACTAGCAGAACAATGTTCCTATTTTGAGGAGAAAAACTTCCACAGAGTCCAGTGGGGTTTACTCAAGACCGGAGCTGGCTTGCGTAAAATTCCAGAAAGAATTACATACCCAGGAACAAAAAGAGTGGCAAGAGGCATAAATTTGATGGAAGTCTTCCAGATACTATCTGATGTCAGTTCAAGACAAGCAATTGCAGAGGAAAATGTTGTGTTCAAAAGGAAGCAGAGAACAGCCAGAGAGAGACAGTGGTGGTGCAATGGTTAGAGTGTCAAATCTCCACTTGGCCATGGATCTCACTAGGTCACCTGGGGAGCCAGTCACTATCTCTCAGCCTAACCTACCTCACAAGGTGGTTGTGGGGATTTTAAAAAGAGGGGAGATTTATATATGCCACCTTGAGCTCCTTGAAGGAAAAGTGTAATAAATAAAATAAATTAATAACATCTGCTCTATATTTTGGAAAGTGGTTTGTCTCTGTGTGTGTCTGTCCGTTTGTTCTCTATACTTTTGAACACTTCTCAAGATAATATCACCAAATTCAGCACAAAGATTCCCAAGGTGGGGGCAGTGGTGTTGGGCGCCACTTTGAAACAAGATGGCAGACTGAAACATGACTTTGGCATGACTTCACCTGGCTATTGGTGTGATGGGTCCCAACTCACAAATTACACTATCCACTTAAAAGCACAATTTTTTGGTTTCTAAAAATTTGCCAGGCAGTACCAGGCACCCCTTGTTCATAAATAAACAGTTGGCAGCAGCATTCACAAACCTCTTCAGATGTTTAGGACTACCACTCCCATCAGCCCCAAGCAGGATGGCCAATCCGGAGAGATCTTGGGGGTTGTAGTCCAGCAACAACTGGAGGACCACAGTCTCCACACCTGCTGTGCCAGTGAAACCAGATGGGAGTGTTCTACAAAAAACATTTCACTGATTTTCTGTCCCATGAGAAATATTAACAGCAAACAGGCAAAATTTTACTTTTAAAATAAAGAAGAATGTGTTTATGGGCAAAATTTAGCAAGGAATAACATGAAGGCTAAATTTAAATTTTATTTTAAAAATTATTTTATTCTTAAGTAAATTTAATTTTTTTTATATTGCCCCAATAAAAACTTGTACCTTGATACTGAATAAGCCTTCTCTCTATCTTTTGGAAAAACAAATCTCATGAAACTCCCTCTTTAAAAAAACGAGCAGCCCCAGGTGGCTATAATGCCATCTTATTTCCCCCCCTAACTTTGTTTATTATTATTATTCAACATGCCCCTATTTTGTTTAACATCTTTTTATTGATTGATTTCATTTATATCCCACCCTTTTGTCCAAGGAGCTCAAGGTGGCACAATGCTTCCCCCACCCTCATTTAATCCTCACAACGCCCCTGTGAGGTAGGTTAGGCTGAGAGGCAGTGACTGGCCTCCGAGGTCACCCAGTGAACTTCATGGCCAAGTGGGGATTTGAACCCTGGTCTCTGAGGTCTTGGTCCGACACTCCAACCACAACACCACACTGACTCTCCAGATGAAGTTTTGGAGAACTCAGGAGCTCGCCAGATTGGTCTTAATCAAGGTTTTGCTCAATTGAGGACCTGAAGTCCCTGCCCCCACCTTATAGACCAACATTTTCTTATATAAGCTTATAAGCACGCTGAAGATAGACAGAATTACTGCAACGAAAGTTTGCTCAGGGTAGAAGCTTACCTCATCAGGTGAACTCTAGTCCAAAAAGTTTATGCTATAACAAATCTGTTTGTCTTCAAAACGCCACAAGACACTTCTGTTGTGTACACACAGAGACATTTTATTTTAGAATAAATGGAGACTGAACACTTGTTTTCTTCTATAGAGTCTGCACACAATGTAATAAATATAACAATAATAATTTTTTATTTATACCCCGCCCTTCCCGGTTCAAAAACTGGGCTCAGGGTGGCTAACAACAAATTTAAAACACTTAATTATAAAAGCAGCATAAAATACAGTATGAAAACATGAATAACAATAAAATTCAAAAATCAATTTAGGGGAAATAAGCATTGGATAATCCCCAGGGCTAGCTGGCTGAATTGGTCCTACTTGGGCCAGCGAGGAGGCCAGGGAAGAATTAGCTGTGGGGTCTCAGAGCGCGTGATCTATTACATTTTTTTTGTCCCTAGCTGCCTAAAAACACTAACCTATTTGTAGCACAAAAAATACAGTTTCCCTCAATCTAGAACAGTTCATGCCTGTCCTCAACCATCCTCCTTCATTAGAGGTTTTAAAATGGATGTTGGATGGTCGCCTGTCAGGGATTCTTTAGCTGCGATTCCTGCACTGCAGGGGGTTGGACTAGATGGCCTCTGGGAGCCCTGCCAACTCGACAGTTCTATGATTCAACCAGCTGCGTTCGCCCTAGATTGAGTTGAGAGCCTGCAGTGGGTGTGGTTACTCGATAGGCAGTTGATAACGCTCCCCTTTATTAGTTCGCCCATGTCTTTCTCTCCCTGGACATGCACCAGGTGAATGAAGGACGTGGTGATTGTGATCTTGGTATTTGCCCACCCACAAGGTAATTGGGTGGGTGTGGAGAGACGCTCATCTGCTGCCTTGCTTGTTTTTGCGGTCACAGGCTAATACGACTATTGGCTACCAATCTGGGAGCTTATGAAAGATCACCTAGTAATTAGCTGATGGATCAAGGCAATGCTTAATTGTCCACCCATCAGTAAAAATTTGGACACTAGAAAGAAATCCTGGCAGTACCGAGTACAGTGGTACCTCGGGTTACATACGCTTCAGGTTACAGACTCTGCTAACCCAGAAATAGTGCTTCAAGTTAAGAACTTTGCTTCAGGATGAGAACAAAAATCGTGATCTGGTGGCGCAGTGGCAGCGGGAGGCCCCATTAGCTAAAGTGGTGCTTCAGGTTAAGAACAGTTTCAGGTTAAGTACGGACCTCCAGAACGAATTAAGTACTTAACCCGAGGTACCACTGTATGCAAGCTTTGGGGCTATCACAGAGCTCTTTATCAAGACAGAGCAAGGGCACTCGAAAGCTTTCCCATTGCTATATCATAACAGCTGGTCCAACCTTAAAAAGAGATGTTGTCATCTTTATCTCTTCTGGAAATCAAAGCACTGGCCACTGTATACTAAACTTATCAGCCCAGAAATTCCCACTTGCTTTATTTTGGACTTTTCTTTAAAAACAAATGACTCAAAAGGCATATAACTTTCCTGCTTGTTTTGTTTTTCAGGAAATGTAGGGCAAATGACGCCCTTGGTTATTGACATTAAACAGTGCCCTACTTAAGCCCAGAAGAGTCAGCAACAATGGCAGCCAAGGATTGAAGGAAGCCTCATTGGACAGAGAGGGATTTACTTCTGAGTAAACATGCGCAGGGTTGTCTCCAGGGAAAGGCTAAAATCTCAGGGCGGTGCCGGATTAAATCCTGTGGAGGCTCCTAGGCAGTCAAAATCAGGGGGTGGGGCCCTTGCAAATTAACGCCTAATGTGTTTTTGCAATATTCTTCCAAGATCAAATCAATATTATTTTGATCCCTTGTTGTGGGGCTCCTTCTTTGGCAATCACTCATAGCAGAGTAAGATTGTCTTCCGTGAATATGGTCTTAATGGTGTGTCCATAAGTGACTATGGAGGCCAATTCTGGACCCACACATCCTTCAGTAGTGGGGACATAGGTTTCCGGGCAGGAACTGTGGGGCCCATAGGCTGGTACCTACTCTGCCTATTTGGTAATTTGGCACAGGTGAAGAGTAAAAAATCAGGTAAAAGGTAAAGGGACCCCTGACCATTAGGTCCAGTCGCAGATGACTCTGGGCTTGTGGTGCTCATCTCGCTTTACTGGCTGAGGGAGCCGGCGTACAGCTTCCGGGTCATGTGGCCAGCATGACTAAGCCACTTCTGGCGAACCAGAGCAGCGCACAGAAATGCCGTTTACCTTCCCACCGGAGTGGTACCTATTTATCTACTTGCACTTTGACGTGCTTTCGAACTGCTAGGTTGGCAGGAGCAGGGACTGAGCAACAGGAGCTCACCTCGTCGCGGGGATTCGAACTGCCAACCTTCTGATCAGCAAGCCCTAGGCTCTGTGGTTTAACCCACAGTGCCACTGTGGAGGAAGCTATTGATCAGCTTTTACTTTTTGCTCTGCCCCCAGTGCTATCATCTCTCTCTCTCTCTCTCTCTCTCTCTCTCTCTCTCTCTCTCTCTCGTCATTTATTTCATCCATATGCCACATTTTCTTCCAAGGAGCTCAAGGTGGGCATACACGGCTCTCTACATCATTGGGTGATGCTTTTCAACCTAACCTACCCTGCATGTTCCCCCCACCCCCAAAGTAGCTGATTGCAATTCGAAAGAGGAACCGCCGCTAAAGGTCCATACATAAATTCCACTTTTATTTCTTGTAAGCAAATCCTTCAGACTTACTGTACCTGACTCAGATAACTCTGACGGAAATGGGTATGGAAAAAATAGCTAGTGTTTGTTTATTTGTCCAGATGCCCAGAACAGAAATCATTCCAGCGAATATTGACTGCTGTTGCTGCTTTCTGACTGAAAACAAAACATGTTTATGTATCCACCCCCCCCTGCCCCCATTGCATTGTGTTTCCTTTGCACTGAAATGAATGCTGTGGAATAACATAATGACAACATAGTGCATAACTTATTTAAGTTATGCACACACACACACACACAGCAACACCAACCCTAGGCTCTGACCTGACCCAGAGAGTACCTCACTTGGCCTTGAATCATGTTTTTTTGGGAGGAGCTATTGTTTAATTAGGGCTAATTTGGTCCATCATGTTGATTCAAAATGGCAGCTGATGGTTGAACTTTGACATAAAAAACACCCCACCTCAGGAACCCTCTTGCCAATTTTGAAATCTGTGCAATTTTGACCCCTTACACCAAAAATCATGTAAAGTCACACTAAAGTCACGTTTCAGTCCACCATCTTGATTCAAGATGGTGCTTGGAGTGAAGATGTTGATGAAAATTGCTGCTGCCTCCATCTCAGGTAGCCTTGTGCCGGATTTGGCGGTGATATCTCAAGAGGCATCCAAACCTATGGAGAACAAACAGACATACAGACAGACAAACCACTTTCTCAAATATATGGTAGATTCCAGCAACTTTTTGTTCTGCAAGTTTCCCCATTCACTAGGATGGTCCATTTTGACTAAATTGTGGAACTGCATGATTTCCGGCACCTGCAGACTTTGGTGAGATTCATGAGGAAAACCTAAAGGCATCAACAAACTCTTTCTGCTTACCAAACTGTACATCTTTTGCACGTACAGGACTGTCTAAGGCAAAGATTATATCAATGAAGTAGACAAAATCCTGAAGGTTGCCTTTTCATGTTAAGAGAACCTAGCCTCTGGTCCCATCTTCTCTTTTTTTGATACACAGTGTTTTTGTTGGGGGACGCATACCTCTAAACAGTTTGTGAATCTTTGTACTTTTGTGCATTTACTGTATTTATTTTCCCTGATTTGAATTATAAAATGATGATTTTCTTGAGTCAAAATGAGAGTACTCCTAAACATTTTTAAGGGAAAAAAAAAACACTGGATACACTACACAGTTTGTTGCAACACTCAGACCAAACCCCACATGCAAAAGAAGGAAAGTGTTTTCCCCACATGATGACGGGTCTCCAAAATCAAGGTCTTCTCACTGTTCAGGACTGTTTTTAGCATATGTGCCGCCAGGGTGCAAAGATCCGCCCAGCGCCCCCAAATTAACTTTTATGATGCTTATGTCACTATTATCATTTGATAACTAGAGCTCACACCTGTGTGGCTCCAAAAGGATTTGTGTGTGTGTGTTTTTGTTTAAAACCAGCTTTTCTAAAGAAGACAAAGAACACATTGGGAGTCGGTGTAATGACTCCACACATGTGCTTATGGTCGTAGGGAGGTGTCAGAAAGATGAGATGGGTGGGCATTGTGAGCATGCGTGGCAGAGCTATCTTGGGCAGCCGTTCATTGTGGGAGCAACCTTATTTCTAGAGCAGCTGGGAGGGCTCTTGTGAGAGCGCATATACGAGTTCTTCTTGGGAAGGTTCTGGAGCCTATGCATGCTCCCGTCATTAGATAGGCGCATTCTCTTTCTGTCTGTCTCTCCCTCTTTCCTGTCACTCCCCCTCCTCCCGGCTTCGGTGAGCGAAACTTTCCAGAGAGGTCCTCTGAACCCGTTGCTGGATAGCAGCTCAATATAATACACTTAGGCAGCTTCAGTGGCGGCCGCCTGGTGCCCCCCAGAATTCGGCGCCCGGGTGCCCTGCACCCCTTGCCCTCCCTGGTAAAGACGGCCCTGTCACTGTTCCTGCTCACAGAGCATCAAAGCAGTAAGCTGGGGAATAAAGTCTGTAAACAGCTAATGCATTCCTAGAGTTGTTGTTTTTAAAAATTGTTTTAATGGCATAGGTTTTTTTAAAACTCATGAATCAGGATGCAAACAAGAGTCAGTGGTGGTGCAATGGTTAGCATGTTGGACTAGGGCCTGGGAGAGGCCATGAAGCTCCCTGGGTGACCTTGGGCCAGTCACTATTCCTCTCAGCCTAACCTACTTCACAGGGTTGTTACGGGAATCAAGTGAGATGGAGGAGACCCACACGCGCCCTCTGGAGAGAAAAAAAAAGGTGGGATAAAAATGCAACAAATAAGTAAATAAATTGGGATGAATGCTCACAAGGACAAGGTTGTCTGGGGGTGCCACTTTTACCATTTTGCTTCATAAGAGGCTGCACAGGGTGCACCAGAGTGAGGTGGCAATAAAATAAAATGCAGAATAAAGTAGGCAGGTGATAGCTATAAAGAAAATTGGAGAGCACATGTGTCGTGGCGCAGAGTCAGAGTTAATATTAGTTGTTTTCCTGCAGCCTTTTTTCCTGTCACCAGGCCAACTAGGATAAAGGTTGCACATTGTCTTTCCTCATGAGCACTCAATCACTGAAGACTTTCCAACTGTGTGACCATGCCCTTCCTCAGTCCTCAGAGCCCTTGTTGAAAGGCGAAGGTCCTTTCCCCTTCCCTGTCTCATGGCACGATTCATAACAAATTCCCTCGGGGGGGGGGGAAGCTTTCGTGTGCAAAAGTTTTTTCTAGAAGTTGCTGCTCCATCTTTCATCTCATATTATTCCCATAATTAAAAGACCCCTGTGATGTCCAGCTGTCCCAACTGACCAGGGAACCAAGTGACAGCCGCCCGCCTATGCCTCCTGTCCCTGGTAAACTACTCTTAAAATTATGTCTGTGTGAGTTTTCTAGTGGTGCCAGCCTAGTTCCCACCCTAACGTAGCCAGTAATTACTTTTCTGAATGCGAAGCTTCCCCAACCCGGTGCCCTCCAAATATTTGGTTACAGATTCCATAGCTTCAGCTCGGCCATGTTAGACCAGAACTCCCATCAGCCCCAGTGAGCATGGCTGTTTGGTGCTCCATCTGCTGTCAGTGGCAGCTGTAGTTTTCAAAATATCTGGCGGGCCCTTGGTTGGGGAAGGTGTCAGAATAGAGTAATTGCTTTGGAAGACGATAATCAGGCATCCAAACAACAGGACCAGTCCAATGAAGTTGATGTTGAAGAATCATTGCTTTGACACTGGTGATCTTTGCTTCTTCCAGTACACTGGCATTAGTTCACCTGTCTTCCCAAGTGATGTGTAAAGGTTTTAGGAAACACCATTGATGGAATCTTTCGAGGAGTTGGAGATGGTGTTTACAAGTGGTTCATGTTTCACAAGCATACTGTAAGGTTGGTAGTACAATAGCTTTGAAAACAAGCGTTTTGGTTTCCCTGCAAATGTCCCGAACCTCAAAAACTCTGCACTTCAATTGGGAGAAAGCTGCACACACAGAGCTCAGGCAATGCTTGTAGAAAGATAACCCTTGTAGAAAGATAACTGCCCAGGTAGGAGAAGTGATTGATGCTATTATTATTATTATTATTATTATTATTATTATTATTATTATTATTATTACCCCACTCATCTGGCTGGGTTTCCAGTGTTACACAATTGAGTTGCATTTGTGGTGCTGCAGAAGGGTTGTTTTGTGCTTGTTGGTGCAGCACTTTGGTTTTTTGGATGTTCAGCGACAGGCCAAGCTTTTCGTAAGCTTCTGCAAAGACATTTGGGATGATTTGGAGGTCATCCTCTGTGTGTACACACACTACGTTGTCATCAACATATTGAAGCTCTATGATGGAAGTTATGGTGACCTTACTCTTTGCTTTCAGCATACTCAGATTAAAGAGCTTTCCATCTGTTTGATATATGATTTCTACTCCGGTGGTGAGTTTCCCTTCGACAAAGTGTAGGATCATGGCAATGAAAATAATGAATAGAGTTGGGGCAATAACACAACCTGTTTAGCACCTGATCCCACTGTGAATGGTTCACTTTGAGAGCCATTGTTATCTGCGATTGTTGCTGTCATATTATCATGGATGAGCTGAAAGATGTTCACAAATTTATCTGGGCAGCCAATTTTCGGAAGGACGGTCCACAGGGCATTACAATTTACAGTGTCAAAGGCCTTAGTCAGGTCAATAAACGCCATATACAGAGGTTGGTTTTGCTCTCTGCATTTTTCTTGAAGCTGTCGAGTAGTGAAAATCATATCCACTGTCCAGTGGCGGACAAACCCTCTCCGGCACCCGGGGCTGCGCAGCCTGTACGGGATGCCGCACATGCGCAGTCTGTATGGCTGCCGCTCATGCGCGGTGGCTGTACAAGCCCATACGGTCACTATGCGAGAGGCAGTCCATATGCATGGTGCGCAAGAGTGGCAGTCCGTACGGATGCCCGTACAGACGGCGCACAAGTGGTGCCCATACGGACTGTGGGCGCCCTCGGCTGCTCTACAGCTGGGGGCAGCTCTACAGCTCTACAGCAGCTCATGGGGTGGGAAGGTTTAACTCTTTCCTTCCCAACTATGGAAAGGAACACACACACACACACACACACACACACACACACACACACACGGATCCTATTAGTGCTGGGGAGAGGGACATCCTTAATATTCCAGATTCCCTTCCAGGGTATACACGGTAGCTAATAGGCAGGGGCCAGATTGTCACCCCTCCCAGAGTGGCACCTGGGGCAGACCACCCCCTCCGCCCCCTTCCTATGCCACTGCCACTGTTTCCCTAGAGAAGGTCGAAAACCATTTTGGAATTCAGGAAGGATAGCCTCAGATATTGTCAGGAGACGATTTGCTAAGATCCTTACAAGAATTTTGCCAACCGCTGCTAATAAAGAGATGCCTTGATAGTTTCCACAATCCATTCTATCACCATTTTTTAAAGAGACTGATAATTTTGGTCTGCTGGGATCTCCTCTCTCTCCTAGATTTTTTCAATGAGCCTGTGAAGCTGTTGTGTAAGTTCAATTCTGCCCACTCTGAAGACTTCGGCAGGTATCCCATCAGGTCTGTTGGCTTTGTTGTTTTTCATTTGGTTAATAGCCGTACACAACTCTCCCAGATTTGGAGATACTGCAAGCTCATCTCTAACTTGTTTTTGCAGAATTTCTGAGAGGACCTCAGCAGGTACAGGGAGTTGTGGTTAAGAAGATGCTGGTAATGTTCTTTCCAGCGCAGTGCAATAGCTTCTTTTCTTTTAGAAGTGTGGCACCATTTGTTGAGCACAGGGGGCATAGGCCATGATCCATTGGCCCATAGATGGTCTTTGTGGCTTTAAAGAAACTGTGTGTCATGAGTGTTGGCTAAGTGCTGGATCTGTTGAGCTTTTTTTAATCCACCACATGTTCTTTAGTTCTCTGCTTCTTCTTTGAAAAATCAGCCTTAGTGTTGGCATAGGTTCTTTTCTTAGTGGCACAGTTTCTATCTCTTTGCCAGATCTGAAATGCTGGTGTTCAACAAAAGAGGTTTAAAGACTCTCTCGAGGCAAATAAAAAAAAATGTAGTATAAGCACCCACAATTGGGAAACACTGGCCTGCGAGTGCTCCAGTTGGAGAACAGCCTTTACCAAAGGTGTCATGGACTTTGAAGATGCTTGAACTCAGGAGGAAAGGGAGAAATATTCTAAGAGGAAGGCATATTTGGCAAACCCTCACCGTGATCAACTCCCACCCAGAAACCTATGTCCCCACTGTGGAAGGGCATGTGGATCCAGAATTGGCCTCCACAGTCACTTACGGACTCACTGTTAAGACTGTGTTCATGGAAGACAATCTTATTTGGCTATGAGGGATCGCTAAAGAAGAAGAAAGGGGAGGGTGCCACAAATGCATTGTTTGCAACCAGATCCGTTATTGGTGGTGGGATTGACACCAGGGACATGATTTTTGTCAGGACCACAGCACATGGGGTGGGGAGGTTTAACTCTTTCCTTCCCAACTATGGAAAGGAACACACACAAACACACACAGAGATCCTATTAGTGCTGGCGAGAGGAACATCCCTAATATTCCAGATTCCCTTCCAGGGTATAAAAGGTAAAGGTAAAGGTACCCCTGCCCGTACGGGCCAGTCTTGACAGACTCTGGGGTCGTGCACCCATCTCACTCAAGAGGCCAGGGGCCAGCGCTGTCCGGAGACACTTCCGGGTCACGTGGCCAGCGTGACATCGCTGCTCTGGCGAGCCAGAGCCGCACACGGAAACGCCGTTTACCTTCCCGCCAGTAAGCGGTCCCTATTTATCTACTTGCACCCGGAGGTGCTTTCGAACTGCTAGGTTGGCAGGCGCTGGGACCGAGCAGCGGGAGCGCACCCCACCGCAGGGATTCGAACCGCCGACCTTTCGATCGGCAAGCCCTAGGCGCTGAGGCTTTAACCCACAGCGCCACCTGCGTCCCTCCTCTTCCAGGGTATACGTGGTAGCTAATAGCTTTGGAGGTGGACATTTTTGTGGAGAACACAGTGGGTAAGAAAAAAAGGGTTAAGCCAGATGCACCCCATTGGGGGGGGGAGTTCCTCATCTTAGGGGCCTTTACAGAGAAGGCCCTCCACCTCCTGAACCTCTGAGGGCGGGAGGACTACCAAGAGGGCTCCCTCTGCCGATTTGGGCACCCAGGAGAGGCTGTAGGGAAGGAGGGCGTCTTTCAGGCATAAAATACCCTCCAACATTTCTATGATGAAAATAGGGACGTCCTATTCCATAATAATAAATTCACTATTCATTTCCCACCCATCTGACTGGGTTGCCCCAGCCACTCTGGGTGGCTCCCAACATATATAAAAACAAAATAAAACATTTAACATTAAAAAAAAAACTTCCCTATACAGTGCTGCCTTCAGGTGGCTCGGGAATCGGATAATTCCATACACTCCAACATTTCTCCGATGGAAATAGGGATGTCCTAAGAAAAAGCAGGACATTCCAGGATCAAATCAGAAACTGGGATGTTTTCTGTAAATCCAGGACTGTCCCTGGAAAATAGGGACACTTGGAGGGTCTGGTATTTGGGGCCTGAGTTGTTTGGGGCTTTAAACACCAATGTGTATACCTTGAACTGGGCCCAGAAGCAAACTGGCAAACAGTTCAGATGTTTCAAAACAGTGCTTATATGAGATCTAAATGGAACCCTGGCCAGTTAATTGGCTGTTGAATTTAAGACCCATTGAAGTTTCCGAGTTGTCTTCAAGGGCAGCCCCACAAGGAACAGAATGCAATAATACAGTCTGGTAGTTATTAGAGCACAGAACGCAGTGCCCAGAGATCAGGGGGTGCTGGAGAATGGGCAGGGTCACCCTCCCCACATCTGTCCCCCGATAAATGTCACCAACCAGGGTCCCTTCTGTGAATCCATGACCAAGGCAGCTTCAGTACCTCAAGCAGGCCTGAAGAGCTAGATCGAAATGGATCCAAGTCAACAGCTTCCCCAAAAGCAGAGAGGTTCTGGAGCTGAGACTGGCTGGCAGCCCTGCACCAGATCTGGCGGGTGGGGTGTGCAGAGATGCTGAGGTGGGATTGCAAATAAGGAACTAGAGACTGTGGGGGCGAGGGTTCAGTTGCAAGAGGAAGGCAGGGTAGCAAAACAGCCGGCCGTTTTCTTTTCCTTGAAAACTGACACTCCTGCTTATTGCTCCGAACATGAGGCTATGATGAAGCGCAATTTCACACACGCTCTCAACAGTAAAGGGAAGTCACCCTGATTGGCTGGAAGAGATAACAGCCGGCAGGTGATTGGAGGAGGCTCGTTTTCATGTGCACATCCATGCGCCAGCAGCATGCTCCTCTGACTAAGGAGGGTGAGGAGGAAATCCAGCATTGCTTGAGGGTATCCTTTGGCCCCTTTTTTCATCAGCATCAGCACCTCCACCCCCACGCTTCCTACGGGGGAAGGGAACTGCCCCTCCAGGGAAAAAAATCTATTTTTAAAATTCTGAATAGGACGGTGACTAACAGTCTCAGTCCCAGAGTCAGCAACTCCCTTATTTGAAGCTCAATCATGGATCCCACAAGGAGAAGTCGAGCTGTGGGTATTCAGCAGAGACCCCCCCCCCAAGGCACTTGGTGCATGTTCAGAGACCCTCTTCAGCTGTTAGTCCACATCAGAGCTGCATACCCACCAACATTTCTCCGATGAAGATAGGGACATCACTGGCTGGGAAGAAGCTATGGTTAAGCACTGCCCAGACCACGAGATCCTTCTGGTACATCATTTCTGCCCTCATCCGGTTACTCCTGGGAAACTCACAAGCAGGGCAGGAAAGTGACAACTCTCCCAGGTTGGTATTTGAAGGTAGACTGCCACTGAGCCTGAAGGTTCTATTGAGCTATCAAGGCTCATAGCCCTTGACAGACTTATTCTCCTCCATAAATGTGTGAAACAGAGCCGGCCCATGAGAGGCAGGACCCCACCTTCCCCACCACTTCCGCTGCCACCGGAATGCCCCCCTCTAACCAGCAAAAGGGAGGTGTTCTAGTGCGTGGCGTTGCTACTCTTCTGGGGCAGAAAATACGATCTGTCTATCTATCATCTATCATCTATCTATCTATCTATCTATCTATCTATCTATCTATCTATCTATCTATCTCAGGCATAAGCAAACTCGGCCCTCCAGATGTTTTTGGGACTACAACTCCCATCATCCCTAGCTAGCAGGAGCAGTGGTCAGGGATGATGGGAATTGTAGTCCCAAAACATCTGGAGGGCTGAGTTTGCCTATGCCTGATCTATCATCTGTCTACTGTGTGTGTGTGTGTGTGTGTGTGTGTGTGTGTGTGTACACCTCTATAATTTCACAGTGACACCTCTATAATTTCACAGTGTTTAAAGCACATCCAACACACATTTAAAGCACATGACTCCCACAAAGATTTCTGGGACCTGTAGTTTTCCACTCGCAGAGGTACAACCCGAGCACCCAGTTAACAAACTATGGCTCCCAGGATTATTTGGGAGAAGTAATGTGCTTCATATGTGTGCACTGTGTGTCTTTAATGCATCTTCTCTCAGTTAACACACACTGTCATCTAACCCCTGCCACACACCAATTGCCTTCCTTGTGCAAAGTCTTAGATTGTAAGACTTTTCTTGTTCCTAAAGCTACATGACCATTGAAAGCAAGGTATTTGTAAAGTTGAGGTGCAGTGTGGTGTAGTGGTTAGAGTGTCAGACTCAGACATGGGAGACCAAATCCACACTCAGCATGAAGGTTGCTGGGTGACCATGGGTCTGTCAGTCAGTCAGTCTGAGCCTAACCTACCTCACAGGGTTGTTGTGATTAAATGAGGAGAGGGGAGAGCCATGTACACCACCTTGTGCTCCTTGGAGAAAAAGGCACAATATAAATGTAATAAAAACATAACTGAATACATAGCCAAGTAGAAAAATAACCTGCTCCCTTAACTTCGGCTAACTGTGATTTTATTATTCTCCCCCCAACCCCCCCCCCAAAAAAAAACCCTGAGAAAGAGGATAAAATCCTGAAACTTCAGATCAGACCCTGAGATTCAGGCAACCCTCAGCTACTCAGAAAATATTCATGAATATGAAATTCCAGCATTTGCCCATCAGAAAAATTAATGTTAAGGAAGGTTCCTTCAGATGCAAATCATTTGCCTAATTTATCTGAATGAAAACAATAAGGTTGTTTGTTGGGGACTGTGTAGTTTCTTTGAAAAGCAAGTAAATTTTGCAACTGCCTTATTTAGTCATGCCTCAAAACCCATTTCCCAAGGCGTGCCTTGCCTGGATAAAGAAAGTGGGCCACCTTCTACACTCCTGTGGTGTGTCATATTCTGAAAACAGAGAGTTGAGTGCGAAAAGAAGCCAGCAGAATTCAGCAAAAGCTCTGTTAACTGTTGATAAAGTAAGTATAAATACACTTTAAACATCAAGGCCTGAAGAAGAGCCCTGTGTGACTCAAAAGCTGACTTTAAATGTGAGACGAACTGGGGTGGAGGGGAGCTTGCTCACCGCATTTGCTAAACTTCAGTCAGGTCTAAAACTGGTTCTTCTAGCTGCCCTGGAGTTTCCCAAAGTTTTTCTTCTGGAGCTAGCAGTAAGAGAGCAATAATTCATCTGGTTATGACTCAGATGAGGCAAGGCACTGTGTGTTCTAGGGACCGGGGCTCGCTCATGAAACATCTTGAGTAAGTGGGAGGCACAGGCAGGAGGGATCAGGCGCAGGGAGCGTGGCTGCTGTGTGCAAAAGGCCTCTGGCCAATCAGGTGCTGCGTGATCCCTGCAGCCAGCCAATCAGCCCCCTTGCCGCTCCCCAGCATCCTCTGTTGAGCTGGCTTCAGTGTTAGCAAAGCGCTGAGGCCAGGAAATCCAGCCTGCCTGTGGGAAAAGGCTGAGTCTCGCCCTGTGCTCCTTTTGTCTTCCCCATGAGAAATGCCACATTCTCAGGATAATCAACCTCAAACTGTTCTGAAAAAGAGATCGGAGCTTATTGCTTTCCCTACAAATCCTAGCGGCACAGACATGGTTCTTGGAACAGGGCAACCAATACATTTCCAACTGTTCTCAAAATCAACATCCCACCGCAATTCAAACCACCCAAAAGCCACACACTTGATTTTAAGACTCTGTACACACTATACTTTTAAAGCACATTTCAACACACACACACTCCGAATTCTAGGAACTGTAGTTTGCCCCTCACAGAATTAACAGTTCCCAGCAACCCTTATCAAATGACAGTGCTCGGAATTCTTTGAGGGGGGAAATTAATACACTTTGAACATAAAGGTACGCAGGGTGTATGCAGTCTTATTGTTTATTTTTATTTTAATCTTCCACCCTTTGGGCACTGTGCCTCAGCTTCAAAAATAAAAAATAAACCTAGAGCCAGGCCCGTAGGCAGAAATCTTATTAGTTCAGGGAGGCATGAGGGTGCGAGGAATCCAGCTGGACCTCAGAGAGTCCAAAGTCAAAGTTATGTAACCATATCAAATATTAATAAAATAGAGTATAGCCGCCGCCCTTCATATGTTTTGGACTACAGTCTATGTAGAAATACAATACTTCTCGCCATACAGGGAAAGACTATGACCCTGCTGAGGGGCAACTTTGACACATGTGCTTTCCATTCTGATGGTTCTTTCTCTTTATGCCAGACATCAGATAGAGGACACCTCCAAACAGAGGACAGTCCTCTGCAAAATGAGACATGAGGCTACCTAACTGGTGGCAGCCAGCCTCTGTGGCATAGTGCCTAAAGCAGAGGTCAGCAACCTAAGGCCCATGGGCCAGAAGCGGCCCATGAGACACCCTCGAACCGAGCCGCCCGCTCAGCAAACCGGTGCAGTGCGGCACGGGTACTCTCTTCCATGGCTCCGGAAATCGTGTCTGCGCATGTTTGCGGCGCCGGAAATCACTTCCTCACATGCCCAGATGCTGAAAATCACTTCTCTGCAGGCACGATTTTCGGCGTCTGGACATGCACAGAAGCAATTTCCAGCACCACGGACATGTGCAGATGCGATTTCCGACGTCGCGCTGCGCCGGTCCAGCCCACGGAGGATCTCTGCAGGAGTTATCTGGCCCATGCCCGGTAAGCCTTGCTGACCCCTGGCCTAAAGTGTGAGACTAGGACCTGTGTTCAAATCCAGAACTCAGCCATGAAGCTCACTGGGTGTGCAACCTTGGGCCAGTCACTGCCTCTCAGCCTAACCCACCTCACAGGGTTGTTGTGGGGATAGCATGAGGAGGCAGAGAACCACGTGCAATGCCTTGAGCTTCTTGGAGAAAAACGAAAAGAAGAAGAAGAAGAAGAAGAAGAAGAAGAAGAAGAAGAAGAAGAAGAAGATAAACCCAACTTCTAGTCCTGAAACATGGTTGTATAATTACAATTCATCCAGTTCCAAGAGTATTCTGCTAGGTCATATTGCGGGACAGGGAATAGGGGCCTCCCAACCCTCTTGGACACAGAAAACCAGGCTGCCCAGTTCTTTTGAATTTCAGCTGGCTCTGCTGACGTCAGTGAGCCATAGTATAAGGTATCTGTCTTTCTCAAATAGCCAAAGGCTCAAGAAGTCCTGGGAGAGGAGGAGGAGGCAGAGGTTAGGGAATACGTCAAATGCACCGGATATGTTGACATGTCTGAGCAACTGGCATGGCTCTGCAATATCGCCCATCTCATTCCCTTTCACTACCTGGAACCGTATTCAAATTCTCCGGTGACTCAGCCAACTGTGCGTTTTGTAGAGGTAAAAAGCCTTTTAGTTCAGTCTTCCCAAACGTGGTACCCTCCAGCTGTTTTGGATTACAACTCCCATCGGCCCCAGTCTGCTGCAACAGGTTACAGAGCAGCAGGAAGAAGCACCTCAAAGGATCTCTGGCTTCACTGAGGTGATCATAAAGGCCAGAGAGCCATAGAAGCATAGAATTCTAGAGTCGGAAGGGCAGGAATGCAAGGCATCTACCGTATTTTTCGCTCTATAGGATGCACCGGACCATAGGAGGGGGAGAACAAGGGAAAAAAATTATCCCCCTCTCTGTGCAGCGCCCCTTCAGCGAAGTGGCAGGAGAAACGGAGCCCCTTCCATTTCTCCTCCCACTTCGCTGAAGGGGCACTGCACAGAGAGGGAAAACTGTGCAGCGCCTCTCCAGCAAAGCGAAGCCTGGAGAGCAAGAGGGATTGGTGTGCACCGACCCCTCTTGCTCTCCAGGCTTTAGGCGGCTATCCACAAGCCTTCGGAGTGCAGCGGGAGTTCGTGCTGCGCTCCGGGGGCTTCAGGCGGCTTCAACGAAAGCAACGCGAAACCTCCGGAGCGTGGGGGGAGCTCTCCCTCTGCGCTTAGGAGGCTTCGCGTTGCTATCACTGAAGGCAAGGCGCCTGCATTCGCTCCATAAGACACACACACATTTCCCCTTAATTTTTGAAGGGGAAAAAGTGTGTCATATAGAGCGAAAAATACGGCAGTTTTCTCCGAGGCAATAAGCTGCATCCATGCTGTCAGGCATCTGATTGTAGCTGAAGGTTATCAAGCTGAATGCTCCTCTGTGCAAAAAAAGCTACTGCAGGTAGAAATCTAGCATGTCAAGGAGAGGTCTGGGGCTGGCCCAGAACTGGAAACAAGAACAAGTACCAACAATAGAGGAGTGGAGAACAAAGTTGATGGACTATGCAGAACTGGACAAATTGACAGGGAAGATTAGATATTTACGAGATCAAAAGTTTATCGAGGACTGGAGAAAGTGGGTGGACTATTGGGAAGGTATAAGTGACAGAGAAATAACGTTAGTGGCATTTAAAGAAGCTCTGTAAAAGTCAAAGAAATATTGCAAAAAAGAAAAACAGGTCTCAAATGGTTTTCGAAAGGCAATAGCGAATTTAAGAACTGTGTATTTAAAAATCAAATTTGGATGATTGTCAGAGAGGCTGAGGGAAGTCCAAAATTGGAAAATCTGTTAAAGTTGAAATTGTGATGTGTTATATATTTTTTTTGTGGAAATTAATAAAAAATTATATTAAAAAAAAAAAAAGGAGAGGTCTGGGGCAGTTTTGTCTTACTTGTGTGCTAGCATTCTAGCTGCAGGGAATACAGCTAGGGTAGCTGTTTGTGGAGGGGCATTCGATCCTGTGAGCTATAGGAGTGCTTTCACTGCACAGGTGGCAGGTGTATTGCATTGGTGAGAACTAGACCTTTGTTTAAGGGGCCAGCTCATTCTCAGTCACTCCCAAGCCATTCCTTCTTCCGATAGCAAAGGGTGAGCAATCCTCCCACTAGGATCAAAGAGTTGGTTTCATTCTTGCTTCCTCTTCTGGGCGAGAATCAGTACCTCTTTGAGTAAGCCTTATTACGTAAGAGCCACGCACCTCGGCAGATAGATTCTTATTTTGCAAAGGGAAAATGGACGGCTCTTAAAAAAAATGACAGGACACGAAAGAAGGAGAGGTTGCAACAAAGGAACATTGGCTTTAGAAAATGATGGAGGACGCGTAACTGTCAAGAATCGATTAACAGCAAAGATTACAGACCAAAATGACAAATAAAAGAATCCATTGAGGACTGGAGACTTTTTTATTGGGGATTGAAGGAACTGCTATAGCAAAATGAAAATGCGAGCAGGACTTGAAACAGCGTGATTTATTAAGACAAATAGGTTTAAATGGATGCACAGTGGTACCTCGGGTTAAGAACTTAATTCGTTCTGGAGGTCCGTTCTTAACCTGAAACTGTTCTTAACGTGAAGCACCACTTTAGCTAACGGGGCCTCCCACTGCCGCCACGCTGCCGGAGCCTGATTTCTGTTCTCATCCTGAAGCAAAGTTCTTAACCCGAGGTACTATTTCTGGGTTAGCGGAGTCTGTAACCTGAAGTGTTTGTAACCTGAAGCATATGTAACCCGAGGTACCACTGTATTGAATAGTATATGTCAAGTATGCAGCATTTAAGGGCAAATATGGAAACCGTGGAAGGGGAGGACGGGAAGTTAATGGATAAAATAACTTATGGTCTATGTAAAAAATTGTAAAAAAAGTTTTTTAATGTGAAAAATCAATAAATAAGACTTGAAATAAAAAATAAAAAGGACTGGACAAATTCATGGAGGAGAGGTCTATCAATGGCTACTAGCCACAATGGCTCTGGTCTGCCTCCCCTGTCAGAGGCAATCTCAGGAGGTTGCCACCCTGAGGCAACCACCTCACTATGCTTCATGGGCAGGCTGGCCCCAGCCAGGGGTATCTATCCCATGTAATCCCATCACACTCTCACCCTTTATCTGAATCACTGTGTGCTCTAGAAACTTCGCTTCTGAAGAAAGTCTTGTTTACCAGGTCACAGGAGTCCAGGAGTGCCGTGAGATAAGATTACAGGTATGAGATAAGGCGCTTGATAAGATTCAGAGGCGAGAGAGGGCCACACAATGGTGAATTCCGTGTCTCAGAGTTGCCAGGTCAGGAGCATCCCAGGCCAGGAGCATCCTGGGCCCAGGTGCAGATGTTTGGGAATGGAGGCGGGACCTTCTACATGCAAAGGAGATGCTCTGTCCCTGAGCCACAGCCCTTCAAAAGCTGCCATATATGGAGTCGGACCATTAGTCCATCTAGTTCAGTAGTGTCAACACTGACCGGCAGCAGCTCTCCGGGCTTTCAAATGTCCTACCTGGAAGTGCTGAGGAATGAACCTGAAGACCTTTTGCATGCAAGGCAACCGCTCTTCCGCTGAGCTATATAACAATATGGGATGTGTGGCAATCCCAGAGGGGCAGCTACGTTAGTCTGTTGCAGAAGGCAATGAGTTCAGAAAGAAGCAGAAAGGTGGTTCTCCTTTTTTTAAAAAAAAATGCAAAGTGAGAATAGAGGGAAATCAACACTGCTACAGGCAAGGCACTCTTTGCGCTTGAGCCGAAAGCTGCATTTAGTGCAGAATGCTGCAGCTAGGTTGCTGACAGGAGGGAAGCCTTGAGAGCATATCTGAAGGCAACCCTGTTTAGGGAAGTTTTTAATGTTTGATGTTTTATCAGTTTTTAAATATTCTGTTGGGAGCCGCCCAGAGTAGCTGGGGAAACCCAGCCAGATGGGCGAGGTATAAATAATAATAATAATAATAATAATAATAATAATAATAGTTATTATTTCACAGCCCTGCTCAGAGATCTGCACTGGTTGCTGATTTGCTCCCAGGACAAGTTCAAGGTGTAACTATTAGCAGCTGCTTTTAGTCTATTATTATTTTAACTTTTGGAAAATATTAAAATATTGCTAGTTCTCCTTATTCATAATTTTATAGTTTTATTCTTTTTGTAAACCCTTTGAAGGGGTGTGTGTGTGTGTGTGCGCGTGCGCATATTCAATAATATCTAGGTATAGAATAATAAAAATGTCTTCAACAGTAGTTATGTGTCATCTTTGAATCAGTAACAGGCATTGCAAACGTTGATGAACGCAATACATCAAGTTAAATATAGAATAAATACAGTGGTACCTCGGGTTACAGACGCTTCAGGTTACAGACTCCGCTAACCTAGAAATAGTACATTGGGTTAAGAACTTTGCTTCAAGATGAGAACAGAAATTGCGTGGCGGTGGCAAGGCGGCAGCAGGAGGCCCCATTAGCTAAAGTGGTACCTCAGGTTAAGTACAGTTTCAGGTTAAGAACGGACCTCCAGAACAAATTAAGTTCTTAACCCGAGGTACCATTATAATCATATCCCCCGGGGAGACCCCCAACCCAAATAAAATTATTATTTTTGGTTAGCAGTCCCCACACAGTGCACCCTCCAAAATAACACTTCAGCAAAACTGGATTACAAGTGGGAGACAAAGAAGATAAATAAGGCCAAGGAAACTGTTTACATGACAAAGTATAAAAGGGAAAGATCATGGCCAGTAAGCGCAAGGAACAAGATGGGACTACAGTACTAAAACATAAAATTCAGGTGTTCAGCGTCCCAAATTATTACATAGCACGAGGGAGGATGCTGTGAATTGTCTTCCTTATCAGCATTACTAATAACAGAGCTCCAAGCTGAAGTAAATGCGTCTGTCTTCGAAGTGCCACGTAAAACTCTCAATTTCGGGGTTAGTTTCTCCTCCATAAAAATGTTGTTTGTTTTTTGAAACAATCGAGCGATGCACAAATTTCACGAAACAAACATAAATAACATGCATCGATTTTAATACTGATAATTAACGTGGGCCTCGATGTTTTTTCGATGCGTACAGAGCAAAAGCGGTGTTGTTTGGTGCGCTCCGGTCTGCAGCTGCGACGCGCCAAGAACCCTAAACACTTTTTCATTCTTGGAAACCAATGGCTCCCGTCCAGCTGCCGGCGACTTCCTTCCTTCCACCCACCTGCCTCCCAAATAGTCACGTTCTGTCCCAGGCCTGCCATTGGCCGGAGAGCACCCCCGGGCGCCCCTGATTGGCTGGTAGGGCCACTTCACATGATCAGCCACTCGCAGGGTGCGTGATACCTCTGGGCTGCCGACAGGCGTGTGGCTTCCTGGGCTTTGGTCGGGCTGGGCGCCTTTCCACCCTTGCACTACTCTGGCTTTGAAAGGAAACCCCCTCCCCATCAAAGGCAGAAACTGGAAACGAAGAAGCAATTAAAAAAAATAAAATGCAAATCTAAAAAGATCCAGCCTAAAGAGATGGGCAACGGAGAGGCTGTCTAATTATAAAAGAAAAGAGGAAAGATAGGAGCAGCTGTCGCTGACAGTCATCATTCCCCAGAGAAAAGGCTTAAAATGAGCACCACCGAGCTCATCAAAATGTGACACGCTGTCCAATATTTCACAGGTGGGCAGAGGAGATGCTAACACCTGCGAAGTGCAATTTGCACTCGCCTCTGCCCCATGAATGCTCTGCTCAGGGAGAATATTAGTACAGTATATATATGAAGAGGGATGCAGGTGGCTCTGTGGGTTAAACCACAGAGCCTAGGACTTGCCAATCAGAAGGTTGGTGGTTCGAATCCCTGTGACGGGGTGAGCTCTCGTTGCCCGGTCCCTGCTCCTGCCCACCTAGCAGTTTGAAAGCACGTCAAAGTGCAAGTAGATAAATAGGTACCACTCTGGTGGGAAGGTAAACGGCGTTTCCGTGCGCTGCTCTGGTTCGCCAGAAGCGGCTTAGTCATGCTGGCCACATGACCCGGAAGCTGTATGCTAAAGCGAGATGAGCGCCGCAACCCCAGAGTCGGTCACGATTGGACCTAATGGTCAGGGGTCCTTTTACCCTTTACCTTATATATGAAGAGCCTGCTGGATCAAACCAGAGCTGAGGATAGAATAGATCTGAATTGTGTCCAGATCCTGGATCAGGCCAGTGGCATAGCAGATGACTCTGGGGGAACCTCACAAGCAGGATCTGAGCCCAAGAGCAAGTCTCACCTCCTTTGGTTTCCAGCAACTGGTATTCTGACGAATAGCTCACACAGCCATTGTGGCTAGTAGCCATTGATAACCACCTCCATGCATTTGTCTAATCCTCCTTTAAAGGTGCCCAAGGTGGTGGCTATCGCTGTGGGAGAGAGTTCCACAGGTTAACTATGCATTGCACAAAGAAGTATTTTCAATTGCTGGGAATCACAAGGGGGCAGAGCTGCTGTCACGCTCAGGCGTCTACTTGAGAGTTTCCCATTGGGGCATCTGGTTGGCCACTGTGAGAACATGATGTCTGACTACACAGGTCGCTGGTCCCATCCAGCAGCTGAATTAATTCAGATCTATTTTATCCTCAGGTCTGGCTTGCCTGACAGTTGGGCTGCCAACTTTCCCCCTTAGCCTCTGTTGCTTTGCCTTTGTCATGCAGGTGGAGCTTTTTTTTTATAGCTCAGAGATAATCATTATTTACTCACACAAACGGCTGGTTGGCACAGCCAAGCAGGAACAGTCGTTGGCTCGATGGCAAGCGCCGTGGAGCCAAGAGGGCGGGCACCAAATCCAATTAAAATCCAGCTATACTTAGAGCCCCGAGCTGTTGCCTTGGGAACCTGATATAGGGAAAGCAGAGAAAATCCCTCTCGCCCTCTGCCTTTCTCTCTCTTGTCTCCCGTTGCAATGTGCTGTGGCATAAACTTTCCCGTTGATAAAGGTGAGGAGTACAAAGACTACAGAACAGCGGGATAACGAATCCAAATTGTTGCACTCCCTGAAGCTTCGAGGTGTTGGGAGGGAACCCCCAGTCTAAGCCCCACTGCTGTAAAGTTTCCACTTTCTTCCCAATAGACAGAATATCTGGGTTTTATTGTTAATAGAATCCCCAGAGATACCTCGCTGTTATGACCCTACTAGGGGCTGCCAACCTGACTCACGTCGCTTGACAACTGTGCCTAGTGACTTTGCATCTCCAGCCTTGTATCTCCAGCACCAACCCTGTGAGGTAACTCGCAAGCAACTGCCTCTTCTCCACCATCCAGGCCAAGGGGTGCCTCATGGCAGGCTATTCAAGAGTAGGGGACTTTGCCAGCCAAATTCCAAGTGTCCTTCAGCCCTCCTGGACTTGCAGGCATTTTAAACAGGTAGCATAGCACAGGTTTGGGTGGGCTGGGCTGGGGGAGTAACACTTGAGTGTGTCCAAAAATTTAAGTGGGGTAGTGAAGAAAAGCTGGGGGGAGTGGGAGAGTTTGGGGGCCAGATAGGGATGCCTGGAGGGCCACATTTGTATTAGCGGAGGTGGAAATTAGGGCTGTGTATGCACTTGCAGCAGTGGTTTGGGAAGTAGGGTGTACACATTACATTAGTCACAGTCCACGCATATTCCGAATTTATCCTGTTAGGATATACTGCATTTTGATAGGTTTCCCCAAAACCAACTTCAATCCGAATTCAGATCTAACACATTTTGAACTGGCCGTGTGTACACACCCACAGTTAAAGTGGTATGCTAGGAATGATGATGATAATAGGATCTAAGGGCTGTCCAGGGCATAGACTCATAGAAGCAGCACTCATTTAAGCTGCAACTAGGAGGGAGAAGAATGTTATGTTGCCCAGGGCAACAACAACAGCAAAAAAAAAGCTATGGGGTGGCCATGCAGAGGAAGCCACAGTTGACCAGAATGCAGAATTTCCTTCTTGGGAACCCCTATCGCCCCTACAAACTGGCTAGGAAAAAGGCACAGCCAGAAACAACTAGTTTCTACATAAGGAAACAGTAGTTGAACAGGGGCATAATTCAGCCCTAGAGGGTTCCACACAGAGAGCACTGAAAATGCAAAGCACTTCAGTTTCAAGAGAAGGGTGTGCAAGTTCTGCCACAGACTGGAAGGAAAACATAACTTAAGTCACTCCAAAGGAAGATAATTGGAGCACTCCAAATCATTTGCTTGCAAGAAAACAGTAGATCTAGCTGAAAGGCAACACATGGAGATTTGCATTGATAATGATCAGGGCATGTCTAATTATTATAATCAGCGCATCCTTATTATTATTATTATTGTATAATCTTAGAAGGTTGTATAATCTTAGAAGGGAGCATGGCTACCAGGGGCGGGGCAGTGACTGTCATGAAGGGACCCTGCACTACTGCCTTGAAATGGTTCTCTGTCCGAATTTATAACCTGATTCAAACTGGAGCCATGCTTTATTTTCTCTGCTCTTAAGTGCTCATCGTGTAACAAGTTTCTTAAACAGGGTTTGCACACAGATTCCAGGTGAGGCTCTCAGGATGGGCCTGCAGCAAGGTTTATTGGAAGGCATTCCAAGGATAGGAAAAAACTGGCCCCTGTGACATATGCATTGGTTAACCTCAAGGCTGGACTACTGCAACATACTTCCCTTGAGGGAAGTTCAGAAGCTTCAACTGGTGCAGGATGCTGCGGCTACACTGGCGATGGGAACAGACCTTCACCAACATAGGACCTGCACTGGCTTCCCAACTGCTACCAGGCCAGGTTCATGGATCTTGTGTGAGAGTAGAAATTCCTAAATAATTTAGGTCTGGCATACTTTCAGGACCCCCCTGTACCCTGTATGTCCCAAGTTGATCCAGCCATCTGGGGGCTGAAATGGGAGCACTGTTAGTGGTTCCCCATGGACCATTAAATGCATGACTCGTGTCAACAAGGAGTCTTCAGTGCGGTGGGCCCAGCTCTGAGGTTTTACTAGAAATCAATCAGGACTCATTGCTGTGGAGTTTAAACAGCCGGTTTAAAACCATTTTATTTCCCGAGGCCTTTGCATCATGAATTTGCTCCGTTTCCGAGGTTTTACGTCTCGAATGTTTTATATTTTTATTGTTGTAAAGTAAATTTGAGAACCAGATGCATAGCTGTCAATGTTTCCCTTTTTTAAAGGGAAATTCCCTTACAGTGGTGCCTCTCAAGACGAAAAGAATCTGTTCCGCAAGTCTCTTCGTCTAGCGATTTTTTCGTCTTGCGAAGCAAGCCCATTGACGGATTAGCGCTATTAGCGGTTTAGCAGCTTTTAGTGGCTTTTAGCGGCTTATTGGCTTAGCGGATAAGCGGCTTAGCGGCTTAGAAAAAGGGGGGGGGAGGGAAAAAACCCCGCAGGAACTCGCAAGACATTTTTGTCTTGCGAAGCAAGCCCATAGGAAATTTGTTTTGCGAAGCACCTCCAAAACGGAAAACTCTTTCGTCTAGCGAGTTTTCCGTCTTGCGGGGCACCACTGTATTCCGAATAGGATTCCTCACAAGAAAAGGGAAAAGTTCACAGCTATGCCCAGATGGTGAAAAGTGGGGTATAAATATTTATAAATAAATAAATAAATATTGATAGAGGGAGAAGATGGACAATGAGTTGTGCTTAAGGAAACAGTGTATGGCTGAGCCCCTCCATCTTTGGTGCAACAATCATGGGGGAAGCTCCAGGGTTGGAGTCACTATGCTACCGATTGCTATGGAGCAATGGTGGGGGAAACTATTGCAGCTATATCCAACTTTATGTCTTCAGATGTTTTGGACTCCAACTCCCATCAGCCCTGGCCAACACGGCCATTTTGGACTACAGCTTCCATCAGCCTCATCCAGCACAGGTGTTGTGGACCACAACTCCCATCAGCCTTAGCCAAAGCAGTCCTTTTGGATTCCAACTCCCATCAGCCCCAGCCACTACTGGCTGGGCCAGCAAGGTTGTGCTAATGGGAGATCATGAGAGTGGAGGTCCAAAACATCTGAAAGGCTCCAGGTTGGGGATGCTCCTTCAGCTCAAAACCTGCTGCTGCAGTGCAGCTGAGTTGTCACTTCCAGATGTGACTGGAATGCCTCTTTGGGCTGAATCCTGCCATGACTCACCTTGCACCACCACCCAAAGCGATAGCTAAGCTGCAATTTTAAAATAACGTGCCTGTTAGCCTTGCAGCCTCTATGTAGATAAACATCCGGTGAGATCATCAAGGTCGGCCTTTTTATTTTGTTTGCAAATAAAGGAGAACTAAATTGCAAGAAAGGCAAACAGATTTTGGGTGAATAAAAGGTATGTTTTATTCAGCAGGGCAGCCATAGCGCTTGAGAAAAACATTATACAATACCCAGATCAAAATGAAATATGATCAGTTAGAAAGTGTTAAGTCAATTATATGTAATCAATTACAATACTACATTTTTTAAAACCTCAGGAGATACATTGTTACTCTTGATCCCAATCTGCGAGTGATGAGAGACTGCAGGGATACCTGTACTTATCCGGGGTTCTGTTTCCTTGGAATGAAGGACAATGGAGTCTGTGGTATCTTTAGGATATGTCACTTATTTACACATATCTGCAACCGGAGCATAGCAAGGGAGGGCTCACAGCATTAGCACCCCAACAGATCCTTGCTTCTCTGTTAGGTTTCCAGAGGAGCCCAAAATCCAGCACAGAGCAGACATGTCTCTGTGTCTCCAGCTTCCAGCACCACGAAAAAAAAAATATTATAGCACACAATTCCCCCCCACACAGCCCTCCTTGCCATGACATTCAGCCAGGTAAGATGGGAAAAGGCCCACCCATTTGTCTCTATCGCAACCTGTTTGGACATGTAAATTTCTTATGAAATGAGGAAAGTAAGGAATAGATATGGCTTCTTCTGTATGCATAATCTACAGGCTTATAGATAGATAATTTATTATGGTCAAAGACCAGCTCACATAACATAACACAATAAAAACAGTGTTCATAAAGATAAAATATACAATCGGAGCAGATTGCAGCAATAGCTCATGAGTTAAAATTGAGATATATACATACACCCGTACAACTGAGATTTGGGCTACCATAAAAAATTGACCCTGAGGCGCCCCAAAGGGCAATTTCAGCATTTCCCTAGTCAGCTATTTTATTCTAGAGGATGATCTGTGCCTACATATCTGGGCGCAGAATCTGGCTTATCCTTCACCCTTGGAACTCACTGCCTCATTATTTTTATTTTTATTCTACTGCCTCAGGCATGAAATTAACCTGTCGGTGCTCCTATAAGTGAGCTATAAGTCCTGTGACTTGCGTCCTGAGGTTATAGCAAAACCATTGCCACAGGGATGTTCTGTAGCAATGGAATGCATCTCATTCCCATGAAACATCCTTGCAAATTCCAGTAGGTAGGCTGAGCGGATGGAAACCTGTGGGTTTGACAAAGGTGGCACTCCGCCCACCCGCCGCTGCCAAAAAAGAAAAACCCAGAGCCTGCCTTAACGGATCTGAGCATCTTGAAGCGCTTTGCTCAGCATGGAGAGAAACATGATCACCTGTTTACGCGTCTGCACATCAAGGAACTGTTCAGCATCCAGCTGCAAAGGGTGGATTGCAAAGTTGGCAGCCTGTCATATGTGCTGTGAAGTGAGTCAATACTGTTTGAAACACACATATTATTAGTACAGCGATTAACCTACATGCCCCATCAAAAACACAGGCAAGAGGTCAAAGATGGAGCAGCGCGTGAGCAACAGTAAACAGATGACTTTTTTTTACTTTTTTTCTGATTTCAGCCTGAACTATTTCCTCTCCTTTAAAAAATAAAAATAAATATTTATGCTTTTCAGATTTATACATTTCACTAATTTTACAGTCATTTTAACATTTCAAAACTTGACTTCCTTCCCCCCTCTTTCTGCGGCTCCTTGAATTTATTTTTAATGCCTTCTGCATATCCAAATTAACTTAATTTTCTCATTTATTCATCGACTTTAAATATATACTCTTATGAAACTGCAGGTTATTACAATAATCCTGCCAATGTTCTTATCTGTTTACAATTTATCTGTAAATATTCAATAAACCATTTCCATTATTTTATTTTTAAAAAGGAGTTTGTTATCTTGATTTCTTATTCTTCTGGTAAGTTTTGCCATTTCTGCATATTCCATAAGTTTTTGTATCCATTCTTCCTTTGCTGGGACTTCTGCTTCTTTCCATTCTGGGGCGAGTAGCATTCTTGCCGCTGTAGTTGCATACATAAATATATTTCTATAGAATTTAGGTAGTTCTGTCCCTATAATTCCCAAAAGAAAAGCTTCTTGTATTATTATTTTTTACAAACATTATTTTTAACACCCTTTTCAATTCATTACAGATCATTTCCCAGTAAGCTTTAACCTCACTACAAGCCATATGATAAAAAGAAAACTATTTCCTTTCCTTAATGCAGGGCTGGGAAACCTGCTGAGATCGCCAAGGGCAAGGGATGAAAGAAGTTATGGTCCATCAGGATGGCAGACTCTCCTTCACTGGAGCTTTTTAAGCAGAGGTTGGATGGCAAACTGTCAGGGATTCTTTAGCTGTGATTTCAGCATTGCAGCAGGTTGGACTAGATGACCCGCTGGGGTCCCAACTCTACCCTTCTATGATTCTAGGACCTGGAGGGTAGGGATGTGGGAGACATCTGATTAAGTTCCAATACAGGTGAACTTACCTCTTTTGCACTTTCTGGAACAATATGCAAAACTGAAACACAATCATCTTTCCGAATTTGCACCTCTATTAACTTTGCAATGTGGTTCTTTAGCCATGTATTGGATACAAAAATACATGCGCCGGAGGAACGTCTGCATGTAAATGCACACGCTATGAAAACTGCATACAAAATGGAACTCACTGCTGCAGGAGGCGGCGATGGTCGCCAACTCAGATGGCTATAATAATAATAATAATAATAATAATAATAATAATAATAATAATAAAAATAATAATTTATTTATACCCCGCCCATCTGGCTGGGCTTCCCCAGCCACTCTGGGCAGCTTCCAAAAAATATTAAAATACTGTAATACATCAAACATTAAAAGCTTCCCTAAACAGGGCTGCCTTCAGATGTCTTCTAAAAGTCTGGTAGTTGTTGTTCTCTTTGACATCTGGTGGGAGGGTGTTCCACAGGAAGGGCGCCACTACTGAGAAGGCCCTCTGCCTGGTTCCCTGTAACTTAAAGAGGATTGGACAAATTTGGGGAGGCTATCGATGGCTACTAGCCAGGATGGCCATGCTCTGCCCTCCACAGTCAGAGGGAGAAATGCTTCCGAATACCAGTCTGTGGAAACCACAGGAGGGAAGAGGGCTCTTGTGCTCAGGCCCAGTTTGTAGGTTTCTTATTAAAAAGGCATCTGGTTAGCACTGCGAGGGCAGGAGGCTAGATTAGATGGCCATTGGCAAAGATGTCTCCACCCCCCTTAATCCTGGTCCAATGGAAAAGTATTTAAAAACATTTAAAACATCAAAATTCATTAAAATTATCTTGAAAACAGAATTATCAAAAAGTATCAAAAATATCAATATCAAAATGTTGGGGAGATATTATAAAATGCATCAGTGTAAATAGCCACAAATTGATAAAGTATCTTAAGCATTTCACATCACAGCGTATTGGGATGGAAAGTTTGTTTCTTTATCTTTAATATATACACATGTGATTAAATTAAACCATACTTTATTGTTTTCTTTAAAAACTTTTTTTTTAAAATAGAACTTGGAGAAGTTCTCCCCAAAAGCATGTAAAATCACAGTGGCCTCCCTGTCCCCTTAATGCCCATGTGAACACTTTCATGCATGTGCAATAGAGACTGAGATATCTCCGCCTGCCACCCAGAAATTCCTGGGAAGGGAGCAATACTCTCCAAAAACAGAAGTCGAGTCACAGCAACTCCTGCAAACTTTTTCACAAGACTTATATAATAGGTGAAGATAAGGTCAGGGACAGGTGGCCAGAAAACAGAGATGGCCCTTTGTAAACTGGGACCATAGAATCATAGAATTGTGGACTGGAAGGGACCCCTGGCAGTTCTCTAGTCGAACCCTCTGCAATGCAGGAATCTCAGCTGAAGCATCCATGACAGATGCCTTAGCCTCTGGAGTCTGCCCCCACAAGCAACCTCTGACACGAAAGGCTTGTCGGTGCCTGTTGCGCTGTCTGCATCAAAATAAGATGTTCTTGTTTTCTCAGCACACCACAAGCTGTTCTCCCTCCCTTCTCGTTTTGGTCTCTCGAGTTTGTTCTCACCGTGAACCGACCGACTGGTTGCTCAGTCACATGTTTGTGGTGTTCCCTGTCTCAAACCGCAAGAGGTTTTGTAATCAGGAGAGAACAAAATACTTGCTCGGTTTCTGAAGAAAGCCAAACACAGGAGCTAGCAGTGTTTGGGATCGCTTCCCCTTTCTTGGAAATGCTGCATAGCTAATCTTCATACAGTGGTACCTCGGGTTAAGAGCTTAATTCGTTCTGGAGGTCCGTACTTAACCTGAAACTGTTCTTAACCTGAGGTACCACTTTAGCTAATGGAGCCTCCCGCTGCTGCCGCGCCACAGTTTCTGTTCTCATCCTGAAGTAAAGTTTTTAACCCGAGGTACTATTTCTGGGTTAGCAGAGCCTGTAACCTGAAGCGTCTGTAACCCGAGGTGCCACCGTATTCAGCTGGCCAACAGCTGCCATAAGAAGAGAAAAAGACTAGGAGGGATTGGTGTGGGGGAGGACTATCACCTCCAACCATGAGGCAATGCTGTCCAGTTTTGCTCTTCTGCACTCAGTGGTGGTGGCAGAAATTCGTGGAGTGGGGCACAGAAGGGGCAAAGTCTATTTCAAAGTGGGCGAGTTGCATGTCACATAGTGAGCTATCGGAAAGAAAGCAGTATATGGTGACAGGAGTGCAGTGATCGGGAGGGGGCAAGTAGAGGGGCCAGCTCCTTGTTTTTTGTCCCCCCTGCACCCCCCCCAACACCACCTATGCCTTCTAAGAACATCAGAAGAGCCTGCTGGGTCAGGCCAACAGAAACCAGCAAGCAGGATTCGCATAGAAGAGAACCTTCTCCTCCTGCAGCTTCCAGCAACTAGCATTCATAAGCATTGCTGCCTCTGACTGTGGAGGCAGAGCATAGCCGTCGTGACTAGTAGCCACCAATAGCTGTGGTCTAAATTGCTGAGCCTCTTGGGCTTGCTGGTCGGAAGGTCGGCGGTTCGAATACCCATGACGGGGTGAGCTCCTGTTGCTCCGTCCCAGCTCCTGCCAACCTAGCAGCTCGAAAGCACACTAGTGCAAGTAGATAAATAGGTACTGCTGTGGCGGGAAGGCAAACGGCATTTCCACGTGCTCTGGTTTTTGTCATGGTGTCCAGTTGTGCCAGAAGCAGTTTAGTCCTGCTGGCCACATGACCCAGAAAGCTGTCTGTGGACAAATGTTGGCTCCCTCAGCCTGAAAGCAAAACAAGCATCGCAACCCCATAGTCGCTTTTGACTGGACTTAACCATCCAGGGGTCCTTAACATTTTACCTTACCATGAATTTATCCAATCCTCTTTTAAAGCCATCCAGGTTGGTAGTTATCACTGCCTCCTGTGGGAGGGAGTTCTGTAGTTTATGTATTGTGTGAAAGACTTTCTTTTTTCTATCTTGAATCCTTCCAACTATTGGCTTCACTGGATGCCCACGAGTTCTAGCACTATGAGAGAGGGAGGAAAACTTTGCTATATCCACCTTCTCTATGCCATGCATAATTTTATAAACTTCCATCATGTCACCTCTTACTCTTATCAGGCGAGGGCCTAGATCATACAGGGATTCCTGACGCCTGGATGGCCGCACGCCCCCCCCCCCCCCCGCCCCCAACCATGAAGCCTGCTTCTGTCTCCTCCAGAGGAGATTTGACTTTTCTAAAAGCTGGTCTGGCTTTCTACTCATTGGGGAATTGAGGAGAGAGATTCAGGCCACTTCCAAACTGTCATTATGTTGTGGGTATCATTAAATTGTATAGCAGCAGATTCAGCTTGCGCAATTAAAATGGGTTTGGAGCCCTTGCTCACCAAACCTATTTCCTTCCCACCCACCTACCCTGGACCAATAAAGCGAGATGAGTGCCGCAACCCCAGAATTAGTCACGACTGGACCTAATGGTCAGGGGTCCCTTTAAACATTAGGATAATGACACAACATCAGTTTATATAAGGATGTATGGGAGTATCTTGTATTTTTGTAAACATATTTTCTCTTATATATTAGTTTGTTGTTCTTTTTCCCCTCCCCCTCACTTTTCCTTCTTTTTTTCTGTATCACTTTATTTGTTTTAATTGAAATTACTTGAATAATAATAATAATAATAATAATAATAATCCTTTAGTGTCATGTGCCCAGTCCTGTAGAATATTCTGCCAGTAGAGATTCAGCAGGTACCTTCTGTGTAGGGCTACCATATGTCCAGATTTTCCTGGACATTACTGGGATTTCAAAGGAAGAATTGATGTCTGGGGGTGCTTTCTGAATTTTTTTTTTTAATATGGCAACCCTACTTCTGTGCCATCTTTTAGACATCTCCTGCAAGCTTTCCTATTCTGTCAGGCTTCTGCAGGCAATTAACAATATACCTTTCCACAATAAGTTAGCCGATTTCAGCATTTTTATATGCTTTTTATCGCATGGTTTTACACAGGATTGTTGTATACCACTGTTACGTTGTGGGTTGACATAGCAGACGACACAGCGATTTCTCCAAGTAGCTCTTTATTTTGTAAGCTGGAATAGAACTGACTGCAAACAGCTCAGCCGGCCTGCTTTTATAGGCAGCCGGCTGTCAACATTGTAGCAACAACAGCCCAGCGTTTCCCACCTAAAATAACTGACGTGGACCTGAGTGAAAACTATCTACAGACCTGAGTGAAAACTATATACAGTATCCCCCTGCTGGCCCAGGGTGAAACTTCACTACATAACAACCACTGTGGTTATTTATTTCTTCCTTTTTTAAAATGAATAGTGGTATATAAACACAGGCCGCAGGCTGCTGCTTTTACGTGCCATAGAATTTGGGTGACCTTGATGCAGGATTTTGCTCTGTTATCTCAGACAGGCCTGATCAAGCTGCATGCTTAATCTATTGCTCACCCTGATATTTTATAGCTTCTTTGTCTGTTTGGCACCATCAGCTGCGCATGGCGGTTAACGTGTTGCAAGAGGACAAGGGAATGCCCAAAGGAGATTATAAAAACTGGAGATAAAAAGAAGGGGAAACAGATTGGGGGGTGGGGGCAGACCAGAAGTGGTGGTGGGTGGCTTGGAATCTGCAATTATTTTTCTTAGCATTAGTTACAGTGGGTTAAGGGAGCTAACCTTTTATGAACAGTGTGCGCGCGTGTGCGCGTGCGCAACATGTTGTGTAACATGTTGATCGAGCATTCATTCTGATCTATCATCTATCTATCATCTATATCTATCTATCTATCATCTATATCTATCTATCTATCTATCTATCTATCTATCTATCTATCTATCTATCATCTATCTATCATCTATCTCTCAGAACGAATGTTCATCCTCTGTATTAACTTAATGCAAAACTGTACAGAGCGAAGCTTGATAAAAGGGTTTGTAGGGAACAGCCTACAGATGGCTGCCTGTCTTTAGGCCCAGGATAGCAAATGCTCCCTCTCTCCCTCTGTAATTGTGCATCAATGGGACGAAGAGCCTGGCATTTTGCCTAGTGAAAGCAAACAGCCGGGCAGTTCTGAGAAGTACTGGGAGCACGGTACAGTTATGTAACCTTATGGAAACAATGCAGCCTCAGAGGAATAAACTGCTCCTGGAATACGATGTGCAGGAAACATTGCTGCCTCTGTGCCCCACCTCGAAGGGCAGGTCCGTGCGTGCATGCTCTTTCTAGAATGCACGCTGCAATCTGAGCATGGTTGGGATTGTCATAGAAAATATAGGGGGTTTGGCTTTTGCTGCCCAACTCCCTTACGGACTGAGTCCCCTAAGTCCATGATAGGTCAGAGATGAATGGATGGAGGCAAGATCCATGGAAAGCAAGGCAGATCTTTATTTATTTTTTCCTGTTGCAGCAGAATTGCCTCCCCTCCTTGCAAGGAGGTAGGAGAGGCCCCGAACAATGGTGCAGCAAGCCTCTGCAAATACTTTTAAAATTGCCCACCCTGTACCCCAAGACCACCTCCCAAAACATCACAGGAGGAGGCAGTCTCCAGCAGAAATTTGAGAGTGTTGCTTCCTTCCTGTCTGCCAGGGTCCCTGATAATGCCTTACTTGACTGCATTTTCTGGGTAGCCTGGCCATTCCTTTGAGATGATAAATACTTCAGTTCCTGAATCTCTTACACATATTGATAGTTTGCTTAGCAGATAACTTGCCAGACTGTACTTGCAGGGAGGTGTAAGCTGCTACAATCAAAGACAAATGGAAAGCTTTTCCCATTTCCTTCCTCCTTGCAGAGAAATATTTGAGGTCAATTTGGGAGAGTCAAAATGGCTTTAGGGTTGCTCTTCCTGTACTATTTCAGACACGTGGTTTCTATACTTATGTATGTGTTTGCCTTGTAGATTTATGAACATTTACCATATTTTTCGCTCTATAAGACGCACCAGACCATAAGACGCACCTAGTTTTTGGAGGAGGAAAACAAGAAAAAAAATATTCGGAATTTCAGAAGCCAGAACAACAAGAGGGATCGCTGCGCAGTGAAAGCAGCGATCCCTCTTGCTGTTCTGGCTTCTGGGATAGCAGCACAGCCTGCACTCGCTCCATAAGACGCACACACATTTCCCCTTACTTTTTAGGAGGGAAAAAGTGAGTCTTATAGAGCAAAAAATACAGTATTCTACATCTGAGACCTTAGAATTCTTATAACAGGATTGCTTTGTGTTGTTGCTGTTTTGCTCTATCTGAATTGCTTACTGTCTGGGTAACACGTATGACCGTCCCAGCACCATATAGCATCTGGGCTATGTGCTTGCAAAACGTTGGCCTCTTTGCTCCAGTGCCTTTCAAGAAGCTTCTGGAGCATGTGGAACATACATCCCTGTGGCTTTTGGCTTCAAGCAGGCAAACGAAGGGGACCTGGGCCAATAGCTGCTGGAAAAACACACCTAAATAAATGGTCCCAGAAGATGAAATGGGAAGGAAACAGAGAGTTGCATAGATTTGCACTGGCCAGCTTTTCCAAAGAACTCAAGGCGCTGGGTGTCTATTGTAGGCTGAAAATATCTCCTGTTTATAGCTGCAGGAGTCAGTGGTGTAGCTCTGGGGTGGGAGGGGTGGGATAGGAAAGGGGTCCCTTTTAAATGGACCATTAAGGGGCAGTGATGGCTGCCAACCTGCAGGATAGCTTAGAGCCTGCAGGATAGCTCAGTTGGTAGAGCAGGAGACGCTTAATCTCAGGGTTGCGGGTTTGAGCCCCACGATGGGCAAAAAGATTCCTGCCTTGCAGGGGGTTGGACTAGATGATCCTTGGGGTCCCTTCCAATTCTACAATTCCACGATTCTGTGGCTGAGCCTAGCTCCAAAGCAGATGCAGTATTAGTTAGAACAGGTGTATTATTTTATAATGCCCTTTGTCACGCTCCAGGGCAGTGACAAAGTTATCAAAGCTGGAAAGTTATCAAAAAGAATATAACTCAAACACTGTGTCATAAACTAGAAGGCCCCAGGATGATCAGGAATGCAGGATGAAGGGATCTGGAAGATTAGATCTATGTAGTCTGGGAAAGTAATAAAAGGCCTTTGGCCAGTGTGTGGAAAACACAAATGAGCTGGATCCAGACTTCCATTCGGTGAGCTTATAGAGCAAGCCTACAGAGTTTTCTGCTTGGTTCAGTGGGTCTTGTTGCCATGTAATGGTGGACAGGATCCCAACCCCGGTTCCCATCAAAATTAATGGCTCTGTTTCCCAATTTACTTAGGTTGCAATCATAACTCCACCTACATGGGAGTAAGCCCCACTTAATTCATTGGGCCTGGCTTCTGAGTAGATGAGGTTAGCCTTGTGTGGTTAGTCTGGATAAAGAAACTGATCCGTAGTAAACTGACCACTACAGTTTCCTTTGAAAACAAGCTTAATGGTTACTAGAAGAGGTTTTCTTTCTTCATTATTCTGAATTACATTTTATATCCCATCTCTCCCCTCATTTTATTCTCACAACAATCTTTCGAGGTAGGCTAGGCTGAGCGAGGGGTGACGAGTCCAACACCAGCCAGTGAGCTGCATGGCTGAGCAGGGATTCGAACCCAGAGCTTCCCAAACCTAGTCCATGCCAGCTCTAGCATGGACAGATCTGCTGTAGACCTCCTAGAACATACAGCGAAATGGTGGCAACTGAAACGCATCGGGTGCCAGCAGTGGTGTAGCGGTTAGAGTGTCAGACTAGGGCGTGGGAGACCAGGGTTCAAAACTCTATCCTTAGCCTAACCTAACTTACAGGGTTGTTGTGTGAGGATAAGGCTACTTGCCACAATGGCTGTGCTCTACCTCTGCAGCTGGAGGCAGTAATGCTTCTGAACACCAGTTGCTGGAAACCGCAGGAGGGTTTCCAGTCTTGTGTTCGACTCCTGCTCATGAGTTTCCCACTGGGACATCTGGAAAGAGGATGCTGGAATAGATGGGCCATTGGTCTGATCCAGCAGGCTCTTCTTTAGTTCAAATGTGGGCGAGCATCACAGGAGGTGGCTCAGTTTGCAAAGCACACCTAGTCAAGGCTCAAGAGGCAAGAACACATCACCTGCCTGGGCGCTTGACAGCTGGTTTTGCAGCTCTGACTGGGCTGCTAAAACCGGAGGTTTCTGACGTCCCTGTCCACTGCCTTTGGTTTTGGAGGTGGGCGGGGGGAGGGGCGGGTTCATTGGCGTTTTCACAAGTCTGCTGATGCTTTAAGTCAGCCCATTTGGCTCCCCCCACACCGCAACTTCCTCTAGAGAGAGCTAAATCAAGGTTCTCTGCTCCATCCGGAACAAGCTGTTCCTTTTTGCGCTTCCTGCCTCCGGAAACTATTCTGCAGAATTTGGGGTGGCAGCAGAACAGGCCCCAGACCAAAAAAAGTGTGGCAGAGGTAGCTCTACAGAGGAGAGATGCACAAGAGGTCGAACAACCGCTTTCATGGGGCTGGTTTAGCTTTGACTTGGGAAGAGTGTAAGCTTTCAGGTCTCACAGAAATCAATGCTGGACCAAAGGGTTTGGTGACGCTCAGCGGCTTGCACGCTTCTGTGCTGACCTAATAGAAATTTTGTTACGATTTCACCCCTTCTTCCCTTTGCTTCTTGCTTTCTCTCCATTCTTCCTTGTATTCATCATACACAAATCATCTTTTCAAACGCCGCTGCCTCTGACTCCAAGCTTTCAGTCGAGCTACTCTTTATGTGTCGGCATAAAAACAGGGGTTATATGAGATCTAAACAGAACGCTTACCAGTAATCTGGCTGATGCTCTGAGCCGATTGAAGTTTCTGAGTCGTCTTCAAGGGCAGCCCCACATAGAGTGTGTTGCAATAATCCAGTTTGGAAGTTACCAGAGTTAAGAGTGGAAAGATTTGACAGGCAGAGAAACTGAAATAATCTTTCACCCATCTCTACCACTAAGGCAGTTCCTAATATTCTCCCACTCAGCCTTCCTAAGAAAAGTTACTTAGGAAATTTCCATTCCCAATACTGTGTATGGTGTTCTCTTATCAAGATAGCTGCTGCCCTAGCAGAGCCCCCCTCCTCCTTTAATTATTAAGATCATTTCCATATCAAAGTCTCTCACCTCAGTTTATTCTCACAAAAACCCTGTGTGTTGGTGAGTTAGGTTGCTGAGAGAAAAGCACTCTGTGTAAGCTAGGAATATCCAAAGTCTGTTTTAGGGGCCTAATCCGGCCCTCGCAGGTCAATTTAATATGTCCTGAGGTAAAATCCTAAAAAAAAAGCTCAGTAACTCACACATGTTCAACTTCATCAAATCTGGCCCTCTTTGAAAAAAATTTGGGCACCCCTGGTGTAAGCTCACCTGAACTCTGTCCTTGTTCCTTCACACATGTCCAAGACTGGGTTGCCTCCCTAACATTCAAAGCAGGTTTTTCAGATGTGCTTTTCACAACCAGCCTCTGGGGCCTGATCCTGCCAGACCATGACTTGCACCATGTGTAAAAGATGAGCATGTCAGTTTCTGAACACTTCCTTCCCACCATGCTTCAGGGCAGCATCTGACACATGCCAGAGGGCAGCAGGACATGTGGAAATGGCCACATCCTGCCAACAGCCTGCTGAGGGAGAACCACAACAATTTTACCTGTTGGAATCAGAGGATAACCTGAGGAATTTGCTCCTGGGCAAGCAAACTTCACATTCTCTTGGGCACACGTGGGTCACTCCTGGGCACAGAAGGCAGAGGCAGCAATTAGAATTAGGGCGATGCACACTGGAATTGACAAGGCAGACAGCATCCCTGGAATGGCACAGAGGATGTGAGGAAGCCACAAAAGGATGATCTTCACACCTGCCCCATCCCAGCTAAACCATCCAGGTGAAAGCAATGCCTGGGTCTTGGGAGGCTATTCTCCTTGCTGTGGGAAGCCCACAAGCAGGCCACCTCCCAACAACTGTTAGTCACAGGTAAGGTAAAGGTAAAGGTACCCCTGACCATTAGGTCCAGTCATGGCCGACTCTGGGGTTGTGGCGCTCATCTCGCTTTATTGGCCGAGGGAGCTGGCGTACAGCTTCCAGGTCATGTGGCCAGCATGACTAAGCCGCTACTGGCGAACCAGAGCAGCGCATGCAAATGCTGTTTACCTTCCCGCCAGAGTGGTACCTATTTATCTACTCGCACCGGCGTGCTTTCAAACTGCTAGGTTGGCAGGAGCTGGGACCGAGCAACGGGAGCTCACCCCATCGCGGGGATTTGAACCACTGACTTTCTGATCGGCAAGTCCTAGGCTCTGTGGTTTAACCCACAGCACCACCCATGTCCCATGATCATAGTTAGGTAGCATATAAACGTATTAATTTATATTTAATTTTCACTTTCTTCTGTGTATATTGTAATGTTCTCTTGCTGCTATGGCCATTGGCTGAGGCGAATAAAGTTTCTATTCTATTCTAAAACGTATTAAACAATTCTCTCTCTCTCTCTCTCTCTCTGAAACAAACAAACAAAAACCCTATAATTGCCTGTGTGGATGAGTCAATGCTGCTGAAAGATTTGGAATGGTTACAATTTTAGAAGCATCCATTTAAGGGGAAAATTTTGGTATCTGAAGTTTCCTGCATCTTGCCGAGGCCTTAGCTTGTGACTCCCCCCTGGCCCTTTCCCTCTCTGTCCATTAGATAAACTTCCTGCCATTTTGGATTTGAGTCGAAAACAGGAAATGCTGCAGAGTGGGGATGGTTTTACTCCCAGACAGTTTACACATTCTATTTGAGGGCTTAAGCCTCTGAGCACACTTGGAAAAGGCAGATATAACATTACAGGACACAGGCTTATTTAAGACTATATAGAACACCTATTATCAGTAATGATGGCATTCACAGGTGGATAATACTCCCCCCCCCCCTAAATCTTTACTATTTGTAAAGGGAATATTTGTATGAGTTAGTACTTTATCAGACCATCCAAGTGTCCCTATTTTCCAGGGTTCAGTCCCGGATTTACAGAAGCGGTCCTGGTTTCTGATTTTATTCCAGAATGTCCTGCTTTTCCTTAAAGGTAAAGGTACCCCTGCCCCTAAGGGCCAGTCTTGACAGACTCTGGGGTTGTGCGCCCATCTCACTTAAGAAGCCAGGGGCCAGCGCTGTCCGGAGACACTTCCAGGTCACGTGGCCAGCGTGACATCGCTGCTCTGGCGAGCCAGAGCCGCACACAGAAACGCCGTTTACCTTCCCGCTGGTAAGCGGTCCCTATTTATCTACTTGCACCCGGAGGTGCTTTCGAACTGCTAGGTTGGCAGGCGCTGGGACCGAGCAGCGGGAGCGCACCCCGCCGCAGGGATTCGAACCGCCGACCTTTCGATCGGCAAGTCCTAGGCGCTGAGGCTTTAACCCACAGCGCCACCTGCGTCCCATTGCTTTTCCTTAGGATGTCCCTATTTTCATCAGAGAAATGTTGGAGGGTAATGCCTGATTATCACTTTGGAGCCAAGCTGTATCTTTGTACTTTCGTCCTTCCAGGCTGTGACACTTTATCTTTGATTTTTCCGCTTTCTTTCTTCTCGCTGTGCTTTTGTTAATACAGCTGTACAGTACCTTGGAAACTGAACAGAATCCATTCCGGAAGTCCATTCAACTTCCAAAACGTTCAGAAACCAAAGAGAGGCTTCTGATTGGCTGCAGTGAGCTCTTGCAGCCAATCAGAAGCCATGGAAGTCCTGTCACATGTTCGGCTTCCAAAAAAATGTTCGAAAACCGGAACACTCACTTCTGGGTTTCGATCGTTTGGGAGCTGAAATGTACAAGTACCAAGGCGTTCGACAACCAAGGTACGACTGTATATCAATAATGATATTGATAGCAGAATAGCTAAGGCAGTTCTAGGCTGCATCAACAGAAGTACATTATCCAGATCAAGGGAAACCATAATACCACTCTGTTCTGCCTTGGTCAGACGCCACCAGGGGTCCTGTATCCAGTTCTGGGCGCCACAGTTTAGGAAGGTTCTTGACAAGATGGAAGGTGTGCAGAGAAGGGTGACAAAATGATCAAGGGTCTGGAAACCAAGCCTTGTGAGGAACAGTTGAGGGCAATGCGGGTGTTTAGCCTGGAGAAGAGAAGACTGAGAGGGGATACGACAGCCAACTTTGAATACAGGTGACAAATGTTTTGCGTGGAGCAAAACATGCATTGGTGGAGCATTGCAAGCCCATTCTGCCTGCCCCATTTTCTGGCCACTTGCGGGATGTGGCAATGCACACGGCCACACACATATTGAATGCACGTAAAAGTGTTACCTGTAGCTGAAGAACCATCAAATGGAAGATGGAACCAGCTTGTTTTCTGCTGCTCCAGAGTAGGACCCAAACGGATGGATTCAAAGGATAAAAAACTAGATTCCAACTAGACCTTAGGAAGAACTTTCTGAAGGTAAGAGCTGTTTGACAGGGGAACAGACCGCCTTAGAAAATGGTGGGCTCTCCTTCACTGGGGGTTTCTAAGCATAGGTTGGGTGGTCATCTCTGAGGGATTATTTAGTAGCAATTTAGGTGATCTTTGGGGTAACTTCCATTACAACAATTCTATGCTTCGATTAAAATACTTTAAGGGGGGGCGGTGGCTACAATGGGGACAAGAAAACCAGTTTTGTGTCAGATTAAGTATTGTCTGCAAAGCTTAACTCTGGACTGCTTGTGAAAAATAGGCTCAGCTCAGTTTGGGGGAGACAGGAGACGCAGAGCTGTGAAGGGAATCCTTCGCAGCACTTGAAACTGCTGGGTGTGGGGAGATAAGCACATCTGTGATCAAGTTGGAGCCTCTGCCAGGCCTTGTGTGGTGTGCAGATAAGGGCCTTGGGATCGTGTTCCTGCTCTCGATCCCTCCCCTCGTTCCTATCAGGGGTGTGTCCCAGGGCTGGCCAGGACTTTCTGCACGTAGGCTTGGCTGAAGAGGAAAACAAGGGCGAGGGAATCACGCGGGTGGGGACGGGATCCGTAACCAGCCTTCGTGCAGCAGGTGCGTTTCATCCAAACCCTTCTCTGGTTTGTCAACGGCCGTTTGCCAGACGCTGCTCCCCCTTCCAGGGACAAGAGGCAGGCGAAAGTGATGGTGGCAAAGAAAAAACAGATTCCATGCAAAACCCTGCTCCCAATCCGTCAAACTGCACCAAATGAAAGCAGATTTCTGCCGCAGTCAACTAAGCTATTGCATTATTTGGAGTGGTGGATTTGCATCTATTCTGCAATTTGCTCATTCAGCAGTGCTCTTCAGAGCTGCTTTATTGTTCCCAGCCTGCAAGGCTGAGTTCCCACACTCCTGATTTTAGAAACAATTCATGGTGTGTACGTTACAATGGTACCTCAGGTTACAGACGCTTCAGGTTACAGACTCCGTTAACCCAGAAATAGTACCTCGGGTTAGGAACTTTGCTTCAGGATGAGAACAAAAATTGCGCAGCAGCGGTGTGGCGGCAGCAGGAGGCCCCCATTAGCTAAAGTGGTACCTCAGGTTAAGAACAGTTTCAGGTTAAGAATGCAGCTCCAGAACAAATTAACCTGAGGTACCACTGTACTTTGGACCTGAATCTGGTCTATATATGAAGCCTGTCCCTGAAACTCTTTGTCGTGGGTCTGAAATTCAGAGAGAGAGAAAGATTTGGAGGCTGAGGGTCAAGTTTACACATGACTCTGCATGCTACAGAAATAAAATGGTGATGGGATGTGATACGCAGCAAAGGCAATCTTTGCATGCCCAGAGGTACTCTGTGTCATCACTGCATCCTTGAGGCACGGCCAAGTCTTGGCACAGGAATTAAGTAGCAGCTTCTGTCCAAATCAAGTCCTGCTTGCATTTGACCATGAGCATAAACTCGTCTCTCCCTGCGTAAGTGGTCTGTGGACAGGAATGCCCGGCCTCCAGGTATTCTTGGAAAGTGTTTGCTCTTCTTCAGCTGCCACCAAAGGAAAATTCCATTCCACTGGAAACAGTGACGTCGCTCCCCAGCCCTCGACACACCCACCTTGACCTTCCCTCAAACCCCCTGCCCTACGATGTCCCCAAGGAGGAATCTGACCCCAGCAGGAAAGCTTTTCTCGCTTTTTTGGTAAAGGTTCTTTTTCCCCTCCTCCTTTTATAATGTATATAAACCAGAGAGGACCGTTAAAACAACAGATGAAAATTAACAGAGGAAAAGCAAAAGTATAACATAGACAAATAGAATGAGTGCAGTTGCACATGGGTTAAAATAACAAAAGTCCAAGCGAAAAATATCAGCATTATCTGATTTTCAACTGTAGTTGTAGATTTGCCAGACTTGTGATGAGAGTTGCCTTGAAAAGGATGGTTCCATTGCATATGTAATAAAGGAACGACAAATCGTACCAAAAGTGCCTGGAGGTTCTAGTCGAAATCTCAAATTTTGTGTAATTTTCTCCATTGTAGCTATATTCCGGAGTTACCAAGCATTCAGTGTAAGATGCTGGGCTGTTTTCCACTGAGCCACAATTACTATTTGAGTCGCCACGGTCAGATATATGACCAGCTCTTTTGACAATGCATCTACACTGGTGCCATCAAAAAATATTCAGCAACCTTAATTTTGGACAGCAAACAATAGTTCCTTTAGACCTATTTCTGCCAAAATTAAATCATCAAAATCTTGCACCAACTTACATTCCCACCATAAATTATAATAGGTTGGCAGAGCAGGAGACACGTAATCTCAGGGTTGTGGGTTCAAGCCCCACGTTGCACAAAAGATTCCTGCATTGCCGAGGGTTGGACTAGATGACTCTCGTGGTCCCTTCCAACTCTACAGTTCCATGATTTCATGTACCAAGTTTATTGTGACACAACTACCTCGATCCTGCTCACATCCCTCCTGCTGTGTGATGTCCCCAAAGAGGAATCTGGCCACAGCCTGACACCCAGAGCCCCCAACAGCAATATGTCCTTTCCAGTTTCCATGAAATACCAAACAGCAGCATTGGGGAGAAGAAATCGTGGGAGGCAGGGGGAGGCAAAACTAAACACAGTGTGGTACAATGGTTAGAGCGTGAGCCTAGGAATGAAAGAAACCCAGGTCTAAATCCCTGTTCACTGAGTGACCTTGGATGACTCTCTCTCTCTCTCTCTCTCTCTCTCTCTCTCTCTCTCTCTCTCTCACACACACACACACACACACACACACAGCCTGGCCCACCTCACAGGGTTGTTCTGATGAACAAATGCACAATTTATTTATTTTCCTTTGCTGCTAATTTTGGAGAGAGGGAACAGCAGCATGAGGCGCAGGTGCCTCAACTGCAGAATATTTTCATTCAACCATCTCTCCGACTCTGGAGATTTCAGCAGGCGTTGCCCACCATAAGGGCTAGGAACTTGGATTTCTATCAAACATGGAAGATTGTCATGAGAATTTCCTGCCCCAATGCTCTAGGTTACAGGTAGGTAGCCGTGCTGGTCTGCCGTAGTCGAAACAAAATTTTAAAAAATCCTTCCAGTAGCACCTTAGAGACCAACTAAGTTATTGGTATGAGCTTTTGTGTGCATGCACATGAAAGGTCACTCAGTGAATAGGGGTTTAGACGTGGGTTTCTTTCATTCCTAGGCTCACGCTCTAACCATTGTATCTGAAGAAGTGTGCATGCACACGAAAGCTCATGCCAATAACTAACTTAGTTGGTCTCTAAGGTGCTACTGGAAGGATTTTTTAAAATTTTGTTTCTGCCCCAATGCCACATTCTGGGCCCCTTCAGAACTGGGGCACACACACAAATCTGCCTGTTAGGGGAAGGGTTGTATATCAGCAGTTGAGCTTTGCATCTCCAGGTAGGAATGTTGAAACCCTGGAGAGATGCTGCCAGTCAGTGCAGGAAACACACTGAGCAACGGTTTGACTTCATTGTAAGTTTGGCCCTTTCACTCAAACCGATGGTGGCGCGTATTGCTTTGCTATTGACACACAATAGCAGGAAGAAGCAGCCCCCTAAGTGCGTGCAGTCAGAAATTTACCCTGGCCACCTCCCCTAGAGCACAGGAACATGAAATCCTCAAAGTGCGTCAGCAGAGGGGTCAGCCAAGTAGGGCTGGCGTTGTCCGGAGGCCTTTGTCAGAAGCAGAGCCCAGATGCCAAGGATGGCAGTTGTTGACTGTACAGAGTTACAAACTCCTTCTTTTCACCCTAGACCTTCCCCATCACTCTGTCCCCTCGTCCGTCATGCGTCTGGTGCATTCCCAGCTGCCGGAATAAAGTCCAGGGCACACGAAGAGCCCTGCTGGATCAAAATTGACAGTCAATCCTGGATCAGTCCCCAACTTCTTGTCACTTTAAAGATTGTGAATTTCACTTTAAAACACAAAAGACAACATGGGGCATCTTTTACACCAAGCAATCCAAATTTTGCATTGAGTGGTGGGGCTGGGGCCAAATTCGGCAACCAAGGGACTCTGCACAATTTCTCACATTTTTCGCATCCCGTACTCTGCAATTCTACAGGGGGAAAAATAAAGCAAGAATTCAGCAGTGTGGTGTAGTGGTTAGAGTGCTGGACCGGGACCTAGGAGACCAGGGTTCAGATCCTGACTTTGCCATGAAGCTCACTGGTTGACCTTGGGCCGGTCACTGTTTCCTCTGCCTAACCTACCTCAGAGGGTTGTTGTGGGGGTTAAATGAGCTCCTTGGAGGGGAAAGGTAGGATATAAATGCAATATATTATTATTATTATTATTATTATTATTATTATTATTATTAAAATTTCTATACCGCCCCCTACCCGTAGATTTTAGGGCAGTTCACAGCATAAAATTATGATATAAAAACACAAAGTATATAATACAAAATAAAAATAAGAACAGAAACAAACCAATAACCCCCCCTTTCCACAACACATTTAAAAGAGCATTAGATGTCAATCAGCCAAAGGCCTGGTTAAAGAGGAATGTTTTCGCTTGGCGCCTAAAGGTGTATAATGAAGGCACCAGCCAAACCTCCCTGGGGAGAGCATTCCAAAAATGGGGAGCCATTGAAGAAAAGGCTTGTTCCTGTGTTGATACCCTCTGGACATCTCATGGAGGAGGCACACAAAGATGGGCCTCAAAGGATGATCTCAGTATCCAGGTAAGTTCATATGGGAAGAGGCGGTCCTTGAGGTATTGCTGTCCTGCAGTCTGCAATAATCAAACAAACTGAGGGACTCTGGCCAATTTCTCATACTTTTGCAACCCATACTCCGTAATTTTTTCTTTTTTCTGCAGAATTCACCAAGCTTCAAATACAGTCGTACCTTGGAAGCCGAACGCCTTGCGAGTTGAACGTTTTGGCTCCCGAATGACGCAAACCTGGAAGTGAGTGATCCTGTCTGTGAACGTTCTTTGGAACCCGAACGTCCGACGCAGCTTCCACGGCTTCTGATTGGCTGCAGCAGCTTGGCTTCCAAATGCTTTGGAGGTTGAACTTCCGGAACAGATTCCGCTTGACTTCTGAGGTACAACTTTAGTTGCTTTGAGTCAGGCAGCCAAAGGTCTGAGTAGGACTGAAGCTCCCCATCTCTGAGCATGGTCAGCAACCATCCTTTCATCACCCATTGCCCTTTCACTAACCTTTGCTCTTTCAAACGCACTTTCACTAGAAATTTGGGGGTTGGTTTAATGGAGCAGGGGATTGGAAGATCTTCTGGATTTTGCTGTTCTGGATTTCCATGTAATCAGAGTGCACAGCCCTTTCGCCCCATTCTTCCTGTTCTTCTTCCTCGCCTCTTTTGCACAATCCACTGCCTGTTCCTTCCACTATATTCCGGGGGGGTGTTGTTTTTGTTTGTTACAATGGCATGTATTTTGATGTTTTTAAATTGGAAACCGCCCTGTGATCCTTGGAAGAACGGTATAGAAATTTAATTAATTAATTAATTAATTAATTAATGATAATAATAAAAATAAATACTACTTCCTCTTTCCAACTTACAAAAATCAAAAGGAGGCATTTTTAGATTGCAACTAGTCAGTGCTAAAAGTCCCGGCTGCTCCCCTGGTCTTCTGTGATGTTTCCCCCCCAGCCAAATTTGCCCTTTCATCTGCTCTTCCCAGAAACCACTACCAACATTTTGCTTCTGGCCGTTTCATTCGGAGCAGCGAAGGCTGCATTATGAACCTAAGAACCTATGACAAGCCTGCTGGATCAGGACAATGACCGCATCTAGTCCAACATCCTGGTCTCACAAGGACGCAGGTGGCGCTGTGGTCTAAACCACTGAGCCTCTTGGGCTTGCCAATCAGAAGGTCGGCGGTTCGAATCCCTGCAACGGGGTGAGCTCCCGTTGCTCCGTCCCAGCTCCTGCCAACCTAGAAGTTCGAAAGCACACCAGGGCAAGTAGATAAATAGGTACTGCTGCAGCGGTTTAGTCCTGCTGGCCACATGAACTGGAAAGCTGTCTGTGGACAAACGCCGGCTCCCTCGGCCTGAAAGCGAGATGAGCACCACAACCCCATAGTCGCCTTTGACTGGGCTTAACTGTCCAGGGGTCCTTTGCCTTTTTTAAAAAAACCTGTTCTCACAGTGGCCAACCAGGTGCCCGTGGGAAACCCACAAGCAGGACTTGAGCCCAGGAGCAAATCTCCCCTCCTGCAGTTTGCAGCAACTGGTATTCAGAAGCATCACTGCCTCAAGTTGTGGAGGCAGCGCATAGCCATTGTGGCTAGTAGCCATCAATAGCCCTCTCTTCTATGAATTCATGTAGCAATTTGTTCAATTTCCTTGATGTTTTCCTAACATTATATCCGAGCTTTCACACAGAGTAAAAAAGCCAGTTCCAGAAATATAACAGACTATAGCTCAACTCTGGTGCTCAATTTTAATTTTTTTGCTTCCAGGAAAAATCCATTTGTAAACAACACGGAAACAAGCACTAAACAGGCGCTACGTTTCTGAAAGCAGCTTTTATGTCATGTGAAAACTCAAACATAATGCAGAAATGAAGAATTAAGGAAAGTATCGGGGATACAGAATACACTGCTGTGCAAATGCAGCCTAAACATGGGCAAACCTTTTGGCTTTGTTGTGAGTGGGAAGCCTCAGGAAACTGAACGAGCCACGGGGGGAAATGTGGAAACTTTTATTGCAATAAAATAATTTCTATGCAGACACATATATATATATACCCACGCACACTGTAAAAAGGAGCGGCGTTTTAAAAACTTGCCAACAGGCAAAAATAAAGGGAAGGGCTCTGTCTTGCAGTAATCCTATTTTAGAGGAAAGTCCCTAACCTCAAAGTCTTCTCTTTATCCACTCATCTGCTTCACTGAGACTTTTAGGGATTGCTTGAGAATACTGCTGCAAATCAGGTAGCTGGTTCAAAGAAAGAACCTTCTGAACCAGCTGAAGGATTCCTAAAGGGAACAGGTGGGATGCTCTGCTTGTCAGTGTGTCAGGATTCCCATTGGTCACAAACACTGTTCCCAGGAGAATTATTAGGAGGAAGCAGAAGACAGAGCAACGTTGAGGCCAAGTGGCAGGGCAGTCTGTCCCAGAAATGTGCATGGCCTGCTTGCAGTGGTTGGGGCTTCAATTTGGGGGCCTCTTGTAAAAGGAAGAGGGAGGGGAACCTTTGTCCACATTGCATTTTAAAGACAGGATGACACCCTTGAAAACTATAAGACCTTTAAAAAGTCCTTCTTCTTTAGCAGCTGATAAATGGCTCCAGGAAAGTGGGGTAAGTATTTAGCCCAGCTGTGCTTGCAAAAATCCTGATAAGGGTTAAATATCACAGGGGGGGGGGGAATAGCCCCACCATCTTCAACAGTTATGCCTGAGATGGGAAAGTTGTGGATGCAGCTGGCAGATCTCAGCCAAAAGTACAGCACCGAAACCTTGTTGCTGATTAAAATACAAGTTAAAAATTGGGTTTTGTACATCTCAAAATGGGAATTTCTATGCATTCCATGAGCAACTCTTCGAAGAGGCTGGCTATCTCCTTTGCCTCCTATCCATCCCCTTCATCTTCAACAGGGCTTCACAAAGTCAAAAGTAGAAAAGTGGAATTTAAAACCGTCTCGTTAAAATACTTCCCAAAGAAAAAAATCAGTATCTTTGGCATCCATTTGGCACTGCCTTCCACACAAGAGGAAAAACAAACACAAGGCATCATTACAAAAGAGAAGATCAAACGAGAGGAATAGTTTTTGCTGTAAATTAACACCGCAGATAAAAGTCCCTTTCAGTGTCTTCTGGAAGGATTCCATTTCCTTCCTAGGCTCAGGAAAGAAAGCCAGGTGTGTCAGGAGTTCACACGCTCTCCTACTAAACCCAAAGGAACCCACATTTCCCAGAGGAAAATGGAGGAAGCCAAAGATCCAACGTTCCTGTGCTGGTTTTGTCAACAAGTGCCCACACAGAGACACACAGAGCACCCAGGGAAGAATGGATCAGCGATGCCACCTAGAGGCCGAATGAGCAGAGGTTCCGGCAGGTTCCGCTTGTGAAGGGGCCCCACAGGAACCAAGCAGGAGCCCATCCTAAGCGAGACACAGCTTGTCCATCCAAGGACCCCAAAGGGGCAGCAGAAAAGGCTCCTCAGTGGGCGAGAGATGTTTGGGGCGCTTGTGAGACGCACCTCCCTGTTTGCAAACTGGGTGGGCCGCCCCGTTCAGTATATGGCTTCATCTATGTTGTCGTCGCTGTCGCCCCCGAAATCTTCACCGTTGTCGAAGTAGGACATGATGTAATCCGTCTCCTGTTGAAGAAGAATAAAGGGGGGCAGCAGAGATGAGAGTTTAGAACAAGCTTTCGCTAAAACCAACAGGTTCAAATGACAAGAAAGGGGATTTCCTCTCAACATTAGGAAAACCTTTTTGAGGGTAAGAGCTGTTTGTCCGTGGAATGGACCACCTCGGAAGGTGGTGGACTCTCCTTCATTGGAGACTTTTAAACAGAGGTTGGATGGCCACCTGACAGGAATTTTTAGCTGTGATTCCTGCCTTGCAGGGGGTTGGACTAGATGTCCCTTGTGGACCCCTTCCAACTCTACAGTTCTATGATTCTATGAACCTGGTGCCCCTCCAGATGTTTTGGACAACCTGGCTTTCCGAGATTTCATCAGATATGGCCCACACACTTTCTAGCTTATCCTTAAGGAGTAGAAGCACAATCCTTTTTTTTTTTTAAAGGAAACAAAATGTGAATACAGTGGTACCTCAGGTTACATACGCTTCAGGTTACATACCTTTCAGGTTAAAGACTCTGCTAACCCAGAAATAGTGCTTCAGGTTAAGAACTTTGCTTCAGGATGAGAACAGAAATCACACTCTGGCGGCGCAGCAGCAGCAAAGAGGCCCCATTAGCTAAAGTGGTGCTTCAATTTAAGAACAGTTTCAGGTTAAGTACGGACCTCCGGAACGAATTACCGTATTTTTCGTCCTATAGGGCGCACCGGCCCATAGGACGCACCTCATTTTTCGGGGGGGGGGGGGGATGAATTTTAAAAAAATATTTCCTCCCCCAGCCGCGGCTGCCGCCCCAAGCCTTGTGCACACCTGCCCGAAGCACAGGGCACCCTCTGGAGCGCTCCCCGTGCTTCAGGCGACAGGCTGCTGCCCCAAGCCTCGCGCGCTCGGTGGGACCTCCCACCGGGCGCGCAAGGCTTGCGGACACTCGCCGGGGCTGCAGGCTGCTGCCCGCAAGCCTTGTGAGCCCGCGGGAACTCCCGCCGGCTTGCAAGGCTTGTGAATAGCTTCCTGAAGCCTGGAGAGCGAGAGGTGTCGGTGCGCACCGATGCCTCTCACTCTCCAGGCTTCAGCGAAAGCCTGCATTCGCCCCATAGGACGCACACACATTTCCCCTTCATTTTTGGAGGGGAAAAAGTGCGTCCTATGGGGCGAAAAATACGGTAAGTACTTAACCTGAGGTACCACTGTATCTCGTGCCTTGAATTTGCTGGTCAACGCTGATTTCTCAGCTTTAAAAAGTGCAGATATCCAAAATCCTCCTGCCAAATAGATCCCAGTTGGATGCCTCTCTGAATTTTAGGGAGCAGAGAAACCTTTCTGGGATGGCACCACACACACTTTTTTAGCTAAGAGGTCTAGTGGTGGCGTTGGCAAGCGGGGGTTGTGCAGGGAAGGAAGCCTGAACCCGTCAACTCGGAGAAACGGCAGGTTGCACCTCTTGCCAAAGACGGGTCTGTGTTTCTGATTTTTGCTCCGCTGATTTTTGTCCTCCATACCTCCTCAAATTCTTCCTCGTCGTATTCCTCCTCCTCCTCTTCCTTCCCTTCTTCTCCCTCTTCTTTCTCCTCCTCTTCTTCAGATGTCACCTCCTCCTCTTTCTTTTCCAAAGTCTAGGAAACAATTTAAGTATTAAGGAAACAATGTTAAGTATTAAGACACAAGCTTGTTATATCACAATTTCAAGGGAAGACTCCTAGCGCTGAGAACAGGATCTGAGACCCAAAGGAACCATCACATGAAATGGGTGAAGGGGGGGAGGTCTTGATTCAGCCTCCTGTTCTCCATCCTATTATATACAACTCACTCCTGACTTGCAATGGATCTCACCATCTCTGGTTGATTCAAGATGAAACTTCATTTGGTCCAAAATACAGCAGTCAGATTAGTGGCTGGGGTTCCATTTAGATCTCACATATAATCCTGACAGTTACAGCTGTTTGACAGTTGAACAGATGACGTAGGAAAGTGTTGGGCTCTCCTTCATTGGTGATTTATAAACAAGAGGTCGGATGGCCACCTGTTGGGGATTCTTCAGCTGTGATTCCTGCATTGTATGGGGTTGGACTAGATGACCCCTGGAGGACCTCCCCACCCTACAATTCTGATTTACCCCCTGTTCTAAAACAGCTGCACTGGTTGCCAGTTCATATCTGGGTCTAATCCAAGGTGCTCACAGTAGTCTTTAAAGCCCTGAACAATGCAGGCCCCAGATATCAGAAAGACTGCCTTCTTCCCTACAGACCAGCCCTCTTGGTAGCTCCTCTGCTCTCAGATGCTCAGGGATGGTGGTTACAACCCAGAGGTCTTCTCTGTGGTGGCCCCTAAACTGCGGAACTCCCTCTCTGCGGAGGTCTGTCTGGCACCTTCACTGTACAGCTTTCGGAGGATGCGGAAGACACACCTCTTCACCCTGGCCTTAATGTTTCTGAAAGCCAGTTGCTTTAAACTACAGGAGGGCAAAAAGTGCTCTTGTCTTTGAGTTCTGATTGCGGGCTTCTCAGAGGCATTTGGAAGGCCCCTGTGAGAACAGGATACTGGACCAGAGGGCCATAGGCCTCATCCAGCAGGCTCATCTTATGTTCTTACCTCCAGCTTCTTGATGGCTTCTTCTTTGTCTACTGGCAACTGAGTTTTGCGCCTGGGGGTAAGGACGGTGGCTCCTGTACCAAAAAGAGACCATCAAGTTAACACTGCAGAGAGAGGACAGCAGGATAAATGCTGGAAGCTGCTTCTGTACCAAAGCGAGACCATTAGTCCACCTGGGACATTCCCAGTCTTACTGGGAGATGCCACTGGGGATTGAACCCATTACCTTCTGCACACAAAAGATGCCCTACAGCCCTTGCATACATTTACATCAGCACACCGACATCTCCTGAAGGCTGCCCATTTTTCCCCAGGCATAATTCAAGGAGATGGCTATCTTAACTACTTGTGTGGTCAACAGTTCCTAAATATAAAACATACCAGAGTGGTTCACAACAAGGAGCCACAAAGAGCAACGAAGAGTCAAGGCCTCCAAAACATACAACAGCTCAATACACACATACAGATAATATAAACAGCCAGAAATATATAAATACACACACACACACACACACACACACACACACACACACACATATCACCTCAGTTTATATTTTAAATAATAAGGCTCCCACAATCAACCATGGGAAACATCTCAACATTTTCGCTGTTCCCCTCCAGAAGTTACAATTCCCAGAGTGGTTTAACAATCAACCCCTCTTCTCAGGGAAGTCTGGGCATCGTAGCTCTGTGGGGAATTTGTGGCCTCCTCAGCACCTTTAAACAAACCACAGCTCCCAGAATTCTCAGCGGGAAGCCACAACTATCTAAAGTGGTATCATAGTGCTTAAAATATATGGTGCGAATGTGGCCTCTCAGCTCACAAGGGGCAAGAATGAGGGTTCTGGGTTCATCTGCTTAACCGAAAGCCATGGCATGTCCCAGAATCCTCTGCAACACACAGGGGTTCTTTGGCACGTTAATGTGGCAGGGGCAGAAAACTTTGAAAAGCAGCGATTTATAAAATCCTAGTACGGTTAGGTCCATCGTACCCAAGAGACCACCATCTTCTCCCTCACCCTCCATTTTGAAGACCCACCAACGAAGGACATCCTCTTAATGTGATCATTTCTGCACCAGGTTTGAGCATCAAGAGCAGAAGGTTCTCTCAGGCCAACTTGCCAGTTACAAGATTCTTTCCCACTTTGGATTTACAGAGGCCTCAGCTCTCTTCGAAAGAGTGACAAACTCTGCCTGTCTGAACTCATCTCCCTGGCTGAGGTTAAATCGTGAAAGGGTGTGGGAATTCTGAGCGGAAATCTGTCACTAAATTCCCCATAAAACTGAACAGTAAGCTGCGTAAATGGGGACTTGGGCAATTCAGGAAAAGCTAAATGGGTTGTTACAGGAAAGAACCCTTGTAAACTGGCAGAGGCAGCATGGTACAGTGGGCAGAGCTTTAGGCTGTGCACACATTACCGGCTTAAAACGCGGTGGGGCTGTTTCCACCCCCTCTGTTTCAAATCGCATTTGCACACTGTACACAGTTGGGTGTGCGCTTCCAAGTTGCCAAGTCGCTGTCTGTCCACACACCAGCGGGTGGGGTGGGGGGCATGGCTGTTTTCACAGAGGCTGTGTGGTGCAGTGGTTAGAGGCCAGTCACTCACTCTCAACCTAACCTACCTCACAGGGTTGTTGTCAGGATAAAATGGGGCAGGGGGAATGAGAACTATGTATGCCAGCTTGAGCTCCTTGGAGAAAAAGGTGGAATATATAAATGGGAAATGATATACAATTAATTGAAAAGGATGTTTAAAATAACATTTGTTTAAAAAAAGCCCAGAAGCTTTTCTTTGGGGAATTATAGGGACAGAACTACCTAAATTCTATAGAAATTTATTTATGTATGCAACTACAGCAGCAAGAATACTACTTGCCCAAAGGTGGAAAGAAGCAGAAGTCCCAGCAAAGGAAGAATGGATACAAAAACTTATAGAATATACAGAAATGGCAAAACTTACCGGAAGAATAAGAAATCAAGATAACAAACTCTTATCTTGATTTATTTATTTACAGATAAATTGTAAACAGATAAAAACATTGACAGGATTATTGTAACAACCTGCAATTTCATAAGAGTATATATTTAAAGTAGATAATAAAAATGAGCAAATTAAACGAATTTGGATATGCAAAAAATATTTAAAAATAAATTTTAGGAACCGCAGAAAGAGGGGGAAGGAAGTCAAACTTTGAAATGTTAAATTGATTGTAAAACTAATGAAATGTATAAACCTGAAAAGTATACATAAAAACTTTTTTTAAAAAAAGGAATATATAAATGCAAGAAATAAATAAGGCTTACACCTTCAAATCAGATCAAAGCTGGCCTGCTTGCGGGAAATGAAAAGGCAGCTTTTCTCAACAGGATAGATATGGATTGTGGCTGATAGTGTGCGTACATTGCTTCCTAAACCAGTGGTGGGGGCCTACTGGATGCAGATACTTAAGAGCTGGATGAGCAGAGTGCTGCTATTTGAGGCACAGAGATGAAGGGTCAAATCCCTGCTCTGCACCTGGCCTGCACCTGGGCGATTGTGGGGGGGGAAAGCGTAAAAGTCAGGAAAGGGGGGTTTCTGTTGCTGCTGTTCTGACTTTAGCTTGAACGCGGAAAAGTACTTACTCTGCTTTTTAATCTTCCGCACCCGGATCTTTAATTCTTGGGGTAGCTGTTTCCAATCTGCAAAGATAAATAGCCAAGCAAAATTTAACTACTTGAGCACACGTGGAAGGCTGGATTTTCTTATAAAATCTATCACTTCTGTACTTCAGAGCCATTCAAAATTCCTAATAACACCATTTATTCCCCCCCCCAAAAAAAAATCCACCCCCCAAAAAAAACCAAGTAGGAATTTTGCCTTGTGCTCTAAGCAGGGAACTCTATCTGCCTATACTCTACACAGGTCTCATTCATCCCTGTTGGCAAGGTGAGCTGGGGGAATAATGTGGGGGTGGGGAGACAGGATCCTACCTAGGCCCTTCAGTGTGCACTGTTAATATGGGGGTAATAACATCAGCCTAAATCGCAGGTTTGTTGTAAGGGCTGCAATTGGATGATGCATATGGAATGCAATTGTACCCTCCAAACCACCTCACAAATAATGACTAACTTAGGTTGATTAATTTCAACGGTTCCACCCTGCATGCAACTTACGTCTCATCTGTTTCTGTGTCGCTTTTACTGTTTCATGGTATGTTTTCATCAATTTGTACTTGCATTTGTTTTTGGGGTTTTCTTGAAATGGAAAATGATATATAAATATCTTCCAATATATTTATGATATCATGATAGGCAAGGAGGGAAAGGAGTCCTTGAGGCTGGTGTGGGATGTGCAAATATCCAAATGAATACAAATAAATAAAATATTCCCCGACTTACCAGGACTCCACTCAATGGCATTGTCAACAGGAGTGGACATCTGATACTTGTCGGAATAGCGTTCCACATCTGGAAAATGCAGGATGCAGACAGGTTTCAAGAAACAAGCCAGTCTCTACCAACCCACACACAGATGTAGGGACTTGACTAAACCCGGTGTGGCTAACTTGTGGTTCTCTTCATGGGCAGGCCCTCTTTACACACCAAAACATCCTCCTACCTGCCCCCATATGCAACAGGCCCTACCTTATTCCTCCCCTTACTCTTATGAGTCAAGACAGGTTTTGTTCTAATGAAGGCTTCCTCAACCTCGGCCCTCCAGATGTTTTTGGCCTACAACTCCCATGATCCCTAGCTAGCAGGACCAGTGGTCAGGGATGATGGGAATTGTAGACTCAAAACATCTGGAGGGCCGAGGTTTAGGAAGCCTGCTCTAATGGTCTCCAGCATCCTCAGAACAACAAAAGAACATAAAAGAGCCCACTGGATCAGGCCAATGGCCCATCTAGTCCAGCCTCCTGCTCTCACTGTGGTCAACCAAACACTCCTGGGAAGAACAGCAGCAATGCTTGTGCAGTTTCCAGAAAACACTGTTCCCAATCTAGCCACTGAGATTTCCCACCAGGTGCTACCCACATATTCTCAGGGCTGTTTAGAGACCCCAGAAGTGTGCTTTCAAAAGAAGAAGAAAGTTCTTGATCCTTATTTTGTGTGTGCCCAGTATCCAATTCCTCAAGTGGTCACTGTGGAGCTCAAAGAGCCTTGATTCTACGAGTGAAACCAGAGCCTGGAATTAAAAAATATGTTTGTCAAAGAATGAATGAACAGTTCCTGAAAGCTGCCCATCGCATCTTATGATCCTCTCCTCTGGGCTTTTGCTCCTCCGACCAGGAAGGTCGCCCAGGCTGGTGGATCACAGCAGAAGATCTCTGCTGTGCTCCGCTGAACACAGGTCTCTATTTAATATCAGCTTGGCCAATGACCTCTTGTCAACATAACCTGAAGCTGGCTTTAGGCCAGTGAAAACCAGCCACTCGATAGGGATCTAGGAATCCTGAAATTTAGAGAGATTTGGGGTTTAGAGTCACTGGGTTTGCACACACTGAAGACACCAAGTGGCCTCAGGTTAACAAGGTGTATATGACACCACAGATGAAAAGGATTTTACAACCCAGAGAAACTCGACTTGGGGGGATTTTGCAATATCTCCGGGATGCACCTGCCTATAGTAACATGTGCAGAGGAGGGTGATGAAGGTGACGAAAGGTCTGGAGACCAAGCCTTATGAGGAATAGTCGAGGGATCAGGGTATGCTCAGCCTGGAAAAGAGGAGACTGAGAGGGGATACAGCTAAGCAACAGGGAGGTGGAGGAGGAGGAGGAGAAGAAGAGGAAGAGGAAGAAGAAGAAGAAGAAGAGTTTGGATTTGATATCCCGCTTTATCACTACCCTAAAGAGTCTCAAAGCGGCTAACATTCTCCTTTCCCTTCCTCCCCCACAACAAACACTCTGTGAGGTGAGTGGGACTGAGAGATTTCAAAGAAGTGTGACTAGCCCAAGGTCACCCAGCAGCTGCATGTGGAGGAGCAGGGAAGCGAACCCGGTTCCCCAGATTACGAGACTACCGCTCTTAACACCACACTGAAAGGAGGGATTGAAAAATGGGAGTGAATCTGCTCCTGTTTGCCTGCCACTGCCCAGTCCTCACAGCAAGGTCTGGGAATGATGCGGCCAGATGATATAGGTCACATCAGCACCTTACATTCAAAGCATGATGGTACCACTTGAAGCAGCCATGACTTTTCCCCAAAGAATCATGGGAACTGTAGTTTGTTAAGGGTGACAAGAGATGGGATACCCAGAGTTCCCTGGGAAAGAGGCATCGATTGTGAAAACCGCTCTGGGAATAGACCAACAACTTGGGTGGCCTTAAAAGAAGGATTAGGCAAATTCACGGAGGAGAAGGCTACCAATATTAGCCATGATGACAATGTTCTGCCTCCAGGACCAATGCCAGCTGGTGGAAACCAGTGGAGGGGAGAGGGCTCTTCTGTTTGGGTTTCCCATTAGAGCATCTGGTTGGCCACTGGGATGCTGGACTAGATGGGGCATTGGCCTGATCCAGCACGCTCTATTTATGTTCTTATGACTTCCAACATTCATGACTGACCCTTCCCCCTCCTTCAAAAAAACAAACCCAAAATTCCCATCGGTGAACGTTCTGTGACTCTGAAACAGGTCAGCCAATCTATGGGGTGCGGGTAGCGATTAAAAGATGGCAAACTATTTTTGCCCGTTGATATTTAAGAGGTGGGTCAGCTGTTTTACTGTCCTCCTAGCAGAGGAGGAATTCTGCATTCTTCTTGGCTGGTGGGTTTTTACGGTTGTTGTTGTGTTGTTGTTTTTACCTTTCTTTGGTGCAGAAGGCTTGATGAAGTACGGCAGGTTCTTCATAGCACCCCTCAGTTCTTGTTTCAGGGCCAACATGTATTCAACCTCCTCTCCCGTTTGCAGTGGAACAGGTTTATATTCTAAGGGCTGTACAGGGAGAGGCAAAGAGACATGATAAGGTAACCTGCCTCACAGGGTTGTTGCGGAGATGAAATGGGAAGGGGAGAGAACCATGTATGCCACCTTGAGCTCCTTATAAATGCAATAAATAAATATGGAAAATTTTATTGGATAAATTAATATGTCTGATTTTTCTAGACAACTCTGCCCACCCCACCCCCTGGCAAGATCAAATTAAGAAAAATTGTAAAATGGATTACAGTATAAATAGATATAACACCACACAGCTACCCTATGAACAGTATTTCAGGATTCAGGTTACGTTTATTTAAAGCACAATATATTCTACTGGTAGGATTATAAATATTCTATTTAACATAATATTTGATCTTCTATAATATTCAATACTACAGTTTCCTTTAGAGCATTCATTGTTTTATATAGCCTATTTTATTTACCGTATGTTTTAAATCAACATTGCTTTGGTAATACACGTTTGATATGGAATGTAAATAAATATAATAAAGGGGGGAGAGAAATTAAGAAAAAGCAATCCAGACTCACAGGAAACAGTGGGGATGGTTGGAGGGTGGGTGGGGGCAGAGCCTCCCCCTTTCCGATGCCCACAGCTTCAACGTTGAAGGTCATGTGACCACCGCGGCCCCTCCCTCTGCCGCCTCTTCCAGCCATGATTGGTCCTCTGGGCAGAAAAAGGTACTGATGGTCTTAGGAGAGGTATTGTCAGGAGGCAAAATCTGTCACACAATATAAGGTGAGAGATATAAATTACTTTTTATATCTTGCTTTTTTGCCAGACCGAGTCTCAGTTAAGACAACACAGATAAAATACCAGGGAGCAGGCCCCAGAGGAGGGGGAAAGCACAGGACATACCGTAATTTTTGGGAAATGAGCACTTGTTGCAGAAATGGTCCTAAATTTATCTCATTATTATGAGATATATGAGAATTTAATTTATGCTGGATTAGACAGATGTTTGGCCTGCACGGCAGTTATGAAGCGCAGTTGTGGTTACAGCATTGCCGTGTAACGTAGCACGACAGCATGTGGCCAGATACACACAGCCGAAGGAGGGAGCAGAGTCATGGGGCAAAGGTGACTTGCACCTTTAATAATTGTGTAAGGGTGCAGGGGGACGCGGGGGGCGCTGTGGGTTAAACCACAGAGCCTAGGACTTGCTGATCAGAAGGTCGCGGTTCGAATCCCCACAACGGGGTGAGGTCCCGTTGCTCGATCCCTGCTCCTGCCAACCTAGCAGTTCGAAAGCACATCAAAGTGCAAGTAGATAAATAGGTACCACTCAGGTGGGAAGGTAAACGGCGTTTCCGTGCACTGCTCTGGTTCACCAGAAGCGGTTCACCGGAAGCTGTATGCTGGCTCCCTCGGCCAATAAAGCGAGATGAGCACCACAAGCCCAGAGTCGGTCACGACTGGACCTAATGGTCAGGGGTCCCTTTACCTTTAAGGGTGCAGGAGTCCTCACTTTTGCTTCTCTGGCCTCTCAACCTGAGGTGGTAAAGCTGACCGTACCAACAAAGGTGGGAGATCTCTCTCTGCTGTGCCACCTTTCAACTTGTGTTGGATCTCTGTGGGAAACAAGCAAACCCTGCAAGTGGAAAGCTAGCAGATGGGGCAAAGGGGTTTGCTTGGCTTCCTTGCTACTTTTCTCCTTGCAGGGAGCTTTTCCTATTTAAGCTGACTTTAAGATGCATCCGAAAATCGAACCAGTTCCACATTAGATGTTTACACTCTGGACCTGTGGCATTTGGATCGAGCCAGCCCACCGTGGGACACATGCACACAATGTCACCCACGCCACGCTGGGCGACTTGCCCTTCGGGATGGCAGGCTGTCCTTCAGAAGCAAGCCATAGCTGCAACTGCAAAAAGGAAAAATGAGCCGTAGCTCAGCGGCGGCGAAGCTGCTTTGCATGCAGAACTTCCCAAGTTCGATTCCTCGGTGGGAGGGCAGGAAGTGTCTGAGATCCCGGAGAGCTACAACTGCCAGTCAGTGTGGACAATATTGAGCTAGAAGGGCCGGGGGTGGTCTGACTCGGTGCGAAGCAGCCCCCTGGGGGGCTCCCCTTTTCTCCCTTATTACCCCATTAGTCCCTCTCCTCCACCAGGAGATGGGCGGGGCTCCTTCCCAGGCCTCTCATTGAAGAATGGACCGGACCAGCTAGTCCATCAATCCAAGACCTCCCCCCTCCCCGCCTTTACCTCAGTTTCCCCTTTGCAAGGCCCACGTGGGGGCGGGGTGGGGGGAGGCAGCGGCTAGAGCTGCTGCCGGGTCCTTCGAAGCCGGATACGCAACGTTCGAAAGGGGCGGAGCTCCTCGGCGCGCGGCCAATAGGGAGGAGGGTAGGGAGGAGGAAGAGGCGTGGCTTAAGAACTTGTGAATGGGGAGGGTGTCAAGCTGGTTTTTGTTCCCTTGGAATCATTTTTTTTTTTTTTTTTTAGAATCGGAAGGAACCCAAATGGTCATTTAGTCTAACCCCCTGCAATCGGGGAGTGGGTGGAGGCTGGTCTCCCTGTATAGATGCAATCAAATCACGCAGCATGTGTTTTGGCTGGAAGTAAGTGAAGAAGCTACCTTCTGTAACCTTACTCAGGAGTAAGAGACATAGGGGGCTTACTCCCAGGTAAGCGGATCTAGGGTTGCAGGCTTACGCAGAACAAGTCCTTCAAAAAGGTGCCGGCCGCAACCCGTGCCTATGTAACTTAGGGTACTCCACTGAGCACAGGGGCGCTTACTTCCGAGTAAACGCGCAGGGGATCGGGCCGCACCAATTTTCTCTCTCCCCCCCCCCCGAAATGGTCAACCGAACTGAAGCCTTGCATCGTGCATTTACCTTGAAACCAGCGATTGGGATTTACTCCCGAGTAGACCTGTCAACAGCAAGCAGTTAATTTATCGGCTGATACCTCTGTTTTGTCAGCCGTTCCTCTCGTTGCACACACCAGGGATAAGAGTGGGTGCAGATTTTTTTTTTCTTTTTAAGGAAAATGTTTCTTGGCATTTATCAAGTGATTTGTCTCCGCATTCCAAAGTGCTTCTCTCCTACACACCATTAAACCCTTTACATATTATTTCCCCCCACTTTCACATTTTCATTCAGATATAGGACATGATTTATTAAACGAAGTGCATACATATAAATATCATTTAAATATATTAAAATTGAAATTCATTTATATATTTAACAGTGCAATTCTATACAGTTGTTGTTGTTGTTGAAATTCATTTAGATATTTAACAGTGCAATTCTATACAGTTGTTGTTGTTGTTGTTGTTGTTGTTGTTGTTGTTGTTACCACACACTTCATTACCACCCCCCTCATCCTGAGGTCCTAGGGCAGGTTACAACAATTAAAAACAACAACAATTTTAAAGTTCACTTTTACACAATATTTAAAACAGTTTTAGACAACTTAAAATTATGAAATAAGGCATGTTCTGAAAATATACACCTCAAGAGTCAAAAGCCAAGGTGAAGAGATGTGTCTTCAGCCAAAAGCTGTGTAGCTAAGGGGCTCAATGCACCAACATGGGGCAAGGAGTTAGACAATTATGGGGCCCTGTCCCAGGTCACCGCCACCCCAAACTTCTGAGGGCGGAAGAACAACCAAGAGGGCCCCCTCTGCAGATCTCAGCACCCGGGAGTGTCTGTCTGGAAGGCGGTCATCTTTCAGGTATTTGGGGCCTGTGTCATTCAGGGTTTTAAACATCACCTCTGGAATAGTTCAGCCGGTTGGAGCACGATACTTTTAATCTCAGGATTGTGGGTTCGAGCCCCACGTTGGGCAAAAGATTCCTGCATTGCAGGGGTTTGGACGAGATGACCCTTGTCCCTTCCAACTCTACAAGTCTATGATTCCATCTTCATGAGAACTCTGTAAGGTAGGTTGGCTCAAAACCATCCAGTCTGTTTCATTGCTGAGTGAGGGTTTGAACCTTTAAGCCTGTGCATTGTACATGCCAACTCATCGTCACCATCAAGTAAAGTTCCTCTGAGCATGCGCAAAGGTGCGTTTCCCTCTCTACTGGTTTTTGGTTCCAGAGATAATGGTTTCAAGGTAGGTAAGGCCTTAAGCTGATCTGGGCCTGGTCAGTGCCTGGATGGGTGGCCCACCCGGGACCCCGTGAATTGGGTTCTCTGATGGACAAATTGTGGGCTGTATATGTAAGAAAATAAATGCCTACCTCAATAAATAGCCACACACAGATCTGCTAAGGTGAAGGGAGGCATGGAGCTATTTTAGGATTAGCCACAATCCCCGTGATCAAGCGCCCGTTTCTGATCCCAAGCCCCTCCTGATTTCCTGAGTTTTTTCCCCACCCTCCCCACCCTGAAATCTCTCCCTGGAGCTGCTAAGGTGATTCATCCCCCTCCTCCCTCCCCTGCTCAGAGAGCGGCCTTAAAATTGCACAGACATAAAAATAAACCATTTTCTTGATCTGCGCATCATATTAATAGCAGAGCCACACTAGCACGTGGGCTGATGCCATGGGGGGGGGGGAGAGAGCAGGAGCTAGAGACATATTGCTATTAGATTCTCTCCTTCTTCTTCTTTTCTCCATCCGCTAAGGCATCTCAGCAGCCCATCACCCTGGGTTGCCTGTGTGTTGCCCAGCCGGTGGCTGCCATAGCAACAGAGCGTGGGGTGGGGGGAGATGCAGGAGAAGATGGAGGGGGAGAAAGAAGCAGAAGTGGACACGGAGAGAAAAAAGGGGGCAGGGAATAGCAATCTACATTTTAAAAATATGCATTTAATTATGAGTCAGTTTGTGCAATCTCTTTTCGGCATCCATTTCTAATGTACACAGGTGTCTTTTCTGGACCAGAGGTGGGGGACATGTGGCCCTCCGGATGTAGCTGGATTCTCCCATCGTCCCTGACTGCTGGCCGTGCTGACCCTTCATTCTAGCATGTGTGTGGTGCCGGGTGATGCACTTTGCACATGCTCTGATGCACTCTTGGTGTGTTTTTCCTGCATAGAGCTTCTACAGCTTAGTAGCCAGGAAATCCCCAGAAAGACAGATAGGCAGTAAGGGTTGCCTTCATTGTTAGTCCTGCTCAGAGCAGACCCACTGAAAATATCAGTGAGGACTAACTTAGGGCCATTGATTTCCATGTGTTTACTCTGAGCATGACTTAGCTGAAAAGCACCCAAGTATGCTTGCCTGCTTTTATCCTGACAATAAAGCAGTGAATTTGCGGTGGGGAGGGCTGCACATTTCCTCTTATGAACTTCATGGCAAGCAGAGAGTTACTACCTTGTGAGTAGACCCTATGGATTTCAATGAGTTACAGTTTCACCAGCTAGATAATTGTCCCTTGGCTCTGCATCAGTAATAGAGGGAGAGTAATTTCATCCCAGAGTGGAGAGCCACTTAGGTGTTGCAGAGATAATGTGTCTGAAATATCATTTGACACTGCAAAAATATGGCAAGTGCTGTTATGATTTTCGCTACTTCACAGGTTTCCGGGCTAACATTGACATTATATTCTGGGGCTGAGCCCTCCTGTTCAGATTATTCGCTCAGAGGTCAACAGACTCGCCCCTCCACCACCTGCAAACCCAGAAGTCCTCATTTCCCCTGCCTAGCGTATGTCATAAGAGCGTTAAAACATAAGGAGAGCCTGCTGAATCAGGCCAAAGGGAGCCCATATAGTCCGGGATCCTGTGCTCACAGTGGCCAACCAGATGCCCCAATGGGAAACCTGCAAGCAGGATTCAAACACAAGAGCAACTCTCCCCTCCTGGGTTTTCAAGAAACTGGTATTCAAAAGCATTGATGCTTCTGATGGTGGAGGCAGAGCATAGCCATCCTGGCTAGTAGCCATCAGTAGCCCTCTCTTCCATGAATTTGTATAGTGGTAGTAGTAGACTCTTGAGAGTCCCATGGACTGCAAGAAGATCAAACATGTCCATTCTTAAGGAAATCAGCCCTGAGTGCTCACTGGAAGGCCAGATCCTGAAGCTGAGGCTCCAATACTTTGGCCACCTCATGAGAAGAGAAGACTCCCTGGAAAAGACCCTGGTGTTGGGAAAGATGGAGGGCACAAGGAGAAGGGGACGACAGAGGACGAGGTGGCTGGACAGTGTTCTCGAAGCTACCAGCATGAGTTTGACCAAACTGCGGGAGGCAGTGGAAGACAGGAGTGCCTGGCGTGCTCTGGTCCATTGAGTCACGAAGAGTTGGACACGACTAAACGACTAAACAACAACAGTAGTAGTAGTACTAGTAATAATAATAATAATAATAATAATAATAATAATAATAATAATAATAATTTATACCCCACCCATTTGGCAGAGGTTTCCCCAGCCACTCTGGGCAGCTACCAACAGCTACCAACAGAACACTAAAAACAGAATAAAACTTCAAACATTAAAAACTTCCCTGAACAGGGCTGCCTTCAGATGTCTTCTGAAAGTCAGATACTGTACTTGTTTATTTCCTTGACATCTGATGGGAGCCACTAGCATTGGGAAGTTGGAAGGGACCTCAGGGGTCATCGACCCTCTCAACGCATAGACATTCTGATGCTGCAGAAACAGGGGTATGGTACAGAAAGGCTGGCATCTGAGCAGAGCTTGGTGCTGTGGGTTTGCATTCCTCTGGAGGATGGGACTCTGCCACACCTGCTCTGCTCAGAAGTTTTAAGAAAAGAGGGGAAAGATTCCTCCCCCCCCCCCAATAATCAGAGCAGACTTTGCCAGTGGGAGGGAAATTATATCTGCTGGGTATGCGGGGGAATGTAGCACTTATAAAGACTCGCCTTATTGCTGCAATTTTTATTTGCTTTTAGTATTATATAATATTGTGCTTCGGATATTGTGTGTTTTAATTCTTAAGGAAGGCGGAAGGGAATGTTTTGCCCAAGGGTTCTGGCAAAGGCACAATGGTTTAGCGGGTGGCAGCCTGAGAAGGGGTCCAGGCCCAAATCTCAGCCATAAAAGCCCGTAGGCTGACCACTCTTTCTCAGCTGTGCTGTCCTCACAGGGTTGTTGTGAAAAGGAAAGAGACGACTATATCTATCGCTCTCTCTCTCACTCTCTCTTTTTTAAGAAAACAATACAGCACCAGAGAGGTAAAAACAAAAATTATTCATACCTAGACCTTGAACAGATACATGACCTGAAGAAATTGCAGCCTTGTAACATCAACCATTTGGCTTTCTGGGTTGGTTGGCTTGCTTTCCTTTTCCCTCCGCTCCCCACTTTCCTTTTATGTTGTGGCTTTTTAGAGGTTAGGACAGAGTCTGTGTTGTTTTCATTGTAAGGTGCTCTAGGAGCTTTTGCAAGGTTATAAATGTTTCCAATCAATAATAAATGTAAAGTGTGATACTTTGGGAGGCAGCAGAGGGGACAGGAAGGATGAATCTAAGCAAATCCAGTTAAGTTTTACTTTATGAAATAGGTTATATCTTGTTTTATCCCTTGGATTCAAAACAGCTTACAGTAGTTTTACAGTTTGTTCTTCTGTGTTTGTCCCCACCCCCATGGACTTACAATCCAAGGGCAGATCCACACCAATGCATTTAAAGCATGTCCAATGCACATTTAAAGTTCATGAGTTTCTCCAAAGAATACCGGGAACTGTAGTTCGTTCAGGGTGCTGGGAACTCCAGCTCTGTGAGGGTGAAACTACATTTCCCAGGATTCGGGGGGGGTATTGTGTGCTTTAAATGTGCATTGGATGCACTTTAAATGTAGGGTATGGCTTTGCCTCAAGTCTGTGCAGTTTTATTGTTATTTCAACCATCCAATACAATATTAAAGAACGGCATTTACCCAAAAATATATTTACATTAAAACATCACAAGCACACACACACACTTAAAAACAATTAAAAAGGTTAAAAGAACCAATGCATTAAAATCATCCAATTAATTATTATTTTTTGCCATTCACCATATTGACCCCAGTAAAATTTCCTCTTGGCTTTCAGGCAGCCACTGCAAATCTCACAACTTTGCCTGTCACGAATTTGTCAGAATCAGACAACCTACGTGGGATTTTCACTTGATTGTTGCCATCAGGTATCTTACTTAACAAATTCAGAATAAACTTTACCCTCTGTTCAGAATACAAAAAGATCTTCCCTAAGTCAATAAAGAGAGGTTTTGGGGGGGAGACAGAAGGAAATAAATACATGGCATGTTGCAGTCATTAAAAAAATATATAGTGTACTTTCAGATTTGTGGGAAAAGAGACCTTATTTTTCTATTTTGCATTTTGAAATGTTCTTGCATTTATATCCCACCTCAGGGTGGTTCTCCTTCTCCTCATTTAACCCTCATAACAACAACCCTGAAAGGCAGGCTTGGCTGAGAGGCAGCAACTGACATCCCCCCCCCTCCCACATCCAGTAAGCTTCATGGCTGACTGGCAATTCGAACCCCGGTCTCTCCCAGACCCTAGCAGTCCAACACTCTAACCACTACACCACACTGCCTCTGTGATTATTATAATTAATTTCCCAGTGCCAACATGAAAGACCCGACAGTCAAGACTACAAAGAAAGAAATGACCTGCTCTTTTATTGCAGAATTAATGCCACCTGGCCTAAACCTGTACTGCGACTCACCAACAACGTGCAAAAAAGATCTTGGGGAGAAAACGCCCCAAAATTACTGTAAGGGGTGGGGTGGGGGGGACACTAACCCTGGCAGACAGAACCAAATTTGTAAGTGTTGGCTAGCAGCGAGCCTTTAAGAGACGATCTCCCCCCCCCCACCCCAAAAATGTGGTGCAGTGTATATTTTAATTGGGGGGTGGTGGTCCTCTCCCTTGCTTTTGATAGGTAAGGGGGCTAAAAATAGCAGAATCCGCCATCCAGCCTTAAGAACCCCAGAATGGTTGGCTGGTAGGATAGATGGATGGAGAGATAGACGCCTCCGCCGCGCCCCCCCCCCCAAATCTTAAAGGAACTGGATGATCTTTGGAGATGGCTTGCTAACGATTGGCCCTTTCGCTCCATCCCCGAAGCAGCAGAGGGGGGTTAGCATCATTCCCAGGCACCAAAATAACACAGCGCCAGAGAGCAGCAGCAGCAGCAGCAGGACACGTGTTCGGCGTGCAGAGGAGACGGGAGAGATCGCCAGAGCCCCCCTCCTCCGTGGCTCCCCCTCTCTCTTCCTCCTCCTCCCGAGAGCGCAGCAGAAGCATGCAGCCCGGGTGAGGAGCCTCGCCTCGCCAGCCCCCGCCAGGGTGGTGGTGGACCACATAGAAGACCACCGGAGGATGCAGCCAGGTACCTTTTCCAGCAGAGCTGTTTGGGTTCCATGCAGGGGTGCAGCGGTGCCTGCGTTTCCCCTGGGCTGTGGGATGCAAACTTTGATCCTCGGTTTTTTGTTTTTTTACCAAATAAAATAGGATTTTAATTTTAAATACCTTTCTTCAACCAGGTGGGGATCTGTTGGGGAGGAGCGTGGGCATGGAGTTTGGGGGCTCCTGAGCATTAAGAGAGTCAGGGTGGGGTGGGGGGAACTGCCCTGTGTTATTTTGCGCCAGGGCTGAAAGTGTGAGAAAATCATGTAATTTTTGCATCCGGGTTGAAAGTGTGACAAAAGCGTGTTGCTTTTCCATGGGGGTCGAAAGTGTGACAATATCAGAATATCTTGGGGGGGGGGCTTCCTTTAATTTAGGATGGGGGGGACCTCAGACCCAGCAGGCTGCTGGATATTTGAAGGAACCAGGTCCCTGGTTTTCTTGAAGAAAATCCCTACCAAAATCAGGGGGGTGATTCCCTCCTTTCCCCCACCCACCCCCGATCTCCAAATACTAAAAGTGTGGGGGTCTCGAAGACACAGAAAGAAAAAGAGGGACCCCAGTAGTGCCAGATTCTCCCACCTTCTTCCCTGCAGGTTTAACAGACTCTAAATTTGCCAGTGACACCCTGGAGCAAAATGCACCCTCACTTTGCATGTGGACTGGGCAAGCTTCAGAGCTACCTCCATCCTTTCCTGATTTCCCAGTTCAGAAGTGGGGCTATTTCTAGCGGGTTTTAAAAAATAAATTAAAAGTATTCCAATCCAGTCATGCCTTCCGCCTCCTTTCGTTTCACATCACCCCCACAACACCTGTTCAGGAAGACTGGGGTGGGGGAAATATTACTGATATCTTGGCTATGCAAAGGCACCCTTTCTGCCTTGCTTCTGAAAACCACAACGAATCCATTCGCTCATTAAGGCTGGCTTTGGGCTCACTCCCCTACTGACTGTTATGTAACCAAAGTGGAAGCAACCCCCCCACAACTCACACTAATTTTGAGCAATCTCTTTTGTCTTCAAATCCCCAAACATCCAGGCCTGAAATTTTAAACAGAAACAGGACCCCCTCTCCATCTGTCTCTGCACAGAAGGGTCTGTCTTGCTGAGGGACCCTGGGCAAAGTGGTAGATATTATCAGTCTGCAAAATAAATGCCACCTCCTTGCTCTTTATATTTAACCCCCTCCTAAGAATCAAGGATGCAATGCTAAAAATAAAGTGTGTGTGTGTGTGTGTGTGTGAGAGAGAGAGAGAGAGAGAGAGATTATTTCTTTAGTTATTTCAGTTTTTAATCTTTTAAAAATAATAATAATAATTTCAAAAGATGAGTCTGCCTCCCGCCCACCCACTTGGCATTAATGAAATATCTCTCTCTCAATAAAGTCAGTTTGCCCAGCAATGGGGATCAAATGTTTGCTGTTTTGAGTGGGTCTGCGATTCAAGCCGAGAGCTCTCTTGAGAGCTTCTCCCAGCTTTGATAAATATGTCCAGGTCTCCGGGCAGGAGGGGAATCTGGGTGGAGGAAGACAAGGCGAAGGGCTTTAGTATCAGATTTGTCATTAATTTGGAGCCAGGCTTGTTGAGGATAAATTATGCATCTTGCTGGGAAACCCAAGATGGAACTCTATGCCTTATTACACCCCCAGCATGACATAAGGATTTTGCTAATATTTGATATATGGCTCTTGTAGATTTCATTCGAGTGCCCCTAGAGGGACTGGAGAAATGATATAGAGAGCGGTGAGTGTGGGGAGGGGGAGAGAGAGCTGGGAATCTGCAAGGACAAGGGTAGTCATTCGTCATTCTGTCAGTTCCTGGGAAATGCAGGTGGTCCCCGGTCACCTTAAATAGCTTGACCTGAGCTTTGTGTTGCAATCCAAGAGCTGAGCTTTGGGGCTTGTATATAGGGAAGTTTTTAATGTTTGATGTTTCATTGTGTTTTCATATTTTGCTGGAAGCCGCCCAGAGTGGCTGGGGCAACCCCGTCAGGTGAGCAGCATAGAAATAACAAAATAATCATTAAATTCTTATTTAAGGTGCCCAAGGGTTGTATGTCCTGCAAACAGCGAGGATTGCTTTTCTTTTCTGCAGACAGCTTTTCCATTTCGTAAGTTCATTGTCAACGCCGTCGCAAGGGGGTTGGACTAGATGACCCCTTTCGGGGACCTTCCAATTCTATGATTATATGTTTCTGTGAGCAAATGTATGCTAGCCTCAGATACGCTATCAGGCAAGCTTGGCCGTGTTGACATTTTTAGATTTGATTGCTAAATGCAAGCAAAACAAACAGGTCGAAATTAGATCACCCTCCAGGGTGACAGAAAAATTTCCCAGTGTAAATTAGCTGCATTTGTGTATGACATTCAAATGCTTTCCAGAAACCCTCACATTGCTGGCTGCAAAGAGGAAATGAACCACATGAACCACAACTCTGGGGCACCGGCTGGGCCTCCCTCTCTATTTAAAATACTGTCCTGAACCAGGTCCTGCTACAGGGTCAGCAAGCAGTTAGTTCCCCACCAATAAGCCCAGGTGCCCTCCTTGTGGCTCCCTAAAATTATTCTGTGACCTGGAGTTAGTGAACAATCTCGTGAGCAAAGGTCTTCCTAGGCAGTGAGGCAAGGGCTGGGTGGGGCTGCTGGGTCACACCTTAAAAGAAGAAAGCAAAAGGTTGGGGTGTCTGAGAACAAAGGAATTTTGTGTGTCCCCTGACCTCAACCTGCAGGATGTGCTATTGCCAACTTTTTAGCCCCCCACCCACCCAGCTTGCTACTGCGGCTTGTGTCAAATGTCCTCACGTACTCATCACTGCAGAATATACAGTGGCACCTCAGGTTACAGACGCTTCAGGTTACAGACTCTGCTAACCCAGAAATAGTACCTTGGGTTAAGAACTTTGCTTCAGGATGAGAACAGAAATCACGCCGTGGCGGCAGCAGGAGGCCCCATTAGTTAAAATGGTACCTCAGGTTAAGAACAGTTTCAGGTTAAGAATGGACCTCCAGAACAAATTAAGTTCTTAACCCGAGGTACCACTGTACTTGCGGTTAAGTGCAGAGAAACACTGGTCATTTGAACAGTTGGCAACTCTCTGTGGAGGTACTAATCCCCACTCTGCGGGATAATTATAATTATTTTATTTATATCCTGCCTTTCCACCAGAACCAGGACTCACAAACACCGGAAAAACCCAGAAATCTAAAAGCATATGAAGTATAATAGTTGAAAAGCAATTAAGATATGGTAGGATGAAAATGACATAAAAACAAATCTATTAAAATGCAAATAGTAAAAACAGCACAGCACTGCTATAAGTTCTTTCCTTAAAAAAGAAGAAGAGTACAGACAGTTTCCAAAGGCTTGTCAGAATAAAATAGTCTTCACCAGCCAGCGGCCAGTCTGGCCTCTCTAAGGAGGGAGTTGCAAATAGTATTAAGAAATTGGCCAGGCGCGTTTTGCGACTGGCACAGGTCCAGTTGTGACCAATGTGGGGATCTGTGGGGGACTCCTATGCTCGGTTCCCATTTGGGGGTTTCCCTTCGGGGCCTCTAGTTAGCTGCTGTGCAAACAGGACTAGACGGTCCCCCTTTGGCCTGATCCATCCGGCTCTTCTTATGTTCCTATTTAATTATAGCGGCCTCCAGTAGCACAAGGGGTCAGTGCGTCTAGCTGTTAACCAGAAGGTTGGTGGTTTGAGCCCACTGCCAATTGCCAAGCTGGCTTCTGGATTCTGTGGAAACAGAGTACAGCCACGGATAGTCTCCATGAATTTGTCTGACCCCCTTTTAAAGCCATCTGGGGAGGTGAGCGAGTTCCATCACGGGAGTGAGTTCCGTGGTTTGACTCTGCACTGAATTTTCTCTGTCCTGAATCTTCCCATGTTCAGCTCCACTGGATAGCCAGGAGTCCTAGTGCTACAAGGGAGAGGGAGGAAAACTTTGCCCTATCTACTTTATCCATGCCTTGCAAAACTGGATATACTTCTACCATCCCGCTCACCTTTTCTAAAAAGTCCCAAACGCTGCAACCTTTCCTCGTAGGAGAGTGTTTTGTTTTGTTTTAATTTTTTAGGGAAAGGGCCATCGCTCAGCTCTGGAGCCCCTGCTTTGCATTCCAAAAGTCTCATGTTTGATCCCTGGCATCTCCAGGTAAAGGGACCCCTTCCTGACTGTTAGGTCCAGTTGCGGACGACTCTGGGGTTGCACGCTCATCTTGCTCTAAAGGCAGAGGGAGCCGGCGTTTGTCCGCAGACAGCTTCCAGGTGATGTGGCCAGCATGACTAAGCCGTTTCTGGCAAACCAGAGCAGCGCACGGAAACGCCATTTTACCTTCCCACCAGAGCAGTACCTATTTATCTACTTGCACTTGACGTGCTTTCGAACTGCTAGGTGGACAGGAGCTGGGACTGAACAATGGGAGCTCACCCCGTTGCGGGGATTTGAACTGCCGACCTTCTGATCAGCAAGCCCTAGGCTCTGTGGTTTAGACCACAGTGCCACCCACGTCCCAGGTAGGGCTGGTGTTCTCCTGAGACTGAACGATGCAGTATCTTAAGTTCCTAGTTCATCGGCCGGGCTCATTTCAAGCCTTCCTATTCAATCAGTCCTAACTAACTCTGGGGGTTAACTGGTGTCGCTGTGCATGGCCTCCCATGATTTGTGGGCAGGAGGCGATTTGCCTGCCACACTAAATTAGCCATGGCCGGTAGTCAGAAGTGGGATTTATGAGCCAGAGTGTGGATTTGCTCAGCCATCCAGAAGCCACTTGCTCCAAAGCAAAGTCTCATTGAAGCGGCTTTTGTTTTTAAAGCAAGCGCAAAAGGATTCTAAATTAGCGAGCTGGCCTCAAACAACCCGGCCGCCTTACCCCACTTTCCCCTCCTTCCAAGAGACACAGGAAGTGGAGGGGTGGCAGTTCCACGCTGCTGAGGACTGCAGCCTTTCTGAGGCCTCCTCCTGGTTTCCCCTGTGCAAGAAGAAATTGCAGGTTAAAAAGATAAATGGGGGGGAAAGCCAAAATTCTGCCAAGTGACTCCCCCAAGTGGAAAAGTTGCAGCTTTTGAGACTTTGTTTAGCTGAGAGAAAAGGTGACATGATAGGAGATTCTAAAATTATTCATGGCCGGGAGAAAGTGGCTAGTGAGAAGTTTTTCTCCCCCTCTTGTAACACCAGAACTCGTGGACATTCCATGAAGCTGAAGAGGTTGAAGGTTCAGGACGGATAAAGTTCTTCATGTGGCACAGAGTTAAACTATGGAACTCCCTCCCACAGGAGGCAGCAATGGCCACCAACTGGGATGGCTCTGAAAGAGCGATGGACAAATTCACAGAAAGGTATATTATCTGTGATGGCTGTGTTTCGTCCCAAACAGCTGGAGGGGGCCATGTTGACAAAGGCTGGCTTAGAGAACATGACATATTGAGGGATGTATAGAGTCATTATTCAATCAATAAATCAACAAAGCCGGCAGAAAACTAGAGGGTCAAGCATGGATACGAGGGCAAAAGTTGCCTTCAGGAAGAACCTAATACAGCTCACACAAATAACCTGGTTTGCGCAAGGGGAAAAAGACCTTGCCCAAGTGACGCTTCCAGCAAAGTCAACTAACCTTTGCTAAAGCCACCCTGAGTTTCCTAGCGTTTAAAGGCATGGGCAGCAAATCTCAAGAATGAGAATTAATTACCCTTTTCCCTTCTGGCTCCTGCGGAAGGGTTTCTGAGTCACAGCAGGCTGTTTTGGATGCTGCGCCCGGAAGGACCGGCCAATTGTGCCCGTCTGTGTCTTTAACAGCATGTGGAGTGAATGCTCCTCCTGCCAGCGCTGGCAGGGGCCGCGCCTCAGCGGGGGCAGCAAAATTGGCACAGCCTGCCTAAGAGACAGGAGGTCCTTTCCCCACTCGGCTTACTGCTGGCCACCTCTAGAAAAGTCACAGAGATGCTGGGAAGCATCCAAAAGAAGAATCGGCTGCTGAACCAGCCTCAAGCTGTCTCCTTAAGGCCTCAAGCTGTCTCCTTGCAAGGTTAACATGCCTCAACATGCATGGAATTGCCAGAGTTCCCCTGACAGAAACTTGCAAAGGAGCAGTGAGTGGTCTCTTGTGAGGTTGTCAGAGGGGCAGAGAGGCTTGCAAAGTGCTGAGGTTTGACCCAGCAAATTCAGACCCCAAGAAAGCTTCTTTTAATTTCAACTGACAGAAGCTTGCAAAAGGAGCAGAGGGGATGCTAGCAAGGTTGTCGAAGGAGCTTGCAAAGTGCTGTGCTTTGATCCAGCAAATTCACATCTTGGGAAAGCTGTCCTTAATTGTCAGGAACACGGCCCCCTGCTCAGGCCTAACTTGTCTCCTGCGCTCTTTCCGTTCCTGAACCCCACTCCTCATTTCCTATCCCTACTTTTCCCTAATGCTGGTATTTTTTTCCAGGCCCCACCTCTTCCTTTCCCTGGGTCTATTTTTGCTCCTCCTCCTCCCCTGATTACTTTCTTTTGCAGACCCTCCAAGCGCCCCTATTTTTCAGGGGACAGTCCAGGATTTACAGCAGCCGTTCTGGTTTCTGATTTGATCCCGGAATGACCTGCTTTTCCTTAGGACGTTCCTATTTCCATCGGAGAAATGTTGGAGTGTATGAAGTCATGCGAACCCCAAGCCAAGGAGATAAGTAATGATGCAACCTTTAGAAGATGTCTGAAGGCAGCTCTGTATAGGGACATTTTGCAATGTTTCAGTATGTTTTTATATATGTTGGTGGCTGGGGCAACCCAGTCAGATGGACAGGGTATAAATATTATTACAGTGGTACTTCAGTTGTTGAACGTAATCTCTTCCGGAAGACCGTTCGACTTCCGAAACATTTGACAACCGAGGCGCAAAGGGCAGTCAGCAAAGTCAGTGGAGAAAATTGAAAAACACGCAGCGGAAGGCGTTCGAATTCTGAGGCACGTTCGGAAACACTTACTTCTGGGTTATCGGCATTTGAAAACCAAAACGTTCGGTTTCCGAGATGCTCAAAAGCTGAGGTACCACTGTATTATTATTATTGAATAGGAAGCCCTTTATTTCATCAGAGAAATGTTGGAGGGAATGCTTTTGGACAGACCTTCAGAAACCCATAATATTGCTCCACAATAGAGCAGTCCTCACGCTCTGGTTTCCCTCGCTTTGTCTCCCATTCCAGGTCATGGCATGCCCTGAGATGTCCTCCTCCATCTCGTGAACTCCTTGCCTCTGCCCAATGCCTGCGGAACCGCCTGCCACCGCCATGGTCCACCCCGAGGGGAGTGCCCTGCTGAAGGCCGTCTGGCAGGGCAAGTTCCGCCTCACCCGCCTTCTGCTAGAGGGTGGGGCCTACATCAACGAGGGCAACATCCAGGGGGAGACCCCCCTCATTGCGGCCTGCGTGGCCCCCTATGAGGACCCTCAGAACAAGTCCCGCATGGTGAGGTACCTCCTGGAGAACGGGGCCGACCCCAACATCCCTGACAAGATGGGGAAGTCTGCCCTGATGCACGCCTGTGCCGACGGGGCTGGGGCTGAGGTGGCTTCCATTTTGTTGGCACACGGGGCAGAGCCCAGCGCCAAGGATTACTCTGGGGCGTCGGCTTTGGTGTACGCCATCAACAAGGGGGACCGGGGGACCTTGCAGGTGCTCCTGGATGCTTGCAAGGCCAAAGGGAAGGAGGTCATCATCATCACCACAGACACGTCCCCCTCAGGGACCAAGAAAACCAAGCAGTACCTGAACTCGCCACCGTCGCCAGGCGTGGAGGACAGCCGTTCGCCCGCTCTGTGCATGTCCCCCTCAGACATCGAGGTGAGGACCTCCCAGTCCCCTGGCGGCAGTGAGAAGGAAGAGGAGCGTGACGTTTTCAACTTCACCATGGCCACCCGGCTCAGCTGCTCCCCTCTCCCGCATGGCAAGGGGAAGGAGGCTGAGGAGAAAGCCCCAGCCCTCCCGCCCAAAGGCCGGCCCAAGCAGCTGAAGAGGTTGAACTCGGAGCCGTGGGGCCTGGTGGCGCCCTCTGTCCTAGCTGCCTCCCACCAGGAAAAGGCCCGGACCCCAGAAGAGAGGATGACGGCTGAGATGAATGGCCTGAGCTTCTCCAAGAGGCCTCCATTATCCCGGAGACACAGCATGGAAGGCCAGGAGTCGTCCTGCCTCAAAATGACCGCTCACCAGGCCTCAGGGGAAGAGCTGCCCAGCCTGGAAGCCGCATGGGCAGAGAAAGTCCATTTCAGTCACCTGCACCAGACTCTCGCCCGACGCAACACAGCGCCTGAAACCCAAGACGGCGGCCCGAGTCCTGGCTCCCGGGCTCTGGTCCACCCCAAGCTGAATTGCTTGGACCACTACGAGTTGGATTCCCTCTGCCCCGAGTCCATCCCCGGCTCCCCAGATTCGGGCCGCGTTTCTGTGGAGAGGAGGAAGTACAACGCCTCCCCGTTGACCCTGCCGGCCAGCTCGTCCCGTGAGAGTTTGGAAAGCATCCCCAACGCCGTCTCCCCCATCACGATACGACGCCGGGCCCCGGGTCTCCTCGAGAGGAGGGGCTCTGGGACGCTGCTGCTGGACCACATTGCCCACACCCGGCCGGGCTTCCTGCCCCCACTCCACCTCAACCCCCACCCTCCCCTCCGCGACATCCGGGGCAATGGCAAGCCCTCCTCCCCGGCCCACAAGGGCCTGATCCCGGTGGCCCCCACTTCTCCCAAAGGCAAGAGGCTACTCCGGAGGCACTCCATGCAGACGGAGCAGATGAAGCAGCTGGTCAGTTTTCAGAGCCTGATCGCCCAAGGGGACTCGGTGGCCAGTTAAGACATGGCGGAATGGGAACAGGGCAATCTACAGTCTTCTCGTCTTTGCCTCATGGGGACTCGGAGGGCCTTCCACAATGCCGTTTTCCTGCTTTCCTCGCCGGCCTCTGAGCCCACCCTGTCTTCGTAGCTGGGTTTCTGCGTCTTCCTCCTTCCTCTCATTTTGGTGTTCCATGTCGTACCCGCCATCTTTATAAACTGGACATATGAAGCATGACGTCGGAGCCGACACCGCGAGGCCAGAGTAAAGGGGAGGGGCCTTTAGAGTGAAGTCGCTGAGGGCAAGTAGGTGACCCAGGAAGTTTTGCCCATCTGCTTGCGATGAAATTCTTTGGAGTGGGAAGGTTGAGTCGGGTGTTGGCTTCCTTGACTGACCCACCAAAATCTTCATCAGGCCTGCAGGAGACTCCTGGCATCCTTCGCTTCCTGCCCTACAGACGAGACCTGGGAACTGCAAAAAAGGCAGAGCAGTGGAGTCTGATGCTTGACATGGTGACTCCATGGGGTAAAACCCCAACATCATCTCTGAAATGAAATCTAGAGGGTGAATTCGCATTTGGAAAACATACGTTTTGTGGATCGATGTCTGCTTTGAGGGTCCCGTCCTCAGCAAGCAGAGACCCATCCCAGTAGAAAAGAGGACTTAAAGCCCCCAGATTCTCTTCCCTGGGTCACCTTCATCTATATTCTTTTGAATATTTTTCTTTTTCTTTTGGGTGGGGGGAGATTTCAGTTCTCTTGTTGACACTTGATGTTGGTTGGGTGGGTTATGGGAAGTTGTATGCCCAATTTCAGGGAGGCGAATCTACGCACATCTGGTTTTTAGACCTGGAAAGCTGAAAACCGAGAGGGCACGTGTTCTCTTTGTCACCTCCTGGAGTGGGTGGCATGGGCAAGGGAGAGCTATAGCAATGGGTTGCCAGGCTCTCTTCATATGGATCATAGCCCACCTGGGTTATTTTGGAGGTGGGGCGTGACTTTCCTGAAAAGTTCAAATTAGTTTGCTTCAGCTGGGATAAATGCCAAACCCAACCCAAGCCCCTTTAAACTGGCATCATCCCCCAGCCCCACAGAATGCTGAAGCACCCAAAAAATGCCAAGGCAGCCTTTGCCAATCTGGTTTCAACCTGGAAGTTGTAGTCTAGAGCATATGGGGACCAAAAAAAATACGTTGGCAAAGGCTGCAGTAGGGCAAAACTCCCCAAAAATATTTGATGCCTGAGACACAGGATATCTCCTTCCTCCTGCCCCTGAATTAAACTCAGAGACACTCTTCGTTCTTCCTTACAAGGAGGTGTATCTATTTCCTCCATCAGCTCCCAGAACAATGGTATGTTACTGTTGGGAGTACCTGGTTGCTAACCACTTTTTTGGGCACCTCTTCCTCTCCCATTCCTTGCCAGGGCTCAGGGATGGCAACAGGATTTATCTGGCCAATAGGGGTAATTCTGGGATTCCCGCTGCCCCCCCACCCCCATGCAGCCTGTCAGCTGTAACCCAGCCTGCATCAGCCTGCATGAACCCAGACACATCTTTGATGCAATCTAAGCATGGGTGGCGCTGTGGGTTAAACCACAGAACCTAGGACTTGCTGATCAGAAGGTTGGCGGTTCGAATCCCCATGATGGGGTGAGCTCCCGTTGCTCGGTCCCTGCTCCTGCCAACCTAGCAGTTCGAAAGCATGTCAAAGTGCAAGTAGATAAATAGGTACCACTCTGGCGGGAAGGTTTCTGTGCGCTGCTCTGGTTCGTCAGAAGCGGCTTAGTCATGCTGGCCACATGACCTGGAAGCTGTACGCCGGCTCCCTCGGCCAATAAAGCAAGATGAGCGCCACAACCCCAGAGTCAGTCGCAACTGGACCTAATGGTCAGGGGTCCCTGTACTGTTACCTAAGCTCCCCAAGGCCTGGCCAGCTGTATAGGGCCCAAGCCTTCAGTGCAGTGGTTCAACCCTCTTGCCTCTTGGCACTCAGTTTGCATGTCTTCTGGGCCAAAAGAGAGCGCCCAGCAACCTCCCTGCAAGAAACATTGATTCCATGGCTGTCGGTCCAGTTTGAAATGGATTGAAATGTCTGGTGCAGACCAAGTGCAGGCCTTGACGCTGCGCTCATTTGGGCAGTCGAGGAGAGTGAGAGGCTCTCCTGCCTCTCCCCTCTCCCAGCTTTCCACGTGCCTCAGTTTCCTGCCAAATGGGGCTCCCGATACCGACCCACGTCTGTAAAACGACTTTGATAACCGAGGGAGGGAGGCCGTGGCAAAGCCGCCAGGGTTGCCGGCAACAACGAATGTATTCTCTTGTTCCTTCCTGTGGTTTAGTAGTGTCGACAAAGCAATAGTACTTCGGAGTAACACTTGAACTCAGCCCCTTCCATCCTTAAGCGCTGTTCTGGGAGGGTGCTGAAATGACACCCCCACTCTCTCTCTCAGCAGGCACAGGGGGGCTTCAGGAAGGTGGGACCCCCACCCCTCAAGGCCTGAGGCCCAATCCAAGCACACTCTCAGCTCTCCTGAAGGAGCACCTGTGCAGTGTTCCCTCTTCCTTGCACTTTTGCTCCCGGTCGTACGGCACACCCTGTGTCGCTGAATTGTTGGTTGTTCAGGTGGCATGTGCCACCGCCCTGTGTTTTTTTCCAGCGGTAAAAGTCAGTTCAGGTGGGGATGTCCGTCCGTCCCCCTCTACTCCTCTTCCAATTGGATCCCAGCCTCCCCATTTTTCTTGCCTGTCTTCCTTTCTTCCCACGACTGTCCCAGCTCAAGACCAGCCAGCCAGAATAACCTCTTCCTTCTCTCACAGCAGTGAGCACTTAATTTTGCTGGAGGGACTCTTTGAGAAGGACATGCCAGGGCCCCACATTAACCTTCCCTCGCAAAAACTGGGGTTTTGTTTTTTTTTGCAAACACTGCTTCCACAATCCTCTTCCACTTCGACCTTGGTAACTGGGGCAGAGCACTGGCTGGCCTGCTGCGCTGGAATGTTTATGAACATTCCATGACAGCAGAGAAGCTCAGCCAATAGCGACAGCTGTGCTGCTGGTGAGGGAAGATGGACCACCCACTTTCCTGCCTACTGTCAATCCCAGCCACCAATTTTTTTGAATTTCAGTATTCTGAGCTTTGGAGAAGGGCGTCGGTATCCAGGGTATATTTCCTGCTGTGAATCCACCCCTTCCCCTCCGTCGCCCACATGCTTTCTTCTCCCAGTCCCAATAATGCCCTCTGTCTGATAGGCAGCCCTCCATGCTCTAAACCGACGTTGTTTCCTTAATAGCAAATCACAGGTTTCCCCCCTGAATTTCGTTCAATTGCCTTTGCACTCGTCTTTCTCTTCCAATCGTGGTACAAGCACAATGTTGCCCCCTGTGGCCAAACGCACAACTTGTTGGGTGGTGAATGCCAACCGTTAAAGCTTTTCTGTGCTATAAAGTCCTGTATGGACCAATAGAGATAGATAGATATAAAATAATGTACACATAATACTGAACAAAAGAACTACTGCGTTTGTTTGCTTATTTGTGCGCCCGTGTTTGTAAATAGCCAACAATGTGCTCCACTCCTCTTGCCTTAAATGCAGCTCAGAGCTTTTCGTGTCAATCAATATTCTCTTATAGGGCCTGTTTTCACCTGGAGGAGAGACAGTGCTGGAGTCTAAGGGTTTATGTTTGCTTTAGATTTGCGCAGCCTCAGTGTCAGTCCCAAGCAAATTCGGTATATGCTGTCTAGAGTTCTGCAAGTTCATAACATATTTAAACCGCCTCCTGCCACCCTCATTCTAGCATCTCAGACAACAAGGAGTAAAAATACCGACTCAGGAGCTAGGATAGTCAAAAATATTCGATAGCCAGCTTGTACTTTTATCATTTCTTTCTTTCTAATATTAATATTAATATCAATATTATATTCATATTTATTTGTCACTTTTTCCCACTGAACAGTCTTGAAAAATAAAAGTACAGTGGTACCTCGAGTTAAGTACTTCATTCGTTCTGGAGGTCCGTACTTAACCTGAAACTGTTCTTAACCTGAAGCACCACTTTAGCTAATGGGGCCTCCCGCTGCTGCCGTGCCGCCGGAGCACAATTTCTTTACCTGAAGCAACATTTCTGGGTTAGCGAAGTCTGTAACCTGAAGCGTATGTAACCTGAAGCGTATGTAACCCGAGGTACCACTGTAACAGGAAACATTTTAAATGAGCAATAAAACAAGACCTGCAAGTCCAAAATACACGCCTCCAAAGAACATATCCTGGCCATCCCGCTTAAAGGGTGAGGTCACAGACGTAAAACCCTAATTATCCTTCCAATGTAGGGTCAAAGGGTCAATAGAGATGGAAGAGACACAAAGTGTTGCTTCATCCTTCCTCTTAGCTCCTTTTCAGGTCAAAAGTATTGGGAGGCTGACTCCTACCCACCTAGCTGTGATTCCTTGGTTTCTGCATTCTGGCATTCCTGGGAGATTAATTTCACTACTTCTTAGTTATAAAATGATGGATGCTGGAACTCTCAAGTCAACAGCCAGCAATATCCCTCTGTCCCAAGAGCCCCTCCCAGAGCACACACAGGATTGTTGCAGTTTACCCAATGAGCAGAAAGCACTCTGAACATGCTCAGAGAGACACTGATCATTCTAGGATTAAGACCCAAAGGCATTTTTCTCCAGTTAAGAAGCCTCTAGGGGGATGAATCTGTATTAATGTCCCTGGCTAGTTTTCTTAGTGGGTGAAACTGCGCACTTGATCTGGATCCATTCTGCAAAAAAAACCCCACCTGGTTCCTCTTGGTCCAGATCCGCAAGCCAGGGAGCAGCGGAAGATCACGGTTGCAAAGCTCAGGTAGACTGTGTCAATAAAGGCAGGAGGACAGACAGTGACATTTTAAACAGCTGTTCGGAACAAGCAGGGCGCCTTGGAGGGGAAATGCGCACAGGAGTGTTGTGAAGCCAAGCTGGTCGGTAGCTGACGGCACAGAAGGAGAAATGGCCGTGGGTGGAGAGCTAAGCAAGAGACAGGCTGGCACTGCTAAGCAGGGAAGTTGAGAGCAAGGACGATCCTGTCTTCTGCTGCCTCAGAGGAAATGAGGAGAAAGCGCACCAGCTTTCCGCCTAAGCCTGCCAAACAGTCACTTTGATACTTTTCTGAGCATGCCTGCCTCTGAGCACATGCAGAGTGATGCACAGGCAAAGGTTTTGTTTCAAGAGCAAAGGACTTGTGAGCATGGGCAGAGATTCCCCCCCCCCCCAATGTGGAGGAATATATTTGAAAAGTGATATTTTAAAACACAGTGTCTCTGGGTGGGAAGTGGCTTTTGAAAAAAGGTTGAGGCAAGGCAAATATTTCCTGTGGATTCCTGTTTTCCAGCACAGGGCCAGGAGACTGAACCTCTGGCTTCTTACAAGCATATTTAAAAAAATAATAATGCTGTTGTTGTTTTTTAACATAGAAGAGAATAAGATACATTATAGTATAAACTATATAAAAAGGAAAATAACATTTTGTTACAGCAAGTCAAATTCAAGTTTGTTATGGGGCAGGTCCATAATAAATACCTCTGTTTAAGTGATATACTTAGGAAAGTACATAAAGTAAATATCTGAATCTATTTTTTAAGCTTTCCCATTTTCCTGTTTTAGGGTATAAGGATAAGAGATTTAGGCGCATTATAAAGGAGGCATCAACACTGCTGGTGCATTTAATTAGAGTAGGTTAATTAGTGTTGGAGCACCCCGTTGGTATGCAGAAAACCCCAGGTTCCATCCACTCCAACTTCTTAAGTTTAAAAAGATCTCGGAAATAAGGCTTCGAAAATGCATATGGGTGATAGAATTTCTCTCCTCCTCCCCATTCCATTCCTTTGATGTGTTTTGCTCCTCCTGGATTCCGGTCTAACTAGAAGAATTTCTGGAATGAATTCTGGAATTGGGAAATGTACCGCTTTAGACCATAAGACGAGCCTGGTGGGTCAGGCCAATGGATCATCTAATATAGCACCTTTTTCTCACAGAGGCACTCACAAGTCAAATACAAGGGCACCCTCTGCTCCTGTGGTTTCCAGAAGCTGGTATTGTGGAGGCAGAGCACAGCCATTGCGGCTAGTAGCTGCCCCCTTTTCATTTCTCTTCTGGAGAGCAAGTGTGGAGTAGTGGGTAGGGTGTCGGACTAGGACCTGGGAGACCAGGGTTCAAATCCACACACCGCCAATAAGTTTGCTGGGTGACCTTGAAGGCTAGTCACTGCCTCTCAGCCTAACCTGCCTCACAGGGTTGTTGTAGGCAGGGTTTTCTTAAGCATATGCGGCGCTGGGGTGCAAAGATCTTCCTGGCACGCCCCCCCCCCAGGTTGCTCAGTCCCAGGCGCGCAGGAGGGCAGAGCTCGTGGTGCAGAGCTGCCCGCAGCAGAAGAGCCCACTGCGGCGCTTCGACCGATGGGTGGGCTCTTCCCTGGACTCAACTCTCGGGGCCCGGATTCTTGGTCTGGCACCACTGAGAGCCCAGCGCCCAGGTGCTCTGCACCCCTGGCTCCTATGGGTAAGATGGCCCTGGTTGTAGGGGTTGAATGAGGAGGGAGAGGACCATGTACCATGTACCTGAGCTCCATGAAGAAAATGGTGGGATTTAAATGCAATCAAGAAAGCAGTAGAAGAATTTGCAGCATCTCCTGAATTACTGAATGCAGACGTCTACACTGAGGAGCAGCACACAGTGTCAACCCCTCCCCTTGCAGCAATCTTGATAGGATGGTATCTTTGGCCATATCAAGATGGTTTTTCGGCATATCAGTAAAGTGCCACAGGAAAAGAATCTTGCTGTAACCATGGACACCTAGTACCATCACTTCAAACTTGCTTTCTCTGTGTGTACAGTGGCTTTCCACCAGCAACGCCCCATGTACCCAGGGCTGGGCGCACGGATACATTAAGAATCTCAGAGCATAATTTTGCCTGGAGTGCTGTGGAGTTTTTCTTTTTCAGTGGAGGGAAGGAGGTATGAAAGGAACTGCATTTGCTCTGTAGATAATTTGAATATTAATATAAAATAAAACAACAGAGTATTCAGTATTCGATGAAAAATCTAGGAGGCCTCCTGACTCCGGCACATACCAGAATAGTAGATTTGCACAACTAGATTCCAGAGGTCTGGAAAGGATAACTCAAATAATAAATCAACTTTATAATGAAGACAGGCCACTCTGCTGCAAAGGATTCCTTTCGTTTTATAACTTGTGCTGTTCTAAGTTTATCGGTGAGCTTCTCAGCAAGTGCCAATTACCTTATTACCATAACCTTATTACTAACAATTCTTAGTTACAGTCAGTCTTGCCATGAACAGTAGATTCCAAATCAGCAGCTCAGAGAGCTCATATCAAGTTCTGCATTTGTATTAAACAAACAAACTAGTCCTCAGGGAGAGAAATGATCAGCCCAGCTGTGTGTGTGTGCAGGTGTATCTGAAATACAGCAGTGCCCCCTGGTGGCAAAATGTTCCTGCTGCTGTTTCTTGTATTCTGTAACAACCAGTTGCTCAATGATTAGGCACGTGTGGCCTGGAGAGAGTCTTGGGGGCCAGAGAGAAAGCACCGGGAGGCTAAATTTGGCCCTCGGGCCCCCCCACTGCTTCTAACATCAGCCAAACACACTCAATTCAGTTCCGCTTGTTCTGTTGTTTTCCATCCTATGATGCCCAAGCATCCAAATGTTTCACCCAGTCGTCTCTATGGCAGCCTCGCTGGACTTGCAAATGGACATACTTAACTGCTTGACTTAAGGCCATTGCCTTAACAAAAGAACTTGTCTGTCTCTTCTTCTAGCGCCCAAACCTCACTGGATACAGGATTGCAGGCAAGGGTGCCAACTTTAATAAAATATGGGACAGGGGCAGGTTAGCTTTGCCCCACACAATCAATAATAAGATGCTGTACACACACAATTGGAATGGCAAAGCTCATCAACTGATTGTAGGGGGGGTTTCAAATATTTTATTGGGGCCCCCAAAGGGACATTGGCCCCTAGGGGTTGGCTCCTATGGTTGCAGGTTTGGAAGGGACCCCTAGGAACCATCTAGACTGACCCTCTGTGACACTAACAACAATTAAATAAACAAGGGGCAACCAGCCAGGCATAGCATGGTTACAGAGGCTCATGTCATCATTTCGACTCTCCAAAATACCTATTAACCTTTTCTACAACAAAATGGGGTTGGTTATTGCCAAACAAATGTGGACTAAGTGCCAGGGCAACAGAAGCAAGTGTGTTTTTTATCCCCGAGGGCCTGATGGTGCCGTGATTTAAGGACGTATAAAATGCACACATAGCTGGCAAACTATCCTTGTTGTTGTTGCTGGCATCTGTTGGTCTCAAGAGACAATGGAGTGCGCCTTCTGGGGTGAAGTCAAGCCAGTGTGTTAGCACTAAAGTAACCTCCCTGCACGGGACACGGGTGGCACTGTGGGTTAAACCACAGAGCTTAGGACTTGCCGATCAGAAGGTTGGCAGTTCAAATCCCCGTGATGGGGTGAGCTCCCATTGCTCGGTCCCAGCTCCTGCCAACCTAGCAGTTCGAAATCTCACCAGTGCGAGTAGATAAGTAGGTACCGCTGTGACGGGAAGGTAAACGGCATTTCCATGCGCTGCTCTGGTTCGCCAGAAATGGCTTAGTCATGCTGGTCACATGACCCGGAAGCTGTACGCTGGCTCCCTCGGCCAGTAAAGCGAGATGAGCGCCGCAACCCCAGAATCAGCCACAATTGGACCTAATGGTCAGGGGTCCCTTTACCTTTACCTAACCTCCCTGCACAAGCCTAGGCAGTGTGCATGGAGGTCTTGGGGTACCCAGATGCAGGGCCGTCTTATGAATATCCAGTGCTGTGGTGCAAAGCTCCCTCTAGCAAACCCCCCCCCCCATTCCTAGAGTTTTTTTAGGGAGGACGGCGCTGCTGGCGGGGCTGGAGGAGGCGGGCAGCGGCTGGAGGGCGGCTCCAGTGAGGAAGAGGCAGAGGCTGGACGCGGCACCCCCTGGCTCAGCTGGCCGCTTCGTGCCACGGTGGCCACGACAGGCGGAGGCTCTAGGCATGGCGCTGCTTCGGCGCGGCATGGCGGAGGCAGGCGAGGGCGGCAGGCTGATGCCAGGAGGTGCCACTTCCAGCCTCCGCCTCTTCCCTGGCGCCCTCCAGAACTTGGCGCCCTGGCACCCCACGCCACTAGCCTCTATGGGTAAGCCGCCCCTGCCCAGATGACAAGACCCCCACCCCTGTCTGAGCCTGGCTGATGTGGTCCAAAGGAAAGCAGAGCAATACAGTGGTCCCTCCGGTTAAGAACTTAATTCATTCCGGAGGTCCGTTCTTAACCTGAAACTGTTCTTAACCTGAAGCACCACTTTAGCTAATGGGGCCTCCTGCTGCCGCTGCCCAATTCCTGTTCTCATCCTGAAGCAAAGTTCTTAACCCGAGGTACTATTTCTGGGTTAGCGGAGTCTGTAACCTGAAGCTTCTGTAACCTGAAGCATATGTAACCTGAGGTACCACTGTATACGTTTGGCACCAAGAGTCGCCGGAAGGAGGAGTACAGGACGCCATCCTTAGGGATTCTGCTCTGGATTTGTGTAGGCTTCACTCCTTAGCCTTTCCTTCTCCTGAATATGTCCCGCAAGGCAGGAAAGGTTTAGGATCAGCTGTGGCACCTTCATATTGCACATAGAAATGAGTGCTTCACAATGGAAGCAATACTCATGGCTACCCAAAGGGGGCGCCATGTGAGACCAGCAAGTTCAGGGTTGAAAATAAACCAACTGCTCCAGCATCTAAGCATCTAAGACGGGCCTTTAATGAATTTGCCATGAGATGCGAGCTGTCACGTCAGCCCTGACCCACAGCTCACGACCTTTGCCCGCTGTGCTTCCCTGGTGTCGCTCAGCAGTTCCCAGGATGCCGAAGAAAGTTAGAAGCTGGCCATTGTCTGCAACAAATTCTTGCTTTTAAACAACGTGCCGGAGAAGCCTAAGAGGCCCTTTGCAAAGCAGAGAGTTTTCTCTGCACTGTGTCCTAAAGTGATCAGCTGGCATCTGGTACCCAGTGGGAACAGACTGAGGAGGCTGGGAGAAAAGCCCCCACCCCTTGGGTTGCTGGCCATCTGCGCTGTGTCTGGATTGCTAGAGAGGGACAGAGAAGAGAAAAGAAAGTGGCACCTTTAAATAGAAAAGGTGGAGATGGGAGGGAAGGAGGGAGGAGAGGGAGAGAGAGGAGGACACTGAAGGAAGCAGCGCTGCTTCTGCAGTGACCTCCACCAAGGCTGTAACATTGGAAATCCACCACGGCCACTTGCTATCCCGCGATGGCATCGGGCGCACGACGCAGCCCCCAAAGCAAACCTCTGGCATCAGAGGAACTAAGGGGGTAGAGAGGAACTCAGCAGCCCCCCTGCCTTGTTCTTGGAAGGGTTCCCTCCCCCTCTTCTCCTCCCCCCTCCCCATTTCTCTGCAGCAACAGCAGCCCATGGAACTGCGGAAGGAGCAGAGCAAAAGGATGGTGAGTAAGGCCGAGTGTCCCATCTGGAGGAAAGCCATGGGGATGGCAGGGACAGTGGCTGTGGGCACCCCACTAGGGAAAGAGATTGGGGTGGGGGAGCATAACCTGACCCGCTGGTGGCTTTCCAAGGAAACGGCTCAAAGATGGGCAGGGGGGATGTTGGTGGGTCACGTGTGGATCGCTTTTGGTTCAAAAACCTCACACATGGAGGGCTCTGCATGGGTCATATGGTGTGCATGGCTTTTCTGGGGCTTGGGGCAATTCTTGAGCACCCCAACTGCCGGGAGGGTTTAGGGGTCCCATGGCCCATCTCCCCCATTTTTTCCCAGTTCAGTGTGAGTGCTCCAACCGGATGTACAATGCACTGGTGAAAGGGATTATTATGGCCACCTAGGAGTTCCCTCACATAGTTTTGGTTGTTGTCACAAAGGAATGCCCCTTGCCTGCCAGCTTTTTGGCATTCCTGGGTCAGAGACTCATAGAGCTGGAAGGGGCTCCAAGAAGCATCTAGTCCAACCCCCTGTAATGCAGGAATCACAGTTAAAGTATCCCTAACTGAAGGGTCCCCCACGCCCAAGGTCTTCCAAGTTCTTCACCCATAAATATCAGATTATGGTCTGAGAATCGAGGGTGCAACTGCCTGCCCAGCTCAAAACTGCCCATTTTCCGCTCCACAGATCGCAATGAATCCTGACGTTGTGATGAAAAGATTCCACAAAGCTGGTTCCCTGAATAGAGAACAAGTGTTCTGCACATGCTCAGAGGCACTTCGTCTTTAGGTCCCGTTTCTAGGTGAAAATACATTCTGCACTTTGCACATGCTTTGGTGATGGTCTGAGGCACCACAGTTTTGAAGGCTGGTGGCCTTTAGTGGGCATGGGAGCTTGGGCTGACTCAGCTTTTTCATTACCTAGAGGGAGTGAAAAAATAGACAGCCCTGTGCCATGTACATTGGTGGATGCTTGTTGCAATTCATATCAAGAGCAGGAGCACAGCAGAACTAAGGGTGGCCAGATCTGTGGATTTCAATTACTCTCAGCTTTTGTTGCACAATTCTCTTAACATTTTTGCAAGCAATTTCTATTATTATAATGCTATTTTCACTAGTATTACTGCCACCACTATTATATTTATGACCTGCTCTTCACCATAAGTATGCATTGCCATAATATCCACATTTTTTGGCTGAAAAACCCACATTGCAGAATTCAGGAAATGTGAAGCGTTGAAAAGTAGCTGAGTTCTGGATTTGCACATTGTTCTGGAAAGTGCAAATCAGGTAGGCTCACACTAAAACGTGAAACCAACCCAATTCCCCACCATCCCTAAATATAACTAAGGGACCAAGTAAAGCTCAGGCGTTTGAGTGCTGCTGCTGCATTCCTCATCAGGTTAGCTATTAAACAAAAAAAGGGCAGGTTGGGGAGTAAAAAAAATCAGATGGTTTGGGTACAGAGAATGGATAATCTGCAGTCAATGAGAGCCTGAAAGTTGTGTCGGAAAGTTCAAGCTATTATCTTTTCATATCAGCACCACCCCTTTGGGGCTATCAGGAATATAGAAACCTGTTAGGTATCATTTGTCACAAAACAGGAAAAGGGTGAAGATAACTTTAAGGACATTTTCTATGAGTTTTTCCAGGTTTCTATGAGTTTTTCCAGGTTTTCCAGGCTAATTAGGCACAGCTGGTGATGTGTATAAAGAGAGAATAAGTTGCAGTTTGCAACTGCCTGCAGAAAGAGAACACCCACATGCTTTGTGTTTGTATAGCCATAATAAAACTCTTGTTTGAGTATTTTACATCAGTCTTGTGGTTCTGTCATCTGCCACCAGGGAAACTTCACCTCCAATAAAACCTGCCTTAGACTGAGTCAGACTCTTGGTCCATCCACCTCAGTATGCCTGACACTGACTGGCAGCAGCTTCCAGAGTCTCAGACAGGGGTCCTTCCTACCTGGAGATGCAAGGGACAAACGTAAGGTTCTACACATAGGCAGGAAGAACCAGATGCACAAATAGAGGATGGGGGACCCCTGGCTGGACAGAACATATTAAAAGGTCTTAGTAGACCACAAGCTTAACATACGACAACAGCAGCAGCAAAACAAGCTAATGCCATTCTAGGCTGCATCAACAAGAAAACAGCATCCAGATCAAGGGAAGCCATAGTGCCGCTCTGTTCTGCCTTGGTCAAACCCCACTTGGAACCCTGAGTCCAGCTGTGGGCACCACAGTTTAAGGAGGATATTGACAAGTTGGAGGGTGACCAGGATGATCAAGGGCCCGGAAACCAAGCTTTATGAGAAACAATGATTGCAAGGCATTCACAAGAGCCCTGATGGACGAGGCCCATCTAGTCCAGCATCCTGTTCTCGCAGGGGCCATCCAGAGCCCTGGGGCAAGGCTGCAAGCAGGACCTGAGCACTGGAGCACAGCTCTCCCTCCCTGTGGTTTCCAGAAACCAGTCCTCAGAAGCGTTACTGCCTCCAACCGTGGCAGCAAAGCATAGCCATCATAGCTAGTAGCCATCAATAGCCTTGTCCTCCATGAATCTGTCCCCATCCTCTTTTAAAGACATCCAAGCTGGTGACCGCTACTGGATCCTGTGGGAGGGAGTTCCGTAGTTTAACGATGTGCCCACATGAAGGACTTTCCTTTTGGCTGCATTGGATGTTTACCATCTAGTGTTATGAGAGTGGGGGGAAATCTCTCTTCGCTTTCTCCATGCCATGTATCGCTGCTTGCCTTTCCTCTAAACTAAGAAGCCTCAGACAACCACAATCTTTCTTCATTGAGGAGTCTCTCTCTATCCCCTTGATAATTTTGGTTTTCCTTTTCTGGACCTGTTCCATCTCTCAGTATATTTTTTTCCTTTGAGGTTGAAGTGAGCAGAGCAACATAGCTATGTCTGCATTTGGGAGGGTGTGTCTATCCTCTTGCAGGGTTTCCCGCTTCCCTTTGTTATAAGAAAAAACTGCTCCTTTATCCCTTATGGATATCCAAGAGCCCGTATAGAGTCCTTATGTAGGTTTTCTATCAGTAGGAGAAAATAACAGAGGCCAGCCAGAGAATATTGAGAAGCAAAGCAGCTAATAAGCATGATCTTTATTAAACTGTTGCAACAGGGTCCCCAACTTCCCCATGCAGGAAGGGAGGAGAGGAACGCCAAACATTGGTGTGCAAGCTCTTATATAGGCTTTTGAAATTGCCTATCCAGTAGCTCAAGACCAACCCCCAAAACATCATACATACGACACAGAAAAAGGTGGTCCCCAGCAGAAATTTGAGTGTGTTGCTTCTCTCCTGTCTGCCAGGATACCAAATAATTCCTTATCTGATGGCCATTCCTTTCAGATGGTAAATACTTAGTTCCTGAATCTCTTACGCATAGTGTGCTCAGTTTAGCAGATACTTGCCAGACTGTATTTACAGGGAGTTGTAAGCCCCTACAGTCCAAAGACAATTGGAAAGCTTTTCCCATTTCCTCCCACCTTGCAGATAAATATTTGAGGTCAATTTGGAAGAGTCAAAATGGCTTCAGGATTGTTCTCCTGTACTATTTCAGACACGTGGTTTATATACTTATGTGTTTGCCTTGTACATTTATGAACATTCATTATATATATATAAAAGACCTTAGAATTCCTGTAACACCTGCTCATTTCAGCCCAGCATTTGATGAGGATTCGCAGCCACTGGAACTCTTATCAGGAAACATCCCTGGCAAAGGAGGAGGCAGGTGGGAAGGAAAAGAGGTATCCCCTTTGCATGCTTGGATACCCACTGGGAGCTGCTGGAAATAGCTCAGGGCCTGTCTTGTTCCTCTTATCTCAGGCTTCTCTCCATTGTTCCTCCGGCTGCACTCAATAAATCAGCGGCTGGCTAGCTAGAAACCACAGCAGCTAAGCTAAAAATAAGCGCCAGTGTGGGCAGGTAGCGTGAAGTGTCTGCGACAAAACCTCAAGGATGGGCATTGCATTTTAATTGGGAGTCTATTAATTTTTTCCTTCAACAGGATGGGTAGTTTAGGAACTGGGGAAGACACAAAGAGGTATCTGATTATTGAATGTAGGAAGGAAGCACCCTTCCAGGAAACCTTGCAACAGATCTCCAGGGCATCAGGCTTTCTTCCCCCTCAGGCTTTGCATGCACAGGGTCCCGAGTTCAATTCCCAATGCCATCTCCCCGACTGAAAACCAAGTGAGATGCTGCCGGTCAGAGTAGGCAGTGCTGAGTTAGACAGACCGACAGGACGTAAAATTTAATAAATAAAAAAATTAGTAAAATTGATAAGAAAATAATCGCTGCTTCCTGTAGCAGCAAGTTCCAAAGTTTAACTATTACATTGCATATGAAGAAGTGTGTTCTGTTGCCTGTCACAAATCTTCCAGCGTTCAGCTTCATGGGATGTCCACAAGTTCTAGTGTTCTGAGACACAAAACTTTCCTCTGTCCACTTCTGCCATCCCATGCCATGGCAGGTCCAGGCACTCTGGGAGGAAACCAATTTTCTAAATCTGTTTCAGTTAGGGTTTATTAGGCCTCATTTTGGCACAGGAACTGCTTTGGTCACCTTGTATGATGCCCTCTGTCGGAAGAGAGATGGGGAAATATGTCCCCGTTAATTTTCCTCGACCTCTCTGCAGCTTTCAATACTGTCGAGCATGGTATCCTGAAGCGTTTGATTTGGGGGTAACATGGCACTGCTTTGCAGTGATTCTGGTCCTACTTGGATGGCCATTTCCGGAGGGAAATGCTTGGCGAGTGCTCTCCAGCCTAGTGGAGCCTTCAATATGGGGTTCCTTAGGGTTCCATTTTATCCCCCGTGCTGTTTAACATCTACCTGAAACTGCTGAGTGGGGTCTTTTGGAATTCTGAAGCATGTTGTCAGCAATATGGTGATGGCACACAGCTCTGCTTTTCCTTTACATCTGCAGGTGAGGCAGTGGAAGTGCTGGACTGGATGAGAGCCAACAAGATGAAGCTCAGTCCAGATAAGCCTGAGGCACTGTTACTGGGCAGTTCCCTAGACCAGATGGATGAGAGGTTGCCTGCTTTTGATGGGGTTACAAGCAGGTTCACAGCTTGAGGGTACTTCTAGATCCTTTGTTGTCGCTTGAGGTCAGGTGGTCTCTGTGGTATGGAGCACCTTCAATCAGCTTCGGCTGGTGGCCCAGCTGTACCCTTACCTGGAGAGGAGCAGCCTAATGTCTGCCGTTTGAGCATATTACACCGATCCTGGCCCCATTGCATTAGCTGCTAATTAGTTTCCGGGCCCAATTCAAAGTGCTCTTTGGAACCTAACAAAGCCTTAGATGGCTCAGGAGCGCAATACCTCAGGGATCACCTCTCCCCATATGAACCAACACGGACCCTGCATTCATCATCTGAGGCCCTTCTTCGTTTGACTCATCCACATGAGGTCCAGACGGTGGTAACACAAAGACGAGCCTTTTCTGCAGTGGCTCCCTGCTTGTGGAATCTTCTTCCCTGGGAGGCTCATCTGGCGCCTGTTATATAACTTTAGGCACCAGGAGAATCATTTTTTATTCCCTACAGTGGAGGGTTTTGTTTGTTACTATGTTATGTATTTTTGTGTTTTGCTATTGCACACCTCCCTGTGATCCTCCAGCGAAGGCTGGTAAAGAAATTTATGAAACAAATAAATTTATACACTTCCAGCATGCCACCTCCTACTTGCCTTTTCTCTAAACAAAAAAATAAAAATTTAAAAATCCCCAATTTGTTGGATACTGTCCCAAGAGATGATTATGATTATTATAAAAATGTGTCCCTTAGGACCTAAAGTTTTAAGTCAAAATTCCAGCAAACATAAAAGTTAAATTCACCAGATACTGATTTTCAGGCAACATGTTAAAATACCCCCGGAAGGAGGGAGCAGGGTGGTAGTGGTGGAAATGGCAATTATACTAAGCCGATCTATATTCTGTCCCCACTGCAGGTTCTTGGGCTTTGCTCTCCTTCTTCAGTGCTTTAAGAGGCACTAAAACTGCCCTGAAGAGAAAAGAAATGTGTGGGCTGTGAACTGTCCCCCTGGAGGCCAGATAAACCACAGAGAAATCCTTGAGAAGGCACCATCTTGGCCACTGACTGAAATGTGTGTTCCTGATGTGGCCACAACATTAGAACTACATTAAGTAGACAAATCTCTTCTATTTAATAGAGTATTTGGGACTGGAAATACAAAGATCAAAGACAAGGGATTCTGGACCTCCCAAAGAGAGGTCTCACCTGGCAGCAAGGTGTAGCTGGTCAGCTGACCCAACAGAAAGGACACCTTGCCACCATTCGATTTGGAGCAGAGTTGGGTAGCTCAAGCTCTGTCTGAACAAGGGAACCATGCCCTATACTTGCCAGATTTGCCCCAGTCTTGGAAGAGAAGGGCTTCCCTGGGAACTGGTAGGGGTCCAGCCCGATTGGGAACCCCACATTCAACTAGGATCCGTGTATCTGTTTGGGGCATTACACCATCTCCATCTCGGGAAAGCTTGACACTGGCCCAATGAACACCACCACCACCCAGATGAAGCTCAGCAAGATGGTGGGTTCTGGGCTACCCACCACATCCAACCAAAGTCAATGGAAACCCAACGGTCTAGAGGAGCTCTTGTCCAATGGGGGGACCTCCAATGGCAGTGTTCTGGGAGAGGAGGTCTTCCAACTGCCCACTTTCTCTACTGCAGCCAAAGTCCGCGTTGCCATAACGGTGGTCCTCTTCTTCTCTTCCGCCTGCTTCAACATTGCTGTGCTCTGGACTGTCACCCAGAAGTACCAGCGTAGGCCTCACCTCCGGATTCTCCTCATGAACTTGGCGGCTGCCGATCTCCTGGTGACCTTTGTGGTGATGCCTTTGGATGCAGCATGGAACGTCACTGTCCAGTGGTATGCCGGCGACCTGGCATGCCGGTTTCTCATGTTCCTCAAACTTGTGGCCATGTACGCCTCGGCCTTCGTTACTGTGGTGATCAGCCTGGACCGCAGGGCAGCCATCTTGCACCCGCTCAGTGTCAGTGAGGCCAAGAGGAAGAATAAGGTCATGTTGTCTGTAGCCTGGGTCTTGAGTTTGGTTCTGGCATTACCTCAGGTAGGTGCTATTTATTTTATTGGCACATATTTATGCATTATATGCATTTATATCCCATCCTTTTCTCCAAGGAGCTCAAGGTGGCAAATTCAGTTCTTCCCGCTTCTCGTTTAATCTCCACAACAACCCTGTGAGGTAGGTTAGGAAGACCTTGGCGGTCAGGGATCTCATTGGCCACTGTGACGACAAGATGGCGGACTAGGTGGGCCCTTGGCCTGATCCAGCAGGTTTCATCTTATGCTCACTGGTGCAATGCTGGTTGTTGTCCAGTGCTATTTTCTCCGGATTTTAAAATAAAAAGGAAGTATATAGCTTTTCTCCAAGAGGGAATTGACATTGAATTATATATGAATTATTTGCACCTAAAAACAACCCATAGATAATGGGACAATAAAGAATTATCATAAAGCCAAACTCAGGGTGCCTTCAGACGTGTGACACTGGACGTCGCTAGTCTCCTACGCTTTCCGCAATGCCTGCTTCTCTTCCCCCACAAAAACAGCATGAAAGATCCACATGCTGGTATCCTGCCCCAGATTCTGTCACCTTGCTCCCACGATTTTCCGGATGAAGGGGGGCTGTAAATGCATTTTTCCCCCTGCCACCAAATCCAATGGAAATGGATGCTAAGCATTGCTACATGTCCCATTAATTTTCCAGATGTGGCTTTTACGGTTGTGTGAAAGCCAAATATAATCTGGGAATTAACAGTTGGGGAAATGGAATTAACTGCTGTGTGAATGCAGCCACTACCTTGAGATGCCTGCTGGATTTTTTTAGATGATTGAGCACTCTGATGGATCTCTCTCTCTCTCTCCCCCACGGTCCCGTCTCCAGGTGTTTGTCTTCCACACTGTCAGCCGGTCTCAGCCCACCTACTTCATCCAATGCGCCACCGTAGGGAGCTTCCAGGCTCACTGGCAGGAGACCCTTTACAATATGTTCACTTTCTCCTGCCTCTTTCTCCTGCCGCTGCTAATCATGGTCCTTTGCTACTCCCGCATCTTCGTGGAGATCTCGAGAAAGATGAAGAAAGCTTGCGGTGAGGTTAACCTGCAATGCGCCAATTATCCTCCTGATATACCTCCCCAGAAGGGGTGGGTGAAGGAGCGTTACTTTTGGCTTTTTTTAAAAAAAAAGACTAATAAGTCTAATAAATAAGATGGTGCTGTCTCATCAGCCCCATTCAGCATTGTCCTTGGTCAGGGTTGATGGGAGCTGAAGTCTAAGGATCTGTGGCTCCGGAGAGGTCCGGAGGATGGCCTTCTCTGCAGTGGCTCCCCATCTGTGGAATGCTCTCCCCAGGGAAGTTTGCCTGGCATCTTCATTATACACCTTTAAGCACCAGGCATGGCCAAACTTGGCCCTACAGATGTTTTGGGACTACAATTCCCATCATCCCTGACCATTGGTCCTGTTAGCTAGGGATGATGGGAGTTGTAGTCCCAAAACAGCTGGAGGGCCAAGTTTGGCCATGCCTGCACCAGACAAAAGTGTTCCTTTTTAACTAGGCCTTTGGTTGATTTGATTGACATCCTGTGCCCTTGTAATATGTGGGGTTTTTTGGTGGGGGTTTTATTGGGTTGTTTTTCTTTTCATTATATATTTTGTAGCTTGTTTATTTTGATTTTGTTCTGAGACCTCTGGGTATAGGGCGGTACACAAATTCAATAAATAAATAAATAAATGTTCATAAGAACATAAGAAGAGTGTGCTGGGTCAGGCCAGCTGCCCATCTAGTCCAGCATCCTGTTCCCACAGTGGCCAACCAGAAACCTGGGGGAACTGGAAAGCAGGACCCGAGCACCACAGCGCCCTCCCCTCCTGCAATTGGTGGAGGTAGAGCACAGCCATCAAGGCTAATAATAATAATAACTAATTTTTATTTATACCCCGCCCTCCCCGGCCAGAGCCGGGCTCAGGGTGGCTAACACCAGTAAAATTACAATTAAAACATAATGGGGGGACGACAAGTTAAAATACAAGTTAAAATGCAGCCTCATTTTAATAATAGCCCATAGATCAAAACCATAAGGGGAGGGAAACATAAGGGCCAGACTGAGTAGCCATTGATAAGCCCTCTCCTCCCTGTTTATTTGTATGCCGCCTTTAAACAATGCTCAAGGCGGTTACAAAAATAGAACAGAAGCAGTCATAAGCAAGAAATAAAACTATCAAAGCATACACAAGAAAATCAAACAACTCACCCCCCATAAGTTCTAAAAATAAAGGTGCAAATTTTAGTATCAATTAAGCATCTCCAACTGTGACCCCAACAAAAACCCGCAACAATTCTGGGTCCAGAGATGGAGAGAAGAAAAAGTCCCTACCAGAGAAGAATGGCAGGTCATATTGATGGATTATGCCAAAATGGCCAAAATGATTGGAAGAATCAGAAATCAGGAAGAGCAAAATTTTAACAAGGAATGGGGGAAATTCGTAAGTTACCTTAAAAACCATTGTAAAGAGTTAAAAATTGTTAGTAGGACTGGAATATCACTTGTAGTTTAATGGTGAATCTTGGACACAATGGAGAGGTAATATATTTTGGATTATCATAAAAGATGCAGGAGGAAATGACTAGCAATAGGACCCACAAAGGGGAGGAGGGAAGTCCAAGAAATTCCTTGGAATCTTGTTTTTATGTTGTAAGTTGGACATGTGACTGTAAAATTTTAATTTGAAAAACAAAATGAATGTGTTTTTTTAAAAAAAAAAACCCTCAACAATACCCCACCCCAAGAGCCCAGAGGCATCTAAGATCAGGCATCCCCAACCTGTGGCCCTCCAGATATTTCGGCCTACAACTCCCATGATCCCTAACAGGACCAGTGGTCAGGGATGATGGGAATTGTAGTCCAAAACATCTGGAAGGCCGAAGGTTGGGGATGCCTGATCTAAGATGGCTTCTGGTTCTTTGGCAGCCTCAACATTTGTAGCTGGAGTCAGGCAGGCAGGGACCTGCTCTCCCAGCAAGGTGGAAGGAGGCCAGCAAGGCAGGGAGCAGGTCTTGCAGGACTCACAGCCAAGATGTTCCCCAACTCCCTAACTCCCCTCTCCCAGACCCTTTACTTTTTGCCTCTCACCAATGTCTTACTCCTCCTCCAGCTTCACCAAAGTCCAGGGAGTTCCACCTCCGCCGCTCCTACAACAACATTCCTCGGGTGCGCATGCGCACCCTCAAGATGTCTGCCGTCATTGTCCTGACTTTCGTCGTCTGCTGGACTCCTTACTACCTGCTCGGCCTGTGGTACTGGTTCTCCCCAGAGATGCTGACCAGGGAGCAGGTGCCCCCATCCCTCAGCCACATTCTCTTCCTCTTTGGCCTCTTCAACGCGTGCCTTGACCCCCTGATCTATGGCTTCTTCGCTATGCACTTCCGGACGGAGAGCGGGCAGGCCTGCTGCTGCCCTCGGAGGGAAAAGGAGATGGAGGGAGCTTCCGTGCTCACCGGCTCCTTCCGAGCTTCCACCATCAGTGGGGGAGCTGCCAGGCAGCTGAGGGAGCCCAAGAAGCACAAGCCGGAATCGGCGCTGGCGAGGGTCAAAAAGCTGGGGTTGAAGAGGAAGAAGATGGCGGAGAGCTTCATTTGAACACATAGATAAAACATGGTCCATTACCTCACTTGCTGGGATTTGCTTTCACTGCTGGGAGTTGGGTGGAAGGCCGGCACTACTGTTCGACAAAGTGATGCAGCTGCCTCATGTGCCAGTTATTCAGAGGCAGAGGTGTTGGGGGACGGAGCTGCCAGTCCCAACCAGCTCAGTCAACTTCTGCACAAGGAAGGTAGGCGACATATTGTCCTTTGCTACAGGTGGCAAATTGTCTTGGTGGCTGGTTGCAGCCTGATTCGAGCTCAGGAGGAGCTTCCATGGCAAGTCAACACTCCAAATCTCTGACCAACAAATACAGAATATTTTCTCAATGAGGGATTCTCTCTCTTGTCCTTTATTTCTCTTCTAGTGTTGCAGCTATGGAAAAAGGCAGTTGCCCAGGAATAGTAATATGGTACAATCACATCTTATGCCCATTTAACTTGCCTCCCGATTTATGCTGTGCTGTAGGAGGCTTAGTTTGGTCAGAAGCGAGTATGCACTTTCAGAGTTAATACAAAATGCATTACTTCTGGTAAATGAGCCACCACAACCGCTAGAGGGCTATGAAAATTTGTTTCTTGGGCTTTTGCCCATGTACTATCTGAAACCAGATAGTTGCCAGATGTGATTCCCCCCTCCCAGCTCTCCTACCCTGCTAAAGTAGCCCTGTCCTCCATGAATTTGTCCAAACCTCTTCCGGAGCCATCTAGGTTGGTGGCCATCCCTGACACCAGTGGGAGTCCCATAGCTTAACACTGAGCTGCATAGCTAACCTCCAGAAACGTCAGATTTAGGATAGTGAGCTGAGGGGTTGCAGAATGGAAAGTGAGAGGGCAGAGGGAATGAAAATAAGAAATATGTAGGGGGAGGCACCAAATTTTGTCAGCAATTTTGCCATATTACCGAAGTCCACCCCTGCCTCCAGTTTCTCCTGGGAATAAAATGCCTGGAGGCTTTGCCCTTTGCTGAGACTATTGCTTCTCAACTTTACTCTCCTCCTCCTCCTCCTCATTGCTGTGCTGCCTCAGAACCTCCATGGGTTCTTGAATCCTCTGCAGCATCCTAGCCTTTCCTGACCTCTCTCCCTGCAGCCCCATCTGCTCTAAGGATTGCATCCCTTCCTCCTTCAGGATCCTAGCTCCAGCCACCTGCAACTCACCCAAGTCCTCTGCTGGCTCTTGCCCTGCTGACACAGGCAGCTGCAGGAACAGGTCAACTGACAATGGCACAAGCTGCCTTGGGAAGTGGAAAGCTCTCCTTCATTGGTCGTGTTGAACACCTCTCACCATCTGGAAGTACCTGCTGCATGTGTCCTGAAATCTGCTTCCCAGCAATTTAGAACCAGACTGATCTTTCTTCATTCTAGCTGTCTTTTAGGAGATGCTGTCACTTCAATCAAGCATGGAACAGGAGACATGTCTAGATCCCTTCCTGCTAATGAACATGGTTTTGGTCTAATAAAGCCACAGCCCCACCCAGTGGCCAAAGGCTACCTGTGACACCTCAGTGAAGCAGCTGTTCATCAACAGCTTATCCATAAAACCATAAGAAAGGGATCCCAGAGTCATCTAGTTCAATCCTCTGCAATGCAGGAATCACAGCTCTTGGGGGATAAGACTGTGTACCACCTCCAGTATCAGAGGGGATACACCCCTGAATACCATCTGCTGACTGTTAAGTCTAGCAGTAACAAGAGACCAATACCTTTGTTAGGGACTGAAATCACAAGAGAATGAGCTTTCAAGTTCAACACAAAAGAAAAGGCAGGGGCACAGAGTGACGGGAGAGAAAAGGATGCAGGCATGCGTGTGATGAAAACGCTCCCCAGCTAAGAATTGTGCCGTTGTTCTAAAAATGAAAAACAAGGGGTGTTGCTCAAGTCTTTGTTAAAAGCCATGATTGGCGGACAGGGATCTTACACGGCACCAAAGGCTGTAAGAGGCAAGAGAAGCAAGGACTATTCTCCCTTGGAAAATCTATGCCCCAGGAGCAATGACTCTTCGACTCTAGAATCAAGGGTTTTCCCTTCATACCTAGTCCTTCTCTTCGATAGCTTCTTCTCCCCACTTGGTATCCAGCCTGAAGGTAAATCTGAGGGCTGTGGAAAATCACTCACTTCTTCAGTTTTTGGTTGACAACAATGAAAAGGCATTACTTTATGGCTGCTTTCAGAGTTTTCTCCCAGTGGACCAGCAGGCTCAAGAGACTGCCAGAAGAAAAAGAAAATGCTCCACAAATTAGGCTGATGAATCTTTTCCCTGACAGATTTTCTGCCTTGAATGAGATGACAAGAGGACCACTGTGGTGTTGTGCTTAGGGCATCAGACTAGGCCCTGGGAGACCAGGGTTCAAATCCTCACTCGATTATGAAGTTCTCTAGGTGGCCTTGGGCCCAGCCAATCAGCCTAAACTACCTTACTAGGTTGTTGAGAGGCTACAAGGGGAACAGAAGAAATAAACATGCCACCTTGTGCTCCTTAGAGGAAAGGTTAGATAAAAATGTAATAAAATAGAAATGAATGCACAAATGAGATGAGGGCAGCTGTGGACATTGTGCGCAGCCTTGTTTTGAACAAATATTGTCCTACTTCTGGCAGCCAGGATGAAGTGTGGTGGGCAGGCAGAATATTATGGGGGTCTTAAAGTCTTACCCCCTTGGTTCCAGCCCATTCTCTCTGGCTCTGTAACCAAAAGCTTTTTTAAAAAAATGCACCGGAAAAGTAGCGGGAAAGAAATGAAAACCTGCTAGATCTACACAAACTTGCGTGACATAAACATGTGGAGCCCCAGTGCTTTTTCCCCCCCTGGGGCCTTTGATGCGCCACAAAGGACTTACGTAGACAAGTGTGAGCAGGCTAGTAACATTTCAGACTGATAAAAAAGGCTAGTTTGGGGATTTTTATGGATGCTCTTGACAATCCAACCACAAAAGAGGCTAACAGCCCAGCAAAGGGGAGGTGCTAGACTATAGTCACTCTGAAGCTGCCCCACCACCTTGGAACACATCCCCCAAGCAAAGGAAAAAAAGGTTAAACGCAAGGATTGTTTTATATAAAAAAGTCCATAATCTTTTTATTCTGAACGTTGCTTTCAGACAGTCCCTTCTCAAAGACTAAAAAAGCACAATGACTTGTACCAAGACACAGGAGGATGTATGTCCAAGGACACCAATAACAGGAAATCTCATGTAAACTGAGACATCAGATTGAGAATAATTAAGAAATAGTCAAACTGTGTAAATACGAAATTAACCGGGGGGGGGGGAGGGGAGAGAAAAAGACATAAGCATATGGTCTCTTAGTGCAGAGGGGCATTTCCTTCTGGTTCGCCAGGACTTAACATCACAAGCGTTGCAAAAAGGAGAACCTCCCTCCCCACCTCTAGCGCCTCCTTCTGTCAGGACTCCTGCTCCTTCTACGGCCACCCCTGAGAGGAAAGAGAAGAGACAAAGAGGTCCATTAAATTATGCTGAGTTTCTCTCCATAAGCAAAAGCTGAGAAAGTTAACAAGACTGGATGAGGCTCATGAAGTATCTGCTGGAGAACTGCGCTCCATTTATCATGCCACAAATGGAGGACAACTCTAAACACAGTGTGGAAGTGGTAGCTGAAGAAGAGAGCTTGCTGCTGGCAAAAGACCAGAATCTGGCAAGCCCCAAAGCCAAAAATGTTTGCAATTTAATCTTGTTTATGCAATTACACAGAACACCCCCCCCATCAGTGTCAGTGCCTTAAGCCCTGGGTTCAGTTCATGCTTGTGGTGCATAATCAGTCCACTGTGCAGCCTAGACTCAGTTCCCTTTCTGAAATTGGGAACAATGGCAGGGAGTCTCAGCGATCGTGAAGACAAAAAACAGAACACATACAAAACTATGGACAATTAGAAAAGGGTATGTAAAGTGTGTCTTCCATAATGCTCAAATTGTTTTGCAAAAACAGCCAGATCTTTTGATTAAATTCATCTTAGCTTTCCTGCTTTAACATATACAGAAAACAGAAAAAGAGCTGTAGTATTATTAGTTTGCTGTAAGCACCACCTTTTAGCTTACTGTGAGAAAAAAAATGTACAATTTCCTCCCACTTCTTAGTGGGAAATTCTCACCTTCGCTTCCCTTTCGGAGGTCCCCTGACAAAACACCAATCCACGCTGATCGGCTGCCCCATAAGGTCTTGTCCATTCAGTCCCTCCATGGCTGCCTGGGCTTCTTTGTACGTTTCATATTCTACCAGGGTGTAGCCCTGTAAAATACGAGGACGTTCAGGGGAAAAAACATAATTCACTCAAACATTTATTGGAAGGGTTTCTAGACTGTTCTTCAGCCAAATCTAAAGAACATAACACAGAAGGAAAAGAGAGCAGGAAGGAGAAGGAAAAAGGCAAACTCAGGCACACATTCTTAGTCATACAGTTATTTTCACAACTGGATGGAATGGGAAACAGTTCAAGAGCACTAGGTGCCAAAATTTGCTGGTCTCTCAGTTGAACTGATGGAGAGTCCTTGCTTTCCTTCTCTTCCACTGCTGCAGTCTGAACAAACTTCCCCTGGTCAGACTAACTGATTGATCCCAGGACACCTTATTTGTAGCAGGATTCAACACTGACAAGCACACTGGCAAGAAATAAGGCTGACAAAATGCAACAACATATTGACAAAAGCAACGCCCTCTTCTTATGCTTTCCTTTCAATGCCTTTTGTGCATGTCCCATGGCTCTTTTGTGAAACCTGCAGATAGCCCCCACTCCCCCAGCTTCTAGAACCTATCTGTGCCTGCTGCCACAGGGAGCAGATCTGAGGCTTTTGGTAGTTATAGCAATGCACTACTAAGGTGTGTTCCTTGACTATCTCCAGAAAGAACACAAAAGCAGCCACCCCTGTACCTTCAGGTAACCTGTCCGCCGATCAAGATTCAGGTGGAGGTTCTTGATTTCCCCAAACTCTGCAAACTTGTCATGAATGTCCTCCTCAGTGGCCTCCTCGTGGACACCCGTGACAAAGAGAATCCAGCCTTCCACCGCTGTAACAACGAAGAGCAGGACAAAAAAAGAGCCATGAGCTGTGCTTGGAGGAACACATCTCAACGTGGGCTGCCCCATGCAAAGGAAAGAGAGGTTACCATTGGCCAATTAGGGTGGGCGGGACATGGGAGAGAGAACATGCTCTCTGGACACGTACTCACATCTCTGGGGACCCGGCTCATCCCCATCTTGCTCCACGCTGTCGTAATCCTCACGGACACGGGCTCTGGAACCCTCCTCTGATTGTATGCACCAACACACAAAGAAACAAAAAGCAAAGCAACCAGAATATGATTTAGAAAGCACTAACGGTGCTGTGGAACACACCCACAGCCACACCCTTATTTTAGGTTAATGGCATGTAATTACACATCAGCAGCAGGGACTGCTTTCCCCAGGCTTCACCTTCAGGGATACCACAACCCAGATCTCACATCCTTAGTCCCAATAACTAGAAAGTATAACTCTGCACAGACATCCCCTCTGAAGCACCTGCAATGTTCCCCAATAAAGCTCCTTCAGGGAAGGGGCTCTGAGTGCCCCCAAAATGACAACCCTGTGCTTTCCAATGCTTCCCCCAGAGGTCAAACACTCCACAGAGTAACTCCCCCAGAAAGCAGCCACCTCCCCTCACAGCCACAGCTTGAGAGCCTGCTCATAAGGCTGTCCACTTTTTCTGGCTGTTGCAGCTGTCCAGGAACAATGAATGTGATTCCTGCACTCTGGCAAGTTGGAAACTAAGCATGAGTGTTGAGCACACCCTTTCTGCTTCGAGGGCAATTCTACAGGGCTATGGAGAAAACTCAGTGTGAGGTTGGAAACAACACCATGCCCTTTCCTCTAAGGGCAGTGGTAAGAACAAAATCTGGCTACCCAGCAAGACCAGCTATAACTGGCAGCCCAATGATCCCCCTGTGGCAACCAACGGCAGATCAAAGCAACTGGCAATACAGTGGTACCTCCGGTTACGAACTTAATTCATTCCAGAGGTCCGTTTGTAACCTGAAACCGTTCTTAACATGAGGCGCGCTTTCGCTAATGGCAACTCCCACTGCTGCCGTGCCACCAGCGCGCAACTCCAGCTCGCATCCCGGGGCAAAATTCGCAGCCGGGAGCATCTACTTCTGGGTTAGCGGAGCTCGTAACCTGAAGCATTCGTAAGGAGGACGGTACGTAACATGAGGTTCCACTGTACTGCCACTGATATTTTTCAGACAAAGGAAGGGAAGACAATCGAATAACGTAACCTCTGAGATAAACACACACATCTAAGCAACATACACGAGGCAGCCACCTTACCTGACCCAAACCCTCTGCCTTTCCTCTTCTTCGCTTTTTCCTTCAGTTTGTGGATGCTTTCTGCAGAGAGATCAAACAGGCTGGGTCAAAGTGACTATCTAAATGGGTGGCATGTCTCTACCTGCATGCACTCTCAAGCCCTATCCAAGGCATTATGTACACATGTTGCCTGGGAGTGGAGGAAACCTTGAGCGAGATGCAGCTTACTGCAGCCTTCGCCCACCTGGCTGAGAGTTGTAGTTGAAGGGCACCAGGTCAGCAAAGGCTGCCTTAAACCACTGAGATGGGAAACAACTAATGAAATGGGGTTGGGGAAGAAAAAACCACCAGAATCAACCCACGGAAGGAAGTAGAGGAATGTATTGGGAAAGTATCGCATAACTGTTTTAATATTTAGCATGGACCTGTTACCTACTGTATTGTAGCAAGTATGTTCTCAAGTTTTTAATCTTGTGTTTTCTATATTGTAATTAGTCTATTACTTGTAAGCCACCCTGCAAGGAAAGCTTTCCTAAAAGGTTCATGTGTGGCCTCCAGATGTTGCAGTTGCAGTCCAACAACATCTTGAAGGCAGCACATTGGCTACTGCTGCAAACAAAGCTCGCTAACTGGCCTTAGGTAAGACTTTTATTCCTTGTCCTCAGCTTTCCCCCTTTACAAAACAAGGATGCAGGGCTGTGAAGAAGGTCTCCTAACAATACAGTGCAGCCTTGAGGGGCGGGGGAACAGTCCACCACAGACCCTTTTGCAAAGTAGGGGTAATAATAGTAGACTACAGTGCGGGGCTGTTCTAAGCGCTTTCTTTCTTCTCTCTGTCTCTAGAACCTCAAATCATGTATTTTATTATTAATTCACTCGCCCTTCACCCCAAGGTCCCAGAGCGGGTTACAGCAACAAAAACACAGTATTAAAAAAAGTTATTGGAAATACAGGGGGGTCCTAAAAATGGGTACCTCAAGCCTTCAACATCTTAAGGTGCTGTTTATTTTGATTAAGCGGTATATAAATCGTTCCATCTTTCTCATCTATACGATAGCGCCACCGTCACCACCCTCTACTTAATATAGGGAATGGTCACACCGGCCTACCTTACAGGGCTGCTGTGACTAGTGAATTAAATAAACCGTTAATACTAATAATACTGGGGAGGAGCAAAGTCAGAGTTCATCAGCCACCCCACCCCACCCCACCCCACCCCCGCCTCTCCCTACCGTCGCCATCCTCGTCCATGGCGAAGTCCTCGCCGCCCGCCTCATGAAGGTCCAGTACGTCCGCCATCTTGGCCACTCGAGCGTCTTCCTCGGCCGACGGAGCTAATCTCGCCGCCCTCCTGACGACGGAAGGAGCGCAGTGCACGCCGGGAGAGCTCGGCGCCGGCGCACATGGGTTGGCTAAGGGGGGGAAAGGGGATGCGTCGGGCGCCATCTTGAGGAGGTCTTTGCGGCGCTATACGAGCGCGACGGCGGAAGGAGAGTTGCAAGGCCTCGTGGGAAGAGGGGCCAAAAGATAAATAGGGCGGGCAGAGGGCTCCAGCTTGTAAAATGAGAGTGAGGGGTGTGACTAAGACTGAACGGGATCTTCTAACACGGAGAAGGGGACTCTGAAGGACCCTACCCGTGGCTATCTCTCCAGACAGTGTGGTGCAGTGGTTAGATTGCCTGACTAGATCCTGGGAGTCCAGGGTTCAAATCCACACCCGATGACGAAGTGCACTGGGTGCTCTTGGGCCAGTAACCTACCCCAAAGGGTTGTTGTGAGGATAAAATGGGAAGAACTATGTGTATGCCAACTAGAGCTCTTTAGAAGTAAGTTGGGAAATAAGCGCAATAAAATAATAATGTTCCACTGAAGTGTGCAGGTGAGTTAGAGAAATTAGCGTAACTAGCAAATAATTTACATAATGCAAAGGAATTTGACAATCTTTTGATTTATAAGCAAGTCCCACAGCCATGAGTAGAAAGCCACTTTTTCATTTTTGGATGAGGACCTAACAGTACTACACAGCTGGCTATAAAGTACCTTGACCAAGGGAAGATGAGAGGTAGATGAGCTTTAAATGTTACCAGTATTTGTAAGGGGAAGATATTGAAAGATGAGTTAAATGACTTTTAGCCCCTGGAGGTGGGGGGAAGCACAGACTTCTAATGTGAAAAAACTAGACCTTTCATGTGCTCCTCTGATGCAGCTCAAAATTCAAGGAAAAGCAGTGAGCAATGTGCTGAGGAAGGGGTAATTTCCCCCTTTTCCATCTCCAGGAGAAGCATGTTTCAAAGAACTGAAGGGCACCCAAAAGCATTCCCTCTTTCGCTGCAAGAAAAAAGGCCATGCGTTTAGGAAGAGTGACAAAGGGCAGCCAGTCCTGAATGTCAATGCCACTCTAGACCAGGGGGCAGCAAACTTTTCCAGCAGGGGGCCGGTCCACTGTCCCTCAAGACCTTGTGGGAGGCCGGACTATATTTTGAGGAAAAAATGAATGAATTCCTATGCCCCACAAATAACCCCGAGATGCATTTTAAATAAAAGCACACATTCTACTCATGTAAAAACACACTGATTTTCGGACTGTCTGCGGGCCGGATTTAGAAGGTGATTGGGCCAGATCCAGCCCCCGGGCCTTAGTTTGCCTACCCATGCTCTAGTCTAGACTATGAATCCATGCACTAATTTTGCAGACAGGATGATGTCTGGAGCTCTTAAGCTCTTGCAGCCAAATGGCAAAGGCTTATCATTAAGAAGGTGGGGGAAGGAAGAGAGAACTAACAGATTAGGCTCTAACCTGTTGACAGAACAAGCTTTGGGGACACATCTAATGGCAGAATTTCTAACTGGGGAAAAACCAAGGGGAGCAGAGATTCAAAAAAATGCTATTTTATTGTATAAAATTAGGCATTACAAAATTAAGTACTGGACTTTATCGCTTATAGTAAAAGAAAAGGCAGACAGTATGTAGAACTATTTTAGGTACGGTAACCTCTGAACTAGAAAAAAACAGCATTGAAAACCTGGACAGTAGAAAGAGGAGGATGAGGAGGAAGGCAGCTTATTCAGAAAACCAGCACCAAAAGGAGGGGATGTGGGGAATCAGGTTATAGATGACAGCTGGGACCTGCCCAGAGGCAAACATCTGTAGGCAGGTCTCTCCGCAAGGAAAATTCAAGCGCCACATGTTTGGAAAGGAAAAACTCAAACCCTGTACATAGTTTGTTTCTAATAGAAAGTAGTAAGTGAGGCAAGTGAGACATTCATATACAAACTGTCAAAGGATTATTTATAAGCCAACTTTATAAATGCATTTCAACATTAATACTATTGTGTAAACAAAGCTGTATATAAAAATATATATATATAAAGGACAAGACTGATTTATTATTTCAGGTATACAAATGGACATAGTGTGGAGGCCAAAATAATGCCACTTCTTGAGCTCCCTATGGAACAACTACCATCTCCACAGATCTTCTGCAGCCCTTTGTCTATTCTCCCTTTCTCAGAGTGGTAGTCTGAGCTCCCACAGTTATGAAGTATCTGTTTGGAGGTCTGACTGCAAAGTCTCACTGAAGGACTATGCACCTGCTTATACACCATTGGGCTAAGAGACTAAAGGCCCTCAGCTTCAGTAAGGTGATTCCCAGGTGGAAAATAATCCTGTACACATAAGAGTTGTATCTAGACTAAGTTAGTATGTCTACTTGAAACCAACAGAACCAGGTTAGTCATGACTTAACTTGGATCCCTCTGTGTGTGTGTCTTGTCCTCAGCTTCTAGTGCCCAATTCAGAGCGTTCTACCCACACTTCCTGAAGCACCAAGTTCTTATTCCTGTATACAACTGCATTCCTAAGCAGCACACAAAGGACACAGAAGTGCATTAACAGCTGACACACCCCTTTCTCCTCACCCACATTTTGCAGGACTACCATTATTTTAGGACCCAAATACCAGTTGTGAGGAATGGTATGCATGTGAAAGTTACAAAAAACCTTGGGGGAGCAATCTGGTGTTTTACCTGCTGACGCTGGTTCAAATATTTTGTGGCTCTCGGGCCCCAGACAGCAATTTCACTTTGTACCAATCTCCTATAAGATACAATTATAAGCAAGGGCCTGTCAGTTTTAATTACCATATAAAAGGACTCAACAATACTATCACAAACCATGTGTTGCTATATACAGCTGTCAGCACTGAGACTGTTTTGTCTTTTGCCCTTTGAGTGTTGAACAAGGCAAATTGATCAAGGCAGTATCAATTCAAGGGCATGTTCTAGTTAAAATATAGTCCGAGTGCACAGGTCATCTAGCTCCATCATTCCTGGTGACAATACCCTGGAAGCTTATCTTCTGAGATAGAAGAATTACTATAAACACATTATAACACAAAATGACTTCCAGGATGGAATTACAGGAAGCCAGGCTATTTTCCCTTTCAGTAGAAAGAATCAATGGGATCCAAGATCTTTGTTCACCGTAAGGGTAAGCTAATGCCTTGCATTAGCTGTCTTCTGCCTCTCCTCTTTCCCTCCAGTTACAAACAATCTTCGATGCCCATGTCAAGACCAGAAAGGCAACATCAAGGATGTTCTGATTAAACTCTTATTCTACCCTGTAAATAGTGAAGTGCTTTTAAAGTGTAACCATGACAATTAATCCCAAGGCTACAGGAATGCTGTTGCACATGGGTTAAGGTGCAACAGGTCTGATGACAAGTCAGACCCTGAAAATCTGGGGTAGGAAACACTTAAAACGGCACTAATGTTAGCTCAATACTCCCCTTCCCCAATCACACAGTCCTACAGTTGTGCTTCTGGATAGCTCCCCACCTCCCGTAAGTAAACTACATAAAGCTCTGAGTCAGAATCACCACTACTGTTATTTTCCTCATGCAATTTTAAAAATAAAGTCAATGCCATGTACACAAAAGATTCCACTGGATTTAGCATTAACCTGGAAGTAACTGTCACCCCCTAGTTCTGTGTTCACAATTAATAAAGTAGATTATAACCCCAATTTCACCTCAAATTATGCACTGAAATTTGGAAGTAGTACTGTTACTGTATCAACTTAATAAGATATTTAAGTGTTGGGTGATAACAAAATTATCTCAAGCAAGCTCAATTAGAACTACAATCCTGTACCCACTTAAAGGGGAACAAACCCCACTGAACTCAACAGGACTTCCTCAGATTGCACTGTGAATCAGGAAGATTATTCAAAAGTCTCACAACACAGCACTCTTGAGAGGCCTAGTCCCTCTCTGTAACCTATTTTATTTCCCCCCTTTAATCCTTAAACATCACATTTTGCTAGTTCATGATACTGTCTTAGTCCCAAATCTTAAGGGTGTGCTTTGGAAGGCAGTTCTTTACCAGGCGGATGTGACAAAGTCAGACACAGAACACGCAGTGCTCTCCTCACAGTGCAGATGAGTGATCTTGGCTTTTGGGTGGTTGACATGATTCCCCCTTACATCTACATCAGCTTTCCCTCATATTACACGTGATCTGCAGAGCACTTCTGTCTCTGAAGCTTCAAGCAACTTTCTCTATATACATAGTCAGTATTGCTATTTAAGAGTCCTGCTCCTAGTTTCAGTCTCTTTTTTTATATAAAAGTGCATACATATATAAAGTTTGTATTCTACAAATTTTTGTAACTTTCTAATGTTGCTCGAACAAAGAGGCATTTCTCCTTGCAGCTGCACAATCACAGTTCTTCACTTACAAACAAGTAGCTCTAGCTATTGTGTGACAGGCTAACTCACAGAGCACTCTGCCGATGCAGTTTCCCGAGACGCAGGAGGCTGCTTGATTGGAAATGAACCAAAATAGCATGATTTGTGGACTGCACACATCACAGTTCACAGAAGCAAATCATGGAAGTATACCCTTCTGAGGCACCAACTGAATCCAGCGCTCTGACATGAAGGTCAAACACTACCATAACAACAAAGTAGTGCTTCTCCCTTTGACTCAAGATAAGCCTATGGTATCTGCAACCCAATCAAAGGATTCTGCACGTAGCTGTCAACTTTTCTCTTTTCTTGTGAGGAATCCTATTCAGAATAAGGGAATTTCCCTTAAAAAAAGGAAAACGTTGGCAGCTATGATTCTGCATTCATCAAGAAGCTGAAGCTAGTAGGGAAAGAAAATGAGTCAGGGATTTTTCTTTTAAATCAGCTGAGCACCTTAGAAACAACACTTCATCTATCTTCCTTCCCTGCAAGAGGCAAGCACAGAGAGACTAAAATGCCAAAGGCTGGGAGCTCCTTATTAAGATTCATTATAAAGGGGTCATTCCACGCCAAATCACTTGATTTTAATACTCAACCATGCTCTCACGACTCAAGATTGATACACATGTTAGTTGTGGTTTGCACGCTATGGCTTACTGAACTTACCAGAAATAAAATGACAAAAATTCACTTTGAATGGTTGGTGACCCTTTTCTGTGGCACTTGATACCATTTTTATACCTTATTTTTAAAGAGGCCACAATTAGCTTTATTTTGATACCAAAATAACCCAAATCAGTTGAAAAATAAGCAAAATAGGAAGTTACAGATAGGTAGCCGTGTTGGTCTGCCATAGTCAAAACAAAATAAAAAAATTCCTTCCAGTAGCACCTTAAAGACCAACTAAGTTAGTTCTTGGTATGAGCTTTCGTGTGCATGCACACTTCTTCAGATACTTCTTCAGGTATCTGAAGAAGTGTGCATGCACACGAAAGCTCATACCAAGAACTAACTTAGTTGGTCTTTAAGGTGCTACTGGAAGGAATTTTTTTATTTTGTTTTCAAAATAGGAAGATTTTTCTAAACTGACGCAGAAAGTGCATTAGCCTAAATCATGCGAAAATCGAAATTGTCAAAAATTCTCCTGCACCCAATTTTGGACCAAAAAATCTTAAAATATTAATTTGAGGTTATCTCATAGGTATCTACACATAATTTTTTTTTTGAAGAAAATCTGAGTTGTGAGAGCACATAGATTTGGTGTGGAATGTCCCAAAGTAACTCAAATCTCTAGAACCTGGAAAGCTCCTTTAAGCGACGCAATTCATTCGTGAAGCGCAACTAGATGGGTTGTATTTTACTTATGAGAGAGAAAAGCAACGCAGTATCTCTGGTTCGAATGTAACGCTATGTCAGAGATTGTGGTTTGTTGCTCCCACTTGTGCTAGGGGTGGAGTGACATGACAGCCAGCCATTAACAACAGTTTACACAGTGATGCACAAAGTCAGCCACAATGACGAGCTACACCCCGTCCCTTGCAGCAATAGGGAACTGTTCAAACTCTGTGGAACCTTGCAATCAAGACACCAGCTAGAACAAGATGCCATTAACCAACTAAATAAAAACCTTAATAGTAGTTTGAGAACAGTGAAGAGGAGTGTTTTAAGTGCTGTGCTTATCAGGTGGCAAGGGGAAAAGGAGTGTATCAAACTACATAAACTGCAGGAATACATTTCCCTAACATACAGTTTATGCCTTATATCCATGGCAAAACTAGTATCCTCTTGGCAATGCTACATTCCCACTTAATACTGTATAGTACCTGGATAGAATTGAGGAATAAATGAGTATTAGTATATTTAACACTAAAAAGGCTACATTTAAAAATGTGCTCTATAGTGAATCAATAAAAAATTCTCTATCCCAAAGAGAAAAAAGATAACTAAGAATATCCAAGTACATTATAAAATCTATACAGATTTTTTTTTTTTTAGCAAAGAGGTTTTAAAAATGTGCAAATGGGCCCCTATTCTTCAAAAAGAGGCATCTGTGCACACTCTTTAAGTGATGTGATTCAGGTTAGAACTGAAGCTCAATTATGAACAAACTCAACCTGACCAAGTTTCAACTTTCAGATTTTGAGATATTTCTCTCTGGCTGAAGTATATTGAAAAATGGTGTTTGTGTGTAAGTAAAAAAGGGGGTGGGTGTATCTATCTGCTTGGCGATATAGGTTATTTACTTGCCAAATCTCAACAATCTACAACCAGATTAGACTTAAAAATCCAAAATCCAAACAGCATGTTGCATGACTGATAACGTAAGAAAAATTTGAAAGCCAATTAGAAGAATTTGGTTGGACATTTTGCCCCCTTCAATTTTGTAACAAGCTCTAGGTCACACCCCATTAGGAAGTTGGTTGTGAAGTGAGAGTGTAGGGAAGGGAAGGGGAAACAGAACAGCTCTCTGGGGTTTCTCAACAGTTGGAAGAGTGCATGTTCCCCAGCTGGCCAGCTGCCAACATCAGAATGTCTTTCTTCTCCTTGTGGAACCGCAGCTCTTTTCCAGCCAGCCGGGCTTCATCCAATTCCCGCTCTGTTGAGGCCAGCTCCCTTGAAAGAGCCCCTGGGATATTTTGCTCCCGATTGACCCAGTCCATTGCCATCTGGTTCCTTATATCGTCATCGAGAGCACGGTGAGAGTAGTGAGCCAACACTTCCTAGCGGGAGGGAAAGAGAGAGAGATCAGCAGATGAGCACTTGACTGATTAAGCTAGTGTCTCCCAAACACCAGGGCAGTGGAATGGAATGGAATGAGCAGGGACCAACCACAGAGGAACCACTACGGCCAGCCCATCTGCCACTGAGACGATGGTGCATACTTTAAGCGGGACTTCAAAGACAACTGGGAAAACAGAAATTGATTGGCACAGATAGACATGACTAAGATGCAGTAGTGAGGGCTGGAGCAACAAGAAAGCTTAGGCAATCACCTCTTGCTGGTGTGCCTGCCTGGAAAGTAGATCTAGCCAAAGTCACTAGCCCCATGAAGACCCAGGTGAGTATACTCAAATAAACTCTGTTGAAAAGGGAAGCTTACCCAGCCTGTGCTGAAGGCAAGTGGTGACATATAAAAGCCCTTACTACAAAGACATTCATGGGTTAACACCTAGGTTCACCTTCCCATACTGCATTGGGAGAATCCACTGCCAGCCACTTGAATCCCACACAGAAGACAGGATTGTCAGTGGAATCCCATCTGCAGGCTCTGCTTACCTGTCGCGAGCACTGTCTCTCTCGCATGGCTTTGAGGCTGCCATTCCAATGCAGCAGCTGGAAGACGGTCATCAGCTCCTGCCAAAGGAAAGCAGCCCAATTTTAAGCACTGTTTCAACACTAATGAAGCAAAGAGAAGGAAATTAAAGAGATGTCCACTGATGGGTGAAATGCTTCTCAGAGGAAGTGTAACTAGATGTTCTGAGAGAGAAAAAGACACCTCCACCGCCTACTATGGCTCAGCTCTAAGGCATCCCACAAGGCTTCATCTTGCTCCCACCCACCCACTCTTTAACATCTACATGAAAATGTTGAGTGAGGCATCGTCAACATGGGGATGACACCAAACTCTGTTTCTCTTTTTCATCAGACTCTGGAAGCACTGACCAGTGCATGGAGTCTGTAATGTACTGGATAAAGGCCAATAAACAAGGTCAATTCAGACAAAATGGAGGTGTTGTTGGCAGTGGATAGCTCATCCATCTATGAAGGTGGTGCTTAAATCTACTTAGGCAGCACTCTGTCTAACAAAGCAGGACCACCATTTGGGAGTGCTCATAGAACCACACTTGTTATTGGAGTTGCTGGTTGCCTGCTTCTGTGGCATGGAGCTCTAGTGCACCAGCTGCTACCTGTTATAGACCAAGATAGCCAAGCCTCAGTTGACCATGTTCTGGTAGCCTTGTCCATTAGACCACTGAAAAAGCATTGTACATGCAGCTGCCTTTGAAAACGGTGTGGAAACTCAAAATACAGCTGTGAGGCTGCTAACAGTGACCAGGCACTGGAAACGTCTCTTGCTGGTGAGAAGAGACATATACATGCAGGTTCCCAGTCCGTTCCAGGCCCTAGCCAAAGTGTTGGGATTTTCCTTTCAGTCCATTCACAGGGAGGAGTCAGAATGAAGGATTGCCCTCTCTAAAAGAACTTAACTGCATGAGATCATATTTGGAAGCCCTCCTTTAAGCTTCCATCATTACAGATGTGGTGGGTGGTGACTAGAGAAAAGGGCTTTCAGAGTCGTGGTGCTCCATTTGTGAAATGTTCTCTCTGAGGAGGCTGACAGGGTGCCTGCCTGCTATGGTGTCGTTTTGTCAACAGGGAAATATGTTTTGCTTTTCCCAGGCCTTTGAAACTCTGAATTATAAATCCATGTTTATCAGCTTTATGCTGCTTTTAGACTGTGGATTGTGTTTTATTGTATGCCTTAATTATTTTATACAGGACTTTTGTGTAAACTACCTTGGGAAAGATTTTGATGGGTAGGGTATAAATACATAAAATTGGTGTCCCCAAAACCCTCTCCATTCTCTAAGGGTATAGCTTTCTCAATTTATAACGCTTTAATAAATCTAAAATGTAGCAATCTTTTGTACACAAAAACGCTGTGGGAGATGGACATAGAAGCACAAATAGCAAATGAAAAGTGGACAGCTTTGTAGTCCAAGATACCGTTGAAATTGGTTTATGCAAAAATCGGAATCCTCATTAAAACTTCTGCATAAGTGGCACTATACACCTGTGAGGCTATCCCAGATATCTTAGGAAGTCAACCCTAATTGTTGGAGGGGGTGCACAGTCAAAGATACGTATTTCCATATGTGGTGGCTTTGCGATATCATTAAAATATATTTAAAGAAGTAAGCTTGATATATAACAAAACCACTGAAATATATCATGCACTAGCACTACTTGGGCTTACTATCCTGTCTGCCCAAGATTACCCTAATTATGACCACTTAGCCAGATGTTGGGCTTAACTTCAATTCTTGGTACACCAGCGTATGGCCAATAGCGTTGGGCAAGAAACTAACATGTCAGGTCAGAGCAGGAAACACAATCCCTATTCCTTTTATAACATATGGCAAATGTTACTGAATACATTAATTTTTCAGACTGTGGCAGGAATCCACCCAACGCTCATGGGGAAATGTGGCATGATCTTTTAGAATAATAAAAAGAAACTTTACAGACTTTTGTCATGCTATGTAATAATCATATCGGAACAAGTTGTTTGTTGTTTACTGTTGTAACAATTGTTTTCTCAGAATGTATCTTCTGTACCATGGAAAATAAATAAAAACCTTTTTTAAAAAAATTGGTATCACCCAAAATTATTGGCAGAATTCTACCAAGTGCATTTGCCCCTAATAAAAGAAAAGCCAAGAGCCTCCACATATCTGTTGTAAGTTTTTGGGGTGGGGAGAGGGATTGAGTGCCAGCTTAACTGTTGCCCAGCTGTTTTTCTCCAAAACAGTGTCATATGGCAGAGGGATCACAGCGCCATGGGTGAAAATCCCAGCTCTTACAAAGGCCTTTTGTCTGTCCCAGGAGGCTAGCAAAAAATGCAGCATGATAGAGTTCAAGACAATGCAGGCCTGTTGCCTAGAAGAACCATTCCAGCTGCCTTGGGAAAATACCCTGACACTTACACAGAAGGACTGTGAAGTCCGGCAGAGATTCTCATGGTTTGGGTCTTCTGTGTGCATGTACCACTAAGAATCCTAGAGCTACAACACTGCATGAAGGCCAGCAGCAGCCCAGGCCAAAAACTATCCCATAAACCTCCCTCACGTAGGCAGGCAGGTCCATAAATACAGCAAGAGCAGGAGTAATACATAACCAACTGAGTCACTCTGTATAAGCGGGGCCACTAATATAAACCTTGCTCTGCTAACCTACTGCAATGTTATCATAACTAGAGGAGACATCAGCACCAGGGAAGCTGATTTGCAGTCACAGTCTGAGGCACCTGCCTTCAAAAAGAAAAAGAAAAAACAAATCTGGCTCCTTTCCAGCCCATTAGCAGTGAAACTCTGGGGCCCAATTTTCCCTTGACAGAATGTCTCTCTATTGTCTATTCAGTGTGCTGCTAGCACAGTGTGATCATCAGAAATTTCCTAGACACATAATAAGCAACGTTAACATTCCATTAGTGCACTTTAAGGTTTAATTGCTTAGGCACCTTGCATGATACCTCTGCCATTCACAGACACTAAGCTTTCAAGTCCCACTACAGTATAAACTAGAGGTGGGGTTCTCAAACTGTGGTCCATGGGCCACAAATGGCTAATGAGCTTGATTCAGGTAGTCCACAGCATGTCTGTGGATTTTGGTTGAAGAAGGGGGACGGCACATCCATCACATTAAATATTCATATTAATTATTAATTTTATTGCTTCTTTTATTTCTTATACAGTGGTGCCCCGCAAGACGAACGCCTCGCAAGACGGAAAACCCGCTAGACGAAAGGGTTTTCTGTTTTGGAGGTGCTTCGCAAAACGAATTTCCCTATGGGCTTGCTTCTGATAAGCCGCTTAACAGCTGATCGCTAAAAGCCACTAAACCGCTAATAGCGCTAATCCGCTAAACTGTCAATGGGCTTGCTTCGCAAGACGAAAAAACCGCTATACGAAGAGCCTCACGGAACGGATTAATTTCGTCTTGCGAGGCACCACTGTACTATGTTTTATTGTATTACAATGTGAATTCTACAAAATTCAAACACCATCAATAAGAAATAAAAGAAGCAATAAAATGAAAATGAAAAATCATATAGCATCTAGCACAGTGCATTACAACTGCTACAACAGGCAGAAAAATAATTACCGTATTTTTTGCACCATAACACTCACTTTTTTTCCTCCTAGAAAGTAAGGGGAAATGTCTGTGTGTGTTATGGAGCGAATGCCTACGGATGGCGGGGGATCTGCTGCAATCGTGAGCAGAGGATCCATAGTTCCCCTTCCTTCCCTCCTCCGTGGTTCGCTTTGAAACAGCAAAGTGGGAGAAGAGCCGCTGAGTGGGGGGGAGGAGAGGGACAGAGAGTCTGCTTGCTTTAAAGGAGCAAAGCGGGAGAGGAGAGGAGCCGCTTACACGAGTGTAAGTGGCTCCTGTCCGGTTGGCTCCTTTAAAGCAAGCAGGCTCTCTGTCCCTCTCTTCTCCCCACTCAGCTGGCTAAATCGCAGCAAAGTTTTTCAGCGAGCTGGGGAGGAGGGAGAGAAGCAGAGCCTGCTTGCTTTAAAGGACCAAAGCGGGAGAGGAGAGGCGCCTTCTCCTCTTATACTCACCCCTCTCCTGCATTATTAACAGCATCCTTCTCCACCCACCCCATGCGTGTTCCTTGTCCCTTGAGTGCTTTTCCTTCCCTCCCCACTTAAAACGTGGTTACAAAGCACGGATCCACATGGATCCTCAGGATTTTTGCGCTGGGTCACCCCAAATTCACCATCAGATCACATAGCATGTCCATGGCTACAGCTTGCACCAAAAAAATCATGCACCCACTGTTGCCTGGGGCTGCAGTGGTGCAAAAACGTGGTTACAAAGCATGGATCCACATGGATCCTCAGGATTTTTGCATTGGGCTACCCCAAACTCACCGTCAGATCACATGTCTGTGGCCACAGCATGAACCACAAAAATCATACATCCACTGTATCGTTTAGAATTTTTTTTTCTTGTTTTCCTCCTCTAAAAACTATGTGCGTGTTATGGTTGGGTGTGTGTTATAGAGCGAAAAATACGGTAAGTGTTCCATCACAACTCTTAGCAATTTTGAAGTGGTCCGGGGGGGGGGGGGAGGGAGTGACAAGAACTAGACGAATTTCTCTCCTCCTAAAAGCAGAATAAATACAAAGCATAAATTCCTTAAATTGTCACAAGATTGAGGATTTAGAGTTGGTAGGAAATTCAAAAGCTATCACTTCATTCTAAGTGAAGTGAATCCCCAATCGATTACATGCTTTAATCCCTTAAGTACCTATTTTAAAGCTAACTGCAGAGGTGTTAAGTTTTAAAATATTCATCTTCCTGAGTTGTAGCAAATTAAGCCCTCTGCTGCTCAGCAGTGTGTGTCTGAACTGGAAAAAAATACTGCATTACTAAACCACTTGGGTTCCCTTTCTACTTTGCATTTAATAGGCCTTTTTTTTTTTAATGCAGCCTGACTGGTCCCATTATGCATACAGCACACAAGGCTGGAATGAAGGGCTGGCCCCACACATTTTGCTGCCTGTGGCAAAGTACAAGGCGGAGCCACCTCTCATTCCATGTACATAGATTGATCAGGCTGGCAGAAAAATCTTACTTTAATACTGGTAATGAGAATGTGTCTTCCACAGCGCCAGAGGGCAACAGGCTAGGACAAGGCGGCTGACATGGCACACACTCTTCTTCTTCCCCAACAACTTGCTGCAGCTCCCTCCCTCCTCACTTTGCCTAATGGTAGGACCAGCCCCGGAGGCATGATTAATCGTATTAAAAAGAGTACCTGGAACTCTAACATGGACTTTCCTTTGTTTGACTCCAACATGAAGCGGAAAGCACCAATGCCTGTGCTTGGATTATCTGCTTCTTCTCTATTGCCCTGCAAGAAAGACAAACATTCAAGGAGCTTAGGGCAGACAGACCTCTAAAGAGGCATTTCCACAGCATCTGGATACAAGCAAGGGTGTGATGTTTAATAGACATCCATTTTTCTCAGACAGGGCAGCCTTGGTGGACTGCTCTGAGTAAAATGTATTTGTCGGGAAAGCGGTATATAAATAAACAAACTGACTATACTGAGATTAAGAGAAACTGAAACACTGGCAAACTCTGTCTCTTGTCCATACCCAAAAAAGAGAGGGAAGGGTGAATTCACAAGCTCAAGGCTTTGCTCAAGCTCATTCCAGCTCACACACATAGCACTAACCCATGGTTTAGCATAACATATAAACATAGCCATTTTCTTATGGTTGCAGGACAGCTGAAGAAAGATACACAAGCTATTTAAGAATGACTCTTACGTCTCAATTTGATGGTCCACAAATAAGCTTCCTCATGCCACACAACAGGCATTCCAGTTACACACACACAGAAATAACTAAACCAGAGTTCATCTAGTTTAATAGGCATTCACACTTCCAGTCCCTAGAACTGTGGCTCAGCTAGAGTATGGCTAGCAATTTAGCCAAACCCCCACTATTCACCATATTATGGTTCCTAAGATTATTTGGCACCTAAATATGTACACAACAAAAAGTTTAGAGTGTAGATATACAATGAAATTTAAAACATTTTGCTGTCTTATTAATCAAGCATTGAGTGGTTACACTAGGCATTTAGAGTGGAATTGCCATACATTTTACAGGGCATCATCCAAATATTGTCACCCTGTCCCCCCCCCCCCGTGGTTTTTCTATTCTCAGACTACAGAAAGTCAGGACTCCCCCCACAACCCATAGAGCAGTAGAGTAGTGCAATCTCTACAGGTGTGTAGATGCCTTCAGCACCACTCAGTTTGGTGTCATCTGCAAATCTAATGAGCATAACCTCTACCCAGGTTATTTATAAAGATGTTAAACACCACTAGGCCTGGGACAGAACTCTGTGGCACTCTACTTCTATATATAGCAGAATGTATACATATAAAAAGCAAATGTGTAGAAAGGCAGTTCCAATTCTGCTGGTAATTTACAGCAGAAAAGCAATGGTTGGGTGATAGTTGAAGCCACTCCTTCTGGAAGCAGGTAATTAATGCAGAAGATATCAAACACAAAAATATATGAACTTGATTTTCAGATAAACAGATGTCTAGTGTAATGAAACCTATGATCTCACAACTGCATAGCGCTTTAGGATCTTTATTCTATTTTTCCTCAACACTGAAAAACTTTATTCCCACTATAGAGAAAAGGGTGAGGTGAGAGCAATTTGCTCAAGGCTGTCCCATAAACCCATGACAGAGTCAGGATTTGAACCCAGATCAAACATTCCACCCCCACCAAAGAAGAGAGTTATCAGTTTTCGTTTTTTTTATAAAGTATTTCACAAGAATGTTGATCAGAGCTCAGAAAACTCTGGTGTGCTTTTGCATGGCTCTGGAATTAGAACAGTTTAGTACTCCAGAGAGCTTCCACACAGGTTGTAGTGAAAGTGTCAAGGGCAAATTAACAAAAATGCAACCGGGGAAAGCTCTGCATTCAATACAGAAGAGAGCATGGGCTCGGTGGGTGTTTAACAGTTTATTTTGATGACATTCCCAGAGTTGTTAGAAACCTTGCCAATAAGGGTTTCCAGATGCAAAGAATTTCCCTTCCCATGGAGTCGTGATGCTTCCCAGCAATTCTGTCCCCACCAATTATAGTCGCAGGGCTTTGAAAAACACTCACATTGAAAGATGCCAGAGCCTCCGAGACACTCTTCTCAATAAACTCGTCTGTGATTCTCCGGGACGGATGCTCATTGAACACTGAATTCATCAGTGCAATTTTTGCTGCACTCCTCCTGGCTTCAGCTTTGGTAGGACAAAACTAGGGGGCGGGCGGAGACAGAAGAACAGGGCATGCTTAAGAACAGGAATCATGAAAGCCAAGATCAGTTAGATCTCACATACTATGAAGTAAGTATTTCTACCCCAAATTACTAGGTTGCAGCTATGCATGCTGACATGGTGCTCTCCAACATCCTGAAGTCATTAGGAACGGGCTCTTTAAACCCAGAAACTCCAGTCATCTACAATACAAGAATTACACAAGCAGCTGAAGTCAGCACATATTATTTGGAGAAGGAAATACCACAGCTGGGTCTGTCAACAAAATTAATTAGATCAAACCAAGCTGTGAACACCCTATTCTAAACACCCATTGCTGTTCTCCAAGTGGGTAGGCAGTTCAGAAACCAGGATTGCTTGTTTAGGATACCTGTTTTAAGCCCACTACACAGAGCCCGGGTTCAGCCAAAAGTTAACAGCCACCCTGGACTTCCAAGTGTTAAGTCTGTAACCTACCGAAATTGAGGTAGGAAGGAAGATGTATTGAAGTTTATGGCACAATGACACTTACACCATAATGCTTCACACACTTGTTGTGGACAATCAAGAGATTTATGATTTACTACAGCAATTGGATGGACTTTAAGGGATAATCCACACAAATGTTTAATGCAGGCTTGTGGCTGCTTGTGTCTCAATTTGTGAGTCTTGTAGTATCCATTCATATAACAACCAGCTCTTCTAACTGGCAGCCCACACTTTCCCCCAAACTTGGATTTCCCCAAACTGCCTGCTAAGTGTAAATGGAATATAAAATTACAAGTTACCCAACCGTGTGGGTTTTTATGTGTATGGAGCTGTTTTGCTGGATGCTATCTATAGCCACACCCCCTACCTCCATTTGCACCTCACCCGAAAACAAGCTAGCCATTTTGCTTCCAAGAGCCCAAAGGAAAGGATGCAGCATGCCTATTTCCAGCAGCTGTTGCTGAAGGAGCACTGGCAGTATTTTTCATCATTGTGGTGTGTGAAACAACACTATTTCCAATTTTTGCATGCTGAAGTCACATTTGCAGAACAGAAATCAAACATGCACACACCACAACAATGCTCCCATCAAGGACTGCCTGCTGGTATGAACAGGTAACACTGGTTTAGAAATTAGAGGCAAAAAACTTAAACATGCCTCTACATACACACGCCTGCACATGGGAAAATTGGTTTTGAGCTATCCATTGTATGAGAAAACACTCCCTTACAGACAGGCCACACATTTTGATGAAAGGAATTGATGGCATCTATCAAGCAAAACCTCCTAGGTGAGGTGAGCTTAAAAAGAGACACCATTTTTGCCCAGTAAGTCACCATTAAATCCAGAACCATTTTATTGGGGACAATCAAGCCCTCCCAAACATAATTAGCACCAATGCAAGAGATACATGCACATTTTGCGTTAACTGTTGCGCCTACCAGATTGTGCCCGTGATGAATCATACACACATACAGACCACGGAGCACCTCTCATATCGCCAGGATATATTTGTACAATTCTCTAGCTGCCTGTACTAGATCAGGGCTAGTGCCATGGTTGTGGTATGAAAGGAAATTTTCTGGCTTTGTTCCACTAAAGCCATCTGTACACAGCCTAAGGAACTTTTAATCGACCCCACCAGATCAGAGTTCCAGACCACCACAACAAAAAGTAATCACAACATCTAGTTAACACATTCTAACCTGAAAACTGCCAAAACAGCTCCCCCCAGGCAATGTGACATAACAGACATAAGGAGGACTGTTCGATGGGACCATCTCATAAACCACCAGAGCACCATTTTTCAGATCAGCACCACGTGATTGCTTCATCTGCCAGAATTCCTGGAGAGCTTCCACAACGTTGACTGAAAATAGAGAAAGAGGCATATATCATAATAGAGTATTTACACAGAAGGCAGCAAGAGGAATATAATCTACAATCTTCATTTGCTGCTTATCATCCCCCCACCCTCAAGAGAGATACAAAGACAGGTTCAACCATGACCATGGGTCAGCAGCCAAATCTGAAGAATGTTGCCTTAGATGTTCAGCATCCTTGGGACATGTCCAAACCTAGAGGGGGGAAAGGAAAGCCTGTGGTGATAGTTACTGAGTAAAAGTTATTCTAAGGCATACAATACTATACTCAGGTTGACATTAAAAATGCCTCAAAGGACTTGTTTTGAGGCGGAAAAAAGTTTAGAGCATGAAATTGCAACTCATTTCCCCCTAAAAATAGGCACCCTCTTGACATTTAAAAACAAAGATACTACTGCATCATGCCTTGTGTGCTATTCTGATGCAACTGAAAATAGTTTGAGAGTGGGCAGGTTAAATAGTCTGACCTGCCAAGACACACCTAGCACAATTCATAATATTTTTCTGTGCTAGATTTTGAAACAGACATACAAGAGAAAGCAAGCAGCTGATTCAAGATTCATATGTGGTATTTCTCAGCAAATTTAAGGATTTGGGGATAGCACATCATACAAGTATTTTTAAGATGTACAAAAAAGAATTAAGCCATACTGGGCCATAGAAAAAATATCAGAAATCCACAGTAGGAAAATACCTTTATTAGGACCACCCACCTCTTTGGGCAGAGAGTTACAAAGCCACAAAAATAAAGGTCTTGTCAACAGAAAAGTTTCACTTGGTGGCAGAACACTGAATTGGGTCTCCAATGAAGAGCTATGTAGGTGGACAGAATCCAACCTTCAAGTGCCCTAGTCCTAAATCATTTAGGGCTTTAAAGGAAATGAGCAGCACTTTGAACTACACTTGGAAATAAACTGTAAGGCAAAGAATCTGGTACAACAACCATATTCTAGATCTCTTTCTTAAAAAATGTTTTGGTCACAACTCTGCCACATTGTGCACCTGTTAAAATTTATGTACTCTTTTCAAAGGGCAGCTCCAAGGAGAGCACATTGCAATGATCCAACTTATTTTTATATATTTTTATAAAATGTTATGACCTATCTTTTCTTGAATTTAAGGTTGATTCACGTTACTAGGACATGTTTTATAATAGCTAAATCTGCCTTGCTCAGCAAAAGATGCAGCTGGTACACAGGACTCAGCTATACAAAACCATTTAAGCCCACAGCTACCATCTGGGTACCAAGGAGCAATACTAGGATCAAGAGCACAAGCACGCATAAACCTGTTTTTTCAAGCAGAGGGCTATCAGCTCTAACAGAAGCTAGATGCCTAACCCCAAATCAGCTTTTCAGATAATTATACTTTTGCCTTATTTCAATTCAATCTCAGTTTGTTCACCCACATCCAGTCTTTCATCAAGCTCATTCAGGACTTCTATTGCCTCCCCAGAATTAATGTAACTGGTGCTTGTCATCAGCATATTGATGGCACTCAATCCCACATCTCCAGACAACTTCTCCAAGTGCAGTAGCTGCATTTAGATGCTAAGCAAAACAGAGGATGGAGGTAGAACACTGCAGACCTCATTAGCCAATGCTGATGAAGTTGAGTAGTCAAATTCTAATAGCATCTTTGAAGCTCTACCCTCCAGGAAGGACTGGAACAATTGCAAAACAGTGTCTTCCAGCCCACCCTATCTAGGCAATCCAGATGGATACCATGATTTGTGGAAGTGCAAGGAGCAACAGAAATTGATTAAGTGGGATGAATCAAATCTAGATTTTTCAGAACCACCACCATCTCTCTTCTCCATGCAAATCTACAGCAAAGAAAAAGAATTTTCGTATTAATGTGAATTAGCTTGATTAGCAAAATTGGGAAAGGAGTATGACATGGCTGTATATTGCCTCCCTGCTTATTTAACTTATATGCAGAATTCATCATGCGAAAGGCTAGACTGGATGAATCCCTAGCCAGAATTAAGATTGCCGGAAGAAATATCAAAATCTCAGATATGCAGATGACACAACCTTGATGGCAGAAAGTGAGGAGGAATTAAAGAACCTTTTATTGAGGGTGAAAGAGGAGAGCGCAAAATATGGTCTGAAACTCAACATCAAAAAAACGAAGATCATGGCCACTGGTCCCATCACCTCCTGGCAAATAGAAGGGGAAGAAATGGAGGCAGTGAGAGATTTTACTTTCTTGGTCTCCATGATCACTGCAGATGGTGACAGCAGCCACGAAATTAAAAGACGCCTGCTTCTTGGGAGAAAAGCAATGACAAACCTAGACAGCATCTTAAAAGGTAGAGACATCACCTTGCCAGCAAAGGTCTGTATAGTAAAAGCTATGGTTTTCCCAGTAGTGATGTATGGAAGTGAAAGCTGGACCATAAAGACGGTTGATCGCCGAAGAATTGATGCTTTTGAATTATGGTGCTGGAGGAGACTCTTGAGAGTCCCCTCTCCATTCTTAAGGAAATCAGCCCTGAGTGCTCACTGGAAGGACAGATCCTGAAGCTGAGGCTCCAATACTTTGGCCACCTCATGAGAAGAGAAGACTCCCTGGAAAAGACCCTGATGTTGGGAAAGATGGAGGGCACAAGGAGAAGGGGACGACAGAGGATGAGATGGTTGGACAGTGTTCTTGAAGCTACCAGCATGAGTCTGACCAAACTGCGGGAGGCAGTGGAAGACAGAAGTACCTAGCATGCTTTGGTCCATGGGGTCACGAAGAGTCCATGGGGTCACGACTAAACGACTAAACAACAACAACAGCAACAACAGCTTGATTAGCTCTAGGAAGAAGAGTCATAATAGATACATAGGCTGCTAAAATAGTTTCAGCAAGATTCTGAGGAATGACTATTAATGGAGATTTTTCAGATTTGGGGCTTCCTTTATACACATGTGCACACACACACACACACACACACACACACACACAGCAGTTACTAATGAAAGGAACTCACGGGAAACCATAGACAATCTGTGCAGTATGCTGTATGGGAAACCACTGAATGCCTGGAATTCAAATGTGGGCAAGCAAAATTTATTTTTACTAATGTCAAACATGCACTTTCATTCCAAAGAAGACCTAAAGTCTTCTTCTGTAGTAGTTTGTCAAGCTATCACAGAGCAACCAAACCCATAATGCACAATCAAATATATTAGCAGTTTTACGTTAGTATGCCTTTTATTTGCTTGCTCAAAAAAAATCAATCGAAATAATTCCCCTAAAGCAGATTCTACCCTGGGTGACACATAAAATATGCACACACACCCAGGTCACTTACCAAAGCCCAACTGTTATTTTCAAAGGGCAGCTTTACTCATGCATCAAAAACTGGGAGAGAAAATTTCAGGGCTGGGTCAATTTAACTGTTAAAAGCAGCCCATCAGCTGAACTAAATACCTCTGTGGTAAATAAACATTCTAGATTTATGTTATGATGCTTGAAATCAACAGTTGGATAATCTGGTGCCCACAGATGGCATAAGTCACCCATGGACAGAAGGATGTATATTGCACTGTAATGCCCCCACTCCCATGCATGCAGTGTGAAATTAAGTGAAAAAGCATACCTCTAGAGTATATGGGTGGTATTCAGTGCTAGTCCTACTCAGAGTATACCAAGTGAAGTCAACAGATATGACTAACTTAGGTTCATTAATTGCAATGGGTCTACCCAGTAGGACTTAGCTGAATACACACCAAATGAAACAAATAGCATTCTAGCTCAGTGTGGAAATGGCTATGGCGAAACAGAGTGAATAGTCTAATACTGCTCACTATGCTTCTAAGAATTGTCTGCAAGTGTTTGTTCTCTCATAATTGGCCATTAGCTTGCCCTCTTATCCCAGTAAACCCCCACATTATTTATCTAGAATCTTCATGACACAATATCAATTCATCATGTGTCAAAAAAGCAACCAACCAGTTTGTGTCTGTTTGCGATGTTTGAAAGCAGCAAAAATGGTATTTTGTAGCCAGAGCATGGGTGTTCTATTCTCAGCCCAGACAAGATCGCATTACACACTGTCCCCTTTGTACTGCAAAGTGTTATGTTTGTGAAAGAAGCATGAGGCCAGACAGTGGATAATTATGCTAAGCAGCCGCGCTCCTTGACTAAAATTAGTACTTCCCTAGAAGATGGAAACCAGCATTAGCAGCCTAAGCACAAATAGTATGAATATTTTGGTTAGAAAAGATACAACAAAATAGTTTCATATTTAAGATTGCAAAAATGCATGAGCTTAGAAACAAAGTCCTGTTTTGCATTTTAATATAATATGTAGAAACAGCAGTGCTATTGTTTTATATTTATTGTTTAAAAGTGAATATTAACTGAGAGAGCGAAAGAGTTTGTGGCAATACTGCACAACACAGATTAATTACAGAAGAGATATTTTTCAATCTGTCAAAATATATTAATCCACTATGAAGATGGAATTCATTCTGCAATATCTAAGGGTCAATGCTTTCTTGGTCACTAGCATTCTTAAGAACCCCATTAATGTGACATCTTAAAAGAAGACAAAAACTGTGTGTAGGCTGTAGCACTTCTTCTAGATCACTCTACTAACTTGTGTTTTAAATAAATGCAGCCTAGAGGTTCTGATTTTAAAAGGAAGATGGAAAAGCCCAAGGAAAAATAAAATAATTATTTTGGCTAGAAACATTTGAAAAAGCAAGCAATGATGTCTAAGATGTCCAGGTTTCCATGAAGAATTGGCTGAGCCTTTCCTCAAAGTATGCAAACACCGCATAGGAGATAAAAAGCTTAACGAAGAACAGCTTTCCAGAGGCTGCTTACTGGCTCCAACAAGACTATGGAAAAGCAATGCTGTCCAAAGCACTGTGGAAATGAAGCTGACTTATGTTGGAATGGAAGTGTGCTTAAAGATTACAACAGGAGCCACTGTCCACACTAGTTTTTACAGTTGGTTTTACACAGTTTGTCTTTGGTCCTCGGGAGAAAGCTGTTACTTCAGTTCTACCTCAGGCTTGGAGCACATATAAACAGTATGAGCTGCTGCTCTAGGATGTCTTCCCAACTTCTACAAGCTAATTTATACAAGACTATGCTTATGTTTACACAGGTAATCTGAAGACTGTGTATGTCGTCCTTCAGAATATAGGGAAATGACTGAAGAGAGAACAATTGCTTGTGAGCTAAAGGAAAAGGTAGAGGCAATATGCTAAGCAAAGCAAGTATGCTACACGAATCTCCTTAACTGCTGGTTCAGAAGTAGTATCAGACATTTCAGTGCCAGGGTTCACATATATTTGGGTCTAACAGAATGCTATTCTCAATCAGCACCCATGTACCATATTAATACTAGCTGGTTTTTTAATAAGACTGGAATTTACTAAGCAGCAAAAAAGGGAAAAAAAGAAAGTCAAAACAAAACAAAACACAAAGCCTACACAGATTTGCATAGTAAAAAGAAACCAGGGTTTATGTTAATTGAAATGAGAACCCACTCCATAAATACAAAAAGCTAGTGTGACTATGAATTTGCACATCTCCCTCTATTTTCTTCCCAAACTACTCTCATAAAGAGATGCTCTTTTAGGCTTAATATCATTTATAAAGCCCAATCAGATTGCTATCCGTTCTCACATTCTCTCTGAAGAGGGAGAGGAGAGGACAAATAGAGACCTCTTTCACACACACACACCTAATTTACTTCCTCCAGTATTTCAAATGCTCTTGCTTTCTGGAAAGAGCAGACTGAGTTATCCATGTACTGTACTAGGGACACCAGTACTCTACATGGAAATGCATTTGAAGAGAAAACAGAAAATTCAACCAGTGCATAATGCAATCATTGGTTGGAAGCTGTAACACCAATGCTGTACCATTTGCTCTGTATGGCAATGTATTTCTAGGTCTAGTTCATTGAACTCCTAACAACCTTTAAAGCCCTGAATGGTTTGGGCTCGGGTTATCTTACGAACTTGCCATACCCTAACGTACGTTGGATGCCCTGTTGAGAATACAGAAATGCCACATCTTACAGGTGGGGGACTGCAGTTCAGCAACAAAAGCAATGCCAATCTTAGAATCATAGAGTTGGAAGAGACCACAAGGGCCATCGAGTCCAACCCCCTGCCAAGCAGGAAACACCATCAGAGCACTCCTGACATATGGTTGTCAAGCCTCTGCTTAAAGACCTCCAAAGAAGGAGACTCCACCACACTCCTTGGCAGCAAATTCCACTGTCGAACAGCTCTTACTGTCAGGAAGTTCTTCCTAATGTTTAGGTGGAATCTTCTTTCTTGTAGTTTGGATCCATTGCTCCGTGTCCTCTTCTCTGGAGCAGCAGAAAACAACCTTTCTCCCTCCTCTATGTCACATCCTTTTATATATTTGAACATGGCTATCATATCACCCCTTAACCTCCTCTTCTCCAGGCTAAACATGCCCAGCTTCCTTAGCCGTTCCTCATAAGGCATCGTTTCCAGGCCTTTGACCATTTTGGTTGCCCTCCTCTGGACACGTTCCAGTTTCTCAGTGTCCTTCTTGAACTGTGGTGCCCAGAACTGGACATAGTACTTAAACAGGAAACCTCAGCACATCCATAAAAACCTAGCCCTCTATTACCCTTGCCCTCCAGAACTTTCGGACTACAACTGTGCTGACTGGGGCTGCCCAGAGTGATTGTTCAAAAACCCCTTTCATTGCATTTCACTGAAAGAACTTATATTTCAAAGACCTCAACAAGTAGGAAAAGCAGCAGTTCATATTTACATTTCCTACCTGAGAGTGAAGACGTTTACAGTCAGACCACTGGCTGTTATTTATATCCACTGTTTATGGCCTTGGATCACATACTCTAGTCCCTACCTTGTGTATGACAGCACATCTGACTTGCATATTAAATAGGAAAGAGTAAATGATTCCACATGGCCTCAAAGCCTTTCAGAGCCAGGAAAGCAGTGTTGTGTTTAAGTCACAGATTGCCTGCCAAGCATTTGCTGCTTAGAACCTGCAAGGCGGCGTCTACTGGGCCTGCTGCTGCTGTAGGCCAACATCTGACACCCCAAGTGGCCACGAAGTCGCCCCTTTTGGAGCAGAGGACAACATTTTTCCACATAGATGTTTGCAAAAACTCATTTTAACTGCTTCTTTCCTGCATTTCATAAGTCAACCAAACAGGTCTTGAAGTTGGCCCATTTTGAGGCTACCCTGAATTATGTTCACAATTAGGGCCCTCTGTACTATCCTAGAACAAAAAAATTGTAGCAGGCTAGAAAACATTTCCCAAAACAGACAAGAAGAACCTGGGCCCCATTTCATCCAAAAACAGAGACAAAACATTGCTAAAAAATACAGCCAAACTGAAAAAAAGGATGGGAGGGAACATTATTGATGGGAAGCTTTCTCAGGGCGGGGAAAGACCCCTTCATTTAACATTAGCTGAAAACAAACATTCTAGACATCTACCCTATGATTGGACTTAACATAAGCCACATAACACATCAGGCTACAGAAGAAACAATGGTTGCTTCAGATGTGTAGGATCTAAATAGCTTATTTTTACTTCAAATAGTTAGAAGCCAAAAATGCTAACTTCCGTACTTAAATCAATGAACAAATAAAATTCTCAGCGGGGAAGCAAGCAATCTTAGCAAGCAATCAAGGGCTGGAGATGGGAAGAAGAGGGCCTCTCTGCCCAGAACTGCAGGTGCACAACACCTGTACCAACACCCCCCAACTACTGTCTTCCCTCTCCAAGATCCCCCAACTCAAGAATCCACACCACTGGGGCTCCCCAGTTCACCAGACCACAACACTCCCTTACTGAAATCCACAGGACATTTTTCCTCCAGTAGTCAGTTGCTTGTCACCAAAGAAAGACACTCAGCTCACCTTTTAAATGTAAACAGCTGACTAGTAAAAAGTCAAGTCAATTTTTTGCTCAGAGGCATTTTGACTTCATTTCTTACATTTCTATCTCGCTTTTCCTCTTGTTCTGCTTTACTTATTTTTTCTTTCATAAAATTTATACACTGCTTGATTGGTTTAAAAAGAAAGCAATAACCTGCAAAGCAGTTTACAGAAAAACACACCAAATTATCAGCTATTTAAAATGCTAAAAAATAACAAACAATAAGCTAAAAACAGATTAAAACACACATCAACATTCCTACATATCTAAATAGGCTTATCTAAACTTTTTATGCTGTGAACCGCTCCAAGATCTACGGATGAAGGGCAGTATATAAATTTAATCTATAATAATAATAAAGAATGACTATAAACAAAATCATTTTTAATGATAATAATGATAGTTTATTATTTATACCTCGCCTGACTGGGTTTCCCCAGCCACTCTGGGCAGCTCCCAACAGAATATTAAAAACACAATAAAACCTCATACATTAAAAACTTCCCTAAAGGGCTGCCTTCAGATGTTGTCAGATAGCAGGCACCAAAATGAGTGCAATGAAGTTTTCTGACTGATGTGACAACAGCACTGCAAGAGAGGCTGCGGTTAAGAGAAGGCGACTGAATTCTGCACATGCTTCGGCCCTCGCTTCTAAAAAGCTGCCCATCAGAAGAGACAGGACCACTCCACATGCTTACACTCTTATTTAAACAGCTGGCTAATGGGAAGACGGGACCATTTTCCCTCAGGGATACATTCGACCTCGTTCCTTACATGTTCCACCCCACTTTTCCTCCTAGAAACCCTGGGCCTTCTGTAAGGCTCCTCCCCGGCCGCCTTTATCCTTACAACAAAACAACTCTGCCAGGTAGGCTAGGCTAAGCTTATGACACGGCAACTGGTCCCGCTATGCGAGCCGGGATGGGTGAGGCAGGCACTCTGCACACGCCCAGAGGCGAAAAGCAGATAACGGTGGCCGAGGCAGCCCTTCATCCTCACCGCGGCCGTAGCCTTGCGTGTGCTTGGCGAAGCTCCTGACGACGGCCTCGACGGCCTCCCTCAGCACGGCGGGCGGACCCGTCGCCGCGGCTCCCGGGGGGCTGGATCCGGCTGTCACGCCCGGCAAGAGCGACGGCGGGAGAGGCGGCAGCGGGGGCGGCGGCGGCGGGGGAGGCCCCAGGGTGAGCGACAGCCCGAGCGGCGGCGGGGGCGGCGGCAGCGGCGGCGGGGGAGCCGAGGCGACCGCCAGGGACGCTCCCGCCGTCACGCCAGGCCGCAGCGAGCGCAGCGTGCCCCCAACGCCCGGCTGCAGCCGCTGCACGCGCAGCGACTCCATCATCATGGCGAGCGCGAAGGCGTCGGCGGCCCGTCGAGCGACTGAGGGGCGAAAGAAATGCTCGGCCCCCGTCCCCTCATGCCAAAGTGTCCGTCACCCGAGCGGGGGAGGCGCCCGAGCTAAGGGCTCAGCCAATGGGAGCACCCTCCACGAGCCAGGAGGCGGGCTTCGGCTCCGCCGCCGTCGCGAACACCTCAGGAGCGGAGGAGGAGGATGGAGCAGGAGGGGCTGACGAATGACAGCTCGGCCGGAGCGGGGGAGGTGCCTGAGCTGAGGACTCAGCCAATGGAAATGCAAAGTCCCCAAGCTAGGAGGCGGGGGTATTCGGAGGGGCTTCCTCCAATCGCCGTCGTGAACACCCCGGGGGGGGGGAGGAGCCGGGAGGCCGGCGAATGGCTGCCCAGCTTGGGTGGTTAAAGAGAAGGCCGACCCAGCCTCTTAGGATCAGCCAATGAGAACCGTGCGAACCATGGCAAGCGTCGGGATTTCCCCCAATCGCCTTTAAGAGGGGGGCAGGCGGGCGGAGGAGCGGCAGTGATTCAGAGCGAGCCAGTTAAAAGAAAAAAACCCCCGCAACGACAACAAAGCCTTTGACCATTATCCGTGTTTAAATTTGTCCCTCGGGCGCTGCCGTACTGCCCCCGGAAGGGACCGCGATTTCATTTGCCCGCGGCCGAGGGGGCGGGCGGGGGCGGTGTCGGCCCTGAGGGAGGCGGAGGGCGGTGCGGCCCTGCCAGGCCGAGGAAAGAGCTGCCGAGGGCTGCCTGCGAGCGTGGAGGAGGCCCGGGAAGGAGGGGGCCCTGCCTTCGCCGAGGAGAGGCTGCTGCTGCTGCTGCTGCGATGGATTCCTGGGTGCGATTCAGCGCCCAGAGCCAAGCCAAGGAGCGGGTCTTCAGGTGCGGCGGAGGGCGAGGCGGGAGAGGCAGGGGACCGCGAAGGGTATCAAGAGCCAACCCGCTCCCGGTGCCATCTCTTGGGGCGCCTTTCGTTTGGGGGAAGGGGAGCGGGGGATTCGTGTAATGATCGTGGTTCGTTATTATGATCCACATTATTAATAATGTGTTGTCACTAGGTTATTGTTACTGTATTCTTAAATATTTTACATTTCTTTAGTCATTGTTATTTTGTTGTTTCTTTTGGTTTATCATTTATCATTATTTGTACTTTAACCAGCCTCCTTTCATCCCAAGGTGGGCCAGGGTGTCGGGTAGTGATTAGAAGTGTCGGACGAGGACCCAGGAAAGATCAGAGTTCAACACACACACACACACACACACACACCCATCGGCCACGACTTTTGCCCAGTCTCTCTCTCTCTCTTTCTCTCCCTCTTTCTTTCTCTCTCAGCCTAACTGCCTCACAAGGTTGCTGTGAGGGTAGCTTGGAGCGGGAGGAGAACTTTATGTGCCCCCTTGAGTACTCCTTGGAGAAAAAGGATGTGAATGCAGTAGCCAATAGGATAAGAAATATGAGTAAGCAAACTAAAACTCAATATTAAAAACAATTTAAGACAACTCACAATCTTAAAGCAATAAGGTGTGCCTTTAAACTATATAACCTCTCAAATGTCAAAAGCCATATTTTTTGGGGGGTGAGTTTGAGACTTCTTGGTAGAGCCACCAACCTGTGGTACCAGGTGTAAAAGAGAGAGAGAAAATACTTTTTGTTTTTATGTCTTTGTCACATTTATATCCTACCTTTTTTTTTCTCAAAGGAGTTTAAGTTGGTGCAACATGATTCTCCTCCTCCGCAGTTAATCTTCAGTTAATCCCCACAGCAAGCCTGGAAAGTAGGTTTGGCTGAGAGGCAGTGACTGGCCCAAGATCACCCAGAGTGAGGATTTGAGTGAGGATTTGAACCCTGGTCTCCCCCAGGTCCTAATCCAATACTCGAACCACTACAGCAAGCTGCCTTCTTATTGATTATTATTAGACTTCCTTTTTAAAAAATGAAAGGAAAATACAATTGCATTTTCAATTTTACATACAATAAGCAAAAGAAAAATAAACACAATAAAAACATAAAATCCCCTTTGACTTCCCTCCCCTCCCCCTTTGTGCATCCTCATATAATGATTTTCTCTCTGCATCTATTCCATAACACTATTTTACAAATCCTTTGCCAATCCATAGTTCAAATTTTTACTACATGTTTTCTGTCAAGCTTACCAATGAATGTAATTGTTTACAATAATTTTTCAAATAAGTTATAAACTTTTCCCATTCTTTATTAAAATCTGCCTCTTCCTAGTTTCTAATTCTTCCTGTAAGTTTTGCCATTTCAGCATAGTTCATCAATTTTAGTTGCTGCTCTTCTTTGGCCGGAATTGTGCCGCCTTTCCATCTCTGGGCTAGAAGAATCCAGGCTGTTGCTTCCAAGTAGTCCTTCCACACACTAATATGCTTCAGTTTACCTTTGCACGCACACACCTTCCTGTGCAATTTCCTCATTTCACTAGCATTGTTTGGGGCACGTGGTTCATTCTGTTGTTTTCCTTGTTATAACAGCTGTAGGTCAGAAATCCTTCCCAAATTGTGTGACAGTAGGTCCTGATTTGTCATCTGGCTACTTTCTGACTATATGCCTTTTAAATGGATTTTTATTGTGTTGTTTTTTTAAAGAAAGAAATAAGGGGGGATTTTTCCAGGAGCGGGGGCAAAGTAAATGCTCCCGACAAAGATAATTGGTATTGGTATTGGAGAACACGTGTAGCCTTTTTAGTAGATCTGTTGACTGAGCAGTGATGTGACCTGGCACGTCTGTCTCTGAAAGACTTGTACTGCAGGTTTGCTCCTCCCTTGTTTCTCAGTGGTGGCCAAATAATTCCTTCCCACTCACCACTGACACCCTCAGTTCTTTCATCTCCCCCAGCCCATAATTAATTGTACCAGCAGTGCAATCTGCTTTACAGTTGCTTCCCCCTGCATTTCCATACCCCTCCCTGCCCAAAACCAGGATAACTATGCTGGACTGCAGCGTTGTGTAATACGCTACTCTTAACCACCCCCATCAAAATGGGTTCCATTGCAGGGGTGGTTTAATCCACACACTCTCGGCCACACCCTGTCCTCTGCATTATTGGACTAAAGATGATGAACTTTATCTCATTGGCATTAGCAGAGCTATTTTTTTATTTGTTTAAAAAGTTTACAAACTCAGGGAAAGCACACCCTCTTTTGATGGAAATAAACTTTAAATTAAAAAACCACAAACGTACTTCTCTTTCCTGCTACTTTTTGCTTTGGGCCGACACAATCCCCTCTCCCCATCACAGCTGCACTCAAAATCTCAGATTGTTCAATTTTCTTTCACTGGCCAATAGCAATTGTTTGGTTAGTGGTTCCACAATTCATTTGTAAGTCACGCACCTTAATGTTTCTCAGGGTGCATTTGCTTTTTCCCAGCTGGGAAGACTCCTGAGCAAAGGAGGCTTTTCTTAAAGTTCAGGATTGTACAGTTAATTTGTTTAGATGCCCTTTGCAAAATGATTCTGCTTGTAGAGAAAGGGTCTGTCCACAGAGTGTTTTTGCTTCTGTTCATGATTCAGTAGCAGCAGGAATATATGGTGATGCAATAACTCCTTCACTCCTCTCACATCTTACTGCATACCCTTAGGTTGGCCAAGAGCTCCTCCAAAGTTCAAACTTCAAGCACATAACAAGCACTCGGTGTGGTTGACTTTTTCCCTTCCCTCCTGGAGGCTTGCCGGAGCTTGAGAATATGTCGGTTGCACTCTCTGTTTGGCCTGGCAGTGTGTGATTGGGGGTCTTAAGCAAGCCTTGCATTGCCATCCACTGCCCTCCAGATATTTTGGGTTACAACTTCCTTCATCCCTGACCATAGACTGCGCTGGCTGAGGCTAATGGGAGCAGCTGCAGTTCAGAACATCTGGAAGGCATCAAGTTGGAGAATGTTGATATTTATGTGACATATCCTAATTTGAAAACCCTCCTGTATATATCTATATATTTAATTATTCATGGACCCACTTACGCAGCACAAGTATATACCTCCCCTCCTTTTTGCTTTAATAATAATAATAATAATAATAATAATAATTAATAATATTTATTTATACCCCACCCTCCCCAGCCAAGGCCGGGCTCAGGGTGGCTAACAAGCAATAATAAATACTTTTTGCCTCGTTTGCCAGCGATTGCAGTAGGGCTATTTCATTGGGGCCTCAAGTATCTTCTCTACCAGGCTAACCTCTTTCCACTGTTTGTTTCTTTCCTCCTAGGGCTGCCCAGTATGCCTGCACTCTGCTCGGCTACTCACTGCAGAAGTATGGGGCCAGCCCCGATTTCATTGCTAGGATCAAGCAGCTGGAGGCTCACATGAGCTTGGGGCGCAAGTGTGAGTGCAAGAGGGGTTGACTGGGACCTGAGAGGGTTGGGGAGGGATTCATTTTTATTTATTTGAGGAAATTGCTGTAGCACTTAGTATACATCTATGCAGTGCAGAGCAGATTTTTTGAAAAAAAACACATTTTACAAACATGCAGTAAAAGCATCGACGCAAATGCAATGCAAATATATACAGTGGTACCTCGGATTAAGAACTTAATTTGTTCTGGAGGTCCGTTCTTAACCTGAAACTGTTCTTAACCTGAAGCACCATTTTAGCTAATGGGGCCTCCCGCTGCTGCCGCACTGCCGGAGCACGATTTCTGTTCTCATCCTGAAGCAAAGTTCTTAACCCAAGGTACTATTTCTGGGTTAGCAGAGTCTGTAACCTGAAGCGCATGTCACCTGAGGTACCACTGTATTTGGATATTAGTACTGTAACTGAGTACTGATGTTAGCCCCTCCTTTAACACACCTCCCCACACTCAGCACCATTCAAGCCTCCTGCCTCTCACCCAGGACCCAAGCAAACCCACAGACCACCCCAAAACCTTACAGAAAAGAGGGTACTCCTGAACCTGCCGACTTAAGAGCCTAAGAAGATCCTACTGGATCAGGTCATTGGCCCATCTAGTCCAGCATCCTGTTCTCACAGCAGCCAACCAGCTGCCTGTGGGAAACCTGCAAGCAGGATCCGAGCACAAGAGCCTTCTCCCCTCCTGGGGCTTCTAGCAACAGGTATTCAGAAGCTTTGGTGCTGCCAACTGCAGAGGAGCAGCATAGCCATCACAGCTGGCAGCCTTCTCAGTGATTTTGTTGGATCTTCTTTTAAAGCCATCTGAGTTGGTAGCCACCTGTGGGAGTGAGTTCCATAGTTTAGCTATGTTCTGTGTGAAGAAGGACTTTCTGACTTAGCCCCAGTTCCTCACTCTAGGGCTTACATGCAGGCACTAAGGTCTCATTGCCTCCTCAGGCTTCCCACAACTGTGTCCCCTCCAGCAATCAGTCAGCTGCTCTCAGCACAGCCAGTTCCACTCCAGGATCTGGTGGACCTAGGGCAGTGGTGGCCAAACTTGGCCCTCCAGCTGTTTGGGGACTACAGTTCCCATCATCCCTGGCCACTGTTCCTGTTAGCTATGGATGATGGGAGTTGTCATCCAAAAACAGCTGGAGGGCCAAGTTTGGCCACCACTGACATAGGGTATTAAAAAAGGGCAGGCTTCATTTATTCATGCTAAATTGTTTCTGCATCATTTCGCCCTTTTTACGAATTTGTAAAATGCTTCAAAGTACAGTGGAACCTCGGTTTTCGCACGTCATCCATTCGGGAAGACCGTTTGATTTCCAAAACTTTAAAAAACCGAAGCATGCATTTCTGGAAGCATTTACGTCCGGAAAACTCAATATGGAAGCTGCATGGCATGTTTGGCTTCCAAAAAGTGTTCAAAAACCAAAGCAGTTTCTTCTGGGTTTTTGGCGTTCGAAAGTCGAAACATCCAACTTCCGAGACGCTTGAAAACCGAGGTACCACTATACAGGAGAGCAGCCCTCCTAGATCATATTGAAGAGCCACCCACCCAGCCTCTAGTCACCCACATAGTTCAGCCAGACTTCCTCCAGTAAGCCTCAGAGGCCCCAAGTTTCTCCCCATGTAGCAGCTCCCTTAGGAACTGCTTTTCAGCACACCTTACTGTTTAAGGTTGTTCCCATTTTACAGATAGGTAACGAAGACTGATAAAGCAGGTTTCTCAAGGCTTCCCAGAAAGTTTGTGCTTGAGCTCTGTTAGTCCAGGCTTGTAAGTAGCCAGTTGCCTGGTCCACTCTGGCAAGTAGGAACCTTCCCCCAGGTAACTAAACGAAGATGGTGATTTTGGTTTTTGCCACAGTTGGTTATGTGCAGCCATGTAGGATAGGAAAACCTATTTGTTGGATAGTAACTTGTACAGCATTATGCAACCTTGTGATCCTTACAGCCGTCCTATAAGGTAGACCTATATTGGGCCTACCTTGCAAGGTTGCTGTAAGGATCCTCTCCCCACATGACAGGGGTTTATTGGTGCTGAGAATGGCCTACCCAGTCTAATGAGGTCATATCAGCAGTAAAATGCAAACCAGGGACCTAATGATTCCTAGCTCCCCTGTCTCATAGCTGCTGTGTTATCCTAGTTAGCAAAGCTGTCCTAGAATCTGGCCTCTTGAAGATCCCCTTGGTCTATCTGGCCCCATCTCCTGCCACTCCTAAGGCAAACGCATGCTGTCTAAGACAGCCAGTTGACACCAAATCGGATTGCAGTTTGGAGCTTCTCCTTTAAAGAGCTGCAGAAGTGAGACCAATGTTGGACAAGCACTTTAACTTGGAATTCCTTTCCAGTGTTCCGGCTGGGGAATTCTTCAGATGCCCTGGAGGCGGCCAAACGGGCCATCCACCTGTCAGACATGGTCCTTCGCTTCTGCATCACCGTCAGCCATCTAAACAGAGCCATGTATTTCGCCTGTGACAATATCCTGTGGGCAGGGAAATCAGGTCTCGCCCCGCACATGGACCAGGAGAAATGGAGCCAGCGGTCTTTCAGGTGAGGTTTTTTTAATTGTATGAATGTGTGCTTTTATTTACACTATTGATGGGCATAAAATGTTGCAGCATTCTGCTGACTGCAAATAAAGCTGTGTAAGACGGCTGTCACAGCTGATATCTGCTGATAGAAGTTAAGGACTTTTCTTGCTCCCCACCCCTTTGCCTTTTTTGCAGGTATTACCTCTTTGCACTGATCATGAACCTGAGCAGGGACGCCTATGAGATCCGGCTGCTGATGGAGCATGAGGCGAACGGGAAGTGCCAGCGAGGTGGTGGTGGTGGAGACAGCCCCAGAGTGGGGGAAGACCACCGGCTCCAGCAGCTGATCTTGAGGCTGAAGCTGCAGGTCCGACTCCTGTGTCACGTGCTGAGGGACAACCCCCCTCTGCTTCTGGACCTGGCGAAAAATGCCTGCGATATTTTTATCCCCATGGACAAGCTGGGCCTGTACAAGACCAACCCAGGGTTCGTGGGGCTCTGCGGCTTGACGTCTTCCGTTATCTCCATCCTTACCATTGTCTTCCCGTGGCTGAAGCTGAAGCCTTGAAGGGCGGGAGCAGGGGGGCAGGGCGGCTAGCTGGTGTCTGTGGAGCAGGCCACATGTCACAGGGCTTCCTCTTTCTACGTGTTCCACTTCCAGGGGCCAGTACAAGGTGTTTGCGACTTTGACAGCCTTAGGCAGCTGATGGCCATTTGCATAGCATGGGCTCCTTGGTACGTGGGGACTTGGGCCTGTTGGCGCTTTGGGGGACATCTAATTTGCACTCAATTTTAAGTGGGGGACAGAAACTTCGAGACCAACTTTCCTCACTCCTCTGGGCCACCGTACTACAACCTTCCTATGCAGATGGTCCTCAAGATCTATCCTTCCGCTGGCTTGCCCCTCCTCTGCCCTTCCCACTCCACAATAACTCTCCCCACAAATCCCACCCACTCATCTGCTCTTTTTAATTCATCCTGGGCTGCTCTGCAACAGTTAAGCCCCCAGTGAACTGTGGGAATGCATCCTTTAATGCTCTGACATTGGAGCACTGGGGAAGGGATTGGAGCTATTCTATGCCCCGCCACACCCAGCCTCTTCCACTCTTGAGCAGGTGGTGAAAAGTGAAGGTCTGTCCTTGTGCTTAAACCTAGTGACCGGCTGCCTCGTGGCATGGTGCCTCAGTGCCCCTTGGCAAGGAAGGAAGGTCTGGGGAAACGAGGCCCTGTGGCATTCTGCATCCTCTCTGCCTCTTTGTGGGGAGGCCAAGGGAGAACAGCTGTGGAGCTGGGGCCATATTTGGACTGAAGAGTAAGCACATGCCCAGTAAAGGGGCTTCTGGTATTCCTATCGAGCTGTGGCTCCTATTTTTTTAGGCTCCACCACTCCATTAACAAGCAGAGTTTTAATGTCTGCGTTTCCTCAACCTGGTCCTCCTCCAGATGCCCAAGACCCCAGTTCCCACCAGCCTGCAACCAGCATGGCCACACTGAGCATGATGGAAGTTGGAGTATCCACACGGCATGAGAATTAGGATGGGCTGGTCTATGCTATGCCTTGATATTTGGCGCTGTTAATTCCTTTTCCTGATTTTGCAAGCCTCTCCCCCATCCCCTCTGTCTCATAAACAACTTTTGAAATCGAGTGACCTCCTGAAGCTAAATGTAGTCAGCCACAGAGAGTTTTCTTTCGTATTACTATTTTTAAATGGTGGATGGCTCCTGTTTGCCTGGGGGAGGGTTAGGTTCTGAGTAGGGATGCTGGTTTTCTGCCAGGCAGCTCACAGGGCATAGCATGTGCTCCAGATCTGGTTATGATCTGATACTTTATATAAAGTCAGGTTTCTCGCCGTCATTGTTCTACAGCGAGAGCTGGCCAATTCAGACCCTGAGAAGACTCCTGTCAAAGAACTTTGGGGGATGGGGAAGCCTTACCCAGCAGACTTCTCTGCTAGGTATCTCCTTCTCTGCCGCTCTTAAAACATAGGAATCTTCTCCGAGTATGCACATAGCCATCTTACTCCTCACACCCTGTGCTGCCACCTCATTTCCCTTCACAGGAGCTCTGTGCCTTCAGTAGTTGCACAACAGACAGACATTCCACCTGGGCTACTTCCCCTTCTCTCTTCACTGTGGCCTCTCATTTCTGGGAGAAGCTGCACAGATTGAATTTCTGCCTGCCACCCATCTATTAAGAGCTACAAAGCTTTGGGCTTTGCGTTCTCATTGGGATGCCCAACCTGTGGTTGGGTGGCATCCCATCAGACTGTCGTGGGGTGGGTGCTCCCCTGTGTTGGGGGGTGGACTAAATGTTTCCACATACAAGAGAAGTTAGCATGTCTGGGGTGGGCACTAGGCAAGGTTCTTCCCCCTTGATTTCTGAGTGGAGAGAATTATTTTTATGGGGGAAGTAGTCAGGAACATGACATACATACACATGCCTCTTTGCTGTCTGAAAGAATGCATTGCCAACTCGGTCTGAGCTTAGGCCATTTTGGGGAATCCTAAGGGGTCCGTGTTGATCCGTTGTTTTTTGTCATCTTTTTCCATCTCCAGCCCAGGTCTCCTTTCCCCTTTCAGTACTGCTTCTTAATCTCCACCTTTAGCACCACCCATCTGCCCTGCTCATAACCCCATTCCTGGTTTTGAAACAGGTGTTCCCAACCTGGAGCAGGTGGTGTACCCTGTTCCTCTGCTAATACAGTGCAATACCCTCCAGATGTTGCGGAGCTTGCAGCCTCCATCCTTCACCAGAGCAGAGTTTGGGGAGGGGGATCCTCCAGCAGTATCAGAAGGGCACCATATTGGCTACCCCAGGATTAAAAATGTACCATTTCTCCCAGTCCTCAACTACACTTCTACCTTTCCCTCTTACTAGTGTATCAAATAAACAGGGTTGATCATTTGATCCAATAAATTAAGGTTGGCATCTGTTGTGTAGCCTGGGTTCTTTTTCTTGAACGAGTGATCTCAAGGGAACACCCCTGCAAATCAGTTCCTTTGGGGGCGTGGGAATCGCTCCCTTTGCTTTCACTGGTGCCCATTCCTCTGGGCCCTCACTGCAGCTGGATGCTCCTTTTTCTTTTAAGGGAGTCTCTATAAAAGCATGAGAAAGCACCTGACTGCTGCATCACGCCAAAGGCCCATGTAGTCCAGTGTCCTGTTCTGCAGCAGTGGTTCCCATTCCCCCCCCCCAACCATGGCTTCTTTGGTTCCATAAACTCATCCCTAGTGCCCCCATCCTAGAAAACATTCACAATAGTGGTTTGCACAACCCATGAAGGAAGATGCAAGACCGTAACCCATCAATTGCACATTGATTCAAAATCCAGTTAAAACTATTTATGTAGTTCTAACTGTAAAGTTGATCCAGTACCCCACCACCACCACCCTTGTTTCTTAGCACCCACTTAAATACCTCCCCCCACCCCCAGGTCTGATAGTATCCACTTTGATAGTATCAAAGCTTTCTCTGCTCCTTATCCTCTGACCAGTCCTGCCAAGAGTTTTTCATGGGACTCTGAACCAGTGGTTTGCATTAAAACAGGCATCCCCAAACTCAGCCCTCCAGATGTTTTGGGACTACAGTTCCCATCACCCCTGACCACTGGTCCTGTTAGCTAGGGATGATGGGAGTTGTAGTCTCAAAGCACCTGGAGGGCTGAGTTTGGGGATGCCTGCATTCAAACAGAAAGCAAATCAGATTTCTCTCATCCTTCCCTTCAGACATCGCCTGGTGTAGCAGAGGGTGCTGCGGCAATCAGAAGTTTGGGGTGCGCTGCTATGTCAGCCCAAATGGATTCATTTCCCCTTCTCTTCCAACTCTGCTCTGGAGATGACAAAGGTGCTGCACATGGATGGCAGGGGAAGTGGCGGTTTGTGATAAGAGTAAAAGCCCAAAGGTCCACTCCTTGTCGCTGGGGGCTGTTGCCAGCTGCTACCTGTTGTCATATGGCTCTCTGGCACCATGAGGACTAGAATCTTGCTTGATTTTACAAAAGAAAGAAAAATAGAAGCTTAAAAAAAACCCTTACAAGTTAGCATCAATTCTTGTCTGCTGGGAGAATTGACCTGTGACTTTGCACATGAAAGCAGGTTGGAAAACTAATGTGTTTGTAAAAGGAAGGGGAAGTTGTGGAGTTCTGGCTCATGGCAGAAGTCAGCCTGTCATAAACTGGCCTGATCACCAGGTGGCACTACTAATCCACTTGATGCAGCTTTTAACTGCATTCTGTAATGCAAAGGAAAAGCAATGCTTTAATCCACCATTTATTTTGTTTCTTGGGGTGCTATTCTGCTTAATTTTACAGAGTAGACCCATTAAAATCAATGGATCATTTCAGTACATTACTTTGTTGAATACCACCCGTTACTATTTATTTAAGATTGTATCCAGTGTAATGCCTACTCTTGAGAAGTCCCCTTAAAAATAATGGATGTGACTGAAGACCAAACCCTTGGTGGAAGGAGAATTGTGTGAGCAACTCCTCCATGAGGTCTAGCAGAATGCAGTGTCGCAACGTGACATCTGTAGACTTGGTTCAAGCTTTTACTCAGGGCTGCACAAATTGACCGGAGGGGAGGGGACAGCTGCTGAGGACCACGAGGCCTCTGCTTTTGGACCCTTCCCAACCAGACAATTCCCTCTGTTCAATTTGCTCTGCCTTCAAATCGCCTCTTCTACCCTTCGGTGCTTGGTTGTACTTTCGCAACCCCCAACGCTTAAATGGAATCATAGGAGCTTTTGTGGGAAGGGAGGGGAGAGAGGGAAAAACAACCCTTTTGATTGCCTTTCTCTTCCAATTTTTAAATAACAATATTCTGTTCTGAAACAGGCTTTGCCGAACACCTGCAGTGTCAGAACAAATGTTCCCAAACGTGTCAAGTGTTCCAGAGCCCCACCCCCAGATTGTGTCATTCAGCAACGTTTTAAGTTTCATAAACTCTGCTCCGGTGAATTGTGCACAGTTTAGGCCTGCATCTGAAGGCAGGAGCTGTTCTTTCTTCCCCAGTTGGGGTCCACCTGAGTCACGGCACACACGCACCCCTGCAATTTCCCTTCATCTTGCAGCTTGCAAGGTTTAATGCTGGATTTCAGGCAGAGGGTGGGGTGCATAATACCCACAAAGGCTCACAAACGTTGAGAATGAATTTTATTTTGTTTTTAAAGGAGACGGAGGGAGAGGAATGAGAGGTAATACTGTTTTGTGCACCCCAATCTCCAAGTGGCGAGAGAGACTCCAGGGGTGTCTGCACTCCCTGAGCAGCATCCCTGTCACTTAAGGCAGGACTTGCCATGTCAAGGCTCAGTGGGGCTTTGTGGGGCAACTGAGACTCAGCTTTGGGGCCCAGGGGCCAAAGTCTGTGGCCCTACAAACCCAGCCCCCGCCCCTTGATTACTACCTGAAGAGTGGCAGATGGTAGAGGCCACAGCAAACAGGCCCCAAATGAGCACTTGGATAGGTTCAGGCATTTTTTTAAAATTCTTTAAAAAAAATTAAACAATTTTTAATGTTGTGTTTTAAATTGCTGTAGCTCTCTCTGGGGCCTTAGGGTGAAGGGTGGACAACTTTCAAGCAGTGAGATACTTCGTCTCATCTTCAACAGTGGCTCCAGGCCACAAAGGGCTTGTGGGGATGCTGTCCTTAAGTGGTGGTTGCTTGGCAACGGAGAGTGTGGCCCTTGTTGTCATGAGGCTGTGCTAGGCCGGATCCAGAGAAACACAGCACATACATATACCAGCATGGCCCACAGCCTACCAAACACCTTCTTATGGTTGCTAAGTCTTCCTCTGGTGGTTGTGTAAACTTTCCTCTTATTTCCTGTCCCTGACCAAGTAGAATAATAAAAAAGGACCCATGTAAAAGCAGCAGCAAAGGGACGCAGGTGGCGCTGTGGGTTAAAGCCTCAGCGCCTAGGACTTGCCGATCGAAAGGTCGGCGGTTCGAATCCCTGCGGCGGGGTGCGCTCCCGCTGCTCGGTCCCAGCGCCTGCCAACCTAGCAGTTCGAAAGCACCTCCAGGTGCAAGTAGATAAATAGGGACCGCTTACCAGCGGGAAGGTAAACGGCGTTTCCGTGTGCGGCTCTGGCTCGCCAGAGCAGCGATGCCACGCTGGCCACGTGACCCGGAAGTGTCTCTGGACAGCGCTGGCCCCTGGCCTCTTGAGTGAGATGGGCGCACAACCCCAGAGTCTGTCAAGACTGGCCCGTACGGGCAGGGGTACCTTTACCTTTACCTTTAAAAGCAGCAGCAGCAGCTGCCACAACACAAGTTATTCAGGATTTGCCTGGCTTTTTTCCTGACAGGAACCTCATGTCTTAATAGCTCCATGACAGGTGAAATGTCACCTGGAAGCACGTTTTCAGCGATGCAGGGAAGTGCACCTGCTAAATTTCTGCCTTTTAAAGGCAGCCAGGGACATAGGGGAACTGCCTCATACTGAGTTAGACCCTCCATTTGAGGGCACAGGGCATGTTTGTGAAGCGGAGAAACTGCCACAGATTCACACCCCCCCCCCAAAAAAAACCAACAACACCAAGTGCAAGCTGCAAACTTTTATTTGCTGCTGCTGCTGCTAAAATGATGGGGGCAGCGCAGAGATGGAATGCCTCTGTTGCACAGCTGTCAACCTTCCCTTTTTTTGCGGGAAATTCCCTTATTCCAGTGCCGTTTCCCACTGCTTCCCGCTGCTATCCCGGATTGTTAGATATCCCGTAGGCTGTCCCCAGGACAGGTGAGGCTGCTGATCCCTTATTTTTGAGGCTGCTGATCCCTTATTTTCAAAGCTGAAAGTTGACAGCTATGCTCTGTTGGCATATGCATGCCCACGGGTGCCATATTGGTGACCCCTGTGCTATACTGGCAGCAGGTCTCCCAGGTTTCTGGCAACGGTCTCTTTCAGGCAGAGGTGGCCGGAGAGCATTGAAATCAGTGGGGCAAAAAGCATGGAGCCCAACAATAGGCTGTGCCTGAGCCAATGGCACCTAAAAAACTACGTAACTATAGTTTTGCCCCCCATCTTCCTTCTGCTGAATTTGATAACAGCAACACAGGCTGTGAACGCTATACTTCTAAAGCACATTCGAAGCAACACAGATTTATTTTGGGGGCTTGCCCCTCCAAAAGTAGGATACAAATCTTCATGTGACATAAAGCGTATACAACATTTCTGCAAATTTTGTCTTCTTATGTGTGGATCCATTCACAGAAAACCCTGTTGCTAACCCTGTTCACAGCTTCCAGCCCTACATAGAGATGCTGAAGACTGAACCTGAGACCTTTGACATGCAAGGCATAGGTAAAGGTAAAGGGACCCCTGACCATTAGGTCCAGTCGTGACCGACTCTGGGGTTGTGGCACTCATCTCGCTTTACTGGCCGAGGGAGCCGGGGTACAGCTTCCGGGTGATGTGTCCAGCATGACTAAGCCGCTTCTGGTGAACCAGAGCAGTGCACGGAAACGCCATTTACCTTCCCGCCGGAGTGGTACCCATTTATCTACTTGCACTTTGACGTGCTTTCAAACTGCTAGGTGGGCAGGAGCAGGGGATTCGAACCGCCGACCTTCTGATCGGCAAGTCCTAGGCTCTGTGGTTTAACTTATGCAAGGCATAGGAAGACGTTTATACTGAGTTGGGATGCAGCTCAGGGGTAGGGCTCCTGCTTTGCATGCAGAAGGTCCCACACACCCCGCCCTGGCACCTCCAGGTAGGGTAGGAGAGACTCCTTGCCAGAGGGAGCAATACTGAGCCAGGTGGGCACAGGGACACAGAAGGTTGCTTTAGATTATCATTAGAAGATCCACACTATACAGTTAAAGCTTAGCCAATGAATGTGTTTAAAGCACAGGACTTTGCCCAAGGAATCCTGGGAGCTGTGGTTTGCCCCTCAAAGGACTACCACTTCCAGCACCCGTAACAAACTACAGTCCCCAGGATTCTTTGGGGGAAGTCATGTGCTTTACATGTATAGCATGGATTTGCTTCTACAGACAACCGGTCCACAAAGTGCTGCTTATACAGCTCAGGACAGTTTTCTCCTGTATGAAACTGCCCGGGCTCTAAGATCTTCATGGGAGGCCCATCTCTCTGTCTCGCCACCCTCAAAGGTATGCTTGGTGGGGATGCAGGATAGGGCCTTCTCAGTGGCTGCTCCCAAACTTTGGAACTCCCGCCCTAGAGAAGCCAGACTGGCTCCTTCCTTGTTGCCCTTCTGCCTGCAGGTAAAGACACGTTTCTTCCAACAGGTCTTTGGGAATTGACTGTTTTTTCAGGAAAGGGCTGGTTTTATTATCTGTATTTTCAGCTTATTGGTTTTTTATATATTTTAAAAATTCTATCAGAGTTTAATGACTTTATAACAGCTATATTTTATATATGTTTAGTTTTTTTGTATTTTGTCTCTGTTGTTTGAATTTGTGTAAGCCGCCTTGAGTTGCAGTATGGGGAAAGAATGGGGTATAAATAAACCAATAATAATAATATAATAATAATAGATCCTAACAGAAGCACAGAAAGTGTGGGCAGCTTTGCAGCATTCAAAGTCAAGATCCAGGCCATGGAATAACCACTGGTCATCCCCCGCCCACCCCCACCGCCCCAATTAGCCCCAATTAGAGGTCCTGATGTCTCTTCGATTGCCTGCAACCATAAATAGCTGCGACTTTGGTCTCTTCCCCCTGCAGTGTGTCAGCAGGATCTTAATCCCATTACTATCTGTCCCACCCTTGAAATGCAGGGAAGCTCTTTCCTCTGTGTCACTTGCCACCAGGAAGGTCAGAAGGTCTTGGGACTGATTAACAGGAAAATCTGTAATTGGCGTTCTTTACTTTTCATTTCATTCCCCCTGCCCCTCTAATTAGGGTTTTAACAATATCTGCTCAGACAGGTGTAGACTTTGTGACTTAATGGAACCCTAGCAGGGGAGATGGGAGCCCAGGGGGTAAACAGAGCCTCCTTGAAGTTTGCAGAGAACACTCATTGTGGTCCTGGCTGAGGGTTAGGAGTTCACCAAAAAATAATAGGGAAGGCAGAGGGTGTGCATAGACGCAAGGCTATAACCAGAAGCAGTGTGGTGTAGTGGTTAGAGGGCTGGATTTAGACCTGGGAGAGGTAAAGGTAAAGGTAAAGGTACCCCTGCCCGTACGGGCCAGTCTTGACAGACTCTGGGGTTGTGCGCCCATCTCACTTAAGAGGCCAGGGGCCAGCGCTGTCCGGAGACACTTCCGGGTCACGTGGCCAGCGTGACATCGCTGCTCTGGCGAGCCAGAGCCGCACACAGAAACGCCGTTTACCTTCCCGCTGGTAAGCGGTCCCTATTTATCTACTTGCACCCGGAGGTGCTTTCGAACTGCTAGGTTGGCAGGCGCTGGGACCGAGCAGCGGGAGCGCACCCCGCCGCAGGGATTCGAACCGCCGACCTTTCGATCGGCAAGCCCTAGGCGCTGAGGCTTTAACCCACAGCGCCACCTGCGTCCCAGACCTGGGAGAGACTCGGGTTCAAATCCCCACAAGTCATATAGCTCAGTCATTGCCTCTCAGCCCCAATCTACCTCACGGGGTTGTTGTGAGGATAAAATGAAGAGTGGAAGAACCATGTAGGATTATAATTTTAGCAGCAGTAGTAGTTCTTCTTCTTATTAACATCCAACCTTTCCTTCAGGGAGCTCAAGGTGGTATACATGGTCCTCTGCCCCGTTTGCCCAAACATTTAATCCTCGCAGCTCTGTGAGCAGGGGCTGGCCCCGGATGTGTTGTCACTGAGGCAAAACAGAGCATGCCACAATGGCAACAGCCGCCAACAATAGCAACGAGAAAACAGGGCACGGCATAAGGAGGAGTTGCTGTTGGGGCTTAAGACTGTACTGCAAAACTGTTGTTCTGGTATTGCAAACGAGTTGTTGGAAACAAGTGTTTTTGTACTTATCATATTTTCCCCAGAACGGGTAAATCTGGATTAAAAGGGAACAGGGCAGCTGGCATATTGATGCCAATGACATCATGTGGGCGCAGCAAAAAATATTGCACGTGTGCCCAATCCCACAATAAACACCCACCTAAACGTTTCAGCCAGTGGGATGAAATTTCCTTACTTTCTTTTCAATGTTGGGAGTACGTTGCTTCTTGAGACCCGCCAGGAGCTCAGGCTCCCAGAGAATGTGCATTCGGAAGGACTGGACTGTCTTGTTACAAATCCACCTGTGCCCACTTGCGTGACCAGATCAGAAGGAATGCTTAGCATACCTCTTGGGTGCCTTTGCCCACCCACTCTCCACCACCACCACCACCGCTGCTGGGAATGCAGACCTGCCTTTCCCTTGGGCTGGCTCCAGTGGTCACCCATGACACAACGTGGCAGGGGGGCTATTTAAAAAAAGACAAAGAAAGGGAAAACTAGCCTGGCTGGGTGTTTGTTTTGTAAAGTTTCAGATCATTTGCTAGAAAAGCAAGAACAAGGTTGTGTGTGTGTGTGTGTGTGTGTGTTTACATAGAATTCTAAGAATTGGGTGGCACCTCAAGGATCATACACCTTAAAAATCTGTGACAGATGGCCGCCCAACCTCTATTTAAACTCCTTCAATGAAGGAGAGTCCCCCACCATCTGAGGCAGCCCATTCATTCCACTGGTGAACAGCTCTTACTGTTAGAAAGGTCTTCCTAATGTTTTATTGGAATCTCCTTTCTTGTCATTTGAATCCATCGATCCAAAGTCCTATGCTCTAGAGAAGCAGAAAACAATCTTGCTCCATCTTCCATGCGGCAGCCCTTCAGATATTTGAAGATGGCTGTCATATCCGCTCTCAGTCTCCTCTTCTCCAGGCTAAGCACACCCAACTCCCTCAACCATTTCTCATAATTCTTGTTTTCCAGACCCTTGATCATCTTGGTCAACTTCCTCTGAACACCCACTAGCTTGTCCACATCATTTTTTTAAGGTGAACATTCCTGAATTCTAGCCCCTTGGGCCTACTCTGGACTCCACCCATAGACGCTGCCCAGGTACCATGATGTTTAAATTCAAGAGTCGGCCCCTCAGTTTTGGGGAGAGGAAGGAAAATGGCAAACCTCTTGGGCTTCCATGAGGAGTGGCTCCCTTTTTTAGATCAAGAGTGAAAACTTCTCTTCAGTCCATCTGGGAAAAGGGCAGGCTATAAATAAATATTATAGCAATGTAATAGCATAGTAACACCACAAGTAACCCCCCCCCCAAATAGAGCTGTTAATTTTTACAGGTGGGGGAATTGTCCAGAATACTCATTGGGGGAAAACCAACGTTATTGATGTGTAGCAATGTGCAAACTTACAAAACCAGATTGGGTGAAAGCCAAAGTCTTAACTGGCCCGAATATATTTAATCACACATCTCTTTAGTGCGAATGTAAGAAGCCCCTGGCTGCTGGATCAAGCCATAGACCCACATCCTAGATGCTCCGGTGTTCAGCCGGATGCCTCCAAGGGAAGCTCACAAGCAGGACCTGAGCACAAGAGATTCCCAGTAACTGCTAACCAGAGGCATACTGCCTTCGACAGGGGAGGTCATGCATAGCCAAGGCTCTCAAATCCCGTCTGTACTGCAGTTGTCTCAAACAGAGATCATCCTAGCAACAAGAAGTTATTTTAATATATATTAGCAGGAAACCGTCTAGGGAGGCGTTAGGGCTTTTGGATGCCAAGGGAGTCGAAGAAGTTGTAAAGGAGAATAAAGAGATCATGGAGAAGCTGAATGAATTTTTGTATCTGTCTTCATGATGGAAGATATAGGAGAAATACCTGTGTCTTTGCAGGATGTGAGCCTGGGAAACAAAGGCGGATAGTGGTGGAGAGAGGTGAAGTTCTAGGCATAACAGGCAAAATAAAAGCTGACCAATTGCTGAGTCTGGATGGCACCCACTTGACAGACCTCCAAGAATTCAGATACTAAATTGACCATCTTCTAGCAAAACTATGTAACGTGTCCCTCGGATCAGCCTCCATATATGAGAGCTGGAAAATAGCCAATGTAATGTCAGTTTTCGAAAAGGGATCCAGGGAGCATCCTGTAGGCTCCACTCATGTTCTTCTGTACCTATCGCACCCTCCTGCCAACTGAAACCAAAGGGCAATGCGAGAGTTTGGCCCCCTTCCTTAATTCCTCTTCTCTTGTATGTCATGCAAGTGGCACGCAGACCCAAGCATAGCGTCCTGGAGCAAACTGGGTGATGACAAGGATAAGGCCTTTGTTCTTTTCTAGGCACCCAGCCAAGCGAAACTTTCTGCCCCATTGCTTTGCTCCCTGGGGGATCTGTAATAACCAGGAACATCTCCTCCTTCTGCTGCTGCCAACCACATCTTGATCCCTTCCTCCCCTTTCATTTGCATACAGTGCTCCGGAATGTGCATTTGTGGTTCCCTACTCCTCACAAACAATTCTCAGCAACAGGTCACCCATCCTTAGTCTGGCTTTAGAGGCTGAGAGAGCACGAGACAGAGAGACCTGATCCAGGTTGCCCAAGGACTGGGGTTTGACGTAACGTTAAACTAGGGGTCAGCAATTTTTTTCAGCAGGGGGCTGGTCCAATGTCCCTCAGACCTTGTGGGGGGCTGGACTATATTTTGAAAAAATAATAACGATGATGCAAGAGCACCAGGCAGGCTCACCTGCGTCTTGCGAATGGCGGGGGCTGGTGGTGGCGGCAGGACGATGAGAGGTGTGTGAAAGGGCTTGCTCCAGAGAAGGGTTGCTTTAAATGGCAGCCACTTGAGAGGGGCGCTCAGCCAACCGCAGCTCAACAAAGCCCAGCCCCCTTCCTCCTCTAGACAGGGCAGAGAGAAGACAGGAGGAGGGAGGGAGGAGGCGCCGCCAGCGCCGCTGAGAGGAAAAGAACATGCATGCTGGCGATCCACGTGCTGGCGATCCACGTGGCAATTCCCGGACCATCTCTGGGCTGGATCCAGAAGGCAATTCAGCCTAATCCGGCCTGTGGACCATAGTTTGCTGACCCATGTGCTAAACCGTGGTCCAGCATTCTGTGTTCCTGCCTTTCATGCCTGTGCATTCACTTTTATTTTATTTATTTATTTAAAAAAATTGATACACAGCCGTTCACAAAATATATGTATATATATAAGACTGGTTTATAACATTTACACACAAAGCAATACGAGAAAACCCATTTCAAAAAGTTAAAATCAGAAATCAGCTAACTATCAATGTCGGCATGTTCCAAAGTGTAGGCTAAAAATAAAAATAAAAATAAAAAAGTGTATGCTAAAATATCAATTTTGTACAGTGCCAGTTCCACAAATCGCAGCCATTGCTTCCAGCTCTGCAGTTCTATGATTCTATGAGGCTCGTAAAGCATCAATATTGCACTCCAGGCTCAAGTGCCTTGCTTCAGGGAAAAGTTGAAATTGTTTCCCTGCTATGCAGTCAAGCAATGCTCTCCAGAGAACACCCGGCTGCGCTGAGCTGCTGCTAGCCTGGCGCATACCGCCCAGGAGAGTGACACCCTTGCTCTCAGGGAGAACAGTTTCCTTTGCGGAGAGGTCCCCCGAGGTGACAGAATTGTGTTAGAATAAGGCACGCAAAGCCTGGTAAGAAACATTTTTGCCTGGCGGGGCTGGAAGGGAAGAAGGGAACATGATCTTTGTATTGAGTTAGCCGTTGAGTAATCTCACAATAAGAAGGAAGCAGGAGCAACGGAACAGCTCTCGCTCTCGCCTGCCAGGTGTCCCGTCACATGGAGCTTTGGGTCTGAGAAGGCTGTTCCTTTCTTAGGGACAGAATATTGTTAGTGTTGGGAGTGGGTGAGACGGATCGAAGCCTCCATCCTTGCCCAGCGAGAATGGTACTCAGAACTGTACTTTCTAGGCACGGAACTAGCAGAAGTGTGGGGAAAGTCCTTAGCTTCTGTACAACCAGTGTGTATGTGTGTTATCTCATCCTTTGTGGCAGGCCACAAAATACCGTGGCCTGGCCCTGCTTGTCTCCAGCGCGTGCATGCGCACGTGCAAATCCACGTGCAATTAAACGAGGGCCTTGCGTGGTGTGCAGGCACACTTCCTTTCCATGTTCTGCCATCGAAGAGGTTCCTTTTGATCTGCAGTTATTAGAGGGCAATTATATTATATATTATATTACAGGGCAATTAGGGTTGTTTTTCCTTCCTCTTGAGGGTATCTTTAAGCAAGAGGGGGAAAGCTCTGCTTAGACATCCGTGCACATGGAACAGGCAGCAATCTCCTGTGTGTGGGCAGGAGAAAAAGAGAGAGAGAGAGAGAGATGTCTGCAACGATGTGAGATAATTCCTGTCCATCACGGAAAAGGTTCAAAAAAGGGCAAGGTGTCAGAGCTGGAACAGACTGGTTGATGGGAATTGGAGTCCAACACAGCTGCTGCCTGGAGCGTGATGAGAGTCCAAAACAGCCATGGCAGCTGAAGCTGATGGGAGCGAACCAGTTTGGCAAAGCATGCCCTAATCTCAGCCCAGAGGTGCCTAGAAAAGAACACAGTTGCCTAACCATGGGAGGCACAAGAGACAGCACAGGTTGCTAAGTGCTAAAGGCAAGGAACTCTGCACTATAACAGGGACACTCTTCCTTTACTTCTTTTAGGGTTGTGAGGCCTTGTGCATTGTGCAGCACCAGCTCCGAACTTCCCTTTCTCCATTCCCTCCCCCTATTCCCCACTTTGAATAGGGTGGAGTTGACATTTGACCCACCAACAGTTTTTGGATCTATGGAAAGAACTAATTAGAATCCACAAGATGGTTTCAGCTCCAACTAAGCTAAGCGGATACGCTTCAACGTTTCTCCAATGAAAATAGGGACGTCCTGTTCAACAACAAATTTCTTTCTTTCTTTCTTTCTTTCTTTCTTTCTTTCTTTCTTTCTTTCTTATACCCTACCCATATCTGAGTGAGTTGCACCGGCTACTCTGGGTGGCTTCCAACATTTATAAAAACATAATAAAAGATTAAACATTTTTTAAAAACTTCCTTATGCAGATCTGCCTTCAGATGTCTTCTAAAGGTTGTAAAGTTACTTATCTCCTTGGCTCGGTGGGTTGCATAACTCCATACCCTCCAACATTTCTCCCATGAAAATAGGGACGTCCTAAGGAAAAGCGGGACATTCTGGGATCAAATCAGAAACCAGGGACTCATCTACATCGATGGTTTTACTACGTTTTGAGATCGTTTGGGAATGGTTGTGGCACGTAAAGGACAAACAACACCCTGCTTTAACTCTAGTAATGCATTATAACCAGGACGGCTTCTGTAAATTACAGGACTGTCCCTGGAAAATGGGGACACTTGGAGGGTCTGTAAGTGCCATACAGGGTCCTATGAAAGTATGAAGTGCCCACCCTTTCCCCTTCTGGCTCACTTCCTGTGTTACATAATACAAAAATGGTATTGTTATAAGTTTCAGGGGCGCTAGAGTCTGAGGCTGATGTCGGCTCCTTTAACAAAATACAGTTGCCAGGTTCTTTGGGGGTTAAGCATGTGTCGGATGTGCTTCTACGTATGGTATGAATCTGCCCTATGTCAGAGCCTTTTGGTGTCAGATTCATGCTGCAGCGGGCTAGCTCATCGAAGGGTTGGACTGGATGACCCTTGGGGTCCCTTCCAACTCTACAATTCTAAATGGCACATGGAACTCTTTTCATATAAAATAATAATAATGAAATTTCTTGGGCTGTTAATCCTATCGCCACAGATGTGAATAGGGGGAAAGCTTTTGAAAACAACGACAATGACAGCAGCATTTCCAGTGAGCATCCAAAATATAACGGGAGTCTTCTGCTGTCAGGCCTTTAGTGTCACCATCTTCTGGGTACTTTTCCTTTCCCTGGTGGAAATTTCCTCACTTCCAGTTGCTCCCCCCACCCCCCTTAACCTTACTCCAGCCATGCAGTTTCACATGCTGTTCCACATCCCCTCCGCCATCACCCGCCAGGAGCATATCACACTCATTTTGTCACTGGGGACAGCTGCCAGCAAATTTGCAGCTTCACACTGTGTCTGTGGAGACCATCTGTGGCCGAGGATGTGACTTATAATCGCAAGAGATTTAAATGTCATTTAATCTAGCCCCCCTTATGTATACCCTGCAGGTACAATGATCCATCTGCCTCCTGCATCCCCTATGATCTTAGGGTTGCACTTTTATCTCACCTTTTTATCCTCAGGGACCTTGAGGCGGTGCACATCAGTGGCATGCGGTCAATGGACAGGGGGGGGACTAGGCTACTCCCCTAAATGTTCCCCCGGTACCTCCTCCCCAGAGCTCAGGAAGCTTCTGCCCAGCTTAGGGAGGGAGGGGTGATGTTATTGTCATCGTCCCCCCGCAATTGCTCTCACAAGCTGGTGCTTCTGGTCCTGTTCCCCTACGAAAAATTTCACCGCACGCCACTGGTGCACATATTTCTCCCCTTTGTCATTGAATGCCCACAACAATCCTGGGAGGTAATCTAAGCTGAGAGGAAGGGACTGGCCCAAGGTAGGCTTCATGGCTGAGTGGGGATTTGAACGCTGGTCTCCCATGTCCTAGTCTCAAATGGTAACCGCTACTCCACCCTGGCTCTCTATGAAATGTAGACCACAAGCAGAGAGCGGGTTTCTGCAAAACAAGCCGCTCTTAAATCCTTGTGCAACAACTCACACTGCAGAAACCCACCCAAGCTTCCTAGCGTGTGACCTGGAGAAAAAGTACTCCCTGGTGCCAAATGCAGCAATCAGCTCCTCTGAGAGTTTTCAACATAAGCTGTGCAAAAGATCAGCTGCAAACCAACTAAGAGTGCCGTTATACAGATCTACAGTGCGGCTTCTTCTTCTTCTTTGGCGATCGCGCATAGCCAAGTAAGATTGTCTTCCATAAACACGGTTTTAACAATGAGTCCGTAAGTGACTGTGGAGGCCAATTTTGGATCCACACCTCCTTCCACAGTGGGAACACTGGTTTCTGGGCTGGAGTTGATCACGGTGTGGATTTGCCAAGCAGGCCTTCCTCTTAGCACATTTCTCCCTTTCATCCTGAGTTCGAGTGTCTTCAAAGCCCACAACACCTTTGGAAAAGCCTGTTCTCCAATTGGAGCGCTCGCAGGCAAGTGTTTCCCAATTTTTGGTGTTTATACTACATTTTTATATGCCTGTTGTCTTTGTCCATGGACATCACCTTGCCAACAAAGGTCCGTATAGTTAAAGCCATGGTTTTCCCAGTAGTGATGTATGGAAGTGAGAGCTGGACCATCAAGAAGGCTGATCGCCGAAGAATTGATGCTTTTGAATTATGGTGCTGGAGGAGACTCTTGAGAGTCCCATGGACTGCAAGAAGATCAAACATATCCATTCTTAAGGAAATCAGCCCTGAGTGCTCACTGGAAGGACAGATCGTGAAGCTGAGGCTCCAATACTTTGGCCACCTCATGAGAAGAGAAGACTCCCTGGAAAAGACCGTGATGTTGGGAAAGATGGAGGGCACAAGGAGAAGGGGACGACAGAGGACAAGATGGTTGGACAGTGTTCTTGAAGCTACAAACATGAGTCTGACCAAACTGCGGGAGGCAGTGGAAGACAGGAGTGCCTGGTGTGCTCTGGTCCATGGGGTCACGAAGAGTCGGACACGACTAAACGACTAAACAACAACATACTACATTTTTAAAAGATTTGCCTTGAGACAGTCTTTAAACCTCTTTTGTTGACCACCAGCATTATGCTTTCCATTTTTAAGTTTGGAATAGAGTAGTTGCTTTGGAAGACGATAATCAGGCATCCTCACAACATGACCAGTCCAACAAAGTTGAGGTTGAAGAATCATTGCTTCAACACCGGTGATCCTTGCTTCTTCCAGTACACTGGTATTAGTTTGCCTGTCTTCCCAAGCGTTGTGTAAAAGTTTTCAGAGACACCATTGATGGAATCTTTCGAGGAGTTGGAGATGGCATTTATAAGTGGTCCATGTTTCACAAGCATACAGTAAGGTTGGTAGTACAATAGCTTTGTAAACAAGCATTTTGGTTTCCCTGCAAATTTGGAAAGCTGCTGTGTACATTTCTGGTCTCCTCACCTCAAACAGGATATTGTAGAGTTGAAAAAGGTTCAGAAAAGGGCAACCAAAGTAATAGGAGGGAGTGATTCCCCTAGGAGGAATGGTTAAAGCCTTTGGGACTTTTATTTAAAACTATGGCATTTCCTCCCACACGACAGGAGGCAGTGATAGCCACCAACTTGGATGGCTTTAAAAGAGGATTAGGCAAATTCATGGAGGAGGAGATTATTGATGAAAGAGAGTTCTGTCAGGGGCAACCTCTCTTGCCTCTGCAGCAAGAGGGATGAAAATGTCATGGGGATGAAATGCAATAAATAAATGTGCAGCCAACAAGGCCGTTGACGTGTGTGCGAACAGGGCTCGAATGTCTTGTGGTCCTGATCACTCTGTCCACTGGTATATAACAGTCCTGCTCATGAGATGATCAGGAGCCAAGGAGGGACACACTATGGATTGTGTAGGAGGAAGAATTCTAGCCAGTGCAACTTTTCTCTCTCCCACAGCACTGCAATGTGACAAGCTGACCTTTAAAGCCCTAAACGGCCTCGGTCCAGTATATCTGAGGGAGCGTCTCCAGCCCCATCATTCAGCCTGGACACTGAGATCCAGCACCGAGGGCCTTCTGGCGGTTCCCTCATTGCGAGAAGTGAGGTTACAGGGAACCAGGCAGAGAGCCTTCTTGGTAGTAGCACCTGCCCTGTGGAACGCCCTCCCTTCAGATGTGAAGGAAATAAGCAGCTATCTTATTTTTTAAAGACATCTGAAGGCAGCCCTGTTTAGAGAAGTTTTTAATATTTAATGCTGTATTGTTTTTAACACGCGATTGGGAGCCGCCCAGAGTGGCTGGGGAAACTCAGCCAGATGGGCGGGGTATAAATAAATTATTATTATTATTATTATTATTATTATTATTATTATTATTATTAATTAGCTATCTATCTTTTAGAATTGCAGGGGTGGGGTGGGGATTATAGGTTATTCATATCCTGCTTTTTCCCCAAGAAGGGATTTGTGGCAGCTTTGAACATTTGAAAACAACATTACAAAAGAAAGAAAGAAAGAAAGAAAGAGAGGAAGAAAGAAAGAACCCTAGTTAAAAATAATAGTTAAAATACTGTACATCAAAAGACTTTTCGAACCAGCAATTAAAATGCAGCCTGCCATGTCAGCAGCCAGCCCAGTGATCAGCATTAGTTTCCAAAGGCCTGTTTGATTTTAACAGCTTGCTGCTTTTTCCATTGCAGTGGTGCAGAGGCAAGAGAAGCTGTCCTGGTAAAAAACCTGTTCCAAAGCAGCTCTTTAAAAAGTACACCTGGGGCTGCTGGGATTTGTAGTCCAGCAACATCTAGAGGGCACCAGCTACATCTGACAAAAGGTGATCCAGTCTCCAGTTCAATGAGTTCCAGCTCCCCTGTGACTTACTGCTACCCCAGTAACGGATTGTGCAAACTGGGTCCTCTGCCAAGCGTGTCTGGGAAAGCTCTCTGGATCTTTGTGGACTCCGGAGGAGCCGTTGCCCCAGAGCAGGCAGCGTTTTTTGAACCCAGGCCCACTCAGATCCACAAATAGCAGCACCACCCTCCCTTGGACGTCTGTTCTCTCTTAGCAGCTTTGTGTGCGTGCTTTGGAAAGTTCACAGAGCATCCTTGCTTCCTGCCTCTGCCAACTGCTTGAGAATAATAGTGCTGAAAATGTGTTTCAAAGGGAATTTTAATTTGCAGTGCAGTGCTTGATTACTTAGGCAGCTTGCAGGCAAGGACTGTATGGATTGATGTAGGGTTTTTTGGGGGGAGGGGGCAGTCTGGATGATGCCCTGAGCCCCTTCCATTTCTTGGAGTCCTGTACCCAGGGAGGGTTAGAATCTAACAGAGAAGATTGCTGAACAAGTCAGACAAGGAATAGGTAAGAGGACAACCTTAGCTGGTCGCTTAAATGTTCTCATCAGCATCCCAAAAGAATGAGTGAGATTGCACCCAGTAAAATTGCAAAAATGTATAGGACCAGCTCAAATGTTTGCTGGAAATGTAAAGGGAAAGAGGGTACCTTTTATCATATGTGGTGGACATGTGGGGAGGTAAAAGCTTTTTGGGAAATGATATATAACTTTTGTTTAAAACACAGAGGCTTTTTTGTTAGGTATTACAGGCGTGGAACTACCAAAAAATAAAATAAAAGACTATTTATGTATGCAACGACAGCAGCAAGGATGCTCCTAGCCCAGAGATGGAAAGAAGAAAAAGTATCGGCCAGAGAAGAGTGACAGACCAAACTGATGGAATATGAGGAAATGGCAAGACTGACGGGTAAGGTCAGAAACCAGGAAGACCAGGTATAAAAGACTGGAATAATTTTTTAACATATTTGAGAGACCACTGTAAACAGCTGAAATCTTTGGCAGGGATACAAGGACACTTGTAAAGTAACATGAACTTTGGAAACCATGATTGTATAATGGATAAAAAGGTAAAGGGACCCCGGACCATTAGGTCCAGTCGTAGCCAACTCAGGGGTTGAGACGCTCATCTCGCTTTATTGGCCAAGGGAGCCGGTGTACAGCTTCTGGGTCATGTGGCCAGCATGACTAAGCTGCTTCTGGGGAACCAGAGCAGCGCACAGAAACGCCATTTACCTTTCCACCAGAGCGGTACCTATTTATCTACTTGCACTTTGACGTGCTTTCGAACTGGTAGGTTGGCAGGAGCTGGGACCGAACAACAGGAGGTCACCCCGTTGTGGGGATTCGAACCGCCGACCTTCTGATCAGCAAGTCCTAGGCTCTGTGGTTTAACCCACAGTGCCACACGCGTCCCTTTGTATAATGGATAAATTACATTAAAAGATGCAGGAACAAAATATAGAAATGGAACCCATGGAGGGAAGGAAGGTCTGAAGGTTTGAAAGAACTACTTTTTTAATTTTTGGAAATGTTATGTTTGTTGTATTTAACTTTTATGGAAAACGATAGATAGATAGATAGATAGATAGATAGATAGATAGATGATAGATAGATAGATAGATAGATAGATAGATAGATAGATAGATAGATATAGATATAGAATGAGTGAGATTGCAAGAGCTGCAACTAAGTGATGATTCCCTCCAGGCTACTGGGTGGCCCTTTTCTCCACCCCCCTCACCTAGCTGCTAGGGAGGAGAACCACAGCCAGTGCAGTGAATGTGAGCTAGAAAATCAGGCTGGAAGCTGGATACACAGAGACCTGCTTGCTCCGTGCTGGATCCAAAACTGCGACTGAAGGAGAAGCAAGACATGTTGGGGTGTTGACACTGTGAGCCACTCCGTCCTATGCTCAGGTTGTAGAGATGTGTAAATAAAACCATGTATCCTAAAGACACCACAATCTTGACTGACCTTCATTCCAAGCAAGCAGAGCCCTGAGTAAGCACCAGAAACCTTTGGAGTGGAGTCTCTCGCTTCTTGGAGATTTTTGGGAACAAACTAAGAAAGTTCACCACAGTCCATCACCGTCATCATAAATAGTAAACTTTTTATTACTCATCCAAACATTACGACAGAGTGAGAGGTTTCTTCTGCAAGAGTTTCATTCCAACAGAACAGTTCAATAACAAAATAGGTTTGAATGTAAACAAGAATCCCCTCAAAACAAATTTTGAATAAATGAAAACAAAAGGAAACCACGAGAAAATGTTGTGCTGTATCCTCAATGCCTAACAAAACAGCACCTGTTCAGTCCTCTTCCAGGGCACTGTAAGCCACCCTGCTTCTGGATTGCTGCTATTTTGGGGTGGGATGATGGCAAACTGGGCAGTTGTAGTTCACTGAGAGGTCATGAGCAGCAAACCTGCTTTCACAAAAAGATGGGAATTATTTTTTGCAAAATGGAAGGTGACTGAATAAGGAAATGCACTGGAAAGTCTGGGATGATGCTAGTTTTGACGCAATGTCATCTAACCTCTCTACAAACAAATCAGAGTAAATAGGCCGCCCAGTAAATAGCAGTGGTCATCTAATCTCCCTGCAGACAAATCAGGTTGAATGCTCAATAAACAAATCATCTAAAAGCACCCCAGGCCTACACCAACCTGCCCTGTCCTAGACTACAACTCTCATCAGCCCCAGACTTCACTGCCATGCTGATATTCTCCATTAAGCTGTACAGGTGTGCACACAGTGGTTTCAAAATAAAAATAAATGATGGGCACAGCAATGAGGAAAGGAGGGCAAGATGGAACATCAGAACCTTGCTTGCTGTATCAGGCTAGCTACCCAGGAGAATCTTGATGTGCAGAATGCAGCTATACTCGCTCTCTTAAAAAATACTGGCTCATTGGGCAAGGCCACATCCTCAGCACAAGGAGGCCAGAAGTGGGGTGATTGGGTGGGGACTGGAGGTTTATGTCAGAAGAGAAGGTGGAGCCCAGTCAGAGGCGCAGTCGGGGAACAACTGATGGGAGGAGCCATTTGGCGGAATTTGAAACAGACCAGTCTTCTGGGCTGGTTAGGGATTGAATCTGGTTAGGTTATTTGTCTTGGCAAAATATTGGCTGGTTGGCAACAGTGGCGTAGCGTGGTGGGTGCAAGGGGCCCGGCCGCACCGGGTGCAACATCTGGGGGTTAGGGTTAGGGGGCGCAAATCCACGGGTTAGGGGGCGCAAATCCACGGGTTAGGGGGCGCAAATCCACGGGTTAGGGGGCACAAATTACTTGCCTTGCCCCGGGTGCTGACAACCCACGCTACGCCACTGGTTGGCAACCTTATAATTGGCTGGCTTGCAACTTAGCACAACCAGAATCCAAATACTGTAACTACTTTGGGTAGGTACACTCAATGGGACTTTGGACTCTCCTCCCAATCCCAGCCAGCTTTGAACAGCAGATCCCTGTGATGTTTCACCGTCATGCTTTAGAAATGTCCATCCGTTCCAAAGTCATTTGCCCAAGCAGGATGGTGTGTCTGTAGTTTGCAGGATGGCGTGTCTGTAGTTTGAGAAGCATCCTGTAAAGGCTAAGAACTTGCAGTGTGGCTGTTTGGATCGTGACCATAAGAGGTTCATATTCAACATCTATTTTTAATAATAATAATAATAATAATAATAATAATAATAATAATAATAGCAAATTTGGTGGTAAGGACTACTTTTATGTCTTCTTCCTAAAGCCAGTGGTTTATCCAAACTTATACGATAAACAAGGACATAATGGTAAACATTTTAGTCTTCTTTCCGGGGATAAAAAGAAGGGGGAAAATCCCCACACACACACACACATTACAGAGTACTGGAAATTTGCCTCCTTGCTATTTAGCTCTTCTCCATCCCTCTTTTTAAAAGGGGAATTATATAGCATGCAACCGAGAACAGGCGCCTTCTGAGTGGCTTTCAGCATGCATTGCAGATAACATTTAAAACAACATAGCAAAGCCTCCAGCTACCTCTGAGCACTTAAGTCAAAGAGAAAGTGCTTTGGGTGGGTGGCAAGCGCCCACGGTCCAATCCAGCAGAGTTCTTGCACTGAACTGGCATGAGATCCATTTGAGCTCTATTTCCTACCCAATCAGCCTAATCATTTCTCCAACCCCTGCAGAGCCTCCAAAAAGGTTTGCCTTCACACAAATGCCGTAATTGCTCCTTCAAACCCTGCCACTGCAGAGTGATTAATGTACGCCGGCCTCTCCTGAGCAAAAGCCACAGCCTCTGACTCGCAAGACCCACCCTCTAACTCCGGAGACACGGTGTCTGCTTTTGCTGCTGTTCAGCGATGAAGCAAATGGTGCTCTGCACATGCTCCAAAGCACCTTCCTCATCCTTTTTTTTCACAACGCCGTTCCTGATCTGCAGCACCAGACCCTGGTAACACCGTGTGGGAGGGGTGCATTGCTCCTGCTTCCAAGACGCAAGATCACAGAATCACAAAGGGACCCCAAGCGATTATCTAGTCCAACCCCTAGCAAAGCAGGAACCACATCTAAAGAACCTTTGTTTCGTACTTGCAGAGAGACGGCTACTCTCAGAGACTGTGGTAAACATTTATAGCTGTCCATAACTCTAGGTCCAAGGTGTGCAAGCTTTCCGCACCATCCTTCTGTGGTCATTTCGCCTGATGTTCATTAGGGATGGATGCACATCCAACTGAGCGACTCCTCTCCCAAAATTCCCTAGTTCCTCTCTTTCCTCCCAGCTCCCTGCAACCAAAGCTCATTCAGTCCTTCTCCTCCCAAGGACAGCTGACATGCTGCGTACGAGTCCCCGGATGCCCACTGCCTTTTTGGTGGCGCTCCTGGAGTCCCGTACCAGGTCCAGAAGTTCGTGGAAGACCACCAGGGCACCATGGTAGGTCTCAGCGGCAGAGATCTCGAAGAAGCCTGCGTCGGTGGAGAGGGCCAGAAGGCGGCCTTCCTCGCTGGAGACGGTTCTCAGGTGCTGCAAGTCCCGCTTGTTCCCCACCAGGATAACGGGGACCTTTTCGGCGCCTCCTCTCTTCTTCAGCTGCTTGATCCTCTGGAGCTGCTGGCGGGCAAAATGGAAGCTGGCGCGGTCGCTGATGCTGTAGACGATGACGAAGCCGTCGGCCCAGCGGAGCTGCTTCTCGTTCAGGCAACCCTGGAGCTTGGCCATCTGCACAAATTTGAACGAGGGCCGGAGTTAGCGAGGCACTTTTATTTACTCCTACGTGGGGCTAGCTTTGAAGGTGACTTGGGAAATGCAATTAATCCAGAATGCGGCAGCTAGACTGGGGACTGGGAGTGGCCGCCGAGACCATATAACACCAGTCCTAAAAGACCTACATTGGCTCCCAGTACATTTCTGACCACAATTCAAAGTGTTGATGCTGACCGTTAAAGCCCTAAATGGCCTCGGTCCTGTATACCTGAAGGAGCGTCTCCACCCCTGTCATTCAACTGAGGTCCAGCACCAAGGGCCTTCTGGCAGCTCCCTCACTGTGAGAAGCAAGGTTACAGGGTTTTCTTGGTAGTGGCACCTGCCCTGTGGAATGCCTCCCATCAAATGTCAAGGCAATAAGCAACTATCTTGCTTTTAAAAGACATCTGAAGGCAGCCCTGTTTAGGGAAGTTTTTAATGTCTGATGCTGTATTGTTTTTAATATTCAGTTGGAAGCCACCCAGAGTGGCTGGGGAAACCCAGCCAGATGGGCGGGGTATAAATAATAAACTATTATTATTATTATTATTATTATTATTATTATTATTATTATTCCTCCAAGGAATTCAAAGGTGATATACATCATTCCCCCTCTCCCCTGTGAAGTACCTCAGGCTGGTTGGGCCAAGGCCACCTAGTGAACTTCATAACTGAGTGAGGATTTGAACTCTGGTCTCCCAGTTCCTAGTTTGATGCTTTAACTGCTACACCACCCTGGCACCAGCCTCTAATGCTCCTTCAGGAAATCGACTTTCAGAAATCCGATTATTAAATTAATTATTCAGGCCTACAAAAGAGCTTTCTCTCCCTCCTTGCCCGTCATGTATATCTCTGACTAAAGGCACAACATCATTTCAGAGGCCCATCTCTCAGCGGTAATAATCCTCCTACGGAACCTATCAATTTACATATTGTTATTTATTTATTACATTTATATACCCCAGCTTTCCTCCAGGGAGCTCGAGGCAGCGAATATGCTTCTCCACCTCCCCATTTTATCTCTACAACAACCCTGTGAGGCAGGCTGCCAGCAAGTGATTGGCCCAAGGTCACACCCCGTGAGCTTCATGGCTGAGGGGGGGATTTGAACCCTGGTCTCCCAGCTCCTCGTCCAGCACCCTAACCGCGGCATCACCGCTGGCAGGCCAGCTTCAGCCAGGCATTTGCCTGTTGTGGAAACTGCCTTGGTGAATTGTGTGTGGTGATGTCTTACCTGGGGGCAGACGGAGTCCCAGATGCTGAAGCAGGCTTCCTGGCCAGCCATTATCACTTTGTGGGTGTAAATTGATTCTGGAAGGGAGGAGAGGTGGGAAGAAAATGTGTTAATAACAGTGCAGGCCGCAGGCTACATTAACTGGTCTTATTTCTGGTCTGTTGGCCATAATAAATTGAGGGTGGGTGTGCCTTAACTCTGTAGCCATGCCTTCAAGGGCAGATTGTATGGATTGTATAGGGCATGGGTAGGCAAACTAAGGCCTAGGGGCCAGATCCGGCCCAATCACCTTTTGCGTGTTTTTACATGAGTAGAATGTGTGCTTTTGTGTAAAATGCATCTCTGGGTTATTTGTGGGGCATAGGAATTCATTCATTTACCCAAAAAAATATAGTCCGGCCCCCCACAAGGTCTGAGGGACAGTGGACCGGCCCCCTGCTGAAAAAGTTTGCTGACCCCTGGTATAGGGCGTGTAAAAGGGACCCCTGACCGTTAAGTCCAGTTGCGGATGACGGGTTGCGGCCAGCATGACTAAACCGCTTCTGGTGAACCAGAGCAGCGCACGGAAACGCCGTTTACCTTCCTGCCAGAGCGGTACCTATTTATCTACTTGCAATTTGATGTGCTTTCAAACTGCTAGGTGGGCAGGAGCTGGGACAGAGCAACGGGAGCTCACCCCGTCGCGGGGATTCGAACCACCGACCTTCTGATCGGCAAGCCCTAGGCTCTGTGGTTTAATTCCTTAGCCCTTGCCACAATGCTGCTCCAGATTGATGCAGATTTATGTCCTTTGTTTTATAGCTCCAAGGAACATGATTTGGCTTGCATTGTTCTGCTTCTCCCCATTTTAAACTCACAACAACCCTGTGAGGTAGGTGAAGTGGAGAGTCAGGTTCATGGCCACGTGGGGATTTGACCCCTGGTCTCTCTCAGGTCCTAGCCTGACACTCTAACTACGACACCACACTGACTTGCAGTGCGGGAGCCCCTCCCCTATCCAGAGGTGACCCGTTAAAAATTAACTTAGGTCCATTAATTTTAATGGAATTTTACTTAGAAAAGTTGCATACAATCCATATTTGCATAGGGTGGGTGGGTGGAGGAAGGGTTATTTATTTATCATTATGCATCTATCACACTTTTCCTTCAAGAAGTTCAAGGAAGCATTCAGAGGGGTTTTTCGACCCCCCCCCAACTCCTATTTTATCCCCACAACAACCCTGTGAGGTTGGAGATGGTGAATAGCACAAGGTCAAGGGAGGGAGGGAGGGAGGGAGGGAAGGAAGGAAGGAAGGAAGGAAGGAAGGAAGGAAGGAAGGAAGGAAGGAAGGAAGGAAAGTAAGTGAGCGGGTGACCAGGAGGGGAGGAAAAGGAAGACAAAAAGGATTCTATTTATTTATTTTTCAAGATTTATATACTGTTTGATGATCGCAATGAACGACCTCCGGAACGATTCAACCCCAGAGCGCTTTACAAAAAGAATCAATAGCTTTATTATTTCTGCAGATCACTTTGAGCTTTTATTACAACCAAGTGGTATATAATTTTAACGTAAAAATAATTCGTAGATTTGATTATCGGGGGGTGGGGGGGACAGGATGGGACCAGAGAAGGATGATCTCAAAGGTCACTTACCAATATCTCCATATTCGCCAATAAACCTCCGAGTCAGAAACCGAACCGTCAAAGCTGGAATGTGGGGAGAAGCAGCAATATTAGGATGGCATCATTGATCCGGCTGCTACAGACAATAAGTCTTTATTTACTGGTTGGTTTCATTATTGCATTCATAGTTCACTTTTCCCTCCAAGGAGCTGGAGGTGGTTCACACGGTTCTGCCCCTCCTCATTTAATCCCTCACAACAACATCCCTGTGAGGGAGGTTAGGCTAAGAGGCAGGGACTGGCCCAAGGTGAAGTGGAATTCATAACAAGAATGATTTGATTTTGGTCAGACTAGAAGTGACAGAAGTGACATCACCACATCCCAGGTGAGGCTTCATCCCAGATCCATCGCAATTACAGAGACAGGCAGGCAGGCAGGCAGGCAGGCAGACAGGCAGACAGACAGACAGACAGATGTGGGGGATCTTTCTTTGCCATCTATTTCCCCAGAGCCCCATTCTGACATTACCTTCCCCCCCCCACTTCCAATACTGTGCAGCTCCGTGAAGGGGGAAAGCAATGAGAATGGGCGCAGGAGACAGGTTGTGAGTTAAGAGGTGGGTTTAGCCATGGGTCCGTCCTTGCGGTCCTCCTGACACGATACCCAGCTGCTTCTGAAGTGATCACGCCCCACTTGACTCAGAATGTAGGCATTTCACCCACGTTGCAGAATCCTATAAATTGTAAAGTTGGAAGGGACCCCCGAAGGCCAGTTAGCCCAACCCCCTGCCATGCAGGAGTCACAGCGGCAGAACCTCTGGCAGTTGGCCAACCAACCTCTGCTCAGAAACCTCCACTGAAGGAGAGCCCACCACTTTCTGAGGGTGTCCCTTCCACAGGGCTTGGCCTCTGCCCAAAGTACTCCTACAGAAGCCTTCACCAACCTAGTGCTCTCCAGAGGTTGTGGACACCTGTCAGCCCTACAGCTGTGCGAAAGCCGCAGACAGCCCTCGCCTTCCCCCTTCTCTCCCCGGCAGACTACATTTAGATTGCAACGGGGACTATGTTTTCAAATCGTACCTGTAAAGTGGCTTTACATTGATGGTGAAAAAGCTGACAAACAGCAGTGACAAAGTCATCCCTTGCAGTGTTCAATAAGCTGTTCCTCCTGGCAGGGAGGTCGATCTTATTGTCCCCTGCTTGGAAACCAAGGGGCTTGCTTTGATATTCAATTCCCTGTTTCCTATCCTAGCTCACAGCATAGTTGTGACATGACTAAGAGACGAGTGAGAGGCAATATGAGAGAGGCACCTTCCAATACCTGAAGGGCTGCCCCATGGAAGATGGAGCAAGCTTGGGGTTTTATGCTGCTCCAGAGGGTGGGACCCAAACCAATGGATTCAAATGACAAGGAAGGACATCCCAACTCAACATTAGCAAAAGCTTTCTGAGGGTAAGAGCTGTTCGATGGTGGAACACCCTACAGTGGTACCTTGGGTTACAGACGCTTCAGGTTACAGACTCCGCTAACCCAGAAATAGTACCTCGGGTTAAGAACTTTGCTTCAGGACAAGAACAGAAATTGGGCAGTGGCAGCGGGAGGCCCCATTAGCTAAAGTGGTGCTTCAGGTTAAGAACAGTTTCAGGTTAAGAACGGACCTCCAGAATGAATTAAGTACTTAACCCAAGGTACCACTGTATCTCCGAAAGTACTGGACTCTCCTTCAAAGAGAAGCTGGACGGCCAGGGATTATTTAGCCGTGATTCCTCCACTGCAGGGGGTTGGATTAGATGACCCTTGGGGTCTCTTCCAACTCTACAGTTCCACGACACCAGCTCCTTTATCCTCAGCAAAGATGGCACTTTGCAGCATAAGCAATCAGGCAGCCAAAATCCTGCCCCAATGTGCTTACAAACATGTGGACCATTTAGCCGACCAGATCCAAGCCAACTCCTTAGCTTGAGGCCTGTTTAAAACTGAAAGAAAAACTGTGGAAGCTGCCCTATACGGAGCCAGAGCATTGTTCTAGCTAGGTCAGCCTTGTCCTCACCTTGTGTGGGGGGCCTTTGCCTGCCCCCTGCCAGATGTCTCTGGTCACTGGCCATGCTTGCTGGGGTGATGGGAATTGCAGCTCATCAACATCTGGAGGGCTGAAGGTTCCTCACCTTCCTCCGTTCCAATGCCCTCCAGATGTTCTGGATTACAACTCCCATCAGCCCCAGCCAGCATGGCCCAGTGATCAGAGCCGATGGGACTAACCCCCAGCGACTCTGGGGGGTCATTCCCAGCCCTGCTTGGAGATGGGAGAGGGATTGAACCTGGAATCCCTTTGCATGCAAAGCCAGCACTTGCGGGTCACTCACCTGACTTGCCCACCTTCCCAGCTCCAATGACGAGGATGTTGGCTTCCAGTTTGGGCAGGCTCCCTTCGGATATCTTCCCGGCCTGCTGGAAAGCCATCTTCAGCTTGACCAACATTTGGAGTTTTAATCCCCTGGAGGAGAGGGCGAGCAGAGAGCACAAAGGGCGCAGCTGGCAGGGTGTTCTAAAGGAGCCTCTTGGCAAAGTGCTTTCCTTCCTCTGCCTCTGCTTCTCTCTCCCTCCTTCTCTCCTGCTGGCATTTTATATAGCGGAGAGGAGGGGCGGCTGCTTGAGTGGCAGGGACAGCCAGGAACAGCTCTGCACTGTGCGTTCTGTGTTCGGCGGAGCCTGAATATAGCAAACAGGTCACTGAGATATTGCACGCAGGTTATTTTTGACAGAGTCTTTGTTTTTAAGCAGATTGTCCGTGGAAAAAGAAACTCTAGCTGAAATGGAGGGGGGAACACAGGCTGGTGTACATGGTCCCCCCCACCCCATCATTTAACCTGCACAACGACCCTGTGAGGCGGGTTAGGCTGAGAGTGAACTACTGGCCCAAGGTCACCCAGGGAGCTTCACTGTCGAGTGAGGCAGGGATTTGAATACTGGTCTCCCAGTTCCTAGTCTGACACTCTTAACCAGTACGTCACGCTGACCATTGTGCAGAGACTGCAAGAAAAAAATTTGTATGGATAAGCAGCACCCTTCCTACAATAAGCACCCAGCGGGAGAGCAGAACACCTGGAAGGAATGCCTGGGTGCTGACAATGCCTTTGGCTGGCCTAACGTATACACCAAGCAGAGAATGAGCTTTCAAGTCCCTGTGGAACAAATGTCAGTCTATGAGAAAGAAACAATTCAGGGCTTTGGGGAGAAAATTGCAAAAGGCATCAAAAGAGGAATTTTTAAAAAGACGTCAGCAGTGGGCAGAAGCAACGCAAGGAAGCCAAATGGATTGTTTTTACTTAGTTGCAATATTTATGGTGCTGTTGTTTTTTGTTGTTATTGTTATTTCCATATAATTTTTTATGGAAGTTTTAAAGATAAGGAAAAGAAACAAATTTCCAGAAGATAAATAAGCAAGTAATGAGAGAGAGAGAGAGGATACTGGAAGAGAGCTACTATGCAGCACTGATGTATAAATATTGTGGTTTAACGAATACTTCTGCATATTTGGAAAAGAAGATACTGTGATTTTATTTTATTTGAAATGTTCATAAGGGGATTTATGAAAACTTGAAAATGTCAGAACGATTAAACAGAACAAATCTGGCTTTCATCATCATACCGCTAGAACAGCAAAAGAGCATTGCACAGATTTTAATTAGTTTTCTAAGGTCTCACATACACCTCCAGACTTGGCTGGACCAGGTAGCACCACTCTGCAGCTACTGCCTTGCTCCCCTGTGACACCCCCCCCCTACATTAATGGGGAAAGAGGCCATGGCAAACCTACATTTGGACAAGCCCAGTGTGGACAAGCCCATATTCTGCCTTCCCAATAAGGCACTTCCTTCTTTCTAAGTTCTGAGAAGAGACTAAGGAGAGGTGCTGCCACCTTGTGACCAGAAAATAAAAAAACATCCCATAAAGACTAGAGTCACCTCCAGGCAATCATCTTGATTTTCATCTTGTTCATCTTGATTTGTTTGAATCAGATTTGCAAGGAGGTTTGATGATACTGGTTATCTCCAATTTCCCAGGCTGAACATATCCAGCTCCCTCGGCCGTTCCTCACAAGGCTTGGTTTCCAGACCCTTGATCATCTTGCCCACCTTCCTCTGCCCACCTTCCAGCTTGTCAATATCCTTTTTAAACTCAGGGGCCCAGAAGGGGACACAGTACTCCAGGTGTGGTCTAAGCAAGGCAGAATAGAGTATTACTATTGCTTCTTTTGACCTGGACACTATACTTCTGTTGATGTAGCCTAGAATGAGCTTTTTTTTTTTGCTGCTGCTGTAAGGTTAAAAAAAAAAAAGTAAAAGTAAAGGACCCCTGGATGATTAAGTCCAGTCAAAGGAAACTATGGGGAGTGGTGCTCATCTCACTTTCAGGCCGAGGGAGCCGGCATTTGTCCACAGCTTTCTGGGTCATGTGACCAGCATGATTAAACTGCTTCTGGCGCAACGGAAACACCGTGACGGAAACCAGAGTGAACGGAAACACCATTTACCTTCCTGCCGCAGCGGTACCTATTTATTGATTTGCACTGGTATGCTTTTTAACTGCTAGGTTGGCAGGAGCTGAGACAGAGAAACAGGAGCTCAACCCATTTTGTGGATTCGAACCACCGACCTTCCAATCAGCAAGCCCAACAGGCTCAGTGGTTTAGACCACAGCGCCACCCACTGTGGCGGGTGCATCACACTGTTGACTCATGTTAGGTGATGCTGAGAGACAAGGGACTGGCTTTCAAGGTTGCCTGGTTTGAAAGTTTCATGATGGCCAAGTGGGGTCATGAACCCTCTTCTCCCAGGTACTAGGAGAGTGGCACTCTAACCACTAATGGGGCAGGGAGGAAAAATGAGGATTTGTCTCCCTCTGGTAGGATCATTTCAACCTCCCAGATAACAATGCAATGCTGCAAAAGCAGGTTGCCTCTGGAGCTTTTCTGCTTCAGCAGTCAGTGGTTGGCAGGCTTCTCGGTGTTTTCCCTTGGCTTGTTTCCCTAGACTTCCTGAAACCCACACTTGCTTCCTTGCTCATTGTGAAATTTTCTTATCGATTTCCTCCATTGTTCAGGAGCTGATTAAAAACCTTGATTGTCGGGTTGCCAGCTGACCCAAGGAAGAATGTGTGGCCCTCACAGCCTTGGGAGGTTGCAAATAAATAAATAAATTCCATAACATGAACCCATGTGGTCGGTGCACAGTAGAGCAGAGTTGGGGAATTCTTTGCAGCCCCAGAACCACATTTCCTCAGGGACAACTTTCTGGGGAGTGGCGGGGTGGGGACTGTGTGTCAGGAGTGGGTGTGGCCAAAGGCAGGAAGTGGGTGGGGCAACAGAGATGACTTTGTTCAGTAGATTTATCCCTCTCCATCCGCCATCCAAGCAAGCAATAAGCAAACTCTCTCTCTCTCTCTGTGTGTGTGTGTGTGTGTGAGAGAGAGAGAGAGAGAGACAGACAGACAGACAGAGACAAGCATGACAGGGATAACCACCCAAAATGTATGGGAATACATTAATAGTGGTACCTCGGGTTACATACGCTTCAGGTTACAGATGCTTCAGGTTACAGATGCCGCTAACCCAGAAATAGTACCTCAAGTTAAGAACTTTGCTTCAGGATGAGAACAGAAATCGTGCTCCGGCGGCGCGGCAGCAGCAGGAGGCCCCATTAGCTAAAGTGGTACCTCAGGTTAAGAACAGTTCCAGGTTAAGAACGGACCTCCAGAACGAATTAAGTTCTTAACCTGAGGTACCACTGTATTGGGACCAGCCAAAATGTCATTAAAGCAATTCTTTCTTTGGGTCTTCAGGGGTTCAACCATCCGCAGGAGCCAAACTAAACTCAGCACTACTTGCTTATTTCATTTGTATACCACTGTTTCCCCCAAGGAGCTCAAGGTAACATACATAGTTCTCCTCCACGCCCCCACCGCCCCACAACAATCCTGTGAGGTAGTTTAGGTTGAGGGACAGTGACTGCCCCCCCCCAGTCACCCAGTGAGCTTCATGGCTGACCGGGATTCAAACCCTGGTCTTCTAGGTCCTGGTCCAACACAGTTACACCACACTGGCTCTACTTTTATCCAGGGTGAAATGGCTACCTCAGGTGGCAGTTGATGCGGAAAACGGTGGGGTGCAGAGCGGCAGCCTGTCCTGAGCCCCTTAGCACTTGGGAGTGGGGGACGCTATCCCATCATCAGCGTTGAAGTTAGACCCATCTGCCAGTCCAGGAGGCTTCTGAGCATGGCATGAGGGACGGAGGGTGCCAGTTTGTTCTCTCCTCATGTAGCAAAGATGTCTTGTGCCAGCCTTGCAAGGGAGCTTGGCTCCACATTGAATACCTTTATCAATGTACACTCCCACGGTACATTTATCAGTGACTGCAATTCAGGATCCAGAAAAATGTCTGGTATTGGAAGCACCCTGAGGCCAGAAGGTGTCTCTTGCTTAAGAAGCTTTGGGAAAGCGCCTCCCTGCCCTGGGGGCTAAATTCTTCTTTGGATTTGATTTTATTATTATTATTATTTTTTGAGGGGGCAGAGATTTGAGGGAATAGTTTTGGTGAAGTTAATTTGAAGGAAAAGGCCAACTCTTTCCTCTTGGTGTGGAGGCTAGCCTCGAGTGAAGAGATTTCCTCCATGTGGACTAGTCTCCTGAGCTGTCCTAAATGTCACCCACTCCTCAAGAACCTAGCCTCAGGACTTTGCGCCGAGTACCACCCCTTCGACACACAATACAAGCGAGTGTCACTCCTTCATTTACAAGCATACAGATGTTTGGGCCTCAGTTGCATGCTGATAGCAAAGGAGTGGCTTCCAGGAGGGTCGCCAGCTGACCCACAAAGCAACAGCTTCGCCTGCTCCTCTGCCTTTCATAGGACTTTGACCTGCAGAAATCAATGGGTGGGGCACCACCCTGGACTGAGATGAGCAATGCCGCTAGCTCATGCCTGTAGATTGTGCAGCTGTTAGCGGCACAGCTGGAGAAGCCAGTTGAGAATTTGGCAATCCGAGCTGCCCCGTTTGGCACAAATGACTTCTGTCAGGAAACGAAACAGCCTAGGCAGAGTCTTTGTGAGGAACAAAAAGCAGTGCATACCAGGGGTTTGTTCCCAAGGAGATGTTGGGTGCCTATGGGATGGTATGACACCCCTCACCAGACTCCAGCAGCAATCAAGGCACACAGTCAGAAGCTGCAGGGTCACCAGATTAGGAGTCAGACCAAATCTCTAGTTCTTAGCCAGCTGACCAAGAGCCACTAAATTCAAGATTGGCAGACAGGAGCCCCTTGGACCTGTTCACACAACCTCAGATCCCAGGGAACAAATACCAGAACTCTTGCAGGAGTCTTTTCCTAGGCAGGAGAAACTGGGTGCCTGTCAACACACCTCAACAGTCACATACTACTCACAACAGCATAAGAAGAGGTTGCTGGATCAGGCCTTTGACCCATATATTCCATCCACCTGTTCTCATGCAACCTGATGCCCCCATAAGGAAACACGCAAGCAATGGGAACCTGAGCACAAGAGCCCTTTCCCCTCATCATCTGGCCTGGTGAAGAGTTCTGGAGAATTCTATTATTATTATTTTCCTTATACATACTTTTACAATACAATACATCACATAGATATTTTCAGCTCTGCCAAGCTTGCGACTTCCCTCTGTCCCTTCAGCGAGTATCCCTTCTTTTCTTATATCGCTTATTCTATTTTTTAACCTTATATCTGTCATAACATTGTAAGAGCTATTTCAACCTTGCCAGTGTTTTTAAAGTTTTACAGCTATCCTTTATATACACCATAAATTTATTCCAATTTTATTGAAACCTCTGATTGTCCTGATCCCGAATTCTTCCGTCAGTTTGGCTAACTCCGCATAACTCATCATTTTCGTCTGCTACTCCGCAATAGCAGGAACTTCTTGCAATTTCCAGTTTGGGCAAGCATGTTTCTTGCCGCTGCTGTGGCGTACATAAAGAGTCTTTGGTCCACTTTCTTAATTTCCTTCCCCATCAAACCCAACAAAAAGGCTTCTGGTGTTTTGGGAAAGGTATATTTAAATATTTTCTTGAGTTCATTATAAATTACCTTATTTTTTGCACCATAACACTCACTTGTTTCCTCCTAGAAAGTAAGGGGAAATGTCTGTGCGTGTTATGGAGCGAATGCCTGCGGGTGGCAGGGGGGATCTGCTGCAGTCGTGAGCAGAGGATCCATGGTTCCCCTTCCTTCCCTCCTCCGTGGTTACAAAGCATGGATACACATGGATCCTCAGGATTTTTGCATTGGGCTACTCCAAACTCACTGTCAGATCACATGTCTGTGGCCACAGCATGAACCACAAAAAACATATATCCACTATTTCGTTTAGAATTTTTTTTTCTTGTTTTCCTCCTCTAAAAACTACGTGTGTGTTATGGTCTGGTGCGTGTTATAGAGTGAAAAATACGGGTAACTCCCAAAAGTTCTTAACTTTATCACAAGTCCACCACACGTGGTAAAAGTCTCCATCCGCCTCTTTGCAAAAGAATTCTAAAGCTTCCTTGTTCTCATGCAACATTTTGGCTGGGCCTAATAAAGATGTGGATTTTGGCCTTGTTCTGACACTCAAGGTAGATTCCTTGGCTCTTTGAGTACCTTGGGGTGATGAAAATAAAACGCTGTTCCTGCTGGAGCCAAGCCAGGTTTGAAGCCCAGGTTTGGCTCCTGGGAATGAGGATGGAAGATGAGTGGTGTCTGTGTTGGAAAATATTCCTCAGCATCGTGATGTTTTATATCTCCCCATCTCCTGTGGTGTTTTAAGTCAGCCTCTGCCAGCCTGGTTCCCTCAAGGGACTAGCTGCAGCCACTGGGAGTTATAGTTCAAAACATCTGGAGGGCACCATCAGAACATAACAATTGCCCTGCTGGATGAGGCCAGTGGCCCATCGAGTCCAGCATCCTGTTCTCACAGTGGCCAACCAGGTACCCCAATGGGAAACCCATGATCAGGAGTTGAGCACAAGAACCCTCTTCCTTCCTGTGGTTTCCAGCAACTGGTGTTCAGAAGCATTGCTGCCTCCGACAGTAGAGGCAGAGGGCAGCCATGGTGGCTATTAGCCACTGATAGCCACCATCTCCTCCATGAATGTGTCCATTCCATGTTTAAAGCTCTCTAGGTTTGTGGCCATTACTGCCTCCTGCAGAAGTGAGTTCCACAGTTTAACCATGTGCCGCAGGAAGAAGCTCTTCCTTTCCCCCTTGTCCTGAACCTGCCAACATTCAGCTTCATTGGACGTCCACAATTTTCCACTGAGCGAGGGGGAACACTTTTCTCTGAACTTTTTGTATGGTTTATCACTGTAGATTATGGCGTGAGTGAAAGTTGGCATATAACATACGCTCTTCGGCGAACCTTCTTCCTGCTCTCCATGTGAAATATACTCGGAGTCCTGTAGTGATTTCATGCTCTTTATTGCAGCTTGTAAAACTGTGATTGAATTGCCCCCAAACCTCAGGCTTTTATATACAGTGGTGCCTCTGGTTGCGAACAGGATCTGTTCCGGAGGTCCGTTTGCAACATGAAAAGAACTGCTGCTTCTGCGCATGCGTGTGATGTCATTTTGCACATCTGCACATGCAGCAAAACCCGGAAGTAACCCTTTCCGGTACTTCCAGGTCGCGACGGGACGTAACCTGAAAGAACGTAACATGAAGCGGACATAACATGAGGTATGACTGTACATTATTTACACAGTGAGTCCCATCTGATTGGCTGATTAACTTCCTCCTGGAGCCTGATTGGTCTTTTCCTGCCAATCAGTTGTTGCATTCTAGGATCCAAGCTTAGTACATAACACCATGTTTTGATCCCATGCATAATTTTGCACACTTCCACCCTGCCCCCTCACCTTTTCTGCGCTGCGCCCTTTCTTCATAGGAGAGGCATTGCTCCATCCCCTTCATCGTTTAATCCCATTTTCGGAACGCTTTCCATTTCTACAATATCCTTTTTGAGGTGAGGCAACCAGAACTGCCCACATTGTTCCAAATGCAGCTGCATCATTGATTGTGTATAACAGCACCCTTAGGTGGTTCGCAGCTGATCTCTTGCACGACTTATGTTGTTTAATAATAATAATAATAATAATAATAATTTATTATTTGTACCCCGCCCATCTGGCTGGGTTTCCCCAGCCACTCTGGGCGGCTTCCAACAGAGATGAAAAATACACTAAAATATCACATATTAAAAACTTCCCTGAACAGGGCTGCCTTCAGATGTTTTCTGAATGTCAGGTAGTTGTCCATCGCCTTGACATCCGATGGGAGGGCATTCCACAGGGCGGGCGCCACCACCGAGAAGGCCCTCTGCCTGGTTCCCTGTAGCTTTGCTTCTCGCAATGAGGGAACCGCCAGAAGGCCCTCGGAGCTGGACCTCAGTGTCCGGGCAGACCGATGGGGGAGGAGACGCTCCTTCAGATATACTGGACCGAGGCCATTTAGGGCTTTAAAGGTCAGCACCAACACTTTGAATTGTGCTCGGAAACGTACTGGGAGCCAATGTAGGTCTTTCAAGACCGGTGTTATATGGTCTCGGCGGCCGCTCCCAGTCACCAGTCTAGCTGCCGCATTCTGGATTAGTTGTAGTTTCCGGGTCACCTTCAAAGGTAGCCCCACGTAGAGCGCATTGCAGTAGTCCAAGCGGGAGATAACCAGAGCATGTACCACTCTGGCGAGACAGTCTGCAGGCAGATAGGGTCTCAGCCTACGTACCAGATGGAGCTGGTAAACAGCTGCCCTGGATACAGATTTGACCTGTGCCTCCATGGACAGCTGTGAGTCCAAAATGACCCCCAGGCTGCGCACCTGGTCCTTCAGGGGCACAGTTACCCCATTCAGGACCAGGGAATCCTCCACACCTGCCCGCCTCCTGTCCCCCAAAAACAGTACTTCTGTCTTATCAGGATTCAACCTCAATCTGTTAGCCGCCATCCATCCTCCAACCGCCTCCAGGCACTCACACAGGACCTTCACCGCCTTCACTGGTTCTGATTTGAAAGAGAGGTAGAGCTGGGTATCATCTGCATACTGATGAACACCCAGCCCAAACCTCCTGATGATCCCTCCCAGCGGCTGCATGTAGATGTTGAAAAGCATGGGGGAGAGGACAGAACCCTGAGGCACCCCACAAGTGAGAGCCCAGGGGTCTGAACACTCATCCCCCACCACCACTTTCTGAACACGGCCCAGGAGGAAGGAGCGGAACCACTGTATGACAGTGCCCCCAGCTCCCAGCCTCTCAAGACGGTCCAGAAGGATGTCATGGTCGATAGTATCAAACGCCGCTGAGAGATCCAGCAGAACTAGGAAACAGCTCTCACCTTTGTCCCTAGCCCGCCGGAGGTCATCAACCAGTGCGACCAAGGCAGTTTCAGTCCCATGATGAGGCCTGAATCCCGACTGGAAGGGATCCAAATGGTCCGCTTCTTCCAGGCGTGCCTGGAGTTGTTCAGCAACCACTCGCTCAATCACCTTGCCCAAGAATGGAAGGTTTGAGACTGGGCGATAATTGGCCATCGTGGCCGCATCTAGAGATGGTTTTTTAAGAAGCGGTTTAATAACCGCCTCTTTCAGCGGGTCTGGGAAGGCTCCCTCACGGAGGGAAGCATTCACCACCCCACGAAGCCCATCGCCCAGTCCTTCCCGGCTAGCTTTTATAAGCCAGGATGGGCAAGGATCCAGGAGACAGGTGGTTGACTTCACTCGTCCGAGCAGCCTGTCCACATCCTCGGAGGTAACAGCTTGGAATTGATCCCACACAACTTGACCAGACAGGACTCTAGCACTCTCCCGCCCCAGCCCTGCTCCCACGGTGGAGTCTACTTCTTCCCGAATCTGAGCGATTTTATCTGCAAAAAAATTTGCAAAATCATTGCAGGAGAACATGTGGCCCGTACTGGGCCCCGATGTTACAGGTGGTTCCGCTAAATTGTGAACCACCTGAAAGAGTCTCCTGCTGCTGTTTTCTGCAGATGCAATAGAGGCGGTGAAGAAAGTCTTCTTCGCCGTCGCTATCGCCACTTGGTAGGCTCGACGTTGAGCTCTAACCTGTGTCCGGTCAGATTCAGAATGGGTTATCCGCCACCGGCGCTCTAGCCGTCTCAACGATTGTTTCATTGCCCTCAGATCCGTGGAAAACCACGGGGCTCTCCGGGCTCCATGCAATCGGAGAGGGCGCTTCGGAGCCAAACAGTCAATAGCCCTGGTTAACTCCGCATTCCAGCGGGCCACCAGGGAATCGGCTGAAAGGCCATCAACATGGGATAAAGCATCCCCTACCACTCTCTGGAAACCATTTGGATCCATTAAGTGGCGGGGGCGGACCATCCGAATCGGTCCCACCTCCCTGCAGAGGGGATGGGTCGCAGAGAAGTCCAGTTGCACCAGGAAGTGATCTGACCATGGCACTTCTTTCGTTTCACTTTTACTTAGTGTCAGATCACCAACATCCGTAGAGGTAAACACCAGGTCCAAGGCATGTCCGCGGCTATGGGTTGGGCCAGACTTATTCAGGGACAGCCCCATGGAGGCCATGCTTTCCACGAAGTCCCGAGCGGCCCCTTGTAAGGTCGTGTCGGCATGGATGTTAAAATCCCCTAGGACGACCAAGCTAGGTGTCTCCAGGAGAACATCCGCCACGACCTGAAGCAGCTCGGGCAGGGAATCCTTGGTGCAGCGGGGAGGTCGGTACACCAAAAGGAATCCTGTACTGCCCCTATTGCCCAACTTCCAGAACATGCACTCAGAAAACTGGGTCTTCCCAATAGGACGCCTGGTGCAAACTAATGACTTCCTAAAAATCACTGCAACCCCCCCTCCCCGCCCACATGACCTGGGTTGCTGTGCGTAAGAGAAACCTGGTGGACAAGCAGCGGCAAGGACAGGCCCATCTGCTTCATCCAACCAAGTCTCTGTCACACATGCCAGGTCAAGTCCTCCATCCATGATCAAGTCATGGATGGCAGTGGTCTTATGAATCATTGACCTGGCATTGCACAGCAACACTTTCAGGTCATGTGGGTATCCCTTGCTGATTCTAGTATTCATCCGGTCAGGACCAGACCCGGAGGCAGGGATAGTCCTCAGACAACGACTAAACCTGCCTCCTCTGTAATGACATGGTCTGGTCTTAGCGTAACTCCTCCTCCTACCCGTGATCACTGAGATCGGTTGTCCCAGTGCATCCCCCCCTGTGGAACATGCCCCAGCCATTTTGTGGGCTGGGGCCCACTCCCCGGCAGCCCTGACCCCTCCCCTTAAGAACAAAATAACCCCTTTAAAAAACAACAGCAAAAAAGCAACAACACAAATAAAACAATACAAACAAAAAACAATAAAAATTATAAAAATTACAAAAACATAAAATCAAACAAATTCCCAGGCCCAATAAACATCCACCCCACCCCACCCCACCCCACATACAAAAAATTCAAAATAAAATTTTTAAAAATTTTTAGTTTAAACAACTTGGCAGTTGTATTTTCCATTCCTTTCCTAATGACCCCAGGCGTGAAATGTGCTATTCTTGCAACTGCTGCACATGCAAACGCTGTTTTAAATATTTGCATGGTCTCAAAGACCAAAAAACGATCTATTTATTGTCAGAGAAAGTTCTAAGAGACTCCTGTTTCTAAGAGAAACCTTATTCTTAAACAGTGTTTATGGGGTTTTTTGATCTTTCAAGCCTTTGCCTTGAGTATAACTTAAGGGCTTCAGATCTAAAAAGAGACGCGCCAGACCTGAAACAGCCACTCCTCTCTGCATTCCTAGATGCGGGAGCTGAGGGTGCCAGCTGGCTAGGAAAACAGCGAACAAACCCTCCAAACCGGCCTGGCCTGCCTTGAAACAGCAGCTTGATCCGCAGAAATGAAGCTTTTTTATGGTATGCAAATAAAAACACACAACCATCTTCTAATACCCACAGACTAAAGATGTTGTTAAAGGTGCAGCAACAGGAGGCAGCAAGGCAGAAGATGGCAGTTAGTGGAAAGGGAGCTGGCTTGTGGTTGCTTCTGGTTGCAATATAACGCCCACAGAGACCACCTCATTTTTTTGTTATTACTTGGCAGGTAGGGAACGGAGAACTCTCTTAGATTAAGCCTTGGCAGACTTCACCAAAGTTTTGCAACAGACAGAAAAAGGCCCAACGCCCCGTTTGAAAAAAAAAAATCAAGGTTTGGAGTCTGGTTCCATAAGCTCATCCCCAGTGACCCCCGACCCTATAAAAGGCATAATTCAGAATAGCGATTTGCATGACCCACATTTAAACACATTCCTCCCTCCAGCAAGAATCCTGCAAACTGAGACCTACCTCTCACAGAGCTACAATTCCCAGAAGACTTAAACTACAGTTCCCAGTGTTCTTTTTTGCGGTGGGGGGTTGCTTTAAATGTAGGAGTGACAGTAGTGGGAGGGGACTGTATACATAGAAGCCCCCCCCCCAGCTGAGGGGGATTCCCATTCAAAAAATGTTTGTGCACCGCGTCATGTGATCAATTATGAGGGGCGGGGCTTATCTGCAACCCCCCCCCCCCACCCTAATACTTTAGTCAAGTTGGCACCCCTGCCTGGCTGATATATATGCCAGTCTTATTGCAGACCTATTGCAGTCGTTAAGAGTCGTCAACAGGCTCATCACAGCTATCTGCCAATCACCCAACCCCACCACCCTTCTGAGTAATTCCCCTCCCCACCTTCTCACTGTATAGAAGGGTCTGGTGACTTCTGTTTCAGTGTATCTGAAGAAGTGTGCATGCACACGAAAGCTCATACCAAGAACTGACTTAGTTGGTCTTTAAGGTGCTACTGGAAGGAATTTTTTTATTTTGTTCATGCCAGTCTTTGAAGAAGAGATCAGCACCCTGCACCCTGCACCCCCCCCCCCAAAATGCCTCGCAGGAGCCGGGTTGGGGGGCGGTAACAGATAAAGCCCCTCCCACCGCCGGCTGGCGGAATAACAAGCCAATGGGGAGCTGTTCCTTTAAGAAGCCACGCCCCTCCTTTTTGCTGGGTTTAAAGGAAGGCGTGTGCTCGTTTCGCAGCTGTAGCGCGCGATGTGGCTGCGCGGTCGGACAGAGCGGGGTGATCACAGAGGACTAGGAGGCTGCCGCCTGTTTTGTGCTTTGGATCTGCGTACGCGGCAGTCGAGGTAAAGGAATCTGCTCACTTCTTCCGCGTGGCGGTGTGAGTGTTTGTGTGTTTGTCCGTCCCGCAAACGCCTGACTCAAAAGGAAGCTTTGTATGTATTGCTAATCCGTGGTTTTAGAAGGCTGCCTTGCGCTGGGATTTGTGGTTTTCCAGGAGTCCATGTTATTATGGCATCTTCCAGAGAGGGGGAGCGACTAAGTCTCGGGCTAAGCGATCCTGTGAAGGGCTGCAGCTCGGGGGGAGAACACCTGTCTTGCATGCAGAAGGCCTCGGGTTCAATTCTTGCTGACATCTCCCTGCAGGGCTAGGAGAGACTTCTGCCTTAAGCCCTGCAAAGCTGCTGCCAGTCCGAGTTGGCAAGGTGGACCAGTGGCCTGACTCTGTGCAAGGCAGAGTTTTCCTAATCACTTCTCCAAATAGCCAGCCTCTCTCTCTCCCCCTGCCTAGCCCTTTCCCACCTGCAGTTGTGATTATTGGCCTACACTGCAAGGCTGTGGAGTTTACCCACTGAAATGCCGTCTAGGTTGGCTTGCATTGCAATATGTCTGGCAGGACTTCTCTCTGCCACTCTGGAGAGCATAGCTGCCAACACTTCCCTTTTCTTGTGAGGAATCCGATTCAGAATAAGGGAATTTCCCTTAAAAAAAGGAAAACGTTGACAGCTATGCTGGAGAGTGACATTGCTTTTCACGGGGAGAGTTTTATGCATTGAGATATTTCATTTATTGCCGGCACCCTTCTGTCTCTGGAGATAATGGCTTTGGGGTGAAGTCAAATGGTTGGAGAGTTACATCTCTTCCTGTGACTGCAGAGACTGATATGAGGCATGTTTTATTGCAAATGGGCAAATAAAGACGTCCGGTTGTGCTGCTGCAGATGCACCATGGCATTTTCTTCTCTCTGCTCTCCTCCCAGCGGTCGTTCCTTCTCTAGTCACTGCTGTGGTTACAAGACCTGAATGTCCGTCTCCAGGTGCTGCCGTCTGCAAGGGATTCCTACACAGCTGGGTTGATGTTGCCAGCCTTCAGTCGCAGTTGCAGACATCTTTTGTAATGCAACGGTTCTGGTAGCTGAAGCCCAGCTCCTTGTAAAGCACCTCCTTGGAGATCGTGCCATCTTCTGTTCTGTGTGCATGACCAAGATCGGCATAGACATCTCTGAGACAGAAGTGCAAACATGCTGGGAATAATAATAATAATAATAATAATAATAATAATAATAATTTATTATTTATACCCCACCCATCTGGCTGAGTTTCCCCAGCCACTCTGGGCAGCTCCCAATCAAGTGTTAAAAGCAGTACAGCATTACATATTAAAAACTTCCCTGAACAGGACTGCCTTCAGATGTCTTCTAAAAGTCTGGTAGTTGTTGTTCTCTTTGACATCTGATGGGAGGGTGTTCCACAGGGCGGGCGCCACTACCGAGAAGGTCCTCTGCCTGGTTCCCTGTAACTTGGCTTATCGCAGTGAGGGAACCGGCAGAAGGCCCTCAGCACTGGATCTCAGTGTCCAGGCTGAACGATGGGGGTGGAGACGCTCCTTCAGATATACTGGACCGAGGCCTTTTAGGGCTTTAAAGATCAGCACCAACACTTTGAATCGTGCTCAGAAACATACTGGGAGCCAATGCAGATCTCTCAGAACCGGTGTTATGTGGTGAATGTGTGCTTGGGAGAGGACAGCTTTGTTTGAGAATCTGTCCTGCCGTGTGATGCCCAAACTCTTCCCAATGCAGAGCATATGGAAGGCACTGAGGTGTGTGTCGCTCCTGGCAGGTGCCCACAACTCACTTCCATAAAGCAGCATGCTCGGTGTGTAAGCTTGGCATTGGCCATTATTAGCATCCCCTTCTCCCATACCCTTTTGGAGAGGGGAGCCATTGCCGTAGCTGCTATGCCCAATATACTTCCAGCACAGCGTTGTTGGAAAGGTTGCTGGTTACAAAGGAGCCCAGGTAGACAAAATTGTCTACCACCTCAAGTGTGTGGTCACCAGGGCTGATGTGTGAAGTGCCAGCGATGTCCTGACCGGGGATGTTGGCCTTCGTCAGGCAGCTAGTGAGGCTGAACTCCATGCAGGATTGGGCAAAATGGTTGATGGGACTCTAGAGCTTTCTCAGAGTGCACTGTCAAGGCTGCGTCATCTGCAAACAACATATTTTGGAGTGGAGATGTGCCGGGTTCAAGAGCCCCCCGTCGCTCCTTGAATGGAACTATGTACTGTGGTACCTCAGGTTAAGTACTTAATTCGTTCCGGAGGTCTGTTCTTAACCTGAAACTGTTCTTAACCTGAAGCACCACTTTAGCTAATGGGGCCTCCCACTGCCGCCGCACCGCCAGAGCACAATTTCTGTTCTCATCCTGAAGCAAAGTTCTTAACCTGAAGCACTATTTCTGGGTTAGCGGAGTCTGTAACCTGAAGCGTATGTAACCCGAGGTACCACTGTACTGTCTTCTGTCATGCTGAAGACACGGGAGAGCAACAGGAATAAAAATATGCCAAAGAGAGCACGGCCCTGTTTCAGTAACTTCTACGAAGCTCAGTTGTGTGTGATACAATGGTGCCTCCAGCCAGTTAATCTAAAACTAGCCCCTGTATATCTGATAAATAACAGCAGGGGGTTCTGAGGCAGTGAGCTCCCCTGGATTTCTGCCCGTTACACACACATTACACAAACTAGTCACGGGCTAATGGCTGATATATCATTAACCCATGACTGCTTTTTACCAGCAGTGACTCCTGGATGTGCTTGCTTTTACTGGCTGTGTAATGGGCAGAAATCCAGGAGGTAAAAGAGGACCTTTTGCTTGAGTTAATGTGCGTTTTGTAATGAATATGTGTTCACTCTTATGCTCACGAGAAGTTCACATGCAAAAGGAATAAAGGTTGGTTTAGTACATGAAATGAAAGTGACGGTGTGTCTGGATGCTGATTCAGACGGCCAAGTTACAATACAAGCAGGTGTCAACTTGTACAGTGAATGCACATCTTGAGTGAAAAGAGGATCCTTAAGTATTCCAAAAGAGAAAATGAGTGACAGGACTCAAAAGTAAAGCAAGAAAGAGAAGGAGGGCATATCTGTCCTGAGGCGAAGGACTTTTTTAAAATGGCCTTAGCTTTCAATAAAGCCACACTTACACCATATATTTAAAGCATTTTAAAAACTCATGGCTTCCTCCAAAAGATCCTGGGAGCTGTAGCTTCTTAATGGTCATGAGAGTAGTTAGGAATTCCCCACCACCACCACCGATTCCCCAGCCAGAGCTAAAATTCCCAGAGTAGTTAACAATCAGTCCTCCTTCATAGGAAATTGTTGCAAGAACAAACTGTTGGAGCTTTGGAGAGGGGGTGATTAGCCAGTGACTGTGATGTCACAAACACACCACTCCCCCCCCCCCAACCTTCTTGGTGCAGACTTTGCAATTCTTCTTTAAAATGTTTTGTGGGCTTAAGGAATAAAATAAGGTGGGTTTTTGATAAAATCATTATAAATATAAATGTATATGCTGCCTTTTAAAAAAAGGGTTTAAAAAAGCAAGACTGATGCATGGAATGGTGTTAGATATGCTGGTCTGTGTGCCTCTGTCTTTGCAGTTGAGGATCCTGGCAAGCTCCATGCTAGCACCACAGCTTGGAGCCTTCACTCCAGGGTGCATTTGCTTTTATCCACCATGTGCCATCCCATTGGACACTGCTTAGCTGGAGCAGACCAAAGGCCCATTCTTGTCTCTACCTGGAGGCTGAGTCAGTTCACAGAATAAACAAGATGAAAGCAGTGCCCTTAAGAACTCAGTTTAAAAAAATAAAAATAAAATTGATGTTTAATTTCATGTAACAAAACATACCCACACAAGGAATACTGTACAGAGTTTAGTAGCTGTTCAGAAAACAACAAAAAATGGAGGCTGATAGTTGTAGTTTTAGACATTCCAAGAAAGGCAATCAAATGTAAGTGTCTAACATTTCAAGCTTCTGGAATTTGGCTTCTATTCTGTATGTCTAAGGAGTTAGTTTTAGTTCCTTTTGTGTGTACGGCATTACTGGTAAACTTACGAGTCCCCCTTCTTTCACAGCAAAATTGGTGATATTAAAAGGGGGGGATATTAAAATTGGTGATAAAAGGGGGGAAAGTAAGGAAATTTGGTTCATTTAATCCCCTCTCCTTTGAGGGAACAGAAACCAACTAATTTAATGGGCGATCTTATCACTAGACTCCCCAGCTGCTCTCCACAAAATGGAAGGGTGGTAGTTTACAGGAAGGGCCTTGTCTGATTTGAACATCAAGGAACTCCTGATCAGCTTCCGATGAGCTCTCTGGCTTTCCCAAGACACAGTTTGAAACCCAGTAAAGCATGGGACTGTTCTTCCAGGAATTAAATTTAATTCGGGGGGGGGGGGGAATTAAAGAGTGTGTTAGTAATATAGAGGAGAAGAGTTTTGATTTTTCTTGGTTTTTGTTTTCCTTCTCCACTCAGGTTGACAGTAAAGATGTGAAGTGGCATGGAACTGCGGTCCATCGCCGTCCTGGCGTTGCATTTGGCGATCCTGGCTCTTGCAAAACCTCCCGAGACATCTCTTTGCCAGATCTCCCACAAGGCGGCCACTTGCCGAGGTCAGAACCTGCTCCGAGTCCCTGGGGATCTCCCAGGCACTCTGGAGTCATTGGACCTATCTTACAACAAGATTCAGCAGGTCACCCGCAGGGATTTCTCCGCTTTGACCCAGCTGAAAAGCCTGAATCTGGATTTCAACAACATCGTGTCTATCGCTGACGATTCCTTTGCCTCCAACGTCCTCTTGGAGCAGCTCAGACTCTTCAACAACTCGCTGAGGGAGATCCCGTCTCAGGCGCTGAAACCGCTGAGGAATCTGAAGGCGCTGGAAATGTCGAACAACTTTTATCTGCGTTCGACGCTGGATGGTGTGTTCAGCACTTTGAAAAACCTTGAAACCCTTTCCATGGGGGGCCCTGCTGTCCACACGGTGGGAAGCCAGGACTTCCTTCCTCTGAAAGACACTCCGTTGAAAAAGTTTGCTCTGAAAACAGCAGCCAGTTTGCAGGAGTATCAAGAGGGGGCCTTTTCCAAACTCAACACCACCGACTTGTGGTGCGACATGTCGCTGGACGGACACACAGAGGTCTTGCCGCTGCTGCTGCAGGACTTGAGGGGAAGGCCTCTGCGATACCTCCATTTCCGCAACCTCTTTGAGTTCACGTACTACACGGGCTCTACGGACCTCTTCCACGACTTGGCTGGGGTGGAGGCCACAGAGCTGGTCTTCCGCCGGGGGAAATTCAACGAGAACTTGCTGCGTCTGATCCTGCTGAACGTCCGGAGGTCTCGCGTGCAAGACCTGTCCTTCATAGCTATCGATTTTGCGCGGTCGTCCAAGTGGAAGGCTCCGGAAGTTGGCATGGCCAACCTCACCCTGCGCCGGTTGGTTCTGGCGGACATCAGCAACCCGGACGTTCTGCGTTTCGACTGGACCTTTACGTGGTTTGCGGGCGTGACGAACCTCTCCATCATCAACGTCAACTTCAACATGGTGCCTTGTGACGCCTGGAAGGAGATGAGAAACGTGGTGGCTTTGAACGTCTCCAACAACCGCTTGCAAGATGGCTACGTCTACAATGAGGCCTGCCAGTACCAGGGCACTCTGCCCAAGCTGGAACAGCTTGACCTCAGCTACAACTTACTAGTCCACCTGAGCACTCTTGCCAAGTTGACCTTCAGTTGGCCCCGACTCGCCAAACTAGATCTAACCCACAATCGCATTGGGGGCTCAGGTCGGTCCCCCTGTACGTGGACTCCCAGTCTGGTTTGGCTGGCCTTGCCTAACAACGCAGTTACCACGGAAATCTTCCAGTGTCTCCCCACTACTTTGCGCTTTCTGGACTTATCGTATTCCCAGCTGGAACGGCTAGATATGGGCTACTTCGAGGTCGCTGTTGACCTCCAGGAGCTGCTGCTGAGTGGGAACAAGATCAAATTCATCCCTACAGAGTGGAGATGCCCAAACCTGAGGGTCCTGGAGTTGGACGGCAACTCTTTCGGTGTCATCAACAAAGGTTCCTTTGTCAACATGCCTCGTCTTGCCCAACTGAAGGCGGGCAACAACCCTTATCACTGCATCTGTGATCTCTACGGCTTTGTTCAAGAGACACTGAGGAACGGGAAACTCAGGCTGCAGGACTGGCCGGCTGGATGGACCTGTTACCACCCTGAATTCTTGTTGGACACTGCGGTGGCGGCTTACGTCCCGAGGGTGACAGAGTGTGACGTCACAGTGGTGGTGGCCATTGCAGTCTCCATCACAGCTGCGGTGCTGATCGCCTGCATGGTTCTGTGCTGGAGGTTTGATGTTCCGTGGTATCTCAAGGCCACGTTCCAGATCGTCCGCTCCAAGTACCGAGCCGGACGCTCCCAGCTGTCGCGGCAGTTTGCCTACCACGCCTTCATTTCCTACAGCTGCTCTGACGCCGAATGGGTGAGGCGAGAGCTCCTGCAGAGGCTGGAGGCTTCCTGCCCGCCGTACCGCGTCTGCATCCATGAGCGCGACTTCACGCCGGGGCGATGGATCATCGACAACATCATCGACAACATCGAGAACAGCCGCAAGGTCATCTTCGTCCTCTCGCGCAGCTTTGTTGACAGCGACTGGTGCAATTACGAGCTGTACTTTGCCCACCAGCGGGCCGTGGGCCTGAGCTTTGAGGACGTCGTGCTGGTGGTGAAGGAAGCCATTGACTTGCAGGCGTTGCCCAACAAATTCTGCAGGTTACGGAAGATGCTGAGCACAAAGACTTACCTGGAGTGGCCTTCAGATCACAACCGGCAGGCCTTCTTCTGGGTCCAGTTGACATCTGTGCTGGGTAAAGCCGAGCCAGTCAACTCAGACCCAAGCAGTGACCCAACTGATGTGAATGGGGCAGTTGACAATCATCTTGAGATGGGTCCTATAGTTGAAGAAAACTGTGTTGGATGTAGCTGAGTTAGGCAAGGATTAACTCAAGCCAAGGCTCAACCACTAGACTCATTGTTTGGTCATCTATGTCTGACTTAGAAGTGTTGAGGTCAATGCAATAAGATGCTCCTGGTGTGGAGGTGGGGGGAGGAAAGTGATGGAGCCTAGGAACTGGGCTTCCTCTTGGTCCAACTAGCCACCGCTGACCACTGACTGGCTCTCCTGGTAGAGAGGGAGCTGCTTTACTCATTACCTGCGAGTAAACCAATATCTTAAGTGGCGATGCCAAGGGCTGAACCAGAGCCCTTCTGCCTGCAGTGCATGTGCATGACCACTGGGTGGTGCTTCCTTCCCAGTTGAGTAGCTGGCTCTTGGCATAAATGACAAAATAGGATTATGCACAGGAAGTTGCCTTATACTGAGTCAGGCCATTGGTCCATCCATTTCAGTATTGTCCACACTGGTTGGCAGAGACGGGTCTCCAGAGTTTCAGACAGGGGACATTCCCAGCTCTGCCAGGAGAGGTGAGGGATTGGACCCGGGACTTTTTGCTCTGCCGGGTGAGCTAGAACTTTCCTCCTAAAACTAAATGCAAGATTCTAGTCCTCATTGGATTGATTTAAATAAGAACAGAAGGAGCTACCTTACATTGAGCCAGACCTGTGTTCCTTTGGCTCAGTATTGTCTACACTGATCGGCAGCAGCTCTCCCAAGGTTTCAGGCAGGAGTCTCTCGCAGCCCCACCAGGAGATGCCTTCAGGGATGGAACCTGGGGCCTTCTGCATGCAGGGCAGGTGTTCTGCCGCTCAGTTTATGGCTCTTTCCCTAACCCTTGGGAGATAATAGTTTTCTACTGCATTTTAAAGGAGGAAAAGATGGAGGGATTCCCTTTAGAAATGTTGCTTTACGGGAGAATAGCCTGGTTTATGAGGGATGTTAAAGGAAGCTAGTTCTGAAAAGTATCAAGACTCAGGAGGGGCAGGATTGACCGCCCAGGATCAAGGTAGGTAGGTTGTCAAGGTAGCAGTGACCCACCCTCCTTTTTGACATTTCTTGCTCAAAAGTCTCCAATTAGTATTCTATTTGTGTGGCATTTGTTTTTGTGTTATATATATATCTTTTTTTTTTTTTTTAATAAACCAAGTTTGCTCCAGTCTTGTATTTCTCCTTCCTTAAAAATCTCTTTTCATCCTCATTAAGAGGATGTGGTTTTGTGGTGGGTGTGATTGCACAATGAGGGGCTGGAAGGGAGCTGGGAGCTGGGTGTGTTTTTGTCCACTATGGGTTGCTGCACCAATGAATGAGTTTTTAAAAATAACTAAGCTAAACAAAGAGTCCCAAATGTTGTAACCCTTTCTCCTAAGAGGGTTGCTCCGAGCCCTTGGTCATTTTGGTTGTCTCTTTTTCCTGAATCTGCAATATACAGTGGTACCTCTGGTTACGTACTTAATTCGTTCCGGAGGTCCGTTCTTAACCTGAAACTGTTCTTAACCTGAAGCACCACTTTAGCTAATGGGGCATTCTGCCGCTGCACTGCCGGAGCACGATTTCTGTTCTCATCCTGAAGCAAAGTTCTTAACCCGAGGTACTATTTCTGGGTTAGCGGAGTCTGTAACCTGAAGCGTATGTAACCTGAGGTAGCACTGTACCTTTTTGAGGTGGCGTAGCGTGGGGGTGCAGGGGGGGCCGGCCGCACCGGGCGCAACATCTGGGGCTAGGGCAAATCCATGGGTTAGGGGGCGCAAATTACTTGCCTTGCCCCAGGTGCTGACAACCCACGCTACGCCACTGGTTGTGTGTCTTCGGTCGAGTGGAGGCTGGTCCTTTAGAGCAAACAGGGCACTGCCCCACCAACTTCAGCCACCTCCTTAGAATCATGGAAACATTGATTTGTAGAGCTGGAAAGGGACCCTGAAGCTCATCTAGTCCAACCCCCTGCAGTGCAGGATTTTCAACTAGAATTCAGTGGTTCTCAGCCTTGGGTCCCCAGATGTTTGGGTTTTTTTTTGCCTACAACTCCCATGATCCCTAGCTCACAGGACCAGTGGTCAGGGATGATGGGAGTTGTAGGCCAAAATATCTGGAGGGCCGAAGGCTGAGAAAGGCTGAACTAGAACATACATGACAGATGGCCATCCAACCTCTGCTTTAAAAACCTCCAAGGGAGAAGAGTCCACCACCTCTCAGGAGTCTATTCTACTGCCAAACAGTTCTTGCCATCCAAAAGTTCTTCCTGATGCTTAGTCGGAATCTCCTTTCTTGTAACTTGAATCCATGGGTCTTTCCCTCTGGAGCAGGAGAAAACAAGCTTGCTCCATCCACCATGTGTCAGCCCAGTTTGAGGTGTGGGGTGTGGTATTGCCTGCCTGCTCCTCCTTAGTTTCAGTGTTGTTCTTATAACACACCACAAAGATGGGGTAAAGTAGAATTAATTGGCTGCACCTGTCTTAGCTCTGGCGCCACCTACAGTCTGCCTCCCAGATGGGCCACCCCTTTTTTGAGCCCCTTTCCCAGTTGTTCTGTTTTTTGTTTTCTTTCGCACACAATTCCCTCCTCTTCACCGTCACAACCCGGGGGTCTCTTTCTGACGAGGTTTTGTTCTTTTGTTCCAGCAGGACTGGGGAAGGGTTTGGTGAAGGTGGGGAAGGGGAGATTTGGAGGACTGCATAGACTTTGTACAGGCACAAGAGGGTGCAACAGGCCAAGACATTAGGATGAAGACATCCTTCAACATTCTCCTGTTACTCCAGCGAGGGTGAGGAAGTCTTGGGGATGCCACACACACACACACACACACACAAACGCATGCACGCCCGCCCGCTTCTGGTGCAAGCAGAGTGTGGTGGGCTTGTGGTCTCAGAGCAGCAATTCACTCAAGATTTCACTGCTGGCGCAATTCTCTTCTTTTCCATCCAGAAAACAAGCTTGCTCTTTCTTCCATGGAGCAGCCCTCCAGATACTCGAAAAGGGCAGGTGCACATTGCACAGCACAGCACATTTTCATCGGTTTGAAAAATATTTTCATGCTTTCCAGCAGTTGGGCAAAAAAGGCGAATTTTTAGCTCCTTGGAAAACAGATGTATTTCCTGGAGAGTGGAAATGTCATACCCCAAAAATGTTTGATAACCCAAAAATGAAGGAAGAGGCAATTTTTAGATGGTGCAGATAAGACCCAAGCAGTGTCAAGAGCTCTGAAAGAGCACAGTCCCCCTTTGCAGCCATTTTGCACACCCTTCAATATGTTCACAAGACTTATGTGTGTTGCGTTAGGCTGGGAGTTGGGGGCTGCCCCCAATGCAGAAGGTGAGCAAAAAGAACAATGAGTTGAGCTTTTTTCAAAGGTGAAACTGTGCATGGTCAAAGTGTTTTCTTTTTATTTATTGAGGTTGGCAAAACGCTTTTGCTGTCGTTTTGCTGAGAGTTGTGTAAATGCACAAGCTGAGGTTATTATGACTGTTAATAGCGTGGTCCGAACTGTTGAATATGGATCGCAGGCCAGTTATATATTTTTCTCACACACACACACATTTACTGAAATGAACATTCCTGCAGCACAGAAATAGGTGGGAGGCAGTTCACTGCAGGGTAACAAAGGACACCATCAACGTGGAGGACTAGCACCTTATCAATGTGTAAGGGAGGTTGGGCAGTGATATTCTGAGTGAGGACTGCAGTACAGTACAGGGGTGCCAAATTGAATAAAATATTGGGAGCAGGTAAGCCCCACCCCACATAATCACATGACATGGTGTGCGCACACACCATTTGAATGGCAATGCCCATCATCGGGGGGAGGGGGCTGGTCCCCTCAAATATTTTGAGTTGGCTAGCAGTTGGCTCCTATGCTGAAGTTGTAGATTGCATCCATTTCCCACCCACAAGTAGCTCAAAATGGCATATGTGGTTCTTCTTCCCCTCCTCATTTAATCCCTACAACAACCCTGTGAGGTAGGTTAGGCTGAGAGGCAGTGACTGGCCACCGAGGTCACCCAGGGAGCTTTACAATCTTGGCTCTCTGCTACAAATGTGGCCCTATTTTCACCTGAGAAATGTCAGAGGGCGTGCTATACACTGCCACATTGAAATCAATAAGGACCAGAAATTTGCTTGTGTTTCCTTTTAAAGCAAAAACACTCATCAAGGCAAATTCTGCAGCCCGTAATCCCAATTTCTGCTTCAGATGCGCTCAAACCTGCTTTCTCAGTGCAGCGATTCTAAATTTTGGATGGGCATAGGCTTTTAGAGGGAAGCTGGCCCAACCTCAGAGCCTCTGGCCACCGGGGCCTTGTTCTCTGGGAATTCTGCGGTGTAGGCAGAAAAAGGCCCCGTCGGCTTTTCTGTGAGTGAACACTGCAGCTTTTGTTGCTGCAGCGTTTTTCTGGATTCCTCACCCCCTCAGCCACCACCGGTGTTTGTTGCTGTTGCTGCTGCCGCTGCCGGGTCGCTCTTCTGGGATGGCTCTGGAAGCAGAAAACAAGCAAGAGAAATGAAAGCGAACTCAAGGACTCTACTCAAGGGCTGCCCTTGAGGGTGTTCCCCCTCCCACTAGATTTCCAGGGTTGCTCCTTTCAAGGGGGGTTTCTCAGGACAAGATTTCTGCTGATTTGGAGATGATTTCGAGTCGTCCTTAAGGACTTTGCAGTTTAATTATGTGATGAACAACTCTGCCAGCCAAGGAGTCCTGCAATCCAGGTGGGAATCTGATCTGGGGGGACTTGACCTCAGAGAGGCAGGTAAGAATTACACAAGCTGGCCTCGTGGGACATGGTTCTTGGCTTCCCATTAGGGCTGTGAGATCTCTAAGGCTGACTTGAAGTCTCCAAGTTTGCCTGACGTCCTCCAGGTGTCGGCGGGGGTGGGGACAGAGGATTTGAATATCTGGGTGGGCAAGAGTGCCTTTAATAATAAGAAAAAAATATATTAAGACTGCATGCTGCTTATAAGCTTCAACATGGTAGGAGCTGGCTGCAAATTATCTCTAGGGAGGTCTCCTCCCTTCTCCCATTCCCTCTCCCAATTAACCTCCATCTCCAGGGCCCTCCCCTGTGACATTACCAAAGGCCACCCCTAGGTCTCAGGTTTAGATCCTGAAATCTCAAGGTCAAGGATGCTACTGACCTGGCAACCCTATTTCCCATTTCACTGGCCATTTTCAGAAGCTACTTGGAGAGCTATTAATGCTACATAATATATACTTACATGAATAATGTTGCACACCACCCCAATCTCCTGAGCTGTGCGAGATTCCCAGGTTCGGTTTTCTCAGGATGAAGGACAGCAGAGACTGTGGTGTCTCTAGGATGTATGGTTTACTTAGACGTACAGTGGTACCTCGGGTTACAGACGCTTCAGGTTACAGACTCCGCTAACCCAGAAATAGTACCTTGGGATAAGGACTTTGCTTCAGGATGAGAACAAAAATCGCGCAGCGGCCCCATTAGCTAAAGTGGTGCTTCAGGTTAAGAACAGTTTCAGGTTAAGAACAGACCTCCGGAACGAATTAAGTACGTAACCAGAGGTACCACTGTGTATATACAACCTGAGCCTACGACAGAGGCGCTCACAGCATGCACACCCCCAGAGGGTCTTGCTTTTCCCCTAGCTGCAGCAGAAATCAGGCATGGCTCTGTCTCTCAGCTGCCCAGCCTGCAGGCTGCTTCTAGCTTCTAGCTCCCACACACCTCAGCTCTGTCTTTTGTCTTTCTAACTACCAGATGGTTAAGGGACGTGATGGGAACCCACCCATTTGCCCACTAGCATAGAGCCACTCCTGTCAGCAACTGTGCTGCAGCGTTCTGCACTGGCTACAGTTTCTGGGGCCAAGTGCAAGGGAAAGCCCCACACAGAGTGCCTTGCAGTACTCTGGTCTTGAAGTCATCGGGGTCTGAATTATTGAGATCCAAGCTTGAGGCACCATTTTTTTGGAAAAGCTGCTCTATCGAAAGTAACATAAACAATGAGCTCTTGGAGCTCTGACCTGTCCTCTATCGCTTGCCTTGGTTGGCAGCCGTTCCCCCTTTGTTTGTCAGCACCGGCACCTGAGATTCTCTTGCCTGGAACATGAGATACCTGGATTTGACCTTCTGCAGGCAAAACATGCATGTTATAGCCTTCCTTTTGTCTCCACAATCTTTAACAACACAGCTGCAAGTCCCTGGAGTCTCCTGTTTTTAAAGGCTTCTGTGTAAAAGCAGCGGGGAGGTGTGGTTCTGCCCAACATTCCAGAGTGCTGGCTGGGGCTGATGGGAGTTGGAGTCCAAAACACCTGGAGGGCACCAGGTTGGGGAATGCCCACAAAGCCCTACAAGACCTGGCACCAAGATGCCTGAAGGACCACCCCATTCCATCCTTTGACTGAAGCTATTTCCCCTTTCCAGTTTCACCCAAGCAGGGCCCATAATATGAAAACTGTTTCAAATTAATTGGCCGGTGGTATGCTAAACTGTGCAATGATATTACGCTTTGTGGCTTGCCTCTAACTGCGAAATTACAGTGGTACCTCGGGCTAAGTATTTAATTCATTCCGGAGGTCCGTTCTTAACCTGAAACTGTTCTTAACCTGAAGCACCACTTTAGCTAATGGGGCCTCCTGCTGCCGCCCTGCAGCTGGAGCACAATTTCTGTTCTCATCCTGAAGCAAAGTTCTTAACCCAAGGTACTATTTCTGGGTTAGCGGAGTATGTAACCTGAAGCGTATGTAACCTGAAGCATCTGTAACCCGAGGTACCACTGTATATCTTATGTTTTGAAAACAGACATTTTATATATAGAAAGTGTAACAAAACAATATCAATAAACAACCAGTGAAATAGATTTTTAAAATGACGCCAGCCAATAAATTTAACAGAGGCAGTCAGATACTACTTCATGCTCTCCAAAGATCCCAAACGTCTTCCCAAACGAAACTCTCCATCCAGTGTATAAGAATTGGCAGCAAAGAGACAGAGAAGCCAGAGAACTCAGCCCTGGGGATATGTTTTCCAGTAGCACCTCAATGACAGGTGCAACATGTAGGTTTGGTTTTTAGATGGGAAAATTAACACTGCAGAGGCAGAACCAGAAGAGATTCTTGCTCTGATTGTCCCTGGTCTCAGTTCCCTTAATATCCCTTGAATTCCTGCTCTATTGCACCGCCATGGCCAAGAGACATTAAACACCTGACTTACTAGCTTAAATATCCTTGCAACCAGGGCAGCCTGAAGAAAACCTGCACAGCCCACAAATTTAAAGGTCTGCGCACACATGCACATGTAATCTGCTGCAAGTCTCAGCACTGGCATCCGCCTGTGATCCCCCTAAGTTCGTTAAGGTCTTTGAAGCAGGCTGCCCTGGCGGAAACCTGTTAAGCAGACCCAGCGACGAGGAGGAGGGAGTAGAGGCCTAGTCATTTCCTTCTGGGCTCTGCCTGACAGTGAGCCTCCTACACCGGGTAGCCAGTCAGGGAGGAACGAAGGAAGGTGAGAAAGGACTTTGAAATGCCGCCCTCCCACTTCCCCAAATCTGCTGCTGAAGTGCCCTGCATCATTCGGGCTCATGCTAGAGCCAGCTTTGCTTCCACAGTCCCTAGAAGGTAAATGGACACATCTCTAGCACACTTGCATTAAAGGCGCCTGCCATTTCACAGACCCCAGATGCTAATGAGGTACATTTTTGAACCCTAATAAACTATTGTCAAACATTTATCTTTTTCTGGAGGTGCCAGTGGGAGATTGCACCTGGGAACTTCTTCATGCAAGGATACCGGTTTGCCACTGAGCCTTCCCAGTTTCTGGCTGCAGCAACTTATCTGAATACTTGGCTTCAGTTTCTCGGCTTGCCCAAATGAGCGTGCATCATTGTGTCCACGAGGGTGAGCCCTGCTGACTTTTGAGGTGATCTCTTTCGCTGAAAAGCTGGAAGCACAGAGTTGAGTTTGATTCCCATTGATTAATTGCCTCCCCTAAAGCATCTCAAAAGCATTTTCGCAGTGGAAGCGCCCGCAACTAAAAACTATTACGGCAATTTATTAAAAACAATTGGAAATCCACTTTTGTACTTAGAAAAAAGAAAAGAAAAACAATTTCAAATCCAGTACAGACGAGGATAAAGAGCTCCGCTTCAAAAATCTTGTGGGTCTTGCAGCGGAAATAGTTTCCTGATGAAGTGAGAAATGGTAAGATTGATCTGCTGTCAGAGGAGTCCACTCCTGTGTGTGTGTGTGTGTGTGTGTGTGTGTTGAAAATGTTATTTGTTATTATTGTTGTTACTACTACACTACAACATTTATATCCTAACTTTCCTCCAAGAAGCTCAAGGGGTGTGGGGAAGTGTGAATAGTTCTCTCCCTGTCTCATTTATTCCCCACAACGTCCCTGTGAGGTAGGTTAGGCCAAGAGGCAGTGACTGGCCCTCAAGGGATTTGAACCCAGGCCTCCCAGGCCTTAGTCTGACACTCTAACCACTACACCACTCTGTCTTCCTAGTGTGTTGTGGAGAAAATTCACCTCAACATATCCAGACTTCCATGAGCCCAACCCAGCAAGAGACCTGACAATCAAGACTTCTTGGGGAGTCAGCTCTGTTGAACTCAGTGGGGCTGACATGAGCAGGATCAGGCCACACACCATGCTAATTGAAACAGGGCTGAAGTTAGTCATAGCTAAGACTTTAAAAAAGGGGGGGTGCAGTTCCAACTTGCTTTTCCTGGATTCCACCCGCAGGAGCAGCTCAATGTCACACTCGGTACATGCTCAGAGGGTCCAGTGGTCTGCACTGAAGGACAGTTGTAGATGTTGAACAGTGGCGAGAGGCAGCACTTTGCACATCCTCGGAGGCACCCCCTCCCCGCAAACAGGATCCTGAGCAGAGCGGAGCCTTCCTTGGAGGGCAGCGGCTGAGAGGTTGGCACTAGGCCATCCTTGTCATGCTGCACAAAGGTTTCCTCAGGAGGAGCCACCCCTGTTTGCTTTCCAAGCTGCAAGAGAGTCTGTGTTTGAAAGGGCAGAAAGTAGCAAAGAGGAGACAGGCATGGGTGTAGCCAGGAATTTTTTTGGGGGGGGGGCACAGACTCTAATATTTGTATTGATTTGTGCTGATTTGCAGGGAGCAGCTCCCCCCGCCCCCCCCCCCCCGCTACACCCATTGAGACAGGAGATAGAAAAAACTGACTGACTTCAGTTTCTCTCCATTTCTCATTTTTACCCATCTTAAATTTGACATGTTTCTGCATCAGTTTGAAAGGGTTTCTTTAAAGCCCTCAGTGCAGATTTCTCCATATTTACCTTTCTTTGCAATAAATTTCATAGGTGCACAGTAGCACATTTTTGTACACTAGTTTCACTCTTAATGCTCTGTTTTATTTGTGACACATAGCTTTGTTTTCCTTTAATCTATTTTTTTCCGGGGGGGGCGGTGAGTGGAATTAAGTGGTATAATTTGTCATTTGCTTGCAAACTCCCCTAGAAGAGACGTGTTTTTGTTTGCATTACAGTGGTACCTCGGGTTAAGAACTTAATTTGTTTCGGAGGTCCGTTCTTAACCTGAAACTGTTCTTAACCTGAAGCACCACTTTAGCTAATGGGGCCTCCTGCTGTTGCTGCGCAGCCGGAGCACAATTTCTATTCTCATCCTGAAGCAAAATTCTTAACCCGAGGTACTATTTCTGGGTTAGCGGAGTCTGTAACCTGAAGCGTATGTAACCCGAGGTACCACTGTATTTGGTTGGGAAACCGCAGTCACTCTGGATCGTAAAGGCCACATTCCCACTACGATACGGCTTTAAACAGTTGCAGCTTACCCCCAAAGAATTCTGGGAAGTGTAGTTCGTTAAGGGTGCTTGTTAGGAGACACCCCCCCAGTCCCCTCTCAGTGCTACAATTCCCAGAGTGGTTTAACAATCAGCCCTTCTTCCCAGGGACATCTGCTGATACACACCCCTTCTGAAGCCTCCGGCCATCACCTAAACTTGTGGCAGGGAGTTCCACTGGCTAATTATGTGTTTGTGTCCTGAATCCACTGTTGGTTCAGTCTGGGTGACGTAAAGTTTTAGTATTGTATGAGAGGTGGACAGAGAGAAATTTCTCTCTATTTCCTCTGCTACATAGAGCCAGTGTGGTGTAGTGGTTAAGAGCAGTAGTCTCCTAATCTGGGGAACTGGGTTCGCATCTCCGCTCCTCCACCTGCAGCTGCTGGGTGACCTTGGGCCAGTCACACTTCTTTGAAGTCTCTCAGCCCCACTCACCTCACAGAGTGTTTGTTGTGGGGGAGGAAGGGAAAGGAGAATGTTAGCCGCTTTGAGACTCCTTAAAGGGAGTGAAAGGCGGGATATCAAATCCAAACTCTTCTTCTTCTTCTTCTTCTTCTTCTTCTTCTTCTTCTTCTTCTTCTTCTTCTACATTGAAGGGTTTAACAGTGCCCAGAAGCAGCCGGGAGAGGCTCCACCCATGCGTGTGAATGTTTGCAGGAGGGCTGCTGTCTGTGCCTTGTGTGTCTGTGTGCACAAGGTGAGGGCTTAAGGTGACGTGTGTTTGTGTGTTCCTTGCCTCACCTCTGTTATCACACTGACTTTGCCATCCTCCCTCCTCTCTCTCTCCCCCTTCCAGGATACCTCCTCCTAGCCAGCTGGGATTATTGGTGGTTTATTATTATTTACTGCTTTGGCCCACCCAGAAGCCTTTTCTCCTCCTCCCTCTGTGGCAAAAACACACACACATCTAAACATGAATAGAAAGAGAGTGGCTCTGAGCATGATTTCAAGGTGAGCGGTAAGTCAGTGTTTCACTGGACCAGCCAGAATTTCACCCTCCAGGCCCAATAGTCAACAAAGACCTGCGATAGCTCAGCTTGTACAGGGTTGAGGGTTTGAGTCCCACGTTGGGCGAGAGATTCCTCATTGCAAGGGGTTGGACTAGATGACTGTCATGGTCCCTTCCAACTCTACAGTTCTGTGATTCTAAGAGCCCGGAGGGGTGGAAAGTGTGTTTTCACGGTATTGTTTATTCATTTATTAATTATTGCATTTATATTCCACCTTTATTTCTCCAAGGAGCTCAAGGTGTGGCATACATGGCTCTCTCCCTCCTCCTCATTGAATTCCCACAACAACCCTGTGAGGTACGCTGGTCTGAGCTCAAGGTCACCTCCAGTGAGCTTCATGGTCCAGTGGGGATTCAAATCCTGGTCTCTCCCAGGTCATAGTCTGATGCTCCAACCACTACACCACACTGCCTCTCAATATACATTCAACAGTGTATGCTTAGACCTGTGCCAAAGGGTAAACATGAAGGAACAACACTCTGCATGTACCTTGAAGCACTCTGTTCTCACACCTTTTTTTAAAAAAACTTTTTTTAAAAAGAAAGGAGAGGCAATCTGCACGTGCTCAGGGGGGTTTTAAAAAAACGATTTATTATATTTCTATGCTGCTTTTCATTCACATGAATTGCAAAGCAGCTTACAAACAATAAATAATGATAACATAATCTCTGGGATAGCTCTGGTGGAGCATGAGACTCTTTATCTCAAGGTCATGGGTTTGAGCCCCACCTTGGGCAAAAAATTCCTGCATTGCAAGGGTTGGACTAGATTACTCATGTGGTCCCTTCCTGCTTCACAATTATATGATTCTGAATGATAATTATAGGATACCGCAAATACAACATAAACTGCATAGAATAATTAGAAAATCGTCAGTAAATTACTGTATTAAATTTGTATAATCACCCCTCACCTGAGGATCATGACACAAAACAACAAAAAAGGGAATGCAAAGTACATATTTTAATTTTTTTTAAACGCACACGTGTTGTGCATATGCAGATGGGAGGTCTGGAGGAAGGGCGGCAGATTAGCCTAATAGATGCTAATAACAGCCTCTTGTTTCCTTTCAAGAGAAAAGGTGCATGTTCAAATACACTTTATTCTTCATTCCTTTTTTTTTTAAAAAAAAAGCTAATTGGAAAACCCTCAAGGACTATAAAATAGGGTAAATGAACTACAGTGGTTAGATTAGTCCACAAATATGTTTATGATGATGCAATATTAGTTATTATTTACGTACATAAGGTTATTTAAATGAATAAAAATGGGAAAAAATATCTGGTCTCTGCCCCTAAGGCGCATACATTGGGGCAAACTGGGTGGTAATAGAAACAATAGTTTCTCTCCATTTGAGATGAAGATTGATTTGGATTTCTTGGGTTGTGTTAGCTCAAGACGACCCTCCTCCATCTCTCTCTCCTCTCTAAGGGACGCATGATTTGTGCGCTGTCCCCTTTAAGTTATGAGTGCTTCTGTTTCTCAAGCTCAAGAAAGGACCTCTTTCTTCTGGCTTCCCATCTCATTGGCAGGTCCTGGGGCGCATATAAAACCCTGGAGAACTGGCATGGTGGGGGGGGGGAGAGAGAGAGAGAGATGGACCCTAACCTTTTTGCAGGAGGAGCAGAAGTTTCCCCCCTCGGGGCTGTGGCTGCAAAGAGCCCGCAGGCGGAAGGAAGGGCAAAGGGTTAACTCCGAGGAGGATCTAAACTCAGGGCGGCTGTTCCTGGTTTATTTGGTGTCAGGAGAGGAGGAGGCTGGAGCAGAGAAGAGGAAGAAAGGGAAAAGGCTGGGAAGCAGCCCTCAAGCCAGGAGGTGCAAAAGGTGGCTTTTGGTTCTGCACAGGGACACCTGATATCCTGGGTAATTTCACTCTTTTCCATCCCCCCTGAAACTCCAGAGCAGAAGCGACACTGGGGGGGAAACTGAGGAACTGAGCTGATGGGAGAGTGGCTTGCTCCCTCTTCTGCAAAAGGTACGTTTTGTAGGGGCTTGTTTGTTTGATTTTGCCTTCTCCCTCCCTTATTATAAATGGGTTTCAGGTGGTGATGCTCTCCTGTTCTCTTGGCAGCAAAACAAAGTTTAATTATTATTATTTTTGCTGGGGAGGACCCCAGAGATGCCAGAAGTTTGATGCCCGGAGTTATAGCTTCTGACCTCCCTGGATTGGAAGCTTTTGCTCCTTAAGATCAGCAACACAGGGCTGGTTGGAGCAAAGGCACTCTGCACGTGCCCAGAGGTCTTTTTGGTGACGGCTTCACGGGGGTTTGCTTCAGTCCTGACTCTTTCAGCACCAAGGCTTAGCCCTAGAGCATGTGGAAAAGGATGGTTGTGTCTCTCTGAGCATGGGCAGAGTTCTTTTCACCGAGTGAGCCGTGCCTTCATTCTCTAATGAGAGATGTAGGTCATGCATTGTGAGGCTGAGGCAGGCAGTACCTGAATATGAGTTTGGAAAGTTTTTATCCTCCCTGTTGGTTTGTGGGTCTGTGATAATTATTTTTTAAAACTGGTTCTTTGGCAACGGTACTGATTTGTTATTGTCGGAGGTTTGTTGTGGTTGCTTAAAAAGCTTCCTTCTGAGCTGTTCTACTGTCTTCAAGATTTTCACCTAGTTACTTCCTCTCTAACCTTTACCCTGTGTCTTGGGACTATAAAGCATCCTGTTGGCTTTTGGAAATAAGCTGATACCTCCTTGGAGCGCCTCAGAGTGGGATCACGGATATGCCAGCTTGCTGTGGAGGGAAATGCACTCTGCACATGTTAAGGGGCACCCTCTACTATCCTCCAGACTGATGCTGAAGTTAATCTGCCGTCTTTCCCCAAGGCAGGTGGTGGTGGTGGTGGGAGAAATAGGAAAGCTGTAGGGTATTTGATACGAGGCAAGCCTAAAGAATCAGAGTTAATTACATTGGTTCATTTTAAGACTTCTCTGCTACTTTACATAACTCAGTCGCTCTCGCAAGTGGTGTACAAATTCCATAATGAACGTAAGGACATTTGAGACAGTCACCCCTTGAAAAATGAACAAGGAGAAATTAATCCAAACATGGCAGTTAATAAAAGTCACATGAAAGATGGAGCAAGCTTGTTTTCTGCTGCTCCAGGGGGTAGGACGTGAACAATGGATTCAAATGACAGGAAAGGAGATTCCAGCTAAAAGTTAGAAAGAACTTTCTGATGGTCAGAGCTGTTTGATAAACTCTCTTGGAAGGTGGAGGGCTCTCTCCTACAGTAGAGGTTTCTAACCAGAGGTTGGATGGCTATCTGTTAGGGGATTCTTTAGCCGCAATTCCTGCATTGTAGGGGGTTGGACTAGATGACCCCCAGAGTCCCTTCCATGTCTGCGATTCCATAAGAACAGATGCTGTACTAGATGGGCTATTAGCCTGACCCAGCAGGCTCCTCTTATGTTCCTATATGCTGCAACTGCAGCATCCTGTGAGTGACAGATAGCCATCCAGCCATATTTCCAACTACTACTACTACTACTACTGTGGTTTAAACCACTGAGCCTCTTGGGCTTGCCGATCAGAAGGTTGGCAGTTCAAATCCCCATGACGGGGTGAGCTCCCGTTGCTCCGTCCCAGCTCCTGCCAACCTAGCAGTTCGAAAGCACGCCAGTGCAAGTAGATAAATAGGTACCGCTGCGACGGGAATGTAAATGGTGTTTCCGTGCGCTCTGGCTTCTGTCACGGTGTCCCGTTGCGCCAGAAGCGGTTTAGTCACGCTGGCCACATGACCCAGAAAGCTGTCTGTGGAAAAACGCTGGCTCCCTCAGCCTGAAAGTGAGATGAGCACCGCAACCCCATAGTCTGCTTTGACTGAACTTAACCGTCCAGGGGTCCTTTACCTTTACTTTACTTTACTACTAATACTATTATTTTTTTAATTTATATGCCACCCATCTGACTGGCTTGCCTCAGCCAGTCTGGGAGGCTTCCAGCAAAATATAAAAACACCGTAAAGCATCGAACATTAAAAAAAAAAACTTCCCTATACAAGGCTGCCTTCAGGTGTCTTCTAAAAGCTATATAGTTATTTATATCCTTGTCATGGAGGGTGTTCCACAGGCGCCCCACCCACGTAGTCACCAGAGAAACTCCCAGTGCCAAGTAGCTTTTGCGGTTAGGAATCTTCTCCTCAGGTTGATCTGAAATCTGCTTCCCAGGCAATTTCCGCCCACTGGGTCTCCTCCCGGCTTCTGGATCAACAGAGAGCAACAGTCTGCTCCGCCTTTTGCACGACCTAGGTCTCTAGGTAGTTGAAGGCAAGCTGCTTTGCCTACCCTCATCATCTCTTCCCCTACCCCAGGCAAATATTTCAGCGTTTCCTCCCTTAGGATGGGGTTTTCCAGTTGCCTCTGCTACTGTTTGCCATTTTAAAATTCTGCCCTGCTGGAGAGTTCTGTTTAAACTGAAGGTTTGGCTCTTCCGGTGTTAAGCGATATTGGCCTATGAGAGATATTGCCCTTTCATTTTTTATTTTATAGGCTGTGCACATATTAGATTAGCTGTTGCTTGAAGATAATCCCAGGGGTGCAAATTTAGAGCACTGGGGTTCCCTTCTTGAGGATTTCCAGTTTTGAATAAAAAAGCAAGACTGAGGCCAGGACACCACTTTACACCATTTTGTGGCTCCTCTGGTGAATGGTTTTTCTCTGTTGTGTGGGCATAAGCTGAGGGCAGAAGAACAGCCCTCACAGCAAATTACACTTGAGGACATTTGAGGTGAATGCTTCTGTTTTCCTGATTTGAATCTGGACCTCATTTGCTTACTAATGGGGGGAAATGTTTCCCTGCAAAAGACCTTTAGAAATGGAAATCTGGTTGCTTGGGCAACTAAGGGCCTTGTTCTCCACAGCTAAGTGGGTCCACTTTCCTGTGGGGTTCACCCCCTGATGAATTTTTTGCATTCTCCTTGAATGATCCTTAGGAATAACCACCTCCATGTTGCCTCCAAGGATGGGGCTTTTTTATAAACCACATCCACTGCTCCTAGAGGTCTTAAGAGATTTAGAGTTGCCACACAATTATGATTGGTGATGTTTTTGACACTCTTCATTTTACCTGTAAGGTTCAATATTTATGTATTTATTTCATAAAAATTATATACTGCTTGATTGTAAAAATAACCCCCAAAAACTCAAAGTGGTTTACAAAAAACTGCCCATAAAATTATCAATAAGAAAAATTTAACAACAATCCAAAACTTCCCAAAAGCTAAAATAGCAAGAGGCTAAAAACAGATTAAAACTAAAATTTGTTTAGGCTTGTCTAAACAAAAATGTTTTTAGCTGGCGCTGAAATGAGTACAGTTTCCTATTGGAGAGGGAGCCATACCATCTGTTTTAGAATCAGATAATTGTAGAACTGGAAGGGGGCTTGTGGGTCATCTAGTCCAATCCCCTGCAATGCAAGAATCACAGCTAAAGAATCTCTGACAGACTCGTCATCCAACCTCTGTTTGAAAACCTCCAATGAGGGAGAGTCCACCACCTCCCGAGGGAGTCTGTTCCACTGTTAAAAGCTCCTGCCACCAGAACATTCTTCCTCATGTTTAGTCAAAATTTTGTTTCTTCTAATTTGAATCCATTGGTTTGAGTTCTTCCCTCTGAAGCAGCAGAACGCAAACTCACTTCTTCTTCCATAGGACAGCAGATATCTGATGGCGGCTATCATATCACCTGTCTTGCATGAAGCGAGTCCCCAGGCTGGATTCTGGCACTGCCAATTGAAATAGGGTTGCCATATGTCCGGAATTTCCCAGACATATCCGCAAACAGGGTCCAGGCAGAAATCACAGAAATCTCCAGGAAAATAGCTCAAAAACTTCTTTTGCAAGAAAAACTTTGGCAAAAAAAAAAAAAAAGCTTTGCCCCCCCCTCAAAAGCTGTGTCTGGATTTTCACTTTTTGAAACATGACAACCTTAAATTAAAGGGGATGGATAGCCAGTGGTGGGAAATACCTTTTTGTACCTGGGGAAAATTTTTAGACGAGATGGGCCCGTAGCCTGGCTCTTCAGTGATAGATAGGGTGGCATTGTTCATAAAAACAAAGAGGAGAGATTTGTTCTTAAAATCTGCATATGTTGATTTATATGTACAGAGGCAAACTTAAACAGGACTATAATAAATCTCAGGAGGGGAAGAAGTCTGGGGCCTGCCTGGCTGCTCAGTTTGCCATCCAGGTGCTGCCGCCTCTATATGGGCAATGCCAAGGCTACCACTCTCCACTTCCTGCGGTTCTTGGCCTTTATTTTAAACCACTCTTGGACTGGGCGGGCCTTCAAAGATGGGGCCGCCCCTGTAAAGTAGGTCAGCACTTCACTCTGTTTGCACGTTCAGCAATAATAAAACAATTAAAAGACTGGCACAGTAGTAAAGGCAACATTTAAATGGATCAATACATTCTTTATTTGTATTTTACCGCAGTATTATCATAGGAGAAAAGTGGGGAGGGTTTGTTGGAAGATTCAGGACGGATAAAAGAAAGCCCTTCCGCATTCAACACAAAGTTAAACTGTGGAACTCTCTTCCACAGGAGGCAGTGATGGTCACCAACTTGGTTGTCTTTAAAAGAGAATTGGACAAATTTGTGGAGGAGGGGGCTGTCAGTGGCTGCTAGCTAGCCACAATGGTTCTGCTCTGCCTCCACGATCAGAGGCAGCAATACTTCTGAAGAGCAGTTGCTGTTTGAATCTTGTAAACTGCCTTGTGTATAGCAATGTAGAAAGTCGGCATAGCACAAACTAAAAGTGAAATGAAACCTGTGCCCCGTGACCTAAGGAGGTTAGGATCTAAGCCAGGGGTTGCTAGCTTTTCAGATATGTCGGTAGCATTGTATTTTTGGGGTGGGTGCCACCTCCTGTCACTTCTCTCCCCTGGATTAACCTCTCCCTGAAAAATAGAAGGAGAGGAGATCAACACACACACACACACACACACACACACACACACACGTGTCACTTTTCCACGGGATTTGGCCAGTAGCATCCAGTAGAATTGTCCATGGAGTTTTCTTGGCAGGGATACTGGACTGGCTTGCCGGTTCCTGCTCCAGGTGGATCATGTTTGGTCAAAACTCTCCACTATGACCTGTCCATCTTGGGTGGCCCTGCCTGGCATAGCTCATAGCTTCTCTGAGTTATTCAAGCCCCTTTGCCATGGCAAGGCAGTGATCCATTGAGGGCACAAGGAGAAGGGGACGACAGAGGACGAGATGGTTGGACAGTGTTCTCGAAGCTACCAGCATGAGTTTGACCAAACTGCGGGAGGCAGTGGAAGACAGGAGTGCCTGGTGTGCTCTGGTCCAGGGGGTCACGAAGAGTTGGACACGACTAAACAACAACAACAACATCCAGTAGCATTCATCTGAGCCATGAAAAGCCCATAGAGCTGAAAGAGGAAGTGGGAAAGAGAGTCACTCTTCCTCACTTCCTCCTTCAGTTCTGGGTACTGTACTTTTTAAAGGGAGGGAAAAGTAGCCCTTTTCACCATCTCATGACTCAGAGGCTTCATGGATGCTGGACTGGACCTCAAGGGTACCACTGCACTCACAGGCACCATGTTGGGACACAACTGAAAGAGGACGGGCAGGAGATAAAGCAGGGTAATAAGGGGCTGTAATTCCTGTTGCGCATCAGTGGCCTGTTCTCAGTTAATGCAGCTCTTGCTGCTGGTGGTTCGAATGGTGTGATCCTGGTGATGCAAAAAGCCTCTTGGTTTCCTGCTCCTTTTTACTCTGGTAACAATGCGGATAACCTCCAAAAACTGAGGAGCTGTAGCTCATTGGTAGAGCATTTGCCTTGCACGCAGAAGGTTGCTAGGTTCAATCCCCAGCGTCTCCAGGTACGGTTGGAGGGGAGTCCTGCCTAACACCCTGGAGAGCTGCTGCCGGTCAGTGCAGACAGTATTGAGCTAGATGGACCAATGGTCTGACTCAGTAGGGAGCTTCCTATGTATGCTATGCCTCTAGCCAAACCCAAACAGTTTTCTCAAGGTGTGCTTCCTTTGGGGGAGGGGGGCGTTGAGTGCTTGCAGTCTACCTGCTTTATGACCCTCACATTAGCCTTCTCTTGTGAGGGAGGGGGGTTAACAGGGCAAAGATTTTAGTCGCAGGGCACAGATCCCAAGCGGCACACGCCAGCTGTCATAAATGAGCAGGGTGATGAACATCTCGGTGGCATTATGCGTTGATGTTGCAAGGGAGTAGGTGAAGAATGCTTCAGCGATCTGGGGCGGGGAGTGGTGAATGCTGGAGTCTTCCTCCTCTGCCGTCCGTTATCTACAAGGCCTGGCTTCCATTAATCCTGCCAGTGTTTTGATTTGAGATTTTTCAGGCATGATGCATCAGCGTTCACTGGCAATTGCAGTGTCAGGGAGTAACTCTCTCTTACACGTGGATCCCTTGTGTGTGAAGCAATGGAGGGGCAGAGTTTCTGCTTGGCTGCTTATCTTTCCGTTCTAAGCCAGCCTTGCAAATTCTTGCCTTGTCACCTGTAGTGTTAGAATCCTGCAAAGGAGAAAACAAGCTGGAAGAGAGCTAGTTTTATTCCCTCCTTTTCTGGCCGGTGGTGTGCCACAAATAACTAGCATAGTTGCATCTGGCCTCCTGGACTTGTGGGCTCCTCCCCTGCATTCTAGATTACGCCTACGTTATCCAGGGTATAAACAGGAAACACTTGCTTGATTCTACCGAGAGCAGTGTTTTAGCCTCACACAACAACCCTGTGAGGTAGGCTAGGTTGGGAAATTATGACCACCCAGGACCAAGTCAAGTCATTTCTCGAACCTTGATTTCCTGCATCCAAGCACAATACAGATGCTGCTAGCATATCAAGCTGCCACAAGTCAGGAGCGTAGGTAACTCAAGGCAGAGAACAAAGCCCCACAAATAATGAGTAAAAGCAGCGCCTATGAGCCTGGAAACTAAAAAAAAGCCTGTTGATAACTTTATTTTATATATCCACCCTTCCAGGGTGAGTCACAACAATTTATAAGAGCTGTTCAGCAGTGGAATTGGACTCTTTTGAAATGTGTCCTTCAGTGAAGGTTTTTAACCAGGTGTTGGATGGCCTTCTGTCAGATATTCTTTAGCCGTGAGCCCTGCATTGCATGGGGTTGGACTAGATGACCCTCAGGGTCCCTTCCGCCTCGACAGTTCTGTGATTCTAAGGCTTTCTCCTTCCTTATCTCTGAATTCCACTCACCATCCTCTTTCAATATTGTTGTTCTTTCTTTTGACATTCCTTGAGCCTAGGCTTCAAGAGTTATTTACATTCCGGCAGAAGTGAGTTTTATTATGTACTTTTCCTCCTCTTGCCTGGCACATTTCTCTCCCCCCTCCCCCTGCCCCCTTTTTTGTATTGTAACACAGATTTCTTGACCACCCCTACCTCTTGCAGGAGATGGGTGGGCTGCTTTGGTCAGACCTGCTGTTGGTTTCTTAATTCTTTTCTTGTTGCATTGAATTTGTTTGGAAGGCTAATGAAAGCTCAGGGACCATTGCATCTGATCGTTGGTGATCAATGTGTCCCATTAGAATTATAGAATTGTAGATCTGGAAGGGACCCCATTAGATTTTCTCAAGCCCAGGCAGTGTGTGGCTCCAATGATTTGGGACTTAATCCCTCTGATACACCATAAACACACACCATATTTCCCTCTATGGCAAATATCTCAATTACTCTCCAGGATCAGAGGCAATATTTCTCCAAGTTTCAGTTGCTGAGTTCCAGAAGCTTGCAGGCTCCTGAGAGGCACCTGCCTGACCACTTTCGAAAAAGGGTGCCGGCCTGTGATGGAGCTGGGCTTTGCTTATCATTTTATGCCCCACTCCTGCCTTTGGGGTATGCCTAGTTGTCATTATTAGGGAGAGCGCCAACCGTTTGAAACCAGTTCTGCTGTTGTGGTTTCCTTCCAAGACCCTCAAGGATGATACTCTTGCCGGAGTTCTCTTTTTACTGGAAGTCCTTAACCCAGCAGTTCCCAGCCACCAGGCTCAGAAAGAGTTGCCAATGAGTTAAATAAAGTCACGAGAAGTTCCTGGATGCCCACCTTCAGGGGGGAGTCTGGCTGCCGCATCTCTGTGTGAGTTGCTGATCTCCCAATCAGCCTTCGCTGGATGGATAATTCTGTGTCTCTGTGTACCGGGAATATGTGGGTCATTCAGTGACTCCTGATTTGGCGTCCTCTGCTGTCACAGAAGACAGGGAGCAGGTGAAAGTCTGTGGCTGAGTGGTAGGACACATGCTTTGTGTGCAGAAGGTTCCAGGTTCAATCGCCAGCAGCATCTCCAGGTAGGGATGGGACAGACTCCTGCCTGAATCCTTGGAAAGCTGTTGCCACTCAGAGTACTGAGCTATATGGACCCAATGGCTTTACTTGCTGTGAAGTGGCTTCAGGTGACCCTATGACTACTTATCAGGTCTCTGTATGAGTCACCACCCTGGGGAGTGTCCCTGTCCGATCAGGAGGCAAGTCCAGGTTAGCAGCTTGGGTAGACACACGATAAGTGTGACTTTCCCTTCTCTCCCAGGATGGACAATTCTTACTCTAAAATGCAAATCTTGAAGTGTGTCTCTTAAATTTCCATACGAAGACTAAAATAGCATTTCAGTGTTGAGATATTTTGAGGGCAAATCTGGTCTGAAAGCAGCCGAATGTCTCAAAGCAACTTTGAAAAGCCTGGATGTAGCAAGAAAGGCATGGAAGGAAGTCGTCTTGTTGGTTGGTTGGGTGGAGAATTAAAATAGCCTGTTATCGTGTATGTCTTTTGCTACAAAGGAATGATAGAAATGTAAAGCGACTGACCAAGAATCATGAGTTCAGCTTGGAACAATCTTAAAACTGTGTTCGCTTCTTGGCTGTTTTTGTTGTTGTTAAACTCCTGATTGGATTTTCTTCGCCTCAGCATGAGCTTAACAGGCCCTTGCAAATTTGTTAGGTCGGCGGACAATCATTACTTTATCTATTTTAATATGTTGCCATCCTGCCCTTTCTCTAAGGACAGTGTGATTCCATCCCTTTCCTCTGTGATCCGGTCAGCAACCCTGTGAGGAGTCCTCTAACAAGCTTTGTGGCCAGGGATTTGAACCCAGGCCTCCCTGGTCCTAGTCCAATACTCTACTCTGCACTGGCTCCACATTTTAGAGGTTTTGCCCTCACATTTTAGAAGCCTAGTTCTTCTCACATGGGGTCCGTACCTGATGCACACTTCTTGGGAAATAAGCCCCCATGAAACCCCAGATGTTTGGGACTGGCAATTGTACACTTGTAGGAGAATGCACTTTTCAGGTGTTCAGAGGCACACCTGCCCGTATAAAGAGTTCACACTCATTCAGGACAGGCCCCCTAGTACGATTTCTGACTCGGTTTGCTTTGTGGGTGATTGTAAATCCACTTAAATCGTCCTACAAGTCTGAGGTCATACTTGACACCCAAACAATAAAAAGGGTATGTAAAGCCCCCCATCCTTCCAAGTTTAAGTGCATGTGGGAAAATGGATCTGTGTACAATCGAAATGACTCCAAAAGTTTGTGTGTGTGTTTTAGTAATTTAATAACACAATAGCTATTTTTGAGATGGTTTAAATTGATAAAGAAGTGTTAGCCAATCCAGTATTGTTGTTCGGTTTTAGATTTCCATACAAAGAACAAAACAATAAATCAATGCAAAGCTTAAAAAGCGCATAACATCAGCAGGCACCTCTAGACTGTATTTTGCAGGAGGGATTCAGCCGCTTTCCAGATCTTTGGGATTCCACATTTAAAGTGTCCTAAGCCTGTGTACACACAACTAATTCAAAGCATGTTTAAAGCACACAATTTCCCCGCAAAGAATGATAGGAACCATAGTTTGTTACAGGTGCTGGAATAGTCACTCTATGATGGGTGTGCAGTACAGGGCAAACAAAAAACCTCTTGTACCCCCGCTTAGAAAACATGAGACAAGCGGAAAAGCTCTTGGACCTGTGCATATTAGGCACGGCACAAGCAAGGTGTGGACAAGCTCTCATGGCTTGCTTTTCCTTCCCCAAGCAAAGTTCTTTTTCCCCTATTGCAGAGAGAGATCCAGAGGGATACACTGGCTCTCCCTTCCCCTCTGCCTGCCATTCCCTTCTCCAGGTGCCCAGCCTGGTGGCATGGCTCCGCTTTGTTATGTACACTTGCTGAGGTTCCCATGGAAGCGCTTCCTCCAAAAGTGGTCAGAGTTGACTCCCTTTCCCCTCTCCTCGGTGCTGAGATCACCCCTGCCTTCTGACCTCATACTTCATTATTCAAAGAAAGGATAACACACAACTCTGGAACGCAAAATGATTAACTAGGGGTTTTTTTTGGCTTTCTTATCAGGCGCCCCTCCTCTCTCCCAGAACACCTTTTCTCTACAGAGCTGGTGTCGGGAGTCAGCATGATGGGGGCCCTGCCCACGGCCCACCCTCCAGCAGGGCGCCCACTGAGGAGAGCCCTCCTGGACCTGCTTCCCCTCTCTGGCACTGCAATCTGCTTGCTCTCTGCCTCTCTGTGTACACCCCAATCATCTGAAGCAGAGCATCCTGGGAACTGTAGTTTGTCCCTCACAGATACTGTAAACCTTCACACCATACATTTAAGGTGTCACTTTGAACAGTTGTGGCTTTCCCCCAAAGAATCTTGGGTGATATAGCTTGTTAAGGGTGCCAAGAGTCCCCTTGGAGACCCATATTCCCCTTACAGAGTTATTGTTAAACCATTCATCTCCATGAATTTGTCCAGTCCTCTCTTAAAGCCTTCCAAGTTGGTGGTCATCACTGTCTCCTGTGGGAGGGAATTCCACAGTTTAACTAAAGAAGCCCTGTTCTGATCTCCTGGGAGCAACATGCCAAGCTTGCCTTAACTTGGAGCCCCCAATGTGCTCCCAGTTGGACCCCTCTGTGTTGGACACGCATGAACACTCACCAGTGGTTAGATTATTGGACTAGGACCTGGGAGACGAGGGTTCAAACCCGCACTCAGCCATGAAGCTCACTGGGTGGTGACCTTGGGCCAATCATTGCCTCTCAGCCTAACCTACTTCACAGGGTTGTGGTTTTTGTTGTTGTTGTTGTTGTGAGGATTAAATGAGGATGGGGAGAAGAATCATGGACGTCACTCTGAGCTGCTCAGAGAAAGAGGTGGGATAGAAATACGACAAACAAACAAACAAACAAATAAATAAATAATATTGGCAAGCTCACCTCTCCTTTCTTAATTCTCAGAACCAGGGCCAGGATTGTGGAGGAAGTGGAGAAACGAAGACGTGGATTTTGAGAAGAGGGACTGAGCCGCTTTCTGCCCATCTTCCTTCCTCCTTTAAGCTTCCTTACAGCCAAGAGAGCCTGAAATAATAGTACCAAGAGGTTCTCTCCTCGAGAAGATGTCTTCCCTCCTGGCTGCCATGGTCCTCCTCCTCCATATCTGAACCGTAGGGCTCCCTGACCTTCTGGAGGATTTAGTGCTGATGGTGCAGAAGATAAAGAACAGTTCCCACCAGCTGACTGTGGAAACAGGAAAGAAGCTGAGATCATCCTGTTTCCTTTTCTACCCTGAGCCATCCTAGGGGCAGCTGCAATCCTGCCCACAACTTATCCTCGTACTCTGTGGAAGGCACTGGCGGGGAGAGCAGCACAGCAGGTGAGCAGAGGTGAATTATTTGGGCCCTAGGACAGGCTTCCTCCTGAAGCTGGGGGGTGGGGTGGGGTGGAGTTGGGGGGTTCAGGCCTCCTAGAAGATGCAACTATTGTATCCATCCATGGCCACACCCACACTACATTTAAAGCGGTCTCATGCCTCTTTAAAACAAGTCATGGCTCCCCCACTTGCAATTTCTGGGAACTGTAGTTCGTTAAGTGTGCTTGGAATTGTAGCTCTAGTCATGTTCATGCCCTATATTTAAAGCAGTATCATAGCACTTTGAATAGTCATGGCATCCCCCAAAGAACCCTGGGAGCTGTAGTATGTTAAGGGTGCTGAGAGTTGTGTGGAGACCCCTACTCCTCTCAAAGAGCTACAATTCCCAGAGTTCCCTGGGAAAGAGGGATTGATTATTAAACCACTCTAGGAATTGTAGCTCTGGGAAGGGAATGGAGGGAGGGTGTCTCTTAACAACTAAGCATCCTTACCAAACTACAACTCCCAGGGGAAGCCTTGATGGTTTAAAGTGGTATCATAGCGCTTTAAATGAATGGTGTGTATGTGGTGCTTCATTCAGAAAGGCTAACACTCTGCCCCAAGGAGTCTACACTTCTAATTTTTTTGACTGTGGCGAAAAAAGGAGAGGGGGGGGGGGAGAAGAGGTAAGGGCAATGTTCCATGGAGACAGGGGAGGTGTCAGTATCGCAAGGGAGTGAGCAGTTGCCCAAGTGTTTAGACCAGCCCTTTCAAACGTGTTGCCTTTCAGCTGTTTTGGACTACAGCTCCCATCACCCCCAGTCAGCAGGGCACCACGCTGGGGAAGGCCGGTTTAGACATACGCAGCTATAGTTTCATTTTTAACCTTTCTTGCAAGCCTGAGTTCATTCTGTGCTTTGGCCCACCTGACCTTTTCCCCTGCAACTGTTGGCTACTCAAGTATGCTACTATCTTTAATCGTTTTTTCGTTATCATTTGGTGATTGTTGTGAGTTAATTAAAACTGTTTGGTTTGGGTATCCTGCCTTGTGAGGTCTTTGCCCTAAAATGCAGCCCTAGGAATTCCAATCGTTATAAATAAATGTATAAAGCAGTGTACGGTCTATGCAATGATATGGGCTTGTTTTCCTTGTTGGGAAATTTGCAACTTTTGGGGTGACCCAACAGGTTCTGCCTTGGATACTACCTTCACCCTTGCTATTCCAACAGGTGCACTCTTGCTAGGCCCTTGTTGGAGACACAGTTTCTCCAAAACTATGATCACATCTGACCCCAGCTGGGTTAGAAAGCTGTTTAAGTGCAAGATCAAAGCCAAAGGAATGTTTGAGCAGGACTTTATGACGGGCATCTCTTTGCTGTACAGATTTGGTGCTATGGCTGGGTTAACAAAAGATGTTTTATTTCTAACCACTCGCCTGACTGCACCCCCCAATCCCAAATCTTCCCAAGTGGAGAAATGCTTAGATGAAGGCTAAAATTATGAAGCCACGTTTCTTGTCTGGCATCCTAAAGTTTAGTTACTAAAATATTTTGGTCCCAGTTGAAAGCAGTACATTGTTTCACTCTGTTTTTACACTTCCTCTTCCTAAATACTGGGTCAAGCTAAGCATTCAGGCAATTAGTACTGTAATCAGGTTACCTGAGGAGTTCTTTTAAAAACTTAAAAGCAGCCACAGAGGGTCCCCAATTTGGATTGGGGCATTAGCAGTGGGGGAAGAAGTCTCTGTGACACTTCCCTGGTCTAAATACCTCCCAAAACTCTTAATTCACATGTAACTCAGACCTTTGTCTCCAGGATCCAGTTGGTTTTGGACTACATCTCCCATCAGCCCCTGCCAGCAGTACCAGAAATAAAGTAGTTCATTAAAATAGTGGCATTGGGCTTTGAATATACACTCATGATCCATTAATGCACCATGCTCAGGCTAGAGATTTGGCAAGCCTCCAGAATTCCTTGTGGAAAACAGAAAATTAATTTGCAGGATTTTAAGGACATAGGAAGCTGCCTTTTACGGAGTCAAGACCATTGGCCTTTCTTACTCAGTATTGCCTACACTGACTGGTAGCAGCTGTCCAAGGTCTGAGGCAGGAGTCTCTTCTAGCCCTACCTGAAGATGCTGTGGATTGAAGTTGGGGCCTTCTGCAGGCAGGGCAGATGTTCTACCACTGAGCTACGGCCCGTATGCAATATGATGTAAATTATACATAGTTGCTTAGTCTGCAAAACTGAAATTCCAGCTTTTCTTCGCATATCGTTTCATTTTAAAGCACAGTCATTTAGAGATGAGTTGGTTACAGGTACAGTGGTACCTCGGGTTACATATGCTTCAGGTTACAGACTCCACTAACCCAGAAATAGTGCTTCAGGTTAAGAGCTTTGCTTCAGGATGAGAACAGAAATCGTGCTACGGCGGTACGGCGGCAGCAGGAGGCCCCATTAGCTAAAGTGGTGCTTCAGGTTAAGAACAGTTTCAGGTTAAGTACAGACCTCCGGAACGAATTAAGTACTTAACCCGAGGTACCACTGTATAAATATTTTTACAACTTCAATTAAATGGTCCACCCATGGGAATTTTAGGAACTACAGGGAGAGGGTTATGTCATGAAATTCTACTCAATATTGATCCAGAGCAGATTCCAATGTATAGTTAGCAGCGTAACAACTTAAACACATTGCAGGATTCCCAAAAATAGACCAGAGGCAATGAATATTTCATCCAGCAGAGCTTTACTGCTACTGAATGCAAATGAGCATAATGGTCACAAATCCAATACATTCAGGATTGGCACTGTCCATTAGAAATCCAAATGCAGCAGACTTAACTAACTTACAATAACTTACAATAAGTCTAAAATCTTAACACTAAGCATACTACGTGCAGAGCACCACATCAGAAGGAAGAGAGATAGAAAGAGAAACCCAGGCTCCTTCTGTCCTTACTATTATATTCAGCATGACCTTGACAGAAGGGATAAGAGAACCAGTTTAAACCAGCTGTTCTCAGCTTCTCTGAAGGAATAACCCAAACATCACGAACCTTCTGCTTGTTTCTTTCTCACAGAGAAGCTCCCAGAACCCTCTTGAATTAATTAGAATAGGAAAGATCTCTACACATCAGATCAATACTTTCTGCACTAAGAAATGCAAACTGACAGGTTATAGGCTCTGACAGTGGATCCAAGCTCACTCCATTGCTATTTCCTATCCCCCCTCAGAACTATAGTTCCCACTCTGGGAATTGTAGCTCAGTGCCCTTACCAAACTACAGCTCCCAGGGGAAACCATGACTGCTTAAAAGAGGTATCGTGTGTGGTGTGAATGTGGCCCATTTCTGGGCCGCTCTCCCCACCTGCTATGTCATCTCCTCTGAGGTATCTGCAGGTGCCATCTAAATTGGTGTTTCTTTTTGCTGTCTTACCCGTCTCCCCTTTTAATGCCCCCATTAACGTTGCACAAACAATGCAGAGGCTCTATGCTGTTCCCCTTGTCTGCCCATCCAGACGCTCAGGCGTCGGCCGCTGGAGACAGAGCCCACTTTTGCCAAAATTCTTCAAAGTTTAATCAGTAACTAAGGCGGCAATGGAGGGAGTGCACTTAAAGGGGGGGGCTCCCCTTCCTCCTTTTTGCTCTCCCATTTGCCTGCCAAAGTAAACAAAAGAAAGTATAAGGGCATATTTATTTGTTTAGTTGCATTTATATCCCTCCTTCCCCCAAGGAAATCGAGGTGGAGTACATGATTCTCCCCCTCCCCACAACAACAACAACAACCCTGTGGGGTAGATTAGGCAAAGAGGCAGTGGCTGGTGGCCCCCAAGCTCAAACAGTCAGCTTCATTGCCAAGTGGGGATTTGAACCCTAGTCTCCCATTGGTCTTTAATATCTTGGAAGAAAGCGTAGCAACTCTAGGGCTGGCTGGTAGTTGTGAGGTAGGCCTGAATGGCCAATGCCAGGCCGGTGATGTGTGAGAAACCAGATCCCTTTGGGTTGTTGCCTCAGGAATTAAAATTATTCCGGGCCAGCTTTAGGAATGATAGTGTTGCAAAGGTATCTTGGAAAAATATCCATTTATAATGGGGGTCCGGGGCCTATAGGAGGCATTTGGCCTAGGCACATCCACACCAGACATTTAAAGCACTATGGTGCCCCTCTGGCTTCCCCCAAAGAAATGTTGGGTGCTGCAGTTTGTTGAGTGTTGTTAGGAATCCCTTAGTCCCTTAAGAAAGCTACATTTCCCAGAGTGGCTTAACAAACATATCTGTCTTCCCAGGTAACTGGGAATTGTAGCTCTGTGAGGGGGAATAGGGGCTTTTATAGGGGCTGAGGCATTTTTGCACCCCGCACCCCAAAATGTATTTTGGGAGATGCCTGCAGGTCCACATTTGGCCTCTGGGTCTGAGGTCCCCCTAAACCTAGTGTAGATTTGATGGTTGGGGTTCTGGGTTCCTCTAGAAATTGCGTTCCCGCTTTGCCAGCACTAAATAGGCCTCAGGCAGGCCTGCAAATAGGTGTGTACGGCCCTGTCCAGGCAAAGGAGTGAGATTGGGTTTGCGCCCATTAGCCCTGCCTTTCCACGATGGTTGCGTTTCCTGAACTGTGCTGCTGCCTACATAGGTATGAGCCTGTTGATGTGGGTAGGGTCAGTGGGCATGATCCTGGCACCCCCCCACCTCCATGTATTGATTCTGCCTGAATAAGGGGCTTGTGAGAGAGTCATCAGGCAGGGCATCTTTACAGAGTTGGATCTTTCCATTTATTTCAGGACCAAGTGAAATAAATGAGTAACATGTAGACACTGCTTGATGGTAAAAAAAATAAAACAACAACCTGTAAAGCAGTTTACAAAAGACTAAAACAATAAAATTATTGGTGCTAAAAACAGCTAAAACCAACTCTTTAAAACCTCAAAAAAGCATAAAGTCATTACACTGAAGATGCCTGCCTGATGTCAATTGGCAGGGAGTTCCAAAATGTGGGTGCCACCACACTAAAAAAAGCCTAATTTCTCACCAATGCAGAACAGGTATTAGGTAGCACCTGTAGCAGTGCCAGTTCCATAGATAGAAGTGGTTGAGTGGATTTTGCAGGTAAACCGATACAAGAGTATGTACAAGGGTAATAAAAACGTGTGATGGTTTTTGCAAGCTGGGCTATGCTCTTTTTTTAACATCAGCACCCTCTTTCTCCAGCCCCCCTTTTCATTCCGCAAAGCCTTTCTGCTTTTTGGATCCACGACCTCCTTGGGGAATGAGCAGTTCTGCCTCTGAGCTGGTCCTGAGCCCCTGTGAATGCACCCCTTGCCCTTCACGGGTCCAGAAGCGCCGCTGCTTGTCAGCTGTGGAGCCTCCCGCAGGAGGCTGGGAGGAGATGGAAGAGGAAGAAGAGGAGGAGGAAGGTCGATTCCTGGGTGTTAACATGCGCAGGTTGGGCATCCTTGGGAGTTCTGGTCATGCCTACGACTCCTTCCGGAGACACAGCTGGGAGCCAGGGAAAGTGCTTGAGGATGACCCGGATTTTGATCAGCGAAGGTAAACCATAGTAATATTATAAATGTAATAGGTCATTCATCTGTCTGTTTGTGGTGAAGGGGAATTTGCCTCCAGGTACTCTGACAGGGAAAGGCAACCCCAGAAAGGAATGCACATAGGGTCCCGCAGACCATAAACCTGCCACTCCCATACAAAATAAGACTTTTTGCGGTAAGAAATGTGATGGGGAGATGCACAGGAAAGTGTGTTAGCAATTACTTGATGCGACAGTCATATAACTTCCCTGCAAACAAATCAGGATGGATGCTCAGTGAGCAACCCACATAATCATCTGAGTATAACTACCCTGCAAATGAATCAGGAAGAAAGCTGGGTAAACAGGTAATGTGGAAGCGATCCTAGTGTCCTTTCAAGAGGGTAGATGATGATGATGATGATGATGATGATGATGATAGTTATTTATTTATTTATATCTCACCTTTTCCTCTGACAGGGACTCAAGGCGGCTTTCAGATAAAATAGAGACCGGAGGGAGGGGGACAGACAATAATTAAACAACAATTAAACATGGGTAGATAGTCTTAAAACTACATATAAGAACTATCAGATAATTGCAATAAAAAACATCACAGCGCCAGCCCTTTGCTTAAAAACAGTTCCTTTCCAAGAACCCGTTGGAACAGGAAAATCTTCACCTGCTGGCAGAAGGAAAACACAGAAGGAGCCAGTCTAACTTCTGTAGGAAGGGAGTTTGAAAGCTTAGGAGCAGCCGCTGAGGAGGCCCTCTCCTGTTAGCCCACCAAGCATGCCTCTGAGGGTGATGGGACTGAGAGAAGGGCTCCCCTGAAAAATCTCTTTGGGGGAATAGTCTTTCAGATTCTGCAAGTGATGCCCAGCTTCTTTTTCTGAAGTCATGTGTCCCTTTTTGGTCTTCCCATCAGTCTCTGCTGCTTTTGTTCCCCTTTTATCTCTCCCTCTCAGCAGCCTGTCTTGGGAAACAACCCTTCCTGATCTATGGTGTCTGGACAAAGCCTTGGCTTCTGGGGCTGCATATCTGTCGTACTATTTCTGTAGGAGAGTGTAGGCTCTGAGGTTCTAGCTAGTTCCATGTTCAGGGAGCCTTTGTACTCTTTTAAGAGCTTAAAACAGCTAGGCTGGCAAGGGTGGGGGAGACTGAATTTATCGCAAGGGTGGTGCTAGGGCTTGACCCTGAGTGGAAAACTATGTCAGGTGCTTGTTCAGGCCAGAAGCTGACCTCACTCAGGAAAAGGCGGTCTTTAAGCAGGGCTGAGCATATCCCAGGTTTCTACCGGTTTCTCCAGAAGGCAGCAGATATTGCAAATGCATTGTGGGCAACACAGGGTGGGTTTTTTTTTTTTTTTTTGTAACTGAAAGGGTAGATCTGGAATAAATTCAGGGTGGGGTAGAAATACAATATGGCATTTTGATACTAATGATGTCCTGTGGATGCTGAGAGCTGGTGGTTAGAATATTAGAGTAGGAGCTGGGAGACCAGGGTTCAAATCCCCACTTGGCCATGTGAAGCTGCCTGGGTGACCATGGGCCAGTCCCTGCCTCTCAGCCTAACCTACCTCATAGGGTTGTTGTAGGGATTAAATAAAGAGGGAAAGAACCCTGTACACCACCTTGAGCTCCTAGGAGAAAAAAGTGGGATATGGAGGCCAATCAATCAATCAATCAATCATTGCCTGCGTGAGGAGCACCCATCTCACAATAAACCCACACCTGGAAGTGCTCTATTCAGTCTCTCCCTCTCTCTCTCTCTCTCTCTCTCTCTCTCTCTCTCTCTCTCACACACACACACACACACACACTCACACTTCAACTGCCACTCTTTACTTAGGACAGCTCCTATTTTCTGATCCAGATTTCTGGAAAATCCCTGTCTCCCTTTTTGCCTTGTTACAAGCACCGTTGTTTTTCAGCTTTCAGACACTCTGTTAAATATCTTAGTGGGAAATATGATGCACCTCAGTTCTTGTGCTCATGTATTTTAGTAGAAGCTCACAAATACAGACTAACTTCAGGTAGGGTTCAATCACATTCCAACAAATTTGCTTGCGCAGTTATATTTTTTTGAGGGGTCTTGTGAAACAAATTTGCTCCCCTGCCCCCGTGATCAAACTTTTTGCAGTAATGAGTGATGAGAAAATGAGTATTGAGCAAATGCAATAGAAAATATGGAATAACACTTGCTTTGTCATCTAACCTCACTGCAAAAAAAAATCAGGATTGAATTATTAATAAACAGGTCACCTGGGAGCACCCTGTGGCTGCTCATACACAAAACATTTAATATAGAATGGTTGTGGGGTGTCCACACAAAACCGTCATCCAGACCACAGAAAGGCTGCTTGGCATTCATCCAGATTTGTTTGCGGGGCGATGTTATGAAACATTGGGCTGCTTATTGAGTCCAGTGGTACCTTGGTTTAAGCTTAGTTTATGAACAACTTGGATTAAGAATGCTGCAAACCCAGAAGTAGGTGTTTTGGTTTGTGAACTTTGCCTTGGAAGCAGAACATGTTTTGCTTCCTGTTGAGTGTGTTCTGTTTGTAAATTGAGTCCCCCGCTGCTATGGGAAAGCATGTCTTTGGTTTAAGAACGAACTTCCGGAACGGATTAAGTTTGTAAACCATGGAACCACTGTATTCATTCTCATTTGTGGGGAAGGGTATAAGATGTTACATCAAGCAATTGTTATTTCACACTGTCTGGTGCATTTTCCTGTGACTTTCCTTACTATGAAAACCTCCAGGTTGCTTTCTGGGGGTGGAGGATGGGTTTGTTGCAAAAGAACACCAAATCCAATTTAATTGTACAGCCTGCAGTGATGAGGGCCTAGCTCTCTGCAGGTGCTCAAAATAGTTCACTTCTTCAGCTAGCTAGGAAATGTGAAGAAAATGGTCCAAACTACTGTAAAATTTGGAAGCTCTTGGGACCCAGCATCATAAAGCAGGCATGTGAGATCTCAGGCTCAGGGTGGGTGGGTGTATATCCAAATAGAGCCCTCCAGGCCTCTCTGGGCCCTGCCTTTGGGCATGGCCACTCACTGGCTCTGCTGCTCACCTACATCAAGTGCTCTTACCTGGCTGGAATGTGTCCTTGAACTGCGTTAATGCCTCTTGCTTGCCTCCATAGAGAGGTGTGTGTGTGTACAGAAACTTTGAATAGAATGTACCCTACTGTACACATCTATTGCTCTGCCCACTTTTGCTTCTGACCCTGGCCACATCAGATAGAAGAGGTAAAACATTGAGCCAGTGTGGTGCAGTGGTTAGAGTGTTGGACATGGACCTAGGAGAGACCAGGATTCAAATTTCCACCAGGCTGTGAAGCTCACAGGGTGGCCTTCAGCCAGTCACTGCCTTTTGGCTTAACCTACCTTGCAAGATTGTTGTGGGGGATTAAAGGAGGAGGGGGAGACCCACTTTCAGCTCCATGGAGGGAAAAGGTAGGAAATACCGTAAATGCAATAAATAAGTGAAAGAAACATTGCAATTGTCACTGGTAGCCATTGATACCCTTCTGAATTCTATATGAATTTGTCTGACCTCCTGTTAAAGTTGTCTAAGTTTGCAGCCATCACTGCACCTTGTGGCATCAAATCCCCCAGAATTTATGTGCTGTGTGAGTTGGCTGCTTCTCCACAGGGGTGCTGTCTCAGGTCTGTTCCTCCCAGCCCCACTCTGTGTAAGGAATTGGTACCTGTACCATTTTTCCAGCTACCATTTTCACGGCTATTCCAACCCTTGACTGTAAACTTGCACCTGGAAGCACCTGAACTCTGTGGCGTGGAGTGGGGATCTTCCCAAACTCAGCTTGGTTGGATGGTCCCATCCAAACCAGTCTTGGGTTGCCCCCTGCTGGCAGCAAGGTGTTTCCTTGCTAAGGTCTATTCCAGCCAACCTGTTCATTGAGCATCCTAATTTGTTTGCAGGGAGATTTGAAGACATTGGTTCAATCCCTGGCTTCCCCAAGTAGGGCTAGGAATGCCCCCTGCCTGAAAAATCTAGAGAGCCACTGCCATTCAATGTAAGCAATACCGAGATGGGTCAATATGTCTGACTCTGTATAAGGCAATTTTTAAAATTAACTTTATCATACCTTTTTAACTATTCAACCTTGACGTCTGACAAAATGCTGCAGTCAGATTTCTGGCTGGGGTTCCCTTTAACACCTGTGTTCTGAAACAGCTGCTTGTTCGCTTCCAGGCCCAATTAAAGGTGCTCACCTTAGCGTTCAAAACCCTAAACAATTCAGATCCCCCCAAAACTTGAAATACCACCTTCTTCCTTACCATCTTTGGCACCAAGATTAGCGGATCTTTACCCTGACCTTTGACCCTGACCTTTGACCCTTGCAATGTATGTTTTAGGGCCCACCTTGTTTCTGTGTTTGCAAGTTGCTTAAAACTGTTTTTATTATTGTGGTTTAATTGTTGTAGCCCACCCTGGGACCTTAGGGTGAAGGGTATGTAATAAATTGTTGTAATAGTATTATTATTATTAATAATAATAATAATAGAATTAAATAGCATATATTGGAGTATAGCTCCTCTCCCTCTGACTTGAGGACAAACCCACTTGGGATTTCCAGCGCCACCCCCCCTTGCCTTCCCTTTCTCTGCAAAAAGAGTTGCTTGGAAAGACTGAAACTCTCCCCACTTCTGCAAATGTTTTCAGCGGTGGGGAGCTCTAGAGAGGGAAGTGTGCCTCTACACGTCAGAAGCAGCTTCTCAAGACCTTTGGGAAGGTGGTGGTGGGAGAGAGACAAAAATCACATTACGCACAGAAGGGATTTGCTGGGTTTCTGATGGATGTCAAGTCCAGCAAGCTCTGGTGAGTATAGTGAGTATGGACATGCACTCATGTGCAGGCCAGCTAGCCAAACCAGTGTGGCATAGAGGTTAGTGTGCTGGGCCAAAACCTTGGAGGCCATGGTTCTCGCAGCTGTGAGAACTGTGGCCTCCAAGGTCTTGGCCCAGCACACTAACCTCTATGCCACACTGGTTTGGCTAGCTGGCCCACACATGAGTGCATGGCAAGTTGGGAAACTGATACCAGGCTGTGCATATGAACTTGGTGCAACCACTATTTTAGCAATTGTACCCTCCTATATCTGTGCTCAGCTTTGAGTCTGCAGTGGGAAGGTCCTTTATAACTGGGTGTGGGTAGCTCAACATGGGATCACATTTAAGCTCTTGACTGTCTGATTGGCTTCCTTTCCAGCATGAGTATGAAAGGACTAGCCCACGAGGAAGTTGACTCCTCCACCGAGCAACTGGACGGACATCCTCAGAGCCAAAGGGACCCCCGCCGAGCCCCTATCATCCGTAGCAACGATGAAACAGAGTCCATGCTCTCTCAGGATGAAGAGGAGGATGACCAGGAATTCTCCCAGGTACGGATGTATGTTTAGATTTTTTAATCCCACTTTCCACACCCCCCAAAAGGTCATTTTGTTAAAATTTAGGATGCAAAATGTTGGTGGAAGATGCTGTACATAGACACCAGGCTTACAGATGAAAAAGGATAAGAAACAAAAGAGTCATATTAGACAGAAGGAAGTTACAGGAGGGATTGATTTGATCATGCTAGAATGAGGCAGCAAGATGTTGACAGTCATTTGGATCTCCCCTTCGGGGCCAGGTTGATTTTCCCTTGCATGGATGGAGGCAGTGCAGTGGCTCAGTGGCCCTTGCTCCTTCAGCCTAGGGTTAGAGGCCAGAGTGACCCTCCCCTTTGGCTGTTGCAGTCCCTGGGCAGCTGGCAGTTGGAACAGAATTCTCAAGTGCTCCTGCTCTGGCTGGGGCCCTAGGAGCTGGTGGAGGAGGTTGGAGCCTCTCCTGATACACCTGTGTGGAGAGAGAGAGGCCCTCTGGACCAATTTAGCTCACAGGTATCCATGTCAATGAAAGAATGAATATCCAGTTTCAGATGCTATAGGGATCCCATGGCATTTCAAGCAGGTTTAGTGACTGAAAATAAGCTCTTGCATATTCTCCTTTGTTGTTGTTGTCATAATGGTTGCTAAAAATGGTAGAACGTCATATTAAGAATGTGGTTTTATCTTCCCCTCACTTCAGCCTGTATCAAAACTTAGTTTCAGCCAAGTTTCATTAAGGACCGGCCATGGGTGACTTCTGAAATAATAATGAAGAAGTGGGTAGCTTTTAGTTTACTGAAAGCTAGAGTAGTAGTAAGCTGGGCTTTAGATCGGTAGAGTGTATGTGTCCCAGATTTCTATGCCCTCCTGCTGCTGCTGAAGTGAGGAATGCTTTGCCAAGGGTTGGTGGCGGTGTTTGTGACATTAATAGCCCGCTCTCATTTTCAGGAACATGCCAAGAGGATGCAAGCATATCATGCATCCCAGAACTCCAATGGCAGCTCTCTGTCCAAATCTGTTTCCATGAGTGGCATCGACAGCTACCCGGCAGAAGCAGATGGTGAGTGTGGAGATTCGTGGGGTGGGGCATTTCTAAGCGTGGACCATTAAGCAGACCCAATCACTGCTATCCTGGAAGTGGAATTGAAACTCTGGTTCCAGACCTCTGGAATCCAAATAACATTCTGTAGCCGAGTGGGCTGGCCCACTTTCCCCAGCCCCATATGTTTGTGAGGGGAAAGGGAGAGTGATTTTCACTAGGCTTTGGTGAGGATGGGAAGGGTTAAATGCTGGCTTTTGCCCTCACAGCACTCCTGATCATGATTAGCCACCCCAAGTGCAGTTAGGGCGGGGGGGGGGGCACAGGGAAGAAAACAATATAAAGGGTATGCTATGTGAAAAGGGAAGTGATTCTCTTTTAGTGATTCCTAATGTAGGTGGTAGTGCTACCTGAGGGGGTGGTGGGATTTCCTGAGTGGGGTGCTGGTGGTGTCGTTGGATCAAATTCATCAGTTTTGTTTAATTAATTAAACTGAATAGTTTTAACTAGATTTTGAACGAATGTGCAATTAATTGTTAGTGTTTTGAATTTTTTTGTGTTATTATCTTTCATAGTGGGTTGTGCAAACTGCTATTCTGAACAATGTTTTTATAGGGCAAGGGGCACTGGAGGTGAGGTTATGGAACCACGGGTGTGGTGGCCTTAAAACATTAGGGAAGCACTGGGTTAAGTGATGATTCCTAGAGAGGAGAGATGGATCATAGAAAGGGAAATGTCTAGAGCAATCTATACAGGCTTAACTGGCTAGCCAGGCTGTTGAATAGCTGCACAATGGGTCATTACACCTGGGAAAATTGCACAGTTGTTCCGCTGTGTTTTTTAAAAGTAGGATTTTCTGGAGCCTGGGTTCAGCCCTAGGCATGCAGAGTGGATGTTCTACCACTGGGCCTCTAGCATCTAGCTGCTCCTCGTTGCTCCCTCTGTGGGGTTCTTGCACGTTCAGACACCAAAACAGACCAAGAGCAGGTGGTGTCTGAAGGACCACCTGCTCTCTCAGGTGAAGCCTTCCCTCCAGTTAAGACTCTCTTCTGAGATGAGGTCTTCATCCAGCTGCCAGCTGCCTTTGAAAGTCAGGTGGGGTTGTGACTGGAGAGGGGGTGCTCTCTGCAATTCCACTCCACCTCTGAAATTCCCTCTCCAGGGAGATGTCCCTGTTGTTGTTCCCTGTTCTGTACTGCTGGGGTTTTAACCAGTAATTAACTTCGGCAGTTTCGCTCTGCTTATGCTGCTGCTTTAGTTGTGGGGCTTCTAGGTGGAGGTTTATTGTGTGATGGGGGCTGCTCATGCTTGCAAGTTGTTGTTTTTTTTGCAGCCCCCAGGCACCATTATTGGCATCAAAATGCTAGTCCATATCCCCCCTCCCTAAAAATCTGGATTTATCTTTTGTATGAAAATCCAGTGTTCAAAAAAACTTGTTTTTAAAGTATTAATTTATTATTAACAGCAACAAAATGTGCAAACATAACAAAAAGAGAAGAAACAAAGAATCAAAAATATAAACTGTAAAGTATGACTGATCAGAAGGTTAAAAGTATAAAAATACATCACAGCTCCAAATGGATAATAAAATATTAACTCATGCAAAGATTGCTTTTACTAATAATAAATAATAATACAAAAATAATAAAGACATGTAAAAATAAAAGTATTATCCCCCTGTGAGTTCCATTATTATTAAGAATAAAGGTTCTATAGTCTTAAATGGGGCAGACATTTGCATATACTGGTAGTTCTGGGTGACCATGTGCCTCAATATTTGTATAAGAAGGGGGGGGGGGTCTTGTTGCAAACAAGCCCTGTGCAATGATTATGCCAAGGTTGCAGGTTTGATCCCCATAAGGGACAATTGCATATTCTTGTGTTTCAGGGGCTTGACATTTACAATTCTGATTCTATGATATCTCAACAACCCATTTCCAGCATTAAGATCTGCCCCCCCCATCTGGAATCACCCTCCTTGTCGCTGTCAGTTTTGTTTTCATGGTTTTTATTGTTGATATTTCACTGTTGTGATTTTAAAACGGGTAACACATGAGGACTTTCTGAAGTAGAAAGGTGGGATATATACCTTGTCATTCAAGTAGATAAAATATGTCTCTTCTCCCTTCCGTTGCCAGGGATCTCCCTTTATGGTGACACTGTGAGCCTGTCCAATGGGTGAGTCACACTTCTTGCCCTTCAGATATGACTGAGGGTGGTGGGATATGAGCTCGTAGCTCAGCTCCTGACCTGGGAGTCCTTGGTCTCAAGGGGAATGGCAGCATTGTTTGGCTGATATGGCCGCATTTGAACGATTCTCTTTGCACTGCTCAGATGTGTAATCCAACTTTTCCATAACAGGTCTAACTTTGAAGGGGAGAATCATAGCTGTTTAATTATCACTAATGTTAAATCTTCCCCACTGACGGTCCCTTGATGCTCCAGGAAAACCTCCTTCTCCCCTACCCTCTAGGGATCACTGGCACCAGTTTTATTTTTAGAGGTTTGCAGGCAGTAAGGTTGGGGTGGGGAGGATACAAAAAAGAAAGCAACCAGGCATATGTGTAGGCCATGGAGTGCTAGTGATGCAGCCCTCCTTTGAAACCTACACTTCTCTGAATTTTGCAGTGTAGTTCTCCAGCCAAGACATGTGTACAAAAATTCATATACTGGGGTAAAGCCTGTATATAAATGTGCATGTTAGTGAAAATCATGTACAAAAATGCATGCTCGGACCCTGATCTATACGTAAGAATCCCTCCCAATCTGTTTGATAAAATAAAACAGTGTGGTGTAGTGGTTAGAGTGCCGGGCTAGGACCTGGAAGAAACCAGGGTTCAAATCCCCTCAGCCATGTAGCTCACTGGGCGTGACCTTGGATGACAAGAAAAAAAATTGCCACCCCCACTACAAAATCTAGTTGCTGAGCCAGTTAAGAGCCAGTAGCCTTACCTACCTTGCAGGGTTACTGTGAAGATTAAACGGGGAGAACCATATATGCCATCTTGAGCTCCTTGGAGAAAAATATGTTCTGTGAGCCACCCTGAGACCTCCGGGTATAGGGCGATATATAAATTCTATAAATAAATAAAATAAAAATATGGGATAGAAGGGCATTAAATAGATAAATAACACCGTTTTATTGCTCTTAGGGTATATTTTTGTCTTAATGCAAATTATTTTTCCATTGTAAACAGTGTATAAACAGATATTAAATGTTTTTAAAAAACCTTCTAAATTGGTGGTGGAGAATTTATGGCAAATGGACCTATCTTGGACCTCCAGAGGATCCATTTGGCTCATCAGGCTGTTTTCCCCAAACCACTCCTATCCGCTGACATCACTGGTGACATCAGCTGATGGGCAGGAGGGCAGGATTTAACCTTGCATTGGATCCCAAGGCCTAGCAGTAGGATTTAATCTCCGCTCATCTGCTGGTGAATGGAGATTAGAGATCACTGTAAGATTAGGGATTTAAAAGAACGAGGAGACTCACAGAAGTCACTGCTAGTCTCTTCCTTCTTCCCTTCTAAGTCCGCATCTTGCTCTGATCTTAAAGGGAGCGTTTTGCAAGCAAACCAGAGCATGGGAGACACACACACCCATCCTTGCCTTTGCTTGCAAAAACACCTTTCTCTTTAGAGTTAAGAGGAAGAGAGAAAGAAAGGAGCACAAGCAGTCAATCCTGTCTTAAAGTGCTTGGCAAATACTGTACACACTTTGAAGCAACCTCCGCCTGAGAACAGGTTGGAGGCTACTTCAAAAGACCTCTTACAGCTTTAAGACAGACTGCTCTATAGTGGTTGGCTTTGCAAGTCTCCCTGTGTTCTTCTTTTAAACCCCCAGTACTGGGTTTAAGGAGGAAGCGTGGGAAGACCTGCAAAGCTGCATGAATAATTTTGACAGGAGGGTGCTGGCAGCTTCACCTGCCGGCAATCATGTAACATCATAACGGTATCACATGACAGGTCAGTGGCCTGTCAAATTTGGCCTGCAAAGCCAATCTTGATAAGGATATGGTCTTGGAAGCAAAAATAACTTCCCCACTCCTGTTTTCAATGCATTAGGAAGATTGCTTTGTTAAATGTGTCTATTTGGCAAAGTTGCATACAAAAATGTGTATATTAAGAGAAAGCGTACTAAAATTATGATGGGTTTTCCTGAGGATTTTTTAATACAAACTGGAAATGTGGAGTACTGCAGAAAGTAATTGAAATTGACTAATCTGCCTCTCCCGAGGGGGAGAGCTCTCTGACACACCTCCTGAGGCATAGGCAGAATTGTAAAAGGGGGACAACTTAAAGAAGAGACAGGTACTGAACATAACAAAATTGTACCCCAAACAACTCTTGATCATGTGTTATTTGTTATGCTGCTTAGAGAATGACAAGATCCAAAGTGGAGTTTTCACCAAATACCCACCCCCAATAAGCAAACTTGCTTGCCCCATGAATTTTAACATTTGGATATGGAGCATGTCAACATTAGGTTAAATAAAACAATTTAAAAAAGAAGCACCTAACTCAAATAGATAAATAACACTGTTTTATTGCTCTTAGGGTATATTTTTGTCTTAATGCAAATTTGAACCCTGGCTGAATTGCTGTTCTTAGTTTGCAGCCAATTCACAGAAAGAGTTTTTTTTAAGCTTTGTGGTTTTGTTTTATTATTTGGTTGGTTGGTTTTATATATTCTTGTTGACTGCTTAGTCTATATAAAGCAGTTTATAAATTCTTAAATCAAACAAAACATACACATTGAAAATACCTTCTGGCACAGAGGGCTTAACTTATACTGAGGAAGACAAAGACAAGAGATGGAGGAGAGGTCAGGGGGCTGTCCCATAAAAATCCCAGCATTCTCAATCACACATTATCACCACCATCCTCTCTATAAATTCAGAGTACAGTCTCCCCCCCCCCCCCCCCAGTATTTGAGAATGTGTCTGTTCTTCCCCATCGCTGCCCCTGCCAATTCATATTCCCATCTTCATTACCAGGACTCATCTGGTAGGACTTCTGCTATTCCATGGGCCGGCTTTTTTAGGAGCTGTGTCTTGCTTTTCCAGCAGTGGGAGAGCTGGGAAGCAGAGTTTGCTCTATCAGCACTGCTGTGGCAGCTCCACCAGGCACCTCCTGCCCCTGAACTGTGCCAGCTGGGCACTATAGGAACAGCTGTTCAGAAACTGGTGCCTGAGTTTTGGTTTTGATTTTCCTCTTCCCTCCCCGTCCCTTTTCCTTACATGCCACATTTTTTAGATTGTAAGCCTGCGGGTAGGGATTGCATGTGAGTTGCTGTCGGAGCCCTTTTGGCTGAAGGGTGGGGTACAAATGTGCTAAATAAATAAAGTTCAGTAATACTTTCCCCCAGAATATATAAAGGGGGTGGAGATATTGTTTTCTTCATAATAGACAAATAATAATAAGATTATTACTATATATGTTACCCCCGCTTTGACTTTGAGACAGGTTGTTGTTGTTGTATTGCATTTATATTGCATCTTTTCTCCAAGGAGTTCAAGGTGATGTACATTGTTCCTCCCATCCTCATATAATCCCAATAACAATCCTGTGAGGTAGGTTAGGCTGAGAGGCAGTGACTGAGCTCAAAGTCACAACTAGTGAACTTCACAGCTGAGCAGGGATTTGAACCCTGATCTCTCCCAGGTCCTAGTAGTTCAACACTCTAACCGCAAAACCATTCTGGCTCTTTAATCGGTTTAATCAAAACAGATATAGATAACTAACCTAATACAATACAATATGATACTCACCTGAGCATCTGCAATAAAAGACAGCAGGTAAGAATTACAAAGCAGAGTGAGGGATTATGGGAATTAAGATGTAAATAAAAGTGTATTAACCCAGTGCTGAAAACATCATTAAGTCGGCACCAGGATTGCCTCCTGAGGGATGCTATTCCAGACCCTCCTCTTTGGGATTTGCATCCTGCGCTTCCAGTAAGGAAGGCACTTGGATCAGGGTCTCAGCAGAAGATCTGAGGCTGCCAGCAATCTGGAATGGGCAGAGGGGTGTGCTTTCAGGAATTTGGATGCCAAGCCACTTAGGGATTTAAAGGGAAGCACCAAGCACTGGTTGTTGTTTTTTTATGATTGGAGTGATGAGCTCAAATATGAGGGTAGCAGTGAAAGATCTGTGGCAGTCGATTCCCACACAAATGGAAGTCCTTTTCAGGAGAGACCCCAAGATGGGACCAGAGGGGGAGCCTCGCTGCCTGTGAGAGGTTCTGGGGCATTGAAATCTCTGCTCATGGCCCAGGTGATGATGTGCAGCCTGCCTCTTTTCTGCTCTCTGCTAGTGGAGCTTAAGCAAACAGTGATGCTTCTGTGCTGCCTCTCCCCAGCCGGGAATAGGAGCAGCCACCCTCTGAGGTCACTGGGGGCCGCCAAGGGAGCCGGCCCCTCCCTACTTCCTGGCCTAGAAACAATAACAACAAAAAGGGGGATTGTTTGGCTTGGGTACCAGTGAGTGAGTGAGTGTGTGCTTGTTTTGCTACCTTCCTCCTTTCTCACTTTTTCCATGCTTTCAGCTTTGGCGCTGGGAGCTGCGGGCGGCTGGACGCCACCACGGTGGAGGCCGAAGACCAGGTGCACCCGCAGAGGGAGGGGACCACCCTGGGGCGGACCCTCAGCTTCTTAAAGAAGATGACTGGGAAGTCAAAGGTAGGGCCTTGGAAGTTTACAGTTTGATTTCATTGCTGTGTCTTTCATCCCTGTGAAACTGATCCTTTATAAGCATCGATTTGTACACGGCCTCCAAATCTCTCCGATTTAACAGCTTAATGCCTACAGTAATGAAAATTAATTGTTTTCAATCAGTTTCCCAATGCAGGTTTCCCTGCCCCCCCCCAAAAAAAAACCCTGAACAAAGTGCTCACAGTTTTCTCAGCATCTCATTTTCTTTCTTTCTTTTGGTGAATATTTCTTGTTTCATTTTATAGTGTATATAAAACAAAGAAAATTGTTATAACAGATGAAAATCAAAAGAGCAAAAGCAAACTATAAAATGAGCATGTAAAATGAGCATGTTGCACGTGAGTTAAAATAACAAAGTCCAAGTAAACAACATCAGCATTATCTAATTATCAAGTATAATTCCAAATTTGCCAGGCTTGCAAAAGGGTTGCCTTGAAAATGATGGTTCCATTGTATGCGTAACACCAGAATGTCAAGCCATATAAAAAGTGTCTGGTGCTTCTAGTCCTTGTCAAAATCTCAGATTATGCGTAGTTTTCTCCATTATAGCTATATTCCAGAGTCAATGGGACCAGCAGTCCAATGTAAGATTTTGGGTTGTTTTCCATTGAGATCTCATTTTCTCTTTGTCTTGTTAACCGTTAAGCTTTGCAGTTCCTTAAACCCTTCTGTTAACTTCAGGCATTGGTAATTTGTTTCTTATAACACTATGCCTTAGGGCCAAACTAGATGTGCCCCCCCAAAAACCCTACTTTGTTTTTTTTCAAGCAATAGTAGCCTGGGATGTGTGTGAGAGCCACAGTGTTGAGGGGTGGTGGTTTTCACTCTCCAGGATTGTTTTCAGAATGGAAAAGTCCCCACTCCTCCCCAAGCTGATACATGCCCTACAAGTCTCCCCATCACATGTTGGCTGCTTTTTATATTGCTTAGCTCTTTAAAAAAAGAAGCTATTTGGGCTCTGAAAGTGTGCTTTTGATGCTCCATAACAATTGGATAACACGTATTTGAATATCCGGGTGAAATTTTGCATTAATTGCCCAGTAATATATGTGTGTGTGTGTGTGTGTGTTTATGTGGGCATCCGATTCCCCCCCCCCCCCATTTTCATCTCACTTTGGATCTACTAAACTTCCAAGGTGGCCTGTAAATTTGCTTTCGTGTATTAATTTAAATGTGTTGATGCTTATAGATTCTTACTGGGGGCGGGGGGAAGTGCTAGTATCTTTCTCCTTTATTCTGGGTATTTTTATGTTGGACTTTTCAACTTTGTTTCCGTGCTAGCACTTAAAGCAGATCCTACTAATCCCCACCCCTGGGATTACCAGTGTAATCCTAACCCCTGGTCCCTTCCTTTGGAGGAAATTAGGATATGGCAGAGCCCCTACTTGGGGCTTAGCACTGGCAGGTCACTCACTAGTGTAAAAATGCAGAAACTACTGCTGCAGGCTTCAGGTTCCTTGAGGGGCCTGATCCTGGAGCTGGTGCAGCAGAAACAAAAGGGTAGGAAAACCTGCTGACTCCTTCCTCCTTGGCCAGCAGCAGGACTGAGGATTGTTCTGCCTGTTGTTAAGTAGAGACTTCATGAAAAGCTCCACCCTTAAGCAGGCCACAGTCCCCAGTAGTCTGTGTGTTGGGCTTTGATTACCTTTGAACTGGGAGAGCAGCACTCTGTACCTGCTGTCTCACGCTTTAGTTTAGGCTCTGGCGCAATGTGAGCTCTTGTTCGCAGTGATTGTTGTTATTATTAATCATAATAATTACATTTATAAGCATTAATTAATTATTATAGTTAATAATAAACTTATATGCCACTTGTATGTCAAAATTCGAGAGCCAGTGTAGTGTAGAGGTTAGAGTGTTGGAGTAGGACCTGGGCAAGATGAAGATTTAAGCCCCCACTGAACCAGGAAGCTCAACAGGTGAATCTGGGCCAGTCACTCATCTAACCTACCTCACAGGGTTGCTGCAAGGATAAAATGCAGAGATGGAGAACTATGGACATGCCTCCTTGAGCTCCTTGGAGATAAAGGTGGAATATAAATGCAATAATAATAAAAAAGGCTTCTAAGCAGTTTACAACTATAGAATCAATATTTAATTAAACTGCACAGTAACATCCTTAATTACAATGCACAATAAAACAAAAAATTATAAAGCATCGCAATTAAAATAGTTAGAATAATAAAACCAGAAGTTCATGTCCGGGGTATTGCTTTCCTAAACAGGTGTGCCTTCATCAATCAGCGGGTTGCCAACACTGATGGGGGCCTGTCCTATTTTATTTAAAAATTGTATGTGGCCTTTAAAAAAAATAGTTGTATTTGGGTTTGCTTTGACAGGAATTAATTGTGCAATGTACACTGCTGCAGCCTGCACCATTCTGCAAACCGTGCTGTTCTCTGATGTGTCCTTTTCTCCCCACTGCTCCCAGAGCATGCCTCTGGGCCCCTTAGTGATTCCTAGCTTTGGTGTGTGTATAGATCAGCCTAATTATGTCACCTATCTCTGTTTGGACAATCTCAATTAACACTTTGTCAATTTCATTATATTTGGGAGAGCCTTTTCCTCATTTTATAATTGCAATAAAAAGCATTGCAGGAGCACAGCTGCTAAATCTATAGCTTTTGATGCAGCTTGAGGGCTCCTCATAAAAAGGTGGGAAGAACCCCCCTGTTCCAACTATTTTGCTACTCTCCAGAGGCACAGGCTACGCAAGCAGGAATGAGTCTTTCTCATTGTGACTCCAAACTGACTAAGATCTGAGCATTTATACTTAACCAGACTCGGGGCGGGTGAGAGAGTGGCAAAACTGTTCAAGAGGTGGTGCTGTTTCCCCACTTTGAAAATGAGCAAAGTCTACCATTTTGGCCAGTTTTATAGTGATTTTAAAAAAAGAAAATGTGCAAAACGTTTAGCAGTTTTTATTTGGTTCCCTACTCATCCACCACAACTATCTTCTAAGTCTACATCACCGAGGGCCAAAAGGCACCTTATATGCTCAGCAGTACATAATAAATTCTCTCCTACTCCCCGCTTTTAAAACTAAACTGGAAGCAGCACTTGAGACTTCATGTTTTAGGGAAGCTGCCTTGCACCATGTCTGACCATTCACCCACTCAGCCTGGTGTTATTTACTCAGACCTGCAGGGCCTCTCCAGAGGGGGCCTTGGGCAGAAAAATAGTCTTTTCCAGCACCTGCTCCCTTGAGACACTAGGGGTTGAACCCAGGACATTTTTGCATGCAATGCCAGGGTTGTGCCACTGAGGTTTTACCCCTGCCCCTCACCTTGCCGTAGTTGGAGGGATGGGGAGGTGAATGGATAAGGCTGCTTAACCCTTTTCCTTCCATGAGTGTAGCCAAGTTTTTTTGGGGGGCAGGGCTTTTTGTGGGGGGCAGAACCGACGTGATTGGTCAGTTAAATATTTCTGTTGTTTTACTTGATCTAGACCCATGCTTCTGTCTGTCTTTGCCATCAAAATTTTGCACCAGCTGCAGTTTCCAAACCTAAAGGCAGCCCTACATATAGCACATTGCAGTAGTCCAACCTAGGCATTACCAGAGCATAGGTACCAGACATTAGGCTATCCCTTTCCAGATAGGAGTACAGCTGGGCCAGCAGTCAAAGCTAATGGAAGGTACTTCATCAACTGAGGCCACTAGAGTTTCAAGTGACAGCAAAGGGTTCAGAAGTACCCCTGAGCTATGTGCCTGCTCCTTCAGAGGGATTGTAACCCATCAAGAGCAGGGTACCTCTATCAGACCACCCGCTATCAATGTCTCATTCATGAATGGTTTAAGCAGGTGGAACAGGGGAAGGTGCCGTCTTGCTTTTGCCTCAGGCAGCAAAATGTCATGTGCTATCTATGGCTTTTGACACATGTGTGAGGCCCCAGCTGCACTATCCATTTAAAGCAGGACCATGCTACTTTAAACAGTCACAGGTTCCCCCAAAGAATTCTGGGAAGTGTGGTTTGTTAAGGATGCTGAGGGTTGTTAGGAGACCTCTACTCCCCACCCACCCCCGCCACAGAGCTACAATTCCAAGAGGTGTTAAACAGTCAGTCCCTCTTCCCAGGGAACTCTGGGAAATGGAGCTTTGTGAGGGGAATTTGGAGTGGTGGGTGGGTGTCTCCTAGCCACTCTCAGCGCCCTTAACAAACTGCACTTCCCAGGATTCTTTGGGGGATGCTATGGAGGAAGCAGTGGCATGGTACCGCTTTAAACAGATAGGGCCCAAGTTTGGTTCTGGACAACACATCAAACCATGGCTGAGTGCAGCAGCAGAAAGACCAGAGAAGGTACAGAGCAGACACCTTCTCATCTTTAGGAGACCCCACCTGTTTGCATATCCACACTAAGTCTTGATTTGGCTTATCCTAGGGAACCAGAGGCGCTGGCCCTTCCAAAACCCTGAGCCCCTAAAACTGCCTTCTCAGCTTCTCTCAGTTCCTCAAAAAACTCCCTGTATCTTGTACAACAGCCTTTGGAGTGGTGAGGTCAGAGGAAGTCGTGGCCTTTTCCTGCCTCATGCCAGGCGAGGGTTTGTTTACACAGCGATTAAGGACACCACCCTGGGCTTTTTCAGCCATGGCCTCTTTGGTTTGGAAGGAGCTTCCAGCCATTGTTTCCTTGGGAGCAGAGCCAGAGAAAGTGGGGCTTTCCTCACACGCTTAGGACGCGCAGGGCTAGAGGTGGCTCTACCACAGCACAAATAGGAGGAGGCAGATTGTGGGTGTCCAAATCAGAGTCTAAGAATGCCAGGGGCAAAGGGAACAAATGCCCCTCAAGTCCACCTCCCTATTTCCCAGCCCACGAGTAGGGCAGGAAGGCTGCATCTTGGACATGTCGCTTGACGCTGGTATTTAGTGGTAGGCTCCTGATGAATATGGAGGCTCTACTAAGCCACTACGGCTAATATAACTGTAATGGATTCTGATCTGACTGAGGAAGCACAGCCCAGTGAGATGTTTCTGTGGCAAAAGCCCCTCTAGAATGAAAGGCTGCTGCACAAGAGATACTCAGAGAGCCACTGGGAAGGCCTTGGAGGTCGCCTAGCATGCCCATCCTGGCTGAATGCAGGATTCACAGTGCAGGATACAACCGCAACATCCCTGACAGATGGCTGCCCAGACTCTGCTTAAGTACCTACAGCGAAGGAGAGCGACCCCCCTCCCAGCGATCTGTGCCAGTATGGAACAGCTGCTACCCTTAGGAAGCTTCTCCTACAATGTGGCCAAAATCTCCTTCCGTGCAATTATCCAAGCCGCTCTTGACCCACTGTTTCTAATCCCATCCTGCGGAGCCACAGAGAACTAGTCTGCTTCTGTGTGACAGCCTTTCAGATATGATTCGAAGATTGCAACGTAAGATGGGTCAGGCCATTGGCCTATCTATAGTCCAGGATCCTGTTCACACAGTGGCAAAACAGGTTCATGGGGGAAACCAGCAAGGAGGAACCCAAGCCCCAGAGCCCCCTCCCTGCCTGTGGTTTCCAGCAACTGGTATTCAGAACCATTGCTGCCTCCAACAGTGGAGGTAGGACATACCTTCTGTTATAGCCTTCGTGAATTTGTCTAAGCCTATTTTAAAGTCATTTTAGGTTGGTGGCCATCATTGCCTCCCATGGGAGCGAGTTTCATAGTTTAACTCTGCGCTTCACTGGATGTCCACGAGTTCTGATGTTAGGAGAGAGGGAGAAAAACTTCTCCCTGTCCACTCTCTCAATGCCGCACATATTTTTATAAACCTTCATCACATTGCCTCTTGCTTGCCTTTTCTGTAAACTATAAAATCCCAAATGCTACAAGCTTTATTCGCAGAGTAATTGCTCCATCCCCTTGATGATTTCAGTTGCTCCTTTTGGAAACTTTTACATCCTTTTTGAGGTGAGGTGACCAGAACTGTGTCTCCCCTTCATCTTCTTTTCTGCAACTCTTTCAACCATTCCACAGAGACGATTTAGCTTCCCACCTCCTCTGAGCATGCAGAACTGGATGCATGATGGCAATGGTATGGTCTCCCTCCACAGTTAGAGCAGCAGTGCTTCTCAATACCAGTTGCTGGAAGCCATAGGAGGGGAGAGGGCTCTTGTGCTCAGATCCTCCTTGCTGGTTTTTCCACTGGCATCCGGTAGGCCATTGTGAGAACAGGATGCTAGGCTAGATGGGCCATGGGCCTGATCCCATGCTCTTATGTCTCCAGATATAGTCTGGCCAGCTTCCTTTCATTTCAGTAGAGCCCATGCCAGGATAAATTCCCTCAAGGCTGTGCCCCGTGTCGATTAGGGTATGCAAGGTGGGGTGTTGGCTGTTCCCCCTTCGGCACGAAATGTCTCAGGATGGCCCTGGAAGGAAGATGATCCAAGCTGTCTTGCCCCCATATTTTCACAAGACACAAAACTCCAGTCACCACCAGATCCACACTACACATTTAAAGCATGTTCAACTCACATTCAAAGCACACGAGACACCCCCAATCCCAGGAACTGTAGTTTTCCCTCCACAAAGGTACAATTTCCAGCAACCTTTACAAACTACAGTTACCCAGGATTATTTGTTTGTGGGGAGGGGGGGTGTCATGTGCTTTAAACATGTGGTGTGCTCCTTCCTTACCTCTCTCTATAGCAGCCTCCGCCAACCTGGTGCCCTCCAGGTGTTTTGGACTACAACTCCCACCAGCCCCAGCCATTATGGCCAGCTCCTCTAGACAGTGGCTGCTCTCCCCACTGAACTGACTGTTTCTAGTAAGGGGGGAAAGGGAAGGGAAAACTTGAAAGATGCCAAGGTTGCTGCTGCCCCCAAATAATGTAAAAAAATAATAATGCAACAGTTTCTAACATCTGGTTTGTGATATCTTAGTTCACCAGCTACAGGCTGCGCTTTAAAAATAATAATAATAAAAAAAGCACTTTGGGATGGTGAGCCTCTCTTTTCAAGCGTCTTTGATGACAACGTCCTTCCTCCTTGAAGTTCAGAGCATTTCCTTTATTTCTCAAAACACACAAGAGGAAAGCCTGCCTAGGAATCCACATCTTTGTGCCAAGATTATTTTCCTTCTTCATAGAGAAGTAGTTTAGCCCAGGATTCCAGATCTAATCTCAGTCTTGTGCCCCTTCTCCCCTCTCCCACTTCTGTAAGGAAGTGGGGGGGGGGGAATCTAGATTACCAGCCAGCTGTTTAACATGGTCAGGCTCTGCCCAGTGATGGCTTTGATGTGTAAATGCTTGCCCTCTGTGCCCCTCTAGGCTGCTGCAAAGCTTTCTTTCCCTCCTCCTTCTTAAAGACATTTCCTTACAATTGCATTCTTGACTGGGCTTCTGAATAGGGAGGAGGGGAAATGAGAAATCACGCACACACAGTTAAGAACTTAACTTCAAATTACTAGCTTGGATCAGTCCTACTCAATTCAATAGGGACAGGTCAAGGCTCAGTAGCAGAGCATCTGCTTTTCAGGCAAAGAGTACCAGGTGCAATACCCTGCAGCATCTCCAGGAGAGACCCCTCTGTGAGACCACAGAGAACTGCTGCCATCAGTATCCACAAAACTCCCAAGCACCAGCTGTTTTCTGATGGGGTGGGGGGGAGAGTTCACTGGCAGAAGGGTTAAAACTGGCTGTTGCTTGTAGCCTGCACACCTCAGTCCTAGTGCTAAACCTGGCACTGCATCATTTTTTAAAACCCTCACCTGCCCCAATTGTGTCTAAGTGGTATTACAGGGCCTTTTTTCTGGTGGCACCCTGCTTGGGGAACTCTTGATTTGCTTGTCTGGCATTTACTATGCTATTATCTTTCTCAGCCCCAAGAAGAAATTGTCTTTATGCCTACCTCGTTTTACTCCAGTAGTTTAAAATGATTCTGGCAAGCCACCTTGGGGGCTCATAAGGTTGAAAGCTGAGATTTAAGTGGAGAAAGAATAACTTAAGTAGTAAATAAAGTAGGCAGAGTGTCCTCTTTTTGAAGCAGTAAAGGCCACACCTGTGAAGTGAGCTGAACTTTCCCCATCCCATCTTCCTGTAGCCTCTCACCCTATGCGTGGTAGCCCCATCTGAGCTCACTTCTGGTATCAGTTGACTGAAGAGGAAAATGTTGGCCAGTATGGGGGGGAGGGGGAAGGGGAGAGAGACTCAGGGGAAATAGCACTCCCTTCTCACAAATACCTCCTTTGCTCGAAAGCTGGGTTGGGGGGAGGCACTCTGCCACTGTTTGATACTGGGGTAGACCTGCGTTGCCACACGGTTGTGTGTACTTGAACTCGGAGCTGCCTGCTGCGATATCACAGAATGCTCAGTAATGTAGTCAGTACGTTGAGAAGCAGGTGGATTAATTGCCTCGGGTAACAAAACTGCTTTGGGTTTGGTCTGCCTGGGCTCAAATTTTGCCCCAATTAGCCTCTTGCTCAATCTGGCCTTTGATACCTGCTTCAGTGTGTGAGCTCCCTTTTGCTTAGCTATCCAGGGTGTCTGCGCCTGTGTGCATTTTGTGGTCGCTGTCGCCTGGGGAAGAAGGAGGGGCTGATTCCTTGCTCCTTTCCTCTCCAGCTCACGATTCCTTTCAGGAAATCTGGGACTTGTCATTAGGAACGGATTTCTTTCCCCGTCTCCAACTTGAAAGGGATCTCCAGCTGATTTGGGTTAGAAGGGGAGAAAAAACGGGTCCAGCTGTTCCCCGCCAGTCTGGGAGGACACGGCATGCTTTGTGCAATGATTGCATCAGGCCCTTTTGCCTGTCTTGAAGCAGTCCGAATAAACAGATTTGGAGTTCAAAAGTGGCCTGTTTGCACAGGTGGTTCCTGCCCTTTGGGCTCAGCGCTTTATTGCTAAAACAGAAAGGGAGAAACCTGAGCTGAGGCCGTGTTCATGACGTTTAAATCTGGGAGACTCCTATGAGGCTCTCCAAGGAGGGCCGGCCCAAGTCATATTGCTTCCTGTGGTGAAGGACAGAATGGCGCATCCCCTTATTCCATGTGCCAGATGGGCAGTTGAATTGTATTTGATGAACACTGGTGATGTGTCAGTGTCCTCCTTCCCTGCACTTGAGGTCAGCAGACTAGCTTAGCGAGTGCAAGGCAGGCCTGCAGCGCACAACTCTGCCTGTGGCCTCTCCCTCAAAATACACCAGCTGAAGCGGCTGCCTCACTTTAGCCTGACGGTAGAGCCAGCCTTGTCTGCAAGAAAGCAGGCTGATCCCTGTGTTGAGCAGCTCAGACATGTTGCATCCGTCACATCACTTGATTTATTTTATTTACAAAAATGTGTATATACCTCTATTCTTAAGAGAGAGGAAAAATCTGAGTGGCTTACAACAATGACACGTTAAAAACAGCACAATGAAAACTATATAAAAAAATTAAAATGGAAAATCAGCTATTATGGAAATATGTGTTCTTAATTTCTTGCATAAACCTGACGGAATAGAAAAGTTTTCAGCAGGTGTTTAGAAGTTGACACAGAAGTTGCCTGCTAAATCTCCATTCCGCCATTCCACATGGAGGCGGAATGAACAGGAACACCCTTGGGGACAAATGACACTAAAGACTTAGTTCCTTGTTACTGTCAAATGGGTCTCGTCAACTCTAGGAATAACCAGCGATGCTCCTGCAGATGATCTCTGTGATCGAGATGGGATATAAGGGTTCAGGCAGACCTTGAGGTACCTTGGACCTAAGTTGCCCAGGGCTTTGAAAAATTAATACCTTCAGCTCCTGCCAAGGAGAAGCGTTTCCTGCGGCATCCTGGGATCAAATCCAGCACTTGACTTTGCCTCTCATTGGCTCATCTGTCCTCTGCAATTCCACCGCCTGCAAATTGCCTATCAGTTGACTCTGAGCAACTTGTTTTTGCATTTTTCTATCCAGCATATTTCAGCTTCAGTCACTTTTAGAAGACACAATTAAGCCTAATTAAGCTTTGTCTTGGCTCTTAATATGGTGGTGTTGGTAGTTCTTATTTTACTTTTTGTTCAGTGCATCGGATCCAAGATTTGCCTTTGGCAAACCGCACTCCATCCACAGGTTTCACTTGTCTTTGAATGGAGCCGCTGTTAAGAGAACCCAGTTAAGCCACTAACTGGTTTCGGATGCTGGTTGTTTTTGGAGTCAAAGGATGGATTGATGCATAACTGAGCATGTAGCCTAGCCTTTGCCAACCCTGATGTCCTCCAGGCATTTTGGACTACATTTCCCATCAGCCCCAGGCTTGCCTATTCCTCTCCCAGAGCTATAATCTTCAGAGTGGTTCAATAATCAATCCCTCTTCACAGGGAACTTCTGAGAATTTCTAGCTCTTGAGAGAGAGGAATAGGAAGGGTCTCCTAACAACTCTCAGCACCCTTAACAAACAACAGCTCCCAGAATCCTTTAAAGCGGTATCAGAGTGCTTTAAATGTAGGCTGCGAATGTGGCCATACAGGGGCAGTCCTTGTTCTGACCATGGAGTCTGGTGAGGTCACAAGTTGCTGGGCAGCCTTAAGAGCAGCATAGAAGGAAACAAGCATATTATCTCAGGTGGGCACAGTCCAGGGGAAATGTTCTCCCACATTCATTTCCATAGGACTTTTGCAGCAGGACCTCCCAGTAGATCACACCCCTTGTTTGTTACTGGAAGGAAGGAGTGCCATTTAGATTTTCTCTCCCAGGTTACCACTATGTCCTGGGGCAGCATTGCAGAATAATAATCCCAGGCAGAGGGGCTGAGAGGCAAATTTCCTTTTTATGGCTGTTCTCAAACTTCCTCCCTCTCCCCGCCATGTTACTTGAGGGCTCACATGACTGGTCTCAACAATGTGGCCCATTTTTTTCCTTTTCTTTTCTTAAAGATGTATACTGTATATTATTAGCAAGTTAAACTGCCTGACCTGCTTGGAACAAAGCTAATACTTGCGACTCATTAAGGGCAAATTATTCCACAGCGTTCCCATTTTAGAACGTCAGGCTGTTCCTGCAAGCAGGAGCTGTGATGACAAGAATAGAGAAGGTGACGCTTTCGGAAGGAGAAGACTTCTGAAATGGTGTTTAGCTCGGTTTACAGCTGAATCTAAGAGTTTTATTATTTATTTATTTATTTATTTATTTATTTATTTATTTATTTATTTACTATTTATTTATTTCATTTATATCCCACCTTTTCCTCCAAGGAGCTCAAGGTAGCACACATGGTTCTCCCCCTCCTCATTTTATTCTCACAACAACCCTGTGAGGCAGGTCAGACCAGCGAGCTTCACTCACTCAGTTTCCTGATGGGCAAGCAGGGATATCCTTGGTGCTAGTCAGGCATTCTAACCACTACACCACACTGCCTCTCTCCTCCTCCAGTTTTCCCCTGCACTGGACCTACATTTTGGGGCCCTGAAGCTTGAACTCTCAAGGGGGTCCCTTTGCAACAAGGTCTGGTTAGTGACTTATCTTCTTCAATGGGGTTTTTCCACCCTTAGAGCATCTGTGCTACTGACTCTCAAACTTTGGGATTGTTGAAATATATACAACAACAAAAATAATCAATTTGAGTCGTGCAACTCAAATTGGGTCTATTAGACCCAACATTTTTAAGCAAAGTGGACTAAAGTCACCTGTGAAATCATTTGCAGAGGTTTGCAGGGTGATGGACAGTGTGGAGACAGTTATAGCTGATGACAGTCACCTAGTTAAGCTGATTTGCAGTAGGTTTGAGCCAGGCAAAAGGAAATAAGTTTGCATGCATCTTCTGCAACTTACGGCCACGTGAGCAGTCCCAAGAGTTTTGTGGGTGGGGAGGGGAAGAGAGAGAGAGAGATCTGTGACTGGTTTGTAATACGTCCTGCTGATTTAAATGGTGTCACTGGGGAAACAAGCAGTTACAGTACTTGACTGTAGCCCTTTAGGGTGGCTGTGTGTCTGAAGGCTTCCCTTTCCCTGCACATGGAGAAACAGTATGCCAAGGGAGACTAGGCTGGCTTCTTTGCTCTGACTTGGCTCTTTATGGTCACATCCATTTCCTCCACCTGCAGTCCTGAAGCGATTCAGCCCAAGAAAACGTTTACCTACTTGATTCCCTTGAAAGTATAAACTGTCCCTGAGGTGTCATTAAGCAGGGATGGATCTTCCACGCCACCTTCCTGGCTTCTGATCCCCCCCCCCCCGGGCCCAATCCAAAGTGCTGGTTTTGACCTATAAAGCTCTATGTGACCTGGAGGGGAGAGGACTAACAATGGCTACTTGCCATGATGGCTGTGCTCTGCCTCCACAGTCAGAGGCAGAAATGCTTCTGAATACCAGTTTCTGGAAACCATGGGGAAGGGACGGGCATTTGGTTGACCACTGTGAGAACAGAATGCTGGGCTAGATGATACATCGGCCTGATCCAGCAGACTGCTCTTAAGTTCTTATGGGAGTAGCAGGGGACCACCTGCTATGGCGTCCTCTGGGTATATCCACCCTGTATAACACCCCCTACCTCTCTAACCTTTGGGCAATACTGCTTATAAGCCCCCAAGCTATAGGGCAGTGGGGATCCTCCCGGCTTTTATCCTGGGAATTGGGAAACTTGCCAGCCAACTTCCTCTAGTCTCTGCTAGATGCAAGAGTCAGCCTGAGTCTCTGCAGAAAGCTTGTAGCTTGTAGTTTCAGTGCCTGGTGTGTGGGAGATAAGGCGGTTGTGGCCTAAAAAAGCCAGCCAACCTCCAGTATTCTGGATGATAGAGAGTTTATTTTAGAAAAGCAATGATTAAGGAAGGAGGAGCAAGAGATAAGCAGAGTGTAATAATGTAAAATAAAATATAAACTTGGCATCCAGCTCGTCTAACACTTTGGGGCAAGCTTCAAGGTTCAGCTAACATGCCTGGTGCCAGGGGTTTTCAGGGCCTTCTGGTGAAGACAAAAATCACCGTACCTATATCTTGGGTGGTCAAGGGGTGGAAGAGGGGAGCCTGAGGCATGGGGAGAGGACCTTGGAGCACCTGGGGAGGGTTCCAATCATCTCCACCCCACCCCAACACAAATGCATGATAGTGTTTCCACTGTGAGGTAGGTTGGCCGAGTGGGGATTCAAACCCTGGTCTGTCAGGTGCTAGTTCTCATATAACCCCCACAACAACCCTGTGAGGTAGGTTAGGTTGAGAAGCAGTGAGTAGTCTAAGGTCACCCAGGGAGCTTTGTGACTGAGGGCTTGTCCACACTTCCGCTTGTCCCCTGCCTAAAAAGCACAGGCCGGAGTGGTTTTCTGCTTGTCCCATGCTTTCTAGGCATGGAGCTGAGTGGTTTGCCTTTGCCCTGCAACCTTCCCCTGGGAAATCCACTCTTTAGCGCTAAATGGTAATCTGCGGGGAACCCAATTCAGTGTTAAATCACAGGTTTTCAAATGCTGGACTCCTAGGTCCTAGCCTGACGCTCTGGCTCTCATTACGCTTCATTGCTAAGAGGGGATTCCGGCTTCCAGTTCCTCTGCCCTTCCACATCCAGCCACTATCGTCAAACCACCGAGCCTTTTACTGTGCCCCCCCCTCTCACAATTATTATTTTATTCACGCTGGTGGCACTTTTTCTCTCTGTTCTTCTATTTTAAGTGTCAGGGAAGGTGCTAGGTGCCGTGGGTAGGTTGAGCTTTAGTGCGTTTTCCACCCTCACGTCACAAGACCTCCCCACTGTGAGGCAGACATTCTGGCGTAGTTCTGACTCAGTCCTTCAGAAATACCTTTGCCTTACTGACGCCTACTGCTTCCTCTGCCTCCCGTCCTCATAAGCAGGCAGAGCTGGGTCTGGTCATGTGGGGTAAAGCAAAGGGAAGCATGCTCTCAGCGCAGGGGTCTCACTTTCCCCCTCACCCATTCCCCTCAAAAGAGTCGGTGGTTCTCTGAAGAGAAGGTTAGGAAGCTGGTGCGAATTTTAATCTCTTTTAGTATTTTAACCTTTTGTACATTCTAAACTATTGTCATAATCTTTCCTTGATTTTAGTGTTTTATCTTTTTGTAAACCACTTTGAGGTTTATATGTTTATTTGCAATCAAGGGGTGTATAAATTTCATGAAATAAAATGAGTTAAATTCAGCACTGCTGGGGCAGACCATGTGTTTGGGCTGCAACACTGGGTTCGCATTCACACGGTCCTTTCTGTCCCAGTTGAGGGGAAGCAGGGATCTTCCCCAGGCCAAGGAGAACATTTTTTATTAGGAAAGACCCAAGGTTCCCAGGGTTAGTCTACAGAGAAAGGCCTGATTTTTGGCAGGGTGGAGAGGCAGCTTGGTTTAAGGCTCAGCTCAGCAAGCCAGTGTCAAAAGCATTTCCTACACCACCTGTGTGTTTCCACCTTACTTTTGGGGCCTTGCAGTCTTCAGCCTGTGACTCACCTCACACGCACATGGTTGTTTCTCGTTTGCCACCTGAGCCGCAGGTGGCTTTCCTCGAGGGAACCACCTTTGTTCCCAAGGCCTTGCTGTTTGGATGGAGCGCTGCTGCGTAGCATGTTGTTTGTGGGGACTCATTGGGTGGAACACCCATGAAATTTGTGGCAGCATGTGGAGCCAGGAACACCCACCCATGGCCAAAACATCAGGGGCACGTTGGGATCCCAACCTCGGGTTCAGCCAGCAGAGTGGGGATGTGCATAGATCCTGTTGCCTTGCTTCAAAAAGGTTATTGTAGAGCTGGAAAAAGTTCAGAAAAAGGCAACCAAAACAACCAAGGGGATGGAGCAACTCCCCTGTGAGGAAAGGTTGCAGCATTTGGGACTTTCTGGTTAGAGAAAAGGCGGGTAACATGTGACATGATAGAAGTCTGTAAACTTATGCCCAGATTGCTGAGGTGCCATAAAGCACCTTAACTCATGCCTCCTTGTACTGAACTGGCTTCCCCTCTGCAAAGCCAAAAGTCCCTTTTAAGCAACCAACTTTTGCTTTGAGATTTGGGATTCACCCAAATCTGCTGCACATCCCTCTTGTGAATTAGTGGCAGCCATGAGGGGGTTACGAGGACACTTTCATGTTTCAGCAGCCCATACGGCTGCTTTGGTTGAGCGGTGCTTTCTACATTAGACATTGTGCCTACACCAGCCCTTTGCCTTGAGACTTCTGCAAAAAGAACTGGCAAAGGGCTCTATGCCTTGAGCCTTTTGGTTTTCTGTTGCTTTGGCAATAACTTGCATTTCTTTGGAGTCTCAGGGCTTCCACCCTGCAGTGCCCCCCTCACCAGACCCCCTTGTAGCTTCCATCCTGCATGCCAGAAAAAACCCCATCGTCTATTTGTTGTTCCAGTGGGCCTGCCCATCCCAGGAAGAGCCCCTGAGTGAGGCTGGGGCCTGATAAGGTTACTGATGAGGGGGTGGGGAGTCCCCGGCTTTGCTTTCTCAGCCACAGAAGCAGGGAGGAAGTCTCACGCTGGCAAAAAAAAAAAGTCCCCAGTGGGGCTGAAGGGGAAGTTTGGGGTGGTTCGATTGGGATCAGTTTCCTCTTGCAAAGTGGGCTGGCTTACTGTAGGTTGTTATAAATAGCAGCAGGGTGGGACAGCACTAATGTGACAGACCAGCTGTGGGAGATGTCTGGATAGGGGAATAGCCACTGATGGGGGGGGCATAAGTCTGTCCTCAGCAACTAGCTCAGTGAAACCTCCATGGCCAAAGGCAGTCCACCTCTGAGTGTCAGCTGCTGAGGACAAACTGGAAAGCTACCCTCTCTGTCATGCCCTGCTTGTGGGTTGCCTAGAAAGAAAGAAAGAGTTTGGATTTGATATCCCGCTTTATCACTACCTGAAGGAGTCTCAAAGCGGCTAACATTCTCCTTTCCCTTCCTCCCCCACAACAAACACTCTGTGAGGTGAGTGGGGCTGAGAGACTTCAGAGAAGTGTGACTGGCCCAAGGTCACCCAGCAGCTGCATGTGGAGGAGCGGGGAATCAAACCTGGTTCACCAGATTACGAGTCCGCCGCTCTTAACCACTACACCACACTGGCTCTCACTGGCACTCACAGAAGCATCTGACCAGTCACTGTTGGGAACAGGATGCTGGCCAATTGGACCTTTGGCCTGATCTAATAGGAAAGAAAGCCTCTCCCTCCTTCCCTGGCCAGCATGGAAATCAAATGGACTAGTGAAGGACTCGCCTGTGTGAAATTCCAGCTCGCCAATGGCAACCACACAAGTAGTTAACTACAGGACTGTGTCCAAAACAGGACCTGGGGCTGAGCTCTGGTTGCGGGTGTTGGTCTGTCCATGCTCCAAACAGGCCTGAGCCAAAACCCAGGTGCTTTTTGCTCGGTAACTGCAGATGCAACATTCTTTGAAGCGGATTTAAGCTGGCACTGACCTGCATGCTAAGCTATTAGCGCCAACTAGCCGTTGGTTACTCAAGCAAGTTGGCCTCTAGGGGGCCAGCGGAAGAACAGGGCGGCTGGAGTGGGGGGTGGAGTTCCCCTTCCATCAGTAATGCTGCTGCTATGGAGCACCTGTTAGGAGGAATCAAGGGGATTAGTTCCTTCCCTCCTTTCCCCTGGTTTTTCCAGCCAGATTGTAATTTCAGCCGTTGAAGCAACAGCTGGGTGGGCGTGGAGGCTGCAGCAAGCAGGGAGCCAGTTCCCACAGAAGGCGGAAGACAAATGATATTTCCCTCTGTCTCTTCCCCCTTCTGCGAACTGCATGGAGTTATAAGATGCAAACCTTCAGAGAGCTCCCAAAACTTTTAAGGCCCAATGTAAAGTGGGGGCACATGTATTTCTGTGCATCTGTGGTTGGGGAACATTGTGCCAATGCTGTTATGCATAAGAGCAGTTACCCCATTTAAATATGGTGTTGATTGTGGATATTTCTTAGAATCATAGAATTGTAGAGTTGGAAGAGACCCCAAGGGTCATCTAAAGCAACCTCCTGCAATGCACTTGGATGTGTACGGAAAATGGCACAAAAGTAAGAATTCAGCCATGTGCAGCTTTTCCTATCATACGTCTACTGCAATAGGAGAAACTGCATCCAATAGACTTTTCCCTTGGGTGCCACTTTTGAAGCTGTTTGTCATGCACACTTAATGGAAAGAAGCACCGTTCAGCTTAGTGGGCTTTTACTTCACTTATTTATTTGAAATATTTTTTATTATGCCACCTTTTGTACAAATCCCTAGGTGCTTTACAGCAGCCAAACCCAACATTGGGTGCCTCCAGACTAGTCACTATTTTGCATAGCGTAAATTTAGGTTTACACAGTTAAAGTGGGTTAATGCCATCTTGCATCCAAGGTGCAACAAACCCTCCTCTAAAAGGAATACATATGGATTATTATAGTTTGGAAAGAGACTGAGAAATGGATTGAAAATTGTGGGAGGAAGGAATGATTCAACAGCCTGCAACCATACTGGGATGAATGTTCACAGCATTACAGTTCTATGATATAACCTCCATAAAGGCAAATCCGGATGAAGGGGCTCAATAAACTGGTCATTTGCAGGTGCCCCAATCAAACTTTCAAGTAAATAGGCACAGAATAGGCTGTTTTACGGATGGGAGCCTTCTCTGGTCCTGCTCCTGCTCCTGGTCAACATAATAGGCTCTGTTCTCCAGTCCGAGAGGGTAGGCTTGTCTCAGAAGGCAATCTTTTCGGCCTTGGCATTGCCACACTTTGCTTCTGGCACAGCTCCTGTGCCTTCAACAGCTGCAGAATGTGCAAAGAGTCAACAGCTGCACTTTTGCTGGCCTGAGATAGTGAGACAGGGAGTTTGCCAATTGGGGCTTTTGGCCTTGGCAGGGTCTGAGGCAGAACAGTTCTGGGGCCAGGGGAAGGCAGCCGGTGAAGGAACCAGGAAGGGGATGGCTGACCCAGAGGAAGAGAGCCAGTTGGAGTTGGACTGTCGGACTAGGACCATGGAGAGACCAGAGTTCGAATCCTCACTTGTCCATGTAGCTCACTGGGTGACCTGTACGGCACTGGGTGTTTTCTCCACTCCTGAGCTAGAGATATAAAAATTCACCTCAGGAACTGAAGGCCTCTTCTTGCCTTACCTCAGGGAACTTGACAACCCTGCGAAACATGTAGATGAATTTTCAACATAATTTAAAATAAAACACCACAAACGCAGAGAACAATGTCCTTGTGGATAATGTGGCTATCCTGAAAGAAAGAGCGGAAGCAGAAACAGCCACTGATGTGTTGGTTGGCAATTTTGTTGTTGTTGAGTTTGAGACGGGGAAATTGAAAAGAAAATTGGTTGGCCAGGTGATGCAATATCCTCTTCTTAATAAGGAGACTTCTGTAACGTTTGTCTTCCCTGAAAACATTGGGTTGAAAAGAAACAAATCATGAGGGTTTTGCCACAGCTAACTTTAAATTACCCTGGACATTACAACTTACCACATGGTCCTTTACCTTCACCTTTGTATCCATTAATTAACACAGGTTACATTGGCCATGTTATTTACTAATTTTATTTTATTTCATATAATTTATACACCACTTTTTTATTATTATTATAAAATAAAAACCTCAGAGTGGTTATGTTGGTCACAGGTAATTTGCAGGAAAACCTTTTCCCCACACTTTCAAATAAACATTACCATAAATTTGATACTTGCTCATGAAACATTAGTATGATGAAATTATTTTTTATTCATACTTTTAGATAACACATTTGCCTTATTTATGTATTGATTGCATTTATACCCCAGTTGTGAAACTGTTACATTGGTCACATCTTTTAAAACACAATAAAAAGAAAGCATTTGAACTACTTGCAGCAGACTTCTTGAATATTTTTGTAGGGAAGATCAAGCCAGTCCAGTTAACACACAAATATTTTAATCTTAATTGGAATTCAGATAATATTACCTAAAACACCAGTGATTATGTAAAGAAGCTTCCAAACGTCACATTGATCACTACAGAATTGCCCTTTGGCACTTTTTCCATTGGGTTGAGTTGCCCCTTTACAATGTGCCCTCTTGCTGCCACTGTGGCTGAACATAAAACGAGCTTGGGAAATTATTATATCTCTGCAACAGCTGCCACCTCTCCTTGCACACTTAGCCGGGGGAGAAAAGCATTTTGTTTGCTCTCGCCTCCCCTGCGAAAAGCAGGCCCCACATTCCAAAGGGAGGACACTGCACCTTTTGTCTAACCCGTTTTCCATTGTCCTTCGTGGTAGTTTCCTGCCTTTTACACGTCCTGTTGAGCTGAGTGAATTTATTGTGTGTCGAATTCCTTTGCCTCTAATTCATTTTATGTTTCTCAGATGCTTTTTAGGCCTCAGGGAAAGATTCCCTCCTTGTCTCTTTGTAGTTTTTCATTCTCTTCTGGTCAGAAATATACCATAGCCTCCCACCCCTCTCTTAGATTGGTGGCGCTTCCATTCTCCTTCTGAAGATTGGCTGTGCACCAGCTGATGGCTCCCCTTTTGCCTTAGGACCCACTTACTGCTCCTTCATGTTTTATTTCCTACATTTCAAACACTTAATGGACACAGAGCTGATTTTTGAGGGCCTTTGTCATAGAGAGAAATGGCTGTGTCTGCTTCTCAGTGAGAAGATCCATCAGAATTCACTTGTGCCCAAAGTACATGCTTAAGGATATTTGAACCCTGTGTCTTAGGTACATTGTGCAAATCAAGCACCTTTCCATGGTATTTATTTTTGCATAATTTTATTCTGGTTTTGTTAGCTGTAGAGAAGAATAATTCATAGCGGAGAATAATCAATTGGGGTTTAGGGCTGTCACAAGAAAGATGGAGGAAGCCTGTTTTCTTCTGCTCCGGAGGCTAGGACCCAAACCAATGGATTCAAATGGAGGTGCTTTCTACTCTATAATTAATTTTAAAGACTATTCCCTGGTATCAAAAGTAGGGTTCAGAGATCAGTGTTAGGGGATTCCCTATTCTGCTTAACCCCCCCTGCAATTTCCTTTTCCTGCTCCACCCCCCTCCCCAAGGGAAGGCTCTTTCTTTAATTACTCATATTAATGAATCCTGGAGAGGTGGCCCATGGAGCCATTGTGGTGGGGCAAGGTTTGAGGATGTGTAAGGGCTGGGCGATGAGTTTCAATCAAGGCAGCCAGGCCCCGCTGTTAATGCTATTTGGGATTAATTGCTTGCACCACTGCTGGTTCCACTTAAGCCAGGAAGCAAAAGATAATTAAAAAAAAAAGGAATGGCTGAAAAGCAGCAGCTTCTACTCTTCATTTGACAGGCAGGCTGGGAGGGGAATAAAGAGAGAGAAAAGCTAAATAATCAGGAGATGGGGAGGGAAGCAGCAGCAGTTGTGCTGCGATAAACATAGACAGTGCCCTCAAACACATCTAGGGCTTTACATTTTTTGTCATTTGGGATATGTGCAAATGCAGTTAACAACATGTGGAAACCCAGGAGTAGTACATTTTAAATGGGAATAACAGTTTCTAAACATGTTGCTTTTGAATGTGAGTGGTCTGAAGAATGTGTTCCCCCTTGCAAATGAAGTTCTATAGATGCGCACTGATGGTTTTCATAGAATTGTATAACTTGGGCCCTCTGGTCCAACCCCTTGCAATACAGGAATCCGGTCCACAGTTGTCCCTGGATGGGCTTGAACCACCAACAGTCTGGTTAACAGCAAGATGGTCAACGTCCAGGTTTTCCTCCATACCAGAAAAGGATGGAAGAGGATGAGAATTTTAATACTAGCGTGCATGTGTATTTCAATGTCAGTTTGGACATCATTTTTTAGATGCCCAAAACGTAAAACTGGGTTCAAGCTCCTCTTGTGAAGAGAGGTGGTGTGCAGACAATCACTGGGTAGGTTTATAAAGTTACACATCAAGCATGAGGAACTTCCTGCCTATTGGCCAACATGTGGCCCTCCAGGCATCTGTCTCTGGCCCTCAGGACTCTCACTGTCCCTGTTCCATGCCCTCAGGTGCTTTTGCCTGGCTGTGATGATGCCTTATGTGGTGCCTTCAGACTTGGGAGGGTGTCAAGTGCATCCCATGAGTTTAGGTTTGTGCAATCACGATGGACCTCTCTTTTGCCCTTAGCACAGCAAGCCCACTTTTTTTAAAAAAAAAAATCAAGCTTTTGCAGGTTGGAAAGTGACAGGGAAATGCTCTGGAAAGTGTGGGATAAACGAAGGATGAATGGGAAGATGTTTACTGCCGCCACCCCCCGCCCACAAGTGAAGTAGGATAAATGCACAAACAAATCGGAATAAATGCTCAATAAAGACTGTAAATAGTCTAACCTCCAGATAAGCTTTGTGCAAGCAAATCAGGATGAATGTGCTCAGTACATAACAGGCCATCTGGAGGAACCCATCCTTGCCTGGGTGGAGACTGGGGACACATAGATGTGCAGGTGTGTTGAAACCTCTGGCTTTTGGGTGGCTGGAATGTTGCCTTCTATACAGAATCGCATTCACGGGCTGGACTGCTTCTGCCTCTAGCCCTGCCCTCCACTGGCATGCAGCCTCTGGAAGTTTGCCCATAAGGGAATGCAGCTCTCCTTGAGCTGAAAAAGTTTTCCAAGTCATTATATGTAGTGTAGGGGAAGTAGATTGAGGGGGGAGGGAATCCCTGTCCTATAATACTAGAACTCAGGGTCCACCAAAGGAACTAAGGGGCAGTAAATACAGCACAGATTAAAGGAAATACTTCACACAGTGCATACCTCATCCTAGGAATACACTGCTGCAAGATGTGACAAAAGCCACTGTCTGTCTTTAGGAAGACCTTTTGACATGTCCATGGAGGAAGTTGGTTCTAGCAACTGCAACCAGTGATGACAGCAACACAGAGCCTCCATCTTTTGAAGGAGGACACCTCTGAGCATCCTGTGCCTTCATATCCTGCTTGTGGCCTTTCCAGAAGCACCACACGTTGTGACTTCTTGAGCTTTGCTCCTTCGCAGAACTGGGTGGATTATTCATTTCTAAAATGTCCAGTTTGAGGGCCCAACATTGATCCTCTGATCTGGAAGCCCTGCTCCCTTAATCCCATATCAAGGAACTGGGGAGGGACAGGCACTCTGCACATTCTCATAATATTGCAGAGCTGAGCCCAGGCATGAAAATGAGTTTTGCGGGCAGAATTCCGATCTGCAGCAGAGCAATGCTTCCCCTCACCCTAGATACGTTAAGTCCGATTGTGCATAATTGGTGGTGAGCTATAGAAGCACTTTGCAGCTGCTCCAAAATGCTCTTGCTGTTGTGCTATATGTTCCAAGACTGACTACGAAGCCAATCCCTCAACTGGCTACCTGTAGATTGCTCTGCATTGTCTTTTAAGAGGCTTGATGTCAGCCGAAGATTCCATCTCTGGTCTCTTGAGACCTAACAGAATGACTGTGGGTGTTCTCCTCCACCGTAATGTTCCCCGGGATAAATATAGTTATCTCCATAAGGCTGGTGTTAGCTTCTCCCTCTTAAAATTCTGGATGTTGAAGGCTATGCTTTTCTTATTTGGTGAGAGGGAAACCAAATCCCTGAGGGTGGGAACGGAAAGGGGGTGGGGGTGACATGGGAGTTGAGTTTTTATTCTTCCTCGAGTGGACCTTCTTGCCAACTTTAGTTGGAAAGAATGACACAGAGCTTGGACCTTTTTTTAGAAAGCACCAAACCATCCTCAAGTTGATCTCTGGCCAGGATTTATGTTTTTTTAAACAGCTCAGTAATGCAGGGTACCTGTTTTTTCCAACTATGCAACTTGGGGATTTCAGTTTTATATCACTCAGAAGAAAAAGATGGGCAATGGACATTTTTTTGAGATGGGGGGGGGGAGCCACGTAAGTGCTGGGCTCCAGGGACTCTTGCTCGCTAGAAAAACAGGGCAAGGATGAACCGATGTAGCACTGTCTCACACCACTACACACAATGCACACTTAAATCACATGCCTTCACCCAGAGAATCCCGGGAATGGTAGTTTCCCCACCCACAGAGCTACAATTCCCAACACCCTTAACAAACTACAGCTTCCAGGATTCTTTTGGGGGAAGCATGTGCATTAAACGTGTGGTGTGGATCTGGAGGCTGTTTGTATCAGAGCCGCTGCCCTGAGACATATGGCAAGGGTGGAACAACATGTGACCAGCCAAGCCTTTATGATGGCCCATGACCAGCTTGACAGATGTGTTCTGGGCCAGCAAAGTCTTGGGTGGGGGGTGGGTTGTGAGACCGCAGACCCTGCTGGTTTGTAGGCCAGGCCCTAATCTCTCCATAGTGGGTTGCTGGCCAGTCACATGCAAAAGCTGATCCATGGCAGTTCTTTGACAGTTTGTAAAATCCAGGAAGTGGAAAAACTCTTGCTCACAGCTTCACTTCTAAAGAGGGAGTGCTGTTTGCTTGTTATTGCCTTTATATCTCACCTTTCTTTCAAGGAGCTCAAGGCGGTGAACTGTGTTCTCCCCCCACCCCATTAATATTGAGTCCACCTAAAGTACAGTATATGCATTTTTGTGCTCCAATGAACTTAACACCCTATCCCACACCTATGGGTCAATTTTATCACTAGGATTTGTTGTTAAATTATTGCATTTATATCCCACCTTTTCCTGTCCCACCTTGGATCAGTCTCTCTCTCTCTCTCTCTCTCTCTCTCTCTCTCTCTTTCTGTCTCTCTCTTGCAGCCTACCATGCCCTACAGGGTTTCTGAGGCTAAAATGAGGAGGGGGAGAGCCATGGATGCCCCTTGAGCTCCTTGTAGGAAAGTACTTTGAAACAATCCTGTGCACATGCTTGTTGTGTGTGGGTGTGAGAGAGAGACAGGGTGACCTAACAAAATGCAGGGTTTGGAAGCTTTGCTGAAGCTGCTGCTGGGACCCAGTTAACCTCAGTTAATGAATAGCCCGGAAGGTCAAGGAAAAGGAAATTCCCCCCTTGTGAGTAGCAGTCAAATGCCCTGAGGCAGGGGTGGGCTCTGCAGCCTCAGCCAGAGAGTCATTTTGTTTTCGTCCTACCGGGTCAGTCAAAGCTGGATGTCCAGTTGGTGTGGCAGGCAGAGAAGAGCCAGTCCTTTACTCCAGCAGCTGCCAAGCTAGCCAAGAGGCTTTGTGCCCCAACCATTATTGAGTAAGTTGCTGTCCTAACCCCTCCCCAACACAGTGAGGCCAAGTGGGGGCTTGAGAGTGGAGGAGACTCAGAAAACAGATTGGGAAGAGGGGGAGGGAGAGAGATGAATTTCTAAAAGTTTATGGTGTTATAGTCTGCCTGCAGTTTGGCCCCTAATCTCAGATGGCCGGGAAGGGTGGGGAGAATGGCACACTCGGCTTGTATTGGAGGCACTCTTGTGTCACTTCATGTGTTCTAGGACTGTTTTCCTTGAAACTATGTTCTAGCTCAGATGAAGCCCCCCAAAACACCCAGGCATTTTGCTCCTGAAAAAAAAGTGTTCAGCAGTTCAGAGGGGGATGATTAACACGGGATTGGGGGGGGGGGTCAGGTGGGGAGATAATTTGTGAAATGGCAAGCAGCTCTGAATACAAATTAACATGAAAATCTGGGTTTGTTACCTTTAACTGTGGCAATCAATCTTTTGCACAAATGGCTCAGTCAAAGGCTTGCATCCATCTTGTTGCCTTCCCCGTGGTCCACTTTTAAACTGCAAGCTCCTTGGGTCAGAGACTGGTCTCTTTCTCATGGGAAGCCGTATTATAATGAGCCAGACCATTGGTCCATCTAGCACAGTATTGTCTGCAACTGGCTGGTAGACAACTGGCATTTGAAGAAGGGTTTTCTCACAGCCGTATCTGGAGATTCTGGGGACTGATCTTGGGACCTTTGGCATTCAAGGTAGATGCTCTAGTACTGAGCTGCAGCCCTTCCCCTAACATGGAGTGCCCCAGCTTCTCTCTCCCTGCCTTTGAAGGTCACTCTCAGTTGTGCTCCAAGGTGGAATATGGCTAGGGCCACAGAAGGGGAAAAGACTACCCCAAACCTAAATGAAGGAATGTTTCCTCTTTCAGACATGGGGTGCTCAGCTGGACACACACCTACACACCCCTGAAGTGGCAAAGTCAGCCTCTGCCTTGAGCTAGATTAAGAACTTTGAGAACTTAAAGAAGAAAAGTTACTTGATCCAGAGACAGTCCACATATATATTGGCCCATTCCTACCTATTTTTCTTAATGGTGACATGGACCATTCATAATGTAAGAATATTCTTCACAACTATGAGCAGGGCAGTGTGGTGGGGTAAGTGAAGACAAGCTATAACAAATAACAATAACGTTCACCGCGCCTGCTCAGGCGGCACAGGAAAAGCCCTTTGGTTCCTGAAATTCATTCTGATTGTGCAGATAAAATATAACTGATAGATTTCTACACAGGATGTGGCATTAGTGTGTGAAAACAGTCAAGATCCAATGATCCCCAGGCATGCACCTAAGTAATTATGTGGTCTTCTACAATTTCCCCTTCCAACTGCAAGTTCTCAGGCTTCAGCAAATCCTGTTCAGGGGAGTGACATGGAGGAAGAAGCAGTGTCCTTTGGATCCATGTTTTAAATAGGTCTCTAGTTAAATATTCAACATTATATTCACTCCCACCAGAGTTACTCCGCAAGAATAAAAGTTGATGACATCAATCCGCACAATATGTATCTGAATAAGTTCAAAGTAACTGAGCCAGTTGTTAAATCATTTCAAGTTAATGTCTGGATCAGAACTGAACAGGACAAGAGAGAAGAAATACTGCTAAACATTTAGGTTCAATTCCACATTAGGGTTGGGTCTCAGCTATGCCAGTTTCAAAATGAAATCATACCACACACTTCAGCGAAAAACTTTTCTGCTGCTGCGCTGCTATGCGAATCAGCTGGCTCGCAGCAGAAGAAGGCTGCTCTTTTGCTGAAGTGCTATGGTGGGAGCCAGGTGACTCACATCCTTGCATGGGAGCAGAAAAGCGTGCCACCTGGCTCACAGGTCACAAGTGACCAATAGCAGGTGCAAAATGCACCTAATGCCTGGTGAGTTTCGATCGCTGGCAGGAGCAGGGACAGAAGGCTGAGTAGATGTGTATAGGATTGTGCTCTGATATCATAGGATGGAGCAATGACCACCAACCTGGCCAGCTTAAAAGGTGCAAAGATAAATTCAAAATGCACAAGGCTACTAGCCATGATGGCTATATGCTCCCTCCACTGTCAGTGGCAGTATGCTTTTCTGTAGGCTGCTTGCCGGGTAACCACAAGCTGTTGTGCTCGGATCCTGTTTGTGTGCTTCCCACAGGGATATCTTGGCTGGCTACTGTGACAACAGGATGCTGGACTAGATGATCCTTTAGCCTTATCTGGCAGCCAGGCTCTTCTTGCATTCTTGATTGCTAAATTGCTACCCTATTGTGGCTATTATGTGCCTGTGACAGGTGTGTGGAAAAACCTTGTAGCACCGCACTGGGAATAGGGGAGGCCTCTCCAGTTGCTACTTTCAACCCTTTCACACGGCTGACTGACATGAGGCATTGCGTCCAGATCACCCCAGTGCCTGAGATTCTTGGGAGGAGGTCCATCTCTCTCCCTGTCTCTGGAGGGCAAGGAGTCAGAACGTTTGCAGGGTCTGTGCCACTTGAGTGATCCACATGTGGCTCCAGAGGTGGTGAGCATCGTGGGCAAAAGGGTTTGAAAACCTGAGCGCATTGCATGGTCCTGGACACGGGGACCACCCGGCTCTGTGCCACAGACCTCTGAGGACCCTCCTGCCGCTGCAGGCTGCTGTTCTTCAGGATCAGAGCTGCTGGCTGTGGTGCTCACATCTCTCTTGTTTGTTCCAAGCCAACAGCGAGTGTCCCCCCCTCCCCCTCCATCTCCTCTTTCAAGAGAGAGGAGGAGCGATGCAGTTTGAACAGCCCAGACAGAGTACAGTTTTGAGCGAGCTTAGCCAGTTAACTTCCTGCTCTGAGTTGGATGTGCCGAGCTGAGCTGAGCAAGCCTGAAGCGTTGGTCCGTCTGCCTGCCTCTCTCCTTCTTTTTGTCCTCCGGAGAGAGCCTTATCCATCCATTCATCCCTTGTGCTGGTCCTTTTCTGGTTCTGATTTCCCACCCCAACCCCTTTGCTTTTCATGCCCAAAACGCCCCCAGCAATTCACCTAGCGGGAGACCCAGTCGGGGATTGATTGGGGGGTCGTTTGGACTCAGTCTTGGATTATGTCTCGGATAGAGTCGTTGGCCAGATCGAGAAGTGATCGTGCGAAGGAGATCGCCTTGAAGGTTTGTCCCTGTTCAGCTCTTGAAGTTTGGGGGTGATGGAGGGACATTTCACATTGCCTTGTCTAGCGTCTGTGTGTCTAGTGAGGGACTGGATTTGTTGGGGTGACCTTCTGGAAAGAGGAGCAAAGGTTCTGGGGTGCCTTTGAGAGCAGCTGGACTATTGTGGCATGATGGGGTGGGGGTGGAGACACATTTGTGGGACAGGCATATAATCTTTTCAATAGAGAAGGCTTTAGAAATATTGGGGTGTGGGGCATGATCTTGGGACATTAGCAGCCTGCTCTTTGTAACCTCTTTTTGCCCTTAGAAGTGTCTCTGTACGTTGATGTTGTTGTTTCTTTTTTGGGAGGGGAAGCTTCTGTCTCAGATTCAGAAGTTATTCTATGTTTTAAACATTCCCTTGAAATCGTTTGTTTGTTTGAGAGAAACAAAACACACACATGTCCGACTCTTAATCTGATTTGGTTTGATTTGTAAAAGTTTCCAGGCTGTTGCGACTCAGTGAAATTAGCGACCCCCACAAGCTCAACCTTTCACTGACTTGCAAATAAATATTCTCACCAAGGATCTCAGCCAAATGCCAAATATTCTCGATCTGCTTTCATGACCCTGCATGTGTGTTTTGGCAAGCTTGTTTCGACTTGTGGCCCTGAAGGAAACCCTCAATTTTATTTTACTCTTTTAAAACAAAATGCACCCTCCCTCCCACACCCCGTTTCCCCCTCCCAGATCTCGCCTTGCCAGATGTCCTATTATTCTTCAACGGGTGAGCAATCAAGTTTCTCTGTCTATGCCACATGAAAGGGGCACAGAACAGCTCTGCTGTGTGTCCCAGATATTTAGAAATTTCATTCCCAGACTTCTGAATGGGTATTTGCATCTCTCTCCTCCCCTGCCCTTGGGTCATTTTCATTGGGGACCCCCCCTTCCTCACCATTATTTTTCTTACATTGCTTAAACCTTCCTTCTGTGATTTCCCCTGTTCTGATTCCTGCATCCAGGGAGCAAAAGTTGGACCATGTTTTCTAGCTGACTCTCACCTCTGCTTCTGTGCCTCCCTGGCTGCTCAGCCTTTGCCTGGCTTTTGCTACTGTTCCTTTGTGTGTGGCAAGACAATGGGCTATTGGGGGGGGGGGCGCTTTTAACCCAACAGGGCCAGTTGGGAAAGGAGGGCTCTCTACACCAAAACCACGTGGTGATGGAGGTCCTTCAGCCCAAGATGGGTTCCACAAAAGGGCCACAGCACGTGCCATTCTCCAATATGTCTCTGTTTAGCGCAGAACTCTTTTGAGTTTTGCATACAGTATTGGACCTTGTGCTTCTGCTCAGGTTGCAAAACTGGTACCACAATTCAGAAACTTTGGCTAACTGGACCCCTGTTTCTGGGCAGACTTTTAACACATTGTGGCTTGAGATCCCTTTTGCTTTGGGGTGCTGATGGTGTGGGCACCACTGTTAGGTTGCCTTTTTCTTTGCCTGAAATTGATCTACTTATGTCCGTCCATTTCCCGCCCCCCCCCCATGTCAAAACAAAATAAAATCAAGAGCTAATTCAAACTTGGGGAGAGCGGAGGGAGGGAACTCTCTGCTTCTCTAGAATGAGTGACGGAACAGTGTGGATTCTTTAAAAAAAATGTTCAAAAGTAAAGCCTTGGAGTAACCTTGTGAAATGAAACAGCCAAGAAAAGGGAACAGCCTCTGTTTATCTGCTTCCTCCTACCATTAACCCCTTCAGTTCCCCAGCATTAGGCAGAGGGAGGGTGGGGGGTGGGGACTTTTTATGCTCCAGCTGCCCTTATGGGGAGATTTATTTATTGGTCGTTGTGCGTGATGGAAGAATGTCTATAACAGGCACGGATCTTTGTAGCTATTTCAAAACAAAATATGAACCGCCGAGCTTAAAATAGCTGCTCCTTCTTAAAACTTCTGTTTTCCTCCTCAGAGTTTTTTTCCCCTTTTAAGCGAATGTTAACATGGCTTGAGGATAAACAGCCACAAGTTAATGTGTTTAGTAAATATGGAGCACGCCTAAATACTTGAGGCTGGTGTTAGTGGGTTGGTTAAAACTAAGCAGTGTATTTGCCAACAGGGGTGGGGGATAGAATCTTACAGTTGTAGAGTTGAAAGGTACCCCAAGGGCCATCTAGTCTAACCCCTGCAATGCATGAAGTTGCTTATACATCAGGATGATCCAACCCTGTTGATTTTTAATTTTTATATATGTATAGCTAATAGCACTTTTAACTTGCAAATGCACTACATTTGTTCTCACAAACACCCTGTGACATATTTCCATTTTACAGATGGGGGACCAAGGTTGAGAGGAAATGTGACTTGAGCAAGGCCACTTGAGCCCATAGCAGGAATAGAACTGAAACCTCAAAAATTTGCACTATTGCACAGCAACCCCAAGCCACAAATATTAGGGAGTAGGTCCTATTGAAGTCAGGGGGACGTTCCTTCTGAGTAAACTTTTGTAGCAACATAGTGCTCAAGGTCTTGCTGTGCATCTGCTTAGTTGTTAGCATATATCAAGAGTCAGGGAGTTCCACAGAGGATGGAAGGAACAAATGCCATGGCAGATATAGATTGAGCCCTATCTAAAGCTTTTAAATTAACACTGGATTGAGCGTCTTAAGATATGTGAGAATCTCCATCTTTGGAGCGGAGGATGTTTTAGGTAAAATACATCCTTTCTTGGGACAGAGGGGGTTGGGATAAATGACTCATTGGTATACCTGCTAACTTTTTTGGTTCCACTAGGGGTTTTTTGCGGGGTGGGGGAGGAAAAGAGATGGGTAAACTTTTTTTGGGGGGGGGTCCTCTCCCGAAGAAGAGGGCTTGGCTCTGTTCTCTGTTGTGCCCCTATTGTTTGGCACGAGAAGGGGCAGGGGCGCTCCTTTCAGTGCCAAGACACAGCTGAGAACTGTAATGAAGCTACAGTGACAAGCAGAGTGCCCCTGAGCATGTGCTGGGTTCCAGCCACAGCCTGCCCCTATTCATGTAGGGCAATGGTAGATTACCAGTTCAACATAGTCATTCAAAATTACCTTCCATTGTGGGAGGCCATGACTTCCACCCCAGCCCCTCTCATTTTACAAATATAAAGAGCAGTGGCCTACTCCCTCCCTCTTCTCTCCAGCAGCTTGTGAAACGAGGCGGCCTTGCATGATGCAATAGCTCTCAGTATCTCGAAAGCAAGCCCAGCAGCCTGGTTTCCGTCCTTGCCTGGTGGGAGGCTCCCGGGGCCCCAGCTGGTGCTGCGAGAATGGGGAGCGGGTGGGGAGAGGCAGAGGTTTCTGTCAGGCTGGCGAGGCGCCAGCCAGGCCCTCTGCAGTTGGCAGCTGTAGTGGGCAGCACTGCCATCAAAGCCCCAAGTCCCTCTTGGGTGCCAAACGAGGCAGGCGATAATAAGGCAGATGTTCCAGCGGAAACTTGAGGTTTTGCAGGCAGGGTGGAAGAATAATCGCTCCCCATGCCCCAAAAGACTGGGGTTTTGAATATGCTGTGTTAACCCAAGGAGTTAAAATCACCCTGTTCATGTGCCTCTCTCCATTACTCAGCATTTGATGACATGATGACACCCGGCTGAGTGTCTGTGAAACTACTTCTATGGGAAAGAGCAAGGGATTTGGGGTTGAGAGGCAGAAGGAATTCTGCCTGCCTGGTGTTTGTTCTACCACAAACTGGTGTTTGTTCTACCACAAACTCATTCACAAATGCAAACAAACCTGCATGTGTGAATGGGGCCTTGCAGTTTGAAAAGAGCCAAAAGCCTACCTATGGCAACCCACAAAGAAAGCCACCCCCCTGTTTTGTCCTTAAGATTTCCCCCTGGAGGTAAGCTATTTTGTAATGGAAAGGCAACTGAGGTGACTGGCTTCATGAACTCAGGTCTCCCACATGTAATCCCAGTGTTTTTTTCACTGGTGCTTAATTTCTAGAGGAAGAGGCTGGCGCTCAGTCCTGTATGGATGTTGCATTTCTTGACCTGGATGTGGTTGCCCATCTGGGAAGGCATTCTGCATATGCTAAGGAGCATGTTCAGTCATTACACAGTGGGAAACAACACATTCTGCAAATGCTCAGGGTCACCTCCTGTCTCTGTTGGGATAATAAAAATTAAAATAGCCCTGAGCATATGCAGAGTGCCTTTCTCTGCTTTTGCTGATCCCTGACATTGAAAGCAGGCCCCGGGCTGAGCATGTCTGCAAATTATGCTTTGCACATGGTCAGTACTCTCATTTTATGTGCTAATACAGGATTAAAAGCCTTGGTTCAGGGCAACATTCAAATATCTCTCCATCCTTCATGCCATGTCTTTCGCTCCACAAATACACACACAGTTTGCCGCAGACACTGCCTTCCGCACAATTTTTAAAATTAGCAGCAGAGAGAATTTTATCTGAATGTTATATTGGAGAAGGTGTAAGATTGCCACTACCCTGTTAAGTATTTGGTAGCCAAAATTAAAAAAACCTTTCTCATCAGGGGGAATAAAACCCCTGATGGTTAATCCTGTAGCAGGGAGCCCTGAATTTGCAGGGTGTGGGGGCTTTCTCTACAGAGTACTTAGCACGATGAGTGATCCTGGCATTAACTCAAAACAAGTCCCATGTTGTCAGTCCTCTCTCCCTCTCCCCAATTATTTTGAGCTTCTCCAGGAATGAATGAGCCAGGCCTTTGGAATGCGGCCATCTCCTGAGGACCCCTCCCCAAACAGCTGCCATGTCCTTTAGTCAATAATAATCCACAAATTCATTATAGGCCCTGCAAATTCCGGCCTCTTTCCCCCATTGTTATTGTTTGTGGAGATCAGAGGAAGAGGGTAGCCATGTGCACTCAGGCGGGGTGAAGGGGGCAGTGAGGGGGGCAGGGGAAGGGGAGCCGCCTTGCGCCATCTCATTCCTGTGTTGAGATTGCCAGCAGCTGAATTGATCTGTCTGTCCTTTGTTCTCTTGGGATGTTGTGGAAGAAGTGCATCTCTTTGTTTAGGGCAGTCTGCTAAGAGAGAGCCCTGCGGATACCCTGGAGAGCTGCTGCCTGTCAGAGAAGACAATGCTGAGCTCAACAGACCTATGGCCTGACTCAGGATAAGGCATCTTTCTGTGTTTCTGTGAGCCAAACTGGTGCCTTCTGGTTATGTGTTGGACTAGGAGTTGGGAGAGACCGGGGTTCAAAACCCCACTCAGCCATGAAACTCACCAGGTGACCTTGGGCCATTCACTGCCTCCTAGCTTAACCTGCCTCACAGAGTAGTTTTGAGGATAAAATGGGGTGGAGGAGAACTATGAGCTATTTGGAGGAAAGGCGGGATATAAATGGAAAAACTAAACTTCAACTCCCATCATCCTTAGCCAGCACAGCCATTTTATACTACAACCCCCATCAGGACCAGCCAGCATGATGGAAGTTGTAGTCCAGGATATCTGGAGGACACCAGCATACCAAACATAGTGTCAGATAATGCTTGCTTGCTTGCTTGCTTGCTTGATGTATGTATGTATGTATGTATGTATGTATGTATTGAATGCTTTGCCAACTTTTACTTTTTCTATAAGTTATTTTCCCCCAAATATTGATCTTTCCTGCCCCCCATGCTGGTGACATCTGTGGCCTGGGTGGAACAGAGAAAGGGTCTAAGCAATTTAGAGATGAGAATGGCCAACGACCCATCAAGCCCAGAACTCTGTCTCTGGTGATTGGCAGAGGCAGCCAATCTGCATTTAGAGATTTGGGTAAGAGTTTTTCCTCTTAAGGCATGAAAATGACAGGGGGACCTGAGTTCTCTTATGCTTGGGTCCTGCTTGCGGGTTTCCCACAGGCATATTGTTCTGGACAAGATGGGTCATTGGCCTGATCCAGCAGGCTCTCCTAACATTCTTATGGTGCTCAGGTCTTGTTTGCAGGCTCCCCTTTGGGGCGTCTGGTTGGCCACTGTGTGAACAAGATGCTGGACTAGATGAGCTAGTGGCCAGATCCAGCAGGTTCTTCTTAGGTTCTTATACTAAGAACTCTGTAAAGGGGCAAAGAACCCAAAGGTTAACACAAGCACTACAACATTTTGCTACAGGGATGGGGAGCCTGGGATTCCTCAGGTGCTGTTGGACTCCATCTCCCATAACCCCTGGCCAGCGTGGCCAGTGATTGGGAAGGATGCTGGGAGTTGCAGTCCAGCAGTATCTAGAGAGCCTTTAAGAGAGGGCGGTCTGAAATGTTTTGATACCTTGAGGTGGGAAATCTAAACAGCATTGCACCGTCACCACAGGGGCCCAGTCCACTGGGATGTTTTCAGGTTGAACAAGAAGTACACAAAAGCACAGTGCTCCCCCGTTCCCCATAGGTTCAGTGATGGAGCATTGGCTTTGCATGCAAAAGGTCCCAGGTTCAATTCCTGGAGACAGCATCTCTAGGTAGGGTTGGTAGAGAACCCTGCCTGAAACCCTGGAGAGCAGCTGCCAGCCAGTGTAGGCAATACTGAGCCAGGTGGACCAGTGCTCTGACTCAGTATAAAGGCAGCTTCCTATGTTCCTATCTGTCTCCATGAGACTGTCACAGTGGCTTGTGGAGAGCAGGTCAAACTCATTTCTCTCCCACTCAGCTGCTTTTACACCAAACCTTCCACTTCATCCTTGCCTTTGAGGTTAGGAGATTTTATACCTAGATTCATGGCCAGGGTGTCCTACCCCGTCCTACCCCAAAGGGCGAATCCTAAAAGAGCTGTGAACAGGAGTTCAAGCAGCGATATTTCTTTGGGATTAAGTAAACCCTGAGAAAGAAGATTTCAAGTTGTGTATGTATGAATACACTTCAGATCATTGCTCCACATGTCAGGTTCCAGGAGGCCTGGGGCTCTGTGGGTTGCTTGATCGAGAGGAGAAAACTTGTTTCCAGAGGAACCTGTAACCTCAATTTCACTTTCATTTCTTTGCTTGACCTGAGCCAATGATCTTTTTGCGGTGTCTTAAAACCCTCCTGGCTGCTTTTTCCCTTTGTATGAGGAAGAAGGAAGGCACCTGATATAGCAAAGTATTTAAGGTATTTAAGCGGATGCTGTTGCTGCTGGAAACTGCAGGAGGGGAGAGGGCTCCTGCGCTTGGCTCCTGCTTGTGGGCTTCCCACGGGCAGCCTAGTCAGCCACTGCGAGAACCGGATTCTAGACTAGGTGGGCTAATGGTCTGATTCGGCAGGACTTTACTTATGTTCCTATGCCCTACATTGTTGGGGATGCTGCCTTTCCAACTCTTGTGATTTGATTTTTTTTAAAAAAAAAGATTGTCCCCCCCCCCCCCAAGGAGCTTACATTGTCAGTGTTGAAAAAGGAAGGGAGAAACTGAGGCCAGATGTGGCTAGCAGGCAAACAGCCCTGTGTAGGTGTGGGTTTCACTTCCGTTAATCCTAAATCCTGTTCTCCCAGTGGCCAACCAGATGCCTGTAAGAAGCCCACATGCAGGATTTGAGCACAAGGGAACTCTGCAGAGCAACCTAAGAGGACCCTGCTGGATGAAGCCAGGGGCCCATCTAGGTTAGCATCCTATTCTCACAGTGGCCAACCAGATGGCCCAGTGGGGAACCCCCAAGCAGGACTCGAACACAAGAGAACTCTTCCCTCCCGCGATTTCCAGCAACTGTTCAGTTCAGATGCATTACTGCCTCTGACCGTGGAGGCAGAGCATGGCTATCGTGCCTAGTAGCCATCAATAGCCTTCCCCTTCATGAATTTGTCCAAACTTCTTTTAAAGCCATCCAAGTTGGTGGCCATCACTGCCTCCTGTTCCATAGTTTTAACTGTGCACTACATGAAGAAGGGCTTTCTTTTACCTGTTCTGAATTTTCCAACATTCAGCTTCATTGAGTGTCCATGAATTCTCATGTTAGGACAGAGGGAGAAAAAACTTTTCTCTATCAACTTTCCCCACACCATGCCTTCCAGCTCTGCTCTTTTTATCTACCTGGCTCAGTTCCCAACTAGTAGTTCAGACTGAAGCCAGAAACATTGAGCCTCTATTCTGTTCTGGAGCCCAACCCTTTCTCCTCCCTGCTCCCGCCCCCCACTTGTAGATAGAGGAGGTTATAGCGAGAGGGAAGCAGAGTGGACACTGGGCTCAGCTAAGGTCGATTGGACAGCTATTTGCAAGGATCACTGTTGCAAGGTTGGCACTAATGCTTTAGATTCAGAAAGAGGCTAGTCCTCTGTATGATGCTGCTGCTTTGGCTTCCTGCAGAGCATAGTAGGAACACAGGACAGGGAGTAAACCTTAGAGCTGTGCTGATTTGTTTGTGTGTGCTCATGCAGCAGCGAACTTGTGTGTGTGTTTTCTTTATATATATATTTGCTGCTGAATGATTAGATGGTCAAGTGTTTTGTTTTGTTTTAGAAAGGATTAGGGGAGACAAATTTGCCCCTTCTCTCTCTTCTGGATCTTCCACCATTGCAATGAGACACTGTATGCCCCATGGGGTATGGAGCTTTCACTCTTGCTTTTGTTGACTCTGTAAATGTACACTGATAATGATCCCTGGATAATAAAAGACCACCTACAGACAGCTATTGATTCCTACATGGAACCTCCATGTTCAGTGTATCCAAGGATACCAGATAGTGGGGACAAAGGAGTGGCCATTCTGTGTGTGTGTGAGTGAGAGAGAGGGGGGGGAGGGAGGGGGAGAGAGAGTTCATTTAGGCAAGGCTGTGTGGCAAACAGTGCAACAACCGGGCTCTTGGGAGGCATTTGAAATTGGGTGCCCTTTGCCCCCCCCCCCCTTGCACCATTGACACACACAAGATCAAGCTGCTTTGCAGAGCACAGCAAATCTGCATTTCTGTGTGGCCAGGTGTGCAAAAAAGTATTCTTGCAACAGCAGCATGCAGCTGTCTGGTTTGAAGGTGGAGGTGGCCACAACAAATTCAGGTAGCCACAGCTATCCCAATGGTGACCTGAAACTGCCTGAAATGCTTCTAATTCTGCTCGTTTCCAGGGTTGGCTTGGGTAGGTCCATGTCAGATTGCCTGGGGATGGAAACGCAGGAGGGGGTTGGTGATCCTGCCTCTGGGCCAGAGGGTCAGCCTAGATGGCCTCTATCGCCCCCTTCCCATTGCAGGAGCCCAGGACTGGCATCTCTAGGCTGAAATGCCAGATTTTTCTTCATAGGATGCTTTGTTAAAGGCTTTCAGGCTGTCAGCACCTGGTATAATTCCACTGTCCCTACCACCACCAAAACTCCTCCCTGGAATTGAATCTCTCTTGCCCAGCCATGCATGGGTGAATGTGGGGCATGTGACCTTTAACCCTTCCCTCCCCCCACCAAAGCTAGAGCATTTATCCTGGGGGGGGGGGCTTCCCTTCTCCCCCATTACCCCCCCCCCAAGACTTTGATTTCTGTAAAGCCTTTGTGAGTTACTGACTGTTTCTAATTGTCCTTAAAAAAAGAAAAGGCAAGGCTTCTCACTACCTTTTATGACTTGATAAGCACTAGAAAGCAGCCAAGGAGCCATGATGTCCCTGCCCCAGGGAGCTCCCATGCTCTCTTAGAGTGGAGGAGGGGAGAAGAGGAAGAGGCAGAGAGAAGGAAGGGGCCAAACGACAGCCAGATCGGCCCCCTCCCTCCTCATATCCAAAACACCGGCCTCTGCCTCTTCTGTCCCAGGTTGCGGGGCTGCATGATACCAAGATTAATATAGCACCATAAACACTGAATGCTTCTGGTCAGGGTGCCCCACATTTAGAACCTCTTAAGCTTTTAGGACTGTTATTCAGTCAGCTCAGAAATTGCTGCCCACAATTCATGTGTCTCTGTGGTAACATCTCAAGTGCCCGTGTTCTCGGACGCTCTTGTCGCAGCCATTCCTAGCTACTCAATCTTCCCTTTGCCCCCACCCATGATTTAGATCAGGAGGGGTAGTCAGTGCTCTTGAATATTAGTTGTAGGAAACTGCAGGAGGGGAGAGTGCTCTGGTGCTCAGATAGTTCTGTATTCAACAAGCCAGCAATATAGGAGCTGCCTACTCATTGGTACTCAGGGCGTTGGTCCATCTAGTTCAATATTGTCTACACTGACTGACAGTAGCTCTCCAGGTTTATCAGGCAGGAGTCTCCTCCAGTCCCAGGGCTTATGAGAGGCAGGAAAGCGGGTACAAATTACCAGGCCCAGTGGTCCAGAAGGGGTCCCGGGGCCCAACTCTCTTGCATATGTTTCATGAAATTGTTAACAAAACCTATGCACTATGTTCAATGCATACACAATTCTGAATAATGGTTTGGGAACTTGTGTCACGAACTGAGCATTTCTGAGTATTTCCAACTCTCTGCGAACATTTGCTCCTGCTCTTTGACAGTATAATGGTGCAGTCTCATTTTATGATGCGCAGTCTCATTTGTGTGTTTTCATAAGCAAACACCGTGTGAACACAACAAAGTTGTTGTTTAACGGTTAAGTGTATGGATAGTTCAGTAATGTTTGTGTGGGTGCTTATGTTATTGATATTAGTCATTAGGATCTTAATATTCTCAACAGGTATGAATATTATTATTATTATTATTATTAAAATGAGATCATGCATTTATTTTATATCCCATGTAAATATGTTTAGCTCGTCTTCCCATGCTGGGGGGCCCCTTCCATTTTTCACCAGGACCCAAACCCATTCTCTGCAGCACCGTCCAGCCCTACCTGAAAGTGCCAGTAGGGTTTGAAGCTGAGACCTCCTGCATACAGTAGTAGAAGCTGTACCACAGAGCTACAGCTTTTCCCTTTGAAGCCCCTGACCTAGGACCCATGATTTTCATAATACAGTACTCATTTTGGCAATTATGCCAATGCTGATGGGCTTGCCAAGATTCCTAACTATTTCAAAATGATCCAGAGCGAGGGGAAAGGTTGAGAACCACTGAGGTAGGCTGTCGCTGCACTGAGATCAGGCTGATGGTGCTTGTGCTTTCAGCCTAGATATTTTCCAGCTGTTGAGATGGGTGGGGGCTTAATTTGAGCCCTGGCACCTACTTCCCACCCCCACCCCCACCCCAGTTGATTCTTCTCCATCAGCTCAGAGAGCCTCAGTATTCTTAAAAAGAAAGAAAAAAGTGGGTCACATCTTCAGCAGGCTTTATCTGAGGCTCTACAGCTTTGCACCCATTAAATCTAGATTTGTAGACCAGGCACGATGCCAGCCAACCAGCCTATCACCCCCTTCCCCCACAAATCAAGCAGAGTTCTGGGGATGGGGATGGGGGGAACAGATTAGGCAGCCCCTGCCTCTTTTCCTAGCTCCTTTCCTTCGGGCTAGACCAGCTAAGAGGAGAGAAAGTTGGGATGGACACAAACTGAGTATCTGGCTGTTCTCATTCAACCCACAGCTGCTCAATTGTCTGCAAAAACTGAAAGCCGCCAGTGCCCAGGCTCTGTGAGTGAAAACTCTGGGGCAAAAAGTACCGATTGAGGAGACATTATGAAATAGTTTTGGGTAGGCTTTGCCAGCATGGTGCCTTCCAGATGTTTTGGGCTGGATGGGGCTGATGAGTGCACTAAATTAGCGAAGACTGATTTAGGGCTTGGTCCGCACCAAGACAGGGCAGAGAAAGAGACAATGTTTTTGCTGCTCAAAGTAACCACATGCTGCTATCCTCTGCAAGGGCAGTGCTGGGGGTCCTAGACTGCAAACCTGTGTGACTGGTGACGTTGAACTAGTGGCAGAAAGGAATCACTGGTAGAAAGGCATTTGAAACTGCTCTTTCCCCAGAAAAGGTCTGTGAAACTCAAAAGTATGCATGCTCATATTTATTTGCTTATTGCATTTATATCCCATCTCCCCCCACATGGAGTTCAAGGTGGCATGCACATGGTTCTCCTCCTCCTCATTTCATCTGCACAACAACCCTATGAGGTAGACTAGGCTGAGAGACATTGACAAGTCCAAGGTACATGGCCCAGTGGAGATTCGAACCCTGGTCTTCCAGGTTCTGGTCCTACACACTAACAACTACACTTCAGTCAAAGATGTCCTTTTCTACCCCATGTATGCTCCTTTGTATCATCCACCCTGTGGGACCAACAAGGCAGCAACTCTGTGCCTTGCCAGCCCTGCTTTAGCAATATTCACCGCAATCCTGAAATCTCAGCTCTTCCCTTGAGGCAGTGGGCAGAGCAGGGTGGAGTGCTGGACAAGGACAAGCACATCTTCTCTTGCCTTGAAATCTGTGGCACGGAGAGGTGCCCAAGTGCTGCAAGGAAATCCATCCCCATGGCTCAGTGGGGTTAACGTTTAAGAAGCTTCCAGCTGCTTGGCCCCATTTAAAGCAGATTATAAAAAATCAGAGTGGGCTTGGTTTGTGGGGAGGGGAGAGAACGGGGGGGGGGGGGGAAGGGTGCCTCTCACTTGGATACCCAAATTTTTCAGTTTGCCTAAAAGTATATATTTCTACTGCCTGTATCATAATGGGAGTTTCCCCCCTTAAGGCCAGGGGTGGCTAATTGTCTGTTGGGATGGGGCTAACCCAGCCCCTACTCCACTCCCAAGCAGGTTTTTCTGATCTCTCACCATTCCATCCATTTTGGCTGCAGTAGCAGCATTGAAGAAGAAAAATTAAAGTAGACACAGCACTGGGACGGGTGAAGCTCCCTCCCCATTTCATATTGATCATTTGATGAGCTGAGAGGCAGTGATAAACTCCCTCCTGCATACATTCACTGAGGGGGGGTAGCTGTGGGTCTCTGTGACAGTATGGGCTCCCTGCCTGGAGCACTTTGTATTAGAACTCCTGGATGAGGGGGGCAAGAAACTCTGGACTACCTCCTTGCTTTTGGAGAATCCAGTTGGTGGGTTTTGCTCAAGGTCCAACTGATCCTGATATCTGGAGTGAGGCGGGTATTTTCCCTGCCCCCATGCATGGCTAAAACTGGCCAGGAATGGTGAGCTGGTGTTGGGAGGATTTTTGCCTCTCATCAGACATCCCACTTGCCCCCCCCAGCATCCCGATCAATGCCTCCCAGGCCCCTGGGCCCCCTCCCTGAGGGTCCAACTCCACATTCCCATCCCAGTCTCTTCCCTGTCTGACCAGCCCTACCAAGAAGTCTCCAAGGAGCTCATGAGACCCAGCCAGCTGGAGTCAAAAACACCCAGAAGGCAGCAGTTTGGCAAAGGCTGCTGCAAAGCATTATGTACTTTGATGGAGGGCACTATATTTAAAAATAATCATCATCTACATCTCGGGCTTTGTTCCCCCAGCTGTACAAACAGGGCTGCTCCACTTGGTTGCTGCATGGGCCGTTGCACCAAACTTGTATGGCAGAGTTTGGATTTGCAGAAACGTTTTATAAATACTTGCCGCCTTCCTGTCTTCCACAAATCCATCCCAAAGAGCCTCCAGGCAACTGCGATTTTCAAGCAGTTGCAGTGTAGAAGGGAGTGGTAGGTTGATCTCTCTCTCTGTTTTTTTAGATTATCTAGCCAGCTTCCTCTTGCTTGATGCCGCAATCGCTCCTGCCTTCTGGCTGCCGCCCAAACAGTACAGAATAACATATTTGTATTGCTGAACTCCCTCCTGCTGCTGCTCTGGAGACCCGAAGCTTGTCTCTGCTGAGAGGGGCAGACAGGCTCGCTCCTCTCAGGGCAGAGGTTCTGTAGGCATGCAACAGAGAACAAGGCTCCCTTTGTCTGTCTGCTTGGCCTGGGCAGATAGAGGACACCAAACGGCATCTTCTCTGCAAATGAGCCTCATATCTCCTTTGGAACTAAACAAGCAGCAAAGAAGCGTATTTAAATTTCAAACCCTTCTTGTCCTGAGACTGTAATTTAAGACTTTGCAAAGGCCATGGCTTAGTGGTAGAGCACATGGATTGCATCAACAGGTGCCAGGTTCATTCCCCAAAATCTTTAGGTAGGACTGGGGAAATTCCCCATCAAAAGCCCTGGAGAGACACTGTCCATCAGTGTAGAAAACACCAAGCAATTTATTTGTTTGTTACATTTATAGGCCACCTTTTCTTCCAAGGCGCTCAAGGTGTTGTACATGGTTCTCCCCTCCCCGCTTTGTCCTCACAACCCAAATTGCCCCATCAGATTGTCCATTTGATGAGTAGAGAGGGGGTAAGATAAGCCCCTTTTCATCAGCTGATCTGCACTTAGCAGATGAGAGGAGGGACCGTGTGCATGAGAGAGATGGGCACATGCTCCCACTTTTGACCACACCCAGCATTGGTGTGTGGCCCCCAGAGGGTTGCCCAAGAGTGAATGAGGCTGGAAAAATGTTGACCACCTCGGCCTAAAGTTCCCCTTTATCTAAGGCAGTGGTTCCTCTAGTGCCCCCAGTGGTCGAGTGTATGCTCCCGCCACCTGGGTTGGGCTCGAGAATGCTGCCCGCCAAGGAGAGGGGAGGCAATGCTGTACTGCGACTCTCCTCCTCCCGGGTAAGGCCTGACAAAGAGGCAGAGCTGTGGCTGGGTGCAAGGGAGCTGGCTGTTTCCTCGTGTGCACACCCCAGTGCAGCAGAGGGGCACCGCCCTGGCAACGCTGCTGCCACCGCCTCTCCTCTGTCCCCGGGTCAGACCTGACTTGAGAGCAGAGCTGCCGCTGGGCGTGAGAAAGCTTGTTGCATGCTGGAACCAGGCTCTAATGAGGGGAGGGGGTGTCTGGTTGCGCCCCGTCTAAAAAAATCCACCTGTGCCCCCCAGCCCCCCCACACCTCTGAGTGCCCCCTCCAAGGTATTCCCCCTTGGGGGGCACTGCTTTCCACCAAAGGAAGCCCTAAAACCTCAGGACCCCAGTCAAGAGTGCAGGCTGAATTCTGATTTGGTGGGTGAGCTTATCTTCCTTCTGCTCTGGGGTGTCCATCAAGCTTCACCCTTAGAAGTGCCAGGCACAGTCGTGCCCCATCCTGTGCCCCTGCCAGACATCACCAGCCCCAGCCCTGCCCCACCATGCTCCACCCCCAGTCTGACAAGGACCACCCTTCAGCTCCCGGGACCCTCTCTCATTCTCAGAAGCAGAGACTTTGCAATCCAGCTCATCTGCTCTGCCTCACCAGACTAACCAGGAAATTGCCCAATCTGCTTCCCTTGTGACAGTGTCGCCTGCTGGTTTCTAAATAGTGGGTTCCTAGGAAGCCTACCAGAGTTACTTATGAAATGTCTGCCTTTACTGATCCTTTCCTTCTCAAGCCACACATGACAGTGAGGCCCTGCGGCCGAGGGAAGTGAGTGTGTGTCTTGAAGTGCCTTCTCTGCAGCGCACACTCAAAGGGGTGACCTTCAGACCTCTAGTGCAGTGTTGCTGGTGTGCTAAAAGCAGGCCTTAAACCACTGGTTTCCAAGCCCCATATAATGTGTCGCGGTAATCTAACCTAGAGGTTACCAGAACACAGACAACAGAAGTTAGGCTGCCCCCTCTCCAGGTAGTGGCGTAGCTGGGCCACTCCCCAAGCATCACTCTCCTAGTGGGTTGTGCAAAATATCCTATTCTGCGTATTATTATTTTTATAGGGTAGGGGGCACCAGGGGAGAACTTATGGACCAAGGAGACAGTGACCCAGCAGCCTTAAATTACTGTTGAACGCACAGATGGCTCAGCAAATATAAGAGCGCACCGGTGCCTTCTATGCAATTGGTTCTGATCATGTTGCAAAGCCTCGGATGTGGCATCCCTGCCAAAGACAACCGCTCTGTGCCAGCCTCTCTGTTTCCCAAGAAAATGTGCAACGCAGCAGTGCCTGCCACCCCCACCCCCCTCTCAGACACGTGAGGCTAGGGTGGCTCTTGAGTCAAAAATAGCCAAGCCTCTGATTGCGCCTCTTGCTCAAAGCTTTGGCAACAGGAAGACCCTGTCTCACTTCCCCTTTTCAAGGGAAACTGCCATGGCAACCCAGTTGCCTGACTATGCCCCGAGCAGGTCACAGGGCCTGTAGGCCCTCAACCCTCTCGCTCTTCCATCTGCATTTTTGGCCATGTTTAGGATGACCTTCGATGGGCTCCCCAGTATTGCAGTTTGATTGTCGGTCAAAAGCCTGCCGGCAGAGCTCCAGTTTTCCAGGTTGAGCTTTCCCGGTTTTGAAATTGTGCCCCCTCTGCCTTTCCCTCTGTTTGGGTCAGTTTCCACTTCTTCAAGTTATCCAAGCCAGGACCTGTTCGAAAATCCCCAAGTTGAAACCTCCCCCAGAATCTGAAGTGCGTAAGATCAGGATCCCAGTATTTCTACTTGGCCTGGCCAATCAAAAAGCTTCATTCTGCCTGTCAATCACAGGGAATGATGTTGCACAATGTCAGTTCTCAAAATCTGTGCAAGAGGAGGGTTCTGGGGCTCAGCAGACACACACTAGTCCCAGCAAGGAATCAGGGACAGATATGAGCCAGTTTGCATTTAAAGGCAAACCTGTCCAACTTGCACTTTGTCAAAACTGCACACAAATATGTGTTCGTTAAGATAATTTGCATTAAAATACTGACAAGGTTTCATGAGATTTTTTTTAAAGAATTGGTTTACTACTGAGTAGACACTGTTGGATTGTACTGTACTGGTCTTTAGCCCCCAATGTGCTGCGATAACCCGTTTGCTTCAACAAACAGGACCTCCACCCCTAGAAGATTGTGGGATATAAATGTCATAAATGACTGTAGTGTTGAACTGGGACCTGGGAGACCACAGTTCATATCCCCACTTGGCTGTGAACCTCTCTTGGTGACCTTGGGCCCCGTCCCTCACTCTCAGCCGAACCTACGTCACAGGGTTGTTGTGAGGACAGACGGGGGAGAAGAAGTATGTGCACCAAACATACATATATGCATATACATTAGCATGCATGAATTTTAATACAAATCTTTGTCCCTGTTTGTTGTCCTTTTTTGTGCATGTGCCCCCCCTTTTGGTCCCTTTGCAAGCCAGCTCACCCCCTTGTAGACAGAAGGAAAACACTTTTGTTTTTGTTTTTTTGCAAGGCAGGCAGCCCAGGTGTTCTGGTCAGCCAGCCTGGCGTTTTGCAGGTTGATGCACTTGATTATACCTCACATCCTTTTTAAAATGGTTAAAAGTTGGAATATATATATATATATATATATATATATATATATATTTTACCCAAACACTGGGGGAAGCGGGGCTTGGCTTGAGCATTCGCACCGTTTTTTATTTCAACTAAATATTTCTTGGACCCAGCCTTCCAAATAATCCTGCCGCCCCCGCCCCGGTAATGAAGACATGATGAAGCAAGACCTTTCTCTATAGACTGTTCGACGCTGAGGACTGTAGGCACGTGCGCTGGGGGTGGGGGTGGAATTTCTCAGTCAGACATATGGTTGTCATGGTTATTGGAAGCAGAGAGGTACAGGAGAAGATGAACTGCATGGGTGTCTCTCTCTCTCTCTCTCTCTTTCTCTCTCCCCCCCCCCCATCCACCTCCTCCTTCTGCATCTCTGCAATCTGGGCTTTCCAGGCTCAAGTTGGGTCTACATACTGGTTTCTCCCTTCCTGCTTCTTTCTGGGGCCTTAATTGATAAGAGTGGTGGTGGTTAGATGTCTCAGTAGCATCCCACCTCAGCGGAAGATGAGTTACCCTACGGTTTATGAGAGACAGCTGAGGCTTGGAGTCTCAAGACCCTGCCGGGATCCCCCTAGTCCAGGGATGAGCTGGAACAGACGGCAGCCAAGCCGGAGAGGGACTGTGGCAAAGGTGTGTTGAGGAGGACCGAGGCTGGGTCAACCATTCTGCTTGTGTGTGTTCGTTAGCAGAAGTTCGTTTCCGTGAAGGCTGTTTTGTGTCGTGCTATTTTTTGCCAGGGATGGAGTGGGGGGCTTGTGCCTAATTTATTTTTCACTTAGGATGATTTGGCAGAACGGTTTCTTTTCACACTCCAGATTGGATCAACCTTCACAAATTAGTCCAGCTCATGAGACAGTCATAGTACGGCTCTATTCTGCCTTGGTCAGACCTCACCTGGAGTCCTGTGTCCAGTTCTGGGCACCACAGTTCAAGAAGGATATTGACAGGATGGTAGTTGTGCAGAGGAAGGTGGCCAAGATAATAAAGGGTCTGGAAGCCAAGCCTTGTGAGGAACCGTTGAGGGAATTGGGTATGTTTAGCCTAGAGAAGACTGAGAGGGGATATATGATCACCATCTTCAGATACCTGAAGGGCTGTCACATGGAAGATGGACCTGGACTGACAGATTCCAGTTACAAAAAGGAGATTCTGACTAAATGTTAAGAAGAACTTTCAGATGGTAAGAGCAGTTCAATAGTGGAATGGACCCCTCAGAAAGGGGTGGACTCCTTCGTTGGAGGTTTTCAAGCAGATTTTGAATAGCTATCTGCTAGGGATATTTAATTATGATTTCTGCATTGCAGGGGGTTGGACTAGATGACCCTTGGGAGCCCATTCCAAATATATAATTCAATGATTCCATGTAGCTTGTCTTGTTCACTTTAGCCACCTAGATTGCCCCTTTATTGTAGATTGTGTGTGTGGAATTGTTGGAAAGAGGTTTGTGCCTCTGGGTAGCAGTTTGGAACAGGCAAACGTTAAGATTCTTGTAACTTTGAAAGCCCAGTATTCTTTTTTTAAACCCCCCACCAGTCTGAATGTAGCATTTAATTCCTTTCATGCTCTTGCGTGAAAGGAACATCCCCGGTTAGCCTGGCCACTGTGACTGTGTACAGAAATGATCCTGGTGCCAAAACATTTTAGCGGAACCTCAAGGTGAGGCAGAGGGTAGCAAAGGAAGAGTGGGGCGCATTCCTGGGGTGTCTATGTGCAATTGAAGGGAATTAGGGTGGCTCAAGAGGAAATAGAGAACAAATTCTCTGGCTTGGCTTTCCCTTGTGATGGCTCTCCTTTATGCGCTCCTGATTATGACATTTCCAACTCTGGATGCGGCCGGACTTTGAGCAGCAAGTGCAAAAAGAGCAGAGCATGTCGGCACTGTAACACAATTGCCTTAAATCAGCAGCAGGGCTTAAGACTTGGGTATTTTGCTTAGTTTTGTTTTCAGGTGTGTTTTTCTCTTCACACAGAATTTAAATGGGGTTTTAACGATTAGAAGGTTCTATTGTCTCATGTCTGTGTTACACCTGTCTGTGGGGCCACCCCCCTCCCCAGTTCCTTGGATCTGTAAATGCTGGCAAGGTGGAAACTGCATACAGGCTGTAAACACCTGCTGGGGCGGAGCCACATTGGCAAGCTTGAAACACACCTCTGATTCAGAGGCCCTTTTCTGGAGAGGCCACTGGTCACTGCTGCTAACCCATCTCTTTCTTGCTTTCCCACAGAACAAAGAGAAAGAAAGGATGAAGGAGAGCAAAGATGCCCGCTACACCAACGGGCACCTCTTCACCTCCATCACCGTCTCAGGCATGACCATGTGCTATGCCTGCAACAAGAGCATCACTGCCAAGGAGGCACTGATTTGTCCCAGTGAGTAGGCCTCTAGCCTTCTTTCTTTATTGCTTTTTATTTACTTCAAAAAATAAATAAATTATACATCACTTGATTGTAAAAACAAACAAAACCCCCAAAACCTCAAGGCGGCATACAAAAAGAATAAAACGATAAAATTATCGGTAAAACAGTAAAAACAAAAAAAAAAAACCAAACCACCCAACTATGTAAAACATTTGTAAAAAAAGAATTAAAATTAGCAACAAGCTGAAAACCAGATTAAAAGACATGTCAGTGTTCTATATGTCTTGATAGGGAAATGTGTTTAGCAGGTACCGAAAAGGGTACAGCAAAGGCGGCTGCCTGGTTTCAATAGGCAGGGAGTTCCAATGTGTGAGTGCTGCCACAGCAAAAGATCAATTTCTTACAAATGCAGAATGAGTATTATGTGACATCTGTAACAGTGCCAGTTCAGGCCGATCAAAGCAGTTGAGCGGGCGTACATGGGGTAAGATGATTTTGTGGGTAAACTGACCCCAAGTAATTCAGGACTTTGTAAACTAATAGTAACACCTTGAACTTGGCCCGGTAGCAAATGGGGAACCAGTAAATAAGGATTTGGGGTGTGGGTGTATTGTATCCCACCCAACCAACCGATACCTCAAGTTATGGGTCATTAGAAACTGAAATAAGCACATAGGCTGCTGGATAGTAGCTTCAGAATGCCCTTCTCTAAATTTCCCTTGGGGAAGGGCAGATAGGGACGGAGGAGGATTTCATTTGGCTTCCTTTGTGTGCCATGTGCATTGCCAGCATGCCAGGGCACCTGTTGCATAGACATGCTTGCCAGCCTTGCTGTCTTAGTGGCTGAGGACCCAGTTTAAACACGAAGCCCGCGTGAGAAAATTCATGCTTGGCACCACATCCAAATCAGACTCCACTTTCCCACCCAGCCAGGAAAGATGTTTGTCTTTATAACCATTTGGCCATTTCTCCAATGCTCAAACAGTTACTGTTTAAATGCTGGGAAAATGTGATTTCTCCCCAGCCCAGCAACTAATTTTCATGAAATGCGGGTGTACGATAAGCTCTTTCAGGTAGTTGGAGCCCTGAAGGGTTGTTCTGTGTGTGCTGATGAGGCTTACCGGTAGTTCTCTTGCTGCTTTCCATCTGCCCCAAATGTGCAAGTGAATGTTCTCAGTCCATGCCCAGACTCAGTAATGGGGCTGCATGAGGATTAAGCACTCTGTCTGGCCTTGATGGAGGAGATGGCATTTGGCCTGCTCTGGATGGAGTTGCCTTCCCATTTAAGGATTGGGGTCGCAGCTTCTAGGTGCCATGAGAACCAGCCCCAGTCATGGATGCTCAAGTGGTATTGGTGGCACAAAGCCCCTTTTGCTAAGCTGAATTTATTTATTTGTCATGTTACCGCCCCATGCCATAGCCCTCTGACTTCTCTAGAGAGAGCATTCTAAACCTGGGGATAGGGAGTACTACTGAGAAGCCCCTCACCATTGTAGCTGTTCCTGAGATTGAGTGGGCAATCAGAGAAGGCTCTCTGCTGATGATTTGAGCACAGGGATTGCCAACCTTTTTGTAGAAATATGCAGCACAGTGTTACTGGAGACTGGAACCAGAGGCATTGTTGGCTGTGGTCTACATATCTTAGGTTGGATTCAGACAGTAATGGGGTGTGTGGGTGTTCTGAGAGCTGATGGTGGTTTGAATGAGACAGCACCCACCATAACTGGCAATCATCCCACCTTTTGTCTTTGGTTAAACAGAGTGTGCAGGTTTTTTAGGTAAAAAACTGCTAGACCTCTTTGACCAGGGGCAACAGTGAGGCAGAACTTTCTACACCATAGAAGCCTCAGTCAAACAAACCCTCTCAGAAACTATGCTCCAGCCTCACTGCTTCTGCCCCTTGATTGTCATTGATGAAATGAGCTCCGCAGGTTTCAGAAACTCTGCAAAAACCTACCAAACCTGTTCACTAGAGAGAACAAAAGGCTGAGTGTGCTCACTGTGAGCAACTGTGCCTGCTTTGAGCCACCTCCAACTCCCTGAAATAGGCTGATGCCTTACTTTCTTCTCATCTCCTTTTCTTGTGGCTTGGTGGGATTAGATGACTCTTCCTCACCCCCTAACCTGTTTCTGGGCTTGTTCCTGCCCCCTTCGCCTGGAGAGAGGCCTTCCAGAACAGCTGCAGTCCTGGGCCACAACATCTTCAGTCTGGAACATCTGCCTGTGAGGACAGCTGTTGGGGCTGGGCCTCCCAGAGGGGCTTTTGCTCTTAGGCTGCAGGGGCTGGCTTTGTTGTCTGACTCTCCCTTGGTGACCTGGAAGGGCCTTTGATGTTGCGGCTTGTTTTCTCCTGACCCCACCAGCCCCTGGCCTGAAAACTTGGCCCCAGCTGCATCTGAGCAGTCACACTTGAGCTGTTAGAGAGTTTGCCGGCAGCCATGCCAAAAGCAGCCTTCTCCTTGAGTAAATAAACATTGTCAGGCAGTGTGCTTTATTTATATATTGGTGGTGGCTAACAGCTTGAATATAGACCAGGGAGGTGGAACCTCAGGTCCAGAGGTGGAATGTGGCCCTTGAGGCATCTCTATGTGGCCCTCAGGATTCTCCATAGGCCACACACCCTCTTCCCTGGCCACACCCCTCACAGCTTTCTCTTCTGCCTTCCTTAAGTGTGTTTGCCTGGCTGGAATGCCTCTCTGAAGGGTGATCATGGCTCTTTCAGGCCTGGATGGAGAGGCAGGGGTGGATGTTTGTGAGTGTGAGTAATCACTAAGTAATTATTAGTAATTTTTGCATGGTAAGACTCACATCCGACACTATGCCTACTTTGTTTTATTTATTGCATTTCTATCCCACCTTTTTCTCCAAGGAGCTCAAGGCGGTGTATGTGGCTCCAAACATTTCCCCATTTAACCCCCACAACAGGCATGTGACCTAGGTTAGGCTAAGAGGCAGTAACTGATCTGGAGGTCACCTAGTGAGCTTCCTGACCAGTTTAGGATTTGAACCCTGGTCTCTCCTGGGACCTAGTCCAACTATCTAAATACTATACTCTAAGCACTATGCTACACGGGCTCTCTAGCCTCAGCCACTCTTGTGTCTGGCTCCATATACCACTGGCATTATTATGATTATTATCAAACCTATAGTGATATGAGCGGGACGCGGGTGGCGCTGTGGGCTAAACCACAAAGCCTAGGACTTGCCGATCAGAAGGTCAGCAATTCGAATCCCTGCAATGGGGTGAGCTCCTGTTGCCCGGTCCCTGCTCCTGCCAACCTAGCAGTTTGAAAGCACGTCAAAGTGCAAGTAGATAAATAGGTACTGCTCCAGCGGGAAGGTAAACGGCATTTCCATGCGCTGCTCTGGTTCACCAGAAGCGGCTTAGTCATGCTGGCCACATGACCTGGAAACTGTACGCCGGCTCCCTCAGCCAATAAAGCGAGATGAGCGCCGCAACCCCAGAGTCGGCCATGGCTAGACCTAATGGTCAGGGATCCTTTTACCTATAGTTATATAGCGCCATCACGGTACATGGCATGTGACCCTGTGAGAGAAAGTTGCCCTCTGGTTGAAATAAGTTCACTACCTCTAGCCTAGGTTCTCAAGAGTTGGGCTTCCCTTTGCTAAGCTACTTGGCGGCTGGATCTCAGCCTGCTCATTATAGTTACCCTCTTGCCCATGCCCACTTCTGGGAAAGGAGGAGATTACCTCTGAGCTACTCCTGTGCTCCCCGCTCCCACAAGTTGGTTCTCCTGGTTTTATACACAATTCTACATTTTGGAGTTGCTCTACCGCAGTCTGAGTTCAGGCTGAGGCCAAAGCTTACTTGCTGAACATGATAATTCAACAGGTTGGGCACATAAGGCCTTGCCAAAAAAGAGAGCAGCAGAGGACACAGATCTGCATAACAGGTACAAGTGCCAACTTTCATGAATGGAGGTAATTACTATCATTTAAATGAAAACAGAGTATATCTTGTCATGGTGGGGAAGGCTGTGTGCCGGCTCACTCTGCTCCCAAGTGCTGCTGGAACAGACTCCCTCGGAAGGTGGTGGATCATCCTTCATTGGAGGTTTTTCAACAGCAGTTGGATGGTCATTGTCAGAGATTCTTTAGTTGTAATTCCTGCATTGCAGGGGATTGGACTAAATGACCGTTGGGGACACTAAAATTCTGTGATTCTATGCTAGATACTGAGAGGCAACATCAAACCCACCCTTTTTATAAGGGTCATTATCTTTAAACCCAATTTGGACCAAGCACCTTTCCAAGCGGAGAATCACTTCAAAAAGATAACTATCCTTGATCTTTCAAAGCATATATATATTTGTTGTTGTTTAGTCGTTTAGTCGTGTCCGACTCTTTGTGACCCCATGGACCAGAGAACGCCAGGCACTCCTGTCCTCCACTGCCCCCCGCAGCTTGGTCAGACTCATGCTGGTAACCTCGAAAACACTATCCAACCATCTAGTCCTCTGTCGCCCCCTTCTCCTTGTGCCCTCCATCTTTCCCAACATCAGGGTCTTTTCCAGGGAGTCTTCTCTTCTCATGAGGTGGCCAAAGTACTGGAGCCTCAGCTTCACAATCTGTCCTTCCAGTGAGCACTCAGGACTGATTTCCTTACGAATGGATATGTTTGATCTTCTTGCAGTCCATGGGACTCTCAAGAGTCTCCTCCAGCACCATAATTCAAAAGCATCAATTCTTCGGCGATCAGCCTTCTTTATGGTCCAGCTCTCACTTCCATACATCACTACTGGGAAAACCATAGCTTTAACTATACGGACCTTATATATATTTAGGACATCATTTAGTTGGGATTCAGCCCCTCAACCTGTTACAACACCTGCATTCATTGTCAGACAGGAGATGGCATAGTAGGGAGGTGAGAAGCAGCATGCAGGTGCACAGTTCCTTTCCCTTGCTCCCGAGTAGCCGCAGAGCATCCTCACCCATCAAGGGCCAAATCTGCACTGTGATACCGCTCAGGGCTTCCCCTAAAGAATTCTTGGAGCTGGAATTTGTTAAGGGTGCCAAGAGTTGCTAGGAGACCCCTTTTCCCCCTCGCAGAGCTACATTGTCACTTCCCAGGGAACTCTGGGAATTGTAGCTCTGTGGGGGGAATAGGGGGCCTCCCAACCATTACCCACACACTTTACAAACTACATTTTAAATTATTGGTACAGGTCTGCCAAAAGTTTTTAAGGCTCCTCCTCCCATCCGTGTGAGAGGCACAAAAGGGGCTCATCTCTCCTTCCCTCCTTCTTCCGGCTGAGACTGTCCCTTCCACGTGGGCTACAGGACTTGGCAACTGTTCCCGGCCCAGCAGATGGTGCTCTGAACAAGTCGGCCGTTTGGTGTTTTTCCCCTCAGCCCTCCTCCCCAATGGTTGGGGGTGGGCCTGGAATTTTCCGGGTGCGGGGGAATCTCCTGGAAGCCCTTTTGCATTATTGATCAGAAACATCAAAGCTCCTCATGAAATATACTGAAAACTGTTAACAAACGGGGGCATTTTAAAAGTCAGCTCTGCCTCGCAGCATTAGAAATGGGGCAGCAGGGGGACCCCTAGGACCACCAACAAGAGAACTGGAGATTGAAACCAATAGTCGGGTCTGGTTGGTTCTTAGGGGAGAGGCCAAAGCTCAGTGGTAGAGGGCAGAACTGGGTGTCTCCATTTAAAGATTCTAGCCATCTATCTAGCCACCTTTTAGGGTCAAACCCTTCCAAGGGTGTCACAATATATACCGTATTTTTTGCTCTATAAGACTCACTTTTTCCCTTCTAAAAAGTAAGGGGAAATGTGTGTGCGTCTTATGGAGCGAATGCAGGCTGCACAGCCATCCCAGAAGCCAGAACAGGAATAGGGATCGCTGCTTTTGCTGCACAGCGATCCCTCTTGCTGTTCTGGCTTTTGAGATTCGGAATATTTTTTTTCTTGTTTTCCTCCTCCGAAAACTAGGTGCGTCTTATGGTCTGGTGCGTCTTAATAGAGTGAAAAATACGGTAATCAGGTGTCAGGTGAACGGAAAGGCCTCTGTCACCTGGACTGAATAGACCAGTGGTTGCTAACCTGGTGCTCTCCTGGTGCTTCAGACTACAACTCCCATCAGCCCCAGCCAGCACAGTCACTAGCCCAGTGAGCTTTATCGCCAAGTAGAGATGTGAATCCTGGTCTTTCCCAGATCCTAGTCTGACACACTAAGCCAGAGCTTTCCAAGCTGTGTGTTGGCTTTAGCGTGCGCTCCCTGCACTCCTCCCGGGGCTGGAAGGGATTTAGTTTAACCTCCGGTTTGCTAGTAAAACTGAATTACTGCATCATGAAATGATGCATGCCTAAAAAGTGTGTCATCAACATGAAAAGTTTGATGACACACTTTTTAGACATGCTCTAAGCACTACACCACACAGTCTATGCACCAGGAGTGTCTGCTTTATTTGGGTTTTGGGCTTGTTCGTTGCTTTTGTGTTTTTAATCACCTTACAAGCACATTGCCTTGAGGTGATGGCTTCAAAGACCATTAATAATGCAATTGTTTTTGTAGTAGTAGTAGTAATAATAATAATAATAATTAATGATGATGATGGATCTTCTAGAGGCAAATCATGGTCTTTTTTAATCAACCCCACCCCCACCCGCCTTTCCCTCCCTGAATCTCCTAATTGGCCTGCAGCCACATTTGGGACTCTGCTGGTTTCCCCTGCTTTGATCTCTAGGATGGGGGGGGCACTTGTATTTGTGGAAGCAAATAAATGGCACTGCAGGCCTCCTTGTCCGCCTGTGTCACTCCAATTGTGCTCTGCTGTTATCTCAGGCTGGCCTTTTTCCTGGGCCAAGATTTGCCTGTGCTTGTGATCTCTCTCAAACATGGGGGCTAGAGTGGAGCAGATAATGAACAGAGCACACAGGGCTGCCAAGTCTCAAGCAGGGTCACCAAGGCAGGGCTTCATATTCATACCCTTCTTTCTTTCAAGGAGATCAAGGCAGCAGACATAGTCCTTCCCTCCTTTGTTCTGTCCTCACAACAACCCTGTGGGGTAGGCGAGGCAGAGAGAGCATGTGTGTGGCTAACCAAAGGCCACTTACTCGCGTTGTCTCCAAACTGAGAAACATCTGAAACACTGCAGCCTTTCCTCATGGGGTTGCCACTCCAGCCCCTGGATCATTTTGGTTAAAAAAAGCGGGGTTTTTAAAAGGTAGATGTCCCTACACCTGTGAATGAAGCAGATATGGGAATATACACGGCTACCCAGCTTGTGTGTGGTGTGTGGTTAGCAAAAGTGAGCCTGCACATTTCATATCTGCCATGTTTTGCGTTCCCTGTGTCTGCGTGCAAAGTGTGTGTGTATGTGTGTGTGTGTGTGTGTGTGTGTGTGTGTGTGTGTGTGTGTGTAGGGCAGCTCTCTTCCCTTCTTAGGAAACCTCCACCCTGAAAAATCTGGCACCAATCTCAATGCCTTCTTTAGAATAACAGTGCGGGTGTCTGCCAGAATCCACCTTTCTCAACCTGGTGCCTCCACCCAATGTTTTGGACTCCCATCAGCCTCAACCAGCAGCTGGGTACCAGGTTTGAAAGACCAATCCAGTGAGTTTGTGGCCAAGGCAAGATCTGAACCCGAGTTCCCTTGCAGCTCACGGCTTGTTCTTTTAATTGCCGCATTGGGCATCTCTCTCCAGAAATGAAGCAAGTGCAGGAAGGTAGATTAGGCTGCAGACATTTGGTCCTGTGGAGCGGGAAGGAATTTCTCACTTCCCTTTTGCCACTTGGAGCAGTGCGTGAGACAAGCAGACTTGCCAATCTCGAAAAACAATATTTTCTTCCTTCTCAGAAAGAACATGACTTCATTTCCTTGCTGGCAGTCCCAGGCTGTTGTGTCTAAACGAACTCCTCTGTCTTCTAAACTTTTGTATTTTGGATATTATTTTCTTGTGGGAGAAGATGGATCTTTATAAATGTTGGGGTGGTTCTAGGCACTGTAGCAGGCAGAAATCCATCAAGGGGAGCATTTCCCATAGTCTCCATCCCATGCTGTTGAGCCTCTCTTTGCCTGTCATGCAGAGAATATTGTTAGGAGTTTGAGGGATCCTGTAGGGGGGTTGTAGAATGTAAAATATTGAGCTTGCCAAACCAGTCTCTTTGTCTAGGCCAGAGCTTTCCAAACTGTGTGTCGCAACACGTTCATGTGCCAGCTTCAGTTTGATGCATGTCTAAAAAGTGTCACCAAAATGAAAAGTTTGATTGTGTTTGACAGATTAAGTACCATGATTAGCATAATCAATCCTAGAATTGTAGCATTGGAAGAGACCCTGAGGTCCTCTATTCCAACCTCCTGAAATGCTCTGCGCCATAGAATGAATGGCTAGGCCTTTCCTCCACCTCCTCTCACCCAGCCGCTAGGTAGGAGAACAGTAGCCAGAGCTGTGTGTTTGATTCAGCTGGAAGCTGGAGACAGGGCGACATGCTTTCTCTGTGCTACATCCCAAGCTGCGACTAGTGGAGAAACATGAGCCCGTTGTGGGGTTAATTCTGTGAGCCCCTCCATCTTACGTTCAGGTTTTATACAAAACCATATATAAATGTAAATGAAACCATATACCCTAAAGCCAACACAGTATCTGCTGACCTTCATTCCAAGGCTTCTGAACCTGGTTAAGTGCCTGGAACCTATAGAGTCTCTGACCCCTGGAGATTGGGGTGGCTTGTAACACTATATTGGCCTGGGGAATTTCTGCTTCTCCTGCGGTCTTTTAAAGAAAGTTCAGGAGTGAGGGTTGGCTAAAAACTTTTGAGCAGCTCAGTGACTCACAAGGAGAAGGGAGGTGTGAGAACTTTCACTCCCCCATCCTGTACTTACAAGGATCTGAGTATCTTGACTCATTTTACTGCTGTTGTCTGGAAATCTCTTTCTGATCCTACATCAAAGGCAAGGCCATTTGTTCTTTGAGGGGCCGCTGAGGGAGCTATCCGTTGATGAAAATACTTGCAGCAAAAACGATTCTCATATACCACTCTCCAAGAAGCATTCCATGCCTATACACAATGCAAATAATAGTCAAACACAAAGTTTGTAAATAGCTTAGAATTTATTCCATCAGGTGAGTGTCCCAGAGTGAGCCGTGCCTCTAGAATTAAGTTAGTAGCTGTTTTCCAATATTGTGTTTATATATTCCCAGCTGCAGACATGAAGTAGGTCCTTAAACGAGTAAATCCTGATTTTTACATCTATATTATGCTTTTCTTCCATCCTGGAACCTATCTGTGTGGTTCCCAGGCAGTCACCCATCCAGGCATTAAACAGACCCAGGTTTTCATTCCAAAAGACTGCATCCCAAACCTGCTTGTCTTCCAGGTGTGAACACAGGCAGTGGTGGCTGTAGGCATTTTCTTTTTTAAAAAACAAAAAAACCCACACATTAAAAAAGTCTCCCTGCCTCCCACATTCCCATCCACGTACAGACATAACCGAGAAATGACTGTTACTGCCAGAGAAATCCACTTCCTGTGTGCATCACTTCCTCCTACTCATGCATTCTTGGATATTCCGTGAGTCACTGAGCTTGGTGAACTTGTTGTGGTTCTCCTAGCATAAGCAGATTGAGCAAATGGAGGGCTGCTGGTGGTGGGGCAGGCTCTGATTAAACGTCGTCGTATATCCTGAAGGAGAAATGCATGAAAAGAAAAACGGGGATTGACTTTCTATCCCATCTGGCAGTCACTCACAAGAGGGCCTTGATTTGCTGGCCCAGGAGGGGTAGCTCAGAATATGAGCTGCCCCTTTGCTTCCTTGATCTTAATTGCTTCCCTGCCCTCTTAAGTACAGGCGTAAACCAGTTGGGCAGTGATGTGAAACTGAATGGGCTTCCCCCACAGGGTGTCCTGGGAATCGAGGAGCAAGGGATTGCCAACAGAATTCTTAGGCCAGAAATACAGAGGAGACTGTATTCTCTGCAATTTTATTTGTCTGTTGTTCAGAGGAGAAGGAAGATACAGTGGTACCTCGGGTTAAGTACTTAATTTGTTCTGGAGTCCTTTCTTAACCTGAAACTGTTCTTAACCTGAAGCACTGCTTTAGCTAATGGGGCCTCCTGCTGCAGCTGTGCCGCCGGAGCACGATTTCTGTTCTCATCCTGAAGCAAAGTTCTTAACCCAAGGTACTATTTCTGGGTTAGCGGAGTCTGTAACCTGAAGCGTATGTAACCTGAAGCGTATGTAACCCGAGGTACCACTGTACATGAAATGCAGGCTTCAAATTACCAGGCATAGAGGTTGCAGGAGAGTGGTGATGGTGGTGGTTGGGGGAGACTGAGACGTGTTCTCTTAGTGTTCCCTCAGTACCACCCTACCATTTCCAGAATTCCCTAGCTGGGAACAGTGAAGGTTGAAGCTGGGTTTGAAATTGGTTTAAATTTGTAGTGAGGACATGCCCTGACACTGCAAACTTTAAGTTGGTTACAGAACCATGTAACTGCCCCACAGCCCCACTGACTTGGGGCTCCCTGACCTTTTCCTCCTCAGCATAAACTGCACCAAAGGCCTTCATGAGGCACCTCAGCTTTTGGCTCATGGTGGACTGAGTGTTTGGAGGGGAGCATTGGGGAGAAGAGTTCAAGTGTCCATGCTAAACCAGCCCTTTGCCTGGGCATCATTTAGAATAATTGAATCCTAGAACTGTAGAGTTGGAAGGGATCCCCCTGGTCATCTAGATGCAGGAATCACACCTAAAGCATCCTTGACAGACAGCCATCCAACCTCTGCTTAAAAAGCTCCAAGGAAGGAGAGTCTACCACCTTCCAAAATTGTCTGTTCCACTGTTGAACAGCTCTAGCTGTCAGAAAGCCCTTCCTAATATTTAGTCAGAATTTGTGAGAAAGCAGGTGATGTGTTCTTTGGATCTGAAGCTATCTGGCAAATCATAGACGAAGCCCCCTGTCCGCCGCCCCCGGTCCAATTTGAGCCTTTTTATTTCTCCTCTTCCTTATTCAGAAAACCAAAAGGGTCCACACTTGAATGCATTGAACATTCTTTTCACGGAGAAAATCATTATCCAGGGACTTTCCATGTGAACACTCACAGCTTGCTTCAATCAGTTAGAGAGATTTGCTCTGTGGCACCTTTTTCATGGTGGCGTTGCTGTCTGCTTGTGGAGTGTAATAATCTAGATTAAATGGGGTGAGTGGAGACACAGTGATGCAACACCATGTAGTCTGTGGGACTGGAATGGTTGCCTTGTGGTCACACCTCCTTTTGCGAATCTTGCGGATGAAGAAGGAGGTGGCCACCCTCGTATGTGTGTGTCCTTGATCCATTTATTCCTGCAGTCAGAGAGGCAGCCTTCTCCTCCTCCCACCCCATTTCACTCACGCCATCCTTCCGAGCGGATCGTGGAAGGAACAGGCTGTAGCATGGGGGAGTGATCACCGTGTTCTCCCCGATAGTTCCTTGCAGCCAAAAACTTGGCACACAGGCCATGCCCAGCAGGGGCAAGCTGCCATCTGTGTGCCAGCCAAATGGGCAGGATGTCGGCCTTCACTCTTCTCTGGGGGTGGAGGAAACAGCAGGCTGCAGTGTGAGGGGGGTGGGCATCATCCAGAAGGCAGAGCTGTTTGGGTTTTGTTTTTGTTTTTTTCAAATGGCCACCCTACCTGCCACTCCTTCCTACAGACCCAGAAACTTTGATGGTGCTTTACAAGTTGCTTCCAAACTTCCTTTTGAACCCCTGATTGGCTCCAAGATGTGGGGTCCATTTTCAGCAAAGTATTGTTTCCTGGTCCGCCTCCAATGATGATGCCCCCCATAGGATCTGTGGAAAGCTTTCTTTTTTGTTTCTGGCAATACTCAGGTGTTGACTTGTTCTGGCGCATTGTGGTAAAATACAGATACTGCCCCAAAAATCATCATCATCATATCTTACCCTTCCTCACAAAGACACCCTGGCGCACTAAACACATTCATAACAAAATACATGTTAAAAGTAAAAATGTTCTGCCAGCCAATGATTTCAGGGATCCCAGGAACAGCATCTTCCTGCCACCAAATGCTTGGGCAAACAGGAATGTTTTTCAGTTCTTCCTGAAGGTCAACAACAAGGGAGACAGATGCACCTTGCGCAGATGCATCCTGCCCATTTGGCTGGCACAACAAGGGAGACAGGTGCACCACAAACAGGGAGCTGCCACTGAGAAGACCCTGCCGGGGGTCAATGCCAGCCAGGCAGCACTACCCCCACCGTGACCTCACCTGCCAATTGTAGAGTCTGAGATGGTTGAAGTTGGTCCAAGACATTTTGCTGCCCAAGGCAGAGAGCAGGATGGCTCCCCTTCCCTCCATTTCATATGTATAGAAGCTGGCCATTGAACCTCAAAGCAGAGCAGAGGGTTAGTGTAGGGGCTGTCAATATTATTTTATGTAGCTATAGAATCAGATGTAATCTTGTGGCAGGTCACCACTGTTACACACAGGGGAACAGCCAAGGGGCTATAGCCACTGCCCACCAGCTTCTGCCGCCTGAGGCAATGACCTCACTCTCCCTAATGGTAGGGCCAGCCCTGACTCTGCCTGTGCAAACCTATGTTCGTTTTCAATCTATCATGTCACTGCAAGATGGGGGCCTAGTGGAGAGCTTGGCTCAGTTGAAGCCCTGTCTGCTTGGTCCCCCCAGCTGAAAGGGCCTGTTAAAAAATATGATGTTCGGTTTTTTTGATTTAGTGGATGAATCTGAGCATCCAATTGACACTTGTCTCTTTATCACTCATGCCTCCTCTGTTTTTCCCTTCCAGCCTGCAATGTCACCATTCACAACCGCTGCAAAGATACCCTGCCCAACTGCACTAAAGTCAAGCAAAAGGTGAGTGTGTTCATGTAGATGTGTTTGTGAGAGGGGAACTCTTGTAAGCCATGAGCAAGAGGAGGGTGGTAGGGACATGAGAGACTAATGTTTTTAACCAGCTTGTGGCTCATACTACAGTATTTTACTTACTTATATTCATTTTATTTCATGAAATTTACATATCAATTAATTGGAGAAAAATACCTCAAAACGGTTTACCAAAAGAAAAAAACAAGAGAGTTATTAGTAAAAAAAAGTAGTAAAAACATTTTAAAAAATTAAACCCAGCAATAAACTAAAAACACATCAGCATTCTAAACATATGGACAGGCTTGTCTAAGCACAGATGTCATTAGCAGGTGCTGAAAAGCGTACGAAGGAGGTGCCTGTCTGATGTCAATAGGCGGGGAGTTCCAAAGTGTTAGGTGCCTAAAAGGTTTATTTCTTGCAATTTTGGAGTGGGTATTGCATGGTACTGGTACAGAATTGAGCTGCTCAGGCCATCCCTGGGTCATCCTCAGGGCCCCTTTCAGTTGCAGTATTTTTTTAAAAAAAAAAAGCTTTAAAAGCCTGCCTACTTCAGTTGGATGCCAGCCAAAATTGTGTGTGTGTGCTTTATTGTTTTTCTGCTTCTGCTTTTGAAATGGGTTTTATATTATAACGTGGCGGCGTTTGTTTTGATTTTGAATGTTTTACTACAGGATGGCATTTTGTACTTCTTCACATAGCAAGTCATTAAACTATGGAATTCGCTGCCACTGGAGGCAGTGACAGGCACCAAGCTAGACTGCTTTAAAAGAGGATTAGGCAAATTCATGGAGGAGGAGAGGGCTGCTGTGATGGCTACTGACCAGCATGGCTATGCTCTTTCTCTGTGGTCAGAGACGGTGCTTGTGAACACCAGTTGCTGGAAACCGCAAGAGGGGAGAGAGGGCTCCTGTGCTCAGATCCTGCTTGCAGGTTTCCCACAGGCATCTGCTTGGCCACTGTGAGAACAGGATGCTGGGCTAGATGAGCCCCCTTTGGTCTGATCCAACAGGCTCCTCCAATGTTCCTATGCTGAGTTTTGACTGAAAAGTTTTGACTTGAGCACAGACTGAAAAGGCAGCTGAAAAGATAAATAAATAAGAGCCTTCGGGAATCTGCTTGCGGTAGCAGCACTTTGAGAGATTGTCCCCCAAACACAAAAGCAGTAATTTACCAGATATGGATACCAAGAAATAGAGACAAGCATAAGCTACGGTGCTCGCTTTCCTGTTCCAGAGCGAACCACCCAAAAGCACAAAGGAGATACTTCAAAGCCCACCCCCTTTCTCCTCCACCAGAGCTTTATTGCAATGGCCCAGCTGCTGCTCATCGTTTTTCTCTTTCTTTCTCTCCGCCCCCGCCCCTTGCAGCAGCAAAAGGCAGCCTTGCTGAAGAACAATTCAGCCCTGCAGACGGTGTCCCTGAGGAACAAAAGTGAGTGGAGCTGTGAATCCTACGCCAGGAAGGGGAAGCGGGGCAGGGAGTCAGCTGCGGAAGCAGTTCTCCTCTGCTAAAGGAACTGCCTTATAAGGCCCCACCCGTGATATACACTTAAAGCAGTATCATACCACTTTAAACAGTCTCGGCTCCCCCCAAGGAATCCTGGGAAGTGTAGTTTGTTAAAGGTGCTGAGAGTTGCTAGGAAACCCCTACTCCCTTACCAGAACTACAATCCCCAGAATTCTCTGGGAAGTGGGACTGACAGTTAAAGAGTCATGGCTTTCCCTAAAGTATCTGTTAAAAAGCAAGATGCTGCTGCTTTACATTATTAATAATATTTTCATTATTATTGCGGATGGGGCCTTAGTAAGTAGGGCCTGTGCTGCTGAGAAGAGGAGAGGGCAGCTGGGGAGATACTGCTTCTGAGGTGCTTTTCCCAGTTTGGGGTGGGGCAGGGGAAGAGTGAGGCTCACTTTAGTCTAATGGACCCCTCGATAAAGTGTGGCCCTGAAACCTCTTTGGCCAGCTCTGAAAATAGCGGGTGCTTCTGAACATGTGCAGAGTGCCTTTCTGTCAAAGCCACGCCTCTGAGATCTTTTCTGTATACAGTGGGGATGGAAGTGTTGCCTCCAGCCTGTCTTAAGCACCAGCACCCTTAGTCGTTTGTAGAAACCCGGTGGGGCATTATCGGCTGCCTGAATTGCATGGTGCAACTTGTCCTTTGGCTGTCTTGCAATTCTTATCACCCCCGTTTCTCTTTCAAATCTCCAGCCACCATCAGGGAGCGCCCCAATTCTGCCATCTACCCCTCTGAGAGCTTCCGCCAGACCCTGCTGGGGTCTCGCCGGGGTCGCCCCACCTTGTCTCTTTCCAAAAGTGTCTCCACCACTAACATTGCAGGGTAAGTTGAACGGATGGCTTTAAAAAAGGATTGGAGAAAATCATGGAGGAGAGGGTTGGCGGCGGCTGCTAGCCACAATGGCTGTTCTCTGCCACCACAGTCAGAGGCAGCAATGCTTCTGAATACCAGTTGCTGGAAGCTTCAGGAGGGGAGAGGGCTCTTTTGCTCCGGTCCTGCTTGCGAGTTTCCCTGGTTTGCCACCGTGAGAACAGGTTGCTGGACTTTATGGTTCATTGGCCTGATCCAGGAGGCTCTTTCCTTATGCTCTTAAACTAGTGGGGAGAGAAAGCACAAATCTCTCCCTTGTGTGCCCAGATTTACGTTGCAAACTTTGTGGAGCAGGTCATCTGTCTCTTGACTTACATTGGCCCAGTCTTTCCTGACCCAGTGCCCTCCAGATGTTGCTACACTCCAACTCCCGTCCACCCCAACCAATGGAGACCAATGGTCAAGGAGGATGGGAGTTTAGTCCAAGAACACCTGGAGAGGGCTATGGGTTCCCCACCCTCCCTGTAGGAATATTCTCAAAACTTGAACCCTCTTTGTAATAGACAGCGTCAGTCTTGTATTTCTTATCAGACTTGTACTAAGAAGACCTGGGTTCCGATTCCTGCCGGGTTCCTTGAAACTCACTAGGATCGCTCATGACCTTTGGGCAACCCCTCTCTATCTCAACCTCAACTACTTCAAAGGGTTGTTTTGTGTATTAAAAAAGATGATAAAGCAACAATTGTATTGGTTTAGAAAATTCTCCTCTTTCTGTCCAGGAATTTCAACGATGAATCTCCTCTGGGCCTCCGGAGGATCCTGTCCCAGTCCACTGACTCCTTGAACATGCGCAACCGGACCCTCTCAGTCGAGTCCCTCATCGACGAAGGTGAGATGGGAGGTGTGGGTGATGAAATCCTGTGCCAATATTCTGTGCATATGTGTAGAAAACTAGGAATCTGGGTGAGTTTAACACAAATAAGAACAGACAGGCTGGATGTTTGTTTGTTTGTTTGTTTGTTTGTTTGTTTGTTGCCTGACAAATTAGGAGGGCTCTGTTTTTAAGAATGCTGAGTGTTTGTCAACCTTGAATCCCCAGATGCTTTTATTTATTTATTTTTATTTTCCCTCCATAAAATTTATACACTTCTTGATTGTAAACATCAAACCTGCCTGCTTTGTCTCTGTGGTTGAGCTCCCCACCCCTTTTTTTGCATGGGATTTCTGAGCAATCAAAGCATACAGCGTTCCTGGATGAAGTCTTGGGGAGAGGACATCAGAGCCAGTGTCTCTGTGTGAGTTGGACCTGGGTTCCAAGACCACAACCCCAGATGCACTTATTCTGTGTGCATGTTGTGGTTTGATAGTTCCCAGTGTCCAGTGGCTCACATATTCTGCGTGCCCTCGAGGCTCAGTTAGGCTTTCATCCTCTTCCCTCCTCCCCTCCTTCATCAAAGTCATTTCCACATGCACAAACACATTTCCCCTCTTTTTTCCTCCAGGAGCTGAAGTCATATACAACCAGCTGATGAGCGACTTTGAGACTGGCGAGAAGGATTTTGAGGCTGATTCTTGGAGCCTGGCAGTTGACAATAACTTCTTGCAGCAGCACAAAAAGGAAGTCATGAAGCGCCAAGATGTCATCTACGGTGAGGACTTGTGCCACTTTTGCCACCCCTCCACCCCAGCTACTGAGGATTTCTGAAAGCAATGGGTCCCAAACGCCATGTCACCTTGGAAGGAGAAGCATAGTCACAGCCAGTCAATGTCTTCCCAGCAATATATAGTTTGAAAGACACATGAAATGCAGAAAGGTAGCTGTGTCAGTCTGCACCAACAAAACCAACAGAATCTTGAAGCATCTTAAGGACTAGCAAATTGATGGCAGGATAAGCCTTAAAGCACATGTTTAATATCGTGTGTCATTTAGCCTGAAGCTCACAGCCATTGGGAATGGGAAATAACCTTCCTTCCTTCCTTCCTTCCTTCCTTCCTTCCTTCCTTCCTTCCTTCCTTCGACCCCCCCAGTGGAAATTGGTATACAGAGTTTGTGGAATTTAAGCCTTGCCTGGTATTTGTAAGCCTCTTTGCAGGGAGGCATACAGAAATTGTTAGGATCCTCCTTGATAAGTGTCTCAAACCAAATACAACCCCCTGAGTGGTGTTTCTACTGTTTTGATTTTGGGGCTGGGTTTATTGTTGGCCAGAATAACAACCTTAAAGGAGGATTAGAGGTCCCACCCAGACCTCTGACACCATGAGCCGAGCAAAACATTTAGAAGGATCAGGTGGCACAGTCCTCCTGGGATTGCACAACTTCCGCATGCAGGAGGAAGGGGAAATTGCATATTTAAATGCTCCCCTGTGAAAAAAATGAATAAAACTACCCAGCAAGTAAAAAACTACCCAGCAAGTAAAAAAGGGAGGAGACAGAATTCTCCCTAATGGCACACAAACACTCCGGTGTGGGTGGAACATTCAGACACAAGCTACCATCTGAATTCTGAACCGATTAAAAGAATTGTGCTATTTGCACTCAGTATTCCTACACGCTTTCCTTTGTCGCATGATTTATTCCGTTTGGTTCCTGACTTCTAGGCACAGGTCTGAGAGGCTTTTCTTGTGTCCTTCCACTTTCTGTGGGAAAACCCACCATTTATCGCTGAATTGGAGCAAACGTCAATCCACAGAAAACCCGACTGATGTTTGCTGCAATTCAGCAGTGAACAGCGGCTTTTCCCAGGGGAAATAGGTGGGGCGAATGAAAAACCTCTTGGACGCATGCCTGGAAGTCACAAGCAAAACAGAAGTGTGGATGAGCCCTGGCACACCCACCCCACCCCATCTTCTTTCGCCTATACTATGCCAATGCAAACCGGTTCATATCTTCCCTCTTCCTGCTCCTGCAGAGTTGATCCAGACAGAACTCCACCACGTGCAGACGCTGAAGATCATGACCAACCTCTTCCGCAAGGGCATGCTGGAGGACCTCCAGATGGACGTGGCCCTAGTGCAGAGCATGTTCCCCTGCGTAGATGAGCTCAGCGACATCCACGACCGCTTCCTCGTCCAGCTCCTGGAGCGCCGCAAGGAGTCCCTGGCCGCCGACAGCAACAAGAACTTTGTCATCAACCGGCTGGGGGACATCCTCATCCAACAGGTGCAGCAGCCGCCATTCTTGCTGGCACCCATTTGGAGTGGGGTGTGTGGCATAGAGGGGCATAGAGGGAGAAAGCAACTCTTATCTCCCTTCTCCCTGCCCAGCTAGTATGTCAGGAACATGGGATACTGTTTTGTACTGAGTCAGACCATGGGTTTATCTAGCTCAGTATTGTCTACACTGACTGGCAGCAATGACTCTCCAGGGTCTGAAGCAAGGGAGTCCCAGGGAGTCCCAGCCCTACCCAGAGATACTAGTGGGGATTGAACCTGGGCCCTCCTGCCGCATGCAAGGCATGTGCTCTTCCAGCTGAGCTGTGGCCTGTCTTCCTGTTGTGATCTCACCTCCTTGCACTTCTGCCTTCCAGTTTTCAGGCAGCAGCGCTGAGCAGATGAAGAAGGCCTACTCTGAGTTCTGCAGCCGCCACACTAAGGCCGTGAAGCTTTACAAGGAGCTCTTTGCACGAGACAAGCGGTTCCAGCAGTTCATCCGGGTAAAGGGACTCTCCATCCTTCCTTCCCGCTGGGAAGGTCTATCACCTCACCCCCTTCCGCCCCAAATGGGAACTCCGCCTCCCAAGGCTGTGAAACCTGTTCCCCAGTGTGACCTTTTGCCCCTCTCTGCCCCTTTCTCCAGAGGCTGACACGGTCGACGGTGCTGAGGCGGCATGGGGTTCAAGAGTGCATCCTTCTGGTGACCCAGCGCATCACCAAGTACCCCGGGCTCATCGACCGGATCCTGCAAAACTCCAAAGGTACCAGAGAATGGAGGGCAGGGTGACCTTTCACCAAAGGGGCAAAAAGTTGGCTTCTTTTTCTCTTAATCATGACCATCAAACAATCAACTAATGCCTACAATATCAACTCTCTGAAGCATTTCTGTAGCCTCGTTATGCATGCAATCAATCATCAGGAATCTTCTTTCTTTGTAATGCAGTACAATTGTGTCTTACATGCATTTAACTTGCACAGTTGAAGGCAGGCTGGTTGAAATTGCACAAGTTAAATGCAAGCAAGGCGGAGAGCTTAAAAGCTCTTTTTGTGCTGGGCCTGCTTGTATGGCAAGGCCCAGTCTCTACAATGACTCTGGGGTGATCTCATGAGATCTCTTGGGCAATCTGAGTTCCTGCGAGGTCACACACAAGCACCCCTTGGTTTCCAGAGCTAGCACACCAAACACACCTTGGCCCCCCAAGCAAGGCGTAGAGCTTCAAGTCTCTTTTCACACGGGGTTCTGCTTGTGTTACCTGATGTGGAAAGAGTTTTTAAGCTCTCTGCCTTGCTTGCTGGACAAGCCCTGCTCAGCATGTGGGCTCTGGGAGTACTGGCCATACTCTCTGCCCCCTCAGCTCCAAGGATTTGGGTATATGCAGTTTTCATATATACTGTATTTAAGGAAGATGGTTCATTCAAGATGCACTGCATGGTATTTAAAGTGCCTGCACAAAAATCGGACCTAGATACTCTATTCATCGTCATCACCTGCCAGGTCCTTTGGTACCATTCTACCAAAAGTGGAATTGTACACAGCTCCCAGGACATAATAAATTAATATTCAGCTGCTGATAACCATCCTAATGTAACCTTGATGAACTTCCCAAGCTCAGTAAAGCCATTTGGTGGGGGAGAGAAAATTAAGACTGATACCCAGAGCCTGCTGTGTTGCTTTGTTCAGAATGGTCTAGTGATGCTTATAGCCCTGCCGAATGTGGGCAAGGTCTGGTACCCCTTTGAGACCCAGGAACCGGAAGTGAGCGAGACAGAGGGGCATTGAATCTGCAATGCGATTGGGAGGCAGCAACTGTGAGAGGCTTCAATGGGTTCTGGGCATAAGCTGATTGGAAGAGGGGTTTTCCCTGTGGCCAAAAAGCCCAATAACCAAACCGAGCCTTTGATCATGGTCTCCCCACCTACCTTCCCCCACCCCAGGGAACGAAGCAGACCAGCGGGACCTGAGCACCGCCCTGACTCTGATCAAGGAACTCATTTCCACCGTCGACCAGGAAGTGCACGACTATGAGAAGAATGCGCGGCTGCAGGAGATTTACGGGCGGGTAGATGGGCGTGCCAAGGCCGACCTGCCCTGGGAGCACGGCCCCTTCTGCAAAGAGGAGATGCTGCGTCGCAAGCTGGTGCACGATGGCTGCATGCTCTGGAAGACGGCCACCGGGCGCTTCAAAGGTGGGTGGAGCCTGTGGAGTTGTGTGTGTAGCTCACTGCTGCCCTCTAGTGGCATGCGGCTCTCAAGGAGGGGGATCTCCCAGATGGCAAAAAGAATCCCTGATTATGAACAGGCGCAGTCATGCTTTCTATATGTATTTGCTATGGTTATACATCGGCTTTTGGCCAGCATATTCAAGGCACGTCGCAGTTTGAAAGAATGCCATTATTGTTGTTATTATAAACCTGCCCTTCACCCTAAGGTCCCAGGGAAGGTTACGGTATTAAAACACAACAATGCAAAATTAAAAAGAGTTTAAAACAAATTTTGGGGCCCAAAAACAAACCGGCAACCAGTGCAGCTGTTTTGAACCAGGGGTTATACGAGATCCAAACAGAAACCCAGCTAACTATGTGGCTGCTGCGTTTTGGGCTAGTTGAAGTTTCCTAGTAGTCTTCAAGGGCAGCCCCACGGAAAACCCATTGCCATAATCCAATGCTCTGGAAATTACCAGAGCATGGAGTAGAGTGGCCAATTCATCTCTCTCTAAAAGGGGCCATAGTTGGTAAGCCAGATGGAGTGGTAAAAAGGCATTCTTAGCCACTCAGCTTCCAGTGGTAGTGCAGAATCCAGTAGCAACCCCCCAAGTTGTGTGAGCCTTTTCCTTCCAGGGGGATGTAACCCCTTCCAAGGCAGGCAGTTCTGAGAACGGAGGATCCGAGTGACAGCCAGGATAATAAAGGGGACCTCGTTATCTCCTTCCAGAACAGCAGTGCTGGGTAGTGGTTCTACAGGATCTTCACTTTGATAGGGGAGTGCGAGGGACTGAATGTGCAGCAACAACCCAAAATACCTTTCAGCCCCTAACGCCTTGTTTCTTCCCCTTTTCTCTTGCAGACGTCCTGGTGGTTTTGATGACAGATGTTCTCATCTTCCTTCAGGAGAAGGATCAGAAGTACACCTTCCCCACCCTGGTGAGAGATGCTCTGTGGGCTGTGCCTCTTCCCTGGTGTAAAGGGCTCAGCCTCTCAAACTGGATACTCTGGCTAAGGGAAGCAGGACAGACGAAAGAAAGCCCTTCGCACATAGTTAAACTAGGGAACTTGCTCCCATAGGAGGCAATGATGACCACCAACCTGAGTGTTTTTCAAGGAGGATTGGGCAAATTCATGGAGGAGAGGGTTGTTGATGGCTACTAGCCAGAGTGGCTGTGCTCTTCTGTCATGGTCGGAGGCAGTAAATGCTTCTGAATACCAGTTGCTGGAAGCCACAGGATGGAAAAGTGCTCTTGTGCTTGGGTATTGCTTGAGGGCTTTGTATTGGGGCATCTGGTTAGCTGCTGTGAGAACAGGATGCTGGACTAACTAGATGGGCCACTCTCCTGATCCAGCAGGGCTCTTCTATATGTTTCTAATATGTTTTAGTGATGTTCGTTGTACACTACCTTGGACAGGGTTCTGCCCTGAAAATGGGACAGGTTCCTTTGAATCTTCTTCTTTTTTTAAACCACATGATAAGGGATGCACAGGTGACTTAAGGATTGGCAACAAATCGTTACGAGAGCCATCTTGCAGTCTTTACAAAAATACAAAGTAGAAAAATGGAAATGGTAGGGGAAGAGAGTCACACTCTCTTGCTGTCTCTCACAAACATCTGCTAAGATAATGGTTAACTTGAGCCAAAATTTCAGGAAATCAGGAATCTTTGGCAAAAGGAAGGAATAAAATCTACATTTTTTGCTTATCTGGGATGGGTGGAAATAAAGAGCTTTTAAGAAGTTAGGGGAAATCAGTGGGATCCTCTCTAAGTGGCTTCCATGCTTCTCTAAAATGTCTGATTTGCTGCATCGTGACAACATGATGTCAGCCCAGAAGCATTTCTGAGATGGGGCAATCATAGAAGCGTAGAGCTGGAATGTACCCCAAGGCCCAACCCTGTGCAATAGAGGAACCACAGCTAAAGAATCCCTGGCCGATGGCTACCCAATCTCTGCTTGAAGCAGAGTCCAAACTTCCAATGTGAGTCCAAACTCGCCCTGTGACCTTGGGCCAGTCATTGCCTCTCAGCCTAAAGCTAACTTACAGGGTTGTTGTGGGGTTAAAATCAGGGAAGGGGGGAAACCATGTAAACCCCTTTGGATGAAATGTGGGGCATGACTGTTGGAATGAATTAAAAAACAACAACCAGAAAGGCGCCACAAACGCTGACTTTCTTCCCTCTCTCCCAGGACAAGCCTTCTGTCATCTCCCTCCAAAGACTGATTGTGCGAGACATTGCCAACCAAGAGAAGGGCATGTTCCTCCTCAGCAACACCCCGCCAGAGATGTACGAGGTGCACACCGCCTCCCGCGAGGAGCGCAACACCTGGATGAGGCACATCCAGCAGGCAGTCCAGCTGTGAGTGTTGTGGGTGATGGGGCCCAGCCCTCCTGGTCGGAGGCTCTTGTGGGGATGGACAGATCAGTCGGTCTATCAGCCAGTTTATTGATCCAGCCAACAGACCTCACAATAAAAACGTCCACACCCATCAGCGTATGAAAGGAAGGGCAAGATTGTCGATCAGTCTCTTAGCAGATGGTGAAACACGGCCACATTTTCTTTGGATAAACATAGGAAGGTAGGAAGCTGCCCTTCTGCCGAATCAGGAAAAAACTAGCGCAGAATTGTCCACACTGACTGGGATCTTTTCGCAGCCTCCCCTGGAGGTGCCAGGGATTCAACCTGGGACTTCCGTGTGCAGAGAAGCGGCTCAACCTCTGAATGATGGTCCTTCCCCTAAATAACTCCCCCCCCCCTCGGTCCTACATTGTTGTCAACAGGAACTTAGCTACTGTTTCTATAACTATGTTACCCCCCAAAAAGAAAAACTTAATATTCAGAAGATACAAAGGTGTTTCTGGAGTCACCAACCCTTTCCGGAGATCTCAATAAATCTCACAAAATGGTAGGGCATGGCTCACTCTTTCATTTTCTTCTGGACCACAGGGGCATAACCCGTTAGAGCAGCAGGTGCCCCTAAACCTCCCACCCCCAAAAGCCGAAGGCATCTTGTCAGGTTGGAAGGTGCAGCAGAAAATCCCCTTCTGTATTTGTGGATGCATAAATTACGCAAATATTTGGCCCACAGGTTAACAGTAGTAGGGGCAACAGAACAATGAATGGCAAAGGTGAGCTGGTTTTATTGACTACTGGATAGATCAACTTATTTCCAATTTGCTTGAGCTTCACATTCATAAGCCCACTCCATCCTATTTCCACAATAATCAGTGTGTGTTTTTTAAAGAACCCCCCCCAATGGATTTTACTTCACATTCATTGAGCATGTACACTTTAATTTTTTTTTTTAACCCACATTTTTTAATGCATTTTGGTACCATTTGTGTGTGTATCTCTGTCTGTGTGTGTGCCAAATACCATCTCACCAAATTTGGAGCAGTGCAAAATTCAAATTACAGTCTGCACATCAATCTGAGAGATGCCGATTAGGACGTTTTGCATCAGGTGTCAGAGGAAGAGAATTCCTAAAGTCTGGTTTGGATCTAATGCATGCCAGTGGAAGATACAAGTTTTTTAAAAATTATTTAGGGGAAGGGCTATAGCACAGCAGTGGGGCACCTACTTGATACACAGAAAGTCCCAGGTTGGATCGCCAGTCATGGTAAACCAAGGTAGGCAAATTCAGGCCCAGGAACCAAATGCAGCCCTCCAGGCCTCTTTCCCCAGTCCTTGGGTCTCTCCCCAGGGCACACACCCTCATGTGCCTTCCTCTGCCCCCTCCTCCTCTGGCTTTTATGTGGCTGGAATGTAGCTTCCTGCATAAAGGTGCAAGTTACATCCTTTGCTCTGCCAGGAATCTTAAACTGATCTTTTTTGCTGTCGCTTTGCCCACTACAGTTGCCCCGACCGGGCCGATTTCCCCCTCATTGAGACAGAGAACGAGGCCTCTCTGCGGAAGATGAAAGGTAGGGCAAACGAAACAAGACCTCCAGGAAAGGGTGTTGTTCCTGCTACCCACCACCTCCCCCCAGCAACCATCTCTCTTCCTCCCTCGTGCAGATAAGATACTTCAGTGCGACCGGGAAATCTCCGAACTCCTGGAGGATAAAGTGAGGCTCTTTGCAGACATCCTGGCCCTTCAGAGCTGCAGCGAGGACGGGCCCCTGAGCTGCGTGAACCCTCGCACCCTCTTCCGCACCGAGTCGTCCGACACCCCCCAGGGCGAGAAGCTGATCCAGGAGGCCGTCAAAGAAGGTAGCAAGCTGCTGCACTCAAGGGACACTCCCCACCTTGGCCCAAGTCTCCTGCCTCCGATGAGGGGTTGCAGGAGGTACAAATAGGGTGTCCATAAACCACAGGTGGCTTGAGGGAGGAAAGAACAAATGGGCTTCTTTGAGCTCCCAAGAGCTTGCATTGTCCCATAGGAAGACACGGCTGGCAGCCTAGACTGCTCAGGCAGCAGGTGAGGATGCTTTGCAGTGTGAGAGTTGTAGTCCAAAACAGCGGGTGCAGGGGACACTGAGTTGACAAAGGCTGCAATAAAGTGTGACGGGTTGGTTGGAGATCAGGGGGACAATGTTGGTAATCAGGATTTATTGTACATATTAATACATTCCGTCAAATATTACATGGCTCAGTAATCAATCTGCGTCTCTTTCCCTTTGTCTTCACGCCCCCAATCTCTCTCTTTACTGACAAAATGCCTGCGCAGTGGAACTTCTCAAAGATCTCTTCGTGGGACCCAGCTGGGACCGAGACCAGAACCATAGCCAGGCTCCCAACGGGTGCTCCAGCCCAAACCCCAACAATTCCACAAGTATGTGCCCCTCTTCCTTGCCAGTTTCCCCTAGCAAGTCCATCCCCCACCCCAAAGTTCACCTTACAGGGCAGAGCAGCTCCCCTGCTGAGCTAGTCCTAGGGAAGGAATTCATAACCCCATGTGCTGAGCGACTCCTGTCGCCCCTTCCAGACTATCACTGTTTCATGGGTAGGATTCAGTCACATACCAGGAAAATTGGGTTGTGCAATTAATTATTTTCATTATTATCGATCAATCTTATTGGCTGCTTTTTTCACACAAAAAACCTCAAAGCAAGGTGGAACAATGAAGAAACAAACACATAAAAACCAGCATGAATCAAAACAGAAAAATCCAAAAGACAACCTTGTGCAGTTATAAATCCTTGAGGTTTAAAATTTTTGAGGTTTATGTTTTTAAATTTTGCATATTGTATATTTTATTGTTGTGAGCTGCTTTTGAGACCTTCATGGTGAAAATCAGAATATAATCTTAAAAGCTCCAGGGTGAAGGCTCAATAAATGGGTCATTCGGAAGCGACCTCTGTTTGGTGTAAATTTGGATAGTAAATGAATTTGCCCCAATTTGATTTTCTTTGCTGGCTAAATTTGCATGGAGTTTAGGGAGCTAAGATTTGCAGGGGCGGGGGGGGGGGAGGATCAAGGTGCCTGGAAAGGGATCCACACTCTCACCTGGTTTCATCTATTTTCCTCCTGCAGATGGCGAAACCGGAACCATCAACGGCTCTCTCGAATTCATCAGGCTTGAGTCTGACTCAAATCAACGGGTGAGTCTTTTGGTGTGGCTGGTGGGGAGTTCGTGCCTGAGCTCTGCGCCTGGCCTGGAGTCTAGAATGGAGCAGAAGGTTCTCCTCGGTCAAGATGGAGCAAACTGAACTGGGAGAAAGCAACACCCTCCTGCCTCCCCAAGCAGGAAATGATCTCATTTAAGCAGGAAATGATCTCAATTAAGGAGAAGCTGCAAAGTCATTTCTTACCTCTAGGGAACCCTCTCACCACCACCAGTATTCTCAAAGAAAGCTTGAAAAACCAAATATTTTTTCCGCCAAGCAAGCCCAAAAGAGGTTTGTCCCTCACTAGCTGAAACATCTCAAGAGCTTTAAGATCTCCATTGGAGATTTTTTCCCCCAAGGGGAAAAAAAAATATCCATAGCTTACTGATAGAATATCTACTTTGCCTGCAGAAGGTTCTGGTTTCAATTGCTGGTGCTTCTTGGTAGGGCTGGAGATGTCCCACACCTGTAATCCTTGGGGAGCAGCTTCCAGTCAGTGTAGACAATATGGAGCTAGGTGGATATGTGATTTCCTGGCCAGTTTTTCCAAGTTGGCACCTGACACAGTTTGTGTTACATCCCTACTGTAGGATGGGAACGGCAATCAGCTACAACAGAAAGTACCACAGGAGGTGAGTGGAACAGAGGAGACCTGGGGCAGGGGGCCGGGGCCGGGGGCTATGGGGTGGCGCGGCCTTGTCGGACTGATTGCCTTGTCCTTCCACCCCGCAGGAAGTGCTGCAGCGGCTCAGGACTCTGTACTCCCTTCTTCACAACCTGCAGGTCAGTGTGATTTTAGCCTCCATTCCAGGGCTCCTGTTCGAAGAGGATGTCATTTGTTTCAGAGCTGCGTCTGCTAAGAGCTTGCATTTTTGGGTACAGCACAGTTGCATCTTAGGTGCATTTAACTTGGCTGATTGAAATTGCACGAGTTCAATGCAAGCAAGGCAGAGAACTTGAAAGCTCTTTTTGCTCTGTGTCCGCTTCACGTGATCCAAGCGCGAAAAGAGCCTTTAAGCTCTCCACCTTGCTTGGGGGGCAAGGTCTGCTCTGCATGGAGACTCTGGAAGTGCTGAGGAGTCTTTCACTCCCCCCCCCCCAACTGTCTGACTGCAGGGCAGGTCCAAAGTTTAGTTTAGGGTATGCACATTTTTTTTTATACGCAGGACGCTTGGAAAGTGAACCACCATGTAAGATGCAATCATGCAGTATATGAAGGGTAGAAAACGGCCTGTTGCTGAACCAGGTGACCAGCCCCAGGAAGGCAAAACAGGAGCAGAACGCACTTGCTTTTCACAATCCAGTTGTTGTTATATTAGATTTGTATACTGCCCTGCACCTGCAGTTATGCAATTCTCTTCCTGAGGAGGTCCAGACATTTTCAGCAGCTTTCCCCAACCAACCCCATGCCTTCCATGTATCAGACTACAATTCCCATCAGCCCCAGCTAGCAGGATTGTATTGCCAGGGACTGGTGGGAATTGTAGTCCAAAATGGCAATGCTGCTGGGGGCTGCTGGGCACTGCAGTTTAAAACAGCTGGTGGGCGCCAGCTTTGGAAAGCCTGGTTTTGAGTCCCCAGAGGCCAGTTTCTTCAATAATGGCAGGATAATGCTTGGCTTGTCATCCTCACCTCTGTTGTAGCTGGCCAGGATGCAAGACTGTGGCAGCACAACAGCCTTGCAGTGCCCTTCTGGATATCAAGAGCCAATAACAAGGCCGATTAGGCTATCCTGCCTCCTGCTAATGGCGCCTCTCCGTTTGCTCCCCTCCAGGGTGTTGTGGCGCATCAGGACTCGCTCCTGGAGCTTCAGCTGCAGGAGGCCGGTGAGCGGCGGGAGAGGCTGAGCCGGACCAACTCACGCAAGGAAGGCTCCTCCTCCGCCGACCGGCAGGCCACCGACCTCTCGCTGCTGCAGAAGCAGCACACGCTGCTACAGGAGGAGCTGAGCCGCTGCCGGCAGCTCTGCCAGGAGAAAGTGCAGGAGGTGGCTGCCCTGGAGGTCCGTCTGCGGGAGAGCGAGCAGGAGAGGGCCCGGCAGGAGCAGGAGGCGGAAGAAGCGCGCAGGCAGATGGTGGCTCTGCGGCAACCTCTGGAGGCGGCCTGGGGGCGCAAGGGGGCGGAGCCTCGGAGGCGCAGCTTGCCTGCAGGCGACGCTCTGTACCAAAGCTTCACCCCACCTCCGGTAAGCGCATCTTCCCATTGGGCTCGAAATCTTTCCGGTCAGCCTGGTATTCGCCAACCCAGCACTCTCCAGATGCCTCCCATCAGTTTGGACTGGCCAAGGATGGTGGGAGTGCAAAAAGGCATGCTGGCTGGGACTGAATTACATTTTCTGCCATCCACGAATAATAAAGTACTTCTTTTTCCATCCCTAAGCCATTTCCCTTCAGGTATCCCAATAAAATCTCAGTAGGGTCCAATGGAGGGTTTCCAAGTCTAAAAACGTAGGAAAATAGAGCAAATGGTGGCAAAATAAACAGGGGAGGAGTGTTAGATCAATTAGTTACAGCAGGATGGGGAGCTGCCCTGTGGGCTGTATCCTGCCCTCTCAGTGTTTTTGTGCTTCTGCCCCCCCCCCATTTGTCCTTTAAAAAAAAATAAAAAATACTAGGTTCCCCCATTGAGATGCCTGAGTTGGAGGTGGGAAAACCTTATTCCTTCCCTGAGCTCTGCAAGGGGGGGGGCCCATTTTAAGGAAACGTAAGTCTCTTTGAAGCTTAAATCTATTTATGCATAATTATTTATAGCCTACCTTTTAGCTAAGACCCCCTCTGGGTCCTTTCCAACTCTACAATTCTGCAAAATCCTTCCAAGGCAGCTTAGCAGTAACAAAGACCCAGGGTTGTTTACTGCATCTGCTCAGAGTAGGTCCACTGAATTGAATGGACTTGGGTCCATCGTGCCCATTATTTGTAATTGGCTACAACCCACATTAATAAAACCACAATATTGAAAGGTATGTCCATAATGCCAACAGCTCGTCGGAACGCATCCTTTTGAGGCTTTGATCCAGGTTCACCCCCTTCTTCTCTTTCTGACAGCAGAGCCGAGGAGGCGACCTGCTCTCTCCTGGCAGCCACTCCTTCCACCAGACCTTCGCCGGTTGTCAGCGGGATGACATGGCTTACCACGGTGCGCCTGGTAGACTCCAGGAGGGTGACCACGATCTGGAGGTGCTCCCCGAGGAAGGAGGAGGGGTTGCCCACCCACATTCTCCCCCTTCGAGCCCAAGAGGTGAGGGATGAAAGGTCTTTCTCTGGAGATGCTGCAAGCTGTGATGTCATCCAGCTTCCCCTGCAAGGGAGGATAGCCAAGCTTTCCCTATGTTTAGGCTCTCCTGAGAGATTAAAATCAAAGCCAAACCCATATGCCCATATGACGCCAGGCCAGGTTCAAGGGCCTTGCATTACTTTACAGCTTGGGTCCAGGACCTCCTGATTCCTCAGATCCCTGCCCAATCACCAAGCTCTTTGCAGGTGGCCCCCCACGGCTCAGATGCACAGGTCGTAACTGCTAGAAGCCACACAGTTGGTCCAAGCCTGTGGAACTCCCTCCCAATAGAGATTAGACAGGGAACCAACTTGCTAAACTTCAGGCGCATGACAAGGACTTTCTGGTTCCAGCAGGCATTTGAAGGTGGTGTTCAGCTTTACGGTGACTTTTTTCTCCGCATGGCTTATTTTTATATACACCACTTAGAAATGCTAATTTTTAAGTGGCCTTAAATAAAAGAAAATAAAAGAGGGATTTGCTTTTAAATGGAACAGCAGTCAGGGGTAGGTCTTCATTAGCATGGCCAGCCAAGTATCCTGTTGCCTAAGCCAGTAAAATCTTTTGTAGGTACCTTTTCGTCATGGTCCTGTAGCTTTTTTCCCTTACCCTTTGAGCACTTATTTATTTACTTACCTGATTATTTTCCATATCTGTACAGATATCCATCAGTATATGTTCTTTGGGTGGCCCTGCATAGAGCAACAAATAAAATACAATAATTAAGATACAAGGTTCTGTCTTGGACCTGGTGTTGTCCCACAGCTCTATAAATGACATGGATGAAGGAATGCTCATCAGATTTGCAGCTGATACCAAACTGAGAGATTTCCCCTCCCTCTCAAGGTATCAATGCTCTTGGCCCTAGAAATGTAGACTGTGCAGTATTGAGTTTGGACATGTATAAATATTACATTTTGAGGTTCTAGATTCAGATTCTAAACATTTGGCCAAATTTGCACGCAGATAAAAATCTGATGTGAACGTCCAGGTGTAAGAGCCAAGTTGTCTCTGCAGAAAAGACCCACATTCTACAGTCAATCTGCTTTTTCTTTACTGTTTTTGATCTTCATTAACGGCCATTATCCACCACTTCAAGGTCTTTTTTGCCTGGTTTCCAGATTTCCAGAGGATGCAGGACATCCCGGAGGAGGCTGAGAACACCCAGGAACTGAATGTCGGAGACGGCGGCTCCTCAGAGAGCTAGATGGTGTGGCAGGGTGGGGTTACATTGGGGTATCGCTGCCCCCAACCAAACTCCAGGTTTCCTCCAATCAAAGCCATGCCTGGAACTTCAGGGACTTGGAAAGGCCACACCAAGCTAACTTTGGAGTGGGCTGTGGGCGGGTAAGAGGGGAGGGGGTAGCGGGAAACCACGCCCTGAGAGTGGGGAGAGGCACCGGGAACTGGGTCACAGCTCCCCCCCTGGGGACCGCCGCTTGATCTGTGGCCTTGATCATTCCTCATTGATGGGCGATGGGGCAGGGGGAGGACCACCTTCTTATTGCCCCACAGGGCGTCTTCTTCAATTCAGATTGCGGGGAGAGCGGGGGATGACCCGGAGAGTTCGGGTACCATGAATACCTGGGATGTGGCTGATTCCGAACCCCACCCCACCTCTGTTTAGTTGAACTTTATTTATTTTGGGAATGGGTGGAGCCTGCCCCCCTCTCCTTGCAAAGAATAAGTTTTAAATTATTCTTTATTTTATTTTATTGCTTCTCCATGGGTCTCTGCGCACAGGGCAAGAAGTAGTGTTTTCTGCTTTCCTGGCCAACCTCTGCATCTTGAGAAGGGGAAGGAGGAAGGTCTGTCAACCCAAGACAGTCCATATGAGTCCACAGAATTCTTACACTGCATGTGTCCCAGCACCAGGTTTGTGTGCCTGGTGTCCTTGGAGTTGTGGATTTAACCCCTCATCAGGGATTCCCCCCCCCCCCCGGTCACACACACTTTGAATCCAGTATTTTATCTGGATAAGACACACTCTACCTACCCCGCTTCCCATTCTCTCTCTGTCTCTCTCACACACAAATCTGCTACCAAGACAGGCATTCCTCTCTCCCTGTGACACACAGCACAAAGAACAAACTTTCTAATGCCTCTTTAAAGGAACACTCTACATTACAAATTGGCAAACCGGTTGTACATACACCGGTTGCAGGTCCCCGCCCCCCCCCCACACACATACACACACACAGTTTCAGGGTTCATAGTTGTGGCAGGAAACAAAGCACTTCAGTAGTAAATGGTTGCGCCCTGCCAAGGACCTTCAGTTCCAGAGAATGTTGACCCAAATGCTAAAACAGGGGAACTTCCTTTGGGGAATACATCTAGAAGCCCCTGATTTATCTTTATAATGATTCAAGCTGCTAAAGCACAACAATTCATCGCTCCGAGACAGGCCTTGGGAAGGCTGGTTAATGCAATTGCAGTTTGCAGGAGACTGAGATATTGCAAACATCTGACAACTTGATACCCTCCAGATATTTTGGACTACAATTCCCATCAGCCCCGTGGTGCACAGGCTGGGAATTGTAGCCCAAAACACCCAGAGGTGTTTTACCCGCAAATTCTGCATTACAATATTGTGGCCCTTAACATTCCAAGCAGAGCCTCTGCTGCTTTGTAAAAATATGTCGACACACTGCCTCCTAGAGGACAGTAAATGGAACGACTGCCTCTCAGATTCTAAATTTTGCCCTAAAGCTACTCAAATGATGAGGAGGACATTTGGGAAGCAGACACGATTCCTCCTGGCTGCCCAACCAGGCTTGGCCGTGTTATTGGAGGGAGAATTTCCCCCAAGTTATGGTGTTACCTATAGTTTGCAGGTAATGAAGACGGCCCTGCTGTATATTGGGGGAGGGGCAGTGGAAATTTTATTTTTAACTCAATCTAGTGACTTCCTTTCTGTACCAAAGCTAGGGATTTTTCTTTAAAGATATCTGTCGGGGTGGGGGGGAGATTTAATCCAGGGTTGTTGTTTTTTTAAAGGAGTCCTGGAGCTAGCTTGATTAGGCTACAGCTCTAGACTTTACACCATAACACACTCCACTGAAACAAGCAGGGATTTCAACCCAATTTGGTGACCCATGGAGAGTTAGCCCTAGAGCAGATTACACAGCAGAAATTTTTCTGCCCAAGGTGAATATGATTTGAAAGGAGTGGTTACGGAGTTTGTGAATGAGCTGCCTTTTCTTCCCCGTCTTATAAAAAGAAAATTGCATGCACACCTCAAAATCCCTGAACTATTTCAGGGAGAGGTATGTATGTACATATCCAGGGTGGAAAACCCATTTTGGGTAAAACAAGTTTTGATACAGTAAAATGCTGCTCCCTCCTCAAATGCTGCCTTTCTGATGGCAAATGCATCCTCCCCCATCTCTAGAAGTAAAACTCAATGGATGTTCTCTCCCACCCCACTCCCATTTTTCCAAAACATCTTAGAAAAAGACACATTGGGTTGTTGTTGTTTTTTGTAAAGATAATTTAAAAAAATTAAATCCTGCTGTGCTGACCAATAACACCTCTTAATAGAAAACATTAAAGAAGAGGGAGTGATCGCTACAAAGGACTTTTTGTTTTTAAATTAATTCTCAAGACTGATTTTTATAAATATATATATATATTATATGACGAGAAAAAAATGGTTTATTGTTTCCTGTTGATTTAACTTGTAAACCGAAAGGAGAGAAAAAAAAGGCTAATTAAAGAAGTCAAAACCAAGAATGTGTCGACTTTGCTTGGGGCTGGGGAGGGATTAAGTTGAAAAGATGGCAATTTCATCCAAGACCAAGACATAAGAATGTAAGAAGAGCCCTGCTGGATGAGTCCAATGGCCTGTCTAGTCCAACATCCTGTTCTCACAGTGGCCAACCAGTGGTCCCAATGGGAAACCAGCAAGCAGGACCTGAGCACAAGAGCAAACCTGCCTTTTCCAGCAACTGGGATTCAGAAGCATCGCTCCCTCTAACTGTGGAGACAGAGCAGAGCCACTTGGGCTAGTAGCCACCAGGAGATGCCAGGTGCTGATCCACACCCTTCTGGAAGTACCTGCAGAAAGGGACCCTGATGCAGCTTGCCTTCATAGGTCTGCTTCCACCCTCCCAATATATAAAGCGCTATATTGGCTTTCCAGTCAGCCAAAGGCGTGGTTGCAGCCAAGGTGAATACAGCAAGCCCTAAAGTGCTTTCAACAGTACATAGCGGGGAGAGCAGGGTTCAAAATGATCCTTGGTTTGGGATTGCGGGTGTTTCAGGCTAGGAATGTTTCTGCTTTCATCCTGGTGCCCTGCAGATATTTTGGACTATAGCTCTCATCAGTCCTTGCCAGCACAGCCATTTTGGGCTGCAACAGGCTGGGGCCGATGGGAACTGTAGTTTGAAAGATCTGGAGGGCACCTGGTGGGCAGAAGCAGTCTGAATACCTGGACAGGGATAAAGTCTCCAAGTCGATCCTGACGGTTGGCTAGGTTCCTGGCCTTCAATTTGGCTTTGTATGATAAAATTGTAGAGCAAATGTTAGCCTGACGGCAACTATTAATCTTATGAGGCCCAAAGGCCTGCCTGAATAAGCCCAATCTAGTTGCATACAAAGCAAGTCCTTAATATTTGACTAGTCGCCCAAGAATGTGGATGGTGGTGGGTGCGAATTCAAAAAAATTGAACTCTCCGTTCAAAGTGGCAGGCAGGTACATTGCATCCCAAACCTGCTATCTCGAGTCAACCTGTTAAATCAGTTGCTTTAAAGAAGAAAAATAAGCAGAAGTTGGAAAGAGGTGGGTTGGGGTGTGTTTGTTTGTACAGAAGGGAAGAACGGAGAGATAATATAGAAGACCAGTCCCCGGGAGATTGCAAAGATAAAGGGCACCATTTTCCATGTTTGTCAGAGAGAAAGAGGAAATTAAATGCTACATCAAACAAAAGAAAGGGAGGAAAGCAAGAAGCGGGCAGGTAATTAGAATAACCAAGTTACTCTTGATTGCTGGTAGTAATTTGGAGCTAATTAGGCCAGGCTAGTTGGAAGCTGGGAGTTGGGCTATTTGTATCTTGAGGAACAGCTTTTGGTCATGATGTTGCAAAGCAATTTGCCTCATCTGGACAGGGCTGGTTACCTTTGGGTTGATACAGTTGTACTACAGTTTTGATAATAATAATAAAAGTTGATCTCCAGCCTGCCTGTCTCTGACTCTGGGTTGGGGAAGATTGAATCATAGAATTGTAGAGTTGGAAGGGATCCCAAAGGTCTAGTCCAGGGATGTCCAACCGGTCGATTGCGAACCACCGGTCGATCGCAGGGCATTCCTGGTCGATTGCGTGATTCTTAAATGATCCCACCAAAAGAAAAGAAATACAAAAAGAAAAAAAGCTCAACAGCTTTGCTGAAGCCTCCCCAGAATAAGCTCAAGAACTTTAGGTCTTCCTCCCCCCCCAAAAGCTCAACAGCCTTTGTCAATCCAATGAGTAGATCATTCTCTTGGGCGTTGGACATCCCTGGTCTAGTCCAATCCCCAGTAATGCAGGAACCACAGCTAAAGTGGAAAGGGGGCCCAAGTTTGGAATAATGAAAAAGCCCCGCCTAAAAATCAAAGGGAAAAGAAAATCTGGGACACAACCAGGATATTCACCCCAGGAGCCTAGTCTCTGAGGCAGCTGAAGAATGAGATCTCTGGTGGACTTTCCTTGTGCCTAATATGTGTTGTTTTTTTAATGAGGAGCTGACTCCACCCGGAGCACAAACACAGCACAGACTGTGGAAATGGAAAATGTGCAGCTGGTGTTTTCTCAAGAAATCTCTGCTGCCCCGCCTTTTGACTCCTGTAATTTAATTTCTCTAAACAGGAAGCCCGGATTTGCATTTATTGTGTTTGCTCCAAACTTTATTACCGTGATTTCTCTCCTGTGATGGATCTTTGTCACGACCTTCTCTGGACTGCTCCATGCACAACACAGGTTGTGGGCTGCTTATTCGAGGGATCTGCTTCTGTTTCCCTTTCTCCTTGAGGTCCCCTTAGGCAGCATGTCTACGCTGCCCAGTCTCTGCCTGCCTTGCAAAGAACATGAGGCATGAACCTGGAAGTTCTGGATTCAAATCTCACCTCAGCTCAGATATTAAAAACTCCCATGAAAATTTAAAAAACATGGATCATGATTGTACTTTTTACCCAAAGAGAGAGTGGGACCACCACATTGTCCCAACGCCACATTGTCAACACAGCAACCCTGTGAGGCAGGCTAGACTAAGAGGCAGCAGTCTGACCAAGGTCTCCCAGTCAGCTTTTCTGACATAAAGGAATTGAACCTGGCTCAGCCTCTGCTGAGGTGAAGTGTTGAACAGACTTTGGGTAATAATTAAACTGATTTAAACTGTGAAAAAGGCGCAAAAACCGCCCAAAAAGAGCACTTGCATTGTGTTTTTATGTGTTAAATGATATTCAGCGCCGGTTTTAACAGGGTTAATTATTTAAAACACACACAGAGCATGTTTTATTAGTGTCACTTGTAATTTATGACATGTGTCACCCTGGGTCCTACACTAAGAGAAAGGCAGCCCTGTGGGGCAACAACAGCCCTGTGAGGTAGGTTAGGCTAAGAGGCAGTGACTGGCCTTTGATGTCACCCAGTGAGCTTTGTGGCTGAGTGGTGGATTTGAACCCTGGTCTCCCAGGTCCTAGTCCAGCATTTTAACTGCTACATGACACTGCAAAGTTTCTTGTTGCAGAGAGAATGAAGTACTTGCATTTATGTTGGGGTGAATGGGTGGGTGACAGAGAGAGGAAAAGAGAGAAATCAGGGTTAATTCAAGGTGGCCCCATGCAGGTCTTCCATATTCACATCAGACATGGCTGGACGGCAGGTAATGGACTCCCGTTGGAGCCTTGAGGCTTCTGCTCCACGTGCAGAGCAGAGACGGTGGGGTGCAGCCCTTCTTGTTGGTGGAAGGAAAAGTTATGGCTCCCCACCCCTCCAAGGAACGTCTCTGGCCCATTCCCAGGGATCGCTTTACCTTTTGATAACAGTGTTTCAGGCCAATAAATCTTGAACTCAAAACAGCCCATAAATCTGAAGACCAGGCGTGGTTCTGACGTCTACCATCAAATGTCTATGGGGCGGCAGGATCTTCCCTTTTGCCTGGCTGCAGTTCATAAACAAATGTTTATATACTGATTGCGTTTCCAGCCCACCTTTTTCTCCAAAGAGCTCAAGGAGGTGTGCGTGATTCTCTCTCTCTTCCTCGTTTAACCCCCGCAACAACCCTGTGAGGTAAAAAGGTAAAGGTACCCCTGCCCGTACGGGCCAGTCTTGACAGACTCTGGGGTTGTGCGCCCATCTCACTTAAGAGGCCAGGGGCCAGCGCTGTCCGGAGACACTTCCGGGTCACGTGGCCAGCGTGACATCGCTGCTCTGGCCAGAGCCAGAGCCAGAGCACATGGAAACGCCGTTTACCTTCCCGCTGGTAAGCGGTCCCTATTTATCTACTTGCACCCGGAGGTGCTTTCGAACTGCTAGGTTGGCAGGCGCTGGGACCGAGCAGCGGGAGCGCACCCCGCCGCAGGGATTCGAACCGCCGACCTTTCGATCGGCAAGCCCTAGGCGCTGAGGCTTTAACCCACAGCCAAAAAGCAGTGACTGGCCTTCAAGGTCACCCAGTGAGCTTTATGGCCAAGTGGGGGATTTGAACCCTGGTCTCTCCCAGGTTGGAGTCCCAACGCTCCAACCACTATGTCATGCTGCCTCTTGAAGACAGTGAGACTGTCTGGATAGGAAGGCTTCCTTCTGGGGGCCCCTTGCTCCTCTCCTCACCATCTGCCCCTTCTCTCTCCAAAAGTGCCTTTTTTAACGCTGCCCCCTCTTCCAAAATGTGTTGAGCACCACCGCACAGATACAGGGAGAAGAACGCCCACTGAAAACTGTGGGGGTCTTACCTGGAAGCCCATTGGAAGCAGTGGGATGAGTATCAGTTCTCATGGCAAGGCTTCATTGAAATAAATGCAAGCTTGAATACGGAATGTGATGAAAACTTGACATGTTAAGATCTCATTTCAGTCACTTGCTTAGAATAAGTAAGTGGAAAGTTCCCGACATACAGGCTTTTGAATTGTTCTTGGTGCTGAAGGTGCTAACCCTGCTTTGCTCATACGTTATTAATATGTAATTAATAAGAGAATATTCTGGAGGTCAAGGGGAAGAGAAACCTGTTTTCGTCTCCATTGGAGATTCTTATACCCTCCTAGCATTCCTTGAATCCTGTGCCAGGCCCCGAATGGAGATACAGGCTGGATATTTTTTGATGCCAACGACTGCGTGTGGATTCTGCCAATAAATGTGCCTGCTCAACTCTGCCCCAAATCATATTTAACGTTAAAGCGCATTTCCTGCAGCACTTGAATTCATACCCCACCAAGTGAAAACTCTTTTTTTAAAAAGCAGAGGAACCCCACAGCTGTTCTTGCATGGTGGGGCAGACATTTGCCAACCTGGTGCCCTCCAGCTGTTTGGGAATGCAGCTCCTATGAGCCCCTGAAGGGCTCCAGGTTGGGAAAAGTCCATGGAGGGGCTAAGAAAGACCCTCTAGACCATGGGTAGGAAACTAAGTCCTGGGGGCCGAATCCGACCCAATCGCCTTCTCAATCCAGCCCATGGACAGTCCAGGAATCAGCATGTTTTTACATGAGTAGAATGTGTGCTTTTATTTAAAATGCATCTCTGGATTATTTGTGGGGCATAGGAACTCATTCATTTTTTTCCTTCAAAATATAGTCCGGCCTCCCACAAGGTCTGAGGGACAGTGGACCAGTCCCCTGTTGAAAAAGTTTGCTGACCCCTGCTCTAGACTGAGAGTCTGGAGAGCTTTTGCTACAGCAGTCAATATGGGGTTAGCTGGACCCATGGGCGTAGGCAGGGGGGACAGCTGCCCCCCATCAAGTAAATAAATAAAAAAACTAACTGAACAATTGTGTCACAGATAACTCAGTTCTACCCCCCCCCCCCAACATAAAGCCCATAGCTGGACCAGTAGCCTCTCACTCAGCAGAAGATAGAAACTTATATTTGTATTTTAAACTTAAACCTTCCCCTTGTTTCTAAATCTCACCACAGCTTGCCCAGGACTCACTGGCAGAGAGGACTTGGAAAATACCCAACTGAGGACCTTAGCTCTGCTGTCTTTCAAATGGAATTTCAGGGTGGTTGTGAGAGGTGAACATGGGAAGCAGCCTTATACCCAGTCAGTCCATCTAGCTTAGCATTGTCTACACAGACCGGCAGCAGCTTTCTGGAATTTCAGGCAGGATCTCTGCCAGTCGTACCTGGAAATGCCAGCAGGGATTGAACCTGGGACCTTCTGCATGCAAAGCAGGTGCTCTCCTGCTGAGCTGTGGCCCTTGGCCAGGGTGAAGTCAGGGCTCTTTCCATGGGACCAAATTAATGATTAACGGTGATAAAGAAAGGAAGAAGCTGCTTTGGAAATTAAAGCTGCTGAGGGGAATGTGGAAGAAACACTTAAAGCTCTGAACCTGCTTTCTTGAGTGTAAGTTCTGTTGTGGGCTTGTTTCCAAGTAAATCTACCTGGGATCTGCCTCCAGGAGATAACTGAAGAGTCAGGAGGGAGGGGAGGGATGCCATTTGAGTATAACTGGTTCACTCCAGACAAGTTTAGCAGCATTCAATGGGCCTACATTGGAGTAAAGAGATTTTCTCCCCGCCCCCCCGGACTTGGAAGGGGTGTGTCAACTGTTCACCACAAAACCCTCTCAGCGACAAAGAGAATAAATGTTTTTTTTTTAATTGATGGGAAGAATTGAAATATACATTGTGAGGGAAAACTTTATAGCTAGCTGTTTCCCCAGTGTCAATCACACACACACACGCTGCCCGCCCAAGCTGCTATTCAGGGAAATGTTTGGGTACCTCAACTGGGCCTGTGTTTTTCTCTCCACAGCTCCACAGGAGTGTCAGGTGCCATTTAGATCAGGGAAATGGTGCAGTGGAAAGGGTTAAACAGCCCCCTCCCGGCCGCCACTCCTCAGGCCCCATCTGGCTTGAAATGACAATAATTTTAAAAGTCAGGGCCTCTGATCACAGATTCCCCACATCCAGTTTTACTGCCCATGGTGGGAAGCATTATAATATTGTTGCCCATCACCCCAGTTTCTGAGCGGTGAGAGATTCCAGGGGTTCCAGGTTTTGTGTTTCCTTTGGAAATGAGGCACAGAAGAGACTGTGGTGTCTTTAGAATATATGGTTTATTTACACATTTACAGCCTGAGCCTAGATGGAGGGGATCACAAGACCCATGGCCGCAACCTTGGCTTCATACAGAAATCAAACATTGCACTCAAACATTTCTTTGACTCCATCTTGCTGCTTTCCTTTTAGGTCACATCACTGCAACTCAACTCTAAACTCAGGCTTTGGCCTAACAATTCCCAAGCTGCTGTCTCACACAGACACCCTTTGTTTCTCTAAATGGCCCATCACCCAGGCTATCAACTCATCACAGGAAACTACCCTGGCTTATATTTTAACAGGAGTTAGAAGGATCTCTTACATTCATCTTACTTCCTCCCCTCGCAAACTCATAACAATCTCTTTGGCCAATTTCTGACATGAAATGCTACAGAATGAGGAATTTGACAAAACTAATCTGGCCACAGATGATGACCCCGGGGGGGGATCTCTAGGTATCTTTCTGCCCTCCATTTCTAATGATTAGTTCTAAGCAGGCAGGTGCAGGGGGGCTCAATCCTGCCTAACCATCATAGAAGTCCTTTCTTTTAACCACAGATGCATAGTAGCAAGAAATGCCCTCTGCATATGGTCAAGGGAGCTCTGTTATGGTCTCACAGGTGCCAAGGCTGAGCATCGGTCACAGATGGGGGTGGTCAGTTCTGGAGACCCTCAGCTCAAAGAAGCCCCCTCTAGTTCTATGATAACAAAACTTTTCTGTCAGGTCAGAAAGTGATCACGAACCGGTTTTCCTCGGCATCCAGGAATCTTTGCCCTGGGGTCCTTCGGTAATTCACGTGTTTCCTCCAACTTGCAGAGGGTTACATGAGCATTTCTACTCCGGGGATCAACTCCATTTCAGTGACTGCGTTTGGCTCCTTGGGTCTCGGCTCCAAGATGGTGGAGAGGGTAGAGTCTTCCTTCTCCTCACTGTGAGAGATCTTGCTGGGGTTCCGAGACGGGCTACGGGGCAGAGCCACCAACACGCCATCCTCCCAAGTCTTGCGGGAGGAAAAGTACTGGTAGGAAGAAGCCGCAGAAGTGAGCCTCTGGAAGATCTCCTTTGTGGCTTCCCGGAACTCCTGGCGCATCAAGCAGTAAAGGACAGGATTCAGACAACTGCTGCTGTGAGCCAAGCAGGTAGCCAGGGGGAAGATGTAATTGTGGAGGAAGTAAAAGGCATCCCCCCTGGACACCACTTCGAATTGGACCAGAGCCCCCCAAAGAGTGATCGCCTGTTTGGGGAGCCAGCAGACAAAGAAACATCCGACCACCAACTGGACGGTGGTGGCAACCTGGTTCTGCCGGTTCAGATTGCTGCCTTGGACTTGGTGGGCCTTGAGGAGCTTCAGGAGAAGGAGGTAAGAGGTCAAGATGACCACCAGTGGGACCACGAAGGTGAACACTACCTTCTGGAGGTGGTAGACGCCCAAGAGACGAGTGGTGGGGAACTTGTAGAAGCACAGTTTCATGCCGCCGTATTCCACCACTTTCGTGTAGATTGGTACGGGCACGGTGGCCACCAGAGCCAAGGCCCAGAGAGCCACAGTGATGCATTGAGCCACGCGAGGAGTCATCCTCGACCCATCCTTGAGGGCCGAAGCCACGGACCAGTAGCGCGTGACACTCATGGCGGTCAGCAAGAACACGTTGGCGTGGACGCTGAGGGTGGTGAGGGAGGGGACAGCCTTGCACATGGCCTGCCCAAAGGGCCACTTGTAGTCCAAGGCGATCTCCGTGGCCCAGAAGGGAAGTGTCAGAGAGAGCTGGAAGTCAGCCACTGCTAAGCCAAAGACGAAAATGTTGATGACCGGGGTGGGCCTGCCCTTGTGAGTCCAGATCAAGTACATCACGAGCCCATTCCCCAGGAGTCCTACTGAGCAGACCACCGAATAGATGAAAGCGATGAACATTTGCAGGCCAAACGAGATGTCTGGCGATGAGGTCAAGGCACTGCCATCCCCCACGAGGTCGAAACCTCCCATCAACGACCCGTTCCCAATTCTGGGATCCGCGAGGGTGCTGTTCCGCTCAGGCTCCCGGAGTCCGCTTGCCTGCATCTTTGAGACTGGCTGAAATCCTGCGTTGCCGCCGTGGCTGGGACCCTTGCGCCGGTCAGGCGTGGCACATGCTGCTTCTCTCACGGCTGGAGAAAACGTCATCCGTCAAAACCTGCCGAAAACTCTGACTGATTGCCGTGGCTTGTTTGCATAGCCAAAGCAGAAAGGAGCCGGCCGTCGAATCCTCCTAGGCTGCGAAGGTTGGTTTGCACCGCAGGGAAGCTTGCAAAGTAGCCTTGAAGAACCCAAAGTCCATTCTTCCAGTGCCTCCCGGACTCAGCAGATGAAGAGAGCAAGCAGTTGAGGTCCCAGGTCCTTCAGTCTTCCCCTTTGAGAAACAGGGGACTTCATTGGCATTGATGCCTGTCTCTCCCGAGTCCAGGCTGGTGTCTGTCCCTTCCTTCCTTGGGGAAATGAGAAAAAAGGATTAATTGGCAGAGCTGAGAATGTTCTAACCACGCCTTGTGTGATGGTGGACAGCCCCTCATTTAGATGGGGTGGGGCAGGGTTTCTCTTGGAGGAGGAAGAGGGCGGGGAGTAGAAAGTCCTGGCCTCTCTTCACGTGGGGTTGTTTGAACTCTTTGCTCGGTTATTTATCTTCTCTGGCACACCAAGCTTTCTTTGTGATGCAAACCAGCAGCAGGCACAGAGGGAACTTTGAGTCAGGCAGGACCCTGGACAAGAAGCAAGGCATTCTGGGAAACCTCTGCTGCTCTTATCGAAGGGGCTTTGCAGAGAGACCGCTTCCCAAGGAGAAAGGAAAAAGGAGAAAGGCGCATTATTCCTCGGCCCTGCTTGGATGCTGGGGGGTGGGGGCTTGCGACAAAATCGCCTGAGAGAAGAATGGGCCTAGCTGAGTCTCTGCAGAGTACCTCTGGGCTACCACTGAGTAGCCAGTTGCCTCAGTTTCCCTCACATATGTGAGATATTCACAAGCTGACTTAGATTCGCCACTTCTGGGGGTGGGCATTAATCAAAATTTCAGCCGAGTTTTCTTTCTGGTGGTTAAAAGTATGTTCTAATGGAACAAGGAGACTTGTCATTGGGTCGGCCTTTTGTGTAGCTGTGAGTAGGAGGAATTGTGTCAGGCGAAGCTTTCGTTGCCTCTCATACAGGGAAGAGATGAGAACTGCACCGAAGACACCGTCAAATGTGGTGTAGTGGTTAAAGTGTTGGACTAGGACCTAGGAAAGACCAGGGTTCAAATCCTCACTCGGCCAACACGAAGCTCACTGGGTGCCTTTGAGCTCAGTCACTGCCTCTCAGCCTAACCTACCTCACAGGGTTGTTGTGGGGATTAAATGAGGAGGGGGAGAATAATGTACACCATCTTGGAACCTACAAACGCTTCCTCCAGCCACCGAACTGATTCACCATTTTCTTTGCGAAATTTAGCTCTGCTGAAAGAATTGCCTCTGGCTGTGATGCTCCAGACAGATAATCTGCCACAGACGCCTCCAGTGCATTCCAGCCAGGAGGAGATGGTTGGATGGCTTTTGTGCTTGTTTCGGAGGGCGGGCTGTGCATATGCCACAACTGAAACTGCAGCATGTGGTTAGACTTCCAGAGAAGCCCCAATAGCTTAAAAAAAGAAGAAGTAAAGAAAACCAAGTTCCTAGTCCCTATGGTGACGAGCAAGGCATGCTTGAAAAATGCATTGGAGAAGCGTTTTCATAACATTCAAGCCTCCAAGGGGTGCCTGAATGAAGTTGTCATTAAGTGGGGAGAAAGAGTGCCCTGCATTCAGGGGAGTCTTTAGCATATGCGCCGCTGGGGTGCAAAGATCCGCCCCGTGCCCCCAAATTTAGTTTAGCCCCCAAATTAATTTTTATTATGCTTGTGTCAGACACCACGCTTATGCCTTATCTCTTGTTTACAAAAGAAGGGAGGGAAAAGTACCAAACTTTTTTATTTGTTCATTTAGCACCGCTGTTATGAATGACAAGCACCACCGCTAGCGCGGTGTGGGGCACCTTTAGTAAATGAGTGCACAAAGTCAAAAGCCCTTTAGGAAAACAGTAGGTATACATTTCGGGAATACCTATGTATATATGTATTTTGTTTTTCTAGCTTGATCAAAATTATTTATTATTTCATAACAGGTAGATAGTTAAGAGCTTAGGCGGCTTCAGCTGCGGGCGCCTGGCATCCCCCAGAATTCGGCACCTGGGTGCCCCGCAGCCCTTGCACCCCCGGGTAAAGACGGCCCTGCCTGCATTGCTCATTGCCTCACCCCACAAGGCAAAATTAACACATATATTTAGATGCATACTGGCTGGCTTTTGAGATCTCGGCACAGAATTTGCCAGAGCTTTAGACCAGGGGCAATCAACCTTTTTATACCTACCGCCCACTAATGCATCTTTCTTGATGGTAAAATTTCCTTACCGCCCACCAGTGCTCGATGGAAGGAGGAGTCAGCTTCTGCTGTAGAACCCCCTGCCGCCCACCTAGAATCCTGAAACGCCCACTAGTGGGCAGTAGGGACCAGGCTGAGAACCCCTGCTTTAGACAATTACAATCTGCAACAGAATGTTGCAGTATATCCTCCTCCTAGCCAGAGTGCTAGGTCTCAGCCAGTCAATCAGAGGACTCCACTATTCCCTCTCCCTTGCATTCCCCCTGTCTGTGGCTACTGAGTGTGCTCCGTCCTCATTGGATTGTTCTGGGGTAAGGAGTTGTTGTTGTCCCCTTAGTGTTGCGTTAAAAACTTCTGGAAACTTCAGGGTTCCCCCAGGCCCTCGTGGAGGCAATGGGCCTGAAGACTTACCCCATTATTTACTGGTTTGTCCAGTGTGTGTGTGTGTGTGTGTGTGTGTGTGTGTGTGTGTGTGATCACTGGTCCCCCTTATGCTTGTTGGCTATTTCAAGGCTAGCCAGTTTGGTGTCCGCCAGATGTTTTGGATTGCTATGCCCAGACCATTCAGCGAAGACAGAGGCACTTTTAGTGGGTCATTTCCTAGACCGGACAAATAGGGTATGGCCTGCTCTTGGTGGGTGTTGCACTCTCTCTGAGGAGCAGGCATATAGCTTGGGGGTGACAACCCTTAAGTTGGACTACTGTGATGCTTTGTATATGTGGCTGCCTTTGAAGGCGGTTCAGAAAATCCAGCTGCTGCAGTGTTCGGTTGCCAGATTGTTGACTGGAGCAGGGCAGTCTGAACATATAACATCAGCCCTGGAACAACTGCACGGGCTAACAATTTGTTTCTGGGCTCAGTTTGAAGTACTGGTTTTGACCTATAAAGCCTTATGTGGCTCAAGATCTCAAGGACCACCTCTCCACATGTGAACCAACCTGGATCCTATGACCATCATCTCCATGTGCCCGCTCCTTGAGAGAGCCATAGGATGGCAACATAAGGACAGGGTCTTATCAGTGGTGACCTCCCCCCAACTTGTGGAATACTCTCTCCTGGAAGGCACACTTGGCATTGCCTTTATCTGTTTTTAGGAACCAGGCAGAGACTTTTATATTCAAGCAGATTTTTGGCCCTTAATTCCACGGCCTCTTTTAGTAGGGTGGGATCAGGAAGTCCTGATCCATTTATCTACTTAGCTGTGCTTTTATATTTTTATTGGATGTTCTTAATTGGTTTTGCTGTACGTCATTTTGGGTCACTCTGAGAGAGAAGCCACTAACTAATGTAACAAACACAGAAATCAGTGGCCAGACCTGCTGGATTTCTGCCTGCTATATTTCTATTATAGGAAGCTATCCTGTACAGTAATAGAAATATAGCAGGCAGAAATCCAACAGGTTTGGCCATTCAGGTGCTCAGCTCAGGAAAAGAAACTTGGAGATTCTACTTTCCAGGATTTGACTTCAGAAATTGTTATTCCTGCTAGGATTTGTCTCTGTGGGAGGGGACGTTATTGGTTTGCTTTGTTCTTGTTTTATTATGTATGTATTTTTACGCTGTGAACTGCCCTGAGATCTACGGATGAACACTGGTGTACACATTTAATTAAATAATAATAATAATAATGTGAAGGAATTGTACCAGTCAAAGGAAATAGTGTCTCTGATTGAGGCATCTAATCATAAGCCTGCATTTTTATAAAGCTTATATGTTTAATCAGGGCTTGTATTTTAAAAATGAGTTCAAATTCATAAATGTTTTATGCCAGGCAGAAGACCAGTTGCCTAAAAACCTTGGCAAGATGTTTTTACTCCTAGACAAGGGCCCCCCCTGATTTATAGCAGAAAACAATTCTCAAAGTCGTAAAAAGGGAATTACAGGCTGACAGCCAAGGTTACACTGACCCTACAAATTAAGGGTGGATAAATAGTAAAATGAGCCATATCTTCTTCCTAAGGTTAAGAAGGTCAAGAGCAGTGAAAAAGACAACTGACTTGGCTGGAGAAAATAGGTTTTCTTTCTTTCTATTTTTGAGGCTGAGAAACAAGAGAAGAAGAGCTGGCAGAAAGGGAGCATTTTTGGGAAGCCTTTTCTAAAGCTGTTTCTTTCTTAAACTAAGATCCTTTTAAGATTCCTTTTCCTTTTAAAAGGTTATTTATGTATTAAATATATTAGCTTAAATATAATTATGCAAAGGATTTAAGAAATGCTAGATTCTTATTTCATATAGTTGTAAGAGTTGTAACTATCCTGAAATTAAGTCAGCCACCAGCCCCCCTTGCCAGACAGGAGACGCCATCGAGCACTCCTGATATATGGTTGTCAGGCCTTTTGTTTAGAAACCTTCAAATGAAGGAGATCTCTCAATGTTGATGTGAACTCAATCCTTGACATATGCATAAGATAAAAATTCAAGATTAATTATCTGTTTTGGAAGGCAATAGGGCAAGGAGGGCAAGAGGTGAGCTGGTAATTAAGATTCCTTGTTGAGACACATGTAAGATATATTACTACTTATTTGTCATTTATAGATAGAAGAATATATAGCTTTTTGATTTCCATAAAAGGGCAAGAAGGAAATGGGTGTATCTTTTGTGATTGGTTCTAGCAAACAGCCAATAGGAATTTCAACCAGGCTGATTGGACAGAGGCAGCCACAGGAGGAGCAAGGGGGCTGGATTAAGGAAATATAAGTGCTGGCCAGAATGGCAAGAGGCCAGGCCAGAGCTTGGTAACCATATACCACTGTGCCTCATATTTATTTGTCTGACAAATAAATTACTATTTTAATTTCTCTATTGCTGCGTTGAATATTTCATTCCAGCTAAGCGTTAACCACAAGCAGGGTGCTACATGATCATGGGCAGATGGAACATGTTTGGGATTAGCAGGCTGAGTTTTCATCTAAAGGCCTAGTTCCCTGACAGGCCTGGCATCTGTCTTTTAAGAAACCGAGTGAAAAATTGAGACAGTGATCGGAAGTGTGGAAGTGGGGAAATAGGTCTGTAAATACAGGTAGAGAACATCTACACACAGTGAAACTGAGCAGGATTTTGGACTAGGGTGGAGAAGGCCCAAATTCAAACCCTTCAGCTTAGCTGCAAGGCTTGCTAGGCGGCCTTAGGCCACGCCAGTGGCGTAGCGTGGGTTGTCAGCACCCGGGGCAAGGCAAGTAATTTGCGCCCCCTAACTCATGGATTTGCGCCCCCTAACCCGTGGATTTGCACCCCCTAACCCTAACCCCCAGATGTTGCACCCGGTGCGGCCGGGCCCCCCTGCACCCCCCACGCTACGCCACTGGGCCACACACTGTTCTTTTAGGCTCCCTTGCAGGGTTGTTGTGCGGACGGAAGTGGAGCTGAGTGGGGAACTCATTGACGCAGCTGAGCTCCTTGGAGAAAGGGTGGCTTCTGTCATTTGCAAGTTGCCCACAGGTAAACAAGCTATCATTGAAGGTCTCCGGCGTTTGCCTCTTTGGTGACGGAACGTGAGAAGAAGAAAAAAATCGCCCATCAATTCGAGGGAGAGGGCGGGGCGGGAACCTCCGTCCTTTTAAAATCAGGAGACAAGCGAGATTAGCAAAGAGCGTCTCTCTCTCAGGCAAGTTCAGACCTGGGACTGTGAAACAGGTGTGCTGGGGGTGGGCACCAAGGTTTCATGCGGTGAGGCCTGCGGGCCGACAGGGCTTTGCTTGCAAACGCTCCCTGGACGCCGCCAGACACCTCTTTGGGCTCCAGCAGCCAGCCAGGAGATTCTCTGGGGCTCCAGCTCCATGGATGTCTCTGCTGGTTCCTCCTTCTCTCATCCAGGCCGGGCGCCTGGGCTGAGCAGACGGACTCCTCTCCTCCTGACCACGGGCCTCTTCTCAGAGATGGTTTGAATGTGGTTCATCTCACTCGTGTTTGGAGACGGCAGAAAGCAGGAGCAGCTGCTGCAGCAGCCATGAAGAAGATGTTCTCCTGTTCCAGCAATCAAGTGGCGGTGAGTTCCAAGCACTGCTCGTTATTAATCTCCGTTTCTGATCGCTTGCAAGTGGCTCTCATTTTGGAAATAAAAGTTTGTGTGGAATAGGCAGGGAGCAAAACAAAGAGTACTCCTGAGCATGGGCAGAGTGCGTTTCCTTTGAGACTATCATAGAACAAACACCCACCCAGCATGCACATGTGGTTCAGCTTTGCTTGCAAACGCTCCCTGGACGCTGTCAGGAAAATGGCCATGTGTCCAACTTGCCCTCCATTTCAATGAATCCTCCATTTGAAGGTCTGTCCAGGCCAAGTCTGGCTTGAAGAACTTTAGAAAAGAAGAGCAGGTAGTTGTGGTGCTTGTTAGCAGCACCTGGAGAACAGCAGCCTGAGTAGGCAAGCATACAGATCACTGAGTGCAGCCTTTCCCACTGTTTACTTATTATTACATTTATAACCCATCTCTCCTTCAAGGAGTTCAAGGTGGTGTACATAGTTCTTTTCCTCCCCATGTAATCCTCACAACAACCCTGTGAGGTCGGTTAGGCCGAGAGTGTGTGACTGGCCCCAGGTCACCCAGTGAGCTTCATGGCCAAATAGGAATTTGAACCCTGGTCTCCCACACTCTATCCACTACACCACACTGGTACTATGGGGAGAAGTACAGTGGTACCTCGGGTTACATACGCTTCAGGTTACATACGCTTCAGGTTACAGACTCCGCTAACCCAGAAATAGTGCTTCAGGTTAAGAACTTTGCTTCAGGATGAGAACAGAAATCGTGCTCTGGCAGCCTGGCAGCAGCAGGAAGCCCCCATTAGCTAAAGCGGTGCTTCAGGTTAAGAACAGTTTCAGGTTAAGAACAGAGCTCCGGAACGAATTAAGTACTTAACCTGAGGTACCACTGTATTGCATTTCTTTTAATTATCTCTGTATTTATATTTATATAGTCATTATCTATATCTGCATCGCTGTGCATACAAATTAACCCATTTGAATATTATGCCAAATGGCAGCTTCTCTTGACCTCTTTTTGCAGCAGGGGCATAAGTTTCGCCAACCCAGAGGCTAGTTTCTGTGGGGCAGCTGTAAGTTTCGCCAACCCAGAGGCTAGTTTCTGTGGGGCAGCTGTAAGTTTCGCCAACCCAGAGGCTAGTTTCTGTGGGGCAGCTGTAAGTTTCGCCAACCCAGAGGCTAGTTTCTGTGGGGCAGTGTTTGCCTATTGGCGAGTGAGGACAATGCAAACCTTTGGATAAACCAATGGGAGACTGTGGGGTTAATTGACAGACTTAATTAAACTCAATAGTTTGAATTGGGTTTTGAGTAAAAGCACAACTTTAAAATTTAAAATTTTGAATTTTATTGTGTTACTATCTTCCTTAGTTGGTCATGCAAATAATGCTTTTGATAGGGTAGGGTGGTAGGTGTTGGAGATGAGTTTATGGAACAAAGGGGCACCCCTGCCCCCCAAAAAAAGGTTTGATCTAGAAGGTCCAGATTGGGTAAGCCACCAGCCTCTGCCCTGTTTCCAAGTCTAGAATAATGACAGAATCATGCAGAGATGGGAAGAGAAAGGATCAAGGTGCAAGTCTGTCTGAGCCTGGGATTGTGCAGGCAACATGCAAGATTCAGCCTGGCAGGACCCGGCTGCCAATTGTAGCAGAGACACTCTGGGAGGGTCTGCTGTCCTCGGCTCCCCTCTCCCAGTTAACCTCCATCTCCAAGGCTCAGTGATGGAAGTGCGGAGGGAGGAAAAGAGCTGGGCTGGGCCCTGCAATTCAGGGTCTAGGATGCTCCTGACCTGACAGCTCTAGACACGAGTTGCGTTTGTAAACAAGTTTCTCCTGCTGAGGCACCAGTGTCCTTCAGGACAAACCAAAAACTACTTGGCCAGTCTCCTTTTATTGTTTCCAGGGATATCAGCAGAGGACAGGGGTGTCTGGTTTGTGGAGCCAATAACTCCTGGCTGCATAAACAGGCCATGCATTTAATAATATAACAACGTGCAACGTGTGGGTGGCTGTTTCCAATAAAGCACAGTGTCACACTTTTCTTGTTCATTTAAAAAGAGGCTCCATTCAGGTTGCCAACGTTTTAATCAATTCCTGTTCCTTAAAGGGCCACTTGGCCTGATGATGATATTACTATAATAATAGGTAATTGTGTCTGTCTCCATGCGACAAATAATAATAAAAAACTTTACTGAGTGGTTTATCCTCATTAAGTTGCTCTTGTGCCTTTAAGAGCAAGCATGCCTGCTTTTGTAGTTCTTCCTGGTCAGTTAGCAACCTTACTTCACAGAGGCCTGAGGTATCTTTCAGGGCAAACCATTGTTCTTGTCTGTGCAGAACATTGGGGTTATATGACGGCAAGTCGTTTTCCCAGATTCCTAGGAGCAGGCTGGAGATAGGTGGTGCATGAAAGGCACTCTGCACGTGTTCAGAGGCACTGTTCTTCATTCCACAGGATCTTGATCTGAGTCCTTGTGCCAGTGTGGTGTTGTGGTTAGAGCGTCAGACTAGGACCTGAGAGACCAGGGTTCAAAACCTCACTTGGCCATGGAGCTCGCTCGGTGACTTTGAGCCAGTCACACTTTCCCTCAGCCTAACCCACCTCGCAGGGTTGTTGTGGGGAATAAATGAGAAGGGACAGAACCAGCTAAGCCACCTTGAGCTCCTTCGAGGGAGAAAAGGTAGCTTATAAATGCAATCAATCAATCAATCAATCAATCAATCAATAACAAGTCCCAGCTCAGATGAGGCCACGATGGGAAGGCTGACACACACACTCAGTTCAAAGCAAAGCATGACCAACTGGAAGTCTCAGCATGAATTCCTTTCTTGACATGAGGCTTTGCTCAGTCTTGCTCCATCCTGCCTTTGGGGTGTATCCACTCCTGGGGACGACTTGCGTTTAGCATGAAATTGGCCCCGAGCAAGTGACTTCGAGGCCTGACAAACAGGCCTGGTCATGGCAGCTTATCTACTGCTCTGACGTCAGCTCTCTGGGCTGATCTTGTTCTTTGCATGGGGAGACAAAATAAAATCGGGTGATCATCAGCCCTGCGAAGGCACATTCCTTCACTTTTTGACATCTGCACATCTTACCAAAATTTTATTATTGAAACCAAGGGACCTGTCCAATGACTAAGACAGCAAAGACTGAGGGGTTCAAGAAGACCACCAAGTCTTCTCTCAGAACATCTTTATCCTGGATCCCAAATGGGCACCAACTGCTTGTGTTTTTTGGTCACGACGGAGAGCTCTCTACACATGCTCAGGAATCCTTTGGTTGCCCAAATTGCATTTCCTGCTTATGGCTCCTTGAATTTACGATATCCGCTGTGCATTTTTTTTAAGAACTGGAAGAGCGGTTATGAAATGTCGGTGCATGCTAACATTTCTCTAGAGGAAAGTATCTTATAATTTCACCCTGAATAGCCGTGGCCTGGTTCGAAAGAGGACCTGGCTCCTGTGCCTTTAAAGAGAGCTGGGGAGAAGGCAGAATTTAAGCCAGTTCGGATTCTCTGTCTGCCCCACAGCTGCCTGAAATGACAAGCAGCACCAGTCTAAAACCTTCTCTTCTCCAGAAGGTACATCACCCTAGCCTTTCTCTGTATCTGCCTTATGCTCACCAATGCATTTTTTTGTTCTTGCAAGGCTCCCATACTTTAAACAGCTGTGTTTACAGGCAAAAATTCATCAGGTGGGTATTTCTATGGGGCTGCAAAACAGCTGGGATAAGTTCTCAGGCACCTTACAGCTTACCAAGAGCAGTTGTGGTGCAATGGTTAGAGTACTGGGAGACTTTGGTTCAAACTCCCACTCAGCTACAAAACTTTACTAGGTGACTTTGGGCTAGCTGCTTTCTCTTAGCTTCAAAAGCAGGGGGAGCTCTGCATGCTATCCTGATTCCCCTGGAGCAGTGGCGGCCAAACTTGGCCCTCTGGATGTTTTGGGACTACAACTCCCATCATCCCTAGCTAGCAGGACCAGTGGTCAAGGATGATGGGAATTGTAGTTCCAAAACATCTGGAGGGCCAAGTTTAGCCACCACTGCCCTGGAGGAAATGGCAGGCTGAAAGCAAATGCATAGGCGCTATAGTGGAGAAAATGACTTAGAAATTGAGGGTTGGTTTTTTTTACAAGCACTAGAGCCCTTCAAGCACTTTTTATATGATTTGGCATTCTTTAATTATATATGCAACAGAGCCAGCATTTTCAAGGCAACCCTCAACACAAGCTTGACAAATCTGGAAGTAGACTTGATCAAAATCAGATAGCCTGGATATTCTTTACTTTGATATTTTATTCATTCTAATTCATTCTAATTCATCATTCTAATTCATCATTCTAGGTGCCTGTTTTGTGCTTTTGTTTTTCCTCTTTTAATTTTCACCTGTTCTTATAACTCTTCTCCCTTATAAAAATGAAATTAAAACTTTACAAAAAGAGAGAGAGAAAGCAAATCTATTAATAGTCATAATTGTCCACCGAAAGCAGACTTTCCTCTTGCCTTTCTGGGAATGGAGAGAACTGAGAGCGAAATGTCCCAGCTGTATCTTGTAGGAGGACTGTGTTTTCCCAGCGTAATTAGAACTTAAGCAACAGCGGGGTGTGTGGCCCTTGTGAAATGTTGCCCTCCGCAAACTCTGGGCGTGTTGCTCCATCAGCAACGGCATTCAGAACCGGATTGTCTCCAAGCACATTCTTTGCCCATCTTCACGGAGCTGCTGAAACAGATCTGCTTAAAATAAAAATCCCCAAACGGAAGGGACAAGTGAACCTTTTAACCAAAAGTACGACACCCCGCAACCCCAAAATAAAGCCTTACATTTTTTTCTTTGGCATGACTTTCTGCTGGGGCAGCTGCAGAACTTTGCCTTTTATATATGTGGATTCTCCTTCATTGGAGGTTTTTAAAAGGCATTCTGTCCGGGATTCTTTAGCTGTGATTCCTGCGTTGCAGGGGGTTAGACTAGATGGCCCTTGGGGGTCCCTGCCAACTTTGCAATTCAGTTATTTTTGGCAGTATGTGAAGGGGCTATATCCTGAATCTCCCTCTCTTCTACCTTTGGGGGGGGTGTGTGTGATTGAACCCCTTTTAAGTTTTGCCAGACTGGAGCCCTGTTTTCCTTGGAAAGAAATGAGCTAGAAGCTGCCTGTGAATGCCTAGATCTCTATATCCATCTCAACAAAGGCTATCTTTGCACTGCTGCCTGAATCCCTGTTGCCTCCTGAACAGCTTCATGCCACCTTTCTTTTTTAAGACCTACGCTTTCCCAAGGCAACTTATTCCAGGGCAATTAACTACAGTATATATTTTCTGGGAAATTTGCCAACCCGCTTGGAGGCAGTGTGTGATGTTGCAAAAAGAATGGCTGTCATGGGAGAAAGGAGAATGGCCGTCGGCCACCTGTCCTGTGTGGGATGGAGCCAGGCGATGAAATAAAAATAACATTTTCCACATTCCGCATTCCAGCTTTGAGGCTCTTTCCTCTTTTATTACTGGCTTGAATGGCGGTTACTAAGCAACGTGGAGTCCATGGCTCTCCCTAGATCTTCCTCTAGATCAGAAGGGATCTCCCGTCTTCCCTGATTACTAGAATTTTTTGGAGGGTATTCTTCCTGACAATCATAATACGGTGGTACCTCGAGTTAAGTACTTAATTCGTTCCGCAGGTCCGTTCTTAACCTGAAACTGTTCTTAACCTGAAGCACCACTTTAGTTAATGGAGCCTCCTGCTGCTGCTGCGCCACTGCACGATTTCTGTTCTCATCCTGAAGCAAAGTTCTTAACCCGAGGTACTATGTCTGGGTTAGCCAAGTCTGTAACCTGGAGCGTTTGTAACCTGAAGCGTATGTAACTTGAGGTACCACTGTAATAATCATAATCTATCACTGCATGGTATACCTTATGCCTTTAATGTAGCCATTTCCATTCACTTTACTTAAACACAGAATTGTAGAGTTGGAAGGGATCCCCAAAGGTCACTGGACTAGATCCCTGCAATGCAGGAGTCACAGCTATGATCCCAAATCACCAAACCTCTCTTTGAAAAAACCTCCAGTGAAGGAGAAGCTACCAACTTCCAAGGGCTCTTGCCATCAGAAAATTCTTCCTCAGTGTTTTTGCATTTCCCCAGATAACATTCATTAACTTAAAGTGCAAGTTGTCATCAGAGGAAACATTTTGATTAAGACATTTTCTTCAAGTTTAACAGGGTTAAGAATAATTCCCGATTTTCAGGGAATTGTAATGCTGCTGAGAGGGGAACATGGTCGAGAAATCACAGGTCCTATCTCTCCACTGAACAACAGTTTCAAGGATTTCTTGGGAGAAGGGTGTTATACAACCAGTAGTCAGGATTAAGAGGTCAGATTCCCTATCATTCTTAGAGCAGACCTCTTGAAATCAGGACGACAGTGATTTTAATGTGTCTACTCTTGAGTATGACTAATGTTGGCTTATACAGTCGGACCTTGGTTCTCGAGCACACCTCAGGTTAAGAACCGTTTCAGGTTAAGAACGGACCTCTGGAACGAATTAAGTTCTTAACCCGAGGTACCACTGTATTTATATTTTAATAATGTGGTGCTATGGCTTTTCACTTGTAAAGGGTTATAAATTGATGAGCTGTGGTTCCTGCATCGGGGTGGGCTGGACTAGATGATCCTTGGGGTCCCTACAGTTCTATGATTCAATTCCAGTCCTGCAGAATGGCCAACATCCGTGCTCACTTTCACCCTTGCTCATTTCAGGGGAGCAGGTCTCTCTTCTGGCACAGAACAGCCCCATGGTAAGCCTCCGACGACACTAAATGGCTGCTTTCCTTATCTCATGACAACCAGGTAGAGAGCTGGAACAAGCATGACCAGAAGCTTTTTGACGCTGTTGAGAAAGGCGACGTGGGGCGTGTATCCGTCCTCGCTTCCAAGAAGACAGCCAAAGCCACCAAACTGAATGCCCTGGGGCAATCTGCGTACGTAAGTTTTCCCTGCCCCATAATCCCTCTTGTTCGCAGGCTCTGCAAAGGACAAGGCAGTCTCTTGGGTAGGGTTGCTGGGTGAGGAGCATCCCAGACCCTGAGATTTCAGGGCTCAAACTTTGAGACCCAGGGGCAGCCCCTGGTGATGTCACAGGGCATACAGCCCTGGTGATTCTTCCCCTGCGCTCCCACCTACCACTGAGCCCTGGAGACGGAGGTTAATTGGGGGGAAGGGGGAAGGAGGGGTGGAAGGAGGTGACCTGGAGGGGAAATTAGGTGGCTGGCCTTCTGCAACATTTACATCCTGAATTTGCACTGTACTTATATATTTAGCACATGCAAATTTGTTTCTGTGGGCTAATAAGCACATCCTCTGGATCCAAGGAAACAGCTGCTTTCAGTGTTGACACCTGATCATAGAATGATTAGCCAGACTAAATTGATGGTTGGTGAAAACTGAAGTGATTAGGAGCCTGAGGTGGAGAAGTTTTAGCAGATTGCATTGCTGGTGATGATTTATTTCACTGTCTAAAGCTGATGATGGATTGGGGGTGGGGGGGGGATGAGAGGGGAACCAAGAATGGCTCTGCCTGATTCAGGATCCTGCTTTTTCTTTTTTATCGATTTATTAACGAACAAAAGTTCAAACGTAACAAAAATACAACAAGAAAAAGAACCAAAGGTTTAAACCATAACACGTCACAGCCTAAGAAGGGCAAAAGTACCAAAGATCTAGCGCAGCTCCAAAGGGATAATAAAGTATTAACTCATACAAAGATTCCCTTTACAAATAATAAAGATCCATACAAAATAAAAGTATTCTCCACCTGTGAGTTTTTCACTTATTGAGAATAAATGTTTTACATAGCCTTAAATGAGCCAGACATTTTCATATGCCGATGGCAATGAACGGCGATCTGATTGCATGAAAAAACAAAACCACCCCATATATCGAAAAATGGTCATTTGAGCTCTGCCCTTTAGATCATAGAATTGTAGAGTTGGAAGGGACCACGAGGATGATCTTGTCCAACCCCCTGCAATATAGGAATCTTTTGCCCAGAGTGGGGCTCGAACCCACAACCCTGAAATCAAGAGTCTTATGCTCTTCCGGCTGAGCTACACACTGGGGTACTTTTAGTTTACAAGATATCCGGAAAGTATTGCTTGTCAAGATCCCGCTTTTTCCTCTTCCTTGCAGATTCCACCTGGCAGCTTCCAAGGGGCTCACGGAATGCCTCACCATCCTGCTCTCTCATGGGGCTGATGTTAATGATAAGAATGACGATGGTACGTGTCATAGGGGGAGCGATTCTGTAACAGGGGAGCGAGTGTGCTTACCGCCCTCCCACAAGATTAAAAACTCATGCAATCTCATATTCTTGAGAACGTCGTTAGATAAGAAGTGGGATACAGTATAGTTGTTCCAAAACGATGTTGCTTTTCAATCAGTTTTGATGTTTCTTTACAGGGCTCTCAACGGCTACCAGCCACAATGGGAATGCAGTTGGAGGCAGCAAAGCTTCTGAACTCTAGTTGCAGGGAACAAGGAAGGGAGAGGGTTCTTGTGCACTCTGGAGAGGGTGGTTGGCCACTGTGAGACAGGATCCTGGACTAGATGGGTCACTGGCCTTAAAAACAGACTGTCTGTCCAGCCTCTCAGCCAGGGAAGGGGAGTTTGGCTTGGTGGGTCTGCGAGTGCCCAGCAAAGTGGAGAGTGGCAGTTGCCAAGCACCCTCCTTTGCTCCCTTTGATTCAATCCACAAGTAAGTGCCAAGTGCTTTTGAAGCATCAAGGGCAGAGTTACCACTTTGTTTCTGAATCTGCTCCAGCAGAGTCTCAACAACGGCACACCCAGCCTCCCCTGGAAGAAAAGGCCTGGCTCTTCCCTTTCCGCCACCGTTTGTCATATTTTGACTTCTCTTTCCTTCTGTCTTTCTAGGCAGCACTGCCCTGCATTTATCCACCATCGCTTGCCAGCCTCAGTGCGTGAAGGTCCTTCTGCAGGTAAATAGGACACCCACGTTTACATCTTCGTGTGGCACGTAGATAAACTGTGGAACTCCCTCCCACAGGAAGCAGCAGTGGCCACCAACTTGGGTGGTTTTAAGAGAGGATTGGACAAATTCAAGTCTATGGGTGGTTACTAGCCAGGATGGATGTGGTCTGCCTCCATGTTCTAGGGCATAAATGCTTCTGAATGGCAGTTTCTGGAAACCACAGGAGGGGAGAGGGCTCTTGTGTTCGAATCCTGCTTGCGAGCTTCCCACAGGCATCTGGTTGGCCACTGTGAGAACAAAATGCTGGACGAGATGAGCCATTGGCCTGATTCAGCAGGCTCTTCCTATGGTCCTATGTTCCTTTCTATCAGGGGTAACAAGGATTTAATGTTGAGGCAGGCTTTAATCTTGAGTGTGGTTTTTGTGCCAGTGGTTCAGCCTTGAAACATGGGAGGTGCAAAGAAGAGAGTCTGCCTGGGGGGGTACAGAGGGAGCTTTCAGCTTGGTGGGGGTGACAGGTTGTGCAGGCCTAAGGGGCTGGGCTGAGGATTTTTTTGCTGCCTGAGATTTTTGCCCACCCCGCAACCCCATGTGTTACCTTGTGCTGAACCATATAAAAAGAGCACATGAAGAACAGTGTGACCTTGTGCAGGTATACTTTGAAGTAAGCCCCAATGAATCCAGCAGGACTTACTCCCAGGTAAGCGGGCATATATAAAAAGCATTACAGTATTCAGAATAGCAGTTCCTACAACCCACCAAGGAAGATAATAACAGAATGAAATGCAAAACGGTAGCAACTAATTGCACGTTGATTCAAAATCCAGTTAAAACTATTTAGTTTAATTAGTTCAACAAAATAGATTCAACTTGATCCAGTGACACTGCTTCTCAAAGTCTGGGAGTCATTTACACCTTCAGAAGCCGCTCCACTTCCTTGCCCCACTTCCTTGCCTCCCCCTCGCAGGTAACCCCATGGGGCCCAGGGGGCGCTACCACCCACTTTGGGGAACCACTGCTGTAAATGATCAAGAGCAGACCAGCATTTTTTTGTTTGTTTTCATTTTCAGTGGCTCAGTCTATACAAGGTTAAGTGTGAAAGCACAAGTGTGAGGGTCCTTAGAGAGGAGGCCGCAGCTGCATCATCCCACCTTCAGTCCTGCTCCTGTGAGCTTAAGACATGGTTTGGCTGAGCATGTCGTCCAAACCTGGGCCTGTGGTTTGGTTATGAGACAAACCATAAGGCCCCAGAAAGCCTGGCTCCCAGCAGGGTGACGTCAGGAAGACCAGAGAAGTAATGGAGCCACAGTTTCTTCTCTGGGACATTCACACATTTGCACTGTGCAAATGCACAAACCAGGTCCATGTCTGCCCTTAATAATAAAACCTAAAATTCTCTAAGAGGTGTATGATTTATTAAAAACAGCAAAACAGGCCCTGCTGATGGGAAGCCAGAAGGCTCTCATTGCATTTTCTGAAAAAATAATGATACATTTTAGCAGTTCCCAGGGCTGGTTTCAACAATTTAAAATTCAGAATTAGAAACAGTTAAAACAGACTACAATCTGGGTGGGTGGGTCCTGAAAATATGCATCTCAAGTGCCAAAAACCAGGTTTTCAGCATTTGCCAAAAGCTGTACCGTGAAGGTGCCAGGCACAGCTCCATGCGATAAAAATTCCACAACTGAGGGGCCACCACAGAGAAGGCCTCTCCTGGACCAACACCCCATAGCCTCAAACTTCTGAGGGGGTGGATAAATAAATTTGATTGTTTTTATTTGATATTAAACATTAAATCCCTGAGCCTAAAAAGGCCTGTAATCAAACAAGCCTTGCAGTAAAGGGAAGGAAAATAGATGGAAGGAAGAGGCAAACTTTTTATATCCGCCACTGAGGAATTGTGGTCTCTGTCCCCTGATTGTCATCTGTCTGTGTGCCCCAAGCTGTCACCGCTGTTTTAAATAAAGCTCTTTGTTTTATAATACTCCTGCCTGATCTTTAACGATAATCAACACCACTTGAAAACAGCCGCCCTCGCAGTGATGGAATAATTTCTGGGCCTAATCATTTCCCTGTGATTCTGCAAGGCTCACCTGGGAGGCAGTTTCAACACAGAGGCGAAGGGGAAAATGAAGAGCTGGGTGGGGTGTGAAATCTTGCGTTGAGAATCATTACAGCAAAAGGGAGAAAAGGGTGTGTTGATGTGAAGATCAGGAAAGCAGAGGGATTCCTGCTTGGCGGCTTATCATCCTTCAAGGAGCCTCCGGGTCATAGAGGCCCAGGTACCCATCTCTGTGCCAGCGATGCCTCTCTAAACAGCACCTTAGGGAGAGCAACAGAGTTGCTGATTAAGCTTTTTCTTCTTGAAGCCAGACATAATTCCTGCTGTTCCTAGATATGGGGCGGGGGGGAGAAGGTGGAAACCTTTGGCACTAGGATGTGTCCATAAATCAAAATCTGCATCAATGCATGCAGAGCATGTATGATGTGCTTGTCGTTTCCTGCAATGAGATGGATGCTGCATCCTACAACCTGGACCATCAGAATATTCCATGGAAATACATTTTGCATCTCAGATGCTGAGGCCCGCAGAGGAGGCCCTTTTTGTGGTTCCTCTGCCCTCTGAGAGCCTCAGGGTGGTGGTGTTGGCCAGGGAGAGGGCCTTCTCTGTGATGGCCCCTGAGCTGTGGAACTCCCTCCCCATGAGGATTTAAAAGCACTAGACGACCCTTTGGATCCCTTCCACAACTCTACAATTTGATGATGATGATGATAATTTATTATTTATACCCCTCCCATCTGGCTGGGCTTCCCCAGCCACTCTGGCAGCTTCCAACAAAATATTAAAATACAGTAATGCATCAAACATTAAAAGCTTCCCTAAACAGGGCTGCCTTCAGATGTCTTCGAAAAGTCTGGTGGTTGTTGTTCTCTGTGACATATGGTGGGAGGGCATTCCACAGGGTGGGCGCCACTACTGAGAAGGCCCTCTGCCTAGTTCCCTGTACCTTGGCTTCTCACAGTGAGGGAACCACCAGAAGGCCCTCAGCGCTGGACCTCAGTGTCCGGGTAGAACGATGGGGGTGGAGACACTCCTTCAGATTTTACTATGATTTTACTGAATTGGTTTGTGACACTGCTGTTTGGGGGCGGGGGGTGTTGCTACTCTGAGCCTTCAGGGTGTGGCAAGTTATCAATGCCAATGAAATGCATTTTTTAAAAAAACAAAAAAACTTCTTTCTTGCAGCATGGAGCCAATGAAGACTGTGTAGATGGGGAGAACCGGACACCACTACATTGGGCGGGTGAGTCCTTAAATGATTCAAATCAAGTGGAGGTCACCTAGGGGAGTAGCATTTGAATCAATAATCAAATCCTTGAGCCAGACCCCAAAGGAAACCTGGGATCCTTCTCAGCGTGGGAGACTTCCTGTGCTAAAGTTGATCTTCCTCCCTCCTGCCTGGAGCATCAAATAACAGCTCAGGCCTTTTGCAAGAATGTTCAACCCAGGGTTCCTCAACCTCGGCCCTCCAGATGTTTTTGGCCTACAACTCCCATGATCCCTAGCTAGCAGGACCAGTGGTCAGGGATGATGGGAATTGTAGTCTCAAAACATCTGGAGGGCGGAGGTTGAGGAAGCCTGGTTCAACTCTTTGGGGCACAAGTATCCTTTAAACTTTTGCCATCATGTAGTGAAGCACTTGCTTCAGTCTAAATTAAAACACATCAGTGGACTTCCCCACACTTTCGCCCACTCTTTCCGGGCAGTCTGTGCTTTAAAGATCTGTTTCTGAGCACTGTTTTTTTGTGCTCTGGAGCTTTCCCCATGAAAACCCGCTCTTTGAAGCTCAGTCGGAGCAAACAGCAATCCACAGAAAATCTGAATAGCCATTTGCTCCAATTCATCTTTAAAGAGCGGGACTAGCTCTGGGAGAAAACAAAGCAAAAACCACAGACACAGAGCTTTAATGCACAGACCTCTGCCTGGAAAGAGCAGGGCAAAAGGTAAGTGTGGAAAAGCCCAATGTCTGAGTACACGTCCCTAAACAAAAATATTTTCAGTGGGCACTGAAAAGAGTACAGTGAAGATGCCTGCCCAGTGTCAACAGGCAGGGAGCTCCAAAGTGCGGGTGCTGCCACACTAAGAGACCAATTTATTACAAATGTTTAATGGGTACTATGTAGCACCTGTAGCAGCGGGAGTTCCACAGACTGAAGTGGTCGAGTGGGATAAGCGGATCCTGCAAGTAAACTGGCCCCAAGCTGTTAAGCATTTTATATGCTAATAGTAACATTTTGAACTTGACCCAGTAATAAATCTGCAGCCAATGCAACTCTCTGAGCAGGAGTGCTGCATGCAGACAGCATCTCACAACTGCACTGCAGCATTCTGCACTGACCGCTGCTTCCAGGTCAAACACAAGGGAAGCCCCACATAAAGCACATTGCAGCCATCCGGATCTAAAGAAATAGGTGTTCCTCAGATTTTTAAAACAAGTATGATGCATTGTTTATATTCTAGAGTGTGCTAGCTGGCCTGGGAGAAAACTGCTATCGAAATATGAATGTTATTTGCATGTATATATTATTATGCATATGGTATAAAAAGCCCTGACTTTTAACCCTTGCTTTCCTCCACTTTTTAAAATCGCCCCCGCTAACAGCCATCTCCGGGTGTGCTTCCAGCGTGCTGCTCCTGTGTGATCAAGAGGCCTTCCTGGATGTCATGGATAATGTACGTCTGAACAGGCTCTGCTTGGTGTATCAAAATAAAATCTGGGGGCAATGGATCCACGGTAGTATCGGACTTGGGGCAGCTGACTATGAGTTATAGTTAGGAGTGTGATGAAGTGTGGGGGGGAGACCGTCAAGAGAAGCCTCTCCTGCCTTTTTCCTTGTCCAGCTGCAAAAAAAAAAACAGCCTTACCAGGCTGGACTGTGAAAGTTGCTGCTGGTCCTTCTACCCACTGAGGGCTAGAATCTTGACATCTGTTATGGAGCTTATTGGTCCAGTGTGAATTACAGTGTGGTCCAGTGTGAATTGATAGTTTCTTGGGGCGGGGGGTGTCTTCCAGAACCAGTTGCCCCTCTCTTGAACAGCTGGAAGTTACACAGTTATAGCTATTACTATTCTTAATTTTACATGCCTTCTCACCGCAAAGCAAGATTCCAAGAATCTTCTTTCTTTTCTCCACGCTTTTTCTCCAGAATGGACGGACGCCTTTGATGATCGCTGCCCAGGGGAACCAGCCTGCTATCTGCTCCCAGTTGCTGCAGAGAGGGGCCAAGGTTGACCTCATTGATAAGGATGGAAAGTGAGTCTCTGGAGGCTTTGACACTGGGCATCTCCTGGGGATTAGCTATGCTTCTTATGGGGCATCAGCTGGATGTCATGAACAGCACAACAGCAAATCTCCTGTTCATACTTTCTCTGTTCAACCTTCATTCCTCCCATCCCCAGGAGTTCAGAAAGTCCCACTTTTTTAAAAAACTCAGTGAAACAGCTGTACCATTTTCCCAGGTGCAGCTAGCCTGTTGTATAGCTATTCTGGCTGGGTTATGGCCTGCATAGATTGCTCTTGCCTTCCCTGTGGTCCATCCCTTGTCTCTAGGCACAAACTCTAACTCACTTTAACCCTTATATCTCCAAACAGCATTGCCTTTATATATCTCCCCCTCCCCCACTCCCTCAAATTGCAGCAGATGGGGGGGGGAATCAAGATCATGAGCGCAGTGGGTGGGGTGTTAACCCTTTCCCCCTCCACACAGTCACTGGTCTGATTCAGCTGCTGTTAATGATCTCCTGAACAACCCAGCTGAAATACCTCCTGCTGTTGCCTTTCCTCCTGTGAGGAGGCTATTTATTTTTATTTCCGGCATGCCTGTTGCACCTTCTTTGCTCCAAGGAGCTCAAGGTGGCATGGAGCATCATCCCCCCCCCCCCGGTTTATGCTCACAACAACCTTGTGAGGTAGGTTAGCCTGAGGAGCAGTGGCTGAGTGCAAGGTCACACCCAGTGAGCTTCATGGCCGAGTGGAGATTTGAACCCTGGTCTCTTCCAGGCCCTACTTCTTCACTCTAACCACTACAGCACACTACCTATCTTTCTCTCCTCTGCTCCTGCACAGGACAGCTCTCATCCTTGCTTGTGAAAGTGGAAGCACCGAGTCAGCTGAGCTGCTTCTGCAGAATGAGGCCAATGTGACGCTTCTTGACAAGACAGGCCACGACTCCCTCTACTACGCCACGCAGGCCAAGAATCGCAAATTGAGGAGGCTGGTCCGGGCTGCCCTGAAGAAGTGGAAGAAAAAAGGTAAGGGAGCGGTTGGCTGGCCAGTGCCCTGGCTTCTCAGACTCTCAGCTGGCTCATTGCCAAAGACTCGGTTCCAAAATCACTATAATGCCCAGACATAGATGGTGTAGGTTCTGTTTATTTAGATGGTTCTCCCCATCCTCACTTAATCCACACAACAACCCTGCAAGGTAGGTTAGACTGAGGGACAGTGAGTGACCCCAAATGTCGCCCAGCAAGCTTCATGGCCAAGTTGGGGGGGGGTGACTTGAATCCTGGTCTGTCCCGGGCCTTAGCCCTTATTTAATTCCCACAACAACCCTGTCAGGCAGGCTGAGAGGCAGCAACTGGCCTGAGGTCACCCAATGAGCTTCGTGGCCGAGTGGAAATTTGAACTCAGGTCTCCCAAGTCCTAGTCTCTAACTACCACACCATGCTGGTGGCGAAGTTCAGAGCAGAGTTTTAAGGCATATGGCCAAGTGCAAACTAAGACATTTTCCCAATGCCTGACATGCATCCCACCACGAATACCCTTTTTGAACAGCGGAGCAGGTACAGTCATTTGCCTAGAGTGGTCATCCCTAGGCATGTGATTGGGCAAGAAAGTGGGCACTCCTGCAAGGCAACTAGATCTCATTGCATGGGTACAACCGTCGCCAGGTTCTATTGCCACCTATCTATCTGATGTTGCCTTGGACACAAGAGCTTTCCTGGTGGGACATGGTGTCAGAATCACATCAGGAGGGTCTGCTAACACATTCGGGGCATCCAAAGACACTGAGGCAGGACCTTCTCTGGACAACCCAATCATCCCCCTGCCCAGCATCCAGATCTGCACCTCCCAAGCTCCTGGGCCTCTCCCCAGGGTGTTCCAAGGCTGGTCCAAAACACGTTGCTTCTTAACCAGTGGACAATATGCCGTATCTTTCTATGTACTGAAGCCAGTCAGACAAGTGGTTGGATCTTAATTCAACACTGGTGACAGGACAGCTTCTTCCACTATTCTTGGGGGTAGCAAGGGTTCCTTAGGGTACAGCTAGGAAGATTCAGGTCAGTTCAGTCCAGCAAGGGTCTCAGTTTGACTTGTGAGGTCATTCACCACAAACCACACCCATGTGCCCTACACCTGATGTCCCATGTGATGTCAGGTGTGTGGCAGGTATGGGTGTGGCCACAAAGGAACAGCCAGGAGCTTAGAGTGAGCCCTGGAATGTTCATTTGCAAGTGGGATCAGGTGCGCTAAGGAGATCTCTGTTTTCTTTGGATGAGGAAGCACCAATACAGTGGTACTTCGGGTTACATATGCTTCAGGTTACAGATTCCGCTAACCCAGAAATAGTACCTCGGGTTAAGAACTTTGCTTCAGGATGAAAACAGAAATCACACGGTAGCAGCGGGAGGCCCCATTAACTAAAGTGGTGCTTCAGGTTAAAAACAGTTTCAGGTTAAGAACGGTCCTCTGGAACGAATTAAGTACGTAACCAGAGGTACCACTGTATTTGTTTTGTTTGCAAAATGACAAGTAGAGCATAAGTGGAGGAAAACAGGCACTCCCACTACAGTCAGCAAAACCACATTTCTTATTTCTTTTGTATCTTGTATATAATTTTATTAAGTTTTCTGTTTTACAATTTAAAATACTCCAGTGTGGTGTAGTGGTTAAGAGCGGTAGTCTCGTAATCTGGGGAACCGGGTTCGCCTCTCCTCTCCTCCACATGCAGCTGCTGGGTGACCTTGGGCCAGTCACACTTCTTTGAAGTCTCTGAGCCCCACTCACCTCACAGAGTGTTTGTTGTGGGGGAGGAAGGGAAAGGAGAATGTTAGCCGCTTTGAGACTCCTGAAGGGGAGTGAAAGGCGGGATATCAAATCCAAACTCTTCTTCTTCTTCTTCATTATACATCCTTAAGATATCAATGACTTCCCTTCTTCTCTGTTTTACAAAAACTATACGATTCAGTATTCCATTATTGCATCCATCAAAACTTGTTTACACTATTGAATTTATCTTAACGCTGCCAGTGTTTTCAGCTGTACACAAATACAGCAAAACCACATTTCTAGCACCATGCTCTCCACAAAAGGCCCTTCACCCCAAGTGGCTTTGTGTGATCACAGAAGGGGTGGGGCCCCTAAGACTCAAAGCAGGGGGTGCATCTAGGCCTCTCTATCTGACCTATAGGACTCTGCATCCCTCAGCAGCCTTGCTTCAGACTGCATTTCTGTCTGGCAGGAATTTATTGTTAAATTCTGGTAAAACGTACCGTATCTTACTTAACTGGATGGAGAATAGAGGGTGGGGGTGTACAAAACAACCTACTGTACAAAGGTAAAAGGCACATTCATTATTCTGCCAGTTCTGGCATGTGGCCCTCAGAAGGCTGCTCAGAAGCGAACGTGGCCCCTAGGGTCAAAGAAGTTCCCCAACCCTGACCTTGACCACTCATTCACAATGATCAAGGTGGTCCAACTCACACAACCAGAAGCATTAGTTGTAATGTGGTTAACTGTCCAAGAGCAATAACCTTTTTTACTCATTCCGCTTTCTTGTTGCTTACCAGTATCTGAGTCCTATCTTGTGACCTGGATAGAAGGAATTCAGGGCAGAGGTAGGCAAAAAAAGTGCTTTGGGGATATGCGCTTCCGGAATATCATTCCGCTCAAATCCTTTTTTTCTTAACTTCCACAGAACTAGGATGCGATTATTCATCAGAGACTGGTTCACAGGTAAGAAGGGGATGCTTATTTGTTTAATAAACTTTTTCCTGGAAACTGCTGGAGCTGCCCTTGAAGATGTCTTGGAAACTTCAACTGGTCCAAAACACTGCAGTTGCATTATTGGCCAGGGTTCCATTTAGATCTCCTATAACCCCTGTTTTAAAAATCTGGTTGCCAGTTTGATTCCAAGCCCTGTTCAGGGTGGTTATGTTAGTTTTTAAAGCCCTAAATGACACAGGTCCCAAATACCTGAAAAAGAGCCTTTTCTCCCGCAGAACCTATCAGGTCTTAAGACTGACAGAGGGAGCTGTCTTGGTTGTTCTACCACCCTCAAAAGCTTGGGGTAGTGGCAGCCTGGGAGAGGGCCTTCTCTGTGATGGCCCCTAAGTTGTAGAACTCCCCCCGCCCTGAGGTGTGTCTGGCACTTTCATTATACAGCTTTCATTGAATGCTTAAGACATATCTCTTTACCCTGGCCTTTGACACTTGAAATGTATATTTTTTGAACCCACATTTTTTTCTGCAGTTGTTTTAAACTGTTTTTAATATTGTGTTTTAATTGCTGGAACCCACCCTAGGACTTTAGAGTGAAAGGCTAGTTGTTGTTGTTGTTGTTGTTGTTGTTGTTGTTGTTGTTGTTGTTGATGGTCATCTGTCATGGATGCTTTAGTTGAGATTCCTGCATTGCATGGCATTGAACTAGATGTCCCTCAGGGTTCCTTCCAACTTGACAATTGTATGATTCTATGAATACCTCTTGCTTGTCTGGATGGAGAATACAAACTAGCCAACTGTACAAAGGTAACATTTGCCTTAATTTATCTGCTCAGTTGTGTCTTTAGCCTCACAGACCACTGGCTGGTGATTTCAGTACCACAGACAGCTTCTTCCTGGGGGCACATCTCCAAGGAAGGAGCTATCCATGGTACTGAAACCAACACCCCCTACCTTGCAGCCATGTGTACCTGTTACAGATGGGTCAGAACCTTCTGTCTCTCAGTTAACTCATGCATTGGTTTGGGTTGTGCCTCCAGGTTCCATCTGAGAGCGGGAGAGAGACTGATGTGAGTAGCCTGAACCTCCAGAGCGAAGTCGGGGACCAAAGCGATGAAGAAGAAGAGGAGGATCCTGAGTTGAAGGAGTGGAGGAGCAGGTACCGAGACGAGAAAATGAAAGTAATCCAGCTGGAACTGCAGTTGGACCAGAAGAGGAAAGAATGTGACACCCTCCTGGAAGGGTGCAAAGTGACAAAGGAGAGGGTCTGGGACCAGGTGCAGGAGATCAACCAGCTCCTTCCTGAGGGGGGCGGAAGGAGCCAGGACTGTGAGGAGCTGAGCCAACGGTACAGCCGCGATACCACGGAAGAAGATTATTACCTCAACCTCTTGGCCGCGCAAGTGCAAGAGCTGAAGAAGAGGAGGAAGCAGCAGCAGGAGGAGGAGAAGCTTCAGAAAGAGCAAGCCAAAATGGTGGCCGCGCAAGAAGCAGGAAAAGAGGAGCCGAAGGCCACTATGGCCCAGGAGGAGAAAGTCCTGTGGCCTGGCGAGGAGGAGGCCGAAGAAGGGAAACGCCACGACGAGGAGCTGAAGCGCCTCCGGGACGAAGTTGCAGCAGCCCTCGAGGAAAAAGAGAGTGCCACGAGGAGGGTGCAGGAGATGGAGGGCCACATGGAGAACATGCGGGCCGTGATCAGCGTCTACGAGGGAAAGAAGAAGGCCCAGAGCGGGACGCTGAAGGAGATGGAGGCCCGTACGCTGGAGCTGGAGGGTGAGAACCAGCAGTTGCGTGGGCTGCTGGCGAAGCACCTGGGAGAGTGTGAGAAGGTGGGGAAGCAAGAGAGTGGGCTCCCCTCTGGGGAGAAGCTGTCCCAGTTCCTCACAGAAATGGAGGAAGAATATGCCAGAGTGCAGAGGGAGAACGCTGAGGTGGCTTTTGAGAACGAGGCCCTGAAGTGGGAGGCAGAGGAGGCCCTCAGGAGCAAGCTGCAGTTCCAAGCGGTGCCATCGGGGGTGGTCAAGAGGAGCGTGTCCGCCTGGAAGAAGATTGTGGTGGGTCTGGAAGGAGCCCTGGCTAAGTTGGAGCAGGTGAACTTTGCTCTCCTGGAGAAAGCCAGGCCTCTCCGGGAAGCCATCTTGGCCTCTGGGTCGAGAGTTGTGGCCAACAGGAATGGGTATCACAGAGAAGAAGAGAATGGTATCATGGAGGATGAGGAGAAGCTGCCCGCGGGTGATGCCAAAGCCCCTGAGGAACTGGGAAAAGCCAAGAAAGGCAAGAGCCAGCTCCCTGAGGGCTCTTCCGGGCAGGTCAAGCTCAGGCCGAAGCCTGAGGTGGCAGAAAACAAGGCCCGCCCCTGCCGGAAGAGCTCCGACCTAGAGAAGGAGGTGTGGGACCTCAAGCAGAACAATGGCAGCCTCGTCAAGGAGCTGGCAGAGCTGAGCAGGGAGAGGGAGAAGCTCCAGGAGCAGCTGAGGAGTTTGTGTTCTCCGAAAGATGGACCCGCCGAGGCAGAGGCACCAGGGAGCTTGGTGGAAGAGCTGAAGCAGACGGTGGACTCTCTGAACCAGCAGCTCTCGGCTGAGAGTGAGGAATCGAGGAAGCTGCGCCTGAGACTGGAGGCCCAGAGGAAGGAGATGGTATCCGTGAGGGACACCTTCCTGAGGCAAATGTCCAAAGAGGCCGGCCACTTGAGGCCAGAGAATCTCGACAGCTGCATCTTGAAGGAGCTGCACTGGAAGCTGGACAACGTGGTGAAGAAGCAGAACGAGGCCTTGCAGCTGGTGTCTGAGATGGAGGAGGAGAGCCACGCCCTTGAGGTGGACCGCAGCCTCCTTGCCAACGGCCTTGACTCGTCCGTGGCAGAGGACAAGGCCTGGCGGGAAGGCTCCTCCGAGGCCTCTGATGCCATCGGAGACAACTTGAAGGTCAGGCAGCGGATGAGCGAGCTGGAGGAAGGCCTGCAAGAGCTGAAAGGAGTGTTAGAAGCCGTCCAGGTCTCCCTGGGAGGAAGAGACAAGGAGGCCGCCCGGCTGAAGGAGGTGCTTGATCGCCTCGTCGCCAAGATGGCCGAACTGCGCCAGGAGGAAGAGGAGGCCCTCAGGAAGCATGAGAAAGTCCGTGGCATGCTGTCCGTCAGAGCGCAAGCCCTGGGAGAGGAGCTGGCCGCCCTTCGGGAGAAATACGAGGAAGAGAGCGGGGAGTGCTCCCGCCTCAAGGAAGACCTTGCTTCTGAAAAGCAGAAGAACGAGGAGCTCATCGCTGAGGCTGTGGAGCATGAGGAGGAGGTGGAGGAGCTGAGAGGGAAGTCCCAGATGATGGAAAGCGCAATGGAGAAGATGAATAGGAAGATGGAAGAGCTGGCCAGGACCTGCCAGGACAGAGAAGGGAAGGTAGGCGGGGAAATTTCGAGGGCTGGGGCGGCTAACCCCTTTCGGTCTTATGCCTTTATTATTTGTGTCCAAAAGGGCTCCCAACATGGCTAAATGTAGAATCAGTTAAAGCAAGGCAGTCCCTGCCCACGACATGCAAGGGGAAGGGACAGGGAGGGAAGAGGGGGGAAATCCAATCTCAGCCACCAGTTCTTGTTTATTTATGGAGATACGTAAATAATGTTATGTCACAAAAATATATTAAAGCCCAGATTCTGAAACAGCTGTTCCTATAATGACTGGCTAGCACAGTTCAAGAGTATGAGGTGCCCGATAACAGCTGAGTTTTTATGTTTTTAAGAATTAATTAATATGTGAGAATTTGTCATATTTTTAGCGGAACCAGTAAATTTGTCAAGATCAAAGGAGCAAGTGGGGAATTAGAAAAGATCTGTGCAATAACTTCACTGGAACCCCTGGCATCACTGGGCCTGCCTGAATTGCAAGGGCCATCTTGGGGGAACAGGGAACAAATATTATTGTTAGCATTATTAGAAATATACCATTAACTTTGACCAGTCTGCACCAGTGACCCTGTTGGTAAGGCCATAAAAAGGTAAAGGTACCCCTGCCCATACGGGCCAGTCTTGACAGACTCTGGGGTTGTGCGCCCATCTCACTTAAGAGGCCTGGGGCCAGCGCTGTCCGGAGACACTTCCGGGTCACGTGGCCAGCGTGACATTGCTGCTCTGGCCAGAGCCAGAGCCAGAGCCAGAGCCGCACACGGAAACGCCGTTTACCTTCCCGCTGGTAAGCGGTCCCTATTTATCTACTTGCACCCGGAGGTGCTTTCGAACTGCTAGGTTGGCAGGCGCTGGGACCGAGCAGCGGGAGCGCACCCCGCCGCAGGGATTCGAACCGCCGACCTTTCGATCGGCAAGCCCTAGGCGCTGAGGCTTTAACCCACAGCGCCACCTGCGTCCCGGCTTGGTAAGGCCATAGAATCACAGAATTGTAGAGTTGGAAGGGATCCAAGGGTCATCTAGTCCAACCCCCCTTACAATGTTATTACCCCATAATATAGCTGGGAAGACTAAGACTGAGGAGTCTGCTCAGGGATTCCGTGCAATAGATTTGACTTGGATGCCACCTGTTTTATCATATCCCCTCAGATCAGGAAGTTGCTGAAGGAAACAGAGAAGCTTTCAAGTGAAGTTCTTAATCTGCGCAGCGAACGTGCCCGACTCCAGCTGCAGAATGAAGTGAGCTTTGGGGGTCATCGTCCCCAAATTATTTCAGTTTACAGAGACTGCTTACTATCTATCTATCTATCTATCTATCTATCTATCTATCTATCTATCTAATCTATCTCTGTCTGTCTGTCTGTCTGTCTGTCTGTCTGTCTGTCTGTCTATAATGCACTGGAGTAGTGTTGGACTAGGACCTGGGAGACCAGGGTTTGAATCCCTACTCACATATGAATCTCACTGGGTGACCTTGAGCTGGACATCACCTCTCAGCCTAACCTACCTCACATAATTGTTGTGGAGATTACATGAGGACTAGGAGAGACCAAGGTTCAGGTTTGAGTTGAGCAGAGATGGAGACACACTGAGAGGGGGGAAATGGTAGTTTTAAATACAGGGGTACCGTGGGATACATACGCTTCAGGTTACATACGCTTCAGGTTACCGACTCCGCTAACCCAGAAATATTACCTCAGGTTAAGAACTTTGCTTCAGGGTGAGAACAGAAATCGTGCAGCGGTGGCGCAGTCGCAGCAGGAGGCCCCATTAGCTAAAGTGGTGCTTCAGGTTAAGAACAGTTTCAGGTTAAGAACGAACCTCCGGAACAAATTAAGTTCTTAACCATAGGTACCACTGTAATGGCAAAGGTTTGAGCAGAGCAAACCGGAGGTTACACTGAGAGGAATAAAGTGGAGGTTTAAAACGAGGACTGAGTACAGGGAAAAGGGAGTTAAGGTTTTGCTGTGTTCTACCCACCTCCACTATTTCTCCTTGTTAGGACTTCCTTAAAATAAATTTAAAAACCCTAGTTGCAGCCCCTCTATGTTCTTCCCTTCCCAATCTATTCAGACCTCTCCCATTGTTTTAAACCACCACTTTTCTTCCTCCTCCTTTTTTGCTCCCATCCTGTTTCCCCTGCTGTTATTGATTTATTACTTTTATAGTTCACCTTTTCCCCCAAGTAGCTCAAGGTGGCATACATGGTTCTCCCCATATTTAATCCCCACGACAACACTGTGAGGTAGGTTAGGCTGTTGTGCAACCTGCTCCTGAAGTCCCCCACCGTTTTTCTGCCAGCAGAATGTCTGTGGACTTCATTTCACCGGCTTACTCATATGTATTTCAGGTTGTCCAGAAGAACCACCAAGAGATTGTAGCCATCTACAGAACACACCTGCTCAACGCAGCCCAAGTAAGCATTTCAGTGGTGCATGTCCCTAAGCCTTGAGTGGAGGAGATATTCCTTCCCAGAGTCTGGGATCAAGAGGTGGACCCCTGGAAACTTAATAACTTTGGGGGGACAGGGGATGGTGTTCCAGTGGGAATAGTGAACCTCTGCTTCCCATGCCAACCCTCCGGCTGTTTTGGAGTCCAACTTCCACCCATCCCAGCCATGCTGGGGGCACCAGGTTGGAGAAGGCTGCTGTATACCATACAGAGTCAGAAGGATAAGGGCTGATCTATGCACACAACAGACCTTCCTCTACTGAACCCCCTCTCTCAGCAGATCTGGATTGCATGTTTCAAAAACTCCCAGATGGGGATTATTTTTTATTATTGAAAAAGGCATATAGAACTCTGGCATGTCAGCAAAAGAAAACTAGGCTCGAAATGCCCCTCCGTGATGTCTAGTTTTCTCTATGCGTGGGGATGTGCTTGTTTTTGTAATATGGGGAGGAGCATCCAGTCACATGATCTCTTGCCAGTCCACAATGAAAGGCTAAGGTACCTAACTGACAATTCTGGAACAATACATGAGTACTGTTCCGCTATCCTTCAAAATTCACATTTCTCCCGATTTTTGGGTGCAGTTTCCCAGTCAATAGATGTGTTGCAAACATTGCATGTATCGGGGGAGTGTGTATAAGGCCACATGTTTTAATAGAAATAACATACCAATAAATCTATAGATTTGTACATTAGTAGAACTTCTAAATGTTACTTGTATTAAGATGAATAAGGTTTTAAGATTGGGTTATTAAGAATATAAGGCTCTAGGAACATGCATGAATAAGTTAATACAATGGAACCAAGAGGGGGAGTGGAGGGAAGTCAATTGAGTTAAGATGTATGATCTGAATTGTCATAATTGATTCATTTTGTTTTGTTTTTATACTGTTTTTATGTTTTATTTTATTTTTGAATTTTATTTTTGAAAATTAATAAACTGTTATAAAAAAGGAAATAACATACCAAAAGACACTTTGCCATGTCTGCATTAGGCAAAACGGCATATAGTGTGGTATAGTGGTTAGAGTGGCAGGCTATTAGGACTTGGGAGACCAGGGTTCAAAATCCCATTTGACAGTGAGGCTCACTGGGTGACCTTGAGCTCAGTCACTGCTCCTCAACTTAACCTACCTCACAGAGTTGTTGTGAGGATAAAATTGGGGGGGGGGGGACGGGACCAAGTGTGCCACTTGGAGCTCCCTGGAGAAAAAGATGGACTGCAAATGCAATAAAATAAATAAATGCAGAAAAGTGATTATTGGGAGAAATTTCAGCTAAGATGCTGGTGAATTTTCCCAGGGTCTGACGTGTGGTGTTTCTCCAATTCAGGGATTCATGGACGAGGAAGTCCATGCGATGCTGCTACGGATCCTGAGGACAAACGACGGTTGACTGGCAAATTTCCAGGCCTCCCACTTCCCCTTCATGTGAGATTGTTGTTATGTATTTTTTTGGTTGTGAACTGCTCTGTGCCCTTTGAATGCTATGCAATTTAATAATAATAATAACAACAGTAATAATAGTACACTGGTACCCCTAGTTACAAATTTAATTCGTTCCGGATGTCCGTTCTTAACCTGAAACTGTTCTTATCTAGAGGTGTGCTTTTGCTAATGGGGCCTCTTGCTGCCGTTGTGCCACTGGCACACGATTTCCATTCTCATCCTGGGGCAAAGTTCTCAACTCGAGGTAACACTTCCAGGTTAGCGGAGTTTGTAACCTGAAGCATTTGTAAACTGAGGCGTTTGTAACTCAAGGTACCACTGTAATAGTAATATTCTGGTAGCTTGTAGAAGCCACCAACCATCAAAGATCCCACTCCTAGTCAAAAAGAGGGGGGGGGAGCTATTTTGCACACCCAAAGAACATGCCCAGAGCACTCAGAATACTTTCTGAGCCCGTCTAAAGTTCATTTCCTTCCTATGTAGTCAAGTAGATTTCTTGCTGCATTGGGTTAGGAATCGATTCCAAAATGAAGATCGGGACCTCCAAGTAAGTGCTGCCCCCAAGAGGCGAGACAGCTCTGCTGCAAAGCTCATGAATCCTATGCCGATTGTGCTGATCCACAGGCCCAAAGTGGCTTGGTGCAGGAATACCAAAGGATGTCAAAAGCACGCTTTATTAAAGAAAAGTGTCATCTTTACAACACAACCTGCAAAGCCTCAGTGCCGTTACAGACACGAGTTGGACACCGCAGCAGTGAGAGGTCGTCATGACTTGTCTGCCAAGCACTAATATGTTAGGCATTACTTACACACCAAGCGGGTGGCGCTATGGTCTAAACCACTGAGCCTCTTGGGCTTGCTGATCAGAAGGTCGGCGGTTCGAAACTCCGCAACAGGGTGAGCTCCTGTTGCTCGGTCCCTGCTCCTGCCAACCTAGCAGTTCGAAAGCACAGAGTACAAGTAGATAAATAGGCACCACTCCGGGAGGAAGGTAAACGGCGTTTCCATGCGCTGCTCTGGTTCATCAGAAGTGGCTTAGTCATGCAGGCCACATGACCTGGAAGCTGTACACCGGCTCCCTCGGCCAATAAAGTGAGATGAGCGTCGCAACCCCAGAGTCATCGGCGACTGGACCTAATGGTCAGGGGTCCCTTTACCTTTACACACCAAGCAAACTATGTAGACCAGCATCAGTAGCCCAATTAATGCACCCCTGGCTCAGAGGCCCCTTCCCAACTGTCTCATCCATCTCTCAGATAAGGGAGTAGCTGTCAGGCAGCTTGTAAGAAGCCTCTCCTCTCCCAACTAACAAACAAAGGCTTCAAAGCAGATTAACACATGTGAGCTCATTCTTGCAGCAATGAACAATTAGCCCTGGGGTTATCGTGACTACCAAGATGGCGTTTTCAAGTGTTCTGTAACATTTTCAATGTTTGGTTCTTCACAGTGTTCGAATCATTTTCTCATTCCAGGTTTCCATTCCATGGCAGAGGCAAATACCAGGAGGGCAAGAAGAATCCTGGCCTGTGGTTCCTGCACCTTTCTAGCATCAAGACACCCGTACACACACACACACACACACACACACACACACACACACACACACACACCTCTTCCCAGAGGTCAGCTTTGATTTCCGGAGTTGTCCAAGTGGCAAATCTATGCGGCAGGGAGCAAGGATTCCATACCGTGATGCCCACCCATGTGGCTGTACTGGGATTTTTATTTTTTTTTTGTAAAATAGTATTATATCTTCCTCTGTCTCCCTCCACCCCCTGACATTTTTCTTTTTAAATTATTATTGTAGAATGGGGAATATGGGCTGGGCTGGTGAACAGAAAGGAGAGTGAGCAATGGGGGTAAAAGAGAGACTATAAGGGAAGTGAATCAATATTCCCATCTTGAAACTGGCTTATTCCAGGGCGATGGGCCTTAACCCCAAGGCATTTTGGTGTCAGAGATGGTGAGATGCCCCCTGCAGCCACACAGTTGACAGTGGGCCTCGGTCCCGTAGGGTTTTCCCTCCCTGGGGTCAAGACCCTACATACATGGCCAGATTAAGACCTTTAGAGGCCGCAAGCAATGAACAGAGCATGGTGCCCTCTCCCACATATTATTTAAAATAAAAACCATGCTATAAACAATAAAAAGAAAACGTTTTTTTTTATTTTAAAAAAATCGATCAATATTAGTAGGACACCCCCTGACTCTAGGTAGGGATAAGAAACAAAAAGAGAACAGAGAAATTGGGGAAGACAAGGGTAGAGTGGAGGTTAAGGTCACCCAGAGTGTGGATTTGAACTCAGGTCCTAGTAGTCCGACACTGTAACCTGTGCTAGACAGGATAACCTGTGCCTGGAGTCTCTGGCAGAGTGAACATGAGAGGAGCTTTTAGCTGGATCAGGCCATGGACCCATCTAGTCCAGCATCCTGTTCTCACAGTGGCCAGCACCAGATGCCTGTGGGAAGCCTACAAGCTGGATTTGAGCACAAGAGCATCTCTCCCCTCTTGGGCTTTCCAGTCATTGGTATTCAGAAGTGTTGCTGCTTCCGGCCCTTGGACCATTGTGGCTAGGAGCCATCAATCACCCTCTCCTCCATTGGGTGATCCAGAATTGCCCGCTGTAATGAACGGGAGTAATGCTCTTGTGCTACTCCTGTTCATTTTAGCAAGGCTTACGCAAGAGGATGCACCATTGCAAACTGGGTCCCACGTGCCTCTGATCTGCCCATCTCCCCCTCTGCCATCCGTAGTAGTGCCTCACATCCACTCTCTGGGGCACCTGCTTTCCCCTGCTCTGAAGGAGGGTGGCTTTTAGGTTAATGGCTGAGCCCTTCTGCGAGGATCACGGCTGTGACAGTTTGCACAAGATGCATCCTTCAGCTCTTGGAATCATAAAACCTTGGCAGGTACCCCAAGGCCATGCACTCTGACCTCTGCCAAGGATTATTTGTTTAATCTCGTTTGGATCACCTGGAGAGGGGTGGTTGCTGCTGCTTCATCTTAAAAAAGATCTGTGCTACTGTGTATTTAACAACTGTGTGAGAAAGCGTGCATGCTTGTGTTTAGTTTTGTTTCTTTAAAAGAAAAATGCAGGTTGCATTGAGTCCTGCGGAAAGAACTCAAATAAATTATGTGTGCCTGGCAGTAATGCCTTCAGTCTGTTGTCTCTTCCCTCCTCCCCACATGTCTATCCCATGGGTCACCCTCTCTGAGCACGTCAAAGGGCTTGTCCATAATTTTGCTTCACTCATATTTTGATCACATCGTGTGCCAATTAATCCCATCACTGCTCCCACCCAGTCTGAGAGCTTTTCTCGTTGTCCCGTGGCTTTGCCTTGTGGAAACGCAATCTTTGGGGCTGAATCGGATCTTATCAGTTGCGTAGAAAGCCTGGAGAGAGATCTGCTTAACCGAGCTTCAATTCAGCGGGTGGGCTTGAATTTTCGCAAGGTGCAATCGCAGAGGAACGAAAAAATGCTTTCGTACCTGGGAGAATGAATTGGGATGTGACACCATCAAAATATGGTTCAAGTGAAAATGTGGATGAGCCCCAAAAGCCTGGCTGCTGGATCAGACCAAGGTGGGTGCTCATCCAGCACAGCATCCTCTTTCCAAGAGGGCCCAATCGGATGCCTCAGCAGGAGCCGATCAGATGTCCACAAGCAGGACATGAAGACAACAGCCTCTCCACACACTGTTGTTCCCTAGCACAACAGTGGTACATTGAAAGGTACACTGCTGCTGGCCAGGGAGGGTCCTTATAACTATTGTGGCAAACTGTCAGCGATAGGCACCACATCTTGTGCAGTGAAGTTCTCCCCAGTGACAATATGCATGCTGGTTGTAGCTTAATTCCGGCACAAAATTCCTTTTTGTGCTGTATGATAAAAATGGCAACCATCCAGCAGAGTGTCTCCACGTGTGCTTCATTCTGGTACGGAAAAAATTGAGGGACTGGGGTCCACGGTCTCTTTTTTGCAAATTCCCTCAAATGGCATAACCCGTTTTTAAGAGGGTAGTCTGGCAAAGTGAACCACTTTCAGGTCCACCCTTTCCTTTCTACCTCTCCCCTTTTCCTGCATTTCTGTTCCCCAAATGGACCCCCTGTGTTTGGAGGTTTCCCCCTCCCCCTCCGAAGCTAACTAAGCAAGAGCAGCCAACCTTCTGCATCGGCCCACAATGCAATGGGAAGCCAGGGACAAAAAACCTGTTTCCATAGAGAAAGGGTGGAGCGAATGGGAGAGTTGGTTGCCAACCCAGTTAGGGAACAGAGAGAAATAGCCCAGTTTTCAAGCTGATGACCTTCCCAGAATTTCACAAGGCAAAAAAAATAATAAAGCACTCTTTTTTGAAGGAATGGGAACCTGCTGGGTGCTGTGTACAGAATACAAAATTGCTGCATCCTCCCTGGTTCAAAGTCCCTAATCCTTAAGACAGGGGTGGCCTGTCTCAATTTGCCACCTGAGACAAAATGGGGATTGCCACTGTCTTCTGCCACCCATTGCATTATCACCACTTCCGTTGGCCCCAGCTCTCACCAAACTCGACAGCAGCCAGGTCACTCCTCAAAGCATTGCCAAGCAACACCTCTGCCTGGGTTGAAGATGAACGGCAAAACCGCACACCAGAACCCCACCTTGGCGGCAGAAGTGGTGGGGCAGGTGCAGTTCTGCCACCTGAGGCCGGCGCTCCATATCACCTTAGGGGCAGGCCAGCTCTGCCTTAAGGAGGAGCTAAAGAAGAGGCTGCTGGATCAGGCCACTGGCCCATCTAGACCAGCCTCCTGTTCTCATAGTAGCCACCCAAATGCCCCAATGGGAAATCCACAAGAGCCTTCTCCTCTTCTGTGGTTTTCAGCAACTGGAAGCGTTGCTGCCTCCAGGGTGTAGACAATGTCTGCCAAAGATCTGAGCAAAGTTTCCATTTACCCTGGAGTGGGGATTCCACACCCCCCCCCCCCGGCATTGCTCTCAGCCCCCCATCCCCACCCATCAACAGAACAAATCGCAAATGAAATTATTAGATATGCATGTACTGAATTGATCTGCCTTCTGCTTTTATCCGTTCTGAATTTGTCCGATGAAACTGATACGGTTGGTGGAAAGCCTTGCCAACTTCCTTGTTTGCTTGGTTTCCTTGAAAGGGACGCTGGAAATGGCGCATAGAGTAATTATAGTTATAGAGGCTTGACAACCATATGTCAGGAGTGCTCTGATGGTGTTTCCTGCTTGGCAGGGGGTTGGACTCGATGGCCCTTGTGGTCTCTTCCAACTCTATGATTCTATGATAGTCCATTTTTTAAAAATGCCTTTGGGAGGAACTAACACAAAGCTGTTCCTCCGACTGTGGCCATTTCCCCAGGGACTGGAGAGAAGGGGTAGTGAAAGGAGATGCTTATGGCCCACTATGTTGGAAGATCCAGGACAGACCAAAGCTTTTCTCTATGCAGAACAAAGTTAAGCTATGGAACTCCCTGCCACAGGAAACAGGGGTGGCCACCAACTTTAAAAGAGGTTTAAAGAGATTCACAGAAGAGAGGGCTATTGATGGTTACTAGCTCTGATTCCATAGTCAGAAGCAGTACAGTGGTACCTCAGGTTAAGTACTGAATTCGTTCTGGAGGTCCGTTCTTAACCTGAAACTGTTCTTAACCTGAAGCACCACTTTAGCTAATGGGGCCTCCTGCTGCCGCCGCGCTGCCGGAGCACTATTTCTGTTCTCATCCTAAAGCAAAGTTCTTAACCCGAGGTAATATTTCTGGGTTAATGGAGTCTGTAACCTGAAGCATCTGTAATCTGAGGTACCACTGTAAATGCTTCTCAAGACCAGTTGCTGGAGACCACAGGCAAGGAGAGAGCTCTTGTGCTCAGGTCCTGTTTGCAGGTTCCCCACAGGCATCTCACTGGTTGGCCACTGTGAGAAGAGGATGCTGGGACATTGGCCTGATCCAGCAACCTCTTCTTCAGACCTTATGTACTTACTGCCCAGGGTAGATAACTTGAGTGAGCACCTTCCTTTGCAAAAGCTGGGTGTGTCTCCACGAGACGATGGTACTTGATTGAAAGTACCTGTGTACTTCATGCTCTGGAAACTTCCAGAGAGGATTATTGCAACATGCTCTAAGTAGGGCTGCCCCTGAAGCATAGCTGTCAACTTTTCCCTTTTCTTGCGAGGAATCCTATTCGGAATAGGGAAACGTTGACAGCTATGCCCTGAAGACAACTTGGAAACTTGAAATGGTCCAAAATGCAGTGGCCAGATGACTGGATGGGGTTCCATTGAGAAACCCATACTTTTAAAATAGCTTCACTGGTTCCCAGTTCATTTCTGGACCCAATTCAAGCTCACATTGGTGCTTAAAGCCTTAAAAGACTCGAGCTCCAAATACCCCAAAGACCGCCTCCTTCCCTACAGACCCTCTGAGACTGGCAGAGGGGGCCCTCTTGGTTGTTCCACCACCCTCAGAAATATGGGGCCCAGGACGCTGTCTTCTCTGTGGTGGCTCCAAAGTTGTGGAAGTCCATCTCCATGGAGTTGCACCTGACTACTTCACTATACAGCTTTTAGCAAATGCTGAAGAGACACCTCTTTACTGTGACCTTTGATGTTCGAGATGTTTGTTTTCAGAGCCCACCCTGTTCCTGTAACTGCAATCTGTTTTAACTGTTCTGAATTTTGAATTAAAAATTGCTATGACCCACCTTGAGTCCTGTTGGTGAATAATCACAATAAATAATATTACTTTCAGCCAACATCTTGACGCTGCCCCTTCCACTTACACTTCAGGTGGGTTTTGTCTGTCTGGCTTTTCCTGTTATTGCTGAACGTGCAAACTGGGCATTTATGCGCTCAAAAAATGTGCTGCATTGAATATTCTTTCTTCTCCCCCCCCCCCAAAAAAAAAAAACGTTCTCAGGGTGGTTTGGGGGCAAGCTTGCATCCCTCCAAAGACTTCATCTGAAGCCTTTGTGGGATGTTGTGACAGCTACTTACCTTTAATCACAGGAGATGTCCAGTGGTTTTTGTTGTTTTTTAACTTCCAAAGGCGGGTTTTGAGAGCGCGAGGCTCTCTCAGACGCATTCCACAATTCCTCAAAGGGTTTCAGAGCAAAATGACACAACGTGGGGTCCTTTCAAGCCACACCAGGAACTGTGGCCGACACGGAAATTGCGGAGAGGGCTTTGCAACTGCTGCAAGTGGCAGGAGGCCCTTGTTTTAAAAAGCAACTCACTTGCCGGTCTACATTCTTAAGACACTCACTCTGTGTGCCCTTCACACATTATGCTTGTATCAGGCGTCGGCCTAAACACTTCACATTAAATAATAAATTGCGATGGCAATAAGCAAGTATTAGAAAAAGCAAATCACGCACATTGCTTGATGAACTTGATCCAGACTTTTATTTTGAAAGTCTGCCACCTCCCTTGCCTCTTAGCGCCCCTCATGGGTAACCCCACCACCCCTGGGGGGGCGGGGAACCACTTTGAAAACCACTGATAAATATGAGCCATATAAATGAGTAGGATGGTTCAGTTATTCTTGGCGCTGTGGAGTGCTGAGCTCCAGGGGGCAGCACAGCATTGGCAGCAAAAAGAAAGAAATAAGTTATTTTTAACTGTGATGAAATTTTTTTAACCAGCCTGGGTCTGTTAACTTGGGTTTCCGGGTTCCAACTGCCAAGATAAACCTCCCAGATGACGGGGAAGGAGTGGTTTTGAGCTGTTTGGGAGAGTCTGATACTTTCTTTTTCTGCGGAGTAAGGGAAAAACACACACACAACTGAGAAAGCCTTGATCATAGTGCTCCTTTGCAGGAACTGCAGAGAAGACCACAACCGTTTCTGGACTTCTCTGAAGACAGCTGGGACTCCTGAGCCGGCAGGGAAAACACCACCTTCTATAAAAAATAACTTGGTAAGTGAAAGTCACAGGGACACACTCTGCCGAGACTTCGTACACGGAACTCACTTCCACGTAGAAAACTGGCAACCAAAGTGTGTGGTCTGAGGTCAGGCCTGGCATCAGCACCCCTTGGCAGGTACCATCAGACCAGTTTCTGCCCTGACCCCCCCCCCCCAAATCAGTGGTTCCCAAAGTGGGTGGTAGCGATTCCCTGTGGGGGGCAGTGGGATTAACCAGGGGTGTATGGGCTAAGGGGCAAGCGGCTCTGGAGGCAAATGAATGTACTGGGCTTTGGTATCACTGGATCACGGTCGTCAGTTTTGTTGAATTAATTGAACTGAATAGGTTTAACTGGATTTTGAATAAATGTGCAATTGATAGTGCTTCAAATCTTATTGTGGTTTCTCTAGGGAGGGAGTTCCAAAGCTGGGGCAGCCACTGAGAAGGCCCTCTCCCATGTCGCACAGCACACATCATACAGGCTAGCACGGTGAGCAACAAACCAAACAGTCCTGGGTTCAAATTGCGACTCTGCCATGAGCTCCGTGTCACATCATCAGCGTTCATGGACCACAGTGCTGTAAACATGCCTTGGATACGCTTTAAATGGATCTGCTTTCAGTAAACACAAATATTGGATTGTGCTGGAAGGCCATCAGCCATCTAGAAGATTTCAATTGCCTGCTTTTCATCCAATTAATCTGTTAATGGATTGGTTGTTTGAAAATGCTGTGCATTTATGATAGCTGAGTTTCCCTCTATAGAAACTTGTGGTTGGGTTTAATGAAGAAAATAGCATGAGTGGGGAGCAGGAGAAGTGTTAACCCTTTCCCCATCTTGTTCCTGAGCTGATTTTGTACAAATAGGTGACTTGTACCCATTTGCTCTTGAAAAAAGCAGGAAACTTCCAGTTAGTGAGTGTGAAGTCCATGGGCTGACTTGCAGCCCGCATGCCCTGTTTTAAAACCTCATAGATACCAAATTTCCTGTATAATTTTCATAGAAACATATTTAATTGACATTCTGCCCTTCCTCACAAAGGAGCCCAGGGTGGTTCCTGCATCAGGGCTACCTGTATTTTGAAGAAAGGGCTGGTGCTATGATGCTTTTATTAACTGCCTACATTTAATTGATATATTTTTTAAAAATACTATTTTAATTCTATTCGTGTTTAATTACATTTTAGTGATGGTGTTTTCTATACTTTTAGCTCGTTATATTTTATCTGTGTAAGCCGCCTTGAATCCCAGACTGGGGGAAAAGTGGGATATAAATAAATCTAATACAACAATAATAATATTTTGGTTGCAGCTACTCTGTGCTGATTGTACCTCCTGCTCCTACCCTAGACCATGGGTAAGCAAACTAAGGCCTGGGGGCCGGATCCGGCCCAATCTCCTTCTAAATCCGGCCTGCTGATGGTCCGGGAATCAGCGTGTTTTTACATGAGTAGAATGTGTGCTTTTATTTAAATGCATCTCTGGGTTATTTGTGGGGCATAGGAATTTGTTCATTTCCCCCCTTCAAAATATAGTCCGGCCCCCCACAAGGTCTGAGGGGCAGTGGACTGGCCCCCTGCTGAAAAAGTGTGCTGACACCTGCGCTAGACCCTCCAGCTACAAGGCTGGTTACCTACCTAGCATTATTACTCTTTACCTTCCCAGTCCCAGACGTATCTCTGCCAAATTGTGGGTGCCACTACATGCATCAAACAGAGCAGGCTTTTACCACAATAAATCTGCTAATAATTAACAACATTTATTATTATGGGGTGGGGGGGCTGCAATCAAATGACAGCCTTGGGGCCGCTGCAACAGAGATTAGCATGGTTAGGCATGGTTTTTACTTGATCGTCAAACATCGTTGTTTTTGAATGTTTGAAATAGTCGTTTTAAGCTGTTTTCAACTGACAATTTTAAAATGTTTATTCTTTCTGTAAACCACTTTGAGCTCCCCCACCTCCCACCCCCTTACAACCAAGCGGTATACAGATTTTGTCAGGGAAATTTTGTCAGAGAAACCCCGGATATATGGCAACGCGATGGAAAAACAGCCCCCAAAGCGTAAAATCACTATTTTTAAGGGGAGGATTCCCCCAAAAAACTAAACAATTTGGTTTTGCGCCCCCAAAAAAGAGCGGCTGAAAAGAGCACGGTGCGCCTGACTGCGGGCAGAAGAATTTAGCGCCGCTCCCTTAGGCCCTCCCCGCTGTTCTCTACGGCGTTTCCTCCGCCCCCTCTCATCAACCCCCGCCCCTCCGCGGAGCTCGAAGGGGGCGGGGCTTCCTCCAGCGCTCCAACCCTCTATTGTCTTCCCTCCTCCTGCCCCCTCTGGCACTCCGTGCGGCTCTCGGGCGGCGGCGGAGTTTATCGCCGCTCCCTGGGCCGCCCCCTCCGCTTTCGGCCGCGGCGGCTACGATGCCTCAAGATGGCGGAGGCGGCCGAGCTGAAGGTAGGAAGAGGAAGCGGGGCGGGGGAGGGAAGGAGGGCGCCCCCCAGGAAAGGGGAGGGGGAGGAGAATTATAACCAAAAATAAGAGAGAGCTTTTATTGCATAAAGCGAATGGGTAGGAAAATGGGGGGGGGGAGGAGAAACCTGGTGTGCATTTTGGGGGGGATATAAGGAGGGAGCCCCCAAATAACATGAGGGAGCCTCTGCTGCATGAAGCAAATGGGTAAAGATGACGGGGGCTGTAGTTGGTAAAATGGGGGTACTTGGGGCGCGTTTTTTGTGTGGGGAGCAGGGAACCCCCCCAGCTATTTGGGTGTGTGAAGAATATGAGAGAGCCTTGAATATATACAAAACAAATGGGGGGGGTAGAAAACGGGGGGCTGCAATAGGCAAGAGGGATGGGGAAGGCGCCTGGGATAATTGGGGGTAGAAAGAGGGACATCCTCCCCCCAGGTGTGTGGGGGGGAGGGATATGAGAGAGCTTTATTGCATGAAATAAATGGGGGGGGGTGGTAGAAAAGGAGGGGAGGGCTGGAAGGGGGGTACCTGAGGGTACAATTTTTTGGCAGGTTGGGGGGAGGGAGAAGAGAGGTGGGTGTGGAAAGCAACTGTGCAGTAAAGCCCACGGTAAAAGGGGGAGGGAATAATGGGGCTGTGGGGGGCAATGGGGTATAGGTTAGGTTAGTGATGGGTGTAAAGAGGGTGGGGTGTGAGTAGCTGTGGGGTGCAGGGGGAGGGGAGGGTTGATGTTGGGGGGTGAGTAAGAACATGTGCAGAGTGAGAAGCCTTGGTAGGGTTGGGGAGTAAGAACATGGGGTCAAGGAGGGGGCGGGAAATGACTCCTACAGGAGATCGTGAGGGGGTGGGGGGTTGGAGTTCAAAGTGAGGGGGTGAAGGGGTGAGAAGAGAATTTGCCTGGGAGGGGTATTAGTGTGAGAAAGAGGGGCTGCAAAACAGAAGATGGGGTACAGTGGTGATGTGGAGGGAGGGGTATGTTGGCGAGAGAGAAGCTATAGGGAGATGGGGGTGTTTGGGGTACAGAGAGAGCAGAGGAAATCAGACGTGGGTTCAGGATGAATTGGGGAGGTGAGTTGGGAAAACCTGTGTCGTAAAAAGGATATTAGGGTGGGGGGGAGACAAATAATATTGCGGTGGGGGCAGAACACCTGGGGTGATGTGAAGCTGATAGAAGACCCAAAGGGACATTGGGTATGTGTAGTTTTGTGCAATGAAAACCAGAGGTGGAAGGGTGGGCTGTGGCAGGGGTGTACAGATTGAGTGTGATCTGGGGTTCAGGAGGGATAAGATCATTGAGGAAGGATCATGGCTCAGTGGTCTGCTTAGCATGCAGAAGGTCCCAGGTCCGATCCCTGCTGGTGTCTCCAGGTAGGGATGGGAGAGACCACATTTGTCTAAAACCTTGGAAAGCCACTGCTGCCAGTCAGTGTAGAGAATATTGAGCTAATTGAACCAATGGCTTGATTCCGTATAATCTGCTCAAATACGGCCACAACACGTGGCTAATAAGTATGGTAAAAGCAGCTTCCTATTTCCCCTGTGCTGCAGTTTGTTTCATGATATGATCCCATAGCTAGAGAATTTGGTGTGGGGTTGCTCTCCTGTATATATGGTTTTTTTCTTTCTTTCTCATCTTTAGGAGTCAGAGTGCCCACTGCCATCATTGCCCACTGCCAGACCCCGGAATATGCAGTTGCCCCTGGTAACTAACGAATTCTGAAACCAATTTGGGGTCCTCGTTGGTGTGTTAAAATCCCCTGCATGGGTTCCTATCTGGCTTTTCCTGGGGGTAAATCTTGAGGTTCTACCCACCTTGGCTGGGAGTAGTCATGGGGACATCTTTAAACATTCATAGAATTGTTAAGACTTTCCAGCTTTTGTCTTTCCTTACCTTCCATCTTATTTTTAATGAAAGAACTTTATTGTCTCTTAGATCTTTACTAACCCCCAACATTGAGCTTGCTGGGAAATCTAGGTCTTGAAATTGCAGGAGAGGATTGTGAATCCTTCGTTTTTAAACTTATCTACCCAAGCATATTAATAATCATCGCTTGCTTATCTCTGACCCTTTTTACATCTCTCATTGGCTTAAGGAGCTGCGTTGTCAAGGAATCACCATGTTTTAACTGCTTGGGGAGGTAGGGGAAGACAACAGCCGTAGAATGCTGACAGACTGGACAGCTTCTGTCAATAAAATGACAAGCTGGCTTGACTGGTGAATACCTCACGTGGGGCTTTCAGCCAGGTGTGGCCACACATTGTTTAGTAGTAAGGAAGCTTTGTCTTCAGGTCGTTGGAAGTATTTATAGCAAATACGTGTTAGCAGCTTTTCGTATAGGCTGTGCACATGTACAGACTTAAAAGCTTGTTCACACATACACACAGCCCTTGAATAATGCCCTCTGCTTCTTTGCCCCAAAAAGTCTAATTTGCATTAACAGAGGAGGTGGTTAAAACAGTTTCTCCAATGTACCACTTTGCAAGGGAGGGGGAGTTCACACAACAGAATGTTTCTCCATGCAAAATCTAATCTCCGTACTACAGCAGGGAATTGGCTATGTTACAACTCCTCTCCTCGCTGTGTTAATTTTCTAACTGCACAGAATCTGAGTTTTGTTCTGTTTTAAAATTATGTGGATCAGTCTTGTGATTCCCATACCTACAGCCCAGATTAGTACAATCTTCCCCTTGCTGTTTGTGTGAACTAGACCACATCCATCACACCTGTTGCAGAAAAGAATGATATTGAGAACATTAATATTATAGTTGTGACCTGCTCTGAAATGGTTGTGTCATTGCGTAAGAAACGTTTTAAATAAAATAATGCCTTTGAACTGAAGGGGGACATGAAGAGCCAGAACTAGACATTTTAGGAATTAGGCCTAATGTATGAATGCTGCTGAGAGAATGCAAGGAGCCATAGTCTTGGAAAGGACTAAAGAATCTTTAGTGTGTAACGAGAGAGAATCATTAGCGTGTAACACATTCCCTCGGACAGGCAATCCAGACCACACTCTGGGGCATTTGACTAGTTAAGGAAGATTCAATTAATGGTCAAGATTTTGAAAGCATTAGCTTGATTAGAACAAGAAAAGGGGGGAAAGGTAACTTCAACTGCCTGCAAGTTTGATACTCATGGCTAAGAAACAAATTAGTTACTGTTTATTGCGAAACCATGAAATGAACTTTTAAAAAATATATAAAGAACAGTTAAGAGTTACAATGTTATGTGAGATTTTTTTCAAATTTGAACAGGTTCACGGGAAAGTTCCTTTTCTTTCCCTTTTATCTTGGAACAGCAAGGTCAGCCTGAAGTTGCAGTTTGCTTAAAAGGAAGAAATGAAGCTCAGGGACAGCAACTCTAACAAAAAGAACAAAAGTTACTTTTTAAAAGGCTAAGTTGGCAGCAACAGGCCAGCTTTTCATCTTCAGGGCTGTGGAAGGTTTGACTGTGGTTTAATAGCAGGTGATCAAATGCCAGCAGCAGTGACTGAAAGGATACCTTTATACCAAATAGCATCAGGTGGCTCAAGCAAGCTATTCAAGGCGCATTGTGCAGGGTACCTGCCCCTCATGGCTGGAATCTCTTTGGGGTTAGGGTTGAACTGGAGAGCCCTGAAAGAAGCACTTCTGTACATGTAAGGTGTCACTTCCTGAACTTTTGAGAGCCAGAGCACACCTTTCCTGAATTTAAATCGGAACACTTTGCTTTTAACACCTGGGGAGGTGGGCAAAGGAGCTCCTGGTATACTGGTCCCATAGCCAGCAGGGGCCCAAGATTCTGAATTTTCTGTTTTTTGTTTTTGTTATTTTAAGAAAGTAAGCCTATAGCTCTCCTTGAAAGTAAGTTATGAAGCAAAATGTGCAGGTCTTCTTCCAAGCCATTTTTGTGAGACGGGCCCAAACTGGCTGCTCCCAATTTTACGTGTTTTTAGCCAATGAGTGAAGTAAGATCAGTGACTGCCAAGTGAGTTATTTGGAGACCAGACAGGATCCCAGGGCTGCTTCTTGTCTGGCTCCTGTTGCATTTTCTAGTTCTTGGGATCTCTTTAGTTTCCACGTTTCCCCACCACAGGTGGGGTGCATATTTCATGTTGTGGGTTTATCTGAGATCAGGTACTCCTTAGAAGAAGTTATTTTTCTGCAAATCCTGCTGTGCAATAAGGGTGGGTGAATGTTAGAGAATTTCCCCCCATGCCCATGGCAAATGAAAATGTGAAAACACTGCAAAGAGAAGCTAAAGACCAGGGTCTCATTAAGGACTCGCTGTATAGTTAAATTACTATACATTGTTAATATCCCTGGGTTACCTTTATGTTGTGAGCCACCCTGAGATCTACAGATGAAGGGCAGTATATAAATTTTAAATAATAATAATAATAGTGCAATAATAATAGTAACTCAAATATGTGCATATAAGGTTTAGGCAGCAATATTATGCACACATGCCTCCTTGAGATTAAGTCCTGTTGAACTCTGCAGTGCATACTTTTGAGTAAACGTAGGCAGAAGTAGGAAATCCTGTGGGGAGTGTCAGGCATATACAGTGGGTCAGGTTGAAGGAGATAGCACAACTACACAAACTCCCTTCTTCTCCCCTGCCCCCTCCCACTTTTTGCCGCTTTGTGCTTTTTCAGACAGGAAGAGCCGGATCTGGCAAGCAGTGGGGAGCCGCCTGTGGGCCTTGCATTGCCACCCCCAACTCCTCCATTTAAAGGATGGAATTTTCCAGGCCCTTTTTCTGCCAATCCCCCCTTCTGCAAATAAGGCCTCAGCTAAGACATTTCACTTGGAGGAGAGTAATGTTTAAGCACATGGGTTGGTTGTGTGTGTGTGTGTGTGTGTGTGTAGAGCGTTGCATTTTCAAAGGCTGATTTAGCCCACCCATGGAGCTGGAGCATTTGCCCAGCTGGCTGCCTTGATGGCTTTCTTAACCTCTTTGAAGTCTGAAGGCTCCCTCCCGGCAAACTGAATCCCCTCTTGTCTCTCTTTCTCGCCCCCATCAACCCTTTTCCCATGTTCTGCTTTGTTTCGTTTGTTCCATATTTATTTGACTGAGACCAAGAAAGATTTGGTTTCCCCACCTTGGAGGTCTGTCTGTCTGGGGTTGGGGGGGGGGGGGCTGCAGTGTCCAGGAAGGGGCTCCTTTGGAAAGAGAAATGAAGGGTTTGTTTTCAGCGATTGTATACTTAGGACTAGCTCTGATAATTTTGCATATTTGGCAGCTAAAAATAAAATAAAAGATTTCCCAGACTCTGAGGCAAGCAGAGACTAGGCAATTCCTCACTGTATATAGGACTCACAAGAACTTGCAATGCTTTGTCAGGTACACATGGAACAAAGGGGGAATTTAGATCTTGGGTGGGCACTAAAATCTTCTGCAGCGCCCCCCGTTTCCTGTCATTATCCAGCTTCCTCCTTCACCTTTGCCCACATGATTTCAATCTAATCTTCAGAGGCTAGGAACTTGCCTTTCCTCTTATATTAATGAAAAATATTGTCATGATACAAAATCCTTTGCCCCAGGTAGCAATGCTCCATCTTTGCACAGAGAAGTTGTGGATCTGCAGGGCTTAACTCAGGTGCTGCACAGATATTTTGTTTTTTTATTGTTTGTTTTTTTATATATATTTATTAAAATTTTTAAACATAAATGCAGAAATAAAAAACAATGAAACATATATCATAACATATTTTCTTAGCTTCATTGGACTCCCTCACGTCTCCCGCTCCCACTTGCGTCATTGTCAATTCTTACCCGCAATTTATCATCTTGTTTACATTCTTATATCCCATTCATTTAAAATATAATCTAATAATCCTCCCAAAGGTTTATGTTTTTTTCCTCAATCTCACTTGTCATCCTAATTCCATCTAGTTTAGTGGTGCTCAATTCTTTATGATCTAGCATCCTTCTTAACATTCAACCAAATTACAATGCTTTTTAAAATAAATCTTAAATTTCTTCCAGTCTTCTTCAACTTTCTCTTCTCCCAGGTCTCGGATTCTGCCGGTCATCTCGGCTAGTTCCATATAGTCTATCAGCTGCATCTGCCACTCTTCCAGTGTGGGTAGATCTTGGGTTTTCCAGTGCTTAGCGATAAGTATCCTTGCTGCTGTTGTTGCATACATAAAAAATGTTCGGTCCTTCCTTAACACCTTCTGGCTGACAATACCCAAAAGGAAGGCCTCTGGTTTCTTAGTGAAGGTATACTTAAATACCTTTTTCAGCTCATTATATATCATTTCCCAGAAAGCCTTCACTCTAGGGCAAGTCCACCAGAGGTGAAAGAATGTTCCTTCATTTTCTTTACATTTCCAACATTTATTATCAGACAAATGGTATATTTTGGCAAGTTTAACTGGGGTCATGTACCATCTATATATCATTTTCATTACATTTTCCTTCAAAGCATTACATGCAGTGAAGTTCAACCCAATGGTCCACAACCTTTCCCAGTCCTCAAACATAATGTTGTGCCCAATGTCCTGTGCCCACTTTATCATAGCCGATTTAACCATTTCATCTTGTGTATTCCATTTTAACAGCAAGTTATACATTCTTGAAAGTACCTTAGTCTTAGGCTCTAACAGTTCTGTTTCCAACTTCGATTTCTCCACCTGGAACCCTAACTTTTTGTCATTTTTAAAGACTTCTTTAATCTGAGCGTAGTGTAGCCAGTCTCGCACTTTATCCTTCATTTTCTCCAAACTCTGCAATTTCCAATTGTCTCCATCTTTTTCTAGTATTTCCCAATATTTTGGCCATTTGGCCTCCATATTGGGTCTTTTTCGGGCCTTAGCTTCCAGCGGTGAAAGCCACCTTGGAGTTTTATTTTCCAATAAGTCTTTATATTTTGTCCAGACATTAAACACTGCTTTTCTGACAATATGATTCTTAAAGGCCTTATTGATCTTAACCTTGTCATACCATAAGTATGCATGCCAACCAAAAGCATTGTTAAAACCTTCCAGATCCAGAACGTCAGTGTCCTCGAGAAGTAGCCAGTCTTTTAGCCAGCAGAAAGCTGCGGCCTCATAGTACAACTTTAGGTCTGGCAGGGCAAAGCCCCCTCTTTCTTTCGCATCAGTTAATATCTTAAACTTAATTCTGGGCTTTTTGCCCTGCCAGACAAACTTAGAGATGTCTCTCTGCCACTTCCAGAAGCACTCCGTCTTGTCCACAATCTGTAGTGTTTGAAACAAAAACAACATTTTTGGCAATACATTCATCTTAATAGCAGCAATTCGGCCTAACAAAGAAAGTTTCAATTTTGTCCAACTGTCTAAGTCTCTTTTAATTTCAGACCAACATTTTTCATAGTTATCCTTAAAAAGACTCAGATTTTTTGCTGTTATGTTTACCCCTAGGTACTTTACTTTTTTAACCACAGTTCTGTCTCTCTCTGAAACCGTTCTGACTCTGTATCTGTCAAATTTTTTCCCAGCACCTTAGTTTTCTGTTTGTTTAATTTGAATCCTGCCACCCGACCAAAGTCTTGAATCAATTGTAACACTCTTTTCGTACTAGATTCTGGCTCCTGCAGGGTCAAAACTAGGTCATCTGCAAAAGCTTTAAGTTTGTATTGTTTCGCTCCGACCTGGATTCCTTCCACCAACCGGTCCCCTCTGATCATGTTCAAGAGCACCTCCAGAACCGAAATAAATAGCAGAGGGGAAATGGGGCAGCCTTGTCGTGTTCCTTTTTCAATTTTAAACTCTTCTGTAACCACATTGTTAACTATCAATTTAGCTTTTTGTTCTGAATATATTGCATCAATCCCATTCTCAAAACCCCGTCCCACTCCCATTTCTTTTAAATTTCCCTTCATAAATTTCCAAGAGATATTGTCAAAGGCCTTCTCCGCATCTATAAAAATTAACACTGCTTTTGTATTTATGTCTGTTTGCAAAAGTTCCAAAATGTCAATGATATTCCTTGTGTTAGCAAACAAGTGTCTACCTGGGAGAAAGCCTGCCTGGTCTTTATGAATTACTTCATTTAATACTTTTTTGAGTCTACTTGCCAAAACGTCTGCAAATATTTTGTAATCCACATTTAAAAGGGAGATGGGACGATAGTTCTTAAGTTGTGTCTTTTCAGCTTCCGATTTTGGTATCAATGTGATAAAAGCTTCTTTCCACGATTCCGGCGCCTTCTTCCCCTCCATAATTTCATTGCTGACCTCCATCAGTGGTTGTATCAGATAGTCTTTTAATGTCTTGTAGTACTTGGAGGTCAGCCCATCTGGCCCTGGGGATTTGCCCAATTGCATGTTCTGAATGGCTTGTTCAATCTCTTGTCGTGTTATTTTGCAATTCAGGATTGATCTATTTTCTTGTGACAATTTTGTTAGTCCATTTTTTTCCAAAAATTGTTTAATCTCAACCTCATCTTGCGGCCCTTGAGTATATAATCTTTTGAAATATCTCTGGAAGCACTTTCTGATCTCCACAGGGTTCTGAATATTTCTTCCTTCAATTTCTAAATTTGTAACTGTATTTAGTTTTTGTCTCCTCTTCAACTGCCAAGCTAGCAGTTTCCCACATTTATTTGCCGATTCAAAAGTTTTTTGTTTCATTAATTTAATCTTCCACTCTATTTCCTGGTTTATCAATTTAGAATATTGTGCTTGATGAAGTTTGATTTCTCTCAGGGTCGGCTGTGACTTCGGATTTGACCTTAACTTCTTCTCCAATTCTTTGATTTTCTCCAATATCTTGTCTTTCCTCTCATTTTGTCTCCTTTTCTTTACAGCATTCTGTTGTATCAAGAACCCCCTCATTACAGCCTTACTTGCGTCCCAGATAGTTCTTTTTTCCACCGTAGTGTTCATGTTTATCTCAAAATAGTCCTTCAAGGCTTTTTGGGCCTTCTCAACAATCTCCTGATCTCTAAACAAATTGTCATTCATCTTCCATCTAAAGGAGCCGGTTGGTAGTAGTGTCATGTCCATCTTCGTTGCATTATGGTCGGAGCAGGTCTTTGGGCAGATTTCCACCTTTCTGACCTTGGGTGCCAGACCTCTAGTTATCCATATTTGGTCGATTCTTGTCCAAGTCAGCTGGGCTTCAGAGAAAAATGTTCCCTCTCTTCCCAAGGGATTCTTCGTTCTCCAAATGTCAATTAAGTCCATATTGTCTGTCATTTCAAAAAAAGTCTTTGGTAGTCTGCCGTCCTTTGTAACATTTTGGCTTTGTGACTTATCCATGTTAGTTGATACGACCCCGTTCATATCTCCCATCATAATGATGTTGTCATAGTCCACTGAATCCAGCATTGTCTCATGCAACTTCTTGTAAAATTCCGATTTCCCTTCATTTGGTGCATAAATTCCTAATAACAAAATCTTCTCTCCTTGATGTTGTATCTCAATTGCTAAAATTCTTCCATGTTCATCTTTAAATAAGAATTTGGGTGACAGGCTCTCTTTTGCATATATCACCACGCCTCTCTTCTTTACTCTGTCCGAAGATATAAATTCCTGGCCAAGTCTTTTGTTTATTAACACTTTTCTGTGGAGCCTAGTCACATGTGTTTCTTGTAGGCAAATGATATCCAATTGTTCCTTTTTTAATATGTGAAAAATTTTCCTCCTTTTTTCCGGGATGTTACAGCCATTTATATTCCAACTCAAGAGTTGCAGAGACATCCTGAATTAATCTGATTATTTTCCTGGGGGTGGTGTCTTGTTCACTGGATCTTCAGGTTCCGAGGGTGCAGGTACCGCTGGTGCTCCAGGCCCAGAGGGTAATTCAATTCCCTTTTGAAGGTCCTCTCCGTATGCAGTCAAAAATTTATCTCTGTCTTCCAATGTTCTGATTTTAACCTTCTTCCCTCTAACAGTGAAAGATACTCCTTGGGGAAATTCCCACCTGAAGATAATTGAGTTGCTCCTCAACAATTTGACCAGTTCAAGATATTCAGATCTAAGATCCAACAGTTGTTTAGGGATGTCCTTGTAAATTTCAATTCTTCTGTCCGAAATGTCCAGTGACTTTCCGTAGTGTAGGCCCAAAATCTTATCCCTTTCCTCCTTTGATCTCAATGTTATCAAACAGTCTCTGGGCTTCTCTTTCTTTACAAGTCTTCCAAGCCTGAAGGCTGATATGATTTTAAAGTCCTTTTCCTCTAAATTCCAAAACTTGGAAAACTCTTTAGTCAGGAAGTTTCCTTCTTCCGCTTCTGGTATTGACCTTATCCTAAGGTTGCTCTCCCGGTTCCGCAGTTCTATCATGGAGAGGTAGGTCTGGTGTTCACCTACTTGTTTGCTGAGTGGTCTTACCTCTTGTTCCAAATTTCCCAGTCTTTGGCTAGTATCCTCAGCCAATTTCTGATTTTCTGCCGTGGCCTCCGTCAGTTCTCCAATTGCTTGTACGTTCTGTGATACTTGTCCATTTAATCTATTTAAACATTCTGTGTTTTGATCAATTTTAGCTGTTTGCTCATCAGCTTTCTTATCCAGAGATTCTACTCTCTTGTCCAAAGATTCCAGTTTTTCATAGATTTTCTCTAAAATAGAAGCAGTTGCTCCTGAGGCCATATCTTCCAGTTGTAATTGCTCAGTTTCTCCCTCCCCTGCTTGTGACCGAGAAGCAGCTTCTTCTTCTGAAGGCAGAGTAGGTACAGATGATCTACGTGCCTGAGAGGCTGTGGTTAAAGTTGTTAAAGTTGTTTGTCTAGTTTTTGGTCCCTTTTTTCTTGCGCCACTCATTCCAGAGTTATCTAAAAGTCAAGGTCAAGCTGAGTTGTTCCCATGAGAAAACAACAGCCCAGATGGTAACAGTCAAACAGGAGGCCAGGAAAGGAAAGTAAAATAATGTCACTGCTGTAAATCCCGAATCCTCTAGGGGGAGCTTAAAATGTCTTTAGGGAAAAGATCAATTCTGGTAAAATTGCTAAAATCAAGTTTAAAGTCCAGGAACCTTCAATAGCAGGTTTTAAGCAGAGTTAGTATTAACAGCCACATTGTTTCAAACAGTGCAAACTGGTATTTCAAATGATGCTTCAAAGTAGCAAGTCCAAACTCCCTCAGAATGTTGCAATTTTTAATTCAAAGTAACCAAATCTGCAGACTGACAGCTCAGTCACTCAGGCAGCTCCAGAACCTGGGTTTCTTACTCAAATTATATTTCCGATAGAAGAAAGGTATCACGATGCAAGTAAAGAGCATAAAATCAAGTGCTTAAAGTCCTTATTTTGCTTACAAGAAAGTTCAGCGGTTGCTCAGATCGATTAGGTTAAAAATTCTTTCTTTGCCTCCACTCCTCCAGCTCTTTGCTTTGAAGTTCAGTGACAGCGGAAGACGGACTTCCTGTTTTACGTCGCTCCGCTTTCAGCCAAATTCAATAATTTTTAGTCTCAAATTTTGTAAAGTCCTCTTTACTCACGGATTGTTGCTTTTCCAAATCAGAAGTTTCAGGAAAAGAGGTCAGCGCTCACCGGCAGCAGCAGCGCGGCTTCACTCCGTAGCTTGCGAAACGACCCACAGCGCCGCTACCCCCTCCCCGCTCCGGAGCCCCTTACGGGGTTCCTTCAACGTTTCAGGGGTTGCTTCTGGCGCCCGCTGGGTCCCAAGACCACAGGCTTTTGCTGCCTGTGGGTTTCCGACGTGGGTCTCCGCTTTGCCGTAGCGGACGACCCGTTTCCCACGAAGCTTCCTCTTCACAGAAGGAAGAGGACCGCCATTGCCGTTCGCGCCGCCTCCGGAAGTCCTTAGAACATGGGAAACCTCTTTTTACAGAAGATGGGTTGGTCTCGCTCAGTAGAGCCTGCCCAAAGACCGAGGAGACTGTGACCCTCCAGTTGTTGTTGGGTTAGTACACTCATCGTTCCATCCATTGGCCATCCTGGTTGAGGCTGATGGAAGTTGATCTCCAGGATGTTCAAAAAGGAGTCTTTCCTAGCCCCATCTGGAAAAGCTGGGAATGAACCTAGGCTCTCCTGTGTGCAAAGTTTATCATAAGAAGAGCATTCTGGGTCAAGCTAATGGCCTGGCCACTGCATCATCCTGTTCTCAGAGTGGCCAACCAGGTGCCCATTATGGGAAGCCCGAAAGCAGGACTTGAGCACAGCAGCCCCACTTGTGATTCCCAGCAATTGGCAGCCAGAGGGACACCCTACCATTTTGCTGTGGCCCATCCCCTGGGCCGCAGAAGAAAAACCAAAACACCCACGGTAGCTTAGTGAGAGATCCCTGTAATTCTTGAGAGTGCCTTGTTGATGCTGCATCCTGGAAACCAGAGAGGCTCTTGGCTTCAAGACAACCTTCTCTGTGCCTCTTGCACTGGCAAGAGCTCCCACTGAAAATCTGAGAAGCAGATTGAAAACCACGCGTTGTCCCCGTATCTCTGTGAACCTATATAGACTGTTTTGTTGTTTGCGTTCCTAACATTTCTCAATTTATTTTCTGTTAAACTAGAAACAAACAAAAAAGCAACAAACACGACCTTAAAAGCAGACTGAACCATATAAATAGCATAAAAACAGGAATGAGCAGCCCTCTGCCCGATTTACAAACCAAACAACCCTGAGACTCCCAAATTTAGAATGCTGTTGAGGATTAAAGGGAAAGGATTTTATCTTTAATTGAAAACCCCTGGGGTGATGCTCTGTAAGCCTTCCTCTCAGGTTGTCCTATAATTTGTGTTCCATCTCTGAGTAGCTCCTCCCATGTTACAAACTTTTAGTGTTTTAAATAATTGTGACATTCATCCTCAGAACAGCCTTGTGAGTTAGGTGTTTGTTCTCATCCTCCTGGGTCTGCACACTCAATAGAGGTGAGACTCCCAACTCATCTTCTCTTAGGCCCCAAAGCAGTTCTTTATCTGCTGGACCAGAGTTGCCCTGCCTTATTTTCTGAATTGGTTGTTCTTGAGTTTTGAGCAGGGAGAGAAGCCTGTGGAGGTTTGAGCTGAGGAAATGTGGCTGGCAAATGTGAAGTTGGGTGAAGGGGTGGGAGGTGAGTACCCTTGCAAGAAAGACTGTCCACCTCCTCTCCCTCCAAACCTCACATGTGTTGCTGGTCAGTTTTCTCTCTTTGATCTTGGTAGTCAGTGAGGACTAGAAACCAATTTAAAGGGTGTCTAAATTCAGGTGATCTTTCAAACCAGCTACTGGAGACATGCTGCAAGCTTCCATTCCCCTTACCCCTTGCTTGCACACCTGTTAGCCCCCTTCCTGCTTTCCACCCAGCTATAGTGCTGGCTGGGGCTGATGGGAGTTGTAGTCCAAAACATCTGAAGAACAGCAGGTTGGAGAAGGCTGACATAGAGCCAATAATGAGCACTCAACCAGGTGTTGAGTTGCCTAACCGTGGTATTGCCCCAGCCCACATTTTACCATCTTGAAATGAGAGGAAAGGTGTTTGCTTCTGTAGAGAGGAAGTAAAGTCCCTTTCCTCATAGGGGAGTCACTCCATCTCCTTGATAATTTTGGTATCCCTTTTCTGCATGCAAAGCAGGTACTTTCTACTGAGTTAATGGGCTACCGGATCCTTTGAGAGGCATTAGACCTGGGTCTTCTCTTCCCAAAGCAGGTGTTCTGCCTCTGAGCTCAGGTGACCACCTTGGCATGATCCAGATCTTGGGAAACATTAATGGCTAACCTGCCCCCCATTCCTAAGTTTCCAAGTATGACCTAATGCCTCTTGGATGTACGTTATGTCCTGCTCCCCCTCAATTCTTTGGGATGGTTTAGCCCATGGGTAGGCAAACTAAGGGCCGGGGCCGGATCAGGCCCAATCGCCTTCTAAATCTGGCCCATGGACAGTCCGGGAATCAGTGTGTTTTTACATGAGTAGAATGTGTCCTTTTATTTAAAATGCATCTCTGGGTTATTTGGGGGGGGCTGCCTGGTGTTTTTACATGAGTAGAATGTGTGCTTTTATTTAAAATGCATCTCTGGGCTATTTGTGGGGCATAGGAATTTGTTCATTTCCCCCCCTTCAAAATATAATCCGGCCCCCCGCAAGGTCTGAGGGACAGTGGACCGGCCCCCTGCTGAAAAAGTTTGCTGACCCCTGGTTTAGCCTATAAAGTGGCATGATAGGAAGCAGGCAGCTACATTGCAGGGGGTGGGGGGCAAGACTGACTAAAGGTATCACATTCCAAAACATTTTGTAGCTATGGGGGAAACCTGGGGGGAAAGTGTTGGGGAGTGGATTGTAGGAAAAAGTTGTATTGTATGCAGTGCTTTCTCATTAACCCTAAACTTATTTTGCTGGTTTGAGAATATGAAGTGTGTGTGTATTTAATGTACCGTATATCTTAGTGCTCACAGTTGTATTGCGTATTTATTTATTTCACACAGTTTACACACTGCTTGACTTTTTTATTTTTAATATAAAGCTATGCAGTTTTTAAAGATATACATGCCTTAGTTTTATTGAAATGGCAACCGTGAATATATCTAGGAGCTATTGATAAGAGCTTTTTGCCATTTGGGAAAATGAGAGAGAGAGAGAATGTTTCGGGTTCCTGCAGGTGACTTCATGAGCTAAGAGCCCAGGTCCAGAAGGTTGAAACGCCTTACCTTTTAGGCTGCACACATTTATGAAGCACCTGAAGATGGTCTGCGTTTGGCAACATCTGAAAGTGTTTTTCCAGCACCAGATCCTAGAATTGTTGCTTGCTTGGCCATCCAATCAAGTACATCAGCACTGCAGTTGCTGATATTACTGCTTTTGAATCTTGTATTTGACTGGGAGGTGTGCAGGACTATGAATTAGCTGTGTAAGTAGTATTTTTAAAACTCTGCTTTAAAAAGTATTTTACTTGCAGATCTGAAAGAGAAGGATTGGACCAAATTCATTATTATTAATTTCATTAACAATTTCATGGACGAGAGGGCTATCGATGGGTGCTAGGGATGATGACTATGCTGTGCCTCCATGGTTGGAGGCAAGAATGCTTCTTCTTGCTGCAAGCCACAGGAGGGGAGTGTGCTCTTTTGTTTTTGAATCCTGCTTGCAGCTTTCCCATTGGGGCATCTGGTTTGCCACTGTGAGGACAGGATGCTGGATTAAATAGGTCCCCCTTGGCCTGATCCAGCAGGCCCTCCTTATGTTCTAGAAAACTGGTTTTCTTCCACCAATTTCTCCATTGTTAAAAAAAATCAATTCCCCTCCTATTTCTTTCTTGATGATATGGGGTGAAGTGAACCTGAATTTTTCCTTCTCCTCCCCAGGCTTTTGCTTCTCTAGCCCAAACTCTGTGCCCTAAGCAGCACCCTCTCCCCTTCTATTGTCTAGGAGTACCCCCCACCCACCCGTCTTCCACCCTCACAACTGGAAATCCTGCAGTCAGTTTGGTTCTTGTGTAGATGGAATCAGGAGCTGGAGATAGGTGCTTCATTCTGAGTTGGGTACCAGATGTGTACAATATCAGATGTTTTAATGCCAGAGATGGCTAGCACTAAAATTTGGGGTTCAGGGAGTGCCATCTCAAAATCTAGATGTTTCTCTAAATATTCTGTTCCTCTCTCTACCCCCTTCCAGCACATGGTTATGAGCTTTAGAGTGTCGGAGCTGCAGGTGCTTCTGGGTTTCGCGGGCAGAAACAAGAGCGGGAGGAAGCATGAGTTGCTCACCAAGGCCCTGCAGCTGCTGAAGTCTGGCTGCAGCCCGGCCGTTCAGATGAAAATCAAGGAGCTGTACCGGCGACGGTTCCCCCGGAAGATCCTCACCCCCTCGGACTTATCCATGCTGCACCTCCAGGCGGGACAGCTGCCCTCCACCACGACGCTGACCCAGGGCACCATGTGCCACTTGCCCTACGACAACGGGTCAGTGACCTCTGGGGTGCCGGTTGGCATGTTGCCCCCGGTGCCTATGTTGGGACCCAAGCATGAGGCGGACGTCCCACACTTGTCTCCCCCCATCCACCCAGTTCACCCGGACGTGAAAATGCGGCGATTGCCCTTCTACGATGTATACGACGAGCTCATCAAGCCCACCACGTTGGGTGAGTCCTCCAAGCTGTTTCTTCCGTTTTGCCCTTTCCTCCCTACTGACTCTAGAACTTGAGATAGCTAGGGATGAAGAGTGCTGTGGAACCCAGAAGCTTGCAAACTGTGTCTGCCAAAACATTGGCGCCAGCCAGGGGAAATAAGATTCCACAAGAGGAAATCATTATGTCTGAATTGACAAATCATGATTTGCAATTGGCCAGCAAGCCTTGGTTTGAAGTGGGTTTGCAAATCTGGGTTTGTGGTTAGCTATGGTTTGGCGTGATGACAAATGGAAGAGAAGGGTCAAGGCTCGCCGATAGAGCGGCTGCTTTGCCTGCAAAAGGTCTCGGGTTCAATCTCTGCTGGTATCTTCAGGTAGGGCTGGGCATGTCCCCTGTGTGGAAACCCAGGAGAGCCACTGCTGCTGCCAGTCAGTGTAAGCAGTACTGAGCTAGATGGACCAGTGGCCTGGCTCAGAATAAGGTAGCTCCCTATGTTCTTAAATCTTAGTTGCTCAACCCTGTGAGGTCTTTTATGCCATAGACATTGAGGTGAACTTACAAAGTTGAATGCTGAAGGGATAGAAAATGAAAAATAGACTGGCTAATTTGAGTTACATATTGAAAAGGGAAAAATGGCAAACAAAACACCCTCCCCTTCCCCCCCCCCCATCATCCTGAAAGAATAGTTCAGATCTAAATACTATTTAGGTTCATATAAGCAGAGAGAGTCCAAAAGTCGATGTCACTCTAAGGAAGGCTTTAATACAACCATATGTTACAGGGTGGAGCGGGTACAGTTTGTGCGGCAGAGTTTGTGTTCTGGTTAAATTATTTAATTAGTCCAATAATCAACAAAAGAAGAAGAAAATGGAAAGAGGCAAGCAGCTCTGCACCCAGGATTGCCTTTTGTCTGTTGTGGGGGGGGGGGGGGGCTAAATGATGGTTAGGGCAAGCCATGGTTCATTGTGCTGTGGAAAATGAGCCACTGAAACCAGAAGCTTCTCAGTGAGACAATTTTTGTTGAGTCCCAAGATTCCAAAAAATAAACACTTTTCTGAGAATTTAACAAAGCATTAGTGCTTTGTGTGTGTCCAAGGAGATGGAAAGAGATGGTAGAGGGAGACCATTGCCAAATCCTTGCAAGTTTTGGTTTGATTGTCAGGGCCAAAAGTAATTATATGTGTCTTATGGCACATGAAAAATTGACAGATTTGTCATGGCAAGAGTGTTGGTGAGCTAATGCCAGCTTAATAATAATAATAATAATATAGAGTGGCATGTGTTTTGCAGTAGAACCAGAGTGAGACTGAGTAAGGGTAAAGGGCCCTTTTTCTCATTCCTGAGGCCATGAAGTGCTGCAGGAATGTTTAACTGATAGTTCTTGCCTTGGCTTCACCTGCAGGGCCCGGGAATTTCTCTGTCCCAGGGCTAGCATTTTTCAGATTTTTCTGCTGAGGGGCAGAGCTGCTTGTGTCTCACCCTGTAATGGTAGGAGAGAGAGTATGAAGACACAGAGATTCTAGTCTCATATACACCAGGCACTATGCATTCTGCACTGAAAGAAAAAAAAATTCCATTATCTGTGTCAATTGTGCAATTTGCACAATGCCTTCTGCCTTCCCTAACTATTTTGTGTGATGGTTTTTTTGCTTTGCAAGTTGTGCGCAGGAACCTGAATTGTGCAGGCCAAACCTCCCCAATGTAGGGCCCTCCAGATGTTTGGGACTGGTCATAGTTGCTGGGGCTGATGGGAGTTGTAGTCCAAAATATCTATATATTGAGGTGCATAGGAAGCTGCCTTCAGCCAGATCAGATGGCCAGTCGGCAGCTTTGGATTTGGGTGGGTGTCACCTGCTGCACATTGATCCGTTTTTTAACTTCTGATGCCATGGATTGGGTCCTTCCGCATGCAGAGCACATGGTCCCCCACTGAATCATTCCTTCCCTCCCAACTGGTAGTGCACACTGGTGATTCTTCACCAGTTTCCTCTCTACCTCCATGCAATACTGTTGCTGCAATGTGTTAGCTGTGCTTGTGTTTTGAACTGTTTTTAAACCTAGTTGAGATGGCAGTTTAGAAGGCAATTAATAAATTAAGTGTAATAATAGTATTAATAATCCCTGACCATTGACCATTGCTGACTGCTAGGGCTGAGCGATGGGAGTTGGAGTCCAAGGATATCTGGAGAGCTGCATTTTCCCCACCCCTGTGCTAGACATTAAGGAGCCAGGGATAAGCATGTGGAGCCCATTTCCATTCCACCTATGATGGAGAGGGCAAATAGGTGGTCCAGGGAGCCTGCTGAGCTCCCCCCACCCCATCCTCTTCCCTCTGTTTCAGGATTCCTTTGTGCATAGCAGAATGCTTGGTTTGGCCTCTCCCATGTGGGCTTCCGATTGCGGCCTTGTCTGATCACTGCTTAGCCTCTGGCCTTTTCTCTTTGCAGCATCTGTGAACAGCCAGAGGTTTGAGGAGGCTCACTTCACCTTTGCCTTGACTCCTCAGCAGGTGCAGCAGATCCTTGCCTCTCGGTAAGGGCCATTTTATTTTCTGTTTAGGATTAGTAGCTCTTTCAGCACACACACACAAAATGCAATGGCTGAGTGCAGACATCGTATGAAACCACAGTCAAGGGTGCTTAACTGGTGTGATGTCTGAGGTTAACAACCACAGTTTGTGATTGCCTGAGAAACTGGAATTGGAAGCTGGTTTGAAGTGTGCCTGCAAACCGTGGTTTGCACTAAGCATCAGGAAATTTTAGTTACGCATTAGGACTAAGTATCGTTATTTTGTGCAGTGTCTGAATTGCCAAACCAAAGTGACAACCGGTTCTTTGCCTCGAAACAGGAGTGCTCAGCCAGACAGAAAATGAATCAAATAAGCATCTGATAAACCCTAGTTTGGCTTGTTTGTTCTAAACTATGATTGATACAAACTGTGGTGCGGTGTCTGAACCAAGCCAGCAACATAAGAGCAATGGATGTTTATTTCAAGTATTGCATCCTCCTTTTCACCAGAAACGCCTGCAAAGTGGTTTACAAAGGAAAAAACCCAAAATTAAATACATTATACAGTGGTGCCTCGCAAGACGAAATTAATCCGTTCCGCGATTCTCTTCGTCTAGCGGTTTTTTCGTCTTGCGAAGCAAGCCCATTGACGGCTTAGCGGATTAGCGCTATTAGCGGTCTAGCGGCTTTTAGCGATCAGCTGTTAAGCGGCTTATCAGCGGAACAGCTGATAAGCGGCTTAGCGGCTTAGGAAGGGGGGGGGAAAGCGAAAATAACCCGCGGGAACTCGCAAGATTTTTTCGTCTTGCGAAGCAACCCCATAGAGAAATTCGTTTAGCGAAGCGCCTCCAAAACGGAAAACCCTTTCGTCTAGCGGGTTTTCCGTCTTGCGAGGCGTTCGTCTTGCAGGGCACCACTGTATAAAACATGAAGAAAAAACCCACAATGCAGGACTTCACAATTCCATTCACTCAAAACCCACACAAATTCCACATTGACTAACACGTCCACACCTCAAATCAATTTTCACATGTACGCATTCATTCACCCACACAAACAAACTAATGGGATAGTATGCAGGATGAGTTGTGTTTAAACCAGTGAATCTTGCTCAGAGAGCAGGCTTTTCCTGTTGCTTTCACACATACAGAGAGAGAGAGAGAGATGTTTGTAGGTAAGAAAGTAATGAAGCTATGTTTATTGTCGGATATACACAATTTAGGGAGTAACTTTTTAGTTCTAGCCTAAGTAGGTAGTCTACAGTAGAACAAGGCAACCAGGCTGGCTCCTTCGTTTAGAGGATAGTTAAAGATGACCTCTCATCCCCCCCCCATATCAATATTTTATCTGATTTCAAGATTCAAAATTACATTTTAACACTCAATAATTATAACCCTATTCTGCAATACTAATGACTTCCTGCTCACCCGTCCTTGGTGTTTATAACTGTAATATAATTTCATTTTAAAGTTCCCTCATATCAGTTTTTATCCTCTTTAAGTTGCTTCTTAATATAATCTACTTCCCTCTCCCAAACTTACAACCCCCTCCCCCCGCCATGGGTATCACCAACAGAGGCAGCTGCGCATAAACATATATGCAACCAAAATGGGCGTTCCAGAAGGTTTTTACCCTTCCCTGCTGCGGACTTCATATATAAAGAGTTACTTTAAAAATAAACTAGAAGTTTGGCCACTAGGCTTAGCACGCTGGTCAAATGCTACTAATTGACCACCTATAATTTGACTGTAGTCAGTTTGAACGAAGCCTTAGGTACCACATTTGTTAGCAGGAGTTTGGGCATTGTTTGGGCAGGAACAAAGGCTGCTTGCTGCGGAGACTGGCAGCAGTCAGGGGCAAATACAGCAGTATAGCCAAACATCTCCCACTGGCTCCGTGCTGTAACTCCAGACAATGACACAGTTCTAGGCCTGGGCTGTGGACCAGCAAATGACACCATCTTGCTTGCTATAGAAATGGAAGGTTGGAAGATTCGGGGGCAGGTGAAAGAAAGTCATGCAGCACATAGTTAAACTATGGAACTCCCTCCCACTGGAGGCAGGGATGGCCACCAGCCTAGAGGCTCAGACAAATTCCTCCCTGCGCGGGAGGCAGCAGTGTTTTGGAATACCAGTTGCTGCAAACCACAGGAGAGGAGTGGTCCTGTGCTCGAATCCTGTTTGCAGGTTTCCCACGGGTACCTGGTTGGCTACTGTGAGAACAGGATGCTGGGCTAGAGGAGCCATTGGCTTAATCCAGCAGGCTCTTAATTGTGCTCTTAAACCAGAGAACCCCTTCCAGGCGTGAAGTGCTGGCCCTCAGCTCCCTGTTTATTGTAATTGTAATTTTCTAACTATAGGCTGACTCTGATGTTCCAAGACACAAGCCAAGGAGAAGGTTCTTCCCTGTCCCCATGCAGGTCAACAATTCTCCCATTTCCCTCACAGCAACAATCTGTGGTAGGCTGTTTCCCCTCTGCTGTTAGAAAGCCCACAAGCCCTCTGTGATGTCACAGAAGTTCCGCCAGTGGGGGGTGGGGTGGAGGGCTGGTTTTTGTTGTGTATGTGTTCTTTAAAAACAAAACAAAAATCTAACCTGAAAAGTAGGTTTCAGCCTGTTACGTATTGTATTATAATGACAGTATTTCCAAGTAGCTTGACTGTTCTGGGAAATTTAAGAATTTCTCCTCCACCCCTCCTTTTTCCAGCGATATCTTACCTGCTGCCAAATGTGACTACACCGTCCAGGTACAGCTGAGGTAAGCAGAGCCTGATGTTTTCTTGGGCTTTTACAAATCGGAAAAATACATTTCTACAAATCTCACACTATTTAGGGATTGGCTCCTGGGGTGCTTTTTCCTTTGTACAAAGCAGTCCTGGCTCAACCTTCGCCAAGGCTGGTTGGCCAGCTATGACTTGGCCAGTGTATTCCATGCTCTGGAGACTTCTAGGTTGTATTATTGTGAAGTGCTGTAGGTGGGCCTGCCCTTGAACCTGTCCTCCTCCCCATTTGTGTAGTTACAAATGAGCAAAATCCCTGAGGCTTGCCCTATAAGAGCTCAGAGCAACTTAGGAGGCCCTGTCTGCGTAGTGGTTTAGCTGTGGTTCCTGCATTCCAGGGGGGTTGGACTAGATGACCCTCAGGGTCCCAACTCTATAATTCTGTGATTCTGTGTTCTCATTTATCCATCTCTCTTAATAAGGAATTTGACTCTGGGAAACTCTCCCTCTCTAGTTACCATTTTGTCCTTGGGGTAATCTTCCCCTCACCCTTCCGGTCTCTTTGCCTCTCTGCAGGTTTTGTTTGTGTGAAACCAGTTGCCCGCAAGAGGACTATTTCCCACCCAATTTGTTTGTCAAGATCAATGGGAAGCTCTGCCCTCTTCCGGTGAGTAAGCCCCTCCTCCCACCCGCTCCTCGGTTCCGTCAGAAGGGTCCATGACTTAGTGGCAAAAGTGCACCCTTTGCATGCAGAACATTCTGATCTCCCAAGTTGTACTTTTCAAATAAATGTTTTAATGTTATAGTACAATCAAACAACCCTGCAACAGTACATGGCCTGTAATACAATATACACCAGGCAACAGTCTCCATCACCATTCAGCTTTGCAATGAATTAATAGCAGTCTTTTTTGCAGAAGTAAAAGGTGTGGAGAGTCCATCTATGTTTATATATTGTCAAACCCCATATAGTTGGTGTATAGTTTATATAGTGTCTCAAAGAAGCACTTTCCTCATCACATCTCCCTTATTTTTGTGATTGTTTTAAACGGCTTTAAATATTGCACATGTGACTCAGCAGACCTTTTTCATCAGTATTCATTGCTGACCAGAAGGTTCCAGGCTGTCTGAGCCCTCCTTATATAGTTGTATGCAGGTGTGAGAGTCAGTCAGTCTTTCTTTCGTTTTCAAGCTATGCAGTTCGCCGGTGTCTCTTTGTAACTGTTTTTTGAGCTATGCACCCAGTCAGGGATCTGGCTGAGGACTTGCAACCGCAATGCTTATCGAGATGCTTCAGTAAAGCATATTTGCCGATGGAGTGAGCTGTTCGTGTGATTCATTTGCTGCCAACACTCTGCTGAACTCTGTACATGCCCTGGGGTCTGAGAGACCAGGCATGCATACCAGAAAAGTTATGGGGGCGTCAGGACCCTAATCCTGACAGTATATTAATGTTGTAACCTGCCCTGGAACCTTAAGGTAAAGGGCAGGTAATAAACTATTATTATTATTATTATTATTATTATTATTGGTGGTGTTCTGGAATGCACACTAGTGCCTGCCTATGTTCATGTTCCTTCCAGGAGATGCCTTCAGTTAGAGTGGGGGGAGGCAGTAAGTGAGCTTTTCCTCTGCCCCTAGGGGAGCTGGGGGCATGGCTGCCCTTCCTAGCAAATGACACCATAATGAAATGGAAAGGTGAACTGCCTCCCATCCACCATTGTATATTCTTGGCTTCATGGGATTCTTGGCCATATTTGACTTCAGCCCCTTGATGGCCCACCTGCCATCCTTATTCTTGGTTCCCTGTATGTCCAGCCTTGGCAAAGGGTCAAGGGGCCTGACCTCAGATGTCCTCTTCTGCCTCTGCAGGGTTATCTTCCCCCCACCAAAAATGGGGCAGAGCCCAAGCGGCCCAGTCGACCCATCAACATCACCCCTTTGGTGCGGCTTTCGGCCACTGTCCCCAATACAATTGTCGTGAACTGGTCTTCTGAGTTTGGCAGGGTAAGGAGAAGCTTTGTGGTTTATGTTGCACTTTTCTCCCCACGTGTGAACAGAATTATTCCACTTTCCTGTCCATCCTTGCAACTGTGTGTATGAAAGTGCCTGTCCCAGTTAGGTGATCGGCAATAAATAAACTGAACATCCTGTGAGCAGCCTCTCCAATTTAGCAGCTAAACATTTGTGAACATTCCATGACATCAGCAAAGCTCAGCCAATGGTTGAAGAAGGGCAGGGAGGCCTGTAGCCAATGGACGAGAGCCAGGGTTTAGCCTGTTACGTAGATCAGTGGATACATTAATTCCTCTGTACAACTGAATAATAATTGGTTTCCTTCTGCCTAGAATTACTCCCTATCGGTTTATTTGGTGAAACAGTTGACATCAGTGACACTGCTACAGAAACTGAGAGCCAAGGGCATCCGAAACCCAGACCACTCACGAGCCCTGAGTAAGTTCTGTGTCCTTTGAAATCTTGTCTGCATCTGTCAAGGACGCTTTAGTTGTGGTTCCTTCATTGCAGGGAGTTGGAGTATGTGACCCTTGGGGTCCCTTCGAACTCTATGATTCTGCGTCAGGGATGTGTGTGCTTTTTTCTTGCAATTACCTCCAGGTGGTAGGTTAGCACTAGGGAAAAGCTCTCTTAGTCACACAAGGCAAAGCACCTTTTTGCTATCATCTTGGCTCACTGCAGCCCTTGTGCTGTGTATTGGGGACTGGTGAAAGTCATGTGCTTCATCTCTCATGAGCAGAAGTGCTTCCCGCTAGTGCAAAGAATTGAATACTACTCCCAGAACTGGATGGTTCAATGGGTCAATATGTCTGACTGTTAACCAGAAGGTTGGTGGTTCAAGCCCACCCAGGGACGGCTGTGGGCAAGGGGTCCCTTCTAATTTATAGTTCTATGATCTGTTTGCCCTCCTGCCTGCAGGAAATTGTTCATCCAGCCTAAATGTGGAGCAGAGCTTTACTCCAGATCATATTTTTTAAAAGTCCCAGTGTAAAAAGAGATTGTAGAGTGGAGTCCTGCCCTCGCACACCAGGTGTTTAGGGGGGAGTTGGAAGCTGCCTTGTACGGATTTGGACCCTTGGTCCATCTAGCTCAGGTCTACCCTGACAAGCATCACCTTCCCCAGGTTTCAGGCAGGGGTCTTCCCCAGCTGCCCATGGAGATGAACCATTTCCCTTCTGCATGCCAGCTGATGCTTCACCCCGGAGCCATGGCTGGTCCCACACAGTGTGCATCATGGTGTGTTCCTAATATTGAGTGGGCTCTTTGCTTTCTCTCCCCACACCTCACAGTCAAAGAAAAACTGACAGCCGATCCCGACAGCGAGATAGCGACAACAAGCTTACGAGTTTCTCTCATGTGTCCGGTATGTCGGGTTTCTCCTTTTATCTCTTTATTTCACATGAAGCCGTATATATGTAAATACATGAAGAACCACCAAAACACTATAAATCTGCCTTGAGAATTAAACCAAATCTGTCCAAAAACAGATGAGGAGCTTGTTCCAGCCCAAGCTCATAAATATGTATTTGGAACGTGCAACTGATGATTTGCTCATTATGCACAAAAACCGCCTTTCTCCCATTGTTGTTTCCGCTTTGATTTTGTATGATGCTGCAAACCAGCCTTCACCAAGCTGGTGCCCGCCACGTGTCTTGGATTACAGCAGCCATTGCTGAGTTGGGAGCTGTAATCCAGAAAATTTGGAGGGCACGGGGTTAGTGAAGGCAGCTGTAAGCTTAACCAAAGATAATTAATCTCAGATGCATTTGGGGGCAAAACCCTCTCCCCTTAACTTTCCATATACTCTCAAATCTGGCCAGGAAGAGACAGGCCTTGGGGTTGTGGTAGGTAACTTGATGAAGATACCAACCCAGCGGCCGTGGAAAAGGCAAATACCATGCTAGGGATCGTTGGGAAAGGAGCTGAAGATAAAACTGCTGATATAATGCTGTCATGCCAATCTGTACTGCAACTGTGCTCGGAATATTGTGTACAAAAATGGATATTGTAGAGTTGGAAAAGGTTCAGGAAAGGGCCAGAAAAATAATCAAGGGGGGTGAAGCTAATCCCCTTATGGAGAAAGGCTGCAACATTTAGACTTTTTTAGCTTGGAGAAAAGGCGAGTATGGAGGAGGTGAATAAAGAAATGGTTTTCTCCCTCTTTCCTAACACTAGAGCTCAGGGACATGCAGAGAAGCTGAATGTTGGACGATTCAGGGCAAATAAAGTCCTTCACGCAGTGCCTAGATAAACTGTGGAACTTGCTCCCTCAGGAGGCAGTCACGGCTACCACCCTAGATAGCTTAAAAAGAAAAGGGACTAATTCATGGAGGAGGAGAGAGCTATCGACGGCTTCTAGCCATGATGGCTCCTCTCTGCCTCCACAGTTGGAGGCAGCAATACCACTTGCTGGAATACCACTTGCTGGAAGCCACAGCAGGGGAGAGTTGCTCTTGTGCTGGGGTCCTGCCTGCTGGTGTCCCATTGGGGCATCTGGTTGGCCACTGAGATCAGGATGCTGGGCTAAGATGGGCCATTGGCGTGATCCGCCAGGGCTCTTCTTAGGTCCTTGTCCTGGTCACAACTTCTACCCTGAACATAGAGACCCAGAGGGCTTTCCCTCTCCCCTTGCAACTCTCTCTCTCAAGCCGACTTCAGAGTGTTGAGAGAACAGGGTGGAAAATAAGCCTGGGAACTGCAGGGAGAATCGACCCAGTTCCCTCCTCTTCCGTTAGTGAGTGGCTCCACTGGATCAGCAGCCCTTCCCTGAGCACAAGGAAAATCCCACTCCAGCACTTTTGCTCATTGTATTCAGTGTGAGGCCCCAGTTGGGGACTCCCAAGCGCTGCAGCAGAGCCTGCTTCCAGGGTGCTGCAGAAAATGAAGCTTCCATGCCACTCTGTTCTTCTCTGAACAGAAGGCATCTGACGTCAAGGCCCAGCCTTTGCTTGATGCCCTGAATAAGATGCCCTCTTCATCTGTGATTACATTTGGGTTACAGATAGGTAGCTGTGTTGGTCTGCCATAGTCAAAACAAAATAAAAAAATTCCTTCCAGTAGCACCTTAAAGACCAACTAAGTTAGTTCTTGGTATGAGCTTTCGTGTGCATGCACACTTCTTCAGATACACTGAAACAGAAGTCACCAGACCCTTCTATATAGTGAGAAGGTGGGGAGGGGTATTACTCAGAAGGGTGGTGGGATTGGGTGATTGGCAGATAGCTGATGACATCAGGAGCCACAAGACAGAGAAACCAGCAGGAGAACACTTCAATCTCCCAGGACATTCTATACAAGATCTCAAAGTAGCTGTTCTATTACAAAGGAATTTCAGAAATAGACTGGAAAGAGAAGCTGCTGAATTGCAACTTATTACCAAACTTAAAACCATCGAGAGACCTGGTCTGAACAAAGACATTGGATTCTTATCTCATTATACATGACAAAGCCATTTTTCACCTTCTCACCCCTTGCTTTTTCCTGTAAGACCTATTGCAGTCGTTAAGAATAACGGGCAATTACTAATCTGGCAGCCGCTAGAAGCTTTAGTTACGCTAAAGCTTGCAACCTCCATGAAAGCTCAATGGTATGGTATGTGAGCATAGGGAGTTTCTATGTGAAGCTTCTATCAGTGAAATTTCACCAATACCAGTGTTATTTGCGAAGGGCTCCCAGTCTGTGATCTGGACCAGGGTGGGCGGAAGGTGGATTGAGATCTTCTGGTAGATCTCTGGATAATTTGAAGTAAACCAGCAAGGATTTCTTAACTCTCAAGAGTGGTGGGATATAAATGCAGTAGATAGATTATGATAAATAAGCTCCCTCTTCCTTTCAGCTGGGCAAGATGAGGCTCATCGTCCCCTGCCGAGCTTTCACCTGCACCCACCTGCAGTGCTTCGACGCAGCCCTTTACCTTCAGATGAATGAGAAGAAGCCCACCTGGACCTGCCCTGTCTGTGACAAGAAGGCCCCCTACGAGGCCTTGATTATTGACGGGTAATGCTGGGGGAGGCTCGGAGGTCAGGCTCTCTCCCCGCATGACCCCTCCTGCCCACAGCTTTTGCCATCAGACGTACTAAATTCTGGAGGGATGGTGGTGTTGTCTATCTTCAGGGCTGCATAGATGTACTGTTTTATTACCTAGAAATTAATGGTTCCACAACCTCTGTAAATTAGTAAATGATTTAGTACAAGATGAGATTCTCCAGAAGCCACATTCTGTCCGCCATCTTTGCTTTTCAAGAATTGCAGCCATACTTACAGTTTTGTCCATCTTTTGTGTGGCCTGCATCAGACTGTTGGCGAACAAACCATGATGACCCTCTGGCTTGGCATAGCTCTCCTTCACTTTCCCTCCATGCAGACATCTGCTTTTGCTTTAAGGACAAACTACAGTGTTATGCCACGTACAAACTTGGACCTGTGGTTGGTTCTATCCGACGTTCGTTAAAACGAGTCATGGTTTCTGGAGTTTGAACTGTGGCGAGTTCCAAAGCAGCCAACCTGGAATCCTCCAGATGTTTTTGAACTGCAGCTCCCATCAGCCCCAGCCAGCATTGCAGTTGTCAGGGATGATGGGAGTTGTAGTCCAAAAGCCTTTGGAGGGGACCACATTGGCTACCGCTGTTCTAAAGGAATGAGGAAGCTTCCTCTCCTCCTCCTTGTGCACAAAGAAGAGAAGAAGAGCGTAGGGACTATGTAAGATTATGGGCAGCTGTAGATCAATTATAGTAATCTCAGATTCCACCAAAGTGGTGCCCTCCAGGTGGTTAGGGCTATAGCACTTCAGCCACCGTCCAGATGTTGAATCACCCCTATGTTTTCCTCTGTTTCCCCTCCTTCCCCCCCCCCCCCAGGTTGTTCATGGAAATCCTCAACTCTGTCACAGACTGTGATGAGATCCAATTCATGGAGGATGGCTCCTGGTGTCCCATGAAACCCAAGAAAGAGAACCAGGAGGTTTGCCAGCCATCTGCTTACAATGGGCTGGAAGGTAGGAGGAACTGGGGAGGCCTGGCACCTCCCTGTGCATGTTAGTTGGCCGTTCTGTGATTGAAATTGATGGGAGGAAGAGTCAAAGTCCCCTTCTTCATGCAACACTGAGTTAAACTGTGGAACTCCCTCCCACATGAGGCAGCAATGACGGCCGCCAACTTGCTGGCTTTAGAAGAGGATGAGACATCTTTGAGTTCTTCTGGCCTTCATGGGGCCCTCGACTGGTGCCCTTTAGTCTGGGCCTAGCAGTGTCATGTCTAATGGCAGATTGATGAAGAGCCAAAGTACTTTAGAGTGGCATTTTGGGACAGATCTTCACGACAGACAGACAAGAGCAAGGCAAGAGATAAAGATACAATAGCCAAGTTAGCAAGCAAAACACACAGTTCTTGACCAGCCCAAGGGCTGTAAATTCCTGCATTGACACACTTTTGCCACTTTTTGTCGAGCAACTGATGTCACCTTTGTGCAGCATTTGGGGATTTGCACTCACATCCCTCCTGCATTTAAGCAGGCAAGAGGTATTATAGTCACAGTGCAAGGGCACGGCCAAGCCAGACATAAGCAGTTGAGGAGAGGGCAGGGCAGAGCCACAGCCCCTCTCCTCCTCTTCAGACATCCTAGCTAACCATGATCTCAGTTAAGGAAGAAGCTCTTCAAGTCTTGCCTACGTGTCTGTATGGCAGGGGCAAGATACAAGACCCTGGGAACAGAAATGCCATAGTCCTGGGACCCCTGCAGCTCCTCCTGCTCCTCCTTCCTAAGTCAGCCTAGCTTACATCCTTTGATGTTACTCGACTCCCAACTTCTATTAGTCCCGGTTGACACAGCTAGTGATCAGGGATGAAGGGAGTTGGGAGCCAACTGCACACCTTCCTGACGGGGGAACAGGGAACTCCTTGCTGTCTGTGCTAACCTGAGTGCTGCCGAGTTTGAAGATTGGAGCCCTGCTGCTGTTATACGGCAGGGCTGTCTGTCTTCGCCTACCTTAACCTCTTTTCTCCTCCTCTTCGCAGCCTCGCTGTACACAGTGGGCTCTGACGGGAAGCAGCTGGCCGAAGGCAAGAAGAAAGTGGAGGTCATCGACCTCACGCTGGACAGCTCTTCAGACGAGGAGGAGCCCCCCGCCAAGAAGCCCTTCCCGCTCACCACTGCGGCCATCCCATCTGCAGCGGGGCCCAAGGGGTGGGGCTCGCTTTGTGTTTACTCTGTGTTGGGTTAAACCTTTTTGCGTGGAAAGAAGGGAGTGTAGGAGCCTGAGAAGAGCCTGGCTGGCGGATTAGGCCCAAGGGGGGATCTGTCTTATCCAGCATCCTGTTCTCACAGTGGTCAGCTAGGTGCCCATTGGAAATCAGCTAGCAGGACATGAGCATGCTAAACCACGGCTGTGCTGTTCTCCAGCAACTGGGATTCAGAATCCTTACTGTAGCCATTATGACTAGTAGCCATCAATAGTTTCATCGAACCCACTCTCTTGTGCGGAATGCTCCAGGTCCAGATTAAGCGGGTTATTCAGAATGGGGAAGAGCAGAGAACAATAAGGAGAGCCCTGCTGAATCAGATCAAGGGGGGGGGGATCATCTTGCCCAGCATCCTTTTCTCACAGGGACCAAACAGAGGTCAGTGGGAAAGCCGCAAACAGGACAAACACAAGAGCCGTGTTCCCTCCTGTGGTTTCTAGCAAGTGGTATTTGGAAGCTTTGCTACCTCTGGCTATGGAGGTTATCCAGGTTGGTCGCCCTCACTGCCTCCTGCTGGAGCAAATTCTATAGTTTTAGGTTGTGTGCTGCATGAAGAAGGACTTTGTTTTGTCTCTCCTGAGTCGTCCCACGTTCATCTTCATTGGATGACCCCGTTGGGTTCTAGTATTACGAGAGAGGGAGAAAGACTTCTGTCAGTACACTATGCATATGATTTGGTACCTGTCCACCATGTGCGCCCCCTTTATTTTCCTTCTCCAAGCCTAGTCTTTCTGTTTCATTTCAGAGTATTAAGCCCTGATCACCAGCCCTCCTCGGTGTTGCGCAGCCCCCCGATGGCCACTGTGGGGAGCGACTACCTCTCCAGCCTCCCGATCCCCGACTACCACCCTTACCAGGTCCCCTCGGACATCCAAGGTAATTTGGGCTGCATCGCTCAGCACAGGGCCAAAGCTTGCGTTTAGTTCCTTGTTGCTCTGTTTTGTATCCCCGTAGGAGCAGGGTAACTTAATTCTCCTGCTTAAAAACAACCACGCCAGAACCAAGCAGTGTTTTCATGAGACACTCTGCGCTGTGAAGGCTTAGACCAGTGGTTCCCAAACTTTTTTGGGATATCGCCCCCCTGGTTCCATAAACTGTTCCCCTGTGCCCTCGTCCCATGTTGGATAAATTTAAATGGTCTGAAGTATACCTCACAGAAAAGGATGCAGGCTACAAGTGAAAAGAGAGGCCTTTATTGGAATGCAAATGCACCTAGGGACAGCCTCAGAAATGAGAGAGGCTGTGAAGAAGCACAGCCAATCTAATGCTTCTTACACAATCCCAGTGTATACCTCTGAAGGATGCAGCTGTGGACACAGAGCCCTGCGGAGAAAGAGAGCTGAGGGTTGCTAGTCAGGACCAGGCAGGGAGGCAAATCGACCTTACGCCTGGCTTTCAGGGTGTGGTGGGATGAAGCAGCATGAACTGTTAGAACGTACGGCTTGCTCGGGATTTTCCATGCCAAAATACACCCTAGAAAACATATTTGTGACCTGCGTGGATATAAGCAGAGTAAGCTTATTTGCAAACATTTTTTAATTTTCTCCTTAAGCCCACCCCATATCCTTCCTGGCACATTTTTGAAACCTTGAGAACTAGAAATGTTAAGAGTTGGCTGAGATGCCGTACGCTGTGCAAACCCCCAGGATCTGGTGTGTGTCAATGTGCCATTCTTGCTCAGTTGGCAGAATACACAGTCTCACTCTCGCCTGGCATAAAGTGAGCCGCTCCCCATCCCGCCAGGTGCTCCCTGCCCCTCCTGATTGATAAGCCTCATTCCCGTCGTGATGCTTGTATGTTTGTGTCCAAAGGAATTGTGGCCTGGGGATTTGGCAGTGCAAGAGAGGAGAGGAGAGAAGGCAGAGTCCGAAAAGTTAAAAAAGGTGAAGGCTCTGAAGACAAACAGACAGTCAGGAAATGCTGATGTAACTGCGGTCGCTAAAGCTGCCAGCTCAATACCCACCCAAACCTGGCCCAGAGAGGATGTCAGGCGCTTTGGCATGTCATGGGCCAGCCGCTGTGTGGCACAGCTCCCTCTCTGCACACCAGCCATAAGGCCAGGAAGCTTTCCCCCCCCCCCACTGGTCTCTCCCCTGGCTGCCCCCAACCTAGGTGCCTCCATACCAAGCAAACCCCAGTGCCCTGTGCCCCCCAGGCCAAGCAATACTGCTCCAGCCGAAACGACAATGCTAGTTTTTTGACTGGGGGTGTTGCATTCCCTTTCCTCAGCTGTGTGGCAGGAAGGGGGCAGCGTTTTCTCCTTGCAGTGGGGGTGTTGCTCACAGGAGGACCCCTCTGCCACTGCAGGCAGTGGGGGGGGCATGGAGGCAGGTGGGTCACCCATCCCAGGAGTGCTCCTCAATGGCACCACCCTGGCAGGCCCTCCCAGGACACTGAGGCCTTTGCGGTGTCCGTGGAGACTGGCCCTCCTGCCATGACCAAAATATCTTTTCCTACACCCCTCCCAACTTTACAATATTTTTTTTTAGTAATCCCTTCCTCTTCTCCAATATGTTCATTTTACCATTAAGATTATTTTTTCACCTTTTCATTTTTCTAGGTCTGGATTTGTTTTCCTTCCTTCAAAGTGAAAATCAGGTATGTTCCCCCCCCCCCCTTTTCCTTCATCTCCCCATTCTCCCTTCCCCAGTCTTCATTTCTCCATGTGTTCAGCAACATAGCCACCCAGTGAGCTTTCTCTCCACCCTTCACCAATTGAGCGAACCTAAGCCTTTCTCTTGCCACTGAGCTAACCCAGCAAACACAGGCTGGGGGAAATCAGTCTTTTCCCTGCCTCTTGCAAATTCCTACCTCCTTGCTTCACTCTGTCTGTTTTCACTGTGGGAGCAGGCTGCTGCCCCCCCCCCCCAGCACCTTCCTTTCAAGGTGCATTCACTGTGTGGATCCATTCCTAGAACTGTTCTGAGAAATAAGAACAGCTTAACAGCCCTCGGCTCCGTGGAAAGCAAATTGTGTTTGTCTGGGACCTTAGAGCTGAGCTGTTGTGCTGAAGCTGTTGCAGAGAGGCTGGTTTTGAGCTTTCAGTTCAGTTTGTGCAATGAGCTCCTATAAAAACCTTTGCAAAAGAGTTGCTCTTGTCTTGCAAAATGTTCTGCTTTGATCTAGCAAGCTCAGCCCAAGATTGCCAGTAACAATCTAAGAAACTTCGAGGGAACTTAACCTGAGGAGAACAAAGTTGGATTCTGAAGCAGGGGTAGGGAGGGGGCAGTTTCTCTTTCTCCGCTGGACTTTGCCCACCTCCTCCTTTCCAAACTGTCCCCGAGCAACAAATGTTTGTGAGAGGCATGTTAATTGGTTTAGTGGTAGTTGCCTCACCTGCTTCCCACTCTGAGGAAATCCTCATGAACTGCAAGACTCTGCAACTCAAGAGTCATCTCCTTTATCTGCCTTTAGAGAAAGGAGTTTTGATTTTCCTGGGACTTCTTAAAGCTGTTGCTGCCTGTTGGATTTGGGTGGGGAAGCAGGGAGCCTGTCTGGCTGGACTTGGTAAATTGACAGTTCCTCTTACCCTTCGCTCATAATGCCAGCCACAGCTTATTAAACCATTGTATGAAACTCTGGTTGGTTTGATTGTCTAAACCCAGCCTAGCAGATTAATTGTGCTTTTGTTTCACTGCCCGCAATCCAGAGTTTTGTTGATGCTTACAGACCTTGGCTCCTTGTTAACTGTGGCTTGCGATTGTGCAGGAACCCAGGGTTCTTCTTCACCTAGGAAGTTTTGGGGCTACTCCACACGCTCGCCAGGCTGCAGAGGCACCAGGCAAGAAACCAAACTTTGGAGAAATAAGCTCTGGTTTATTTGTCTGTGTGCCAGACTTGGGGGTTTGTTCGTTTCCCTGGGTCAAGCTCTTACATCAGACTTCCTTTAATTTGACGTCCATGTCTATTTGGCAGCAGACAAGATCATGGGAGTCCTAGGGGTTTTGTTTTTAAGTGTTTTCCCTGAAGTTTTCCCACCCCTCTCCTCTGACATAATGGATCATGCCGGCTCACAGCCTTGGTTAATACCTTTTAACTCGTTGTTGTTGTTGTTGTTGTTTGTTTGTTTTGCATCAAATAACTGATTGTCTCCTTCCCTGACAGCATTACAGCCCTTCCGTGATCACCTCCCTGGATGAGCAAGACACCCTGAGCCACTTCTTCCAGTATCGTGGCACCTCACCCCATTTTATGAACCCCCTGGCCCCTGTGGTCGTGGGGTCCCATGGCACCGTGGGCTCCCCCACCAGCAGCAGCAGCCGCATGAACAGTGTTGTCTCTTCACCCACCACGGCCTTGCGGGAAAGCCATGTGCACAGTGGCACCGTGGGGGGCAGCCCCATCTTGCCAGGGTGCCGACCAGATATCATCTCTCTAGACTAAAAGCTTGCAGCATGGAAGATACCCTTTCCCTACAGGATGGCAGGAGGTGGAATCGTCGTTCCCCCACTGGAGCGAAACAAGGAAAAACAATTCTGTCAAGCCTTTCTTGCAAAGAGACAAATCGGGCAAAGATCTTTCTCTTGTTTTCCTTCAGGGCTCTTTTTTTCACTCTTCAATTCTTCTCAAGGTTTGAAAAATGATGGAATTGGCTCGGGACAGTTTGGGGGGCCCAAAGAATCTCGCTTTTTCATTTGGCCTTGGAGCTGCTTGGGAGTTTTGAGCTGGTGGAGTCCAGAAAGCCCTGAAGAACTGGGGAAACAAGAATTAATTTCAGTCATGGGAGGGTCGAGTTCCAGGTCCCCATGGCTTAACGAAAGCAGGATTATTTATGCAAATGAAGACTCGTCAACATATAATCTGAGTTGCAGAATTCCACTTTTTTTTTTCCTTCTTTTTTTGGGGGGGAGCATGAAACCTGGGTTTCTTCTGTCCAGCATTTGAATGCAGAATCCTCAAAATGCCAGTGAAATCAAGGCAACTTTATCATAAGCACGAATAAATTCAGTGTTTGGGTCAGCTCATACTCAGCACATCGCCAGCTCTGCAACAAATGACCAGAGATCCCAGGCAGGTTATATTGGACCATTTCAGACTGGCATTAAAAAAAACAAAAAAGTGGAAGTCTGATAGAATTCTTTGTCAGGGAAGGACATACTGTATGTGCCTGATGAAGGGCTAACGTGAGACTTGAAAGCAGTGTACTAATTTGCCAAAACCAAAGCCACCCCCCTCCCAAGCAGATTTTTAACAGACTCATCCGGTGAGGGCATAACAGGAAACTCACTTCCACAGTGAGGAGTGGCCGGTTCCAGCTGAGAGTTTTGCCACAAATAAAACCGATTTCTCAAAGATCCTCCATGTGCCCAAACTTCTCAAGATTATTACACTCGAGAGAGCCTGACGGCAAGCAAAAAAAAAAAAAAAAAGTTGTTTTACTCATAATGAAGATGAAGTACAAGCCCGGGATGAGCTTTGGAGCAGCTCAAGGACTCAAAAGGACTGGGGAACGGAGATTCTACTTTCCTGCTGACTTTCCCGCAGTGGGGGCATCTGTGACTGCTTTCTCCTCTTCCCCTGGGCTGCGTGAGCACTTGACGGGAGCCGCAGGTGGGTGGAGAGCTTGTGCCCTCTACAGAGCAATGGGCTGTGACTTCTGGGTCTGTGTGCCCCCCCCCACTGCCCACAAAACCTGACCCATTGCAGGCAACACTGTCTTGACTCTTTGTCAAAGGTACCTCCTTAGCTGTGCTTCCTTGACATTCGGACTTACGCTAATGTGCAGCCCCAGGGGACGCTTCCGAAACCAGCATGCCCTTAAAAGTCCCGTGATTTGCGCCCCCCCTGCCCCGTGTCTCTGTCCTCCTCTCCTCCATCACCAACATCCACTGCGGGCCTGTCCATCCTCAAGACTGTTGTTACCACAGTGTATTTTTCTAAAGCTGTAGATCTAGGGTTCCCGTCCCCACTCCTCTTAAAATATTTCCTGCCAATCTTGTACAGAGAACAAAAGATATATATATAGATATATATATATAGATATATATAATTATTATAATCTATATTTTCAGTTTTTGTACATAAGGAACTCCAAAGATCTTTTCTGTGTCCCCCCACCCCCACCCTCTCTTCCAAGGACGAAATGAAGGTTGCACTTCCCTCCCTGCCCAGGTGGGGGCAGCGCATCGTCCATTGCACAAACTTTATTTATGTATTTAAGTGCATAATTGTTTTGCGTGTGTGTGTTTTAAGTTTGTAGCCGCTGCTTCTGCATTTTCCGCTTCCTGCACCTGCCCGTCTCGCCTTTTCCAAGCCAGACGATGCGGTGAGAAAGACAGACAGTGTTCTGGAAAGCTAAGCACATTTTCCTTTTCTAACGAATCCTGTTGCTTTCAACAAGAAGAACAAGCCTTGAGCGGAGTGGTTCTGCCCTGAAAGGCAGTTTAGAATTTAAATAATAAAATCTCTCCCTGCTTGAAAGCAACAGGAGCACTAAGCCAGATGCAGCAAAGCAGTGACAGCCTTATGAGGAAGCTTTTGCCTCTTTTCAACTTTATTTTTTTTAATCACTCAACAAAGACTCCACGGTGTGCAGATCAAAAAGCCAGATATGTCCAATTTCAGGTCAGGAAATGTTCCAACGCATTTTGATCAGAGCTGTTAATTCCGTTTGGCATAGCCCATTACCCAGACCTCCCACTCCGCGGAGAACTTTGCTTCGATAAGTCCTTTCAAGTTTTGTTTTAAATCTGAGCGTGGAACAAGAAAGAGGTTTTGATGAATCCTGGGCTTCCTTGGAAGCTTATTTAAGGTTCCTGAAGGTAACCTTAAATAGGAGACATTCGCTCCCTGCGTTGGGACCATAGTTGAGTCGTAGAGCCCTTCCATTACATGCAGAAGGCACAAACCCAACCCCCAACCCCACCAAAAGGATTCAGCCAAAAGGATCAGCTGGCAAAGTGAGGTGGAAGTCAAAATTAAGCAGCCCAAAAACTTCCTAGCATCACTGGGCCAAAGCCGCCTCAAACCGCTTCGCTTCCAAGTAGCAACACATAAAATCCGCATACCGTATGTTTCGCTCTATAAGACACACCAGACCACAAGACGCACCTAGTTTTTGGAGGAGGAAAACAAGAAAAAAAATATTCTGAATCTCAGAAGCCAGAACAGCAAGAGGGATCGCTGCGCAGTGAAAGCAGCAATCCCTCTTGCTGTTCCGGCTTCTGTGATAGCTGCGCAGCCTGCATTCGCTCCATAATTTCCCCTTACTTTTTAGGAGGGGAAAAGTGAGTCTTATAGAGCAAAAAATACGGTACTTCACGGCGATCCAAATTTGAGTTTGTTGGAAGTTCCCACTGTAGGGAATGTCTTACGTTTCAGCAGCACTTATGTCTGCCAGACTACAGTGTAAGGGTTGGTGCCTTGGAGGTCATCCAACCTTTGCTTTAACGCAGATTAGCTTCCTCACCTCACCCCACCCCAATATATCATTTCACTAACATTTTAGAGGATGCTTGAATGGATGCAAATACGCTACACCATTTCTTCAGAGCATCCTTTGGTGGGCAAGCGGTATTAATCTGCATTGGTGATCTGCGGCTGTAGAAGTGGGGGGATATTTTGAATCGGAAAGGTAATGAAGAGTTGAAACGGTGGAACTCCCTTCTACAGGAAGCAGCAATGGCCACCAACCTCCATGGCTTTAAAAGATTAGGCAGATTCATGGCGGAGAGGCCTATCAGTAGCTGCTCACTGCTGCCTCCAGGAATACCAGGTGCTGGAGACCGCAGGGTGGGAGAGGGCACTTGTGTGCTCAAATCCTGCTTTCCAGGTTTCCCATGGGCATCCGGGTGGCCACCACTGAGAACAGGATGCTGGACTAGATGGGCCACTGGCCTCATCCAGCAGGCTTTTCTGATGTTCTTCATTATGTGCCATTAAGTGTGTGACTTGGGTGTCCCCTAGTCATTTCCATCTAGGCATCTGCTTAGAACGGTCAAACGCTGAGAGATTTACGCCTTCAGGGTGGGTGGGGAGCCACTTTTCTAGCTGACATAAATCTATAACGCTAGACTGCAAAACGCACCGACTCCTGTCACCCAGCCCTAGGCATTCGTCTCCTGAAAACTCCACTTCTGTTTATACAAAAACTCAAGTCTCTAGTCCTTTGGAGGGGAAGCGTCGTGATGTGAGGCTATTCTTTGAGCAAGGTTTGAAGCCAGAAATAAAGAGCTGGGGGCGGGGAGGGAGCTCCTGCCCTGTATTACAGCTGCAGTCTTATCTTCCAACCTCAAATCTCCATGCTTTGTACACCTCTCCCGCCCCCCATTCCTCCTGAGCATTTCCAACATTCCTGCTCCTTTGAAGCATGAAATCTTGGTTAAAAATAAAAAAGAAAAAGAAATCTTGGTAAGCGATACTGCAAATTTCTCTTCCAACAACACACACATCTATTTGCGCTGACCTGATTTGTCTTTCAAGGATGGGTGTGGGGAGCCTTCAGGAAGACATTTTCTTGGAACTTGGGGGCAGGTGTCCCCCAAGGTTCCTACCCCCCCCCCCTTGGCATGCAGCCTTGCGGCTGTTTTTCAAGTGGGGGTTAAGACCAGGCAGCCGCATGAAGAACCGCCAAGCTCTACAGGCATAAATGTTTTGTACATTAACAATGAGCATTTGGGGACAAAGAAAGGTCAGGGGTTCTGGTTTTTCTTTCATTGCCATTATCAACTGCTTTAAAACAATGTGTCTGCAGACAGAACACACACCGTGCTTCATCTCACTAACTTCATAAAACATTTCATCTGCACCCCAATAGCAAAAAAGAGGAATGCTTCGCTTCACACTTTTGGGTCTCCTTTTTCTGTCCATTGAATCTCTTTGTTTTATCAGCTTGGAGCCATTGTGTATATGCAAAAAGTACCTTTTAGATAAAATAAATTCTTGGCAAAAGAACTGTTGTGGAGTTCTAACTTCATTAGTGCCAATCTCCAGCCTCAGCTGGTTCACCTGCTATGGCTGTCCCTGGACCAAGAGAGCCTGGTTGGCAGTCCTGACTGGACTACTGCAATGTGCTGCACCCGGGGCTACCCTTGAATTGTAGAGTTGGCAGGCAGGCTGGAAGCCGCGGCTGGTACAGGATACGGCTGCTGATCTGAGCAGAGCAGCAAAGTGGAGCCATATGTCACCAATTCTTTTATTTTTGTTGGGTTTTTCAAAACAAGTATTTTTAAAATAATAGCAGCAGTAGTTGATTACAAAAGATGTGTTGCCCTTTCCTAAAAAGCACGACAGTGGTTGCTAGATATGGCCACGGTGACGAGTGAACAAGTTGTAAGACTTTTGAGCAAGAAGGCAGGGCTTCAAATCCGCCACACTTCCACGGGTTATTTTCTGTTATCTTGAATGCGAAGGGAACCCATATGTGCTAGTCCTTTGAACAGGAACCATAAGTATGTACAATGACAGATTCTGCTAAAAAAACAACACACCCAACCTTTTAAAAGCCCACATTTGCTTTCCTGCCCCTGTTAATGTGGAGTGTGCCTACATCTCTGAAAGTCCAGGCAAGAAGTGAAACTCTTGTTGCTCCTTGGTCACTGAACAATAAAATGTGAAAATACAATTCCCCCATTAGATCAGTCCTTCCCGCCCCCCCACACACCCCAAAAAGGGAAGGCTGATTAACCTTAGTGGTATCGAGAGAGCCAACTGGCACCAGCATAAAACTAGGATTAAATCCAGTGGCTGAGTCCGGATGATACCCCATGTGGCTTGCCACCTCTTTCTTTCTCTTCCGTCCCAGTTTTGATCCTTTCACTCTGCTTGCACCGCTAAAGTGTCCAGCCAGAGCCTCAGGGCAAACTTTGTCCCGGTGCTCACTCTTTCCACATCTTCCCCCTGTAGCGGAGCGGAGCTGAGGAACATTGTGGTGGGGATGGCCACTGTCTTGGCTGAGCCGTGCTGCAGTTCGGTGATGCTGTTCAGGGAGGCAAAGAAGATGCCCAGTTAGCCCAAAACATTGCCCAAGGGGCTGCCAGCACACTTTTGACCTAGGTGCTGAAGGAGAGGGGGGTGCTCTCCCCCCCCCCCCCCCCGTTTTCCGCATTGCCTAACCATCCACATACCTGACAGCTGGTGGGAGATCGCCTGCCATCGCACTGGTGGCCCCAATCTCATTCTGCGTAGCAGCGATGGATGCCAAGACTGGCTCGTCCAGCCAGGCGTAAGCGCTCACTTCTGCTTCATTGGGCTTCAGTCTCACCTGAAATGTGACACAAAAGTAAGCACAGCAAGCAACCAGAACTGTTCTAGGCATGTTGAGTACGGTGGGATATTATTTTGAAAGAAAACTGGTGATTCAAAGAGCAGTGTGGGGCAGTTTAAAAGCCCTTTTGCAAACAGGTTTTCAGAGGTTTGAAAGCAGTCTGTGTCTCCTTGCAAAAGGGCTTTCAAACAGCCCCACACCGTGCTTTGAAATCCCGACAACCAGGGCTTCACTTTAGAGTGCAGCATCACCTGATGTCACTGTGACATAGGGCGATTGGCAGGTATGTGCCCCACCCACCTGTGAAATTTTGCCTGCCAGGGGTCAGGATAACTGGCCCATTGATCAGAAAAGCTTCCCCATCCTTCTCAGCTTATGCCACAAGACGCTCTGTTGTTTACGCTGAGATGAAATATTCTAATAAATTTCCATTTTCTTTTAAAAAAACCTGTTAGGATCATTTTAAGTAGGCAAAGCTGGGTGTGTAAACAAGGTTATCACCAGTACAAAAGTATGCCCCCCATCTTTGCCCATGAAATATCTGGGGTTTGCCATTCTCAGTTAAAAGGCTGGTTGGATGCCACTTTAAATTGCCCCAAAGAATTATGGGAGCTGTAGTTTGTTAAGGGTGCTGAGAGTTCCTAGGAGACCCCCTTAATGCCCTTCTAGAGCTGCAGCTCCCAGAGTTCACTGTGGAGAGATAGATTGTTAAACCACTCTAGGAACTAGGCAGGCTGCCCATCAAGGAAATCAGCCCTCGGGTGGAAAAAGGCTGAACTAGAATTCCAAGAAACCAGAGTCACCAGAGCTTGCCCATAAGAGCGAATCAGAATTGTAGAGTTGAAAGGGACACCAAGGATCATCTATTCCAACCCCCTGCAATCACAACTTGAGCATTCTTCGACATATGGATGCTGTGCATAGTTTAAAACCAGGAGGGTGTGTGTGTGTGCTTCTGATCTTCTCTTCTGGGGGGTCGCTTGGACACCCGGTTAGGCTTCCTGTGACCCTGAACAGCACCAACCACCTCACCTGGAGCTGCTGGTGACTCTCGCGGGAAAGCAAAAGGAGGTAGACGACGATATGGTGACGCTTTGGCAGGCCTCTGCTCAGCATGGGAGGGTACACAGACTGCAGTGGGTGAGAGAAGGCAGCACCCGTGAGGAAACCCCTAGGCTGTGCGAGAAGACCAACTCCTCCTCACAGGGGTGTTGTAAGGAGCAGGCTGGAAGTGAACTGCTTTGAACACTGGGGGGAGGGCCCTATCTCAAGGGGCAGAGCAGTTGCTTGGCATGCAGAATGTCCCAAGTTCAAACCCCAATGGCATCTCCAGTTAGGGCTGGGAAGATACCATCGAAAACCACAAACAGCCACTGCTGCCAGTCAGTGTGGACAATTCTGAGGTACTGTATTTTTTGCTCTATAAGACTCACTTTTTCCCTCCTAAATAGTAAGGGGAAATGTGTGTGCGTCTTATGGTGCAAATGCAGGCTGCGCAGCTATCCCAGAAGCCAGAACAGCAAGAGGGATTGCTGCTTTCACTGCGCAGCGATCCCTCTTGCTGTTCTGGCTTCTGAGATTCAGAATATTTGTTTTCTTGTTTTTCTCCTCCAAAAACTAGGTGCATCTTGTGGTCTGGTGCATCTTATAGAGCAAAAAATACGGTAGATAGAGCAATAGGTCTCAAGTATTGCCATGTTTCATAACTCTCTTTTATCTATTCTTGAAAATTAATAGCCCCAAGGAGATTAGGGTGGCATGGCTCTTCCCCACCCCAATTCCATCCTCAACACAACCCTGTGAGGTAGGCCAGGTTTGAGAGATGATGACAAGGTCACCTGGCAAACTGCATCCAAGTGGGAATCAGAACTGGTGTCTCCTCAGCCTTAACCAGATTGCTAAACCAAAGAGTCTCTCATGGGTGACTCTGCACAACTAATAGTGTGCAAATAATTCACACTTGTGCATTTTAGATATGAAGAGGACAAAGTCATGCACAACTAACATGGCTGCCCCTGCCTCATGTGGACAGGCCTTTGAACCCTGGTCCCTCCCAGCCCTTCTAGGCACCCCATAATTCACCTCAGCTCTTCTGGGGTGCTTGAGTGACTCTTACCTCCCACAGGGCCAGCGGCCGCCAGGAAAACTCCCCGTCCTCAAGCCACAGGCCTGTCTCTTCCCCCAGTTCCCTCAGCCCAGCATCCAGCAACTACAGGAGCAGAAAAAGCAGGTTTGGAGCAGATCCTGAAACTCCCTTTTTTTTTAAAGGAAAAACACAAATTCAGATTGATAGAAGCCACTCTGAGGTACAAGAAGGATGGGACAGAAATCTCTATAAATTGCAGGTAGCCAACATGAAGATGCTGCTGGACTAAACTCCCATCAGCCCCTGACTCGGCCAGGCTGATGGGTGGCGTAGTCCAGCAATATGCAGAAGGAACCACATTGACCCTCCCTGGTATAAATAAACTTATTTCCTCCCAGCCTGGCTTCCCCTGACACAGGTTGCCTCTGTACTTCCTCTCCTTCCAGAGCACAGCAAGCTGTTTCGTTACCTGTCCGTCCTGTTCGATGTGGCCACCTGCAAAGGAAAAAAAAGGTCCATGCCAATTTATTTCTGACAGGCTCGATCCCCCTCTAAGCCCACCGCTCAGCTCAGCGTTTCATTCTTGGAGTTGCTGTCTCAGCTCTTGGACACAAAGGAAAGGGGGTGAAACGTTGGGGGGGCAGCTTTCCACAGAATATACGGCCCCTCCGGCATGCACGATGGGGATAAAGATATACTACCCCTGCTCCTGCCCACCTAGCAGTTCGAAAGCACGTCAAAGTGCAAGTAGATAAATAGGTGGGAAGGTAAACGGCATTTCCGTGCGCTGCTCAGGTTTGCCAGAAGCAGCTTAGTCATGCTGGCCACGTGACCCGGAAACTGTCGCCGGCTCCCTCGGCCAATAAAGCGAGATGAGCGCCGCAACCCCAGAGTCGGCCATGACTGGACCTAATGGTCAGGTCCTTCAGCCCCAGGATCCAACTCAAAGCCAATGTGGTATTGTTTCTTTTATTAATTTTGTAAAATTTATATACTGCTGGTCTTAAGAAGAAAAAAAATTCAAAGCACTTTCTTATGGAAATCAGGGCCCCCAGGTAAGGTCCTTGGCTGGCCTGTTCAAGCATACAGGCTTAGTCTAAAGATCCTCTATCCCAGTTACCTGGGGTGGGGTGGGGATACAAACTGCAGGGGGAAATACAGGTGCTCTCAGCCTTCCTGTGGACCACCTGTAGAGTCCGGCTGTAGGATGACTGTGTATTCTCCTGCCTTTGAAGCATGGCAGCTTATGCCATCCCTTCTCCACCTCTAATTTCTCTAACTGTGGTGTCACAAACACATTCCCTTCCCCTGCCTCACCTCCAACTCTTACCTGGAGGGACCCAAATGTTGGGGAAGCTGCTCAGAGTCTTGGACCGCCTTGTCAGCAACACTTTCTGATTGGCCGACTGCAGGAGGATGGCCACACCCACATCCACCCCTCGCTCCTGGGTCTCCGCAGGGAGGGAAGAAGCTTGCACCTCTGTCAGGTGTTTGATAGGGCAGAAAGGTGGTCTCTGTGGAAGAAGGTATTTTTTTTATCTTTTCCTTTCTTCATGAGACAAACACATAAACCGAACCGAACAAAGGTTAGCATGGGATGCTACATTTGCAAGAAGAACAATAAAAGCTGGTTATCCTTAGATACCTGTGACAGGTAAGTGGAGAGCAGCAACATAAGAAATGAGGGAATCAGAGATGACTTGCCCAATATACAGAAACATAAACCTATAACTGGAACCACCAGAGACACAAGGAGTACCAAGAATAAAAGGCTCTAAATTACACCAGTGTTTCTGCCCCCAACCAATTGGATGTTACTTATCCCAACTTTCTACAGATGTGTGGAAAAGACAACTGTAATTTTTTTTTCTTTGCAAAAACAGGTGTAATGCTATTTTCCATATGTTACTCCACCATAGGGAGGTGCTGATTTGAGACAAAGTTTTCCATCACGGGTGGCGCTGTGGGTTAAACCACAGAGCCTAGAGCTTGCCGATCAGAAGGTCGGCAGTTTGAATCCCTGCAACGGGGTGAGCTCCCGTTGCTTGGTCCCTGCTCCTGCCAACCTAGCAGTTCGGAAGCACGTCAAAGTGCAAGTAGATAAATAGGTACCGCTCTGACAGGAAGGTAAATGGCGTTTCTGTGCTCTGCTCTGGTTCGCCAGAAGCGGCTTAGTCATGCTGGCCACATGACCCGGAAGCTGTACGCTGGCTCCCTCGGCCAATAAAGCAAGATGAGCACCGCAACCCCAAGAGTCGGCTACTACTGGACCTAATGGTCAGGGGTCCCTTTACCTTTTCCATCATTGGGCAATTGATAGACAAATAAGAAGGTAATTTTTTGGTTTTATACTTTTATTCTCTCCTACAAAAAGAAAAAGAAAAAAGGTCACAGTAGCAACTTGGGTGAAAATAAATTGAAGAAGGCGTCTTTAAAAAAAGAAGCAGAACTGAACATTTTTAAAAGTGTGTTTCAGTTCTGGAAACCCCATCCATCTCCCCCCATCTCCCCCACCAACCTGCAAGAGGACCCTGTTGGAGCCAGCAAACTCCCTGTCAGAAATCAGGAACCGGCGCTGGTCCAAGGCGCAGTTCACCATGCAGCTGTCTTCATCGCCTGTGCAAAAGTGGCCAACGATGCTCTGGGATAAGCAGACAAAAAACAAAATCCTGGTAACCATTTCATAATACTGTATGCAAGATTATTTTTTGGTGGGGAGCAGTGTCCAATTAAGACTGTAGGTAATCCTTGAGTTCCAGGGGTGTAAATTACTATTAGACTTTTAAAAGGCCTTTGGTTCACCTGATTGACATCCTATACCCTTTTGAAATGTGGCTCTTTTTGTGAGGGGGTTGTTGTTTTTATTTTGATTATATATATATTGTGGTTTTTATGTTGATCTTTTCTGTAAACCACCCTGAGATCTCTGGGTATAGGGTGATATATAAATTCAATTAATAATAATAATAATAATAATAATAATAATCTGCTGTTGTTGGATCAAGTTCATCGATTTGTTGAACTAACTTTTGAACCAATGTGGAAATACTTTTTACTGTGTTCAATTTTCTTGTGCTATTATTTTCTTTAGGGAGTCCTGCAAACTGCAATTATGAATTGTTCTTTTTATAGGGAAGGGAGCAATGGGGGCGAGTTTATGGAACCAAGAGGCCACCCAGATGTTGGGGAACCCCTGGCTTAATCCATTGCCGTGGCCTTTAGGGATCACCCCGGGATCCACTGCTTTAAATGCCTGGTGTGGATGCGGGACCTCATCCGCCTGCAAATCACCCGGATCCTTCCACAGAACCCCAACAGAGGACAGCGAGTGACAGACCCACACACAGTTTCCGTCGCTACCTGCTGGAACCTGGCGCGCTGCGGGCAGCTGTTCTCTTTGGACAGGTAAACCACCACCCTCGTGATGCTCTTCATGTTCGCCCTCCTAGCCAGCATCGGAGCGAGGCTTTTCAGCGGCTTTTCAGCCTGACTGCTTGGAGGAAATTCACTATCATGAAAAATTGAAACATGCTGCCTCTACGCTGCAAAAGGCTCCGCGGCGTCCGAGCGTTGCATTCGCACGCAGAGGTTGCAAAGGAACAGGAGACCCGTTTTCCCCCCCTTGCAAGGCTGTTGCAACCTGTGCATTGCACGATCCCTTGTTTTAGGGGCTTGTGAGTTTCAGGCAGGAAGTGAAGCCGACTGCCGGCTAAGGGCAGCCCCAGGAAGCTGCTGCGGGAGGAAATGCAATTTCTGCTGGGAGGGGTTGCAATCTTTGCAAAAAGGCGTCGCCGGCAAAGCTAGAGAGAGCCCTCTTGCGGCTGCTTTAAAGCGCGCTCCTTCGATGATTCTCTTTGCAATGGAACAACTGTAGGTATAAACCAGGCATCCCCAAACTCGGCCCTCCAGCTCTTTTGGGACTACAACTCCTATCATCCCCAGCTAACAGGACCAGTGATCAGGGATGATGGGAATTGTAGTCCCAAAACAGCTGGGGGGGCCAAGTTTGGGGGTGCATGATATAAACATTTCCTAAGAGCCCCATGCAAGGAGCTGGACAGTTGCCCTCGCGAAGGAAAACACTATGCAACGCCCGGTTAAACTGTGGAACTCCCTCCCTCAGTTGGCAGTGATAGCCACTAACCTGGCTGGCTTTAAAAGAGGATTAGACAAATTCATGGAGAAGAGGGCTATGTATGGCTACTACCTACGACCTCCGCCCGGTTGCTGGAAGCCACAGGAGGGGACAGGGCTGTTGTGCTGGGGCCTGCTTGTGGGTTTCTCAGTAAGGCACCTGGTTGGCCTCTGTGAGAACAGGATGCTGGACCAGGTGGGCCACTAGCCTGATCCAAGAGGCTCGCCTGATGCTCTTAAAAGTGCAAGGGCGGGGGAACAGATCTGGGCGGCAGGTGGGGTGTTGATGCATTAGCCTGGAGGCACCTTGAGAGATGCAGAAGATCTTTCTTAGCAGGTTGGAAACGAAGAACAGGGCATTTTAAAAGCAAGCAAATGTATAAATATTACACATATATTTATATTTATATATATATGTAAATATCAAAATCAAGAGCCTCTTCTATTCTCTACCATACACACTAACTACCTCACTTCTAACTCCCACCCTGAGCTGAAAAATAAGATGTCACAAAGGAGGGCTGGTCACTGTTACCTTGACAACCCACCCACTTGCTCCCTGGGCCAATCCTGCGCCTCCTGCGCCTTGACGCTTCTTCGGAACTTTGAGGCTCCTCCCATTCTGTCTGGCAGCTGGCTGAAACATCTCTCTTCCACTTTCATAGCTCAAGCTTCTCCCAGGCGGTTCCCCTTTAAGCAATGTTTCTAGCGAAAACCTATCCCATCCTTTTAAATACAGTAGAGAACTCATATCTCCCAAGTTTAGGGGAAGAGGCGTAGCTCAGTGGTGGCGCTTCCCCCTTGCATTGCAGAAAGCACCAGGTTCAAATTCTGACATTGCCAGGTAGGGCTGCGAGAGACTCCCTGCCTGAAACTCTGGAGAGCTGCTGCCAGCGGGGGCCAGTCACCTCCCACCATTTCAGACCCAGGCAGTGGCGTAGCGTGGGGGGTGCAGGGGGGGCCGGCCGCACCGGGCGCAACATCTGGGGGTTAGGGGGTGCAAATTACTTGCGTTGCCCCGGGTGCTGACAACCCACGCTACGCCACTGGACCCAGGACCCACATTTAACCCAAATACATACCCCTCATTTAGCTAGAGTTAGGGGGGTCAGTCTGAATGATACCCTGGGCCTCTGTGATCCTCTGTCTATGAGTATCTTTGTCAGGAAAGCTACCGTAAGTACAGTCCTTGTCATTTGCATCTTAACCAAGTGAGCTCTGTTGCCGTAGAGACAAATGAGTGGGCTTTTCCCACTCCACCTGGCTGGATGCCACCGTCACCCTAATATGGAGACCAAAAGGACAAAGTGGGGAATTGTGTGTGAGTTGGGTTGATGCTGGAATATGGAGAGACAGAGATATTGTCTTGCTCCCTCCTGGACCCCAAGCTGTGGCTTGGGGCTTCCCTGGAACCCTAACATGGAAGAAAGATCTACTGAGGTGTTAACGCTGAGAGCAGGTTGTATACTGTATATGTGTACTGTAAATAAAACTATATATCCCAAAGATTCCATGGTCTCTATTTGGTTTCATTCTAAGGAAACCGGACCTTGGGTCAATGCAGGCACACCTAGAGTCTCTGGCTGCTCAGAGTTTGGGCTACATGCAACACTGGTGTCAGAAGTGCAACATTAATAATGATGATGATGATGATATTGTGATTCTTACAACCTTCACTAAGTCTAGCTGGGATCAGCAGATAAAATTCCTGTGTGGATATACAGGGGTTGATATGGAGAAAAGCGTGTGGGACTTTTTAGTTTAGAGAAAAGGTAAGTAAGAAGTGGGACGCAGGTGGTGCTGTGGGTTAAGCTAGAGAGCCTAGGACTTGCTGATCAGAAGGTTGGTGGTTCAAATCCCTGTGACGGGGTGAGCTCCCGTTGCTCGGTCTCTGCTCCTGCCAACCTAGCAGTTTGAAAGCACGTCAAAGTGCAAGTAGATAAATAGGTACCACTCCGGTGGGAAGGTAAACGGCGTTTCCGTGCGCTGCTCTGGTTCGCCAGAAGTGGCTTAGTCATGCTGGCCACATCACCCGGAAGCTGTACCCAGGCTCCCTCAGCCAATAAAATGAGATGAGTGCCGCAACCCCAGAGTCAGTCATGACTGGACCTAATGGTCAGGGGTCCCTTTACCTTTACCTTTAAGTAAGAAGCAACGTGATGGAAGTGTCTAAAGTTATTCATGGCATGGAGAAAGTGGAAGGATAAAAGTTCCGCTCCCTCTCTTGTAACACTTGAACTCATGGACATCCAATGCAGCTGAATGCTGGAAGATTCAGGACAGAGAAAAGGAAGTCCTTTACACAGCACAAGGGAAGCAGGGATGCTCACCAACCTTGATGGCTTTCAAAGAGAATTGCCTGTGGGTTTCCCATTGATGCATCTGATTGGCTCTTGTGAGAACAGGAGGCTGGACTAGATGGGCCACCCATGATCCAGCAGCCAAGCTGTTCTTATGTTCTTAGGTTAGGGCGATGTTCACCTGGAAGCCCTCTCCAAAGGAATGCATCTCCTTAGGTCACACAGAGAACAAACCCCACAGGGACTACCTCAATGCAGTGCTTTTACAGTTTTATTGCCTTTGAAGGTTTCTGTATTCTGTGTTTGGAATTTGTTTTGGTTTGATTAGTTAATAATTGGTTGGTTTTTTATTGAAAATTATTAAAAATTATTTGGGGGGCTGTTGTTGGACTGCAGCAGCTGCCAGCATTCCTGATCACTGGCCATGCTGGTCAACAGCTGCACCCCCAAATAGAAGTTTCTCGTCTTCAGAGTTGTGGCTCTGATGCATCTGTTTCTGCAGCACCGGCCTCTGCTGGAATCAGTGGTAAAAGATCAGCACGGAAGACTCCGTCATCTCTTTGGAAGCGCTCCAGCCTTTGTGAGTTCCGTATCCGTTCCAGTCGAAGCTGACAAAGTCGCCGCACTGCCGAGGGCTGGCTTCTGGGAAGAACCCTCCTCCCCCAATGCAGTGCTAGGAAAGGGAAGAAAGAACAAGGGGAGAGAGGTGGGACAAATTGGGAGGGGATGCAAGCCCTACGGAGAGGATGGGATCACAATTTGAAATGCGCGTGATGGATTGCAGAGCTCAGCAGCATAGGAGAAAAAGAAACTCGGGGGGGGGGGGGGCAAATACAAAATACACCTAGTCTTGTGAACTCTGCTGAGAGACTTAAGCATCAGAGTGTGATCAGGCCACTGTCAGCCAGCCCGCAATGGGATATTTTTTTGCAACAGCAAGGTGGTGGCACTTTTGAGCTGCATTACTAAATGCACTGACTGCCCAGTCTTTGGTCACCCCCTGTTTGTTTATAACAAGGAAGGTGTTATGAGAATTATAAGGTCTAAGATATAAAATAAATGTACCAGGCAAACACATACATAAATATATAAACACATGTCTGAAACAGTACAGGAAAACAATCCTAAAGCCATTTTGACTCTTTCAGTGACCTCAAATATTCCTCCGCAGTTTGGATGGAAGTGGGAAAAGCCTCGCCATTGATTAGATTAGATTAGATTAGATAAATTTATTGTCATTGTCCGTATATACACAGTATACACAACAACGAAAATCAAACACCCAAGACCGGATTCACATACACATTTGCACGTATCTCCAACACTCTCATCCTATTCAGACATAATCTATTAAAACATACATAATCCAGAATATAACATGTTAACATATAACATTGTCTCTGTGCTCACAAATCCTGCCTTAAGGGCACATTTGGGGTGGCGCTGTGGGTTAAAGCCTCAGCGCCTAGGACTTGCCAATCGAAAGGTCGGCGGTTCGAATCCCTGCGGCGGGGTGAGCTCCCGCTGCTCGGTCCCAGCGCCTGCCAACCTAGCAGTTCGAAAGCACCTCCGGGTGCAAGTAGATAAATAGGGACCGCTTACCAGCGGGAAGGTAAACGGTGTTTCCGTGTGCGGCTCTGGCTCGCCAGAGCAGCGATGTCACGCTGGCCACGTGACCCGGAAGTGTCTCCGGACAGCGCTGGCCCCTGGCCTCTTAAGTGAGATGGGCGCACAACCCCAGAGTCTGTCAAGACTGGCCCGTACGGGCAGGGGTACCTTTACCTTTACCTTTAGGGTGAGCCTGTGACCTGGACTCAGGAATTACCGTATTTATCCTGACAAAAGAATGGCCAAGCTGTCCAGGTAAACCCATTAACAGGTTACCTGCCAGACAGGATTCTGCTGTAGACTGCCCCTTCTGTGATGTATGTATGATGTATTGTGGGGTGGTCTTGATCTAAAAGGTAAAGGACCCCGACAGTTAAGTCCAGTCGTGAACAACTCTGGGGTTGCGGCGCTCATCTCGCTTTACTGGCCGAGGGAGCTGGTGTTTGTCCGCAGACAGTTTTTCCGGGTCATGTGGCCACCATGACTAAGCCGCTTCTGGCAAAACCAGAGCAGCACACAGAAACGCTGTTTACCTCCCTGCCAGAGCGGTATGTGGGGGTCAGGTGGGATGGCTATGAGGAATTATGAAAAATGGAACAAGCTATTGTGTCACAATGAAAACATTGCTTGACTGGGTTTGAGTCATTGACAGTAATTTCTGATTGAATCCCATAAGCCTCTGCACCTCTGCCATTTTCTTTCTCTATGCCTGGCAGGCAAGTATAAGCATTCTAAACACAGGCCAGTTGTTCACCAGGCATCCTGAGCCATAAAGATAGAAGGTAGCTTTGATGTAGCTTTTGTCAGTTTTGTTAATCTTTAGATAGATCTTAAGAGCCAGGAACAGAGTTTACATGGAGATGGTAAATGCAACTTTCTTTCCCGTGGGTTTATGACCTCCGAGGGGTACTAAATGCATTCCTCCTTGGTTCCTGTTTATTTCGCTTAACCACGTATGCATGCTCAAGTAGGAAATAGTTTCTTTGTAGTTAAAAGGATTTCTTCTGATCTGACTTTGTCCCACGTGGGGTTTTCTAAATGCTCAGAGGAAATCTGATTGGTTCTTACGAACACTGTGTAAAAAGTTCTTTTGTGAATAAAACAACCTGGGCCAAGGGGTGGACAAATTATTATTGGCACTTCCTCCAGAGTCTTGCTGGGCAAGCCTCGTGTGTGTTTTATTAATCAGAGTCCAATCCTTCCTTGCTTTTGGAACACAACATTTATCTATTTATCTACTTGCACTTTGACGTGCTTTTGAACTGCTAGGTTGGCAGGAGCTGGGACCCCCGTCGCGGGGATTCGAACCGCCGACCTTCCAATCTGCAAGCCCTAGGCTCAGTGGTTTAGACCACAGCGTCACCTGCGTCTTGATCTACAGGGTGGCAATTTCAAAATTCTATACAGTGGTACCTCGGGTTAAGTACTTAATTCGTTCCGGAGGTCCGTTCTTAACCTGAAGCACCACTTTAGCTAATGGGGCATCCCGCTGCCACCGCGCCGCCGGAGCATGGTTTCTGTTCTTATCCTGAAGCAAAGTTCTTAACCTGAAGCACTATTTCTGAGTTAGCGGAGTCTGTAACCTGAAGCGTATGTAAACTGAGGTACCACTGTATAAGGGTTTGCACATCATTGTTCTGGGTTCCTCCTCCCTCCTGTGGGGGGGGGGAAGCACCCTGTTGCAACAGTTTAATAAAGATCAGGCTTACTAGCTGCTTTGCTTCTCAATATTCTCTGGTTGGCCTCTGTTATTTTCTCCTGCCGATAGGGAACTCGCTTTAGGACTCTATATGGACTCTTGGGTACCCCATAAGGGAAAAGGAGCAGTTTTATAACAGAAGGCAAGCAAGAGTTGAGGGTTTTGTGGATGAGGAGGGCCCCAGCTGGCAAAAGGAACTTCAGGAGATACAGGAAACCCTCAGTATCCTAAGTTAAAAGTGGAGGGCATGCAAAGACTACTCAAATCCTTTAAAAGTGGCTGTTGGGAGGGGAAACTGGCAGAAGCCAAGAAGAGACAAGAGGGCATCTTGCTGTAGATTCAAGGCTGGTGAGGAGACTCACGTGTTCTGTGTTGCATCCCGTGACTTTAACACCAGGGCACAGTGCCATGGCGGCTTTCTCGTGATTAAACACTCGGAACTGCACAAAGCCAGCGACAAATTCGGCTGAGAAAAAGAAAGGAGAAATAGCAGAAGTGTCTTTAGTCCCTCTGGTGGAAAACCTTGGCCAGCAGCTGGGCGTAACGACATCAGAAAAGCCAGCTGGATCAAGCCAGGAGCCCACCTAGCCCAGCACATAGTTGTCAACTTACAGATTTGAAAATAAGGGACCAGCAGCCAAAATAAGGGATTTTCCGGGCACAGGTATGTTCAACTTCTGAGCCCCTCCGAACCAAAGGCAGAAAGCCCAGCCAGCAGCCAAACGAAGCCTCAAGCGGTGGTTCCCCTCGCAGCAACCCGGCAAAGGGGATGCAGCAAGGAAAACCACCATCGCCTCTCCGCTGGGAAGGGCTGAGCAAAGGCGAGTCCCCAGGCAACGCGGCCGATTTGATCGGCACAAGGCATGCAAGCTCCACCCCCCCCCAGTCGTTCTTAGACTCCTTATTGGGTGAGCAACGCAGCCAAGCAACACACTTGGTGTCCCCCTCTTCCCTGGCCAGCAGGGAGGGAGGGAGATGAGCTGCTTCCTTTGAAACCTGGGAAATTTAAGGGACATCATCAATAAGGGACAGCAGCGGGACACGGCGCCAAATAAGGGAGTTTCCCGCCAAATAAGGGACGGTTGACAGCTATGGCCCAGCATCCTGTTCTCACAGGGCCCAACCAGATGCCCCTTCTGGGAAGTCCAAAAGCAGGGCCAGAGCAGAAGAGCCCCTCTCTCCTCCTGTGGTTTCCAAGAACTGCTATTTAGAAGCATTACTGCCTCTGAGCCTGGAGACAGAGGATAGCCATCTAGTATTACTACTATTAAAATCTGTGTACCGCCCTTCATCAGCAGAACTCAGAGTGGTTCACGACATAAAAATACAATATGAAAGCACAAAACACAAGATAGAAACAACAACAAAACCACAAACCAATACCCCCCAATGAATTTGTCTAATCCTCTTTTAAAGCCATCCAAGTTGGAGCAAATTCTATAATAATTTATCTATGCACTTCATGAAGAAGCCCTCATTTTTTGGTCTGTCCTGAATCTTCCAACATTCAGCTTCATGGGATGTGCATGAGTTCTAGTGTTAAACAAGAGCGGGACAAAAACTCCTCTATTTGCTTTCTCCGTGCCACACATAACTGCGTAACTTGAGCCTCAGTCGCACTGCCGCATCCTAAACCCTTGTTGCAGAGATACATAATTTGTTATTTACCGTATTTTTCGCTCTGTAGGGCGCACTGGACCATAGGGCGCACCTAGATTTTAGGGAGGGGGAAAATAAAGGGGGGGAAATTATTTCCCCCCCCCCAGCCCCAAAGAGCAAAGAAACCAAGACAGCCAGCAGGATCCATCCAGGAGAGGCTGCGCGCGGCTTTGGCAGAAGCCAAGACAGTGAGCGGGATGGATCCCGCTCGCTGTCTTGGCTTCGTTTTTAGCCGTGGAACTCCCGCCGGGCTCCGAAGGCTTGCGGATAGCTGCCTGCATTCGCTCCATAGGACGCACACACATTTCCCCTTCATTTTTGGAGGGGGAAAAGTGTGTCCTATAGAGCGAAAAATATGGTATTTTTAAAAAAATAAGCCAGGTAAGGTGAGCATGCGAGGGAACCCAGTTATTCAGTAAACCCAGTTTTTCAATAAATGTGTCTCAGGCCTTGCAACAAAGCATCTTGGCAAATAGTTAGGCAGTCAAGTTAGGCACCTGAGTGAGTTGAGCAGCAGGTCGAGGAGAGACCTCACCAGAGCCCTCATCTGCCCCCTCCCCCAATTTCTTATTTATGCTCAGCCATAGTCTGGTCAAAGGAAGCAAGACTTACTTCGCCCGTTTGGAGAATAGTAGTCCGAGGTATTCTGGGCACTCCCTGCATCGTAGGTGACGGGGACGGCTGGGCCGTTGTTGGTCTGGCAGGTGCCAATGCCATAGGTCACAGGGTATTTCTGAAAAGAGAAGCAGGAAGGGATCTGAGGCTCGCTTTGGGCTTGTGGCGTTCCTCATGCTCAGCCAGAAAAGATCCATAAGGGAGGAAAGGAGATCCAGAACATCTAATTACTCTCAGTACAGGAACTCCAATGTTTCTCTGATGAAAACAGGGACGTCCTAAGCAAAAGCGATGGAACGCGGGTGGCGCTGTGGGTTAAACCACAGAGCCTAGGACTTGCCGATCAGAAGGTTGGAAGTTCAAATCCCTGCAATGGGGTGAGCTCCTGTTGCTCGGTCCCTGCTCCTGCCAACCTAGCAGTTCGAAAGCACGTCAAAGTGCAAGTAGAGAATAGGTACCGCTCCGGCAGGAAGGTAAACGGCGTTTCCGTGCGCTGCTCTGGTTCGCCAGAAGCGGCTTAGTCATGTTGGCTGTACGCCGGCACCCTCGGCCAGTAAAGCGAGATGAGCACCGCAACCCCAGAGTCGGCCACGACTGGACCTAATGGTCAGGGGTCCCTTTACCTTTACCTTTTAAGCAAAAGCGAGAACATTCCAGGACCAAATCAGAAACTGGGATGGCTTCTGTAAATCTGTGACTGTCCCTGGAAAATGGGGGCACTTGGAGGGTCTGTGAGACCCCAGTATGTGACCAGGGGGTGCCTTCCTGCCCTGCTTGTGGGCTTGCTGGAGGCCCCAGGACACTGGCCTAGATGGGGCCCTGATCTGGGGTCTCTGCCACAGCAGGGCTTTCCTAGGGAAACTTGGAGGCCTGGGGAAGGGCCCTTATAGCTCAGTGGCAGAGGGTCTGCCTTGCAAGCAGAAGGTCGCAGGTTCAATCCCTGCTGGTGGCCTCCCCAGGAGGGGTTAGAGGGACACTCCTGTCTAAAATCCTGGAGCGCCATTGCTGTCTGTCAGTGTAGACGGTTCTGAGGGAGCTTCCTGGGTCCCCATTACTAAAAAAAAAAGGGGGGGGGAATTCTCCTGCCCTGCTCAACCACCCAAATCCCAAATACCGAGTCAGCCGGCAGAAATGCTGAGTCACCACTTGCTTACCTGGTAGAGCCTGAGAAGGTTCCCTCCAAGCTCAGACAAGAACCCATTTTCGGTGCGGTATCTCAGGAGCGAAGACTCGCGCCATTTCTTCATGGGGGTGTTGTTGGGGACGTGCCATATGGCCATGTCTGCTGCTTCAAGGTCATAATAGCCAGGATTCTGGAAAGAAAGAGAAATCAGGGGTGTTAGAGGGGGAGGGGGGTTTGGTTTTTAAATGTAAATCTTTTACAGTAACAGGAGACACTGTCGAGAAAGAGCCATTTCCTCTGTATTTCCCCCTTGCAAGTTCCTATTTGTGGCAGTCTATTTTTGTCCCTGTTTTTGCCCTTTAGGGGGATGTCTTTGAAACATTTCCCCATGTACCTTCAATTGGCAAAATTGCCATTCTGACACAGGTGCCGCACAAGACCCACATTTGTAAGAACTCAGTCATTTAATATGGCGAAACTTCGGAACTCCCTGCCACTTGATATCAGCCGGTGCTGTCACTGTACCTTTCCTCGGAGCCTCCAGTTTAGACAACCCTCCCCAGATGTTTAGAAAGTTGACGCGGATTTTAATTTGTTTCCGTCTCTTGTTATTTTAACCTTTCACATGTTTTACATTACTGCTGGGGCCAAGCTCTGCTGAACTCAGTAGCAGTGGACTTCTGAATAGGCAGGCAAAGGGTATCGTTCACCTATTGCGCCACTACAAAGACAGTCTCACCTTGTAGTCATCACTGGTTGAGGCTATAGCTGACCCAAAGGTGGAGTTGTTGGACCAGTTTCCATCTCCAGTAGCGTAGTTGGCATTACTGCCCTGCTGGCTGGACCAGCGGTCCCCCACGGTGCATTTCCCATACATGTTGTTTTCGTGGACACTGGCCACCAAAGTCCAGCCTCCTCCATTGGTGGTCATGTCACAGAAGGTCTGGTAGATCTCTCCGTCTTCCGTGGCCAGGAAATACAACCCATCTGCTCAAAAGACAGGATCAAGAGAGGACCTTTCCCCCGCCCCTTAATATAATGTTTATTAAATTTCCTTTTTTCCTTTATAACAACCAAATAAAATTTCTTCATCACATATATCTTTGCTCAAATTGAGCTTTGACTTCCTCCCCTCCCCCTCCCTGACTTCCATATGTAATCAGTTTTATCTTCGCATTTCTAAATCATCACCCTATTTACCTTATCTCCATACTTAAAAGACTTACTTCTAATATTTATAAACAGGTATCAAATCATAACCTTACAAAATATTTTAAATCAATCTTGCAAATGTTTTCAAATGTTTGCAATGTTCCTTCATATATTGTACAAATTTATTCCAGTCCTTTTCAAACAGTTGCACTGGTTTCAGATTTTCCCCGTCAGTCTCGCCAGCTTAACCTATTCAGTCATCTTTGTCTGCCATTCTTCCAACGCTGGAAGTTCTTGCTGCTTCCATTTCTGGGCTAAAGGTATCCTTGCTGCCGTGGTAGCATACATAAATATATTTATGTCTTTTTTGGGAATTTCTTCACCTATTATCCCTAATAAGAAAGCCTCTGGTTTTTTACTAAAGGTATTTTTGAAAATCTTTTTCAGTTCATTATATATCATACCCCAGTAGGCTTTAAACTTAGGACACATCCACCACATATGAAGGAAATTCCCTTCCTTCTCCTTACATTTCCAACATACCTTATCTTAAATTCTATACATTTTAGCTAGTCGGCGTCAAATACCACCTATACATCATCTTCATTAAATTTTCTTTTAATGCCGTACATGCAGTGAATTTAATTGTTTTTGTCCATAATCTTTCCCACATCTCTAATTCAATATTGTGACCAAACTCTTGCGCCCATTTAATCATAACTGTCTTAACTCCTTCAGGATCAATACAGGATCAAGCAATTGGGTGGTCTTAAGAAGACTTGGCCACCTTTAGATCAGTGTTTCCCAAACTTGGGTCTGTTTACGGACTACAATTCCCATCATCCCTGACCACAGGTCTTTGTTAGCTAGGGATGATGGGAGTTGTAGTCCACGGAACAGCTGCTTATTTCCTCACCTGTGCACCCTGGCGAGGAGCTCTTGATTTCTTTGCAGCTCCTTGGAAGCTTGTGAAGACCGTGTGGATTGCTTGTGCTGCAGGATGACGCCTCTTCCCACTTCTGCAGCAGACCGAGGACATCTTGCTTTGCAGAGCTGAGGCAGCAGCTGCTATCTGTGTGCAGGACAATAGGTGTGAACAGGCTGAGTTACCCAGACATATGGAGAGGGAGTTGCCCAGGTTGGAAGACGGAAGCAGGATCCAGGGTGACCTTGGCAGGACAGGGAACTGGGCCAGAACTAACAACATGAATTTCAACAGAGATCAATGCACTTACATAGGCAGACTCACAGGGACAAAATACAGGAAGGGTGACAACTTGGCTTGACAGCAGAACCTAGGAAAAGGCATCCCGGGTTTTAATGGATAAGCAAAACATGAGCCAGCAGTGTAGTATGGCAGCAAAATGGGCCAGTGCAATTCTAGGTTGTATCAAAAGAAGTATAGTGTCCAGAATGTGAGAAGTAATGGTCAGTACTTTTTTCCCTGGAAAAATAGGTCAGAAGGTTGGCAGTTTGAATCCCCACGACAGGGTGAGCTCCCGCTGCTCCTGCCCACCTAGCAGTTCAAAAGCACGAAGTGCAAGTAGATAAATAGGTACCGCTCTGGCGGGAAGGTAAATGGTGTTTCCATGCGCTGCTCTGGCTCACCAGAAGTGGCTTAGTCATGCTGGCCACATGACCTGGAAGCTGTACACCGGCTCCCTCGGCCAATAAAGCAAGGTGAATGCCGCAATCCCAGAGTCGTCCATGACTGGACCTAACGGTCAGGAGTCCCTTTACCTTTACCTTACTCACCATGAAGTTGTTACAGTAAGTGCCACACTTTTTAACAACAAAAAAGAGGTGCCAGTACTGTGTACCCGTGAGTACCCTTTAAAAAAAATAAACCCAACAGCACTGGTACTGCTCCATTCCACTTTGGTCAGATTTCACCTGAATACTGTTTCCAGTTCTGGTTGTCAGGAAGGGATATGAACAAACTGGAAATGGGGGCAGTCAAGGGCCTGGGAAGCCAATCCTGTGAGAAAATGTTTAAGAAGCTTTGTTCAATCTGGAGAAGAGACCAAAGGCTGAGACACACACACACACCCCCGCTCTCCTGACACTAGAACCCGGGGGACATCTAATGAAGTGGAATATTGGAAGAGTCAGGGTGGAGAAACAAAAGGGCTTCTACACGGAGCACATAGTTAAACTATGGAACTCCCTGCCACAGGGGACAGTAGTGGCCACCAGCTTGGATGGTTTTTAGAGAGGATTGGGCAAATTCATGGAGGAGGAGGAGACTATCAATGGCTACTAGCAGTTGCTGGAAGCCACAGGAGGGGAAAGGGTTCTTTTGTTCGGATCCTGATTGCGGGCTTCCCACCGGCAATTGTTTGGCCCTTGTGAGAACAGGATGCTGGACTAGACGGCTGGTTGGCCGCCTGACCCAGGAGATGTTTGTTATGTTCTTAAGATACAATCACCGCCTTCAAACATTTGAAGGGCCCTCACAGAAAGCAGATCTGATTTATGTTCCTCCGGAGGCGAGGGCTGAAACCAGCAGTTTCAATTTATGAGAAATAGATTTTGACTCAATAGCAGGGAGAACACAAGGTGTTCAGCCGTGGAACACAGAGTCCTGGAAGGTGAGAGACTCTTCAATCACTAGCTGCTTTTAAGTGGAGGCTGGATAGGTACTTATCACTGGGTGCTGCAGGTGAGCATCTCCTTCATTGGCAGGGGGCTCGGCTAGATGTCCTTTGGAGGTGCCCTTCCAACACAACGGTTCCAAGAGTTTGCCCCAAGATATGCCAAATGTGTATGGAAAGGCCCCTTGCCCCCCCAAAAAAGACCAAAGAAAAGCACAACATCCTGGCACAGTCTCTCTCTCCCCCCCCCCACCCTAGACACCAGCATATTCTTACCACACAGGTCCCCCTTTGGGAGGTCAGCCAAGAGTAAAAGGAGGAGAGCAAATCGCTTCATGGTGGGCTTTTTCTGTGGGTGAAAATGAGAGGGCTGGTGAGTCAATGACGGGGTGGCTCACCCCTAGGAACTGGTGGGCCTTAATCAGTGCTTTCCCCCCTAAAAAAATAAAAATAAAAAATGTTTAGGGGTACTCTCATTTTGACGCAAGAAAATCACCATTTTATAGTTCAAATCGGGAAAAAGAAATACAGTAAATGGACAAAAGTACAAAGATTCGCAAAATGTTTCAGGTTATGCGTCCTCCCAGAGAAAAAAGCAGTGGTCTTAATCAAACGACTGAACAATTCGTCTCTCTTAATCTGGCGCCCCACAATCAGCATGATTCATCACTTGCTTTAGAATTGCAGAGCTGGAAGGGACCCCGAGGGTCATCTAGTCCAACCCCCTGCAAGGCAGGAATCTTTTGCCCAAGGTGGGCCTTGAACTCACAACCCTAAGATCAAGAGTCTTCTGCTCTACCAACTGAACTATCCACGGCCCATCCACACCAACATTCATTCATTCATTCATTCATTCATTCATTCATTCATTCATCCCTTCACCCTAAGGTCCCATGGTGGGTTAGAGCATTAAAAGCAATCAAAAAACAGCTTACAACCATAAAAATAAGGTGGGTCCTAATAATATATCCCTTGTGTGAAAAGCCAGGCAAAGCAGTGCGTCTTCAGCATCCCCTGAAAGCTGTAGGATGAAGGTGCCAGATGCACTTCTGCAGGGACTTCCACAACTTAGGGGCCACCACAGAGAAAGCCCTCTCTTCTTGGGCCACCGCCCCCCCCCCGAGCACCTGAGGGCAAAGGAACTACCAAGAGGGGGCCCCTCTGCTGATCTTAATCACACCACCTCCTAGAGGGTCTGCAGGGAAGGAGACGGTCTTTCAGATATTTGGGGCCTGAGTCATTTAGGGCTTGGAATGCTAACATGAGCATCTTGACTTGGGTCCAGGAATGAACGGGCAACCAGTGCCGCTGTTTTGAAACAATGGGATATATAAGATCTAATGGGACCCCAAATCAGTAATCTGGCCCCTGCATTTGAGACCATCTGAAGTTTTCCATGACTGAAGTTGAGCAGCGTTGAATGTCCTCTCTTCCACGATCACAGCCATAACTGCAAGACCAAAGGACTTCTGCTCTGAATATTCTGCCCACAGGTGCGGATCCTAGCCTGGAGCCAGATGCGGCGTTACCTGACAACCTGCGGGAAAGGAGAGGGGGCCCTTTGCCAGAGGCAGATGGGTGGGGACCCTCCTTCAGCTCCTTCTAGCTAGAAGGACAAAAGCCAGAGCTGAGAGCTGGCTGTGATGTGTGATAAGAAGGCTGGGGAAAGTTGTTGGCTGGAAAAGGCAGAGAGAGAGGGGGGGGGGAGAGAGAGAGGGAGGGAGAGAGAGATCACAATGTTTTATTTCTGCTTGAATCCAGGCTGCAGCTATGGGAGAAACAAGCCCCCTCGGTGGTACTGATGCTGTGAATCCCTCCATTGTAGGCTCAGGTTGTACATAAACCATATATCCTAAAGACACCGTAGTCTCTGCTGTGCCTCATTCCCTGTAACCCACGGGATCTTGCACCACTTGAAGGTTGGGGTATCGTGCAACAGTACCAGTCGGGACCACTGATACCAACCTAGTAGTAGTAACACCCCACCCCACCAACCAGGACCACCACTCTTATTCTTGTTACCAGCAGCAGCCAGGAACATCACCCACCCACAGCTGCTATTTGCCGCAATGCAAAGAGACCAGTCACTGATACACCACAACCCTCTTGCCTCCCTTTGGGTCTTCAAGTTTGTCCAAAACTGGTATCAACACAGCAACCGCTGAATCCTACTGCTCTACAGTGGTGGGTTCTCTGTGTTCAAAGGGAGTGTGACTTGTTCCCTCCATATTCTATCACACTATTGTGCTTTGAAGGAAAGTTTCCGGCTCACCTGGTTAGGAGATGTCCACGTTCTGGTCTTCTGATGCTCAGAGGTCGCCTCTGTCCTGCCTTTTATTAGCAGCTTGCTGACAAAAGTCAACAGCCAGGGGGATAACATCAAGGAACTCCAGAATTGTTTGTACAAAGTGCAGGGCGAGTCAGCCGAGTGGCAGATGAAGGGTTTCACGGTTTCAGCAATGTTTCCGGGAAAAGACTTCATTTTCAGACATGGGGCATCCCCTGCAAGCCTGGCTTTCTAGTTGGGTGGGAAGTCAAGACTTTTTGCAACCGAAGGTGCAGAAGTGAAAGTTACTGGATGCCTTGCATTCCAGAGCTGCATATCACTGAAATTAAAATTGCACCTAGAAACCTCCAAAAGAGTATCACTGGCCTCCTGCTATGCGTTCAGTTGCAGCCCTGTCTTTGGGGGAACTTTGTCAGACATGATAAACCAGAAGCTGACCCATGCTACTAAGAGGTTTAGGGTCTTTTGCTAGCGGGGTGGTGCTGGAGCTGTAAACGACTCTCAGGTTCTGAAAGGCTGGTCTCACTAAATCAAGTTCATTAATTTTGTTGAATTAAACTTTCTTAGTGGGTTTTCCAAACTGCTAACTCTTTTTATAGAGTTAGGGTAGGGGGCCACTGGGTATAAATCTATGCAGTGGGGTGTAAGCTCAGAAAAGCTTGGAACCTGCCGCTTTAAAACAGGATTGTGCGAAACTACTTAACCCCTGCAGTCTTCCCTCTTTCACTATAAGAAAATCCCCACCACCAGAGGCTACAACTTCTCCAGAAGATTGAGGTGGTCTGGCACAATTGAGGGGCTCAAAAAAAATACATGGAGTGGGGGAGGGCTGAAACTGCCTCAGCCCCTGGGGGTTGGTGCCTATGCCCACCAAGAACACCTAATCCAGAGACAGTTTTTCTTGGGGTGAGCCAGCAGCCACACTGTTTGAGTGCCAAGGAGCTAGGTGACAATGGCCCAGGCATCCATCTATCTGTCCAGTAACTTATTCCAGTAGCTATATTGCAACTCTATTCAGCGTGAAACAGACCTGCAGCAGGCTGGGTTTGGGTGCAATGTTATCCTCTGCATTTCCTACTTCCGTCACTTAGTGGCCTGTACTCTTTTATCTACAGCTTTACATTAAGTGTGGAAATGTCAGGGACCTGATATCCCAGAGCTTTCCAAACTCTGCCAGCTGTGTGCCAGTTGTGGTGTGTAACTGTGTCCCCGTACATTTTGTCATTGCAGTTTATGTATGCGTCTGTATCCCTTACAAGGGGTTAGTTTAACCTCCAGTTTGCTATTAAAACTGAATTGCTGTGTCGCGAAATTGATGCATGTCTAAAAAGTGTGCTGCCAACATGAAAAGTTTGGAGAGCTCTGCTATAGCCCCATGCACACATTCAATGAACAACATTGCTGTGGCAAAAAGGGGGGAAAGTCCTCTGCAGACATAAATGTGTTTGCATATTGTGCAACATGGAAACAGTGCCAGGATAATGAGGAAAATGAAATCCAAACAAAATAAAGTTAGGTTAGGAGGAAAAGTATTTGCATATTGGATCACTAAAATATATATTACAGTGCTTTTCTGTGGGGGGTGGGACCCAAGTCAAATACTCATTTATTTATTTAAAGATAGAATTCCTGATCACATCCTGGTTCTAAGAAAGAAGAGTTCATAAATAAGGGAATAAAGGGTGCAAAAAACCCACAAAAAATACAACCCCTTTCCGGGTATGTTGATCAGTAGTTACTGAGAGCATTGGTGGTTGTGTAAAAAGCACGAAGTGACAGGTTCACAAAAGTCAGCCTTAACTAGATTTTAATGAATAGGTTGTTCTGAGTGTCATGTGGTTTGATGGATTATGCAAAGAGCATCTGGTACATTTAAAATGTCACATGTGCAGGCAACTTCTCTTGCATGGGAGTCCTGAACTAATCATGAAGACTGCAGCCAAACTAAGCAGATGGATGTTTGCAGAGACCCTCTGCTGTGCTTTGAAGGCCCGACAACCAGCTGATGGGGCTTTCAAGTGCCTTGCAGGCCCTCCCCATCCATGGTACCTGCAACCCCTTTTGGACTCAGCTTCAATGTCACTTGCCCCAGAGCTGTTGTAAGCCAGTTAGGTGTAGTGGGTGGCACTGTGATCTAAACCACTGAGCCTCTTGGGCTTGCTGATCAGAAGGTTGGTGGTTCAAAGCCGCACAACGGGGTGAGCTCCTGTTGCTCCGTCCCAGCTCCTGCTTACCTAGCAAGTTCATAAGCACACCACTGCAAGTAGATAAATAGGTACCGCTGCGGAGGGAAGGTAAATGGGGTTTCCGTGCGCTCTGGTTTCCGTCACAGCATTCTGTCGCACCAGAAGCGGTTTAGTCATGCTGGTCACATGACCTAGAAAGCTGTCTGTGGCAGTGGCGTAGCGTGGGGGGTGCAGGGGGGGCCCGCCCACCCCGGGCGCAACATCTGGGGGGGGCGTGCTCGCCGCCTCCGGAGTCGCCGAAGAGCCTCGGGCGCAGGCTGTAGCAGAGCCCCATGTCTCGCGGAACCAACGAGCTGTGCGCGCGTCCGGGCTGAAGGCGTCCGGCAGGCAGCGGCTCTCAGTGCTCGCCGTGGAGGGCGTGCCAGGCAGCCCTCCTCACAGCCCCCCCGCCGCCGCCGCTGCTGCTGGGCCATGTTGCATTTTCCTCGCCTCTCTGCCCTCCTCCTCCTCCAGGCAAGCGGCGTCGTTTGGGCGGCAACGCCAGCGGCAACTCACCTCAGATCACCTGACACGGACCCGCCACCGCCGCCGTGGCTACCTTACCGTAAATACCCCAGCCCAGGCAGCAGCAAGAAGAAGCTGGCAGCGGCGGCAGGTTAGGGGTTAGGGGTTAGGGGCGCAAATTACTTGCCTTGCCCTGGGTTAGGGGGCGCAAATTACTTGCCTTGCCCCGGGTGCTGACAACCCACGCTACACCGCTGGTCTGTGGATAAACGCCGGCTCCCTCGGACTGAAAGCGAGTTGAGCGCTGCAACCCCATCGTCACCTTTGACTGGATTTAACTGTCCAGGGGTCCTTTTCCTTTTTTACCTTCAGTGCTTAAGAGTCAGACTAGTACCTGGGAGACAAGGGTTCAAATGCCCACTTGACCATGAAGCTCAGTTGCTGCCTCTCAGCCTAACCTACCTCACAGGGTAGGTTGCGGGGATTAAATCAGTATGGGGAGGAGAACCATGTGTGTCACCTTGAGCTCCTTGGTGAAAAGGGTGGGAAAGAAATGCCTATATACATTTGCATCCCCATGGGGTCCCTGTTAGGATATTTGCGTTCCACCTTAAAAAGGAGACAGGCTGTGGCTTGCTTTATTTTGAAAGCAGTGTGACCTTTGCTTGGGGTGGGGGGTGGGCAGATCAGGCCCCTGAACGGGGTGGTTAGCCAGCCCCATGTCAAGCCCAATAGCATTCAAAACTCTGGAACCAACAAGCTCCAGGGCTAGACAGAACCCCTTTTATGTACAAGTGTTCGTGGATAATAGATCATAGATGGAAGAGTTCAGTGTTAGAAACTGAGATATGATAATGAGGAAAATGAAATCCAAACAAAATAAAGTTAGGTTAGGAGGAAAAGTATTTGCATATTGGATCACTAAAATATATATTACAGTGCTTTTCTGTGGGGGGTGGGACCCAAGTCAAATACTCATTTATTTATTTAAAGATAGAATTCCTGATCACATCCTGGTTCTAAGAAAGAAGAGTTCATAAATAAGGGAATAAAGGGTGCAAAAAACCCACAAAAAATACAACCCCTTTCTGGGTATGTTGATCAGTAGTTACTGAGAGCATTGGTGGTTGTGTAAAAAGCACGAAGTGACAGGTTCACAAAAGTCAGCCTTAACTAGATTTTAATGAATAGGTTGTTCTGAGTGTCATGTGGTTTGATGGATTATGCAAAGAGCATCTGGTACATTTAAAATGTCACATGTGCAGGCAACTTCTCTTGCATGGGAGTCCTGAACTAATCATGAAGACTGCAGCCAAACTAAGCAGATGGATGTTTGCAGAGACCCTCTGCTGTGCTTTGAAGGCCCGACAACCAGCTGATGGGGCTTTCAAGTGCCTTGCAGGCCCTCCCCATCCATGGTACCTGCAACCCCTTTTGGACTCAGCTTCAATGTCACTTGCCCCAGAGCTGTTGTAAGCCAGTTAGGTGTAGTGGGTGGCACTGTGATCTAAACCACTGAGCCTCTTGGGCTTGCTGATCAGAAGGTTGGTGGTTCAAAGCCGCACAACGGGGTGAGCTCCTGTTGCTCCGTCCCAGCTCCTGCTTACCTAGCAAGTTCATAAGCACACCACTGCAAGTAGATAAATAGGTACCGCTGCGGAGGGAAGGTAAATGGGGTTTCCGTGCGCTCTGGTTTCCGTCACAGCATTCTGTCGCACCAGAAGCGGTTTAGTCATGCTGGTCACATGACCTAGAAAGCTGTCTGTGGCAGTGGCGTAGCGTGGGGGGTGCAGGGGGGGCGCCCGCCCCGGGCACAACATCTGGGGGGGGGGGCGTGCTCGCCGCCTCCGGAGTCGCCGAAGAGCCTCGGGCGCAGGCTGTAGCAGAGCCCCATGTCTCGCGGAACCGGCGAGCTGTGCGCGTGTCCGGGCTGAAGGCGTCCGGCAGGCAGCGGCTCTCAGTGCTCGCCGCGGAGGGCGCGCCAGGCAGCCCTCCTCACACCCCCCCCCGCCGCCGCCGCCGCTGCTGCTGCTGCTGCAGCTGCTGGGCCATGTTGCATTTTCCTCGCCTCTCTGCCCTCCTCCTCCTCCAGGCAAGCGGCGTCGTTTGGGCGGCAACGCCAGCGGCAACTCACCTCAGATCACCTGACACGGACCCGCCACCGCCGCCGTGGCTACCTTACCGTAAATACCCCAGCCCAGGCAGCAGCAAGAAGAAGCTGGCAGCGGCGGCAGGTTAGGGGTTAGGGGTTAGGGGCGCAAATTACTTGCCTTGCCCTGGGTTAGGGGGCGCAAATTACTTGCCTTGCCCCGGGTGCTGACAACCCACGCTACACCGCTGGTCTGTGGATAAACGCCGGCTCCCTCGGACTGAAAGCGAGTTGAGCGCTGCAACCCCATCGTCACCTTTGACTGGATTTAACTGTCCAGGGGTCCTTTTCCTTTTTTACCTTCAGTGCTTAAGAGTCAGACTAGTACCTGGGAGACAAGGGTTCGAATGCCCACTTGACCATGAAGCTCAGTTGCTGCCTCTCAGCCTAACCTACCTCACAGGGTAGGTTGCGGGGATTAAATCAGTATGGGGAGGAGAACCATGTGTGTCACCTTGAGCTCCTTGGTGAAAAGGGTGGGAAAGAAATGCCTATATACATTTGCATCCCCATGGGGTCCCTGTTAGGATATTTCCGTTCCACCTTAAAAAGGAGACAGGCTGTGGCTTGCTTTATTTTGAAAGCAGTGTGACCTTTGCTTGGGGTGGGGGGTGGGCAGATCAGGCCCCTGAACGGGGTGGTTAGCCAGCCCCATGTCAAGCCCAATAGCATTCAAAACTCTGGAACCAACAAGCTCCAGGGCTAGACAGAACCCCTTTTATGTACAAGTGTTCGTGGATAATAGATCATAGATGGAAGAGTTCAGTGTTAGAAACTGAGATATGAAAGCTAGGAGCTAAATGGCACCTTAAGCCTTAAGGTTATGGGCACAACCACAGAATGTCTAGGTGCGCTTTTTTATAACAAGAATGCAAAGATGAAAATGAACGAACTGCGGCTAAAATGTTATGTTCATTTTTCTAGTCATTCCCCTGCCCACCCCCCTAGTATTCTTAAGAGGGTCTCTTCTCCAGTCTTCAGAAAGGAGTTGGAAGAGGGGAGGCAGAAAAAGGTCCTCCTTTCCTTCTATTCTGCAGTTTTAATCTGAAATCTTAGGCTCAGTACTGCACCCAGAGCCCAGAAACTGCTCGCGCCAATGAAATCCCCTGATGCAAAATGCGACTAGTACAATGGGAGTTTTGAACATTGGAAGAGTTTAAATAGTCCCCACCTGTGACAGCTCAGACCTCTTGGTGCCCTTCAACACCTCAGTTTTTCAAACATGGTGTTAAAAGAAGGCCAAGAGCTCTGTGTCTGAGAATACAAGGTATAGTTGTATTTGAAAAAACCTCCTCGGTTTTCCGAGAACGAGATTGATTCAGGCAGATTTTCAGGGACACTATTAAAGCCTCCCCCCCCCTATTTTTTGCTGCACACACAGGTGTCACTGCTTGGAAATTGAGGTGCATGCAGCATTGGTGGGAGCAGCAGGATCTGCAATGTTGGCATCAAAATGCCAGCTGACACTCCCCCCCCCTATTTTAATTTGTATTTACCCTTTCTAGGGAAAAGCCAGTCTGTTAAAAAACCAAACCAGTTGTCATCTGTTTGTAATATCTGATTTACTTGTTTGTAGCATTATGCTCCATCTTGGAAGCACCTAAATATCTTAATCACAGAACAGAACAGCAGACAAGCAGGGCATTGTTGGTTTCAGAGTTTATCATTCTGTCATTCCAGTTTTGAATTAAAGCTGTTTTATTTCAAATACAGGTATTATTATTATTATTATTTTAAAAAACAAAACAGAAAACCAAGAGACAGCATCATTCAGTTAAGGTAGCAAAACATTTTATACAGCTTTTCCATAAAAAGTGGTTTCTCTTGGACAGGGAATAAATATGTAATTTTGGCATCTCTCGTTTCTGTGGAATTCAGGATTTTCCTAGCAGCAAGCACAGATTTGTTAAGGTTACGTGAACAAGGAGAGGTCAATAAAATATTTCAAAACACATTCAAAACACAGTAAAAGGCACATGTCAGCGAAGACTAAGGTTTCGGGACATCCCCTATCCTCAAAGGAAACATTTTTTTAAAAATTGCTATTTCTCCCCACCTCTGCTCTTTCGTGACTGGCAGAATTTCTGTCTGCTGCATGCATCTAAGGCACAGGAACTTTCCCAGGAATAAGGGTGGCAACCCTCAGGCACTTTTCCCCTGCACAGCAGGCTGAAATCCAACAGGTGATGCACCTGGTGAATTTCTGTCCATTGCATGCATCTAAAGGCACAGGAATGGCAGCCCTCAGGCACAGTCTAGGAGCAGAAAAGAACACCCAGAAGAGCAATTTGAAGCCTCTTTAAGAACAAATAATAATAATTAAGCTTTCTCTCCCTACTTGCACTCTGCCCAGTACAACAGACCACCGCCTCCAAAGCAAACATATATGTGTTTTTAATGTTAATACAAAAAGAAGGTGGGGGACATTTAAATGTTAACCCACCAATGCAGCAATGTCTATGAAAAGCTTTGTGAAAAACAGAAAGCAAGAACCATGACTAATGTTGTAAACATAAACAGAACTGTTCTTTTTTAAAAAGGGTGAGTGTGGCTGCCCAAAAGTAGAGCCCTTTTAGTCCAGTTGTTGCTCCTGGGCCTCCCCCTCCTACTGAGACATTAACAGCGCAAAGCTCTGCATGTTTACTCAGAAGTAAGGCCCACTGACCTCAGCTCCCTAGTAAACAGTGTAGACACAATCAGGCACCAGCAAAGCACTCTCTCACACACAAAACAAGCAGAAGAATTGTAGAGTTAGAAGGGACCCCAAGAGTTATATAGTCCTCCCCCATGCCATTTTTATTTTGAATTACATAGTGGCAGCACCTTTTCAGTGCTCAGGGCCTCTAAAGGTCTCAATCTGGTGCTCCTCGTAAGGGCTGGAGCCTGTTTTGATCATTCCTTAATGCAGGGCTTCAGCTTGCAATATTCAAGTAACTGGACATCTCTGGGAAGCAGGGGCGGAGGAAGGGGGTAAGGTGGGGGCGGTCTGCTGGGCGGCATTCACCACGGAGCCGGCAGCACGCCCAAGCAACGCATCCCTCCTGGGAGTGATGTGGTTGCTTGGGCACCTGCAGGCTCCATGCTGCCCCAAATGGTCCGCCCGCTGCCTCCCCCCCAGCTGTAGGGTGGCTGAGTGGGAAGAGACAGAAAGACTCTGGAGGCCCCGCGGAGCGTCCTGCCCTGGCTCACCCCAGGCGCCCGATTGGCTTGCTCTGCCGCTGCTGGGAAAGAGAGGTGACCAAGAGTAATCTGTTACTGGCCTTTTTTGTTTGCCATTGAACTTACAAGGGTTCAATGAACTTTCTTTCCGAGGTCCTAAAACCCAGAGGAGCGGGGTTGCGCTCTTATCTCTGTCTGATTTGGGTAGTTTGTTTTACAGAATAAAAGAGAAGGCCTCACTTATCACAATTAAGGAGTTGCTCTCTGCTTATCACTCAAGGAGGCACAGAGAGTTCTAGAAAGAAATCTCTTCCTCTGCCTGGCTTCTCTCCCAACCACAGAACTGCTCTACACCATTAGCAGTGGCATTGCTGTTAAGGCAACATAAGAGCATAACAAGAGCTTGCTGGATCAGGCCCATCTAGCCATAGAATCATAGAATTGTAGAGTCGGAAGGGACCCCAAGGATCATCTAGTCCAGGCTCCTTCAGTGCAGCATCCTGTTCTCACAGTGGCCAACCAGATGCTTGTGGGGAAATTGGCAAACAGGACCTGAACACAAAAGCATCTCTCTCTATTCCTGTGGCTTTCACCCCTGCCTGCTGGGATCCACAAAAACTGTGCTTGTTGAGTTTGCATGCTACTTACCGTATTTTTCGCTCTATAAGACACACTTTTTCCCTCCTAAAAAGTAAGGGGAAATGTGTGTGCGTCTTATGGAGTGAATGCTTGCTGCGCAGCTATCCCAGAAGCCAGAACAGCAAGAGGGATCACAGCGAAAGCGGCAATCCCTCTTGCTGTTCTGGCTTCTGGAATTCAGAATATATTTTTTTTCTTGTTTTCCTCCTCTAAAAACTAGGTGCGTCTTATGGTCTGGTGTGTCTTATGGAGTGAAAAATACGGTAATTATTAGTTAGCAGCAAAGTAGATAATGGGAGGCTTTGGACAATTTCTACCACTACCAGCCCAAAGCCACAAATGCTGATTTTGATCAATCTAGAAAATCCAGTTCACGGTCACTCAAGTTCAGCCTGCAAATGTCCATCACCCTGGTTGGTTGAACTGGGCGTAAGGCAAGGAACAAGCTAAGTGAAGACAGGGCCCCACTTTCCATATTGGATACCACAACAATATGCTCCAACGCTAGATCCTTCGTAAAAACACCTCCAGGAAACCGTATTAAAACTCCATCTCCATTATCAGGACCCTCATGCCTCTCAGCCAACCCAGCTCTGATAATTAACAGTCAAACAATTAGCACCATCAGCTAATGAGCCACTGGCCTTCTCCAGGCTCCACCCTCTTCAAGAACACACTAAAAACAGCCTCAAACGCTCAAAAGTATATCGCCCACTACATCCTTTGGACTTTCATTTTTCTGGGAACATCTGGACAGAATTTCCTATCAGGTCTGGGAATGTCCAGACACAATGTCCCACCAGGGTTGTGTTCCTTATAAGCTTGCTAGGACAGCTAAGGATCTGCAATTCTACATCCTCAGATCTGCAAGTCTGGGGTTTCCTTGGTTTGGATCTCATTCCTCGTACAAAATATGGGACATCTTGGGGTTTCTGTAGTGAAAGGAATGAGTTTGCAGAGACTACTTTCCTCTAGTCGTGATCCTAGACCAGCCACAAGCTAAGCATTGTGGCCTTCAGATTCTGCTGGTCTTGGCAACATCTCCATCTTTCATCCCTACTGATGGGCAGCCTGGAAAGACAGGAACGGAAGTGGCTCTTGGCCTCATCCAGCTACCCATCTTGCCTCATGAATCAGATCCATGTCAACGCCACTCAGCCAAATATTTCCTCAACTTGCGCTTGAAGATCTCTAGAGATGGAGAGTCCACAATACTTTGAGTTCAGCAGTCTCCAACCTTCTCAGACCCAGAACCCATTTTTAGCCCAGACATACATTGGGAGACCCCACTTCTTAATTATTAGTATTTTAAAAAGTATTTGTAAATTGCAGCTTTCCCCTCAATCTACTGCCTGCTTGCTGTTTTGGACTACGACTCCCATAAGCCCCTGCCAGCAACTGGTTATCATGATTGTGCTGCTAGTGCAACCCAACTAGGTCTGTAGGTCATCCCAACCCACTAGTTGCAAAACAGGTGCCTTAGACAATGGTTCCCAAAGTGGATGGTACACCCCCTTTGTGGGGGGTGGGGTAGGGGGATTACTTGGGGGGCTAAGAAACAAGCGAGTGGCAGAGGGTGCTGGAGGTGTAAATGACTATCAGACTGTGAAAAGCTGGTATCACTGGAAATGTTTAGTTGGGGTTGGCAGTTATTTTAATTTGGGTATAACTGTAAACTGTTTACTTTAGTTGCTATTATTGTTGTTATTATTGGTTTCTATTGATTTATTGGTATGTTTGTTGCCTGTATAGTATATTCTGTTTGATTATAATGTTTGATTATATATGCTGTAAGCCGCCCAGAATGGCTGGGCGGGATATAAATTAAATGATGATGATGATGATGATTTTGTTGTTGTTGTTGAATTAAATGAACTACATAAATAGTTTCAACTGGATTTTGAATAAATATGCAATTAATAGCTGCTGCTTTGATTTTTATTGTGTTATGAACTTCCTTCGTGGGCTGTGCAAACTGCTATTCCGAAGGATGTTTTTAATGAGGGGGGCCCTCTGGGGATGAGTTTATGGAACCAAGGGGGAATGGTCCAAAAATGTTTGGGAACCGCCGGCTTAATCCATCGCAGTTGTGCACCTTTATGGATCGTCCCAGCATCCAACCATCTTTTGCAATCTGAGCCCATTCTTTTGTCTAATCTTACTTACAGGAGGCACAGAGAATTCTCATCCTGCTGTTGCTCTCCTTTCTTACAGCAAACGGATTTAGTCTGGGGCCTTCTTGCGTAAAAAAACCCTCACAATGGCACCCAACTATGGTAGTTGCACTCACTCAGAATCTCCTCTCTTCATTATTGGGGAACTTCCCAATAATTGGTTAACAATTAATGAGTGCAACTTGGGGTGGGGAGAGATGCCATTTGGGTTTTCGTGCAACAAATAAGCTGTGCAATCCAAAAGAAAGGCACACATGCTTAGTTCTTTTGTGAGCGGTGCTATTCTCTTGCGCCAAGTGTGGTGAGAGTCCTCTCTTTCTGGGGTTTTGGCCCACAGAGGATGCCTCCACCCTCTTGTGTCACATGAGAATCACAGGATCGTAGAATCGGAAGGGACCTTCTCATCTAGTCTGTGTCCCAGCCACAGCTGGAGAATCTGAGACAGAATGCAAGAAGCGTGAGGGAAGTCCCTCAAGAAAAATGGGTTGGCGGTCGAGGAATAGAAAGGAGGGCCTTCCTTGTACGATGCAGGATTAATGGATGGAATTTGTTGCCCCAAGGTGTGTTGAAGTGTGGGTGGTTTAAAAGGGGGAGAGAAAAATGGATAGCGAGCAGGTCTAGGCTCCATGTTCAGAGGAAGCCTCCCTCAGAATACAGGGTGCCTTCACCCTCTCCCTGGAGGTATCTGCTTGCCATCATTGGAGACAAGAGTTATGTAAGAACATCAGAGGATGCCTGGAGCTGGATCAGGCTGAAGGCCCATTCTAGCCCAGCATCCTGTTCTCAAAATGGCCGACCAGATACCCACAACAGGAAGCCCATGAGCGTGACTCTCAGTGCAACAGCAACTCTCCTGAGGAGAACATATGAAGAGAAAGGATGCAGTGCCCAGATATTTAGAATTTAGCACCCCTGGAAGCAGAGCTGAATGGAAAGGGGAAATCAGGCTCTGTGTAGGAGGAGAGAGAGCCAGCCAGAAACCCAAGTCCACTTCTCTGACATACTGTGGGGGGAGGCATTCAGTTGTGGGTTTCCGCACTGCACACCCACGAACAGTCGAGTCCCAACCAAATGTTTAAAGTGCTCAAACCTAGGAGGAACATTCGAAAGGGTCCCCCCCCCTCTTCTGACGCAGGCGCCACATTCCTCCGGAACACAGAACACTGAGGTATAAAGTGCGACAGCGGAGAAAACGCTCACCCAGGGGCTCTCAAAGGAGTCGCCGTCTGAGAGAGGCGGAACAAAGGTCCCTCAGAGAAATCAAAGCTACAGAGCGCCGCCAGAGAGGACTCCATCACTGCTCCTTGGGCCGCTCCACCTCGGGGACGTTGCTCTGCAGAATTAGTGTCGTGCCGGAGGACCGGAGGAGGGCCATGGTGAAGGCAGCCACGAGTGCGAGGTTGCCCAGGAGGGCAGCTCCAAGGATGGCAAAAGTCTGGGTGAAGGTGGCCGCCGGGGCATGAGCGCTCAGCCAGGCCCGGCGCGAATGCAAGTCCCATAAAACAGATTCCAGTTGGAAATGGGTGCCCACGACAGCGCAGATGTGGAAGAGCTGGTGGCTGTGTCCTGTGGCGGGAGGAAGGGAGGTGGGAGAGAGAAGAGATGGGGTGATAAGAGAAGATCAAGAGAGAAAAAATGGTTGTAACATAATAATAATAATAATAATAATAATAATAATAATAATAATTATTATTTATACCCTGCCCTCCCCAACCAGAGCTGGGCCCAGGGCGGCTAACACCAATAAAATCACAGTAAAAACATAATAGGGGAAAAAGAAAAAAATTAAAATACAGGTTAAAATACAATTTAAAATGCAGCCTCATTTTAAAAGTAGCTGGTAAATCAAGACCATAAGGGGAGAGAAACAGAAGGGTCAGACTGAGTCCAAACCAAAGGTCAGGCGGGACAGCTCTGTCTTACAGGCCCTGTGGAAAGATGTCAAGTCCCACAGGGTCCTAGTCTCTTGTGACAGAGCGTTCCACCAAATTGGGGCCGGTACTGAAAAGGTCCTGGCCTTAGTTGAGACCAAACTAACCACTTTGCGACCTGGGACCTCCAAAATGTTGTCATTTGTGGACCTTAAGGTCCTCCATGGGAAGGAAGAAGAAGAGCCGGGGCTGGATAAAGCCAATGGCCTATCCAGTCTGTTCTCACAGTGGCCTTTATCAGTCAAGCCTAAGAGCACTCTCTCCTCCTGTGGTTTACGGCAAGTGGTATTCAGAAGCATTTCCTGCTTCTGACTTTGGACTTGATTAAGGTAAAGGTAAAGGACCCCTGGACAAAGGTGACTATGGGGTTGCGGCACTCATCTCGCTTTCAGGCCGAGGAAGCCGGCGTTTGTCCACAGACAGCTTTCCGAGTCATGTGGCCAGCAGGACTAAACCGCTTCTGGCACAACCAGACACTGTGACAAAAACCACAGCGCACGGAAATGTCGTTTACCTTCCCGCCGCAGTGGTACCTATTTATCTATTTGCACTGGTGTGCTTTCGGACTGCTAGGTTGGCAGGAGCTGGGACAGAGCAACCCCATCACAGGGATTCAATTATTTCCACCCCGGCCCACCCCATCCCCCCTTCTCTTACCAATGTAATCGAAGCGCCCAGGGGCCAGGCGCTCCGGCAGGTGGGAAGCGAAGAGGAAGCCGGTGAGGGCTGCGAAAAGAAGGTGGTAGAAATAACCAGGGACGGAGTCATTCCAGGCGCAGTCTTCACCAAAGCAGAACAAGAGCTGAAAGGTAAGGAAGTGTCATGAGTCAGCCAGGAAGGGTGGCCCTGGGGGGAGGAACAGCGACACCATGCCAAAGAGCGAAGCCACCTGCTTCCTGTGGCACCATGAGGAGAGGAAAGAAATGAAGGCAAGAATTTGCATCTGCATGGCATAGCAAGACTTGGGTGTGCGGAGGCTCACCCCAAAAACTATTGGGACTAATCTGGATTATTGGTATGCGATTGCAAAGGTAGGGGAAACTGCACATTCAGTCCTTAGAGGCCAAAGTAAAAAAATATATGAACATAAGAACAGCCCTGCAGGATCAGGCCAATGGCCCATCTAGTCCAGCATCCTGTTCTCACAGTGGCCAACCAGGGAACCCAGCAAACAGGAGCTGAGCATAAGAGCCACACTCTCCCCTCCTGCGGTTCCAGCATCTGCTGTTCAGATGCATTATTGCCTCTGACTGGTTGGGCAGAGCCTAGCCCTTGTGGTTAGCAGCCATTGACAACCCTCTCCCAGCAGAGCCCCCCCCCCCCCCGTGGCTACATTTCCCCCACCGTCATCCTACCCTGTAGAACAATGGAATGTTGTCGAAGAGGAAAGGGTAAGCGAAGGCTGTAGTCCTCAAGATCTTGCACAAAGAAGGACACTCCAGTTCCAGGAATCTAGACCAGGAGACCAACGGGAGGAGGAGGAAAAGTTCCAATTAAGAGGTGGTGAAAACAGTTTATGAAAAAAAAAGTCAGGGAAAGGTGGAGTAGCGGTTCTGGCGGTTCCCTCACTGCAAAAAGCCAAGTTACAGGGAACCAGGCAGAGGGCCTTCTCGGTAGTGGCGCCTTCCCTGTGGAACACCCGCCCACCAGATGTCAAAGAGAAGAACAACTACCAGACTTTTAGAAGACATCTGAAGGCAGCCCTGTTTAGGGAAGCTTTTAATGTTTAACAGACCACTGTATTTTAATATTTTGTTGGAAGCCTCCCAGAGTGGCTGGGGTATAAATAAATTATTATTATTATTATTATTATTATTATTATTATTATTATTATTAGCAGTTTTGAATCTCTGGCTTGAAACGGAGCATCTAGATTGGGCTTTTAAACAGCCCTCTGTCACTTCATCTACAACAACCTTGTAAGAGGGCGGCTGCCCAATTGGCACTGGCCTCATGACGGGGGAATTTTCAGCTCCCTGCTTGGGCGTCCGGGGCAGCGCACACACCCTGCAACTGGGGGCAGGGCAAGCTGCCCATGGGGGTGGAGCAAGCTGCCTACAGGGCGGGGCAAACCAGAGCAGAGCATGCTGCGCGGAGCCTCCACAGGACGCAAGTCCCATGCTGCCGTTTCGGTCAGTGTGGAGCCTGCAGGCGCCCAAGGCACTGCACCCGCCTGCCCCCCCCCCAGCTACTCATCTGAGTTCCCCAGGTGCAGAATGTCCTTCCCAGCACGATGTGTCTGTCTCCATCACTCAGTGTGGCATAGTTGCTGGAGTGTTGGACCAGGATCTGGGAAACCAGGGTTCAAATCCCCCACTCCGCCATGAAGTTAATTGAGTGGTCTTGGGACAGTCACTCACTCTCAGCCTAGCCTACCTCAGAGGGTAGTTGTTGTGGAGATTAAATGAGAGGGGGAACCATGAAAGCAACCTTGAGCTCTGGGGGGGAAAGTGGGAAATAAATAAATAACATTAAAAGCTTCTCAAAACAGGACTGCCTTCAGAAACAATGAATGAAGAAATAAATATAACTTGCAGGAGGAATTTGAAAACATTCCTGTTTGCCTTGACATTTGGTGGCTGAAAGATACTGTTCCTAGCAACCTCAAGATCAGCGGGCAGAAGGATGTTTTCAAATGTAATTGCTTGTAATGGTTTCATATTGTAATTGCTTTAAGAACATCTTGATCTGTTTTAGAAAGCTTTGGCTTTGTTTTTTAAACTGTGTATCTGTTTGCTACCTGGGGTTCCTTGAGAGGTGTGATTTATTATTGTTGTTGTTGTTTTTAATCTACATTCTGAAGATAGGCATTGATTAAGAAAATGGAGGTCTGCAGCCACGCAGCAAACTCAGGGCCAGGACGACTTAGGCTGCCACTTAACCTAGAAGTAAACCCCATTGAAGTCAATGGGGCTCACTTCTGAGCAGATGTGAGTAGTAGTCTTCTATAAACCTCAGTGCGCTTGCACAGGAGTAAGCTCTAGGACTTCAGCGGTCATAGAGCCATTGAATTGTAGATTTGGAAGAAACCCAATGGTCATCTAGTCCAACCCACTGCAATTGTGTGAGCCAAAAGGCCCTCTTAGCCACAGACTCGCTGGAGGAATCCTAACCCCAGCACTTTCAGTCCCAGAACTCCACCCTCACCTGAAATCAGGGTGGGCGGGTTGCACTTCTGCAGCTCAGATATGAGGCCAGGGACTTGTAATGTCCACCTTAATGGACCCTTGCCCCAAGCTTCTTTCACCTGGTGATTTATTGTTTATTTATTTTGCATTCTTTCTTTCTTTTTTAACAGAAAAGGGACCCCCCCATCCCAAGTACCGTATATGGTTGGTGGTAGGACAGGACATCTCCATTTCCCCTTGTTCTCTTCCCATCCACCCCGACCTGCCACAAATCCGTCCTATCATATAACCGGTAACTTCTGTGTTTTTAAATCTACATACAAAAACTATTTGCGGTTTCAAGGTTACTTAATGATCTGGTGGCAGGTGAATATACAGACATCCTTCGAGGATGATTTAACAAAGTTCTTGGTTTGAGCTGAAGTGGTTTTGGGGAAAGAGTGCCGCTTTTTAACTCATATTTGCTAGCAAACATCAACTGCATAGTCTCACTCACTGTTTGATTTTTGACAAGGTTCCAAATTATAGAAAGCGCTGGGTCTGAAGCCATCGTTGGCCCGTGGTTGCCTTGCTGGCAATAAGATCTTTAAAATAAACTGAGCTCCAAAATGCAGCCTTTTTTGAAATCTGATATGCCACAACTTCACATCTGTGCAAGATACACTGTTTTCATTTCAGCTCTGACCTCGGCATGGCACAAAAGCCTTACCGAGTGCTTTTTTTTCTCTGGGGGCACCCAAGGCTATGAAATAACAGCACCTTCTCCCCCACCCCCACAAATGTTAAAAGTGTCGCAATAACAGTGCAAACTTCATGGTGAGGAACGGCTCCTTCTTTTTCCTTAAAAAAATAAAATAAAAGCACTGGCCTTACTTACCGGGAGTAACAAGACAGGCTGGTGCAGATAAAGGAATTGAGGGCCGCCAGGGGGACAAAGCAGTGGTGCAAAGGGCCGTCTACCCAGACGTCAGGCATTGCGTAGGCTCCGTATGTGATAGCGCAGCCTATAATAAACAGAGAAGAAACTTGCGCAACCTCTGTTGGAAAATTCAAGACAGATTAAAGGGAGTCCTTCTAAATGCAGCACACAGTTAACCTACGGAACTCCCTCCCACTAGCGACTTGAAAGCTGCCTCACCCAAACTGTAGAGGCTGAGCGCTCCGTAGTCCAAGAAGTAGCAGATGTGCCTGGCATGGGTGGACATGGTGCTGAACGTGTGGGCACAGCTGGAGGTGAAGGGGTAGAGGCACACCAGCACCATGTAGGCCAGGAAAGGCCAGCTGTAGGTGTCGCGCCAGAAGTCCAAGCTGTAGGAGAGCATCAGGAAGCGCCACAGAAAATACCTACAAGGGGCAAAGGGCATCCAGGAGAAGGACAACGGGACAGCAGTTCCCAAACTTTTTCAGCCAACAGTCCCCTTGGTTCCATAAACACATCCCCAGTAAACTTATCTAAAAAGCATTATTCAGAATAGCAGTTTGCACAACCCAGTAAGGAAGGTAATAACACAATGAAATCTGAAACAGAACAATTAAACTGCATGCTTTAATCAAAATCCAAGTGAAACTACCGGTATTTAATCGGTTCAACAAAATAGAAGTTGATCCTGTGGTACCAGCTTTTCAAAGTCCGATAGTCATTTACAGACCCTCCAAGCGTCCCTGTTTCCCAGAGACAATCCTGGATTTACAATTCAATCCCAGAATGTCCTGCTTTTCCTTAGGATGTCCCTATTTTCATCAGAGAAATGTTGGAAGGTATGGAGTTATGTGACCCCCCAAAGCCAAGGAGATAAGTAACTCTACACAGAACGCGGCTGAAAGATGCTGCAGACTTACCACGTCGGCAAAAAATGTGTCCAAATGTTGATGGTTTCGTTGTTCAGCTGAAAAGAGCTGAGGACGCAATCCAAGGCAGAGCTTTTGGGGTGACGGTAGCCAGAGATGATCCCATCTTCCCAGAAGATCTACAGGACAGGATTTGCCCAAAGAGACACTTGAGTTGCCAAGACAGAAATTTAGCAGAAGTGCAATAAAGCATCAAAAGCTTTATTGAAGTGTCCCATCACTACAACTCCACCTGCAGCAACAGACTCTCTTTAACATTAGTTCTGTTAGTTCAGAGGTAGGGAACCTTTGGCCCTCCAGATGTTGCTGAACTACAACTCCCATCAGCCCTAGCAAGCATGGTCAATGTGGAAGGGTGATGGGAGTTGTAGTTCAGCAGCATTTGGGAGGTCAAAGGTCACCAGTGTGACCACCAGGACCCCCTTTGGCACCCACAAAAGCTTTCAGTAGATATCCCCTTAAAAATCCACAACTGCTTCTGTTTGCTCAGCTTCCCCTGCATTGAACATGTCCCCTTATATATGCTCACATTTCCTTGGGCGCCAAGAATGGATGCCCTCCCTCCTTTCTGTTCTGAACAGAGGAGAGGGACAAAGAGCTTATCTCTAAGAGTGAAGGTGGCAGTGTCCGCTGTAGGGGGTCTTTCTCCCGACTGACAGGAGGGCACAGCCACGCCATGTTGTGGTCCTCCTGCCCCTTTTTCTGCTCATTCAGATGTAGCAGCCATAATGCTACGGCCCCACGGCAGCCATTTTGTGTTATGTCACTCCCAAAGAGCAGCCATTTTGTGGCTGGCACCCACGGTACACTCTCCAAATTCCAAATGGGCCCCACTGGCCCCAAAGACTCTCATTTTACATCTTTTCCATTTCACATTTTAACAAAACACCCCCGGCCAATAACAACCTTCCATCCCATTCCCAGAATCTATGAGCAGAGAAACGATCCAAACAAGGAGGCTTTCAACTTGTTGGGCTGCATTCACAAGTAATGTGAAAATCCTTAGAGAGTTCATGCTCTTTTAAGCGCGACTTGGAACAGCCAGCCTTCAAACAGAGGACCACCCTGTGGCGGAAATTCAACTGGTGTAGTTTCCTTGACCGACTAGCCTCCAAGGTGTGTTGATTTTAAGAGACTCTCCCGGAAAAAACCATGCGTAATGGGATTGGGTTGGGAGGAAATGGCCCCTACATCGTAAACACTGGAAGAATAATTTACTCACACGAGGTACTTGGTGGACCCTGAAGATCTGAGGCAGCTTTATTGTAAGCATTTCCAGTCACAGCGCACGGGATGCTCTTGGAGATGTGTTTTTAAAGGCAACTCTGCTTGTGGGGAGAGATTTTGCCAAGTGGTCCTGGGCAGCTGCAGTCCACAACCCCCTTCCTCCAAGTAGCTCTGGAGATGGGGAAGGGGGCCAACATTTGTGTCCTAAAATGACAAAGGAAAAAGGAGGATGGGTCCGGGGGATATACGTATACAGGAAAGACAGAGATAGAGAGATGTGAAAATTAACCCAAGGGGCAAAACAAAAGTGTTCAGAACCCAGGAGTTGCTGTCACCAAACATGGAGCTACAGAGTTTGTATAATTGAGGTTCTCCTAGCCCTTGGGTGGCAAACAATAACCTCACAATCAAATTTAACAATAAATAAATCATATATTTATACAATCGAAATATATAAAAAAACTGTCCAGTAGCACCTTAGAGGCCAACTAAGTTTGTTCTTGGTATAAGCTTTTATGTGCTTGCATACTTCAGATACACGGGATCTGAAGAAGTGTGCATGCACATGAAAGCTTATACCAAGTACAAACCTACTTGGTCTTTAAAGTGCTACTGGACAATTTTTTTATTTTTTTATATATTTCGACCGCGTCAGACCAACATGGCTACCTACCTGAATATATTTATACACAATAACTTTAACCTTCCCCAACATAAAAATAAAAAGGTTCTTTTTCGGACCTTCTCCCCTCCCTCCATGGGTTCCAGTTTTTTTAAAAAAACTTTTTCTTTTCCCCCTGCATCTTTTACCATTATCCATCTATTATATAATCATAGTTACCAAAATTCATTTCACATTACAAGTGTCCTTGTATCCCTGCCAATAATTTTAACTGTCTACAGTGGTCTTTTAAGTATATTAAGAAGTTGTTGATAAATCGATAAATAAAACAAAACAAATCGACATCATAAAATTAATAAAGTCACAAATAAAACAGGGAGCAGAAGCAGAAATAGAATCATTTGAATCGTAGGGTTGGAAGGGGTCCCTAAGGGTCATCCAGTCCAACCCCCGCCAATGCACAGCTAAAGGTTCCCTGACAGGTGGCCACCCACCCTCTGTTTAAAAACCTCCAATGAAGCAGAGTCCACCGCCTCCCGAGGGAGTCTCTTTCACTGGTGAACAGCTTATATAAAGTGCCGCTGCCATCAAGGGGCAGAGAATTGTGTCCAGACCTGTCAATCTGAATGCAAAAACGGCAGCAGCCTGATGCACCTCAGAAGAGGGGGGGGGGGTGATTCCAGAAGGCTGTGCGACCCCCTTCCCCTCCAGCTACAGGGTGTGCCAAACTCACTCTGCCAGGGGACCACCTAGAGGCCTTCCAACTGTTCCTATTTTCTGGCAATTCAGCACCTGGGAGAGCTTCAAAACTATTTCTTAGGCATTATCTTGCCGCAATCTCTAAAACAGCCCAGTAAGGCTGGCCAGCAACATGACCCCCCAGCCAGCAAAAGCAAAAAAGCCGAGCCCAGGGGAATAGTTGTTTACGAGGTCATGGAAGGGTTCTCTGAGGGTTTCCTGATTCACAGAACAGGAACACTGATATACGCCTCTCCCTTGCAAACAATTTGTCTAGTTTAGAGATAATTTGGTCAGGGTTTGCTGCCGGGTGTGTCAGTCTTCGTCCCCCATTCAGCACAATGGCCAGAAGCTTCTGAAGTGTGTGTTCATGTGTGAGGTCGCAATGCCCCCACAACTGAGTCCTTAACTCATCATTTTCTAAGCTTCATAAAACTTTTCAAGTCACACTGGATCTGTTTCTCCTTTATTGTGCAACCGCTGCAGATCACACACAGGCAGAAACAGTGGTTGACGGAGCATTCGAACTCTGGTCTCCAATGTCACACTCTGAAAAGCCTTCGTCTATTTTTCTGTTGATCCAAAAAAAGGGATGCTTGGCAGCGTGGGAGATATCTCATAATTCTTAACTGCACTACAGCACACTCTAAACCACTGTCCCAAGATGATTTACACATAGAATAATTAAAAGAGTTAATGCAAAACAAAAACAAAAACCCCAGCAAATGCATCTGCAGTGTTGCAATTCACCCCAATCTCTGAGCAGGGCGAGATTCCAGGGGTTCCAGGCAGCATCGTGTTGTTTCCTTTTGGTAATGAGGCACAGCAGAGACTGTGGTGTCTTTATGCTATATGGTTTATTTACACATACATGCAGCCTGAGCCTACGATGGAGGGGTTCACAGTATTATCACCCCCCAAAAGGGTCTTGTTTCTCCAATAGCTACAGCCTTGGATTCAAACAAAAACCAAACACTGCTCTGCCTCCCAGTTTGCTGCTTTCCCCCCTAGCACACATCACTCCAACTTCCAACTCTCGCTATGCCTTTCTAACTACCTGTGAATTGAGGGATTTGCCATCTCACACAGAAGCTCTTTCCTTTTGCTCCCTTTAATGACCCATCATCCAGGCGATTGCCTCACCCAGGAGCTACCCTGGCTTAAATTTTGACTCTTGCTGGATCCAGGGGTTAGCAGGGTCTCAGCGTACAGCCTACCTCCCCACCCCAACTAATAACAATAGCAAGACTAAAACTCTAACAGGTGGACACTTCTGATAAAACCTTCCAGGACGCCAATATCTTCAACTGTTTCCTGAAAGTGTGGGGTGCTGTTCCACAGGACAGGGGTAGCCACCCTAGAAGTTTGGAACTTGCAAGAGAGACTCTTTGGCAGACTGCAGTAATTAATCTATTGGGTGCATAAGGGGGTATTATCCAAAACAGGGTTGTTGACAGGGGCAGGATGTCCTGGTCTGATCACACCAGCTACAAAACAGCTTCTGGACCATTTCCAGGCTCAATTCTGTGTGCAAGCTTCAATTTTTGACACCCTAACAGCATGGAATTGGTTGGTTTTACTGCTTTTATCTCTGCTGCGGCGCAATTTAGACAGGAAATGCATTTATACCATGTTGTGTTTTAAACTCTGTCATGAGTGTGCCCCCCTGGAGAAGCTCAGAGTTATGGGGAGGTGGAGAAATATTGGAAACAAATAACTGAAGCCAGATGCATTATGCAAGAACACACCATAAAACCACAAGATGTGATAAAACAGAGATAGGCTCATCAGATGATTATTTAGTCGTAGTACTTGAGTTGTTGCACAAAGGCCTCCTAGTGACTTACAGTGTGTTTAAAAACATGAACATAAATGCATTATAATGCTGACACATTGACACATGCAGTTCAGAAAAATATACATACAAAACATCACTCTTTTCATCTGCCATAATAGCAGCAGGAAGTTTTGGCCACACACAAACAGCATAGGACACAGAGTCACAACATACATTTAAATCCCAAATAATTATGGGAACTGAAGTTTGTTGAGGATACTAAGAATTGTAGGTCTGTGAGGGGAACTACAGTTCCCAGGATTCTCTGGGGGAAAACCATGCACTTTCAATGTGTGGCTCTGCCTAAAAGCATCATCATTGGAGTCTACCAAAAATATGGCGGGGGTGGGGGTGGAGAAAGTTTTTTTTCTGGCTCTGAAAAAAGACAGTGAAGGCCCAAGGCTCACCTTACTGGAGGAAAACAGACCGTCCAAGTGTCCCTGTTTTCCAGGGATGTCCCTGATTTAGAGAAGCCGTCCCAGTTTCTGACTGGATCCCAGAATGTCCTGCTTTTCCTTAGGACGTCCCTATTTTCATCTACAGATAGGTAGCCGTGTTGGTCTGCCATAGTCAAAACAAAAAAAATTCCTTCCAGTAGCACCTTAAAGACCAACTATTTTCATCGGATGAAATGTTGGAGGGTATGGAGTTATCCAAGCCGAGCTATCTGAAGGCAATCCTGTTTAGGGAAGCGTTGTTTTTTTTTTAAAGCTTTAATGTTCTGTTGTGTTTTTATATATTTTGGGAGTTGCAACCCAATAAGATTGGACCCAGTGATAAAACAGAAAAATCAGACAGAAAAACAATAGACATCTGCTAAAACAAAAGCCTGCTGGTTTTTTTTTTTTAAAAAAAAAAAAGCTTGAGCCAGCAAAGAACAGCAAGAGAAGGATGCAACCAACCTCATGAGGCAAGGAGTTCCGCAGTTCTGGTCCATGTAAAGCGCTGACCATCTCTATTTTGACAATGAGAGGGGGGGAGGTGTGGGACACGGAGTTGTCCCCCAGTTCTCCCTCCAGAATCTTTTTCCTTTCAACCAAGGAGACCTTTCATTCACAGGGGTGGGGGAAGAAATCTCTCTCCCCCCCCCGTTTTTCCCCAAACTAGAAATCAAGTTCTCTTTTGTTCCTTCGCACAAGGCCACCATTGACAGCTGAAGGCCCTCTGAGTCACATGGTTGACCACAGAGGAGTCAAGGCAAAACGATGAAGGCTTTCGGCAGGGATGGAAATAAAAGATTAATTACTTCTTTGTAACCAACCCAGACAAAAAAGATTCTGAGGAAAAACCCGCCGGAAAGATGGGAGGGCACCCAAAGCTCAAAGTTCAGAAGGGGTTCCCTCCCCCACCATCTCATTATCCATTTTTCCAATTCGGCAAAATGTTGCATCCAATAAAAATCACCAGTTGTGCTTCCCCATCACCCCATCATCCCAAACACTCCTCCTCTTCTTCCACCCTGGCCCTGCCTCTCTCCCTTCCTGCTTTCTGTCCAGTGTGTGCCAACCAGCACTGGGCTCCCTTCTTGCTGAAAAAGACCCAAGCCAAGGCTGAATTCTTGGGAGATAAAATCACCCTTTCCATCTTTCCAGCAATATTTTTTTGAAGCGCGGTCTCGAAGGCGTGATGGGTTTGGGAGCTGGGAGCAGCAAGGAAAATGAACATAAGGAGATCCTTGCTGGATCAGGCCAGGGGCTCACCTAGTCCAGCATCCTGTTCTCGCAGTGGCCATCTAGATGCCTGTCTAGCACGATTCAGGTACAAGAGCACTTTCTTTTACTGTGGTTTCCAGCAACTGGGATTCAGAAGCACTCCTGCCTCTCACTGTGGAGGCAGGGCAAAGCCATTGTGGCTAGCAGACATTGACAGCCATGAATTTGTCCAGTCCTCTCTTAAAGCTATCCAAGCTGGTAGCTGTCACTGCCTCCTGTGGCAGGGAGTTCCATAGTTTAACTATCTTCTCTGTCCTGAATCTTCCAATGTTCCAGTTCATTGGATTTCCACAAGTTCTATTGTTACGAGAGAGGGAGAAAACCGTTTTTTCTATCCTCTTTCTCCCTGCCAAGCATAATTCTGTAAACTTCTACCATGTCACCTCCTGCTTGCCTTTTCTCTATACTACAAAGTCCCAAAGGCTGCAACCATTCCTCACAAGAAAGGAGTGGCTTCATCCCCTCAATCATTTTGCTTGGCCATTTCTGAACCTTCTTCCAACTCTACAAGATCCTTTTTGAGGTGAGGAGGCCAGAATATTGCACACAATATTCCAAATACGGTCACACCATAGATTTCTATAACGGCATAATGATACTGGCAAGTTTTGCTTTCAGTTCCTTTTCTAATGATCCTTAGCATGGAATCTGCCTTTTCTACAGCAGCGGCACATTGGGTCAACATCTTCACTGAGCTGTCTACTATGACCCCAAGGTCTCGTTCCTGGTCAGACCCCACCAGTTCAGACCCCATGAGCGCACATGTGAAATTAAGATTATTATTTTTGCCACAACATGCATCACTTCACAGTGAACATCATTTACCATTCACCCACTTTGGGGAGGTCCTTTTGGAGCTCTTCGCTGTGGGATATTGCAGTCAAATATAACTAGAAAGCTTAGGGCTAGTTAATGCATGAAGGGGTTAAGACCATGGAACTGTATTCCTAGACTCAGGTCATACCGCTTCATCTCCATTGAAGAAGGAAGTGAAGCTTCCTTTGTTTACTTTCTTGTACTATGTGAAGCTCACCAGGCAACATGTATGAGCTTGACCGCTTTAAGCCCAGACCACATGCTCAGAAGTATTTATTGGTATTTTGCAACCCAATAATTTTCTACCTGTGTTCTTATTGTTGCTGCATGGAATAGCGTATGCATGTGACCTTTGGAGTTTGTAAGTAAAATATTTAAACTTACTAAATAGCCCAAAAGCAGCTGGAGACCCAAGTTTGGGAAACACTGGTTTAGGCAAAGCCCACCCAGAAACGTAGAAGTGGCATGTGCTTTATTTCTGTTTACCTACTGTTGATTCCCCCTGCTTTACAAACCAGAAGTATATAAATTTTGCTAAATAAATAGTCCCCACTAGTACTGCTCAAGGCCTGGGACCCCTCCCCTCCCCACACATTGCATCCAATGGAGCCATGCACTTAAACAACCCCAACAAAATTATCCCCAAGCCCTAACACCCCTGCGGAAAACATCAGTTGCTTTGAAACCCAACAATGAGCTTCATTTTTCTCCTGGATTTACCCAACACACACATCTGCCACAGGCAAGGTTTTAAGGAGGTATTTGGCAATTAAAAAAAAACAACCTTGAAAAATATAATAAAGCCGGCTTTCTCAGGCAGCAAAAGCTTTTTTAGCGCTTAAGAGATTTTCCATATTCAAAAGCACTTAGCAGACATTAGCTAATTGAAGCCACCCGCCTTCCTTTGAAGAACAAAACAAATCCCCTTCCTCCAAGGTAATCATTGCAAATGATGCTGTGGGCTCCAAATTCTGCATTCATAAGAAGAGCCTGCTGGATCAGGCCAATGGCCCAGCTAATGCAGCATCCTTTTCTCACAGCGGCTAACAAGATGCTTGTAGGAAACTCACAAGCGGGACCCAGGCGCAAGAGTCCTCTCCCCTCCTGCAGCTTCCAGGCTTCAAAAAGCATTTCTGCCTCCAACTGTGGAAGCAGAGCACAGCCACTGTGGCTGGCAGCCGTTGATAGCCCTCTCCAGTGCCCCCCCCCTTAAAAAATGTTTAGGGGTACTCTATTTTGACTAAAGAAAATCACCATTTTATAGTTCAAATTGGGAAAAATAAATACAGTGGTATCTCTGGTTACAAACCTTATTCGTTCTGGAGGTCCATTCTTAACCTGAAACTGTTCTTAACCTGAGGTACCACTTTAGCTAATGGGACCTCCCGCTGCCACCACACGATTTCTGTTCTCATCCTGAAGCAAAGTTCTTAACCTGAGGTACTATTTCTGGGTTAGTGGAGTCTGTAACCTGAAGCATCTGTAACCCGAGGTACCACCTGTACGGTCATTTAAACAGAAACATAAGATAGTTGGTTAGAGCATTGTGTTGATAATGCCAAGGTTGCAAGGTTGGATAAAATTGGATGTCATTTTGAATCAAGATGGCAGAGGAAGCTATTTGATTTCTTAGAATTCCAGTGGGTATGAGGTTTTGTGTGTGTGCGTTAGATGCAAATTTAGAAGTAATTACAGTGGTAACTCGGGTTAAGAACTTAATTCATTCTGGAGGTCCGTTCTTAACCTGAAACCATTCTTAACCTGAGGTACCACTTTAGCTAATAGAGCCTCCGCTGCTGCCGCACGATTTATTCTCATCCTGAGGTAAAGTTCTTGGTGGAAGTTGACTGGAAGAAATTTAAAGACTATCTGCAGAAACACTGTAAAATCAATGAATGTTAAAATGATGTTGGATTGAAAATAAGTGGCATTAGCAACAAAGTTAATAAGAATATGCAAAAATGAATTGATAATGGATGGGAATATAGAGTTATAATATGTTAAGACATAGAGTTAAGATAAATGAAAGAGGCTAAGGATTTGCTGATTTGATTATGTAAATGGGATACAAAAAGGGAAGGTGTGAGGAAGTCAAGGAAACAAGCAAATGAGTTTAAAGTTATAAAAAACGGATTTGTTTTTAATTTTTTCTTATTTTCTTTTTTGTTTTTTGTATGTTGTATTTTTATTTTTTATTTTTTCATGTAATTTTGTACTTATGTTTTTGTAAAACTTTAATAAATATTTCTTTTTTTAAAAAAAGTTCTTAACCCGAGGTCCAGGTTAGCAGAGTCAGTAACCCGAAGTGTTTGTAACCCGAGGTACCACTGTACAGTAAATGGACAAAAGTACAAAGATTCACAAAACGTTTAGGGGTGTGCGTACCCCTGCACACCCCCAGGAAAAAAGCACTGGCCCTTTCCTCCACAAATGTGTCTAATCCTCTCCTAGAGCCACCTAGGACCCCCCCCTCCCAGGTTTCAATCATCCAAGGGTCACCTAAATCCAATCTGCGCAAATCTGCTTTTATATTGTCATACAAACACGCGCGGGTATATGAAATACCCGGCGGTCCTCAACAGCTGGTCCGCAGCCCCAACTCCCCAAGTCCCCCAGTTCCTCCTAGGGATCGCCGACATTGCTATCAGGCATTTGGGTGGGAGACACAAGGACCTCGTTTCCAACGGTAAAGGCAAGTCAACAGTTTTGCTTACCACAGTGCTTTTCATTCCTGCCATGCTGAGCCGGAAACAAGTCGTCCCCCCCACCCCAAGTTTCTAGTCCATGTTGAGAAAAGACAAAGGAAGCCTAATGGCTGCGCAGAACAGAACACAAACCCACAAACATCCAACGTGGATATTTCCCTCAGATGCTTACCTTGAGTTGACCCCAAGTCCCTCCTGAGTGATGGCACTGGCGTTCTCCATACACACTGGTTTCTCATGCCTAGAAAATCTGATTTTTGACTCCAACCCTCACTTTCCTCTTCTTTATGAGATAAGGAGTGAAGGCTGATTCTGGCAGTTCCCAAGCAGGGCACAGGGATGACGTACCACCCCTTATCATTTGTCCTCAGCATCTGGCCTTTAGGGCTGAACATGGAGATTCCATTTCCCTATCATTCATTTTTATTGCCTTTGTAGCCCGTATTTTTCTCCCCTTTCTCAATTTAATCCCCACAACAACCCTGCGAGGTGAGGCCGAGAGGAATAGTGGCTGGTCCTTGGTCGCCCGTTGAGCTTCGTGGCTGAGTGGGGATTTGAACCCTGGTCTTCCAGGTCCTAGTCACTTCCCCACCCCTGGCTCTCGTGGCTGATAACTATGAACAGTTATCTGCTCCCCCGTGAGTTGTCCACCACCCCCACTTTTAAAACCCCCACCGCTAACATCACATTTAACTATGCAGTTGTCTGAAATTGTGGATCAGTCACATAGATCAATCACACCATTGATTTATAAATTTCTTTCATGCCGTCCACTCCTCCACCCCAGTTATCTCCCCCCCCCCAGTTTAAAAAGCCCCCAACAGCCTTAGACTCTCCATGCAGAGGAACTGCTCCAACCCCATCCCTTCTGATGGGATGACCAGAACAATACACATTAGTTTTGAAATTTTAATGCTAGAGGAATCACACCAGGGACGCACAGCTAACGCACCAAAAAAGCTTGGAGAAATCCAAATTCGGTACCAGCAGTCAAAAAGGGCACAGTTAAGTCCTATTTCTAATTCCATTAGTCCACCTAAAAGGGATATTGAAAGCTTAGCAGCTGTGGGCAAGACATTATGGGGATGTAGGTTTCCTCTCTCCTGAGCAGGACACAGCTGCACTGATTTGTAGAGAAAAAAATCCCAATCTCCCTCTCCTCCCAAAAACTCACACTATCTTCAAATTTATGCCCATTTTAGAGCTGGGTAAACTGAGGCTCTCTGCTAAGGAATGGACGCAGGACCAGGCTGGTGCAGAGCAGGTGGCTTGATCCTTCTCCTCCTTTTTCTCAACTCTGCCTGCTAAAGTCCCGCTTCCTGAGATAATGTCTGGCTACGCCAAGACCTTAAGGCCAGAATCATAGAATTGTAGAGAAGAAAGGGACCCCAGGGATCATCTAGCCCAACCCCCTGCAATCACAGCTAATAAATCCCTGATAGACAGCCATCCAACCTCAGGCTGAGATCCACTGGGTCCAGAGCGCCAAGGCTGTGAGGACCAGGCACATCGATGCGCCCGGAAAGATTTTCAGCTGCATCCTGAAAAACTTTTGACCAAGGCAAGCTCAAAAGTTAGTTTTTTAAAAAATAACTCAACAGCTGGCACAGCAGGAAGGAAAGAAACCACCGCCCAGGCAAGAAGAATGAAAGGCAGGCAAGGAGGCCGAGGAGGCTGCCAGCTTGCAAGCAGTTACCTGCTCCAGAGAGGACGGACTCTGCGGGGCAGACCCCCCCAATGCACTGCTACCAGCACTCCATCCTGTCCGAGTTGTGGGGCCTGCAGCCCGGGCTCCAAGCGAGCTCAGTGTGTTTCTGTTTTCTCCCCCTTAGTTTTTACTCCCCCCGCCGTCTTCTTCCCTAAGCTACATTCCTTGCCAGTTCTGGTGGCGAAGTGCCAGGCCGCCCTCCCCGTTGGCTGGAGTTTATGGGCGGAAGGGGAAGAAATGGGCCTCTCTCTCTTCGCAGAAGCCACCACCATCAGGAGCCAGAAATGCAATAAAAGAGCCCTCATTATTCCTCCCTCCTTCAAGGCAGAAACCTAACGTGTCTTTTTAAACAGGGGATCTGCAGCTGGAGTGTGGAGGGGTGGGGGGAGATGCGAGCCACAGCAGGTTCCTTGAGGACATTCGTTTTTGGGGTTAGGTTGGGTGGGGGGAGCGCATTTCGGGAGGTCCCAGAGTTACACAGCCGGAGCAAAGCCAGGTGTCAAGCTGAGAGCCTTTTTGCACTTTCTGAAGTAACCCAAAACTTCTGCTTCCAGATTTTTGAATTTTGAGAGACAATTTCCAGTGAAATAAGGCGGGCGTTAACTGAGGACTGGAACTCTCCAATCCAAAATGTCTCATATTAGATAACTGAAATTGTAATTAAAAATAGCAACTATTATTATTACTCCTAGCCAGTGGAGTGGGGGTACATGGGAGTACTGCTCTGCTTTCCTTTGGACCACATAGGCAAGGCTGGGGGGGGGGGTCTGTCATCTAGGCAGTCCTGGACCACCATGCACATTGCCCAGGCTTGCACCCTCATTTTGGTGCTGCTAATGGAGAGGTTTGACTTCACCCTCGGAGGTGCACTCCACTGTCTATTGAGGCACATGGATGCCAACAAGTTGTTTTGAACTGTTTTTAATGTGTGTTCTAATATTGCAACCCATCTCAGGGACTTAGGGTGAAGGGTGAGACTGGCTTCACATTTCTGCCGCAGGGGCAATTAAGGATTTTTAAAGGGGTGGGAGAAGAATTCCCTTTTAAAAAAACTGCGCACTGAACAAAATGTCTGTGGAACGTAGCCCTGACCCAGAATTCACAACCAGCTCTCTTCGAAGGAGGTTGGAAGATGTTTTTGACAAAAAAGGTAACACAAAAGCCTCTTTCTGCTATTGTTGTGCGATCTGGGTCAGTTGACTGGGGAGACGGCTGTGGCGTTCTGCAGTGGGCACAGAGGCTAAGTAAGTGATTTAAGGGCATTGCAGCAAGATGTGGAGCTCAGCGCTGAGAGAGCTCATTGTAAAAAGGCAGCCTTCAGACCAGCATCTTGCAAGAGGGAAAAAGCGACCCAAGTGTTGGGACTTTTAAATTTAGAGAAAAGGCAAAGAAGAGGCAACATGATAGAAGTTTATAAAATAATGGATGTCATGGAGAAGGTGGATAGAGGATTATTATGTATTTTTGCCCCTCTTATGACCACAGTTCGTGGACATCCAGTGAAGAAGAATGTTGGAAAATTAAGGATGGATAAAAGGAATTCTTCACCCAGCACATAACCTGTGGAACTCTCTGCCACAGTAATGGTCAGCAACCTAGAAGGCTTTAAATGAGGATCAGGCAAGTTCAGGGAGAAGGCTAAGGATGGCTACTAGTGGCGGCTCTGTTCTGCCTCCACAGCTGAAGGCAGGAAATGCTTCTGAATACATGAGGGAGGGAGGGCTCTGGTCCTGCTTGTGGGGTTCCCAGAAGGGGCACCTGGTTGGCCACTGTGAGATCAGGATTCTGGACTAGATGAGATCCCATTGGGTTGACCCAGCAGCCAGGCTCCTCCCATGTTCTTGAAGTGCAACCAGCAGAGCTTATGGGAGAGCAGCCACCCGACATATTCCCCTTCTTCCAAGTGACAGGCATAGTGCTGGCTGAGACTGATGTGAGTTGTAGCCCAAAACATCTGGAGGGAATTAAGCTGGCCAAGGTTGGGCCAACTGAAGAGGTTGCAAAGCCAGAGTAACGTACACAGCAAGAATTAGCACAACGGCACAAAAAACCCCTATGATCTAGCAGGTGTTAGCTAGGGCCAAGTCCCACTGAAATAGTGTTCAAGTCATGCCTAACTTGGAAGCACCACTGGGCTCCAGACCTGGTCTTGGTTGAGCTCAGCAAACCTAAGTGCTAGAGTAGTTTCCCAAATCTCTGCTAAAACTTCCCAAATTAAAGTTGCAGGTCCATTTCAGTTACACTCAAACATGTTTCGAGTAAGGATGATCTGCCCCTCAAAAGCAACACAGGCTGCACATGCTCAAGAGTGCAGAAGGCCATCTGGACGCCACATAAACTTGGCACATCCCCATGCCTTAAAGAGGAAGTTGCATCTTGCAAAGGGGCACAGCATGCCTTAGAGTAGTGGTTTGTTTTTAAGCCCCACGGGAGTTCCACTTTGGTGGAAACTTAATTATGTTGCACATCCACATTTTCAGGGATTTAAAGTCCTGTCCACCCCTGCAACAACAACAATATAATAATAATTTATTATTTATACCCCACCCATCTGGCTGGGTTTCCCCAGCCACTCTGGGTGGCTTCCAACCAAATATTAAAAACAATACAGCATCAGACATTAAAAGCTTCCCTAAACAGGGCCGCCTTCAGGTGTCTTTTAAAAGTAAAATAGTTGTTTATTGCCTTGACATCTGCTTGGAGGGCGTTCCAAAGGGCAGGGACCACTACCGAGAAGGCCCTCTGCATGGTTCCCTGAAACCTCACTATACTATAACCTATACTATAGGGTTGGGGCAGGATCCGTCCCCAGATGGCAAGGAGGCCAGTCCAGATCAGAGAATCGGGCAGATGCCACAGGGCGATTTGGACTCACGAGAACCTCTTTTTTCAAGTTGGGCATGGGCAAACTCTCTTGGGTACACCCTGCTCGTTTCAGAATCAACTGGAAAACGAACAACTCTCTTTGTAGAGGGAGAGGTGGGAGGAAATCAAGGGGTTCCCCCACCCACCTTTGCCCCCATCTCATCCCCCACAATTCAGACCACATGAAGGCTCAAGAGCAGGCATCCCCAACCTGCGGCCCTCCAGATGTTTTCGCCTACAACTCCCATGATCCCTAGCTAACAGAACCAGTGGTCAGGGATGATGGGAATTGTAGTCCAAAACATCTGGAGGACCAAAGGTTGGGGATGCCTGCTCAAGAGAGACACCAGCAAACCAGAATACAGGGAAGAGTTGGAAGCCATAAGAACGTAAGAACTTGCTGGGTCAGGCCAATGTCCCACCTAGTCTAGCATCCTCCTCTCAAGGGGCCAAGCAGATACCCCAAAGGGAAACCCCCAAGCAGGACCCAAGCACAAGAGCCATCGCCCTTCCTCAGGCTTCTCGCAACTGGTATTCAGAAGCACTGCTTCCTCTGTCTGTGGAGGCACAGCATAACCATTATGGCTGGTAGCCATCAATAGCCCTTTCCTCCATGAAGTTCAATCCTCTTTTAAAGCCATGCAAGCTGGTGGCCATCTCCGCCTCCTGTGGGAGGGAGTTCCCATAGTTCAACATCCAAGGCCCCTGGCTTGGCATCTTTGCTCAGTTGACCCACGTTAGGGAGCAGGTTGTGTGGACCGCTGGTGGCCTTCCCCACCTCAATGGAACACACCATCGCAGGAAAAGAAGTATAGACCAATCCCTCCTCTCCAATAAAATACAAGTGACCACAGATAAAGATTTACAAACATCTTGCATTTTTATTAAGCCAGTCAATGTGTTCCAATCTTACATAGTGGAGGACCGTATACCGGTAAGTCAGGGGCCAGTTCACATCTCTTCCTCCTCCCGCCCAACTCATACTGAGAAGAGCTTTATATGGATGCTCAGATATGGCTCCTGGCCACCTTTAGGACTGCAGATCTCGTAACACGCCCCCCTTCCCACCGACTTTTGAACTCCCCACGCTTTTCAGAGAAGCTGCAGTTTGGGCCATACCCCAACACCGTTTCTGCTGTAGTCCAAGTCTTTGGAAGCAGCCAGCTCTGGTGCGCAAACTGGCATCAGCGGCAGCTCCCCCCCCCCCCCAATTTCTCTCCTGCCACCAGTTTTCCCAGCCAGAGAATCTTGGCTGGATTTTTTCTCCCTTTCTAGATGCAGAGAACACGCACACAACATTGAAGGAACAGAGTTAAGCGATGGAAGCAGGAAGAAAAGAACTGGAGGGCTATTTGGCACAGCCTACAAGGGTATCTATAGAATTCAAACGCATGTTTCCACCCAAGGCTAATGTCCCATGTGAAACACACACACACACACACACACACACACACACACGCTTCTGATGACAGTCCAAAAGATCAGGTTTAGTTGGGTGTGTGAGCAGCAGAAACCCCAATTTCCGGGAACATAAAATATTAAGATGGATTTCCCACATGACTTCTCTCTTCCTGCTTAGCCAGAGTTGTTGGGGCTCTCGAGAGTCATTATCACCAGGACCAGAGCTTGGTTGTACATCATTGGGTTAGGAAGAGGAACTCCACCCCCCCAAAAAAGCCCAGTAGACTCAAATATGCCCGCTGTGCCTTTGACCTTTGCCATGTGCTAAGCATTAGGTAGAAGCAGCTCATACAAAAGAGACCTTGCACATTTACCATCCCTTTTTCCTTCTGACAAGCCAGTCACAGACTCCCAACAAGTGAGGACGGAAAGAGCGAACTTTTTTAAAAAGAGAGAAAATCCAACCAGAATGTTTTACTGCTTACTAGGAGTTAGGCTACACTGCAGAGATGGTCTAAAGGTGGGTGCGATACTGACGGTGTAGCCCAAACAAGATGTTTCAAAATCCCTTTACTCCTCCATCCACTTAGAGGAAAACAAAGGGCCTGCCCCCATCAGCATCTGCTGCTGAATGCTTGCTGGGTAAACAGGTTGGATTTCAAAGCTGAAGGCCACAGGGGCTGCTGTTGGAAGCCAAGTAGGGTGCCGACAGAGCTGGTTGCAAATTTGGCAGGATCTGTTTCCTCAATAGTAATAATGATGATGATAAATTTCCACACTAAACCCTGTTTCCAAAAGAAACAAGGCTCCAGGGGCTTGAAAGCCTCACCTTTTCTTTTTCTTTAGATCAGCCTGGACCTCCTTAGCAAGAGTTACTTTTGGGTGAAGTAATCTCCAAATGGAGGCAGAAATGTCAGAATTTACATTTAAAACATCCAATTAGCTTGAGCCAATTATTTTTTCCCCCAAGTGGTTTTTGGGGGGTTCATTTATAATTTGTAATCTAATTTTAACTTCTCCAAAACAGTGGCGCAACAAACAGCACATACACACACACACACACACACACGGACACACACACATACGCAATGCAGAAAATGTACAGAAGTACTTTTTTGTTGGAAGCTCTTTCGAGGGTTCTGGTGGGCCACTTAGACCTCTTTTGATACTCCTTCAAATCCTCCAATACCTATTTGCTCTGGCAGTCCAGCTCACCATTTCTGTAAAAACCCTGTTCAATTCACAAAGGGTCCACCTGCATCTTCCCCAGTTGCAGGAGGAGCAAGGGAGGGAAGAGAGGTTCTACCAAACCTTACCCTGCAGGATAGGAGCATTCAACTGCTTGTACTTCAGAAGGGCAGGATTCTTCCCACAGCCAAACCCTTGGAGAATCCCTACTTACTTGTTTCTCAAAGTACAAAGAGGACTTCAGTGCTGCAAAAGTACCTTACACAGCTGGTGGGCTGCACTCAGCCTGCAGAACTACATACACCCTTCTTTTTAAAAATGCCCATTTTATGTCAAGTCATTTTGCCCTGCCCCTGGTTTTAAAATATATCACTCAGGTAACAACTCAATTTCTTGATTCCACTGCCTCTTCCACCAAGGCTAAAACATGCCCCTCACAACTACAAAGTGGTCTAGTTTGCTGGCATTTCTGAACTCTGCACATGCTCTTGTGTACCTTCCTCTCCTCTCCTTGGCCCAGTTTGCATCATGGAAGCTCAAACAGAAAACCAAGTGGGTTTTCTCTCTCTTCCCCTGCCCTCTGCTTTACCATTTCTAGCGGAACAGCCCAGAATCCCTTTAAAAAGACAAAGCAAAACCCCAAAGCAAAACCAGGAATGAGCAGGTGAGCAACAAAACAAAAACCTTTGTTTTCAGTGTATCCTCTTGGAGGCAGATGATGGGACTCGTGTTCGGTTGCTATTCTGAGAGCGCTAGGATGGCTTAAAAAATAATCAAGCACGTGCCAAGCCAGAGAAATCTAATCTATGGTTCCCAAAGGGTGGTGGCTGTGCTGTCACCTTCCTGCCAAAGGTAGGGGCATAACGGAAGCAGCGAAGAATTTCATCCTGGGTGCCTTGTTAGGGGTGGGGAGAAGGACGCCTGGGGCCAAACCCCAACCTTAATGGAAAACTCAAAAGCTTAAGAAACACAACCTGATTAAGAAGAGATCGAGAGGAGCAGGCGGTGAGGGCCAAATACAGAACCCGCAGAAAACCATCAAAGATGGCGGCACTGGATGGCCCACAAAGCCACCAGAGGCATTGCTGCCTCGGAGAAAACCACACCTGGCTCTCCGAGAAAACAAGCGTGGGGAAAGGGGGAGGCCTGGCTGGCAACTCACCCATTTCCTATTTGCCTGCCGGAAGGGAAGCGGAATGTAGAAGGAAGTCCTCGCAGGAAACTGCTTCCAAACCCTTCCAGTATCTTCCCTTCCCAGAGGGTGTTCAAAACCAGGCCTGGAGGGTGGGGAAGGAAGACTTGGGAGGTGTATAGGACAAAAGTTTATTAGGCCCTGAGGTGGCTTCCCCCGGCCCCCATAAGAAAAAGCTAGCTTCAAGAAGAAATGGTTTGCCACTAACCTGCATCTTTCCAACAGTGACCCTTTGGCAGGCTCAACATAAAACACTGGCAAATGTGGAAGGGAGTCAGGCGTAGAGAACCCATTCAGGAACCTCAACCTTAGTTAACCCTTCCTGGTTTATGGTATTTCAGAGGAGGCAGAGAAAACTGGGGGAAGGAAGGTCCCATGGCTTTCTCTGTGGCAAAGGGATACCGTCAGGTTTCCTCCTCCTCCTCCTGCTTAGCCTGCAAAGCCCCCCTTCGCTCCTCCCCAAAAGCTCCGCACAAGAGCTAGGCCTTCATCCCTCCTACTAAAGCCACAAGGAGCCACAGAAAATAGGGTTTGTTTGTTTTTCAGGGCAAACCAAGAAACCCAAAGCAAGCCCAGTAGAAGGGCCACCATTTTCTAGTTACCTGTTGTCTGGTGAACAGGGGAATAGAAAGGGGAGGCGGATGGAACAGCACCATGCAGATGGATGTTTAACCCCAGGGAATAAAAGGAGAGCTGTAATGTGGGGTTTGTTTCCTCCCTGGCTCAAGCAGCCCAAGATGGTCTATGACACCACTCACAAAACGCAACACTTTATGAGAAAAGCAAGGCGTGGGAAGATGGCGCAGTTTTTGGACAGGCAGAGTGGAGGATGCAGGAAGGGAGGGGAATGAGGCCCACTGTTTCCTTTTCACAGCTAACTCATCCCACCCCCACCCACAAGGAAATAAATAATGTTTTCATTTGGAAGCTTCTTATAGAGAGCTGTTTTGCTTTGCTGAGACAGGATCACTGTTCCCCTGCCACCTTGACATCTTTCAAACACTCAAAGGTGAAGAACCCTCCCCGGTTTCAGGGGGAAGGGGGAGACAAGGGAGGGGAAAGAAAGAAAAAACAAGAGGGGTGTTCACTAAGCATAAAAAAAGAAAAACACAATAAGGGGAAGGGGCGGAAATGAAATAAAAATGGGAGAGAAAACGTCTTCCTCCCCATCACCAGATTCTGAAAGAGCCTCCCGCAAATCCTGATCCCCTCTCTCAGGATCACCGGCTCTTTCGCAGTGTGGATCCGGTGGCAAAAAGTCACAAATGTCGTGTTTTTGTTTCAAGCGTAGGCGGCAAGCTGCCTGCAGGATCCTGGAGACGAGAAACCAAGCAAGCTTTTTGGAGATGAATGGAGGCCCTCCCTCCCACCGCTCACACCCGTCCCCATCAGCTGGGAGAAAAGGAGACCACCTCTCCTCTGTCCGGCCGAGATCTGTCTCTCTTCCCCAAGCGGCTGTGTGGTCTGCCACAGACACCGCCCGTTTGGTGAGATGGGGAGGGGATGGCGGGGGTGTGGATGTGTGTGGGGGGGTGTATCGTGCACACGCCCAGCTGCTTGTTTTTCATGGATTGCCGCAGCGGCAGCTGCTTCGTGTCCAAATATCGCCTGTGGTTTTGACTTCTTTCGTTCCAACGCTGCGCGTCCAAAGACGGGGAGACAGAGCTTCAACCAACCCAGCGGCTTCTCTCCCCTCAACCCATTTCCTTCCACTGCTTGTAGAATTCCAGAACGTTCTTTATCTCGATGCTGGCGTTGGCTGCCACCTGGATCGCAGACTGGGGAAAGAACAAGGGAGTTGGCATCCAAATGCAGTAAGGCCCTGGAGGGGAGGTCCTGTTCTTTGCATCTTGCCCAGTAACCTGTGGATGTAACCATCCTCACCACCCTGAATCTCAGGCCTTTCTAGCCCTGAGTTCTGTCTCCCAACAGTATCTGGGCAGCTGAATCCTGGGAAAATCACAGGCAGAGCATGGTGGTGAAATTGCTCACTTGCTGCCAGCAACAATTAAATAGTAAAAATGGAATCTTGCCTCCTGGCAGATAAACCAACTGAAAGCCTATCCCGCCACGTCCCCAGTTACTTTCAACCACTACTTTGCACTCATCATGTGGCAACGAGTTCTGCAGATATAAATTTTGTTTTCGTGAGTGGTACTCTCTCTCTATTTCAACAAACACTGCTTTTTAAAAAAGTATTCCATACCCCAAGTCAAAATATCATCACGAAGCCGGAACAGTTTGGTTTCAGACCACACTCACCTTCATGGGTGCAGAAAGCTTGCTTGGGTCATCCAGCTGGAAGCCTGTGAGGATGGTCACCATCCCACTGGAGTCATCTTCGCTGCCCCCTTGAGAGGTTGTCAGCTGTTTGCAGCTATCCAGTATCTTATAGAGGTTCCTGTTATATTAGTATTGAGGCAAAAGAGAGAAAACAGTGCCACCATTTGGCTTAGTAAAAACAGCTCTCTGCTTGTGAATGCAGCTTTGCTTAAAATTTGATGCAGGTTGAAGCAAATGCTTACCAAGCATCTAGATCTTGCCTTTTCAGTTTATGCCTCTCAAAGCTTTTCCCAACTTCTTTCTGGCAGCGGATGTACCTAGAGACAGAAGATCACACATTGGGTGGATGTGTGCATGTGTTCAGCACAGCTGAAATTGCAAAGTTATTTGCAGTACATTTATGCATATTTATCCCAATAACCCTGCTAAGCAGTGTCCGTGTTTTCCAGGTGAGAGAAGCCAGTTGTTAAAGGAAGATTTGCTCAATGACCAAGATAAAGCTGAGAGAGAATCTGAACCCAGCTCTTCCCAAAAGCTTCATCAAAGTTAAAAGTCTCCACCTGGCAGTGGTGGCCCTACAGCTGTGGGAACCCTCCTTGGAGAACTCTGCTCAGACCCCTTGCTTGAGACCCCTACAATATACTGTACTGGTTCTCCTGCAGGTCCCTCTACTGCAATTTTATCAGAAGCTGTTTTTACTGCATGGTGTTTATTCCACTGTTGTACTGCATTTAAGTTTTATGGTAAGCTGATTTATAAAGACTTGACCTAAAAGGTGGAGCAGAAATCAAAAGAAACAAAATACAGTGGTACCTTGGTTTACAACCACAATCTGTTCTGGAGGTCCGTTTGTAAACCAAAACAGGTTGTAACCCAAGGCACGCTTTCGCCAATGGGGCCTCCCAAAAAAATTTGTTCGTAATCCAAAAAAATTGGGTTGTAATCCAAAAAAAGTTTGCAAACCAGGACACGCACTTCCGGGTTTGACATGTTTGTAATCCAAAACGTATGCAAACCAGACTGTTTGCAAACCAAGGTACCACTGTAAATATTTATTATTACCAAAAACAAAGTTCAAATGCCTGCATACCTATACAGTGGTGCCCCGCAAGACGAATGCCTTGCAAGACGGAAAACTCGCTAGACGAAAGAGTTTTCCATTTTGGAGGTGCTTCGCAAAACGAATTTCCTATGGGCTTGCTTTGCAAGACGAAAATGTCTTGCGAGTTCCTGCGGGTTTTTTTTCCTCCCCCCCCCCTTTTCTAAGCTGCTAAAAGCCGCTAATAGCGCTAATCCGCTAAGCCGTCAATGGGCTTGCTTCGCAAGACAAAAAAACCGCTAGACGAAGAGAATCGCGGAACGGATTCTTTTCGTCTTGCGAGGCACCACTGTACTGGGAAAGGGATGGAGATGCAATGTTTAAATTTTTATTGCTAACAGGTATTCACATTCGAGGGCAGGACCCAAACAGCTGTTTTACATATGAGAAATGCAGCCTGATCAAGGTGTATGTGTGAAATACAACCTAATGAGAGACATCCCAAGAGTGGCTGCTTCTTAAACACGGTTCTTTATTACCTGTTCCAATGTACAACGAAAATGAATATTGTCGACCAGGGGACTCAACCTACCTGTTTCCCTTTTTAAATTCTGCCTCTAGATATCGGATGCTGTCACGAGCTCCCGCATTCTCTTTCTTCAGGAAGTCTAGGCCATCAATTACTAAGGATCAAAGAAAAACAAGGTGGTTACATCTTCTGCTTCCCTTAAGGCAGCGGTTCCCAACTTTTTCTGGTCACTGCCCCCTTGGTTCCACAAGCTCATCCCCACTGCCCGCTATCCTATAAAAAGCATTGTTCAGAACAGCAGTTTGCACAATCCGCTAAGAAACACACAGGAAATAGTTAACGACCACACATTTATTAAAGCTCCAATTAAAACTGGTTAGTTTAATTGTCAACAAAGTAGACGAACCTTTACTGGTAATACAGCTGCCCACCTGCCTCTTAGCACCCCCCCCCCAGGTAATCCCACAGCTCGCTCACCCCCCCCCCCGGGCAATCAACCCTTTCACTACCTGGCAACAGCAATTGTCCTGCTCAGGATACCAGCCCTGTGGTGGGAGGGGCCACTTACCTGTCCGTGGGATGATCACAATAAACCTTCCACTGGCAGCCAGCTGCCTGATGGTGCAGAGGTGCTGGCAGAGAGCCTGGGTGTCGGGGACCAGGTAGGGGGACATCACACACTGTGCTTTGGGCTGCTGGAGGCTCCCTTCCAGCTGCGACACCTCCAGCTGGGGAAAGAGAGAAGGAAGCAGGAGCCTTAAGGGAAGAAGCTCTCAGCAAGAGCACCAAATCCGTTAAGGAGTGTTCTCAGTGGCCCACCCTGTGTTGTCAGATGACCAGTCCGTCCAGCAGAGTACAAGAAGTTTTATGTTCAACCCCACACAACTCCAGGTAGCGAAGCTGGGAAAAAGACTCTTCTCTGCTAGAGACTCTGAAAAGGACAAGACTATTCTGGGATTTGTATGGTTTGACTCAGTTTGTGGCAAGATTTCACAGAACTGGCTTCAGCAAGAATCCAGAGTCTCAGGCAGGAAATCTTTCTCAATACGAACTGCTCAAGATCATTTTTTAACAGAATAAATCAGGGACTGAACGATGCGTATAAAGCATATGGCTCTGGCCTTTCCTCTCCCTGCATGGTCGTGTAGGTCACTGTATTTTTTAGTTATTTCATAAAATTTATCCACTGTTTGATATTTTTTTAAAAAAAAAATACCCTTCAGAGCAGTTTACTAAAAATTATCAATAGGAAAAATTAACAATAGTTTAAATACTTTTGAAAAGTTAAAACAGACTAAAAGCAGATTAAAACTCACATCATCTTTTTAAACCACTTGGTAGACTTGGTTTTTAGCCGGCGCAAAAAAGAGTACAGTGAAAAGAGCTTGCCTGCCGTCAGTAGGCAGGGAGTTCCCAAGTGTGGGTGAGGCCACACTGCAACAATGAGTTCTTACAAACGGGGAATGGGTATTATGAACCAGTTCCACCAATGATGAAGACTCGCTGTTATTGGTACCCCAGGCTCTGACCAACAGAGCTGACAGGCCTGAGCAGTTTACAGAACCTTACCTGCTGGCATTGTCCTCATTCAGTCAAGTGCTTTAATTGCAAGCTATGTCAGGTGCAAGCACAAGCGATACAGCCTCCCCACCCCCCCACCCCAGGTATTTGGAGGCCTCCACTGACTTGCGCTTGCCTCCCCCATCCATGCACAGTCCATCATCATACCTGCAGCCGAAGCTGAGCCATGTCTCTCATGAGCCTGTTACGGCGAGCTTCCTCTGCGGCCTAAGGGAGAGCAAAGGGAATGATGCACGTCAAACTGCCTTTGCACCTATGGTCCCATTTCACAAATCTTGAATGGTTCCTCCACTTCCTTTTGCTATCCATGGGCGGTGAGATGGTTAGAGGGTGTTGGAACTATGACCTGGGTTCAGATTCCCACTCGGCCATGGAGCTCACTGAGTGGTCTTGGGCCAGTCACTGCCTCTCAGCCTACCCTACCTTCACAGGGATTGTTTTGAGGATAAAATGGGGAGCAGGGAGAGAACCATGTACAGCCCCTTGAGCTCCTTGGAGGAGGTGGTGGCATATAAATATAAGAAATAAATCTACTGTAAGGTCACAAAGGCCTAAATATGCAATACAATATAAACAGTATAAAATTGCATACTCTGAATACTCTCCCTGGATATCCCTCACCCCCTGGTTGAAATGTAGACTGTAAACAGTCTAAAGGACCCTTCTCTTTTGCTGACAGCCACAGAAATAACACTGTAAAGTATTTTTACACTTTCCCTAGACCTTTTTTTTTATGGGCAAAGAACATGCTAAGTGGAGGACTAGAAACTTGGCTACTACAAGTCTTTTCTCAGCCACTCACTTCCACATCACCCCTGAAACTCCATCAGATGCTTCCCATGCGTTTTCTGATATTTTCTCAGGCTTCACCGGTGACATGGAGAAGAGGAGGTTAAGGGGTGATATGATAGCCATGTTCAAATATATAAAAGGATGTCACATAGAGGAGGGAGAAAGGTTGTTTTCTGCTGCTCCAGAGAAGCGGACACGGAGCAATGGATCCAAACTACAAGAAAGAAGATTCCACCTAAACATTAGGAAGAACTTCCTGACAGTAAGAGCTGTTCGACAGTGGAATTTGCTGCCAAGGAGTGTGGTGGAGTCTCCTTCTTTGGAGGTCTTTAAGCAGAGGCTTGACAACCATATGTCAGGAGTGCTCTGATGGTGTTTCCTGCTTGGCAGGGGGTTGGACTCGATGGCCCTTGTGGTCTCTTCCAACTCTATGATTCTATGATTCTATGACATAAACTCACATATGGAAGAGAAGAGCTGTGCAATGCACAGGCATGTGACAAGACAGGGAATGCAAGAGGAGGTCCCTGTATGGCTATCAAGCTTTGCTGTTCACTGGAACATGTTTGTTCTGTCCCACTATTCCCCCCCCCCCCAGCCCACCCTGGAAAAGCTCACCATGCGGAACTGGGCCTGGGCCTGCTGGAGCAAGCCGTCCTGCTCCGACTGAGCGATGCTGATGAAGATCCCAACCTCCGGGTTGAACTGAAGGATGCTGCCTTGCAGGTGGGTGATGAAGTGTCCAAAACTCCGGATGCAACAGATGCGAACCACGGACTGTAATGAAGAAAGTGGAGGAAAGTGGGTGGGGAGGGCAGGGAGCACGTCCACTTGAGGCTGAGATGGGAGCTCACACACACTAAAGCAAAGCAAAAGCTTCCTTCCTAAACACCTGAAAGGCTACAGGATGGAACAAGCCGGCTGACCTCTTGCTGCAAAGGATCAAAGGGAATGTTCAGCCCTGCTCCCTGCAAATAGCTCCTAGGCCAGAAGGATCAAACCCCACCCAGCGACACCAGCTGACTGACAAGTGGGCGTGGTTTGGGAAAATAGCCTTGCGCACCAAACTGGGCTCCTTTGGTGGGACAGGACTGGCCTGTGAGCTAGAGGTTCCCCACCCCTGAAGTCTTGGAGCAAATGTTCTACTTGCCCTCACTCTCCTTGCTTCCCCCCCAGTCCAGAAGCCTCCCATTACTTCTGAAACCCAGGACCAAAACCAGCCTCTTACCTCCTCCACTTCTGCAAGGAGAGGCCTGTCCTGATCGAAGTTGAACCTCTTGTGCGCGTTCTTCAGCGGGGGAAGGTTGCGGAGGGCCATGTCCTCTGGGAGCAGCAGGCAGGCAGGCAAGTCTGGCAGCTCACACCCAGGCAGCATGCTCTTCACCTCGTTGCAGAGAAACAGCCCTGCGCATCAGTAGTGGGGAGGGGAGGGGACAGAATGGCGGCTTTATATTTCTGGGTCACAGGGGCAGAAGGAGCAACTAGAAAGTCACACAAAACGCTAGTCCTCAAGGGCACGTCTAGCCTAAAACTGGGACTTCCACAACTCCTCATGATGCCAGCTCCGACTCTGCCACACATGAGAGTCAGCCCCGCAGGAAGCCCAAAGGGGGAAGATGCTCCCGGCCTGGGATGTTTGTGTCTCCTTGGAAGAACCAGGTTGCAGCTCAGTGGAAGACCAATTGCTCTGCATGTAGAAGGTTCCCCAGATCGACCCCCAGCATCTCCCCCAGGTAGGGATGGGAAACAAACACACACACAGAGGTTGTTGCCAGATGAAGGTAGACAGCACTAGGCTAGATGAGTAACTTGACTCTGTGTAAAGTGGCTCATTACATTTCCATATCATGACCAGCTCTGACAGTAAGCACTATTTCAACGGTGGAACGGACAACCTTGGAAGCTGGTGGACTCTCCATCATTGAAGGCTTTTGAACAGAGGTTGGGGATGGGGACATCTGCCAGGGACTCTGCACCTGTTATTTGTGCATTGAAGGACGTTGGGTTAGATACCCCTTGAGATCCCTTCCAACTCTACGATTCTGATTCTTTTCATGAGGCATACAGAAGACCTCAGCAGAAGCTTCCCTCTCTGAATCCAGACAAGCCACCATCAGGTAAGCAAGTGTGGCCTTGAAGGTGGAACTGGGGGAAGCTGCTCCCACAGAAAGGGGCTTTGTGCTTACTCCACTGCATAGCATATGAGCTTGGTAGACTTCTCATGTTCTTCTGGAACTAAGCAATGGAATTCCAGAAGAACGTAAGAAGTCTACCAAGCTCAGGTATTGTCTATGCAGATTGGGACAGTAGGTCTGCAAGGGTTTCCAGCAAGGGACATTCCCTGGTTCACCAAGAGATGGTGGAGACTGCAAACTGAAGGTTCCAGGTTCAAAGAAGTCACTCTGTGTGACTAGACTTTTCCCCATCTAAAAACAGCAGAAAAACTAGGTGTAAAGCAGGAAAAAGACTCAGGAAACTAAAGAGTGCCTGAACTGCACAGGAATATGAAGTTTGAGTGTTGGGGGTGGGGTGGGGACATAAGAAAAGGAAATTTCTTCTCAAAGTTACCTGAGTCCTGAAGGTCTCCAGCTGAAGGAAGCAAGTTCAGAAGGACAGAAAGTCTGTTCCACAAACTCTGAGAACTCTGGAGCAGGGGAAAAGCACCACAAACAAATGCAAGTTGAGCATGTGGTGAATATTAGGACTTGAGCCAGAGATCCAGGTTCAAGCCCTTGCTCAGACTGGCCAGCTGCTACCACCTCCCAGCCTAACCTACCACACAAAGTCAGCGCAAGGATAAAATGGGATGCCCTCAGGCCCAAACTACAACTGAGAGCAGGGGGCCCATGAAGGTCTGCCCTTGAAATAAAGCGCAAGTGTGTGTGTGTGTGTGTGTGTGTGTGTGTGTAGATTTAAGGTAGCAAGGGGGCAAGAATAGGGCACTGAAACACTCAACCTCTCCCACCCAACCACAGTCCCTTTCTTCCCCAGCTTAGCTTTGACTGTGGAATAGAGCTCAGCTGAGAGAAATTTACCTGGGAGGGAAGGGTTCACAGCTCCCCTTGCTACTTTAAATCACAAGGATTACATGAAGTGTGTATTTGAAGGCATGGGTCCGTCACCCTCACATTAGTTTGAGGTCTACTTGAAATCCCATCCTTTTCCCTACGATATATCTGATAAATATCAGAACTGTGGGTCATTTACACCTCCAGAGCCCCTTTGCCTCTTAGTGCGCATGCGCACACACCCCACGCCCCCAGTAATCCCACTGCCCCACCAGGGCTGGTACCACCCACTTTGGGACCCACTGCTTTTATCAGCTACAGTACTTCTACTTTTAGCAGGTAATGGCAAACTGCTTTATACAGGCTGCCAACTGCAGTGGTTGAGTGCATGAGATAGAGGCTCATTCACCAGCCCAGAGGTGTAAGCTGAATAAGTTGTGTAAGTGGGATTCTCCCCCATTACCCCTCCTTACCTGTGCACACATGATGATGAGATCAGTGTTGGTTCTCAGCCAGTCCAGAAATACTTTGACAGTCGGCAGCAACCCCTCGTTGGTGATGATCTCCAGCTTCTCCTGGAGAGAACGCTCATTCCTGCAGGATTTACTGCTAGAGACGCTCTCTTCCGACTCAGAAACATCGTCTTGGACAAGACAAATGGATCGTTAAAAACAAGGAACTTAGATAATTAAACAAGGAGTGCAGATTGGAAAATGCAATTCCCCTCCAGAGGAGAGACACCCACCTATCCTGCCAAGTGCTTTTTATTTGGCCCCTGGGAATCAAGAGGTTTTATCAAGTTTTAATCTAGAGGTGATGAAAAGCAGTAGCTGGCACCTTCACAGAAAAGAAAATCACTCCCTATGAGTAGGGATGGTGGAGAAGGAGATTTAGTGCACAATCTAGTACACCACCCTGGCTCAACTTCCTTTCTGCCACGCTTCTGCCCCCATCTGCAGTATAAATTTAAAGCAGCACCATACCACTTTAAAGAGTCATGGCTTCCCCCAAAGAATCTTGGAAAATGAGGTTTGTTGAAGGTGCTGAGAGTTGTTAGGAGACCCCTATTCCCTTCACAAAGTTACAAGTCCCAGAGCGGTTTAACAATCAATCCCTTTTCTCAAGGAACTCTGGGAATTGCAGCTCTGTGGGGAGGAAAAGGGACCTCCAATTAACTCTTAGCACCCTTAACATATTACACTTCTGGGATTCTTAGGAGGAATAAGCCACGACTGTGATATGCTGCTGCTTTGACTGTATAGTGCAGATGGGGACATAATGTCAAAGGTTAGAAGACAGGTTTGTCACCCCACTTTAAGACAGCAATATTTTGGGGGCACGTAGCTAATGCTGGCCTTGAAACGGATATCAAAGGAGTTCTCAACTTGCCCCCTTCCCCACTTACACCTCTGGGTTGGTGACCAGGATCTGTGCCAGCCACATCTCACCTACAAATCACCCTCCACAAAATCCTAAGGTCTTTCCACCCGACTTCTTCTCACACACCCTTTTCTCCATTCATGGAAGGGATCTCCTTTCCAATCTAGCGTGCATGCGCTCTCTCTCTCTCTCTCTCTCTCTCTCTCTCTCTCACCTTGCTCAGTCATTTTGGACTTCTCCACGTCCCCATTGACACATGGCTTGCTGTCTGTCACCTCTTTTGGGGCAGGCAGCTCACAGTTTGGTTTGAGGAGGACGTTGCTGAAAGTGGGGGCCAGTCGGAAGCAGCGTTTGGTCTGGAAGAGCTGTGTGGACATGGCCTGGAGGTTGCTGGCTATACTGGCATCACTGGCGCCCAGCAAGCCTGGCCCGTTGGCCACAGGAGGCTCCAGCAGGGGCTCAGTCTTGGCAACGCCAGGGCTTTTCAAGTCCACCAGCCTGCCAACATCCCCTTCCGCAGAGTCCAAAGCCTCCGGGGCGCCGTTCTTCATGCCCTTGGCTTGGCTGCCCCCCTCGGCGTCTGGCTCATCCTCCATGTCTTCCAGGTCCGAGCGTGACTCCTGGCTGTTCATGTCCGAGTCAGTCTCCACGTCAAAAGCCGCCTCGGCCTCCTCGTCGCTCTTCTCTGAGCCGCTCTCTGAGCCGTCACTCCCTTTGGTGGAATCCGGGCTGGAGTCAGAGTCGAAGCCCTCGCTCAGGTCGCTCTCATCCACCTTCTGGACGTGGCGGCGACGGCGCAGGCAGGAGAGGCGTGAGTATTTCTTGCCCTTCTTGCTCTCGCTCTTCCGCTGCTCCTCGCTGGGTCGGTGGTTGGCCAGGTCCCCTTCGGCTTCTCTCTCAATGGAGTTCAAGGATTCCCGGGCCTCCAGATCCTCTGCAAAAGAGCAGCCGAACACACATTTTTGGAAACTCTTAAGATACGCAAACTGGCTTGACTACTGTTTATACCAGTGGTTCACAAAGTTGACACTCCTGGGGGGCGGTGGGATTACCTGGGAGGAGGGGGCAAAGGGGCAAGAGATGGAATGGGGTGCTGGAGATGTAAATAACTGTCAGATTTTTGGAAAGCTGGTCTCACTGGATAAAGTTCATGCATTTTGTTGAATTAATTAAACTAAATAGTTTTAACTGAATTTTGAATAACTGTGGAATTCATTCTTGCTGTTTATAGTTTTACAGTGGTACCTTGGTTGTCAAACGGATTGGCTCCCAAACAAATCGGCTCCCGAACACCGCAAACTCAGAAGTGAGTGCTCTGGTTTGTGAACGTTTTTCACAAGCCGAACGTCTGACACGGCTTCCGACTGAGTGCAGGAAGCTCCCGCAGCCAATTGGAAGCCATGCCTTGGTTTTTGAATGGTTCTGGAAGCCGAACAGATTCCCAGAACGGATTAAGTTTGACAACCAAGGTACCACAGTATTGTGTTATTATCTTCCTCCAGTGAAGCTGAATGGTGGGAGATTCATGACAGGCAAAATGAAATACTTCTGCACAGAGAATGTAAGTTAAACTAAGGTTTCACTCCCATAGATCTAGTGATGACCCCCAATTTGGATGGCTTTAAAAGGGGTTTGGACAGGCTATCACTGGCTTTGATTACTATCTTCTGTTGGGGTTGGGTCCTGTTTCCCTGCTCCCTATAGGTATTTGGCTGGCCACTCTGTAAACAAGGTGCTGAGCCAGACAGGCCTTTGGTCTGATCCAGCAGGGCTGTTTTCAAGTTCTTACAGACTGTCCCCAAAGAACTTCCCAGGATCCCCTTGGAAAAGTAAATAACTGTTAACCAGATTATTTTCACCACTGCCTGCCTCGTCACAAGAGCAGAACGCAGCGTGGAAGATGGAAGGCAAGTATCTTAGAATGGGCAAACATAACCCTTCTTGCAGCCCTCACCTGTGCCATCATTCCGAAAGGCTGGAACTGGATTCTCGCCTTCTTCCAGCTCTGCTTGCAGGCGAATATTGACGTGGTTGATGAGGTGCGAAAAGAGGGCCAGTGTGAATGCAATGGCTGCACTATACTGCTTGGAGCCTGTAAGGAGAGAGATGAGGCAGCAACAGCGTCAAGGGGAGCTGGCAACTGAATGGGAAAAACAGTGCCTGCAGCATCCATGGGGGAGCAAACTCCATAATTATGCATTTACCTATATTCAACTGCAGGCACCCAAATGCCTTTGGGCTTCTTTATGCGATCAAAATTAAAATTCTTGTCAACTCACTGTTATTCAGAGATTTTAAAATCCTTTCTGCAACAAAACTATGAACTCCATTCAGCCACTTGCATATATCATGTGCCCCCTTCCACAGGAGGGTCTGGAGGGTGGCAACTTGTGATCAGGCCTTTTCAGTGTTGGCTTCCTGTTTGTGAAATGCTCTACCTGGGAAGGATCACTTGGTGTCATCATTACATAGGCTTCAGTCGCCAGGCAAAAACACTCCTTTTTAACCAGGCCTTTGGCTTTGAACAATCTATGGCCTTTTAGAGAGAGTGGAATGTTTTAACATATTATCCCATCCTAGTTTTAAAGCATGTGGGGTTTTTTGCAAGTTGCTTCAAACTGCTATGGCAAAAAAGAAACTAACAAATTTAATAAATGCTAATGCTAATGATATGCTAAATACCCAGACTCTTTGAGTCTATGAACTCTATGATTCTATGAAAAGTGAAATGAAATGAAAATGCTTCGATCCCAGATTTAATCTGTGAGCACCTGAGCCCAGGAGTCAATGATTGTGTTTTATGAAGTGGATGCTGAACCACCTCATCTTTGCTGCTGTTCTGGAAACAGGAAGAGTTTGAGAGATGCTAGCTCAGTTCAACCAATCATATTATAAGGAGAGGCTGACAGGGCAGCTTAAAACTTGCACACCAAGTATGCAAGAGGAGGACACACCACACACAGCCAAGCTGCTCACCTGCCCTCTTGAGGCTGTGGACGCTCATCAGACAGACAATGACCATCCGGAAGATGAGGAGGTCTGGCAGGAAGGAGTAGCCATTCTCGCACTCCTCTTCGTCGTCATTGGCAGAGCTCGTGTTGGGCGAAGAGGGCAAGTAGAAGAGGCAGAGGTTGAAATCCTCCAGTACCGACTGGCAGAGAGACGTCAGCTCAGAGTCTGCAGAACTGAGAGGTGGGTGACAAGGAGAGATGAGCCACAGAGGATTGTCCCACAGCAAACAGGAGGTGCAAGCAGCTGAAACAGGTCAAGCCTCTCCAAACCCTAGGCAACCACAGTGGTTATACAACCCCCTTAATGAGCTATCTTAGAGTCCTCATCTGTAGAGGCTGAGCCAACGAGTGGGTAACTAAGAACCAGACAACCCCGATACTTGATCTGAGGGGCACATTCTCCCCAAGGTGCTTTAGACTCAACCCGACAAATTAGGAACTTAAGAAGCTGCCTTATATTAAGTTGGACCACTGGTCAATCTAGATCAGTATTGTCTACACTGACCAGCAGTGGCTCTCCAGGGTTTCAGACAGAAAGCCTTTTCCAACCCTACTTGGGACTGAACCCAGGACCTTTGGCATGCAAAGCAGATGCTCTACTGCTGAGCTATGGCCCTTCTCAAGGGCCAAGGGTGATGCATCCTCCCTAGTGGTGGGAGACTCTCAACCCGTAAAAAGGCAATGCTGTCAATCCATGACAAAAATGCAGAAGAGTGTTGGAGCAAGGAATTCTCCTTCCCCTCATGGGAAGTTATTCCAATGCCCTTGAAATTGTTTGGACCAGTATATTATCCCAATGTAAAAGTGCTTTGCTTCAGCTACATAATCTACCAGGAGTTAACAAAACAGCACAGTAAGAATAAAGACACAGAAGACTCACCTGCTCTTTGGCTGAAGGAGGCTCTGCAAGTACATGAAACTCACCAGTAACCTCTTAATGTCTTTGCATCTGCGGGGGGGGGGGGGGCGGGTGGAGTTGGGAGAGGGAAAGAGAGGAGGAAGGGCACAATTATCCCAAGGAGGTAGTCAAGGAAGATTTTTCTGTGGTTTCAGATAAGGCCTTAGTGCCCAACAGCTCTAGCTCCACCCCCAATACTACTGGAGACAAAGTAAGTTCAGCAAATGAGAAGGCATTTGTGCAAAATGGGGAACTGTGGCAAATCTACTCAATCTACTTATTTTCTACAGATTGCAGAGTTCACTTTGCTCGGCACAGAATCTGGACTGTTCCTTCTCTTTCTCATCATTTGGTCATTTTCACCCCTTGTAATATAATGCTTTCTTAAGACTCTGAAGAAGTCCTATAGCTATGCAGCTAGCACCACAAAGGCAGAGGAAATTTCAGGCGCAGCCAATATTAGTATGTGACAGGCACATTCTCCAATTTGGAATAGGAGGGAGGAGAATCCAAACAGCAGCAGCTTTGGCAAAGGACCACTTCACTCACCAAAGTGCACTGGAGCCTCAACTGAAGAGCAGTCAGGAAAGACAAGTTGTGAGAGTCCTAATGGTGAATAAGCCTCAATTGCACAAAGCCAGTGTTTTCCATCTCTCATAACCCCTCAGTTACCACATTCTTAATACTGAGAATACCCATCGCTAACATTTAGTAGGGCCAGACTTGGACCGGCCAAGGTGTTGCATATAAACCTCAGCTCAGGCTGGCCTTGAACCAGACATTTCTCTCTGCATCACTTTCCCCATCCATGAAATAGGCTGTTATGGTAAACAAGACGGCAGTAACACACCTTTGCACACCCAAACAGCCTGCACTGCCTCATCCACTTGCATTTCAATTCTCACATGCAGCACCACACAAATGGTGTGTCCCTCCTTCCCTTCCCCCTTAAGGCTCAAATTGCAGGTGTTAACTCCAGATGACTATTAGGAAACCATCACAATCCATTGAACCAATAATTTTTTTTTGGGGGGGGGGGGTTTACATGTGCTCATTGGCATGTCATCCCGCTGGGGTCAGTCACAGGTGTTTCTCTATGGAATTAGGTAATGTTCACAGAGGCTGGATAACACTCTACCTCTGGACATGTCTACCAGAACACTGGACAGATTTTGAGATTTGCTCACCGCAGGACTGAACCACATTACGTCCTTACCTCTTTTTGCTGGGTGACAGTTTCCTGGTTTCACATTTCTTCAGCTGGTGATACATTTTGGCCGCCTTATCATACAGGCGTTTGAGATTCCCATAAGCTCCTTCAAAGGACACTTCAGACTGGATACTAAACAGGCACAAAACCCCAAAAGCAGAAATGTTAAATTCTCAGTAAAACCCCAAACAAGCAGCGGGTTACACTTGACAAGGTCAAAAGAGCAGAATTTTGCCACCTGTAGAATTTACTGAAATCAAGCAAGTTTGCACTTCTTTGCTTGTTTCACTTAACTAGTTTTACACTTGTGAGACTTTGAGCAAAGCTCTGCAAGTCCTTGGCTGCATCCAGATGTCATATTTTGTTAAGAATGACATTTCCTTCCTCCTGGCATCAAAGCAGAAGTTCAGAAATTTTCACTTCTGGTTTCAGTTAAACAGCTTAGCATTGTATTCGATGCCTAAACTGTGGCTAATCATAACCATGGCTTGCTGGCACAAACCAGAGTTTTAAGCTGGTTTGTTTCAAACAAAACATAATTAATAATAGTTTGCCAAGTTCAGGCAACATGACTAGCTGCACTGAATTGAAAACAGAAGCTTCAAAATTCCTATTTGTGGCTGTGCCAGAAATGGGAGAAGGTGCAAGCCCTGTGAGGTCAGACTCCTTCCCTTCACAATAAACCCAAGGTACAGCACTCCCCTGTCAACCACTAGAAATCTCATTCAGTGTCCCCTCTGGTTTCAGTCACTTCGTCAAGCATCACTCACACACCCAAGCATGCAGGCTGATTCACACCATTCCAGAACAAGAACCCCATGTTTGCCACTGAGCAAACCTCAGCTAATCCTCTCTCATTAATGTGCCTGTTCATTTGACAAAATTACCAACACCTCTCTTACACACACAGCTTTTGGGTATGTATCTAAAATGTAACACGAGAGAGGCAGAGTCTCTCATGTTTTTAAGTCACAGAGCTCCACATACCCATCAACTAGGATAACTTTCCCACCCCGTCTAGCATAGTCACCCTCTTCCACAGAGTTCTGAAAGAAAAGCGTGGGATTCTCTCTTCTTTGTAGAGAAACAGTCAGAACAGGACTCTCTCCGACTACACAAATTAAGAGAGCAAGTGTGATATAGAGGTTAGAGTGTAAGACTAGGACTGGAGAGACGAGGGTTCAAATCACCACTCAGCCATGAAGCTCACTGGGTGACCTCAGGCCAGTCACTCACTCTCAGCCTAACCTACCTCATAGCATTGTGAGGATAAATTGGGGGTGGGTGGGAGAACTATATACGCCATCTTGAGCTGACTGAACGAAATGTGGGCTATAAATAAACAAACGACAGAATGCCTTGCCTCTCCACTGAAGCTCCTATGCATGCCACAGGGTTCAGAGTATGAATGAGGTCTTCCCACCTTTTCAGGAAGGTGGCAAGAAACAGCTTGAGAGGGGAAGAGGAAAAGCCACCAGAAACGGCTATAATTTTGCTTTTAAAAGATCTAGGAGGGAAGGGACATTATGCTTCTGAGCAGGCCTACAAGCTCCAACATTTGTGGCATGGAAAGACTCGATCAACAAGCACATTTCCAAAACAAAAAAATGAACCCCATTTGTACAATATTGGAACCAACTTAGATCTGGAGAGGTGACAGCACTAGGCATACTAGCAACGATGGAATCTTCTGAGTTGGCAGACCTCTTTGGGGAGACTTACTCATCTCTCACTTGAAGTTTACAATGTATTTTAAAAATACTTAAAGCAGAAATTCTGTGGAATCTGGTGCCTAAAACCGACTTGCAAGCTACACAGAACCCCGCTCACAAGTTCCTGGGATTGATTTATTTTTAGCTGCTTTTCAAGGACTGACAGCCCAAGGGCACAGGCTGCACGCGCACTTGTAACAGAGCAACCAGCATCCAGGCAGTCAGGTTAGGCAGCTATGGGAACCACATTCCAGCTATGCACAGAGCAAGAAAGTCAACAGGCGATATACACTGCACAGTGAAAAGTCCTCTCTGCCCCAAAGCAACAGGTGGACTCACTCTCCTTGGGAGGCACACTCACCAGCGCAGGTAGCAGTAGGTGGCTTCCACGTTGTAGTAGTTGCTCCCCGCTAGTGTCCCCAGCTGGTTAAAAGGCATACCTGTCCCAAAAAGACAGAAGTGAGTCAGCTCCATATGTGCTTGTCCAAATCTCCCAAGAACAACAAAAAACCCTAGAATCCCACCTAGAATCTGCGGCTGTACCTGACCAAGCCATATTCAGAAGAGTCCCAGTGAAATCAGTGGGCATGATCAGCTTAACCCACTGATTTCAATGGGCTTACTCATACACTCGTGGGGTGTCTGTTTTTGTTTGTTACTATGGTATGCAACTTTCTGTTTTTATATTGTAAACTGCCCTGTGATCCTCAGATGAAGGGTGGCATAGAAATTTCATACATACATACATACATACATACATACATACATACATACAACCCATGGCCTTTTTGCAAGTACAAGGGGCTGCTCTTCCTTACTTTGCAGGAACTAAGAGGTAAGAGACTGCATAAGAGATTGTGTGAGAACCCATAAAGGACCAGAGGAGATGGGCTCCTTCCAGACAGGCATATCCAGTCATTTCCACCATTTGAGCAGCTAGAAGGTAGAACTTAAGAGGAACCCAGAAGGGACAGGGAGTGGGAGCTTGATAACTGATCCTGCAAAGCATGAATCCCTCAGCCCCCTTCCCTTTATGGCCAGGCTGTGTCTAAAGCCCTGGAAGCAGCCAAAACAGCTTTCAAAACATCTGTGCAGCCCGGTCTTACAGCTGTCATCAAGATTTTACAGGCCAGATCCACACAGGCTGAGCTTCCACAGACCCAAGAACATCGTTTGAACTGTGGAACTGTTTTTTATTGGACACAGGAAGTTGCTTTGTGGAAACAGTTCTTCAAAAAGCGAGGGACACATTTTTAAATACATAAAAATTGGCTGATGGACTGGCAATGTTGGCTCTGCCAATTTAGTGACTTCTTGTTGTGCTGGCTGAGAGACAGAGGCAAGGGGTTCTCCACCACCTTCCTGTCCAGAGTAACCAGAAAGAGAAAATAGCTGCAACAGTGGGAAAGGTTACTGCCAACTCCACCACGGCCCTCTGAATCCAGGGAGAGAAGTCATGGAGGCACATAGCGATGCTGTCGTTCTCCCACATCCATGGCTGACGGGCTGGGTGGGCCTGAGATGCTTCCACAAACCATGTGGGGAAAGTCCTGAAGCTGTTGAGTACTGGGGATTTCTCTCAGCGGACAACACACAGGAAGGACAGTGTGCATGTACATGATACACCCACATTGCTTTCAGCTTGGGAGGTTACCATCACAGACCTGATTTAGCTCAGATCTGTCAAAGAATCCCTTGCTCCATTGCCTCCAACAAGAGCCAAGAGCAGCCCGATGCAGGGCAGTAGTTTACAAATACTGACCATCTTAATTGTGAGCAGGCTGGCAAACATTCCAATGGGCTAGTAACTTGAAGACAAAATTGCCTGGTAGACAAATCTGGGGGAAGGATCATAAGACATGGACTAAACACTTACCAATTTGTGGTGCAACAGAAAGGGCTTGATAGTAAAATCTCTCGGCCAGCAATTCTGTGTCCACACCTGCTAATTCGTTCTGATATCGAGCTGATGAGGAAGAAGCACACACAAGAGACTTATGGATTGCAGTAAGAAAAGGTGTAGAATTGCAGCACAATGTGACAAAACCATCTGGGAGGCCTTACGGGCAAGTGAAATAGTGAGGCTTTATTCAATAAATGAAACAAATTCACATCTCTGGGCAGTTGGAAAGTTTAAATAACTTTTCACAATCCTCTTGAAGTTACCAAAGTCCAATGCAATGTCTAAAAACACAACATAAATGCCTCCAACTCTACAGTGGTACCTCGGGTTAAGTACTTAATTCATTCCGGAGGTCTGTTCTTAACCTGAAACTGTTCTTAACCTGAAGCACCACTTTAGCTAATGGGTTCTCCTGCTGCTGCCGTGCCGCCAGAGCACAATTTCTGTTCTCATCCTGAAACAAAGTTCTTAACTGTACTAGGTACTACTGTACTAGGATAACTCTAGTTCCCAAACCCCAGAATTTGGAGGGGGGAATCCTGGAAGAGTCTTAAGTGCAGGTTAAGGAAAAATGCCAAAAGGAGGAAGCCCAACAAGCACGGAATATCATTAACACATCCTTGTCATCTACACAGAGTTCACATAGGGAATTATTAAAGGGGCTTTTGATGAGACAGTCTGAAGCCATTTAGGGCTTTGCTAGTCGGTAATGAATGGAGTCGGGACGCGGGTGGCACTGTGGGTAAAAGCCTCAGTGCCTAGGACTTGCCGATTGAAAGGTCGGCGGTTCGAATCCCTGCGGCGGGGTGTGCTCCCATTGCTCGGTCCCAGTGCCTGCCAACCTAGCGGTTCAAAAGCACCCCCGGGTGCAAGTAGATAAATAGGGACCGCTTACTGGCGGGAAGGTAAACGGCGTTTCCGTGCGCTGCGCTGGTGCCGGCTCGCCAGAGCAGCTTTGTCACGCTGGCCACGTGACCTGGAAGTGTCTCCGGACAGCGCTGGCCCCCGGCCTCTTAAGTGAGATGGGCACACAACCCTAGAGTCTGTCAAGACTGGCCCGTACGGGCAGGGGTACCTTTACCTTTACCTTTAATGAATGGAGTCTGCTTTCCCTTTGCAATGCAAGAAAACTGTGGATTCACTGGGCCAGAGCAGCAGCCCAATTTCCACTGTTAACACTCACCTAAATCCCCCAGGTAAACCAGACACCGGTGGCAGGCCATCTGCGCCCATTCCATCTCCTTCTCTGATGCAGATACAGGCTTCTTGCAGCCTATGGAAGACACAAGGAATACGGCAACCTGGGATGAGCACTGCTCAAGAACAAGGCAGCTGGGGCTCTAAACCGATGGTGGAGAGTCTGCCCGCACCAGAACCACCATGTTTGCCTTTGCTCATATGGCTCGGCTTGTTCCACAAATAGACCACACAAACTGCAGATTGTGATCTCCTGAAAGCCTCTGCTTTTATTTTTGGAAAAGTAAAAAGCTTGAACAGCCTCAGGGGGGCAGAGATGACCTCATGTGGTCAAGGGGGTGGGGTTTCAGTCCTATGCTGGCCACCACCCGTCTCCAATAGCCATGGCAGCAAAACAGCCTTCAGCAACCTGCTGTGCACCAGATGTTTTAGTTCCACTGGCTGGAGCCAGCTGAGTTTGTAATCCAGAACATCTGGGCGACACCAGGTTGGCAAAGGCTGGAGAACAACATGCAATACAAAAAGGTCCCCTTAATTTCTGTACTAGAGTTCTGTAAGAAATGTTTGGAACAAAAACGACACCCATACATACTCTGGACATACATTAAGCCCCACAACTATGGATTTTAGTTCTGCCCCCACCACAATAGCAACCCAGGTAAGATTTCAAAGTGCAATTAATGTGTCAAAAGCTACACAATCTTAAATGTGGATTAGAAGGCATTCTGAGGGCTTAAGTTCTGCAGCAGTATTAATGGGATTCTCACAGCGATGGTTGCCAAGGACACGAGTCTCTCAGTGCATCACTCTGGAAGGCAGCCATCAAGAAAGTGATAAGACTCCCACCAGTCAAGAACTGAGCATGTCCAAATGAACAAAAAAGCCGTTTCTAGCCATCTCACAGAGGTCAAAGGACTCATCTGGCCATCAGATCCCACTCCTCCCCCAAACGCCTCTGCAAAACCAGATCCTTCACAAACGATCTAGAAAACTCTATGTTATGTGATTTACTGAGAACTCAGCAGCTTATAATGCAATCAAGATTAATTACACCATGAGCAAAGCTGTAAAAACCAACCCAGATGCCATTTTGTAAACCCCATTTAACAGATGGATAAGACTCATACGTGTTTAAACGAAAGAAGTGAATTATGTAAGCCCTATTAGAAATGCAAAACTCACAACACAATTCTATACAAAACAACCCCTTACCTCATATTTTTCACATTCCTAGATTTAAGCATAACACTTTTCAGTATGGACTCCCTTTTTTCAAGGAGTCAGTCATCTACAAATTTCTGAATTCTGATTGTCTTGCCCAAATGTATGTTAAAATGCTGCAACAGTCCAGTCAAGTAAGACCATCGTAAGTGCTCAACATGGCCAGGATACTCAAACCACCTTGGATATGGGGAGGGGCAAAGATTAGCAGCAGAACACATGCTTGGCATGCAGAAGGTCCCAAGTTCAATGGCTCCCAGCTTCCCTATGACTATGACGTCATGTGTATGTTACGGAGTGGAGGGCATCCCAGAGGTGGTTCCTGCCACACTAAAAGGAAGGCCTCCGCCCTTGTTCTTAAAAGCTGGGTGCTCTCATCGTTTTTGTAAGGTTTGTGCAAAGTTTGCAGTGGGAGGGACATCTCAGATACTGAGCTTTTCCGTTACGTAAGTAAATGGGTAAGTGCAGATGATTTGAGTAACGATTGCATTGAATAAAATGTTCTTAAAATAGAGAGCCTGGGTGGAGTAGTGGTTAGAGTGCTGGACTACGACCTGGAAGAGCAGGGCATGAATCCCTAGTTGGCCATCAAGCTCACTGCCATCATTTAAATATAATGTGTGCCTGCTCAAACTGCAGACAAGGTATTTCAAAATTCCCCACAACCACCCCCACTTGCTCTTCTCAGAGCTCTTTATTTTCAAACTGGACTTGGACTCCATGCTCCTTCAAACAGAGAACTGCCTCCCTGTAAAGTAGGACACTTGGCCATCCTAGGAGCCATACGGCTCAAGTGGTTGCAACCATCCCCACTCTGGCGAAATGTAGTGTATGCCCATTGAAATTATAGCTTTGGCTTTTAAATTTGACTCCATTACCAGGGTTCAATTCCCCACTAGGCCATGATGCTCACTGGGTGACCTTGGGCTACTCACTGCCTCTTGGCCTACCTACCCCACCTCACAGAGTTGTTGTGGGTATTCAATGAGATGGAAGAAAATCACGGATGTTACCTTGGGGTGAAAGGTAGGAGTACAAATGCAATAAATGAATGGTAAATAAAACGTACGTCAGCATCTGCATACTGACCTATCAGAGGATCCGTAACATGTGTCCAGTCAATACAGCCCTGCAGCTCTAACTGATAATGAGACTGGATATAGAGAAGAAGGTGTTGGTAAAAGCCGATGCCAGCAATAAGGTGAGTCCGGTAGGCACACTCTAGGGTGCTGCGACTGTGAATGTGCTGTGGGGTGGGGAGCAAAAAGAAGAGGGGAGGGGAAAATAAAGTTAGAACACATCCCCAGTTGCTTCATCATCACCTTCATCCCCCTCCCTGTTCTCAAAAGGTAGACAAAGCCATAGCTAAGTTCGACAGAAAACTCTTCTTTTTCTGGCCACTCTATGCCACCCCTCTTCTGTAGAACTTGCAATGTGTAGGCTGCCACTGGCATTTTGCTACTTGTCGTCTCCCTACCAGGGATGAGCTGTGCCAGCCTGAGGGCCACTTTGCTGGTGAAAAGTCAGTTTACGGCTTTTACGCTTTGGAAAGCAAGTACAACTCTGCTATTCTCCATTGGTGGGCTTGTGAACAGCTGCACCCTCCCTTAAGTCAACGGAAGGGGATTTGGGGCAGTCGTTGCTGCTGTTCTCTCCCCTCAGCTGATAATAAGGAGCAATCACCAACTCAAAAGTTAGCCTTCCTCTGCATGCTGCAGACAAAAGGAGTTTTGCATGCAAGTACACCGTCCGTTGCTTCCTTAATTAGGCTTCCATGGCCGCAGCCATATCTATGCACTATTCACTCCACAAACCTGAAGCAAGGAAGGACAATGTCAGGAGAACCAGGGGTCATGTGGGGTGCTGCTCTGTGTAAGCTGCAGCCAAGGCTGCAGGCAGCTTAAGAACCACCACTGTGACCCCACAAGAGAAGTAGCCATCCACTTTATGTTGCTGCCTTTACATGTTAGAACAACAAGATCAAGGATGAGATCTGAGTCATGGGATGAGGTATTTGTAAAAATAGAATACTGGGGAAACCTTTTTAAAAGAAACCCATTGAAATAGCAATGTTGAGCATATTCAGTGGAGACAACCAAGGGTTCAAATCCGTGGTTCCCAAAATAGGCGACAGTGCCCCCAGAGCAGATTACCTAGGGGGAGCACTAAGATGCAAGGGGGCAGCATGGGGGCACTGGAAGTGTAAATGACTATCAGTCTTTGAAAAGCTGGTATCACTGAATGAAGTTCATCCATTTTGGTGAATTAAGCTACATAGTTTTAATTGGATTTTGAATAAATGTGCATTTAATCGTTGCGGTTTTGAATATGATTGTGTTATTATCTTCCTGAATGGGTTGTGCAAACTGCTACTTTGAATGTTTTTTATATGATACGGGGCACTGGGGGTGAATTTATGGAATCAAGAAGGAGGGGGGCCAAAAGTTTCAGAACCAGTGGTTTAAATGCAAAAATCAAGGGGGAAACGAAATTTGGGACATAACACTTTCGGAAAAACTGACGCAAAAACATCATGTGGCCAAAAAGCAAACAAAAATCCCACCAACTTTTATGGATGGACTGGTGGTCATTCATCCAGTACACAAAGAAAGATAACAGGACAAGCTGCACCTGCCATATTACGCAGTATACGGTTGTGTTAACATTTTCCTTCATACTGATATTAGCAACTTTCAGTCTCTCTCCACTTCAGGTCTTGTAGGAACTTTGCTATTACTGTTTACATCTGCACTATGCTTCCAGGCTGGGGAAAGCAGGGGTACATTATTATTTTTTATTTTCAATTTTAAAATGCTTTTTTCAAAAAGGTTCAGAGACAGCTTGCCTTTTTGTTTGTTTTAATGAGCTGAATGACTTCATAGTAAACTTTCCTCCACAGCAGCTCTTCTGCTTTCCTCCCATAATCCACTGGGTGCAAGAACATCAGCTTCACACATAGTTCACGTAACCTAGAGCAGGAAATTGGACAGTGGGCAAAAGAGAGGGGGGTTAGCCTTCAACTTAGCAAAAACAGCCACTTAAACTATGATCCCTTCCCAGCAGAACAAAAAGATGTGCAGTCTGAAGCCACCCATCTTCCACTGCATCCTGCAATCTGAGTCAATGGCACAATACAGCTTAACAAAATACAACTTAACACAAAATGTCAGGGCAGGGCAGCCAGAGGCCAGATGAACCCTTTACTTTTTACAACACCTGGCATCCCATATGAGACATAGCAATCATTCAAGACAACCTCTTTAACCCATAGAAACATCTGGAGGGACTTACTGCACTAGAAACTTTAATATGCAGTATAAACCTGTTTTAAGTAGCAGTTCCAACTTTAAGCTGCTCTTATGGCATTTCCCCTGAGAAATGACAAACTAACTAGTATTGCTGTAGTTTATTCTATTTTTTAAAAAAATGTATAAGTGAAAAAGCAATAAAATACTTTTTATACGAAAAAAAGAAGCCCCACATAGTTGAGGCAACTAAATAGCCAAGGAAAAAGCAGGACATGGTGGTAGTCAGTCTGGCTTCCAGACTGCCTGGTCACTGTCTCCAGGCAAGATAGCTTTTTAAAACTGGGAGAGCTGGAGCACAGTCTGCTTGGAAGCTTCTTCTGTGCAAGTTCCGCTGAACCCCCAAATGCACAAGCACCTTGTACACCCACCACCCACCGTTTTTTTCAGGCTACTGCTGTGTCACATAATTAACAAAGGTATGTGCGGGTGAATAGGCTAGGTAAACTTTATTATGGGGGAAATTTTCTGCAAGGGTGTTCCCAAACAACATTATGTGTAAAGCAACAGCTCTGACCACAAGTTTGAAATCTGCTGCAGAACAAAGCAATATCCTGCACTGAATAATCCACTGGCCTGATAAAAGGCGGGCGTATATATCATATCACTAATATTAAGCTTCCGCAAGTATTTTTTTATTCCTTTTATATCCGGTCTCTTCCATGACATTGAAGGCAGTGTGCACAAGTCCATGCAAAGCATCCCTTCCATACCTGCTTAGTTCCAGCAAGGGTAGATCTTGTGCCTTCAAGACCATGCCTCTAAGTGAACTACAAAACTTTAAAAAAAATAAAGAGATACTCAGCTTGCTTACTTGTTTCTCAGGCTGATGTTCTCTGGTTTAAAAACTTCTTGATAAGCTGCCTTGTTTCCAAGAATGAGATCCAGTCTATGCACGGCTTCTACCACAGCTCTACAAGGGACACAAAAGGACAGCAAGTATTAACATAAGGAAGACACAACTTTGAGAGCTGCATGGGAATTCTGTATTGCCATGATCTTCCTCCTTTCCTTGGTTTCTTAAAGCTTGTTCACCCAATCAAGATACATGGGTGACAAAATAATACTGTACTGTGATAAAATAAAAGCATATTTAAAACATTTTAAAGCATTTGAAAACATTTAAACACACTAAAACAAGTTTAAAAACAGATGTAACCAAATCATGTGTCTGGACAAGCCTGCTGAAACAGAAACATTTTCAACAGGTGTCTAAAATAGTATTGTGAGGGTGCCGGCTTAATGTCAATTGGCAGGGAGTTCCAGAGCACCAGTGCAGCCACACAAAAGGAATGGCGCCTCACAAATGCAGAATGAACAGCTTGTGGCACTTGCAAAAGTGCAAGTTCTGCAGATAAAATTCTGGGGTGCAATAGCCACACCACCTGGCTAGTTATCTTTGGTCACTGTGTTTACCCTTACTGCAAGAGGCAAGCCTCCAGTTTTAAGCAATGCACAGCCAGTTCAGGTGCTTGTTCCTTTCTCCAAGCATCCCTCAGAATTCAGCTGCATGGAGGAAGTCAGGCCTGACCTAGCACGTCACTTGCTACTCTCTGGCCGTCAATCCACATCAGCAGCAGCTGAAAATGTATCTGACAGGGGGCTCTAGTCCACAAATGCTTGTAGCATAATAAGTCTGTCACGGTGTAACCAGACTGTTTTCAGACAAGAATCTAACAGAGCCACCCTTTCAGAATCTATACCTGTTAGGAAGAAAGAATAGCCGCATTTGACAGGCTAGTCTCCACTGATGGAGAAAGTCCATAGCTCCGCGGGTGGCTGAATCCTGACTAGAGAGTACACTCATGTTTTTCTCTCCTTTGCTCCCACAGAATGTTAGCTACCTCTCCATACTTCCAGATGAAGATATTGGAAGCAAACCCCTTGAGGTGTATGTTTTTAGGACCAACTTTAGGACCAATTTTTATGGTTGCAAGTTGTTGGGTTTTGATGTTATAACCCACCCTGGAACCTTAGGTTGAAGGGCAGGCAATAAACACACACACACATTCTAGGTATGTTTGTGTGTGCAAAGGGTAGCTTATACACAACCTATTCCCATAAAGCAACAACTCCCAAGCAGCCACTACCCTCAAGTTCTGAACTTGCTGCCACTGCTCTGGAAGGAAAGTCCCACTCCAAGATTTAAAAGCTTGCACAGGTGCCAAATACCATGTGGTTCTAAGGCTGTAATGTAAGGATGGACTCCATTCTCTGGTGAGAAGCCTTCCAGGGGCCACATGCCAGTACTGGGTGGGGCAGCCTGGGCCAAAAATGGGCATGGACCCAGGCAACATGTCCACATTAATAGACCCACAGTACATATCCTTAAAAAATGAAGGACGTTTTGCAAGCAAGATTCCACACAGGGAAAATTTGAGCTTGGGGACTGCACAATAGAAGCAAAACACAGGCAAGGTTGGCTAGGGGGAAGCCGGGTGTGACTTGGGCTCACTTGACAGTGAGAAAGACATGTACTGTACAGCACAACTTTGTGCAGGGTAACTTGAAGCAGGAAAGTTAGCTGGAGAAACCTGCAAGGAATACGTGAAGACTATTTGGGGCAGTAGTTAGCCATCTGGTGCTCAGCACCAGGCTTCAAACACACCCTTTCCCCTTACTCTCTAAGCAAACCTAAAGGCTTCACAGTTAAGAAGTACTGACCTTCCAACTACTTGATATTTTCAATATAACTGAAAGCAGTGCCACTTTGGGGTATTAAGAGGTTGGCACTGGACCTCGCTGACGCATTTTGATACCTACTGCTGGGTTTGCTCATTGGCAGAAAGCAAGTCTAATGCCTCAGTCTATTAGAAGACCCGAAAATGGCAATGCATACCATGCTCCATGAACACAGGCCAATGACAAGCATTTTGACTGTAGGGAAGAAGGCAGGGAAAGCTGTTTGCATCTCAAGCCTCAGCTGTACTTGGCCAAGGATTCAAACTCAACCACAGGCTCACCTTAGAAAAACCACTTACATCATCAGTTTTCTTCCTTCACTCCACACTGCCCTCCACTAAAAGACAGCTATGTGACCTACAATGTGGCAGGGAAATGCCTAAACCATAGAAAGCTAACCTTGAAAAAGGCTGCCTTACACTCCAAGGGTCAAGTGCCACTCTCTCATGAGCATTTTCACAAACCATTCACACCTGCAGGCACACAGAACACATATCCTTGTCATAGTACCTGGTGACAAGGTTTATACCTCTAATTTCATCCCAGCACTGCAACGGAGCTTCAGATCACCCCATCACCATGTTGGGCAGTATGAAGAGCTTTAAATATTTCCTCCCAATCCAGCACTATTATGGGGAGGAAAATGAGTACTGGTGGACCTAATCTGCTTCATGGGTTTGCCACTCTGTCTTAAACCAGATGTGGAAAACCCTTGGCCCTTCAGACATTGCTGAACTCAAAACTCTCAACATTCCCAGTCCTTGGCCTAGGGCTGATGGAAGTTGTAGTTCAGCAACATCTGGAGGGTCTAAATCCAGGTTGCTGTCTAAGAAAATGTCAGGAAGGAGACAGAAGAATCTATGTGGAGCCACAGGGAAAGCAGATGAGGTGGGGACAGAAAGGAACAGAATTATTTACTCTGAAGTGATATGCTATGAAGCAGTGCATCCAGCATTCAACGTGCATGCAGTGGCCTGGGAATAGGCAATGAGAGTTGCCATAATCCATCTGTGAAGTAACCTGCCTCCATATAACGTTCTGAAAATTATGATGGAGGGAAATAGGCAGATGCAGCGGACAGGGCTTTGTTAAGTGCCACAGAAGAGAATCACTTAAGGGTGTCTTAAGAGTGCCTGCCTTTACCGCCCTGCCAAAAAAAAAGGTTGAGATGGAGAAACTGTCAACTTCTTTACACCCTTGACTTTGGGTTTACTGCCCCATCGTACTCTGCTTAAGAGGGAATGGAAGAAGAAATTGGCTGATAGGGTCAGGGTGGATTAAAAAAAAGGACAGGGCTGGACCTTTTAAAAAAAAAACAGAGCAAGGTGAAATAAAATAATTGCAAATGCCTCCTATCACCCAGTGGAGAAAAAAAAAGAACAACGGATCCATAAGTTTGCGAGAGTTTGCCAAATTTAAGGAAAGCTTCCTCCTTGCCAAGCTCCATCAGAGAGAAAGCTATCTGTGGGATCAGGGCAGAAATGGGTGGCTGGGAGACTCAGGTACAAATCCCTGCTGCCATTGGGTGACCTTGGTCCAGCCTCTCTCTCACAGCATACCCCTTTCACAAGTGAGGATAAGATGGGGGTGAAGGGATTTGGCACATTTTCAGCTCAGGCTTCCTCACAGGGTTGCTCAGAAGATGGGGAGGGGACCTTGAGTCATTCAGTCACCCTGTTCCACCTCAGTACCATTCAGTCCTCACTTAAGGATTGTTCAGGAAAAAAACTGGGAAGGAGGGGGAGCACCTTATGTCATTCAGTTGTCCTCTTTTGACCTCATGGGGAACAAAGAGAATAAAGGGTGTGTGAGAGGTTAGAAAGAACCTTGAGCTATACAAAATAAGTTTTAACTATTTGAAATTTCTGAATTTGAAATTGCTGTAATCTGCCCTGGGACCTCCTGGTGAAAGGTGCACAATAACTTTAGTAATAAGAATAATAACAATGACAACAACTTTTACCTAGCCTCCTGTTCAGGGCTGTACATTCATCTCTCAGACTTCCAATAGATATATTATAGCAATGTTCTGCCTTATATACATTAAGATTAAACTGACCAGGTACCTATTCAAAAGAGGCAAGGAAGGTGAAGGCAAGAGGATTAAAGGTGGGGTGAGAAGGCACCTTGGCCTCTACAGCTCCCCTCACCTATACAATCCCTCTCAGGGTCACTAAAAATACAAAATGGGGTGGCCACCTCAGGCCAGTCAATTGTGCTCTTTTATAGGGTTGCAAAGGGAAATGCAAAGGAAGATAAAAGATAAGGGGTGGGTGGATGAGAAAGATCCTTGGGTTTAAACAGGTGTAACCTGCTCTGGGCCCTTAGGTGGGGAATTGGTCCTAACCCCCCTTATTCTCTCAGAAACCCAAAAGGGGGGGGGGCTAGAGGATGAAGAGACGGATGTGAGAAAGATCCCCAGGTCATAATATTGGGTAGGTGGCTAATAAATAATGGTGATCATCCTATCCTCCCTCCTCAGGGTCGGTGAGAATATAAAACGGGGGAGGGAAAGGGGGCACCTTAGGCCACTCAGTTGTGCCCTTTCAACCTCACGAGAGGATAAAGTGGGGGGGGGGCACGACCGTGGGGTGGGTGTGTGAGAAAGAGCCTTGGGTCCCAGTATTGCGTTTTAATTCTTGTAACTCGCCCTGGGACCGGGCAAATCACCACCACCCTCGCCTAACCCCCCCCCCCCCGCCCCGGGGTTGGTTGTGGGGCGAGCTAGAAATATGAGCGGACTGGGGGGAGGGGAACCATGCCCGCCACCGTGACCTCGGTAGACACACAGATATAGCTGGATATATTAACATTTGACCAGGTATCTATACCCAGCGGGAGGGAGCGGGGAAGAGGCCTCCGAGGAGGATAAACCGGGGATGGGGGTGGGGTCTCCCTGCCTTTCTCCCTCACCGGTAGAGCCTCTTGGTGTGGAGAGCTTTGGCCTCGGGTTCCCCGCCGCCGCCTCCTCCGCTTCCGCTGCCTTGGCTCATGGCGCCCAGCCGGGCCTGCCCCGCGTGTGGCCGGCGGCTTCCGAAGGGCTCCCTCAGCAGCTCCACCTGCCGCCGCTACTCCAGGCCCAGCCTTCCCCGCGGCGCCGCTCCAGCTGCTGCTCGTCCCGCCGCCCCTGCCTCAGGGGCCGCCGCCGCTGCTGCTCCTCCTCCGCCGCCTGCCTCTCGAGACTCCCCCGCTGCCGCCGAGCCTGCTGCTGCTGCTGCTGCCGCCGGCGGCCCCCTCGCCCGGCAGCCATCGCGCTCCGGCTCCTCCCCCGCCCCGCCGTGCGCGCGCTTCCTCCCTTCCCTTCCCTCCCTCCCTCCTTCCCTCCTTCCTTCCTTCCTTCCGCGATCGGGATCCCGGGGGCTGCCGCGGCGGCGGAGGAGGAGGCTGCCCACCTCAGCCAAGTCGCGCGAGAACTCGCCCGCGCCTCTCGCGAGACCGGGCCTGGCGCGCGCGAGAGCCACCCCACCCCGACCGCCAGGGCCGCATAGATACATATACATACATAGATCTAGAAAAGTAAAGAGGGAGCATTCAGTGGCCTGGTGGCAAGCTTTACTTTGCTGTCTGTCTGTCTGTCTGTCTGTCTGTCTGTCTGTCTGTCTTTTACACCTTTCCCCCTCATTCTGATGTACCGTACATGGTTCTTCACACACGCACGCACACACACACAAACACACAATCATCACAATCCTGAGAGGTAGGACAGGCTGAGAGGCAAGGACCCGCCCAAGGTGAGCTTCATGGCTAATGAGTGGGGATTTTTGAACCCCTGTCTTTCCCAAGGTCTGATTCTGACACGAACCACTGTCTGCACCACCACTGGCTCTCAATGCCGAAGGTCCCTGGTTTGATCCCAGCAGCAGCTCCAGGTAGGGTTACAAGAGCCTGTAACTCTGAGGTGCCACCTTACGCAAGATTTTTCAGTTTTTATTTTGGCAGAAATGATTGGCAGAAAAGCAAAAAGCTTTTGCTCGCTGTCCATAGTTAATGTTACTGAATATTTTTGATGATACCAATATTGCCAAAAGAACTGGCCTTGTAAATTCCCTTCGAAGCTCAGATAATACTTGCAACTCAATGGGAAGCAAGCAGCCCAAAATCTAACTGTTGAACACTTGGCACCACTCACTCTAGAATGTAGCTATAATGAAGAAAATTGTGCATAATTTTAGATTTGACAAGAACATTCATATGCTTTTATATAATTTGGCATTCCTTTACTATATAGGCAATGGAGACATCATTTTCAAGAGAACGCTCATCACAAACCTGGCAAATCTTGAACTAGACTTGATAATCAGATTACTGTACACTAACTTTTTTTTTGGTATGTTTATTCTAACATTTATTCTAACTTTTTTCTTCCATGGCTTGGATTTTGTTACTTGACCCATGTGTAACTGTGCTTACCCTATGTGCCTTTTTATAGTTTTGTTTTTCGCCTTTCAATGTTCACCTGCTGTTATAATTGCTCTCTCTGTTTTAAAAATATTTAATAAACAAAAAGAGCCATCTTACCAGTCAGTGCTCCCCTGCTTCCATTTTATCTTCACAACAAGCCTGTGAGGTTGTCCAGGCTGACTGCTAGGAGTCACTCAGTGACCTTTGTGGGCAAAGAGGGATTTCAGTCATCTTTTTAACTAACTTACCTAGCTTGCCTGATTCAACTAACTTTTCACATTACAAGTGGTTGCTGAATTGTCGTACACTACTCATAGTCTCATAGGGATGCGGGTGGCGCTGTGGGTTAAACCACAGAGCTTAGGACTTGCCGATTAGAAGGTCGGCAGTTTGAATCCCCACGACAGGGTGAGCTCCCGTTCCTCGGTCCCAGCTCTTGCCAACCTAGCAGTTCAAAAGCACGTCAAAGTGCAAGTAGATAAATAGGTACCGCTCTGGCGGGAAGGTAAACGGCGTTTCCATACGCTGCTCTGGTTCGCCAGAAGCGGCTTAGTCATGCTGGACACATCACCCGGAAGCTGTACGCAGGCTCCCTTGGCCTATAAAGCGAGATGAGCGCTGCAACCCCAGAGTCGGCCACGACTGGACCTAATGGTCAGGGGTCCTTTTACCTTTACCTTACTCATAGTCTCAGCCTGGCTCCAACCTACAATGTGGAGATAACAACACTGCAGGGCTGTTGTGTAAACGTCGTTTCTCAGCTTGACCCCCTAGCCTGCAATATTAAACATGGAGATTGTAGCTCGTCACCAATAAGTTGCTCTATCTATCAGTCCTCCCCTGCAATATAGTGATAATGAACTGAATTTTTTAATTGGCAGCGGAATTTTTAGCAGGTCATTTTTGAGAAAATAGTAATAAATGGATTCCTCCCCCGAGAGATTTTAAAATGTTTTTCTTTCAAACTAAACTTGGAAGTCCTAATCCAAGGAAAAGACTGTGTTTCTCTTCTATTTTTCTGATCTCTCTACAGCACTTTGAGGGCAAGAATCCAGCAGGGGGCCTCTGTGTGACGACAGTCCCCCGGTGACTGGCAAAGAAAAGGGCAGCTTCGGCTTCGTCTCGCGATATCAACTTACATTGTCGCGCGAGTTCGTACACCGGTCGCTAAGCGCGTTTCCTTTCCCATGAGATTTGCCAGGACTATAGTAAGGGCAAGATGGCCGCTCTTCCAGCTTCAAACTGCATTCAAATAAACTTTATTGACAACATAATCGGTTGCCAAGCAAACGTGGTCAGATCGGGGAGGAAGGAAATCAGCGGTTTATTATTATGATGATGATGATACGTGTATGGGGTGTTAGGGGAGGGGTACACTGGTGGGGGCCACGTCGTATTCCTTCTGGGGTAGTTTTTGTCCACCTTTGGTCCCCACCCTGCACTCAGCTCTCACCTATGGCTCCTAGAAGCTGTCAGCATGCGACAGCAGCCACACCCCAGGAATGGCTTCGACTGGCTGGCTAAACCAGGTGAGGGCTTAATGCAGAATGCTGCAGTGCAATTGCTCACAGGAGCAAGACCTTGCCAGCTTATAACACCCCTGCTCAGAGACCAGTGCTGGTTGCCAATTTGCTAATGGTGTTACTACGATCAAAGTGTGTATGTGTGTGTGTGTATGTGTGTTGCTAAATAAATAGATAAAATAAAAGGAGGAACTTGAATGTGCTCACGTGGTTCTGCCCCTCCTCATTTCATCCCCACAACAACCCTGTGAGGTAGGCTAGGCTGAGAGAGCGACTCGCATAGCTGTTGACTTTTCCCTTTTCTTGCAAGGAATCCTATTCGGAATAAGGGAATTTCCCTTTTAAAAAGGTAAACGTTGACAGCTATGAGCGACTGGCCCAAGGTCACCCAGGTCCTAGTCAAAATTCTCTAGCCACTGCACCACACTGGCTCACAAGGGGCAGGGGTCAACACCAATGAGGCCCCCCCCCGAGTCCTGGTGCCCCCGATACCTGCCCAGGTTTGTCAGGTACTAGGAGGGGCAGGGGTCAGCACCAATGAACCCCCCCAGAGTCCTGGTGCCCCCGATACCTGCCCAGGTTTGCCAGGTACTAGGGTTACCATACTAGGGAATTTCCCAGACATATACGGAACGCTGCAGTCGGAGTGAGAGCAATGAGATTGAGAGTTGCTATCTGAATGACATCAGTGTCGTCACCCGGATTCCTCGCCTAGGATCTTATTATTATTATCATTATGTTTTATTATTATTATTTTATTACCTCTGCCAAGTTTTAAGTACTGAGATTATTAATTTATCTGTATCTGGTTATTATTATCTTTCTCCCTGTCCTGACCATCCCTCCGAGGTTATATTTATATTTATAATCTTTCAATTTGGCTGGTCTATTTACTTAACTGACCTGGAACAATCTACCAGAGAAAAGGCCCGCCGCCCATGGGACAGAGGGTCATTGATGAATGATAATCCAGCTTCTACCTAGAGTTTTAATAGGTCATAAGATTTTATGGTAACTATATTTGTAATGTATTTTTGTCAGTGTTTGTCCTTTGATGCTATGGCCTGTCGGCTATGCAAATAAAGTCTATTGATTGATTGCACATGCAGCCCTTATGGCTCCCAATTAATGGCTGATTGAACTTGGGCTCTCCTGCATGCAAGGCACTTACTCTTTCACTGAGCTACAGTCTAGGAAACACTGGGAACATAGTGTTATCACCAATCATTGTATTGTGAATGCGCTTATCTTATATCTTATATAAACTTGAGCTTAGCCTGGAAATGGCACAGATTTACAGTGCCATGTGCATTTTGTGGCCTTTCAGCCGGTTTGTGCATTCGTGCCCCTACCCCATGCACCTCCCCTGTTAAAAACCAATCATTTTGAGGAGTTACCTTAGCAGGTTTGCATGCCTTCCCCTCCGGAATTTGCCTTTGTTGACCAAGCAGTTTGAAACCTGCCGTTCAATCTCTTGTCCAGCTCAGGCTCCTGTATACAACTGGGCAAAACAAATATTGACCTGACAGCAGAACACACTCTGATCAACAGGAATCATGCTCAGACTTGGCTCAACTCTGGAAACGATACCAATTTAAAAACAAACAAAAAACATGTTTGCCATTCTCAAATGGTGGGAAGTTGAAGAGCACTTAGCACTTCAAGAGCACATAAGAGGCAAAAGTGATTGCATTGTTTTTGTGAGGGGTATTTGCAAATACTGTACACAGGTTCAGAAGGTGTTTTGGGGACACAGAAGGGAGCACACAGGTGAGAGAGAAAGACCATCGGTCCTCTGGAATGTGAAAGACAAACTTCTCTCCCCAAAACTCCTGGCTGTTCTGGTTTCCCTTCACCGTCACTTGAACTGTGAAGTGTGACTGGGCAGCAGCAAAATGTCAATCAGAGTCCACCCACAACTTGGTCATTCATCCCCAGGTCTGAAGCAAAGGAAATCCCCATCAAAACCTGTGATTAAAAATAACAATACTGCTGCCTTTTCCAGCACTTCTAATTTTGGATACCTTTAGCATACTCAGGAATCAAAATTTGTGTCTCTTTTGTTGGAAATGTATACTTTTTTTGTGCATGTTGAAATTTCCCTTTTTAACTACACCCCACTCATACTCAGAAATGGAACTTCTTGGTTGCTCTGCGTTGCTACCTGAAACCAAAACAGTAAGAGATGTTATTGTGAAATATAAAACAAAGGAGGAGTCGGATTCACATAAAATAGGGTCACCATATTTCAAAAAGTGGAAATCCGGTCAAAAAAGTTGTTGAGCATAAACAACGCTGCCAACATGGCTTGCCATACGTTCAGATTTCCCAGACAACCTCCCATTTCCATCCAGACACTGCTTCCTATTGCGGTATTCCGTGTATGTCCGGGAAATTTCAGCTGTAAGGCAACCCTAAAATCAGGGCTGAGCCTGATCTTGAGAGCCAGTATGGTGTAGTGGTTTGAATGTCAAACTAGGACCTGGGAGAGATGAGGGTTCAAATCCAGGCTCGACTGCCATGAAGCTGCCTGGGTGACCTTGAGCTCAGTCACTGCCTCTCAGCTTAATCTACCTCACAGGTATCTGAAGAAGTGTGCATGCGCACGAAAGCTTATTATACCCAGAACGAACTTAGTTGGTCTCTAAGGTGCTACTGGACAATTTTTTAATTTATTTCGACTGCATCAGACTAAGATGGCTACCAACCTGAATCCACCTCACAGGGTTGTTGTGGGGATTGAAAAAGGAGGGGGAGAAGCACATCTGTCCCCTTGGAAAGAAAGGTGGGATAGAAATGCAATGCAATGCATAAATACATGAGTAGGCAAACTAAGGCCCGGGGGCTTAGTAGTAGGCAAACTAAGGCCCAATTACCTTCTATATCCAGCCTGCATCCGAGAATCAGCGTGTTTTTACATGAGTGGAATGTGTCCTTTTATTTAAAATGCATCTCTGGGTTATTTGTGGGGCCTGCCTGGTGTCTTTACATGAGTAGAATGTGTCCTTTTATTTAAAATACATCTCTGGGTTATTTGTGGGACATAGGAATTCGTTCATTTTTATTTTATTTTCAAAATATAGTCCGCCGCGCCCCCCACAAAGGCTGAGGGACAGTGGACTGGTCCCCTGCTGAAAAAGTTTGCTGACCCCTGAATAAATGGCTAATTTATAGCCATTTAAATTAAGTTAAAAATAAAGTTGATAAATAAAGTTGGCGTGTATGTTTAAAAGCGAGATCAGAATTTGCGGGACTTAGCCGACTCCATCCACACTTTCCAGGAGGGATGTGCGTGTGTTTCAAAACTCAGAAGCTTGGAGGGTGGGGCCAGGCAAGCCACCCCCCTGGCCCTTTAATCCCAGCTCCACCTGGGCTGGTTAAACAGGTTTGAAAGTCCAAGCGAAAGCAGAGGGTAAGCTGAGCATTTCCAGAGTATTATAGTCGCTATACAGAACAACCGTTCCTAAACTGGATCTGCTTCCTGGTGTTTGGAACAAGCTCATTTTTCTTTCCACAGGTAAAAAAAAGGGGACGTGAAGGTTGGGGAAGAGGGGATTTGGAGGGAGCAGAAAGTGGGGACGCTATTGTGGGAGCCATGCCTTCCTCCATTTGGGTAAGCCCTGTTTTAATTTGCCTCTGTACCTTTTCCTCTTCAGAAATAGGAGCCACCTTGGGTTCTTCCCCTCTCCTAAACACAGACGGGTTGCTGAAATATTTTTCCTTGTGCTTCGGTTGTGATCTCTCTCCCCCCCCCCCCCAACATGTTGTGTTTGTGTGGTGGGAAAACTGGCATTTCCTTGAAAATGGTCAGTGTTTTTAATAAATGCCACAGGCTTTGGGCTCCGAAGTTTTAAAATAAAACCTGTGTGTGTTTGTTAGTGATACACGAAGAAAACGAGGTCAGAAAGGAAGAAATCTTTTTGCACATCTGAATTGCACAGGGAATTCTACTCAAAGGATATTCCAGACACAGTTCTGTGATCCTTACTCAGAAAGTGATGCTCAATGGGTCTCCCAGATAAGTGTAGATAGAATCGGCAGCATTACAAAGCAATCTTGTGGACATTTGCTCTGCATAGGGAATTCTACTGAGCTGCACGCACACAGGATTGCGGCTTTAAATTGTTAGTTTTTAAATGAGGGGTTTGCCAACTTTTTGGGGCCTCTGGGCGCATTTAGAATTTGCAACTCCCAGTCAGACTAGGGCTGTATATTAACTATGCAAAAGTGGTATAGGCTTTGGAATGTTTTTATTTTATTTATTTCATAAAATTTCATACACCGCTTGATTGTAAACAGACAAGCAAACACGCAAAGCGTTTTACAAAAAAGAGAAGGCAATAAAATTGTAAATAAGAAGACTTGAGTCCTGATAATTTAAGGTTTTGGAAAAGTAAAAATAGGAATAAATAAAAAACAGATTAAAGCTCACATCAGCTTTCGAAATGTCCTTCCAGTTCTATGATTCTATCTAAGCAGGCTTGTCTAAACAAAAATGTTCGTAGTAGGTGCCGAAAAAAGGCACCTGCTTGGTATCAATAGGCAGGGAGTTCCAGAGTTTGGGTGCTGCCACACTAGAATATCGAGTTCTTACAACGGCAGAATGGGTATTATGTGGCACTTGCGATGGTGCCAGTTCTGCTGATTGAAGATTGTGCTTGTAGACAAACTAACACAACATTGCATTGTAGTCAGAGGTGATGTTACCACAGATAAATGTTATGACTCGCCTCCCGTCATTTATTTCTTTAATTCCTCACCAGAACAGCCTAGAACACCTTCTGTTCCCTTTTCCTTTTGGAGAGGTGTGTGAGCCTGAACTTTATCCAGATTTTCGTTATTTAGATATCGTGTCTCTCTCTCCAAGGTTGATAGAAGCTTGTTAACTTTGCAGGCCTGCTGTTGTAACTGATCCTATATATTTGGCATTTATATATTATTTCCCAGGTGTGTCATGAGAATGCCCGGTTCACCTGTGTATACATATATATTTTTTTCTGATGTACTATTTGGATGTTTTAATTCTTTTATATCAGTTGCATAGAATTGTACAGTTGGAAGGGACTTCGAAGTTTAATCTTTGTCATTCTTTACCAAGCTGGTGTCCTCCAGATGTGTTGGACTACAACTCCCATCAGCCCTAGCCAGCATGGGATGCTGGGACTTGTAGTTCTAAAGTACAACTCTGCATGGGGCTGCCCTTGAAGATGACTTGGAGACTTCAGTTGGTTTAGCCAGATTACTGGCAGGGGTTCCATTTATATCCCAAGTAATTTCTGTTTTAAACGAGCAGCACTGACTGCCAATTTGTTTCTGGGTTCAATACAAGGTGCTCATGTTAGCATTTAACGCCCTAAACAATTCAGACCTCAAATGCCTTTAAGGTTCCCTCCTTCCCCACAGACTCTCTTGGGTGTTAAGATTACCTCTTGGTAATTCCACTCTCAAATGTTCAGGAGGTGGTCGACTAGGAACAGGGCCTTCTCTGTAGCAGCCCCTAAGATATGGTATGATATGAGGAGCATCTGGCATCCTTATCCTACAGCTTTTGGAAGATGCTGAAGATGTGCCTCTTTCTCCCGGCTTTTGACACTTGAGGCGTATTTTTCCAGACTTACCTTACTGTTATGGTTGTAAGCTCTTTTAATTTGTTTTAAATATTGTGTTATAATTGTTGTAACCCACCCTGAGACCTTAGGGAGAAGGGCAGGTGACTGAAAACATACAATCAGTCAATCAATCAATATCTGGAGGACAACATGAGAGCTATCTGAACCAGGAGCGTTGAGCAGGCAGAAAAATGAAATAAGTCATTGCTCTGGATCCTGTTTGCCTGTTGTACATTTTCAAAGTTCTAATCATGTTTTGGCTTCTAAACTTTGGTGAGAGCCAAACAGCGTAGTTTGCTGTATGTGAAGAGCATTGGGACAATGTAAAAAGCCCTGTACAAATGCAAAGTAATTCCCTTGTCAGTTTTAACGTTTCCAAATAAGGCAGCAGCTGTCGGCTGGCTGCTTTAAATGGTGCAGTTCCATCGTTCACAAGAACGGAAGAAGGGACCTTATACAGAGTCAGCCTGTTTGTGCATCGAGCCCAGCGTCTCAGCAAATGATTTATTTTATTTACTTTTCTTCCATAACGTGTATGCACTGCACAGTTGTAAACAACAACAAACAAACTCAATGTGGTTTCCAGAAAGAATAAAACAATAAAATTATTTGGTAAAAACAACTATTTAAAACATTTTTAAAATAAAAATAAAATCAGCAATAAACTAAAAACAAATTAAAGCACACGCTGATCCTCTGCGTATCTGGGCTTGTTTAAACAAGCATGTTTGGGGTTTTTTTTACATGCACTCTTTTTGAGTGCAAAGAAGGAACTTCCCTGTCAAAAGGCAGGGAGTTCCACAGTGTGGGAGGTTCCACATTAAAACATCAAGTTCTGACAAGTGTAGAAAGAATATTGTGTGGCACCCGCAAGAGTGCCAGTGATGATCGCTCCCTTCATAGGGAACAATAACTAACCTATATATTATTTTTATTTCCAAAAAAACCCCAAAAACCCTCAAAGTGGTTTACAAAAAGATGACAAAATCGAGGAAAATTAGCAACCCTACTTTAAAACATACAAAAGTTAAAATACTAGACATAAACTCTATTAATTGCAGCAAGCCACACAGCTCCACATCTTTCACCTGCCGTCTGCTGCTTTTCCAAGATGCAAAAAGAGTCTGATTTAAGACTGCATAGATCCAAATAAAACTGAAATGAATCGCGTACACTATGGGGCTGCGGGTCCAGCTGCCTGACTGGTCGCCATCTTAACCGGAAGGTTAAAATTTCCTCAACTTTCTAAACATCTGGGCTGGCTTGTCTAAACAAAAATATTTCTAGCAGGTGCCAAAAAGAGTATAGTGAAGACACCTGCTTGATCTCAACAGGCAGGGAGTTCCAAAGTGCAGGTCCTGCCAAACTAACAGACTGAGTCCTTACAAATGTGGAACGGGTATTACGTGGCACCTGTAGTATTGCCATTTCCACCAGTCGAAGCAGGTGGGCACATAAGGGATAAGGCAATCTCTTAGGTAAACCGGTCCCGAGTTGTTGAGGGCTTTATGTGCTAATAGTAACATCTTGAACTTAGCCTGGTAGCAAATTTTTAACCAGTGTGGATTTCTGAGCAGGGATGTTATATGCTTAGAAGGCCTGCCTCCTGTGCTGCAAAATTATGCACAAACTGCAGCTTCTGGATCAAGCACGAAGGAAGCCCCACATAGAGAGCATGGCTTCCACACTGTGCCACAAATAATATTAATAATAATAAACCTGAAATTTTGTGTATTGGTGGTGAGAGAAGGACGGTTATTTAATGGAGCCGGTCATTCCTGATCAACAACTCAAGGCTTGGAGGCAGCTGCCCAGGAAAACACCTAAAAGAACAGACTGTTTCATAGAGTTGTAGAATTATAGAGTTGGAAGGGACCATTTGCAGGAACTGTTCTGGAATTTCCACCTTGCCTGCCTTCCCGCTCCTCCTTTTTTTTGCAGGAGCTCAGTTGATGTCATCCCCCATTACTCTTGCCTTACCTATGACCCATAGCTGAGTGGCAGAGTGCCCGCTTGGCATGCGGAAAATTCCTGGTTCAGTCTCCACTGACGTCTCCAGCTAGGGCCTTCAATCAAATGCAAAAATAAAAACATGGCACGGTTTTCTGCATTGTACAATTACTGACCCCTCTCTCATGTACCCTTTTGGGAGGCAGTCTTTGAACACTGACTTATTGCCATGCCCACTTTGACAAGCATCTCTCCCCTCTGTGAGGGTCAGCCATGGGTCACTGTGGCCAGTGGCCCCAACAGGATTAGCCACCCTAGGCTTGCCTGTTTCAGCTGAAAATAAGCTGCCTTTATTTTTTTGTTTTAACAGCAGACTGGAAGGTGATTTTGAGCAAGACAGCAGGTGTTTCTTGGAACTATAAAATTCAATTCTACAATTCCAGCTTTTTTTTTAAAAAAACAAAACAAGCAGCTTCCTTTCAGTTAAGGGAGCCAAGGCAAGAGCGGCTAATATTTTTTGGGACTGCAGGCTGCATTGACCCATAGCTGACCCGGTCAAACTGTTTCATCATTAAGGGCATCCAACTGGCTGAGGCTGTCCAGCCTGTCTCCAGATCTCCAAGGCCAACACAGGCACCAGTACCTTTCCACAGGGCCTGCACTGGTGCATTCATAGCTCAGGGCAATGTCCCTTCACAGCAAAGGCAGCCTCTCCTTAGAGCCCCATTGCATAAGATAGAGCCAGCTGGATCAGTCCAGTGGTCCATCTAGTGCAGCATCCTGTTCTAACAATGACCAAACAATTCCCGGTGGGAAACCAGCAAGGAGGATTCAAGCACAAGAGCACTGACCCCACCTGTGGTTTCTGTTATGTACTGTACTGAAGTTCTCACCCTGGACCTGCAGGGGGAAATTGTAGATAGTTTTCACTCAGGTCAGCATATGCAAATAAGGAATTGAAAGTGACGTTCAGTGATTGGATAGTTACAGAAAATTGTTACTGTTGCTTTGTAGCTGAGCTTCATATATGCAGGTTGGCTGAACCCTTCAGTTCAGTTCTGTTCTGGCCTGTGAATAAACAAGAGCTGTCTGAAGAATCGCTGTGTCGTCTGATATGTTCACCCACAACGTAACAGTTTCCACTAACTGGTATTCAGAAGAGTGGCTGGGGAAACCCAGCCAGATGGGTGGGGTGTAGATAATAAAATTATTATTATTATCTCTGCTGTGGAGGCAGAGCATAGCCATTGTGACTAGCAGCCGTCGACCGCCCTCTCTTCCATAAATTTGTCTAATCTTTTAAAGCTACCCAAACAAGTGGCAATCTCTGCCTTCCTGTGGGAGCGAGTTTAACACTGGACTTTCTTTTCTCTGCCCTGAACCTTCCAACATTCACCTTCATTAGAAGCCCACAAATCCTAGTGTTGTGAGAGAGGAGGAAAAACTTACTCCGTGCCTCAAATAATTTTATAAACTTCTATTTCACGTCTTACCCACATTTTCTCTAAAGTAAGAAATCCCAAACACTGCCACATCTCCTTATAGGGCAGTCATCCCATCCCCTTGATCATTTTGAGGTCCTTTTTCTAAACCATTTCCAACTCCACAATATCCTTTTTGAGGTGAGGTGACCTCCTGTACAGAATAGTCCAAATGTGGTTGCACTTTTGCAAAATCCTTATTTGTTATTACTTCATATATACATGTTTTGACGTCTATCAGCTTTTGCCATCCTGGAGCCCTCCAAGTGTTTTGGACTATAAATCCCATCAGCCCCAATAAGCATGACTGATGGGAGTTGTAGCGTGAGGCATATAAAGAGCGCCAGGTTAGGGAAGGCCAATGTGCAGGTGATATTTTACAGTAGGGATGGAAAGATCATTGGCCAGCGAGATCTAGAACTCTGAAATCACTAACAGAAGACAAACAGATTTAAAGAAATCTGAGCTCATGAATTCTTTTGCTTGTTTTTTTTTTAGTACTGCTAAGGTACAAAAGGAAAAGGAAAAAAAGTACTGCTAAGGTACTTCAGCGACAGACGTTTATAGAATTATGCTTGGGGTGGAAAAAGTGATTAGGGGAGAGTTTTTTTCCTCCCTCTCTCGTGAGACTAGAAGTTGTGGACATTCAACAGAGCTGAATGTTGGAAGATTCAGAGCAGATAAAAGAAAGAACTTTTCTCGCAGCACATAGTTAAACTATGGAACTCACAAATAAATATATTAAAGTATAGCTGATAAAAACAGCACTATTAAAATTAATACAAGGGGCCCAGCTCGGTAGCAGACAGTGTTAAGCCAAATGTTCCACCCAAGATGCCATGATGAGTAATTTGGAGGGAAGTGATGCCACATTGGTGTCCTGGATTGTAGCTGGAATCATGAGAGTAGCTAGGGAAAATGGGTAGAGTTGTGGGGTGTGGCTCCTTCCCTTTTTCCTTCTGGCTTTATAATCCTCCAAGTCTTCTTACAACAGGCCAGGAAGGTAGCATTCTGGTTGGGCCAGGTCCTGGTTTCTGGCTAGGTGACAGCCCAGTTCATCATCGCTGAGTAACCAGAGCCTACCTAGTCCTGCTTGATCTGGATTTAGGATCCCGGGCATCCAGCTCACAAGTCTGTGGCTTCCGTTTCAGGATCGAGGCTGGTCATTTCCCTTCTAAATATTAACCCAGGGTTACAGTTCTGTCATTGGCGCTCATAAGAGCCCTTATTGATTCTCATGAGTCAAGACTGTCTGTGCCAAGGTTTAAGGTTCACAAAAGGGTAACCGTAATGAAGAAAGGTTGCAGCGTTTGGGGGGTTTTTTAGTTTAGAGAAAAGCCGAGAAAGAGGCAACGTGATAGAAGTTTATAAAATTATGCTTGGCATTGGGAAAGTGGATAGAGATAAGTTTTTCTCCCTCTTGAAGCTACGACTTGTTGACTTCCAATGAAGCTGAACATTGGAAGATTCAGGACAAGATAAAAGAACGTCCTTCGCACAGCACATAGGTAACATATGGAACTCCCTCCCACTGGAGGCAGTAGATGGCTTTAAAAAAAGAGGATTAGACAAATTCATAGAGGAGGAGGAGGCTATGCTCTGCCTCCATAGTCAGAGGCAGTAATGCTTGTGAATACAATCATCTGCTTGGCCCCCCTTTGGCCTGATCCAACAGGCTTTTCTTACATTTTTATGTCCTTAAGCTTTTTCCACTGTTGGTATTTGCTTGAGTTGGGAGGCCTGGTTTTATAGAACAGTCCTATAATGGCTGCCTTTATACTGAGTCATGTTGTATGCTTTTCCACCCCTTTGTAGAGCCAGATGGAGAAGATGAGGCGAGCCTAGCTATAAACTTGTCCAGAAACAGATTGCACCTCCGCTTTCCAGATCTAAATTGCCCTCCCGGAAGCAGGGAGTCATCAGGACCAGGGATAAATTGCCGTTATGGTGCCCTAGCTTGAGAAGCCCACTGGATGCAACTGTCCCCTTGAGAAGAAGTCAAAACTTGCTGGAGATCTTCCTGGAGGTCCCAAAATGGCGGCTGCTATCCCTTTGGAGGAGATGGTGATGGTAGCTTTGGGAAAGGACCCGCCTGAGAACCAGGAAGTGACAAGTTACACCCCAGAGCAGAATTCTGATGCGACCCTGCCATGGGATCAAGCCCGTCATGATACGTCTTGTGAGACGCCAACGCTGGAAACGTTGGAGACTGACTCCAGACCAAGTCCTGAGGGGAGCAGGGAAGAGGCCATTATGGGGCCTGGTGTGGACAGTGAGGCCTTCTCTGGAGTTCCTGCTACCCAAGTGGTGGAGGAGAAGGAGGAGGAGGAGGAGAAAGAGGATGACAACTGCATGCCTGCGGTGGCGGCCCAAGTCTTCATCCCCATCGACCCCTACTGCATCGAACGCACACCAGTAACCGAGAAAAAGGAATGGTACCCGGCGTACGATGAAGAGGACGAGATTATCCGCTGCGAGAGGGAGAACGCCGCCCTCGAGAAGCAGAACTTCATCTCCCGCGGCTACTCGGCTCATTTTGACGACTCGCCCAGCTACGAGGGGAAACCAGGCAAGACCTGCACCGAGAGGTGGCCTTGCCTTCAAAACGGCACCTGCAGCTCAGCCAACCTCAAAGCGGTGGCTTCCATGATTGGAGCCGCTGTCATCTTCCCCTGCCTGATCTATGGGGCATATGTCTTCTTGCCCTTTGACGCGCCCTTCATGCCCACCATGAGCTCCCGCCTGGTCTACACCATGCGCTGCGGCGTCTTTGCCACCTTCCCAATCATCGTAGGTGAGTGTCTGGTTGTGGGTTTTGCTCCAGGGGAGAAAGGGTTTCCCTGCCAAGTTTGGCCAAAAAGCCTTTGGGAAGCCTTTTCAGGAATCTGGTCAAGGGCCACTTGCCTGGGGGTGGGGCAGGTGCCAGAGGTAAAAGATGGCAGAACCACAAGTGTGAATTGTACCTTTGTATATAGTAGGCTAGTTTTTACACATAGTTGCACACACACCTCTATCTTCCAACTGAGAGAGCCAGCGTGGTGTAGTGGTTAAGAGCAGTGGACTTGTAATCTGGTGAACCGGGTTCGCTTCCCCGCTCCTCCACATGCAGTTGCTGGGTGACCTTGGGCTAGTAATACTTCTCTGAAGTCTCTCAGCCCCACTCACCTCACAGAGTGTTTGTTGTGGGGGAAGAAGGGAAAGGAGAATGTTAGCCGCTTTGAGACTCCTGTGGGCAGTGATAAAGCGGGATATCAAATCCAAACTACTCTTCTTCTTCCAACTGGGCGAGCGAAAGGCATGGTTGGAATTCAAGGACAAAAGTACTCAAGGAGGGCATTGCAGGAGGGTGGATTAAATGGGGTACCACCCCTATGATTCTAGGGTGCAAAATAGGACCAAGGAGGGGCGTTTGCCTGGTGTGAGGAGGTGTGACCTGAGGGGAGTCCTGAGGGCTGGAAAGAGAGGGCCTCTTTTAACCCCTGTCCTGCTGTTCATTTGACCCCTGCAGTCCAGTTCCCCCCATTCTTGCTCCTCCTCAGCATCCCAAATGTACCAGCTGCTGACTTGTATCAGTTATGCAAATCTAGCACACTTTAATCTATTTCCACACTTTGCATAATGGCTTCTGCTAGCGCTGAGAACTTTTCCCACCAATACTGACGACCGTTCTTGCTCTCTCTCTCTGGCCTGAGATCATAGAAACTATGGAAACTATAAACTTGCTCATAAAAGCAGAGAACAATGAAATATATGTACACTCTTGTGCCAGATCCCAGAATTTGCATTTGTGCAATCGGTGAACAAATGCGCTTCTCAGGCGATGCCCAACCCCGACCTGTAATATTCTTCAGGGCTTTTTATTGTTTGATTTCCGTGTTGATATTATGAGGGTGTGTAAACAGACTTGCTTTTTCTGGCAGATCAAGCTGGGACCTGTTCTCGCTTTACTCTGTACATGATGCTATGCTGAATGAGGATGCTATTTAAATATCAGAAACTGTAATTCCAAAGGGCATCTACATCATGTTGCAAATGGATCTAGGATTCCCTGCCCAGGACTAAGATTGGAGGAAAAACTAGTTGTGCCATTTCCAGTAGAACTTAATGTTGCACAGTTCTGATTGGCCAATGCTTGCAATATCAACAACCCACCTCCTCTTCTCTTCTCTGCCCTGGTCCCTAGAGTGGTCTTGCTTCTCTTGTATATGTCTGATGTCAATAGGCAGGGAGTTCCATAGTGTAAGTGCTGCCACACTAAAAGAGGGATTTCTTACAAATGCCTCCTCTTGCCCCCTCCCAGTTTTAACCAAATCACTTTTCCCAATAGCCTGCTCAAAACAGTTGCTAACAGGGCTACAATTCCCAGAGTTCCCTGGGAAGTGGGATTGGCAGTTAAACTACTCTGGTTAACAGTATGAAGGGTATAGGGAGTCTCCTAACTATTCTCAGCACCTTTAATGAACTACAGTTCCCAGAATTCTTTTTGGGGAAGCCACAACTGTTTAAAGTGGTGTCACAATGCTTTCAATGGATGGTGTGAATGTGGCCCTTGGAACCAGGTCTATGGAACCAAGGTGGCAGGTCTGGGAACCACTAAACTAAAGGTTTGGTTTCTAGTTGTCAAATGAGCCTTGCCAGCTTGGGGAATAGTCAAAGACGTTCCTGCAGATCATATCGGTGATCGAGCTGGGATAAAAGGGTTTAAAAGGTAAAGGTAAAGGTACCCCTGCCCGTACGGGCCAGTCTTGCCAGACTCTAGGGTTGTGCGCTCATCTCACTCTAGAGGCCGGGAGCCAGCGCTGTCTGCAGACACTTCCGGGTCACGTGGCCAGCGTGACAAGCTGCATCTGGCGAGCCAGCGCAGCACACAGAACACCGTTTACCTTCCCGCTGGTAAGCGGTCCCTATTTATCTACTTGCACCCGGAGGTGCTTTCGAACTGCTAGGTTGGCAGGCGCTGGGACCGAACAATGGGAGTGCACCCCGCCGCGGGGATTCAAACCTCCGACCACGCGATTGGCAAGTCCTAGGTGCTGAGGTTTTACCCACAGCGCCACCTGCGTCCCTGACAAAAGGGTTTAGGTGGTCTGGATTTTGTAAATTAATACGAGGGCCTTGAACCCAGCTCAGAAGCAGATATCCTGGGATGCAGGGTCCTGGCATCCTTTGAAGTCCACTGCATCTTCATGTTCAGGTGTCTGAGTGCACTCTCTCTCTCTCTTCATCCTGCAGGTATGATTGTGTACGGGGTCTCGCGGATCTGCTTCTCCTCCCTGCAGCCCTTTGGCGAGCTGCGCCGGGAGGTGGAGATCCACCGCCACTATGTCTCCCAGTCGGTCCAGCTCTTCATCCTGTACTTCTTCAACATCTCCGTCCTCTCCACTTACCTGCCCCAGGAAGGCCTCAAGCTCATCCCTCTGCTGACAGCCCTCTTTGCCATTTCACGGTAAGAGAGAAAAGCAGAAACGCAGCAAATGGTTAGCATTATTTCAACAGCAGGGCCAGCAGGGCCTCCTCGTCTGGAGGCCCCTAATGCAGCAGCCAGGGCCAGGTCCACACCATCCATTTTTAAAAGACTAGGGTACCACTTCAAAGAGTCATGGCTTCTTCCTGCAAAGAATCCTGGGAGCTGTGGTTTGTTAAGGGTGCAGAGAGATGCTAGGAGGCCCCTATTCCTCTCCCTGAGAAAGACGGTCTGGGCAGGTTGGCTTTGAAAGCAGACTCTGGGTTGTGTCTCAGTGACAGAGCACCTGCTTCTCATGAAGGTCCCAGGTTCTTTTTTTTAAAAAAACATTTTTATTAATTTTCCAATAAAAAACATCCAATTAATATATCCAATCATAATACTCCAATTAATATATCCAATCATAATACTCCAATTGAAATAAAAAACTAAAATAAAAAGACCAAATTATAGTCCAAATTATAATTATTAATTTTTCAGAGCTCCCCACGGTCTGCATCTCTGAAGCGTATCTCCACATCTCAGTCCTGCCTCTCCTCGTTGTTTCCATATTTTCCACATCTCGATTTTGACGATTTATAATTCTCCGCCCTTGAGTCCATGATTCTCAATCACATCAAACATCATTTACTTTCATCCGTCGGATACATCTTAGTTCGTATATATTTTTCTAACTGTCTTTTTATCAGCGCAGCTTCCTCTGACTCCATTTCAAACAAGGATGTTGTAAAGTCTGTTATCTGAAGTTTAATGGCGCAGCAACTCCCAATCATTAATTGCCCAAACCTTCAGTCCCTGCTGGCATCTCCAGGTAAGGCTGGGAGAGAAACCCACCTGAAACCCTGGAGAGCCACTGCTGCCAGCCAGTGTAGGCAATACTGCGCTAACTGGACCAGTATAAGGCAATTACTTATGATCCTATGAAAGCACCTGTGCTGCTGCCACAGTCAGCTTCAGGGGCTAATGCAGCCTAGAATACCTCCCCCTGCTTCCCATCATTAACTGCTACAGAAAATGCACTTTTAGGGCCCCTCTACGCAGAGTACCTTGCTCTGAAGGAAGATCCTCGAACAGGACAAGGAGAGAGCCTCACTGGGCAGGTGGTGGTAGGACAGCCCAGCAGATAAAAGCTGCAAGACCAGGGGGGCACTCAGGCTGCCTCCGTTTGCCTAATGGAAGGGCCGGTGGCCCTGCAGGTAGTACTGACCTAGAAGGGTCTGTCTCAGTCTAAAGGATTTTATGCCCCCATCTTCCTGCTCTGTTTGGCAGGAGGGGGAAACTGGGTGGGGGGCACCAGCAGGTGACCAGCCAGTTTAATCTAGCTCAATGGAGGTGAGGCTGAGTTTTAGGCACGTTGTCTAATATTCCTTGGGAGACCAGCGGTTGATTATTTATATGCCAGCTTTTTCCTCCAAGGAGCTCAAGATGGCCTACAGACTTCTCCTCCCCCCCATTTTATCCTCACAAGAGCCCTGTGAGGTAGGTTAGGTTGTGAGGCAGTTTCTAGCCCAAGGTCACCCAGTGAACTTTGTGGCTGAGTGGGGATTTGAACCCTGGTCTCCTGAGCCCTAGTCCAACGCACTAATCACTACACAGTGGTACCTCAGGTTACATACACTTCAGGTTACATACGCTTCAGGTTACAGACTCCGCTAACCCTGAAATAGTGCTTCAGGTTAAGAACTTTGCTTCAGGATGAGAACAGAAATTGTGCTCTGATGGCGCAGCAGCAGCCAGAGGCCCCATTAGCTAAAGTGGTGCTTCAGGTTAAGAACGGACCTCCAGAACGAATTAAGTACTTAACCCGAGGTACCACTGGGGCTACCCCCTTCCCTGCTGCACTGCCCCACAAAAGCCAGTTAAATCTCCATTTTTCATCTTCAAGGTAGTGACGGCATCTAGCATCACTGAAGTGTCAGTGGGTTCCCACAAGGCAAGACACAGCGATAACAGCTAGAACCTTCATTGAACTAACAGAACTGAACAACAGGGGCAAAGCAACTGCTTATATACATTTCTGAAGGCCTGGGCCACTCCCACTCCCAACGTGATTGGCTGTCCAAATTTCCAAGCTGCGAATCATAACTCAGAGTTTAAGGGCCAATGGCAGAGGCCCAAATCCTGAAATGTTCTGTGATTGGTTATCATGTATCGAATCAGAACACAGAGGCTTAGTCCAAAACTCAAGCTCAGGCAAACAGAGACCACTGAATACATAACAATCACGACCATCTTTTGACCCTCTTCTTGCTTGCTTTCTCTCCTCCCTCCCACCCTTTCCCCCAATTTCCTCCAGGCTCCTCTACTGGCTAGCCTACGCCATGGGCCGCTCCTTCCGTGGTTTCGGATTCGGCCTGACGTTCCTGCCCCTCTTCACCATGCTGTTGTTCAACCTCTACAGCATGTTCATCATGGATCCAGAGAATATGTTTGCTGTGGCCGACAGCAGTGGCAAGTCCTCCCAAGAGAAGGAGCAGCGCCTGGCAGCCGCCAAGCCTCGGTTCTGGGGCTGAAGAGGGCAGGCGGGGGGGGGGGAGAGGCCTCAGCCCAGGCCCCCCTTCTTGGATGGCCGCTGCCTTGCCTTGGACACTGGCCTTGACCCAATGGACATTTTACATGATGGCACTCAGGTGTCACTACCTGATGGGGTGCCCACCGTCCCCTGCTGTAGTCCTAATGTTTGGTACATCCGTAGGACAAGGTGCCCTCTTACCCATTACTTTGAGCCCACTTTGTCCTCAAAACGGGGGCCAAATTGTATCCTATAATATTGAAGCTTATTCTAGACCAGCTGCAAAGTTGAAATCTGAAGTGCAGGTAGCCTTATTGTGTGAGAAGTCTGAAGGCAGGGACGTTTGTAGGCAGTGCTTTTCTCCTGGGGGGGGAGGGATGCAGGGGTACGCATACCCCTGAACATTTTGTGAATCTTTGTACTTTTGTCCATTTACTGTATTTATTTCCCCCGATTTGAATTATAAAATGGTGGTTTTCTTGCGTCAAAATGAGAAGACCCCTAAACATTATTTTAAAGAAAAAAAGCACTGTTTGTAGGTCATCATCTCCTGGAAATAGGAGGAAATCAGAGTTACCCAGAAATGGTTGTGGTAGGGCCAGGCTGTGCAGGAAATGGACACTACATAGAATCATATAATTGTAGCATTGAAAGGGACCCCAAGAGTCATCTAGTCCAACCCCTGCAATGCAGGGATTACAGCTAAAAAACCCCTGGCAGATGCCCATCCGACTTCTTAAAATCCTCCAGGGGAAGAGAGTTTGCCACCTTCCGAGATAGTCCATTAAGCTGCTGAATAGCTCTTGCCATCAGAAAGTTTTTCTTGATGTTTGATGTTTCATTTCTTGTCATTTGAATCCATTGATTCCTTGTCACATGGCCCAACATGCACCTAGATTCATAGGAAAACCTGGATATGAGGCATGCTTCCAGCCAACAAAAATTTGGGCTGCAAAGTTTGCCTGTTCAGAGATCAGTGACCCAGTCCAAAGCCAGCCTAAGCCAGAGGTAGAATGGAATAGGGTTGCTGGATCTCCAGGACTGGCCTGAAGTCTCCAGGTTTGCCTGACCCCAGCTAAGTGGCAAAGGGAAGGCTTGGATCGCCAAGCCAGCAAGAGTGCAATTAATAACAAAAACATAAAAAAGAGGACTGTGCATGCAGATAGCGAGCTTCAGCCCGGCAGGACCTGGCTGCAAATTATTGCACATACACTATGGGGTGGTGGTCTACCCTCTCCCTCCCCTCTCCCAATTAACCTCTGTTTCTGCCAGTTATTGCACAGACTCTTGGGAAAGGGGCTTTCCAACCTTTACTCCTGCCTCCGCTCTCCCAATCAACCTCCATCTCCAGGGTTCAGTGATAGGAGGAAATGCAGAGCAAGAACCACCAGGGTTCCCACCACAGGGGCCACCACAGGGCTCAGGTTTGAGTCCTGAAGTCTCAGGATCTGGGACCCTTTCCTGACCTGTCAACCTTTGAGTTAAACATTGGTCCGTGGGGACTTGATTGCCTCTTCAACTGCCCTTAAGGTACCAGTTGCCGGAGGCTACAGGAGAGGGTACTAAGGTCCCGTTGGGGGCACCTGGCTGGCCGCTGTCAGAACTGGATGCTGGACTACTTGGGCTGTTAGCTGTTAGCCTGATCTAGCAGGGCTCTTCCTATGTCTTGGATTTCTGAGATGCTGCACCCAGTGGCAGCCAGGAGCCGCCTCCTTCCAGGATGCTTCTCTTGCATAGGTAAAGGGACCCCTGACCATTAGGTCCAGTCGTGGCCGACTCTGGGGTTGCGGCACTCATCTCGCTTTATTGGCCGAGGGAGCTGGCGTACAGCTTCCGGGTCATGTGGCCAGCATGACTAAGCCGCTTCTGGCGAACCAGAGCAGCGCACAGAAACGCCGTTTACCTTCCTACCAGAGCGGTACCTATTTATCTACTTGCACTTTGACGTGCTTTCGAACTGCTAGGTGGGCAGGAGCAGCGGGGATTCGAACCACCGACAAGTCCTAGGCTCTGTGGTTTAACCCACAGTGCCACCCGCGTCCCAGGAGGCTCCCTCCACCAAGTGGCAACACCTCTGCAGAGGCTTCCGAGATCCTTGCAGGCTGCTGTTGCGGATGTACATGGACTGTGTGCTCTAGAGATACAGCTGCTCCATACCTCCATCTAGGAATGTGAAGGCCTTTAAAGGAGGCCCAGTTGTTTGTGGAACACTTGTCTTTGACTCATGCTGTGATAAATCTCGTTTTAAAAACCATTTGTTGTCCTAAGCCAGAGCTTTCCAAACTGCTCATGTTGGTGACGTGACTTTTTCTACAGCTGCTAACCTTTAAGGTGAAGTGGGAATGCTGTCTCCAATGCCAGACAAATTCCAGCCTAGTTGCTGTTACTAGGTGGATCATTAGGTCCTTATATAACATATTTTGCAGAGTTTTCTCAGGTGGGGGGAAGTGATGGCAATGCTAAACCTGGGTCTGGTGCTATGGAGGAGCTAGGACCTTTACTCATAAATCTTGTGCTGCTAGGCATTGCCACCCCATGCGGCAACATCCTCCCCGTCCCTTAAATCCTCTCCTTAAATCCTCTCCAGCAAGCGGCTGGTAAATTCTCTTTGCAACCTGGCAGGCATGTAATATCATCTATATAGGAGTAATAATGCAATTTCTCTATTTTTGGATGATATACTTTTCATTGAGGGCACTAGTATATTTTAAGAATATTACATAACCTATGTTATTTATTATCATTTTCTATTTGTGTGTGTACTGTACTGGTCACAACTATGTCATTGCATAGTTAATCATAGTTAAATCATGAAGGCTATTCTTTTTAAACAAATGCTTCTCCTCCCCACCACACAGCTGGTCCCCTCAAGATCCCACTCTTCTGTGGGGGTTTTTCAGGGGAGCACCTAGCCCTGGCCTTCCCCTACAGGTCCAAATAGCCTGAAATGGTTGTCTGTCAACAAGATGACCCGTTTTGCACCGCCATTCTGTTCTGCAGGCAGACCAGAAGTCCAAGGATATTCTTTTTAAGCAAATCCTATCACCCTTAGTCAAAACAAAAAAAATTCCTTCCAGTAGCACCTTAAAGACCAACTAAGTTAGTTCTTGGTATGAGCTTTCGTGTGCATGCACACTTCTTCAGATATCTGAAGAAGTGTGCATGCACACGAAAGCTCATACCAAGAACTAACTTAGTTGGTCTTTAAGGTGCTACTGGAAGGAATTTTTTTTGTTTTGACTATGGCAGACCAACACGGCTACCTATCTGTAACCTATCACCCTTAGTTATCCTATTCCTGCGTTGAAGGAGGTTAGACCAGACCAGGCTTCTTCACCCTCGGCCCTCCAGATGTTTTGAGACTACAATTCCCATCATCTCTGACCACTGGTCTGGAGGGCCGAGGTTGAGGAAGCCTGGACTAGACGACTCTTTGGGTCTCTTACAATTCTGCAGTTCTGTTTCACAGTGGGCACAATGAAAGCTTCTGCTTTTGGGAAGCAGAGGTGATAGCCATTTAATTTGGAGGTCTTGCACGAGTATGACGTTTTCCTGACTTGCACACCACCTCTGTGTTATCATCATCATCATCATCATTATTTTTAAAACCTGACGTACGCGCTGCAATAACTCTCTGGAGATCTTGAGAGAACAGCTCCCTCCTAAACCGGTTGTTGAAATCTGAACATGCCTTGGCAGGCAGCAGTTGGTGGAAACGGGCACACTTGGAAGGTTTGTGCCCCTGGAAAGAAACTGCTCGGTTCTGCTCCCGTGAGAAGCAAGCAGAAGTAGGGATAGGGTGTTAGAGCTCACCATGTGTCTGTGACCAACAGCTCACCACAAAAATGTCAATTTGCTTACACAGCAGCAGTGACTGTGTAATGGGTTGTTTTTTGCTCATCGGGTGTTTTTTGGGTGTTGGGGGCAGGAAGGGAAATGTCAGGAGAGATGAAAGAGTACTTTTTTCACGCAGCACATAGATAAACAATAGGACTCACTACAAGCCTATGCTGATACAGTGTTTAGAAAGTTGAAGTGAGTTTTATTCTCTCTTTAGTTTAACTTTCTAGAACTTTTAAATTATTGGTTAATTCTTCTTAATGGCAAATTTATTATTATTTTATTTCTTGTAAACTGGTTTGAGGGCGTCCTTTTACAATCAATTTTACGAAATAAATAAATGGTAGCAGCCAAGGCAGAAGGAACCAAAGTGATTTTAGACATGGTTGTATGCGGGTGGGGGAATCAGTTCAGGGTGACACCAGCAGGGCAAGGAAGCTAAGCTAAGTTTTGCATATAGCTTTGTAACAGCAAAGATAATCCAGCCTCTGTGGATCATTTGCTATCTTTGCAAATACTACGGATAGTGTGATTTCTCGACAACAGCAACAAAAGCAGCCCTAGCCAAGAGGCTCTGCTCTTGCCCTCATGCTTATTCCCATTTCTGCCCTGGAGCAAGAGAGCAAGCAGGGTGGAGAAATGGCAACAGAAGCAGGCTACCTGAAAGAGAGACCAGCGATGAGGACGAGGAAGATCCAGGAAGAACACAGGCTTAGGAGGGTGCCTGTTATCTGTGCTGCCTGCATTGCACAATCCCATGCGGGCCCAAGAAGAGCACAGGAAGTGGTATATTGGCAGTTTGCAGAAGCGGGTGGCAGGAAGCCAGCCAGAGGATTGGAAAACAAGGAAGAGTAATGGCAGAAGTGAAAAACACGTAGATTCCACTGTTTCACAGAGTCACTCTATGGAAACGCAAGAAAAGATGAATAGGCGGCTGACCTTTGACCTTTCCTTAAACAGAAAGGGTTTAAAAAACGACCACATACCAACAGTGAAAATAAAAAAAACTATTCTTCACCTCCCTAAATTTAGCTCCAAAAGAAAGAGGCATTGGCATACAGAAACCACACAAAACCAATTCCAAAACAAAATAATCTTTAATTGGTCCACAAAAGACAAGTGGCAGCTGGAAATGCACATAAACTCCCCGACAACCTCTGCAAATGAACCCTCCCCATGACCTACCTTCCCCAACCTGCTGCCCTTCAGATATTGCTGAACTACACTTCCCATCATCCCTGAGTATTGGCCGTGCTGGCTGGGTTGAACAACATCCAGAAGGCACCAGGTTGGGGAGATTTGCCTTAGGCTGTGCTGTGATGCTTCACACCAAAGAAGGAATCAGAATTGGTTTCCCCTTACCAATCCCAAAAGATGTCCACGCAGCCCAAATGGAAGCCCTTCTCGCTTCAGACGAGAGCTTCCGAACTGGCTCTTCAAGCAGTCCTCTGACAATTGACCTCAACAATTTCGGAGATTTCCTTTTTTAAAAAAAAGCTCAACAATTTTGGGGTGTCCTGGTTTTCTGACCCTAACTTCCAGAATAAGGAAAAGGTGCATCACTTAACAGTCAATAGTGCAATTTGTCCTTTGTTTCATGGCCGTTAGCCTGTAAACACAACAACAGTGGCTTACCCTTTTTTGTGGGGAAAAAGACAAACGGGTTGCCAGCTTCCCTTCCCACATTTGACAGCTGTATCACGGAGAGAGAGAACCAGAGGATATAGCTGTTCAAATCATCACCACCATCATTATATTGCACAGCAAGAGAAACATCTGCAGCCTCCACCATCTCGGAAGGGCTCCACCAGGGGAAAGCTTTGTTCCCTTTAAAAAAATAATACAGAGGAGCCTCAATTGGAAAAGAAGTTTGCAACTGTAGGAGGCATTTCAGCAATATTTTTCTTGTTTTTTAAAAAAAACAGTACTTTGTAAATGTCACCCGTTGAAAACAAGACAATGCTTTTTTTAAAAAAATGAAAGGCAGAACGTATCTTTGGAAAGATGTCTGGTCAAGAGATTGTTGATGAAGCAATGCAGTGCAAAGACGCCATTATATTTTGAGAGGGTAAGAAAGTGAATGTCTGAGGGAACGGAGGACCCAAAATACTACCCCTCCCCAAAGCTTATCGCAGGGTGTTTGGCGGGGGAAATGAAAAGACAATTCAGCCTCTCCAGCGTCCCCCAGCGAAAGAAAAACCACAGAACCCTCTTTGGGAAATGGGAACCATAAACCAGGGACAGGGAACTTGCAGCCCTTGAGATGCTGACAGACTCCGACTCCCAGCAGCCCTTGATCAGGGATGACGACAGCAGCTGGAGTCCATGTATGTCTAATGGTCCACACATTCCCTGTCCCATTGTAAACACCCCTGTGCCTCTGGAATATTGAGAACTGCGCATATCACGATAGAGTCTTCCAAGTGACAGTAATTTCAAGTGGTAGGAAGGAAAACTTCTGGGGAGTGATCTTGGTAAGCAGCCGAACTATTGAATCACACTTCCCTCCTCCCTCCACAAGAGAATACAGGTGGGGGACAATGCAAATGGCCCCACCAGGTAGCACCATCCATCTACCGAGGGTACCCAAACACAGTAAGCAGACCAGAGCATCTTCACCAGGAGATAAATTAAGCCACTGAGACGTCCCCCTGAAGGAAACAGAAGAAACATTCCCCAGAAACAGCTGCATGAAACGCCTCTGGAGTTAAGCTACCAGAAGCCAGTTTGGCCAAGCCGCTGAGGGCAGCTGTCCACTGACAACAATCAGTTGATGGGTTCGTACTCTGAATAGGGCTTCTTCCGAGAGACGAGGACGGTGATGCTGCCCCCCACCAGGAGCAGCACTGGAGTCCCCAGCCCCACTGCGAGGATTGCGATCACGAGGGGGGAGAACCCGTCCTTGGGGGGCTCACCGAAGCCAATCAGCGCAGACCTGGAAGGGGTGACAGGAGGGGTGGGGGGAGAGAAGAAAAACTGTTAGCCAATACCTCAACTTATATGGGACACGGGTGGCGCTGTGAGTTAAACCACAGAGCCCAGGGCTTGCCGATCGGAAGGTCGGCGGTTCGAATCCCCGCAACGGGGTGAGCTCCCGTTGCTCAGTCCCTGCTCCTGCCAACCTAGCAGTTCGAAAGCACATCAAAGTGCAAGTAGATAAATAGGTACCACTGCGGCGGGAAGGTAAACGGCGTTTCCGTGCACTGCTCTGGTTCGCCAGAAGCGGCTTAGTCATGCTGGCCACATGACCCGGAAGCTGTCTCAGCCAATAAAGCAAAATGAGCGCCGCAACTCCAGAGTCGTCTGCGACTGGACCTAGTGGGCTTGCTTCTCCCTCCTCTCCATCCGCAGTCCGTGTGGCGTAGGGGTTAAGAGGGGCCTCCTTTTCCCCACCTGTTTTTACGCAGGGAAAAGATACCTAGCCCCCCCAAGACCACTTCTCACCAGCTCAGGTAGCTCTTTTCTTGGTAGGCCTCGCTGTCCTCGCTGCCGAAGGAGATGTTGATGGCGGCCACACCGTTGTGGACCTCCAGCTCCTCCCCAAAGTAGGCGTGGGCTATGCTAGGCCGAGGAACCGTGCGATTCTCCGTCTCCAGCTGGTAATACTCGCAGTGGACAGTGTCTTCCCGCTTGGGCTGCAAAGCGCTGTACGCTGCCGTCTTCCATTGGAGGAAGCTGAACCCAGTGCTGTCGTTGCGGGGGACGGAAACCAGCTGGGCCATCTGCTCCAAGAAAAGGAAAAGCAGGCAGTCGTGAAATCAGGGTCATATTCACACCATACATTTAAAGCAGGAGTCAGCAACCTTTTTCAGCTGTGGGCCGGTCCACCATCCCTCAGACCATGTGGTGGGCCAGACTATTTTTTTTTGGGGGGGGGATAAAAATGAATGAATTCCTATGCCCCACAAATAACCCAGAGATGCATTTTAAATAAAAGGACTGTTGGTTTCTGCTCTCTTCACTGTGCAGCGAAAGGCTTGTCACAAGACAATGTTTACATTCCACAGTCTGTACTGTTGGTTTTCCCACGGGAAAGGGAGGCTGGATGTGACGTACACTGGTTTCCTGTTTTTCACTGTTCTATCAGTGTGATTCTCTCTGTGCTTCAGAGGAGAGAGGATGCATTTTCTGCTCCGGCAGAGGCAAGATGCATTTCTGTAATCTACCAGCTTTGAAATGTAAATAAAGCAATATAGAGCATGTTGGCACGTATTCCTCATCATTCCGCTGTGCACTTGGAAACTGCTACAAATCAACATTTTGGTTATCGGCCCAGAAGAAAGACGCAGTCATCTGATGCCGGCAAAAGGATCAGAATGCAGAAGGACGGATCGGACGGTATCTGCGCGTCAAGATGATTGATGAGGTATGTGCTACTGCTCCGGGCAGCCTGCCAGCTTCTAATTAATGGCTTTATGGCTGGACTTTGAACTTTTATGTCCGTTTGCCGGGAACAGGCAGCGGCTATGGCTATGCTGGGGAAATCAAAAGTAACTCTTGAAAGTGCTTTTGGGCTGAAGCAGCTGCAGATAACAGTGACGCAGCATGATTTAGGGCAGCAGAGAGAAAGCACTTTTGAACTTGCCTTTGGAATGAGGCTTGAAGCAGCACAGACGCAGCTTGTATAAAGCAGCTTGTTTAAAGCAGCAGAGATGACGCAGAAGGCTAATGCCAGAGTCATGATGGCCCTTCAGGATGCTTGTGGGATTCCCAAGCTCAATAAGAAAAATTATGTGGACTGAGTTATCTATGCAGAGGCTATTCTGCGGAAAGAGGGTCTGTTTGAAGTTATTACAGACACCCCCCCAGCTCCAGTTACAGATGCATGGAAAGCTAAAGATTCCAAAGCAAGGGGAACTCTTACATTGATACTATCCCCAGAAGAGCTCTGTCTATTGCGTGATAAGACCTCAGCCAGAGAAATTTGGCACGCTTTGAGAGAGGCTCCCTTGAGGACAGAAGCTGGATCTACCATGTTTTATTTTAACAAGCTGCATAATATGGCTAGCTGCAGAAGGCTGGCTGATGCACGTGGGGAATCTGATGCCAATCAGCCACATGCTCAGCTCAGAGTAGCTTGTGATACTGCCATGATTCAGAATGAAGCAGATTGCCAGGGTGATAGCTGCATGGGAAAGGGGGAGTCTTCACAGACGTCATCCCAGAGTGCAGTGGAACCACCAGATGGCGCCAAAGCTTTGAAGGCAGTGAAATGCTACTCCTGTGGACGTCTAGGCCATGTGAAGAGGGAATGCAAATATCCCAGGGCCAAGACAGAGCAGCGCAGCGGAAGCTCATCGCGTGGAAAAGGCCAGAGCAAAGGCAAAGGTCCGGTGTCCAGGACAACGCTGCACAAGGCAATGGTCTCACGCTTCACTCCAAAAGTTGCAGAGGTCCAGAAGACGTCTAGATCTTTCTTCGTTGTTGATTCGGCTGCAACCCATCACATGTGCAACGATAAGCGACTGTTTGTGTCTTTTACACTGCAGGAAGGTGCGATTCACCAGGCGGATGACCACACAATCCCCAGTAAAGGCTACGGAACTGTTGTTCTTCACAGTTTGGACTTATCGATACAGAATGTACTTTATGTTCCAGATGCCAAACATAATTTGCTCAGCGTTGGACAGCTGAATGAGCGGAAAATTGACGTTTCCTTTAAGAACAAAAGGTGCATCATCACAAAGAAAAATGATTATGTATTGTATGCTGAATATGTTGATCGTTTATATGTTTTGTATTATGATGATGTTGTGCAGGATGACACTTGTTGCATTGCAGGTTCTAACAAAAGTTTGCATGCAGAATGTATTCATGATTTTCATCGAAAATTTGGTCATTTGGGTTTTGAGGCAGTATCTAAAATGCCTGCCTTGGTTGAAGGTATGACTATTAAACCCTGCAGGTACCACATGAAGTGCAAGGCATGCGCAGCAAACAAGGTAAAAATGGCTGCGAAAGGTAAGGTGTCTAGTAGGCAAGCTACAGAACCATACCAAATTGTTCATGCTGATTTGGTTGGACCACTAGCGCCCTCTTTGGGTGGAAATAGGTACTTCATGGTTCTCATTGATGCATTTTCCAGGTATATTTATGTGTACAATCTCAAGCAGAAATCAGAGGCTTTTCCTAGGTTCAAGGAATTCTGTGCTTGGTTGGAAAATGTGCAAGGTAAGAAGGTAAAAATTCTTTTCAGTGATCGCGGAGGAGAATTCACTTCTCAGCAGTTTGAAGTTTTTCTGACTGAGAAAGGAATTCAGCACGATTTGTCTAGTCCTCGCTCGCCATGGCAGAATGGACTTGCGGAACGAGCAAAACAGACATTGCTTCAAGGGTTAAAAACTTTGCTACATGATGCAAATCTTCCAGAGAGTTATTGGGCCGAAGCTCTCTCATGTTTCACTTACAGTTATAATCGCAGGTTATCTTCAGCGATTGGTTGTACCCCCTATGAGAAGATGTTTGGCAAAAAGCCATACATCAAACACATGAAAATTTTTGGTTCTGACATGTGGGTTCACTCACCACAAAACTCCAAGTTAGACAAGCGTGGTTTGCATGGTATCTTTTTAGGTTATGAGAAAGGTTCTTACAGAATAAGGATGACTGACTCTAAGACAATTAAGCTCACAAGAAGTGTTGAGTACAATGCCAAGTGGGGGGACAATGTGGGAATTTTCCAATGTTACCCTGATGACAGTGATGAAACTGAGGATAGTCAAAAGCAACCACAGCAACCCACACCCACTGATGAAAGTTCTGATTCTGAGTCTGAAACTGAATCGGGTGATTCAAAGGATTTCAAGAGTGCGAAAGCCTCTATGCGACCCTCTGAAAGCTCTGATCAAGAATTGGAAGAACCATTGTTCACAATAGGTCGCTTTTCTCCCAAGAAGGAAGAGGAGAGTGTTGAAGACCTAAGGCTAATTCGCAGGTCACAGAGAGCCACAAAAGGCAGACCTCCAAAGAGATTTGCTGATGAGTTTGCTAAGATAGCAGTAACAGCTGTTAAAAGCTACAAGAAGGTATTTGAACCTTCAAGTTTCCAAGAAATCCAGGATTTGGATTCAAAGGAAGCTGAGCCATGGTTAAATGCCATGAAGGCTGAGCTTGATTCCTTGGAAAGGAACAAAACATGGGAACTTGTTCCGGTAGTTCCAGGAATGAAACTGCTTGGAAGCAAATGGGTCTTCAAAGCGAAGACTGATCAAAATGGCAAGATAGTCAGACACAAAGCCAGATTGGTAGCCAGAGGTTTTGCACAGGTACCAGGTGAAGACTATCACGAGACCTACTCACCCACAGTGAGGTATGAGAGCATTAGGCTTATGCTCAAGCTAGCTGCAGAGGAGAATCTACAGATTAGTCACCACGATGTGAATACAGCTTTTCTGTACGGATCTCTAGATGAATCTCTTTATATGCTTCCACCTGATGGCGTACAGGTAAAACAGGGATTTGTTTGTGCTCTGAAAAAGTCCCTTTATGGTCTCAAACAAAGTGCACGGTGTTGGCACACAAAACTGACTGAGGTATTGTTTTCTCTAGGTTTTCAGCAGGGGAAAGCTGATCCATGTGTATTTGTCAAAGAGGAGGGGCAAAAGAAACTGTATTGTTTGTTTTATGTTGATGATCTTTTATTCTTTTGGAAAGATGTCACAATGTACAATAACGCCCTAGCTCAACTGAAAGAACACTTTGACATGAAAGATCTTGGTGAGGTAAACAACTACCTATCTCTGGAAATAGAGAGAGATCAAGATGGTAACATTCTAGTACACCAGTCACGGAAAATTGCTGATGTGTTAAGCAAACTAAACCTGATGGATGCTAACCCTGTAGACACACCGATGATAACAGGTTATCAGGTAGATGACACTGAAGAAGCATTTTCTGACACTACACTGTACAGAAGTGTGCTAGGCAAGCTAAACTTCATTGCCAGATGTTCAAGACCAGACATTGCTGTTAGCTGTAATTTGCTAAGCAGACAAGTCAACAATCCTACTGTTAAGGATTGGAAAGCTCTGAAACGCATAGCGCGGTATTTGAAAGGCACTATGCATTACAGACTGAGATTTAACAATCAGAAGTCTGGTGGTCTTGAGATATTTGCAGATGCAAGTTTTGGAAGTGACACTACAGACAGGAAAAGCACGTCTGGAGTTTGCTATATGTACAATCAGGGTCTATTTGATTGGTCATGCAAGAAGCAAACAACAGTTAGCTTAAGTACTTGTGAAGCTGAACTGAATGCACTGTCTTATTCACTTAAGGATTGTGAATGGTTGTTACAATTGTGCAAAGACATGAAAATTCCTGTCAAATGTCCAATCCAGGTTTACCAGGACAACAAAGCATGTTTGGCTTTGCTGAATTCTGAAGGTTGTAAGCAAAGCACATAGCACTTGCAATTGAAGTTGCAACATGCTAGGGAAGGTATTCAGAAGGGACTCGTAACGGTGTCCTATATGCCAGGTAATGAAATTCCTGCTGATGTATTGTCCAAGATTGTATCAAGGGATCAACACTGTACCTATGTGCAGAAGTTGGGTTTGTACTGATATTGTACGAACACGCTGCCCAGTGATGTTCACAGAAAGGGGGAGGATGTTGGTTTCTGCTCTCTTCACTGTGCAGCGAAAGGCTTGTCACAAGACAATGTTTACATTCCACAGTCTGTACTGTTGGTTTTCCCACGGGAAAGGGAGGCTGGATGTGACGTACACTGGTTTCCTGTTTTTCACTGTTCTATCAGTGTGATTCTCTCTGTGCTTCAGAGGAGAGAGGATGCATTTTCTGCTCCGGCAGAGGCAAGATGCATTTCTGTAATCTACCAGCTTTGAAATGTAAATAAAGAAATATAGAGCATGTTGGCACGTATTCCTCATCATTCCGCTGTGCACTTGGAAACTGCTACAAATCAACAAGGACACATTCTACTCATGTAAAAACACACTGATTCCTGGACCGTCCACGGGCCGGATTTAGAAGGGCCTTAGCCCCTGGGCCTTAGCTTGCCTACCCCTGATTTAAAGTGTAATGATACCACTGGGGCTTACTACTACTACTACTGATAATTAGTCAACTTGGGGCAATTGCTGTTTGTGTGTGTGTGTGTGTCTGTCTGTCTCTCTCTAACCTACCTCACAGAAACAACAGAATGAAGCAGGAGAAGCCTGTATGCCACCCTGAGATCCTTGTAGGAAATGGTGGTCTATTTATCTACCATATTTTTCTGTGTATAAGACAAGGGTTTTTTTATTATAAAAAAATGCTAAAAATTGGGGGTCATCTTATACACGGATAGTGCTGAGGTGGGACGGGCTAGTGGTGGCTGCCACTAGCAGGAGATTGTCAGCGGCCTTTGGTCTGGTGATTGGCGGGTGCTGCAAGGTCTGCTGGCGATTTGCTGCTGCGGTATTTGGGCGGGTGATTGGTGGCTGCTGGTGGCTTCATCGATGCGTGGGATTGGCAGTGGCAGTCAGGCGGGTGAGCGATTGTTGGCAACCCCCCCCAAAGCTCACCAGAAGCCCCTTTTCCTAACGTCAATACTTGGAGCTAAGCGTGACTAGTTAGCAGGGAAATGACACTCTGCACGCGTTTCAGAGGCGCCCTTTCTGCACAATGCAAGTTTCATGCCCCATATTCGTTACCTCGAATATGGTCGGCGTATACTCGTCGTCGATCGAGCGGGTGGATTCCAACTGCTTCTGCCCGCCTCTCTCCTCCACGGTGACGATCTCCAGTGCAAAGCGAGAGCGGTTGCCCCGAGGAGCGACCCCGCGCATGACAAAGTCCACCTTGGAGCTGTTGGCCGTGTGCAGGAGACGCGGGAGCGGGCCGTCGCGGCTGGTCTCTTCGTACGCCGTCACCTGGGGAGCAGCGATGGGGACCGCCAACGGTGGAGAGTTGGCTGGTTAGGCAAGAGAGTCTCACAGTGCGCGCCCTGCAGTTGCGAGAGACGCGCTGTGGCATAGCTGGATAAAAACAGCCCAGGGTGGAGAAGCCACAGCTGTCCAGGTGTATCTTTGGACTGCCAATGAGGCCCAAACAGTATGGCCCATGGAGACGATGGGGGCTGGATATGGAGGGCCAAAGGTTCCCCAACCCTCCTCCTTCCATTCCTTATATTTCTCTTAAGAAGAACCTGCTGGATCAGGCCAGTGGCCCATCTAGTCCAGCACCCTATTCCCACAGTCGCCAACCAGATGCCCATTATGGCTGGGGAGGCCTGGCCAGATGGGTGGGGTATAAGTAATAAATTTATTTTTATTATTTTTATTATCATCATCATCATCATCATCATCATCATCATTATTATTATTGTAAACTGACAAGCAGCACCTGAGCACAAGAGCCTTCTCCACTCCTGTGGTTTCCATAGCTGGTATTCATAAGCTTTGTTGCCTCCAAGTATGGAGACAGAGCATAGTCATTATGGCTAGTAGCCATTGATAGCTTTCTCCTCCATGAATCTGTTGAATCCTCTTTCAAAGCCATCCAAATTGGTGGCCATCCCTGCCTCCTGTGGCAGCGAGTTCCATAGTTTAACTATGCGCAACCACAGATGTTCCCCATGCCCTCCCGAAAAAGTGATCTGATTTAGCATGTTTATTTGACTTGCATCTAGCAAACCAAGTCTGAAAACAACAACGACGAAGCCGCCTTATATTTATTTGCAACTGACACACATCCATTGTTGAAGAGAGAAAAACTCCACCTTTCATCACTGATTAGATATACGGCATGATCTACAACAGCCCGTCATGACAACACGCAGCAACTGGCTCTCTGACCTGTTGGAGGGGAAGCCACGCCCCTTTTTACCTGGAAGGAGATGCTTCCATTCCGGAAGGTTCCTCCAGAGTCGGGGCCAACCCCTTGAAACGTCGCTGTCAAAGTGGTCTCGTTCAGCTGGCCATCAAGGCTGTCCCAGGTGAAGTTGGCCAAATCATAGGTGGGGTAGAAGCTGCTTGCGTTAGCTTTGGAGAGATCCGAGGTCTTTGTGCCGTTGTACTCAAACACCTAGAAACATCTGTGTTAATGTAGGACGAGCCCAGCTGGATTCGGCCAAAGGAGGCCCCATCTAGCCCAGCACCGTGTTCTCATAGTGGCTAGCCAGATGATGCCCAACGTCCTGGAGCAGCTATATTCACACCCCTTTTCTCCCCACTGCTGCCATTTTCGTCCCACCCCACTTGGATAACCCCACACACCACCTCCTGCCTTCATTTCAGACTCCACAGCCCCCCAAACTTACCTTGGAAAAGATGACAGCCATGGAATACAAAACGCTTCCAGCTGGTTCGACCTGGATGGCTCCGGAGGGCGAGGGGGAGAGGAGCCGGGTCCAGTTGACGTGGAGACCACTGCTCTGGCTTCCTGTGTAGACCAGCAACACAGTGGGTGCCCCGATGGTACTCCAGACATAATGGATGGTGTCGTTGAGACCCACCGCCCGGACGTGCAGGAGGTTCACGGCAGAGCTGTTCCAGCCAGGGTTATACTCCAGGGAGACCTGGAAATGGGCGTCCCCACCAGGGTGTTAAATCTGCTTCACAAACGCCAGGCAAAGTCATTATTATGTATCTTTAGGCACCAGGCATAAACACTTCTTATTTGCCAGGCCTTGAGCTTTTCATTAGGTAAAGGGACCCCTGACCATTAGGTCCAGTTGCGGACGACTCTGGGGTTGCGGTGCTCATCTCGCTTTATTGGCCGAGCGAGCCGGCGTACAGCTTCTGGGTCATGTGGCCAGCATGACTAAGCCGCTTCTGGCGAACCAGAGCAGTGCACGGAAATGCTGTTTACCTATTTATCTACTTGCACTTTGATGTGCGTTCGAACTGCTAGGTTGGCAGGAGCAGGGACTGAGCAACGGGAGCTCACCCCGTCATGGGGATTTGAACTGCCAACCTTCTGATCGGCAAGCCCTAGGCTCTGTGGTTTAACCCACAGCGCCACCCGCATCCCTTATGGGCTTTTCATTACCTGTGACCTAAGAGTGTTTCACTTATTTATTTATTGCATCCCACCTTCTTTCTTCCAAGGAGTAGGAAAGGGCATACATTGTTGTCTCCTCCTCCCCATTTTTATACTCACAACAACCCTGTGAGGTAGGTTAGGTTGGGAGAAGCAGTGACTGGCCCAAGGTCACCTAATGAGCTTCGTAGCTGAGTGCGGATTCGAATCCTGGTCTTGCCCAGGTTTTAGTCCAACACTCAATACACAGCTCAGGGGCCACATTCCCACATCTGGGCAATCTTCTGGAAGACTCACGCCAGTGCTGGGTGGGGGCAGAGGGCATGCAAAAATCCCTCCCGTTGTGTAGAGCAGTGTTTTTCAACCACTGTTCCGCGGCACACTAGTGTGTCGCGAGATGTTGCCTGGTGTGCCGTGGGAAAAATTGAAAAATTCGAAAGAATTTTTTTTTATAAAAAAGTCAAATTTTCGCCCACTAGGCGGGCGCCGGACTGTGTCCACCCTATTTTCCATCCGTCCTGGGTGGGGATCAGATCGGATGGGATCGGATGAGAGCGGACAGGCGGTCCGCTCTCATCCGATTCCCCATAGAGAGCAGCAGGGCTCTGACATCTGAGCAGAGAACAGTCCGCAACGTTTTTGTTTGCCTTTAACGGAAAAAAAAATTAAACATTTTCTAATGGTGGTGTGCCTTGTGATTTTTTTCATGAAACAAGTGTGCCTTTGCCCAAAAAAGGTTGAAAACCACTGGTGTAGAGAACTGTCAGAGAAGAGAGTGCTTTGAGCTTCATTTAGTTTATTTTCAAAGGAAACTACAATCCAAAACCAACTTAGGATCTAGCAGTTTTGGATTGCAAATCCCTCCTGACTTTGTCAAAACAACTGGAAGGCAGCCGGCCGGCAATGGCCATTTCAAAACACTGAAATATGACCAGATCAGCATATCTAATTCCCACTGTAAAAAAAGGAACGGACTGAAAGTATTACATAACTGAAAAGCAAGGAATATTTGCCTTACATATCAGCTCACTAAGAACTACTTCTAGGGTCGACAACTTTTAGAAGTTAAATAAAAGAACTTCTAATCATATTGAGAAAGGCAGTCCAGGACTGTGTTTATTACTCTTCTTTCTGATGTTAGCCCAGCAAATAAGGACAAATCTCCATTTTAAAAAAATATTAATGTACTGTGAAACCAAAAGTGATTGCGGAACTAAGGGAAGAGCACCATTTTCCTTCCTTGTATTTTTACTGCCCTGCATTTTGGGCCTTGGTTTTAAAAACGTCAATAAAAAAGTATTTTTTTTAACACAAACATACCTGTAATTTGCCTCAGCCCAAGCAGTGTAGAGTGGGAAAGCAGGCAATGAGGTTGGAATGTGGGTTTTAGGACACCCCAAACACTGACAGGAAACGAATGGATTTGATTCCCTAACTTTGCAACTTGGTGGTAGTGTCTCACCAGGAGAAAAATTAAGTCCCCACAGACTCCTGATCTGGCTTCTAAGCAGGGAATACCAATGCACACCTACATATTTTTCACAGGCCAAAGGCAGGATTTGAGAGTCTGAAACTCCTGCTTGATCTCCTCACCCTCAGTATAAAAAATGGGGCACCAGAAAAGTCTAACACACTGGTGCCCCATTCAGAGATCAGAGGAACAAGTGGAGATTCCCAGGAGTCAGATTTGGCCCTGGCGCAAGATTTTCAGGAGGCAAAAATCAGACAACGCAGGAACACACTGTCTTTGAAAAGCTCAGTGTCTTGGTTCTAGTTGCGAATCCCAGCTTACAAGATTGGATCTGCCATTTTAAAAACATGCACATGCATCCTTTTTTTGTATTTTAACCCCACACTTCCTCCCAGGAAGCTCAAGGTGGCATATGTATGGCTCTGCTTCCATCTCACCCTCACAACAACCTTACGTGGTGGGCCAGGCTCAGAGGTGGAGAGCCGGCATTGTTCAGTGGACTGAGTGTCAGGCTAGGGGTTCAAATCCCCACTGAGCCATGAAACTCACTGGGTGACCTCTGTGGCCCAGGCACTTCTATTCTGCCTTGCCCTACCTTACACGGATGCTGTGAGGATAACACAGAGGGGAAACCATGCCTTCCCGAGCAACAGAGAGGAAGGAGGATTAAAATATAAAACAGAAATGCTGACTAGCCCAAAGAGGAATCTTGCAGGGCTTTATGACGGAGCAAGGATTTGGAACTCGTAAAAACACACAGTGGTTAAAAACAACTGGCTCCCATTTGGGAGAACATGATTCAAAGTTGGGTCTTTGAAATGGTTGGAGCCCACATGGAAATCCCCTTGTCCTAAAATCCACCCACAACACAGCACAGTTTTCCTCTCTCTTCCTGTTTTTCTCATTTTCACTGATCATTCTCTCTCCCACCCCCCCACTTTCCTTTCCTTCAACAGGTGTAACAGAGAAAATAAAACATAATAAGTGTAAATTAGCATGTAAAAATAAAGCTTCAGGTGTTGCTGAACTATATTGCCAGGTGGATGGGCTATGGAGCCCAACACCTGGAGGACCAAAGGGGCACCCCATTCCTGGGGTACACATCATTGATCAGGGTCAGCTGCAGCTCAATGGGTAGACTCGCAGTGGTTCTCAACCTGTGGGTCTCCAGATGTTGTTGGACTACAACTCCCATAATCCCTGAGCTCTGGTCTTGCTAGCTAGGGGTGATGGGAGTTGTAGTTCAACAACATCTGGGGAACCACAGGTTGAGAAAAGCTGGAGAGCATTTGCTTTGCATGCAGAAGATCCCAGGTGTGATCTCCAATAGCATGTCCAGGTAGGGTTGGAATAGAATCCCTGCCTGAAACCCCGGAATGCCACTGCCAACCGGTGCAGGCAATACTGAGCTAGATGGACGAATGGTCGGACTTCGTATAAGGCAACTTCCCATGATACTAGAAGGAGCCACAGCTCAGCGGGAGAGCACCTGGGTTGTATGTTAAAAGCTCCAAAGTTCAAACCCCAACATCATCTCCAGGTAGGGATGGAATACACTTCCTGCCACAAATCCTGGAGAACCACGGCTGCCAGTCAGTGTAGACAATACTGAGCCAGATGGAGCATGGTCTGAGTCGGTATAATGCAGGTAGGACTGGGAATGTCCCCTGGCCAGAACTCAGGAGAGTTGCTGCTGCCAGTCAGTGCCGGCAACACTGAGCTAGATAGACCAATGCTCTGACTCTGCATAAGGCAGCTCCCGAGGCTCCTAGCCTTTGCCAACCTGCCCCTCCACCAGATGTTTTCAACTACAGCTCCCATCAGCCCCAGCCACCATGAGCCAGCCCAGGCTGGCAGCGGCTGACCTCACCCAGCCCTCAAACATCCCTTAGAAATAAATCTCCTCCAAGGAGGGCATCCACCCACCGGCCCCTGGGCCGTCCTACCTTCCTCTTATACCCGGCGGGATCCCCTGCCCGGCTCCCCACCAGCCACAGGAGGGGCAGCCAGACCCAGCCGCCACCGCCTGCCTGCATGTCGCTCCTCCAACTGCCTGGGCTGCAAGACCACGTGACACCTGCAGCTGATCATTCCGGTTCATTCTTAAAAAGGGAGGAGGCTCTTAAAGGGGCCGCTGCGTGGAGGAGTAGGCTTGCTGGGTTTTTTTTCTTGGGAGAGAGTGGAACGAAACCCGGATTCCTGCAGCAGAAGGAAAATCAAGGAGGCTTGTGGACGAGAATAACAGTGCCATGGTGCATGTACAAAGGGCCATCCGTCCCACATCCTGGCCTCACAATGGCTAACCAAATGCCTCTCCCAAAAGCTTGTTTTTTCAATGTCTTTTCTGTATTCTGTTGGAAGCAACTTTAGTCATACCTCTTGTTGCATTTGCTTCAGGTTAAATCTTTTCAGGTTGCGTCCCACAATTACCGGGAAGTGTTACTTCCAGGCTTTGCCACTCGCGCATGCGCAGATGCTCAAAATAACATCACGCACATGCGCAGAAGCGGCGACCCGTGACCCGCGCACTGCATTCTGCTCATGTTGTGAACAGGGCTCCGGAACGGATCCCATTCGCACCAGAGGTACCACTGTATATGTAAAATAAAGTCCTTCACATAGTTCACAAACTATGGAGGTTGCTCCCATTGGAGGCAGTGGCCACCAACTTGGATGGCTTTGTTCGGCTCTCAGCTACAGGTGTTCCTGATCACTGTATTCCATGCATTGGTAACGTCAAGGTTGGACTACTTGTATCAGGCTCGATGTGGGGCTGCCCTTGGGTCTAGTTCAGAAGCTGCAGCTGGTGCCAGACTGCTGATGGGGAACCTGGCCAAGAACATGGGATATCTTTGTCTGGCTGCCTATCTTCTACCAAGCCAGATTAGTTTACAAAGTCCTGAACATAGGTCCAGGTTACCCAGGTTACCCCAGCTCCATCAGAGATCATCAGCAGGAGCATCACTGGCTGTTCTTCAATTTGGTGAGGCTCATTTGCAAACAAGAAACAGCCTTTAATTTTATCAGCCTAGTATTGTAGGATACTCGTCAATGAAGATGCAGCAGGCACCTTATGTTTCAACTTTTAAATGCCTTTGAAGTTTTCTATTCCACCAGGCCTATGCTGGTAATTAAGAGTACATGAAGCAATTTAAACTTGTTTATATGGTTTTTACATTGTATGACTCTGAAGACAGTTTGGAAACTTCAGCCAGTGCCAGGTTGCTCTCTGGGGCAAGACAGTTTGAGCATATTATACCGATCCTGGGTTGACTGTACTGGATACCAATTTGTTTCTGGGATGTTTGTAAATTGTTCTCCAGCATCTGACAATCACGCCAAACTGGATGTAGGTATATATATGCAATTAGGACCACTGAGGAAGATCTGAGGGTCAAAATGCATTTGGTAACAGTTTTATGTCCAGTAGTTTTTGTATGTTGCATGAAGAACAGGGTCTCTATGATTGTGGGGCCAGCACTGTGGAGTACCCTCTAAATATGGCCACCTCACTATATGCCTTCTGGTGGTTGGTGAAGACCTGGCTTGTTTAAGTTGTGCTAAACTGGGGAAAACTAAACTGGCAATCTGTTCTGCTTACCAGTTCCATAACGGTTTTATCATACCTTTGATATGGCATCAATTAATATTGCTTGATGTTAACTGTTTGGAGTTCCCTTCGGGGAGGAAAAAATGGACATTTTCAAAAATATTTGACTGTATCAACCAGGTGCTTAAGATACATGCACAAGACAGATGAGTATGGCTGTAGCCCTTGCCCAAGGCAAGCCTGGCTATGCTGGTGCAAAAAGTGTGAAACTGCTCCAAAGCAGCTGGATTTGAGACCACACCACAGAAAGAAGTCTCATTACAGCTATGGACAGGAAGAAGTGACAAAGGAAACTGATCTATGAATGTGGTGACATTTTTATTAATAAAGCCACAAAGAAGCTACAGTATACGTTTAAATAAAGCGTCAGTGTCTCCTTAACAGAATGGGGGTAACCAACGCATCATTGGCCTTCCTTTTTCCTCTCAGCTTCAAGCTTGAAACAAATCGGTATTTGGACACTGACTGCCCTTGAACCCAGGTGTGGGAGGGGGGAGAGAAGCAGCACTCAAAATCAATCCAGGTGGTTTCCATGCCCAGCTATCCCAGCGCATGGCTTTCCCTATAGCTTTCCAAACTCCACAAAGTTACTCTTGGGGTCCATCTGGGGCTCCAGGCTGCTGCTGGCTTTGATCATCTCCTTTCTTCTTATGGCCGGAAACAATGTCATCAATACGCAGGAGGAGGACGGCAGTCTAAGGTCGAGAAAACTTTTTGTCAGTAAGAACAATAATATGGGGAGGCAGAATTCCCATCCTATACTCCTGTGATTTGTAAGGTAACACAAGTTGCTGCCAACTGGTCTTTATACTATGGCTGTATAGATACCATACATTTAAAGCACTGCCCCCGAAGAATCCTGTGAACTGTAGCTTTACAAGGGGCACTGGGAATTGTAGCTCTGAGGGGAAAACTACAGCCCCCAAGATTTGTGTGTGCCTGTACTTTAAATACGTTTGTGGCATCTGAGACATAGAACTTTAAACCTAGTACTGTACAATGTTGGCTCCAGGAATTTCATCGAAGCTCAGATTCTATCCAAACGCCCAATTTAATCTTGCATGATCCTAGACTTTCTCCTTGGTGTGTCCAATACCAACATATAACTGGATGTTCACCATTCATTTTTTCCACCCACTTCACAAGCACCAGTTAGAACACTGTTTTTACCATATTGGCCTGAATATATGCCACTTTCCCCCATGTGGAATATAAGTGTGGCTTATATTTGTGACCTTATGCGGCGTACCAACCGCAGCTCCCAAACCTTCCCTGGCCATCAGGGGGAAGGGAGGGGAGGCTGCCAGCAAAGTGAAGGGCAGAAGAGCAGCCAGGAGCATGGGGCAACGGTGTGCAGCCCACCCGCTACTCCCAAGCCTCCACCAGGGGAAAGGGGGGGGGGAGGAGACCGCCAGCAAAGTGTTGTGGCTCCCCCCACTCCAGAGAACAGCTGGGAGTGTGGAGCAGCCACGCTCAACCTGCCCGCCACTCCCAAGCCTTCCCTGAGCTGCCTAAGGAAGGGGGAAGGTGGAAAGGCCGCCAGCAAAGCAGCCCAGCTCCCCCCCCCACACGAAGCAGCCTGGTTATATATATTTTTTCTCCTCCCCCTTCAATTTTAAAGGTGCGGCTTATTTGCGGGTGCGTCTTATATTTGTGCCAATATGGTATATTTTATAGATTACAGCATGTCCTAAGACAGGTGGGGACATGAGATTAAAGAGATGGGCATCTAAAATAAAAATATAATGCATCCAAGAAAGTCAGACTAGCAAACTAGGCCATCTTTTCACTCTCATTATCAGACTTAACCCAAAATATATAAAAGGGTTTTCCAAAGATGTTCAACATGGCTGAATAACCCATTGGCCTCCAGATATTGTTGGCCTCCAGCTCCCAACAGCCAGCATGGCCAACACTCAGGCATTATGTGAGATGTACATAGTCTGAAGGGCTACAGGTTCCCTGTGCCTGATCAACAGGTTTAGAGAAGCAAGAGAAGCAAAGTTGTGGGGCAGCCAGTAAGAATTCTTTCAGTGCTCTTGTATGAACATGGCACATAGCAGCAGACTGCAGAGGGAAGAAAGCATTCTCCCAGAAGAGAACTTTGGAATAAAAATTTCACTTGCAATGAACAAGGCAGACTTTACACCCACTTCTTGCCACAGACCTCTTTTGGCAGGGTAGTGAAAACTTTGGCTTCTGTGGAATCAGGCATGTGGTTTCTCTCTTACCTCTACAGCTGTCTTGTAGGTCTGCAGCTTGACAGACAAAGGCTCCCATATACCCAGCTCCTTCATGTCTGCCAAGGCTCCAGTCTCCCCATTTACTCCCCAGGTCTGACTGCCTTCCTGGGTGTGCTTGGCCTGTAAGCAACAATAGAAAGTCCTGATGCAATGCAATATCAGAAATGCCTGATTTCTACTTATTGATTCAACTGAACAATCCAGTTGCCACCGCACCAATACCACGCTTCTGAAAAGCAAGTAGTTCAAAGGTCATGAAGCAGCCCTGTGACCATTCCTAAAGGATTCCCATCTACTCAGCTCATGCTCACTCCCAGCTGATTTAACATTTGAGGTTCAAAACTCAATCTTTTCTGGAATGATTTCTAGGGCCTCTGAGCAGACAGTATCATTTCTACTCTGCACTGAGTACCTAGCACAATTCTTGCTTTTGGCAATCTTCAGCTATTAGCTGCAAGGACAAAAGGAGAGGAATCAGAGCAGAACAGCAGCAACAGCAAACACATCCCTTACCCGTAGTGAAGTGAGTGTGCGGATGGTACTAGCGCCACAGTTCTGAATCAGAGTCCTGGGAATGACTTCTAGGGCCTGGGCAACTGCACGGTAGGGCCACTGCTCCACCCCAGTCATGACCTTCGACCTCTCTGTCAAGGAATGAGCAACGGCCATCTCAGAAGCACCACCTCCCGGCACCAGTTGAGCATCAATCAGGACATTCCGACAGACCTGCATGGCATCCTGGAGGTTGCGCTCCACCTCCTGCAAGAAAGGGGAAGAGGAGAGAGTGCAAAGGTTCACATTTCATGCCAAAATGCTTAGCAAACCGGTGAACATTTCAAAGGGGAGATGGCTGTGGATACAATAACTAAATGAATGAAATACGGAAAGCCTCTCGTGAAGCACCCACAGGGGAGGCCGCTTGGTGCAGGCGTCACTGTTTTCACCTTGCCTTAGACAAAATCCACTGAGCACAGGCAATTCCAAGGCATTTCTCTATAAGGAGCAACAGAATGCGCCAACTATTCCTGATGCAGAAATACACACAGAACACCAACAGGGACTAACCCTTTTAATTAATAAACCTTTTTATTCTTAACTGAATTTTTCTCCTGCCCTTTCTGCTGAAGGATCTCGGGGCAGCAAACACCAACATTTCAAAAACAAAAAAGTTTTAGGACTACACTCAAAGCAAGTGCCAACTTTAATTCTGAAAACAAACAGTGCACATAGAGCCATCAGGAGTTTGAAAGATATTAAGTTTCAGAGAGCTTCTTTGAAGTGATCTAGACTAGCCATCTTCAATCTGCTGCTCTCAAGATGTTTTCGACTCCAATCATCCCTGACCGTTGGCCATGCTGGCTGGGAATAACAGGAGCTATCCAATATATCTGAAGGGCACTATGTTGAGGAAGGCTGGACTAGATGTTCCAGAGAGTTCTTTTAAACTCTCGACATTCAAAACAGGTTGACATAGATTTGGATCATCTTTAAGTGATTCAATTCCAAAGCCACATCTCTCCTGTCTCCCGGGGGGGGGGGGGAGCCCTGAACAAAAGTTGTTGCCTATCTGTCTCCTATTAATGACTGGGTGCTTACCGCCAGAATCTCTTTGCTAGCGCCCCGGAGCATAATGGTGCAGGCCTTGGGCTCCTTGCACTCAGTGATGAATGTAAAGTACTCGTCCCCAATTTTCTTCACTTCAAAAAGTCCTGCCCCAGTCCCAACATCCTCCTCACGCAGCTCATCTGGGCGGCTGACAATACGAGCCCCGCAGGCCCTGCAGAAGAAGAGCAAAAGACACCACTCCAATGCTGTAGCTCCACACCTGCATCCAAGACTCTTCCTTGGAGGACAGGCACTACCAACAGTTTCATTTTCTTGCTGGTGGATAATTCTGAAGAGGGGAAAACTGGGTCTCGGAACCGCTGGGAAATTGTGTCCTTATCTGCTCTTCAGAGGATTGGCAACCCTTCCTTCAGGACACAAATCAAGCTGGCATCTAATCAGCTGCATGCCTAGCCTCTCTGCCTGGTTTCAGATAAGTTTGCAGTTTTGAAGGCCAGGCAGTGAAGTTTCCTCCCCCAGCCATCCGTGTTTCCTATTAGTGATATCAGGAAGCTTCTAATCCCTTACTCCCCCCCCCCCCACAGCTGGCTTAAGGCATAAAAGGAAGTTTCCAGAACTTAAGCATTCTCCCATGCTTCCAAATTTCCCCCAAAAGATATATACAACCATGACTAAACAGACAGAACATCAGAGCTTTCATCCTCAGCTAGCATGTAGTAACAAGGAGGGAAAGTAGAAGAATATCTGGCTCCTCACCACTATGCTCTGCCCTGGGCTAAGATAGCTGCTACCCTAAAGATTAAAAACAAACTGATGGAATGCAGAAGAAGAGAAAGCACCCTTGGCATGCCATCAAAAACATGTTCCTTCACTTCAACATTACCAGCTTGTATTGATAAAAAAATCAAAACCAAAAATCAGTGTTGCAATCACCTTGCAATCCGGTTATTGTCAGTTTTCCTCACCCGGCGTATGGCTGTGATATTGGCTCTCATTAGGAAATGTTGTGCCAGGTCTGAAAACAAAAAATATTAAGTACAATGCAAAGGCAGGGAGGTGAGAAAATTTTAATAACCAGATGTTTACCCACAGAAACACACTTTGGTGTTTACCTGAGATTCCCTTCTCTGTGATGATGAGATCTGGTTTGACTTTGATCAAGTGCTCGCACATTTGATGAATAAACTCCTCCTCCATCTGCAGAATGCGAGCAAAGTCCTCCTCACGAGTTATTTCAATGTCAGTCTGCATAAAAGAAGACAAGTGAGATTTATACTCCACTGGGCATATTTGGTTCTTTCATAAACTTTTGCTTATTTTATTATTTGCTGCCTTTTAGGCCAAAGCATCCTCCACTAACTGGAAAGTTAAATATGCATCCTCCACTAACTGGAAAGTATATCTCCTGACCACTTTGACAATATATAATGCTTATAATTCTCTTAAAAGAATAAGAGGTACATAAAATGGTGTATCAACTTTTCCCAACCTGATACCCTCCTGATGTTTTGGACTACAACTTCCATCAGCTTCAGCCAGCACACTGGGAGTTAGCTTTACCTTCTAAGATACAAGAAAACATAAACCCATCAATGGAGACTGCTGAGGGCATGATTAGCCTGTATCATTTGATCACAAATTATAATCTCAATTATTGTTTAGATGGCTAGCTCTTTCTTTCCTTTCTTGAATTGTATCTTTTGTATTCTGAACTGATAACAATAAGTACAATGTTTAAAAAGATGTGAGAAGTGGTTTGGGTTCAACCCATTCCAGCCCTCAGCACTGAAGCGTAGATGAGACTTGCAGCCCAACATACCTGACTCTCGCCTTTCTTGTACTCCAATGAGCAATCCAGCAAGATGATGCGGGGGTTCTTGATGGTGCGACGCATCCGGGGGTGAGTGATGTCTTTATTGATCATGACCCCACGGAGGACACATGAATCCTCAATAAAGCCACCGGGAATCTGGATGAGGCAAAGAGGATACCCACAAGTCAGGAACAAGAGAAAAGTGGGGGAAAGGCAATCTCTTTTGTATTTGTTGCTACAAAGGCATGTAGGTGGTAATGCATGTGGATGTGTTTTATTATAACCTTCCCTTTGTTTTGATTGTATATATTCTGTTTAGTCATGCTGCCACATGACCTGGAAAACTGTCTGTGGACAAACACCGGCTCCCTTGGCCTGAAAGTGAGATGAGCGCCACAACCCCATAGTCGCCTTTGACTGGACTTAACCATCCAGGGGTCCTTTACCTTTTTACCTTTTATGTTTTGGTATTGGTTATAAACTACTGTATGCTTTAAACAATATTCTGACTCTGAGAGCAAGGCTCTTCCATACTTGAAAGCAAATATGAACTCAGAAGGATCAATCTATATTCATTCTCTGTATTTTTGTTTGTTTATTTCACAAATGTAAGATGGTGTCAGTGATTCCTAAGGGGCTTCAAATCATTTTCTTCCAGGCCTTCAAAAAGCAGTACATTTTTTTCCTTTGTACCTTTTCTACTTTGGCATATTTCTTGATGTCGATTTCCTTCCTGCCATTCTCTTCAAACTCCACTGTCCTGACTGCATCGAGGGCAATGGTGCAGGCCAGATCTGACCAGCGACTGATAGCCTTTGTGCTGATAGCACTGTTGATTATTTTAAGCATGGCTTCTCTGTTGCCAATGTCGACAGGAGTGCTGCAAAAACCAAGCATAAAGCATGTCATCCAGAAGACAAACAGAATAGAACTTTACACAGTTCACTACTGGCTGAGCGTGCTAGTAGACTTTGGGGACAACCGAAGACCAAATCAAAGCACACTTTAAGCAGATTGGATGGTCATGAAGTTCTCTGCAACTGCCCCAGCTACATGTTTCAACTTTATTTTGATTTGTAATGCTTTGCTCTTATCAAAGATGCTTAAACCAAGTCAAGTATTTCATCTACTCCAATACTGTCCATTCTGACAAGAGAACTTCAAGATCTCAGGCAGAGAACCCTGAGACCTTCCACATGCAAATAATTTGGTGTATCATGTAAATAAGGGTCCCTCCTCAGAAAGGAATAGACAGGGATCAAATGTGAATTTGCACCTTGATGCACAAACACTTGGGCAAAGTGATGATCACAACTACTCTGGCATCACTTCTACCTAGCTCTGGGCTTTTCATTTGCCTTCCTGTCACATCCCTCAGGTGTCCAGAGATGGGTCTTCAGATCACCTGCCCATCCACCATATTCCGTTCTACTTTTCAGCTTCCCTGCTCACCTGATCTTTTTCAGAGCAGTGATCATGTCATCCAGAGCTTTTCGGTATGCACTAATGATCACTGTTGGGTGCATCTGCTGCTCAAGGAAGTGCTCTGCAACTGACAACATCTCACCGGCTAAACAGCAAACAGAGAGCAGTTAATGAGGATTTCTGCAACTAACTGCAATGCTTCTGAACTCCACACAGTAATGAACTACAGTTAGCACAAGTTATAGCCAGTGACACAAATTAGTCAGAGCCTCTCAAGACCTTTATCCCCAGTTCTCCCCCAATGATCGCTCTGCCAGCTGATACAAAATAGAGGCAAAAACCAGAAGTGTCATCAATTCCAGGCATGGAGGAGAAATAGTTTCTTTTGACAGCACGTGACTCACAGTGGGCTAAGACAGAAGTACTGAGCTAGACTGTTGCTAATAATGCTAGACTATCTGATTCTATCTAGGTTTGCTCTCTTGGGAATGGATCATATTGGGGAGAGCCAACACCTTTTCATGTTAAATTGGCTTCATTAATATGCAAGAACCTATGAACATGGTTTTTTTTACAAAGAGCTGGCAAATCCAAATGGTACCCCTCACCATTTAACACAGGGTAAAAGCCAGAGAGATTCTCCTGCATGTCCCATTGAAATGAAAAGGATCTGTGAAACAGAATTACAATGCTCTTGTGTCCAGACCCCATTCATTCAAACAACAGGTTGCGTCCAGTGCTCAATATTTCTTTTGTCTCCAACACAATGATACCCACAACACCTCAATAGAGGTGAATCGTTTGTGGCCATTTAATGCACCAACATGCTTCTATGATTTATGGTTTCTTTTGTGCAGGCAGGCATACAAGAGCGTACACAGAGTGATCTTACCAAGTATAATCACGGATGTGGTCCCATCGCCCACCTCTTCATCCTGAGTGCGGCTGATTTCAATCATGGACTTGGCAGCTGGGTGCTGGACCTGAATCTGTAAAGGAAGGAAGGAAGGAAGGAAGGACTCATGAACAAACCTTGCATTCTAGAGCACTCCTGCTCCCTTATTGAAACCTCCTGAAACACCAGGGGGTCTTGAATTAGACCTACATAGAGATGGAATGGGATTACAGGACAGGGTTTAATGCTTCACTATATTGGCCGTGCATCCTGTTCCCAGTAGGGAACAGGATCATACAGCCAAGGCAGCAAGATTAATCCCTATTCATCATCTGGTGAGCAGAGTTTAAAGCACTTCCCAAAAGCACTGTTTGAAGCAGATTGTGCACTTCTCCTGCGAGTGGACAAGAGAAGCGTGCAAGTTGCTTCAAACAGTGCTTTTGAAAAACAATGTAAGGCAGCCCCCATACTCCTGTTTCAGGTGGAATAAGAGCATGAAGGCTGCCCTAAAGTGCTTCTCAAGTTAATTTTGGGGCATTCCCATTAAGAGGCACTTCCCACTGTTCAATTTCACAATTCTTCAAATCATATGTGGCAAGGCTATATATTTATTTCTTAGGCTGTGCCTGCCTTTTGGCTAAGCCCTAAGAAACTACAACTCCTGTGAGCACCAAGGAGACTTACTTCTCTAAGAATAGCGTTGCCATCATTGGTCATAACTATGCCACCCATTGGGTCCAACAGCATCTGCATTGGAGATTTAGAAACACTTATGTTAGATTACATGGAATGCAATATCAACAAAAATAAATGTGTATTCAGATTCTCTCTTTACTGTGAATTAATGGAGCAATGATGGGGAAAAGTATTCTCACCTTCATCATGGCCCTTGGTCCTAAGCATGTTCTGATAATATCAGCAATGGTCTGAAATGGAAGGAATTGATAAGGCAACATGATTTAAAAAGAAGAGCTTAGGTACATCCTTGATAATTATGCGCTGAATTTCAGAAATATTATGAGACACAAAATTAGCTACTGCCTGTCAACTGTAAGCCTAAACATGCTGTGATACTATGGAATATTCATAAACATTCCAACATCTGCAGAGGAAGCTGTTGCCAACAGAACACTTAAAAACAGGTCATCTTCTGTGCAGGGAGGGAAAAGATCTGTTTGGCTAGGAGACAGGAGAACCGTGCGCTACTGAAAGGAAGTGAAAAGACAGTGAACTCTGGAGACCATGGGGAAAGGTAATTAGATATTATTATGCAAAGGCTTGACAGTTCTGTTGCAGCAAATATTAAATCAGCAGCCTTCAGTCTTTTCAGACCCAAGATCCAACTTTAACCCAAAACTTCAATGAGGGACCACTTCTATTTTGTTGTGTTTGTGTGTCTGCTTCTCGTCTCTTTTTAGACTGACCAAATACAGAAGAAGGAATGCTGGCAGGAGAGCTTTGTGTCCTTGATGAAACTTTCTTTAGTAGGCAATGGTTAAAAGTAAAAAAGTGTTACCCTCTTTTTATCTGGTCACCACCCACTCCTGTGTGCACTTTTAACAGGCTGTCTTTCACATCCCCAATGCATTTTACAGAAAAATATACCTTAGCAGCATTAATATTTCCGGTCTGGACTTTTCTGCCAGTCTCTCGCTTTGTGTTCTGACCTAAAGCAAACAGAAAAACAATTATGAAAATCATCTAATACAACTCGTTCACAAAAATGCAGGCTCTCTTTCTTAAAATTTCTTTTGTAGGCCTCCCATTTTCACCCTAACTACTTCTTTTGTTCACATTCATTCCTCCTTGTTTTCCTATTCCCTCCCCATGGGACTTTAGAATGGGCCCAGTGCAATAATAATCTGTGACTTCTGCCACAAATAGCACATTCCTATGCATGCTTAATCAGACATTAATCCCACCATATTCAATTAGAAGTATTCTCAGGTAAGAATGCATAACAGCCCAGCATAGGTAAATAAAGCATGTCTGAAAGGAACAGAAATGGAATATTACACAATTTGTAGCAGGCAATGTAGGAAATCACTTCTCTAGTAGCCAAATCAATCATAACCAACCAACCCTAAATGGCAATATAGTTGCTTGTGATGTTCCTGCACTAGCAAGGCTTCTGGAATACTCATTTTTGTCTTAAGGGCTACATGGCATATAATTTCCCTCCCAACAATGGTCTAGAATGTTCAAATGCTAATGACAGAACATCTTTACTGCAACAACTCTACAATCGGCATACCACAGTAAAAACTGTTACTAATTGGGGGTAGTTACTTATTATTATTATTATTATTATTATTATTATTATTTATTTCATTTATGAGTTCTTTCCCATGAGTCCTCCTGACTAAACATGCAGTTGAAACAATTTGCAGTTAAGCAGTACAGTATATAAATTGTTAAATGTGTAAAATAAACACACATTGCTAATTGCTAAGTATCTACTTTCTCTCTATACATATTAATGTTCATATATCTATCTATCTATCTATCTATCTATCTATCTATCTATCTATCTCTTTAAGAAAAGGGCCCTTTAAGAAACAGTTTGCAGTCAGACAGCTACAATCTCCATTCCCCACACCCCAACAAAGACAGAAAGTTATATTAAAACATCCAATAACTATGACGAGCAAGGAAAGGGCTATCATTGGCTTATTCAATTTTCAACTACATTCATTTGACTCTAGGGAGAGACCAAGGGAAACCTAACTCCTGTTGTCAATGACATGGGAATGTATTGTATATTTGAGCCTGCAACAAAAAGCTGATTTAGGGAACTCTCTCAACGCACACACTTTAAGCGTATCCCCATTTCAGATATTTACTCCTGCCATCTCCACAACCCTGCTATCTGCTGCACACATGTGGCGTGTTCTGCACCAGAAATCCACACCCATATTTGGAAACTCTTTCTATCCACTCCGATAGTGTATCAAATCTCACTTTGATTCTCCTTTTATGAATGAAAGGAGGATCCAACAAGATCAATCCAATAGTAGAGCAAAGAATCTAGTAATCAGAACAAAATAGCAAAACCAGTCTACTGAGAATATTTTTTTAAAGGAGGCAGGGCAGTAGAACCGAGGACATGGACATCAGGAAAAGAACAGAAGAATCAACAGTCAAGACACCAACATTAATTCCTAGTTCTGTGTGCTGCCTTAGGCATCTTAAAATGGAGAATATTATGAGTAAAGTGTGAGGGAACAGACAGTGATAAAATGTGAAGCAAGGCAGAATTCAGTGAAACAAAGGTGGGTAGGAAGAAGAGGTGTTTAGAACAGCGGGAGAAGAATTATTGGGGGGCATATTTGAGGAGACTGATGAAGGGTGCACCCTCCACGCAAACAGCTTACTGACAAGAGAAGGCACATCCACAATATACGCCCAGCTTGAAACACAATGGGGTACAGCAGTTCAGGACCCTAAACCCTATTAAGGCTCATAGTAGCTCAACCTAATACACAGTCGATTATTAACTGGGAAGGCAGGAGGCGGCATATAAGAAGCAGGAAAGTATGGGAAGATTTATTAGAAGCCCCCCCCCATATACACTTTTTGAGTATTGGGGGGGGGTTAAATGAAATGGAGCATTCTGGGAGGGGTTTGGAATGATCAGGAGAAATGCCCAACACATTTTTTGGGGAAAGGGGAAGATACAGAATTTAGGAAATTGTGGAAGAATGTGAAGCAGGGCAGAATTCAGTGAAACATAGGTGGGTCGGAGCAAGAAGAGGTCTTTTAATACAGGAGAAAGATTATTTGGGGGGCAACAAAAAGGCCTCTTAATAGGCACTTTTTTTGGAGGGAGGGTATAAATGAAGGAGAAGGTTGCTGAGGAGAATTTGATGGGAAACAGGAAAGGTTCCTATTACAACTTGGTGTTTTGTGGGAGGGGGACAAAACAGGAGCATCAAGGAATATGGGTGGTTAAGAGGGGAAGGGGGTCTCCAGAACATACTTTCCAGTGAGGGTGTCCAGAGATAAAAAAGGCGGGATATATTTAAATTATGGGGCATATTTATTATACAGTCGGGGAGGCGAGACAGAAGCAACCAGGAATGTTGGGGTTCAGTTTATACTGGGGGGAGCTAAAGGAGGCAGAGAATTATATGGGGAATTTAGTGCGAAGGGGCAATAATAAGGAGTGGTCTCCAGCATATACTTTCTGTGCATATCTGAAAAGAGATATTATGGGAGGGAATTGGGGAAGGGTGAAATAACCGAATTAAGGGGGTTTTCTGAGGGGGGTCTTCGTGGGGGTGGCAGAGCAGGGGCGGGGTCCATGGAGAGGCTCCTCTCACCCACCCCCTTTCCCTCAGACTCACTGAGCACGAGGACGGGGCGCTGGCCCATCATCTTCACGGCGAAGAGTGAGGGAAGCCGGCGCGGAACCTTCTGGAGGAGGAGAAAGGAAAGGAAAGGGGGGGGTAAATGCCGTTTCACCGCGCCCGAACAGCCTAAACTGACTGCTGCGGCTGCACAACCAATCAGGGCCGGAGGCGTATCAACCGCCACCAATGAGAAAGCGGGCTCTGTCACCATGGCCCCGCCCACCGCTCTTCCACCAAGATCGGTTGATAGTACAACGGACTACTCACGCTCTCCCCCCCGCCCCGCCCTTCGCGTAGCGCGTGCGACGCTTCTCTACCAAACGGGAGAAGCAATGCGCTTGCGCGTCGTCTTGCCACCTTATTCACTCCGCCCCCGCTGGACGCGCCTGCGCAGAACGAAAGCGGCAGGACGCCAACTACGCCCGCGCACAGTTCTGAGGGAGGCGGAAGTGCGCACGCGCACGGGCTCCAGTCAGCGGTTAGATGGATGGAGTCTTCACACCGGCGGTCGCTGCAGCACTTGCCGCGCTCCGACCCCGACCAGTCGCACCCCAGAGGCGAGTTTTGGGGAAACCACAAAAAGGAGCTCCGGAGTCCTGACTGGCCTGAGCCTAGGCATGATGGGATTTGTGGTCTCGTTTTAAGTTCTGGTCCGAGGAGCATCATGGGAGTTGAAGTTTCAATCCGGGCCCCATTCACTCCCAAGCCAACCCTCGCCCATCCTCACCGCTGAGCATGATGGGAGCTGTAGTATTTTCCCTGGCGAAGATGCCCTTTGAACTGCCAAAGTGCAGCTAGTTAGATATTGAGCTTTCTCCAGGGTGAGATATCCTGGGAGACGGGTTATAGGGTTGGATTTTGCTGCATCCTCTGGTTCATTTTATTTAAAGAAAAAGAAAATTAGGCCACTTTTCAGCTGAGAAAACATCATTACAGAGATCAATACAAATAAGATCTGCTTTTAAAATATACGACACAAAAGGAAAATAAATCAGGTGGGAGAAAGAAATAAGCAAACTCAGTTTCAGATTCTTAGTGACAAGTTTTACATGCAGCACGGGGCCAGCTGCAGGCACTCTATAAAAAGATTTAAGGCTGAGAATGTAATGGTTAGGACACCTGGTGAGTTTGTGGCAGAGACAGGATGCAAGGCCAAAATAAATAAAATTAAAACTAATTCCTAATAACAGTGCATAAATTGGAAGTTAGGTAAGTGCCAGGTTAAAAGTTATTGGAATATTTTCACACACCCCGTTATTAAAATTAAGCAACACACACACACACACAATGTGCACACAATAGATTGCAAAAGATATTGGAAACTGTCCATTATAGAGCAAAAATAAGGAACCACATTTGTTTTATTGAACATATGGATAATACCTAATCTTACAAATCCTAGTACAGCCACACAGTGGTTATAAGTGAAAACAAAGTGAAAAGTCTAATAGCCACACTCTCTTCTCCTCCTTCAATGTATCAAGTATCATGGCTTGTGCACATACTGCATGATAATGTGTATTCATTGCTAAATGCAGGCACCTTTGGGAGGTGCTATACATGCCATATCTTTTATTTTATTAAATGTATATACTGCACTTCATCTGAATATCATGTCATCCCCATTTCGTCTCTTGTCACATGCTATTTGCCAATCGATCTAAGGCACATAATGCAGGAACAGTTGCAATCCGTTTTGTGACGAGAACTTGCCTCTCAATCTTGCTGCCTGTATGGGTACACAGAGAGCACTTTCTCAGATTCACCTCCAGCTGGAAGAGTGACAAGATAAGCAATTCACCCCAGAAAGCAATTGACTGAGAGAGGGAGAGAAGAGGCCGCGTGGGTCTGACGGGTGTGTGTGTGTGTGTGTGAAGGAATCCAACCTCCCAGTTTAGCGTGTGGGCAGTGCCTCTTGCATTGCCACTTTCTCATAATTAAAAAGATCCTCCCCTTCCTGCATTGCTGGGGGCTGGACTAGATGGCCCTTTTGGTCCCTTCCAATTCTATGATTCTTGCATTTTTGCTTGTCTGAAAAGAAAATCAAAAAGGATGAACCTGGTTTAACAGTAACTTTATTTGTTTATCACATTTATATCCCACCTTTTTCTTCAAGGAGCTCAAAGTGGTGTACATGGTTCTCCCACTCCTTATTTAATACCCACAATAACCCTGTGAGGTAGGTTGGGCCGAGAGGCAGTGAGTGACTGGCTCAAGATCACCCCAGGGATTATGTTCTCCTATAGTCACCCATGCAATGTTTTGTGCAGTGTCGATGCACACCTACCATCCTGCTTTGCATTTAGCCAAGGTGCTATCTTGGACTCCTCCATCTTTTTATACCTGGGAGAAGAGGAAGAGTGGCTGGTCAGCAGTTGGTAGAGTTTGCAACTCCTCACAAACACATTCCCAGTCTTGCCCAGAATGTAAAAACAGAGCACAGTGAGGGACAGTCAGTGATTGTTGTTATTATTGCTATTATTATATTTATTTCTAAAGTAATTAAACTCTAATAGAATTACAACAATACAAGAAACCAGCCGATTAAAACACAGATCATAAAACCAGCACTGCCCTATCAAAAGCCATTTCCTTTAAAAAATAGTCCGTTTCCCAAGGCCTTTTGCAATACAGTAAAAGACTTCACCTGCAGGCAGAAAGATAGCAAGGAGAGAGGGAGTCTGGCTTCTTTAGGGAGGGAGTTCCAAATCCTGGGAGCAACCACCAAGAAGGCCCCTCTGACTAATGAGGAGGAGGTGTCCCCTTTGGCCAGGATGCAGCGGGACGTGTTGCAACAAGCTCAAAAGGCCTACCTAGGGTTTGTCTTCTGAGGTTTGAAGTGGCTGCCAGCCCAGGAAAGCAAGTGCACCCTGTTGAGTATGCTCTAATCTATCATTTTTTTCCAACCGCAGCAGTATGAAACCAGAAAGACACCAGAAGACCATCTTGGCCTTAAATAAGAAACATAAGGCTCTCCCTCCAGTCCATATGAAAGGGGAGTTGCTTTCCAGTCTTGGACCTCCTTTTCTTTAACCCTCCCCAACCTGGAAACTCTTGCTTGTGATACTAATAACTATTTTCTTCCTCTCCTCCTGTTCCAGGTAAGAGTTCCAGTCCCATTCGGATGGAGCCAGATGTCAACCCCCAGGATGAGAAGCAGCATCGGAAAAGTAGGTTAGACCCACATCAGACTTTCCCCTTCTCCAGCTAACGTTTTAAACCAGGGATAGGGAATTTTTTTCCAGCCCGGGGGCCACATTCCCTCATGGATAAACTTGTGGGAGTCACATATCCCCGGTGGGCAAGGCCAGAAGCCAAAAAGCAGGCAGGGCATCTACTGTGACTCTTACCTTTCGTACAACCACACAAAAGTTAGAGGTCCGTAAAAACACCCCTCTCTTTCACCCAAGTGAGCAAGATATATTATCACAGTCAGAGGCACCAACTTGCCTACGCTCTTAAGGGGGCCAACATTGCCCAACGTGCGGCATCAAGCAATGTGCTGCAATACCTCCGTGTGCTGTCCCCCAGCTGCACCCCTCAGTCTTTGTGCTCTACACACAAGTACATATACACAAACGCACACACTGGGGTAAAGAGACTTGTTTTGGTAACTGCAGTACCACTAGGGCTGCCATGCTTTTGGGGAAATGGGAACCCTAAGTACCACTTCCTGACCATCAGCAGGGGAGGTCATGCTACAGCCCAGGAAAGAGCAGCCCAAAGTTCCCTCCTGTGGCAAGCTGCAACATTGGTGCCAGAAGTGAGCTGCATGGCCCCTCTACAGTCTCAGTTTGAGACCCTTTACTATCTTATGGATGTCACTTATACCATGTACCTCTTAAGTTGTGTTGGCAGCCATGGCACCAGTCCTAAATTCCCTGCATTCTTATGTGCCTTATGGTGAGAAAAACGTGGCGGCTACACCCGAGGCAATGGTGGCCACAACAAGCCATAGGGAAAGCTAATGAGGTGGAGGTAGAATAAGTTCTGCAGATTTATTAAAAGTCCCAGAGCTGAGTTTGGAGGGTCAGATAAAAGTACTTAGCAACTTTTCTCCCTTGACGAAAGAGACAGCAAAAGTATGGACTCTATATTTACAGAGGAATAAAATGAATATCTACTAAATAAAAAGAGCAACCCATTCACCCCCAAAAAGATCCATAATAACTATAATTTTATATTTTTCAGGTACACCAAGAAGATCTTCACAAGTCCCACGTAAGTGTTTTTATTTAGATATCTTTGCCCCGGGTGGGGTGGGGGGGATGACCCAGCCAAACTCAGTCACTTTCATCTGGGTTTCCAGTGATTTGGGTTTTTTCAGTCAACTGCTTATTGCTGCACCTTTTAACAGCAGTTTGAGATGCAAGAATTAACAGTGAAGCTTTTCCTGGTACACAGATAAAAGCAATTGCTCTCTTGTTGCAATCTGCTGCTTTTATTGGTAATGGTACAGCAGCAGGAACAGTTTAAAAGTTATTACAGTGGTACCTCTGGTTACGTACGGAGGTCCGTGCTTAACCTGAAACTGTTCTTAACCTGAGGTACCACTTTAGCAAATGGGGCCTCCCGCTGCTGCTGTGCCGCCGCCACGCAATTTCTGTTCTCATCCTGAAGCAAAGTTCTTAACCCGAGGTAATATTTCTGGGTTAGAGGAGTCTGTAACCTGAAGCGTCTGTAACCTGAAGCATATATAACCCAAGGTACCACTGTATTAATTTATTATATTTGTATACTGTCCTTCATGTGAAGATCTCAGGGCGTTTCACAGCATAAATATACAGAATAAAACCACAAAGTACATATTAAAAACAACAAAACCAAAGAACAACCCCCACCCTACCTCAAACTCATTTAAAATGACATAGACAATCAGCCAAAGGCCTGACTGAAAGTTGATGCTGAAATCGGCTGCCACCCATTCAGTTCCCCTTTCTATCTGTGATATCAGCATTTTAAGTACTGGTACTTTCCCTGTTTTCCCTCACACAGGAGGGAATGTATTTTCCAAGATAATGCCCGCTACTCAAAATAAATTACGCTTCTTGCACAAAACAATTTTTATATCCAAATGCAAATACATGCAAATTTAACTGCTTAATCTAATTTCAGCGACTAACCCAGCTCATACGATTAATAAACTAAGATGACTTTTAACGATGTGAGAGTTGATCCCAGGATTCTAGAGATCTTGGCCATGCAACCTGATCCACTCTTTCTCTCTCAACAGGAGAAGACTTTGATGGTCCTCCGCCTCCTTCTTTTAAGCCTCTGTGTCCGGCCAAGCCCTCCCCCAGTTTCCTGGAACTCCCATCAACTCAGTGGAGGCCCAGCCCAGGCCTGCCATATACCCAGACAGCTCGGATCGGGAAGGGAAAGAGACATTTCTGTAAGTTAGGGGAACCCACTCATGCTTTACATGCATGTGGGCCCTCATCTTAGAGTAGCCCCATGGCCAAAAAAGTGGACATCAATTTGTGCAAACATTGCGTACACATCTTTATATGTAGAGATGCATATAATATTTGTATGTCTGCTCAGTCTGCTTTGAGTGACTCACTGACCCCTCCCTCCCCCTCTAGGGTTCTTTATCTTGTTCCCTATCCCCCGCTTTTTAAGTTTTTATTAAAATGGAATCAAAAGTACAAACAAACAAAAACATAAGCAAGTTTACAAAATATAGGAGTGGTACACAGGTTGTATTTTCCAAATACAGTCATACCTTGGAAACCAAACACCTTGGCTCCCTCTCTTTGCAGAAAATGTGGATGATTCAGCCAACCTCTGCCTGTTCCCTTCCCTCCTCCTCTCTCCCCCCAGCCCCTGAACATCAGCCCCAGGAGTGTTTTGGCCTGCTGGAGTGCATGCACAACAACATCCAGACACAGACGCAGATCGCACAGGCACAGCTCTCCCTCCTCGAAGACATGCGAGAGTCCATGAACATCCTCCTTGCCAGGCAGGAGAAGCAAAACCAGGAGCGCTTGGGGCAGTCAGATCAACGCACCACGAAGAGTTCAGTCTCCTCTCCCAACACCACCAGCTAGCAGCCTTGGCACGTGCCCTCCTGTCCAACTCAAAGCTCTCAGTCTCCCTAGAGCCACGGTAGCAAACCTCATGTCCTCCAGATATTTTGGGTGACAATTCCCATCACGTTGGCTGGGGTGGATGGGCATTGTGGTCAAACACGTCTGGAGGGCTGCCAGGTAGGTAAAAGCTACCCTAGAGCAACTGTATACCTATTCCTACCACACACTGCGACAATATACAATTTCCGTAGATTAGCAATGCTTGTAAAATTTGATTTCTTTTTCTGCACTGGCTGGCAGTATTATGTGGTGTGGGAAGAGACAGTGATTCAAAATAAACATGGTTGTTATAAACATGGTTCTGCAGTGTGATCTTTTCGGGAAAGGTTCATGATGAGTAAGACAAGCCAGGCCAGCTTGCTCGCCCAGTGCAATTAAAAAAAACAAAAACATTTTGCCCTAAATAAAAAGTGGCAGCTAGGAATGAGGGTGTTCTTTGGGTTAAAGCAGGGTTGGGGAACTGGCTATCTCCCCCACCTCCTGCAGGCCAAATTTGACAGGAGGGTGGGGCAAGCCACGTGTCAATCACCTGATGTCACAGTGACATCAGGCAACCCCTTTTTTGTCCATTTGCAAAGTGCTGTGGGTGAAGTTTTCCACAGGGCTTTGCCAATGCTGCCAATCAGATGCACGGAGTGAAATCTTGAATTGGTTGGCATACATCACACTGGGTGGGTGTGGAAAAATGAGTTCAGTGAGCAATGAAATGCAAAATAGGCAGAGGAATCGGTGATTTATCTGAACACAAAATAGTTACAGTGACCAATTGGATAGTTAACTGTCCAAATGAACAGTTCTCCAAACGAAGAGAGGTAAAAAGTGGAGTCCCCCCAAGGATTGGTATTGAGTCCTGTGTTTTTTAACTTGTTCATAAACAATCTAGAGTTAGGACTTAGCAGCAAAGTGGCAAAGTTTGCTGATGAAACTAGATTTTTTCAGGGTTGTTAAAAAGATTGCAAACAGCACCAAAAGGACTTTTCTGAACTGAGTGAATGGGCAGTAAAATGGCAAATTCAATTCAATGTAAACAAGTGTGTAGTGATGCATGTGGGGGCAAAAAAATATTAATTTCTCATGGGGGCTGAACTGGTGGTGGCAGAAAAGGAGTAACACCTTGGAGCCTTAATGGATAGCTCAATAAAAATGTCAACCCAGTGTGTGGAAGGCATGAAAAAGGAAAATTTCATGCTAGGGATCATTAGGGGGATTGAAAATAAATCTGCCACTATCAAAATGTTGTTATACATATCTAAGACCACATTTGGAATACTGTTCTGGTCACCTCCACTCAAAATGGATATTGTAGACTTGGAAAAGGTTCAGAATAGGCTCAGGAGAAGGATGGAGGAAAGATTGCAGCTTTTGGGAATAGGTGGCGCTGTGGGTTAAAGCCTCAGCGCCTAGGGCTTGCCGATCGAAAGGTCGGCGGTTCGAATCCCTGCGGCGGGGTGCGCTCCCGCTGCTCGGTCCCAGCGCCTGCCAACCTAGCAGTTCGAAAGCACCTCCAGGTGCAAGTAGATAAATAGGGACCGCTTACCAGCGGGAAGGTAAACGGCGTTTCCGTGTGCGGCTCTGGCTCGCCAGAGCAGCGATGTCACGCTGGCCACGTGACCCGGAAGTGTCTCCGGACAGCGCTGGCCCCTGGCCTCTTAAGTGAGATGGGCACACAACCCCAGAGTCTGTCAAGACTGGCCCGTACGGGCAGGGGTACCTTTACCTTTACCTAGTTTAGAAAAAAGGCAAGAAAGAGGTGGCATGATAGAAGCTTATAAAACTATGCAAGGACTCGATGGGCCACTGGTCTGATCTAGCAGGGCTCTTCTAATGATCTTTCGTGTTTTTCGCACCATGTTTCGCACCAAAACATAGCTGTCAACCTTCCCTTTTTTTGCGGGAAATTCCCTTATTCCAGCACCGTTTCCTGCTGCTTCCTGCTGCTATCTCAGATTGTTAGGTATCCCGTAGACTGTCCCCGGGACAGGTGAGGCTGCTGATTCCTTATTTTCGAGGCTGCTGATCCCTTATTTTCAAATCTGAAAGTTGACAGCTGTTGTTGTTTAGTCGTTTAGTCGTGTCTGACTCTTTGTGACCCCATGGACCAGAGCACTCCAGGCACTCCTGTCTTCCACTGCCTCCCGCAGTTTGGTCAAACTCATGCTGGTAGCTTCGAGAACACTATCCAACCATCTCATCCTCTGTCGTCCCCTTCTCCTTGTGCCCTCCATCTTTCCCAACATCAGGGTCTTTTCCAGGGAGTCTTCTCTTCTCATGAGTTGACAGCTATGCACCAAAATAACCTGAGAGCAGGCGGTAAATGCCAGGTCAGGTGCTGGTCTCCGGCAGCCACAAGAGAGGAGGTTTGTTGTTGTGCTCGGGACCTTCCTATGGGCATCCCTCTGGTTCATCTGGGAGAACAGGATGCTGAGCCAAATGGGCCACTGGCATCCTCCAGCTTGTCTCCACATAGGTTCTTAAGCAGGGGCTGAGGACTACATTTCCCAGCGAGCTTAGCGGCAACGCCAGGAAAGTACGCAATGCGCGCGCGCGAAAGAGAGAGGCGGGTTTCCGGCCGCGGGGAGTGCTGACTCTCCCTTCCGTTCTGCTGGCAGCTGCAGGAGCCGAGGTGGGCGAGGGCAGGAGGGGAGGGCAGGTGGTCTTGGCAGGCAAAACCGGGTTTGGGTGTCTGATTGGAGGACAGCTTTGGATGAGAAAAGGAAAGAGAGGGGTTTCCAGTCGGGGAAATGCAGGTTGATTGGAGGAGGGGGGTCTATTCTGCCCGGGGAAAAGGAGGGCGATTGGAACTGGGTGCTGGGTGCAAGGAGGTTTGGCAGAGAAAGTTTCATTCATTCATTGACAGCAGTTGTGTCTCATCTTCTTTCCTCCAAGAAGCTCGAGGTGGTGCACGTGGGTCCCCGTCCCCCCGTTTTATCCCCACAACAACCCTTTGAGGTTGGTTAGGCTGAGAGGACAGTGAGCCCCCCCCCAAGTAGTTTCATGGCCAAGTGGAGGTTTTGAACCCTGGTCTCCTAAATCCTAGTCCATATTTAATCTCCACCACAACCGTGTTAGGTCTGTTAGGCTGAGCGGCAGGGGCTAAGCTCAGGGTCATTCCCTTAGTGAGCTTCCTGGCCGGGTGGGGATTCGAACCCTGGTCTCTCTCGGGTCAAACACTCTGCTACACAATATTGCCTCTTTTCATGGAGTGAGATTCTGGAGAGCAGCTGGCAGTCAGAATGACCACTTGGCGAGATGAACTACTACTATTACTACTACTGTTTATTGCATTTTTATCCCACCTTTTGCTCTGTGATGTTCAAGGTGGCGCACACCGTTATCTCTCTCCTAATTTAATCCCCACAACAATGCTGTGAGGTAGGCTAGGCTAAGAGGGATGTTGACTGGCCCAAGGTCACCCACTGAACTTCATGATGGCCAAGTGGGTATTTGAACCCATGTCTGTCCCAGATCCTACTAGACTGATGCTCTAACCACTACATCACACTGGCTCTTGATGGAATCTTATTATGGGGCAATTTCTGAGTAATTGGGGAAGGGTCCTGACAGAAGAAAAAAAGAGGACGGGATCACGGTAGAGAAAAAAATCAGAGCATTTGGCATTCATTTGAGGGGATCTCAACTATAGGATAAACTTGTGGTGTTGGATTACAGGAAGCAGCATTATATGGACAAAGTTAATAAATAAAATTCACTTTGCCCAGCATTCCCTTCTCTAGCTCAGCAGTTCCCAAACATTTTCCTCCACGGGCCAGATGAAAATTACTGAGGGTCTTGGCAAACTGTGTAAATCAGTTTTATTCCTGTTGTAGCAATTGTAATCCACTGTGCTAAGATTTTGTATGGTTCTTAATTGTATTTTTACTGATTTATTTTAAGTCACCTGTTTAACTTTGGAGGCATGGCCATATTTCATTCATGTTTGAGCATGGATGCTCAAAGATCATTTATCATAGATTAGGGTTATACACTCTTTAGCCATCCCAAAACCATATTCGTTTAGAGGCAAAGTAGGGGTTCTAATCTCTGTTTAGTAAGATGGCAGTGTTTTAATTGGTGAATCAGTTAGGCTAACCAATTAAAACAAAATTTCAATTTGATTAATTTGGCAGCAGGTTTTTAAAAATAAACACACATTTAATTGCTGTGCTGATACTGTTTCCCTTCCTCACACTTTAAACAGATTCACCATTCTGTACTTCACTTTTTCTCTACCAAATGATATTCTTCTTCAGGTGCAATTACAAGCCCATCCTCTTCTCCATTCCAGATGAAGCTGTTGATTCTTGCCGTGCTGGTTGCCACCTCCTCAGTCTACTGTGAGGAAGGGGCCAGGCTCTTGGCCTCCAAGTCTCTGTTGAACAGATATGCCGTTGAGGGCCGGGATCTCACTTTGCAGTACAACATCTACAATGTTGGCTCTAGGTAAATCTCTCATAGGAAAGACTGGTGGTATCTTAATGCTCTTTCATGGAGATGATAATAATAATAATAATAATAATAATAATAATAATAATAATTTTTATTTATATTCCGCCCTCCCCAGCCGAAGCCGGGCTCAGGGCGGCTAACAACAATAAAACAGTACAAAAGTACAGCACAAACAACACTCTAAAATCATTCATTATGCCTTTGAAAAGTTTTTAGAAGCTGCAGCTGGTGCAGAATGCTGTGACTAGACTGCAGACTGGAGCGGGTTGCAGGAAGCATGTTATTCTCTTGCCACTGACTACTAGTCTGTTTCTGGGCAAAATTCAAAGTGTTGGTTATAACCTATAAAGCCCTCTAGGGCTTTGGCCCAGGCCATCTCCCTATATGAACCTTGGGAGTGCACCTTCAACATCAGATGCATGGCTGGTGGTGACCCAAGAGAGAGGCTTCTGTGTGGCTGCTTCCAGATTGTGTAATTCCATCTCAAGAAAGGTTAGACTAGTTTCCTTTTTGTTATCCTTTGGCCGGCAGGCTACAATTTTCCTGTTCAGTCGGACCTTTGGAAACTAAGGCACAGACAATGGTGACCACTGGGCTGCTCTCGGGGCAAACTGTACTTTTAATTGCTGGTTCTAAATGTGTTTTGTTGTATTTTTAATTATTGTTTTTAGGTTGTCTTTATTCCATTGTATTTTGTAACTTTTTTAAATGTTGGAAGCTGTCTTGAATTCCAATTTGGGAGAAAAATTAAGTACAAACGTTCCCTCGGCCCTAAAGGTGTTCAAGGCAAAAGTGGTTGCCGTGCTTGCTTATGCTGCCCCGCTTTGGGCTGTGATGACAGATCTTGCTCCTCTCGAGACACTGCAAAATCAATTTCTACGTCGGCTCCTAATGCTCCCTCTGTGCGTAAGCAACGCAGCCATGCGACTAGAATTGAAGATCTCATCCTTAGAAACTTGCCTGTGGAAGCAAGTCTTCAATTATTGGTTATCATTGTGGCATAGACTACCAAACCATTACCTTGTCCAATGCTTATGGCGAGATGAATTCTCTAGCCCTTGGACTAGTAGAATTCATGCCAAACTCCTGAGTTATGGAATCTCTCCTTCAGATTCCCTAAAACTAGACCAAATTACTGCTCAAAGACTGATCCGCCAAAGACTGGATGACATCGATCTACAGTGAAATTATATGCTGGGGGGAGGTGTTTGTTCGCCTCAGAACATTGGTATCACATTAACTTACTGCGTTCCATCATACCTCTCCTCCCTTTCGACTGTTGCCCATAGACTGGCCTTCACCAAAGCGAGGTTCAACGTTTTTCCCTCCAACGTCCTGAGACATAGATTCTCAAAGGGCCAAGCCCCCGCCATGTGCGAATGTGATAAGGAGACACCGGAGTCGCTCCAGCACATTATGTTCACTTGCCCCCTGTTTAATGTGCCACGGGCGAATTTGTTGGGATCAATCATACAGAAACTAGAGGGCACCCCATCAAAATTCCACCTTGCCCAAATCTTGCAGGATAAGGATACTCATACGACCCTGAAAGTGGCAAGGTTCCTGGTCGCTGTCCTTACCCAAAAGCGACGCCAAGGGGCACTACAAGCTAACTAAGGCGTAGTATGCCATTCTATTCTATAGTATTTTATTGCTATAGTGGTGCTTTAGTGGCTGTTTTCCCCACGTGCACAAGTTGTTATTTATGTGTCGTTTTTACCTGTATGGGCCTATGGCCGTAAATAAAATTACTTACTTACTTACTTTGGGAGAAAAATTGAGTACAAATGCATTAAATCATCATTCTCAATATTTCTTTACCATCATATAACTTTTTTTAAAAAAAGTTACTTTCAGTTTTTTAAAAATACTGGTAATCATTAAGGTTACTTGGCTAATCAAAAATTAAGCCGCTGTCAGCTGCATATTGATGGCACCCTAGCCCTTATCTCCAGGTACCTCCTGCCATTGGTCCATAATGTAGGTGTTAAAGAATAGCATTTGGGAATAAGATGGATTGCTATGGCACCTACACACCAGACTTCAGGGACCTACCCTCTGGGAAGGACAGGACACCATGGTCAATGGCTGATAAGAAATTCCGCAGAATCCATAAGATTTCACTCAACCTTCCCATCTCACAATACAAATCATCTGCCAGGGTGATCAAGGTAGTTTTAGTTCCAAACTCAAGTTGGAAGCCAGATTGGAAGGGATCTAGGTAAGGGTCCCACCACCCCACACACCCTGCCTTCAAGTGGTGTCTTGTTCCTAATACTGTTATCCCAATCCTTTTATCTGTTGGCGTCAAGTGCTGCCTTAGAGGTGGAGTTGTCGGACGACTCATTTCCTCCTGAAGACTTTGGCATTGTTTCTGGGATGCTCAATGTCAAGTGGGACAGGATCGCACCGTATCCTTTTTTTTGCACAGAGTGTGGCGGGGTGTGTGTGTGTGTGTAGGGGTGACAGTGGCTCTTTTTAGACCCTTTAGAGTCATAAGAACAGTAGAGCAGCCTGCTGGATCAGACCAATGACCCATCCAATTAATCAAACTCAATAGTTTTAATTGGACTTTGAATAAATGTGCAGTTAAATATTACTGTGTTGAGTTTTGTTGTGTTATTACCTTCCTTACTGGGTCGTGCAAACCACTATTCTGAATGCAGGTAACTCACCACTTAAATCACCTTTAACTTGTGTGCATTCAGCTTTATGCATTTGACAAAAATAAAAAGGGGGCAGGCATCGGGGGGGGGGACGGGACTTTGTCATTCCCACCCACCATTGCACTCAAGGTGTTTGGACTAGAATCAACTTTGACTTTCTTGTGTTATCACTGGAACACAACCCCTGCATAAATTGAGTCGCCTGTAATGCGACTTCTCTAGGATAGAGAAGGGATAGAGAAGGGACATTGGGAATACGTTTGCGGCACTATCGGGGCAGGGCCCCCCAAAACGTTTAGGTTTAGATCATAAGCCTCAGCAAGCCCTCGGGATTGTCCCTTATTTATCTTGAAGCACTGAGCAAGTAAACTTGTTACACGCATGAGCAGTAAGACCCAAACCACCCCCTGGTCTCTTCTCCCAAAAACCCCCTCTCTTCCTTTACTTTCTGCTCCTGCGACACAGTCTGCTTCCTTAGCCACTGTCGCTCAGTGCCAGCAATGTGTCCCACACGGTGGTCCTGAGACCCCTGAAAGCCGGCTACTTCAACTTCACCTCGGCCACCATCACATACCTGGCGCAGGAGGGGGCCCAGGTGGTGGTAAGTAGCAAGCGCCATGGGTGGAGCCCGGGGTCTGTGGGGGCCCACAGGCTTTGGCTCGGCTCACAAGCAAAGGCATTCTTTGTAGTTACCACTGACCCCTGCCTTTCTTGAGTCCTATGACTTGTGCAGGGAAATTTGGGAAGGGTGTGTGTGATGGGAATTGTAGTCCAAAAGCAGCTAGAGACCCAAGTCTGGGAAACCCTGGCTTAGAGTTTTGTGGTGGTTGTTTGACAAGGAGACCTCGCATGACCGCAAGCACCATGGCCCTTCAGGAGAAAAGGCGGGGTATAAATAAATATATAATAATAACAAACACAAACCCCCTCAATTTTCTTTCTTTTCAGGTGGGCTTCACCAGCGCTCCAGGGCAAGGGGGGATCCTCGCCCAGCGTGAATTTGACCGGAGGTTTTCGCCACACTTTGTAAGTAAATAAAGCAGTGCTGTCAGCCTGCTCCAATACAACACTGGGGGCATTAAAAACATAAGAGCCTGATGGATCCGGCCAATGGCTCATTTAGTCCAGCATCCTGATCTCACAGTGGCCAACCAGGTGCCCAAGTGGGAAACTTGTAAGCAGGACTGGAGCACAAGGGCACTTCCCCCTCCTGTGGCTTCCGGTAGCTTCCATTCAGAAGCATTGCTGCCTCTGACTGCGGTGGCAGAGCTTAGCCATTATGGCTAGCAGCCATTAAGAACAGGTTTTAGTAGCCGTGTTGGTCTGCCGTAGTCGAAACAAAATAACAAAATTCCTTCCAGTAGCACCTTAAAGACCAACTAATTTTGTTATTGGTATGAGTTTTCGTGTGCATGCACACGTCTTCAGAAGTACAGTGGTACCTCAGGTTAAGTACTTAATTCATTCCGGAGGTCCGTTCTTAACCTGAAACTGTTCTTAACCTGAAGCACCACTGTCAGAGCTGCCTCCAGGTCCCAGCTCACAGAGGACCAACGCTAGGCTGTAGTTATGTACAAAAGTCTTTATTGAGATTCAGTTTCCATTTTAAAGCCGCAGCGTGCAGCTCTACGTCCCGACCTTAGACCGGCGAAGTCCCGTCTGAGTCTCCTCCCCTTCCACACCAGTTTAAGACTCTCGCTTTGCTCCACCTCTTTCTAAGTTCCTTTCTCCTCTGGGCCCTCCTGCCCGCTAGGGTCTCATCCTTCCTGGACTCCTCTGACGCTGACCCTGACGATTCTTGCCCCTCCTTCCGGCGGGCTTTAGGACCTGGTTCCCTATCCGGGCTACCTTCTGTGCCGCTCGCCTGTACCTTTGAACTTGGCGCGCGCGCCCAGCCTGCAACTTTCCTCTTGACCGTTAACTCGCTCTCCGATGGAGGCGTGGTCAACCCTGACTCATCTTCTCTCGCTGGTGGTGCATATGTGGGCTCTGACACCTGGAACTCCTCCCCCCCACTGCGCTCTGGTGGGGAAGCTGTTCCTGATTTCCAACTGCTGCTCTGGGAGTCCCCGCTGGCCCCTTGCTTCTGGGGTGTCCCCCTTGGGTCGCCCCTTGCCCTGCCCATCGGCGCCCCCTTCTGTGAATCTTCCGATTCGCTGGAGAGGCTCATGGAATCTCTCGGGCTGCTGTCATATTCTCCTACGCTGCCCTCGGATTGCTCCCTCTCGCTCTCCATCTCTTCTCCTCCCTGCGCTCCCACTGAGTCCCTGACAACCACTTTAGCTAATGGGGCCTCCTGCTGCTGCCGTGCTGCCAGAGCACGATTTCTGTTCTCATCCTGAAGCAAAGTTCTTAACCTGAAGCACGGTTTCTGCGTTAGCGGAGTCTGTAACCTAAAGCATATGTGTCAGGGGCTCAAGAGCAGAGGCACAGGGAAGAGAGGAGATGGAGAGCGAAGGGGAAGAATCCGAGGGGAGCGTAGAAGAAGAGGACAGTGGACCGAGGGATTCCATGAGCCTCTCCAGCGAATCAGAAGATTCACAGAAGGGGGCGCCAGTGGCCAGGGGTAGGGGGGTCCCAAGGGGAACACCCCAGAAGCAAGGGGCCAGCGGGGACTCCCAGAGCAGCAGTTGGAAATCAGGACCAGCTTCCCCACCAGAGCATAGTGGGGGGGAAGAGTCACAGGTATCGGGAGTAGCGTCTCCCCCAGCAGGGAGAGGAGAGGAGTCAGGGCTGACCACGCCTCCATCGGAGAGTCAGACAACGGAGGGGAGGTCCGATCCGGCCAGTATCCCGGAAGAGGGAAGCAGTGACAGAAGTAGTGTAACGGTCAGGAGGAAGGTCACTGGGTTGGCGCGAGAGGCAAGTTCAAATGTACAGGAGCGTGGGACAGCAGAGAATGAGGATTGGGAACCGGGTCCTAAAGCCCGCCGGAAGCAGGGGGAGGAGCTGAGCGACTCAGCATCAGAGGAGTCCAGAAAGGGGGATGCCCCAGCGGGCAGGAGGACCCAGAGGAGAAGAGAGCAGCGGAAAAGGTGGAGCAGGGCTAGGATCTTAAACTGGTGTCAGAGGGGAGGAGATTCAGATGGGACTTCGCCGATCTAGGGTTTAAGAGGTAGGGCTGCGCGCTGTGGCTTTGAAATGGAAATTGAACTTCAATAAAGACTTTTGTACATTACGACAGCCTAGCGTTGGCCCTCTGTGAGCTGGGACCTAGAGGCAGCTCTGACAGTATGTAACCCAAGGTACCACTGTATATACTTCTGGGTTTCACCGCATGCGCAGAAGCGCTCAATCACATTGCGTGCATGTGCGGAAAGGCGCCTCCAGATATGAAGTTTTCGGGATGCAGCTGGGCCTCTGGAACGGATCCTGTTCGTAACTGGGGGTAGCACTGTATTATTTATGTTTGTTATATTATCACTATGCTTGTGTTTTGGAACACTATAATATAATCATCACAGTCACAGCTTTTGACTAGCACAGTTTTCCCCAGACTTTTTCAGGCCGCCATCCCCTTGGTTCCATAAACTAAATCCCCAGTGTCCATCACTCTATAAAAAGCACTATTCAGAATAGTGGTGTGCACAACCCACTAAGGAAGATGTGTTGCTAACAGTTAGTTGCACATCTGTTCAAAATCTAGTTTAAACTATTTAGTTAAATGACCTCAACAGAGTTGATGAACTTGATTCTGTGATGCCAGCTTTTCAAAGTCTAATAGCCATTTACACCTCCAGCTGCCCCCCTTACCTCTGTAATCCCACTGCTTCCCAGGGGGTGCTGCCTCCCCCCACACTTTGGAAACCACTGGACCAGCACAATGAACTTGTTGAATTGAAACGACTAATTATTTCCCCTTCACCTCCTTTTCTTTTATAAAGCTGGATTGGGCAGCCTTTGGGGTCATGACGCTCCCCTCCATCGGCATCCCTCTGCTCCTCTGGTACTCGAGCAAAAGGAAGTATGACACCCCCAAGAGCAAGAAGAACTGAGCTGCGCCAGGTGGATTGTGTTCCCCTCTGCGGTTCTAGGGGTACTCGGGAGCGACAGCAGAGCAGCCAGCGTTTCCAAACAAACTGGGGTGTTGCTCTTCAAGAAACAGCTGCCGTAAAAAGAAAAACCAACCCATCAGTGAATTAAAACAGGCCCCGTATTTTCTGCCAACCCTCCTAGCCATTCTGCTGAGGGATCCGTCCAGCCTCAGTGACGGAGGTTCCACCCCTCTTCCTTCTCCACGTCAAATCTGCTCTTCTTGGCCACAGGAGGGCACTGGAAGGAAGGGGAAATATCAGAGCCCTAAGCGTGAAGAATTAGATAATCTGTCAGAGAAATCTGTTGTGCCTCAGAATGGTGTGCGTGTGTGTTTTTTTATCATGGAAAATAAAACACAAACTTTGAATCTGCTGTGATTTCTTTTCTCTTCCCTTAGCACAAAAGCAGGCCTTCTCCTACCTCTGGTGCCAGTGGGAAGGGAGGAGTTGTCGTTCAAAACATCTTTAGGGCACCAGATGGGTGGAAAGGCATTGGCACCAGCATGTTTTCAAGTGGGAGCACTGAACAGAAACAAATGGCATTGTTTGACCTGCGTCAGGTTCTGTAAAATATGTGCAGGCCCAGTTCAAAAGGATATTACTGCATTTTTCCATGTATAAGATGACCCCTATTTTTTTGTATCCAAAACTGAGAAATTAAGAAGGCCCCGGATGCACTTTTACTCACAGTGCTCCGTTGGTGCCCTTAACCTTGCACAGTTTGTGGCACCTTGCACCTGTGGGTGCACGCACGAGAAAGAGTGGCACATGCAGCAGGGGAGGAGGGAAGGAGAAGGAGGTAACACTTGTATGGTGGCGGAAGCAGCCGCGGGAAGATCAAGGAAATACTGTATTTTTCTAGTATTTAGCAAAAACATTGTCTTTATACATGGAACAATAAGGTATTTAAATTATAAGGTAATAACATTGGTAACAAATTTAAAAGGAATGAAAAACAATACTTATTTTTAAGTGCCTTAAAGCCGTGAGTCTCCAATCTTTTCAGAGCAGGATCCTACCATTTTCCTAAATAGGCATTTTAGGACCCACTTCTCAATTTTAAAAAATAATTTTTATTAAAGATTTTATTGGGTTACAAAAGTACATGCATTGTCTCTAATTTCAGGTTGTAGAGTCTTTTCTACAAATCTGTTGCGCTCAATATTTGCCTGGTCTGAGTGCTGCTGTAGTGACACAGGTCAGATCCAAGTGGAAGATTTAAAGCACATGCAGTACACATTTAAAACACAGAATATTGGGAATAATAGCTTGTTCAGGCTGCTGAGGAACAATCTGAATGTGAAACTACAGTTGCCAGGATTTTGGGGGAGGTAAAAGGTGAAGGTAAAGGGACCCTCTGACCATTAGGTCCAATCGTGGCCGACTCTGGGGTTGCAGTGCTCATCTCGCTTTATTGGCGGAGGGAGCCGGAGTACAGCTTCCAGGTCATGTGGCCAGCATGACTAAGCCACTTCTGGTCAACCAGAGCAGTGCACGGAAACACCGTTTACCTTCCCGCCGGAGCGGTACCTATTTATCTACTTGCACTTTGATGTGCTTTCGAACTTGCTAGGTTGGCAGGAGCAGGGACCGAGCAACAGGAGCTCACCCCGTTGCGGGGATTCGAACCGCCGACCTTCTGATCAGCAAGTCCTAGGCTCTGTGGTTTAATCCACAGCGCCACCATGCACATTGGATGTGTTTTACATGTCTGGTGTGCATTTGTCCATATACAGCACAGGATCTTTCAGCAACAGCTGCCTTTCCCAAGCCTAGTGCCCTCTAGCGGACTACAAGTCCCACCAGAGTCCAAATATCTGGAGGGCACCTGGTTGAGGAAGGATCCTTTATATTTGCGCTGCTTTGAATCTGAATCGGTCACCTCCGGTCAGGCTGCAACCCAGAGGTGACCCACCAGCGAAAGATCCACGCCGTCCTCTGCAGTGCCTACGCAAAAGGAAGCCCCACGCTGCTTAGTGGGATTTACTCCCAGGTAAAGGCGCGAACATTCCCAGGCTGCGCCTACGTCTTCCCTCCAGCGGGAGCAGCCCTCCCCAGGAGTGGGCGTGGCTCCGCGCCTTACCTCTCCTTTCAGGCTTCCGCCTCCCGCGTCGTTGATTGGCCGGCTCCGCGGCGTGGGCGTGGCTTCGGCCTTTATATCAGCCTATGGCCGCGCTCACTTCCAGCTCATTCTCAGCAATGGCGCAGTTGTGTTCACCTGTCGCGATGCGCATATCCTCTTGCCTTGGGCTGCTGCTGCTTTTCCTCCCGGCGCTGTTTGCGGGAAGCATCGGGATGCCCGGAGGCCTGACGCCTCGCTCCGTCTCGGATCCCGACGTGCAGAAGGCCGCTGCCTTCGCCGTGTCCGCCTACAACCAGGCCAGCAACAACATGTTCTATTGCCGGCAGCTGAGCATCCTCAAGGCGGAGAGCCAGGTAAGGACGCGGGGGGGGGCTTGCAAGAAATTCTTGGGCCCCTTTTCCACTCTCCATCCCTAAAACTATTTTTTTAAAAAACCACTTAACCTCTCTCTTCACACCAGCCTTCCCCAGCCTGGTGCCCTCCTGCTGTCTTGGCCTGTCATTAGCCTCCAGCCCACAGCCCAAAGCATCCGAAAGGGCGCAGGCTGACATAGAGAAGTAGCCTAGTCGTTGAAGGAAGGAGGGCCTCGGGGGGTGGAGAGGGGAATGGAAGGGCTGTAACTCAGCCGTAGAGCATCTGTCTTGCGTGTAGAAGGTCCCAGATCATAGCTGTCAACCTTCCTTTTTTTTTGCGGGAAATTCCCTTATTCCAACGCCGTTTCCCGCTGCTATCCCGGATTGTTAGATATCCCGTAGACTGTCCCCGGGACAGGTGAGGCTGCTGATCCCTTATTTTCGAGGATGCTGATCCCTTATTTTCAAATCCGAAAGTTGACAGCTATGTCCCAAATTGAAAAGCAGAGTGCAAGTTGTCATTTATCTGCCTTGAATGCAGAAGATCCCAGGTTCAGTCCCTGGCATCCCTAGGTAGGGCTGGGAGAGACACCGCCTCCCCCCCCCCCCCCCGCCTGAAATGCTGGAGAGTCATTGCTGCCAGTCAGTGTAGACAATAATGGGCAAGATGGATGAACGGTCTGTCGGTTTAAAGGCAACTTCTTAAGTTCCTGGAAGCTGGGGGTGGAGGGAAGAGAATTGAGATGGGTTGACACAGTAGGAGAGAGAGAGTGTGTGTGTGATGGTTTTTTGTAGGGGGGAGGAGTCCTAACAAAAGGACAGGATTGGAAATCATGGCTCCTTAAGAGCTGTCACGGACTGCTAAATGCCCCCAGGCCAAGTGGCAAGCTGAATAAATGCATGATGTTCTGGCACCTGCTGTAGACTAATGATGTGTACATACAAACGCTCATTTTAAATTCAGTTTTCTTAAATGCTTCAGTGTGAACTTAAGTCAAGCAAAAGGTTAAACACTCAGCCCCCCCCCCCCCCCCCGCTAGAAAGGCTAAAATATCTAGGTAAGTAGACTGGGCTTTCTTTCCCCCACCATCCCTGGGGGGAAATGGCACTGGGATGTAGAAGTCTAGGGTCCGGAGACAAAAAGGAACAAGGTAGTCCTCATTGAGGGTGAGGATTGTGGAGGTGCAGTGTGTGTTTGCAGAGCAGGAAGTGAGAGGTACTGAAAAAGATTCAGAGGTAACATTACTTATTTATGGCAACTCCTGTCCTGCCTTTCAGGATACCCCCCCCCCCCAGGTGGCTTGCAAATACATTCCCAGAAAATACAAACTCATATTAGCATATTAAAAAGCCATTGGGTTCCGAGTTGGTGATAGAAAAGGAAGTGATGGCCACCCATTTTGATGGCTTTGAAAGAGGATTGGACCAATTCACAGATGCAGAAGGCTGTCAATGGCTATTTGTCATGATGGCTATTCTCTACCTCTTCTGTACCTCTTAACCCGAGGTACTATTTCTGGGGTAAAGGTAAAGGGACCCCTGACCATTAAGTCCAGTCGTGACTGACTCTGGGGTTGTGGTACTCATTTTCCTTTATTGGCCGAGGGAGCTGGCGTACAGCTTCCGGGTCATGTGGCCAGCATGACTAAGCCGCTTCTGGTGAACCAGAGCAGCGCACAGAAACGCCTCCGTTTACCTTCCCACCAGAGCAGTACCTATTTATCTACTTGCACTTTGATGTGCTTTTGAATTGCTAGGTTGGCAGGAGCAGGGACCGAGCAACAGGAGCTCACCCCGTCGCGGGGATTCGAACTGCCAACCTTCTGATCCTCAAGTCCTAGGCTCTGTGGTTTAACCCACAGTGCCACCTGTGTCCCATTTCTGGGTTAGTGGAGTCTATAACCTGAAGCGTATGTAAGCCGAGGTACCACTGTAATACTTCTGGACACTGTTTGCTGGAAACTTCACGAAGGGAGAGTGCTCTTGTAATTGGGTCCTTGCTTGCATCTGGGGCATCTGGCTGACCACTGTGAGGATGGTGGATTGCATGGGCTATCGGCCTGATCCAGCAGGACTCTTTTCATGTAGAACTGAGCACATGGTTCATTTAATGACACTAACCTTTAATTGCATCTGTTTACATCAATCTAGTTCCTGCCTCCGTATCTCTCTCTCAAGATATATATATATATATCTTGCATTACTCTGCTAAATGTCAAATGCCTAATTTGTTTTCCAGGTGGTGGAGGGTGTGAAATACTACTTGGCTGTCAAGTTGGTGAATACCCTGTGTGAGAAGAAGGGAGGGTTAAACCTGAGTGCTGAGGACCTCCAGCGCTGCAGCCTGCCCTTGGAAGGAGAACAGCAGGTGAGACTAGGAACCAGATGTGTTGACCGGGGACCTCACAGCTTCTTTGTGTTTATTCAGTGATAAGAAAGGCTGGGTGTTCCCTGTACAACACAGTTTAAAACTGCCGTAGATGGAGCAGCTTTGATGATGCGACTTTCCAGCCCTTCATACAGCCTTAGGAATTTGTGAATATCCTCAGTTTTGTTGAGTAATCCCAAGATACAATAATGATTCCCTGAACGGCCTGGTGCTCATCTGGTGATCTGGACTACAGCTTCCATCAGCCACAGTCAGCTGTGGGATGCCAGAGCTGATGAGAGCATAATTGTTATAATTATTAATTGCCCACCTTTCATCCTTAGTTCCCAGGGTAAAAGACAATATTCTACCTAACTGGGTAAGCTTGCCTGAACAAAGCTGTTTTTAGCAGGCACCAAAAGGGATATGGTGATAGCCTCTGCTGATGCCATTGGGCAGGGATTTCCAAAGTGTTACACTACCACACTAAAATATTGATTTATTAGGAATGCAAAATGAGTATTCTGTGTCACCTGTAACAGTGCCAGTTCCACAGATCAAAGTAGTTGACTGGGCATATATGGGGTGAAGCAATCTCACAGGTAAACTGGTCCTAAGCTCAAAACAAAAAAAAAATTCCTTCCAGTAGCACCTTAAAGACCAACTAAGTTAGTTCTTGGTATGAGCTTTCGTGTGCATGCACACTTCTTCAGATACACTGAAACAGAAGTTTCGAGACCCTTCTATATAGTGAGAAGGTGGGGAGGGGTATTACTCAGAAGGGTGGTGGGAATGGGTGATTGGCAGGTAGCTGTGATGAGCCTGTTGACGACTCTTAATGACTGCAATAGGTCTTACAGGAAAAAGCAAGGGGTGACAAGGTGAAAAATGGCTTTGTCATGGCTACCTATCTGTAACTGGTCCTAAGCTGTTCAGGGCTTTATATACTCCTAGTAACACCTTGAACCTGGTCCGGTAGCAAATCGGCAAGCAGTGTGGGTCTCTGAGCATAGGTATTAATAAGCTGACAGGGTCAACTCCTGTTAGAAATTGTGCTGCAGCATTCTGCACTAACTGCAGCTTCTGGTTCAAGTGTAAGGGAAGCCCCACATTGCAGCCAGTCTGTGCCTAGCATTCCCCACTGCCAGCAAGCGCATGGGAATCTGCCTTAAGCAGAATCAGACCTTTGGTCCGGGTGCCCCATTGCTGTTGATTCTGAGTGGCAACAGCTCTCCAGGTTTTTCAGATGGGAGGGGATATTTCCTAGTCCTGCCTGGGGATGCTGAAGAATCTAACCAGGGAACTTTCTGCATGCAGTGCAGATGTTCTGGCACTGAGCTGCAGCCTTCCTTGTGCAGAATGTAATCTTAGGCCTCTTTCACCTGCCTGGCTGTTGTCGGATTAGAGCATTATATAAGTAGTGTTTATCATGTCCTAAGAATGTTCTGAGGAACTCCTTCCTGTGTTTAATGACTAATCATTGTAAATAAGCAAGAGACAGCTTCTCTTGTTGAAACTGGCAGCCAGCCAGCCGTTTAATCTTCTTGTCATTTCCACAGTTACTATATTTGTTCACACCCTGCCTTTTCCCCTGATGGAACTCAAGGCAGCTTACAGATAAAAATAAGAACCTCTAAGAATATAGAAAAAGCAATCATTAAAAAAGTAAACATTGGTGGAGTGAAAACTATGACCATATATAAAATCTATTAAAGCCAGACAATTACAACAAGAAGAGCATGGCACCAACCCTTTCATTAAAAGCGGTCCGTTTCTCAAAGCCTGTTGGAACCAGAAAGTTTTTGCTTGCCAGAGGAACTAAGGCAAGGAGGGAGCCAGTCGAACTTCTCTAGGGAAGGAGCTCCAAATTTTGGGAGCTGTCACTGAGAAGGCCCTCTCTCACATCCCCACCAAGTGGGTCTGTAAGGGTAGTGGGACCAAGAGAAAGGCCTCCCTAAAAGACCTCAAAACCTGAGCAGGTTTGTATGAGAGAGTGCGGTTTTTCAGAAAAGCTTGGACTTGAGCTGTTGAAAGCCACAAACTCTTGAAATGTGTAGTCTCTTGGCCAGTGAGTATTTCCTACCACCACACCTTGTTGACCTGCCATTCTTGCACAGAAGTAAATCAGAGCAGCCTTTGTGGATGAAAACCAATTGTGGCTCTCCAGGTGTTGATGGACTTCCCACCTCAGTAGTCTCTGGCTGGTGTCAGGTGGAGTCCAGCAACATCTGCAGGACCACAGTTGGAAACCCGAGCAAAAATGGGATTTCCATGGGGCTTCCTCATTCACTATTTTGCTAGGGTTTGGCATGGGTTTTATTTATTTAAAGAAAGCAATAGTAGTTTTGCTCATCAGTAACCAGCTGACCATCTGTGGACACTTACAGATAGGACATGAATATGCTGGTTGTTCTTTGGTTCACACTCTGGGTAGACTGCTTCTGTATAAGGAGGTTTTGTTTTGCTGTTAGCTGAATAGCCGTTAGTTGACATGTCTCCCCCACACAATTCCTTTAGGAAAGCTATCCAGGCCAGTGGCTATTGCCACATCTTGTATATCTTGTGATGCTTGACATCATTAATCTCAATGGGCTCATAGGACATTAATCTCAATGGGCTCATATGACATTAGTCATATGAGCCCATTGAGATTAATGGTGTCAAGTTAGTCATGTCTGTCTACTTCAATGGGTTTACTCAGAGTATAATTAAAACGGGATACAACCTGAAGATTATTTTAACTGTCCAAACATTATGTCTGGATAAAGTGTTATACCTTTATATTTCACCTCCCAAGGGTGACCTGAAACTTGTGACAGCTAATGGTGGCTAGACTAGTAATAGCAAACAATTGGAAATCTGACATTTCACTTGGCATATTGCAATGGCACAAGGAAGTGTGAGGATGTAGCTTTGTTAACAAACCTTTCCTGTTGCCAATGAGACATTGAAGGATGTGTGTGAAATGTTTATTTTTTTAAAAAAATGGAGCTTGCTTGTTACTAGAATTTTAAATTCCAATACAAATTCATTCTTACAGTCTGACATTTTGCATTTAAATCATAAAAGTGGCCAATTATGCCTAATGGGCAACAAAGCCATGCTTTTAAAATAATTAAAGAAATCAGAGTTTGCTGTTTTGGTTGTGATAAATAATTTTATAGTTTATAGATGAAATCGTTTTTGTGTTGTAATTTAGCGATAAAAAGCATTGTATTTTACCTTTCAGTTTATAAAAAAAGTTCAGCGGCTAACATAGTAGAATATCATGTTTTGTAATATACAGTGGTACCTCGGGTTAAGTACTTAATTCGTTCTGGAGGTCCGTTCTTAACCTGAAACCGTTCTTAACCTGAAGCACCACTTTAGCTAATGGGGCCTCCCGCTGCCGGAGCATGATTTCTGTTCTCATTCTGAAGCAAAGTTCTTAACCTGAAGCACTATTTCTGGCTTAGCGGAGTCTGTAACCTGAAGCGTATGTAACCTGAAGCGTATGTAACCCAAGGTACCACTGTAATCTATTTTGTCATTTATATTTTAATCGTAATGAGCTAAACACATAATGGCTGGCAAATATAGCTCAGACAAGGGGGAGATGAGGATTTTACAAGGCCAGTAGCTCAAATGCCGGTAAAGAAAAAATGGGTCTTGGTACATGTTTTTGGGTGATGCCCCCAAATATGGTCTGGTAAATAGTTCACCAGCTGGGCTGACTGAAGATGTTCTGGGGGCTGTATTAGCAAATTGCAACCCTACATCACTTTCTGCTAATAAAGCCCAGGGCCCAAGTCAAGTCACCAGCAAGTTCTCCTTCACAACAACACTGCTGTGTTGTCCTTGAATAAGCTTCTGTTCATTTGTGAAGGAGAGCTGTCTCCAGATCTGTGTCCCCTAATGGTTCCCAAAGCCTCTTGCCCCCATACCATCAGAATTCCACTTCTGCCCCCAAATAATAATAATAATATAATAATAATTTATTATTTATACCCCGCCCATCTGGCTGAGTTTCCCCAGCCACTCTGGGCGGCTTCCAATCAAGTGTTAAAAACAATACAGCATTAAATGGCAGTGCTTAATTTTTCCATGGAAAATTTGACATTTCGTTGGCTCAAGAGGGACAATTAAAGGATGCAATTAATTACAGGTGCAAGATTAGGGAACCAGCTTTGCTTATTCGATACAAGGAAAAGAAACATTGCTAAATTAGATCATGCTCCAGGGCATCAGAAACCGTTCTGATGCAAATCGGCTCAATTAGGAATCATTTTCAGTTTGGAGTTTCCCAGTGAATCCGCATTGCTGTGCCTGAGAATCACCTCTGTACGAAGCTGGAATGTTTGGGGAAATGTTCTTGGTTGGTCTGAAAATCTGCAATGGGGCAATGAGATGGACTCTCCAAGCCTGCTGCACTAGGGGAGACAACAAGGACAGTTTGGTGTCTTTTCCCCCCACAACTGGGCCTCTGATGAGTGGCAGCTTGAATGTGTGCAGGCCAGGCAAAGAGGCAGGTGCTCTCTCGCTGCAAATATGTTCTGAGGTTGACTCCAGTTAACCCCAGATGGAAGCAGGGTCACCAGCTATAGTTGTATTGGTTCAAAATGTGTCATTTTGTTTCAGCCTGTTGGCACTGTGTTGAATCTGAGCCGAGGCTCCCTCTGCCTTAACCCTGTGTATTTATTGACGAAGCAACAGAGATGCGAATCTCGTGAGTGTGTATGAAGTTCATTTGACTCACCACTGAGCAGGCCCAGCTGACTACGGCATAATTGGGGTTTGAGGCATCCAGGGGTGAAACTCCCAAAGAATCCCAAGCCGTCATCCAGTTCCTTTTTGTGTGCTGGCTGCCCGTCTTGCACTGACCTCTTTCCTGCCTCCTCCTCACGTTCCCAAAACTGGAAAAAACGTGGGAGTGGAACGTGGCATGTCTCAAGATGCACTGAAGGCACTGGCAGGTCTATCCTGAAACAGGTTCTGCTTGTCTTGGAAATGTTGCCTGTGCAGTTTCTGAGATTTCAGAAGAAATCCCTGTGACCTCTCCAGGGAAGGTTCTTCCTGAGAGCAGGAAGGAAGCAGCCCTGCGCATTGCACTCCTGTTTAGTGAGGACACGTCATCGCACAAAAACCCTCCAGAGCTTCTGCCTTCCTTGACCAACTTTTTTTTTTAGCTGTTCTCTTTATTCATGAGGCTCTTGCTAGAACAAGGTTGTCTAGAATCCATATTCCCATGATGAGCCATTTCCACACCGGGGCTGGTTCCCAATTCTATGCCACTCTCCTGCTCCTGCTCCGAGTTCGCAATAATGCCTTCCTTGCTCTCTTTGAGGCCTATGCTGTTGATTGTCGATGCTTCCGTATTTCAGATAGACTGCTCCTGTTCCAGGCCTCTCTCCTATTCCCCCACCAGAAATGTTTGGCAACTGTGACTGGGCTGTGTCTGTGGGAGAGTTTCTCTTGCAAGTTCTTAAAGTATTGGAAGCCTGAGCTGTAGTAACTCAGAGTGCAGGGCTTTTATGGTGGCTACCCTGCCCTACGCAGGTGGCGCTGTGGGTTAAAGCCTCAGCGCCTAGGGCTTGCCGATCGAAAGGTCGGCGGTTCGAATCCCTGCGGCGGGGTGCGCTCCCGCTGCTCGGTCCCAGCGCCTGCCAACCTAGCAGTTTGAAAGCACCTCCAGGTGCAAGTAGATAAATAGGGACCGCTTACCAGCAGGAAGGTAAACGGCGTTTCCGTGTGTGGCTCTGGCTTGCCAGAGCAGCGATGTCACGCTGGCCACGTGACCCGGAAGTGTCTCCGGACAGCGCTGGCCCCTGGCCTCTTAAGTGAGATGGGCACACAACCCCAGAGTCTGTCAAGACTGGCCCGTACGGGCAGGGGTACCTTTACCTTTACCTTTTACCCTGCCCCTCTTCTGTGGAATAGCATCCACAGATATAACAGGGCACCCACGACCTGCACTTTCTGGAAACAACTGGAGATATTTTTTTTCTGCCAGGCTTTCCCAGCTGGATAAAGGATCTTTGCCACATGTGTTCATTTGTTAGGGTTTTAATTTTGCATTAAATGCATTAGCTGTTTTGCGTTTTTTAACTGTTTTTTATAATGCAAATTGAAAGGGACGCGGGTGGCACTGTGGGTAAAACCTCAGTGCCTAAGACTTGATGATCGTGCGGTTCGAATCCCCACAGCGGGGTGAGCTCCCGTCTCTCAGTCCCAGCTCCTGCCCACCTAGCAGTTCGAAAGCACCCTTAAAGTGCAAGTAGATAAATAGGTACCGCTTTATAGTGGGAAGGTGAACGGCGTTCCGTGTGCTGCGCTGGTGCTGGCTCGCCAGAGCAGCTTCATCATGCTGGCCACGTGACCCGGAAGTGTCTTCGGACGACGCCGGCTCCTGGCCTCTAGAGTGAGATGAGCGCACAACCCTAGAGTCTGTCAAGACTGGCCCGTACGGGCAGGGGTACCTTTACCTTTACCTATAATGCAAATTGCCTTGAAGGTGGTTTAGAAGGTGATTAATGAATCAATTATAATAATCCCCCCACACTTAGCTCTAATTGTCTGGATATTTTTCTTTCTCTCTCCTTTCCCCTCTTTCCAGAAACAAATCTGTGAGTTCGAAGTCTGGTCCCGTCCATGGCTCAGTGACACGCGACTGACACACATGAGCTGCAGCGCAGCCAGTTCCTGAACGTCACGCCTGGGGGTGAATCGGATGGACATCGGCTTCCCTGCTGCCTGGATGAACTCAGGCCAAAGCATCATTCCTGGGGGGCCAGTGCAAGCTTGAAACTATCTACTCCACTCCTATCTCAAGAATGGAAAATCACTATTTTAATTCTGAAATCACATTTCCCACATTTCTAAAATTGCACTGGGGCTTTCCTACCATGCCTCCAAATATACTCTCTCTCTCTCTTTGTTTTGATGGTCTTGCAAACCTCTTTTTTTCCTTTGTAACTTGGTGATTCATTCCAATAAAGATATCACTTGGTCAGTGTTCGGGTGTTATTGCTTTTTTCCTTTTCACGAGCTCATTCTCACTTTCCTGCACAGAATTCCACCACCTAAAGGACTCCATCCATTGTATTGAAATAATTCCACCTTGTTTCTGTTATCTACCTCGAGGGGAATGAAATTAAATTCTTGGAAGTGGGTCACCAGACAGTGTTTTGAGTTTGCAATACATGCCAAGGTTGAACATTGCCGTTGTATGAGCTCTCCCCCCAGTCCTGTTTGTTTGTTTGAGTTCATTTGCTTCCCACTTTTTGACCCAAGGAACTGACGGTGCCAAACATAGTTCTTCCCCGTCCCACAACAACCCAGTGAAGTAGGTTAGGCTCAGAGGCAATGACTGGCCTATGGGCACCTAGTAAGCATCATTGTTGAGTGGGGATTTGAACCCTGGTCTTTCCCAGGTCCTCATCGGATGCCGGAACCCAGCCTTTCTCAAACTTGGGTCCCCAGAGGTTGGTGGAATTAAATCTCCCATCATCCCTGACCACCAGCCATGTTTGGCGTTGTAGTCTTAATAACAATCAGGAGTCCCAAAGTTGAGAAATGCTGCTTTAACCGCTGCTGAACATGAGTCAACAGTGTGATGCTGCAGCAAAACAAAACAAACAACAGTAATGGAATTCAAGGCTGCGTCAACCGAAGCAGAGTGTCTAGTTCGAGGGAAGTCCTAGTACAGCGGTACCTTGGTTCTCAAATGCCTTGGTACTCAAAACAACTTGGAACCCAAACACTGCAAACCCGGAAGTAAGTGTTCCGGTTTGTGAACTTTTTTTCGGAAACCGAACATGCTCTGTTTTAAGTGTTAGATTTCCAATTTGAGTGCCACACTTCCGTTTTGAGTGTTACGCTGAGCTCTGTCTGTTTTTGCTATTTATCTTGCCTTTTTGTTTTGGTGGCTCTTTTTGTTTTGTTTTTGTGACTGCGTGGAACCCAGTTCAGCTACTGATTGATTGATTGATTGTGTGACTTTAGTACTGGGGTCAGTAAACTCTCAGCAGGGGGCCGGTCCACTGTCCCTCAGACCATGTGGGGGGCTGGACTATACTTTGAAAAGAAAAAAAAGGAACACATTCCTATGCCCCAAAAATAACCCAGAGATGCATTTTAAATAAAAGCACACATTCTGCTCATGTAAAAACACCAGGCAGGCTCCACAAATAACCCAGAGATGCATTTTAAATAAAAGCATACATTCTGCTCATGTAAAAACACGCTGATTCCCAGAATGTCTGCAGGCCGGATTTAGAAGGCGATTGGGCCACATCCGGCCCCCAGGCCTTAATTTGCCTACCCCATGCTGTAGTACATTGTTGATTGCTTTCATTTTATAAATCAGTGGTCTCGTTAAAGAGTAAAATTCATGTTAAAATACTGTTTTGGGGTTGTTTTTAAAAGCCTGGAACGGATTAATCCATTATGCATTACTTTCTATGGGAAAGCACGCCTTGGTTTTGGAATGGACTTCCAGAACGGATTAAGTTTGAGAACCAAGGTACCACTGTACGCCACCTGCTGTTCAGCTCCCTGCCTTCTCCCCTACCTATCCCAATAAGCACTAGTTACTACTGGCAGAGAGGGTGGACAAGACACACACACAAAGTTTACAAAGCCATTCAACTTCATGGCAATGCTTGTGCAAGTTAATTTTATTACCCCTATTTCGGAACAAAAAGAGACAGAGATGGAGAGCGACCAGAGTGTCTAGGATGAGGAGGGGGCACAGTGGATTCAGACACCCCCTTTTAGTGGGAGAGTTTCTAGGCGTGCATCTACGTGATTATTTTGCAGCTGTGGAGGAAGAGGAACAGACCAAGGTGGGGGCTTCTCCTCCTCCTGCCCCCACCGCAGTTGACTGGCGGCAGCATCCAGGGGTTAGGCAGGGTCTTCACCACAACTCTCGAACATGCAGCGGTTTGCATTTGTGGTGAACCACAGATATCGAGCCTTCTCTTGCATCCATATATATTCTGAAGTTGCAGTTCAGATTCTGTGAACAAGTGTGGCAGTGGGGGGGGGGAGGAGAGGGGGGGAGACGAAAGAAACAAGTTAGAATGTGGGAGTTTGACCATGCCATCAAATATGACGATGAAAAACTGTGGCCACAGCAATTCTCCTTAATAGCAAATGGAAAGTTTCCCAGTGAATTCTGTGGAGGCCTTGAGTAAGAGCAGGGTTGGATCCTGCCTTCAACTTTCTGCCTCATGAGCAGATCTGCTCTCATTAATAAAGAACCTTATTTCAATGGAGGAACATGGCTGAATCAAGACGTATTTGAAAAACACTGTGCAAATCCCTTTTAAAAAAAAAAAAGTTTTAACAATATATGGCGTTTGCCATTAGCTCACTAGCACCATCTAGTGCCACATTTGTATAATGCACCTAAAACACACTTAAACTGTTATATTTGCAGCTATATAGCTGAGCCTCACCACTATATTCTGGCTTTTGAGGAGTATATGTTCAGCACCCACATTCTTTCTGTGATGCTAAGTTGTTTTAAACTTTTTAAAAATATATATATTATTTTTATTGCATATTTATACTCTGCCTTTTCCTCTGACAGGATTCGAGGCGGCTTACAGATAATATTATATATTTAAACAGAATGTAGCCAAAGCCATTATGCATCCAGCAGCCTTGCTTCTCATGCAGAAAATGGAAAAAAATGAGGAGGGGGGGAGAGGAGGGGAAAGGAAGAAAAAAGAAAATGACATATGAAAGGGGGGGGGGGACACATCCACAAAACATAACAAAAACTCTATAGTACCATGAATAAAATTTAAAAATATCATTTCCATTGTCATTCCAGAAATGTAAAAACAAAGCCCGCCTTTCAATCAGTTTTCTTCATTATTATGTATTGCTTCATTGTTCAGATAGCTTTAAACAATGCAGATAAAATTCAAAAAAGCTAAAAACATATAAAAAGGCCATTGAAAAGTTATTGAACTCTAACGGAATTCAACAGAACGAAAAGAAAAACTGAATTGGTTAAAAGAAAAATAATAAAGACAGCACAGTACTATGGAAAGCCCTCTCTCAGTGATGCAAACATTTCCCCTCAAAAACCTAGAAACCATGGGGCACAACCTGGAGCAATAATTTGGGTCTCGTGACCATCTCTTGGGGTGCCACCAGACAGCTGCCCTACGCCCCAACAAACATTTACACATTCAGTGTCAATTTGTAGTGGACTGTCTGCTTCTCCTCCTGCTACATAACTGCTGCTTGACACTCCTGTCTTTCTGATTCTGTTCTGGCCTCCTTTGATTCTCCCCAGTCCACTGTAACCAACCCTGCAGTCTGGCCTCGCCTCCCTTATCTCAACAGCAGAAGTGAGTTGTGAGTTAAGACACCACACTGCCAAGCCGCCTTGCTCTCCCCCATCCTGCCTTGGCAGAACTGGATGTAGCTGGCAAAGGTTTTCCACCTTTCTCTCTCCTCTGCTTGCAGCAAGGGGTCCCCACCCCCCGCCATTCCCTTCAGGGGCAGAGGGGCGGTCCACCCTGGGTGACACTCTGGGGGAGCGGTTGACAAGATGGCCCCTGCCTCCCAGGTGTAGAGAGGCCGAAGGTGCAGTCAGTATGGGCGCCTCTTGCATGGCAACTGTACGGACTGCCGCTCTCTCGCGTCCTCCATATGGGCATCCATAGATTCAACGTGCTGCCATCTGCCTTATTGCAGGACAGATTTGAGAGTAAACCATACATGGAACGAGTCTGCCTCTGTGGCTTGATGGAAGTAGAAACTGTCTCTCATGTCTTGTTATGCAGCCATTTCTACGGGGATATACGCTCGGTATTTATCACTCCTGTTATACAAAAATCTCCAAATGGGTCTGAACTTCCAATGTCTAAAACTCCTGGTAGAGGACATGGATATAGAGATCACGCTAAGGGTGGCCAAATTCTGTGTGAGTGCCATAAAACTTAGGGGACAAGCTGTACAGTGGTACCTCGGGTTACATACGCTTCAGGTTACACACTCCACTAACCCAGAAATAATGCTTCAGGTTAAGAACTTTGCTTCAGGATAAGAACAGAAATCGGGCTCCAGCAGTGCAGCGGCAGCAGGAGAACCCATTAGCTAAAGTGGTGCTTCAGGTTAAAAACAGTTTCAGGTTAAGAACGGACCTCCGGAACGAATTAAGTACTTAACCCGAGGTACCACTGTACTACCAAAATGATTAAAGTTTTAAATGATAATTTTAGGTTATATTTTAGTGATCAAGATTTAATATATTTTTTTAACTGCCGCTATATCTGAATTGTCTCTGTTATACCCAATTGCAATTCAATGTATTCCTGTTGCGTTTTATGATTTTCCCGATATTGTAAGTGAGCCGGAACTGGTCTGTGACCATAATAATAAGATTCTAATCTGCAGGGGCTTGGCCTTGATGTCCTTTGGGGTGTCTCTTCCAACCTTACAATGCTATGATGCTGTGACTAAATGGACGCTGTTAGCTCACCTCCTGTTCGTCTGGAGGTGGCAGGTTGCAACCTTTCAGCTCCGGCAATGGCTCCTTCTTTGAAGAGTGCATAAAATGCACCAAATGTTCAAACATTTCACGACGCTCCCTCAGGTCCTCCTTTCTGCAGTCGGTCTTCGCCAGTAACATCTTCATGTGCACTATTGTTCCGATGGCATCCTGGAAGCAGAGAATAAGAGCTGCTTCAAGCTCCCAGCTTCTGTGCTGCCAACCAGCTCCTGGCCTGGCATTGTGCATGTGTGTCCCCAGAGGCAATTTTTCAGGGAATACAGTAAGGGTTTTGCATCAAGTCAGTCTTAATTTCAGCCCTGAAATCTGATTTCAGGGACAAGGCTCAAGCTTTCAAATGTCTACACTGTTCAGTTAAAGCACATTGAAGCCTGGTGACCCCCCCATCATAGTTCCCACCAACACAGACACCAAAGGGGGTGGGACAGAGGGGCAAGTGCCCATCCCAAAGAGCCCACCCCCTTTACTCCCTGCCCCATGGCTGGACTCTGTTATCACCACATATTGCTATTTTTCTTTGAGAGATATTGATGTATGGGATGCAACTCACCCACCTAGAAATATACTTTATCCCTCTGCGCCCGCCTAACTACCACATTTGTTTCCTTGGTGCCACAACTAGCTGCAGTTGGCAATAGACTTAACAAGCTACAGTTCCCAGGATTTTTTTTGGGGGGGGGGAGCCATGTGCTTTAAATGTGTATCGAATGTGCATTGTATGTACGGTGCCGATCTGCCCTAAGTGTGAAAGGTGTAAGAAAGGGTGTCAAAGCATGTGCAGAGTGCCTTTTCATGGCTATTAGGGAACCACACCCAGCCCTTACAATGTGTGGCTTATAGGGCAAATTCAGAGATGTGAGGGTGAAATCTCTCCGACCCCCTTTTCTTCTTTGAAATTAAGCACTTTGCACACACCCCTCCCCTCCATGCGATCTCTGGCTCCCCCCCTCCACACTTTTTCTTCTCCAGCACCAGCTGGCAGAAGAGAGAGGAAATTTTTGCTCTTAGTTCTCATGCAATCCCAGAATTCTACAGCCATTGGTGCCAGGTATAGGGGGTGCTAGGGGCTCCAGACTCCTCAACATTTTCAATCAGGGGGTCCAGTCACCCCCCCCCCCAATATTGAGGGGGCTGACAACCCCCATCACCCCTGGGGGGTTGCTTCAGCCCCCACCCAAGAGATGGGAGGGGGCTGGGACAAGCGAAGACAAGTTGTCACCCTTGTCTATAGCAACAGGGCCTGCCCACCCATGAGGCAAGGTGAGGCGATTGCCTCAGCCAGCAGGTTCCACAGGACCAGCAGAGCCCGATGATTCTCTTTCTCCCCCCCCCACTTTTTCCCTCATGTAGATCTTCCCCCCACCCCTTTTTCCCTGGTGGTAAAGGAGGCACCATTTTGTCCACCTAAGGTGCCAGCATTGTGCAGCCATAAAACCAAACCATGGAATTGAGGGCAGTGGTTTTCAGTGGGGTGCCTTGAATGACGGTCAGGGGTGCCACGGGCAACACTGGCCTCTGTCCCTCTCTCCTTCCCTCCCTCCCTCTGATGCCATCTAGCATCTCTGCCTCCCAAAGTCTTGCATAGCTGTTTGTTGCAGCAGCCCTGGCTACAAGCTCCCCAGGCGAATGGTGCCTCTGGCGCTGGCCAGGGGCTGCTGGTTGCCAGGAGCTGAGGTGGCATCAGAGTAGGCAATCCAGCCTGAGAGCTGAAGGAGATCCTTTCCACCATGCAGGCCCAGCAGTGCCCACTGCTGCAACTGCTGTCTCCCAAGGTGAGCAAGGTGCTGGCCTCACATTCACCTTTGGCCAGTCTCTGGGGGGCATCCTCTTCCCAGGCCCCTGTGCATAGGCGTGAGCAGGCACCTCTCTTTGGGGTGGCGGGGGGGGGAGGAAGTGGCAGCTCAGAGACAGGGGCAGTGGTGGCTGCCCGGAGGACTCCCAAAGAGAGGGGAAAGGAGATGAGGCTGAGGGAACACTCCACATGGGTGTTCAAAAAGGGGTGAGGGGCTGCAGGCTCCGCAGGCAAGGGGTGACAGAACTGGGCTCCTGAGCCCCACAGGGGAGCCACAGAAAGAATGTAGCTTTTCAAGAGAGCCCTGGACTCAAAATGTTTGAAAACCTCTGCTATAGGCTATTAACTGATGGAAGTAATTGGTATTTGGACAAGCATAAGAAGGAGAGAAGAAAAGAAAGAACAGTTGTCAGGGCAGGAGATGGGAGCCAGCTAGGGGGAAGTCCTTGCCTGCAAAAGCCCCACAAGACATGGGAAAGCACACACTAAGACTGCCTTCTTCTTCTTTACCATCACAAGGACTAGGAACCTTATTCTTCCAAATCTTCACCCACCCACTTCCATGTCATCTTGTGGACAACTTACAAAGGGGGGGGGGTGGTATGCTCCAGAACCACAAGAGGAGGGGAGCAGTGCTGAGTGGCTCTTATCCCTGCCCTCAAACACCGCTATGGTGGTCTGATGGCTTTTGGGTGTCTGCCTAGGGGCAAAAGAGAGAGGGTGCTCCAAATGGGGGACATTCCACCACCCGGGAGCCCTTGGGGTGCCTGTTTCCTTTACCTTGAATGTTGGAGGTTTGGCCTCCACGCTGCTGTAAATACCATCATAATATGGAAGCTTGTTAAAATAGTCCACAGCCAGGGACGCCAAATCCAGCGGTTCTCCTTCTTCAAAGTTTTCCATTGCCTCCCGTTCTTCATACGAAGTCGGCTCCATCTGCTCCTCAGACGCTTCTGTGGCAAGTGGCTCTCCTGACTCTTCCCAGGAGGGCTGCTCTTCTTCTTCTTCTTGCCCCCACGCCGGCTGACCTAGGAGCAGGGCTCCCACGAGGAGCAGTGGCAAACACAGCCAGGATCCGGTCATTGTGGCAAGGAAAGGCTGGGAACTCAGAGGCTGCCTGGCTGGAGGCGAGAGCCCTGCAGATATAGGGATGGAGGAGGCTCCGCCCCCTGGTGTCTCTGCCCACCCCAACGGGAGGGACCCCACCTCCTCCAAGACACGTCCACAAGGCAACCAGATCAGAGAGAAGAAAAGTGAGTCGAGTCCGAGAACCCAGCACAGACTTGTGACTTCACGCTCAGGCTCTGGGAGGTCCCTCGCGCTCCTCTGATTCAGATACCTCTCATAACAAGCTATCGTTTACTAATCAAAACAGGCACTAAGAGATTTATTTCTTCGGCCCTCTTTTCTCCCCAGTGAGCCCTCCAGGATGCTGCAGTTCAGTTCTCTGGGATGCCGTGAGGTGAGGGGCGTCCCAAGCTGGTACAAATGCCCAGAAGCTGGATTTCTCACTTCCACCTGGGAATGGAAGAATGTGTCAATACCGGTTCCCTCTCTTCTTTTCAATCTTAAATTCAGCTTCAGTTTCTCATTTTAGTTTTAGGGTTTTTTTTAAAAAAAAGTCCTCATGAGAATTCTTCAGTGTTTTTCCATAAATAAGCATATTTTTTTGTGTATGCAGTTCTGGCCAGGGAATGGAGAGAAATATGATTCAGTTTGCATTTAAAAAGGAATCACTCAGATCCATACTTTATGAGAAGCAAAACACAGCCATTCTTTGAAATTCGTGTTTATCTGAATTTTGCAATGCTACTCTCCAACTAACGATGTTTCCCAAAATTAGGGGAATTTCTCGCAAAAATGGGTACATTAGTCAGAACTGCAACAAACACGTGCTGCTTCAGAGAAATTTGTGCTTTAACTCTAGAGAATTGTCATGAGTTGCTGCAAAAATGTGGGGAATTGAATTTAAGACTAGGAAAATGAGGTACTAAGTGAACTGACAAATGATAGGTGCAATTGATAGTCACCAGCATACACAGTTTTGCAAACAGCTTCTAATGTTTATTGTATTTCTTCATTATATAAATTTTTCTAGGTTAAGAACAGTTTCAGGTTAAGAAAGGACCTCCGGAAAGAATTAAGTACGTGACCAGAGGTACCACTGTATTCTGATTCACCAAAGAAATCTTTTGCAGTTACGTTTTTAATTCTGGATGAACGCAAAGAGAAATGAAGCTGAACAAACGTTCTTCAGGCCCCCAAATGAGGTGAAATGAGGCAAAGAGAGATTAAGAGGTTTAAAACGTAGAACAAACAGACAAGCAAACCCCAAAAGCCCTTCTTGTCAGATATATTGATAAGGACATCTGATAAAGATTCTTGATGCATTGGCAGTGATCTTTTCAGGGACTCAAATCAAAGCAAAAGTTGTGAGGATTATTAGTTTATTGGGACATTAAAACAAACCCAAAGCTGGCCCATCTCTTGTGGTCACCTGAGGCTTCACCTGGACTGTTGGTTAATCATGTACCTCCAAAATATTTGAATAGCGCCCTGGACCAAGTTCTTGCCAACAAAAACCCTGCTGAATTGCCCCTTTCAGAACGGGAGCTCCCTGTTCCTTGTGTGAAAAGCATACAAAAATATCATCGTTATCATTGATGCCATTTCCATTCAGCTCGGTTGCATTTTGATATTCTTCCTTGGTCATCTTTTAAAAATAATAACGCTTCATCTCCCCTGTGCTTTATATTCCATTATCTCCACTGCTGACCTTGGCAGGGCCAGGTGGTGCTCTGGGCCAGGAAGAGGGCCCAGTGAGGGTGACTGGTTGGACTGGAGAGGGTAGAGGGAGCTCCTGCTTCTGCACACACTGTCAACACTGAGGCAAAGCAAGCCTGTGGACAAATGAGGTCTGTGTCTTCTCTGAAAGCTTGGAGAGCTGTTGCCAGTAAGTTTAGATTAAACCAGGGAGTAGGACCCGTGTCCTTCGAGATGCTCCCAGCAGCCCCTGCGGCCAGCATGGCCAATAGTCCGGGATGATGGGAGCTGGAATCCTGCACCATCTGAAAAGCATTTGGTTGGCTATCTCCTGGATGTCAACAATGCTAAGTTTGATTGTCCCATGGCCTGACTCTCCATATAATGCATCTATGAATGTTCCTTGGATTTGCAACAGCCCAGTTTTATTATTGAAAGCTTTCCCCAGTACAGTGGTACCTTGGGTTATATACGCTTCAGGTTACATACGCTTCAGGTTACATACGCTTCAGGTTACAGACTTCGCTAACCCAGAAATAGTACCTCGGGTTAAGAACTTTGCTTCAGGATGAGAACAGAAATCGTGCTCCGGCGGCTCAGCGGCAGCAGGAAGCCCCATTAGCTAAAGTGGTGCTTCAGGTTAAGAACAGTTTCAGGTTAAGAACGGACCTCCGGAATGAATTAAGTACTTAACCCGAGGTACCACTGTAATCATAGATGTGTGGAGAGAGATACCTCTGTCAGTAGAGCATGAGCTTAATCTCAGGGTTGCGGGTTCAAGTCCCTCATAGGGCAAAAAGATTCCTGTTTTGCGGGGGTCTGGACTAGATGACTCTTCTGGTCCCTTCTGACTCTACAGTTCTATGATTCTATAGTGCAGAAAGTTGGGAATGAGAATCTTTGTGTCACCTGATTTTTCTTCTGATTATACATGTTTAAAAGGGATCCAGGGGAGATCCTGGAAATCACAGAGCGGTTCGCTTTCGCCTGGAAAAGCGGTGGGAAGTATTGTTAAAGATAAAATGACCAAGCATACAGAAACCCTGCCAGATGGGTGGGGTATAAATAATATGTTGTTGTTGTTGTTGTTGTTGTTAATGAAGAAGCACCAGCATGGTCCAGTACTCATGAACCTATTAGATGCCATTGAGCATGTCAACAAGAAAATAGATGGAGGCAGCTGGAGGCAGGATTGCTGGAAAACCTGGGAGGGGAGAGGGCTTTTGTGCTTGAGTCCTGGTTGCAGGTTTCCCACGGGCACCTGGTTGGCCACTGTGAGAACAAGATGCTGGACTAGATGGGCCATTGGCCCGATCCTGCAGGCTCTTATTGTGCTCTTAGGTTTCTTGCTGTTGCTTAAAACAATATTAACAAAGGGGAAATCCCAAAGAAATGGCATGGGAAATTCTGCAGAAGTGGCACCTCACTCCAGTCCACCTGCCCCACATTAGTGGTGCTCACTTGGGGGCAGATGTGCAATGTTGGGTTCCACATCTCCACATGTGGTGGACCTGTGACAAGGTGGCTACATTCTGCAAGGAAGTCTTCCAAGTAATCAGAGAGATAACTGCAGGAAACACAGTCAAAGGCTCAGAGTTGGCCTTGCTTAATCTTGACCTAGAGAACAATATAAGGCTTCATTTTAAGCATCTTACCGGCCCGTAATAGCCAGATTTTCAAAATTCTTAGAGAGTAAAACATTGACCACACAGCCTGGTAATTAGTGCCAATAGGAAAATTAAGCACTAAGCTAAATTCAGCAGGGGGAATTAAACAAAAAGAGGTGTTCTTGTTTGATTGGAGCAGTTTTACTATGCACAGTGCAAAAGAGGAGAAGGTGAGAACCTTTGGCACTTTACAAAATTGTACAGTATGGTGCTATAGATTGCACGTGGCAGCTGGAACTGCCACACAGCCGGGAGTGCGATAAAGCGAGGGCTATAAGCGCCGATGCAATTCAACCTCACCATTTTTGTTGCTAAACATTTCTGCGAGGAATAGCTTGTGATGGTGTTTTGGTACAAATTCCATAGAATTTGGTATGGATTCCCTGGAATTCAAAGGGTTATGAAAGAAAACACAGTATATGGAATAAAATAAGTACAGTGGTACCTCGGGTACTTAATTCATTCCGGAGGTCCGTTCTTAACCTGAAACTGTTCTTAACCTGAAGCACCACTTTAGCTAACGGGGCCTCCTGCTGCTGCCGTGCCGCCGGAGCACGATTTTTGTTCTCATCCTGAAGCAAAGTTCTTAACCCGAGGTACTATTTCTGGGTTAGTGGAGTCTGTAACCTGAAGCGTCTGTAACCTGAAACGTATGTAACCCGAGGTACCACTGTAGTAAAAATGCAATTAGAAATCAATAATGGATTCATGATTATTTGATAAGTTTTGCATAAATATGAACCTTACATTCCACTATGGAATATATTTTGTGACACTTCTTCTCTCCTTCTTCTTCTTCTTCTTCTTCTTCTTCTTCTTCTTCTTCTTCTTCTAGTGTATTCTTATTCCTCTTACTCTTACAACTGTTTAATTATTATTTCTAGCATGATGTTTTGTTTTTGCTTATTGTATTTGCAGATCTTATTAAAGGAATCCAATAATAATAATAATAATAATAATAATAATAATAATACTATTTAATGCAGGCATGCCATGGACCACTAGCATGAAGTTCATGGACCACAATTTGGGAAACCTCTGTCCGAGCACCTTAGTAAACAACAGCTTTTCATGAGAGGTAATTGAACTGCAGGAGCAAAAGTGATCTCCCAAAGGCTGAGCCTGGAGCCACGAGTCTGTGCTGGCTTGTCAGATTCAGCTCACTTTTCTCCTCTGTGATGTGGACATGTCTTGGAGGAGGCGAGGTCCTTCCAGTTGGGGTGGGCGGAGCCACAGTGGGTGGAGCCTCCTCCATCCCTATATCTGCAGAGCTTTCGCCTCCAGCCGGGCAGCCTCTGAGTTCCCAGCCTTTCCTTGCCACAATGACCAGATCCTGGCTGTGTTTATCGTTGCTCCTCGTGGGAGCCCTGCTCCTGGGGCAGCCGGCATGGGGGCAAGAAGAAGAAGAAGAGCAGCCCTCCTGGGGAGAGTCCAATGAGCCTGTCCCAGAGGAGCCTGAGGAGCAGATGGTGCCACCTTCGGCTGAAGAAGAAGAAGAGGGGGATTGGGAAGAGGAGGAAAGCCCGGAAGATTCAGACTACTGGAGGCCACGCAGCATTGAGGACCATGAGAGGATGATGGTTCAAGCGCGTAGAAGGTTTATGGAGGAGGAGGCAGCATACAGCGCACGGCCAGTGCATGACTTCATGAAGCATATGGCGGTGGCTCACTATAACAAATATAATTGGCAAAGCAGATATGGCAATTACTACAAGCACTATGAGAGCAGCCATATGGATGTCGAGGTGAGCAAAGCAGAGGTTGTGAAAGGTTCCCCAAGTGTGTGTGTGTGGGTGGGTGTGGGTGTGGACAATGGGACCATAGAATCCTAGAATTGTAGAACTGGCAGGCACCTCAAAGATCATCTAGCTGAATCCCCTTCGATGCAGGAATCACTGCTGAATGCCTTTCAGATAGTCATTCAACCTCTGTGCGGAAACCTCCACGAAGGAGAGCCCGCCATTTTCTGAGGGACTGTTCGTTCCACTGTTGAACAGCTCTTGCCCTCAGAAAGTCCTTCCTAATGTTTAGTCGGAATCTCCATTCTTGGCACTTGAATCCATTGGTACGGTTCCTACCCTTTGGGTGTAAGACACCTGGGGACCTTCATTACTGTTGTTTATTAGATTTAAAAACCACCCTTCATCATAAGCTCTCAGGGCAGTTCACAGAATACAATACAGGATTAAAAACAAGCCAATAGTGAAAACAAAGCAGTAAAATAATAACCCCCACCTTTCTTGCAGATATATTTAAAAGGCTGTTGGATATTAATCAGCTAAAGGCCTGGTTGAAAAGGAACCAGGTTTTTTGCCTGGTGCCTAAAATATATATAATGAAGGTGCCTGGCAAACCTCCCTGGGGAGAGCATTCCACAAATGGGGAGCCACTACAGAGAAGGCCCATCCTCTCTCCTGAGGCTGAGAAAAGGCGCATAAAGTGGGGGAGTAGAAAATATTGTTCTGTTGAGATTCCCCTTGTATAGGGTGGAGGGTCCTCTAGCATTCAGGTGGTGCGGCTTATGGGTGCAACTGAGCCCCCTGCCCTCCCTCTGCACCAGGACTTCCCAACCTGATGGTCCCTCATTTTCCCAGTCTGAAATTCAGTAATCCAGCTTAGAATCATAGAACTGTAGTGTTGGAAGGAACCACAAAGGTCATCCAGTCCAACTCCCTGCAATGTAGAAATCCTTCACCCAACATAGGACTCGAACCCACATCCCAGAGATTAAAATTATCATGCTCTACCAGTTGAGCTATCCCAGCAATCCACAGATTTATTTCTTTTTAAAAATCCTCATGAAAATCCCTTACCGCCTGAGTGCAGATTTCTCCTAATAAACAAAAATTTTTGCATGCAGTTTTGTCTCACATTTTTTGCAGGCATCTTTTCCCAAACACAATGCATTTCTGCATGTTACTTACAGTACATTCTTAGGCACACTTTTGCCCCAGTACATGCATTTTTGTAAACATTGGTTGGTTGGAAAACTGCATTGTAGCTTGTTAGGAAAGCTTGGAACTCTGTGAAGTCAGCACCCTTAAGAAACTACATTTCTGACAATTATTTTTCTTGCGGTAGCGGGGAGAACCATGAATGTTTAAAGAGGTTTAAGAGTGCTTTCAATATATGGAGTAGAGGCTACATAAAACAATTAACTAATAAACAATACACAAACCCCTTTTCCTATTTTCTACATTTCTCCAAATCCCAATTACCTATCAAAAATAATGATGATGATGATTTCTGTAAATGGCAAGGGTTAGGTTCCTTAATCTGCAACAGTATGAAGTTTGGTTCTGTAGTCAGAGAACACCGGTTTGTGTGTGTGTGTGTGTGTGTGTGTGTGTGTGTGTGTGTGTGTGTGTTTGGAATCCAAGAGCAAGAATCTTCCCACCACCCCCTTTAAAAAGTCACTTCCTGGTTCTGCTGGCAAAAACCCATACATTTTGTTGAATTTTCAAAATTCCAGACACAAAGCAACCCTAGACTGGAGGGACTCAGAGAGCCAGCATGGTGTAGTGGTTAGAGCGCTGGAATAGGACCTGGAGGACAAGGGTTTGAATTCCCACTCACCTGTGAAGCCCATAGGGTGACCTTGGGCCAGTCACTCTCTCCTAGCCTAGTCTACCTCGCAGGGTTCTTGTGAGGATAGAACGGAGGGTGTGTGTGTGCAGAAGCATGTTCTCCACCTTGAGCTTCTTGAAGAAAAGGTGAGATACAAATGCAAGAACGACAACAGCCTGACTTGGCCTGACATGCCAAGCGGTCAAAGGGTTGGGAGCAATTCCCTGGTGGCGAGCGAAAGGCACTCTGCACATGCTTCGATACCCTTTTTTTGCATTTTATGCACTTAGCACATTCCAAGCTAAGCCCTGCCTTAATGCAAACCTACACCTCTGGAGACGACTTGGCCAAGCAGAGCCGTGCGTCACCTTCAGCTCGAAAGTCTTTCTCGTTCTCTGCTTCCAGAAGGCGCAAGGGATAATACTCACCTTTGAGATGACGTTGGCGAAAACCAACTGCACAAAGGATGACGTGAGCAACCAGGAGGATTCCGTCCCGCGGTACTCCGATCTGTACTTGGAGAGCCAGGGTTGTGTGCTACTACCTGAATCCGAACAGGAGGTAAGATAACAGAATCGGTGTTGTTTTTCAGTCCGGACTGCCAGATTATGTCAGATGTCTTAACACGTCCTGGGAGCAACAGGGAGGCTGGCCCTTTAGGGGGAATGGGGCGCTGCCCTACCAACCTCAGCCTGTCCCCCCCCCCTGCCCACAGTCCCATTTTCTTACAAGGGGTGGGCCTGCCTATCGGCTTCCCCCACCCTCAGTCTCTGGGTTGCCCTTGTGGAGCTCAGCAGGGCGGGAAAGGATAATAGTTAAGCAGCGTTAATCTTTGGAACTCTCCCCTGCAGGAGGCAGTGATTGCCACCAACCACGGTGGCTTTAAAGGAGGATTAGACAAATTCATGAGGGAGAAGGCTATTGATGGCTCCTAGCCATGGTGACTGTGCTGTCCCTGCACACTCAGAGGAAATAATGCTGGAAGAAACCGCAGGAGGGGGGAGATGCTCTTGTGCTCAGGCCATGTTTGCTGGCTCCCCACAGGTACCTGGTTGTCTCCTGTGAGAACCGGTTGCTGGACTAGATGAGCCATTGGCCTGATCCAGCAGCCTCTCCTTATGTTAGATCCAGCTCAGCCTTCCTTTGCTTGTATTCCCTGGACAACCAAGCAGTTGCCGTCTGTCTCTGACTGTTTCCCCAACATAAAGAGCTGGCCTTTTCAGGATGCTGAATGCTGCAGCCTGAGTCCATGGCTGTGTCTAACCCGAGGCAAACCACTGGAACCAATAAGTGTGTTTCCTAATAAGTGTGTTGCCAGATTGTCTTCAATACATGGGATTTCTCGTCTTTTGTTTTCTTAATTTGCATGTGTCTCTTGTTCTCCCCCCCCCATCTTACCTCCGTTTTTAGAAATACGACTGCACGTTTAAAATATTTCTAGATGAGGAATATGGAGGGGCAACTGTGATTGATGAGTATTGCGAACATGTTCCTGGAAGAACTGAAGGAATCTCTGAAGAGGCGGAGGTGGAGGAGGAGCAAGAAATGTTTGAAACACCCCTTGAAGAGTATTGAAGATTTGGCCTCCTCTCTGAATGCTGATGCCCACTTTTGCTGGCAGCGGTGGGAGAGAAGCCCCCGCTTCATTTACCCCTTTCCTTCCTTCCGCACCTGCAATGTAATCACTTAGATATAAGCCAGAAAACTCTCCCACTAAAAGGAGGCGTTGGAATCCACCACAGTCCCCTCCGCACCCCAGAATCGCTCTCTTCCCACTGTTCCAAAGTAGGATAATAAAATTGACTTGCACAAGCATTACTGTGTGTTTTCATAGAAACAAAAGAGTCAGAAGGTTCCCCCAAGGGTCATCAAGCCCAACCCCTGCGATGCAGAAATCACGGCTAAACAAAAAATTAAGAAAAAAATGTATTAAATTTGAGAGAAAATGTATTAAATTTGAGGGAAAATATATTAAATTTGATGTAATTTTTTACTGATTTGTTAAAAATTTGGAAAACAAATAAGTATTATTTGGCCAAAATAATAATAATAATCACAGCTAAAGAATCCCTGACTATTGGCCACCCAACCTCTGCTTAAAAATATGCAAGAAAGGAGAGTCCGCCACCTTCTGAGGGAGTCTGCTCCACTGTCGAACAGCTCTTACTATCAGAAATTTCTTTCCAATGTTTAGTTGTCTGTTCTTGTAAATCAAATCCATTGCTTCAGATCCTCCCCTCTGGAGAAGAAGAAAATGAGCTTGCCTCATATTCTGTTTGACAGCCCTTCAGATACTTGAAGGTGGCTCTCGTACCACCAACTCCCTCAATCATTCCTCATCAGGCTTTTCTCCTGAGTGTCCCCTTAAGCCATCATGGCCGCTCTGGAGGGTGGGCTGGATAGAGAAGCACGATAATCAGAAATGGATAGCGCAACCCTCGCTGAACTTTACCTGTTCGGGTGAAAGATATGCATGCTTGAATACAACACACAGAATGTGAGGGCTGCCGGAACCCATCTTCTTCAACAGGCTAGTTTTCTAAGTGCAAGGATATTTTTCATATAAGGGGAAATGGAAAGGTCCAATCTCAATTCTCCATCCCCCCCCCATTGCCTTCATGGTATGGTCCTCTAGGAGCTGCACCACTTGACTGCTGTGTTGTGTGAGTAACAGACATTCATTTATGAGTCGGGGTCTTTTTTGGCCTCCTCCTGACTTTATTTGACCTTGAAGCAGAAGGTGCCCCTCTTAGCAACCTCTCTTTCACCCCTGCAATAAATGTTGTGCTCAACCCAATTGTCCGGCAACGAGAGACTCCAGCGATGCTTTACCCAGGGTTTGGTTTCTGTGGAATGAAGGTCAAAAGAGATGGGTGTCTTTTGGATATATGGTTTAGTTTAAACATATATTCAGCCTGAGCATAGGATGGAGGGGCTCACAATACCCCAACAGATGTTACTTCTCTATTAGGTTTCCAGGGGAGCCCCAGGTCACAGCTTTGGGTCTAGCACAGAGTGAACCAAGACTCTGTGTAGCCAGCTTCCAGTGCCATCCAAAAATTTTCTCTCTCTCACACACAATTTCTTTTTGGACTATGGCAGGGGTAGGCAACCTAAGACCTGTGGGCCGGATGCGGCCCAATCGCCTTCTCAATCTGGCCCACGGACAGTCTGGGAATCAGCATGTTTTTACTTGAGTAGAATGTGTGCTTTTATTTAAAATGCATCTCTGGGTTATTTGTGGGGCATAGGAATTCGTTCATTTCCCCCCAAAAAATATAGTCCAGCCCACCACATGGTCTGAGGGACGGTGGACCAGCCCCTGCTGAAAAAGGTTGCTGACCCCTGGATAATGGCTAGGATGATGTCTCCAGCCAAATGAGGCAGGAAAGGCCCACCTATTTGTTTCTATGGCAACAGAACTCACTCCTTAAGATATGCATGGCAGATGGTAGGTCATTAGCTTGACAAAGGAACTTGCCTGGCAGTTTCAGGAAACTTCCTCCTATAGAATCTATTGATCTATCTATTGCATTTATATCCCACCTTTTTCTTCAAGACGTTCATGGATTTTTGCCTCCACCTTTAATTCCCACAACCCTGTGAGGTCAGTTGAGAGATTTGTGATATCTGAGGCAGGAAACATGCCCAAGCACTGGCCCAATGAAACCACAGGAGCTTCACAGCCAAGCGGGGATTTGAACCCTGGTCTCCCAGGGCCTAGTCCAATACTCTAACCACTCTGACTCTCTGAGAAGCCCAAAGGAGAACTTGAGTGCTCCACTTGTGTGCCTCAGCTTCTCACCATGGAGGTACAGCCTAAAATGGGATGAAGGTTATATACTTGTATAAATGACGCACTCAGTGAAGAAGTCCTTTCCTTTGTCCTGAAACTTTCATCTTTCATCTTCTAGCCTCACATACACACAGGATCACAGGTTTGGAAGAGATCCACAAGAGGTATCCAGACTAACACCCGCTCACCCACCCTGCCTAAACCTTTAACAACAGTTGTGAGTCTAGACTTCTTTCTCATCCTCAAATAGAGAAATTGACCATTTCTCTCTCTCTCTCTCTCTCTCTCTCTCTCTCTCTCTCTCTCAGTGTGGGTGTGTTTTGGAAGGGTGAAGCAACAGGCTCCACAGACAATCCGGATTATCTACAAAGTATTTTCTCTATGTGGGATATTTAAAACAACTCCTTCTCACAGTCCACTTGGAGGCATGCAAAGGGCTCTCGCCCTCTCCTCACAGGAGCATAAAGCACCCCAGGACCACTGGCGGAGGAAGAGGGGGCGGGGGGAGCGCACCGCCCCTGGCAGCGCAATCCCAGTGGGGTTCCATCGCGGCTGCCCACCACCACCACGCTGGACGCCCCGCCCCCAGAACGCGTGCTCCGCCCCCTTCCTCCCAGCTTGTCATCTCTAGGCTGCAATTCCCTTTCTCCAACATCGACTCCACAGAAGACAGCAAGGACGCTATCAGCATACTCATCCACGGGTCAGTAGCCTTGGATCTGACGGGGTTAGATCAAGAATGGAAAAAGACCCTTCTGAATCCATCTCCTCCTGTCTCTTTCGCCTCTGGAGGGGGGCAACAATCATACTGTGCACTGTACCTTTCACAGCTGCCTTTGTGTCTTCTGAGGTTGGCAACTGCTGTCCTAGCTCCTCTGACCCAGAATCAGTGTCTAAGGTGAGGGCATGGAAGCAATTTTGCAACTCCAATGACAAAGTGTGGTTTGTGACTGTCCTACGTCTGTGCACCACATTCCTCCAGGGGTTAGACTCTTGCAACGGGCAATCTTTCTCCTCCCTGGAGGCACCCCATCTCTCTTGGTGCTCAGTCTCAGCCAACCCGGCTCTATCAAGAAACTCTGCATGTTGCCCTGTTGCTTGAGGTGTGGCTAGGCGGGCCTCAACCAGCCTGCCATTGCTACAAGTGTCCTGTTGCTTGTCCTCTGGCAGAATGACAAACATGGCACAGGTGTTATAGGTCACTGCACCAGCTCCCTCGCCCTCCATGTCTCTGGTCCTATGCACACCAAGAGACAGAAGGTCTCCCCCTTAAACTCCCCCTTAAACTCCCCCACTAAACGCCTTCGTAAACGCCCCAGTTTGCAAGCTCCCAGGATCTGCACTGAGCTAAGTTTGACTGCTGCTGGTTGCTAACTCCTCCCTTGTCAGGCTTGGGGGAATTCTCTCCCGGTAGCATCAAGGATCAAGGGAGAAACAAGAAAGTTCGTATTTATGGTTTCATTCAGTCATCGTGGTGCAAGACAACGAATCCAGTCCTTAACTCCATAGGACTGGATGCTCACTCTGAACTCCTTCCCTTCTTTCCCCAGCAACAGCCTGTGGCTCTATGGGGGGCCTCAGGAGTCAAATGTTGTTGGGCCCTTTGCTCTTGAATTCTAATTGAGCGGCATGTACATGGGGATGGTGGCTCTTCCATGCTTTGCAAGGACGTCTCTGCTGGCAGTTCTCCCTCTCCTTGTCCTTCTCCTAACACCTCATAACTTGGCAGCCCTGAGTTTTGCTGTAATTGTCTCTCTCTCTATACACACACACACACATATTTTTTGGTTTTTTTTAACATACCATTTCCAACAATCATATAACATAACTTCTTATCTTATACAATATTTTAGACTTCCGTCAACACCTCTGATGATTTTCCATTTTTTATCACTTATTCTTCATTTCTTAATTTCTCTATTACTCTTAATTATCATTAACTAATAATTCTCCTCATAGCCTTTCTTGCAATATTTCAAATAGTTCTCCTTACAAAACTTCTTGCAGTACTACTTGCGTAAACTGTTCATTACAGTTACTTTTCAAATAGTTCATATATTTACTCCAGTCTTCTAAGAATCTCTGGTCCCGTAGGTTTCGAATCCTTCCTGTTAGTTTATCTAATTCTGCATAGTCCATCAATTTCATCTGCCGTTCTTCTTTTGTTGGTAATTCTTCTTGCTTCCATTTTTGTGCCAATAATATTCTGAGTTCTGCTGCAATTCAAACCTGTCTCCCTTTTCTCTTGAAACTGCTGGAGAAGGTGGGGCGACCCCCCACTTCCCCTCCTCCTCCAAGGGAAGCAGAGGAGAAGGAGGGGGCGATCCCCAGCCCTCCTCTTCAGTCCAGTCCCTAACATCCCTCAGCCTGGCTTCCTCTCAGCTATAAGTCCTGCCCTTCAGATCCCGTGTCCCCACAGAGCAATCAGCCACACACGCCCTCAGGCTCCAATAGCCACAAGCTCACTCTTTTAGTCTCCTCCAGCAATCCTTATCCCTGTTTGCAAGCTCTGGCCCCCGAGCGCCCAGGATCTTAATGTGACGTGCTGATTCCATTTCCAGAATCAGCCTCAGGAAAGTTTGCTTTGCTTTCACCTGGAGATGCCTGAAAGTGAGGCATTCTGCAAGCCAAGCGTGTGTCCTGGCCAAATCACATTCTAATCTTGCAATTAAGGCTCAAGGAGCGCCGTGTCACACTGCTCAGTGACATTTAGAACCGTTTCCATCAAAACAACGGAAATGTCAGGCTTATTGTGGCAATAATCCAAAGCTGGCCTCTTTTCATACACCACCTGACATTTTTCTTGGCCCATGGGGTGTTTGAGAACTGGGTACCATCATTCCACGTGGATAATGCTTCAGGCTGGACCTTGCCAAAGAAAACCCTGGTGAGTGAGCTCTTTCAGAATGGCAGTTCCTTGTAAGATGTCCGGAAGCACAATGAAATAATACAGTTTCTGGTGACATAATTGCATCCAGGAGAATGGCAATATGATGCCCTTGCTCCTTTTTTAAATAGCGCTTTATTTCCCCCGTGCTTCGTATGCTGTTTTCTCTTTTGCTGACCTTGGCAGTGAGGGCAGAGACAGGGAACTGGGTTGGCCAGGGAGCTGGTTAGGAAGAGGGGATGAAGTGAGAGGAGAAGAGGGGGTTGCTGCCTGGAGCAGGACAGCAGAGGGGCAAGTTAAAGAAAAAACTGAGCTTCCATTCCTGCACTCCAGGGGGTTGGACTCAATGAGCCTTGGAGGTCCCTTCCAACTCTACAATGCTATGATTCCATGGGTACAGAGAGGAGAATAAGAGGTTTGGGGGAGTCCTCAGAGAAGGGATAAGGAAGCTGTGATGGCCGCCCCTTTGAGGTTGTTGGACTCCCACCTACTCAGCCGGAAGGACATGGGGGGGGGATGAGATTTGGAGTCTATCCTGACCTAGATGCAGGATTTGCAATTATGGTAGCATCTACAAGATTACAAGTGATCCAGAGTACCGGGTCACTCCGCCTCCTGTGATACAGTCACAGGCGAATCAGAGTCCATAATCTTCTCTGGCGTCTTGGTGGCACTTTGAACTACAGCTATCCTACTGCTCTCACCATGTGGTTGCATTAGAAGGAACAAACTTTACTTAGCAGTAGGCTGCGGCTACAAGGCTGTATACAGTGGTACCTCTGGTTACGAACTTAATTCGTTCCGAAGGTCCGTTCTTAACCTGAAACCGTTCTTAACCTGAGGTACCACTTTAGCTAACGAGGCCTCCCACTGCTGCTGCACAATTTCTGTTCTCATCCTGAGGTAAAGTTCTTAACCTGAGGTACTACTTCCAGGTTAGCGGAGTCTGTAACCTGAAGTGTTTGTAACCCGAGGTGTTTGTAACCCGAGGTATCACTGTACAAAAGTTTAACTACTCAGATCTTCTTGGCTTGTCTCACCCACAACTGATCTACACATCCCTAAATGGCTCAGGACCGCAGTACCTCAAGGACCACCTCTTCCCATATGAACCTACCTGGACCCTGAGATCGTCTTCTGAGGCCCTCCTTCATGTGCTACCTCCTTGAGAGGTCCGGAGGGTGGCAACATGAGAAAGGGCCTTCTCTGCAGTGGCTCCCCATCTGCAGGGGCAGATGAAGGGGGGTGCGGTGGGAGCGGGCCGCCCCAGGTGTCACCACTGAAGGGGCTGACAAAATGCTAAGCGGCACTCACAGCGGGGCCTGCAGCGCACCCGAGCCACACGTCTCTCCTGGGAGTGACGTGGTGGCTTGGGCGCCTGGAGGCTCCACACTGCCCAAATGGTCTGCCAAACGGCGGCTGTAGGGCGACTGAGTGGGAGGAGGCAGGCAGACTCTGGAGGCCCCATAGAGTGTCCTGCCCCAGCTGGCCCTGCCCCTGGGTGCAGGGCACATGCGCCACCCCAGGCGCCCGATCAGCTTGCTCCGCCGCTGCCCATCTGTGGAATGCTCTCCCCAGGGATGTTCGCCTGGTGCATTCATTATACACCTTTAGGTGCCAAGCAAAAACGTTCCTTTTAAACCAGGACTTCGGTTGATCCAATTTACATCCTATGCCCTTTTAAATTGTGTTGTTGGGGGGGGGGGCTATTGGGTTGTTGTTTTTATTTTTTATTATGTATTTTGTGATTTTATATCTTGATTTTATTCTGTGAACCGCCCTGAGACTCCCAGGAATAGGGAGTTATATAAATTCAATAAACAACAACAACCACTTCGAAATCACTTCAGTTTCTGCTACCAGGTTTTATCACTTGCAACAGAATTGTCACTCTATAAATGACCGTGAGGGTAACCAGTTTGTGGGAGTGTGTGTGATGCTGTGTGGAGGGTGTCAGTTTGAGGAGGACCCAAGAGGTCTTCACCCTAATCTTGGAAAGGTGGGAAGAGGGGAGAGGAGACCTTTGTGTGTCCAGATTCTGCCAACATGGCCCCAAATCGTTTCCTTTAATGAGGAGGAACACCCAGTGGCGTAGCGTGGGGGGTGCAGGGGGGGCCGGCTGCACCGGGCGCAACATCTGGGGGTTAGGGTTAGGGGGCGCAAATCCACGGGTTAGGGGGCGCAAATCCATGGGTTAGGGGGCGCAAATTACTTGCCTTGCCCCGGGTGCTGACAACCCACGCTACGCCACTGGGAACAGTGGTGAGTTTTGAGCCATCTTGTAAATGCCAAGGCTGTCTGAAAGAATATGCACAAGCTCCACAGTGCTCGCTAATACAGTGCCACATTGCTGGGCACTGACTTTCAAGCTAAGCCTCAACTCAGATTTGCACCTCTGGGTTCCCTGTCCTTAGGGAGCTGGGCCCTCTTTCCTCAGGAAAAAGAATACTCTGCCATCCAGCATGGGGCTGGGCCATATGAATTTTTGGGTTCCCTTCCAACTCTACAATTGTTTGATTCTGTGTCAGTTTCCTTGAAGACAGAGGGGGTCAATGCCCGTGTTTTGCGGCTCATTTGGTGGTCTCTGCAGCTGTTGGCAAAAGGCACTTGGGCATCACTGGAATCAGAGGTTTCCAAAACTTCAGGTTGAAAGATATCAGAGTCACAGGCAAGAGATTTGAAGGCTGATATTATATTTGTGGGTTTGATCAGTCTGGCTTTTAAATGCACAGCCCATCCCATTTCTCCCTATTCCCTGGCCCTGACTGCAGACAAAAATGCATTTATTAAGAGAAATTCATGCAAAAATACTGAATAATTTTCATGAGGGCTAAAAAAACACGCACAAATTACTGCAAAAAGTTAATTTAAGATTGAAGACTGTCTGAGATCTGGATAAAACAACTCTGGCACTTGATGTTAATGAACAAACTGACAACAAGTGACCAAGACGTAAAACCCCCACTACTTTTTGATCTACCTGGCATAGTTTTATAGCCTATGCAACCTTGATAGAGCATGGTAATAGGCCTCCAAGGATACACGGCGATTTGTGAAATGGTACCTTAGTTTAAAAACAGAAATGACTTAAAAGTTAAATGTAATTAAATAGACATCTGTTGTCTATTGTTGAGTATTGACTGTTCCTCCTTGTAGAAGTCAGTGAAAACCAGTGCTTTTTTTTCTTTTTAAAACATGTTTAGGGGTGCTCTCATTTTGACTCCAGAAAATCACCATTTTATAGTACAAATCAGGAAAAATAAATACAGTAAATGGACAAAAGTACAAAGATTCATAAAATGTTTACCCCTGCGTCCTCCCCAGAAAAAAGCACTGGTGAAAAGAATGAAATATTCAAAATAAAATAAAATAAAAATCCAGCTTCAAGACCCTCTTCTGGGTGTTCATCCTTGGGATGCCCTCTCGCCTCACGGCATCCCAAGGAAGTAGACTGTAGCATCCCGGAGGGCTCACTGGGGAGAACAGAGGGCCAAAGAAATAAATCTCCTAGCGCCTGTTTTGATTAGTAGACAGTAGCTTGTTATGAGAGGTATTTGAATCAGAGGAGCGAAAGGGACCTCCCAGAGGCTGGGGCTGAGGTCAGAAGCCTGTGCTGGCTTCTCAGACTCAACTCACTTTTCTTGTCACTGATCTGGCAGATGTGTCTTGGAGGAGGCGGGGTCCTTCCAGTTGGGGTGGGCGGAGCCACTAGGGGGCGGAGCCTCCTCCATCCTTATATCTGTAGGCTCCTTGCCTTCAGCCGGGTAGCCTCTGAGTTCCCAGCCTTTCCTTGCCACAATGACCAGATCCTGGCTGTGTTTGCCGCTGCTCCTCTTGGGAGTCCTGCTCTTGGGTCAGCCGGCATGGGGGGCACAGGAAGAAGAGAATCAGCCGGAATCAGGGGAGGGAAGACAGTGGCACTGTTGTCGAGGGGCAGCAGCACGGCCGCTCACGTCGGAGGAAGAGTACGAGGAAAGGGCGAAACACGATCGGCTTACGTTGAAAGATGAAGAGCATTCTCACTTTCTCAGGGATTACTTCAAGAGAAAGATTACAGATTACTTTAATGCACAGAACCCCAAACATTTCTATAAGCTATATGAGGATGCAGAGTTTAAAATCAAGGTAAGAGGAGCAGGTGGCTGGGAAGCCCCAGGGAGGGGTGTGTGTGTGGGCTCTTTCTTCTTGCCTTCCCGCAAAAAAAAAAAAGTTTGTCCAGATTAAAATACACATCAATGTTCTATATCTGGACAGGCTTGCCTAAACAAAAAAGGCTTTTAGCATGCGCCAGAAAGAATGCCGCAAAGAGAATGCAGCTTGAGATTAATAGGCAGGGAGTTCCATAGTGTAGGTGCTGCCACTCATTCTTACAGATGGGGAATGAGCACTATGTGGTACCAACTGAAGCAGCCAAGCGGGCACATATGGGGTAAGGCGATCTCGCAAGTAAACTGACCCCAGTCACACCATTAACAGTAGAGAAATCAGCAACTAGTGCAAATATCTGAGCACCAGTGTTGTGGTGACAGGGCCTCACTCGTGTCAGCAATCGTGCTGCAGTATTCTGCGCTAACTGCAACTTCTGGATCAAGTGAAAGAGGAGCCCCACACAGAGTGCATTGCAGTAATCCAGTCTCGAAGTCACCAGTGCACGAACTACTGTCAGGCTTTCCTGGTCCAGAAATGGTTGTAGCTGGACCACAGTCACAGCTGGTAAAAGGCACTTCCAGCCACCGAGGCTACCTTCAGCTGGGAATACAGCTGGTCTGACTTGTATATGTTCTGGGGTTCATGGGGTTCCCTTCAGCTCCCAGTCTCAGAACATCTGCAGATGTTGCTAAATGCCCAGCATTGATGACCATTAGCCATTCTGGCTACTGAATCTGCTGGTGTCCAAAAACATCTCGAGGGCCACTGATATTCCCCACTCCTCTTTTTTGATTCCTTGGTAGGTCTCTCTCTAGTCCTGATGCACCCGCCCTGCCTTGGTCTCCTCCCTCTGCTTGCTCAAATACCAATTAACAAAAAACAAAACAAAAAAACCCCAACAACAGTAGTTTTAGAAATATTTTTACAGGTATTTGGAGTGATTTAAAAAAAATAAAATATTACTTTTGTGCAAATGAAACATATCAGATGGTAGATAGATATAGTAGATGATAGATAGATAGATGATAGATAGATAGATAGATAGATAGATAGATAGATAGATAGATAGATGGTGCAATGGTCCCAATTCTGTGGAAAGGGAACTGCAATTTCATGGGTGGGCTTAATAATAGAGAACCATGACTGGGCAGCTCCAGGAGTCATCCCCCATCCCCCGCCATCTGAGAACATCAAGTGAGTTTTTTGTTTTGTTTTTCTAAATTGCAACCTTCAGCTTTTGGCTTTCTCTCCATAGGATTTGAGGGACTTGTGCAAAAATCTCTCCTGCCTCTACCCACTAGGCTGGTGGGCCACGGAGGAACAGGCCCAGGAAGTGGGGGTGGGATGGGGAGGGGGAAGGCCTTGCTCCCAGTTTCTAAAAGGGAAGGGCCTCCTGAGGGGACCATGCCTGAGAACCTACATCTTCTGACCTGGCCCCCATAAGCCACAGGCTGAAAGGTGAAGGCTGTTGTGAAGAGCTGGGTGAGACAACATTAAGGCAAAAGAAAAGCTTTTCATGTGCTTTGAGGAGCCCTTCCTTAATTATGTATGTTCTCAGGCTTGGGCCCTCACCTTTGAAACAGCTACTGGGATTCGGTTGAACTAGCCCTGGCTTAATGCAACATTTCACACTGAGAACAGGAAGGCTTGAAATGTCTCCCTTTCTTGGAAGTTGGAAATGTGAAACAACACCTACAATAATAGACTGGCAATCACTCATGCTAGAGTAGAGTACTTTCACACAAGGAGAAGGGGACGACAGAGGATGAGATGGTTGGATGGTGTTCTTGAAGTTACCAGCATGAGTTTGATCAAACTGCGGGAGGCAGTGGAGGACAGAAGTGCCTGGCGTGCTTTGGTCCATGGGGTCACAAAGAGTCGGACACGACTAAACGACTAAACAACAAAGAGTACTTTCAATTAGCAAAGCTGACTGGAAAAGTCAGAGGAGCCCCAAATCAAAAAATATTCAGAGAATGGAGACTATTCAAAGAATATATAAGATTATATTGGAATAATGACATTATCCTAGCAGAACTGAATGATACTTGTCTATAATAAACAAATGGAATAAATATACTGGATGAATATACAGGAAAAGTTACAAAACAAACTGTGCGATAAAATTAAGACAATAGAAAAAAGTACAACGAGAACGACTGGAAGTTTCTTTCAGAAGACTTTATTAGAAAAGACAGGATGTTCTAACCAATATTTATTTCTGATTGTTAACTCTTTTTTGCTTTTTATTTTTATTTTATTTATCTTTTTTCTATTATCTTTTTAATTCTATTATATGTTTAATTTTGATGTAACTGTAATACATATGTAAGATGATATTTTAAATCAATAAAGAAGAATTTTAAAAAAGTAATAATGAAATGTCTCTCCTTCTTGGCTTCAGGACGCCGACGGGTTCATAATGGAATTCACAGTGTATATGGTGAAGACCAATTGCACGAGGGATGACGAGGAGCTTCTTAGACCGTCGCCACGCGGCCGCATCAGACATTATGACTACATGGGTGAGTCGTCGTCAGCAGAAGATCTGTCGGACTGCCATCCTCTGTCTGATGAAGATGAGGAGGTGAGAGAACAACCAGTTTTGTTCCGCATTTCTTTCTCTTTTCTTTCGAATAATTTTTATTAGTTTTCCAAGTTTTTAACATGTCAGTGTTAAATGACATCAAATGTAATGCAATTTTTCCACTGCCTTCCCACTCTTCTTCGTAGATGTGTCCCTTCTTTCCCCTATTTACTGCTTTATATTGCATATTTCTTTCCAATTCACATTCCATTACTTATATTTAACATTAAATTCCACATTTTAAAATTTAATTTCCCTCCTTTCTCTCAGCTGTCTATTTATCCATTCCAGCTTGTATATTTTCTTATTCCCTTAAAAACAAAAACAAAAAACAACAAATGAGGTTACCCAACCCTTTGCCATCCCCACCTTAAATCATTACTTGTTGTTTCTCTACTATTTCTTTCTCTTAATCTTGCTTGTGTGTAAAGTCTGGATCTATCCTTCCCCTTTCCCCATATCCATTGCCTGTCCAGATTGCATTGCTGTATAAGTTTCCATTTCCACCACAGCGTTTCCACTCCACCATCCATGGTTTTGAAGGACAACCATCTGGCAAGCTCTAAACAATGCCAATGAAACCAGCCCACAAAGTCAGGGGAGGCGGACCATGATTCCTTGCGAACTTCAAAACACAGAGTCTCTTTCCCTGTTCTATGTTTCATTGAAGTTATGTGGAGACTTTGACTCGATTTTGGGCAGAGGCACTCTGTACAGTGGTACCTTGGGTTACATATGCTTCAGGTTACAGACTCTGCTAACCCAGAAATAGTACCTCAGGTTAAGAACTTTGCCTCAGGATGAGAACAGAAATTGCACGGTGGCAGCGGGAGGCCCCATTAGCTAAAGTGGTACCTCAGGTTAAGAACAGTTTCAGGTTAAGAATGGACCTCCGGAACGAATTAAGTTCTTAACCTGAGGCACCACTGTTTATTCGAAGCATATTTGATGCACATTGAAAGAGCACAACTTGCCCTCCCCTCCCCCAAGTGTCCCAGGAACTGTAGTTCCTTAAGGGTGCTGGAAATGGGTGCCTCTGTGAAAAGGAAACTACAATTCCCAGAATTCTCTGGGGGAAGAAAAAAGCTTCTCTCCCTCTCTCCTAACACTAGAACTCATGGACATCCCATGAAGCTGAACGTTGAAAGATTTGGGACAGAGAGAAGAAAACACTTGTTAAACTGGGGAACTCCCTCCCACATTAGTCTCAATGATGGCCACCATCTTGGAAGGCTATAAAAGAGGATTAGACGAATTTGTGGAGGAACAGGCTGTCAGTGGCTACTAGTCACAGTGGTTTTGCTCTGCCAAAGGGGCCCCATCTAGGCCAGCAGCCTATTCCTACAGTGGCCTACTGGATGTTTCTTCTGGGAAGCCGACAAGGCAGGAAGACCTGAGCACCACAGCACTGTCCCACTTATGGTTCCCAGCAGCCGATGTACAGAGCAGGGAAAACAGCCATTGTAGCTAATGGCTACTAAGTTGGGATGAGGCTTCTTCATCAGGTTTTGGAGTTCCCAGAGACCGTTATTTTTTCTGCCTCTGCAGGCAGTTGATTGCCAGGAATGCCCAGCAGGGTACAGTCACAGATCAGCTATGATTCAGGACCCTGGACAGGTCCGAGAGGCTAAGGGAAGCACAATAAAGATCTGAAGAAGTGTGCATGCACACGAAAGCTCATACCAAGTACTAACTTAGTTGGTCTTTAAGGTGCTACTGGAAGGAAAAAAAATTATTTTGTTTTCACAATAAAGATGTTAACCTTTGCCGGCAGTAGAGCAGGGGTCAGCAAACTTTTTCAGCAGGGGGCCAGTCCACTGTCCCTCAGACCTTGTGGGGGCCGGACTATATTTGGGGAAAAATGAATGAATGAATTCCTATGCCCCACAAATAACCCAGAGATGCATTTTAAATAAAAGCACACATTCTACTCAATAATAATAATAATAAATTTTATTTATATCCCGCCCTCCCCAGCCGAAGCCGGGCTCAGAGCGGCTAACAACAATAAAAATAGTACAAGATTCTAAAAACATTTCATTATAAAAATTAATTAAAATCAAATTGTTGGCAACCATTAAGCTAAAATTCTGTGGAAATTGCCAAAGGAGGGAGTCAGGCTGCGCCCTGACCAAAAGCCTGGTGGAACAGCTCTGTCTTGCAGGCCCTGCGGAAAGATGTCAAGTCCCGCAGGGCCCTAGTCTATTGTGACAGAGCGTTCCACCAGACTGGAACCGCAGCTGAAAGAGCCCTGGCTCTAGTTGAGGCCAGCCTAACCTCTCTGAGGCCTGGGACCTTCAGGATGTTTTTATTTGAAGACCGTAAGTTCCTCTGTGGGACACACCAAGGGAGGCGGTACGAGGGTCCTTTTACTCATGCAAAAACACCAGGCAGGCCCCACAAATACAGTAACCCAGAGATGTATTTTAAATAAAAGGATACTTTCTACTCATGTAAAAACACCCTGATTCCTGGACTGTCCATGGGCCAGATTTGGAAGGCGATTGGGCCAGATCCGGCCCCTGGGCCTTAGTTTGCCTACCCATGCAGTAGAGCCTGCTGAATCAGGCCAGTGGCCCACCTAGTCCAGCATCCTGTTCTCACAGAGGCCAACCAGATTCCCCAAAGGGAAACCCACAAGCAAGACAAGAGCAAATTCCAGCATCCGGTATTCAGAAGCATTGCTGCCTCCCACCATAGAGGCAGGGCAGAGCCATTCTGGCTAGTAGCTATCAGTAGCCTTCTCCTCCATGAACCAGCTGAAGCCTTATATAGGCTGAAATGGTCTGGCATGTGGCAAGTTTCCACTCCCCCTGCCCTATTTTGTTGTTTTTAGTTTTTAAATATTACATTCATTGCATTCTTTATCCCACCCTTTCCTCCAAGCAGCTGCAAGTGGCATATGTGGTTCTGCTGCTCCTCATTTTATTTTCACAACAACCTTGCGAGGAAGGCTAGGCTGAGATTTTTTGAAAATCTGAGACTGGAAACTCCCCCAAAGCACCTCTTCCTGGTGGCAAACACTCTGCTTAATACCAAATTATAACTGACCAAATGCTACTCAATGGTTGCACTGAAAAAATCAGCTGTTGCTGGAGCCCAGCTCCCTCTGCCTAATGTTAAGGCTGGCCCAGGTCAGCTTTATTGATCCGACTATTTGTTGAGAGGATTAAGGACCCTTGAGCCATGGCTGGAGAATGATGTCCTCTCCTCCCTCTGATTCCTGGGACTCAACCGGCCATTGCTCTGCAAATATTCACACTGCTGGGTTTGTTTCATATGTTTGCTTTTTGCAACTCTTAAACGTATATAAGCCAGAACGCTTCTTTTAAAAACCAGAGTACACATTTCCCAGGTGCCAAATGCTGCACCCAGGATCCCTGCGTGTGTTTGCTGTGTGTAGTCATGAATCATAGAGTTGGAAGGGTTCCCCAAGGGTCATCTAGTCCAACTCCCTGCAATGCAGGAATCACAACTGAAGAATCCCTGACAAGTGGCCATCTGACCTCTGCTTTCAAAACTCCAACGAAGGGGAGTCCTCCATCTCCCAAGGGAGCCCAAATCTAGGCAACCCTTTCTGCCATGTTCTCAGGGAGAGCCCTGATAGGGCTTGTCTTTAAGAGAAGAGTGGAGACATATTGAAATGAATAAAAACAGGCCCTCCCGGACTGACATCTTTCTTCCTTTCATTTCTGCCTTCTTCTCCTTCTGCTTTCAGATCCAGAAATGCACGTTTTCAATGTATCTTGGAGGACAAGGCGAAGGGAGACGACACCATGTCGTTGGTCATCGCTGCAGAGATGTGAAAATTGTTGAAGAAAGTGAAGATTGAAGCCTCTGCCTCCTTCCCAGATGCTGCCGCCAGCCAATTGTGGGGTGGGGGAAGGAGAAATCCCCCCCCCGATTGGTCCACTCCTTTCCTTCCACGGCTGCAACATAATCACTTAGAAGCAAACCTGGTGTCCAAGTCCAGCGCAGTCCCCTCCTCTCCGTAGACACTCTGATAGATCTCTCCCCCCCCCCCGCCTCTGTTTTCCACTGTTCTGAAATAGGAGAATAAAATTAACTTGCACAAGCATTGCCATGTGACTTGACAGCTCTGTCTGTTTATCCAGTTTAAACACCTGTGTCTTCATGGAATCGTAGAGTTGGAAGGGATGCCCCTCTATAATCACAGCTAAGAAATCTCCCTTCATGGTAGCTAGGAGCCCTGCCACACAATCAGCAGAATCAGTGTGGAGAAATCGGACCATTGAATATTTCCCCCTCTAAAAGGAAGGAAGCTGATGAGGGCAGAGGAAATAAAAAACCTCTTCAACTCCACCTCCCCGACATGATAGATTTCATATGTGCAAGGGGCTGTCGGCACAGGGGACTTTTCCAAGGCAGGACCACTGGGTGGGATGCTGAAGTGGGACAGTCCCAACATGGCGAAATATTCTGCCAAAGGTGTCACAAGTGGAGCAGCCTGGCTCTGCCACATGGGCAGCTGTGGAAGTTCTTCCGGTGCCTCTGCCCTGTTTTTGGCATTGACCAGACCTGGACCCAGTGGATGAACTGAAAGTCATCATGACGGTGTAGCTGAAGGGAGGAAAGAGAAGCTGGGGGAGATGCATAAGGACATAAGAAGTGCCTGCTGGATCAGGCCAAAGGGGGCACACGTAGTGCAGCATCATGTTCTTATAGGGGCCAACCAGATGCCCCAAAAGGATGCCCACACAAGTGGGGTGGGGCAGGCAAGCATCCACTGTAGGGAGGATTCTGGTTTTGTCCACAGTCTGGAGTGAATGTGCCCATCGCATTCACACACAGACACCAACCCCATGCACTGCCCAGAACGTGGATTTGTGGATTAAGCTGAGTAACCCGCAAACTGACCCATGCAAGATCTGTTCTGTACTTACAAGGTTGGCTGAGGGCTGCTCTTTTTTCACATTTTACGGCCTGCTTAGAGCAGCTGATACCTCCCTCATAGATGAACAACAACAATAACATACTGCTGTTTTATAATGTGCAGCCCCTTCCTGGGAAATCGTACAGAGAAAAGAAGGGCTGTCTGAAGGCTGTATCAGGGCAGGGGGCAGCCATCTCTATCTCTCACAATCTCCCTCATATCCTTACAAGGACATTGGACAGGGGCAGCCATCTTGTTCCCCATGCAGTTTCCCAGGTAGGGGCAGCTTGTTATGACCTGCAGCCACTTCCTGGGAGCATCTTAAAATAGCTTCCTCCACCCCCATGTGCCACAAGGAAGGAAATATTAACTGCTTTAAGCAGCTGGGAAGGAAGGAAGGAAGGAAGGAAGGAAGGAAGGAAGGAAGGAAGGGGGTATCACTTGGATAGAGTTAAGCCACAGAGCCTAGGACTTGCCGATCAGAAGGTCAAAGTGCAAGTAGATAAATAGGTACCGCTCCAGCGGGAAGGTAAACGGCGTTTCCGTGCGCTGCTCTGGTTCGCCAAAAGCGGCTTAGTCATGACCCAGAAGCTGTACACCGGCTCCCCCAGCCAATGAAGCAAGATGAGCGCCGCAACCCCAGAGTTGGGCATGACTGGACCTAATGGTCAGGGGTCCCTTTACCTTTACCTTTATGCCTTATCATGCCCACTTTCTTCTAAGCACATACCTTTTCCTACATATTTTTTATTAGAAAGCTGCATTGCAAAATTTGGAGAAGTATGAATTTCAAAATGGTTGTCTTTTGGGGACGTCATGTCCTGCTTCAGGAAGTGTGAATTAAGCAGGTTTGCATTAAAATGTGAGCTGAACCAAATTTCTCCACTATCCTTCCTTAAGGCCTCTCGTTTCATGCAACACAGAATTAATTTCATTGTGAGCTCATGAGGCTTTGAGCATAAAAGTGAGACGTTTTGAAAGACTAACAAGAAAAAGAAGGTGCAGTGTTCAGGTGCCCCACTTTGGCTTGTATTCAACTTCTGCTTCCCCAGCAAAGACCCACTGAAATTAAACTATGGAACTCACTGCCACAGGAGGCAGTGATGGCCACCACTTGGAGCACTGGACCAATTCATGGAGGAGAGGGTTATTGATGGCTACTAGTCATGATGGCTCGGCTCTGCCTCCACAGTCAGAGGCAGCAATTCTTCTGAATCCCAGTTTCTAGAAGTCACAGGAGGGGAGAGGGATCTTGTGTTCAGGTCCTACTTTCTGTTTTCCCACCAGCATCTGGTCGGCCACTGTGATGCTGCAATAGGGCCATTGGCCTGATCCAGCAGGGCTCTTCTTATGGAACCTCCAGGTCCAGAGGTAGTCTTTCTGAGATTCCTAGATGAACCATCTCTTTTAAGTAGACTTATGCCTATTGAAGGGGACGCGGGTGGCACTGTAGGTTAAACCACAGAGCCTAGGACTTGCTGATCAGAAGGTCGGCGGTTTGAATCCCCGTGACGGGGTGAGCTCCCGTTGCTTGGTCCCAGCTCCTGCCCACCTAGCAGTTCAAAAGCACATCAAAGTGCAAGTAGATAAATAGGTACCACTCCGGTGGGAAGGTAAACATCGTTTCCGTGCACTGCTCTGGTTCGCCAAAAGCAGCTTAGTCATGCTGGCCACATAACCCAGAAGCTGTACGCCGGCTCCCTCGGCCAATAAAGCGAGATGAGCGCCACAATCCCAGAGTCAGTCATGACTGGACCTAATGGTCAGGGGTCCCTTTACCTTTACCTTTTATGCCTATTGTGGGTATCAGACCACAAGATGATCAAAAAGTCATAGACTTGGAAGGAAGCCATCATCTGAAACGTATCCCAGCGATCTCACTTTATTTTCTGATATGCGCATATCAGGAGAGTCACGTTGCCCATCAATGCCATGGGTGGTCTGAACTTTGCGCAAAGTGCAAAATATTTACACAGAAGTTGGCACACAGCAAGGCCATGGGTCTTTCCCTCAAAGAGACTGGAAGTTACAAGAAGATTGCAACAGGTTTGCCCTTTTAAAAATCACCATATCTAGCTGTTATCTCGCCTTATTGGCAATCTGTGGTTACGCCTGTTAGAACATATTTGCACAACTTTATTTACCTATTGTTTATATCACACCTTTTCCTCTAAAGATCTCCAAGTCATAGAATCATAGAATCATAGAGTTGGAAGAGACCACAAGGGCCATCGAGTCCAACCCCCTGCCAAGCAGGAAACACCATCAGAGCACTCCTGACATATGGTTGTCAAGCCTCTGCTTAAAGACCTCCAAAGAAGGAGACTCTACCACACTCCTTGGCAGCAAATTCCACTGTCGAACACCTCTTACTGTCAGGAAGTTCTTCCTAATGTTTAGGTGGAATCTTCTTTCTTGTAGTTTGGAACCATTGCTCCGTGTCCGCTTCTCTGGAGCAGCAGAAAACAACCTTTCTCCCTCCTCTATGTGACATCCTTTTATATATTTGAACATGGCTATCATATCACCCCTTAACCTCCTCTTCTCCAGGCTAAACATGCCCAGCTCCCTTAGCCGTTCCTCATAAGGCATCATTTCCAGGCCTTTGACCATTTTGGTTGCCCTCCTCTGGACACGTTCCAGTTTCTCAGTGTCCTTCTTGAACTGTGGTGCCCAGAACTGGACACAGTACTCCAGGTGAGGTCTGACCAGAGCAGAATACAGTGGCATGATTCTCCCCCTCCTCATTTAAACTCATTTAAGTGAGTTGCATGATTCTCCCCCTCCTCATTTAATCTCCACAACGACAACCTTGCAAGTAGGTTAGGCTTAGAGAAAGTGACTGGCCCAAGGTCAGCCAGTGAGGTTCATGGTTGAGAATTGGTGAGGATTCAAAATGAAGTTTGATGCACTTTCCCCAAGCCCCACAGAGAGATGAAATCAGGTGGATGATGAAAGGTGAGGTCCAGTTTACAGATCTGCCATCTCAGCGAAGCTGCCACTTAATAAAGCAATCACCTTTTCAAGAGCTCAAATGAAACCAAAAGGTGCCAATATTATTAGTTTATTGGGACATTAAAAAATAACAATCCAAAGCTGGCCCATCTCTCGAGATCACCTGAGCTCTCACCTGGTCCCTGAGTTGTTTGCTAAGCAGGTACTTCTGAAGCATTTAAATAACGCCCTGTACAAAGTCCTTGCCAACTAAAACCCTGATAAACTTACCCTTTCAGAATGGGACCTTTCTATCAATTGTTTAAAAGTCTATAAAAACAACATTGTTATCACCAACCTCATTTCCATTCCGGTGACTAGGTTGTTGATATTCTTCCATGGTCTTTTTTTAATAGTGCTTGACTTCCCCTGTGTTTTGCACTTATGGCAGTAGCTGACCTTGGCAGGAGCTGTGTGGCCAGAGGCAGGGGACTGGGGGGCCAGGGAGCTGGCTAGGAAGAGGACACAGGGTTGAGGGATGAAGCGAGGGGAGCAGAGAGGACTCTTGCTGGATGAGGGGCAGGGTGAGTTGGGGGGAGGAACCCTGGGATCACCACCAGCTTCTGGGGACTAGTTGAGATTCCTGCATTGCAGGGGTTGGACTAGACAATGCTTTGGGGCCTTTTTCACCTCTACAATTCTATCTACTGGTCGCAGCTAGGGCCAGGGCCTTTTCAGTACTGGCCCCGACTTGGTGGAATGCTCTGTCACAAGAGACTAGGGCCCTGCGGAACTTGACACCTTTCCACAGGGCCTGCAAAACAGCTGTTCCGCCTGGCCTTCAGTTCGGACTCCGTCTGACCCTTATGTTTCCTTCCCCTTATGGTTTTGATGAGGCTGCATTTTAAATTGCATTTTAACCTGTATTTTAAATTGGTCCCGTCCCCCATTATGTTTTTACTGTAATTTTACTGTTGTTAGCTGCCCTGAGCCTGGCTCTGGCTCTGGCTGGGGAGGGCAGGGTATGTATGTAGGTATGTATGTATGTATGAATAATTTATTTATTTATTTATTTATTTATTGTTGTTATTATTATTATTATTATTATTATTATTATTATTTGCTAGCATTGCCCAGTCTCTGGATGTGTGCACACAGCTGCCCTCCGGTTGGGGATGCTGGACACTTATGGCTTCCTATTTCCTCCCAAATCCTACAGTTAATGTGTAGTGGCTAAGAATGAGCCATCCACTGCAAAACTCCAAGTTAGGCAGGCTGTTGTTTTCTCCCTCCTCAGCAGGATAATAATTCAAGCCGACCTCACAGGTTTATTGTAAGGCAAAGGCAGCTAATCAATCTGCCCCACCCTTCTCACCTTTGGTTAACTCTCCAGGGGCTGCATGCCAGTGCTGGGTGCAGTCAAAGGTGTGTGGATGGGGGTACCCCACAAACTCTATATACACAGAGGGCACTTTGCCCTCTCCAGCCACAGATCCAGTAATGGGGAGCAGAGTGGCAGGGTTGTCGCCTCCTCTGTGTTCATCAGATGATTGATCTGATGAGAGGAGAGGGGTGATTTGCAGCTTTGTCAGGGCTCTGTTCGCCCCAGTGTAATGATTCAGAGCAGGGCCTTCTGGGTGGTTGCCCCGGTCTGTGGAAGAGCATCCCTTTCCAGAAACAATCCAAAGCAATTTTGTTCTGACAGGCTTTCCCTGATTGATAAATAGGCCTTTACCACAAAAAAAACGTAAAGGACCCCTCTCTTGGGGGGGGCCCAAAAAATTTAAAAGAAATAAAACTGGATGTACATTTCCAAAATATGAGATAAAGTATATATACTTCTTAATTGTGTTTCACTATTAATATACTTCTTCTTAATTGTATTTCAGTTCAACAATTACTTTGATAAAATACATTTTTGTGTGTGTGTAAATGGCTTGAGATATACCTATAAGGTCCATAAATCACTATATTGTATATTGTGTATAAAAAAGCGACAATTTGTTGTTGACAAAGGGCAGCTGGACATATAAAGAGTCCCATTACCTTCAGTAGCTTAGAGCCTCATCAAACCTAAATCCGGCCCTGGTTAGATTACTGCAACATGTTATACATGGGGCCACCTCTGAAGACGGTTCTAAAACTTCAGCTGGTGCAGAATTCAGCGGCCAGATCGCTCACCGGAGCAAGACAGTTTGAGCATATTACACGGATCCAGGCCCGACTGTACTGACTGCCAATTAGTTTCCGGGTCCAATTCAAAGTGCTGTTTTTGAACTATAAAGCCACCCCTGTCATAAGTATTGCAGAGACTATGTAAGTGAACCAGTTACAACATTGTTCAAAATGTTGTGCAAATTCCAAGCATTTGTTTATTGGTACAATTTTCAAGCTGCCCCATTCCCAGCATCCCCTGAGTAGCTTACAGGCATGGAAGAAAAACAAAACAATGATAAGACAAACCCATGACCCACAAAACTACTTTAAAAATAGGGTGGAAAAAGCAAGTCAGCGAGGAATAGAACACACTGCTTCTCTTACTATTTGTATTTTATCATCCCTGTTATTCAGCCACAGGCTCCAGGATGGAGGCGGCATTCTCTATCGCTTGGATTACAATGGTGAGCTGCTTGTGAACCTCACCCCACTGGCCGTCCTCCTTGGCGTTATCGTAGGCATCAGCAAGTCCTGGGAAGGTGGCCAGAGAAGATGACCGAGAGGCCATGATGACGTGGCTGGATGAGGAAAAGCAACAAGAAACTGAGGCTTTAGAGTCATCGGTCCAGCCCTGTGGAACTCTCTGCCACTAGACATTCAGCAGCCGCCTTCTGTGCCAACTTTTAAAACACCTGCCTAAAACTCTTCTATCCTGCCAGGTCTACGCAGGCAATGAGGTATGCATTTTTCCATAACAAGTTAGCTGATTTCTGATTTTAATTTTTTTAAAATATGGTTTTTATTACATGGCTTTACAGTTTATGTGGGACGCGGGTGGCGCTGTGGTCTAAACCACAGAACCTAGGACTTGCCAATCAGAAGGTCGGCAGTTCGAATTCCCATGGCAGGGTGAGCTCCCATTGCGCGGTCCCTGCTCCTGCCAACCTAGCAGTTCGGAAGCACGTCAAAGTGCAAGTAGATAAATAGGTACCGCTCAGGCGGGAAGGTAAACAGTGTTTCCGTGCGCCGCTCTGGTTTGCCAGAAGTGGCTTAGTCATGCTGGCCACATGACCTGGAAGCTGTCTGCGGACAAACGCTGTCTCCCTCAGCCTATAGAGCGAGATGAGCGCGCAAACCCAGAGTCGTCCGCGACTGGACCTAATGGTCAGGGGTACCTTTACCTTACAGTTTATGTAAAACACCTTGGGAGCAACTATCAGGGGTAGCATGCTGGTGGGGGGTGGGACTGCAGCCAATAGGAGGCAGGGCAAAAACTGGTTGGACCCAGCCCCTTCTCTCTCTCTCTCTCTCCCCCCACACCCACCCAGCAGGTGACCAGGAGGGTGAGGGCAGACTGCTCTTGCCACAGATAGTAACTGATCGCTTGCAAAGGGCTTTTGAAGTGATGCAGGGAGCTACAAGTTTCCCACCACTGCTCCAGAAAGCCATGAGAAAGTCCTCTCCTGCTCTTTGGTCCTTGCCTGACATTGATAAGTCCATTTTATCTGACAATGGAGGCCCCAGTTAGCCCATCCTTTAAAAAAAAACAAGCAAGCAAGTTAAAACACAAAATCTCAATGGTTATGCATCACTGCCATCTTGTGGCAGTGAATTCCACAAGAGAATCGCACATCAAAAGCCAGAAAGCCAGTCCACTGGTATTGCTTACCTGTAGTAATACTTCTCCGGAAAGGCTCTGGGGTTCAGGAAGGCCCTTTCTAACAACATCAGCTGGTCATTCACCATCCGCACGTCCAGGGGTCTTTCAGGATATGGGGGGGGGGGGAGAGGAAGGAGAAAGAGGGCTGGTCTCAGAGCTGTCTTGGGGCCAACCATAGAATGTGTCAGCCCCACAGCAAAATTTCACAAACCTGGTTTGCTATGTGAAAGCCAAATTTGCTCAGAAACAAGCACTACCCCGGAGTCCTGTTTACCAACTTTGTTTGGTTTGCCAGCTACATCTGTTCCTGGACAGGGATAGCCTGATGCACTGTAATCCATCCATTGAGGCAGGACTACTGCTATGTGCTCTGTGTGGGGCTGCCCTTGGGCCTGGTTTGGAAGTTCCAGATGGTGCAGAATGCAGCAACCAGACTGCTGATGGGAGCCCCTGACCTGATGGGAGCACATGGCATCCTTGTTAAAACAGCTGCATTGGCTGCTCACCTACCACCAAGCCAGGATAAAGGTACTTGTATTGACGTACAGAAGGAGTGTCTCCACCCCCATTGTTCTGCCCGGACACTGAGGTCCAGCACCGAGGGCCTTCTGGCGGTTCCCTCACTGCGATAAGCCATGTTACAGGGAACCAGGCAGAGGGCCTTCTCGGTAGTGGCACCCGCCCTGTGGAATGTCCTCCCACCAGATGTCAAAGAGAACAACAACTACCAGACTTTTAGAAGACATCTGAAGGCAGCCCTGTTTAGGGAAGCTTTTAATATATAACAGACCACTGTATTTTAATACTTTGTTGGAAGCCGCCCAGCGTGGCTGGGGAGACCCAGCCAGATGGGCGGGGTAATAATAATAATAATAATAATAATAATAATAATAATAGTAATACAACAAAGCCCTGAGCAGACTAAGGTTGAGGGTTCCTCAGCGACCGCCTGAATCTTCTGTCCCAGCTCAGTCACAGAGATCATCTGCAGGGGCGTCGCTGGTCATTCCCCAAGTTGGTGAGGCTCATTTGACAACAACAAGAAACCGAGCCTTTAGTGTCATTGGCTCAGTCCTGTGGAACTCTCTGCCACTAGACATTCAGCAGGCACCTTTTGGGCCAACTTTTAAATGCCTGCTGAAAACTTTTCTAATCTGCCAGGCCTATGCAGACAATTAAGAAGACATCCATCCCCAATGGTTAATCGATGTCTCTTCAAAAACTTTTTATATGGTGTTTACTATATAGTTTTGTGTATTTTTGTTGTAAACCACTTTGATATTCTTTATGAAATAACGGTCTATAAATATTGTCATAAACAAGCAAATAAAATAACAATACTAACCTACCTTCCAGAGTTGTTGCAAACATTTGTTTTGTTTTTTACAAAAAGGTATGAAACACCAAATTAATATTCCCCTAAGAATGAGTAATCAGATCACCAACTAAATCAAATGCACACTGAAACACACATAAAAAAATCTCAAGAGGTGAATCACATTTCCTGGAGTGCAAATTTCACAAATGCGGAGACACTACCAGTAAGCCCCTGCCCCATAACATCTCTCACTGACTGGCCAGAGGGCAGCATCACTGGGTTATTCAGATGGGTGGATATGAGACAACTTGTACACTCTAGATTACTATATAAATCTGCCTTATTCAAATACTTCTATATGCATGTATAGTACAAAGTTCCCCAGAAGAGGAGACTCTCACCTGGGGTTTGCTTCCTCCCTCAGGTTTGCTATGCGCTGGTTAAGACCAGCAGCAGCGGCCTGGAAACGGTCTATTGCGGCCCAGAGTGGGTCTGAAGGGCAAAAGAGCAAAACAGATCAGTGCCTTTAAGGGTTTAGCTAAGGGTCAGGTTTAGCTTCTACCCTGAGTAGACAAGCCCATAGTTTCATTTGCAGCCTATTATTCCTAAGCAGTGGTGTTCAGTTTAGTGGCTAAACTTCAGCCCTATAAACTGTGGGAAATTGCAGTCAAATATAACTAGCAAGCCTGGGGCTCATTAATGCATGAAGGAGTTAAGAACACAGAACTGTAAACCCTCACCTGGAAGGAAGGGAGTTAAGTTTCCTCCTTTGTTCGCTCTCCTTTCACCATGTGAACGCACCAAGGAGACAGGATGTGCCTGAGCTTGCCCTTTACTAGCTCAGACCGTGTGCTTAGAGGTATTTCACATCCCAATATTTCTACCTGTGTTCTTCATGCTGCTACATGGAACAACACATGAATCCGACCCTTTGGAGCTTTGTAAGTAAAGCATTTAAACTTACTAATGGTGTGGTCCGTTCATTGCGAGAGGAGCAGAGAGGGGAAGCACTGTAAGTGGACTAAGCAAGATATCTAAAAGGACTAACAGACTATATTCCTCATGTTTCACACTGCTGCTTACTTTTATGGCCTTAAAACTCTGCTGCTGGGGATCTGTCTCATGCTGAAGTGTGCGCTCTGGAGCCGCATGTGGCTCTTTTACACCTTTGCCGCGGCTCCGGGGCGGATACTAGCGAGGGGAGGAGGCGCATTGTGCGCCCTGACACTCCCCACTGTGGCGGGCGCTGTACTGGCTGTGACGTCGCATGGGGGCGGTGCGTGCATCAGTCACGCACCGTCCTGACGTCACCTTCCCGCCCGCTGTCAGATCGGACATTAAGGTAAGAAACAATATATGCAGTGTTATATTTGTTTTAAATGTCACAATGGTTTTGTGGCTCCCAGTTTTTTTTTCTTTGGAAACGGGTCCAAGTGGCTCTTTTTGTCTTAAAGGTTGCAGACCCCTGGCTTAGCCCCACACTTTGGATCTAGGGGAGGCATAGGCAAACTCAGCCCTCCAGATGTTTTGAGACTACAATTCCCATCATCCCTGACCACTGGGATGATGGGAGCTGTAGTCCCAAAACATCTGGAGGGCCGAGTTTGCCTATGCCTGATCTAGGGATCCAGCCAATTCTTTTATTAATTACCCCACATGGGTAAACCCCAGTCCTTATCCAAGTTAATGACCCCTAATTGCCACACACCCAGCCCCTAATGAAGGGGAGGAAAGGCTGGCGGGCCCCTTATTCTCTTTTGTACCTGGCGATCCTACCTGCAGGCCACCTGCCCACTAACCCAGCCTGTAATCCCACACATTCCCACCCGTCTCACCAAGCGAGATGTTGTGATGGGTCAGGTCTGCCTGGAACGCCTCTCTGGCAACACTGTACATCTGTTGCAGCGTCTCGCCGTAATCGCTCACGTTGAGCGGCAGGATCAAGGCATCCGCCAGGCGCATCAGCACGTTGCCAGCTGTCCGTGCCACAGTCTGGTGGCTGGTGAACCCTGGGAAGGGGCAGGAGAATTTCCCCAGATGCAGCAGCAGCACCACAAACTGGCCTGTGCCCAACCTTAGCAGACTTGGCTAGTACAGTCCCAGTAATTTCTCTCTCTCATAAAAGCATATAGTTGGAAGGGACCCAAGGGTCATCTAGTCCAACCCCCTTGCAATGCACGAATCTCAGCTAAAGGATCCATGACAGACGGCCACCCAACTTCTGCCTAGAAACTTCTCCAAGGAAGGAGAGTCCACCACCTCCCAAGGGAGACCGTTCCACTGTCAAACAACTTTTTAAAAATCATTTTTATTGATTTTCCAATGAAGACAGCCAATCAGCATGCCCACATCATAATCTAATTAAAAACAAAAAACTAAAATAAAAAAGACCAAATTGTAATCCAAATTTTAATTATTAATTTTTCCGGGCTCCCCATAGTCGGGACCTCTGAAGCATATCTCCAAATCTTCAGTCCTGCCTCCTCACTGTCAAACAACATTTACGCTGTTTTGCAAAAGAGGATAGGCTCCTGCTCTCCACAGAAACAGATAGTACATTCTGGCCAGCTATTGACCCTTTAAGATGCGAACGTTATGCTCCTAAGCATGCTGGAATTGAATACAGTGGTGCCTTGGTAATTGAACGAAACAAATCAGCTCCCGAATGCCGCAAACCCGGTTTGTGAACGTTTTTCGGAAGCCAAACGTCTGACATGGCTTCCACAGCTTCCAATTGAGTGCCAGAAGCTCCTGCAGCCAATCGGAAGCTGTGCCTTTGTTTCTGAACGGTTTTGGGAGTTAAACAGACTGCCGGAATGGATTAAGTTCAACTACCAAGGTACCACTGTACTTTAAATTCAGCTAAGGCAACAGATAAACATGAGGTAGCTCTCATGGCTGCCAACCATTACCCCAGCAGTCCAAGAGAGAAGCAAAGGCAACCTCAGAAATTCTAGGCTGCGTAGACAACATACCTTTACAGCACAGGAATTTCCTCAAGGCATCCTGGGAACTGTGGTTTGCCCCCACCCCCGAGCTACAATTCCCAGCACCCTTAACAAACCCTGATTTACTCTCTTGCTGACTCTCTATGCTCCACCCTCACCCCTCACCTGGGTCAATGAATGTCTCTGCATAGTGAAAAGTGTCAAAGGCTGTGTGATAAGCTGGATAGATGCGGGCTGAAGTCTTGGACTAGACAAAGGAAAGAAGGGAAGGTCAAATCATGTGGTTAGCAGGAGCCTTGCCCCCCAGCATTGCTTAGGAATTCTAAGAAATCAGCTCAGTTTTCAAATCCGTGGTTAAAGTCAGGGCAGTTTTGAAAGGCTTAGTCAGCCTTCTTGATCCAAGATGGCGTCCATTGGATTCAAACCATAGAGGAAATCCTGGTCCTTAATCTCAGGAACCATCATACAAAATTTGGATACAATCACAGCAGTATTGAAAGGTTCAGTCCGCCATCTTGATTCAAAATGGCATCGAAACATAGATGAAAAGCTGCTCCTTGATCTTGGAAACAATCACACAAAATTTGGTTGCGATATCTTAAGAGGTGTCTAAACTCATAGCGAACAGACAAGCCATAATAGGTTTGGGGTTTGATGTTTTGATTAGATGAATGGGTCCATTGCTGCAGCCTCACTGGGCATATCTGATATATGAGAAGTATTTATTGGACAGTGTTTATAGATTGTACCAGCCGACTGCTGTTATTTAGGAACTGATTTTTTAAAAAAGGTTTCGGGTGTTTTAAAATTTAAAGCGATCCATTGCAATTTATTTATTTTTGCATTGTTACTGTTTGTTGATTAAGTTGATTAATTGCAGTTGCTGCTTTACAAGAAGATCCTATTGAACAGCAGGAGAAAAATACTTTGAATCAATAAATTTAAAAAACTGATCAGGGAGAGGGGAAATCTGTGCCCCTAGGGCTGTTGCTGGATCTCCCAGCTCCCTTTGCCCCTTGCCCCTTGCCCATTGGCCATTCCAACTAGTGCAGGGCTACAATTTACCCGGTCGTAGGTGTAAGCAATATCCATGGATGTGATGCCCAGGTAATGAATGAAAGAGGCATAATCGCTTCCAGCACCCAGAGACCCTAAGCTGAATGGAGGAGGAAGACAGTAAGTCGGGGGAGCATCTTTTGAAGCAGAGACTCGAACACAGAACCCTCAGAAACAAATCCACAAATCCCTCCCCACTGCAGGTTGGTCAGTTATAAACAGCAATGCATATATATATATATATATATATATATATATATATATATATATATAAAATTCAATTTTTTTAAAAGATTCCTCCTTTATAAATAAATACCAGAGAATATATCATATACACACCCTAACCGCGAGTTGTCCCCCGTGAAATCCTACTCAAAATCAATCGGCTTGATGAATTTAAGTCTATTATATCAGTAAGCTGAGTAAAACTTAGCTGGGTACAACCCATGTAATTTTTTTTGTAAAAATGATACACTAAAATAGACCACCTTTGTAAATAAATATTAGTATATATACATTAAAGTGATTGACAAAAGAGAAAAAGTACAGCTCCCAGCAAGCATGGCCAATGGGCAGGGATGATGGGTGTTGTAGTTCAGCCACTTCTGGAGAGCCAGTGATTCCCATCCACACACCTGGTCTCTGCGAATGTGAGGGAGTCCACGGGCTGTTAAGAAAGGGAAACATTCACAGCATCGTTTTACCTGGGGATGACGCCATAGACTGAACTGTTTCGGCTGAAGTGTTGCTTCCAGTTCTCATAGACTGACGGGGAAGAATCTGAAGCTGCGGTTTTCACCTACGAGGGAAACAAGGCCCCCTAACATCAGAAATGGAGCAGGTTTCATGACAACCCATCTTAGGAAGGAGGCTGGTCTTTAGGGGTCTCACTTCTGCAAGGATGCTCTGAAGCCCAAGACCCCTTTCAGGCTGCAAAGCTAGACTGACTTCATTATTTTGATTTGCAAGCTGCTGCAGGTGTGACTGACCGCTGTCGTCCCTTTCCCCCTAATAAAATGAGTGCGGTGCTCATGATCGTTCCTCCAGTTTTGCAAATGTTAAGGCCAGTGACCCCCTATAGCCTTTGTTTCCCTGAAAAATAAACCGAGAACGTGTCTCCTACACAGAGACTGTTATTTTGGAGTTGACTTTCCATTCTCTTCAAGTTACCTGCTGGGCAGCTGCAAAGATGACACTCTGCGCAGGTGGTGTCCCTTGAGCCCTCAAGGTGGCGTTGGCTGTCAAAGGAGAAAGAGAAGCATTACGGGGGAGCTCCCCCTTTGTTGCCTGGTAAGGCTCCTGTGCCTTGTGTGATAGGGGTACGTTCAGTTTTTTTGCCAGTATGTAGACCATTGGTTCCCAAAGTGGGTAGGATGTCCTGGGGGGGGGGGAATACCTGGGAGGGGGCCAAGAGACAAGGGCAGGCAGGAAATGATGGAGTTGTAAACGACTATCAGACATTGAAAATCTGATAGCACAGGCCTTTCTGTTGGGTATAGTTGGACCAGAGCTTTTGTGGCCCTAAAATTCTATGATGGCGGCAAGGATAGCCTACAAGTGAGAATGGAAAGAAGAAGTCGCAACAAATTAAGACTGGCTTATGAAGATGATGGAATTTGCTGAGATGGCAATCTCAGTATATAACCGTTGGTATATCAGCAGCATCTCAACCTAAAATCCTTAAGAAATGCAGTTTGGATATCAAGTTGAGCCATTTTGCTCCTTCATACCGCAGTCAAGCACTGCGAAAACAGAGTTCATGTTTTACTCTTTCCCTTCAGAAGCACCATTAAAAAAATGATCCAAATGTTCTTATTATCATGTTGGAAAACAAGCATAATCTACAGCCCCTTATCTGAGCCTCTTGCAAACAGTTTAGCATATACATTTTTGCATTGATTTCCTCCCCAGTGCCCTCTCTCTTTCCCTCTTAAGTCTTTTTATAGACTCCTTGACATCAGTACACTAGAATGAACATCAATGTTATCTGCCAGAACCATTGTATCTGGAATGAGAGAACAAAATGAGGAAAAATGAGGAAACCTCCAGTAAAGGGGAGTCCACCACCTTCCAAGGGAGTCCATGTCTCTGTTGAACAGCTCTAACCCTCAGAAAACGCTTCCTAATGTTTAGCTGGAATCTCCTTTCTTATTGTTTGAATCCATCAGTCTGGGCCCTCCCCTCCGGAGCAGCAGAAGACAAGCTTGTTCCATCTTCCATGGGACAGCCCTTCAGGTATTTGAAGATGGCTCTGATATCACCTCTCACTCTTCTCTCTTCTCTTCTCTTCTCTTCTCTTCTCTTCTCTTTTCTCTTCTCTTCTCTTTTCTCTTCTCCAGGCTAAACATACCCAAATCCCACAAAAAATAAATGAGGTGGGATGTTCACATCCAGGGTCCCCCATCCAGGCACTGACCAGACCCAAACCTGCTTCATTTCAGCCAGGGGGCTGCATCAAGGACCCTCCTCTCAGACCACACTCTCCCAGGTATTATAACTACAACAAATTTATAAGTCAGTCAGTGCAGCTAGAAAGTGTGGAAAGGTGAGGTGAGCTTACCAAAGACTGCAATGTCCACATTGATGTAGGCCACGCTGCGCTGTTGCAGCTTGCTATAAAATTCCTGTGCGGTGGAGAGATGTGATAAGCAAAGAAACTTCTGCGAAAGTGTGAGGTCTCCAGCCCACCCCCTGACAACCCCCATGGTGCATGTCAAAGACCTCTGCACCACAAAGTCATCCTGAGCGCTTGGAGTTACAAAAGGGAGAGGCTCTCTGCTCCTATCAGGGATTTGTTTTCGGGACCAGATCCTTTCGCCCCCAAATCCACTCCTGGTTTCAACCCCAAGCTTCCTTTCAGCAGCCTAATTTGCCAGAGGGAAGGGGCAGTTGCGGGAAATGTGTGGGTGTTTGTTTGCTTTTTGCTATATTAGCATTAAACTATTGGGAGTCGAACCTTTGGCAATCAGCTACAAGTCACCTGACAGATTCCAGTCTGCCTTTCCCCCATTCCTATAGTAAGAATAAAAGGTGGTTGCTTTGCATCAGCCTGATTCCTGACTCTGAGGTCAGACGTTTTGGGAACTGAAGTACATAAGCCCCCGAACACAAATGTAAACAACAAAACACCCAACCAAGCTATGATCCCTTTCCAACCTCTACTCAGCCCCATCTGCACTATATATTTAAAGCAGAATCACGCCACTTTAAGAAGATACCGCTTCCCCCAAAGACTCCTGGGAAGTGTAGTTTGTTAAGATGCTGAAAGGAGACCTGTATTCCCCTCAGAGAGCTACAGTTTCCCGAGTTACTTAGGGAGAGGGGTTGATTGTTAAACTACTCTGGCAACTCTGGCTCTGTAAGGGAACAATGGTCTCCTAACATCAGCACGATAAACAAGCTACATTTCCCAGGATTCTTTGGGGGAAGCTATGACTACTTAAATTGGTAGGATTGTGTTTTGAATATGGCTAGGGCAACCCAGCCAGATGGGTGGGGTACAAATAATTAAATTATTATTCTTTTTATTAAATGCACAGTGCAGAACCACCTGTTCTTCGGTCTCTCTCTCACCTACTCCATCCATCCATTCAACCTCCTTTCCTCTTACCTCTGTATACTCTGTAGAACCAATGAGACCAAACTCTTCAGCACCCCAGCTACCAAAAATAATGGACCTTCGTGGGCGCCACTTCCCTGAGAAGAAACGGACACATTATTCCTAGACATTCCTAGACAGATACCCAAGACCATAGAAATAGAATTGACGGAGAGGGCTCTGTGTGATGTCACTTCCCCTCCTCTCCTTGAGAGGAAGGAGTACATTGGTATTTCCTGTTTCTCTCGCTCTCTTCCTTTTGCCAGCATAGGATGGAAACATCCCTCCATCTGCTCAAGGTTTAGGCCCTGTAAATATAAGTATTTTGCCTGCATAGTTTTTACTGCTGCCTTTGCTGTGAACTAATGCAAGATTATATGTAAACTATATTTTTTAACTTACAGTACTTCCCAAGTTGTTGCCTGAATCTTTGTTAAGTGGGGTAAGAAAGGGAGAGCCAGCTTACTTCATAGCTGGATTTGCTCAAAGCAAGGTTTTACAGCCTAACTCCTATGCTTTAAATTTTGCTGCCAGGGATGGGATTTTGAAACTCTGTTCAACCCACACACATGGGTGCCTGGAGAGATAGAGAGCAGTTAATATATCCTCTCCTACCTATTAAAACTCATCCCACACCTCCTAGCCTAACCTACCTTGCAGGGTTGTTGTGAGGATTAAATGAGGAGTGGGGAATCATGTGTGTCACATGGAGCCCCTTGGAGAAAAAGGTAGGATATACATGGAATAAATAAAATGACTAGCTGGGATGCTGCCTAGTTTGCAAACATAAGAATCTCCACCTACTTCTGCTCACTCACTGGCTGCTGTGGATTGCATCTTCATCTCTGCCCGGACCTACCAGACCTTCCCCTGGAGTTGCCATGTTTCACACCTCACCAAAGAAAAGAAAATCCACACCCCACACCCCGCCCTAAGCTCACCTTCTTTCACCATCTTCCCCAGGACTCGGCTGATCTCCAGCATGACAGCTGTTCCGCTGCTGGGGTCGATAGCGCCATGCACCCAGCTGTCCCGGTGGTTACCATAGAGGACGTATCGGTCTAGCGGAAGAAGGAGTAGGAACTTATAGAAGAGCACATGTTGGACAGGAGCCTGAAAAGGGATGGATCTGCAGCTCCCAAAGTGGGCAGGAGCGCCCCCTAGGGGACATGGGGACTAACTGGGTGGGAGCTAAGAATATTAGATCAGAGTATATCTTTATCAGTGCCACACACTTAGGCCTGTGAATACCCCCAGAAGAAAAGCACGGCATCTGTTTGCCCAGGGCAACTCACCAGGCTCCACACTTCCTCTTATCAGTCCCATCACATTAGAAGATGTGTTGATCCTTCTGTAGTTATGGACGTTGACCTGGACCTCACTAGGAAACAAAAGAGAGCCAGGTTCAATCACTCAATTACACAATGAAATCATTTATACGGGTGATTTGGCTCTGGGCTTCTCACATCACTGGAGCTTCCCGCTTTGCAGCAGCAGGATAGAGAGGAGAGGCCTCCTGGGTTGTCTCCAACCAAGTCTGACTCAGAATAAACCCATTGAAATTAATGGACCTAAGTTAGGAGGTTGTGGACTTCCTTGGAGAGTTTTTCAGCAGAGGTTGGATGTCATCTGTCATGGATGTTTAGCTGAGATTCCTGCATTGCAGTAGGTGGCGCTGTGGTCTAAACCACTGAGCCTCTTGGGCTTGCTGACCAGAAGGTCGGGGGTTCGAATCCCTGCCACGGGGTGAGCTCCCGTTGCTCTTTCCCAGCTCTTATCAACTTAGCAGTTTGAAAGCATGCCAGTGCAAGTAGATAAATAGGTACCACTGTGTTGGGAAGGTAAATGGTGTTTCTGTGCGCTCTGGTTTCCTTCACAGTGTCCTGCTGCTCCAGAAGCAGTTTAGTCCTGCTGTCTGTGGACAAACGCTGGCTCCCTCAGCCTCAAAGCCAGATGAGCGCCACAACCCCATAGTCGCCTTTGACTGGACTTAAGCGTCCAAGGATCCTTTACCTTTTACCTTTTTACCTGCAGCGGGTTGTAATATATGACCCCTGGTGTCCCTTCCAACTCTACAAGTCTAAATTTCTATGATCTCAGGGCAGTGATAAGATAAAAATGCAAAGTAAAAGCACAAATAAATAGTTAAAAGAAAAACAAAACAAATAACCCCTTCATCCCACAAACACATTTAAAAGGCTGAATAATATTAATCAGCCTGGTTGAAAAGGAACATTTCCACCTAAAGATATAATAATGATAATAATAATAATAAATTTTATTTGTATCCCGCCCTCCCCAGCCGAAGCCGGGCTCAGGGTGGCTAACAACAATAAAACAGTACAAAAGTAGAATGACGAACCTCCCTTGCATTGTCTACGACCCTCCATGGATACCTGATGGAGGCACAGGGGATAACTTGGTTCAGTTTGCATATCAATAGGAACTTATCCTCATTCACAGTCTCAGAACAATGCAGGAACCAAAGCACAGCTTTCGTTCAAAGTCTGCCCTTCTCTGAATGTTGCGCTGAAGTTCTCCGACTAACCAAAAATGTGCGGGGGGGGGGAGGGGGAATGTGTACGCTAGGATAACGTGTGCAATCAAATCCATATATTAGTGAAAATTACTGATGTCAGGTGAAACTGCATTCAAAATTGTGTATAGTAGAAGCTGAACTGAATACTGGGTGGGGGAGAGAGAAACTGAGACTGGCCAATTTGTGCATCCCTCACCTGGTATTGGAGAACAGCCCGTCTTGTCTGAATCCTGGTCCAAGATGGTAGACACAGCCCAGTGCTCCCTGCCAAGCTGCCTCTGCCACAGGGTTGCCAGCCAGGTTACTGCAAGTGGAAGAGGGGAGGGTGAAGAATGCTGCGCTTTCTCCATTGCCATCCAAGAAGACCTAGCCCTCAGCTCACATCTGTTCTATTTTGTTGGTTGGGTGTGCATTTCCACTTATTCTAGTTCTAGTGTGCTCCCACATCTGGTGTTGACTGACTGACTGACTGACTGACTGACTGACTGCATTGCTTTAGAAACCTCAAGGTGGTTTAAAAAAAAAAGCTAAAACAATAAAATTATCAATGAGAAAAGTAACAATAATTCAAGGCTTTCGAAAAGTTAAAATGGCAATAGACTGAAAACAGATTACAACTCGCATCAGCTTTCTAAACATCTGGGCAGGCTTGTGTAAACAAAAATGTTCTTAGCAGGCACCAGAAAGAATACAGTGAAAGCACCTGCCCAATATCAATAGGCAGGGAGTTCCAAAGTGTAGGGGCTACCACACTGAAAGAATAATTTCTTACAAATGCAGAATGGGTATTATGTGGCATGTTGAACAGTGCCAGTTCCGCAGATCAAGGCGGTCGGATGGGTGTATATGGGGAACAAATTATGTTAGTCGCAATTTCTTAAGAAATGCTCCTGTTGGATGCATTCCCCCCGAAACCAGCTTCTATCTGATTTGAAAACGTAAGCTGCATTCACTTTGCAGTTAAGTTGAGGTGTATACATTCAAGACAGCCATTGCGCATGTGCAGATGGCAACTTACTTGAATATGAGGGGAGGGGTTTGGAGGGGGGGGAATGATATACTGGAACATAACCTTTCCCTCCCTAAAGATCAGCCAACAAGATTTGAGATTCATAGCCCCCCCCCCAACTGTCCCTCAAACTGAATTCTGAAGTGTGAATTTTAAAATCTCAAAACCTAGATTTCTAAGCATCTTCTGATCTGTGTGGGATTTCATTTTACGCTCTTCCCTCCAAGTCTGAGCTTCCACACACACCCCTCCCCTTGCACACCCTGGCCTTCCTTTCCCATCATCGCTCTCCTTTATGCACCTCCTCCTCCACAGCTACCACCCACCAGATAAGCGTCTTGGCATCCTCAAAACCAATGGGCTGGGTAGGGATGGGAGGGATCCCTGTGATCTGGTCCTCTGGAATCCTGTAGGTGAAACCTGCAAGCGGGGAGGAGAAGGTAAGAAAGATGGGATTGTTTCCAATGATGTTAGGACCCTCCCACACTCCACACTGGGGCTGTTGACATCAGGCAGGAGCATGATCGATCGATCGATCGCATCTTACGGCTCATCCATTATTTCCACTTGCACAAGTTAGATCCAAGGAAGGAGGAGAGCTTAAAAGCTCTTTTTGCAATGGGTCTACTTGGGGTTACCCAGTGCACGTAAAGAACTTTTAAACTTGCTTGTGGGGCAAAGCCTGCTCCGTGTGTTGGCTCTGGGATGTTCTCACAACATCTTGCGGGGCTAAGTTCCTGCAAACTCTCGTGCGAGCATCTCTAGATTCACAGAGTCTGCCTGATGAGCAGTGCCTTGCCCCACCAAGTAAAGTGGGGAGCTTAAAAGCTGTTTCCCTGCTGGGTCTGGTTGGATTACCTGGCATGACAAGAACTTTGACACTCTCTCTCTCTTTCTTGCTTGCTGGATAAGGTCTGCTTGGTGTGGGGGTGCAAATATCCAGAGTGTGGGGGTCAGGTGGGATTGCTATGAGGAATTATGAAATATGGAGCAAGCCATTGTGTCCGCAATGAAAGCATTGTGTTGTCTGGGCTTGATTCATTGACAATAATTTCTGATCAAATCCCACAAGTCTCTGCACCTCTGCCATTTGCTTTCTCTATGCCTGACAGGCACGTATAAGCATTCTAAATACACAGGCCAGTTGCTTCACCAGGCATCCTGGGTCAAAAAGATAGAAGGTAGCTTTGATGTAGTTTGTTAAACTTTAGGTAGATCTTAAGGGCCAGGAAGAGAGTTCACAAGGAGATGCTAAATACTCTTCCCTTGCCATCCTTCCTTCCTTTCCTGCCTGTTTATGACCTCCAGGGTTTTGCTGAATGCATTCCTCCTTTAGTCCTGTTTTATTTACTCTCAGATATGTATGCATGCTCAAAGTAGTCTTTTGTAGTTAAAAGGATTTCTTCTGATCTGACTTTGTCCCACGTGGGGCTTTTTGAAATGCTCAGAGAAAATCTGATTGGTTCTTACGAACACTGTGTAAAAAGTTCTTTTGTGAATAAAACGACCTGGGCCAAGGGGTGGACAGGATTATTATTGGCACCTCCTCCCAGAGTCTTGCTGGTCAAGCCTCGTGTGTATTCTATTAATCAGGGTCCAATCCTTCCTTGCTTTTGGAACACAACAGCTTGGCATGTGGGCTCTTGGTTTTCTCTCCACCCCCCTCACCCCAAACATGGATTCTTGTGTATACATTAAAATCGTGTTTGCTGCTCCACCCCAACCTCCTCACCTTTGGCTGGGAAATAAGGAGTCAGCAGGTCTCCAAAGTGGCTGTTGTAGGAACCCCTCTCCACGCCCGAGGGGGGCAGGTACCACGAATAGGGGTACGTCTCTGTTGGTGAAGCCTTGCCATCATTGATGTCCCCAGGATCGGTGTAGACCACTACTCCAGCCACGCCAAATTTGGCGCCGTTGATAGCCTGTCAAGGCAAGATTCAGACAGGTGTGTTTGTGCATCAGGGACCTGAGAGGCTCAGATGTCAGCAGAAGACCCAACCCATGGATTCAAATGCTCAGAAAGGAAATTCCAGCTAAGCATTTGGAATAACTTTCTGGTGGTAAAAGCTGTTCAAGAAACTCTCCATCACTGGAAGCTTTGAAAGAGAGGTTGGCTGGCCATATGTCAGGGATTATTTAGCTGGGATTCCTACATTCCAGGAGTTGGACTGTTACCGTAATTTGCTTTCAACTGTTTTAGATACTGAATTTTAAAATGCTGCAGCATGTTCGGAGGGTGAAGGGCAGGACTGTTGTTGTTTTAAAAAAAGAATAAATAACAACATCCTCCAGCATTTTCCCTCCCCATCCCCAGTTTTGCAGAACATCTTGCCTGAGGGAGAGCTCAAAAACTTCCTCATTATTCTGCAGCATCTTGGTTGGCCTAAGAAAGATATAGCCCTACTTTGGATTTTAGGGATGTTCTTTCAAAATGTCCCACAAAAGCTGAAGTTTGGGAACAGGAACACCTCCCAGTTACCTTGTCTGCGCGGCCAGCACCCCCGTAGCGAGTTATGGCTATGGTGCCATTGAGATCAATGCCCTGTTGGACCAGGTATTCATAGTCGCTCATTTTTCCTTGATTGGCATAGACCAGTTTCCCCTGGAATGGTTTTTTTAAAAAAGAGAGGGTTGTTGTTGTTGTTTTTAAGTGCTTATTGAGTTTTCGAAAACAATGCCACACAAACAAGAAAAACGATAAAGAATCACAGAACCAAGACAGAAAGCGGAATATACTTTCTCAGGCATCATAACAAGATAGATCACACTAAGGGACATTTTGGAAGTAAGAGTCGCAGAGAGGGACTTCTCTGTAGTGGCCCCTAAACTGATCAACTCCCTCCCCACAGAAGTGTGCCTGGAAGGTTCTGGAAAATGCTGAATATGTGCCTCTTTCTCTGACACTTGAGGTGCATATTTTTAGGACCCACCTTGCTTCTGTGATTGTAAGTTGTTTTAAATTGTTTTTAATACTGTTTTTTAAATTGATGTCACCTGCCCTGGGATCTTAGTGTGAAGGGCAGGTAAACAATCATCATCATCAATAAGGTGACCTCACCACACAAAGGCCTGTGCTGTTGGGAGCCTAAGCTACCAGTTTGTTTTTTTTTAAATGAAGCACATAAACGGAGACCATACAACACCACAATGGTCTCATTTTGTAATTCTTCTTCAAATCCCTGCTTGCTCAGACAAGGCAATGCCCCACACCCTCTCAAACCACCCATCCCTAGACGGACCTGAATCAGACTTCCAATGTCTGCTACTCCAGATTGTCTGGGCAGCATCACACATATTTCATACACTGAAAAAGGTGGATATCTTAGCTGCCAACTCACACTTTCCCACGCTTTCCGTCTCTGGAAAGGAGAGGATATGAGATATGAGGGGTTTACACCTTGAAATCATCCTTTGACGCTGCTACACAAAGAGACAGAACTGTCATCACAGACATTTAAAGGGTGGCTGAAGATTTGGGATCTCCCTCCGGTACCATAAAGTACATTCCAAGCATGTCCTTTCCCTCAAAGAATTCTGGGCACTGTAGTTTCCCCCTCGCATAGTCATAATTCCCAACAACCCTGAACAAACTACAAGGCCCAGAATTCTTTGAGGTGGAAAACGTACTTTGAATGTGCTCCGAAGGTATATAGTCTGTGTGAAGTCTCTTTCTGTTGGAGACAAAATGCACCTAGGAGGGCAAGGCCCCCTGAGGATCATGTGGTGTCTTTGATTGGCCCATCAAGAGGGCAAACTCCAAGCAGAAGATAAGATAAAGATATCAGAGATAAGGGAGGATAAAAGGCCACGCCCTTGCTTTGCACCTTGGGGTTCCCTGGAGGTGCGTAAGCTGCATAAGGCTTCACAACGTCTCTGTCAGCCTGGTCCGCAGTCAGATTCTTCTCTGTCTCCTGGGAGATAAAGGCTTGGCTGCCATTTTCCATCACTGGTATGAAGAAGAAGAGGGTCTAATCAGAACATCTGTAGCAGGTGTCCCCACCCTCTCCCTTCAGTGGTTTCCTCTCTCAGCCTTCACTCATTCCCACACCTTTTCCTGGTGTCCAAATTTTGGCCCACAAATTTTTCTTCGTTCCCCAATTCCAAACATATGCTCTGAAAACTCATTGGCTGGCTTTGGTTTTTACCCTGTGGCAGGGACCGTGCTGAGGAGGACTGCACTGAGGAGAGATGGTGGGAGTCGCCCCCTCCCCCTGACCCTGAATCTTCCCAGGAGCAGGAGGACAGTATAGATTTGGAACAGTGGTTTGCAGAGGGTCATAGTTCAGAAGGCAGAAGCTGGGAAATACTGGATGGGGAACAGCTAGGAGAAGAAACACAGGAAGAAATTAACAGATCTCTTCTGTTAACAGATTTGCAGTCTGTGGACAGTATCCACCTCCCCCCACCCCCACCCCCAAAGACATGGGGAGCTCAAAGAGTGTTAGAACAGAAAGTGCAAGCTCAGATTACAAGACATAGGAGTGACCAGTGGCGTAGCGTGGGTTGTCAGCACCCGGGGCAAGGCAAGTAATTTGCACCCCCTAACCCGTGGATTTGTGCCCCCTAACCCTAACCCCCAGATGTTGCGCCCGGTGCGGCCGGCCCCCCCTGCACCCCCCACGCTACGCCACTGGGAGTGACGCAGATTAATAGGGACGGAGGAGAGGGGGGAAGCCTTAATTGGGAGCACCGCCATTCTAGGGAGACGCTTTCTGTTGTCTCTCGCCGTGTTTATTAAAGAAACTAACTGGTATGAATTTCCTTTCATTTGATCTGCTTATTTACTGCCATGGGGGAGGAAGCCAATTTCCCGAAGCCTGACACCCTGCTTAGTCCAAGAGAGCATTAAGATTAGGCCACACACTATACAGGAAATATACATCATCTTAGCTGGTTGTTTTCTTCCCAACTGCCTCCTGCCACCCCAGCCTGCCACCATCTCTCATCCAACCACAACCTTTGAAAACATTTACCCAACCCATCTTTTTAACTGTACAAATTGGAACCCTCCTTGTACCTTATCTGAAGTTGCTGTTCTCTTTGGCAGTGAGCAGTTTGGTTCCTCTTTGACCAGTTCTTACCAGTTTGGTGGTCAGGTTGCATTCCTGCGTATGTGGCGCGGCCCTCGCTGATAATGGGCCTAACATAAATTTTGCATTGCACCCCATTACCTAGCACTCACCCACAGCCACAGAGTTGGGTTTCTCAGGGTCAGGGAAGGAGAGGAACACCTCGTACTGGCCTTCCGTGGCGCTGTCCAGGCCAGTTTGGGGGTCTCGCCAGGCTTTCAGAATCAGCTGCACCAGTTCTTCGTCCCCCTTCGTGGTAGCCATGTGGGGCTTGGAAGACAGATCCCTAATGCAAGAGGGAGCAATGGGGAACAGACTTGGCTGTGGGGTAGGTCTTTGGAGTTTGGGCAAATTTTGGAATCTGGCATATAATTAGTCCTTCCCAAAACCACAGCATCCTCCCCCCCCCAGCTTTTGAAACAAGAAGCTTCTCCTTATTTTATTCCTTATTTATCGTGCATCATTGGCCATATGTCAGGGATTCTTCAGCTGTGATTCTTGCATTTAAGGGGGTTGGACTAGATGACTCTTGAGGTCCCTTCCAGCTCCTCAGTTTTTTGATTCTACGTTCACTCACGTCACACAATACAGTTGCCAGCTCCATCTACACAAGGTGCATTTGAAGCACCTTGAAAGCATTTCATTTCCCCCAAAGAATCCTGGGAACCGTAGTTTGCCAAGGGGTCTAAGACTCCTCCAGCGAGCCAATGAGGGCAGGGAATGTACACATTAGCAGTTTGAAACACAGTAAGGTCATTTATCCCCACTACATTTCAAGTGGCCCTTGCTGCGCACACCCTAGATAGGGCTGCCATATTTCAAAAAGTAAAAACCAGGACACCCTGAAAGTTGTTGAGTGTTTTTTTTAGGAAGACCCCCAAATTTTTGAGCTTTTTAAAAGGAAACCAGCAAAATGGTTGAGCTTTGTTTAGGAAACCCCCAAAATTGTTGAGCTTCTTTTCACAAAAATGCAAAAAACAAAAGAACCTGTGATTTTTCAATTGACTTGCCTAAGATCCAGGACAAAGCGCCACATTTCAAAAATTACCCCTGGGCGTCATTTCTGCCTTTGAAATCCTAGTAATGTCTGGGAAAATCCAGACATATGTGGGGATGCCTTCACCTGATGTGCATTACCTGACAGGTTCCCCTATGTTTGCAACTCCTCTGAACTCCTATTCAGTATCTGATTATAACCATGTGCTATGTGAGCATGTACACACCTCAGCTTAATTTGTTTTAGCTCCCATTCCATACCCCGCAACTCTCCTGTTTTAAGTAGGACATCTTTCTGTTTGGATCCCAGAATGCCCCATTTAAGACTGGCACCCTGGCACACTTCACCCCTCGGATGGTGAAGTGGACTCTAATCCACAAAAGCCATAATACATCTATCTATCTATCTATCTATCTATCTATCTATCATCTATCTATCTATCTATCTATCTATCTATCTATCATCTATCTATCTAATCTATCTTTAGAAAGAATGAATAGGTACAGACATTCTATTAGACTCTTTGACCTGGGAAGGAATCCCATTTCTCCCAGAACAAAAAGAGAACTTTAGGACATTGCCTCTTCCTCCGCCAGCCTTACTTGAGGTTCTGTCCAATGCGGGCGGCTTCCACCTGGTTCATGAAGTCTTCGAGCAGAGCTGGGTCCAGGTCTCTAGAGAGGCTGTGAAGCCACTCCGGGGTTTGGGGTTCTTTGTAGATCGCATAGTGCCCTAACAAGATCCCAGCGGTAAGCAGCAGGGCTCCGGAGAGCGCAGCCCCAAGAATGTACTGCCAGCGCACTCCACACCCAGCCATGCCTCCCCAGGAATGAAACTGGCGGCTGTGTGGCCTCAAGGACAGAGCCAAGCCCCGGTTGAGAATTCCATTCCTCCTGAGCTGCCTCTTGACACTTTGGCCAGTGCTCTGCTAGGTCTTTATCCCTGTTTGATGATGGGGCAATAGGGTATTTTCTCCAAGCCAGAGCGCCCTTTGAACAGCTGGGTTATAAAGAATTGTTCCCTGCCAAACCCACACTAAACTTCCTAAATCCCAGGAACTCTGAGACCAACACTTCCTGTGTTTCCAAGTTATTTACTCAGAGTGCGAGAGACCTCACTGGTCTCTAACAATCCTGATCCTAAGCATGAACTCCAAGCCTCTAAGCACATGAGGATTCTAAAACCCTGAGGCTGGCAATCACACACATGCCAAATTAATAAACTTTATTTATTTTAAAGAAAGAGGTAGAGAAAAAGCAGGTGGGTAAAAACAGAATTCAAAGTTAAGGAGCTCTGTGGCTCTAAAACTGAACTAATCCTATCCTAGACACCATAGTCCAGGGGTCAGCAAACTTTTTCAGCAGGGGGCCGGTCCGCTGTCCCTCAAACCTTGGGGGGCGGGGGCGGGCAGACTATATTTTGAAGGGGGGGAAATGAACGAATTCTTATGCCCCACAAATAACCCCGAGATGCATTTTAAAGAAAAGCACACATTCTCCTCATGTAAAAACACCAGGCAGGCCCCACAAATAACCCAGATATGCATTTTAAATAAAAGGACACATTCTGCTCATGTAAAAACATGCTGATTCCTGGACCGTCCACGGGCCGGATTTAGAAGGCTTTTCGGCTGGATCCAGCCCCTGGGCCTTAGTTTGCCTACCCATGCTATAGTCATTCTGGTTTGCCCACAAGTAAGCAGCAAATATTGTCAGCTCTAGTGTAGGGCAGTTCAGCTTTTAAAAGGTTTTTAAATTACTCTCTCCCCTCTCCTGGGAAGAGTGACCCTTGCATCTTTCTGACCAATAAGATCCAGAGTCAGTTGCTCAGGTCCTGCAGGTAAGCATCTTAAGTAGCCTCCCTTTTTTGCATTTGAAGAGATGGGGAGGAAGAGACATAACAGCTTGACTTAGAGGAATGCTGGAGGCAGATTCCTCCTTTCTTCACAAGGTGGTGTGTGAGTTCAGCTCCCCTTACCTGTTAGGGTGGCCGTTCCAGCATCACTAAAAAGGAGGGAGGAAGGACAAAGATGTACAAAATATTTGCACAGGCATAGATGCAAATTTAGAAACATTAACCAACCCTTGTGGTTGGCATCCATCTGTCTTGGGAGACAATGGAGGAGGTTGTCTTTGTGGGTGGAGTCAAACCATTGGAAAGTTGCAGCGCCTGCTGTGGCTGTAGAGACTGATAAAGGGTGGAGATGTTTTGTTGCAGCTGGGGCAGACGAAGGCGTCCGCTTGTGCTGCTGCAGATGCATTGTGGCATTCCTTCTCTCTGCGCTCCTCCAGCGGTCATTCCTCCTCTGGTCACTGCTATGGATGCAAGACTCGAATGTCCATCTCCAGGCACTGTGGTCGTCTGAAAGGGATTCCAATATGGCGGGATTGATGTTTCCACCTTTCATGTCACATTTGCAGACATCTTTGTAACACAGAGATGGTCTGTCAACTGGCCGGGTGCCTGAAACCAGCTCCCCATAGAGCATATCCTTTGGCATCCTGCCATCTTCCAATCTGTTAAGTACGGAGACGGTCTTAAGAGGCTGCCACAGAGACAAATGGGTGGGTTTTTCCCACCTCACCTGGCTGGATGCCAATTCTTCCTGTGAAGGAGAATGGGAAGGCAAGATCTGTTAGGGAGCTGATGCTGGGAGCGCCCCCATCCTAGACTCAGCTTGTTTATATGCGCAAAGAAAACCATATATCCTAACCATATCAGTGGGGTTGACATGGCTGACGCTGCCTGGCAGCCTGGCAGTATTTTTTTTAATGCTTTATTGAACTTAACACAAAGTAACATTGAATCCAAAATAAAATTATTTCTTAAAAAAAGGTAAAGGACCCCTGACAGTTAAGGCCAGTCACAAACGACTCTGGGGTTGCGGCAATCATCTCGCTTTACTGGCCAAGGGAGCCGACATTTGTCCGCAGACAGTTTTTCCGGGACATGTGGCCAGCATGACTAAGCCGCTTCTGGCAAAACCAGAGCAGCGCACGGAAACGCTGTTTACCTATTTATCTACTTGCACTTTGACGTGCTTTCAAACTGCTAGGTTAGCAGGAGCTGGGACCGAGAAACGGGAACTCATTCCGTCACAGGGATTTGAACCGCCAACCTTCTGATCGGCAGGCCCTAGGCTCAGTGGTTTAAACCACAGCAACACCCGCGTCCCTAAAAATTATTTCTAGATAACACAAAATTATACAGGTTTGTTACATTTTGTCATCATCTTCTTGAGGTTCCATTGACTTCACATCAGCTCCATATATTTTAAATTATTCATTTCCTTATTGCGCCGTTTATCTCAGTTCTTGCTACCAATTATCAAGAGGATTATGTTTTCCTATACATATCCAATGTAATGCCGAAGTTATTCAAAAGCTGCCACAGACGTTATGTTACTACAGTACTTCTTAAGATAGTTTTTATACATGTCCCATTTTTGAATAAACATTTGATCTGTATGGTCTCTCATTTTCCCTGTTAATTTAGCCACCTCTGCATATTCCATTAATTTTTGTTGCCACCTTTCCTCCTTTCCTCCTTTCCAGTTGGAGGCTATCAGGATTCTCGCCGCCACGATGGCACATAAAAATAACTCCCTTGAATTCTTGGGTATATCAGGGCCTAAGATTCCCAAAAGGAAAGCCTCTGGTTTTTTAAAAAAAGAAACTTTAAACATTCTTTTAAGTTCCGTATAGATTACATCCCAGAACTCACTAGTTTTTTTGCAAATTGGTGTGGAGCTGGCAGGGCGGTGGCCATGGTGGGAATACACCCTTCAAACCAGAGATGGGCACAGTCATGGCTCCCTGCGAGCCCAGCGCTGCTTTGTGAGACTCACAAAAGCTGCATAGGGCTGGCAGGGCACACGCTTGTTGAGTCCTTCACCTAGAGGGTGGCGTGAGAAGGGGGCAACAGCTCGTGACGCCATGTTCACCCTGCAGGCTGGCAGGGTGTCGTGAGGAATGCCCCCCCCCCAAAAAAAACCACAACAGCACCTGGGGTGAAGGTTCCCCCAGCCCCAACCACGCTAAGCCTCTGGTTCTCTCTGCCATTAAACAGTATCATCAAAAATGTTAAATTCCTGTAAGTGCTAAGGTTACCAGAATTTTTTCAATGAATCCGGGGACATTTTGCAACTTCCTATTAAATAGATCAAGGCGCTGTGGCGCTGTGGGTTAAACCACAGAGCCTAGAACTTGCTGATCAGAAGGTCGCAATTTGAATCCCTGCGACTGGGTGAGCTCCCGTTGCTCGGTCCCTGCTCCTGCCAACCTAGCAGTTTGAAAGCACGTCAAAGTGCAAGTAGATAGATAGGTACCACTCCGGCGGGAAGGTAAACGGCGTTTCTGTGCGCTGCTCTGGTTCACTAGAAGCGGCTTAGTCATGCTGGCCACATGACTCAGAAGCTGTACGCCGGCTCCCTCGGCCAATAAAGTGAGATGATCGCCGCAACCCCAGAGTCGGTCACGACTGGACCTCATGGTCAGGGGTCCCTTTACCTTTACCTATTAAATAGATCAGTTTTGTCAGGGGACTGATTTGTAAATCTGGGGACTGTCCCCGGGAAACGGGGACGTCTGGTGACCTTAGTATATACACATAGATATTCAGCACGTTCCGTTTTTTATATCACCATCCAAGACACCATCCAAGGCTGAGCATATATAATAAACAGTGGGAGGAGAAAAAGGAAGAAGGCTGCTTCTGAGATAAATATATGGTTGCAAGATGCCCAGCAGTGAGGGGGGGACGGGCAAGGGGCATTGGGGCTGCCACCCCCACCCCCTCAGGGTGTGTGCTGGGGGAGAGGGGGGTGCACAATACCCTCACAGGGGTGCCATCATGCGCTGACTTTGGACCTGCTGGGAAGATACCCTTTTTGAGAGGGTGGCAGGAGCAACATCTGAACGTGGGGAGTTGGAGGGAGAGATGGGCAGCCATTGCCAAATGCAGACCCATGATTGAGGCATTTCGAGGGCAGCCTGCATGGGTGGTGTGTTAAGTTGATTAATCAGGAATACAGTAAAAAAATAAATAAATTGGAATTTACATTGACAGGGCCAGTTTCTGTTACAAACTTAAAAACATATGGAATATGATCCAAGTTAGAAAGAGCAGAAATACCTTTCATTGTTGCCACCATATAATAATAGTATATTATATAATAAATATTATAATATATAATTTATTATTATTATTGAGCTTTTTTCCTAAAAAAATATTTAGGGGTACTCTCATTTTCCTACTCATATTGAAATACTGTCCCTCAATGAGGCCAAACTTAGATTTACAAAATGTTTAGGGTATGCGTATCCTTGCGTCCCCCCAGAAAAAAAACACTGATTATTATTATACCGTCCGTTTGAGTGCAGATATGCTCAATTACTAAATCACAACCACGTCAACATATTGGATTTCCCCACATGAATTTCGATAAGGCAACTCTCACTTTCAAGAATGGGAACCACGAAATAACCTATCCAACCAATGGAAGTATCTTCTGATTTTTTTATCTCTGTGCTCTAGCTGTCGCCGCCCCCTCCCACGTGGCGCCGTCCATACCCTCCAGCATTGTCACCAGGAGGCTCCGCCCCTCTCCAGTGACGCACTATAAGAGAGAGGGGGCGGGGCGCGCGTGGCCTTGTCGTCGCGCTCGCTGGATAGGCCGCGTTCCGACTCGCTTTACGGCCGCCTCGCGCGACGCTCCTCCTTTTCCTTTCCTCGCTAAGATGGCGGCGGCCGGGGTAAGCTCGCGTTTACACCTGGGGGCCCCTCGCAATCCGTTTGCATCCGACTTTGGGGGTAGCATTTGGGCGCCGGAAGTGGGGCACATAGAAAAAAATGACCCTAGCCAGTTGTTTTGGGGGGTATATTGCTGGGGAGAGGCGGTTGGGGTAGGAGAAGAGGGGCAGGAAGGGCCGAGGTGGGAGTGTCAGGGATACTTTCTTTCCTCCCCTCCCCAATTCTAATGTCATTCGGTTCAGGCTGCCTCATTGGGGTGGCTAAACTGTGCCAGGGAGCCACATGGGGGATTTATGAACCTCGCCGTGGGAAGGCCATTGGTCTATCTAACTCAGTATTGCTTACACTGACTGGCAGCAGTGGTTCTCCAGCGTTTCAGTCTGAAGTCTCTCCCAGCCCTAACTGGAGATTGATCTGCATGCAAGGCAGATTCTCTTACACTAAGCTTCCCCATAAATTGATGCCCCTGGTGGGCTTGTAAAGGCATTGGTAATGTTCCCATGCTGTTTCTTATTTATGGGGTGCAGGAGTATTAAATGGACTTTGTGTGTGCTGGAATCATGGGGGGGGGGCGTGTTCTGCATGCCATTGATCCTCTGTGTGTAGGGGCAGTCTACTGCAGAATAGCAGCTGATTTAGAGAGCGAACAAGTAGGATGGGGTCTGTTGGTTTTCTGGCATTTCCTGGGGTCATCCCTGGCTGCTGCTGAGAAATGTAAACTAGTGGGACTCTTAAACAATCTAAAGAGCAATAGCTCAGTGATTCTTAACCATGGTGGGGCAGCGAAACCTCCATGTTTAGCAGCAGTCTACGCAGAAGAAGGGAGACTTTGCTTCTGGCTGTCAGGTGATGGGAAAAGAAAGCTGGATTAAATCTAGATCTGGTCTGAGGCCTTGATTAGGTGTGTCAGAGGAGAGGTGGGCCTGGTGCCTTGCTGCACTGCTGGGGAGCGGTGGGAAATGGCTTGTGAAATGGGAGTGGGGGCTTGTGGGTCGGAAGTCTTGAGTGCAGAGCGGGATACAGAAGAAGGTGGGTAGCCTGCTTGGCGCTGAGTTAAAGGGCGTAGTTCAGGGGTAGAGCATCTTTGCATACAAAAGGTTGCAGGTTCAATCCTCAGCACCTTCAGGTATGGCTGGGAAAGACCCCTGGATAAAATCCTGGGGATTAGCTGCCAGTCAGGGTAGCAGAGTTGGATAGAGCAGTAACTTGACTTTACAAGGCTGATTCCTGTATAGTTGGAGTGGGTTTTTGTGAGGGGGAGACTAGGCTGATGGAAAAGCAGGCTGCAGTGCAACCTTTTGGAGACCCTGGAGGCTGCTCATTGGTGGGTGTGGCTCTGTGGTGGAGTGAGTGTCTAGGAAGTAGTTTATATGGGCAGTGGGGAGGGTGCATACAAGAATAGAAGGCTGCTGAGGTTTCTAGTTCATAGTGATGAGATAGCATTATGCTGCGGGTGTGGTAAGCTCAAGATTTCCTACAGTACTGCAGTGTCAAAGTTGCAGTGACAAGGCAGGAAATGATGAGGTATGATGGCAGTGTAGGATACTACAACCATAAGATCTTGTACAGTCAACTGTAAGCAGTTAAATCTCTGGTTCTAAAATAGCACCACTTGAAAATATATTTTGGGGGGTGGGGTTTTCCAGAGAGCAGGAGCTGGTATACTGTGCTAGGAATCTTCTCTTGCATATAAAAGCTGTGTTCTGCATTGTGTCTTACACTGATCCTTTCTTTCGCAGACTCTTTACACCTACCCCGAGAACTGGCGGGCGTTCAAAGCCCTCATAGCTGCCCAGTACAGTGGCGCCAAGATCAAGGTCCTCTCCACCCCACCACAGTTCCACTTTGGGCAGACTAACAAGACCCCGGAGTTCCTGAAGAAATTCCCAGCTGGGAAGGTGAGTGACTGGCCCCACTTGGGCTGATGTCTTCCAGCTGCCTCTCCTTGCTGAGAGTTGGTGAAAGGGGAGCTGCCTACGAGCCTGCTGGGGTCACCTTGGCTTGTTCCCAGTTTGCCAGGAGGTGACTGTGCATAGTGGCAAATGTTTTCTAGATATGCCTGGTAAAAACATCAGCATCCCTACATTAGAACTGCCTCCACAGACAGAGACAGCAATGCTTCTGAATGCCAGGTGAAGGAAACCTCAGGAGGGGAGGGGGCTCTTGTGCTCAGGAACTGCTTGTGGGCTTCCTGTAAGAGGCATCTGGTTGGCCATTATAAGAACAGGATGCTGGGCCAGATAGACCCAGCAAGCTCTTTGTTATGTTCTTAATATGTATATTCTGTAAATAAGTTGGCAAAAGTTACTACAAATTATTGTGAGCCTGAGAAACACACTGTGTCCTGTGGACAGGCAGGAGAGGGAGGAAGGACAATGCTCTCTCCATCCCTCCTCACTTGGTCTGCAGGGAATTCCTCCTTAAGTATGACAACTCGGCAAGTTATATACTGTATCGGCATTTATATACTGTATTGGCCTGAATATAAGCAGCACTTCTTTCCAAATTCTGACTGTGAAAAGTTAAAGTGCAGCTTATATTCTTGACCATACGATATCGCTGCTGAAACAGCTGCCCATGATGGCCATTGGGAGTGCAGGGCAACGGCGCCCATCCACCTCCCCCAAGCTGCTGAATTTTAAAGGTGTGGCTTATATTTGGGTACGGCTGATATTCGGACCAATATGGTAAATACATTTACTACAATGTTTATATAGTCATGTAGAGCATATTGTTACACCCAGATGTTTGTTTGGCACAATCCTCAAGAGCTGCCACTCTGTTCTGGATGAGGAGTCACAATCCTGAAAGTCTCGCGGGGCTGGGAGAAACTGCGTGTTGAAAAGGTTGGGCTGAACTCTCCGAAACACGCTTGTTTTCTTATATGCAAGGAGTTGTGTTTTTGTAATAGGGAAGTATTCAGCCTCGCACCTGCAACAAGGTAGCCCCACCTCTTGACTTCTGGTTACAAACAGGGCCATTTGTACAATCCGGATTTGGTATTGCCATTGTACCACTTTTGGAGTGCTGTGCATGGATTTCTACATGCAGTAGTGATGTCAAATGTCAAGCTATAATTTTATGCGTATTTTGCAAGCATCCAATAGTGGGGTTGAATTGGTCTTGGCAGGGGGGCACTAGCTGGCTTCCTAGCGTTGTGGGTGCTTCAAATGGGACCTTTGCATTTGACCAGCCAGTGGCTTGAGAGAGGCTGTTTTTCTTCCATAGGTTCCAGCCTTCGAAGGGGACGATGGATTTTGTGTGTTTGAGAGCAACGCCATTGCACACTATGGTAACCCCAGTCACCTCTGTCTGCTTCTGATAACTTAATAGAAAGTGGGAGCAGGGTTTGTGGGCATTGAACCAAGAATTCCTTGGTTGGGGACTCCTGTGCAAGGCAGAAGGTTTGAGGTTGGTTGACTGCAAGTGGCAGGTGCAAGGGAACTGTGGGTGGCCTGGGGCAACTGCCAGTTCTTGTTATGCCACCTTCCCTCGCTGTCCTGAGTTTTGCACTTGCTCACTCTTCCAAATGCCTCACCTGCTTTCTTAAGAACTACAGATGAGATTCTGAATACAGCAGCCTAGAGGCTGTCCTTGAGAGGCCCTTGTGACCCTCCTCTCCTACCCTCCTTCCCCCTGGTCATCCTTTTGAAGACAGGTCAACATCTTTTGTTTGACTTTCGGAAGCTGAGTTTAAAACTCCTCTGGTTGTTTTGTTTCTGATTTACTTTATCCTGGCTATTATAGTTTCATTTTTTTTATTACAATTGGTGGCTTTAGTCTTTGCCTTAGGGAAAATGCACAGAAAGGCAGAACAAGAGTCTGATGGATAAGATGGAGGTAGCCATGGGGTGGGGAGACGGGTTTTTGCCCTTGCAGTAATAGTTGCTTTCCTCCTCCAGTCAGTAACGAGGAGCTGCGAGGACCCACCAAGGAGGCAGCTGCCCAGGTCATCCAGTGGGTGAGCTTTGCGGACAGCGACATTGTCCCTCCTGCCAGCACGTGGGTCTTCCCCACGCTGGGCATCATGCATTACAACAAACAGGTGAGTGCTGGACGTAGGTGAAGCTGCCTGTGCACAGTCAGGCCATTGGCTCACCTGGTGCAGCGTTGGGAAGGCTCTGGTCCTGCAGGTTTTGCTGGACAATAACTCCCATCATCCCTGGCTGCTGGGGCTTCTGGAAACTGGCATCCCAACAGCATCTCAAGGGCCCCTGCAGGTTCCCCTTGCTCTAGTTCTGTGAGGTTTCTGGCCAGTTATTTCCCAGCTATAAGGGTAGTTCTCCTGGACCACACCTACCTTTCCTGTGCCATATTATGTCAGGCAACAAAAAAGTTCAAGCCACAGCTGCAAAGGAAGTGTCATGTGACAAGAAGAAGTACTACATTGGGGAGAAAAAATGCTGAATTCTTACGGCAGAGCCAACTTAGACTGCGCCCTCGATTCTTCCTTTGCAACCCCAGTTTGCACTGTCATGTGATTGGCAGGCAGCATGCCCCACCTACCCATTGACATGGGCCACAGAAGGTTGGCTGTGTCTCAACAGGCCCTGTTGACATATCCATTTCTCTACCTAGCCCTGATCAAGCCACAACATGTTCTGCAGGCAGATGGCTTCTTTGAATCCCACAAGTAGCCTGCTGCTATTTCTCCTCCCCTTGACAACTGGTACTCAGTGGTGGTAAACTGCCCCTGAATCCAGAGGCCCCATTTAGCGTGCCGTGCTAGACTCCTCTGTTTGAGAGGTCTTTTAAACTGGAGGTGCTGTGGATTGAACTCAGGGGTCTTACATGTGCTATGCATGTCCTTGAACACTAGGCAGGTGTTCTTTGTTCATGTAGAGCTGGAGGGACAGGACAGACACTTAAAAATAGAAGATGCACTCCCCATCTTATTTCAAAGTTGCATATTTAATTGATTCATGTTAAATGCACTTTGCAGTGGATTTTTGTATAGCGGGGCTGGCTGTCTATTTTCCGGGGTTTTTTATCCTTTTTGCTGTCTCCTGAGTGTCCTAACTCCATCTTTAATTCAGGGTTGTTTTGGCTGCAGCAGATTCTGCTATCCCTTCAGGATTTCTTTCTAAATTGTGCATCCCCCTTTCTCCCCAGGCTACAGAGTATGCCAAGGAGGAAGTGAAGCGGATTCTGGCCCTCCTCGATGCCCATTTGAAGACCAGGACGTTCCTGGTGGGGGAATGCATCACACTGGCTGACATCACGATTGTCTGCACACTTCTCTGGCTTTATAAGCAGGTGAGTTCCTGAGAACTGGCTGAGGAGCATGGGACAGAAGCGTCTGGGCATGGTGGTAAACATATTTCCTGGCACGGTAAACCTATGTGCTATTTGCTCCTAGTAGGTATTGGGGAGGGGCAGCAAGGTTCCACTTCTCTGGCCAGTTGCAACTCGGGAGAGTAATTGAAGCTTGTGAGGGCCAGATTAGCAGTTCTGCCTTCTGGGGCAAAACGTGCCCAGGGCAAGGAGTCCTTTGGCGGCAGGGTTGAAACAGTACCTCTTCTGAATCAGGGGTAACCACGGAAGAAGCAGTGCAGAGCTGAGGCGGGTCGAGACCTGATTGCGGGGGGTGAAGTGTCCTATCCTCACTGTTTGGCAGGTTGCATGCTTTGAACGAGGCTGTTAAGAGCAGTTTGGATAGAAAAGAGTGTAGAAAAACATGGAAGGAGCAGGCTGTTGGGTCTGCTGTGATGGAACTGAAATGTCAGGAGAAGAAAAACCCAGATTATGCTCCACAGTTGCTTGAAGAGCCTTATGCAATATGTAAAACATCTCCCTTCATAATCTTACTTCTGTTAGGTGTGGGGAGGCTCAAGTTCTCTGCCACCATCCCTTTTCTCTGGCATGGCCATGAGGGGAGGGCTTTCACTTCCACATTTAAAATGTCAAGAACTCCCTGTTTTATCCAAAACAATGGTTTGTTCAGACAAGTCGGGATCACAACCAGTGGTTTGACCATGACTGATTGAACCAAACCATGGCTCAGACTACCAAATCCCCCAAGCTGTAGTGGGCAACTTAGTATAAAGCAGAGTGGATTTGATTTAAATCAAATTGATTTAAATCACTAGTCAGTAAGACTTGATATAAATCATTTCTTTACAGAAAGACTCATTCTTGCTGGTATAATCTTAATATTTACAAGCAGATGAAGGTTTCATTTTTGGAATAATAAATTTTCAGAGTAGTTTTACAGTTATATCAAAAATTACTGATTTGGTTATACTATTAGAAATACATAGGCAGATAATTATGAAATTATTGTGCGGTTTAATAAGTTAACTGTTTATATTTCATCAGCTTTTCTGCAGTACTTTATTGGAAGGAGAAAAATAATCATTTCCTTAATAACAACTTAAATAACTAATTTAACTACATAACATTATAGCATATGTATCCATGTTTGTTAACTGATGTGGTTAAACAATTTTTAAAGAACTTACACTGGGTTTTAGCACACATGAAAAACTTAAAACAAATCCTTATTTCCTGATGAATAGCCTTTGGACTATAATATAACCTAAATAGAAAACTCTTTAGAAAGATTTTTCCTCCAAAAGCATTTTATTCTAAAAATCCAATTTAAATTTTAAAAATCCAATTTTTAATTTAAAAAAACATTGATTTTTATCCACCCTGGTTTAAAAGTGAAAGCTTCTAACCTTCTTTAGACTGATGGAAATGAAGGGGAGACATGGTAGCTGTCTCCAGTTAGCTGAAGAACTTTCTCACACTGAAGTAAGATGGAACAGGCTTGCTCCTTGTTGTTCCAGAGGGCAGAACTGGAACAGGTTGGTGGAAATGGCAGGGAAGCAGATGTAATCTGCAGGCTGGGGAAACTGCAGCAGTGAGACAGAGTCTGCCTCAGGGGGGCTCTCCATTGGAGGTGTTTAAGCTAAGGCTGAGGCCACACCAGCCTTTCTCAACCTGTGGGTCCCCAGATGTTGTTGGACTACAACTCCCATCACCCCTAGCTAGCATCCTTCATTGAACACATGGTTGGGCTGGGTGATGTCTGATCCTCCTTGTTGTCATGTGAAGCCTGCGGTTTATTCACACAAGCTACAAACCATTCGTGTTTAATCCAGAAGTCACGGTCTTTTGCAACCTACCCCAGACCAAACCGGGGGCAGGGGAGATGAGCATGTGCCACTCAATCTGGTTCCCCTTGCTGTCTTCAGGTTTTGGAGCCATCCTTCCGCCAGCCGTACGAAAACGTCAACCGCTGGTTTGTGACCTGCATAAACCAGCCTCAGTTCAAGGCTGTCTTGGGAGAGGTGAAGCTGTGCGAGAAGATGGCACAGTTTGATGGTAAGGGAACTAGAGGCCTCTACTTAAATTCATATTTTGTTTGTAAAAAATGCCTTTAAATAGTTTGTGAATTGTCCTTGCTAAAAAGTGGTGATTTATAAATATAGAGAAATGCGCTCTGTGAGAACTGGTGCCCTGTATTGGGCAGTCTTCACCCTCTCTGGTTCTGTTCCTTGTGCTATAGAAATGAGACACGGGTACAGAAAGATGGCATCTCTCTTCCCTACGCCATCTGCCCTCCTTCTGGAAAGTGGGGTGGTTCAGAAACTTAAGATCCTCTTTACTCTAATCCCAAGGGCATGGTCTGCCTTACTGTGTTCCTCTGCTGGCAGCAGCATATGCTTAATCACAAGTGACTGTGTTCTTAAAAAGCTCACCAGTGTTATCTGCAGATTCAGCTACCTGATCTTAGACGAATCAACCCAGCTTGGCTTCTTAAACCATTAATCCACCTTCCATCCTTATGCTTTTTCAGATCTGCTGACTTGGCACCTCTGCGGCCTTAGGAATTAATGAAATCTGTTTGCTGAAATAGATTAAAATAAGTCTTGAGCAGAGTAGAAAACTAGAAGGTGCTTTTGAAAAACTTGGTGCTGTTTGGCTTGGCAGCCACAAATTTATGACCGGCCTACCCAAAGAAATTGCTTGGAATTAACAACAGAGTTGCCATTTGTACGTACCAATGTGCTGGCTTATTTTTATTTATTTATTTCATTAAAAATTTATAACACTTGATGGCTAGGGAAACCCCCCTCCTCAAAGAGCAGTTCACGAAATAATAAAGCAATAAAATTATCAGTAAAAACAGTTAGAAACAGCTATTTAAAGCATTTGAAAATTAAAATCTGCAATAAGTGTGAAAAACCAGATAACGAAGTATCTAGGCAGGTTGGCCTAAGCAAAAGGGTACAGTCATACTTTGGAAGTCGAGCGGAATCTGTTCAGGAAGTCCCAACTTCCAAAACATTCGGAAACCAGACCTGCAGCTAATCGGAAGCTGTGGCAGCGCCATCAGACAGGGGAAGGGTTTTGAGAACGTTCAGAAACCAGAACATTCACTTCCGGGTTTTGATCGTTTGGGAGCCGATTTGTTCGGGAGCCAAGACTTCCAAGGTACGACTGCATTTAGCTGTTTTCTGAAAAAAGTACAGCAAAGAAGCCTGACTGATGTTAATAGGCAGGGAGTTCCAAATTGTGGGTGCAAAATGGGCATTATGTGTCCCCTGTAACAGTGTCAGTTTTGCAGATCCAGGTGGCTGAATGGGCATATATGGGGTAAGGCGCTCTCGCAGGTAAACCAGTCCCAAGTTGTTCAGGGCTTCATAGACTAATAGTAACACCTTGAATTGGCCCAGTAGCATATTGGCAATGAGTGCAGGTCCCTTGAGCCCAGGTGCATGCAGACAGGGTCTCACCCCTGTCAGCAATCAATCATTCCAGCTGCAGCTTTTCCATATCAAGTGTGCGGGAAGCCCCACACTGAGCGCAATGCAGTAGTCCCTTCTTGAAGTAAGTGGCTTGGCGTGGGTGTGGCCAACCTGTGGCTCTCCAAATGTTGGGACTGCATTTCCCATAATGCCAGATGATTGGCTGGGATCAACATATGACAGTGCCCCCACCCCACATACCGTTTTCCTCCTCATTCCCTCTCTGTGCAGCCAAAAAGTTTGCTGAGAACCAGCCCAAGAAGGAGGTGCCCAAGAAGGAGAAGCAGCCCAAGGAGGATAAGAAGTCAGAGAAGAAAGAGGAGAAGAAGCCTGAGCCTGAGGAGGAGATGGACGAGTGCGATGAGGCCTTGGCCTCTGAGCCCAAATCCAAAGACCCCTTTGCTCACCTCCCCAAAAGGTGAGGCCCTGCTCAGGGTGGCGGTGATGGATTGGGAAAGCCTTTGGACAATCGTCAGTTTCTGGGTAGCTGGAAAAAGTCCAGGTGCCAGATAACTGGTTTTCAATATCGTGATATATCACCAGCTAAACATTGTGCTATTGATATATCATAATATCTGAAATAAGGAAGGAGCTATGCAGAGGTGAACAGGACAGTGTCCTGGCAACTGTTACAACTTAAGGGTCTAAAACTTATAAGATGATGGTATTATCATCTCATGGTCACTTTCAGCAGCAGGCAAGCCAAAATGCATCCATATGAGACTTTTGGTTTGGGGCTTGACTACCAAATGGTGGTATTCAGGACAATCCAAAGGATGGTGATGAGTCATAGTGAATGCAAATAATTTGGGACTGCCAGCAAAACCAAAAGTCCTGTTGGGATGCATTTTGGCTAGCCTACTGATGAAACTGAGTGTGTAATGATTAATAATGTCATTTATCTGTTTTAGACTCCTGTTGCAATGTTTAGCAGGTGATATTGAGAGGTTTAGCTGGTGATAACATTGCAACATTTAGCTGGTGAGTTATTGCGATGTTTAGCTGGTGAGTTATCGTGATGTTGAAAACCAGATATCGCCTAGCCCCTTACACACATTGTGTTTTGTGATACTTTGCCAGCTGAAATATTATGAAGCAATTCTCATGATGTGTACCTCAAACTGTTTTTGCATGCCATATCGATATGTAGCCCGTCCCTAGTGCCAGAGAATGGGGGGGGGGCATTGTACAAGCTTGGAGGCAGCTTAGCAAATCAGTTCTGAGTCCCTTCCACCTTAAAAAAAAGACCCAGAAAATCCCAACTTGTGATAATGGGGAAGTCCCAGAATTGTGCAAGGCACCAGGTCTTCCTTCTCCCAACCACTTGATGTTTTATTTTGCTGTTTTGGAGGCTCCTCAATTTTTCCCGTGCATTGTTCAAGTGGTTCTGCCTCTGAAATAAGGTCTAGAAGTTTTCCTTTTTTTTAAAAAAAAAAAAAAGCTGTGTTCTAGCCAAGCTTTTGTTCCTGGACTGTTCCTAAATCCGGTGACTGACCCTTGTTTTATGGGTGGTGTCAGAAGACATGCAGGGCAGGCTGCCATTGGCATAGGCCTTCTGCTCAGAATCCACCTCTGCCTCAATTACTTGCAGGGAGTGTCGGGCAGCATCCCAGGGTGTGCAGCCCTTACAGGCTCCCTGTGTGCAGCTTGCTTGGAGTGAGATGGGATAGGGAAGGAGGTTCTCTGTTGAGGAAGGTTGAGGTGCCCTTTCCTGAATGACCCTCAGCTGCTTCCCAGGTGGTGAGGGCCTGGTTCTACGCATGCAAGCCGTCCCCCAGAACCCTGGCAGGGGGAGAGCAGTGTTCAGGCAAAGGACCCCCCCCCCAAAAAAAAAAAAACTGCAGGGATGGCTTTCCAAGCCAAAGGGGAGTGTGTAGCTTGCTGCATGCTTCCCTTCTGTTTCAAAGCCTGTGGGTGCTAACCATGTACCTTATAATGCACAGGACAGTTTTTGGCCTTGGGAAAGGATTGTTCAGCTGCAGCAGGCTTTTGAGTTAATAGTAGATGGTTCTGTAGGAAGGATCCTGGCCAGCAGTATTTTCAGGTGGTCTACACAGTGGACCTTGTGAAGAAGGGCAAGGTACTGTAGGGCTTGGCAAACGGACTTGCTTCTCTCCTTTGTATGTGGGGCTTGGCCAAGCACAGCAGCTCAAGTTCTGTCCAAAAGCAGTAAATGCAACTGGTAGAGCTAGTGGGACTGGCCTCTCCACTCACCCAAGCTTCCCTTGTTTCCCTAGCTGCCCTTGTTAGACACTTAGGAATCCAGATATGTTCAGAAAGTAAATCCCCCCACAGCAAGTGTTTCTGATTCCCAGTTGCTTAATAGTGGCTTAACAGCAGCTGTAAGAAAATAGCCTGCCCCCTAAAATTACAAGCTTAACTTGCACACTTCCTTAAAATCACATGGGCGCCCTCTCCTGGTTTACCCACTAGGGGGCAGCCCATAGCTGTGCTTTGGCTGTCCCACATCCCATGCCTTGCCACGTGCTAGGGCTGCTTTTGTGCTTTGCCCCAGCCAGGCTGAGCCCACATTCCCTGCTTGGGAGGAAGAAACACTGGGCGGCGGCAAGGAGCCTTGCTTCTTGGGTGGTTCGCCAACCTGGTGCCCTCCAGATGTTTGGGGCTGCAACACCCCTGTCAGCTGCAGCTCTTGGAATGGTTGGGAGGCTGAATAGCTCTGGCAGCAGAGTGTAAAGCGAAAGTGTCAAAACTTTAAAGCGTGAAAGAGCAAAACAAGTTGGGGTTAGAAAACTGGGTTTGGCTTGGCCCCGGAAGATGGGAAGGGCCGTAGCTCAGAAGCAGAGCACCTGCCTTGAGTGCAGAAGGTCCCAGGATTGGGAGAGACTCCCTGGCTGAAATCCTGGAGAGCTGCTGCCAGTCAGTGTAGACGCTGCCTTCTATGTTCAAATGTATGTTGTCACCCTGAAGCATCTGGCAGAGGAGGCCTGTCCAGTCTTGGGTTGGGTGGGACAGCCAACTCCCCCCCCCCAACCCCCATGTAAAACATGTTCCCCTGCCGAGCTGTATTCAGAGCATGGTGTGTTTCTACAAGAGGAATCACACCGCTACTATTGGCCTTGATGCAACACTGCAGCTGTTACCAACACAAACCATCCTCTGAGCCAATATACTCTTAAACAGTAGCTGACTTGTTTTTGGAACCCCCCCTCCCCTACCCCATGTGTTCTGTATCAGGCGTAATTAATAGCGTTCGTCATTCTGAAGGCAGATGGGTCATAATACCACTTGAGTTTTGGTTTGGTTTTATTCATCCACGCGATCCCTCCCTTCTCCCCGAAAACAGGTTTTTCTAGATTTTCAGCTGGCTTTTCCCTTCTGCAGTGAGTGTGAACTTGGATGTGGGTGGGCTGCTGTTTGGGATCAGCATCTTTGGGACCCAGTCACCCAGTGGGCTTCTACAGAATTTCTGCCTGTTTTGCTGAGATGCCCCCACCCCTGAACCCGTGATGAACACACAAAAGTGGACGACTTTCTGGAAAAAGCTGTGGCAATGTCTATCAAACAAGGGTAGCAGCCACACCTTCTGGTCTCCCACTTTAGGGCAGTCACCTTTCCTACAGCAGCTGCTCACCTGTGCCCCTCCCTCTATTCTTCTTGTGCAGAATGATGGATTGACTACTGTTCTCTCTACGCACAATTGCCTTTAGAGACTGGGGCTTTTAATTCCCCTGCCAGGCTGCTTATTGGGATGTCAACTGCATTTTGCATCAGTTAGCTCCTTTATCTCCAGGCTCATTTCAGAGTTCTGCTGCTAACGTTTCAGAAGCACTAAATGCTTTGGGATGGGGTTTGTTTGGAGGCCTGTGGGCCTGCCTGGACCTGGAGGCCTGCCTCGAGAGACCCTGCTGCTGCTGCTGCTGCTGCTGCTTGTTGTTAAACAAGTCAAGTGTCAGAGAACCAAAGACGGGGCTTTTTCAGTTGGGTGTCCCCTGCCAACACACACACAGAGGTAGAATTCCCTCCCCTAAAACTCCATTTGGCCCCTTCTCTTGTGGTATCAAAGTAAGCCTTAAAAGCATCGCTTTAATTTAGCAAGAGTAGGTTCACTCTGTGCGGCCGAGGCTGAGTGGTGTCTTCGGGGAAGGGCTGTGGCTCAGTGCCTGAGCATGTGTTCTGCGTTCAGAAGGACCCCCCAGGGTCAGTCCCTGCCTGCATCTCCAGGTATTGCTGGGGGAGGCCCTTGTCTGAAGCCCTGGAGAGCTGCTGCCACCCAGTGCAGGCAGTACTGAGCCAGATGCGCCTCTGGTCCAACCCGACGTAACGCAGCTCCCTACGACCCTTTCCTGTCCTTTTCCCTTCAGCTCCTTCGTCATGGACGAGTTCAAGAGGAAGTACTCCAACGAGGACACCCTGACGGTGGCAATACCCCACTTCTGGGAGCATTTCGACAAGGAGGGTTGGTCCATCTGGTATGCAGAGTATCGCTTCCCCGAGGAGCTCGCTCAGACCTTCATGAGCTGCAACCTCATCACAGGTAAGCCTGCCGTGACCCCAGTCGCCGTCACCTCCATTGTTTTCTGGGCTGGCGGCCTCTGAGCTGGGCCAGACAGTCAAGTGACCTCTTTGTCCCCCCTTTTCTTTCCTGGCAGGCATGTTCCAGCGCCTAGACAAGCTGCGCAAGAATGCCTTTGCTTCTGTCATCCTCTTTGGCACCAACAACGCCAGCTGCATCTCTGGCATCTGGGTCTTCCGTGGGCAGGAGCTAGCCTTTCCGGTGAGTTTGCACCTCAGGGAGACCTGTGAGGAACCGGACCTCTTGGGAGAGCTGAGCTTGGCAGCTTCCCCAGCTATTTCTCTCGCAGGAGGGTCAGGGAAACGCAGCATTGCCATTAGCCATTATCACTGCAGCTCAAACAGGTGGCTCCTCATTGGATCTTTAGTCAGGCCCTCCTAGGCTAGATTTATGTTGCTTTCCCACAATCAAGGAGCCACGATAGAGTGATCAAGTGGGCATCCATGCCAGGAACACTTTACAGCAGCCTTTGCCAACCTGTGCTCGCTGGGGGCTGATGGGAGTTGTAGTCCAACAACACATGGAAGGAAGAAAAAGTGTGAGGCTATGCACACCTTAGCAACAGCCAACTCTGGTTGTCCCTCCACAGCTGACATGGGCCTCTCATCCACATTGTAGTTTGCCTGGCCACAAACCGGTGGAACTGCAAATTGCAGTGTGACAACCCTGCAGCATTTTTATTATACGTAAGAGAAGCAGAATACCATTGCAAACTGACTTCTGTTCACAATGGTCAGATTTGATGAAGAATATCTTTCGCCAACCTGGTGCCACCCTGGTAGTTTGGACTGCAACTCGATCAACCCTGACATATGGGTTATACTTGCTGGGGCTGATGGGAGTTGTAGTCCAGAAACAACTTGGAGGGCACCAGGTTGGCGGAAGCAGCCTTAACAAGATTCAGTGCCAGTGTTTAAATATTTAAAGGTGATTTCCACTTTGGGCTTCGGCAGCCGGGGCTGAGCTGCCCTTGCAGTTAACGGGTGAAGCGGGGAGGGAGGTGGCCCCTTTATTTCTCTCTCGCCCCCTGCCCATCCTGACTCTGCTTCCTCCGTGTCTCCTTCAGCTGAGCCCCGACTGGCAGGTGGATTACGAATCCTACACTTGGCGGAAGCTGGACCCGGAGAGCGAGGAGTGCAAGACGATGGTGAAGGAGTATTTCCTGTGGGAGGGCGAGTTCAAGCACGTCGGCAAAGCCTTCAACCAGGGAAAGATCTTCAAGTGATGCGGCCAGAGAGCTGGCGAGGGGGGCGGGACTGTTCCCAAAACCATGGACCTAAGGAAGGGCGTTGTAGTCTCCGAAGGAGCAGTGAGAGCTCCTGCCACCGTTAGAAACAACTCAGCAGGGAGAGACGTCGTGACATTCAAAGACGCGAATTAAAAACCCAAGTGTGCTAGTAGCTTCAGTGTCCAGTCTGTGCTTGGGGGCAGGAGGGCTGTGGAAGGCCTCAGTGCCAGGAGGAGGAGGAGGGGACAACATTTCCTTTTGTGCTCCTCAAGGCGGTTACAAATAGTAGTTTGGCTTACAAGGCAGCCTCTTTCTACGCCCCACAGCATGGCCCTTGCCCCTGGCTGCTTCCAGCTCCCCTAGAACAGTGTTTCCCAATCTTGGGTCTCCAGCTGTTTTCTGACTACAATTCCCATAATCCCTGACCACTCATCTGGCTAGCTAGAGATGATGGGAATTGTAGTCCAAAAACAGCTGAAGGCCCAAGGTTGGGAAACACTGCCCTAGAATATACCTGCCAGATAGAGGAGCCCCCTGATTTGTCCTGGGGTGTGTGAAAGGTCAGAAACTAGTGAAAGTTTCTCACTTTGCTTTTTCCCCATTAGCACAAGTTGGGAGCAGGCCTGTTGCTCCTTTGAGTTGTCTTGCAAGATGGCCAGAGAGAAATCAATGTACAATTTTAAATATAAGAATAATGGAATAATTAAATAACTATATTTAAATAGGATGGGGGAAGTCTAGCTGATTTGCATTTTAAGAATGCCTGCATGAGCAGTTCTTTAACCCCTGGGGAAACGGATGTGTTTGCCTTGTGCCTAAAGGATAAAAGAGATGGCGGTGTCCATAGGGAGGGCCTTTGGAAAGGAAAGGAACGACACAGATCCATTTCTAGAATGGAACTAGATCTTGGGGGCATCCAGTGCAGCTGAATCAACATTAGGGATGGATAAAAGGAAGGCTTCTTCACACAGTATGTATTTAAACTGTGGAACTCCCTGCCACAGGAGGCATTGATGGCCACCAACTTGGGTGGCTTTAAAAGAGGATCATACAAATTCATGGAGGAAGAGAAGGCTATCAATGACTACTTGCCGCAGTGGCTGGGCTCTGCCTCCACAGTTGGAGGCAGCAACGCTTGCTTCTGCGTTCCAGTTGCTGGAAACCACAGGATGGGAGAGTGCTTGGGTCCTGCTTGCAGGTTTCCCATGATGGAAGAATCTGGCCGGCCATTGTGAGAACAGGATGCTGGACTAGATGGGCCACTGGCCCGATCCATCAAGGCTCTTAAGTCCTTGAAATGGGGAGGGGCGGGTGGAAGTGGCACCTTTATGAAGTTGCTCGACAGGTTTCCAAACCCTGACTCACCCCTTTCCAGTTAAACCAAGGGAGGACAGTGTGGATGCTTTGCAAAGAGCAACATAGGAGCAGCTATGGACTCAGGGTGTGATTTCCCCCCGCCGCCACCACCCATTTTCTTATCGAGGCTAGGTGTAAGGGCCAAGGTAGAACACAAACAGAACCACACCTGTGGTATTGATTCAGGCCTTGCCTAAAACAAATAAGATGGGCTTGTAAGCTGAGTGTGGCTGACACCCCATGCCCAAGCAAGCAGCAAGGAATATCTGGGTATTCCACCATGCCCTTCTGACAGGCCTTGACCCAAGACGAAGGCTGAGCAGGTAACAGTCTGAATGAAGGCCACTCCCTGCGTCCCACGAAGGGCAGAAAATGGATTTAACATGCCACCGTTTTACAAAGGAAGCAGAGTCGGTGCATGGCAGTGTTGGCAACCGGCAACTGATGTCCTTCCATTTCTGAGGCCCCACTGGGACAAGCGGAGGAAGCATAGAAGGGTTGGCCAAGGACTGGGCACAGGAGCAGGGGATGCTCTCAAACCCTTGGCCTGCCTACACTGACTGGCAGTGACTCTCCAGAATCTCTGGCGAGGAGACAATGACCCTGGGACCTCCTATGCGCAAAGCCCAGGGGCTGAGCTAATCCTGCAAGTCTTTCAAAAAGGAAAACAAGCTGCTGGTCCTCATGGCTTTTTGCACCAGGGACTCGGTAGCCATTTAGGCTGGCACAAAACTATCAAGTGTGTTCTTGAAGGTGGTGGACTTCACTGGGGATTTTAAAGTGGAGATTGGATGGTCATGTGTCAGGGATTCTTTAACTACTATTCCTGCATTGCAGGCATGGACTAGATGACCCAACTCTCTGATTCTATGCAGGCAAGGGGCCCTCCTGGTGTTTTCAGTGTTTTGAATTCAATTTGGCCCCCATGCCTCTGAGGGCTTGGCTTTTACTCTCCTGAAACTCAACGGGGGCAAAGTCTTGGCAGCCGAACTGGTTCGTGCCTTGGCCCAGAGAAATTCCCCTTGGAATTCTGCCATTCTGTAGCATCAAATCTCGTCCGCCCTCCCAGTTCGTGGCTTTAAAACTGCACTGTTGGCTACAAAGGCTCATTGAGGCCACAACATTCAGGGACAGCAAAGCCCTCAAAGCTGCCACAGTCACACTTAAGAGCCCCCCCGGGGCACCATCTGCCTGGGCAGTTGTTGGGTTAGAACAGGGTTTCCAGCAGCTTTTCAACTCCAACTCCCATCATCCCGACCTAGCAGGACCAGCAGGGATGATGGGAGCTGTAGTCCAAAAACTGGATTATGGTTTCCAGCCAGACCCGGGACTGGGAGAGAGCAGGGTTCAAATCCCCTCTTGGCCATCACAAAACTCACTGTGTGACCTTGAGCTCAGTCTCGGCCAAACCTACTTCACAGGGTTGTTGTGAGGATAGACTGGGGAGGAGGAGAACTGTGCAGGCCACCTTGAGAAAAAGCTGGAACAGAAACACAGTAAACAAATAAAAGAAATGGAGGACATGAATTCGCTTCTGCTGCTCCAGGAGGGCAGTCCTCTCTGGGTTCACACCCATCCTAGGCAGAGACATCACATCTGAGCCTTGGGCCACAAAGCCACCTCTGGCAACCTCCTGCCCTCTGCCCCCTCCCCACCTGACTTCCTCTGTCCCCCTGGCTACCTCTTCCGCAACTTGGTCCCTCCTGAATGTGCTTAGCCATTTGCTCTTCTGGCTTGTTCAGGGTAGGGAAAGGGTTTAAGTTAATCGCCTCCATCTGGCTTCTTGGGGGCCCTCAGGAAGAGTGAATCATGCACGTATCCTGCTAGGCGGGTGGGGCCTGGCCGCAAGCGGCTCGGTATTTATCGTTCAGGGCCAAATGCAACGGTGGGAGGAAGGAGGAAGCCAGAAGGGCCCTGGAATGGAGCTCCGTGGCCAGATTGGGACCCCTTTTCGAGGAGGGCAGTGGTGCCTGCTGTCCACCCCCAATGCCCTCAGTGGGGCCACTTCCTGGCCCCTTAGCATGCAGCTGGGGGCTGTTGAGGCATCGGGGAACTCATTCCATCGCCTGCTAGCGCAGAAGGGTCTACCTCGCAAGGATGTGGGTGTGGGCACAGAGTTAAACGCATGAATTGGGAAGGCGGATGAGATGGCTATCCACTGTGCCACACTGCCTTTCTTGCTGTGCTTCAGGCCACTGCCTGGCTTTTGACATGCTTGCCTAACTAAGGAAGGACTGGGCAAGAGTTCATGAGCATATAAAGAGTGCCTCTTTCCCCAAAGTTGGAAGGCTGCCGCCACCACCCATTGTGAACTGTCCTGCGTCAGATGAGTCCCCCAATCCCCGCACCTTAGCCCACCCCGCCAAAGAAAACATGCTATCCCGGTTTCCATTCCCTGGGGAGGAAGGAAGGGCTGGCTAGAAGTGTAATCAATAAAGTTTAAAATTGCTCTGGGTTTAATTTTCCCTGCAGACCTGAGAGCTGCATTTCTGCAGTTCCAGATTTGAAGGTAGATTTGGGCTATTTAATTATACAACATACAGTAGTGGCACAGTTAGGTAATTAAAGGCTGGGCGTAGTGATTTTAGGAGAGCCCCTCCCCCTTAAGATGACTTTCAGAAGTCAAAATGTGGCATGTCAGCCTTGCTACATTTTTGAGGGGTGGGGTTTCTCGTTCCGCTTAGTGGGGCATCTGCACCCAAACCCTATCCTGACAGAGCCACTGACAACACAGCATTTGACCCTTGTCAATCAGAGCCCTCCCAATCCTCTGCAATCGCCATGCCCATTTTGCAGATGGAAAGACTGAGGTGCAGAGAGAGAACGGGCTCCAAAAAACCACCCAAGTTAGCTCATATCAGAGATGAGATCTGAACCGGATGTCCTCGCCACCTCATTTAATCTTGTTGCTTTTCGGCTGCCATAGAAACAAGTTTTGGGTTTGTTTGTTTTCTAAAACACATTTCCTCTAGGTTTGTTTTTTTTAAAAGCATCTTTCTGTATGAACCACACATATTCTAATAACAAAAATAAGAGATGTGGACTTGGGGCTAAGAGCAAGCGAAACTGCGTAATTTTATGTTCCTGTTTTGTTTGTTGGCTTGCTGCGAAATTATCCTCTGGTGGGGGAGGGAATGGAAAATTATGGGGTGGTGGAGGGCGGGGCGGGGGGGGAGAGAGCAGCAGCAGCAAATATTTTGGGGGTGGGGGAGGGCCGGGGCACGGCTGGATCAACAATTCCCTTCTCTCGTTTTTTAACAACTTGCTGCAATAAATTCTGTGGCTGCTTCTGGAATCTGGGCCTGGGTCCAGAGTTCTTTGATAGGGCTGTTGAGGGAAGTTCAATGTGTGTGAGAGAGAGTGTAAAAAGAAAACCCAACAACCCCTAAAATCCAGGGATGGTGGAGTTAGAGCCCAAGTCCTCCCCTCACTTCCATTTCTTTGCGCTGATCCGACAGCCAGCCAGCGGGGCGCTTCAAGATGGACCCCAGCTGTGGGGAAGGGGAGGGAGCCTTGGCCTCCGGCCAGGACATCTGGCATCCATTTTTCCTCTGCTGAACCGCAGCCCCACCCAAGCGCCGTTCTTGTGTGTGAGAGATCAGGCTCTCTCGGCAGTGACTCATCCAGGCACAAGATTTTTGGAGAAGGGCAGAGCATGTGAGCTGCTCTCTCCCTGTCCCCCGCTTGCTTCCTCGCAAAGGCCTGGATGCTGGGTGGCTGTAACTCAGCAGTTCTCGAATTCTGCTCTTCCTCAGGTCGGCTCCAGCCCAATTGCAGCTCCCAGCTGTCCAGAGCTGCGTGGAGGCTTCAGGCCCGCTGGTATTTGGAGAAGTTCTGAGCACGTGCAGAGTTCCCATCCTCACAGAGCAAATTGCCCTGCTCCCAGTGGCGTAGCGTGGGGGGTGCAGGGGGTGCCGGCCGCACCGGGCGCAACATCTGGGGGTTAGGGTTAGGGATAGGGTTAGGGGGCGCAAATCCAGGGTTAGGGGGCGCAAATTACTTGCCTTGCCCCGGGTGCCGACAACCCACGCTACGCCACTGCCTGCTCCCTCCCAACGTCAACCAAAGAGCTTACAAAGCAGAGAACGGAAGGGACCACCCCCCCCTCCTGTTTGCCGCCAGGAATGTAAGACTCTAAGGTATATTGCACCAGGAAGTGGAGGCTCCCGTCGGCTAATAGGCTTTGGAAGACTCTCCCCTCCTTGAATCTGCCCAATCAAACCTAAGCCACATCTTGTGGCGGTGAGTTCCAAAGGTTTTTATTCCCATTAACCACTTCGATATATTTTTTTAAATGATATAGTGGTATACAAATCATTTTATAAATAAATAAGTTAAATGACACGTCCCATAAAGCAGTACTTCCTGTGTTCTGTCACAATACACGGTTGCCACCTCTTTTTCTGGCTCAGACCCCTCCGCCTTTTTAACTAATGTTAAGCCAGGGGAGAGGCTTCCCCCGTTGTGCCTGGAAAAGCTTCACCCGCTACGAGATTCCATCCTTCTCTTTCCCTCACAGTAATCCAAACCTCCGCTAGCAACTTGCTCTCTCAACCCCGGAGCAGGGGAAGATCTTTTTTTTTAGCTCTGCCAGGGCTTTGAAATAAGATTGTTATTTACAACTCCTTCCCTATTGGAAGAGAGGGGTGGAAGGCAGCAGCCGGGAGGAGGGAGGCCGAGTTCAGTTTATGGGGAGCGAAGGCTGGGGTCTGGCATAGATTCCTGCAGGCATCTGGCTTTGAGCAGCAGGGGAGGAATGCAGGCCTGGAATACAAGCCCTGCTGAGTTTGTGTGTGTGTTTTCCTTGGGAAGTGGCGAAGGCTCCGGCCAGAGAGCTTGGACAAAGGGCAGCCAGAGGAGAGGAAGAGAAAGCGCAGCTTTGAATTTGCTCCTCAACACTCAGGGCCCCTTCGCTTGACCCAACCCTCTCCAGCTCAGAGAATTCTCATGGTGAGAAGCCACAATTTAGTTCCTAAACTGAAAACTGCTGTGGTTTGGTGGCAGTCAGGTCCCCTTCGCTGCCACAGGTTCTGTAACACCTCAGAAGATGGTGGGCTCTCCTTTCCAGCAGAGGTTTGGGCGTCACCTGCCAGGGGTTTCTTGAGCTGTGATTCCTGCAATTCTGTGATTCTATATGAAGGCCTTGAGCGTCTTTTCTCAGCCTCAGTTATCCGCCTGTGAAATGGGAACCAAAATAGCTCAAAGGACAGCAAAGGCTGTGGGTGAAAATAAGACCCTTCCTTTGCAAAGGACCCCGCCTGCTTTATTTCTTCGCAAAGTCAGATTTTTTTTTACCTTCACTCTTCTCCATGCTGCGGAGGCCCAAGGCTGCTAACAGCAATTGTATAAACGCCAGCATTGCAAAACAATTTTTAAAAATAAATAAATCATGATTAAAAACAACAGCAAGCAACTAAGAATAAGTGCGAATGAAAAACAAGAACATCAGATTGAAAACAGCGGCAGAAAAGGATCTCACTCAGACAGCTCAAAATCTTGCCTAAGCTGGAAAGTTGGCAAGGCAGAAGGTGAATGGCGAAGGGGACGGGTGAAGTGTCACTTCACAGCTGAAGTGCCAGTTTGTACAAGACCCTTATTCCTCCTTTGAAGTTGCTATGGGTCTAACTCCCCTGTTCTTTGCTGGAACGTAGCCTCCTCGGTGGTGGCCCCTGGAAGGCTCCTGCTGACCAGAAGGGAAAGGTTGTCACGGTCCGGTTCACGGGTGATCGAAGTCCCAGCAGGGGATGTCAGGACTAGGGGCAAGATGGCGGGGTGGGAGCAGGAAGGGGGGTCCAGAAGCCAGGAGTCAGGAAGCCAGGAGTCACGAGTCAAGGGTCCGTGGAGTAAGGAGTCAAGGAACCAAATGCAGCCAGGCAGGGAACGTGTTGCTGTGGCAAAGAGCTAAAGGGAAATGCTGACCTTATATCCCTTCCCAGCTCTTGCCACCAGGTGCTGTGAGTTACCAATTGGCCTCACCTGTGAGGCCGCGCCTTGCCTTTTCAGAACAAATTTTGGAAGGCCCCAGTCCTGGTCACAGGGCCTCGCTTCTGCACGCACACATGACAAAGGTTCTCCATCCCTGGCCTGGAGAGAGGTTTCCCTCTCTTGTAAATCAGGGGCCATCCAAGCACATTAATTGGGCAGAAGCCTCAGGAAAGACAAAAGGAAGTTCTTAATACCTGTGGGAAACCCACAAGCAGGACCTGAGGACAAGAGCTGTCTCCCTACCTGAGGCTTCTAGCAACTGGTATTCAGAAGCTTCTAACTGTGGAGGAAGAGCAGAGCCCCAGTGACTACTAGGCTTTGCTAGCCCCCTCCTCCATGAATTTGTCTAATCTTCTTTTAAAGCCATCCAAGCTGGTGGCCACCTCTGCCTCCTGAGGAAGTGAGTTCCATAGTTTAACTGTGCACTGTGTGGGGGAAAAATACGAGAGGAGAAAAACTTTTATCTGCCCACTGTCTCCAGGCCAGGCATCATTTTATAAACGTCTATCATGCCTGCTCTTCCTCCGCTTTCCTCTAAACAAACCAGTCCCAAATGTACAACCTTTCTTTGTGCATCTTGTGGGAGGGAGTTCCACAGTTTAATGATGCGTCGCATGGAGAAGGATTTCCCTGAACGTTCTAACCTTCCATTTTATTGGATGTGCCTGAGTTATAAGAGTGTGTTACGAGAGAGGGACAAAAGCTCCCTGACCTCTGGGAAAGAGGCAGCTTGTGGCATCTCCCCAGGGCACCTCCCAGCCTCGCCCAAGCCTTTTGTTTAACAACAATGCCCGTGTTTTAACGGGCATCTTTGCCAGGCAGTTACAAGCTGCTGCTTCCATCTCCCTTGGTGCCTCCTTCCTTGCAAACTTCTCTCTCTCTGCCCCCTCTCTGCCCGCCCCACTCTTGGCACCATTGGCACGTCATGCCTGCTTAGAAGGCTGCCTTTATTTCCCCAGTTGATGAGAAGCACCCAATTCAAGCCAGCCAGCTTAGCAGTGGCAGTGAGGAAGGAGCTGGCCCCTAGAAGGCAGCAGTCAGGGCTCTGGGACTCATCTCTGCCCATCTGAAATGCGAATGTCATTTGCAATTGCCACACTCTGCTTCCTGCTGTTGTGCCCTGTACGGCATGTGCAATAGGAAAGTTGTGTGTTTGCTTTCCCCTCCCCTTGCGCCTGTCGCAAGCTGGATGGAGCGGTGGCCGTCTGGCCTATGCTGGTTCTCCCTTTTCTCTGCCTGCGAACAGATGAAGGTTGTAAGAGTCTGCTGGATCCGGCCAGTGGCCCATCTAGTCCAGCATCCTGTTCTCACAGTGGCTGGCCAGATTCCTCCATCATGGGAAACCTGCAAACAGAACCTGAGCACAAGAGCCCTTTCCCGTCCTGTGGTTTCCAGAAACTGGTATTCAGAAGCATTGCTGCCTCCAACATCCATGTTCCTCTTGAGGAGCGGTGTGGCTGTCCAGGGTCACAGGAAGTCAAAGACCCATTGCAGGAAAAAAGAGGAGCTTTTCAACCCCTGAGACGTCTGTCTCCTCACCCTTTGTGCTGAGAGGAGCCCATCTGAGTGAACTGTAATAAATGGAAATCTGTCCTTATTCCCTCATGGGGGACACAAGATCCCTTGTAGAGTTCTTTGTAGGTTCTCCATCAGTCGGAGAAAAGAACAGAGGCCAACCAGTAAGCCTGATTTTTATTGAACTGTTGCGACAGGGTGTTCCCCTCTCACGCAGGAAAGGAGGAGGACCCAGAACCCAGGTGTGCCCGCCCTTATATAGACATTTTAGATTGCCCGCCCTGGATTCCAAGACCACCCCTAGACACATCATACCTACATCACAGAAAGAGTGGTCTACAACAGAAATCTGAGTGCATTGTTTATCTCCTGTTGTTGTTTATCTCCTGTCTGGCAGGTTACCTGTTCATGTTTACTTGATTGGATACCCTGGGGAGCCTGGCCAGTCTTTTGTAGTGACAAATACTTAGTTCCTGAGCCAGGTCACAGGCTCACCCTATTCATACACAGATATACCCTTAAGACAGGTTTTGTGAATGAAAAGACAATTCGGAGGCTTTTCCATTTTCCTTTGACCTTGCAGAGAAAACATTTGGTCAGTTTGGGAGCCAAAATGGCTCCAGGACTGCCCTCCTGTGCTGCCTCAGACATGTGGCCCATACATTTATGTACGTGTTTGCCTGGCAAATCCATGAACATTTATTATATATAGGAGACCTTAATTTTTTATTTCAGAACCGAGGTGAGTTATCCACAGAGGATAGACTCCTAGAGGATAGACTCTGGAGAAGGTGTCCAGGAAGAACGCTGTTCGGTCTGCTCCAAAGCTAAGCATTTAGGAACACTGCAAATACAAGACACTTCAGTTTCAACAGAAGGGTGTCCATTAGTTCTGTTGCGGACAATGGAGCCTGAAGCAGGACACAACTTAAATCACTCCGGAAGAAGATCTTGGAGCACTCCAAATCATTTCTCCATCCGCGTGCACAGAAAAACAGCAGATCTAGCAGAAAGGCAACACGCAGGGTTGTTGCAATGCATCCCAAATTATTATTATTGTATAATAAGATGGTTGTGTAATCTTAGACGGTTGTGTAATCTTAGAAGGGGGTGTGTCTGCGAGGGGGGCATGGCAGCGACTGTCATGAAGGGACCCTGAATTTGTCACTACGGTTCTCCACATTCCGAGGATAAGCAACGGGTGAGCTGCATTTGGGAAAAGGACACAGGACTCTTCATAGGGAAGTTTGTTTATTTCAAGAAATTTATACGTTGCTTGATTGTAAAAACGAAGACACAACATCTCAACGTGAATTTACGAAGAGAAATGATAATAAAAAACCAGTTAACAACAACTATTTAAAATATTTTTTTAAAAAAAATCAACAATGAAGTAAAAACAGTTGGAAACAAGCTTTTGCATTCTTGTTAACCAAACAGAACCTCCATATTCAAAGGCAGTCTACCTCTCGATAATAGATGCTGGGAACAGGCAAACAGGGAAAGAGTATCATTTTCATGGCCTGCTTTAGTGGTGCTGTGGGTTAAACCACAGAGCCTAGGACTTGCTGATCAGAAGGTCAGCGGTTCGAATCCCCGCGACGGGGTGAGCTCCCGTTGCTCGGTCCCAGCTCCTGCCCACCTAGCAGTTCGAAAGCATGTCAAAGTGCAAGTAGATAAATAGGTACCACTCCAGCGGGAAGGTAAACGGCGTTTCCGTGCGCTGCTCTGGTTTGCCAGAAGCGGCTTAGTCATGCTGGCCACATGACCCGGAAACTGTACACCGGGCTCCCCCGGCCAATAAAGCGAGATGAGCGCCACAATCCCAGAGTCGGCCACGACTGGACCAAATGGTCAGGGGTCCCTTTACCTTTTTATACCACAAGTGTGGAACCTGTGGTCAGGAATGAAGGGAGTTTTAGGGCAAGAATTTCTGGAGGGCAACACTTTGACTACTCCTGGAAATTACTCTGGAATGAGCATATTAAACCCAAAAAGGCTTCTGATCTGATCTATGCACCCAGGCATAGCTCCTGTGCTTTCTAATGTAGCTTCTTTCTGTTGAGATCTGCCTGTAATGGTAGTGAGGGGACTGCACCTGTTGGTTTCTGCCTGTTTCAGCCTTCTCCCCTTACCCCCAAAATGCCTTCCCTTTCAGCCCCCTCCTCTTAACTACTTAATATCTCTTCCCATCTGGGCAATGAGAGTGGGGACCATCCCCTCTCAGCTCTTGTGACCATCTAATTCACGTGTCATTTCACGAAGCTGCCAAATTGTTTAGCTGCTCCTGGACCTTTTACCAGCAGAATGGCAGACGGGAAAGGAACTGGTGCAGCTTTTCCAAGCACAGGGAATTCACCCGCTTAATCCTGCTGCTAAAAGTGCAGGAGCAGAACAAGTAAAAAAAAGAGAGAGCGCTGGCAACCAGGAGGTGGAAAATGAGGCACCTGGAGCCCCACCAGCTCCAAATCTCCCTTGGCAATCTTTTCCGTGGGTGAAGACCCAGAGGCTGTTTTTGTCGCTCTCTCTCTCTCTACCTATGTGGCCATCCTCTCTGCCTAATGACAGGGTTGGTATCTCTCTCTCCACCCACGCCACTCTCTTGTTGGGATCTCATCGGCCTCACCGCCCCCAGTAAAGGCTCCCTCATCCTGCAGGACTGGGCTGCTCAGCCAAGCGAGTGGCACACCTGACTTGGCTCACCTGTAAAAGCTCTGAGAGGTAGGTGGAGCTGGGAAGAGCCAGGGGAGCCAGGTGGCCAGGTGCAGGAAGGAGGGGTGTAGAAAGCTCCCCCAGCTGCTAATTTTAGCCTGGCAGCATTTATCCACTGGGAAATGGGTCTCACCGGAGAAGATATTTCTTACTGACACATGAAGGCCTGAAAATCAGCCCTGCTAGAAAAAAATGACCGTATAAACTTAGAACCTCTGGAGGTCAAAAAAATAAGGACAAATTTCCTTCTGTCTTAGTGTGGTTTTATTGTTTACGTTAATAATGCAGAACACAATCAGTCTCCCCGCCACCCACAAATGGTTGTGGATAATACAATAAAATAGGGACACATGCAAAGCTTCAGAAATTAAGCTTTGCTGGAAATGCAACTCACCCCCCCCCCCCGATAATAAGGGCTTATCCATGTTAATGATGTTTTCAATTTTATAGAATTATATTCTCTACTACACCCAAAGGCTGAAATGTATTGTTGTGGGTTTGTGGGGTCAGTTTGGATGATGCCCTGAGTGCCTTCCAAATCCCAGGGTCCTGTACGCAGGGAAGGTTCGAATCTGTAGAGATTTGCTGAACTTTCTTAGGAAGACAGTGGCCTTAGCTGGCCACTTAAGTGTCCTCACCAGCATCCCAAAAGAATGAGCAGGTTGCAAGAGATGCAGCCAAGTGATGGTGCCCTCCAAGCCTGTGCCTGGGTCTCCCCCACCCACCCAACCCATTTAGCTGCTAGGGAGGAGAGCAACAGCCAGTGCGGTGAATGTGAGCCGAGCTGGAAAAGCAGGCTGGAAGCTGGAGACACAGAGACCTGTTTGCTCTGTACTGGATCCAAAGCTGCGACTGAAGCAGAAGCAAGATCTGTTGGGGTGTTGATGCTGTGAGCCCCTCCGTCCTATGCTCAGGTTGTAGAGATGTAGAAATAAAACCATATATCCTAAAGACACCACTATCTCCACTGACACTCATTCCAAGGAAACCAGGCCCTGAAACTCCCGGAGTCTCTCGCCACTCAGAAATTGGGGTGGCATGATGTAACAGTATTATTATTATTATTATTATTGGAATTTATATACTGCCCTATACCCAGAGGTGTCAGGGCAGTTCACAGAATGAAATCAAAATATAAAATCACAAAATACATAATCAAAATAAAAACAGCAACACAATAACCCCTTCTGGACCCTCTCCCTCTTTTGACTTATACCTGTTTTCTGTGATTTTGTTCTATTCTTGATTTTGCATTTTACTTAAGAATCAATAAAGTAAAGAAGATGGATCTCTTGGCATTATGTCCTGTGCGGAGGCAAGTGTTGGTAGGTGGAATAATGATGATGATAATGATGATGATGATGATGATGATGATGATGATGATGATAATTTATTTATACCCTGCCCTTCTGGCTGGGCTTCCCAAGCCACCCTGCGTGGCTTCCAACAAAATATTAAAATACAATAATCCATCAAACATTAAACGCTCCCCTAAACAGGGCTGCAACAGCAAAATGAATCAGTTGCTTGCAACCGGTTTGAGAGCTAAGAGAATAATTTGGGACACTCGCTTCCCAAAGTGTCCCATGCAAATTGAGTGATTGAGTTCCTAATCTAGATGTGAAAAGGGGAAACGAAAGGAAGTCAAAGCGACCCTCTGGATGGAGCAGCCACCCCAGGAGGACTTCGTAGCTCAGGCTTGGACAAACGTTCAAACGGGCCTGATTTTCTCGCAGAAACGATTCCGCTTTGAACACCACCCACAAGACGTCCCTGCTGCCACTACCCACAAAACTCCCCCCGCCCTCTAAAATGCAGAACTAGTTATTGCGGTGTCTAAATAAAACCGTTGGACACACTGCGGGTGAGTCACTCCCTGCCACAAGATTGTTTTCATGGAAGGAGAAGATCTTGCAGTTAGGGAAGTGGGCAGGGCCTCCGTCAGCCCTTGAGAGGAGCAAGGGTTTGGCAACTTAGCCGCTTTGGTTGGTGGTCTTGCCTCTAACAAGGGATAAAGGGCCTTCCTACCCTTTCTGCCGCGTTTAGTGGTTTGCCTCTCTCCCCCCACCCCACCCCCCCAATGCCTAATGTTACAAACAGCTTTCCAGATTGCAGGCGGGGGCAATTGGGCTATGGAGATGAGCTTTGCAAGAGGAAGGCTGTTCTGTGCAGGCAATGTTCCAGAAGTTGAAGCAGGGTGTTCATTGGGCGAGATCTGAATCCCTTTGGGCAGCCGGTGCTCCTGGCAAGGGCCGCTATGCAGGTTTCCTTGTGACGAAATAAGCTGTGCAAGATGTTACTTGCAGGTGGAATAGAATTTACGGAGCCCACAAAACATGCGACCAGGCGAGCCTTGCATCTGCCGCAGTTCAGTGTTTCACATACCAAGAAGCAACTCTCTTTTTTTAAGAACTTGTTTAGAGGCTGAAGGGACGCGGGTGGCACTGTAGGTTAAACCACAGAGCCTAGGCCTTGCCGATCAGAAGGTCGGCGGTTCGAATCCCCGCAATGGGGTGAGCTCCTGTTGCTCAGTCCCTGCTCCTGCCAACCTAGCAGTTTGAAAGCACGTCAAAGTGCAAGTAGATAAATAGGTACCGCTCCGGTGGGAAGGTAAACGGTGTTTCCGTGTGCTGCTCTGGTTCGCCAGAAGCGGCTTAGTCATGCTGGCCACATGACCCGGAAGCTGTACACCAGCTCCCTCGGCCAATAAAGCAAGATAAGCGCTGCAACCCCAGAGTCTGTCATGACTGGACCTAATGGTCAGGGGTCCCTTTACCTTTACCTTTTTAGAGGCTGAAAAAGCAAGATAGCTCAGTGCCTGGCCTGATACTTGTGATATTTTTGGGACAGGAAGTGGTTTAATGCATGAAGGATCTTTTCATGGGGGTGGCAGGTGGCCTTTTTGAGCCTCTGGGTTCCGCCTGGCAAAATCTTTGAGAGATTCCCACAGCCTGAAGTTGCAGCCTCACACATTGGGAAAGAGAAATTGCACCCGGCTGCTCTCTCCAAAATGGCACAAAGATCCGCTGCTCTACGCTCAGAGGCACTCTTTTATAATATGGTAACTTATCTTGCATCACCCTCAGGGGGAGATCTGTCTGTTTTATGCACCTGCCCGGAACCTGCTTCTACAGCATTGAAAAACTGGGCTCAGTGGAAATGTACCATTTATTACAAATACTTTAAAACTGTTTGTTAGATAGCATGGCGATGATGCACAAGAGAGCAGCAAAATAGTAATGCAATGATTAAAAACAAGGAAATGCAGTCAAAACAACTTTTAACGGAAAGCGTGAAACACACAAAGGCAGAATGCATGACTGGACCGCCCAAAGAGAAGAAACATTTTGTCCTGGCACTGGAAAGATCATGAAGTTGCTGCCGTGGGGAGCCAGGACAGAAAAGCTTCTCTCCCTTGATTCCCGTGATTCTTGCATGGCAGGGGGCTGGACTAGATGACCCTGTGGGTCCCTCCCAACTCTACAATCCTATGATTCATTGACATGTAGGACATGCAAGGCACTTGAGACACGGGCAGGCTGGAATTTTAGCAAGAACATAAGAGTCCTGGCTAGTAGCCACTGACCACCCGTCTCCTGCATGAATTTATCTCATCCTCTTTTAAAGCCGTCCAAGCTGCTGGCCGTCACTGCCTCCTGTGGCAGTGAGTTCCATAGTTTAACTCTGCTCTGCATGAAGAAGGACATTTTAAAAATCTGCCCTGGATCTTCCAACATTCAGCATCGTGGAATGTCCATGAGAGAGCCGTGCATGGTTTTATAAACTTCAGTCATGTCGTCTCTTCCTCGATTTGATGCAGTTATCAGAAAGACAGTGCCTCTGAGCATGTGCAGGGTGCCTTGCTCTCCTCTCCGAGTCACCCCAGGCAGTTCCCATATGTCTGAGGGCAGAGGGCATGCATTCCATGCGAGTTTGAAGCCTGACGCATCTCTCTATCTCTCTCTCTTCAGAAAGGAAAAAAAATATTAGGCAACGTTAAGGTGGGAATTCCTGAGGCTGCGCCTTAGCATGGATGGCTCATAGCTTACGCTGCCACAACGGGGAACGGTTGATGAAGCTGGTGACTCGGCAGAGCTCGCATCCGGACCAGCAGTGAGTCACGGAGGCCGCACCGCCTGCCTGGGCACATTATTGCTATTATATCTGGATTCTTTGTCTTCCGTCGCCACGGCAACGGAATTCGCTAGGAAGGATGTTGCGGAAGCCAGCTCTGCAAATACCCCCAGCCCCCACCCCGTGCGCTGTCCTGCTGGGGTTGCCATGTTCTGAGAAGCAAACAGGTCTTAGTCATGGCTTCCCCTTTCGGGCTTCCTCCAAAATGCAGTTACGCTTTGGTTGCTGGGGCAACAGACCACGCGTGAAACAGTCACTGGGGACCGACATCTACAGCCTTTGACAAATAAAGCCCTGTGGTTCTTTGCCTTTGGGGGGGGCACAGGCTGTTTGATGAAAACTGCAGACCCCCTCCCTCTTACATCCATCCATGGACCCCTGTCAAGAACCCCTGGTATAAGCCTGATAGTAAAGTAATAAGATCCCACTCTGTTAATTAATTGTTGGCATCTGTTTGCCTCATGAGGCAATGGAGTTGGGGTGAAGTCAAACCATTGCATTAGCAGCACCAAAGTGAGCTCCCCAGGGCACAAGCCTGGGCAGTGTGGATGGAGGTCCTGGACTGCACCACCCCTGCCGGCCTCGTAGATGTGGTCCAAAGGAAAGCAGGGCAATGCTTTTACTACCAGCTTGGCTGCAGGAGTTGCCGCAAGAAGTCGTTCAAAGCACCATCCAACTGTCTTAAGAGACTGCAATCCAGATTTTGCAGGGTTTACTCCTTAGCCTTTTCTTCTCCCGAAGATATCCTGCAAGCAGTGCCAAATTTACGTATAAGCTAAACAAGCTATAGCTTAGGGCCCTACTCTCTTTGGGGGCCCCACAAAAATTTAAAGGAAAAAAACCTGGATGTACATTTCCAAAATATAAGATAAAAAACAAATAAAATAAAACCTACATACAGCAACAGTGTTTTGTGTTGCGTAGGTCTCCTATAATGTAAGTACAGTGGTACCTCTGGTTATGAACTTAATTCGATCCAGAGGTCCGTTCTTAACCTGAAACCGTTCTTAACCTGAGGTACCACTTTTGCTAATGGGGCCTCCCGCTGCCACCGCGCTGCCACTGTGCAGCCGCCGTGCAATTTCTGTTCTCATCCTGAGGTAAAGTTCTTAACCCGAACTACTACTTCCAGGTTTGCAGAGTCTGTAACACAAAGTGTTTGTAACCCAAGGTGTTGTAACCTGAGGTACCACAGTTATGGACCCCGCCTGCTGGCCTGCTCCCTAAAATATCATTGGTTTGCTCATTTCTATATACAGTGGTACATTGGTTCTCAAACTTAATCTGTTCTGGAAGCTTTAGATACCTATTAGGTCCATAAATTACCAGTATGTTTCAGAGCACAATTCAAAGTGTTGGTGCTGACCTTTAAAGCCCTAAACGGCCTCGGTCCAGTATACCTGAAGGAGCATCTCCACCCCCATCATTCTGCCCGGACACTGAGGTCCAGCGCCGAGGGCCTTCTGGCGGTTCCCTCATTGCGAGAAGCAAAGCTACAGGGAACCAGGCAGAGGGCCTTCTCGGTAGTGGCGCCCACCCTGTGGAACGCCCTTCCAGCAGATGTCAAAGCGATAAACAACTACCTGACATTCAGAAGACATCTTAAGGCAGCCCTGTTCAGGGAAGTTTTTAACGTGTGATTTTACTGTATTTTTGGTTTTTATGGAAGCCGCCCAGAGTGGCTGGGAAGGCCCAGCCAGATGGGCGGGATATAAATAATAAATTATTATTATTATTATTATTATTATTATTATTATTATTATTATTCAACACAAAAAACAGCAACAATTTGTTGTTGACAAAGGACAGCTGGACATATAAAGGGCCCCATTACCTTCAGTAGCTTAGGGCCTCATCAAACCTAAATCTGGCCCTGCCTGCATGGCAGCAGAGGTTTAGGGTCAGAGTTTTCCTTCTCCTAGATGGGTCACCTTCCCCCTCACTTCACTGCCCTCTACTACAGCACGTGCAGAAGCCTGCTTGACCGTTGGACCCACTGTTGGGTCTCGTCTGCTGTAATCCACTGGACTGCATGCAGGGGAAGTCCCTAACTCACTAAGGGTTTGAGACCCACCTGGCTTAGCTGGCCAGTCGAAGCCATTCCCAAGGTGTGTCCTCAGTTGCATGATGATAGCTTCTATTTTTAAAAAAATAATATTTATTAAAGTTTCAACAATTACAGAAAGAATTAATAAACATACCTCATTAAACAAAAACAAAAAAACACACAATATAAAAAAACAAAACAAAAGAAATAAAACCCACTAAACAAAAACAAAAACGCAAAAAAGAAATGCATCAGATCTCCTCATTACCAATCTTTCATTAGCTTATTTCCTTGACCTCCTCACACCTCCCTTTTTTGTATTCTAGGTCTATTATCTATTTCAGCAAATCCTTTCCCTCTTTTAAAATTTTTGTCCTGTAAATTGTCTTAATATAATGTAGCTTTACTTTTCCTCCTTTCACCAGTTAACAGTCAGTTATTCCCAAATCCTTTATATCCTTCCTGCTAAAATCATATAATATTGTTCCAACATCCTTCTAACAGATATTAATTTTACAGTGTTTCTGTAAATAGTCTTTTCCACTTTTTGTTCTGTAATTTATCTTAATATAATGTAACTTTACTTTCCCTCCTTTCACCAATTAACAGTCTATTTTTTCCTAAACCCTTATAACATTTCTGCTAAAACCACTTAACTTCATTCCAACATCCTTCTAACATTCGCATGATGATAGCTTCTAGGAGCCACAGGTGAGAGATGAGTGCAGAGTGGGGACCAAACTGCCCCAGAAGGAGCATGATGTGTCCCTCACCAGAGGCACAACCCCTCCTCTAACACCCCCAAACTCTGTTGACGATAATTAAATTGAGCCTCTGTAAAAGTGCTATATATATTATCTCATTAATCCTTACAACGTTCCTGTAAGGTAGGCCAGCAAAAGGCCTGCTGCCAAACCAGAACAATGGTCCAGAGCACCAGCGGTAGGTCAACTGCGCTGCATGCAGAAGGTCCCTGCTTCAATCACCAGCAGCATATTCAGGCAGGTCCTGAGAAGAAGACTCCCTGCCTGAAACCTTGGAGACTCGCTGCCAGTCAGTGTAGACAATACTGGGCTAGGTGGACTGGTGGTCTGGCTCTGTATACAGCAGCCTCCTATGTCCCTAAGTCAGGATCCAGCAGAGGTAGCTGGCAGAACTGGGGAGGCCCCTCCCCACTGAGACTATGAAGCCAGAGTCTAAACTTCTGTAAGCAGACCATTTGCCTGTTTGCTTCCAGTTTTCCTCTGCTTGTGGATTTCCTAATACAGTGGTACCTTGGGTTAAGAACTTAATTCGTTCTGGAGGTCCGTTCTTAACCTGAAACTGTTCTTAACCTGAGGTACCACTTTAGCTAATGGGGCCTCCCGCTGCCGCCATGCGATTTCTCTTCTCATCCTGAAGCAAAGTTCTTAACCCGAAGTACTATTTCTGGGTTAGCGGAGTCTGTAACCTGAAGCATCTGTAACCTGAAGCGTCTGTAACCCAAGGTACCACTATATGACCAAGACTCTCTGAACCTTCTCTGTCATCCAAAGGAAAACACCACTTGGTTGCTGTGCTGCTGCTGCTCTTGAGGGCAAAATGGGGACAATCCATTTGTCGCTGATCTTCTGGCTAGCTATGGCTCCCCCCCCCCCCCCCGCCACACCTTTCTCCCCCCCCCCCCACTCCAAGCTGCGCACACTGGAAAGGAGAGGGAAGCCCTTGCTGGACATGAGCTGCTGAAAAGCCAGGGGGTGAGGCATTTCCGGCCTCGCATGATTTCACCAGTGGAGCCACATCTGGAGTAGATGGGGGGGGCCTGTGTTGCTACAGCAATGTGATCCCTCTCGCATTCGGGAGCCTCTTAGCAGATTCCTGCCCCTGCCTGCCTGCTCCAATCTAGCAGCAATGTGGAGCTTAGCTCGTACTCTGGCTGTCCAAAGGGGAACATTTCTCCCCCCTCCCCCCCTGCATCTGCTTCTCCAGCTGCCACTACTTAGCACAGACTGCTGATGGCGCTGTTCAGCTGGGGACTTTGGGGCAGATGTCTGGCATTCCTCAGAAAATTGGGACATTCTATTCCACATCAGTAAAATGTCCCTGTTTTCTAAGGAATGTTGCAGGGTGGGCGGCCCCACTCTGAAGAATGGCAAGGAGGTGCCCCCCCTCCCCACAGTGCAACAGGGGCTGGCTCACCAGATTTTGAAACAAGCCAAGTCGTTAAAAAGACCAGAGTCCAAACTTCTCCTAACTGCACCACAACCAGTGATGTCCCCTTTTTAAACACCGTTTGCTTCCGCTTTCTGCCTTTTTGCATCTCTGCAAAATGACGGAGGCATGGGATGCAGTTTTCTTAAAATAAAGAATAATATTTATACCCCGCCCATCTGGCTGGGTTTCCCCAGCCGCTCCGGGCAGCTCTCAACACACATAAAACATAACAAAACATCGAACATTAAAAACTTCCCGATACAGGGCTGCCTTCAGATGTCTTCTAAAAGTTGTAGAGTTATTTATCTCCTTGACATCTGATGGGAGGGTGTGGGTGCCTCTGCTGAGAAGGCCCTCTGCCCAGTTCCCTGTAACTTCAATTCTCAAATTGAGGGAACTTTGAATTGTGCTCAGAAACGTACTGGGAGCCCATGTAGGTATTTCGGGACTAGTGTTATATGGTCCCAGCGGCTGCTCCCAGTCACCATTCTAGCTGCCTCATTCTGAATTAGTTGTAGTTTCCAAGACACCTACGTGTTTACAAGGGACATTGTAAAAAGGCTAGATTTGCAGAGGTTTGCTTTTGATTTTATTGCCTATGTCAATAAGGAAGAACGTGGCCTGTCACCACCCTCTGCTTATCAATGGATTTGGTTGATTCAATAATATATGACATTATTCCTCTTTAAGATTCATCCCACCCATGACAGCAATGGGTTTTATTCTAGGTTTAAAAGCATACTCAGACTTCTATTTTTATAGTACCAGCCCGACGTGTTGTTGTTGTTAGTCTGGTGATGTATTTAGAGTTGCTGTTCTTGCTTTATATTGTTAAAAAAAAGCCAACCCAGATCAGTAGCAGAATGCAGAAAAGCAGCTTAGGCTAGGGAAAAGACAGCTTCATGTGTTCTGTGGATCCGGTTCCCAGCATGGCCAATGGTCAGGGATGATGGGAGTTGTAGTTCCAAGCACATAAAGCTCTGCGCCCCCTTTTCAGGTTGGCAGAGGTTACTTTAGCCTTTTTCCTCTACCCCCTGGAATCCCAACAACCCCCTCGGATGTGCCCTTTAGGCTAGCCTACTTTTCTGCCAATCCCATGTGGTCGAGGGCAGGCCTGCGTGGGCAGCGGCGCCTAGTGGTGTGGGTCTTTCCCAGCCAATCAGCCACAGCTTGGTGGTGGCGAGGGTGTTACTGGAGCAGCATTTCTCAAATGCTTTCCCAAAGAGTCATCACCCAATGCAATCGGCCACACCCTGGGCTTGCTCTGGGGGGCGCCTTCCCCAACCAGGTGCCCTCCAGATGTTTTGGGTTGCTGTGGCTAGCTGGAGCTAAGGAGAGTTGTAGTCTAGATCAGTGGCTCCCCAAGTTTTTCGGGCCAACACCCCCTTGGTTCCATAAACCCAACAATGTAAAAAGGCAACATTCAGAACAATGTGGTTTCCACAAGCCACTAAGGAATAAAACACAATAGAATTTGAAACATTAACAATTAAGTGCACCTTTATTCAAAATCCAATGAAAACTATTTAGTATAATTAATTCAACAAAATTGGTGAGCTTGATCCAGTGATAGCAGCTTTCCAAAGTCTGATGTTGTTGATACCTCCAGTGCCCCCCTGCCTTTTAGCACAGCCTTGGGTAATCACCCCTGCTAGGGGGCAGTACCACCCATGTGGGGAAGCAACGGAGGGGACCAAGATCATAGGATTCTAGAGCTGGAAGGGACCACAAGGGTCATCTAGTCCAACCCCCTGCAATGCAGGAATATTTTTGCCCAACATGGGGCTCGAAGCAACAACACTGAGATTAAAAGTCTCCTGCTCTACTGACTGGCTTAGCACAGTATTAGTTTTGACATAGCCCCACCCTCCACCCTTCCTTAGCAGCTGTGTGACATTGAAGGGGTTGGGCTAGATGACCCTTTGGATCCCTTCCAATTCTACGAGTCTGTGATTCTGTGCCTTCTGGAAGGCAGTTGCCACATTTACCGGTAGTTATATCCAAAGGCACCCAAGAGCCATTGATTCCCAGTGTCAGCCATGCAAACTCTCTGGTGGGTAGCGCTCACCAATCCGACCTTCTCTCTCTCTTTCTGCCTCAGTTCATCCGTCTGTAAAATGGGCATAAACAGGGGGCTGCTTCAGAGGGCAGCCTCTGAGGAGGAAGGAGGTAAGGCTCAACAACAGCTGCTGTGCAAGACACTCTCTGCTAGTATCATTTGCAAGCTAGCCACAGGGATTCCTGGCTCACAAAGGTGTAAACAAGCCCATGGGGCTCAGGTGTATTTGTGAAATCTGGAAGGAAGGACAGTTTTCAAATGTATGGAAGTTTGGTCTCCTGGATAAGATCCATAATGGCCAGGAGTGAGGGCCCAACTAAACATTAATAAGAACTTACTTAAGAAGAGCCATTCCTGAAAATGATGTATCGTTGGTAACTTAACACCGAGTAAAATTGCTAAAATGTACAAAACAAGTTCTAAACTGTGTTGGCAAAATAAAGAGAAAGAGGGAACTTTTTATCATATGTGGTGGACATGTACATTGGTAAAGGCTTTCTGGGAAAAGATATATAATGAGCTAAAGAAAATGTTTGAAAATACATTTGTTAAAAAATGAGAAGCCTTTTTACTATGTATTATAGGTGAAGAGTTTCCGAGAGAAGATAAAAGACTTCTTATGTATGCAACAACGGCAGCGAGAATGCTACTAGCCCAGAGATGGAAGGAAGGAGAAATACCAACTAAAGAAGAATGGCAGATGAAATTGATGGAATATGTGGAAATGGCGAAACTTGACAGGGAAGATTCAAAACCAGGAAGATCAAGTATTTTCTAAAGACTGAAGTAAATCTGTAACTTATTTAAAAGACCACTGTAAATAGTTAAAATCTTTGGCAGGGATGTAAAGACTTGTAATGTGGAATTGTTTAAATGGTAATTATGGGTATATAATAACTAGATAAGGGTAAAAGATGCAGTAAATTTGATGGATGGAACCCATGGAGGGAGAGAAGGAGGTCTAAGAGCTTGAAAGAACTCTGTATTTTAATGCTGGAAATCACTATGTTTTATATGTATAAAAACTTTTCAAAAACTATATATATATATATATATATATATATATATATATACATACATATATATATATATATATATATATATATATATATATATATATAAAAGAGAGAGTAAGAGCCATTCCACAACCTGGGAAGGTGGTGGGCTCTCCTTCACTGGAAGTTTTTAAGCAGAGGCTGGATGGCCATCTGTCAAGGATTCTTTAGCTGGGATTCCTACGTCACACGGGGTTGGAGTAGATGACCTTTGGGGGTCCCTTCCAACTCTACAATTCTATGGCCCAGGATTTGGGTTGTTGTTGTTGTTATCATTATCATTATTATTATTATTTTGCAATTCTAATCCTAGGAGAACATGGAAAGCCCCCCCCCCCCGCTGCCCCCTGTTTTATAACCCACCGGGCTTATTTATGAAGCATGGAGGGGGCTATTTCTGGGGCCTGCCCGCGTGTGAATGTCCTCCTTTGTTGGAATGTGCCTGGCGTGGTGTGCAGCTGTCATGCGAGAGAGCATCGCTTTCCCTGCTAGCTCAGCCCTTTCGCAGGGCACTGCTTGCCAGGCCAAGGCCTTCTCTCTGTTTGTGTGTGTGTTTCTGTAGTAGAAGACTGACAGGGGCAGAGTGTGAGCTGGCCACCCTCTGCCCTGGGCACACCCCACACGAAACATTCCTGTTTGAAGGGCCTGCCAGGGAGCTCCCCCAAAGAGAGAGGGAGACATCATTCTCTGCATTTCTGCTGCCTGACTCAAAATGGGGGGGCTCCCCCTCCAAGAAAAAACCCTATTCACTTGTCACTTTCACAGCTGGCCATTTGCAACTCGCTGCAGAGGAGGTAAAGGTAAAGGGACCCCTGACCATTAGGTCCAGTCGTGACCAACTCTGGGGTTGCGGTGCTCATCTCGCTTTATTGGCCAAGGGAGCCGGCATACAGCTTCCAGGTCACGTGGCCAGCATGACTAAGCCGCTTCTGGCGAACCAGAGCAGCGCACGGAAATGCAGTTTGCCTTCCCACCGGAGTGGTACCTATTGATCTACTTGCACTTTGACGTGCTTTCAAACTGCTAGGTTGGCAGGAGCAGGGACTGAGCAACGGGAGCTCACCCCGTCGTGGGGATTTGAACTGCCGACCTTCTGATCGGCAAGTCCTAGGCTCTGTGGTTTAACCCACAGCGCCACCCTCTGCAGAGGAACTGGACCCCAAAGGCCTTCCCGCATCCTAAACTGCAGTCTCCCCCCCTTTTTTTTGCAGTCAGACAGTTGTAAAAAGGATCCATACGCAAGACGTTTCTCGCATACAGAGGCAGTTTCCCCAGATGGACAGGGCTCTTAAAAGGGATTCCCAGGTGGCCTGGACTTAAGCCAAGGTACTCCACATAGCCAAACTTCTCTCTCTCTCTCTCTCTCTCTCTCTCTCTGGGAGCAGGAGAAGCAGCAGCCGGCCAGGAGGGCTTGGGATGGAGGTAGCTGATGGCGCTCCAAGCCACTCTTCCCCGAGGTCCCGTTTCCGAGATGTCCTCATCATAACCCTTGGCCCAAGGCAGTCCAGAGCCCAAAATGGCTCCACATTGCCAAGGCGTGGGGAGTGGGGGATCCCTCAGCCAGGACCTCTTCCAGGAATGTGGGCAGCTGCCCCTGACCTGGTCCCAGGGCTGCTGCAGAGGGGTTATTTTGTAGTGCTGCAGCAACAAGTGCAAAATAACCCCTCTGCAGCACCACAAATCCAACTCAATGGTATAACATTGGAAAATGCCGATCACTTCTCCTACCTAGGCAGCTATCTTTCCACAAGGGCTAACACTGATGCCGAAATCCAGCACCTCCTGAGCTCTGCTAGTGCAGCTTTCTCCCCGTTGAAGTGCAAAAGTGTTTGAGGACTGGAACATTCACAGGAAAACCAAAATGCTTGTTTACAAAGCTATTGTACTACCAACCTTACTGTATGCTTGTGAAACATGGACCACTTATAAATGCCATCTCCAACTCCTCAAAAGATTCCATGAACAGTGTCTCTGAAAATTTTTACACATCACTTGGGAAGACAGGCAAACTAATATCAGTGTACTGGAAGAAGTAAAGATCACCAATGTAGAAACAGTGATTCTTCAACATCAGCTTTGTTGGACTGGTCTGATGGACGGATGTTGTGCAGATGCCTGATGATCGTCTTCCAAAGCAACAACTCTATTCCGAACTTAAAAATGGAAGGCATAGTGCTAGTGGTCAACAAAAGAGGTTTAAAGACTGTCTCAAGGCAAATCTTAAAAAAATGTAGTATAAACACTGACAACTGGGAAACACTGGCCTGCGAGAGCTCCAGTTGGAGAACAGCCTTTACCAAAGGTGTCGTGGGCTTTGAAGACACTTGAACTCAGAATGAAAGGGAGAAATGTGCTAAGAGGAAGGCCTGCTTGGCAAATCCACACCGTGATTAACTCCCACCCGGAAACCAATGTCCCCACTGTGGAAGGATGTGTGGATCCAGAATTGACCTTCACAGTCACTTATGGACTCATTGTTAAAACCGTGTTTATGGAAGACAATCTTATTTGGCTACGAGTGATGGCCAAAGAAGAAGGAGAGGCCAAGTCGGGCCCTGCCACTTCAAGCGGCCAAGTTTGTAGCTCGTGGAAAGGCAGCAAATGGTTCTCAGTGGAGATTATTATTGCTCTTGAATTTTTATTGCCGGGGAGAGGAGAAAGTGCCTGTGGGAATTTCAGCTGAAATAATAACTTGATAGGCCTTGGGGCCAAGGATCTCGGCTTGAGGGAGCAGATGAGAAAGAGCCACTTACTATCATTATCTTCATTATCATTATCATTATTTCATTATGTTATTATTTCACCATAAGGTCCCAGGGTGGATTGCAATGTTGTGGTGCTGATAATGCCCAAGGTTGCAGGTTTGATCCCTGTATGGGACAGCTGCATATTTCTGCATTGCAGGGGGTTGGACTAGATGATCCTCAGGATCCCTTCCAACTCTACGATTCTATGATCAAAACAACATTAAAAACAATCCATAATCATAAAAATTAGCTCTTCCGCCTCAGGCAACAAAATGTCTAGCAGCCCATTCCCTTTTGTTTCAGAAAAATTAAAAGAGAAAGTCTTTTATTTGAGAGAGAGGCAGTGCTTCGTAGTGCTCAGAGTGTCAGACTAGGACCTAGGAGACTAGGGTTCAAATCTCCACTTGACTTTGAGGCTTCCCCTCCTCATTTATTCCCCACAACAACATCCCTGTGAGGTAGGTCAGGATGAGAGGCAGGGACTGGCCTAAGGCAACCTGTGAGCTTCATGGCAAAACATGCTGGGATTTGAACCCTGCTCTCCCAGGTCCTAGCCTCACACTCTAACCACACTGCACATAAGCACTTAGGCATGCTGATTGAAGATAGCATAAAACAGAATCTTGCTCATTTCCTCTTCGTACTTTTAAAGCACCCCTCTCCAAGATCCTGGAAACTGTTGTTTGTTAAGGGTGCTGGGATCTGTAGCGCTGTGAGGGGTAAGCTACAGTTGCAAGCATTCTTTGGTGAAAACCCGTGTTTTAAACATATAGTATCAATGTGACCTCTGTATTCTGATAACCCCACCCTTGCTCCTTCAACCAGGCCCTCTTAGCTCCATCCCTCTCCACCTTTGGCCACACCTCTTCTTTAAAATGTGCATGTGCATAAAGGTGCCTCTGAGCATATTGAAAGTGCCTCCTGTTTACCGCAGAGTGATTGCAGCCTGTTAGACTAAATAAGCCATTCTGACTGTCCTCTTAAATTAAGCACTGCCCTGGATCACATTCCACGAACAAACAACAGTCTTTGTGGAAGATTTATAGCCTTTGGCAGGGAGTCCCATGCTGCTGCCAAACCTCCGTGCTGAAGCTCTCTGTACCTGACCATACCAACTCACCGCCAGCCCTTGCAAAGGGCATTCTGCACGCTCTCAGGGGCACGCTCTCCTTCTTCCTGGATGTGCATCCATTAGAGCTGTTAAGGGGAGGATGAAGTGAGAGAGACTCTCCATCTCTGCCGCCCTGTCGTGGCCCATCTCTCCAGCGACCCAAAGCCCACTGCAGCAACAACCGTCAGGGTTGCTGTGTTTTGTCCCGGCGGGAAAAGCCTCTGTGTGTGTAGGGAGGGCTGGCCATATCACATCCCTTTCGATGAGCCAGTGCCTCAGACATGCAATTACTCATGCTCATTTTGTGCAGCCTGCCAAAGCTCAGCAGCAAACTCTCTCTCTCTCTCCAGAGCTGTGCTGGGGGCTTCCAGAAGGTCACACACACACACACACACACACACACACCCACACACACTGCACACAGCCAAAGGCTCCTCCTTGAAAAGGCCTGTGCCAGTCTGGAGGAATATTTTATTTTTATTTTTTTATTATTGGGATTTTTCAAGTACAAGTAAGCCCGCAACTTGTGCACATTCAGTTTTACACACATGGCGTATGTAGCAGTGGAAATCAGGAAATCTCCTTTCTTGCCATTTGAATCCATCGCTTCAAGTCTGCCCCTCTGAAGCAGCAGGAAAAAAGCTCGCTCCGTTGTTCACGTGGCGGCCCTTCAGATGCTAGAAGAAGGCTGTCAAAGTTGAAGACCATTTCCTAGTTGGTACAGCAAGGCAGAAAACAAATAACACTAATCTCTTTTCCCCAGAGAAGGAAACGTTCAGAGGCTCAAACTGGCTGCATGTCCCTTGGGAAGGCCAGAACATTCCTATTAGTTTTAATTTGTTAGTTAGCAGCATATACTGTAATTCTAGAGCTGTTTCCTCCTGTTTTTCTCTCTCCTGGTTGTCAGATTCAGCAATTTCATCTGGTGCCTCTGATCTTCATTTTACCGGTTTGCTAATCAGATTGATAGCTGGATGAAATTGTTGTAAACAAAATCTGCTCTTTTTTCCCCTTATGGGGTATGCAAGAGCCCGTACAGAGTCCTAAAGTGGGTTCCCTATCAGTAGGAGAAAATAACAGAGGCCAACCAGAGAATATTGAGAAGCAAAGCAGCTAGTAAGCCTGATCTTTATTAAACTGTTGCAATAGGGTCCTCACTCATCACATGCAGGAGGGAGGAGGAACCCAGAACAATGGTGTGCAAGCCCTTATATAGACTTTTTGAAATTGCCACCCTGTAAGCTTAAGGCCAGAGACATCACCTTGCCAACAAAGGTCCGTATAGTAAATGCTATGGTTTTCCCAGTAGTGATGTATGGAAGTGAGAGCTGGACCATAAAGAAGGCTGATCACCGAAGAATTGATGCTTTTGAATTATGGTGCTCTTGAGAGTCCCACGGACTGCAAGAAGAACAAACCTATCCATTCTTAAGGAAATCAGCCCTGAGTGCTCACTGGAAGGACAGATCGTGAAGCTGAGGCTCCAATACTTTGGCCACCTCATGAGAAGAGACCCTGATGTTGAGAAAGATTGAGGGCACAAGGAGAAGGGGACGACAGAGGACGAGATGGTTGGACAGTGTTTTCGAAGCTACCAACATGAGTCTGACCAAAATGCGGGAGGCAGTGGAAGACAGGAGTGCCTGGCGTGCTCTGGTCCAGGGGGTCACGAAGAGCCAGACACGACTAAACGACTAAACAACAACAAGCTTAAGGCCACCTCCCCAATACATCATACATACATCACAGAAGGGGCGGTCTACAGCAGAATCCTAAGGCCAGGATACCTGATAATGGTCATTGATTGCTTGATTGCATTATCTGGGCAGTCTGACTACTCTTTTGTGATGGTTGATACTTTAGTTCCTGAATCCAGGTCACAGGCTCACTCTATTCACACACAGATACAGGATTTGTGAGCAAAGAGACAATGGGGAGGTTTTCTCCATTTGCCTCCCTTACTGCAGACTTGAGGTCATTGGGAAAGTCAAAACGGCTTCAGGACTGCTTTCCTGTGCTGTTTCAGACATGTGGTATATATACTTATGTATGTGTTTGCCTTGTAAATTTATGAACATTTAATTTATATATTTGAGACTTTAAATTCTTATAACATAACCAGGTCAAAACATTGCCCTCCTGGACAGCTGCAGGACACAGCAAGGTAAACTCACTGGGAGATGGAATATCTGCTGCTGTTTTCTCTACATTTTGCAAAATGATCAGCATTTATAGCACAGTAGCCTCAGAAACCAGAGGCAGTAGGTGGTCTAGGAGTAACTGAAGCTGCAACACTGATAAAGCTAAGGAAGATACAGTATTAGGTTGTTAAATGCAGAGTTAAAAAAGGAAAAAAGTAGGAGAGTGTTGAAGAGGACACTCTGTGCATGATCAGGGATACTGTACCCAAGATTTGGAAGAACCATTATGGATTTGCTAAGCAAAACGAAGCTGATGACAAGACTCCACATGGCACGTAGGCCAGAGACCTGAACCTATCTTGAGCTTCTAATCCATGCACGTTGCATTTTTTCTGGATTAACATGGATTGGGGAAGCTGTGCTGGAGACTAGGTCTGGAAACTGTTATCTTGTTTAAATATACATAAGATATAGTTTGGTTTAAGCCTGCTTCAGTGGGTTTTCCTAAATCAGGGGTGAATCGTAGGATGGCATGTAGCTCACATGCTCTTCCAAAGTCACTGTGGATTTCAGTCGGCTTTAAATGTCAAGCTTGCAGTCCTCATTGCAACAATTAAGCTGAAAAGGAGACACAGATCAGAAATAAGATGCTCCAGCCAAAACCCTGCACAACAGGGGATAAAAACCTGTGAGATGCAGTGGAATCTATGTCCAAGGAATCGAGCGTTAATGAAAGGAAACCTTGGAGACAGAACTGCATTTGAGCTCAGCTTTTTATAAGTCTGGACTCGGCATTGGAATGTATGAAGTAAGAAGAGAGGGTGGTCTCCAGCTAAGTTCTACTTAGAGTAGATCCCCTGAAATAAATGGACTGAAGTTAATCATAGGCATTGATTTAAATGGGTCTGCTCTAAATATGACTAACATTGGATACAACCCTGGCTTTCTTGGTGGCTGTAGAATACATTTTCCTCTTCTTCAAGTAATCAGGTGAGAAGGACTTGTGGAAGACAACACTTCCAGGCAAATGCCAACCCTGGAAACACTTTTAAGGAACTTTAACAGGAAAGTTCCTTTTATTGGGCCAGAAAGGTTAGACCTTGTACTTTGACTGGCAGCTGCTCCCCAGGATTTTGGGCATATGTCCTGCTAGCTGAGCTTTTCACTAAAGATGCTGGGACCTTCTACATGCAAAGCATCTTCTCTGCGACTGGTACATCAGTCTTCCTCATATTTCCAGGCTCCTTCCGTACTTTGTTGGAGGCAAGGAGATTCCAGCCTCTCCTGAACACAATCCCATTTTTATAGAAGCAGAACTGGAAAATGGCTGAGGTGTTAAACTTGGATGCCTAGCTTCAACGATTGTGGCATGTAGCCGCAGCAGAGAAATTGACTTTTAATAGAAGGTGAGCCAAGGGGAAATGAGCTGGTGGACTTTCTAGCAACTTGGGATATGTCTGTGAGATATATGAAGGAAGCTCAACCTGCTATAAAGATTTCAGCTGCATTCCTTAAGCTCTGGGAGAGAACATAATATGGCCTTACATATGAGAAGAGAGATGTGGAGAGGCGGAAGGCACAATGTTACATATGTGGTGGAAGTGTAGAAAAGTAAAGGAATTTTGGGAGATAATACATAATGAACTTAAAAAGATATTTAAGATCTCCTTTGCAAAAAAAAACCTGGAAGCCTTCCTATTGGGGATAATGGGCACAGACATCCCAAAAAATGTGAGGAAAATATTTTTATATGCCACAGTTGCAGCAAGAATGTTAATAGTCAGAAACTGGAAGGGAGACTCAATCCCAACCAAACTGGAGCGACAAGTGAAACTGCTGGAGTATGCAGAGTTGGCACAAATGAAGGGGAAACTTAGAGACCACACAGAACAAACATTTAGGAGAGAATGGGACATGTATAGAAAATATCTCATGGAGCATTGTAAAAATATGAATTCATTGGCATGTCTGGAGTGACTTCTGCAGAAATGTAGAAAATCCTAGGAAAATAAGATAATGGAGATTGATTTGGACTGATAAAGAAAAGTGTGACATGTTAAAAGTACTTAGGATGGGGTAACGGGAAGTCATTATAGAAACTATTTATGACGAAAAGAAGCTAATTTTGTGGAAATGTGTATTATTATTTTCTTGACTGTTCGCTTTCCTTTGGAATTCAATAAAGCATTAAAAAAAAAAAAAAGATAGATGTACATGATCAGATCCCAGCTGGAGGACTGTATCCAGTTTTGGGCAGGTCACCACAGTTTAGAAAGTATATTGACCAAACTGGGAGATGGGCAGAAGTGGGCGACCAGGATGAAAAAGGGCCTGGAAACCAAACCAGATGAGGAACAGTTGAAGAAGCTGGGGATGTTTACCCTGGGGAAGAGGAGAATGAGAGGGCATCCTCAGATTTCTTGCATTAATGCCTAGCAGAGCAGCTGAGCTCTTGCAAAGTGCTCCACTTTTTGTTCAGCAGCTCAGCTCTTGCAAAGCTCATCTTGCTCACCCTCCCTTGAAAACTCAATAGAAGGAATGGAAGACTCTTCTCTATCCTGGAAAGGTAGAATCCGGAACGGCAACTGAAAATCATGTTCATGTTTTTGGACTGCCTGTTTTCATTGCTTATTATTTTTGCAAGTGCTCGAGTGTGTGTCTGTGTGTGAAACTCGGCAAGTGCTGGGAAACTTGGCTCAGCTTCTGTTTTCCTTCTGCCCGCCTGTGCCTCTGATTCCATCACAACCAGCCAGTCGCCTCTGTTTCTCCTGCCAGGAAGTTTGACTTCCTTCCACCAGCAGCTGTTGACTTGCCAGCTCTGCCCATTTCACTGCGGTTTGCTGAGAGGAGGGCCCTGCCTATGTATCTCTCGTTCGGGCATTTCCTCAAATCCTTCCACAAACATTATCCGAGGGAACAGGCCGTGGTTCTTAACTACTTGTTGCATGCTATCTTCATTCTCTCCTGCTAAGGGCAAACTTGCATTGCAGAGTCTCTTAGGCTTGCAGTTTACAATTGCTACTTCTTTACGTGTGTGTGTGTGTGTGTGTGTGTGTGTGTTTGCTAGCACACACCAAGTGAGGATGAGGTGAGCTGTGGTCATGTGGCTCAATAAATCCTTATTGTAGTGCAAGATCCAATTTGTATTTGTAACCATGAACCTGGTTAGGGCCAGCTCCAGGGACTGGCATCGCTGGACCACTGCCAAGGTTCAGGCCTCATCAAGGGGCCCACCACTGACCCCCAGAGACCCCCCTGGACCTGCTCCTCTTCCACCTGCTTTCTCTGTTGCTGTAAGCTCCCCTGCTCTGCCCCTGTGGAGAGGACCAGCGAGGAACAAGGCTGTTGGAAGAAAAAAATATCTACAACTGTTTTCAGAAAGTGCAGATAGCAGGTGCCTAATAAAAATGCACTAGTCCTCAGCTGGCTGAAATGCATTCTTTGGCATTCCATTACAGATGCAAACCAGCATGTAATGAAGTGTGAGCATTGAAACGGCCTCATTCTGACTTCCTTTGCACTGATCTGTAACAAGCAACAGTCAGACTTTGAAAGCCTCATTATCACCTCACTCCCTTGCCTGAACAAGGAAGATCAGTTAAGTATACAGTACAGTGGTACCTCGGGTTACATACATTTCAGGTTACATACGCTTCAGGTTACAGACTCTGATAACCCAGAAATAGTACCTCGGGTTAAGAACTTTGCTTCAGGATGAGAACAGAAATCATGCTCCGGCGGCGCGGCAACAGCAGGAGGCCCCATTAGCTAAAGTGGTGCTTCAGGTTAAGAACAGACCTCCAGAACGAATTAAGTTCTTAACCTGAGGTACCACAGTACTGGCACTAATTATGTCATCAGTGCAGCCTGAAAAAAGTAAAAGTCCCAGGGCTCTGGTTCCCCACCCTGATTTAATGCTCCACCCTTTGGCACCAGCTAAATAACATTTTTTAAAGACTTAAGGGGGGGGAGGAGCAGACTTTAAAGCATTGCTGATGTTATCCTTTCGTTTCACACAAAGTTGCACACTCACTATTTCCCATAAGAAAATAGCTACATGGCTCTCATACAATGCAAGCCACCAATTGCACTTTATTTTGTAGATTTTCAGCTGCATCCATTCACTTTGCAACAGCCAGTCCTCCAGTGACTGACAGCACAACCCAATGCATGTTTACCCTAGAAGTAAGTCTTGCTGCAGAGCTACAAAGCCTGCAAACTCTCACCATCCCTGACCATTGACCATGCCAGCTGGGGCTGATGGGAATTGGAGTCCAACAACCTCCAGAGGCTCCCAGCTTTCTCACCCTCGGTATCAGCGGCGTAGCGTGGGGGGTGCAGGGGGGCCCGGCCGCACCGGGCACAACATCTGGGGGTTAGGGTTAGGGGGCGCAAATACACGGGTTAGGGGGCGCAAATCCATGGGTTAGGGGGCGCAAATTACTTGCCTTGCCCCGGGTGCTGACAACCCATGCTACGCCACTGCTCGGTATATAATGCATCTGGCTTTCCAGGGGTTGGCTAGGCTGCTCCCTGCCGAGAGAGCAGTTCCAAGGATGGGTGCAAAAAACGCACCTCTCCGCTCTGGCTCAGCTCCTCTGGCAAGGGGGCAAGGGACAGGGGAAAGCCAATACATCTCCCTGCCAAGGGGACAAGGGAGCCTAGGTACGCCTCTGCTGGCCTCCCCTCAAAAAGCATATTGCAGAGCTGGAAAAGGTTCAGGAAAAGAGCAACCAAAATGACTCCAGCATAAGGGACGTTTTAATCTAGAGGAAAGGCAAGTAAGAGAAGCGACATAATAGACATGCATGCAGCCTGGAGACGGTGGATAGAGAAATGTTGCTCTCCCTCTCTCCTAACACGAGAACTTGTGGACATGCTAGGAAGCTGAATATTAGAAGATTCAGGACGAAAGAAAGTCCTTCTTCCTGCAGCGTATAGCTAAGCTGAATGCTGGAAGATTCAGGATGGGAGGGAGTCATTCCTGCTGCAGCACCTACTTAAACTATGGAACTCCCTAATGAAGGAGGCAGAGATGACAACAAACCCAACTGGCTTTAAAAGAGACATTAGACAAATTCATTGAGAAGAGGCTACTAGCCACAATGGCTGTGCTCTGCCTGCACAGTTGAAGGCAGCAGAGCTTCTGAATACCAGTTGCTGGAAGCCACAAGAAGGGAGAGGGCTCCTGAGCTCGAATCCTGCTGGTGAGTTTCCCAAAGGGGGTGTCTGGTTACCCACTGTGAGAACAGGATTCTGGACTAGATGAGCCCTTCACCTCATCCAGCAGGCTTGTCTTATGTTCTTATGTTGGAGAGGGCTCCAGAGACAGCCAACCAAATAAAACAGTCATCCTTGAGTGATTGTCTCCACCCATAAAAGAAAGATCATGTGCTCAGGCCACAGGATAAGTGTTCCCCCCCCCTCTCTTTCTCACTCGCTCTCTCATCTTGGCCTGGTATCATGCATTTCCGCTTCCTCGCCCTCTTCACGAGGTGCCCCCATCCCTCCCGCCTCCTGGTATGGAACATTGTCTCCTATTCTGCCGCTACCTACACCGTGCAGAGAGTGTCGGGGATTTGACAGGGCCCTGCCCCATCTTCTAATCATAGCCCCCTAGAAAACCCCACATTGTTTCCTAAACGTCTAACAGCTGACAGATGGGTTTTTTTCTCCACTCCTAGGGCAAAACACACCATGTATAGAAGTGCATTCAACATACATTTAAAAAGAATGTAGTTTCCCTCTTACAGACCTACAATTCCCAGCACCAGCCGCAAACTACAATTGCCAGATTTCTTTGATGAAAATCATGTGCTTTAAATGAGCATTGGATGGGCTTCAAATGTACTGCCCTTTGGCTGTGTATACATTACTGGCTGAAAATGCAGCTGGCTCATTTTCCCTCCATTTGAATCAAAGCTGATTTGAGAGAAAATGCATCAGACCGTTGTCTTTAATTAAAAACAAACAACAAGAAATATGTGGTTTGGGACTAATGTATTTGTAAAAACATTTGCGATAACTTGATTTTTTAATATATGGTTCTCCTTCCCTCCTCACTTAATTCCCACAGTATCCCTGTGAGGTAGGTTAGGCTTAGAGGCAATGACTGAGCTCAAGGTTAGACCCAGGGAGCTTCATGGTCAAGTGGGGATTTGAACCCTTGTCTCCCAGGTGCTAGTCCAGCAACCTAACCACTACACTACATGGGCTTCTCAGTTTTACTGATGTGAAGTGTGACAAACACTGCTAGGAAGAAGAAGCAGTCCTGATATGATTGTATGCAACAATCTGTTGTGTGGTGTTTTACTGTTGTTGTGAAAGTGAGCACTGGAGAAACACACTGCAAGCAAGAGAGCCTTGATGCAATCTTAAGCCCTATCTCCCTGTGGTTGCCTTTGGTTGGAGTGGGGGGGGGGGAGCTGTAAATGTATGCTGATCCAACAGTCATGCAGTGGTTGGGGAGATGACACAAAGAAACTGACGGTGATGGCAAACTGCTCACTTTGTACAGCACTCTGCATGAAGCTGGGATTTCTTTGTTTTTTCAATTTATTATTAAACAGCAACAGTGTGTATTCCCAGTGCATCAATCGCATTTGGGAATACAAGATTCAGAACTCCCAAAATCCAGCAAGGAATTTGGAGCATCCATAGCTCAGGGCATGCATTGTGATTTTTAAACAAGGGACAGGCTGTGACTCAGTGGTAGAACCAGTGGTGGCTGATGCCCATTGGGAGTTGGTAGGACAGGAGGCGGAAAAACCCACAATGGGCAGAGGCAGAGTCAATGACAGGTGGAGCCAACTCATTCTGAAGGAGGAGGAAGCTGATAGACAGACGCCAGGTTTACCTGGCCCTCTCCAGGTGTCAGGGGGAAGGCTTGAGTACCTTTAAAAATACCGTATTTTTCGCTCTATAAGATGCACCAGACCACAAGACGCACCTAGTTTTTGGAGGAGGAAAACAAGAAAAAAAATATTCTGAATCTCAGAAGCCAGAACAGCAAGAGGGATCGCTGCGCAGTGAAAGCTTCTGTGATAGCTGCGCAGCCTGCATTCGCTCCATAAGGCGCACAAACATTTCCTTTTACTTTTAAGGAGGGGAAAAGTGAGTCTTATAGAGCAAAAAATACGGTAAATATTAAGAAGGCTGTGCATGCAGCTTGGAAGCTTCAGCCCAGCAGGTTATGGGTGACATGATTTCATCGATTCTTCAGTGGGGCTGGGGGTCCAGCCCTCTCCCTTTCTCCCAATAAGCCCCCTCTGCAAATCATTGCATAGACTGTTGGGGGGGATATCTTTATATATATATATATATATATATAATTTTTATTATTTTTCCAATTTTAAGACAAAACAACATACACACATCAACAAACAAAAACAAACACACAGATATAATTTCATAACCTCATTTTCATAAGCCTTCTTTCTTGGACTTCCCCATACCTCACCCTTTTTGCATCCATATTTTACAATTTTTCAGCAACCCTTTGTTGGGGGGGGGGATATCTGCCTCTCTCCCCTCCCTCTCCCAATTAACCTCCATTTCTGCAAATTGTTGCATAGGCTCTTGGTGTGTGGGGGATGCCAGCCCTCCTTCTCTCCCTCTTCCCCTCTCCCAATTAACCCCTGTCTCAGCAAATTATTGTAAAACTCTCCAGGCCCACCCCCTATGACATTGCCAAGGGCTACCCTTAGATCTCAGGTTTGGGCCCTGAAATCTTGAGCCTGGGATGCTCCTGGCCTGGCAACCCTAAAAAGAGGAGGCAGATTGGAAGGAGACATGCCCCAGGCTAGAGCAGAGCTATGACTCCTGCAAAGACGCAGTCAGGAGCCTTGTAACAAAGTGATGGTTTATTTCTTGAGCGCATTCCAATTCAGGGCTTGGAGATGGCCGATCTCCCTGTGCATACCAGACACTGCTAAGACCTCATGCACACTTAACTGAGGTCGCTCTGCTCTCCAAATTCTGCACAGATTCAGAGGCAACACAGGCAGTCAGAAAGCCAGAATAGCACCCTCTTGGCCAACTACTAGAGCAGGAGGGTGCTAAGCTGAGGAAGTGGCGGGGGGTGAGATTTGGTGTGGGTGGGTGCGCATGCGCTCTTGATGTTGGCACGGAATTCCTAAAGCTTTCATAAGGCATAATTCAGAGTACCATGACTCACACCAGCATATGCTAATTTCAAAAAAATTGTGCATAATTCCATCACACCAACTAGTCCTCATTGTTTTAGACACCCACACTGTTCCTCTTTTAGTCATTCATTTGCGGCTTGGAAAAGACAGAACAGTGGAGCAGTTTTTAGATTTATCTCCAACCAAAACAGTTACACCCCTGTTCTAAAGGTGGCACAGCAGGCTGTGCTTCATTTTTTCTTACAGCTTGGAACCCCCACCCCCAAATCCCTCATGCTGGCTGGGGCTGATGGGAATTGTAGTCCAAAACATTAGGTTGAGAAAGGCTGCCCAGCAGTCTCTTTCTTTCTTTCTTTCTTTCTTTCTTTCTTTCTTTCTCTCTCTCTCTCTCTCTCTCTCTCTCTCTCTCTCTCTCTCTCTCTCTTTATCTTCTCTGCTTGCTCTGCCATTTCTTGGCCATTAAGAAACAGAACAATTTCATTTAAAACATCAAAAACAGATGGTACTGTTTTGGCTACAGTCAGATGGGCATTCAGAAAAAAATCCTATTCATATACATGATGCTTGCAGTCTGTTCAGACATGTCTGTGCAGGATGAAAATGTGTGCATGATAGTAACCTGAGGTCCAGGAGAAGGGGTTGTATTGTATCCCTTCACTTAGGAATAACTTGTCCTGGTTGCATGCTTACTCTGGAGTAAGCACCGCCGAGGATGGCGGATGTCCTTCTCCAAATATGCAGATCTGGGGAAGACATACAGCAGTGACTGTCCCTGGTAAAATAGGGGCTGCTGGAGCGATGCAGAAGCTGATTCCCTTAACAAGAGGGGGCAGAAATCCCTCTGCACATGTTCAGAGGCTTCCCAACCAGGATGCCATACTCTGATTTCTTAAAAGCAAGGCATTTTTTTCCCCAGCAGGAACTCACTGGAACTCAATTCTGGCACCTCTCAGGTGGGTGCCATTATCAGAGAACAAGGGTGAGTTGTAGCACCTATTTCATGGTGATTTGTAGCACCTATTTCTCTAGAAAAAAATAGGACTGCTTAGAAGTACAGAACACGTTGATGCAACATTAATTCGAGCTGTGGAATCTGGAAGCTCTGGGTTGCTTTTAAAAAACAACTCTGTGCACACAGGGTGTGTGTGATCCGCTCAAATAATGGCTGGCCTTTGTGTGCGATGTTTTCTCTCTTTTTATTTCTTTCCTGTGAGATATTAACAGTGGCGGGGCAGAGGGGAAGGGCCTGGCCTCTCCTCCTGCTCTCCACCTCTTGATCAGACAAAAACCTGTTCTACAATCTTCCCCCCTCCCCTGTCTACTCTGTGCAGGCTCCGTCTTGCCTTCTCCCTCCTCTCCCCTGAAGATCTACCTGGATTTGTTGGGTGTGGATGAGAGAATGGGGAGGAGAAGGAGGCTGATGGTTATAATTATAGGGCAACCAGGGGCAATGTATACACAGCCCCTCCTCTGAATTATGGGGCCTCCGAATGCCAGCAACTGGACCGGAAGAGGTTGTGGGTGAGATTGAGGATGATAGCCACCCATTCTTGACCTCAGTTTTAAATATATACAAATAAATACTATGCAATGATCACAGAGTAAGCTTCTACATTTTGGTACATTTTGCCCTCTTTCCCAAACAAAGCCAAACAGATAAAAGAAAGGACTTTTTCATGCAGCACATAGTTAATCTATGGAACTCACTTCCACAGGAGGCAGTGACGGGCACAACAGGGATGACTTTAAAAGAGGATTAGACAAATGGAAGAGAGGGCTATTGATGGCTACTAGCCATGGTGGGTTTGCTCTGCCTCCGTGGTTGGAGGCAGTAATGCTTCTGAATGCCAGTTGCTGGAAAGGGGGGAGAGTACTCTGGTGCTGGGGTCCTGCTTGCGAGTTTAACCATTGTCCACTGTGAGGATGCTGACCATTGCTTAATCCAGCAGGGCATTTTGTATGTTCTTGTGCTATGTTCTAAAACCTTGAGACATAAACCTGTCATCACAGCAACCAGCATCTCAGCTCCGAGCCAATCCATGCACACCCCAGATCAGATGGAATGCCTGGACACAGAAATTAAAAACCAGCCAAGGACTGGTAGAAAAAAGGTGTTTAAATTAATAAATGGTTATTCTCTGTCTCCTTGGGAACATAGGGGAATCTGCCTTACACCAGGGCCGGTCTGATATATTTTGATGGATGAGATGATGGCTTTGCAGACACACTCATTCAAGATACAGAATCTACTGGACCGCAATTGACACTGATGATGGGACAGCATCCTCCACAGTACCTGAGGGCACCAGGCTAGTTTAGGGGGCTCAAGAGTAATTGGGGGGGCTGCTGTTGCCACCTTAGGCAGCTGATTCACTCTGTCTAATGGTTCCCTGCCTTATCAGGCACTTTGGGTCTTCTTGGAGCTTTTGGGGTCTTTTGGGTATCTGCTCTGTGCTGAGTGTTGCTCTCTGCCCCCAAAACTAATCAGGAATCCTCTCATTATTACATTTATACCCCGTCTTTCTTCCAAGGAGCTCAGGGTGAAATACATACCGGTAGTTCTTTTCCCTATACTGTAAAGTAGTTCTTTCTCTTTTTTGCATATGTAGGGTAAGTTGAGAGAGAGAGAGAGTATGAGAGAGAGAAAGAGTTGCTCCAGTTGCCCAGTGAGCTTTGTGGCTGAGTGGGATTTGAAGCTGGATCTCCCCAGTTCTAGTCCAGTGCTCTAACCACTGCACCAAATGACCACTGCATGCCTGTTGTTTAGTCGTTTAGTCGTGTCCGACTCTTCGTGACCCCATGGACCAGAGCACGCCAGGCACTTCTGTCTTCCACTGCCTCCCGCAGTTTGGTCAGACTCATGTTTGTAGCTTTGAGAACACTGTCCAACCATCTCGTCCTCTGTCGTCCCATGCCTAGGCCAGGGAAATCTGGCAGTGGTGGGGAGATACACACATCAAACATACCATTAACTCCGAAGTCTGCAAAGCAACCTGTATTAAGGAAACAAGGGCACCTGAAACTGATTTCCTGTGCCAGATAAAAATCTGCAGCATCAATACAGCAGGAGAGAGGAGTACCATGTGAATTTACAATGCCCTATTATTCAACAGGTTAAGTTGGAAGAGCGCTGTGAACCAGCCCTGAACCAAATGACCCCACCCTGCATGGCTGATTTTAACACAAACAATAAGGCATTTGGTGATCCAGGGGATTGCCTACTTCAAGTCTGAACCTGAGAGAAGGGGGGGGGGGTCTGGATTTCTGAGCAAGACTTACATTGTAGAGATTTTTAAAATCAACAGAATTGTAGAGTTGTTGGAAGATCATCTCCAACCTCCTGCAACACAGTCTTGTTCTCTACCACCACCACATTCTACCTTGTACATAATGAGATAATTATAGAAATACCTGAAGTTTTTCCCACCTGGTACGTCAGATATCCCTAGAAAGGCTGCCCAACCTTTTCCATTGCACTTCATGAGAAAATATAAACACTGTGTCTGACCTTCTGACTATCAAACTCTGCTGTTTAAAGAGGTACAGTGGAAGCAGACCCTTAAGGACATTTTTGGGTACAGTGGGGATTCTGTAGACGGCATTACCTTCTGCTCACAAGTTGTGGCAAGATTGCGGCTTGGGAAGGGGTGGGGCCCTTTTGATGAGCTTGCATTCATGCTCTTCAGATCACTTGATCCACATGTCTCTGACAAAGAGCCCTTGATTCCGGTCTTTTAAAAGGATGCATCATTCTTCTGTTCTCCTCTCCTTGCCCTTTAAATGTCACTGCATCCTTGAATCTGCTGAGGTTCTCCGAGTGAGTCTGCAGCTCCATCTGAAGACACAGGTGTTGAACAGAGGTTGACCTTTAGGCTCAATACTGTAATATCCAGCATGGAACCATAGAATTGTCTACAATTGTCAGGAGGGATTCTAGGGGGTCATCTAGTCCAACCCCTTGCAATGCAGGAATATGCAGCTGTTCCATATGGGGATTGAACCCGCAACCTTGTCGTTATCAGCACCACGCTCTAACCAACTGAGTTATACCAGACCGAGTTAATATTCACCACTGTAAACTTTTTTAAAAAAATGCCAGTGGGACAAACTTTGCTTAATGCAGGGCTGCTCTTCACTACACAAAATGGTACCTCTTTCAAGGGGGTCCTGGGCAAGGTGTGCTGGGGGACAGAATATACAGTGGACGCTTGGGTTGCGAACATGATCCATGCACGACCGCCAAAACCAGGAAGTAACCTGTTCCGGAACTTCCGGGTTTTGGCAGTCCGTAACCCAAAAAAAAACACACAACCTGAAGCATCTGTAACCTGAGGTATGACTGTAATATTTATCACGTACCAACAGCATAGATATGGAACGTAGAATGTCATGTATACTCAGCTTCAAGCACCAGTGATGGGAGCACACTGGGGCCAGAGAAAACAGAAATGTGTACATAACCCAAGCCATAGTTTGTTTAAGCTATGGTTTGTAGTAAACCATGAGTTAACCACAGGTTGTCCCACAGTTGAGTAAACCATGGTTTGTTTCTCCAAAAGTTTAGTTTGTTCTCTAGCTGTCCTTTCCTTTGTAGCTTGGCAAGCATCCGGGGTGCGGTGGTCAAAGCAGCCATGAAATTCCAAGCCTTAGTTAAAAACAAACCACAGTCCACAAGGCAAGAAAACAGTGGTTTCTTAGCAGTAGCTAAGCTACTGGGCTGCATTCACACATAACACTAAATCAGGGGTTGTCAACCCTTTTGTGCAGTGGGAAGCATTTGGAATTTTTAGGAAACACTGGGGGTAACAATCACAAAATGGCTGCTGTTGGGGGGCATGGCATGGCACAAAATGGCTGTCACATCTAAAAGTGCAAAGAGGAAGGGCCACCACTACATAATTAGACAGGCCTATGCAGTTGTTTAAGATTTTCTTGAGTAATCAGTCCTTTTAATGTTTGTTCTGTACTGCTTTTAATGTTTTTATATTGCCGTTCACTGCTGTTATGTACTGGGTTGAATAGGATCCAAACTGCAGCAGTCTGATTGGCCCTAGAACAATAGGATCCAAAAGGCAGCAGCCTGATTGGTCCTAGAACAATAGGATTCAGAATGCAGCAGTCTGATTGGTCCTAGAACAATGCAGCAGTATGATTGGTTGGCAGGAACTACCCAATCATGCTCCAGATAGAAGTGAATCCACAACCTGATTGGCTTACAGTAGAATTCCGGAATTAGCCAATCATGTGCAGCCCATTGTGTAAATAATGTATATAAAGCAGATACCTTGAGGGGACTTTCATTCATTCCTCCTCATCACTATGAGCTGAATAAAGAGCATGAAATCACTTTGCGACTCTGAGTATATTTCACTGGCGACGAGGATGGGATCCCGCTGAGCTGACTGCCACACACAGCACCGCAGCACCGCCACCTGCCGCATCGCTGCCTCGCACCGTGTATCCAGGCTTCAGCTCCAGGACACAAGGAACTCAGAATGGCAACCAACAGCAGCTTTTCGCCATTCAACCCAGCATCTGGAGACTGGGAAGCATACGCCTCCCGTTTCACCTTCCTCCTAGAAGCCAAAGGGGTCACCGATGAAGAAGACGCCAAGAAGAGGGCAATATTCTTCAGCGTCTGCGGAGAGGAGACGTTTGAAATCGCCCGGGCTCTCCTTGCGCCTGAAGACGTCGCTACTGTTCCATACAAAACAATAATGGAACAGCTGAAGGGGCACTTTTCGCCACAGCCCTCAGTGGTGGCTCGTCGAAATGCCTTCTACGCAAAGCGGCAAGCCTCTGGGGAAACCATAACTGGGTTTGTGACCTCTCTCCGCCAAGCCGCCCGGTTCTGCAACTTCTCAGAGCTGGAGAACATGCTTCGTGACCGCCTCGTCGGTGGCCTGAGGGATGAGAAGCTGCAACGACGCCTCTACGCTAAGAAGGACCTAACGTTCCAGGTCGCTCTGGAGGAGGCCCTGGCAACGGAAGCTGCCGAGAGGTCGACGCAAGAGGCACGGCCGAGCCAGCCATCCCAACCGAGGGTCCACCATGAAGACCTCACCGACGACTCAGGATCCAACAGGGAGGAGGTGCACCGAGTACAGCAGCGCACTCAAGCAGCCCACATACCACAGCTGCCTCGACGAGAAGGAGGGAACTGCGCAAGCTGCGGAGAAAGTCACGAGAGGAGGACCTGCCGTTTCCGCAACGCAGAGTGCAGGCAGTGCAGAAAATCGGGACACATCGCCCGGGTGTGTCGGGCTCGGCCCACCCGACGCCAGGCATCAGATGACCAATCCAAGAGCCCCAGGTCCCGGGGCCCAACGCACCAAGGCAACTTGACTGAGCTCACGGACTTCCAGGTATACCAGTTGCCCCACCCCAACGTAGAGAAAATTTATGTTGACGTACAGATAGAGGGGGCCCCATGCCGCATGGAGCTTGACACGGGTTCAACTCTATCCATAATCTCGGCAAGGACCTTAAGGAAACTGTGTCCTACTGGGGGTCCCAAACTCAGGCCGGCCCCATTCACCCTCCGGGACTTCCAGAAACGTAAGGTCCCCACAATGGGGGTGGGGACCTTCAGGGTGCAATACCGAGGGCGGACGCGGCAACTGGAATTGCTGGTGGTCAAGGGCCCCTACATTAGCTTACTGGGATTGGCATGGTTTGGACCACTGGGGCTAGCCGTCACCGGGGTGAACCACACTAGCTTACAAGTGGACGTGGACGCCATATGCAAGGAATTTCCGGGGGTTTTTGATGGGAAATTGGGACAGTATACGGGCCCCCCAATTGCTCTACAGCTTGACCCCGCAGTACGACCGGTCAGGCTCAAGGCCCGCCGGGTCCCGTTCGCCCTGAAACCCCGTATAGACGAGGAATTGGACCGGCTTGTGGAGCAAGGAGTGCTGGAGCCGGTGCCTAATGCCCCCTGGGAAACCCCAATTGTCACACCCGTCAAGCCTAATGGTTCGGTCCGCATCTGCGCAGACTACAAATGTACCATAAACAAGGCCCTTACGGCCCATGCATACCCAGTGCCAGTGGTCAGCCATGTTCTTGCCACCCTGGCTGGGTCGAAAATTTTTGGCAAGCTGGACTTGGCCCAAGCATATCAATAGCTGCCAGTAGATGAGGCCACAGCAGAGGCACAGACGATTGTGACACACAGAGGAGCATTCAGGGTAAAGCGGCTGCAATTCGGTATCAGCGTGGCACCAGGCATATTCCAGAATCTAATGGACTCTCTCCTTAAAGGGATTCCTGGCGTCACCCCCTTCTTCGATGATGTGTTGATTGCCGGGCCCACACCAGAGGAGTTTGAGGACCGCCTCCGCACCGTTCTGCACCGTTTCCAGACGGCGGGTCTCAAGGTGAAGCGGGAAAAATGTCTACTAGGAGTGCCTCAGGTGGACTTTCTGGGATTTATGGTGGACGCAGAAGGGGTCCACCCGACTGGGGACAAGGTACGGGCCATTTGTGATGCCCCAGCGCCCAAGAACAAGACTGAACTTCAGGCCTTCTTGGGACTATTGAACTTTTACCATTCCTTCCTTCCCCACAAGGCGGCGGTAGCGGAGCCCCTACACAGACTCCTGGACAAGCGGGCCCCTTGGGTGTGGGGCCAGCGCCAGGAGGCCGCATTCCAGGCAGTCAAGGACTTGCTTGTCTCAAACTCGGTCTTGGCACACTTCGACGAGAGGCTGCCGGTGGTGCTAGCATGCGACGCCTCGCCCTATGGAATTGGCGCTGTCCTGGGACACCAACTCCCGGATGGAAGAGAGGTACCAGTGGCATACTTTTCCCAGACACTCAACGCAACCGAGCGGAACTACTCGCAAATCGACAAGGAGGGTCTGGCAATCGTGAAGGGAGTAAAAAAATTCCATGATTTCTTGTACGGGCGGCCCTTCACCGTGGTGACTGACCACAAGCCGTTGCTTGGCTTGTTTGCCCCTGAAAAGCAGACCCCCCAAGTGCTGTCTCCTCGCGTCCTCAGGTGGTCAATTTTCCTTGCCAGCTACCAGTATGCACTGATTCACCGTCCGGGGAAGGCGATGGGCCATGCGGACGCCCTCAGCAGGCTACCACTACCGGAAACAGGCCCCGACCCAGCACCTGCACAAGAGGTTATGAGCCTGGAGCTGCTTCCTGACCGCCCCATTCAGGCACAAGAAGTTGCACACCATTCCAAGAAAGATAGGGTCATCTCCCGGGTCCTGGACTGGGTGTGGAGGGGATGGCCCAGCAGCAGCCCCGGGCCAGAATTCGCCGGCTACACAACCCGCAAACATGAACTGTCAGCCCACAAGGGGTGCCTGTTATGGGGAAGCAGGGTCGTTGTTCCCCAGCCCCTCCGCAAAAGGGTCCTCACAGCCCTACACGAGACACACCCAGGGGTAGTAAGAATGAAGGCCCTTGCCAGGAGTTATGTGTGGTGGCCAGGGATCGACGGAGAGATAGAGGCCTGGGTCAAACACTGCCAGGCCTGCCAAGAATCCCGCCCAGATCCCCCAAGGGCCCCAGTCCAGTCCTGGGAGTCCGCCCGAGCACCATGGTCACGCCTGCATGTGGACTTCGCTGGCCCCTTTCAGGGGAAAACATTCTTCATAGTGGTGGACTCCTACACCAAATGGCTGGAAGTCGCACTGGTACCGTCCACTTCTACGTCCGCAGCCATCCGGGTACTACGCAGGCTGTTTGCAACCCACGGGCTCCCTGACACTCTCGTCTCAGACAACGGGACTGCATTTACGTCAGGAGAATTCCAAACCTTCACAACGCAGAACGCCATCCGCCACATCCGTTTGGCGCCATTCCACCCTGCCACCAATGGCCAAGCAGAACGCATGGTGCGGACCACCAAGGACACCCTTCGCCGCATGACACAAGGGGATTGGGAGTACCGCCTTGCCACATTCCTTCTAGCACAGCACAGCACCCCCAGCTCAACGACTGGCCGGAGCCCCGCTGAACTACTAATGGGTCGGCGCCTTGCAATCAGATTGGACCGCCTTCACCCCGATAGAGCTCAGGATGAGGCAGTGGTGGGGGAAGGCAAGAACCCCCGGACCTTCGAGGCTCAGGACCCAGTGTACGCAAAGAATTTTGGGGCAGGCCCAGCATGGGTACCCGCCACAGTCACCAGGGTCACTGGCCCCGTGTCGTATGAGGTGCTAACGGATGGGGGGCAATGCTGGCGCCGCCACTGCGACCAGATACGGCGACGATTCCCAGGAGAAAACCAGGAGGAGGAAAGGGCAGAGGAGTCCCAAGGGAACAGAGGGGCAGTGAGGCCCATAGAGCAGCAGGGGCCAGCAGGAGAGGCAGAATCAGTAAATACAGAGAGGACCCGTGAGGCCGAAAGGACACCGGAACCAGAACCACGACTGAGCGAGCCGGTTGCGCCAGACCAAACAGCCCCATCACAGCCAGCATCCTTGGAACACGAGCCAGAACCTGAACCCCGGACCAGGGAACACCCCAGGCCGCAACGCACACGTAGGCCGCCGGCGTACCTCGAGGACTATGAATGCGACCTCCCGGGCAGGACTGGAACTTAGAGGGGAGGGGTGTTATGTACTGGGTTGAATAGGATCCAAACTGCAGCAGTCTGATTGGCCCTAGAACAATAGGATCCAAAAGGCAGCAGCCTGATTGGTCCTAGAACAATAGGATTCAGAATGCAGCAGTCTGATTGGTCCTAGAACAATGCAGCAGTATGATTGGTTGGCAGGAACTACCCAATCATGCTCCAGATAGAAGTGAATCCACAACCTGATTGGCTTACAGTAGAATTCTGGAATTAGCCAATCATGTGCAGCCCATTGTGTAAATAATGTATATAAAGCAGATACCTTGAGGGGACTTTCATTCATTCCTCCTCATCACTATGAGCTGAATAAAGAGCATGAAATCACTTTGCGACTCTGAGTATATTTCAACTGCCCTTATATTTTATGAGAGAGTGGTATATAAACACGTTTATACTGTGGTTTTTTCCCTTTTAAAAATGAGTGGCCAGTACTCAAACCATGATGAAAGTGCTGTAGGTGCAAGAACAAAATGGCTGCCATGGGCAGCAAACAAGAAACAAACAAATAAAAACAATACTTCACATCAGCGCTTGCCATCACTAAAAAGTACCAGTTTTATAAATAAAGAAAATCCCAATAGCCATCTCATCCGTAAGGGGGAAAGAGCCCTACAGCAGCCACTGACATACTCAATGAAAGAAACTCTTTGCCCTTCTCCTGTTTCAGGGCCAGCCCACAACATTTCAGCACCTGAGGTGAACCACAAAGGTGGCTCCCTCACCTTGCCTCATGAATGCAACAGTCCTGCCCTGTTCAGAACAGGAGGGCATCTAGTCTCGGCTCCCAGTAAAATGTGGGCATGTTTAAAGGCACATATTCAATACAGGGGAGGTAAAAACAGAAGCAGTCTCTCCTGTTTTGTGAAATTTTGAGGGGGTATTTACCGAGACCTTTCACCTGTGCTTTAGGAGGTACTTGACTGGCACACTGCCACCCATGGGTGTCATATGGGTGATGCCTGAAATAAGCTGTGGTGCAATAAACCATAGCTTACCATTTCGTGTGAACCATGCTGAGTATTTCATGAGCGGTAAAGTTTAAATAGGCAAGATTTCATGCATCTTTTCGTTTTAGCTGTATTTTAGTTGTCAATTAATTGCATTTCCTGATGATTGAGCTTACGGTAAGTTACAGGCTGCCCAGAGAACATGACGAGGTCGGATAGTATATAAATGCCAAAAATAAACAAATCAACCTCTCCCCACCAAGTACAAACGTTGGTATCGGATGCAGAACTCAGCCTCTCATCTTATTTAAAAGAACAAGTTCCTAGTCCTTCGTGCTGCAAAGATAGTCTTCAAAATGTGTGAGATGTCTAGTGTGGCTCTTCCCCTGTGACTAGCAGATGGTTGCAAAAATAAAAATAAAATGCAACTACTCTTAATTTATGTTATGTTGTAGCATCCAGCTGTTGTGTGCATAGAAAAGAGAACAGGGCTGTGGAAATGGGGCTGAGTTGTGGTTTGTGGTTCCTTGCCGGGGAACTGGGTTGGTTGAGTCAAAAGGGGAAGTCGGTGACTCGGTATAGCCGAGAATGAAGACTGGGGTGTGGGGGACAGAAAATGCCTCAAGCCAACTTAAGCCCACCCTCCTGATAAAAACACATCCTCGGAGTGGTGGGTGGGCAAAGCGAAGCAAGAGAAGAGGAGGCTCAGCTGCGGCTTAGTGTTGCCTGAAATGAGTCCCCTCCCTGAGTGACTCAGTCTGCTTCTTATCAAACTCCTCCTCTCGCCTGCCACGAAATTGCGAGTGGGAATGTGGCGCGCCCTCTTTCAGTCTCAGATTCACCAAGGAGAAGGCGGTGAAGGAGACTCACTGTAGGGGGGAGAGCCCCTGAGAAATGTTGGCCTGCAAGAAAGGAGGCCTGGGTCAGGGGACTCTCCCTGAGGGATAGAAACTGTGTCTTTTTGGTATTATTGCTTGCTCCAAGGCAAAAGGGGATCCCCTCCTCCTCTACCTCCTCCTTCCAGCAGCACACGGTTGCTGCGGCGACTGGTGCACAATAAAGGCAAATACTGCAATGACTGGGCTGGGTTGTCAAGGGACTCGGGCAAATGACATCACAAGGCCCACAGCGGGCAGCAAGGGAATCCCCGTCTCCATCATTGCCTTGTGGCAATGACTGTGGGCACATTGGCCACGGAGACTGGCTATCACGTGGCAGCCAGAAGCCATTATTGAGACAGTTTCAGCATGACTTGGCCCTGGGCAGCCGCAGATGGTTGAATGTCCTTCAGCAGTACAGTACTGTTACTTCAGAGGCCTACCTACTGGAAGACTAGCCACAAGGCCTCATGCCCAAAGGCACTATTTTGGAAGGAGGGAGAGAGGTTTCTGAAGGGGAGCAAATGCCTCTTTATGGCTGTCTTCAAGATTAATTTGCAAGGAAATGGTTTTTTTTTAAAATCCCAAAATAATTGAAGCAATGCTATTTCTTACAATATTTCTGATCTGCATTTCCTTCATAATAAAAAGGCAGGGCACAACCCGAGTAAAATTCTGTTGTCAGAAGTGGGATTTGAACCCACGCCTCCAGGGGAGACTGCAATCTGAACGCAGCGCCTTAGACCGCTCGGCCATCCTGACAGCTGTTAACCCAAGTAAAATTAAGAATAAAACATCAGCCACTAAGTGAAGGGCGCTTGGCAGTTGGTTAAAAGAAACCTGATGGTGTTAACAGGCAGCAAAGGTCTCTTGGGTCCGGCCGTGACTTAATGGTAGAGCATCTACTTTGCATACAGAAGGTCCCAGGTTCGATCCCTGTCAAGCAGCACATACCGGTAATTTTGGGGGATTTTTATCTATTATACAATAGATCCAGTGGTACCTCGGGTTAAGTACTTAATTCGTTCCAGAGGTCCGTTCTTAACCTGAAACTGTTCTTAACCTGAAGCACCACTTTAGCTAATGGGGCCTCCTGCTGGCACTGCGCCACTGGAGCATGATTTCTGTTCTCATCCTGAAGCAAAGTTCTTAACCTGAAGCACTATTTCTGGGTTAGCGGAGTCTGTAACCTGAAGCGTATGTAACCTGAAGCGTATGTAACCTGAGGTACCACTGTACATAAAAATTTCATTGTGTGAAATTTTGTTTTCCTTTTGGTATTACCAAACCTAATGTTAAGTCTCTCCCAGATATACTGCACTGCTTTTTTCTACTTCTATTATTTTTACTCTATTGATTTGTTTGATTTACTTCCCAGTGGCATCTCCAGGTAGGATTGGGCAAAGATGCCTGGCTGAGACCCTGGAGAGCATCTGCTAGTCAGTGTAGGCAATGTTGACCAATGGTATAAGGCAGCTTCCAATGCCTTCTAAAGCAAACATGTTTTTAGGAAGCAAATTGCATTAATGTAGTCTTAGTTCGGAGGGGAGGCTGGTTCCACAGAAAGGACACTGCTACTGAAAAGGTCATTCCTCTGCTTGCTGATTAGCAGCATGGCTTGGAGGCCGCATCCAGCAGTCTTAATGACTGGTTAAGCTGATATAGGGGAAGAGCAGCCCTTTGGGTAGGTGGCTTGCCCCAGCAACATATTGGCAGCTAGAACAGTTCTTTTAAAAGTGGTGTCGCCCTATAGGGTTGCCATATTTCAAAAAGCAAAAATCCGGACACAAAACCTGAGCATGGTAGGATGCCCCACTCAGCATCTTAACCGCTGGGTTTTTCAGTTCCCAAGCCAGCCGTACACTGAGGACACTGAAATTGTTCAACCTTAACGTTATCAATGAATGAGTCAGACTATTGAGGCTATCCCAGGAATGGTCATCACTGGTGTACCATCTGAAGCTGGCAAAAGTTACTCCTGACCACTACAGCCTCCAGGGCCTCCAGTAACAGAAGCTAGGGATGTCAATTTGGCTCATTCATGTTGGAGAAAAATAGCAAATTGCAACTGTAATTTGCTTCCCAAGGTATTTACAAAGCAAATTTTGCAGTGCCCAAACACCCGTGATTTTTTTGGTGAGATCATTCCACCAGCTGTGAAGGTGGAACAAAGAAACGGGCATAAGAATCATTGTTTACATTGTGCTCCAGCTAATGAATGCCTGTGGGCAAATCTACAAGCTGGACTCCAGCGCAAGAGCTCCTGCAGTTCCCAGCAACTGGTTTTCAGAGGTTTCAGAGTGCATGATCTGCAATGGCCTATGGGTAGAAGTCATCACCAGGTTTGCTTACTTATTTTAATAACTTACATCCCACTTTTACTTATCAAATAAACCCAAAGCGTCTTATACTTTACAACAGGCATCCCCAAACTCAGCCCCCCAGATGTTTTGGGACTACAACTCCCATCATCCCTAGCTAACAGGACCAATGATCAGGGATGATGGGAATTGTAGTCCCAAAACATCTGGAGGGCCGAGTTTGGGATTGCCTGCTTTACAATCTTGCAGGTTTCAGCCAGCCCTCAAGTGCATGCTATTTTTACATGCACTGGTATTTAGTGCAGGGAAGGAGGAGAGACTGGAGCTCAGTGGTGATAGTGCAGGTGAAAATAGTACAGGTAATAATACAGAAGAATGTGGGTTTAATCCCCATCGACTCAGGTGAAAAGGATAGTGGGAAAGGCCTTGGAGAACTGCTGCCAGTCTGAGTAGGCATTACAGAGGTGGTTAGGCAATGTGCCTGACCTGGTATAAGGTACAGCCAGCCCTTCCATGAGGCAGCTGCTTCAGGTGGCAGATGTCAGGGGCGGCAGCAGCCTACCCACCCTGTCCCTCCTGTCTTAGACCCTGGAGAGCTTCTGCCAGTCAGAGCTGACAATGCAGCACTGGAGGAACAAAATATTCCAACTTGGTATGGGACCGTTTCCTTTGTTCCATGGGGAAAAATTATAGCTCAGCTGGTAGGTATGAGCACCTGCCTTTCATACAGAAAGTCCCAGAATTTTCTGTTATTTTGTTTAACCAGATTTAGATATCGCTTGATTGTAAGAAAACCACTAATAAAGAATTAATATCCTCAGTTTAAAAATAGTTAAACACGAGTATATTAAAATACTCAAACGGCAATTGAAATCAACAGCAGCAGCTAAAAATGAATAGGTAAAGGTAAAGGTACCCCTGCCCGTACGGGCCAGTCTTGACAGACTCTAGGGTTGTGCGCTCATCTCACTCTAGAGGCCGGGAGCCGGTGCTGACCGAAGACACTTCCGGGTCACATGGCCAGCGTGACGAAGCTGCTCCGGCGAACCGGCACCAGAGCAGCACACGGAACGCCGTTTACCTTCCTGCTAGAAAGCGGTACCTATTTATCTACTTAATTGTGCTTTCGAACTGCTAGGTAGGCAGGAGCTGGGACCGAACGATGGGAGCTCACCCCGCCGCGGGGATTCGAAAAGGAATAAAACACGTTGCTAATATTTCATGTCTTTAACAAAATTTAGTTAGAACGATCAGGCAGTAGGGAGGTGATGGAAAAACATTTCTCTGTCCAAGATCCTGTGAAGCCACTGCTAGTCAGAGCAGGAGTTTTGGGCAAGAGGGACTAAAGGCCCAGCTTTTAAAATCAGTTTCCTGATCATGGTTCCTCTGCCCTTGCACGGAGTTCCCCTCAGTTGTGTGTGCAATACAGGCCGCAGCTGGGCCATTTGGCTTAGCTCCAAGATTATGGGTGGGGGACACCCATTTCAAAAAAGCAACTTGATGGCTGATGCTCTTCCTTCCTTCATGCCTCCATGGAACTCTGGTTTTAAAGATTCCTCTCCTTTCTTTTACTCTGATCTTAAATTATTTCTTCACACATCGAGCCTTCTCAGCCACCTCACAGACTTCAAGGGGCTGTGCCGGTGATGCTTGCTAATTAAGCCTACCTGCGAGCCAGGTAATAATTAGAAGAACAAGTTCCACTTTCTGGCGCCTCTCTTCTGGGATCCTGAAGTGTTTTGCAAACAGTAATTAATTGTGCTTCACAGTCACGTGCTGGCAGGGCTATTTGCAAGGAAGCCTGGGCAAAGAGGCATTTATCTTATTGATTGCATTTTTATCTTGCCTTTTTTCTCCAAGGAGCTCAGTGTGGGACATACATGGTTCTCCCCCCTCTTAATTTAACCCCCACAACAACCCTGTGAAGGCTGGGAGACAGCAGCTGGCTTCTAAGGTCACCTAGTGAGCTTCACGATGGCCGTATGGGGATTTGAACCCTGGTCTCTCCCAAGTCCTAGTAGTCTGACACTCTAACCCAGGCTTCCTCAACCTCGGCCCTCCAGATGTTTTTGGACTACAACTCCCATGATCCCTAGCTAGCAGGACCAGTGGTCAGAGATAATAGGAATTGTAGTCTCAAAACATCTGGAGGGCCGAGGTTGAGGAAGCCTGCTCTAACCACTGTACCATACTGGTAAAACCAGAGGGGCATATGGGGTCAGGGGAGCTGGCTGCTTGCATCCCCATGACGTTGGAAAAAAAGGAGTGGAGCTGTAGAGAGCAAAACCCATCCCCTAAATTGGGAACTATGGTTATACTGCAACTCCTCTGCAGCTGCAAGATTCGATAGAAGGGGGAAAGCAAGGGCCATCATTTGTTCTGAATTATCATCAGCTCCATAGTATAGTTATGGCACTTGCTGGGGGGATCATAGCTAGGAAGGCTGCTGCTTCCACTCCCAACTCTCGTGGCTTGTGGGTCCATCAATCCTGAGGATGGATGCTGTTTCCACCAGTACAATGATGCTAACTTGAATAGAATACTGCGGTGGGGGGGAGCAGGTAAGCCCTTCCCTGCATAATCAATCACAAGATAATCAATCACAATCAATCACACACACCATTTGAATGGCAATGCCCATAAACTTTGGGCAGGCCATTCCCTTCAAATATATTAATGGGGGGGGGGCATTTTGGCCCCTAGGAGTTGGCTGCAATGCATCCGTAGCTAACCAGATGTTTCTAGGAAGCTCACAAACGAGGCACAAAGGCCCTGACACTCCTCCAATATTTTTCCCTCCAGCATCTCCTATTCAGAGGTAAACATACTCCCTTTGCACATAGGGCTGTCCAATCCTAGTAAATATTTCTAAATTTGCATATATTAGCACATGCAGACATTACGCATGTCTGGATTATTTTTTGACTTTGTGTATGTGTGTGATGTATATCTCACCTGTTGCTGAGGTACGCAAGACCACACCCTACACAGAAGCTGCTTTTAGCTATCGTGGTGACTAATAGGCCTCTCCCCTCCTCCACGAATTTGTCTGAGGCCCCACCCGCAGTATACATATCACAGTTCTCAGCACCTTTAACAATCTACAGTTCCTAGCCGTCTCAGGCATAAGCCACAGTTATTTTAAGGGTACGATACCGTGTTAAATGCATAGTGCAGATGGAGTCCGGTTCTTTTTTAGTCGGAGGCCATAAGCAGCACATCTTGTGGCAGGGAGTTCCACAAGTTAATTAAACACTTGGGGCGGTCCTTTCGGCCTCCAGCTACCTCCACTGCTCCTTGCAAATCAGTTTCTCCGAATTCTCAGCGCTGCATGTGGCTTCAGTTTGCCTCTTTGTAACTTATGAGAAGGAATCCCTTCCGCAAACATAATGATTAACATTATCTCCTCGACAGCTATTTTCTTCCTCCTCGGGCCATAGTCTGCTTGCCTTAGCTATGTGTGAGGTGATGTCTGCCCAGCATTCCCACTCAGCATAAGCCTGGACTTTAATCCGCCTTTCTGTTATGACTACAGAGCAAGGTCCCGGCTGTAATTAGAGACTCTGTCAGTGATGCTTCCCAGGCAGCTTGGGAAGAGAAAAGTGATTACTGGGTGCATGGAGGGCAAGACACAGAGAGATGTTTCTTCTCCTCCCATAATTCTAGGACCTACCCCCCCCCCATTGATAAAATATGTCAGGTGGGCAGCACACCGGTGGTGGGCAGGGTTGGAAACAGCTGTGGATGAGACCCAAGCCAGAAGTAGATGGGGCTAGAGTAAGGTTACCAGATTTTTTTCAATGAATCCGGGGACAATTTTCAACTTCAATGGATTTTGTCAGGGGTCTGGTTTGAAATCTGGGGACTGTCCCCAGAAAACGGGGACGTCTGGTAACCTTAGGCTAGAGGCAACAGTTTTCTCTTTCCCTCTCCCCCCCCACTCCTTTTTTCTCTTCCTCTCTCTATCTCTGCCACCCCTTCTCTCTCTTGTCTATGCCTGCTACCCCTTTTTCTCTCTCTCTGCTACCTCTTCTTTCCCTCTCTTCAAACAGCTCAGTTGGTTAGAGTGCGGTGCTGATAAAAACGAAGTCGCAGGTTTGATCCCCATTAAGCTGCGTATTCCTGCATTGCAAGGTGGTCGGACTAGATGATCCTCAGGGTCCTTTTCAACTCTGATCTATACGGTACTTCTATTATTCTCTCTCCCTGTTTTCTCCAAGCTACCCAAATGAAATTAGGCTGAGGGCAGCAGTTTGCCCACTCTGTCCTAGGGGTGTAAGTGTCTGTGTTGTCCAGTAAAGTCCTTTGTTGGAGTCAAAATACGTTTTAACTTGCTGTGCAAAATAAACTTGTGGGACTCATTGCCACAAGGTGCAATCATGTGTGTTTGTGTGTGTTTTTAAAATGTCGGACGGATTTGCAGATAGACTTTTCAATTACTCTCCATCAGTCATGAAAGTTGAACTGGGTGGAAGGTTACAGTGCATAAGAAGCAGCTCTTCTGAACAAGGGTGGGCGGATGATGTGCCCCTGATTGACAGCTGTGAGGAGTCCAGTGTTCAATTGGAGAGGTTTTCATGGTGTCTATAACATATAAACAAGCTGCACTCTATATGGTGTATTTATAGCCTGTAAACAGAGCAGGTGTCAGGGGAAGGAGGGCTTGTTGCTCTGGGCCACGGGAGGTGGTGAGTTTCCGTCATACACGGGCAACCAACAGGAAGTTTGTGGCCCAGCCACCACCCCCATCTCCCTCAAGATCTACACTTCTGACTATTTAGTTTTGCCCCTAATCTCCTTTCTACAGCAGTGGCAGTGCCTTCTCTCATCCAGGTGAGTAGTGGACCCTTTCCATAGGAGCTGAGGCAGCTGTGGAGGGTCACTTCAACTCTTCAATAAGTTCTTTTCATTCTAACTTCCTGGCTTCATTCTGTTCCCCCCCCCCAAAAAAAAATGTTTAAACTAGTAGTCATCACACATCTTCCGGCAGTGAGTCCCACCAGTTAATTTGGGCAATGTACGGTGGTACCTTGGGTTACAGATGCTTCAGGCTACAGACGCTTCAGGTTACAGACTCCAATAACCCAGAAATAGTACCTCAGGTTAAGAACTTTGCTTCAGGATGAGAACAGAAATCGCGCGGTGGCAGCAGGAGGCCCCATTAGCTAAAGTGGTGCTTCGGGTTAAGAACAGTTTCAGGTTAAGAACAGACCTCCAGAATGAATTAAGTTCTTAATCCGAGGTACCACTGTATGAGGAATGTTTACATCAGGGGTCAGCAAACTTTTTCAGCAGGGGGCCGGTCCACTGTTCCTCAGACCTTGTGGGGGGCTGGACTATATTTTGAGGGGGGGGGATGAACGAAATCCTATGCCCCACAAATAACCCAGAGATGCATTTTAAATAAAAACACACATTCTACTCATGTAAAAACACGCTAATTCCCGGACCGTCTGCAGGCCGGATTTAGAAGGCAATTGGGCCGGATCCGGCCCCTGGGCCTTAGTTTGCCTACCCAAGCGGGACAACTGCTCCACAATGTTGAAGTGCTGAGTGCTCCTTTTTCCTGGTTCCAGCCAGCCAGCCAGTCAGTCAGTCAGTCAGGATGGCCCTTTCTTTCAGCACCCTCCATTCCATATCACACACAGAGAGACTGTCTTCTCATTGGGCTGGTCTGGGCCATTTTTTTAAGGGTTGTTTTTTTGTGTGTGTGTGTGTTCCTGCAAATGTTGTGGTGTATTAGTCAGCCCTGTTTTGACCTTCTTTCCACTGTTGTTTAATATGTTTCAGTCTGTCTGAATGTCTCGTTTGTATTTTACCTAGGTATTTGCCTAAATCGGAAATATAAAATATTGTTATAGTAGTTTTGCTTGCTTACCTAATGGTAGAATTCCAAAGTTGTTGCTTATTGGACCTGTGAGCTTCCAGTTATACTTGCTTGCCACAATGGCTATGCTCTTTGCATACCAGATGCTGGGAAACATCGCAGGTAGGGAGAGTGCTGTTGCTTGTGCTCTCCTCCCAAAAAGCATCTGGTTAGTCACTTAGGAGCAGGGGGCTCCTAGACTGTGGTCCCTGGACCACCAGCGGTCTGTGAGCTTAATTCAGGTGGTCTGCGGCATGTCTGCAGATTTGTGGTTGAAGATGGGAGTTGGCACATCCTTCGCATGAAATCTAATGATTTTCAATCGCTTCTCTCTTACTTATTACATTGTATTTTACTGCATTACCATTTGAATTCCTTGGTATAAAATATAGAAGAAATAGAAGAAGAAGCAAAAACACACAGCGTCTAGCACAGTACATGTAGTTGCTACAAAAGGCAGACCAAATAATCAAGTGGTACAGATTGGGTCCAAGTTATCTGAAAGACCGTATTCCCTGGTACAAACATGCCCTGGTTTTGAGATCATGGGGGGGGGGGGCTGCTCTTGGTCTCGCCACCCTTGCAGACAAACTTGGTAGGGCTGTGTGTGTGAAGGGCCTTCTCGGAGGCTGCTCCCAGACTTCCCTAGAGAATTTGGACTGGCTCCCTGCTTGTTGTCCTTCCACCGGCAGGTGAAAACTTTCTGGTTCCAACAGGCTTTTCGGAACTGACTACTTTCAATAGGGCTGGTGCTCTGCTGTTTTTATTGTAATTATCTTTGTGTTTTTAATTGAATGATAGACATAGTTTTAACTCTATCAATGTTTAATTTTTTAATGATTTCACCCCTGTTTTAAGCCGTTATTATTTTTATCTGCAAGTCAGTGTGTTAATTAATAATAAGCACCCACAGTAATATTCAAGAAGTATATGGAGGGATGTCTGGGAACTGCTGTCCTAGGGAACAGGACGTTGAACTAGATGGGTCATTGGCCTTATCTAGCAGGCTCTTGTGTTCTTATGGGGTGCTGAGGGTTTGCAATGGGCCCTCCTGCTGGGTTTGGGGCTTGGAGCGCAAAGCTGCTCACCAGGTCTGGTTCCAGCCTGGTCTGGAATGTACCTAAACTCACTGCTGTTGAAGTGCTAAGCTAGATGTCTCCAGTGAAGCTTGCACTGCTTTACTTATATTCCCACTGAGAATACTCTGATGCTAAGGGATCCTAGGATTTGCCCCCCCCAACCCAGTGTGAAAAGCATTGCTGTATGACCCCATTCTTTTGAAAGGTTCATCTGGATGGAGGGAAAGGTGGGGAGTTGGCTCCTTACAGTATATATATATAAAATACAGTATCATATATAAAAAAAAATATTATTATAAAATATATAGGGATGCAGGTGGCACTGTGGTCTGAACCACTGAGCCTAGGGCTTGCCGATTGGAAGGTCGGTGGTTTGAATCCTGGTGACGGTGTGAGCTCCCGTTGCTTGGTCCCAGCTCCTGCCAACCTAGCAGTTCGAAAGCACCCCAAAAAGTGTGAGTAGATAAACAGGTACCGCTCTGATGGGAAGGTAAACAGCGTTTCCATGCGCTGTTCTGGTTTTGCCAGAAGCGGCTTAGTCATGCTGGCCACATGACTCGGAAAAACTGTCTGCGGACAAACGTTGGCTCCCTCGGCCAGTAAAGCGAGATGAGCCCCACAACCCCAGAGTTGTTCACGACTGGACTTAACGGTCAGGGGTCCTTTACCTATATATTATAATAATAAATATTATATATAATAGTAATATATATATATATATATATATATATATATATATATATACACACACACACACACACACTTTACAGAATTTAGGAAGAAGCAACCTGAATATGGCGAGGTGGTCAGAGACAAATTTATGGAATAGATGGAGAAGAGCCATCAACGCTGGCTGCTAGTTGTCATATAGCTAAATGGAGCTTCCAGATTCAGAAGCAGTCTACCTTTGAACACCAGTTGCTGAGGGACATGAAGGGGAGATCTACTGCTTTGGGAGGTATCTGACTAACCTCTCTGGGAGGATGTGGGATGCTGGCCTAGGTGCCTTTTTGTCCTCCTGATCCAGTAGGGCTCCCTTTTACAGAGGTTGTTGCCTTTGCCACTCCCCTCATCCCTGACCATTTGGCATGCTGGTTGCTGGAAGTCCATCAAGACCTGGAGGCTGCCCCGACAGGTTGCCCCCACTTTCCGTCCTGGCACTGTCCTTTTGGAGAAGAATTGGATATTGCATCGTTGCAAAAGGTTGAGGAAAAGGGCAACCAAAATTATCTAGGGGTGGAGTGCTCCCCCATGAAGAAAGGTTGCAACGTTGGGGACTTTTTAGTAAAGAGGCGACATGATAGAAGTTTTCAAAATCTTGCATGGCAGGGAGAAAGCAGATAGAGGGAAAAAATTCTCCGTCTCTCCTAACACCAAAATTTGTGCACATCCAATGAAAGCTGAATGCTGGAAGAATCAGGACGGAGGGGCAGGGGAAGTAATTCACGCAGCACATAGTTAAACTATGGAACTCACTGCCACAGGAGGGCCACCAACTTGGACTGCTTTAAAAGAAGACTGGACAAATTCACGAAGGAGAGGGCTATCAATGGCTGCTAGCTGGGAACAACTGGGGCTCTTGCGCTCGGATCCTGCTTGGTTTCCCCCAGGCAGATCTGGTTGGCCACTGTGAGAACAGGATGCTGGACTAGGTGGACCACTGGTCTGATCCAGTAGGCTCCTCTTCTGAGAGTGAGTGGGGTGGGGGGCAGAGCTTGCTCCGCTGCCTCTCTCTCTCTCTCTCTCTCCTCTGAGCCTGGCTTGGTCCCTCCCTCCCCAGCTCCGGGAAGCGGAGCGAGCGAGCGGAGAGAGAGAGTCACACCCATCCCGGGCTGAGAGTTACAAGAGCCCAGCCCTAGACTGGGTGCTGCCCACTCGGTGCGCTCCTGCGGCAGGGATACCACGCGAGAGAGCCTGCTCGCCGGGGCTCAGCTACCGCCTCCAGGAATCCAGGACAGGATCGGGGTCTGGGCAGAAGCAGCCACCGGGACAAAGCCGGACATGGCCGTGCCGGGCAGCTGAAGACCACGGACCCGCAGGTACCACCCGGGCGGGCGGGCGGGCGGGCAGGCAGTGGGGGGGGGGAGGTAGTCAGCTTGGGCCGGGAAAGGGGGGGAGGTCTGGTAGCCCCATCGCACGGCCACAGCCTCACCAGCGCTGACGGGACTCTATTTAATTTCGCCCCCCCCCCCGCAATCCTCCTGCATACTTGAAAATAAACTTGGGCACATTTTTGCAGAGCACAAGTTAGTCTCCCTCAAGCGCCCCCCCCTCCTCAAAAAGTTTGTATGTTTTAAAAGCTGTGCCTTGTCGAAATGGGTTCCCCTCTCTGTTTGCTTAACCCCCCCCCCCGTCCAGCCTTGGCACCTCTGGGCAACGCCCCTGGCACACGAGGCAGGAGGGTGGCGGAGCTTCCGCAGCCCTTTTTTTTTGCAGAGAAGTTGATGGAAAAGTTTGAAAGTTTTGGTGCGCGTGGAAACCGGATCGGTTTCGGGTGCGGAGAGGTGACCAAGCGAGGGGGAGATTCCGGGATCTGCGCCGACTCGTATTTATTGGAAACCGAAGTTATGGAAATGACTCTAGAGAAGAGCCACCCACTCACTCCCTCTCACTTCGAGAAAGTCCAGGGCTTTCCGCTGGGTGTGACCCCGCCCTATCGTACTTTGAGGGGAGGGGTGCCCATTGAGAAGTGGGGGTAGCAAGACCTGGTGTAGGAGCGGGGCCGGATCCACAACTGGGAGGCTATCCGCGTGTGGATAGGCGGTGTGTGTGTGTGTGTGTGTGTGTGAGAGAGAGAAAACCATCGGCTTGTTTACACGACGTTAGTTGGGCTAGTTGGCTGGGGGGGGGGGGCTTGAGGGGCGATGCGAGGGGGTGGTGCTTTTGGAAGTAGGGTTTTGTCCAGCGGCGAGTCTGATGGAGGGGAGCTCGGATGTACCCCCTGGGTTGCTGCACGAGACGCTGGTGCGCATGCCCGTTAAGGCGTTGGCTTACTCCGGAGTGACTTCTTTTTGTGGCATCCAGTTTGCAGATCGGAAGGCGTGCAACCCTCAGGAGATCGGGCGGTTGCAATCAACGGGTGTGTATGTGTGTTAGAGATCCTCTCCCAACCTCTTCGGACTTTTTGAATTTTGAGGGAATGACGCCTTTTTTGCGTTCTTTCGGATTACGGGGGAGTAAAGTCTGCACAGTCTTTTGCAAAGCTCATCTCTGCCCCCCCCCGGTCCCAAGGGTGTGTCTGTTTCTAGGGGCTGGATGGGCTTCGAAATTCCACTTCGCTCCCGAGAGTATTTTTTCTCTTGGCTTAATTCGGAGTGGCTCCCTTTCGCATTGCTTGTCGAGAAAAGTCTGGCGATCTGTAGAATGGGGAATGTGCTGCACTTACGAATCCGCGTGCAAAAAAAAGGGGGGAACGCTTTGCGTCTTGCGCTGGATGTCACTTAGGATCCAGCCTGCAACAGGCGCGGCGACTCCTCCTGGGCTCAAACTTTTGCGCGTCGTTTAGCCGGAGAGGGAGCGGCCGTCCGTCCCCGCGGCCGCCTCGCCTGGCTCAGTCCGGGGCTGGCCCTCTAGTAGGTGGGGAAGCTCCTCCCTGCCGCTCCCCCCCCCACTTGGCCCCCCTCCAGCTGCCTCTGGAATGCGGTGGTTGGAAAGACTGACTAATGCGAAGCAGGCTTTTTAGCTGGCAGAGGGAGGGAGGGGCTCAGCCCCGCTCCAAAACTTGGGATTGGGGGGGGGGGGGCGGGTAAGTCCAGGAAGGGATCTCTCTCAAGCAGGAGAGAGGGGCAAAAGAGCCAACACGTTGCATGCAAAGTAGGGGGGGGGTCTCGTCTGTGGAGGCGCCTTGAAGGAGGGGTAGTGAAGTTCCACAGAAACTGGCTGTGTGCATGCTTTTCTGTGGGGTGAGGCTGGGGGAATCTGGGAGCTCTATGAGTCTGAGGGAAAGCACTTTGCAAGTGGCTTGTCAGCAGGAGCTGTGGAGGTGTGGAGCAGGTCTAGATTTGGGGAGGTTTTCAATAAAGAAGACTATTTTCTGTCAGTGTATGGGGCATTCTGGGGGAGCCAGGGGCCTTTGCACAGCTATTGGTAAGCTATTCCATGATGCTTTGAAGAAGTGTCTACAAGACGTGTTTTTTCTGGGGGGTAGAGTTACGAAAGTTTCTCTTCCCTCTGCAGCCAACTCTCCTCTTTAGGAACACAGATATTTTAATGGGACCATGTGGGGTGTCTGATCTAGGGGGCTGCAAATAATTCTGTGGGAGTTTATATAGCTGAGGGGAGTGCTTGTTTCATAAAACTGGTGAGTTTAATTTTTAGGGGCCCATTGGGGAGATTTATAGAAATGTGCATTTCTGAGGCTGTGCCCCCTGGGCTATGCGGTTGAGCAGCTCTGTGCCCTACCCTATAGGCATCCACAGTGGCAATAAGTTCCCCCACCTTTGTTCTGTGCACCCCACATCCTTGTCCTGTAGCAGACATTGTTCCCCTGGCAGATTGTAGGGGCCAGTACAGAGCTCCATCTTGTTATAGAGTCCACTCTTGTCGGGTTGTTCCTCCACCTCTTCTCATCCAGGATTGTTGTTTTCCTCCTGGCTGGCTCTCCAGAGCCACAGATGAGTCCACAATGACACCCAGCTTTGCTCTCAGTTCTGCTCTGTATCTCTGGGCAAGGCCGAGATTTGGTTAGGTGAAAAGGGTGTTGGCCTCTGCCCTGGCAGGTAGGGCAGGCCGGAGCATACTGGTTCTGTCGCTTCTTCCTCCACCACCACCGTGGTTGCTGGATCATGGGTTTCCTTTGGGCGTGGCACCTCTGCAGCAAGCAAACTCTGGCCTGGTGCAACACTAACCCCCCAGACACTTTCTGGAGCAGTTCCTGGCCCCATGGCAGCTCGCTCGGAGCTCCCACGACAACCACAAAAGTTTATCTGAATTTAGTTGACACTGAATATTAACTCCCACCCCACCCCCTTTTTTTGTCCTGTGTGGCAGGCATCCCAAAAGTTTCCCTAGCACAAAAGTTGCTGGGTTTCCCCCTTAAGTCTCCACTGGAATGAACAGCTGTGAAAAGGGGCTTTGATGGGTCGGGAGTGGAGACACTTTCTCTACTCACCCCACTTTTCAAAGTGTCTTTGAGGAGAGGCCAAATGTCCGAAGTGAACCAAGTTGGGGGGGGGAGGAAAAGTGACCCATACACAAAGCAAGGCCAAGGGCTGTCTTGGCCAGGCTAGCAGGCCGAACAAAGTTTTGTGTGTGTTGTCTCTTTTGAAATGGCAAGATTCATGGTTGGCGCCACAGGCACAGTCGGTCAGCTAGGGCTTTGGCCTGAGGACTTTGGGGGCTGTGGAGGGGGCGGCTCGCTTGGTTGGTAAGGGAGGGAGAGAACTTCAAGTTCCAAAACTCCCGACTCCTGACATGACACTGTGTTGGGGTGGGCAGCCAGTGGGGTCCGTCCAGATATTGCTGGCATCTAACTCCCATCACTCCTGAACATTGGTCATCCTTGTTGGGAGTCCAGCTGCATCAGGAGTGCCCCATGTTCCCCACTCTTGCCCTATTCTGAGGCCTAGTAGACCTCAGGTAGCCAACCTTGTGCCTTTATTACTAGACTGCAGGTGAGGGCTCAGCTGACTGAATGCTCCCTGATCACTGGGATTTGTTTGTTGGCACGGGCGCATATTCAGTCACATAAACCACAACCCGTGGTTGTATCGCCCTGATAGAAGTTTACCACCTCAGTGAGAAGCAGGACCTTGAAGCGCCCATTGAAAGACAGCAGATTTAAGAGATGGATAGAACAGGACAAGATGGCTTAAAAAGCAACCTGAAGACAGCCCTGGCTGAGTCCCCTGCAAACGTTTCCTTTCCCCCTCACTGGCATTTTCTTCTCTTCAGCTCTTGAAAGGGAGTCTGTGTTTTCCAGCTTCCCTGCCTTGTCCACCTTGCACCTTCCTGGCTGGTAAGGCCTGTGTTGCATTCCTTCTTCCAGTTTGTTCACGAGGTGGTTCCTGGCCTGGTCTTCAAGGCACAGTGTGTTAATTTGCCTTTCACCATGTGTCCCTTAGCTGCAAGGGTTTGTTGAGGGCACAATTAAGCAATGGGAGAGGGGGGGGAAACCCCTTTGAAGGTTAACATTAGTTTAGGGTCCGAAAAAAGGTATTTTCCACTGGAGTCTTTAAAAAATAAATAAATGGGGTGCTTGCAATTATTTCAGGTTGCTAGTGTACGTTTTGGGACCTGGTCTTCCCAATACCAAATTTAGCTGTTTGGGGACAAATCGACAACCAGAGGGAGGGTGGTTTTTGACCACCTGAAGAGAAGCTTTGCATTTTGAGGGTTGCATGCCTGCCAGCTGCTAGGTAATACAGTGATACCTCAGGTTACAAACACTTTGGGTTACAGACTCCGCTAACCTGGAATTAGTACCTCGGGTTAAGAACTTTACCTCAGGATGAGAACAGAAATCGCACAGCAGCAGCAGCAGGAGGCCCCATTAGCTAAAGTGGTACCTCAGGTTAATAACGGTTTCAGGTTAAGAACAGACCTCCAGAACGAATTAAGTTCGTAACCAGAGGTACCACTGTACTACATAATTTGGCTTTGGTCGACTCTTTTAGCTAGTGCACCACCCAAAATTAATCTCTGGCTTTCCTAATGTAAAGGCTATTATGTTGCTCTCTTTTTCTACTTCTGCCTAACCAGGAACTTGGGCATTTCGTATATGGTGTGAGGCAGATCTGGGTAATAGCCTGGCTTTGCGTTTTTTGAAACAAAGAGAATCCTAGGTGTGTAACCTGATCCCTCCAAGCACCTAGCAGAAGGCTAAATCAGTCTGCAATCTCCATCTTCAGACTGAGTTCAAATGCAGATCTCAAAGTTTAAACCTCATCTGGACAACTCAAAAGTTTGCACACTGTTTTGTAACAGTTTGGCTGGTTTTAATAGAGATGTGTTGCCCAGCTGTGGATTTTGGAGTGGGGTGCCTTTTCAGTTCTGGGAGAGAGTTGTAGGTGACTTTAAAAAACAAAGAAACCCAACCAAAAACCTCTTTTGCGGGGGGGGGGGGAGAGAATTGAGTTCCTTTGGACACCCCTGCTCTGCAAGGGCGGCGGCAGCGTTTCTGCTCACAAGGTTGGCGCACGTGAGATGTGGAGTTAATTCATATGTTCCTAAAGGAAACGTAGCTCAGAATGTGCTGCAAAGGCCTGGTCCTTCCAGGATTCCTGTCCAAGATTTTTTGCGGATGCTGCTTTGGAGAAAATCTGTTTCCTTGCCAGTTTGGTATTGTCTTTGAAAAGGGTGGAATAATCCTGAATGAGAAAGACAAATGGAAAGCAAAAGGCACCTGGGATTTCAGCTTCAGAAATGGAGGAGAACATTGCCTTGGTGGGGCTAAGATATGGGGCGTGGAAGAGAGAAAGAGAGAGAGGAAAAGTGGGAGGTTGTACGTCGCTCTTGGGAAATCCAGAAAGCACAGGCTGGTCCCTGTTAGTAATTTCAGAAGCATGGTGGAGCCTTCAGCCGAGGCGGTGAGTAACCCATTAAAAATCATCTGAATTCAATCCATTTTCATAATTGCTTTGCATAACTTCGACTCTTGCATCATTCTGGTTTTGCTGGTACTAGGTGAGCGGGCAAGGGCACTGGCGTTTCAGAAAAAGTTTCAGTTAGCAGCCCCTCTGGCTTCTGGAGATTTCATCAGCTCGCACACTTTCAAGCATACATTTCACAACTATAAGGACTAGAAACATGATTTTTTAAAAAAGAAAAAGCCAGGACTGTCAGGTGGTTGAATGCTGTTCTTAACAGTCCCCATTCTGTCCTCCATCCGCCGTGCCCCTATCGTCCTCCAACATCTCAGCATTCACACAAAGTCCTGCCTTTGAAAACGGCTCTGTACAATTTAGCCTCCCATACACCCATCCCTTCGTCCTCTTAATTAAAGTCAGTAACCTGTTTTTTGCAGTTCTGGGACACTTCGCATGTTTGTTGAGGGTGTGTAAGAGACCTGTGACCCTCATGTCCTTGCTCCTCTTTTGGTACACGAGAACGAAGGTGAAAAGGGGAGGGGAGGAAGCTTCCCTTGCCTAGTTAGAAAACCAACAGCTGCAAGACCAATTTGGCTTTTCGTTGACAGTGTGATAATTGACAAAGGGACGGACAAACTTAAGCCTAGTTCTTACTGAGGCGGTCCGCTTGTGTCTGGAGTGGCTTCTTCCAATTGCAAGTTGCAGCTGTATGGGGACAGGGGGTTGAGTCCTTTGGTTCAAGGTGATCTCTCTCTCTTCCCCAAGTCTGGAGCGATACTGCCCAGACACATGTCATCCACCTTAATGGGAATTAAACTTTGAACTATCCATGAGGGCTGTTGTGGCTTTGCTCCACACTTTTGAGAGCAGCGAAATTAAGCCAGAGTGTGTTAGGCCACAATTCCATGAAATATTAGAGGAGGAAATCCCCCAAAGTATTGGGTATGGAATTAAGTTCCCGAAGAATCTTAGCTTTCCTTTTAGAAAAAGAAAAGAAAAAGAAACTCACCAAATTCCTAGCTTAATGGTTGCGCATATCTGTGCTTGAAGATATCTGGGCTATGCCCACTGAAATATCAGAGTGGTTTTGGGGAAAAGATTTTGTGAGGTTAGGGCATCCACATTACATGCATCCATATGTATTCATGCAAAAGGAAAGAGCATGCAAAATTATGCATGTTGCAAAATCCTGCTTCTCTCAGTACAGAGTGCAGGGCGCAGACAGCCCTGGGCATAACTGGCTGGCAGAGCAAGAGCCTCCACCATGTTCTTTGAAGACTTGTGAGGTTCCAAGCTTCCTGACTGACAGCTGCCAACTCTCCTTTGTTCTATCTCCAAGCGCATCAGCGTCCCATAGAATGATCTCCTCCCGCCACCCCGGCTCTTGTGCTTTTTTATGCTATCAGTTAAAACTTCCCCTTTCCTGGTTATTGGTACCCATATCTTTTCTATTACTGCTCTAATAGCTTGTGGGGCAGGGGGCAGAAATGGAAATTTAGAACTGGGAACTGGTGTAGGTGTAGGAATAAAACCGCCCCTCCCCATTGCTGCTCTGCTCCAGTAACTTTTGGAGTCCCTGTCTCAGCCAGCTACTTTTAGGTAAATATGATACATGCACATAGAATCATAGAGTTGGAAGAGACCACAAGGGCCATCGAGTCCAACCCCCTGCCAAGCAGGAAACATGCTAGTCTTCCAAGCTTCATCCGTTTAGGCCTTGAGTAGGCTCTTTTAAAATGTGAACCCTGTGGACAAGTCTCTGGTGTGTTGTGTGTGAGCATAATATACAGAAGAAATTGACACACTGGACTCGCGCATTCAGCATCCTTCAGTTTCATTAAAACACTAGCAACCAACTTTGAAGCCCTCGTGGTTACAAAGGGGGAAAGTGCAGGGAGAGTTTTCAGAGGGTCAAGTGCTGGACCCAATTCCATGGCTTTCTGTGAGAACACAAATAAATTCTGTCAAATATATGTGCTTTTAAATTCCAGCAGATCGTAATTTTGGATTTATTCAGTATGGCGCCTAAGCAGCCTCGTGTTCGGAAGCGGATCATGCTCTTTATGCATTCTGGATTGGACCAGGGTGCTATTGGGACAAAAAAAGCAAGAGAAGCCAAAAGTGTGCCATTGTTTCCCACAGCTGTGAGTCATGCAGAGATGCAACGGGAAGCCTTGGGTGGGGTTGGGTAATTCAGCTAAATCTCTGGGTTGGAAGTGATTGTGTGAGATGTAATTATCTGGTTGCACCTGATGTGGAAATTCGTCTGCCGCTGGCAGGAGCCGATTGGATGGAGTTAAAAGTCCTGATCAGGCAGAGAAGCAGTGGGCAACCTCCTTTGTGGCTGGGTGGGTGTCACAGCCCTCTCCTGGCATACGGTGTGGGGGTTACTGATTCTGTCAGGGCTTCTTTAGCCGTGATTCCTGCATTGTAGGGGGTTAGACACGATGACCTCTGGGAGTCCCAGAATCACGATTCTGTGATTCTGCTGCTCTGTGCAACTTCACCCCTTCTGCCTTTTGGAGTGGGAGAATGTCTTCTCATCTGCCTGAATATGGGCAGCCTTTGGGGCTGTTTCCCTGACGTCTCTATCGTCGTTCTTTTCTTCTTTTCCTCCTCTGCACCCCATTTCTCCTGGGCTCCTCTGGAAGGAAGGGCGAGGTTTAAATCTAACATAAATAAATAAAAATTCATGGGCAGGGGATATCGTTTAAACAGGAAGGCAGACAGTAAAGATCCTCTTCCGTGAACGTAGGTGATTGAGGGGCAGTTAGACTTTGGCAGGGGAAAGGCAAACACCACTCTCCTCCTCCTCTTGAGAGAAAAGATCTGTGCCTGTTTGCCCTAACCGGTGACTCTGGAATGAGAGGCAGGGACCAGCCCATGCACTGTGGGAGCCTTGTGGGTGTGTTGCTCAGTCCTCCAAAGGTATCTTTCTCTTTGACATGTGGCAGGTTGGGTGGGTGGAACCTGCTGGAGTTTGACTGAACTTGGGAGGATAAAGGCAGCTAGCTGCTTGATTCCTGCTGCAAGTGCATATTGTTGAGAGCTGGACTGAAGACTCTGACTTCAGCAGAAGATAATGGCACTGTTCTCAACCTACATGGTCCTGAACAGAAGGATACTGGCAATCTGTAAGAAGAGCCTTGCTAGATGTGGCCAAAGGGCCATATATCCCAGCGACCTGTTTCAGGCAGTGGGAAGCTTTCAAAAGGGGGGGGGGGATCCAGAGGCACTCACCCACCTACTCCGCTTTGAGCCATTGTTGACTCCCAGCAACTGACATTCAGTAGCTTTGCTGGAGCTTACAATAAAATAATGCAAAGTCAAAACAACAAATTGTTTTTGAAAGCAAAATCACAATAAAACAAGGCACCGAAGTGATCTATAATAAGATAAATTGGAGGAACGAAAATGTTTTTGTGTGGACCTTTCGGGGAAGGGACTTCTCCCTCCAAGATGGAGTGCCACAATCTAAAAGCCCCCATCTTTCTTTACCCATCTCTCCTGATCGTAGCAACTAGGTTGGTTTAGGCAGGAACAGTTAAGCACTGCAAAGTAGTGCTTCCTCTTATCTGTCCTGAATCTTAAGCCCGTCAGTTTTGTTGGATGACCTGAAGTTTAGTTTTGCATGTGGGAAACACCCCCCCCCCACACACACACAATACTTTCTCTGCACTGTGCAAAAAGAAGAAAACTATGGAACTCACTTCCACAGGAGGCAGTGATGACCACCGGTCTAGATGGCTTTAAAAGAAGATTAGACAAATTCATGGAGGAGGAAAGAGTTATTGATGGCTACTAGCCACGATGGCTATGCCATGCAGCCAGAGGTGATAATGCAGGAGGGGAGGGGGCTCTTGTGCTTAGGTCCTGCTTGGAGTTTCTCCCCCAGGCATCTGGTTGGCCACTGTGAAAACAGGAGGCTGGTCTAGATGGGCCATGGGCCTGATCAGGGCGGGGATCTTCTTAGGTTCATAAAGGGATGTCCCTGCCTTACAATTAAATTTCAACACAAGACAAAAGGAGTTATTTGCTGCTTCCTTTGCCCAAGTGAGCTTAGAATCGGCTTAGGGAGGGTCTGGAATAGGACACAAGGAATCTGGAGGCCAGTTTGACCCAATTTCGCAAAGACTGGAACACACAGCACCGTGTTTGCTTCATGTGAAGGTGATGCAAGGAGGAGACACAACCACAAGAATTCTAGGATTGGAGTGTCACAGGGTTGGGGCAGAGGCAGAATGCCAGATCCCAGCCTGCTGCAGCCCCCAGGGGCAACAGGAGTGGCAAAAGCTGCTCACTTCTCTTGCTCTGGCCTCCCCACTCTCTCTTGTTTTTTAAATATCATTATCAGCCTGATCTCCCTTGCTTCTTTGGGGCTTGCCCCAACACAGTAGGTGTGAAGAGCTGGGTGGCGAGGAAGGTGCCAGTGGTTGGGCTTGTTCCCCCAGTACCTGAAAACAAGACAAAGGGGAACCAGCAAAAGGGCCTGTTCATGCCCTGGAGATCGCTCAGCAGCTTCAATAGGGGACAAGCCAGGGCAAGTCGGTGGAACCAAGGAGCCTGGGATGTGTCTGGCCAGGTTATTGTACAGTCAGCTATCGCAGAGGAGCATGTGCGCACGGAAGGGCTGGGTATGTGTTCTTGGTCTCCACGATACCAATGGGATGTGTGGGTGTGTGAATTGATTGTGGGGCGTGTGTCTGTGTACTCTAGGCCTGCCAAGGTGGAACCCATGAGTGCAGCAGAGGATTCCAGGGGACACCTCTTTAAGGCGCACACTCAAATCTCAAACAAGTTGTTGGCCCGGGTCTTCATACCTTGCTGTTCTTGCGCCCCCCCCCCCCCGGTCATTCCACTTTGCTGCTTCCCACACAATCCACATGTAGGCAGGGTTTTGTTTCTCATTTCTTAAAGCCTGGCTAAAAAGGTCTTGCAGGGCTGTTTTTTCCCCACATTGCATCCAAAACCTACTGAACCTGTTCGACTGCAGCGATTGAAGGAGGTGAGCCTGCACCAGAAGAAGTGAAAGCCGTTCTCAGACCCCTTTCAGTTTCCCTGAAAAATAATCCCCTGCCCACATAAGTCTTACAGTTGTAAGGTAGTTTAGGTTTTCAGGACTTCTTGTTGTTTAGTCATTCAGTTGTGTCCGACTCTTCGTGACCCCATGGACCAGGGCACGCCAGGCATTCCTATCTTCCACTGCCTCCTGCAGTTTGGTCAAACTCATGCTGGTAGCTTTGAGAACACTATCCAACCATCTCGTCCTCTGTCGTCCCCTTCTCCTTGTGCCCTCCATCTTTCCCAACATCAGGGTCTTTTCCAGGGAGTCTTCTCTTCTCATGAGGTGGACAAAGTATTGGAGCCTCAGCTTTAGGATCTGTCCTTCCAGTGAGCACTCAGGGCTGATTTCCTTAAGAATGGAGAGGTTTGATCTTCTTGCAGTCCATGGGACTCTCAAGAGTCTCCTCTAGCACCATAATTCAAAAGCATCAATTCTTCGGCGATCACTAGCCGTTTGCTAGTGACATGCATTTTGTATTTGGGAAGCTGCTACACTCAAGTGCAAAAATGGCAGCACAAGCAACAGCCCCAAGAGGATGGCAGGAAACATGGGCTTCTGAACACACTGTGCCTCCACCTCCCTGCTTTGAACAACATTTCTGCTTTCCTTTCCCGTCCATGCCCGTGTCCCAGCTTTGTGCAACTAGGACGGTCAGTGAGCCTTTCCTTTGTGCTACAAATGCTTTCTCTCTCCCATGCATGCACACCCACTTCCTTTTGTCTTCTTTCTGAGTGCCCCCAAGCCAATGTATCTGGCAAGTTCTTTGCCTTCCTAATTGAATTTTCAATGCCGCTCATATGACTTTATGGTTTGGTGTTGCTCTGGATCACCAGTGGAACAAAGGCAGGATTTTCTTCCTCTTCCACACAATCCAACCCTTTCAATCCCTGCGTTGATTGGAGCAGAAGGGGCATGAAATTGAAAGGGGAAGAGAACAGGATCCTGCTTGTCCTGGGGAAGGTGGCCCCCCAGTACAAGAGACTGTCCTTGCTTCAGAAGCAGCCCCCCCCCGGCATTCTTGGAGCACTCCTAATACACCAGTGCAGATGCATGGAAAGCTTAAGTCTATGTGAGCTTTGTTTACAGTGCTGGAGAACAGAGAAACTCTGATCTTGTGCAGTTTTCTGGAATCTAGAGAATCTAATCAGAACAGCCCTTGCATGAGACCAAAGATTCATCTAGTCTTGATGGTGTGTGTCCTTTCCTCCCTCCCTTCCTTCCTTCCTTCCTTCCTTCCTTCCAGAATGACTGACCCCAGCAAAACTATCCACTGAGCTTCATAGGTGAGTGAAATCTGAAAATAGATGAGGGATGGGGAGTCCATGGTCCTTCACATGGTGTTGGGATTCTCAGTTTACCAACATGGCCTGTGGGCAGGGACAACGGGAGTTCCAGATTAGCAACAACTTGAGAGCCAGAGGTTCTCCATCCCTGCTCAGGTAGAAGCAGGTGATGTACCTAAGATGTACCTCAGTATATGTGCATTGACTGAATTGTACCTAATTTCGCTGGCAGAACTGGCCAGGTGTGCAAGTTCTCTCCCTCTCACCACTGTGTACAAAACTCTGCCTGTGGAGTTCAGACTTTACATCAGCCTAACAAAGACCAACGTCCTGGATCAGGTTGTCACCAACACTCCACACATCAAGCGTTGATGACCACATGTTTTGGGTGGTAGATGGTTTTGCCTCCCTGGGCTCCATCGTAACCAGCAATCTCTCCATTGATGCTGAGCTGGATAAGCATATTGGCAAGGCAGCTATGGCAATGGCTTTCCTCTCTGAAAGGGTATGGAAGAATGTGATGCTAATGACCAACACAAAGATGAAAAACCAGCTCTGCATTACAAAGATGTCTGCAATTGCAACATGAAGGCTGGCGACGATAACTCAGCTTGTGTGGGAATCCCTTGCAGACAAACCACAGAGCCTGGAGACAGTCATTCGGGTCATACATCCACAGCAGTGACCAGAGGAGGAATGACTGCTGGGAGAGCCACATGGTCCACCTGCATGAGCAGAACTGGATGCCTTCATCTGCCCCAGCTGCAAAACATGTCTCTACAGTGACAGCAGGTGCTGTAACTCTCCAGTGGTTGACTTCACCCCCGAAGGCACACTCCTCCATTGTCTCTCGAGACAGACAGATGCCAATCAGCCTCTGATTACAGTGTTTGACCTTTTGGTCCTAGGTCAGAAGAGTCCGTCCTTGCTGACTGATTCTTCCCCCCTCCCACTCATCTGTTTTATATGTCAAATAGCCATCACAACATATGCATAAAACTCGTAAAACAGGTGTTATGCAACTTATTAAATCTCAGCAGCGAATAATAGTGAGACAAGAAGATTGCAGAGGAAACATACCAGGGCATAGTCACACCCTCTTAATGTTTGATATGTGAAAATTGGGACATGCCTATGTAAGCCTCCTGTTCTCAGTCCCGTGACCAGCACCTGACTCTTTCTCATCCTCCATTTGTTACTCAGGGCTGCTGGGCTTTCTCTGCCTCTTGTGTTCTTCTTGCAGTAGTTTAAAAGCAAAAGGGGCTTTATTGTCATGTTCCAGTATACACTGGAAATACATGATTGCCCTATAATATTGTTAATGGCAGCTGGTTTTATTAGGCAGTTCGCTAGTGAATCATGCATGCTTTCACCAGTGAGAGCTAAGGGTTAGGAAATGGTCTCTTGGCAGCTAGGAATCTCCCTGTGCTTTGGAATATGACACCGATCAGAGCTTGGAGATGGCCACATCCCTCCTGCTAAGAGTTTGTGTGGGTGTGTATCTGGAGTCAGCAGCTGGGAAGACTGGTTGGAGGGAAAGACAGGACGTAAATCTTCAGTGAAAGCCAAGCAATGTGTTATCAGCAGTTCAAAAGGAGCAGGGATGGGGAGAAGACTGTAGCCTTCCAGAAGTTGTTGGGCTACAACTCCCATCATCCCTGACCACTGGCCATGCTGGCTTCTGGAACCAATGGGATTTGGAGTCCAACAACATATGGAGGGTCACAGGTTCCTCACCACTGTGCTGGAGGCAAGGTATATGGACCCATCCTTCCCTCCCTCAGGGGTGGAATATGTGTGGAGCCAGGGGGCTGGGGGGGCTGATGTTTCTCAGAGGCATCCTCAAGAGGTGAACTATCAGAACATATCAGAAAATAAAGAGCTGTCCCTGATACACAGGGATCATTAGGCTGTAGGCATATCAGTTCCAGCCACCAACCTGCTGCCCCAGATATGCAGCTAGAAGCCAAGGGTTTCTCTTCGCTCCTAGTAGGTTTCGGATCAGGAGGTCAGTTTACAATGGGCCAGCATGACCACCAAAGGATGTAGCCCATTTGAGGGTTTCCTTTGGGGGACACTAAGGGCCAAGGCAGGAATTTCTGAATAATACACCTCAAGTTAAGTGGCATATGGATTTTAAGCTGCACTCGCTTAGTCCTATTCCTAACCCCCAAGTGCTTCTGAAAAGGGATGTTGATTACTTTTGGGGGGAGCATTTAACAACCAGACACGATGGAGGCAGGGTGTGTGTGTGGTGGCTTTCTGCAGACTCTGCTTTATATCTGCAACCCAGAGAAGGGTACCTCTCTCTCCCCTCCAGCAATAGTAACATTTGGTCTGTGTTGCTGCCACTTACAATTAGTCCAACACAAAACAGCAGTGGTTGACATACCATACAGACCGGCACCCACTGCACCCAGAAGGTCAGGTCAGATTGTGCCTTGGAGAAAATGCTTTGAAAGGAACACTGTGTGTGTTGGGGATGCAAAATCTTGTTTACATGCAGATGAAAGGAGGATAGTCACCTTAACTATTGAGAAACCACACCCAAGCATTGTCTGATTTGGGGGCAGGTGGGAGGGAAACGGGCAAAACTTAATGACTGTGAAGATACCATGCCTGCCTTTCATCCACAGACATAAGGGACTAGATGCTTGTTTGTGTTTCAGCTAAGGATTCTTCGCATTCTCTTCAACCTCCTGATTTTGCAAATCTGTACAGATAAGTGCGGCGGCAGTTCCGAGTTCAGAATTCAGTTCCTGCTGCAAATCTGACTCGGTGGTTTGTCCTAGACGTTGTTATAGGAATTTTAAGGTGTTGCTCTCAGCCTCTGTTATGCAATATCGATATTGATACTGATCTCCTTCGCAGGATTGGTGCAAAGGTTGCAACAAGGAGAAATGTGTGTGAACCTCTTTGAACACTTGGCTTTATAAATATGTTAACATTAGGCTGGGAGATTCCTGCAGTGACTGGAGCTGGGATTGTTGTTAAGTTTCTAGCATGAGAGTGACCCTGGAGTAGAAGACATGTGAATGTAAGAAGGGTCTGCTGGATGAGACCAGTGGCCCATCTTGGCCAGCATCCTGTTCTCACAGTGGCCAAACAGATGCCCATTATGGGAAACCCCAAACACAAGAGCAGTTTCCAGTGAAATGGTCCTCAGAAGCATATCTGTCTCCAACTTTGGAGATAGAGAACAGCTATCCTGGCTAGTAGCCATCAGTAGTCTTCTCCTGTTCCCTGAATTTGTCCAGTCCTCTTCTAAAGCCATTGCTGCCTCTCCTGATGGAAGGTAGGGTCTGCAGCTCAGTGGTTGCTCCCAGATTCAGTCCCTGGCAGCTCCAGCTAAAGAATCTCAGGCAGCAGTGGGCGGGAAAAGCACCTTGCTTTCTGCCAGAGACCTGCCTCCAGCCAGACTTAACAATACTCTGATACGCCCCGAATAAGTTAACTTCACATGAACCAGGCCTGTGAAACCTCACTCTCAGCACCCTCTTATCTCTTCCATCTCCCGGTCCCGAGGAGTTGCAAGGGCTGGGACTGAGGAGAAGGAATCTGCCTCTGCAAGTTTTGCAGCCTCAATTTGGAAGGCAGAAAGGGGCAGGCAGGCAGAACTTCGCCCATGCACAGAAGTCTCTGTGGAGTGGATCCAGGGTGTTGAGACGCAGCATAAAGGACTCCTTGTACAATGCCAAGGCGAGCTGTGGGGTGGCAGGACTGAGGGTTGAATGCAAGCGTATCTCAGCCCGAGGCTTTTTGCGACATGAATTGGGTCAAAGGGAAGAATTTGGGGCAATCGGGAGGAGGCTGTAAGATAGCGAAGCTTTGAAGAATTTGATGCAATTAGGAGGAGGCTGTGAGATAGCAAAGCTTTTGTGCCTGGAATTAAGCAGATAACTGGAGGGTCGCCATTCTCCTTCAAAAGGGAAGGTGTGCATTAGAGCAGGCGCGTCCAGCTCCCAAGAGACTGCGATCTACTCACAGTATAAAACAACTGGCAGTAGTGATCTACCCAAAGTTGTTGAGCTTTTTTTTTTAGGGAGCCAAAGTTGTTGGGCTCTTCTTACGGAGCCAGAGTTAACAGGGGGTCCAGGATCAACCAAGACTATTGCTCGTTCCATGTCTCTGATACACAAAATAGGAGTATGCTCGGCTGACGAAGCCTGGCAGGGTGAAACAAGGTATTATTCCAGGAATCCTTGTCACATTTAAGTTCTTTCGCATACAACAACTATATTTTGCAAAGGCACATGTTAAGATCTTTCGTATCCTTTGTCTGATACCTGCTCACAGCAGCTGTTTACAACAACCATACTTTACAAAGGCAGATGTGGAACATTACAAAGAAAAGTTCATCTTTTGCAGGTACTGCTCCTTAAAGTTGTTACGTTTGGCACTTGTATTCGCTAAAACATACGAGGAACACAAAAAGCTTTTACTTGAACATTACATTTACAAAACCTGATTCATTTGTACATACGTGGAACACAAAAGCGTCTATTTGGACGTTACGTATATAAGAACTGATCTATTTTTATTCCCTGTTCTAAATGTTGGTCCTTAATTGCTTCTTCTCAATTAGATAATGTGAAAAGTGTTACCTGTTTATATGATGTATAAAGAATTTATATAGTTAAACACAGCCAGTTACGTTGTGGGTATATTTGCATTAGAGCAACAGCTGGAAAGTTTTGCCTGGGTTTGCTAGAGCAGCAATGAGGCACCTTTTCCTCCCAAGTCTGGGCTGTGAATTGGGGGACCCACCGAGGCAAAGGAGGCCGTGCGGATAAGACCCAGACTTGTCATAGGGTCCCATTTTCTGAGGTCTGCCCTGATTCTGGGCAGGCCACCTCCCATAAATTTCGGCCATTCCCTGGCTTGGATTCCTGGCTTTCCATGTTTTGTTTCATTTCAAAAGCACCAAGCTGACCGCTAGTCCTTATAGAGCCAGAGATACAAAAGCAGATGTGCAGGTATTCCTCCTCCTAGCCATTTGACCTTCCTAGATTTTAACCACATTCTAAAACCTAATCGCTTTAGAGAAAAAGTTAATTGGGGTGTAGAAGCCACGCTTGCAGAAATGCCCTCTTCTGCCCAGAGCAGCCATTGTTTTCCATCTGGGCACCCTCTGTTTAACTTCCCCACCCACTTCATTTGCATAATTAGCAAATAATTTGCAGGTCCGCCTTGCTGAGCTCCTGTTCCAGGCTGCACTGTGGAGGGAGAGGCCATGGTGAGCAGAGGCTGCCCCTCTCCCTCTCCTCTCTCTCTCTCTCTCTCTCTCTCTCTCTCTCTCTCTCTCATCTCCTCACTAGTTTAGAGGCAGGAATGGCAAGGAGTGCTAGCAGACGCCAGAGGCTGGGATGTGACCCTAGGCAGGTGCCCTGTGATGCTGGCACCAGGCAGAGCTGCATGTCCCATGACAAGTTACGTGCCCTTCCTCCCTCACCCGCCCTTGCCGGAAATGTGGACGTTTGCAATTAAAATACCGTATTTTTTGCTCTATAAGACTCACCTTTTCCCTCCTAAAAAGTAAGGGGAAATGTGTGTGCGTCTTATGGAGCGAATGCAGGCTGTGCAGCTATCACAGAAGCCAGAATAGTAAGAGGGATTGCTGCTTTCACTGCACAGCGATCCCTCTTGCTGTTCTGGCTTCTGAGATTCAGAATATTTTTTTTCTTGTTTTCCTCCTCCAAAAACTAGGTGCGTCTTGTGGTCTGGTGCATCTTGTAGAGCAAAAAATACGGTAAACGCAGCCCTGTTGATACCTTGCTTGCATTCTTCTCCAGGCAGAAATTGGATAGAAATATAACATAACACCCTAGCTGTTATTGAAATGCTGAGCCAGTTGCATTTTAGCAGATGAGGTTCTCTTTTGTTTTGAAAGGAAGGGAGTTAAGAGCTGGGGGGTGGGGTGTCATCAGAAAGGCCTTGTTAGACCAGGTGAAAAGGCCCTTATTTTCCAGAGTGGCTTGTGAGATGTCTCTGGGGGAAGCCCAGAGAGAAGCTGTCTCCCCAACGTTACCCTCTCAGCCTCATTGGGAACACTGTCCCAAGGATGGGGAATCTCTGGGGCCCCTCCAGATGTTCCCATCAGCCCCAGTAGCCAGCCTGGCCAGTGGTTAAGAACAGTTAAGAGCCAGCAGCATCTGGAAGGTGGCAGGTTCTCCATCCCCAGTTTGGGACGAGATGGGCGCATTCTTGAGGAGCGCCATCTTGGTGACTCCCGACCCAATCCTCTCAGGCTAACCTGCAGGGGCGGGGAAGCAATATTTGAAGGCTAGGGAGTCACAGGGACAGAGAGGCCTATCCCCAGGGCACGATCTGGGGACTGCATCCACCAGTTGCCCTCTCTCTGCTCTCGTGTGGCCCCGAAAGGAGGAGATTTTCCTACTGCTTTTTCACCAGCGTTAATTATTTTTGCTGCCTTCACTCTCAGAAACAACCCTGCATCTCTCCATGGGACTCTTTGAGCACATGGCAACCACGGAAGAAGCAGGGGGAACCCAAATGGTCTTGTAAAGGGACTCTTGCCTAATTGGGAAGGAGAAATCCCCTCCTAATGAACAGACACCATGAAGGGTATTTTCCCCCCCGTCCAGGAGAAGCAAAAAGCATATGTACGACAGTGCTAGTGGTAGCTCCCCACCCTCCACGTGGTTCACATGCTGACCCATAGTATGATCTTTGCTGCTGGTGCTTTTGAGTGTGTTGCCTCGCCTGGTGGCGGCGGCAGTGGTGTGGGGATTAGCTGGGGGAGCGGGACACAGCAGCCTTCATTTTGCTCATCTCATCTCCCCTTTTTATGTTCTGGAGCGTCAAGTCAGCCATTGCATCAGTCTGCCATCCCGGCAAACACAACAGCAACAATTAAAAAAATGCCCAGCCAGGATAAAGGGATTAGTGCTTCTGCCTAGAATGGTACCCACAGAGTGCAGCATGACAATGTGCACACACACAAATACACACTTTGACATCCCAAATGGGAGGCTTTTTTACTCCTCCCAGGGAGTTTTGTAGGATCATGCACTAAATCACCTTTTAAGCTTAATAGAATTATATTTAGGGGTTTTTTTCTATTGCACTGACCTGCACAAGACTTCATCTTATATTACATTGATTTTTGTTCCATTGCATCTCCCCACCCCCACTCCATAACATCTCAGTCTCCACCCACGTAGCATTCCAGAGTCTGGGTGTGTTTATCAGTCCGGCCTCTCTCTTTTTTGAATAATCCTGTTGTGTGATATTGAGGAACACTTAAGACCAAAAGGCAACAAAAGATTGATTGGGGGCGGGCAGCAGCATGCAGATGTGGTGGAGTGGGGCAGGCAAAGAAGGTGGGGACCCCATTTGGGATCCTCCTGTGCCACCCGAAAGAGGATCAGGGAACTCTTGAAAGGGCATCTATGTTGACCAGTTGCAACAAAAACTGCCCAGAGACAGAAGCACATTTGGAATCTGGAATTAATGGTCTTATTAGGGGAGGGGGAGCTTTTCAGATTGCAGTTATATGTATTATTATTTCACTTAATTATCACAGCTCATTCTGCTTTGTTGGGGGCCCTGGACTTAACCACGACGGACAGTCTTGTAGCAACTGCCAGGTATGCTGTTGCACATTGATTTCTTAGACCTAGCGTCCATGACGGCTTGTGCCATTGTAAATAAGGTGGTCTTTTAAGGTAGCAGGAGCAGGTTATCGTTTTGCAAACTAGGGTAATGTGTTCGCCTGAGTGCAGAATCTTGGGGTGGAATCTGAAATCTGAGAGTACTCCACGTGCTTCTGCTGGGCAGATAGCTGCTTTCCTGGCTCTGCTTCTTCCCCCGTGTTGAGTGGAACACCCTTCTCCTCTCCTTTCATACGCCTCAGAAAAGAATGAAAACTGAAAATTCAGGGACCTGAAATACCACTGAGGGATGTGTGAGTGTCCCCCACCAACGGCTCAGCAGCTATCACCTTATTAAAGGGTTAGGGTTATCTCCATAGGCTGATGAACAGTGAGCAAGGGCTTGGGCTGAGCTGCGAGCCTGAGTGGAAAAGCCGCCTCCCTGGGGTCTGAAGACATGCCTTTGTAAAGAATTGTTGAACTATGCGATATTGCAAAACACCCAGATCCTGCCAAGCCGTGGCCTTGGGAATCATTTTCATGGCCAAGGCTCAGCTTCTTCTGCGCGTGAAGTGAGGATAAAGAATCAAGGGTTGTCGAGCATGTGCAGAGTGCTTTTTGTAAGAGCTTGATCTTTTAGTGTGGCAGCACCTGCACTTCGGAACTCCCTGCCTAATCTGTTCTTAGTCTATTGTTCTTTTTTGATTTTCAAAAGTCTTTAATTATTGCTGATTCTTCTTATTGATAATTTTACTCTTTTATCTTTTTTATAAATCCCGTTTTGATAGTACCCCCATCCCCCTAGTCAAGCAGTTTATAAATAAGCCTGGCAAATCTGGAACTGTACTTGATAATCTGATCACGTTGATAGACTTTACTTGGATGTTCTTATTTTAAGCCATGTGTGCAGTTGCACTTCTTTTGCATGACTGTTTTATAATTTTGTTTTTCATCTTTTAATTTTCATTTGTTTTAATTGCTCTCTCTGTTTTATATACATTATAAAACAGGGGGTAGGGGGAGTGTATACATTTTAATAAATAAACAATTTCAATGGGGCTTTTGTGCCGGTCAGATCCATTCATCTCCTCCCTCGCCACCCTTAAAATCTAAGGCATTGGGTATTTGGGGCGAGCAGGTGCATTTATTTTGTACATCTTCAGCCCCACCTTTCTTTGAAGTTGCTCAGGGCGGCAGCATGCGATATTTCTCGCCTTGCCTTATCCTCACACAACAACCCTGTGAGGCAGGTCAGGCTGAGTGTCATATGGTGAGCTTTGCAGGATTTGAACCCAGTCCCGGCCTGACATTCTAACCACTGCCCATACCTCAGAGGTGCTAGGGCTCTGGGGTGCTTCCTTTGGGGAGCCCCTGGGTACGAGAGCACGGCTGACCGCTTGAAGACCACCACTCTCGGGTTACCAAAGTGTCTCCCTTGCCTCCTGGAAGCGCTGCCTCTGGGCTTTCCCCACAGAAACGCGGCCCCTGTTTTGACGACTTCCTATCTCGAGCCCAGTGAGATATTCTGCCGCAGAATACCCTCTCCCGTGACATTGTGGGAATGTCGTGCTATGTTTTGCAACCTCCCCTTTTCCAGTAATAACCCCGGCGATCCCAAGAAAGCCTGACCGGCTCATAGCTCTCGAGGCCAAGCAGTTGGTTCTAAAAATACGGAGAATTCAAGCACGTGGCCCCCCTCCGAATAGAAGCAACTGGCGGGGCCCTCGTGGTTGGCATAGCTCCCTTGCGATGGTTGGTTTCTTCTTTCAAAGCTGGGGACAGGCAGGCATGATGAGCCAGGATCCTGCCTCACTCAATGGCCCTCCCTGCTGCCAAGGCCACAGAGCAGCTGGCACTGAACTCTGCGGGGGGGGGGGTAATAGAAGAGGGGAGGGCGGGGGCATTCCTTGGGGCGTTATGGGGGCTTGCGTAGCCAGTAGTTGTGTTTGTTGAGAGTTTCAGACGTAAAACGTACGAGTCCATCTAGAAGGACCATTTCCTGTTCTCCTGAAAAGGTGAGCAGTACATTTTCGTCTGAAAATGTGTGCGGTACTTTTTTAAATCTGAAAACACGTGCCTTAATATTTGTATCTGAAAACGTGTCTGTTGCATTTTTATCTTGTTCTCCACTCAAGTACAACATGTAGCCCACTTAGGGATGGGGGGGGGGGTTGTTTTGTTTTTTACAATCAAGCGGTTATATAAATATTATTACATGGAAGTAAGTGTTTCAAGTCAATTCGATCACTCAAGTGATCTCCTCCTGCCTCCTGGCCAAATTGTATCTGCAGAACAACCCTGTGAGGTAGGTTAGGCTGAGAAAGAGAGATTTTCCCCAGCGTCACCCAATGAGCTTCACGGCCCAGATTTCTGTGATCCAAATCTTTTTTAACATCCTACACCATACTGATTTTTAACAGTGTGCATTATCTAGATACACGTACAAAGGAGCTGGGACTGGATGCAGCCAGCCAGCAGGTGTGTGAAGCTAGGAGTGATTCGCAGAGCACCCTGTTCCACCAGTGATGTGGCAGCATAAGTTTCAAGACTGGGGCCTAGTGGACAGGGGGGGGGGTGTACGCGCACACACCCTGGATCAGTAGACACAGGAAACCCCCAAATGCCAGGTGTAACTCTTTGTGCATCTAGCCCAATTTTTTCTGCTCTGGGCTTGCTCTTGAGGGTGGTCTGGAAGCTGTTGCAAAATGTGGCGACTCAGCAGTGCAGGATATCACTGAAACGCTACCCCACTGTTGGAAGAATGGCACTGGCTCTCAATTAGCATCTAGGATAAGTTCAAGGTGCTGGTTTTGGTTTATATGCAGCTTGGGACTATGACACCTGCAAGATCGTCTTACCCCTTATATACCCAGTTGATCACTGCTCTCTGCAGCTGATGGCCTCCTGCTGTCTCATCAGGAGATCGTTCCATACTGTGTAGGAATTGGGCCTTTCGTGTGGTGGCACCCCTGCTCTCGGGAATCCCTTCCCCTGGAATATTAGACATGTGCTGTCTCTGCTTCTTTTCGATGCCAACCAAAGACTCTCCACTTCCGACAAGCCTTTTCACTGGAGAGCTTCAAGCCAGTCTGCACCTGCATTCAGATTTGTTTTTGAGTTGCTGAGGAATACTTTGTCTGGGACTTCTCATCAGAAAAAAAGGCTTCTTTATTGTTGCTGCATACCTGAATGTTCGACCGCACACATTAACAGCAGCGATGGAACTTTTGCACACAGCGCGTGCTGTCCCACGAAGCTAGGTTCCTTTTGCAGAGCCAAAAAACCCCACGCAAGTATAAAGTCACCCACACCCTGAGATTTGCTCAATATTTCATGAGCATGCTGTGCGTTTGCTAGCATCTTGTTCTAACGTCTGTGGTTCTTGAATTAGTTTGGCTGCTGTGTTCTAATGATTATAAATTATTGCAGTTTATTGGTGTGTGTTTTTGTATTACAAACCATGAAGCTAGTCAGTGTATAAATACCATGCAGCTCGGATTGCATTAGATATCTGGAAAACCCAGACTGATAGGAGGAAATGAATAGTGGCTTAACTTCTGAGAGTCTTGTAATAATTTCTGATAATATCGGATGTGAAACATGCCGCGAGCCACCTTCTGGGCCGCAAGAAATACCTCCCAATGCTGTATGCAGTGGGTTTATTTTAAAAAAGAAGCTCTAGGCATTGCTATATTAACAATTGTGTTTGTTTATTGATAAAAAATACTTGCATACCGCTGTATTTTAAAATACATTGAGTGGTTTACAGCACTAAAAAACAAGAAACCATACAGCAGAATCATTAAAAAGATTTTTTTTTTTTAATTGGGGAAAAAACGCGTTAATTCATCACTAGGAATCTTGGCAATGATGGTTTCCTGAAGGATGCTGTGAATCCTCTACTGAAATTCCATACCCACTTTACAGAACTACAGTTCCCAGGGTTCTGTAGGGAAAAGGATAGTTCTTAGAGTAGACAGTTGTGGGCATTGTACCCAGAGATGCCACCTGAAATTTGTGAAGCCGTTTTGCTGATGTTCTTCGGGTAGCGAAAACCACTGCTGTGTTTGGGGGAAGGCAATCTACTTTGACCAGGACTGCTGGGTCATCTTCTTACTTCTTACTTTATTTTGCTGCTGTCTGTGGTGATGACTTCTCGCCATTGTTTTCATGACCTCAAAATTTCACACACGCATAGCATTTTTTCTGAAAAGTGGTGGGTGCAAAAAACATGGTGCCTTCTGCCCAGATTTTATCCTCCACTCATTTCGGAGCAAGATTTCATCCCCCCCCCCCCGTGAAAAACAGCAACATTTCAAATTTTGACTATCCCCATCCCTGCCTAGTAGAGGCCGTGTGCCAGACTTGCAGAATGCCTGTTTCAGTTGAAATTTTATGTGTGAATTCTTCTTCTCAGAAATCTATCCAGATAGATACTTTCCCCAAGCACTGTTGGGTGGAATCTAAACACATATAACAAAACGCTGTGAAAATGCTTCTTTAAAAACGTTTTGAAAAAATACATTGAATTGTCACAGCTCCCTGTCGCCATCTAGTGTCGCACATGCATATTGCACTTTACAACACACTTAAAATATTTTATTTGCAGCTGTATAGCTGAGTCCATGGTCACTTGTTTGAGGAACATAAACTATGAGACCAAAAACAACACCAAATGCGTGAAATATACTATTATTTATTTATTGTGACTGTAGGTTGATACTGAACTGTCTCGTTTTCCGTGTGATACCAAAGTTTGTTGGCAGTCCTTGTTTTCCTTAATGTAATTCAATGATTGCTGCTTGTTTAAAATTTTCTATGTATGCTTTGCAGGAAAATACAGATTTTTTAAAAAAAATAAAATTAAAAGAAAAGAATTCTATGTGTGAGAGAAAAGATATTGGCAGCAAGACGCCCACAGCCCTGTGTGGGTGAGTTAAAACTGCAACAGACTCCGGACATCCTTCACCTGTTCATTAGTCACTTACCAACTGACATGGCGGAGGGTTGTGTCACTTGGCTTTGCAAGGTGTGGTTTGTTGACCATGGGCCGTGCATTTGGCAGGTGGGAGGCAAAATTTGAGTTTCTGCTCTTTAGATTTTTAACAGATATAAAACTGGAAACACAGTAACTTTTGTTGGCCCAAAGATCTGTTGCCACCCAGGAGGCAGGTAACTTTGCTCCTACACCAATATAAATTACCTGCTCTTAAAGGAGGGTGCTCTGTTGCATCTCTGGATGAGTCCAGTCAGGAGGTTTGAGGGGCTCCTCTCGCTGTGTGGCTAATCCTTGTGCAGCCTTCCAAAACAGGTCTTTTTGGGGTGCAAGTTGTGCTATCGGAAATCCAGAAAGGGCTTCTTTTACTGTATGGGTCAAAAGGCAGCATGTTGTAGTGGTTTGGAATGCTGGACCAGGACTTGGAGAGACCCACGTCTGAATCTTCATTCAGCCAGAAAGCTAACTTGGTGCAGATTTTTGTGAGGATAACGCAGAGGGCTTGGTACTCCTTGCACTTCACAAAGTGGAATATGCATGTAAGGTAAAGGGGACCCCTGACCATTAGGTCCAGTCGTGGACCATTAGGTTGCGGCGCTCATCTCGCTTTATTGGCCGAGGGAGCTGGCGTACAGCTTCCAGGTCATGTGGCCAGCATGACTAAGCTGCTTCTGGCGAACCAGAGCAGCACACGGAAACGTTGTTTACCTTCCCACCAGAGCAGTACCTATTTATCTACTTGCACTTTGACGTGCTTTCGAACTGCTAGGTTGGGAGGAGCTGGGACCAGGCAACGGGAGCTCACCCCGTCACGGGGATTTGAACCGCCGACCTTCTGATCGGCAAGTCCTAGGCTCTGTGGTTTAACCCACAGCGCCACCAGCGTCCCTGGAATATGCATGTAGAAGCTTTAAAAAACGAGTTCCATTTTCAGTCGTTGGTTCTCTTAACTCCAGGCCTGCGCGTCGCTAAAATGTCTGGGCTGGCTGGCTTGGCTGCAAGACTCCACAAAGGTTGCCGAAGCCTCTCCCTTTGCTCTGATCCAGCCTGTTTGTGTGCATGAGTGTGCTGTGAGTCATCTCTGTGAGGCAATCACACCCAGCCTGCAGGCTTATGTCCAGAGGAACAAAGCTGGGTGTGGTCCTTTTGTCTCCGCTTTCCCCAAGAGATCAGTAACTGAACAATATTGGTTCAGGGGGTCCTTTGTCTATGCCCCTCCCCCCAAAAAACAGGGTTGTCGGTCAGTTGCAGGACGATGTGTGCCACTGGGTAAAAAGTGGTGGGGTGAAACCACTTTCTCAGCTGTGCCGTAAAGTCCTTGCCTGTGGAAAAGCAGACTTACCTGCTTGCCTGCATTTGATAGGAGCGTAGAAAGCCGTCAGGCTCTCCAGCTCAGCATTTTCTTCCCTGGTGGCTGCAGGTCTCCAGGGTTTCTGGGTAGGGCCTGGAAATGTGCTCCTTCTGCATCCAAAGCAGATCCTCTCCGCTGAGTTGTTTCCTGTCCCTGAGAAGGATGCTGTGTCTGATGCTGTAAAGGACTAACGGGAAAAGATCTTGGCAGCTGTAATGTGAGGATGGGGCAGGGAAAGTTGTCAGAAGGTCTGTGCCAGAGGGTGCCCTTGCCAGGGCGTTTCTGGTGTCTTGTGCCATAGAAGGCAGTGCAAAACAGCAGAGAAAGTTAAATTACAGCTTGTGTTTTTGGAGGCCCCACCACTGAGTAGCAGAGCAGAAGGTTGTAGCATCTGCCCGCGTTTGGGAAAGGGATAGAGCTCACATCTGCCTTGCATGCAAAAGGGCCCAGGTTCAATCCCTGGTGTCTCCAGATAGGGCTTGGAGAGACTTTTGCCTGAAACTCTGGAGAGCCACTGCTTCCAATTAGCATACTGAGCCTAGATAGTCCAATGGACTGATTCAGTGAAAAAAGGCAGGTTGCTGCTCCTCTGCTCCACATCCATCTCTCATTACTGTTGTTTCCTCTTCCCCTCCCTCTGGTGTCTTCTTCATTCTCTTTCTCTCTCTTTACTGAAAAGCTGCAAAGAGTCCTGCCACACCTTTAAAGTCCAGCAGATTTTATTGCGACAGAAGCCTCTGTAGATTAAAGCCACGATCATCAGAGCCATAGAGCTTTGCACTTCATATTGGAAAAAGCTGGGCTTGGTTTATTGTAGCTTCTTGCATATGAAAGTTTGTGCCACAATAAATCTAGACACACACACACACACACACACTTTTTTTTTTTTTAGAAGGAAGCAGAAAGAGTCTGGGACAGAGGCTTTTTAGGAATGTAGGGAGAGCTGAGATTCCCACACAGGGAAACAGGATCCCAAGCTCGCTGGTACTAAACGAGTGTTAAGCAGATTCCAGCGTCCCATCGGGGTTGCACATGCATAATAAAAGTTGAGATAAATTTACTCCATAATAGGGAAGTTGCACTGTTTCAAGTTCTGCCCCGCCCAGAAAAGGAAGTTTGCTCCCCCCCCCAGTTAAATCTGCTTAAAAAGTTTTTTCCTGCACTCAAAGATGAACGGCTTCCTTTTTTCCATTTACCCTTCCTAATTCGCAACAACATAATTAAAAATAATAGTAAAAAACACCCTAGTTTTGCCAGAAATATCTAAATGCTTACTGATGCCATGTGTCACTTTGCAGACTTCCCTGTAGGTGGTCCTTTTGGTTGTGCATCATGCATTGCCTGGCATGCATGGAGTATATTCCCTGAGAATCTGCTTTCATTGCAAAGAAAGTTTCTAGACCTCATGATTGTGGAGATATGTTTGAAAGCATGCAGATAGAAGCAGTGTCTGCTGCAGGGAGGTTGTGATTCATGGAGGAGATGCTAGTTACAAACCATGAGATTTAAATGGCACTTCACTATTCAGAGGAAGTCTGCTTCTGAATACTAGATGCCGGGAGACCTATAAGTAGAGAGCTCTGTTGCCTTCATACCCAATCCAACAGAGGTATCTGGTCAATCACTGCTGGTAGCATGAGGCCAGACCTAGCAGTTCCCTTTTTATGAAATGTAAATTTCAATATATATTAAATAAATTGGGAATTTTCAACCAAAGAATTTGCTAGCCGGCTGAATTTAAAAAAAACCTCAACCACCCCTGGATTCAACACGGCCTCCGGGTTCACTAACCCTTCTTTAGGGAACATCTTCCTGACTGCCTACCTCACAAAGCTATCTCTGCCCCTAGAGCTAATGTGATCCATTTGCTCCCAGCCAGATTGCCAGTTCCCCTATCCCCCACAAAAGCAGAATTGCAGGCATTCCAACACCTATGTTCTCTAAGCAGCTGGAATGTCAGTGAACATTCTGTGCCATCTCAGTAGCCCAGTGGCGTCACTGCCACAAAAGGTGAGCACAGATAGCCTTAGCTGAGTCACAGAAATGCAGGAATGGTTGATTGCAAAATATTTCTGCAACCTTTGCCCTGTGGTCATCTTGGGGATAGATTAGCCAGCTGCTATTTTCCAGGGTGGGAATTAGCTGGAAATGATGAATTGGTTAAATCTGGGAGAAGCGAGAGAGGCGAGCGAGCAAGAGATACATTTCAAAAAGGAAACGCTTTCTATTAAAACCAGTGAGCTTTTCTTGTCTAAACAAGCCTCTTAAATTAATTGTGTTTGCAAGCGGGAACCACAAGGAACTGGCAGTAGGGGAATACAAACGCTTTCTCAACTGCCAACATTACCTTTTGTGGTTTGCTGGGCGAGGCTGTGTGTGTGTGTGTGTGTGTGTGTGTGTGTGTGTGTGTGTGTGTGTAAAATAGCTGGTTCTGAGAGGCGAGAATTCATTGCAGGTGATGGGAAAACCAAACAACCGGTGTGTTCTATCCCTGGGATTTTACGTCCTTGCTTTTGCAAAGAAGGTACCGTTTAGTGTGCATCTGGTTCCTCACCCTAGGAAGCCCCAAAGACAGCTGCTACAGCAGCTGTTTCCCCTGTGAGGGAAGCATGCTGGAAGCATGGTATTTTCCCTCTATATTATTGTGATATCTGCACCAGAGCAGCCAAAACACCTGAACAAAGCTTCAACAGTCCCCCGTCCCCCAAGCTAAGAGTAAACAGCACTTGAAACTCATCCAGGCACCTCGAAAGAGTCTGGAATCTTTGATAAAAGCATCAGCGCTTCACCTATCTGTTAGGTGGGGTTGTTTTAAATAATCCCACCTAAAAATTGTCAAGGTCTAAGATGGCACCCTGAGAACTCATTTCATAAGTTAACGAAAGCAGATATAAATAAAAGAAGGAACAAGATGTTGTGGAACCACTATTGATACAGAGAATCGGATGCCCAGATGTAGCTGAGGAACTGAGGCTAATAGCTCACTCACTGGTTTACTGGGAAGACAACCTCACTGAAATTGAAAGGATTTACACTGTAGCAAGAGTGCATGCAAACATGCATTAATTTGAGCAGGTGAGCGCCTCTAGAAGTGTGCTCACTTCATTGTGGACAGGGTTAAATTGCAAGATTACGGATCCTGACACTGGGGGAAAGCATTTGTTAAATACCCTATTTTTTGCTCTATAAGACTCACTTTTTCCCTCCTAAAAAGTAAGGGGAAATGTGTGTGCGTCTTATGGAACGAATGCAGGCTGCGCAGCTATCCCAGAAGCCAGAACAGCAATAGGGATTGCTACTTTCACTGTGCAGCGATCCCTCTTGCTGTTCTGGCTTCTGAGATTCAGAATATTTTTTTTTCTTGTTTTCCTCCTCCAAAAACTAGGTGCGTCTTGTGGTCTGGTGCGTCTTATAGAGTGAAAAATACAGTAATCTCTGCCCTGCCTTTCAGGGAAAGTGCACAGGCAGTCTTAGAAACATATACAGCCAGCAGTTTAAAATCTGCCTCATGTCCTTTTAAAAACAAGCAGCAAAACATGGTTAAAACACAGCAGTTAATAAAAAAGCAGAGGGAAATCTGTCTCAAGAGCTCTTTTAAAACTCTCCAGTGAAGGTGCGCTATGAACCTCATGAGGAAGCGTATTCCAGAAATTTGAGGCTGTCACTGACAGGGCCCAGTCAGCCTGACCTCTCTTATCTTTGGGGCCTCCAAAGACGGTCTTAGACTTTGGGCAGGGTCATATCACGTGTGCAGGCTGTCCTTTGGATAACCTGCTCCCAAAACTGTTTAGGGCTTGAAAATCCAAAGGGAGAAGTGTGTTTGTGGGATGATATTTCCATCCCTGACATGTGGGGTGGGGATTTTTGGCAAGTCTGCTTTCCTTGGTCTGCAGCTGGAACGTTTTCTAGAAAAACAGCACTTCTGGGGTCATCGTAATTCTTTGGGAATTTCCGGATCTGAAAGGCGCACCAGCGAGGTGCATTCCTGAAGACATTACCATCCCCTAATGCCTTTAGAGATGGAGGTGAAATATCTTAAGTAGCAACTCCGCCCCACCTCTGGCTGGCTTCTGTAGTCTGGAATCCTGCGGCGTTTCCTCCTCCATCTTGCCTGACTTCAGAGGTTGCACTCACTGAAGATCAGTCTTCAACAACCTGATGCCCTTCAGATTTTTGGGGCCATGCTGCCTGGGACTGTGGGGAGCTGCAGTCCCAAAAATCTGGAGGGCAACATTGACTGCTGGAGATCATCACTGCATCGAATGGATAAAGACATAAAGACATCCTATCTTATCTATCAAGTGGTGTTGCAAAAGCATGGCAAGGAAGACATGAAATAGCATTGATTCTGGGATGGCCTAAATTGTAATGCAGGTTACCATGACCCATTGTCCATAATTTGATACCCTGCCCCCCGGTTGATTGCCTTAAAAATAATAATCCTGTAATGGGATATGGATTTATTTATTTTTTTACTTTGCCTTATGGAGGAACCCAACCCATAAAAGGCAAAGAGGAAAGAGCCGTGTGTACTTAGGAAACCAAGCAAGCTTGGTGCTTGACCAACCATAGACAGCCCATTTCCACAACTTGATTGCAGTGTCTGTGCTTTTACAGAATTCCCTATGTTTTGTGGGAGGAAGGGATGGTGTACAATAAAGACCAAACATAGACTGCTGGTGGTAGGGGGAACATTAAGGGCAGAGCATAGACAGTGTCTGCTGGGTGTCTGTTGAATTCTTCTAACCTTCTGGCTTTCAGAGACATTTCCAGACATTGCAAACAGATTCCCTCTTTTAGTTATTGACTGATTGCATTCACATCCTAGCTTTTCCTCCAAGGAGCTCATGGGGGCATAGATGTTTCTGTCCCTCCCCAATTTAGCTCCATAACAACCCTGTGATCTTCATGGCTGGGGGGTGGGGTGGGGTGGGGATTTGAACCCTGGTCTCCCAATACACCACACTTGTTCCAGCAGCTTTCTTCAGCCTGTGTGTAGGCACACTTGGCCAGTGATGGTTGTTGTGAGAAGTTGTTTTCCTCTCTGTAACTGGGGGCTGGTGGAGTCCACAAGACCACAGAGATTAAGGAAACAAGCCTGGATATGTCATTTGCCGTCTTGTGAGGGGTGGGTGATTTCTGGTGTCTTGTTCCCAGTTCAAATGCTGGCTTGTGAAGACTCTCCAGTTAGGGCCAGGAGCTGATGTCAGTGGGAGCCTCTTCTGCAGCCTCCCCTCCTCCTGTCTGGGCTGATCAGGTTTCATGCATGACCTGAGCATGCATGTCTGTAGCTGTTTGGAAGTGGAAAACTTTCCCCTCTTGTTGCTTCGCAGAAAGTTGGCACGGTCTCGGCGTGGAAGGTGGGGCGTGGAAGGTGGGGCGTTTGAGCTGGGATTGGGTATGGGAGCCAGAGCATTGCAAAGCATCGATCATGAAGGCATGGCCGCCCCCTGGCTGCACCCTTTAAAAACACTTATGCAACATGTCCAGTTGTGCTCTGTCCTTTCTTCTCCTTCTCCTTCATAACAAGTCCTTTCCACTCTGCTGATAAATGGTATTACACCTTTTAAATGAAGGCCCAATTCCACCAAGGGGAAGTCTACCTGCGCAGGGAGGGACCGTAGCTCATGCTTTTCATGGACAAAGTCCCAGGTTCAAATCCCTGGTAGCTGGTGGTGCGAAGGACTCGTCTCTGCCTGAGATCTCTCTTTCAGACTGGTTGCCAGTCAGGGCTGGGCCAGATGGACAAAGAGACAGACTTGGAATAAGGCAGCCTCCTATGCTTCAAGGGAGAGTCTGCAGCATGAGAGCTCAGCATGCAGAAGGCCCCAGTGTCGGCACTCACACCAAAAGGATTTCTGGTAGCTGGTGATGGGCAAGACCTTTCCCTGCCTGAAACCCTTCTTTCTATAAGGCAGCAGCATATATTAATGAACCATTAAGAAAAGAGATTATACTAGAGTAAGCAAATTGCAACAAATGAAGGATGAAAACAAAATACGTTTTAGGATTTTGACAGCGTGCAGAAATCAGGGCTACAGAAAAAACCTCAACAAACCCTTCATCTGATCTGGGAGCTTCTGGCACTCAGAGCTAGACTGTTCCTGAATGTGGAAGCCCCACTTTGATCTACTGTTGAGCCGAGTATCTCCAGGGTCTTGGGCAGAGGAGAATGTTTCCACCATCTGCCACCTGGTCCTTTTGAGGAAGGATTGAACCCGGGACCTTCTGCAGGCAAGCCATGTTCTCTGCTGCTGAGCTACACCTGCTTGCCTATTAACCCCTTGGCTTCTACAGGTTTCGATGTTTCCCACTGCTTCCTTGCGTTGCAATGCCGCTTATGCCCTGGAAGGTTCCTCCTTTTAGAGTCCAGGGGTAGGGAGAACACAGGCTTCGCATTCCTGCCGGCATATGTACCATGCCTTGCATGCTCAGGCTGTGGGAGGGGCTGTGGCTGGCATGTAGCATGCTCAGGCGGGGCAGAAGTGTGCACAGGCTCACAAGGAAGAAGAGCTGCCTGAGGAGAAGAGGACGGGAAGGGGGTAAGGGAAGGGAGCAGCTGTCTCTCTTCCCTTTCCAATACAGCCTTTTACACGTGCTTAAGCGATGTGGTCTTGCTGGCTCTGAAACAGGTCAGTGCTCTTGCGCCCCATCTCAGAGCATGGCGACTGTGCTCTGCCTCCACCAATGCTTCTGAATGCCACCTGCTGGAAACTGCAGGAGGGAAGAGTGCTCTTGCACTTGGGTCCTGCTTGTGGGGTGGGTGGCCCCTGCGAGAGGCAGGATGCTGGATTAAGACAGGCCCTTGGCTCTTCTTACATTCTTCTTATAGTCAGCACCAGCCCTGCCATGCCCCAGGGTGAATCAAGGTGCCTCAGGCGGCAACACAAAGGGAGGCAGGGAAATAGATGAAAAGCAGGAATTAGTGTCTAAGGGTTGCAGCAAGACTTCTAAAACGGGGTGTGTGGGTGTGTGACGCCATTTGTAAGCTACTTGAGACAGTGAAATGTCTTGGTTCTGGTTATAATTTTGGAAAGGAATGAGTAAAGGGCAGCAAATGGATCAAGGGGCTGGATTTTTAGTTCAGGGGGGAAATGACTTGAATGTTTGTGGGAAAATATAGAGATAACATTGAATGATGCAGAGGGAGTACCTAAAAATATCCCCCCTCCACTGATTATATAATCATCTTAATAATTATTTTGCGTTGCTTTTATGGCACTTTATGTTTTAGCGTACTCACATATTCTGTTGTAATCCGCCTTGATAATTTTATGCATGCTCTTATTGAGCTGGTTTTGAGGTTTCACCCTGCTTGGGGGTTTCCATCCCTAAAGAATTCTGCAGGTTTCCCCGGAGCCTGCTGAGGTGATGCTCTTTTGCCTACATAAGCCTGAACATCACAGACAGAACAAAATAAAAAAATTCCTTCCAGTAGCACCTTAAAGACCAACTAAGACAGAGGGAGTGATACATAAATGGACCCTTCATGTTTAGAGGCAGTAGTTCTGAATGCCAGGTGGCAGGGACTCCTAGACACCTTCCCCACAGGCACCCAGATGCCACTTTCTGGACACAGATTACCGAACCAGCCAGACTGAGCAAGGCAGTTCTTAACTGGGTATAAACTTCAGCTGCGCCGAATACTCTCCGTATACCCTTCCTAGTATGTTTTATTTGGCAATTAAAGGGATATCTTTCTGTGATGGGCGGCAGTTGGTGTAGAAATATGTACGCCACAGAGAACAATTTTGCCAAGTGGAACGCGAAAGCAGCATTCCTCGTTAGCTTTTGAAAATAGTTCTGATTCTTCCTCTCAACAAACCTACTTTCACCAGCCTATAAACTTCGAAAGGCATTGCTGACATTCTTTGGAACCTGCTTTTGCAAACAGAGCAGGGGTGAGGGAACCTGTGGCTTTGCAGATGCATCATGACTCCAGTTTGCACCAGCCACGAAGGATGGCAGTGATGCTGGGAATTGTGGTCTCATAATGTCTAGGAGGGTCACAGGTTCCCCAACCCTGAAATGGGGACTTCCTTAAAGGTGGAGGGGGGGATAGCTTATATTTTCAGGGACCCCAGTTCTTCTCCCAACAGAATTCAGATTCCCCATCCCCTGCGCTTGACGTGGATTCATCAAACACGACGCCTAGACATGGCAAGTTCTCTTTCACCAACAAGGCTTTGTTTTGTTTTCTCTTCTAGGTTGGGAAGTTGGAAGAAACATTACCAAAGGATTGGCAAGTGACGAGAAGGGAATTCCTGGGGCGGTTCCGGCCTGGACCAAAGTCCTAGAAAGGTGATTCAGTCTATTCTTTATTAGTAAAGCAGTGGTACTACTGTGCCATATTTATCCAGATCTCCTAGTCCTGGAGAGGAGCTATGTGCAGCACAGGGTAGACCACAGGATTTGGAACATAGCAATTAGCCCAGCAACTTGGTGGGTCATCTTGGGGCAAATGGCCATTGACGTAACCAACCTCACCAGGCTGTTGTGTGGATAATGGCATCTCAACTAAACATTTGGAGGCACCAATGCTTCTGAATACCAGTTGCTGGAAACCACAGGAGGGGAGAGGACTCTTGTGCTCGAATCCTGCTAACAGGTTTCCCACAAGCCTCTGGTCGGCCACTGTGAGAACAGGATTGTGGGCTTGATGGACCACCTTTGGCCTGATCCTGCAGGATCATCTTATGTCCTTATATAACTGCTCTGAGATTGTTGGAGCAAGATTGGGATGAAAATATAATAGAGCAAAATGCATTTTCTGAAATAGACTAAGCCTGTAGCATACTTTTGAGGTGCAGAATTTGAACAGGAGTTCTCCTCTTTAAGTGCAGCCTCTTGAGTTCCCCACGGCCTCCTAGTTACACACTTCCTTCCTTCCTTCCTTAAGATGGAGAAGGAGGAAGAAGAGACCCGGGAGATTCTGCTCCCCGACTGGGAAGGCATTGGCTCTCGAGGACTTACCATCGACCAGACGAACGAAGGCGTTTTCGTGAAACAGGTTCAACAGGACTCACCCGCTGCCAAAGCAGGCATTGTGAAAGAAGGTCAGTGAGGTGGTTTGTGGGGGGTGGTCTGGGTGGGGGCAGAGAAGCCACCTCCTCCTCCCTGTTCATCATCAACTTTTAAAGCCACCAGAGGGCATCCTCTTTATGGTCACAAAGAGTCCCCCATGACATCTTGAAGAGTCACGTGCGCCATATCCACACCATACTTTTAAAGCACTATGATACTACTTTAAACAGTCATGGCTTCCTGCAGAGAGTCCTGGGGACTGCAGTCTGTTAATGGTGCTGAAGGGTGCTTAGAGACCCCTATTCCCCCACCCCAGAGCTACAATTCCCAGAGTGGTTTAGCAGTCTACCCCTCTTCCCAGAAAGCTCTGTGAAGGGAATGGGGTCTCCCAACAACTCTTGGCACCCTTAACATATTGAAGTTCCCAGGATTCCTTGACTGTTCTAAAGCAGTATGATGCTGCTTTAAAAGTGTCATGTAGATGGGACCTGTGACAAAGGACTGGCCTAATGTGCTATTTTTGGAGAGTGTGATAGAAATGGGGGGAAATAAATTAAAAACAGAAGGGTAAGGGCTGCGGAGGGACGCAGGTGGCGCTGTGGGTTAAAGCCTCAGCGCCTAGGGCTTGCCGATCGAAAGGTCGGCGGTTCGAATCCCTGTGGCGGGGTGCGCTCCCGCTGCTCGGTCCCAGCGCCTGCCAACCTAGCAGTTCGAAAGCACCTCCGGGTGCAAGTAGATAAATAGGGACCGCTTACCAGCGGGAAGGTAAACGGCGTTTCCGTGTGCGGCTCTGGCTCGCCAGAGTAGCGATGTCACGCTGGCCACGTGACCCGGAAGTGTCTCCGGACAGCGCTGGCCCCTGGCCTCTTAAGTGAGATGGGCGCACAACCCCAGAGTCTGTCAAGACTGGCCCGTACGGGCAGGGGTACCTTTACCTTTACCTTTAAGGGCTGCGGAACTTTGCTCAGCCCATGTCAGCCAGCTATCCCCTCAGGACATTTTGCACTCAGCTGGGCTCTCTTAATACCAGATGTGTTAGGTTTAGGAGAGACAAAAATAATAATTAAAAAAAATGAAGCAGCTCTACACACAGCACATCATGGACTAGTTCAATTGTCTTCTTAAAATGGGCTGGCTTTTCGCTAAATTCATGGAGGAGAATAGGTTTATCAACTGCTGCTAGCCATGACAGCTAACTGGAGCCTCCAGGTTTAGGGGCAGTTTGTCTCTGAATACCAGCTGCTGGGGGCAAACAGCAGCTCCAGCCCTATGGTGCGGGATTCCCAGAGGCCTCTGGTTGGCCAGTGTGGATGCAGGGCTTTTTCTTAATGTTCTTAATCCCACCCCCCTCAGGGGATCAGATCGTGAGTGCCACAATCTACTTCGACAACCTGCAGTCCGGGGAAGTCACAGAGCTCCTGAAGAACGTGGGCCACCACACTGTTGGCCTTCGGCTGCAGAGGAAAGGCGACCGGTCTCCATTGCCAGGACAGTCTTGGTCCCATGACGTCTTTGCCTCAAGGAGTCCAGAGGTTGTTTTGGTGAGTGAGCATCGTGATGGAGAGGACCCCCTTCTGTAGATGATGGAGGAAGGATCTAAGGGTGGGCCTGGGGGAACTTGGAACCTGGCTCTTTCCATACACCTGTGGCGCCTTGGATATTCCAGGACACCAGAGGAAGACTTTTATCAAATTTACAAATGCAATCAGTTAAGGAGTTGAGGACAGGTACCAAAAGGTGAGTTCAGGGACAGGTAACTTGTTGGACCCTCAACAGTTCCAGCCAGTATCATCAGGGATGATGGGAGTTGTAGTTCAACTGCACCCAGAGGGCCACTGATTGTTTATTTTAAAGTTATGTTTTTTATTATGACTTTTTTGGTATTGGATCAGATTGTTATTAGGTGTGTGATCTTTGCTGTCTATTTTGTTGTTTCTTCAGCTTATAAACCGCCTTGTGTATGGTAATATAAAAAAGCGGTATAAAAATTAAAAGTGAAATGAATATCCTCGCATTAGTTATTTGAAGCAGAACAAATTATTTCAGAGTTGATCATCCCATGTCTGGGCTGTATCACTTCAGGTTTTGTGGGTGAGGCCTTATGTTACTGGTTGGCACTACAAAATTCTCTGCATGTGGAAAGCAAATTATCAAGGAGAAAGGCAAGGCTACGGTGTTGTTGATTTTGTTGATATCTTGCTTTCTATGTGCAGGAATTTTAATTTTTTATTTGGAAAAAAAGCCCTGCAGAGAACTAAGGCCTCTTCAACTGTCTACAAGCGACATCCACTTTCTGTATGTGCATCAATCCATACTACACTTGTAGATTTAGATGTAATAGACTAATAGGTGTAGATATCAGTATTTTATGTTTAGACCACTGTTGGCAGTAACAACTCATTCCTCTCTGTTCCAGAGCGGAGATGACGAAGAGTACAAACGGATTTACACCACAAAAATCAAGCCTCGCCTTAAATCGGAAGATGGCATGGAAGTTGAGCACACAGGAACCCAAAGCAGAACCATCACAGTCACCAAGAGAGTTACTGCTTACACTGTCGACGTCACAGGTCATGAGGGAGCCAAAGAGATTGACATCAGCAGCCCGGAGTTTAAAATCAAGATTCCGAAACATGAACTCACCCACATTTCCAAAGCCGAGATTGAAACAGAACCTGGGAAAACTGTCATCAAGATCCCACACGTTGACTTGTCAGGGAGAACAACTACCCAGATAACAGACGCCCACGCTGGGGTGAGAGGAAGACCTGACATTACGTATACCGGACCAACTATTGAGTCACCCTCTCAGAGGTTGGATTTTGGTGTTCCTGGCATCCACATGGAACAGCCTAAGTTTGGGAAGAGTGATATTCGAATATCTGGGCCTCATGTCACAGGTGTAGATCTGAGAACCCAGACTGACTTTATACCAGGAGGCCAGGAAGCTGGTTTCCATGTTACAACACCGGAAGTGAATGGGAAAGGAGGTCGGGGTAAAATCCAAGGTGATGTGGGAGGGCTGCAAGCTGATTTATCATTGCCCCACCTCAAGGGTCCTTCAGTTGGTATTTCGGGACCCCAAATTCAAGATAATCTGAAAGGTCCAAAAGTGGACATCCCCAGTGCCAGCATCGAAGGCAACATCAAATCTCCAGATATCAACACTGGAAGCACAGGAAAGGTGGCGTTTCCTGCAATGAAAATGCCCAAATTTGGTATATCAGTTTCTGATGTTGAGGTTTCTCAGCTTGATGCAGTGGCTCCATCGGCTTCAATAAAAGGCCCAGAAGTATCCTTGAAAGGCTCCAAATGGGCCATGGGAGAACCTGGAATCCCACAACCACAGATGGACGTGGGCCTGAAAGGTGCGGACTTGAAGGGTGGCCTGAAGACCACCTCTCCAACATTGGAAGGCCCCAAGGTGGATATCAAAGGGCCTTCGGTGGATCTTGGGGCTCCAGATGTCAGTCTTGAAGGGGGCGAAGGAAAACTTAAAATACCCCACATGAAACTTCCTAAATTTTCTGCACCAGACCCTGCAGTGACTGTGACTGTTCCAAAAGGGGGACTTAACATCTCAGGACCTAAAGTGGATTTGCAAGCTCCTGACGTGACCCTTGAAACACACGTGAAAGGACCCAGATATGGCAAGCCTGAAATAGCTGGTCAGACACCCCAAATTTCTATGTCAGATGTTGACTTGAATCTCAGGGGCCCAAAAGGGAAAGGCGCCATGGACATTTCAGGGCCAAGGGTGGAAGGCCACTTAAAAGGGCCTGGAATGAATATTAAGGGTCCCAAACTAGATATTGAAACTGCCAACGTTGACCTGAAAGGTCCAAAAGTCTCAATGCCATCCATGCAAACATCACCAGTAAAAGTCACTGTGCCAGATGTGGACTTGAATGTCCAAGGGCTGAACCTAAAGGGCGATGTGGCTGTTTCTGTGCCAAAGATAGAAGGCGGCCTCAAGGGGCCCCAGATGGATCTAAAAGGCCCCAAAGTGGACATAGCTGCACCTGACATTGGTATCAAAGGCCCTGGAGGACAGCTGAAGGGTCCTCATGTCAAGATGCCAGAAATGCATGTTAAGGCTCCTCAAATTTCCATGCCAGACATTGACCTGAATGTGAAAGGCCCCAAAGTCAAGGGAGGTGTCGATGTTTCCATCCCAAAAGTGGAAGGAGAATTAAAGGGCCCAGCTATGGACATCAAGGGCCCCAAATTGGACATTGGAACACCAGATGTCGAACTTCACGGACCTGAACTCAAAATGCCAAAGATGAAATTGCCCAAGTTTGGCGTGAAAGGTGAAGTGCCTGATGTAGACGTCAGTCTTCCAAAGGGAAGCATCGATGTTTCAGCTCCAGGTGTAGACATTGAAGCTCCCACCTTCAACATCAAAGGTCCTGGAGGACAACTGAAAGGTCCTCATGTGAAGATGCCAGAAATGCATGTTAAGACCCCCCAAATATCCATGCCAGACATTGACCTGAATCTGAAAGGCCCCAGAGTCAAGGGGCCGCCCCAAATATCCGTGCCAGACATTGACCTGAATGTGAAAGGCCCCAAAGTCAAGGGAGGTGTCGACGTTTCCATCCCAAAAGTGGAAGGAGAATTAAAGGGCCCAGCTGTGGACATCAAGGGCCCCAAATTGGACATTGGAACACCAGATGTCGAACTTCACGGACCTGAACTCAAAATGCCAAAGATGAAATTGCCCAAGTTTGGCGTGAAAGGTGAAGTGCCTGATGTAGACGTCAGTCTTCCAAAGGGAAGCATCGATGTTTCAGCTCCAGGTGTAGACATTGAAGCTCCCACCTTCAACATCAAAGGTCCTGGAGGACAACTGAAAGGTCCTCATGTGAAGATGCCAGAAATGCATGTTAAGACCCCCCAAATATCCATGCCAGACATTGACCTGAATCTGAAAGGCCCCAAAGTCAAGGGGCCGCCCCAAATATCCGTGCCAGACATTGACCTGAATGTGAAAGGCCCCAAAGTCAAGGGAGGTGTCGACGTTTCCATCCCAAAAGTGGAAGGAGAATTAAAGGGCCCAGCTGTGGACATCAAGGGCCCCAAATTGGACGTTGGAACACCAGATGTCGAACTTCATGGACCTGAACTTAAAATGCCAAAGATGAAATTGCCCAAGTTTGGCATGAAAGCTGAAGTGCCTGATGTGGACGTCAGTCTTCCAAAGGGAAGCATCGATGTTTCAGCTCCAAATGTAGACATTGAAGCTCCCACCTTCAACATCAAAGGTCCTGGAGGACAACTGAAGGGCCCCCATGTCAAGATGCCAGAAATGCATGTTAAGACCCCCCAAATATCCGTGCCAGACATTGACCTGAATGTGAAAGGCCCCAAAGTCAAGGGAGGTGTCGACGTTTCCATCCCAAAAGTGGAAGGAGAATTAAAGGGCCCAGCTGTGGACATCAAGGGCCCCAAATTGGACGTTGGAACACCAGATGTCGAACTTCATGGACCTGAACTTAAAATGCCAAAGATGAAATTGCCCAAGTTTGGCGTGAAAGGTGAAGTGCCTGATGTAGACGTCAGTCTTCCAAAGGGAAGCATCGATGTTTCAGCTCCAGGTGTAGACATTGAAGCTCCCACCTTCAACATCAAAGGTCCTGGAGGACAACTGAAAGGTCCTCATGTGAAGATGCCAGAAATGCATGTTAAGACCCCCCAAATATCCATGCCAGACATTGACCTGAATCTGAAAGGCCCCAAAGTCAAGGGGCCGCCCCAAATATCCGTGCCAGACATTGACCTGAATGTGAAAGGCCCCAAAGTCAAGGGGGGTGTCGACGTTTCCATCCCAAAAGTGGAAGGAGAATTAAAGGGCCCAGCTGTGGACATCAAGGGCCCCAAATTGGACATTGGAACACCAGATGTCGAACTTCACGGACCTGAACTCAGAATGCCAAAGATGAAATTGCCCAAGTTTGGCGTGAAAGGTGAAATGCCTGATGTAGACGTCAGTCTTCCAAAGGGAAGCATCGATGTTTCAGCTCCAAAGGTGGACATTGAAGCTCCTGGATTAGATATTGAAGGACCAGAAGGCAGAATAAAAGGTCCTAAATTCAAGATGCCTGAAATGCATATTAAAACTCCTCAGATCTCCATGCCGGACATTGATTTGAACTTGAAAGGGCCTAAAGTGAAAGGGGACTTTGATGTTTCCGTGCCGAAATTAGAAGGTGGCTTAAAAGGTCCTGCAATTGATATCAAGGGGCCCCAAGTAGACATTGATGTGCCCGATGTTGACCTCCATGGTCCTGAAGGAAAATTGAAGATGCCCAAAATGAAGATGCCCAAATTTGGAATGCCAGGTTTCAAAGGGGAAAGCCCTGGTGTGGATGTCAGTCTTCCAAAGGGTGACATTAGTATATCAGGTCCCAAAGTAGACATTGAAGCTCCTGGACTGGACATTGAAGGACCTGAAGGCAAAATTAAAGGCCCCAAATTTAAGATGCCAGAGATGAACATCAAAGCACCCAAAATCTCCATGCCCGATGTGGATTTCAACCTCAAAGGCCCCAAACTGAAAGGAGATATGGACGTTTCCCTGCCAAAGGTTGAAGGTGATTTGAATTTGAAGGGTCCAGAAATTGACATCAAAGGTCCCAAGGTGGATATTGATGCTCCAGATGTTGACCTCCATGGCCCAGAAGGAAAACTGAAAATGCCCAAATTCAAAATGCCCAAATTTGGAATGCCAAGCTTCAAAGCAGAAGGTCCAGAGGTGGATGTAAATCTTCCGAAAGCAGACGTTGACCTTTCTGCTCCCAAAGTAGACATTGAAGCACCAGGCTTGGACATTGAAGGCCCAGAAGGAAAACTGAAAGGGCCCAAGTTTAAGATGCCTGAACTGAATATCCATGCACCCAAGATATCAATGCCAGATGTAGATTTCAATCTGAAAGGGCCAAAGCTGAAGGGAGATGTGGATATCTCTGGGCCAAAGATAGAAGGTGACCTGAAAGGACCCAAGCTCAACATTGAGGGTCCTAACTTGGACGTTGATGTCCCAGATGTGGAACTGGAGGGTCCTGAAGGAAAAATCAAAGGTTCCAGATTCAAGATGCCAAAACTCAATATTAAATCTCCTAAAATTTCCATGCCAGATGTCGACTTGAATCTCAAGGCCCCTAAAATGAAGGGTGAAATGGATGTGTCTGTCCCAAAGATTGAGGGTGATATGAAAGGACCCAGTATTGACATCAAGGGCCCCAAACTTGATGTGGATATCCCAGATGTTGACCTTGAAGGCCCAGATGCTAAAATTAAGATGCCCAAGATGAAGCTGCCCAAGTTTGGGGTGCCTGGCTTCAAAGGGGAAGGCCCTGATGTTGACGTGAGCCTCCCTAAAGCAGACATCGATGTTTCAGGACCAAAACTGAATGCTGATATGCCGAGCATAGACATCGAAGGTCCAGAGGGAAAACTGAAAGGTCCCAAGTTCAAAATGCCTGAAATGCATTTCAAGACACCCAAAATCTCCATGCCGGATATTGACTTAAACTTGAAAGGTCCCAGAGCGAGAGGGGAGATGGATGTAACTGTCCCAAATATTGAAGGCAATTTGAAAGGACCCCAAATGGATATCAAGGGCCCCAAAGTGGATATCGAAGCTCCAGATATTGACATTGAAGGCCCCGAAGGAAAATGGAAGAGTCCGAAGTTTAAGATGCCTGAAATGCACATCAAGGCTCCAAAAATCTCCATGCCAGATGTTGATTTGAATCTGAAAGGTCCCAAAATCAAGGGTGATGTGGATGTTTCAGTCCCCAAACTTGAAGGAGACTTGAAAGGCCCAGAATTTGATATCAAAGGACCCAAATTAGATATTGACATGCCAGATGTTGATCTCCATGGGCCAGAGGGAAAACTGAAGATGCCCAAATTCAAAATGCCCAAATTTGGAATGCCAGGCTTCAAAGGAGAAGGCCCAGATGTTGACATGAGCCTCCCCAAAGCAGACATTGATGTTTCTGTTCCAAAAGTTGACATTGATGCTCCAAGCTTGGACATTGAAGGCCCAGAAGGAAAAGTGAAAGGGCCCAGATTTAAGATGCCTGACATGCACTTCAAAGCTCCAAAGATCTCTCTGCCAGATGTTGACTTGAACCTGAAAGGCCCTAAAGTGAAGGGAGAGTATGATGTTACAGTTCCAAAGCTGGAAGGTGACTTGAAAGGTCCAGACTTCAACATTAAGGGTCCTAAGCTAGACATAGATGCTCCTGATGTTGACATTGAAGGCCCTGAAGGAAAATGGAAGAGTCCGAAGTTTAAGATGCCCGAAATGCACATCAAGGCTCCAAAAATCTCCATGCCAGATGTTGATTTGAATCTGAAAGGTCCCAAAATCAAGGGTGATGTGGATGTTTCCGTCCCCAAACTTGAAGGAGACTTGAAAGGCCCAGAATTTGATATTAAAGGACCCAAATTGGACATTGACATGCCTGATGTTGATCTCCATGGACCTGAAGGCAAATTGAAGATGCCCAAATTCAAAATGCCCAAATTTGGAATGCCCGGATTCAAAGGAGAAGGCCCAGATGTTGACATGAGCCTCCCCAAAGCAGACATTGATGTTTCTGTTCCAAAAGTTGATGTTGATGCACCAAGCCTGGACATTGAAGGCCCAGAAGGAAAAGTGAAAGGGCCCAGATTTAAGATGCCTGACATGCACTTTAAAGCTCCAAAGATCTCCATGCCAGATGTTGACTTGAATCTGAAAGGCCCTAAACTGAAGGGAGATGTTGACATTTCGGTTCCAAAGCTGGAAGGTGACCTGAAAGGCCCAGATGTGGATATCAAGGGTCCGAAACTAGATGTTGACCTTCCTGATGTTGAGCTTGAAGGTCCTGAAGGAAAACTCAGAGGTCCCAAGTTTAAGATGCCTGACATGCATTTTAAGACCCCCAAAATCTCCATGCCAGATTTTGACTTGAACTTGAAAGGTCCGAAAGTGAAGGGGGATGTGGATGTTTCGGTGCCAAAGTTGGAAGGTGATCTGAAAGGCCCCAATATTGACATTAAAGGGCCAGGATTGGACATTGATGCTCCTGATGTTAACATTGAAGGCCCAGAAGGAAAGTGGAAGAGCCCCAAATTTAAGATGCCAGAAGTGCACATTAAGGCACCTAAGATCTCCATGCCTGACATTGATTTGAACCTAAGGGGTCCCAAAGTAAAAGGCGATCTGGATGTGTCTGTGCCAAAGTTGGAAGGGGACTTGAAAGGCCCCGAGGTGGATCTCAAAGGGTCCAAATTGGACATTGACGTTCCTGATGTTGACCTAGAAGGACCTGAAGGGAAGCTAAAGGGCCCCAGATTCAAAATGCCTGAAATGCATATCAAAGCTCCCAAAATCTCCATGCCAGATTTAGACCTGGGTTTGAAGGGACCCAAAGTGAAGGGGGATGTGGATGTTTCAGTGCCAAAGTTGGAAGGTGATCTGAAAGGCCCTGATGTCAACATCAAAGGTCCTAAAGTTGGCGTAGATATTCCTGATGTTGAGATTGAAGGACCTGAAGGAAAACTCAAAGGGCCCAAATTTAAGATGCCAGAAATGCATTTTAATGTTCCTAAGATCTCCATGCCGGACATTGATTTGAACTGGAGGGGTCCCAAAATAAAAGGAGATGCTGATGTTTCTGTTCCTAAATTGGAGGGTGACTTGAAGGGCCCAAATGTTGACATCAAGGGTCCCAAACTAGATGTTGACCTTCCTGATGTTGAGCTTGAAGGTCCTGAAGGAAAACTCAAAGGGCCCAAATTTAAGATGCCTGAAATGAACATCAAAGCACCCAAAATCTCCATGCCAGATTTTGACCTGAACCTGAAGGGTCCTAAACTGAAGGGGGATGTTGATGTTTCTTTGCCAAAGGTAGAGGGGGATCTGAAAGGACCAGATGTTGATATCAAAGGTCCCAAATTAGATATTGATGCTCCTGACTTCAGTATAGATGGTCCAGAGGGAAAAGTGAAAGGTCCCAAGTTTAAGATGCCTGACATGCACTTCAAAGCACCCAAAATCTCCATGCCAGATGTTGATTTCAATTTGAAAGGCCCTAAACTGAAGGGAGATGTTGACGTTTCGGTTCCAAAGCTGGAAGGTGACCTGAAAGGCCCAGATGTGGATATCAAAGGTCCGAAACTAGATGTTGACCTTCCTGATGTTGAGCTTGAAGGTCCTGAAGGAAAACTCAAAGGTCCCAAGTTTAAGATGCCTGATATGCATTTCAAGACCCCCAAAATCTCCATGCCAGATTTTGACTTGAACTTGAAAGGTCCCAAAGTGAAGGGGGATGTGGATGTTTCAGTGCCAAAGTTGGAAGGTGATCTGAAGGGCCCTGAAATTGATATCAAAGGACCCAAACTTGACGTAGATGTTCCTGATGTTGAACTCGAAGGCCCAGAAGGAAAATGGAAAAGCCCTAAATTCAAAATGCCTGAAATGAACATCAAAGCACCCAAAATATCCATGCCTGATGTGGATTTCAACCTCAAAGGCCCCAAACTGAAAGGAGATGTGGATGTTTCCCTACCAAAGGTTGAAGGTGATTTGAAGGGTCCAGAAATTGACATCAAAGGTCCCAAGCTGGATATTGATGCTCCAGATGTTGACCTCCATGGACCAGAAGGAAAACTGAAAATGCCCAAATTTAAAATGCCCAAATTTGGAATGCCTGGCTTCAAGGGAGAAGGCCCTGAACTGGATGTAAATCTCCCAAAGGGAGACATTGATATATCTGCTCCCAAGGTGGACATTGAAGGCCCTGAGTTAGATATTGAAGGTCCAGATGGTAAAATTAAAGGCCCCAAGTTTAAGATGCCAGAAATGCACATCAAAGCACCAAAGCTTTCCATGCCAGATGTGGATCTTAATTTGAAGGGTCCAAAACTGAAAGGAGATGTAGATGTTTCCCTGCCAAAGGTCGAAGGTGGATTGAAAGGGCCTGACATTGACATCAAAGGCCCCAAATTGGACATTGAAGCACCAGATGTTGACTTGCACGGTCCGGAGGGCAAACTCAAAATGCCCAAGTTTAAAATGCCCAAATTTGGAATGCCTGGCTTCAAGGGAGAAGGCCCTTCCGTGGATGTGAGCTTACCTAAGGGAGAAGTGGATATATCTGGCCCCAGCCTAGACATTGAAACACCCGATTTGGAAATCGAAGGCCCTGAAGGAAAATTAAGGGGTCCCAAGTTTAAGAAGCCTGAAATTAATTTTAATGTTCCAAAGATCTCAATGCCAGACATTGACTTGAATTTGAAAGGTCCTAAATTAAAGGGAGACTTGGAAGGCGACATCAAAGGTCCTAATGTTGAATTGAAAGGACCTGAAGTTGACTTAGAAGCACCAAAAATAGATATTGAAGGGAAAGCAAAGAAATCAAGATTTAAGCTTCCAAAGTTCAGTTTTTCTGGTCCAAAGGTTCACACTCCAGAGGTTGACGTGAAGCTTAAGAAACCAGATGTTAATATCTCAGGGCCCAAAGTTGATGTCCAAGGTCCAGATGTTGATGTTCATGGAAAAGTGAAAGGCCCTAAATTTAAAATGCCTTCCCTGAATATTTCATCACCTAAAGTTTCAAAGCCTGATGTGGAATTGAATTTGAAAGGTCCTAAATTAAAAGGTGACCTTGATGTTTCTGCACCAAGCCTGGAAGGGGATTTGAAAGGTCCTGATATAGATATCAAAGGCCCCAAGTTGGACATTGATGTTCCAGATGTTGATCTCCATGGACCAGAAGGCAAACTCAAAATGCCCAAATTCAAAATGCCCAAATTTGGAATGCCAGGCTTCAAAGGGGAGGGTCCTGAGGTGGATATAAACCTCCCCAAAGCAGACATTGATGTATCAGGACCCAAAGTGGACATTGAAACTCCCGACTTGGATATAGAGGGCCCAGAGGGCAAGATCAAAGGTCCCAAATTAAAGATGCCTGAAATGCATTTTAATGTGCCCAAGATTTCAATGCCGGACATAAATCTGAAAGGCCCTAAACTGAAGGGAGATGTTGACGTTTCGATTCCAAAGCTGGAAGGTGACCTGAAAGGCCCAGATGTGGATATCCAGGGTCCCAAACTAGATGTTGACCTTCCTGATGTTGAGCTTGAAGGTCCTGAAGGAAAACTCAGAGGTCCCAAGTTTAAGATGCCTGACATGCACTTTAAGGCACCCAAAATCTCCATGCCAGATTTCGATCTAAATCTCAAAGGGCCGAAAGTAAAAGGTGACGTGGATGTGTCTGTACCGAAGTTGGAAGGTGATCTGAAAGGGCCCGATGTGGATATCAAAGGGCCCAAATTAGACGTAGATATTCCTGATGTTGAACTCGAAGGCCCAGAAGGAAAATGGAAAAGCCCTAAATTCAAAATGCCTGAAATGAACATTAAAGCACCCAAAATCTCCATGCCTGATGTGGATTTCAACCTCAAAGGCCCCAAACTGAAAGGAGATGACGTTTCCCTACCAAAGGTTGAAGGTGATTTGAAGGGTCCAGAAATAGACATCAAAGGTCCCAAGCTGGATATTGATGCTCCAGACGTCGACCTCCATGGCCCAGAAGGAAAACTGAAAATGCCAAAATTTAAAATGCCAAAATTTGGAATGCCTGGCTTCAAGGCAGAGGGCCCAGATGTGGACGTGAGCCTCCCAAAAGCAGACCTTGATGTTTCTCTTCCGAAAGTGGACATAGATGCACCAAGCCTGGACATTGAAGGCCCAGAAGGAAAAGTGAAAGGTCCCAAGTTTAAAATGCCGGACATGCACTTCAAAGCACCCAAAATCTCCATGCCAGATGTTGATTTCAATTTGAAAGGCCCTAAATTGAAGGGAGATGTTGATGTTTCGGTTCCAAAGCTGGAAGGTGACCTGAAAGGCCCAGATGTGGATATCAAGGGTCCCAAACTAGATGTTGACCTTCCTGATGTTGAGCTTGAAGGTCCTGAAGGAAAACTCAGAGGTCCCAAGTTTAAGATGCCTGACATGCACTTTAAGGCACCCAAAATCTCCATGCCAGATTTCGATCTAAATCTCAAAGGGCCGAAAGTAAAAGGTGACGTGGATGTGTCTGTACCGAAGTTGGAAGGTGATCTGAAAGGGCCCGATGTGGATATCAAAGGGCCCAAATTAGACGTAGATATTCCTGATGTTGAACTCGAAGGCCCAGAAGGAAAATGGAAAAGCCCTAAATTCAAAATGCCTGAAATGAACATTAAAGCACCCAAAATCTCCATGCCTGATGTGGATTTCAACCTCAAAGGCCCCAAACTGAAAGGAGATGACGTTTCCCTACCAAAGGTTGAAGGTGATTTGAAGGGTCCAGAAATAGACATCAAAGGTCCCAAGCTGGATATTGATGCTCCAGACGTCGACCTCCATGGCCCAGAAGGAAAACTGAAAATGCCAAAATTTAAAATGCCAAAATTTGGAATGCCTGGCTTCAAGGCAGAGGGCCCAGATGTGGACGTGAGCCTCCCAAAAGCAGACCTTGATGTTTCTCTTCCGAAAGTGGACATAGATGCACCAAGCCTGGACATTGAAGGCCCAGAAGGAAAAGTGAAAGGTCCCAAGTTTAAAATGCCGGACATGCACTTCAAAGCACCCAAAATCTCCATGCCAGATGTTGATTTCAATTTGAAAGGCCCTAAATTGAAGGGAGATGTTGATGTTTCGGTTCCAAAGCTGGAAGGTGACCTGAAAGGCCCAGATGTGGATATCAAGGGTCCCAAACTAGATGTTGACCTTCCTGATGTTGAGCTTGAAGGTCCTGAAGGAAAACTCAAAGGTCCCAAGTTTAAGATGCCTGATATGCATTTTAAGACCCCCAAAATCTCCATGCCAGATTTTGACTTGAACTTGAAAGGTCCCAAAGTGAAGGGGGATGTGGATGTTTCGGTGCCAAAGTTGGAAGGTGATCTGAAGGGCCCTGAAATTGATTTCAAAGGACCCAAACTTGACGTAGATGTTCCTGATGTTGAACTCGAAGGCCCAGATGGAAAGTGGAAAAGCCCTAAATTCAAAATGCCTGAAATGAACATCAAAGCACCCAAAATCTCCATGCCTGAAGTGGATTTCAACCTCAAAGGCCCCAAACTGAAAGGAGATGTGGATGTTTCCCTACCAAAGGTTGAAGGTGATTTCAAAGGTCCAGAAATTGACATCAAAGGTCCCAAGCTGGATATTGATGCTCCAGATGTTGACCTCCATGGCCCAGAAGGAAAACTGAAAATGCCAAAATTCAAAATGCCCAAATTTGGAATGCCTGGCTTCAAGGCAGAGGGCCCAGATGTGGATGTGAGCCTCCCAAAAGCAGACCTTGATGTTTCTCTTCCGAAGGTGGACATTGATGCACCAAGCCTGGACATCGAAGGCCCAGAAGGAAAAGTGAAAGGTCCCAAGTTTAAAATGCCGGACATGCACTTCAAAGCACCCAAAATCTCCATGCCAGATGTTGATTTCAATTTGAAAGGCCCTAAATTGAAGGGAGATGTTGATGTTTCAGTTCCAAAGCTGGAAGGTGACCTGAAAGGCCCAGATGTGGATATCCAGGGTCCCAAACTAGATGTTGACCTTCCTGATGTTGAGCTTGAAGGTCCTGAAGGAAAACTCAGAGGTCCCAAGTTTAAGATGCCTGACATGCACTTTAAGGCACCCAAAATCTCCATGCCAGATTTCGATCTAAATCTCAAAGGGCCGAAAGTAAAGGGTGACGTGGATGTGTCTGTACCGAAGTTGGAAGGTGATCTGAAAGGGCCCTACGTGGATATCAAAGGGCCAAAATTAGACGTAGATGTTCCTGATGTTGAACTCGAAGGCCCAGAAGGAAAATGGAAAAGCCCTAAATTCAAGATGCCGGACATGCATTTCAAGGCACCTAAAATCTCCATGCCAGACATGAATCTAAACTTGAAAGGGCCTAAACTGAAAGGTGATGTGGATGTTTCCGTCCCAGAATTTGAAGGGGATCTAAGAGGGCCTGAAATAGATATCAAAGGTCCTAAGATAGATGCTCCTGACATTGACATTGAGGGACCTGATGGAAAACTGAAAGGACCTAAATTTAAGATGCCTGAAATGAACATCAAAGCACCAAAATTATCCATGCCAGATGTTGACCTCAACTTGAAGGGCCCAAAACTGAAGGGAGATGTGGATGTATCTCTTCCCAAGATTGGAGGTGATTTGAAAGCACCAGATGTGGATATACATGGCCCTAAACTAGATGTTTCTGTTCCTGATGTTGAGCTTGAATGCCCTGAAGGAAAACTCAAAGGTCCCAAGTTTAAGATGCCTGATATGCATTTTAAGACCCCCAAAATCTCCATGCCAGATTTTGACTTGAACTTGAAAGGCCCCAAAGTGAAGGGGGATGTGGATGTTTCAGTGCCAAAGTTGGAAGGTGATCTGAAGGGCCCCGAAATTGATATCAAAGGGCCCAAACTTGACGTAGATGTTCCTGATGTTGAACTTGAAGGCCCAGAAGGAAAATGGAAAAGCCCTAAATTCAAGATGCCTGAAATGAACATCAAAGGACCTAAAATATCCATGCCTGATGTGGATTTCAACCTCAAAGGCCCCAAACTGAAAGGAGATGTGGACGTTTCCCTACCAAAGGTTGAAGGTGATTTGAAGGGTCCAGAAATTGACATCAAAGGCCCTCAATTGGACATTGATGCTCCCAATGTTGATATTCATGGTCCAGACGGAAAGGTGAAATTCCCCAAGATGAAGCTGCCCAAATTTGGCATGCCTGAGTTCAAAGGGGAAGGACCTCATATCGATGTAAATGTACCCAAGGGTGAATTGGAATTATCAGGCCCCAGCTTGAACATAGAAGGACCAGAAGGAAAACTGAAGGGTCCCAAAATCAAGACACCTCAAATATCCATGCCAGAAATTGACTTAAATCTGAAAGGACCTAAAATGAAGGGTGATGTTGATGTCGCTCTTCCCAAGGTTGAAGGCAGCTTAAAAGGTCCAGGAATTGATATTCAAGGGCCAAGAATTGAAGCTAAGGGCCCTGAGATTGACTTGGAGTGTCCAGATGTAAACCTTGAAGGGCCAGAGGGAAACGTTAAACTCCCTAAATTTAAAATGCCAAAGTTTGGATTTGGAGCAAAAAGCCCCAAGGCAGACGTCTCCCTCCCAGAAGGTGAGCTGAATGTTGAATCGCCTGACATCTCCATTTCTGGAAAAGGGAAGAAAAGCAAATTCAAAATGCCTAAAATCCACATGAGCGGGCCTAAAGTCAAAGGCAAGAAGGCTGGCTTTGCCGTGAGTGGAGATATGGATGCAAGCATGAAATCGCCAGATTTGGAAGGAAGCATTTCTGTCCCTGAAGCATCCCTGAAAGGAGACATGAACATCAAGTCACCCAAAGGAAAGAAGTCTATGTTTGGGAAACTCTCTTTTCCTGACGTCGAGTTTGATATCAAATCACCTATGTTCAAGGCTGATGCTTCTTTGCCAAAGGTGGAAGGCGAAATCAAGTCACCAGGAATAGATGTCTCATCACCATCTCTGAAATCTCCAGATCTTGACATCACAGTTCCCAGCGGAAGTGCCAGCCTCCCCGATGTCAATATTGGAGGTCCTGACATCCATCTCAAGAAGCCAAAGTTCAAATTCTCAGGTGGAAATGTTGATCTGTCTGGTCCCAAACTGGAAGGAGACCTTCGAGGCCCTAGTGTTGATGCCAACCTCAGCGCGCCTGACATCAGCCTGAAAGGTCCATCAGTGAACCTGCCATCCATGGATGTTTCTGCTCCTTCCATGTCAGCCCCTGACATTAACTTGAAAGGACCAAAGCTGAAAGGTGATATTGACCTTCCCCAGATGGAAGGACAAGGCCTAGAAGGGAAATTGAAAATGCCAAAATTTGGCTTGCCAAAGATCGGGAAGCCAGGTGTGAAAGTGGAGGGGCCTGAGGTGGACCTTCAAGGAAAACTGCCCTCAGCAAGTGTTGATGTTTCGGCCCCAAGCATCGGAGGAAGTATGAGCGCTCCTGCAGTGGATGTAAGCTTGAAAGGACCAAAATTTGGAGGAGACGTGGGCCTTTCTGGTGACATTAAAGGTCCAAAGATCGGATTTGGCACACCAGATGTTGACGTCAGTGGTTTTGAAGGAAAGCTTAAAATGCCAAAGGCCCCAGGCCTAGATGTCAATGTGAGTGCTCCAGACCTGGACGTGAAAGCGCCAACAGTAAAAATGGCCTCTGGAGGAGGCATTTCAGCGCCTGACTTTGATGTGAATCTGAAAGGACCAAAGATCAAAGGAGACTTCGGCATTTCTGGCGGCATTACATCTCCCAAGGTGGCTGTCGAGGCACCTGATGTTAATGTGGAAGGCTCTGGAGTTGGAATTAAGATTCCCTGCATGAAGCTGCCCCAGTTTGGCATCGCCAGTGAAGGAGGAAGTATTTCAGGACCACAGATCAAAGGGCCTGAAGTAGATCTCAAAGGACATGACATTTCTGCCCCAGGCTTTGACTTGAATGTGAAAGGACCAAGTCTGAAAGGTGACGTTAACGTATCTGGTGGCATGAAAGGTCAACAGATCGGTGTGGGGGCACCAGGTGTGAAGATTTCTGGCATGGGCTTGGACGCTGGCGCTCCTGATGTCAACTTGAGAGGACCTTCACTCAATGTGTCAGCTCCCAAAGTTTCTGGGCCAGAGCTAAACATGGGCATGCAGGGGTCTGGAGGCCTTCAGTTTTCTGGACCAAAGGCAGGGGTTGATCTCAAAGGTCCCAAATTAGAGGTCAAAGGTCCTTCTGTTGGGGTGAATGTTCCACACGGCCATTTAGAAAGCCCATCTGGACAAGTGTCGTTCCCCAAAATGAAAATGCCAAAATTTGTGGTTGCGGGGCAAGAGCTAACAGGAAGGGAGGTTGGAGTTGATGTTGAGTTCCCTCAGGCACCAGAGGCAAGTTTCCATGCCGGGGCGGTGAATGTTGAACTGGAAGAGCCTGACATTAAGCTTAAGAAATCTAAAATCAAAATGCCAAAGTTCCCTTTCTCAAAATCTAAGGTCAAAGGCAGCGTTGGCTCCCCAGAGATCTCAGTGTCTGCCTCAGGGTGCGAAGGGGAGTTACAGGCCAGCCTGGGTTCCTTGGAGGGCGATGTGGAAGTGGAAGGGTCTGCTTCTCCGAAAGGGAAGTTCTCCTTCTTTAAGGGCAAAAAGTCCCGGCACCGGTCGTCGTCTTTCAGCGACGAGCATTCCTCGCATTCGACGCCAACAGGCACACTGGAGCATGACAAAGGCAAACAGGCCAAGCTGAAATTTGGTACGTTTGGGGGGATAGGGGCAAAAACTAAAGGTTCTTATGAGGTATCGGGAAGTGATGACGAAATGAAATGAGTGAAGTGGGGGGGTTCTCGTGTACATATTGTCTCTGTGTGTATATATCTTATCTATCTCCCTTATATGTGTGTATATACAAATTTCCTAGCTTGAAATGCTCAGCAATAAAAACAGGGTGCCCAGTGAAATGGTAGGCCTTAACTGAGAAATAACCGTGTTTTTACTGTGGTCAGGGAGTCGTCCCAACATGATTATCTCTTCCATAGATTATATGTATAAAAATCTCACAGAAACTGATACAGCGGCTTTTTTTTTTTTTTTTTTGCAAAGTTCTTAAAGCAGTGATATGGCAGGTAAACTTGCATCCCAGAATGCATTGCCGTGCTTCCCACAATGCACTGTGGCTGTAATAACGGTTAAGTAGTGTCAATTTTTTTTAAAAAGCGGCAACACACACATAACACAGAATGCTGCTTGGTGAATCAGCTGTATCAGTTTGAATTAAACAGTATCATTTGTGCCATGGGTAATAATGCCGATTGTGTGATGGGCACTTCTTCCGGCTACCAATTTGAAAAGAGGTAGAACCTGGATTTATGTGATATTTAAAGCTGTGCCATTAGGAAGGTGGGGTGTACAGTTCCTCAGATGTATTTTGGAAGTTCTCTCTTGTGTTTTAGGGTTGGGGGTTTGCGCTTCGTACGCTGAGAGCTTTACGTTTACTTAAGCAAGCTTTTAAAAACTTATAAATATATATACTTTTCGACTTGCTAGATATCTTCAGTGTTGATCTATGGCAATTGCTTTCCATTTCAATGACTCCCCTCCCCCTCCTGCTTTTATCTGTGGAAGGGGGCAGCTAAAAATTTTCTATTGTTTAAAAATTGGATGTGTTAAAAGAAAAAGAAAAAAAACTCTGTAAAAATATATAGATGCAACTGAGATGTGTCAAATTTGGGGCCTCACAAACAGTCTTACATTGCTACAGAAAAGTCAGGTTTTTTTGTATTCATTTGATACAGGACAGATGTAATAAAACACCCATGGTATAATTTTCCATTTTTGTCTGGTTAAAAAAGTCACGATAAAATAAATTAACCAAAGATTTTGTGTACATTCTGACACCATCTTAGTCATCTCTATATTTTTGTTATTTTTGTATAATGAAATGAAAGTTTTCTGAGATGTGGAGCAAAATTCTTCAAGGCCTTCTATATTCCCTCCCAACCTTACAGATGCTATTTGTTATCTACTTCATCTTTTTGTTTAACAAATGTATCTCGATTTTAAAACAAAACAGTAAAAGGAAAATCTTTTCAGCACTTTAAAAGCAAATTAATTGAGAATAACTGATATTGTAAGATGGAAATAAAGTGTTTATTAACCTTTTGACCTCCTGAACCTTTTATTCCCCAGTATCCCAGCTGCTGCACTCTTCTTTTTCAGGAGAAGCTAATAACCCCTTTCACCTCGCCACATTTCCAAGCAACACATAGGTGTGAACCCAGACTAAAAGCCACCCCAACCTTCCATCATTGTGTGGGGAGGTCTGAAGGGGGCTTTGAAGATTACTTGCCCGACTTTCATCCTAAGGCGCCAGGGCGGGTTGCAACAATTAAAAAATACTATATTAAAACCAGTGAAAAGAAACTTTGATCAAGAGAACAGGGTAGATCCTTAAATATATTTATCAAAGCTGTCAAAGTCCAGGGGTAAAATCTGCTCCATACCAGGAATTGTACAGCGGTGCCTCGCAAGACGAAATTAATCCGTTCCGCGAGTCTCTTCGTCTTGCAGTTTTTTCGTCTTGCGAAGCACGGCTATTAGCGGCTTAGCAGCTTTAAAAAAAGGGGAAAAACTCGCAAGAACTCGCAAGACGTTTCGTCTTGCGAAGCAAGCCCATAGGGAAATTCGTCTTGCGGAACAACTCAAAAAACGGAAAACTCTTTCGTCTAGTGAGTTTTTCGTCTTGCGAGGCATTCGTCTTGCGGGGCACCACTGTAATTTTCAGCAAGAGGCAGCAGGAGGCAGGCTGTACATTTCAGGTACAACTGAGCCCTAGCAAACTTTTAGGGTGTTATATTTTTAAGTCCCGGGATTAAATAATTATGCAGAATGGGTCACAGTAATTAAAGAATGCCATCTACCTGCCTCACAATGTAGGCCCATCCCAGAATCCATGCTATGTCACAGTCTATTATTATGTCTTTGCATCTTATGTTTTGCAACACCACCACGGATAGATGGAATGTGCTTATGTTCTGCATTCACTGGTTTCAATGCAGTCTGATCTACAGCAACCAAAGTTGGGCCTCAGTAGACTTGCCATAGCTACATAGCTGATTGTGGGGGGACTTGGAAAAGCATTCAGCCTAATGCAGTGAGAAGCCCCCTTAGGATCTTCCCACTCTGAGCAGGAGAAGTCGGATGTGCAGCAGCTTGTGCCTTCACAATTTGAGGCTGAACACCTGGAAGAGGTGAACCTGGAGGAAGAGCCAAAACTCAGTAAAGTGAAAATTACCAGAGAGAAGTGTGTGTTGATTTAGGAGAGGAGCAAAATTGGAACACTCTGTGCTCATAGTATAAAAGAACCTCATGCACATTATATACCTTCGAGTATATAAAGCTGCCATGTCCCCTTTGCCCAATAGTCTACTGACTGACCAGCAATGGTACTTCAGGGTCTCAGGCAAAGAGGAGATTGAACATGGGAACTTCCGTATGCCAAGCTGATGACCTACTGCCAAGTTATGGCTCCTTCCAAAACTGACCCTGGTCTCTTTCTACCATGCACTGCAATCCTATGCGTGTTTATTCAGATGTATGTCTCAGTAGGACTTGCTCCCAAGTAGGCATGCATAGAACCGCAGCAGACTTAAATACTGCACTGCAGCCACAATTTCCTGGGCCAATCTCACCAGGGCTTCTCTTACATTCAAGTCAGTTAGCGCATAATGTAAAAGGGTGGCCTGAGGGGTTAAGGCAGACACAAGTAAGGGAAAGCGATACCACTTAACATCTCCAGATAAACTTTTTCATACAGGAGCCTCCTAAAAGAGCAAACATCTCACACACTACATAAACATTAGGAAACCCAACCACAGACTTTGACAGGTCGGGAAATCCCCTAAGGAAAGCTTAGGACAGACATAATTGTCAGGTTTTCCTGCATTTGCCTGGGCAGGAATAGGTGATCTATTGAGCATTCTTCAGGTCTACAATCCGGGGTTCTACATGGGGCCTACAAAGTCTTTTCTGATGAATGTCTGGATCAACAAGATTCTCTTTATAAAGTGACAGCATCTAAAGGAGCCGCATGTTTGTGTGTTAGAGTGCAACGTGTTGCATGCCCAAGAGGAAAAGGGCCTGCATAAGAAGGGTGTATCATTCGCACATACAACAAGTGAGCTGTCTTGCAAGCACATACGATGTGAGAAGAGGTTCTGCATTACTCCCACAGGCACCCACATTTTCCCTATGAAGTCTGGTGTGGGGGTGGGGTGTAAGGATTTAATTTTTAGGAAAGCTCCCTCACTTAAGGCAATGTGAGTTCAAGACGAGTGGCACTCTAGAGTGAAAGTGGGGGGGGGGCGGGAAATGCCATATCTCAAATGCTGACCATTTGGGGGGGAAATGAAACATTTTAATACCATAAAGAAAATCAAAGCTCCTTCTACAGGAGCTTCTCAAGTGAAGCAAGTCCCCCCCCCCCCCAAGTTCTGGCCCCTCAGGTTCATATATTTATCAGTACCTTCCCAGGAGAAGGCATTTTTGGCTCAGACTTTTTACAGTGGTTCTCTGCAACAAAAAGCAGTTTCTTGTCATCCATTCCCCAGGGTTGGCAGGTGGGGCTACACTTTAAAGTTGTCCAAGCATTTAATATTTGCAGACCCGGGTTTTTTTTAGGAAACACTCTCACACTGTTCACTCACAGCTTCTCAGACGCAGCATCACTTCGGCATGTAAACTGTATACAAAACAACTACCATCACTGCAATCTCTTCTGACAGCTGACATTACTGTAGTAACATTCCAGTAACATTCAGTTCATTTTTGCAAACAATAACTAAATGCTCCACACATGAGACTAGCATTCAGAGAACTCTGGGGAACGGGATGGTGGAAAAGACTGGTTAGATCCAGCAGGGCTCTTACATTAATTCAGGGAGGGTGTAAAACTTCTTTCTAAGGTAAAGGGACCCCTGACCATTAGTTCCAGTCGTGGACGACTCTGGTGTTGCAGCGCTCATCTCGCTTTATTGGCCGAGGGAGTCGGCGTACAGCTTCCGGGTCATATGGCCAGCAGGACTAAGCCGCTTCTGGCAAACCAGAGCAGCACACAGAAACGCTGTTTACCTTCCCGCTGGAGCAGTACCTATTTATCTACTTGCACTTTGACGTGCTTTCAAACTGCTAGGTTGGCAGGAGCAGGGACCGAGCAACGGGAGCTCACCCCGTCGTGGGGATTCAAACCGCCGACCTTCTGATCGGCAAGTCATAGGCTCTGTGGTTTAACCCACAGCGCCACCTGCGTCCTTCTAGCCTTGCATAAAGTCCTCCAAACCTGCAGGGGGCAGCACATGACAATATGTGGACACTATGTGCCAGCAGCAAAATGTGGTGGTAGAATGGACTCTACGACGTCAAGGCCACTGGGGTGGGAGCGATAATTAAACTTTTTATGTTCTCGTACATTAAGGGAACCAGCACAGTGGAGGTAAGGGCCTTGCTGGAACCTCTAGCCCAGATGTGCTAACTTTATAATGGCAGAGGAATGGAACCTTAAGCTGACGTAAAACTTTTTTTTTTTTTTTGCAACATGGTCTATCCTTCCTGAAACAGATGTTCTCCAGGTGTTCCTGGACTCTCAGCTCCCATCACCTTGAGTCAGCATGGTCAGTGAAATGGGCTGACAGAAGCTGTAGTCCAACTATTTATTCAGGGCCACAGCTTCCCTGCCCTTGATCTGCAGGGAACATTTTTCTTTTTCCTGGAAGGATGCATTTAAAGGTCAGACCTGTATGGAAACTGTGCTGTCCCATTTCCCCATATTCTGCTGCCCCCAAGGAGAGTCAGAGCCCACACTTCCCTCAACTGCCTTCAGGAGCAATAATATTGCTATTATTTAATATTTTCTACCCCACCTTCCTCCCAAGGTGAGACTCAAGGCACATTTAAAAACAACATTGACTTATTTATTGCATTCATATCCCAACCTTTTTCCTCCAAGGAGCTCAAGGGAATGAAGGGAATGAAGACATGTATCGGGAAGTTTTTAAACATAGGATGTCTCACTGTGTTTTTATATTACGAAAGGTGCCCAGAGTGGCTGGGGCAGCAAAGTCGGATGGGTAGACAACAACAACAACAACAATGCTTCATGGAGGAAAAGTGGGGTGTAAATGAAATAAAAATACAGCAGAACGCTCTTAGAACCAGCAATTAAAATACATTGGTACCTCGGGTTACATACGCTTCAGGTTACAGACTCCGCTAGCCCAGAAATAGTGCTTCAGGTTAAGAACTTTGCTTCAGAATGAGAACAGAAATTGTGCTCCAGCGGCACGGCAGCAGCAGGAGGCCCCATTAGCTAAAGTGGTGCTTCAGGTTAAGAACAGTTTCAGGTTAAGTACGGACCTCCAGAACGAATTAAGAACTTCACCCAAGATACCACTGTACACTGTCTGCACCTGAAGCCTACTGCCAGGCAGACGACAATGAGGGAGCCTGTCTAACTTCTCTAGGGGAAAAACCCTGAGCTGCAAACCCCTTTCCAGTCTCAGCTCACGCACACACAGAGTCATTCAAAAGGGGGTCAGCTGCAGACCCTCTCCGAGAGCTCCAGCAGAGTAGACTCCCCCCATTTGCCATCCACAAGCAGGCGGGAAGGCTTATGCACCAAAGGCACACCGTCCTTGAAGGAGCCCTTCTGGAAGACCACGTCCCCCTCCAACACGGTCAAGCCGTGGGCCTGGCACAAGTCCGCCGCCTCTTCCACACTGTCCATGGCCAGCAGCCGTGCCAGCCGTGCCAGAGGGTAGCGGGAGTTCCTGGCACTGAAGCCGTGGCTGAAGGTCATCAAGGCCAGGCGGTAGGCCCCAGCCAGGTGGGGGTGAAGGGCGCAGCTGGGCAGGTAAGGCAGCTCCCGGGCCAGGCGGAAGAAGCGGGCGAAATTCCGCTCCAGGAAGGCCCAATTGATGGTCAGCGCCATGGAGACGTCTGGGGAGGTTCGGATGGCATCGGGGAGGTGCAGGGTCTCCCAGAGAGCTACTGGAGAGCCTGTTTGGGGTGGGAGGAGAAAGAAGCAAAAGGTCAGGATGACCAGGCTTTATAGAAGGACCAGGGAAGCAAATTCATTTATTGCTATATTTATATCCCAACCTTTTGGGCACAGGAGCCAACCTTCCCATTTTTTGGGGGGGAAATTCCCTTATTCCAGTGCCCGTTTCCCGCTGCTATCCTGGATTGTTAGATATCCCGTAGACTGTCCCCAGGACAGGTGAGGCTGCTGATCCCTTATTTTCAAATCTGAAAGTTGGCAGCTATGCCCACAACAAACCTGCGAGGTAGGTTAGGCTGAGAGGCACTGACTAGCCCGATGCCACACAGTGAGCTATATGGCTGAGCAGGGTGAGGATTGTAAGCCCATGTCTCTTCCAGTTCCTAGTACTGTATTCATCTGATCGCCACAACAACCCTGCCAGGTATGCAAGGCTGAGCTAAAGCATCCGACCAAATTCCCGGGATGAATAAAGCTTTGACCACCACCCCTCTTCCAGCCCGTCCCTGGATCCCTCACCCAGGTTGTAGAGAAGGAAGAGGGCTTGGAAGCGGGGCTGGGCGGCGGGCCGGGCTCCGTCCTCGTGCTCCCGGTAGGCGCGCCGGAGGGCGGCGAAGGTCTCCTGCAGGTGGGCGCGGTGCAGATGGGCGTCGAAGCGGGCGGGCGGCTGGGCGCAAAGGCGCGTCCCGGCGCGGAGCAGCCAGATCAGGGCGCGCTCGTGGAGGGCGGCGCAGGGCGCGCCGGGGAGCCGCTGCAGTGCCGCGTCCAGGCGCACCGCGCGCAGCCGGTCGGTTATGAAGGCGCCGCGCTCCGCAGCCTCGGCGGAGTCCCCGGCGTCCGATCCCCGGTCCTCCCGCTCCAGCAGGTGCCGGACGGTGGCCAGCAGCACGTCGGGAGGGCGCAGCTCCTCGGGCCGCGGGGGCGCCTTGCCGGCGGCCGGGCGCGAGTACTCCTTGACGGCCAGCGCCGGGTCCGCCTCGCGCCCCGCGCCCAGCTCCAGCCGGTGCAGGCGGCCTTCCCGGCGCCGCCGCGCGAACTCCTCGGCCGGGCACATCCCCGGGCACGTGCCCCGGAGAGGGGCGGCCTCCGAGCTCGGCATCGACGGCAGAAGCAGCAGCTGGAGGAGGAGAGGCTGGCCCGGGCGGGGAGGAGGCGCCAAAGGACCCTGCCCGGGACAAAGAGGAAGAGCTGGGGCGGGAGGCCTTCGGTTCATAGACTTGTACAGTTGGAAGGCACCCCGAGGGACATCTAGTCCAATCCGCTGCAATGCAGGAATCTTGCTGCCGCTGCTGCTGCAACTCCCTTCCGGAACTCGGCTCCTCTTTCCTGTGTTATTTGCATTGGGGATGATACTGAGTTTGGGAGTGAGGGGTAGGCTGTACACATGTCCTTGTTTATTTGTGTCCGACTCTTCGTGACCCCCTGGATCAGAGCACGCCAGGCACTCCTGTCTTCCACTGCCTCCCGCAGTTTGGTCAAACTCATGCTGGTAGCCTCGAGAACACCGTCCAACCATCTCCTCCTCTGCCGTCCCCTTCTCCTTGTGCCCTCCATCTTTCCCAACATCAGGGTCTTTTCCAAGGAGTCTTCTCCTTCATGGATCACTGCCTTGCCGTGGCGAAGGGGCTTGAATAACTCAGAGAAGCTATGAGCTATGCCAGGCAGGGCCACCCAAGATGAACAGGTCATAGTGGAGAGTTTTGACCAAACATGATCCACCTGGAGCAGGAACCGGCAAGCCAGTCCAGTATCCCTGCCAAGAAAACTCCATGGACAAAGACAACAGGCTGTACACATGAGCCGCCTTCGAATTCCTGGATCCAGCACGGATTCAGTTCCTGGAATAGGCAGGCTAGCTTCCGTGCTGGATCCAGGAATTCGAAGAGGGCTCAAGCATACAGGCTACCCCTCAATGCGTTTAGGATTGCAGCATAATAAACTTTTTTAAAATGGCATCTTTCACACGAAGTAACACACGGGTTAGAGACAGAAAAAGGCTCATTTCTCTTTGCTGCTTCGTTTTGTTTGTTGGTGACGCCCAATTATATCTGGTGTAAAATCCCGCATTTCATTTGAGCTCCAAGGGGAGATTTTTAAAATGGCTTTGTATTCTCGAAAACCCGGAGATTGAGTATACAAACTAATGAGGTGCAGCTCTGTATGTTGTTATTTCCGTGGAATGGAGCTTCCCCGGAAGTGCTTCTGGCCTTGTGGCTGTTTATTGGCTAGAGGAAAGATCGGTCAAGAAGGCCACATGACATCAAGAACGGCACTTGAAAACTATGCCTTCCTTAGACTTATACCAGTAGATTCATACACTGCGACCAGCTTCCGGATCAACTTTTTTGCCTCAAGGGCGGAGAGTTCTCCCCAACATAGTTTTCAACACTGTTGAAAAGGAAAAGAGAAAAAAACCCTCTGCCAATTCCAACACGGATGCAGTCTCATCTTCTCCCCTTAGTGTAGGTTCAGGCGAGGGGGTAGGGGTCAGCCTGAAAGTGAGGGACTCGGTTACAACAACCATGCAATGGAGTCCTCTGCGGTGCTTCATGGATGACCGGTAGAGTTACAACAGCCCTGCAGTGCAGTCCAGGTCAGAAGTGGGGTCGAGGCTGGTGTGGATTTCCAGCCAACCTCTCAACAGAAAATACCTCTCAGGTTGCAGTAAAAATTAATAAACATTTTGCCATTTCGACTCCCTCGGCCCAGATCCAGCGCTCAGCCGCTGATTTGCCACGTTGCTCTTCTAAAATAGCCAGAAGCGTTTTTTTAAAATACATCACATTGTTCATTCATTCATTCATTCATTCATTCATAAAATGGTGCTTATATGCCTCTTTCTGTTATCCCGTCTTTCCTTCAGAAGGACCCTTCAGTTTAGGACCTGAATTTAGGGGGTGGGGGAAACCATGACTTTTTTCTTTCCAAAGTGGGTGGGGGGAGAGAGAAATTATATTGAATCCGTTTTCCGGCCTTGTATGTCAGTCTTCAAGTTACGAGTCTGTTTTTTCGCCATCGACCAGGCAGCTGGTCTTCCTTTCCATTGGGCAGGATAGGGAAGGGGCGTGTCCTGGCGAATAATAAGCAATGGAGAGGGAAGTGGCGCAGCGCAGTCGGAGAATCTTCCACTATCTCGACTTCGGGTTCCCGTTTGCACGAGAAGATCAACGAATAGGGACTTTTCGCGGAATCTTAACACATGGTCTGCTCAGAAGTAACTCCTAGACCAGCAAAGTGTCCGAAGGCTGCAATGCAGTGATGCTAATATACGCACTTACCTAGGATGACGCCCCACTGAACTCTATTGGGCTTTTCTGAGCAGACATTCATAAGTTCAAAGAAATCTCTTTCATAATCCCCGCCCAAAAGTCAAATGGAGAAGCGGACAAGTTCATTGAGCAAAAGTATTTTCTTCGGATTATTTCAAAGCGCTGTATCGAAGCGCATTGCGGGCTGGGGGTTGGATTAGATGACTCCTTGGGTTCCTCCCGACTTTACCATTCAAACCTCTACAGCTGTGCTTCCTTGTTGCAATATTCCTTATTCCAATAGATTAAAAAAGAAAGGAGATGGTTGGGAGAAGACCCCTCTAGGATGCCCCGCATATGGAGGTCTTGATAGAGCGGCGGTCGGAAGCCCGAATTGGACAAAAGCCTCTTTTCTGTTTGTACCTCTTTGGTCCCAAAAGCCCCCGGCATTCCTGCGTGGGCGGGGCGGCTCCTTCCGCCGGCGCGAGAGGGAGATGGGGCTGCTCAGCATCCTGAAGAAGATGAAGCAGAAGGAGCGGGAGCTGCGGCTGCTGATGCTGTATCCTTCCGCGCGGGGAAGAGGGGCGAAGGGGAAGGGGAAGGGGTGGCGGGGCCGGGCGAGGGTCCACGCGGGGCTTCGCGTTCCTCCTCCACCTCCTTTTGCTCCGAGGCGTCGAGCAGGGCCAGGGCTGGGGACCGGGCAGCATTTCTAAGCTGCATCCTCAGGGTCTTCTGAACCTAAGTGGCAGAGGGCGCCTCTGTGCGTGTGCAGAGTGCCTTTGCCTCTCAGAGCAACCCGTGCAAGCCGAACCCGCGCGTCCACGCATCCCGCAGGGTATATGGCGAGAGCCAGCAGTTTCCTAGCAGACTGCATAGGAACACGGGAAGCTGCGTTATACCCAGTCAGACCATTGGCACATCTATCTCAGTATTGCCTACACTGGCTGGCAGCAGCGGCTCTCTAGAGTTCCAGGCCCTACCTGGAGGTGCCAGCAAGGACTAAACCTGGGGTGTTTTGCATGCAAAGCACACTCTGTCTGCCACTGAGCAGCAGGCTTTGCCCTTGCTTTGAGGTTCCCTGAAGAAACCTGAAGGGAATTGAGGGAGTGAGTGCAGCAGGCTGCCGCCTCCTCCTCTCTTGCAATTGTGTCCCTTTAACTCGCCTCCCTATGTCAGGGGCCTGGACAATGCCGGAAAGACTACGATCCTGAAGAAGTTCAATGGGGATGAGATTGACACCATCTCTCCCACGCTGGGCTTCAACATCAAGACCTTGGAGCACCGCGGGTGAGGAGCTCCATCCCGTCCCCTTTCCCCATAGCTGCCAGGGGGCTGCTGTGACAGGAGGAAGGGGCTCCTCTCTGCATTCCTCCCTCCCTTTCTCCTTCATTGCTGCCCCCCCCCATTTCCTCCACCCCTTTGTCACCTGCCTGTTGGTCTCCTCTTTGCAGGTTCAAGCTGAACATCTGGGACGTTGGGGGGCAGAAATCCCTGCGCTCCTATTGGCGGAACTACTTTGAGAGCACCGATGGCCTCATTTGGGTGGTGGACAGCGCTGACCGCCAGCGCCTAGATGACTGCAAGAGGGAACTCCAGAGCCTTCTGGTGGAGGAGGTAGGAGCCCAGGGGGGCTGGGAGCAGAGGACAGAGTGGACCTTGTGCTCTGCCTGGCCTTGGCGCTGCAAGGGTTAACCGGGCAGGGGGATTTGACACTCGGTGGTAGGACACTTGCTTGGCATGCAAGAGCTTCAGTCTCCAGGTGGAAACCCCTGCTTAAAATGCCTGTTTGTTACTGGGTCTGATTCAAGGTGCCTAAGTTGTTATTAGGCCCCAAATATCTGAAAGGTTGCCTCCTTCCCCACAGACCCTCTCGGGTGCTGATATTGGCAGAGGGGGGTCCCATTGGTAGCTGCTCAACCCCCAGAGCCTCAGTTGGGGGTGGCAGCCTGGAGGAGGGCCTTCTTTGTGGCAGCCCCTAAGCTGTGGAACTCCCTCCCCACAGAGGTGCACCTGCCACCTTCATTATACAGCTTTGGAGAATGCCGAAGACACATTTCTTTACTCTGGCCTTTGACACCTGAGGTGTATATTTTTAGGATACACTTTTTTCTTACGTTTGCAGTCTGCTTTAAATTGTATTTAAGGTTGCGTTTTAATGTTGCGACCTGCTCAGGAATTTTACGGTAAAGGGTAGGTCTGGGTGATACCTGGTTTTCAACATCACAATATATAACCAGCTAAACATTGGGATACTACCAATATATCACAATGTCTGAAATAAGGATGGAGCTATGGAGAAGCATTGGCTGGCTTCGCAGTTTTCCCCACATTGTGTTTTTTGCAGAACACACACACATATCATGATTCGTGATATATCGCCAGGTCAAAAGTTCTGAAACCCAATATGACGATATGAACTTCAAACCGGTTTTGGACGGTATTTCGCCCAGCCCTAATGAAAGGTGATTAATAAAATAATAACAGTAAAACTCTGGAGACCCACTTCCAGTGCTTTTTTCCCCTTAAAAAATGTTTAGGGGTACTCTCATTTTCCTACTCATATTGAAATATGGCCCCTCAATGAGGCCAAACTTAAGATTCACAAAATGTTTAGGATTTTGCGTACCCCTGCGTCCCCCCAGAAAAAAGCACTGCCCACTTCCTGTCATGGTGGGCCAATCTTCCCCAAGCCCTCCCATCAGCCCCAGTGATCACTGGGAGTTGTAGTCGAAAATGGCTGGCATAGAGTAGACGATACTGGCTAGCTGGCCCATTGGCCTGACTTGGAGTAAAGCCCCTTCCTGTGTCCCTCTTTAAATCATCCCTTTATTCAGAATCACGAGGACCATAGCCCATGGTAGGCAATGCACACTCTGCTTGCAGAAGATCCCGGTACCACGAGGACTAGAATCTTAGTTTGTTTTTAGGGTCATAGGTCAGTGGCAGAGCACTTGCTTTGTACGCAGAAAGCCCCAGGTTTGTTTCCCACTGGCATCTCCAAGAAGGACCCTGGAGAGCCTCTGCCAGCAAGTGTGGACCATTCTGAGCTTGGTGGACCAATTGGACGACTTGGGATAAGCCTCCCTCCTTCCTAGGTCACGTCTTTGTTTCTGTCTCAACAGCGCCTGGCGGGGGCCACCTTGCTCATCTTTGCCAACAAGCAGGACCTGCCTGGGGCCCTGAGCTCCAGCGCCATCCAGGAGGTGAGGATCATTGCAGTCCTGGCTAGTGAGCAGATGGGGCGGCTTTGGGTACCAGGCAAACCAAGGACAGCAGGGTTTCTCACATGGCTTTGAGGAAGTTAATTTCAGCTCAGTTTATTTGGCCAGCAGACCATAAACATTGGATATGGCATAGCATTATCTAGACCAGGCATCCCCAACCTTCGGCCCTCCAGATGTTTTGGACTACAGTTCCCATCATCCCTGACCACTGGTCCTGTTAGCTAGGGATCATGGGAGTTGTAGGCCAAAACATCTGGAGGGCCGCAGGTTGGGGATGCCTGGTCTAGACGACCATAGCATGGACACAACACAATTTTCATCCACACAAATTGTGCCTTTTAAAATAAGAGAGTAAAAGGAGCCATGATGAGTCAAGAATGCTTAAAATTACGGACGTCTGGATTTTTTGGAATTGGAGAAGTCGGGAAGCACATCAGCCCTAGCCAGCGCAGGGCTGATGGGAGTTGTAGTCCCAAACATCTGGAAGGAGCCTGCTTTACAAAGGCTGTCCTGCCCGGCCTGTAGCCTTTCTGGGTGCTACCCACCACCTCTTCAGGTGAGCCTGGTTTCAAGGCCCACTTGCAGGCTTTCCCCTTGAGCTCGCCAGATGCGTGGCCCTCACCCCCCCAATCTTTCTGCCTCTTTCCAGGCTCTCGACCTCGACAGCATCCACAGCCACCACTGGTGCATTCAAGGCTGCAGCGCCTACACTGGTGAGAACCTGCTTGTGGGTATCGATTGGCTGCTGGACGATATATCCAGCCGGATATTCACCGCGGACTGAGAGGAGGAAGGGGGAAACGGGCGCAAACACCTCCAGCTCACCTGCTTTGCGTGGCTTCATAACTTGGAACTGTTTTCCCCTGCTGGGCGTTTTAAGGGCCTTTCCTGGGCGCGGCCCTCATCAAGAAAGCTGCTCAGCTGTGTTGGGCAAGCGTGGGGCGCCCCTCTTGTTTCTGTCCTAGGCCATGAGCCAGGCCCCGCCTGCGGAAGGACAATGAAGGTGTATGTTCGGGGTCTCCCCAACACCCCAGTTCTCTGTACGGGATCGTGTCATATTAAGAACATGCCAATAAAGCTGTTGTTGTGGCTCTCAGGACTGGCACACTGGATGGGTTCCTAGGCCCTGGAGCAGCCTGGCTGGTTGTCTTTGTCCCAGCATGGATGGCTGGGGATTCCTCTGCCTTGTGTGGGTAAGGAGATCTCCTTGGGCTTGTTCTGGAGGAAATCTAACTGCCAAGGTTGTCTTCTCACGGGTCACCAGACGTTCATTATTATTAATTTATTATCCAAGAAGCTCAAGGTGGCAAATGCACGGTTCTCCCCAAACTCATTTAACCTGTGCAACAACCCTGTGAGGAACCTTAAATATTTCCCCCAAATACTAAAAAACAAATGCATAATTTTACCTCCACAAAGATGTCAGGCAGAGCAAGAGTAGATTAGTACTAGTAGCAGTAAGCTGCCTTTTCACCCTATGGTTGCCAAAGACTTGTGAGTTTTCCCCCTCAACCTGAAAGCACTGCTGCACCCTGGAACATTTTCTAACAACAGCAACAGCAAAAATGATTGCAAACTATCAGACTTAGTGCGGCAGCTTACATTTTCCTGCCTACGGACATCAGGCAAGTAAGCGTCTTCACTGTCATCCTTTTGGGTGCAGGCTGAAAACGTTTTAATTTAGGCAAGCCTATCTCAGATTCTCTCACCTTTGCCCACACCCTACTCCCTATTTTAGGGGCCAATCCAGATATCTAGATGCTGACATGTTGCTTTTGATTATTTTTAAGTGTATTAAACTACTATTATTGATAATTTTAATATTTATTGTATACTGTTTAGAGAGGTTTACTATGAGTGGTATATGACATTTTGTTAAATAGCAAGTAAATAAAAATAAGAGAGTAAATGACAGGGCAGGAACAAGGGAGATGAATGTGAGAAGAGAGGGAGGGATGGTTTGGAAATCCAGGGGAATGACAAAAAATGCAAAGGAAAGAATAGAGGGGGGACCCACACACCTCTGCTAGCTCATATTTCATTGATGATACTATTTGTCTAAGAAGAAGAAAAAGTATTTTTAATATTCAAATTTTTGCAGGAAAAAAATCCCTGCTCCTCTATTTCTCATTAAAGAAGCAACTTAAGCTGGTCCTCCTTAAACCTCAGGCGCCTCAGCCTCCTGCAAACATGGTCCCCTTGGAAAGACAGATGGAGCTTTCTTCTCGCCGGATTGACTGCCCACTCCAGGCTTACTATGCAAAACGTGTCCAGCATAAACTCTGCAGGCCCAGTGAGCCCCACCCTATTCTGCTCCCTTAGTCTTGCAGCAGGACGCAATGCGCGTCGGGCACTTTGCAGAGGAGCCCTGACGCGTGCTGTCCGGGCTTGCACTTGGAAGACGCTCCCTCGTCCCTGGAGTATTAGGCAATGGGAGCGGCCAATAGGCCGCGCATGCGCACTACGGGGGGAGTCCGGGCGCCAGAGGGAAAGGAGGGCAGGAGCCGCCCAGCCCGGCGGTCCTGGATTTAAAGGGGCCGCAGCGCCCGGAGGGGCGGCAGGATGTCCCGCCGGGTGAAGGAGGAGTACCAGCGGCACTACACGGTGACCGAGCACCGCAGCCACCCCAAGGGCTACACCGAGTACAAAGTGACTGCCAAGGTGAGGAAGGGACTGCTGCAGGGAGGGGGAGACCCCGTACCTGGGGAGCCGTCTAGATGCTCACCTGGAGGGATTTGAATCCGCTGCACCTGTTCGCTGGACGTCGAGCCTCTGTGCATGTGCAGAGTGCAAGCTCAGAGCAGGCTCGGGCAAAGGGGCGGTGGCTTCCAGCTTAGGGTGGGCTTGCTCTCCTTGCAGAGGGCTTCTGGTTCTCCCCTCTTGCTTTTACCTGGAAGTAAACCCAACTGAGCTCAGTGGGGCTTACGTCTGAGTAGACACACAGGAAGGGCCGTAGCGCGGTGAAAAAGCGGCCGCCTTGCAAGCAGAGCATCCCAAGTTCGAGCTGCAGGAGCACCTCCAGGTAGGTCTGGGAGAGAGCCCTGCCTGCTGGCCTGAAATCCCAAACAGCTGCTGCTGCCAGTCAGCGTCGGCAGTACTGAGTTGGTCTGACTTGGTATAAGGTAGCACTATTGCAGGCTACATGGCTGCAATCCTGCATGCATCCCTGTAAGTTTCATTGAACTCTTGAGTACATCCCGGTAGGATAACAGCTCCCATCCTCTCTCCTTAACCTGGAAATAATAAGGACCGCCTTCTGGCTCAGAGTGGGCCTCAGCTCTGGCATTTGTGCCCACACCCTGCTCTCTGCTCCGCCCTTGGGGGTTCAGCTGTGTCTCAGGAATGGCAGAGATCTTTGGATACCAGGGGCCCCTAAAACAGGGAGTAGGGGGAGTCTGTTGGGAGTAGGGGGAGTCTGTTGGGAGAACCTGAGAAGAGCTTTCTGGTCAGGCCACGGCAGGCCCATTTGGCCAGCATCCTGTTCTCACAGTGGCCAACCAGTTGCCCCAGAGAGAAACCTGCAAGCAGGATTCTAGCCTCTTATTCCTTGACTGCTAAGCTTACTCAGGAGTCTTTGGTGAGGTACCTTATCAGAAGCTTTTCAAAAGTCCCAAATACACTTTGTCAAATACAGATGAATCGAGATGCTTGTTGTCCCTCTCAAAGAACTCCCAATAGGTGTGTGAAACAGATCTTCAGCGAAGCTTTTTCTTCCATATATGCCTGGTTGGTTTATCTTTTAAAAATATTTTCTGGCAGTTTTCTGGAGCACATAGAGATCGCAGTTCACACTCCACCCCAAGGAAGATGCCCCAGGGATACCCCACCTTCCTTGGTGCAGGAGGAAAAGAACGTGCCCCCTCCAACACACACACACACACACACACACACACACGTACCCCTTGCTGGCTGCAAATCCCTTGCTCATGCTCAAAATCTCACTTTTTGTCCCCTTTCCAGTTTGTCTCAAAGGTGAACCCAGAAGATGTCAAGGAGGTAGGTCCTTGCTGGGTGACCCAGGTGGGGTGGGAGTGTGGGCCTTGCCAGCCGCTTCAGAAATGTTACCCATTTTGTTTCTGCCCTGTCATGCCTCCAAGGAGCTCAAGACAAAGTTTCACAAAGCAGGTGGTACCCGGGGGCAATGGGATTACCTAGGGTGATGCTAGGAGGCCGGAGTGCTGGTGGTGCACATATCTCCCAGACTTTTATAATCTGGCATGACTGGGTCAGGGGTTCCTAAGTTCTGTTGAGTTAATTAAACAAAAGTGGTGTTTAACTGGATTTCGAACAAATGTGAATTAATGGTTGCCGTTTGGGATTTTGTCCTCAGTGGGTCATGCAAAGTGCTATTCTGAGCAGTGCTTTCAGATGGAAGCGAGCACCAGGGAGGAATTTGTGGGACCCATAATGTTTGGGAACTACTGACATAGGCAGTATTCAGCTGCAGTAGGTGGGCCATTGGTCTGACTCTGAGGCAGCTTCGTAGATCGTCCACAGGAGAGAGGGCACTCCAAGCACGGTCCCCATGCCTCTTCCTTCCTACAGATTGTGGTCTGGAAACGGTACAGTGACTTCAAGAAGCTGCATGGGGACCTGGCGTACACACATCGCAACCTCTTCCGTCGACTGGAGGATTTCCCCCCCTTCCCCAAGGCTCACGTCTTTGGTGAGGGTCTCCGGCTGGGTGGGAGATGGGCAGCTGCTGGGTCGAGCCGAAAGGGGGGGCACATCTGATCTGATATCCCATCCCCACAGGAAGCCCCTGAGCAGGAGCTGAGTGAAACATGGAATTGGAAGGGACACCGCCCCCCCCGCCCCCCCGGTGTCATCTTGTCCAACCCCCTGCAATGCAGGAATCCCAGCTAAAGAATCTCTGACAAATGGCTGCCTGGCCTCACTTTAAAAACCTCCATTGAAGGAGAACTTACCACCGTCCGTTCCACTGTCAAAACAGCTCCTACCCTTGGAAAGTTCTTCCTAATGTTTAATTTAGCCGGGGTCTCCTTTTTTCTTGCCATTTTAATCCATTGGTTCAGGTCCTCCGCTCTGGAGAAGCAGAAAACAAACTTGCTCCATTTTCCATGTGCCAGCCCTTCAGATATTTGAAGGTGGCTAAACGGCTGTAACATGGAAGCTTTCTTCCTGCTGCTCCAGAGGCTAATATAATAATGATGAGGATAATAATAATAACTTGTACTTTACCCTTCTGACTGGGTTGCCCCAGTCTAGGACCTGAACTTATGATTCCCAGCAATCTGCTTTTAAAAACCATTTAAATTGGGGGGGGGGGGTCACAATACCTTGTGGTAGCAAATTCCACAGCTAAACTACGTGAAGGTGTGCCTAATTTTGTCTGCCCCAAATCTCCCATCGTTCAGCCCCACCAGATTCCATTTTTGAGGGTCTGCAGCTGAAAGTTTTAGGTTCTGGTGATTTTTTGCTAGGCCAGAAAAACGGAGGCCTCTTGTGCATTGCTTCAGGGTCGTTGTCGTTGGTACATGAGAGCAGAGGGGTGTGTGTGTGTGTGTGTGTGTGTGTGTTCTGATCCCCTCACACACATGATTTGAATCTGTTCCTCTTCTTTGCAGGCCGATTTGAGCCTGAGGTGATTGAGGAGCGGCGGAAAGCGGCTGAGGTCATGCTACGCTTCACTGTGGACATTCCAGCCTTGAACAACAGCCCTCAGCTGAAGGAGTTCTTTCGGGTATTTTTGGCCGGGCAGGTTTTATTTATTTATTGCATCTATTTATTTATATCCCACCTTTTTCTCCAAAGGTGCTTCAGGTTAGTGGCCATCCCTGCTTCCTGTGGGAGGGAGTTCCGTAGTTTAACTCTGTGCTGTGTGAATAAGGAAACACATAGTTAATGGGCCCACCAAGAAACCCCCCCACCTCCCCCACAGCAATTTACAAGTGGTCTCCCTGCCCACTGCCACTACCACTCCAAAAATGCTAAAGCCATCTTTGGAGTTGTGTCCCTGGGTCCCTCCTTGGTTGCAAAAGTGGCACTGGGTCCTTGCCTGAAGTTTTGCCCCGATCCTCAAATAAAGGAACCAACGTCTCCCCCGCCCGGCCGACATTTGGACTCACTCTCTGCTGCTTCTGTCTTGCAGAGTGGGGAGGGGAGGAGACCTCTGGAGACCCGCGACCTGCCCTCTCTGCCTCCCCCTCTGATCCCAGTGCCGCCATCCTCGGAAGGAGTGGAGCCAGCGGAGGATGCTCTGGGATCTGTGGATGAGCAGGTGCTCCTGGACTCCAAACAGGGGGGCCTGGATTTGGAGCAGCAGAACCCTGATGTTGCTCCGGAGGCAGCGAGCGAGGAGTGTGGTGCCCTGCAGCCCCGAACGGAGGAGGAAGGTACAGCCTTCTAGAGCTTCGGGCATAAAACGAGACAAGTTGTGGATCTGGTTTGCGTTTTGTTTTCCTCATGGAGAGAAAGGCAATCCGCACATGCTCAGGCGCGGTATTTAATTTTTTTCCTTACTTGAACAGAGACCATGATAAGGGTATTTTTGGAGAGAAGAGATGGGTAGGACAACTAGGAGACATTTCTTCTTCTTTTCCTGTTCCTTCTCCCTCTCCTCACCCGTAGAGGGAGCAGTGGGAGCCCTTGCAATGATGGGGTGCTAGTGGATTTAAAACAGCTGAACCTATTAACAGCCTGAGGGCCACAACCTTCCAGGGGCCACATTTCAACGGTGGCAAAAGTGGGTCTGGCTGGAGATTTGAATAAGATTTTTAACGTAAGGAAGGCAGGGGACGTGTGGCCCTGGTGGTCCTCCTTGACCTCTCAGTGGCTTTTGACACCACTGGTTTGGATTTGATATCCCACTTTATCACTACCCGAAGGAGTCTCACAGCAGCTAACATTCTCCTTTCCCTTCCTCCCCCACAACAAACACTCTGTGAGGTGAGTGGGGCTGAGAGACTTCAAAGAAGTGTGACTGGCCCAAGGTCACCCAGCAGCTGCATGTGGAGGAGCGGAGACGCGAACCCAGTTCCCCAGATTACGAATCTACCGCTCTTAACCACTACACCACACTGGCTCACACTGGTGTCCTTCTGGAGTGACCTGGGCAGGTGGGAGATGGAGGGTGCTGCCTTGCATAGAGGTTCTGTCCCTACCTATAGGGCCACTGCCAGAAAGTAGGAGAGGGTGACCCAACTCCATGGCCTGTCTCCCACACTATTTAACACCTGTATGAAACCCTTGGGAGCTGTCACCTGGGGATTGGGAGCAGGTATGCTGGTGGCAAACACCTGTATCTCTCCATACCATCAGAAGGAGGAGAGGCTGGGCAGGTGTCTGCTGGCCGTGATGGGGACCAATAAACCAAGGCTGAAACCTGTAAGGATAGAAACGTCATGGCTGGGCTGTTCCGGTGTCCAGGAATTAGGAGTATTTCCTGGAAGGGGTTGTACTCCCCCTGAAGGGCCAGGTTGGTCACCCGGGGGATACTCCTAGATTCCAAATTGTCCCTGGACTCCCAAGTGGCTTTTGCAACCAGGAGCGTCTATACCTGTCAAGGCTTCGGAAAAGCTATTCCTCCCCCTGTTGCAGCAAGGGCAGAAGGAACAAGGTAGAGTCCTTTTTAATGATTTTATTCAATCATAATACAGTGGTACCTCGGGTTACATACGCTTCAGGTTACAGACTCCGCTAATCCAGAAATAGTACCTCGGGTTAAGAAATTTGCTTCAGGATGAGAACAGAAATTGTGCTCCGGCGGCGTGGCAGCAGCAGGAGGCCCCTTAGCTAAAGTGATGCTTCAGGTTAAGTACAGTTTCAGGTTAAGAACGGACCTCCGGAACGAATTAAGTACTTAACCCCAGGTACCACTGTAAAAAGTTAAAGGGACCCTTGACCATTAGGTCCAGTCGTGACCGACTCTGGAGTTGCGGCGCTCATCTTGCTTTATTAGCCAAGGGAGCTGGCGTACAGCTTCTGGGTCATGTGGCCAGCATGACTAAGCCACTTCTGGCAAACCAGAGCAGCGCACGGAAACGCCGTTTACCTTCCCGGCGGAGTGGTACCTATTTATCTACTTGCACTTTGATGCGCTTTCGAACTGCTAGGTTGGGAGGAGCAGGGACCGAGCAACGGGAGCTCACCCCATTGCAGGGATTCGAACCGCCAACCTTCTGATCAGCAAGTCCTAGGCCACCCGCATCCCATGGTACCACTGTAGTGAGAGACAAAAGAACGCAGCAGGCCTTAACAATGCTGTTGCTCCAAACTGGGCTCCTCCTCCCTCCTCCCTAGCAACAGCATCTCCCTTTACGGTGTCCACTTGTGGTCAAACGTCTTTGATTCCTTTGTTCCTGCACTCTTAACGAACCCTGACGAGTTCTGGGAGAAGGGAAATCAGAAATACCCTCCGATGACAACGCGTCACCTGGCTGCCCTGCCACAATTCCCACCCCCCTTCTTCTAGCCCTTCCCAACTCTTCTGTTCATCTGAGCTGTGACTTTCCTCAAACCCCTGCTATAAATCAATGCTACAGCCCTCTTCTCCTGCAGCGTCATAAAGGGGGTGGGGGGGAATGATCCATCTCGCCCTCTTGAGTCCATTCCCTGACGATACCCAGCTGAGCCAGATTTGTGGCCAGTCCTAGATCAGGACATCCTGGCCCCAGCTGTCCACACTCTAGTGACCTCCTGCCTGGACTGCTGTAATGCAGCCGATATGGGAATTATCTCAGCAGTTTCCAGATTGGATGTGAGCCTCTGCAGGCTGTACCTTTTATGGTGTTCACCTGCCAAAGGAAGCCTCTGCTAAGGCTTAGCTTGTAAGGACTCATGAAGGTGAGTGGTTACAATGACGCGGGGGGGGGGGGGCGGGCTTGTGCCTCTTGGAACTGGATAGGAGGGGAAACAATCTGACCTCTGACTGGCGCACTTTCTCTGTGCACCTGTGGAAGATCCTAAAGGCCCTGCGCACGTCCAGAGTGCACCTTTCCTTCCGCCAGTCTGGCCAGGACCATCTCTGTGGCCCATTTGAGTCTGAGTGCTGATTGGGCCATTGCAAAGCCTTGTCACTCTAGGCCAGGGGTCGGCAACCTTTAAGACAAAAAGAGCCACTTGGACCCGTTTCCGAAGAAAAAAAACCTGGGAGCCTCAAAACCATTGCGACATTTAAAGCATGCGCGCCGCTGCCCTCCGATCTGACAGCGGGCGGGAAGGTGACGTCGGGACGGTGCGTGACTAACGCACGCACCACCCCCATGCGACTTCACAGCCAGTACAGCGCCCGCCACAGTGGGGAGTGTCGGGGCGCACAATGCGCTTCCTCCCCTCGCTAGTATCCGCCCCGGAGCCGCGGCAAAGGTGTAAAAGAGCCACATGCGGCTCCAGAGCCGCGGGTTGCAGACCCCTGCTCTAGGCCATGGGTAGGCAAACTAAGGCCCGGGGCCTGGATCCGGCCCAATCACCTTCTAAATCAGGAATCAGTGTGTTTTTACATGAGTAGAATGTGTCCTTTTATTTAAAATGCATCTCTGGGTTATTTGTGGAGCATAGGAATTGGTTTTTTTAAAATATATATATATAATCCAGCCCCCCACAAGGTCTGAGGGACAGGGGACCGGCCCCCTGCTGAAAACGTTTGCTGACCCCTGCTCTAGGCGTTTTCTGGGTTGGGGCTTATCGATGTCTTGCACTGATCAGTGTCCCCTCCACAGGAAGGCCCTCCTCGCCCGAGAAGTGTGACGACGAGGCCTTGGATGCTCTCTTTGCCTTTGGCGGCGACGAAGAGGAGGAGGAAGGCGAGAAGGGTCTGGGGTCGCCCTCCCGCTGCCCCTTGTCGCTCCAGGAGTTAGCCCTGTTTGATCCCTTCTCAAAGGAAGGTAGGTGGGCTCAAACGCCAAGTGGCGGGGAGGGGGGGCCCTGGACCATGTAGGATATAGGTAGCCAAGTTGCAGGGTCCCTCCCCACTTCTGAACACTGACCGGTTCCAGGAAGATGAACAGCAAGCTGAATTGCATTGTTGGGATTTTACTTTTAGTTTTTCTGTACTGTTGCCACAATGCTTGGCAGTGGAAAGTATTCTGGATGAAGCAAGCATATGGCTTGCAGGGTACTCCTGGTTACATCTTAGGGGCCAAATCCTCCTCCTTGGTTTGCTAGCTATGGCCGTTCCTGGTCAGGGATAGCCTGACCACTGTAGTCTGTGAAGCTGGACTACTGCAATGTGCTTTGTGTGGGGCTGCCCTTGGGCCTAGTTCAAACGCTCCAGCTGGTGCAGAATGCAGCAACTAGACTGCTGATGGGAGCATCTGACCAAGAACATGTGACAGCCTTGTTAAAACAGCTGAGCCAGGTTCAAGGCCCTTTTATTAATTTACAAAACAACTTTGGGCCAGGGTATTTCACTTTGACCACTGAGGTCATCTGCAGGAATGTCGCTGGTCATTCCCAGAGCTGCCAAGGCTCATTTGACAACAAGAAGAACCTGAAGCCTTCAGTGTTGTTGGCCTGGTCCTGTGGAACTCTCTGCCCCTACAGATTCAGCAGGCGCCTTTTGTGCCAACTTTTAAATGCCTGCTGGAGACTTTTCTATTCTGCCATATCTGTGTAGGCAATTAAAAGGGCATCGTTCTGCAATGGTTCACTGAGGTCTGTTTTTAACTTTTTAATAGTTTCATTGTACGGTTGTTTTTACTGCCATAAGCTGTTGTAATTTTTACTTTGTTTAAAAAACTGCAGTGGTGTGCAAATATTTTTGTAAGTTAATAGATAAATAACATTTTTCTTTGTTCTGTCCAGACCCCGGTGCAGCCAGCCTCTCCCACGAGGAAGAGCTGGCCGCTCTCGCTGCCTCAGGACATGGACCAGCGCTTTCTGCCCCCAGCGCAGGAGCGGGCCAGGTAGCCCAGGAAGGAGCTGCTGCATCGGACCCAGGCAGTTACCTGCCGTTGGCCACAGAGCGCATCAGGCAGGCCTTGGAGAGTGAAGCTGCCAAGGATTACAAGGCGGCTTTCTGTGGCTACCGCAGCGGTGTTGACCTCTTGCTGCAGGGACTGCAAGGTAACGGGCGATGCCTGGTCCCCAAACTATATTCCAGCTCCCCTCCCCTGGGCACCTCCCCATGTGGAGGGCCTGGGAATTGGTCTCCGAGAGTCAGAGCCACAAGTCCATGTGGCTTCTAGGAAGTTAGCCCGTTTCAACTTGCTGAAGCTTGCTTCCAAGTAAACGTGGCTGTAAACTTTGCCTTTTCAAGGTCTCTGAGTGGATCCTGCCCCCCTCACTTTAATCTCCTTTATTTATTTATTTCAAAAGATTTATATACTGGTTGACTGCAAGAAGAAACCTCAAAAATGGGGGGGGGGGGGAGAGAATGGTTTCATAATTTTTGACCTGCCAATTTATCGTGAATCACGTGTGGGCACGCGATGCAAATATCACAATGCGGTAAAAACACCCAATGCCTCTACATAGCTCCAACCTTATTTCAGACATCGTGATATATTGGTATATTGCGATGCTTAGCCAGTGATATATCGCGATGATGAAAACCAGATGTCGCCCAGCCCTAGCCATCACTGCCTGCTAAAGGCATGAGTTCCAGAGGTTTAACCGCGTACTTAATTTCATCTGTCCTGTTACTCGTCTTTGTTGGGCTTTGGGCCTTCTGCATGCAAGGCAGATTGCTCTAACTGCTAAGCCACTGCCCTCCCACCCTTTTGTTGCCAGGAGGGTTGTAGCCATCAGCAAAGACCTGCTCCTCCCTTCTTTCAGGGGACCCTGACGCAGCTCGCAGGGAGGCAGTGAAGAAGAAGACAGCAGAGTACCTCCAGAGGGCCGAGGAAATCTTCCAGCTGCACCTGAAGCATCTGCAGCTGTGAGTGGGGCTTCCAAACCCCGCACTCCACCCGCAGTGACCGTGCGTCAGCTTGCGAGCAGAATGGCCATTTGCTTCCTCGCTGACCCACAGCCTCACTCTGGCATAAGCTGCCCAGAACAGATCCAGCCCCCTGACTTCACCCGAACCCTGCCTCACTTTTGTTGGGAACTCAGGCCGCACTGTAAAAAAATACATGTTTGTAAATCTCCTTTCCACCCGTGTGTCTTGGTTTATTCCCACTGCGCCTGGACGACCGTAGAACCTGCTGGATCAGGCCAAGGGCCTCCCTTGTCCATCATTCTTTTCTCAGAGTGGCCAACCTGGTGCCTCTTCTAGGAAACCTCCATCAAACTCAGGAACTGCATGTGTCAGTTTGGGGGAAAAGAGAAAACAACCCATGCAGGCAGCAGCTTATAAATTACAGCAATAAGATTTGTTCCAACAAAATTTGATCCCTCAGGAGCTTTCCACATTTTAAAACTTGCTTCTCAATGAATAAAACTTTTCCTTGTCATTTTCACAGGGAGAGTCCTTTAAAAGAGGCCCTGTGGATACAGAGTACACATGTTCCACAGGGCCTCTTTTAAAAGACTCACCCTGTACAAAACTCGCTTCTCCAATAAATTATAGAGATTTCCGGTATTTATCTGTTTCACATCGTTTGCTTTTTCAATTATGCATCCTTTTTCTGTCGGGAACTGACCAAGCCTCCCCACTGATGCCCAAACAATTGGTTTTTATCGCAAACAATGTGATTGGAACAAATCTTATTGCAGTGATTTATAAGCTATTACCTGCACGGGTGGTTTTCTTTGAGGAAACCTACAAGCAGGACTTGAGCACCAGAGCCCTCTCTTCTCCCGGAGCCAGAACAGAGCCATCCTGGCTAGTAGCCATCAATAGCCTTTTCCTCCATGAATCTGTCTCATCTTCTTTTAAAGCCATCCAAGTTGGTAGCCATCACTGCCTCCTTTATATCAGATATGTGCTGCATGAGTAAGTTCTTTTTTTTAATCTGTCCTGAAGCCTGAATCTGCCCAGGAACTCGGTCAGCTTTTGGTTCTCTTCCCACCTAAGGAACTTTAATGCAAGAGAGGAAAAAGTGCATTTTAACTATTCTGCATTTTGTAAAATGCATAGCTGAAATTGGGGGAAGGGGCCCTTGTGTTCCAGGGCCCAGCCTGCTCCTGCAATTGCCATCTGTTTTAACTGTTTTTAATTCAGAATTTCCGCTTGTAACCTGCCCTGGGACTTGCTAGTGAAGAGTGGGCCATACATGTTAACATTAATCACAGTAATTAACAACAGTAACAATCTGTAGGTAAGAGGGGCAACAGAGACTGATAGGATCCGTGTTTACTCAGAAACAAGGTCCACAGAGTTCATCAGTAGACTCCAAAGTCAAAATGTGCAGAGGGTCACATCCTTAAAGTACCTTTACGGTAAGCTATTTCTTACAAATGTTCAAGAAGAGAGCAGCAATTAACCTATCGAAAGGACGGATCTGCTTAATCCAAGCCAAGAGGTAGTTCTTCCAGTAATTCTCCCTGGCATCACATTATAAAATTCCCTCTTCCAAATTTCAGACATATCGAGTGAAAAATGCTCTATAAATTATAGCTCTTTTAAAATATTAGGAGGCAGTTTTTCCCCACCTCTTCACATACCGAAGAAGGGTTATTTCGGGGGTGGGAGAGAAGTGTTGCGAGGCTTTGGGACTCCCCCTGCCCACCCAAACACACCATGCTGGGCTCTTGTCCCATGGTAGGGAACCTGGAATTTGGTAGGGTTCCTGCATTTGACAACGGGAAGGCTAGATAAGGGCGGGGGGCTGATCTTTTTGCCCTGAGGTCTGCATTCATCTTTGGGTCCAACCCTGCAGGAGCTGGCTGGGGGCGGGGGAGAGGGAGGCCACAAAAACACAGGCCAAACTGACGTTTCCTTCTTCTCAGTTTCAAGGCAGAAGGCTTGATAGGCCTTCTGCGTCACTAGAGTGATGCTCCAGTGATTTAACTCATTCCAGACTGTACTTAGGGTGCTTCCTTTCTGGCACACCTCAAATCTGGCACACATATGATGGCGGGGTGGGGGGCATGCGCTAGGGCAGCCTGTTATCTTCCCCCAGATGTCCTCAGACTACAACTCCCATCAGCCCCAGCCAGCAGGTACTGCCCGCCCCTGAAAACATACACACAGCTATCCCCCCCCCCACAAGAGCCAGTGGTGGCGGTGGTGTTGTGGTTAAAGAGGGTCAGACCAGGACCTGGGAGACTAGGGTTCAAATCCTCCACTCAGTCACTCAGCTCACTGCCTCTCAGCCAAACCTCCCTCACAGGGTTGTTGTGGGGATTAAATGAGGAAGGGGAGAACCATGTATGCCATCTTGATGAGCTCCTTGGAGGAAAAGGTGGAGTATAAACACAATACAGTGGTACCTCAGGTTAAGTACTTAATTCGTTCTGGAGGTCCGTTCTTAACCTGAAACTGTTCTTAACCGGAAGCACCACTTTAGCTAATGGGGCCTCCTGCTGATGCCGCGCCACCAAAGCCCGATTTCTGTTCTTATCCTGAAGCAAAGTTCTTAACCTGAAGCACTATTTCTGGGTTAGCGGAGTCTGTAACCTGAAGCGTCTGTAACCTGAGGTACCACTGTAATAATAAAGAACACGATTTAGGGAAGAGTGCAGATAATTCTCAGCTGCCGGGCTTCGAAAACGGGAGAGTTGTTTCAGGCCAAAGAAGCATGGGGCACGGCAGGTGGTGGGGGTGTCCCCTCTCACGGCCAGCAGTCAACGGAAGCAGGGGATGGGGGACAGGGAAGCAAAACACACAGTCACCATTTTTAAAAGCTGTTTTAATTTCTCAGGCACTCGTGATGTTCCTTGGTGCTCCATGAGTTCTCAAGCCAAACTCCCCAGGGCCTACAAATAGCTCAGGAGTCAAAAGTGACCCTCCAGGCCCCAATCTAACCCTCAAGGTTATCCCTAAGCCCTGCTCCAACGTTTCATTTCTTGGCTGGGATGCATCCCTGAACTCTGGTGATGTCTGGAGGATGGAGAAGACCAGCTGTGGAAGCATCTCACTTTTCACATAGCCAGCAGGGAGCTCACTTGCTCTACCCAATCCCTGCTCACCTGCCTCCTCCGCTCTGCCCCTCCCCCTGGCAGGTTGGGTTTTCACGCTGCAGCAGCTTCCTTTTAGCAATCCCTGGGAGTTACGCATTAAAAGCATTTTCTCCTAAGGAATGGAGTAAGAGCCTGCTGAATCAGGCCGAAGAGGGCCCATCTAGTCCAGCATCCTGTTCTCACAGTGGCCAGCCAGGTGCCTCCATTGGGAAACCCACAAGCAGGACATGAGTTCAAGAGCAATTCTCCCCTCCTGTGGTTTCCAGCAACTGGTATTCAGAAGCATTGCTGCCTCCCAGGAGGCAGGGTAATAGACATCATGGCTTGTAGCAGCCTCCTCCTCCTCCTCTATGAATTTGTCCAATTCCCTTTTAAAGCCATCCAAGCTGGTGGTCATCACTGCCTCCTGTGGAAGGGAGTTCCACAGTTTAATTGTGTGCTGCGTGAAGGACCTTGCCCTCAATCTTCCAACATCCAGCTGCTGTGGATGCCCATGACTTCCAAGGGAGAGATAAAAACTTTTCTCTATCCGCTTTATTCCCCTACGCTGCTGCTACGTGTGGGAAGACCGTGCGGCAGCAGAGGCAGCAACCACTAGGGAAAACTCCTGCTTCTTTCCAATCTCGGGTCACCCCCTTCGTCCACTGCCTCCTCTTCCTTCCCTCAAAGCACCTGTGGGAGCTCTCCGTACCTGGCCAACTCCAAGGATCTCTGACCATTAGGCCGCGCTGCTGGCTGGTGTCCAACTCCAGCATGATCCTGTGCCAAGTGGCCAGAGCTGGGGAACGAGGGCCACATGGATGAAAAGCTGTCTCTTTGGGGGTTCTTGTGCCAAAGGGTCCTTGTGCCAACTTGCTTTCATTGTCGCCCAGGTAGGAGTTCATGCCAGGATGTGAAACCCACACAATCATGGCAGGTTGTGATTCTGCGTCCTACAAGCCCCAGCCAAGCCAGGGAGGTGCAAACTCACCTCTTGTTGTACCACAGCTCAAAGGGTGAAGCTCACTTGGAGGATAAGGGAGAACCCAGGGAGGAGGGAAAGCAGGGGTCGGGGGCACAAGTACAGTCGTATCTTGGTTGTTGAATGCTCTGGAACTTGGATGTTTTGGCTCCTGAACGCCGCAAACCCAGAAAGTGGTTGTTCTGGTTTGCGTACGTTCTTCTGGAACCTGAATGTCCGGCAGCTCCTGCAGCCAATCAGAAGCCGTGATTTGGTTTCTGAACGTTTTGGAAGTTGATTGGACCTCCCGGAACGGATTCTGTTCAACTTCCGAGAGACGACTATTGCTTTATGAGGAGGAGATGGGGATGGAGGTGTCCCCCCAAGGACTCCACAGACATCTGTCTCTTGCCTCAGCTTCTGATGATTGAGGGTCCCCAGAAGCCACACCCAGAGGACACCGAAGAAAGGTCATGTACAAACGAGTGGAGTGGGGAGTTTGGAGCTGAAGGCTTCTCCTGCAAGAGCTTCTCTCCCCCCCCCCCCCCGCACCCTTGGCTCCGCAAAGGACCACCCCTCCCTCAGCCCCAGCCGGGGGGAGGGGGGAGAAAGAGCTTGCTTACCTCACAGGCTTCCCCACATCATGAGGTCCCGAGTTCAGATCTGGCTCTGCTGCCAGGGGATCCGTCAGCTGACAGAAGGACAAAGAGGGGTCTAAAACAAACGAGTGGGACCAGGCAGCAAGGGGACTATTTTCTTTACACCTCGGAGGCTCCGTCCTTCTGCTTACCTTTCAGAGAGACAAAACCAACCCTTTTGGGCAGAGCAAATGGGAACCCAAGGACAGGAAGGCTCTGTCTCCTAACCCAGACAACCCCAGCTGTCCCTCCGCAGAAAGAACCAGACTGGGCACCCCAGCCCAGGGGCAGATCACGCCCGTACCCTCCTCTTGAGTGGTCTTTCCGCCTGGGGGGAGGAAGGCGAGGGGAAAGCATCTTACGGTAGTACCCTAACCCAGACAACCCCCCCCCTTTCCAGGCCCCTCGCTCACCCCTGCCCAAACACCCCATTCCTTCCCAGTGCCTACGCTACGAGTGCAAGAGGCCGAAGGTTCGCTTGCAGGAGTTTCGCCTTCTTCTCGGCTGGCTGGTGGCGCTGAGTCGCTTCGGGTCAGCTCTGCCTGCCCGAGGTCGCCTTCCAGAAGCAGCTGTCCACAGAAAGAGAAAGTCAATGGAGGGAGAAAAAACAGGGTTAAAAAACCACTAGATGCCCAGCCCAGGCTGCGTTAGTCAGCCCCACAGACGGGAGCCAGAATTTGCTGCGGATTTGACAATGGTTCCCTAACTCTCCAGGCGAGACGGACGGACGGATGGAGTTAGTGGCGGCAAAGAGAGAGGCAGAGCCCAAAGAGAGGATCACTCTGGAGGGAAAGCAGAGGGAGGGAAGGCAGAAAGTAAACTTGGGGACGGGGGGATGCGGTAGAGGTCAGCAAGAATGGGCAATTCCCTCCCGCCCCATGCAGAAAGTGGGGTGGAGGAAATCGAAGGCAGAGGCAAAGTCGGGCGGCGGCGGGGATTGGGGTGGGTGTAATTTCACGACGAGACGCGAGAGGTTCTGTAAAAGCCATTTAATGATCGACATTTAAAAAAATAAGGGAAAAAAGCAAACGAGTTGCCACGACAGGAACAAGCTCCATTAACCGATTGTACAAAGGCAACAAACAGAACAGAACAGAACGGTACCCAGGAATACAGCAGAAGCAAAAGGAGGCCTCTCTCCCCGGCTCAGGAGCCCGGCAGAGACCTGGGCGACAAGGGGGTCAGAGGTTCGGCAGGCAGCAACACCACGGGGCAAGCAAAGAATTAGCCGGCAGAGAGTTCGGAGGTTGGCAAATGCCCGCTGCTCCGGGCACGAGGAGAGTTCAAAAAAGCGGGCACGTTTCTACGAGCAAAACCGTCTTCGGCTCACGGCGGGTTCGAAAGGCGGGGGTTGGCGAGGCAGGCGGCGGGTCTTCGAAGCAGGTTTTTTTTTTTTAACAAAAAGGTAACGGCCGGATCAAAAAAAAATAAATAAAGGAAAGAGGGTGAAGGAAGAAAAAGGCGAGAGGGCAGGAAGGACGGAGGGTAGGGGGTAAAAAAAATGCAGCGTCACCAACCTTGGAAGGAAGCTGGAGTAAAAAGTCAGCGTGTGATCAGCAAAGGCCCTCACAGACACTGCGGTGGCGAGGCCTGCAAAGAGATCTACACAATTCAGGTGCATGCATGCAGGTGTGTATCTGGATATACACAAACGTAATAAGTGTGCATCATATATACACAGAGGTTTGCATCCTATGTACTGTATTTTGCACAGGCAAACAAAGAGACATGGGGGGTGGGCACAATCTCGGACCCCGTGATAACACACACACACCAGCCGGCCAACCAGCCTGCCAGCTAGCTGAGAGCCCACCTTGCTGGGCTGATCCCACAACCTCCCAAGCCTTCCCTTCCCTGTAACATCTGGAGGGCAACAGCTTGATGAAGCCTGCCTTAAACAGCAGCTGCTGGCCAAGACAGACAATACTGGGCTCATGTCAACTGTGCCCCCCCCGGCCTTGATCTGGCCCTCAATATCTTCCCCAGGCCCTGCCCCTCATTGAACCCTCCTCAAATTCTTTCTTTCCTGGCTAGGTGTCCCTGCATACCCTCGATTGCCGGGAGAAGACAGGGTGCAGAAATCAAATGCCCACATGCAGGGAACGCACTGTAATAATAATAATATTATAATATTATTTATACCCCACCCATCTGGCTGGGTTTCCCCAGCACTGTAGAGCTGAAACCCCAGAGGTGGGGTGTTTCTGAGCCAGTCCCTTCTCCTGCCCACGACCCCCTGCTCCCTCCCACCCCGCCGCCACCACCCACCCCAATCAACCAAGGACCACCAGACACTTACTGCCGGAAAAGGCACACCGTGCTCAGAAGGTCTGCGCATACTGGGCGGCGTATGCGCTGGCGTACCTCTCGTAGTACTCCGCCACGTTGTAGGCGGTTCCTATGCTGTACTGGGAGTATGTGGCGGCAGCAGCAGCAGCGGCTGCGTACCCTGGCTGGCTGTAGGCCGGGTTATAGGTCTGGTTGGCGGCGGCGGTGGCAGCAGCGGCGGCAGCCGCAGCAGCTGCAGCCGCGTAGGGGTCAGCGTACTGGGCCACGACGGCGGTGGAGGCAGCTGTCCGCCTGCCCACGGGGCTCCTTTCCCTATAGGCGGCAGGGGGAGGAGGCAAGGCCCGGTCGTAGGCGGCCCGGGCCCGGTCGTAGAGCTCGTATGAGTAGCGGTCGCAGTACTCCCTGTCGTACCACGCCCGGGGGCAGTAGGGGGTGTAGGCCGGGGGCGGGGGTGGCAGCCGCCCCCTGGAGAAGTAGTAGCTTGGGGACGGGGGAGGCGGGGTGGGCACCGCTGCTGCTGCTGCTGCCGCCGCCCCCTTAGCAGCCCGCAGGGAGCTGTTGCTCTTGGAAAGGGTGACGAAGATTTTCTGGTCCTCCAAAGGGGTGTCGTTGAGGTTCAAGATGGCGTCCATGGCCTCCCTCTCCTTGGCCATGTGGACGAAGGCGTAGTTCTTGACAATGTCGCACTCCACCACTTTGCCAAACCTCTCAAAGAGCTGGCGGATCTGGGAGGTGGTGGCCTTGGCGGAGACGTTCCCCACGTAGATCTTGGTGGCGTTTCGGATCTTGGAGGTGGCGTATTCCACCGTCAGGTGGGCCCCGTAGAACTCGCTCTTGTGCAGGGCGCTGATGGCCTGATGGGCCTCGTCCTCCTTCTCCATGTGCACAAAGGCAAAGTTCTTGAGGATGTCACACTCGTTCACCTGCCCGTACTGCTCAAAGAGCTTCCTCAGCTCCTCGGCCGTCACCACGGGAGACAGGCCCCCCACAAAGATCTTCACCATGGCGGGTGAATTGCGCTGAGGGCAAGAAGGAGGGAAAGGGGTCAGAGCAGAAGGGAAAGGCGCTCCCTTCTCCCTCTCTCATGCAGAGGCATCCATTTCCCACCCTTCCCAACAGGCGTCCAACAAATAAACAACCTGAAGGCAGCCCTGTTCAGGGAAAATTTTAATGGTTGATGTTTTACTGTGTTTTTAATATTTTGTTGGAAGCTGCCCCGAGTGGCTGGGGCAACCCAGTCAGATGGGTGGCATATAAATACTATCATCATCATCATCATCATCATCATCTCCACATCTGCAGATATCTGGTTTTTCCTCCAAGCCTTGCCCAACCTGGTGCCCTCCAGATGTTTTTGGCTACAACTCCCCCTCCAGATGTTCAGCCCAACTGAGCACATCTAGATGGCACCATGCTGGAAGAGGCTGGTCAACACTGGCAGGCAGCGGCTCATCAGGGCTTCAGACATTTCTAGCCCGACCTGAAGATGCTGGTAGGGATTCAACCTGATGCCTTCTACATACCAAGCAGGGGCACTGCCCACTGACTGACAGCCCCCTTCCAACTTACTGGCTGGGTTATTGAGATCGGTCATTGTTTCATAGCAGTTTTTGCATTGTTTAGAGAGTTGTTACATCTTGTTTTCGTATATTGTTGTTTTAACTCTTTGAATTTCTTACATTACTTTTTTTTCTTACTGCTAATTTTATTGTTTTATTCTTTTTGTAAATTGCTTTTTAAAAAACCAATCAAGTGGTGTATACATTTTATGAAATAAATAAATTGTTCTACTTGTTCAAAAGATTTATTCAACAGTTCTTGGATAAGGATAAGAATGTTGAATGTTGAATGTTGATAGTTGTAGGGGTTAGATTGTACAGAGGTCAGCAAACTTTTTCAGCAGGGGGCCGGTCCACTGTCCCTCAGACCTTGTGGGGGGCCGGACTATATTGGGGGGGAATGAACAAATTCCTATGCCCCACAAATAACCCAGAGATGCATTTTAAATAAAAGCACACATTCTACTTATGTAAAAACATGCTGATTCCTGGACCGTCCGAGGGCCGGAATTAGAAGGTGATTGGGCCGGCCCCGGCCCCCGGGGCCTTAGTTTGCCTACCCATGGCACTAGGACCTGGGAGTCCAGGATCAAATCTCTGCTCAGCCATCAAACTCACTGGGTGACCTTGGAGCCAGTCACTGCCTCTCTCATCCCAACCTACCTCACAGGGTTGTTGTGAGGATAGGATGGGGAGGAGGAGACTCATGCATGCCCCCTTTAGCTTCTTTGAGCAAATGCAGTACAACAGTAGCAATAATAATAATAATAATTTGCATTGTTCTGCTTATCTCTGCTAAACAGATATATTCAACAGTGACTGACTACTGTATTTTGATCTTGGTCACCGGTTCATGAGCTATTTTGCAATGTTCTATATCTGGTTCTTCCAAGAGATCTACCCTAAGCTGCTAGGACCACAATCTGGTGGAGAAGCACATGGGGTGAGTTCAGTGAGGTGCCCCAATTTCCTCCCCTCGCCCCTGAGAAGCCCACTCTCCACCACCCGCCCAGCACCCCAGGAGGTTTGCAGGAACCCAGGCAGACCCCTCCCCACCTTCTGAACAGCAGAGCAGAGATGGTGGGGAAACACCCCGCCCCCCAATGTCACCCTCCAGATGTGCTGCTGGCCTCCAATGCCCTACAGCCCCAACCGGGGTGCAAAGATGTTGGTGATGGGAGCCGCATCTGGATGGACCACAACGTCCTCCATCCTCGCCTTGCCGCCTGGATGCAAGGCTCCCGCTTCTCCTCGAGGGGGTGGGGTAGGTTGTCCCCGTCTCTCGGGTCCTTCTCTGGCGGGGGAGGGCACAAGAAGGCGACCTCCACCCAACCCACCCGGCACGTGGCTCCATCCCAGCCAAGGACCTGGGGGGGGGGGATAGGGGCGGGAAAGGCAGTTTGGGGAACCGTGAAAGGCGTGGGTTTTTGCACTGGGGGGGGGACTCTGATGCGCCCCCTCCACCTCCACCCCCACCCCCGACCTCACTTACCTGCCGGTCTCCGGGATGCTCTGCAAGGCCAGATGGCCTCCCCGCCGGGCTGGGATGGAGCGGCCTAGGAGGACTGCGCCATGTTGGGCTGCTGCTACATCACGTGGCTGGTGTGGGTGGGGGGGACACACACAGACACAGATCCGCCCCCGAAGCTATTCTTTGGGGAGGGGGCGCGGCTGCTCCTCCCTAAGGCAGGCTTTGCACGTGGGAACGCGCCCAGGCTTTGCACGAAGGGCGCACCAAGGTCCTGCAAACTGCAAGGCGAGGCTGCTCTCTGCAGCTGCTGGGGGAGGGAGCCCGGCGTTTTGAGTGGGGCTGAGGCATTGATACGTAGTGGTTAGAGCGCTGACCTACTAGGACCTGGCAGACGCGGGTTCAAATCCCCATTCAGCCCTGGGTGCGACTTTGGGGGCCGGTCACTGCTTCTCCGCTTAACCTACCTCACAGGGTTGTTGTGGGGTAAATTAAATGAGGAGGGGGAGAACCCTGCGCATCACACCCGGAGCTCCTTGGAGGAAAAAAGGTGGTGCTAGAAATGGGATTAATAAGGTGCCTTTCCTCCCTGAATATGGCCTGCTTCTCCCACTGTTGTTGTGACCTATACTCCTAAAGTGCATTCACACGTTTAAGGCCACCTTTGATTTGATGGCTAGCTTTTGCTCTGAAGGCCGCTCAGGCAAACACCACCACACAGGACCCTTTTCTGCAAGCGAGGGGTGTGAGCAGGAGTCAGGCCCTGGGGTAGACTACTGTGGAGCATTGTTTGCAGGACTGCCCTTGAAGGTGGCCCCAAAATCGCAGCTTGGATGGGCTACAGCTTCCAGGGTACTAACTGGGTCCAGTCACTTGGAGTATGTCTCAATGCCTGCTCCTGAGAAGAGCCTGTGGGATCAGGCCCATGGCCCATCTAGGCTAGCATCCTGTTCTCACAGCGGCCAACCAGATGCCCATTTTGTGAAACCCGCAACCAGGATTTGAGCACCAGAGTTTCTCTCCCCTCCAACCGGTATTTATCGGAATTCCAAGTAAGGCAAAATAATAGAACATTTACATTGCTTAAATATATTCTTTATTTATTTAAAAACGCTACTCCCACTTTTCACCCTGAAGGCCTCAGGGCAGCTTACAGCAATAAAATATGCAATATTAAAACATTAAATTAAAACATAAATCAAGCCTCCAATATCTATAACCTTGAGCATTTAATATAAATAATAATAATTGTTTTTTTAAATAAAAAAATATTTATATATAAAATAAGAGAAAGAGAAAGGAAAGAAAGCAAGGCACATTCAGGGTGCAAAGGCTTCCTGAAACAGAACAGCTTTGACCAGGTACCAGAAACTCTGAAGGGACAGTGCCTGCCTAACTTCTTGCAGAAGGGAGTTCCTCACAGTTGGGCCCATGGCATTTATTTGTTTATTTGTGACACGGGTGGCGCTGTGGGTTAAACCACAGAGCCTAGGACTTGCCGATCAGAAGGTCGGCGGTTCGAATCCCCACAACGGGGTGAGCTCCCATTGCTCGGTCCCTGCTCCTGCCAACCTAGCAGTTCGAAAGCACGTCAAAATGCAAGTAGATAAATAGGTACCACTCCAGCGGGAAGGTAAACAGCGTTTCCGTGCGCTGCTCTGATTCACCAGAAGCGGCTTAGTCACGCTGGCCACATGACCTGGAAGCTGTACGCCGGCTCCCTTGGCCAATAAAGCAAGATGAGCGCCACAACCCCAGAGTCGGTCACAACTGAACCTAACGGTCAGGGGTCCCTTTACCTTTTTTATATGTGTGCCACATGTGGGAGGAAAGCAGGGGGTTAAAAGGTAGCAAATAAATGAGCAATTGGCCAGCTGACGGAACCCTCTCCCGATGTCACCCACGCGACTGGCCAATGGGGCTGGCGCATCTGTGACATCACAGACCAGGGCCCGCTTGGCCCCAGGGACTCCGCCATCATTTGTATTCACCATGCACAGCCTGCTGTGGGTGTTGTGGCTCTGCCAGGGAAGCTCTGCCGTACGCCGTGCTGCGGTGGAAGAGCAGAAGGAAGCCGTCTCCCCCGGGGCTTGGGACAGCTTGGCATTTGGATCCATCGTGGTTCTGGTGCTGGCCCTGGGAGCGAAATGGCTGCACACGAAGCCCAAGGCAGAAGATGCACGGGTAAGAAAGGGAAGGGAGGGGAGGTTCCAGGAGACAAACAGAAGGAGATTAGAAGAGCCAAAGGGGGCCCATCCTGCCCTCACAGTGACCAGCCAGGTGCTCCAAAGGGAAACCCGCAAGCAGGAACTGAGCACAAAGGCAACTCTCCAGTCATCGTTCCCCATCAGCTGGTATTCAGAGGTAGACTGTCCCTGAGCGTGGAGGTTCTGTTATCACAATACAGTGGTCCCTCTGGTTACATACGCTTCAGTTTACATACGCTTCAGTTTACAGACTCCAATAACCCAGAAATAGTACCTCAGGTTAAGAACTTTGCTTCAGGATGAGAACAGAAATCGCGCGGCGGCAGCAGGAGGAGGCCCCATTAGCTAAAGTGGTGCTTCAGGTTAAGAACAGTTTCAGGTTAAGAACAGACCTCCAGAACGAATTAAGTACTTAACCCGAGGTACCACTAGACTTCTGCAAGGAGAGGCCTGTAGCTGGGTCAGGTCATAGGGGGCCCGTCTAATCCAGTGTCCTGGGATGCCGCCAGCAAGCAGGACCTGGGTGCAACAGCAATGATCTCTTCCCCACTTGGGATTCCAGTATTCAGGAGTATACTGGAAGAGATTGTCCACTTGGGAAGGTAGCTCATCTAGGAGAAGGAAAACTCAAGTCCTAAATCTCTGCTGGGAGAAGAACAGGCTAAGGCCTTGGCCCAGTAAACCTGAAGGAACGTCTCCACTCCCATCGTTCAGCCCAGACACTGAGGTCCAGCTCCAAGGGCCTTCACTGTGAGAAGCGAAGTTACAGGGAAACAGGCAGAGGGCCTTCTCAGTAGTGGCACCCGCCCTGTGGAACACCCTTCTATCAGATGTCAAAGAAATAAACAACTATCTGACGTTTCAAAGACATCTGAAGGCAGCCCTGTTTAGGGAAGTTTTTAATGACTGATATTGTGATGTATTTTTAATCTTTTGTTGGAAGCCGCCCAGAGTGGCTGAGGAAACCCAACCAGATGGGCGGGGTATAAATAACAATTATTATTATTATTATTATTATTAGCAAATCCTACTCAAATCTGGAGTGGAGTCCCTAAGACAGTTGGGTGGTGCCTTGTACTCCTCCTTCGGCAAAAAGTATTGCTTTGGTTTCCTTTCGACAACTCCATCAGCATTTTCGCAACCATTGTACTGGCTTCTAGGGACACCCTTGGCCTGTTTTATCTCAAGCATCTTCCTATAATGTTCACAGCCCCTCGCGCTGCCTGACCAACATCCTCCTCCTCCTCCTCCGCAGGAAGAAGCCCAGCTGGCCCACGAACGGGATCTGGAGCGGCACCTCTTGCACGCCTTCTTCCAGATGGAGCTGGAGCTCGTGAAGCTGGTGACGCTTGTGCGGAACCACAAGGCCGCCCTCACCCTGCGCCACCGCGGCTGCCGGGCACCCGAGTGCCAGCTGGCCAGGGAAAGCGCCAAGGCCTTCAACTTGGTGGTGTTTGACATCGAAGAGGAGGACTGAGCCTGGGGACCGGGGAGGGTTTGGAAAGCAATACTCAAAATAGTAATAATAAATCTATGGCAGAGGAGGCCGCAGGGCACCTTCATGGGGGCAGAAATTGCGCCGGTTCTGCAGCCAAAGGAATTGGGAAATGCAGGCAGAAGTGCCACAGGGAAGGCAGGGGGGCAGGGGGAAGAGGGAGAAGCTGGGGTGGGGGAATAATGCTGGAGAGCAGGGCTGGGCGATATATATATATATCAATATATCATCCCAAACTGGTTTGAAGTCCATATCATAATTTTTGACCTGGCAATATATTGCAAATCATGATGTGTGTGGTTGTGTGTGCACACGCGTGCGCATGCTAGGCAAAAATCACAATGTGGGGGGAAACGTTAAGCCAGCCTATGCTTCTCTTGATTCCTGCAGCCCCTGATTCCTGCAGCGAATCAGAAGAGCAGGCACCAGCAAAAATCTCAATGCGGGAAAAACTGTGAAGCCAGGCAACGCATCTCTATAGCTCCATCCTCATTTCAGACATTGTGATATATAGCTATATCTCAATGTTTAGTTGGTGAGCCATCGCAATCTTGAAAACCAGATATCGCCCAGCCCTACTGGAGAGGGGCATTGATAGCAGTATGATTGCATTTTAAGCAGGGGTTCAGTTCTAAGGGTTCTGCATGTACATGAACATTGTGTGTACCCAGACCCTTGCACCATTGTGTGTACCCTCCCCCTGTGGCTAGCTGCCAAGTGGACTTTGCCCGTCCCACCCAAGCCAAATTACCTGTTGGAGAAGGAGACGGCTTGTGAATTTTGGTTGGAGAGTAGACCTTACTTTTTGCAATTATACACAGAGAGATGCTTGCAGAGTAAGCAGATAATAAAGTAGTTTATTATATGTACATAACTTGGATAGGTTTCTCGTTGTAAGCTAACTTAACTGATCTAGAGAAGGCAAAGACAACCATACTTGCTCCTTTCTTGTCAGAGGATAGATCCAATGTTACCTCTCATCGCTGCATGTGTGTGTATGTTTGTGTTTGCTTTAACTCTTTGATTTCCTTGCCTGAATTCAATCCTTTGAAGCTGCTATTTGCATGGGGAGGAAAGATCACATTCAACACCAGTGAGGGCTGTCCCCATCATGCCAAATAGCACTTTCAGAAGCTTATTGCAGTTCTGATAATTATCAGCTTCCTCCCCCACTACACAGCTGATGCTATTTGCATTTTTTTTAAAGAATGAATCCAACCCTGCACATTCAAATAACTGGGGCCCCAGGATGGTGCAAACCACCACCTGGTTGTTATCCCCAAGCTCCAGAGGTAGTCCCTCTCCCCCCCTCCAAAAAAGAGGGCAAGATATCATTTATTTATTTCTTCCATTCATATCCTTCCCTTCCTCTTGAAGGAGCCCGGTGGAGTACCAATTTGTGTATCATTCGCATATGCTAATTATCCAGTTCAGAAACCATTGGCTACGTTTTAAATAAGAGATAAAATACATCTCACCATTGCGGGTGTGCCTGCTCAGTCTGCTGCTTCTGCCCTTGCTCTGCTCCCCTTGGATGCCCCCCCCCCCCCCGATAGAGAGTACTGTCCTCTGACAGCCTCTCAAGGAGACAAGGCCACCCATCAAAGAGGACATCTGTCCCTGCTGGGCCTCTTGGCTCAGCTCTCCCTGCCAGGAGAGGGCAAGAGGCCACCTCACCTGCCCAGGGGTTTGTGATGTCGCTGCTGCTGGTGGCTCAGTGCCGTGGTAAGGCTCAGAGGAAGGCAGGAAATGGCCATGGATGTGGTCCTGGGTGGGTGGATCTGCTGCTTGCTAGGGTGGCTGACCCCCGCCTGGGCCCTGAGCAACCAGGACAACAGCCTCTCGGAGGACCAGGAGAACTACCAGGTGCATGGGCAGATTCTGCTGTGGCTCATCAGCCTGGCGTGTTTCTACAGCCTGGTCTGGCTCCTGGGAGGTTTCTCCATGGAGCAGTGCCCAGTGGCTCAGCGGGAAACGGAGGTGAGTGTCTGGGGGCAGCAGAGAACTGGTGCCAAACCCAGCCTCTGGCATGTGAGGCAGAGGGCAGAAGTCTACATAGGGTGGGCAGACCTCCAGGGCTCTCCAGGTTTGCCTGGCCCCTCCAAGTAGCAGGGGGAGGACTTGAATTTCCAGGTGGGTGAGAGTGTCTCCCTCTTCCTCCTCCCCCTCCTCCTCCTCCTCCTCCTCCTCCTCTTCTTCTTCTTCTTCTTCTTCTTCTTCTTCTTCTTCTTCTTCTTCCTGTACATGCAGCTTGCAAGCTTCAGCCAGGAAGGAGCCGGCTGCAAATTATTGCACAGACACTCCTCTCCCAATTAACCTCCATCTCCAGGGCTCAGTGGTGGGAAACAGAAGGAAGAATTAGCAGGGCTGAGGAGGGTCATTAGGAAAGGAGGCGTGTTTCAGGTCTTTGGGGCCTGTGTTTTTCAGGGTTTTAAACACTATTGCAAGCACCTTGGGTTAAGCCCGGAAATGAACCTGCAGCAAATGCCAGAGGCGGGTGGGAGAAAACAAGCGGGGAAAGGGCAGCCTACCTGGTTGTGGCTCCCCAGACCCCTCCAAGGGAATGTGGCCTTCCCCAGCCCCTGTCTCAACAACTGCTCACTGCTGCCTTTTTCTGATCAGGTCACGGACTGCCGCATGCCCCCACCGCACACGCCTTGTGGGCCCCGGCGTGGCTGCTCTGTCCGGTCTGGCCTGAAGTCGCTGGGGTACATGGAGCAGGAGCTGGTGAGCTTGATGTACAGGCTGCGCAAGCTCAAGATGGCCCTGGCCACGGGCTGGCTCACCGCGAACAGGCAGAGGAGCAGCACCCAGGCTGATCTTCCCGACGACTTTGTGATCTACGCAGTCCAGGACGAGACATAGGCAGTGCCCCAGACGGAGCAGAGGAACCTGGGAGGATGTTGCGGGATGAGAAATAAACAGTGAATTCTGCACGATGATCTTGTTGGCGCAGTGCCATGTACTTAAGCCAGGAAACAAGTTTGCCTTCCAGGTAGAAAAACGAGTCCTCCCTCTTGGCCATAACAGACTCCAGGCTTCTTTTCAGTGAAAGAAAAATCAAGCCTTTGCACTGCGATTAGGGTATAGGTTTACTCATCCACACTTCTGTTTGTCCTGTACTTTTCTGCAGAAAACCTGATTGACATTTGTTACAATTCAGCGGACGCGGGTGGCACTGTGGGTTAAACCACAGAGCCTAGGACTTGCCGATCAGAAGGTCGGCGGTTCGAATCCCTGCAAGCTCCCGTTGCTCGGTCCCTGCTCCTGCCAACCTAGCAGTTCGAAAGCACGAAGTGCAAGTAGATAAATAGGTACTGCTCCGACGGGAAGGTAAACGGTGTTTCCGTGCACTGCTCTGGTTCGCCAGAAGCGGCTTAGTCATGCTGGCTCCATGACCCTGAAGCTATACGCCAGATTCCTTGGCCAGTAAAGCGAGATGAGCGCCGCAACCCCAGAGTCGTCCACGACTGGACCTAATGGTCAGGGGTACCTTTACCTTTACAATTACAATTACAATTCAGAGCCAAATTGCGGGTTTTTCTGGGAAAAGCAGCAGGGCAAATGAAAAACCTCTTGGACCCTTGTTTATAAAGCACAGGAAATGAATGAGCCCTAAGACAAGACAACTGTGTTGGAGAAAACCCCGCTCCTTGAATTGATCAATAGGGTGTTCTCGGCTTTTATAGGGATGACAAAGCTGTTGCAAGCTGCATACCCTCCAACATTCTTGGGACCAAATTCGGGACGCTCCTTTTTTGGTCCTGAGCAAAAGATGAGCTGCTTTTGTTCTGGTGCTCAGGCACGACCCAGCTGATTTGTGCCAGAGAGCCAGACTGATAATGAAGCATCTTCTGGTCTGGCACTCTGGTGTGACCCAGCAGAGCATCTTTTGGTTTCGGGGCATTCCTGAAAGCATGTGAGTTGTAAGCTGAGCTCTGTTGCAATCATCCTAAACATAAAACTGGGAATGCAAAAGACTAGCCAAGCCAGCACCCTCCAGATTTGAACCATTTCTTTATGCTGCAGAGTGGCAACCTGCAGTGTCAGGTGAACTCCTTTATCTGATTGCTCTGGGAAACCAAGATTATATACCTTCTCATACCTTAAAATCTCTCCCAGAACAGTGGGATATCTTTACTCTCATCCCTTCGTATTTTATTAACAGAACTGGAAAGACTCCCAATATATGCAGTAAAGCCAGTGCTTTTTTCAGGGGTACTCAAGGGAAAGCGTACTGGCACCTCTTTTGTTGTTGTTGTTAAAAAGTGTGGGACTTAACTAACAGCCATGGGGAGTACTGGCACCTATTTTTTTGGGGGGGGGAGCACTGAGTAAAGCTTTCCTAGCTCATCACATTAAGAAATGGTGATGGGACCAATCCAGATCATTATTGCCCCATTAGCCTTCTTGGAAGGCAGTTATTGGAAAACTTTATGCCAGGTTTTTAAAACATAAGCTTTAACTTTGTATGAAGGAGGATAATAGTATTATTTGGAAGGCAGAGATTAGATTTAAAGCCGATTGCTCAACCATCCCTGTGTATTAGCTCACCTGGCAGAGAGATGTATACTTCAGTTCCTGGCACTAATCCTTCAAGGCCCTCCCACCTTTATTGATCTTAAGTCTGCTTTTGACTTGGTTCCAGGAAAATTGCTATGGTCTAAATCTGGGACGGGGAATCAGCGGCCCTGCAGATGTTGCTGGACTCCGGGCTCCCATCAGCACCAGCCAGGATGGTCTGTGGTCAGGGATGTTGGGGTTTGTGGTCCGGCAACAGCAGTGTTGCCACAGGTTCCCCCATCCCTGGCTTGAATTGCAAAGAACCTTCCTGGGTCTCTCCAAGCTGGGTGTTAAAATGGCAAAAAAACCATTTCAGTGTAATCCAGTATAAAGTGATGCATAGCGGGACGGAAACATCCTAACTCCACACATAAGCTCATGGGGGTTGATCTGGAGGTGGCTGGCCAGAAACAAGGCCTTAGGGCTGAAATGGACCGCTCAGCAAAGATGCTGTGCAAAAAGGTGAATTCACAGAACTGTAGAGTTGGAAGGGACACCAAGGGTCATCTAGTCCAACCCCTTGCAAGGCAGATGTTAGAGATTGCCAGAAAAGGGATCGAAAATAAAACTATTAAAATGGTATTATATAAATCCATAGTGCAACCAGTGGTGGGAGCAAACAGAAAGCTGGCGGGAGTACACCTAAAGAAGAGCAGATTCCCTTTGGGGATTTTCCAGGGATAGGGAAACACCAGATTTGGCAGGGACAACGTTCGGGACAGCTGCTATTTCTGGTCAACATTGTATGGACGGGGGAAATTAAAGAACACACAAGGGGTACATACTCTGCTTTATTCTGTGGTGTGGATGAGCCCTCACATGCATTTTCAAATTGGATGAGAGTTGGTTTGAGGGAAAACTCATCCAACGGCAGGATTTTGTTTATAAACTGCAGGATACCTATGGACTGTGGCTAACAGAGGGAGCACATTGGAGCCAGAGCATAGAGTCATGTTCACAAAGCCTGAGTCTCAGCCCCAAACACTGCAAGGGCCACGGGCTCCTCGGACTTGATGTATGTTGTGTGATGAGCCCCGTTTGTCAGGCGAGAGCCCCAAGCAGGGTGCTGAGCTCTTAACCTGGACTGAAGTCTCCATTATTATGTTTCATTAATTACTCAAGGCCTTACGCAAATTAAAACCACACAGATAAAATACAAAAAACCCCCTAAAAACATGTATGTTCATTGTTTAAAGGTAATTCAATTCTAACAGAATAAAAAGAATGCAAAAAACAAATCTATTAAAATACAATAGCAAAGCACTATTGACAAAGCCTTTCCTTTAAAAAACAGTCAGTTCAGAAAGGCCTGTCAAAAGAAAAGAGTTTTCACCTGCCAGCTGAAGGACAACAAGGAGGGAGCCTGTCTGACTTCTCCAGGGAGGGAGTTCCAGAGTCTGGGAGCAGCCACGGAGAAGGCCCTTTCCTTCGTCTCCTCCAAGTGTACCTGTGGAGGTAGCAGGACTGAGAAACCGGCCTTTCCTGAAGATCTCAGAGCCCAGGCAGGTTCATAGGGGAGAATGCGGTCCTTCAGATAGGCTGGTGCTAAGCCATATAGGGCTTTATAGGTCATCCATGAAATTCACAGGGTAGCCCTGGGGAAAGTCTCTGCTTTCTCCTTTGGGAATGTTTCCATCTCACCATCCTGGTGGTCTCCCCCCCTCCTCAGTCTCTATGGTTATGGGCAGAAGAAAACACAGGATGAAAGCCACCCCACCTCTGAACAAGCCCTCCTTTCTTCTCTTTCTTTTAAATCGCACCTCATCTTTGTTTCCAAGTTAGATCATTTCTCTGAAAAGCACACAGGCAAGCTATTAGCCGGGGCAAGATCAGGCAGGAAGATTCTGCTGTCAGCAGAGAGTGCCAGGGCACTTCAGACTTCATTCAAACAGTGTCATCCACAGGGGTCTGTCTAGACCCCCTGTTCCCACCTCCCACTCCTCATGCTCTCTTGAGTTTTGGCATTCAACGTCCCAATTTTCCTTCTGTTTTATTTGGCAGGATGCAGAGGAATTTGTGGGGGGGATTCCCATGCTGAGCACGGAGATGGGCAGCTGCTTTCTGCAGAGCATATCTCACAATTCCTAGGGACATTGGGGGCCCAAAACAACTTGGGACTATGAGATCACCTCACTCCTACCTGGCCACTTCTGTTGGCAGAAATGGCCCTGTTACAAGTGCCACATAATACCCATTCCACATTTGTAAGAACTTGCTATTTTTTCCGTGTGGCAGGACCTACATTTTGGAACTCCCTGCCTATTGATATCAGGCAGGCGCCTTCGCTGTACTTTTTTGGTTCCTGCGAAAAAAACATTTTTGTTTAGACAAGCCGACCCAGATGTTTGGAAAGTTGGTGCGAGCCTTGATCTGCTTTTAGTCTCTTGTTATATCAACTTCTTTAAAATCCAAAGCTACTGTTAATTTTTCTTATTAAGAACTGTATTGTTTCATCTTTTTTGTAATTAGCTGTGGTGGTTTTTTTGACCACCAAGCGGTATATAAATTTTATGAAACAAATAATAAATTCAGAGTATTATATTATTGCAGCAAGTTTTGTTGTTGTTGTTGTTTAGTCATTTAGTCGTGTCCGACTCTTTGTGACCCCATGGACCAGAGCACACCAGGCACTCCTGTGTTCCTTTTTTTTTTTTTTTAATAATATTTATTAAGCATTTTCAAATATGACAGAAAAAGAAAAATGAAAAAATAAAACATCCATTCTATAATCTTATTTTCATTAACATTTTTCCAGGACTTCCCCCACCCCCACCCCCTTTTGTATTCCAATTCTTTCAAATAAATTCAACAAGTTCTTACCCCAAGTTTTAAACTTATTACAATTAACCCAATATTAAGAATGTTTTTCCCTCCCCTAAAATCGACCTCGCTCCCTTCTATGAGTTCCCCACTTTAATATGCAGAACAGATTAAAATTTTAAAAAGATAAAAAAAAGAATAAAGTATAATTTAACACCCTTTGGATTCCAAATTTCCCTCCCCCCTTTCCCGGTTGCGTTCCCCAATGTCCATCAATGCCTGTTGTCATCCTGGAGATCCCATTTCTAGGCCGAAATCCTTCAGAGATCCACTTTGCCGTCTTTTTAAATAGTCTTTGCCATCTTTTTAATCATCTTTAATTTCAAGCGTCCAATCTTGGGAGAAATTCTATCTCAAAGAAGTCCTTTTTTTTTTTTGTCCGATTCTTATTGTTCATGTTGTTCTTGTTGTTCTCTCTCCTCATTTTTCTCTAGTTTCATTTCCTGCTCTCCTGCAAAAATGTTCCAATTCCAAAAGCTTCTAAATTCTCCTACAGAGGCTTTGTTATTCAGGAACAAAACTTACGTCAAGTCCCTTCCATTCTTCAATAGATAAGTCTATTGTCTCCTTTAGTGTAGAGACCTCTGTAGACAAAATAGTATTCCATTTCTGCAGTTTCCCAGGAGATAAAAAATCCAGTTCAAATTCCATGGCAACAATACTTGTAATGTCCCACAGCCCCTCTAGGGGGATTATAGTTACTCAGTTTCCTTCCAGATCCACCCAACAGTCAAAGTAACTTGTAATTCCTTATTTTAGACAATTTGTATCTAATTCGTAACAAATGTAACCGGCAAAGTCCTCCTAGCAAAGTTCTCTTTTTACTCTTCAGCTTTGACAGCTCCTTTGACAGCTGTCAAAGCCTCTGTTTCTCCTCTCCCGGCGCTCTCGCGGATCGCTCCCGGTCCCGGGGGGGGGGGTTGCATTTTAGCTCACATCTACTTTTCTCCTCCAGCCCAATCTTATAACTTTCCATCGTGAAAATAATAACTTTATCAAACTTAGGTAGCACTCGATCTTAGTTGTTAAATCCTTTGCTTTAAATCCTCTACAACAGGGGGGAGGCTGACTTCCTTTTTGCTCCTGATTTAAATTTTTTTTTTTTTCCTTTTTTAAGTCCAGTTTCCAATTACTCATGGGTTGTTCTTTTATTCCGAATTTTCAATTGAAGAGGTCAGCGCTCTCCGCCAAATGGCATGCGGCTTCGCTCGGCAGGGGAAGCGGAGGACTCACAGCACCACCACCACCCCCCCGTCACCCGCTCCGCAGCCTTTAAAAAGGCTCCTTCGCGTGGTCGGGGGGGCGCAAATGGTGCCAGCCAAGTCACCATGCCCATGGGTTTCAGCGCCCATGGTTTTTGAGGGTCCCCGTGTCGCCGGCGCGGTAGAACCCAGCCCCTGCCGAGCCGACTCCCTCCGGAGCTCGGAGGGAGTCCGCCATTCGGCGATGGCGCCAACCCGGAAGTGGCACTCCTGTGTTCCACTGCCTCCCGCAGTTTGGTCAAACTCATGCTGGTAGCTTCGAGAACACTGTCCAACCATCTCATCCTCTGTCTTCCCCTTCTCCTTGTGCCCTCCATCTTTCCCAACATCAGGTTCTTTTCCAGGGAGTCTTCTCTTGTCATGAGGTGGCCAAAGTATTGGAGCCTCAGCTTCACGATCTGTCCTTCCAGTGAGCACTCAAGGCTGATTTCCTTGAGAATGGATACGTTTGATCTTCTTGCCGTCCATGGGACTCTCAAGAGTCTCCTCCAGCACCATAATTCAAAAGCATCAATTCTTCGGCGATCAGCCTTCTTTATGGTCCAGCTCTCACTTCCATACATCACTACTGGGAAGACCATAGCTTTAACTATACGGACCTTTGTTGGCAAGGTGATGTCTCTGCTTTTTAAGATGCTGTCTAGGTTTGTCATTGCTTTTCTCCCAAGAAGCAGGTGTCTTTTAATTTCGCGGCTGCTGTCACCAGTATTGGGGTGGGGGATTTTTCCTATGTGAAACTACCAGTGCTTCCCCCCTGGGGGGTACTCAATGGCACACAGCACTGGCACCTTTTCCTCAACATGTTTAAAATGTGGCACTTACTGTAACAGCTTCATGGTGAATACCAGCACCTTTTTTCTTAAAAAGGGCACTGCAAACTACACATTATGTTAAATGCATTTCCTTAAAAGTCTGCTCAGGATCACCCAGCTTTCTTTCTTATGAGGAAAAAGCAGCTGTGCTGGGCCTCCAATCTAGATCAGGACCAGGGTGGAAGGAGGTGGTTTTTAAAACCTGTTGTTTCCCCACAAACACATACTGCATACCCTCCAACATTTCTCCAATGAAAATAGGGACGTCCCATTCCATAATGATAAGTTTATTATTTATACCCCACACATCTTACTGGGTTGCCCCAGCCCAGTGCTTTTTTTCTTTTAAAAAATGTTTAGGGGTATTCTCATTTTGACTCAAGAAAATCAAAAATTTATCGTTCAAATCAGGAAAAATACATACAGTAAATGGACAAAAGTACAAAGATTCACAAAATGTTTAGGGGTATGCGTGCCCCCAGAAAAAAAGCACTGCCCCTGCCACTCTGGGCGGCTTCCAACATATATAAAAGCATAATAAAACATTACACATTTTTTAAAAAACTTCCCTATATAGGATTGCCTTCAGACAGCTCAGGGGTTGGATAACTCCATACTCTCCAACGTTTCTCCAATGAAAATAGGGACTTCTTAAGGAAAAGCGGGACATTCTGGGATCAAATCAGAAACTGGAATGGCTTCTCTAAATCAGGGACGTCCCTGGAAAATATGGACACTTGGAGGGTCTGACACTGTACTCCCTTCCCCTCCCCACAATATTTTAGTCCAAAACATCTGGTTGACCAAGGCTGAACTTGCAGGAGGGGGGGTTCCCTCTTTCAATGGGAACAGGATTTATCCCACCTGAGATTATATGCCAAGCCGCCATCCTCTGCTGCTGCACTGGGAAGCCCTTCTACTCATTCCCTGGACTTCTGCCCCAAAGTCCTGCCCTGGCAGCACCGCAGATTGCTTGCAGCCCGTCTTCCCCAAGGACTGCATCCAACACCCCCCCCCCCACTTGCCATGAAATATTGATGGCAAGAGCTTTATCTTGCGTTATTGCTTCCAGTAACTTCTCCTGGCCCCTGCCCCTGGGCACAAGGCAGATGTACAACCCAAAGGCTAATGGGCCATTTCCTATTTTAAGCTCTGCCAGGCCAGCTCTGCCAGGGGGGAGGGGAGGGGTGCACACAGCTGAGTGGGAGAGATGAGTCTGGGTGGGACTTAAGAGCAGCTCATTGGGGCTTCACTGGACAGCATTTGTCCCTGGCGTGGCAGAATCAGAGAATTGGCGAGTTGGATGGGATCCCAAGGGTCTTTTAGTTCAACCCACCACAATGCAGGAGTCGCAGCTGGTGGTGGTCTGCTAAACAGCTGGCATTCTCAGCGCAGAAGCATCTGCTCAGGAAAGAGGGGTGGGTGAATCTAGCCATTTCAGTTTTACTGCGTTTCTCATTTTTCAAAGCCTTAAGCTCAGCCCCACAGATTTCCACAAAAATGCATTATTATTAATAATAATAATAATTTGAATTTTCTGTTTTACAATTTAGAATAATCATTTAAACATCCTTAAAATACAAGTGACTTCCCATCTTCTCTTTCCATGGTTCATTTTGTGTTTCATAAATCCCTGCATATTTTACAAAAACGAAGCCATTCAGTATTCCATTATTACATCCATCAAAACTTATTTACACATTTGAATTTATCTTTATGCTGCCAACATTTTCAAGTGTACACAATTCCCACCCCCCATATAGTCAATAAACATTTTTCAATGTTCTTTAAACGTATGTTCTTCTTGATCTGACTTTCAGGGTTGGTGTGTTGTGTGACAAGCACACAGAGTGCAATGAGATTGAGTGTTTGTGGAGGGTGGGGAGGCTCAGTTAATTTCATGGTACACAGGTTGTACATTGACAATAAATGTATTATTATTATTATTATTATTATTATTATTATTCTATATGTCGAGTCTGCAAACTGTGCATATTCTGTCAGCTTAAGTTGCCATTCTTCCTAACTGGGACCTCACTCATTTTCCATTTTTGGGCTAACGAAACACAGGGCACAGTAGTGGCATATTATTATTATTATTATTATTTGATATGGAAGGGGGGGGCATGTCTTCTTCACCTTCTTCTTCGCTACAATATATCCATTTATTTCCAATTGTCAATGTCAAAAGGGACTAAAATCTATAAAATTCATAGAAAATCAACGTGCCAATTTGCTCAATTTCTCTAGGACTCCATGACACCTCCCCTGTCCTCCATAATCCCTCAAGCAAGGTGTCAAGACCCAAATCCTGTCAAATCACTCTGCCAAGCCTTTCCTCCGGGCAATGCCAGGTGGCAGACTATGCGTACATGGACCATTGTCTTCTCATCACCGGTACTCAGGATGTGCTTATCTGCGCATATCTCCAGCTCTGCATATTCTCCCCTCCCTCCTCCATATGTTAATCCTGTGTAACCCAACCTCTTCTTAATGTATTCATGATGTAACTGGGATGTATTTTGCACTGTATTCTGGGACATGGAGGGAAGTTTTAAAAGTTCATGTCACCCCTTTCTCGCTGTTCAATCTCGCCTTGAACCTGTTGTGCAATAAACTTGGATCTTCTGCAGCTTGCTCCTGTCTCCGGCTGAGCTCATTTTCCTCCGCAGGGACCCGCGGACTTAGTCCGATGAGCTGGGTGGCAGAGCAGCCTCGCACCCAGATTTTACCGTAACATTATTATTATTATTATTATTATTATTATTAATTCTGCTGATGAAAATTCATTGGCATTTTTAGTCTCCATTTCTCATATTTCCCATTTTGGCATGCAATTTTACCACATATGCACATTTGCTGCAGAACTCTCCCCTCAATATACAACCCTAATATACATAAGATATGGTTTTATTAACACACACACACACACACACACATATATATGCCACCTGAGCCTAGGATAGAGATGCTCACAGAACCAACATCCCAACAGATCTTGCTTCCTTCTTAGGGTTCCAGGGCAGCCTCAAAGTCTAGCACAGAGCAGAGATGCCTCTGTGTCTCCAACTTCCAGCATCAGCCCAACATGCAGGTACAACCCTTCCCTACACAGAATCATTGCTTGGCCTATTGTTCCCCACCCTAGGAGGATGGTGGCTTCCAGCCAGATGAGGTTGGAAAAGGCCCACCCATTTGTCTCTATGGCAACAGGGCAACCTCATTTAGATGCTGTGAGAAGCACTTAACTGACCAGCAGCTATGGCCGTTTTCTTACAAAGAAACATTTCTAATCATTGCCTCTCCTACTACAGACCCTCCAAGTGTCCCTATTTTCCAGGGACAGTCCTGGTTTTACAGAAGCCATCCCAGTTTCTTATTTGATCCTGAAACGTCCTTAGGACGTCCCTATTTTCATTGGAGAAACGTTGGAGGGTATGGAATTATGCGACCCCCGAGCCAAGCAGATAAGTAACTAACTATACAACCTTTAGTAGAGGTCTGGAGGCGACCCTGTACAGTGGTACCTCGGTTTAAGAACAGTCCGGTTTAAGAACGATTTGGTTTACAAACTCCACAAAACCGGAAATAGTGTCTTGGTTTGAGAACTTTACCTCAGTCTAAGAACGGAATCCGAACCGTGGAAAGGCACTGGCAGCAGGAGGCCTCATTAGGGAAAGTGCACCTCAGTTTAAGAATGGACTTCCGGAACGGATTAAGTTTGTAAACTGAGGTACCACTGTATAGTTCTTTTAATGTTTTGGGTGTGTGTGTGTGTGTGGGTGGGTGGGTGGGTGTGGGTGTTGAAAGCTGTCCAGAGTGGCTGGGGCAACCCAGTCAGATTGATAGTGTAGTAATAATAATAATAATAATAATAATAATAATAATAATAATAGAATAGGACATGGCCATTTTCATCTGAGAAATGTTGGAGGGTATGCTACTGGATCCAATGAAGTGGAATGTCAGAAGATTCAGGACAGTTTTTCAAAGTCTGATAGTCATTTATACTTCCAGACCCCTCCTGCCACCCCCTTGCGCCCCTAGGTAATCCCCCGCAGGACAGTAGCACCCATTTTTAAAGTGCTGTGGTTGAGCACCTGCCTAGCCCTCAGGAGAGAGAGAGAGAGAGAGAGAGAGAGAGAGAGAGATGCACACATGCATCTGAGTTGTTCTTGCTGCATTCTGCCCTTTCTTCCCTTCAGGCAGTTTTGGAACCAGCGGATTTGTGGATTTGACACCCTTCAGCTTTTCTGACTGAGCAATTCCATCAGAGGCGCTCAAGGAACCAAACAATGGGTGGCTTATCTTTTGCTCTGGAGGCACTGTGGAAAAAGCGGGGCAAGCCACTCTGGCACACAAAGGCCCTTCAGTCTCCTGTTCTTCAGCTGGATAGAGCAAGTCTTCTCTCGCCCAGGGCAGGTGAGTGGAAACTCCCAAGAGGAGAAGGAGGAGGAACTGCCTTGTCTGGCTGAAGAGCCCAGCCTCCACCAAGGCTGAAAAGGCAAGCCACTGGACCTAGATGAGTGGTGCGCAGCACTGATTTTCTGCCCCACGAAGGGAACCCAGTTACTGGGCAAAGCAGAGTTGGACTTGAAACCTGGATGTATGAATGCAATTCACCGCTGCAGTGCCTGTTAAAGCATGTATAAAAAGGTAAAGGGACCCCTGACCATTAGGTCCAGTCGTGACCGACTCTGCGGTTGCAGTGCTTATCTCGCTTTATTGGTTGAGGGAGCCGGAGTACAGCTTCCAGGTCATGTGGCCAGCATGACTAAGCCACTTCTGGCGAACCAGAGCAGCGCACAGAAACGCCGTTTATCTTCCCACCAGAGCGGTACCTATTTATCTACTTGCACTTTGACGTGCTTTCGAACTGCTAGGTTCATAGACTCATCCCCCGTGCCCCCTTACCCTACCCTGTAAAAAGCATGATTCGGAATAGTATCTTGCATGAACCACCTAGGAAGACAATAACTCAATAACATTCAAATCAGGAACAATTTAATTGCACATTTGTACAAAATCCAAGTAAATTCCACCAAACGGATTAACTTGATGCACTGATAATACCAGCTTTTCAAAGCCTTATAGTCATTCATACTTCTAGCCAGGAGTTGGAAAGGTTGACACCCCCCACACAAGGGTGCAGGCCCGGAATTGGGGACGGAGGCACAAAATTGTGCCTCCCCACTCTGGCTGGGAGTAGCTAGGAGCTCACCTGCTTTGCCATGTGCTCCTTCGCTCCTCCAAATGACCAACATCTTCTTGCCAAGGGTGCAAGGGAGCCTACATATGTTCCTGCTTATAGCACCCCTTGCTGCCCCCTTGCTTCTTAGAGACACCCCCCCCCCAGGAATTCCACTGCCGCCCAGGGGGTGGTACCCTCACTTTGGAAACTATTCAGTCTTAGGCACCATCTCTGTCATTTTTTCCAGCACCTTCCTTTCCCAACGAGCCTTTTAAGTGTGGATCTCAACTCGGGTTAAGTACTTACCTAATTCATTCCGGAGGTCCGTTCTTAACCTGAAACTGTTCTTAACCTGAAGCACCACTTTAGCTAATGGGGCCTCCAGCTGCTGCCGTGCCACCGGAGCACGATTTCTGTTCTCATCCTGAAGCAAAGTTCTTAACCTGAAGCAATATTTCTGGGTTAGTGGAGTCTGTAACCTGAAGCGTATGTAACCTGAAGCATATGTAACCCGAGGTACCACTGTCCTGGGATTGTTTTTATTAGTATTATTTCATCACTTGTTGTTTGATGCCCTCTGCTCCTTTGGGGAGAAGGAGGGCATATATATTCAATAAATAAATGTGGCTGCAGACCTGTTAGTCACAATCCAGCGGCATCTCTGCGAGGGTCCTCCTGGGTGGAGCAAGAGCCTTGTGTCCTGGAATAACCTCCGCACCAAACTGGATAAAGCACCGCTTGAAAGGGCAATTGCATCTTTGCCGAAGCAACAGAATTACCCACTTAGCGCACATAAGAGCCAGAAGACTGTCAGGCCCCTTGGCAAGGAAACGGGCTGCCTTGGCGCCTACCCGCTAGCTCAGATCACAGAGCTTGGCCTGCAGCGGTTTCCCTTTCTGGTCACTTGAACACCTTCAGCCCAATCTCCTTTCTGATTCCCAGCACAAGAACAGGAGGAAGCTGCCATGCCCTGTGCCAAACCATTGGTCCATCGAGTTCTGTATTGCCTACTCTGACTGGCAGCAGCTCTTCTCTCTCCCAGCCCTCCCTGGAGATGCCAGTGAGGATTGAACCTGGTGCCTTCAAAGCACTTCCACTGAGCTATGAGCCTTTGCCTACTGTCCCCATTGGGCAGTTTCCCCAGAAGGAGGTGGGCCGGTTGGGCGACAGCCACTGATGCCCCTTGGCCCAATCTCAGCCAATCCACCCACCTATCTCCTTACGCTCACATATCCTAGAATCGTAGAATTGGAAGGGACCCTGAGGATCATCTAGTCCAACCCCTGCAATGCAGGAATATGCAGCTGTCCCATACAGGGATTCGAACTTGCAACCTTGGCATTATCAGCACCATGCTCTAACCAAGTGAGCTATCCAGGTCAGAGCATGATGAACAAAGGGAAGATTTGCCTCTATCCAAGGCTGAGAGAATTCCAGCTTTCCAGCCCTGATCCCCTGCCTTAAAGTCCTCTACCTTCCTGGGTTCCGGGGCCACATTTGAGAGTTGTGGTGGGCATGGCAAAATGCTTATTCTGCAGCAGAAAAAAGACTGGCTGTGCTCAGAACCTCTCTGCAAGACACCTAAACACACCCCAACATAAATGAAAGGAAGGAAGGAATAGGCAACACCCTCCCCGGGACAGCCACCTCCCATAAAAACTTGATTTAAATTTGAAGGGGGGGAGAACAAGGCCTTGACGAGTGCCAAGGGGGCTGTCAGAGAATGTCATATTGCCAGGAGGAGATAATACTGGAGTTAGTGGACCTCCAATGAAACTCACTCATTACATTGCTAAACTATGGAACTCACTGCCACAGGAGGCAGTGAATGGCCACCAACGTCATGGTCAGAGGCAGGAAATGCTTCTGAATACCAGTTGCTGGAAGCTGCAGGAGAGGGGAGGGCTCTTGTGGTCAAATCCTGCTGGTGGTATGTTTCCCTTGTGGGTGGGCCACTGTGAGAATAGGATGCTGGACTAAATGGGCCACACCTCAGCCAAGGCTCCCCCCACATTCTGTGCTTTTTCTTGTGCAGATATTCTATGTTGGGGGCAGATTGCAGGTGTTTGGGGAAGTCTAGCTAGCCAGCTGCGGGCTCGGTTACTGCAAGGCAGCAGGGCCCAGAACAGAACAATTATTCCAGGAACTTTGAAGGGCAGACAAGTTGTGGCGCTTGGGTTTCAGTGGGGCTTTGGTTTTGGCAGACGGGCGGGCCGCTGCGTGAGTGGCACCGCTTTACTTCTCCCTGTCAAGATGAAGTGGGTGGGGAGACAAGGGAGGTGGGAGCTTAAAAAGGAAAGAGCTCAGGTGAAGAGGAGAGGCAGCCACCTGAGATACAGACACCTCTTGGGACTAGAGACAAGTCAAAGTCTGCTTTGTTGGCCTGCTGGAATAATTCCATCAAGCTCTGCTGGTAAGTGCATGAGCACATGGGGGGCTGGTTCGGACTCAGAGGACAGCTGGGATTTTGGGCAAGTCACAGTCAGCCTTGGAGTGATGCTGCAAGGGATAAAGGTTGCAAAATAAAGCTTAACTTTATCCACTACAGTGGTACCTCGGGTTATATACGCTTCAGGTTACAGACGCTTCAGGTTACAGACTCCACTAACCCAGAAATAGTACCTCAGGTTAAGAACTTTGCTTCAGGATAAGAACAGAAATTGTGTGGTGGCAGCGGAAGGCCCCATTAGCTAAAGTGGTACCTCAGGTTAAGAACAGTTTTAGGTTAAGAATGGACCTCCAGAACGAATTAAGTTCTTAACCCCAGGTACCACTGTACTTTTAATGTAGTTTATCTATGGAACTCACTGCCACAGGAGTCAGTGAAGGCCAGCAACCTAGACAGCTTTAAAAGAGGATTAGACAGATTCATGGGGGTATCGATGGCTACTAGCTACATTGGCTATGCTCTGCCTCCACAGCTGGAGCAAAAAATGCTTCTGAATACCAGTTGAGAGTTGCTGGTTTCCCACAGGCATCTGGTTGGCCACTCTAAGAACAGGATACTGGACTAGGTGGGCCACTGGCCTGATCCAGCAAACAAGTTCTTTTGTTCAAAACCACTCAACATGATGTGCAAATGGCACGTCCCAATTGATTGGTGCGCAAATAGACCTGGAGAGGGTGGGGCAGGGGACTTGATGCTGCAAATAGGTTGCTGAGACATCTCAAGCAGGTCATTGCCAGCAGCTGTTGCAGTTTTTAAAAACTTTAGTCCAAAACATCTGGGAGAAATCTACAACTCCCATCAGCCTCGGCCAAGACGACTGGGAGTTGTAGTTCAAAATGGCCATGTTGGCTGGGGGTGGTGGGAGTTTGCAGTCCAAAGCATTTGGAGGGAGGCAGGTGGCTTTGATGATGCCACAACCAGAGAAGACGGAGGGGGATGGGATAGACGTCTTCAGATATCTGAAGGGCTGTTCCATGGAGGATGGAGCAAGCTTGTTTTCTGCTGCTCCAGCGGGGAGGACCTGAACATACGGATTCAAATGGCAAGGAAGGAAATTCCATGTAAACATTAGGAAGAGCCTTCCGAGCTGTTTGACAGTGGAATGGGCTTCCTCGGAAGGTAGTGGACTCTCCTTCCTTGCAGTTTTTAAAAAAGAGATTAGATGGCCATCTGCCAGGGATTCTTTAGCTGTGATTTCTGCATTTCAGGGGGTTGATGACTTTTGGGTAGTCCCGTCTCACCCAACAGTCCTATGTGTGTTGTTTTGTGCATGTGCGCTCTCTCTCTCACACACACACACACACACACACACACACACACACTAATGTTGCCTTGTGTATTTGCCAATGCCAAGCCTCTCTCTTTCAGAGACCCCAAAGGCCATGCCAACTCTCCTCTCTGCCACCATCCTTTCGGTGCTGCTGGCCACAGGCTGCTGGACTTATGAAGCCACCCCTGGAGTCGGTTGCCACCTCCATCGTGAGCTGCAGGGCTTGGGGGTTAGGGGGGGGAAAGCAGCCAGTCCTCAGCAGGGGACTGTCGGCCTCCGCAAAGAAGCAGTGGGGAGGGAAGGTGTCTGGGCCCTTGCTGAGACACCCAGCCTCGTTCACTTCTTACACCTGTAGGGCCTGGTATCCAGCGCTCCCAGGAGTCTTGCTCAATTCGCTGCGAATCCTGCCTTGCGGGGGGGGGTTGGACTAGATGATCCTTGGGGGGGTCTCTCCCAACTCTACAATTCTAGGATTCTATAATAAAAGTTATGGGCTGGCTCCAGCAAAGCTAGGTAATTACATAGATCAATGCAACAGTGATACCGATCCAAAGCCTTTCAGAAGCAGTGGGTTCAGAATCAAAGAACCACAAAATGAGAGACCTTCCAGGGATTTGAGCCCTGCTGGAGATGCAAGGATCTCAGCCTGGGAAGGCAGGAGACAACAAAACAAAACTGGAAACTCTTGCCTTTTTTTTAATTGTCAAAGCAGGTTTTTTGATCACCCTGGATTGTCACCAATTATTTAGAATCCATGCTTGGTGGATAGGTTCACGATAAGATTTCCCCCACCCCAAAAGAAAATAATAGAGAGTATATCTTAAGAATTTGAGATTTTTTTTTTTTTTAAACTCAAACAACAGGAATGTTATGACCATAGGCCAGGGATCAGCAACCCACGGCTCCAGAGCCGCATGTGGCTCTTTTACACCTTTGCCGCGGCTCCGGGGCGGATACTAGGGAGGGGAGGAGGCGCATTGTGTGCCCTGACACTCCCTACTGTTTTAAATGTCGCAATGGTTTTGCGGCTCCCAGTTTTTTTCTTCTTCGGTCCAAGTGGCTCTTTTTGTCTTAAAGGTTGCAGACCCCTGCCATAGGCAAATAAAAGCCCCTTCCCCCTTCTTTTTAAAACAGGGGTTGGGAATACCCTTTGTATTGAGCCTAACTGCTGTGTGGGGTGGAGTGGGCGGTAGGGAGACTGGGCGCCAGAGGGGGCCACATCTGGCCCTGAACGAGATGGAGAACCCCAGCCCTGTTCTAAAGCAAAAGCATTCCTTCCTGTTTTTAGGGTTGCCATGTGTCCTCCCCCCCCCCCCCCCGGACGTCCTCTTTTTCAGGGGTAAAATTTCCTTCCGGGTGGGTTTCTTATATTTGCGAAAATGTCATGTGTCCTCTTTTGCTGCCCACCCACGATTGCCCTGCTCTTCCTCCTCCTCTCCCAGCTTTCAGCGTGACCATCAAGAGTGACCCCCGAGGGAGCTGCCGCAGCAGGCAAACGGTCCAGGCCTGCGTGGGCTACTGCGAATCTAGCGCCTTCCCCTCCAAGTACTCAGTCCTCCTGGCCAGCAACTTCAAGCACAACATCACATCCGTCTCCCAGTGCTGCACCATCGCCAAGATGCAGAAGGTGAGTGAAACCGACACCCATCTAAGTAACTGGAACCTACGCACACCCTTCAACCGGTTTGATGGTGGTTGCTTCATGCAAACACAGAGTTAAACTGCGGAACTCACTGTCGCAGGATGCTCGCCAACCTGGATGGCTTTAAAAGAGGGTTGGGCAAATCCATGGAGAATAAGGCTATTGGTGGCTTCTAGCTATGCTCTGGCTAATAATAAGAATAATCATACTAATTTTTTATTTATACCCCGTCCATCTGGCTGGGTTTCCCCAGCCACTCTGGGCGGCTTCCAACCGAATATTAAAAACAATACAGCATCAAACATTAAAAACTTCCCTAAACAGGGAAGTTGTCTTTTAAAAGTAAAATAGTTGCTTATTGCCTTGACATCTGCTGGGAGGACATTCCACAGGGCAGGCACCACAACGGAGAAGGCCCTCTGCCTGGTTCCCTGTAACATGGCTTCTCGCAGTGAGGGAACTGCCAGAAGGCCCTCGGAGCTGGACCTCAGTGTCCGGGCTCTGCCTCCACTGCATACCCTCCAATATTTGTCTGAGGAAATAATAATAATTTGTTATTTATACTTTGCCTGTCTGACTGGGTTGCCCCAGCCACTCTGAGCAGCTTCCAACATATTAAAAAAAACATAATAAAACATTGAACATTTTTTTTTAAAACTTCCCTATACAGAACTGCCTTCAGATGTCTTCTAAAGGCTGTAGTTACTTTTATCTCCTCGGCTCTGGATTTGCATAATTCCATACCATCCAACATTTCTCCGCTGAAAACAGGAAAAGCAGGACATTCCGAGATCAAATCAGAAACTGCAACAGCTTCTGTAAATCTGAGACTATCCCTGGAAAATAGGGAAACCTGGAGAGTCTGCTGGCACTGTTGGGGCAGCAATGCTTTTGAATACCAGTTGCTGGAAGCCACAGGAGGGGAGAGGGCTCTTGTGCTCAGGGGTCCTGCTTGTGGGTTTCCGAATGACATCTGGTTGGCCACTGTGAGAACAGGATGCTGGACCAGATGGAACCCCTTTGGCCTGATCCAGCCAGCTCTTCTTATGTTCCTATAACTAGCAATGTGGTGATGGAAAGTGTGGTGGTGGCCCCAGCTCCTCCTGTTTGGTTGGTTCAGCCAGTGGAGGTGGAGAGAATGATAGGCACCAAGTCAGACCCATTGGTTCATTTAGCTTTTTGTTGTCTACACTGACTGGCAGCAGCTCTCTGGGATTTCAGGCAAGAATCTCTCCCAGCCCTCCCGGGAGATGCCAGCAGAGATTGAAACTGGGACCTCCTGCTTGCAAGGCAGATGCTCTGCCGCTGAGTAATGGCCCTTTCCCCGTATACGAGAATCTAGAGAAAGGCGTAGGTTGCAGCTCACAAACCTCTGGACTGGGCTGAAGGTGAGCATAACATGGCAAAGGCCTGGTTAAAAAAGGGGCTGAAGTGGGCGGTCAGAGCAGGAAAAGCCAGGCTCCCACAGCATGGTGCTGAAAATGCCAAGATTGCAGATTTGATCCCCGTATGAGACAGCTACATTGTCCTTCAAAGCACAGGGTTGGACTGGATCATTGTCAGGATCCCTTCCAAATACAATTCTAGGATTCTACAATCCTAGAACTGTAGAATTCAAAGGATACCTCCAAGGGTTAATCCACGACCGACCCAGTGTAAGGCAGGAATCACAGCTAACTAATCCCCGACCAACGACCATCCAACTTCTGCTTAACCATCAGTGAAGGAGAGTCCACCACCTTCCAAAGTACAGGTCTTACTGTCAGAAAAGTTCTTCCTATTGTTTAGTTGGAATCTCTTTCCGTGTCAGAGCCAGTGTGGTGTAGTGGTTAAGAGTGGTAGATTCATAATCTGGTGAACTGGGTTCGCTTCCCTGCTCCTCCACATGCAGCTGCTGGGTGACCTTGGGCTAGTCACACTTCTCTGAAGTCTCTCAGCCCCACTCACCTCACAGAGTGTTTGTTGTGGGGGAGGAAGGGAAAGGAGAATGTTAGCCGCTTTGAGACTCCTCAAAGTAATGATAAAGCGGGATATTAAATCCAAATTCTTCTTCTTCTCTTCTTCATTTGAATCCGTATGTTCAGGTCCTCCCCTCTGGAGCAGCAGAAAACAAGCTTGCTCCATCTTCCATGTGACAGCCCTTTAGATAGTTGAAGATGGCTCTCCTTTCACCTCTTTGTCTTCTCCTGGCTAAACATACCATCTTCTCTTTTCTTTCTCCTACAGATTAAGGTGCATCTGCGTTGTGGGGCTACCCGGCCCGAGACCATAGAAGTCTTCACAGCAAAGACTTGCCAGTGTGACGTGTGCCGCCTCTCCAGATATTAGGGAGTCGGCGGTCCCATCCCTGCTTGCGGCCTTTCTATGCTATCAATTGCCAGCTCTCACTACCCTGGTCTCCCCCTTCCCCTATCCCAACCAGAGTTTGCTTAATTCAAGGATGTAGCCCAGGGGGCAGCTGCCTGCAGAGCCACGCTGACACCTACCACATCCCCCAAATATTGCCTCCTTACATACTTGGCAAACTAGTGAACTCAACTAGCCTGAAGGCTGCAGTGGCGGGAGAAGCTGGGGCCACTCCCCCCCCCCTTGTGGGGGCTCTGCCCCACAAGTCACAAACGCAAGCAGGCAGAAGAAACCTTTTCTGGAAACAAGGAGGATATAAATGCAACGAAATAAAATAAATATAAAACCACAACCATGCTTCTCCCAGCTCTTTTCACCGTTCAGATCTCGGAGGCAACAGTGCCACCTGCCCAGCCGCGCTCCCCCCAAAGCCACTGACATCAGACGTCAAAATCAGCCATGACATGGAAGGTTTCTCTTTATTGAATACAGACTCGTCCAGCAAAAGGAACACAGGGCAAGGGCGAAACTTTTAATAAATAAGACCGACGACGCCCTGCCCCCCTTCAACAAAATAGCTCTCTTCTGCAGCATCCTCCCTCCCCCCCACCCGCCCCACCCCACCCCTGGGTGCCTTGGGGCCTCCCCCCCTGTGGAAACTACACGAGTGTGGCATCTAAATAGACTATAGAAGAGGAGGTGTCCCCAGATACTACAGTGCCCAACTGGCTTCAGTGTTCTGCTAAAAAATAAAACTGTAATACACTCAATGCTCCCCCCTCCCCAAAATAACCACCCAGTGACTATTCTTCTGGTTACAGATAATGTTTTGAGGTCATCATGCCGAGCAAAGAGGGAGGGGTGGCAGTGGTGGTAGTGGGGAGCTTTTAACCCCCCTGCTCCCCACACACAGATACTAAACCCTTTGGTGGAGGGGGAATGATATAGTCAGCAAACCAAGGCCTCCCCCCCGACCCCTTTATCGCCACCACAACCACAGCACCCTAGTATTTTGGACCTGGAACACCCCAGATGTTTCTCCCAGCTACCACCAGCCCCAGTCAGGGATGGCGGAGTCCCACAAGACCAAATGTTGTCATCCCCCCCCCCCCCCCCCACCGCAAGACCTGAGAGAGAAGGAGCAAGATTGCAGCCACCGCCTCCCCCTCCTCCTGCAGAGAGGTGGTACATCCTTGTCTGCTTACCCTTGAAATGTCCTGACCCTCAATGCCCCCCCACAAAAAACTCAATTTCCCAGCAAGCATTTCCTACCCACCCCCACCCCCCCATAATCAGAGGCATCCCTGCTTTCCACCTGTGCAACAACCAGCCCTTCTAAAGTGCAGGAGTTTGAACACTCTTCTCCCGTCAAGATCGCCCCCTCCCTCCCCTTCTAATTGGTGGAAATAGGGAGCTGAACAGGGGAATGTGTTAGAGCTACGCTCCATCTTGGGGGGGGGGGTAGGGGGCTGTGAGAATCTAAGCAAAGTGCACCTGAGTCTCTCTCTCTCTCCCTCCCCCCCCCACACACTCCTGACCACCCAAGAATGCAAAAGTGTGAAAACTATAAAAGCCCCAGAGGCAAGGAATCTCTTCCAGGGGGACACGCACCAAACTCCCCACCGCCGCCCCCCAATAAACTGCTGAAGGGAGAAAGCAGCTGTCAGCCCCCCACAGCCCTAAACCCAGAGGGAAGAACCCCAGTGCGCTCCCCCCGCTGCGGCCTCCCATGAGAGCATGCATAGGCCCAGATCTGCACACATACAACTCCCTCCTCAGACGTGCCATTTCTGTTTTTGTGGAAAGTCCTTTTCCACCTTTCCTCCCCCAAATCTTGCTCAGTTTCTGGCTGAGCAAATGGGGGGGAGAGAGAGAATGGGGGGGGGGAGAGAGAGAATGGGGGGGGGAGAAGAAATGCTGCAGCTCTTCCACTTGGGGAGGGGGGGCAGCAGTTTAGGGCTTGAAACCACCAGACTAGGCCTTGGTGAACAAGGTCCTCAGAGATAGAGGGGGGCTTCCATTCTTCACCCCTATGCTCCCTAATAGGAAGCCAGGGAGCCCCCCCAGAAAAATCAGGACACCCCCTCATTGTTTTGTGCTCCCCACTCTTCCGAAACAGAAAGCCCCACCACTATGGGGAGGGCAGCTTTGGATGAAGAGGCCTATTGCTTAATCTTGCTTTGGGTACCACCCACCAGATCCCCACCCCAAACTCTGGCCTCACAGCTCTTAAGACCCCCCCCTCACCACCATTCTTCCCCCTCCCCAAAACAAGCCCAGCAGGGGAGCCCCTCCGATGCCTCCTTCTGCCCACACCCAGCAAACATAGCCATGCACTCATACCATTTTGCTTCACAGCCACAGCAAACGGGCCTCCTCCGTGGTCACCCCCCTGGGTGGGTGGGTGAGTGGGTGGGGGCCAGGCCCACCCCCCCAGGAGGAGCGAAAGGCAGGAGCTCTGGTTTGGCACAGGCTGGCTGGGGGCGGGTAGGGAGTGTCCGGCTCTCTGGGACAGGCCCTGCACCCGGGTGGGCTGCTCCCACAAGCCACAGTGGGTGGGTGGGGAGGGCAGGGGGTGGGGGGCTCCAGGGGAGGGAGGGGGGCTCCTAGCTGGCCCCTCCGCTCTGCACAGCCAGGGAGTGCTGCAGGTTTAGGCGGTTCATCTTGGCCTCTTCCAGTCCTTGCAGCTTCCGCAATTGCAGCTCGTCCAGCTGCCTCCAGAGCTCCTGCCGTTCCTTCGCCTTCTTCAGTTCCCTGGGAGGAGAAAAATTTAAAAGGAGACGGAGATGCAGCGAAGGATGCAAACAGTTGCAGTTCCTGCATCCAGGAGGCTGGAGTAGATGACCTTTGGGGTACCCCCTTCCAACTCTATAAAGTTCTATGATACGGCATGCCATCTTCCAATGGTCGGCGTTTGGAATGAGCCAAGAGAGTTTTGTTATTTGGGGTCTGTATTCGAATTCCCAAAGGTTTCGTGGTATTTTCCGTAACAGCAGCTTGTTTTTTGTTTTAAGGCAGAACGGTTCTTTTTGGCTTTGTATTCAGGATAGGAAAAAAGAATGTGCTTCCTTCACAAAGTAAATTGTAGAACTCACTCCCACAGGAGGCAGCTGAGGTTCCACCAACCTAAAGGTAAGGTAAAGGGACCCCTGACCATTAGGTCCAGTCGTGACCGACTCTGGGGTTGTGGTGCTTATCTCACTTTATTGGCCGAGGGAGCCGGCGTACAGCTTCCGGGTCATGTGGCCAGCATGACTAAGACGCTTCTGGCAAACAAGAGCAGCGCACGGAAACGCCGTTTACCTTCCTGCCGGAGTGGTACCTATTTATCTACTTGCACTTTGACATACTTTTGAACCGCTAGGTTGGCAGGAGCTGGGACCAAGCAACGGGTGCTCACCCCGTCACGGGGATTCGAACCGCCGACCTTCTGATCAGCAAGTCTTAGGCTCTGTGGTTTAACCCACAGCGCCACCCGCGTCCCTTCTTCACCAACCTAGATGTCTTTAAAAAGAGGACTGGACAAATTTGTGGAGGAAAAGGCTACCAATGGCTAACCACAACAGCTATGCTCTGCCTCCATGGTTTGAAAATGGAGAATCGTAGAACTGTACTAATAATGATAATAAAATAATTTATTATTTATACCCCACCCATATGGCTGGGTTTCCCCAGCCACTCTGGGCGGCTTCCAGCAAAATATTAAAAATACAATAAAACACTGTGCAATGCAAGCATCTCAGAATCCCTGACCGACGGCCATCCAGCCTCTGTTGGAAACCCTCCAGTGAAGGGGAGTCCACCACCTTCTGAGGGAGTACTTTCCACTGTCAAACAGCTCTTCCCCTCAGAAAGTCATGCAGAACGGTTAAGTCAGAATCTCCTGTCTTGTCATTGTATCCATTGATTTGGGTCCTCCCCTCTGGAGCAGCAGAAAGCAAGTTTGCTCCATCTTCCCTGCGGCAGCTCTTCAGCCAGCCTATCCCCTCTCAATCTCCTCTTCTCCAGGCTAAACATACCCAGCTCCCTCAACTGTTCCTCCTAAGTCTTGGTTTCCAGGCCCTTGATCATCCTGGTCACTCCATCGGCCCATACTCCAGCTTGTCAATATTCTTCTTAAAGAGGGGTGCCCAGAATGGGACACAGTATTGCAGGTGTGGTCTGACCAAGGTAGAACAGAGCAATAGACTGTTACTTCCCTTGATCTGGACGCTATACTTCTGTTGATGCAGCCTAGAATTGCATTCGCTTTTTTTGCTGCTGCATCACGCCGTTGACTCATGCTAAGCTGGCAGTCTGCGAAGAACCCCTATATATGCTGTGGTTTCACATGTGCTACTGCGAAAGATGCAGAGAAGATCGAGAACCTGTGGGGGCCCTGCGGGTGGCGCTAAACTCCCAAATCCCATCAGCCCAAGCCAGCAGGGTATAAATGCTCCCAATGAATATTCATAAATAAACAGGAGAAGCTGCCCAGACTTGCAATTTCTCTCCCTCGTCTGCCACGTAGACACTTACTGCTGTTTTTCCACCTTGTAGGAGGCCGTAAGTTCGTCAAATAGTTTCCCGTTCATCTCCATAAAGGTCTTGAGGACATTGTAGACCAGAGAAACAATGGTCCTGGAGAAGAGGGTGGCAGTGCCGGGGGAGGGGGAGAGGAAATCTAGATGTTACACCCCAGGACTGCTAAGCCACCTCCAGCCCCACCCCATTAGTCAACAGCTGGATTATCTTTCAACCTAAAAGTGGGTTCCCTTCTGCTTACTGAGGCCCTGGAAGGTGTAGCCAGCCTTACACTTAAAGAGAGACAGTGCGGTGGAGTGGTTAGAGCCTAAGACTAGGGCCTGGGAGAGACTAGGGTTCAAATCCCCGCTCAGCCATGAAGCTCACTGGGTGACCTTGAGCTCCGTCAGTGCCTCTCAGGTAGCCTAACCTACCTCACAAGGTTGTAGTAGGGGATTAAACGAGGTGGGAATAACCGTGTCTGCCACTTTTAGCTCTTCAGAGCAAAAGATAAAGGTAAAGGGACCCCTGACCATTAGGTCCAGTCGTGGCTGACTCTGGGGTTGCGGCGCTTATCTCATTTTATTGGCCGAGGGAGCCGGCGTACAGCTTCCAGGTCATGTGGCCAGCATGACTAAGCCACTTCTGGCGAACCAGAGCAGCGCACGGAAACGCCGTTTACCTTCCCGCTGGAGCAGTACCTATTTATCTACTTGCACTTTGACATGCTTTCGAACTGGTAGGTTGGCAGGAGCAGGGACTGAGCAACGGGAGCTCACCCCGTCGCGGGGATTCGAACCGCCAACTTTCTGATCAGCAAGTCCTAGGCTCTGTGGTTTAACCCACAGCGCCAAAGATAAGAGCAATAAATAAATAAAAGTGATACAGGGCAGGATATAAATCTGTGGCCTTTCCCCAAAGTTGGGCAATGGGAGCAATGAGGCTTTGCTGGTGACTGGGGACAGAGCGACACTGCAGGACTGGCCCACTTCCACCCCAGGGGTCCTGTAGGCACCCCAACCCAGGCAGCCACTTACGGGTTCCAGTGCTCCTTGGAGACGCGATAGAGGGTGCCGAAAATGGTGGGCAGCACCGTGTGGCAGTTGTCCTCAACCAGGCTCAGGATGTATTCGTTGTTCCAGAAATACAGAGCCCGCTCTGCAACCTGGAGCGAGAGGAGAGCTCAGAGGGGAGGAAGGCTACTACTAGCCAAAATGGCTACTCTCTGCCTCCACGGTCAAACGCAGCAATAGAGGGGAGAGTTCCAGCAGGCTCTCCTCAAACAAAGCGCCCCCCTAAGTACAAAAATTCAAAGTTTCCTCCAAGCTGTTTCACGCAGTAAACATGTCGCACCCAGAAAGTGAATGAAGAACTGTTTCTATTCCTCACTTAGAACACTAGAACTGGTGGACATCCAGTAATATTATAAGCTGCATGTCTTTGTTTCCCAATTTGATCCTTTTAGAAGTTTTCATATGTATCGTGGTATCTTATGCACATTTATTTTTATGGATTATAATTATTTTCACTGTAATTGTTAAAGAGTGAATTTATGCTTAATTATTATTTGCCGGTATTTAATTTATTATGCGCTATTATATTCTAATGGATTATTGAATGTTAGCTTTAAGATAAACAGCTTAAATAAAAACAAAGCAGCACGTTTTTATTATGATTTTGTTTTTGGTATTGGATCAGGTTGTTATAAGGTGTGTGATCTCTGTTGTATAGTTTGTTGTTTCTTCAGCTTGTAAACCGCCTTTAGAAAGGCGTCAAACAAACTAGAAGTGGGAGGAAATGGAAATTGGATGTCGGAAGACTCAGATAAAAGGTTGTCGTCTTTCATGCAGTACAAAGTTAAACTATGGAACTCACTCCTGCAGGAGGAAGTAGCCTTAAGAAATTGGATAGCCTTAAAAAAGAGGATTGGACAATTTCATGGAAGAGAAGTATCAGTGTGCCCTCCTGCCATCTCAAAAATAGTGAAACCCCCAAGCTGAATGAGTTCTGGCCCCATCTCCCTACCCTTCACCCCACCCCCCTGCCGCTGCCCCAAGAGCACCTGGAAGTGGGGGCTGGCAATACACCGAGCCACTTGCTTGAAGAGGGGCTCCTGGATCTTCACAAACTGAGAGGGCTCAATGACATCCAGAATCTCCTCGATTTCTCCCAGGAACATCACCTGGGTGGACAGACGAACAGCGAAAGGTGAGCAGAATATGTTGGGATTAGGCTGGGATGCAGGCATTGGCGGTGCCACTGGGCCAAGATGGGGCAACAGCACCAAGGCTTCCCCCACCTGCCTCCACTTCTGATCCTTCCTCCACTCCCACCCTCCTCCCCACTTGACCCTTCTGTACCTCCTTCTGGGTGCAGGTCTTCGGCCAGTACTTCAGAAGGCCACGTATCACCTGGGAAGGTGGGGAGAGAGGTCAGAACATGGGAACATTAAGACAAACATCCCGGCACTGGCCTAATACAGTGGTACCTCGGGTTAAGTACTTAATTCCTTCCGGAGGTCCGTTCTTAACCTGAAACTGTTCTTAACCTGAAGCACCACTTTAGCTAATGGGGCCTCCTGCTGCTGCCGCGCCGCCGGAGCACGATTTCTGTTCTCATCCTGAAGCAAAGTTCTTAACCTGAAGCACTATTTCTGGGTTAGCGGAATCTGTAACCTGAAGCGTATGTAACCCGAGGTACCACTGTAATAATAGTAACAACAACAACAACAACAACAATAATAATAATAGTAGTATACTGCCCTATACCCATAGATCTCAGGGCGGTTCACAACATAAAATTGCAATATAAAAAACACAAAATAAAAATAAGAGCAAAGACAACCCAATAACCCCCCCCCCCCGGTCTCACCAGGTCACCTTAAGAGTTTCTCAAGAACGTATGTTAATCCCCAATTCTGAAATGGGGAGTGGGCCCTTCCTAGGAGAAGACTCACCTCCCCTTTCCCCGTCCAACCCTGGTTTTATAACTCAGTGGTACAGTCCAAAGGTCAGGGGTCGGATATGTGTGCTGTATGCAGAAGGTCCCAGGGGTCCAATCCCCAAGGACATCTCCATGTAACGGCTGAGGAAGAGCCTTCTCTGAAACCCCGGAGAGCTGCTGCCAGTTAGTGTAGGCAGTGCAGGTGAATCTATGGTCGGACTTGGGAAAGGGCAGTTTGCTGTGTGTAGCAACGCTTGAGGAATAGCATCTGCTAGACGCAGCCTTTCTTAACCTGTGGGTCCCCAGATGTTGTTGGACTACAACTCCCATCACCCCTAGCTAGCAAGGCCAGAGCTCAGGGATGATGGGAGTTGTAGTCCAACAACATCTGGGGACCCACAGGTTGAGAACCACTGCTAGAGGATCCCCCCGCCCCGAAACATCTAGCCTAAGGCAATTTCTTCTGCTCAGCCCTTCCCCCCCAGACAAAGGGAAGAACTCCCACAACCAACCTACCAAACCCACTGAGCTACATTCTGCCTTGCCCGCCCCCAATCCAGAGCCTCCCTCTTAGAATCACAGAATTGTAGACAAGGTTCATTTAGTCCAACCCCCTGAAATGCAGGAATCTCAACTAGATCATCCATGGAAGATGGCCGTCTGCTTAAAAACCTCCAAGGAAGGAGAGTCCATCACCCTTCTGAGGGAGTCTGTTCCACTGCTGAACGCCTTTTTCCCTCAGAAAGTTCTCCTTCATGGCTAGTCAGAATCTCCTCCCTTGTCATTTGAATCCCTTAGTTCGGGTCCCACATTCTGGAGCAGCAGAAAACGAGCTTGCTCCATCCTCCATGGGACGGCCCTTCAGATATTTGAAGGTGGCTGTCACAGGATCTCTCAGTCTTTTCCTGGCTAAATACAGTCATACCTCGGGTTGAAGTAGCTTCAAGTTAAGTATTTTCGGGTTGCACTCTGTGGTGACCTGCGCAGATGCTCAAAATGACGTCCCGCGCATGCGCGGAAGCGCCGAAACGCAACCTGTGCACACACAGACGCGCAGTCGCATGTTACGTTTACTTCAGGATGCGAACGGGGCACCGGAATGGATCCTGTTCGTATCCAGAGGTACCACTGTATATGCGGCTCCCTTAACTGTTCCCCATGGGACTTGGGTTTTCTCCTGCGCCCCCCCCACCTGCTGCTCTGCTGCACCCCACAAACAGCACCCCACATGGCCAAATCCCGACTCACATGCTCGGTCAGCGTCGCGTCTTTCTCCAGGAACTGGACCACACAGTAAGCCAGCTGCAGGAGACAAAGCAGAGTCAAGGGTCGGAGGTTAGAGCTCGGGGACAACCAGGCGCACCCCCCCTCCCCACAACCCCCACCAGAGGCCCAAGCGTCACTCCACTGCAGATCTTCCCCACCTGACAGCAGAGGCCCCTTTGGCCATCATGGGAGGCGGGGGTTCCCTGCAGAGTGAGGCTCACCTGGGCGTGGAAGATGGAGAGCGACTTCACCGAGTGCAGCGGGATGAGGACCCGGACCAGGAACTGCTTGTGCTCCGTCTTCAGGGGCAAAGCAAACCCGTTGATTATACTGGGGAGGGGAGGGGAGGGGAGGGAGGAAACATAGTGGGAGGCATCAAAGCCGGTGCCGTGCGACACCCGTTCCGCAACTGCAAGAAATCGATCTCTTTAGTGTGGCGGCACCTACAGCTTTGGAACTCCCTGCCTATTGATGGCGACATTGGGCAGGCACCTTCACTGCACACTCTTTGGCGCCTGCCGAAAACATTTCTGGTTAGACAAGCTTGCCCAGATATGCAGAATGCTGATGTGCATTTTTGGTTTACTGCTGGCTTTAAATCTTTGGGATGTTTTAATTGTTTCCGGTAATTGTTTTTTTCTTTTTCTTTTTGCAAACCGCTTTGAAGTTTTTGCGATAAAGTAGCATATACATTTTTGGCAGCAAAATAAATAAATAGAAAACTGGGGGAGGGAGTGGTTGGGAATGCTGCTGTCCCCCAAACAGAGGAAGGAACACCCCTGCCTTTTCTCCTGAGTAGTTCTGAGAAAGAGGAGCCTTCAACTCCCATCTTCAACACCTGACTGCTGGCAGGGAAGGTTGGTGGAAGAGAAGAAACCAGCACTACTGTTCCAGTGCCTCTCCATCGCCCCCAAATTCCCTGGACTTTACAGAAAATGTCAGAATTTTAACAAATTTAAATTACATCTCACCCTTCCTTTTAACTTATTACAATTTTTTTTTAAATTATAAGCAAAGGGAAAAATTATAGAGGGGGGAATAAGAAATAGGCAGGAGAAGATGCCAAAAGAAAAGCATTGTGCAGCAGCCACAGAATATGCATACAGTGGTACCTTGGGTTAAGTACTTAATTCATTCCAGAGGTCTATTCTTAACCTGAAACTGTTCTTAACCTGAAGCACCACTTTAGCTAATGGGGCCTCCTGCTGCCACCGGAGCACGATTTCTGTTCTCATCCTGAAGCAAAGTTCTTAACCCGAGGTACTATTTCTGGGTTAGCGGAGTCTGTAACCTGAAGCATATGTAACCTGAGGTACCACTGTACAGCATAAGTATTGTTGTCGTTTAACAAATACTTCTACATATTTGGGAAAGGAAATGTCATGGTAGTCACCGGTGTGATGAAGGCGAAGTGGATCAAACAAAAATGTTTAAATCTCAAAATGTGGCAAAATAAAGTAAAATAAAAACAGCGTGAGCTTGTGGCATCTCGTGGATTGTATTGTCATGCAACCCAGACTCCTGAGTCGTGGGTGACGGAGCACATGGCTGAGCTTCCGATGACTCAGCGTCTTGCCCTTTTGCTCCGCCCACAGCAGCAGAAGCAGCAGCCAGGAAGGAGCCCAGCTGGTGCATGGCGGAAGCTGAAGGGGAGAGGAGGGAAGGAAAGAGGCCCCTCAACATTAAACAGAGGCAGGAAGGTGCAGCTCCGGCTGATGTCCGTCCTCCATGTCCTAAGGTGCTTACCTTCCCAGGATCTCAAGCAGCTCCGCCACACCATTGAAATGCTCCGTCTCGTAGATAAACCTGGGGGGGGGGGGGAGAGAGGTAGGGATGACAACATCATCACGGCCACCAGCTTTTCCACCTGCCTTGCCCCACCCCACCCACCCTGCCTGGGACCACTGTATGGCAAAGATGCTGCTGAAGTATTCTTCGTTTTTATTTATTGCTTTTATATCCCAGCTTTTTCTCCAAGGAGTTCAAGGCGGCTCACATGGTTCCTCCTTCGCTCTTTAATTCCCCACAACAGCCCTGCGAAGTAGGCTAGGGCTGAGAGTGAGCAACAACTGGCTTGAGGTCACCCAGTGAGCTTTGTGATGCCCAAGTGGGATTCGAACCCAAATCTCTCCCAGAGTCCAACACTCTAACCACTGCACCACCACGGGCTCTCTTCTCTTAACATTTTTTTGCAGGGACTGTTCCTGACCTTTCTGGGAGGAACAGAGTAATGGTGGGTTTTTAATATAGTTGAAATGCTTTGCATTTGTATCTGCCTGTATACTGTTATCAGTTTATTCTTGTGAGCTGCCTCAGAAGCCTTTTCGGCTGAAAGGCAGCATATAAACAAACAGCAGCAACACATCACATCGCAGCACCACAGCTGCCTACGGACTGGGGAGAAGGCAGAACTCCACTGCCACTTTCTGCTTGGATACTCTTCTTTCCTCGCCCAGCTAGGAAACAACCTCTCAGCAGATGTCAAGGCAATAAACAACTATTTTACTTTTAAAAGACAACTGTTCCCTGTTTAGGGAAGTTTTTAATGTCTGAAGCTGTATTGTTTTTAATATTCGGTTCGAAGCCACCCAGAGTGGCTGGGGAGGCCCAGCCAGATGGGCGGGGTATAAATAATAAATTATTATTATATTATAAGGGTGCTGTGATGTCAAGTTGGCCCCCAGGAAGGGTATTCAGGGCACCAGCCCAGAGTGAGCCTCTCCTACCAAAGAATCCTAGAATTGTAGAGCTGTAGTCTAACCCCCTGTAGTCTAAAGGGACGCGAGTGGCGCTGTGGGTAAAAGCCTCAGCGCCTAGGGCTTGCCGATCGAAAGGTCGGCGGTTCGAATCCCCGCGGCAGGGTGCGCTCCCGCTGCTCGGTCCCAGCGCCTGCCAACCTAGCAGTTCGAAAGCACCTCCGGGTGCAAGTAGATAAATAGGGACCGCTTACCAGCGGGAAGGTAAACGGCGTTTCCGTGTGCGGCTCTGGCTCGCCAGAGCAGCAATGTCACGCTGGCCACATGACCCGGAAGTGTCTCCGGACAGCGCTGGCCCCTGGCCTCTTAAGTGAGATGGGTGCACAACCCCAGAGTCTGTCAAGACTGGCCCGTACGGGCAGGGGTACCTTTACCTTACCTTTAGTCTAACCCCCTGCAATGCAGGAAATCTTTTTGTCCAACGTGGGGCTCAAACCCACAACCCTGAGATTAAGAGTCTTGTGCTCTATCGACTGTGTGTTGCTAGACAACAACTCCTACCCACTGGCCATGCTGGCTGCTGGGAGTTGGGTATCCAACAACATCTGAAGGGCTATGGGTTCCCCATCCCTTGGGTCTGGCAGCTCCTGCACTACCCAGAATATGCTACTCATCTTTATCTGCCAGCGAGAAAAGTGGAGAGTCCCCAGCTAGGGAATGAAGGGAGAACACAAGACAAGGTCATCCTGCCCTCTAGTGGACAGCAGGCTACATTTCCCCCCTGAATGGGCTCTCACCACATGGGTAAGAACTTAAGAGCCTGCTGGTTCAAGCCAGTGGCACATCTAGTCCAGCATCTTGTTCTCATAGTGGCCACCCAAGGGAATCCTGCAAGCCGGATCTGAGCACAGGAACACTCTCCCCTCCTGTGGTTTCTAGCAACTGGTACTGAGAAGCATTATTGCTTCCGACTGTGAAGGCACAGCACAGACATCTTGACTAGTAGCCCTTGTTAGCTCAGTTGGTAGAGCATCAGACTCTTGACCTCAGGGTCGTGGGTTTGAGCCCCACACTGGGCAAAATATTCTTGCCTTGGAGGGAGTTGGGCTAGAGGATGCTTGAGGTTCCTTCCAACTCTATGATTCTACATGAATCTGTCCCAATCCTCTTTTAAAGCCGTCTAGGCTACTGCCTCCTGTGGAGAAGATACTTTCTTTTCTTTTTTTCTAGTATTTTTTATTAAGAATTTAAACAAAACATATTATCTTAATACATATCATCCTTGATTCCCCCACATTTTCCCCCTCCCCCCATAAAATAACCCCCCTCCCCACCTGACTTTACTCAGCTCCAATCTCTCTACAAATACTATACTCTGCATGTTACAAAACTGTATAAATCCTTAATTTATCTGACTGGTTATTGTCAATAGAAAGTTTGTGAGTGTTTATTGAAAACCTGCCAGGGAGTCCAGTTCACTTTGTTGTTTATTTAAGTACTCTGTAAAAGGTTCTCATTCATCTTTAAAGTCACAGTTATCCTTATCCTGTAGTTTATGTGTCAAAGGGGATTTAGGGAGAAGATACCTTCTTTTATGTGTTCTGAACCTTCCAACGTACGGATGCAGGCCACCTGCAAATCGCCTTCTTGGCCAGAAAAGAGGCTGGCAGCGAGACCTGAGCAACTGCTTCTGACCACACTGGGTGGGCAGAGTTTTGGGGAGAGAAGCCTGTGCTGCAAGAGGCCAGGATGCGGAGCAACCCTGGAGTGGAGCAGAGAAAAGAGGAACTCACCGCAAGAAAATGTTGTTGCACTGCTTTCGGATGTAGGCACGCAAGCCCAGGAACTTGCCATAGACGCGGTGGAGGATGGTCTTGAGGTACTCACGCTCCCGAGGGTCCTCGCTGTCGAAAAGCTCCAGTAGCTGAAGGAAAGGGAGAAGGGAGAGGAGGAGTCAGAGCCTTTTACTGAACAACAGGCAGCGGCTCTCCAAGCTTCCAGCACGACTGGGAGATGCCAGTGACTTAGCTTGCTGCCTTCTGCAAGCAGAGTCATGTGCACAGCCTAAGATTAGTCCAAAGGGGGTCCTGGCACAGCAGCCTGTTCTCACAGTGGCCAACCAGGTGTACCAGAGGGCAGCCAAGCTTGTATTGTGATTTTACTATTTTCTTGTTGGGAGCTGCCCAGAATGGCTGGGTCAAGCCAGTCAGATGGGTGGCATATAAATAAATTATTATTATTATTATTATTATTATTATTATTATTATTATTATTCGGGCCCCGATTTCCAAGGAGGGCATCCAGCTCCTTCCTGGCCGTGTCTTATTTATTTTATTTATGTCTAAAAATATTTATGTGTCGCTGCCTGATTTTAAAAATGCCAAGGAAGTTTATGACAAGGATGTCTGTACAGTGGTACCTCGGGTTAAGAACTTAATTCGTTCTGGAGGTCTGTACTTAACCTGAAACTGTTCTTAACCTGAAGCACCACTTTAGTTAATGGGGCCTCCTGCTGCCGCTGCACCACCACTGCACGATTTCTGTTCTCATCCTGAAGCAAAGTTCTTAACCCGAGGTAATATTTCTGGCTTAGCGGAGTCTGTAACCTAAAGTGTATGTAACCTGAAGCGTATATAACCCGAGGTACCGCTATATATAATTAACACGCACACACACACAAAAAGCTTTAGAATCAGAGACCATCAACCATTACGAAAAGATGCATTCTCAATTGCCTGCATAAGTTTGATGAAATAGAAAAGTTTTCCACAGCAGTTTTGGAGGTCAAAACAGCCTCATTTCTCTGCAGTACCACAACAGAGTCACTGCAGAAGGAGCAAGGCTTGTGACACACCTGCGAAGAGGACTCACACTCAATGCCCAGCAACCTGGCTTTGCTGCCCCAGGCACACACACATACACACACACTCCCTTGCTCAGCCTTCTTGCCCCTTCTCACTCACCAGCAATACAAATTTCTGGTCTATGTAACGCTTGGCGACCGAAGGTTGGAAGTCTGGGCTCTCGAGGAACCGGAGGAAAAATTCATACACAAGCTGGAAAGAGGTAGAGAGGTGGAACCATCAATCACCACCAAAAATTCTTCCAATTCCCTGCCCCCACCTGCCCTCAAGGCACTTTGGTTCCCCCAAAATTTAGACCACCTTCCCTTTGGTTCCATAAACTTATCCCTGGTGCCCCCTTACCCTATCAAATACATTTTTCAGAATAGCAGTTTGCACAACCCACAAAGAAAGATAATAGCACAATAAAATTAAAGGCAGTCACAATTAATTGCACATTTCTTCAAATCCCAATTAAAACTATTTTAGTTTAATTAATTCAACAAAAAACTCAATCTGGTGATACCAGCTTTTCAGATAGTCATTTACACTTCCAGTACACGTCCCCCCACCCCGCTGCCCTCTTGACTCTTAGCGCCCCCCACCACTCGCCATTGCAAGTAAACCCACCACCCACTTTGGGAAGCACTGGGTTAAGGCATCCACCAGCAAGCCAGGGGTGGAGGTGGCTAAGACTGCACCCACTACTTTTCTGCCATGCAGGCAAAATGACACATGCCCACACGAGGCAGCCCCACGGAGGAGTCCTACCTGGAGATGTGGCCACGAGGGTTCTAGGTTGGGCTCATCCTCTTCGGGGTCAAACTCAGGGTTCTCGCTGGGCGGAAGCGTCCGGAAAATGTTGACCGAGATCTGTAGGGAGGGGAGAGAAAAAATCAGCCAAGCTATACAGCAGGCATAGGCAGACTCGGCCCTCCAGATGTTTTGGGACTACAACTCCCATCATCCCTAGCTAACAGGACCAGTGGTCAAGGATGATGGGAGTTGTAGTGCCAAAAACATCTGGAGGGCCGAGTTTGCCTATGCCTGCTATACAGACTAGTTACCACTTCAAGCAAGCTGTTCTAAACCCCTGCAAGGTACACCCCTGCCCCCTATAAAAATACACCCCTCGAGCTTCTGGCTTTGACAGGGACCAGCCAGATGCCCAAAGAATCTCAGGGAAAGGGCAATTGAGATCATTCACAGGGGTTGCCAACATGGTGCCCATAGCTGCAATGGCACTGTTATGAGATCTTCCCTGGCACCCTACTATCAACTTCAGAGAGAAGTAAAAGGAGGGAGATCATAGCCTGTACTTGCTTGTATAATAGTCAGCACTTCTGTCCAGAAAGACATTATTTTTAAAATACTGCTTTTCACTGGTGTGTGTGTATGTGTGGTGTTTTGTTTTTTTTACCCATCCACATTAAATGCAGAAACGGAACAGGAAAGATTTGGAGAGTGCTCCATCCATCCCTCACTGGAGGTCATTTTGCCTCCCCTTGAGTCATAATCTGTGCCAGGGGTCTCTTGCTCAAGCGGGCAGAATGCATTCCTAGCTTCAGCCTCCCTGGCAGTTGCCAGCAACCAATGCAGCCTCCCTGGCTGCTGCCAGTGACCAGCAACCAATTGAACCACCCTGCTTTTGCTTGTTTGTGTGGCAGGGGAGCCCATCCTCTTCCCTCCCCTCTCCCCGCTTACCATCTTGATGATCTCAGGGTAGAGCGGCTCAATGAGGATGCCACGGTTGGTGGCCACACACTCCACCAGCTCGTTGAGGGCTGCCCGCTTGATCTCTTTCCCCTTCAGGTCGGCGACGCAGTCGAGGAAGTCAAAGAGGACGGAGCACTGCTGCAGCTTCTTGCACAGGAGGTCGTGCAGCTCTGAGACAGGAGCATCTGCAGGGGGGAGGAAGCGACCACACACACAGGGCTCAGCAGGTGCTGGCGCAAGAGGTGCTGGGGCTCAAACATGCTGGCTGGTCTCACCCTCCAACACATCGGAGCCCCCTTCTCCGTAATCCATTGGGGCAGTCCGGTCACAGCTACTTAGTGGTGGAGAAAAAGCAGACTATGCGCATTTTTGCTCTGTTTTAATTATTTGTAAGGAAAAGGCCATTGGCCAGGGTGGGGAGACACTTGTTATACACACAGAGAGTTCAATCCATGTCACCCCCAGGAAGGGCTGGGAAGAAGAGACACATCTGAAACTCTGGAGATGCAAGTGGACAAATAACCTGAGCTGGCAAAAGTTGGTAATAATAATAATAATAATAATAATAATAATAATAATAATAATAATTTATTTATACCCCGCCCATCTGGCTGGGTTTCGCCAGCCACTCTGGGCGGCTTCCAACAGAATATTACAATGCAATAATCTATTAAACATTAAAAGCTTCCCTAACCAGGGCTGCCTTCAGATGTCTTCTAAAAGTCTGTTAGTTGTTTTTCTATTCGACATCTGGTGGGAGGGCGTTCCATAGGGTGGGTGCCACTACCGAGAAGGCCCTCTGCCTGGTTTCCTGTAACCTCACTTCTCGCAGGGAGGGAACTGCCAGAAGGCCTTCAGCACTGGACCTCAGTGTCCGGGCAGAATGATGGGGGTGGAGACGCTCCTTCAGGTATACTGGACCAAGGCCATTTAGGGCTTTAAAGGTCAGCACCAACACTTTGAATTGTGCTCTGGGGGAAGAAAGAATAGCTCCACAGACAGAACACCAGCGGGGTTGTGTCCCTTGCTGGAGCCCAGGGAACATGCAACAGACAGGACCAGGGGTTGAGCATGCAGGGCAAACTAAGCTCCCCATGCCAGCCCAACCCTTGCCACTGCCACCAGCACCGAGCAGAGAGCATGGAGGGTTCACAGGGCCGAACTGCCTGCCACCCGCGCAAGGGGGAGCTTGACCATCCTGCCGATGTGGCCTCTGGCAGGTGCATCCCCCAAACACTGGCCGGGCAGTCATTCAGCAAGCGGGGGCACAGTGGCAAGGCCGGACCAGAACCCAGAGACCCCCAGTGGCAACCTTGCAAGACCCATAATTCCAGACAACAGTACATAGGAACCTGCCTTCTCCAAGGTGAGACTATGGGTCCATGTGGTTCTGGACACTAGCAGGCACTCCCCAGGGTTATAAGCAGGGGGCATTCCCAGCCCCGCCTGGAGATGCAGCTGGGGACATCCTGCATGCACGGCAGATGGTCTACCGCTGTGTTATGGCTCTTCCTGAAACGAAGGTGGTTGTTCTTCCTTTCATTTTTTCTCCAGTTATTTCCAAGTTTTGCAATAAAAACAGTTTCCAAGTGCAGTTTTCACCACCATGTTTAAACTGCATTAAGTGGTGCTTTACTGAATTATTTCCCTAGATTAAATATTTTGTTTCCAACGCACCTGAAAAGGCTTTGTGTTTATACAGCATAGAAAATGAACACTGCATAATTTTTTTAAAAAAATATATTCAGTATATATTCAGTATAAAACAAACATGTTAAATCTCCAGTGATTTAGTGCAGTGGGAAAAATTTCCGATCCCAAAATTTCCAGAAAACCCACGTCATTCTCTGGGGACGACCACCTTGGCAAGTCGGAGCTGCCTGTCACTTGTGCCCATCAATGAGTTAAGAGTCAGCGATGCCTGCTCTCCAACTCCTTGGCTGTGGCACCAATAAGCCATTTCCTCAGTTGCAGGCACCAGTAAACTCCGCAATACACTAGCCCTGTGTGAGGTCAAGAGTGGAGTGGCACACTCAAACGCTTGGCCTTCCAAAATTAGCCAAGCCTGCCACCCAAGTGGCCCTAGTCATCCTAGAGAGCCCACCTCAGCCTTTTCCTTGACAGGGAGCTGGGCCCACTCCAGAAGGTGCCAGACTGGGTGCTTTTCCCATGATGATATTTAAAAACAACAGGAGGAGCCAAGAGCAGCCATTTCCAAAACAGGGAAATGAGGCACTGGTGAACTGATGAGCACCTGGAAAGCACCAAGAGCGCCCCAGGAGAGCAGGAAGTCAAGGATGAAATGCAGCAGTTACTTAACAAAAAATATCAGGATCTTAGAGGTGGAGGGTTGGGAAGGCTGAAGTCAGTTTTAAGCAGGATGCTGCTATTATACTTAGTTATGCAGGTGTTTGACGTGAATTCTTTTTGATCGGCTGCATTCTGTTTCGGTCAACTTTATTTCGCTGTAAACTGCCCTGTCACAGTTGTGTGTGTGTGTGCCTCTGAAGGGCAGTATAAAAGCACCCTGTTAAGTAAGACTCAGGCACACAAGCCATACTGCTGCTGCTGCATCCTCTCCTTACCCCTTGGGGCAAGAAGCAGCCCTGGGAATCCCCCTGGGAACTGTAACCATGGCAGCCATAAGGCTGATCAGCCGCATCCGGAGACAGAGATGATGAGCAGCTCTGAGTTCTGGGATCAGTAGGGATGCAGGAATATTTGGGGGGGGGGTCGGCCTAGATGAATGCAGTGGGCATCTCCCAAGTCTTGAGAACCTATTCTGGTTTTGTCTCCAAAGTCAAAAAGTATTTACGGTATGCCTGCGGAGGAAGAGGGAGTCTAAAATGTATTTTGAAACTGAGCAGCATTCAAGGCCAGGAAACGGAGAGCAGTCGAAGAGAGCCATTTCTGCCCCCGGCCCAGCATGCGGCCAGACACTCCCATTTCCCACTTATCATTTTATTATGATTACTATTAATTATTCACCCTGCCCAGGGTGCGTAACAATAATCAAAACAACATTTAAGGACAGTTTAAAGCAATACGAAATCACAGAAGGTGGTTCCTAAAAAGAAACATGTATAAATAAATATGCATCTCAAGTGTCAAAAGTCAGAGTAAAAGAGCATCTGCAGCAGAGTGGTTTTAAATTTTGTATAAATCTGATGCTGTGCAGCTAACGTGGGCTCCTTCTGGAGGAAGGTTAGGGCAAAAAGCCAATAAATTAACCAAATCGAAGGAAACCAAACCCAGGGCGTTTAAACAGCTTCTATTGCAGTCAGTTACGGGGTGGGGTGGGGCTGGCTGCTCTGCCTCCCACTTTTGGAAGCAATATATGAATTTTTGGTTGTCTCTCCTGTAAAGGGTGCTTAGTTTAATATGTTTTGTGCTTCTGTTGTCTTATGGTTTGTTGATGATTCATTATTCTGTGATTGCATTTCAGCTCATGGGACCTTAAGAGCAGGCAAGAAATACCATTAATAAATAAAGATGGCATTTCCTCATTCCAAGATGCCTCTAATAGAGAAGCCAGCAGGACACTCCAGTCTGGCATAGAGGAAACCTTTCTTGATGTTGCAACTCCACCTCAATTAAGTCAACAGTAAGGCCTGGCCCAGTGTTTGAGGGGAATGGGGGGGGGGGGTGGCTAACGAAACTCTGCCCGATTTTACACTTCCCACTGAGTTAATGCATCATCTGTTTTCATCGCTGCTGATTTTCACTAATTGCCTATTTGCAATGTATTTTGCGGATGCTTTTATCCATGCTGAAGGCCACTCTGAGCTCACCAACAGAAATTAATCTGTGTTATTTGCATTATTATGTGTTTATTTGCAAGCCACCAACCCCACCCACCAACTCCCTCCTGTTTTAGTCAAATCATGGCCCCCTCCTGTGAGGACAGCGGCTTACAGGGTGTGATGCAGGCTGACCCAAAAGGTATGGAGACCAAGGTCCCCTCTGACACACACCTGCAATTTCAGTACTTCCTGGAACTCTGCCCCCTCCCCAATATCAGGCCGCTGCAGACCCCCCAAAGGCAGGCCCCTGAGTGGGCAATTCTCTGCATGGTCACAAGCAATCCTCAGGATGGGAACACAGCAAGTTGCTTTAATACCAGGTCAGACATCTGTCCGTATCTGACAGACAGCAACTCTTCAGGGGTCTTAGGCCGAGAAGGGCATTTCCCATCACTTACGGACTCTTCTCTTTTAGCTGAAAGAGCCACGACATTCTGCCTGCATAGGCACGTCTGAGCTGTGGTTCTCTCCCATGGGAGCTTACTTAGTGGCACAAGGACTCCAATGTGCGCTTCTGATGGGAGCATGGCTACAGAAGAAGGCAGGATGCTTGGGGTTGCCTCCCCAGCTGAGGAGGAGGAGGATGCAGAAGGGGTGGAAGATGCTGGCCTGGCCTGCTGGCTGCTACAACAATACCAGAGTGGCAGGAGAGAGGACAACTCCCAGCGGCTGCTCTCAGTTGCAAAATGGTACCCAAGGAGGACTGAGGAGCATCAGAAGAGCCTGCCAAATCAGTGCAACGGCCCACAAGGTCTGGCATGCTGCTCTTACAGTGGCTCGCATGGAAAACCCGCAAGTAGGATCCAAGCACAAGAGCACTCTCTCCTGTGGCTCCCAGCAACCAGTGTTCAGAAGCACTGCTTCCTCCAGTTTCGGAGGCAGAGCATAGCTACCATGGCTAGCAGTCACTGAGTGTCTGATCTTTCATGGATTTCCCCAGCCATCTAGGTTGGTGGGTGTTACTGCCTCCTGGGGGAGCGAGTTCCACAATTTGATGATGCGCTGCGTGAAGAAAGGCTTTCACCACCAAGAAGCAGCCGCGTCACTCCAGCCAGAGGTCCATAGGAAGCTGCTCTAGACAGAGTCAAACTATGGGTCCATCTGGATTATCCATGCCGACTGGCAGCAGCTGCCTAGGGTTACAAGCAGGGGACCTTCCCTACTTGTGAGATGCAGGTGGGGACTGGACCTGGGACCTTCTGCAGGTGCTTTGCTTTCTTACCTTGCTTGGAAAGCCATATTTGCTTGAACGTGCAAACTTCACCTGTGTGGCCACACAAGACATGCCCCCAACACTCCGGTGCCCACCACCCCACACACTCAGGCCCCAATGCAAATGAAAATGCCTTTAGCTCAGTTGAAGCATGAGACTCATAATCTCAGGGTTGTGGGGGTTTGAGCTGCACGTTGGGCAAAAAATTCCTGCATTGCAGTAGGTTGGGCTAGATGACCCTTGTGGTCCCTTCCCACACTACAGTTCTATGGTTTTATGGTAAGCGGAGGATGGCCCACAAGGCTTTCCAGTTGCATTTGCCCGATCACAAGTGGAAGCTCCCTGCACGCCTTCCCCATGCGACTCTGAGAAGGTCGGGGACTAAAGGGTGGTGGTGAGCATGATGCACATGAGGACATTGAACATGGGCACCACTCCCTGCCCCCCAACACACCTGCAGTTTATTACTGCTCCAAGTATGATGAATATCGTTCCCCAAATTGCATTTTACTTTGCTTGCCTCTTGCTCAAAGCTGTGATTCCAAAGTAAGCAAAGAGGCCACAGGTGAGCTTTGCCACAAAGCTCTGAGCCTGCGTTTGGCCAGGGCCAAGCCCAAAGCTCTCGTTGAGGTGAAGATGCACTTCCCTGCAACAGGAAACCAGGGCTACCCTCCTGGAGCTTAATATGTGTGGTGTAGTGGTGAGAGCGTCGGACCAGGACCTGGGGCAGAGCAGAATTTGCACCCCTCTCCATCATGAAGCTCACAGGGTGAGCTTGGGCAGGTTGTGGTCTCTCAAGCCTAACCCTACTCCACAGGGTTGTTGTGAGGATAGAACAAGACAGCGGATAACTGAGCACGGCACCTTGAGCTCCATGCAAAGTGCGAAAGAAATGTACTGAATCTTTAAAAATGAATAGGTACACCCAAACCCCATTTTTGGTGACCAAAACGAAGATCCAGATGTAATGGCATCTCTTGAAAGCTCAGCAATGAGGCGGTATCCCCAAACCAAAGAATGAGGGAGTCTCAACACAGGGCTTTCTGCAGCCTTTCTCAACCTGTGGGTTCCCAGATGTTGTTGAACTACAACTCCCATCACCCCTAGCTAGCAAGGCCAGAGCTCAGGGATGATGGGAGTTGTAGTCCAACAACATCTGGGGACCCACAGGTTGAGAACTGCTGGTCTAGGGTGTGTCCCCCAACTAACACCCACCCCCTGCGCTTATGGCAGGCCTCTGCTGACAATAAGAGATGTTGAACCTTGGAAGGTGGCAGACTCTCCTTCACTGGAGTTTTTTAAACATAGGTTGGATGACCATCTGTCAGGGATTCTTTGGCTGCAGTTCCCACACTGCAGAGGGTTGGACTAAATGAACTTTGGGTGTTTCTTCCCACCCAATGATTCTGTGGCAGGTCTCCCTGCTAGAAGGACCCAGGTGTGGAGGCAAGCCCAGCCCTCCAGCCTCTGGGGACTCACCTTTGAGCAGAGGGAGAGGCGTGAGCTCCTGCTGGTTGCTCTGGTACCGGAACTGAGAGGAGCTGTGGGAGCGCCTCTGGCGGGAACGGCGGAGTGACCGGCGGGAGAAGCCGTCCACTTTGTCCGGGGGCGGCACAGGGGACAGCCCTGGGGAGGAGGGGCTGGTGGGGGTCACGGCAGGCGGGATCTTGGTCTCCATGTCGGCAGGCAGGCAAGCCCCCACTGCTGTGAGTCTATGCCAGGAGGGCCCTGGGGAGGAAGGGTGCCCTTAGTACCCAGCAACGGCGTCTGGCGTCTCCTTAGGCCTCAGGAGCAGCCGCCCCATGACACAGGCCGGGGCCTCCTTCTGCGGTCCGAGTCCTTGGCTCAGGGTCTCGTCGGTGCGTCCAAGCCTAAGGGGGCTCACCTCCAGCGTGACTCCTGGCCTACTTGGCTGCCATGGCTGGACGACTCAGGGCCAAGAGGAGCTGAATGCCAGCGAGGAGCATGGAAGGTGACCCCCCCCCCAAGTTGTGGTGCAAGGAGGCCTCTGGGGCTGCAAAGGTGGCTTTTCCCAGCTGTTGCAAAGGCCCACCTCCCAAAAAACCCTGGTGCCTTGCTGAGGTGAAAGTGGGGCACCCCTCTCCACAGCAACCTGCTTTAACAGCTCCAGGCACAATCTGGGTGCAGGAGCCTGAGCCCAGGGGGCACCCCTCAAGATCTGCCACGGGGTCCAAGGGTTTGGAGGGCCAGCGCCCAGGCCAAGCGGCTCCTCTTCTTCCCCACGTCCAGGGGACCAGCCTGTGGGGCTGGAGATGATGCAGAGGCCCTCTGTTTCCTAGTTCAGGCCGAAGGCGGCGGCGGCGGCAGCGGCGCAGGAGGCATCCTGGGGGCAAGGAAGCAGGCGGGGCCGGCCTCCTGCCAGAGCCCCTTGTCGTCGTCGCCGTCGTCCTCCTCCCTCTCCCATGGGGCACCCGGCAGCAGCTGGCTCGCAGGAGGAGGAGGGCGCCCGGCACGGCCTGGCTGTTTTCTCTACCCGGCGGCAGGTGCGGGCAGGTGCATTGCGCGGCCCCGGCGCACCGTCACCAGGAGCAGCAGCGGCAGCCAAGCAAGGCAGGCCCCTGCCTCTTTCCTCTGTCCTCCTCCGCCTTTGGCTCCTCTGCTGCTGCTAATGCAGCAGCAACGGCGGCAGCTCCCGGTGCTGCTTTCCCCCGCGCAATACAAGGAAAAGGAAGCGCGCGCGAGAGAGAGAGACTGAGACCTAATCCCGGTGCAGCAGCAGCAGCAACAGCAGCAGCAGGCTAATACGGTGCGTGTGCGCGCACGCGCGTACCCCCTCCTTCTCCTCGCGTCGGACCCAGCCCCAAAGCCTGCCTCCGCCTCTATTGCGCACGCGCAGGCGCTCTGCCTTTTCCTTTGATGCGCTCCTCCTCGCTTAAGCTGTAACACTAAGTAACCTTCCCGGCCCACGTGACCCCCGCCGGAGCGCTCCCATTGGCCCCTTAAAAATAGAACCTGCGTCATCCGCTTAAGGGATGATGTCATCTCCACTGGCCATCCGAGGAGGAGGAGGAGGAGGAGGAGGAGTGAGGAAGGAAAGAGCTGCGGTGGCTGGAGAGCGAGGCCTGCCTTGCCCTATCAGGGCAGAAGCCCAGGCGCGCTCCAGACGCGGCTGGGCTGCCTCCGCGCTCCCTGCAAGGAGTGGCGTGTTGCAAAAGCCCTGGGAGGTCACCTGCGCTGTCCCTTTGGCATTGCACCACGGGGGAGGGCAGAGCCCCTGCTTTGCCCGCTGGCGTCTCCAGGCAGGGCTCCAGGCAGAGATCGTCCCCTGCCAGTCAGTGCAGGCGGCATTGAGCTAGACGGATTAACGGTCTGACTCGGTATAAGGCAGCTTCCTGCACCCACAATGCAAGGTTGGCTGGGCTTCCCAACCCAAAGCCTTCACTGCTCTTTTCTTTTGCGCGATGGAGTTGGTCTTTAATTGTACTCGCCCGACGCCACGCTCCATGTTTTGTTCCCCATTTGAGATCTCGCCGCTGCTTCCTGTTACTTGGAAGAGGAGAATAATAACCTCCACCGCCCCCCCCCCATGCACCACTCTTAATCGCATCGATGCTACACATTTTATTAAGGCCAGCCGTTTAATTGACATTGACGCTGACCTTTGCAGGGGAACAGGGAAGAAACAGGTGGATTGACACTCGCGCCGCTCTTTTTGCGGGCAGGTGATCGCTGTTAAGCGCGCGCGCGCACCCATCTCATCTGCAAATATATATATATATGCGCAAGGATTAATGCAAGGGAGCACTTGCTTGCCTGTGCATTTAAGCTGTTGCAGCCTCCCCTCCTCGTGGCGGCTGCGGCTGTCCGAGCAGCTCTCCGGGGGAAGAGTTGAGTTGCGAGATGAGCGATAATGGGCCCATTAATCCATTTAGGCGCTGGCGATTAGCGCTGTCTCATAACAGGCCTGGGAAGGGAGGCAGGCCAGAGGGGAAGTACAAGAGAGTGCTGGTTGGCATCACCCTTGTGGATTTTCTCCCCACGGTGATTCCCATCTTGCAGGTGGAGGAGGTTAGGCAGGCAGCCAGATCCTGTGCATCAGTCCTTTTGCCCAAGGAAGCCTGGCTTTGCCTAACACCGCAGCCTTTATTTATATAGCTATCATTCATTTGGATCAGCAGTTCCCAAACTTTTGAGGGCCGCTATGCCTTTGGTTCCATAAACTCATCCCCAATGCTTCCTCCCCTATAAAAAGCATTATTCAAAATATCTGTTTGCACAACCAGCTAAGGAAGATTATAACACAGTAAAATTCAAAGCAGTAACAATTAATTGCATATTTATTTAACATCCAAATAAAACTCTTTGCTTTAATGAATTCAACAAAGTTTATGAACTTGATCCAGTGAGACTCGCTTTTCAAAGTCTGACAGTCTCTTACACCTCCACACACCCCCCCACTACCCCCTTACCTCTTACTGCCCACCTAAGTAATCCTAACCCAACGCCCCCCCCCCAGCACTACTGCCCACTTTGGGAACCACTGATTAAGATTTTTAAACAAATGTAAAGACCACAGCAATTAGCAATCAAAGCGGTGGACAGGGTAGAAACAATGAAATGCAGGAATATAGGCTCTAAGAAGAATAAAATCAATTGAGCAAAAGAACATGGGTAGGCAACCTAAGGCCCAGGGGCCGGATGTGACCCATTTGCCTTCTAAAACCAGCCCGAGGACAGCTTGTTTTTACATGAGCAGAATGTGTCCTTTTATTTAAAATGCATCTCTGGGTTATTTGTGGGGCATAGGAATTCGTTCATTATTATTTTTTCAAAATATAGTCTGGCCCACCACATGGTCTGAGGGACGGTGGACCGGCCCATGACTGAAAAAGGTTGTTCACCCCTGCTCTAGAACACTAAAACCACCCATACAAACTCTAAAAGCAGAAGCATTTCATCAGCAGTTTCCACTCGGCCTCCTCAGCTTGCAGAACTGGCACTGTTACAGGTGCTACATAATACTCATTCCACATTTGTAAGAAATCGATCTTTTAGTGCAGCAGCACCTACACTTTGGAACTCCCTGCCTATTGACGTCAGGAAGGCTCCTTTGCCACACTCTTTTTGGCACCTGCCAAGCTTGCCCAGACACAGTAGAATGTTGAAGTATGTTTTAATTTTTTAGTTCCTCGCTGATTTCAATTGTTTTTTTAAAATGTTTTAAATAGCTGTTTTTGACTGTTCTTACTGGTAATGTTATTGGTTTGTTCTTTTGTGTAAACTGCTCTGAAGGGGTCTTCTTTCTTTTTTTACAATGAAGCAGTATATGAATTTTATGCCTAGGTTACACACCTCACGTAAAGCCCTTCCAGAACAAAACAAAAATGCCTTTGAACAGGGCCCAAGTACAGGGCGTCTCCTAGAGGACTGCAGTGGTCCTTTTTCCTTTGAGAGATCGAAAATAAATGCTGTTATACCAATTTGTGGGGCAACCACAGTTGGGAAGTTGTAGGAGAGTTGTCCAAAAATCACCTGGCGACCAGGGCTGCTGGCTGCCAAAGGCTGCAGAACAGGTAGGTCACTGTGGAGACAGACGGGCCTCCTGCCGGATCAGGCCAATGGCCCATCTAGCCCAGGCATCCTGTTCACAGAGTGGCCAGCCAGATGCTCTTAATGGGAAACTTACATGCAGGCTTTGAGCATGAGAGCCCTCTCCCCTCCTGCAGTCTCCAGCATTGCTACCTCCAACCAAAGAGGCAGAGCCCACCATCATGGTTAGTTCGCCCTCTCCATGAATTTGTCCAGTCGCTTTCAAGCCTCACACACTCCACCTTCATTTCAAAGGACAGGTGGGCACAGAGATCAAAGGGACAGAGACAGTTTGGGAATCTGGAGACTGCCTCTCCTATCTGCCTTAAAGCCATACAAGCCTCTATAACAACCTGAGTTGCACCTTGTCTTCCAACCCCTTGGCAACCCATCTTTCTCCTGGCTGCTGATGTCTGCCCCCTCCAAGTGAGCTCCCTTTGCCATCTCCTTCTGAGCAGCTGTGGTTTGGGCCCAAAGGGACAGGGTAGGCGAGTGGGCATCTTGCCTGAAGGTGCTTGAGAACCTGGAGCCAGCCCTGTTCAGCTGAGCAATAGCTGGCTGCTAGCATATCATAATCTCCCTCCCGCTGCACCCGCTCACATCCTCTGCGTCGGTGGCTTTGTCCTTCCTCCTTAACTGAACTCATTAGGCATCTCACAGGAAGAAGAGTTGCCCTATGGAGCAACTCCAGGGCAAGCCAGGGATGAATCTGGCAGAACTTGCAGGCTCCCTGGGCGCTGACCCGTGGGCAGAGATGACGAAACTTTGAGGTTGGAACGTGCAAGAGAAAAGGCCCTGGCTCACCCCAGAGTCTGCTCTGGATTCCAAGAAGCCATCTGCAGGTTCATAGTATGATAGATACATAGAATCATAGAATTGTAGAGTTGGAAAGGACCTTGGTACCAACTCCCTGCAAAGCAGGAATATGCAGCCGTCCCATACGGGGATCGAACTTGCAACCTTGGTGTTATCAGCACCATGCTCTAACCATTCAGCTATTCAGGCACATCCAGAATAACTTAAGAGGAGCCTGCAGGGTCAGGCCTAGCGGCCACCTAGTCTAATGTCCTGTTCTCACCCGGGTCTCCCAGGTCCAGCATTCTAACCGCTATATTATATATATGCTATTTTAACACCCTGTGACTTATAACTGGAAGCGGCATTGATCCTGTTTTTTTGCAAATGTTTCTTTGCAGTATACATGGTAAATCTTTTAAAATGAAACAATGCCCTTTGCACGCACTCAGAGGCAATTTTTATTCATGTCCAGCTCTAGCACCAGTACTAAACACTTGGTTTGAGTCCAGGTAATCCTGACTCAAAGGGACGCAGGTGGCGCTGTGGGTTAAAGCCTCAGCGCCTAGGGCTTGCCGATCGAAAGGTCGGCGGTTCGAATCCCTGCGGTTCGAATCCCTGCGGCGGGGTGCGCTCCCGCTGCTCGGTCCCAGCGCCTGCCAACCTAGCAGTTCGAAAGCACCTCCGGGTGCAAGTAGATAAATAGGGACCGCTTACCAGCGGGAAGGTAAACGGCGTTTCCGTGTGCGGCTCTGGCTCACCAGAGCAGCGATGTCACGCTGGCCACGTGACCCGGAAGTGTCTCCGGACAGCGCTGGCCCCTGGCCTCTTAAGTGAGATGGGCGCACAACCCCAGAGTCTGTCAAGACTGGCCCGTACGGGCAGGGGTAACTTTACCTTTAATCCTGACTCAAACCAAGTGTTTGTGTATGCGGAGTGTCTAGCTATTTGTCACTGCACTCCTCAAATTGTGCAACAGAAACAAGCTCTGCATCATCACATGCCTGGAGGAGAGACCTGGAGGAAATCGCCCCCATTGGAGAAGCAGGACAGGGTGTGTGCCATTGTTTGTTTGTGAGAGAGGGACAGAAGCAGTTTCTAGGAATTTGCAGCCCAGTGGCCATGATTCAGGGCACAGGGGAAGCGGGGCAATGGCCTCGTGCCTGGCAGGAAATAAGATGGTTAAATCATGAATCATTAACTATTTGTGTATTGCTCTTTCTTCCTCAGACGTAAGTAGGTCAATCTTTTTTTTGGGGGGGCAGGACCAAATAATGCACCCTCAGTTTATTGTGTCTTTATATTGATTAACTGGGGGAACCCTTGTGTAATGTGCCTGTGTCTGTGGGGTGATTGAGGGGAGAATCCCTCTAAGCTGCCTCTCCAGACAGAAAGAAAACAGGGAGTTGGGGGGGGGGGCTTTAACAGGGGTGGGACAAGGAATCTCTTCTTCTTTAGCTCCAGTATCTATAGAAAAAGGGAATGTAATGAGACCCACAGACTGCCAAATGCATTTGAATCAGAGCCAGCCCTATCATTAGGTATGAGGTATCTACCCTTGGGCAACTGATTCTGAGAATCCTGGAAGGGCAGCAAGTTCTTTTTACCTCAGTAACATAGTATTATGCTTGTGGGATTTTCTGCATCATGTGGCAAAACAGCTTGCTGCTGGTCCTGGACGTGATGCCTTGGGGAGGGAAATTTGTTGCTCTCTTCATATGATACATTTAAAGTGCTAGGATACCCAATTTAAACTGCCATGGCCTCTTCCCCCAAAGAATCCTGGGAGCTGTAGTATGGTAAAGGTAAAGGTAAAGGTACCCCTGCCCGTACGGGCCAGTCTTGACAGACTCTGGGGTTGTGCGCCCATCTCACTTAAGAGGCCAGGGGCCAGCGCTGTCCGGAGACACTTCCGGGTCACGTGGCCAGCGTGACATCGCTGCTCTGGCCAGAGCCAGAGCCAGAGCCGCACACGGAAACGCCGTTTACCTTCCCGCTGGTAAGCGGCCCCTATTTATCTACTTGCACCCGGAGGTGCTTTCGAACTGCTAGGTTGGCAGGCGCTGGGACCGAGCAGCGGGAGCGCACCCCGCCGCAGGGATTCGAACCGCCGACCTTTCGATCGGCAAGTCCTAGGCGCTGAGGCTTTAACCCACAGCGCCACCTGCGTCCCGTAGTATGGTAAAGGTGCTGAAATTTGTTAGGAAGCCACCATTCTACAATTCCCATAATGCCTTGTGTAGAGGAATGGATTGCTAACCACTCTGGGAATTAGACTTATAGAATCATAGAATTGTAGAGTTGGAAGGGACCCTGTGGATTCCAGTCCAACCCCCTGCAACGCAGGAATATTATTTACCTTTCCAACTACCTATCCAATTATTTACCTATCCAACCAACTGAGCTATCCTACCCTGAACATGTACCGTATTTTTCGCTCTATCAGACGCACCTAGATTTTAAGAGGAGGAAAACAAGAAAAAAATATTCTGAATCAAATGTTGTTGAAGAAGCTTTGCGCGGCTATCCCTGAAGCCAGAACAGCAAGAGGGATTGCTGCGCAGCGATCCCACTTGCTGTTCTGGCTTCAGCGATAGCTGCACAGCCTGCATTTGCTCCATAAGACGCACACACATTTCCCCTTTTTAGGAGGGAAAAGGTGTGTCTTATAGAGCGAAAAATATGGTAGTTCCGGGGGTGGGATAGGGGGTCTCTTAAGAAATCTTAACGAACAACAGCCCCCAGAATTCTTTGGAGGAAGGCATGGCTGTTTAAAGTGGTATGGTGCTTTAAATGCTTGATGTGAATGTGGCCATTGGGTTGTGCTAGACAACCCTTGGGGTCCCTCCCAACTCTACAATTTTACTCTAGTTGCATCTTTCTCAGCAACTGGGCACTGCATGCTGCTGCAGACCAGGAAGAGAGCAGGTATCTGTTCACACATACACACCCATGCGCACAGTCCTAGCCACAGCCACCCCAATGGTCTGGTGGTGACTGATTAACCCACCTCCCCAACCTCCCTCCACATCCTTCCTCCTGGCATAAAAGGGCACCCTGCGCTTGAGACAAAGGTAACGCCAAGAGGAAGGATGTCTCCTGCCAAAGGCCTGCGTCGCCTCTCCCTCTGCCCCAAGGCCCCCGTAGCTGCTATCCCCTTTGGGGACCTGCTGGAGAAAGTGGGCAGCATGGGCCCCTTCCAGGTCTTTTCTGTCCTGCTGCTCACCTTGCCAGTCCTGCTCCTCGCCAGTCACAACCTGGTGCAGAACTTCAGCGCTGCCTCCCCGGAGCACCGATGTCGCCTGCCGTCACCAGCCAACACCTCCCATCACGGTCACCCTCTCTTTCTGGACCAGAGCGCTTGGCCGGACAGATGCCACCGCTTTGCCGTCAGGCTGGCCCTTGACGCCAATGACTCCCTGAGCCAGGATAGGGACCCTGAGCTGGAGCCATGCCAGGACGGCTGGCAGTATGACCGCAGCACCTTCACCTCCACCATCGTCACCGAGGTATGAATAACATTAACACCCTTCCTCTGAAGAGGCAGGGTAACACACCTGGCTTCTTCTCACTTTTTATGCTCACAACAGCCCTGTGAGGTAGGTTAAGTGGAGAGAGAGGATGGCTCAAGTGAGCATCATGGTTCCATGGGAATTTGAAACCAATGTGAGAGCTAGTGGTGGTGTGGTGGTTAGAGTGCCAGGCTAGGACCTGGGAGAGACCAGGGTTCAAATCCCCACTTGGCCGTAAAGCTCACTGGGTGACTTCAGGTCAGTCCCTGCCCCTCAGCCTAACCTACCTCAGAGGGATGTTGTTATAAGGATTAAATGAGGACAAAATGGGGAGGAGAAGTATGTGGGCCACTTTGAGCTCCTTAAACATTATGGGATAGAATCAGAGAGTTGGTACCCTGAGGGTCATCTAGTCCAACCCACTGCAGTGCAGAAATTTCGACATGCAGCTCCCTATCCAATTTGAAACCATACCAGACCCTGCTTAGCTTTGCGAATAGGATAGCAGTTTTATTGCTGTGCCACTATATAAATAAATAGCCCCAGGCCTCCCAGTCTCTAGCCCAACACTCACTTTGAAACCCCAGGCAAAACCCAGTTCCAAATGACAAATATGCATGGCCTCAAAACATGTCACAGGGAGACTGCAGGGCGGGTGACAACAGACAAGGAGGGAAGGCTATCAGATGCCAAGGCAGCCTGGCGGCCCATTTTGGAGGCAGCTTTGAAATGACCCAGGAGGCGATGCACCTGTTTACACCAGCCTTTGACACCAGTGTTTTGTTTATTTGTTTTATTGCATTTCTATCCCACAATTTCTAACCAAGGAGCTCAAATTGGCAATCAGGGTTCTCCTCCCCTCATTTAATCCCCCACACCAGCAACCCTGTGAGGTAGGTGTCTGCCTTCCATCAGGGTCACACACCCAGTAAACTTCACAGCCCAAGTGGGGATTTGAACCCCTGTCTCTTCCGAGTCCTAGTCCAACATTCTAACCACTACACCACCCTGCCTTCAGGACCCACCCTATTACAGTATTGTGAATGCAATGTGTTTTAACTGTTTTTCATTCTGAGTTTTAAATTGTTGCAACCCTCTCTGGGACTTGGTGAAGGGCAGGTAATAATAATAACAACAATAATAATAATAATGGGAACTTGATTGGGGGTTTTCACCCCAGTCTCCACCCTCTCCCCTCCACTGCACGCGTCCCACAAAGACCAGTATGACACCTCATGTTTCACTGATCTCCCCCTCCCCGAAGGCTGCCTCACTAAATCTGTCTCCCTCTCTCTTCCCTGCAGTGGGATCTGGTCTGTCACCTACAACCCCTCAAGAGCCTGGCTCAGTCCCTCTTCATGGGAGGGGTCTTGGTGGGAGCCTTCATCTTTGGAGACCTCTCCGACAGGTAATAAGCCAGCCTGCTTGCCTCACCTTGTTCTTCAACTGGGTGGTCCCATCTCCCTCAAAAACCCCAACCTCTCCTTCTGGATCTGTCAGCTTGGATAATCGTAACACACACACAAAATCCTTACCTCTCCTGGACTCAAAGAGACCATTTAGCTGACGGTCAACAGCTCCTAGCCACAACGGCTATCCTCTGCCTCCACCGTAGAGGCAGCAATGCTTCTGAATCCCAGTTGCTGGAAACAGCAGGAGGGGAGAGTTGCTCCTGTGTTCGAATCCTGCTTGAGGTTTTCCCAGTGAGGCCACTGGCCACTGGTCAGATCCATCAGGTTCTTCTTGTGTTCCTACAAGTCTCTCTCTCTCCCAGACATTGGCCCTTTGGATCCAGCTTGCTCCTCATAACACTCCAAATCACAATCTGTGTCAGAGGTGGGGAACTGGTGTGTTTCTGGACTGCAGGTCCCATTGTTGTTCTCTGTGGGTCTGGGGCTGGTGGGAGTTGGGGTGCAGGCACACCCGGAGGGCCACAGGCTCCCTAGTGGCATCAGTAACCCAGCAATGGGAATCCTGCAGCGTTGCTCGATGGGCCTGTAATTGATTCACAAGCCTCACTTAATGATTACTGTATTAGGTTGACAGGAAGAGCAGAACAATGCAAGACCTGCAACTGGGTCATTTAAGGCCAAAGGCCTATCTAGTCCCACATGCTGGTCCCACGAGGGCCAGTCAGGTGCCTTAGGGGGTGTGATCCACAGGGCTGGCCCAAGAAATGATGCTGCCTGAGACCAGGGACAAGATGGCTCCTCCTCTTCTTCCAGGAATGAAAGCTAAGCAGGCTGCCAGCTGCCAGTCAACTTCCTCCAGTATACCAGAGGGCTGGTGACAACGACCATGTTCACACACCATGCCTATAAAGAGCTATCCTGCCACTTTGAACAGTTATGGCTTCCCCCAGAGAATTATGGGAGCTGTGGTTGGCTAAGGGTGCTGAGAGTTGCTAGGAAACCTCTACTCCCCTCCCAGAACTACAATTCCCAGAGTCCGCCATGAAGAGGGACTGGATGTTAAAACCACTCTGGGAACTGTAGTTCTGTGAGGGGAATGGGGTTTCTTCCTGTCAGCAGCAACCTGTCGGCACCCTTCGCAAACTACAGCTCCCAGGATTCTTTGGGGGTAGTAGCCCTGACTGCTTAAAAGTGGCACAACAGTGCTTTAAATGTATGGTATGGATGTGGCCTAGCTTCAGGGTTCAGAACAGGCATACAGTGGTACCTTGGGTTACATACGCTTCAGGTCACATACGCTTCAGGTTACAGACTCCGCTAACCCAGAAATAGTGCTTCAGGTTAAGAACTTTGCTTCAGGATAAGAACAGAAATTGGGCTCCGGCGGCGTGGCAGCAGCAGCAGCAGCAGCAGAAAGCCGCATTAGCTAAAGTGGTGCTTCAGATTAAGAACAGTTTCAGGTTAAGAATGGACCTCCGGAATGAATTAAGTACTTAACCCGAGGTACCACTGTATACTGCTCTGCCCACTCCCCCCCGCCACCAAGTATGGACAGCCTGAGGCAGCAGGGCTCTTCCTAATGCTGAACTGTGGTTACTTGAAAATGGAAATGGAAGGTGCCAATTCCACAGCCTATGCCAGAGGAGGAGAGGGGAGGCCCGAGCACACAAGGCCTGTCACAACCCATCCCTCGTAGTCATACGAACCCTCCTAATATTATTTATTTTTTGAGAGCATTTATACCCCACTATTCAGCCAAAAAGGCTCTCAGAGTGCCTTACGTGCTACTGGTTAAATGCAATCAGTCGCTGCGCCTGCAGGCTTACAATAAATAAAAAAAGACATGGCACGCAAGAGAAGGGGGAAAGGGAGGGAAGAGGGAAAAAATCAAGCTCAGGCACCTTTATCCTTCTAATGACCAGCTAGACCAGTTCAGCAACTTCCCACATGCTGCCTACAAAGCATTTCCCAGAGCTGACCATTGACATCTTGGCTGTACAGGTTTGGGCGCCGTCTGATCCTCATCTGGTCGCTGCTGCTGGTCGCTGTCACGGGGACAGGGGCTGCCTTCTCTGCCACCTTTGCCACCTACTGCATCTTCCGCTTCCTAAGCGGCGTGGGCATCTCTGGCTTCCTGCTGAACTATGTCTGCCTCAGTGAGTGCCACTGGTTGTGCCCTGGAGACAACCTGGGATGATGGTGGAGGGGATGGAGGAGAACAACACTCTCCCTGCTCTGAGAAAAAGGCCTTTGCTGAAGCTGGTCTTTGCTTCGGGGGTGGGGGAAATCTCCCATGGGTGCTCCTGGCCTTTCCCCATTGCTCTCTCCACAGCTGCTCAGCTCTCTGGGGTCAAGGGCAGAGGAGGGTCTTCTCCATCACTTTTGTCACCTGATACTTTTATTAAATGTCAGGGATTGAAACTGAGGCCTTGCCTGTGCAGAGCAGGTGTCATGCTGCAGACCAATTGCCCCTTCCCATAATGTTTGTCCATCTTGAGATAGCCAGTGTGGTGTAGACATTAGAGTGTCAGACTAGGACCTGGGAGACCAGGGTTAAAATCCCCACTAGGCTATGAAGCTCACTGAGTCTGACCTTGGGCCAGGTAATGCTTCTCTCAGCCTAACCTACCTCACAGGGTTATTGTGGGGATTAAATGAGGACAAGGACCTGGGAGACCTGGGTTCAAATCCCCACTCAGCCATGAAGCTCACTGGGTGTGACTTTGGGAGCCAGTCACTGCTTCTCTCATCCCAACCTACCTTGCAGTGCTGTTGTGGGGATTAAATGAGGAGAGGGAGAACAGTGTGTACCACCTTGAGCTTTGATAACAACAACAACAACAACAACAACAACAACAACAACAACAACAAATTTGTAGACACCCTATACCCTCAGGTCTCAGGGCACCTTACAAGATAAAATCACAATATAAAAATACAAAATACATAATCAAAATAAAAACAAAAACCCAATAACCCCCCAACACATTTTAAAAGGGCATTGGATATGTGATATAAATGCAATAAGTAATAATAATAAACCTGTTATTTTTTAAAAAAACCCACCAACCAACCAATATTCTCCACATATAAGCACACAGCTAGAGACATTATTGAACCGCCTTGGTTCCTCCAGGTCCAGCTCCATTTTAGACTTTGGGATTTCCTGTTCTCCCTTCCCCAGGCCTGGAGTGGGTGCCCACCAAGCATCGTGCCACGGTGGTGGCCACACAGAGTTACAGCAGCACAGCTGGGCAGGTGCTCCTTGCCGGCCTGGCCTATGGCCTCCGCGACTGGCGCTGGCTGCAGCTGGCCATCTCCGCCCCGTTTTTTGTCTTCTTCGCCTACTCTTGGTGAGTTTGGGGTCCCAGCCCCTGTGGCTGAAATGGAGAAGGGGAATGAAGAGCAAAAGAGCATAGGAGCTAGGCTGCATCAACAGAAGTCGAATGTCCAGATCAAGGGAAGCCATATTACCGCTCTATTCTGCCTTGGTCAGACCCCACCTGGAGTCCTGTGTCCAGTTCTGGGCACCACAATTTAAGAAGGATGTTGACAAGATGGAAGGTGTGCAGAGGAGGCTGACCAAGATAATAAATGGTCTGGAAACCAAGACTTAATGAAAGAGAACGGTTAAGTGAATTGGGATTGTTTAGCCTGGAGGAGAGGAGATGGAGAGGCGATGGGATAGCCTTCAAATATCTGAAGGGCTGTCACACAGAAAGTGGGAAAAGCTTTTTTTCTACTGTCAATACGTATAAATGAATAGATGGCCAGTTTCAAGCAAGTCCTGGGATTCCTCCTCAGGTGGCTACCAGAATCAGCCCGGTGGCTCCTTATGAACAATGAGCGGGAGGCCGCCCTCCGCAACCTGAAGCGTGTGGCCAAGATCAATGGGAAGGTGGCTACAGGGGAGGCCATGGTTCTGGAGGTGAGTGAAGACCCCTGGTCATCTTTGGTTGCAGCATGACCCACCGCCAAGGGTCAGTCTGGCAGCTGAGCGTTTGTGGGCCCTGGTGGAAATACAAATCCTACTGTGTTAGTGGCACACAACATTCATGTGTGGTTTGGGCAGCTACTGGGCACCACACTCATAAATGCAGTGGACCCACCTTCCCAGAACAACATTGGGTCCCAGACCATTGGCTAAGCTCGCTGGGGATGAAGGGTTTTGTAGTCCAACCACATCTGGGGACCCAAGGCTGAAGATGAACACTGGCCTAGGAGATGGGAAAGGAGAGAGGGGGAGATCAAAGATCACCCCACAGATATTTAGTTGCTGACAGCCCTGAAAAGTGGGGCAGGGTCACTGAGAGTGGGTTTGGGCCCTAGTGAATGTTTTCCAAGGTCCGCCAGCAAGGTTGGACCAACTAAGAATCCTTACAGGTGATAGAAAATAAAATGTATGTTCACAGTTTTTATGATAACAATACTTATTGTTACATGCCTCCTCAATCCCTCAGCGGTGTGAAATTCCAGGGGTCTTGGTCCTTACCCAGGGTTCATTTTTCCCTTGGAAATGAAGCACAGCAGAGACTGTGGTGTCTCAGCCATGACATCCTCTTCCCCCTACCTGGTGGGCTGAGATTTCTTGCCTTCCGTTCCTCCTCAGATGCTGGAGACCGAAGTGGCAAACAGCACTTCAAAGAGGGGCGCCCACTCCTGCTTGGACCTCTTCCGCACTCCGACCCTGAGACGGATCTCTTGCTGCCTCATGTTGATAAGGTACCCCAAGAGGCTCCCAGAATGGGCTGGGGCAAAAAAAATAAAATCAGGTGGGGTAGGGAGCAGAAGCAGATACAGAAGAGGGGTAGGCACCCTCAGGCCATGTGTAGGCATCAGGACTACCTCCCCCGCCGGCTTGAATATGTCCCTGATCTGTGATGATGCCTTTTACATCCATTGATGGAGAAACGGGAGGAACCTCTGGTCTTGGCATGGCTGCAGTGCAGCCCCCTATACAAAATAATAGCCACACCCAACTGGCCTGCCCACTTTTGCCTCTAGCCCTGCCTACAAACAAACTGCATGTGGACCCCGAAGGGGTGCCTACAGGGGGATGCAGACCTTGGGAGGTCCTCCACCACTGATGTAGAATGAGAGGACTAGACCTCCCAAAGGTCCACTGCATCTCCCCGCGACTCTGCCAGAATGCTGTCTTATCTCAATGCAAGGGGTGAGCCTCCCTCTGACCCCCTCCCTCCTCCTCCCCACACAGCTTCTCCATCAACCTGGCCTACTTTGGCCTCTCCATGGACCTTTCTGTCTTTGGCCTGGACGTCTTCGTGGTCCAGCTCTTCTTCGGGACCATCGACCTGCTGGCCAAGATGGGCTGCGCCCTTTTGCTGGCATTCTTCGGCCGCAGAACCATCCAGAGCCTCTCCCTCATCCTGGCTGGAGTTTTCCTCTTGCTCACCCTCGCGGTACCCACTGGTAAGGAGCAACCTCTGGGTGAAGGGGCTGGGCATGAGCACTCCCCAAAAATAACCCATGGGGAGGCTTCTTCTGGAGCAGTCAGTTCACAGCCAAGATGTTCCAGGACAGGATGCTGCAGCAAGAGCCTCTGAAAAACCATGGGGTTGGCTTTCCCACCCTGTGTAAGCTGGGGGACAGAGATCTGGCTACCAGAGAGTGGGGTTAGGGGTCTGGGGTAGGGGTCCATGTGCCCACCGCTACCACACCGTACAATTGGGATGTGTCTTTCTATGGGGATGGAGCAAGAATTCTGACTCGCTTGATTCGGATTCCTGCATTGCCAGGGGTTGGACTAGATGACCCGTAGGGGTCCCTTCCAACTCTAGAATCATGATTCTAACCTATTTTTCCTCTTCTCCCCCTATTTGTTTCTAGAAATGTTGACAGGCCGCCTGGCCCTTGTGGTGCTGGGGAAAGGCTGCCTGGCGGCCTCCTCCATGTGCCTGTATCTCTATGGCGGGGAGCTTTTCCCAACTGTCGTGAGGTGAGCTCAGCACTGGGCAAGGATGAAAAAAGTGTCTGCATGTGTGAACTGGATCTTGACCCTGGGAAATAGTGGCTGCCCCTTAGAATCAGCTCCTGCTCCCTGTTTTATTAGAGTATCAGCCTTGGACTGGGGAGGCCCCTCCTCAAACCTCCACACAGCCTTCCTGGGTGACCTTGGGTTAATCGCCACATCTCAGCCTAATGTACCTCACAAAGGACAAAAAACAGGTGGAAGAGAACCATGTGTGCTACCTTTAGATCCTTGGAGGAGAGGACTGTTATAAATGTACTCAGCATTTTTTCGAGTAAAAAACGACAACGGGGTACTGGTACTCAGATATTGATAAAAACCAAGGGTGCCACCACAAAATGGCTGCCACGGGCAGCAAAAAAAGAGACACAGGGACGCAAAGTGGTGTTGTCCAAACCCCTGAAATTGGATAGGTTTGTATGAATGCTGGTACTCTGTACAGTTCTGAATACTGTCAGAAAAAAGGCCTTTGATGTATTCAAAAACAATTTTAATCATAATTTTATTATTTGTACCCTGCTCATCTGGCTGGGTTGCCCTAGCCATTCTGGGCAGCTTCCGACACATAGAAAAACATCAAACATTACAAAATTCCCTATACAGGGATGCCTTCAAAAAGTTGTATAGAATAATAATAATAATAATAATAATAATGGATCAGGGGTAAGATGGAGAATCCATGAAAAGAGATGTTATTCAACCCTAGCCTTGAGAAAGTGTTAGTTGTTTTTATTTTTATTACATATTTTGTGGTTTCATATCTTGATTTTGTTCTGTGAGACCCCCGGGTATAGGGCGGTATACAAATTCTAATCATCATCATCAACATCTAATTCTGATATGTGCATGTCAAAGCGTTGCAGGCAGAGAGCCTCAAGTCCCAGGAGAGGCGGGTGCTCTGTCAAGATCTTACCCCTGCTCTTTTCTTTGGCAGGCAAACAGGCACCAGCTTCACCATGGTGATGGCCCGTCTGGGTGGCATCGTGGCCCCAGGGGTGCTGACGGCTGGCGACTTCCAGCCCTTTCTGCCCCTGGTGATATTTGGCATCACTCCCATAGTCTCCGGCCTTGCCGCTGGTTTCCTTCCTGAGATACACAACCTTCCCCTGCTGGATACGGTAGAAGAAGTGGAAGAAAGGTGGGTCTTGTTTTCTCCCCTCTAGGTGTATGTGGGGGTGTCTAGTGCCACCACCCATTTCTTCCCATAAACCAGTGCCCCTCTACCCTGTTGGGATACTGCCAGGGAGACAAAAGCCATCATGGCCCCCAAGCCGCCTCCGGACGATCATCGATCTCCCGTAGATACAGTATCAGTCAATTAGCGACACGAAGCCTCGGAAATAACTTTCCACATTCCAGAGCTCATGCACGCTCTATCAGCAGAATTCGCACAGCGAAAGATGCACTCAGGAGAGCATATTTACAAGTTTATTCAGCGTTGGTCAGAACAAAGAAAAAACATGACTGCCTGTCTGCGTGTTCAGGCATAGAGAGAACAAAAGCAATAGACAAAACATAAACTTCCTGTGAACAGGAAATACGCAGACTCTGTGACTCACAAAGCCTGCTCCCTTTTAAGGTGGAACGGAAATATCCTAACATACCCTACCCTATGCAGAAAGCATTATTCAGAATAGCCGATCCTCTAAAGAAGATAGCAACGCAATAAAATTCATAGTAGTAACAACTGCACGTTTATTCAAAATCCAATTAAAATTATTTGGTTTAATTAATTCAACAAAATGGATGGACTTGATCCAGTGATGCCAACTTTTTGAAATCTGATACTTGCCTCCTGCGCCCCACCCCTCACTGCCCTCTAAGTGCCTCCCTAGGTAATTCCCCTGCCCCCCAGCAGTTTCATGGAGGACAGACATGTCAATGGCTGCAAGCCATGATGTCTCAGCTCTGTCTCCACAATCAAGAGGCGGCAATGCTTTTGAGTTTGCTGGAAGCCACAGGAGGGGAGAAGGCTCTTGTGCTCGGATCCTGCTTGCAGGTTTCCCACAGGCATCTGGTGGGCCACTGTGAGAACAGGATGCTGGACTAGATGGACCCCCTTTGGCCAGTTCCAGCAGGCTCTTATGTTCTTAGTTTGAGAAAGAAAAAAAAATCCAGAGTCATTGATATACAGTACAACACAATATCCTTATTTAGCAATAATTGTATCAATATACAGCCGGACAAAATGTTTCTCTGTGTATACTGTTAAACACTAATCAATTTCTCAAAAGCTTTCTACCCACACAGCTGTTCTCACAATCTTTCCCTTTCACCAACCACCACACCTTTAATAGGGCTTTCTTCTTCCTTTATTACACATCCTTACTCAATACAGCCAGTATTAGCCAAACACACCAGTCTTAGTAACAATCATAATAGCACCCGACAACAAATAATAATAATAATCAAAGTCCCTCTCCCTTCTTCCTATGATGGGGAAAGCTTGTTGTTTTATCAACCTTGAACATCCAATCTGGAGGAAGAGTCCTATGTGACACAAAAGCTGGTGCTCTGCACTTCAATGAGCAGTTAATGGGAATAAAATGTGTTATCTCGCCTCCCTCCCGTTCCCCACAGCTGCTTCTGTGGGGCCAAATGCAGCTTGCTTTGGTCTCTTCCGATTTTCCGATCACATGCTCTTGCCTGTCTCATTTCAAAATGATTCTCTCTCCCTCTCCCTGCGCCTCACTTTAACATCCTTCCTTCATGCGCAGCGAGCTCAGCTCTGTTCATATTTTATTCCCTTCCCCAAAGGCTGCATTTTCCCATCTCCTCTTCCTCTCTTCCTCTAACCAATAGGAGTATCCGCTTTTAATACTGTTGAATGTCATGTCCCTAGAGCCAGACGGAAACCCAAAGCAGTTCTCAAGGAGACGCAGGAGAAGAGCAGGGCTCAAGTCGTCTGGTCGACATACTTCTGAGCTTCAGATGTACGAGAAACAGGATCGTTCTCTGGGAGCCAGCCTGGGCAGGCAGAGCAAGATTCCTTACTGGAGCTCAGCCTCTTTCGAGGGACTCTGTAGTGCATGGGACAATTAGGCTGCGGACATCCATATCCCAGAGAGAAATGGAACCTTCCTGCCTCCTTGCCCACCTGTGCAAGTGAGTTCACCGCCTGAGGCCCTCCTCCTCCATCTGAAGTGAGGTGGGAGGCGACTGGAGGAAGAACCTTCTCAGTGGTGGCCACTCATTGATGGAATTCTCTCCCCAGGGAGGCCTGCCAAGCCCCTGCTTTGTAACCTTTGTGGTGCCAAGCAAATACCTCCCCAGAGAGCCAGTGTGGTGTAATGGTTAAGAGCGGTAGACTCGTAATCTGGGGAACCGGGTTCATGTCTCCGCTCCTCCACATGCAGCTGCTGGGTGACCTTGGGCTAGTCACACTTCTCTGAAGTCTCAGCCCCACTCACCTCACAGAGTGTTTGTTGTGGGGGAGGAAGGGAAAGGAGAATGTTAGCCGCTTTGAGACTCCTTGGGATAGTGATAAAGCGGGATATCAAATCCAAACTCTTCTCTTCTTCTTCACTCCAGCTTTTTAAAACTTTCAATGGTGATGCTATTGCTGCCAGTTTTATGGTTTGTATTTAAAGATAATAATGATTCAGCAAGCATCAAAGCAGGCATTGTGCCTTTCTCTCACATACATACACTCCCCTTGTCATAACTAGCCCTGCCCGACTGTTTCTCCATCTTGGTTGCCAGACCACCTTTTTGCCGTTGGCTGGACAGAAAGTTGGATGTGGAAATTGCAGAGACTAGGATGAATTTTCTCAGTCTGGGATTTGAGAAACTGGTGGGATGGGAGGTGTGACTTATCCCCTAAACTGACAGATGGATGGAAAGGCCTCTGGAACAACCCCAAGACTCTACACATACCTGCCTGTGGGAGACAAATCTCAGAGGAATACAAAAAGAGAGGTCTCCCCCCTGGGTTGACAGATTAGCCAGCCTTTCTTGACTTGCTTGCACGACTGCTCTGCACAGAAGCTTTGCTTCCAGAACAAGTCCTAAGCATTATTTATTTTGTGTCTATTGATAGTTGATTGTTAATAAATAAACAGTTGCATTTGTTACCTGGTGGTGATGCCAAGTTCTTGGGAAAGCATAAAATTGGGGAACTACAGAGCATTAGAGTTGAGAAACATTAAACACTGATGCTCTTTCCACAATGGGCATTTGCCGTGGAATAGTCACACTTTGTATACTCCCTTTTTACAGGGCATCTGCACGACATCATGAACAAAGCATATCCCTCTCACGTTTTCAGTTCTCCCTCCTCACTGAGCTCAGAAAATCTGACTAGTTATGGCCCACAGAGATTGCTCTAGACATTTCTCTCTCTGTGGTCTGTTTCTTCTTTCTAGGAATCAGCTCTGTCACTTAACCTCTTCACTTTCCAAACAATATCAGGGGTCAGGGATTCATGACTGGGAGTACTTAACACCATGGTTGCCCAATGAAAATCAGGGCCCTCCCCCCTGGGGCTGGGGAAATATTGGCTACAAAATGTTATTTGGGTTCCAGAAGTCTGGAAGCAGAGCTGCTATTCCATTTATAGTTTAAAGCAGATTAGCAAGGATTAGGCGCTGCTAAATTGTCAGTGTGTGAAAGGATCCTTTGTAAGTTTCACCTGCTGAACGTTATGAGTCCCTTATCTCAGGTGTCCTCAGTAAGACAGTACTGGACGACAGTAGCCAAAGGTAGCAATGCAGAACCCTGTTCATACCTCTAAACAAAAGAAAAAGAGGAGCTGCAGAACTGAAGGGAAGCACATGTCCTCTGCCACTGGTCAGTGGCACAAAGCCCACGCAGAAGGCTGCTTCCCTCACTGCCCAGGAGGAACATTAAGGCAATGATGGGACCAGTATGAGCTCATCCACTAGCCAGAGAAGGAGCAGGGAGCAACTGGCCTCCCCTCTCCATGCAATCCCTGCCACAAAGAACACTTACCCATTTTCCTCTACCTTCCTTGTTCCTTGTATGTTTCTTCTATTAGACTGGGAGTCAGTAGCCGAGTCCTGTCTTGGCTTTTAATATCTGTAGAGAGCTTCAAAAATTTTAGGTGCTTTATAAAAATTAAATACTGCTATCACGGGAGGGGGTGGTGGCTAGCTGGAAAGCTAAATGGTGTCCTAATTCTGTGTCTCTGATTGCCTTGGGACAAAATCTAAGCAGAGTGGATCCTATTGACGTCCAAACAAGAAGTTTTATACAGTCTCATCAGGGTGATGATCCAAGGAATATGGGGACCAAAAAGCAAATCTGCAAGGTTAGATCTTCAGGAAGACATAGACAGAGCTCTGTCTGAGGCTTTATTTATTTTTAACATTCTAGAACCATTAATCCTTCTGAGAAATCCACTGAACCATGCCTATTATCCTTTCTAGGCCTGGTCTTAGCCCTCCCTGCTTGGTGCTGGTCAAAGTTTTACTTGGGAAAGTTACCAGTCTGCTTAGAACCAGAGTAAACATGAGCTGAAGAACTGGAGGACTGGAGGAGGGCCAAATCCGAGCTGGTGTCTCTCCTCTCCTGTGGGCTGCAGAGAACCTCTTTCCCAGTTGCCCAGGTCTTTGTCCAGCTGGTCAAGCTGACAGCCCTGATGAACCTCATGGCTTCAGTACAGTGATCACTTACCTATCACCAATAAAAACTGGGGTAGGCTTGCCTAAATGAAAATGTTTTTAGCAGGCACTAAAAAGGGGACATTGATATATCAATAGGCAGGGAGTTCCAGAGGGATCTCACAAATAAACCGATGCCAAGTTGTTAAGGGCTTTATATATACAGATAGTAACACCTTGATCTAGGCCTAGCAGAACTTTAGAGCAGCCCAGCAAGGGGAGTCTGCAAGATGAACTGAGCAAGCTGGGTGAGGAGCAACATGAAAAGTAAGAGGCAACACTATAGAATTTTATAAAATCCTGCATGGAGAAAGGGGAGTGTTTTTTTCTAGAAAAAAAAGGTGCCTCTACTCACCATGAAGTTGTTACAGTAAGCGCCACACTTTTAACATATCCTCTGATGTACCATCGTCTTTTCTAGATAGCTTCCTGCTTTTTGTATCAACTGCAGAATGATGGCCTTGTAGCAGCCATGGTGCCAAATATTTGGTAGGGTTGGACCAAGTAAGAGGAGGTCCTACCATCCTGATGAACATCAGTGATGAAGTTGTCTGTGTAAACAGAGACGATCTTGATGAAGTTACTGTAAGATTCACCTAAGAAAATCCTTTCACATTCACTTGAAGATATTAAAATTGTGCTTAAAGCGTGCTTTAGAGGAATTAGTTCATCCAGGACTACATTTTCTTGAAGATATTCATGAAAGCCATGAATTGTTTCCGTTTCATCTAAGTGAAACTTTTGTGCTAGTTTTCTGATTTCAGTTTCACCAAAGGTTTTTTGCCTTCTAAGCCAATATTTGGAATTGAAAACCTTGGCACATCCAGGCAAATCAGCATCATCTCCTTCAAGTATACACTTTCTAAGAGTTTCTTTCAGACTTTCATAGATGTGTGATTAATGAGCTTAAAATTCATCTTGCTGTTGTATCTTGTAAACTCAGTCAAATCTAGGAAGAGACTTATTGGAGCCAAAATTTTGGGAAGAACTACGCGAACAATAACAATTAAAGTTGTTCTGTTACCCACAGCTGTCGATTCATCAATCATTAAGGACATTTTGTTCTTAAGAGTTCACTATGTTACTTATTAATGTTTTTCTCATTTCATCTGCAATATGGTTTACAATATTGATGCAAGCATTTTTAGAATGAAGGATACACCCCATATCTAGGTCATTAAGTTCCTGTAACTTTATTTCATCTTCAAAGTTGTTAAATGCTTGATTTTCTTTGGCAACTTTATAAACAGTTCAAAACACTTTTGCTGTTATGTCTTTATAACAAGAAAAATGTTTAAAATGTGATGTTTTAAAGGATCAGAAGTAGATTCAATACTTTCTGCTGCCTCTTCAGCCTTCCTTCTTTTACTCACTGGCATAAAGTACCGTAATTACTTATTTTACTCATAATGAGTATACAAGCAGGTAGTAAATGGTCTATAGATGAAAATTAATCATAAGCACCATAAATTCTTGTGAAATTTAAATTTAAGTAGTGCCTCCTAAGAGAAGCAGCTTGCTTCCCTCCCCAACTGCTGAACTTTCAAGAAAAAGCACTTTCCACTTACAAATTATAGGAGAAACGTAATCCAGAAATTCTGTCGTGATTCCAAATTGCTTACTTGAAAATTAACTCCCTCAAATTAAAAAGACACTTGGGAGGAAATACATTTACAATAGGGAGCACCCCCCACCTTTCATACGAAACAGGTAGGACAAGGCTTCCCCACCCACCCCAGTCCTATTTATAAGGCATACTGTATTCTTTTTTTTACCCATGGTGCCACCACTACTGTTTGACAGGGGGAGCTATTTTATTGCTCTCTCCAACTTTCCTGGGGGAATTGAAATAAGGACACAGTCCTTCCCCCAGAAAACCTACACAATATTCCAGGAAGCTTCTAGTGCAGTGTTCCCCAAACTTGGGTCTCCAGCTGTTTTTGGACAACTCCCATCATCCCTAGCTAGCAAGACCAGTGATCCGGGATGATGGGAACTGTAGTCTTAAAAAAAACAACCCAACAACAGCTGGAGACCGAAGTTTGGGAAACACTGGGCTAGTGGCAACTGAGGAAACGCCACGTGGCTGCGGCAAAAGAGCATCTTCTTTCTCTGCCTAACCCAAAGGGATCCTTTTAATGCGTCCCCTTCAGAAGGGCCCATTTCATAAACCTGATTCTTCCTTCCACGCTGCACCCCTTATTCTACACCCGCAAGCAAGAGGCAGCCTTCGTGTGACACCCCATTCCCTCACGTGACAGCTCCTGCTTTTGGGGGGGGGCGCAGAACCTACGCAATTGGTCAGTTAGTTAAATATTTTTATTTCCTTACTTGATGGGGAGGGACACAGCTTGCCCCCCTGCCCTGCCTGGCTTCCTCCTCAGCCCCCCTCTAAATCAAGTGAGGAAATAAAAATACTTAACTGACCAATTCCGTCGGTTCTGCGCCCCTCCCCCCAAAAAACCTATAAAGCCTGCCCCTCCCTAAAATAAATATCCTGGCTATGCCTACAGCCAAGAGGTGACCGGAGGCGGTTGACAGAAACTCCCTCCCCGCAAGCGATGAATGAATCAATTTATTGCAGTCACAGATCAGAGATGCGGATTATGATAGAGATGGCGGAGGCTTCTGTTTCCCGCGCTTTTTTTTAAAGCGACAACGTACTGTTTCCGGTCCATTTTCCTTCCCATGGCAAAATTTGACAGAAATGCCGCGGGGGGGGGGGGAATGGTGATAAGAGAAAAGCTTTCCTCCCTCTCTCGGAGCCCTAGAATTTGATAACATTGCTGAAGCAATGACCAACCTAGACAGCATCCTAAAAAGCAGAGACATCACCTTGCCAACAAAGGTCCATATAGTTAAAGCTGTGGTTTTCCCAGTAGTGATGTATGGAAGTGAGAGCTGGACCATAAAGAAGGCTGATCGCCGAAGAATTGATGCTTCTGAATTATGGTGCTGGAGGAGACTCTTGAGAGTCCCATGGACTGCAAGAAGATCAAACCTATCCATTCTTAAGGAAATCAGCCCTGAGTGCTCACTGGAAGGACAGATCCTGAAGCTGAGGCTCCAGTACTTTGGTCACCTCATGAGAAGAGAAGACTCACTGGAAAAGACCCTGATGTTGGGAAAGATGGAGGGCACAAGGAGAAGGGGACGACAGAGGACGAGATGGTGGGACAGTGTTCTCGAAGCTACCAGCATGAGTTTGACCAAACTGCGGGAGGCAGTGGAAGACAGGAGTGCCTGGCCTGCTCTGGTCCAGGGGGTCACGAAGAGGCGGACACGACTAAACGACTAAACAACAACAATGGCGCTGAATGTTGGAAGGTTCAGGGCAGAGAAAAGAAAGGCCTTCTCCACGCAGCGTATAGTTAAACTATGTTATACCGTACCTCTGCTATGAGGGAGCAGCACACCAATATAAAGAAAAACCCTCACTTATTTTTACATCCTTTATGGATGTTAATACATATAGCGTGGGTAGTGTTCCCGGAAGTTGCCTATCCACAAAGCAGCACGGGTTACTCTGTTAAGCTTCTCTTGTATAGCGATACAGGGGAATTATTTCGCCCACAACGGGGACTTATATCACGCCCCGCGGAGGGTTGTGTGTTTTCCTTTCTTCCCCCTTCCGCGTCTTATCCCCGCCCCGAGCGCGACGTCATCCACCCCCCGCTGCTGCTCGGCGAGCCAATGAGACGAGCGCAGGAGGGCGGCGGGGCCAATGAGCGCGCCGGGCCGCCAGCGGGGCCGGGCCTAGGGGGCCAAAGAAGCCGGGCGCGGAGCCGGGGCGTCAAGTGATCGTGGCGGCCGGTCGAGAGGCCGCCGGGGCCGGCCATGTCGCGATGGTTCTTCCCGTGGTCGAGCTCGATCAAGAAGCGCGCCTGCCGGTACCTGCTGCAGCACTACCTGGGACACTTCCTAGAGGAGCGGCTCGGGCTGGAGCAGCTCAGCCTCGACCTCTACGCTGGCGCTGGGAAGCTCAGCCGCATCCACCTCGACGTCTGGGTGAGGCTCACGAAGCCCCAGGGCGGGTGCCCCGTCCGCCTCTGCCTCGAGCCCGGCCTTCATGGGTCTCCCCACCCCCGGGAGTGGGAGGAAGGGCAGGCCAGGAAGGGTACCCCAGGCAGGCAGGCAGGCAGTCCCACTGGTAAAGCCCTCCATCCCCTCACTCTTTGCAGGTGGCTGTGGCTGAGCGGAGGGGCTGCCTCTTGCTCTCCATTCGCAGCCGCCCCGCTTGTCACGGCCTACCTGGCTGTCCTTCCTCGGTCAAGCGCCCTCCTGTTATGAGTTATAAATATCTGCCCCATAATATGTCGTGCCAGCTGGGCTTCCCAAGGAGAATAAGGTGGCATCGCTGGGGCACTTCCTCCTGCCCGCAGCAAACCTCAGGTGGGGTGGTTGCCCCAGGAGTTCACATGTCTCTCCAGCCTCCCATGTTATCCTCACAACGGCCCTGTAAGGCAGGGTTAGGCTTAGAGAAAGGGAGTGTGAGTGCTGGTGAGATGGGGTGACAGACCCCAAAGTTTCCCTCCACCCCATGTTGTCTTCACAACAGCCTTGTAAGGCAGGTTAGGTGGAAGGTGTGTGCATTGGAGTAAGGCCACCTAGTGAGCTTTGTGCCTGATTTGGGATTTGAACCTGGATCTTCCCAGTCCTAGCTAGACATTCAACATTACATTTTTAATGCTGACACCTGCCCTGGGACCTTAGGATGAAGGGCAGGTAATTAATAAGAATACAACACCACCATACTGGCTTTTTGTAGAGTACACTGAGCCTTTTCTTCAGTGGGCTCCAGGAAGCACCCCGCTAAAAGTGTAGGCTTTCCCTCCAGAGTTATGTTTGTTGCTCTAGCTGGGGTTGGGGTAGGTGTGGGGTGAGTCTCCCCACTCCCCATTGTGGAATGATGTTGGGAGCCAGCAGGGTTTTCTCTTTAATTTACTTGGGCCTAGTTTTGTTTTCCTACGTTGGTGGAAAAAAAAATACTTTCTATTGAGCCTTAGTATAGTATGACAAGCTTCATATTTTTCAGTTCCTTGGGTCTAGAATTCTGTGCAAAATGGAAATTGTTATGAGTATTAATAATGCATTTGTATGCCAAAAGCTTCTGTCATAATACAATTGATTAGAGTTAGACTATTAAGGTGCCACCAGCCATTGTTGCTGTTGTTGAGAGAGGGAGGGAGACACTTCCTCTTAGAAGTACATGAGTTCTTGATAAGGTAACTAACAGGTAGATCAACAACCAGTTTTAGCATTTCAACATGTAACCATTGTCTTGACCATGCCAGATTATCCTCTGAGCAGGAAGAGGGACAGCCTGCCTTACTGCACGGGGATTGTTGTTGTTATTATTAAGTATTATTATTATTACAATTACATAAGACAGTTAAAAACAACAAATACATTTAAAGCTAGACTAAAAGTTTAACAAAGTGGTAATTATCCATTTATCCTGCTGGGAATGCTTGTTGAATGAAAATGTCTTCAACTCTTTCCAGAAATTGCAGATATAGTGGGTGCCTGTTGTATTTGGACAGGAATCGGGTTTGTGGCTAGGGCAGTGGGGCATCTCTGGGCTCTCCCAGTGGCCTTGGACTCCTGACTCACATCGCCAAAGCCAATGTCCAGGAATGATGTTGCAATCCAGACACATCTGGAAAGCCACATGCCGTGTCTCCTGTTCGGAGGTGCAGTGCTGGGGGGAGCGAATGCAAGCTGATGTCTTTTGCTGAGTGATGCTGCTCCCTGGGCCCAGTGTCAGAGCTGGCCTTGCCCCACCTCCCTTGCAGTGGGGCACTCTCCTGGAGGAATGTGCTCTGGGTTTCCTCTACAGGTTGTTGTTGGGTTGAGCTTTGGCCAGGCCTTTCCTGCTCCATGCCCTGCTTAGTGGCAGTGGGGCAGCCTTCTGGCCTCTTTTCAGTGATGTCTGCCATTTGACCCTTTGATAACTGGGGATGGGGCTTAGGCAGATTGACCGCAGCTGGGTGGCCAGGCTCCTCCTTACCATGCCGAATCTCCCAGGTTCAATCCCTGGCATTTCCAGGTAGCACCAGAAAACTGCCTGATAGCCACTGCTTGTCCAGGTTGACAATGCTGTACTGTGCTTGGCATGAGGCAGCACCCTAATTGCCCCTTCCCACCTCCACTTTATCTTGCCTTGTTGTAACCAGGTGTCTTGGCCTGTAATGCATCCTGCTTTGCTCCAGCCTTTCAAGAGGCCTTTGGGGCTGTGGGCTGTGATGGAGGGCTTGGGATGAACAGTGGGTGCGTGAGTGCAGATGACCCAGCTTCTCAAGTGCTAAACAGGGGAAAGCTTGCACTACGATAGGAAGCCCAGGTAAGGCGGCCACTAAAGGCAGGAATCCTAGAATGGTGACGTTGGAAGGGACCCCGAGAGTCATGTAGGTTGGCTTTTGACCAGCCTTCAGCTATGTTTGCTCCCATCTCAGGCAAATGGGCATCTTGTTGGAAACACATTGTGAGAACCGTCTCATTCTTTTTCAAATGAAAGGGGACATGTAAACAAGGAAGTTAGTGTTTGGGATCTGCCTAAAAGGAAGCTCTGCATGCAGGCATTCCCTGGGAATTCTCTGCCAGTCTATGGAGCAGGCAAGGTGAGATCACTCCCCTTGAGACCCTTTGGCCACCCGGCCATAGTTGCAGTCCTGGTGGCAAATCTGTGGGTTTCCCCATCCCACATCTCCAGATGGGGAGGGTGGTTGTTACTCCAGAACAAATAAGCCTCTGAAGTAGGCGGCTGTGGCTTGTTGTTGGCCTGTCTTGTGATGGAGTGGGGAGGTGGTGCTGTTCCCCAGGCTGTTGGTGCTGTGATCCACTATCCTGCTCTGGAGAAAGGCCAGCTGTCTATAATTATCCTCGCAAGTCACTGCCTCCTGCTCCCCTGCTGTCCTTTCACATCTTTCCCCCAGTTTCTCCCCACACCTCCTCCTCCCTGTTCTTAGCTTTTCTGCAAGAAGTCGCAAGATTGTGCTGAAGGGAGCTTGCCTGACTCTTTTAGCCCAAGCGGAATTTGGGTGGCTTAGGGAGGCCTAGGTCCTTAGGGGCCCTATTCCCACTTGCTTCACAGCCCTCCCTGCCCCATCTTCCTGCTAGGGTGCAATCTAGAATGAAGCCCCCTCCGCCTCTGTTTCAGTACAGGACACAGGGTTAGGGTGATGTGGCTGCTCCCTGCTGAGGCAGTTTCCTCTGGCTCAGAGGCAATCCTGCAACCCTCAAATTCCTCTTCTTGTTTATATCCTGCCCCTCCTCCCAAAGGAACCTTAGACAGGGGAGTGCCCCCAAAGGTGTGTGATAGAGAGATTAGGGGGTTCTTGCCCGGTGGATCTCAGCAGCTTCCTGGAGCAGCAAGACAGGATGGGAGGTATCAAGTAGCCTGAGGAATTCTGGCTTGTTTGTCTCCTGGACTCACATGCTTCCTCACCACGTCACTGCTGTTGCCTCACTGGCATGGCTGATGCTAGACTCACAGCTGCAGAAGTCCCGGCCTGTTTTCTCTCAAGGAAAGCCTGCTTGGGGGGGGCAGGGGAATTATCCAGGGCATCTCTGCTGTCAGGAGAATAATAACATAGGGACATGAAGACCGCCTTCCTGCTGGATCAGGCATTTGTTCTCACAGTAGCCACACAGATTTTTCTGCAAAGCTGGGTGTAACAGCAACACTCTTTGCTCATGTGTGACTTTCATTTGGAGATAGACTGCCTCTGGCATTGGAGGCAGAGTGTTGGCCCTCACGCCTGGTAGCCACAGATAGCCTTCTTGTCCTCCATGAATCTTTCAGATCCTGTTTTAAAGCCATCCAGGTTGGTGGCCCCACTGCCTGCTGCAGGAGGGGGCTCCATGGCTTAACTGTGCGCTGTGTGAAGGACTTCCTTTTTTATCTGTCCTGAATCTCAGGGACATTCAGCTTCACTGGATGTCCCTGAGTTCTGCTGCTATGGTAAGAAAAGGAGAGAGAGAGAAAATCTCTATCCACTTTCTTCACCCTGCACTTAATCTTATGAACCTTTATTTTATCCTCCTCGCTTACTTTCATTTTTTTCTACACTGGAAAGCCCAACTTTTGCAATGTTTTCCTCCCAGGGGAGGTTGCTCCATCCCCTTTTCTTAACTTTTCTTAACCTTTTCCAGCCCTACAATATCTTTGTTTTTTAGGTGATGCAATCTGAACTGTGAACAATATTCTTAAGTGTGGTTGCAAAATATTCTGCCCTGTCCCTGTATCTTTGGGACAGCCCCACCACCTGTGTGATCGAATCTCTCTTCAGAACCAAGCTTTTCCATGAACCATTTTCTACAGCCCTTATGCAGCAACTGAAATAACCACACATGCATCCTGATTATTATTATTATTATTATTATTATTAATTACTGGGTCTTTACCCTCAGGTCCCAGGTCAAGTTACACCATTAAAACACAGTATTTAAAACAGCTTAAAAAACATACAATTGCAGAAACAAGGTGGGTCCTAAAAAGATATACCTCAGGTGTCATAGGTAAGGGCAAAGAGGTGCATATTGGAAGGTGCCAGACACACCTCTGTGGGGAGGGAGTTCCACAGCCTACGCCTGTTTGCCTCCTCTTTCCTCTCTTTCAGCTGTCAGATCTCCCTTGTGTCAGATTTTAGATTGTAAGCTCCTTGGGGCAGGGACTCTGCAAAGCAGCAGGCAAAGTGATGGCACTATATCAGGGCTGGAGATCTAACCTCAGGCCACCCCTCCTCTCTGAAGCCATAGCCCTCAATGGGTCTGCTTCACCCATACTTGAGAATTCTTGCCTGACTGAGATGAACCCTTATCATGTCTCGTGTTTGTCTGGATGGAGAATGGTATGCAAGTAGGTGTAGAGCGTAGCCTGTGTCCCAGAGGTAAAATTTACATTTGTTGCTCCACCCCCTTTTGCCTCTGGCCCTGCCTGCCACTGGCCTAGGAGGGAGTGTGGCTCTCAGGCTGGAAGAGGATTCCCCAGCCCTTAGCTATGGAATCAGTTACCTTTCCGGTGCTGTGTGGGTACATACATCTATGGGACCCACTTGCACCCCCCTGCTGCATAATCACAATCCTTTCTCCCCCCCTGCACCCCACTCAATACTTGTGGGCTGTATCCCTGGAACTGTATCCATTAGCGTTTCATGGGGCCAGTCCTTGCTCCCTCAACCCAGCCCTGTCTCTCTCTCCGCTGCAGTCCGTCAACGAGTTCCTGGAGTCCGTCGGAGCCCCCTTGGAGATCGTCGACGGCTTCATCGACAGCATCGCCGTCACCATCCCCTGGTCTGCCTTAGTCACAGAGAACTGCACTGTGGAAGTGAGCGGCCTGCAGATCACGTGCCGGCCGAAGTATCGTACTGGTGAGAACCGGAGGAGAGGGAGGGAGGGGACAGTACTGATCTGGAAGCTGGGGGTGGGCAAGTGGGCAGCCTCCTGCCTGCCTCACCTGGTGGCTCTCTCTTCTCCCTCTTCCCTCCTGCAGCTGCCCCTGGCTCCGAGTCACAGAGCTGGGCATCATGCATGACCACCAGCATGCAGCTGGCACAGGAGTGCCTGAAGGAGCAGGCCGAGGAGCCCTCGGACACCCCCCAGCCCCTGGAGGGGCTCGAGATGTTTGCCCAAACCATTGAAACCGGTGAGCCCTTGGGCAGGGGGAAACGGGTGGCTGTTCTGCTGGAAGAGCTGTTGGTGGTTTAGCAGATCCTAGTGGGATTATTCCCACCCCCCCACGGCCTGCTTCTGAAGGGGTGCAGGCAGGACTGAGGGTGGGGAGGTCCCCCCCCCTTTGTCCTTCCCTGCCTGTCAGGCTCCTGACCCCCCATTCTTTGCTGTCTGCCAGTTCTGCGAAGGATTGAAGTCACCTTCTTGGACACTGTGATACGTGTGGAGCATGTGCCCAGTGGCTCGCAGGGCAGCGTGGCCCTTGAGATGCACATCAAAAGGTAATTGGCTTTAAGATGCTCAGGTGCTTTTTATTGGTAGGAAGGGTAGGGAGGGGGAGGAGCTTCTGCTGCTCAGGATTCCAACCCCTCCATTCTGTCCCCCTCCCCACCTGGCTTTCCATTCCCGCCTCTCTCTTCTGTCCCCGCCCATTCTCAATCCTTATTGGGTTGTCCTGTGGGGTTCTCTCTCCCACTTTTTATACAAAACCCCAGGATTACGCCCCCTGCAAAGCCCTGCTGAAGCTTCTCTCTTGAACACAAACCCTGTGCTGTTTTGCCTGTGGAAGAGGCTGTCCCTTTCAGCATAAATAGCAGGAATTGATGTGTGTATATGATTTTAACGTGGCTGAACAGCACATTTATAGCAGCGTTAGAACAGAGGGTGACCTCTCAAGACTAAGCAGACATTCAGAAAGGTCCTGGTTTGAAATACAGCCCTTTTGGGGTAGAGAGGGGAGAGAAGACAAGGAGGACAGAATAGCTGAAGGGATTTCCCCAGGTAGGTAGAGCTTGGTCAACCATCACCAAAGGGTCACTTGGGGGCTGCTTGTTCCCTCTCTGCCCCCAGCTGAGCTCTTGATGCTTTGGCTGTCTGCTGCCTTCATTTCTTCCCTCCCCCCTCCCCCGCCAGATTGGACTACTGTGACGAAGCCGTGAAGGAACCTGGGCAGGCAATCACCGTTGACATCCACCAGCCGCCACCATTTGTGCACAAGATCCTGCAGCTGAGCGGGGTCCTGCTTTACTACGAGGAGTTTGCGGGTGGCGCGGACGGCCACATGCCATCGTCCCCTGTCCCAAAGGTACAGCCCCGGGGGGGGGGCTTCCTTGGTAGGGGGGGACTTGACTTTCATGGGTGTCAAAGTATTCTGTCCGTCTTGGGCTTCCCATCCACCGAGGTGTGAGGAGGGTGCGAATTGCGGGCTTCCCTGTGTTCAGAACTGCCTCATCTCTCCTCTCTACCCTAGGGGGCTGCTGAGTCTTCAGAGTCCCAGGCGGAGGAGGCAGAGGACGAAGAGGCTTCCCCCAGCTCTCTGCTTCAGATTGGCAGCTGCTCTGGATACACGGAGATGAGGATCAAGCTGAAGCAGAACGAGGCCTTTCCTGGGCCCAAGGTGAGTTAAAACGGTGCCTGAGGTTCTGCAGCCATCCAGCAAATAGCTGATGCACGGGAAAGCCATGCCTTGTGTGAGCTGGGGGGCTTTGTTGAACTGTTCTGCTGAGGCATAGGCAGCTGCACTCCCTCCCCACCCGCCCTGTGCCTCGGCTGCCTTTGCACAGGCAGGCAGTTGGGCTGCCTCTTTCTCCTGCGAGGAAGAGGGGGCCTGCCAACAGAGGCTGCCTCTGGCTCATGAGGAGGCATGTTTTGAACTTTCTCCCCCTCTCTCTGCGCAGCTGGAACTGGATGGGAAGATGGGGTCACTGCACCTCCTGCTTGCCCCACAACAGATCTTATACCTGCTAGATCTTCTGTCTTCCCTGAACTTCTCTGGTGAGCTCTGTGCAACGTGGGTGGGAGGAGAGATGGAGAAAGAGCACCATGCAAACCCACAAGAGGTTTGACCTCCTGCCCTGAAGAGATGGGGTTGTTGTGGCTCCTTTGGTCCAGCCCAGCAAGGCCTGTCAGGATAGCACATTTGAACCCATGCACGCCTTTTTCCCTTCCCTGGAGGAGGTGCCAACTTTTGCACTGGGACAGGTGAGCCTTCTTCAGCCCTGCAGGTCTCCCCTAATCCTCTTCTCCCTTCTCTCCCCCACCCAAGAATCCAGCCTCTTGCAGGAGCAGCTGAGCAAGAGTCGCCCCCTTGACTCAGAGGACCTGAAGCTGATTGAGCAGGACCTCAGCCAACAGCTGCACTCAGGGCTGGGGGCTGGCCCCACCCGCCTGGAGGGGATGGAGACCTGCGTCGGGCTGGAGAACGGAGGTGACTGCTGCCGGGGGGCGGGGGGAGCAGCTTTGCATGCAGGAAGATCCCAGGTGTCAAATCCCCAATAGCAGCAGCTCCAGGCAGAGAGGCTGAAGAGCTGCTGCCAGTCAGTGCAGGCAGTACTGAGTGAGATAGACCAAGTCAGAACAGGGACCTAAGGCAGCTTCCTATGTTTCCACCTCTCCTCCTCCTTCATCCTGGGTACATCTACCAGGGCCAGGTTCAATCCCTTGCATTCCCCTCTTAAAAGGATTCAGGTAGCAGAAGGCAGACTCAAACATGAGTCTGACCAAACTGCGGGAGGCAGTGGAAGACAGGAGTGCCTGGCGTGCTCTGGTCCATGGGGTCACGAAGAATCGGACACGACTAAAGGACTAAACATCAACAAGAACAAGCAGAAGGCTATTTCCTCTGTTGCCTACTGATGTTTGAGCGACCATGAAATTAAGCCCCACTTGATTCCTGCTTGGTTTCCGGACAAGGTCTTGGCGCGTAAACTGGCCCCCTTGATGGACGGGACGGAGCTGGTGGCTGCTTTAGGCCCGCCCTCTCCTTCTTGCCCCTCCTTGGCCAACTTTCCCTTCCTTTCCAGAGATGTTCTTCTCCATGGCTCCCATGACCAGCAGTGTGACCTCCGTGCGCTCAGCCAGCGAGCTCTCTGACGTCGACCTGGACTCCTCCATGCACAGTGACGCTGGCAGCAGCCGCCTACAGGCTCTGCCCTTTGCGCCAGGGGTAAGAGCCCTAGCAGGCTGTGGGGGATGGCAGAGGGAGGGGTGACCCTGGGCAAGTTTCCGGTGGGCTTGGACAGGTCATGCCTGAGGTCTGGGTGCCTGAGGAGTTTGGGCAGGAGGACCCAGGGGAAGGCCTCTTCATGTTGGGGGGGGGGCTTCCTTTGCTCCCTATCCCATCTCATCACCAGCTGCCCAGGCACACAGCTTCAGTGCTGCCCCGCAAGTTTCCAGGGGGCAACTTAACACAGCTGGCCCAAGGCAAAGGACAGACTGACACATCCCCCCCCTCCATGTTCAGAAGCTGGCCAGACTGAGAACTGATTCAGACTTCAGTGCTGGCAACAGGATAGCACCCCCTATCCCAGCATGTCTGAGGGCTGCGGATTAGTTTAGGGGTTGCAGGGCCCTCCTGCTTCTGCACGTCACAGAGGGGAACCACCAAGGAGGCTGTGCTGCTGCCATCCCTCAGCAACTGCTGTCTGAGGCTTTTGCCTTCCTCTGCCCAATGGCCTTGCCGGTAGGCCTGCTACTTGCCCTGTTCTCAACTCTCTACTTTTCTCTCATCTCCACTCCGCCCGCCCCCTGCACAGCTGATGTTGAGCAGTCCCAGGCGTTACGGACGGTCACCCTTTGCTGCCACCCTGCCGTGCCTCAACAAGATACCAAGTAAGATGGTTTAAATTGCAAATTGGTGGGAGGGAGAGGGTGAGATTGTGCAGGACTTCTTGATAAGCCCAAGTAGTGCCAGAGAGGAGGCGGGCGCGAGAGACCCGTGGGGTGTTTTCCCCCCACTGGTGTTGAAGGGAGGTCTGGTTGGTTGGTTGGCTAGAGCATTTGTACCCTGCTCTTCAGCCAAAAAGGCTCCCAGAGTAGGGTACAAATGCTCTAACTAACATACAGTCGAAACAAGGCAGTCCCTGCCTACAGGCTTACAATCCAAAGGAACATGGCACACAAGGGGAAGAGAACAGGGAGGGAAGAGGAAAGGGAGAGAGAGGCGCTTGTAGGTAGGAAGCCATCATTCCTTGTGACACTACAGAGGTGTAGCTTGTCCTGGTTTTCGGTCAAATGAAGGCTACCAAAGTAGCTTACAGATATCAGTAGTGAAACAGTCCCTGTTCTCAGCATTACAATCTAGCAGATATGGCACTGAAGGAAAATGACTTGGAGGGTAGGAGGAAAAAAGTAAACTCGAGTGTTGCAAAAGAAGAGATCTACTGCTTGGTATGCAGAAGTTCTGGTGTGTTCAGCATCTCCTTTTTAAAAATCTGTTTCATTGAGATCCTAGAGAGCTGCTGCCAGCCAGAGCAGATAGTGCTGGACTTGGTGGACCAGCAGTCTGACAACTTCTTAAGAGTTTCTCCCAGTAATTTCTGGGGCAGCTGTGTCCAAGTTCAGGTCTTTCTGCTCCAAGACTCACTCTCTCTCTCTCTTCCTTGCATAGGCAAGACCAGCCACCCGCAACCCCCCTCTCTGGAGAACCAGCGGCCTGAGGTGTTGCTGCGGCTGACAATTGGAGGGCTCACTCTCACCCTGCTGCACCAGACCCCAGAGGCCCCACACCTCCAGCTGGCTCAGCGCTTCTTCTCCCAGCTCGGGGGCCTGAAGGACTCTGCCTTTGGGGGCCGGGATTTCCAGCCCCTGCGCCAGTGCTTTGAGGGGGCCTGTCCACGCAGCAATGTCAGGTATGTATTGGGAACCGAAGGCCTGAGCACAGCAAAAAACAACAACAACCCAGGTGCTCTGCCCAGGCCCTGTGGTGTGTGTTTGTGTTATAACATTTGTTTAAATCTGTGGTTCCCAAAGTAGGCAGTAGCAATGGGATTACCTGGGGGGGGGGGTGCTGCTGTAAGAGGCAAGGGGACAGAAGGGGGCTGCTGTAGGTGTAAATAACTACCAGACTTTCAAAAGCTGGCATCACTGGATCAAGTTCATCAATATTGTTGAATTAATTAAACTAAATAGTTTTCATTGGATTTTGGATAAATGTGCAATTAATTGTTACAGTTTTGAGTTTCACTGTGATATTATCTTCCTCAGTGGGTCATGCAAAGAATGCATTTGACAAGGTAGGGTGGGAGGTCCAGGGGGTGAGTTTAGGGAACCAAGGGGGCATTGGCCTGGAAAAGTTTGGGAACCACTGGATTGCCATTCCACTTGGCTTGCAAAAATGTATCATAGAATCAGAAGGGTCCCTGAGGATCATCTAGTCCAACCCCCTGCAATGCAGGAATATGCAGCTGTCCCTTACGGGGATTCGAACTTGCAGCCTTGGCGTTTTCAGCACCATGCTCTAACTGACTGAGCTATGCAGAGATAGTAGACATCCTACAGTGGATGTGACTTAATGAGAGCCTGCTGGATCAGGGATGATGGGAGTTGTAGTCCAACTGCACCCGGAGGCTCCCCGGGTCCCCGCCCCTGCTCTGTGCTTCGCTGCCAGCAGGCAAGGGACATATCCTGCACCTTGCGCTTGCCACGTTTGCCATCTGGGTGTCTGTTTGCCTCTTCCAGGCTGACTGGGGCCGCCGTGCAGATCAGCTGCGAGCACAAAGCCTCTGGGCAGCTGCACATGTTCAGCTGGGATGCATCCTTTGGGCTCCTGGAGATCTTGGAGTGCCTGTGGACAGACGACAGGACGCAAGCCAAGCCAGAGTACACCGAGGTGAGGGCTGAGCTCCATCAAGGGGAGTGCAAGAGCGGGGGGCACCTGGGTGCTGCTCACTCCTCCCCCCCCCCATGTCCACTTGCACTTCCTGCCCCAGACAAACTGGAGGCTCCCCGGAGTCCTGGTTGCATTGATGTTGCCAACAAAACTATCAGTGGAGCAGCCGCCTGTCAGATGAAGAGCATGGGGTTCTTTTGTCAGAGGGCGTCCTTGGGAAACTGATTTTGCTTCCTTCTCAGCTGCTGGTCTTCGCCACCCCTAGTGCCTTTCCCTACAGCCAGTCGCCTCGCCCCTGTGCCCGTCTCCAAACCAAGCATTCAGAGAAGCGGCCTTCATCCTCCAAGGTGAGTCTTGCAGCAGGCAGGGTGCTTTTTGCACAGATCCAGCAGCAAATTCCTTTCCCCTTCTCAGTCGCTGGAGAAATTCTGGGCAGCAGTGGGCGGAGCCTTCGTCTTCCTTGGCAAACCATAAATGCATGAGTGTGTCCTGTTATGTCCCACCAACACCCTTGAAGAGCAAGGAAAGTGCTTTGCCAGGGACCGGTGTGCCTCAGTGGGCTGGGTTTGCCCTGCAGGACACAAGTTAGCCACCCCTGGCTCAAAAAGTGGCAATGCAGGCACCAGGTGAGCCAGCCTCTCTGGGAAGGTCGTTCCATAACTTGGGAGCGTCATAGCAGAAAAAGGCCTCTCCCTGGTTGGGAACTGCAGAAATCCTCCGCGTTTCATTTTGTTTCTGAAAAATACTTCCAGGAAAGAGTTAACCTGGATAAAATTAAAATGAGAGCTGGGCAGAGCCAGGTCCCAAGTCTAAACCAGCCTGTGGCTTTCCAGGTGTTTTTAGACTCTTGACTTTCATTAGCCGAAGGCTGCAAAGACAGTGAGGTGTTGTAGTCCGATGGGACCTGGAGTGCCTCAATGCAACCTAAGACTTGGGCCAAACCTGGGTTAGCAGAGCTCTTGTTTTTGCTGGGGAAACACCTGCAGCTTGCCAACTCTTGCTACTGTACTTCCAGAGCCGCCTTGCCAAGGTCCCTGCCAAGCAAACGGTGGAGCTGGTGGCCGAGTTGGACGACTTCTGCTCAGACGTGGACCTGGCGACACTCGACCGCCTTTGCTCGCTGCTGTGCCATGCCACGACGCCCTCCACGCCAGCCTGGCCGCCCGAGGCACACTTGGTAAGTGGGGGGCGGAGCAGACTGAGAGGCCACAGCGCCCACTTCTTCCCCCCGCCCCCACCAGGAAGAGCATCCTCTAATGGTTTTCTCTCCCCTCTCTTCCCCACCCCTCTCCTGGCTGGGCGCCAGGCAGATTCTCCCCCTGCTGCCAAGTGGCAGGCAAGTGTGCGACTGGCAGCGCCCAAGGCCACCCTGAGGCTGCAGTTCCCGATCCCGGACCTCCGTCCGTGGCCTGAGAGGAGGCCCTGGGCCCAGAAGGCCGTGCGACAGGAGAGCCTGCGCCTGGACCTGGCCGGAGTGGAGCTGCAGGTGGAGCTCGGGCTGGCAGGTGTCACCCAGCTGGAACTTGCCTTCAGTGACCTGCATGGTAAGGAGAGGCTGCTGCAGGACCCCTGCTCCCTCCCTCCCTCCAAAAAGACCCCCATCGGATTTCTCCCTGCAGCCGCCAAGTGGGCGAGGGCAGACGTTGCCGGCGTCTAAACATTGCCTGTATCTGGGCAAGTCAGAAGTGGGCACGCCCCCTGGTACAAGGTAGCATTTGTGTATGAAAGATTCAGCCTCCTAGGAATGGCCCTGTTGTGACAAAGGGGGGCAACGCCCAAGGGTGCCTCTCCCACCACTTCTTCGTCCAGCTGCAACACAACAAACCTGCAGTGCTGCCAGCGGCGGGTCTTACTTGCCAGTAGTTGCTGCCGCCCCTCCCACTTATTGCCACAGCTCAGACAAGAGGGGACCTGGGACGCGCCAAAGCAGTTAACGTTTCCTTGGTGGAAAGGTGGGATTTAAATTCAGTAAATAAACATAAATTCCAAGATCCATGCCCCAACAAGTCCTGAATGCAAGGAGTGGTGATGGTTTGATGCGGTTTGGGTGCCAGCTTTGGAGCGGGTCTCCTTTCGCCCGGGAGTGGGGATCTGAACCCTGATGCTGTTTGGGTGATTTGCAGGCACGTACGAAGGCGCCGAGAAGCTGGCCGTGCCGTGCTTGCGGGTCGTCAAAGCCCCCGACCTGTCCGCCAAAGGGACGGGGAAGAAGTACCTCCTCCCCAAGTAAGTCTGGTTTCCGCGTGCAACCTCCCTTTGCTACAGCAGTCAGGGTGTGCTTGGGTGCTGCCTTGGCGAGGGCATCCTGCTCTCTGTCTCGACGTCTTGGGTCTTTTTTTTTTTGGGGGGGGGGGAAGCATCCACAAAGGTTCTGGCCCCTCTCTCCAGCGCTGTCCTCTCCCCTGGCAGAATCGCGTTGACCCTCCGCCCTCGGGCCAGCGACACTCCCTGGGACTTGGCCCTGGCGAAGCCCGGAGAGATGGAGCTGTCGACAGCCGAGAGCCCCTGCGAGCTGAAGCAGCCGGAGCCTTCGCCCTTCTCCTCCAAGCGGACCATGTACGAGACGGAGGAGGTGAGAGGGTGAAGCAACCCAGGGGGTGGTGGGGTGTGTGTGTGTAGCTGCTAATAACCTAAGGGGGGGGGTCTGCTGGACCAGGCCAATGGCCCACCTAGTCCAGCATCTGCTTCTCACAGCGGCTAACCAGATGACCCCATGGGAAGCCCACAAGCAGGACCCAAGAGCAAATCTCCCTTCTTGTGGCTTCCAGCAACTGGGATCCGGAACCATTGCAGGTTTGGGCTGTGGAGGCAAAGCCCAGCCATCCTGGCTAGCAGCCATTGATCGCCTTCCCCTCCTCCATGTATATGTCAGGAGCTCGTCCTACACTCGAGTAGGACTCTGGTAGAGACACATGCCCAACTGGCATGTTCTCTCCCTCCTGGTCGATCGTTCGGGAGCTTCAAAAGCTTTCTGCAGCCCAAACATCACAGTGACGGATGCCAACAGACATCGGCACACTTAGGGATCCGCAGAGTCTGCGCAGTTCGCATGACGGACCTCAGCAACTCAGCATTTTGGCTAATCTACTTTATTTACATATAAACACACATGGAGCACTGCAACATGGCTCACTCTCTCTCTAGCATCAGACAGCAAAGAGAAAAAACAAAGGACAATAGTCCCACTTCATGGAACACAGTAACACAAACATCCTGTCGCCGTCACTTCCCACTTTGTGGAGTCAAAACGTATACCATCATGTGATAGACAACAATTCCATGACTGCAATCACGGAGCAGGAATTCTAACAGTATATGCCCCCTGTGGGTGGGAGTTTTGTAGTTCTTCTGTGTGGCGTTGGCACCAGCTTCCTGCCAGCTTCTGATCCACCCTGCCCCTCCACTTTTCCCCTCTAGATGGTGATCCCTGGAGATCCCGAGGAGATGGCGGAATTCCAGAGCCAGACGCTAGAGGCCTCCCAGTATGCCCTGGAGGTGACCTTCCCCACCATGCACATCTTCCTCCCCAGTAAGGACTTCTACGAGAGCATCTACAACAGGTCAGAGTCCCGTGCGCCTGGGCGTCCAGGGGGTGGGGGGCAGCAGGAGCCCCTGAGCAAGTTGGGCATGTCCTCCTCGAGGCTCTTCTGCACAAGGGGTGGGAAAGAGTCACAGTACTCAGAAAGCCGAATTTGTCCTTTCCATCGGGGGAATGGGAGGAATCTGCCTTAGACCAGGTCAGGCCATTTGTCCATGTAGACCAGTATTGTCTGCTCTGACTGGCAGCATCTCTCCAGGGTCTTTCATATTTTCTGACTGCTACCTGCTGCCAGGGACTTAGCCCGCCTTCATGACACCTGCTCTGCCATTGAGCTTGTGGCCCTTCCCTTGGTTCGAAACAAGACCTTCAGGGCATCTCTCTCTCTCTGCCCTGCATGGCCATGATGGACACCACGCCCTGATCCTCTAACCTAGCTGGTGGGCTCTGCAGTCCCTGACATTTGCTGCATCCTTGGGATAAGCTTCAGGGGTGGGGAACCTGTGGTCATAAGGACAACAGAAATGTAGCTCTTGAGAACTTTGTCTTCCATGAATTCATACAATCCTCTTTTAAAGCCATCCAAGGTGGTGGTCTTCATTGACTCCTGTGGGAGGGAGTTCCACAGTTTAACTCAACTTATTCACATAGTGCAGAGTTTCTTACTTATTATTACTACTATTATTTATTAAATTTATATACTGCCCTTCACCAAAAAATCTCAGAGCTACCGTGTGAGGTGCGGCTGAGTTGACTGGCATCCAAGGTCATCCAGTGAGCTTCTTGGCCAAGAGGGGATTGAGCCCTGATCTCACCCAGGTCTTTGCCCCGCACTCTAACCACTACACCACACTGTCATGGGACAGGCTGTTCATGCCGACCTTCTTTTCCTCCTCTAGGATCAATAATGATCTCCTGATGTTCGAGTCCTTCAGCCCACCCCCCACCCCCTCCGAGCTTCTGGGGGGCGCTGGGTCCACAACAGCCCCCTTTGTTGGAGAAGCACCAGCAGACACCCGCTGGCAGGAGAACTTCAAGATGTGCAAGTCGGCCTTTAAGCTGGGTGAGGGAGGGCAGCCCCCATGTCGGAGGGTGGGGGGTGGGAGGGAAGGGAGGAGGGTTTTAGTACACACCAGTTCCTTTGAGAGGCAAGACTGGGTCTTGGCCATCACCATCTTGCAACTTGGCCAAGCATGCTTTATATTCTGCTTGGACCTGGCGGGGGGGGGGGCAGCAGGAAACAGGCTCTATTTTGGGCAGTGCAGAGGTTTTTTGGGTCTGTAAAAAAATGCCTTCCCTGCCTTCCTCTCCCTGCCTTCCAGATTCAGATTCTGAAGATGAAGATTCTCACTTCTACTCCGTGGATGAGGCAGCACAGCGGAAGAAGGGGGAACAGAGGAGCCCCTTTCCCCAGAGCTGTGTCTCTGTTGTGCTCTCTGTGGGGAAGGGGAGGGTCACAGCCCTGTGCGATGCCAAGGTAAAGGGGGGTGGGAAGGGAAGAGAGAGAAGGTTACAGGCTGACCACTCATGTGACCCTGAGATGGGGGAGGCATTATTTATTTTATCTGATGTTACTTTAATTATAAAGCATTCATAAACTGTTCAGCATTTTAATAATCCCTAAGCAGTATGAGAAGCTTTCAACCATGTACTGTGGCTAAATTTGGGAAGGGGCATTAAATCTTAGGTTTGGCATAGATCCTTTAGCTTGTTGGCACGGCTGCTGTGTGCTCCCTGCAAGCTAGGGCTTGCTTGAGCCACTAGGGCTTCCTGAGCTGTTGACTATGGTCCTTTGGTCCTGGCCCATGGCTCCTGGTTGCCAGCTCACCTGGGGCTCTTGCCAACCAGATTCCTGTAGGAAACCCTCAGGAAGGATTCGAGCGCAAGAGCCCTCTCCCCTTCTGTTGCTTCCAGCAAGTGGAATTCAGAAGCATTTCTGCCTCCAACCGCAGAGGCAGAGCAGAGCCATTGTGGCTCCATGAATTTGTGTGTTCCTCTAAAGTCATCCAAGTTGGTGACCGCCACTCCCATCTCTCTCTCTCTCTGGCTGTGCAGGGCGAGGGGGGCAAGAAGCTGGAGGGATCTCACGGCGAGCTGGTCCTGGACGTGGAAAGCGGCAGTCTCTTCAGCGTCTCGCGGTACAAGGGTCGCGAGGACCTCGGCTACTTCTGCATTGAGGCAGAGAAAGTTGCACTTTATCACAAGGGTAGGTCTCTGGCCCCTGGGCCGCGAAGGGGGAATAGGGGTGTGCCAGGGTCAGTGGGTACTTGTGGCTGGCTGGCTGGGAGGGGTGGTGGCCACGTCAAATGGAGGTTAACCCCCTGTTATCCATCCCTGATAAGGCATCATTTCTCCTTGCCAAATAAGGAAGGATTCGGGACCCTTCGGGGGAGCTGTTCTTTGGAGGGGAAGGTTGCAAACCTCTAGGAAATGTTAACCCAGGATGTCCTCTCTTGTCCCTGCAGCTGTGGTGGAGGACTACCTCATGGCGGAGCATCTGAAAATCTCCAACTTTTTGCCCCCGGAGGGGCTCAACCCCACCATTTATGCCTCCCAGGAGGGCCCCATCACTTGGCCCTTGGGGAGCAAGAAGGACGGGCCCCTGAAGATGCTCTCCCTGGCTATCCAGATCAACCTGGATTTGGAGAAGAACATCAAGGTATTGTGACCGTTGGATCCATCTTTCCTGCACAGCCTTTGGGCTGTTGGTGGGGCGATCTTTGGAACTTCCAAACCTGGGGGAAGATTTGTTTTCTTTTATTCCTGCCCCATCCTTCAGGGCCAGCAGCTTGCAAGGTGATAGGTAGGACCACGCTGAGCCAATAAAGGTGGTCGAGTCAGAGGAAATGGCTCTGTCTAGTGCCATTCATTTGTTAAATTGATAGGCCGCTTCGTAGCATAAAGCCACCAAAGTGGTGTATACAGTAAAAAACACAAGCTCTAAGAATCGATTCATTGAACTCTGAAACGCATGACCCCCAAGCCACACAAGAGCCATATTTTCATGAGCTGTTCCTTCACAGCTTTCATAACTTTCAGGTAGCACAGAGGCTGAGCCCATGGGTCCCAGTTCTTGAATCCTACCACTTCTGCCTAATAGAGGTCTTCTCAGTGGGGGCTCCCCCATTCATGGAATGCTTTCCCCGGGGAGGCATGCCTGGCACCCTCACTATGTTTTTAGGGCAAAAACATTCTCCTTCTCCCAGGCTTTTGGATCTGATTTTTTGTGGGGTGGGGTTATATTATTTATTAAAATATTTATATGCAACCATATCTATCTATCTATCTTACACACACACCTCAAAGTGGTTTTGCAACAATAAAAACAAAACCATGCAATAAAACCATAGAAAAGTAAAAAAAACTTGAGTTGGATCTGCTAATATTTATTTGTATTACTGGTGTATTTCAGGTATAGTTTTATTCTATACCTGTTTTGGCACTTGGCCTTTTGATTTTGGTTTGTTTTTTCAAAGTTGCTTTGAGTTCTCTCTTCTGAAAAACCACAACTAATAAATATTAATAATAATTTAAACAGGGGGCGGGGGGAATAGTGAGGTCAGGACATCCCAGATGAACTGCTTCAATACTTCCAACGTTACCCAGGTTGCTTTCTCATCATTCGCCCCTACCTGGTCAGGGTGTTGTGCAGTGGGCTTTTCCCACTGAGAAAAAATCAGAGGCAAAGTGTGCCTTTCAAGGTGGCGCGGCTGCGTGTCTGAATGTGGCCTGAGACCCCTGTTTCTGCCTTGTCTGTTTCAGGAGTTCCTGGTGACGCTGCGCCTTGAAGGGGCCACCATGCGTCATCACATGGCCCTGACCCACCAGAGCTGGTACACGCAGGTGAGGTCTGCCCCCCCCAAGGGCTGTCTGGTCTGTGTAGAGAGGCAGGTCGTGCACTGTGAGGGGTTGAGCACGATTCTTGAGCCAGGAGTTCCACACTTTGCACGATGGGGAAGGGGATCTGGGTCTCTGCTGCCATAGAGGGCTGTCAGCGTTGACCGGTCTCATGCCGAGGGTGTGTGTCCCCGAAATCTGACTGTGCTCATCTGTCCCCTCAGTTGATTGACTTCCTGGATGTCCTGGATGACCCCATCCTGGGCTTTGTGCCCCCGACGGTCATCACAGTGCTGCACACCCACCTGTTCAGCTGTGCTGTGGATTACAGGTATTTATTGGGACATAGGAGGCTGCCTTCTCTGCCAGCTCAGAGTGGCACTCTTTCCCACTTCCTCTTTCAGCTCTATGTGTTTTTCAAGACTCAGATTAATTCTATTGGGTCCACTTTTGGCCCAGATCCCCTGCAGAAGTGTGTGCAACATCTTTCTGTGACGGGTGTGGGAAGAGAAGTGACCAGAGGAGGCAGCCTCTTCCTGCTACCCACAGAGGTCCAGGTGACTTGGGGTGGGAGGATGGCAGCCGCTGTCCAACACCCCTGGTACACTTGAGTTCTGTCTTCTCCCCTGCAGGCCTCTCTACTTGCCAATCCGGGTCCTCATCACAGCCGAGACCTTCACCCTCTCCAGCAACATCATTGTGGACACATCCGTCTTCCTCCTCCGGTGGGTCGTGTCTCAACCTCCTATCCTGCTCTTTCCCAGATTCCTTTCACTTGCACAGAGAGGAGACCTTGAGGCCAGCTGGTTGCAGCCTATGGGACGCACTGGAGGGGGGAGGTCTGGGGCCAAGACAGCTGCTATGATTGCCCATACAGTGGTACCTCGGGTTACATACGCTTCAGGTTACATACGCTTCAGGTTACAGACTCCGCTAACCCAGAAATAGTACCTCGGGTTAAGAACTTTGCTTCAGGATGAGAACAGAAATCGTGCTCCGGCGGTGCAGTGGCAACAGGAGGCCCCATTAGCTAAAGTGGTGCTTCAGGTTAAGAACAGTTTCACGTTAAGAACAGACCTCCGGAAGGAATTAAGTACTTAACCCGAGGTACCACTGTACTTGGAACTTAATTACTTGCACACACACCCCAAAGTGCACAAGGTAGTTTGTCTGCTTCTCTCCCTGCCCCCACTTATTTTATGAGGTCACTTGGGGCAACAGACGGTGAGTGGCTCAAAGCCACCCAGTCCCTTCTATGGCTGCCTAGCAGCTTTTGAGCTGTTTAATTCACAACAACCCTCTGAGGTAGGATATATTCCGCCCCCGTCCCAAGGGTTTATCCCTCTCTATTGTGTCCTCCTACTGGCTGGCAAAGCGGGAGTAGGCGCTGCAGATCAGGTGCCTTCTCCCTTTGGAACACCCCCAGTTTCTGCAGGCACAGCTTAAGCAGCTATTGGCTCCTCTTGACCTGTTTCCCCCCAGGATGCTGCTAACCAGCCACCCTGTTCTCCCCGCAGGTTCATTTTGGATGACTCGGCCCTTTACCTCTCAAACAAATGCGACACAGAGATGGGCGACCTGAGGAGAGGTAATGTTGCCAGGCTTTGGCTCTCCCTACATAAGAACATGAAGAGGAGAGCCTTCTGGATCAGGCCCATGGCCCATCTAGTCCAGCATCCTGTTCTCAGGGAGCACCTGAAGAGCTATGCATTCCCTGCCCTCACCTTTACCTGGAGATATGCCGGCGGTCCCATCTAGGACCTTCTGCAGGCAGACCAGCTTCTCTGACGCTGGAAGTAATGCTCCTCTCTCTGTCTAGGACCTTCTGCAGGCAGACCAGCTTCTCTGACGCTGGAAGTAATGCTCCTCTCTCTGTCTCCTGGTCTCAGATTATGTTTGCGTTGTGGATGTGGACCTTCTGGAGCTGGTGATCACCACGTTTAAGGGAGCCACGACAGGGAAGCTGGTGAGTTCTGAGACGCCTTTATGGGGGACGCAGGAAGCCACCTTGCAAGGAGGGTTTGCGTCTCTAGTCCAAGTTGCTTGCTTTCTGTGGAAGTCCCTTCCGTGGGGAGCAGAAGTCCTGACTCACCAGGGCTGGGAAAGGGGCTGATGGGAACAACGTCTTCCATCTCCTTTTGAGACGTAGGCAAAAATAACCTAAGAGGAGCTTTCTGGATCAGGCCTCTTGTCATAGGCTCATAGAGTTGGAAGGGACCTTGAGGGTCATCTGGTCCAAACCCCTGCAATGCGGGAATTTCAGCTAAAACATCCCTGACAGATGGCCACCCAACCTCCACTGTGGAACAGCTCTCACTGTCAGAAAGTTGTTCCTGATGTTTAGTCAGAAATATTATTATTATTATATTTATTATATTTATTTATTCATTCATTCATACATACATACATACATACATACATACATACATACCCCACCCATCTGGCTGGGTTTCCCCAGCCACTCTGGGCAGCTTCCAAAAAAGTATACAGTGGTCTATTAAAATACACTGATCCACTATAACATTTGCGTTAACATACACCAAGATAGAATTGCTAGTGTCTCCCTTAGCATGACACATGATGAACCTGGTATAAGAAACAATCCCATACTGTTTCTACCAGGAATGAAAATCACCTTCCTTGTAACTTGAAGCCCCTGGTTCGAGTTCTACCCTCCAGAGCACTGTTCTCTCAGCGGCTGCCCAGATGCCCATGGGAAACTGGCAGGCAGCATCTTAGCACAAGCGCCCTCTCCTCTCCTGCGGTATTCAGAAGCACTGCTGCCTCTAGTTATGGAGCAAAGCCATCCTGGCTAGTTGCCATCAGTGGCCTCGTCCTCCTTAACAATAGCTTCCTCCTCCATGAACATTTAATACACGTACCACATTTTATCCTTTTAGATGGCCAGGCAGAGCACAGCTGTTGTGGCCAGCAGCCATCGATAGCCCATGAATTTCTCCAATCCTCATTTTAAACATCCAGACTGGGAGCCAGCAAGAAGACATTTGTCTGGGGCGATTTTTTTCCTTTCTTTTTTTAACACACACACTCTCTCTCTCTCCCGCTTTGGTTCAGACCCGCCCTCTGTTTGAGCTCCGCTGCTCCAACAATGTGGTCCATGTGCACACCTGCGCAGATTCCTGTGCAGCCCTCGCCAACCTCATCCAGTACGTGGTGAACAATGGGGACTTGCACCCCCCGCCCCACCATGACAGCCCCACAGAGATCGCCGGCCAGAAGGTGCAGGTGAGTGCCAAGTGGGTGCGGGGGGGGGGCTGGGGTTGCTGCCACCTCCAACCGTAAGCTTGTGTTTTTAGTTTTTTATTTGGACCATTTATATACCGCTCGTAGTTAAACAAAACTCTTTTAAGTGGTTTGCAACATAGGTTAAATCATCTTAAATAAACAGCAGATGCCAAAACCAAAAGGAGAGAATTTCTGCATTCTATAAAACTTAACTAAATAGAGTATCCTCGTCAGTATCAGAATAAACATTGCCACATAAAAATCAGCTGTGAAAAAATGCAAGGAAAATCCATAGTAAAGGACTAAATCCAAGCATCCCCTAAAAGATCAGGAAGCAAAATAATTAAAGCAAAAGAAAATCAACTCATTCTTCCCCACCACCATACACCAATCAGTCATCTCATTAAATGAATGGAGCCAATTAAATGCCCAGCTCCCTATTCAGCAATTTGCACAGCTTAATCTAACTAAAGCTAAAAATGCAGATGAAGCAGCAGGTGAGACTTGAAAGCAACCCCCCTCCATTTTTCTGAGTGATATTTTGACTTTGGAACATATTAGAGTTACGATAATTAAAAGTGTGAACAGGATTTTGAAATAGGCGGCCGCAGATGATAAAGCATAAACGATTAATGATAAAATGTTATGTCGCACAGCAGGAAAGAGAGGGAATGGAAGAAGGGTGGGAAGTCAACTTTGTATAAAACTGGAGGTTCATTGGAATGCAACTTGCTTAAAAGTTTTGAAACTTAATACAAATTCATTGGAGAGCCACCTTCCTTGGGTGGGCGTCCTTCTCTCGCCCTTGCCGCTCCCAGTGCGCTCACACCCTCTTCTGTACCCTGCTAGTTGTCTGAGAGCCCGGCGTCGCTGCCGTCGTGCCCACCTGCTGAGACTGCAGCCATCAACCAGCAAGACCTCACGGATGCCCTCATTGACACGGAGCGCAGCCTCCAGGAACTGACCGGAGAGATGGGTAAGGAGGAGCAATAGGGAGTGGGGGTGCAGGAGGGGATGCTTGGCTTTCCCTGGATGATGCTGGGTAGCAATTCTTCGCCAAGCGTTGGGGCAAGATATGGCAGGGTGATGATGATGATGATATTATTATTAATAATAATAATAATAATAATAATAATAATAATAATAATAATAATAATTTATTATTTATACCCCACGCATCTGGCTGGGTTTCCCCAGCCACTCTGGGCGGCTTCCAACAGAACACTAAAATACAATAACCTATTAAACATTAAAAGCTTCCCTAAACAGGGCTGCCTTAAGATGTCTTCTAAAAGTTTGGTAGTTATTTTTCTCTTTGACATCTGGTGGGAGGGTGTTCCACAGGGCAGGTGCCACTACCGAGAAGGCCCTCTGCCTGGTTCCCTGTAGCTTAGCTTCTCACAGTGAGGGAACCGCCAGAAGGCCCTCGGCGCTGGACCTCAGTGTCCGGGCTGAACGATGGGGGTGGAGACCCTCCTTCAAGTGATCAGCTGGGACCAGGGCTGTGGAGCAACAGTTCTCTCCATCCTCCTAGGAGTCAAGCAGCAGCAGCGTCACAGTTCCAGCCAGGCAAAAGCAAGGTAGACATAAGGGCCAAGTAGAGAGGCCAGGAGGCAGGGGGTTGGACTGCATGGCCCTTGGGTCCCTTCCAATGATTCTTCCTGTGATTCTATGATTCCGCCCTCAGGCCTGAGGTTCCCAGTCTGGTAGTAGTAACAATTATTATCAGCAAATGAAGCTTTTTGAGTTTTCTTTTTTTTTAATGTATTTTATTAGCAATTGGGGAAAGGGATACAATGATTATCATCAAATATCTTTTTTTATCAAAATGAAAACATTGATCTATATAAAAACACAAAAAAGGAAAGAAGAAGAAAAAGAGAGAAAGAATGAGAGCAAGAGAGAGAGAAGGAGAAGCAATAAAATGGGAAAGGGAAGAAAAAGAAGGAATAATGTAAGAAAGAGAAAAGCAAAAAAATAAAATAAAGAACCTCCAATTCTTCATCTGTCAGCTATGTGTAATCTCATCCACTCTAATATAACACCTGACAAAACCATCCACTCTAACATGAGACATGTTTTCTGCTCTTGTTTCATGAGGGAATGCTTCCCCCTGATCCCACCTTCAGCTGCGCCTTTTGCGTCTTCCCTGCTGGTCTTCCCAAAGCTCAGAGCTGGGAGGAACACAAGTTGAGTGGGGCTTGCCCTGTCTAATATCACCTTTCCCCCTTTCCCAGGTGACTCCGGGCTCAGGCGGCAGCCCTCCCCGGTTTCTGTCTACCTGTTCCCCGGGGAGAACGGAGCCATGGGCAAGGCAGGAAAGACCCCGGCCCCACCACCCACCCCCGTCGGGGAGGGGCTGGACTTCAGCCCTTCGGAGGACAGTGAGGGCGAGAGCGAAGCCACGGACGACTTCTGCATCCTGGACGCCCCAGGCACAGGAATCCCGGTACGGACTGGCCCTTCTGCAAGGGGAGTGACAAGCCTCAGGCCATCTGCTGTCTCTGGAGCCAAGCCTTTATTTCTGTGGATTTAGCAAAGCCAAGGACCCTTGCCGAACCACCTGTCTGAAGGCAGCAATAGCTTCCAACTTGGATGGCTTTAAGAGGCGTTATTGATGGCTCTGCTCTGCCTCCACAGCTGGATACCAGTTTCTGGAAACTCTGTGCTCTGATCCTGCCTCTTGCTTCCTCTCTCCGCAGCCCCGAGACGGGGAGCCTGTAGTGACAAAGCTCTTGGAAGGCCCCGTTCGCATCCAGGAGGGGCACTTCTCCCGCCCCCTGGGGAGCACGGACCTCCTGAAGGCCCCCTCACGCTTCCCGGTCCCCGAGAGCCGGGTGATGATGCGGGAGATCTCGGTGGTCTGGCATCTCTATGGCGGGAGGGACTTTGGGCTGGGGCGCTCTGCCTCTGGCCACGCCCACTCACCCAGGTGAGCCACTCGCCCTCAGCTGCCTACCTGTTGCTTTGCCACCTGTTTTTTTAATTTAATCCCCTACCCCACCCCAGAAGGTCCCCTTGGTTCGCAAGGAGACCATCCCTAGAGCCTGAAGAGGATGTCTTTGTTGAAGCCTCCCTGCCTAACAGCTGACATGCGGGGAAGTGCAGCAGCCGTCACTCCCTCCCTGCACGCCAGTGGTGCAAGCCCCGCCTCCCTTCTGGCTGGTGAGGAGACCCTCCCTAGAGCCCAAAGAGGACATCCTCTTTGGACTCTGGGAAGGGGTCTCCTTGCACGCCACTAGGACTCCCCAGGGTCTTCCCAATACACATGATTTCAGTTACACGCACAGAGGCCCCTCGCATAAATGGGGAGTTGCCTGTGCCAGTTTCTGGAAACCAAAAGGAGGGAAAGTTTTCTTGTGCTTGCTGGTTTCCTGTTGACGCATCTAGCTGGCCATTTATGCGAATGGGATGCTGGACCAGACGGGCCATTTGCCATCCGCCCAGCAAGCTTTTCTAGTATGTTCTTACGGCTGGCGGGGCGGAGGAGCAAGCCTCATCTGTTGACTTTAACAAGCTCTCGCTCCCCATCTTTTTCTGCCCCACCTTCTCCAGGACGAAGCCGTCTCTTTCCAGCGCCCGCTCATCCCCGTCCCGCTCCTCTGTCACCAACCGGCCCCAGAACACCTGGCGGGCTCAGGGGGGCACCAGCCGCATCCACGACCTGTTGATGGAGATCCAGCTGACAAAGGTGAGAGCTGGTGGCTAAGGAGGGGGGCCTCGCTCGCTGCTCAGGGGGCTCCTTTGAGTTTAAAATGGGTGTCCCGATTCCCAGGAGAGGTTCACCTGGCACCTTCATTATACAGTCATACCTCACGTTACGTTTGCTTCATGTTACGTTCTTTCAGGTTACGTCCCGCGGCAACCCAGAAGTACCTGAAAGGATTACTTCTAGGTTTTGCCACTCGCGCATGCGCAGAAGCGCAAAAATGACGTCATGCACATGCGCAGAAGTGCCGAATCACAACCCGTGCGCGCGCAGATGTGCTGCTGTGGGTTGCGCTCTTTTCATGTTGCAAACGGGCCTCCTGAACGGATCCCGTTCGCAACCAGAGGTACCACTGTATATATATATTTTTAGGCGCCAGGTGAAAGCGTTCCTCTTCAACCAGGCCTTTGGCTGATTAATATGAGATGGTCTTTTAAATGTGCCTGTAGGAAGGGGTGGGTTCCTGTTCTGCTGTTTCGTTTTAATTACTTGCATGTTTCTTCTCCTGTATTTTATTCCGTGAACCACCCTGATGTCTTAGGATGAAAATAAAATAAAAAAAAATTTCCCCAGAAAGGCCCTTATGAGAACGGCTGTGCTTACAAGGCAGGGAATCACTTTATTGGTTGGTGGGGTGCAAGAGATCTGAAAGGAAAGAGGTGGGGGGCATCGGGGTGGGGGGATAGTCCTGGGCTAGGACTACAATACGCACCAAAAATACCCACTTGGTGACCCTGGGCCATTCTTAGTCTCTTGGCCTGGCCTACCTCTTAGGGTTGTTTGTGAGAAGAAAAGTGTGGGGGGGTGCATCTTACACCACCCTGAGCTTCCTTTGAGGACAGGTGAATGAATCAAAACAGTGTGGCGAAGGAAAAGTCTCCCCTGGACGTGTATACGCTAACAGGGATAAGAAAATGAAACTAGCATGCAAGTTGGAGAGGAGAACGAATGATTTAAAATTATTGCAACCTCACTTGTTGTTCCTTGATATAATTTTGTTTTATCTATATGCGGGTGTTGGTAAAAGGGAATAGCTGAGGGATGAAGAATTTGCTTTTTTAAAAAAATGGAAAGATGTTAATTAGAGATAAATCTGTAAAATAAGCAGCATGCAAAAGTGAATTCCAAAAAATTGGAATATACCTGAGAGAGGAGGAAGCTGGTATTAATTTTAATTTGGTTTCAATGTGTTACAAATTTGAAAATGAATAAAAATTAATTGGCAAGAAACAAAACAAAAAAACCCCCCAGTGGTGGTGGGGGGAGTGGGACAAAGTGGTGACCTCACCTGCCCTCACCTCTCCCCTCCTCTCCAGGTGAGTTTCCAGCATGAAACTTACCCCAGCAGCAGCAGCAGCAGCAGCAGCACATCTGAGAAACCCTCCGTGGAGTTGGAGGAGCAGCCCGTGGCCAGACAGGTCTTCATTGTCCAGGAGCTGGAGATCCGAGACCGCCTGGCCTCCTCTCAGATCAACAAGTTCCTCTACCTGTACAGCAGCGAGTGCATGCCGCGCCGAGCCCACTCCAACATGGTACGGGGGGGGGGGCAGCAGCACGAGGAGCTGAGAGCAGGTGGGGGGTTGTGGGTCACATTGCTGGTGAGCACTAAGGAGCAGACTTCTCCCCTGGCTCTTGGCTGTCTCCGCCTCTCCTTAGACTGGAAAAGTCCAGATGATCCCCTTTCCTGTATGCTATTTTTTGGGGACGGTGGGGCCTCCAGTACTAGATTACTGCAGTACGCTTGATGTGGGGACATCCCTTGCTCTTGATCCAGAAGCTAAAGTCAGTGCAGAATGCTGCGACACAGTTGCTGACAGGAATGAGGCCTTGTCAGCATATATCTCACCCCTTGGCAGAGAGATCTTCTGCTTGCCAGTTTGCTGCTGGACCCGGGTTCAAGGTGTTGCTATTAGTATAGAAAGCCCTTAACAACTTGGGACTAGTTTGCTTGCGAGATGGGTCTTTTGACCACTTCAGAACTGGCACTGCTGCAGGTGCCACGTAATACCCATTCTGCATTTGTAAGAGATTGATCTTTCAGTGTGGTACTTTGGAACTCCCTGCCTATTGAAGGCAGGCACCTTCACAGTACTCCTGCTAAAGACATTTTGGATTAGTCAACTCTGTCCGGATACATAGAATGTTGATGTGTGTTTTAACCTGATTTTAGTTTATTTTTGATCCCTCTCCGAATGTTTTAAATATCTGTTTATCAGCAATTTCATTGTTCTTTTTGGAAACAGGTTTGAGCCCCCCCCCCCCTTAGAATAATCAGCGGTATATAAATGTTACAGAAAAAATAAACCCACCTGGATCTTGGAGGCCTGATGAGACTCTGGTAGTTCAGCCTGGCCTGGAGTCTGATAGTGAAACAGTTTTGTGGGTAGGGGGGATTTGGTGCAGCTGAAGCTCAGCCTCTGGAAAGCTCCCCCGTCTTCTGTCGCTGGGGGCCACTGCAAGACTGACCACCCCCACCCCCTCTTTCTTCACAGCTCACCATCAAAGCCCTGCACGTCTGCCCTGAATCTGGTCTGGGGGGTCCTGAGTGCTGCCTTCGTGTCTCCTTGATGCCACTCAGGCTCAACATTGACCAGGTGAGAGGGGGTTGGGGTTAGGTACTCTGCAGGGGACAGTGGGGGGGCACTTTGTTTGGGAGCACCCCTGTGCTCAGAACTCCCTGCCCTCCCACAGGATGAGGATTTTCATAGCCAAAATGGTTGTCTGTGGCTGTCGCTCGGATGCCTGGCCTGCTCCTAGCACCATAGAATTGGAGAGTTGGAAAGGATCATCTGGTCCGACCACTTGCAATGCAGGAATCTTTTGCCTAATCTGGTGCTCGAACACACAGCCCTGAGATGAAAGGTCTCATGCTCTACTGACTGAGCTGGGTTTTTGTTTTTAAAGATGCATTTAGTTTGCAACATGCAAACAGGACAAACGGTAAAGAAATAAGAAACAATGACTGTGTGGCGCATATTATTGCAATAGAGTAAAACGAACAGATGGCTCAGGACACTTTGGCAGGCATCGTAATAAAATAGATTCTGCAAAGGGACCTTTTTGAAGCATCACATATTGATACGGCAGAGGCATGTGTTGTTGGGGGCTTATATTTATATTATATTATATTATATTATTAATTTATTTATATTTATATTAAAAGTGTATAAACTGAAACCGTACAACATCAAAATGGCTTCGTTCTGTAACCCCCCCTCAAATCCCTCTGGCAATGGATGAAATGCTCAGACAAGGCCATGCACCACACCCCTAAAAGCATCCCTAGAGGGACCTGATGCAGATGTCCAATGTCTGGTGACTCTGAGTGTGGCTGCAGCCAGCAGCAGAGCAAGCGGCTTCCTTGTGAGCCTTTCGGGATGGGAGGGGAGGACCTGGCAAGACCAAGCAGGGTGGATTCCTCCTCTTCTCCCTCCCACTTTGCCCAAACTGGAGATGTCTGCGCTGGAGCTTCCAAGGATGATATTACTAACTGCTAGATTTATTGTATGGCTGCTATGAAAATAGAAGTGGCACAAGGATGAAATACACAGGGATCAAAACAAACTTGGATTGCTGGTTCTAGAAGTGTTTTGATGCATTTTAATTATTGTTAGTTTCTATTCCTTTGCATTTTTTTTAATTCTCAAATGTTGTAAGCCACCTTGAATCCCAGCTTGACAGAAAGGTGGGATAGAAACACTAAATAATAATAATAATAATAATAATAATAATAATAATAATAATAATAGGCTCCTGCTTTTCCCTTGCTTTTACTCCAGGATGCCTTGTTCTTCCTCAAGGACTTCTTCACCAGTGTGGCTGCCAGCATTAACCCTGTTGTGCCCTGCGAGGCTGGCTCAGAAGGTGAGTGTCTGGCTTCCTGGGAGGATCTTCTTTTTCAAACATTAAAAACTTCCCTAAACAGGGCTGCCTTCAGATGTCTTCTAAAAGGCGGGTAGTTGTTTATTTCTTTGACATCTGGTGGGAGGGCGTTCCACAGGGCAGGTGCCACTACCGTGAAGGCCCTCTGCCTGGTTCCCTGTAACATGGCTTCTCACAGCAAGGGAACCGCCAGAAGGCCCTCAGCACTGGACCTCAGTGTCCGGGCAGAATGATGGGGGTGGAGACGCTCCTTCAGGTATACTGGACTGAGGCCATTTAGGGCTTTAAAGGTCAACACCAACACTTTGAATTGTGCTTGGAAATGTATTGGGAGCCAATGTAGGTATTTCAAGACCGGTGTCATGTGGTCTCGGCAGCCGCTTCCAGTCACCAGTCTAGTTGCTGCATTCTGGATTAGTTGCAATTTCCAGGTCACCTTCAAAGGTAGCCCCACGTAGAGCGCATTGCAGTAGTCCAAGTGGGAGATAACCAGAGCATGCACCACTCTGGTGAGACGGTCTGCGGGCAGGTAGGGTCTCAGCCTGCGTACCAGATGGAGCTGGTAGACAGCTGCCCTGGACACAGAGTTGACCTGTGCCTCCGTGGACAGCTTTTCCCTTTCCCTAGAGAAGAATGGCTTCCCCAGTTCTGCACCACCCTCCTCACCATGGCTGCCTGTTGGCCATGCTGGTTGGGGGCTGATGAGGGTTGTATTTCAGCAACATCCAGAGTGTCACAAGGATGGCAGAGGCTGTCTAGAGAAGCCCCCAGAGGTGCCCCTCTCTCTCTCTCTCTCATTGCCCAGTGCTGCTCTTCCACTCCATAGGTCGCCCAGAGTCCTCGGGGAAAGAGCCTGAGGGAGTGGAGGGGGAGATGACAGCCTCGATGGAGACCACGGCCAGCGAAAACAGCTCCTTGTCCAACGCCTCCTCTTCCTCCTCCGACCAGCCCATTTACTTCCGGTACAAGCGCTTGACGTGGGGAGGGAGAAAGGATGGGGCGCGTGGATGTTGGGGGGCAGCAGGGCCAAGCTGCAGAGTCTTAGCGGAGAATTCTATCAATTACTATATTTACACCCCACTTTTCCTCCAGGGAGCTCAAGGCAGCATTTATGGTTCCCCCGTTCCCCATTTTCTTTCTTCCTGTCCCCCGTTCTGCCCCATAAAAGCCCTGTTGAGGTAGGTTAGGCTGAGAGGCAGTGACCAGTCCCAAGGTCACCCTCAGCCAAGTAGGGATTTGAACCCTGGTCTCCCAGGTTGAGGTCTGACACTGTAACCACTACGCCACAGGGGACTCCAGAATTTATAATGCGTATGAGAGATGGGAAATACAAGAGTCATCGCCCAGCTTGTTGTGGGATGATGTGTGTTCTGTAGAAGGAAGGAGGAGGTGGCTATCAGTGGCTACTAGCCATTCAGGCTATGCTCTGCCTCCACAGCTGGAGACAAATAAATGCTTATAAATACCAGTAGTTGGAAACTACAGGAGGGCAGAGGTCTTGCTTGAAGATTTCCCAGAGGCACCTGGGAATGGGATGATGGACTAGATGGGTTGTTGGCCTGATCCATCAGGCTCTTCTTAAGTGCTTATGGAACCTCCAGGCCCAGAGGCAGTCTATCTAGCTTTCTAGGTTCTTAGAGGTACACGGCCATTGTGAGAACAGGATGCTGGGGTAGACAGGCCACTGGAGTGGTTGCCGGCACTGCTGCCAGCACTTTCCCACCACAAGGGAAAAAGCACCTCCCCTTCTCCTTGGCTTCTCCCCTTCCAGAGAGTTCCGGTTCACATCCGAAGTGCCCATCTGGCTGGACTACCAGGGAAAGCATGTGACCGTGGACCAAGTGGTGAGTAGCAGGGTCTGCAGGAGCCCCTCCCTCCCCAGGCCTGGGGAACTTTCTTGTCCGCTACGAGTGACCCCTTTGCTGAGCTGCTTCTCAGTCTCTCTCCACCTTCCAGCCATCCATTCCAGCTGATGTTGCTTTTGCGACAGGACAACTCAAGGGGGCTGCGTTTTAGGGTCTCAGCATGGGACAGGGGTCAGCAAACTTTTTCAGCAGGCGGCCAGTCCACGGTCCCTCAAACCTTGTGGGGGGCCGGACTATATTTTTTTGGGGGGGGAATGAATTCCTATGCCCCACAAATAACCCAGAGATGCATTTTAAATAAAAGGACACATTTTACTCATGTAAAAACATGCTGATTCCCAGACCATCCACGGGACGGATTTAGAAGGCAATTGGGCCGGATCCAGCCCCCGGGCCTTAGTTTGCCTACCCATGGATCACAGAAAGGGCATGGTGGTCCCCACCAGGCTGCCTCTTTCTCCCCTCTAAAGCCTGGCCCTGGTGCCCAGGAAACGATGGGCGTGGGGAGAGAGATTAATCCAGGGTTTCCCAAACTTGGGTCTCCAGTTGTTTTTGGACTACAACTCCATCCTTAGCTAGTCGGGGATGATGGGAATTGTAGTCCAAAACACCTGGAGCCCCAAATTTGGGAAAGCCTGGATTAAGCAAAGGCGAGGGTGGGGAAGGGGAGTGCCTGTCTGGAAGAGGCAGTGGGGTCGCTGGGTCAGTGTCCATCCTTCTTAGGAATAACTTTCTGGTAGCAAGAGCTGTTCGATAGTGGAGAGAACTCCCTTGGGAGTTCTCCTTCACCTGAGGCTTTTAAACCAAGGCAGAGCAGCCACCTATCAGGGATTCTTCAGCTGTGATTCCTGCACTGCAGGGGGTTGGCCTAGATGACCCGCAGGGTCCCTTCCCAGTCTACAAAAATTCTCTCCGTTTCTCCTTAGGGCACCTTTGCCGGCATCCTCATCGGCCTGGCGCAGCTCAACTGCTCTGAGCTCAAGCTCAAGAGGCTCTGCTGTCGACATGGGTGAGGAGCCACCTTTTTTAGGGTAGCCAGGTGGGTGGGGTGTGTCAGTGGAGAGGAGGGCAAGGTGGGGCTCTAACCCCCCAGCATCCTGGTGGTGCATAGTAAGAAGCCAGCATCTGAACGGAGGCAGCCCCATTTATCCGTTGTCAAGCTGGGCTGAAAAGCCACGGGTGCTTCCACATCCCGCTGCCTGAGACACTTCTGCCGGCAGCCCCTCCCCACGGCTTCACTTGCTTCACTGGCCTGGGGGGCCGAATCTGGTGGGCGTTGCCCTTTGGGGCCCCTGACCACCTGCTTCTCCGCCTCCGCAGGCTACTGGGCGTGGAGAAGGTGGTGAGCTACGCCCTGACCGAGTGGCTGACGGACATCCGCAAGAACCAACTGCCAGGCATCCTGGGAGGCGTGGGGCCTATGCACTCCGTGGTGCAGCTCTGTAAGTCTGGCGGGACGAGGGGGTTGCCTGGGGATGTATCGGGCAGCAGTGTTGGGGGTTGGAAGGCTTCCTGTCTATCTACATATACAAACAGGAGGGTAGTTATGAGCACTAGATGGAGGCACAGTCTACCTCTGAACACCCAGCTGCTGGGGAGAGGGAGCTGTTGCCTTCCCATCCCTGCATGTGGATTTCCCATTGGGGAGGAGTGTGAACCCAGCTGGGCATGGTGGAAAGCAGCATGCTGGACCAGGTAAGTCCCCCTTTGGCCTGATCCGGCAGCACAGTTAATAATAATTATAATTATAATAAATTCATTTTACATGCAGTCTTTTATCAGAAGTTATCAGGGAGATGTGCAACATTAGAAACACATTACAAAACATCAATGGAAAAACATAGTAAAAAGTATACAGAGACAGCCTAATCATAATCATAATCATAACATTCCTCTCTCCACACTTTTACAGGCCATAGATTATGGAATAGCCATAGGCCTGGGTAAAGGGGAATGGTTTTGCCTGACATGCAACGGTGCTGCCCTTGCATTTGCCCTCTTCTCTCTCTCTCTCTTCCCTCCCAGTCCACGGCCTCCGTGACCTCTTCTGGCTGCCCATCGAGCAGTACCGCAAGGACGGGCGGATCATCCGGGGCCTGCAGCGTGGGGCAGCCTCCTTCGGCACTTCAACCGCGTCGGCGGCTCTCGAGCTCAGCAACCGCCTGGTGCAGGCCATCCAGGTTTGGGCCGTGTGGTCTGAGATGGGCAGGGGTGGTCTGCGAGGGGTGGCCCTTGTTCTTCTCCAGTCCTTAGTGATGAGTTCATAGATTGTAGAGTTGGAAGAGACCTCAAGGGGCCACCTGGTCCAACCACTTAAACCACAGCCCCGTTTCACTGCCAAACAGCTCTTGCCTTCAGAATGTTCCTCTGAACGTTTAGTTGGAATCCCCTTCCTTGTCATTAGAAGCTGTTGGCTCCATTCCTATTCTTCAGAGCAGCAGAGAGCAAGCCTGCTCCATCTCCCATGCGAGAGCCCTTCAGATATTTGAAGGCATTGTGGTCCCCGCAAGGGCAACAGGGTTCTCAGAATTGCCTCTCCTTCCTGGTTTGCCATCCCTTCTTTCCCCCTTGCAGGCCACAGCGGAGACCGTCTACGACATCCTGTCCCCTACCGCCCCCCCAATGACGCGCACCCTCCTGGACAAGAAGCACACACGCAAGCTGAGGCGCGGCCAGCAACCTGCCGACCTGCGTGAAGGGGTGGCCAAGGCCTATGACACTGTGCGAGAGGTAAGGCCTAGAGCCATCCAGGTTGGGAACCATCCCTGCCTCCTGTGGGAGTGAGTTCCATAGGCTAACTCTGCCCTGTGCGAAGAAGGGCTTCCTTTTATCTGCCCTGAGTCTTCCAAAATTCTGGCTTCCTTGAGCTGCCTTTGGATTAGTTTCCTTGAGGCTTGTTCTCTTTCTGCACATGCTGGGGTCCTTCTGGGCAAGCAAATGCTGCCTCCGATTTTCCAGCAGCCCCATTTTGGCTCCATAGCTATCGGCACTCACTGTCTGAATTCGCTATTAGCGGAATATCATTACTATTTGTTTACACCCCCCCCCCCATTTGTTAATATATAAGAGTGTACAACAGCAGCTTACATAAAATTGAACTAGGAAAACATGTTGCCTTGTAAATTAATGATCTTTATATGTTTGAAAAGGAATTATCCTTCCAGCCAGGGTTTCCCCAACTTGGGTCTCCAACAGTTTTTGGATTACAACTCCCATCATCCATAGCTAGCAGGCCAAGTGGTATGGGATGATGGGAACTGTAGTCCAAAAACAGCTGGAGACCCAAGTTGGAAAAACCCTGCTTACAGACCTCTGGCAGGCCCTGACACGTGCTCTGTCTCCATCCTTTTCTCCTCTTCCTCCTCTACACCAGTCTGGTGTAGTGGTTAAGAGCGGTGGACTCGTAATCTGGTGAACCGGGTTCGCTTCCCCGCTCCTCCACATGCAGCTGCTGGGTGACCTTGGGTTAGTCACACTTCTCTGAAGTCTCTCAGCCTCACTCACCTCACAGAGTGTTTGTTGTGGGGGAGGAAGGGAAAGGAGATTGTTAGCCACTTTGAGACTCCTTAGGGCAGTGATAAAGCGGGATATCAAATCCAGACTCCTCTTCTTCTTCCTCCAGGGTGTCATCGACACAGCCCAGGCCATCTGCGACGTAGCGACTCGTGGCCACGAGCAGAAAGGCATCACCGGGGCGGTGGGAGGCGTCCTGCGGCAGATCCCTCCTACCGTGGTCAAGCCCCTCATCGTGGCCTCAGAAGCCACCTCCAACCTCCTGGGTGGTATGCGCAACCAGATCAAGCCCGATGCCCGGAAGGAGGAGTCCCTGAAGTGGCGCTCAGAAGAGGCTCAGGACTGACCGGGCGCCACCACTGCCGCCTTCCACTGACCGGGCTCAGAAGCGGGGCCGTTCCTCTTAATCTACCCCGTTCAGGACATTGGCAGGGCCAGCGAAAGGACGCAGCCTCCCGCTTTGCCAGCCTTGCCACCCGCAGAAGAAGAACCACGTGGTGAGGAAGAGCTTCTGCTTGGCAGGATTGGCGCGCTCTCAAGCAGCAGCACGCCTGGCATCACGAGGGTGGTGCCACCTCCTCTTGCCTCGCCCTTGTTTTTGTACTTGTCAGGAGTATAGCTTCTGCCATCCATTTGGTGCATGAGCTGCAGGCTGCAACTTCTCTCTCTCTCTCTCTCTCTCTCTCTGTCTCCCTCTCTCTGTTGGGTTGTTGGGAGAGACGGAAGGTTGGCTGAACATTAAAGGACGTGACTTGTTTTCAGCTCCTGCTTCCTTAAGCATTCGGTAAGGGGGTGAAGTGTCCTTTTCTTGGCCTGCTTTGCCCTGTCGGACAGTGTTTTGATGTGCTGTACAGATCAGGGACGCGACTCCTTTCAGGTACAGAAGCAGGAATTGACACAGGCACCCATGTTGGGGGCGGGGAGGGGGGCTGGTGTGTTTGTGGGGAGAACAGGAGGACCAACCCAGGCAGCCACAACCACACGATTCAGTTTCATTCTGACCAGCAGCAAAGCAAAAAGTTCTGCACAAGCTTTTTGGTCTCCCCAGAACATCTTTCCTTCAGCCTGGATGTTACAAAAGCCAGAGATACTTCCCCAATAAAGGAGGACCGGAGGGCTGAGCCCAGATTGCGTGCTGTGCTGGGGAGGGGCGTGGAGCGTGCATGTTGCAGGAAGTGTGTGTGGCAAGGAAGGAGCAGGCAGAGATTGGCTGCCGTTCCTGCACTTCAGGGGGTTGGACTCTATGACCTTGGAACTTCCTTCCAACTCTAAAATTCTGTGATTGCCCTAGAAGGGCTTGCTTTGCTGAGGTAGGGGGGTAAGCACGTTTTCTGCGTTCAAGGGATTGGGAGCTCTTACCAGCATCAGTCAGCAACGCTCCTAGCAGCCAGCAGGGGGTAGGATTGTGCTACTCTGGAGAAACTAGGCGAGCCGCCAGCTGCCTGAGGTCAAGTTTCTGGTTTCCGGAATGCAGCAGCAGCAGCAGCAGCAGCAGTGAAGAAGGTTCCCCCTTCCTCCTCTTCTACTCAGTGCCAGCTAGGGGCTGATGGGAGTTGTAGTCCGAAACAGCTGGAGGGTCCCAGGGTGGGAGAAGTGACTTCTCTGCAGTTTTGGGAAGCAGCCTTACAGTGTCAGATCATCTAGCCCAGTGTTGCTTACGCTGACTGGCAGTATCTCAGGCCCAGAAGGCTCTTTCCAGCCCTGCTTCGAGATGCCAGGGGTTCAGACCCGGCCCTAACCACAGGCAGAAATGCCACTTAGCCACTTATTCCCTAGAAACTCTTAAAGGTGCCGCCGCCTTCTCCCCAGCCATCCGGAGCTGTCCTGGATTCAAGTGTGCACCCACTTGCAGCCTGCTTCTCCTGTAAAAATCCTTCCCTCTCACGTGCAAAGTGGGGCACTCTGCTGCTCAGCCCTGCTCCCTGGCCCTTCCCCTCCCTGCTCAGGCCTCTACGCTGAGGGGTGTCCGAATAGGGACCAGTCCTGCATCCCTTCTGCCCAAGACCCTTCTTGATTGCCTGTGGTGTGCAGTGGTTAGAGTGCCAAGCTAGGACCTGGGAGAGACCAGGGTTCAAATCCCCACTGCGCCATGAAGCTCCGAGTGCCACTGCCTTTCAGCCTAATCTACCTCACAGGGTTGTGGGAATTAATGAGTGGGAACCACGTGCATCAACTTGAACTCCTTGGAGGGAAAGGTGAGATTGCAATGCAATCGAAAAATTCTGGCCCCTCCATTAATTCCTCTTCAGCCCCCTCTGAATAGGTATGCCTGGCATTTCCCAAAAGAATAACACTTGCAGATTGGCGAATTGGGACCCCAGTCCCCCCACCTCCTTGCTTGGGGCAGCACCCTGCCTCAAATCACTGTTTGCCTGCTGCTACTAGGCCCCTCTTCCCTCTTCCCCACGCCCTGGGTGGCTATTCCCCCCACCCTCTCTCACCTTGTTAGAAAATGAAAACCATCTCCATAGCAACCAGTCTTGTTGAAGAGTTAGTGGGGGCGAGGGGAGGGAAAGATGATGGGTAGCAGTGAAGAATTGGGGGTGTTAAAATCTGCAGGGCTTAAAGGGGTTGGGATGGGCCCAGTTCCTCTGCTGAACTTGACATTGGCTTCGGAGGCCGGTGGGAGAGGAGGAGGAGATGTCTCCAACGTAGAGGTCCGCTGGCATCAGTCCTGGGAACAGGGTGCTGTTTGTGCCCAGTCTCCCTGGCAATGTTGCAAAACACTTATAGAAGAATGAAGAAAGAGAAGGGGAAGCGGTGCTTGGCCTGAGGCCCCTTCGGCTCTCTTGCATAATCCATCCCAAGGGCTTTCAGTGGCCTGCCTCCAATGCTCCCACAGGGACTAGAATCTTGCTTCCCTTCATGGAAGGAAAAGTACAGAACAGTAACATAGCACTGCTCTGTTCTGCCTTGGTCAGACCCCGCCTGGAGTCCTGTGTCCAGTTCTGGGCACCACAATTTAAGAAGGATGTTGACAAGATGGAAGGTGTGCAGAGGATGATCAAGGGCCTGGAAAACCAAGCCTTATGGGAATTGGGGATGTTTAGTCTGGAGGAGACTCTGAGGGGATAGGATAAAGGTAAAGGGACCCCTGACCATTAGGTCCAGTCGTGACCAACTCTGGGGTTGCGGCGCTCATCTCGTTTTATTGGCCGAGGGAGCCGCTATACAGCTTCCGAGTCATGTGGCCAGCATAACTAAGCTGCTCCTGGCGAACCAGAGCAGCGCATGGAAACACCGTTTGCCTTCCCGCTGGAGCAGTACCTATTTATCTACTTGCACTTTGATGTGCTTTCGAACTGCTAGGTTGGCAGGAGCAGGGACCGAGCAATGGGAGCTCACCCCATTGCGGGGATTTGAACCACCGACCTTCTGATCAGCAAGTCCTAGGCTCTGTGGTTTAACCCACAGTGCCACCCGTGTCCCTGGGGATAGGATAGCCATCTTCAAATATTTGAAGGGTTGCTACACAGAAGGTGGAGCAAGCTTGTTCAGTGCTGCCCCAGAAGGTAGCACCCAGACGTACTGGATTCAAATGACAAGAAAGCAGATTCCAACTAAACATTAGGATGAACTTTCTGACTGTTTTGACAGTGGAACGGACTGCCTTGGGAGGTGGTGGGCTCTCCTTCACTGGAGAATTTTGAACAGAGCTCGGGGCCATTTGTCAGGGATCCTGTAGCTGCAGTTCCTGCATTGCAGGGGGTTGAACTAGATGACCCACACAATCCCAACTCTACAATTCTGTGATTCTATGAATTCCACCTTGGCCCAGCCCCAGTCACTGGCAGGCTGGCAGGGAATGTCAAGGCAGTTCCCTAACCGCTTGCTTGCTTGCAGGGGGCAGAGGCTGTGAGGCAGTCCTCTCCATCCTAGAGATTTGACTGCAATAGAATGTGTTTCTTATGGGGGGAAACAGAAGCTTCAGAGTAGCTGGCCGTGGGCTGAGGGCTAAGACTGAGTAGGTTGCAGCCCAGAAGCACACAAAGGCTTTTATTTTTTTATTGAGGAGAATAGAAAGTCCAGCCTCCTTCCCAGCCTCCGCTGGATCCCAGACAGGCCCTACCTGCAGCTCCCACCCATTCCGGCTGAGTGTCAGTGTGCCCCCCTCAGCCCCACACTGGGCTCAGGAGCACTGTGGGTTCATGTGGGCCTTGGGGTGGGGGGGGGGGGAGAAACAACCCTGCAGGACAGAATCTGCTCCTTCCTCCACAAAAACCCAGACTCCGCTACCTGGGTGCCCCCTGACTGCCCAGGTATGTGCGTCTCAATCTATGAATGCACAGAAAGGCGCTGGGGTTCCTTCACCCCACCTGGCTCTCACCTGAGCTTTGTGATGTGCCACGAATGTGGTGGGGGTGGTCTGAGCTCAAGCTCCCCTTGGCTGTAATGTTACGGCACCAGCCTCTGCCTCCCACCCACTCCAGCCTTGGATCCACTCCTGCCACTGTCCAGTTCAGGTGTCTCTGCACCTCCCAGCTGTCCCTCCCAGCCAGAGCAAAGGGAATCGGCGGGAGGACTGGCTCATTCCTATGGCAGTGCAGACCTCAGGAGCGTTGCTGCGTTCCTACACGCTCCCTTGTTGATCTCTGGGCATCCCAAGATGCTCCCGGTCTTCCTCCCTGGTCCCAGGAGGCTGCAACTCCCCTCCCTGCTATTTCTGACAGTGGGAAGGCTAGTCCTCCTTTGGGGCAGGCAACAAGTGCGGCAACGTCGTTGCTGGATCCCACCGGGGCCCCATTCTTCAGCGTGCTTGCCGTTACAGTTAATACAGCCTTGGGATCTCCCCTCCTTCGGTTGGGTGCCCGTCCAGATTCGCCCAATGGAGGATGTCCTCCGGGCAGTCTCAAGGGTGCGCAGGGGGCACTGGCGCTTGCCCCCGCTCTTCCGCCTTCCGCAGAGTGGCCTGCACAGTGTCAATGAGGTGCTGCAGACCAATCAGGTAGCCGTCCTCGTGGTTCCCGGGGGCCCAGGCCACGCTGTGCTGCAAGGGGAGGTTTTCCGGGGCAGGTAGTGTCTTGCCAAAGTCAATCATCCAGACGCTGGCTTGGCCCTTCCGGTCGTGGAGGAAGAGCAGGGAGCTCCCAATCACCTGAGGGGTGTAAAAAGTAGTGCTTTTTAGGAACCTCAGGTGGGCAGCTCACAGGGACAGCAACCGAGCGAGGGTTTTGCCCCTCTGGTCTGGCCCGTAAGTCCATTTTCTACAAGATTATCTTGGGCTCTGTTGCCTTCAGACAGGGTGGGTTTCCTCTGAGCATATGCAAAGCACCTTTCCCTTCCCCTCTCAGCTAAGATGGGAGTCAAAAAGCAACAAATTCTGCCCTGTAACAGCCTCTCCTCCTAGAGTTGCAGATTGCTTTTCCCTCCAAGCAGGGAACTCCCATTCTGTCTCCTGCCACCCCACTGGCTACTTTAAAATAACCATTTAAAATTATATACTGTGCATCACAAGATCTCAGGCCAGTTCACAGAATAAAACACAAGATAAAAACACAAGGAAATACAACAATTAACCACAAAACTATAGCACCTTGCTAAAAAGCCTATTCTTCCCTGAAATCAATATGGCTAAATTAAAATCCTTTAAAAATCAAACTAAATAAAAACGATGGTAAACCAAACAAGTCTGGCTTGAAATCAGCGATAGACTTGAGTACAGTGGTAGCTCAGGTTAAGTACTTAATTCATTTTGGAGGTCCGTTCTTAACCTGAAACTGTTCTTAACCTGAAGCACCACTTTAGCTAATGGGACGTCCTGCTGCCTCCGTGTCGCCAGAGCATGATTTCTGTTCTCATCCTGAAGCAAAGTTCTTAACCTGAAGCACTATTTCTGGGTTAGGAGAGTCTGTAACCTGAAGCATCTGTAACCTGAAGTGTATGTAACCCGAGGTACCACTGTACTAGAATTGGTTCTTTTGTAAGATCTTTGTTCAGGTTTTCATCTCAGCCCTCGTTGGTTTGTTGGAGGAGGGGAGGCTGCTCCTTTAGGGTTACCCCCCCCACACACACACTACTTCTGCAAACCAAACATCCCCTTGATGTTTCAGTGGCCTGCCTTGGCCTGATTCCTGCCGGCACTCCCCACCTGTGTTTACGCCAGGAATGTGAGCCAAGAGCTCCTCTCATTTTACAAGCTGCAGAGCTCCCCTGGAGGTGCTCAGACTCTTAAGATGTACCTTCCTGGATCGAACGCAACAGCTTTGGCAAGGTGACAGGAAAGGAGGGCGCCAAGGAAGCAGCCGTTCCCTCAGGCTTGGTTTTAGGAGCTGGAAATGTGAAGGGCCTGTCCTTGGCAATTGCGGCTAAAGTCGGTTTAAGAGCTGCATCTGTGGCAGGATTGGGGTGCCAAAAGCACCTGAAAAGAGCTTGCTGGATCAGGCCATTTGGGATCCACCATCCTGTTCTCATAGTGGCCAAGCAGACGCACTGATGGGAAACCCACAAGCAGGATTTGAGATCAAGAGCAACTCTCCCCTCCCACGGTTTGCAGCAACTGCGATTTAGAAGCATAGCCTGTGAATTTGGCCAATCCCCTTTTAAAGCCATCACTGCCTCCTGTGGGAGTGAGTTCCATAGTTTAACGCTGTTCTGCATAAAGAAGGACTTTTTTTGACCTGCCCAGAATCCCCTGACATTCAGCTTCACCTCCTATCCAGGCAGTCTAGTGTTATGTTGCGTGTCACCTTGTCTAATTCCTCTACTCTTTTTAAAGCTGTTTAGGTTGGTGGCTCTCCGGACTCCAGACAAGCAGGGCCTTTTGCTCAGGGGTGATGGGAGTTGTAGTCCGGCTGCGTCTCAAAGGCCACCGGTTCCCCAATCCCACCCTAGAGAGTGCATGCTGAGGGAGAGGGAAGCAAGAAGCCCCTGGAAGAAGAGTGGTCACAGGTCCTGTCCATATCTTCACACTGAGCCACAAAGCACCCAGGTTTTGTCCCACAACTGGGGAGAGTCCCTCGCCTACAGGAGGGGGGATCCTTTTGTCATATTCTGCACCCCCCCTTTCCTCTCCAGAGGCTTCCCCCTAGAAGGGTGAAGGGAGGATCCCATAGGCTTAGGGTTTGTTGTTAGTATAAGAATAAATGGGAACAATAAAAATAACAATCTATTTTTGGTGTTTGTGAATTTATACCCTGCTTTTCTACATGAGCAGGCACACTCGAAATCAAAAGAGGACCAAAAAAGAAGAAGCCTAAAAACAAAGTATAACAAACCAGCCCAGTCACAGTTAAAGACATCCAGCCAACAACCGTTTGGAAGTGCAGGAAAGAGACACACTTGCAGGGCCTTTTTCTCCTCTGTCTCCCATTCCTGAGAACCAATCTTTAGAGTGGCAGACTAGGACCTAGGGGAGACCAGGGTTCGAATCCTGCCTCAGCCACCATGAAGCTTTGGGCCAGTCCCTGCCTCTCAGCCTAACCTATCTCACAGGGTGATTGTGGGGATTAAATGGGGGGGCAGAAACCATGTGTGCCATCATGAGCTCCTGGGAGATAAAGGTGGGATTTAAATAAATACAATGAACAAACAATTTAACCTCCCCCTGCCCTGACAGCCTTACCTCATGGGTCTTGAAAAAGGCAGACTCCTCCAGCGCCTGGCGCATGCTCTCCAAGCGGGCTGCATATGTGCTCTGCAAGGCAAGAGGGAGCACTGAGGCTTTGGGTGGGATCCCCCCATCAAGGCCAAGGCCCCCCCCCCATATACACCTGTGCCGCTTGCTAGGAGAGGCAGGTCATGGAAGCCTTGGCTAAACTGGCAGGTGGCATGGAATTCAAGGGCAGAAATAGAACAGGGACCTGTCTTAACTTTAAATGTGTTTCTGCTACATTTGCTGCTTTTTCAGTCGCAGGATAGTATTTTCTCACGGGCAATATTCTTTTAAAGAAAAAATATATTTTTATTCATACTTATCAAAAGATATGCAAAAGTTCATACCAATAGTATCTTTTTATAATGCACCATAAATATAGTACAGTCGTACCTTGGATCCCAAACGCCCCGGAACTCAGATGTTTTGACTCCCGAACACTGCAAAGTGATTGTTCTGGTTTGCAAACATTCTTTTGGAACCCGAACGCCGGACGGGGCTCCTGCGGCTTCTGATTGGCTTCAGGAGCCTCCTGCAGCCAATCAGAAGCCGCAATTTGGTTTTCGAACATTTTGGAAGTTGAACGGATTTCCAGAAAGGATTCCGTTTGACTTCCAAGGTACAACTGTATTCACTCGTTAGCATCCAACTATTCTATTTCCCATATGCCAATATTTTCCCCATCTTCAAATCCAGATACAGTGGTACCTCGGGTTAAGTACTTAATTCGTTCTGGAGGTCTGTACTTAACATGAAACTGTTCTTAACCTGAAACACCACTTTAGCTAATGGGGCCTCCTGTTGCTGCCGCGCCGCCAGAACACAATTTCTGTTCTCATCCTGAAGCAAAGTTCTTAACCTGAAGCAATATTTCAGGGTTAGTGGAGTCTGTAACCTGAAGCGTATGTAACCTGAAGCGCATGTAACCTGAGGTACCACTGTATTACAAGTTTATTTTCTCTTTCACACAAAAAAGAGGATCCCAATGAATGTCAGTAATGATTTTTCTCTCACTGAACATGTTAATTCTGCCATCTCAGTTAAGTCCTCGTGGGCCGACTTCTGAGTGCCACACGTGAACAGGAGGCGGGGCTTGGGACAAAACATGGGAGGGGCAAGATGCCTACCTTGATATGGGAGGCTACATTCCCACCACACAGAAGCCAGAGGTTTCAAAACACGGGAGAGACCGGTCCCACACCCCCATCCCGCATGACAGGGCCACAGCTCTCCCAATGAGAAATCTCCATTCCTCTCATTGGAACTTAATTTTGGTGCTGTTGAATTATCGGGGGGGGGGGTGTTGTGAAGTGCTAAACTTGGCAAGTTTATACTTCACTGCTTGAAAAGCACCAGAAGTATGCTGGTGGGCAACATTCCTGTGAATATCAGGTGAACTTCTATTTCAGGTTGAGAATGAGCAGTCCAGGTACAGAGGACGGGGGGGGGGGGAGACACACCCAGTGGCTGAGATTTCGCCCTCTGTTCCCACATTCCTGTGAATATCAGGTGAACTTCTGTTACAGGTTGAGAATGAGCAGTCCAGGTACAGAGGACAGTGGGGACGGACCCAGTGGCTGAGATTTCGCCCCCTGCTCCCACTGTCTCCCCCCAACCTGTCTCACCAGAATGTCGAGGCGGGCCTTGGTGAACATCAGGAAAGTATCCACAATCTGCTCCTTGGTGCGAGTCTGCTTGAAATCCCTCCGCACGGCTCCCCCCTCGATCTGCAGAGACAAAGATTGGGGTGGGGGTGTAATAATAATAATAATAATAATAATAATAATAATAATAATAATAATAATTTGAATTCAGCCTGGTCTTTAGTTCCCCTTTCTTTCCTCCCCCTCCCCTTTTATGAAGATTACCCGCTCGGAGACCCCACAGCTAATTCTCCCCTGGCCTCCTCACTAGCCCAAGTAGGACCAATTCAGCCAGCTAGCCCTGGTGATTATCTAATGCTTATTTCCCCTAAATTCATTTCTGCATTTTGAATTTTATTGTTATTCATGTTTTTATACTGTTTTATGCTGCTTTTACAATTAAGTGTTTTAAATTTGTTGTTAGCCACCCTGAGCCCAGTCTTTGAACCAGGAAGGGCGGGGTATAAACAAAAATATATTATTATTATTATTATTATTATTATTATTATTATTATTATTATTATATTTTATTGGGACCAGCTGGATAGCTCAGCTGGTTAGTGTGGGGTGCTGATAATGCCAAGGTTGCAGGTTCAATCCCTGTACTGGACAGCTGCATATTCCTGCATTACTGGGCAGGAGTTACTATCTCCCCGTTTCTCTACCTCTTGCTCAGCTGTCGCCGCCACTCACCGTGACGCCCTCGATGCGGAAGCCCAGGGAGGCGCTGGAGCTTATCCCCTCACGCCACTGCATGTACCGTGGCTTGGTGACACCGCCCTGGCTGTGCTCCTGTGCGGTGGGGGCTTGCGGGTCGACTTTCACCATCTTCTGGTACAGGTCACGCCGTGCCGCTGGCCGCTGCTGCGCCTCCGACAGCTCGTCCTCCAGGTACGTCCTGGGCAGAAACAGGAGGTGTTCAAGGAAGGCAGCACTGCTTCCGAAAACCAGTTGCTGGAAAGCACCGGAGGAGAGAAGGTTCTCGTGCTGGGGTCCTGCTTGCGGACTTCCCCGAATGAACATCTGGGCAGCTAATGGGAGAACAGGAAGCTGGACTGGATCTTCTCATTTTCTTAGGGAGTGGTAGAGTGGGACAAGGAGGGGGACTGGCTGCAATGTTGGGGGAGGGAGGGTCAGGGTCGGGGAAGTGTTTTGTTTGCAGAAGGCCCCAGGGGCAATCCCTGGTGGTGCCTCTAGGTAGGGCAGAGAAAAGGCCTTCCCTGAAACCCTGGGAACCACTGCTGCCAGTCAGTGCAGGCAATACTGAGCTAGATGGGCCCAAGGGTCTGACTCAGTACAAGGCAGATCCATCTGGGATGTCCGGTTAGTGATTCACCCACACGCTAGCTCTGCAGTCTCCCACATCTGGCTGCTATTATCGGCAGGTCTGCAACACCAAAAAAAACCCCACTTATGCAACAGACAGATGCGAAACACAGACCACTGCTGGCGACCCAGCTACAGCCTCTGATTCCACCTTGCCGACACTGACCTGCATTGCAGGGGGTTGGACTAGATGGCCCTCAGGGTCCCTTAAACTCTATGATTCTATGACCTTACCCATTCCTGCCTTGCTAGCCTCTTTCCATCTAACTGACTCCAGCTACAAAAACGGAGGCTGGCAAAGAAGTCAGAGACCATCCTGGCTGCAAGTCCTTCAGAACCTGCTTCACAGGATGCCTCCAGGCTCTTGGGGTGGGGTATTGCTTAGAGGGTTGTTGTTGTTTTTTTGTAGGGGTTGATATTTAATTCTGGCGATGTTTAATTTTGCTATTATTATTATTATTATTATTATTTGCATATTTCGATCTGATTGTGACTTGTATGGGGATTGTTTTAATTCTGCGTCATACGTTTCAATGTGTTTTTATTTACTGATTCTGGCTGCTTTCATGCCGAACGTTTCGGAACCCAAACACCGGAAACTCAGAAGTAAATGCTTCCGTTTCCGAACGCACCTCGGAAGTCAAATGCGTGTTTTTCAATTTTCTCAATGGAATTTGCCAGCCACCCTTTGTGCCTTGGTTTTCAAACGTTTCGGAAGTCAAACGGTCTTCGGGAACAGATTACGTACCATTGTATCTGCATGATAAAACTCTGCTCAAGGCGACTTACAACTGTGGAAAAGCGCCATGCTAGCTGACCTTTGGTGATGACCTTTGCTCAGTGGTGAAGATGGTCCTGGGATAAATCTTCTTCTCCATCCCAAGGCCACCTTCAGTGCCTGTGGGACCTCTGCCCTCCCCTCACCCCCTCCTGTCTCACCTGAGATGAAGGAGCCTCCTATGCCCACCCCCTTCCCCCAGAAAGGTACTGCTCTCACCGGGTGCCCATCTTGCAGTCCATGATGCTTGGCATGTCGAGGCCGCACAACAGGTCGTCCATCTGGATATAGCGTTCACCCCCTACCTCCACCACCCCGTGGTAGGCGGGCACGAAGGGGCGCAGGACGTCGGCCATCAGCTCTGCCAGGCAGGCATCTTCCACGGAGCTGAACTTCTTCAGAATCTGACCTCCTTCACTGGGCTTGAAATTCCCTGGGGGGAAAGAACGAGGATGGTCAGAAGAAACGGAGGGAGGGGAAGGAAGCACAGTAAAAGACCTGCAGCGGCTTGATCAAGCCGAAGAATGTGTGTGTGTGTGTGTGCACACACCATTCAGTCCAGCATTATGGCCAGATACACCAACTGGAATCCAGGACCCGAGTGAAACAGCAACAATCCCCTGATTTGTGCTTTTCAGCAACTGGCAATCGTAGACACATCTTCTGCAACACTGGAGGGAGTCCACAATTGTCCCCCTGCTTGCAAAAGAGCATAAGAAGTGGCCCATCTATTGCACACATCTATTACCATTTGCGCAGCACATTGTTAATGTATGGAACTTGCTCCCGCAGGAGGCAGCGCTGTGACCGCCAGCCTAGACGGCTTTGAAAAAGGACTGGATGAATTCATGGAGGAGAGGGGTATCTGCCTCCACAGGCGGAGACAGTAAATGCTTCTGAACACCAGTTGCTGGAAGCCACCGGAGGGGAGAGGGGTCTTGTGTTCGGGTCCTGCTTGTGGGTTTCCCACAAGCATCTGGTTGGCCACTGTGAGAACAGGAGGCTGGACTAAAGATGGGCCCTTGGTTTTATCCAGCAGGGCTCGTCTTAGGTTCTTTACCTCCATGAATTTGCCCCGTCCTCTTTTATACCCATCCAAGTTGGTGAAACTGAGACAAAGTGCTTAAGTTTGCCCAAGAGCCCCACGGAAGCCCTGGCTTGTGGTCCTGGGGAGGCAGAAATAAACTGTGGAGAAGGGAAAGGGCTACCCGCTGCATCCTTGGATCCAGTGGCTTCTTCTAAGCTGCAGTGGGGGAGATCCATCTGGCCCCGATTCCTTTGCAGCTGTTGCATTGGCCACCTCCACTCCTGGACCCGGCTTCCAACACGCCACACCCGCCCCCCCGGTCCTGTCGTGGTACCTTCGTGGCCGGCCAGCTGGACCCAAGAGCTGCGTCTCCGCAAGGACCAGTGCACCATCGTGAAGAACGTCTTCCAGGACTTGGTCTAGGAAATATTCCAAGACAGGGACCGTTACAAGATGATGGGGGAAGATAGGAAGTTGCACAGGCACAGACCCAGGGGGTCAGGCGGAGGGCTTTATATTTATTTACTTCTTAATTTACTTCATAAAATGTATGCACCTCTTGATTGCAGAGAACAACAAAGTGGTTTACAAAAAAAAAGATAAAAAAGCAAAACGATCACCAAAATCAACAAGAAGAAGACGTCAGAAAACTTAAATAACAATAGGTTAAAATTCACATCAGCTTTCTAAACATCTGGGTAGGTTTGCCTATACAAAAATTTTTTTAGAAGACACCGAAACGAGTATAGTGCAGGCACCTTCCTGATCTCAATCAGCAGGGAGTTCCAACGTGTAGGTCCAGCCTCACTAGAAGATTGAATCCTTACCACTGCAGAACGGGTATTATGTGGCCCCTGTAACAGAGACAGTTCTGCAGATTGAAGGAGTTGAGTGGGCGCATACGGAGTCAGGCAGTCTTGTAGGTAAACTGATCCCAAGTAGCTAAGGGTTTTCTATTACTATTACTATTATTATTTATTAAAATTGTATACCACCGTTCATCTGAAGATCACAGGGCAGTTAACAATGTAAAAATACAAAATGAGAACACAAAACAATTAAGAAAAACAAGAACAAATAACGAAGCTCAGTTGGTTAGAACGTGGTGCTGAAAATGATAAGGTTGCAGGTTCGATACCCGTATGGCAGAGGTTTTCAACCGTTTTGAGTCCATGCGGCTCACTTAGCCAACTACATTATTTTCTGCGGCACCCCCGTGGGGCTCAGGAGCCCAGTTATGTCACCCCTTGACTGCAGAGCTGGCAGCCTCTCACTCTTTTTCAAACACCCTCCCTTGTGGAGGGTTCCCTCAGCCTCCTCTCCCCTCTCCTTGGGAGCCCTCCCAACTACTTGTTGCATTTCTATCCCAGCTCCCCCCCCCCCCACGAGGAGCTCAAAGTGGTGTGCATTGTTCTCCCCCTCCCGACATTCATCCCCGACAACAACCCTGCGAGGTAGGTCACTGCTGCGAGGCAGTGACTGGCCCAAGGTCACCCAGTGAGCCTCGTGGCCAAGCGGGGATTTGAACCCTCCCAAGCCTGAGCCCTTGGTTAATTCCCACAACAACCTGCGAAGTAGGTTAGGCTGGGAGGCAGAAACTGGACCGAGGTTAACCCAGCCTCAGCGAAGCCATGCCATTGGTGGGGGGGAGCCTCCATCACACTCCCCTGCCCCACCACTCTGTTCATTCAGCGCCACCTGCAACCCCAGAAGCCAACAAGGCTGAACCCTGATGCTGGACCTGCTCAGGACTGGTCCTGAGACGCAGCCCAGGAAACAAGAGAGGCAGAGAAGAGGTTTTTTTCCTGGGACCCAGCAAAGACAAGCCGACAGAGAAGAGGCCTGCCAAGCAGATGAGGAGGCGGCTTGTCAAGTCTCCCCTCCCCCTTTCTTCCCTCCAGTTCATTCATCAGCATTTCTAACCACAGCCAGAGGAAACCCGTCTTGGAGGAAGCAGCCGAGACTCAGCCTTGAAAAGAGGAAGGGAAAGGCCTTTGTCAGGGGGAGAGAGCATTTTGCTTAGCAACAGGGAAATCTCGGCCGAGCTGCTGCTGTGCAAGGAGAGAGGTGTGCTCCGGCTTGCACGGGCCGGTTGTGCAAGGAGGAAGGGCGCCTGAGCTCGCGGCACGTGCAAACAGCTCGCCGTCGCACACCCAACTGCTCTACACGGCAACCACCGCAGAACCCTGCTGAGGCCTCTGCTGCTGTTGCACCAGAAGAGCTTTTTTGACCTGCACAAGAGCAAGCCAGCTGGGCTGGCAGCAGAACCACAACATCCTGCCCGGGGCTGTGAGTTTGTAGAGATTACCTTCGGCTGGAGGCTCACCCCAGCACAGTCATGCTTTCCGGCCCCCGCCAGGCAGGCCTCCCAGCTTGCACATTTGCTGGGGGCATCCTCGGGTCAGCCTGACTCAGTGGCTCTGATGGGGATTTGACACCCGCAAGAGAGAGGCCCTGATCCTCCTTGCAGCAGAATCCCTGGAAATGCAAGATCTCTGGCCAGGGATCTCTAATGATCCAGGACCACAAAGCAAAGGTCCTCTTGCAAGGGTGCTCCCCTCTTCACACACACAGGCTTCATAAATAAATATTACTCTTCTTAAATCTGCTTATATTCTTCCTTCCTCCCAAGGTGGGATTCAAGGCGGCTTACAGTGTTTGAACACGTCAATCATTAAAACACAGCAATAAAAACTAGTTAAAAGCAACCATCAAAATACCAGAAAACATTTAGAACCAGAAATTAAAATGCAGTTTGTCCTGACAGCAGCCCAGGTCAAGCCTGCAACTTACGTTTTCACAGGCCTGTCTGAATAAAATGGTTTTAGTCTGCCAGTGGAAGGAAAACAAGGAGGGAGCCAGTTCAACCTCTTCTGAGAGGGAATCCCACAATTTGGGAGCAGCTGCAGAAAAGTCTCTGCCTCTCTGTCTTGGGTCAATACCAAGTGATGTTGATGGGACTGAGAGAAGGAGCTCACTCAAGGCTCTCAGCACCTGGGCAGGTTTGTACAGGGAGATGTGACCCTTCAGGTTGCCTGGGCCCAAGCCATATATATATAAACAATTTCATAATTCTAAAGCTCTCCTTGATGCCACAGCCCTGTTAGCAGGGATGAGTGAGTGAAGTTAAGACAGAAACGGGACGGTGCTGCCCCAAATTTGGTACAAGAGTCAGGAAGGTAAAGAGGAGAAGGAGCAAAAGTCCCCTGGATGAGAACCAAGGTGGGGTGGTCCGAGGTGAAGGGTGCCGGGTGTGAAAGATGAGGCCCACATTTAAAAACTACCCGATGCACCAGCTGTGGGGGGAGGGGGTTGTAGGACGGAGGCTGTGAATGCAATCAGGGCGAAAGGCTCCACCAGCAGAGAGGAAGTTCGCTATGGAACCGCTTTTTCAAGCTGACTGTAGCTCTGACTCATCTGCAGTCGTGCCTGGAAGTCCTGCGACATGCCTTTGTGCTTCATCCTTTTCGTGCCTCCTACACTGTTTTTTTTTTTTTCATATCAGCAATATTATGGGTGACGACAACCTTGCTGCATTTTATAGAGCAGCACTGCACTTTTCTGACCCCTATACTAAGATCTTGGGAGGTCACAGTGGGAAACGTTTCCTCATTTTGCAGCATGTGGAGCAACAATGTACCTGGGCAATGATAGCTAGTGGGGAGGTCTGGCATAGAGTTCAGTCAGGTCAGGTTAAGAGAAGAGGCACTGAATGCATCAAGGCCATTGCACAGCCTTTGGATCTTGGGTGACCAGGCCAGTCAGCACCCACCCACCCTAGTCTGCTGTACTGTTCTTAAATGCCAGGTTGGTCCTGAAAAGTGTTATTATTAATAATATACACATCTGAGTCTTTGTCCTCCTCCATTATGGCAGATACTTTCCCGCCTGTGGGGACCTTCATATTGCCTTTGGTCATGTCAGTATCTGAGGTCTCCTCTGAAGCCTCAGACAGAGCTCCATCTATTTCTTGATGAAGATCTAACCTTGTAGATTTGCTTTTTGGTTCCCCGTATTCCTTGGATCATCCCCTTGCTGAGGCTGTATAATACTTTTTGTTTAGATGTCAATAGGATCCACTCTGCTTCATTTTTGTCCCGGGGCGACGGGAGACACAGAATTATGCCGCCATTTACAGACCCTCCAAGTGTCCCTATTTTTTAATTAAGTTTATAATAAAGCAACCCAGTCAGGGTATAAATAGGAAAATTATTATTATTATTATGGAATAGAATGTGCCAATTTTCATCGGAGAAATGTTGGAGGGTATGCATTTAGCTTTCCAGCTAGCCACACAAATCCCAGTATTATTTGTTGTTGTTGTTTAGTCGTTTAGTCGTGTCCGACTCTTCGTGACCCCATGGACCAGAGCACGCCAGGCACTATTATTATTGTTGTTGTTGTTAGAGACTTCTTTTTTTACAAAAAAATAACTTAAAGCAAAATACAATAAAAAATGACATCTATTAAAACCAGCATAAAACTTAAGGTAAAATCTTACTTTGCCATGGGCTCAGTGGGACAGCCCCTGCTTTGCATGTAGAATGCTCCAGGCTTAGGGCTGAGAAGGACATATCCCTCTCAAGTTCTAGAGAGCCACAGCAAGCTAGTCCTTTGACTGCTCTGAAATCGCTGGGCCTTCAGGCTGGGCTCCCTGCCTCCTTGGGGAGGGGGCATGATTCCCCTCCCTCCCCTGCTGCCTTTACCCCCAACTGCCCCCTCCCTCACCTCACCTTCCGCAGCACCCGCTTCTTCCCCAGGGGGCTCCTCTCTTCGGCATCGCTGAAGACGTCGTCCGACTCCTGGGAGGACCCTCCCAGCGAGGAACAGGTCGATGAGCCCGAGACAGAGCGGTCAAAAGGGACGGGGGCTTCCTGGCTTCCAGGAAGGGGCTTCTGGCTGGGCCCCGCTCCGGCAACCTCACAGGGAGGCGTGGCCGGCGGCCCTTGCAGGCCGTTGCTGCTGGGGGAGGCACCCAAGGGTGGCGATTCCGCTCTCCCTTGGGGGGCATCCCTTCCCCTGCCGCACACCAAGGCTTCTGATTCTGAGGGGGGGCCCAGAGGCGTATCAGGGGCCTCCCAGTGGTCTGGTTCAGCGGCAGCAGGTGGAGGAGGGATGCATTCCAGGCTGCGATAGCCTTCCATGGGGATGGCCAGGTCCCACTTGAGTCCGCTGGGGAAGGTTGCCTGCTGAGATGATCTGGAAGTGACGCTACTCAGGCACGGCTTCATCCACAGCTTTCTGTAAGGAAACAAAGAGTGTGTGTTACTGGAGCAGGGCAAGCTGGAAGGGCAAGAAAAGCAGCTTGCGTGGCCATTCAAGTTATGCTCTGGTCGCTTCGCCTCAAAACGGGTATCGCACAGTTGGAAGAGGTCCAGGAAAGGGCAACAGCATAATCGAGGCAGGGTGTGTGTGTGGAGCGAGTTTCCTATGCAGTGTTGGGGACTTTTTCGTTCAGAGAAAAGGTGAGTAAGACTTTATAAAAAAATTATGCATGGCATGGAGGACGTAGACCATGGAGAAAAGCTTCTCTCCTCCATAACAAATCCTGGACATCCGTTGAAGCTGAACATTGCAAGATCTAAGATGGATAAAAGAAAGTCCTTCGCACTTCCGGGTTAGCGCGATCTGGTTAATGGCGGATTCCCTCCGAGCTCCGGAGGGAATCGGCTCCGCTGGAGAAGGGTTCTACCGCGACGGTGACGCGGGGACCCTCAGAAACCGCAGGCGCTGAAGCCTGCGGACTTGGTGACTCGGCGGGCACCTTAAGCGCCCCCCCAACCCACGAAGAGCCTTTTTAAAGGCTGCGGAGAGGGTACGGGGAGCAGCGTGGTGCTGTGAGTGGACCGCTACTGCAGTGGAGCGTAGCCGCGAGCCATGGCCGGAGACCGCTGACTTTCTTCCCTGAAATTCGGACTTTAATTAACCCGTGAGTAGAATGGAATTTGGACTTTAAAATTTTTACCTTTGAATTTGGCACGATCGGGGGATGTGCTAAAGGGAAGTCCGCACCCCCCCTACTTACAGAAGATTTAAAGCAAGGATCGGAGAACTAAGGTGGAGAGTTTTTTCTTTTCGGTGTTTTTTAAAAGATAATATTTTCATGAGTTTGACAGAAGAAGATTTGTGCTGGAGAGTAAGAGTGGAATTTTAGAAGCTTTTGTTTAACCCCCCCCCCCCCAGACCCGGGAGTGTCCTGTATGTGAGCTGGAGAAAAAGGAACAAGGAGTTTGACAGCTGTCAAAGGAGCTGTCAAACGGGCAGTGAAAGTTAAAAATCTTATTATTTAACACTTCTCTGGACTAAATTTGTTACATTTGAATTAAAGAGGTTGGGAACAAAGTAGTGAAATAACAAAGTATCGGACTGTTGGGAAAGGACTATTAAGTAACCAGAATCCCCCTAGGGGAAACATTGAAACACTACAATGGCTGCAGATGGAAAATTACAGGCAGAGATAGAAATAATGTTCTTTCTCGTGGGAATATTGCAGGAGCAGACTACGGCTATGAATAAACAACTTATAACCTTGAACTCTAAAATAAGTGACTCTGCTGAATGCACAATGGACTTGACCGGAAAAAAATCTGCAGCTGAATTAGAAGAGATAACTTTGGAACAGGAGGAGAGGGAACAAGGAGTGGAGCAAGTACAGATGGAGAGTACCAACCAGAAGCCTACATTGTTAGAACATAAAGAAGAAGACCTTTGGATTACAAATCTGTGAAAGATGTGAAAGAGGAGGGAGGAAGCCCCCGGAACACTTGGAATATTCGAATTTAAAAGAAACAAGAAATATGATTGGGGCTTCCTCTTTGAGTATGGAAGATCAGTTGACCTTTCGCAGCAGCTGTTACCAAGTATTTTGGATGGAAGAAAATCTGATGAGACTGAGCTAGAACTCCTTCGAGACCCGATGACCAACAAAGAGGGCTACCAACAAAATCGGCAGAGAGAGACTGACAGAGACTTGAAGGCCTCAGATGTGAGGAATCCAGGCTAAAAACTGTTTTTGTGGACATTCATTTGGGAAGGGACAGAAACCGGGGCGGGGGGGGGGGGGAGAAAGAATTTTAAAAATGTTTATGACCTTTGTGTTTGATTATTATGACCTATTTTTAAGATAAAAGGGAAATTCGTGGAAGGAATTTGGGTTGACCTTAGAAAAGGATTTAATATTTATAAGAAAATTGGATAAGTAAAATTTGGCCAAGTAATATGAATCAAGTATTTTTTTAAAAAATATATATATATAACAACAATATGTAAAGGATGAGAGATATGAGCTTGCTGAGTTAATTCAATTGAATTAGGATGTATGAAGGGGGGGTGGAGGGAGGTCAAGAACTGGGGTTAGGAAAGTAAGGACATGAAACCTTATATGTGTTGTCTTTGTCTGTGTGTGTCTGTGTTTATAAAATGTGAAAATCCAATAAAAATTTTATATAAAAAAAAAAGAAAGTCCTTCGCACAGTGCAAAGTTGAACTATGGAAAATGTGGAAGAGAGGTCTTATCAATTCATGGAAGAGAGGCCTATCAATGGCTACTAGTTCATTGGCTAGTCACGCAGTGTTTCCCAACCTTGGGCCTCCAGATGTTTTTGGCCTACAACTCCCATCATCCCTAGCTAGCAAGACCAGTGGTCAGGGATGATGGGAATTGTAGTTCAAAAACAGCTGGAGGCCCAAGGTTGGGAAACACTGGGCTAGTGAGTTCACAGGGTCCCTCTCTAAGGGCAGCACATGGGCATTCTGGCAAAGTCCTTTATTGATGGACACTAGTAGTTTCCAGAGATTTGTGGGAGGGTTTTTTTGCGGGGGGGGGGGGGAGGTATTTCCTGGCAAGTACAGTCATACTTCAGGTTAGATGCTTCAGGTTGCGTTTTTTCGGGTTACGGACCCACCAAAACCCTGAAGTACCGGAACGGGTTACTTCCAGGTATCGGGGGTTGCGCATGTGCAGAAGTGCCAAATCGCAACCCGCGTGTGCGCAGACGCGCCGCTGCGGGTTGTGAACGTGCATCCCGCACGGATAACGTTCGCAACCCAAGCGTCCACTGTATAGGATTGCTCCTCCCAGCAATGCTTGAATTACAGGCGGGAAACTATTTAGCCCCTGCTTTTACTATGTCCCACACTTACTAAAATTTTTGGGGGAATGTTCACTATATAAACAAGACACTACAGAAAAAAATTATCAACATTTTCAGAGGTGAATATTCTCTTGAACTATATACCCATTGTATGGAAATTGACAAAGGGACAGCGAAAACAGGGACAGCCCTAATGGTGACCAAGAGACTGTTGTTGATGTACTGGAGGAAGAGAGATACAATTCCCCTTAATTGTGGCAATATTGGCAACACATGAACAGAAAGCTTATAGACACAGACTTTTTTTTGATAAATCCAAATGATATTTGGAATGAGTTTACACAGAATGTATTAGGTTATTGATAACTATGTGTGTATTAGGACAATAAGATTATACACATCTGTATACTCATGTATGGAAATGTAGCTGAGTATTTTTTCCTCTTTTTCATTCTCATTCAGATTTTTTCTTTTCTTTTCTTTCTTTTTGTCCCTCTGTCTTCTTATAAACGAAATGCTTCTATTAAAATATTAATTTTTTAAAAAACTTGGCTCCCGGGGCTGATATTTGGTGGGAAATTGGGAAGTGGGTTCAGGAAGTAATGCTCATGAGCTTCATTATGGGATATCGGTCTCACCGCATCCCATTTGAGCACTTTTTTTGGTTTAAAAAAAGCAACATGACTTGCACCATACCACCTTTGAAGATGGGGCTATAGCTGGGAAGTAGAGCCCAGGCTTAAAGGTAAAGGTAAAGGGACCCCTGACCATTAGGTCCAGTCATGGCCGACTCTGGGGTTGCAGTGCTCATCGCGCTTTATTGGCCAAGGGAGCCGGCGTACAGCTTCCGGGTCATGTGGCCAGCATGACTAAGCCACTTCTGGCGAACCAGAGCAGTGCACAGAAACACCGTTTACCTTCCCATCAGAGCGGTACCTATTTATCTATTTGCACTTTGACGTGCTTTCGAACTGCTATGTTGGCAGGAGCAGGGACTGAGCAATGGGAGCTCACCCTGTCGCGGGGATTCGAACCGCCAGCCTTCCGATCGGCAAGTCCTAGGCTCTGTGGTTTAACCCACAGCACCACCCGTGGCATACAAAACTGATGAGGATGCTAGTCCTCAGTGTTCTGAACAGGGTGCTGATTTAAACTCCTTGCCTGGTTTGCATGCAGAAGGGTCCCAGGGTCCATGCCCAACAGCTTCTTCTAGGTAGGGCTGGGAAATTTTCCCTTCCTGAAACCCTGGAGAGCCACTGTCAGTCAGTGCAGACAACACTGGCCTAGATGTACCAAGGGTCTGGCTCAGTCTAAGGCAGCTTCCTCTGTCCTATAGAAATCAGCCCTTCATTCTGGTCCATGAGGACTGGGGCCTTGGATTCTTTTTAGGGGAAGGCCATTTGCTTAGTGGCCATCATCACACACACACATCGCATGCAGAATTATCCCAAACTCAATCCCAGGCATAGGATCACAGAAAACTACTTTATACCAAGTCAGAGCATTGTTCCACCTAGGCCAGTACAGTTGACACTGATTGGCAGGGTTTCTGGTAGGAGCCCAGCCTGGAGACTGAATGCTAAAATACAATAAATAAATACAAAGCTAGGTGGGGAAATGGTACCTGATATTCTGGCGGGGGGGGGGGGAGCACACTCCAGCCCCCACCCCCATAATAGACCACACAGAGCTAGATGGGCTGAACTTTGGATTCAGTATAAAGCAGGCTTCCTGTGTTAAATACATGTCATAGCTGCAGGGTGTGTGTGTGTGGGGGGGGGGATATAGACCCCAAAGTGCCCTGCAGCTTTTTGACCGGGGTGGGGGCGGGTTCCCTTCTTCTGATCTATCAGTCCCATTATCCATTCCCATTTTCATCAAATTTAAAGTAGGGGAAGGGTGATCAGGGGTCAAGCGCCTCCAGAAGCCACCCGCTTCCCCCCCCCTCGCCCCCTTCTCCTTAGTCCCCCAAACTGGAAGTGCAGTTGTCGCTGGCAGCTACAGGATAGCGAGGCAAAAGCACTCTGCACAACCTCAGAGGCGCTCCCTTCCTGCTCCAGACACATCTTGGACTTTAGCAATAGATTCTGGTCCCTGAAAGCCTACTCCCCACCCAGCCGCCTATCAGCAAGGGAAATGATGTCACCCAAGGGAAGGGAGACCCCACCCGCCACCCTGAGAAAGGCACGCTGCTACCACCCACCCCACCCAAGCTCCATAAAATCTAGCGTAGCTCCCGGAGAACTGAGCGCCCCAAGTCCGGATCGCTAAACGGGGGCAGAGTTGCACCTCCTCCTTCCATAACTGGCAGGCTGGGGGGGGGGCGCTTTCTTTTTTTGCATTCCCCTCCCCCCAATGGTGGCTTTGGGGGCTCAATGAGTCTTCCTGGCTAAGCCGCAGCCTCTGCTCTAACCGCTAGACACCACTCCCTTCTTCCTTTGCCCGCTGCCCAGTTCTCACCTGGAGAGCGTGGGATGCGCTACGGGGCGCCCCTCTTGGCCCTTCCCATCCCGGCCCCGCCGCGGATCTGCCTGGCCGGACACGAAGAGGCGGGGAGATAAACGGGGCCGGGTTTGGGGAGCGGGGAGGGGGCGGAGGGATAGCTGACGAAGGCGCCCCCCAGGAGAAAAGCTTGTCTCGTGCTGCCCTCTGCCGGTCACTGGCGAGACTGCACCCCGTCGCGCAGAAGAAGGGGAAAGCGCCGCCTTGGGCATGTGCAGAGTGCCATAGCTTCGCGGCACAGCGGTCATTCTCAGCTGATTTGTTTTTTGTTTTAAAAATTGACCGATAAACAAAAAAAGTGCAAACATAAGAGAGAGAGAAAAACCCCAAAGATTCAGAGATTTGAACTATCAAGTGTCACGAGTTTGGAAGGACACACGTCAAAAGATCCAGCGCAGCTCCAGAAGGATAATGAAGTATTAGCTTATACAAAAGCTCCCTTTACAAATAATAAAGACTTTTGAAAAATAAAAGCATTATCGGGTTCCATCGTGGTAGAAAATAAAGGTTCTATATGAGCTGGATTGAACCAGACATTGGCAAAAACTGGTGACACTGAGAGACCATTTCCCTCAGTATTTGTATAAGAAACGAAATCATGTGTGAAATAGGTCATTTGAGCTCTGCCCTTTAGATAACTTTTAGTTCATTGGACACCTTTACAGGAAGGACACTTCGCCTACTGGGAAGAGTTAGTAGGAGCACTAGGCCTGCACTGTTTTGGTTTCTGACACCAGGTGTTTTTATTGCTGACCCACCCCTGATTCTGGCTCCTGACAGCCAGGTTAGCTTGAGATTAACAGGCCTAAGGTTTTGAACTACAGTACAAGCTCCCTCCAATCCTAGCATCGTACAGCTGTGCTGCCTGGGACTTGCTGGGAGTTGTAGTCCAAAACATCTGGAGGGCACCAGGCATGGGCATAGCAGTGGGACAGCTGCCCCCCACTAAATCAAGTAATAAATAAAAATACTCAACTAATGACCAATTGCATCACAGATAGTTCAGTTCTACCGCCCCACTCCCATAGGGCATGTTCCTCCCCTAAAATAAATCCTGGCTACACCCATGGCACCAGGTTGGGGGAAGTTCAGCCTGTTGGACTCAGAAGAGGGAGACCTGCGTTCAAAACTCTGCTCAGTCGCAAAGCTCACTGGGTATACTTGGGGCAGCCTAGCCTACCTCCCAGGGTTGCTTTGAGATTAACAGGGTGGTCCCTGCTATTCCTGCAGTGCAGGGGGTTGGAATAGAGGACCCTTTGGGTCTCTTTCAACTCTGCAATTCCATGAGGGTTATGTAGGCCCTTCGGAGCTCCTGGGATGAAGAACTGTTTTAAAATCAAGGAATCTCCCGGGGATATATGCAGGAGGGTGGTGGCGAAGGAAGCCGTTTCTACCAATGACTCCTCCTGCCTCACAACAGACACACCGACCTGCCACCCTCTCTCTTTCTCTGCACTTTATTTGCGTCCTCTGCTCGCTTTCCTCTTGCGCCCCCGACCCCTGGTGGCTCCTCTGTCTTGGGGGACTTCACAGATGATGAGGTGCATCAAGGTCTCCTTGTCCTCAGTCTGGTCGAGGCCCAGCACCTCCTCAGCCGGTGGTTTCGGCACCTCCTCAGCTGGGGCGCTCGGAGTATCGTTGGCCAAGGGGGCCGGCGTCTCCTCAGCCGCGGGGGTTGGCGTGGGGGTCCGGTGGAGGCGTAGGGCGCTCAGAAGCCTTTCCAGCTCCTGCTCCATGAAAATCCACAGAGTGCCACCGCCTTGCTCTTCAGGCCTGGAGGACTGGCCTTCCTGCTGAGGTGGAAGGGATGGGGTCCCAACTGTTTCATTTATGTTCAGCTGCGTTGGGGCTCTTTTTAGCTTGTTTATGTTATTCTGGGTTGGGGTCCTAGTCACCTCGTTCTGAGAGGGGGTCCAAATTGCTTCCTTCATGTTCATCTGGGATGGGGTCCTTTTCAACTCATTCATGTTCCTCTGGGAGGGGGTCCAAACTGCTTCATTTGCTTTCATCTGGGAGGAAGTCCAAATCACCTTGTTCGTGTTCATCTGGGATGGGGTCCAAATTGCCTCATTCGTGTTCATCTGGGAGGGGGCCCTGTTCACCTCGTTCATGTTCCTCTGGGAGGGGGTCCAAATTGCCTCGTTCACGTTCCTCTGGGAGGGGTTCCCAATCATTTCATCCACCTGGGATTGGGCCCTCATCCCCTCAGTCATGTTCATCTGGGCTGGAACCCTATTTGCCTCATTCATCTGGAACAGGGTTCGTACCCCGTCATTTGTGTTCATCTGTGACAGGGTGCTAACTGCCTCGCTTACGTTCATCTGGGATGGGGCCCGAACCCCCTGGTTTAAGTTCAGATGGGACGGCGTCCGACTTCCTATGCTTGTGTCCAACTGGGACTTCGTCCGAAACTCCTCCTTTGAGACTTGTCGCTTCAGCCAAGGGTGGTCCTCCTCGTTTGTGACTTGGCTCTTCAGCCCAGGCAGGGTCGCAAAGCTGACGGACCTTTCACGGTTCATCCCTGGGCTCAGTGTCAGTTTGTCTTGGTGGCCCTGTCCAAAGCAGAAAAGAGGTCACATTTCAGGGCCTTGCAAGGTCAGGCCCCTCTGGTTTCCATTCCTAGCCCCTGACTCCTATCTTGCCTGCAAATATGGCAAGATCAGTGCAGCCTTGATGGTAAAAGCCTCCCTCCTCAGGTATTCCTAACTACCCATCCTTTCCCCACCTCCCTTGTTCATCTAAGACACAGGATTCTCTCTGCCTAACCGATCCCTCTGCCTGACCCAAATTCAAAATCAGAAATGGCACTATTGAGAAGATAGTAGGAGGACCTTTTAACCTACAAAGATACTCAACTATTTATTTTAAGGCAGCCATATTTGGACACTTTCAAAGGGAGGTGCCACCATATAATGGCCAAATTACAATTAAAACATTCTCTCCTGAATTGCCGCTATCTGCAGTCGCTTCATTTAATTTCCCTCTGACCTCAGGGCAACTTACAACCCCACCCAATTCTAATGCACAGGCCCAGCTCAGCTATGAGGCAGAGTGAGACTGCTGCCTCAGGCGGTACATACTGAGGGGCAGAAAATGGGCAGAGCTGTGTATGCCTGTTCTGAACCCGCTAAGCAAGGCCCACACCACACATTAAAAGCACCGTGTTACCACTTTAAATAGTGGTAACAAAGAATCATGGGAACTGTAGTTTGTGAGGTGTGCTGAGAGTTGTTAGGAGGCCCCCGGTTCTCCTCACGGAGCTACAGTTCCCATAATGATTTTAACAACCATTCCCTCTTCACAGGGAACTCTGGGAATTGTAGCTGCTCTGAGAGGGGAATAGGGGTCTCCTAGCAACTCTCAGCACCTTTACAAACTACAGCTCCCAGAATGCTACGGGGGAAGCTGGGACTGTCAAAGTGATAGCTCTTTATATGTCAGGTGTGAACGTGGCCATGGTCTCCTGCCCTCTGGTGCAGTGGAGGAATCAATGTTCGATGGCCAGCCTGGTCAGCTTTTGTTCCTGGAAGAGGGTGGCGGCAGCCATCTTGTCCTTGGACTCAGGCGGCATCATTTATTGGGCTGGCCCTGTCTTTAGACACATCTGCCAATGGTCATTATACCATTTGTATCTGATCCAATGGGATATCGTAGAAGATGGTCAGAAAGGAACACCCAAAACTGTCAAGGCGGTGGAGCAATTCCCCTACCAGGAAAGGCTACAACATTTGAGTCTTTTGAATTTAGAGAAAAGGAGAGAAAGAGGGAGGAGGATGAGATGGCAGAGGTGTGTAAAAATATGCCTGGTGTAAGGTGATAAGGAGAAAGTTTTTATCCTGCCCTCATAATCCTTGAACTCAGGGCCACCCAGTGAAGCTGAATGTTGGAATATTCAGGACAGACGAAACAAAGTCCTTCTTCACACAGTGCATAGACTTTGGAACTCACTGCCACAAGATGCAGCGATGGCCACCTTCAAAGAGGATTGGGCAAGTTCATTGAGGAGAAGGCTGTGTGGAACCGCCACTGTCAGAGTCAGTATGAATAATACCAGATGCTGGGAACGGCAGGCGGGGAGAGTGCCCTTGCGTTTGGGTCCTGCTTTTGGGTATGCACTGGGGCATCTGGTTGGCCACTGTGAGAACAGGATGCTGGACCAGTTGGTCCCCCTTAGGCCTGATCCAGCTGGGAGGCTCAGCTTATGTTGTTATGGAACTTCCAGGCACAGAGGCAGTCTATCTGAATTGCTAGGTTCCATGGGGAATTTGGCCACTGTGAGAACAGGGTGATGGACTGCACAAGCCCCTCGCTTTGGCCTGAGCTACCTACGGGCTGTTCTTGTGTCCAGCAACCTCTGGAGGTCCGCAGAAGCGACCACCTGGCCTCCTACAACAGAAGGGGCTCCCTTCCGCTTCCTTCTCGCACTGGCAACCTGCCTCCTTCCCGCCCCACCAGCTCCCCGAGGCTCACCATGGCTGCGGGCATCTCTTCACCTGCAGAGGGGATCTGTGGCAACTCCTGGCCTCCCCTTTGGCCCATGTTGTAGGTGACAATGAGGATGCACCAGGCCAGGCCGCAGCCGCTGCCCAGGAGGATGGTCAGGGCCACAAAGTAGCCCTGCCACTCGTAGGTGTCGGCTCGTGGCTTGCGGTAGCGGTAGTGATGTCCACAGGCGCTCTGGACGGCAGTGGCCCCTGCGATCATGAAGACCACGGCCAGGAAGGACCACGCCAGCGAGGAGCTTTTGACAGCCATGGCCAAGAGCTTGGGGAAGCCAGAAAGTGGGGCGGGCAGGGAGGCACTGGCTTTGCCTGGTGTTTCATGCAAGCCAGAGGCCCCTCTGGCCCAGCCTCCCTCCTGCCCAGAGTCACACAGCTGCCCTCCTTTGTGTCATCATCGCCATCGCTGCCTTGGGCTGGAGGAAAGCTGGACTCCTCTTGATTTCTGTTATTGATCAATCTGCAGTAGGTGTACTGTCCTGCTTGCTAACAAGGCAAGACCTTGCTGGTTATTCATTCTGCCAGTAGATGGGGACTCCAGTCCTTGCTGAGGTGATCTGAACAAGTCTCCGCATAAATCAGACCCAATAGCATCAGACCCTATTTTCCAGGGACAGTCCCAGATTTACAGAAGCCGTTCCAGTTTCTGATTTGATCCCGGAATGTCCTGCTTTGCTTTAGTACATCTCTATTTTCATTGGATAAATGTTGGAGGATATGGAGTTATATGGCACACATACCCTCGAGTCAAGGAGATAAGTAACTATGCAGCCTGTAGAAGACATCTGAAGACAGCCCTGCATAGGGAATTTTTTTTTATGTGTAATGTTTTATTATGTTTTTATACAGTGGCTTCAGCAACCCATTTTGATGGGTGGGGCATAAATAAAATATAATAATAATAATAATAATAATAATAATAATAATGGAATAGGACGCCCCTATTTTCATTGGAGAAATGTTGGAGGATATGCAGCATTGTGACTAAGATCCAGGGGACTGGGTTCAAATGTCTCCTCTCTCCATGTTTTATTCCCAATACCGCAATGATAGCCTTGGCTCCTTTGGTGCAGAAGCCAATAATAAAGCTCCTTGGAGAAAATCATGGGATACAAATGCAATAAATAAAATAAATAATAACATTTGAGTCCTCTTGGCTCCCCTTAGGCTCTGTAGCTAAGTATGACTTGCCCATCTTTACTCAAGTTCTGACTTCATAGCACTTTCTCATTAGCCACATGAAGTCCCACAGCACATGCATGTGCACCCCCGTACACCCATATGTTTCCATGTATACCCCCAAGTAACCCATACAAATATGTAGGGAAAAAAGGTAAAGGACCCCTGGATGGTTAAGTTGACTATGGGGTTGCGGTGCTCATCTCACTTTCAGGCCGAGGGAGCCAGCGTTTGTCCACAGACAGCTTTCTGGGTCATGTGGCCAGCAGGACTAAACCGCTTCTGGCACAACTGGACACCGTGTCGGAAACCAGAGCACACAGAAATGCTGTTTACCTTCCTACCGCAGCGGTACCTTTTTATCTACCGTACTTGCACTTTCAGACTGTTAGGTTGGCAGGAGCTGGGACAGAGCAATGGGAGCTCACTCCGTCATGGGGATTCAAACTGCCGACCCTCTGATCAGCAAGCCCAAGAGGCTCAGTGGTTTAGACCACAGCGCCACCCATGTCCCCCATACAAATATGTATACTCACATGCACCCACGTGCACTCATGTATACCCATGTACACGCCCGTGTGCAAGCCATGCACTCATATGCACTCAGGTATACCAGTGTATACCCCCAGGTACTTCCACATAACCCATGTATACCAATATACACCCATGTGCACCCATGTTCCAAGCCAGGCCAACTCAGCTCTCATGTATGTCTTTTTAATATAATTAATATGAAAGTTGCATCTTCCGCCTGCGTCGTCTCTGCTGCGGCCGCCTGGCCCCCTCGGTGTCTGAGATCTCGTAGACAGTGATGCGCAGCTTGTCTTGGCCCCGCTCCGTGTTCTGGGGGCACCTCTCCTCCACCACGATGTCTCCGAGGGCGTTCCGCCGGTTCCTCACCTCGGAGAGGAAGCCTTCCAGTTCTTGCTCCATGCAGGCCAGCTGCCGGGCGTAGGCTTGCTGGGCCTGGCTGCAGACCGGCTTGCGAGACGTGCCCCTGGTCCGGGTGCAGGCCAGCTCCTGAGATTCAGCGAGGTGGTTCTCTTCTCCTTCCCCACAAGCTGCCTGACTGCCCTGCTTGGGGAGGAGGAGAGGCAACAGACCAGTCAGAACAAACACTTGTCCCCAGGGGATTCTTTGATTGTGATTTCTGCATTGCAAGGGGGTCAGGCTGGATGACCCTTGGTGGTCCCTTCCAACTCTACAGTTCTATCATTCTGAGGATAGGGTGGCCAAACACACAGGAGAAGGGTGGGCAGCCTGAAGCCAGCCATGGTGGCCAGCTGCCAACCTCAGCCCAATTCATGCAACCCTCGTTTTGGGGAGAGGAAAAATGGGGGGGAGTGGAAGAGAAGAAAAGGACCCCACTCACTTTTGACAGTGGCCCCACCTGCCACAAGCATGCAAGCCCCTATAGAAGGCCCCTGAGAAATGTACCATCAATGGATAAAGGCTCCAAGCCTGGCTGAGAGGCAGATCTTGCCAGCCTTCCCTAAATCTCCAGGCACGAGGGATCCAGCAAACCCTCAGACGGCTTTTGGCATAGTCTCTCCACCCCAGGCTCCTGAGTAAGCTCAGCGAGTCCTGGGATAAGAGGGCAGATCCTCTTGTTATGGCTAAGAATAACTGGTCAAAGAGCAGGAATCTTGGGAGGAACAAGAGGGCAGTTCTTGCAAAAAAAGGAGGAAGTGAACAGTGGGATCCCCCTATCCCAGGGTGGAATCTGTGCTGTTTAAATCATTTATAAATGTTCCGAATTTTGGGATGTGCGTTTTATTTAGGGTGCACCTTCACTTGTAAAAATGCCCGCTTTTGGAGAGGAGAAACAATGTACAAAAACCACATGTTTCTGAATGAACACAGGTGGGACAGACATATTCTGCTAAGTATGATAAGGTTGGGGGAGATGAAATAACTTTTGACACATTTAATACTTCATATACAATTTTAAAGGTCAACACTTAAAACCGGGCCCCAAAATGCACCCGCAAATGGTGCATCTGCTACGATATGAGACAGTTGCATTTGCGCCAGCTGAAGTTACTTTACTGTCATCCAAGGCAGCTCCATACAGAGAGCACTGCAGTAGCCTATTCCAGAGATCACCAATGCATGAGCAGCAGAGGCTAGGGCTTCCTTCTAAAGTGGTCGATTCCCGCTGATTCCTGCCGTTGTGGTGTCACAGTTAGAGTGTCGGGCTAGGACTTGGGAGAATGGGGTTAAAATCCCCACTCAGCCATGGAGTTGACTGGGTGTGACCTCGGAGGCCAGTCACTGCCTCTCAGCCTCACCTACCTCTCAGGGCTGTTGTGGGGATAATATGGGGAGAAGGAGAAGTACGTTTGCCACCTTCAGCTCCTTGGAGGAAAGATGGAAGATAAATGGAGCAGATGGCTGGGAAGATCAGTGTCAAGGACTGGCTAGATGAGGAGTGATGGAAGCCAGCCAGAGCCGTCTTTCCCATAGGGCTTAGTGGTGCATCACACCAGGGCGCCGGCCTCTCAGGGGCACCCCAGCAAGTGGGGGAGCTGCACGGCTTTGCCGGCGGCCTCCCCTTTCCCTGCATGCCCGCCAGCGGTGCCCCACCAACCATAAGGCTGGCAGGCATGCAGCTTCCCTCCCAAGCCTCTGCAGGGATCGCTCTCCTGCAGTGGCATGGGGAAGAGTTGCTCCCCACCTAGATGGCTGGCAGTGCACAGCTACGGCCACCCCAACACTATCCATGGTAACTTGGGGGTGCTGGGCGGATATTTGCACCCCGGCACCGTACCTGCTAAAGACTGCCCTGAAGCCACCTGACCAAGGTGGAAGCCCACCTGAGCCACCTTTCCCCCAGGGAGAGAATGTGGATCCAGGCTCCTGGGAAACCAGCTACACCTCAGAGGAGGGGAAAAGGTGGGGTGTGCTAGACGCTGGGAGCTTGGAAGGAGGGCAGGTGCCCCAGCCAACAGGAATCAGATTGTCATCTCCACCGCAGAAACACCCTGACAGCTTTTCTGCTGGCAGCCTGCAAGCCCCACAAACTCCCAGATCAAGGCGTCTGCTGTGTGTCACCAAGCAGAAACGGAGAGGGTCCTTTGAGTCTCACCATAGACAGAGGAAGAGGCCTGACACAGAAGGTTAGAGAGTGAAGCAGGGAGTTACAAGCCAGTCCGGACAACTGCTAAGACAGGAGAAACCCATAGAAGTCTCTGCATGTTCTCTGTTCCGCTTCCTTAATAAAGAAAGTGAACTGGTGTTTCCCAGTCTTTCTCTGTTCTGCAAACAACCTGTTCTCCCTGCCGGCTCCCTCTGACAGTAGGTACACAGGAAGACAGGTAGATGTTCCCTCACCTTCCAACGCAGGTCGCAGTCCCCCTCTAGCCCCTGGCTGCACCGGTCCTTGCTGGCACATAGGCAATGGATTGCGTAAAAAACAAAAAGCCATGTGGCACAAACACTGCTGAGCAGAGCAATTGTGCCAAGCCAGCTGCCGCCAGTCTCCGAGCTGCTCTCTCGATATCGTACTTGTGCTTCGCAGGGACCCTCGGGACCAGCCCCCCTTGTCCATCCCAGCAGCACCAGCGCCCAGACTAGGGTCAGGGGCAGCAGAAACTCCCTCGGGGAAGCCATGGCACTGGTCAGGTGGCTTGTGACTCTGAGGCCAAGTGGAGGCGTTCTGGAATTTCCTTGCCCGCCACACAGCCCCCCATTGTGAGTTCACTAGTCCAGGGTTCTCCTGAACTCCCACTGTCTCCTAGGGCAGCCTGCCCACCCATGCAGAGCCACTGGAGGGCTCAAGCTGGCCTCTGGAGCAGAATCCGAGGCTCCTAAGGCCAGAGTTGCATGAGCTGGGAGCAGCTCCCCAGTGCTGAAGAGGAGAAGGCGTTCGGCACATGTCCAGAAGCACTGTTTCTTAACAGAGGCATGTCACGGACTCGTTGGATGCAGAGGAATGGTTGGAGCAACCAGCTTGGGGAACCACCAAGGGAAGGATACCCTGAGCCTGGGGAGTGGTGGTGGGACTGTTAGGATATAGTTCCGTTCCACCTTAAACGGAACAGGCATGACTGTTGTGTGTCACATGCCTGTTTACTTCCAGCACAGGCTTGCTGGGAACTTCCGTTTGTATATTGCTTTTGCTATACTGCTGTGTGCTTGGACACGAAGGGAAGCAGACATGTTTTTTCCTTTGTTCCTGAACTATGCTGAATAAATAATAATAATAATAATAATAATTTATTATTTGTACCCCGCCCATCTGGCTGGGTCTCCCCAGCCACTCTGAGCGGCTTCCATAAAAACCAAAAATACACTAAAATATCACAGATGCCTGTAAATAATGCTTACACATGTCTCTGTACGCCACTTCCGTTGTGAGAAGTTATTCACTCTGCTGATAAGAGCATGCCGAGTCTCTAAATGTATCTGAAGCTCGTGTTGCTGACTGATGCTGTACCGGAGATTGCCTGGCTGCCAGCCAGTGGCTGGAGCCAGCTAGGGGCCTGCCAAATGCCCCTGTCTCCCTGGCAGTATCCCAACGATGAGTGGTCAGAGGGAGAAGACTGGGAAGAGCAACAGGGCTCAGTGAGCTGGGAGAGTCGGCAGAGAAGTCCAGAATCAGAGGCAGAAGCTGAAGCAGGAGAGGGGGAGGCCGAGAGGCAGGTTAGGCTGGTGAAGAGTCATGGGTGTCCCCCTCCTGCTGCGATAGAATCAGAAGAGGGCTGAAATGGGCAGAGCAGCGACAGGCTACATACAGGCACAGTCTCCAATTGCCTGGAAGAAAGCCCTGCAGACAAGAGGACCTTCAGTCTTGCCCAGGCATAGGCAAACTTGGCCCTCCACATATTTTGGGACTACAATTCCCATCATCCCTGACCACTGGTCCTGTTAGCTAGGGATCATGGGTGTTGTAGGCCAAGTTTGCCTATGCCTGGTCTTGGTAACTGATTAATGGGGCCAGACCTACCTGCTGCGCTCATTAGGTCTGAGACTCAGCTAAGTCTGTGAAAATTGTGTTTTTGCTAATAAAGAGTTAACTCCAGCATTGAACAGTGTGATTTACTGCCGGCTTGCTCTTTGGCAGTGCACAAGGTGTCTTGATTTTTTTAAAAAATGTTTTGTGTCTCTTGCCCCTTTCTAAAATTTATTTATTGGTGTGTGTTTTCCTTTTTGTAAATCTCCCGAATAAAAAAATAAAATAACATCGGGATTAAGGGGTTTACACAGGGCGTGTGTGCTGTGTCCCATTGGTGTAATGGTGGTGGCAGCTGCCTCTCTTCTGATAGGAAATGCTTTGCAGGTGGGGGACAAAAATGGGGGGGGGGAGTTTGAGGAGGGTCATTTGGGGGAGAGTGAGAAATTTTCATTTGAGAAATGTTAGAGGGCATGGAACTCCCGGACTTTTAGTGGCTGCAGGATAGGCAAACATCCAACAGGTGTAGCTCTGCATGCCATTTCCCATCCATTTCAGGAAAATAAAAAAGAGAGAGCGCTTTAGCTCCTGAAATTCTGCCCGCCAGAAGCTAAGGGACCCAGACTGCCGAGCCCTGCCAGGAAAAAAACAGAGCAGAACTCGAAAATGCAGCCTTTAGCTGGGCTCAGGTCGCGCCCAACTGCTTGCAGGAGATAAGAGAGGAAAGGAGCCTCCCTTTCCAGCAGTCAGCAAGGCAGCCACCCATCTGGGCCACCCAGAGCACCCAAGGGCCTGCCAGCAGAAGGCTGAGGTCAGAAGCCCATTCAAGGGCAATGTCTGTGCCTGCAGGGGTTGGCTCTAAAAACGGAGGGAGGTGGGCTGAGGATGGTCCCTCTGCCCCAGATGCTGAGCGAGGCCTGTCTGGGGCTGCCGTCTGCCCAGAGGCCCCCTGCACCCAGAAAAGACCTCTGCAGCTCAGCTCATCTGCAAGGGACGTCCCGTTGGCAACCTAAGGTAGGTTGTGCTCCTTGGAGAAGGCTGGGAATGCGGTGCAAAAGGCTCAGGGGAGCCTGAAGGCCCCCTGTCCCCATCTGAGATTAGACAGCAGGGCCCCCAGGCTCATTGGGGGGGAGAGGAACGGGAGCCCCACAACTGACCTTCGTGGCTGAGAAGAGAAATGGGACTTTTGGTCCTGGGTGACAGTAGGTGATCATTGTGTGTGCATGCATGGGTTTGCATAGCCCCAAACAGAGGAGGAGGAATGCGGAAGTTCAGGAGCATCTTGGACTGTGTGTGTGTGTGTGTGTGTGTGTGTGTGTTGCATTTGTGTTCTGAGTTAGCAAGTTCTCCACCAGCCCCTGGGAAGAAGGATGGGAGGAGATATTGGATCCAGTTCAAGTTCAAAGATGAACTTGCCAGATTTGAACATTCCGGAATGGTCCTTTTTATTTTTTATTTTTTATTGAAGTAAATAAAGCAAATCAATACAATAAAACAAACAAACAAACAAATAGGAGAAGCACAAGAAAGCAGCACAGAGCACCTGGGAGAGACTGGATATCAGCTTGGCAAAGTATTTAGGACCCTTACGAAAGCCAGTTTTCATGTTGCTGCAAGGAAAGGTTGTTTGTTGTGTACGAGATAAAATCTCAGGGTCCTCCAGGCCTTAGGTCACAAGTAATGTATGAGATATTTTTTCCAGCTAATGCTAAACTCCACATATTTTCATAACCAGAGCAAAAGTCGCGAGTCCTGCAAGGTTCTGTATTTGGGGGAAACTGAAGTTTTGGCAGCTGCCAAAAGGGCCCTTGAACTGAAATGCAGCCTCCCTTTGAATTTTGCACCTCTCTGAATTTTGCAATGCACTTCTCCAGCCACATAATGTATAGCAAGATGCATATACTGGGATAAAGTGTGCACATAAATGCCTGTATTAGTGAAAAGAGCAGACACCATTGCATTATATTAGGGGAAACGGCTTACAAAAATGTGTACATTTGTCAAATGCAAAGATGGGTTTATCAGGAGAAAAGTGCACTAAAATACTTGCAAATCTTAATTGTGTGTGTGTTTTTAATGCAAATTGCTGCAGAAATGTAGAGAAATAAATTTAAGACTGGGGAAATGAACCAATATTGAGAGATGCATCCATCCCACTATAGCTGACCCCTTTTTTTGTAGTTATGGAGATTTCTCTTGCTCTTTTGTCCTCCCACTTTGTAGCTTATTAGAAGTCAGGTTGCCACATTGCTCTCTATGATGATGCTGATGACGGCACGGATCCTGTCAGCGGCAGGATGGGCTGTGCCAGCCAACAGGGGCCAGCCTAATTCCCTTTTCCCACCCCCCAACAGGGCTGAACGTGAGCAAGGGACAGACAGCCCTGCGGAAAGGGGAAACCGCCGGCGGGTGTTCCTCTGAGCATGTGCAAAGTACACCCTTGTCCCACTGCGTGCTCCTGGTTCATCCAGGGGAACTGGAGCGTTCTAGGGGAAAGGGTTTTTCCAGGTGGAGCGTGAGAGTTTAGAGAGGGTGGGGCTGCAGTCTTTAAGCCTGACACTTCCTCTTAAAAATACGAACCAGGAATTAACCCCTACCAGCTTCTCAGTTCCAGGGATGCAGGGGAGGGGGGCATTGATGGGAAGGGGAGAGGGAGCTCCTCCCCGCCTGCTTGGTTCTTGGGGTGGGGCTGGGGAGTGTCCTCTCCAGTGGGTCAGGGTGGAGGAGGCCAGCCTGAGCTTTGCCAAGGCCCCTCGCGAGTCTTCCTGTGCCCTGTACTTTGCATCCCCGCAGCAATCCTCAAATATTTGCAGCCATGGTAATCATTAACCGGCCTGGGCATTATGAGCGCCCTGGGAGAGGGGTGGCTGAGCAGTTCTCACCCTGGACATCCTCGGGGACAGACCTGGGGGCGCACGGTGGGGCTTGAGGACCGCTGAACACAACACAGGCCTGCCAGGGGCCAATGGCCCACCTAGCACATCCCCCTTGTTCTCGCAGTGGCCAGCCAGGTGCTTATTTTGCGGAAACCTGCAAGCAGGACTCAAATTCAAGAGCCGTCTCCCCTCCCAAAGTTTCCAGCAACTGGGATTCAGAACCATTGCTGCCTCCCACCGTAAAGACAAAGAATAGCTGGTAGCTATCAATAGCCATCTTCATTACTGGCAAAGGTGAGCTTTTTTTTTTATTGTGGGGGTTACCTTTCCTGCTCCATCCACCTGTGTCTCCCCCCCCCAGCTCAGATTATATTCCCACCTTGTGCCCGATGCTGTCCAAGGAGGGAGGGAGCTCTGCTTATTTTGGGGGTTCTCCCTTCCTGACCCCCCCTTAAGCCGTGGTGCAATTAGGTCATTTTCGATGGCAGACTTGCTGGTCTACAGATGTCTAGGGATCTTTAGGGCCTATTTAAATGTGTGTATTCCTTCACCTGCAGTCCTGTGGCTGCTGGGGGGGGGGGAGCGTCTGATAACACCCCCTCAGGTTAGGTTGAAACCACTGCTGCCAGTCAGGGTAGACAATATTGAACTAACTAGACCCAAGGCTCTGGCTCTCAGAATAAGGCAGTTTCCTGTGTCCCTTTTGGGGTGTGTGTGTGGCTTCTGCCCCAAAGTCTTGCCCTCAGGGCACCCACTGCCCCCATGTGCCCTCTTGATTTGGAGGGTGCAGCTGGCATGTTTGGCCTGGACTCTGGGAGCAAGCAGGCATTGCCTGCTTTCAAAGCTATCATTGGGCGGGTGGGGGGGCGATGGAGGGGGTGGGGCATTCTCAATTTGCCAAAGGAGAGGCGTTCAGGGCCGGCCCTACCATTGGGTATGAGGAGGAAGAGGAAAAGGCAGCTGCTTCAGGGGGTATGTGCAACAGGGCAGGTGGTGGGCTCAGTGGGGTGTGCTGTGCAGCCAGCTCTGAGACCCCTAAGCAAGCCTGCTGTCCCCAGGGGGAGAGGAGGACCCTCTCCTTTCCATTCAGCTTCCAGCCTGCTCAGATTCTGCACACTGAGAAGGGAGAGGCACCATTTTGTCCTGATGCTCAGGCAGCAAAAAGTCCTGCGCTGGCCTTGGGCCTCCTCCCGGCAGACTCTGCCCTCTTCACCCTGCATGCCTGGTGGCTGGGTCAGTGGTTCTGAGTTATTTTTTATGCCACCTTCTGCCCTCTAGGGCTTACAAGGTATTTCTCTCCACCAGCCCCATGTGAGGTAGGCTAGCCTGAAAGAGAAGGTCCCTGACCCGAGGTCACCTAGTGACCTTCGTGGCTGAGGCAAGGGGGCTTTGACCCTGGATGTCCCTGGACTTATTCACTAGACCACACTGGCTGGTGAGTGAGTGAGAGAGAGAGAGAGAGAGTTGTAGTGGTTAAGAAAAAAAGGTGGGTAGAAATGCAACCAATCCGTTAATTAAAACTCTGCACATGGTCAGAAGCACTCTCTTCTTGTAGCCACGCTTTGGTGCAGGAGGAAGATGACGCAGATGCAGCCAAGGGACCATGAAGATGACCTGTGGTGTGGGAAATTAGCCCCATGGAGCTGTAGGCCCCAGCTGGGAGGACCTTGTGTATAAACTGCTTGGTGTTGGACTGGGTATTGTCAGCATGGTGTGATTTTTAGGGTTTTGATCCCCCCCAATGTTCCTCTAGATCAGTGGTTTCTTAACTTTTGGGGGGCCCTCACCCCCATAAACTCATCCCCAGTGCCATGATAAAATTCAAAACAGTAACAATTGATTGTGTATTTATTCAAAATACGTTTTTGGTCTATTTTAACTCCTCAGATGTTTTGCTCTCAGTTTTTCTTAGTGATCATTTTATTGTTTCATCTTTGAGGTGTTTCTCTCTTTACAATCAGGCAGTGTATAAATCTTATGAACTAACTAAATAACTAAATAAAATCCAATTAAAACTATGTAGTTTAATTAATTCAGCATAATTGATGGACTCTATCCGGTGATACCAGCTTTTCATAGTCTGAGAGTCATTTACACCTCCAGCTCCCCCCTGCTGCCCCCTTGCCTCTTAGCATCTCCCTAGGTAATCTCTCCAGCATATGGCACTGCTCAGCCCCTGGCCTAGATCCTGCCCTGCTCTGTCCACTATCTAGTCCTCAGACTCTCAAAGAGGACATGGGGGAAAGGAAGGTCTTCTTCCTGGGATTCTTTCTGCTAAATGCCTTCACAAGTCTGAAGGATTTGTAAGGTCTCAGGGCACATGGCCAAAATACAGCTCCATCACAGCCAGGGAAAGATGGGGGGGATGACGACTGCATCCTTATCAGCATCCACACACCTCCCCCTGCCCACAGAGTTGGCAGCATGTGAAAAATGTGGGGTGAGCTGCGGCAATGCCTCTACAAGCCCTACTTCACATTCATCGTCACAGCAGAGGTCTCTCTCCCCCCTCCCCCCGCGCACTGCTGCCATCCATCCCACTTAGGGCTCTTGCTGCCAAGGTAACCAGGTCTTGAATCACAGAATTGTAGAGCTGGACCACAAGGGTCATCTAAGTCCAACTCTCTTCAAATGCAGGAGTCTTTCACCCAACGTGGGGCTTGAACCCACAAGCTGGAGATTAAGAGTCTGATGGGCTCTTTCCGCGGCAGAGCTCCAATCGCCATCCAGTCCAAAGGCTGGTCCACCGGTCATATCAGTGGTTCCCAAATTGGGCCGTAACACCCCCTGGGAGGGGGGAAAATGATGATGATGATGATGATAATGATAATGATAATGATAATGATAATGATAATGATAATAATAATAATAAAATTTATACCCAGCCCATCTGGGTGGGTTTCCCCAGCCACTCTGGGCGGCTCCCAAAAGAATATTAAGAACACAATTACCAAGGGGGGGGCACTGTAAATGACTTTCAGACTTTGAAACGCTTTGAAAAGTTGATCAGTTGGGTCAAATTAATTCAACTATAGAGCGTCAACTTGTTTTTTTTTTAATTAATTGTGCAATTAATTATTAATTAGCGGGTTATTCAAACCGCTGTTCTGAATGATGCTTTTTTAAAGGATAGCGCAGGTGGCACTGGGAGTGAGTTCATGGGGCCAAGACAGCCTGAAAAGGTTTGGGGACCACTGAGTTATAGGAAGCTGATGGTGCAGTGGTCTTCATCTTCTTTGGCGAATAGTTGTAGCTGAGTACGATTTTCTTCCATGAACACGGTGATTCTTAACAGTGAGTCCATAAGTGACTGTGGAGGCCAAGGTGAGGTGGTAACTGCAGCTGGCCCAGTGCCCCACCAAAAAGAAAATGAAAGCAATGCCCCCACTTTGGCACCTGTGGGTTGGTAGGAAAGTTGCCTTGCTAGGACAAGGCATGGCAACTTTATTTCTTTATTCATTTGCCTTAAAGCCATCCCGCCCTGAATGATCATCAGCCCTAGCAGTTGGGCAAAGTTCCACAAAGACCAGCAGATGAAGGCAGAGGCCTGGGCTGGAGCTCCTTGGCCACCTGCTCCTGGCAGGTCCAGAGTCCCTTTGCTCCAGCTCTTTATGGCACAGCTGTTAGCATTGCTTCCTGTGGGTGCCAAGTGAGCAGGGCAAAGTTCTCCTGGGTGCCAGGGAGCTGCCAAGAAAATGTGCCTGCCTCCCTGGGTTATGTGCCCGGTTTGCTCCTTGCCTCCTGAGATGGAGAAGCTGTGAATTTTGGGGGCTGGCTTAGGGCAGGGATGGCTAACATCTGATAGTCCCTCAAAGGCAGCATTTTCCAGCACTGGAGTGAAGGGAGAGAGATTCTGCCATTTACTCTTAAAGAGAAAGCAGGTGATTTATCATAAGAATATAAGAGGCGGCAGCTGAGTCAGGCCAATGGCCCATCTGTATACCTGAAGGAGTGTCCCACCCCCATCGGTCAGGCTGGACGCTGAGGTCCAGTTGTGAGGGCCTTCTGGCAGTTCCCTCACTGCAAGAAGAGAAGTTATAGGAAACCAGGCAGAGGGCCTTCTTGGTGGTGGTGCCCTCCCTGTGGAACGCCCTCCTATCAGATGTCAAGGAAATAACTACAGTGGTAACTCAGGTTACATACGCTTCAGGTTACATACGCTTCAGGTTACAGACTCACTAACCCAGAAAAAGTGCTTCGGGTTAAGAACTTTGCTTCAGGATGAGAACAGAAATCGTGCTCTGGTGGCGCAGCGGCAGCACAAAGCCCCATTAGCTTCAGGTGGTGCTTCAGGTTAAGAACAGTTTCAAGTTAAGTATGGACCTCCGGAACGAATTAAGTACTTAACCCGAGGTACCACTGTATCTGACTTTTAGAAGACATCTGAAGTAAACCCTCTATCGGGAGGTTTGATATTATGATTGATATTTGGTTGTGTTTTAAATTATGTCAGAAGCTGCCCAGAGTGGCTGGGACAACCCAGTCAGATGGACGGGGTATAAATAAAATAATATACTAATACTAGTAATACTGCTAATACTAATATTAATATTTCCAGTGGCCTGTGGGAAAAGCCCAGAAGCAGGACCTGAGTAGAAATAGCCCCTCTCCCCACCCTCTGTAGTTTCCAGAAACTGGTTTTCAGAAGCATTGCTGCCTCCAACTGTGCAGGCGGAGCCGAGCCACCCTTATTCATTTATTTTTATTAAAGATTTTACTGGTTTACAAAAGTACATGCCTTGTCTCTTTTCCCAGGTTGTATAGTCTTTCTTACAAATCAGTTACATGTGTTGTGAGATATTAGTGCTGAGTACAGTATAAAGTTGAGGAGGGGTGGAGAGGCTTATATTCTTTCGTATAGTGCAGGGGTCAACAAACTTTTTCAGCAGGGGGCCGGTCCACTGTCCCTCAGACCTTGTGGGGGGGCTGGACTATATTTTGAAGAACAGGGTAAAAAAAGAACGAATTCCTATGCCCCACAAATAACCCAGAGATGCATTTTAAATACAGTGGAACCTCAGCTTGCGAACGTGATCCGTGCGGGAGGCACGTTCGCAACCCGCACCGTTCGCAACCCACAGCGCCGCGTCTGTGCACGATTTAGCGCTTCTGCGCATGCACAAGCATCAAAACCCAGAAGTAACCCATTCCGGTACTTCCGGGTTTGGCACGGTGTGCAACCCGAAATTGCATAATCTGAAGTGTCTGTAACACGAGGTACCACTGTAAAAGGACACATTCTACTCATGTAAAAACACACTGATTCCCAGACCGTCTGCGGGCCAGATTTAGAAGGCGATTGGGCTGGGCCTTAGTTTGCCTACCCATGGTATAGTGTACATGCGGGGGTTTGTGTCAGCGTCAACTGAGTAGGTTCTCTTTTTATTCATTTATTACATTTCCTTGGTAAGTAAGATGTATTAGAGGGCAGGGTGTGGTTGGTTGTCTGTGGTTGTCTGCAGTGAGGTTTGTTTGCATTTGTGGGGGGGTGGGGAAGGATTGTTGGGTCAGGTAAGCCAGATTGATTCGTATGCTGTCAGTGCGTTCTTGTCATTGTCTTGTTGGGCTGTGCATGTGATAAAGGGGAGCCATACTGGAGTGAAGGTGTCCTCTTCTATTTCTCCCCATGTCAGTTTCAGTTTATTGTTAGCTTTTGCAGCCAGGCCGTTTCCCATACAATTTGATACCATTGGTCCATGTTTACTCCTGGCAGTGTCTAGCTATGAGGTTTCTGGCTGCTGAGAGTAGGTGGGTTATAAGCTCTCTGTAATGTCACTATGATCTTGGAAGATGTTCAGTAGGGCCAATTCTGGGGTGAGTTCTAATACATGTTTGCACATCTCTTGTAGGACTGCTGTCCAGAAGGGTTGGATTTTAGGGCATTTCCATCACATGTGGAGGTATGTGCCTGCGGAGGTGCAGCCTCTCCAACATCTTGGTGAGGTTCCTGGGCGTATCAGCGCCAGTTTCCATGGTGTTAAGTTCCACCTGTAGGTGAGTTTCAAAGTGAGTTCCCTTCTTTTGGCTGACTCAAAAGGAGGTTTAGACCACATTCTAGTCCATTGGGTGGGGTTAATTTTATAGCCTAGGTCATGCTCCCATTGTTCTTTGATTCTGAGCCACCCTTAATAGCTTTATTGTTCTCCACAAATTTGTCCACTCCTTTTTTAAAAAGTAATCCAATCTGGTGGCTACTGAAGGGAGTTCCATGGTTTAACTATGTACTGCGTGAATAACTTTTTTTATCTGTCCTGTATGTAAAAGATCTTCCTGTCTGCTCTTTAGACACAATCTCTAAAGATCAGGCAGAGTGCTTTAACTCTGTGGGGACAAAGCTGTGAGGGGTGTGGGGGCACGAATAATAATAATAATAATAATAATAATAATAATAATAATTGTTTATTTATACCCTGCCCTTCCCGGTTCAAAAACCGGGCTCAGGGCAGCTAACAACAAATTTAAAACACTTTAAAACAATTATAAAAGCAGCATAAAATACAAAATAAAAGCATGAATAACAATAAAATTCAAAAATCAAAAATCAATTAGATAATCCCCAGGGCTAGCTGGCTGAATTGGTCCTACTTGGGCCAACGAGGAGGCCAGGGGAGAATTAGCTGTGGGGTCTCAGAGCGGGTGATCTTCATAAAAGGGGAGGGAGAGGGAAGAGAAGGGAAGGAAAAGAAAAGATCAGGCTGAATTCAGATTAAAGGCCAAGCGGAATAGCTCTGTCTTACAGGTCCGACAGAAGGAGGTTAAATCCTGAAGGGCCCTAGTCTCATGGGACAGAGCATTCCACCAGGTCGGAGCCATCACTAAAAAGGCCCTGGCTCTGGTGGAGGATAGTCTAACTTCCTTAGGGCCCGGGACCTCTAAACTATGGTTATTCATGGACCTTAAGGTCCTCTGTGGGGCATACCAGGAGAGGCGGTCCCATAGATATGAGGGTCCTAAACCACAAAGGGCTTAATCCATTGGTTGTGCTTAGCTGCTGCTGAGATGGAAAGAAGATAAAGTCCTTACCACAGAAGAATGGCGGATCAAGTTGATGGATTATGCCAAAATGGCTAAAATGACCAGAAGAATCAGAGATCAGGAAGACCAAAATTTTAATAAGGAATGGGGGAAATTTATAAATTATCTTAAAAACCATTGTAAACAGTTAAAATTTTGAGTAGGATTAGAATATCACTTATAGTTTTAATGGTGAATTTTCAACACAATGGAGAGGTATAATATTTTGGATTATCATAAAAGATGCCGGAGGAAATGGTTAACAATAGGACCCACAAAGGGGAGGAGGGAAGTCCAACAGCTTCCTTGGAATCTGATTTTTATGTTGTATGTTGGATATGTGAGTGTAAAATTTTAATCCGAAGAAGACGATGAAGGCGATGTGTTGAATGGACTAATGGGCTAATCCTGGTTCCTCCTTTCCTCCGACAGCTTGTCCGCTGCAGGTACACCCTGGCTCCGTGGTCACTCCTGGGCAAAGGCCAAAGACTTCCCCTCCAGCATGGAAAAGGCAGCCAGTGGAAGCAGCCTGCAGTGCCCCTCACTAGCTGAAAGGTGTGGGGCTCCTGCCCAGACAAGGGAGGGGGTGCCTATCGGCTGTAACAGCAACTCCACGTGGAAGCCTCAAACCATTCCAGTGGGGGGGCTGTTATTTTGGATGGGCACCCAGAAAAGCACCTGGATGCCACCGAGAGACCAGGAGGACAAAGATCTTTTGACCCAGGCGCTTTGAGGATCATGTGCTCAGGGATGGACAGAGTGAGTAACGGGACGTTTCGTGGAATTGTATGGCTGGAAAGGACTCTAGTGGTCATCTAGTCATAAGGAGGAGATTCAAGCTGAATGTTAGGAAGAACTTCCTGACGGGAAAGTTTGTTAGGCAGTGGCGTGAACTCCCTCCGAAGGTGGAGGAATCTCCTTAAATGGAGGATTTTAAACAGAGATTGGATACCTCCAATCTGTCAGCGATTCCTTATCTGGGATTCCTGCATTGCAAGGAGTTGGACTAGATGAACCTTAGGGTTCCCTTCCAACCGCAGCATTCTATGATTTTATAATTCTGTTCAGAACAACAAGCCTTTGATATAGCTTTATTTTCTACCTTGTGGGTCAGGGCAGAATCCTGACCCCAGCCCGCAATGCAGCAGCCCAACGGCCATTTTGATAGGCAATGCTTTTTAAATTTGACCACTTTAGAAATCCCATTTCCGTACAGGAGGGGGGGGGTGGATGCATTTATTTCCCTGGCCCCTCTGTTAAAACTTCCTTGCTGTCTGTCCTATGTGTGGCACATGCGTCATGGGACAGCCGCCCTGCAAGCCTAGAGCACCGTTTGTTGGAGGAGATAAAGGGGTATTTTTGAGGGCTTGATAAGAAACCGCAAAACCATGTGGGAGGGTGTTTCACTGAAGAGGTGGGGCTGGTGACGTCCGGGGAAAGACTTTGACACAAAATAATCCTGTAGAGGTTGTTCCTGATTTGTTGCCACAAAATGTGCATGGAAAGATGCTCACTGAGCATACATGAAACTTTTGTGAGGTTATATGAGTACACTGGTACCTTGGGTTACAGACGCTTCAGGTTACAGACGCTTCAGGTTAAAGACTCTGCTAACCCAGATATAGGACCTCAGGTTAAGAACTTTGCTTCAGGATGAGAACAGAAATCGCGCGGTGACAGCAGGAGACCCCATTAGCTAAAGTGGTACCTCAGGTTAAGAACAGTTTCAGGTTAAGAACGGACCTCCAGAACAAATTAAGTTCTTAACCCGAGGTACCACTGTACCGTATTATCACACACTCCCCCCCCCCATGCTGTTTCCCATCACAACCGCTAGATGGCAATGCCGTATAACAGCCATGTACAATTTTGGGGCAAATCAAATCTGGATCAATGCTCAATAACAGCTCGTCTGGAGGTACCCTCAGAAAGGCAGGATGCTGTCAGTCCTGGCCAGGCTGTTGGTCCACCTGGCCTAGTATTGCCTACTCTGCAGGGAGCAGTTCTCCAGTGCCTCAGGCCCTGCTACCTGCTACCTCCAGCTGGGCTCCTCCATCACCTGTTCCCTCCATCATGGGAGCAGCTGGTCATTGAACCTGGGACCTTCTGCATGCCACGCAGCTGCTCTGCCCACTGAGCTGTGGGTGCTGCCAGAGAACACTGGAAGCTGCCTTTCACAGAATTGTGGAGCTGGGAGGGACCCCAGGGAACCCCCTGCAATGATCCATTGATCTCGGCCTTGTCTAAAATGACAGGAGCCAGGTCTCCAGGATTTCATGGCCCATCTGCCCATGAAAAGAGCATGGATAGGAGGTGGTTCTGGCTTTTGCAGGTGCATCCAAGGTGGGCTTTGTGCCCCATTTCCCCTGATGGGTCAACCAGGAAGAAGTGGTGCTCGGACGATGCATCCTGCTCCGAGGCAGAACCAAACCGAGGGCACACTACTATGACCTATGAATTGACAGCCAGTCCCCCTCCTGTCTCCTGGCTGTCAGTTTTGTAGGGCACAAGTATGTCCCTCTCCACGCCCTCCCTGCCAAGCGGCCCTTGGCCTGAGAAGGAAGGAAGGAAGAGGAGAAGAAGAAGAAGCAATTGTCAACAAAGGTGGAAGGGGGTAACTAAGAAAGCAGAGTTAATGTGGCCTGATGGCTAGAGCACAAAGGTCAGGCAAGTGCAATGGGATGGCGAGTTCAAATCCCCACTCAAACCAGGAAGTTCACTGGGTGACCTTGGAACACCTCTCTCTCAGCTGAACCTACCTCACAGGTTTAGTTACAGGTAGGTAGCCATGTTGGTCTGCCATAGTCGAAACAAAATAAAAAAATTCCTTCCAGTAGCACCTTAGAGACCAACTAAGTTACTTATTGGCATGCACACGAAAGCTGATACCAATAACTAACTTAGTTGGTCTCTAAGGTGCTACTGGAAGGATTTTTTTTATTTTGTTTCTACCTCACAGGGTTGTTGTGAGGATAAAATCTGGGTGGATGGGAAGAGACTCATGCTTGCTGCCCTGAGCAGCTTGGAGGAAGGCACTGGCAAAATATAAATGTAGTAATTAAATAATAAATATGCAAAATTTCAACCCCCACCCCCAGGCCTGTTTTCCTAGGTGAGAGTGAACTATATATTTTACATTTTCCTCCTTTCGTTTTTTGAAATGGGTGGAGTCTCCCTTGGAAAAAGGCAAATTCTGAGGAGCAGGGAGTGAATGAGCCAGGCCCCCTTGGGAGGGTGCCCCACAACTGAGGTACCAGGAATATCCCCCCTCACAAGCCCAACTGCCAAATCTCAGAGGGCAGAGGGGCAGTGACTTTGGGGTCTGGCCTTGATCAAAACATACCGGTGGGAACCTATGAGAGGAGAAGATTTAAAAGTTTAGGACCAGTACTTGGGATGGAGCTCAGAAATGCAGCAGCAACTACAGGTGAAATTAAATACCCTGTGCTGCATTGCTGGGACTGTTGGATGTGTTTAGATCAATAGGAGGTTCTGAACAGACTTCCAGGGCAGCCCCAGGTAGAATGGATTGCAGCAGCCCATCCCGGAAGTTACCGAGGTGTGAATTTATGTGGCCGGCTCCGTACTTATTACAAAGCTGGTAAAAAGCACCCCAAGCCACCATTTCCCACCAAAGCACTGTGCCAGAGTTGCAGTCCTGATTCTGCATGGGGAGTGCAGCCCCCTCCAGAACAAGCTGAGCATTAGGGGCCCAATGGAGGGAGGTACCAGTAAGTGTGGAGTGGGGAATATGGAAGTCTAGCTGAAAACGGTGTAAACAAGTTTTGATGGATGCAATAATGGAATACTGAATGGTATTGTTTTTGTAAAGGATTTATGATTTGTAAAATGAACCGTGGAAAGAGAAGAAGGGAAGTCATTGATATATTAAGGATGTTAAATGAGTATTTTAAATTGTAAAACAGAAAATTTTATAAAATATATATATGAGAATATGGAAGTCTAACAAAGTTCTGATTTTTCCCATGCATGTTGAATACTTCAATGCTTTTTTTTTAAAACAACAACATCATTTTTTTCTACTTTTGTTTTGCTGGTGCCCTAAGCACATACTTCTGGGGAATCCAGTGCTGAGGCTAAGCTCCAAACCCTGAATCAGAAGATTCCTCCCCAGCAAGCAGGTCTTCTGTCTTCTCTAGATTAAGTTACAGGCATGTAATCAGCTGTACACAGTTGGGAATCTGGCTTGCACTGGAGCAACAGCTCCCTGCTGGCTGCTCTGCATCATCACCGAAGCGCCAAGAACATGCAGACAGCAGCTGGCCTGATCCTGGGTGGAGCTGGCCTCTGCGTGCCTCGCAGTTTGGCCTGGCTCCTCGAACCCCACCCATCGACTCACACAGAGCCATGTTTGTGTGCAGAGCTAGTATTGGATGGATCATGGTGAGTTTCCAGAAGTCAGGAACAAGGGGAGTAGTGGTGGGGCAAGGAGATAGTTTTGGAGCCGGGTTTAATGCACTCTCCCTCAGTCGCCCCCCAACACTTTTGATCAGGGGCTTCCATACTGTGGTCCCTGGAGTCTGGGAATTGCAGCTTTAGATGGTTTTTTTGCTTTCCTTCCTTCAAAATGTGCTAAGCCGGTCCAGCTGGGTTTGCTCCCCTCCTGCCGCTCATTCTGCTGAGGGGCTCTCCAAACGCCTGCCCCACTGTCCTGCCCCGATGGCGCAGCTGGGGAGATGGAGGCAGTCTGGGACTCTGTCTCCTTTCTTGCTTTGCAGAGAAGTGCGGGGATGAAAGCCCCCATCCCCTGTCCCCGTGCAGGGTTAAAAGCCACCCTGCCCCCATTGTTACAGCCTCATTGTGGCTGATGATTGAGCCCAAGTCAACAGGAAAAGTCCCCAGCCTCTGCTTCCTTCCCTGGCATGGAAACCGGCTTGTTTGGATGGAGGAACCATTGCTGAGAGAGACATGGGGTGTGCCTGCCTCCTCCTTGGCAAGTGGCCCTTTCTGGCTCTGGAGCAGCTCTCTGGGGCAGGGTGGGGTCTGGGGCCTTCCCAAAGCAGTGGTGGGAATCACAATGGCAGACTTCCCATAATGGGCATGTGGTTGGCTGGTGGGGTTGCAAGTTCAAGAGCATCCCAGACCTTGAGATTTCAGGACTCAAACCTTAGATCCTGGGGCAGCCCCTGGTGATGTCACAGAGGGAGGCCTGCAGTGATGTCATGGGGCATGCCCTGGAGATGGAGGTTAATTGGGAGAGGGGAAGAGAGAGGAGAAGGGCAGGTTCCCCAGTGTGTCTGTGTTGTAATTTACAGCCAGCTCCTTGTTGGGCTGAAGAATGCACAGCTTCTTAATAATGTTTGTTGTTGTTGTTACTATTACTATTAAAGGCACTCTTGCTCACCTGGAGATTCACAAAACAAATGAAATACCGTGAAGATCCCTGAAACGAGAAGTAATTGACTAGAAATATTATCTTATAGAAATAAACTAAATAATAAAAATCAAAAAGTTTAGGTTTTTTCCCCTTAAACTTTTTGATTTTTATTATTTAGTTTATTTCTATACGATAATATTTCTAGTCAATTACTTCTAGTTTCAGGGATCTTCACGGTATTTCATTTGTTTTGTGTAATTTCTCGGTTACGTGACTGTCTTTTCTCACCTGGAGATTCAAGCTCCCTCCCCCCCCCCCGTGCCACCAGGAAGGGGCCAGGCAAACAGAGAGACTTCAGCTCAGACCTGGGGGCCTTTCAACCCTGTTGTCCACTGTGATCCATGTATTGCAGAGGTGGACTAGATGAGCCTTGGGGGCTCCTCCCAACTACCATTCAAGGAGAGTGGGGTGCAGAACCTTCTGCCTGATCCCACTGGGAGGGCACTTCTGATCATGGTGCCCCCACCCCAGGGATTCCCAGGTGGGTGCATCTCTGGGTGTCTGGGCTACAGCTGAGCCGCAGGCTGTTCTAGAGGCCCACCCCAAGAGAGATGGCATCAGGCGGCCAAGGAGATGACAAGACCTGTGGCCTAACTCAGCAGCACATGAAGGCCAGAGTGACACATTCTTTCCTCGCCTTTGCTCCATTGGTGGCTGTGCAATGGACATAAGAGTGTTGTGATGTCAGGCCAGGCGCCTGGAGTTTCCACAGCCCAAGCATGGGCCCCTGCTGAGAGAGCGATGGCTTCCTTTTCCTGATCGGAGGCCCTGTTTACTACAGCTTCCTAGCAGGATCAGGCCAGAGCTTCCCTTGCCCTGCCCTAAATCCTCACAGCCAGGCGTTCCTTGAGGACTGTTCCGTGAGGAAAAGCACTCACTCTGTGCTGGATTACGCAGTGGGCAAGCTAACCTCCTGCAGCAGAGCAAAATACAGAATGCGAGGAAATCAGATCCTGTCGTGTGTTGCGCATGACATGCGCATGCCTCCATTTCGACATATTTTGCATCATTCCAAAAAATAAATAAATACAAATATTTTACTGTTTGGTATTGTTTTCATTTTGAATTTACACAGGGGATAAAGGCACCGCAATCTTTTTAGCGCTTGGGGCCTATGAAAGGCTGTGTCCTTTTTATGAGGAGAGTGATGGGACATACTCTCTGAGGAGCCTCCCCCCACCCCACCCCACCCCAAAGTGGTCAATGCTCCTCTGTGTCTCCCATCACCTGACCTTGGGCCGGAAAGAATCCCAGCCACCCTCTGCTTCCAGAAAGGAGACTTTGGATGCCGGCCCATCCGTTTCGGAGGCTCACATGACTGCAGCCTCTGGGGCTGAGGAGGAAAACAGCCTCACAGGGGGGCCATTGTGCCCAGCTGATTAAGAAAGGATCTTCTCTAAGGATTCTGGGGCAGGCGGAAAGAGAACTGCAGGCTTGCTCCAGGTCTCTCTCTCCTCTGCTCCCACACCTGCTTTGATTTGACTCTGCCAGGCACCAGGCGCACCCTTGGGGCATGGCAAGCCAGCCTCCCCTGGAGATGCGGCTCAGCACATCACTGTGCAATAAAGCACTGCAGGGTGGGCAGTGGGATGGAACACCTCCTGAGCAACAGAAGAGGCCTTTCTGTCCCCCAGGAAATGTGGGAAGCAGGGGAAGATGCACACACACACTCCGGCCAGGCCCTTACCTGACTGTTATGGAGGAGGCCTCATGCCTCAGTAGGTCATGCAGTGGCGGTGATGCACTAAAGGTAAAAGGTAAAGGGACCCCTGACCATTAGGTCCAGTCGTGACCAACTCTGGGGTTGTGACGCTCATCTCGCTCTATAGGCAGAGGGAGCCAGCGTACAGCTTCCGGGTCATGTGGCCAGCATGACTAAGAGCAGCGCACGGAAACGCCGTTTACCTTCCTGCCGGAGTGGTACCTATTTATCTACTTGCACTTTTGATGTGCTTTCGAACTGCTAGGTTGGCAGGAGCAGGGATGGAGCAATGGGACCTCACCCTGTCGCGGGGATTCGAACCGCCGACATTCTGATCAGTAAGTCCTAGGCTCTGTGGTTTAACCCACAGCGTCACCCGCGTCCCGCTACCTTCAAATATCTGGGCTGCCACATGGAAGATGGAGCAAGCTTGTTTTCTGCTTTTCCGAGGGAAGGACCCAAACCAACAGATTGAATTACAAGATGAGAGATTCCGACTAAACATTAGGAAGAACTTTGTGGCGGTAGAATGGATACCCTCAGAAGGTGATGGACTCTCCTTCATTGGAGGTTTAAGTAGAAGTTTGGATGGCCGCCTGCCAGGGATTTTTTAGCTGTGCTTCCTGCACTGCAGGGGGTTGGACTAGATGACCGTTGGGGTGCCAACTTTGCGATTCTGTGGAGGGATAATAGCCCTTCTCCTCTCCACGCCTTCTGGCTCACTTTATTCCCTTCTCCCTCAACACGTAGCTCTAGAGTTCTGCTGTGCTCTCTACAACCTTCCCTCCCTCCGAACAGAGGACTTTTGCAGTGGAAAATATGAGGCCCACATTGCCTGTCGGGGAAGGATGCCTCGCTCCCTTATTTGGGAGGAAAAATCTTGTCCTTTCATTTTGAGGCTTTTTCTCCCTTGGCTCAGATTTTGGGAGGAGATTTTTTAAATTTATTTAAAGAACTGCCTTTAAACCTGACGCAGCAGATTGGAATGATCGTATTCCATTTCGTGGCTGATGGAATGAGGGGGAATGAAAGGGAGCAGGGGCAGCTTAGCAAATGTTGGGTGGAGTGGGGCGAAAGGAAAACCAATCAAAATCCTGGATGGGGAACGGAGAAGAGGAGATACTCCCACCCCACCCCCCAGGTGCCACAGAAGTTTTGCGACCCCCAAACTGGGTGGGGTGGGATTTGCATTTTTTCCAAGAGCTTGCAGATTATTCCCAAATTGAAGTTCAGGAAATAGCAGAAAATCTCTTAACATTCTTTACTCACATATTTATATATTCCACAAACAGGCTCGTTGAAAACGCTGAGGTTTTGTATTGTCATGCCACTACAGAAGACACTTTTGGGCTGAAACACCCCCCATTTTTACCCAATTTCCCATGAATTCATTATCCTTAGATTATCACAGTTGGTTGGCTTGTGACTGACATTTAATATCTATGTACTCCTCACCGCTCGGCACATTCTGTTTTGTTTGCTGTTACTTTTTGTTGACCCAGATCATGTGGCTTTGCAACTTTTGACTTTAAAAACGGCTGCTTTTGCTTCTAAACTTTCCTTGATCAAAATCACGCTGAGCACCATTTGTCAGGATAGTGGAACACGAAGGAGGAGGAGATCTTCAGAAATCTATCACATTGCAATGCATTTAGCCTCTTTATACACTAACTTCTGGAAAAAGGTTGTGAGGACTGTGCTGGTGTTCAAACTTCAAATGGAGAACTATAAAAGCAAACAGAAACTCCCACCTTGATCTTTAACTCGGCTGATATATCTCGACAGGTTCACATCCATTCAGCTGGAGTTTTGGACTCCCATGTGAGGCCCTGTCCCAAATGTTTCTGCCAATTTTCATTAGGCGGTTCTATTTGCAACTCAGCTATTGCATGACAGTGTGCTTTATATCTCACCACCTGAAAGAGGGGGGGGGGGATCAGGGCCAGCCCAGGACTCCTCACTGCTAGAGGCAAAACAGGAAATGTGAAACACAAGAGTTGTGATCTCCGCATGCACACCCAAAAACCATTCCACTCTCTCACCCAACAGACAGACTGTGTTGCAGCGAAAGAGAAAGTTGAGTGAATAAGCAGAGCCAAAGGTCTCCCTTCACTTGGCTAACTAATATTGAGCTGGGTGGGGTGGGGGAATCACATAGTACTGTGATATGTCATGTTTGAACCATGCCAAGAGCCTTGAGCTAGAACGTGGGTGAACCCGATAAAGGTACGTCCAAGGTTGGCCTCTCTCTGGGTCAGGGCTCTTAATAAACAATTTCCAGTGCTGGGACATAGAAAGGCGCATGAATCATAGAATCACAAAAATGCAGAGCTTGGAAGGGGCCAAACCCCCTGCAGTGCAGGAACTGCAGCTGAATGAGTGCATGCAGAGCTTCTTCCTTTTCATAAATGACCACAACCTAGGGCTCACCCATGCTTACCTTTGCTTCACACTTTCTAGGTATAGGTCTGGGCATTCCAGGTCTGTGCCTGAGCGCTTTTTGTTCGTTTCAATGAGAAAACCCACATTTGCCGCTGAATCGGAGCAGATGGGCTTTATATACAGATAGTAACCCCGTGAAATTGGCCCGGGGTCTTCCCCAGGAGAGGCAAGAGTCTAATTCGTAGGAATGAGAGGTTCCTCCCCAGCTGCGGACCATTCATTCCAGAACCTGCTGACATCACGGGCGATGCATGAGGCCAGTTCACAAAGAGGGATTCCAGCCAGCCAGAGCCTCCGGGCTGTTAAACTGCCGAGGCCGAGGCGGGTTTGCCATGCAGAGGGAATGGAGCGGAGGCAGAAGGACGCTGACATGGACGAAGGGAGCTCAGGTGAGGCTATCACTCACAACCCAGAGATGCCCCACATCATCATCAAGGCATCTTGCCCTTTATTATTTCTTTACACATTCCAGACATGCAGCTTGAGGCTAATCCCTTATATCTTATTCTCCTTGCTCAATGGGCATGCGCAGCTTGGTACTACTGAGTCCCAGAACCTCAATTCTGATCAGGGACCCAGATAGCCCAGGGCCTATCCTTCCCAGGGCACCCCAAAGTCCTGATTTAAGTCAGTGATTTATTTTTATTTATTTTGTGCCTGCTCAATGGTTTTATCAGCTGCTGCATTTGACTGTTTTCTAGCTGCTTATGGTGCAATTTGTTTACTTTATGCTTTGTTATCTGCCCTGGCACCTGTATGGATCAGGCATAGGCAACCTTGGCCCTCCAGGTGTTTTGGGACTACAACTCCCATCATCCCTAGCTAGCAGGACCAGCGGCCAGGGATGATGGGAGTTGTAGTCTCAAAACATCTGGAGGGCCGAGGTTGCCTATGCCTGGTATAGATGGAGGACAGACTATAAATATCCCTAACAAATGAAGAAATGAATGCTCTCCATCTGTTCTAAGTGGGCCTTCCCCAACCTGGTGCCCTCCAGGAGTTTTGCTGAACTACAACTCCCCAGCCAGCCTCACCCTGACCCACCCATCCCATGTAATTTTCTCCAAGGTCAAGGAGGCGTACATGATTCTCCCCCTCCTAATTTAACCCTCACAACAACCCTGCCAGGTAGGTCAGGCTAGAGGCAGTTACTAGTCCCCAAGATCATCCAGTGAGCTCCATGGCCAAGGGAATTTGAACCCTGGTCTCTCCCAGGTCCTAGGCCATATTGAATTCCCACAACAACCCTGTGAGGTGGGTTAGGGTTGAGAGGCAGTGACTGGCCCAAAGTCACCCAGTAACCTTGGTCTCCCAGGTCCTAACCTGAGACTCTAACCACTACACCACACTGGAGACAACCATATATAAATATTATTTGTACAGTATATCTAACCTTTCCCAGGAGCTCAAAGTGGCGGACATGATTCTCCCGCTCTTCATTTAACCCTCACAACAACCCTGCGAGGTAGGTCAGGCTGAGAGGCAGTGACTGGCCCAAGGCCACTTAGTGAGTTTTGTGGCCAAGTGGAGTGCTGGGTCACAGTCTGACACTCTAACCACTACAGCACACTGTCTCCCAGTGACTCTCAAGGGTCTCGAGCACAGGCATGCATTGCCAGCACTAGCTACGTGAGCCTTTTGTTATCTGGAGACACCCACAGGGTTTGAACCCAGGACCTTTTGCATGCAAAGCAGATGCTATAGTGGTCCTTCCCTGCATGTTAAAACTTGTTACAGCAAAGCAATGCTTTGGTCCTATGAGAACAACTGGGAGGGACAATTTCTTGCTCAGGGAAGCATATGATACAGGAAAGCGGAAAAGGAGCTGGAGTTTATCGGATCTGTAGGCCGGGGCATGTTAAGTTTCAGTTTGATATTTATTTACGGCAGATAAACCACGCACTGACACCCACTCCCCCGTTTCATACAGATCCAAAATATAATACTATTCACCCGACGGCAAAACACAGAAAGAAAGCAATATTAAAATAGTAAGCATCCATTCCTTATTCAGGCTGCCAATGACACTCTAAGAACTGGAAGGTAGGATTTAATTAGGCAATCTAATCTGGGTTTGGGTTTGCACTTTAGCTCACAAAGCAGAGGAACCAGTGATAAAAGCCACGGCTTTATGACCGACTGGAACAAGCCATTTGGTTTATTGATGCACAGTGCTTGGTTCAGAAAACAACACTGGCCACTTGTTATGAAAATAAGATTACTAATTAAGCTTATCTACTGGGTGGCTAAAGTGCAGTTTCAAATCCGGGTTTAGATAACCAAGCTAAGAGTTGAAACAAGGAGCTGGGAACCAGGAATCAACTTCGGCCTTCTGCTTTGGCAGATAGGGGACCTCGTTTCCCACATCCTCACATAATATAGGTAAAAGGCCTTTTCAGTGTTGGCTCCCTCTGAGGAATACTCCCCCCAGTGAGGTTTGCTGACATCTTTTCAGAGGCAGGTAAAGACTTACCTTCCCCCCTGGGCCTTTGACGGACTGAGATGATTCTGTTTTATTTATCCTATGGACGTTATAAGGGGTATTGTATGAAAAAGCGTTACTCTTTTATATATTTTTTTCTCTCCCCTCCCTATGGTATAATGTGTTAATGTGTATCTTTTTTTTATGCAAGTCACTGTTAGAGAACAGCTGCCTTCATAAGTTTACTTAATTAATTACTATGTGTGTAAAAGGAGGGGAAAACAATGGAGCTATTGAGTAGCCTGCAAAAAGGAAGTACGCTCTGCACATGCTCATGAGCACTCGTTTTATTTTTGAGGAGGCCCCCTCCTCAATTCTTAATTGCTACGGCTGAATTCAGAGGCGCCCGGGTGCTTCTGGGCATGTGCAGAGTTCCTCCCTCCACCCGCGTTACCTTGCTTTGGTGGTGGCAAGGGTCTTACAATGGCGGAGCAAAAATCACTGTTTCCGTTGAGTTAATTTGCGACCCCTGGACGAAGGTCCCAAGGTGGGCGGTGTCGGCTCCGGCTGAGATGGGCCCATCTTTCCCTTTCGTACCTCTACGCTCAAAAGTTAAAGAGGCGCGCCGCAACTTTTGCCTTTTGCGGCTCTCAGGGCTGCCGGGAAAGGAAAGAGGGCGGGACAAGCACGTTGGCGAGCGGCCAATCAGGGGTGAGGAGGGGCGTGGCGCCGCCGCCGCGGCTTGATAAGGAGAGCCGCCGAGCGGCGCGTGGCGTCTGCGGTGCGTTGCGCTGCCGTCGGCTACTTTGCCTGCCGCAATAAGGCGCTCTTGAACCCGGAGCCGGGCCCGCATATAACGCTCCCTCTTCATTTTAATTTTTTTTAATCTTATTTTTCTCTTCCTTTCCCCCACCCTTCGCCCGCAATAGGGTTGGGCTCAGCCATGTTCAGCTGGGTAAGCCGCGACGCGCGGCGGCGCAAGGAACCCGAGCTGTTCCGCACCGTCTCGGAGGGTCTGAAGCAACTGTACGCCGGCAAGCTGCTGCCGCTGGAGGAGCACTACCGCTTCCATGACTTCCACTCGCCGGCGCTGGAGCCCGCCGACTGGGAGAGCAAGCCCATGGTGCTGCTGGTGGGCCAGTACAGCACGGGCAAGACCACCTTCATCCGCCACCTGCTGGAGCAGGACTTCCCCGGCATGCGCATCGGGCCCGAGCCCACCACGGACTCCTTCATCGCCGTCATGGGCGGCGAGAGCGAGGGCGTCATCCCGGGCAACGCGCTGGTCGTCGACCCCCGGCGCCCCTTCCGCAAGCTCAACGCCTTCGGCAACGCCTTTCTCAACAGGTACGGGGATGCAGCAGGGGGGCGGGTCCTGGGCTCCCTCCAAGGGGCTTGAATCCCAGTAGCATCTCCAGGTGTGGCAGAAGAAAGTCCCGTTATCTGTAAACCTTGCAGAGCCGCCACGACGCTGATGCAAACGAGACAATAAGGCAGCTTCCTTTGTTTTAAACCGGCTTTTTATTCCGACCCATGAGGACTAGAATCTTTGTTTTTAGGAGCTCAGTAGTAGAATGCACCCTTTGAAGGTAGAAGGTCTACTGTCTAATCCTTGGCATCGCTAGGGTCAGCCTTTCAGACGCGGGAGAGCCACCGCCGGTCAGTGTAGTCAGGGGTTGCCTAGGTGGCAGCTGCTCCCGCTTTCCAGGAAACTCAAGGTGGACTCACTTGGTGTTTTTGCTAGGCTCGAAGAGAGTGACTTCCCCTCTTGAGGTTGCCCTGTAGCTGAGCTGACATATGAACCAATCATATGAATGCTGCTGATTATGGAGGGACCTGCTATCTTGCACACCCCCCTGCCAAAAAAACGTGGACCACCTAGATGAGAGCAAGATCCATGAAGCAAGTTCAAATCCCCACTCAGACATGATATAACACTCACTAGGGGCAGGGCCAGGGATGTGGGTGGTGCTGTGGGTTAAGCCACAGAGCCTAGAACTTGCCGATCAGAAGGTCAGTGGTTCGAATCCCCACAACAGGGTGAGCTCCCGTTGCTCAGTCCCAGCTCCTGCCAACCTAGCAGTTTGAAAGCACGTCAAACTGCAAGTAGATAAATAGGTACCGCTCTGGCGGGAAGGTAAACCGTGTTTCCATGCGCTGCTCTGGTTCACCAGAAGCGGCTTAGTCATGCTGGCCACATGACCCGGAAGCTGTATACCGGCTGCCTCAGCCAATAAAGCGAGATGAGTGCCGCAACCCCAGAGTTGGCCAAGACTGGATCTAATGGTCAGGGGTCCCTTTACCTTTACCTAGGGGCAGGGCCGGCCCTGAGGTTGGGCAGAGTGGAGTGACCGCCTCAGGCGGCTGATGTACTGGGGTGGCCCTCATCCCTCCTCTTTTGGAGGACAGATCTGTCTGGGTGCGTCTCATTAACCTTCTGCTGCCTGGTGACATGGGGGTGGCATTACCCCATTGCCGGCACTGGAGTCCAGTTGATCCCTGGAGACTGGGCTGGGAAACCTTGGGCAAGTCATCTATTTTTCATCCTAATCAGCCCTGCAGGGTGGTGATTAATTCAAGGTAATGTTTTACCTTGAACAACTTTGGGAAGAAGTGGGGTGCTGTACCATATCAAATGCAAGCGGGAAATTAAAATTTCCCTAAAGGAAGATGAGCAAGGAAACTTTTTTTGTGGTGGGGGGAGTGTTGCAGTGCAGCCTCCTCTGAATAGGTCCACACCATACATTTAGAGCACACCAGGGAATCTTGGGAACTGTAGTTTCCTCCTTACAGAGATGAAGTTCACAAACACACTTATAACAAACTACAGTTCCCAGGATTCTTTGGGGGAGAGTCACTTGTGTTAAGTATGTCCTCTGGCTGTGCTTTCAATCCATTGGGTGGATCTACTGTGAATAATCTTGCTCTGCCTTCTTTTCTCTCCCTGTCTTATGCCCAGGTAGTGGATGTGGATCCTGCTGCTCACTTTTTGGAGCTCTGCATCCTGCAGCTGGTAGATCCAAAAGTGCAGGCCGCCCAATTCCACTTTCTTTTCCAGCCTGACTTGGTGCCCTGGCTGTGTCCAGCCTGGGCTTTTAGGGCGCTGTCCCTTCCTTCCGCTCTCTCCCATCTGTTTTTGGCAGGCAGATTTGAAGAGCAGCAGAAATCCCCTCTCGCGCGCCCAGCCAGTTCCCAGACTGGAGGGGGAAGAGTTATTGAGGCCTGGCAGTGTAGCTCAGGCCTCACCCCCCTCCCAGAGCAGAGGGGGTTTTCAAGCCTTTTCCAAAGGAACAAAACTACAAAAATGGCCAAGTAAAAGCCTTTCATTTGATAGTTGTGTGTGCATTCAGTCAGTGGCAAAATGCAGGAACCCCAGGATCTGTTTTGTCAGGTGGGGGTTTAGGCCAGTACTTTTCCTCTCCCCTCCCACCCCGCCCCCAAGCTCCTGTCCTGCTGAGGCATCACAGAGCTCTTAGAAGTGGGGCTGGCAAAGTTAAGGTTGCGGGCTGGCATTCTGGAGCATCTTTTATTTATAGCATCTGTTGTTCTTGCTCTTAAGTGATGTTCAGAAGTGAGGGCTGGTCCTTGCCATGGAATCCTGATTTGGGGGAGAAAACATGGGAGGAAGGGGTGGAGCATGTGGCTGGCTGCAGCCCTGAAGGAGAGGACCCCCTGTCCACGCTGCAAAACTTTGTTGCAGATCCCACTAGTTTGGTTTTTATTTTTATTAATTTATCTGGATTTGTATACTGCTTAATCATCAAAACCTCCAATCAATTTACATAAAGTCTAAAAGCTGTTAACAAATACCGGTGAAGCCAGAAGTTAAAAAGAAGCTGACCTAAACGTTTTCAAAATATTCATATACATAATTGGATGCAGTTACATACAGTGGACCCTTGAGTTACGTACCGTTCTGGATACATAACTTTCAGGTTGTGAATGTGGCAAACCCGGAAGTGTATACTGCCGAGTTTTACCACGCGCACATGCGCAGAAGTGCTCTATACACTGTGCGCAGAAGCAGCACCTCCAGTTACGGACTTTCCAGGTTAAGTACAGACCCCCGGAACGAATTTAATTTGTATCTGGAGGGTCCACTGTATTAAAATGTGTGTCAAATGTACATGTCTGGATAGGTCTGCCTAAGCCAGGTTCTTAAAGGTAAAAGTAAAGGGACCCCTGACCATTAGGTCCAGTCGTGACCGACTCTGGGGTTGCGGCACTCATCTCTCTTTACTGGCCAAGGGAGCCGGCATACAGCTTCCGGGTCACGTGGCCAGCATGACTAAGCCGCTTCTGGCAAACCAGAGCAGCGCACGGAAATGCCGTTTACCTTCCCGCCAGAGCGATACCTATTTATCTACTTGCCAGGTTCTTAGCAGGCACCAAAAATACAGCAAAGATGCCTGTCTAATAATAATAATAATAATAATAATAATAATAATAATAATTTATTATTTGTACCCCGCCCATCTGGCTGGGTTTCCCCAGCCACTCTGGGCGGCTTCCATAAAAACCAAAAATACACTAAAATATAATGTCAATGGATGGGGAGTTCTAAAATTTAGATGCTGTCACCCTGAAGGATCAAATTCCTTGCATCCATGGAACAAACATGTGCATTTGTAAAAGTCCTAGTTCCGCAGTCGAGGGGGTGCATGTGTGGGGCAAGGTGATCTTTTAAGTAAGCTGGTCCCACGCTGTTGAGAGAGCCTTGTATACAAAGAATAAGCCTTTGAGTTTAGCCCACTAACAAACCAGGAGCCAGTGCACATTTCTGAGCAGGTATGCCGACAGGGTCTGCTCCACTCCTCAACCACGCTGCAGCATTCTGCACTGACCACACTTTCTGGGTCAAGCGCAAAGGAGGCCCCCACATGAAGTGTATTGCAGCAGTCCAGTCCTAAAGTCACTGCTACTGTGGTCAAGCTTACCTGATCCAGGAATTATCTCCTGTGTTGCTGATAAATTTGTTTCGTTCTAAATTCTTTCCGCCATACAGCAGGGGTGGTGTTAACTTCTGGGTTTTTTTGCCTCTGATACAACGTTCTTGTGGTAATGGACTTTTCATTCCCTGGATCTTGGCGTCAGTCAGGAGTTTCCCTGATTTCCAAGGGGAGTGGTCTTCACGCAGCCCCGGTCCCTCTAGCCTGCCCTGGAATTTTGCTCAGGAAGGGTGGGCTGGGAAGATCTGAGCGAGTGTTTGCAAAGTCTGACACTGCCCGTAACAAGAGTTTTTGCCAAGTGGTCTCTTTAAGGGCCCTTTTGAGCCCCGAGATCAAATTCTTCGCCAGTCACGAGTTAATGTTGCCGAAAGTCTGTTTCAGGAGAGCAGGGTCAACACAAAGAGGGATTGTTAGTTCCTGCTGGGTCTCCCTGCGACCTCCGGCAGACTTAGGGTCGGCTTGCAACTCTGGCAGATTCCCTTGCTAGTAAAACAGTCTGGGAGTTCAGAGGAGGAATTTGGGCCTCCTAGTTAATTTTACACCCTGACAGTGTTTACACTTTTGTTCCACTCCCGCCTGACCTCTGTAGTGTTTAGATTGGTAAGCCAGAAATCTCCCTGCGCAAGGTTGGTGCGCTTTGCAGACCCGCATGTGGCTTTCAACTAGCTCTGAGCATAGGATGCTTTCTTGCCACAAGCTAAGGTACGTGGTCCATCTGGCTTGCTAGTGGCTGTGCTGCCTGGCGGTGGTGGGTTTGCCGAACAGGTGTCTCAACCAGCACCGTCCGGAAATGTGGGGATTGAACCTTGGACCTGAGCAAAGCTTGTGCTCTTCTGCTGGGGGCATGGCCCTTCCGAAAACTGTTTGTTTTGAAAAGCTACATCCCTAATCTTCGTGTGGGGCCAGCTCAGCATTTTGTATCCAGTCCTCCTTGCACCCTGAGAAGTTTGGTCATGCTGTTGGGGTGGCTGGCTGCCAACTGGATGCTTTTGGGGAATTTTATCTACAGACGGCTTTGCCTGGCTTGCCCTACACAGAATTGTGTGGTGGGGAGGGCTGTTAAAGCCACATTCACCCCATATATTTAAAGCAGGGTTTCGCCGACTTGGCTCTCCATCTGTTTTTGGACTACAGTTCCCACCATCCCTGGCCACTGGTCCTGCTAGCTAGGGCTGATGGGAGTTGTAGTCCAACAACAGCTGGAGAGGCCCAAGTTTGGGAGACTCTGATTTAAAGCGCTAGGGTGCCGCTTTAAAAAGTCATGGGTTCCTCCCCAAAGAATTATGGGAGCTGCTGTTTGTTAAGGGTGTGGAGACTTTGAAGGACACCGCCAATTCCCCTTGCAGAGTTACAGACCCCTGGGAAGATGGATTGGCTGTTAAGTCACTCAAGGAGGGGTCTCCTCAGAACTCTCAGCATCCCGAACAAACAGCTCCCATGTTGCTTTGGAGGAAGAAGCCATGGTTACTTAAAGTGGTATCGTGGTGCTTTAAATGTATGGTAAAGGTAAAGGGACCCCTGACCATTAGGTCCAGCCGTGACTGAATCTTGGGTTACGGCACTCATCTCGCTTTATTGGCCGAGGGAGCCGGCGTATAGCTTCCGGGTCATGTGGCCAGCATGACTAAGCCACTTCTGGCAAACCAGAGCAGCGCACGGAAACGCTGTTTAGTTTCCCCCCGGAAACTATTTACCGTATTTTTCGTCCCATAGGACGCTCCGTCCCATAGGACGCACCTACTTTTTTGGGGGGGAAATAAAGGAAAATTTTTTTTCCTTTATTTCCCCCCCAAAACCAGGTTGGGGAACAGTGGAATGGCGGCGCTGCGCCTCCCCGCTGTCCCCCGAGCTTGGGCTGGCTGATGTCTGTCCGGCGCGCGGGGCGCTCTGCTTCAGGGCGCTCTACCCGCCGGGCGGCAGGCTGCTATCCGCAGGGTGGGGAGCCCTGCGGGGAACTCCTGCAGGGCCCCCCCACGCTGCGGATGTCTGTCCGGCACGTGGGGCGCTCTGCTTCAGGGCGCCCTGCCCGCCGGGCGGCAGACTGCGGACACCTGCGCGAAGCACAGGGCGTCCTCCAAAGGGCGCCCCGTGCTCCGCGCTGCCAGCTGCCTGCAAGCCCTGCGCGCCGGGGGGGAGTTCCCCCGGGCGCGCAAGGCTTGCAGACACCTGCGCAAAGCACGGGGCGTCTTCCAAAGGGCGCCCCTTGCTCCGCGCTGCAGGTTGCCGCCCGCAAGCCCTGCGCGCCGGGGGGGGGGAGTTCCCCCGGGCACGCAAGGCTTGCGGATAGCTTCATGGAGCCTGGAGAGCAAGAGGTGTCGGTGCGCACCGACGCCTCTCGCTCTCCAGGCTTCAGCGAAAGCCTGCATTTGCCCCATAGGACGCACACACATTTCCCCTTCATTTTTGGAGGGGAAAAAGTGCGTCCTATAGGGCGAAAAATACGGTATCTACTTGCACTTTGATGTGCTTTCGAACTGCTAGGTTGGCAGGAGCTGGGACTGAACAACAGGAGCTCATGCCGTCACGGGGATTCGAACCGCCAACCTTCTGATCGGCAAGTCCTAGGCTCTGTGGTTTAACCCACAGCGCCACCTGCGTCACTAAGGTATGGGTTGCTGGTGGCTTAATACCTAATTCCTTTCTCCTTCTGCTTTCACCCTCTGCTGCGCCCAGTAATCTGAGAAGGCTTCCCAGTCAAATGCTGTAGGTGTATGTGGAATCCACAGTCCTTCTGGAGGCCGGATCACGTTGGCCAAGCAGAGGGGGGCCCAGGACGGGAGGTGCCTTATCTCCAGAGGATCCTTACAAGATTATCTGAGGCAGCTTGCCAGTGTCCTTGACGACGGCTGACCTCCCCGTACCCTTGGCTTAGGACCTCTGTACAGGTGGAGCGCAGGCTGCACGTTCAGGAGTTGGATTTGTGCACAGCCTTTTGTGGGTTAAGCAGGGGCTGTGCAAGGAGGAATTGGTGCAAGGAGGAAGAGGTGGCCTTTGGTCTTTGTTGCCTTCCCTGCTGCTTGCAGGGAGAAGGCGGGAGCAAATTCCAAAGCAGCAGGAGCAGCAGCAGCCCTGCAAATCTGTCTGCAATATTCCAAAGCTCATCTTTTCTAGTTGCAGTGCTGAGCCCCAAGGAGGCAGAGGGTGCCTCTTGCTCCCATGCTGGGCTGTGCAGGAAAGCATTCCGTGCGGGACTTGACATCTTTCTGCAGGGCCCGCAAGACAGAGCTGTTCTGCCTGGCCTTTGGTTTGGACTCAGTCTGACCCTTATGTTTCCCTCCCCTTATGGTTTTGATCTATGGGCTATTATTAAAATGAGGCTGCATTTTAAATTGTTCCCCCCCCCCATTATGTTTTTGTTGTGATTTTACTGGTGTTAGCCGCCCTGAGCCTGGCTCTGACCGGGGAGGGAGGGGTTTAAATAAAAATTTATTATTATTATTATTATTATTATTATTATTCCCGCAAGGACGGAGGATGGATCAGGCGAGGTCATGGGAGGATGTCTTGAGCATTTCGGGAGAGGGGAAGTGGCCCCATCTCTCTTGGCGAAGGACATGGGAAGCTGCTTCTTCCATCTATTTCAGTGCTGCCCACACTGACTGGCAGCAATGCCAGGGTTTCAGGCAGGGAGCCTCTCCCAGCCCTCCCTGCAGATGCCTTTGGGAGGACTGAACCCGGGGCCTTCTGCATGCATGAGCTATGGCCCCTGAGAGGTGCTTTGAGACAGAGAGGGCAGAGAATGCTCTGGTGGCAAAGTCAGCAACTGAAAGTTCGGGATAAGTACTGGGGTGTTCACCCTCTTCCTTCCTATAGAATTGTAGAGCTGGAAGAGGCCATGTGAGTCATCTAGCCCAACCCTCTGCAGTGCAGGGATTTTTCGCCCAACATGGGTCTCAAACCCATGAGCCTAATTTTTGACCTTCCTCTTCTGAGAACAGCACAGGTCTCGGTGCTTTGATGCGTTGCTCACTTAGTCTCTGTCCATGTCAAAGATGGCCTTGACGGGAGGAGAACTGTTGTGTATCAGGAGCTGGGATAGCCGGCTGAGACTCTGACCTAATCCACACTGTACTTTTAAAGCAGTATCATGTCACTTTAAACAGAAACAGCTTCCCTCAAAGTATCCTGAGAGCTGCAGTTTGTTCAGGGTCCCAAGAATTGGGAGCTGCAATTGCTAGAGTGGTTTCCCTCTTTCTATGAAACTCTGGGAATTACAGTGGTGCCCCGCAAGACGAACACCTCGGAAGACGAAAAACTCACTAGACGAAGGAGTTTTTCATTTTCTTAGCCGCTTCGCAGGACGCATCTCCATATGGGCTTGCTTCGCAAAACGAAGCTTGCCCCGCAAGCTCCGAGGATAGCGGGGAAGCGTAGCCTATCTTCCCCGCTGTCCCCGGACCTCTTTTGAAGCAAGGGGCGGCGGGGAGAAGATCGCTTCTCCCCGTTGCCAGCCCTGCAATCTCCGGGGACAGAGGGGAAGGCGCGCGCCTTCCCCTCTCTCCCCGGACCCCTTTTGAACCAGGGGGCGGCAACGGGGAGAAGGGATCTTCTCCCCTCCGCCCCTTGCTTCAAAAGAGGGGACAGAGGGGAAGGCGCACGGCGCTTCCCCTCTGTCCCTGGAGATTGCGGGGCAGGCAACGGGGAGAAGCAATCTTCTCCCCGCCGCCCCTTGCTTTAAACAGGTCTGGGGACAGAGGGGAAGGCGCGCGGCGCTTCCCCTCTGTCCCCGGACGGTCTCCATAGGAACGCATTGATTGATTTTCAATGCATTCCTATGGGAAACCGTGCTTCGCAAGAAGAAAAAACTTGCGGAACGAATTAATTTCGTCTTGCGAGGCACCACTGTATAGCTCTTTGGGGAGAATTGGGTTCCCCTAGGAACCCTTCACACCCGTAACAAATGACAGCTCCCAGAATTCTCTGGGGGAAGAAGCCATGGTTGTTTAAGGTGGTCTGATACCACTTTAAATGTGGAGTGCAGATGGGACATTCTTTCCAGGTCTAAAGGTGCTGCGTTGGGTTTGGTCTCCAGGCAAAATAAATACCCTTCAGTCAGCTGCTGGAACAAGATACCCTGGAGACCAAATTGTAGGGGGGGGGTGGCGGTGTTCTGGACTTTATAACCAGCCCATAGGCCTGGTCTCTGGCTCAAGGGGAGAGGGGGGGAACCTGACCGCCTTCCCTTGATGATGTTAGATTTCCTAGCACCCATCAGCCGCAGCAGCCATCATGAACAACATGTCTAGGAAGATGGTTTGCAGTTGCACAATATCTTTTAGGTCGTCTTAGTGTTCCCCCATCCCTGGGCGAAAGGAACTTGTCCACCTGAGCCCCGTCGATTGCCGCAATTCCTACCTTGCCCAAATTTTCCTGTTGTGTCCTGTGGTCATGGCTTCTTCCTTGTGAAATTGAGAGGAAGCATTTTTGAAAAGCAGAACATCTAGCTCTTGACAACCTCAACACAATTCTGGGGTGCAAAACCCGTGTCTCACACAGGGTCCGGGAAGCTTGGGGAAGGGCCTTTGCAGCTTGCTGGGAGGGTGACCGCTCTGCATGCAGGAAGGTCCCAGCTTCAAATCCCACAAGCATCTCTCTAGTCATTGGTAAGAAGAGTGGAGAAGACTATCTTCCTGAGAGCTGCTGTCGATGGTCGTTGACACCCCAACATCCCCGCTGAAAGTTAAGGGTCCAAGTGGATCCACTCTCGGTGGAACAGTAGCATCCTCTCCTATGTATTTTTTAAAAATATATAATGCTGTCATTATTTGCAAGTGTCTGGCTCATTTAAGATTACATAGAACCTTTATTCTCATTAATGAATGAAACTCATGGGGCAAACACTTTTATTTTTAATGAATCTTTATTATGTGTAAAGGGAATATTCGTATGAGTTAGTACTCTATTATCACCTTGGAGCTGTTTTGTATCTTTGGGCTTTTGTACTTCCAGGCTTTGACACTTTAAGATTATAATCTCTTGATTCTTTGTTATGTTTGCAACAAATCAATGAAATAAAATGAAAAGTTGTCTCAGTTGCCAGTAAGGAAATACACAAGTTGCAGCCACACAATTTATTGAATCAGAAATAAGACCTAACCAGAGGGGAAAGGTGTGTGGATCGTGATTTCAAAGCGTTTGATGGTCTAAATCAAAATAGTGGCAAGTTCATACTTAAAAGAAGATTCAAACGTAACCTTGGGCTGTATTAAATCCAGACACCTAGACCTGTGGGACCTGACTTTCCTGAGCCACTGTGTTTGTGGATGAAACAAATGAGAAAAAATGGCAAAGAAGGAATCTCAAGCACTTTGGCCCCAGGACATTTTTAGTTCATGTGAGTCCCTCCCACCCCAAGAAGGGCGATTTGCCAAGTCTTGAAATACCAATAATTGTCTAGATTATTGAGGTTAAAGGGCTTCCAAAACTTAGTGATTATGCCCTGGGCCGCTGTCAAAAGGTTCAAGATCAGTTTCCTGTTGTTGTGGTCTTGATCCGAACCTGCAAACAAGTTCAAGGGAGCTCGGCAAGTAAAGGGGGTGAATTGTTTTCCGAGTTATCTTCCACTCATTCTCGTGGCACCCTTCCCTTCTCTTTGTGGGCGGTGCCACACAAAGGTGGGTGCTGGAGGGTGGGAGGCCCCACTTTGAAACGTGGCTCAACTCTATGAAGCGGTTAGCTCTGTTGCCCAAAAAGTGTGGCGAGGGGGACAGGCAGGGAGCCACGTCTGCCTCCCTATGCTTGCTTTGTCGGCTGAGACAAATGGCTTAACGATCCTCTCCTCCCTCCTCGTAGGTTCATGTGTGCCCAGCTGCCCAACCCAGTCCTGGACAGCATCAGCATAATTGACACCCCTGGAATCCTGTCTGGAGAGAAGCAGCGGATAAGCAGAGGTAACACTTGGGCTGAATCTAGACATATATTTTAAAAAACACGCACTGTGAAAATTCTTTAAACAAAAAAAAAGAATAATTTTAAAATATATACTGAATTTCCCATTAGCTCACCATCGCCACCTAAGGTCACATTTGGTAATGCAGTTAAAACACACTTCGAACATTATATTTGCAGCTGTATAGCCGAGTCCTTGGGGGCCGGGTGTGCAAGAACTTGATGTTTCTTTGCTGAGGGTTTTGCAGGGCTCTTCTTATGTTTCTATGAGTGTGGTCCCATCTTCTTGGTCAGACAGACCTCATAGCTACAGCCCCACCAGCTTACCCAAGTGAGCTTCAGAATATTAGCACCCGTTCAACTTGCTACAGGTGCTTGTTCAGCAAGTCCCAAGACCTGGACGGAAGAGAGCTGAGCATTGCTGGTATACCGAGGGCCCTTTATTCCAGATCCTTGGGTGAACTCAGTGGCTTCATGTAGGTCTTCCCGGGTGGCTGCTGTGGAACACCATGGTGCAAATGCTAGAACCAATTTGCTGAATAGGAGGAGCATGAACTACAGGGGCACAGTTTCCCAATTCCCTGCCCTGTCCAGAGGGATGTCCTCCTCAAAAGTATTGAAAGCAGCTACGCTCCCAGTGAAGCTCCTCCATCAGTGTAACATGGGAGGTCCGGAGGGTATCAACATGAGAACAGGGCCTTCCCAGTGATGGCTCCCTGCTTGTAGAATGCTGTCCTGGGGGAAGCTTGCCTGGCACCAACCTTACATGAAGGTAAAGGGACCCCTGACCATTAGGTCCAGGCGTGGCCGACTCTGGGATTGCGGCGCTCATCTCACTTTCTTGGCCGAGGGAGTTGGCGTACAGCTTCTGGGTCATGTGGCCAGCATGACTAGGCCGCTTCTGGTGAACCAGAGCAGCACACGGAAACGCCGTTTACCTTCCTGCCTGAGCGGTACCAATTTATCTACTTGCACTTTGACGTGCTTTCAAACTGCTAGGTTGGCAGGAGCAGGGACCGAGCAATGGGAGCTCACCCCGTTGCGGGGATTTGAACCTCCAACCTTCTGACCAGCAAGTCCTAGGCCACCCGCGTCCCTAACCTTACATAACTTCAGGCAAAAACGTTTCTTTTCTGCCAGGCCCTTGGCTTCTAATTTGCTGCAGCCTCCTTGAGTGAGCGGGATGTTTTAATCCTGCCTTTAAAAAGTAGGATTGTCTTCTAGAGTTTTATAATGGTAACAGAAACTGGGTCAGAAAGCTCAATTTGATGTGGCTCTCGATGCCTGGAGCTATGTCGCCTCCTTTCCCAACCAAGCTCCTTGCCCGGAAAGGAAGATCTGAGGCTGTCCCAATAAAACAAATGTTCAGGAACAGAGGAGGGTTTTTTTTAAAGGAGGGGCTGCCCGACCACCTCCCCAGTTGGGGGAGACGGGGTTTCTAACCCTTGGTTGGGGGCGGTGGGTTTAAAATTAGGAGGGTTGCTTCGATGGGGTATATAATCTGGGAGGTTGAATGTACGCCCAGCGTGTTGTGGCTTCTTAAGTGAAATGTTCCGTCCTTGGGAGGGGCAGAGAAGAGCCTCTCTCTTCCTCCACCCCCCTGCCTTTGGCCTATAGCCTATGTCTCCTGGCCAAGTCCAGGCCTCCTTGGAGGAAACTCCCCCCCCCCCCTTCCCATCGCTGAAGTTTCCAGGCGTAGCTTGAAAATATGTGGCTGGCACGAGAAGGGTGTTCTAGGTGGTGTACATAACTCGCCAGGAAGGAGCAGCATTCCTGATGCCTGGGGAGTGTCGCTGCCCCCCTCTCCTTGGGCCCGGGGCAAGCGGAGACCGCGTCTCGTGCTGCGCCGATAGCGAAACTCTGCTCCTGCCAAGCAGATGGACGGCGGCTAAAAATAGCTGCCTTCTTCCCAGGCTCCTGTCTTGGGGGCCATCTTCTCTCTGCCTGTCCTACTACGTCTTGAGACACCCCCAGTTCGGCTTCCATCATCTCCTGGCTGTGCTACGGTCTCCTTTCCAGGTGGGGGGGGGCCTAGCACCTCTGCTGCCTTTGGGGTTGGGGAAAGAGAAGGGAACCAGGCCTTGCCCCAGAGGAGAAGTTATAGGGAGATGGAGGTGCCCTTTGCTGTCCTGGTGCCCGAGTGGGACAGAAGTGAAACATATGTCTTATTGCAGGCCTGGAAATTTGACTTTTCTCCTTGCCCTGCTATCAGGAAGTGCTGCAGATGAGCGATAAGGCTCCACTTGACCCCAGCAAGCAAGAAACCAGGATGTGGTGGTCAATGAGCTTGGGTTTAGCAAATGAGCGCTCATACACATTCTAATTTTTTTAAACTATCCTTTAATATATGGAATCTTGCAGTCACCGAGAAACTAGCACGCAAGCTTCATGTGCTCAAAGAACCTATAAAACGCTTTTGTAAAGTTTGGTGGACCTTTGTGTCTTACGCATCAACTAGCAACTTACATGACCTGCACGTAGAAAAGAAATAATGGACTCCCTGATTTAATATCTTTTTAAATTGGTTGTATTAACTGTACTGACCTCTACTGTATGAATATCTCTTCAGTGGCTTCCCAACTTTTTTGGGGTGTGTGGGTGTGTTTTCTTCACTTGTTGTTGTTGCCTGCAAAAAGAAAAATTGTATAATGGTCTAACTCTTGGGAGGCTTAGTTTGCTCAGAATCAAGCAGTCTCAGCCAACTCCTGCCCTTGTGGAGGCAGACCTCTATGCGTGCCTTCTGTGCCCTTTGCCCTCTCTCACAGAGATATGTGGCCAAGCCAGTCTGAGCTCTGCTGGGAGCTGGATTCCCTTCTGGTGCTGGTCTGGCAGGGGCCTCCCAGAAGGTGCTCAGGAGCCGTTCTGCTGAGCGCCGGAGGGCAAAACAAGTGTGTGTTGATCCCCTCCATCACGTTCCACAGGCAAAGGGAGACAAGGATATGGCAGCGGATGGGCTGTTGTGCTTCAGGGTATCTTGTGTCCTGATCTCTGCCACCGGCAAGGTGACCAAGTCCCCTATGGGAAGCTGCAGCCCCTGCCTTGCAGAAAGAACGCTGCGGCACGAGGAAGACCAGTGTGGCTCTAGGTGTTGGCCAATGAGCTTAGAGATGCTTCAGTGTTCGTTCTCCTCTCCTCTGCCCTCCTCATTCGTTTTTCCTTTTATAGCTTGTCTAATAGATGGAGAGCCGCTGGCAGGAAGAGGAACTGTTGTATGTTTTGCTGAACGTAAGCTTTTGTGCTTAGCAGCAGCCTTAAGATTAAGTATCTTACAGCCCTTCAGGTATGTAGGCAGAAAGCTGTAGAAAAAGCAGGCTGGCAAGCTCAGTTGGATAGAAGTGTTCAGGAAGTGCTAGTGGCATTTCAGAAGCCAGGGAGACAGGATTGATTTTGTCAACCTCTGTCACTATTATACCTGCTGGAGCAAAAGACACCCCCCCCCAATTTATTGCACCTTGTTCCCCTCCCAGTGTCGGGGTGGGGTGGGGATCCAGTTCTCTTTCCAGCACTGGATTTCCAAGACAGGATCATCTGTGAAGCTGACCAGCCTTTGTTGATGCTTTGGGAGTAAATGTGAACGAGTGTATAGGATTAGTTCAACTTAGAGCCTTGGTGCTCTGGTTTGTTTTGTATTCTGTTTCAAGGTTCTGCCTGCTTTCCCGCTACCTTGGTTTCCTATTTAAGTTTCTTAATTTGACCACTGAACTGTGTGTGGTTGCCAGCCTCCAGGTTTCTGAATCCCCATGTGCCCAGACACCTGGCCTTCAAGCTACTGGGAGTTTGGGATTGGCATTGCAAGCAGAAAAGCGCACTCTTCTGTGGGTCTGGGAGAGAGTGTGGACTTCCACTACACTCTGAGCAAACCAGAAAGGTGCAGTTTGGACTCAGGAGTCCTGGGTCATCAGCTCAGAACCTTTTAAAAAAAGTAATTGCTTTAGCTCATCCTGGCTTCCCTCCCCTCTGGGGTTTCAGGAGTGAAAGGGTGGGTGGCATCGATGCCAGGCTGCTGTGTCACAGTTGGGCATCCGAGAGGCTGGGAGAGGCTCTCTGGAGCACCTCTGCTTCATCAGACCTTCCAACTCTACAATTCCACTATTAATCTTATTTATTTTCATATATGCCCCTGTGTTCACCGCCAAGGTAATTTTTATATGCAGTGCTTTGCAGATTCTTAAAATAAGATACCAGTAAACTCGGAAAGCCCCGCATTCCTGGCTGTTTGCTTTGCAAAGTGTCTCTGGGCGTGGGGGGCAGTGGTGGAACTTCTCTTCTGCCCCCTGCCCCAATCACTCGCCCTCCTTCCACCTTCCTGCCTGGAACACGGGAAGGAATGGGGAACAGGGTGTCCGGCTATTGCCTCCCAGGCCACCGCCCCCCCCCCCCGTTGCTTTTCCTCATTGCTGCATCTCTGGTCTCCTCTGTTGGCAGGGAGCCTTTTGCAAAACGGTGGGTGTGGCTGTCCGGTGATGTCAACGCTTTTTGCAGTGACTCACAGGAAGTTGGAATTCTTACTCCTATTGTTTTTCAGGAGGGCTAGGAGGGACTCACTTTTTCCACACCTCGTCCAGGCCAGGAAGTTTTAGCCTGCGAGAGGTTTACCTGGAAATGTTTCAGGGAATCCGAAAGGTGGAAAAGCTTTTCTGGGATGGTGATTCAGAGTGAGTGAGTGTGTGTCTGTCTGTGTGTGTGTGTATTTAGAGGGGGAAAACCATTTGAGGTATCCCCTTACAAAACCAACCTTCCTTCCTTCCTCCTCCTCCTCAAACATTCCAAAGGGAGATCTGAAAAAGGGAAGCTCTCTTGCCCTGAGTCAGGGCACTGACTCACCTGACCCAGTGCTATCGGCAGAGACTGGCTGTGCTGGTTCTCTGGGGTTTCAGCGCCAGGCCTTCCCCCACGTGAGTTCAACTGGGGATCCTTTGTGCGCAAAGCAAGGTGCCATTTCCCTCCCTCCCTGGCACTGCTGCTTTCTTTCGGCCTGGAATAGCTTAACTTCCCCAAATGACACTTCCATTCTAGGAAGCAAGATGTGCACATCAGCATGGGGAAAGTTCCCCCTTTTCAGATGAATTGGAAATCACAGGGGTTTCTTTTTTCTTCTTTTTTTTGCAAACAAAGGCGATTCTGCTGTGAGGGAGATTTGGCACATTCTGGCCTCCCTCTTCCCCTCACAGCATCTGAGAGCGATAAGCCTGTGGTGTCTGCTTCCCATCTCTCACCAGCCTCCTTTGGCCGCCCTGAATTCGGCTCCTGGGCTGAGCCTGGCACGACCAACCACTTCTCTCTTGCAGCTGAGCTTTCAAATGCCAATACAGTGGTACCTCGAGTTACAAATGCCTCAGGTTACAAACGCTTCAGGTTACAAACTCTGCTAACCTGGAAGAGTTACCTCAAGTTGAGAACTTTGCCCCAGGATGAGAACGGAAATTGTGTGCCGGCGGTGCAGTGGCAGCAAGAGGCCCCATTAGCGAAAGCACGCCTCTAGATAAGAACAGTTTCAGGTTAAGAACGGACCTACAGAACGAAATAAGTTTGTAACTAGAGGTACCACTGTACAAGGAACATCTGCTGGGTCGGGCCAATGGCCCACCTGGTCCAGCATCCCATTCACACAGTTGCCAGCCAGATGCCTCTTTTGGGAAACTGGCAAGCAGGATCCAAGTGCGAGTTCAGCTCTCCCCTCCTGCGATATTCAGAAGCAGTGCTGTCTTGGTGTGGGGTTGGGGGGGATAGGGGCAGAGCACAGCCGTAATGACTAGTAGCCAAAGGTAGTCCTCTCCTCCATGAACTTGTCCAGTCCTCTTCTGCAACTATCCAAGCTGGTGCCCGCCAGGGTCTCCTGTGGGAGTGAGTTCCATAGGTTAAATCTGCACTGCATGGAGAAGGACTTTCCTTTTATCCGTCCTAAACCTTGCGATGGCTCCAATTGCAGTTGCCTTTTTTCGTAAACCTCCTGTGGTAGTTGATGCAAGTTCATAGCCTGGCTTTTGGAGCGTGAGGAGAGTGCCTCTGAGCATGCATGAAGTGCACACCCCCTCATTGCCTGCAGTGTACAAGCCAGGGAACCTGAGCTGCAGGGTGGCTTGTTGTGGTAGGAATGTGAGCAGAAGGGTTTGTGAAAGCCTAGTTTGGTATGATATGTGCCCCTCTGGGGCAGGGATAGAGGTGGGCGTGGGGAGGGGTAGGGGGAGGCGACATCCCTCTCTGCACTGAGGGCACCCAGGCCTGGCCTGTGGGAAAGCCTTGGCCCTTGGTGACCTCCTGCCTGGCAGCCGAGTAACCTCGCCTGGAAGCTGCCCTTGGGAAAGTTCCTCTGCAGCTGGTGAGCCACAACTTCCTTCCTCAGTTACAATGAGTGTGTTCCTTCAACCTAATAGCTGATGTAATAAACAAAAATCTGCCCTTATTCCCTTATGGGGGGCACAAGAGCCCTTATAGAGTCCTTTGTAGGTTCTCCATCGGTCAGAGAAAATAACAGAGGCCAACCAGAGAATACTGAGAAGCAAAGCAGCTTGTAAGCCTGATCTTTATTGAACTGTTGCAACAGGGTGCTCCCCTCACACGCAGGAAAGGAGGAGGACCCAGAACCCAGGTGTGCCCGCCCTTATATAGACACTTTAAATTCCCTGCCCTGGAGCTCAAGACCACCCCTCCATACATCACAGAAGGGGTATAACCCAAGACCCACCCCCCACAAACATCATACCTACATCACAGAAAAAGTGGTCTGCAACAGAAATTTGAATGTTGTTGTTTTTCCTGTCTGCCAGGTTATCTGATAATGCCTTATCTGATTGACTTTCCTGGTAGTCTGGCCATTCCTTTGAGATGGTGATTTCCTAATTCCTGAGACAATGGGAAGGTTCTCTCACCCCCTCCCTCCTTGCAGAGAAAACATTTGGTCAGTTTGGGAGTCAAAATGGTTTCAGGGTGGTCTTCCTGTGCTGCTCCAGACATGTGGTCCCCATATCTATGTACGTGCTAGATTGGTACATTTATGAACATTTATTATATATATAAAAGCCCTTAATTTTTTTATTTCACTAAAAGAAGAAATTCCCCCGTCTCACTTCATGCAGAAATCACCCAGCTGGTGCTTGATGTCTAATTCTCATTGCTGCCGCTCGAAGTTAGCCCTTTGAAGAGTGGATAGAGAAAGGTTTTTTTTCCTTCCTCTCTCGTAACATGAGATGTCGTGGGCACCCAGTGCTGGAAGATTCAGGAAAGCTGATAGCACTTCTTTGCATAGTGCAGAGTTAACCTGTGGAACTCCCTCCCACAGTGATGGCCGCCAACCTAGATGGCTTTAAAAAGGGGACTGGACAAATTCATGGCCCTCTGTGGCTACTAGCCACAACGGCTCTGCTCTGCTTTCGCAATTGGAGGCAGCAATGCTGGGCTTAGATGGGCCATCAGCCTGAAATCCACCAGCCTGACATTCTTGCGAGTTTCAGCCCCCCACTTCCAAGTGGTGGTGGGATTTCTCCCTTTTCAGTACCCTGATTATCATGAGTTAAAAGCCTCTGCTGGCAGCTATGGGTCTCTGATCAGGAGCAGCTGAACTGGAAAGGAATGCAGATGCCTTTCTCTGTGAATTGTCGTCTCTGCTGCACCAGGACCTCCATTATTCTGAGTTCTGGATGTGTATGGAGGCGGTGGCTGTCGTCATCCAGTCTGCCCTGAGTTGGGGCCTCAAGCAAGACCCATATCTGAGTGGCAGGGCACCTGTTCTGCTTGCAGAAGGCTGGGAACCCTACCCGTCCCTGGAACAGTGGGAGATCTGCCAGCAGTGACCCCAGACTCTTAGGTACAATTGGAGCAGCACTGATTCTGAATTCCAGTTTCTGGAAACCACAAGAGGGGAGAGGGCCTTGTGCCAGGGTCCTGCTTGCAGATTTCCCACAAGCTGGCCACCACGAGGACAGAATGATAGACTAGATGGGCCACCAGCCTGATCCAACAGTGTCTCCTTATGTTCTTAAACTTTCCTTTAAGTGCCGTATTTTCTGCTCCATAAGATGCACCAGACCACAAGACGCAGCTAGTTTTTGGAGGAGGAAAACAAGCTGCGCAGCCTGCATTCGCTCCATATGACGCACACACATTTCCCCTTACTTTTTAGGAGGGAAAAAGTGAGTCTTATAGAGCAAAAAATACGGTATGTCTTAGGGTTAGGAAGTAAAATGTGCAAGTACCCTTCTAGGTGACTTCTGTGAGATGAGGCAGCCTTGCTGCTCCGACCTTTCAGGATTTTTTAGCCAGTGAGCAACATTGGGGGTTGTGACTGACGAGTGAGTTGTTTGGACACCAGGCTATAGAATCTCTAGGGTCCCAAAGAACTGCTGTCTGTCCCCCCGACCCCATCAGTCGCTGTACTCTTTCTGTTTGTCTTGTTCTCCAGTCCTTGGAAAAGGCAAACTATGTAAATTCCAAGCAACCAGCATGCCTCTTTCCTGTGGTGAGTTTGTTTGAGATGAGGTGCTTCCTAGATGAGGTACTTCCTAGGGACGCAGGTGGCGCTGTGGGTTAAAGCCTCAGCGCCTAGGACTTGCCGATCGAAAGGTCGGCGGTTCGAATCCCTGCGGCGGGGTGCGCTCCCGCTGCTCGGTCCCAGCGCCTGCCAACCTAGCAGTTCGAAAGCACCTCCGGGTGCAAGTAGATAAATAGGGACCGCTTACCAGCGGGAAGGTAAACGGCGTTTCCGTGTGCGGCTCTGGCTCTGGCCAGAGCAGCGATGTCACGCTGGCCACGTGACCCGGAAGTGTCTCCGGACAGCGCTGGCCCCTGGCCTCTTAAGTGAGATGGGCGCACAACCCCAGAGTCTGTCAAGACTGGCCCGTACGGGCAGGGGTACCTTTACCTTTTACCTTTACTTCCTAGAAGTCATTTTCTGCAAGTTCTACTCCAAAATAATTTTGAGTGGACGTTAAAAAATTCCACCCCCCTTCCGGTCACTAATGCATAGCTGTCAACGTTCTCCTTTTTTTAAGGGTAATTCCCTTATTCTGAATAGGATTCCTTGCAAGAAAAGGGAAAAGTTGACAGCTATGCACTAATGTAAAATTTGAAAACTTCACAAAGAGGCTTAGCCATGTCTGCTATGTATGAGAGGAAGAGCAGAGACTCATTAAGAATTCACATCACTATTATTAACTTTATTACCCCCAGGCCCCCGGATGGGTTACAACAAATTAAAATTCAGAATTATAAACCATTGAAGCAAATCTCACACAGGAATATGGTTAACTTACAGTGCAATTATGTACATGTCCACTCGGATATAACTTTCTTTAACTAAAAACAATAGTTAAGACATCATAACACAGTTAGAACCAGTGATTAAAGTACAGAATGCCCAGCGTCTTGCCTCGTCTGCACCTTGGTTCTACAAGGCCCCTCTGAACAGGAAACTCTTAGCCAGTCCAACCTCCCTTGGGGGGGGGAATCCCTCAATCTGGGAGCAGCTACAGAAAAGGCTCCACCAAATACCACCACCAGGCCTACTTCTTGTGTTGATGGGACCGAGAAGGGGTTCACCCAAGGATCTTGGCACCCAGGCAGGTTCATCCAGAACCGTCTGGGTGAAATTGGACTACAGCTCCCATCATCCCTGGCCATGTTGGCTGGGGCAACAGTATATGGAGGACCACAGATGTTCTCCACCCTATTCTGGGGCTCTCACTACACCATCTAGGAGAGCTTCCTGTCTGATTTATGAACTTTGGCTGATTCTCCAGCTACGACCGTGCCTGACCCGCTGTAATCCACGCACTGGTAACCTCAAGGCCAGACTACTGCAACACGCTCTGTGGGGCTGCCCTTTGAAGCTCCAGACGGTGCGGAATGTGGTGGCCAGACTGCTGATGGGGGCATCTTTCTGACAACATGCAAAGCCCTTGTTAAAACATCTGCACTGGGTATCCATCTGCTGCTGAGCCAGGTTCAAGGTCCTTGTATTAATTTACAAAGCCTTGAGCAATTTAGGTCCAGAGTACCTAAGAGGTCACTGAGATCATCCACAGAAGCGTTGGTGGCTGGTTCCAGAGTTGGTGAGGCACATTTGACAACAAGAACAACAAGTAAACAAGCCTTTACTGTCATTGGCTCCAGTGTCGTTCCTCTTCATTCCACCTCCATGTGGAATGTCTGTGTAATGTGGAGTTGTGGAATGCTCTGCCATTAGAGATTCTGCAAGATGCCTTCAGTTTCCTGTATTAAACACCTGCTGAAAACTTTTCTGTTCTGTCAGGCTCATGCAGGCAATTAAGAATGAATGCATCTTTCCATAATCATTAGCTGATTTCTGATTTTAACTTTGTTAGGTTTATCGTTTGGCCTTTATATAGATGCAGTAACTGTTGTAAACCACTCTGGTACTTTTTTAAATGAGTATCGGTGTATAGATAAATAAAATAAATGTCTGGCAGCTTTGCGCGGTCAGGGAGAGAGATTCAGCTTCTCTTGTTCAGCCTTCTTCCTTGTGTGAAGCTCTGTTAGCAAGAGTGAACAGGCTCTGCAAATGCAGCTGCTCATCTCTCCCTCCCAAAGTCTCCTCCCCCCACTTCCTGTTTTCAACCCATTGTCTGTAAATTGGCTGACTTTGGCATGAGATGAGCAGATAAAAGATTGTCAGGGCAGGAGATCAAGCTGAGCACAGCAGGGCCACAAGCATCTAGCCAGTCCAGAGCAAGGGGACAATTCCGGGCTTTGGGTTAAAACCCAGAGGCAGGTTCAGGCAAGCCAACAAGGGGAGGGGGGAATTCTTTAGATGTGCTCAGACTTGCAAGGGTCGACCTGAAGCAGGTCTTAGTCTCTTTCTTTCAGTAGGTTGAAAATGGCTCCCGACCCATTTAACAGCAAAAAAAAGGCCTCTTGACCACCCCCAAACAGCTGAGCCAGGTTATCAAGGCATACCCTCCAACATTTCTCTGATGAAAAATTGTTGTTGTTGTTGTTTAGTCGTTTAGTCGTGTCCGACTCTTTGTGACCCCATGGACCGGAGCACGCCAGGCACTTCTGTCTTCCACTGCCTCCCGCAGTTTGGTCAAACTCATGCTAGTAGCTTCGAGAACACTGTCCAACCATCTCGTCCTCTGTCGTCCCCTTCTCCTTGTGCCCTCCATCTTTCCCAACATCAGGGTGTTTTCCAGGGAGGCTTCTCTTCTCATGAGGTGGCCAAAGTATTGGAGCCTCAGCTTCAGGATCTGTCCTTCCAGTGGGACAGCCTATTCAATTATTATTATTATTATTATTATTATTATTAATAATAATAATAATAATAATAATAATAATAATAATACTTTATTAATGTTGCTGTTTATACCTCACCCATCTGACTGGGTTTGCCGCAGCCACTCTGGGTTGCTTTCAACATGAATAAAAACATAATAAAACATTTAAAAAGCTTCCCTATACAGGGCTGCCTTCAGGTGGTTCAGGGGTCAGATAACTCCCTAACCTCCAGCATGTCTCAGATGGGAATACAGACATCATAAGGAAAAGCAGGACATTCCTGGATCAAATCAGAAACTGTAATGGCTTCTGTAAATCTGGGACTGTCCCTGGAAAATAGGAACACTAGGAAGGTCTGTCAAGGCTATCTGTGGCTGCTAACTACCATGCTCTGTCTCTCTCGTCAGAGGCAGTAAATGCTTCTGAATACTAGTTGCTGGAAAGCACAGGAGGGGAGAGGAATCTTGTGCTCTTGAGTTCTGTTTGCCAGTTTCCCACTGGGGCATCTGGTTGGCTGCTGTTAGAACAGGATTCTGGGCTTGATGGGCCACCATTGGCCTGATCCAGCAGGGCTCATCTGATGAATATTTGGGGGAACCTCTGGCCAGTGTCCTGGGCTGGCTGAGTTTGTATTTCTTGCAGTGTCTCAAACTTTGGGTCCCCAGCTGTTGTTGGACTACAGCTCCCATCATCCCTGACCACTGGTCCTACCTAGCTAAGGATGATGGGAGTTGTTGTCCAGCCATAGCTGGGGACCCAGGTTTGAGAAACGCTGCAACGCTGTGGATTGGCTGGTGACTGTCGAATCCCTTGAGGCGGGGAGCCCAACATCACCAGCCCATCTGTGAAGTTAGAGAAATGCAAATTCAGCCAGCCCACAATAGCCAGATTGTGCCTTTCTGAGCTTTGCTGTTCTTCAGCTATAGAACAGGACTGCATGCTTCAGTGCTGACAAAACATTTCTCTTCCCTTTTTTTTAAAAAAAGTTACTCTTGTGATTAGCCTTGCAGAAGCCACTTCTTTCAACTGCTCCTTCTCTCAGCCTCAGACTTCCTCGCATGTAAAGCAGGAGTGTTGACAGGTGGTTTTTTTTTGGTGTTCCTTCAGCTCCACTGGCCAGCTGAGATTTCTGTCTTGGAATGCAGTACGGTTGCATCTTATGCTGAGGTTCTGTTCCAGTGAAAGTTCCATGTGCACATGAACATTGTGTGTACATTGTGAATCCCCCATGCTCTATGAGAGCCAGCATGCTGAGCAGGCCTTGCCCCTCCAAGCAAGGCAGAGAGCTAAAAGTTGTTCCCCTAGCTCTTCTCCAAAATCTTTCTCCTATTTTAGTCTTAATGAGATAAGGGGAGGGGTGGCCATTGTTGTGAAGGTTTTAGATAGTTTGAAAACAATTCCCTTTAGGATAATACTGGTTTAAATGGTTAGTTGGTGAGGTTGTCATAAGACTGTAGAGATGGAAGTGTTAGAAAATCGGGTATATAAGCTAGGCACCAAATGGCTCCTTAAACCAGGGTTATGGTCGCCAAAGTGGAATGCCTAGCTGCCATTTAGGGCGCAGATGGCTCAAAAGTTGTATCCTGGCACCTGGGCATCTTCACTTGGTCACAAGTGGCTGATTATTGTTGTTGTTTAGTCGTGTCCGACTCTTCGTGACCCCCTGGACCAGAGCACGCCAGGCACTCCTGTCTTCTACTGCCTCCCGCAGTTTGGTCAAACTCATGCTGGTAGCTTCGAGAACACTGTCCAATCATCTTGTCCCCTTCTTCTTGAGCCCTCAATCTTTTCCAACATCAGGGTCTTTTCCAGGGAGTCTTCTCTTCTCATGAGGTGGCCAAAGTATTGGAGCCTCAGCTTCAGGATCTGTCCTTTCAGTGAGCACTCAGGGCTGATTTCCTTCAGAATGGATAGGTTTGATCTTCTTGCCGTCCATGGGACTCTCAAGAGTCTCCTCCAGCACCAGAATTCAGAAGCATCAATTCTTCGGCGATCAGCCTTCTTTATGGTCCAGCTCTCACTTCCATTCATCACTACTGGGAAAACCATAGCTTCAACTATATGGACCTTTGTTGGCAAGGTGATGTCTCTGCTTTTTAAGATGCTGTCTAGGTTGGTCATTGCTTTTCTCCCAAGAAAAGTGGCCTATAGCCAGGTACAAAATGCGCCTGGCAAATTTCAAACGCTGCCTGCAATGCCACGCATTGCCACGTTTTTTCTGCAGAAAACTTAATCACAGCTGCTCCTCCGGAAACAGTATATGCTTGCTATCTCATGTGTAGTTTCAGGCATGCAGCAGAGACTGGGCTCCATCTTGTTTCCAGCTCTATACACAATTTGTGTGTTTTGAGTCCAAGTGCAGGGAAGTTGGGGGGCCCTGCTTGGAAATGTAAACAGGGGAAACCCCATTGAGCAGAAGTGCCTGTAAGCAGCATTGTGCTTCCTGTAACCCCTCTATGCTGGGAAACTGAACTGGCTATCCCAGTGCACAGGCGGGGGTGTTGTGGTGGCTCTGGGGAGTCCTCCAAAATGGTAAGAATAGGCCTGGGGGCACAGGCAAAGAAGAGATGTCTTCAATCCTTTATTTTTTATTTTTTTCAAAGCACCATTTAGAAGCAACAATCAATATTCAACAATCTCTTTCACACACACACACACACACACACACAGAGAGAGAGAGAGAGAGAGAGAGAGAGAGAGAGAGAGAAGAACCAGATGTCTAACTACATTTAACTTTTAACCTTAAGTTTTTCAGCAAAAGTATCATCCCACAAACCTCCATGTGTCCTCAGAGCTCATAAGCCACGTTCCATCGATGTTACATATGTAATAAAACCAAGCCAGGCTGACTGAAAAGAGGTGATGGTTTTTGTCTGCATGACAGTCTTAGATGCGGGTTGTCTGTTGGTCCATTGGTCTTAAGTCCCAGCGTTGTGAGGTCCAGATCTCAAAACAGAACTGCATTTAGTGTCTTCCAATACCTTTCAATAGATAGCAAGCCATGCTGCTGCCTTTCTATCTCCAGCCAGGAATTTATATGGTAGCTTGTAGCATGGGAGGTTAAAGGTGGGCCTGCCTTGCCTCTGTTGCCTTGTCTCCACTTGGATCAGCTCCCTGAATTGTACACTGCTGCAGATCTCCCTTGGGATCCACCCAGGATGGCAACCCACCTTGCTTTTCAGCTGGCCCTTTTAAAATTAACAGGCTGCTTTGGGGGGGCGGGGGCGGGTTAGTCTGTCCAAGAAAGCATACAGCTCACAAAAACTGTTTATAAAATCCAATAGTACAAGCACCGTGTACATGTTTAAAAAACCGAGGCCAATTAAAATAAATAAAAAGGCTGTCTGTGCAAGAACAAGTCTCTGAAATGCAGCCTAGATTAAGGAAAAGGCAGCACAAAATGAATGAGGCTTTTGGAAACACAGCTTAAAATAAATTTGGACACCTAGGAGGGAAGGAGAGGCTGGTCTACACTGACTGACAGCTACGGCTCTCCAGGGGGTCAGGCTTGGGGGTGTTCGTACCTGGCGATGCTCATGGGGATTGAACTGGAGGCCTTCTGTATGCAGGACAGGTGTCCTCTGCCCATGAGCTCCAGACCCTCCCCTTTCATGCTATAGATCAGTGCTTCCCAACTGGTGTTCTGTGGACTGCAGGGGGTCTGCGTAACCCATCCATGGCACCATTGACATAACAAAAACTGCCATACAGATATCGAAAGGTTCAGAAGCAGAAGGTCCATAGCTTGGCTTCTGAAAAACAGGGGTCCGCAGTACTTAGCTAACTGGGAACCACTAGATTGATGTGAGCTTTAATCTGCAATCTAAAATATTTTCCAAGCCCGTTTTGCTGCCCTGCTGATGACTGCATGCAAGACTCAAAACACCCGGACATGTATTAGTCCTGGAAGACAACACTTTATGCTTGGTAGCTGTTTCAATAAAGTTTGCGTCACCAGTTAGCTCAGCTGGTGTTGATAATGCCAAGGTCGCAGTTTCAATCCCTATATGGGTGGCCTGCGTATTCCTGCATTGCAGGGGTTTGGGGGCCCTTCCGACTCTCTGATTCTATGTTGCCTTCCTTCTCCCCCCCCCCCCCCCCCCAGGCTATGACTTTGCGGCGGTCCTGGAGTGGTTTGCGGAGCGGGTGGACCGCATTATCCTCCTCTTTGACGCCCACAAGCTGGACATCTCGGACGAGTTCTCCGAGGTGATCAAGGCCCTGAAGAACCACGAGGACAAGATCCGGGTGGTGCTGAACAAGGCGGACCAGATCGAGACGCAGCAGCTGATGAGGGTCTACGGTGCCCTCATGTGGTCGCTGGGCAAGATCATCAACACGCCCGAGGTGGTGCGTGTCTACATTGGCTCCTTCTGGTCCCACCCGCTCCTCATCCCAGACAACCGGAAGCTCTTCGAGGCGGAGGAGCAAGACCTCTTCAAGGACATCCAGTCCCTCCCGCGAAACGCAGCCTTAAGAAAGCTCAATGACCTCATCAAGCGGGCCAGGCTGGCCAAGGTGGGTGCCCGTCCCCGGGGGGGGGGCGGGTTTTTCCTGTCCTTCAAGGCCAGTCAGGTGAGCTCTGGCTGCCCAGTGATGGAGGAAGGGTGCCCGTCCCAGGTGGCTCCCTGGATTGCAGGGGGGGAAAGCTTTCAGTATGTTTCTTAGCACAATTCAAAGTGTCGGTGCTGACCTTTAATGCCCTAAACGGCCTCGGCCCTGTATACCTGAAGGAGTGGCACCACCTCCCTTGTCCAGCCCAGACACTGAGGTCCAGATCCGAGGGCCTTCTGGCGGTTCCCTCACAGCGAGAAGTGAGGTTAAAGGGAACCAGGCAGAGGGCCTTCTTGGTTGTGGCGCCTACCCTTTGGAACGCCCACCTGGCAGATGTCAAGGAAATAAACAACTATCTGACTTTTAGGCAGCCCTGTATTGGGAAGTTTTTTTAACATTTGATGATCTCAGGTGTTTTTATATTTTGTTAGAAGCTGCCCAGAGTGGCTGGAGCCACCCAGTCAGATGGGCAGCATTTTATTTTAATTTATTCAAGGGCAGAGAGGGCCCATTGGTTCACCCTCATCCAATGTCTTCTTTGGGTCAGTGGTCTTCAACTTATTGAGAGCTGGGACTCCTCTGTAGCAGGATGGGACCCATTTCCAAGGGCAAAAGGGGGGGCCCTTGGTGTTGGAATGGCATGGGCAGGGCTGTCCTTCTGTTGAAGACCAGTTATCTAGCCCAGGTGTGGGGAGCCTGTCTCCCTCCAGATATTGCTGGACTCTTACTCCCATCAGCCTCAGGACACCCCACCCAAAAGCCCAGGGGTGATGGGATTTGTAGTCCAGCAATATCTGGAGGGAGACAGGCTCCCCACACCAGGCCTCGTCTCGCCCATCATTTATTTATTTTTGCAGCCGCTTGTGTCACCTGCAGTTGCTGAGTTCTCAGTCTCTGCTCTCCACCCCCTTGCAGGTCCATGCCTACATCATCAGCTCCTTGAAGAAGGAGATGCCCAATGTCTTCGGGAAGGAGAACAAGAAGAAGGAGCTGGTGAGCAACCTGGGGGAGATCTACCTGAAGATCGAGAGGGAGCACCAGATCTCGCCGGGGGATTTCCCCAACCTCAGGAAAATGCAGGTATGGGGAGATGTTGACCTGTGTAGTGTGTTTGGGACAGGAGCAGGCAGGGCTTGGGCTTGCCTGGAGAGCAAGGAGGTCCTGGAGTCTTGCCGCATGTTTGTGTGTGTTGCAAGAATCACAATGTAGGGGAAACCGTGAAGCCAAACGATGCTTCTCTCGATTCCTGCAGCTCCTGTTAACTCTCTCTTTCCCCCCCCCCTTCCCTTCCTGCGAATCCCAAGAGCAGGCCCTGGAATGAATCACGCGGGGAAAACCGTGAAGCCAGCCAATGCCTCTACATGGCTCCATCCTTGTTTCAGACATTGTGATACATTGCGATGTTTAGCTGGTGATATATCACAATGCTGAAAATTGGCGGCTGGGCTCTCCTTATGATGTCAGTTGTGATTTTTGCCTGCCAGCTTAAGGACCACAGACCTCCTGCCTCTGAGCACCAGTTGCTATGGGGACTGCGAGTGGGGAGAGTGGCGCTGTTGCACTCAGGCCCTTTGGACTGATCCTGCAGGTGGGCTCCTCTTCCCCCACAGTCAAGAGGCGGCGATGCTTCTGAAGGCCAGTCGCAGGAAATCACGGGAGGGGAGAGTGTTGCTCTTGTGCAGGTTTCCCATAAAGGTCAGCCACTGTGAGACCAGGAGGCTGGACTAGTGGGGACCCAGTAGCATCCAGGCTGCTTGGTGACATTCCCAATGGAACCTCCAGATCCAGAGGCAGTCTTTCTGAACTCCCAGGTTCTTAGGGACGTTTGGCCACTATTGAGAACAGAATACTGGGCGAAAAACTCTGGAAAAATGATTTGCAGTTCGCAGCATGTTACTCTTTGAAGGGGAACTACTTAAAAATGATTTACAAATGGTATTTAACTCTGAGTAGGCTTGCAAAGATGTATAAGTGCTGGAGATGCAAAGAGATTGAGGGAACGTTCTTTCATATGTGTTGGATTTGTTAAAGGGTAAAAGAGTATTGGGAAATGATCCATAATGAATTTTTAAAAATGTTTAAAAGTACTTTCCCCCCCCCCAAAAAAAAACACAACAGAGTCCTTTCTGTTGGGGATAATTCAGACTGAAATTCCCAGGTGTCAAAAAAAGGTTATTTATGTATGCCACTACTGCGGCCTGTGTTTTGTCAGCCCCAAAATGGAAAACGAGGTCTCAACCAAAGAAGAGTGGCAGCTTAAGTTGACAGAATACACACAGCTCGTAGACTTAACATATAGAATAAGAGAACAAGAAGAACATACGTTTAGAGGTGACTGGAAAACGTTTATTGAATATATGGGAAATAACTGCGTACAGCTGAAAACGCTGGCAGCATTAAGATAAAATCAACAGTGTAAATAAGTTATGATGGATGTAATAATGGAATGCTGAATGGTATAGTTTTTGTAAAATATGCAGGGATTTATGATACGTAAAATGAACCATGGAAAGAGGAGAAGGGAAGTCATTTATATTTTAAGGATGTAAAAAAATGAGTACTTTAGATTGTAAAACAGAAAATTTAATAAAAATTATATACAAAAAGAAGAACGGAATGCTAGATTTTACTTCATGCTCTTCACATGCCCACCTTATTGTCCCCCCAGGAGCAGCTGCTTACGCAGGACTTCAGCAAGTTCCAGCCGCTGAAGTCGAAGCTGCTGGACGCGGTGGACGACATGCTGGCCAACGACATTGCGCGCCTGATGGTGATGGTGCGACAGGAGGAGGCTCAGATGCCCTCGCAGGTGGTGAAGGGCGGGGCCTTCGAGGGCACCATGAATGGGCCCTTCGGCCACGGCTACGGCGAGGGGGCGGGCGAGGGCATCGACGACCTGGAGTGGGTGGTGAGCAAGGACAAGCCCACGTATGACGAGATCTTCTACACCCTCTCACCCGTCAACGGCAAGATCACGGGCGCCAGCGCCAAGAAGGAGATGGTCAAGTCCAAGCTGCCCAACACCGTCCTGGGCAAGATCTGGAAGCTGGCGGACGTGGACAAGGACGGGCTGCTAGACGACGAGGAGTTTGCCCTTGCCAACCACCTCATCAAGGTCAAGCTGGAGGGGCACGAGCTGCCCGCTGAACTGCCCTCCCACCTGGTGCCGCCCTCCAAGCGCAGGCATGAATGATGCCACCTCCCTGTCGAGCGGGAGGGGCCCCCACCTCTTGACTCTGCCCAGCCTTGGGTGGGCCGCCTGCCCTCAGGAACTCGACTTTGAACTCCCCCGCCCCACGAGAACAAAAGATGCCGCCCCAAACCCACAGATGATTTCGTTTTTTAAAGAAATGTTTTAATACATCTGCTATCTTTGAGGCAGTCGTCTTGTGTGGTGCTGGGGAGGGATCTCTCTCCTGTCGGTATCCTCTTCTCTAGACGAGAGCCCTCAGCGGTGGGGACGCCCCTTTTCCCACCAGGTGTGGTGCCAGTCCCAGCACCTGTCTGACTAGGGGCCCACCTGGGCTGAGGCCCACACCTTGGAGCTTTTCACTCCCACAGGTCGTTTTCCCAGTCGACGCTCGAGAGGGTGTCCATAATTTCCTCGCATCCAGTGGTGTTTGGGTCCTGGTTCAGGGCCTCTGGGTCATTGTGGGGCCAGCCCTCACTTCTTGGGTGATGCCACCCAGCCTTGGCAACCTCCTCACTGCCCCCCCCCACGCTATCACAGTCACTTTCTGAGAACGTGCACCACCACCTGTTTTGACACCTCAGACGGACGCATCACTTCCTGCTTTGCCTAAGAGGTGGTTGATGTTTTTTTACATCACTTCCTCCTCCACCCACCCACCCTGTGCCTTTACAAAGTGGTGCTATAATGGGATTTAATGGGACCAGCTGCTCACATCCCGGTAGCAAAGGGTTGACGCTGCACCAAATGCGTCTCCCCTTCCCCCCACCCCACCCCACCATGCCATGCAGGCACTGGGCAAGAAATTGATAGGGAGGTGATGGGGGGTGGCATTGATTGGAAGGGGGGTCGGGTTCTCCGTATTGCACTGGTTTTCTGGCAGGGGTGGGCTGCACAGTGGGCGTGGAGGTCTCCAGGGATGAACTAGACCCTGCAGTCTGTTTGGCTCAGAAAATCCAGGACTTGTGCATGGAAAAGTATTTGAAGATTTTAAGGTTGTATGTTGTGTCTGAAGAGAGGGAGGCTTATGACGGTCTTTGTTACCCACCAGGCCTGCCAAGGAAGGAAGGAGATATGGTTGGGGGTTGGCATTACAGCCTCCCCCCACCCCCACCCCCAAAATGACTTCAACCTCTCTGTGTGTGTTTGGGTCGGAGGGATAAATGATTTCGCCCACCCTGCCCTCTGCCAGAAGGTTGAAGGAAGATGGGCCAGTATCTTAACCCTGTAGATGGAACATGATTGGCTGAGTCTGTCCAGAGCTGCTTATTGGGATTAGATCCTGCTAAGACCTCGGAGGGGGATCAAAAGTGCAGCTCGGTGTCAGAAGCAGAGGGAGCTGTTGAATGTTCCACCTGCACCCCTTGCATTAAAGTTGATTTTTGGAGATTTGCAGCTGCCTGTTCATTCCCCACCCCCCAAACCACACACACACACACTTTAGTATTTTAAAAGTTTAATAACCCTGTGCTGCTCCAGTGCCAACAAGATGGGCTGTCGTTGGCTACACAGCAAAGCCAGAAACTTCAACCTGGATGAACCTGAAAGGTGTAGTGCTTTCAGTGGGGAAGATTACTGAACACAGAACCCACCCCTGACCATTCAATGCAAGTCCTGCTTAGCCTGAGGCTCCACAAGACACAGCTCCGTAGAGTTGGCATCTCGTCTGTCTTGGGGGACAGTAGAGGAGTGTGCCTTTGCAGCTCCTGCCAGGGCTGTAGATATGGGAGAGACATGTTTCATTGCAGCTGGGGCAGATGAAGGCGTCCGGTTGTGCTGCTGCAGATGCACCAGGTATTTCTTCTCTTCTGCGCTCCTCCCACCGGTCATTCCTCCTCTGGGCACTGCTGTGGATGCACGACCTGGATGTCCGTCTCCAGGCACCGCGGTCATCTGCAAGGGATTCCCATGTGGTGGGGTTTATGTAGCCAGCTGTCCTGTCCCCCTATGCATCCATGCCAACAATTGAATTCTGAGGACAAGGAAGCTTGCCTGTTAGGTATCAGGGTGTTGGCAGGTGCAAATTATGTTTGTGCGTATTGCAAATGCAGAAAACTCCCGGCTCCGTTTCACTGAGGATCGTATGATATAAATAACGAGTCAAATGACGCACTTGTCTGGTTCGTGGGTTTTTACCTCTGAAAAAGAGTGCTATTTCAGTTAATGTGATGGTTTCCCCTGTTGTCATGGAAATGTTGAAGATATTTGGAATCTTCACCCTGAAAGTGAAGGTGGGCAGGAGAAAGCGAATAGCACTAAAACATAAGGCCCATGAAGTGAAATGTTGGAAGATTCAGGGCAGATAAAAGAAATTCCTTCTTTATGCAGCAAAGCGTTGACCTGTGGAACTCCCTCCCACCGGAGGCACGGATGGCCACCATATTGGATGGCTTTACAAGAGGATTGGACATGGTCCTGGAAAGGAAAGGGCTATTGATGGCTACTAGCCAGGATGGCTTCTGCTCTTGCCTCCATTGTTGGAGGCAGCAATGCTTTATGAATGCCATTTGCTGGAAACCGCAGGAGGGCAGAGGGCTCTTGTGCTCAGCTCCTGCTTGCAGGTTTCCCATAATAGGCATCTGGTTTGCAACTGTGAGAAGAGGATTCTGGACTAGATGGTCCTGATCCTGCGCAGTTCTGCTTATGTTCTTATCGCTAACTTGAGGTGGCTCAAAAAGCTCAAGGCTAGGAATAGCCATTCATAAGCAGGTATTTTCCCTTCCATCTTCAGCCAGAATGAAGTGATTGGAAGTATCTGTTCCCAACAAACCACCAGTTGCTGTTCTAGCAAAATCAGGACAAGCTGTAGTTAGAATCATAGATTTTTTTGGGAAGGAATCCTGAGGATCATCTTCTAGCTGCGCAACTCCCTGCAATGCAGGAATATTCAGCTGACCCGTACGGGGATCAAATTTGCAAACTTGGCGTTATCAGCACCGTGTTCTAACCAGCTGAGATATCCAGCTGATTAGTTGGTTTAAAATAGGATTGGCTTTGTGCCAGACAGAATGGGAAACTGTGATTTGGAGGTGGGTCGTTTAGACAAGCCGTATTTTGAAATACAGTGGTACCTCGGGTTAAAACTTAATTCGTTCCAGAGGTTCGTTCTTAACCTGAAACTGTTCTTAACCTGAAGCACCACTTTAGCTAATGGGGCCTCCTGCTGCTGCTGATTTCTGTTCTTATCCTGAAACAAAGTTCTTAACCTGAAGCACTGTTTCTGGGTTAGCGGAGTCTGTAACCTGAAGCGTATGTAACCCGAGGTACCACTGTAAACTAGTTTGTCCTGGTTTGCACAAAACGATTCTCATTTGAAAACAAAAGAGGGTGCTTTTGCTCTTGCATAAGCTGGAAGATGGATTGATGTTGCACAAAAAAACCCAAAATGGCTTAGGAGGAGGGTGAGCAAATTACCCCATTAACTCACTGGAGATAGTGTGCTGGGAAAAGTGATGCTGGCTGCCCAGAGAGAGAGAGAGAGGGAAGTCTCTCTTGTGCCCTTAAAGGACTTTGTGATTGGAAGCTGGTCTGATTCCCGTCTGGTGCAGTCACCCCCAGGAATGCCGGTGTGCGGCTCGATGAGGCATTCCTTCCCATCCCCATTTAGAAAAGGGTTTCCTGCAGTCCAAGCATTCCAGCTTATCTTTGCCCTGGGTTCATGCCAACATTCTTGCTTACAGCTGGTCCCAGGGGCCAGGAAACAGCCTGGAGCAAGCGAGGAGGGAGTGGGTGGGTGGGTGGAGACCCACAAGGCCCCGTCTCTGGGCCTGCAGAGCAGCTGGCTCATGTCTGTAATGCCACAAAAGCTTTGAAGGGGCTGGCTAGGCAGGTGGGGGCCATGGCAGCTGGAAGATTCCTCCTTGTGAAGCCTTGATCTGCCCCTGCCCCGGAATAACAGCTGGACAGCGAGGGGGCACTTTTTGGCTGGCAGTGTGTGTGTGTCTGGTGCCACCACCCAGCCCTCGCCAAAGCCAAATGCTCTGTGACAGGTGATCAGGGGGCCAGAGGGGATTCCAGTTGCAGTCAGGTGTGGGTGCAGTTTTTCAGAGCCGTAGCCACAGGGGGACTAGCCATGTTTTTTGCCCTGGGTGAAACCTCCAGAGGGGAGCCATTGAGGCTCCCAGCCTGTGATTTTTGTGTACGCAAATGCTCATGGAGATGAGTGCCAAACTGGGTCTTTGACCCAAGTGAAAATCAGCCTCGTTTCTCCCCTGCAGTTTTTTTGGACTTGAGAGTTTCAGGCATGCAATAATCTGTTCTGGGCACCACCATCTCTCCCCCGCCCTCTTCTTCACTTTCTTCTTCACACAAAAGTTTGAGCCAAACCTAGATGTTCAAATTATTTCCTCAAAGGAACCAGAGTTCTCTTCCTATTTCCAGTGAGTTCCTTTTTTAGGAAATGCCAGAGCTCTCTTCCTGTTTTATCCCCCACAACTCTGCAAAGTTGGGCGGACAGCCAGTGGCAACGTATCTCTGCCATTTGATCAACCTGAATCAGTGCAGGGTGTACATGCTGGCAAGACTGAATGTATTACTTTCAGCAATACTACAGGGGAGATTTCAGAAAATAGCATTCGTGCAGAGACTATGACTCAGGACAGAGACAAACAGAATCAGTTGCGCACAGTGCTTTTTTTCTAAAAAAATGTTTAAGGGTACTCTCATTTTGTCTCGAGGAAATCACCATTTTATAGTTCAAATTGGGGGGAAAAATATAGTAAATGGACAAAAGTACAAAGATTCACAAAATGTTTAGGGGTATGCGTCCCCCTGCATCCCCCCAGAAAAAAAAGCACTGGTTGCATGTGTTCTTTTGCCCCTGGTATCAAACAATTTGATCTAAGTTCATTAATTGGTTGTTAGCAGGGAGTGGCATTCAGATGAATGCAAGGTAGCCTTCCTTATGTTTACTCAGGATGGGGCTAAGGTGGAGATAGCAACCAGGTTTCTGCAACACACGGTGAAGATTCGTGAACATTTTTGCTGAGTGGTTTTATTGTACCGGACCTTATTGGAGCCTTGTATGTACGGCAATAAAGGTTTTGAGAATTTGAAATATAGCTGGGGTCAGATTGTGCCTGGCTCCTTCTGTGTGCCAAGCAGCTTCGCTGCCACTGAGCCACAGCCTCCCCTGTGAAGCCTGGGATCAGGCGAGAGGGGGCAGCAAGAATAGGGCTGGGGCTTAAGAGAAAGAAGCTAGTAGTGCTATGGGAGGGGCTTCTTTTGGCTGCTCTCCCCTCTTAAAAAGCAAAAAGATTCCTTCCCACGTTCCAAGGATAAGTCTGTTCCCTGCAGAGAGAAGAATCCTGTGGATGCTTATCTCTTTTTCCCTAAAGGGAAAAAGGTCACATCATCACACAGGCCATCTTGAGCATCTGGCAATATTCTTGAGCCCATCATCTCCTGCCCTGTTTGGAGCAGAGTCCAAGGAAGGAAACTCACAAGAGTCCAAGTCCTGCTTCTTAGCAGTGTGTGTGAGAGAGATAGTCTTGCTTGCAGGAGCAGAGGTAGGGCACACTTGCAATCTGGGCATGCACACCCATTTTTGTGGGTGCCTACCAAGGGGAAGGGACGCAGGTGGCGCTGTGGGTTAAAGCCTCAGCGCCTAGGACTTGCCAATCGAAAGGTCGGCGGTTCGAATCCCTGCGGCGGGGTGCGCTCCCGCTGCTCGGTCCCAGCGCCTGCCAACCTAGCAGTTTGAAAGCACCTCCGGGTGCAAGTAGATAAATAGGGACCGCTTACCAGCGGGAAGGTAAACGGCGTTTCCGTGTGCGGCTCTGGCTCGCCAGAGCAGCGATGTCACGCTGGCCACGTGACCCGGAAGTGTCTCCGGACAGCGCTGGCCCCTGGCCTCTTAAGTGAGATGGGCGCACAACCCCAGAGTCTGTCTAGACTGGCCCGTACGGGCAGGGGTACCTTTACCTTTACCTTTTACCAAGGGGAAGCATGAGGCTGCTGCCCTCTGCTGGCTGAAGTCGCTGTTTGCATGTCTAAACATAGAACCATAAAACTGCAGAGTTGGAATTGTAGAGTTGGAAAGGGAACCCCAGCGGTCATCTAGTCCAACCCCTGGAATGCAGGTATCGCAGCTCAGTGATTCCTATGTTTGTGATGCAGTTCCAGACTGGAGGGGTGTGACTTCATCCAAAGCAGGGTACTTGTGTTGAGACAAACTTACTCAGTAAAGATAGGAGTGAGGGGTGATATGATTGGGTCTGGGTGCTTTGAAATTTAGCCACTCTCAGTCAGTAACCCCTGCTAGGTCAGGGATGCTGTCCGCATAGCCACATTGGGAATACTTTGTACAGGTCTGGTCTCTCAACCTCAGAAAGGATGTTGCAGAGTTGGAAAATGTTCAAAAAAGGGGAACTTAAAATGATCGGGGTGTGTGTGGAGCAAATCCCCTGTGAGGGAAGCTTGCAGCATTTCGGATTTTTTAGTTCAGATTCAGAAATCAGCAAACTTTTTCAGCAGGGGGCTGGTCCACTGTCCCTCAGACCTTGTGGGAGGCTGGACTATATTTTTGGAAAATAATGAACGAATTCCTATGCCCCACAAATAACCCAGAGATGTGTTTTAAATAAAAGCACACATTCTGCTCATGTAAAAACATGCTGATTCCTGGACCGTCCGCGGGCCGGATTTAGGAGGCGATTGGGCCAGATCCGGCCCCTGGGCCTTAGTTTGCCTACCCATGGTTTAGAGAAAATGCAAGAGGCAGCATGATAAAAGGTTATACTATCATGCATGACCTAGAGAAAGTAGGCAAGGGAAAAGCTGTTTCTGTCTCCCTCCTAACATGAAGCTGAATGCTGGAAGGGTTGGGACAGATGAAAGGGAGTCCTCCTTAACGCAGCACATGGTTAAACTCTGGAACTCCCTGCCACAGGAGGCGGTGATGGCCATCTACCTCGATGGCTTGAACAGAGGATTAGAGAAATTTATGGAGGAGAGGGCTATCGATGGCTACAAGCCGCAATGGTTGTGCTGTGCCTCCCCAGTTGGAGGCAGCAATGCTTCTGAATACCACTCGCTGGGAACCATGAGAAGGGAGAGTTGCTCTTGTGTTCGGATTCTGCTTGCAGGTTTCCCACGGTCATTTGGGTGGCCCCTGTGAGAACAGGATGCTGGACTAAGACGAGCCATTGGCCTGATCCAGCAGGCAGGCTCTTATATCTGTATGCACAGCCTCAGGCTCTAAGGCAGGAGTCAGCAAACTTTTTCAGCTGGGGGCCAGCCCACTGTCCCTCAGACCTTGTGGGGGCCAGACTGTATTTTGAAGGGGGGGAGAACAAATTCCTATGCCCCACAAATAACCCAGAGATGCATTTTAAATAAAAGGACTAATAATAATAATAATAATAATTTATTTTATTTATATCCTGCCCTCCCCAGCTGAAGCTGGGCTCAGAGCGGCTAACAACAATAAAAGTAACACAGCATTCTAAAATCATTCATTTTAAAATCAATTCAAAATCAAATTAATGGCAACCACTGGGCTAGTGTAAAAACATGCTGATTCCCAGACCGTCCGTGGGCCGGATCCGGCCTCCAGGCCTTAGTTTACCTACCCATGCTCTAAGGGCCTTTTGTGGCAAGTGGGTACAGAACCGGCTGGCGTTTGTTCTGCTCCCCAAGTGTGAGTATTAACTATTGTTGCTGTTTTTCCCAGCAGAGGGCAGTGCAGCTTCATGCAAGTTGGAAACTCCCCCCCCCCCATAGGACTTTTGGATTGGGCATGTAGACAGGCGCAGGGCAAGGGGGTCGGGTTGATGATTGCGCAGCTGGAAGAGGTTGGATTAGGTGAGCCCCGTGCAGGAGGCACAGCAGCGGCGCTAATGGATGGAACTTGCAGTCCCCCGGTACTTAAATGTCTTTGGAAAGGGAATTAGATGGATCTAAGTGGGACGTTGGTGACGCTGTGGGTTAAACTACATAGCCTAGGACTTGCTGATCAGAAGGTCGGTGGTTCGAATCCCCGCAACGGGGTGAGCTCCCGTTCCTCAGTCCCTGCTCCTGGCAACCTAGCAGTTCGAAAGCACGTCAAAGTGCAAGTAGATAAATAGGTACCGCTCCGGGGGGAAACTAAACAGGGTTTCCGTGCGCTGCTCTGGTTCACCAGAAGCAGCTTAGTCATGCTGACCACATGACCTGGAAGCTGTCTGCGGACAAACGCCGGCTCCCTCAGCCTATAGAGCGAGATGAGCGCCGCAACCCCAGAGTCAGTCACGGTCTAAAGGGTCAGGGGGCCATTTACCTTTACCTTTAAGCAGGCATAAGCAGTTCATGGCTATTAGTCATGGTAGCTATATGCAACTCCAAGGCTTAGGGCAGCAACCCAGTGCCATCTGCTGTCAAAACTGGAGGGGGCCTCAGGTGACACCTAGATGCAATTTCTGAATGCCTAGTGCAGATGGCTGATCAGTCTCCATATGCTGCCTTATTGAGCTATGATTTGGAATGAGATAAGCAGGGCACCTGCTTTGCATGCAGGGAGGTCCCAGGTACTGTATCTCCAGGTAAAAAGATCAGGTAACTGGTGATGGGGAAACCTTTCTCCAGAGGGAGACCCTGGAGAGTTGCTGCCAGGCAGAGTGAGCAATGCTGGTCCAGACTGTATTTGCAGCCCTGTGCAACAGGTGTTCTCTGGGCTGCTCTTTGCAAGGGGAGAGTTGGTGGCCAATGGGCATCCCTCCAGTGCAGGGCCAGTGCAACCATCTCTGCCTCAGGCGGCGAGATCCACAGGGGCAGCAGAACCCAATGTAGATTTTCATTCCCTCCTTGTTCCCCTTCCTCCCAGGTGGGGATGGAGGTGCCATTTTGTGCACCAAAGGGATGTGGGTGGCGCTGTGGTCTAAACCACTCTTGGGCTTGCCGATGGGAAGGTCGGCGGTTTGAATCCACACGACGAGTGAGCTCCCGTTGCTCTGTCCCAGCTTCTGCCAACCTAGCAGTTCGAAAGCTCACCGGTGCAAGTAGATAAATAGGTACCACTCTGGCAGGAAGGTAAACAGTGTTTCTGTGTGCTCTGGCTTCCGTCTCAGTGTTTCCGTTGCACCAGAAGAAGTTTAGTCATGCTGGCCACATGACCCAGAAAGCTGTGGACAAACACCGACTCCCTCGGCCTGAAGCGAGATAAGTGCCGCACCTCATAAGTCCATTGACTGGACTTATTCATCCAGATGTCCTTTAGTTTCCCCCTTTTTTGCCATTTTATGATTCCCATTAGGTGCCAAAATAACAGTGGCCTGTGATGAACACCTCAGGTGATCTAATAGGAGGGCTGGACCTGACATTCTGTCCCTGCCATCATTACCCTTCCCTCTCAGTTTTAACCCTGTGGGGGAAAAAGTATAGAATCATAGGATTGTAGAGTTGGGAGCCCAAGGGTCATCTAGTCCAACCCCTTGCAATGCAGGAATGTTATTTGTTTACTAGTCAAATCATTTGCGACTGATTCAGTTGGAATTAGAGGAAGGGTCACATCTGGCATCCCATCTCACCAGCTATGCATGCAGATGGTCCCAAGAGCTCAACCACAGGGATGGAACTGGGAGCAGAAGGTTCCTAATTTCAGGGTCGTGGGTTCGAGCCCCACGTTGGGCAAGAGATTCCTGCGTGGCAGGAGCTAGACTAAGATGCCCCTCGTGACCCTTACCAACTCTAGGATAGGAGCCTCGCTGCCCCGTGGCCCGGCATCCTGTCTTCACGGTGAGCCCCGCGTGGCGTCTCCGCGTTGGGCTGTGAAAGAGCCCACACCTGCAAGCCCGGCGATGCGCTGCTGCCAGCCCGTGCCGGCAACATAGAGTAACCGCAGGGGCGCGTCTGGGGCATTGGCGCCCGGGAGGAGGGTGGCGCTGGTCCCTGCGGGCGCTCCCGCTCCGGCGGCGCCCTCGCCCTCCTCCTCCTCCTCCTCCCGCTCCCAGCTGGGCCAGGTGTCGGGTTGCGCCCATCCCACCAGCATCGGGGCGGGGCGCTCCTCTGGCTGCTCCAGCGTCGGCGGCGGCGGCGGCATTGCTGGCCGGGCTCCCGCGGCGTCCTCGCCTGTCCCGCTCCAGCTCCGCGGCGGCGATCATGTGCAGCCCGGTGGAGCGGCGCCTGGCCGGGCTGCGGGAGGCGCTGCTGGGCGAAGGGGCGGCGGCCGAGCCGGGGCTGGAGGCGCTGCTGGACCTGCTGCTCTGTGTCCACCAGGAGTGCAGCGGCGCCCCCCTGCGGCGGGAAAAGAACGTGCAGCGCTTCCTGGACTGGGGTGAGTGGGCAGCGGCAGGACTCTGGGCGCGTGCAGAGCGCCTCTCCGGCGCGGGGGGGGGGCTTGCGGGGCCGGGGCCAGTCAGTTTCTCGGAGTTAAGACTTCTCCCAGGTGGAGAGCAAGGAGCTTGTTTAGCGTGGCGGAGAGGAAGGTCTGAGGCTGAGTTCTGAAGCATGTAAAGTAGTAACATAAAATACCAGAAGAGGTGAAGGTGGGCCGCGGTTCATGAAGGCGGTCTAGTCCAACCCGCTTTTTGGCTGGCATGTGTCCAACAGGTGCCTCTGCTTGAAGATCTCCAGCCAGGGACAGCCCCACCACCATCAACCCCCGGCAAGGCGATTGGCTCCTTTGGTGAACCCCTCTTGCTGTCAAGAAGTCTCTCCTAATGTTCAACCAAAATCTGGTGCCTTGGATCTTAAAGACTATTAGATCAAGGCTTTCTGGGACAGCAGAGATTTAATACCTAGATGCATACCTAGTATGCACATGGCTACCCCTCTCTCAAAGGAATTCTGGGAACTGTAGTTTGCTGTGATTCCATGGCACCTGTATCTCTGTGAGGGGGGAGCCGCAGTTCCCAGGATTATTTGGGGGAAGGCATGTGTTTTAAGTGGGCCTTAAATGTATGTTGTGTATCTGCCACACTGTCCAGTGCTTATCTGACACTCATTCGAGTATCTGAATTGCAGAGGTATCATAACCTGCAAACCCGCACCAATTAAACACACCATATTTTGTTCAGCTTTAGTACCTGGGGCTCATTTTCTATACCCCTGACCATCTTTGCTGCCTCCCTCTGGACCTGTTCCAGTTTGTCTACATACTTGCTGTAGAATAGATACTTCTCTTTAAGCATGTGCAGAGTGCCTCCCTCCCACTGATTCAACCTGCGGGATTCAGAGAGTAACAACACCCACAGATTTCTCTGCCACGAGGGACTGAGAGCTACTGAAGGGACCACCCAAGCCCTCTTCTTTTACCCACTATAGACTAGGGGCCGTCAGCAGGGCTTCTCCCCAGATGTTTTGGATTTTTAACTCCCATCCGCTCCAGAATCTAGTATGGCCAATGGTCAGGGGTGATGGGAGTTGTAGCGTGCATCATTTGGAGAGGGTACCCAGCCTTTGCTGTTGACCGTCATGGCTGTGGGAATAAGGAAAGTGGTTGCTTGGGGTGAGTGGTGGACGAACCGGGCTGATGCTTATCGCAAGAATGGCAAAGCTTCCTTAGCTACGCAGAACTCGTCAACATGGGAAGCCAGTTTATACTGAATCAGACCATTGGCTCTAGCTAGCTCAGTGCAGTCTACATGGACTGGCAGCAGCTATCCATGACCGCTCCCAACCCTACCTGGAGATGCCAGGAATTGAATCTGGGAGATACCTTTGGGCTTGATTTTGGTGTATGTGTATCTAGAATGGAACAGGTGAAGCCTCCTTTTGGCTAGTTTCCCCGCTAGGGTTGGCCTGTCCCACCTCCACAACAACCCACAAATTATCCTCCCTGCTTGGGACCACCCACAGTCATGCCCCACGGAGGCCATAGTAGGAAATGAATGGACCGGCTGTGCCCTTGCGTCACAGAGAGGGGAACTGAGTCACGGAGCAGTGTGGCAATGTCACACGCCTCAAGTGATGCGCTGAGAATGTAGCCAAGCCAGAAAGGGACCTTCCTATCTCTTGAGATGCCAGCCTTTGGTGGCTTCTCTATCACAGTCAGCGGCTTATTCCTGCATTTCAGATGGTTCTGCTGGATGATCCTTCAGGTCCCTTCCAGCACCATGATTCTATGGCTTGGTAAAGGAGGGCAAAGACATGGCAGGGCAAATGCCAGCCATGCCACCTGTGGGCTTTGCATCCTGTCTCTTGCTTGTAAAAAGGACCTTGGTGACAGGTCCAGGGGTGGAAATTCAATCTCTCTGAAACAGCAGGACTCTGTGGTGGGTTTAGGGACATCAGGACCCTTTGCTGCTGTGACTGACAGCCTTTCTCTGGGGCATCTGAGGCAACCTCTTTCCCACCTCCAGTTTCTTTAACACATTCGCACACTCAGGATTTGCATTATTGCCCAGGTTGGGGTGTGGAACCATCAATGTAATGGGCATTCTTTGCCATGCTGATGGGGGTTGTGGTCTGAAACATCTGAGAGCACCAGGTTGGTGAAGCCTGTGTGGTTTTGCTTGGTCCCTGGGAGATCCTCTTCTCTTCCTCCACTCATTAACATCTGCGGGGTGTGTGTGTGTGTTATTCAGCAGTTTATTCCTAACTTCTGAGCATAAAAAGTATAAGCGTACCCGTTTTCCGCCACTACTGAGAAGGCCCTCTGTAACTTCACTTCTCGCAGTGAGGGAACTGCCAGAAGGCCCTCGGAGCCAGGCCAAGTTGCTCAGACACAACTCTGGGGGTGTTTCTCTGCTCTATGAAACAGCCCTCCTGGATACTTCTGAGGGTGCCCCACTTTCCTGCTTCAAAGCAGTCAGGGCAGGTTGGAACAATGGTGTTTGAAAACAAAAATAAAAATAAAAACCCGAAACATAGAATTTAACCTAACGGCAGCAAAGGAGGTCGATGCAACTGTCCGAGAAGCCACGAGTGTGGTGTTAAGTCGGCACCTAAAGGCAGGGCCAGCCCAAGACATTTTGCCGCCTGAGGAAAGGGCCGGATGGTGCCCCTCCTTCCAGAAGCCAACCAGAACACCATTTTGCTTCAACAGTGGTGACGGGACAACCACCTCCACAGTCCCTGAAGGCAGCAGGCTAATTGCTAGCTGGTGGGTGAGTGCCTTCCTTTGCTTCTCATCCCTTTGCTGCTGCCACCTCCCACAACCTCACTTTGCCTAATAGTAGGGCTGGAGCTGCCTAAAGGATGACAAACTTGGCAAGGGAGAGGGATTTCTGACGAGAGAGTCCCATAAACCATGGTGCCACCAGACAGACTGCCTTGTCCCATTTGCCACCTACTGAGAGCCTCTAAAGTTGTGGCGGGGGGGGGGGTTGGGGCCACCAATAATCTGAAGGCCCTGGGCAGGTTCATATGGGAGAAGACACCCCTTTAAGTAACTTGGTCCCTAAAGTTCTGCAGCTGAATCCACCCCTTTGAGTTGCACCCAGCAACAGCCTGGAGGCCAGCTGAGATCTCCGAATGCCAGCTGCTTCTGCTGAGACTGGCAAGCCTTGGTTAACCGCACAGCTGTCTTGTAGCACCTGTTCCCATTGAGGTAAGAGCCAGGATGCAACAAGCAGATGGGCTCCTCTTCAGAGTGGAGCATTTACCCCTCCCTCAGCATCATTTGTTAAGGACACAGGAGGCTGCCTTAGACTGAATGAGACCCAGGCCCTCACACTGGGAAGTGGAACTTCTGAGCACTATAAGCAGAGGTCAGAGAGGGCTTGCCCCACAACTGGCAATGTGAAGGCCTGGAAAAAAACCTGGGGTTTTTTTTTGGGGGGGGGTGACAGTTCCTACCCTCCCATGTTTCTTGTTTCCCCCCTGAGCCTTCGCATCTTTAAACCACACCACAAAATACTGCTTACACCAGTTTGTACTGTTCTGACTGGCAACAGCTCTCCCATAGAGAGAGGTTTTTCCTATTACAGTCATACATCGGGTTGCGAACGTGATCCGTGCAGGAGGCATGTTTGCAACCCAAAGCGCCGTGTCTGCGCATGCACGTAACGTGATTTAGTGCTTCTGCACATGCACATGATGCCATTTTGTGCTTCTGCGCATGTGTGAGCACCAAATCCCGGAAGTAACCCGTTCCGGTACTTCCGGGTTCGGCGTGGTCTGCAACCTGAAAATGTGCAACCTGCAGCGTTCGTAACCCGTGGTATGACTGTATCCATTAACACTGGGTTTTACAGTTGGAAAGAAACATACAGCATGGAGATTTAGATGGGTCCTTTGTGCCTTGGACCTAGGACGTTGGATTTTGGCTCCGGAAATGTGATATTTGCAGTGGCTGTGGACCAGAAACATTTCCTAACCCTATCAGTGTGCATATGTGTTCAACCCCCCCCCCAAAAAAATAGCATTAGGCCCATCCCCATCCCCTTTTCCCAACACCAATGCTGGCACGAAACAATCTCCTTTTGTGACGGTTACAAAACAGCTGAATTGTATTGTATCAGGAAATACAATTCTATCACGTATAAGCACTTAAGAAGAGCTTGGCGAATTCCCCCAGGGACCACCCAGATGCCCATATGGGAAACCCACAAGAAAGCTCTCAGCGCAAGAGTCCTCTCCCTTTCTCTGTTTTCCAGCAAGCATAAGGTAAAGGTAAAGGTACCCCTGCCCGTACGGGCCAGTCTTGACAGACTCTGGGGTTGTGCGCCCATCTCACTCAAGAGGCCGGGGGCCAGCGCTGTCCGGAGACACTTCCGGGTCACGTGGCCAGCGTGACAAAGCTGCATCTGGCGAGCCAGCGCAGCACACGGAAACGCCGTTTACCTTCCCGCTAGTAAGCGGTCCCTATTTATTGACTTGCACCCGGGGGTGCTTTCGAACTGCTAGGTTGGCAGGCGCTAGGACTGAGCAGCGGGAGCGCACCCCGCCGCGGGGATTCGAACCGCCGACCTTTTGATCGGCAAGCCCTAGGCGCTGAGGCTTTTACCCACAGCTGCCTTCAAACGCGGAGGCAGAGCATGGCCATTGTGTCTGGGAGCCTTTGATAGCCGGCTTCTCCTCCACAAATCTGTCCAATCCTCTCTTAAGGCCATCCAAACTGGTGACTGTCACTGCCTCCTGCAGAAGCGAGTTCCACAGTTCTCTAACGATGCACTTTTCCCGCCCGGTCTTCTAGCTGGGATCCATGCTGTCTACTAGTTCTGTGTTGCATGGGTTTTATTCACACATTTGTACACAGCCCTGGAATTTTGTGTTGAAGGGGGCAGAAGACGAGAGAGAGCTGAAAGTCCCAGGTGTAACCCCTTCCCCAGGTGTGAACCCCCCCCCCAGCAGCATCTCCAGGTAGGGCAGGGAACAACTGCCTTTCTGAAATCCTGGAGACAGAGAGAGAGCCTCTTTCAGTCTGTATAGCTGACACTGAGTTAGCTGGGCAAATAGTTTGGCTCTGCATAAGGCAGCTTCCTATAATCCCTAGATAACCTCCCCCATCCCACCCCCCGCTCCAAAATTGGTCAGTCCTGTTTTGAAGACAGTTCTTCTGTCCATGGTCACATCTGAGTCTTAGTCAGCCCCATAGGAGTCCCTCAGAGCAAGCAAGGCTGCTTATCTGGACCTTGCAATATTCAGAAATGCAGCTTGTAAATATCTGCATGACTTTGAAGTCTTCTATGAGCTGTTCGCTGGCCCGGCCCTATCGTTAGACAAAGTAAGGCATGTTTCCCTGTTCCCCAGAGGCATTCCTCTCTCAGAGGACAGTGCTGGGTGGGAGTGCCCTCGTGGCCTGTCCTGGAGTGCCTAAAATTGCTGGTTGTCCTCAGGTGTGACAGAGGACATGAACCCATTGCCAGCATGGAAGTAAAGTTTGTCTCCCAGTCCCATTGCCTTGTGTGTGTGTGTGGATTTAGGAGAGTGGGGGCACCATCTTGCCTTTCTCCAGGCAGCAAAATCCCTCAGGACCACTCTGGCAATTGCAAACCATAAGGAAAACTGAAGGTGGCAGAGCGGTCTGGCTTCAGGCGGCCCCAGTCCTTACAAGGATGTCTGTTCTACCTTCTTTCTCACTCTGAAAGGATGTGTGCAAAGGCTGTCCAGATTGTTACTTGCTGAACTCCGTAGAAGAAGGCAGTTCAAGACAAAGAGGCCCACTGGACTGTCTGATCAGGGCCAGCCCAAGTCCTTTTGCTGCCTGACAAATGGCATAGTCTCCTCAATTGCACCTGGAACGGCAGGCTGTCTGAGGTGGGCTCAGGGCAGGCCATGTGGCATGTGAGCTGTATCCTGCAACACAGGAGTAATGGCCAGGGGTGGAGAGGATGCTCAGGCGGAAGGGCTGGGCGATGCTGATGCTGCCCTCAGTTGCCTCATTCTGCCCAATGATAGTGCCGGCCCTGTATGAAGCTTCCTCCAAACAGCTTGAAGCCATTCTCCACAAATGCATATCCATACCCTCCAACATTTTCGGCACCTAAATCGGGATGCTCTATTTTTGGTTTCAAGCTCCCACGATAGCATGAAACTGAAGCCGCTTTGGGTTTTTTTGTCCTGCGAGACCAACAAATGACACAAACCTGCTGACTTGCACCAGAGTGAGTGTCTTTTGGTCTGGCGCTTTTGGACCAACAAATGGGAAATTCTGGGGTCCAAACAGAAGCCGGGATTGGATTCTGGGATTTCCCGCTTTAAATGGGACAGTTGAGGGGTATGCATCTCACCTGAGAAAGCGTGCTTCCCTCTTCTGCCTTTTTGCAACTAGCCAGTCCCAGAGAATTGTGGGAAGGTCTGTAGCCCACAGATGACAGAGCACCTGCCAGGTGTCAGAAGGCTCCGGGTTCAATCCCTGCTTGAGGCCCAGTCAGAGCAGGCAAGGGTGGGCTAAATGGGACAGTAGTTTGGCTGGCTATGAGGCAGATGTTCTAAGCCTGCTAGTAATTATATGAGCATCAGTGTGGTGTTAGCGGTGAGAGTGTTAGACTAGGAGCTGTGTCCAGGAACACTGAGCAGTTTACAGCTCTTTAGGGTCTCTGCAAGGACCAGGCAAGACTCCTCTTTGCAGATGCCATCAGAGATTGAACCCAAGACTTTCTGCGAGCCAACAGCCACAATGACCACTTCTCTCACACATCTTCATTTCAGTTCAGTTCACTTTTAATTTGTACACCGCCTTTCTATATTACTATACATGAGGCGATTGGTGCAAGGGCATAAGAAGAGAAGCTTTTTTAGGGGCTATCTTTGGCTGGGTACTCCCCCTAAAAAAAGGTCAACAAGTTCCGGCACCTCTTTTTCAAGAAAAAAAATGCCCAGCATGATAAAACCATAACTTTAAAATAAACAACTTACACAGAATAAAGCAATCTTCAATAATCCATTAGAGTATAACAGTAAACAGTAAAATTAAATATCAGCAAACAATAATTAAACAGTTTACACGTAACAAGTACAATAAAGAATGACTAAACTATAAGCAATGAAAATAACGGCAAGTCACAATGCATAAAATACCACAAAACCATGTAAATGGATTGAACTGAGAAACAAGGACACACAACTTATAAAATTATTATTTTTTAAATATCCCTAAACCCCTCCCTTCGTTGTCAAGAGAGGAAGGAACCAGCAGGTTGACGATGTAAAATCTGAAGGCTGTTTTTCCAGCGTCCCCGATTGAAGCCAGTCTGTACCCCCCTTGACATTGTCACAACTCCCAACTTTGCCAATGGTCAAGGATGCTGATGATGGGGGTACTAGTTCGGCAGGATCTGGGGGGGGGCACAGGTTCCCCACTCCTGTACTAATAACAACTGTTATATTGAGGCTGATTCTGCAAGCAGTGGGGATGTCTAGGTCAAGGTGGTCGTGGTGGGGACACTGCCTTTTTCTCGGCGCCTTGTTCCTAACCTCAGTATGTTTAGGGAATGGAGAGGTTGCAGCATTTGGGACTTTTCAGCTTAGGAAACAGGCAAGTAATGGGTGACATAACTGAAGTATACAGAACTGTGTGTGGCATGGAGAAAACGGACAGAGAGAAGTTTTTTCTCTCCCTCTCTCAGAACACTAGAGCTAGTGGCTGAACATTGTTAGACCCAGGACAGATAAAAGATCTTTTTCAGGCCGTGCATGGTTAAACAATGGAACTCACTCCCGCAAGAAACAGTGAAGGCCTCAAACCTAGATGGTTTTAAAAGAGAATTGGACAAATTCATGGAGGAGAGAGGGCTATTGATGTCGACTGGCCATGATGGCTCTGCTCTGCCTCCACAGATGGAGGCAGCCATGCTTCTGAATACCAGTACAGTCATACCTCATGTTGCGAACGCTGCGGGATACGTCCTTTCAGGTTGCGTCCTGCGGTGACCCAGAAGTACTGGAAAGGGTTGCTTCTGGGTTTCGCCGCTCACGCATGTGCAGACGCGGCAAATTGCGATCCGTGTATACGCTGCGTTCCTTTCAGGTTGTGAACGGGGCTCCGGAACAGATCCTGTTCGCAACCAGAGGTGCCACTGTAGCTGGAAACCACTGGAGGGGGAGGGGGGGCTCTTGTGCTGGGGTCTTGCTTGTAGGTTTCCCGGTTGGCCCCTGTGAGAACAGGACTAAGAGAGCCATTTCCCCGATCCAGCAGGGCTCTTCTGTTCTCATTCTGAGAGCTTTTGGTGCAGGGGGAGGCCGGTGACCTGAGAGCACTCCAAAAGGTCTGCAACAAACCATTGTGATCATCTTTAAAAGCCAGCTCTCCCTTGCCTTCCTGCATCCCCACTCCCCTCCGAAATGGGCTTTCGCTGCTGTCCGGTTGGTCGTGGAACTGCTCCTCAATGCTGCAGCTGTTCAGAGGGGGAACTGGCAGCCTCAGGATGTTGACAAGGAGGGGAGCTTCCTTGCAGGCAGGCAGGAAGAGAGGAAAACTTCACGCTTGGGCTTTTTGGGTAGTAGGAGGGGAAATGAAATGTTCTGGTGGCAAGAAATGAAGCCTTGGGAACTGTCTCTCTCAGATAGCAGTAGAAACACGTGGACCTCCAGGGAAGCTGAATGTTGGAAGATTCAGGACAGGACCAAGAAAGTGCGTTTCCACGCAGCACGTAGTTAAAACAATGGAACTCCCTCCCACTGGAGGCAGCGATGGCCACCAAGCTAGATGGCTTTAAAAGAGAATTGGACAAATTCATGCAGGAGATTGCTATCAATGGCTGCTCCACAGCTGGAGGCAGCAATGCTTTTGAAGACCATTTGCTGGAGAACCGACAGGAGGAGAGAGGGCTCTTGTGCTTGGGTCCTGCTTGTGAGTAACCCACAGGCGTCCGGTTGGCCGCTGTGAGAACAGGATACTGGACTAGATGGGCCATGGGCCTGATCCAGCAGGGGTCTTCTTAGGCTCTTCTGCCAAGCAGGAAGGCCAGAGAGGTGTTTCAGCACCGTGTTGAATTTGCCCCATTGGAATGAACTTAGCCGCTCTCATAGCAGAGGAGGTTCCTGTGGCTTCCTGCCCATAGCATGATTTAACTCAAAGGCAAGGAATAAACCCAACCACCAATACCGCCGCCACCACCACCTTGGTCTTCCCCTATCTTAATAACCGGGGCCGCAGCCCCCACCCTGCACAGGGGCCTCCCTCCTCTTTGCCTGCATGGATCCATCTCCTGCCAGGATAACCACTTGAGCGTTCCTTCTGAGCAAGATGTGATGTAACTCTCGCCACCCAACCCCTTTCCCCCTGTGGCTCCTTCTTACCACGTGAATTGCACTCCGCAACCAGACAGGACCTGTTCTTCAAGTCTGGGTGCTGGGTGGGTGTGTCCTTGATCTTGCAGCATAGATATTTTTAATCTGGGACCCAAAGTGTGCTCCCTCGGTGACGGTGGTGGCTGTTTGGCAACGGATGTGCATCCATTCCTGAGGTGGATGGAAGGAGCAGAGGGGTTGCCTGAGGACTTGGTGCAGAAACCAAGGAAGCTGCCAGACCCTTGACCCTCCCATCTAGTTCAGTGTTGCCTACATTGACTGGTGGCGGCAGCAGCTCTCGGGGGGTCTTGGCCCAACCCTCCTTGGAAACACCAAAGACTGAGCCCTGGGCCCTTTTGCTTGCAAAGCATACACTCTGCTCCTTCCCCATAAAGTTGAGCAAGCTGTTAGTCCTCATGGAGTTTGAATAAAAGGCAGATTTGAACAAAATGCAGAAAGCCACCTTCTAGCAAGTCCAAGCGCTGCTCCAGGTGCACTGGCTCTCTGGGGTTCTGCAGGGGTCTTCCCCAGCCCTTCTGCATGCAGAGCTGGTGCTCCAACTCCTTCCTGGGGTCTGCAGAGACTTCCTGAAGTGACAACCTGCCCCTTCCTAGCTCAGCCTCTTGGGGGGGGGGGGGAGCTGCTTGTGCACTGCATGGCTGGAACAAGCCAGTATCTCTGCAACCTGGGCTGTCTATCCACAGAGCTGCCTGCCTGCCCCTCCCTTGGGATCTCCTTCCTGCCCCACCAATACTCCCTGAGTGGGTGTAAAAACCAGTGGCATTTCCCCTCTCCACCTGATAGGGAGCTGCTGCTCCTGCTGCCTGGACTGGCTCATGATAGAGGGTGATGCATCATCGGGGGGGGGGGGGCAGGAGGAATACCAGAACTGTTTGTTGCTCCTGTCGTCAAGGGAACCTGGCCAGGTCTGGCAACCTGGTAGGTAGGTTTTGGATTCCAACCTGTCAGTATTCAGGAGGGCTGTTTTTCTTATTTCAGATGGGAGGCTTTTTAAGGTAGCAGCAGCAGCAGCACACCTAGCCAAGGCCCCACAGAAGCCTCTCCCCCCACCCCCGCCTCCTTGTGCATGAACGGTGCACATGCCTGAGGGTGGGTGTGCGCATGTTCACATTCTCTGTGCTGAAATAATCCACATTCTGCGCTGGGAAAGGGTGGTTCGCATGGGTCAGCTGTTGGTCTCTTTGGCACAATCTGGTCTGCTTCCACTATTTGCGGGTGCGAATGAAGAGGCATCAGCTACACACACACACACCCGAATGCTTGCAGACATGCTCATCAACCCCTTCTGGCTCTTGAAATTCCACCAAGCACTTCCCTTCCTCCTCTGTGATAAGGCCTGAACCGCTTTTCTTTTCAGTGTTTTCTTGCACACTGGCCGGCAGCAACTCTCAGGGGTTTCAGGCGAGTTTCCTTCCCAGCCCACCTTGGAGCTGCCAGGTATTGAACCTTCTATTTGAGTTTTGCCATGAGTCCAACTAGCAAGCTGCCTTATACCAGGTCCTCAAGCTCCCCATCTTCATATCTGCCTGGCTATGGCTCCCCCCCTCCTGCCCAGGGTGGTCTCAGGCAGAGAGAGGGTCTTTCCCCTCACCTGCCGCTACCTGCCCCTCTTATTAAGGGAAAGAACCTGGGACCTCTCCACATGCAAAGCAAATGCTCTGCTATTGAGCGATAGCCCTTCGTCCACTAGGCACGCTCCTCTTGACAGGGTGGGATCCTGCATTTTCTGACAAATTATCTTTTATGAAAGGGGAGCCACCTTGTGGCAAGGCTCTCCCGGGATGTCCCAGCATCTGCTGTCCCCTTTCTTGGGGGGGGGAGCAGGCAAATGGGGCAGTGACCCATGGGAAGGGGCTGCCTCTCCTCTCCTCTCCTCTCTGGCGTGTGGGGTTCAGACCTGGCTCTTGTCCCCACCCTGCTCGCCTTGCGAGGAATGCGGTCCCGCTGGTTCCTCTGGGCGTGCCTAGGCCAGCGCCTGGTTTTCCACTGAGGAACTAAGACTGGAAACTCTTTGGGAGCAGAGGAACACCAGCGGAAGAATTTGCGAAGGAGGCCCTCTCCTCTGGGCCAAAAGAGGGCAGGCAGCTGCTGCTGCCGCTGCCACCATTGCCACACCTCCTCGCCTTGCCAAGGCACCAGCTCTCTACACCCCCTGCTCTCTATCAGAGGCTGTGGATTCATAAGGAGAGGTCTGCAGGATCAGGCCAGTTGCCCATCTAAGCTCAGCGGCCAACCAGATGCCTGCGGGGAAGCCGGCAAGCAGGATTCAAGCACAAGAGCCCTCTTCTCCCCTCCTGAGGTTCAAGCATTCAGAAGCACTGCTGCCTCGACTGAGCAGAGCCATCATGGCGTTTCACCATAGCAAACCCCTCTCCTCCATGTCCAATCCTCTTTTAAAGCCCTATATCTTCCAACATTCCTCTTTGTTGGATATTCATGGGCTCTAGTGTCCTAAGAGAGGAATCAATGAGTTTCTCTATGCTTTTGAATTATGGTGCTGGAGGAAACTCTTGAGAGTCCCATGGACTGCAAGAAAATCAAACCTCTCCATTCTTAAGGAAATCAGCCCTGAGTGCTCACTGGAAGGACAGATCCTGAAGCTGAGGCTCCAATACTTTGGCCACCTCATGACAAGAGAAGACTCCCCGGAAAAGACCCTGTTGGGAAAGATTGAGGGCACAAGGAGAAGGGGACGACAGAGGACGAGATGGTTGGATAGTGATTCCCTTGAGAGGTCAGCTGACATCCACAGAGATAGAATCAAAGGGTCATCTGGACCAGGTTTTCCCCAGCTTGGGTCTCCAGCTATTTTTTTTTACTACAACTCCCATCATCCCCAGCTGGCAGGCCAAGTGGTCAGGAATGATGGGAATTGTAGTCCAAAAACAGCTGGAGACCCAAGTTGGGGAAACCCTGATCTAGTTCAACCTCCTGCGTTGTCATTTTCCAGTTGGCGGGTAGAATCATTTCAACCCAACATTGGTGCTGTGTTTCCTGAAACAAATGAAGTAGGAATTCCTCTCCAGCTACTTTCACAACTGCAACTCAGTTCTGCACAGCCCCATCTCTTCTGATAATAAATTTATGTTCTGGAAGAAGCCAGCTTTCCTCCACCAGATCATGTGACAGGGCTAATAAAGGCGATCAGCAGAAGGACCAGAATGACTGGATGCGCCAGGTGCCACTGGAGGCGAAATTCATTAGAGGGAAGAAGCTCGTTAGTGAAGTTGTGCCAAATTGCAAACAGAGAACGAGAAGGATCTCGAGGTGTTTTAAGTACATTTACTGTGATTTATCTGCAGTCTTCTCAACCGGCCACCCTGTAACGAAATTCTCCAGGCTGCTCGCGAGAAGGGGATTTAATTAAAACAGGTTGAATTGAAACAAGGGTATGATTTTTAATGCATTTTTAACATATTGTGCCAGTTCAGCTTCACCAAGGACAGAGAACTTCAGCCCCCTGAAAACGACACAAACACACAATTCCCATTCCCCAGGGAAAATGCTGACTGCCAGACCTTGTCCAAACTAAAGGAATCTTAGAATTGTAGAGTTGGAAGGGCACCCAAAGGCCATCCAGTCCAACCCTCTGCAATGCATCACAACTAAAGACATAATAATAATAATAATAATAATAATAATAATAATAATAATAATAATAATAATTTATTTATATCCCTCCCTTCCCAGCTGAAGCCGGGCTCAGAGCGGCCAACAACAACAAAAGCAACATAATTCACATAAAAGCTTAAGAGCTTAACGTCTGCCCTGCTGGATCAGACCAAAGGGCTCCCATCTAGCCTAGTATCCTGTGCACACAGAGATGCCCCCATGGGACCTCCCCACTGGAGATTCCCAGCAGCTGGTAGAATTCAGATGCATCCTGAGTTTATTGGAGCTGGGCTTCCACCTTCCTCTGTGCATGCCTCTCCAAAAAGGAGCGCTAGTGGTTAGGGCTGAGGAACCAGACATCGTTATGCTACAACCCTCATCAGCCATGCTGGCTGCTCCAACTGCATCTGGAAAGCTATAGGCCTGGATGAGAGCCAGGACTCCTGGGTCTCTCCTCCACAGGGTGCAGCCAGGGAGCCAGGCTCAGCAAATCCAGAAATTCTGCATGCAAGCAGCATCTTTGGGTAGGGTGCTTGCCCAGTGGGCATTTTCATGTCAAGGATTGGGGAGAGCTGCCTGCCTGTATTTGAGACGCTTGTGCTCCAAGCTTGCTGCTGCCCACCTGCCCACCTCTCTTCCCTGTCCCTACAGCATATGAGTGGGCCTTGGGAGTGCAGAGTTTCCAGTTATTGTAGAATTGGAAAAGTTTCAGGAAAGGGCAACCAAAATGATAACAGGCTTGGAGTGGCTCCCCTATGAGGAAAGGTTGCAGCATTTTAGTTTAGAGAAAAGATGAGTGAGAGGCGAGATGACGGAAATTTAGAAAACGATGCATTGCATGGAGAAAATGAACGAAGAAAACTTTTCCTCCCTTTCTCCTAACACTAGAACTTGCGGACGTCCAGTGAAGCCAAATGTTTGAAGATTCAGGACTGGCAAAAGGAAGTACTTCTTCTTGCAGTGCGGCTGCCCTTGAAGCTGACCCAGAGACTCCAGTGGGTGCAGAATGCCGCAGCAAGGCTCCTTACGGGGTCCTTGCCGCGGGATCACGTTCATCCAGTGCTTTACCAACTGCACTGGCTCCCGGAGGAGTACAGGGTCAGGTCAGGTTTAAGGTGCTGGGTTTGACCTTTAAAGCCCTATGCGGCCTAGGACCCACATACCTATGGGACTGCCTCTCCTGGTATGCCCCACGGAGGACCTTAAGGTCCACAAATGACAACATTTTGGAGGTCCCAGGTCGCAAAGTGGTTAGATTGGTCTCAACTAGGGCCAGGGCCTTTTCAGTACTGGCCCCGAGTTGGTGGAACACTCTGTCACAAGAGACTAGGGCCCTGTGGGACATGACATCTTTCCGCAGGGCCTGCAAGACAGAGCTGTTCCGCCTGGCCTTTGGTTTGGACTCAGTCTGACTCTTATGTTGCCCTCCCTTTATGGTCTATTGGCTACTTTTAAAATGAGGCTGCATTTTAATTTGCTTTTTAACCTGTATTTTAAATTGGGGTGTCCTCCCCTATTATGTTTTTACTGTGATTTTATTGGTGTTAGCCACCTCTGGCCAGGGAGGGTGGGGTATAAATATATTATTATTATTATTATTATTATTATTATTATTATTATTAAACTATGGAACTCACTGCCACTGGAGGCAGTGCTGGCCACCAACCTGGGTGGCTTTAAAAAAGGATGGGGCAAAATCCCTGCAGGAGGAAAAGGCTATCACTGACTTCTAGCCACAATGGCTATGCTCTGTCTCTTCTGAAGACCAGTTACTAAAAACTACAGGAGAGGAGAGGGCTCTTGTGCTTGAATCCTGCTTGAAAGTTTCCCACTGGGGCATCTAGTTGGCCCCTGTGAGAACAGGAGCCTGGACTGGACAGGCCACTGGCCTGACCCAGCAGCCTCTCCTTAGGTTTTCTTCTCACCCAACAAACCCCTGCAATTGTTGTTGCTTTTGAGAGACAGAGAGAAAGAGATCCCTTAATGAAATTGGCAGCGCCTGTCACTTTCCACCTGTTCTAAGCCTGAGGCAGATTGTACAGCTTGATTAATTTTATGTACGGGAAAAGGAGTGTGCTGGGCTTATTTTGGCCAGCAAACTTGCCTGCTTTCGGGACCGGGGTTTTTAGCTTCCCGCATCGCCAAATGACAGGTGAAAAACAGTGCCTCTGAGGTTGAGCAGAGTGCATTCCCGCCATTAAGATCACCCCAACTTTCCCCCATATCTCTGGAATAAGGGGCCAAAGGTCCAATGTTCACTTAGCCCTAGCACATCTCCTGTTTTCTACAAGTTAGGTGCTGGAGGGAAGGGGAGGTTTTTCTGTTAATCATGCACCTCAAGGCTTGGGCAATTCATCAGCTCTTAAGTAGTCTCCTGCTTAATGTCCTCCTGCCAAGAGACCTGGTCGCCTGGGGGGCGAGGTGGGCCTGTGGCTTGCTAGATGTTGCTGGACTCCCAGTTCCCATCAGCCGCAGCCCGCCAAGGCAATTGTCAAGGGAGATGGGAGTTCAACAATATCTGGAAATTCAGAGGCTCCTCACCCCTGCTGTACATAAGAGAAGAGCCTGCTGGATCAGGCCACAGGATCAGGCCACAATCCAGTCCTGCCTCCTGTTCTTACAGCGGCCAAACAGGTGCCTATGATGGGAAACCCACAAGCAGAATTTGTGTCCTGTAGGCGACAGAAGTTTCTATAGTGCCTGCTGTGCACGTCTGACGGAAGCAGTATACTGGGGAAGGTGGTTTAGTGTGTTCCAGTGTGACTTCTCCTTCACTGAATGGTTGGGTGTGCAAATTCTGTACCAAGACCAGTTGGTTGTTGTAATGCACAGGGCTTTTAGAGCCTTCCATGAATCGGCTTGTTCTGGATAATTTGTTCTTGGGAGGGGAAAGAGAGTGTCTCTAAACCTAACCCCTGGACCCCCGGTTTTGCTGTCTTCGCTCTGCAGCAATACTTGTTCTGTTTAAAGGGAGAATTGCTTCCCCACCCTGTCCCAAAGCTGAGGCTCCAGATCTGGGCCTGACCCTGCATTTCATGCTTGGAGCGCAGGAGGCTGCCGGTGCTCCAGCCCTGCTCCGACGCTCCTTCTCCCGGCTAGTCGCTCTGCCTCCTTCCTTCTCAGAGATGCCTCGGCGGTCCATACAGGAAGAGACAGGTGCCACCGCGTGCACAAGGCTGCCAAGGGTGGCATGATGGGGCATGCAGGCATAGGGCCCCACCCCGGGCACCGAAAGGGGCAGGTGAGCAAGTTGGATCACAGCGGCTTTTCACGCCACAGGCAGAGCTTAGCAGCCTCTCTCGGAGTGTTCCTAACAGGGAAAAAGTGTGACGAGCAGGGCTTCAGCTTTGGTAGGAGTGATACCTAGTGGTTAGAGCAGGCATGGCCAAACTTGGCCCTCCAGCTGTTTTGGGACTACAACTCCCATCATCCCTAGCTAAAAGAACCAGTGGTCAGGGATGATGGGAATTGTAGTCCCAAAACAGCTGGCGGGCCAAGTTTGGCCATGCCTGGGTTAGACAAGGAGGTGTGCGAATCAGCATGCTGGGATTGTGGCCTGCTTTAAAGGCCCTGAAGGGGGTGATGGACCCCGGCTGCCTCCTGTTCCTTGCGCAGCAAAAGACGGAAATCCAGCGTTTGGCTCATACCTTCCCACCAAGAGGGCGCTTGTGCTCAGATCTTGCCTGCGGGTTTCTCATTGGGACATCTGATTGGTCACTATGAGAACATGATCCTGGACTAGAAACCGGGATGGCTTCTGTAAATTTGGGAATGTCCCTGGAAAATAGGGACACTTGAAGGGACTGTTAATGGGATGGGATGAGAAATGTGTGCATCTTTCAGTGCTTAGAATCATAGAATCATAGAATCATAGAGTTGGAAGAGACCACAAGGGCCATCAAGTCCAACCCCCTGCCAAGCAGGAAACACCATCAGAGCATTCCTGACATATGGTTGTCAAGCCTCTGCTTAAAGACCTCCAAAGAAGGAGACTCTACCACACTCCTTGGCAGCAAATTCCACTGTCGAACAGCTCTTACTGTCAGGAAGTTCTTCCTAATGTTTAGGTGGAATCTTCTTTCTTGTAGTTTGGAACCATTGCTCCGTGTCCGCTTCTCTGGAGCAGCAGAAAATAACCTTTCTCCCTCCTCTATGTGACATCCTTTTATATATTTGAACATGGCTATCATATCACCCCTTAACCTCCTCTTCTCCAGGCTAAACATGCCCAGCTCCCTTAGCCGTTCCTCATAAGGCATCATTTCCAGGCCTTTGACCATTTTGGTTGCCCTCTTTTTTTTTTTTTAAATGAATTTTTATTAAGATTTTAAAGGTTACAGAAAAAATAAAAAGAAAACAATCAAAGAAAAAACAAGAAAAAACAGTACATATAAAAAAAAATCATCAAAAAACAGAAAAAAGAATAAAAAGAGAAGTGAAAAACAAGTCAAACCTTGTTTTTCATTCACTTACTGTATTTCCTTGACTTCCTCACGCCTCCCATTTTTGTATTCTAATTCAATTAAATATTCCAGCAAATCCTTCCAACTTTGTTTTTATCCTAATAATTTATCTTAACATACTATAATTCCCCTCTTTATATTCTAATTCATATAGATCTTAATATCCTCTGGACACGTTCCAGTTTGTCAGTGTCCTTCTTGAACTGTGGTGCCCAGAACTGGACACAGTACTCCAGGTGAGGTCTGACCAGAGCAGAATACAGTGGCACTATTACTTCCCTTGATCTAGATGCTATACTCCTATTGATGCAGCCCAGAATTGCATTGGCTTTTTTAGCTGCCGCGTCACACTGTTGGCTCATGTCAAGTTTGTGGTCAACCAAGACTTCTAGATCCTTTTCACATGTACTGCTCTCAAGCCAGGTGTCACCCATCTTGTATTTGTGCCTCTCATTTTTTTTGCCCAAGTGCAATACTTTACATTTCTCCCTGTTAAAATTCATCTTGTTTGTTTTGGCCCAGTTCTCTAATCTGTCAAGGTCGTTTTGAAGTGTGATCCTGTCCTCTGGGGTGTTAGCCACCCCTCCCAGTTTGGTGTCATCTGCAAATTTGATCAGGATGCCCTTGAGTCCATCATCCAAGTCGTTGATAAAGATGTTGAATAAGACCGGGCCCAAGACAGAACCCTGTGGCACCCCACTAGTCACTCTTCTCCAGGATGAAGAGGAACCATTGATGAGCACCCTTTGGGTTCGGTCAGTCAGCCAGTTACAAATCCACTGAGTGGTAGCATAGTCAAGTCCGCATTTTACCAGCTTCTTTACAAGAATATCATGGGGCACCTTGTCAAATGCCTTGCTGAAATCAAGGTAGGCTACATCCACTGCGTTCCCTTCATCTACCAGGCTTGTAATTCTGTCAAAATTGTTGGACTCAAGCTCCCATTATCCCTGACCATTGGCAGGGGATGATGGGAGTTGGAGTCCAATGATATCACAGGCTTCCTGCTGCTGCTGTGGGTTGGCCACACTATCCTGGCCAGCTCTGCCACGCAATCTCAGAAATGATCCATTCCATATTTTGTTGCTGTGGTTCAGGAACCCACTTGCCCCCGCCCCATACTTCAGGGATGGGTCACCTGCGTTCTCCCAGGTCTTTATGAACTCCCATCAGCCTCAGACAGCAGGGCCAGTGGTCAGGGATGATGAGATCTGTAGTCCAATAACATACCCCCCCCAAAAAAACCCCCCACCCCTTAGTTGCGCAACTGCAAAGACTCAGGAAATTGTTCCGTTGTTGTTTTTTGTAATTGAATTACATTGTTTTGCACCAGCTTAGCTGTATTATAATCCGCTTTGTCAAGGCTGTTTGCTTTGAGAATATAACTAAATAAATAGTGTCCACACACTGATCAAGACACCTGTCTCTTGTTTCTCAACTGTAAAATACACAAAATATTTTCTGCATGCTTAATTCTTTGATGGATGGTGTCATCCGAAAAGTCGCTTCAGAGTCAGTTGGCTTCCTTTGACTTGTGTTTAGAGATCTCCGGCATGGCTTCGTTGGAACTGCAGCTTGTGATCACAACAGCGGGGCTACATGCCAGGGTTGTTATGAACCTCCCCCTGCCATGCTCTTGTGCAGTTTTTGAACTGCTGGATACAAAAAATGAAGTTATAGACATCACGAGGGACCCTAGCGGGAGGGCAAGAACCACCTTATTACCATTGCTACTACTCTGGGCGCTGTTTCTGGCTGAAGAGCAAGATAAATAGACAAAAATAAAAATAGAAATAAAAGCTTTTGCTGGCGTCACTTTGGGTTGCACATAAACCAGACTGGTGCCTGCAGCTTAGGATAAGCTTTGCAAGAGGATGGCTGTACGAACTGGAGGTTTAGAATTAACAACTAGAGCGAGTCATCTCCTGCTTCCTGAATCCAACAGCTTTGCTGAATTTTAGCTAAGCGTGAAAGCTCTGCAGCTTTGTAAGGGGAAATCAAAATTTCAGAATTTGCAAAGCATTTCACTTCCGAATTGCTCATATATCACTGACCTGTCCCAGCTACAGTATTGCAGTGATTGTGTGGAGGAAGAGATTTGGGTCCGAGAAACCAAGGGCAGGTGCTCAGAGGCTATAGGATGAGCAGGAAATGTGTGTGGATTTTTTTTTTTTTAACAATGAAAGGCTCTGTTTAGGGTCCCATAAAATGTATACACCACTTGATTATTATTTTTTAAAATGTGGTTTACAAAAGAGAGAAAACAATGAAATTGTCAATAAGAAAAATGAACAACAAGAATATAAGACTTTCAAAAAGCTAAAATAACAATAGACTAAAACTCGAATCAGCTAAACAGCTGGGTGGGCTTCTCCAAATGAAAATGTTTTTAGAAGATGCTGAAAAGAGTACTGTACAGAGATATCAATAGGCAGGGAGTTCCGAAGTTTAGGTAAAAAGGTAAAGGGTAAAGGGACCCCTGTCGTGGCCGACTCTGGGGTTGCAGCGCTCATCTCACTTTATTGGCCGAGGGAGCCGGTGTACAGCTTTCGGGTCATGTGGCCCGCATGACTAAGCTGCTTCTGGCGAACCAGAGCAGCGCACGGAAACACCGTTTACCTTCCCGCCGGAGTGGTACCTATTGATCTACTTGCACTTTGACGTGCTTTCGAACTGCTAGGTGGGCAGGAGCAGGGACTGAGCAACGGGAGCTCACCCCGTCACAGGGATTCGAACTGCCGACCTTCTGATCGGCAAGTCCTAGGCTCTGTGGTTTAACCCACAGCGCCACCCGCGTCCCTGAAGTTTAGGTACTGCCCCACTAACAGAGTCCTTACAAATGTGAACAGGCAGGTATTATGTGGAACAGTGCCAGTGTACATGAGGGCCAGTTTTGGAGAGAGTCTTCATGTACTCATCTTTTTCTTCTTTAATTACGGCCAATGGATAGCCCAGTAAAACCAGGGGGGCCCTTCCTGTCTCTTATTCTTCTTCCAGCCTCCCCTTTCGCCACCAAGGCCAAGCAGCTGCGCTTGCGAAGGGATGACTTCGAGATCCTGAAGGTGATCGGACGAGGGGCTTTTGGCGAGGTGAGTGCCAGTGGCGGGCGCTGTCTTTGAGGGGGGCATAAAAACACCTGTCTTGCGAGGATGGGCATTTGGACCAGGGCTGCCCCCACTCCCCACTACAGAATTTTGAAGGATGAGACCGCACCCTCCCTTTCCCTGCCTGAAGCTTTTGCTGGAATAAATTTGATCCAGGAGAATTCTTTGCAAGTTTACGCAGGTGTAAGTCCCATGGGCATATTCCTTATGGGCGAATACCTGGGATGGTGGCCCTTCGTTCTTTTAAGTTCAGAAAGGGCAGGTTCTGAATTGATCTGCAAAGGAAGGCATCCTTTTTCCAAAATCCCAGGCGTTATGAGATCCTCAGCCCCACCCCACAGGGTCTGGGGGAGGCAGAGGGATATTTCTGAGCCTAGAGGTCCAATCTAATCTTACTGGCTATCGCCCAGCCACACTGGCAAAATGGGCCAGAGGTTTTTGCACCAGAAAGCACGATGGTCACTTTTAAAACCAGCGTACTCAGTCATGGACAATCGGCTGCGCTGTAGTGATGACCCAAAGTCTGCCACCAGAGTAGGCTGGGGAGAAAATGGGTGGTGGTCTAAGTGTCCCCCCCCCCTCCCTCTGTACCAGGTGGCGGTTGTGAGAATGAAACAGACGGAGGAGGTTTATGCCATGAAGATTCTGCACAAATGGGAAATGCTGAAGAGAGCAGAGGTATGCGCCCCCCGTCATGTGCCAGGCCCTGTTGGAGAAGCATCTTTCAAGGCTGATGAGTACAGAGCCTTGGGGGGGGGGGGTCCATTTAGCACAAGGGTGGGGAGCCAGAAACAAAAAATAAAATGAGTTCCCTTTGGATCTTAGCTCCTTTCTCTCTGCCTTTTCCTCCCTGCAGACGGCTTGCTTCCGGGAGGAGAGAGATGTGCTGGTCCGCGGGGACAGGCAATGGATCACCACCTTGCACTTTGCCTTCCAGGACGATCACTACCTGGTGAGCCTCATCGCACAACACAGTGCTGGGGGCTCTGAGAGAAATGGAAAGGGGGGAGATTTTTCTATCGGAAGGCATCATGCCATCTTCCTCAACTTGGTGACCTCAAGGTGTTTGGGGCTGCAAGGGTCTTGCCCCTGATTAGTGGCCCCGGCTGGCTGGGGCTTCCCAAAACATCTGGAGGGGCACCAGGTTGGCAAACACTGCTCTCAGGTCTTGGAATTATAGCAGAGGGTACCCCCAAAGGTCATCCAGCCCAGCCCCCTGCAATGCAAGAATCACAACTAAACTGAAGAGTCCCTGGCAGGTGGCCATCCAACCTTTGTTTCATCTTGGGCAGAGAGGAGATTTTCCCCAGCCCTCCGCTCTGGTAAACTGGAGATGGCAGAGATTTGAACCCAGGACCTTCCTCATTTGCAGGCAGCAGAGAGTCAGTTGTTGTGTGAGCCCTGCTGAGCCCTACCCCCCAGCCCACCGTTCTTCTGTAATTCACTCCTCCTTTCCGCAGTACCTAGTGATGGATTACTACGCAGGAGGGGACCTCCTCACCCTCCTCAGCAAGTTTGAGGACCGCCTGCCTGAGGACATGGCTTGCTTCTACCTGGCTGAGATGGTCCTGGCCATCCACTCCCTCCACCAGCTCCAATACGTCCACAGGTAAGTTTGCCTGCCTGGCTCTGGAACTGGCAGGTAAACGCCCTCCTGCCTCAGTTCCCTCACTCCCAAAATGGGGAAGAGTGGCATCTGGTCTCCCTACTAACCCCAAGTGGAAGCAGAAGATATTGGCATGCAGGCAGAGTTTCCTCTTCTCTCCCATTTATCTGTGTCCGGATTCACATCTTTAGAGGCCTTAAGCACTTAAAATATTTTGGTGGCCCCATATATATCTAATTCAAAATATAAACAATCATAATATTTTATTTTTTGAAATGAAACAAAACCTGCAGTAAGGTGGAAAATGATGTTTATTTTTGTGTACTTCCACTTTACTTATATTTGAGATTTTTTTATCCTTTTTCTAATTGCAAAATCTTTGAACAGATCCTCAAACTAATCTTATGACACACATCTTTTTGTATGCTTAGTTGAGACAAGGCCCCCAGCCTTCCTTGTTGCAGTTGTTTTGTTGGGACTTTTAATATACTTCCAAGTGAGAAAATGAACACCTAGCTGAGCTATTTGTGACTATCAACGTTAAAATTCCTGCAATGGAAAAATTTCTTCCCTTGATGCCCTAAGCACATGCTTATTTTGCTTAATAGTTAATCCAGCCGTGGCTTTCATCCCAGCCTGCCAGACTCTCCTTCCTCTGGAAGACAGAAGTGGGACTCTTGGGGTCCCTCCTGGCCCCCAGACCCTCAATGAGCCCCAGTTTCAGGCCCCGCCCCTTCTGGCCACTGACCCCCAGCGCTCTTGCTCACCACTGTGGCTCCCCCCTCTGCAGGGACATCAAGCCGGACAACATCCTCATCGACACCAACGGGCACATTCGCCTGGCTGACTTTGGCTCCTGTCTGCGCCTGCATTCAGATGGCATGGTGAGTGTTGGGGGGGGGGGCTGAGAATCGCTAGGCCTGACTCTGACCCTGACCCTCCTGCTTGGGTGCAACCTGTGGTGAATGGTCCTTGAGGTGTGGTGACCCTCAGACCCCCAATCTAGAGGAGCTTCATTTATTTATTTCCCAGCTTTTTCTCCAAGGAGCTCAAGGTGGAGCACACCATTCTCCTCATTTAATCTCCACAACAACATCCCTGTGAGGTAGGTTAGACAGAGATGCAGGGACTGAGGTCAAGGTCACCCCAGTGAGCTTCATGGCTGAGTGAGGGGATTCGAACTGTGGTCTCTCCCAGGTCCTAAGAATTGTCTGGTATAAACCAGGGGGCAGCAAACTTTTTCAGCAGGGGGCCGGTCCACTGTCCCTCAGACCTTGTGGGCGGCTGGACTATATTTTTTTTTGGGGGGGGGGGAATGAACGAATTCCTATGCCCCACAAATAACCCAGAGGTGCATTTTAAATAAAAGGACACATTCTGCTCATGTAAAAACACGCTGATTCCCGGACCGTCTGCAGGCCGGATTGAGAACCCTAACCCTGGGCCTTAGTTTGCCTACCCATGTCCTAGTCCGACCTTCCAACCACTACATCGCACTGCCCATTGGGGAACGATGCAGCTGAGCTGGAGTCCAGATTTTCTCCCTTCTCTGCCCCCAACCCCCAGGTGGAGTCTTCTGTGGCTGTGGGGACCCCCGATTACATCTCTCCAGAGATCCTGCAGGCCATGGAGGACAGGAAAGGGAAATACGGCCCCGAGTGCGACTGGTGGTCCCTTGGGGTCTGCATGTATGAGCTGCTTTTCGGGGAGACCCCATTCTATGCCGAGTCCTTGGTTGAGACCTACGGCAAGATCATGAACCACGAGGTGAGTGGGGCAAAGCAAGGTCAGAATGGGGTTGGGGCAGGTAGCAGAGCAAATGGGAGAGTTGGTGGTGGGCCTGTTTTCCTAATGCCTTCTGTGTGTGATCTTTGGATACGGCTGGGGAGGGAGGAGGAGGGTTGATCCCTCCGTTGGGTGGGCAGGAGGGGCCGCCAAGGTGAAATGCCACTTTGGTTCAGGGGTGCCATCAGGTGGGGGGGACTATAGGGCAGAGACCTGGGGCTTTACTTAACAGCCCCAAACCACAGGTAGGTGGCTTTATGAGGTTTAGAAGGAAGTGAATTTACTTACTTACCTACCTACCACCTTTACCCCTCACCCACTGTGAAGCTCAAAAGTGTGGTGCATGTTGTTCTCCTCCTCCTCATTTAAGCCCCCCCAACAACAACAACAACCCTGTGAGGTAGATTAGGCTGAGAGGCAGTGACTGAGCTCAAGCGCATCCCCCAGTGAGCTTCATGGTGGCAAAAGTAGGAATTTGGGCCCTGGTGTCTCTCCCAGGTCTTAGTCTGACCCTCTAAAGCAGCCTTTCTCAACTTGTGAGTCCACAGATGTTGTTGAACTACAACTCCCCTCACCCCTAGCTAGCAAGGCCAGAGCTCAGGGGTGATGGGAGTTGTAGTCTAACAACATCTGGGGACCCACAGGTTGAGAACCACTGCGACACTCAGACACATGATCTCTTTGTTTTATTTTTACATTTCTATCCCTTATTTCCTTTGAGAAGCTCAAGGCGGTATACTTTGTTCTCCTCTGTCCCATTTAATCCCCACAACAACAACAACAACCTTACAAGGTAGGTTAGGGTTGAGAGGCAGTGACTGGCCCCAAGGGCACACCTAGTGAGCCTCATGGCTGAGTGGAGATTCAAACCAGGGCCTAGGCCAACATTCAAACCACGACACCACATGTTATTGCTGTCTCAAGACCAAAAGACCAGGGATGGAAAATGACTCCCTTACCCCCTGCTTCCCTCCTCTGGCTCAATCTTTGCTTTTGCTCCTGAGGGAACACATTCTTTGGCGCCAGGTGGAAATTCTAAATAGATATTCCTACCCTTTTATTAAGTTAGTACACTGTACTTCCTCCCAAAGGAGCGTAGGGAAGTCAACATCAAAATGTTAAAAGGATACAATTCCGAATAAAACAAAACTCTTAATCTCAGGGTCACAGGTTTGAGTCTCATGTTGGGCAAAAGATTTCTGCATTATAGGGGGTAGGACTAGATGACCCTCATGCCCCCTTCCAACTCTATGATTCTCTGAAAAACCTATTTCAAACATTCAATAACACTGGATAAAGACATAAGAAGGATCAGGACAGTGGCCCACCTAGTTCAGTATGCAAATTTATTTTCAGTTCCCAGCAAACACTACCTCAGGGCATTTTGATATGCCCTCCTTGCCCCCACAAGCGTGGAGGATGCCTGTTACCTGCTGCACCTCCTGATTCCCCCTTGGCATGTCTCACACTCAGGACCACCTGCAGTTTCCGACGGACATCACCGACGTCTCAGAGAGTGCCAAGGACCTCATCCGAGGGCTGTTGTGCCGGCAGGAGCTGCGCCTGGGCCAGAAGGGCATTGAGGATTTCAAGCGCCACCCCTTCTTCAAAGGCATCGACTGGGACAACATCCGCAAAAGCCCCCCACCCTACTTGCCCGAGGTGGCCAGCCCAGCCGATACATCCAACTTTGACGTCGACGACGACATGATCAAGGAGTCGGTATGGGAGGAGCTTGTCTCACTTTCAGGGCTGTTCTAATACTGTGGCACCTTGGGTTAAGAACTTAATTCGTTCCGGAGGTCTGTTCTTAACCTGAAACCGTTCTTAACCTGAGTTACCACTTTAGCTAATGGGGCCTCCCACTGCCGCCACGCAATTTCTCTTCTCATCCTGAAGCAAAGTTATTAACCCGAGGTACTATTTCTGGGTTAGTGGAGTCTGTAACCTGAAGTGTCTGTAACCCGAGGTACCACTGTATAGACATTATACGTGGGGCTGCCTCTGAAGGCGTCTTGGAAACTTCAGCTGGTTCAGAGTTCAACAGCCAGGTTGCTCACCCAGGGAAAGACTGTCTGAGCATATAACACCAATCCTGGCCCAACTGCATTGGTCACCTGTTAGTTTCCGGGCCCAGTTCAACATTGCTGGTTTTTCCTATAAAGTCCTCTGTGGTTTAGGACCCCAATACTTCAAGGACCACCTCTCCACATAGAAACTGACCCAGACCCTGCAGTCATCATCTGAGGCCCTTCTTCATGTGCCCCCTCCACCAGAGGTCCAGAGGGTGGCAACACGAGAACAGGGTCTTTTCAGTGGTGGCTTCTTATTTGTGGAATGCCCTCCCAGGGAGGCTCATCCGACCCCATCATTGCAAATCTTTAGGTGCCAGGCGAAAACATTCCTTTTCAAGCAGGACTTTGGCTGTCAGTGGTCTATAGCCTTTTAAAGTGTGTTGGTTTTAATATTTTCCCTGCGCTTGTTGTTTTGTTTTTGTAAAAACACCTGTGGCGAGAGCAGGCATCTTAATAATAATAATAATAGCAGCAGTGTGCAAGGGTGCATGCTGATCATTTCGCAGCCATAACAGTGCCACCCATTCCCAAGAGGGGAGGTGCAGCAGATTCAGGAAAATCCCAAGGGTTGCAGAAGTATTGATGTGTGTGTCCCTTGAAGTTCCTTCTAACCCTGCGATTTTATCAATTTTTCCCTTCCTTCCTAGGAGACACTTCCGCCTGTATCCCACGCTGCTTTCTCTGGCCACCACCTGCCTTTTGTGGGATTTACCTTCACTTCTGGGAGGTGTGTGGAGTCTCCATTTTATTCTCACACATTTCAGTATGTGCGGTGGGATTTGGGGCCGAGGGTGGTGGGTGGGATCTGACAGGGGAAGTGGCTTGAGGTCCCCCTTTGTAGCTGAGAGAGCATTTGAACCCTGGATTTGACCATCCCCAGCTCAGCCTTCTAACTGCTCCTCCTCAATCTCAGCTCTGGCAGACGTGAAACCTTGTCAATTTGTTTCACTCACCCTCGTTGGTTGTTTGCCCGAGGCTTGCCATGTTCATGCAAATGTATGCAAAACAGACAAGGGCCCTGACCCTGCAACCTCCTCTCGTTGTCCCCTGCAGTCTCCTTTCTGAGAGGCACCCGGCCTCCCCCTCCAGCACTGCCCGCCTAGAGAAGAGAATCCGCCACCTGGAACGGGAGAAAATGGAGCTGGCCCGGAAACTGCAAGGTACTTATTTGCCACATGTCACATCTATCTATCTATCTATCTATCTATCTATCTATCTATCTATCTCTATCTATCTATCTATCTATCTATCTATCTATCTGTTACATTTCTGGGAGTTGTAGTTTGGTAAGGGCGCTGAGAGTCGGTAGGAGACTGCTCATTCCCCTCCCGGAGCCACAATTCCCAGAGGGGTTTAACAACCAATCCCTCACCCCAGTGAACCCTGGGAATTGTAGCTCTGTGAGGGAAATGGTGAGGTTTCCTCACAACTCCCAGCACCCTAAAAAACCACAGCTCCTAGACTTCTTTGGGGAGGGGGGAACCATGGCTGTTTAAAGTGGTACTCATGTGCCTTAAGCATACTGTGCAGTTGGGGGGTCTAAATATCAAGTCTAGTTTGGCCCTGAATAATGCCTTCAAAATAACCGTCGACTGACTCAGGAAGGACCTGTCTCTCACTGACAGTGAACCACAATGGCTCTAAAAGCCAAGATGGGGATCTGGGCTACAACTCCCATCGTGCTTGGCCATTAGCCATGCCGGCTGGGGTTGTTGGGAGCTGGAGTCCTGCCACATCTGGAGGGCCAGAGGTTCCCCATTCCTGCTCTGTGGGTTTCAGAGGCTTGGGGGCAGGCAGTGGGGAGGGACCTATCCTGTTCATGGGCTTCCCTTCGGAGCATCTGGAGTCGGGGCTAGGCAGACCGTGGAGCTCATCTTGTGTTTTTTCGCCCTTATGTCACCCCTGTGCAGATTCTCTGGCAAAATCCCCTTCCAAGACTCTGGCCAAGGACTCTGAGTTCAGGAGCCTCCAGAACGAGATGGCAGCTTTGCAGAAGCAGTTGGCAGGTACCTGGGCACTGGTGGGGCTTTGGGAGACGCAAGGCCTTCTCCTCCTATTCCTCCCTGAGCTCTTAAGGGCACAGGGGGCAGCCTGCCCTGTCTTTAGGCAGAGGGAAATGACCCTCTCAGGTGCATAATTATTATTTTTACTACTACTACTACTATTAATTGCTTAGACCCCACCCATCCAACTGGTTTGCCGCAGCTACTCTGGGCAGCTTCCAACATGATAAAAACACAGCAAAACATCAAACAATAAAAACTTCCCAATACAGGGCTGCCTTCAGATGTCTTCGGGAAGACATTTGCCCCGTTTGGTAGGATCGCAGAATTGTAGCGTTGAATGGGAACCCGGGGGTCATCTAGTCCAACCCCCTGCAGTGCAGGAGCCACAGCTAACAGATCCCTGATGCTCTGGAGGAGATGGGCTTAGAAGGTCACTGGTGCCGGCAGCTGAAAGGGAAGGGGAGGGGGATCTCTAGATTGCATCTGGGGCTCATGTACCTTCCCTTCCAGAGAATCGTTTGGAGAGCGACAAGGTTCAAAGGCAGCAGCTTGACCGGGTGGAATCGAGACAGGTGAAGACCCTGGAGGAACGTGTGAGGATTCTGGAGGAGGAGAAGAATGAAGCACTACAGGTACCGTATCCCACCTGGGCCGACTGCGGGGGACCTGGACCGTCCCATCATAGTGAGATGGTAGTTTCAGCCAAGGAAAAGCATTGTCTGTTCTGCCAAAGAGAGCCCAGGAGCTCCCAGCCATCAGATTCCGCAAGTGGGGGACAGTCACTCCCTCTAATGACCTCAAGTGGGGTGTGAAGCCAAAATGGAGGATAAGGGGAAACTACCAGCATCCTCCGGGGAGCCCCAGTGTATGTTGAGGAGAACCAAACATGTGAAAAAACACTTGGGGACACCCAGAAGAACTTAAAAAGTACTGAGCATTCTTGATGGGATGTCAGAAGAATGGAAAATGGGGAGTGGAGAGTCAAAAGGAAGGAATGGGTGGCCGGCCTGTCGAACAGGAACCAGTCCCCTTAGTGGGCAAGGGTATTCTGCAACATTTTGTTGCAGGTTTCACTTCTTACAAAACGCCCCTCTGTCCTGAATCTTCACCTGAAAAGGTGCAATTTACATTGTTCCCATTTCTGCAGCTGGCAAATCGAGGCTGATTTACATGTTCACTAAAACACGGTCATTTTAATAGGATTTCATGGCAAACGCTTTAGCCGTGGGAGGAGAATGAGGGGATTCTGCATCATAAGCAATAGTTTTTTGGGGGAGATCTTTAAAATGAGTACCAGAAACAGTCCCCCTTTTTTGCGTTACACGAAGCGTGTTCATTTTCGAGCTTCTGAACATTTTGAAGAAACTGGCTGATTATGTTCCAGTAAGCTAGAGACCCAGATTCAGCCCCCTTGTGAAGGGAAGGCTCTCTCTCTCGGAGGCTTGAGCATGTGGGTCCAACTTCTACAGCGCCTTTATTTTATTTATATATTTCCTTTATATAACCCACCTTTTCTGCAAGGAGCTCAGGCTGGTGCCCATGGTTCTTTCCCTCCTCATTTAATCCTCACGACACCCCTGTGAGGTAGATCAGGCTGAGAGGCAGTGACTGGCCTAGAAGGACACCCCCAGTGAGCTTCACAATGGCTGTGTGGAGATTCGAACCCTGGTCACTCCCAGGTCCTGGTCCAACACTCTAACCGCTACACCACCGCTGTCTCTTTTTTTGGGGGGGGCAGGATCTGGCCAAGGCCCAGGAGCAGCTCCAAGCTCAGGCCTGGGAGCTGCAGGAAGAACAGCTGCAGCACAAGGACACCTCTGAGGAGCTGCAGAGTGCTGAGGCCAAGTGCGGGGAACTGCGAGCCCAGCTGCTGAGACACTCCCGGCAGCTGCGGGAGCGGCAGGAGGAGACGGAGGCAGCCTCGCGGAGGGTGGAGGGGCTGCGCAAGGAGCTGGCTCGCTCGGAGAGCGGGCGCAAAGAGGTACCCCCACATTTTATTTCGTCGTTCATTCTTTGCATTTATATTCCTCCTTTCCTCCCCAAGGAGCACCAGGTAGCATACACAATTCTCCCCCTCAGATAATCTCCACCACAACCCTGCGAGGTAGGTTAGGCTGATGGGAGTTGTAGTCCAAAATACCTGGGAGAACACCATTTGTGATTCTTAGATCCTGCATTTATTTTTATTTTGGGGCCTGATTCAGCAGTTAGGCTCTTTTTACGGATAGTTCAGTTGGTTAGAGCATGGTGCTTGCAACGCCAAGGTTGCGAGTTCGATCCCTGTAAGGGAAAGCTGCATATTCCTGCATTGCTGGGGATTGGAATAGATAGGTCTCTCCCAACTCGATGATGTTATTTATTTATTTATTTATTTATTTATTCATTTATTCATTCATTCATTCATTCATTCATTCCCCAGTCACTCTGGGCAGCTCCCAGCAGAAATAATAATAATAATAATAATAATAATAATAATAATAATAATAATAATAATAATGTGATAAAACATCAGACATTAAAAACTTCCCTGAACAAGGCTGCCCAGATAGTTGTTTATTTCCTTGGCATCTGATGGGAGGGCGTTCCACAGGGCGGGTGCCACTACCGAGAAGGCCCTTTGCCTGGTTCCCTGTAACCTCACTATGATTCTTTAGGGCCGTTTCCATAGATGCTAGATGTTCTTAGGACATATATCGCATGGATGCATGAAGGAAACTCTGAAGGAAGCCACTTCCTGGGCCTCTGTAGCCTCAGAAGCTGCTTGGGGATGGGGAGTAGCGCAGTAAAGACCCAAAAAATCTGGGACCCCAGACCTCCTTCCCCCACCACAGTCAGGTAGCATCTACAGTCAAGTGCTTCTTCCCCTTTATAGCTGGAGGCTCGGATTGAGGGTCTCATGAACGAAGTCTCCAAGCAGCGGAAGGGGAGAGAGAGGGCCGAGCAGCAGCTGAGGAGGCTGAAGGAGGAGCAGGAGGAGCTGAGGGTAAATACAGCTTGACAAAGTGGGGGAAGTGGGGAGGGAGATGCCCCACTGTAAAGAGGGTCATCATGCCAGGGGGGCATGGCAAAAGGCAGAGGGATGGGTCCGTTCCTGGCTTGTGCCAGTTTTGCATGTAGGGGCAGAAGAGGCCCAGTATTATCAACACTGACTGGCAGCAGCAGCAGCAGCAACAGCTCTGCAGGGTTTTGGGCAGAGGACATTCCCAGCCCTCTCTGCAAACGCCAGAGGTGGTTGAACTTGAGGCCTTCTGCATGCAAGGCAGATGCTTTGCCCCTGAAATCTGATGGCCCTTTCCACGTCTTTATTCCATCTCATTTTCAGTCTGTCCTGTCTTGTTTCCAGTGCACTGCAAAATCCCTCCACCTCTAAATCACCAAAATTCAAGCTTTGGGAATATGCATTTCAACCTAAAGGGTGCATTTTTGAACACATTCTATGCAACAACAACAAAAAGTGCATTGGCATATGCAATTTGGTACTTTTTTTGAGCCAAGAACTGTGCTGCAAAATTTGGAGAAGTGCAAAAAAACCCCAGAAGGCTACCTGCATATCTTTGCATTCCTCTGGGGAAAGAGGTCCAGGTAGGTTTGCATCTGCCCTCCTCTCCGAATGACTTTGCTGCCCCCTGCAGGTGAAACAGAACGCGTCCTTCTTCCTGGCCTCTGGCTCCAGGAGATCAGGAAGTGTTTCCTATACCACAAAGGAGGAGGTGAAAGGCCTGCGGGAGGCGCTGCAGACCAGGGAAAGGCAGCAGGAGGCCTTCCGAGCTGAGATTGCCCAACTCCAGGAGCAGCTGGAGAAAGCCAAGGCTGAACGGTGAGGAGAGGGAGGGATCCGCTTGGAAGTGGGGTGGCAAAATGAAAATGGAGTGCAATGGGTTGGTCAGAACAAAGGAACAGGAAAACTAGAATGGCATCTATTTTGTTAGACCACAGGCCACAGCAGAATAAAACACCAAAGCATAACCCAATATAAACTGCCCCGCCCTTCCCAGTTCAAAAAACCGGGCTCAGGGCGGCTAACAACAAATTTAAAACAATTGATACAACAAAAAACAGCATAAAATACAGTATAAAACGTGATGCATAAAAGATATACAACTCTATGATTCTGTGTCCCTGAAATAAACAAAGCTTTGCTTTAAAAACAAATAAACATTACTAAGCGGAAGAGAAGATAAAAATCTGACAGGTGGCATCAGTAGATTTTGTCAGGATGCAGTCGTACACTTGTACATTTTTACCACAACGCCATCTTCACCGGCCAAAAAAACATGATCCTGGCGTTTCCATTCTCTGCTAATGGCGCATGGGGAACAGGTTATCTAGTGGTAAATGGGAACTATGGGCTGGGTCCAGGCTAAGCTCTCTTTGCATTTAGTTCCCATGGGAACAAGTGGGGCAGCTTAAGTCAGCCTTCTCGAATCTGGTGCTCTCCAGATATTTTGGACTACCACTTCCATCAACCCCATCTGAATGATGGGAGTGGTAGTCCAAAACAGCGTTGCTGGTTGGGGTGGATGGGAGTTGTAGTCCAAACATTCAGGGGGAGTGTTGGGCTAGGGAAATCTGGATCCAACCCAAAGAGACCACATTTTTAGGTTTGCTCCCCAGCTCTGAGTTTGGAAAAGCAGTGGCATAGCGTGGGTTGTCAGCACCCGGGGCAAGGCAAGTAATTTGCGCCCCCTAACCCATGGATTTGTGCCCCCTAACCCGTGGATTTGCGCCCCGTAACCCTAACCCCCAGATGTTGCGCCCGGTGCGGCCGGCCCCCCCTGCACCCCCCACACTACACCACTGTGGAAAAGTGACTCTCCATCTCTTGTAGTGGTTAAGAGCAGTAGACTCGTAATCTGGGGAATGGGGTTCGATTCCCCGCTCCTCCACCTGCAGCTGCTGGGTGACCTTGGGCCAGTCACACTTCTCTGAAGTCTCTCAGCCTCACTCACCTCACAGAGTGTTTGTTGTGGGAGAGGAAGGGAAAGGAGAATGTTAGCCGCTTTGAGACTCATTTGGGTAGTGATAAAGCAGGATATCAAATCCAAACTCTTCTTCTTTTCTTCTTCTTCTTCTTCTTTTCTTCTCTTCTTCTTCTTCTTCTTCTTCTTCTTCTCTCTCTCTCTCTCTCTCTCTCTCTCTCTCTATCTCTCTGATTGCCTTTCCTTCCTAGTTGGGGAAATCTGGATCCAAAGGACTGGCACAAAGAACCACACAGTTTGCTGCCCAGGGAAGGTGTCAGTGCCCTGCATGTTGGAGACCAGGTATGCATACATTTACCTGTGACTCTTGGCGTTGTGCCCAGGGATGCAGCCTGTAGATTGTGGCTCCTGCAGGCTGCTTCTCCAGAGCCACACACTTCTCAGGTGCGATCCCAAAAAGTCAGGAAGTCCCCAGTCATCGCTTAAAATAACGCTGAAAGCATGAAGTCCTCCAAGTCCTTGTTTCTGTGCTTTTAAATACTTGTCACCTGGAAATGAGATCTCCAAGATACTCAAACACAATGGTCATATAAGCCTCTTTCTTTGTCTCTTTCTTTTTTACTGCAAAGTTCTCTGCAGGCTTATTCCTGCAGAAGTCATCCAGACTGGCAGAGGGAGGAGGGAAGCTTGTCTTCTTCACATCTGTCTTTGCTTTTTCCCCTTTGCTTCAACAGGTGGATTCACTCAGCGCCGACAGCCCCCAACAGGATCAAGAACAGTGCTCTTCAGAGACCCACAAGTTAGCCTTTGCCAACTGGGAGATGCAGATCACGGACATCTTGCGGTGGTGAGTTACCAGCTGTGCACCTTCTCTGTGTAAGGCCTGTCGCACGGAGCAGTGATGAAGAAGACAGGGGTGCACCTGAGCATAAGCAGAGTGGGTGTGTCCCCCCCCCCAGTCTCTGGTGATTCACCACAGCCTGCTCCCAGATTCAATGGGGAAGGCATAGCTTTCAGGCTTGAGCTGCAAGACCTTTGTTTTGGCAAATGTAACCACTGCTTGTCCTCCACAGTAGAGGCAGGGCATAACCAGTAGCCCAGGCATAGGCAAACTCAGCCCTCCAGATGTTTTGGGACTACAACTCCCATCATCCCTGACCACTGGTCCTGTTAGTCAGGGATGATGGGAGTTGTAGTTCCAAAACATTTGGAGGGCCGAGTTGGCCTATGCCTGCAGTAGCCACTGATAGCCATGCCCTCCATGAAGTGGTCTAACCCTCTTTTAAAGCCACCTAATTTGCTGGCTGTCACTGTGTCTTGTGGGAGGGAGTTCCATAGTTTAACTCTGTGCTGCATGAAGAAGGGCTTTTTTCAGTCTTATATAAAAAAAAAAAGACTGAATGAGATAAGTGCTGGAGATGCAAAGAAGTGAAGGGAATGTTGTTTCATATCTGGTGGACCTGTAAAAGGGTAAAAGAGTATTGGGAAATGATCCATAATAAATTGGGGGGGGGGAATGATTGAAAGTACTTTCCCCAAAAAATCAAGAGTCCTTTCTGTTGGGGATAATTCAGACTGAAATTCCCAGGTGTCAAAAAAGGTTATTTATGTATGCTACTACTGCAGCCCGTGTTTTGTTAGCCTAAAAATGGAAAACGAGCGAGGTCCCAACCAAAGAAGAGTGGCAGCTTAAGTTGACAGAATACACAAAGCTTGCAGACTTAACATATAGAATAAGAGAACAATAAGAACATATGTTTAGAGAAGATTGGAAAACATTTATTTGAATATATGGGAAATAATTGGGTACAGCTGAAAACACTGGCAGCATTAAGATAAATTCAACAGTGTAAATAAGCTTTAATGGGTGCAATAATGAAATACTGAATGGTATCGTTTTTGTAAAATTTGCAGGGATTTATGATATGTAAAATGAACCATGCAAAGAGAAGGGAGGTCATTTATAATAATAATAATTTATTATTTGTACCCCGCCCATCTGGCTGGATTTCCCCAGCCACTCTGGGCAGGTTCCACAAAGACCAAAAATACACTAAGATGTCACACATTAAAAACTTCCCTGAACAGGGCTGCCTTAAGATGTCTTCTGAATATCATGTAGTTGTTTATCTCTTTGACATCTGATGGGAGGGCGTTCCACAGGGTGGGCACCACTACCGAGAAGGCCCTCTGCCTGGTTCCCTGTAGCTTTGCTTCTCGCAATGAGGGAACCGCCAGAAGGCCCTCAGCACTGGATCTCAGCGTCTGGGCAGAACGATGGGGGTGGAGACGCTCCTTCAGGTATACTGGGCCGAGGCTGTTTAGGGCTTTAAAGGTCAACACCAGCACTTTGGATTGTGCTCGGAAACATACTGGGAGCCAATGTAGGTCTTTCAAGACTGGTGTTATGTGGTCTCAGCGGCCACCCCCAGTCACCAGTCTAGCTGCCGCATTCTGGATTAGTTGTGGTTTCTGGGTCACCTTCAAAGGTAGCCCTTAAATATGTAAAAATGAGTATTTTAAATTGTAAAACAGAAAATTTAATAAAAATTATAAACAATAATTTTTTTTCATCTGTCTTGAACTCTGTGTGCCTCTTTGCCTGCATCTCAGGGTGAGTGATGAGAAGGAGTCGAGGGGCTACCTCCAGGCCATGGCGACCCACATGATGGAGGAAGTGGAAGCACTGAAGCAGACGGGGGCACAGAGCCCCAAAACTCCGGTAAGAGAGCCTGTCTCAGAGCTGTGGATGCCTTGAGGAAGTGGGGAGGGGGGCTCTTTCCCCCTCTGCATGTCTCCACCTTTGCAACCCACATTCTGGTTGCCCCAGTGAGAAGAAGCCCTTGCCCCCAGAGGCTCAGGATGCCTGGTAGCGACAGGGGGCCTCTTCCCCCTTCCCCCTCTTCTTACCCCACATCCCAAGAGCTGCAACAGTCCCAGGACCTCTGCAGACATTTCCCCCTGCTGCCTCTTGCTCCAGGACACCCTCTGGAAGGCACGGCGGCTGCAGAAAGTGGAGGCGTCTGCCAAGTTGGAGCTGCAGTCGGCCCTGGAAGCTGAGATCCGGGCCAAGGGAGGCGTCCAGGAGGAGCTGGATAAGCTGAAGGTCTCGCACCTGGCGGTTGAGCGGTGAGCAGGCGGCAGTGGTGGCAGCAGCAGGTGGTGCACAGGCAAGAGTAGGGTTGCATCCTGCACCATAAGGTTTCAGGGTTCAAAGCTGTGTCAGGGACCAACAGGATGGGAGGCACCAGCTGGGGAACCCCCAAGGGAGGAGGAAGAGTCAGAGCCAGGGGATTGGTGGTGGGACACCAAGGAGAGGCCAGAGGGAGAAGATTGGGAGCAGGGGCTGGGTGCCAAAGGGGCAACAGGGTTTAGTGAGCAGGAAGAGCCGGTGACAGGGAGCAGCTCAGACTCCGAGGCTGAAGCAGAGGATGGGGGAGTCAAGAGGCTGCTCGAGAATCTGGGGAGTCTCCCTCTCCTACTGCAGCAAGCTCCCCCCTACCCTCTTCTCTGAAAACTCGCAGAGCAGAGGTCAGAGGTGTGCAGATGCAGTTTGAGACTGCTTGGGAAACATCTGGGAGAGGAGGAGCCTTAGGAAGGGTGGACGGCAGGGACATTCAGTCCTGGCGACTGCTCCGTAGGGGAAAGACCTACTGGGAAAATTTGCTGGATTGAATGTCGTTTCCTTGAATAAAGAGTTAACTTCACTGACAGCCTTGCGTCTTTCAAAATGACCCATGTCTGACTCCAGCCCTGACGACCTGAGAGCTTGGCATCTGGTGATGTCCCCAGAAAGTGTCTATGCATTAATTTGCAGAGATGGAGGTTAATTGGGAGAGGAGGAGCCGCAGTGGAAGAGGGCAGACTCCCTCCCCAAGAGTCTGTGCAATAATTTGTGGAGACGGGGGTTAATTGGGATAGGTGCCTTTGACGCAAAGGGAGAGGCCTAGGGAAGCTAGAAATTCTGCAAGATAGAGTTTTGGGGTGCTTTGTGATTCCTCCTCCTACCAGCTGGCAAAGAAAGAGCCCTTGATGGGTCCATGGCACAACCCTCTCTCCTCTAAATGTTATACCTGGAGTGAAGGGAAGCCCCTCTTACTGGAGGCTGAATTTCCCTATATGCCATAAAGTCATATTTATCTTTTCCTCGACCTGTGTCCCAAAGCCAGTTGCAGGAGGCAGAGAAGCAGAACCGGGCTCTGCGCCTGGAGCTGGAGAAGGCCAAGGGAGAGCTGAAAGGACGGTCCCAGGAAGGTGAGCTACAGGCTGGGTTTTGGGTGGGTGACAGCCCCACCACAGCACTCCCAATGGCATATCCCAGTAGTGGGGCAAGAGGTGGGCCTTTGCAGAATGTAGGGGGCCAGTCTCTCCATTGCTCAGGCTATAGTTGTGAGGGTGCTGGACTAAAACCTGGGAGAGATCTGGGTTCAAATCCCCTTGCTCAACCACAAATCTCGCTGGGCGAGCTCACTCACTGCCTCTTAGCTTAACCTACCTCACAGGGTTCTTGTTTGGGGGATTAAAATGATGTCTAGGCCCCCCAAGAGCTTCTAAAGAAGGGGGAAGTTTTCAGAAGGAGGGGACAGGGCGGTGAGCACGCCATGTTTGTATTCAGTCTGTAGGGTTATGTGTCTTGTGTTGTACTGTAAAATACCCATGAACCCTGGGGGATTCTATGGGGAAGGGGTTTAGCTCAGCAGCAAAGCAGCTGCTTGGCAGGCAGAAGGTCCCAGGGTCAATCCCCAACACCTCCAGGTAGATGTGGGAGATGCTGCTGCCACTTTGTGCAGACAACACTGGGCTAGATGGAGCCATGTTTCTGTTCAAATCAGGCCTTTATTCAGATCCATGAGGGCTGGGACCTTGCTTCCCTTTTAGTGGAACACCCTTGCTCGGAGGGGGGTAGAGCATCTTCTCTTCCTTGCCTGCAAGAGGCCGCAGGTTCAGTCTCCACCATCTCCCTGCCTGAGACCCTGGAGAGCCGCTTCCAGTCAGTGTAGACAGTATTGAGCTAGATGGACTCAGGTTCCTGTGCCGGCCAGTGACAACTGTGGTTAAGAATAGGGCCCATTCCCAGAGTGTGTCCTTTCTCTTCTCTCCTGACAGGCACCAAACACCAAGGACCTCTGATTCCGTTCCTCTCCTTCCGAAGTGCCAGCGTAAGTCTTTTTGTGAAACAAATATAGTCTTCTGTATAAAAGGCGACTCTCAGTTTATGCAGGGGATAAACGTTCTGGGGATCACTCATAAAGCCCAAACCACATATTCTCAGTGGAAGGGTTACATTAAATAATATGTCTGAATGTTGAATGTGTACATCTAGAGACAATGGCTAAAACAAACACCATTAGATGCACTGCTGGCTAAGTGTTTAATGGTTATTGCATTTGTGCTTTTTTAAAAACCAATAAATGGCAGGTGGGATTGCCAAAGTCTTTTTTCCCCAGACACCCGCTCCCTTTCCACCCCCTTTTTTATTTTTAACAAATGCACACAAGTTTAATACACATAAGTTGTGAGCTATAATTGTATCTGATAATGTTAGTTGGAGAAACCAAGAGGCAGGATCTCTGGACTCAGAAGAGAAGTAAAATTAGAATTGTACTCCTTCATAAGAAGGCAGGAAGAGCCTGCCCGCTGGATCAGTCCAAGAGGTCTGTATCCTGCAGCATCCTGTTCTCACAGCGGCCAGCCAGATATACGTAGATGCCTGTGGGGAACCCGCAAGCAGGATTCAAGCACAAAAGCAACTCTCCCCACTTGTGATTCCCAGCCATTGGCCATGCTGAAGCTTTTGCTGCCTCTGACCGTGGTGACAAAGTATAGCCGTTGTGCTTAGTAGCCATGGATGGTCTTACATTCCATAAAGAGGAGCTGGTTTTCCACTGTGAGAACAAGATGGAACGTTGGCCGGGCCCAGCAGAGCTACTCTTATGTTCTTAGGGCTTCTGGGGAGGTTTGTGTGTTAGCAAAAATCTGAATTGTGTCCAGTTAAACGCTCTGCTACCTGTGTCACCCTCTTTGCCAGAAGGACGCTATCATTTTTGGGGGTGCCCCAGATTCCCAGGAGGCTCGGAAGGCCACCGAAGAGGTCCAGCTGCACCCCGAAGGGCGGAGGAGCCTGCGGTCCAGCGTGAGTAGCCATTTTAGCAATCCCAAAACAGGCCAGCTCTGGAGTTGCGAGGCTGCCATTTTCCTCTTGGGCGGCTTTAAGAAATGATTAGACAAATTCATGAAGGAGTTGGTGGCCATCCCTGACTCCTGCATGAGTAAGTTCCACAGGTTACAGACGCTTCAGGTTACAGACTCCGCTAACCCAGAAATAGTACCTCGGGTTAAGAACTTTGCTTCAGGATGAGAACAGAAATCGTGCTCCGGCGGCGCGGCAGCAGCGGGAGGCCCCATTAGCTAAAGTGGTGCTTCAGGTTAAGAACAGTTTCAGGTTAAGTATGGACCTCCGGAATGAATTAAGTACTTAACCCGAGGTACCACTGTATTTTGTCTGTCCTGAATCTTCCAGTTGGCTGTGCACAGGTTTGAGTGTTACGCATTGTGCTGACAATGGCGAGGAGATGGGTGTTGGGAGGTTTGGATGAGCCAGGAGACCTTCAAAGACAGAGGCATGATGATCTCTCCCACTGCTGTTTCCTCTTCTCCCCTCTCCCCAAAGGTGCCACATTCAATGTCTTCCACTCAATCCATTGCGGGTTCTTCAGAGAGCAGTAACAGTTCTGGATCCTTGAAGGTAGTGACAAGCTCTTGGCCTAAATATATTTCCCTCCCTTGTTTCTGGACTGAACCCTGCTTCTGAGGGGGCTGCCCTTTTTCCTCCCCAGGCCTTTCCAAACTGAGCTCTGGATGGTGTAGCAGAAGGGTGCTTAGTGGGGAGGGAAAGGCACTTTGTCCGTTAAGTTGAATAGCTTTCATACAGTGGTACCTCCGGTTGCAAACGGGATCCGTTCCAGAGGTCCAGCTGCATCTCGAGGATTTCGCAACCGGAGGATCGCTTCTGCGCATGCACATGCACGCAGCGCGTAGAGACCCAGAAAAATACTTCCGGGTTTGCCGCTTTCACAACCCGAAGTTTATGTTACCCGTTAAACCGAGGGTTCACTGTAGGCTGATCTATCTTTGGGGGAAAAAACCTCCAAAAGAAACCTGTTTGCTCTGGTCCCTGCACTTTTGAGGAGGGGATGACTTAGCTTTTATGATTGTGTGTATGTGTGTCTATGTGCTTTTAAAAAGACTTTAAAAAGTTGGCTGGCACTAAATAATATGTCTAATTCTTCCTGTGCCCCCTTCTCTGCTCCATTTCCCCAGCCCAAATCGCACAGTTTCAAAACCCACAGCTTCTCCACACCCACCAAGTGTATGCGTTGCACATCCCTGCTGGTGGGGCTGGTCCGGCAAGGCTTGACCTGCGAAGGTGAGTGGCATCTTGTCAGGTGGAGTGAGAAGGGGGTCCAGGTCAGGGGAGGTCCCCAGGTTCGGTTTCTAAGTAGGGATGTGAAACACCCCTTCCCTGCCTGAAGAGCTGTGGGCCAACCTGTGTGCTGTAGAATAGGAGAGGGTACAAGTTTGGGGGTGGGTCTGGTGGGTCTGTTGATTCATTTTTTCTTTAATTCATAAAATTCATGCACCATTGCAGTGACTCAGGGGGGGGCTGTTGGCTGCCTGCTTATGCTTCCTCCTGTTTTCCCAGCCTGTAACTTTGTCTGCCACGTATCCTGTGCTGGAGGGGCCTCCATCTGCCCCCTACCCCCTGAACAGCTCCAGAAAACCTTGGGGGTCAACCCAACAAGTGGAACAGGGACGGCATTTGAGGGGTTCTTGTCGGTAAGAGGTTGAGTCTCCCCCGAGTCTGAGAGAGCATGGAGCAGTCCATGTGGACAGGGTGGCTGTCGCCAGTTCAGGGATCTGATTGGGCACATTCTGCCAGATAAACACCAAGAGCCCATCAACATTGACTGCAGTGTTGAAAAGGGGGAGAAAATGGAAGTGGAGACACTGCAGGAGCCCAGCCTCCTTGAGGATGAAAATTGCTCCCCTTCTGACCATCAAATTGATCATTGGATGAGTGGGAAGGGGGAATAACCTTCCTCAACTGATTTGCTAGGAAGAGGGAGGGGCTGAGTGCCTGGGGGTGGGTCCTGCGAGATTGTGGGGTGACTGGACCAGGCTTTTGGCCACACATCCTTCTGGCATGCGGCCCCCAGTGATTTGGCCAATGGTGGTCAAAAATGATTTGCCACCCTTGGTATAGGCAATGCTGGAAGGGGAATGGGGCAGACTCCTTGCAGCTGAAATAATGTTCTCTGATTGTACCACCTTCGCTCCCCAAAAGGTGCCCAAGCCTTCCGGGGTAAAGAAAGGCTGGCAGAGGGCTTTTGCCATTGTCAGCGATTTCAAGATCTTCCTGTTTGATGTGCCAGAGGGGAAGGCAGCACAATGCGACGTGAGCATCATGCACGTTACAGACATGAGGTAAGCAGGTGCAACTTGCGCAGGAAGTGGTGCTGTGGGTGGCCGTGGGGTGGAGGTCTGACAGAGCCTTAGTATTATCCAGGAACCCTAAATGAAGAAGGAAACCACCCATTATCTTTAGGGGTGCCCAAGTAAAGAACAAATGGTTCCATTACCCCCTTCTGTTTCTTTTCGTTTGTTTTGATTCCACTGGTTTTCAGTGGGATACGCAGCCGGGGCTGTGCTGCCGAGAATTCCATGCTTTCCTCCCAAATGCCCTCTGCTTCGATTGGCAGAACTATGACTGCTACAGGTGCCACATAATAATACCCCTTCCCCATTTGTAAGAACTTGATCTTTTGATGTGGCAGCACCTGCACTTTGGAACTCCCTGCTGATTGACGTTAGGGAGTTGTACTCGCTGTGCTTTTTTTCAGTGCCTGCTAAAAACAGTCCTGTTTAGACAATATGTTTAGAAAGCTGATATGAGATTTAACTTTTTGAAAGTCTGAAATTATTGCTGTTAACTTTTCTTACCGAGAATATTATTGCTCTGTCTGTGTTGTAAACTGTTTTTCTTAGAAAGTGTATATACATTTAATGAAATAAAAAATAAATACATGCAGGCATTCCTCTAACCCCCAAAGGGAATTAGACATGCCAAATGTTGTAACCAAGGATGCCAGGTGATATTGGGGGTGTGGTGGGGAGACACACCTTAGCTGGTGCCAGCACACCGTGCAAATTTTAGGAGAATTCAACCCAGGAATTGCCATTTCCAGAGGCAGCCCTAGGTAGTCCTTAATTCTCCCTTGTCACCTGGGTGAGGGAAATAGCCCAAAATGAAAGAGGGAGCAACAGGGATTCTACCTCCATCGCCAAAATTATCTCATCCACTAGGATGGGGTGGGACCAGGAGAGCTGCGGCCCTCCAGAGGTTGTTGCACTCCCATCTTACCTGACTATTGGCCATGTTGGTTGTGACTGATGGGAATTGTAGTCCAAGAACATCTGGAGGGCCCTGGGTTCCCCATGGCTGCCCTGAGGTAGCTTGCTGTGGTTGTGGTCCTGCAGATAAGACCCCTTCAGCCTCCACTCAGGGGAGAGAGGGATGTCTCTAAGGCTCCTGTTTTTCTTTTGGCAACAGGGATGAACAGTTCTCCGTGGCTCCAGTCCTGGCAGCAGACGTCATCCATGCCAGCAGCAAAGACGTGCCCTGCATATTCCGGGTAAGGAAAGAGAGAGGAAAGGAGAGAGGAGCCCCCATTTCTCAGAAGACATTTTTCAGAGAAAATTTCTGAGGTGTCTCTTTTCCTCTAGAGAAAAAAGGCCATTCTCTTCCGAATATTCTCCCCCCCCAAATTTTGGCAGTTGCCATTCGTCTCTGCCAACCTCCTCACCCCAGACACCTTTTGCACAGCCTTTGCCAACCTGGCGCCCTCCAGATGTGCTGTACTACAACTCCCATCAGCCCCACACACCACAGTTGTGCTGATTAGGGATGATCAGAGTTGTAGTCCAAAACATCTGGAAGGCAGCAGGCTGGTGAGGTTCCCTTTAGAATGAGATCTGGGGCCTTGGGGAGGATACAGAATGGAGGCTGGACTGCCATACGATGGCTACTCCTGACCCTCGCAGCAGCAGCAGCAGCAGCAGCAGCAGCAGCAGCAGCAGCAAGAAACAAACAAAATCTTAGGAAAAAGAAAGAGGTTGTGCTACAGCACACAGGGAGCCCACCCTTAAGAAAACCCAAGCAAATTTTTCTGTCCTCTGAATAAATTTGATGAAATGATCTCCCCAGTTTATCTGACCACAAAGAGGGTGGGTGATATTATGCATGACCACAATCTGAGTGGTGAGAGACTTTCGCGGTTCCAGGGCTCGGTTTCCTTGGAATGAGGGTTAGTAGAGACTGTGGTGTCTTTAGGATATATGGTTTTATTTACACATCTCTACAACCTGAGCATAGGACACAGAGGCTCACAGCATCAACACCCCAACAGATCTTGCTTCTCCTTCAGTCGCAGCTTTGGATCCAGCACAGAGCAAACAGGTCTCTGTGTCTCCAGCTTCCAGCCTGCTTTTCCAGCTCAGCTCACATTCACCGCACTGGTTGTTGCTCTCCTCCCTAGCAGCTAGATGGGTTGGGTGGGTGGGGGAGACCCAGGCACAGGCTTGGAGGGCACCATCACTTGGCTGCATCTCTTGCAACCTGCTCATTCTTTTGGGATGCTGGTGAGGACACTTAAGTGGCCAGCTAAGGTCACTGTCTTATCAAGAATCACAGAATTATAGAGCTGGAAGGGACCCCTGAGGGTCATCTCGTCCATCCCCCTGCAATGCAGGAATCTCAGCTAAAGCATCCACATCAGGTGACGACCCAACCTCTGCTTAAAATCCTCCCAGGAAGCAGAGTCCACAACCTTGTGAGGGAAACCGTTCCACTGTCTAACAGCTCTTGCTGTCAAAAAGTTTTTTCCAGATGTTTCGCCAGAATCTCCTTTCTTACTGATGCCTGAGTTGTTCAGCAACCACCTCCATTTCCTACTAACCCCCCCCTGGGGACCACAAGAATCAAAAGGGACGCAGGCCATAATCCAGACTGACCGCCCCCCCCCCCCAAAAAAACCCCACAGCACTATAAAACAGAATAAGTAAAACCTTTTTCTTTATCAAACATTTTTATTGATTTTAACAGATATAACATATAAAACATACAAAAGAAAAGACATTACAATACTAAAATAAAAAATAAAAAAATAAAAACACATATTCCTTCTGAAGTTCATTTTAAATTCCATTATTAACTGACTTCCTCGAATCCCCCCTAACTGAATTTCATTGTATCATCTTGTAACAGTTCTCCAAAATCATCTTTCGACTACTATGGTATTTACTCCTTCAATTTACTATCTTCATCTCTTTTCTTATTGACTTAAATCCGCTAACCCAGAAATAGTACCTCAGGTTAAGAACTTTGCTTCAGGATGAGAACAGAAATTGTGCTCTGGCGGCGCGGTGGCAGTAGGAGGCCCCATTAGCTAAAGTGGTGCTTCAGGTTAAGAATAGTTTCAGGTTAAGAATGGACCTCCGGAACAAATCAAGCACTTAACCCGAGGTACCACTGTACAACATTCTTATTCTAATCCTAGGCCTATCTGATACTTTCAAGTACCTTCTAATTATCTTATGTTACAATATTTAGCTGGACAGAATAAGTAAAAATCTCAATACAACTAGCAACGGTTTCCAAAAGCAATTACAGAGAACATAATATCACCAACATGATGCAGAGCAGGGGAAGAAGAGATCTGGGTCCTAGCAGGGAGCTGGGGGACCTGAAAGCCAGGTAGTCAAGGATTCCTCCATCTGGGTGCCCCTGAGGCCAGCTCCCCTCTGCCTCTCCTCCTCCTCTTCCACTTCCTGGCAACCTTTGGATGACCTGGAGTTTCCTCTGGGCTCGGATTGCCCCTCAGGGACCAGAACAACTTACCTGTGCCTCCATCCTCAGGTGATGGCCTCTCAGCTGAGCTCCCCGCACACAACCAGCTCGATGCTGTTCCTGGCTGACAGCGAAGGGGAGATGAGGAAGTGGGTGGAGGTTCTGGCAGAGCTGCACCGCATCCTGCGGGAGAACCATCACCACGACCGCACCGTCTACATCCTCAAGGAGGCCTACGACAACACCCTGCCCTTCATCCCCCATGCCCTGTCGGCAGCCATCATAGGTACACAGGGAAGAGGGCAGGCCTGCTTTCGGAGGGAGGGAGAGGGTGCTGGGGGCAAAGCACCCTAAGCGTCAGCCATTGGGGCTGAGCAAGGCTTGGGCAGGGCTCTCGGCTCTCCAATCTATGAGATGCCTGATCCGCCCAAAGACAGAATTTTTGAGCCCCTAACTGAGAGGAGGAAGTGTGTTTCTAATGTCATCTGTTCCCTTTTGCAGACCGAGAGCGGATTGCTTTGGGTACAGAAGACGGCCTGTTTTTGATTCACCTCCGGACAAATGGTTTAGTATTGTTTATCTTTCGAATTACGTGGGGGGGGCAGGGGGCGCTGTAATATTTTGGGTGCCTGGGGACTCTAAAGCAGGCTTCCTCAACCTCGGCCCTCCAGATGTTTTGAGACTACAATACCCATCATCCCTGACCACTGGTCCTGCTAGCTAGGGATCATGGGAGTTGTAGGCCAAAAAACATCTGGAGGGCCAAGGCTGAGAAAGCCTGCTCTAAAGGTTTTTAACTCCTCTGGAAACTGTAGCACTGTGAGGGGAATAGGGGTCTCTCAGCACTCTGAAACAAACCACAATTCCCAGGATCCTTTGGGGGGGGACTGTTTAACCTATTAAGATCGATATCCCTCTTGCCTAGTCTACAACTGCACCAAACTGCTCCTTCCCTCATCCAGTTAATTTTTTGCTTGCTGATGGCTCCTGATCTGATTTCTCTCTGATACAAACCTTGTGTCATCACTCCACCTCTATACTTTACTCAGTCACAGTTTCAGTTTTCTATTCTCCTTTTACCAATCTATATATCTTATTGGCTTTCCCCACCTTAATTTTTTTTAAAAAACCCAATACAGTATGGTCACGTCTTATGTGCATTTAACTTGCGCAATTTCAACCACATGCAGTCAAAGGCAGGCTGGTTGAAATCGCACGACTTAAACACAAGCAAATTTAATGGGGAGAAAGAATCTCTCCAGGTCTGGGATGCTCCTGTGGGATCGCAGGAACTTGGACAGCCCCACAAGATCTTGCAAGAGCATCCAAGGACCTCCCAAGCCAGTGCACAGAGACGGCCTTGTTTCCTAAGCAAGGCAGAAAGCTCAAAAGCTTTTTGCACTGAGGAAACCTGGCGCAAAAATAGGATTTAAGTTCTCTGCCTTGCTTAGGAAACAAGGCCCACTCTGGGAGCCATTTCTGGGAGCCCTGGGATGCTCATGTGGTGGTACTGTTCCAAAGACTTGAGTATAATTATTATTATTATTATTATTATTATTATTATTATTATTATTATTATTAATTTCTTCCCCAACCATTCTGGGCGGCTTCCAACAAAACATCAAAATACTGTAATGCATCAAACATTAAAAGCTTCCCTTTTAATGTATTTTTGCATCTGTGCAAAACCCTTGGATTCAAACCCCCATGTAAGATGTAAACATATTTAGGGGAGGAGGAATTACTGTTCACTTCTGGCCTGTGTCCACCCCCGGTCACCTGCCATTTCCTCCCCTCCCTCTGCAAATTCACAGTTCCCGTCCTTAGCTGGTAACGGAGTTGTGCCTCTTCTTTCCCTGCCCCAAATTCCCCCCCACTCCAGATGTGCTTCAGGTTGGGGACTGCCGCCGGGTGCAGCTGCTCCTGGTCTCTCCCAAGGCCCAGCTGCTCTCCGTCCTCTGCGGCAAGAACCACAGCCTCCGCATCTTCTCCTGGGCGGAGCTGGAGACCCCGGAGGCCATGGGGACCAAAGTGGTGGAGGCCAAGGGCTGCCAGGCGGTGGCTGTGGGGCTCATCTGCCGTGGGACCACCCCCGTCCTCTGCGTGGCCTGCAAGCGGCAGGTCCTCTGCTTCCAGCTGACGGCCACGCGGCCCCCCCACCGGCGCATCAAGGAGATCCAGGCACCCGGCTACGTTCAGTGCTTGGACATCCTGGGCGACCGGCTGTGCGTTGGATGCCCCTCCAGCTTCTCCCTCTACCCTCTGCTCAATGAGGGACCCCCCGTGAGCCTGCCCCACCCCGAGGACCGCCGGGCAGCCGCCGTGACCCACATGGAAGCGCTGAAGGCCGTGGAGGTCAGCCTGAGCGAGCTGATCCTCTGCTTCAGTGGCTTTGGCCTCTACGTGGATGGGCAGGGGCGCAGGAGCCGCCCCCAGGAGCTGATGTGGCCCGCGCCTCCCCTCAATTGCTGTAAGTGCCCCTTTTGGTTGGGGTTAGGGGGTCTAGATTATTTAAATATACTCGTGGTTTATACTCATGTTCCTCACTCTGCAGCCAAAAAGATAGTCCCTGCCAAGAGGCTTTTGTTCTAAAAGGACACGACACAAAAAGGAAAAGGGACAGGGAGGGTAGAGGAAGGGAAACCAAACCCAGGCACCAATAAAAACAGTTGTTCTTCTAATGACCAGCTGGCACAGCTCGGGTCAGAGGGGCCAGGTGGAGCTGGGCGTTTGGCAAAGCTGATGGACTGAGTCTGCTGCTTCCCCGTCTTTCCCACTGAGGCAGCCTGGGGAATGGCTGCCCCCAGGTGGCAGCGGAGGGAGGAGGCCTGGTGGCTGGCAGAGCGAGAGACTCTCAGGGCTTACCCACCCTTAGTTTTTTGCCCCACTCTTTCCAGGCACTGGTCTGCTCTTAAAAGCCCCATGCCTATAAACACACGAGCAGGATTTGAACTGTGAACAACCGAAGGGATTGAAAATTACAATAGCTTTGTTAAGGTTTAAGAGATAGAAGACGAGGTGTAGCAGAGGGAGAGAAACAGAAACACCATGGAAAGGGGGGTGGGAAGTTGGGGGGACATAATAAAAACTTTAGGAAAAAAGCTCTGTGTCTGAGCTTTCACTGTGAAAAACTACACTTTTAGTGCTTAATCGGAGCAAATGTCAATTTGGGTTTCCTGCAGACTAGTTTGCTCTGATTGAGCTTTAAAGAGCAGGGTTTTGCAAGAAAAGCTCTGCAGCAAAAAAGAAGGGTGCTCAGATATGGAGCTTTAAGGCGTGTGCCTGGAGAGAGCGAAGGGCAGATAAGAAAGAGCAGAGGACAGATAAGTGTGGATAAATCCTTAGTGAAGAAGCCAGGCCATTGGTCCATCTATCCCAGTGCAGTCCACTCAGACTAGCTGGCGTTTCCCATCCCCTGCCACTGACCTGATCCTTGGAAGTGGCGATGCCACTGGGGGTCTCTGGCAGGTAAAGTGGGTGCTCCATCACTTAGTCAATGTCCCACCCACTAATAAAGAGTGTACCAGTGGTGTTGGGTTTTGGAGTTTTTTGTTTCTGTCTTATAATAGATACAAGATTATAATCTCTAGCTGTGGCGTGCAGCCTGTGTTTTCTTGGGGGGAGGAAATCAGTGGAAATGTTAATGTTTTTAAAATTAAATAAAGAGTGCATCAACCCAGGCAAGACTTGAACCCAAATCCAGAGACAGGTACTTGTATCTGCCAGGCTGAATGATGCAGCCTGGCATCGTGTCTGCCCCACCCCAAGCGCCCAGATATTTGTAGTGCTGACTGCAGCACTGGATGAATGAGGGGAGATGTGCACCCCAGCCCGACAATCTGGTCTTCATGTCTTTGTTTCCCCCTCCCAGGTTACAATGCTCCGTACCTGTCAGTATTCAGTGAGAACGCAGTTGATGTGTTTGACGTCAGGAAAGCTGAGTGGATTCAGACGGTGTCTCTGAAAAAGGTTTGTGGGGGGTTCTTCAGGGAGGTTTTTTGGTCTTAATCCCTCACCCGTAGGGTTTACCCTCCCCACTCCCCAAATCGCTTGACTTCATTTAACTGTTTATCACATCCTTACAGCCAATCTCAGGGGCTGAGATTGGTGGAGGGGGTCCTTCACCCTCAGAGGTTTGGCATCTCAGCAGCCTGGGACAGGGCCTTCTCTGAGGCAGCCCCTAAACTGGGGGACTCCCTCCGCACTTCCTCCCTCCATACCTTCATTATACGGCTTTCGGCAATGCTGAAGACGCACCTTTCCTCCCGGCTTTTGACACTTGAGATACATGTTTTTAGGAGTCATATCTGTGATTTTACATTGTTTTGAACTGTTTTTAATATTGGGTTTTAATTACTGTAACCTGCCCTGGGTCCTTGGGGAGCAAGGCGGGTGATGATGACGACGATAAACTAATGTTTTGTTCGCAAGTGTTTTTAATTGATTGATGGTCTTTGGATCAATTGACCTGGCCAGTCAAACAACTTAACAGTGTGACCCAATGCATGTCTACTCCGAAGTAAGATGCACTGAGATCCATGGGCCTTACTCCCAGGGTTGCAGCTGTCCTCTTACCTATTTTGCATATGCGTGCTAAAAACAGGATTGTTTTGGTCAGGAATAACTGATGAGCTCCAGGGTCCTCTGGTGGGTGGGTGTGCTGGTATGGATCAAGGGCTTCATCTCGGTGGGGGGGGGGAGGCTGTCAGCATCATCCTAAGCTTTGCAGAATTGCCTTCTCATGTTGCAGGGAAGGGGGTTCTGCCCCAGGGAAGGTTGGCAAGTACCCCATCTGGAACAAAACCTTTTCTCTGGAAATTTCATATTTCAGAAAAGTGTCCGTTTCTCTGGTTCCCAGGTACGAGCGCTGAATCCTGAGGGCTCCCTTTGCACTTTTGGCAGCGAGAAAGTCCACCTGACGTACCTCAGAAACAAGGCAGCTGGTAAGTGGGGGGAGGGGAGCAAGGGGATAGGTGAGGGACACACACACACACACACACACCAAGGTGGCCCAGGGCTCATGCTGCTTCCAGGCAACTTTTCAGTCCTGATGTGTTAGCAGGGAAGTTATATGACATTGTCCGAAAGTAATTATCACCTCACACTTTCCAGGGCATCCCACTTCGTGGGGTGGGAGAACTGAAAATAATACCAATATATCTCACATCTGGCAACCAATGCGCCCCTTTGGTTGCAGATAGTACATGGGTAGACAAGTTTAAAAAGCCCGGGACACAAATTTTCACAGCCCTCTAGCAGCTATGGTGGCACATTTACCAGAAGTAATGCATTTAGTGTTAACTCTGTAAGTGTGTAATGGGACCACAGAGCCTAGGACTTGCCGATCAGAAGGTTGGCGGTTCGAATCCCCGTGACGGGGTGAGCTCCCATTGCTCGGTCCCTGCTCCTGCCAACCTAGCAGTTCGAAAGCATGCCAAAGTGCAAGTAGATAAATAGGTACCACTCTAGCAGGAAGGTAAACGGCGTTTCCGTGCGCTGCTCTGGTTCGCCAGAAGCAGTTTAGTCATGCTGGCCACATGACCTGGAAGCTGTATGCTGGCTCCCTCGGCCAATAAAGCAAGATAAGCACCGCAACCCGAGTTGGTCACGACCGGACCTAAAGGTCAGGGGTCCCTTAACCTTTACCTTACCTGGAAGTGTGTACTCAATTCTGACCAAACTGAGCCTCATAGCATAAAATCAGTATGACACCACCACCACCACCTCAAGTATCATAGAGCCATAGAATTGTAGAGTTGGAAGGGACCCCAAGAGGCATCTAGTCCAGCCCTCTGCAATGCAGGAATCTCAACTAAAGCATCCATGACAGATGGCCATTCAGCCTCTGCTTAGAAACCTCCAAGGATGGAGAGTCCACCACCTCTCATGGGAGTCTGTTCCCCTGTCGAACAGCTCTTACTCTCAGAAAGTTCATCCTGATGTTTCGTCGGAATCTCCTTTCTTGTAACTTTGAAGCCACTGATTTCTCCTCCCTACCGCCTCCAGATCAGGATGAGTTTGAAATCCCCCAGCCGACGGACAACAGCCGGCGGCACCTCGTGAGGACCAGGCACAAGCGCCGCTTCTCCTTCCGGATCTCTGAGGAAGAGCGGCAACACCAGAGGAGGTGAGGCGCATGGTGGCCGTCTTGTCGGTGGGGTCTCTGTCACTGCTGCTATTGCGTTCGGGGCTCAGAGGACATGCAGACATTTTCAGAAGCTGGCTGCAAGGGGTCCTCTCCTCCAGGGCGGAGACGCTTGGAAGGACGCGTGTGTGTGAGGTTGGTGGGGTTGTTTCAGGGACCTTGGCGTGCGGCAAGTGGGGATGTGGGGCCTGTACATGAGAACAAAGTGGAAGACTCCCAACGAAAGATCCAACAGTCCATGCTCTTGGGCTCTTTCTCTTTTTTAAAAAAATAATAATATTTATTCAGAATTTTGAAGATTACAAAAGAAAAAAGAAAATAAAAAAGACAGAAAAAATACAATCATTTAAAAAAGAAAAAGAACCGATTAAACCTTTACATAACTTTCTTCCTTTACTTATTTCCTTGACCTCCTCACACCTCCCATTTTTGTATTCTAGTTCAAATTGTTATTTCAGCAAATCCTTCCAACCTTGTTTTTATCTTAATAATTTGATTTAATATATTGTAATTTTACGTTCTCTCTTTCACCAATTCATTTTTACTTAATCCTTTATATCATTTCTACCAAAACCACATAATTTTCTTTTTCCAACATCTTTCTAACAATCCTTAATTTTACAATATTTTTGAAGATATACTTTAAATTTTTTCCAATCTTCTTCCACCAACTCTTCTCTTGGGCTCTTTCTCATCTGTTAAAAGGGTTTTGCTTTATGCCAGGCTTTAAAATGCTTGTCTTATTGTCTCACAAAGCTGCTTTATGCTTAATTATCACAGTGTTTTTGGCATGTGGGTTTTGGCATGTGCTTCTTTTAAAAACATTGCTGTGTTGTGGAATGAACGTAAGAGATCAGAAGAGCCCGTCTAGTCCAGCATCCTGTTCCAACCAAGTGGGAAACCCACAAGCAGGATCCGAACCCAAGAGCAGCTCTCCTTTCCTGTGTTTTCCAGCAGTTGGAATTCAGAAATATTACCGCCTCCAACTGTGGAGGCAGAGGATAGCCATGGAGGCTAGTATATTATGCACCACTTAATTGTAAAAAAAACCAACAACATCAAAGCCATTTACAAAAGAGATAAGGCAATGAATTAGCAGTAAGAAAAATGAGCAATCATAATTTAAGACATTTGAAGAGTTAAAACAACCATTTTATTTTTTTATATAGCCTTTATCCTCCCCCATGAATCTGGCCAATCCAAGTTGGTGGACATTGCTGCCTCCTGTGGGAGTGAGTTCCATAGTTGTAACTATGCAGTGCATGAACAGTAAGAGCTGACAGTAAGAGCTGTTCAACAGTGGAATTTGCTGCCAAGGTGTGTGGTGGAGTCTCCTTCTTTGGAGGTCTTTAAGCAGAGGCTTGACAACCATATGTAGGAGTGCTCTGATGGTGTTTCCTGCTTGGCAGGGGGTTGGACTCGATGGCCCTTGTGGTCTCTTCCAACTCTATGATTCTATGATTCTATGAAGAAGAATTGGGTTAGGAATCCGCCTTATGCCGTGTCAGGCCATTTGTGCATCTAGCCCAGTACTGTTGACACTGACTGGCAGCAGTTTTCCAGGATTTAAGGCAGGAGTCTTTCCCAGCCCTGCCTGAAGGTGCTGCAGGAGATTGAACTGTGGCCCTTTCCCTGAGTAGAGTTGCTTCTGCCCCTGGATGGTTTGGGTTGCCCTTTTCCAGCCCTGCAACCATCCCCCCCCCTCCGGCTAGCCTTCGCGTCTCTTGCAGGGAGATGATGCGCGACCCAACCCTCCGCTCCAAGCTCATCTCTGGCCCCAGCAACTTCAACCACCTGGTCCATGTCGGGCCGGGCGAGAAGCACCACCAGCTGCAGGACCTGCATGTGGTGAGTTGTGTGGCGGACTCAGAACACACTTCCTTCCTGCAGGGGTTGTCCAAGGAGAAAAGGGCAGCCTCTGATTTTAAGGGCATAAGGAGGCCCTGCTGGATCAGGCCAATGGCGCATCTAAAACCAGCATCCAGTTCTCATTGTGGCCAACCAGGGGAAACTCGCAAACAGGATTCAAACACAACAGCAACTTTTCCCTCCTGTGGCTTCTATTGAGAAGCATCGCTGCCTCCAACTGTGGCAGCAGAGCAGCGCCTTTGTGGCTAGTAGCTGTCAATAGCCCTCCAGGAATTTGTCCCATCCTCTTTTAAAGACATCCAAGTTGGTGGCCCTCCCTGCCTCCTACGGAAGCGAATTACAGTTTAACTCTACGCTTTCTTTTCTCTTGTCCCGATTCTTCCGACATTCAGTTTCATGAGATGCCCATGAGTTTTAGCATTATGAGAGAGGGAGAAATATTTCTCCTCTATCTGCTTTCTCCATGCCAGGTGTAATTCTATGAACTTCTATCATTCTTCAGTGCTGAAATCTGGTCCTTCTCTGCTGAAAATGACAGGTCCCAGCATCCTTGGGTCCTCCAACCTGTTTGTGCTTGTTCTCCCACACACACCCTCCCTTCTCCCTCAAGTGTGATCCTTTCACGGCCTTTGTTTCCAGGCCCAGGAAGAGAAGAGGCGAGAGGCTCAAGTCCGGATGCGCTGCAGCAGCCTCTCCGAGACCCGGCGCCCCTCGGCTGCGGGCGGCACTGGCAGGACCCCAGGAGCCGCTGGTCCTTCCTTCTCCTCCTCCTGTAAGAGGGGCCATGGCAAAGGGGAGGCGGGGACCTCATCCAGGGCCGCAGGGGCTGGGCTCTCCTGTGGCCCAGTGGCACCCAAGCAAGTGGGTTTTTTGGGGGGATGTAGGTGCCAATTCCTCAGCTGAGCTGCCCACCCTCTTGTCCCCGCAGTAAAGCACAAGTCTGGCAGCTCCATGTCTGATGACTCCTCCGCAGCTGCTCCGAGCTTTGGCGTGGGCAGTGCCACGCTGGCAGAGGTAAGGCATCCCTGTGCAAAAGGGACAGGAGGAAACTGGGGCCTGAATTCCTGTTCTGCCCTTTTGCATTCCCCTCTCCCATCCCTATTCTGCACCAATCCTTGCCTCTTTTCTCCCAAGAACCATAGAGCCCTGTTTAGGGAAGTTTTTAATATTTAACGCTGTACTGTTTTTAACACTTGATTGGGAGCCACCCAGAGTGGCTGGGGTAACTCAGCCAGATGGGCGGGGTATAAATAACTATTATTATTATTATTATTATTATTATTATTATTATTATTATTAATAGTTGGAAGGGACGTAAAGGCTCATTTAGTTCACCCCGCTGCAGTGCAGGAACTGAATGTTCAGACAGCAGTGGGCAAAGGCCCTCCCTACCCACACAGGCCCCTGCTAATAGGATGCCCACCCTATAAACACGGGGCTTTCACACTCCACTGTTTCACACACACACCCCACCCACGTGACTTCTCCTCTTCTAGCAGATCTTGGATAAAACGCAGAGCCTTCCTCCGTGCCCAGGAAGCACCAGTTCCACATGATGGGAGGCATCACTGCCCGGCTGCAGACCTGCCTTGGACGGCTCTGGCTCCCTTGACTCTGGCCACAAAAATGTGCCTCCCTGTCTGGACTCGAAGGGCAAAGCACCGCCTGGCAGATGCCCAGAGGCAGCGGGAGACTGCCAGCCCTTGTGAAGCGGCCTGGATCGCAGCACTTCAGCCTTCGAAGGTGGACCGGGGCTGGAATGGGGGTCAGCCAACCTCCATGAGGATGCAGCAAGAACTTCTCCCACCCCACATCTCAGGGAACGCGGCAGGCCACGCCCAGCTGCCTCAGCACCTCTGCTCCTGCCCCCAACTGCCCCACCAGCTCTCTCTTCTCCACATGCACCTGAACCCCCTCTCCCCTCACACTGCAAAAGCAGCAACAGGATGAGAACCGCCTCCCTCCAGCCTTGATGGAAACATTTTTAAAAGAGTCCCTAGCGTTTACTTTTTACAAAAGCTATGCTACTTTCAGCCATATTCTAAGTAAAGCCTGAGACCATCGTGCCAGCAGCAGCGGGGTGGTGTTGGCAAGACAAACGGGTGCCCTTTGAGGGCCAACCTGCCGGATGTGCACCCTGGCAGGGAGCAGAGGGACCCTCTCAGGGAATGGCAAAATCTCAGCCAGAAAGAAAATGCATTAAAGAGTTAAAAAGACAGTGCCGCTGGCAGGTTTTCTCAGGGGTGGGGAGTCACTGGATAGAGGGGGAGAGGGGATAAAAGGTTTGATGCCACATTGCTCCTCCATCAGTCTGGTTGGCATGAAGCGTGTATGAACAAGCACAGATTGGGGTGCACTGGAGCTGCTGTGGTGTGCTAATCAAATTAAAGCCATGGTTCGGCTTAGCACAACATGCAAACCTCAGCTGGTGGTTTGTTTCACTCCCAACCATAAGCTGGAACCAAGGTATGTTCCTTGCTTGCAGCTCGTTGGTAGCAAGGCCAGCTCTGCAGGGACTCTGAAGTCAAACCAGGGCTCTCCTCTGATTAGCAGGGAGGCAACGGCAGAAGAACATGAGGAGCAGCAAAGTGGGTGCTGTCTCTCCCCCGCTCCCCACTTGCTGATGCTTGCCAAGTTGTGGCTTGGCTTAGCCCTTTAAGAGCTTGCTGGATGAGGCCAGTAGTCCATCTGGGCCAGCATCTTGTTCTCACCGTGGCCATCCAGATGCCTGTGGGAAACAAGATTCAAACACAACAGCCTCCTCCCCTCCTGTGGTCTCCAGCAAGTATTGCTGCCTCTGACTGTGGAGGCAGGGCAGAACAGGCTAGGAGGCATCAAAAGTCCTCTCCTGTCTAATCCTCTTTTTTAAGCCATCCAAGTTTGCCATCCCTGCCTCCTGTGGAGAGGCACAGTTCCAGAGTTTAACTATGCGCTATGTGCAGGACCACTTTCTTTCGTCTGTCCTGAATCTTCCAGCTTCACTGGATGGGCAAAATTTTCTAGCATTATGAGAGGGGCAGGAACATATTTATCTGTGCCATACATAATTTTATAAACTTCTATCGCAAAAGTCCCCAGTGCTGCAAACCTTTCTTCACAGTTGAGTTGCTCCGTCCCCTTGGATCATCCCCCTTGTGGGTGCACAAGTTGTGTGTGTGTGTGTGTGTGTGTGTGTGTGTGTGTGTGTGTGTGTGTGTATCCCTTACTATTTCTGCATTCTGGGGAGGAGAAAGGCACACTCTGCCTGTGTCCCCTCCAGCCATTGTTTGGATTCCAACTCCCATGAACCCTGATGACTGGCTGAGCTGGCTGGGGAAGAGGGGAGTTGCATGCCCCATCCCTGAAGGAGCCCAGGCACCCCACCCCTACCCGTAAGCTGCAAAGGCAGAGATGATAAGAGTCTGCTGGATCAGGCCAAAGGCTCGTCTAGTCCAGCATCCTGCTCTCAAAGGGGCCAACCAGATGCCTGTGGGAAACCCACAAGAAGGATTTAAGCAAAAGAGCCCTCCTGTTTTTCCAGCAACAGGTATTTGCAGCAACAGAAGCAGTACTGCCACAATCAGTATAGCCATCATGGCTAATAGCAGATGCAGGCAGGCCTCTGCTGTCCCACAGGTGCAGCCTCACCCTGCCGGCACAGGTTCCAAAGCTGGCTGGCATGGAAGGCTTTTTTACATTATCGGTAAAGAGTTAATTTATTTGTCGGCTTCTGCATAAACCAATGAAACAGGCAAGAATCACATTTCACACACATAGAAACATACATCCCGTGCTGGAACACCAGCCGCTGTACAGAATAGCTACTCTATGGAGACAGAGGGAGAGAGAGAGACTGTCTCCCCCCGCTGGGTAACTTCTCCCCGCCCCCAGGTGGGGGCATTTGGAATTCAAGGCGTCTCCATCACAGGAGGGGGAAGACTCAGTGAACTGGAAACGCTTCTTGGCAAGCGATGATGGAGGTAGCAAACTCCCCCCCCCAAAAAAAAAACAACAACAACCCACCAGGCTCTGCATCTTTTCCCTCTCCCCCTGCCCAGAAAAAAAACAACCTAGGGGAAGGAAGAGATTTGGAAACATGCCAGAAACAGCCCTTCTTCTGCCCTCCCCCACCGGCAGCCTGCTACCCCCCTAATAAAAAAGTAAAAGGGACGGGGTGTGTCAGTCCAGCTTCCTGGCCCCCAGCTTCATGGGTCCCTTGGCCGCCTTCCGCTCTGCTCGCCGGGCCTCCATCTCCTGCTTCCGCTCCTCTCGCTTTTTCCGTGCTAGTTCAGCCTTGCTGGGCCCTGAAAAGCACAAAGAGAGCCCCCCCTGAGTCTGGGTCAGAGGCTGGCCTCTCCATCAGCTCCAGGGAAGCTCCAAGGGAAGGGGGGCAGGAAGGGGTGACTTGCCTTGCTCTGACTCCAGCGCCTCCCAGTTGTCTTGGAGGTCCCAGTCGCCCAGCACCTCCACGTTCCTCTAGACAGAGGAGAAAAAGTCAAGGCGAATATAGAGATAAGAGACCCTGGAAGGGGCAACTCCTTCCCCACCCGTTAAGATATTTAGACAGTTACCAGCCAGACTAAGGCCCCATCTGCACAATACCTGCAGTCTCTTACCGCTCAGAATTCTAGGAGTTGCAGTTTGTTAAAGGTGATGAAGCTTGTTAGGATGCCCGCTATCCACCTCACAGAACTACAATTCCCAGAGTTCCCTGGGAAGAGGGGCTGATAACTAAACCACTCTGGGAATTGTAGCTCTTTTAAGAGGAATGGGGAGTACTGTAACAACTCAGCGTCTTTGACAATCAACAGCAGTGGCCCCCCAGGGTCTCTGGCAGGAATCTTTCCCCTAGGCCCTACCTGATGATATTGGGGACTGGGCAAGAGGTTTTCTGCGTGCTGCTGCATGTCCTCTAAGCCCTAAGCTCCAGCCCTTCCCCTAAAGAGAGGAAGATCATAGAACTGTAAACTGGAAGGGACCTCAAGGGGCCTCTAGTCCCACACCCTGCAATGTGGGAATTGCAGCTAAAGAATCCTTGACTGCTGGCTGCCCAACCTCTGCTTAAATGCCTCTGGCGTCCAGAGGTGCCTGCCACCTAGTCTGACTGTGCAGGATGCATGTTTTGAACTTTTCTAAATAGATTAAATGTTGCAACCCACTCCGGGACCTTGAGGTGATGGGCAGCTCTCTAGGGTTGGAGGCAACCCAATTTCCTTCTGCACACAAAGCACTATCCCCATGCCCGAGTGAAGTTCCTTCCCCAAAAGTTGTGACCTGGAGCCTGGCCTAGTCAAAGCAAGCTCTTGAGACAGGAGGCTGGCCGGGTCTCCTCGCACCTGCCTGTCCGCTGCTGGCTTCTCCACAAGAGAGGAAAACGGATCCGGCTTGTCTGCGCTGCCAAGGCTCTCCCAGTTGTAATCGCTGGCCAGTTTGGTCCCATCTGGCGGGGCTGTGGTAGACCTCTGGCCCAGGCTGGGGGCCAAGTCCCCCTCACAGGCGCCGCCCCAACCCCCATCTGCAGTGGGGCGCTGTGTCTTCTTTTGGCTCCAGGAAGGCTCCAGGTCCCAGGCAGAGGCACTCCAGTCAGTCTCTGCCTTCCCGGCGGTGGGGGTGGTCTGGGAATAAGGCGACAAGGACAAACCCCTGCTGTTAAAATGGAATAGGAGTTTTAATTTAAAATGGGGAGGTTTCTAGTCCACATGACTGCTGAGACAGGAATGGTGTTTCCATGGCAAGCTTAGAAGTCAGAAAGCACCCAAACCTAGAGGTTTGGGAGTGGGGTATACCACACCCCAGGGTTGTCTTATTCCCACACCAAATATCTCCTCCTATGCAATGCCCCAAAGGCCATGCCTGCTGGGCTCCAGCTTCCCCCCCCCCCACCTGTGGAAAGAAGCGGAGCCCCAGCTGGCAGAAAGGGCCCCCCTGCAGATGTACCACCCTCTCTCCAGCCTTCTTGGCTGCCCAGGTTGGTTCCCGTCATGGAATCATAGAATTGTGGAGCAGGAAGGGACCCTAAGGGCAACGCAGGAATCATGGCTGGGCTGCCTTGCCTCTTTGGAGAAGAAAATAAAAGGGAGGCTCCCTCAACTGAGCCCCGGAGCCCGTGCAAGGCTGGAGAGCCCAGCAGCGCTGTTGCCATGGCAAATAGCTCTGCAGGTAGAGACAGGTAGGAATGCCCATGCCACCACCTGACAGCCCTGTACAGGGACAGGCAAGCAAGCCCATCGCTCTGGTGTGTGTGCCCCCCCACCTGCCACCACTTTCTCTCCCTCTTACCTCCAGACTGCCCCAATCCTCATCATCCCATCGGTCTGCTGCACTCTCCTCCTCCTCCGTCACATCCTCCTCCAGGTCCCAATGACTGGATGACGCAGGGGCTGCCCCTTCTGGGGCAGAGGGTTGGCCCGCTCCTTAAAAAAAGAAGTAGCCAAGCATCTGTATCTGGCTAGCGGAAGAAGGCACTGGGCTAGCAGAATTGCTGTGGCAAATACAGACCCACAGAACGGGCCTCGTTTGCATTTCTACCCCACCTTTTTCTCCAAAGGGCTCTAGGTGGCGAACAAGGTTCTCCCCTCTTCCTCATTTAATCTCCACAACAGCTCTGTGAGGTAGGCCAACACTGACTGAGCTAAGGTCACCTAGTGAGCTTCATGATGTCTGGGTGGGGATTTGAACCCTGGTCTGTCCCAGGTCCCAGTCCTCATTTAATTCCCTCAACAACAACCCCATGAGGTAGGCTAGGCTGAGAGGCAGCGACTGGTCCGAGGCCACACCCAGTGAGTGGGGATTTGAATTCCGGTCTCTCCCAAGTCCTAGTCCAAGACTCTAACCACTACACCCCTACAGCCTCTGCTGCCCCGAGACAAGACACCTTCTGTGCCGATACCCCCATTAACTTTCCCTGCCTCCACTGACCTGATTTGGGGGGCTCTGGTGTGCGGGCAGGGGGCCCCTCAGGCGCCTGCTCAGCCACTGGCACCCCCCCGGCGTTGGTCCGGATCAGTTTCGACGTGAGAGACGAGACCCCCGTCACGGCCCAGCCAGCCCAGCTGGCAGCTGCACTCGCCCCTGGGGCAGCCGAGGCAGCCTGGACGTCCTTCTCTGCAGGGAGGGCGCAGAATGGTCAATTCAGTGCTGTCTGCTTCGAAGTGAGGGGAGGGGCAAATGCTGCTCCTCCTCCTCCCCACACACTTGTCCCCATTCCACCCACCCCGCCATCACGGAGGGCGGCTCACCAAGCTCTGAGAGCTGAGTCGGGTCTTCAGAAACGGTTTCCAGTTTGGTGATGAAGCTCCGCATCGCCTTGAAGGCCTGAGAGAGAAAGAGGGGTCGCCTGTGAACATAAGCACATTGGAGCCTGCCAGATGAGGCCAGGCTATAACATTATAAGAACGGTATTAGATAAATTGTTCTAAAACATCACAGGGCATACTGGCAAATTAAAAACATTCCTTACCTTTACAAAGCAGTTTCCCTATTGCTGGTTCCTGGTTGCTTTGCAGCGCCCTCTGGTGCCCCATTTTAATAATGTATTATTAACATTACAGTGGTACCTTGGTTCTCCAACGGCTTAGTTGATGAACAAATTGGCTCCCGAAAGCCACAAACCCGGAAGTAAGTGTTCCGGTTTGCAAACGTTTTTCAGAAGCCGAACGTCTGACGCAGCTTCCGCTTGAGTGCAGGAAGCTCCTGCAGCCAACTGGAAGCCACACCTTGGTTTTCGAACCGTTTTGGGAGTCGAACAGACTTCTGGAACGGATTAAGTTCGAGAACCAAGGTTCCACTGTACAAGAACAACAGAATGTGTCCATCACATTACAAAAATCATTCCTTCACCCTTCCTTCACGTTACGAACCATGAGTATAGATCCGCCCCTTTTCTCACAGTGGCCGACCAGGTGCCTATGGAAAACCTGCCAAGAGGACCTAAGCCCCGTAAGGAAAGCTTGCAGGATCAGGCCAATGGGCCACCTACTCCAAGCAGCCTGTTCTTGCAGTAGAGAAAAGCCTTCATAGCTGGTAGCTACTGGCAGACTTCTCCTCCATGAAGCCCATTCATAAATTCATAATATAAGCAACTGAGTAATTCTACTGTCAGATTAAAATAGCATTTTAACCATAATGCACAAAATATTATTATTAAGCACAATATAAAGTATATGCAAATCTGCTTCGCTATAAAATAAAACATATCCCTGAACTGCAGGCAGTAGTCTTGAACCAGGCAAGCAAAAATCATACAGAATTCCCATCTAGCCCAACCTCCTGCAATGCAAAGTCGCTGGTGGACAAATTCTGGAGGTGCTGGGAGGAGGGGGGAGAGTTGTGCATGGAAAGTCATAGTTTGGTGGCAAATTGTGGTGGTGGGCAGAGACATCTGGGAAAGCAAAATAAGTGGGGTGGTTTTTTAGGGCTACAGAAAAGACTGTGGACCTCAAAGGGAGGCACAAGGATACCCAGTGCCTCCCCCAAAAGGGGTTTTCACTCAGCACCCCTCCTCCCTGGTCCCACAGCTCACCTGGTCCCGGACGGTCTTCTCTGGGTCCACCGTCAGCGTACAGAGGACGGGCAAGATTTTGAAGGCACAGTCTTTCATAGAGTAGAAGTTGTGGGTGGCTGCAAAGCCCAGGACCCCAGCAGCGCGAGAGGGGGCAAAGGGGTCCTTGGTGGCCCGGCTGAAGGCTGAGATCAGGACGCTCTGCCTCGTCTGCAATTAAAAGGGTCATAGAATCACAGAACTGTAGTCGGAAGGGACCACAGGGGTCATCTAGTCCAACCCTCTGCAACGCAGGAATCACAACACAGCACAACCCGTCCATCTTCTTCCATCTCCCCTGGAAGACACCAGGGTTCAAATCCCCACTTGGCCATGAAGCTCACTGGGTGACCTTTGGGACCAGTCCCTGCCTCCCAGCCTGACCTACCTCACAGGGTGATTGTTTTGGGGGATTAAATGAGAACTGGGACCTGGGAGACCCTGGTTCAAATCCCAACTCGACCATGAGGCTTCCTGAGTGACGTTGGGCCAGTCCCTGCCTCCCAGCCTAACCTACCTTGCAGGGTTGTCGTTTGGGGGATTACCATATTTTTCACTCTATAAGACGCACCAGACCATAAGATGCACCTAGTTTTTGGAGGAGGAAAACAAGAAAAAAAGTATTCTGAATCCCAGAAGCCAGAACAGCAAGAGGGATTGTTGCTTTCGCTGCACAGCGATCCCTCTTGCTGTTCTGGCTTCTAGATTAGCCGCACAAAGCCTCTTCAGGGCAGGAGGAACATTCCTCCCGCTGCCCTGAGGAGGTTTCGTGTGGCTATCCCAGAAGCCAGAAGAGCAAGAGGGATCACTGTGCAGCGAAAGCAACAATCCCTCTTGCTCTTCTGGCTTCTGGGATAGCTGCGCAGCCAGCATTCGCTCCATAAGATGCACACAGATTTCCCCTTACTTTTTAGGAGGGAAAAAATGTGTATTATAGAGCAAAAAATACAATAAATGGTGGGGAACCAAGTGCGCCACCTTGGGAGGAAAGGTGGGCTATAAATGCAATAAACGAATACAGTGGTACCTCAGGTTACATACGCTTCAGGTTACATACACTTCAGGTTACACACTCCGCTAACCCAGAAATAGTGCTTCAGGTTACACACTCCACTAACCCAGAAATAGTGATTCAGGTTAAGAACTTTGCTTCAGGATAAGAACAGAAATCGGGCTCTGGCGGCGCAGCGGCGGCAGGAGGCCCCATTAGCTAAAGTGGTGTTTCAGGTTAAGAACAGTTTCAGGTTAAGAACAGACCTCTGGAACAAATTAAGTACTTAACCTGAGGTATCACTGTAATGAAATAGGCATCTCTCCCCACGCCTGCTGCTCCAGAAAGCCCTCCCACACCCACGAGGCATCTCCACTCACGCTTGCGCTGAGGTAGGGCCCGATCTTGCCGAGGCACACGGTGGTGTTGCAACGGATGGGGCCCTGTTCGTCCCGGGCCTGTAGGCGGGCAAAGTGCTTCATGAGCTCCACGTTGAGGTTGTTCTCGTTCAGCTTGGGAGCCAGCAGCAGCATAGACTGCCAGCGGGGAGAGAGGAAAGGGAGAGGTCAAGGGTCAGCCGTGTCCTGGCTCGTAGCCATCGATGGCCCTCTCTTCCAAGAGAGGTATGTCTGGTCCTTTTTTAAAGCCCTCTAAGTCGGGGGCCATCACTGCCTCCTGCGGAAGCGGGTTAAACTAAAGATCCTCTCGCATCCTGGCTCTCAGCATCCCACAGCCCCTCACCTTCACTGTCTGCTCACGGATGGCCGGGTTGGTGTCCAGAAAGCCGTGGACCACATGGGGGAAGATCTGGGTGTTCACCGTGGGCTCATTCAGGTACTGGATGAAGTGCTCCATCTGGCAGATTGAGGGGCACATGTGGGGGGGGGGGAAGCACAGTCAGCAAAGGACTTGCTAAGTGAGAGAGGCCTGCTTCTCAGGACCCAGACCAACACCCACAACGCCCTTCCTCACATGCTTTCAAACCAAGGTCGTCCCTGCTGAAGATTCAGATCCAGGACTCAGAACTCATAAGGAAGGGGGAAAGGGATCCTAACATGGGGCATTTTGTTTTGTTTTATTTTTTATTAAATATTTTCTTGGTTTACAAAAGTATGTGCAATGTCTCTCTCTTTTTTTATTCAAGTAACATTTTTTACAGATCAGTTTCATTTGCTTAGACATTAGGAAGAAAAGGGGGAAAGAGGTAGAGGGGGGAAGGTGAGTGGGGGTGGGGTCAGGTGGCGATGTTTCTATTTTACTTAATATATGTGGGGTTTTGTGTCAGCATCGCTTGTGTAGGGTCTCTGCGATTCACTTGTGTTCCTTTGGTGGTGAGAGAGGTTGGGGTTGCCCGAGGGTGTGGTTATTCATTTGTGGTTGGCTGTGGTGATTTTCATGTGTGACTGGGGTGGGTGAGTGTTTTGGATCAGGTTAGCCATATTGATTTGTATGTTGTTGGTGGATTTTTGTCATTGTCTTGCTGGGCTGTGTATGTGATAAAGGGGAGCCATACTGGGGTGAAGGCATCTTCTTCTATTTGTCCCTGTGGCAGTTTCAGATTATTGGTTAATTTTTCTAGTAAGGCTGTTTCCCATACTATTCGGCACCATTGGTCCATGCTTCCTCCTGACAGGTCTCTCCAGTGTCTGGTTATGATGTTTCTGGCTAACATGGGGCATTTTATCATACTGAGAGCTGGGAAGCCGAGCTCCCTCTATCTGCTCTGCTGTGATAGGCCAGCCCCATTAGGCCTCTTCTCCCCTCCCCTGCCACCAGAGGAAGCCATTCCCCCAGACAGCCTCAGTGGGAGAGGTGGGAAGAAGGCTCACTTCATCCCCACCCCACCCCCACCAACATGGCAGCCTGTTGTGCACCCCCCACTCCTTGCACCTGTTGCAACAGCCGTATCCTCATTGCCCGGTCTGGAGAGGAGAACATCTTCACAATGACGGGAATGATTTTTTGCTGGTATTCCTGGGCATTCAAGAATTTCCCCACCTGCAGTGACAAAGCAAAAAAACAAAAACCCATATCCTATTAGGTAACATGGACACCTAAAACAAACATGTATTGTTCCGTGCCTTAGTTCTAACTGGTAGATCAGTTGGGGTTGGCCTAGATGCCCTTTGGTGGCCCCTTCCAACCCCACAATTCTAGGATTCTATGATCAGTCAGCTAAGGCTGCAATTCCATACACGTTCCGGAATAAGCCCCACCAAACTCAATGGGACTTACTTGTGGGTTTGTGTTACAGCAATTAGCACCCCCGGTGCTTAAAAGGCAGACCTGATGTGGCTGTTAATTATGAAAATGCAATTTATAGCCCTGTTATTATTATGAGTGTTATAATTCATATTTGTTATAATTACCTGCTACAACATTAAACTGGGAGTGATGGGAGTTGTAGTCTGAAACTCAGGTGAGCAGAGGCCTAGCAGGTGCTCTGCTACTGAGCCACACTCCCTTCTCCCTTCCTTGCCTCCTTAGATGCTACAGCTATTCCCTGTTTCACTGAGGGAGTCTGTGTTAAGACAGAGCACCCTGGTGGGGCAAAGGGGACGCTTCCTCTGGGCTCACACAGAGTGCGCCTGTCCCCGGTCTAGGGGGCCGCTCACCTTGAAGAGTGGAATGAGGATGACAGCCCCAGCGCTGCCAAACTCAAACGCCGTCAGCAGTTGCGGGAGGACCTTGTGACGGCAGAAATCCTCAGGGAAGGAGTCCAGGTTCGCGCTGAGCTCCTGGAAGAACTTCTGCCGTTCCGCAGGCTCCTTAATCTGGGGAGAGGATAAAAGAAGTCACCGGCTCACAGCCACGACCTGGCTGAGGCCTGGGTGTCCCCCTTGAGACTAACGGGGCTGTTGCTCCCCCTCTGGAAACAGGAGGGCAGCTCAGCTCTTTTGTCAGCTCTGACTGGCAGCAGTTACCCAGGGTTTTGGGCAGGTAAAGGCTTTGCAAGCTGCTGTCCTCGGATTCCTGTTTTTAACTGTGCTCCACCACTGAGCTGTGGCTCAGTCGTCACAGAAGATCAAAGGACACCCGCACTTTGCCCCTGCAGGACAAAAAGCCAGGAATCGCCCTCCCACTCACCTGGATCTCCTCCAAGAAGAGGTTGGTCTCCACAAAGCTGTTGTCCATGAAGCCCCCCGGCCCCTGGCAGTTCTGCAGGAACTTGGCCGGGTTGGGCCGCAGCTTGGGGTTGGCACCCACCAGCTCACAATAATGGGGGACCAAAGACTTGGGGATCTGGAAGACAAGGGGGGAGAGGCAGCAAGGGAGAAGAGTCATGACGTCCATGAAAGGCAAGAGACGCAGGAGCTGGGAGAGAGGGGGGCAGTCCAGGCCTTCTGCACCCCCTTTGCAACCTTTCTACTATGGTCCTACAGCCAGTTAGGAAGCTAAAGGCCTGTCAAATGTGGCTGCTCACAGCCTTAGGAACTCCCTTGCTAGAGAAGCCAGACTGGCTCCCTAATTGTTGCCCCTCTTAGAATTCTTGTCCTAACAGGCTGGCTGATTTTAAAGGAAAGGACTGGTGTTGTGATGCTTTTATTGCAATTATCTGAGATAGATAGATAGATAGATAGATAGATAGACAGATAGATAGACAGATAGATAGATGATAGATAGATAGATAGACAGATAGATAGATGATAGATAGATGATAGATAGATAGATAGATGATAGATAGATAGATAGATAGATAGATATAGATAGATGATAGATAGATAGATAGATGATAGATGATAGATACGATAGATTAGATAGATAGATAGATGATAGATTAGATAGATAGATGATAGAGATAGATAGATGATAGAGATAGATAGATGATAGAGATAGATGATATTTAGATAGATTAGATAGATAGATAGATAGATAGATAGATAGATAGATAGAGAGAAATAGATGATAGATAGATATAATGCTTAATTGTTTTTTAATGATTGGTGTGTTTTTTCTAGCAACACCGGGAGAGCCACGGGTCCCCCATTGCTCCTCTAAAGCCTAAGGTCTTCAGGAGCCTGAGACTGTTCCACCAGCTCCAGCAGCCCTCCAGTGGCACGTGCCTCCACCTGCTAACCCACAAGGCTGCTGTTTTTTCCTGGACAGAGAGGGACACACACCTTGCCAAGAGACCGGAGGGAAGATGGCCGAGGCAGGGGGCCATTGAAGACCTCCCAGATGAGGCAGCCAAGGCGCCACATGTCGGCTGACCTGTCACGACACACAAAGGGGTGGTTAAGCGTGTATGATTAAAGCCTCCCCCCCCCCCAAAAAAAAACTGCAGCTCTGACTGACAAATAGGTACACAAGCGCCCATGCACCTCTGCCTTATTTTGGCCACTGCTAATCCCTTTCCGAGTAGCCCACCCCACTTTGCCATCTGAAAACAGAAATTCCGTATTTTTAAAAAATCTGACTGACACCCATAACTTATTGACAGTCCAAGGAGAAACAAATATTCCTAACTTGCCCTGATTCCAGTGAGGCAGCTGCTTTGGTATGCTACAGCAAGCTCAGGAGAGTCCTGAGGCACCTGAGAGCCAGGATGGTGTAGTGGTTAGAGTATCTGGCTAGGACCTGGAAGAGACCTGGGTTCAAATCACCCCACTTTGTCCTGAAAGCTCACTGGGTGTGACTTTGGGCCAGTCACAATCTCACAGGGTTGTCGTGGTGATTAAAGGAAGAGCAGGAGAACCACATACGCCACCCAGAGCTCCTTGGAGAAAAATTTGGAATAGAAATCCAATAAAATAATCAAAGACCAAGGGCTCCTCCAGTTGACCCCTTTATTCAGCTTCCATCTTGATTTGCTTGCTCAAAACTTGCAGGGTGTTTTGGCTCCAGGGGCTTACAGGCAGTCCATATTTTGTGGGAGGGAATTTAAGCACATACCAAAACTTTAGGTTTGCACAGCTAAGGTTTTGACTGAGCCACAACCCTGACTGAAAGCTGTCTTCTTAAGAGACAGGGATCCCTTGTTTTCATTTTTTTATTTCATTCATATCCCGCTCAAGCTTCTCGGGGTCACCCACAGGCTCATGGCATGAGGGGACTGATAAATTTAACAAGTAAATTTAACAAGGCACTTCTTTTCTTCCCTCATTTTCTTCTCACAACAAGCCTACCAGGGAGATCAGGCCAAGAGACAGCGAGTGCTACAAGGTCACCTGGCAAGATTCAGGGCTGAGCAGTGGGATCCGAACCTGGATCTCCCCAGTCCAACATTCTAACCACCACACCTTACCGGCAGAGGTGAACAGAAACCCCACTGCTTGCATTTTAGAGGCTGGACCAAACTAGAAGGGGGTTGGCTGCTTTTTAAAAGAAAGGGTGCGGAGGGAAGCCAAGCAAGCTCACCATTTTTCTCCAACGCTCTTGCTGCTGTCTGCTAACTCAGGAGGGTCATACTTCTCCAGCTCGGGTACCCCTTTCCTCGGCACGGCAGCATCCCCCTGAGCTGAGCACATGTAGTCCAAACCGCCCAGCTTCCACTCGCCAGCACGGTCCACAAAGATGGCCGCCGGGCAGATGTGGTTGTGGATGAGGTGGCAGTCGTTGACCAAGAAGCTGAGGGCTTTCTAAGAAGGCCGTCGGCCCCAGGAAGGAAGCAGGTGGTTAGCAGGACAGAGCTCTCCACCCTGCTCCCCATCAACTCCCCCACAAAGCCTCGTTTGTTTTATTATACTTTTCAAAAGCATCAGCATTCACCAATCCGGTGGCCTCCATGAGAACATAAGGAGCGCCTGAGGGATCAGGCCAAGAGGCCAGCATCCTGTTCTCAGAGTGCTTGTGGAAAACCTGCAAGCAGAATTCAACCACAAGAGCGCTCTCCCCTTCTGCCATTTCCCGCAATTAGTATTTAGAAGCATTGCTGCCTCTGATCGTGGAGGACACAGCCATCATGGCTCACAGCCATTGATATTCATCCCCTCCATGATTTTGTCCAATCTTCCTTTTCAAGCCACTCAAGCCGGTGGCCATCCCTGCCTCCTGCAGAAGTGAGTTCCATGGTGCTGTGGGAAGAAGGTCTTTCTCTTATCCATCCCAAATCCTCCAACATCCAGTTTCATGGGATGCCCACATGGCCTAGAGTAGCCATCACGGCTTCTGGAGGAAGTGAATTCCAGATGTTTTGGGACTACCTCTCCCATCAACCCCAGTCTGCATGGGTGATGGTAAGGGGCATGGGAGTTGTAGTCCAGCAACATGGGAAGGGCCACAGCCCCGCCCCAAGCAGCAGGTGTTTTCCCCGTATGCAGGGTCCTGGGCCCAGGGGCAGCAAGCAGTCCTCTCCCAAGACACCCCACACATCTCACCACAATCTGATGGAGGCCCCACGAGATCTCCAGCTCACTCAGCTCTCTCCCTTCGCCTCTGGACTCCAGGTAGGCCGGAAGTGGCATCACTGGCTCCGTCACCACGTGCAAGCATTTCTCCGTCTGCCAAAGCCAAGGACACGTCACCATGTTAGGAGTCACGTCCCCTTAAGAACCCAGGAAGCTGCCTCATTACACATCCGACTCTGGTTGCTCCAGCTCGATACAATCCACAAGCAGCAGCTTCTCAGACGGGACCACTGAGCCACAGCCCCCTCCCTTTCACGCTCCTCACTAGGACCCTCACTTTTTTTTGCCGGAACTGAGTCACAGAATCACAGCACTGTAGAGTTGGAAGGGAACCCCCAAGGTTCATCTAGTCCAACCCCCTGAAATGCAGGAATCCCAGCTAAAGAATCCCAGTCAAGGTGGCCACCCAACCTCCAATGAAGGCGAGTCCGCCACCTTCTGAGGTTCCACCATCTAAGGGGGAAAGAAAACCAGTGGCTGGAGCCAATATGTGTTTTCCCCCCATAGGGCATCACCTAATTGTTTCTCCAGCTTTTAACAGAAATATACAAACAGCCTGGCCTTCCTTTATTCCTGCTTTTTATACCTACAAAGGAGCCTCTGTGTGTTTTGCAAAAGATGCAGACAGATCTGTGTAAGATGAGCAGGCTATAAATAATAAAATTATTGTTGTTGCTGTTATTGTTATAGTACAATTTTTATTTTATTTGTGATTTTCAGTTAAAAACATTTCCATAGTTTTACAGTCATTTTAACATTTCAAAACTTACTTACTTCTCTTTCTGTGGTTCCTTACATTTCTATTTATCATTTCCTGCCTATTCTAAATTAACTTAACTTATTCTTTTATCCATCTATTTTATTTACTCTTAGGAAACTGCAGGCTGTTACAATAATCCTGCCAACGTCCTTATCTGTTTACAATGTATTTGTACGTTTTCCATAAATCATTTCCATTCTTTTACAAATAAATAAAAAGTTTGTTGTCTTGATTTCTTATTTTTCCTGGTAAGTTTTGCCATTTCTGCATAGCCCATGAGTTTTTGTATCCAATCTTCTTTGATTCTATTCTATTCTATTCTATTGCTTGAAACTGTGACGATCTGTGATAAGATCTTTATTGGCTAATTACTTTATGGCCCCAATTAGCCCCAGTGGTCTGGCACGCTTCTTAGCCAAGCTGCGCAGACCTTCTTCTCTCCGGTTTCGCCTTGCAGAGTAAAAACACAGCGGAACAACTGTTGCAGCCTGCCTCAGATCCAGACAAACACACCAAGCACTGTGTGTCCAAATTCATCAGTTCTTTATTGCAGCAAATATTTACAGCTCAGCATTTCTCAGATTCTCCTGGACTGCTAGCATTCATGGCGTCCGTCTCTCTCAGAGACCAAGAGAGAACAACAAGTAGAGCTCCTCCCTCCTTCCACACGTCAGAATGGGAGGCACAACTCAGAACAAAATTAACCCAGTAAGTTCTGAATCCCAACACCCCCTCTTGCCTCCATTCCTGAGGTGATTTGTGGATGTACCTTTGCAGACCTCTGTGAGATCAATCCCTTCCCCAATGCCTTGCGCCCTCTCCTGGCGTTCCTGTCAGGCATTTGTGGAACATCCTCACAACTCTCAGATTCGCACTGTGCGAAACTTACCCACGCACCTGTGGCCTGATACCTCTCAGGTGGAATTCCCTTCGTTGTGCGACTGGACCTCCTGGGCACAAACTCAGGCACTGCCTCTGACTCACTGTGGTCAGCAGGTGTGTCCTCTGCATCCTGGGATTCCCCCTCTGACTTAACACGTCTTCGAACCCTTGGCATTACCCTCACAGGAGAACTAGGCTCACTCTTGGGCTCTCTTTTTACAACTTGCGGAGATGCCCCATCCTGCTCCTGACTTTGGTCAGTGAGCTGATCGTCATCAGCAGACTCAGCCCCTGGCTCTCCTTCCTCCTCATCAGAACCTTCCTGCTCTGAATCGGAAAGACATTCTGAAAGAATATCGCGTCTGGCAGGAGTCTTTGACTTTTCCTCCTGCTTACAGAACTCAGCGTGTTTACTGATCAGCAGCTTACTCTGATCACCTGACGGATATGCAAACCTCCATGCACGAGCCGCTGGCTCATACCCACAGAAGATCATTTTCTGGAACTTGGGTTCACCTGGCCCTCGCAAAGCTTCAGGCACTGGCACCGAGGCCGTTAATCCGAACGCACGGAGGAAGTGAACCTGAGGCTTCCTCCCGTGAAGTATGAAAAACGGTGTGTCTCCTACCACTGAATTGTAGGACCGATTCCAGGTGAAGCTCACATATTTAACTGCCTCCATCCAAAACTTTGGAGGTAACCCAGAATCTGACAGCATCACCTGTGCAGCCTTAACCAGAGCCTCACTTCTTAGCTCTGCCACCCCCCTCTGTTGAGGAGAAGTCGCTGTGTGACTTATCCCTTTCTTGTGAAAAAACTTCTGCAAAGCAGACCCAGTAAACTGTGAACCTCTGTCACTAGCAATTTCCTGCACCTTCGTGGAGAACCTTAGTTCCACCTCCTCAATCCAACTTCTAATCAGCTGTGCTGCATCTTCCTTGGATTTGAGACCATGTGTCCAGGTGTTCTGCGAAAAATCATCCTGCAGCGTCAGCAGAAACCTGGCCCCTCCCAAACTTGGTTCCTTCATGGGACCCAACAGATCTATGTGCACAAGATCAAAAGGTTTTGTGGTTACCCTCTCCACCCTGGGGTAACTGCACCCTCTTACCTTTGCCTGTCTGCAAGCCTGACAATCTAGGACTCTTGCACATTCTTCAATTCTACAGCCTTTGCAAACCTCAGGTAGCACCTGTAGTTCTTCAAGACAAGCATGTGCTGTCTTCTTATGCCACGCACAAGAACATGAAACATGAGTGGGAACTGTAGCACGCAGGGCTTGTGCTTTCTCAACCTTCCCCTCACCCTCCAGAGACGTTTTAAGAATGAAGAGATCATTCTGCCCCTTTGCAACTCTGACCAGTTGCTTCCCTCCTTTGGAGATTGTACAAACATCGTGTTCAAAGCAAACCTTAAACCCCTTCTTCAACAAATAAGGCACAGATAAAATACAGTGTTGCACTCCCGGCACAATGCAAACTTCCATCTGCTCCTGCAAAACAGAAAACAATACATTTGCAATGTTAGTCACATTTTTCTTTTCCCCATTTGCAAACTGAACAGTTTTCCCAGCCGGAATTGCCTTGCAATTCCACATCTCGACTGCAGGGGTCTCTGGAATCAGGTTGCAGTTAGCTGCTGAGTCGATTAGAAAGCGAAAAACAGTGCCTCTCTCAGAGCTGTCCTCAAACAAAGCCATACTGGCAACAAACGTCTCGCTGCCCCCTCTCTTTGGGCTTCTGCAGCAGTTCTCTCTGGTTGTCTTGGCAACCAACTCCCCCTTGCTCAGGACCTTGGCAGCTTCCGTAGAAGTAGCCTCCTCCGTTGCCTTGGAGACCGGACTGGTCTCTGCGTTCCCACGCGACTCTTTAGGCCTTATCTTCACTTTGTCCAGGTGGCCGACCTTGCAGCGTCTAGCTCTCCGGAGCTTTCCAGACTTTGGCTGACGACGACGATCCCCAGTGGAAAAATACTGCTCAGGGCTCCTTTCAGCTGGCCTGGCCCCCCTTCTTCCGGAAGAGCACTCTGTGCCAGCCCTGCCCTCGCTGAAACTGCGTTTCACTTCAGCACTCACAGTGGAAAACTTTTGAAACTTGCCTTTGGAATTCTCAGCCCCCCCGACTTGCACCTCAGGGACTGGGGCTGCAGCCATTTCCAGGCTCTTCATGACTTCTCCAGGGCCCTGGCCTCCTGCTGAAGTTTCACACAAACTTCTCAGCACCTCCCAGGCAGCCCTTGCTGACTTTACGCCCTCCAAACTGGGCAAAAATGATGCATGTACGCATGCTTTTAGCATAGCAAGCTCTCTTTGCATTCTCTGCTGGCTATCTTCAGGCAACGCAGCCTCAAAGCCTGTAATGTCTGTCCCTTCAAGACCTGGATTCAGGGGACGTGGCTCTTTCTGGCTTACATCCCAAAGCCCAGTAACCAGAAACCAACCCCTTACTCTTCTGGACCAGGTTGCCCAACTTCTTAAAGTGAGCTTTTCAAGCGGAACGTCCTCAAGGACCTGGCTGTCTGCCATTCTCTCCTCTTTCCCGGGGCCCCAGCTGTACTCACGTATCACCAGTCAGCCCTCCGGCACCCGATTCTTCAGCTGCTTTCCCAGCTCTCTGCCTCTCAGCAACTCTTGCCTCTCAGCAGCAGGCAAAACACAGAACGCAGACCTCCGCTTCGGTAGCGGCTTTCCAGCTGTTCAAGCTGACTTCAAAGCACCGGCAGACGTTCAGCAACAGTTTTATTAGCGGTAATTAGGTCCCCCATAACCTGTGACGATCTGTGATAAGATCTTTATTGGCTAATTACTTTATGGCCCCAATTAGCCCCAGTGGTCCGGCACGCTTCTTAGCCAAGCTGCGCAGACCTTCTTCTCTCCGGTTTCGCCTTGCAGAGTAAAAACACAGCGGAACAACTGTTGCAGCCTGCCTCAGATCCAGACAAACACACCAAGCACTGTGTGTCCAAATTCATCAGTTCTTTATTGCAGCAAATATTTACAGCTCAGCATTTCTCAGATTCTCCTGGACTGCTAGCATTCATGGCGTCCGTCTCTCTCAGAGACCAAGAGAGAACAACAAGTAGAGCTCCTCCCTCCTTCCACACGTCAGAATGGGAGGCACAACTCAGAACAAAATTAACCCAGTAAGTTCTGAATCCCAACAGAAACCTCCACAGCACATTCCTTCCTCCACGGCCACATTCCATCTTAACCAGGGCAGCTAAATGCAAACTCTGTGGCTCCAACCTCAGTTTCCAACCTCCTCCACAAACTGATGGACTACAACTCCCATCAGCCCCGGCAAGAAAGCTGGGAAGGTTTGAATTGAGGGCCCAGTGTCATCTGCAGGGCTCTCACAGGCTCCCAAACCCCGATCCAGCCTGATGAAGAGTTCTGGAGGACCTGAAACCTTGGAGGTCAGGTCTGCCGCCTCCTCAGCAGGCCTACCCCATGCCACCTTGACAACAGCCTCTTGGAGAATAGGAGGTGCTGCTGGTCTGCTCCCAGCCTTGTTCCCCAGATGTTCGTTCCCCCCTTGTTCCTGATGGAGACCTTCCCTGATCAGTCACTCCTTCCCTGGCTGATGCGACGCCGTTTTGGGCCTCACCTCAGGTGCCAAAATGTCTTAGGCCTGCCTTGCACTCCACAAACAAACAAAAAACCCTTAAGCAACTCCCCTCAATATACTACCTCTAGCCCATCAATGTAGGACAGGATATTGGGGTGCCGTAGGGTTTTGAGGTGTTTGAAGGCCGCCTTGGCGATCTGAGTCTGTTCTTCGTTGCCGGGTTTCACATCGTACACAAACAGAGACACTGGTTCCCCCGTGGCCTGTCGGAAAGAAAGAAAGAAAGAAAAGGACAATGAGCTCTCTTTGCAGCTGCTGAGGAGCAAGGAGACCTTTTGCGTTTTGAAGTGGAACAGGGGTTCCCACCACCTAGAATCATAGAATCATAGAGTTGGAAGAGACCACAAGGGCCATCGAGTCCAACCCCCTGCCAAGCAGGAAACACCATCAGAGCACTCCTGACATATGGTTGTCAAGCCTCTGCTTAAAGACCTCCAAAGAAGGAGACTCCACCACACTACCACACTCCTTGGCAGAGAAGGAGACTCCACCACACTCCCAGGCTTCAAAGCCAGGGTGCAAAGTACCAAAGCTTGACCCTATGATTTTAAGTACCTGAGGAACCGAGTCCTCACAGTGGCCTCCTGAGAGCAGAACCATAGAATTTCAGAGTTGGAAGAGACCCAAACGGTCATCGGGTTCAACCCCCTGCCATAGCTAAATATAGTAAATATTGTGATACAGGAACTTGCCCCACGTTCTTCAATAGAATAAACACAAATAAAATAGCCATTTCACAACACCCAAAGTCACTTGCCTGAGGCAGACACCTCACACTCTAGGACTGGGGTGTCAGGAGCAGACCAGCAATGGTGACGGCAGCTCCCTCTGGGGTGGAGCAGCTCCCAAGTTGGCGGCGGAGGAGAACAATTCCCTGAATGCAGGGATGCCGCAGACTGCCTTGGACTGGGTCAAAACATCAAGCCCAGTCTTCGCCATCAGCAGCTCCCTGACATTCCTAACTGGAGTCTGAACCTATGATCCTTCTGCGTGCCATAGCACCTTAAAGGTAAAGGTAAAGGGACCCCTAATCATTAGGTCCAGTCATGGCCGACTCTGGGGTTGTGGCGCTCATCTCGCTTTACTGGCCAAGGGAGCTGGTGTACAGCTTCTGGGTCATGTGGCCAGCATGACTAAGCCGCTTCTGGTGAACCAGAGCAGCACATGGAAACGCCATTTACCTTCCCGCCAGAGTGGTACCTATTTATCTACTTGCACTTTGACGTGCTTTCAAACTGCTAGGTGGGCAGGAGCAGGGCTGAACTTCTGATCAGCAAGTCCTAGGCTCTGTGGTTTAACCCACAGCGCCACCCGCTTCCCTCATAGCACCTTAGGGTGCTGCTATATCTTAGCTTGACAACAACCCTGTGAGGTAGCTTGAGCTGAGGGAAAGAGACAGAGACTGACTTGGGGTTACTCAGTGAGATTCTTGACCTCCCATACACTGTGGCCCTCCCCACAGAAGACCTCCGCCTGGGGCTGAAGAGATCACTTTTCCCGCTCACAAAAAGGGGGAGAAGGCTGCTTCTCCCAGCTCCCTCCTCCATTTCAGCAGCACAGATGCAGCCTCCCGTCTTTTTAAGGGCACCCCAACATCGCATCTCCCACCCTGCATGCACTGGAGAACTGGGAAAGACTTGCTACCCCCACCCTCAACCCAGATGAGGCTCTGCCCGGGGCAATGGGTTCGGCAACTCCAAGGAAGTGGGGAGGGGAGAAAGCCCTTTCCCATCTCTCTCTCTCTCTCCCGGTTGGACTTCAGCCTGCGCCCCTCCTCCCCGCGCGTGCGCACAGAGAAAGGCGAGCGGACAGACCTTCCTCCTGCCGCGGTGCAGCAGCCAGGATCCCCCCGGCAAGGGCAGCGGCGGCGCCTCCGGAGGCGAGACGACCTCGAAGGGGAAGTCCCGGATCGGGTCCCGGGAGAAGAACCACATGGCGGCTCCCCGGCTGGAGGTCGGGGACGGGGACCCCGGTGGGCAGCGGCGGCAGCAGCAGCGGAGGCGGCTCCGCGGACGTCACCAGCCCCGCCAGCTAGGCAGGCGCTGTTTTCCTCGGCCGGCCGGGAGGCTGGCTTAGCCCCGGATCCTCTTCGCAGCCCCGGAAGTGCTTGGAGAGAGGGCGCGCCTGAGCATGCACAGAGCGCCGGCGGCGGAGGAGAGGGGCTCCGAGACGCTGCACTCACATGTACAAGGATGGGGAGAGGGAGGCGCACCCCTGGCCAAAAAGCGGCGGGAAAGGGGAACGCGCTGCATTCATACGAGACGCACCAACACCGAGATCTTTGACGCGTTTACCCGAGGGCCCTGGAAGCATGGAATTTTAGAGTCGGAAGGGACTCCAAGAGTCATCTAGTCCACCCACTGCAACATCCCATTGAATTCATTGGGAATTACCACCCATATACAGTACCCCATTCGTTGGGGTATAATTTTTTTTGTGGGGGAGAGAATCCGCTCGATTGGGGAGGGGGGGTCATTTCCTATCAACCCCAAATCCCTGTTTCAAATACTGATTGCTGACCGTCCACCCACTCCAACCTTGGAAGAGCGCTCCACACATGCTCAGAAGCAGCATACTCAGAATGATGGCTTCATGTATCCAACACGTTGCGCTTCTTATGACTCTCCGCTCAGATGTTTCCCCTGCAGGTGGAGAAAGAAAGAGAAAGGGCTCCCAGACCCCTGACATCTCCCCTCCCAACCCCTCGGATGCAGGAAGGAGCCTCCAGCTTTAGGGGCAACAAACCCCAAAATACAGACATTTTGCTGCCCGGGGTGGACAAGATGCCCTCCAGTTTTCCATATCCACAAAACAACTGGGTTGGTAGTTGAAACTGACTTCAGTGTTGCCCAAGGGGGAGTGTCCTCTACGCACCTCAGGGCCACAGGTTAGTTATGGGGTGCAGGACAGGTCACGGGGCACCCACAACTCTGCCCTTCCAACAGCAGCAGATAGCTAAAGAAGTGGAGGAGGTCAGGATAAATGGGGTGTAGGAGCTGCTGCTGCTACCTGAGGCAGCCCTCTCACTTTGTCTAAGGATATGGGTGGGGTATAAATAATAAATTATTATTATTATTAGCCAGAATATCAGCTGCTGGAGGAGGAAGAAAGCAAGAAGTTCAAGACCTCCCAAGTCTCTGCAAAGGGTAGAACATAGGAAGAGCCCCATCTAGTCCAGCATCTGGTTCTTATTATTCAGCTATTTTGTTATTAATGGTTTCTATTTTCCTTATTACAGGAATCAGACAGTGATGGGATGGGTGAAAAAAATAAAATAAAATGATAATACAAATTTATAAACAAGCCAGACCATACTTTAAGCTGAAGGCAATTTCCATGGGCTTCGTTATTCTTATAAACAATAAAACCATGCCAAATACTGTAGAATGAAACATTTCCACTAAAGCAGTTTGTGACACTATATAGTACCAACAAAATGCATTGGTGCTTGGGCTGAATCTACTGCTCATCAGTTTTATCAGGTGACCCCTCAATTTATAAGGAATTCTTTATCCATGCCTTTCCCCCCAATCATGTTATAAACATTACTGTTTGGTTATGTTTTAAACTGGAAAGTTATATATGTTTGCATTTATTGTATTTGAATTACTATAATATTCTGTGACAGTGAAGCTGTGACATCATGATAGGTCAGCAGGTCATTAAGGCTGCATACATCTGGCCGGCTTAAAATACATAGAATCCCAGAATTGCAGCGATGGAAGGACACCAAGAGTTATCTAGCTCAACCCCCCCCCCCCCCGCCATCCTGGAATGGCAGGTAAACCACAGCTAGGTCCTTTTTCAATTTGGATTGAATCTAGTTTGTGGGGGAACACATCAAAATGCAATATTTAATTTAAAACTACATGATAAATACAGGATAGATGTGGATTGTGGCTAAGGTCGGGCATATACACCACTTCTCAAACCAGCGGTGGGAATTGTGCTTGGTGCAGACAGTGTAAACAGAAATTGCATAAAGGTAAAGGGACCCCTGACCATTAGGTCCAGTCATGGCCGACTCTGGGGTTGCAGCGCTCATCTCGCTTTATTGGCAGAGAACCGCTGACCTTCTGATCGGCAAGCCCTAGGCTCTGTGGTTTAACCCACAGCGCCACCCGCGTCCCTCATATGTCCCTTATATGTGTCGGGCATATACACCACTTCTCAAACCAGCAGTGGGAATTGTGCTTGGTGCAGTCAGTGTAAGCAGAAATGTGCGTATCAGGCTTAATTCTGGAGCGGAGCCTTTTCTGCAATTCTCTCACTGGCCACCAGGAGGCCCTAAAGACACAACAGAACTTCTGCCTCTGCCTTCTGGGATGTTTTTACCTTTCCCCAAATAGATCAAATGCAGCAAAACAGGATGTGACTGGAAGGTGTGACTTGGAAGAGGGTTGGCCTTAGGCAGGAAGAAAAGGCAATTGCCCTTACCGGAGCCTGTAAGGTTCCTGGCCAGCTGCTGCCACGTCATTTCAGCCCTGGAGGCCGGTGGCCAAATCCAGCAGGATCCCCCAGCTCCACATCACCACCCAACATCCTGCTGCTGCTGAACTTGAGCCGCCTCCTTTTTGGAATGCTTTAAGCTCCACCCGGCTGCCTACAAAGCGCCAGGACAAATAAAAGAAAGTCCTTGTGCTTGCAGTGCATGGTTAAGCTATGGAACTCGCTGCCACAGGAAGCAGTGATGGTCAGGAACTTGGGACATCTTTAAAAGACTGGACAAATTAATGGAGGAGAAAGTTGTTGTTCATGTAAATATACAGTGGTACCTCGGGTTAAGTACTTAATTCTTTCCGGAGGTCCGTTCTTAACCTGAAGCACCACTTTAGCTAATGGGGCCTCCTGCTGTCGCCGCACCGCTGGATCACGATTTCTGTTCTCATCCTGAAGCAAAGTTCTTAACCTGAGGTACTATTTCTGGGTTAGTGGAGTCTGTAACCTGAAGCGTATGTAACCTGAAGCATTTGTAAACCAAGGTACCACTTAACTAGGGTGGAAGGCTCACAGAATATGCAATAATGTATAGTAACTTTTGAGCAAACACCCCCTAGGCTTTCCCTGTGTGTGCTTTGCGGGTGGGCAGGGACCGCAGGGTTGTCACTTTAACAACACGGTAACCAAGAAGTGCCCTTGATTCTTATTCTCAGGAATTTTGGGAGAAAATGTTCATTTCCCCACCCAGACCTTGCAGAAAAGTCGCCTTGAAAACAAAACACATCCACGTTGGTTGAGGGACTATATTTTGTGCTATTGTGACCACTAGGTGGCGGAAGGAGCAGGCGCATTTGAGTGAGTGAGGCTGTCCCTGGGTATAATTACTGGCCTCCGCCGGCGTTCTAGGATAGTTGCAGGGAGCGTCACGGAGGGACGATGGGAAGAGATTAGCGGAGGTTAAGTAGTTTATAAACAGGAAAAGATAATTAGGTATTCTTAAGCAGTATCAGGAGAGGCAGTTGTTTTAAATTAAAAAGAAAGAAAGAAGCAACTGAATATTAATAAAAGAGGTAGGAACAGATAATTGTTTAAGGATTGTGGGCTTTTCAAAGGTCTCCAAAGAAAACAGATAAACACAACTGCAAACTAAACCGCATTAGGACAGGAAATAATTTTGATTAAAAAGAAAATGGAAAGCAAACAGAAGAAGGAACTAAACCTTAAAAAAAAACAACCCAGGGGAAACGGTTAACTGTTGGCAGATTATGGGCATTTAAAAGTCCCAAAAAAAAGGCAGGTAAACAAAAGGCAGGTAAACAAAACTTACCGGTAACTGAAAAGTAAGAAAAATATAAAGATGAAGATTTTAAAGAAAATAAAGAAAAAGAAAACTAGAGAGGCCTTTCCATCTGAAGAAAGGGTTAGGCTTTTGTTGCTGAAGGTAGAAAAACCAAGACTGGGAAGACTTGAAGAGAGGAAGGAGCCATAGAAGATAGAAGGGTAGAAGGCAACTTAGAAGAGGATCCAGGAAGAGAGAAAAGGGAGGGAAGGAAAAGGAGCAAAATCTGTAACAACTGTGTCTGAAAAGGATAGCAAAGAGGAAGGAGGAGATGAAAAGGACAGAGATTTGTAATTGCAGCCATTTTGTGGCGGCTTCTCCTCAAGGACTTTGTGAAAGATGTTCTTTTTCAAAGGGATGCAGTGGGAAGGATTTCCTTAAAATATAAGGTGTCAAGGACTAAAATAAGCATCTGATACCCCAGCCTTAAAATGGGTTGGCATCTGGCACCTAATTCTGAAGTTAGGAAGAGTCATTCCAGCACCCGGTGCAAATTGGTGAAGCTAGAAGAGATACCGAAAAAATTGAGAAAAAAAGCAAGAAACCTGAGGGAAGAGCCTTACTTAGCTTTAGATCAAGAATGAAGGAGCAAATATGCGGTGAAGACGGTGAACTTCTCGGTAGTTGGTAACCTAATGGGAAGGCTCTGTAATCTTAGTTTTCCTTGTCAAGGGCTGTTTTGTGGGGTGCGGGGAGCAGGGGTGTTGGTGTTGTAGGTTTCTCTCTTTGCAGGCATAATTGCGCCCATTGTCTGTTGCCGAGAAGCTATTGCTGAGAAGCTAACAGGCAGTCTGCACATGCTTCGTTTCCGTCCCACCGGTTCCTGAGGTTAGCGTTTTTTTCCATCCAGCCCCGAGAATGGTTAGCTAGCATCTGCAACCCTCCCCAGAATGAGCGAGTCGAGAACCTGGTGGACAGACAGAACACTGCAGGTAGCAGCAGCAAAAGCACCCACAGAAAAAGGGGTGAGAGAAACCAGCCTGTTGGACTCCTGTTGCGGGCCTCCCGTGGAGGGAGGAGGGTAGGCACCCAAATCTTGTTTAGTTTTTGTCCCTTCAGGTGTGTTTGTGAATGTAGATCTAGAGGATTCCCAATGTTCCAGTCTTGATAATTAACTTAAGCAAAGAAAGGAAGGAAGCCTGTTGAGAATGATTCCAGTGTGGGGGAAAACAGGAGCCTTTTTGAGGAGGAACAACCTGCTGATGGCAGCGCTTAGAAAAAGAGGTGGCCGCCTCTTGGCACCTGGGAAGGAGCAGCAGCAGCCACTGGAGAGGAGCTTTTGCTTAGAGCAATGTCCAGTCGAGGATCTTGCCGGGGTCAAATTGCATGTTTTCTCTTTGGAAAGTGCTAAGTATACAACTTTCTTGACAATCAATCATGCTAGCCTTGATGGGGGGAGTGGGGAATGCACTGGGGAGAGGGATAAACACCCGCTTCATTCTAGCCTCTTTGCAGGTACTGTAGCATCCCCAGGTGGCTTGGTTTAGAACTGTAGTCCTGCAGTATTGGGCAAGGTCACCACCCCAGAGGCTGGAGCTCTCTTTGCCTAGGAAGAAAGGACAGTGCTTAAAGTTGGCGTTTGTGCTGGAGCCCTGGTCGTTCAGCCACTCCTTTCGGAAGAGCTGGGAACTTGAAAGCTAAGTTTTCCTTAGGGGGCTAAAAAGCAGAGAATTCTCCAGCGTCAGTGTATCATGTGGAAGGGGCTGTCTGGTTGGACGGGGGCGGGGCGGGTTTTAGGGAGGGCATGGGGGATGATAACGTGTTCTCGGATTCTTTTCCCAGGATAATCGTAACGTTAGGCCTGGAAAAAAATATGATTATTAAGCTTCTAGACTGGCAAGTACTTCATGAAATATTCAGAAAAGACTTTCCTTCCAAGTAACGGCCAATACTCATGGAAAGGTCTCTGTGAATCCCTTGGGTCCAAAATGAACAGAGCTGCTTCTCTTGCATTCCCTCTAAAGGGCAGGAGAAGAAAACAACTTGCAGATATGGAGGGTCTTGCGGGGGAGACCTGCTTAGCTAAGAGTTGGCAGGGGTGGGGTTGAACTCTTCATGCCTTTAGTGGTTTGTGGTTTTCTTTTGGCATTTTTTGCAGGTGCTTAATATGTCTTAATGCCACTGTAGAGGCTTCAGGGAGAAAGGAGGAGCTTAATGATCCTGGTGTGGGATTCCTTCTGATGGTAGCTTGTATAATTTTTCCAAGTAAGATTCTGCTTTTGATTGCTTTGTCTTGTGTATGAGTTCCAAGTCTAGGAATTATTTGCATTGATGAACATTCTTGCGTAATGAATTCTGTAACATACTGAAAACAATTCAACGTTAACAATGACAAGACTTAAACAGCTCATGTAAGCAGATTAATGATTAAGTCATACCATTAAAACGGAAAAAAAAGATTGTCTAATGCTCATAGTTCGATATGTGTCTTTGTCTTCTACGGGCAGTGGGGGGCTTGGTAGGGAAACATTTCTTGTCTAGCCCTTTTTCAGATCCGTCTTCAGAATACTAGCCTCAAGGAGCCTGAGAAATACAATGCCTCATAAGCAGAGGGAGCAGCTTCTTGGTGGAGGATAAGTAAAGGCAGAACCATCCTATGCTATTACTCCTTTGATTGATGGAAAAAAGTCCCAGATGTTAAACAAGTGAAAGTCCCGTGCCAACCAAGGGGGGAAAACCCACAAGGTCATAAGCAAGGAAGCAGGCAGATTTGAAGTGTGTGGATTGAGTATGAAATGCCATGATGATATTCTGTGAAATTCCCAAAATCAATGCAATGAGGAGGAGGAGTTGGCATTAAAGCAGTGAGAGAGATCCCATTTCTTCAGTGTGGGAGCAAAATTGAAAGAGAATCTTCAGGGGAGCGGCAAATAAGCTTTCTACCAAAGTGTGATGCCCATTATTTGATACGCAATATTGCTAAATCTTAATGGAATTGGAAGAGAGAATAATGCGATGTTGAAATATTCCTAAATCTAAATGGAAATGAAGAGAGAATAATGCAAAGCCACACTAGTGTTGGATCAAACGTGTGTTGGAGAGGAGAGGATGCGCCTTGTGCTGTTGTCCTTCTTTACCTCAGACAGGTGCTCAGCACTCCTAAGGAGAGGAAATGTGCTTCGTTCCATCGGGGAGCTGTATAAGCGAGCAGGCATCTGTTACAGATAAGTTTTACCTATTCTGCCAGAATTGCATGTCAGAAAGGTGGGTGGCTTAATCTTTCCAAGTTGTGGTAGGTGCCGGAGTCATTTGGATCAGCCCTACTGGCTGCTTGCTAACCACGCTTCTTGCTGGGTTGCCTATGGCCCCCAGTTGCCCTCAAAGGGGGAGCTACAGCTCTACTAATCTGATCATGCTTTCTGTTATTTCCTGGGCATCTGGGCCTCGCCTTGCCCACTTGATAGGAGCAGACCACTATAGGTGGCGCATCCCTGCCCTTTAGAGGGTGTATTCAATGCCAGTCCATTCGCAGAAGCATGCAGCAGAGAGCAAAGTAATGGTAGCATTCAAAGCACTTGTGCAAGACCTCCTAGAGGGGTGGCACATTAATACACTTGCAATAAAATGACCAAAGTCCTCCAAGAATAGGAAGTTGTCGTCTTTGTTCTTAAATAAACCATGCTGCTGCTGTTGATGTTGCTGTTGTTTGTGAATCGCTCTCGGGTTGTTTGGTGGGGGTCGGGGGGCATTCTTGTTGTTCTTTCAGACTCTTTCTCCGTGAACATCCCCGTCTTTATTGGACAAGCACAGAAATTGAACGGAAGACTGGTTCTCTAAATCAGGCAGGAAATCTTTGCAGCCTATTTTTCCTCCTTTCCCCATTCCACTGAGGCAGATGGTAGATCCAGGCACTTGGCATACAGAGGTCTTGTAACTAAGGAATATGATCTGACCAAGGGAGGAGTTCTAAAATGCTTAAAACTAGACCAGTGGGGGAAAACACTTAGCGGTTTGGGGTAAGTAAATGCCTAAGTTCACATCTTGCAGCTGAAGAAGCTGTGTTCTTCCCAGAACTTGAGCCTTGGCAATTTTACCAGGCAAATATCCAGACACAGGAGGAGGACAGAATTAGTACAAGTGTGTACGTCTGTGTACTTTAAACTAAAGATTAACACTTGTTGGTCTTGCCTAGCATTGCCTATGTAGAAACTTGCATGCCCCTTTGATATGCTTGCCATCCATCTCCTGTAGTGCTAGCGCTGTCATCTCTTTCCAGTTAACAACATGCAGGGCTGGGCTGAGGGGGGTGATATGGGGGCAACTGTTTCAGTGTCTTGTTTCAGAGGCTTCATCTCATAATGCCTAGACCCTAACGCACCATTTGTGAAGCTGCTCAGGATGATGACACTCTCCTGTTGCCACATTCTCTGTGTGCATGTGAAGACCTTTGCAGTGAGTTGACTGACGCTAGTACACTTAACAGCTGTTCTGACTTGATCACCTTGGGGGTGGTGGGAGGGGCTCACATTGTCCCAGCTCTTCTTTTTTGCAGACTTCACAGAGAGAAGCGTGTCTGAAGCAGATCTGTTCAGTTGGCAAGTAATAAATGATGGCAGTGTGCTTGATCTGCTTGCATAGAGAATATGAATCTGCCTCCTTTCCCTTGTGTGGAGTAGTGATTGTTGAAGGAGAAATAAATCGCTGAGTGACAAAATGCCTGTGGTTTGAAAGGAGCTCTTGAATCCGATGTCCAGTAAAAACCCTGCCGTGTAAACGCTCGTTGTATGACTGAGAGACACGTGCATTTTGACTGTGCTGCTTTAGGTAACCTGCTGTTTTGTTCTTCTTTGGCTGCTGGGGGAGGGGGAGAGGGTACTGAAGCCTTTAAGTCTCTTCCAGATGCATCTTCACATCTCACAGACACCAGAAATAAAACCCTTCCAACCCAACAAACCACCAAGAAGCGAACATCACATTCCACCAGTTAGTGGTCGTATTTTCCGTGCAATGCTTTTGTGTGGGTCTCTCCTTTTTCAGTTTCCTCACAGTTCTGAGCAACAGCACACAACACCCCAATAAAGCCAGCTCTCCTCGAGGAGCCACAGAAGTCATGGCAGTAAGAAACAGTGGTGGTCAAAGCACTTTTGTATGGGATGAGTGGGAGGGGGCTGGTGACAAACCAGTGTCTCTAGATTGCTTTTCACAGACCAGTAGAAGGAACTGCCAGACACAAGAATTCACACTTCAATGGACAAAAGAACAGGTGAACCACATTTTCTCTCTTTTCACAGCAGGAATCGTGAAGCTAGAATGTTAAGAGACTGGGAAGTTTTTAATGCATCTTCCCGTTCTGCCTCTGTAGGTTCAGCTTCATGCTGAAACCCCAATCACAATGGGAGTAAATACTGTATGTGAATTCCATCCTTAACGGATACTTGAGGCAATGGTGGGTTGAGACCCGATAAGCTTTAACAGCTGAAAGGGATCCCCACTGAAAGAGGAGCTTCATGCTCCAAAGCCTCTCCAGACACCTTGTAATGCAGAGTTGGAGTGGAGGCAGAACTAATGGCAAAGAATTGAAGAACCTCCTGAGAAGACTGGCTTGCCCAGTGTCATTGGCAGGATGGGGCCCTTTGTGATAACACTGCAATGGGCTGGCAGAATTGCCACCAGTCTATAAGGTGTCTGTGGCCATGGTGGTGCTAACACTGAATTATGGCCATCTTTGAGTTTTTTAAATCACTGACTTGACAAGAACATTAAGAGGTTTTGTGGGGGGTGGGATAATGCCACAACCCGCTTTTTTGCTAAGAATCTTCCAGGAACAGCTATTGCGCACATAACTCAGCCAACACAAAGCGTTGACACCATACTAAAGCTTGGATCCTCTCCAGTACTTCTGTTCTCAAGGTAATCCGTTAAAATAACAATTTCAAAATTAGAGCTAGCAAACGGCTTGTTTGGCCAGTAACTTCTCACTCCAAAGCTAACATCGCAGTTGAAGGAAGGTAACTACTGAAACCCTTGATGTTATCCGAGAGCAAAATACTGATGATACGACAGGCACAGACTCTGAACAAGTAAACATCTAAATGCTGTATGATAAAAGCAGTAACCAGCGGTTGTACGTGTTGTGTTTGTGGGACATAATGGGTGGGTACCATGTGCTTGGCTAGGCAGATTTCCAGTTGTGATCCACAGAGTGGCATTGGGGAGGGTGTTGCAACTCTTGTGCTAAGACTCTTTCAGGTCGCAATAAGGGAGTAGTCGGAAGCGGAAGCTTTATGAAGCAGATTCCTTCAAATCTCCAAATCTCTCTTAAGGTTTTTCTTTTCCTGAGAGAACAATCTTGTGTTTTCTCAGGTTTTGCTTTTCACCTTGCTGCATTACAAAAAAAAAAAAAAAGCAAAAGACACTGGTGGTCGGCACTCCTGGTTTCCAGGATGGGGTTCAAGTCCCTGCGGTGTCCTTGCTTTGCTTCCAATGCAACTCCTATATGTTTCACCTCTTTCTGTCCTTTCTGTGCTTTTGTGATTTAGCAAAGATTATAGGATGTGATTTTACTGATAGATTTCCTATAAGGACATTGCATATGATTTAAACACAGTAAGAATTATATTAGGCAATTGCTCCCATTTCATTAACTCACTATTTGTGTGTGTGTGGTGCTGGCAAAATTGTCATGCTCACTTCTGTATGTTTTTGATAATAGGTAGGGATTCGTCCTCTCTTTAGATCAAGGTGTATATGTATGGTAGGAGATGCTGCCTGCTTGACTTGTGATTTTGCGGTCTGAAACATTATGTATAGTAAACCAAGCTTTCTTTCTTAACGTGTCTCTAGAGTCTCCACCCCCATCATTCTGCCCGGATGCAGAGGTCCAGCGCCAAGAGCCTTCTGGAGGTTCCCACCCTGCGAGAAGCAAACTTACAGGGAACCAGGCAGAGGTCCTTCTCGGTAGTGGCGCCCGCCCTGTGGAACACCCTCCCATCAGATGTCAAGGAAATAAACAACTATCTGACTTTTAGAAGACATCTGAAGGCAGTCCTGTTTAGGGAAACTTTTAATATTTGATGAATTACTGTATTTTACTATTTTGCTGGAAGCCGCCCAGTGGTGTGGTATAACTAATAAATTGTTGTTGTTGTTAATTTGTTCGCCTCTAAACACTACTGGCTTGCCTGCCTGGCATTTAAAAGGTCTTTAGGATCCCCAGCCCAGAATAAAATAAAGTATCGGGTGTCAGGAGTTTTATTTAGGCAAGAATAGGGGGAAACACATCCATGAACTTACACATATTATAACCCCAGCAAAAGACCCCAAACCCTCTGTTGGTGCATGCATATGTATGAATACACGTTGGACACGTATGTGGGTTTAGACACAAACTGTTAACAGTTCCATTTCAAGTCCAGAGAAGAGCCATTCAATGGTGTTATTTTCGTTTATTGAGCTTTTATTAATGCCCTTGAATTTTCTGATGTATGGGAAGCCAGGCTATAAAGTCTGTAAACATTAAAAATGTGAAGAGGATCAAGATGATGATGGATAGGAAAGAGAAAACAAATTCAAGTGCCAGCTTGGCCAATGGACAGAGATAATGTAAACCTAAAGAAAAATCTCAGACTTGATTGAACATGAAACATTTAATGCTTTTATACATGAAACATTTAATGCTTTTATACATCCCTCATAAGATTTTCCAAGAGGGTACATAAGGAATGGAACTTTTGTTGCTTGTGAAGAAAAAGACGTACTCATTCTCTCTCTAGTTGAGTTTTCCCTGTTGCACTGATAACACAAAATAAATATAGCAAGATTTTCTCTCCCTATATACCCACTAACTCACCAAAAACACTTTGTTCTGTCAGAATCAAACCATGGCCATACTCATGCTTTTGGAAAGGTCCAGTGATGAATGAAGTATTAAAACCTTTTGAAGAAGAATAATTAAAATCCTACAGGAGCAACATCTAATTCTGATTTTACATGGCAAGCCAAAATATATTAACTGGAAAAACTACAAATTTTTCACTGGATAAAAATATAATAAACTAGCTAACTAGTCTATATAAAAGTGTCTTTTGAAAGCATCTACAAAAGATAAAAGACTAAGTAGTTGAAATTGAGAAACTTTTAAGGCAGAAAGAGGTTTTTTAAAAAAAAGTTATCAAAATACTCTGTGCAGTTTATAAATATGCACAATTTTGAGCATACAGTCTGGGGCAGCATTTGCGATGGAGGTAAACAAACTGCTCAGTAATGGCCCATAGCTTAAGATGCATTGTAAAAATTAACCGATTGCAGCCTTGTACCTCTTGATGCAGCAAAAGGCACTTAGCTAGGTGATTTCTGAAATAGAACCAAGAAAATAGGTTTCATTTGTCTGCTTCTTGACCCCCTAGTGTTAAGGAAGATGACTGCAAAGAGGAACTTTACGAACAGCTTCCTCTTTGAAACCCTAACCAAATCTGACTACACCTGCAACACATATGCCAGTGACTCTGGCCTTGGATTCCAAACCTATCCTAGGTGCTGTGAATGACTAACATGCCTCTTAAATAAAGTCCAAAATGTCTGTCAAACACCCATTTAGTTCAAGGTTGGGGGACATGTTGGAGAGGGGCCTCCGGTTGTTTCTGGACTGCAATTCCCATCATCCCTGACTACTGGCCATGCTGTCTGCCGGGGCTGATGGGAGTTTGGAGTCCAACAGCATCAGGATTCCCATCCCTGATTTAGTGTTTGAAATGAAATACATTTTAATGCTTTCTGACCTTGCTCTATAAATATGCCTACTAGTTTTGGGAGCCATTTTATTAGGTGACTAAATTAAGAATTGCTCATTTCCATTATCCAAAGAGTACCTTCACTTTTAAAACAAAATTACATTTTATATGTAGATTACAAAACCAAGGGGCGTCAACAGAGGGCCATCGAACAGATGCAACCATTTCTTTTTAACACCAGTTTTTAAGGAATGCGTCGTGTTCAGAGTCCGTTTCCTCTCAAATGCTCCTGGGTGGTAAACGCTGCTTGTACATCCCTGCAATAGCTTTGGCTGTGCTGTAGATCATCTGTCGACGGGACATGCCGGTGAATGCAGAGTGCCAATCCGTTCTGTTGACGTGCAGTAATTGCTTCTCTATCACTTCTCCCACTGTCACCAACAAACCTGACCATCTTAGGTTATAATCTTGAGGAGTTAGACTTTGAGCCTGTGAAATAATTTAAATCGGGAGTGAGTACAGGAGAAAAGGAGAAGCACCCGGACAAGTTCAACCTCCTCTGGAGCTATATCGCCATAGTTCAAAGTTCATTCAAAAGCATAAATAATACTGCTGCTGGCATTTGACTTAACAAGTGTAACAGTCAAAGTTCTACAGCAGCTATAAGGTCTATAGAAGTTCTATAGAATTTAAAGTGCTGCTAGTAAATTTGTTGTGAAACGAACCTCTGGTTTAACAGGCTAAGGGACAACAGAAACACTTAGTTTTCTCCTTTTCAGGAATAAATTGGCGAAACTTTCACTCGGTGACAGCATATAGGCATTTTTTCACAGCACCATCAGTGCCCATGACTAGGTTCTCTGAGTTGAGGTTGAAAGTACGTTTAGCACAGAGCAGAGATGGCTAGAAGGCTCTCACATCTGCTTTCTGTTGCTCCAGAGGGTGGAAGTGAAACCAATGGGCCCAAATCAGAAGAGGAATCTCACTAAACACAAGGAGCCTGCGATAGCTCAGTTGGTAGAGAATGAGGAGACTCTCAGAGCTGTGCGTTTGAGCCCCCCATTGGGCAAAAAGATTCCTGCATTCCAGGGGGTTGGACTAGATGGTCCTTGGGGTCCCTTCCAACTCTACAATTCTGTGATTCTGAGCCTCCTGGCAATGCAGGATGTTCAAAGGTGACTCAGAATGAATGAGGCTGACTCGCTGTGGTTTCTAAGCCCTCCAGCGTACAGATCATCTTAAGAAACATCCCCCAATGCTTACTGCCAGCTCACTCACAAATGTTCAATATATTAAGCGGTATAGATATCAATCAATCAATCAATCAAATGTAATCCACATTATTTTTAAAAATATATGCAATGAAAGAGACACTAAAGGTGATAGAATTTAATGGCAATCATTTTTAGAAGTGTGTACAACTAGAGTGATATTCTGGGGTTCTTGGCTACCATCCCTTAGAAGAGGCTTTACCTGCTGCGTTGGAAAAGGATTCAGCCCCTTAGAGATTAAAACTTACCTGTTGTACATATTCCAAAGGCACTGGCGTTGCTTGTGTAAATGTTTCGAGGTGAATGCCATGGACGGGATCTTCGACAATTAGGCAGCCAATATCAAACCATCTGTTACAGTGACAAAAAGTTTATTATCAAATCATATTAAATACGAATTCCGCGTATTAACTGTCTAGAGAGCTTAGTAGTTTTGAAAGGCAGGCAGCCAAGTCACCTCCACTAACACTTTCCCTTTGGAAACAATTTTTAGTTTTCCCAGCCAAAAGCTAACAAGGAATAACTAGCTTTTGTTCCAGAATTTATAGTCACGTTCCAAACTCTAAGGAAGTTAATTACAAAATGTCAGAGGTCTGTTCCGGCAGGGTTTTGCTTGCTAAACATTGCAGGATCTGGCCACGCTTGAAAGTGAATTATTTAATTATGGGTTATGCAAACTATGCCCAGTTTTAAGCACTAGGGACAAGAGGGTGAATTATACCAAGCAACTGCAACAGGCAGACAACTCTTATTTCAGCTCCTGTTTAGAGTATCAACAAGTCCTGTGGATATGATAGTAATTGACTTTTATCTTGAGTAACATGTTAAATGGCCTTACTTGTCAGGAAGCAATTCCGCAATGAAATTTTCCACAGACACGGCAGGCTGCTTCTCATGAATGACTCCTGTCCTGCGCAAGCTGTCAATCCTTTCTTGAGCTCCCTAAAGGACAAGGAAAAGAAGCAGTCAATACAGCTCTCATTCAGCACTTACTGCTTGCGATGAACCTTAGCCAAAAGCAAAATCAAGGATCTTAAGTAAACCAACTACAAATATTCAAGTTTACAGAAGGGAAATGGGACGCTCAACTGCAATCTCAGTGTGTCTTTGGTTCCTTAGTGACCAAGTCCTTATTTTGTGCTTTTATAAAAATGGATTAGGCTTTGTTTCATTTTTGTAGATTTTGTGTTAAAAAGAAAACATTGCCAAAGAGTTATTAGGTGCTACATTGTTGTGTATGAAACAAGTGAAGACACATTTTAAATGATTTTTTAAAAATATCACAAAAGTGATACAAATCTCCAGGAAACGACGGGAACTCGCCTTCAATCCAGCTGCGTAGCCAACTGGCTGTGGCGCAATGTTGGACTGCCCAGCTTCTCCTGTAACTGTGGCCATCCCAAACACTTCCTGAAAAGCTTCTCTTACAGCAGCAACCTTGACTTCTTTAGTAGAAGTGACAACAATGTCCAGTTCTCCTCCAGATTCTATAACAAAAAAACATTAAAACATAATCCTATACAGGCAGATACATTCAGACCGTGGGGTGGGGTGGGAGAGAACTTGTGCTTGCCAGTCAGGATCCCTCCCTTTTCTTGGCAAAGCAATTATCTGGAGATGGACCAGGGTGCATATTTATTGTCATCTTTCACACACATGTCTCAAGGCAATGCACTATATATATTTAAAATGGCACAGAAAACAGCAGACAGCAGCAACTAACTTAAAAAAAAACCTATACAATGCAGACACTCATGGCAGACACACACACCAGTCTAGGTGTTGACAGAACAAAAATGTCTTCAATTCTTTTCTGGAAGGTGCAGATAGCAGGCACATATCACGACACCTGCAGCCATGCTAAAAGCCCTGCATGATGCTCTGCTATGGTTTAGTGATGTGTATGAGTGGCTTCCATATGGGGTTACCCACTCCCCCACCTCCTGCATGGACAAGAGCATGGAAGCTTCCACAATGCTGTTTGTCAGGTCATCCAGACCAATTGTTAATCCTCATTACGGTTACCTTCAAACAAACCAACTTCAAACCATGGCTTCAGGAAGCCAACTTGTTTAAACTAACCATAGTTAAGACTGATGACTGTTCTAGGTCTGAATGACATGCCAAGCTGTGGTTAACTGAAAGTGGAAGCAAAATATTCCCCCCCCCCACCGTTCTTCTCCCGACCATGTGTGAGAAAGATGGGTGAGTGGGGGAGCACATAAGGCTGGGAGGAGGCCAGCTAGACACTTTCACTTATCACAAAATCATATGCAGCCATTAGCTGCTACAACTTTTTTAAATGTCAGCCTTCAACACTTATGTACAACGTGGTCTCTCTCTACATGGCTTGCTAAGAGAAGCACACAATTACTTTAGACAAGTTTTTGGTCCTGTTTAACTAGAGGCTTTTCATGGGGGAGGAGCCCTTTCCCAAAAAGTCCCGCCACTAGATACCCAATACTATCAAATTAGCGGTCGTTGTAACTTCCTTTATGAGTTCACTCTTCAAAACACACCGGTAGCAACATCAGTGAAGCTTGTATTGCTATGAAGATGCACTTGGCAAATCTGCAAAATGCCTCCACTGGCTGTGTGGCCTGATGTTTGCAGGAGGAGCTAAGATTGTGATCCATCAGTTTAGAAACAGAAAGAGACAATGTCTCATCAACCAACAACCCCAAAAGAGAGGCTTTGCTGCAGCCTAGGTTTGTGAGGGCCCTGAGTAGGATGAGTTGCATGCTGCCCGCCCCCCAGCCCACAGGCTTTCTCCACTTACTGATATAGGGAGCCATGCCAGGATCCAGAGTCGTGATCATTGTCTCCATTGAGTGCTTGGTTTTATCCAGCACGGACTTCACCACAGGATTCCCTGCCACACCCTGCAGGGAAAAGGCACAACTCATTCAGCTCATTTTGCTCTCAAGGCTATGCCTGATTCAGCCATTTGCTTCTTGCAGATGTTGTATTTCAGACCCTCCAAGTGTTCCTAATTTCCTGGGACAGTCCCAGATTTACAGAAGCTATCCCAGTTTCTGATTTGATCCAGAAATGTCCTGCTTTCCCTTAGGACATCCCTACTTTCATCGGAGAAATGTTAAGAGGGGACATCTATATTTTCATCAGAGAAATGTTGCAGGGTGCGGCATTTTTTACTCTGGGATTGCTACTGAGATGAAGAGCGGCTTGTCAATATCTTATACATGTAAATATATTACGCTAGCTCAGGGAATGCAAAACACAAGCAGAGAGAGAGAGGGCACGCATGCTGGCCCCACTCTCAATATCTCTCTGTGCCCCAACACCATGTGCTCAAACTCAGAACACTCTATAAACTACAGTGGTACCTTGGTTTGCATACGTCTTGGTTTGCATACATTTTGGATTACAAACACATCAAACCCGGACGTATGTGTCCCGGTTTGCAAGCTTTTTTTGGATTACAACCCATTTTTTTTTAATGACAATTTTTGGGGGGAAGCCCTGTTGGCGAAAGCGCGTCTTGGGTTACAACCTGTTTTGGTTTACAAACAGACCTCTGGAACGGATTATGGTTGTAAACCAAGGTACCACTCTATTCTCATGGCTACAACACCAGCCTAATTAATTTTTTTTTACTCCCCGCTCCCTTCCTGCTCTGTGTAGCATCTTGCCTGATGCCTCACTTCTGTAATATATGCTTGGTCACAAAGAAACTATTGTCTGACTATGTGGTTTGGAGGCTTTTCTTATGGACCAGCAGCACAGCTACCTTTGCTTTTCAGCCTTACTTTGATAAAGCCCCACAGTCCTCCTCCAGCAGATGCGTCACTCTGCACAACAGCTCCCCGGGGATCTTCGTGTTCCTCTGGGAAAGTGATTGAAGAGCCTGCTCCAAAGCCAGGTGCCAGTGGGGGTGGCCCACAGGGCTGCTGTGATGCCGGGCCAGTGAAGACACCTGAAAACCAACAGCAAGGAAACGTTTTGCATAACCCACCATGGTTCACAACTGCTGTAACCTGCCTTTTCTTATTCAACAATTAAAACAATACTGCACATCTTCAATTTTCCAGAAAAAAAAACCTATTTATGTCAAAAGACCTTTACCAGTTTAAAGACACAATTTGAGTTTGGAGGTAACTGTACAATGAAGAGACTGCCACATTCTGACCACGTAAAACTAGTGGCAGTTTCAACCCTCACACAGGCCTCTTTCCAACCTCCATCTTGGCAAGCAAGAGGCATTATCACAGTTCAATAATACCTTGCTTTTTATTATAATATTTATTAATTTTTACAATTTAATAATCCAATAAAAACCACATTAAAACATTCCAAATTACAATACAATAAAAAAACCAAATATAAATGCCAAATTTTATATCTTTGGGTGACTTCCCATGCTGTGAATTTCACGAAGTGCTGATCATCTAATATCACATTGCTTTTCTTAATTAATCAACAAGCCATTCTGATGTTATCAATAACCTTCCAGCCTGGCTAAAGTACCTGAGGAGAGCTGGGAAATGTGGGCTGGGGAATGTCCTAAGGGCTGTATATATCTCACAGCCTAGAAGTCAACCTCACACTTGCAATATAGTGTTTGTGGGTTTAAAAAGTGGCTGAAAACAGCTTGGGACCAAGTTAGATCTGTAAGACCAGGTAATACACTGGTCTTACAGATGGGGCCATTCTGACCATACCGTTACCCACATAGCTCCATCTGATGTTCGTGTGGAGAGGGAGTGTTCTCTGTTGTGGAGCCTGTAATGCGGAACACTCTCCCCAATGAGAACAGGTGAACAACAACTGTTGGGTGTTTTCACAGTCAACTGAAGACACAGGCTTGCTTTGACCCTTACTGCTGGTCTCTGGTGTTTTATTGTGTTTTAAATATTCTGTTGGGAGTTGCCCAGAGTGGCTGGGGAAACCCAGCCAGATGGGAAGGGTATAAATTATTATTATTATTATTATTATTATTATTATTATTATTATTATTAAATATAAATCAGTGGTGATTTTACTCATGGTATTGACAATTGTTTTTCTTGGACATTATTAAGTTTTATCGCTATGTGAATCACTTTGGTTTTCCATAATTGAAAAGCAGCATAGAGAACATTTAATAAGTAGCATTTAAAAATAAAAGGGAGGAGGGAAGGCAACCCACGTGAGCATGGCCTACATAGATATGCATTTCCTGGTCAAGGTCCACGCATGGTGGGGCAAGGGTGCAGGAGCCAGCCCCAAGCCATTTGGAACCAGCCAGCATTTCCTGGGAGAGAATCAATACTGGTTTCCTTGGTAAAACAACAACCAATATAGATAAACTCTTGTTTTAAAAAGCCAAGCAAAAACACTATGGTTACCGGTGACTGAAGGTGCAGAAAACGAGGGCATCAGGGGCGTCTGTGGTGCTCGTCCCGCATGGCCTTTGGTGATGTCATGGGTCGATGCCATAGAAAACCCTGATATGGGAGGACCAGTGGGAGGGGCAGAAAGCACAGGGCCAGGAGTTGAACTCAGGGGTGGAGGGGATGAGAACTGGGGACGGGGGCTGCTGAAAGGGGACGAAGCGACTGGCGGTGTCATCATGGGTGGCCTCGAGGTCCCAAGGGAGGCACCTGCTGAAAGGGCCATGGGAGGCACGAAAGGCAAAGGCACCGGGGATGTCGTCATGGATGGAAGAGAGGAGCCTGCAGAAGATGGCAAAGGCGAGGAAAATGGTGCTTGGGAAGGAGGAAAAGAGGAGGGAGGAGGGAGGGAAGGAGTTAAGGCTGAGGGCGAGAGAGGAAAAGGAGAAGGCAAGTTTTAGTAGAGGGGCTTTTTTAAACTTTTAGAATGATACAAACAAAAGATCTGCAGCAGAATAATAGAACTAAAACATCTTATATTTGTAGCAGATTAGCAAGTAACTTATAGTAAGGAAATAGCCCAACAGCTAAGAAGTCAATGATTAACCATGTGACACAATGCATAGCCAGCTCTTCCTGTGCAAGCAAAGGTTTATTACTGAGATGCAAATATTAAGCATTTTCATCCAATGAAGTTATAATTTAGAGATCAAACGGCATATGCTTTAAAATGCAATTGAAGCAGGTCATTGGATTGAAATGTTAACACGAATTTAAGTGACACTTTAAGCTCAAATGAAAACCCTCCCCAGTTAATTAGTGCGGCTGGCAGCAAGCAAAGGCTCCAGACCCTTGAAGTTAGAAGAGCTCCTCCTTTCCTTCTGAAATACCTTTTCTAAGCTCAATCTACTTCTTGAACTAAACTACCACTCTGACTTTGATTTGCCAAGACAATGGCATGTAAGATAACACTCAGCTGAGAGCAGCATCTCATGAGTGCACTTTCCCAAATGCAGATGTATCTTGAATTCGGCTTTCCGGCCATGGGTGGGTGTGTACCAGTGGTTCCATTCCTGTCAATGGTGTATGCTGGGTTCATATGCACATGTGGGCATGCATGTACGTTCAGACATACACCTCATAACGCAAGGTGCTTTGATGTCCCAAGATCAGCCCATAAACCGGCTATTCCCCCCGTATCCTAAAATGAATGTCTGATACCCCAGCACAATTTCATAAGGAAGAAATGTATTTCTTAGCATCTGCTCAAACTCTTTGTGTCAGCCAAGGAGCTGTTGGGAGGGGCAAATAATAAAGTATAAAGCTATCTGCCACCTACACATGTATTTATATAGTCACAGCTTTCTTGACTTCTTGTTGTATTCCTCCCTGGGACCAGCTAATGAAAGGTGAGTTAGAAATACTACAAATAAGCAACAAATTAAATACTTAAAAAATAATGTGGAAAAGTTTATTGGACTGGGTCCAGATTTCTCCTGAGCAGAGTTCCCCTCATGGGATGCTCACCTGAAAGTGGGGGGGGGGGCAGATTACTTCTGCCAATCTCTTCTTCCCTTGCAGCCCCCTAAAATGCTGCTCTGAATGTTTGCAAGACCCTCCAGGACAGACTGAAAGGCAGGACTGCAAAAGGGGCTAGCAAAAAAACCCTCCACCCCCACGTCCAGCAGGATCCTCCACTGGATCCGAGTCGCTTCCAGAAGAGAAGGAGCCCTTCTTTCACCAAACAGAAGGAACTGCAACCTTTCCTTTTACTGACTCAGAACTACTAAATTTAAAAGGAAAAACCCCCATGTGAACAAACAAGACTAGTCACTGATGAAACACTTATACCTAATGAGACTGGGGCAGTGGTGGTGGGTGCAGGCCCCGCCCCCGCTGTGCTCAGTGGGGGCGTTCCAGGTGGAGTCGTCTCTATCCCGCTCTCTTCCATCATTTTCCTTCAACAACACAGAGCTGGAAAGAAAGAGAAAATGGATTGAAATGAAACAGACAGCTGCTGCATCGTGTACATCTAGTACTGGCTGCTTAAAACTGCCAATTTACAGGACCAGCAGTAGGCCAAACCTCTGTCAGTACTTAAAATATGTCAGTACTCAAAGTCTGACTCAGAGGTGTCTGAACTTCCACTGTGTTCAGACACACAGAAGAACAACAGCTGGTGCAATTTTTCCAACCTGGTGCCTGATAATTAGGATTTAAAGTGTGGGTGCATGGACAACAATGAAAGTTATAATACACATAGCTTCTCGGCAAAATTCTGAAGAGGTTATTCTGAAGATAAGTTTGTGTGACCCTCAAGCCAAGGAGATAAGTAATTATACAACCTTTAGAAGACATCTGAAGGCAGTCCCGTAGAGGGACATTGTTTAATGTTCTATTATGTTTTTATGTATGTTGGAAGCCGCCCAGAGTGACTGGGGCAACCCAGTCAGGGGGTAGACCATTATTATTATTATTATTATTATTATTATTATTATTATTATTATTATTTAAAGGTAAAGGTAAAGGGACCATTAGGTCCAGTCATGACCAACTCGGGTTGCAGCGCTCATCTCGCTTTACTGGCCAAGGGAGCAGGCGTACAGCTTCCAGGTCATGTGGCCAGCATGACTAAGCCGCTTCTGGCGAACCAGAACAGCACACGGAAACGCCGTTTACCTTCCCGCTGGAGCGGTACCTATTTATCTACTTGCACTTTGACGTGCTTTTGAACTGCTAGGTTGGCAGGAGCAGGGACCGAGCAACGGGAACTCACCCCATAGCGGGGATTCGAACCACCAACCTTCTGATCGGCAAGTCCTAGGCTCTGTGGTTTAACCCACAGCACCACCCGCGTCCCAATTATTATTATTTAGGATGTCCCTATTTTCATCAGAGAAATGTTGGAGGGTATGGTGTCTGGGGGGAGGAGAGAGGAATATTTAGTCCAGGCATCCTTCATCAGCCTAGCCTACCTCACAGAGCTGTTGTGATAACCCGGGGCAAAATTCACCTTCTCTTAGCCTAATTTACCTTACAGGGCTGTTGTGAGGATGGAATTGGGAGAATGGGGTGCCCACCCTGAGCACTCAACCACCCATTTGGGTCAGGTATGAATTCTGGGCCTTCTACTGTCTAACAACCAACCACCACTACTGGCGGGGTGGGGTGGGGAACCAGCATGGAAGTGAGAAGCAATCTCCCCCACCCTTCCCACCTTGGCTCCCTTTGTACAAGGGCGGGGAAGTGGAGGCTCCAGGCGTTGAGACTACAACTCCCATCATCCTCATCGTCCCTGACAACTGTCCAAGCTGGAGCCGATGGGAATTGCAATTCAACAGCAGGGTCCGTCTGTCCCCCACCCTACCACCCTGGTCCTTTGTACACTGCTGAAGGATGCGGGGGGGGGGGAGTGTTTGAAGGTCGCCTTTCAAGAACTACACTTCCCGCCATGCACCGGGGGGCCGCTTGCCTTGCGCACGCGCGCACCGGCGTCTGTTCTGCCACGTCTTTGCGCCCCGCTCACTAACTGAGAAGCTCTTCTTCTCCGTTCTACTACCCTCCCTCTCCTCCCTCGTCCCGTCGCCCTTGCTCGCGTGGCCGTTACAGGCAACGGCCGCAGCAGCCGTATCACTAACAGTAGTAGTAATAAAAACAAAAACAAAACCCACCTAAGAGTAAAAGCACCTCAGTCCCTCACGCGTACGCTTCCGCCCGCCAGCCCCTTTTTTCCTCGCCTCACTGAAGCGGTGGCGGGTAGGGAGGAAAGGGGTCGCCGCCGCGGCCTCCCACAGCCCGCCCGAGGGGGAAGCTCTTCTTCGCTCTCCCGGCTCCGGGGACTCAAAATGGCGGGAGGCGGGACCGGGGAGGCGGCGGCTTCAGCGGCAGCCGCAACAGCAACTACCTCCCCTCTCCTCCTCCTCTTCCTCCTGGGGACCTGCCACGTTCGCTGCGGCAGCGGGGAGGAGCAGCCGCGGGGCGGGAAAGGCTCGCGCCGCCTCCGCTTCTTTCCGCCGCGCCAAACCTCGCTGGAGGCTTGGTTGCCTTCATCGCACCTGCTCGTTTCACGGATATTTTTTAATTAGTTGGTATTATTATTATGAGCGAATTTTCCAAATTCTTTTTTTTTAAAATATATTTATTAAAATTTTTAAACATAAATGCAGAAATAAAAAACAATGAAACATATATAATAATATATTTTCTTAGCTTCATTGGACTCCCTCACGTCTCCCGCTCCCACTTGCATCATTGTCAATTCTTACCCGCAATTTATCATCTTGTTTACATTCTTATATCCCATTCATTTAAAATATAATCTATTAATCCTCCCAAAGGTTTATGTTTTTTCCTCAATCTCACTTGTCATCCTAATTCCATCTAGTTTAGTGGTGCTCAATTCTTTATGATCTAGCATCCTTCTTAACATTCAACCAAATTACAATGCTTTTTAAAATAAATCTTAAATTTCTTCCAGTCTTCTTCAACCTTCTCTTCTCCCAGGTCTCGGATTCTGCCGGTCATCTCGGCTAGTTCCATATAGTCTATCAGCTGCATCTGCCACTCTTCCAGTGTGGGTAGATCTTGGGTTTTCCAGTGCTTAGCGATAAGTATCCTTGCTGCTGTTGTTGCATACATAAAAAATGTTCGGTCCTTCCTTAACACCTTCTGGCCGACAATACCCAAAAGGAAGGCCTCTGGTTTCTTAGTGAAGGTATACTTAAATACCTTTTTCAGCTCATTATATATCATTTCCCAGAAAGCCTTCACTCTAGGGCAAGTCCACCAGAGGTGAAAGAATGTTCCTTCATTTTCTTTACATTTCCAACATTTATTATCAGACAAATGGTATATTTTGGCAAGTTTAACTGGGGTCATGTACCATCTATATATCATTTTCATTACGTTTTCCTTCAGAGCATTACATGCAGTGAAGTTCAACCCAATGGTCCACAACCTTTCCCAGTCCTCAAACATAATGTTGTGCCCAATGTCCTGTGCCCACTTTATCATAGCCGATTTAACCATTTCATCTTGTGTATTCCATTTTAACAGCAAGTTATACATTCTTGAAAGTACCTTAGTCTTAGGCTCTAACAGTTCTGTTTCCAACTTCGATTTCTCCACCTGGAACCCTAACTTTTTGTCATTTTTAAAGACTTCTTTAATCTGAGCTTAGTGTAGCCAGTCTCGCACTTTATCCTTCATTTTCGAATTTTCCAAATTCAGTTATCTCCTTTAATAATTCTAATATACCGAATCTAGAGGTTTTTTCAGGGTTAAGATAGTATCATCCAACAAAAGATTTTGTTTTTAATTTCGTTTGCCCACTTTTCTTCCCCTATTTTTGTCATTTAGTGGTTTCGGGGGAAATGCCATGAGAGAGAGAGAGAGAGAGAGAGAGAGAGAGACCCAAACTTTGTACCCTGCTCAGTTATAAGAAATACTGTATTAAAATCATTGCTTTTGAGTTTGCGGAAAGGGGGGGAGTAAGCCTTATGGTGAGATCGTTTTTAATTACTGGCCTAGCCAGTCTTGCTTAGGGTTGCCCTATTTCAAAAAGTAAAATGTTCCTAGTGTGCACAATTTTTTTTTTTTTTTTTTAGGAAACCACCAAAATTGTTTGCGCTGTGGGTTAAACCACAGAGCCTAGGACTTGCCGATCAGAAGGTCGGCAGTTCGAATCCCCACGACAGAGTGAGCTCCTGTTGCTCGGTCCCTGCTCCTGCCAACCTAGCAGTTCAAAAGCACGTCAAAGTGCAAGTAGATAAATAGGTACTGCTCTGGTGGGAAGGTAAACGGCGTTTCTGTGTGCTGCTCTGGTTCGCCAGAAGCGGCTTAGTTATGCTGGCCACATGACCCGGAAGCTGTACACCGGCCCCTTGGCCAATAAAGCGAGATGAGCGCCGCAACCCCAGAGTCGGTCACGACTAGACCCAATGGTCAGAGGTCCCTTTACCCTTAACCCAAAAATAGTGCTTTTAAGCTTTTGGAGCTGTTTCCACTGTTTTTCCAACACGTTGCCATACATGTGGGTTCCCCCCTGACTTTTAAGTGATTTCCACCCGGACACTCTTTCCAACGGCTGATTGCCGGCTGTGTCCGAGAAATTCCAGACTTATGGCAACTCTAGACTTGAATTGCCTGCAGAATGCAGAAGGGTGTTTCTGGCAGATGGCATAAATCCCTGTTCAAAAAGAACACTACACTAAAATGTGGACTAGAATAAATAGCACTGTATGCACTTAACCTGAGACTAAGGCCCATTTAACTCAGTGAACTTGTTTTTAGTTGGTATGTATAGGATGGCATCTTAAAAAGCAGAGACATCACCTTGCCCACAAAGGTCAGTATAGTTAAAGCTATGGTTTTCCCAGTAGTGATGTATGGAAGTGAGAGCTGGACCATAAAGAAGGCTGATCACCGAAGAATTGATGCTTTTGAATTATGGTGTTGGGGGAGACTCTTGGGAGTCCCGTGGACTGCAAGAACATCAAACCTCTCAATTCTTAAGGAAATCAGCCCTGAGTGCTCACTGGAAGGACAGATTGTGAAGATAAGGCTCCAATACTTTGGCCACCTCATGAGAAGACTCCCTGGAAAAGACCCTGATGTTGGGAAAGATGGAGGGCACAAGGAGAAGGGGACGACAGAGGACGAGATGGTTGGACAGTGTTCTCGAAGCTACCAGCATGCGTCTGACCAAACTGCGGGAGGCAGTCGAAGACAGGAATGCCTGGGGTGCTCTGGTCCATGGGGTCACGAAGAGTCGGACATGACTAAACGACTAAACAACAACAATAGGATGTCACTATTAAAATCCTTCAAAAGGCCAGCAAAGAGGCTTTAGTGCTGCCTTCTAAATGGACCTTGAAGCCCCATTTGTTTTGAGTTTGTTTTACTTAACTACAGTGTAATAAAGGTTCCTCCAGATTGGTGCCCTCCAGATCTTTTGGACTACAGCTTGCATCAACATAGCATGCTGGTTGGGGCAGGAGAAAATTGTAGTCCAAATATTTGAAGCGCACCAGGTTGGGAAAGGCTGGTATATTCATTCACAAGCTTCACCCAAAAAGTACTAGGAATTGTAGTTTCTTAAGGGTGCTGGGAATTGTAGCTCTGTGAGCAGCAAATGAAAGCTCCTAGGACACTTTGAAGGAAGTTGTGTGCTTTAAATGTACAGTGTGCACACAGCCGCTGTGGTAAGTTCCACCGACTGAGTTCAGTGGGGCTTAACCCCTGGTAACTAAGTAATGGGATCACACTGTATTTTTTTATTTACGATATTTAATGTATGCTGTTCAATAATGCAATTTTTGTTGCTGTTTTACAATAAGTGTTTAAAAAATAAGCATTTGCATTGTTCTGCATTATTGAGAGCATAAACATGAAATCTAAAAAAATCCAAGAATAAAATGAGCAACAGGAGATAACAGCAAGACCCATGGTAACACCAAAACAGTTTCCAGAGCTGCAAGACTCCCCCAAAATCGAAATACAGTGGTACCTTGGTTCTTGAACGTAATCTCTGTTCCGGAAGACTTCGAGTTCCGAAATGTTTGAAAACCGAGGCGCAAAAGGCTGTCAGCAAATTTAAATGAGAAAATGGAAAAACACGCAGCGGACTTTTGAGGCGCATTCGAAAATGGAAGCATTTACTTCCGGGTTTTCAGCGTTTGGGTTCCAAAACATTAATCGACGGAGACATTCAGAAACCAAGGTACCACTGTATTTTATGTAAATCTGGGGGAGAGGGAAGCAAAAATTCTGCAACAGAGGCACCAGCAGAGCCTTCTCTGGAGATCTGTGTTTAACTTCTTTACCTACCTCACAGGGTTGTTGGGATTAAATGAGGGGGAGAGACATATAAGCCACTTAGAGCTCCATAGAGAAAGTGGGATATAAATTCAGTAAAATAATCACAGTCATAATGTTAAGATTGGAGCCCTTGAAGCTGCTCAAGTAAATAAATAAGACTGACTGACCCCTCTGGACAGCATGGGGGGGCAGGAATTGGGACATGAAGGACAGGCCAGCACGCAAGTGGGCAGACAGCATAATCTTGCTTATTCACATGTGCTATCTGGGATGCTGCTGACTTGCCTGCGCTGTCCTACTGAGTGTTGTAGCTGTGGGGACTAGCCCAAATATGGTCAGTGGGTGGGTTGGCTGGTTGCCAGCAGGACTGCAGATACTGACTCCTTACTCAGATGCTAAGCATGCATGCAGACAGCTGGTGTCTAATAACCCAAGCAGGATCCCAGAATGTTGGAAGCAATTGATGCCAGTTAATTGGTTTGGTTTTTATTACTCGCTTGTTTCATAGGGTCTGAAAGACTTATTTTTCAGAAAACCAAAAAGTTAGGCAAGTGAAAATGCTTCTCTTCCACCAGGCCTTGGGCTGATCAACATTCTATGGCCTTCTAAATATGGCTTTGAGAACAGGGTTATTGGTTTGTTTTGCTTTCATTTTTGTTTTAGTATGCATTTTGTGTTTTCATGTTATATTTTTATGTTGTGAACCACCCAGTGATCTTCAGATGAATGGCAGTTAACAAATTAAAGAAAAAAGAAAAAATCAAAAGAAAAAAATGTATTACTATAAAAACCACACACAAAAACCCACAGAATGTGCTTGCACTGCCTGAATATTTTTCATATGCCCTAAATGTTTCCCACCTCAGAAAAAGACATTTATTGAACTGAGCCAATACTCACATTTAGGACATAAATTCTATTTTTGTAGGTTATGACTAAAATGTGTTGTTCTTTGGTGGTTATACGGTTATGTTGACCTAAGCATTAATAGAAACATTTAAAATATAAAAGATTTATGGGATAGATTTAACTTGGTTTAGGACTACTCACAAGCAATAGATAGGGCATGGTTGGCAAACAGCCTATAAAAGGTGTGGGTAGGGGCCAACAGTTGCCCCACCCTCCTCACATCTTGTGGGCCTAAATCAGTGCTTCCCAATCTTTTCCCTCACAGACTGCTTGAAAATTGCTGGGGGTCTTGGCCAACCATGTAAATATTTGCTTGCCTGTTGCAGTTGTGGTGTGCCAGATCTGCATGGTTTTAAACTATTTCCATTGTCTCTTTTTATTTCTTCTAAATCTTATTTTATTGCATTACTGTTCAAATGCCATAGAAGCCAAACTCTTACTACAACAAAAATAAAAGCTATTTTAAAATTAATGCATTTACTGCGATGGATGTGCTCTCCCCTCCCCCCTTCAATCTCACAACTTCAAACATGCCACAGAGCACCTGAATGAGCTAGAGTTCAGGAACCCGTGGCCTAAAAGGGTTTATGCTACTTAGCCTCCTTCCCATGTTCTGTACTTATTAAGAGTTGGTTATGGTTTGATCTCAAGACTTTTTGGTCTGGCTGTTGCGGACTCTTCCCAGCAAAGGAAGGTAGGGAGGTTTGGGATGGTGATGTGGGAAGAACAATTAGCATTTTTGTTGGTAACATGTGAATACTCTATCCCACTCCAAAACATGAAATCTAAACAGTACAATTTGCTGGGCCAAGGCTCTTCTGGGGATATGGAGCTGGAACTATTCAGAGTCCCAAACAGAACATAGGACTGAACAGAGCACATGAATCAATTAAAAGGAAAATTTGTTGTATAACACAAAAATGACGAGACGATTTTAAGAATTTATTCCAAATTTATTTCAAAGCGGTAACACACATTATGTCACAGGCACGTACACACAAGGCACATAAGATTTCAAATGTGTAGTGAAAACTAAAGGACAGCCTGAAGCAGATATTTGGACACCAACCCCCAATTTTCATCTGGCCCACTGTAACCAAAGCAACCAAAGACACTAAATTTTCCTCCCACACCAAACAATGCAAAGACATTAACAGGTCTGCATAGCACAGTTGGTTAGAGCATAGTACTAATAATGATAAGGTTGAAAGTTTGATCCCTGTATGGGACAGCTGCATATTCCTGCATGGGGTGTGTGAGTTGGACTAGATGATCCTCAGGGTCGCTTCCAACTCTAGCATTCATTTTGTCTGCTGTAAGGCCACTCATCTTATTTGTCATTTGCAGCTGGAACACCCATGCTGGCCTGTTAGGATAAATGAGTTAGCAGTTACTCTGGAAGCCTATGTTCATGGCTATTCCTCAATAACCTTTTGCCACCTTATCCTCTCCGCAAGCTAAACATCCCCAACTCCCATAAGGTTTGGTTTCAAGATCATCTTAGGTCACCCTCCTCTGCACATGTTCCAGCTTGCCAATATTGATCTTAAACTGTGGTATCCAGAACTGGACACAAGACTCCAGGTAGGGTCTGACTAAGGTAGAATAGAATCCCTTTATCTAGACACTGCTTTAGCTTTGTTGTTGCTACATCACACTGTTGACTCATGTTAAGCACGTGGTCTATTAAGACACAGATCCTTTTCATGTGTACTTCCTGTCAAGCCAGTTGTATCCCATACTGTATTCCAGCCTAATAATACAACCCTAAAATTTTGTAATTACTGAAATTATTTCAGTTGAAATTGTTTATGTTAAGTTTTGGTCCTGTTGCTCAATCCGTTATGAATCAGGATTCAATTTTCTCTTATCTTCTGAGATATTAGCTACCCCTACTTTGGTGTCATCTTCAAATTTGATAGGCATCCCCTATATTGCTTCATCCAAGTCATTTATAAAGATGTTGAACATCAGCCCACAAAAGAACCCTGCAGCACCCTACTTGTCATTTTCTTCCAGGAGAACAAGGAACCATTTGGTGAGCACACTTTGGGTATGCTCAGTCAACCCAGCTACAAAACCACCTAACAGTAACATTTTCTAGTCCACGTTACCAGTTCTCCACAAGAATATTGTGGGGGACTGGTAAACTATTATTCAGGCACTGTTAGAACCAGTGTTTTTTTCTGGGGGTACTCAAGGGTATACTGTACTGGCACCTCCTTTTACTAGAGAAGTACTGTTTAAAACTGTGGCATATAACAACTTCGGGCGAGTACCAACACTTTTTCTTAAAGAAAAGCACAGGTTAGAACTGCATACCAATCTCTGCATAAATTTCCCATTTAAGGAAATTGGCTGTTGCCTCTACAGAAAAATTGCCACTCCCCCTACCAGATGCTCCCAGTAGCATCTGGAATTCAAATAGACCAGATGCATGTGGAATCTTCTTAAACAGAATCAGTCTTCATCTTACCAGTGGATGGAAAGTTAGGTTGAGAACGGTCCACATGATACAGCCTACCAAGACATTAGGGAATTAGGGAAGCAGCTTCACAGCAAAAGCCAAGCTGCATCACCTGTTAGGTTTCAAATCCTAGTTATCACTGATCAAACCTCAGTAGAATCATACATTTAGGCTTTAGAGGATGGAATGCAATTAAGGCAGTGAAGGAAAAGAAAGATGAAACATATAGGAGTTGCATTGGAAGCAAAGCAAGGACACCGCAGGGACTTGAACCCCATCCTGGAAACCAGGAGTGCCGACCACCAGTGTCTTTTGCTTTTTTTTTTTGTAATGCAGCAAGGTGAAAAGCAAAACCTGAGAAAACACAAGATTGTTCTCTCAGGAAAAGAAAAACCTTAAGAGAGATTTGGAGATTTGAAGGAATCTGCTTCATAAAGCTTCCACTTCCGACTACTCCCTTATTGCGACCTGAAAGAGTCTTAGCACAAGAGTTGCAACACCCTCCCCAATGCCACTCTGTGGATCACAACTGGAAATCTGCCTAGCCAAGCACATGGTACCCACCCATTATGTCCCACAAACACAACACGTACAACCGCTGGTTACTGCTTTTATCATACAGCATTTAGATGTTTACTTGTTCAGAGTCTGTGCCTGTCGTATCATCAGTATTTTGCTCTCGGATAACATCAAGGGTTTCAGTAGTTACCTTCCTTCAACTGCGATGTTAGCTTTGGAGTGAGAAGTTACTGGCCAAACAAGCCGTTTGCTAGCTCTAATTTTGAAATTGGTATTTTAACGGATTACCTTGAGAACAGAAGTACTGGAGAGGATCCAAGCTTTAGTATGGAGTCAACGCTTTGTGTTGGCTGAGTTATGTGCGCAATAGCTGTTCCTGGAAGATTCTTAGCAAAAAAGCGGGTTGTGGCATTATCCCACCCCCCACAAAACCTCTTAATGTTCTTGTCAAGTCAGTGATTTAAAAAACTCAAAGATGGCCATAATTCAGTGTTAGCACCACCATGGCCACAGACACCTTATAGACTGGTGGCAATTCTGCCAGCCCATTGCAGAGTTATCACAAAGGGCCCCATCCTGCCAATGACACTGGGCAAGCCAGTCTTCTCAGGAGGTTCTTCAATTCTTTGCCATTAGTTCTGCCTCCACTCCAACTATGCATTACAAGGTGTCTGGAGAGGCTTTGGAGCATGAAGCTCCTCTTTCAGTGGGGATCCCTTTCAGCTGTTAAAGCTTATCGGGTCTCAACCCACCATTGCCTCAAGTATCCGTTAAGGATGGAATTCACATACAGTATTTACTCCCATTGTGATTGGGGTTTCAGCATGAAGCTGAACCTACAGAGGCAGAACGGGAAGATGCATTAAAAACTTCCCAGTCTCTTAACATTCTGGCTTCACGATTCCTGCTGTGAAAAGAGAGAAAATGTGGTTCACCTGTTCTTTTGTCCATTGAAGTGTGAATTCTTGTGTCTGGCAGTTCCTTCTACTGGTCTGTGAAAAGCAATCTAGAGACACTGGTTTGTCACCAGCCCCCTCCCACTCATCCCATACAAAAGTGCTTTGACCACCACTGTTTCTTACTGCCATGACTTCTGTGGCTCCTCGAGGAGAGCTGGCTTTATTGGGGTGTTGTGTGCTGTTGCTCAGAACTGTGAGGAAACTGAAAAAGGAGAGACCCACACAAAAGCATTGCACGGAAAATACGACCACTAACTGGTGGAATGTGATGTTCGCTTCTTGGTGGTTTGTTGGGTTGGAAGGGTTTTATTTCTGGTGTCTGTGAGATGTGAAGATGCATCTGGAAGAGACTTAAAGGCTTCAGTACCCTCTCCCCCTCCCCCAGCAGCCAAAGAAGAACAAAACAGCAGGTTACCTAAAGCAGCACAGTCAAAATGCACGTGTCTCTCAGTCATACAACGAGCGTTTACACGGCAGGGTTTTTACTGGACATCGGATTCAAGAGCTCCTTTCAAACCACAGGCATTTTGTCACTCAGCGATTTATTTCTCCTTCAACAATCACTACTCCACACAAGGGAAAGGAGGCAGATTCATATTCTCTATGCAAGCAGATCAAGCACACTGCCATCATTTATTACTTGCCAACTGAACAGATCTGCTTCAGACACGCTTCTCTCTGTGAGGTCTGCAAAAAAGAAGAGCTGGGACAATGTGAGCCCCTCCCACCACCCCCAAGGTGATCAAGTCAGAACAGCTGTTAAGTGTACTAGCATCAGTCAACTCACTGCAAAGGCCTTCACATGCGCACAGAGAATGTGGCAACAGGAGAGTGTCATCATCCTGAGCAGCTTCACAAATGGTGCGTTAGGGTCTAGGCATTATGAGATGAAGCCTCTGAAACAAGACACTGAAACAGTTGCCCCCATATCACCCCCCTCAGCCCAGCCCTGCATGTTGTTAACTGGAAAGAGATGACAGCGCTAGCACTACAGGAGATGGATGGCAAGCATATCAAAGGGGCATGCAAGTTTCTACATAGGCAATGCTAGGCAAGACCAACAAGTGTTAATCTTTAGTTTAAAGTACACAGACGTACACACTTGTACTAATTCTGTCCTCCTCCTGTGTCTGGATATTTGCCTGGTAAAATTGCCAAGGCTCAAGTTCTGGGAAGAACACAGCTTCTTCAGCTGCAAGATGTGAACTTAGGCATTTACTTACCCCAAACCGCTAAGTGTTTTCCCCCACTGGTCTAGTTTTAAGCATTTTAGAACTCCTCCCTTGGTCAGATCATATTCCTTAGTTACAAGACCTCTGTATGCCAAGTGCCTGGATCTACCATCTGCCTCAGTGGAATGGGGAAAGGAGGAAAAATAGGCTGCAAAGATTTCCTGCCTGATTTAGAGAACCAGTCTTCCGTTCAATTTCTGTGCTTGTCCAATAAAGACGGGGATGTTCACGGAGAAAGAGTCTGAAAGAACAACAAGAATGCCCCCCGACCCCCACCAAACAACCCGAGAGCGATTCACAAACAACAGCAACATCAACAGCAGCAGCATGGTTTATTTAAGAACAAAGACGACAACTTCCTATTCTTGGAGGACTTTGGTCATTTTATTGCAAGTGTATTAATGTGCCACCCCCTCTAGGAGGTCTTGCACAAGTGCTTTGAATGCTACCATTACTTTGCTCTCTGCTGCATGCTTCTGCGAATGGACTGGCATTGAATACACCCTCTAAAGGGCAGGGATGCGCCACCTATAGTGGTCTGCTCCTATCAAGTGGGCAAGGCGAGGCCCAGATGCCCAGGAAATAACAGAAAGCATGATCAGATTAGTAGAGCTGTAGCTCCCCCTTTGAGGGCAACTGGGGGCCATAGGCAACCCAGCAAGAAGCGTGGTTAGCAAGCAGCCAGTAGGGCTGATCCAAATGACTCCGGCACCTACCACAACTTGGAAAGATTAAGCCACCCACCTTTCTGACATGCAATTCTGGCAGAATAGGTAAAACTTATCTGTAACAGATGCCTGCTCGCTTATACAGCTCCCCGATGGAACGAAGCACATTTCCTCTCCTTAGGAGTGCTGAGCACCTGTCTGAGGTAAAGAAGGACAACAGCACAAGGCGCATCCTCTCCTCTCCAACACATCCTCTCCTCTCCAACACACGTTTGATCCAACACTAGTGTGGCTTTGCATTATTCTCTCTTCGTTTCCATTTAGATTTAGGAATATTTCAACATCGCATTATTCTCTCTTCCAATTCCATTAAGATTTAGCAATATTGCGTATCAAATAATGGGCATCACACTTTGGTAGAAAGCTTATTTGCCGCTCCCCTGAAGATTCTCTTTCAATTTTGCTCCCACACTGAAGAAATGGGATCTCTCTCACTGCTTTAATGCCAACTCCTCCTCCTCATTGCATTGATTTTGGGAATTTCACAGAATATCATCATGGCATTTCATACTCAATCCACACACTTCAAATCTGCCTGCTTCATTGCTTATGACCTTGTGGGTTTTCCCCCCTTGGTTGGCACGGGACTTTCACTTGTTTAACATCTGGGACTTTTTTCCATCAATCAAAGGAGTAATAGCATAGGATGGTTCTGCCTTTACTTATCCTCCACCAAGAAGCTGCTCCCTCTGCTTATGAGGCATTGTATTTCTCAGGCTCCTTGAGGCTAGTATTCTGAAGACGGATCTGAAAAAGGGCTAGACAAGAAATGTTTCCCTACCAAGCCCCCCACTGCCCGTAGAAGACAAAGACACATATCGAACTATGAGCATTAGACAATCTTTTTTTTCCGTTTTAATGGTATGACTTAATCATTAATCTGCTTACATGAGCTGTTTAAGTCTTGTCATTGTTAACGTTGAATTGTTTTCAGTATGTTACAGAATTCATTACGCAAGAATGTTCATCAATGCAAATAATTCCTAGACTTGGAACTCATACACAAGACAAAGCAATCAAAAGCAGAATCTTACTTGGAAAAATTATACAAGCTACCATCAGAAGGAATCCCACACCAGGATCATTAAGCTCCTCCTTTCTCCCTGAAGCCTCTACAGTGGCATTAAGACATATTAAGCACCTGCAAAAAATGCCAAAAGAAAACCACAAACCACTAAAGGCATGAAGAGTTCAACCCCACCCCTGCCAACTCTTAGCTAAGCAGGTCTCCCCCACAAGACCCTCCATATCTGCAAGTTGTTTTCTTCTCCTGCCCTTTAGAGGGAGTGCAAGAGAAGCAGCTCTGTTCATTTTGGACCCAAGGGATTCACAGAGACCTTTCCATGAGTATTGGCCGTTACTTGGAAGGAAAGTCTTTTCTGAATATTTCGTGAAGTACTTGCCAGTCTAGAAGCTTAATAATCATATTTTTTTCCAGGCCTAACGTTACGATTATCCTGGGAAAAGAATCTGAGAACATGTTATCATCCCCCATGCCCTCCCTAAAACCCGCCCTGCCCCCGTCCAACCAGACAGCCCCTTCCACATGATACACTGACGCTGGAGAATTCTCTGCTTTTTAGCCCCCTAAGGAAAACTTAGCTTTCAAGTTCCCAGCTCTTCCGAAAGGAGTGGCTGAACGACCAGGGCTCCAGCACAAACGCCAACTTTAAGCACTGTCCTTTCTTCCTAGGCAAAGAGAGCTCCAGCCTCTGGGGTGGTGACCTTGCCCAATACTGCAGGACTACAGTTCTAAACCAAGCCACCTGGGGATGCTACAGTACCTGCAAAGAGGCTAGAATGAAGCGGGTGTTTATCCCTCTCCCCAGTGCATTCCCCACTCCCCCCATCAAGGCTAGCATGATTGATTGTCAAGAAGGTTGTATACTTAGCCCTTTCCAAAGAGAAAACATGCAACTTGACCCCGGCAAGATCCTCGACTGGACATTGCTCTAAGCAAAAGCTCCTCTCCAGTGGCTGCTGCTGCTCCTTCCCAGGTGCCAAGAGGCGGCCACCTCTTTTTCTAAGCGCTGCCATCAGCAGGTTGTTCCTCCTCAAAAAGGCTCCTGTTTTCCCCCACACTGGAATCATTCTCAACAGGCTTCCTTCCTTTCTTTGCTTAAGTTAATTATCAAGACTGGAACATTGGGAATCCTCTAGATCTACATTCACAAACACACCTGAAGGGACAAAAACTAAACAAGATTTGGGTGCCTACCCTCCTCCCTCCACGGGAGGCCCGCAACAGGAGTCCAACAGGCTGGTTTCTCTCACCCCTTTTTCTGTGGGTGCTTTTGCTGCTGCTACCTGCAGTGTTCTGTCTGTCCACCAGGTTCTCGACTCGCTCATTCTGGGGAGGGTTGCAGATGCTAGCTAACCATTCTCGGGGCTGGATGGAAAAAACGCTAACCTCAGGAACCGGTGGGACGGAAACGAAGCACGTGCAGACTGCCTGTTAGCTTCTCAGCAATAGCTTCTCGGCAACAGACAACGGGCGCAATTATGCCTGCAAAGAGAGAAACCTACAACACCAACACCCCTGCTCCCCGCACCCCACAAAACAGCCCTTGACAAGGAAAACTAAGATTACAGAGCCTTCCCATTAGGTTACCAACTACCGAGAAGTTCACCGTCTTCACCGCATATTTGCTCCTTCATTCTTGATCTAAAGCTAAGTAAGGTTCTTCCCTCAGGAGTTTTCTTGCTTTTTTTCTCAATTTTTTCGGTATCTTTTCTAGCTTCACCAATTTGCACTGGCTGCTGGAATGACTCTTCCTAACTTCAGAATTAGGTGCCAGATGCCAACCCATTTTAAGGCTGGTGTATCAGATGCTTATTTTAGTCCTTGACACCTTATATTTTAAGGAAATCCTTCCCACTGCATCCCTTTGAAAAAGAACATCTTTCACAAAGTCCTTGAGGAGAAGCCGCCACAAAATGGCTGCAATTACAAATCTCTGTCCTTTTCATCTCCTCCTTCCTCTTTGCTATCCTTTTCAGACACAGTTGTTACAGATTTTGCTCCTTTTCCTTCCCTCCCTTTTCTCTCTTCCTGGATCCTCTTCTAAGTTGCCTTCTACCCTTCTATCTTCTATGGCTCCTTCCTCTCTTCAAGTCTTCCCAGTCTTGGTTTTTCTACCTTCAGCAACAAAAGCCTAACCCTTTCTTCAAATGGAAAGGCCTCTCTAGTTGCCTTTCAGAACAAAAGCCTGCCATCTTCTCTTCATTTTGCACTCTGCTTGAAGCAGACTTCAGAGCCATTTACTTTTACATTCAAAACTAGTCCTCAATTAGTTTGAAATGTAAATATAGCTCCCCCCTCTATCTTCTTTTATTTCTATCTTCAAATATTTTCTTTTTCTTTATTTTCTTTAAAATCTTCATCTTTATATTTTTCTTAGTTTTCAGTTAAGTTTTGTTTACCTGCCTTTTCTTTTGGGACTTTTAAAAGTCCATAATCTGCCAACAATTAACAGTTTCCCCTGTTTTTTAAAGGTTTAGTTCTTCTTCAGTCTTCTGTTTGCTTTCCATTTTCTTTTTAATTAAATTATTGCCTGTCCTAATGATTTTTAGGATCAGATGCCTTATTAACTCCAATCTTTTTAATAAAAAATATAAACTATAGTTAATATTTTAGTAGCATAAAATTCTTTTTACTATGAAAAATATTAGTTATAGTTTAAAAAGCAACTCGTCTATGTTATTATTTTCCTTTTTAAACCCATTTTCTCTTCTCCTCCCAATCACCAGAATAAGTCCTATCTGCCTGGCGCTCCCTACACCTCTGACAAGAGAGGGGCGGAGACCTCTATTTATAGCCAGGGACAGTCTCACTCACTTGTGTTGGCTGCTCCTTCCGCTGGCCAACAGTCATAATAAGCACAAAACATAGTTCCTGGCACCATTAAACAGAATGGATATAATGTGCTCATTTTAAATGTGTGTTCTCTGCAAAGCTGTGGTGTTAAATTAGCATTTCCTTGCAAAATTAATACTTTCCAGAAATAATTAATTACACTTCTTACTGCTCCTTTCTTCATCCTTTTGTTAAGGTGGCCTTCCTGTCAGTGCCAGTTCAACCCAGGTGATTCTGTAAATTAAGAAATTAGGGTTGCCCAAGTTGGTCTGTTCCCATGTACGTACAGTAATTGTATACTGGAGTGAGAAGCAGTCCCATTGCCTTTCTGCATTCATCCCTAACCTAGCTACAAAATGCCAAACTGACTTCCTCTCTGCAACAAGTTTGCAAGACTATATTAACCATTTTGAATTAGTTTTCACAACCTAGCTTTGCTGGGTTTTGTCTATCTAGCCTTTGTTTCCTTTGTTTCAAAAGCACAAGCCAGGCTGCATCCATGTTTCGAGACCCAAAACAACCCTGTGGAGCTGGGCCAAGAGGCAATATCGGTTTTGTGGAGTGGTGATTTGAACCCAGGTCTCCCTGAGTCTTAGACTGCTGCTCACAACCACTGCATCACTAAAGTGCCTAACACAAAGATGTAATGAGATTTTATAAATATATATAATAAATGAGTATCAAGATACAGGAAAGGCAGGATGCCCACATATATAGGCCTCCACCACCAGAGAATTTTCCATTGTATGCACAACATACGGAGGGCAGACTTTAAAAGTCTCCTCCTCCTATTGGCATTTGACGCCTCATGAATCCTAAGTTTACTTGGCTGTAGGTACAGCTGCCTTCTATGGGGCAGAGGCCCATGGCAAATAAGGACAACAGAAGAGACTGTTGGATTGGGCTAAGGGCCGGTCTGAGGATAAATGTACATAAAATGGAGAGGCTTTGTTGTGCAGTGGTTAGAGTGTCAGGGAGACCTGGTTCAAATCTGCATTTGGCCATGAGGAAGTCCATAATGTCAAGTTTTAATCTACCTCACAGGGTTGCTGTGAGGATAATGGAGAGGGGGAGAAGCATTTTTTCTCTTTTTAATGTAAATTTAAAAGTCAGTGTGGTGTGGTGTGGTTAAAGAGTGTCATCGGCTAAGTCCTGGGAGACCAGAGTTCATATACAGCTTTGGCCATGAAGCTGTGTGTGTGATCCTTGGCACCAGTCACTCTCAGCCTCACCTACCTCACAGGTTTGTTGTGAGGATAAAAAAGGCTTGGAGGTGAGATTATAAAAGTCAAAACGAAGACATAAAAAGGGAAGAACCGCATACACCTTGCTTTGCTCCTAATAAACGTGCTTAATGGGTGTTGGCCACACCAACAAGCTTTATCTCTCAGCTGCTGTTACAGATTTATAAAATGATTTAAAACCTCAGTTCACTAAGAGGAGGATGAAAAAGGTGGGCTGAGAGCATCAAACCAGGGAAGAGCCGACATGGTTGTTTGGGCTCCATATTGCTGTAATGAGGATTCAGTATCAGTGTCGACGAGGAGCAAGAAAACAAACGAAAAATAACGACGAGCAACGTTATCACGCCCTCAAAATGGCCTCCGTGTTGACATTCAGCTTCGCTGAGGCGAATTCAGAGGAGTGGGGGCGGGGCCGGGACACACGCAGCGCGGAGGGATACCAAACGTGAGGCAACGAGGCGGTGGAAAAACACCGTCCGGCTGTGTCGCAGCAACCTCCGCTCTTACTGTCGATGGGAGGGGGAGTTTCGCAGGCCGGCTCCATCTGGTTCAAACCGGTTTCAGGCGGACTACGTGACGTCTGCTGTGTGCCGCAGTGACTCACTGCGCGTGTGCGAAGCTGAGGCGCCCTTCTCCCCCCTCCCCCTCCCGTCTTTTTCCTTTTTTTGGTTTTCCAAACTTGCAGAAGTGACACTGAGATTGGGGGATTTGTTTGTTAAAGAGATTATCATTCAGTCAGGAACACTAGTTAGTGGGGTGCATTTCTTATTCGTTTATATCCCACTTCCTCAGCTTTATCCTTTCTCTGCCTAAACTACCTCAGGGTCGTTTTGAACCGGACTTCTCCCTCTGGTCCTACAAAATCCCACACCAACGGGAAAATATTCCAGCACCCATCCTGCTCAATATACACATTGACTTCCTCAAAGAGAAGAAGAGAGGCAATGTGAAACAGTGGTTAGAGCGTTGGGCTAGGGCTGGGTTCAAAATCTGCACTCAGCTATGAAACTCTGTAGGTGACCAGTCACCTTTCGGACTACAACAACCCTGAGAGGTAGTTTTAAGTAAAAAGCAGATGATGGGGATACTGCACCTACCTGGCATATTGAACTCCTCAGACAAAAGGTAGTAACCACATTAATATCCAGGTACATGCAATATGCAGTCACCAAAACAAGTTTTAAGATCAACACCCAAGCACATAGGAAGAGGGCAGAACTAGCAATATAAGGAAGGCACTGTTGTTGATTCAAAGGGAACCTAGACACACTCACACACACCCCAACTGTCTTGGAAAGTAGCATTGGAAGGCTGAGGTGAATTTTGCTGCGGTGTTTCATAAAACTGAGTGGAGATTTGAATCTGGGCCTCTCCTGTTTCAACACACTAACCATTGCCCCATACTGCCTCTCGAGTAAGAAGGATCAAATAAAACATGAGAGCTGCCTTCCACCAGGTCAAGGTATAGCCCATCTAGCTCAGTGCTCCCCTTGACTGGTGTCAGTTCTCCAGGGTTTTAGGCAGAGCTGATCCTTTTAACCGGAAAGGGCCAGGAATTGAGCCTGGAGCCCTCTGCCTGCAAAGTGGGCTCTGAGGCCTAACTCTGAGGCTTTTTGTATAAAATACTCAATATTTTTTTACTTGCCTTCATGGAAAGGTTTTCCGTTTTTGCTGTAGGCTTGTTGGATCATTTTCACTGCATTGTAGCAGCAAATGAAACAAAAGGGCTGTGTCATCTGCCACCTTAGTAGTTTTTTTTTTAACCTTTAGGCTGGAAGTTCTCTGCTAGGTTTAAAAACCAAAACCAAAACAACTAATATGTTGTTGTTTTTTAACAACTTCTATTATTTTATAAGGAAGGAAACTACAGTTATGCCTTCTGATACCAAACGCATGATTCAGTGCCTGACAGTTTGGAAACAAAAGAGGCAGACACAAAAATGGGCAATGGTTTCTGCATACTCAGCGGAGTTCCTTAATAATTCAGGAGAGTAGTGGTTTGTAATTTTGAATACAAAGAAAATGAGTGTGTGTGAAGGGGTACTCTCAACATGACCCAAAGACTCCTGAACTTGGGCCCAGCCTTTGCTTCTGGTAAGGACAGAAAAGATTGAAACACTTGGATGTGCATCAACTTGTCTTCACGAAGGGACCCTCTCCAGCCCCCTGGCCCACTGTTGTCCTTCCTGATTCAAGTTGTGCCTTATGCCAGTTTCATACCCCAATTGAGCTATAACAATAACACATCTCAAAAGTAACATGTGGGATCTTTAGCTTGAGTCTTTTGAATACAGAGCTGGAGAGACCTGGATTTCACGTTGCAACTCTTCCTAAGACCCAGGATTTCTAACCTAGCAACAATTGCCCTTTGCTATGGATACTTCTGTAACTGAGTAAACTTTACACAGTTACCTATGATATCAGTTGGAGCAAGTATATAAAAAAGGAACAATTATACTGTATTAAAAAGGAACAATATTTTCCTGAATCAAATGTTTGGAAATGATACTAATAAAATAACATAAAAATATGTTAAGAAACCTAACCTTAGTTAAGTACCCTTTTATTGATTTATTTCATGGATTTATGAAATTCCTGCCTGAAACCTGGAGAGCCTTTGCCAGTCAGGGTAGACAGTACTGATTTAGATGGACCAATGGTCTGACTCAGGACAAGGCAACTTTATTTGTTTCTATGTTTCCAAAATGGTGGCAACTGCAAATGTCTGTAGCGACATTTTTTGTGGAGGGCAGGGAGCATTGTTTCAGGCTGCTCTAACTGAAAACCAAAACCTGACAAGAGTGTTGTTGTTGTTTCTGTTCTCTGAGCCAGAATGGGGGTGTTGGTTTTACAAGGCCCAAGCTGAATGGCTGCCTGCCTTCAACAGAGCAGTTGCATCAAGTTATGCACCCTTATTTGGAGCTTCTCTTGGCCCCATCCTGCTTCTTCCTTATTGCAGTCAGCACAAAGCTCCCTTTGGAAGGGCAGGGAGAATGACACCGCCTCCCCCCTCCACCACTTTCTTCCTCCAGAGCTCAGTGGAATTTTCCCAGAGCAGAGCTGGGAGGGGGGCGAATGCCATTCTTTTGTTCTCTTTTCATGTGTTTTTTCCTGACTCACTCCTCTTTGGATTGGATCAGACCCTGTGCATGTTGCCATGCCAACCAGCTGCTGCCAGGATTGGCCAGCACTCTGTTGCAAAGCCAATAAATGTACTTTCCTCCCCTCATTTTATTCTTGGCGATGGTGTGTCATGGTGCTGGCTGCCAGGGGGATCTGCGCATAGCAGGAAGTTATGCAACTTCTTGCCTTTTTTCGCTTCTAGAAAGGTCTCTTCATGCAGAGTTTCTCAGTGGGGAGCTGAGCTCGTCTCTTTCACCAAAGGAGCTTTGTGACGCCTTTATGGTGGCACATGGGTAGTCTGCGAAAGCTGATGCCGCAAGCAGTTTGCTCGTCCTGAATATGGCACATGCTAGCTTTTATAAACATACATGGGTATTGCCTCAATCCAGGGATTCCACATGTTTGCAAATGGGAGGGGAAATGTTGTGGGCACACACACCACAAACACACACATGCTTGCAGCACAACCACACAAACATGCACTCATTGTCCTGTCCCCTGACCAGCAATAAGACTTAAAAAAAAGGTTTTCTCTTATCACAGCTTTGACACCGCTGCAATCATATTTGCACAGCTTTGACACCCTTTCATTGCAATCATATTGCAGCACTGGAGCTCCACCCCACCTCCACAAAAATTGCCACCTGCACTGCAAGTAAGTCTGGCCATCTTTCAAGGCTAATTTCATCAAGGATCCAGGACCCTTTGAGTATCAGATAAGACCTTTGTAATTCCATGTGTATCCATGAGCTGCAAAGGGCTGTATGTGTTGCAAAGGGACTGGAGGCATATTCAAAATTCTTTGTGGCATGGCAAACCACCATCCTGGTTGGGGGCAATGACAGCCTTGGAAAAGAGAAAACAAAAAAAATCCTTCCAGTAGCACCTTAAAGACCAACTAAGTCAGTTCTTGGTATGAGCTTTCGTGTGCATGCACACTTCTTCAGATACACACGAAAGCTCATACCAAGAACTGACTTAGTTGGTCTTTAAGGTGCTACTGGAAGGAATTTTTTTGTTTTGACTATGGCAGACCAACACGGCTACCTATCTGTAATTGGAAAAGAGAGAAAACCAGCAGCAAGAACCCACTCTCTAGCACCTCAACTTAATCTCCCACTAACAAATGCAAAAAATAAAAAATAAAAATTAGAAGAGATTGATAGCAAACGGGCCGAGGAGAAATAATCAAAGGCAATATAAAGGAAGAAAAATACTGTAAAATAAAACCCTTTTCTACCACTCAGACTAAGGAGGCAGGGCTCAAAATGCAGGCATACTTTTCAGTAATGCTGCCTGCACAGGCTGTTTGCAAAGGGACTAAGGAGGGTGACATCTAGTGATTGGATTGCATTGCTGTTTCAAGAAGGCAGCAGCCCAAGGCTGAGGGACTGTGATTGTCAACAGGCGTGACAAAGAGGTCAATGCAAGAGGAGGAGGAACAGGACACTTCTCAATCTCATGCCAAAGGAGGAAGAGGAAGGCACTTCCAGCAGCGAAGTGCTTGAAAGATGAGTCACTGTGCCTAAAATGGTTCCTCCTCTTCCTCAAGAGGTAAACTTGCTCTTGCGGCAGTGAGTCAGATGCCTGCCCAGGGACAGGAAGAGAGCCTGTTTTGTTAGATGACACAGGCAATCCAAGTTTACCAACATATCTTTACTTTGAGGAGGAAGAATTCATATTTTCAATCTTGCAGATAGCCATGTTTAAGGCAGTGGTGGCCAGCCTTTTGGGGATTCAAGGCCACACTCCCTTTGGAGAAAGAGGCAGAGGGTCTGATGGGTGGGGGGCAAAGCAAAAAGCGTATGAGACTCCCCTTTTCTCTGTCTCCTGCCCCTTCATTCATCACCCCTTCATCCAGCACCCTTTCATATTATCTCTCTCATGCAGACATGCGCATTCACACAAACACCTATCCTCTCTCCCCTTCAGCTACTATTGATTTATTTCCTCTTTCCCTCTCTGGGCCAAATGAAATAAAGCAGCTGGTCACATGGGGTGCTCCAGACTGCAGGCTGCCCGTCTGTGGTAGAAGGGGTATTTTTGTTCAGTTCATTACATTTATAATCCCACCTTCCCTCCATAAAGCTGAAGATGGCATACATAGCGCTCTCCCCTCACAAAAACCTTGTGAGGTAGGTTAGACTCAGAGACTGTGCCTGAGACAAGGTCACCCAGGGAACTTCATGGCTTAGGAGGGTTTTGAACCTTAGTCGCATGGGTCCTAGTCCAGCACTCTTAACCACTACACGACACTGACCACCTCCAGAGTAGCTGTGAGCCTTGTAATCTCAGCAGCAATATATGCAACAATTATTATCAGTATTAATTCCACCTTAATCCCGATCTTGCTCTCAGGGAGTTCAAGGCAGTGTACATGGTTCTATGAGCAGAGCTACAATTCCCAGAGTTCCCTGGGAAGGAGGATTGAATGTTAAAACACTCTGGGAATTGCAGTTCTGTGAGCGAATTAGGGGCCTCCTAACAACTCTCAGCACCCTGAACAAACCGCACTACCCAGGATTATTTGGGAGGGGGGAAGCATGCTTTTTAAAAAGTGGTATGACACTGCTTTAAACATATAGTGTGGACTAGCTTGGCCCACCAAGCCCTACCCTGTTGGCACACCCCATAGTGGGGATATTTTTATCCCAATTTCTGGATTACAAATTGCATTTGTATATATGCTTCTAGAATAGTGGCTTTTACTGTTAAGTTTTATGGAAAATGATTCATACAATAAATTAAGAGAAGAGAAAAAGCTCAGAGTAAGTATTGGGAGCAAGAGCCACTGCTGAGTTTTTCTTCCATTAAAATACAACTAAATGGCCATAAAACTAAATGTGTCTACCTTCATATAAATTAGCCAGTGCTTATTTGAGGCATGGGCCTGTGCTTGCAGGAAATGCCTCCTGGGGTGGGTATGGGGGAGAGGAACAGCTTGGGATCTGACATCTGCTTCCTCTCCCCATAAGCCAGGAGGTCACATGTGGAGAGGTGAGGCTGTGGGCCATCATTAGCAGAGAGGCAGAGTGTCCAAATGAGGCACTTCCCACTGAGGCATCCTTGTGAGAGTGTCGTCAGGGAGGTAATGGAGGGCTGTCCGCTCTTGTCATCCTGATGATTCAGCACAGCAGTGTCTGCAGGAAGACAGTAGCAGAGCATCATCCCTCCCCACGCAAAGACTATTTGCTGCAGCCAAGTGAGCTAATAGCAGCCAACGACACCAACCTCAGAAGGCAAGCAGGAAGGAAACCAAGTTGTGAGGAGATGCAAAGTTTACAAAATAAAACACAATGCAACTTGCGATTTGGCTCTTTCCTCTTGTGTGCTTGTTTTAGTTAGCTAGCTAGACAGGAATATAACCAAAACAAAACATGTATGTATGTAACAAATGAACATCAGTGTATTTAACAGACAAAAGCAGGTGTTTGCATTTTGCCAATTAATGTCTCTTCAAGCATTTCAGTGTCTTTAATGAGATGTAGAGTTGGAGGGTATCTTCAGGCAAGCAAATCTCTTTATAAGTTCCAATGCGTTTGGGTGGCTTTCTCATCCAGTCTTCACGGCACATAAAGGAAATGAATAGATGCCAAAAACATATAAAAAGATGGTGGATTATTGTTTCTGGCCACTTTTACTTGGCAGGTTAGTTTTTCAGCTAAGCCACTGACCGCACTTCAACATACCAGGAGTTGATTGACAATCTTGTGACTGTTCACCAGTGCCTGGAATTTTCCATTTGTGTTGCCACTAACAATAACAAAACCAATTACCGGTATTTATGACATATCTGGCTATTCACCCCTCAATAATGCTAATGAAAGGGATTACTCAATTGTTATATTACATATTTTTCCTATTTCCTTGAAAGGTGTTCTTGTTTCTTAAAGGTATGAAAGCATTGGCTTATGGAGGAAGAAAAGGGGCAGGCAGTTTTCCAACCAAAGGGGCTTAACTCTTTGCACCACCAACTCCTCCATGCAAACTGGCAACCTCCTCTTACAAACTTGAGCAGAGGAGACCAGGGCCAGGAGCATCCACAGTGTACCTGCCTCACCAGTGAAGAACCTCTGTATTTGATAAGGTGCTATTTAATAAGGTGTTCTTTGGCCAGTGAAACATGTGGGCAGCTGCTGACTGAGTCCCTAATTCGTAGAATGGCAGGAATCGAAACCAAGAGGGATGTTCCTACATTCTTCCCTTTCACCCACTTTCTCTTCCCCCTGAAGGGCTCCTGTGCTTTTAACAGGAGGAAGTTGCACGGGTGCAGCCTTCAACATTCCTTAATCCCCATGCTAGGAAAAGCTTCACCTGCTGACTTTATGGCTGTCACACAGCTGTCAAGAGCAATAATAGATGATGACGTGGTAAATGATAAATAGTTTCTGCAATGCTAAGAGCTCCCATTGCAGATCAACAGTGGCTGAAACTCAAGTCTGACAGTAATTTTTAGAAGCGCCCAGTAAGATGTGGAAGGGAATATTTCGGTATTTTTTCCACACAAACGGTGTATATTGTACACCCTGAACCTTCATAAGGGCAGAGCTATTACACAATTGGCACAATTCTCTCCCACAGCATTTGGGTGAAGTCAGACATAGCATGAAACAATTTGCTATTTTAATAGCGTACAAGTAGCTCCTGGCCCAGTCATTTTATTATTATCAGAAGCAGAGTTATTGCAAGACCTTTGAAGGTTGACCTTTTAGACACAAATAGTACTTTTGCCAAGGGGAAAGGCTGTGGCTCAGTGGGAGAGCATTGGCTTTGCATGCAGAAGGCCTCAAGTTCAAACCCTGGCATCTGCAGGTAGGACTGGAAGAGAACCCTGTCTGAAATCCTGGAGAGCTGCTGCCAGTCAGTGTAGGTAATACTTAGCTAGATGAACCAATGGTCTGACTAACTTCCTGTGTTCGTATTGGTGAAAACCACAGCACTGCCCACTCACTCCCAATCCATGGCTTATGCGAAATGATTCTGCCAACTCTTCTTTTCTCACCCACCTCCTGGGCCATTTCTTCTCTATAGCTCAATGAATCTCAGACACCCAAATAGAACAAGAAGATTCTGAGACATACAGGGATGTCACAAGTGCATTTATGATTCATGAAGTAGGCCATGGGCTAAATATACCCCACACAGTTTATTTATGTCTTGAAAGCATTTATTAGCCAGCTGTCAGCAAAAGATTTCAAGGTGGTGTACAAAGGTGTTAACAAAATAACTTGCAGCATAAAAATAGAATGTGAAAACCAACAAGCAAGAATATGGTGAATTAAAGAGTCAGGCTAAAAACATAACCCTAAAATGTCTGGGCAGATAGGAAGGTGCTTCTTTGGGGTGGGGCAAAGCTGGGGTGCCACCCCAGGAAATGCCTATTCATTAAACATACTTCTGCTAAAGAGGGTATTTGGAGAAGGGACTCTACAGAACGTCTAAAAAGACACAGGCAAGCTGATATTGGGAATAGGGCCCCCTCAGGTATTTGGATCCCAAGCCTTTCAAAGTAAGCACCAGCATTTTAAGTTGTTTTCGGAAAGCTATCCAAGCCTACTGGAGTTGTTAAATATAACAGCAACCCATTTGAGACCAGAGCTCTGTTTTTTCTATTGGGAGATTCTCACTTGCTACTGCAGCAACTGCCCTCGATTTACTGACAGTGTTCTATGGGGTTACATCTTAGCAGTCTGAAAAATATATTTTATGTTTGATGACACAGTGCTATATGAAATCCCCACACTGCTTTAAGAAGTAGCTCCCATAACCATCCGGATTATAACCAACATTCAAATATACCTTGAGCACCACTATGTTTGATTCACTTTAAAAAGTCCCCTAAAATCAGGAATGAAAAAAACTTATTCAGTCAATGTTCCACTTTTAATTTTAATTATCGTAGAAATAAATAAAGATTGAGAAAAATGTTATTTTTAAAAAGAAGACAGAATATTTATATACAGTATAAATAACAAGATAACAAGTAGATTTTTGCTGTGGAAAAGATTTTCGCTTAGAATGGTTAATGCCATAAAATATACTCTATGGTGCAGGTGCCACCATTTATTGGCTGATCAGGGCAGTGTACTAGGCTCCTCCCTTTCGTCCTCACAACAATCCTGTGAGGTAGGTTGGGGGGGGCAGAGAGAGAGAGAGACTGGTCCAGCATCACCGAAAGAGCTGCAATTGTTGGGGTGTGGGTTTGAGCTCATAGCAACTCTGTGAGGTAGGCAAGGCTGAGAGTGTTTGGGCCAAAGTTCTCATAAGAATGTAAGCACATGAGAAAAGCCTGCTGGACCAGACCAATGGCCCACCTAGTCCAACATCCTCTTTTCACAGTGGCCAACCAGATGCCTCTTCTGGGAAACCCGCAAGCAGAATTCCAGCGCAAGATTCCCTCCCCGCTCCTGCAGTTTCCAGCAGCTGGTCTTCAGAAGCATCACTGTCACCAACCGTGGAGGCAGAGCTCCAGGGCTGAGTGGAGATTTGAGCCTGTTTCTCCCTCTAAAATCGCTGCATTGCTCATTTCTCCAGAATGTGTCCTGTGCACACTGCAGCCTTTACGAGAATTCTTGCCAAACATAATGCAGTTGTCATTTGTCCGTCAGATCTCTCCTGCTAACCAACACACACACAGACACACCCCTGCCTCTGTGCAAGGTCAGCATCTGAGCTCTGCATTGCAAACACAGCGGGGTGTGGCGAGGGGGCTGAGCAAAGGCCAGCCGGAGATTTCCCACCACCTCTTCCCAAGCAGCAGACCAGCAGGGCAAACAACACCCAAAGCCAGTAATGAACTCCTGCGCTGATTAGGAATTCTTTCAAAGGTGCCAAAGTGTATCTAATAATAACAAAAACAGATTTCTTAGACGGGGTGAACTAATCAGAGCTCTTTCCCCCTAATTTTATACTCCCCCATCATTTTATACCTAGAATCATAGAGTTGAGACTCCAGGGGTCATATAATCCAACTCCCTGCGATGCAGGAATCTCAACTAACACATCCATGACAGGTGGCTATCCAACCTTTTTGCAATCAGTTGTATTTGGAAAAAACCAATAAAATATGTTTAATGTACACTGGTACCTCAGGTTAAGTACTTAATTCATTCCAGAGGTCCGTTCTTAACCTGAAACTGTTCTTAACCTGAGGTACCACTTTAGCTAATGGGGCCTCCCGCTGCCGCTGTGCCGCCGGAGCACGATCTCTGTTCTCATCCTGAAGCAAAGTTCTTAACCCGAGGTACTATTTCTGGGTTAGTGGAGTCTGTAACCTGAAGCATATGTAACCTGAGGTACCACTGTAATAATAATTGTAGTTAATAATAATAATGCTGTTGCTGAGGATATTAGTGGTTAGGATGCCAGACTAGGAGCTGGGAGAGACTAAGGTTCAAATCCTTACTCAGCTATGAAGCTCACTTGGGCCAGTCTAACCTACATCGCAGGGTTACGGTTGCGGGAATTAAATGAGGAGGGAGAACAATGTGTGCCACCTTGAGTTCCTTGGGAGACAACTGTAAGCGTAAGAAACTGTGGTGGAGCAGAAGAGGGAAAAGTCTTCGTTCAAATCCCTTCACCCTCATCAGGGATGCCTGTGCTCAAATGCACACACACAAGACAGAGACTTGCGCCTCACCCCCTGTTCAGTTGCCCCCCACTTCCTCTGGCCTCAGCATTAGGAAAATGGTTACGAAAATGAAATACAAGGAGCTGCCTAGGTTTAAAGTAGGCCTGGCACTAAATGCTTAAATATAAACCTTTGCTCAAATGCCAGGCAGACGACATGAGCCCCATGTAGGGTAAGAGAGGAGAAGGCAAGAAAAATGTGGGGACCTTGAGAATAGCATGGGCTGGAGAGTTATTTTAGAGGGCGTATAACTTCTAGGAAGAACATGGAGGATAGGAATGTGCAGCTGTTGGGAATGCGGAGCAGTGGCGGCCCCTGGCGGGGTTGGAACATGAGCAGTAAATTATACAAATGGCATTCCTGGCCAAGTGTTTGGGAGCATTCTGAGCACGCCCAGTAGGAGCAACTGAAGCCTCGCTTCTGCCCTCTCTTGGAGTAGTTTTCCTCCCCTCCCCACCCCACCATGTGGACAAGGGAGAAGCAGATTATTTAGCGGATGAGAGGCTTGCAGAATCATGCAGAGTTTGTTGTCACATGTGGATGCTTGAAACACATAGAGAAAAAGGCCAGAGCATCTTTTATTGTGATATGTTTGATGCAAGCACTGCAACACGGCAGTTTTAGCATGCTCAGCCTATCCCCTGATACTTTGGACATGCTCAGAATAATAAAAAAGTGATGTTTTAAAACAATGCAGCGCATACTCAGATCCACCATCTTTATTGCAACAAACAAATGATCCTTTATACAAAGTTAGTGAGTTAACACACACTGAAAATAAAGATTAGTGTAAAACACGTTGCATAGTATTTCTTTGGAAGTTAAAAAAAGGCACTTTCCCCAAACTTTGTTTGCAAGATGAGGTTTCTCCTACCGTGCTTTCTGTGGCTAGGTCAATGCCCAGGTCCCTACGAGCAAGTTACAAAGAGCAGCGGTGGCCTTAGAGGCACAGCACGGAGAGAGATGCTGGCAGAGGGGGGAGCAATCACAGGACAGGACAGGACACAGCTGCAAAGACATCCCTCATGGATGCTCTGCAGGCTTAGGGAGAAGGAAAATGGTGAGGAGATCTGTGCAACACCAGCTCCCATCAGCACTGACCACTGGCTCAACATCTGCAGGGCCACAAGTTTCCCAGTCCCTGAACTGGCAAAGCTAGGGCTTTTCTAGATGTGATGACATCCACCCTCTGCCCACCACAAAAACGTTCTTTGGGTTCAAAGTTGCTTGAAACAGTTCAACATAGTTTTTTTCTCCCAAGTGCAGAAGTGAATGTACAACCTCAAACGGGGTACGTATGTTTAAAGTTAATAGATGCACTAAACACCACTCATTTCTTGCCCAATTCTGGGAGGCTTCCAGAAGTATCGATGGGGTATGTGTACACACATCAGGATCCAGCTGTGCCCTATCTGCAAACGCAACTGCGCCTTTCCAAACACCCAAATATAAAATGGAAAGATGGCACATTTCTCCCCTAGAGTTCACATCTCTCAGAGCACACCTTTGTTTTGAATATTCCCAGCCTGCTAAGGTAAAATGCTTAATAACATTCCCTGTTACAATTCTGGAGTGAAATTAAATTTTCTGCAAAAGGCAAAAAGAAATAAAATGTGTGGAGCCCTTCTGTTGCATAAATCCTTCCTTGCTGCAGTACCAACATGTGGCTATGTTCAGGCTACTTCAAGGGAATTGGAACCTAATTTTTTTTTTTTGGGGGGGGGAAAGGGCATTTACGATGAATGCAGAAGTTGTTCAGAATGCCCTTCAGAATGCCAACATTGGGGGCTGTAGCTGGGTGCGGGGAGGTGCAACTAGGACAGAGCTCACCCACCAGAGCTGCATCTCAGGCAGACAAACTCTTCTGCAAATAAACATGCTCTGACTTGCATCTGAAATGGTGTCTCCCAGCTCTGCTTCCTTCAAATGTTTTCCCCCTATAGCTCCCCAGTCGCCAGGTTCTCTGTAAGGAACAGGAGAAATGAAGTGGGGCTTGAAGTAAATGAATGAAGCAAGTATCTGGTCTGCAAAAAGAGAGTTTCTGAAGATGCAACTGCTGGAATAAGAGGCAAATCAATGCAAGCAAACATCTAATGCAAGATTAGAGCTCAGCTTTCCCTCTGACTATGGTCCCCAATGTTCTTCCCCTTGCCTTGCCCTGAACCTCATATGCTCAGCAGAACCAGATTTGGAGAGAAAGCAGAGCTGGAGGCAGGACTCAGCTATCAAAGGACAAACAACTGCTGGATCCCCTGCTGCACACTGAGAACAAACTCAGAAATGGGGAGAAAAGTTACTTGAGATGTATTGGTGTGTGTGTGGGATTTTGGAGGGGGGAGGGTTTGGCTCCAATCCCAGAAGGTGGTTAGAATGCCGGCAGCTCAGCTGCCCCCAAGTCGATTGGTCCCAATAATGCCACCCGTTGAAGGCAGTCAGCCCTGCTCCAGGTTCTCTGCCCCCCGGACAGCTGAGTAGGAGGTGGGAGCGTTGGACAACTGGCGGCCAAAGAATGAGGTAGTCCGGCGGGGTTTCACCCTCTTGATTTCTTTCCCTGAGGAGAGAAGCAGAAACTGTTCAACAGCAGCAAGGCAGTGCAGTCTGGGTCCAGCAGTGCAGAGATACCCCTATCCCTTTAGTCTAGCATCACATTTTCCTCAAGCAGAGCAGTGAGGTGACAACCCTCTTCAGTGTTCCTTATTCCAAGGACTCAGCAATCCGAGGTAGACTGTCCCTATGCTTGGAGGCTCCGTTTCTCTGGTACGGCCAACAGTCATCAAATCAGGGGTTTACTCTGACAATTGAATAGATCAGGGGTGGGGAACTGGTACACCTAGCCCAGCACCCTGACCCTGGAAAGCCCAAGAAGCAGGACATGAGTCCAACAGGGCCCCCCCTCCTGCTCTTTGCAATTCTAAGCCACTGGCACCTAGAGGTGGGGGGGGGGGCTTCTGGTCCTGGAGGCTGTCTACAGCTCCATAAATTTGCCTCATCCCCGTTTAAAGCCATCCAAGTTGGTGAGCTGTCGCTACTTCTTGTGGGAGTGAGTTCCATAGTTTAACAATGCACTTTGGTTTTTATTTTATTTATTTCCATGCCATATTGCGTTACAAACCATGAACTTTGTGTATAAGTGCTGGGTCCCTGGGTAGAGGCAAAGTCTCCTACCCCTCCCTTACTTTTCACAGTACTCTAATAGAATGAGAAAGAAGAAGAAAAACCCTCTCTAGTCACCTCTTCCATATCATGCATGGTTTTAAACACCTCTTATCATGTTCCCACCTGACTTTTTTTCTAAGCTAAAGAGCCCCAAGCGCTGTCCACCTGAGACCCTGTGGTGTAGTGCCTAGTCTGTCAAACTAGGACCTGGGAGTCCAGAGCTCAAATCTCCACTTGGCCATACAGCTTACAGGGTGTCCCTGCCTCTCTCAGTTTAGCCTACCTTACTGGGTTGTGGTGGGGATTAGAGAAGGGGAGAACCCTCTGTGCCACCTTGAGCTTCTTGCAGACTAAGGTGGGATATAAATGCAACAAAAGAAAATTGCAACGGCAGCTGCTCCAGCTGTTCAATCAATTTTGTTGCCCCTTTCCCCCTCAGTTCTTTGTGACAAGGCAACCAGAACTCCACACAGAGCTCCAAAAGGGTGACAACAGAGGCTTGTGTGTAAGCATTGTCATATTTGCCGGTTTCGTTTTTCCGATCCTTTTCATAACGCTGTTGTCGGTTTCCAACTCCCAGCACCCCCAGTCAGTGGGGCAATCGGTGAGGGATGCTGGAAGCTGTGGTTCTGCAACATCTGCCCCCTGAGATATATTTGTCAGACGCCTGGGTAGGGGGCTTTTTGGGGGAGTCAAAAGACGGCATCAAAATAACGTAGTACAGTTGTACCTTGGAAGTCGAATGGAATCCATTCCAGAAGTCTATTCGACTTCCAAAACCAAACTATGGCTTCTGATTGGCTGCAGGAAGCTCCTGCAGCCAATCAGAAGTCGCGGAAGCCCCGTCGGACATTCGGGTTCCAAAAGAACGTTCGCAAACAGGAACAATCACTTCCAGGTTTGTGGCGTTCGTGAGCCAAATTGTCTGAGTTCCAGGGCGTTCGACAACCAAGGTATGTCTGTACCTGGAAGGCCACAGGCGCTGTCTGCAGCTGTTTCCCACAGTGGTCAACTGCAATCTACCTCTGCGAAGCCAAAAGACCTCACAAAAAATAACTTAACATCCCCGCACCCCTAGCATAGGCTGCATTGCCTCCCACCCTATCAACCACACAAACTTCCGCAACTGGCACCCACCCCAGCTCCCCGCTTTTGCCAACTTACCATCCTCAACATAGTCTATGGTCGAAAGATGCTGGATACGGCTGCAGAGGACGCTGTTCTGCCGCTGGAGCTTGGGGTGCCGCCTGTCAGTTGGGGGGCTCTGGGACGCAGAGGAGGAGGATGCGGCGCTGGGGTCCAGAGTTCCCCCCTCGGCAGCCGTGTTCAGCTCAATGCAATACTCTATCAGGCCGCTCATAAGTTCAGCCTGGAGGGAAGGAAGGAGCATCTAACTGCAGCGGTTAAGAGTGCTGGGCTAGGGCCTGGGAGACCTGAGTTCAAATTCCCACTTGGTCATTATTGTTAGCATTGAATTATATAGTGCCATCAACGTGCATGGCTCTGCGTACAATTAAAACAAGAAGTCCTACCCGCAAAGCTCACATGAAGCTCACTAGATGACTTTGGGCCAGTCACTATTTGAAGTTCGTAATATTACATACCGTATTTTTTGCCCTATAACACGCACTTGATCATAACACGCACGTAGTTTTTAGAGGAGGAAAATCCGTAGGCATGCCACCCGTAGGAATTCCCTCCATAACACGCACAGACATTTCCCCTTACTTTCTAGGAGGGAAAAAGTGAGTGTTATGGTGCAAAAAAATACGGTAATTATTTCTATTTCCTCTTGGCTTGATCTTCCTCGCAGGGTTGCTGTGAGGAAGACAAGCTGGGGGCTATGCCACCTTGAACTCCTTGGAGGAAAGGCAGAATAAAAAGTAAAAAAGGTAAAGGTAAAGGGACCCCTGACCATTAGGTCCAGTCGTGACAGATTCTGGGGTTGCAGCGCTCATCTCGCCTTAATTGGCTGAGGGAGCCGGCGTACAGCTTCCAGGTCATGTGGTCAGCATGACTGAGCCGCTTCTGGCGAACCACAGCAGCGCATGGAAACACCGGTTACCTTCCCGCTGGAGTGGTACCTATTTATCTACTTGCACTTTGACGTGCTTTCGAACTGCTAGGTTGGCAGAAGCAGGGACTGAACAACGGGAGCTCACGGGGATTCGAACCGCCGACCTTCTGGTCGGCATGTCCTAGGCTCTGTGGTTTAACCCACAGCACCACCAAATACATTTAAAAACACAGCTGCTTTTCTTATGACAGTCTTGGGGCACCTTATATTCTTACAAGCTGGGCCTCAAGACGAGGCATCTCTTAGCCCGGAAGAGATGGGCTGAGTTCTCCATGCAAAGTGAGAATTGTTTCTGTGTCCAGACATTTTGTGGAAGATCATTGCCGAACAGCCAGCATGTCATTTATTTTGTTTCGTTGTGTTAAATGCTAAGAAGATTTTTTAAAGTGCTGCTCTTCCAAATAAGGGTTTGGTGCTTGCCAGTTATTTATGCATGCATGAGCACAGCAATGCTTCTGAATACCAGCGGCTGGGAAGCACAGGAGGGGAGAGGGCTCTTGTGTTCGAATCACGCCTGCAGGTTTCCCAGAAGAGGCATCTGATTGGCCACTGTGAGAAGAGGATGTGAGCCACTGGCCTGGACCTGCAGGCCCTTCTTAGGTTCTTACCTGCTTGGAGTAGACCTTCAGGAGTTTGTTGACGGGCGTGCCCTCGTTCTCCCCATCAAACTCCAGCCAAAGGATGTGCTCTTCCTCGTTGGGGAAAGTGTGGTCCCAGGACAGCTCCTGGAAGGCCAGGCCAAGCAAGATGTGCTGCCGGGAAACAGGGGGTGGGAGTACGGAAAAGACGGTTAGTGTGCAAGGGGTGCAAGAATGTGTGTGTGTGTGTCTCCCCTGTGGAACACCCTCCCTTCAGATGTCAAGTAGATAAAGAATTACACAACTTTTAGAAGACACCTGAAGGCAGCCCTGTATTGGGAGGTTTTTTAATGCTTGATGTTTTCATTATCTTTTTAGACATGCTATAAGGCACCCAGAGTGCTTGGGGAAACCCAGCCAGATAGGTGGGGTATAAATAATAAAAATAGTATTAATTAGTATTATTATTGGCTCATAAGCACATGCTGCCCCAAGACTAGGCACCTGGACTTTTTCGGAACTGGAAAAAGACCCCCCCAACATACCGCTTATTGAAAAGGTATTTCTTTAAACTGAAAGTATCTAAAGTATTTTATTTTCTTATACAAATATTGAGGCACCTCACATCTGCTCAGTGATACCAGCACATGCAAACTTCTGGCTCCTTTAAGATTTTGCAGAATCTTTTATTTCAATGGCAATGGAATTCAGAGGATGGAGAATACTTAAAAAACCCCAAAACAACCTCAAGTCTTCTGTTTTTTGTAAAGGAACTTTTGTATGAGTTAATACTATATGATTCCTTTGGGAAGAAGTGCTGGACCTTTGTGCTTTTGACCTTCCAGGCTGTGATGCTTCATGGTTTAGATCTCCAAATTTTTGCTTTATTTCTTTTCATTTGCCCTCCCCCTTTTTTTGGTTAATAAATAAATAAGAAAAGAAAGGGAAGGGAAGGGCCCCAAGACACCACTTCTTCCTCTGCCGACAAGTCCCTCACCCCTTCTCCATATTGCAAATTCTGCAAAACAGCCCAGGTCACGAGGCAGGAAGGGACTCTGAGGCCTGGAGAGCTGCAGAGGGCTTAGCTCACAAAGTCAGCCCAGGTCCTGAGAGAAAGAGCGCAGGCCCCAGTGAGAGGAGGGCTGGCTCACCCCTAGAATCACAGAATTGTAAAGTTCACAGAATCATAGAGCTGGAAGAGACCCCCTCAAGGGTCATCTAGCCTAACCTACTGCAATGCAGGAATCTTTTGAGTTTACCTTCTCCTTGCTGTCGATGATGGAGACACCTTCCAGGCTGATGGCAACCACCACGGACTTGCGCCCTCCCCGATGTAGCAGGCCCTGGGCTGGCTTGTCAATTTCTCCATAGAAAAAGGCACACCTGGAAGGGAGGGGAAGAAACACAAGGAGAGAATTGCAAGTGGGGAATCTCAAGCGCAGACAGGAGGGCGTATGTGATAAGGTCCTGCTTGCTCAAGAACTTCTCACTGGGACATTTGGGTTACCCACTATGGGAACGGGATGCTAGACTAGACGGGCCTCCCTTGACCTGATCCAGCAGCCAGGCTCTTCTTATGCCCTCGTGGAACCTCCAGGTCCAAAGGCAGTCTATCTGGATTCATTGGTTCTTAGGGGTACAGCGATACCTCGGGATAAGAACTTAATTCGTTCTGGAGGTCCGTTCTTAACCTGAGGTACCACCTGGGGCCTCCCGCTGCCACCGCGCCGCGGCTACGCGATTTCTGTTCTCAACCTGAAGCAAAGTTCTTAACCCGAGGTACTATTTCTGGGTTAGCGGAGTCTGTAACCTGAAGCGTCTGTAACCCGAGGTACCACTGTATTTGGATGCTGTTCAGCAAGCAGAGAGCGCGCAGACAGCCCATGAACATGGCAGCCAGCAAGGCCAGGGAACCCTGACAGAAACCACCCTGTGGTTTGCCATGCTGGCATCCAGGCTGCCCATTCTGCATCCCCACTCCCATTCCCACAACCACCAAGCCACCAGACTCACCCGTAATGAGGCAGTTCGTGGCACTTCTGCAGGTAGGAGTGGTAAAGCTTGCGCAGGGCAGCCTGGTCCTCACAGGCCTCCTCCTCTTTAGGCAACTCCCGGAAAGCTCGCAGCATGCCCTGTTCGTCCACAGGCGAGTGGGCACTGCCTCGCTTCCACAGGGCTGAGAGGAGTCTGTGGCCTCTTCGGCAAAGGTGGGAAGGCAGGAAAGAGTCCAGCCTCTCTCTGAGGGGGGAGGAAAAAGCTCATTCAGCACAGGGTAAGGTACAGCTCCCTCTGCCCCCCACAGCTCTGTGGGGTGCAGGTTACAGCCCTACAGGGTTTTCCTCATGAGGGGCCACTCTAAACCAGTGGTTCTATAAACTCATTCCCAGTGCCCCCACCCCATATAATAATTAATTAATTAATTCTGACTGGCTCGCCCAAGCCACTCTAGGCTGATTCCAACACATATAAAAACATAACAAAACACCAAGCATTAAAACCCTTTATTATACAGGGCTGCCTATAAAAGCATTGTTCTCAATAGCAGTTTGCATGACCCACTAAGGAAGTTGTAGTCCACAGGGAATGGAGGGCACTTCACCAGCTAACCCTGTTCTAGGCTGCCAGGTCAACAAGGATGGTCCACATAGCTTCGCTATGAAATTACAAGCGAGCAGCTACTTCAAAAGGTGCTGGAGAAAGTCACATTTTCTTCAGACACACATGCTAAGATTTTTGGTCATGTTAGGTGACAGACAAAAAGAGGTTCCTGCCTCCCAAAGGATTTGTGTTTGAATCAGCCAACGGGGGACGCAATTCATTAGGCAATGAAAATGTCCCTTAAATGATGGGCCGGAGGCAAAAATTCTTGAGACACGTTTCTTTTGAATTAACAGCCTGTTCTGATCAAGAAATCACCAGCTTCTTAATTAGATTTTTACCCTTTTGGGACCTACAGAACAGAGTGAAAAAAACTGGAAAGGATCAGAGCAAGTCAGCAGAGGGGACTTCTAAGCAGACAACAGATCTTTTTAGACAAGTATAATTAGGGATTTTAATTAAAAATGGATTAAATTTTTAATTATGATTATTTTGTTCTCAATTGCACCTTGCGTAATGAAGATTATATAGTGGAATAGTTTCACCTGGAAGTTGTCAAGGCCACTAGGGCTAGCTCACTAAAGTTGATGACCGACCTCTTCTTCTCAGAAAAGTGTGACTGCATACACAACATACATTTAAGCCACATGACTCCCCCCAAAGAATCCTGGGAATTGTAGTTTGTCAAGCATGCTGAGAACTGAAGCTCTGAGGGGGGTAAACTACAGTTCCCATTCTTCTCCTCTTTTGGGGTGGGAGGGGGGAATGTGCATAAATGTGCTTTCAACATACGGTGTGCATGCAGTCTTTTGCGTGCTATTGGATCCTTAACTGGCCCCCTTTCACCTACTCCCAGCCCCCCAGCTTGATCTCCCTCCACTTGGGGACAGGGCGTGAGCTGTCTTCCTTCAACTTGCATTTGGTTCCATCTAACTCTAGGATTCCATTGCTGTGGTTGGAAAGTCTCCTCACACCTTTCCTCTTCCCTCCACACCAGCTCACTGGTGATTGCCACCTTCTCCTGAAGGAATGGGTTTCCCAAACCCAAAACTGACTGTGAAGGCAGTTTGAAACTGCACCAAAATCCCTATTTTTCCTTAGCTAAAATCCATTAACTTGAGCTCTGAGTCAATGTATAAACAGAAACCGGGCCGTGCTCAGAGCCCTCTCCTTTATCAGCTTGTGATGGCAGGGATGACCCTGACTGCACCAGTAGAACAGAAAAGACACATTTGTACCTTATCTTATGTGCTGACCACAAAAGACGCACAGACCTAAGTCCGGAACAAGGCCAAAGCGTGTTCTCGGAGATGACAACCTGTTCCTCCCCGATAAGAGTAGGAAGATCCTTTTATGGTCAGAAGTACAGGAAGGAATTCCCTTTTATGCTTAAGAATACCAGAGCAAGAACATATGTGATGTCAACCTGCGTACATAGGCTGACGTGGTTGGATTTATATGGGAAGGAGAGAGAGGGGGCCTGGAGGAAATATATACTGCATGAAACTTGTCATTTCTTTGGACTTGCTGTGGACTTGATCACACAAGTGCCTTCTGCTATCTGGAGAGCAGAATGAACTCTTTCTTTGAATCAACCTCGGTGTCATTTGACTTCCTCCTGTCCAGGAGCAACGCAGACCCAATCAGTGAACTCCAATAAGGCTACACTCCCTTTTCTCGCCAAACCATTTTTTTTGATTCTCCAAATTCTACTAGATCAGCCACAAATAAGACAAAATACTTTCCCCCCAAAATTGTTTTCCAATTCTTGATGTGCCCAAAGTTTCCTCTAGTTGCTGCTATGTTTTTTCTAGTTGTTCACATTCCATTCCTTACAAGTAACCTTCTATTACAATAGTTTTTTGTTGTTGTTTTAAAACTTATTATCCTTAACCATCAGCTATCCACTTGCCAATTCATGCACATACAACATTTTAGCATTTGCAAATATTACCACCTCCTTTTATATCTGGGCCATTTTTGATGCCTCAAGAGCTTTCAGAGCCCCTCTTATTTGCCTTCCCCAGCCCCACCTTGCACAGGCACCCCACAGATCTCAGCCCCACAGCTGTGTCCACTTACTTCAAGAAACTGGCTGTGTGCTGCTCCGGATCGTAGCGCCCCAAGTTCACCCGGCAAACCAAGGCTCCCAGCACCTCGCAGTCCGCCAGGTCACAAGGGTACCGCCCTTCCAGGATGTTGTACTTGGCTTCTTCGTACAAGAGCCGCAGGACATCTTCATCCTGGATCTTGGGACGAGGAGATGAGAAATGAGGATGGGCACACAGACAGCAAGCAGATTCAAAAAGCCAAACAGGGGAAGGGGCAGAGAATCTAAGGAGAGGCTGCTGGATCAGGCCCATCTGGTCCAATATCCTGTTCTCACAGTGGCCAAGCAAATGCCTCAAAGGGAAAATCCTCAAGGAGGACTCAAGAACACTGAGCAACACTCTACCCTCCTGGGGTTTCTGGCAACTGGTATTCAGTGTTGAGGATTCCATTCCACCTTTTTGCTGCAGACATGGGATTGTTGCGTGTCGCGTGTCTGTTTACATTCCAGCACAGACTGCTGACGTAAGCGGAACTTCCGCTCTGTGTAGCTGCTGTTTGTTCTCTCTCTCCGAGAAGACGGCAAGGAAAGACAACATGTTTCTTTGTCCTGATTTATGTTTAATAAATGCATAGCTTAGTATGTATCTACAGCCTCAAGCCTCTTCTGTTGCGCAGTATACACTGCTGAGCAAAGTGTGCTCAAGTCTGCAAGCTGATGTATGTCGGAGCAGAGGTCGATGAATCTTCGCAGTGGCAAGGCTGAAAGGGAGACGTTCCAGCTGGGGCCGAGCCAGCTGGCCTTTCAACCCCTAGATGCTAACATTCAGAAGCATTGCTGCTTCCAATTGTAGAGGCCATAACAGAGTCAACAGACCTCTCCTTCGTGAATCTGTCGTACTGTGCAATGGCACTACCTAGAGAGTAAAGAAAACTATGCAATTCGAGGATACCATTGGGAGAACTCACCTGGGCCTCCTTCCTCTTTGGGAAAAAGATGTTCCTTCGGAATTGCAGTGATGGCTCATCTGATGAGGAGAAAGAGAACCTCAGAACTGTCCTCCTGGATGAGGCCAGTGGCAACAGCAGCAACTCTCCCCCTCCCATGGTTTCCAGCAACCTGGGATTCAAAAGCACTGCTGCCTCCAGCCATAGAAGGCAGAGCATAATCCTGCCCTCCACAAATTTGTCTAATAGAAAGAAGCAGGGGACCAGTTGCAGCTCAAGAACTTGGCTATATGGGGCATGTCAAAAGCAAAACAGCCTCTCCTTCAGGCACCGATGCACAACCAGCAGTCCCAGAAAGCTGTGAGTCGCGAGAACCCTGCAGGCAGCCTCAGAAGGAACCCCATCCCACATCCCCAACAGCTCCATAACTACTGTGCAGATTGGTGCCGGCTTGCGCACTAGGCATCCCTCCCCCTCTAGAAAGGGAGGCTGCAACCAGCAGGCCCCCAAACTCTCTGCCCGGTTGCAGCAGAAGGGTAAGAGGAGGCCAGTAGCTTGGGGGGCCGGAGGAGGGAACTTTGCTCACATCCACACCTTCGAAGATCTCATCCTTGGAGCAGCTGGTGAAGCGAAAGAGGAGGTCCTGCCACTGGCGGCAGACCTTGTAGGGCTGGTGTTTGGGCTTCAGCTGCAGTTCTGCCAAGATGAGAGAGAGAGAGAGAAAGATGGCAGAGAGTGAGGGCTCTCAGCAGGCTCCTGACTTCTCCAGCCAAATGGAAGGCTAAAGGCTAAAGCATTAATTTCCAAAGCCCTGAACAACTTTGGTTCAGGGTGCCTCAGCGACTGCTTGGAGCCATCAATCTCAGCTCATTGAGATCATTTGCAAGCACAGCACTGGATCGCTCCCAGAGCTGGCAAAGCTCACTCGATAACAAGAGGAAACACAGTGTCATCAGCCCATTCCACATTCCATTACCCACATTTGGATAAAGTGTTTCATGCGCTTCCTATTTTGTCTCAGTGTGTTGGGCCCAATTCTATGGAACTCCCTGCCACTAGAAATCAAGCAGACACCTTCCCTGCTAAGTTTAAGACGCCTGGCTAAGAACATTCCAGCAAGCCTTTTGCACCGTATATGCTGCTCAGTTGTTTTCATCTCTTAATATGAGTTCTAAATTTTGAATGTGTTTTTATTTTGTAAACTATTTTGAGGCACCAATGCAGCTAGCTGTGACTCCTACACTGCAGGGAACTGCAGAAACTCAGCTATATAATCTAATCACCAAATGGTTACACCAATGGAATGTTTAGACGCCATTTCCCCCTTGGTGGAGCTTATGATGATGATGGATGGTTTTCTTTTCATTTCTATACCGCTTTATATTTTAAACAATGAATCTCAAAGCAGTTGCAACACATTAAAACATCAAATAACACAATCCAAAATAAAACAAATGCAAGCTCCAAGGAAAATATTTTAGATCCTTCTCTAAGTGACATTTGCTTTCCCAGTTGCCAGCCTGGCATCTACAGAGATCCATTTGCTCGCAATTGGACCCGCACCTGTTGCAAGAATGCGCCTGGTGCCTGGCTAATTTCTAACACTGGGGGTTGGACTGGATGACCCTTTGGGGTCCCTTCCAACTCTGCAATTCTATGATTCTAGGAACAGGAGGGCTATATTTTTTTAGAAAAATAATCAAACATGAGAAGAGCCCTTCTGCAGCTAGATCAGGCTGAAGGGGGCCTATCTAGTCCAGCATCCTGTTATCACAGTGGACAACCAGATGCCCCAATAGGGAGCCCCAAAGCAGGACCTGGAATTTGATTTGTATGGTGCTCATTACGCTAGCAACACATTTTACACAGCAATGCATCTGAAACAAGGGAAAGGGTGTGTGGGTTTTTGGAGGGAAGTTCCAAAGAAAAATATGCATCAATGGTTGCCACATCGCTGAAGTTAGGTCAGCAAGTTCATCACTTAAGTGGGCTTAGGCGGAGAGAATGGTAGATTGCTCAAAGCAACCTTGGGGGCTCCTGCCACAAGCAACTTTCAAACCTGGGAATTACTTGACTCACACCTTAGTCATCCACTCAGGTTGCTGCATGAGCTCTCAAAAGCAGATTTGCAGCTTACATCCCACAATCAGTTTGTGAAGTGCCAGAAATCAGCAGCTCCCCCCGGGGAAAGGCACTCTGCACATGCTCAGGTGCACCTTCTTCTGGGGTTAAGGAACATGAGAAGGTGAGTGCGAGAGGAAGGCACTATGCACATGCTCATGCACCCCTCACCGCTAGCTGGCATAACAACAGATTCTCCAGGGGTGCTAGGAGCAGTGACAGAGTTAAGGGCTCATTTAGAAAGGAGCCTCAGAGCCTTACCAAGAAACGGGGAGACCAGCCACAGAGAAAATAGCTCCAGGGCCCCCTCAGGCAACCTCAGGCTTTCCAAGACAATCCGATGGAGCTCGTGGGCCGTGATTGACGGCAGGTTGTCCACTGTTAGCCGGACCACCGTGTCATCGATCAGGTACACCAGGACGTCCAGGTCTGCGACAAGAGGAGGAGGATTGGGACACCAGCATATTTCTTGCAACTGAGCAGAGGTCACAGGAGATCCAGATTCCAGCTAAACTCCCACCCCGTTTTACGTGCAAATGACGCAGGGGCCCCCAAAACCAACAATCTCCTTCACTTTTCAGATGAAGGAACCAGACGCAGTCAGGTCTCAAAGCATTCTGTGCTGGCATCTAAACCAGACTGCTTTACCACACTTGGCCGCTTTGATTTGTCACATAATACCTGCTCTGTATTTGTTAACAGATATTTTAGTGTGGCAGCACCTGAACTTTGGAACTCCCTGCCAAATGACATCATTGTATTCTTTTCAGCACCCGCTGAGAAATTTTAAGTAAATGAGGAGAGCCTGCTGGATCAGGCCAAAGGGGGCCCATCTAGTACAGCATCCGCTTCTTACAGCGGCGAACCAGGTGCCCCAATGGGAAACCGGCAGGCAGGACTTGAGTGCAAGAGCCCCCCTCCCCAGCAACTGCTTTTCAGTAGCATTACTGTCTCCATTTTAATTTTTTTTAGGCAAACCTACCCAGGTATGTAGTAGCTTGACATGTAATGTTTTTAGCTTATTGCCAATTTTAATTATTATTTGAGTGTTTCAAATAGCTGTCTTTTAAAATGTCAGGTAATGCTAAATAATAATAAAAAAACAATATTGGCAAGAACTTGCCAATCATTTTTAATGATTTCCGTGCAATTTACACACATTTTAACTACCAAGCAAAACTAAATTATATTACTTTAACCAAAATATCTTTTGAATTCCCAAGTCAAAGTGTTGGTGCTGACCTTTAAAGCCCTAAACGGCTTCGGTCCAGTATACCTGAAGGAGCGTCTCCACCCCCATCATTCTGCCCAGACACTGAGGTCCAGTGCTGTGGGCCTTCTGGTGGTTCCCTTGCTGCGAGAAGCCAAGTTACAGGGAACCATGCAGAGGGCCTTCTTGGTAGTGGCACCTGCCCTGTGGAACGCCCTCCCACCAGATGTCAAAGAGAGAAACAACTACCAGACTTTTAGAAAAAATCTGAAGGCAGCCCTGTTTAGGGAAGCTTTTAATGTTTAATAGGTTATTGTATTTATAATCTGTTGGAAGCCGCCCAGAGTGGCTGGGGAGACCCAGCCAGATGGGCAGGGTATAAATAATAAATTATTATTATTATAAGTCATGTTACAACTTTTTAGGTCCCCTCATTTTTGGAATTTGAAAGCTGAAGAATTCGACATGCCCTACTCCCTACCACCCACAGAATGTGGCCTGTCAAGCAAAAGGCAGGACCTTGAAGATCTTGAGGGCTTATCCCATAACCACAAACCCCAACCCTGCTCAGGCCTGTTCCCTTCCAGCACCAGTATGAGGGTCGAGAACCCCCCTGAGGTGCCCACCCCCCCTTTCCAGGCCCTTTCTTCTGCCTCTCCCCCTTCTCACTCACTTCGGGGTCCTACGGAAGAGATGCTGCTCCTCTGGGAGTGGTCCTCCGTGCTTTGGGGTATGCCGAGCCGGTCCCCCTCCATCTGCAGAGACAAAGCAGGCGCACATCTGAAATGTGAGGAATTGGGTGCGGGTTCAAATCCCAGCTGCAGGATATACTTGAGGAGAGGCAGTTGATTTGTAGTGGGTTGAAGGTGCCATACACCATGTCTGGTAAACCAAGCAGCAAGTTTGCAGTTGCTATGCTACACTGACTGGCTTCCAGGGTTTCAGGCTGGGGACATTTCCAGCTCCACCTACTCACCTGTGCCTTATACTGGTCCATCTAGCTCAAAGCTGTTTGCACTGACAGGCAGCAGCGGCTCTCCAGCGTCTTTCAGGCTGGAATTGGCGCAGTTAAAAAGACACCCCCGACTGTGGATGCAGCGCAGGTTTTGATGTCCTGCGGCCCTGCTACCTGTGTAAGGGGGAGGTCAGAAGGCTGCACGTCTCCCCCGCCCCCCGTTTTTCTTGTGCTGCTGCTAAACACTTTCCCTCCTCTCCGTCCCCAGCCGCAATCGGAAGGAAGGGCTTTGCGCCCTTTCCCTTTGTTTCCCCACCCCATCCCGACCAACTTTCTCCCTCCTCCAGCAAGTGAGATTGCACTCCTCTCGGGGCAGGGTCCTAGGAAATTCCCCGCCCTGCTCCGCTGGACCCAGAGGGCGGAGGGGCGTGGCTAGGCGCTGCGCTACCCAGGTGAGCCGGGGAGGGGGTGCTGGAGCCTTGCCCAGGTGGGTGGGGGCCAAGTGAGATGGGGAGGGGGCGCACTCAGAGCAGAGGGGGGAGAGAAAGTCCCTAGGAGGTGGCAGCCGGGGCGGGGGAAGCGCGCTGCCTACCTGCCCCCTACCTGTGTCCTCCTTTTCCTTCCTGCTTTCGTTGCAAGGAGGAAAGTTCTGCAGTTCTAACAGGGGACCCACCCCCGTTGCGTCTGGCGTCACTCCTTCCGAGCTCGCCTATTGGCTGCTCCTGCCAGCCCAGGAATTTCACCGTGCGGGGAGGAGGAGAGGGAAACTGCGCACGCGCAAGAGCGCGCGGCGGGGTTTCCCCACCCCCAATTGTGGGGACGTCACGGCGGGAGGCTGGCTCGGGTGATTTGTGACGCGCTTGTAATCGGGGGATTACGGTAGGTAACTGGGGAACGGGCAGCCGCTTGAGCGCCGCGTGGAGAGAAGAGCTTTCCAAGACGGGGCTCCAGCTGCAGCAGCATTTGCCCTCTCTTTAAGAATCTCTGCCCATCGAGCTCAAAGAATTTTTCCGTTCCTTGGCCTCCACACACCCCCCCGCCCGTTTATCACTGAACGTGTGAAGCGAGGAACACTTCCGATTTTGCGCGTGTGTGTATCTCCTGTTTCAGATATTCCATAAGGCTCTCCCTTAGAATGGAGCACGTGGGCAAGCAGGATTCGAACACAATCCCCTCCTGTGATTTCCAGCAGAGCATAGCCTCTCCGTGAATTTGTCCAGTCCTCTTTTAAAGCCATCTAAGTTGGTGGCCAATCACTGTCTCATGCGGGAGCGAGTTCCACACTTCAACTATGTGCTGCATAAATAAGTCATTTCTTTTATCTATCCTGATCCTTCCAACATTCAGCTGCGTTGGATTCCCATGAATTCGTGTTATGAGAGAGGCGGCAAAACTTCTCTGTACAGTATCCACTTTCCGCAGCCCATGCATGATATTATAAACTTCTATCTCTTTACTCGCCTTTGTCTCTGAACTAAAAATGCCCAAACGCTGCATCCTTTCTTCATGGGGGTTATTCCATCCCCTTGATCACTTTGGTTTCCCTTTCCTGGACCTTTTCCAACTCTACAATATCCTTTTTGAGGTGAGGTGACCAGGACTGGACACAGGATTCAAAATTTGGGTCACACCAGAGATTTGTATAATCACATCTTTATGTCTGCAGTTTTATTTTCCGTTCCTATCCTCATGATTGAATTGAACTGACCTTCAAAACACACTGAGTGCACAATTAATTTTTATTTTTCAAAAAAAAAAAAAGTATTTCAATTCAACTTCTCTTGGCTACCGGCAAAACCTTCAGACGTTTTTACTGCCTGTAAAATTAACACAGCGTAGCCTTTTCTCAAAAGCTCAATTTACTGAATGTAAGTCAAGCGCGCCAGATCAGATCTCTCGTCGATCTCGGGGCAAAGGTGTGTTCCTCGTTATGATAGTGTTTGGAAGATTGGAAGCATCTAGCGAAAAGAGTGGCGGACTTAGCAAGTCATATCCGATCCTGGTCTAAAGGTTAACAGCAGTGAATATTTAATCCTGGGAAGGAAGAGACGCCACAAGGAGACAAGGGATTCTTTCTTTGCTGGGGTGGGGGTGGGGTTTTCAGCCTCTGCAAGGGGGATCCGGCCTTTGGAGCTGAGAGCAGCAACTGCGGGGGGGGGGGGCGGGGCGGGGACAGGATCCCAGCGCCCAGGTGAGTCAAAGGACAGAAGGTGTAGACGGAAAAGAATAACGATTCCTGGAGACAGATAGGTAGCCGTGTTGGTCTGCCATAGTCAAAACAAAAAATTCCTTCCAGTAGCACCTTAAAGAACAACTAAGTTAGTTCTAGGTATGAGCTTTCGTGTGCATGCACACGAAAGCTCATACCTAGAACTAACTTAGTTGGTCTTTAAGGTGCTATTGGAAGGAATTTTTTGTTTTGATTCCTGGAGAATGCAGGAGGGGGTTTCCCCACAAGCATTTATTTGGCCACTGTGAGAACAGGATTGCTGGGTCATTGGCCCTGATCCAGCAGGCTCTTCTTGTGTCCTTGAGCTAAGAGCTAATGAGAAACCTACTGAGTAACATGCAAGAGTTAATAAGGCAACTGGTTTATTTATCAGGGTTCTTACTCTTCAGTTTTTATCCTATCCTTCCTCCATAGAGATTCCCCTCCCCAAAAATGATTTAAAAAATAACAATGCAACAACCCTGTAAGGTAGTTAGGCTACAAGACAGCAGTTTCCAGCAACTGGTATCTGGAAGTACAGTGGTACCTCAGGTTAAGTACCACTTAATTTGTTCCGGAGGTCCGTTCTTAACCTGAAACTGTTCTTAACCTGAAGCACCACTTTAGCTAATGGAGCCTCCTGCTGCTGCTGCCGCTGGAACACGATTTCTGTTCTCATCCTGAAGCAAAGTTCTTATCCTGAGGTACTATTTCTGGGTTAGCAGAGTCTGTAACCTGAAGCGTCTGTAACCCGAGGTACCACTGTATTTCTGCCTTCAACTGCAGAGGCTGAGCATAGCCATGGTGGCTAGGAGCCCTCTCCTCCTCCATGAATTTGTCCCATCTTTGAAGTGGCCATCTTGTGGGAGTGAGTTCCACAGATTAACTACGCTCTGTGTGAAGGAAGGCTCTATTTTATCTGTCCCCGAACCTCCCAACATTCATTGGATGCCCACAAGTTCCAGTGTTATGAGAAAGGGAGAAAACCTTTTCTCTGTCCCCTTTTCTACATGCTGTGAATCATTTTACAAATGCCATCTCCTGCTTGCCTTTTCCCCAAACAAGAGAGTCCCAAATGCTGCAGCCTTATCTCGTAGGGGAATGGCTCCATCCCCTTGATGGTTTGGGCTGCCATTTTCTGATTCCCCCCCCCCCAGGTCTACAATATCCTTCTTGGGGTTGGGTGACCGAAAAAGTGTGAAGAGGTTGTCCTCCCCACTTCTGTTGCTGCTGTGGGGCTGTTGCAGGAGCCATGCCTCTGGGTCCCAGCACAGCACCCTGGCCAGTTCAGCCCATATTGCATGGTTAATGGTCCATCTCAAGTGGGTGGGTGGGAGAACTTGTGTCCCTGTGGTGTGCATTTGGTTAAAGATTAAGGCAAGTCAACCAGTGCATTCCCTTTGACCAGATTTTGGCCCCCACCCCATCCCTCTGCGATGCACCCAGACTTCCAGAAGCTTTTCCAATGTCCGGTGCAGAATTTGCTGCAGGATGGATTTCTGGTAAGATCTGAACTCCTTCTTCCCTTTACACCCACCCACCCACCCACCCAGGTGGGGGGGCTTTGTTGTAGGGACACATCCCTATTCCAGCATGGAAGACCCTATGATCCAGCAGGGCAGGGTGTGTGTGTGTAGAAGAATAGAATCATAGAGTTAATAGGGTTGGAAGGGGTCCTATGGGTCATCTAGTCTAACCTGCTGCGATGCCAGAATATGTGGGTGGCCTATATGGGGATCGAACCCGTGACCTTGGCGTTATCAGCACCACGCTTTAACCGACGGAGCTGTTGCAGAAGTGGCTCGAATATCAGACGAAGGACCCAGGAGAGGCAGCATCGATCCAACCCCACAACGCTCCCCGGCTGGCCTTGATCCAGTCCCCCTCTCAGCCTGAGCTGCCTCACGGGGTTGCTAGGAGGATAAAAAGGAGGGGAACCCCGCCCCTCATATACACATGTTGCCCTAAACTCACCTAGAAAAAGAGTGGGGTAAAAATGCAATGACTTAAGTGAAAGAAACCTAGCAGTTTCGAACCTAGCAGTTCGAAAGCACGTAAAAGTGCAAGTAGATAAATAGGTACCGCTCCGGCAGGAAGGTGAACGGTGTTTCCGTGTGCTGCTCTGGTTCGCCAGAAGCAGCTTAGTCATGCTGGCCACATAACCTGGAAGCTGTACACTGGCTCCCTCGGCCAATAAAGCGAGATGAGCGCCACAACCCCAGAGTCGGCCATGACTGGACCTAATGGTCAGGGGTCCCTTTACCTTTAAGTGAAAGAAAATAGGATCGGGTTGGGGGAGGACAAGAGAAGTTGTCTTTCGCTGCTGCCAGCTTCTCACAACTCGGCCCTTGTTTCCTCACAACAACCCTTTGGAGCAGGCCGTTTTTCATTTCTGGTTTACAGACAAGGGAAATGAAACCGAGACCAACTTAGCTTTCCGTGGCTGCTCAGAGATGCTTTTTTCAGAAGCAACACGTCAACCCTGCCCCTCTCTCTCCCCAAGCCAGCCTAGAGCCTCTTCACCCTAACAGCGACCCCACTAATTCCTCCTTTTTAATTTTTATTTTGCTACAGGGGCAGCAGGGCTGGTTCTGGGGCACCCAGTCGACACGGTGAAGGTGATTTCTTTGGGGGGAGGGGGCTGGAAATGCTTAAGGAAGGGGAGGGGTGGGGAGGACTTCCAGCCCTGGGGGAGGCCTGAAGGAGATGGGTCTCAGATGGGAGGAAGGGAGATGGTAGCCAGAAGTGTTGGGGAGGTGCATGCCCAAAGAGGTCGGCTGCTTTTGAGGCTCTGTGCTAGCTGCAACTGTTGCATAGCGTGCAACGGGCACTGAATCCACACACAGCAGCATGCTGGGTTGCGGCAGCGAACCTCATCCCCAACAAAGTTCTTTTCTCCCTAGAGGGATTGGTGGCCAGTGGAGTTTTGTGGGGAAGCAGAAACTGGCGTGTTCACTGGGGTTGTGGCACCCTGGCTTAGTCGTCGAGTCCACGTGTCGGATGGACAAGGTCCTAGACACAGCCTCTCCAGTTACCAGTGGATGGGAAAGAGCCTTCCAGGGCTGCCTTAAACTGACCCAGACCATTGGTTTCTCTAGTTCAGTATTGGCTACTTTATGGGCTACTTTTAAAATGAGGATGCTTTTTAAAATTGCATTTTAACCTGTATTTTAAACTGGTGCCCCCCGCCCATTATTTTTTACTGTAATTTTACTGATGTTAGCCACCCTGAGCCCGGCTCTGGCCGGGGAGGGCGAGGTATAAATAAAATTTATTATTATTATTATTGCCTGCACTGACTGGCAGCAGTGGCTGCCCAGGGTTTCAGGTAGCGGACATTCCCAGAGACTCTGGGGCTGCTAATTTGGCCCTGAGTCAGGGGCTTTTCTTCTGTTCCAGGTGCGGTTGCAGACACAGGCCAGATACCAGAACGTTTTGGACTGTGTGGTCAGGACGTACCGTGAGGAAACGGTGAGCCTCTCTCTGTTGTGTGTGCAGGGCAGACTTCACCTCTGAGCTTTCACCTCCTTTTAAACCCAGCCTAATCTTAAACCGCTAGATTTAGACCAAGGTCTTTTGTAACAGCATAATTTTAGAATGCAAATTTAACCCCCCAAAATCACTTATTACGAAGAAGGAAATATGATCTACCCAGTTCTGTGGAACTCTCTGCCACTAGAGATTTAGCAGGCGCCTTCCCTGCCAACTTTTAAATGTGTGCTGAAAACATTTCTATTCCTCCAAGCCTATCCAGGCAATTAAGACCACATTCTTCTACAGTGGTTATTTGATGTCTCTTTTTAACTTTTTAATGCTTTTTTCTTGTATGGTTTTATGTTTGTATTGCTGTAAACTGCTTTGATATATTTTTATGACACAGAGGCATATGACTATTTTTATAGAGAAGTACATATAAATATTTTGCTTTTTAATATTAATATTCAATATTTCCCCCAAATGCTCAATTTGGGAACAATCTCCACCCCCCCGCCCCAGAAATAAATTCCTAAGCTGGTCTGTTTCTTTGCAGTTCTAGTGTTGCCTCTAGACTCTACAGCCCCATTCCTGATCCTTGCCTATCTAATTTCTTGGGAGAGTTGACATCATCACAGGGGCCTGCCCCACAGATTGCTTGGGAGGGGTGACTTTGCCAGAAGAGAGGGTGGGAGGCAAGGCATCACCGGAAGAGAAAGGCAAGAGAGGACACAGGCTTTTACAAAATTTGCAGCTGCTAATTGATATATATAGATGCAAATTGAGAAATAATTGCTATAATTTTGAATACAAGTGTAGCATATCTCACCATAATGGAGGGGAATCTGCTGCCACCAGGAGACCTCCGTGCCTGGAAACTTTGCCCTTGAAACTGATTTGGACTGGACGAGCTTTGCATTAGAAGGAAAGGAAAGTAGGGCATATGTGACTGTACTCAGCTAAATTCCAATACTAGCAGACCCATGGAAATCATTGCACCTGTGTTAGTGATTCCCAATCATTTAAGTGGGTCTAGTCTTCTGTGCGACTAACATTAGGTGCAACCTCTAGGAACCCGAAACATTGCTGCTCCCCATGAGTTGCAGGCAGAGGCGGAGGAAGGGGGTGCAGTGGGTTCGGGCTGCCCCAGGTGTCACCACTGAGGGGGGTGACAAAATGCCGGGCAGGACTCACTGCGGGGCCTGCAGCACGCCTGAGCCACGCATCTCTCCCAGGAGACACGCAGTGGCTTGGGCGCGCGCAGGCTTCGCATTGCCCAAATGATCTGCCTGCTGCCTCCCCCCCCTGCCAGCTGTAGGGCAGCTGAGTGGGAAGAGGCAGGCAGACTCCGGAGGCCCCGCGGGCTGGTCCTGCTTCTGGGTGTGCGGCCCCAGGCGCCTGAGCAGCTTCCTCCGCTGCTGGTTGCAGGCTCCCTTTAGGGTGTTCATACCCTACAAAATGTCCCTGATGAAAATAGAGATGTCCTACTGTACCCCCCAATGCTTCTCCTATGAAAAATGAGACGTCCGACTCCTAAGGAGAAGCGGGACATTCTGGTATGAGATCAGAAGCCGCGAGGGCTTCTGTAAATCCGGGACTGTCACTGGAAAATAGGGACACCTGGTGGGTCTGGGTGTTGGAGAATTGGAGGAGAACCTGACAGTGTTTCCTGACTCACTTTGACCAAGGGCTCAAGGTGGGACTGACTGCTGACCCCCTCCTCTTCCTCCTCCTCCTCCTCCTCCAGTGAGAGCCCCTCCAACCAGGGCTAGTTGGATCCCAGTTGTCATAAGCTACTCAGCCCTTGCTGATAAATTCACCCAAAAGGGGAGAGGTTTGATTGGGGAGTGGGGAGTCAGAAGGAACCACTGTGCAGGGCTTTTTACCTTCTGCTTTCTGGCTCTCTGGGGACGCAGGTGGCGCTGTGGGTTAAACCACAGAACCTAGGACTTGCCAATCAGAAGGTTGGCGGTTTGAATCCCCGGGACGGTGTGAGCTCCTATTGCTCGGTCCCTGCTCCTGCCAACCTAGCAGTTAGAAAGCACGTCAAAGTACAAGTAGATAAATAGGTACCGCTCCGGCGGGAAGGTAAACAGCGTTTCTGTGCACTGCTCTGGTTTGCCAGAAGCAGCTTAGTCATGCTGACCACATGACCCAGAAGCTGTACACCAGTTCCCTCGGCCAATAAAGCGAGATGAGCGCCGCAACCCCAGAGTCGGCCACGACTGGACCTAATGGTCAGGGGTCCCTTTACCTTTTTTTACTCTGGCTAAATCACTAGTTTATTTATCTGTAGCCCACCTTTTTCTCTCCAAGGTGGCATACATGGTCCCCCCCCCCCTGCAGCCAGCCTTCGGGGCCACCCCCAGCTCATAGAAGCATAGGGCTGTGAGGTTGGAAGGGACCCTAAGTGTCATCTAGACCAACCCCCCTTGCAGGGCTCACCTGCCTGCTTCTCCCTTGCAGATCCTTGGCTTCTTCAAAGGCATGAGCTTCCCGCTGCTCAGCGTGGCCATGGTGAACTCTGTTGCGTTTGGGGCCTACAGCAACTTCCTGCTCTACCTGTGCGGCACCCACCACCGCGATCGCAGCGCCAACCCCCCCAGCTACACCCATGTCTACGCGGCTGGATGCTTCTCAGGACTGGTGCAGGTAAGGAGCAGGTAGCCCCATCTGACTTGAGCATATGAGCGTGTCTGTGACTCTGCTCAGTTTGCATGGTTTCGGGATCTGCATGGCTTCATGCCCAAGTCCCAATCAAGGGAAGTCATAGCACTGCTCTGTTCTGCCTCGGTCAGACCCCACCTGGAGTCCTGTGTCCAGTTCTGGGCACCGCAGTTTTAAGAAGGATATTGGCAAGCTGGAAGGTGTGCAGCAAAAATGACCCAGGGTCATTATAAGGAAGGCCTTATAAGGAACGGTGGAGGGAGTTGAAGATCTTTAGCCGGGAGAAGAGGAGATTGAGAGGAGATATTATTTCCATCTAGAAATATCACGCAGAAGGTGGGTTCAAATTGCAAGAAAGGAGAACCTGACGAAACATCAGGGAGAACTTTCAGATAGCGAGAGCCGTTCGAGAGTGGAACGGACTCCATCGGAAGGTGGCAAACTGAGAAATAATTGCTATAATTTTGAATACAAGTGCAACATATCTCACCATAATGGGGTGAGGGGCAGATCTACTGCCACCAGGAGACCTCTGTGCCTGGAAACTTTGCCCTTGAAACTGATTTGGACTGGACAACCTTTGCATTAGAAGGAAAGGAAAGTAGGGCATATCAGCTAAATTCTACTACTAGTAGACCCATGGAAATCACTGGACCTGTGTCATCGATGCCCATTCATTCAAGTGGGTCTACTCTTGAGTGCGACTAACATTAGGACTCTCCTTCATTGGAGGTTTTTAAACAGAGGTTGGATGGTCTTCTGTCAGCTATTCTTTAGCTGGGATTCCTGCATTGCATGGGGCTGGACTAAATGCCCCCTTAGGGTTCCAGCTCTACAGGCCTATGATTCTAAAACATCCTCCTTCTATGTTTTTCCCTGTTCAGCTCTTGAAACAGCCGCACGATTTCCCCATTACAATGCTGTTCAGTTGGTTATGAGCTGTATCAATTGCTCAAGCCATTTCCTTCTCTAGAGGTTGCCCCTCCTCTCTAGGAATTAATCCTTTTTTCTTTACTTTATTCTAATTTTACACATTTTATTTGATGCATGTATCAAGCCATATGAAAGCTGAAGCATATGGTCCACATAAAAGCCACCTTTCTGTAAGATAAAATACGTCGTGCGATAGGCAGAATATTAACCTCCTTGTGGGAATTTACTCTTCAAATTGGTCATAACCCAAGACAAAGAGTTCTTTCTTAAAACGACTACTGGGCTCCATGTCTAACTGACATGCTCAGGTGCATTTAAAGTTTTAGAGAAGACCATAAATATAAGAGATAAAATAGCACCCCATAATTTCCCCAGACATTCATGTTCACTGAGGTATCTGCTTACAGGTCCAGTGACAAGCATAAACTGGATCCATCTGGCAATCTGGGGCTACAAAACCATATCGGAGACTAAATCTGGAACAGAATTAAAAAGACAAGGGTTCTTGGGGTTTGGAGAACCGTTTCCCAAAATGCTTGAGCTCTGTATCACATCTGCTACCAACCCTCTTCCATTTTTGGCACAGGATTAGCAGTTACTATTTCTGACTTCATAGATCTTATCTAATTTCAGAGGTGCTAAAGAGGCCACTGCAGTGCTGTTTTTATACAATTCTCTTTAAGCACTTCCAAATCCAAAAGAGAAAGGACAAACTTCTGGAGAAACTTGACGTTGTAGATCCTTGATAATATTTTGCACCTTGTGGTGTCACACAACAATGTGTATTAAAATTATTATTTTTTACACACCCACATACCATTTTTGTCAGTTGTTAAAATTATTTGATTCCTATTAAAATTAAATATGTATAATGAGAAAAGGAAGCAAAATTAACCAACACATTCATATAACAATAGGATCTTAGAATGGTAGAGTTGGAAGGGACTCCAAGGGCCATCTAGTCCAACCCGCTACAATGCAGGAATCTCAACATGTTGTCTCCCATCCAATTTGAAGCCATACTGGACCCTGCTTAGCTTTGCAAACATGCTAGCAGTTTTCTTGCTGCACCATGATAATGAGCCTTTCATAGTTTCCCGTGGGATGTATGGGTGGGGGTAAAAGTGTGTGCCTTGGATCAGTCTTGGACTAAATTTTGTGGGAAATGGTTCTCCACCTTCCTGTTCCACTGCAGCCCATTTCCTTTCTCCCCTCTGTTCATTCATTCATTCATTCATTCATAATTTTATTTGTATGCCACCTTTCCGTAGCTCAAGCCATGCCCAAATGTAAAAAATACACATAATTGCAAACATAACAAAAGTAGTGATAGACAGTAAATAAACTGTTCTCTCCCCCTGCATTCCCTGTGTTGACGCAGGCTGTGGTCCTGGCCCCCGTGGATCTCGTCAAAGTCCGGCTGCAGAACCAGACCCACCCGTACAGACGCAGAGACCGGCCAGGGGCCCCCCAGCCACAGTACAGGGGTCCAGTGCACTGCGCTGCCAGCTTACTGCGGGAGGAAGGCCCCTGTGGCCTATTCCGTGGGGTTACAGCGCTGGTGCTTCGCGACACCCCCACCATGGGCATGTACTTCCTGATTTATGCAGTGTTCTGCAGGGCGTTGACTGCAGAAGCACAAGAGCCAGGTGAGATACAAAGAGTGCTGGGGGGACCCGGTGGGTGGGCCACCTCTGCACATCCCCTAAGACTCTCAGGGAACCTGTTTCTTTGGAATATCGGAGAAAGTTGGAGCCGGGGGGGGGGGACAAGGAGGGTTTGTGAGTGTGTTTTAGTTTGGAGAAAAGGCAAGTAAAAGGCGCCCTGACTGTTGGGATGTGTCCAAGGGAATGGGGGTAATTGGCAGGCCCCCAGCTGGCTCCAGCCCACTGGCCAGCAGCCGGGCAAACTCCGGTCCTTTGGAACAGCATCAAACAGTGACTCACAGCTTCAGAAGCCTTCAGAAACTTGAGCATGCCTTAACCAGCAGAGTGAATAACACGCAACAAAAGTGGCGGACAGAGGCATATGTAAAGCACATTTACAAGCAGTTTATTCAGCATAGTTCAGGACAAAGAAAACATGTCTGCTCTCTTTCATGTCCAAGAGCAGGAAGCTTAAGGCAAAAGCTATACACAAACGGAAGTTCCCAGCAAACTGTGCTGGAACGTAAACAGACACGTGACATACAATAATCATGTCTGTTCCTTTTAAGGTGGAATGGAACATCAATATCCTAACAATGATAGAAAATTATAAAATTATGTATGGCATGGAGAAAGCTGGGAGAGAAAACTTTTCCTCCCTCTCTCAGAACAACCAGGAACATCCAGCAGAGCTGAATGTTGGACAGTTCAGGACGGGATGAAAGGGACAACGTCTTCACGCAGCGCATAGCTGAACTACGGAACTCCCTGCCACAGGAGGCAGTGATGGCTACCAACTTGGGTGGCTTCATAGGAGGATTAGAAAGAAATCGTGGAGGAAGGGGAGGCTATTGATGGCTACTAGCCGGGATGGCTCTGCTCTGCTGCCACAGTCGGAGGCAGAAATGCTTCCGAATACCAGTTGCTGGAAGCCTCAGGGAGGGAGGGAGAGGGCTCTTGTGCCCTGCTTGGGGCATTCCCTTTGGGCCATCTGGCTGGCCGCTTTGAGAACAGGAAACTGGACTAGATGGACCCAACATCCAGGCTTTTCTTATGTTCTTATGGAATCTCCAGGTCCAGAGGCAGTCTATCTCTATCTAGATTCCTAGATTCTCAGGGGTATTTGGCCCACTGTGGACTAGAGGGGCTAGCAGGTTTGTCTTATGTGTGTGAGGACTGTGAGCTCAGTTCAGCTCCAGGGCTCCCACAAACTGCTGGGCTCTCCAAATCCCTTAATTGCAAGTCTGCATCTTGACCGCCTGGCTACATGCAGTGGATCTCGGGATTTTCATACAAAACAAAATAGTTCCTTCCAGCCTGACATCTGCTGCCCTCCCTGTTTTAGGGGGCATTATCCATCTCTCCTTCTTGCTCCTCCACAAGAGAGGCCCCCCAACCCATGCTGTGCTCTTTGCCTGCCTTCCTGCCTCCCCCCACCCCACCCCTTGCAGGCTCTGCCACGGTTCTGCTTGCCGGTGGCTGCGCCGGGACGGTTTCCTGGGCTTTGGCGACCCCGATGGATGTGGTGAAGGCCCGTTTGCAAATGGACGGGGTGAAGCGAGTGGCGTATCGGGGCGTCCTGGACTGCATCCTCAGCAGTGCCCGGCAGGAGGGCCCGCGGGTGTTCCTAAAAGGGCTGGCCCTGAACAGCCTCCGCGCTTTCCCAGTCAACGCCATCACCTTCCTGAGCTATGAGACTCTCCTGAAGGTTCTCTGCTGAACCCCAGTTGCATCTTCAGGAGGGGCTGGTCCAGGTCCCAAAGAAAGGTCAAAGACACTGACCACCTCTGGGCAAACCATGCAGCAGTTTAGACTCCTGGGCACATCTGGCACATTTTATCAAGTGCTGTGGGCACCGCTCCATCTGTTCACTGCTATTCCTCCTCCTCTGGAAAAACAGAAAGAGAGGGAGTGGGTGCACTCGGAGTCATAGAATGTAGAGTTGGAAGGGACCCCCGAGGGGCATCTAGTCCACCCCCCCCCCGCAATGCACGAATCGCAGCTAAAGAAGGCCATCCAACCTCTGTTTAAAAAACCTCCAGGGAAGGAGAGTCCACCACCTTCTGAGGGAGTCTTTCCCGTTTTCGGGCGGCTCTTCCAGTCAGAAAGTTCTTCCCAATGTTTAGATGGAATCTCCCTTCTTGTTGTTTTGAATCCATTGGTTTGGACCTTACCCTCTGGAGCGGCATAAAACAGTCTTGCTCCATCTTCCATGGGACAGCCCTTTAGATAGTCGAGATGGTTCTCATACCATCTCCCAGTCTCCTCCTGGCTTAGCATCCTCAACTCCCTGTAGCATCACGCTTGAACCTTGAAAAGCACATAGAGCTGAAAGGGGAAGTGGGAAGGAGAGCCACTCTTCCCCACTTCCTCCTTCAACTCTATGTACATTTCAGGTGGGGAAACACACGAGGGTGGGGGCTTAGTCTCAACCTTGCCAACCCACTGCCCCCTCAAATCTGTAGCACTAGGTTATTAATGGGCGGTCTGGTCTACCTACCTGGATTTTTTTTTTTTTTTACGCAATCATGTAGGCAGCAGCCTTATTCAGTATGGTGTAGAGGTTCAGACTAGGACTTGGGAGACGAGGGTTCAAATCCCCACTCGGGCACTAAGCTCACTGGGTGGTGACCTTGGGCCAGTCACTGCCTCTCGGCCTAACCTACCTCACAGGGTGGTTGTTGTTGAGGAGGAGGAGGAGAACCATGTATGCCACCTTGAGCTCCTTGGAGAAACCAGCAGGATATAAATGCAATGAAATAAACAAATAAAATATCCCAGAGTGGTCCGTTCTGCCTTGCTAAAACACAGGAATTCCTTCGTCACCGGAAAAGAGGACACAGCTTTGCCATAACATTTGGATGTGAATGAATGAATGAATGAATAAATAAATAAATAAATAAATAAATAACCACTCTAAATTAAGGTGGAAAGACAACCCATCTCACCAGCAGTGGGCAACAAGACTTGGCGGCCAGGTAGCCTGGGTTTGCCTCTGTTTGGTCTGTTGTGCCACATGCAATCTACTTGTTTATATTGACGGGCAGTGGCTCTGTAGGATGAGTAAGGGTTTGGGCTGACGCCACGCCTGCCCCACTTCCCAAACCTGGATGTGGAGTGGGAAGGAGGGTGTGGATGCAGCTAGTGATTATCTGCCGCCTACAGCTTCCTACTGAAACCAGGAGGAAGCTCAGTGGGAGTGGAAGGGCAATGAGGGCTACTGGACTGAGGGCAAAGGTCCTATGTCATAAATTCTAACACAATGCACCTCCTCAAATCGTTCTTAAATCCCACCAGGCACCTTGTTGCTGCATCACCAGAGGTATTTGAAAGCTTAGGAAATGCTAAAAGAGCAAAAAGCCTGTGGAAAAGAAGCCAATTTTCTTTACAGGAAAAAAAAAAGTTTTTTAGGATACATTCAGATGGGCAGCTACAGCTACAAATCATTTCTCTTCTGCTGTCAGCCACAAGTTGAATTGCAATTGATTTCCCACACTATTGGGGTCTACTCTGTACTTTTTCCTGGGGTACATCCTTGCCATGTTTCTTCCATCCTTACCGGTGGACATAATAAAGAAGCGTGTTGGCTCAGAGGTAGTGGTTAAGAGCGGTAGACTCGTAATCTTGTGAACCGGGTTCGATTCCCTGCTCCTCCACATGCAGCTGCTGGGTGACCTTGGGCTAGTCACACTTCTCTGAAGTCTCTCAGCCCCACTCACCTCACAGAGTGTTTGTTGTGGGGGAGGAAGGGAAAGGAGAATGTTAGCCGCTTTGAGACTCCTTTGGGTAGTGATAAAGCGGGATATCAAATCCAAACTCTTCTTCTTCTTTGCATGCAGAAGGCCCCGGGGTCAAACCCTGCTGGCATCTTCAGATAGGGCTGAGAGAGACCCTGTCTGAAATCCCAGAAAGCAGCTGCAAGTCAGTGCAGACAGTTCTGAGCTAGATGGACCAAGGGCCTGACTCTGGCTCAGGCAGCTTAGCAGCTGTGGGCTAGGAAGGAGACAATCCAGTTTACCTGAGAAGCAGCCTTTAAAAACAAAAAACCTTTTTAGAAAATTCAATTATTTAATTACCAGTAATGCACTTGTTTTAAGTTTGATTGCCCAATTACCACTCCTGAAATGATGTGGGGAGAGGGGGAAAGTGTGAACATTTGCTTTTGTACTGAAAGTGTAGATCAGAAGCATTTAATGAGGCAGTGAAAACCCACAGTGTTAAAATGGCGGTGACTGGAATGGCAGCAGGGCTGTGTTTTTGCAAAATAACTTTTAAGTAGTGTTACCGTGCTATAACACTCATTTAGGAATTATTTTGCTACTTGAAAACAACACATCTCCGAAAATTGTTTCTTAGTACAAATTAAAAGATTGTGGTTTTTTTATGGGCATGATAAAATTGGCCCCCACCAACAAGGTGTGCTGACCCGCCCACCCCATCCCCCAGAAACAGTATTTCTGTCTTGTTGAGATTCAACCTTGAACTGTTAGCCAGCCATCCTCCAACCACCTCCAGAAATTCACACAGACATTCACTGCCTTCACTGGTTCCGATTTAAATGAGAGGTAGAGCTGGGTATCATCTGCAAACTGGTGAGCACCTGTGTTAACAGGTGTATCCAGAAGTCTCTTTGCTAACCTTGTAGGATCAGCTGCCATCTCCACAACACTGATCAATGAGTTTGAAAGACTCTGGTTCTCAGAAATGACATGCTTAGCAACTTCTTTCTGCTCTCCTTTGGTCAAATTTTCAGGTGTGTGGTTTCTAAAACATGCTTAGGTCAGTTATAGTTTTAGCTATGTATTGGATACAACTTTTTGGATATAGCTTGCATGGTGAAATGCTGTAGCAGGAGGCTTGCTGACAGCAAACTTGGTTTTTAAGGGTAATTAAAGGTTTTCGTAACATAGATGGACATATGACAAGCTGCTTTTAATGTTCAGAATGTTATTAAAATGTGACACCAGAGGGCTCTGCAAAGCAGCCAGCAACCAGCAGTAGGGAGACAGCCGTTTTGACAGAAAAAAACAGGGGTAAGAAGTGCTTTTAAAAAAAATACAAGTACTGTATGTCCTGTGATGTTTTAGAACGATATATCTAATATTGTTCTAATACAGGGGTCAGCAAACTTACCACGCCTCGGGCTGGTGTCTCCAGCACCGATTGTGCGGCGGGCGGAGGAGTGCATGCCCATATGCCTGCGCATACGCTATTTCCGGCGCACTTCTGGGTCGGGGGAGCACCGGAAATAGCTTGTGCGCATGTACATAGGCCTCCTCCGACCCGGATGTGCACTGGAAATAATGTGCATGCGTAAATAACACTTGCACATGCGCACAAGCTATTTCCGGTGCTCCTCCGACCCGGAAGTGGGCAGCCGCACAATGCCGGTAAGAGCAGGTGGCAGCAGCGGGCGGCGGGGGTTGCCACGGGTCGGATAAACGAGTCCCTCAGGCCTTATCCGGCCCGCGGTACTTAGTTTGGGGATCCCTGTTCTAATAGCATTAAACAGCTCAGTGTAGATCCAGCCATGGAGTGTCTTGCTAAAGGTAACCAATGTTCGCTTTCTTCGACTGCCCGGTGAAAGTTAGGAAATGCTGGGTGGAAGTCTACCACAAATGGAACACGCCTGTCCTTTGTTTATCGATGCCTTGATGACGGAGGTTTTATCTAGGTAGGGTGGAAGCCCAGTGGATGTTGCAATCGATGCGATGCGCTGGATGTCCTCTGTGAGGTGTTCTTTAAGTGCAGAGATTTTTCTTTGGCATTTTTCTTTGTTGTTCCAAGTATGATTGATTCTGAGAGCCAAGCTGTAGGATGCTCGTATTTAAGGTCCCAATTACAGTCTCTGAGGTAATCCCCTGCACAGGCTGAGATCTTGAGAGATGGGCTGCTCAGAAATCCCAGGGTGCCTTCAGTATGCGGCAATCATTGAAAGCAGACAAGGCTCACATCAATTCAGCTGCTGGAAGCAAAACACCCCAGTTGCACTCAGGTGAGGAGTGCATGGAAACAGGGGTGCAATTATAGGGGACACCTGCTGGAACAGGTGCGCACGTGACAAACTGCCCCCCACTCCAAATGTGCTTCCACATCAAGGGGGACTGTTAATGGATACAGCGGGTTATTTTTACTTCATGGTCTTCCTGTAGTCAGAGGAAATGGAGACTAAATGTAAACCAAGTACATATGGGTCACCTCACCGTGAATGTTGTAGGCTTGGAAAAGGTTCAGAAAAAGGGCACCCAAAATGATCAAGGGAGATGGAGCAATTCTCTTACATGGTTGCAGCGTTTGGAACTTCATCATGTAGAGAAAAGGCAAGTAAACGATGAGTTAATAGAAGTTTTATAACATTATGCATGTCAGGGAAAGGTTTTTCTTGTAATGCTAGAACTCATGAGCATTCAATGAAGGTGAATGCTGGAAGATTCAGGACAGGTATGTGCTTCTTCACACAGCGCATAGTTAGCCTCTGGAACTCACCCCCACAGGAAGTGGCAATGGCCACCAACTAAGATTGCTTCAAAAGAGGATTGGACAAATTCATGGCTACTACTAGGCATGATGGCTCTGTTCTGCCTCTACAGTGAGAGGCAGCAATGCTTCTGAACAACCAGTTTCTGGAACCCGCAGAATGGGAGAGGGATCTTGGGCTTGAATCCTGCTATCCAGCCTATGCCAAGGTTTTGTACTATTTCATGCCACAGGTGTCTCTTGCATTAGTTCTGGTGTTTGAGCAATAGTTTGCTCAGTTATGATTTTAATCTCCTGTGTCAGGTGTGTTGTTTTTTTTAACTTTTGAAAGTTGGGAACCCTGTGACATCATTCAGTTTGGCCTTATGGCATCGCTGTGTTGCACATCTTGGGTCTTAGGCACAAGAATGCAGGGGCACAGATGCCTTCACACTGTGGGCATGAAGACTCAAAAAAGGGTTTTGCTTTCATTTCCACTACTGAAGGGTTGCTGCTGATTCCCTTGGGCACTGTTTAGTACTGAAGGAAAGCTTTCCTGCAAGAGAGCAAGGAGTGTGTGTGTGTGTGTGTGTGTGTGTGTGTGTTTGGGGTGCCTTTCATTTCCTCGGCTCTTACACACAGGCATTTGCCAATCTCTCCAGATTTCTGCGAGGAGGGTGTCTGGGTGAGAAATTAGTTTTTCTGTTTACACAGGCCCTTGGCGGTGCCCTGGAACGCACAACGGACAGACGTTCAAAATGAAATGAGAAAGCATCTCTGTGCTAAACACGTTTTTGTTTTTTAAAATGTCCTTAAACCAGATTAACCTTTACTCCTATTGATGCGGTTCCAAGGCCAGACTTTGAAAAGAAGGAAATAATTTCACCCTCGCCTTTCTGCCTATGCCTACCTGCTTACAACAGAGAAGGATTACCAGAGCCCAGGAGATCCAATTTTGAACACCACCTCCCCACTACACAAACCTCCCAACAAATTTCTTCTTTGCCAGGAGGCACCAATCATTTGGAGGATAAAAGAAAAACACCCAGAAACCCCCCAAAACACCCCCTGGTGTACAATTTGCCTTTAGTCTGCCCCTCACTTAGTTTCTCAGGCTGGGAGCAAACTTACACTGCAATTCTCTACTCAGCAGTAAACTCACTGGTACTTGTAGGAGGTGGACCAGTTAACGCTCTGGGTTCTTTCCTACTCTACAATCCTATGATTTTAAATGTGCATAAGATTGCAGCCTTAGAACAGTTTTTTTTTTTTAAAAAAAAAAAAGGCTGCAGGTGGTTTGAGGTGTTTGTGTGGCTGCTCTTGTGAAGTGTACCATATTGGCCTGAATATAAGCCTCACTTTCCCCCCCAAATTCCGACGATGGAAAAAAGTGCAGCTTATATTCGTGACCTTACGCCGTGCAGCCAGGAGCGTTGGGCAACCAGCGCCAGGAGCACGGCAGAGTGGCACTTGTGGCTCCCCCTCGCCCAGTATGCAGCCAGGAGCAGTGAGGAATGGAGCGGCTTATATTCCGGTATTTTTTCTCTTTTTTCTCCTCCCCCCCCCCCCCATTTTAAAAGGTGCGGCTTATATTCAGGCCAATACGGTATTACCCCAGCACTGTGCAGAGTACTGCCCAGCATTAATTTCACAAAAAGTATATACTATAGACAGAACCTCAGGGTAGTTCACAAAAAATAAAACAGATACAAAAATGGTCAATAAAAGCCAGATTTTAAAAGAGGTGGGGAACAAACCCAATAATTAAAATGTACAATAAAGTAAAACTACATGTTGACTCCTAGATGTAGTGTTTTAAGCAGTTTTAAATTGAGTACAGTGAAGACACCTGTCTGATGTCCATAGTCAGGGAGTTCCAAAGTGTAGGCGCTGCCACACTAAAATATTGTTTTCTTGAAGGTGTTGAATGAATGTTAGGTGGTCAAGTGGGCACATACGGAGTAAGGTCATCCCACAAGTAAACTGATCCCAAGCTGATCAGGGCTTTGTATACTAATAGTAGCATTTTGAACTTTGTCCAGTAACAGACAGGCAACCGGGGCAGCCGTGCTGACACTAAAGATCACCTAGTTCAAGCCCCCAACAATGTGGGAAAATCACCCCTGTCAGCCCAACCTTGGCTTATGAATCTCTCATGGAGGAGGGCCCAGTCATTCCATGGTTCAAACTGCTCAGACAACCAGGAAGCGCTTACTATATGTTTCTCCCTAATCCCTTTTTTCATAATTTGGACCCCTTGGTAGCATCTGGAGCAGCAGGAAACAAATTTGCTCCATGATCTCTCTGTAACAGCTGTGCAAATCTTTTTCAGATCAGAACATTTTGGAGAGAATCCCACAATTTAGCTGTATGCTGTGTGAACAAAGACTTGTTTTGTTTCAAATCTTCCAAGATTCAATCAATGTCTCTTTGACTGAGGGAGAAAACACCCCCTTTTCCACTTTCTCCGTACCAGGCAGAACCACCTCTCGCCTTTACTAAACTATGAAGCAAAGAAGTGAGAGCTGGACTATAAAGAAGGCTGATCGCCGAAGAATTGATGCTTTTGAACTGTGGTGCTGGAGGAGACTCTTGGGAGTCCCATGGACTGCAAGAAGATCAAACCTATTCATTCTGAAGGAAATCAGCCCTGAGTGCTCACTGGAAGGACAGATCTTGAAGCTGAGGCTCCAATACTTTGGCCACCTCATGAGAAGAGAAGACTCCATGGAAAAGAACCTGATGCTGGGAAAGATGGAGGGCACAAGGAGAAGGGGACGACAGAGGACGAGATGGTTGGACAGTGTTCTCGAAGCTACCAGCATGAGTTTGACCAAACTGCGGGAGGCAGTGGGAGACAGAAGTGCCTGGCATGCTCTGGTCCAGGGGGTCATAAAGAGTTGGACACGACTAAACGACTAAACAACAACAACATGAAGCAAAGAACTGAAGAAGAGCCCTGCTGGATCCGTCCAAGTCCTGCCTCCTGTTTTTGCAGTGGCCACCCAGAAGCTGATGAGAAGTCCACAAGCAGAACATGAGAGTGCTCTCTCCCCAATTAAAAATCCCAGCAAAAGGCATTCAAAAACATCCTTTCTCCAACACTGCAGACAGAACTCAAGCCACCCTGACCAGCAGCCAGTGATAGCTTTCTCCTCCACGAATTTGTCTAAACCAGGGGGCAGCAACCTTTTCCAGCCATGAGTCAGTCCACCGTCCCTCAGACCATGTGGGGGGGGGGGCGGACTATATTTTGGAGGGGGGGAAATGAACGAATTCCTATGCCCCACAAATAACCCAGAGATGCATTTTAAATAAAAGGACACATTCCACTCATGTAAAAACATGCCGATTCCTGGACTGTCCAGGGCGGTAGCTCAGTGGCAGAGTGTCTGCTTTTGCGTGCAGAAGGTCCCAGGTTCAATGGCATCTCCAGGTAGGGATCTCCTGAAGAGCTGCTGCCAGCCCATAATACAATAGTGAGCCAGGTGGACTCTTAGTATAAGGCAGCTTCCTGCATCAACACTCAGCTTCACTGGGCAGCTTGTCCGAATGTGCTTCTTGCAGCTCTGACGACGCCGTGGACCCCAAACTCCTTGCTGGACATGTCTTGCTTTGGATGGAAGAGGCAAAACGCTTTGGGATTTAGTGGCTTTAATGAAGCATACTGTGGGGTGTTGTGGCTGCATCGCCAGAAGCGCTTCTTTCCCATCAGATGGCGCTAGAGGACTGCTGCTGGAACTGTTTATGGGCTAAACCCCAGCCTTGCAGGGGCTGCTGGGAGTTGTAGTCCAACAACCTCTGAGGGGAACCAGGCTGGCAAAACCTGCTCTAGGGTCTCTCTGCCTTTCCCCACATCTGCCACCAGGAGGTGCTTTCAGGTGCATAGCAGGTGCTCTGCTGCTGAGCACTGGCCCCTCCTCCCCAGCGGTGTTAGAATCTGCCTTAGTTCAGGCCAGTCTCATTGTTCTCCCTAAGCTTAGTACTGTCTACTCTGACTGGCAGCAGCACCTCTCCAGGGTCTCAGGTTGACTCCTTATCCATCACCTGCTCCCTGTTCTAGAGATTTTGCCTGGGAGTGAATTGTGGCGGGTTGAATTTTTGAACTTTCAAATTCCAAAAAGGAGGGCTGCTAAAAAGCCGTAACATGACTTGGGAATTCAAAATATATTTTGATTAAATTGATGTACAGTGGTACCTCTAGTTACAAACTTAATTCGTTCCGGAGGTCCGTTCTGTAATTCAGTTTTGCTTGGTAGGTAAGATGTTTGTAAAAACTGCATGGAAATAATTAAATATGCTTGCCAAGTACTTGCAGTTATGTTATAGATTATATATTATTTTTCATTTTTATTATTTAGCATTGACCAACATTGTCAGAAGTTAAAACTAAAATAATTTGGTTTTCCGAAAGCAGTTTTATGTGCTTATTCATCAAACGTAGACTTAACCAAGCTAAACATTGTTCAGTCACAAAAATAATGGCAGGTTTGAATTCCTCACATCCAAAAGCATATTTTTAAGACTCCTCACTGAAGTAATTTTCAAAAATTAAGTTTCACCCCCTAAACTGACATGCAAAGTGAGTGCTTGACCCCTCAGCCACCACAAACCTGTGTCCTCATTCCCACATTATTCCCAATTCTGGCAAATGCAGAAGACCCACCTCTTTATCCTGGGTGCTGACACCTGAGGTGTATATATATTTTTAGGACTCACCTTATTTTTGTAAGTTGCTTGAAACTTTTTTTATATTGTGTTTTAATATTGATGTTGTGCTTTAACTATAAGGACCGTGGGCTGAAGGGTGGATAATAAATTGTAATCATCGTCATCTTGGGAGGGACTTCTGAGCCAGCCCCCCACCCCCTAAGGCTCCAAGGCTTCCACATGAGGAGGGAAGCAATTCTACGCTTTTTCAAAGAGACAAGACCTGCCTGCGAAATATTATTTCATTTCTATTTTGAAAGGCTTCAGGCAGTGGTGCGGTGAGGGAATCAAAGTTACAGAGTTGGAAGGGGTCCGAGGGTAATCTGGTCCAACCCCCTGTAGTTCTGGCTCTAGACTTAATGGTCTTACTCTCTGGGTGCAGGGTGGGTGGAGCTCTTTAGAGAGTGACCTGTGTATTGCTTCAGTGACCTTAAAACGTGGTGAACCCAGCCCTGTGCTGCCCTTGCTGCGTCTGGGGAGGCCTCCTGCTCATTCTTCTGATCCCCAACCTTTGCCTGAAAGTCCTGCCTTGATGGTACCTCTGGCTTCAGAGGATCCCCTCTTCCAAGTCCTGAATTTGCTGGTAAAAATTGGCAGGTAAGGCGATAATCTTATACTTTTTGTCCACTTCAAGGCATCTCCCCACAGCTGCTTCTGACGTGCCCTTCAACATTTCTCTGATGAAAATAGGGACATCCTATTCAACAACAACAACATCTTTACTATTTATACCCCACCAATCTGAGTGGGGTGCCCCAGCCAGTCTGGGCAGCTTCCAACTGTTACGGCAAAATCTGAGTGCGAGGCTGCTCTGCCACCCAGCTCATCGGACTAAGTCCGTGGGTCCCTGCGGAGGAAAATGAGCTCAGCCGTAGAGAGGAGCAAACTGCAGAAGATCCAGGTTTATTGCGCAACAGGTTCAAGGCGAGATTGAACAGTGAGAAAGGGGTGACATGAGTTTTTGAAACTCCCTCCATGTCCCAGAATACAGTGCAAAATGTCATGAATACATTAAAGAGAGGTTTGGTTACACAGATTACATCATGAATATATTAAAGGGAGGTTGGGTTACACAGATTAACATATGGAGGAGGGAGGGGGTAATATGCAGAGTCGGAGATATGCGCAGATAAACACTTCCTGAGTATTGCGGATGAGAAGACAATGGTCCAGTCTGCCACTTGACATTGCCTGGAGGAAAGGCTGATCAGAGCGATTTGACAGGATTAGGGTCTTGACACCTTGAGGGATTATGGAGGACAGGGGAGGGGTGATGGAGTCCTAGAGAAATTGAGCAAATATATTGTAGCGAAGAAGGTGAAGAAGACATGCCCCCCCCTTCCGTAACAGTCCCCCATTTGGAGATAGATTTGCATTAAAGTTCTGTAAGAACTTGCAAATCTTTTCTCCGCACCCTAAATCTCGGTGAAGGTAGGGGTGCCGTGTGAGTGGGAATAGGCCCTAATGGAAAAGGAGGTGGGTTGAGCAGGGCGGCAAAGGAGGGAGCAACACGGACCAATACAATGTATGTGTATGTTATATAGATATGCACTAAATAATAACTTTGTATCTACGGTACTAGATGTGTGGGTTTGTGCAAACCTGAAGGGGACTTGCAAATCATGCCTCTGATGGTCATTTGCAAGTATAGTAGTGCAGATAGCTGGATATAGGATATCACACAAAAGAACACCTGTTGTATTTTGTTCAGTAGTGGTCTATGCTTTACATTTAGCAGGAAGGTCCACTATTGACTGGAAAAAAATGCAGTTTGCTTTGCCCCCCCCCCCGCCATTTTGTGTTCTCAGGTGTCAAGGTAGCTCTTCTGTGGTCTCACACCGGCATGGTGTCACAGTAGTGGCAATCCCTGGTGAATCCACTTAGGGCTTTCATATTAGCCATGTTGCCTGGCACCCATCACAGCTGGCACAGGTTTGGACACGTCCTGAGGGAAATGTCTTTACCTTGGCCTTTCTATTGGGTTTTATTATTAGAGGCTCTGGTCTTGCAGTCATGGGAAGTTGCTCACTTGCACTTAAAAGGACCAAAAGCTAATTGCAACCTGGATACACTTGCCCAATTCACACTGGGTCCAATTTGAATTTATCTTGCAGCCTCGCACTCAGATTTTGCCGTAACACAACGTATATAAAAACATAATAAAACATATACAAGGCTGCCTTCAGATGGCTCAGTGGTCGGATAACTCCACACTCTCTAGCATTTGTCTGATAAAAATAGGGGCATCCTATTTTTCTGAGATCAAATGAGAAACCAGGACGGCTTCTGTAAATCCAGGACTGTCCGTGGAAAATAGGGGCGCTTGGAGGATCTGTTCTGAGAGGCTAAGCCGCTGCCTGATAGTCCTTCAACCCACAAGGCAAGATTATGCAGCTGGTTCAGAGTGCCCTTTATGGAGAGCCCAGGAAGTTCTTCTGAGCTGAAATCTCCCCTATTCAAGGAGAGAGGGGGGCTGGGGGACTTTGCAAGATGAGGGCTGTCTCGGGAGACCAGGAGAGAAAGATGCAGTCAAAGCCTCAGTGGCTCCAGGATCCAAGTCAGGGCCTCAACTACTTCCACTTCCGTTCTGACTGAAGGTAAAAATGCACCCAAGTCCCGTCAAAAGAGAAAGTGGGTCAAATGTTGGAGTGCTGCAGTGAGAGAGAAGCCGTTCAGTTCAGCTGAATTCCCCACAACTCTCTCTTGGCTGCGCAAGAAGGAAAACCCGAGAGGCAGCCCCCTCCCCTCACTAACGCCCTTCCGATGGAACCATGGAATTGGGGAGTTGCAAGGGACCCTGATATACTGTATGTTTTGACGCTGCTTTAATTCCATCGCTTTTCAACTATAACATTTTAATGTGTTTTTTAGCTGTTTTGTCTTCTATTGTATTTTTATTTTTCTGAGGCAGGTGGGAATAAATAAACAATACATAAATAAAAATGCCTCGCCTGGCTGCAGTCGGGCTCTCCTGGTGGGCTTCTTGTCTAGTCCGGCCCAAGGCATTTTGCCGCCTGAGGTGGAACAGCAAATGTCCCCAGTCTAGAAGGTCCCAGGCTCAATCTCCGGCAGCATCTCCAGGCAGGCCTGGGAAAGGCCCCTGAGCCTGAAATCCCAGAGAGCTGCTGCCAGTCAGTGTAGACAATACTGAGCTAGAAGGAGCAATGGCTTGACTCGGTATAAGGCAGCCCCAAGCGAGAGAGAGAGAGAGAGAGCCCAGGTCAGGTCCAGTTGTTTAGCACCTGCGGCAGAAAATCCCTCAGCTTGCCCTCACTAGCAACCTGTTGTCTGTTAAAGATGTGCAGAACCAGCTGCCTAAGGCGGTTTCCCCACTCGGTCCAATGGTAGGGCTGGCTCTGATCGATTGGCAGTGCCTCTGCAGCGAGGAGAAGGGTCATTTCCCGTTGCCTGCAATTATCCAACCTTTTAAAGTGGTGATGCCCTCTAGGATGGCGCTTGAGGCCTTCTGCACTCGAAGCAGGTGTCCTGCCTCAGAGCTGGTCCCCCTCCCTTTGAGACACAGGTCGTTTGGCAGTGAACCAATGCAGAGCTTTCACAAACTGTTGCCACACTGAAAAATCAGCCACTGCTGCAGCTGCTCGTCTGAATAGATCTTGAAGTAGCGAAGCAAGTGTATGCTTTTTGCCCAACTGCCACGACAGGCACAGGCTGGCAGCTCCAGAGAAAGGCCTTGGATGGGCATGGCTGTGGCATCTCCATGGCGGTGGATTACGAACAGCCCCTCTGCCATGCCTGCCTTCCTCCCCCCACCCCAACTTCATGACGGAGGCTGCCGAGTGCCTGTCAGCCATTTAATTATAAACCTCCCCTCGGATCTGTTGCATGAGGGTGTTGTTTAAACACTGTTGACAGCTTGGCAGATCTTTTACTTCTGAAGCTCAAGAGGGGGAAGGGAGGGAGTGGGGAAGCAGGCATCAAAGGGGAATCTCGAAAATGCCTTGAGACACATTATTGCTCCCCCAGCCAAGAGGATCCCTCTGCAATGGAAACAGAAGAAGATCAAATGGTTCCCTTCCTTCAGATTCAAGCCCCATTCCTGCTGAAGGGGAAACTGAGGCACAAGGAAGAAGAAGAAGGCGTCTGAGGTGTGTGTGGGGGGGACCACATCCGACACAGCATGTCACCAGTTAATTTGCTACCAGGTCTCTGAACTCTCCTTTGCAAACAAGCCCCCCAACTCCCACAGATGCCTCTCCCCCCCTTGAAGAATCACATTCAATCACTATACGGCAAGAGAAGCAAACAGACATCGCTGCCTGGAGAATTGTTATTTGCAAAGGGGTGGGGTGGAGTGCACTCAAACGCTCTGACAGCTCACGAAAGCTGAGCCTCCAGAAGACACGGCCTACTTGAAAGCTTCCTGCTCAGTCCTGAGGTCTAGAAACTTATTTGGCTTGGTTCTCAGTGAAAGCTGAGGGCCTTTGGAGTCTGCAAAAAAGGTAAAGGTAAAGGTACCCCTGCCCGTATGGGCCAGTCTTGACAGACTCTGGGGTTGTGCGCCCATCTCACTTAAGAGGCCAGGGGCCAGCGCTGTCCGGAGACACTTCCGGGTCACGTGGCCAGCGTGACATCGCTGCTCTGGCGAGCCAGAGTCGCACACGGAAACGCCGTTTACCTTCCCGCTGGTAAGCGGTCCCTATTTATCTACTTGCACCCGGAGGTGCTTTCGAACTGCTAGGTTGGCAGGCGCTGGGACCGAGCAGCGGGAGCGCACCCCGCCGCAGGGATTCGAACCGCCGACCTTTCGATCGGCAAGTCCTAGGCGCTGAGGCTTTAACCCACAGCGCCACCTGCGTTTTTACCCTCTGCAAAAGGAGAGGGTAAAAAAAGCCACCCTGGAGACAGCCTACTTCCTCAGCCATCATCCAGCTGTTTTGGACCGCAACTCCCAACGGCCCTGGCCAGCTGTAGTCCAAAACATCTGGAGAGCACTGGGTTGGGGGGAGAGTGGGGACCATGGGGTTGGACTAGATGACACTCAGGGTCCCTTCCAACTCTACAGTTCTATGATTCCAGACCCTCCAAGGTCCCTATTTTCCAGGGACGTCCCTGATTTAGAGAAGCTGTCCTGATTTCTGATTTGATCCTGAAATGTCCCACTTTTCCTTAGGCATGGAGTTATCTAACCCTCAAGCTGTCTTGCCCTGAAAAATCTGCTTCTCCCCTTGCAAAAAGAGCTTGCTTGGTGCCCCAAAACACACATCTTCGGGCGCTGTGTGAACACAGCCCTGAAAAAGTGCATTTTGGGGCCCCATGATCTTGTGCAGGTTATGTGCCTTGATTGGAGCACAGTGGGAAGTTGCTTATCCCAGTTTGGCGACACAAGATGTTGGAGGGCATGAGATGGGCCACTGGCTTGTTCTTAGTTCAATCCAGCTCTCCAACCATGATGCCACATTGGCACTCTGCTGGGCACCAAGTCTTTCTGTGGGCACCCATTCTTGCGAGCTGCGTGCTAACTGGTCCTACCTTCCTTTGTCTCTCGCCACCACGCCTCAGATCCCGCTCAGCATTGATCCTCAGCCAGGCGCCTCACGAGTCCTGGCGCCCGGCCTTGGCCCCTGCTGCTCAATCGCAGAATGGCACCTCCTCGCGCTCCAAGCGCCTTCATCCCAGAGCCGTCCCCTCTGCCAAGGAGCAGCCGCCAAGACCAGGGAGCTGCATTTCACACTCTTTATTAGGCCAAGTGCTCGTTCATCCGTATCATTCCACAGGCCTGGTGCAGACGAAGGCATGGACGCCATTTGCCACTCATCCCAGTGCACCAGGGGCCTTGCGGAGCCTTGGCCGTGGGGCTGAGCACCATCCTTTGCCAAGCTCAGGGTCATGTCAGCCGGTGGGAGAGTAAGCGGGGGTCTTGGGGCTCAAGCCCAAGGGTTCATGTGTTGGGCTATGACCTGGGAGAGCAGGATTTGAATCGCCACTCAGCCATGAGGCCATGAGGCTGGGCCAGTCACTGCCTCTCAGCCTAGCCTATCTCGCAGGGTTCTTGTTGTGGCAATTAAATGAGGAGGGGGAGAACCATGTATGCCACCTGGAGGGTCCTTGGAGAAAAAGGTGGGCTTTAAATGTAAGGCGCTGTGGGTTAAATCACAGAGCCTAGGATTTGCCGATCAGAAGGTCAGCTGTTCGAATCCCTGCTATGGGGTGAGCACCCATTGCTCGGTCCCTACTCCTGCCAACCTAGCAGTTCGAAAGCACGTCAAAGTGCAAGTAGATAAATAGGTACCACTCCGGTGGGAAGGTAAACGGTGTTTCCTTGCACTGCTCTGGTTCGCCAGAAGTGGCTTAGTCATGCTGGCCACATGACCCAGAAGCTGTACGCCGGCTCCCTCGGCCAATAAAGCGAGATGAGCGCTGCAACCCCAGAGTCGGCCATGACTGGACCTAATGGTCAGGGGTCCCTTTACCTTTATTATCTGGCTGAAGGCTGAGGGGTGGGTGGGTGACAGATGGCAGACCCCAGCTACGGCTATGTCCCAGCCCTGCCCTCTCAGGTAGAGACAGTGGCAGCTCTAACTCTGGCCTCTTCCTCCAGGGCTGAGGCTGGCACCCAACCTTTGTGGGCCGCTGCCAGGGCCCCACTGCCCCAGCAGAGCGCCTCTGGGCCGTCCTGTGAAGGGATGTTTTTTTCTGGCTCATGGCGCTTGGCCACTGCGTTCATTTCCCACAATGCCTCAGGGTGACACTGCATCATGAAGTTTTAAATGTTGAGGAAACCTGACTGCTCAGGTCACAAAATTATCCCTGCAGTGAATGAGGGAAACCATGAAGGGGCACTTTGCCCTGGCAACCCTTCCCACTCCAGGGAAAAAATATCATTTCATTTGATAAAATTTATATACCACTTGATTGCAGACCTCAAAGAGGTTTGCAAAAAGAAAATGAAATTGGCAGCTCCTTCACTTGCCTCCCCCACACCATGTAGAGCCCTGCGCCTTCTTGATGTTTTAATCTTCACAGCAACCCTGTGAGGCAGGTCACCATGAGCTTCATGCCCTAGTGGGGATTAGAACTCAGGTCTTCCCTAGGCCAGCACAGACTCCTATGTGTGGTGTAGTGGTTAAGAGCGGTGGACTCGTAATCTGGTGAACCGGGTTCGCGTTCCCGCTCCTCCACATGCAGCTGCTGGGTGACCCTGGGCCAGTCACACTTCTTTGAAGTCTCTCAGCCCCACTCACCTCACAGAGTGTTTGTTGTGGGGGAGGAAGGGAAAGGAGATTGCTAGCCGCTTTGAGACTCCTTCGGAGTTTAAAGCGGGATATCAAATCCAAACTCTTCTTCTTCTTCCCCACAGAAGTGTGTCTGGCACCTTCACTATACAGCAAATGCTGAAGCTGTCCTTCTTTACCCCGGCCTTTGACCCCTGAGATGTATGTTTTCAGGACCCACTTCATTCCTGGGGCTGCAATTGGTTTGAACTGTGTTTAATTTGGAATTTCATATAGTTGTAAGCTGCCTTGGGACCTCCTGGTGAAGGGCAGGCAATAAATTTAACAATAATAAATAATGCTCCAACCACTTCACCATACTGCCTCACATTGGTTGGTGGTGCCACGGTCTAGCATCCATTCAGCTTCATGCTGGAGACAGATCTGAACACCCCCTCACTATTAGTTGATTTGCATGCTAATGGCTTCCTGGTTGTCTGCTTTTAATTCCCCCTCACCTCAGAGTATTTTTGGGTGGGCTGATGACTGCATTTTCAAGGACCCGCCCCCCCAGCCAGTCCGAGAGATTTCTCTAAATGCTGCTGTTTGGTCTCAGATTACCCTCCCCAGCACTGCCCCCCCCCTTGCTGCAGTTTCCCCCATCTCCATGAATACCTAATGCTGGTGGAATTCTATGCAAAGCACCAGAATAAATAGAAAATTAATTTACATAATAAATCCTGCTCCCTTTTTTATTTTATTTTATCCTCTTCTTTTGGCCTACTCCTGACTGAGAGCCGCCCCCCCCCCCCCCCCGGAAGATGGAAGCATGTTTTTTTTGTTTAGGGAGGAGGCAAATGGGGAGGCTTTTTATTTTTGTTTTGCTGAGACATGCAGAAGATCCCCCCCAAAAAAAAATGCACTGCAGAAAGGAAGCACACATACCATGCCAATGTGCAGAAGGGAAGCAGCCCAGACAACTGGGTTAAAATTGGCTTCCTGAGATCACAGCTGGGGCTGCACAGACATCTCTTACCTGAGGGCAGGAGGGAGGGGGCAGGAGAAGAGAGAGGGAAGAGGCCAAGCCTGGCTCTGAGGACTCCCCTGCCCCCCCCCACCCCAGAAGGATGCTCACCTGACCCTTTTAGGTCTCATGGGAGCCTGCCTTTTTTATCTGGATGTTTTCCTCTGCGTGTCTGTAAAAGCAGCTCTCTCTCTCTGTGATTTTCAGAAGAAAAAAATACTACAGAATCATAGAAGTGTAGCATTGGAACAGACCCCCCAGGGGTCATCTAGCCCAACCCCCCTGCACTGCAAGAATCACAACTAAAGAACCCCTGACAGATGGCCGTCCAACCTCTGTTTAAGGAGAGTCCTCCACCTTCCCTAAGGGGAAGAATTAAAAAGCCCGTCTTTCTCTTCAGACTGCTGCCTTATGCCAAGTGAGACTTTTGGTCTCAGCATAAGGCAGTGAAGACAACTCAGTGTTGTCTACACTGACTGGCAGCAGCTCTTTGTCAGGGTTTGGGGATTGAATCTGGGACTTTCTGGACACTGTAGCCCTCCTGTTAAAAACAAGAATGGTTCTCTCTGAAAAAGGATCCTGGAACACGTTAATCCTCACCCTGGCCTCAGAATTTGCATTTAGTGTGATTCTGAGTCGCAGGTGTGCTTTTGAGCATGTGAAGAGTGTTCCCCCTCCCGCCTTTAAGGAATCTAATCTCCCCACTCAGAAAGCGAGGTTTCAATGCAGGCTTGAGTGGCCCTGCCATTTCCGCATAGAAGGCACCCAGGAGATTTGCCAACCGCCCTCCCCCCACCTCCCCAGTGCCAGGGGAGAGTTTGAGGAAGGAGGAACCCAGGAGTCCATGCTCCCTCTCCTCCTCCTCCGAGGTCTCAGCCAAGCTGGAGGCAGAATCCCTGGAAATCAGGCAGGATTTACAACTGGCCCCATCAGATGTCAGGAAGATGATGGCATGTTGACAGCTTCCGTCACCATCTTGCCTGATTGACAGCAGATGGCAGCTTCTCAGTCAGCTGTATTTACACATGGAGGTCGCTTTGTGCAACCCGAACATCTGGGCTCCCGACTGCCCCAGCCCCCACTGCTTTGCAGGTCATTAAGGCGCAGAGATGTTTTAGGCCTGTGTTTTCACAGGGCTCCCTCCCTGATGCAACAGTGACAGCTGCCGGTCCCCAATGGCTGATCTGGGGGGTCCTGAACAAACCGCCACCTTGCGGGGTACGTGTGTGTCCCTTCCCCTCATTTGAGGTTTCCAAGGAAAGGCAGGATGTCTGCCACCTGTCGGGGATGCTCTTAAACAGCAGCATGTCTGTGTGGGGTAGATTTATTATTAAATATTATTATTAAACCCCCTTTTCCCTTCCACCTTTGAGCTCCTATGATTTTATTCCTGTGCAGCAGCTCCAAAGGGTCAGGGGGAAATGCAACCCCCCCTTAACAACTACTTCCCGGCCCCCGCCAGACTGCTGGGTGCTTTGCCACCTTCCCTCATTCTGCGCACATCTAAATTAATTAATGTTTGCAAATGAGCAGAGGCTGTTTCGTCTCTTTTCAAGGGGGGTGGGGGAAAGCATACCAAGGCCCTGTTAACCCAGCTGGGCAAATGGATTCTAGCTTTTAAAGACAGAGTTGAGAGGCAGAAGGGAGGGCTGCTATCATACAGGGCCAACCCCTGTTTCTTCCCCATTTCAGAGGAGTGACATTTTATTAATCAGAATGTGCCTTGCTGCAGATGGAAGAGCAGCATTTAGCACCCCCTGCTGGCAGTGCAAGGAAATAATATTAATATTAATAATAATGATGAGATGATGATGCCATCACCACATTAATTGTATTTCTATCCCACCTTTCCCTCCAAGGAGCTCCAGGTGGCATACATGGTTCTCTTGAGGGATTTGAACCCTAGTCTCCCAGGTCCTAGGCTGGCACTCTAACCAAACTACACTACCACTGGCTTTCACAATGTGCCTTAAAACTTGAGTAGTCTCACTCTTGGTGATGTGTTATTGCCCCCCCCCCAGGCCAGGGGGATTGGTTTTTTGGCCTCATTAATTGCATGGAACAGACCGTGAGGGTTGCTTGCAATGGAAATGGGTGGAGGCCAATTGCACCTTTCTGCCCCAATTTTAAAGGCCCTCTCATTGGCCTAGCAAAATCCTACCCCCTTGTGGCCTCTTTGTAATAAAAAGGCTTTTGAGCCCAGCACAACCCTTCTCCTGTGACACAGAGACAGAGGGGCCCTCAGACCACCAATTTGTCCAGCTCAGTTGTCACACTCTTAGGTTTCAGACAACATCTTCCTTAGAGATGCTGAACCTGCGAATGCAAAGCAGTTGCTCCGCCTAGGAACTAGAGTCCCTTCTCTTATTCACAAGAGGTGCTCTTTGCACATGGTCAGAGGCCCTCCATTGCCATGCCACATCTATGGCTGAAAAAGGCAATGTGGACCCTGGGGTTGGGTAAGTGACTTTCCCCTGCATGCTCCTTTCCTCTTCTGATATTTCTTCCCACCACCACAAACTTGCCCATCTCTCTCTCTAAGCACAAGCCGCCAGGCCCAGAAACCTCTCCTGGGGAAATTAGAATTCCAGGCTGCCGGAGCCCTTGTTAATTCTGGTGTCGCACTTGGATCCAGACAGCTGGTTCCAGGAGAGCTTATTCTTCAGCCGGCCCTGAATTGCCTGCGTGCCGTTATCTGAAGCGCCTTCTGGGGCTTCTGAACGCACCAGCGTCGTTGCTCTCTTCCCACAGGAGCCCCCAAGAGCTGCAATAAATAAATAAATAAATAAAAATTAAAAAAAATATTAAAAAAAACTTGGGGGAGAAACCTGGAGCGGAAGGAGCCCAATGCCCCACCCAAAAGAACTTGCCTGGGGTGGACTCCTCTGTTCTGGTGCAGCCAGGCAGGAGACATGCCCCACTGCTGTGGGTCAGCTCCATCTTAAATCTGCCCAGGTGAGAAGGAAGAGGCCATTTTGCATGGAAAGGCAGCAGCGCAGTGGCAGAGGACAGGATTTGCACTCAGAAGGCGTAAGGATCTGTCTCTGGTCTGGGAAAGATCCTACAACTGTTCTCTACTGAGAACTGTCAAGACTGGGACAATATTTAGGGGGAGGGCTCAGCTCAGCAGTAGAGTCCAGGCCAACAGCCCTGGGTTCAATCCCCAACATCTCCGCACAAGGCTGAAAGAGGCTCAGGCGCTGTTTCCAACTTTGTTGGCTCTCCCATACCCTCCAACAGTTCTCCAATGAAAATAGGGACAGCCCACTCCTTAATGATAATTTTACTATTTATACCCCACACATCTTACTGGGTAGCCCCAGCCACTCTGGGCAGCTCCCAACATATATGAAAACATAATAAAACATTAACAAACCTTCCCTATACAGGATTGCCTTCTGACCGCTGGGGTGGGTGGGTGGGTCGAATAACTCCATATCCTCCAACATTTCTCCAATGAAAATAGAAGAGTTTGGATTTGATATCCCGCTTTATCACTACCCGAAGGAGTCTCAAAGCAGCTAACAATCTCCTTTCCCTTTCTCCCCCACAACAAACACTCTGTGAGGTGAGTGGGGCTGAGAGACTTCAGGAAAGTGTGACTGGCCCAAGGTCACCCAGCAGCTGCATGTGGAGGAGCGGGGAAGCGAACCCAGTTCCCCAGATTACGAGACTACCGCTCTTAACCACTACACCATGCTGGCTTCCTTAGCGACATCCTAAGGAAAAGCGGGACATTCCAGGATCAAATCAGAAACCGGGACGGCTTCTCTAAATCAGGGATGTCCCTGTCAAATAGGGACACTTGGAGGGTCTGCTCTCACCATTGCAGCACCCCCATTTAGGGCTAGGAAAGAGCCCTGACCGAGAGGCTGCTGGTCAGCAAAGCCAATACTGATCCAGGTGGACTGACAGGTCTGATCTGATAGCCAATGCTGGATTACCAAACAGGCAAAGTAGGCACCGTCCTATGGGCCCCATGCCTCTGAGGGACCCCGTGACCATGGGTCAAAATAATATTGATTTGATCTTGAAAGAAAATTACATAAATGTATTAGGAGATAATTTGAGAGGCCCTCCTTCCAAGATTTTGACTGCCTAGGGGCCTCCAAGGGTTTAATCTGGCACTGCTGATAGCTTCCAGGACCCCACCTCATTCTGAGCTTGAGAAGCCCCCTGCTAGAAGATCAGGTGCAGCAGCAGGAGTCCAACTGCATGAGAGTGTTTCTGTCTCCTGCCCATACCAGCTGGAAGCCCCAGGTGAGCCAGGAAGACACCCTCATCCCCGGCCTCCAGTGCAGTTCTGCCAGAGGCTGGCACCCAGGGGTCACCAGCTTCTGGGCTCCCCTTGGTCTAGTGAGAGCTCCACCTCCTGGCTGGGAAAGGGCCTCCAGAGAGAGGCCTTTGCGTTCCTTTGCTGGAGCTGACTTGGGGTGTGTGGGGGGGGGGGATGCAGAGGCCTGGGCGATAGAGGCACCACCACCAGGTGCATAATCACTTCATTACATTGTCAGATGTTTGCAGCTACTCACGTCTTTCTTCTTAGGGAAAAAATTAATGCATTTCAAAACAATCAAATTACTCCCATTAGGAAATTAAAAAGCAGGGAGTGGGGGAGAGGAAGGCAGGAGTGTTTTAAAGGTAAAGGAAGAGAACGTAATCAAACGAGGCTCAGCAAAGACGGAGCTTAGAGAAGTTTTCCCTCCACAAGTGAGCGGCTTCCAAGCTGCCTTTATCCTCTGCGCCTCTTTGATGTGGGAATTAATGACCATTGTTTCTGCAGTGTGCGGATGTATGCTTGCTCTCTCTCTCTTTCTCTGTGTGCACACTGCTCCATCAGCATTGCATCCTGTTAACTGGAAATGTTTTAACCCTTTCTGGTGGAAAAAATAGTCACAGTGGGAGACCCAGTCTTTTTGGAGTGTTTCATCCTGCAAAGGTGCCAAAACCAAGAAGCACTTCAGAGCTAAGCCCTGGGATTGTTTCCACCGTCAGATGTTGGCTCCGGGATTTATGGTGCAATTGCAGTACCTCTGAGCACCATCATCATGGCCAAGGCCGCCCAGTGAGTCCCACAGCTGGGTGGGGAATTGAGCCATCTCAGCCTCACAACTCCTGGCACTTAAGTCTGTTTCTATGGCACTCCAAGAACCAAGGTTGAAGAGTGGCTCATAAATGTTTATTGAATAAATAAAATGAACCATTAAGTCGAATCCACCCTGAGGTTTGGGCCCCCCTCCCCATGGACCCATTTCTTAAGGCAACGTATTTTTCCATTGACAAGCTCTTTTCCTGGAGGGTCTCCTTGTGGCCTCGTTCCACTGGTGGGTCCTTCGTTGACACCTGAAACATAACTGTGGCGTAAGCTGCCTTGCTGGTGCCTCTTCTTCTTACCCATTCAGTAAGCATCTTCCCAGCAATGCAGCCTTGAGCCTTGCCTTTTTGCTTGGAGAAGAGTCCTGTGTTAGTCAAAAGCTTGCTTCCCTCCTTTCAAGTGACCAGACGCCAATGAAAAACAAGACTGAATGCCAGCAACTGCTGTTTTCCCCACCTCTGGCAGGACAAGTTGCGGCGCTTGCTTTTCCTTGCACTTGTGCAACATCTGGGCAGATGGAGGCTGCTTGTGTCTTGTTCTGTGGGGTCAGCACAGCTCCTGCAAGGGCCTGGCAATCTCGGGCACAACCCGTTGCTGTTGTTTCCACACAGAAGCACAACCGCACCCGGTGATCCAGATGAGTTGCCCAGCCGTTGCTCTTTCAGGAGGAGCCATTAGCTCTCCGCAATGTTGGGAATATCGAGCGTCTCCTGCATCTTCCTCCTGGCAGATGCTCTACACAACATCAGGTGTGTTGTGGCTGCTGGGGAGGGGAACCATTTGAAGCTCAAGACAGCTGCACACAGCCCCCCCTCGCTCTGGTGGTGTGTGGATCCAGAGGGAAACAACAGGAGCATTTTCTGTGAGGATGGGGGCAGAGACAGAGAGCACTCCTGCATGCTCTGCTCTGGCATAATACTGAAGCTTCTTCCAGAGGGGAGGCTCTGAGCACTAAGATATCCTGGTTCTCCCACTGGAAGCTCCAAGCAGAATTGTGGATGCCTTTTCCTGCATGTTCATCCTGCTCTCTTCCATCCACACCAGGGCAAGACAAAAGGAAGTGTTTTAACTAGCGGGATAAATCACGCTGCTGAAATGGGGATGTTGGAAAGGTTTCCCCACCAATCGAAATTTTCAAAATGGCATTATAGCATTGTAGCACTGCACCACTCTTTCGTTTAAGCAGCAGTATTTTTTTTAAAAAAAGCATAGCCGGAAAAGAGTTTTATCATTAATTAAAAGATTTTTTTAAAAATAATAATAATAATAAAGGCATCCAATTTTTTTTTGCCCACTATAAAGTTAAAGTGATTCTGTACTGAGGCTGCAATAGGTTTAGTTGCTCGATAGTAGGGATGGGCGATGAAGTCAATTCAGTTAAAGCTGAATTGATCAAATCTGCACTTTCCGAAGCTAAACGAGAACTAGAGAGTCAACCTTTGACATTCACACGTAACCAAATTCTGCGATGAAGTTTCTCCAAGTAATTGTTACAAAAATGCCTGTATCCGGTAAAAAGTGTGCATACAAATGAATATATTGGTGAAAATAACTTACAAAAAACCATTGATGGACTCTCTTTCATGGGAGGTTTCTGAACAGAGGTTGGAAGGCCACCTGTCAAGGATTCAGTAGCTGTGATTATTGCATTGCAGGGGGTTGGACTAGATGACCCTTGGAGGTCCCTTCCAACTCTACACTTGTATGATTCTATGATTGTAGTAGGAGAAAATGCTTGCAAACATGTGTCTACTACTCACTGTGTTAATTAGGATAAATTTGCTCTAAAACGCTAAAGAATTTAAAAAAGAAATTCCTCAAATGGCTACAGAAATGTGGAGAACTGAATTTAAGACTGGAAAACTGAAACACTGAGGGAAGCAAAATTGCTGGGTCTTCCCACCCTGACTCGCTAGTTCACTGCTCATCTCAAAACCTTTTGAAAGGACACACAGAACAGTCATGCGAAGGCCTTCAGCCCCTGTGGAAAATCCATCTTTCTGAAAGAAAAAAGCAGGCAGACTTTCTGCAGTAAGAATAAAAGATGTTCTAGACACCCTGGGGAAACACTGGAAGGTTACAGGTGGATGACAAAGCTGCATGGGCACCGCCCCCCCCCCCCGGGTAAAATAAGAGTGAATGAGGCCTGGTGGTTCCACCCTGAATGTATTTTGTGAAGACAAGGCAGAGGAAATGAAGTTAAACATGGAGCAAAACGAAAGGAAATTAAGCACAGTGCCAAAGTGCAAGGCTGCTTGGGCATGTGCCTTTAGGCTGGATCAGGCCCACCTCCTCCCTTACTGCGGTCCAATCGGCCTCAAGGCCAAAGTTTGGAATCAAGCGTCTCCCATGAAAATCAGCGGGCTCATTTGACTGTCCTTTGTGCTGTGTGTTTCAATGGGTGCAGAGGTCTTTGGGAGGTACCCCTCCCCAGCTAGTGCAACTCCCTCCTTTCCCATCACTCTCCCGCTTTGTCTTCAGCAATGGCTTATGCTCTGCCTTCACAGTTAGAGGCAGCAATGCTGGAAACCACAGGAAGAGAGGGCTTCTCTTGTGCTCATATCCTGCTATACCGCTTGAATATTGATTCAGCAGGATGCCGGACTAGAGAGGCCATTGCCTTCATCCAGCAGGCTCTTCTGATCATCCTTTGAATCACGCCCCCTCCCCGATTTCAGAAAGCGGCAGGGATTATGAGGTCTGCTGCCATCTAAAGATGGCCTTCAGCATCAGTGGCCACAGGTGGGCCTGAGAATGGCAGTCCAACCATTGACCCTTTCCTTACATCCCCTTGTCTTGCTGAGGGAGACTTGCAGAGAAGTCCACGGAGGGGGGCAACCTGTAGGGTAAACCTAGATCAGGCATCCCCTACCTGCAGCCCTCCAGATGTTTTGGACTACAACTCCCGTGATCCCTAGCTCACAGGACCAGTGGTCAGGGATGATGGGAATTGTAGTCCAAAACATCTGGAGGGCCGAAGGTTGGGGATGCCTGACTTATATGTTATGGCAAGTGAGGATGGGGTGATTGGCAGCTGGAGGGAGGGGGAAGTGTCTCTTTGACTCACTCTTGTTCAACACAACAACCCCCAAACTGCCCCCCTCTGTCTTCCTTTACAGATGCCCGTCCTATTTTAAGGCACCCTTTCTTTGAAGACGAAACGCAGGTAAGGCAGTGAGTGAGCAGCACCTGACAGCCAGCTGACTGAGCAGATGCGCAGAGCCCACCTTTAGAGTGAGATGTCTTGCATTGCTATTTATAGCCCCGCAGTTATTTATACATTTGCATCTATGCATATAAATGAGCAGATATACATTTTTCAATTGCAGCTCTGTGCTCCCTTTGTCCTCCTTTTTTTTTGGGTGGGGGAGGGAGGAGGGAGCCTTCCTGAATAAGCCCCCACCAGCCCAGCTCTGACACTAGAAGGGAGCTGGCTGGCGGGGAGGGTGGGGCAATGGAGGGGGAGCTTCCCTCCTATTCTCCATTTCCTGATAAAAAGGCGCCTTCCCGCTGCTCGCCTTTCTAGCCTAACTCACAAGCCTCTGTGTAATGGGGACCATGACATGGTGATAGCTGAAGAATACACGTCCATCAGCAAATCACAAAGCCCCTGGTTTGAATCTTGCCTTTACCATGAACTCATAAGATGGCCTTTAGGCAAGGCACTAGCCTCTCGGCCTCAGTCATCCCATCTGCAATTGGGGGATAATATTCCTGACTTTTAGTGATGTATGGAAGTGAGAGCTGGACCACAAAGAAGGCTGATCGCTGAAGAATTGATGCTTTTGAATTATGGTGCTGGAGGAGACTCTTGAGAGTCCCATGGACTGCAAGAAGATCAAACCTATCCATTCTGAAGGAAATCAGCCCTGAGTGCTCACTGGAAGGACAGATCCTGAAGCTGAGGCTCCAGTACTTTGGCCACTTCATGAGAAGAGAAGACTCCCTGGAAAAGACCCTGATGTTGGGAAAGATGGAGGGCACAAGGAGAAGGGGACGACGGAGGACAAGATGGTTGGGCAGTGTTCTCGAAGCTACAAGCATGAGTCTGACCAAACTGCAGGAGGCAGTAGAAGACAGCAGTGCCTGGCGTGCTCTGGTCCATGGGGTCATGAAGAGTCGGACACGACTAAATGACTAAACAACAACAATTTCTGACTTTCCCCTCCGAGCTGTTTATTATTACTATTTACTAGTACATTTCTACTCCACCCTTCCTCCAAAGAGCTCATGGCAGTATTCATAGTTCTCCTCTCCGCATTATCCTCACAATAACCCTGAGAGGTAGGTGAGGCTGAGAGTGAGTGACTGGCTCAAGGTCACCCAGTGAGAGCTTCTCTGCCAACAGGGTCCTGATCCAAATTGCTACACTTTTCCTTTTTGTAAAACCCACCAAAAACCCACCCACACAGTTGCTAATAGTTCATTTGATCTCCCGGCCATCTTTGGCCAGTAGGGACTCTGTCACTCAAACATCCCTCTCCCTCTTCTTCTGGAGCTGCCCTTTAAAATGAAGGAATGGGCTATCCATCAGTTGCCCCGCAGGGACTTCTCCTTGTGGATGCTGCACGTCTGAATGATGGCGAGCGGGCTGGGCTGGGGTCTACTCTAGCTTCCAGGATCATCTGGGATCTCAACTTTGCCCAGGGAAGAAGAGGTGCGGGGGCTCCTTGGATGCAGGAGGTGCTCATCTGGTCCCCCCCGCCAGTTGCCATCTGGATGGAAGCCATTCTGATCAGAAACCTGGAAAGGACTGAGGCTGACATCAGATATTTGTGGTTCGAAATAATTCAGGCTGAAAGGCTCAGGAGGAGCTGCTCTAGTTTGATTTAATCAGAAGGACAGCAGGAAGGAGCACAGCCACAGCAGAGGCCTCTGGCTCCAAGCATCTCTCTCCTTCTCCCTTCTTCTATTTTGATCCCACCCTTCCTCTCACACAGATGCATGCAGGATTCTCCCCATACCTATTTTATCCTCGCAATAACCCCGCAAAGACACCGGTGCCCTCTGTGTGTGTACATGGCGAACAGGGCTAGAAAATTCCAAGGCACCTCTTTGTACAATTCAGGGCCAATGCCAGATTTCAGGTGGTCAAGTGCCCTGGGGGCAGTGCCCTCTGGTGCCCCCTCCTCCCTCAGGGGGTTTCCTCCCTCCTCTGTCACAATTGAGGGCCTGGGGTGTGTATGCTAATTGCAATTGTCAGTTTGCCACATGGAAGTGTCATCCCCAAAGGCAACCCCATAGCCATTTACCCCCCTGCACTCTATAGGACAGGGGTCAGCAAACTTTTTCAGCAGGGGGCCGATCCACTGTCCCTCAGACCTTGTGGGGGGCCAGACTATATTTTGAAAAACAATTAATGAACGAATTCCTATGCCCCACACAAACCCAGAGATGCATTTTAAATTAAAGCACACATTCTACTCATGTAAAAACACCAGGTAGGCCCCCAAAATAACCCAGAGATGCATTTTAAATAAAAGGGCACATTCTACTCATGTAAAAATATGCTGATTCCCAAACTGTCCGCGGACCAGATTTAGAAGGCGATTGGGCTGGATATGGCCCCCGGGCCTTAGTTTGCCTACCCATGCTATAGGACTTCCTTCTACGGATGGGCAAATCTATCAGTCTTGGCCAATGTTAATTTATTATTTTTCTAATCTGAAATTCAGTTATCCATATTTCCATGTCAGTTTGCGAATAAAAAATAGAAGTAATCGTGAACATTCACCAGAATTTTAGTGTGAATTTATCCGAATATACATTTTTTTGCCTGCAATTCTGCCAAATAATACACATTATTATTATTTTGCAAAGCATATGTTCCCTAATATATTTTCCTTGATATAATGCATTTTTGCATGGGATTTTCACTAATATATGCATTTCTTTGCAGGCTTTACACACCCTTTTGTGCAAGACTTGGCTGAAGAACTGCATGGCAATTCGCAGAAGAGCACATTTTGAGGGAGGGCTGCTGTGATTCACTTTGCATATGGCTTCAGAAAGTGCAGATTGGGTATATTCAACTTTCAGTGCTGACTGAATCAAATTCTTCCCCCTTCCTTCAGTTACTTCCGAGTACACACCTGCATCAGGTTGCCATGTGAGGGAGTATTTTCCAGGAAGCCCTCCATGAAGGAGGGGTAGGAACGTGGAGTCTGGCAGGGCATCGATGGGCACTGCCACCCAGTTGACCTCCTCTTTCCACCCACCATCCTCTCCTTGTCTTTTCACTGACAGGAAATAGATAATGGCTAGAACAGCACAATCTCAACAGGTGCCAATGGCCTTCAGACTTCCCTTCCATTTTCTTAAAGAGGCATAGTGATGTCTGGTGGATTGAGCCTTAATACAAACACATCTCCTTCAGCAGACTCTTGGTGTCATTTCACCAGCAAGATTATTTTTAAATATCAGTTCCATATTCTCATCAATGTTTTATGTCTTTTAATTTTTTTTAAAACCAATGCTTTTAATAACCTCTTTGTGCAACAGAGCTAAAAAAGAAAAGGAAGTAATTAAGGACAAATGTATACACTGAAAAAACAAACCCAACTGTGGTCTTTCCTGGTGGGTGCCATTTTAGTAACTGCCTTTGTTTCCCCTGATCTTTCATAAAAACACTTTTAATATCGCGGAGGTAATTGTGCAAGAGGGACGCAGGTGGCGCTGTGGTCTAAACCACTGAGCCTTGGGCTTGCTGATCAAAAGGTCAGCGGTTTGAATCCCCATGACAGGGTGAGTGCCCGTTGGTCCCTGCTCCTGCCAACCTAGCAGTTTGAAAGCATGCCAAAAAATAGTGCAAGTAGATTAATAGGCACCGCTCCGGCGGGTAGGTAAACGGCATTTTCATGCGCTGCTCTGGTGTTGGTGTTCCATTGTGCCAGAAGCAGCTTAGTCATGCTGGCCACATGACCCGGAAAAACTGTCTGCGGAGCAGACAAATGCTGGCTCCCTCGGCCTGTAAAGCGAGATGAGACCTGCAACCCCAGAGTCGTTCGCAACTAGACATAACTGTCAGGGGTCCCTTTACCTTTTAATTGTGCAAGAGCGCTTAGATTGGATGTGCGCTTTAGTGCAAAGTTAAAAGTATTTAGGCTTCAGTCCTAAGGTGTGGGAGTCCCAAAGGCAGCTGAATTGCCTCATCCAAAGCCTTATTGGGCTCCATCGTTTTTTTGACGGCGTAGATCGTGGAGCATTGTGGGAGCCACACGGACACACCAAGCACCCCATTCCAAGTGTGGAAAGCCCATTGGAATTCTACACATGGCTTTCAACAGGAGAGCAATGACATCTGGATAATGCTATGCATTTAGAAAGACTCATTAGACCCATAAATCTCGAGAGAGATGGGTGTGGTGTCCCAAAGATGCTCGTCTGTCTCTTCTGGAGTAAAGAGCTTGCGTGGAAACCCCCTGGCATTTATTCTGCCCCTTCAGTAGTCAAAGACAACCAAGTTCTGGAAAAGATGGGGACACTGCATGCAAACAACACCTTCAAAACAATGTTTTTCTCCAGTTAAATATTTACCATTGTATAGGGATAGTTACACAGCACGAACAGGAGTCTGTGTGATGTCTATCTGGTGGTGGAACCATTTTGGAAAGTCAGTGCTTGACGCAGAGGTAGGAAATAGGCATACACCCAATTATTTTAATGGTTCGTCTCATGGGAAACTCTGATAAACTTCAATCTGAAGGGAAGTCCAGAGCCCTCTTGTGCAACACAGTCCCCAGCCGTACAAAAGAAAGACTAGAACAAAGTATACGAAGTATAGAATCAACTGTATTCCCCTTTGTGCTAAATGTACATGGGTTGGACTTTTTCGTTTGTTTGTTCATAATCATCTTTTATCAGTAACACTTTACAATAACATTGAAGAATACAGGAATTTTACAGGGTAAATATGCAGAATCACAGTTTATCCCCCCCAACCCCACCCCAGAAAAACCAAACAAACAGGAAAGGTAATTTTCCCCCCTTTGTCGTTTAAAAAAAGTCATCAATTACAAAATAAATCAAGTCAAATTAAAACTGATTTCCACCCCAAATGGAATGCCATTAAAAAAATGGGGAAAAAATGTCAGGAATTTCATTGTCAAAAGGAACTGATCTCCCCCACCCCACCCCAAATTATTTTTATTATCACCATTATTAGTATTTTTTATTTATTTAAAAAAGAGGGTTTTGGATCTGAGGGTGTTTTTGCCTATGGAGTTTCTGACCTTCTGCATGTTCCCCTCCCCAGATAAAAATAAAATATTAATAATGTACAAATAAATTTACATTTGGTAATAATGCTCATTACACTCTCGTAGAACTGGGCAGGTGGGCCCCGCCTGAGAAACAGCTGAGGATTGTGGGGAGGGAAAAAATTAAAAATAAAACAAAAACAAATGGCTGATTCTCCCCCCCGACACACAGAACCACCCCCCCGCCAATCCCCAGATGGGTTTGGTTGGCTTTGGATTGGGGGTGGGGTCCAGAGATGGCCACCTAGAATAACCACAAAAGGAACACAACTCCCCTCCCAATCAGTCGGAAGCAATTCAAATGGACAAATGGAGGCCAGTGTCTCCCCCACAACCTGCAGGAGCCCAAAGGTATCTTAGGATCAAGGAGTGGCAAACACCGCTCAAGAACTGTGAGTGGGCACATGTCCGTGTGTGGCTGGGGCACCCCCAGTTTCTGATTGAGCAGGCAAGCGCTGAACCAAGAGAGCAGCTGGGGAGGGGGCCGTTTTGCTTTGCTTTACTGGCCCTACAGAGCAACTAAAGGGTTTCCCTGTTATCTGAACACACTAAAAAGATCGGATGCAGGCTCCCCCCCCTTCCTATTACACAGAATTCTTCCTCAGATTCTGGACATACAGGTGGCAGCTTCACCGACTCCGGAAATGAAAACAAGATGTTGCATGCAATGCACCCATACACAGTGGCAGATTTATGGTCCACAGGACCCTTTTGGAGGACCCTACATTTTGCCTAAATCAATGTGACTGTGCCTGAAAATATGACAGAGCTACATGCATAAGAACGAGCTTGCAAACAATGAAATAAACATTAAAGAATCAACAAGGCTGGTCACAGGAAGCTGGGTGTGGAGCTTTGTTACTGTAGTGTAGCCTTTAAGGAAACAGTTCTGAGCATGCTCTGAGCAGGAAGAGCTCTGAGCTCTGGGACAACCAGGCTGGACTGCTATCAGGACAAGAGGGATGAAGGGGAAACTACACAAGCAGGTCTCAGAGCCAGTAGCGCCACTGACACACATTTAATATCAATTTGTTTTTCTGCCTAGAGACAGATGTGTGGGACTTCTTTGCCACAGTGCTACTTTTGGACTGAGTGGTGTAGATAACTGTTTGGCCAGAGAACAAATGATATTTGGGTGAAATCTTTTTCTGAAAAATGCTTGATATTTCATGTGGTCAGGCTAAGACCTGGTTGTCCTACTGGACCAGCCAACACTGACATTAATAGGGAGTAGAAACAGCACAACAAACTAAAAAACTAGAGTCACTGACGTCACATTTCAAAGGTTTCCCCTCAGTTAACAACATCGACTGATAACTTGGGGAGTCCCCTCAGCCTCGTGGGGTCCTAATTCTGTGCATACCTATAAATCTGCCACTGGTTATACATTTGTCATATTCAAGAGCAGACCCATTGAAATTAATGGACATGATTAACAGAGGTCCATGAATTTAAGCTGGTTGACTCTTGGTCTTTAGTTGGATACAGCCCATAAAAAGGGGAGAACTCCAGGTTTTGTCCCAGGAAGCTGTGATCCCCACCCTCTTCTCAGACGAGGAAGAGTTCTGTATAGTTCCAAAATTTCCATCCTGGGTTATTTGACAAAATTAGAAGTTGCTTTGCATGTGGCACACTCTCTGTAGTCATGGAAACATCCAGCCAAGAAGCCCTGAGCCACCCCTGGAAGCTTTGCAAAGTCCTCCATTTTTTAAGGGAAGCACCCAGTGCTACTGTCTCCCTCGCCAAGCCTCTCCCACCACTCTCTCTTCCTCACCCTCTCAGCTTCACTGCCGGAAAGGCGCCTCTAGAACCTGCATCTTTTAAGCCAGACACATGTATGGCATTTGTGGTCCCTGGCCCAACAGTTGGGGGTTGTGACTTACCAGCTGAATGTTGAATGGCCATCTGTCAGGGATCCTTTAGCTGCAATTCCTGCATTGCAAGGGGGTTGGACTAGATGACCCTTGGGAACCCTTCCAACTCTACAATTATATGGCCAATAGCCTCTCCCCAAATTATCCCTCACTTTCCTTAAACACTCTTCATACCGTCTGCAAAGGGGAGACCTCACGGCTCTTGCCCTAACACACTTGCCTGCCTGAGGATGTCCCCTGCCACCCCACATTCAGAACCTGACCAGATCTGACTCCCAGCGTTGGCAATGGGGTAGAATCTTCCATGGCACCGGAGGGCATCAAGCTACCTTAGCAGGTGCAGGCCAAGCCTCATGATTCACAGGCACCTCCACCCTCTGGCACAGAACAAGGTTTCTGCTGCCCCCTTGATGTAGCCCAGCAGAAAACTCTGTATGGGGAAGCGGGGAAGGTCCGTCCACTACAAGACTGGGTTCAATTTGGCTAATGAGCTACATTCAAGGACAGGATCACTGAACAATTTTTATAGCACCAAGAGACCACCAGGCACTGGACACCCACCCACTCTCTCTCTCTCTCACACACACACAAACAAACACACACACACACACACACACACACACACACTCACCAAGGAGAGGACCTGCTACCTCAGGAAGTCGTCCCCCCCTCCCCCAGCAAGGGCAGGAGTTGAGAGGTGAAGGGCTGTTGCTCCAGCCTGTGGAAGCTCACTAGCCCAGGGCCAGCCCAAGTTGCCCCTTCCCCGCGTCACTTACAGAGGTCAACTGGACCAGCAGCTGAATTTTCCTTCAACACTGGCAATGGGGCAATGCCCTCTATGACACCAGAGTAGTTTTGCCAAACTAGTTGTGTGAGGTGCACAGAGTTCTGACCTCCGACGGGGTGGGGTGTTGCCCCCTGCCAGCATCAGCTGCCTGAGGCAGTTGCTCCACTCCTGGTGTCCAGAGCCCCTGTGCCCTGACCTGGGTGGCGCTGGGTGCCTGGCATTGCTGATTGTTCCAAAGGGAAAGGCCTTCACTTGGTGCCAGTTGTAAGAGGCTAAGGTATTCTTTCCTGCAGCCAACACTCAGCTCTTGTGCTACCTTTCGTTTGCAGGTTAAGGGGCCCACATTTAATGATGCCTGTAAACTCATTGAAAGCAAGTTATGTCATAACTAGGCCTCAAATGAATGTGGAAGGGGTGGGGTGGGGGTGGGAAATCCCCAGAGTTGAATTTGCTTGCAACGTTTTTAATTAACAGCCTCTGTGTTTATTTCCTCAGCTCCAATCACAGGTGACATGGCATTTAGGGTTTTTAAAGCATCACTGGGAAGAGCAAACCTTTTAACCCACTTGCATTAAAATCCATCGGTAAGATGGAAAAGTTTGAAAAGCATCCTACCCAGCTGGACTTGGAAAAGTGAAATTTCAAAATATTTTAAGACATTAAGATTAATCCGGATCTAAAATGCTGCCAAATTTTTGAGATGAATGCAGGTTCTCCTTTCGAATCTCAGTAGCTCTTTTTATACACGCCAGAGGTTAAATCACAACTATTCCCAGTTGCTTACAGTACATGCCTACTCAGAATTAAGTTCCATTGAGTTCAATGGACTTACTCCCAGTTAAGTGAGTATAGTATTGCAGCTGTAACAAAGCCTCCTGGATACCATACAGGGCAGGTCTCCTTGCCACTCAATGGGTCATGCAGCAGGGAGAGCTGCCTCCAAGCGCCCCCCCCCCAACCTCCTGCTGTTGCAGTGGTGCAAAACTGCATTGCAAAATGGCAAAGATCTGCATTGGTGGAAAATCCTCCCTTGCATCCATCCCAGGCCCCAATTAAGTTCTGCAAAGTCATGCCTAACAGTTGTTTAAAGGCTGTTAAAGCCTCACCCCCAAATACTTTTCACTGAGCTGGGCTGTCACCTAAGCCCGGATGGTGACAAAACAATTGTACGGAGGGAGGGGGCAAACCAATCCATTTTAGTGCTTCTCACTTCCTCAATTTTCCATTATTAAATCCAGTCCTCCACATTTCAATACCAGTTTGCGATTTCCCCCTAAGTCCTCACAAAAACCCACCATTTCAGTGTGGATTTTCCCTACCTTTTCATCTGCAATTTTTCCTAGTAAACATTTTGAGAAGCAATTCCTATATGTGTTTTTGTGTGCTATTTCCACCAATATATCCATTTTTTCCACACATCGCCTGGCTAGAGAACTCAATTGCAAAGTTTGGAGAAGTGAGAATTTCGAAGGAGGGCTGCCGTCTATTGGTTCAGATTGTTTCAGAAAAGTGCAAACTGAGGAAGGGCTTGCCTTTAAATGCAAACTCTGTAGAATTTCTCCCCTACCCCAAATTTCAGGGGGCCGGTTGTGGCGGCAGGAGTGGCAGGCCAGGAAGAGGGGTGAGGAGCAAGGTGATGGTTCTGCTCTGATCAGGCTGCATTGGGGGCCCTGAGTCCAGTTCTGGGTCCATTTTAAGGAGGGCACTGACCAACTGGAGGGTGGCCAGGATCACAAGTGGCCTGGAGATAACTGATCCCTTCCGCAGACCCTTCTCCGACTTGCATTATTCCGGATTCAATTTTGGGAGCAGTTTGAGCTTGGAGCTCCTTTATCAGGGACAAAGAGTCTCAGTTGCTATGTAAGGCAGCAGGGAGGCAAATGTCACAATAAGTCCTGGCTCTTCCTGCAAAGGTAAATCACTGAAGATTCATGCAAAACCTGTTACAAACTTTTAATGTTTTGGGCTGGGGGAGGGACTGCCCTTTTTGGTGTTGAAAGAAAGGCTTGGGAGAAGAGGATGTATTTGAAAGAGGCAATGCTTCCTGCAGCTGGGGCAGCAACAAGGCCACTTGTCTGTTTCCATGCCCTGGGCCGCAGCAGAGAGCGCAGTCTATGAGCTAGGCCACGGACAAGGAGGCGCAGAGTCAACTCAAGTCTAGTTTTGCCCTCCTCTCCCTCTTCCCTGCTAAGTCCCTACAAGGGCAACACTGAGACTTAAGAGGAGGAAGAAGCTGACAGCCAGGACCACCCCACACACACTGGTTGCTGTAACGAAGAAGGCAGGTGGGGGGGGCTGCCCCACTCACCCTAATGGACCTTGCCCTGGGAAAGCAGATGGGTGGTGAGGACACTGTTGAGGTGTCCCCTCCACCCCCCTGGAGCTGACCTGGCTTGCCTCTCTGCCCCTTAAATGCCCTCAATGGTCACCCCAAACACTCCCTCTCAAAGGGCCACTCGGCACCCAACACACCCAGAGGAAAGACCAAGGGGCTATTCTTGCCGTCTTGGAATAAGCTGTCATCCCTCATCTATACCCTCAAAGCTCACCTGGGGAGGAAAGGCCCATCCCCACAACGCCCCTAGGATCTGAACGGTGGAGCTCCCCAGCCCTGACCTTGGGCAAATGTAGGAACTGGCCATTTGCTGCCATCACAGACCCATCCATCTGACTCCTGGAGCCAAGAGCCTTTCCCTGACCCTTCCTTCAAATGGCCGCCTTTAAACTCTCCATATATTATGTATACTTTTTATATCTTATATATCTCTATATATATCTTTATATATATATCTTTGTGTATTTATAGATAGACAGATAGATCGAACTCTGCACAGAGTTATCTATGGCTTCCTCTTGACTTGTCTCCCTCCTTTTTTTCTTTCTGGAAGAACTGGGAAGGCAGCCGAAGGGCGGGGAGGGAAGAGACACTGGAGCCCCAGCTGCGCCCAGGCACTCTGCACGCGCTCACCACTTGCACCACACACGGACACGTCCTCGCCCTCCTCCCACTGGCCATTGCGTCCTTTGGAGAAACTGCCAGGGTCCGCTTGCGGCTTGGATGCAAAGGGATGTCCTTGCTGCTGCTGCTGTTGCTGTTGCATCTGGCTCCACACACACTTTTTTTCTCGACACCCGGCCCCAACAAACGACATAAAACTAAAAGTCAGCCCAAGTTTCACATGCTTGTAACACAGTTTAAAGAAAGACCACAATATAGTAGCACCTTGATCCAAGGGAGAGTGAAAAGGGGAGGGGGAGGTATGGAAGGTATTGAAGGTTGGTTCATCTGGACCCCTGCAAAACAAAACCCCCGGGAGATACTTGATCCACCCCCCTCCACACGCAAACACACACACACAATGCAGCTGCACCCCAAAGCTGCGCTCCACTGCATTGATTTATGGGTGTCAAACACCACCTCAATTTTACTCCCTCTTTTTATTACAAGACAGGCTAGGTGTTGGCTGTTGGGGAAGAAGGGAGTCCTCAGCCCAACAGCGCAAGCTAAATCCACGTCACCTGCTTCTTTTCTTATAATTAGTAGTTTTTCTTTTTAAAAATCTTTTTGTTTTATTCCACACATTTCCAAGACTCTGACACATTAACGAAGAGAGAGAGAGAGAAAGTAAGAGAGAGAGAGAGAGAGAGAAAGAAATGATAGAAAGGACAGACCCCTTTGCTTGAGATAATTCCGAGAGAGGAGGAGGTGGAGTAGGGGTTGTTTTTGGCCGCTGTGGGTCCTCTCTGCCCCCCAGTTCAGTTATAGGGTTCTGTAGAGTTGTGAGCTCCAGCTAGGCATCTCTGTTTCAGAGCGTGGTGCTGGGGTGGGGTGGGGTGAGGAAAGACGGGTGGGCCCCAGTTTTTTTGTTTTCCACACCAAAAGCCCCTCAACAAAGAGAGGGGCAAAGACTCTCTTGCAGACAGATCACAAAGCAGCATTCTGGCTCCAACCTCACCTGGGAAGCTTGAAATCCCCCCCCCTTTTAATTCTCCTCCTTCCCAGCGTCCCTCTCTTCAGGCCAACGCTGCCTCCCTTCACCTCGGCCACTGTGGCTTCCCTTCCCCCTCCGTTTGCCTAAGGGAAAAAAACAGCAACCCTGCAGGGTTGGATGGCCAGGGTGGAAAAGGAGGTGGGGAGGGAGGGAGACCCTGCAACCTTCTTGCTCTGGTTCCTTTGTGTGTTTTGTGTTTTCGTTTTTTTTGCGAGGAGGGAAGGGCTTAAAGTAAACGAGGGATGAGCAAACCCAAGAGGAGCGGGTGGAGGTGGCCACTGGAGGGCGCCATCAGCTGGCCTCTCGGATGCGGAAGAAGGGGAAGGATGCGCTTGGGTGGTCTCCTCTCCAGAAGGTTTGGGTGCGTGTAGGTCTGGGTGGCTCCACTGCGTGTGCCGGCTGGGTGTCGGTCTCTCTGGCGCACGCAGGGGCTGGGGGGCTGGGAGGGGGGGCTCAGACATAATATTCCTTGTCTTTGTTCTTCTTGCTCTTGCTGGGCGTTTTGGCAGCAGCGGCTGGCTTCTCCTTGACCACCGTGCCGTTGCTCTGGGCCGAGTTACTGATGTAGTTCCGGCTTTGGTCCACCTGGTAGGAGCCTTCGTCCCGGTTGCGGTATTTGTACATGGCGTAGAGGAGGATGAGGATGCAGAGGGCCGCGGCCGCCACGATCCCGACCACCATGCCGGTGGTGCTGCTGGACTCCCGGATGACCTCCACGGCACCGGGGGGCCCCCTCTCCCCGGGGCCGGTGGGGTTAGCTGTGGGCAGATTGTGGAAATTGGGGGAAGAGGTTATACCTGGGTACTTAAGCCTGTTTAGCTTGTCGGGCTCAAAGGAGGTGGAGAGTGGGGGGTACTGTTTTGGCTGGGGGTTGAGGGGCTCCCGGTTGTTCATTTTGCCGGCGGGAATGTTACGGACGAGATTGGGAGAGGTTGTGGAGGTCAGGAGGTCAGGGACGGAGGGCGAAGCCGGCAGTCCTGTCCTAAGATTGGGGCGGTATCCTTGGGCCTTTTTGGAAGCTCCTTCCGGCCGGCCTATTAGGGTCCTATCCGTGACCAGGGGGAAGGTGGTATAAAAATCTTCGTCGTCAGTAGGGGGCAGGCTGGAGTCGAAAACCTCGCCCGAGGCATAGCCGGAGGCCTCGATCCCTTCTTCGCAGTCGCTGTCGTCTTGGTCGGCCAGACAGGGGGGCCTTGGATGGGATGGCGGGGAAAGGGTGTCTTTGGTGGTCTCGACTACGGTTAGGAAGGGGCCAAAGGTGGGAGGCGGGGGGATGAATGGAGACCGGGTGGCAATTGGAGGGGTGTCTAGGGAGTCTTCTGTTATTATGGGCAATACTAATTCACCTCCTAGAACAGAGAGAAAAGGGGGAGAGACAGAAGAGGGGAGAGCGGGTTAGTGACCTCGCAGGCACCCTGCCCCCTTGACACAAGACAACTCAAGCCACGAGAGTTATAGCTAGCCAAACCCCTCCGTCTCCATCCCTGGCCACTAAACTGTCCTCTCTCTTTCCTCCTCTCTCTCTCCTTTGCAACACATTAGTCTAGAGAAATCATAATCAAAGGAAGAAGGAAAAAAAAAAGAATTAAAAAAGTCATTTAATGCGCAAAAAATTAAACAGATAAAACAGCAGAATTAAGAGCAATAAAACCCTCGGCTGTCTGGCTGGCTTCCCATCCTCTCCTGCTAAAACACTAATATTGCCTTTTCTTGCCTCTTCCTCTTTTCCCTTTCTGTTTGTTTTTAAAAATAAGAGAGCAAACCACGGAATTCAGTCAACTTACATCAACAAATAGGCCGTGTGATATTAGCATGAAGAAAAAAAATTACAAAAAAGAAAACTAGGTAAGAATGTTTTTTGGAGAAAAAACAACTTTTTTTCTTTTCTTTTCTTTAAACATCTTTCTCTGCATCTTGCTTTTTTTTAAAAATTTCTCTTTCTCGCTAGATTCATTTCTGTTCTTTTCTTGCCATGACTGCATCATTTCAAATCTTCCCTTCCCCACCCACATCCCCATCCCGAAACAGCAGCACCTTTGCCCCTTTCTTGGGGTGTCCCAATTGCCCCCCTCCCCACCAGCACTACTCAGAACCAATGGTCCATTCTGAATTCACCAGGGAGCCTGAAACTCTAGCTCCTTGGCCCTTTCCAAATTGGGAGTGCAGAGAGGGTAACTATTTAGTCATAAATCAAAATGGCTTGTGGTATCAAGCAGAAGGGAGTTTTCTGCCACTGGGATTGGGTAAGAGACAAATCTCTGAATAGGCATCCTTCAAAGCCCCAGGAATCCTGTCTGCCTGCCCCCCCCCCAATCACTGTTTTTACCCTGCTCCCCTCTCAGAACTGATCCCCAACCCCCCTCTCCCAGGCCTGACTTGAATGAGGGCACCATCTGTCTGGAATGCTTGGGAGACAAAAGCACCTCTGATCATGTGCAAAATATGTCAGCTGGGGAGGAGGGAGAAAGGGTGACAAAAAGAAGTGTCAAGTTCCACCCTATCTGAACACCCAGGACCCTGATGCATGGGGAGACGGTTTCTCAGGTGAGCTGGGGGAAAGAGAAGAGTCCAGGGTCGGGGAGCATGGTCCCTGCACAACTATCGAGTGCCCTAGGCAGGGAAAGGTTGGCAGCATGGATGGAGGGTGTGCAGAAGGAGCTTCTTCAAAGATGCAGGTAAAAAACACAAAAAAACACCCCCACACCCCTGAACGGAATTGTGGGAGATACATGTAGTGTCGATTGTGTGTGTGTGTGTGTGTGTGTGTGTGAGAGAGAGAGAGAGAGAGAGAGAGAGAGAGAGAGAGGGGAGAGCAACTCAGGCAGACATGACCAAGTGTATAGCAGGTAGAGATTTGGTCCCCCCACCCCTTTCCATCTGCACACAGGAACACTGCCTCCTTCTGCTTTCAATACTGCTCATGTCTGAGAAAGTTTTGGAGCAGGCTCAGTGCTTCGTTTCCAGGGCCCCTCCAGGATGGGCTGTGTTTGTGTGTGTGTTCTGCAACATCAACAGAATAATAGTACATTAGCAGTGGATTCATACAGGACCATCCACATACTGTTCTGCTTTATTAGTTGTTCTGTGATGTTTCCCCAGTGCTTTCGCTTTATTGCTGTCTGGAGGGGGAACCCCGGTGCTAAAGCTGAACAGCAGCAGCAAAACCCAGAGCATTTTGCTGTATGACTAGTTGCAGGATTTCAGCAGGACAGTTCAAGATGTGCATCCATTGGGAACAAAGCAGGATGACCCAAAACGTTCGCATTTTGGGTAGGTACAAAGTGCCGAAACGGTTGTGAGAATATGCTGTGAGACGGTTGTGAGAATATCCCAGCGGATTTTATGTGTTTTGGGGAGAGGGAGCTTGTGACTCTGAATCCCAGGTTTGGTCACGACTAACTTTTAATTCCTCATCTGCAAAATGGGTCTATTAAGGAGTTCCTTCACATGGTTGCAGGAAGAAGACCAAAGTATGGCAGGCCAGAGGTCAACATGAAAGCGTTGAACAGCAGATTGGTTTCAGGAACCCCATTTTTTTTTCCTGTGGGTATGCTATCATGATTTCTCAATGCAGTATTTTTCTCTCAACCCCCCACAACCTCAAATTACTCATATGGAATTCTAATTACGTGGCCATCCTTTGCATACTTAGCTGAGATTGAGCCCCACCAAACTCAGTGGGGCTTACATGTGAATACATGAGATTGCACTAACTTAAGGCAGCTTTTCAATACAAAAATGAAATACCCCGCCCTGCTTTGGTAAGGAGGGACCTGCTTGGGCTTGGAAGGGGAGAGCAGGGAAACTGGCAGGGAAACTTGGAAGCTCTTTTGGCAAGCAAGTGAACTATTAATTCTATCCTCTTCCTCCTCCTGGCCTACGGTGGTGCCCCCCTGCGCAGGAGAAATGGGAAAGTGAGGAGGTGAGCTAGGGATGCCAGGCAGGTGGGGGGCAGTGGCAATCTGTAGGAAGGGGAGGGTTGCCAAGGACCCCAGAGAGTGAGAGGGGGCAGAGGCTGAGCGAGGAAGAAAGGCAGGCTAAGCTGGGTGGCTGCGTTAATAGCTGCTGGCGATGGAGAAGCATGTCGGGAAGGGCAGGGATGTGCTCCTGGGAGATAAACCTGGCTATCTAAATGCTAATTCCACCAGGAGACAGCGGAGCTGCTCTGGCTGAGGATGGAGGGATGTTCCCAGCCTACCAAAAGGATGCTGTTGCACTACAGGCTGATGAGGCCAACATGGGCTGGGGAGAAAGAGAGAGAAAAAGGGGCTCCACGCAGTTCTCTGTGCTCACTCACTGGAGGTTTCTCCAGGCAGGAGGCACCCGAGACCCTAAAGGGCACCTGGTTGAAAGCATGGAGGGCTCATCCCATCGTGCCGCCTATTGTAGGATCTATGCTGCCAATGTAAGCACCCCCACCTTTCTGCACCACTAACAATCCAGGCTGGCAGAGGCCGCAGGTGAAGGGGAGCAGAACTGGAATAAACAAACGAATGGCAGGTATGCAAAATAAAGCAAAGGAAAATACACAGGAGCCCCATTGGGAGGGTGGGGCCAGATGAAAGGCATCTCTGGCCCCACAGCTCCTTCCCTTTGCCCTGCTCCAGTGTGAGCCAGAGGCACCTGAGCTGCTCCATGTCAACAGTAGAGCACAATTTCTTGGTGTGATTCTAGATGGAGATCAAATTATACAAGTGTAGAGTTGGAAGGGAGGACCCTGAGGATCATCTCGTCCAACCCCCTGCAATGCAGGAATATGCAGATACAGGGATCAAACCTGCAACCTTGGTGTTCTCAGCAACACGCTCTACCAACTGAGCTATCCAAGCTGACACTTTCAACAGAGAAAATGAAGGCCGATGGCTGGCTATGATGGTCCACAAAGGGCATCTTATGGAGGATCTGTTCTGGGTTGAGAGTGGTGAGGTGGGCTGTGCCCAGTATGGCACATGGCTTCCTTGCTGATGCCACCCCTCACACAGGACCTTCTGCCTGAGAAGGCTGGCCTGGGGCCAACACAGCTGTCTTTTTAGCCCTTTCAAAGGCCTTTTCAGTTGCTTCTTCTTTTAATAGCACTTCTAATCTTGAAATAAAATTGGTTTTATGCGCTTTTAATGTCTCATTATGAACTGTGCATTTTGTACCCAACTGGGGTAAGCTGTCCTGTAAAATCTTTTATTTGAAGGGTGGGCATAGACACTGTAGTGTAGCCTTGTCTCTGAGTAGGAGCGGTCCTGTTTAGTGTGCCTGCCTGCCTGCCCATTCCATTCCCTTCTCTTCTCCCCATTTTTTAATTTCCAACCAAGTGCCATGAATTCTGTGGCTACTAAGCAAGCTCAGACCTTACTCAGTTGCTCATTGGGTCTTTCCCGGTTTTTATTTATTTTATTTGCACTTTGGCAAATCTCAGGCCTCCCCTGAAAATGCTGATACACCTCTCTTTTTTCCGGGTGGCCCCAGTTTGCCTCCAATCCTATTGGCACTCACCCACCTGAGTATGTTACTGGAAGAAGGGATAAATATGCAGAGATGAAGGGATGCCAGGCTGTACATACATCTATTTCTGAGCTCATGCCACCTTTTTCTGGTTACTGGCCTTCCAGAAGGCTGAAGAAACATCTCTAATTCCACCGACACAGAAGAGGAGTGTTAGGTACAAAGTAGACATTATGTTAATTGTGTGTCTACAATTAATGTGCACATTAAAAATAACAATTAAATAGCCACCATGGTGAAGGAGGATGGGAGGTGGTGGTCTAACCTACCCTTTTAAAATACGGTAAGCCCACAAGTTACTAGCCTGCATTCCCCCTAGTAGGCCAGATTTCCATGCTGGCCACAGAGGGAAGCCCCATTACAGAATTAGAGATGACTAGATTATTCTATGCACTCGCCTGCGTGGAATTCCTAGTCACCTCTGGCAACGAACTGAGTTGTTAACTACAGAGCTGACCAACACTCTCAGAGCACAGGGAAGAGTGTTGAAGCCTTTCCACATGGGCAAATGCTATGCGACAGCTGCAAAAGCCTCTTGCAGAGATGCCGCCTCCTTAGGCATAGTTGGGAGAGTCAAGCCATGCACTGTTGCTTTTTTGGGATGCTTGGGTGGAAGGATACCTGCAAGGGGCAAAGAAGTTGTTTGACTTCATGCCCTGCTCTTGAGCTTCCAAAAATGGGCTGCTGCACAGATGAGCTCTTGCAGGCTTCCAGACCTCCATGGTTGGGCACAGAGACAAGATGGCTGGTTTCAAGAGGCCTTTATTCTAACCTAGAACATTTTACGGGCTCTGTAGTGATTTTCTGGAAAGCTCAGCAGCCCAAGCTCAGGGAGGAGGAGTAAATGGGCAATTTTCAACACGTAGCAATATAAAGGGGGAAAGGTACTGTGGCACTCACAAAATGGGGGCTTCCCATTTTGTGAGGGGCTTTTGGTCTGATCCAGCTGCAGCCAGAAGCTTCCGATCTTATCTAGTGGGCCACTGAGCTAAGCTCAGTCTTGCCCACCCTGACTGTCAGGACCTCACCAGGGCTTCAGACATGACCCTTTCCCACCTGGTAGAAGCCAGGGATTGAACCTGGGGCTGTCTGCATTTAAAGCAGACACTCAGCCCCTAAGCTGTGATCATTCCACCCAAAACGAAGTAGAAATTCAGTCTGTGGTTTTGAATAAAGGGCTGATTCAAACAGCAATGTAGGAGTTAAGCCCTGAGGTGGTCAGAACTGATTGGGACAGGAAGGCGACCTTTGGGTTTCCTCTCAGCTCAGCACCCAACAGCTATGATTTTTAAAAGTGTTGGAGGCACTGGGTGGCAGAGGCTGCAGCGCTAGTGGTGGCATCCTGCTGATGGAGGTGCTCCCGACCCAGGGAGGCCCACCTGGCGCTGGTATCAATGCCCCTTTTGATCTTTCTGTTTCAAAATATATACAGAAGAGAGGAAGCTGCCTTTGATTACTTCCTCCCAGGAAGCAGTCCTCTAGGGCTTCAGGCAGGAGCCTGCACAAGTCCTACCTGAAGTAGCTGCCAGGACTGAAGCTGGGACCTTCTGCCTGCCAAGCAGGGGCTCTTCCCCTGAGTTGTAACCCTTCCCCAAGTCATCTCGTTTTATTGTGTTTTGAAATGTTACAAGCCTTCCAAGGAGTTTTATGGAACAGGATACAGAGACAGAGCCATGTTGGCTGAGGCACATAAAATTTGGAGCATTCTCTCAAGGGACTTCTGCCTGCTCCCATTGTGGGGTGGCTGCTGAGACCACATAACCCCGGTCTTGAAAGATCTACATTGGCTCCCAGTACGTTTCCAAGCATAATTCAAAGTGTTGGTGTTGACCTTTAAAGCCCTAAACGGCCTCGGCCCAGTATACCTGAAGGAGCGTCTCCACCCCCATCGTTCTGCCCAGACGCTGAGATCCAGTGCCGAGGGCCTTCTGGCGGTTCCCTCATTGCGAGAAGCAAAGCTACAGGGAACTAGGCAGAGGGCCTTCTCGGTAGTGGCGCCCGCCCTGTGGAACGCCCTCCCATCAGATGTCAAAGAGATAAACAACTACCTGACATTCGGAAGACATCTTAAGGCAGCCCTGTTCAGGGAAGTTTTAAATGTGTTACATTTTAGTGTATTTTTGGTCTTTGTGGAAGCCGCCCAGAGTGGCTGGGGAAACCCAGCCAGATGGGCGGGGTACAAATAAATTATTATTATTATTATTATTATTATTATTATTATTAGGGTTAGAAAGGCAGCGAGGACCTTGGCAAATTTTTGTGGAGCCTTAAACCTTCATCTGTTTGTAGGTTTTTGTTGACTTTTAGATAGCCAAGTTGCCAAGCAGTTCTCTCTGACATTGCTGGTATCATTTGGCTGCGGTTGCTGCTGCTTATGAATAATATTTTATCTAGCTTGAAAGCTCCATTAGATATTTTAAAGAAAGATGGGGCATAAATCTCAATAAACCAACAAGCATTTACAGAGCAGCAGAGAGAATCCCTCTTCTTGCTACCAAATGATTAAAATGGGTCACCAGGGACAAAAGGACTCATGGGCCCAACTGCGCATTTCAGGAAGGCTTTTCTGCCCTGGCACTTGGAGCTCTGAGAGGGCTGCCTGCTTAGCATTAGAACAGAAGAAGAGCCCTGCAGTGGCAACATGATCAGGATCAGGCCAAAGGGACCTGTCTAGTCCAGTGTCCTGTTCTCACAATGGCCACCCAGTTGCTTGCAGGAAATCTGCAAGCAGGACCTGAGTGCAGCATGTGGTCCTGTCTCTGAGATGGCACCACCATAGTCAACTGTGGCAGTATTTGGACTTGGCCACCAAAAGTGCCAAAAAGCTGGGGGGGGGGGGCGCTGCTGGATTTCACACATAGAGTACTCAACTGGGCAATCCCAAAGCAGTGGCCTTGTCACTTCAGAAGGCTGCAGGGCTTCACCCAGGCCCTGAGTGGCATTGGCACGAGGGGATGGCCTAGCTGGGAAGAAATGTGCCTCTCTGTGGAAAAGTGGGACATGTGGAATAGCACCAGCCTCCCCAATCCCGCAGAAGAGGAGGAAGTGGAAGGCTTGAGGGTGGGGGGAGTGGTCTCTGTCCTCCCTTTCCCCTCCGTTCTACCACTGCATCCTCCTCCATTAATTAAAACCCCATCCAAATATGCTTTTTAATGAGTGGATTCTATCTTGCTTTGCCGGCTCCTTGGGTGGGACCCCCTCTCTCCCCAAGCCTTTAGAAACAGTTGGCACCCGCACACAAAGGAGCCTGTCTCTGCTTTTGATCATCCAGAAGGGAGGGGAGGAGGCATCAGCAAGGCTCCCATCAAAGAGGAGCCGTTTTTGGGGGGTGGGGAGACAGGAGGCTGCAGCGGCTGCTCAGCAATTCCCCAGGGAGGGATTGGGGGGGGGGAGAGGAGGATGTGGGTGGGTGGGTGGAGGGGTGGAGCAGCCTAAAAATGATTATGCTGCTTTGGCTCAGGGGAGAGGAAACTGCAGCAGGATGGGTGCCTTCCTGTTGGCAGAAGCCATGCTTGTGCCAGAGATTGGTTGGCCTGGCCCCCTCTGTGGCACAGACATGCCTGGGAGTTCCACCGTTCCCCACCCACGCTACTCCTGTAAGCTGAGCAAAGGCACTCTGTATGTGCGCAGAGGCACTCTTGACTTCAACATGGCTTTGGAGGCTTGAGGTTAAGGGTCATGGCCTGGGTGACTCCCCAAGTGGTGAGTGGAGGTCACCCTGCCCAGGTAAGGAGAGCAGGTACAGGACAAGTGAGGCAACCTTTTTCACTTGAGTCTTTTTTCCTGACTGATTAACTATGTACCCTTTAACCAGACAGAATTTCTTTGTGTCTTGCTAAAATCTCGATATACCTAAGGGTGCTGAACAAAGTGTAAGATAATTTATAGTTCAGTAAAGGAAGGCGGCTGCCGCTGCTTGTTGTTCAAAATGAAAGCAAACCCGCCTTGAAAATGGTCTTCATATCTCATTGCGGTGATACATGACATGGACAAAATGGCCTCAGGAAATTAAAATTGTCCAGGACTCCAATCTCATGTCTGCCTCCATGGGCCCAAATCTGCCCCTCCACCAGCCCCAAATGACAAGATGGCTTAGAGGCTGTCATGTGCAGGATACTGGCATGAAGTTCACCACCCACAGATGCTCTGGGGGTGGACAGGCAGCCACCCCAGGAGATAAGCAAGCCCCAGGGCAGCCCCATTCTGCACCCAGGAGTGCAAGCTCCTCGAGGGCTGCCCTTCATGGGGGCCTAAGCCCAGAGGGAGAACATGAAGGCATGTGGTGGGGGTCTTGAGGATGCAGGGCTGGGCTGAACTGGGGCCTGCTGCTCTCCCAGGGCGACTCGGAGGGCCTGTAGGTCTGTGGAAGAGGTTCAACTTTGCACAGGAAGGTCCCAGGCTCAATCTCTGACTTCAATGGTATCCCTAGGAAGTCTCTTTCCCAGGAGTCATAAAAAGCTGAACCCTAACCATAACCCTGCCCTCTACAGGAGGCAGTGAGTGGCCTGTGTCTTGATAGTTGTTATGTTTCCCCAAACTGTGCAAATGTGACTTATCTGAGGAAGTTAATTTCTGGTATAGAGAGCTGAGCTGTTTGCCAAATGGACTGCTTCCAATGAAACAGTCAGTTTAGGGGGGGGGGAGGCCCTGCTAATCAATGGCCCTGCTGAGTTATTTTGAATTAAGCTTTTGCTGATTAATCAACATACTTTAAGATATGTGACCTAATTATAATGGGTGGTGAACTGATTCCTGGGTTGGCAGGAACATCTGTCCATTCATCTTCAGAATATTTTGGGTCTGGTGTGTGTGTGTGGGAAACCACCCACAGAACTGGCAAGCTTAGGGGTGTGTTTTATTCTTGGAAGCATTCATGCCATATTCTTGTTGCTGAGGCTACTCTGAATCCAACTGTCCTCTCCTCCAGGCTCCAGTGCCATCTTGGGTGGAGGAGTTCCCAATGGGAAGACGGGAGAGCCCTAGTGCCCAGCGCCTGTTAAGCAAGGGCAGGCCTGTATTCTGCATCACAAGATGCCCTTGGAGCGAGTGACTCTGGCTACCTCCCTTTTGCGCAACAAAGCCTGTTCCCCACTCCACTTCCCTTTTGGGTGGGCCAGTCTGTGCTGGGCAGATCCTCTGTCCGGCACATCTATGGTCAGAAGCAGGGAGAAATCTGGACAAAACTGGCTGAGGCAAGCATCGCTAGATCAGCGCTGAGCTCAAGACTACCAGAGAACCATAGGGAGCAGCCACGACAGAAGTAAAGCGATTAATTTTGAGTGGGTCTTTGGCTGTGGAAGGTAATCAGGTAGTCGCATATGGGAAGGGGGTACCTCCCATTGCATGTGACCCATGGGCTGCCCACATGAACTCTAGAGCTGGTGAGCAAGTTGGGTCAACAGGGGTGCTACACTGGGGCTAGGGGTAGCCAGATAAGAAGCCCACAAGTGGGGACAGGATTGCCCTGTGGGTTAGACCCCAACAGCAAGTGTGACAGGTGTTGCTTGCAGGTGTTCACGCTCATTTGTGCAAAAGGTGCATACCACCACTGGTGAAAGAAGGCAGCGAAAAAGCTCTGAGTGACACAGGGAGCTGCCCTCCCCCTGAGCCACTGTCTACATATAGTGTTCCTCAAAGCTAACCAGGACAGGGCTGGCTCTGGGATTGTCCGTGTGTTTGGGGAAAGATACCACAATGCTGCTCTCCAGAGGAACCAGCCCCAAACAGAGCTTTTAAGCTTGCAAAATGGGCCAGGGAAGGAACTGAGGGGTCAAGAAGACTTGGAGCCCCCATAACCTCTGAAGCGAAGGCAGAGTTCAGTCCCTAGCAGAGAGTTCAGGAGCAGAAAAATCTCAGCTTTCATTTTTAATTGTGGGGGAACGACGTTGCAAGTGCCCAACCCTTATGTCTTCAGAGCTATTCTAGAAATCAATATGGGCAAATGCAGGGGGGAATCACAGGAACCAAAGAACAGCTTCAGTGCCCCCCCCCCAAAAAAATTATTTCCCCTCTTCCTGAAAGCCACTACAATTCCCTCCTCTCCTCTCCCTTTCGTCCTCCATCTAATCACCAGAATGCTTAAATTATTTGAAAACCTTGAAAGGGAGCTAAATTGATGAAATGGTGCAGAAGTCCCTTTTGTTCCTCACAGCCACAGAGGAGCTTGGCCATTTCAACATCCTTCGGTGATGAATTCTGCAGGTTGTCTGGGGAGGAAAATCTCTCTTTTCCTTGGGCCACTCCAGTGACCCTCTCAACAACAGGTCAAGGCTCTGTTGCTCAGTGGCATAAGGCAGCTCCTTCTGCCCCAATTTAAATCAGCCCTATGTTCAGAACCGGAAATGAGGAGTGGAAACTTGTTTTGGTTTTACAGGAAGGGCCAGAGTTCAGTGGGAGGGCAGCTGCTTGCCTAGCTTAATGTCTGGCATTTCCAGGTAGGGCAGAGAGAATTCCCTGTCTGAAACCCTGATGAGCCACTGCTGATCAGTGCAGGTGATACTAGCAAAATGGAACAGCGGTCTGACGCTGTATAAGGCAGCTTCTTATGCCCCTATTTAAAGGCTTCCAGGATCCACATCTGGGATTTCCAGGTACGGCTGAGAAAGAGCTGTATGAGGCCTTGGAAAGAGACTGTCAGCTGGCTTGGCAATGCTGACATGGATGGATTTCAGTGTCAGCCAGCCTCCTCCCAGCCTGAGGTCCTTCAGATGAGCATGTGGTCTTCAGCATACAAGGCATGCGGTTCTCCTTAATTGCTCAGGGCTTTTTCGACGGACTAATTCCAGGTTTGAATGCTTGGAAATAATCTCTCTCTCTTTCTCTGGTTTCATAAGCCTCTCTTGCAGGCAGGCATAGCCCAAAGTTCTCCAGGCAGGCTCAAGGAAAAAGGCCCTGCAGAGGCGGAGGCGGCCGAGCTGCTGCAGAGGCCGGCGTGGAGCAGCAGCGCTGAGCTGTGGATGTGATGCAGGCAGGCAGGCTGCACGCAGAGGGGGCTCTCTCAACAGAGAGCGAGACAGACCAACGCACACACATTGCACACAGCCCAGATGAGCCCCTGGTGGGATGGGCAGGCAACACTGTGCCCCAGAGGTGGGAGAGAGGGCTACTGATGGCTACTAGCCAGGATGGCTCTGCTCTGCTGCCAAAGTTGGAGGCAGCGATGCTTCTGAATACCAGTTGCTGGAAGCCACAGGAGAGAGGACTCTTGTGCTTAAGCCCTGCCTCTGATTTGCCCTGTGAGAACAGGATGCTGGACTGGATGGGCAACTAGCCTGATCCAGCAGGCTCTTCTGATGTTCTTATGTTATATGAGAGATATTATCAGGGGTTTTGGCCTCTGTGCCCAGCCTGGATCACAGACCTGGGCTTCTTCACCTGCTGTGTCCCCACCCTCTCCATTTTTTGGTGTTTGTGTGGGAGGGTTTACAGAAGAAGGATTGGCAAGCAAATGAGAGGAAGCCCCACTGGGATGGCCAAGGGACTCCCCTCTGCAGGAAGGCCAGCACCACCAGCTCCCTCCCTCCAGAGTCATTCCAGGAGAGGGAGAAATGGGCAGCAGGTCCTTTCCATCAGTTCAGCCAATAAATCACCAACTTCTGGGTCCTTGGATGCTGCCTCTTCCAGAACACTGTAAATAAGAACTAGTGCCTGAGTTTGCTTTCTCCTCTCCTGCTCCTCTTCCATCCCCATTCCTTTTCCTTTTGTGTTGTGTCTTCTTAGTCTGAGGGCATGGACTGCCTTACAGTTGTGACTATCCTGGGAGCCTTTCCTTTTCTGGTTGAAGAAGAGGGACAGAAATGCTTCAAATAAACCAAAGGAAGCATCTCCTTGCTTTGTGGATGGTGCGAGGGGAGCCCCAGATGCCCTGGGGCCAGAGAAAGCTCTTCCTCCTCCTCACTGCTTCTGCAAGTGGCCTCTGCAGGTGGCCTTTGGTAGGTCTCCCCGCTTAAAGAAAGTTTACAGCTCATGATGGGTGTTTGGAAGGTCTGCTCCATTTGGGGTAGGAAGTGGTATGGAAAACAATGCCCCCCTCCAATATATTCTGAGGGGCTGGGATGCCTGGGATCCTTGCAAGCTGAGAGGCATCCTGGTAAGGTCAAGGAAGGGGAGACAGATGCCTGCCAGGGCAGAGGAATTGCCCCTTTGAGGGCAGCCCCTGTGGGTGAAATGAGAGTTGGCATGAATTGTGTCAATGCAATTGATGTGCATCTTTTTTTAAAATGTAAATAACAGTTGCCAACAAGGGGGGCAGTAAGAGACAGATAGTTTAACCCTTTGCTTCCTGCCATGGTCCTGATGGAAACTGACCCCCAGAAGCTTCTCTTTGCCTCTTCCATTGGGGTCAGCAAATAGCACCCTCAGTGGGGTGGTTTTTGTCAGGACCATGGCTAGTTACCCAATTAACACCACTTTTATAGTTTAGTCCTGCATAGTGTTGCAAGACGTTGGGATGTGTGTCAATTATGATCAGGGATGCTTCTGTCCCTCTAGTTTCATTCAGTGGATAAGAGACATTCTTCACATGCTTAACGACAGTTTTCCATAATGTCAAGTTAGGAAGGTTCCATAGAAGAAACATAGTTAGAGCAACAATGCAATCTGTAGCACAGGATCCAGCCATTCTGCAACCTGGTGCTCCCCAGCTCCCATCCTCCTTGGCCAGGGTGATGCCAGCTGGGCTGATGGGAGCTGTAGTCCAAAAGGTCTAGAGGGCATCAGGCTGCAGAAGGCCAATCTACTCTAATTGGCAGACACTCTCTGGGGTTTCGGGGAGAGAATAACTTTTCCCATTGGTGCCAAGGATTGGAACTGTGAGAGGCAAAGCTCGTACTCCATTAGGCAAATCCATGGAGGAAGATGCTAGCCACAATGGCTATGCTCTGCCTCTGCGGTTGGAGGCAGCAATGCTCCTGAAAACCAATTTAGAAGCCTCAGGAGGAGAGTGCATTATTGTGCTTGAATCCTGCTTGTGGGTTTCCCACTGCAGCATCTGGTTGGCCACTGCAAGAACAGGATGCGGGACTAGATAGGCCATTGGTCTGATCCTGCAGGCTCTTCTTATGTTCTCCACCACTGAGCTCTCCAATTCCTCTGAAAAGCCAAGTGTGCTCCCAGCCCTCCTGCTTCTGTGCTAAGGGATGATTTAAACACAGATAAGCATCGGGAAGGGCCTTACACAGAAGCAAGCTCAGCATCACCTATGCTAACTGGCAGTGGCTCCCTGGTGTTCCAGAAGCCCAGACATGCCACTGGGGATCAAACTTGTGTCCTTCTGCATGCAGAGCAGGTCCTCTGCCCCAGGCGCGAGCCAGCAACAGACACCAAGGGAGAGATATTCAGGCTTGAGATGCGTTGAAATGCTTCTAGATGTTTCTGTCTTGGCTGTTTAAAGAGGCAGATCCGGATAGCAGCCCCCCCAAAAACATTTCAGTACTAAACTGGAAATATTGGAGACCAGAGCTGCAGAACTAAAAGAGGAGCTGAGTCGTGCGCACACGCTGCATTCATTTCTCTGGGCTGCACAAACTGGCTCTTTTGAGGCGCTTGGATCTGCAGGGGGTCCAGCACATTTGCTGTGTGGCTGGCACAGCCTGTGGAATGCAAGTCCGCACCGTGACGTGTCACCAGCAGCCACAGCTCTCAACCATGGTGGTACTGCAAGAAGTGGAGGTAAAGGGGCTGGTTTGGTGCTGACCTCCCTGCCTCTCTCTCCTACCAGTTTCTCCATGACATGCCAGCCATCGCCCACAAAATGTAGGCCTCAGCACAAAGCCCCTGCGCCTGTCAGGCGATACACTCTCTTTCTCTCGCCTTGCCATCGCCACCTTCTTCCTCCCTTCCTCCCTTCCGCAAGCTGCCTCCTGTCTCATCCATGACAGGGCAGCCCCTGCTTAGCTGGTGGGAATGGCAGCTTCTGATTCGAGGCGTTTTTTCCTCCTCTCACTAATCCCAGAAGCCACCAAGTGCTAAGATCTGAGGAGATCACAGCCAGAGCTGATATTGCTGCAGGCACAAAACAGATAGCAAGGAGAGAAGCGGAAGGGAGGGAGGCTGTGTCAGGCGTCTTCTGAAGAAAAGGACCTTCTCAGCCGCCATGATCTTTGGGGCATGGAGGTGTGAGGAAGAGCACTTTGGCTTCCTGAGGAGGGAAACTGGGCAGTGGAACCTGCCTTTGAAGTGAGCCAGGCCCGGCACTGTCTGAGGCACCCCCAGCCCACAAGTGCCTCCACTTCACAAAGCAAGCTGGAACAGGCCCAGTGGTGTGTGTGTGCGTGTGTCCCTGCCTGCGAATAATTCCTCGGGGGACTGGCTCTCAGCTGTGTCTCCCACTGCTTGGGGAATGCCTGAAGGTGCTGGTCAGGAACCAGGGGGACAAGGAGGCTCATTTCCAAGCACAGAGCTGGGGGTGGGTATGCCCAACCCAGTGATTGAGAAGCTCCTGGAAGAGATTGCCTCCAACCTCAGGTAGAACAGAAAGAGAGAGTGGAGGAGAAAGTGGGGTTTCATTCCAGGCTCCTCTGCTGATGCTGCTAGATGGGTGCCCCCATTTCCCATTCTGCTCAGATTTGAGAGTAACCCCCCTCCCATATATAATGACTATAGAGTGAAAAGGCTCATGCTTTGTGTTGCTGATGGGACCAGATGGCAGAGCAGATCCCCTGGTGAAATGCCAAGAGCTTTTCCCTTGGAATCTGGGGAAAGTCCCCTGGCACAGGGGTGGGTGGGTCCAGGTGGGCCTGTCAGTTAGTAGGTCATCTCCCCATATTCCTACGTGGCGTGTCCTGCACTGCTCATTCCCCTTCCCTGTAAACATCAGAAGCGCATTAAGAGCTGTTTGACAGTGGAACGGACTCCCGTGGAAGGTGGCGGACTCTCCTGCACTGGAGGTTTTTAAGCAGAGGTTGGATGACCACCTGTCACAGATGCTTTAGTTGAGATCCCTTCTAGCTCTGCACTTCTATGGTCCTAGATCCTAGGACCTTCCTGTTCCAGCTTGCTTTGTGAAGTGGAGGCACTTGTGGGCTGGGGGTGCCTCAGACCGTGCCGGGCCTGGCTCACTTCAAAGGCAGGTTTCACTGCCCAGTTTCCCTCCTCAGGAGGCCAAAGACAAGGAGAAATTCAGTGACCAGGCATAGAGGATGCCTCGCCTTGCATGCCTCCCCTGCAAAGAACAGCCCTGCTGGATCAGGCCCAAGGGGGACAATAGTTTCGCATCCTGATCTCACAGTGGCCCACCAGATGCTCATTAGGGGAAGCCCACAAGCAGGACCTGAGCGCAAACGCAGCAACTTTCCTCTCCTGCAGTTTCCAGCAACTGGTATCCAGAGGCACTTAATGCTTCTGAGTGCGAAGGTAGAAGAGTCGTCCTGGCCAGTAGCCCCCCAACCATCTGCAGCCTATAATAATATCAACCATAATTTTATTATTTATACCCTGCCCAACTGGCTGGGTTTTCCCAGCCACTCTGGGTGGCTATGGAGCCTCCCCCGACCTGTGGGTTAGTAATGCTTAACAGAAAATGGGGTTATGTCCCTCCTAGTTGGTCTCATTGACTGGCTGTTCTCAGGCCTACCTAGAGATGCTGGGGATTTTGCTGGGGCCTTCTACATGCCAAGCAGCTGCTCTGCCACCGAGTCTTGGCTCCTCCCTGATTCACACCTATGGTATTGTAATATTTATCAGACGTGGGCTGTGTGAAGAAGGCAAACTGAAGATGCCCTGGGCTCATGGAGAAAGATGATCCCTTTTTTTGGGGGGGAGCACTTTCTCTTGTAAAGCCATGACCCCCACGATCGGGCTTTCCACTGTGCTGCCTTAACTCCAGACTATCCTGCTCTCTCTCACCACCACCACTGCCTAATTCAAACCCAGCCTTGTTGTTTGGGAATGAGGAGAAGTTTGTCCTTTTGCCAGGAAACAAACTAGTCTAGAAGCCTCACACCCTCTGCCTTGGACCTCTGGGCATTTGGCCTGCCTCTGCCCTGTTCCCAGGTGTCTGGGGCTCCTTCACAATCTTATCCTCACTACAACCAGGCCAGGCTGAGAAAGGGTGACTAATCCAAGGCCACCCAGAAAGCTTCATAGCCAAGTGGGGATTTAAACTTGGGGCCCTGGCAGGCTCATCTGTCTTGGTGCAGGTGTGGAAGATGTGTGGCAGGACGTTTGTGTTTCTGTGCTGGCCTTTGCAAGGCCGGGGGGCGGGGGGAGGTTGAGGCCCATGTCAGAACCACTTCACTTGAAGAGAGAGCGAGAGCCTGTCATGGGGAGAGGCTGCAATTTGTCCAGGGTGATCTGAGCTGACAGCTGGGGCCAGCAGGACCCTCAACGCTGAGGGAACAGGGAGCAAGATCAGCCCAAGTGAATCACAGATGTCCACCGAGATCAAGACAGCAGCTGAAGGACTTGGAGAGCAGAGGCCACAACTACATCTTCAAGTCACTAAGACTATGTGGACAAGCATACAGTGGTACCTCGGGTTAAGTACTTAATTTGTTCTGGAGAGCCGTTCTTAACCTGAAACTGTTCTTAACCTGAAGCACCACTTTAGCTAATGGGGTCTCCTGCTGCCGCCGCACCGCCAGAGCACGATTTCTGTTCTTATCCTGAAGCAAAGTTCTTAACCTGAAGCACTATTTCTGGGTTAGTGGAGTCTGTAACCTGAAGCGTATGTAACCTGAAGCGTATGTAACCCAAGGTACCACTGTATTAAGAACTGCAACATGCCTTCCACACGGTGGTAGGAAGGTGGCTCAAGGGTTGGATCTGAAAGGGGAGAGGATATCGCATGGGGGCTTGTCCCCTGATCTGCTGCCAGACAGCTAATGGCCACATCAGGGAAGGGCTGCAGTGCAGGTGGCTGCCAGGTTCAGCCTTGCTGGCATCTCCAAAAGGGACTGGGAAAGTCTCTCGCTGGAGGCTCAAAAGCCACAGAAAAAACTGGTTCAGATTTACAGGTGGTGGGATTTAGAGGAAGTCAGCTTCCAGAAACACCTTTCTGTAGACCTTTCTTGGGGTGGAGGTGGAGGGGGGGGTCATGTTGATCAAAGCTGTGGGTTCTCAGGCTGGTCAATGGGTCCACACCACAGCAGCCGCCAGGTGACTTTCTCTTCCCCTTCAGTTAACACTTGATCTTGTGAAGGCTCCCCATTGACCTTGACCTGCTTCTCCTCCTCTGCCACCAAGCATGTTCACCTCCCAAACCCCAAACTGGACCCCATCTGGGAGCAGCAGCTCTGAGAGGGGACCCTGAACCGAAGGGGCCCCTTTCCTCCCTCATTCTCTCTCCCTGCCTCCCCATTGTGGGCAATGAGCTTGGGGCAATATGACACGAATAGACAGCCCTTGTGTAACAAGCTCTAGGAGTCTGTTTTCTGGGGCATTGCAGAAAGATCGCTCAAACTTCAGAAGCTTTTAGGGTTTGCGTTTGATGTTGTTCTTATCACTGCTGAGGGTTGCTCTGTTCCTCCCATCCTACCCTGCAGGAGTGGGGAGATTATCTCTTTCCCTTTACACTGAGAGGTGTGATTTAGCTGCAACCAGAAAAAATATGCAAACTTGGCTGACCTGCAGAACTCCCTGTTATTTTGCATATATGACTGGGGTTATATTTATGTATTTATTTATGTCACAAAATTTATACACCACTTGATGGTAAAAAATATCTCAAAGCGGTTTACAAAAAGTCTTCCTCCTTGGCATATTTTGTTCTGGTTTCTCAGTAGTCATGGGGAGCTGCATAAGACAGCCCCCTCTCACACACTTACAAGCATATCTTCACAGCCACAAGGCTAGGAACTTGCTTTGCAAAACAGCAGCTGACAGCAAAGATTCTCACAAAGCTAAGGAAGGCACCAAGAACCATCCTTCTTTGATTCATCAGAATCGTGGCATACCCACGACCCTGCTGCTCAGTTCCATCAAGCTCTACGAGCAAGAAAACACCTCTCCCAATGGCTTGATGCTGTAGACAAAGCAGATGCCACAAGGTGAGCTTAAAGGTGCAGATACCAAGAAGCCCCAGTGGAAGAAAGGCCCATTCAGCCACCCCCAACCTGGGGCCCTCCAGGTATTTTGGGCTACAGCTTTCCACCAGCCAACTCCAACCAACTCTGCAGGGCTTGGGGTGGTTGATGTTATGATACAAAACTTCCAGAAGGCTCCAGGCTGTGGAAGGATGGGCCAGTTCAAATTGCATTAAGTTCTATGGATGTTATATTAACATTGTGATGTAAAACCACTTTGGGAGTCTGCAAACCTGAAAGCAGTTTTGGAATGCTTACAATAAATACATATATACAAATATGTTCCTGGCCACATTTTTTTTTGGGGGGGGGGGGTGATGGTCCAAACAGGGCACGTGCAAAGTGCTGGAATATGCCTGTCACTTAACTGCTGCTCTGCTCTGCACCCCAATCACATCTGGCCATGGTTTGCAGCAGCAGGGGCATCATTTGGATAGTATGTGTGTCGAAGATGGATTTGTCTATCTGTCCACACATTGTGGCGGCAGCGGGGACACACACAGGTGCAGTGATGGTGTGTGTGTGTGTCTGCTTCCATTGTGGATTAGTCCAGACAAGACAAGGCATGGAAGCGTCCAACTGAGCACCAAGAACAATCTCTGACCCAAATCCCATGTGCAAAGTAAAGGTGCCTTACCCCAAACCCGCCCATCTGTCCATCTGGTTTGGCACAGTCTCCCACGCCAGGAGCTCTCCAGGGCTTCAGGCAGGAATCTTTCCCCAGCCCTACCTGGGGATGCTGAAGACTCAACCTGGAAACCTTTGTGTGCAAAAGATGAGCTACAGACCCTGATTCCCATAGCAGGCAGGCAGGTCCTTTCCATGGTTTGCTTTTGGAAGTTTTGGCACAGCAGTCCAAAGGAGGCATGCCGGGGGACAAGCCAGAATGCCACTGGTGGGTGGGTGTAAAGCACATATTTTTAGCACCTGGGCAGGTCTTGGCAACCATGACTGGGTTTTTACACTGCTCCTGACTGAAGGTTTTAAACAGTGTTGTAAGGGTAGAGTTCAGTGGTCCATTTTGAATCTTGCCTCTGACGTGAAACTAAGTAGGTGGCCTTAGTCAAGCTGCTCCCTCTCAACCCCGGTCTTTCCCCCCCGTAACAATATTGTGCTTTCTTGTAAATGTCATATATGTGAAGCTCCATTCCTTGGCCCTTCTGTCTGCAACCGGAGAATAAGACTGCCCTTCTTTCCAAGGCAGGGGTAAATACAAGATGTGTAAGGTGCAGTCACTCTATGAGCAAGCTCAGTTGGTGCTGAGTGCCAACAGGAAGGGGAGCTAAAGCAAGGCCACTGAGGAAGCAGGAAGCAGGCACTGTTATGCCTTGGGGACTTCCGCCCCCCCCCCCACAGATTTGCACAAGTACAGAAGGTATTTTTTAAAAAGACACTCAGGGGGCAAATCCCCTCCTCCCAACAAGCTGAATGAGGACTGTGCACTCCTACTTTAATTGGCAGGTACTTGGGGGAGGGGCTCCACAAGTGCAAAATTCTCTCCCTGGGGAAAGTCTGCCAAGCACTCTCCATTTTTAGGTGGCAGTTGAAAAGGCCTTTTATGACTGATAGTTTCTCTTCTTTTCCTTATTTCGGGGAGTGTTTTTAAACGCTGCTGTGTATTCTCAGTGCTTTGCTTGACTTTTAATTTTGTACTCTGCCGTTTTTAAGCGGCTATGGAAAATCATCTTGGAAATCAGGGTATAAAGACACAAACACTGGTATTTTGAGGATGCCAAGTGCCTCACTTGCGCAATGCCGTCGCGGAAGCACAGAAGCACCCAGCTCTGAGGAGGCTCCCGTGTGCAGAGCAGAGAATGGAGAAGGCAGTGTGTGTGTGTGTGTGTGTGTGTGTGAGAGAGAGAGAGAGAGAGAGAGAGAGAGAGAGAGAGAGAGAAAAGAGATTGGATGATGTCTTGCTACTGTGTTGTGGTTTTGGCAAGTCAGTTGCACAAGGACCCCTGGCTTGATCCCCCTGTCATGAGGGCACTACTTGTGCATGCTGCACGGAGGTGGGCCCGTGCACGAGAACCTGTGCGCTCCCCTCCCCCTCCTGGCTGTGGGTGTGCCCCGGGGCTGAGAGGATGGAAAAGGACCCACCAGTACTAGGCTCGCACTCCTCCAGGTCTTCGTCGTCGCTGGGGCACTCGGCCGAAGCCACCAAGAGGTCGTCTGTGTTCTGCAGAGAGAGGAAGATGAGAGGCAGGGGGTCAGCGGAGGAAAGGCCTTCTCATCGCGGCCACTCCCAGTGGAGCAACCCCCTTCTCCTCATTGCCACCTCTGGCTCCTGCTTCAGAAATATCTGGGTAAACTTGCCAATTGCACCTGCTGCCACTCCTCTCATCCTTACAGGTTTGGAAATGCCTCCATGTGGTTTTAAGGCAGGCCCCTGCACTCCAGGGACTGAGCTCCTGTTTTGCAGACAGGTTTAACACCGCAGCCTGTGAGTGCAAGATGAACTGACACAGCGGAAGGCAGCTTCTGTATGTGGTTTTCTGGGATGAGAGAAGGGGATGTTTGTGGGGTCCACGCCAGCCTGGAGTGGCAGAGGGTGTCTAACTGAAAATCCCAGTTGTGCCACTGGCTGCACTCACCCCAACTTCCCTACCTCCAAGGGCAATGTGGTGGGCCACACAGGAGAGCTCCTTTGAGGAAGGGGAGGACATAAATTTCAGAAGAGGAGGGGCCTCCTTGCTCTCCCCCCACCCTCCGCCATCAATATTCCGGAGCCAGCGCCACCATCTGTATCAACCTCCTTGTGTCAGAATTAGCATAACAAAGGCTTGGACAGGAACCTGGGGCACAGAATCAATCAGCAGGACCCTGTTCTTACAGGGGAATATGAATGAGGCGCTTTTGGAGACAAACGATGGCAGGAGAGACGCCCCTGCCTCTTCGCCTCCTCCTGCCGTAGCACCCGCCTGCTCTTGGGAGGTGCATCCTGCTCCTGCCTGGTGCCAAGAGACGTGGGAAAGCAGCAGAAATCTGTTCCCGCTTCTGCACTCCTTCACTGCCACGCGGGGTCTTGCCTTAGAGGCAGCTGGAGGAGGGCTTGGTCTTGCGGAAGGCTCCCTTCGCTATAATCCCCCAACACAACTCGATTCTGCTGCTCACCTGAACCAAGCCCGTTCTCCACCCTGGATCACACAGAATAACAGGAATAAAGACGTGGCTATAAGCATGTGCAGAGTGCTTTCCTTTCACTACCGTGTCACCAACCCTCACATACCAGGGTTTCCAACCAGAGGATGCTGATGGTAGCCAAGCAACCCTGAGTACCTTGTCCTGGGCTTTTTTCAGAAGGGGAGAGTCATGGAAGGGTATGCCAGAATCCCAGGGGTGTGGAGCCCAACTGTGGTCAGTGGGGGTGAAAAATGCACTCTGCACATGTTCCATTTTCCCAGGGGGAGCTCTTTTTTATCATTTCTCTTTTCAAAGTCCTTAGGATCTGGCGCTATCCTTGAGCTCCATGCTCAGGCTTAACCCCCCCTCAACTCCACATGAGGTGCCCATCTCCAAGCTGAATTCCTCACTGCCTGAAACTGAGCATTCATTGGGGGTATGGGAGGCCAGGACTGCCCCCTTGGCATGCTACGTTCCCCCTCTTGTGAATGTGTCTGGAAATTGGTGCCTTTTTTTAAAAAAAAGAGGACAAATCCTGCTGTTGGGAACCCAGATTCTGTTCCCGGAATAAGTGAAATGCAGCAGGCCAGAAATGGATGGTTTCTCACGAGGGGATAAACCCCTTTATGAGGCAAACTTGTGATGAAGACGCTTACTGGAAGCCAGGCAGTTGCACAGCACAGGGAAAGGGGAGAGACAAATGACCAGGCCCACCAGGGTCCTTGGCCTGCTCCCTCCCTCCACCCACTCATCCGGCTGGCTGTTGTGCCAAGTGGCCAATGGGGATGACAGAGGGTGGCTGGAGTATCATGGAGGGCCCTTGGGAAGTGAAGAAGTGCTCTCACTGGAGAGGCCCTTGAGGTGGATGGCTCGGGGAAAGAGAGAGATAGAGAGAGCAGATCACCAGAGCATTTTGGGCTGCCCTGTTCTTCCCAGGAGATGCTCTGGAAAAAGAGCAGAGAGACCTGTAAGCAGCAGAGGAAGCTGGTTTTGGGGAACCGAGACTTTTTTTTGGTTGGGGGGATGGTAGACCTCGGGGGGGGGGGGCCCTCCCAGACAACACAGCCTCCTCATGCTACCCAGTCATTGCTATGAGTGGACCTTGTTTCTATGCTCTTAAGAGATATTGTGCTTTTTCTGCTGACACCCTGCCATGTTCCATCTACTCAGGTGAGCACAACATCGCTGAATCAGAGCAGAGGGGACGATTCGCCCGAACAGCCATTTGTAAACAATTTGAAATTGGTCCTTAAAAATAAAAAAAATCAATGACGCTAAAGAGCTTATTTATTTAAGTGATTACTTTCAGGATTGTGATAGCAGCTATTCATTTAAATTTTGCAGTGCAAATGTTTTAATTTTAAAAAAATCCGTCCAAAAAGTGTTTTAGTGCTCATCAAAATCAGGATTAAAAATAAAACAAAATGATAAAATGCTGCTGACCAGGAAGGTAATAGTCAAGGTGTGCTGAGTGGAGGAAGGTTCAAAAGCAATGCTTTTTGGAAAAGGCAGAAAAGGAATGCAAAGGAGATCTAAATTTACAAAAATAGAAACTGCTCCTCCATTCCCCAACACCATCACCAAAAAAGATCTGCCTTCTTTGTGGTCTGAAAAAAGATGGAAGGAGATGGAAAAAGGAGGAGGATAATGTGACGGCGTCATGTAGCCCCTCTGGGGTCCCTGAGACATTCTCCCCCTGGGAAAATGGAGGATGATTTTCTGCTGCATTTCTGAGGGATATAAATTTCTCCAAAATTTTCAGGAGGGGATTGCCACTCCCTGTCCTCTGGTACAGTGGCTGGCTAGTGGGAAGCTTTGGAAAGAGCCTCTTGGGGCTTCTTGCTGGCCATGCTCTGGGATGTCATTTGGGGACATTGCTCTCAAGGCATTCTGGGAAGTGCGGCTGGCCGAAAACAAAGGAATGAGCCTTGTGCAGCTGTGAGTGGTACAGGACCCCCCCCCCTTTTTAGTCTAATAACCAACCCCCACCTACAAAAGCACAGGCTACCTTTAAGGGTCAGCAAGGTGAGCTGCAAACTCCTTCAATGAAAATACTGGGGGTGGGGGGTGGAATTCCCTCCACCCTGATCTTTCAAGAGGGCTTTATTTCATTCTCCACCTGCAACACCTGGGTGGAAAAGGAATTTTTGGTACAGCTCTACTAAAAAGTGTGGCGGCTCCACCTTGCATGCCTGTTGTGGAAGGAACCTGGAATTTCTGGGTTTGCTGCTCCACTAAGGAGGCCATGCTCACCTGTCTCCAAACATCCAAATGCCTTCTGGGTGCTTCTACCATGGTGTGTGTGTGTGTGTGTGTGTGTGTGTGTTTTCAGGATCAGGTAACATCCCCATCAACACCTATCCATCGATCTCCCCTCTGCCCCCCACCCATTGAGCTTCTGGATATAGTAGGGGAAGGGGGTGAAGGTAGCTCTAAGCTGAATTGTTCCTTGCAAGGACTGCGTTGGAGCAGAGGTGGGGATTCCAGATGAATTAATGCACAATTGCAAGGGGATGATTTCAGCACCAAAAGTGCCCCCCTGCTGCTGTCCCCAGTGCAAATTCCTCTGTATCTTCACACCACCTGCCTTTTTCCTGTGTCCCCCCCACCCCACACTTTCAAGGCACGAGAAACCAGGCCAACCTAATTACTGCCACAGTTGCCATAGCAACCAGAAGACTTTGTCAGCGGTTTTTTTTTTAAAGGAACATCATCTGTGCCATCAGAGGCAGAAAGGCCCAAGCTTGGCTGAGGGAGATAGGTGGAGGGGGGAGACATTCATGAGGGCTCCTTTTTTGCATGTATTGCAAAGTGTGGTGGGAGGGGGAAGGAGTATTGATAAGCAGCCCTTTCCCACAGCTCTGTGGTTCCCAAAATAAGAGTGAGGCCTGGAGAAGGAGGAGGAGGAGGAGGAGAATGACCACCATCCTTGTTCACCCACCCCAGAATCAGTGGTCCTTATAAAAGGGGCGCTCATGTGCCTTCCACACAGGTGGTCTTGGGTTCAATCGCCAACTCCCTCAGGGAGCAAAAACCCTTTCTGAAACCCTCAGGCGATACCGATGCCTTGAATGGTTTGACTTGGTCTATGGCAGTTGGTGATGCTTTGCTCAACCAGGATTGGAATCACCAGCAGGATGGGGTGCTAAGTACCATCTCTAGCATCTCCAGTCAGGAAAGGCCTCAGAGGCTCAAATTCCAGAAAGCTGCTGCCGCACAGTGCAGACAGCACTGGGCTGGGTGGATCAACTCTCTGAATCAGAGTAAGAAGGTGGCTCCTGACGCTCCTATCAAAGTCACCCTTTAATGGCAACCATGATGATTAAGAAAAGGGTTATAAGGCGGGGGTGGAGCCTGGGGTCAATCTCTGGGAACAACCCCTCTAGGAAGCCCTGGAGAGTTGCTGCCGGTCAGTGCAAACGATACAGAGCTAGATTGACCAAGAGACTGACTTGGCAAAAGGCAGCTTCCTGTGTTTGTAAGATGCTCCTGTGAGACTTCCAAACCAAAATGTGCTCTTTGAAAGTGGGCGCCACAAATCTCTACGTGTAGTTTATTATCACTTGGCAGCAGAGTAGGAAAGCTGTGGTTCCTGCATTGCAGGAGGGGTTGGACACGACCCTTTGGGTCCTTTCCAACTCGACAATTTTATGATTCTATGAAAGATGGGATCCCAGGAGCCAAGCACATCTGTTCTTAGAGGAGGGAGAGAGCCAGCATCAGGGACAAAGGAAAGGCATGCGTTGGACAGGGGCTGAAGAGCTGGTCTTATGAGAGCACGGGACTGAAGCCGTGGGCAAGCTCCTCTCAGATTAGATAGGACTAAAAGCTGCCTACCTTGCAGGGACATTATGTGGACAAGCATGCTGCAAGTTTTAAAATGGCTTAATACAGTTGCTCCCTAACAGCAGCTGAGAAAACAGGTGCTATGGCTTTAAAGTTGCTTCCACCTACAAAGGCCTGAATGACCAAGGTCCAGAGTACCGTAACTTACGAAGTCCATCTCTGCATGAATCTGGCTGCCTTGCCCTAACGTTCTCCTTTGCTGATGGCAAGTGGAGATAAGGAGAGAAGGCAGACAACCAGAAGTAAAGGGATCAAGGCATGGAGGTGTGTGTAAAATTAGGAATAGGAGATACTTCAACACTGGCATGGAGGTCCTCTTCATTCCTGGACCAGCCTGCCTTGCTGAAGGGGAGGGCAAGTGTTTGAGTCTCACACAACTCTTCATCTGGAGATGCCAGACTCCTGATGAAGAAGCCTGTGTCAGACATGGTTGTCAATAACTGGAAACCAGCAATCTCCTTTATCCACCGGAGGCTTCTGGGTGATCCACTCCCCGCCTGCCCTTTGCATGTGTGTGGTTTTCTCGTTTGGGCTTTTTATTTCCAACCTTTTAAGGCGTTCTAATATTTTAATGTGATTTCATTACCTTTTATGATATTGCGTTTGTGGCCTGACTGCTAATGGCATTTTTATGTTGCTTTACGATGCTTTGTCCCAATCGGTGCAAGGTGTGTGTGAGGAGAGGGGGTGCTTACATCAATACGCCTGGGCTCTGACCCCAAGCTAAGTCCAAAGAGCTGAGCCCTCCTTGCTCTTCCTCCTCTCCCCCCACCGCTGCCCATCAGGTATCCTCTAGCAAGAAAAGCAAGGAGCTGAAGCAGGGGTGGAGGGAGTTCAGCACAATTCGGCAGGAACAGAAACAAGCCTCACTCATGGGCTGACTTCAGGCTTTCCTGCCAAGCCAGCGGCATGTGTTAGGATACAGGATTTTGTTTTGTTAAATGCACCCAGGGTTTGGGCTTCGGCCCGAAACCCTCAGCCGGGTTCTGAGCATAGACACACAGAATTGCAGAATTGGAAGAGACCTGCAATGCAGGAATCTTTTGGTGATGTGGGGCTCGAACCCACAACCCTGAGATGAAGAGTCTCATGCCAGTTGCAGGAAGTTTTGAGGAGAGCCTAAACAGGAGCAGATCTTCCAGCAGGAGCAGACAGACAAGGCAGGTTGAAGGGAAGGAAAGGGACAACATGATAGTTGTGATTCCTGCATTGCAGGGGGCTGGACTAGATGACCCTTGGAGTCCCTTCCAACTCTACAGTTCTATGATTCAATGACGTTGGGCCTTACCAGAGTCTTGCTCATTTCCAGGTGCAGCCTGGTGTGTGTGGGTGTGCATCCAACAGCTAGGCTATTAGCAAGTGGGGACTTGAGATGCAAAATGTGGGATACGTAAGAGTGGCCTGATTATTTTTACAGGCATTTAAAAATAAATTGCTGCTTCTAAGACTGAGGTTTCCATAGGGGGAGAGGGACTTCTCAGCATAAAATTACTCCATCAAGCTCCTTTGATGATTGTGAGAGGCACAATTTTTAGCTGGAAAATGGCATTATGGGAAGGGGTTAAGAAATCTCCTTCCTCCTGCCCCCCCCCATTACTTTCTTCCTTCAAATTGCAGCCTCAGTGGCTGCATTTTTAAAAATCAAAATCTATCCCTAAAAGGAACTGCAGGACACCATGAACATGGTGTTCCACCTCGAGAACGGCAGGGCTGGAAGGAAGTACAGGCAACACCAAACAGACTAGGATGGGAAGTTTCCAGGCTTGCTTTCTTGAAAAGCAAAGGCAGCACAGGGAGAGGAAAGGAAGCAGGGCTTGTTCTGGCTTGCTGACCCTTCCTCCCTTGTCCATCTGCTTCTCCAGACATGCAGAAATGGGTTTCGGTGCTGGAATGCTGGAGCCAGTCTCCTCCAGTGCTTGCTTCTAAGCTCTCAAATCTGCTGTCCAACATGCCTAGCTCTGATTTCTCAAAGACGGATGTGCTATAACCAGGGAAGCGCATTTGCTCATTACGTGTCAATATAGACCATTTTTGAAGATGCTCTGATTTTTAAGAGCAGATAACTCTAGTGCCAAAACCAACCCCTACTCCCCGCTTCTCCCATTTTGCTTCAGGGATGGTGAAATAGGAGGCGGCTAACATTTTTTTTTTTTGGGGGGGGGGGATTCAAGGCTTGGCAAAACTTACTGCTGGTAACTAGAGCCCCTTGTAACAGCTGCCATTCAATATCTATCCCTCCCTGCCCCGCTTGAAGGCTCTGAGAATGATGATGTATTGTTGTTCTTGACGAGGGCTTCTGAAGAAAAGAATGATGGTGACAGTGGGGGCACCGCCCCTTTCAAGCCCTTGTCAAAAAGAAGCCAGGATCATCAGGCTCTATTGTTTTGGGGTGGGGGGGGGATCTTGACCACCAGCTGACAACCGATGAACTCAGGCAGTAACGTAGAATCTCAGGGGCTGCAAACGTCTCTCCTTGGTTAGGTGGTCCCATCCTCCAGTCAAAATGTGAGCTAAAACTTTTCTCGGGGGGGGGGATATGGCTCAGCACCCTAAAGAGGACACAAACCCCCAACCGCCCCTGAGGCCCACTCCCAGGTTGCCCTCCTGTAGCCGGGCTCCTCCTCTGCCCATCGCCTCTGCCCAGTTAGACCCTCCTTGGCTAGACCTCTCCCTCCCTGCCCTCCCTGCCTCTGAGAACCTCCTCCCTCCCACTGACCTGGGTGATGCTGTCCCGCATGGTGGGAGAGCGGCCACGCCGCGTTGTGGTGGTAGCCATGGTGGTGGTGGTTTCCATGATGGTGGTGGACATGTCTGCCAGCAAGGTGGTGGCTGTGGTCTCCGTGGTCATGACGGAGGGTACCTCGCCCACCAGCCGCAGGTTCCCCTCCACCTTCACATTGGGGTCGCTCTCGGCTGCCAAGGAGAGGACCTTGAGCCCGTTGTAGTACAGCCCCGAAATCTGGCCCTGGAAGGGGCGGCCTTGGTCCCGGCCTCCAATCTTGATGGCGGCCTGGCTGTTAAATATCGTCAGCTGGCGACCTGGCGGGGGAGAGGGAGGGGGGCGGGGAGCCACGGGGGGAGGAGGGGGCAGGCGGAAAGAGAAGGTGGACAATATATGAACTGGGGGTTCGGCGGTTGGGTGGTGGGGCTCAGCAGCACACAGTACACAAGAGCTGTCAAACCAGGCTGGCTGGAACTTCAGGAAGGGCAGCCCAAGCACTTCTCCCTTCACCCTCTGAGGAGGCCTGCATTTTCCTCTTCTGGTCTTTCAATGGTTCTCTGCACCACCTTGAGACCTTCTGCTCCCACCACCAACCCTGTGGAGCAGCTCTGTCCTCATGCGTCCCTCATCTGCTCATTTATCCATCTGCCTGTTCATCTATCCATCTATCTCTACCCACCCACCTTGCTCTTCCAAGCCTTCTTGAGTTTGATTAGTCTATACCCCTGGGAACCATCCATCTTTGCCTCCTATGTTGTGGCTTGTGCTGCCCTGCCTCCCTCCCTCCCTGCCCAAGACAGACACTTCTTGGTTGGGCAGGCGGGGAAAGCGGGGGGTCAGGCAGGTGCAGGAGCACCAAAGGCTGGATTTTGCCCACCCACTCACTGCTGCTGGGGCTCCCCTGACTGACCCACAAAGTCTGACTCAATCAAATGCAATCGAGCCACTCTACATTCCTCTCTAATCTATTTTCTTCGTCTTTATGGCAGTCGGATAGCAGCGTGTGTGGAATAAAAGACAGATAGGAGAGAAACCTTTCTTATCTCATCTGTCTTTCTTGATTCTTATTCCCTCTTTACCCATCTGCCTCTCCATCCATCCATCATGGAAATGGGTTCATTTTCTAGCTTCTTGCCCTGGCCATCCTTCATCTCTGTGCTTTGTGTTGCCCCTCCCTGAACCTTCTGTGGGATGTACTCCGATCCCTCCCCTGCCCACCCCTCATAAGCTTTCCAACCAGCTTCCCTGCACCCTGGCTTGCACTTCAGGCCCCCTAAGCAGGACAAAGAGTGAGCGAGAACGGAGGGGGCCCAGTCAGCCGCTGGAACCCCGGTGGAGATTGGGGAAGTGAGGCTGACAAGCAGAAGGTCTTGTGGGGGTGCAGGAGGGCAAGTGTGGGCACCTTGGCTTCACTCTCCCGCCTTACCCTTCCTGGATGGGGGAGTCCTTCAACCTCACTGGGTCTGGGTCATGAGAAATATCTATTCTATGCTCCAGCCCATATTTGAGGGGTGGGTATGGCTGCCTCCTGTAAATCAGCCCACTGGCATCACAGGCAGTCTTGCCCCAGCCCAACTCCCCTCAGGCCCCTGGGGGTCTTTCTCCTTGCTTTGGTGGAGCAGCCTTGTGAGAAGGCAGCAGGTTTGGAGCACAGACAAGACCCTGTGCTCTACCTGCTTTAGAGGAAGTGGGCCCAGAGGGGAAGGACCCTTCATGGCACCTAACAGATAGAGGTGGGTGGGGTGGGGTGTAAGCGGAAAAATAGCCACTGACAGTCTTTTGGGGGAGAGTCTGTGATGGGTGGCCTCAGTGTTGGGAACAGGGGAAGCAGGTAAAAATGTCCTCTGGAGCAATTTGCACCGGGGGGGGGGCACACATTGTCAAGTGGGGCAGGATGTGCATGAATGGAAACTGAAGGTGGGGGCCAGCTTGAAGGGGTCAGAAGGTGAGTGAGATCCAGGCAGGGGTTAGGGAAAGCTGTGGCAGAATAGGGACCATGTTAGGTGGAATTGATGAAAGGGCCCCAATGGCTCTATGTGTGGGGGAAATACAAGGGAAAAATTGGTGCTTGTTCAGTTAAGCCAGCAGAATGGCAGTGAGCCATTTGGTGTAATGGCCAAAATAGATTCATGCATATACAGCACGATCACATTTTGTCTGTGTGTGTTGGTAGGGGAGGTGTTTTATGTTTTTTGGGATGGCGCATATATGGGAAAAAATGTGTGTACTCAAACCACCCCCTTGGAACTGCCCCCCATGTGAGCAATCTTACCTTCTGGAACTGGTGCACCAAGCGGGCCCTCCAAGCAAGGTGGTGAACTTGAAAGCTCTTTCTGCACTAGGAAAACCAGGTGCAAAAAAAGAGCTTTTAAGCTCTCCGCCTTGCGTGCAGTTAATTTGTGCAATTTCAACCAGACATCTTTCAACCGAGGAAGATGAGTTGATTGTGAGCAAGGATGTGATCCTGCTGTATAGGCATCTATTATGTAAATGAATAGCAGCCGTGTGGGGGTGAGTGGGGTTAGCCCTTCCCTCCCATTCCCCCCACTGAAAATGGCTCCCTTCAAAGCAGCAGGGGGTGGGAGTGGGGGGGGGGAAACAGGGTGTCTAGGGGCTAATACAGAGGTTTCCACCCAGTCTGTGGCGTCAGTGGCATTCTGCTCCTGGGTACCAGTAATGGGGAGCTCTCAAACTCCTTCCCAGTTGGGCACTGGAGGAAAGAGGAGCCACCCAGCAAGGGTCTTCTCATGTATTGAGGACTCAACAGCAAGGTGGGCAGGACCTCAGGAATGTGGTTCATGGGTCTCAGGTAATGCCCTTGGCTTGCTTGGGTGGAGAGATCTGCGCTGATCTCCTTATGGCTGGAATATAGCCTAATGACTAAAGGTAGGTCACACCCACCCGCCTTTTGCTTTTGGCAGCACCCACCACTGTCAGCCCAGCCCCCAAGGCTGCCCACAAAAGAAGGTCCCTTCCCTCTGCTCTAGGGAATCTCACTACTTTTCGCTACTGCCCAGCTGAGATGGTGGTGGGTCTCTTCAGGCAAATTGGGGGAAAGGGGCAGTCAGCTTTGGACATGTGGCAGGCCACCTGACAAGAAAGAAGAGCATTTGAAGAGGGAAATGCATGCACCTGAATGAGCTAGTGCAGAGGGACTTTGGAAAAGCAGCCTGCCAAGGGCTGAGAATACAGAGCAGCTTCCCCTCCCCGTGCCCACCCCCGCCACCCGCTCATTAGCTGATGCCCCTGCCAGCTGCAGAGCTTCAAACTCCAGCCTGGCTGGGAGAGTCCCTCCCCCCTCGCTCACTCTTCGTTCAAACGGTTTTTGTGGGGGTTTTTGTGTGTGCAGGGGGGAAAAAAGATGGGGAAATGTTAAAGGGACCGTCTGTTGCAACCTAAAAAAGCATCTCCAGATGGAGCCGACTGAACTTTCCTAATCTGTTATGGAAAAAAATAATAATTATAAAAAAACCAAAAACCCCAAACAAAACCCTGACTTTAAAATAAACAGCTCTTGCTTTTTGTTCCCCCTGGAGAAGTTTGCAAGTGGATATTTTTAACCCTCTGAGTCCCGTTTTGCCCCCCTTCATTTTAGAAACAAGATTATTGTCAGTATTATTGTTATTTTTAATGTTTGGTTTTTGTTCAGGGTTAGAATCAGGCTCAAAATAAATGGACTCCTGACAATGTTCTCCACTCTACGTACCCCCACCCACCTGCTTATTGGTTTAGTGCCTTAATTAGTTTTGGTTTTCAGGAACCACTCCCCCCATTTAATGCTATTTCCTGTTTATTCCCCACCTGGCTTTTCTTTTTTCTTGTGTGAAAATGCGCCTGCACGTCTGCCCAGAGGCACCTGCGGGCCCTGGTGTGCCTCTTGCGCTGGGCCTGCCCAAACTCCCTGGCCCAGAGGCATTGATGCTATATGGACATAAATGCTTGTGAGCAAAAGCCAGGAGAGCATCAAGCCTGTTTAGCTGAAATCCTGCAGCTCAACAGCAAACAAAAGAGGTAGGCTGTGTGTGTGTGTGTGTGAGAGAGAGAGAGAGAGGGGGGGGGGAGACAGAGACGTGGTGGGGAGGAAACAGGACTAGCGCCAAATGAAACATCTGTGGAAGCCAAGACGGCTTAGCAACCTCCAGGGAGGCATAATTCAGAAGTAAATCCGCCTGAGTAGCCGATATTCCCTGCGTGTACTTCTCTCCCTCCGCCATCATTGCTGAAGCCTGCTAGAGCAGGCAGAAACACTCATCTCCAGACCCAGGATTCTTCCTGCTCCACGGCCAGTCCTGCAAGGTTGGACAGTGAGCCACAAGGGAGCAGAATCTGGAGGCAGTGGGGTGCAGGCAAGGTTTCCAGCCCTCCATAGTTCAAGGGGAGGTGCTGAGGACTAGGGAGGAACTGCATGAGAAAGGAAGGAAGGAAAAGAAAGAGGCGGGGGAACAGATGAGGGCTTAGAGTGTGTTTTCAAAGTCCAGGGTGCAGCCCCAAGTGTCTGCAATAGAGAGTGCCTCTGGCTATGTACAGAGTGCCCAGCTCTGGGTCCCTACTTCTGGCACCCACACCAGGGAGAAAGGGTGCCTCTGCAGGCTCTGCCTTTTCCTTGACTCTGCTCTCATTTTCCAGAAGTGTAAAAGCTGCCAGGAAGCACTTCGAAGCAGAGGAGGCTGGCATGGCTCAGCTGCAGAACTTGCCTTCCCTAGCCCTGAAAAGCAGAAGGGAGGGAGGGAGGGAGGGAGTGGGGGCTCACTTGAGCCTCTTGGCCCCTGCCCAGGACCGGCTTCTCTCAGCACCAGCAAGCTGGCTGGGCGGGTGCCAACAGGCCAGGCTTGCAATCTGGCTTGGGTGCCCATGAAAAACAGCCCCTGCCCATCAAGAGACACAGTGGGCTGTAAACGGAAATAATTAAGGGAGTAAATAATAACGCAAGTTCAAATGAGGCTCTGGGCTGTTATCTTAAGCCAAGCTGGGTGACAGGCTTTCCCATTTATTTATTTTGGAGAGGCAAATTTACAACCCAGTAGTTTTGTGTGTGTGTGTGTGTGTTTTTGGATGGGTGGAAATTGAAAACATTTTTTTCCTGGTGGATTTTGTTTGTTTGTCTAGTATCAAAAGTGAGCTTATATTTTATTTTATTTTAAGTAGAAATGTGTCAGGCACATCTCAGGATGCCCCCCCTCCAGTCATTGCCAGGCTAAAGGGAAATTTGCAAGTCTAATGATGCCACTCTTGGAGGCATTGAGAGGCTGCCCCCCTCCCCCCAAAAAATCTGGCCAAGAAGCAACTGCTGGAATCAAAATTTTGCGGCAACTAAAGAGCAGCCCCCTCCTCTGCCATTTCATGCTAAAAACCCGAGATGCCAACCAACCTTAGCAGACAATCCCCCTAATAGAGATTTTATTCTGAAATCAGGCAGTGCAGACGAGTGTGTGAGTGTGTGTAACAGATGTACCTGTCCAATTGTTCCCTTTCCTTGAGGGGTGCCAAGGAAAGAAATAAGCTCCCCACCCAGGTCTTTTCCATGTCCTGCTTTAAGAGCTGCTTCCCAAAATGAAGCTGGACTGACGCCAGGGGCTGGCCCTGTGTCTATTCAACAACTACCTTCCAAATTCTGAACCCCAACAAGACACTCAAAGCCATCCTGTGCTCTCGCTCAAAATGGGAGGGTATGGCTTTGGGTTTTCGGGGTCACAGGAACTATACATATCAGCTCAAAGTAAAACAAACAAACAGCAGAACTCAACTTTTTGATTTTTTTTTATCCCTTCTGGTTAGAATGCCTTTAAGATTTGGGGATGGGGAATAATCAACTAATGACAAATCAACTCATCAGGACCGAAACTGATTTTGGGGATTAGTGGGGCCTGTTTTGCTCCTCAGTCCAGAGGTTGTGTGCATCAATGCCACAATGCAAAGGCGTGTGTGTGCGTTTCTGGAGATGGTCTACTGCAGATTCAGCTCAGCCAGACAGAATCCAGCCACTGCAGTTGCACAAAAGCAGCTTCGTACCTAACCCAATCTCTCCCTCCAAGGAAGAAAATGCTCCCTTCCCCACCCACTGGGGTTGGGAGGGGTGTCCAGAGAAATGCCTCAGGAGTCCTTTTGACCCCCCCCCCCAACCCAATTCAAAAACCCCACTCCCAAAGTTCTCCTGGAAGTGGTGTGTGAGAAATGACACATAGCAGTTCAAGTGGCTGAAATGTGGAGGGTAACTGCACTCTGGAGCTTGCTCGCGGCTGTGCCATCATAGATCTTCTGAATGGGGGTTGACAAGTAAGGTAAAGCCCAAACGGAGGGAAGGGAGGGGCTTTAGGGCTGGAAAGCAAAGCCTGCGGAGTCCCTTCTTGGGGCTGTAACATGGACTCTCCTGCTCCCAACAGAAGAGCTGTGTATATAGCCTAAGAACTCGGTACCCGCAAAGGAGGGTCCAAAGCTCTGTACTTCACTCTAGTTCCTATAGCTAAAAGATGCAGGGCACACCTCAGCCTGGCTTGGGAGAGTATGTGTTCAGGTACGTGTGTGAAAGATGAAAGAGAAGAGAAGGAAGAGAGAAATAGTGTGTGCATGAAAGTATTGTGGATTTAAAGACACTCCACTGTTACTCACATGGATTTATCCCAATGTCGCATTTCCAGTGCTCTTCATCAAGCCAGTCCTTCAAACTCGCCCTGCACTCAAAGGCTTAAAGTGGGATGGTCTCTCGCCCATGTTTACAGCTTCACCCCTGCCAACCCTCTGAGTTTCTCCTGCTTTTTTCTTCTTTTAAAAAACCCTCATTAAACGTCCCTTTAACTTCCTTTGTTTGTTTGTTTTTGGTGATTTTGTGGCTGTTTGTTTAAACCATCATGTTATAGACATTAAAAGATACATTTAGATGCTTAATCCCCCTTTAGAAATGCAACGCCAGCGAAGACGGTTATTAAGACATTTGGAATTTATCGGTTAAAAAAACTGTTTAGCACTTGGTTTGAGTTAAAAGCATGTTAGTGTTATTAGCTGGTTAATAAATTAGATTTAAAGCGACCTCGTCCTTTCCTTTCTTTCCTTTCTTTTTGGTCTTGTTGCTGCTACGCTTCTTCCTTCCCCACAGAGTTTAAAGTGTTAAAGGTGCAGCTCTCGGTTTGGCGCAGAGTAGGGGTCACTCCTTGCCCAACACACTTCCCGGGACCTTCACAAGCAGAGGCCGTGGCAAAGCTGGTGAGAAGAAGCAGCCCAATACACTGACCCCCAAAAGTGGAGATGGGTAGACAGATGTGGCATCCACCAGGGGCTTTCAAGCAGGGCTGGCAACAGCTGTGCCAGGGCTAGCGAGCAACATGCCAAGAGGCCTGAAGAGACAACAGATGCTGCGGCCCTCCAGATGCTACCAGACTACAAATCCCACCACCCCTTTAGGGGAAGAACCACAGTTCAGCGGCAGAACACCCACCCTGCATGCAGAAGGCACCAGGTTCAGTCCCCGCTGGCAGCATCCCCAGGCAGGGATCCTGCAGCTGCAGTCAGTGTAGGCAGTACTGAACTAGATGGACCAATGATCTGACTCAGTATAAGGCAGCTGCCTATGTACCTGGTCCTAATTAACCCTTCCCTGTAAAGCGTCTGCTCCTCCTCCTCTGGACATGCTTATTGACTTTGCACATTTTAAGGCCAAATGACTTCTCATGCTCCCTTTCAAGGCAGAAAAGGCAGCCCTAGAAACTGCTAGGCATGGGAGTGGCTGCTGCAGAGCAGAGCACCTAAAAGGATCCTGGGAACCCTCTCCCAGTCCCTTGCAATATAGGGAAAGTTGGCAGGAAGCCCAGATGAGTTTTTGGTCTTAACTCAGAGAGAATGCTTTGCATCTGAAGCCCAGGAGAGGACTCTCCATTTCCTGTTCTCCCAAGTCAAACCCTTGGTCCATCAAGTGGTGCCCCCTGATGTTGGACTACAATTCCCATCAGCCCCTGCCATCATGGTCAATGGTCAGGTGTGATGGGGGTTAAGAGTGCATTGACACTGGTCACTGCTGCTCTACCCTGACTGGTAACAGATTCCAGGCAGGAGTATCCCTTTACATGACCTAGGGAATGAATCTGAGGCCTTCTGCAGGCATAGCAGGTGCTCTACCGCTGAGTTATGGTCCTGAAGATGGGGAGGGAGGAGACGTAGGGACACTAAAACCTTGAGGCTTAAAGGCAGAATGAGGCATGATGAGAGGTAGGGCTGCTTGCTGTTGCCCCACCATTTCTCTCTCCCCCCCCCCCATTCCCCTGGACAACACAGCGACAACATTCTGCCTTGCATCCTTCAGACTCCTCTGGCAGCAACCTCAGGTGAGGCAATGATGTCACAGCACAATGATGTCACAGCCTGGACAGTCATACTCAACGGGGTGAGGAAGAGAGGGGCACCAACGTTGACATCTCATGAAATGTCTCCAGTTCAACCCCAAGCCAGGCTCAGATTGATACCCCAACCCTTTGGCTGGGAGGGTTCAGCCCTTGAACATGCAATGGGAACGAAGGCGGTGTCCCTGAGCACGTGCAGAGTGCCACCCAGAAGCACCACTCCTGGCACATTGGGGATTCAAGGGAAAGGGTCCCAAAGCGGGCTACACCTTCTCAGCGGCCTTCTAAGGACAGTTATGCCCCACCCCTCATCTTACTCCCTCCCACCTTTAGAAGATCCATCCTCACCACTCATCACAGCTCTCTGACCTTGTCACATCAGAAGAGCATGTCTGTAACTGGGTCAGGCCAAAGGGGCCTGCTCCTTCTAGCACTCTTCTTCTCAGATGGCCCAAAGGGAAGTCTTTAAGCAGCAGCACTCCTCTGCCTGACTGGCACACAGACATGCTCCACCTCCAACAGGGGAGGTAGAACATCATCACATCATGCCCCCCCTTCTTACTATCCTTTATTCATTTTTCACAGCTCCCCACCCTCCCTAGTGCTGGAGTATCACCAAGACGATGTATAAGAGCTGTGGCACTTCCCTTGGTGCGAGGCATCACCCAGAAATATATGCAAGAGCTATGTGCAGCTAGAGACAATCTATCTACTGCCCATGGAGTCTCTTCCCAGATGTGGCAATGCGCAGCAGGAAGCCTGTGCCTTGGAATGAGGTGTGTGTTTGGGGAGAGGGCAATGAGCCCCAATTCCTTCTGAGAAATCCTACCCCGCCCCCATCTTCAGTCACCAGCCTTGAGCCATGGCCCTGCATGAAATATTCTGCTGGGGTGGGGGGCAGGAAGAGGAAGGGAGGAAGGTGAGTGAAGGACGGGTCAAGGGGCTGAGAGGGGAGAGGACTGCACCTTTAAACCTTTATTTTTTGTGTTTTGCTTGCTTGCTTGCTTGTTAATTAACCGGAATTAATTATTGTTAATTACCTTTGTCGAGTAGCCACTCATCTACTACTCGACCGAGCCGATACGGAATTCTCTGTCTAGCAATCGCCAGCCGCTCATTATCACTGTTCCCTTCAAAGAGTTTAGAGAGAGATTTGCAGATGGTTAAAAGAAAAAGAAGGAAAAAAAGAGTAGAGAGAGAGACATAACACGCCATCTGGAAGGTCAAAGGTCAGAGGTTAGCACGTTTAGAGAGGTCAGACTAAGCTCAGGCAAACAGCAGGTTAAGCGCTGGCTCGAAATTAGCTGTTAGTTTTCCATTAGTTAGTTTGCTTTTTTTTTGTTTTTGTTTTGAGGGGAAGCGGGGGTCAGTGGGGGTTTGGTTGGAGGTTTAGCGGTTTTAGCCAGCAACGGAGAAAGCTCTAGTTACACGGTTTAGTCAGGTTTAAGTGTTAGGATGAGTAGATGGAGGTTAGAAGGATTTATGCTGCACCAGGGAGGGAGAAAAGCCTCCCTGGGTGCATTATTTTTGTTTATTAAATTCACTTTATTAGCAGACTTTAATCCCTAGTCACAAAATGGGAAGGGAGGGGAGGAAAGCATCACACAGTCAAACTCTCTTTAAAAAGTCCCTTTCCCAAACTCTCAGCCATTGTTCCCCCACCCCCACCTTATTTCTTCAGCCATCATCCCCCACCCTGCCATTCCCTTCAAACCACTCCCACCTCCCCAGAGCCCCCCCACCCCAACAGCTCACAAATCTGCCCTGCATTTGTATCTGGACAAAGGCAAAGAAGTTCAGCCATCTGCATCGCAGAAGAATTTGGGTCAGGACCAGTCCTCTTTTTTCCTTTTCTTTCGCAGGACACTGCTCAATGACTAATGAAGCCATATTGGATCCCATGATGTCACCTAGAAGGTGTGACACACCAGTGGGACTCTGCTGAGGAGGCACTTGGGCTTGGTCCTCAGAGCCTTCCCTCTGCTCCCGAATGCCCTTCACTATATTTTTAGCAACACAAGGTTGGAATCACACACAATGAGCCATTGAAATGCAAGTGGGGAACTTCCCTCGGCCAGGCGAAATGGACACCCCTTTTTCAAATGCCTGCCCCCCATTTGCTGTCTTCCCATCATGAAACGACACTGGTAAATCTTCCACTTTGGGCCAAAAGGTGCCTGGCAGATTTCAAAGATTTAGGGCTGGAGACAGGGATGTCCCTAACACCTGTTGCTGGGAATCGCAGGTGGGGAGAGCTCTGCTGCTCTGTCACTCAAGTCATTTTGCTTAACGGGGCTTCCCTTTGGGGCACCTGGTTGGCCCATGATTCAGAGCTAGATGGCCCCCCTTTGGCCTCATCTAGCAGGCTTTTCTGAAGTTCTTGTGCAACCTCCAGCCCCAGAGGCAGTCTAGCTTCCTAGCTACTTAGGGTTGTTTGGCCACTGTGAAAACAGAGTAATGGGCTAAATAGGCCCCCTTTGGCCCAGTCCAGCCGCAGGGCTCTTACATGTCACCATTGCTAAACCAAAGGGGATTTGGGGTGTCCAACAGAATACAGTACTTGAAAACATCCCAAAACTATAATTGCCTGGGGATCTTTGCAGCAATCTTGCCATGGGGTTTGCAAATGCCCCACAACCGGAACTCCTTGACGCTTTGCAGGAAGCCAAGGAAGTTAAATGAGCTTCAGAAGTGTCCTGAGATGCCTCCCAGTGGTCCTTCAGGCCCAAAGAAAACACATTTGAGAAGGACACAAACAGTTCTGTGAAAGAGGACATGAAGCCCCAACCTGAATTGCAGAGGCAAGGCTCTCAGCCTGACGTACCTGCCAGGGTGGGAGCCTTTGTACTACCCTGAGTATGAGGAAAGGCATGCTAAAGGAGATGACAGCTTCTGGAAGAACTGGATGCTTGGCATGTGCTCTGGGGCCTGGCAACCGTTAAGTCTGTGGACCAGGGGCACCCCAAAAGCTGGAAGCCAACAGGATTCCTTTCCCAAAGAAGAAAACTGGAGACAATCTAGCTGAGAAAGTCCAAGAAACAAGGGTGGATCCAGGGCCTGGTCCTCACTCAAGTCAGGGCGCAGGAAACTTCTCCAGCATCTGGAACCTGGATGCAATCATAATGCAGGAATGCCTGAGCATGCACAGAGCGCCTTTCGCTCAGCAGCACTGTGATAAACACAGCTGGTCTCCAGTTTCAGGGGCCACAGATGCCTAGGGAGTGAGGCTGGCTCCTCTCCTTAAACCGAGTGTCATCAAGCCAGCCTTTTGTCACTGTGCACAGATGCAGAGGAAAGTGGCTGTTGCAAGGAGGCAGGTGGCATCTCTCAGCGCCAGGTGGGAAATTGATCAACCATCAACTAGCATGGCAAAGGTAGCAGGGTCAAGGCAGCCATGTGGAGGCAGGCAACGTTCAGTAGGAACAGGGAGCAGGGCAACTCTCGCAGAGGATCATCTGGCGGGTGCTGGCTCTGCAACATCTCGGCCTTGGTAAAAGGGGCCAGCAAGACTGGTTCTCCTCTGTCTCTCAGTTTTCCAGATGGCAGAAAGTGCTCCCCACTGAGGCTACAACAGACTGCGCCCTTTGGGTGGGCCCAGGAAGATGCCCAGAGGAAAGGACGAGATGTACAAGCTCCGGGATGGGGAAGGATCCTTTTGTTTCACTTCAGGGATTCGGCCAAAATGTTGAAGCGGAACAGTAGGAGAATGGAAGAACTGTTCAAGCAGGTAGCTTTAAGAAGTGGTTGGTTTTTTTTTAAAGGGAAACAGCGTTTTGGAAAAAAAAAGCGGAGGGGAAAAGCTCCACCCCCCAAAACTGTGCCCTCCAAACTGGCATGCTCAGTTCACCACCTGCAAACAGGGTGTCCCACCCTCAAGTTCTTTAGGGGGATTCCCGCTGTCGTGAAATGTAGCAAGGTGAGAGCTCCCCCCCCCCATTCAGTACCAGTGGCTGAGAATTTGACCCTGTTCCTCAACTTCATTTTGCAATCCAAAGTGTATACGAACACACTTTGCGGGGGGTTGGAGTAGATGACCCTTGGGGTCCCTTCCAACTCCACAATTCTATGATGTAAAACCACTGAAGAATCTAAATAACTGAAGGGTGTTAGTAAACAAACAAAACTCCTTGGAACCATTTCAGAATGGGGGATTTTTAAGCCTCTGTGAATGCAAGGCTGGTTTTCCAAGGAGTGGGTGGATTTGCAATTGCCGTATGGGGGGGTGCTGCTCCACTGGGGCAGCGGCCCCTCCCCATTTTTGCTCCTCATTCCATTCTGCAATTCAGCCCCTAATTAGAGGCGGTCAGGGACTTTTCATGCTCTCATTAGCTTCTGTATTAACGAGGCGATTAACATCTTTTAATTAAAAATACGCCATCCTCAGAAAGTGACCCGAGTCTCTAATCAGGATCCGGCTTGGGAGGGATTCCTGCTGTACAACCCTCGCTCCATGAGCTGGACTGTGCGCTAAACACACGTCAAAGCCCCCTTGCCACCTCCCACTGTATACCCATGGGAAGAGCAGAAGGGGGAAAAGCAACAACAACAAAATCCGCACACACCACATTTTGTTTCAGCAAGAGGCTCTACTGTAAGGAAGGGTGGTGTTGGTGAAAACGAAGCTGCAGACCAGGCAACAAAGACCCTTCAGTGCATTGTGGGTTATTTAAATGCCTGGCATGGCGTAATTCTGCACGTTTGCTAGATGGAAGGTAAATGACCAAGCGCCAGCTTGCAACGCAAGGGGCCAGAAGTCTTGTCCCCCCCCCCACCCCCCCTGGTATCCCAGCAAAAGCTTTGAACAGGGGCAGATCGCTTCAGCAGCTGGATCTTAGGATGTCAGGAGCAGGATCTCCACCTCTGTCAAGGTGCTGGGTCTTGAGGAGGGGTCTGTGGAAATGGTGAGTTGCAGCACTGGACATGATGCAGGGGAGGGGAATAGAGGAACTGGACAATAACACACACACCGGACATTTGGGTGTTTTAAGGGGAGAAGGCACATTGAGACTAAGCACTGCAGCTGGTTTGAAATGGATTCATTTGGCAGGGAAGCAGATCTAAAAGCCAGTGGTGGTGTGCAGGGGATAGAGTGTCAGGCAAGGACCTGGGAGGGAGCAGGGTTCAAATCCCAACTTGGCCACAAAGCTCAGTGGGTGACCTTGAGCTCACCACTCATTTTCAGCTTAACCTACTTCACAGGGTTGTTGTGGTGAATAAAGGAAGGGGAGAACCATGTGTGCCACACCTTGAGCTCCTTGGGAGAAAAAGGTGGGATAGAAATGAAATAAACAAATATATCTCTGGCTGATGTGCAGTAGAGACACAAGGGCTCCTGACTGTTTTAACAGAAAAAGCTTCTGCTCTCCCACCACCCACCCCAATTACGCTGCTGAAATGAAAATTTGGAGTGGGGAATGACGGCATCCAGGAGATTTTTGTGAAAAGGGACTGTAAGCTCCATTCTGATGCTGAAAATAAATTCTTAGGATGAAGACCTGCCCAGTTTCTGAATTTAAAGTAATTGGCTCTCCCTACCCTGGGTTACTACATTGCACCAGGCTTCTGCTGGTAGATCTTTTGGTTCTATATAAAAAGCAAATCAGATCCCAGAAGACTGACATCTGATTTCCTCTGCTCTAATGCCAGATGTGTGAAGACTGGTTGTAGTTACTCAAAAGGTAAATGCACTCTGCAGGTACTCAGAGGTTGACATAAAAATCAGCGTTCAGGATTGAGCCCCGTGGGTCACTCTTCTACAGTTGTCGAGTGGGGCTGAATTTCACAGAAACGTTAAACCGCAGATCAGAAATTCAGATTTCTAACTAGCGTGCAGACCTTCTGCATGAAAAGGGAGCTCAGAATCAACAGGAATATTTGGTGCCATCACTTGATTTTGGAGCTCCTGAGTGCCACAGGATTTTCCTCCCAATGCTTTTAAGCGAATTGCCTCGGTGGTATTTTGTCAAGAGGGATTATTAGCTTCGTTTAAAAAGAGTCTCAAAATACCACCTGGATTTTGATAACAGTAATATTTATTTTAATTGGTTAATTAACCAATCAATCGTTTAAGGGCAAGGCAGTTAATCGACTGAGAGCCTTAAAAGCCATCCCCGGCCTTGGATGAGCTGTCTGTCATTAGGAGAGCGCAGGCGAAGTGGGTTTCTTTTATGTAGAAGGAAGGAAGGAAAAAGCCAAACCGCTGAAGAGGAGGAAAACCCTGGTGGCAGAGGAGAGAGGCAGCCAGGAGGAACAGGCAAAGAAAAAGGAGATACTGCTGCCACTTCCAGCAAATGTGGGGCAATAAAATAAAGAAAGCAAACGGCACACATATGTGCTCTCGCCCAGGGGACTTCTGGAATGTGGCTAGCAGGTTCTGCCCTCCACTTAACCCTACCTCTGTTTGGTTATGAACTCATGGGCCTCAGTTTCTATCATCTGTAAAATGGGGACAATATTTGAGGACAACAGCTTTATATATATATTTATATGTATCTGAGTTCCTTTTGAGGGGAAATCAGGAATGAATGTAGCTATCCCTTGCCCTCTCCACACTGTCTGGCATGAGGGACCCTGTTCTCCTTTTGGAGGTTGCCCTGGAGTTTTCAAAGGCCCTGAAAAACCTGAGGAGCCTCTGTGAGTGGAGGAGGGCCTCTCATTGCAGACAGCTGCCCCTTAACTCATGGGCCCAAGCGTCCTTGCTCCCTTTTTCTGGATCAAGAAGCACCTGCAGAAGGCTACGTGTACTCTTCATAATGAGGATGAGAAGGCCAACTCCCAGGTGGATGGGTGTGTTTTGTTTTTAGGAGACTCTCACAAGAAACAGAAGGTTGAAACCTGATTCATGGAGAGTCCAAGGTACCCTGCTTCATCTTTTGAAATCAAGGTTAATTTAAATAATGGTTTCATACATTACATACACACACCTGGATCAAAATGGACAGAAAGAAAACCTGCAGCTTTTAAAAATGAATTTCCCCACCTGACCCTTTGCTTATTTTCCAAGAAAAGGATTTATCAGACACATGGAAATGCCCACTGAATATGTTGTTTACAGCAAAATAGGGCCTCCATGCCAGATTTAGTACTTTTTTCTCCCTCAGAAGGCTGAACCTCATTCACTGGTTTGATTATTACTTGGTTTTTCACAAAACTGCAAAAAGATTCCCCCAAGGAAAGCTCAGAGATTGATCCTGATTGTGTCCCTGAGTGGGGATTCTGTAACTCAGCTGCTGGTTATTAAAGCCTGGGTTTCCTTTTCCAGTTTCTGCATCCCAAGACATGGGCCCCAGATCCTCCCTCCTCCTATTGCACCCTACATGCAACCAGAAATTCAAAGGTTTGGGACCCTCTCTTTTTAGATAATCCAAAGGACCCCACAGCAAACACTCTGTATGTAAAGCACTATTACTTTTTAAAAACAGGTACATTATCTTCAGCTGAGGTTCTTTACTGTTTTAAAAACAGGTTGCCTTTTCAACACTCTTCATTCCGAAGCCATCAAGAAACTAGAATGGTAAAGCATTTGGGACATGGGAAAAAAGTGCCAAAAGGAAAGAGAACTGGACTTCTATATTTAACTGGGGGAGGGAGAGTCACACAGCCCACCCACTCCAGAGTCCATGGATGCCTAGCAGCTGCCACTCCTGCTTTTCTTCCAGACAATGGTGGCAAAAGAGACCTGTGCCCGCTGCTTGGCACTCTCCAAGGTAACACAAGGTATGCCTGCGGAGAGCAAGTCCTGGGGAGAGGGAGTACAGGGCTTCTCCCCATTTGCCTCCTCTGAAGGCAGGGGGTGGGACCCTTCCTCCTCCATAAAGGACTTCCAAGGATGGGGTTTGTGTTGTCTCTCTGGCTGGGTCCGAGTGAGCGGCAGAGAGAGCTGTCAGGCTCCTTGGCAGCCTTAAACTGTTGCGTTGGGTTTCTTAATGGCCTAGAGAGCCATGTTGTCAGTCAGAGGGTCCACTGGCACAGGCAGATGAAGGTGTGCTTCTTGGGAGGACTGGCACCTCTCATTTGGGTCTCACCAAGTCTGCAGACTAACCAAAGTGGCCTGTGGAGGCTGCAATCCTCTGGCAGAACAAAGAATTCCATCAGGCTCAAAGTTCTGTAAGTTTCACCACCTCCCTTACTACTTCTGAGGGCTGACTTGCAAGACACCTTCTCATGCCCGCAGGTTCGGATTCCTGAACGATGATATAAATGTTTTGCAAAGTAAGAGCCTGATGTGTCCTTTCCTCTTCAGAAAAAGCTGGTCTTCTGGGCTTGATTCAAAAACGCATGATGGCCACTTTGAAATGCAACCTTGCAGAATCTACACGACAGTGCAAGAGGGCAGCTCCCAGGTTTTCACAGGGGAACAGCGAAGACAGTCCAGTGGCATTGCGTGGCCTCCAGGCTGAGTTAGCACTGGGCGAAAGGTGACCTCCATGCTGGAGAGTGTGGCCCTGAGCACCCAAGGGTGGAAAGCCAAAGCAGCTTAATAAGGGGTATTGCAGGAAGTGGCCCCAGATGGAAAGGAGGCCCCTAAAAAGCAGTGAGGGATGATGATCTGCCGAAAGCCCAACTGCAGCTTGTCTCGGGGTGCCTGTGGAGCCTGAGAAAGGTGTGGGTGCCAGCAACATCTGAGCTGCAGAGCTCCCTGCAATGGGTGCCAAAGCACAGGTGTGGGGGCAGTGTAAAGACCCACAAAGTGTGTGCCTTGCTGCTTTCTCAAGACCTGTAACAGCTTCATGGCTACTTGTGCAGCGGGCAGAGGATCCACAGCACAGCGGGGAGGAAGGGTCAGGGCTCAGTGGTTGAGGATCTGTTTTCCATGCAAAAGATCCCGGGTTCAGTCCAGGCATGTCCAGGTGTGGTTGGGAAAGCTTTCCCACCTGAAACCTGAGATTCTGCTGCCAGTCAGTGCTAGATGGACCCTTGGCCTGACTCAGTAGAACATAGCTTCTACCTCCGTAAGGCTGGTGTGCGGCCCCTGGTGTGCAGTTTGGTGCATGCCTGAGCTGTGGCGGCAGCTCCTGGCTAGCAGAGGCTGCGCTCCACTCTCTGCAGCAGCGCTGGGCATCAAAGAGACTGCACAATCAGGCCAGCGGGACGACAGGCTGGGGAGAGGCACTTTGTCGAGGGGGGGGGGCAATGGAGGGGAGCTGGATCAAAGTGGCTGGCAAATCCCAGGCGGGCAGGAGCTCTCCCTGCCTTGCCTGCCTGCGGCACTAATGACCTTGATTAGGTTTCGCCCTCCCCTCACTCCCCCCGCCCCGCTGTTCTATAGTTCCTGCTGGCTCCTGGCGGGAAGGGAGAAGCTGCCGCGCTTGTGTGTGATTCAGCCACCAAACGATGGGAGGAAATGGATCCTGAACGAAGGCCCTTCCAGGCTGGTTGCACTGCCAGGCACAAATGCAGCCATGAAAACCCCAGCTCCCCATGGTCTCCCAGGCACCCCACCCCACACTTTGAGACACCCCCACCCTGGCTCAATGGAGGTCGGAACCCGCCTGCATCTCTGCTCATGCTCCAAGATCCAGTCTGCTCATGCTGCCCCTCCCAGCCTCAGAGGCAGAGCACTGGGCTGCTGTGGCTGTGACAGGCAAGAAAGGAGGCTTTCATCATGGGAAGGTGGGTATCTGCTGGGGCTCCCCTTTCTGCCCCTCACGCTCTCCATAGCTCTCCCCTCTAGTCTTCACCCTGTTGCTGCCCCCCCCATTATTGACTCCCCCCTCCCTGCTCCGGTGTCCTCTTTCATTTCCTGGCATCTACATTGTGTGCCAAGGACCCGGACCTTTTCTGCAATTGCCAACCTTTTCAAAGAATAAAGGAGATTAGAATGAGATACGCTCAAAGCACTTCTCTCTTGCTGAAAAGGGCTGTAAAAATTATTTGATAGCAGAAAAATGCCAGCGGCTAACAGAATGTCAAGGGCCCAGGGGGACGGGTGGGTTTTTTTTGAAAAAATAAATAAGGGGAAAAATTATAGACTTAGGATCCAGTTTCAAATCCTAGTCCAACTCCGAGACATCGCTCTCTCACCCAACCCCCCCCCCGCCTCAGTTTTCCACCTGCAAAAATACGAGTGAGCGGCCCACCTCCCAGGCTTCAGAACAAAGGAGACAGCACAAATGAAAGAAAATGGCTGCTGTACTGACAGCCAGACAGGGCAGCTGGGCTGGGGCCTAGACTGCTACAAACAGTGAAAGAGAAGATGGAGGAAGAAGTGCAAGGGGACTTCCACCCTGGCTCTTGGCTGAAACCCCTTCTTGATTTTCTCAAGCTCTCTCTCCACCCTTCTTCAGTTGTGCCCAGAGGAAGCTGGCTGGCTGGCTGGCTGGCTGGCTATGTGGCAGACTGGCAAGGACAGCTGGACCCTGGCAAAGAACTGGGCATCACCAGCCTTTTCTTCCACCTGTGGAGAGGGGGCTCCAGAGCTAAACTGATGTTTAGATTTTTCTGCTTGCCTTTTGAAAATAAGCAAACTTGCGACAAATTCCCCTATCTATCCCCTCCTGGCACACACTTCATTTCTGCAGGGACCCACCCGTTTTCCTGGCTACTTTTCCTCACGACCCCCGTGAATGGCTACCCCCACTTGTCCTGAGAGGATCTAGGGCTCGCTGGTTCAGGGGAAAGAGTTTTACTTAAGGTGTGAGGGGCCCTGGGTTCAAATTCTGAACAAGTCCTGGGCAAAGGAAAGCCTGTACCTGAGAGACTTCCCTGTGGGGAGGGACCCCGGCTCAGTGGCAGGGAACCCCCTTTGAAGACAAAAGTCCCACCGCGGCAGCATATCCAATTAAACAGAGCAAGCAACAAGTGATGGAAGGGAGAGTGCTCTGCTTCAGCTCCTGGGGAGACACTGCTGGGCCAGATGAACAGACAGCCTGACCTGGCAGTAGCTTCGTAAGAACCCCAGCCCTGACATTCTTTTCTTCTTGGTCTTCCTGGTCCCGGGTAAGTGCTAATGGAAATGGCCAAAGACTCTGCTGACCAGGAGCTGGCAAAAAGGATCCCGCCCATCCGCCCCAAATCCGCCCACCTCACTGCTTGGTGGAAATGCTCAGAGGGCCAGGGTGGTTCCGACCTCCATGGTGTGGGGGAGACAGGATGAGGGGCACGGCAGGCATTGCCTCCCAGTCCCTACCTGCGGGGTATCGCTCATTGATAGGCCAATTGTCCACCTGCAGCGTTGCGTTGCCACCGCTCCGGGTGAAGCGCACCACGTGGTACTTGCCGTCGTTCACCATGGCGTTGCTCTCCTCGATGGTGATGTCGTCCGTGCCCACGTTGAAAATGACCCCAACTGTTCCCTGGTCCTGTGAGGAGGCAACAGAGGGGAGAGAAGGACAACAGAGTCAGAGCAGGGGTTAGCTGGGAGGTCAGAGGGGCAAATTCCAGCAGAGGCTGGGGAGGAAGGAGCAGGGGTCAAGGGGACTTTGCTGCAGCCAGGCATCTATGGTGATGAGCACATCTCTGACCCCCTGGCCCTGGCTCCCACCATTTTTAAAAAGGTAAGACTTCCGAGACACATGAAGCCTGCAAAGTAAGAACTGTGCCCATAGCTGCTGACAGCCATGTCTCCTTTGCCTTATCTCAGTTTTTCCCACAGTTAACAAGGCTGTGCCACTGACAGCAGCCAGACAAGCCCTGCTGAGAAAGAGAAACCCAACTCTTTTCACTCCTGTTGAGTTTGCAATGGACATGTTAATAATCAGTGTTACTAGGAAGGGGGAGCAGTGGCCTGTTCCCTGTGGCACAGGTCTTCCCATTTGGCCTGTTGGTGGTGGGAAATAGGAGGTCTGATCTGGTTTACCCAGTTGGAGTGTTTGAGGTTCAAAAAGGAACAAGTTAGGGCATTCTAAAATGCAGTCTTGGGTTGTGGGTGCTCTGCCAGCCCAGGAACCCAGTGGTGAACCACCTCTTGAGAGGAGCCTGCCTGCCACTTTAGTTATCTTTGGAGGGGTCCCCACACAGTGGGGCAGGTGGTGTCTGGGAGAGAGACTTCTCGGTGGGGTTCCCAATTTGCAGAATGCTCTCCCCAGGGACATTTGCTGTCTCTTTTGCACAATGAAATACTGCTTTATTTCCACAAGATTGAATCTATAATGGAAATTGTTCAAGTTCTGATGTTTTATAATATTTTTTCACTAGTCTTCCTTAAAATTTTTATTTATTTATTTTTGTATTTGTGCCAAATAAAGAAGTTACAAAGATACACGCAACACAGGATGTATTTTTAAAAAGCTAAGAAATAAATTGTCAACTTGTGTAATTTATAAACAGTTTAAAAAACACGAAATGATCCATGAAAAATAATAAACAGGAATGCTTTAGTGATCAAGCGGCCATCATTTGGCCCAAGGAAGGAGAAAAGCAGCAGAAGCGAAGTCACTGCATCACTAATGGGAAGAGGCTTTTATTTTATATTGGAGGAGACGCTGGCTGCTACCTCAGTCACTGGGAAGCCTGAGAGTGTGTTTTAGTGTATAGCATGATATAAGTGGACTATAAGGGAATACAGTGTAGGAAAACATAGTATTTCCTGACCATTCTCTTCCTGTGGGATGTTTCTGTCTACCTGATCTCCCTTGCTTTTGTTTTGAAATTTATGCTGTAAGCCACCTTGGAAATATTTTTGCATGCTGAAGGGTAGGGTAGAACCCAATCAGAAACCAACCAACAAATCTTGACCTGGATTTTTCCTGATCCTGCTTGGCAGCCAAGAGAGAGTAAGAGACCAGGCCTCAGGGCCAAGCGGATGGGGTCCTGTCCTTGCGCTCCTGACTACTTCCTTTTAAAACCATAGAGCTGTTGTAGTGTGGGAGTGGGGAATGCTGGGCCAGGGGGGTCATGGGGCTGGGAGGGTTTTTTAAAAGCATTTGCCACCCCCCAACCTGCCATGGCCACAGTTGGAGACATCCCTCCAACACCTTCACCCCTATTGACTGCTATTCACAAGGGAAGGAAAAAGCCTACTGGTGTCCCACTGTGACAAACTGGGGAGAGCAGAGTCCTGTTTGCACAGGAGGTGCCAGGCGCTGAACATGGAACCTTCCGGATATGCTCTCCCAGAGAGCTGTGGCCTCTTCCCCAAGCAGAGAGGCACCATCAGGAACCAAGAACACCCTTGGGCTGAGTGGCTTTTCTCCAGAGAGTCCTCCAGAGGGTGTTTCGCAGTGGCAGAAGCCTTTTCTGAGTTGCAGAGAGACCCATCCACTTCCTTCATGGGAAGTGGTCCAACTGGTAGGGCCAAAGCATCCCCTCACTCCCTCTCACTCCTTTGGCACCCACTCCACTCATTTCCTCCCTCTTTATGGAGCTGGGGGGGCAGTGACTTCAACCCGGCTTTCTGCAGGGGTCGGCCAAGTTGTCCGTGGGTTACCGCAGAGACCAGCTTTGGCACGCTGGCTCCCAAACACCCTACAACCTGCTGGCTGTCAGGTGCTTAGGACTAAGCAGGATGTGGCTGGCAAACAGGGCCACCTCTCCATGAGATGGTAGCAGCAGCGGAAAGGCAGTCTTTCCCACATGATCTTCCTGCTAGATTTCTGTTGTCCTGGCTTGGCCTGGAGGTCTGCTTCCGGGTTTGGTGCAAAATGGGCCAACTCTTGCAGGCGATTCTAGACCAGGGGAGGGGATGGAAGACGGATGTTGCCCCAGAGGGTCCCGAGAAGGCTCACTCCACTGCCTCCTCCCTCCTCTGTGCTGCTTTCAGGTATCCCCACTTCAGCTTGGGGCCCCCACCTCTCGCCCTCCTTGCACCGCTGTCACCAGCTCGCTTGCTGCAGCTCTGAGTAATCAGAGCTCCCTTAATCCAGTTCCTGGTGCAGCCCGGATTGACAGCGCGCTGCCTAATCTCGTTTGCCTCATCAATAAGCTAACGATCAGGGCTGCTTAATTTCATTTGCAGCAGAGCGGTAATTAATCCACTTCTGCAGCCGCCTCTCTGGAAAGGAGCAGAAGAGCTGCAGGGCGAGAAGCAACCTGTGTAGGAGTTGGGCTGTGGAGTAGAAAGATATTTTTTTTGTGTGAGGCAGGGTAGGGTGGCAGAGGGCTGTGTGTGTGTGAGCTACACCTCTCCCTTTCCCACATTCACAGTTGCCAGACACAGCCTAACATGCCAGGGAGTCACAGGAATGCAGGAAGCTGCCTTGAGTCAGACATTTGATCCCTCTAGATCAGTACTGCCTGCCCTGATGGACACTGGCTCTCCAGAGTTTCAGGCAGAGGACAATTACCAACCCTACCTGCAGATGCCAACACGGATCAAGCCTGGGACCTTCTTCATGCAAAACAGAAATTCTACCACCGCATTCTCCAGTTTCAGGTACCAACAGTGCCAACCTTTGCCTGGCTGCAGAGAAATACAGCGCCATTGACTTTGATGGGCCTTGCTTCGGATTGCAGCCCAAATCCCTCCCCTATTATCTCAAGAGCACTTGTCCCCCACATGCCCCCGCCTCTCAGAGTCTAGTTTAATAACCTGGCAATGCGAGAGCCGAGGAAAGCACACACTTCGTATGCAAGACAAGCTCAGTGGCCTGTTCAGAGAAAAGCCATTCAGCGGAAACCTTGGAACTGGGGTCCACTTTGGCCCAGCTGTATGCATCCCTCCTGCCTATGCATAATATGCACGAGCTTCCTCTTTGGGAGCATTTTTTCATCAGTCCATAACTCATCGTGGGCTGTTCCTTCTGAGCAAGGGTGCTTATGTGGTTATAAAGAGCTCGAGATGAGTTATGGGCGCCCAGAGCACACACGGTCACAATTCAAGCTGGCTGTCACCCTAAGTAACAACCGGCTCCCAGTGGAGCAACTGAGTACTGGCAGAGGTTCTTTCCCTTGGCCAGGCAGGGGAATTCACACCACCCATTTCCCCATCCCTGTCCCCACCTTAACTTGCGGCTGTCTACACCAGAAATTTTTAGATGTTTCCAGTTTCCTGCCACAGAGCCTAGATGGTGCTTCATGTCCAATCATTTCTACACAAAACCTATTTCCCAAAGTCAAGGCTCATATTCAGAATACAAACATTACAGTGACACAGAGCATGTGCAGACTGCCTTTCTTGCATCACTTAGTGAATGTCAGCCAGCCTCCACACATGTGGCCTTGGGGAATCTGGCTTCCCAGGAACAGCTTCCAAACAGACCCCAGCACCTCACTCTTTTAACTAAAAGAAATCTTAGCTGATTAATTCTTAGGAATGTTAATTAATGCCGCATTAATCAATTAAATAGGCACAAATCTCTATATGAATATTAATTCTGAAGATAAAGAGTGAATGCTTTGTTTCAAATTAAGTACACCCAACACATCACATGGGTACATCATTCCAAATCTAAGGGAAATGTTATGGCTTTGTAAGAAGAGGCATCTTGGCTGTGGGAGACAACTGGGGGTAGGGGCAGGGGGAAGCCCTTTTCTAAGGTGTCACAAACCATCTGAATATGGTGTAGGTGTACACAGAGCAGCTATATTAAAAACAATGTAAAACATTTCAAACCTGTTGCCCAATGAATCAGGGAAACCTTTTAAAACAAATCAGTCTAACCAATTCATCACCTAAGTATGGCAGCCCTGTTTTTATAGAAATTAGCAAGAAATATTCCTGATAGAATCTGGACTTTTCACTCTACATTCTGACAACACACTCCTACCTTCCTCCAAAAGCCAGCTCCTTGCACCTTGCATTGTGCCATGAACAGAGCCAGCCAACCCATGAGGCAGGTGAGGCTTCTGCTTCAGGCGGCAGAAGTGCTCCAGGCGGCACACTGATGGATGCCTTGCTGCCTCTGTCATCAGCAGAAAAGTGTTGCTGCCATCGACATTGATTTTGGGCAGTGTTGCAGCAGTTTTGGGGGTGAAATCATCCAAGATTGGCCCGATCTTACCCAAAATTGGCCCTGATGGCACTGCCGCTTCTCCGCTAGAGGCAGATGGGGCAAGGCTCAACAGTAGCAGTGGCAGGAGTCGCAGCAGCGGCAGGGCATTTGCTGCTCCTGGCCTTGGAGGGCCTCCCAAAAGGGATGTGCTGCTCCTTCCTGCCCCCCTTGGCTGCTCCTTTCCTCTCTTACTCACAACCCAGGATATCTTAGCAGAACATCTGAAAGGATATTTTTATGGGGCCAGTTTTGCCAGTGTAGGAGTGCGCCATGTTTTTTTAGTATCACAGAACAGAGTCCCACAGCCAGCAGGATAAAAGATGCTCTTCTATTATGGGCATCCTAACCTTCTAGCATCAGCACAGCACCTACCATTTACTGAAAATCCCAGAAATGCAGTGTATTTCTTTGCAGCTGGGAGGTGGGGAAAAGTGGAGGGGGGACACACACACACATTATTAAGGGCTTATTATGCTAAGCAGTGATTAATACCACGCGGTGGGAGCGGCTGGCTGGCTGTGTGTGCTCACGCTGCTTATTAGAGCCATGCATGTAATTATTGCATTAAGCCCAGATTATTAGAGCGCTGGGGCATGTGCGTTTTATTAATGCCCACCCTCAACCCCTGTAGTTCAAGGAGGGGAAGGCTGGTGAGCCCTACCTGGAGAGGTGAGCAATATGTAGCAGTCCTTATCACAGAGAGAGCCATGTGCTGGCACTGCTGACTCATTGGGATGGGGGCTCGACAACTTCTACCACCACCTTGGCTGCAGGGCTCCTGGGTGCCGGAAAACCCACAGGCAGCAAATGGCGTCTCAGGCCGTTAAAAATGGCCTGTGAGCCACTGGCAAGACACCCACTTTCATTTCAGATCAAAGCAAAGCTCCTAATCTGCATTTCCCGGCGATGTCATGACACACAGGAGCATCCCACTGAACTGCAGAGGCTTCCCAATGCAAGCAGGAAATGCTGGGGTGGAAGGAGGAAATGAGACAGGATTGAGGTACTTCCAAGATGCTACACTGACTACTTAGACGAGCCGTTGTCTGAAGGCTGGGCAGTGTTGGGATGCAATAGTGCAGCTGAATCATTTTAGACTCTGGCCTTAAAGGTGCCATATGCACACAATCCACACACTCCAGATGGTCACATGTGTGTACTTCAGCCAAGTAAAAATGTGGTATATGCAAGCCCTGCTGTGTTGGAGAGCCTTCCTGCTCGCTCTGATGAGTGGGGCAACTGGATGTCTGCCCCCAAAACTGAGCTGGTTCGCACAACTGCGGAGCTCTATGATGATGAGACCAGACCAGGTTCTTGAAAGGTCCAAGTGCAAAATGCTTTCAGAAAAAAAAATTGAGTAAGGAGCCCTTGCCTTGGGGCAGGAGGAGGGGTGCCCAGGGATGGCAGCAACAGCAGCTGCCTTCAAGGGTGGTCTTGGGTCACCAGCCACCACCTTCTGCTCTCTGCTGGGCAACGATTCCAGAGCAATCCATCTCCGCCAGGTCACAGCTGCTGAAGGGGCCAGGCCACTTGAGGTGACAAGTTGCTGCAGCTCCTGGCACCTCCTAAAAAAAATAACCATCACCCAGCCCTCTGCCGACCCTTTGTTCAATGACAGACCCTTGCTGCCTTCCAGGGACATGAATTCCAGCAGCCAATTCCACCTCTGTCAGAAAGAAAGAAATATCTTCTGAGGCTGGGTCCTCAGTGCCACCCTACCTCACCTGTTCTGCTTGCCACCAAGGCACTTTCCTGTGGCCACTGTCAGGGGTTGCAGAGGACCACTCCCCTACAGAACCCCAGAGCCTCCTTGCTCTCCTCTTTTCAGTCTCTGCTTGCTTACTTGCCTCCCACTTCCAGACACACAAGCAGGGAAAGAGGAGGGGGAAGGAGAAGGAGCAGCAGCCCCCACAAGCCCCACACTCTCCCCTCTGGCCAACAGAGGTGGGCATACTCAGAGGGGGGCATACCTGGAGCAGAAGCTGTGGGGGTGCCCCTTGCAGTTTTCTGCTCCTATATGGCTTTGTTTGGGGGGTGGGCTCACACACCCCACTGCAGATCAGGCAATTTTGGGGAGGGCGACAAAGAATCCAAGCAAGCATGGCAAGTGACAGGAAGCAGGGGAGCTAGGTGGAACAATTTAGGCGCGACTGACTTCTCCCAGTTTCACAGACACACACTATGGGAAGTGGAAAGAGGAGAGACAAAGCGATGGCAGAAAGCAGTGTCTTAAGATGGGTGGCACGGCACGACATGGAAGGCTGAGACCAGAGGGGGAGAAAGAGAGACTGCCTCCACCCCCTGCTTGACTTGATGCCTTCACTGGCATGAGGTGGCTGCTGCCTTGTAGCTCTCGCTAAGCCCTGTCGAGGCCTGCTGGCACGCCGGAGTTACTTAAGGGAGAGATTTATGTCACTCACAGAGGCTGGAAATTAAAAGAGGGGGGGGGGAAGGGAGGAGGAGGAAGCGAAGGAGAAATGGATTTACGAGGCTAGAAGTAAGCCCAGACCCCAGGATACAGGGAGGCAGCGGTGGCAGCAGCCGCAGCAGCAGCACGCGGGCCTTGGCGGCTGGCTGGCACAATAACTCCTGTATGCGAGCGAGCGAGAGAGCAGCCACGGCTGGCTGGCCTGAGGGCCCCCACAGCCAAGCGCTTAATGGACCGTGCAAGGCCAGAGAGAGAGAGAGAGAGAAAGGCAGGCCTCTTGTCTGCTCCAAGATGGCTGCCAAGGCACCAAAATGGCTGTCGCCTCCAATGGCTTGCAAGTCCTGCCCTTTGCATCCCAGCACCCTGGAAAATGGTTTCAGGCTGCCCAACTTCCAAACCAGGCCCTCCAGCTGATGCTCTGAACGGGTTTTTTTGAGGTGCATTGATCACCAGGTTTAGCTTCACTTGCAATATTTATCGAATCTCAAAAGCAGAGAAGCAGGTCTGCCTGCAGGTTTTTGTTGTTTTATCTCCGGGGGAAGGGACCAGAACTAGTCACTTGGGAACCCCAAACCCAACAGCAATAAGACTCTGAGCAATTAGCTTGTCTCAAGATGGCTGCCGTCTTCTGTGGGCAGCAGCAAGGCAACAAAATGGCCCCTCACTCGACAAGGTTTTCTTCCGCCCTCCTGTGTGACAATGAAAGGCCAGAGATGGTGAATGCTGTGACAGCCTTTCCTCAGCTAAGTGACTTGTGCCTGTACTGACACCCCAACAGTTGGAGTGCAAGGGTGGGGAGAATGGATGCTACCTCAGCACAGCGAGGGAACTTTATTTCCTGCCTGCCTTGCCTGTACTGTGTCAGAAAACTTGTCAAGTCTAATGTCCTCACTTCCTAAGCAGAGAAATGGGAGTGACAACCAGCAGGCCTCAACCTGTGTTAAACAGCCCAACAAAATAGCTGCAGTTTTGTTGAGGGCCAATTCATGCAACTCCTGCTTTTCTGACTCAAGACTACAAGCAATGTGATATCATGATGCCTCCCAGGGATAAGGAGGATTTTCAGCTTGGGGCTAGATTTCTAGCTCCAAGGCAACTTTTGCATCCAGAAATCTCCTCAGCCACAAAAAGGCCTCCAGTAGGGTTGGCAGCAGTTTCTTTAGGGTCAATTATGAGGGGAGAGAGGCATCCCTTCAGGCTTCCCAAAAGCATCCCGTCAGCCATACCCACAACACTCACAACGTGTTATTTTCACTGTGGAAAGGTGGGATATAAATACTTTTTGCTAAAACAGATGTTACAAAACCATCCCCAGTTTACGTGTGGAAGAAGACAGACATCTTCCTTGCCTGTCAATGGCCAAGCTGGGAATCCAGTCGTGGATCTTCCAGATCTGTTTTTAAATTTTTACATACATTCTGTCATTTCCGAAGAAAGAGGAGTTAGTGTTTATGCCTACTTGAAAACCACAAGCGGCAGAAGTGGAACTCTGAACCTAGATTGTCTGGGACACATTTTAGTTCCTACATAGTAAGGAAAATGCACTCGGCACATGGTCTGATTCCCCCTCCCTCAGATATAGCCTTCTAAGACTGAGCCTGGCAGACCACTGGATACTCTCTGTCTTCAGTGTTAGATAGCAGTCAGAATTAATGGTCATTAATTCTAATAATATGAACACACCAAGAATTCTCCCCTCCAACGAGAAAAGGCAGAACTTTTTAATGGCATTTCTTGGGTTTCCACTCTGTACAATCCTGTGAGGTGGACTGCTGTTACAGGGGCCAACTTAGACAAGATGTTAATTGTGTGAATGCAATTAGCATGCACTTTTTTGTTACGTAAGTAGCACCATAGAGGGGTGGGGAGGGAGTTTAACTCTTTATCCCCCTGTCCCACAAAACCCCCTGGTCCACAGCTTTGATTTGCATTTCAAGGGAAAGCCTCATTAGTTCCAAACAGTGCCTTCCCTTGAAATGCAAACTGGCATTTCAGAGAGGGGATTTTCATCAGCCCATGGCAGGGAAGACAAGAGTTAAAAACCCCATGAGGCTGCTCAACCTTCCCCACCAGCTGATATTTACACAGGGGAAAAAAGTAGGTGTTAATTTTATTCACGCAATTAATGTCATCACTTCCAAGTTGGCCCTGCCGCTGAGAGTGAGAACCCACAGGAAGAGAACCTGGCCCTCCCCACTCCCACCCAGTGGGAAGGGTGCAGGGGACAGGTACTCAAGTGAAAAGCCCACGTGCAGCTGCCAAACCTCTCCCCATGTGACTCTCTCTCATGCCCATTGCTTGGGGGTTCTCTGCTGAAGGCCCACCACCGCTCAGAGTGACCAGGGCAGCAAAAAACCATGAAACCTCAGTCACCCAGTTGACATTTATGGGCTTTTCTGTTTCACTCACAGCAACCCAAATGAAGTGGATGGTTATTTGTAGCTACCACAGGGATTGGGATGACACCTGCCCCACCCCAGTGACAATGTGCTTGCTTCCAGGGGGTGCTAGCCCAGCCGCCAATACCAGGAGCTCCCCACCGCCCGCCCATATACACCAGGGACTTGAGAAGGGAAGATCTTGCAGGCTTTAGTGTGTTCCCCGCCCCCATAACCTCAAGATCTACCCACCAGAGCAAAATACATCTAGTTAAAGAACAGAGAACCTCCCTTGCAAATTATAGGCTGTAGTTAATGACTGCAGGAGGCAAATGCCCTCTGCACATGCTTAGGCACAGCAGCTTCTCTTCTCCCACATTCCAGGCTTGCACCCTGGTGCTGAAAGTCAGCTCTGATGGGCAGGTGCCACAGGCTGAAGGGCACTGCAGTGTGTCCTGCATAAATCCAAGCAGACTGGTGGAGCATCAGGTGAATCTCTTTAACACAACAGAATTCACCCTAGGCTGGCAAAACAAAACACGCACACTGCAGCCAGGTGACCTTAAAAGGGAGAAAAGGCCGATTAAGCCCTTCTTCAAAAGGGAGATGCAACTGATTCCATGGGGTGGGACTCAGAACCTATTCACAATTGGACCAATGCAGTTGCATTGGAAGGAGTAAGTTTGCTGAAAAACTCACACACACACATGCAAGCAAGCGCGTGCGCGCGCACACACACACACACACACACACACACACTCTGTTGGGATGTGGATGCCCACAAGAGGGGAGGTCTGCCATCCCGGGGTCTCAGCCTCTGCCAGCCTCTGCAGTCCGCTCTATCTCTCCTGACAACTCTGCCTGCCGCTCTTGGTTACCTGGCAACGGGGCAGGATCAATCTCATGGCGGAGCCCTTCCATCCACCTGTCAGCCTGCATCAACACCTCATCACTCACCCCAGGGCTGCTGAGGATGCTCTGGTAATAGAGATATATGCAATGGGCCATGGCGCGTCATGGGGCAGACCTGCCAGGGGAGAGAATGCACCAGAAAAGCACTCTAGCCCCCCCCCCCCCCAAATCCAGAGCTTTGCAGAGCACCTACAGAAACCTCTCTGGTCTCCAGGGGTCCTGCAATGCTTTGAACCAGGAGGGATAAGACCCTTGCACAGGGCCAGTTCGGGAGTGGCAGTGCGTTGCTACAATCATGTATTCAAGAGATCAAAAGGGAGGGAGGCATTTGCAGAGGCCGATGCAGAATGTGCTCCCCAAATGGAAATAGGTCACCCACAGAGCTTTCTCTGAGCTAGCTGGCCTCAGGCCTGCAACCCTGCCTGAATGCCAGGGGTAGTAGAGACAAGCCAAGGGTAAAACACAGGGACTAGCCCCAGGACTTATTTTTAAGCTGCTGTTGGATTTTGAATTGCGCAGTAAGAAACTAGAAAGCTGCAAAGCATGTTCAGAGTTCATTTTGCTAACCACATCTGTAGCTAGCAAATAGGGCTTACTTCTGAGTAGACACACATAAGACTGCACAGTGAAACAGCAACAGGCTTTCCATGGGTAGAAGGACCTATGTCCAGCACAGTCCCTTGGCAGTCCTCAGTGACAGTCAGGATCACACGGTCAGTTGCAATCCTCAGGAGAGCCCTATGGCTGCAGCTGGATCAGCCCAGAGGAAGCCCCCGAGTCTAGCATTCAAATCTCACGGTGGCCAACCATTATAGGAAGCCCCCAAGCGGGAAAGGAGCCCCCTTTCCACACTTAATCCTGTTCCCAGCTGCCATTAGACTTCAGAGACACCTTGCCAGTCCAGAGGCATCTCCACAAAGCACCGCTGACCACCTTTCCCCTTCCCTTATCCTATCTGAGCCCTTGCTAAGAAGACACATCTTGATGCTCTGAAAACTCATCCAATATATGCACCAATTGGGTGTGTGCATGTCTGACAATGTAAGGCTGCCACCCTTTTATGAAGTCTCCTGAGGGTGGGTCAAGGATAAGTGCAACCCTCAACCAAAAATAATAAAAGGTTTGTGCCCCACCGCCAGTAGTTTTCTGATGCTACAAAGGAAGCTGAGATAAGGGTGTGGGGGAAGAAAGAGGCAAGGGAGGGACCTCTCTAAAACACCATCTCCCCCACCCCCAAATCCTGTTCTATGCAAACATCTTTCTACCAACTCCTCTCCGGAAATAGAAAATGCTCTTCCAAGAGGCTGAAACTAGTGGTAGAGTTCTGTCTCTTGGCGCTAAGAGACAGATTACAATAAGGAGTTTGTGTGTATATGTGTGTGTATATAGGACCATTCCTTCCACCCTCCACCCCCCCCCAATGCCGCCGTCCCGCTCCATGTCTAAAAATATGAGCCCGTCGGCGTTGGCGAACAGGTCAGTGCCGGAGGAGAAACCAATTACGCGCCTTGCGCAGCCTTTATCTGCCTTTTGGGCGCCGGGGCCTCTCAAAGACGGGGAGAGCCGCAGGTTCGCTTTTAAAGTGGAACATAATTATGACAGTCAGTGTCATCTCCGTTGCTGCCTGTCCTGGGTAACAATTGAATTACATTTGCCACTTGACTAAGCAAGGCGGTTTGTCTTTTTCTGGCGCTAATTCCCTTATTGGGGGGTGGGGGAGAACGAGAAAAACATTGCAGATGGATATGGAGATGTGCGGGGTAGGAGAAGGAGGAGGAAGGCAGCTTAGGGCATTCTCCCCCCCCCCCACGCCACTGTGTGTGTGTGCGCGTGTGTGTGTGCATACACACGCAGGCAAGCAGATACGAAAGGTAAAACAGAAGAGGGATAAATAGCGGGGAGAAGGGTGGATGGATGGATGAAGAGTGGACAGGAGGTGGATCTCAGATGGAAAGGATAAAAGATCGATGGAAAACAGATGGAGGCCAGATAAGCTCAATGGAGAACAGGCAGAGATTAGACAGATGAAGAACGATTAGAAAGTGATAGGAAAGCAGGGGCAGTAGGAGGAGGGCAGCAAAGATGGCTGGCAGGTGGGACAGTGGGGCGGTGGCACTAAAAGGGTGAATACAAAGTCCTGGCTCCCCTTTCCTAGAGACCCAACCCAGAGGGGAGCTTTTACCAGAGGCTGCAGGTTCCAAGGCTCTCCTGGGTAAAGGGGAATATTGGGGGGGGGGGGGAGGAAAATAGGGACTGCGGAACCGGCAGTGAGTCCATGGGAGAGGCAGAGATCTTGACCCCCACTTGGCCATTTGCCCCAGAGTTTGGGCTGAATCACTCAGAGGTGCTCCTGACTGCAGACACTCCTTGGCGCCCAGGAGCTAATCTGGACCAGGGAGGCCAAACTTGATGGGATGCTAAATGCATCTTTGCACTAAATGCACATCGTTTGTTTTTTTTAAACTCCAAACATCAGGCACTGCTGCTGCTGGTTACTCTCAGGATTGCGGGGGGGGGGGGGAGGGAAGTGTTTCACCCTTTTCTTCTCTGCATTGGTGTTGAATAAAATCCTTTAATGCTACTTTGCCTTGGGAGGAATCCCTCCACGGGGAGTCACCCTCCATAGAAGGAGGCTCCCCCTCCTTACTGGCTGCAAGCTAAGCCTGCTATTTCCCTTTTAAAAACAGGTTCACATTCAAGGCAAAGGCCCATTCAACAGCTGCCCCCTAGTCTGGGTCTTGATTATTCCAGGGCATTCTGTCAAAAAAGAGGTTAAAATCCTATGTGCAATCAGCTGCCTTCCCAGTCAAGAGCATTTCTCCTGGGTCTGGGTTAAATTTTCAGGTGTTAGTTCACATCCGATCAGTCCACTTCTCATTTCAAGATTCTGGCTAAGGATGTTTACTGGCTTGAAGATGAGAAGAGCAGGAAGAGCTGTGGGCCACTAATGTCCTGGATGCACAACCCCTTCTGCATACAGAACACCCTCTGATTTGTTCTCTCTCTCTCTCTCTCTCTCTCTCTCTCTCTCTCTCTCTCTCTCACACACACACACACACACACACACACTCACTCTGCAGACCAAAGCAGCCACACACCCAAGAGCACTTTGGAAGGGAAGCTGTTGCCATACCTGCTTCCTCCCTCCCCAGCACTGTCCTGACCTTACAAGGCAGCCACCAGCTTCAAGCCGCCCCCCCCCCTCACTCACGGTCTGACCATGTATCCCCCTTCCCCTCCACTCCACCCTCTCCCTGCATCTGGAACAGGGGGACAGGTCGGCCAATGGAAAAGAGGACCTTGGTCGGGGGAAGGAAGAAGTGGGGCTGGTGCACCTAGTCACGTGAGCTGCATCCTACTGAAATTCCACCTTCCACATAACTATTAAAGGCACTGGAGCCGCAGACAAAGTCATCTTCTTGTATCTGCTACCCTAGACAGAGATGCAGTAGCATCTGGGAGTGGGGGGCGGGGAGGAACCGGAGTGGGAACACTTTGGGCTAGGAGCACCAAATGTGCGGCAGCCGGCTTGTGGCAGCAGCAACTCCACAGTGAGGTCCCTCTGCACATGCTTCCAAAGCAGTGCGCATGTCTGAACAATGGGTGGGCTGGAGCACTAAAAACAACCTCCTAGAGGAGGGATGGGGCGCATATGTCCAGCCCCCCAGGTGCTTCTGGTCTAATATTCCCATCATCATCCCTGACCACTGGAACTGCTGGCTGGTGCTGATAGAAGAGTTGGGAATCCAGCCACATCTGGAGGGCCCCGCAGACATGCCCCATCCATGGGAGTAACCAGGATTTGGGGGAGGGGCAGGCCTTATCTTGGGGGGCAGAACCAAGATATCTGCAATACAATTGGTCAGATAGTTATGTCTATTTATTTATTTATTTATTTATTTATTTATTTATTTGATTGGGAGGGTACCCCCATGGTCCCATCCCTGACCTAGAGTTCAGGGCTACTGAAAGGTAGCTCAAAACACCGATGCATCTTCCCTGCCACATCTTTGGTTTTTACTCTCTGTTCTACTGATATTCCATTGTATTATATTGTCATATTACCCACCTGAAGCAAAAATTTGGCAGATACTGATCTATGCAAGTAGTGAGGGGCAAATGTTCTGTGCAAGACAAATGTTCTGTGCATGCTCAGAGACACAGTGACAGCTCCTCCTCCTGGGATCTGGGGCTAGCATTGTGGCTCAATCAGAGACCCTGCTGGGGTGTGTGTGTTGTGCTCTCTAGCTGACATGTCCCCCGCCTCCGCAGAGCGCGTCAGCATGCTGCTCACGGCTGCTGCTGCTGCTGCCGCCGCCTAACGTTGTCGAGATCCTCCTCTCCTGGCTGTGTTTGTTGGGGCGCCTGTGGCAGCGCGCCAAGGTGGGTGTTAGCACTGCCAGCGAGTGACATCCAGCTGAGTTCTTGCCTTGATGCAACAGCCCTTTGCAAAGGGGGAGGGGGGGGGAGAAGGAAGCCTGCAGTGCCAGCCCCACCCCACCCCAGACAGGCAAACAGCAGCTTTGTTTTGCTCCAAGGCTGGGAGGGAAAGGCAAGCCCTAGAACCTCCTTAGGAATGCCTTAGCATAGCCCCTGGGATATACAATGCAATGATAAAGAGGGCAGCAACTATTGAGCATGCACAAAATTCAGTTCCTTTGCCCCTCCTTAGTGTCCCAGCAGGCAGCAAAAGAGGAATTGCATGACAACACCCTACATTAGATATATGAAGATTACCCTTCCTCCAGCAGAGCCTGGGACAACCCCGTCATTGCAGATGACACCAAACTGGGAGGGGGAGCTCACACATCCGGCAGATATCTGACGTGTCAGCACTACATGCGGAAGGAACCATGGGACTGTAGCTGATCGCAGGCTAAGCATGAGTCAGCTATGTGATGCAGCTGCAAACAAGGCCAATGCAATACTAAACTGAATTAATAGACCCATGGTTTCTAAGCTGTGAGAAGCAATAGCCATGCCCTGCTGGTGTTGCTGATGTGAGTGCTAGTTCAAAATGCCTAGAGGGCAGCAGGTTGGCAAAAGCCAAGTGATGCTTTATTCAGACTCATCTGCCGCACTTTTAAGAAGGATGCAGATCAGCAGTTTGGCACCTCCTGCCCTTGAGACTAATCAGTATCGCCAGGCCTTTGCTCTTGGCCTACAAGGCCACCTGGGCCGGGCACGTCTGTCAGATCTTGTCGACAAGCTGTGTCAAGTTTAAAGTGCTGTACATCAGGAAGAATACTGACAAATTAGAAGAGGTTCAGAGGAGGGCAAGGAAGACGAGCGGCAAAATGGAAAAGCCTGTCTGATGAGGACAGGCTGAAGGAGCTGTGCCCAGAGTAGAGGGGATTGCAGAGATGGGGTGGGGGGAGACCTAACAGCCTTTTTCAAACACCTGAGGGGCTGCCAAGTGGAAGGAGGAAAGGGAGGGCAGGAAGGCAGGAGAAAATTTAATGGGCTTGTTGCAGAAGGGGAGATGACCATTTCCTCTTTGTGCAAACAGCACCTTCCAAGAAGCAGCTTTCATCGGGACCACACCTTGGGGAGAAACGGGTAGCCCCCCTCCCTTCCCACCTGCTGTGATCCTGGTAATTCTCAGTCCTCCCTCCTTCCCTTGCACCTGAAGCTATTTGCATCTAAAAAAAAAACACCCCTGGGCATGGAATGCAAATGGCACATTGAATTCCTAGCACAGCCAATCTGGAAATCCTGCACAACAGGTATTTTGGACTATAAATCCCATCAGCTGTGCGGGCTGGTGGGAGATAAAGACATGCTGAAAGGCACATTTCAATTTTCCTTCCTCTTTCCAGTTTATTCTAAAGCAGCAGAACTCCAGTATTAAGGAGGTGCATCCACCCCCAACTGACCTAGCAATTTGGACACCCTCCTTTAGGATCTGGAAGAACGGGAGGTCAGGGTGGCTTTGCACGGAATCCCCACCCCCACCCTCCACTCAAAGCCAGCAGGCTATAGAGGCCTGACCCCCAGCATGAATCCTCTGGAAACTCCCGGCTTAGCTTCAGAAGAAGAGCACCTCTGAGTGCCTGCAGAGTGCCTTTCTCCACGAGATGGCGAAGAAGGGCTCCCTCAGAAGGACCCGCTTCCTGGGCAAGCTTCCAAGGCACCTGTTGGGTGGCTCTCTTTTCGGGGATTAAGCTCTGCCAAGCAGACAGACTTTAGTCAGCTGCCCACCGCAGCGTGGCCAGGCAAACAGAGGTGTCGGTGGCACGGATGGATTAGCAGGTGAGAGACCGCCAGCCAGCCCTGCATGGCAGCCCACGCTCCCGCCACTGACAGCTGGGGGAGGAGCTTTGCAAGCACTGTTCTCTGCCACCGTCCTTCGCTCCAGGGGCCAAGTAAAGCAGGGAGAGGGGGCTAAGCTGCTTATGCGCCACAGTGAATGCACGGATTGGGCATGGATGGGCTACCCCTGCCACCTTCTGCAAGGCAGAGGAAGCTCTTCTGTGAGGGGGATGGGAGATCTGGGGATACCAGGGCAAATGTCATTTTAGCTCCCTTCTCCTGGAGCTCTGCTTGCAACCGCCCTCCCTTCCAGCCCTCAATCTGGAACATCTGCTTCTGGGAGAGGAAGAAGAGCAAAATTCACAGAGGAAACTGAGGCACAGACTCAGGAGCCTCTGAAACACCCACCAGCCAAGCATTCTGATATCACAGGGGCCGAACAGATGCCTTAAAAGGGAAGCTCACAAGCAGGGGACGACTTCCAAGGTCTCATTCCTGGTCAGACACTGTCAGTACAGACCCCATGAGCATACAGTGGTACCTCTGGATGCAAACGGGATCCGTTCTGGAGCCATGTTCGCATCCTGAAGCGAACGCAACCCGTGTCCGCGCGTCTGCGGGTCGTGATTCGCCGCTTCTGCACATGCTCGTGACGTCATTTTGAGCGTCTGTGCATGCAGCAAAACCCGGAAGTAACGCACTCTGAAAATATTCATCCTGAAGCTACTTCAACCCAAGGTATGACTGTATATGTGAAATATTTTACCCCCTGCCCCAACTTTACACTTGTTCACACTGAATTGCTTTTGCCATTTTACCACCCACTCGTTCGGTTTGGAGAGGTCCTTTCGGAGGTCTTCATAATCAATTTTTGTTGTGATGACCCAGAACATTTTTGTATCATCAGCAAGCTTGGCCATCTCACTGCTCACCCCTAACTCTAGATTGTTTATGAACAAGTTGAGGATCAAAGGCTTCCCCCCCCAAATCTGCCTCTGGAGCCAGTGATCTGTGACTCCTTGCAAGGCTGGGGTGGAGGCTGCAGCACAATTCTTTGGAGCCTCCATAACTGTTGGAACCCCTGGAAGTTGCTCACGAGATGTCACAATCCAGAATCTCTCTAAATAAAACTAAAAAGCCACGTTTTGCAGTTATGATTGATAGTGACCTGGTAAGCACCACTAATGAATCAAAAGCTGCTCCCATTGTTTGTTGGACATAAGAAGGATCCCAAATGCAGGCCCCGAGAAAGACATGTTTTGCAGCAAAAGAAAACCACCATTTGCAAAAGCTGAGGGTTTTTTTTTGTAAAAAAAGGTACGAGTGAAGTGTTAAGCGCATTCATTCTTAGAACAAAGAGGGGGAAATATTCTAATAGAAATACATGCCCCCCTTAACCAACACTCCTCTTCCCGCAACAAAAGAGAGAATGTCACTCAGTTGCCAGTTATTAATTCCTAATGCCACAATTACTTCATTACGTGGCAGCTGCAGGAATGAATAGTTGGAGGTTTGCAAAGGCAAAGAATTATCTGAGTCAAAATTAATTTACTAAGTGGAGCAATTCCACCTCATCTTCCCCCCACCCGCCTCCTGTGGAAGTGTCAATTTGTTCTTTTATGAACTTTCAAGCCTTCTATGACCAAGTTTGTGGTGAGAATCAGGATTAGTGCGTGCCATCACACACACGGAATAAACAACACTGAGGAAGACATGCAGGATTTGCCCAGAGCGGAGGACCCACAAAACCCCCTGCACTTTAGTCCTACAAGCAGGATTAAAAGGTTTTAATTTGCACCCAGGACAAATTCATACATGCTTACTTGCAAGGAAGTCCCACAGAGTTCTACAGGTTTTCTACAGGCAGCTTCCAGGGCTAGCTGCTCAGATTAAAGTGCTTCTTGTAAGTAATATTTTGGAGGATACAATATGAAGTCCCTGGAGTCTTGCCTGACTTCTTAATCCACTATTTATTTTAAATCAGGGCTCAGTTGACCTGGAACTAGTTTTCATTGTCAGGATGAGGGAGGTTGGGGAATTCTACCAAAAAGAGAAACAATATGGAAATAGCAATGTTTGCTTCACCATACCATGTGCAGAACGGAAATGGATCCTGCATATATGATCATTGTTGCTTCAGTCCACAAATTATATGTACATGATGCTGATGATGATTAATTTACCCAGCCTTCACCCTAAGGTGCTAAGGGGGGTTACGACATTAAAAAACAGTTTAAAACAATTTACAATCACAGAAATCAGGTATGTCCTAAAATACACATCTTGGGTGTTAAAGGCCAGTAGAATAAAGAGTAGCGTCTTCAGCATTTGTAGAAAGCTGTGTAGTGAAAATGCAAGGCCCACCTCTGTGGGGAAGGAGTTCTGCAATGTAGCCCCACTCTGCAAATTTGCATGCTGTTTCATTTGCATTGCAATGAATGGGGTGGAATAACATAATGACAACGTGAGCTACACAACTAGTTCTGTAAGTTACTTAATTTTACCACAGCAGAAAGCGAGACAAATACTGTAGTTTTTGATGGAAGACAAACTGCAGCAGAATAGAAACAGCACTGCATGTGACAAGCGCAGGGTGGAAAATGAGGCCACCTTACCTGCCTAGTCTGGACTAACTGCTCCAATATGAAGGCGAATTAAAGAAAGGGTGGAATCCTTGTCTTTTCCTCACCATGGATGCTACTCTAATTTTCTGCCCCCCCCCCGAAGACCCCATTGATTTTGGCTACGGCAGCAAAAAATTAAAAGTAAATCAAAGTATAAGCACATGGCATGGTTGCATTTTAACCTAGATGTTTTAAATATGTTTTTATTTTTCACGGTACGGTGGTACCTCTGGTTGCGAATGGGATCCATTCCGGAGCCCTGTTCGCATCATGAGCAGAACGCAACCCGCGTCTGCGCGTGCTGCGATTCGCCACTTCTGTGCATGCGCGTGATGCCGTTCTGAGCGTCTGTGCATGCACAAGCAGCGAAACCCGGAAGCAACCCGTTCCATTACCTCCAGGTTGCCGCAGGACACAACCTGAAAAGACGTAACCTGAACCGAACGTAACAAGAGGTATAACTGTATTGTTTCATCACAAGTATGCTTGCTGCACTGGGGTCTTTGGGGAGGAAGAGGGGTTTGAAGATCTCCACCCATCTTAGTGGCTCTGATAGGGATGCAAACCACCCCTTTGCTGGTCTTCAGACTGATCATTACAGGAGCGGGGGTGGGAAGGCACTGTAACAACCCCTTTCTTAGCTGACCTGCATGGATCAGATGGGTGCCCGTTGAGCGTCTGGCATAAGCACATGAGTGTGAAGCCCGAGGTGGCTGGTATGTCACCCCAGAGGGTTGGCAGGGGCAAAAACAGTAATGGCCACCCCTGCCCTAGGCAAACACCCACTTTCTCTCCTCTCCTTATATTACATATAGGTGGGAGGCTGAGGGGCAGTGGCTGCATTGGCCACTTCCGTTCTATGTGACAGAGATGTGGACCATATAGCTGGGCCAATCACATTTCCACAGCACAGAAAGAGGAGGCGTTGTGCAGGGACTTGGCAGGGAGAGCTGCAGAACTGAACCCTGACCCCAATACTGGCACTGCTTCAATCCATCCCTGAATCTAGGGCTGGCGGAGAGGAGGTGAGGGTCCTCGACAGGATTCCCTTCTTTGTGACCAAGAAGAGAAGGGAGTTGCCTTTGGGGTGAAGGTGTCGTGGTCCCACATTGCCTCATCTTCAGCCCACAAACCCTTGTGGTGGTCAGGAGAGAGGCATTGCTAAACCTCACTTGGTGCAAGCTCTGCATTGCAAGGATCCGATCCCAACTGCCTGGGGGGGGAGGGGCAGGAGACGCCATGATGAGCCCAGAAGCCCAACCACTGGCTGCCCATCAGCGGGCATGATAAACGGTCTGCCTCTGCGCATGACAAGGGTCTGTGGATGTTGTCGCTGCTGCGCTCGCGCGATGGACTGTTCTCCTTCCTCTTGGTGACCCCCATCCATCTCCCTGGCGTGCAAGGCTAGGCTCCGCCGTTCTGGACACGGCTGGGCTCCCTTGCTAGGAATTGACGTAGAGGAAGGAGTGAAAGAAGGGTTGTTGGGAGGTGGGGGCAGCTGAAGAAAGCCAATGCAAGGGGTGGAGGCTTTAATGGACAGCTGCCAGGGGCAAGTTATAGAACTGGAAGGGGACCAAAGGGTCATTTAGTCTAACCCCCTGCAATGCAGGAATCATAGATAGCAGAAGATCACAAAGGCTCCATCTGCTGCTGCTCTGATTAGGGAAAGGATGCACACATCCCTCCTATCCAGGATCTCAGTTTACACCTGGCTTGATGGAGGCAGGGCACGTGTTTACTGTAATATGAGAAGCAACAAGAGAGAGAGAGGAGTACTCTGGGCATGTGCAGACTGCCAGAGGCAGGAAGGATCCATGCAATAGGACAAGGATGTCCAACCAGTAGATCACAACCTGCTGGTAGATCCCCAGCTGATCCTTGTAGATCGCGGGATCCTTATCATGTACAAAGAGTTGTGGGGGGGGGGAAAGCTTTAAAAATGTGTAATCCTCCCCCCAAAAAGCTTAACAACTCTGGGCAATCCACCCACCCCACATATTCAATCCTCCCTCCAATGACAATGGGTAGATCACTGCCAGTTGTTTTTTTATACTGGGAGTAGATCGCAGTCTCTTGGGAGTTGGACATGCCTGTAATAGGAGATCCAGAATGTGTGTGTGAGAGAGAGATGCACTAAACCTCTACAGTCTCTCCCTATTTTCTCGGTCTCTTCTGTCCCTGAATACCTTGACTCAGTCTGGATGGGGCACAGCTACTGAAGAGCTTTATGGGTTAAAAGGGCTCCTAGGAGAGCCTGGCAGCATCCATGCTTCCATCCACATGCTCAAGAGATGGCCTATGAACAGAGCCTCTCTCCAAGTCCCCCCCCCCACTGCACTACAGACCAAGGCGCTCGATGCTCACTTAAGCTGTAATCATTGCCCAGAACTTTATGTTCTGCATGTGGTCAGAGGCTCTACTGTCACTGCTGAGCTTTAGGATCCAAAACAGGTGCTGGGGCTAAGTGTGGGTGCAAATGACACCTTCCCCACCCACACTGCCAAAGGGCCCACTGTGCTGTTGACTGTGCCCAGGGCAGGGCAGTGGCTCCAGTTAAGCCAGGAGTTCAGGAGCCTGTGGATGGGCTGATAAGCTGAAGCAATTTGTGGCAGAACCTCCCTTGGCGCTTCGGAGTAATGAGATGACAGATATAATCACAATGATCACAGGCACCAAAGGGCTGGTTCCTGACCCCCCGCCCAGCTGGGAACCTACCCCCTGCTGGGCTTCTTGCTGTGCAAGGGGGCGGGCAAGCGGGGTGGGGGCTGCCAATCGCTGCCAGGAGCAAATGAAGCTCTCCTCGCACCTGTCAGGCATGGCAAACTGGCAGGAGCCGTGCTTTTGGCTTTGATGGGTGGGGGGTCAAAGAGGCTGGCAGTTAAAAAGAGAAGGGTCCAGTCCACTGTCTGAGGGGCAGGGCAGGCAGCACAGAGGGCAGAAGGTGGGCCTCATAGGGGATGCTCAATGAAGCTCCTGACCCTGAGGGTCTGCAGTGCAGGAGTCCTAACATTTTCAACAGGACAATGTTCAGTTTCTGCACAGATGTACAAAAGTGTGTTCACATCCCCACAGCTGGAGGGAAGAGGCCGGCACACACACAGACACAGCAGCAGCATTAACGCACCACATCCCATTAACACATCACACCTCATGTCCTCCTTATTCGTTAAAATACAGGCAGGATTAGACCCTTTGCCAGCAATGAAAAAGCGAGAAAAGCAGAGAAGTTGCAAAGGGGGGCAGATCAGGAGAGGGCCATTCAGCTCAGTGGAAAGAGTGCCTGCCTTGCATGAAGAAGGCCCCAGGCCCAATACCTCCAGGTAGGATTAGGGAACAGACTCCTTGCCCAAAACCCCAGAGAGCTGCTACCAGCCAGAGTAGACAATACTAAACTTGATGGTACAGTGGTGTGGCTCAGCAAAAGGCAGCTTCCTGCGTCCCCTGACGCTTGTAATTCCCTCTCCCCCTCCCGAACTGTGTTAAAAGAATTAGCTCTTTGCACCATATACAGATAGCACCACAATGCTCTTCTCTTTGTGTGCAGAACAAAATGCTGTACGCGTTACCATGCGCTGGAGAGGCAGAAATGCTGCTCTGGTGGCTGATGACACAGATGGACATTCACATGCAGACACACACACAAACACGCACAGACCCATGGGCTCAGCGCCCCCTGCCAATCAGCCGCGCTGGCTGTCTCCCCTCCAAAGCTGCAGAGGGGTGCCTTGGCAGCCGCCATTGTGCAAGTGTCACGGCTCAAGCGCATCGCCCAGGCTCTGAGGGCTCCTGCAGAGAGGGGCTTTGTCTGCTGTGGCAGCTGCAAGCAGCTCAGAGAGAGGAAGGGGGGAGGAAGAGAAGGAGGGACATCCTTGCCTCTCCCTGCGAGAATCCCAAATACGCAGGCGGTGACTTGGCACCCGGGCTGAAGTGGCACCTCTGTCTGAAAGTCCCCACCCTTCCCTCCAAGGACCCTAAGAAGTGGGGTTACTTAGCAGTGGGAAGGGAAGCCGAAGGGCGATGTCTGCAGCTCAATATTCTGCCCATCCCAGAGGCAGACCTGGCATGCAGGGACAGATTCCCACCTATAGGGTGCAATCCAGCCCCGCAAACCCCCTGCCCAAGAACCCACTGAAATGAACTGGGGCTGTGTGAGAGCACAAGGGGCGGTTAGAAAAAGAGGGCCAGAGGAATTCAGGAAGAAGACCCCTCTCCAGCAGGGTAACCAAATGAAGCCTTCATAGAGGGAGGCAAGGTAGACCTTGGAACACCAGACGCTGGAAACAGAACAAGGCTTGGTGGTCACCGCAAAAGACCCCTCATAGGGAAGGCCGTGCAAGAGAAACGTGGCTGAAGACCCCCCCCCTCCCCGCCCAAAGGCATCCCCTTGCTTGCACCTGCACCATTCCTCAGATGGACTGCTCCCTGCCTGGCAGAGATGTGTGCGTGTGTGTGTGTAGCTGGGGGACAGGGGAGGGGCAGAGACTAATGCAATGTGAGTTGGGAGGAGGAGTGGGAGGGAAGCCCCAAGGAAGGAAGGGAGGGAGGGAGGGAGGGAGGGAGGGAGGGAGAGAGAGAGAGAGGGAGAGAGAGAGAGAATGAAATCCTGGTCACAGGGGGTATAACAGGCGATCCTAGGATCATAGAATTTTAGAGATGGAAGGGACCCTGAGGGTCATTTAGCCCAACCCCCTGCAATGCAGTAATGTCAATGCGCGGTCCCACTCCTAATTTGAAACCATACCGGACCCTGCTTAGCTTTGTAAATGTGATGGCAGTTTTATGGCTACACCTAGGAAGATAGGCAGGCCTCTCTCTCTCTCTCTCTCTGTGTGTGTGTGTGTGTGTGTGTGTGAGAGAGAGAGAGAGAGAGAGAGAGAGCGTGTGAAGGGGGGAGAGAACGGGAAAAGGAGAGGGAGAAGGAGAAGAGAGAAAACACGATTGTTCCAATCCAGGTCCATCTTAGAATACTCTTAGCTTGCTTCTCTTTGGACAGATAATACATGGACATCATCATCCCAAATACGCACATCCAGACCTCTTTGTAGGGGAACAGCAACAGGGAATGACAACTGGGTAATTAAGAGGGAATCCAGCTTCCCAGTGCCCCTGGGCTTTGGAACACTCTATAGATTCCAAATAATCTGATCAAGCCTGGGGTAAAACCCCAGGAGTCCTGGCTCCCTTCCTCTAAAACACCAGTAAGTGCCACTTCCCTCTGAGTCCTGCCTCAGAGTACCCACTTTCTCGCTCTAAGCCATAGGGGATAAAGCTATCAATGGCTGCTATTCAAAGCGGCTGTGCTCTCACGCCAGCATGAGAGGCGACGAACCTCTGAAGACCAGTTGCTGGGGATTACAGGTGGGGAGAGCCTGTAGGCATCTGGTTGGCAACGAGACTCAGTGGGCCCCCCTTTGGCCAGATCTAGCTGCAGGGCTCTTGCTGCCACCCCTTTCCTGGCTGCCTGGCTACCCACTGGGCACCCCCTGGGAGGACCTTGGACCCGAGGAGCCTGGCAGTGTGAGGAACAGACACCAGCATGTCTGCACCAGTAGGTTACGCTGTCAGCCCACGTTAGCCTGGCGAGGCCGTGATGAAGATGAGGATGTGAGGCGAAGGCGCCGGAGTGTAGCGGAGGCCGCCCCAGGGGCCTGCTTGACACGTTGGGCACTCTCTGCGCCAGCCTGCCTGCTCTCCTGCCAGACAGGATTAGTGGCAGCACCCTCGCTCGGCACATGCCACAGGGCAGCTGGGAAGATGTGGGTGCCCTTGCGAGGGCACCAACCTGTAGGCCACCTTGATGCTACATGCCCTGCTTCCCTGACTGGATAAAGGGCCAAAACGCTCGTGCTGGCCACATCTTGAAGGACCCAGGAGTCCTAGTGCCTCTATCCCTCCCCCTGCAGCTCTCAGTCCTTAGTGCTGCCCAGCAGAGAAAGGGTTGGACCCAATGCTGGGCCCCAGGCAAGTTCTACTTGACAGCTGCAGCTCAGCAGAGTGGCCTAGTGGTTAGAGCAGTGGACAAAATGGGGGAGGCGCAGGTTCAAATCTCTACCCAGCCATGAAACTCACTTTCTGACTCTGTACCAGCCCCTCTCTCTGTATTTCTGCCTACCAAACTTGGGAGGACGAGGAGGGGATAACACCTCAGGAAAGAGGAATACAGTCATACCGTTCTTTCAGGATATGTCCCACGGCGACCCAGAAGTAATGGAATGGGTTACTTCTGGGTTTCACCGCTTGTGCATGTGCAGACGCTCAAAATGATGTCCTGTGCATGCGCAGAAGCGGCGAATTGCAACCCGTGCACTCGCAGATGTGGGTTGCGTTCTGCTCATGTTGATAACGGGGCTCCGGAATGGATCCCATTCGCAACCAGAAGTACCACTGTACAATTCAAAAATCACCTGGACAACTTGGAAAGCTGGGGTGAAATTCATAGCATGAAATCCAGCTGGGCCAAATCCAAAGTTCTACATTTAAGCAAAAACAGCTATGAACAAATAAAATGCAAAGAGTCTTGTGCCATCTTGAGGACCAACCATTTTACTTAGGCAGGTTTCATGAGTTCATAATAAATGTGTTGTGCCAAAAGACTTTTCACTGCTTTTGCTGAAGGAGAGTTAACACCTCCACACCTCCAGAGAAAGGCACAGGATGGCGGAGCTCAGTGAAAAGCATCTTGGGACTGTAACTGGTCTGAAGCTGAAGACAAGTCAGCCGTGTGACGCAGCCACAAACAAGGCTAATGCAATCTTAGGCTGAACTAACAGAGCTGTAACTTCTAAGTAAGCCATGAGAAGTAACAGGTACAGTTTATTCTGCACAGAGTGCTGGCTCTGCTTCTGGGTGTACACTAATAATGGGGAATGCCAGGCCCAATTTGGCTTGCTCCCGAATTTGGCCCACAAGGAGTTGCAGACAGTGGGGTGGGGTGGCACTGCTTACTGACCTGTGGCTGGCCACGTCTCTGCCGGGTACTAGAAGAGGGAGCAGGTGGCAAGACCAGCATGGTGCAAATGCACCAGCAGAGTCAACATGGATTTCCTGGCCAATGAGCTTGCACTGCACTGCACTGACCAACCAACCAGAGGAGCAGCATCACCCCACCATGCTGCTGCCTGCAAGGCTGTCTGGCCAAGCCACACCCACCTACCTGTCACCTGACACTAGGCAAAGGGCAGGTGTAGCCCCGGCTGCTGAGGCTTAAGAATGTGCTGAGCCTGATTGCTCTCCTGAAGCCATGGCTTCAATTTGGTGGTGCGGGAATACAGTGCCTGTTCCCATGAAAAGCAGTGTAGCGGGAAAAGGCACTGCATTCCAGCAGTGCCCAACTTACAGCCCCAGCTGGAAAGGAACCATAATGAGCCCACTCTAAGCCTTGGCATCCATAGCTTCACTTGTTCCATGCCTGGTGTCAGGTGACTGACAGGTGGGAGGGGGCAAATACAGAAGGGATTCAGCCCAAGCGATTGCCTCTGGCCAAGACAGGCATGCAAAAGAAAGGCAATCAGGGCTTTTTTTTCAGCCAAACTCACCAGAATTCAGTTCCGGCACCTCTCAGGTGGGCGCCATTGCCATTCTAAGAGAACAAGGGAGGCCCCCGCCTCACGGCTCTCTTTAAATGTTCCAATAAGCCAGGGTTTCTGGTTTATCGTGGTTTGCACTGCTCAGTTGCTCCCATTTCTCTCTCTCTGATGCAGAGAAACAAGCTTGGAAGCTGCCATTCAGCTTGCCCAAACTCACAATGCCCGAACTCTAGCCAGGCTTCAGCTATGACAGATTTGTAACTTGTTGAGGTTGTCGCAAACAACGCCCTGGATTTAGATACCATGGGTAGCTAAGCTTCATGGCAGTTTTGTTCTTCCTGGCTGAGCCAAGGGAGGGGTGAAGGAGAGCTGATGGGGCAGCCTCCACCCAAATGCTACTTGTTCCCCCCCCAAAAAAAAACACACAAGCCCTGGCTCATGGTTACCTGCAGCCAAAGCCTTACATAAAAGGGAAGTGTGTGTTTGTGAGGAGGAGGCCGCCAATTGGCTGCATCTCAGGCCATCGGCTTGAATTCTCCCAAATCCAAGATCTGTGCAGAATGCCTGTCCTGCTGAAACAAAATGCAGACTTCATCCAGGCATGTTGTCTCCTCGAGGGGTGTGTGTGAATGAACTCCCACCCCACAGGAGAAAAGAGAGGCTGCCACCATATACCTGAAGACATACCCAAACCTAATCAACGAAACGTTGATTTGCATCCATGGCAGCTCAGAGAAGGAGCAAGAGAGATGACTCTGCACTCCGCCATCCAGGGCGCCCGACCACAGCCATGCACACGAGGGAGAAATTAGCCTCCTGCATCCTGCTCCCCCCTCCGGGCAATGAGTATTTCATTAAGTAACGAGCTCTCTTCCTCCTCCTCTCCCAATATCATGCGCAGCCATTAATGCATAAATATTAATAGGAACAACACAGAGATGGACTGGGTGCCTGCGGCCTGTTTTGAGACGCTGCGTTCACACAGGGCAAGGAATTAATCAGTTTGCCCTGCTTGGAGAGATCGGGAGAGGCAGAAGGGAAAAGCGGAAGGGGTCCAGCCTCCATCACCCGGGAGCAGAAGAGGGAGGGAGGCAGGCCACCCCCGCTGCAACGTGCAGGCCCACTCAAATACACCCCATCAATGTCTCCCCATTATTATTGTTAAAGAATAATATATTTTAAACAACAGCAGCAACACATAACATGGGGGTGGGACTCCGGTCCTAACAGCCCCTCTTTTTTTCTTGCCCGAAGTCAGGTACCTGAAAGGAATGCTCAGTGTCAAAAGCAAAGATGGTATCTGAGTGTATGCAGAGTGATGGTGCGGGGCAGCTCCCTGCAGGACCTATTTGTCCAGTGTGCAAATTGGACCGGTCTTGTTTCGAGCCGAGCCGAGCCCAGGGCTGCAGAAGTGGCAGGAGAGGATGCTGCGTCTGAGCACATGCAGAGCTCCAGGCAGGACCACAGCAAGCTCCCACATCTCTGGGGCAGAAATGAAAAAGGGCAGGCTTTGACTCCAGGACATCTCTTTTTAAGAGCCAGGGGTCTGTTGTGCCCCACTCTGGTGATGAGGGAAAGGCACATCGATAGTCAGCACACAACCCCAGAACACAGGAAAAAACTGGGACTGAAGGGGTGAGCTCTAAGGGAGCTCATGCAAAGACTGGTTTGGATACAGGTCTGGACAGAAACAATCAAGGGCTGAACCTGTGGGGGGGGGTATGTATGCACAAACACCAGCCATCGTCTGTTGATAGAGAAAAACTTGGAAGGGCCCAAATGGTCTCTCCTTGAATTGTTCCATCCCACGGGTGTCCAATGTGCAAGGCAACACAGTTCAGCAACTGAAGTTCCAAGTCCGCCACTCGCTGCTGCCAAAGCGAAGGTGGCAAGAGCAACATGGTCCACACTTTCAGATACCATCTAGAACTGCCCATCAAGAAGGTGAAAGTTGAAGATGTATAATGGGGCAGCAGGGGTGGGGTGGGGTAATTTTCACAAACCCCAGAAGTGGCAACCCACCCTCAGGCCTTGGCCCCTGCCAAATCTCCTCCTGAAATAGGCCCATCTGGGTGAGGAAAGGGGTGTATTTAAACAGCTAGTGACCTACAAATCAAACCTCTCAACTAGAAAAAGACCTGCTAAATAATCAAAAAGTAATGTCTAAAATGCTATCAGAATGGCAAACAAAGGATGAATCATCAATGATTCTGGGCTATGGATATAGGACATAATATTGAAATGGCAGCATTGGAAAGATTGTGGAATGTGGATTTGAGATTTACAGTGTGCTATGCGATAAAAGAAAATCACATGGAAATGATGTATAAGTGGTATCTGATTCCTAGTAAATTAGCAAAAATTTATAAGTCAGAACCAGATATCTGTTGGAAATGTAAAGAGATGAAGGGTACATTTTTCCATATGTGATGGTCATGTAAGGTAGCAGAATCTTTCTGGGAAATGATTTATAATGAGTTGGGGGGGAAATGTTGTAGATAATTTTTGTAAAAAATCAGAAGCTTTTATTTTAGGTATAATTGGTGGAGAGGTACCCAAAGAACAGAAAAAATTATATATGTATGCTCCTGTGGCTGCCCAAATGATTTATGCCCAGAGACGGAAAGAAGAAATAGTTCTAACAAAGGAGGACTAGCAATTAAAATTGATGGAATATGCAGAACTGGCGAAACTTACTGGAAGAATAAGAAACCAAGAAGAGAGACTTTTTAAAACAGAATGGGGAAAATTTATTGACTATTTGAAGATGTGTTGTAAACAACTTAAAACATTAGCAGAATTGACATAAACACGTGCAGAAAGAAATAACAAAAAGGGAAAATTAGAAAATAGGCTTGAATTGGATATGCAGTAACAACAGACATAAAATAAGTAACTGCAGAAAGGAACGGAGGAAAGTCGAGGGAAATGCAGATTGATTACGTAAAGATTATGGGTTTTTTTGTTAAAGTATTTGTAAAATGAGAAAATGATATATATATTTTGCCAGCAGCCATTCAGGAGCTGGTGGGGTGGGCATGGGGAAATGTGTTCTGTTTGGTCCCCTGTGAGTGTCTGGGAAAAGGTACGTCTGAAACTGGACAACCCCTCCCCCTTTACCTCACAACCCAGTTTCCCAGGATTTGTTTCATTTGCACCATTTTTGAACCCAGAGCTTATTTGAAAAATCAGGGCCCCCCCACCTGGATCCCCTCCCCATCAACCCCCTCCCTCCCTCCCTCCCTCCCTCCCCCAGCCCAGCCCCTCTGCCATCCTTACTATGTGGAGTTGCAGGTAGTCCCCGAGGCCAGAGGCACTGTCCACCCGCACCAGGATGGCGTTCTTCTGGTGCGTGCTGAAACCCACGGCCAGGCGGTCGGCCCGTGTGCTGGGGCGGTCATTGGGAGGCCACGTGTAGGTGATCAGCGCCCCGCCCTTCCCAAAAATGTATGTTGTCCCAGCTGGAAAGAGGAAGAAAGAGAAAAGTCAGAGAGGAAGGTCCAGTGCAGCCTCTGGGATCCTCCACCTACCGGTGGAGGAAACTTCAGGGATGAAACTTTAGGTCTCTCGGACTGCTCACAAGCTGCTCTAGGCAGGGCTCAACTTGGCTCGCTTTCACCAGAGCACAGCCGCTTAACACACAGCACAACAGGAATGGTGACGAGTGTGCTGGAACATGTGCAGAGTGCTTCTGCCATCATCCAGCTCTCTCACACCTGGGAGCGAAGGATCTTTATTGGCTTTTAACCCAGGAGGGCACCTTTGATGGCAGTCTGGAGGGACATAGACATCAATTTGGAATATAGGGAGCCATCCATGCTCAGGGACTCCATCTGTCATATTTTGGGTCTTATCTGCCCTCTCCGCTGAAGTTATCAATATCTGGGGAATGGAAATCTCAGGACCATATGGGGAGAAGCATAGCTCAGACCTTGTGCACATAACTGCTGGGTATAGACCTTGGAAGCCCCCATTCTGGCACCCTCCTGTAACCTCCACCTCAACCTGCAATGCCCAAGTGCCCTACCAGGATAGCGCCTTCATGTCCGCTGCCCGTCTCTGCCGCAAAAACAAGGTTGGGGGTGGGAGGGAGCGGGTTAGGGATGATGGACACAGAGGGATAAGGACTGAGACAGGCCCATTCGTTGCCACCCAGCCCTCTCCTCAGCCCTCCTTGAGGCATGGGCTCCAGCAGGGCCATCCATCACCCCTCAAGCCTGGCTCCTCCTCACATACAAACGCTCAGGCTGCCTTTCTGGTTCTCCTGGCCAGGAACCCCCAATGCCTCTCCATCAAGCTGACACCTTTGTCTGTTCTGGAATAACAGCTGCCTTTACCAACATCCCTGAGTGTCTCATGGGGAGGAAGGAGCGAGCCCCCAAAGCAGGCCGTGGGAACCTGGGAAGCCCCCCAGATGCTGGTGGATGGACTCACAACTCCCAGTAGCCAGTCTGGCCCATGTTCAAGGATGATGGTGGGAGCTGGAAGGCCTCAACAGGCTCCTCAGAGCTGCCTGAAGATGCACCAGGCAAACGCCTCTGCCATTCCAGGAATCCTGCCAAGCTAACCGAATGGCTGGCTTCCACTGGCCTCCTCAGCACCTCACATCCTCTGGTGACAGAGGTGAGTTGTTTGACCAGGCAGGCAGAAGGACTACAACAAGCGAGTTGGGTGGTGGGGTCTAAAGCTGAAAACCTAAACAGGCGGTGGGACCCCACTTCAACTAGCCAGCCTCATCTGGTCCTCAGAGCAGCTCAGGACATGGCCTTGACAGGCATCATGTTGTAACCTCTGGCCTGGCAGACCAGTGTAGACTGGAAGCTTGCCCACTGCCTCGGCTTCCAACAACCAGCTAGTCAGGCAACAGAAGCAGGAACTGTGTTTATGTGTGGAGTTGCTCCCTAAAGAAGTGGCTCAAGCCTATCATGCTCCCAGGATGGGGGGGGGGGGAGAATGGGGGGCTACTTCTCAAGATGCCAGAGATAGGCCTGGGAGGGTAGGCCCCAGGGATCCAAATTTTGGTACCCAGAGGTGTGGCAGATGAGTTGGCAGGTGGCAAATGTAAAACCCTTTTTACCACCCCCCCGCCGGCCCATCATCTGATCATTATCTTAGCATCATGGCTTAGATTGTTTGTAACCAATGTGCTTTAGGTTTTTGCTGGAAATACTGAAAACAAGAAATTAATTATGGTTATACAGCACTCCCCCCTCCCACATGCAGCAGGGCTTCCAGCCCTGTGATTATGCGCATATCAACCGCGCATTCACATTGGCTTCTGAAAGAGGTTTGTGATCAACAGCCACCTACAGCAGCCTTCACCAACACGGTGCCCTCCTGATGTTTCAGACTACAGCGCCTATCAGTCCCAGCCAACCTGTGAGCTAAAGAGACATTCAAGCAACCCAAGTAGAGCAGCAGTAGCTACAGCATGTGTAGGCAAACTAGGGCCCGGGGGCTGGATCCGGACCAATCGCCTTCTAAATCCAGCCCATGGATGGTCCAGGAATCAGCATGTTTTTACATGAGTAGAATGTGTCCTTTTATTTAAAATGCATCTCTGGGTTATTTGTGGGGCATAGGAATTCGTTCATCCCCCCAAAAAATATAGTCCGGCCCCCCACAAGGTCTGAGGGACAGTGGACCGGCCCCTGCTGAAAAAGTTTGCTGACCCCTGAGCTAAAGGAAACTGAGGAACATGCAGACACCTCAGCTTAGAGAGCCAGGTCTTTGGAGGGGAGGAGCTTTCCAGAGGACACAGCTGATGGCATATGGGTGAGGTGTAGGGGAAATTCCTCATGTGCCAGGTGTGTTTTGCTACTGGTGCATATCTAACTGTGAGGAGAGCTCTGGATGCCAGGTTGACAACTGACCTGGTTGGCCCCTCCTGCTTTCTTAAGCAGGCAAGCAGAAGAGCTTATTTATTGCATTTATATCTCACTTTTTCTTCAAGGAATATATGGCTAACCCCCCGTTAATCCCTCTACAACAACCCTGTGAGGTAGGTTAAGAGGCTTTGACTAGTCACCCAGTGAGCTTTATGACTGGACAGGGATTTTAACCCTCATTTCCCAGGTCCTAATCCGACACTAACCACTACACCACACTAGCTTCCTAGATTACTTCTGCTATGGGGCAGTTCTATAAATTAAGTGGGTGAATAAATATGGGGAAAGCAAATGTCACTTAGAGAAGGATCTGAAATATTTCCTTTGAAGCCTGAATTTCTTTTATTCTGGACTGCTTTATTTGATGTTTTAATGTATTATAAATCACTTTGAGATTTTTTTTCTTTAAAATATAAACCAGTATATAAATGAAATGAAGAATAATAATATCGCACCACAAAAAGGCACCTAGACATTCCATTGTGGCAACCGTAACCCAAATTTAAGGTGCCATTTGGCAAGTAGCTTATATATCTGAGTTTCTAACATTGGGCAACACTGTGAAGTCCTCACCCCATTGCCCTAGTCCAGCTGCCCTTGAAGAAAAGATTCCAGGGAGACCTTCCCCAGTTGGGCCCTGAATAACTTTCTCTTTTCCCGTAAGAGGACCTGGCAGATGCGTGCAATTTCTGGGGAAATTATGAAATTAGTCTTAAATTGCACAGGGCAATCCGCACCAGAAAATTCCCTGGTGCCCTGGAGAGTGATCTAATCTTGCAAGTTTGTTTCACTTGTATTTAGTAAACAAAGCTAAAAAAAACCTTGAAAATGCCAAGATTTCCTAACATTGTATTTGCGGCTGACATCCTATTGGAACGGGCTTACGGAGCTGGAAATCTTCCACAGGAAAAAAAAAAGTACTAAAGTACTGGAAGAGATCTGGACCCCCATCACTGCACCTGGGATTGAGTCCAGCCTTGTACTTCCTAACTTGCACAAAAGCCACAGGTGACCAGGCCTTCCACCTTGCTTCCTACTCTCCCTCCTCAAGCCCATTCCAGTTGCAGAGCCAAGGAAGTCCCTCCCTCTATGACTAGCCTGGAAAACATGCAGGTCAGTGGAGGCGAGGCAAGTTGCTCTGCCTGACCTCTGTCAATCCATTGTGACCCTTGACCATGGGAATCATCATCAGTAGCCAATTTGGGGGTCCTAGCTGCCAGGACACAGCCCTGTCACCATCAACGCTCCTGCATTGGCCTCCATATTTCCAGCCTCACTCCGTATTTCCAGCCTCACAGGCATCAAGGACCATAAAGTCTGGCAAGGCCCCATCCGCAGTCCATCCAGGTCCTCAGAGGAGACGGCGCCAACCCCATCACAGCCCTGGCCAGTTGGCTCCTGCTGCCTGCAAGAGCGGAATCTTCTTCCTGCTAGCAGGGCTCACTGGGAGCTCTCCAAGGTCCTGATTTCCTCTGCCCTCTGCATAAGACAGCTTCTATGACCTCAATCGTGAGCTGACTTCCCCTGAAACAATGTGCTTCCTCCATTAGCCTCAAGTGCCCACAGAACAGGAAAGAGAGGAGAGCTTTCAGTTTATTGTTTAACATGCCTGCAAAGAGGCGAGTGGTTGTGGAGAAAGGGCTTCCATTCATCTGCAGCAAGCACAGAAGTAACTCGCCTGGGCTTGTTTGCAAGGATGATTGCCTCCCCCGCATCCTCTGGGCCAGTGGTTACCAATTAGCTAAGTAATGCAGACCCCCTGTTTTTCAAAAGCCAAGCCATGGATCCCCTACTTTTGAAAATTCTGGTATATCTATGGGAGTGGTCCACAGACCACCAATTGGGAACCACTGCCCTAGACTAACTAGGGAGACTTTGGTTTCTCTTCTCAACTCCAGCAAGGAGTAAAATGAAATAGGGGCTTTCCTCTCCCTCAGCTACAGAGGTGTTTAAATGCTGCAGGTTATATGAGATTGAACAGGGTGAAAGCATGTCAAACCTCCAAGAGGTCACACACACACACACACACACACACACACACACCCAGCAGAAGAAAAGTCACCTCTTTGCCCCAGCCAACCTCTACCAGCAAAGGGAAAAACCTTTGCAGCTTCTCCTGGTGGAAGTCAGAGGTTCCTGAAGTTGTGGAGAAAACACTTATGGGTGCAAGTTGAGGAGGAAACATTTCCTCCAAGTGCTAATCTGTTTCATCCAAATTCAAGCACACTTAAAACAACTTCTTTTGTACTTAGGAAACCAAAGCAACCAAGTAAAGAAAACAGTAACATATGGAGGCATAAAAGCAGAGACACTTGGGTTAAAGGGAGGCAGAAGTGCCCTGTCCTTACCCATCAAAAAACAACTACAAAAAGACTAAAAATGTTCAAAAACCAAAGTTGGGACAGTTCACCCAATTCCCAACAGATGTAAAATTTCACTTCAGTTCCAGAGTGTGCTGCAAGCAGCAAACTGGGAAGGAGACGGAGGTGATGGAGGCAGGAAGAGGTGCAGGGCCTTCCCCTTTTCTGAGCCTGCAGGAGGTTAGGAAGAGGCCTGGCAAGGTGGGGGGCATCAGAGGGCTGCTTTTGAGCACCTCTGAAGTCAACAACGGCTGCAAAACTCTCTCTGTGTATGCCTGAGGTTCATTAAGGCAAAGGACCCTCCTTGAGAAACCTACTCCCCACATACTGGTCACTGTGCCCTCCAGTGAGCTGGCAGGAGAAGGGCATTGTGCAGGGGCAATGGCCTGCCAGCCTCTCCACTGAGCTGTTCCTCTGAGCGACAAAGGCGGCCTTCAAGGCCAACTGTCCCCCTCTGCTTCACCACCCATCCATCTCTGTCAGCCTCCTTGATTGGCTCAGAAACTGTCAGCAACCAAACCTGGAGGGGAAGAAGAAGGCGCACTGGGAGGGGCAAGCGAGATGCCAGCGGGCAGGGAAGGGTGGAGGTGGCGAGGGCTCATCTCCGCACTGCCCTCCCCAAACCAAACAGCACCCATCCCTTTCCATGCTGGGGGGCCTTGGCACCAGCCTCCCCTTTCTAAAGGGCTGGATGAGTTTCTGAGGTCTCAAGGGATGCCAGTCCTGGCACCTTCCCCATCCCTGAGAACCCAGGAACCTGTTAGTTCTCACCCCACCTCTGCCAGCTACCTCCTCTGCTGTTTCCTCTGCTAATGGGCTGACTCACGCAGCAGGTGAGATGGCAGCATGTGTGCATTGGCTATCTTACAGGGCCAAACACTGCTCCTGTGGCTGTTCACACAGCTGCTTTGGCCCTGCAAAGGCAAAGGCTGCTATACGAGCAACGGAACTCAGTGGGACTGGCCGACCAGTAAACACATGCAGGGGGGTACCATCAACTCATGCCATACAAGGAGAAGGCAGAAGTGGTAGAAGCTACCACTTCAGAGTTTAGATGAGGTATACCCATTTTGAAAGTACCCTTGTCTGGGGGCTTCTAGACAGGGGTGGCTCCTGGCAGCACAATCCAACTTTTGCTACAGGCCATAAGTTGAGTTGCAGGAACACAACTGACAGCACTGCGCTCTCCCTGCCTGCACATCCTGCCATGTTTTGTATGCACAAGTGAGCATTTTCTCTCAGCTAATCTTCTTTTTTAAAATCCATTGTTAAATTTGGTATGGTGCTTATTTGTGATTCCCTGATTGTGCTCATGCCTCTTTTACGTTAAAAGAATGGAGATTCGATTTCTGTATAAAAAGGCCAATTTGTTGTCTGCCCCCTCTTACTCTGACCACATCGGTGAAATAGACCACACAAGCTCCGTTCCATATCTTCACGTGCCATTTATCAATCTTTGGGTGGGTTTTTAATCTTTCTCCACCTCCAAGCAATCCGGCTGCTGTTAATAAATGCATGACCTGGAGTATTTAATTATTTATATTTAAAGCTATTTATATACCGCTTAATTACTATAGTTTGTAAGCAGTGTACATAAAAACTTAAAAGCATGCAATGGAGAAGATCAATTAGGATGAATAATAAAAACAGAAAGCGTCCTTAAAATGCCTGCTGAAATAGGAAAGGTCCTGTGGCCAAGGGCCTTCCAACCACAGGCTGTGGGCTTGTCTCCTCTCAGCCAGGAGTTCCACAGAATCAGGCCTGCAACACTGAGCACCTGGGTCCTCCTGGGTGCGAGACATGCGTCTGAGCTGCAGGGGACCCCATGAACAAAGACTCCCCCTGAAGATCTCAGATATTTTGTCCATTACATATCCATTATATAGAAGGCTGACGAATAGATCTATGGGCAACTTGTAGCCACAGAATTTTTTTCTAATGTCACTTGCTGTAGAGATCCAATAAATTTGTGAGGTCTGGACAAGTCCAAAAGGCATAAAAAAATGCTAGGATGATGACCAGAGTTGCATCTCTAGCACGGGTATACCATTACTTGCTCTTAAGAAAGTAAAATACCACCCAAGTATTAGTTTATAACGCATCCCTTTAAAATTCAAACATACTGGAAATGAGGAACAGGTAGCCAGTGATGTAAGTTTGGAAATGAATTTCTGCCCTTTGCAAATGAGGATAATTTACACGGGGTAATTTGCATCAGAAAGTTTCTTAGCTTGCTTTGGAATACTTTCTGCTGCCATAACAGAACAATCTAATGCAGCATTTTTGTTTTACCTGTGTAAACAAAGCTAAAATTTTTGAAATTGCCAAGCTTGTATTTGCAACAAACATCCATTCACAGTGCTGTTAATGAACTTTTGAAATGGAACATTTTCTGTGGAAAAACGAAGTACTGGGAAATGTTCTATTTCGGAAGATTTTCTGTGGAAGTTTTCGCACTCGACATCACTGCTGACGCCCTCCAAACACTGTCAGACTCGAGGCAGCCAGCAGGCCCAACAACCGTGATGATGGTGATGGTGATGGGAGTCTAACAACATCACTGGTCCCCACTGGCTGGCTACCCCCGAGGGAAGCTGCTATTTCCAAGTCCAAATTTATTGTGGAATAGTCTTTCTTCAAAGTCATCAATCCATTTGATCTGAAAGAAATGTTTCCTGGCATCTCGACTGGCTTTTTAAAAAAATGCTAGCTGAAAATTTTATAGATTTGATACATAATTCATTTCGCTAACTTACTTGACACCTCAAGTTCTGCAGCTGACTCTGTGAGGTGGACCTTCCTGCTTAGACCGTTTTATGTTTGACTTGCAGAGACTGGAAGCCTCCTTTTCAGCTTTTTATTAGCTCACATTTTACCTGCCTTTCCCCCCTCAGATCACTTTTGTCTTCTGGCTCTCTCTGATAGCAGACGGTTGCAAGAGGTGACTGCGCAGAACAGCTTGCTTTTAAAAATACTTTTTGCCATTTTGAGCAAATATGAAGAGTAACATAACAGAGCTCTGGGCGAATTTTTTAAACAAGAAGTGCTTCAATCGGGGGAGGAGGCCAGTTGCTAAATTCTATGTGATCAGAAAAAGGCAAGATTTTTTCTTTAAAAATTCGCATTAGTACCATGCCACCCTTTCATTTTAAGCGTTATTACGTGCATATTTTTTAATATATAAATGGCTGTTTTAGAAAGCACTTTAGCACAAATTAAAAGATCAATAAAAATAAATGGGGCGATAAAACGCTGCCAACCAGTAAAGGTAACAGAGAAGGGGCTCCAAGGAATTAGCAGTTCCCCTTCCCAATATGGCCCTGAACACTTCTGGGAAAAGGGGGATAGGGAGGAACTTCAGAGCACCCACACCTGGCAAAGAGGGTACGACTGTCCCCTTCTTTGCAACAACAGTAACAATTATTTTATTTACAAAAATATTTATATACCACAATTCAGGAAAAATATCAGATTTGTTTACAACCAAATACAGTGGTACCTCGGGTTACAGTCGCTTCAGGTTACAGACCCTGCTAACCCAGGAATAGTACTTCGGGTTAAGAACATTGCTTCAGGATGATAACAGAAATCGCACGGCAATAGCAGCGGCGGGAGGCCCCATTAGCTAAAGTGGTACCTCAGGTTTCAGGTTAAGAACAGTTTCAGGTTAAGAACGGACCTCCAGAATGAATTAAGTTCTTAACCCAAGGTACCACTGTATATGATAAAAACATACAAACTAAAATTAAAATGTCAGGGTGTTTTTTTCCCTTCCAGGCAAACAAAAGGTGGAGGGAGCTTGGAAGAAACGTGGGACATTGACATTCTATAGACACTCCAAAAAAAGGGTGGCCATCCCAAAATGAACACCTACCATGGAAGTAGAAAGTGAGAGTATCAGGGAGAATTGCCCTGATCCGGCCCTCTCCATGCTGTGTTGAATTTCAACCTGTGGAACATTTTTTTAAAATAGGAAGGGGGACAACTCCTCAAATGACTGCCTTCCCCCACAGACCTGAAGAGAGGCATTTTGAAGCCCCTTCCTTGCTGCCACCCCCCAACCCAACAATTTTGCCGTACCATTCAGGCACAAATTCCTGCCTTCTCCACTCCTAGGGCCACCTCCTGGGCCTGACCGTTTGCACCCTCAAGGAGTGCCCTCTGTTCACCCACCCAATTCTGCAGCAGGCACAGAATAGGCCCCAGCTAGGAGAGAAGACAAAACAAAATGTGCCATGCACGGAGCAGGCCGCTCGGCTGGGGCGGGGGAGATTCATGCATATTTCATGCCTGTGCAGCGCTGCAGACGGCTCCTGGCAGCTGCCCGCCTAAGCCTGCTCAGCCAATCTCCCCCCCCTCCAATCACAGCCTGCTTGTTCCAAGTATTGATCAGTGGACAGAGCCCTGACCCCTTCCAGAGAAGCCTGGCATGGCTCAGGATTGGAGAGAGCCTTCTTCAAGACCCCTCACCTCCTACCATGCTGGGTTCCTCTGTTCTCATAGCTGGAGACAGAAACCCACGAGTCCAGGCTCCCAGAGGCCCTTCCTTCGCCCTGGCTCAGCCACACCTACTGGCTGAATCCTAAGCAAAGGTGCATGACATGCAGGCAGGCAGGCCTTAACGGAGTACAGGCAATGCACTCTCCTTGCCTCCCTCAGTCAGCAGCCAACCCACAGACATGCTGGCTTCCTCCTTCAGCAAACTCTCACTAGCCCCCCCCCCCATTGCACCTCGAAAGGTACCTGAACATCCCCCCAATCACCACTCTTCCTCCCCATCTCTCAGACAACCAGCTTCTCCAACTCAGCACCCTCCAAATGTTTTTGACTGCGGTCTCAGTTGGCATGGCTGGTTGCAACCCAAAACACTAGACTGAGGATGGCTGAGATAAGCTCTGTGGAGGCAGAGGCCACAGCATCCACAGCACAGCTAGCACAAGAAGGGCACAGCACAGCACAGCTAGCAAGAAGGGTGAATGGGCTGCCATAATGCCCACCCCTGGTCCATTTAAGGGGACAGGAAGAAACTGGGCTCCCTTTGTGTAACACCCCATCTGTCTTCTTTATCCCTGCATTTTGGCATGGCTGGAGTTGGTCCCTGCCTGGTCCCCAGTTCCTTCCTCCTTGGAAAGCCAGTGTGGTGGTGTGGATAGAGTAGTGCTTCCCGTGCTTGGGTGTCCAGCTGCTTTTGGACTACAATTCCCATCATCCGTTACCATTAGTCTTGCTAGCTAGGGATGATGGGACTTGTAGTCCAAAAGCAGCTGGCTTCACATTACGGAGGTCCTGCAAGGGCGGCTCTAACCATGTGCCTGGCCCAAATACATGGGCCACACAATGTGCTCTTAAGCTGTGGGGTATTGAACATCACCCAGTCTTTAGGCCAACTGGAGAAGATGCAGGGGTACCTTGAAGGTGGCAGCGGGGGGGATGGGGACAGGCCCCCAGTGGGAGGTATGAGCCACTGTAGCAGCACAGACATTTCAGGTCTTTGCTCAGGCTCCTTTTTCACTAGGAGCTCGGAAGCAAGGACCAGTGGTAGCCCTGCCCTTCTTTGGAGGCGCATTCACCCCCGGGGCCTTCTTGCCCAGCACAATGTTGCACAGGGAGTGGCTGGGTGGGCCTGAAGTGAATTCCCCAATCTCTCTCCCCCCCCCTCCCGCCTTGGTTGCTCACCCTCTGTAAAGGGAGAGTTGGAGAGAGATGCAGAAAGAAAATCAAAATGTAGGTCATCGCTGAGATGCGAAGATCCTACCCCCCTCTTTTCCCAGAGAGACTTTGCGGGAAAAGGGGCAGCAATGAATAATTCATCACCCATTAAGGCCTGGGAAAATGGGGGTGAAACTGGAAGCGGGAGGAAACCAGAGCATGGCAAGAACAAGAAGAGGGATTGGTCATCAAGGGACTTGTCGCTCCACCACGTGGGACAGGAAGCTGGATGGGGTCCAATTGCCAACAGCAAAATCTTGTCCTCCCAGGACTGCTCAGGGGCATCTGTAAAGTGATCGCCTGAGCATGTGCAGACTGCCAGCCACACCATACTCCTCTGGGATCAAGAGGGGAACTTATAGGGTGGAAGGTGATTCCCCCCCCCCAGACCCCTTTACGGATGAGTAAAGTCCCTGGGCAAACCATGCAGCCCCACAACCCTGCAGCCACAAAGGTGAGAGGCTGGCATGCATCTTTGCCGGGGGTTCAAAGGGGAATTCTTAAACTGCCAGGGAAGGGAGTCAGCTCTCAAGGGCACTCAGCTATTAAGGGAGCTCTTAGCTGCAAAGAGGCACTTTGCTTCCTCCGCTGTTTGCAGAGGGGCCTGAAGACCTGCCAGCTGGACCGGAGGCGTCCTCTCCACACCCCTGCGGCATGAGAGACCACAATGAGCATGTGGAGAGTACCTTTGCCTATCAAAGGGTGCAAATGGCAAATGACTAGAGAGGGAACGTAGCTGAGCAGAAGCCCCCCTGTTCAGCAGGCAAGGCCCCAGGATGACTTTGAATAGGGAGTAGAAACGGAGCAGGATCCAGAGAGCTTATCTCTGAACTGGCTGGTCCAGTCAGTCATATTTTGGGCTCACAGTCATTTCTGAGCGGTCTTCAAAAGCAGTCCTGTGATATTGCAGGAGCAGGTTTCATGCACTAGGTGACCTCTGATTCTAACCTAGTCTGGAGGTTAACTGAGCTGTGAGAACCAATGCCTAGCGACCCCTGCCCAGGAGGAGGTCACCAATGGCACAACAGCTGCCAAGTGGTGAACAGCATGGTCAATGCTATGGGTGCTCTTGGCGCTCCAGTGCCAAAGCTGGATCTACAAACACACCCATGGGAAAGGCAACCCTTTGGGGAGAGGGCAGACCCTCTCACCTGGCACCATCTCTCTGAACAAACAATCCACAATCACCCAGAGTCAGTGTTGAGAAGTGGTAAAGAGTGTTGGGCTATGACTTGGAAGAGCAGGGTTCGAATCCCCACTTGACCACAAATGTTGTTGGGCAATCTCGGGCCAGTCACTGCCTCCCAGCCCAACCCTACCTCCCAAGGTGGTTGTGGGGATTAATGAGGAGGGAGAGAAGGATATAAATCCAATCAATCAATCAATAAATAGGTAAAGTTAAATAAAACCAGTTACTGGGCCCTCTGTCAATGCATGACTGCCTCTAGCCATCACCTCAGTGCTTCCTCTGCCTCACCTGAATCTGAGGCAGAGACAGGAGTCCTATGTGAAGTGACAGCATTTGACTTCTAATCTTGATGTGGATATTTCACGAAGACCAGAGCTGGGGAAACTCTGATCTGCAGGCCAGGGGCAGTCCCCAGGGGCTTCCCCCTCTAGCCCACCAGGCTGTGCAGCTGTGTGTAAGAGAGATCACAAGGAAGGAAGGTTGAACCATTGCAGACATTGAACCTCCCAAGAGACAAGACTGACCCCAGAAGAGTTCCATAGGATCAGAGCCTCCAGGCCAGGCAAGAAATGAGTAGTGTGCAGTGTCCAGAGCGTCAGAAGTGGGAAACCCGGGTCTAAATCGCCACTTAAATTAGGAAGCTGCACTCTCTTTGCCAAGACTACCTCATAGGGTTACTACAGAAAAAATGAGGGTGAGGGAAAACCATGCAAGTACCTTGAACAGCGGGTAAAAAGGTAATAAATAAAAAACAGTGATGGTGAAATGCAGCCCCATCCCCTGCAGATGCCTTCGCTGCTGCTCAAAGCCCAGTGGAAAAGCTCAGGAAAAATCCCAAATGGCCGGTTACCCAGGCAACCAAGGTTGGTCGCTGGAAATTAGGGATACCACAAAAGCTGGAGTTTTCTGGATTTTGGTGAGGGGTTTTCAAGTCCTGGGCATGCAGGCATTTTTGGGGGATTCCTGAGAGGAATTTTATTGGACTCCAGTGAACCTCCACCAAATATTTAGAAAGCCCCTCACCCAATAACACACTGGGCCTGATTAAGCCTGGCCGCTAAGCACAAGCCCACTGACCTACACTGCAGGCTCTGCAGGAAAGGTTTGGATCAGAAATTATCAAACTGACTAGGTCGTGTCCAGCGACCGGGTGGACACCAGGCAAAACCACACAGGAGGCCCAGATCATTTCCAGGTCAGTGGTCTGTCCCTCCCTGACTTGCGCAAGGGGGGCTGCTGGACCGACGGCTCCTGCGGCCCACAAGTATGAAAAGGGTTTTGTGGCCTGCATGTAGTAAACAGGAAGCTTCCTTGTCTGACAACTGAATCTGCCTAGCCCAGAACTGTCAGCACTGACTGGCAGTGGCTCTCTGGGGTTTCAGAAGGGAAACATTCCCAGCCTTCCCTGGAGATGCTACCAGCAGGGAATGGACCTCGTGGGGCCTTCTGCATGCAATGCAAAGTTTCTAAACACTGGAGCTCCCCATGAAACAGCTGAGCCAAAAGACAAAGACAAAGAATATAGATTAATATGGCATAGTTCCAATTACTTTTTCTATACTCTTCAAACCAGAAGGAAGGAGAAATGGCTCTGATCCACCAGCTGACAGCTGCTGATAGTGACAGAAAGGGCTGTAGTTCAGTGCTAGAGTTTCTTCTTTGCAGGCACAAGTCCCAGGTTCAATCCCTGATCTCCAGGTAGGCTGGGGAGACCCCGCCCCCTCCGCCGGAAATGCTGGAGAGGTTATGCCAGTCAGTGTGGACAATACTGAACCAGGTGGACCGGAATAGGTCTGACTGGGGGAAAAGGAGCCTCCTGTGTTCCTAGAATAAGTGCAGATGAAAGTATCCAAAGGTGACCAAGGCTGCCCCCATCCTCTCCCCAAAGCGTCAGGGTGTCACAGGGTGTTGCACAGGAAGCTCCAACAAACCTCTGCACAGAACTGGAAACTGATGGGTATTTTAAGAAGATTCAGGTTTTGAAAAGGCCACCAGCTAGCCGTGCAGTGCAATTCTTTGTGTACCTACTCAGAAAGAAGCTCCATTGAGTTTGGTGCAGCTTGGCCGAAATATTGGGAAATTTTGGAACAAGATGGAGACAGAGTAAAATTGCAGAGCTTTGAAAAATTAAAAAACAAAGTGCGAGCTTGGCTCCATTATTATCAAATAATGGAGGCATATAATTTGGACAAAAAAATTGGCTTCCAGGTGGAAAAATCAAAATTGGAAACAGAATTGCTAGATCCCAAAATTAAGAATTTGTCAAGAATGTATAACTTGCTGTTGAAATGGAACACTCAGGATGAAACGGTGAAATCTGCTATGATTAAATGGGCACAAGATGTTGGACATAACATTATGATGGCTGACTGGGAACAGTTATGGACCACAGGTATGAAATTTACGGCATGTAATGCCCTAAGAGAAAACTTAATGAAAATGATTTACAGGTGGTACATGACACCAGTCAAGCTTGCAAAAATTTACCATTTGCCCGATAATAAATGCTGGAAATGTAACGAGACTGAAGGTACATTCTTTCACCTTTGGTGGACATGCCCAAGGATTAAGACATTCTGGGAGATGATTTATAATGAAATGAAAAAGGTATTTAAATATACCTTTCTGAAGAAACCAGAGGCCTTTCTCCTGGGCATGGTCGGCCAATTGGTGCTAAAGAAGGACAGAACTTTCCTTATGTACGCAACAACAGCAGCAAGAATACTCATCGCGAAGTATTGGAAGACACAAGATTTACCCACCCGGGAAGAATGGCAGATGAAGCTGATGGACTATATGGAATTGGCGGAAATGACTGGCAGAATCCGAGACCAGGGAGAAGAGTCGGTGGAAGAAGATTGGAAAAAATTTAAAGATTATTTACAGAAATATTGTAAAATTAATGAGCTTTAAAAAAATGGTGGAATGAAGTTATATGGCTTTGGCAGAAATGTTATAAGGAACTAGGTACAGATAGATTGTTAATGTATTAAAAGGAAAAAAAACAAGGTTAGAATATGTTAAGATTAATTACAGGACAGAAAACAGAGGAAGATGGAAAGGAATTGCTGAAACAGTTAATTGAAGTGGAATACAAAAAGGGAGGCATGAGGAAGTCAATGAAACAAGTGAATGAAAGCTAAGTTTGGAAATATTGGAAGTGTTTTTAATTGTTCTTGTTTTGTTTTGTTAATTCAATGTTCTATGCAGTGTTTTTGTTTTTGTTTTTGTATTGTATTATATTGATTTGTTTAATTCTTTTTTTTCTTTTTGTAATCTTTAAACTCTTAATAAATATTATTAAAAAAAAAAGAGTTTGGTGCAGCTTACTCCTAGGTCAATAAGTGGCTATAGGATTGTAGCCTAAACCTTACATCTTGCTGATAGAAAAATTAAGTGAGGGTTATGATGACGTGCTAACATGTAAAATCCAGCATTTTACATGCTGCTTTTGCTCAGAAACTTCCAACCAACCTAAATCACGGTGATCATTGTTGAATCCTCATCACACGTTTTGAGTTCTTGGAATTGGAGGATGAGCTTGACATCCAGGCCTCCCCTCCTCCCCAGTGCATTTCAACAAGCCGCAAGAAAAGAGACGGGCCCAGGATCCTCAGAGCAACGAGTGTGCACCAAGCATGGTGCCACCTAGGCCCACTGCCTTCCACAAGTGCCCATCTCCATGGCAGAAGAGGGTAAGCTGACCTGGCAAGCTGGTAATGGGTGCTGCTTCCCCCAAAAGCTGCCACTTGGGTGGACTAACAGCCCTTAGTCAAGCAGTCAAGGTGTGAAGGCAGACAGGCGTGTTGCTAGGTAGTGGCAGATGGAGAGAGACTGAGCAGGGAGTTGGGCAAGGAACAAGGGGGCTGTGGTGAAAAGGCAGACAGCCTATAGCCTTCCATCTACAAGAACTGACTAAGAGGAGGAGGAGGATGATGATGATGATGATGAGAGTCTCCACTAAAGTGGCCATCACCATCAGAGGACAGGGGTCTGGCTAAATGAAGGGGAGGAATGCAGAAAGGATGTCCTCCTGCCAGCTCATGCTGGTGTTCCACTGAGGCCAGCGTGGTTTTTTTTAAGATCCTTCCTATCCCCTAGAGATACTGCCAGGTACTTAACCTGAGACCTTCCGCATGCCGAGCACCTGCTCTCTCACAGTGCACCAGCCCCAAGGCAGTGAGAGGGGGACGAAGTCCCAGACACCTCCTCAACTTGCAGTCCCAGGTACCTGGGATTCCCAAGGGCTGCTTTCAGCTCTAGGAGCTGCCCAGGTAAACACTGGGATTTGACTCCGTGTCGAGGAACCTCCTCTCTGGCTGCCCCTGATGCAGAGGCAGGAAACTGGGCAACTTGTGCCAATCTCCCCAGCCAGTAAGGAGGTTCTGACACCTGACACAGGAGCTCTGTGGATCCCTGGAGGGCTCTCCCCTTTCCACTGCGGCAGCCCAGAAAGCAGCAAGGCAGCTGCCTCCAAGGTTGGATCTGCCGGAGAGAGTCGGGCTGTCTCTGTCACTTCTTCTTCTCCCCCTGTCCCCCCCCCACCCACTTCGCACTCGCCCCCATCCAGGTGTACTAATAACGAATGCCACAACGCCATTCTCATCCCATTAATTCCCTGCTTTTATAAAATAAATATTGATACCGGCACTGGCGCACCATGAATGGCACTGTTATGGCATGAATAATGGGATCTAATGGGGGTTTATTTTTAAACCAAGGAAACTGACAAAGATCATTAGAAACTTAATAGAAATTTCATCATTAGCATAAGTATCCAAGATTAAAGGCAGAGATTTCTCTATTTCTCCTGCAAGCCTTTCCCCACTTCCTTCTGACAGCATCAACAGGGAAGACAGCGCTGGGGGTGGCGGCTGCTCTGGCTCCCCCCTCCCGTTGCAGCACCTGAGGCACTTCCGCCTCCAAGGCAACAGGGGCTGAGCGTGGGGGCTTCAATCAGCCCCTGGCTTTCAGGGGGGTGAAGAGGGCTCCAAGAGGAGACTCCAGCTGCCAGTCATGGGAGGCTGCTCTATTCCAGACTCCCTCCTTCATCTACAATTCCAAGGGGTGGGGAGTCTCTGCGGTGGCAGGCTGCCATTCCCCTCATCGCTCCACCCGCTGCCCTGCCCAAGATACCAAGGAGAGGAAAAGCCAGAAGCAGGTTTGCTTTGTGTGTGAAGCTACTCCTGAGTCTCAGCAAGAGCTGGAATCTTTGACGCTGGGCAGCTGTGGAGGGAGACCCCTTCCCTTCCAAGGCAACTCCAACAGCTTTCTCCAACCCGGTGCCCTGCCAGATGTTTTAAGCAGGGATGGAGAGCCCATCCTCACTCAGTAACATTGGTTAGAATGTGGTGCTGATAATTCCGAGGTTGCAGGTTTGATCCCCATAAGGGATGGCTTGCAGGGGGTTGGACTAGATGATTCTCAGGGCCTCATCCAACTCCACAATTCTATGACTACCAACTCCCATTATCACTGGTTATCCAACATCATTTTTGGCAGCTCATTTGATGCTTTAAGCACCTGCCTCATCCTTAGGCAGTAGGGTCACAGAGTTATCAGGTCAGACAGAAGTGATGGCTACACAGATGACTGAGCCCCAGCACCTCTTTTTTTAGAAAAGCAAATCTAGGTTTGGGTTTTTGGTTTTTAAATAGGCTTCTTTTACTATCGCACAGTGAACACTGTAGTAATATTTCATTGTATACAACTAACATAAACATAAGCGGCATTAGACCAGCTGTTTTGACTTTCACTGAAAATCATTCCCAAAAAAGGCAAGATTTTGAAAGGCTTCCTCCCTTCCCGGAATCTGACAAGAAAAGTTGGATCCTGGACAAGGTATTCTGCAAATCGGTCCAGGGTCATTCTCTTGCTTTTCCATTTGTACCACAATTCAGTTCTTGGAAGTTCAACAAGAGGGCTATCCACCTACCTCAACACTTGCCACAGAAGTGATGGCTACGCAGATGACGGAGCCCCAGCACCTCTTTTTTAGAAAAGCAAATCTAGGTTTGACTAGCAGTGGTTCTCCAGAGTCTCAGAGGAGAGACACCCTAGTCCAGGGGTGAGCAACCTTTTTCAGCCATGGGCCGGTCCACCGTCCCTCAGACCATGTGGTGGGCCGGACTATATTTTGTAGGGGGGAATGAATGAATTCTTATGCCCCACAAATAACCCAGAGATGCATTTTAAATAAAAGGACACATTTTAAATAAAAGGACACATTACTCATGTAAAAACACACTGATTCCCAGACCATCTGTGGGCTGGACTGAGGCGGCGATTGGGCCGCATCCGGCCCACAGGCCTTAGGTTGCCTACCCCTGCCCTAGTCCTACCTGAAGACACCAGCAGGTATTGAACCTGGGACCTTTGGCATGCAAAGTGGGTGCTCTGTCACTGAGCGCAAGGCACCTCAAAAACCGCACATGCATTTCTGCAACAGAAAGAGAGAGATTGCAGCTAAACCCACACCTGGATTTGGCTGTGGACAATCTAGCCCTCCCAGAGAGCAGCTGCATTAAGAGCGCTAGAGCAAAGATCTGTATCCAAAGGAGGGTTACCTCCAGGAAGGCAGAGCCACGCTGCCCCCTCCTCAAACTGATGGATCTGGGCCTCTTTCCTCTTCCTCCTCCCCCTGCCACGGAGCAATCCAGCTCACTTCTCAGCCTGTCAGCTGCAATTATCTCTCCACATCATCGCGATGGATGATCTCACTCCGTGCCCCGCGGCGGAGGCAGCGGCGAGTTGCCCGTGGCAGGCCAGGCCAGCGTGCCTGCAAATTAGCGCCACGCGCACGAGGCTGCTGTGGCTGCAGCCATCTGCTTGGCTGCCACTCTTCACACGCAGGCGGCCCAGAGCTGCAGGCGGGCAAAGGCGGGAGCCGTCACTCTGAGAAGGCACCACGGCTGTGTAAGGTCAAGGGGGTGGAGGCTGAGTAATAGCGCCACCCCTGCTGGGCAGGAGAAGGGAAGGGTGGTGTGTGCCTCAGCTCAGAAGAAGAGCTGGCCTGGGGTCAGAGCTCAGGGTGGAGACCTTTACCGTTCACCCCACACAGTGGAGGCCTGGCTCTGACAGAGTGGGAGTGAGAAAGAGACAGGCAGAGACCTCTGCTCCTGCTGGTTGCTTGGCCTGTGCCAAAACTTTGCTCTGGCACTGAACGTAAGCTCTGGAATTAAGACAGGCTGGTACAGCGGACCGAGTGTCAGAGACAGACTGAAGAGACCTCCCTGCACAGTCTGAGATTCAGAGTGCTTGGTCAGCCACTCCCTCTCAAACCAATCTACCTTGCAGGGTTCTTGGGGATAAAACACTCCACATGCCACCTGGAGCTCCTCACGGAAAGGTGGAGTATATTTGCAGTAAATTTATGAAGTCATGGTGGGTTGCCTTTCTCCAATTTCAACCATTAGGACCCCTTCCACCTTTGTGGATCTCCGCATGCTGCCGTTGGGCACTAGGGCTGGGGTGGAGGTTGGGGGGACGACGGAAAAGCATCCCATTTGAATGCACCAAGAATCATAACCTGCCACACCCGGGGGAGGGGGGAACCTCTGACACATGGGCCAACCCAGAGGCCCACTTTCCCCAAACCACACCCACCTAACCCTAGCTCAGGCTTAATCCCTAATATCTACAGGTAGAGGTTGTGGAGATCCCTGCCTGCAAAACCAGAGGGCTACTGCCAGTTAACTTGGGCAACACTGATCCAGATGGACCGATGTTCTGAGGCGGTATTTAGCATGTTCCCAAGTGGTTTTTCAGAAGAGACAGCTTATCCTGTCAAGTTTTGTGGTGACCGGGTGTGTGGAAAACAACAGCCCTCTGAAAATCACCTCTTGTGCATAGAAAGATGCCTTCCAGAGAGATCAGTACTGCTTACACTGACTGGCAGTCACTCCAGAGTTCTTCCCCAGACCTACCAAAGGAGACAGAAGCTGGGGCTTCTGGCATGCAAGGCAGGCACTACTCTGCCAGTGAGCTACATGGCCTTTCCTCAGGGCCACCCAAATTCTGCGGCCCACCATCTGCATCAGGAAGGAATTGGCAGGGGCCTTTTCTCTTTACATGCCATCCCCTTCTGACTTAGGGAAGAAGCAAAACCAAACAAACCGCAAGTCTGGGAAGCCACCACCTGAACTCTTGACTCTAGTGAAGACAGCAGTTCCTGTGCTACTCCAGGGAACATGATATATAAAAAAATAGCTGGGCCTCATTCTGCACAAGTGCAGGAGAGGGCAGGTACTTTGGGGTTGTGGGATCTTTTTTTTTTTTTTAAAAAAAAGAAAAATAGTGAAATCCCAGAGATTCACTCACAGGAGACTTGGGGGGGGGGGGAAATAGTGGCCTAGCAGGCAGTTATCAGCCTAAGAATTTATTTTCATTACTGAAACCAAGCTCACAGTCCATTCGCACACAAAAAGACCGCTCCTTGTCCCCTGTATTTTCTTCCATTTTAGCATAATGGGGGGAAGAGGAGAGGCCCTTTTGTTATTGCCAAGGTTAAACCAACTGGGAGTCAGAAGCTCTTGTGGATCTACTGCAAAACCACCCAGAGACCTATCTGTAAGAGCTGGAGGGAACTTCTGAGAACTCCTGCTATAGAGGGGTCTCAGAGGAGACTTCCAGGTGACGCAGAGTTTACTTTTCATGTAATACAAAAATGTGTAGAACCCAAAAGCAAACAGCAGAAGGGTCACTAACAAATGCTGCCTCATCCCTATCCCCAGGTTCTCATTCCTCTCCAGCCCTCTGCAGATGGACCCCAGCCAATGACAGCAACTTAATGGCAAGCTAGGAAGGTTCCATTAAACAATTAGCAGGTAAAATAGCTACTGCCATGCCATCATTAATGAATGCTTTTGGGGGAAAGCTTCACGTCACCAAGGCTGGTACCGTGGCAAGGAGTCCACCCTGAATGCTTTAGCTGAACTCTGAGATGCATGAAGCCTTGATTAAAAAAAGAGTGCCTTTGAGCATAACCCTTTCAGTCCCAAGAACAATGGGGCCACAGCCTCCAGATCAGAAGGTGAGCTTTAGCCCGAGCACCTGAAACTAAAAAGCATTGAGGAAATAAACGCCAGGCTGGAAGATCCATTTCTACTCCCAGACCCCCACCCCCAGCTGAAAAATGCACCCATAAAACCCAGCCACAGGGGCTCACACACCAAAGCAGCTGCCCAATCCTATCGCAGCTCCCCACACCCCTCACCCCACAGACATGAAGGGAGTCTCTTGGAAGCCAGGCTCCTCTCATACGCCAAAGATTTTGTTCCCTTTCCGCGCTGACAGAAAGAGCCCCTGTAAAGTCTAAAGCTGGCATCCTCCTACACCTACCAAATTTAACTCAAGAAGAAAACATTTTTTCAAAAACAACCCTCATGCGCCTTCCCTGTCTATGCCAAGACATGTCTCTCGATGTGATGCACAGAATGCCAGTGGTGGGGGAAAAGGTTCTGGGAACCAGGCGGAAGCCATTGAAAGCTCAGAGCACAACATGCCTCCCTCCTGCCCAACAGGAGCACCCCCCCAGCAGAGCCCCTGCAGAAAGGGGGTGAAGGGAAGAGCCTGAAACAAACAGCCTGCCCTGGATCACGACCACACCTCTTTCCTTGCCGCCCCCCCCATCCTCTCCCTATTATTCATTTGTTTATCGCATTGTTACAATGTAGGGACTCAGTATGAACATCACAACGCAAAAACGCAATAAATAATAAATAAATCCATTACAGCAATGTCAGCATCAAAAGTGCTCATTCGCATCAATCAGTTAAGAAGGGAAAATCTCCTTCCCCACCCAACCACAAGATGAACATCAAATGTCATCATGTCCAGGACAACCAGATCACATCAAACCCCAAATGCCCGAGAGAACAGGAATGCCTTTGCTTGGCGCTGAGCAAATGGCAAACGTGGTACCAGGCAAACCTCCCCACAGAGGGCATTCCATTGGGTGGGGGGAAACCAGGGAGAACAGGCCTTTTCAGTGGTACACCCCCTCCCCATTTGCGGAAATCTCTCTTCAGGGAAGTTCTCCTGCCTCCAATATTCTCATCTTTTCAGCACAGGCATTCTTGTTCTCCTGGACAGAGCTCTGGCTACTCCCAGGTGTCAAGGAGGAAGCCCCGATCCTTGGTCTGTTCATGACCAGTCTTTGGGATGAGAGCACTACAGGGCCAGGACAATCACGTGGCACAGCATGGGAGGGGGTCTTTGGCTGATTGGCAGAGCATCTGCCTCATATGCAGCGTTAGCAGCAGAAAACAAAGGCATCTGTCCACACATCTGCTAACCTTGCTAAGGATTAACCCCCAACTTGCAGAGGCCAAATAAATCTTTGAAAAAAACAATGCAGGCATCTCAAGTGAGTGAGCCACAATGAGAAAAAAATATGCATGTAGTTCAAAAGGTCCCATCCTTTGGCAGATACACCAAAGGGTTGTATAGTTTGACCCCAAACTCACTAGTAAAATCCTCCCCCAAAACCACAACACTCTGTTCTGCTTGTTTATAATTGACAGCTCTAAATTCCCCTTTGGATCTTGAAGTATGGGTTCCCCCAACAAAATTTAAAAATTTGGCTTTGTAATTCGGAATTTATATGATGTGATTTAATTTGATGTGATTGGCCAGTTAATAAAAATTATTTTTTAAAAAAATATATATATAATTGACAGCTCTGGGTGTTCTACTCTGTTCCTGTTGCCATTTTTAATCTCTTAGACTGCAGACCATTAACACATTCCGGCGGCAGTGAGTCCCAAAGATGGGTTGAATGACTGGGGCATTACTTGTCACACATGTTAATGCGTCCAGTGCTCACACCCTAACATTCCATTGCAGAGAGGGGACAAATGTGTCAGGGAGGCTGTAACCTTCCCTTCCTGTTCTTGTACCACACCTGCTCAGGATGCTTTTGGCTGCTAGGGGGGCAAGGAGTCAAGACTATGCAACCCTTTGACGTTTCTACCAAAGGATGGGAGTTTATAGAAATGCAGGAATCATTGGTGGGCACTGAGACCCATCTGGTGGAATCAGGGCAAGGAGTGCAAATGGCCACAAATCCCACAACACAAGCAAGAGGGAGAGGGAGGAGACTTTGTCCTGGGAATATGGAGGCACAGTCTGTTTTTCTCCCCCCCCCCCCTTTTCAGTATGGCTAGTCCCTCCTTTCTGGGCTTGGCTGAGCTCAGCACTTTCCAGAGAGCTGTCAGGGTGGGTGGGGGCAAATCATTACTGTCTGGCCCAGAGCGAAGAGCAGCAACGCCGCACCCAGCCAGGAGCAGCTGGCTTGGCCTGGAAGTGGGCGAGGGGGCGGAGAGTCCGTGTGACTTCCTGCATTAAGGACTTGGCTGGCCGAAGTGGTTGAGGGGAGAGCAGGAAGACAGGCCACCGTCCCCGCTCCAGAAAGGAAGTAGTTCCCCGAAGTGCTTTCTTCAAACCCATTTGTGGGACATGCCAACCCACAGAAATAAGATTTGGTGCACAGCATAAGGCGGGGGCCAGGGCTGTGGCCGGAAACACTCCCCCCACTGGACCTTGGAGCCTCTTCCTGTCACAGCTTCATTAACCATTCTGGAGCAGCCGCTTGTTTACGGGAAGGAGGCTCCGTGCAAAGAGAAAAGTTTTACACACTGGCCATGGTGCAAGATGTGGCCCAGAGCAGCTGCCCACTGCAAAATACGAACTGGGACAAGCAGGGGAACTTGATGCCAGTCTCTGGCAGGGACAGGGGCTCCTTTTCTAGATAAGCAGCCCAGCATCATCTGAGTGAGACAGGTCCTGACCCAAGGAAGCCACCCAAGGTGGGCGCATGGTGCCTCTGCTGGATCAGGCCACAAACAGCTGCCCCATGAACTGCCTGGCGCCAGAGTCCCTTCGGAATATGGGGAGCTGCTTCCTACCAGGTGAGGCTACCTGCCCACCTACCTGCAATGCTGCCCACTCTGGCAGAGGCTATGCAAGGGGCAGGTCTACTCTTTGAGATCCTTTTCATTTGAAGCACCTCCAGCAGGGATTGAACCGGGGACCTTCTTGCATGCAAGGCAGGGGATCTGCCAGATGCCAGATGAGCTATGGTCTCTCCTGAGGGGCATTTGCTTTCTTGCTTTGGTTCAGGAAGAGAAAATGGAAGCAGTCTGTTGCACTGTCAGGCTCAGCAGAGTGGGCTGGGCGGTGGCAGGGGGGCATTTAATGGTCATCAGTGTGTGTGTGTGCATGCATGTGCAAGCAAGACACACACAGCAGCACATATAGATCCTGCCAGATATGACCCACAGCTGGAGTCCAGAAGGCAGGATCTGGTTGGACCAGGGACCCCTTTTCCCAAGCAAGATGAAAGTTGTGATGAATCAGAAGTAAGGTCAGCGCATGATGGATTTTCTGGGGGAGAAAGAAAAGGATGGCAGGACCCATATGATCCCCTCTCCAGGAATTTGAGAGCCACAGATACAGCCACCGCCTGGCATGTCTCTTTAAATCGAAACCAAAAGAAGGGATTAAGGAGGGGAGAATCCGCCAAGGCGGTCCTGCAGATCTCTTAATCTGCTGGATTCTGCTAAGGAGCTTAAATTCCCTTCAGTGTCTGACCCTGAATATCATCCATCTCAGGGGCTGGGCCAAAGGAGCTCCTCCTTGTAGCAGGAGGAAAGCCAAGAAGGGAAAACAAGCCGGAGAGGTTCACGTCCACACACAGAATGGCAGAAGATTCCACTCCAGTTATTATTCTCAAGTTTGTATTTATGCATATAAATTAGCGCATGCAAATCTGTGCCCTTTCTGTTGGTGATGGATGAGCAGCCACCCTAACAAACATACATCCCTCCACCCATTAAGAGCTTCCTTCAGGCTAGCCGGCAACATTACATGGGGAGGGACGGACTTTTGGCTTATGGGTGGTGGTGGTGGGGGCCCTACTTTTTGACAAAACTTTGGCCACAGGATGTTTTAGTCTCAGAACCCATTTTAGGACTATAGGAAGCTGTTTACAGAGTTGAGATCACTGGTCCATGCTGACCAGTGCCAGGATGACTGGCATAAACTCTCCAGCACTTCGGACAGGAGACATTTCAAGCCTGACCTAGAGACTGAATCTGGGACCTTCTGCATGCAACTCTGATACTTTTATCACAGCATACTTTGGGAAGGGCGGGGGCGCGGAAGAGGTTGAGTGAAATGAGATGGGATGATGGGATGGGGAGCCAAAGACAGCTGGTGTAGAAAAAACAGGGCGGGGACAACCTTCGTTGTACTCGTTATGTGGAGCAACTCAAAAATACAAGTTAGCAAACTTTCAAGTCCTCCAGAGCTCTTCATCAGGAAGGATTTTGCACTGCTTTGATTAGAAATGCTGGATAACTCAAATGTTTGCCATGTTTTGCTGAATTTTGGGTTGGTCCTAATAAAGGCATTAATCAGTCACATATGGAAGGTTACGCTTGCAAAGTCATATCCATGAACATAAACCAAAAGGCCGATCTCCTCAGCATTGCTTATTCTCAATCCAAGCATGGATGACAGGTTTGTCCAATTCTCAGTGCAATTCTCAGTTTCCCAGGGACATTTCCTTTTCAACATTGCTAACTTAACAATTTTCAACCAAGTTTACAATCTATATTTGAAGGGTTGGCTGATGTTGCTGCTGTCTCAGTTTGCTGCTTTAATTTGCTGCTTTATAGGGAATTAATTAATTATATTGATTTTGGTTTTGTTTCTTACTACTCTTTCTTTAAGAGGAACAGGAATGCATGCCGAAGTCGTGGAATGTCCATTTGCAAAGCTACCAACATCTACCTGGAGAGGTTTTTCCCAGGCCTATCTGGAGATTCCAGAGACTAAACCAAGCAGGGACGGTCTTCTGCCTGCAAAGCAGAGGCCTCCCCACTCAGTCAGGGCCCAATCAAGCGCAGACCATGTGCAGAGTTCCTCTTCGTTCTTGCTTCATTGTTACAGACCACCTTAGCGCATTGCTAGGTCAGTTCAGGTGCCACAGTTCTGCCCACCCCCTCAGAAATTACCTTCTGGCCCATGCCCGCTCCCATTTCCATCATGATCTCCAATATTAGCTGAAACAGCTACAGAGACACCTATCACACCACAGCATGGGTCGGCAAACTAAGGTCCGCAGGATCAGGCCCAATTACCTTCTAAATCCGGCCCATGGACAGTCTGGGAATCGCTGCATGGATCATCAGCGCATGGATCGTCAGCTCACATGTTCTTTCCCTCTCCCTCCCTCGGCGGTGGCTCCTCCATCCTTCCCTCCCCCTGGCTTCTCCCCGCCCTGCCTAGAGGAGGAAGGGTGCTGGGCTATTTTGGTGCCAGCCCCTCTCTGGAGCCTTTTGTGCACCGCTCATCATCCCTCTGCAGCCGCCAGCCCTGCTGCTCTCAAGACACAGGAGCCGTGGTTGGCTGAGCGCCCTCTTGAGCAGCCACCATTTAAAGCAGCCCCTCTCCGGAGCCCTCATCATCCCTCGTTCATCCCCCCCCCAAAAAAAATAGTCCTGCCCCCCACAAATTCTGAGGGACAGTGGACCACAGTTGAACCCTGCTGAAAAAGTTTGTGGACCCCTGCACTACAGACATGGAGGGTGGGGAGCGTCCTAAGAGCTGTGGAACACTGCAGGCTATGTGGGTGGGTGCTAAGCATCTTTTGGGGGAAACTGTAAAACGTTTTAATGCAGACACTAAATTTTACAGGGGTCCAGCGTTAGAAAATGAGAGAGAGAGAGAGAAGAGAAAAAAAGGGGGGGGGGAATGATAGCTCTAGAATCTTATTTTTTAAACTATGGACTGACTGTGATTGATTACAAGGTAAACATCTGATAACTAATAGAATCCAAGATGTGAAAACAGTCCAGATCCATTGATCCCTAGGCATGCACCTCCAGATGGTGGAGATGTCAGGCGTCATCCTGGAGCATGCATCTTCACTTGGTCACAAGTGGCAGACAATCAGGTGGAAAATGCACCAGGCTAATTTCGAACACTGTTAAAGGGACAAGCAAATATTGGTTGGGAGATCATCTTAGAATGAGAAGACTGGTCTGTTTTCACTGGAATTGAGGTTTCACATATTACTATGTGTGCTGTGCTCTTTGCAGAATGAGGGTAAAGGGAAAGAATACTCACTGAGTATTCTCTAATTCCAAATGTGCAAAGAGGGTTGGTTGGGCCCGTTTGCTGATGAGAAGGATACAGGAGTTCCAGACTTAGGCTGGCACTGGACTGGGATGGGCGTGTGCTAAACTAGAAGAGCCCAAGTGCCAATAATCCTGTCATCTGTACTTTTCATTCGAGATGGGAGACCCCAGAAAAATACACACAAAGAGAAGAACCTTTTTTCAAATCTGCCCAGTAGGAAAAAATGGAAATTTTGGCAAACTTTGAAGACCTCAGGGTCAGAATGGACAGCTCAATGAGATCAACCCAGTATGCAGCAGCTGTGAAAAAGGCAAATTCCATGCTACAGATCATTAAGAAAGGAACTGAAAATAAAACTGCTGATATTATACTGTCATTATACAAATCTATGGTGCGATCACATTTGGAATACTGTGTACCCTTCTGCTCGCCTCACCTAGAAAAAAAAAAGGATATTCTAGAGCTGGAAAAGGTTCAGCAATGGGCAACCCATATGACCAAGAGGATGGAACAACTCTTCTATGAAGAAAGGTTTGGGACTTTTTAGTTTAGAGGAAAGGCAAATAAGGGGCAACATGATGGAAGTTTATAAAATGATGTGTGGCGTGGGGAATGCAGGTAAAGAAAAGCTGTTCTCCCTCTGTCATAACACCAAAACTCACTGACATCTAACAAAGCTGACTGTTGGAAGATTCAGGACAGATAATAGGAAGTACTTCTTTCTGGTTCCCCACCCCATGAAGCCCTTTCATGGCTTCAAAATCTCCAGAAAATTTAGATCTGATGCCGCTGCAGCAACAATCAGAAAAATGTCACCCTGTCAGTGCTGGTGAAGGAAGCAGCAGTAGCCACAACCTGAGCTGACGCATATGCCAGGCCCTCCAATCAGTTCTCTTGGTGAGCTTTGAAGCGTTTTTTTGTTCTAGAGCAGCACTGGGGGGATGGCACAGGTAGGGGCCCTTCAGACATTGTTGGATGCCATCTCCCACCATCACCTTAGGCCATTAGCCATGCTGGCTAGTTGCTAGTGTTGGGAGTCCAACAACTTCTGGAACACCCCAGATGTCCCCCATCCCCGAGATAAACAAAAACACCCAATCACCACCAAGTAACAAAGACTGAAATGCAGTCCTTAGAGAGGGGTATGTGAAGCTTGGAGGAGACACATTTACCTATCCCATGGTTGTTCTTTCAGTTTGGCACCATTGTACAGTCTTGCCTGTACAGTGGTACCTCGGGTTAAGAACTTAATTTGTTCCGGAGGTCTGTTCTTAACTTGAAACTGTTCTTAACCTGAAGCACCACCGGAGCACAATTTCTGTTCTCATCCTGAAGCAAAGTTCTTAACCCAAGGTACTATTTCTGGGTTAGCGGAGTCTGTATCCTGAAGCATATGTAACCTGAGGTACCACTGTATAGATTTAGGATGGGGTTGGGGCAGATAAGACAGCTACCTTTCCCCTCTTCTGGGCAAGGCTTTCGTCTGAACCACAGCTCAGGCCCAGAGTTTGCTTTCAGTACAAAGGGTCAACCACAGAAGGCAAGCAAAGGTAAGAGTTCCTCTGAGCACTTCCAATAAGGCCCTCTCACACTGCCAAGTAGCCGCCATCAGCTATTGTGTATCACAGACTGGGCTGTATTTGAAATCCCCAGGTACCAGGCACTTTTCGCACTGGGCTATCAGCAACTTGAAACCAAGTGAAGATGCCTGGGCACCAGGATGACGCCTGACATCTCCACCATCTGGAGGTGCATACCTGGGGATCCCTGGATCTTGACTGTTTTCGCATACCAATACCACATCCTGTAAAATTCTGTTATATTTTATGTTCACAATCAAGAGTTAGTTTTAAGAACCAAAATATGTTTTCTGTGCAGTTGGAGCAGGAGCAGTGAACTACCCTGCTCACAGTTGTGAAGAATATTCTTACGTTATGAATGGTCTGCGTCACCATTAAGAAAAAGAGGTAGGGATTGGCCAGTATATATGTGGACTGTCCCTTGATCAAGCGACTTTTCTTCTTTAAGTTCTCAAAGTTCTTAATCTAGCTCAAGGTTGTAATCTGAACTAGAGTCACATGTTTAACTGATAATCAATCACAGTCGGCCCATCATTTTAAAAATAAGATTCTAGAGCTGTCTTGCCCCCAAAAGGCAACTAGACACATTCCGTTTTGGTTACTGCAACCTTGGTTTAAAGTGCCATTTAGCACTTAGCTTCTATATCTGAATTTCTATCACTGAGACTAGGAAATGGACTTCCAAGGTCCAATGCCTAGAGTCCCAGACCAGAGGTGGGGAACAGCCAGAGTGCCGGCTAAATCTGCCCTCCGCAGCCCCTCAAACTACCCCCACTCCAGCAATCTCTGCAGGCCACACCTCTCCTGCCTAGGCCACACCCCTTCTTTATACCAACTATTTTCTCCCCCATAAGACTCCGAGGTCTCTGCTGTGTGGGGCCTCTGGGAGATGACGGAGGGTTCAAGCAAGTGTATTTAAACAAAAGTAAGACCATCCATAAAAAGGGCCACTTCAGGCTGTGGCCCTGCCCACTTGGAATATGCCCCCCAACAGGCTTCTACATCCCTGTCCTATATTATTATTAATATTTATTATACTTTTAGAGTGCCCTTCAACCTAAATTCTCCAGGCAGCATACAGAGAATACCATAAAATGCATTCAGGGTTATGTTCACACACATTAGAACCAGCAGTTTGCCCTGACAGCAGCCCAGTGGTCAGCACTGTCTGAACCTCAAGTTTCCAAAGGCCTGTCTGAACAGGAAGGTCTTAGCCTGTTGGGGCCACTGCCTTTGCTAGAAAGCTGGCAGAATCTCTGCATGCTCAGAGGGACACTCCAACAGCCTGCTCTAGAGCAGAGCAATAGGACTCCCCTCGCTCTCAGATTCAGTGGCTCACCCACCATGCCCACCCAGCTGTCAGCCACCAGCATAGGCAAATACTAAGATGGCTCCATGTGGCTCAGAAACATCCATTTGGGCAGGCAAAGGATCTCCAGGGTCTCTGGGAGAAGGACAGCCAGTCCTGCTGCCTTTTGAGGAGAGATACTGATGATTCAAATTCTGCATGCAATCAATGGCCTTGCCTTCAATCCCTACGAAATTGGCTACAGTGATACCTTGGGTTACAGACGCTTCAGGTTACAGACTTCTCTTACCTCGGGTTAAGAACTTTGCTTCAGGATGAGAACAGAAATCATGTGGTGGCGGTGGCGCGACAGCAGCGGGAGGCCCCATTAGCTAAAGTGGTACCTCAGGTTAAGAACAGTTTCAGGTTAAGAACGGACCCCCAGAACGAATTAAGTTCTTAAGTTCTTAAGGTACCTGTATTCACCTTATAAATAGTTGCCCTCCCTCAACTTGAGACAAACTGCTTCCTTGCCCCAGCTGGGCAATTGGGGATAGTTCTAGGCTGAAAGTCTCCGGAGATGGGATTCCCAGGTGTGTAGGGGAGGAGATGAAGCCGGCGGCCTCCACAGTTGCACCTGTGAAACTGTGAAGCCAAGCAGGTGACCCAACTGTGCACAAGAGGTGGGGGCTGCACCGAACACAAAGCGAGAAGAAGGGGGAAGGAGAAGCCATGAGATGGGGAGGAGGGGGATTCTGGTGGTGTGTGCTGCAATGTATAGAAATTGCAGGGACTACTCAGAAACCACACCCTCTCATCTTTTTTTCTTCTTTAAAATATCTGCTATCGCTAATGTTAGTGTTCCATGACATTAGCCTTTCATTAATTTATTACCTATATTGCTGTCTGCCACCCTGCAATCTGCTTTGATGAAGGGCGATACAGAAATGTTTTTAAATCGATCAATCTAGAATGGTTTCCACTCAGCGTCAGTGTACGTTGGGAGTGGGACAGAAAGGGAGGGTGATCGAAGCCCCCCCCCCGCACCACAAGTTCTGGGAAACAGCTCTGTCAAAGGAGAGAGTGCATGTAAGTCTGTCAACACCGGCCCAATTTCTGGGAGGCGTCCAAAAATGGGAACCAAAAAGTCTCCAAAGGTCACTGCAAAGCAACTGCTCAAACAGGGAGTCTCCTGGCAAAGCACAATTCCAAATTCCTGCAACAAACTCACTCCTCCCTCCCCACAGGCCCCATGGCCAGCTGACCTACCACTTTCCGTTTTGCCAGATGCCTCATTGAAGGAAAGAAGGCCCTAGGGTCATTTGGGGATAGATGGGGCAGGTAAAGGAGACTTCCAGCAAAAATAGCAGCAGCAGAGGAAGAACAGCTGGATGAAGAGATCCCACCACCTTCCTCATTCAAGAGACCCCCTCCACATTCCCCCCCTTTCTGCTCCCCACAATCCACAAGTCCCTCCCCACCTGACTGCCAGTGGACAAGACCCTGACACTTTCGGTATTTTTATTGCAGTTTCTACTAAGACATTTCCTGCAAAGGTATTTCCATGAATATTCCCTGCACGATGCTTTGGAAGGAGCAGAATCCTGCAAAAGGCATGCTTTAACTAGCTGGAATAAATAAAGGTCTGGGACACATTGGTCCTTTTGTTGTGGTTTAATGCAAAACTGGAAACGAAATCTGTCACAGGTTGGATTCTGTGCTCAGGGTTCAGCTGCTCCGGCAGGCAAATGTGCGCAGACACACACACACACACAAAACACCAACATCCACACCTGGGGAAGGAACCTCTCCCCCCCCCCCCCGCTTCTGTGACCATCTTCTGCAGGGAGGCTGCCTCTCCCTGCCTTGGAAGCCGGGGTGATGGATAGAGGCAGAAGGGGGGTGGGCAGGCACGGTAGTTAATGAGCCCCTGAGCTCCCATCTCTGCAGCTCTCCTGAATCTCAGCTGTTTCCACGGCAACGCAGACCTGAAGCCCTCCCTCTTCTCCTTCCCCAGCCAAGCCACTCAGAGACCCAATGGGAGGGAAGGAGAGAAGGGAGGAGAAGACTCTTAACTCCTCCAGCGCCATCCAGAGTTGGGGGTGGGGGGGGGAGAGAGAGAATTGTCCCAGGGGCACAAAAAGTCTTTCATTGACTGATCATGATGTGGGAGGAGAGCAGCCCCCCTGCCTCATTGCCCTCCCCCCACACCTCACCAAAACATTCAAACAAACAAACAATTATGCAAATAGAGCTGCTTGTCCCTCCACCTGGCACCCCAGAGGTGAGGCAGAATCAGTACCTCCCCAGAGAGAAAGGGCTTCTCCAAAATGCCAGGGTTAGGCAAGAGGCCCCACCCTTCCTGTTCACCTGCCGCCCACACCAGACCTTCAAGAAAAGCAAGAGTACCTCTGGGCACATGCAAATGCATTTTCTATCCTGCGCACCTGGATTTAAGAAGTAGGGATTCTAGGGCACAAAGCATGGACCCTTGAATCCTAATTCCTCTGTCTTTTAAAAAGAAATTGGCTACACTTACACAAGGGAAGCTCAAATTCTGGCCCCTGATGCCAGAGCACCATCACCTTCAAAGTAAAGGAGGCCAGGGTGTCTAAACATAGCCAGCCCACCACATCCAGAGTTTCCAGGTGAGACAAACTGGCTGCCATAGAAGCTTCAATGCAGAGAAGCCTCTCTTTAAGAAAGCAAATTAACCACTGTTTATTTCCCCACAGAAATCCCCTCTGTGGGTGGATCCCAGCACAAACAGAAACACACACACACAAATTTCTACTCCTGCAGGAATTCCTTCACCAGAGAAAACATGGCTGTCTCCAGCAAGTAAGCTCTTTACAATGAACCATATTTCCTCTGCAGAAAGCCAGGAACCGCTCCTGAATAAAGGCGTATTATGCATATTCCAGCCAGGCTGGTCACTTCTCGCCTCCACAAAGAAAAGAGGATTGCAACACTCCCTCCTTTCCTCCATGAGGCCAGCCTTGAATTCAAAAGTGCCAGGCGTAGGATATCCCTTGCACGGCACACAGCCCCCAACCCACTTTTCATTGTTTGGGGCTGCCCTCCCTCCCAAACTGAGTTGTGCACTTGGGGTTCCAAGTATGGGAGCAAAGTATTGGAGGCAGTGTTAGAAACTTAGATATATATAAGCTAGGCACCAAATGGCTCCTTAAACCAGGGTTGCAGTCGTTGAAACAGAATGCCTAGTTGCAATTTTGGGGCCAGATGGCTTGAAAGTCATATTTTTCAACATGAATTTTGCTCCCGAAATTCATTCTGATTGTACAGATTAAATAGAATTCTACAGATGTGTTGCAAATGTGTGAAAACAGTCAAGATCCAAGGATCCCCAAGCATGCACCTCCAGATGGTGGAGATGTGTGGCGCTATCCTGGCGCCCAGACACTTCACTTGGTCGCAAAATGCGCCTGGTGGAAACAATCCTGGGAGGTAATTTAGGCAGAGAGAGAAAGAGAAACTAGCCCAACCTCACTCACAGAGTGAGTGTCAAGGACTTCTTGAACCTGGCCTAACACTCCAGTGATAACATCTTAGCACTGGCTCTCTCACCTGGCTAGAGGGAGGGAGGGGCCTATCCACCCCTTCAGCCTCCTCCTAAATCATGCCAACCAACTGAGGCTGCTGCAACTTCCCCACCTGCCAAACCCAGGAGGGAATCAAGCGCTCCTGTACCACTCGGCTCAATAGCCAGTTGTGTTCTCTTAGCCTGACCTACTTGACAGGGTTTGTGTGACTTTATTTTTAAAGCAGGGCAGGGCAGAGACCCACCTGAAGCTCCCTGGAGAAAAGGCAGGATGCAAGTGTCATAAGTTAATGGAACAATGATGACTCTACCCCTGCCCCCCTGCTTTCTCGTTTTTTTTGTTTGTTTCTTTTGGTGGGGATTTGGGGGGGGGGGGCTCCAAGGGGACTCTCTGGTTCTTTGGCCACTGAGCATGCTCAGTCCTCATTCAGTTTTTTCCAGTTCTTCCCATCGCCATGAAAACCACACAGGCCGCCCGAAATGTTTTTCAGCACACCAGCAAATCTTACCCCGCAACACACCAAATGATCTTTTCCCATCTTGGCCGTGGGGTGTGTGTGCTAATTTGACCCCGTAAGGATTGGTTGGATAGGAATAAGATGGGGAGAGTGAAATGGGTGGTCAGGGTGACACCCCACCCACTCCACCCACGGCACCAACAAAAGCCATCTAGGGCTCAGGCGGCATCTTCAGCTGCAGAAGCCATCACACACTTGTAGGCAAGACCCTACGTAACCCCAAAGGGCCACCACAGCCTGACACTTTTTGTAACACTCACTGTCCATTGCTAGGCACTCCTTCTCCAGAAGTTCCCAAGGACGCTGGATGGGAACCATTCAGGAAGGCCTGAGCAGCTGGATTCTGGGAAAGAGGCGTAGCTCCGCAACAGCATTCATTCTCTGCACGCTAAAGCCCCAGGTTCAGTCCCTGCTGGCAGCATCTCCAGCTGGTCCTGAGAGCATCCCCTGCCTGAGACCATGGAGAGCTGCTGCTGCCAGTCAGTGTTGAACTGCAAGAGAGCTTCCCATCTTCCCAGAGGGTAGGAATGAGGAGCTGGGCTGGGAGCTTTGTCCAGGCTGTGCGTCGCTCAGTAGTGACTTTTCTGGTGGTGGCGGCAGGCAAGGGGCAGCAGCTTTAGCCCCAGACATTAACCCCTCCCTGCTTGGAGAACGGCTGCTGTGGGGAGCAGTAATTAATTAACAAAGCCATCTGTGTGCGAGACTCATAATTCCCGGGCCTGCCGTAACCCGGAGCAGGACACCCCATAAATAGTGGCAGCGTAATAAACGTGGGGCCCAAACAGGGGTTGCCTCGATTACCATATTAAACTGCAGGCGGGAGTAATAATTAATGGCTGGGTAATGCCATAAATTGAAGGAGGGAGGAACTAATGGAGGGATGAGAGTGAGGAACTCGTCAAACCCAGAGATGCTGTTTTTGAAGAGCCGGATCTCCCAGGCAGGAGGCTCACCCCTAAACTACCCCTCTCCTGACAAGCTGGATGTCCGCCTGACTTCCCAGGTGGGTCAAGATCAGAACTCTGAAGTGTGCACACACACTTCAAGCTTGCCCTTGTTGTCCTAGCATCTGCAACACACACACACACAGGCCTACAGATCCTGCCATTTCAGCACATACCTGCTCACTGCAGGGCGGATGGAGCTACAGGCAGCAAATGACAGATGGTTGGGCAGACCAGGGATGGGGGTGGGCCTTTCTCTGCAGGGGGGCTGGGAGGGGCAGAGAGTGCAACGGAATGGGTGGTTAACTTGTGGGGAGGGGAGGGGAGATGGGTGGGCAAAGGCAGTCGGGGAAGCAGAAGGTTGTTGTTAGAGTGGCCTAATTCCTTGTTCTCTCCCCCCCTCCAGTTTTTGGGGCATTTGGTGCCTCATGAATAATCAACAGCTCAGGATGAATCATCAGCTCGCAGGGCCACACTTGTGAGCACAGCAAGAAGAACATTGACTCTCTCCTGCTTCCCCCTCTCTATCACACACAGACAGCCACTTCCCACCACAAAAGCTGGCAGGAACTGGAAGGTCTCGGCACAATCTGCCCACTCCCCAAGCACGCGTTAAGCTGAGCAGCCAACTGGTATGAACCAGGAGCAGGGTGGAGCAGGAGAGGCCACCCCCAACCAAAAAAGATAGCCCACCAACATCTCCTTCCCTGTCTCTCTCAAATACACACACGCACACCCTGAATATCTGCAAAGGCTGGAAAACCCAGCTGGAAGGCTCAACCACAGTGACTCACCCTCCCTATGCCTCAGTTTCTCCCCTTCCCAAAATGCAAGTGTAGACAGCCTACCGGGTAGGGTTGCTGTGAGGGCGAAACTTACAGCTCCAGCTCTGACACAGTACCACAGAGGGGAACAGACAGCACCATGGACAGCGCCTGTCTGCAGTGCTGAGAACAGCTCCTCCAGCCTGTTGGGCTGCCTTGCTCAGGGTTCCCTGATCTGTCAGGACCTCTACTTAGCTGGAGGGGCTTTCCTGGCTCAAGACAGAGCTGCAGGCAAGGCCTCCAGCAAGGAAATGAGTCAGGAGTTGCTGTCCTCCCCTCTGTAGAAAACCTAGCAGGCACAAAGAGCAGGAAATGTGGGGTCTGGATGAAGAAGCCCCAGCTGGAAGAGGACCCAAAACCTACAGAGCAGCTGCCAAGATGTGCCACCCTGCCAGCCCATTCGTGTGTTTGTGGTTTTGCTTCCACATACTCTCCAAAGAACCCAAGAAAGAAAATACTTCTGGGAATTTTGCAGAATGTTTGGTGCATGTTATGATTTTTACCTTGCCCACCCCATAACACCCATTTTACAGATGGGGGAACTGAGGTTAAGAGCCTACACCCTGGCTGATTTCCATTCTGAGCCCACTCTATTGTTCTGCACTGAGAGTGAGTTGGTGGAATCTCAAAGCAGCCCATTAAAGAAACACAGAAAAGATGAAGTTCAAAAAAGAAAAGAAAAAATGCAGCAACAATATGCAGTGAAATTTTAGGCTGGCAAAAGCTTACGAACAGAAGCTGCCTTATACCAGGGTCAATCCATGAGTGTCTGTTTGCTCCTGTTTTGTAGATGCAGTTATCTGTACAGTGGACGCGCGGGTTGCGAACGTCTGTGCACGTGTGGGTAGCGATTCGGGGCTTCTGAGCAAAGCATGATTTTAGCGCTTCTGCGCATGCGAGATCGCCAAAACCTGGAAATAACCTATTCCAGTACTTCCAGGTTTCAGCAGTAACACAAAAAACGCAACCTGAAGCGGCTGTAACCCGAAGTATGACTGTATTTGTTCCCTTTTCTTTGAAACAAATTTTATTTCTAAAGCTCTGTACTGCCTACTCTGTTTGGCAGCAGCAGCTCTCCAGGCTTTCAGACACACAGTAGGTTTTCCTATCATCAGCTATCCAATTCTTCTAACAGAAGTTGCTCATGGAGATTAAACCCAGGGCTATCTGTGTGCAAAACCATTTCCTACCACTGAGTTAGGATCCCTCCCCAAAACCCAACTGAACAGGTGGCCAAGGGCCAAACTCAGACACTGAGTGCGTGCTTAACTCTCCCATTGAAAGGAAGCAGGCCCCAGGAAGGTTTGACTCTGGCTAGATCATGAACACAGGTACCTGATGGATTCCAAAGTTCATCCCAGCCCACTGTTGATAGGTGCTTGAGGAGGCAAGGCAAAAGAGAGACAGCAGAACTCAACCCTCTCTTGAAGTCATTGTTAGAAACTTAGGTATATAAGCTAAGTGCCAAATGGCACCCTAAACCTGGGTTATAGTAGCCACCTCTACATAGCTCCATCTTTATTTCAGACATCATGATATATCAATATTTCGCAATGTTTAGCTAGCGATATACAGTGGTACCTCCGGTTACGAACTTAATTCGTTATGGAGAGCCGTTCTTAACCTGAAACTGTTCTTAACCTGAAGCACCACTTTAGCTAATGGGGCCTCCTGTGGCTGCTGCTGTGCCACCACTGCACGATTTCTGTTCTCATCCTGAAGCAAAGTTCTTAACCCGAGGTACTATTTCTGGGTTCGTGGAGTCTGTAACCTGAAGCATCTGTAACCTGAAGCGTCTGTAACCCAAGGTACCACTGTATTGCAATATTGAAAACCAGTTATCACCCAGTCCTAGTCGCCACAATGGAATGTCTATTCACTAGATGACCCTAGAGTTCCTTCTGTGATCTCAAGTACACTTCTTGACTGTAGCTTACTCTTACAACAATTCACTTTTTCCAGTATGCAAGAAGGAGAAACACACATGGAGGGAAGGGAAATGGCTTTAACGAGAGACTAAGGCAGAAGCATTCAAACTGTGGTTGCCAACCTGGCACCCAGAAATTTCCACGTAGTCGCAACTGGACCACGTAAAGTAAAACATGCCTGGCTAGTTTTGACCACTGCTTGAAGTCCCTACTTGGCAGCCAGGCAGAATAATCAATGCAGGGCCCAAAGGTGCTACTACTAGAAACCCTGGTGGGGAAGCAGGCTCTGCTCTCCAGAACACCAAGCTCCAGGCCGCTGGAGCCTTTGCAGCAACTCTAAAGGAGCACCTTGCCTCAAGCCCAGAAGGCAGGGAGCCTGTACAAAGGCTGTTGGTGGGAACCTGCTCCAAGGGCCTCAGCTCCATCAGGATAAGTGACCCTGCCAAGGCTGGTGGCTAGGGTGAAACTGCCACAAGAACTCTCTCTGTAAAAATGTTTTAAAATGGTTCTGTGGGATTGGAACAGAGGCTTATCCAGCCCAGAATCCTGCGTCTGATGGTGGCCAGCCTGATGCCTCTGGAAGCTGAGCTGACCGACAGGGAAGAAAAACAAAGGCCTTCCTATGCCTGGCACCTGGGGTTCAGAGGGAGACTAGGCCCAAACAGGGTGTCTCACCTCTGTCTAAGCAGTCTCAAATGGATCTGCTCCCCCAGAAACTCATGTGGCCCTTCTAAAAGCTGCACCGGCCATCACAGGTTTTCCATTGGAGAAAACCCCTCAGTTACCTCCTAAACTTTCCCCTCCTTAAATCCACAAGTTAGACAGAAGTGCTAGTTCATGGGAAATATCTTAGACATGGGGAGCAATATACAGCATTGGACACGGGAAGGTGGCCTAATACTAGCCCCCCACAACTCTTAACTCCCATCCACTCTAATCAGTGTGGCCATCTTTGCTGAGGCTGATAGCTGTAGGCCAAGCTGACCTGGAGGGCGCCATGTTGGAGAAGGCTGAGATCTAACTAATAAAAATCTCCATCCTTTCAAAGAATTGAATGTAAGACCAAATAAAAGGGTCCCCAAGAGCCCCTCGCCCCCCTCAAGCCTGATTTCTAACACAGTAGGCTCAGATGTGCTGGGGCAATGAAGCCTCTTCCCATGAACTCATGTGCCTGGGCTCCTTGCTGCAGCCTACTTGGGCCAGTGTTGTGCTTTGCACACTTGACAAGAACACATCAGGGATTAATGCAAGACAAAGGTCAGAGGCAAAACTAATTTTTCTATGCCAGGGCTCAATCCTAGAAGGCACAAAGAAAAATGAATTATTCACTTTTTTTTGCAACAGGAACTCAAAGCGACTTAGACTATTTTAAGGCAAAAAGCAGAGAACCCCCACTAAAGACCCGTCCTCATGTTGCCACCCTATGGACCTCCCATGGAGGGGGCACAAGAATAAGGATCTCAGATGATGATCACAGGTCGGTTCATATGGGGAGAGGTGGTCCTTGAGGTGTTTGGGTCCTGAGGTGCATAAGGCTTTATAGATAAAGACCAGCACTTTGAATTGTGTATGGGAACTAAAACGTGCAAATTCTCCATTCAGTCATGAAGCTGACTTGGTGAACTTAGGCCAGTGATTCTCATAGGATTTGTTGTGAGGATAAAATGCCAAGGTATGGCAGGGCCACTGAAGGATGCCTTCAGTTTCTTGGAGACAGGAAATTGGCCGGATGCAGCAGGCTCCTCTGATGTACTTAAAGGGTAAAGCAATAATAATAATAAATTCACCAGCCAGCTCTTACATATCCAAAATGAAAAGGCACAGAATGTATTTCCAGGAAAATTTGAGCCCTGACCATTCACTTTTCAGAAGTTAAAAAAACTGAAATGGCACTGATAAGCTGGTGGTCTGCAAGATCTTTTGATCTATCCCACTGCCACCCGCCCTTCCCCTTCATGTCAACTTGGAAGAGAAGCCAACAGTCCACACCAACAAGACCTGGCAACTCTTGATTATACCTTGACCTAACATGAAAGCCAATCCGTAGCCCACCACCCACCCGCCCAGTCACATCCTGCAACATCAGTGGCACAAAACAGCTCTCAAGCAATGCACAACACAAACACACAGCAATCTGCTTTCCTGTACACACCCAACAAAATACAACACATGTCATATGCATCATGATAACCTGATGTACCCCAGACTTCGTACATTGTGCCCAACATCAACCACACACCATCACCCACAAAGCAAAATCCGGGGGGGGGGGGGATTCACATTAATGAAACTGCAATTTTGACTGGGATATTCCTAAGCAAGAGGCCACGTCGTGGCACAATTCCCAGTTATTGACAAGCAGGGCCACAAAATCTCAGCAGCCATGTGAGGTTTTTATTATTAAGTTCTGGCCTCCCCGCCCCCCCCCCCCCAAGAAAGCCATTCTTGGCAGGTTCTGCTATCAGTGACTCTAAAGCAGCAAATGTTCCCAGGAAGAGAACATCCCCATGTTTGGAACAGCTGCCTTTGACTTTTCTGTGCTTTTGGAGTTATTTGTAAAGGATTCCAAAATTCTGATGGGAGCCGAAATAATTTGGGAGGAGCGTGGGTGGCGGGGAGAATACAGAGGTATAAAATCCATAGGGGTAGCGGTCTTAAATCTGCTGCACAAAGAGCAACAGGGAGTTTTATGGCTCAATAAGGCAGGCTGTTGTTTTTGTCAAACTACCATCCAAGCATCATGAAATCAAGAGACAACCCCACTCCATCTCTTCAGCATGATAAATTTAGGGCAAACAGGTCTGCACCACATCCCCAGATTCCACCAGCACCAGGTCTAAAAGTTCAAGACTCGGGGCCAGTGGCTGGTGAGGAAGCCTCAAGAGTTGCAAATGTCGCTCGTGGAGCCACAAGGATCCTCAGTTTGGAAAGTTCACCCACATCACAGCCAGTCACTTCCTGCTGCCTGGAATTCCTTTGAAAGGCTGAGGGATGAGACATGGCTTACAGCATGTCAGAAAGTCTGGTCTCCGTTTCCCTGGACCCAGGATCACCTTTTACTATTTAGCCTTCTCACACTATTTAATGTGAACAGGAAGCCTCTTGTTCCCAGTGTTTGTGAACAATATGTGAATGCTTATAATACGTGAGCAAAGAACCACACCAAGATGTTTCACATACCTGCACAACACAACCAGCGGCAGAAATGCACTACAGACATGCCCTGCTAAGAACACACACAAAGGCCAGCACCTGAATGAGGCACACAAGTGGCAGGCGACACGCTTAACCTTCTGCTGTGAGCAGGCATGCCAAGTTGGACATGCAACGCCATCCCCCCAGCTGGCACAGGGATCACAGGACTGGATGCTTTATGCCAACGTACGTGGACAACGTCCTCTTTGTAGACCCTCACATGCCATTAGCATGCCAGGCACAAAGAACCCATCCTGGCAAGCCCCTCGGGTGTCCCACAAGCTGCCCAAGGGGGCATCTGGGTGCCCCCACAGGTGACTGAACCTCTCCCCTCCCATGCATACAGAGAGCACTTAAGGCCAAATACCCACAGAGGACCAACATCCAGTTCACCTGCCACCCCATTTGCCTCCCCACAGAAATTCAGCCCCAGGCTTCCTTTGCCACCCACAGAATCCACCCCTGCCCCTACAAGGAGGCCCTTGATGTTCACACCAGAGCTGAGGAGGGATGGGTTATAAACTGGAACCAACCCACAAAAGAGATTAAGAGAAGCTGACCCAGGTGAGTCAACACTAAAGGGGGGGGCACCTTCCCCCCCCCAATCGTGTCTTTGTGTATTTGTTGTGAGGGGAGCAACTAAGCACCAATCAGGTTGCTGTGGCGGCCTGGCTATTACATAATGCCAGGGAGGGAGGGGAGAGTTACCTACTTCAGCCCAGGTAGGGAGAGAGAGGAAGCCAAGCACAGCTACATCCTCTCCTTCAACATACACATTTTAAAATAGATATATAAATACATATATACCGTGCATATATATAGAGAGAGGGAGAAGTGAGGGAGTTCAAGATTGCTTGGAAACCTTACTCCAGACCTCAGATGCAAAAAGGGGATGGGGAAGAGTGCAAGCTGGACAAACAGCTCAAGTCAAAGGGAAAAGCACTCAGCACATGCCTCTGAACTACCTCTTCCTGCCAGCTGGCATCTGCCTGGACCGTCATATTTCACCTGCACTATCTAGGGCTGAGCTTTGAAGGAAGGTTCTGGGTTGTACCTGGATACAGATCAAGTCGGGCCACCAGGTGAGCAGAGTTGTGCACCCCCTCCCTCCCCCAGCAAGGAGGCCAGAAGGAAGTAGGCTAAGAAACCAAAGCCTTAGCCCAAGCCCCGGGAGAGAGGGCGAGGCGCTTGGCCACCATCGCGGCGAGGGAGTCACGGAACAAGCCTTTGGCCACTGACCGCCCGCCCCGTCTGGAAAGCAAACGGGCCCAGGATCGCGCGCGCGGAAAGGCCCCCGGGGGCGCCTCCCCGGGTGTCCATCGGCCGCCCCATTTCCCCTGCCTCAACATGGCTGCACCTAGGCTGCGAGCGAACCTCCCCCCGCTTCCCCCGGGGACTTACCGTGCCCGCCGCGGGTGAGGAAGGGCGTGCGGTTGATGGCGATGGGCACGGTGCCGTGCTTGTTGTGGAAGTGGTGCACGTGGTGCGTGGTGCTCAGGCTGGAGGAGACGCGCGCCGCCCCCGCGGGCCCGGCCACGGCCGCCAGCACCAGCAGCAGCAGCAGCAGCGCGGCGCCGGACGCCACCACGTCGGAGCCCCTTCGCGGCCCGGGGGGCGCCATCCGGCCCACCGCCGCCGCCGCCCCGACTAGGGCGCTCCGCTTAAATCCTCGGTGCGGCGGCGGCGGCAGCGGCGTCCATGCCACCCCGCCGACGGTCCCCGCCCGCCCCGACGACAGAGCGGGAGGCAGGGAGGGGTCGGGATCCGGGCGGGGGGCAAACAGCACAAGGAAATTCCGCGGGGCGTGTGGCGGTGGGGGGGGGGATGAACCCCCCAAGTCGGCGAAGGGAAACTCCGCGCTCCCACAACGGGGGCGAGGGCGGCTCCAGGCAGCTCCGGCTGTCGGCGGCGAGCAATTCCAGCGGGGAGACGAAGAAGGCCGGGCTGGGCTCCCTCGACGGGGCGGGACGCCCCCTCCTCCCCTGCTCACGGACGCCCCCCCGGCCCGGCAGCCATCAGGAGGTGCAGCGGCGGCATCCCGGCGGGGGCAGCGAAGGGCCGGGGGCCCCCCCGGGAGGAAAAGGAGGAGGGGGAGGAGGCGCCGCTGGCGGGAAAAGAGGCACCATCCAGGGCGGGGGAGGGGGCGAGAGATTTACCGGGGGGAGGGAAAGGAAAGAGGGTGGGGGGGGGAACAGGCAGGAGGGAAAGAGGGGCTACGGGTCGGGGGCGGGCATCGTGGCGCGGGGGGTGGAAAAGCGAGGAAAAATGAACCCGGGAAGGAGGGGGGGCGGCTAGGCAGGCGGCAGCGGCAAAACCCAGCAATCCGGGGCGGGAGGGCTGTAATCCTTGCGGGGGGGGGTCTCCGAGCGGCGCCTCAACCGAAGCGATGCGATCCGTCCCTTCCCTGGCTCCAAAAAACACCAAGCCCCCCAAGCCCCCGTTCCTCGGCTCCGCGGCGCGTCTCTGCTGCAGAGCGGAGGGAAGGCTGGGAGGGGGGAGGGAGGGAGGGAGGGAGGGGCGGAGGAAGCGCCCAATCGCCGGCCAGGGAGCCCCCGCCCCGAAAGGGAAACAAATGCGCGCGCGCGCCCCCCCTCCCTCCTCTCGGCGTGCATATTTCGGCACCGGCGCCCCCCCCCCCCCCAGATATAAAGGACGGGGGGGGGAGGAGGGAGAGAGAGAAAGGAAAAGATCGTCGGCTAGCTGCTCCCTCCCCCTGCAGGCAGGGGCGGCGGCGGCGCCCCCCCCCCCGCCAAACCCGCACAAAAACAGCAACACGAGTTCTTCCCTCCACCGCTCCCCACCCTGTCGGCGGCCACCTTTGGAGGCGCCCGACCTCCTCGCCCCAGCGAGTCGAAGCGCTCCGGCAAAGGATGGCGCGCAGGGCGCGCAGCGAGGGTGGATCGGAAGGTTCGCACCGGGAAGCGGCGGCAGTAGCGCTGTTAACCCCTTCCCTGTCGGTGGTCGGAAGAGGCGACCCTTCCGCGAATAATTTAGCCCAGATGGTCCTTTAAATGGTATAAGAGGGTGGAAAAGCTAGGCTGAGCCACGCACGCGAGACCCCAGCCCAGAGCTGTCCCCACACACTCTGTGCGGTGGGGGGGGGGGAAGGCTACCCTGCTAGAGCCCCCATGCCCCGCCAGGCCATCGCCGGCTTAGAAACTCGCGTGCCCGGCTGCCAAATGTGTCCGGGAATCGTCTCCGTTTCCAAACCAGCCCGTGGGGAAGCTTGGGAGACCCGGAAAGGAGCAGGAGGCGGTATAATTGGTCCCAGGCGCGGAAGAACGAATGCCCCTCCTGACCAAAACCTGCGTGGAAGCTGGGGGCCTGGTGGAGAAGCCCTGCCTCCTTGGTCTCAGGCGTGGGGAGGAAGAAGCCACTCTGCACATGCTCATGTAACTCTTGTGTTTGGGAAAGGGCACTCTGCCTAGGATTCCAGCGGGGTTGCACCCTAAAGAAAGTGCTGGGCAGGGGTGAGCTGACTGACAAATAATCCTTGCTAACCAGAGCAACTCTTGCATCCCTATGGGTGGCTTATTCTGTCTACACACTCCACACCTGGCCTTCACTACCTCTGACCTGCCAAGTGTGGTCACGTAAGGTGGCCTAGCAGGGTCCCTGTTAACCTGGTTTTTGTTCCTGCCTAGCACTGGGGGGGGGGGGGGGGGGAATGCAGGATAGTTGCCAAGACCCTGGCAAACTTCAGCATCTTGTTCTCAGCCAAGTGCCCATTACTGGAAGCCAGCAAGCTGGATAGCTCAGTTGGCTAGAGCATGGTGCTGATAACGCCAAGGTTGCAGGTTTGATCCCTATAATGGACAGCTCCATATTCCTGCATTGCAGAGGGTTGGGCTGGATGATGCTTGGGGTCCCTTCCAACCCTTCTAAGCAACACTGACTCTTCCTGGGATTCTGAGCAACATGCATTGAGAGCACAGGCTCCTTCCTTACAGACCCTCTCAGGTGTAAGATTAGCAAAGGGGGTTTCTTGAGAACTCCACCACCCTCTGAAGTTTGCCAGGTGGCAGCCTGTGCAAGGACATTCTCTGGGCACCAGGTTGTGAAATTCCTTCATTGTGTAGTTTTTGTCATGGACTGAAGATAAACCTCTTATCCCAGGCCCTTGAAATGGATATACCATACTTTTCCGTGTATAATAGGGTTTTTTTTACTTTAAACTAAGGTTAAAAATCTGGGGGCGTCTTATACACGGATAGTGCATATGCCAACTTTCTAAATTTGGGGTCCCCAAAAGTAGGGGGCATACATGGGGGCATCTTATACATGGAAAAATACGGTATTTTGGTACTTACTCGACTTTACTGTTTTAAACTACTGTACGCTGGTATGTGATCTGGTGGTAAAGGGTTGGTAAGCAATAAATGACTAACAACAATTGTTGCCAGCAGAGCCCTTGTGCTATATAGGGTGGGAATACACATCTCGGATGAGGCCAGGGAAGAATCCCAGCTCCCACCCACCCAAACTGCTGTTCTTAACTTCAACCTTGCCTGCCTGGAAAATTGCCTCTCCCTGCTTTTGAACCTGTGGGGTCACTCTGTGATGAAGAAAAGACATTTTGCAAATGTCCAGAGGCATTTTTAAAGCACATTTCAGCCTTACACACAAATTGGGCTATGCCTTAGTTCATATTCAGCCCTGCCCACATTAGGGAGAAAGTTCCAGCAACTCCTGGCATGCAGAGAATAGAAAGTCTACGGAGAGGAAAGGAAATCCAGGGCTGGGATGAAAAAGATGGAGCAGGGAAAGAGCAGGGTCAGGGAACAAGAAAAGGGAAGGAAGAAGTGTAATTTCTACGACTGGGCCCCCTAGAACTTCTTCTAATTGCCTCAACTGTTTCTGGTCAATGAACTTTTGGGAACTGATAAGGGAGGATAAATATGGGGAAATAAATTTAAGAGGAGTAGGGACACAGGTGGTGCTGTGGGTTAAACCACAGAGCCTAGGACTTGCCAATCAGAAGGTCGGTAGTTCGAATCCCCGCGACAGGGTGAGCTCCCGTTGCTTAGTCCCTGCTCCTGCCAACCTAGCAGTTCGAAAGCACGACAAAGTGCAAGTAGATAAATGGGTACCGCTCCGGCGGGAAGGTAAACAGCGTTTCCATGCGCTGCTCTGGTTCGCCAGAAATGGCTTAGTCATGCTGGCCACATGACCTGGAAGCTGTACGCCGGCTTCCTCAGCCAATAAAGCGAGATGAGCGCCGCAACCCCAGAGTTGGTCATGACTGGACCTAATGGTCAGGGGTCCCTTTTACCACTATGGGAAGTAACAGAACCATTCTATTCTGCCTTGGGCAGACCATACCTGGAATACTGTGTCCAGTTCCGGGTAAAACCATTTAAGAAAGATATTGACAAGCTGGAATGTGTGCAGAGGAGGGCTAAGATGATCAAGGGTCTGGATAGCAAGCCTTATGAGGAACAGTTGAGGGAGCTCGGTATGTCTGGCCTGGGGAAAAAGGAGACTGAGAGGAGATATGACAGTCATATCCTTTCTCCTGCTCTGGAGCGTGGGGCTTGATCCAATGGCTTCAAGTTACAAGAAAGGAGATTCTGACTAAATATCAGGATGAACTTTCTGACAGTAGGAGCTCTTCAACAGTAGAACAGACTCCCTCAGGAGGTGGTGGACTCTACTTCACTGGAAGTTTTTAAGAAGAGGTTGGATGCCCATCTGTCATGGATGCTTTAGTTAAGATTCCTGCATTAAAGGGGGTTGTACTAGATGGCCCTTGGGGTCCCTTCCAACTAATTCTATTACTTCCTTTAGAGATGATTTGGGGTTGGGGTCATGACTGGGGTAATTGAAAGAGAGATGAATGGATCTGGAGCAGAATCTCTTTGGAAATTAACAGAAAAGGGGGAATAAACAAATAAAAGAGGAACTGATTTTGGAGTGATCCAGGGGTGGGGGGTGTGTGCACTGAAAAATTCATCTGTGGATATTTGGATGGGGAATGAGTTGGTGTACCTACTGTGACATTTACATTCTACATTTGCATCTATACATATAAATTAGCATAAGCAAATTTTAGCCTATGAGCCCAATGCGTTGAATCTTTTGACTATCTAACAAGGCCTCTGTAGGGGAGGTCTGTCATATGGCACCACCACCATTCTATTCTGGCACTGATTTGATTTTTGCACCAGAAATGATGTACCTGAAGCCACTTTGAGCCACCACTAAACTGCAAAACCGTTGCACCTCTGAGCTCAGGAGGGGCAATGCTTGTTTTGCTGTTATGTCTCTCATGCACACCTGCCAGGCCTTGCATGAATACATGAATAACAACCCATGGCATGAATACCCCACAACCCATGGCTGGCACAACTGGGTGTGGGAAGGCTGGAAGTTGCAATTGGCAGCCTGTATCTGCCAAGACACCTCTGACCCACCTCAAAGGGCCACCCTCTGCAGTAGGACTGAATCTGAAAAATTACTGGTGTGCTCTTGCCTCTGTTTGCTTCTGTAGGCAGGGGGAAAGGCTTGGGAAAGCCCCCTGGAGCAGCAGTCACAGCTTGGTGGATCTGCTCAGGTCCTGGGAGCGAAGCCATTGCTGTGACTGGCCATTGTACCAACCCAAACAGATCTGCACAAAAAAGACTCTTTTCGCCTCCAGGTTTGCTTGCTTTACTGCAAAGGACCTGAAGTTCAGATGAAGTGGGTCTTGGATTTCCCAGGGAGTGGCAGGTAGGTGCAGCCATTTCCCCTGCTCACAGCCACCTGTGGGGCCTTCCCAGGAGTAACCCTCATCTCTTTTCGCACCCTAGCCTTGGGATTTCTGCCCCCTTTGCATTCAGCAAAATCCAGAAGTGGAGGGGGGCAGGAGAAAGGGATGCCTGGCAGTTCTGGGATGGACATTCTCCCTAATGGATCTGCCTCTGAGCTCACTTTCCCTTGGGGCTGTAAATCTCCCTCCATGAGCTCATACAGTATGATGTCATTGGCACAAGTGTGCAGGGAAGGGAGCCAAAGGGAGAGAGGGTCTCAATATGAGGGTCGTGGCCATAAAGCACCATTTCCCATCCTGCCCTACACGCCAGAATGCTGAACATGTCCTGTATGTCTCGGAGCACATGCAAAACCTCTCATCGCTGCTAGCTGGAGCTTGCTCTCCAGAACTTAGGGATCAGAGGTCAAGCTTTTCAGACCTGGCAGCAAAAGCCTTTCAGCTTAAGCACCTCCTTCATTTCTTCCTTCTGAGAACTAAGAGCCCAAGTGAGGATCCCTTGGTTCTTGGCAGTTTGAGGAATGAATCAGGATTTGGAAGGGGGGAGGTGGGGGCGGGGGCTCTTTCCTATCTCTCCCTGATGCCTTCCTCTCCCCCAAGCACACACTCACCCCCCAGTACCATGCAATGTTTGGAAGATGCAGCACCAAAGCCTGGATTGCAACCTGTTTGTGAGCTATAAATACAAGCGGGTGGGAGACGGATGGAATGACAGACTGGGTGGGTGTCTGTGAGGGGGCGAGGAAGGAGCTAAAGTGGAAACCAGCTAAAAGGAGAAAACCACCTCCTAGCAGCAGCCAAAGCTCAGGCGGCAATGGCAAAGAGGACTAATTTTGGCACAGGCCTCTTTTCTGCCAAAGATCTCTGGGCAGGTGTGTGTGTGTGGGGGGGGGCTAACACATCACCTTTTGTGAGCTCTGGCCCATAGGTGGATCTCCTGGGGAGGGTGCGTGCGCCATAGTTTTGAGCATAGGTATTGCAGTCTGGTTTCAGGTTCAATCCCTGGTACCTCCACCAATTTTTTTTTTAAGAACCCCAAAACAGATGATAGAAAAGACCTTTCTCTGCCTGAGACCCTCCCTGGAGAGCAGATGTCAGCCAGAGCAGGCAACACTGGTCTAGACTGCAGCACAAAAACATTTTTTTTTAAATTCCTGCCACATTTTGTTGGGGACCACAGGCCAGTGGTGGGCAGTTTGTCCCCTTTTCTTTCCCCACTCCCTCCTTTCCCTCCTAAGCACTCCTACAAACTAGCCCCCTGAGCCATTGGATGCTTCTCCTCCTGCACAGATGAACAAAGAGTTTGAGCTAGTTGGAAGCAGCTTCTCATATTCCAGGTTACTGATCAGTGTGGAAAGGTTGTGCTCCTGGGCACGTGGAAGAGGACCCATATGAGCTGACCTCCAACCCCTTCATGCAAATCCCCGAGTGCTTCTTGCCCATCTGTCCTTCATTTGAGCAGTTCAAGTTGCTTTCCTCCCTTTTCCACCTCCCTCCTCCAAATCTCTCTTTGTGTATGTGGGGTTGGGGGTGGATCTCTACTAGTTTAGGAATATGTTACAACTGCCCTTGATGAGACTCATGAACAGGTCACTCACTGTCTCCTGGCTTCAGTTCTACTGTCTGCAAAACTGGGTAGGATACCTTTTCTCTCTTGGTGTGGTTGCAAAACCATCAAAATACTCTGCACATGTGAAAGGCTAAGGCCCCTGTCCTCAAACTACACTTAAAGAGGTACAATACCACTTTAAACAGCCATGGCTTCCCTTAAAGGTTCCTAGGAAATGAAGATTGTTACGGGTGCTGAGAATTGCTAGGAGACCCCTGCTCCCCTTCCAGAGTGGGTTAATAATGCATTCCTCTTCTCGGGGAATTCTGGGAATTGTAGTCCTGTGAAGGGAATAGGGGTCTCCTAGCAATCTGTTCTGCCTCCATGGACCATGGAGGATATACTCTGCCCCTGTGGTCAGAGGCAGCAATGCTTCCGAATGCCAGTTGCTGGAGGGGAGAATGTGCTTGTGCCGGGGTCCTGTTTGTAGGTTTCCCATAGTGGGCATCTGGTTGGCCATCTGGTCGGCAAGAACAGGATGATGGGCTAGATGGGCCCCTCTGGCCTGGACCAGCCTCAGGTCACTTCTTCTAATATTCTTCTATTCTAATAGCCCTGTGTGAATGCAGGAGCTGCTGTTTGTAGGAGCACCAAAACACAGGAGTGTGAGTTACTCCCTGACGAAGTAGCTCCTCCTCCCTGCACTGCCTGCCTGTGACTGGGTTTGTTTTTACCCCAGGGCTGCTCAAAGAGCTCAGAGGCAGGTCACTTTCAGGCTTGGGCAGGGAGTCTTCTTTGTTTTTTAATAGAACCCCCAGATCCACCAAAAGTAGCCAGGTGTGAAATAATGTCTTGGGAATGGGAATACTTACAAATTCCACATGGTTGGGCTGGGCACAGCTCAACTAAGCATTTCTTCTCAGCACCAGAACTGAGTTCACAACGCTTCAACACAAAAACCCATTCCTAATCACTACCACCCAGTTTTGCTTCAGCAGCCTGATTTTTGTGGGGTGTTTTCGTTAAACAATTGAGAGTCAGAAGCTGCCTTATGCAGAGTCTCAGAACGATGGTCCATCTAGCTCAATATTGACTACACTGACGGGCAGCAGCTCTCCAGGGTTTCAGATAGAGGATATTCTCAGTCCTACCTGGAGATTCCAGTGCAGACTGAACCTGAGTACTTCACCCATAAGCTATGGCTCTTCTACTCCACCCCCTCCATGCAAAAAAAAAAAAAAAAGAAAGAAAGAAAGAAAGAAAGAAAGAAAGAAAGAAAGAAAGAAAAAGAAAAAGAAAAGATAATTCAGACATCTGCCTTCTCCCATAGTTGATCTAGATCTCTCTGAAATGTGTTCAGCAGTATATGAGGACAAGGTGGAAGAAGTTGTGGGGGGCGTTGAAAAAGGTGATGGGGAAGTGTTTGGGCAGAGTTCTTTGGGGGAAATGGCTGAGCAGGGAGAAGAGGCTACATCTCAAAACCTCTGCTGTGCTGTTGTGGAAGAGGATGAGGAAAGGAACTACAACAGAAGGGGGTGAAAGGGTTTTGGTTTTTTTTAATGCTGAGCTGAAATTAGAAGAACAGAGTTGTCAACTAGCAGGGGGGCGGGGGGGGGGGTGAAACGACCAAAACACTCAGCCTCGCCCGTTCCTTGAACAGTTGAACAGCAGAGATCAGCAAGCAAAGCTTCTCACCATATGGAGATCAGCAAGCGATTAGCCACTAACATCTGATGCGTGGCACGGCTGTGGTGGCTTCTAACAGTTAACAACCCCGGCTGAGAACGCACCTGCCCTCAACCCCATCCAGCCTCTCCACAGACCCACTAACTGGGGCACACAGGCCTCCTGCCCCCGCCCCACCAGCCTGACCCACAGCTAGAGCCCTTCTGCAGAGATGGAGAAGGTTTAGATGCCAGGGGCTGCCCTTTGGCTAAAACAAAGACGTCCAGCCCCTTATTGTGATTCAACACTCACCCCCCCGCCTCCAGGCTCAGTTTGAACTACAAAAGGATTGTCCTGAATGCGAGGGCTTGGCCCTGGATCAAGAATAATCATAACAGAGGCATTCTGAGCATGTGAAGTGTGCATCTACACAGACAACCCTCCCCACAGCACTGAGGAATGGGTGGAGGGCAGGCCATCCAAGCAGGTCTAAAACAACCTATGGCCCAGTGCAATTAACAAGGTGAGGGTGGGGAACCTCCAACTTGCACCCCAGCCTCATGTCTGGAAAGGGCAAAGCAGGCCCACAGCAGAATCCAAGGAGCCCTTTCAGAAGAGACTCTCTCTCGCCATCTCACTTTTGCTGTGATCCTCTGAAGGAAGAACCAAAAGAAGAGAGAGGAAGGGAGAAGCAACAGACAAAAGCCTCGCAGGGAAGTTCAAGTGCCCAGGCAAGAGAGTCCCAGAAGGCAGAGGGCCCTGCCTGAGCCAGCAGGGGGGGAGCTCTGGAACAGGGGTGGTGGGAATGGAAAGGACAGGTGCCACCCTGGCAATGGAACCAGGGCCAGGAGGTGGGTGTCAGATGTCAGCCCCCCACCCCACTGCACTGTTCTGCCACTAAGAGATGGAAGAGGAGCCTTGGCTAGCAGGTAGGGCATCTGGGTTGCCTCCCTATCAGTGCTGTGTTCAAGATATGAAGTACTGACAGTGCTCTGGAACATGTGCAGAGTTCTTTCCCCTCACCACTGAAATATAACTACAGGGGGAAGAGGAGGGGGTTTACTTTGTTCATGTTTAGAACCTAAGTTTTTGGTTTTTTAGTGTCAAGACTTAACATCCAGCACACACAAATTATTGACAAGATGCCAGAGTTTTCTTGAGCATATGCAGAGTGCCTTTCCTTTGCTGCCACTAAGGTGCGGAACTGCCTGTCAAATCTGGGTTATCTTCTCTCCAGGTCACGGGACATGACTTGTGCCCTAGAAACTTCATTCCATAGATTAAGCCCTGCCCGCCCCCCAGCTTTGAGAGGGGAGTGGGGGCCAACATACCCAGGAGGGCAGGAGGTAGCAATGATGCCAGGAGTGCCCTTCCCTGGCTATGGCAAAACTGCCTTCCTCCGACTCCTTTGCCACTCAGACAAATCTTTCCAGTTTATTAGGCTCGTGAAAGCCTAATGTGGCTGCATCCGTTTATTGGGGGGGGGGCGAAGAAGCAGCTACATGAAGTGACATTTCATTAGAATACAAACCAGGGTGAGGAGCCCTCAAGCCAGTGCCCCCCCTCCCCCAGACGCCCATATCAGCCAAGAAAACCCAGTGCTTAATGAAATTCTAATATCCCCTAATGGGTTCCTAATCTCCAACCCCAGTGCCCCCCCTTCCGTGTCCCATCCCTGCGCCTGACATTTCTCTGGCCTGGCGTGGGAAGATAATAGAGAGACGGAGCTGGGTAGGCGGATGGCAGCGGTGATGGGGCGTGTGTGCGTTTGTGAGAATCCAAGTGTGGGCACCACGCTGCTCTTGCCCAGAGTCTGGGGCTGGCTGCGGGGCCCTGCCAAGACTGGGGTTGCCCAGCTGCCAGAATTCTGTCTCCAGGGAAACCTACACGGAGGCTGGTTCTCGCCATGTCACTCCGCGCATGGGCAGGTGCTCTTTTTTTTTTTCTTCCCCGCCCAAACCGCATTGTGCAAATTGGCCATTGGCCCGTGTGCCACTCAGGCAGACAAGCATCATGGGTTGGCCCCCAATGAGGACTAGTCAGTTAGTTTTGGGGACTTGCTCGCTCATGCAGGATTGAAAGTGGGGAGAACAATACTGCTACTGCTACTGCTGCCACCCTGGGGGGTCCCTTCCTCCCATGTCTTTGGTCTTGGCTGCACCAAGATTGCAAACCGTGTCCAGGTGCCATGTGTGCACCCTACTGCCGCCGCCTCCAAAGGCAGCACCCGCAATTTTGTCAGCGGGGACCTGCAAAGCGACTTTCACACCAGCACCTCCGCAGGGAGACTCACTCCACCAGCCACACTCCTGTGCCACACAGAAGGAGGGTGAGAGCAACACCTCACCCACAGACTGTGCAGAGTGCCAGGCAGAGCTGAGAGCAGGCCGCTGTCGAGGGAGGGAGGTACACCTGAAGGGTCCAGCGATGGGGCGAGGGACACACAAGGGGATATAGAAGGAGTCATAACTACTGGGATCTGTCATTGTCTGAAGGAGCTGGTAGGGGGTAAAGCTGCTCTCCCCCCTCCCCCCCACAAAATCTGCAAAGCCCCCTCCCCTCTTGCTTTCTCCCTGCATGTGGCCAGTATATAAAGCGAGCAGCCAAAGCTGTTCAGCGGGTACCAGCTGCTTTCTGCCAGATGTTATCACAGCCCCCTCCGGTGCCCATCTTGAGCCCTGCGTTCTGCTGGGGCAAGAGGAGGCAGGGGGCGGACACACACACCTGCTGTGCGGCTCCATGAATCGAGTACTGAGCTTGGATCTGGGCTTGCTGTGTTACCTTCAAACCTCAGTTCCCCACCTGTAAAACAGGAGCAGTGGCTGTGTCATCCAGAAGGTGAGCACAGTGAAAATGTAAAGAAGATGAGTCACGTTTTTTTTCCTGCAAGTGTACATACAAATTGCTATCTGTCCTAACTAACTGAGAACTAGAATCAACACTCTTTCACCCACAGAACTTGTTGCAGGAGAGAAAATGTAGGCCAGAGGCTTTGACATCCAGAGGGGGCTCCTTCACACTTCCGTTTGCCCCACTGCTTCCCCTCAGAAAAACCCGCGGTTTAATGCTGAATCATAACAAATGGCAATCGGGTTTTCTGCAGATTGCCATTTGTTCCGATTCAGTCCTAAAAAGTGGGTTTTGCTGGGGGAAAGCAGTGGGGTGAAAGGAAGTGTCGACAAGCCCCCTCCCTAGACTCTCCCGGATGTCAAGGCTTGTGGCCTACATTTTCCCTCTTGGAACCAGTTCTGCGGGTGAAAGAACATCAGGGCAAAGGCAAAACGGCTCAGACAATTGCCTAGGAAGTACAGGATAAGAGGCAAACATAAACACCAAGAAGATCCAACAGTGAGGAAATATTGGTTAAAACAGTGGCAATAAAACAGCTGTAAATGCCATCTTACACTGCAACTGTGTGCCTCAGACTAAAGCCTTCTGGGATTTTTTTATTTTATTTTGTTATCTTGCCTCAAAGAGGGCATCACAGAGCAGGAGAAGATCCAAAAACTAGGGCAACTCAGTGTGGGGCAGGAGGTGCCCAAGGTTCCCTCAAGAGAACAAGCAGAAGGGGGCCCCAAAGGCAGCAAGGCTGGCTTGGCACCTTTTGAAATAAGTGAAGAAATAAAGTCATCATCGCCTAAAAAAACCCCTTCCCACATAAGATAGTAAGTCCAGAGTCCAAAATGACCTAAGAGCACCACCCTTAAGGTAACTGAGCACAACTGAATGGGAGAGGAATGACGCAAGAGGTTTTCTGGAGTATGGACAGCATACAGTGGTACCTTGGGTTAAGGACTTAATTCATTCCGGAGGTCCACTCTTAACCTGAAACTGTTCTTAACCTGAAGCAACACTTTAGCTAATGGGGCCTCCTGCTGCTGCCGTGCCACCGGAGAACAATTTCTGTTCTCATCCTGTAGCAAAGTTCTTAACCCGAGGTAATATTTCTGGGTTAGCGGAGTCTGTAAGCTGAAGTGTATGTAACCTGAAGGGCATGTAACCTGAGGTACCGCTGTATTTTCTTTTTCTCCAAACACTAGAACTGGGGGTTAAATGGCTAAGCAGGTTTGGTGGTCAGTTTAGGGGAGAAATAATGAAGTATTTCATGTGGCATGTGACTTGACTTGGGGACTTGAAGTGAGTTTGGACTACTAACTCAAATGGTTAAAAAAAGTCCATTGGGCACAGCAGCTGCTTGGTTTGCAGAAGCCCTCATTCCACCCACAATCCCCAGCAGCATCTCTCAGAAGTGCTGGAGGTTTCCTATCTGAAACCCTGGAGAGCCAGGCCCAAGGATTGAGCCGGCTTGTTTGTAACGTAAACCACAAGCAAGATGGGTCCCATTTGACTACCGGCTGTCAGTAAGAGAGTGCTGGGGTAGATGGATCTGTGGCTTGACCAAACACAGGGGCTCATATGCACTGTTGAAATGTTTGCCCCGTGACCTCTGCAGACTCCCACCCACCACATGCCCCCAGCAGAAAGACTAGATGGCGCCTGCAGTAGGCGTTGATCCATTTGGGCAGATGGGGTACTGTCCCACTAACCTCAGCCTGCCTGGTAGAGCATGAGACTCTTAATCTCAGGGTTGTGGGTTCGAACCCCACATTGGACAAAAAAATATTCCTGCATTGCAGGAGGTCGACATGGTCTCTTCCGACTCTATAATTCTATGAGCCACTTCAGGGGGGTGGCACTGCCTTCCTCCTCCATGCCACCTTTTTAGAGTTCAAAGTGGGGCAGCTAGAAGGAGTTGGCTCCGCCTTTCATTGGCTCTGGCCCCACCACCTGTTTGGGTTCCCTGCCTTTTCCACATAAGCATCTGTCACCACTGGGTGCAGGGTTCAAGGAATGTCACCCTTCCTTTTGCCATGGCACCCACACCCACAAGATCTTTGTGTTTCCGCTCACGTGATCAAACTGGGGGCAACGTCCTCATCCTGGCTACCCAGCCTTCAAGACGGCTTATTTTGAGAATGTGTCCTTGCGGACGACTGGGTGGTCTTTGTCTGGCTTGTGCAGTGATGGTTAAGGGGAGGGCAGAGCTGGACTTCCCCTTGTACCCGCATCCTCGACGCAACACAAGGAATGCAAGGAAGGTGAGCGTAATTAAGGGTGACACCTTTACTATTTCGCTTTGTTTTCCATCTCCCAGCTCCCGTACACAATTTCATTATGCCAACATAATTTTAATTTTATGTCAGATTTTAATATTGCCTGCAAAATGTTTTTCCCCTTACCCCCCCCCCCAATTCTCTCTGCTTCCTTGCTTGCTTTCAGACCCCACCCCCTGCCCGCTTTTCTGCTGGAATCTGCCAGGCCAGGCAAAGGCCTTAATAACAGCCTCAAGACACTTTAATTTGCAGCTTTTAAAAGCCATGTCATCTCTCCTTTAATTTTAGCACCAGGGGTTGCAAATCAACTACTCTGTCCTGCCTGATTCCCACCCACAGTCTCAGCCCCCTCCCCCCACCCACATAAGCAGAGGCACGCACGCACGCACACACACGCACACACACACACACTCCCCCAACCCCAGGCCCCTTTGCAGAACGAGCTCCATGTGCCCCAAATCTAGAGAACTTTCCATCTTGCAAGCCACACCTTTTTCAAGGGCCACACTCTCTCACAGGCAACCTTCTGGGGGGCACATGGTAAAGTGGAACCATAGGTAAAAGTGGGTGGAGCAAGAGACTCTTTGCTTTGTCCATTCCAGCCACGCAAAAATCAAGTTTCTTCACACACACACCCTCTTTGTCCTTCCTCCACCCAGGGAAGCAAGCTGCATTATCACAGTTCAAGGACACCAGTCGGGCAGGCAAAAGCACTGGAGGATGGGGCAGAGCAGGGTGTCCGGCTTGGAGGAGTCCTGAGAGCCAGACTGAGAGGGCTTCAGCGCCTCAATGTAGTTGCTGGACACCAGCAGGTTCCCCACCCCTGAATTATATTCCCACCCCATAAAATTAAAACTCAGTCGTGCAATCTGGTAACACTGAGGCTCAACCCTGGAACCTGACAAAGGAGAGTTCCTCTGAGCATGTACCGAGTGCCTGTATGAGATAAAAGGGTTCATCTATGAGGCTTCCTCCCTTTCGAAACAAACCACAAACACATTGTTCGTGCAGGTTGCGTTGGCACCCACCTCTCCCTGAATCAGAGAAAAGCCTGGTTCATTAAGTGGGCTGTGATTGCTATGCAGAGAGCCTTCCAACCTGCCTTGATTATTCAGGCTGAAGGGGTGTCAGAAGGTTTCCCCTGAAGTGAGTCACACCCAGCGCTGCACGGGGGCGGGGCAAGAAGGTGAGCCTAGTGGGCCTGAGAGGCACGTTCTGGAAGGGGGGGAGCACCCCAAAGAACCCTGAGGTTGCTTGCCTTTGTCCTGCCTTTGGCCCAGCCCTCCTAGGCTGGCTGATACACACACACACACACACACACACACACACACACACACACACTCTTGTCATTCCTCCAGACTGACAAGGACACTGGAGGTCTCCAGTGCAATGTTTCTGTTCAAAAGGGAACGGGTTTCTGCAAAAGCCACCCGTTGCTTTTCACACAAGAGCACCATAGATTCATGAGAAAGGAGCCAGAGAAAAGAGCCCCATTTTCAAATGCCAAGGGCAGGCTGGAAAGGTTGACGGTAAACAAAGAGGAGGGGATGTGCAGTGCATGTTTAGGTAGAAAGGGGGGGGGTTAGTGTGTGCACACACACGCGCGCGCACACACACACACACACGCACACACACAGAGACCTCTTTGGAAAGGAGGGAGACCATCATGCACCCCAGAGATGGGATCCGCCCCCTGCATGCTGCAGCCGCCCTGCTCACAGGAGTCTCTACCCACTCGGACGCCCTGCAGGGACCTGCTCCTGCTCTGGCCTCAGCTAATGGCTCTGAAGCACAAGGCAGGCGCATCACTGATGCTGAAGTTGTGCTCTTCGGGTGCCCCCTTTTACTGAGGGGCCAGAACCCTGCCTGGCCTCTCTAATCAGAAGACCATTAACAATCTGACTAATGGGAGGAAGAAGCCACCCCCCATGTCCTAATTGGCCTGGACACACAACCTCACAAGACCAAACACGCACACACACGTTCTTCCACTTCCCATCAACCTTTTTAATCAGGGCTTTGGAGAACATATTCTCTCATGTGCCTCAGCCAAGTGTTGAATCCTCCTCCTCCAAACTGGATAGCTCAGTTGGTTAGAGCGTGATGCTGATAATCCCAAGGTTGCAGGTTCGATCCCCACACGGGACTGCTGCATACTCCTGTGTTGCAGAGATTTGGGCTAGATGATCCTCAGGGTCCCTTCCAACTCTACAATTCTATCATTCTATGACTGGGAGTGGGCTGAGAGTGAGAAAGGAAGTCACATTTGCACTAAGGTAGCCATTTGCACATCATCCTCAAAGAAGGGAGATGCATCATCAGCAGAAATATTTAGCTTGCACCACAGAGGTGCAGGAGGAGAGGCCTTGGTGTCCCGTCTGCTCAGTCTGCTGCTACCCTGGTGCTCACAGGCAATTTCAAGCCCCCCCCCTCCCATCTCAGGGTTGTCTTTCAACCAGACATGGACTGGACAGTCCTTCAAACAGAGGGCTGCCCTCTGTAAAGCAGGGCGCTTGGCCACCCTGGCAAATGGGGAAGCTCATCCTGAAATCACCAACCACAAAGGGTGCTGGGAGGTCTTGGGCCAGTCATTCTCACATACACTTTCTCTCTGCATCTTACCTACCTCACAGGGCCATGGAGAGGATGAAATGGCTCAAGTCCCCACTAAGCCACTCCTTGTCTTTCTGCCTACCCTACCTCACAGGGTTGTTGTGAATATGTAATAGGGAAAAAGAGAGCCCTGTATGCTGCCTTGAGCTCCTAGGAGGAAAAGTGGACTAGAGATGTAATACATGGCAATCGAACAAAACTAATACCATGCACTTTAATATTTACCACAAGAGTGACCAACTCCCAGCTTGTGGGGCTGATGGTCTGGTCCCCCAAGCCAATTTTTCTCTTCACATGCGCCCTCCAAAACCAAAAGCAACTTAGAGCAACACTGAGATCATAGGGGATTGATAGAGATGTCGAAGCCACCTCCCCCAAACCCAGGGTCCTACGGGGTGGTGGTGGTGCAAATTGCGCTGCCTTCCCCCAAGGCCATCACCTGTTCAATCATTTGATGATTAGGGTGGGCATGCCTGTGTGAGAGAGTGTAGGGAAACCACAGTCACTGCTGCCCCCTGAGGATTGGCCAAAGCTGGGTGCTGCGCTCAGGTCAAGTAACAAGAGCTACCCCCCAACTGACAGCCATGTTCCTATTTAGAACAAACTTGCCCAACTTTGCTCAGACAGAATCCAGCTTTTTAGCTGGGCTTTGACAGATGGCCAGGCACAAGGGGCTGGGGAAGCAGTTCAGGGACTGGAGGAGACTGGGATGTTCTTTGAAGCAAATGAGGTATCTAGATTGGGGGGACTCAGAGTGTCCCCCCCCCCGACTCAGAGAGGCTGACCAGGGCCGGCTGCAACCACTGGCATGTTTTTTTTTTGGGGGGAGAATGCATTCTGCACATGGCCAGAGGAACACCCTTGTCCTGTTCTAGGCCAGAAAACATGTTGCAGACACTGGGCACCACTGCCTCCAGTTAAATCCTGCTTTTCACAATCTGAAGCCTAGTGGGAGAAGCCCAGGTTGGAGACATGAACCACCTCTGGGGTGCCATTGGAGAAGGGAAGGACGCTGGGACGATAATGACTGATTCACAGCCAGCCAAGAAAGGAGGAGGAGGAGAGGCTTCTGCTGCAAGCAGGCGGTCTGCAAATAGTCTCCCTTAACTTGTGAACAGGGTTTCTTGCTGCGTTGGGCCGTATTTCTCAGCTCGCTGTGTAAATCTACCAGCCCTGGCTATTTATGGCCTCCCTTCTGATTTATAATAAGACTGGCCTTCATGTTGCGACAGCCAGGAGCTTAGCAAACGAACAGAAGCAGGAAGAGGAAAGAAGTGTGTGTGTGTGTGTGCGCGCGCGCTGCTGGACACCGGTGCCAGGTTTGGAAAGAAATGGCTCTTCTGATATCAGGGTGCCCTGCTTTAGAAAGGGTAGTCCTCGCTCGGCCTAAGTCTGGTTTAAAGAGAAATAACCTTATGAAATGGGGGGTGGGAGCTTGAATGCCTATCAGTGGTGAGCATCACCTGTACAGCCGGGGCAGGCACACAGCTCACCTGGCCGTTGTCTGCCCCATTGTGATGAGATGGATTCATCTTTCTGTTTCAAATACAGCAATCATTCCTGTATTTGCATCCTGGTTCAGTTCTGGGGGGCAGATGTGGCCCTCTGGGCCTCCCCCCCCCACGCTCCTCAAGTGCCTTTTTCGTGGATAGAATGATGTTCTGAAACTGAGACAAGTCCTTTGACCAGAGGGGTGTGTGCATGCCAGAGATGGGCAGGGTCAGGGCAGCTTCCTGGCTCTCTGGCTCATCAGTACAGCATTGTCACCCTGCATGTGCTCAGAGGCACTTCAGATGACCCCCCCTGGTGTTGTAACCAGGAAAAAATATTCTGGCACTCACTATCCAGTCACAGGGCCCTGAACCCATCACAGCAACTTCTTTAAATACAGGGCAACAGTGTTTGTGGTGGTGGTGGGGAGAGGAGAATGACCCTTGTCCCCTTCCTCTCTGGCACGCTTCAGGGGACTGGCTTAATAGAGCCTTGTTAGAGACTCCTTGGACCTCGTTAGCCAGCCCCTTGCCTCATTAAAATGGATTGGGCTGTCAGCCCCAATATGCAAGTGGTTTCATCAACTGCAGGACGCAGAGGTGGTGGGTGGGGGCAAGGAGGGCTCAGTGGGGAGGGGGAACAGAAACACGCACCCAAGGGACTCCTGAGATAGTAAGGAAAAAACCCCAACCTTGCTTCCTGGGATTTGGAGAGAGTGTCCTCCACACCCATTATCTCCTGATTTATCCCAGTCCATGTTTGCAATGAGACCTCTTCTGGGGCTCAGGCAGGGTCCCTAAAACTGAAATGCAGCCTCTTCTGGGGACGTGCACATGGAGCAGAACACCCCCAGCCTGTCAGAGAGGAGCATGTAGCGCCTTTCTCTTGACAGGTGCTCTGTGCTTCAGCAGGAAGACATTCAAAAGGTAAAGTGTTGGCTAGCATGGAGGGACATCGCAACTGTGTGTGTGTGTGTGTGTGTGTGTGTGTGTGTGTGTGCCTGCCTGTTGAACGTCTGGTTGCCAAGTTGGGTGTGAGAAATGTAGAGCCTCTGCCCGTGAGCAGTGACAGAGCAGAGCTCATCCCACCCCTTTCCTGCCTCTGACCATTTTGGAAAACTGAGCAGGCAGCTCAAGTAGGAGCTTCAGAGGTGGGGGAATGAACAGAGAAAGACTGACCCCAAGATAAGAAGACTCAGTGGGTTGGGGGGCTCTGGTCTCTGAGCAACATCAGTACCACCTGAGTCCTTTCTCTGGCCTGTTCCTCCCTTCTGAAGTGCAGCAGAGAAGACGGAGCCTTTCCTGTGGTGGCTCCTTGCATTTTGGAATGCCTTCCCCTTAGAAGGCCCGCCTGGAACCCTCCTTACTTTAACATTTAGGCACCAGGCCAAGGCATTTCTACTTTCCCGGTCTTTTTAAAGAACTGCTAATACTGTATGAGTTTGACCTTACCACCTCTTTAAACTAGCGATTTCATCTTTAAATTTGCTGCTTTGATTTGATGTACTGTATTAGTTTGTATGCTTTTAAAAGAACTATTATAATTTTATATTGTGCTTTTGCTTCTTACCATTGTGTTAGCCACCCTGGGAAAAGACAACCTATACTGAAGGCGCAAGATGTAAATTTCAGATGTGGATAAGGTAAGATAGATAACTATTCCCACCTCATATCCACAGAATCTAACCAAAAGCAACAAAAAATTCCTTCCATTTCCAATGTTCAGGCTGTCGTGCTGTTCCTTGTGTATGCACATGTGTGCGTTTGTGTATCACAAGTCTCAAGGGAACCCAAAACTCTCCAGTGAGGACTGAGCATGTTCTCTGCCCACAGAATGCTAAGCAAATGTTGTGGTGTGTGTGCGGCTTTTGTGGGTAGAGAAGTTGAGGGCTCTGTCACAAATGCCAAGGTGGGAAGACCTCCTACCTGGGGCCTGGGAGGGAAATGTGTGGCATGGTGCTGGGTAGATTCAACTCCCCACTCAGCCATGAAGTTCACTGGGTGACCTTTGGCCAATGACCAGCTCTCAGTTTCTAATGTATTACACCTTGAGCTCCTTGGACAGAAGATGCATATATTCTCCACTGGCAGAGAAATATGCTGGAGGCGGTGGCAGGGGGATTTTGCAGCTTGTTCTCAGAGTTATTGTGGTGGTGAATTTCTCCTAATCATTTCTTGGGAGGGGCTGGCAATTAGCAGCAGCAACAGCACAACCTTTGTTTTGCAAATTCAGAAGCCATTTTGCACCCTCCATGATGCCCAGGACCAAGTGTCATTACAGGGCATCGTGGGAGATGCAAAATCCCAACCATTGGGCCTGTATGCACAGATATCCTGCTGAATATTTGACTAAATGACCCTTTTCTTTCAGGCAGGGAGGAGAGGCAGAGGCTTGCCAAAGGAAATTCTCAGAGCATTTAACTAAAATGTGTCTCCTGACAAATTGCAGCCCAGCTCTAGCCTGGGAAGTTTCGCAGGTGGCCAAGGTGAGGTTGTTTGCCAGGTGGCTTGAATGCATCTAACAAGGACGACAGGATGCCCCCCCACATCTACCAGCACATCCTCTCTGGCACCAGTAATAGTGTATGCTAGGCTGGGGGGTGGCGTGGGGAGCTGGGTGCCAGACTCCGGGTGGGCAATGGTATGACCTTGGGGTGCTCAGCCTAGTCTTGGCAGGTGAGAAGAGGTTGGCTGCTGATTTTTTATGCTGTTTGCAATGCTACTCTTGTTAGTTCTAGACTTTCAAAAAATCTTTGATTTGTGTGCGACTTTAGCAATGGGACTTAAGATGATGTTCCTGTTTTACTACAGTCTTCCTCAACCTGGTGCCTTCCAGATGTTTTGGATGACAACTTCCATCAGCCCCAGTCACAGAGAAATAGACCAAAATGTCTGGGGCACCAGGCTGCAGTGCTCAGCAGCAGCAGCAGCAGCAGCGAAGGAAAGGCACTCTGCACATACAAGGCATTCTGTTTCCTGGAGAGATGCACTTGGCACAGAAAACAGGTTCCAGATTAAGCCTTGGCCTGATGTGCTCTGGCTCTGTTGAATTCACCAAGAGTTCTTGAGGCAGCAGCCCCTGGCCTCTTCCCCTGGGAAGCTCTCAGAAGGGCCAGGAGAGGTTCCCATAAACCCACACACAACTCTCCTTCCCCATCTTTCACTTCCATGGCATGGCACGGAGGCAATTGTTTGTTAAAAACTGAGCAAGGGAACTGTCAAGATGAAAACTCTGCAGAAGAAATATGGTTCTCTCAGTGGTGGAGAGGGAGCTGTTCCCTTGCCCTTCCTTCCCAGCCACTCCTCAGAGAGTCTCCCTTAAGACCTGCACTGCTGCAGAGATACCAGCCAAGTTAAGTACCTTCCGCTGCAAGCACAACCACAAGGAGGAAAACCCCCAGCGTAGAACTAGAATGGACCCCAGCCCATCCAGCCAACAGGGCAGATACTCCTCAAGGCCTCCTTGCCAGGTACCCACCAGGTACCTCACCCCCCCAGGCAGAGAGACAAACCCCCTCCCACTGCTCAGCAGCTCTCTTGAGTACAGATACTCCCCTGCCCCAGATTGAAACCTCTCATTCTCCTGTCATCTCAGCCCTTTCGGCTGCTCTGCCTTTCACAGAACAGGGTGGGGGCGGCTGGGGTGGGGGGTAGGATGATCTGCCCTAGACTACCAGCACCTTGTTTTTTAGAGCAAATTTTTCAAAGATGAAAATCTGCCGTGCATCACAGACAGAGATAATGTAACAAAGTGAGATTAATTATAGTGCATGGTGACTGCTAAGTGGCAGCAGGGTTTGCAGAGGGGCTACTCTGAGAAGGGGGGAGGGGGAGAAGAGACGCCATGCCCCCACCAGGGGACTTGTCCTCCCTCAACCTGGGAGGGCACTTACTTTGCCCTGCCCACCCAGACCCCTTTTCTTCCCACCTTTGGATTCCAAGCTCAAACCTTAGTCCTCCACGAACTTTTGTGCCATATGTTCCTTGCTCCTGGCAGATATGATAACTTGGCACACCCACCCACTCACCCTCCCATTTCCCCTACTTATCCCACTCTGAGACACTGCCTTTCTGGAGCATCTGGTTGCAGACTCCACCCTCATAAGCCAAAGGCAAACCTGCGACAGGCAACAGCAAAAGAGATCAATCTCACCTACAGATATTGGTGCAAATTCTCAGGCGGACGAGACATTCCACCCAACCCAATACAAGACCAGCCGCAATTGTTTGAGAAGCTCAGGAATGAAAAGTGCCAGGGTGTGTGTATGTGGCTTGTGCAATTCAGTCGTAGTGGTGCAGAGTTCACCTTCTGGCTGCCATCTGTTCAGTGGGGCAGAGGGGGCTTCATCGAGTGGGGTGTAGGCATTGCCATCTTCACACAGTTCTCAATGCTGAATCCCCCTTTCCCTCATAGTCCCCTTTGCCGCTTGGAAGGTTCTTGCAGCAAGGAAGACCCTGGACCCCCCAATTCCCCCATTTGCCCTTCTGACAGCTCCCCTGCCCCACAGGTGCCCTAGTGCTGCCCTCTGCTGCGGGAAGAGGTACAGTCTCCCTCTGCTGTGGGGCAGTGAAGGTTGTTCCAACTCCTTCCCACTTTTCTGCAGGGGTGTTTATGAGGGTTCACATGTGCAGGGAGGGTTGTTCTCTACTGTGTGCCATGAGACTTTCTCCTTCCTGCCCCCCCCCTTCAGATTATCTATAAAGTGTGAACTTTAACTCTGGAGACAAAGAGATGACTCGTTTTCCACTGATACGCATTTGTGGAACACACAATGCAACAGCCTTTTAATAATAACCTGACAGTGTCGCTCCTAATAGTGAACCTCATGAGGTTTCGCCAACCGCATGCTTGCTTTTATTCCTTCGTTTTGTTCGGTCTCATCTAGCCATGGATACCGTGGACCTTGAGAAGCTTCCTGGGTGCCCCCGGGTGACAAGACCGCCAGTAGATACACAAACACACACCCCATTGCTCCCCTGGGGACTTGACTGCCCTCTGTTCCCTATCCTACACAGCAAAAGGTCTTGAGGAAGCAGGCTGCCAGAGGGAGGGAAGGCGGGCAGCACTGGGCCCACTCCCCAAAGGGAGGAGGAGGGCTCCAGTCTGCAAAACGCCAGCCCCAGTCCAAGCGGTGCTACTAGTTCATTGCCTTGCTCAGTGACCAGGGTGTGTTCCCCTTTTGCCCCTCCCCTCCCTCCCTCCCTCCCTGCCACTCCAATCCCCCCCTCCTACTCACGGTCATTGCACACGGGGCCACCATATGAGGTCATGGTGCAATCGCAGGTGTAGCCGTCCCATTGCTGAAGGCAGACGCCCTGGTTGGCGCAGGAGTCCTCGGTGCAGGTGGTGCTGGGACCTAGCGGGAGGGGCCAAAGAGAGAGAAAGCAAGAGGGGGAGACTTCAGGGCTTTCAGGGGTTCCCTAGTCCTCCCTTGTCTTGTCTGCCTCTGGCTACCACGTGGCAGGCCCCGGAAAGCATCATCGCCACCATCACAGCTCGTCTAATCAGCTGCACCTCTTCCTTGATTGGCTCACAGTTGTTCCATGGGCTGCTGGCCTCCTCTCTGTGTGGGGCTGCCCTTGAAGATGGCTCAGGCAGCAGCTGAGGCACAATTCTGCAGCCCCATGGCTGACTGGGGGTTCCTTCAGACTGGGTGGGGGGTTTTTGTAGGGTGCATTAGATGTGGATTTATACTGTGCCTTCCACACACTTTTCCACTTTATGAGTTGTTCTGAAGTGCTTGCCTATTCATTAACTTAGAGGCATTTATGAACAGCTTAGTGGTTTTAAAATATCTATATGGCAAATAATTTTATTTTGTTAAAACAAAAAGAAAACCAATAGCATTAAAAACCAAGAAAAGCAGCAGAATAGAAACACGTGAGAGCTTACAAAAGGCAATAAAGCAGAACTCCATGGGATTCAAACCAATGCAAGAGGGTTCCAGCCTTGTGGGTCAGGAAAAGCCAGGAGGCAAAGTTCTGTCTTTATAAGTCTCCCGAAGCCAGTGGGAGGGGGGCTGCTTCACGCAGGGCAGAGAGCATCATGGCATCATGCCACATGCAAGGGCAATGGCGGGAAAGGTCACTACCCTGTGATGTTCTCCAGACTTTTCCAGACAATCTAAGTGATCTAACAGGTCTGGTCCAGGGACAGGCAGCCTTTCAGGTAATCTAGTCTCTAGTTGCTCAGGGCTTCAGCTGTTAACAACAAGGCCTTAAATGCTGGTCTGGTAGCTGATCGGCTCCATCAGCACAGGTGTAATAGGTGCACATCCAGGTGCTCCACTCAGCATCCTGGCCACAGCAGCAGCCTGCAATAGCGAACAGGAGTCCACTGGTGCAGCTGCCAAGGCAGGGCTCCTGTCCACATCCCTTCCTCCATGTTCTGCTTCGGCATTATTGCCGTATGGCAGGACCGCAGCGCAACGAAAGCAGGACCAAAAACAAACCAGAGCCTGGGTGGTGTAAGAAGTTACGGGATTTCCACAGGACTTTCTGGGACATGCACTCGTCAGAAGCAAAGCAGCCTCTCTGCCTGCACCCCCCCCCAATTGCAGGCAGGTATCACAACAAACTGCCCCAGGACAATCATGAACACAAATCACCCTGAAAGCACAAGGGGAAAGGACATCTGGAGGGGCCTGAAGACAAATGAGGAAAGGTTACACTGTATAGGAGAGAGAGGTGAATGAGGGGTTGTGAACATGGGAGGGAGTTTATTATTAAGTACGGCATGGGGAAAGTGGCTAGAGAAAAGTTTCTCTCCCTCTTGCCTAACACTAGGAACAGGCATAGGCAAACTCAGCCCTCCAGATGTGTTGTGACTACAACTCCCATCATCCCTAGCTAACAGGACCAGTGGTCAGGGATGATGGGAACTGTAGCCTCAAAACATCTGGAGGGCCGAGTTTGCCTATGCCTGCACTAGAACTTGGCGACGTGCAATGAAGCTGAATGTTGGAAGTGTCAGGACAGACAGAAGAAAGTCCTTCCTCAATGCAGCTCAGAGCTAAACTATGGAACTCCCTACTGCAAGACAAACACTAAAAGAGAATAAGACAATTTCATGGAGGATGAGGCTATCCGTGGCTACTAGCCATGATTGCTATGTTTTAGCTTCTAAGAACACAAGAGGAGTTCTGGTGGACCAGCTCTCTGCCCTAGTGCACTAGCTCATATCCTGAGTAGGGAGAGCTCTGCTGCTGTCCTGCTCATGTCCTGCTTGTGGACTTCCCTCTGGCTTGCCACTGTGAGAAACGTAAAGTAGGACTGCATGGGCTCCTTTCATCTGATCCAGGAGGACTCTGGGGAACGTCAGCAGCCACCTCTCAGCTCTGGTGCACCAAAGGCCAGTTCAATGAATGTGATTCTCTTCAAAACTCTTAGCAACACAAGGATGTTCCAGCTAAACATATCTAGAAAGGAGGAAATACTGCATTTGTGCATTCTTGCTTTACTGCAAAAATGAAATGAGGGTGTTGTGTGTGTTTTTAATGCAAAACCCTTGGGGGTGGGTCGGAGCGGAGGCAAGGGACCACAGAGCAAGGCCTCACAAGGGCAGCCCACTAGGAATGCAAATAAGGCTTCGCTGCCTCCCAGACGCTATCCCCTGCCTCGTGGCCTTGTCGCCAGTCTGCACGGGGCTGGCCAGTGCTGCAATTACATCTAAAGTCAGAAAAATTGCTACTCAAGCCTTGAAAATTTGGGAGGACAAGAAGGGAGAGCCATTGCTTGGCAGAGCCACTGTCTGGGTGACAAAGTTAATGGAAGAATGCAAATTCCAAAGGAAACAGCCTCTTGACTTACAGGAAATGGGCACATTTTTTTAAGAAAGAAAAGCTGGGTCAGGTTTGAGGGGAAGGGATTTGGAAGAGAGAAGCAGCAGAGGAGGGGAATGTGTGCTTAACCCGTTTCCTGCTCCAAATCAGAGCTGGCCCACCCTGCACCCCCCCTTACCATCACAGCCCCTCTCAACGTGCCCAATCCGGTGCAGGGCGTCGGCGATGAGGTCCGGGAGTCGGCCATTGAGGTCCACGGAGGCCAGGCAGCCCTGGAAGCCGTCCCGCGAGGCCACTAGCTTGGGCAGGTTGTTGAACATGTTTTTGCTCAGGCCTCCAATGTACAGCTCCCCTGCAAGGTGGAACAAACACATGAGGGGCCCTGAGACCCCAGGCTGCACCTCCTGGTTCACCCCCCCCCCGCCCCACAGCAAATGCCCAAAGGCCTGTGTGGCTGTGTGTGTTTTGGTGGTGGTGAGGTATGACCATGGTTGTGGTTGGAGAAAAGGGAAGCTGGTCAGATCTTGTCAACTTAAGAACTATCAAATCAGCTCTTGAGCATAAAAAGCTGTCACTGCCACAATGCAAAACAAGCCCACCAAGTCTAAAGAAAGATGAGAGACAGCAGCAAATCTGCACAGGCCAAGGAAGGGGAAGTGTGTGCTTGCTGGACTGTCCTGGGGGGTAGATGCTCTTGGCTTGGGGCATCACTGCTGCTGTTTTGTTTCATTCATGAGCAGCCACCCACCAACATAAAATCAGACCAACAAAACAGGGCACCTGCCTAAAACAACAATAACAGGGTGCTATAAATGTAGGCAGAACAAACCCCCCCACCCAACTTGGCAGCACAGTGCCCCCTAGTGTCACATAGAGGAGCTGCAAAGCGTGTGTCCATTTTGACAGGACCTCCACTCCAAACCCACCAGCGCATTCCCACAAACTGCAAGGAGGCTGCCCTCTAGTGCCAAGAGAGGGTATTGCGAGCCAGGCGGGCCTGGTAAGCTCACCCTTGAGGTCCAGGTTGCGGGCACCGTTGGAGTGCTGTGTGACGGTGCGAGAGTCGATCTTGAGCGTGTGCACATTGTTTGTGTCGCGGGACACGATGACGTTGTGCCACTGGTTGTCATTCACCGGCTTGTCCGAGTTCCCCTTCATGAGCGAGGGCCCGTTGCCCAGGTCAAAGACATAGTGGATGTACCTGCAGGTGGGAAGGCAGGGGATCAAAAGGGTTGTCCAGCCTGACCTCACCCCCCCCCCTGCAGGCAGGAGAGCCTTCCCAGCACCAGCTACACCTGACAAGCCCAGAGTCAAGCCCAGACCACCAAGCACATGGGGGTCGTCCACCAATGGCTCCTGCATTTCCTAAATGCCTGGGATTGAATAAAGGAGCCTCTCCCCGGCACACAGCAAGGAGGGTGTTGGTTTTTCAAGATTTCCAGGGTGTGTGTGCACGCGCACATTACGCTGTTCCCAGCTTAAGTGGCACAGCTCACCCTTCCACCCCCTGCCGCCCCCCTCTGGCAAATGAGCAGCAGACATGGTTGTAGGTAGACTGCAAACTAATAAAGCCTCTTTTCTCCATGCTGGCTGGGAGGGGCTCTCCAGAGTCTCACCTCCTACCTGGTCCTTCTAACTGCAGGCAGCAGGGACTGAATCCGGGACCTTCTGTATACAAAGCATCTGTCCCTCCCCCCAAATATTCAACTTTGCCAGTCCCAGGAGACCCCAAATATGATGGTCCAGTCAGGGCCTGGAGAAAATGAAAGCAACTAGCGTGCTGTGATGGTAGAAAGTGTCAGACCAGGTAAAGGTAAAGGGACCCCTGACCATTAGGTCCAGTCGTGGCCGACTTGGGGGTTGCAGCGCTCATCTCGCTTTATTGGCTGAGGGAGCCGGTGTACAGCTTCCAGGTCATGTGGCCAGCATGACTAAGCCGCTTCTGGTGAACCAGAGCAGTGCACGGAAACACCGCTTACCTTCCCGCTGGAGCGGTACCTATTTATCTACTTTCAAACTGCTAGATTGGCAGGAGCAGGGACCGAGCAATGGGAGCTCACCCCGTCGCGGGGATTTGAACTGCCAACCTTCTGATTGGCAAGCCCTAGGCTCTGTGGTTTAACCCACAGCGTGACCCGTGTCTCTATCCGTGAGGGTAGAGAGTGTCGGACCAGGACTAGGGTTCAAATTCTCCGCTCGGTCAGTCACTGCCTCTTTCAGCCTAGCCACCTCGCAGGTTGTTGTGGGGATAAAGTGGGAAGAGGGAGAACCCTGTACACAACCTGGAGCTGCTCGGAGGAAAAGTGGGCTGGAAACGTAAGTCATCAATCAGCGAAGTGGGTGAGGCGGGGAAATAGATCCTGTGGCACCAGACAGGGCCTTTATGCAGGCATCCTGGCTGTGCTGCCTGAGGCAGCAGGCGAGAGGGGGCAGCACTCTGGCTGACAGGTGGGATTTGTGGGGAAGGTGTACATAGATCTTGCTCATGTCGCAGGGGTGTGGGTGGGGCTCCTGGGCCAGGAGGCGGGGCTTACAGGTGTGTGTACGGGAGGTCATTCTGGCTAGGTCTGACAGGATGTGGACGGGGGCCCCCAGCGCCCCCTTGTGGACCCCTCACCCCTTGACAAGCTCCACCACGATGAAGTCGTTCCCGTTGCCGCTGTTGAAGAGGATGAGCCCGTCGGTGGCCGTGGTCTTGAACTGGAAGAAGAGGTGCATCGAGGCATAGGCCTGTAGCATGGCCAGCGCCAGGTAGCTGGCTTTGCTCTTGAACGTGACGGGGTCGGCGATGATGCTGCGCAGGCCGAAGCGGGCGTTCAGCTCACAGTAGCTGATGTCCCCGTTCTTGCAGAGGTCCATGTAGGGCATTCCGTTGAAGACCAAGCTGCTGAGGTGGCCGATGAAGTTGGAGGGCACCACCGAGATGAAGCGCCGCTCGGTCATGATGCCCGTCTCGATGTTGTGGAACTCCAGGCGGGTGTGGGCGCCGGCCATTTGCCCTGCTTGGGCCAAGCATAGTAGGAAGAGGAGCACACTGTTAAAATGGAGCCAGGAGGGGGTGCTGGGCAATAGGCGGCGGGGGGGGGGGGGGACAGGACACACGGTTGCCACAAGATCTCAGGCCAAAACGGGACAGAACCCCCGTGATCAGGCTGGGCAGAGCTCCTTCCTGCTCACTGTTTCTCTTGAAGCAAGGAAGAGCCTCTCCTTTCCTACTGGCAAGTGGTGGGAACTGGACCAAGGAAAGAAGGGAAGCAAATGGACAGCATTTGCTCCCCACCATACACTCAGTGGCTCTCTGCCCCCCACAAGGAGATACTTAGCCAGGCCTGGAATCCTGCCCCTTTGCAGGCTGGCAAGGTTCCTGCTCCCTGCTATGGATTCCCCACAGCCCCTCCATACACTCCCAGTCCAGACCTGCTCACTCAGATACTGCTAGCAGTCCCTCTCTCTTTGTCAACATTGGCAGCTCCTAATCTGGATCACCTGCCCAATGTGCCCCCAGTGGTCAAACTTAGGCATGGTCCCTCCTAGCCAGCTAAGTCACTCAGTGCCACCTGGTGGCAGAAATGGAGAACCGACAGCAACAATTCTGGAAAAACCGCTTGGAGCATGTGGGAGAACACACCCGCCTGCAATGATGCCAGGATGTTGGCTCTTTGCGGTCCCAAGGACTACCTTCTTTCTCCCCGAGTGCTGAAGCCCCTTAGCTCGGGCCGGCGGCCTTCCTCGGCTTACCTTCCACAGTGACGTTGTCCACAGAGAGCTGCAGGTTCTTTCCGCGCCGGACCACGCGGACCGTGTGCCACTCATTGTCGTTGAGTTTGTGACCGGCAAAAAGGGTCTCGGGGCCTTTACCTGCAATGGGGCAGGCAGGGTGGCAGAGTCAGGGCAGGTCCGCTGTGTGAGTAACAGCCCCACCCCTGCAGAGATGAACCCCTCAAAGCCTCGCACAGGGACCCAGCCCAAGAATTAAAGACACCCCCCCCAGTTCACCGTATCTTTTCACCCTTGCAGGCACATGCACACTCCCAGCACACAAGCTCAGCCATGTGCGTGGCTGCCACTTTCCTGTCTCACACACTCGGTCGCCACTCCTGAAACGTACATCCCACAGGGCCTCCATCCTATCCCAGGTAGACGGAAGATGAGAGGGTCAGAAGGCAGCCGGACCCATAGAACAGGGCCCATCTTCACTGTCTGGGGTGCCCTTCTTGGAATCCATGGGCAGTATGTGAGCTCCAGGTGTGTAGAAGGGGAATAATCACACCCAGGTGTCTTTTGGCATGAGAGCCTGAGCAAAGGACCATGCCTCAGTCCTAAAGTTCAACCCTGCTGGCATCACCAGGTAGAGCAGGGAAAGTGCCCCGAATGCGAAACTCTGGAGGGCCACTGCTGCAGTGAGTGCACACAATACAGTGGTGCCCCGCAAGACGAATGCCTCGCAAGACGGAAAACCCGCTAGACGAAAGGGTTTTCCGTTTTGGAGGTGCTTCGCTAAACGAATTTCTCTATGGGGTTGCTTCGCAAGACGAAAAAATCTTACGAGTTCCCGCGGGGGTTTTTTCACTCTCCCCCCCTTTCCTAAGCCGCTAAGCCGCTTATCAGCTGTTCTGCTGATAAGCCGCTTAACAGCTGATCGCTAAAAGCCGCTAGACCGCTAATAGCGCTAATCCGCTAAGCTGTCAATGGGCTTGCTTCGCAAGATGAAAAAACCGCTAGACGAAGAGAATCGTGGAACGGATTCTTTTCGTCTTGCGAGGCACCACTGTACTGAGCAAGATGGACCAGCTCACTTTTAAGGTAGCTTCCTCCATCCCTTTATTCTGAACGATGAGGACCAGAATCTCTATTTTAAGCAGAGGTGACACAGCTCCACAGTAGAAACCTGCTCTGCACACAAAGGATCTGGGGTTCAATAACTGACATCTCTAGATGCAGCTAGGGAAGACCACAGTCTGAAACCTGGATGGCTGCTGCCAGCTTGTAAAACAGGGAGGAGATGTCAGGCTTGCTGGATCTACCTCGTTTTTCACTTGAACCCCACGTCCTTCCAACCAGGCCAAGGCACACACAAGAAACAGTCAGAAGCCAGGGGCTTCTCTGAGCCGGGAGATTCATTTTCCAAACCAGAACTGAATCGGTGGAGTGTGACTTTTTTTTGTTGGTCCTGCTGTTGCAAAATATTTTGGAGTCAGAAGCCCTTGGTGACCTGTTGTAAATCATCCAGAAATCTGCCAGAAGATCCTGATCTACCTTCTGCCCATCCCAGCTGCGTTGGCAACAGCAGAAGGCCACTTCCTGCCCTGAGAAGGCCAAAGGACTGATTCTGGGACAAGGAGAGAGGGCTGAATCCCAGGACCTCCTGGCTGCCAAGCTTAGGCTACAGGAACTCATTCAGAGGCACAACGTCCACCCTCTAAGGCAAGCATGCCGCCCTGGCAAACAGCTGAAGCCTAAGTGGCTGTGCACCTTTTATGGTTGTCCCAGCCTGCAATGTTCCTCCTCAAACTGAGAAGGCTGCCCTTTACGATAACATTGATAAATGCTGCTCTGCAAGCCATTATTAATTGCAGAGAGGCAGAAGCAAACTCCCTCCGCCCAGAAGCTTAAGAACAAACACAAACAGTGGAGTCTTGCAAGGACTAAAAGATCCCCAGGGCTGCCTTTCCACTGCCTCTCTCTGTTTACCTGGTAATGGACACCACCTGTTGGCCAAAGTGAGCACTGCTAGCGGGTGCTGCCACCTGGTGGCTAATCCAGCTACAACAGCAACAGCAGCAGCAGCTTCTAAAAGCTTGTGCTGCCATCAAGTGGAAGAAGATGAGCACTGCAGCGACCAGGGAAGGCCTGTGAAGCTCTCAGGTACTGAAAGGAAACCAGAGTCTTGGGTGCTGCCACCTCTTGGAGGAATTCAGGAACAGCACCTCCCAGACCACTCTCCAACCCACCCAACCACTTCCCCTCCAGACTGCAGGTGTTGACTCTAGGATTTTTCATCTGCATATATTTATACATGCGGACACTTTTTGCAGCGTGTATGTTAATACATGCAAATAACATTCCAGGCTCCGAACCTTTAAGGCAGGGGGCAGTGGGCCAAGCGGACCCCCACCCAACCCCACCTGCTCCAAGACAATTCTATGCTGGCTTTGCAGCGGGGGTCATCTTAGCTCTCCTGACCCCAAATATCCCAGTACCTGGGAGCTCTCCTGCTAAGGAAACGCTCTCCCAACCCCCAGGATTGCAGCCTTTCCTGGGTGCAGTTTATTAACCCTTTCCTCCCCGCTGCACAGAGTGTACTCACATCTCTTCTTCTCCAAGCCATAAACCCCAAAGCAATACAAAATTGTCCCACCCCTCAGGCCACTAGACCAGCCCTTGTGAATGCTGCAGTCAGCCAGGATCCTCGACTTCTCTCCTCAGCTCTCAGAAGGAACCAGAACATTCTGGACCGAAGGGGTGTGTGTGGTTCTGTGGTGCTTGACTCCAGCGAGGAATCAAGGAGCTTAGGTCTGTGGTCTGTGAGCTTGAGGCTGTGTGAAGGAGCAATTAATGAGCTCCTCTGGACATGTGCAGTGATTTTACCCCCATCAGCCCCCTCCCCCAATTTTGGCTAATCCATAGTTCCAGTGTGTTTGTTCCGGGCACAAAGATGAAATCCTGGTCTCCAAATGGAGAGGGCAGAGGCTGAGGTTCAGGATGCCTGGGTTCTCTCCCCAGCCTTTTTTTTAAAAAAACACTTTTTAAAAAAGTATTTTGATTCTGCTTATGTAGACAACACAATTTAGATACATTGCTGTTGGCACCCGAAGATGGACCTATTTCAAAAAATAAACAGGAGGATCATCTGCCCTCTTACTGAACCCTCCTCTCCACTTCCGTATGCCTGTTTCCTTTCCCTCTCTCATTTCCAGCCCTCCTTTGCTAACTGGAAGCCGGGGTTGATTTATGTGAGAATCTGCAGGCCTGCCTCTGAGTCACGATCCTGGAAGTTGTCAGTGGAAGCAAGACAAGGAGCCAGTGTGGTATGAGAGCCAGTGTGCCATAGTGGGTAGAGCGTTGGGCTTGGGCCTGGAAGAACAGAGTTCAAATCCCCACTCAGCTATGCAACTCTTGACTATCAAAGTGCATTTAAATGTGTGTGCTTCGTGAAGATTATGATTAGACTGAACAAGCTGACAAGTGACACAGAGCAGATATGGAGGGGCTGATTTTCCCCCTTTCATCTGGATCCCCACTAGAGTCTCTTGCCCAGTTCCAGGGGGCTGCTGATTTGTGACACCCTTTTGCCCCAATGACCCATCTCCCCTCCTCCAATGCTGCACAAAATGTAGAATAGAGGGAGATTTCCAAGTTGTAAAATCATCGTTCTGCACCGCGAGCAGTTAAAGTGTTTGGAAACAGGAGTTGCACAAACAGCAGGTGAGTGTCCATGCCTGTCTTTCCTCAGCTGCCGGTGTGGAGCACTGGGGGTTCAAAGGGAATCCCCCCCCCCTTGGCCCGATCCCTTCCCCAGACCTGATCACTGCTCAGATTGAGACACACCCCTTTAGCACCACAACATCGCTGTCATGAACCAGGCCAGAAAAAGCTGGGGGCTTCTTCCCATTACCTGAAGTGTGCAGGATATATTACTCTGGGGGTCCCTGGATGCCTCCTTCTCCAGTAGCAACTTATCGACTCCGCTTTTGTTTCTGTAAATTTTCACTGCCCTGCAAAGTCCCTGCCTCCCCCCCCCCCCAGCCATGCTGAACTCTTTCTCCTCTCTTTTAAATCAGTCCTCAAATTACGGGAGAAAGAGGGGAGAATTAATGAAATCCACAAGTTCCCACCCTTGGATGATTGCCTTCAGTTTTAGGAAAATCTCACCACCCTGTAGGAAAGCAGAGACATCCAAAAATGGAATGCCCCCTCCCCTGTCCTCCATGTAATCTGAGCACTGCCCAAAATCCCAGGTACATTTCTTCCATAGGAAATTTTCTCAAAAGTTCCAGGAATGGCATTAGGGGAAAAACTCACCCTTCCACAAAAACTCAGTGCCACTCACCTCAAAAGGTGTGGTTAAGAGAACCCAGGCATCCTGGCTGTCAGCAGATCCTCTGATACTCATCAGAGGGGAGGAAGGGGCTATTGTTGCATGTTACAGAGGGGAGAAGGTATTGGGGTAGGTGGGCTCATCTCTATGTGAAGCAACTGTGGAGGAAGGGGAACATTTGGCTTCTGCTACTGACCAACTCCTACAGGCTTTAGCAGATGCTCATCCTGAGTGTCTACAAGAAGGAAGACGTTTCATGGGCTTGTTCTGTCCTGGGGACTGAGGAAAGAACCCTTTGGAGCATCCCTGTGTCCTGTTCGCGCACACGCGCGCGCGCACACACACACACACACACACACACACACAGCCTACCACCACGGCCACCTTTTTCCTTTAGAAAAGCAAAATAAAACAGAAACTGCAGGATTAAAAAGAATGAGTCGAAGAAGAAAAAAAGGGAAAAAAGAAATATATATATATATGGCAACTTACTGGGGTTACAGCCTATCCTGACACAGTCTGAGACGGGGGGCCGGGGTGGGGGTGGGGAGAGAGAAGAGAACGAGACAGTTTTATATCCTTCAAGGTAACGTCTGCAACCAAACACCCAAAAAAGAAAACCAATTCAGCCCACCATCTGGGGACAAACGCACGACAAGGAGGACACTTGCCTCTGCACTGGGGAGGGGTCTGGGTGGGTCTGCTTGTCCTCCTGATCCGGCCCAATGCTGCCTCCCTATTCCACACACCCCACCACCACCTCCTCCACCACCAGCACAAACAGGATGCAGTTGCAAATATACCTGGGTCTTTCTGTCTATGCACAAACCAGCCGCTGGTCGTTCTCCTGGGGGTGGTTTTTCTGAGTGGGAGGCCTGGCTTGGTGGCCCTGGCCCCCACTCCCTACAATGCCTTGATCCACAGGAGAGGAGGGGAACCTCAGAGCTGGTCCTCCAGGCCTTTCTCCTCAGCCCTCCGGGCTCCTCCAGGCCACTGCCTGCTTCAAAGTGCTTTTGTGTGGCTGTGATCCTGCCTCCTGCTTGCAAGGATGGAGATCCCTCCCCTGTTTGCATAGCTGAAATATAACCTATTCCACCAAGGTAAGAGTCACATCTGTGGCCCTGCCCACTTTTTTTGCCTCTGGCCCCCCACTGGCATGCGGCCCCCGGGATGTCAAGCACAAGGGAATGTGGCCCTCGGGCTAGAAAAGTTCTCCACCTGTGATCTGGGAGGTCTCCCCCCCCATTTTTTCAGTTGACAGTTCTGTAGCCCAGGTGAGGGTGATCTACAAATCACCTGAGCCTCTTTTAAGTTTTTATTATCTGCAGTTCTCCTTCACCTGGCTGGTGTGCGCATGTTAAATATGAGTCTGGCCCCTCCTCTTTCATTCTGTGGTCTGCACCCCATCCCCAGGTCTGCTACTGAGTCACATTTGGGCTTCAAACCACAGAGCCTGCCTGCCGCTTGGTCTGATGGCCACCCAACCCGTCTTCGCAAGATTTGCTTCATTTCTCAAGGCAGAAGATTGCCTTGTATTAGAACCACTTCAGGGTTTTAAAAAAATCTTGTTTAAAATCTTAGAACCAAACAATATGGGATCCAGGAGATCTGTGAACAATCCCTTTTATTTATCTATTTTCATTTATTTTTAAGATGCTGATGTCTTCAGTCAGGGACCACTACTAACTTCCATGTGGAAACAGGATCTAATGGGTGTTTGTTTTTTTTTTAAGTCGCCTGTATAATGAGATATAATTATTTTGGTTAAAAAATAAAACTTGAAACTAAACCCTAGAATTGTAGCATTGGAAGGGACCCAAAAGGTCAACAAGTCCAATCCCTGCAGTGCATGAAACATTACAGGGGGCGGGGGTGGTATGTATTTTGTTTTCTTTCACTTTTATTACCACTATGATGTTTTTTTTCTACAATCAAATTTTATGAACTAACTCAGGCTTCCTCAACCTTGGCCCTCCAGATGTTTTGAGACTACAATTCCTATCATCCCTGACCACTGGTCCTGCTAGCTAAGGATCATGGGAGTTGTAGGCCAAAAACTTCTGGAGGGCCGAGGTTGAGGAACTAACTAAATAAATAAGTTATGTATTTCAAAAAATTTTAATAAGCCACCCTGTGGTCTCTTGATGAGTGGTATATAAATTTGATCAATAATCAATCATCATCATCATAGCTAATGAACCACAGACTTCTCGGGTATATATTATATACATCTTAGTGGGGAGGATGGGGCAGTGGCCCTAGCAGCCAGATTTCTGAAGGCCCCCCTCCATTTGTCCAACTGAAACCACATCAGCAACCTGAAGCTGCTATGAAAAGGAGGCCAGGATCCACATCACAGAGCCGTTTGGCCCCCTGGGACTGTATTGTCTGTATCAGACAATTGTGAGCAAGAGGAGAGGGGAGTTATCTCTGAGTTTCTGGACACAAGTTGGTATTCAACTAAGTTTTACTCAGAGCAATGAACGTAACTAAATTGAACAGAACTGAGCTGAATACCACCACCCACTATTTGTGGCCTGGGACTGATGACATTCACTGAATTGTGGACCTTTACCCATAGGCCTGGTCCTGGGGCTTCCCCACCAACAGACATTAACAAACAACCTCCCCAGCATTCAGCTGGTGTCCTGGCCCCCGACCACACTGCCCACAGGCCTCAGTGCCTTTTGCTATCCACAGGGCTCAGAAAGGGGAAAGGGCTGGTTTGTGCGTAGACACTTGTGCTTCCATTTTTTGCTTCTCAGTTGCCCATCCTGTCCACCTGTGGCTCCTTCCCAGCCTCCCCTGCTTGCCCTTTGGGATTCCTCCTCAGTGCTGGCAAGTGGCTACCTTGTGAAGACCAGCTGTGCAGTAGGAAGTAGGGCAGCCCTTCCTTCCTCTCAAGCCTGAAGCTGTTGACTGAGAGGGAGGGGAAGGGCTGACCCCATAGTGGCAATGCCCTCCTCCTCTCCCCTTTCCCCAAAGGTACTTCCCAGCACAATGACACCCGGACAGGTCTTGCCCCCGGCACCATCGCCAGCTCCTCTCCGAGTCAGACCCTCTTGGGACCTCCAGAAACAGGAAGAGCAGCTCCCACAGTCGTTCTGACTGGGGGAAAGGTGTGCCTGGCAATTCCTGGACAGCAGGGTCGTGGCGCAGGCACTGCCCCGCTCTCGGTGCTGAGGGCGGGGCTAGCAGCACTGCCCTCCTCCCCGAGAATCGCCAGAGCACCCTTCATGGATCAGTGCCTCAGGGAGAGGTAGGTGGGGGAGCCCTGTGAGGGGGAGTGTCCTTTTGGTGGGGGCAGAGGGTCACCCTTGTGCTCCTGAGTCCTCTGCAGACTCCAGGGCATGTCTGCCAGTGGGGGGAGAGGGGCTCTCCTCCTAGTGGGGGGGGGGCATGTGGGTGGGGAGACCCCATTCCCACAGGCTGCACAGCTGGGCTTGGCGTGCGTTGTCAACCGCAACAGAACAGTGGATGCAAACAGTCACAGGATCAAAAGCCCCTCTCATGGGCGGTGGGTAAATTTCATGGAACAAAAGCAACCCCCCACACCCCAGGCAGGAGGAGGGATAAAGGGAAGGGAGGCCCAGGGAACAAAGAGAGGAGTGGGCACCAGGTAAGCGATTGGGGGTGCGCATGGAAGGTGGGAAGAGGGTCATGTTGGAGGGGAAGGGGGGCATTTGTGGGGCCTTTGGTCGCCATGGCTGTTTGCTCTGGGCTGGCCATTTATGTCTCAATGAAGGGTTGAAAACCAAGGTGGGCAGGGAGGAGAAAATTACTGTGCTTGGGTCTTTAGAAAGATGAATGGGGCTTTCTTCAACCCATTTCTCGCCTGGACACCGAAGAGGACAAAGTGGGGAAGGCACGAGGGAGGGAGGAAAGCTCCTGCCCCTCTCAGTCTCCATGGCTGGCTAAGTCAGGCAAGGAAAGCAGGTCCTGGTTTTAACAAAGAGGACCAGCCTCACCACCATCTCTGGTCCTCCAAGGCTGCTCCAGGGGAAAGGAGGGAGCCCATCTTCCTCCTCTCCCCAGGCTGGGAAGGGGCATCTTTCCAAAGACCCAGCAACAAAAGGGGAGAAACAGAGAAAAAGCCCCAGGCTTGGCTTCCATGTAATGTCCCCACCTTCGCCTCACCCTCTGTGGAGAAATAAGCTGCGGGTGAAAAAAACCCTGTGTTTTGGAAAGCAAAATCCACACAATTGTGTGTGAGAAATCTGCATGCAGAACTTGATAGCGCTGCAGCTGAGCGCCTGTGAGGAGGAGCTAATGTACAGTGATACCTTGGTTGCCCAACGGCTTGGCTCCCGAACAAATCAGCTCCCAAACACAGCAAACCTGGAAGTACCGTATTTTTTGCTCTATAAGACACATCTATAAGACGCAGCCAACCATAAGACGCACCCAGTTTTAGAGGAGGAGAACAAGGAAAAAAATATTCTCTCCCTCTATGTGCAGCGCCTCTCCAGCGAAGCGAAGTCAGAACAGCAAGAGGGATCACTGCACAGCGAAAGCAGCGATCCCTCTTGCTGTTCTGGCTTCTGGGATAGCTGCGCAGCCTGCATTCGCTCCGTAAGACACACACACATTTCCCCTTACTTTTTAGGAGGGAAAAAAGTGCGTCTTATAGAGAGAGAAATATGGTGAGTGTTCCAGTTTGCTAACTTTTTTTGGAAGCCGAACGCCCGATGCAGCTTCTGATTGACTGCAGGAAGCTCCTGCAGTGCAGTCAATTGGAAACTGCACCTTGGTTTTTGTACGGTTCTGGGAGTCGAACGGTCTCCCAGAACGGATTAAGTTTGACAACAAAGGTTCCACTGTATTTCATTTCTGGCTACCAATTCTACATTTATAAGTTGCAGTTGTATGCCTATGGAGACAGGCACGCAGGGAGCCCCAGTGAAGAAAGTAAAGCCCACCAGGGTTGGTATGGCTGCTCCTCAGTAAAGCTGCAGAGTTTTATAGTCCATGAGCCCCATCAAACGCTGGACAGCCTTGAAACACACCCTTCCAAATAATCTTTGCTGTGCAGCCCAGACAAAATCCATGATGGGCAGCCTTGTTTTTGCAGGCATCACCCACGACATTGTGGACATCCCCATCAAGTATAGCACAACCTCCCTCTGCCACGTTCATCCTCAAGAGTTGGGTGAATGGGCAAAGCCACTCTTTGGGACGGGTTCTGCTAGTATCTCCATGGGAACCCAGCCTTCCCCAACTTTCTGCCCTCCAATGTTTCAGACTACTGTATAACTCCCATGAGACCCAGCCAGCAGGACGGAGGTTGATGGAAGTTGTAGAGCAGAACTTCTAGAGGACACCTGGTTGGTGAAGTCCAGGCTAGTCTGCCCAGCACAGATTGGTCAGAGGGAGGCTTTTGAGAAATGCCTGTTGCATTTGATGCACCACAGAGGGATAACTATACAAATTTACTCAGGTGTAGCTCAGCCGACTACCCCGGCGTGCGTCTGTCTGTGTGAAAGGCATATGAACGATGAGAAATTGGTAGCCAAATGAAACAGTTTCGCATTTTGCTCCAGCACGATGCGAGAGTTCCCAAAAGCCATGTGGATTTTGCATTTCGATGGCACAAAGATTCCTCCCTGAGAAGGATCCCCTGCGGAAACACGTGTAATGGAGCCTGCCCGCCCCCACCAGAGCGCCGTTGCTGCGTCTGACCAGCCTATAAGGCGTTGCCTGCACCCCAGCACTGCCTCAGGGGGCTCTCTGGGCAGACGGAGAGGAACAGATCCTGCCGGGTTCTGACCAGCTGGTTACCTAGGTTGACTGTGAGCTTCATCTGGCCCCCATCGAGCTCCAGGCGGAGAGTGTCGGCCGACTCCTTGGAGGTGGTGGCCATCATGAAGCCGTAGGCTCGCTGCGACATGAAGCGGAGGGAGACATCTTCAGCCTCGGTGTGCATGACCGTCGGCAGCATGATCTTCATGTACATGCTCCCGTCATAGCTCAGCACTGTGGCCTCTGTTGGTGGGGAGAGGAGACACAGAGAGAGAAGGGAGGGGAGAGAGGATCCAAGAAAAGGAAGAGTGATTAGGAACAGGCCAAGCTACATGTCCACCTCACCCACTCCAGGGGAAGCTGACATGGGGTCCTCCAGAGACTCTCAGACTACAACTCCCAGCAGCCTCAGCAGCCAGCACAGCCAATGGCCAGAGATGATGGTAGCTGTAGCCCATAGAAGGTGCCACACGGTCCTGCCCCTGGTCTGGAGGCTCTGCTGAAGAGCTCGCCCACCCCTGCCACCTGATCACCCCTGATTCTTTTACAATGGGAGATTCAGCCAGAGATTGAACCAGGGGCTCTTTGCCTGCAGAGCAAGGGCTGCACAAGGGGAAGCAGGCCTGGAAGAACCCCAAGAAGAAAAAAATACAATCTCTGGGGAGGGAAGGAAATATTCAGAGCCCTCAAAATAGCCCAGTGAGGACAGTGCATGCTCTGTGTGCAGAGAATGCTGAATTGCAATTCATGGAGCAGGAGCCTAGAAAACCAAAGGTGGCATGGGGGGCAGTTTGGAATATTCTGGAAGGGAGCATAGCTGGCTGGCTGGAAGCCTGAAGAGGGGCACACACTCCTTTGCAATGCAACATTTTCTCGCAGGTCCCCTTGCAGAGCGGTCATTTTTCATGTGGGCGGTTCTTTTAAAAAGGCAGATGGCAAGAAGGAGCATCCCCTGAAAAGATGCACCACGATTTCTCCAGCACATATGGAGGAAAGTACCCTTTTCACGTCATGCCAGGGCGAAGTGTGAAGCATCAAAAATGCTGCTTGTTTCAGAATGGCAGCATTAAATAACAACAAGACAACCCACTGGTTAAGAATTCTTTACAAGCCCCCCAGCCACTCAGAGACCTTTGCAGTTTTGCAGTTTGATGAGTGGGTTGCACATGGACCAATTCAGGTTGCACCATGAAAGTGGAGGGGGCAGACCCCTCAGGCAACAAAACCAAGAGGAATGTTGCAGCATGAAAAGTGGTGAGGAAATGACCTAAAAGTCAGGGGATGACTTCAGGCAACATTATGTAACCTCTGTTCAAACAGGATGAATGCTCAATGAACGGGTTGTCTGAAAGAGGCTCCGGTTACTGCTTGGGCCAGGCTTTGCCCACCTGGTGCCCTCTGGGTGCTTTGGCCAACTTTGGGCAAGCATGGCCAGCCCTCTTGCACAGGGTCAAAGATGTGGCTCATGCTGAAGCTCAGCAAAAGGAAGCTCAGCTGGTTCCAGCACTCCTTCTGCCTCCTCTGGGCCCTGGGCCCCCTCACCTCTCTCGCACAGCCGGCCCAGGTAGCCAGTGCCCACGCAGTCGCAGATGAAGCGGTTCCAGCCCTCCCGGCAGAGGCCTCCATTGCGGCACGGGGAGCTGCTGCACTGCTTGAGGGTCTCTCGGGAGCAGAAGCTGGAGACGCCAGCTACGCTCTGCACCTCGGCCAGGCGCCGCACGTCACGGCTCTTCCCGTCAATGAAGAGGTCCCTCACACAGCCCACGTAGCCATAGTTCAAGAAGGCTGTCCACACCTCAGGGGGCAGGATGAGGTCCAGGCGGTTCTCAGGAAGCCCCCCGAGGTACATCTCGCTGTCTAGGTCCAGGATCTCACTCTCCCCGCTGGCCAGGAAGGGCGTGCTGCGGCTGTTCACAGAGATGGAGCCTGCAAGGAGGGAAAGCAGGAGAGGTCACCCCACAAAGTCTGGCTCACTGACACTGGCATCTCTCTTCCTCTGGGGCTGCATGGCCCAACAGTTTACCCCAGTCAGAAAAACTATGGGGACATCCCTCTCATTATGCTATGAAAAGCAGCAGGTTGGTGCCCCCCTGCTAAGCCTGCCTGCTGCCCACCTACACCTCCCCACCACCCCAATGCATCAAGGAAAGGATAAGAAATCCAGCCTAAATAAGAGGGGCCAGCAGGAAGCATCCCATGGGGGGCTTTAGTGCCCCAAGACTCCTCTTCTTCCTAGAGAGGAGGCTTGGGGAGTCCCTTGCAAAAGGAAGGCTGGGGCTTAGTTCATCATTAGGCCCTCCTCTCTTCTTGAAGTGAACACGCCCCACTTTCTCCCAGTGCCCCCCACTGGCTTCTCTCTTCCTTTTTGCTTGCTTCCCACTGGCTTCTCTCTTCCTTTTTGTCAAATTTTTATTAAATTTTTAAATCTCTAAATATATACTTGATTCCAAATTTGTCATACATTTCTCTTTAAACTTTGACTTCCCATCTTTCCCTCTGTGCTGTTCTTAATCCCATGCCATTTACATACTGCATTCTAATAAACATTTCACCTAAGACACATTCTTCCGTTTCATATATTATCAATTTTCCACCACTGCTCATATTTGGAATCCTGCTCATGATTTCATCTATTTTTTTCAGATATTCCAAAAGGGGCGTCTCTCTTCCTACAAGATTCTCTTTCTTGTAGGTTCCCAGCAATAAGAAGGCATCCCTGACAATCACTGTGCTGCAGCAAAGGGAAGTGCTGCCCCATCCCTCTGGGGAATGCTGCTTTTTCTGACCCTGTGCATAACTCCCCTCCCACTTCATATGCCAGTGAGGGAAGGGCGATTGTTGCTGGCAAGCACCCAACCCCAGTGGCCAAGGAGTCACAGGCAGCCTATGGGGTCAGAGGCAGCAAGGTGCCTTGGAAGACCAGCCACTGCTAGTAATGGGGCGCTGTGGCTCTCAGGTCCTCCTTGGGGGCTTTCCCAGAAGAAGCACCTGGGCAGCCGGTGTGAGAAGAGGGTGTTGGACCAGGTGGGCCCTCTTTGCTCTCATCTGACAACCAAGCCCTTCCGATGCCCCCACCTGGCTCAAAATTGAACAGGACACAAGCGCGTCCCCGGCACCTGAGGTGGCAGCAGAGCCCACTCACCCTTGCGCCCGTCGCGCTGGAAGTCCACATGGCACCACTCGCCGTCATTCACCTTCTTGCTGCTGGCCCGCATCTTGATGCCCCCAGAGCCCATATCCAGCAGCAGATAGAGGTAGCCGTCGAGGAGCTCCATGGCGAAGTAGTCAGCCTTGTGCAGGCGCTCGGAGCGGCCCTCCTTGGGCGGCTGCAGCCTGCCGTGGCTGAAGAGCAGCAGCCCGTTTGGCTCTGTGGTGCGGAAGTCAAAGGAGATGGAGCCCGTCTTCTTGGTGTTCCACTTGGGCAGTGAGATGTAGGCCTCGGGGGACTCAAAGGTGACCGGGTCGAGGGCCGCCACATTCTCACAGCGGAAGACTAGGTCCCCATTGATCTTCATCTTGGGGTCCCCTTCCTTGGCCAAGCGAGACAGTTCCAGCTTGAAGTCATTGTTCTTATAGACAACCTGCAAAGGGATGGGAGAAGCAGGCGGGGTCAACAGGACACGGTGAGCTTTGTCACACCTTGACGTGAGCTAGCTCTCCCCATCTTGGGATTTGACAGAGAGAGAGAGGTGAGGAGGGAAGGAAGATGGGGAGCAACCAGGGAATGTTGCCTGTGGATTTGTTCGACATGACCTGTGGAGTCCTGTGGTTCCGTAATGCCAAAGGTTCTTTGTTTGCCCCTCAAATTTGACCATGAATATATTTTTAACCCTAACATTAAACAACTGGGAATTTAACAATGAATAATGAATGGTCACACATACTTTAGAACAATGCAGAACAGCTGATGGCAAAGCCTTTGAGAAGGCAACCTAGAGGGCTGTAGTTTGGCTGCTTTGACATGTGCTCCCCCTGCACTCAGGAGGGTTGACCAGGGGATCACTTTGACCCTTGGTGCAGGGTCAGACTGGGGAAAACCCAGCGGGGCTCAGGTCCCCATGCAGACACAAAGCACTGGGTTTTACCTTGGGCCAGTGATTCCTCCTCTCGGCCTAAGCTTCCTCACAGGGTTGGTGTGAACACAGAAGGGGAGAGAGAGGATTCTGTCTGCTACCATGAGCTTCTTGTGGAGTGAAGCCATAATGCAATCCCACAGATTCTGAAGAGAAGGAAGACCCTCTCCACTGACAATATGAGGGTTGGTCCACACTTACCTTTCCTCCGTGCTTTCCAGACACAAGTCTGCGCTCCATGTCCGAGCGCTCTTTTTAAAATTATTCCTCTGGAGCTTTCCCTGCACAAATCTGCTCTTTACCACTGCATTAGAGCAAATAGCAATCCATGGAAAAACCAAATGGCTGTTTATTGTGCTTCAGCTTTAAAGAGCAGGTTTTGTGGGGGAAGCTCCGAGGCTAAATAATGAGCATTTGGACACAGAGCTTCAAAGCATGGACCTGCACCTGGAAAGCGCAGGGAAAAAGGTAAATGTGGATAAGCCCTGAGTACATGCACACACACTGAGGATGATTGAAATCACCCAAGTTAAATGTGTGTAAGATGTGACTGCACAGTATTTCATTTGCAGCCCCAGGAGGTGCTCTGTTCTCTAGGTCAGCGGTGGAAAACCTGGTGCTGTTGGATTCCAGTTCCCATCTGTCCTGGCCATGTGGCCAATGGCCATGGATGCTGCTGCCGCTGCTAGGAACTGGAGTCCACCAATGTTTAAGGGCCAAAGGCTCCCTTCTGTTCTACACCATCAACTTTGCACCTGTGCAAGAGACCAAGGGACACACAGAGCCCTACAATCCTTTCCCCCTCTTCCCAAGGTCCCCACCACATCCTCTCTGAGGGTCCCTAACATGGAAAGGCAGCTTGTGTCAGTTCCCAGCAATGAGGCTCCTTATGTCAAAAGTAATCTACATACGCTCAATGAGGATTAACCCTCCAACCCTGAGCCACCCCAACCCACCGGTCCCAACCCCACCCCACGACTCACATCCTTGAGACATCCCATGAAATTGTTGCTGACGGGGGACCCGGGCAGGTCGGCCGTATTGGGGCTCCCCCCAATGTAGAAAAAGTCGTCCGAGCCCAGCATGGTGTAGTCTTCCTGGGTGTAGCCGGTGGTGGTGAGGATCCCATCCACAGAGATGGTCACCTGTCCGTCGTGAGCGCAGGGGTTGGGGGGAGGGGTCGGGGTTGGGGAGACAAGGAGACAACAGAGTGTTAACCAACGAGGGATCTGGCGAGGAGAAGAGGGGAGACTTGGCAGGGCAGGGGAGAGGAGGAGCTGCTGACTCATTTTTATGTCTGATTGTCTTTCTGGAGAAATACTGCACTTTCGTTCTGATGGAGGGTGGGAGGAGAGGGGGGGGAGGAGGAGGAGGAGGAGTGAGGCAGGCAGAAGGGTGAAAGGGGAGAAGAATCTGCACAAGGTTTGATGGTCCAGTTGGGGACAGGGCAGGGGCAGTCTTGCAGCCACTGCTGCTTTGCCCCCTGTTGAGTCAATTGATGGCAGCTTCTGAGTCCATGTTTTGGCTGCATAGTCCCTCCCCCTCTTGCCCCATCATCCTGCCACCACCCAGTGCCATGGCGGTTCTGCCAACCAAGGAGCACCCGTTTCAGCTGGCTGTTCAGGAAAGGACTCCAGTTACCTGGGAGAAGAAAAGAATTACATGGGGCATTTTTTGAAAGAAGAGAGTGTGAAGCAGGTTGCAATTTAAACTAGTCTTGAAGGTCACTTGAGCGGCTCTCCTTGAGGAACTGTTGCTTTGAATTCTGCCAAGAATGAGCTGGTAGAGATTTCTGGGTCTTTCTTGGTTCCTCACAGCCTCTTGCTTGGAGAAGTGGCTCAAAAACTGATTTGGAAGTGCAGCCTGAACCCCGCTAAAGCCATTTGCAGTTGTTTAGGGCTGAGGTTTTCAACCTTTTTGAGTCCATGGCTCCCTTGACCAACTACACACTGCGGCACCCCTGTGGGGCTTAGAAGCCCAGTTATGTCATCCTTGCCTGCAGAGCTGGCAGCTTCTCACCCCTTTTTGACCACCCTACCTTAAGGAGTGTTCCCTCAGCCTCATTTCCTCTCCCCTCTCCTTGGGAGTCCTCCAGGAAGCTGCTGTTGCCACCCCTGGTCTCTGAGCTGCCCCCCTGCACCCCACAGGGGCCTGAGAAGCACCCCCTGCCCAGCCCCAGAGGCACCATTCGCCTGGGGAGCTTGTAGCCATGGCTGCTGCAACGAACAGCTGTGCAAGCCTTTGTGAGGCAGAGACGCAAGAGGGCATCAGAGGGAGGGAGGAAAGGAAAGAAGGACAGAAGCCAGTGTTGCCCGAGGCACCCTTGACTATCTTTCCAGGCACCGCAGGGTGGCATGGCACACTGGTTGAAAACCACAGGTTTAGGGGGTTCCTCGGTCACAGGCATGGCAACATCTGCCTATACCCTCCCATCGCACCCTGAACTGCTCCCAAGACTGTTGTGTGTGTCCTGCTGACCTTCTTTTGGGGCGTCAGCCTGGCCATGAACAAGGAGCAAGGACCTTCTTCCTCAACAACAGCCGCAGCACTAAGCAGCTGGTGCGGGGTCAGGGTTGCAGCTTCAAACTAGGACCTGCAAGGCCAGGGTGCAAATCCCTACTTGGTCATGGAGCTCACTGGGTCACCTTGGACCAGCCACCATCTCTCAGCCTAAGCTACCTCACAGGGTTGTTGTGAGGGTAAAACAAGGTGGGGGAGAACTATGTGACCACTTCCAGCTCCTTAAAGAAATGACAGAATACCTATATATAAAAAACAATACATTAAAAACACCCCAGTGGCTCATGGGAATCCCACCTGCTGTTGAACACACATTCAGGGCCAATGGAAAAAGTCAAAGGTCTTCCTTATGCAGGATGCCACCTTATCCTCTGTCAGATCCATGGTTCATCTAGCTCAGCATTGTCTACACACCACAATGTCAGCAATGATTCTCCAAGGTTGCAGGCAGGTAGTCTTTCTTGCCAGCCTTACCTGCACCTGCTGCTGGGACTTGAACCTGGGACCTTCTGAGTGCCAAGCAGATGCTCTGTGGGCCTCTCCAAAAGTCCTTTTGTGTGTGTGCATTCCTCATTTGTGTTTGCGATGGTATCAGGGTGATGATACGTGATCCTGCTTTCAATACCATTTGCGCCTGCAAAAGTTTTGGGGTGGCCACAATGCCTCATCTTCCCATCAAAACATATCCTGTAACTTCCTGCTGAAATCCTCCAACTTGTTATATCAAACGTATCCCAGGGTTTGTGGGTGTGTCTCATTATTGTGGCACTTGTAGTAAACTGCTTTGAGGTTGTTGTTTTTTTACAATCAAGCTGGCTGTAAAATTTATACACTTTTTGTGCATAAATAAGTTGGAAGAACAACAACCCTCAAAGCAGTTTATTGAATTGAGGAACTGAATGGAGTGCCCTGGAAGAAGGTCTTGGTGAGCTAGCTGGGACCCTCAACAGGAGCACTGTAATGTTTTGTTGCAGCCCCCTACTTGTTGCTGAACACCTGCCTTAAGCAAAAGCTGACCTAAACAAAGGGCTGGAACTGCTCCAAACCCTGCCCTAACTCAGGTTTCAAAGAGGCATCTCCTCAAAGTGTATATTCGCTTTGTTAGCTTCCTTTGGAGCACAGAACTGGCGGCTCCTTTGCATGGGGATAGAACATCCCTGGCAGCCACTGATACTTTTTCCACACTGGAAGAAGATTTCAGTTTAGCCATTTATTCCATTCCTCTTAAGAACTACAGATTTCGAAGCAACTCCATTAAGGAAGTCTCTGCTGAAGACTTGCAGATCTGGGCAGCTGGAATTTGTAAACTGGGAATCAATGTTGCAGCAGCAGCAGCTCAGGCTGCTTTGGGTACCCTTTCTAACAGCTTCTAAAGAAGGCAAATATCTCCAAAATGACTCAGCTGCTTATCTTACAAGACTGGGTGTCAGGGTTCCCCTCAGAGGAGGAGCAAAGGGAGCAGGACCTTACAGGCGAATTCCACACTGCCAAGGAACTTTTAAAAGCTTTTGGGTGTGGACATCCCAGACCCAAGACTGAAGGTGGTCTCACCAGTGACATAGGTTACTGGTCAGTTCGCAAGCCACTACCCTCATCTCCCCCAGGATCCCAGGAGCAGAGGAAATGGTGAACCAGGAAGGAGTTTCAGAGCAGCTGTCAAGTGCTCCATTAGCTTCCTGTGAGGAAGGAGAAGCATGGAAGCACCTGTTCAGATCTAAACCTGGCTGGGACCCTCCAGCTCCTATGCAAATCCCCCTTCTGGGCTACTTCATTGCTGAAGCTCCAGCCTTCCAGACTTGAGGAAATGGACACTAGGAAGGTGTAGGGATTGGGGTTTTCTGTAGGCACCATTAGCATCCTTGGCCATGGAGGACTTCCCGTGTTCGCTTGAACACATAAAGAACAATGACCCTAGGCGTCCTACCTTGCAACTGGCGTTGATAAACATACTGCCTCCAACAGTGGAAGCAGAACAGGGTTAGTAGCCACCAATAGCCTCATTCTCCATGAATCAATCTGTCCAATCCCCTTTTAAAGCCAAGTTGGTGGCCATCACTGCCTCTTGCGAGAGCACATTCCATAGTTTAACTACATGCTACGTGAAGGACTTCCTTTTACCTGTCCGGAATCTTCCAACATTCAGCTGCATTGAGTCCATGAGTTCTAGTGCTACATGAGAAAGGAAGAAAAAACTTTTCTCTGTCCCTTTCTCCACACCATGCAGAATTTCGTGCACCTCTATTATGTTTCCTCTCACTTGTTGTATCCCTAAACTAAAAAGCTCCAAATGCTAAAGTCTTTCCTCATCAGTTCCCTTCATAATTTTAGTTGCCCTTTTCTGAACCGTTTTTTTCCAGCTCAACAATATCCTTTTTGAGGAGCGTGACCAGAATTGTCACAGTACTCCAGATGTGGCTGCACCATAATTTGTGTAACAGCATGATGACATCGGCAGTTTTATTTTCAGTTCCATCCCTAATGATCCCTAGCATGGATTTTGCCTTTTTCACAGCTGCCTCATACTGGGTTGACATCTCCATTGAACTATCCACTACAACCTCAACAGTCTTGTTCCCGGACAGTCATGGCCAATTCAGACCCCATGAGTGTTCATGTGAAATTAAGATTTTTTGCCCTGACATGCATCACTTTACACTGCATTTGGAGTTATTCACAATCCTTTTTTGTTTCAACAACCTTGAACAATTTACTATAATCAGCAAGCTTGTCCACCTTACAGCTCACCCTGAACTCTCGATTTATGAATAAAAAGCGCATGTACTCTCTATATCTCTCCATTTGGAGAATTGTCCATATATTCCAGTAACAGTTTCCTGTTACTTAACCAGTTGTTGATCCACAAGAGGCTCTCTCTTCTTGCTCCATGACTGCTAACCTTTCTCAGAAATCTTTGGTAAGCTACTTTGTTGAAAGCCTTTTGAAAGTCCAGGTACACTATGTCAACTGCATAGCCTCAATCTGTATGGTAGTTGACACTCTCAAATAACTCCGACAGGTTAGTGAGACAGGGCTTGTCCTTGCATACGCCATGCTGGTTTTGCTTCAGCAAGGCTTGTTCTTCTACCAGTATTACCAGACCAGATGTCAAGTTAAGTGGCTTGTAATTTCCAGGATTCCCATGGACTGAAGAGGGCTACAGTCTGGTGCTCAGCTAAGGCCTCTCCCCACCCTAAGCTTCTTGCAAGAGGGTCTTAAAGGGGCAGTCCTCCAGCCTGGAGCCTAGGGTTCCATTGCCGTTCCACTGACTCCTGCCTTGTACATTGCCTGGAGTAGCACACAGGCAATGGGAAGCATGATGCCTGGTGTAAAGGAGGCTGATAACTCAGGGCAATGTGACTCAGGGGCTGCTGCTTCCAAGGGTCCCAGTTTGGAGGTCTCTAGCTCAAGGAGTTCCTGGCTTAAAGGTGCCGAGGCTCAATATCTGTGCTGGGCCCAGGCTCAGCACCTCCACGGCACGTATCCCTGAGTCCTACTCATTACTCAGAGAACAGGCCCAAAGGCAAATCAATGCCACAAGCCTGTTATTTATTTACTCACTGCTAAAGCTAAGCAGGTTTAGTTGCAACAAAGCGCCTGGGAATCAGAAGCAGCTTTTGAGTCCTTCCCAGGAAGAGAAACTTATAAATGCAACAAATAAAAGCAGCCACTCTTAGGAGCCTAAATCCCAGTTAGACTCATTTGCAAGCCCCTTTTGTTCTGGGGAAATTTTCAGACAAGAGGCCCTCTGAAAACAGCTGAGAGATAACTTGCCTCTTGTTTGTTATGTGGCAATTGTTGCCTTTTTATTTATAGTAACGAGATTGGCTTTATTCCTTTGGCTGCAGACCACAAACCATTTAGGAGCTTTGCTGAAATTCCACGGAAATACACAGCAATGTTAATGGATTGTGGGTTGCAGCCTCCTCCTCCTCCTCCTCCGAGGGCTCAGCTGCAGGTAGCTTCCTCTCCTGTGTTTCATTATTATTTGCTTGGTTTTGAAGAAACTGAGAACATTACTGGGTGGGTTCCCAAGTGATTTCCCCCTGACTAATGCATTTGCCCTATGGATCCTCTAAGCCTTAATGAACCCCCAAAGAAACTTTGAAAGCATCAGCCAATTTAATTCCGCTGGGGAGGGGAAGTGGGCAGGCTGGTTATTACAAGAAGTAAGCCTTGCCTCTCCATTCTGGATCTAGCCCAAGGTCCATCTCACTCAGAGTGTATCTGATAAAACAGCCTTTGGCAGATGTTATTGGACTACAGCTCCCATCACTCCCAGCCAGTTGGTGAAGGCTGTGACAAAGCCTGAAAGACTGCTGGATTTGGCTAGTGAAGAGCTGTTACTGTGGCTGGGGTTGGGGTGAGGGTTGGATGCTATAAGGGTCTAAACACTGCTTGCTTGCTTGCCTGCCTGCTTGCTATTCCACCTCCGTTATACCTGCTCCACCCACATACTTGTAAATCAATAGATTATTGGCGTCTCCAGCACTTTCTTCTGCAAAGCAAAGGTTGCCTTCAACCTTCCACCACTTGTGGAAGCTGTAAGCAAGAAGCATCTAAACCTTCTGTCTGAGTACATCTGATGAGGATAAACAGAAGTTCTGTTCATTTGGTTCTTCGGTGATGAGGGACTTGGAAAGATAGAGGCCACATTCACATGTCATGAAATGGCTTATCATGAGTTGTTGTGGATACTGCCTGGTGACTCTGACCCCAGAAACAGACTGATTAACCTTGGTTTCTCATGACGCCCAAACCTGGAGTCACCATGGCTTGTTGCTCCCTAAGAAGCCGGACTGCAAGCAATCCTTAAACCATGGCTGGTTGCTGGCCTGCAAGTTCTGGTTTGTAAGGGAGAAGCCAGCATCTCCAGAATTCAGATACCATGGGCAGCCAGGATGAACTACAATGTCCTGCCTTGTTTCTCTGGTTGGGACCAGTGAAGAGTTGGAGTGTGGGCAACAAGGTAAAATACACCAGCACCATTATTGTGAAGTGTGAACCCAGCCGCTGCCTCTTGATTCTTTCTTACAGAAAGCACTGGTTTGCAACATGGATTAATCCATAATGATGCTCTGCTATTGATTAGGTAACGATAAAGGGACCCCTGACCGTTAGGTCCAGTCGTGACCGACTCTGGGTTGCAGCGCTCATCTCGCTTTATTGGCTGAGGGAGCTGGCGTACAGCTTCCGGGTCATGTGGCCAGGATGACTAAGCCGCTTCTGGTGAACCAGAGCAGTACACGGACACGCCGTTTACCTTCCCGCCGGAGCGGTACCTATTTATCTACTTGCACTCTGACGTGCTTTCAAACTGCTAGGTTGGCAGGAGCAGGGACCGAGCAACGGGAGCTCACCCCATGGTGGGGATTTGAACCGCCGACCTTCTGATTGGCAAGTCCTAGGCTCTGTGGTTTAACCCACAGTGCCACCCGCATCCCTGCTATTGATTACCTGGACCAAATTATCAAGAAGGCTATTGCTAATATCCAACAGGGCTGAGTGTCACAAGTAAGAGTACTTGCAGAAATGGTTAGCACATGAGTGGACCATTTGGTTCTTGTGCCTCTGCACAAACCAAAGGTCACATTGGCTGGTGGTAGCATTCCTAGGCCAGGAAAGGCAATGGCCCATGGCGCAGGTTTCAGCAGGTGCAAAAGGTGCAGCTGAGTGGTCCATGATGTATGGAGCAGGGCAGAAGGGGCTGGCCAAACTGTAAGCCACATTAAAGGTTATCAAGACAGTGCAGAATAAAGACCTGCAGGCCGCCTCTCACCCACAGGGCAATGAGAGAGTGTCTGCTCTGTATGGAGAAGGTCCCAGGTCCAAGCAGGATCAAGCAGGAAAAGCCCTTCTCTGCCTGAGATTCTGGAGAGCAGAGAGACAATACTGGGCCAGATAAACCTGGCAGGAGAGCAGCTTTCTATATTCCGCCTGATCTGGTGCAATATGAACTTGCTTAGATTTCCAGACTCGCCATCTCTCAGGTAACAGCAGCTTAGCTAAATAAAAATTTGGAACCTGATGAAGTGAAAGAGGGGAGAACAAACAGCTCACCCTAACAGCTGCAGTCTTAATGTCCCTCCACAATACCCTGGTCTGCTAGGAATGCTTCTGGAGCTACATAACTTGATTAGGAGGTAATCTTTGTGTTTAGAAGGATTACAACCACATCAGAAAAGCCATGCAGCAGCTGGATCAGGCCAAAGGGGGCCCATCTAGCCCTGCACTCTCGCCACACAGGGACCAACCAGATGCCCATTATGGGAAGCCACACATGAGCAGGACACAAGTGCAACAGCACCATGCTCTGTCCAATGGCACAGCTTCCCTGGGGCTGAATGACATCAGTGCCTGGACGTTCTGACTTGTAGAAGCTCCCACATAAAAAATAGCAAGTCAGATTAGCTCAGTCCTTCAGCAGCCCCTGTTTGGGTGAGCTTCAGCCAGCCCAAAAAAGCCTCATGCCCCAAGTGAACTCCTCTCAGGCTTTTACCAGCCGAGGAAAAATGTCACACTGCTCTCCCAAAACCCAGATCCCTTGAGGGTCTGTGAGAAGGAGAACAGCAGAGGGGCACCAATTTCCATTACGAAAATCTGACTAGCGCTCAGGTCAACTCTTCAACCCTTAAACTCTCCCAAACTTCAGGCCAATTATGATGAATCCAAACAGCATTTAGCTAGAAGAACTGACAGCTGCAGAGAAGGAAGAGCCAGGCAGCAAGGCTAAACACAGAAAGAAAAGCCAAGGTGTTGCTGTTCCTGACACTCCTTGGCTGGACATATGGACCAATGGTGTCATCCAGCCCACTAGTAGTGGTGTGAATTATGGAGATAAGTGGGGGTCCTCATCTGTACCAGGATCCTGATGGGGACTTTGCCCATTTGCCCTCTGCTGTGGTCCCAACCAAGATCAGGCCCTGCGCCCAAATGCCTATTTGCCCTGGTGCAAAAAGGACCTTCCTTTCCAACACAAACCATAGGCACAGAGCTCCACAATTTAGGCTCCAGGTGCAAAGATGTTGAAATGTTTTAATCTTTTGCTGTTAACTGTAATAGTTTTTATAAACCAATTTTATTTTATTTTTAAAAACGCTTAGAGGTTTCACTACTATCTAAGTAGCTTATAAATTTTGTTAAACAAATAAAATAAACTGTGACCTTAGTGGGGGGCTTAGGGTCTCCCTATGCCTGCTATATTCTTCTTTAAAAAACACACAATTCTCCCAACTAATGGTGCTAATGGTGTGCTCTGTGCTGACTGGGGGGTGATGGGAACTTGCATTCCAAAACATCTGAAGGGGCACCAGGTGTCTGTGCTGCTTTAAGGTGCCACAGTTCTTTTCTGCTTTTGATGGACTGACTCCCTTTCTAGTAGAGTCAGACATCTGGTGAGGTGGATTTGACTGAAAAGAGCTTGTCCTGAAATGCTGGAAAAGAGCAGGAAACTGAAAGCTCAGGCAGTGAAGAGGCGAGCAAAGAGTTTAATTGAGGGGGACGGGGTCAGTGCTTAACCACTTAAAACAATAACTCCTCCTGCTGCTGACACTTAAAACAACCAGGCAAGAAGCATTTACAGGCAGTTCCAGGAGCACTAAGGCCCTCTAAATGGAGGCAGGGAGACTGCCTGGGGCTGAGCTAATGAGGTGTTAATGACTCCAAAGGAGGTCTAAATGGATGCCAAAGGGGGCACTTGAAAAGGCAAAGGAGAGGAGCATAGGCAGATTCCTCTTTCAATCAGGACAAGGCAGCTGCTGCAGCCTTTCCTCCAGTCTTCTAAGACTGACCTGCATCATAGATGTCATGCACACTCTCTCACAGAATGCTGTGTTATGTGGGAGGCAAAAGGTGGCCCAGCTGAAAGTGGCTGCAAAAGTTTCTGCCATAATAAATTTGTCAGTCTTTTAGGTGCAAGAGGACTCATTATTTTGCAGGAAGTTGGATAGTAAATTAATGATATAACAACAAGACACCTCATAATGCACCTCTAACATCCTTCTCACTAGTGACCATCTCCAGTTGCCAGTTGCCAAGAGCTACCAACAGGGAATAGTTCTCCACTTTGCACCCAGCTTGGGGGCTTCCCAGATGTGTATCTGGATTTCCCATTGCTAGAGACAGGATACTGGAGTAGAACTTTGTGGTCTGATCCACCAAGGCACTCCCTTGAACATTTAGGTCTGTACGAGAGCTTTCCACTTAAACAGTTCCACAGCCTTAATGCCACAGAGCATTAAGCACTATCTACAATCTGCAGAATGTTTTTAAAATTTCAGCACTGGATGGGTTGGTGGGGGCTTTTGTTTGGAGACGACTCTTCTCTTCATCTCCATAGAAACGGACTATGCTTGTTGCTGTTTAAAGGGAAACTGTCTTGTTCAAATGCCATTTCTACAAGGGTTCAAACAGGGCAAAAGTCAAAGTGGAGCAGGCAGGAAAGCTGTGGGCCACCTTTGTGACAGAGGCTCATGTCGAACTCTTGACTGATCAATGTGGACTAGTGTGAAATGTAGACGTTTCTTCTGTCTGGAGCACTGAGGTGATCTCAGGGCTAAACTGCACTTGACCCTGAGTGTGTCTTTGCATCTCAAGTGCATGTACTTAAAATGCAAAGGGTTATCAGCAGGGTGGGGAGCTGTAAACCCCAGAATATGTGCAGAGGAAGGCAACCAAAATGATGAAGGGTCTGGAAACCAAGGATTATGAAGAACAGCTGAAGGAGCTGGGGATGTTTAGCCTGGAGAAGAGAAGACTGACAAGGTGATAGGATAGCCATATTCAGATATCTGAAGGGCTGCCACATAGAAGACGGAGCAAGCTTTTTTTCTGCTACTCCAGAGGGAAAGACCTGAGCCAATGGAATCAAATGACACGAAAGCCTATTCTGACTAAACATTACGAGTGATCGCCAAAGAAAGAAGAAGAACACTAGGTAAGAGCTGTGCAACATAGAACGGACTCCCTTAGAAGGTGGCAGACTCTCCTTCATTGGAGATTTTTGAACACAGGTTGGATGGCCATCGGGTCAGGGATTTTGTAGCTATGATTCCTGCACTGCAGGAAGTTGCTCTAGATGTCCCTTTGGGTCCCTTTCAACTCCACAATTCTGTTTCTGATAATCCAGAATACTATGCCAAGGGCAAAGCACAGGATTACATAGAACAGCCTATCCATGCCCACTGAGGCTGAGGGGAATGGTAGTCCAAAACATCTGGAGAGCACAAAGCCGGGGGAAGCCAGAGCCTGGAAGTGGATTCAAACTGCGTCTTACATCCACTTTCTTGCAAAATTTGCAAGTTCCATAGTGCTCCGCAATTTTTTGATTGGGTGCTTTGGTTATTGTTTAAAAATTGCCACTGCCCTTTAGTTTTTCATGTATTTTGTTTTATATTTGTTATAAACCATCTACAAGTCTCTATAAGGATTGATAGCTTAATATTCAAATCAACTCACCTCCAGAGTTCAAGTCAGTTCATCTCTGTGGTCTTTAAGTAATTTAATTGACCAGTTTGTTGATTAAATTAAAATAAATCTACATATTGCAAAACATAAAGTTTCAAGGAAAAGAACAGTTCTTGAGAAATCGCACAAAAAGTTTCTATCATATGTGGTGATTTAGTCACTTATAAAAAAGCAAATTATATAAAAGAAAGCTGGAAAAAGAACGAATTTATTTTGAGATGTTGTAATTTCCCCCTCTATTTAAATAAAGGATATTTTAAATTTATCTTTGTTGATGTATATGTTGGTGCTTCTTGCTTGTTTGTTTCAAGTATAATTGTGCTAAATGTAATTTTATTTCTCAGAAAGAAATGAAGGAAGAGGATTGCAGTCTTTAAAATAAGTATGCTGAGATATAGGCAGGGGGACTGCAGCATTAAGCCATCCTAGCTATGAAGTCTGAGTTCCATCCAACAGAAAAAGCGGGATGCTGAGAGGCAGTTCCCCATCATGTCTGCCTTTATGGAGTGCATGTTTTCCAAAACACCAAACCTCACAGTATCAGCAGCACATAGAATACAGGCATATCAAAAGAACGTAAAGTGTGAATGGTCCTCAGTCACCAGCCATCCTCAGTCACCAGCTGTCAAAGGGTTGCACATGCCGCTTGCCTGCAGTGACAACTTGACCCTGCAGAGGGCAATGCCGAGCTACATATACCTCCCCTGAACTGTAATCCAGGAGGTGTGACAGACCTACAGGCAAAAACAGCAAACTGCTTCTGATGAAAAACCAAATACCTGGATGTAGTACAGCTGGGAGGGACATCTGACCAGGTCCTTCGGCTCCAGATTGGCACCAGAATTGCACCGCCAACTAGACTGGGCAGGAGGAACCCCAGCAGAGAAGGCGGCTTCCTGGGGTCCAGTGCTGGTGGAACCTCAGAGCCTAGTCCAGCCCCTGTTGCAATACGCCCAACTGAACTGGACTGAGGCTGAGTGGGTGCATGCAGCTGGTGGAGGAGGCAATGGGCTCCCCTTCATCCTTTTATGATTCCACTTGAACCATCAAGCCTTGTGTAGTAGAAAGGGCAAGAGTGAGAGGAAGCTGAGCTGGAGAGGCCGCAGAGATGTCTCTTGGCAAGCTCAGGAGCATGTGTGTGCATGTGGTAGAGGGTTGCATTTGGGGAGGGGTGGGTGAACGTGAGCATCAAGGGCGGCCAGTCTGGAGACCCCCTTCCTGCAAAGGACATTTCTCCTTCCCAGTGAGACAAGTGAGGAAGAGAGAGGGGAGAGGGTGGAGCGGGGGGGGGGGGGAGAGGGGAGGAGGAGCTCATTAGTAATTAGTCAGTACAACAACATGCAAACGAGGTTAGAATGTGGACGGGGTGGGGGTGGGGGAGAAGGGAGCGACTGGGTGGCGGCTGGGTCAGATGCAAACTCCCCCCTTTTTTGAAACAGGCAACGCCCATAGCCCTGTCAAACTCCCACAAACTCTGTAAGACCTCCACCCAGCGCTGGCCTCCCCTCAAAACAAGCCAAAGATGCCAGTGCTGTAGCTCCTCCAAGCTCTCTACCTTCCTTCATTGCACACTAAAAACACAGGAAGGCTAAAGAATTGGGGCCTGACGGGCGCCTGTGCACAATCACGAGAGAGGCAGGCATGAGAGCTGGAGGCCTCCTTTCTGCGTGACATGTTCTCTACACAGATGCAGGACTGAGAATCACCACCCCACCATCATGTGTGAAAGACCACACACATACATATTCATTTTGCCATGTGTTATGTGCATCAGGAAGCAGGCTCCCCCTGTGTGGACACTGCAACCCATCTTGGGACACAGGCGGCAGGCACTGGACAAGAAGGGCCAATCAGTTCCGGCCTTTCCGAGGGTCCCCAAGGTCAGCCTCACTGAGCAGGATCTTCCTAGGCAAGTCAAGGGTCAGGCACAGGGCCCAGCAGCACTCTTGAGGCCCTGGAGGGATAGGATCTGCCCCAGCGAACAGCCTCTGGGTTGATTGGGCCTAGGATAAGTACCAGAAGGAAGGTTGGGCTCCAGAGGAGCTGAGCTTTGGAGGGTGCCTCCTTCTGGGAAGCAGGCGATGTTTCTGTCTGAGCAGGATCTTGTCTTGAGGGAGCCGAGTGTCCAAGTGGGAGGATTTTGGGGTGTGCAGAGTGCTCTTGTACACCCCAGAGACAAACTACAACCCTACCCCAGGGTCTTTGGCTGTCTATGATGCCTCGAACCTTTTCTGTTTCCAGAAAAGTAAACCTGGTCACTGCAATCTGTGCCCTCTTCTGCCTTCCTTGCCCACAAAAGCCTACAAAGCTGGGCACAGAGGACCCATGAGCCCTAGTTCCCACACATGGGGCCTAACCCACTCTCATCTGAAGCAAATACATTTCATACTCCTTCGCTTTCCTGAGTAAGTGCCACCCCCAGAAAGAGAGATGATTTGATGCAAAGTTCTAACTTGCCTGTTTTGTGAGCCCCAGTTAAGAGCCTGTTACCTGCACCTCACCCACCCCTTTTAGCAGAGCAACCCTGGAGAGAACGAGGGAAGCCTAACCAGGCTGGGATGGGGTGGGGGTGGGAGGCAGCAAAGGTGGGGGGGGAGAGGGGAGGATGTTCGAGTAAAAAAATTTGGGGCAGTCTCCTTGGACAAACTTAAAAGTTCAGACACAAAAATGGCAGTTAGTAGGAACAATCAACACAGTCTTTAATTAGTACACTATTAGTACAACAGGAGTTAATTATCAGCTAGCATTAATCATGACTCTCAATTAATTAATTAATTAATCATCAGAAAGAGAGAGAAAGAGAAGAGAAGAGAGAGATTGGCTGAGAAGAGACTCAGATGGAGACAGAAGCCGTGCAAAGCAGGGATCAGGCCCCAAAGCGGCCTCCATGCGTGTTAGATGGGGTGGGTGGGCAGGTGGGAGAGCGGCGGTGGATGATGGAGACAGAGAGAGGAGAAGCAGGCAGAAGCCGGCATGCAAGAGAGAGAAGAGAAAGAATGGAGAAGGCCAGGTAGAGGAATCAGAGCGACAGAGAGAGCAGATGAGGCCTTCTTGGCCATTTCTAACAAGAGCACCTGGCACGGCCCCCAGCACGCACTGAAAGCACACTTAAGGAGAGTCGGACATGGGCGCCCACCCTGAATGGATGCCAGGCCCAGCAATTAGAGGAGGTTTTCCGGGGAGAAGGGTTTCGCCATTTCATACCCAGGTGCAAGCACCCTGAAAAGAAGGCCTTCCACCCATCTGTCCTCCACACTATTATAGGCCCACATGCACAAAGCTCTCCTAAGGCCCTACCCTGTGTGGCTTCCCAAGGCAGGGAGGCTTCAGAAAGGCAGCAGGCTGACACCAGGAATGGATGATCCAGCCACACAGAGAAAAAAGTGGCATGATGCTTACCCCCACCCTCACAGGACCAATCTCTGTCCCAGATGACTCACATGTTCCAGATAACTGAATCTTTCACATACATACAAACACACACACTCCTGCCATACTCACAACTGTGCCCAGGGTAGGTGCTAAATGGAAGAGAATTCTCAATGGGCAGTGTGTGACTTCCTGCCTTCTTCACAGAGAAGATTTTTTATTTGATTGGTTTGCCTCTTTATTAATTGTTCCATTTCCTGCCAAGGCAGTTCACAATTTAAAATAGTAGAATAAACAAACAATACAAAAATATTCACAGGAGCTTCCTGGCCTCCTCAGATTCTTCTTGTTTGCTCCCACCTTCCCTCAGGACACAAAAGGCCACTTTAAAGCAGTCCCAGGAAATGGGGGGCTGCCCCCCAGTTTTATCTCTGCTTACTGCTGCCCACGAGGGTAAGAGACTTCGTATGCATTCCTACTCTCACTGGGTGCATCAATGGACTGCATTCAGAATGGGACTTTACACACACAGGCCTTTGTCTCTTTATCACTCAGACCCTCCTGCAGCCCTACACTGGCCTTTGCTGAAACAAGGGTTGGGGGGGCTAGTACAATGAAAGAGCACCTGCCTTGCATGCGGAAGTTGCCAGGTCCAATCCCAGCTAGCTTCTCCAGTTTAAAAAGAACCAGGGCAGACCTACTGCTGCTTGAGAGCCACTGAAGCTGCCAGGCAAAAATTAGAATCATGTTCAGAGCTGAAGGCAGGCAACTCCTCTGCATCAGCCTTGGGGCAGGGTCCTGGGAATGTCAGTGGGGAGCTTCTCACCAGAACAGTCCTAGGAAAGAGTGTGATGGTGGGGGGAAATTATAGGGGTCCCTAAGCAGAAACTGGCCAGGGGATGCTCCAGCTCTGGGCTCCCCACATCAAGCAGGGAGTGCTGGACTTGATGGCCTCCAATTCTATGATATGTTACCAATGTTTGGAACTGGGAGTTGAGAACATGAGACCATAAGAAGGATCCTGAAGAAGCAGGATCAGGCCAAAGGGAGCTTCTCTAGTCCACCATCCTTTTTCCCACAGTGGCCAAGCAGATGCCCTCATGGGGAGGCGCCCACAGTGACAACATGAGCACCGCAGGCTTCTCATGCTCTTCCTTCCCCAGCAAGAGGAAGTTAGGGAGGTGCTACCTCTCCTACTGGAGGTGATATACAGCCATCATGACTGCTAGGCAATGTGGTTAGTCGATTTGTAGATGGCGACCCTAGAGGAGGCTGGTGATGGGGACGGTTGGGTCTAGTGTGTAAAAAATATTGTGCAAGGTGAATCAGCTGAAACTGGGAATGTGCAAAGCAAGGGATTGATGAAAGAATGCACATAGTCACCCACACAGAGGAAACACATCTCTGCGCAGAGACAACTCCTCCAGTTTCTCATGCCCACCTGGTCTGACTCCGCAAGCTCGCTTTTGGAAGAAATCCATGTGGATTTATAAAGCCAGAGGCAACCTTTCTTTCCACCAAAGTCCCATGGACAGAAAGAGGACAGACCAGGGATTCTCCCAGACTCCAAGGCAACCATGTTCTATTTCCCACATGGCAACTGTGCCTGCCTCATGTGAGGCAGGATGGGAGAACTGTGTTTGTGTGTGTGTTCCCAGCGCCAGCTTTGGCGGCACAGATCAGCCGTGGGAAGGGCACGTCAGAGAAACAGCAGGCAGAGCAACTGCCTCTTGGGTCTTCAGGCACCACTTCTCATTTTTTCAGTTTTGCACCAAAGAACCAAACCAGCAGGTGAGGGAAAACCTCTTGTCTTGCCACTCATCTAATTTGTGCCTCCCAGCAAACCAAGATGTTCACTGCAGGGAGGTAAGGGATGTTGTCAGCCAGGAGGGCTTCCAGAGCTCCATCACGGCAGCCTCAGGATTTAGGTCCCAAATGTAGCCCTGAGCATGCAACGGCACCTAAAGTAGTTCCCACGCTTCCCAGTGTCTCTAGATGCACCAGGATGACAGGAACCATGGGAGCTACATTTCTCATATGCCACAAATTCTCTCTAACCCAGAGCCAGGCTAGCTGATTAGGGCCTGATTAGCACTTGAACTAATACATGACCCAGATTGTTGTGCCAAGTGCCTAGCGGGCATTTTGGCATAATCTCCCCCTCTCCTAAAGCTGAAATTTGTACTGCGAGGAAAGCCTCCATAGGCACCAGTCAACATGTTCCTCCTGACACAAACAGCAACTTCATAGTACTGATGGTGGCAGTGTCGATTTTTCACCGGTCCAAAGCAGGAGGGCAACTTCCCCCACCCCAACACTACCACCAGCCAGCTGCTATTTGCATTTTTAAAACATGCATGTTAATTGCATTGAGGCCTTCACACCCTGCAGGAGTATGCAACTTCCAAGTATTGCTGGATTCCAATTCCCATCAGCCTCGGACAGCATGGCCTGGGATGATGGGAGTTGTGGTCCAGGAACATGTGGAGGGCCACAAGATCCATCTACGCCTGCACTAAGGCTTATTCCCCTGCTTATTCCCCTCAGCCCTACTGAGCCTCCCTGAACAAAATATTCAACCTACACACTATCATTCTCTCCCATCAGCAGGACCCAAAGAAGAGCCTGCAATTCTCACATATGACACACACATGTCCTTACTACAAACACAGACAATTTTCAAATGGCTTTAACCAGCTTTGCTTCAAACATCCTTAGATGCTGCATTTCTGTAGGAGTACTTGGACAGATGGACTAAGAGATCGAAGATCCCTTCACAGACCCACAACTTCTTTTAGTCATCAATGAGCTGGACTACTCCAAAAAATGTGACAGTGGTATACAATTTGCAGTGCTTGGGCACACGCACACAAAAACACAGAGAGAAACATCCTCAGGGCCATGTTCACAGGAGTTGCGCTCCTAAGACCTTCTGATGTGTGAAATACCAAACGCACATGAGAGCACAATAACAAGTGCCTGGCTGGTCCAGCATTTGGTGTGTGCATCTTCCCTGCTGAACAGGCCTGAAGTTATATCCAAATGTAAATTATACAGAGAGCAGATTCACTGGAATTAATGGATCAAAGTTAGTCACTGGCCAATGTTTTCAGTGGGTCTACTCTGGGTAGAACGATCACTGGATACAACCCTTCTTCAGAAGTACCTTTACACATTGGAAGACACAGGCACAGCTCTACAGAGTGGGATATTGGTGGACTACAATTCCCATCAGCCTCTGCAGCCAGCATGGCCAATGCCCAGGAATGATGGGAAATGTAGTCTAGCAACATCTGGAGGGGCCTCGTGCTCATAGGATTCCACACAGGATAAATTGTGCGGCCTTTTCTCCATCTCCAACTTCAGAATGCTTTTGTGCCAGGAAAAATATTTTTCAAAGGGGGGGGGGCGGGAATGTGTGAGGTGAGAGAACTTCCACATTTAAAGACAGTCTACACCTCAGTGCCAGTAGCTGGGAAGCAACAGCAGGAGCGGGTTATGAACTTCAAGCCCTGCTTGTGGACACCCCCAGAGGCACCTGGTTGCCACTGAAGCAGGATACTGGACTAGTAAGGCCTTTGGTCTGATCCAGCAGCATAATAAGTTGCTCTGATGTTCTTAAGCCTGCATCCAGGATTCAAGACAAACTGGGTGGGGCAGGGGGACAGTTAATGCCTAAACTGTGGGGCTGATGCACACAAGACTCACACACCCTAAACACTAAGCAGGAAGAGACTGTCTCAGATGCCTGCCTGCTCATAGTCCCTCTCACCATGCACACACATGTCCACACCTATGCGCCTGGATTCAGCACAGCTTCTCCCCCAGCAACCCCATTGTAACCTTACAGTGCTCCTGTTTGAAATGGCCAAGTTGTGAAGTTGGCACGCCATGCAGGGCAGAAAGAGGGGTGGGACTGGTAGAGTGTGGGAGAAGGGCAGGAGGAGGTGGAGGAGGAGGAGGAGGAAGGGTAAAGGAAAGGGGTGGGTGGACAGTGTGCGACACAGAGTGTTAGTTTCAGCCCCAGAGAAATGCTCTGAAAATAAAAACTGGACACAGAAGCTACATGCCCAAAGCAATCCTAGCATGCCATGCAGTATGGAGGGCCGGCAGCAGGACCCCAGGGGAGGGGAACAAGATCCAGGGCAGCCAGTGTGGTCACGCACTACCTTGACAAGCCCAAGCCCATCACAGGGCAGACCCTTTCAAGCCACCAAAGGGAGGGTACTCAAAGGGGGAAGCAATTGTAGTCCAATTACCCACGGGCAGGGTTCTCCTAACTCAGGAGGGGAACTTCAGCCCTCCAACCCCTGCCCCCGTGCCACACCACAGCACAAGGGAAACTCCTTTCGTATTTCCCTATAAGCTCACCTTCCTGTTCCTCCACCCCGTATCAAAGTGCCCCTCCCCTCCAATACTCCCACCTCCACCCTGCTGGCTGCCCGTTGCTGTCCTTCCCTGGGGGGCAGCTGGGGTCACAGCGCAGGTGTAACAGCGCACAGAAGTTGCTTCATGGGATGGTGTTTTCCATGGATTTTTTTTTGGGGGGGTGGGGATAGGGAGGGGAAGGGTAAAAAGTAAAGTCATAAAATAAAATGTTTTTAAAGTGCTCACAAATTTTTTTTGTTCATTTGTTTTGAGTTGGTAATGGCAGAGGGGGGGGGGTGTTAAGAGAGCAAGTTTCCTGCACATCTGCAAATTTGAGGGGTGGGAGGAATGCTCAAAGTACTTACAGAGGAAGAAGGCTGGAGAGAGACATCTAGCCCTCCATGAAGATGCCAATCTGGCGGGTGGACCTGGTGGCCTCCACTTGCTGTTTTGTTGGGCTGCAACTCACAGCAGCCCCGGGAGCTGGCATGGAAGCTGGAGCCTAGTAACATCTGGATCCCACCCCCCGCAGGTTGGGGAAGAGCGCTGCTCGAGGCCTGTACTTTATACCCCAGATGGCAAGCAGACATCATTGACTGGGGGCGTTTTCCCTGCCTTCTTGGAGGCTCTGAGGTTTTTTTGCCCAGTGGGGAAGTGGAACTTTCCTTCTCTTGCTAGCCAGCGGCTTTGTGCACCCTCCACCCCACTCTTCTTTTATGCCTACCTTGCACTACCCTGTCTGGCAGTGGTGGTGACAGGCAAGCAGTAACTGTTTGTAAATCAGTGAGTGGCAAAGGGCTCTCTGGCTGGCAGAGCAGGTGGAGGGGAGGAGCAGAGAAAGAGCATCTTCTTATCCCGCTCCTTTGTGCCCAGAACAGAGAGCAAGCAGGCCGAGAAATGCCTGACACCCTCCCCTGCCAGTCCCCAGCAGGCTAGTTAACAGAAAGGGAGGCTAGTAACTTTTACAGGCATATTTGCAAGGCAGGTTGATTGACTGTGCTCTGAGACAGGGCAGGGATTCTCTCAAACAAAGCTTTCTGACAATTCAGTTTGGATATGTTAAGAGTGTTGAACAAGAACCAATGAAACCCAAGTTCAAATCCCTTAAAAAATAAAAATCTTGCCATGAAGCAAGATTATCTATCAGCCTAACCTACTTTACAGGCATCTTGTGAGGATAAAATGTGGGTTGGAGGGCCATGTACAGTGCCTTAACCTGCTTGGAGGAAAGGCAGCATGTATTAGAAAATGGGATAAATAAATAATTTTGATTGCAGGCAATTTGAAGTTTCTTTTGGCCACCTAGCATTATGTGCCAACCTTTGGGCCTGAAGCGACTTCCATACTCCAAGTCAGCCAGTGGCTCTTTGGCTGCTTGTTAAATTCATACCAATGCAAGTCACCTTCTTTGGGGGAAATAATTTCTAAAATTAAACTCTCTCTGTGTGTGCATGTTCTAGTGTGTGTGTGTTTTTTTTTTTTTCCAAAACAACAATAATTTTCAAAACCCAATTAATGAATTAAAAAAATAAGGGAGGGAGGGAGAGAGGTAAAACCCACGGCAAACCAAATGATTAGACAATTAGACTGATATCTACCAGGTAATGCAGTTTGTTTACCATAGCGTGTCCAATTCCTGCGTGCTGTATGCATTAAAAAAACAACAACGAAAAAACGAAAAACCAAAACAACGAGAGGGGGAGGGGGATAAACAGGGAAAAAAATGACCAACCATGAAACTTCAAGGGAGATTTTTTTTAAAATTAAAAAAGAGAAATAAATCCCCCCAGTTCCTGTGACCAACAAAATAAAATACCCTAAACCACACAACCCTTCCCCGCCGCTTGAGAGACCAGCCTCACCACCCCACACTCACCCCCAAACCCCCAGAACGTCCTAGGCCTTGGTTAGTAAGGAAAGAACAGAACAAAATGAAAGACTGGAAAAGGAAAAGAAACAACCGACATTCCGTGGATGGCACAAAGGTTAGTTCTGGTTTCTCCGGCTGAGAAGTTGAATCTCCCCCCACCCCGCTCTGTCCCGCCACCCCAGAAGCGTGTTAGTAACACACAACAACGAAATTTGCCAAGGCAATCTCTAACAAGGTGGTTTGGGGGGTGGGAGGGTGAGGGTGAGGGGGAGTGGAAGGATGGAGGAACACAGCACGGCCCATGTTAGCAGTATTAGTAGTTCCTAGGCGGCCAGTTTGGAGAGAGGAGAAGGGGCAGGAGGGGAAGAAGAGGGCGGTGGGCCCAGCTGGGCGTGACCCACTCATGATGGCCTGTGTGTCTGTGGTGTGGTGGTGATGGGGGCGTCTGGGGGGCCTAAGGGTCCAAGTGCTTCTTAGGAAAGAGAGCAGCCAGAGATGCCATGGGGGTGACAGAATGCCCTTCCCCAGGCATAAACCAAGGCTGAGTCGATGCTTTCTTTGCAAAAAAAAAGGAGACAAGAAATCCATCAGGAGGATTAGCAGACAGATAGAGAGAAAGACAGAGAGAGCAGGAGCTGTCAAAGAATGAGGGAGGGGTCCCTGTTCTGTGAATCCAAAGACAGCAAAGGGGGCAGATTCAAAGCCCTCCCGTAGCCTCTGTGCACTGGCTTATTGCTCCAAAGCCAGGAACCCCATGGACAACCTTCGTCAGTTCTCTCCCGACCAGCTGGGAAGCAGGCATGCCCTCGCAGGCAGCCTACAGAGCAGTGGAAAGGTCCCTACTCCTATTCAGAAGCACTCTTCTTCTCCCCCCTGCTCAGACGGGACACCCCCAGCTTTCAGGCTGCTTTAACAGCTCCACCAAAGAAAAGCCCCCTCCCCTCCCACCCCATTAGGTCTCCACTGCCACCACCATCCAGTCTCTCCCACATCTTGCTTTCCACAGCCTGGCTTGAGCTGGAGTTCACTCTGTTTTCCAGCACCACCACTCTGGAACATGTGAAATGATTGAGAGTGTTTCTGAGCCCACTACAGGGTGTCCTTCACTCACCACTGAGTGGCCATAATACATGTTGAAATGAGGTGGGTGTTTTCGTGTGTGTTTGCAACTTGGACATTTGCATGAGTATTGCATTCACTGCCCCCTCAGTTTCAGAAATCAAGAAGTCCACTTGTACTCACATCCAGACACACCGTGTCCCCTTCCACCGTTTCTCCACATTCATCCAAATCCCAACATTTCTTTTTTAGCTGCTAGCTTGTCCCCGCCTCTTCCCACCCTTCTCCAGGCTGAAGGGTGGAGAACAAGAGGCGGGGACAGGACCCCTTATAACTTGTTGCCCCTTAGGATTCACAGAACAAGACTCCGCTTTCTCCTTCCCGCACCAGTCTTCCAGCCCAAATAGAACCCTCCATATTCAACATACTGTCCAGTCATGGGAAACACCCAAAATCCAGCCAGCAAAGCAACAGCCTGTAAATAGAACAATGCCAAGATGGGGAATGGGAACACCATCCTGTGGTCCAGACACCAAGCAGAGGAGGGGGCGGGGGGAGAAGCAGATTCATTTTTGCCCTTTCATAAATCAGCTCTGCAGCGCAAGCAAACAGGGCTCAACTAGACTGACTTGTTCTCCCCTTAAGGTACTGCACAGCCACCAACTTGTTATAACAGGGCTGGGGATCTTCAGGCCCAAGGGTCAAATGTGGCCCTCCAAGCCTCATAATCTGGCCCTCAAGATTCTCTCCAGGCCACACCCCTCATTGCCCTAGTTCTCCTTCTCTGAGTGCTTTTGCCTGGTTGAAATATTTCTTTTGATATTGCCTCTTGCTTGACTGGGTGGAGGAAAGCAGGGAATAAAGGAGGGCTCTGACTTTTTCATGGCTGGAACATGGCCTAATGTACAAACGTAAAGGTCACCATCTGTTGCTCTACCCTTTTTTGCTTCTGGGGGCCACATGCCAGTGGTGGTCATGGTGCAGTCCTTGGCCTGAAACCGGTTCCCTGTCCGTGCATTAGCGTGTTTTAAATCAAGAACATGTTGTCACATACCAGGCTATGGCTCCTTCCAAGGAACCCATTGCTGGCAGGAGAGAGCTGAATGGGAGGTGTGGTTTGGATCCACTCAAGACAGCTCATAACAGAGGCACAGGGCAAGGCTTTCCTCGTATCCCTTTGGGGTCAACTATGCCACAGCAGCAGGCACCACATTGCTCCAGAGGTGAAAAAGGTAGCGAGTTGCCGGACTGAGTGTAGGTCATAGCCGTGGCAATGGAGGGAAGGCACCAATTTTTCCCCTTCACCCGCCAGAAGATCCTTGCTGCAAAGGAAGGTGGCCAGAAGTGGGAACAGCTGTGCAGAGAGGGGGCAAGATGGAAGAAGAGGAGTGGTTTTGGGAAGGACAACCTCCTAAAAATGAGAGGTGTCCTTGGTACTCCAGCTCTGGTATGTGTAGAGGAACAAGAATGGCTTTTGAACCAAAACAGTGTGCTCAGCCTCATACAGAACTGGGTGAGGGGGCTATTTGGTCCATTTGGTCCTTTAGGAAGGGCCCAGCTTAGCCCAGCCCCCTGGCTCCAAGATACTCACTCAGCTTCATCCTAAGCCTTGCCCCTACAGAGCTGAAGGGCACTACCCTCTGCCATCAGCCAAGGGGCTGGTCTCCCCACCTCCCAGGAAGAACATCATGGCAAGGAGGAGGCCAAGCTAGCCCCAGAGAGCAGCCTGAGAAGCTCTGTAAACTAAGAAACAGTGCCTGAATTTGCTCCCCACCCTTCCAGACCCCTTTCCTTCCATGTCAAATTTTTAAAATTGTAAGCCTGATGGGAGGAGTTGTCTTTATTATTATTAATCTGTGAACCACCCTGGTGAGCCCCTCCTCTGCACAATCCCCACGCCCTCCCCAAAAGAAGGGATAACTCAATCTCTTGCGGAAAGGAGAGATTAGACTCCAGATCCGTCCTCTTGCTGGTGTCTGGCTTATGGTGTCTTGGCTAGAACAACCCAAAGTGCTGTTCTCACCCCAGAGAATATGCTGCATCTTAGAGCCCAGGGCCTCTATCCCACGCACACACCTGCCCACCTCCCTCAGCATGAAGCCACGCAGGTAGCAGCAGCAGCTCACCTGGCGCAGGTTCCTGGTTACGCGGATGTCGTGCCAATTGTTGTCATTGAACTTGCCATTGACGGGCTCCACCAGTGCCTCAAACGCCCCCGAGCCCAGGTTGATGACCAGCCAGACAGCGCCGCTCTTGAGCGACAGGTTGACGTAGTCCGCCGACTTGCCAGTGTGGAGCATCAGGCCGTTGCGCTGCAGGGTGCGGAAGGAGAGGGTGATCTCGTCGGTGCTGCTCTGGATGGGGTTGTGGGACAGGTCGTAGCAGAAGAACTCGTTCCCCTTGAACGTCGCCACAAACTCTTCTTTCCCTGCAGGGGAGGAGGAGGAGAGACCGAGAGAGAGGGTGCCAGGGGCAGAGAGTGAGTGGCACTGTGCACACGATGGATGCGAGAACAGCCTCCCGCAGCTCACCCTCAGGGCTTCCTGCTATAGCAACAGCTCCTCTCCTTGCACATGCAGCCCTTTCAGTGCACTGCACAGAATGCAACAGTGAAACCGCTGGGCCACTGGCATTAGGAGACTGACAGACAGTGGGAGGCCTGTGCAGACGATGCTTGCAGATTAAAAAACCTGGCAGATGCTGTGGCTTTTCCTGCATACTTCAAGCCTGAGAGTGATTTATTCTTAAAATTCAGTTGGAAAAGCTTATGGTTAGCAGCAAACCCAAACGCTTTTAGGATCATGCAAATTACTCCTGGTGCATTTACATCCCATCTTTCCTCCAATGAGCTGAAAGTGGCACATACATGGTTCTTTCCTTGCCCCCATTTTATTCGCAGAACAACCCTGAGAGGTAGGCTGGGCTGAGGGAATGAGTGACTGGCCCAAGGTCACCCAATGAGCTTCATGGATGAGTGAGGACTTAAGCTCTGGTCCTACTCCTATTTGCCATTACTGAAAACCATTACACCACGTGTGTGTGTGTGTGGTTTAAATAAAATAACAGTCATAGGAGAGCCCCACCACCACCTTTTGTGCTGAGACCACAGCAAGGGCATTGGAATAACTTCCCTCTTCCCCCTGCAGCACCCACAACTTCAAAAACAAAAACAACACAACAATTTTCTTCTTGGTATGTTCGTCTGGACTTTCCCAAGGGCTCTCTCCCCGCTCCCGACCAAATATTTTGATTTAGGGTAGCTGCTTACATACCCACCACCATAAAGGATGACACATATTTGGATATGCTAATCTATAGGCGTAGATGCAAATGTAGAAATAATTGCGGTAAATTTAAACAGAAATGCTATCTGTGTCATTGTAGTGGGGAACAAGATTTAGTGAGGGGGCCTTTCTAGCCTCCCTCACTCTCTCTAAGGGCTCATTATCTTTAATCTGGGTGGAGATAGTCCTTCAAAAAGGAGGTGCCTTCAAATGTTCCCACTTTAGCCACAGGGCATCCAACAGCAACCATAATAAAATTCGGATGAGGATGACAGTAGCAGGTATAACTGAGTTACCAGAGTTTTACAGAGCTCCCCGCTCCCATGCTCAAAATAAACCCTTCTTTGCATCTTTGGAGAGTCAAGCAGCCCCTGCCCCACCCTTCCTGAAGCCAGCTGTGCCCACAGCTAAGGCTTGCGCTCCAGACGCCTCTTCTCTCCCCCCCCCAAAAAAAACCACTTACTCAGTTCTGACTGGGGTGTGCGCATGAGAAAGCTGCGAATTCACTGCCTTCCAACTGAAATTAGTAACACCCCCCCCCACTTCATGCTTTCTCACCCCCACCCCATATGCACAGAGTAAATGTCCCTCTTCTCCCCATGACACCTGCCAATTAACTTGCCATCCTTTGGCGCCTGGGAAACAATTTCTGCTGTCTTTCCCGCTCCCTTCAGCCCCACAATCATTGTGTCACTGAAAGTCATTTGCTCCTGAAGCCCAGGCGGGTTTATTTAAGAAGGAAGAAGGGAAAGAGAAAATGGAGGGGTGGAGGGGGGTGGAGAGAGAGAGACAGGAGATGGGTGTGTGTCAGGGTTTCTCCTTTTTTATCTTATCCCTCAGATTGTTACTGCATTAAAAATGGCCCAAGCTGCGAGCCTGCAGCACTTGAGGGCTGTGGCTGAAACAAGGAAGGACAGCTGAGCCCTTGGTGGGTTGGACATGAAGAGAAAGAAATAAAAAAAGAGAATGAGAGAGAGAACGGGTACATATATGAGTTTACAAACACCCTTGTGGGGTCCAAGGCACTGCTTTGCCACCTTTACCGAGTACATGGATCTCAGTAGCAATATTTCGAAGCGGGGGATTAATACTCCAAATAAGGAAACACACCCATGTAACTAGTATCTACCATTTTGTGTTACTCTAAGAGAAGCCAGATAGCTCAGTCGGTAGAGGATGAGACTCTTAATCTCAGGATCGAGGGTTCGAGCCCCAGGTGGGGCAAAGAAGTCCTGCATTGCAGGGGGTTGAACTAGATGACCCTCAGGACCTCTTCCAACTCTACAATTCTATGATTCTATGGTGACTGAGGAGTCACAAAGCCTGGCTAGACATGCACTTTGGGGGCACATTCATATCCCCCTCCCCCACAGCAAAGTTTCAAGCCAGTGTGGTTCACATCAGCGAGGGGGCAAGGATGTCTCCACCCAACATGCATGACCTTTTTAGTTGCCCTGCTAGTGCAAACACACACAAACACCAAACTCCTATTCATGAAGCTGTTATCTGCACATGCGCACTCTTCTGCGCATGTGTGACAGCTGGCTCGAATGCTCACACCATACTTGAGTATGAAATGAATGCGGCTTGATTTATCTAGTCAGATGGAAGCTGGTTTGAGAAAAATGCATCAATATGTAGTATTTGTCAAGAAATGACAGGATCAAAATGGGTTGTGGCTCAGATGGTGTGAATGTAGGTTCAAAAACTAGCAGTGGGAAGGCACAGGTGGTGATGTGAATGGATCCTGGGAAACCTGCCTTCCAGGCTTGCTTCCAGTGTTGCGATTTTGCATGAGGGATTCAATTGCTTGCCAGCAACTTTCAGTATGTGTGATTACAGCACATCAAAAGTGCTCTGGAACAACAAATCCACTTTTTTAAAAAAGGAAAAAGTGCCTTTTTACAGTAAGGGAAGTGACAGGAAAATGCTCTAGAAGCACGGGGTAACGATTGATGTTGACACTGAGTTGCATAACCTCCACACAAACAAACCAGGACAGGATAAGCAGGTCTCCTAGAAGCACCCCAGGTCTTCGGTTCCTCTTTTGTCTGTATGCCAGATCTACCCTGCAAAGGGACAATGTCTTCCCACTCATTGCTGAAACTCTCCTGGGTGCCTTTCATTCTCTTGAGCCCTTAAGTAACTGTATTTCCTTTACATTCAACTTCACAGCTCCTCATTTCATCCCCCTCCCTAAAACAAAAACACAAAAAAACCCTTCAACATGTCAAAATAACAGGAGCCTTCTGTGTCAACTTTTAAATACCTGCTGAGAACTTTTCTATTCCACCAGGCCTATTGCGGACAATTAAGAGTACATCCCCCACAATGGTCTACTGAGGTTAGTTTTTAATTCTTTTGCTTTATACTTGTTTTCAATTTGTTACGATTTTACTGTATGGTATTATGCTTTTCTATTGTTGTAAATATATTTCTATGATACTGTAGTAGACAAATACATACATACATACATACATACATACATACATACGTTGTACTACACTTCAAGGTTGTCATACACTACTCTCCCTCCCTGTAGCAAAATGTGTATAACAACCCTGCAGGCTGGTGTAACCCACTCTCTCTAAGCCACGGTCTTCCCCCAGAAGTATAATAGTGATTGGCTTTATCTGTATTATTGGCATTAGCAAAGTAATTTTTAGAACGCTTACAAAAGATCCAAGTTAGGAAGGTCATGAGCTCCCGCTTTTGATTTCAACTGACACATGACTCTGCAATCACAGCTACACAGAAATGGTGGACACCTGCATTTTTTCTTCTGTGGGGCAACAGCAATTAGCCATCACTTTTCCACCAGGAAAGAGCAGTAGAAAATGGCTTCTAAAGAAACCAACACTACCCAAGAGATCTCTAGATAATGGGTATTTCACTCTAGCCTTCTCATTCTCCCACTGTAGCCTTCCTCCAGCAGCCTGCTCACTCACCTGGAGGAATTCCTGCTCAGCAAGCGAGTGCTTAAATACAAAGCTGGGATGCACAGTGCCAAAATTCTGTGGGAGGCCCTACTTGTCAAGAGGAGAGAGAGAAATAGAGAGATGGCCTCACAGTCAAAGCGCCATCTTTTCCTTGAGTTCTGTCTTCTGGACTCAGATGGAATCTCTGCTCCATCCCTTTGCACTAGCAGAGTTTGAAGAGGTGCTGGTATGCCAGAAATCTGCCAGCTGGCATTGCACCCAGGTAGGGCCAGTGTGCTGTAATGGCCACATTGGAATGATGTCAAAGGCCAAATAGGGCAGAGCTGGGGTGTGCCAGGGAAGGAACAGGATCTTAATTGACACTCTATGCTCACTCGGGTTGGTCCTGCCCCCAGATGGTGGCACAATATTAGGTCTGCAATAATAATAATAATAATAAGAAGAAGAAGAAGAAGAAGAAGAAGAAGAAGAAGAAGAATGCAATAAGAGCAGTGTTGGGTTAAAGACTCTAGCTGAAATCAGCAAAGATTCCCAAATGACAAACCTCTTCACCCTCTCTGCCTCCACAGTCATCCTGGGGAGGAGAATTCTGTCAAAAGCCCTGTGCAGACAAACACCCTCACCTAAAGTTGCCACATGTTGGGAATTTCCCAGGGAAATCAGCAAAATGTCCGGGGAAAACCCAGGGAGCCTGCACTGAATTTTACTCCTGTCTGAGTGAGATGCACAAATTCCAGGTGGCTGGGTATAGAATTACAGCAACAGCAACAACAACAACAACAACAACAACAACAACAACGAGATGCAAAAAACCAGAGCAAGCTGCTTTGGGGGATTTGAGGCTGGGGCAGGCCAGTGGTCTTATTTTTGCTAATAAGAGTGAGCAGGGATGCCAGACAAAAACCAGGGGCTGGGAGGGCAGGCAGCTGAGCTTAGCTTGATGCTTTTGCTATTCAGTCCCTCACAGTGCAGCCAAGCAGTCTGCAAGGTTGGAACTGGCAAGTGTTTGCTTAGCCTGACCTCTGACTAGGAAGACGTGCAGATCAGAATAAAAGAAAGAAGCTAGGAATCTCTGGATGGGGCTCCTAGCTCAGGCTAGCAGCTCAACACTTCAAAGGAACAGAGCAAGCATTCTGAAAGGGTAATTTGCTCTTTGTAAGATCATTGAGCAGCAGCTTGTCATTAAGCTGCATTACAGCTGGTGGAAAAACTTTTCATAAGCAAATGTTCAATGAGTTTTACAACCTGATGATCCTATGCACACTCATTCAGAAGTCAGTCCCATCGAATTCAGAAAGGTTTACTCCCATGCAAATGCATACACAGGACTGCAATATTAGAAGAGGTGATGAAGAATCAATATTCAAGTTTGTAAAATAGATGGAAGTCAGAAACCATTTTAATTAGATCACAGATTCCCACCCCATTTCACATCTTAATAGAGACCATTACTCACTGCAAAAAAATGTAAATGAAGGCTCTTATACACCAAAAATCTAGTTTTTCATCATGCATCCAAAATATGAATTAAAAAACCCCATAATATAGCTTTACCAAAATTTATGGACAGAAAGGTTTAATAGAAAACACTGAGAAGTAGACTGTAGCTTATGAAATCTACGCCACAAAAGCACTGCCATGGGAAGTTGCCACAGGAATTTTCAGGTGGGTGGGGGGGACTCTGTAATATCTTCTTCAATTTTGTAAGAAACATTTTTGGACAAGGAGGTAAAATAGAAGACAGGTTAGCCCCTGCCCCCCAGCAGCTTTCCCCACATTTTGAATACTGAACTAGAATAACAGAATCGTAGAATCATAGAATTTAAAGGGATTCCAAGGTTCATCTAGTTCAATCCCCTGCAATGCAGGGAAATGTAAGAAAACTAGAAAATTGTTTAAGAGATCAACCTTAAAAATGTTAAGGGAGGAAATGGTCAACAGCCATGAGATGAATCACTGATTAAAACTTAAAAAAAACCCCAATGTGTTCTTTTAACTAGATATAACCTGATTTATTGACATACAAACTTCATCTGCATCATTACTGCTGTTTTTCAGTCTGGTGAAACAGAAATCCGTTTTTAAAATTCAAATAATACTCTTGCAGCAGAATCATGGTGGTGTTGGATTTCACAGATTAGTTTCAAAATCGAATCAAGTTTATAATGCTTAGCCAAAGGGCTTGGACAGGCATTCAGCAGTACCATAAAAATCAAGTGGAACGTATTCCCTGGAATTCTTAAAACATCACCTATAGCTGACTAACAGAAAAGAAAAGTTGGTTACCAAGGTCTGCCACAGTTTGTGGGCTTCTCACATCCACAGACCAAAACACACTAACAAAAAGCAGCCTTGAACTTCCTGAGTTAGCACATTCTTTTCTTTTAAATGTTTTTCTTTTCTTAATATCTTTAACACGGCAACATTTATTTATTACTACCCATAATCATGCTTCTACATTAGTGTTATTGCAGCAACAGTAAAATACAACAAAGTTTTGCAGATTGTTAACTGCTACCTGTAAAATTCTGCAGGGACTCTGGAAAACGCAGAGAAGTGGTCGCTGCAGAGGATGGTTTTATCACAACAACTTTAGTATGAAAGAAGTGCTCAAGCGGAGGCCTGCCAGACCCTTTCAAGGCTGCCAGAGCACGTCCGGCTTGTGCAGAGCTTTGAGAGAGGGAGAGAGAGGTATCGCTTGAGCCACAAATAAAACCTGGGTCAGAACTGCTGCAGATTCTAGCACAGCCTTCACCAACCTGGTGCTTTCCATATGTTTTGGACTACAATTCCCATCAGTGCTGGCTGGAGTTGTAGCCTAAGACATCTTGAGGGCAACAGGTTGATGAAGGCTGTTCTACTAAGTATGCTAAATACATACTCAGAAAATGAGTGCTGTTCGCAGTATTGCATGACGAACAGCAGAACAGCAGAATTTAGCAATGAACTCTGTATCACATAATTTGCCCCTTCTTGACCCTTTTAATCCCTGTAAGAAAGTCAAAATGAATTTAGTTTTATATATGATGCATGAAATAGAAATACAGTGGTACCTCTAGTTGCGGACATGATCTGTTCCGGGGTGCTGTTCACATCCCAAAAAGTCTGCAACTAGAGCAGCGCTTCTGCACAAGCGCGGAGCGCAACAGAGCACTTCTGCGCATGTACAAAGTGTGCAGAACGCTTCTGCACATGCGCGAAGCGGGTAGAACACTTCTGCACGTGCATGAGTGATTTGCCACGTTCGCAAGCCGAAAAGACGCAACATGAACCTAATGCAACACGAGGTATGACGGTATAGGAAGCAGTCTTATACTGTGTTGGACCATTGGTCCATCTAGCTCAGCACTGTCTACACTGACTGGCAGCAGCTCCCCAGGGTTTCAAGTAGGGAACAACTCCCAGTCCTACCTGGAGATGCCAGCAGGGATTGAACCTGGGACCTTCAGCATGCAAAGCAAATGCTCTACCTACTGAGTTACAGCCCTTCTCCTTAACCTTTGTAGAGTCTATACATAGGGGGAGGAAGTTTTGAGCTGGGCTTCACATATAACTTGGGAAACAGAAAAAAAATATGCAGGGGCTTAGCATTATGTCTGCAAGATCTACTGTATGTGGCCTGTGTTGAAGAAGCAGGGGTGGTCAAGAGAAGCTGTTGTGCTTACAAGGTCTAAATAGCCACTCTGCCTTTGATCCTACAGACCAGGGTGCTCCTCATTCCCAGATGCAATATCTTTGGTCATGGCTCTTTTGTGGAGAGAGGGAGGATCTTGGTATATTCCCAGAGGCACTCTCCTCTTTAAAGTAGAGCTCTGACACCCTGTTAAATGCCCCTTTGTCTCTATCCCACAACTGCCTTGAGTTCTTTGTGGTGGGGTGGCCTTTCAGAAGCCCCTTCCAATAAAAAAGGCCCCTGAACAGAGGGGTCCTGCCAGTCCCTTTGGTGCATCAGAAGAGGAAACAGCTCCCTGCCCTTCCCTTCCCTTCTCTCCTCCCCAATAGAGGAGCTTCAAAACTGCTGGGTCAGGGGGGCTGTCCTGGCATGAGATAAACTGTCCCCAGGTCCGTTCCAGCCCGGCTGGAGTTGGGGATGCTATTAATTTGCTGCTAACCCGAGGCGGCAGCCCTTACTCCGGCTGGCTCCCAACTCGCTACCGTAAGCACTTTTCTCTTCCCCAGCTCAGTGACCTTGGGTTGCCGCCATCCCTCTAAATCCCATCCGCGCCCCAAATGCTGACCTTCCTGGCTCAATTCAAAAGACACAGACACACAAACCCCAGGACGGGCTGCAGGAGGAGGAGGAGGAGGAGGGAAGCAACAGACAGGAGGAAAAAAACAAGATGGGCTGGGGAGGGAGACAGCAGAAGCAGTGGAGCTGGGTGTGTAAAAATGAATGGCCTAATGACTGGTTTAAAGGGACAACCCGAGATCTCCCACAATGAGGGGCCAGGGGCATGCAGCTTTATTTGTTTGTTTCTTTGTTTACTCACTTATGAAGATTGAAGTTTTTTGTGACACAAAACAAACAAATAAGCAAAGAAAGGTACATATAGTGTCTCCTCTTTCAATTCATAGAGTCTTTTTCACAGTTCATGTACATTTGGTATGAGACACTATTGGGGGATTGCACCCCCCACACAAGCTCCGCTCCACTGCAAAGCACCTCGATTTGTGAGGCTAACCTCTCTGATCCTATACTATGCAGGATTTGTGCCCTCTGAAACTATTTGCTATGGGTGATGTTTGTACAGGTAGGTTGGACATTAAGGAAAGAGAAGATTTCAGAAGAAATCTGGAAGGCACGGAGAATGCCAAGGTGAGGTCTACTTGGAAGTAAACACCATAGAAAAAGACAGTGCCTCTGAACATATGCAGAATACAATCTGTCTCCACAGTTCCACAATGAGGGTGATGCATGCAAGCTTTAGCCCTGGGGTCTCTTGCTACGAAATGAAACTTTGCCAAGATCTTAATTTTAGCTCAGAACCCGATGTGACATTATTTGTATTGACTTGGGGGGTCATCCCACTTGGGCCATGCCTAGAAAGCATAGGTCAGAGCAGATTTCCCCTTGCCCTGCTCCTTTCCAAGGGAAAACCTGCTCTTCAGCAAAACAAAATGGTAATCTGGGGGAAACCTGAATTGGCTGATTAAGCGCCAAAGAATGGTATGTTTTTTAAGGAGGGAAGCAGAATTAGTGGGACAAGATGAAGTGAGGATAAGTCCTTATTGAGTAGCCTAGTTTGTAGCCTCTTACATCCCAACAATTCAGATTGGGAAGTGGGTGTGTCACAGCAGTGTGAAAGAGATCCTTCCATCTACCGAGCAGGAAAGGAGCAAGGAAGGCAGACCCTGGGCCTGTCAGTAAATTAATATTCATAGATTCCAAGATGGGTTTATTGGGGGAAGTCTGAGCAGCCTTGGAGCTATGGGGGGGGGCGATTTTAACTTTTTCTCTTCCTGTCATCATTGCTCGGACAAAAGAATTCCTCTCTGAGGTTGCTACTTGCTTTTCAAGACAAGCCTCTGCAGGTGACAGAGGGAGCTTCTTTTGAAACTCAAGTAGCAGCTTCAGAGAGGATTTGGGAGGGGCAGGGATGTTCTCCTCAGTAAGCTCCACCTGCTGCCAACATTAACATCATTTTGCAACATACGAAGATGTACTTCTTCTCTTAGACATTAAAGAGAATATGACAATCAAATATTTTACTTCTGGTTTTGTGTTCTGTTTATTGGGGGTGGGGGAGCGGTATGTGTTGCTGTTTGTGTGTTCTACCTACCTGCCTGGGACATCCCTTTCAATGCCCCACAAGAGAGGGGAAGAGGACAAAGGGTTAGGGAGGAGGAGCAGGTGTCAACTTTCTGAGAGAACATAAATGGTCCATTGCCCTTTGACATATACAGTAGTAATTAATTCTCAAGTCATTTGTTTGGAATAAGGGTAGCATTCAGGACTTACTCTGAGCCAAGGTTCATGAACTATGTGACATAATGATCACGAAGGTGCCTCTGAGCATCCTCTCCCTCACTGAATAACTACAGTTCATCCATCCACATACATTTGGGGAATTTCCACAGGTAAGATCTTAAGGGGTTGGGGGTGTTTATAAAAGGCAGTCCTGCTGTAAAAAGGGGAAAGAAAGGATCCATAGGTGCTCCCTGCTTCAAACCCTGGAGAGCCACTGCCAGCCAGTGAGGGCAATACTGGGCTGAATGGACCAGTGGCCTGGCTCTTGGTATACAGGACAGCTTCCTATGATCCAAGCACAGGCCAAATGTCCCCTCTCTCTCTTTCTCTCTTCCTGACACGGATGCCTGGCAGCTCCAAACACATTTCCTGCTCTGAGCTTCATGCTTTTACCGTAAGAATATGTTTTTGTCTCTGCAGAACAATGCAAACCGTCTCTGGCCCAGGCACGAGTCTTGTACCTCAAGGCGAACGTGTGGAGCAGAACATTTTAAATGGAACAAATTTGCTGTTTCTCTCTCCCTCTCCTCAGTGCCTGCAGCAGTGAATGAGCAAAATATTCAGCCCAGCCATCAATTCTGCCCTATTCTTCCCTGCTTTCCTCCAACCAGCCCTGCGAGCAAGAAAGCCGCTCCACCAGAGCAAGAAGCACTGTCCGCAAGTTGGCTGGGGAGTTCACAAGACGGTCTCCCCACACCTACTGGCAGGTCTGTGCAGCAGAGCCCTGTCCAATACAGGCTCTCTGAGGCCTGAACTGACCTCCTGCAACTCCCAGCAGCCCCACCACAGGCAAGCCCAGCTAGGGTGGTGGGCACTCAGGCTCTGCTGGCAGCCCCAGGCAAAGGGCTGCCTGCCTCCAGGTTCCCCCTTTGCCTCTGGGCATCGCTTCGGAGGAAAAGGCCTTCCCTTAATTATTCATTACAACATTATGAGATCATCCTTATTCAACTATTCCAGTGAAATTTACAAAATAACAACAACAACAATAATGCAATATTATTAAGCAAGAAACACACTTAAACAAGACTACAGTATCAGTAAGAACAGCAATAGGGAAAGTCACAAGGGCTTTTCAAAACCACCTTTAAAAATGCTGAGAGATATTCAAAAGGCCTGGGGGAAAGCTTGATTTCTAAAGGGACAGCAGAGCAGGCATGGGGTGGGCTTTGCTTGGTGCCAAGGAAAGCATAGATAGAGGACCTCTAATCAAGTCAAGAAACTCCAAGAGGAAAAGGAGATGCAGGGAACTTCTGCCCTCCAGGAACAACCAAGTCAAGTGGATCTTGAAACCAGACCACCTTAATGATGCTAGTAGCCACCCACACACCACCATTATGTTAAAAAACACACACACACCCTGCAATTAAAGAAATCCATACGGCTGACATGACCCCAGAGCCTAGCAGTGACCAGGCAAGAGTCCAGAAAGCTACATGTCTGCCATTGAAGGAGCCAGACTGAGCTCCTGACTCTGAGCCTGATGCAGTTTGTTGGGCAGGTGCCCACCAAGCCCTGAGGCTAGCAGGTAAGCAGGCAGGATGCCAGAGTGGTAGGGTTTGGAGAACCAGAGCTGGGACCACCGTCATGGGTGCCTCCTTCCTCTGAGACTCAGAAGGGAAGCCTGACAAACTACATGGGATGGAGCTGTCGTTTTCACTGAACTCAATAGAACCTACTTTTGGATAAAGCATGCACAACTGAAGTCAGATAGGTTGGCTTGTGCCCACACGACTGACCCCCTAACGTCAAGCAGGATGATTTAGGGTGTCATGAAAGGGCAGCAAATTGCTAATTTAATCAAAACAAAATAAAAAAATTCCTTCCAGTAGCACCTTAAAGACCAACTAAGTTAGTTCTTGGTATGAGCTTTTGTGTGCATGCACACTTCTTCAGATACACACTTCTTGGTATCTGAAGAAGTGTGCATGCACACGAAACCTCATACCAAGAACTAACTTAGTTGGTCTTCAAGGTGCTACTGGAAGGAATTTTTTTATTTTGTTTTGACTATGGCAGACCAACACGGCTACCTATCTGTAACTGCTAATTTAATGTATATGTATTGTTGGAGGGGGACGCAGGTGGCGCTGTGGGTTAAAGCCTCAGCGCCTAGGGCTTGCCGATCGAAAGGTCGGCGGTTCGAATCCCTGCGGCGGGGTGCGCTCCCGCTGCTCAGTCCCAGCGCCTGCCAACCTAGCAGTTCGAAAGCACCTCCGGGTGCAAGTAGATAAATAGGGACCGCTTACCAGCGGGAAGGTAAACGGCGTTTCCGTGTGCGGCTCTGGCTCGCCAGAGCAGCGATGTCACACTGGCCACGTGACCCGGAAGTGTCTCCGGACAGCGCTGGCCCCTGGCCTCTTAAGTGAGATGGGCGCACAACCCCAGAGTCTGTCAAGACTGGCTCGTACGGGCAGGGGTACCTTTACTTTTACCTTTATTGTTGGAGGGGAAGATTGTGGGATTTTTGCCTCAAGTACCAAAATGTCCTTGCCTGATGGCAGGGGGAAGAGACCATTTATTGTTCTTACCTCAGACAGCAAAATATCTTGGGATGGCCCTGATTACCCGTTGGATTGTTTGACCTTCAAACAATGCCCACAGAAGACACCCCCTGGTGTGAAATGTCCCCACAGTATTTCTTCCGTGTTTCTCTAGCCATTTTCAATAACCCCACCAGGGCATCTGCTCCACAACTGAGATTAGCCAGAGAGCTTGATGGTATGATGAAACATCCATGAAAGTGTTGGGTGCTCACACCCCATCTTTGGGTGCATAGAGCAGTTTCTGCCTTATGCAGACCATGGGGTAGAAGTGTGTGGAATCCTCTGTGGATCCCCTCCAAAACAACTGTGACAGCTGCTCCTGAATCCATTTTGAAATTGACAGTTGCCTCACATATAGCTGCTCTCTGGGGAAGGTCAGAGTCTTTTACAAAACATGAAGTCTAAGGAAAAAAACTGGCTGAATTGGCTATCTAATGCTGTGGTCACTTTTTGCACCTTCAGGGCACGACATGCAACAGCAAAATGCCCTGGGTTTTTTTTTTCTTTTTCTTCTTTTAAATAGCCCTTGCATTGGGTCCCCCCAGGTGGTCAAATTCTTCAGATGCCATAAATGTTCCCAGGTCTTCTGCAGGCAGTCTGACAGAGTAGGCCTTTTTAGCTGCTTCAGAAATAGCTGCCCTGACCTCTCCTTCCCTGCTGCTCTTGAAGACAGGAGGACTGAACTTCCCCTTTCCAAAATGGCTGCTGCAACAGCTTCTGGGGTTTTGCGCAGTAGAGGCTGTATCTTCTAAGTCCAAAGTTGTCCCTGTTCTGGGTTTTGATCAGTTCAGGTGACTTTGTATCATCTCTGTAGCACTGCAGTTAAAGTCACTTGTTAGTGTCATTCCCCCCAAAAGCCCCTGGTCGAGAATTACAAGCACCCATCTACTCCTAAAGTAATTCTCCCGGTTTTTATCAGCAGCCTCACAGTATACAGCCTGTTCACTCAAGGCGCTAGCAGATGACTGAACAATTTCTCCAGGCTTCTGAGTACTTTGACAGAAGCAGCCCCGCTCACAAGAAACCATGTTCCTCTTGGGGATGAAACAGGCATCATCCTTCGCAAGGAGTTTCATACTTGCCCTTCTGGTCCTCTTCAGCAAAGGCCAGGCTAGATTTACCTGCTGGGTTGTTTTCCTTCTTCCTTGTGCTGCTTTTTTTGTTGTTTTTTGTGGCCAGGTGAAAGCAAGCAAACTTTTCTTTTCTCTGGCACATGCTTAGACTACTGAAAATGCTTGGCAGCCTAGGAATTTACCTCCACAAGGTCTATCTGGGGATCTCTCACCCAATTCCACAGCTGTGCAGGAATTCAAAGGATGAAGAACAAGTGGCACTCCTGGCAAGTGGGCTGAGAATGGGCATTTAGTGGCCACACTATGGGAAGCAGACCACACACAGCCTCATAACTGCCTCTGCTGAGGGGTTAGGAACAGGATAAAGTCCAAGTGGTGAAAAAAGGCAGATCTGCTATGAGGAGAGAAAGGGAGCTGCCAAACTGGGAGCAGACTGACAAGGGGGAATGAATGGCCCCCAAATTCTTAAAAAGCAGCCGTTTTCCTGCAAGGTCAACAAGCACAGGAGAGGAAATGGCGTCCTCGCCAAAGGCCCACCAGGCATGCTCTTCCCCTCACTTACACCACAGCACCGCCAACAAAATGGGGAGAGAAGCAGGCCATCTTGACTAGCAGCCCATTTAACTAGGCCAGCAGAAAGGCAAGCAACCGAACCACTTGAGGAAGGATTAACTGGTTTACGGAGATGGACCCGGGGCAACAAAGAGGGCTGAACCATTAGGCCTAAGGCCCAAGACGTGTACAGAGTGGGAGGGCAGGACTGCTATAAAATGGCGCTCCTGACCAGCCGGTCTGTTGGCAGGACGTGCCAACGCCGTCTCACTCCCGCTGAGGAAAAGCAAAGGGGGAAATAACACTGGCCAAAGAACCATGGGGGGGGGGCGTTAATCTTCCCCTCCAGTGCCCAATACATACATACACACGGAGGAAAGAGAGAAGGCACTGAGGAGGAAAAACTGAAGGAGAAACCACAAAGAAGAAAGAGCGGGAAATCACAGAAGACACTCAAAAACTTCCCAGTGCTTGGGAAGAAACTAATTAACCAGGAAAGAGAAGGAAAAAAACACCCCAAAGGCCACACCCTCAAGCCTGGGGCAAAATATGGAAACAAAAAGCCGCCAGGAAGAGAAGACTCAGAGGAATGTCTTCAGGACTGATCCAGCAAACAGTGCAGAGTTGACATTTCCCTACCAGACTTCCCCACCTGCTTTCTTGAAGGGTGTGGACACTTCTAGCAGCTTCCCCTCAGGTGCATTAAGGAGGCAGCTGATAATTTTTGGCATTCCACCCCCCCCCTCCACACACAAAAGCTTGATGCCAGGTAATCTTAAGGGCCACTGGGCAAAGGTGTCCAAGCCTCTTCCCAAGGGAAGTCTGCCAAGCTCCCTCTCTTCCCGCTTCTTCCTTCAGGCATTTTCTGATAGTGTTTTGGTTTTGTTTTTTTAACTGTCTTTTATGGCCCCCTCCTTTGGTTTCCAACAACCCGCTGTGTTTTGGTCTTTGATTTGATTTATTTTTAATCTGCATTGTATCATTGTGATACTGGCGATTCCTCCCCCCCCCCTTTGTAAGCTGCTTCAGGGAGTAATTATTCTTAAAAGCGGGTCATAAAGAATGAAAGCTAAAATAAACACACAGAGGCAACATCCCATTCATAATTCTCCACATGCACTTTGAGTGGGTCTAGGTTTGGGGGATGACACATCCACAGTCTTCCAGAGAGAAGCCATGAGTCTCACGGGGCTGACTCATCCAGTGCTGGGGTGTGTGTGGTGTGTGTGTTTCTTGGGAGTGAGAGCTAAGAGGGTCACCTGGACCTGAACTGCTAAAGGGCCCTTATTTAAGGAAAGAAATATACATATATTTTTTCTATCTGTAACAGAGGGGAGGGAGGAAATGGTATGGGAGGATGCCATACCTAGCTAATCTTGAAATACCAAAACAACGAAGGGCTTTCACTTTGGCCCGTTGTCAGACCATCCCTTCAGCAGTCCAGGAAGGCCGTTATAGGAAGATACCATATGACGAGAGGAAATGTCCATGTGGCTCTGGGCAGCAGGAAACAACGGAGCATGCCCTTCTTCACTGCCAGTATTACACAGACATTCAAGACAGGTTTTTCCAGCCTATCCTATATAAGTTCCCTGGGCATTCAGAACAACACATCTCCCTATTACTATAGGACGAAAGCCCAGAAGTCACATATTTAGTCGCCAGATTTTGCGCTGCCATGATAGATATTCGTCGAACAATGATCTATGCTACAAATCAGTCCTAAATTGAAGGCCCATATTGTTAGATCCGCACCTCTGAAGCCCCGCCCCATATAGCTGTTTTTAACTGATCTCTTTTAATTTCTCTTATCAGTTTTTACTCATCCATTACCTATGTTTAATCAAGTATTCTGTGTATATGTTTTAATCTACGTTTGGTTCTTGCTCCCATGTATTTTAATAACCATCCGCTTGGAGATACTGTTATGCTATTTATTTAGATGTTTTGCTTATGCTGGTCTGTGACCATAATAAAGTAAATTCAATTCGGTATGGGAGGGGGGAACATAGAGCCAGTGACCTCCAGACGCAACTGCTTATTTACAATTATCAAAATTCTGTTTTTGACAGGAATTCCCCTAGGCAGGAAAGCAGGAGGTCCCTTTCAAATCCTGTCACTTTAACCGCTTGTTCCAGGTCTGCAAGGTGTAATCGAAGGTGATGTTTGCAAGCGAAAAGTTATCGTGCATGTACTAGACAGATCTTGTTTCCATTATCACCTGCCTCAGGTGTGGCCTCCTTTCGGTGCCACAACTTCGCAAAACATTTGAGTACTTCTGAACATGAGCAGAGTGCCGCTCGCTCTCATCTGGGATGGGGGAGCAGGGCTTCTATCATGTCCACATAGCTCAGTAGCCAAGCACTTGCTTTGCAGGCAGAGAAGGTCCTGGGTTCAAATTCTGGCATCTTCAAAAAGTCAGGGAGCAGGTGGCAGGGAAGACCCTTCTTTCTAACTGAAACCCTGTTAGGACAGGCATTACTGGGCTCAGATGGACAAACAGTCTGAGTAAGCCTGAGGAAGGGACCGTAGCTCAGCGGGTAGAGCACCTGCTTTGCATGCATTACTTATCTTAATAATTTATATACTACTTAGTACCACAGTTTCTAAGCAGTGTACAAGAGGATTGCAGTATATATCACAAAACCCATTAAAATGAACTGTAAAATCAGAAGAGCTCGCTTAAAATGCCTGTTGAAATAAAAAAAAAATCTGGAGATTCAGAGGGTAGGGGGGACTGCCTTATTTCAGCTGGGAGGGAGTTCCACAGAATTGGCCCACGATACTGGTGGATAGGACCCACCTGCCTGAGTCATGGGGAACCACTAATATAGAGAGTACTCAAAGATGTCAGTGAGCCAGCAGTGATTGTATAAAAGTATCAGGTATGCCGTAAGCATGGGCCAGCAAACTAAAGCCCTGGGACTGAATCTGGCCCAATTGCCTTCTGGATCCGGCCCACGGACAGTCCGGGAATTGCCACGTGGATCTGATTCTGATCATTCGGGCTGCGCCATTCCCCCCCCCCCAAACCCAGTGGCGCCTCCTCCCTCCCTTCTTCCTGGCTTCTCCCCGCCCTGCCTAGAGGAGGAAGGGGGCTAGGCTTTGCTGGTGCCAGCCCCTTTCCAGAGCCCTTTCGCATGCCGCTCATTGTCCCGCCCCCGCCCCCCCCCCACCCCCAGCCCCTGCCACTCGCAAGACACAGGAGATTTGCTGACCCCTGTCTTAAAGTATCAGGATGCAGAGAGGCTTGTAATTTAACTCAGTCCAGGTAATGGTTCCTCTCCAGTCCTGGTGGTGAGTGAGGCAAACGTCTACCTTGAAATGATGTGAAATAACCTGGATTGGATCTGAGTGTTGTACTCAGGACTGGAGGGGTTTCAGTGGTGAGAGAAAGGGAAAGGAGTAAGATAAGACCCCCATAAACCTCTGAGGGTATTTACAGCGGCTGGCCTGCAGTATTAGGTTGCTATTGTGATATAAGTTTATTTTGTACTGAATTATATTTTAAATGCTTGTATCTTGTATTTTGTGTGTGTGTGTGTGTGTGTGTGTGTGTGTGTGTGTGTGTTTTACTTATTTATTAAACGTGCATCCCATACCTCCCCCAAAGGAGCCCAGGGCAGCCAACAAGTGATAAAACGTCGAAAAAACATCTTCAAAACAATTCCCACACAGATGCAGATTGGGAAAGATCTCCAGTTAAAAGGCTTGTTGAAAGAGGAAAGTCTTCAGTAGGTGCCAGAAAGCCAACAGAGATGGCACCTGTCTAATGTTCAAACAATATTCAGTTTGTCACAAGGCTCTCTCTGTATTTCTGTTCCGGCTGCTTTCCAGAACAGACTACTGCCCCCTTAAATTCCCCACCACAAAATTTCTTGCAATAAGCTCAAAGCCGTGCCTGGCCCCCAACCCTCCAAGCTTCCTTAACCCTCTGAAGGCACTAAAAGCTGTCAGGCTAGAGGCAGCTTCTAGGAGCTTATAAGGAAAGGATTTCTTCACAGAATCCCCCTGGACTCTGTTCCTTACCACCACAAGCTGCAGCCCACCCAGACTGCAGGCACACTATTCTCTTCCCCATTTCCCAGTCACTATTGGCTTATTTTGCAAAAATGACCTATTTAACACATATTTACATGTTTATATGGCAATATTTCAAATACTATACTGTACCTTAAACTCTCTGTTTTGTTAATCACAGCTACATGTCCTGTATTATTTTAGTAATTAACCAAATCCTAAAAGGGGCTCCAGAGGAAGCTTGCTATGTGAAGTGCTGTTTGGTGCTTTTACAACCATCTATTTTTTTATTTTTTTTTAAAAAAGCACAAGGAAAGGCAGAAGAGTGATAATTTGCCTCCCTGCTCCCTTGAAGAGGGAATGGGGGCATCCTTGCATATTTTTAGTCCAGAGAGCTGGCAATGTCAGGTCAACTTCCCCTTGAAAAATTGCAAGCCAAGTGAAGGCTCTGTTTGAGAGAGAATGTCTATGTTTCTTGTGGGGCAGGGGGGCAATCTTTATCACAATCCTTACAAATGCTATCTTTTTTTCCTATTCTGCTCAAAGTGGCAAACACACACACACACATATGCACACTCCCATCTGGGTCTGCCAGAGACAATGTGCCAGGCCTTGGGGCACCCTCTGCCTTCTGTCCCCCCATCACCCCTGAAGCCATCGCAAGCTGACACAGCCACCTCCATGATCAACATTGCCTAGCCTCTGGCATTCTGCCTCCCCACCCCATTACACTGTCCTTCAGTCTTCGGTTCCGGGGACGGACAGACAGGACATGTTGCTAGCTGGAGGGGGCGGGGGGCTGATGAAATTGAGAGAAGTGCAGAGAAATACCATACTGGCTGTGGCACAATCAGGGCCAGAGGACAGGCATAGAACACAAATGGCAGGGAGGGGGCCCTTTAGAGAAAAGGCAAGCAAGAGGCAACATGATAGAGGTTTATAAAATTATGCACGGCATGTGAAAGCAGAGAGAGAGAGGTTTTCCTCTCTTGTAACACTAGAACACATGGACACCCTATGAAGCTGAATGAGTCAAGGCAGATAAAAGAAAGTACATCTTCAGGCAGCACATAGTTCAACTATGGAACTCACTCCCACAGGAAGCAGCAATGGCCACCAACGCAGATGGCTTTTAAAGAGGATTGGGCCGATTCATAGAGGGGAGGGCTATCAGTGGCTACCAGCCATGATGGCTTATGCTCTGCCTCCAGCAATGCTTCTGAATCCCAGTATCTGGAAACCACAGGAGGAGAAAGGGCTCTTGTGTTTGGGTGCTGCTTGTAGGCTTCCTATTGGGGCATCTGGCCAGCAACTGAGAGAACAAGATGCTAGACTAGATCCGTGGGACTGATCCAGCAGCAGCAGGCAGGCTCTCAGGATGAGGGCTATACTCTGCATATGCTTGGCAGTTCTTCTAATGCCTTGCATGTTGTAGAGCTGAGAGCCCCCCTCAGAGTCCTTTTTGGCTCAAGCTGACGGAGTTGTTCTAGCCCCCAAACTCCCTACATTATCAGAATTCGGCAGAGTCAAGATGGGAGCTGTAGTCCAAAACATCAGGCAGGCACCACTTTGGGGAAGGCTGATCTACATCTGCTTTTGAGTTTTATTTATTTTAAAAGAAAAGAACTCAGATATGAAATTGCACTAGTAGTTCATGCTTTTCCGTAAACAAGAATTCATATTCTTCATCCCACCATATTCCAGCGGGTATATAAGACTTATTTATCCATCTTCCCTGTCCAACATGTAAATATTCCTTGTGAAAGGGGCCCAAGAGACTCTATCCAGCAGCTCTTGAATTTCACAGTACACACCACTTGAAGCCTTAGGTGGAATAAAGATGCATCCTATGATGCCTGGAAGCTTGCCACTTCAATCATAAGTGCTGGTGAGTTTTGCTTTGCTTTTTTTTCTTTAAGTGACTACTGCATTCAGAACCATTTTGGATTTGCAGAAAGACTGGCTCACATGCAGGCAGGGCTCTTTGCAGCAAACAAGTGCAACGCTCTCTCCTCCTCCCTCTGGTCGCCCACAATTAAGTTGTTTGGGTTATGGGATGGGGTGTAGCAAACATGGGTGTTCCTCAGGCAAGTGAAGGGAGGCCCCCTGCTCCTCTGCCACCCCCAGCACTTCGCCCACTGTTGCTCAGGCTTCCTTGCCAACCCTATCATTCCCACACACCCCCATGTCAATCACAGCATGTCAGGTTCCATGAAGCCACCCACTTCTGTCATTGTGTCCCATTGCGGCTGCTGAGTGGGAACTCGAGGTGGGGGTGTTGCAGCACAACTCCCTGCTGGATCCTAACAAGGCAGGGGGGCTGGTGGGTGACTTGGCTGATCTGGAATGTGGGTGCTTGCCTGCTCTGGATGGGGTTGCATCTCCCCCAGGAATCAAGTCTCTGCAGTTTGAGAATGTTCAGTGGGGAGGGAGCCCAAGTGGCTTCCTGCAGCTTCAGGCTGGTATAGTTATGCCAGCCACTCCTGACCACAGTGATCCTTGCTCTGGGAACCTCTAGATTAGACTACTGCTGTAAGTGGTGCTTCCCTTGAAGACTGTTTGCAAATTTCCTGCAATTCAGAGCAAATAGGACCACCAAGAAACACTGCCATGTGGGTAGCTTCTTATTCAAGACTTCAGTCACTCCATCCCTCTCCCTCAACAGTCAGTCTGCATTGCCACCCTGGATGCTTGGCAGTGATGAGGGTGGAACAGAGAGGAAGAGATGGGGGGAAGATTGCCAAAGCCAGGAAGGGCACCCTGGGGGAAAGGGCAAAGGCTATTCATGCTCTGGCCTGCCTCCCTGCACTTTCTGGAGCAGCCTCCTTTACTCCTGCTCACAGTCTCACTCCCCATTCCGCCCCCACTTGGGATCCCAGGCCCGACTCAGCTCAGGGGCAGCCCAAGGGCTGCTTTCCTCCTGAGCTGGTTCCCTTCCCTTGAAAGGCTCCCAGCCAGCCTCATCCATTTTCGAAAAGCTGGCTTTCCTCTTAAAAGCTGCCTTTCAAAAATAGCCCTTTGAAAACATCCCAGCTACCCTGCCCCCCAAATCTCTGTCAACCAACAGGAGCCGTTTTTTTCCAAGTCGGGGAACAGAACAGAGCCACATCTCTCTCTGAAGAAAAGGCTTCTCCCCACCTGGGATGCAAGCAGGTCTCCAGCCATAGAAATCATAGAATTATAGGGTTGGAAGGAACTCCAAGGAACACCTAGTCCAACCCCTTTGCAATGCAGGAATCCTGCCCACAGCCGCTGCTGGGTCTACCAGAGGTAGGGGAGCTAAGGGGAGAGGAAGGCAGTTTGCTTGAGGCCCTTCCCTCCCCGGAGAGCCAGCTGCTTTTTAAAAAGACTTAGAAAGGTGTAGGGAGGAGGTGGTTAAGGACCAAGGAGAGGTGAAGAGCAGAGCAGCTGCTTGGCTTGCAGAATAGCTGATTGGCTACTGGGGATGGTGTAGCACTCAAGAGTAATGGACCTGGGCCACATCTGCACTCAGCATTTGCAGCATTATCATCCCACTTTGAGCTTCCCCAAAAGAAGGCTGGGAAGCATAGTTGGTTCAGGGTGCTGAGAGCTGTTAAGAGACCCCCTATTCCCCTCCAATACCTACAATTCCAAGAGTTCCCTGAGAACAAAGGTTGACTACTCTGAGAATTGCAGCTCTGGGAGGGGAATAGGGAGCCTCAGAACTAACAGCTCTCAGCAACCTCACAAACTACACTTCCCAAGATCCTTTGAGGGAAGTCATGTCTGCTTATGAAGTGCTATGATATGGCTGCAAATGCAGAGTGCAGATGAGGCCAGGGAGAGCTCAGTTAGCACTGCTGTGCAGCCATGAAGCTTATGAGGTATGCCGTGCAGGGTTGTTTTTTGAAAACAAGAATCTTTACTTCAACCTTCCTTAAGCAGCTCAGAGTGACATCACCTGTAGTTCCCATTATGGTGGGGAAGGGGGGGGGGGAAGCAAATAATGAATAAGGTGTAATGACTACACAGAATGCGAACCCATCCCTTGCATCAGCTCTCGCACCGACAAGCCTCCTTGCACACTGAGAGTCACATCCATGGCCCCCCTTCAGAGCTCCAGAGCCCACCCAAGCAGTGAGCAGGCCTCGCACAGGCAGTTGGATCAGCTCAACATCTGCACCCATCGCTCACTTGCAGGAACGCCCCCCCCTCCTCTGTGCCATGAGGATTCACAACTGCCAGCATGGGAGGGGCCCGTCCTTCGCCCCCGCAGAACGAGGCCGTGACTGAGCCAAAAGCGTCCTGTGTTGGCGGCGGCAGGCCACAGCGCCGACTCTGAAGCCGCCCCTCCAGCGCACAGCCAGCTTCAGTCATTAGCTCATCAACTCAAGACTTCGGGACAATTAATCCTATTCCCCTTCCCTTGGGACGCAGCACGCCAACATCCCAGTGCACGGTTGGCATAGCAACCAAGCCAGCAGCCTGATCCAGGGATGTTTATGTCCTCTTGCTGCAATGGAGGAGGGGGATGGATGGGGAGGGGCTACTGCTGCTGCTGCTGCAAGGGATGAAAGGCAAACAGGTAGATGCCGAATAAGAGGCTCAGCTGGGCTCTTTATAGTCTGCTTGCTCTCCTCGGAAGGGCTGCTCACCAAGGCAGGGCAGAGGATTCAGGCCCTGCTAGCAAACTGGGAATCCCCAACACACCTGCTGTCCTCCCCCCCCCCCTCTCTCTCTCACACACACACACCCTTCCAGGCAAATAAGCATCACAAATGGCACCTTGAGTTTACATCACAGACATTGCCCAAATTCTTCCTTGGGTACCAAGTAAGAGGAAGTAGGACTACCATACAGCTCTGGGGTCCTCTCCCACCTGAGTCCACAGGCAAGGAATCCACAGCCACAAGCAGCCCAGAGCACATTCTGGATAAGGATTTGGCAGCCTGAGAATGACAGTGCCCATTAAAAGAAAATAAAGATGCTAGTCCTCAGGGCTGCTAAGGCTAGTGTTTCAACAAAAGCACAGTTATGCACAGTGCCTGGCAATTTCAGAGTGGGCCTGAGTGCTGCGGTCAAAGAAGGGCTTCAGTCCCCCCACCACCACACATGTCCTCCACAGCAAAGCACACAAATGCATGCTGGAATAGCTCAGTTGGCAGAGCAATAGACTCTTAATCTCATGGTTGTGGGTTCGAACCCCACATTGGGCAAGTTTCTTGGATTGCAGAGGGTTGGACTGCATGACCCTCGCGGTCCCTTCCAATTCTATGATTCTACGATTCCTGTGATTCTATGCAAATGTGCCCAATCACACAGCAGGGCTCGTCTTGCCAGGCATCCTCTTTAGCACAGCTGATCCCTGCTGTGCTGGAGTACAGAACACTTTGGCCTGCAGTCTCCTGCATTCTTAACTGGACCACCTGCCAGCAGAAAGGGCACGTGCCCCCTAGAAGGGGCCATAGCTAAGTGGTGGAGCACCCCCTCTGCATGCAGAAGGCCCCAGGTTCAAGCCCCAGGATCTCCTGCCAAATTCCCGGGATTTAAAAGTGGGACGACTCCATGCAATCAAGGAAAAAAGGCCTGCGTCTTCTAAAACAAAACTAGGGAGAGGCTACTTCTCAGTGGTGGGATACGATACGATACGATACGATACGATACGATACGATACGATACGATACAATACAATACAATACAATAATCTTTATTGTCATTGTCCCATACAGAACAACGAAGTTGAAAAAATCTACATCAGACATTCGAAAACCAACAAGCCTGCTATCCCAGCTATCCCAGCCTGGTTCACCCCCTAAAAACTCTGATACGCCATAATTAAATACAATATACTCACACAGAGACTACCTCACACTGTGTTTAAAACCAAAATCGCATTTGGATAGAAACTGTTTCTTATGCAGCTAGTCCTGGTCTTTATAACCCTGCGTTGCAGGCAAAAGGTCCCATGTTCAAGACATAGTATAATGCATGGCTGTGATAGTCATCCTGTCCCCAAGCTGATTTTTAAGGAGGCTACTGGGAGGTCATGACTGGGCTGAACTGGAGGTAGGTGGGTTAAGAGTGGTGCTTAGTGGGGATTGAGGGGATTTCCCCTCTATACAAGATTGGATCCAAAAGCTGACAGAATATGCCGAATTAGACGGTTTATCAGAAAAAAATAAAGAACAAATCAAAACAGGAATTTGTTTCAAAATGGGAGGTTTTCAAAGACTATCTGAAAAATAAATATAGTAGTTTAAATTCTGTTGCAGCATTCGAGGAACTTCAGTAATAATTGCAAGGTAGATATAAGAAATTAGATTTTTTGAGAATAAGTTAAATTATGTTAAAAGTGTGTATTGGCAAAAAGTAATATGAATTTGAAATATGGAATAGACGGAAGGTTGGGTCTTTAGTGTCAAGACCAATAGATATTTTATTGTTTGCTAAGAAAATTATGTGTCTATGGTTATTTTTTTTTTGTAATTTGTGTGTAATTTGGTATTTGTGTTTTTTTCGTTTTTTTCTTGTTGTATAAATAAAAAACTTTTTAAAAAAGAGTGGTGCTTAGTAAGTCCCCGCCTCAGAAGATTCAGGGCAGATAAAAGGAAGAATTTCTTCATGCAGCACATGGTTAAACTGTGGAACTCACTCCTGCCGGAGTTAGTGATGGCTTTAAAAGAGGACTGGACCAATTCCTGGAGAAGGACAAGTTTATTAATGGCTAACAGCCACCATGGCTGTGCTCTGCTCCTACATAGCTGGAGGCAGTGATGCTTCTGAATGCTGGAGATTGCAGAAATGTCAGGCGTCTCATCCAGCCCACCCCATCTACTACTCTGATGGGCAGACACTCTGCAGGGTAACAAAGAAAGGTCTTCCCTGCCATCTGCTACCTGGGTCTCTAAAAGAAAACCCCAAAGGAAGCTAAGGGGTGAAATTAGGACCCTCTGCATGCAAAGCAGATGCTCTGCCCCTAAGAAGTGAACTCCTCCAGGTATGAAGGTGGTTCATGCAGATTCCGGAGAGTCAGAAAATGCGAAACCCTGTGCTGAAGGAGTGGCCTCCTTAGGGCTGCACTGAATTCCTCCCAAGGACTTTAAAAACACAGAGGGAAAAGTGACCAACAGAGATCTATTGGCCTCATCCTGAACTAAAAACCCCAGAAAGAAACTGATCTCTGTGATGTGAACCGGCTGACACCAACCCACCTATCCCCTGATAAGAATTAGGCTCAGTGGACAGGCAACACCAGTCACCCCAGGGTTGGCTGGATGATGCCCCCAGGCAGCTCTTTGGCCTTTCCCAGGAAGTGTGGCAGGGTCTTCTGCCCTTGCCCAACAGTTCCCCGCTCTCCCATAAAAGCTGCCCTTTCCTGATTAAAATCAATCACAGCCTTTTCTATATTAATGGCATCTTATTTGTATTGAATGCATCATTAATGTTAACGATCCCTGGGAGTCTTCCCCCACCCTTCCTGGACGGAGTGTATTAATTGCTCACTTTGTAATTAAATATTAAGGCTGGGAGTTTTCACGCTTCACACAGCTGGCATGTTTTTTTTGGGGGGGGGGGGCGTGTGCCTGAGTGAGAGACGGGGCTGGCGGGCGTCAGCCTCTCCAAAGATGCGGGGAGAGGCAAGGTGGTTCAGCACAGATGCAAACGCCCCCACGCAATATCGGACACCGCTTCTGCAAGATGCACACACATGCTCAAAATATCTCGGCCAAAGAGGCGGGCCAGGGGTAGGCATGTGCCGTAAAGAGAGAGGACAGTCCTCTCTTTGAAGGGCAATCGCATGGCTGTCCTTTGGCGTTGGCCTCTACTGGAAATGGGGGTGCGGTCCAAAGGAGGAGGAGGGGGGCCCCTCAAGAGTTAGCAGTGCATGGACAGCAGGCACACACAGGTCACCTTCTGGCACTTCCAGACAGGGGCTGAATATTTCAAATGGGTTGCTGAAAATGGGCTGTCAGCAGCTGGGTCGGCACATGGCGTGTGTGTGGTTTTAAAAAACCACACACTGGAATTTTTCAAAAGGGCACATCTGGATTAAATGGGGGGAAGCCAATGACGTCATCATGTGGACACTATGAAAGGCTTAGCATGATCTGCATCCCACAATCATGGTCCTCCTGCTGATTTAAATCACAACAATTTTTCCTAAATTTGCACCTATGCATATGAATGAGCATGCCCTGTTTTTCTTGCAACGTACAAGCGGCAATCTGAGCGTGCAAACACATAACAGAGAGGTGGACACTGAGCCCAAGACTTGCGCCACCACCCCCAGTTCTGAAGGAGAGGCAAAGGGGATGGACACCCACAAAGTGCCAGGCTCAGAGCCCCAAGACACCTACATGGACAAACCTGATGACCGGAGACAATCATAGGGCAGGAGCCTACCTTTGCCTGGTTACATATATCTAAGGACAGAGCCACATACCATCTCAGCAAAGGCATCTATCTTCCCAAGCCCCTTTTTTAAAAAAGGCAACATAGATACAGGGAGCTTGGGTGGGGGCAGGCTTTCAGGGGGAAAGAAGGGAGGAGGCTTAACTTAAGCGAATTCCACCCTCCTCCCAGCTCTTCCTTGCAAATGCCCTTTGCCAGCCCTGTAGTTAAAGAGGGACCAGCAAAGGACTGGAAAGATTTGTGGACATCGGTGGAACTTAATTCTGTCTAAGACATGAAGGAGGAAGGTGTGAAGCTGCAAACTCTCTTTCTTTGACTTCATACAACTTCAGTGCTACCAGTTAACTCCAGATATAAGGGATCACACCTGCCAACACCCCCCCCAAATGTCACACTTCCAAACAGGGCTGGGAATATGGCCATCTGAAATGCTGGAGAGCAGGTAAAACTGAGCCAGAAGGACCAATGGTCTGACTCTGTATAAGGCCCTTTATTTAGAACAATGAGGGCTGGAACCTTATTTCTAGGGGAAGGGCTATTGTTCAATCACAGATAAGGTGTTTTGCATGCACCTGGGCACAATCCTGACATCTCCAGTTAGGGCTGGGCAAGACTTCTGGGCTGAAACTATGGAGAGTTGGACTAATGGTGCTGTCTCTTGTGCCCCTACCCCCTTCTTTGTGACTCTGCGCACTGTCACATAAATTAATCTGGAATAACTGGTCCCCCCTCCCCTTGCCTTGCAAAACATTAAGGTGGGTGCTCTCAACCCAGGTAACCTTTTTCCAGGACCACCAAATATCCAGGTTAAGAAGCACACCAGAGGCACCTAGAGGTCACAGGCAAGCATGCTCTCAAAGAAGCTGAGTTGCACACTTCCTGGAAAAGCCATGGTCTGCTGTCTCTGCCCAAACTCCCTTCAAATTTGCATTTCTAAAGTAAGCAAGTAAGGCACCAGACTCCTTCTGGAAGGGTTCAGCAAAGATATGATCGCTGAAAATGTCAGTCCTTCCTCTGCATTTGCCCCAGGCCAGATCAGGTGTCTCTTTCTTGGAGAGACCTCCAGCCCACCCTCTAGTCTTCCAATTGCATTTCTCAGAGATGGAGCCTCCTCCCTCTTCTTGAGCAGTCATGAGAGCAGATGTGCCCTGTGCTTGCTAAACTGGAGGCATTTTACCTGCACAGTTTTTACTGCTGCTGAAGCTGGAAACCAATGCAAGACTATTGAGTAGCTTAAATCATATTTCCAGTCTGTTGTCTGATTTCTTTGTTAAGCGGGATAAGAATGGGGGAAGCCAGTTTAATTTGTAGCTGGACTTAATTAAAAGAAGGCTTCATGGCCTATTCCTACATGCTTCAATTTTGCTGCTAAGGGACTTTTAAAACTCTGTACAGCTCACACACACTGGGGGAGGGATAAAATGCAATTAATATATACTCCCCTATCTATTAAAACCCATCCCACAGTCTGTCCTCGCCTTCTTTGTCTGACACATGTGACCCTAGTTGGTATCCAGTTTCCCTCTGACACCCCCTTTGTCTCTTCAGCCAAACCAATACCAATACCAATACCATCACCTCTTCCTCTTCTACCCTTGAACCAGTCTCACTGCATATGCTGGTTTTCCTCTGTGTTCCCAGATAGACTTCTGAGAATATATTTAGCTCAAAAACCCAATACAGCTCTTTCAAACATAGCCTATCGTTAGCACGCTGGTTATTGATTTCGTTTAACGCCTTTGGTAAATATGCTGATTCCCGTTTTTTTGCTACAACAAAATTGATTCTGGGTCTATCTCCAAGGGCCTTGTTAACCCTTGGGGTGCCAAACGATAGAGTGCACCCAGGTCTCAACATCAAAAGATCCTCCCCAAAAGGGGTGCCAGGACTGCACGTGAGAACAGCAGACTTGCAGGCAACTGCAAACCTTGTTAACACCCAGCACAAGCCCTCCACTCCTCTCCCCTGGCACACACAGTTGTCCACAGTTCCACTAGAGGCACGTAGCCATCTGCACCCAGAGGAGGCCCCAGCAAAAAGATGCACCATACACAAACAGAGACTGTCCCTTGTCTGCAAGGTTGTGGTTGCACTGTTCTGCTGCAAGGGGGAGGAAGAAAGTTGTCCACAGTGTTTGGTGTGCGCATCACACAAAAACGGGAAATGCTATTCTGTGCCACAGAGGGGAAACGCATGAGCCAAAGTTTCATGCTCCTGCGAATGTTTCGAAATCAAGCAACCCAACAGCGAAAAGACAAAATGTTCACCACTCCAGTGAACTGCTCCCTCTTCCTGGACACCCCATGACACACACAGAGAGAGAGACACAGATTAAGGCTTTTGAAGCACACAAGGGTCCTTTCCTCGCAGGGCACTTTTGCAGATAGCAGTTTGCAATTGTACACACCTTCACCCAATAACATCACCTAAAGCAGCAGCTATATCCAAGTGGCCCATACACATAGGTGGGCATTATTCAAATTAGTGTGTAACAGTGCTCCCCCCCCTACTTAGTGGTTCCACAGACCATATTTATATATATACACACACACTATCTAATGTATCTGTCTTTCTATCTATCGATATATCTAGTTTTTCAGAAAAGAGGGGCTAGAAATTGGTGTGTCAACACACCGATAAACAAGGGCATACAGAGTTACTGCTTCCACCTTTAGCCTGCCTAGAAATATGGCAAGGGGGAGTGGCACAGCCATGCAAGGCCAGTAGGTCTGCCCCAATCGGAGGTGACCAGTGGAAGCACTATCTCTCTCTGCATACACATGTAGGCAGCAAGCTTTTAGGAAGGGCATACATGGCACAAAGCGGATTATAACTACTCTTGCAGAATGTGCCTTAGAGTCACAAACAGCATGTGGCAGGGAAGTCATGGGGATGGCATTGCATGTACAGCACCTGCCTCTAGCACTGAATGCATATTATCACTCAGCACGTACGGACCCTAAGTTAGCATGCCACGACCACTGAACATGCTCAGTTGTCACTGGGCTTTTTTATTTTATTTTAAGTTATAATGCACACTAAGTATATTTTTGTAAAACTTCTGCAAACCCCAGGAGTTCCCTCAAGCAGTGGGCCCTTCTCCAGCCACATTAAGGTAAAGGTAAAGGTACCCCTGCCTGTACGGGCCAGTCTTGACAGACTCTGGGGTTGTGCGCCCATCTCACTTAAGAGGCCAGGGGCCAGCGCTGTCCGGAGACACTTCCGGGTCACGTGGCCAGCGTGACATCGCTGCTCTGGCCAGAGCCAGAGCCAGAGCCAGAGCCAGAGCCAGAGCCAGAGCCAGAGCCAGAGCCAGAGCCAGAGCCAGAGCCGCACACGGAAACGCCGTTTACCTTCCCGCTGGTAAGCGGTCCCTATTTATCTACTTGCACCCGGAGGTGCTTTCGAACTGCTAGGTTGGCAGGCGCTGGGACCGAGCAGCGGGAGCGCACCCCGCCGCAGGGATTCGAACCGCCGACCTTTCGATCGGCAAGCCCTAGGCGCTGAGGCTTTAACCCACAGCGCCAGTAAAACTTCTGCAAACCCCAGGAGTTCCCTCAAGCAGTGGGCCCTTCTCCAGCCACATTAGCAGTGGCAAATTTTAAAGAATTGCATCAATCTACATAAGATTTAATAATAATAATATTAATAATAGGTACCTATAGCAAATTATTCAGTGCTTGAAATTCTCTCCTCCCAGACTTTTGTAGGAAAGAGTACCGAAGCTTAAGGCTGCAGCCCTGGGTGCAATTTCCTTGGAATAGGCTCCAATGCACACAGTGGGATTTACTTTCATTCTGATTGCCACCCACCATTTCACAGTTCTAGCTAAAGGGGATCAGCACCACAATGTCATTTCATGGGCGACTTGGGCTGTGAGACTTGGGTGGCGTCAAACAAGCAATGTGGAAACCAAAAGTCCCGATCATTATGAAGCACATTCAATGGCTCCAGCACTGCAGCTTTTCCCACCTGGTGCCCCTCCAGGTGTTATGGGTCGCTGATGGGTAGTCCAAAACATCTGGAGGGGCAGCACATTGGCAAAGGCTTTAGCAGACAGTGGTGGATGCCTAGGTGCCAAAGGGCAGGCAGCAACAGAGCTGCTGAATGTGGGACAACTTAAGTGGCTGTGGGCAAAAGCAAGCTTCTGGGTTTCACCAAACTCTTCAGTCATTTTAAGTAAAGGGACCTCTGACCATTAGGTACCGTTGTGACCAACTCCGGGGTTGCGGCGCTAATCTCACTTTATTGGCCGAGGGAGCTGGCGTACAGTTTCCAGGTCATGTGGCCAGCATGACTAGGCCGCTTCTGGCGAACCAGAGCAGTGCATGGAAACGCCGTTTACCTTCCCACCGGAGTGGTACCTATTTATCTACAATGGTGCCTCACAAGACAAAATTAATCCATTCCGCGAGTCTCTTCGTCTAGCGGTTTTTCGTCTTGCTATTAGCGCTATTAGCGGCTTTTAGCGGCTTATCGGCTTAGCGGATAAGCAGATAAGCGGCTTCGCGGCTTAGAAAAAGGGGGGGGGGGGAAACCCCGCAGGAACTCGCAAGACATTTTCGTCTTGCGAAGCAAGCCCATAGGAAATTCGTTTTGCAAAGCATCTCCAAAATGGAAAATCCTTTCATCTAGCAGGTTTTCCGTCTTGCGAGGCATTCGTCTTGCGGGGCACCACTGTACTTGCACTTTGACGTGCTTTTGAACTGCTAGGTTGGCAGGAGCAGGGACCGAGCAACGGGAGCTCACCCCGTCACGGGGATTCGAACCGCCGACCTGCTGATCAGCAAGCCCACGTTACTAGGAAGCAAAGCCCCAATTAGCAATATTGGCCTTAAGGGAACAAGAATTGCCACTGTTTCCCAGTCACTTCCACTTATGCTAATGCCAAAAGCCTGCATACTCTATGGCAACGTAAATAAGGTAAGCCAAGCAAAGAGGACCCATTTAACCTAATTTGCACTCCTAATTCAGCTGCAGGCACACAGAGGCTTTGAGGTTGGGGAAAGGAGGAAAGGGAGGGTTTACACTGACCTTTTGATGTCTGGTGCACCTCACTGGCTCCTCTCCCAGCCCCCCCTTCCGAGTACAGTAGGGACCCTACTGGAGAAGCAGAACCACAGCATTAGGGAAGATAGGCCAGAAGCCCCCCGACCCACCCCATGCACAGCGCATCAGCCCCACACGTGCCTGGACACCAATGACCGGCTGAACCTCCCAGAGTGCAACAGAAGAATGATCCGTTCCAAAATTAGACTTCTGGGATAAGATGGCTGCAGGTAAACACACACTCACTCCTCCCCCCCTTTCCAAATGTTTCAAATGGCTTAGTAGTAGGAGCAGGAACAGCATTTAAGAAGAGGCAGCCACCTGTCAGGGATGCTGTGCTGACATCCTGCACAGTAGACTCTACATTGACCAAGCAGCTGAACCAAATGACCTCCAAGGTCACACCCAACTCTTTATTCTATTATTTCGGCAGCAGTTAAGAACTTCCTAGTGGTAAGAGCCGCTCAGTGGTGGATAGGAGGTAGTGGAGGCTTTTCAACGGAGGTTGTCTGGGCTAGATGATCCTTGAGGGTCCCTTCCAACTCTACAGTTCTATGATTCTGTGACTTCTCCCCACCACCACCACCACTCACACACACACTTTGTATTTTGAGAATATGAATGCTTGCCACAAGTCACTTTGGGCACAGCACAGGCACCCTGGAAAGGGGCCATACAAATAAACACAATCAATGTGCTTATATGTGCCCAGAGGTCAAACTGGCTCTACTGGGGGAGCCACCTGAGACCTTGCTTCCCCGCCCTGCCCTCCATTTCAGAGCTAATTCTGGTTATTGTTAAGTCGTGCTGACTACAGTTTGCCCAACTCACCCTTTGCAAACCCGTTTAGGACCAGGGTTGCAAACCAGTTTGTGCTAACTGTGGCTATAGAAAATGCTGGCTCAATGCTGGCCAGCTATAAATAGTGATATGAGCTGGGATGCATGCAGGCATCCTTCAAAGTACTGGGTACCAGGTTTCTTCCCCCCCCCCCCACCGCCACCCAATAATTTCTAGAGTTAGTGAATGTAGGCAATTACTAAATGCCTGAAAGTCTTCACCTGGGTGTGAGACAACTCAACAGTGTAAAAATGCAGGCTGAATCAGTTTCCTGGGCAGGAATCGCCTGGGAAGAAGAACCATAATGTAGTTCAAAGGAAGGGAATGGTCGACCGACACGGGCAGTTACCCTGTGCCAGGCAACAGAGGAGTGTGAGCCCTTCCTCCCATGAGGGGATGGTGAACAGAGACAAAGAGCAGGTATAGGATTTCAGTGTAAGCTGGGAGGGGGGAGTTCCAAGTGGACAGTGGGTGGTGATGTAAACCGAAGGAAAGCTGTGGTGTTTTTAAAGAGAGGTTTGAAAATGGGGGCAGGGAGAGGCTGGGCTGGCTGGGAGAGGCTGCACACAGAGACCGGGGAGCATGGCTGGCTTCTGCTCTGGACCCGTTTGCTGAAGCTATCAGGAGAGCAACAAGAGATGCTCCTGGGGTATAATATTCTGCAATCCCTCCACCAAAACTCAAGTGTAAATATGTGCAAATAAACCACAGACTCCACTATGCCTAGGGTTGCCACCTTGGCACTGGCAAAATACAGGATGGGGCTGGGTGGTTGGTGGACAATTTCACACACACACACACACACAAAATATCCGGTACTGAAGTGACTTCAAAGCAATCCATTACAATCTACTGCAGCCTGACAGGATGGCCCCTCTTGAATTTGTCACACATGCATGTGCATGCAGACATACACAAGAGTTTGCAAATCTGTCTGTGCTTGGCTACCCAGAGCTTAAATGCATGCCCTTTCACACACATGCATTTGGAGAGGATCCCTAACTTGGCAGAGACAGAGAAAGATAAAAAGATCTGAAATAAAAGGACAAAACTGTTATCAATATAGGACATAGCGTTTTATATTGAAATACGGGGCAATCTTGTATTATACAGGGCAGCTGGTAACTCTAAAGGAACACAAACCCCTGGAATCTTGGCACACTGCTCGGCAGAGATTGGGGTGGCCGATGACAATCTCAGAGCGGCCTGTGTAGTGGAGCCACAGAGCCGCCCTCTCAACACTGGCACTACCGGCTTACCTGGGTGAAGCTGAGGCAGCGAGGCAGGGGCACCAGATTGGCTCTGCCAGGCCCCCGACACCACCCCAAATGTGCCACTGCCCTGCCCCACTCAGGTAAGCTGTAGTGGCATCTGGTGCTGCAAGTTGGCTTCGCCCTCCCCCCTTCTACAAACAACAAGCTACAATAGTTATTATAATTATTTATAATATATGTAACCAAAGGGATAGAGATTTAAAATCTCCCAAATGTTTGAAGCCATGGGGAGAGGGGAAGGACTGTTGTTTCCCCACCCGGCGTTTTCAGGGGACGACGACTGGGATTTGGGGAATTAAAAAATAATGCATAATAATATTCAGTACCATTTTCTAGCATTCTCTAAATATCAACAGTCACTTCGTTCACATAAACCATATTGTGCATAATTTGGTTTACCAAATAAGTATCGTGTCTGGTTTATCAAAAGTACTATACAGTTTCTACAGACAATAATTACAAACTGAATTTGTAAGTTTTTGTTGTTAATGGAGCAACAAGCTGTTGTACCATAAAGGAACTTCTTTGGCATCTCTTTGGTTTTGCCAGTTTATGAGGAGCCAGCAAAAAACAGTAAAAGCAGAATCTGTCCACATTCTCACATTCTAGTAAAACAAACTATTGAATATTCTGAGAATTATTGTTTCCTTCAAGTCCTCCACAGTGTCAAGTAGACATAAAGCACTCTCGCTTTCCCACAATATATGGTGTTTTAAACTGGGGGCTATTGTTTTGTTTGGTACTATGATATGTATTTTTGTGTTATTATATTGTAAACCACCCTGTGATTCTCGGATGAAGGGCAGTATGGAAAGTTAACAAATAAGTAAATAAATAAATAGAGCTGGAAAAAAGAGAGGAGTGGGAACAAAATTCTGTGAACTCTACAGGAAATTTATTCAGTCTCTTTCTCTTAGCTATCACTCACTCTCTGTTTCAGTTACTTCATATTTGTCACCATCACATTCTCCATGGACTTCTCAAAACTGAAGGTTTGCCCAGACTGAAACAAGCTTCTATCCTTTCGCATGCCAGCTTATTTATTCCTGCGATTGTACGTTTGTTTTCAACTTTTTCATCGTTGTGTTTTAATAGTTGTCACCAGCTCTGGAACATTAGGGTGAAGGGCGAGTAAATTATAATTTACTTGATTTGTTATATTTCCAAACTTGGACCAGTTTCTTTCAACATGACGCAGAAGATGGAGCAATCTGAAGTAGGTAAGAAGCAAAAGGAGACAGAGGCTGTGTTGTTGTGGAAAGGCTTTGCCCTCATGTTGCAAGAGGGATATGTTTGGCAGAATCCCAGACTGCCTTCCTCAGCCTGAAGATATTCTGCTCTCTGCAACACTGGAATGTATCTGTCCAACATCAAGCCCAAAGTGTGCTGCTTGTTTTGTTATTGGGTCAGTGCTATCGTCATGGACAATCCTTGCCTTTGAATCTTGGGCCCAACAGAATCTGCAACAGCGTGAGTTGGATGGCAACACAATTGTGTTGCTCTGAGCCTTTCTGCCACCCTCAGACATTTGAGGCCTAGTCAAGAGGGCCGAAAGAGATCCACCAACCATGTTTACAAGAGGAAGGCCAAAAGCAGAGAAGGCACTGGGTCCTTCTTCCTCCCCTTGCGACAATGGTCAAGAGGCAGAAATGCATCTTGCATTTGGGAGCTGAATCCTCAGCTACAAGCTTGCATGACCTCAGTGCACATGAATTGTAATGAGCTGATACAGTACACAGTCTTACATGAAAGTCTTCCTGTTAAAACAATTTTAGAAATCATTTTGGGGGACTAAATATACAAACACCTCATCTTAAAGGTTTTGTTCATCAATCTAAAAGAAAATATTTCACCATCCATCCCCCCATCCCCCAGTTTTTCAGGAAAAAGCAAACAAAATGCTTTTTGGTGGGGAGGATGGAGAATGCAAGTATTTCTTTATTTATTATTTAATCACCTGCCACACATTCTCAAAGCAATGTACAAAATAAGTTAAAAACACAGAAAATAACAGCAGGTAAACAGCAGGCAAAGTAGAAACCCTTGGCAGAGACCATCGCCATCCAGCTTTGAAAGCTTGTTGGAACAAAAACATTTTCAATTGTTTCTGGAAAGTGCAGGTTGTGGGCGCCTGTTGTATCTCAGCAGGGATGCTCTTACCCAGAACAGGGGCAGCCACACTAAAAGCCCTGCTCCAAGTCACTGGGGAATGGGCTTCTGATATTCTGGGGATTTGAAGGAGAAGCTCTCCAGCAGAAGGCAATGACTCACTGCGTGTATAAGGGAAAAGGTGGAACTTCCAGTAACGTGGTCCTAAGCTGTATTGTGTTACTACCAACCCCTTGAACTTGGCCCTGCAGCAAATTGGCAGCCAGTGCAAATTTCACAAGCAGGGTGTTGTATGCAAGTGACAATCTGCCCCCCAAAGGGACAGGGAGTGGAAGTTAATGCCCCCCTGGAGACTGTAATGTCATGGGATGTCAGTGGTTCCTCATAGGACCCCCTGGCGATGTTGTAACTCTGTCAAAGGAGCAATGGACACACTGTGCTTCCTTGGCAGGCAGAGGCCACCTCTCCCTACCTGGGAGGAGGAACCAAGCACTATGATGTTCTCTGGATCCAGACCTGCTGGGCTCCAGCAAAAGGCAGGGCTCGCAGGGGCTGCCATAGAAACTCCCAGCCTGCACATCTTAAGGTGTCGGAGCTCAGAGCGGGAGGCAGGTGCCTCACCAAGCCTTACAAAGGAACATAGAAAGCCGCCTTATGCTGAGTCAGACCATGAGGTCCCTCTAGCTCAATATTGTCTACACTGGCTGGCAGCAGCTCTCCAGCGTTTCAAGCAGGATTGGGTTTGAGCCCCATGTTGGGCAAACAATGCCTGCATTGCAGGGACTAGATGACCCTTGTGGTACCTTACAATTCTATGATACTAGAGTGACCTTGGATAGCTGAAACATGGCTTCAAACGCAGATCTCTTTATCCCCAAGTGCAGGCATAGGCAAACTCGGCCCTCCAGATGTTTTGGGACTACAATTCCCATCATCCCTGACCACTGGTCCTGTTAGCTAGGGATCATGGGAGTTGTAGTCCCAAAACATCTGGAGGGCCGAGTTTGCCTATGCCTGCCCAAGTGGATAGCGCAGCTGGTTAGAGCATGGTGCTGATAATGCCAAGGTTGTGGGTTCGATCCCCATATGGGACAGCTGCATATTCCTGCATTGCAGAGGATTGGACTAGAATTCATCGGTTCTCAATCTGTGGGTCTCTAGTTGTTGTTGGATTACAACTCCCATCATCCCTGAGCTCTGGCCTTGCTAGCTAGGGATGACGGGAGTTGTAGTCCAACAACACCTGGGGATCCACAGGTTGAGAACCGCTGGACTACATGATCCTTCCAACTCTATGATTCTCTGCCAGTCCTACTTGAGAGATGCCAGCAGGGATTCAACGTGGGACCTTCCACATGCAAAGCAGAAACTCTACCTCTGAGCTACGGCCCTTCCCCCAGCCAGGCCTCAGGATAGCTGAGCTGTTCCCTTGCTGGGGTAGCAGGAGGATCACTGGCCCAGTCCCTGCTCTGGGCTGGCAGGAACAGACAGCAAGGGAGGAGCATGTGATTCCTGCACTGCAGGGGGTTGGACTCAATGACTCTTTGGTCCCCCTTCCAATTCTACAATTCTATGATCAGTGGGTTTTCTTGCTAAAGCACTGATATGCTGCCTTTGGGTTTCCCCAAAGGGGAAAGGTGGCTCTCTGGCTATTGCTGAACCACAAGTCCCAGCATCCCTGACCATTGGCCATGATGGCCGCCTTTGAGAATGTGGTAGCCCACCTACACCCTGATGATACAAGCAACAACACCAATCAGAACTAAACACAAACAATGGCAGAAATGCAAAAGATCATTCTGAAAGGCAGATTAGCCAAAACCACCCAACATTAGACCACAACATCAATATATCTGGGTTCTCCTGTCTGAGGCAAATCCTTAACAAAATGTCTGAAAGAGGTGTTTAAAAGATCAGTAGCACAGCTCTGTAATGAGAGGATAGTACACTCTGGGGGCATCCACGCTGGTGAATTTTATGTTTCACTCCATGGAGTTTTGACAGCTGGGATAGATCAGTTGGTAGAGTCTCTTAATGTCAGGGTTGTGGGTTCAAGCCTCACATTGGGCAAAGGAGTCCCACCTTGCAGGGGGTTGGACTAGATGACCCTTGTGCCCCCTTCTAATTAAGTGTGCTCTTCTACATACCAGGAAGGTGACCTGCCATGGAGCTCCATCCCTAACCTGCTGCATCTAGCACTGGGGCTAGAATACTGAAATGCTTTTCAACGGCTCCTGACACCTGTCTATCATTGTGGAGAATGGGCTGGGCTTGGGGTACCTGGATTCAAAATCTCAGTTGGCCACAAAGGTCACATTGAGCTCTGGGGGAGTGGGGCACAAATGCATTCAAATAAATTTGGAGGAGGGTGGCTGCTACTCTTTCTTTGTGAAACCAGCAACCACCATTCCTTCCTTCACAACCTTCAAGTTAGACTGCTGCAAAACAAGCATTCACGGGGCTGCCCTTGGTGACAACCTGAGCTATCCAGACAGTAAAAGAGCAGGAATGGACAATTTTTTCTCTCTTGAGAGCCACATCCCCTCCAGAACAGTCTGTTGAGGGCCTTTTGGCAGCAGTAGGTAGGGCTGAAGCCCCCCTTTTCTGCCATCCCTCCCCCAGTTCAGCAAACTGCAGGAAGAGGAACAGATCGATCTCGCCAGATGTATGAACTCATGGCTTACAGGGGATTTTCTGAATTGGGCCCAAGGGCTGCTGAGTCATATGGCCCATCCCTGGAGTGGAAGAACATAGTGACACATGTGCCCTCAGCAATCCAGGAACAGCTCGCAAATTCCCTGCCCCAGGAAATTCATTTGGCTTCCATTCTGGCGATGTTTCAAAACCAGCAAAAATAAATACATAGTTCTGAAGGTCTGGCTAACTACCTGATCTGGTGTTTCGCTTTTTTATTATTATTTTTGGCCCTGCTCTTCTTCTTTGGGAACTTTTCATCGGCTGTGTTGTTGTTTGCGTTTTTAAATACATTGTCTGTTTCTAATTATTACTATTATCATTATTAATACCTAATTAAACCCTAAACACCAATCATTAGTATCGATTGTGAAGAGCATCCCCGACAAAATCAGGACCTGCTCCAGTCGGACTGTCCCTCCTTCTCCATTTTAAATGTTATTTATCATTTGCTGTGGTACTTTAAAATTGTAAACCATATTGGGTGGCTTTGAAGGCAGTATATAAATGCAATGGGGGGAAAATGAATAATATCTTCCTGCAAAGAATCCTGGGAGGAGTTGTTTCCCAGAGTTCCCTGTGCAGAGGGATTGACTGTTAAACCACTCTGGGAATTGGAGCTCTGTGAGGGAAATGAAGGGGGACTCCTAACAATTATCAGCGCTCATAACAAACTACAGTTCCCATGATTCTTTGGGGGAAGAAGCCATTACTATTTAAAGCGGTATCATAGTGTTTTAAACACCTGGTGGCGGATGTGACCCTGACACCCTGTACATGGAAGTGGCTCTTTCCCCCTCTGTAATCTCTTCATGCCAACCCTACAGCTCTGAACCTGGTTTACTGTCGCTTCCAAGGTCAAAGAGGGAACAAGCACCCCTAGCAAAAGAATATCCAACTCCAGGGGCCTAGAATTTTGAGGATCCTTGTGGGGTGGGGTAGGGGCCTGCTGGAGCCCCAGCCCCTAGCAGGGCTCCTGCATGACAGCCTCTTGCCCTGGGCCTCCCCTGCAATGCTGGTTGGACAGGTTTGGGCAGCTGCCATTTTAAATTTCCCATAATGCCCTTGAGCAACACTGGGGCATGGAGCAAAACTTAAAATGGTGGCTTCTTGGCCGCTTGACGCTGCTGCCCGGGGAAGGCCCACCAGCAGAGGAAGCCCCAAGCCCTCCTGCAGCTGGTGCCCCTGGAACGCCAGGACAGTTATAGAGGGGAGCCTCTGGCTTTGTTACACAACAAAAGAGGACACTATTTATGAGATTTCCATCATGAGAGATATCCCAGGGCCACTGACATATTTGGAAAACAAACAAGGAAACATTCGAACATAAAACTAAAGTTAATCCATCTAAAACAATTGCAACCATCTGCTAAGTTACATGTGCCAGGGTGGCAGCTCACTCCTGAGGCCCCCATCCTTCAGGATCTCACAGATATCCTTCATTTATAGCTCCCTGGCTATGCAGGCTGGGGTTGAGAATAGCCGGAGCCAGAACAACACCTGACCAAGGGTGTTCTCCTCCCCTATCCTGGAGAGTCACCCAAAACCACACCTGGTTATTATCCAGAGAAATACTATATTTCCTCCAATAGGGCTGACTTCCTGCATAAAGGGTGCTATCCATAACTCAGCTCAATGTGGATGGTGAGCCCCTTAATTCCTCCATGTCTGTGTGGGGTTCCCCTCCAACTGCTGCTGTCCCACACTTTCTCTCCCCTAATTCTGGAGAGTCCCTGTGCCATTGTTTCCCAAACTTACAATAATCACGTACCCCTTTAGTCTTACCAACATCCCCCTTCTCGGTAAAAGATAATTTGGGGGTAGTTTTAATAATACTGTTTTATCTTTGAATTGTTTTCTGCAGGTAAATATAAGTATGATGAAGTAAAATATATATTTTTAATGCCGTGTAGCCTTTGAAACCTACACTTTGGAAAACAGTGCCCTATGCAATTGATGTAGCTCTCCAATTTGGATTTTCAGAGCAAAGGCAACCTCCAGCTTTAGGGAGGAAAATATGTGGGGCGGTAGTAACAGGAGCAGAACACCACATGGATGAGGGGGAATTAAAAGGGGCACTAGGGGGGCACCATCCACATTAAGCCAAGATATGGATGGGCATGGCACCTGATGGTATCCTACTTGTGGCAGAGGCCTTTGACCTGGTAGCACCAAGATGACCAGTGAGGCCTTACACACCATCCCATCTTCACACTTAGGATTCTGCACCAAGTCTCAGTGGTATGTTTTCTGGCAGCCTCAGTGCAGCCGTGTGTGTGTGTGTGCATGTATATATGTATGTATGTGTATCTATCTATCTAATAATAATAATAATAATAATAATAATAATAATATTTTTTTATTTTTACCCTGCCCATCTGGCTGGATTTCCCCAGCCACTCTGGGCAGCTTCCAACAAAACATTAAAATACAATAGTCCATCAAACATTAAAAGCTTCCCTAAACAGGGCTGCCTTCAGATGTCCTCTAAAAAATTTGGTAGTTGTTTTTCTCTTTGACATCTGGTGGGAGGGCATTCCACAGGGCAGGTGCCACCACCGAGAAGGCCCTCTGCCTGGTTCCCTGTAACTTGGCTTCTCGCAGCGAGGGAACCGCCAAAAAGTCCTCGGTGCTGGACCTCAGTGTCCGGGCAGAACGATGTGGGTGGAGATGCTCCTTCAGGTATACTGGACTGAGGCCGTTTAGGGCTTTAAAGGTCAGCAGCAACACTTTGAATTGTGCTCAGAAATGTACTGGGAGCTAATGTAGGTCTTTCAAGACTGGTGTTATGTGGTCTCGGCGGCCGCTCCCAGTCACCAGTCTAGCTGCTGCATTCTGGATTAGTTGTGGTTTCTGGTAGCCCCACACAGAGCGCATTGCAGTAGTCCAAGCGAGAGATAACTAGAGCATGCACCACTCTGGCGAGACTTTCTGCAGGCAGATAGGGTCTCAGCCTGCATACCAGATGGAGATGGTAAACAGCTGCCCTGGACACAGAATTGACCTGCACCTCCATGGACAACTGCGAGTCCAAAATGACTCCTAGGCTGTGCACCTGGTCCTTCAGGGGCACAGTTACCCCATTCAGGACCAGGGAATCCTCCACACTTGCCTGCCTCCTGCCCCCAAAAACAGTACTTCTGTCTTGTCTGTCTGTCTGTCTGTCTGTCTATCTATCTATCTATCTATCTATCTATGGGCACTTAGCCTGAACTAGAAACTGGGAATCAATTACTAGCTGAAGTGAGGCAGGCACACAGCATGATGAAGTTTAGGCATCTACTGAAGACATTTTTGTTCAGGAAGGCTTTCCCTGTGGTATGACCTGATCATTTATGGAAGATCAATTTTATATTTGATTAAATGCTTTTGTTGTTTTAAGAGCTTGTTGAATTGATTCTACTGCTTCCAGAGCTTGTGTTTCAGTGTTTTATTCTGTTTTTACCCTGTACACCACTGTGATGGCTTTATGCTTTGAAGCTGTCTATAAATTTAATTTTAAAAAAACAAACAAGCAACAACAAAAAACTTGATACCTCCCCGTAAAATGGGTCATATCAAAGTCACAAAATACAATAAATAAGGATTGCTGGTTTATCATGGATTATGGGGCATCTGAAGCATCATTCGGTGCAGGCGCCCCAGCCCCTCATTTGCTGGTGTAAGAACAAGAGCAAATTCAGGGAGCCATTGTGAAACTTGGCTTGAGACAGCATCCACACCTGGGATCCTGGTCTGTTTCTCTTCCAAGAAACCAGAATCTCTTGCCAGCCTGAAACATAGTTTGCTGCTGGCTGCTGGATCCTGGCTCACTGGGAAGAAACAAGCCCTGATCCTGAATTGGGGCACCACAGGAAACCATGCTTAACCGACCCTCCCTAGCTTGTTCCTCCAGTTCAAACCCTGGGAGGGGAGGAACAGGAGAGATCCAGCCATGTGCACAGCTCATTCCCAAGCCACCATGATAAGCCAGCAACTCTGGTTTATCACTATGCCAAGGTGATGGGCATTGTGGTTCAACAGAACAGCCCAAGGGCAGCTAAAGGGTACTAAAAAGGAAACTATTTTTGGCAGGACTTTTCTGGTCCCTAAATCCCGTTATGTTAGGGGTGTCCAGTTGATCCCTGCATCATCCAGATCCCCAAAGCCGACCAGGACATCACACCTCTCAGTCGAGCGTGGTTCAAAGGAGGGCATATGTGCGCAGGAATATGGTGGCAGCTTCCAGGGTCAACTCCTGGTCTGAAGGTGGCCTTGGTCAAAGAAACCTCTAGTGGACCCCATTCTTCATCAGTACACCCTGCCAAGAGCAGCATTTGCACACTGGGCGCAGCCACCACCCAAATTCTCCGCAATGCCCAAGTACAATGACAGTCACCATGGAATTTGTGAGAAATTAAAATGGTGTCCAGGCTGAGGTGCTTAGTACTGCTTGGAGCTTCAAGCCAGGGCAAGCCGCGTCAGTTGTGGGCTCTGCCTAAGGATGACATGTGTCTGGGTGGCCCTGAGGTCGTTGAATCACCTTCTCTGGAGACCTGGCCCAAGCCATGGTGCTTTTCAGACTTCACTCCTGGGGCTTGGCTGCTATTTATTTTAAACATTTACCAAAAGGAAGGGGGTATGGGCTGTCCCTCATTCCTAGCACACCTGCATTATGGTTTATTGATAACGTTTCGGAATGTGAAGCCCACCCTGAAGCTTAACAACATGGCTGGCTTTGATTCAGAGGTTCCCTGACTCCAAACCACATGGGGTCAATGTAAGAAGCAGAGCAAGAGATCAAGGGTAAAACTGGCATTGTGCCAGATTGGGAAAGAACAGAGTCTGAGAACTGAGAGGTCATCTCACAAAAATGTGGCACCTCCTGGATGGACTGCAACTTGTCTCCTCATCCGTCCTACCCTCGTGTCTCTTTAAGAAATCTGACCACCTCGGACCAACAAGCTTTTCCACAGCCAGCAAAGAGTGCTTTAATGCGAGCACTATGGCTGGTTGATTGCTCAGATGCCCCTCTCTGGTATTCAACCTTGGGTCCCTAGATAGTCCAAACTACATTTCCCATTGGGCTAAGCTGGCTGTGCATGATGGGAATTGTAGTCCAACACCATCTAGAGTAGTCCAACACTGTTTCAGAGAGATAAATGTGGCTCTCCAGACGTTGCTGGACTCCAACTCCCATCAACCCCGCGAACCAGCATGGTGTCCAAGATGATGGGAGTTGGGCTCCAGCCACATCTGGAGGGCAACTGTGGGTTTCTCACTTCCCATCCCTTTAGAGCAGTGGTTCTCAACCTGTGAGTCCCAGATGTTGTTGGACTACAACTCCCATCATCCTGAGCTCTGGCCTTGCTAGCTAGGGGTGATGGGAATTGTAGTTCAACGTCATCTGGGGACCCACAGGTTGAGAAAGGCTGCTTTAGAGCATGCTGGTCACACAACAGCCTTGAGCTACTATTGGCCACCACTGATAAAAAAAATGGGAGTAAAGATGACAACTTCTAGAGCAGAGGAGGAGTTGGCCTTTTTGAAACCAGTCTCCTCCATGCACCCCTTGTGCATGGGGATATGAGCGTGGCCCATTCTTTTCTCATCAGTGAGGGGCTGACAAAGAGAGAAGCCTCCTGGTTCCCCCCAAAGCAGCAAATGACAAGCAAAGCACTGCCCTGCTGGACTCCACCAGGCAGCCAACAAAGTTTAGGAGGTGCCAAGCCCGATTGGCACCTTTCAGCTGAGCAGAAGGAAGCCTCCTCTCTTTCAAACCAGGGTGACCCAACAAGGGGCTCCTCTCAGGCTCCCCCCCAAAATGCTTGAGGGGTGGCAGAGGAAGCCCCTCTGGCACCCAAGGTAGGGTGAACTGCCTGACTGTGCATGCACGGCGCTCACACAGATGCCTCTCACGCGGCAGCCCATACCCTCATCTGCTCTACAGCTGGGGGGGTGGGGGGCAGCAGGCCATCTTGTCACCTCCCACCCAGGGCGGCACCCGGGGCGGAACGCCCCCACCCCACCCTTCGTACGCCCCTGGCCCACCCTCTTCACCAGGTGGTTTCCAATACACTTGTTCAGATAGCAGGGCGAAATGGTTGGGGAGGGCTGGGTGACGGCTGCAGCAAATTCCTGCCACACTTTAGCTGGCACATCCCAGACCCACTGCGCTTTGGGTGAGGGATGCTAGTTTGTGCCCCCTAGCAGATGAATCCCCAAGAATGCATCAGAAGCAATCAATGAAGCAAGCCCCACATGGGGCTTGTAATAATCAGATCACCAGCATAAGTCACACAGTTCATCAAAGCTCTGTAGCAGCGACGCAAGATTAAAGGCAGTTTCTTTGACTTCCTCCCCGAAACATGTTTTTCCCCCTTTTCTTTTCTAATAAACATTCATGTATAAAACACAACCAAAACATTTTCTTTTTTTTTCCCAGCTGCATAAGCGAGAAATCGAGGCAATGTCAGAAACCAACACGGGATGATAAGATGGTTCAAGCAGATGAACGGAGGAGAAAAACCAGAGAGAGAGAGAGAGAAAGAGAAAGAGAGCAAAGGAGGGAGATGGAGAAAGAGATGGCAAAGGAGAGAGAGATGGAGAGAGGAAGAGGAGGAGGAAATAAAAAACTCATTTGTGGAAAGAAACTTAAGACCATACCTTGGCTGTTTAGCGTCAGGTGAGCTGGACCTTGAAGGGGAAGGAAAGAAAAAAAGAAAGAAAGAAAAAGACGAGTCATATAAACGCACGGAAAAAAGGAGGGTTTTCCCCTCTTTGCCACAATTTAAAAGCATTTTTTAACTTGTGACAGACATCCAGGCCCCCGGGAGATAGAGAAGGGGGAAGGTTTGAGGGTCGGATGCCGAAACAAACAGAAAGGAGAGAGGAGAAGAAACTCAAAATCCCGGACAGAGCCAGACAAAACCAAAGCAATAATAATAATCATAACAAGAGGGGAACAGGGAAAGAAAATAAAAGAAGTTTGGTTTCTTTGAGGATTAAAAAAAAAAGCATTTCGGGCAAACAGTCACATCGCCCAATGAGAGAAAATGCTTTTTTTTTCCTGGTTAAAAACAATAAAAATGTGGGGGTGGGAGTGGGAGGGGGGGAGAACCACGCAAACCAAGGCAGCCTTGAGGGGGGCGTGTGGCGTTTGCGGCCGGCAAGAATCAGGCGTGAGCGGAAACTGCTCCAGGAAGGAAAAGGGTTAGTGAAGCAAAACCAAGAGTCAACAGCTGGCCTCTCCTCCAACCGACCAGATTCCTAAAGCAGGTCAGTGGGTATGAGTGGGTGCCTGGGGGCCCAACAGGAATACCCCCCCTCCTTTCCCATTGTCCCAGGTGTCAGAGACTGGGAGGAATTTCCCTCCAATAAAAAGCTTGCCCCACCATCTTGAAATTGCAACACATTTGATTGAGAGGAACTCTGCATGGAAACCACCAAGTCCAGCACACAACCCAGAGGAAGACAGAAGACGGGCCCAGGATATTTGGGTGGAAATCTGTCAAGGAAGAACCACCAAAGCATGGGAAGCTCCTCCGAAGGGAGCCAGGCCACTCATCCATGTACCTCAATATTACCTACTCTGACTGGCAGCATCGGCCCTCTAGGTCTTCAAGCTTGGGACATTCCCAGCCCTACCTGGAGATGCTTCCGTTGTGGACTGAACCCTTGAGACCTTTCGCATTGCAAAGCACACACTCTGCCACAGAGCTATGATGCTCCTCCCCAATTAGAGCAGAGCAGAATCCATACTTTACTGCCCTGGGAACACTCCCAGTGGTCGAAGGTGTGGGATGCACATTTGTTCAATAAATAAGTAAGGCGTGCACTGAGAAGCTGAGAATGTTTCCCCGACTGTAAGTTAGACGGAAAGGCTAAGGCAGGCCTGTCAACAGCCACTCATCTGGTTGCTTGTGGTGATTAAGCAATTGCCTCCAGGCGATCAGGCAGGGAAGTTTGTAGCAGCTTAGCACTGGCCTGTGCACACAGGCAGGCTGCACAGAATGACTGAAGTCCAGTCCTTTGCAAGGCTGGGCTAAAGGAGGCTCTTATGGGGCAAACGCGTTGGCTGCGAGCAATTGTGAAAAGGCCCCCTTCTGCCCACAGGCACGCATCCAGAGCAGATCAGAGTGCTGAACCCAGTGTGCATTGACTTTGCCTGCAAGCAACCTCCACTGTCACCCTTGTGTGACAGATCAGAGTTACACACACACACACACACACACACACAGACGGCTGAGCGACCCAGAACTGACAATGAAGAAAGCAGAATGGCGGGATCCAGCCCTGGGGCTTTCTCTTGCAATGACCCTTGCAATGAACTTCCTGGTCCCTAGGACTGGCCCCTCATGTCCCCTGGGTCAAAGGACACAGCCCCACCTCTCTCCCTGGCCCTAGGCTGCAAACAGAGCTCCCTTGATGTCAGAGTGCCCTTGTTCCACAGGGCATGGGCAAGGACACAGACATACACACCAGCACCTATTCAGCAAGGCAAAGCAAGTATCCTCCCCCCCGCATAATGGCGTGAGCAATAAGGCCCCAACATGCAGAGTGACAAGGAGAAGGCAGGGCCGCTGCATGCCTTTCCCTGCATGGTCGAAGGCTGCAGGTGGCATCAGAATGAGGCAGCCTTCCTATTCCTCCCATGCCACCCCTCTGCCGCCATTCATCACCACGTCAGCTCCAGACCCTGTGCTGGCAGCTGCTTCCGGAAAAAGCTCCCAATTTCATGCAAATGAGGAGTTCTCGCTCCCACCTCCAATGCAGACACACATCTGAGTCCTAATCAATCTGTCAAGCAGCTACAGGCCTAAAAGTGGCTGGCACATTTGCCCCTTCCAGCATCTCAAAGGCAAACATACAGGCAAGGATACAGGCAGTTGCAAAAACGTAGGTCCATCTAACTCAGTACCACCTGCACTGACAAGCAGGGTCTCTCCAGGGTTTCAGACAGCCCCAGAATCACAGAGGTGGAAAGAATCCCAAAAGTCGTCTAGTCCAACCCTGCTGCAATGCCAGAATCACAGCTCATCTGATCACTGTTTAAAACCCTCCCATGGATCGGCCACCTTCCAAGGGAGTCCATTCCACTGCTGAACAGATCTTACTGTCAGAAAGCTCATTCGGAATCTCCTTTCTCGATGTTTTAGTTTGGGTCCTACCATCTGAAGCAGTAGAAAGCACACACTGGAGGTTTCACCAGCTATGGCTGGTATGCCAGCTATGACCGTTCTTCACCATGGTGGTTCAAGCCCTGGTAACCTCAGTTATTTCAATGTGCTCCATGTGGAGCTGCCCATGCCCCAAACTCCAGTTGGGGCAAGCTGCTGCAGCCAGACTGCCGATGGGGACAGACCTCTCACCACAACATGTGTCCGAGGCTGCTTAAAAGCTTGCCCTCCCTGCCCAGATGCAACCAGGACACATTTAAGGGTCCATTATTCATTGAGAAGGCCTTTGTGAACTTGGTTCCGCTGGATCCCTTTATACTGCAGCCTGATCACTGAGGTCTTGCGGGGAGTCCGTGTTCATTAAAAAAATAAAACACCAAATCGGTTTACAAGAATAGTACACAAAGCCACATGATAAATGCCACATACAAAGTTTTAAAAAAGACATCCATTAACCACTGTGGAAATAAGTATTCTTCTTTGCATGCATAGGAATGGAAAAGCTTTCAGCAGGTGTTCAAAGTTTGGCACCCAAGGGTCCTGTTGAGGCTGTCTCTCTTTGGGTGCCGCCATGGTTCAGACACACAGCTCACATCTGCCAGGAGCCGTGCCTTCAGTACTGTGAACCTAGTTCTATGGAACTCCCTCCCACTTCTAATAACACTCCCCTGTTGGACTTCAGGCTCTTGGTGATGTTTGAATAAAAAATAATCCATAAAGCGCTTTAAGTAAGTTCCCCCCAGATTTTATTGTTAGTTTCAACTGAATACATGCTGGACCCCTCTTGGACACCACTTAGAAAGTAGCACTATTCAGCAAATAATCAAACTACAAAAATTAGAATTCAAAGCAGCCCTCCACCTGCTCTCTCGGGAGTCAGGCATGCTGGCTCAAAAGCTCCTCTGCACTCCTGCAGAGTTGGGGAACTGGTGTCTCTCCAGATCTTAAGGGACTCCAACTCCCATCAGCCACAGTCAGCATGACCAATGGTCAGTGCCTGTGGAAGTTGTGGTTCGACAATATCTGAAGGGACCCGCAGGTTCTTCCACACCTCAACCCACTCCTTGGACGAGAAGTGTCTGGGCCTGAAGAGGGTGGCAGTGGTTGTGGGGGGGGCACTCTGTTCAGAAGCAGTGTTTTGAACTTTCTGACATTAAAAGTGCTATGCAGGTTAAAAGACAAGCCCTGCTGGATGAAGATGATGTGAACTGTAGTCTAATAGTATCTGGAGGACCACAGCTCACCCCCCTCATGGGCCTCCAAATTTACTTACTGTATTCCTTATTTAAATTATACTCAGTCCTTCCTCCAAAAAGAGCCCAGAGTGGGAAACAACAAGCAAAAAAACAGCAAAATCATAAAAAACCCAATACCAACACAGACTGGGACCAAAATTACCAGCTAATGGTTAAGGATGTTGGGAGATGCAGCCCACAAACACCTGGGAGACCCTCCCAGATCCCTCACCTCTGATCCAAACTATTTGACCACAACTCCAAAGGGTATACAAAGGACCCAGGCTTCCTGGGAGTTCCCTGACCATCTCCACTCATCCATAGCAAGATATCTGTTTCCTCCCAAAAATTTGAGACTGGACTCAGGAGTCTTGAATCCTGCTCTCGGGTCCCTGAGACCCTTCAAAAGCTGGGGCTCAAGCACCAAGTCTGAAGGCCTCTGAGCAGTGAACTCTCACAAGAACATAAGCATATAAGATGAGCCTGCTATATCCAGCCAATGGCCCATGCAGTCCAGCATTCTGTTCTCCCAGGGGCCAGTGGGAAACCCTCAAGGAGGATTCAAGCACAGTGACAATACAGTGGGAAGAGCCACCCACAGAGGAAAAGCCTTCTGATTTGATGTTATGGTTTTATTATATTATTAATTATTATTATTATTTATTGAATTTATATACCGCCCTATACCCAGGGGTCTCAGAGCAGTTCACAGAATAAAATCAAGATATAAAACCACAAAATACCTAATAAAAATAAAAACAGCAACCCAATACCCCCCCCCCCAAAAAAACCACATTTTAAAAGGGCATAGGATGTAAATTGGATCAAACAAATGCCTGGTTAAAGAGGAACATTTTTGCCTGGCGCCTAAAAGTGTATAATGAAGGTGCCAGGCGAACTTCCCTGGGGAAAGCGTTCAACAGATGAGGAGCCACTCCAGAGAAGGCCCTTTCTCATGTTGCCACCCTTCGGACCTCTCGAGGAGGATGCACATGAAGGAGGGCCTCAGAAGATGAACTCAGGGTCCGGGTAGGTTCATATGGAAAGAGGCAGTCCTTGAGGTATTGGGCCCAGAAACTAATTGGTAGCCAGTGCAGTCATACCAGGATCAGTGTAATGTGCTCAAATTTTCTTACTCCGGTGAGCAACCTAACTGCTGAATTCTACACCAGCTGAAGTTTCTGAACCATCTTCAGAGGCAGCCCTACATATAACACATTGCCTGGCCTGCCTGCCTACGTATAACGCATCTAACCTTGAGGTTACCAGAGCATAGACAACAGTAGTTAGGCTATCCCTGTCCAGATAGGGACGTAGCTGTGTTGGAAGCTGCCCAGACAGAGTGGCTGGAGCAACCCAGCCAGACAGGCGGGTATAAATAATAAAATTATTATGAATTTGTCTGATCCTTGTTTATAGTCATCCAAGTTGGTGGCCATCACTGCGGGAGAGAGTTCCACTGTTTAACTCTCTGGTGGGCTTGGGGAGGGGGTGTCTGATGCAAGTCCAGAAAACCCACTCAGGCCATCTTTTAAGAGCTTAGCTGCCAAGATCTATTAGTCATCATTTACAGCCTAAATGAGGAGAGGCAAATTTTGTGTGCCTTTCCCTGGCAGTGGGTTGATGCTTCTCCAGTCACAAGCAACTAGTCCTGGGTTTGGGGGAAAGAGAAAGGATTTGGATCGTTCTCTCCCTCCCCACCTTCATGTGCACAAGGAAGGGAAGGGTGCAAATGCAATATCCAGGCTACATCATTCCCGCATCCTTCTTTCCACATCCAAAGGTGGAAGATGTCATACTCCAGACAAGATACGAAGAGGAGAGCTTCCTCTCTGCTTCCTCCCACCCACCCATTGGCGGCTGGCGCCACCTCCACACCATGACCTGAGAGCACGGGCATCCAGAATGGCACTGGCCCAGCAGAGGACCTGGCGCAGGTGGTCCCACAGGGTGAGGTGGGGGGCAAGGAGAAGGCAGGAACTGGTGCCTGGAAGGTGCAGCAATGGTTATAAACTGTGGGCACTAGCCGGGCAGAGGGAGTGTTGTGCCATGTGGATGGACTCCACTTCAGGCAGCCAAGCACAGATTAACTCCAGATTAATCTGGAGGGCACAAGGGCAAGTAAAGATGTATATAAGCAGAACATGACTGCAGAAGGCATCACTTGCTGGGACTCCCTGCCTGTCCAAAGCAGAGGGTGGCTAGATGAACTTGTGAGCATGTTGATGGGTGGGTGGCTTAGTTTAGGGAGGGGGCAGTATTCCTAGCTCTTGCTAGAGGAGGTTTGGAAGGCAGGTTTGCCTTATCTGGAGTTGGGGGGCACTGGGTGAGGCCCTGGCCTTTCCCCTTCTTCTGCTTGTTCTCCTCCTCCTCCCAAGCCCTGTCAAGCGCCTGAGAGCTGCAAAGAGAAGAGGAGAAGGAGGCTAGGCACATTAGGATGCTGCTCTCTCCTCCCGTTGCCATGGAGACCACTCCAATGATCCCTCAGGCATGACGGAGGCAGCCATATTGTTCTGACTGCTGCAGCCCCCCCCCCACTTCTTTCCTGGATCCCATTAACAAACTAGAATAGTCTCTGGGCACTTTGTCAGAAGGAGGTGGGGTCCTTGTAGCTGGATAAAAATGGAAGAGAGGTGCTCTCCGATTCAGCTTGCAGTAGAGGATACATGAATGCATGCACCTGTTCTCTCACCTTTCTCTCCCCATCCTCTCTATCTCCCTTCCTTCCTCCCTCCCACACACACTGCTAGTGTTGCACTACCAGCCCCATAGGCCCTACACAATCTTCCCTTCTTTCCCCACACACATATCTTTGAGCAATGCACAATCACACGTGCATACCCACCTACATGTGGGTGGGAACACTAAATCCCAGAGGGAAAGCTGTGAAGTCTGGCAGGCACACCTCATCCTATTCCTCCAAGCCAGGGAAAGAGAGGAAAGAGGAGACAACCCAGGAAGAGGAACAGTCTAGCTCAGGGGTAGGCAACCTAAGGCCTGTGGGCCGGATCCAGCCCAATCGCCTTCTCAATAAGGCCCACGGACGGTCCGGGAATCAGCGTGTTTTAACATGAGTAGAATGTGTCCTTTTATTTAAAATGCATCTCTGGGTTATTTGTGGGGCATAGGAATTTGTTCATTTTTTCTCTCTCTTCAAAATATAGTCCAGCCCACCACATGGTCTGAGGGACAATGGACCAGCCCACGGCTGAAAAAGGTTGCTGACCCCTGGTCTAGCTCCCTTGAGCAGAGACACCCCTGCACACACAAGGCACCTTTTGGGTGCTCACGGTCCATCCTTCGCAAGGCCCTTCAGCACACACAAGGATGCAAGGCAGGAGAAGGCGCACAGCACGCAGCACAAACCTTTCCCTTGCACACCTGCCGTGCAATATTTCAGGACAGAAACCGATCGCACGCATGCACATGCCTATCTTTCCTAACCGCAATCCCTGCCTTGCACACCCAGCCCATGTACCAGCTCTGATACAGCCCTGCTTGCACAGTGTGCTTCATTCTAGTCCGATGAGGAAGGCGTACACCCACACCCCACGTGAAATACCTTCCTCAAGGTGTGACATTTCACACAGGTGTGCATAATAATCGACACATCGCAAGCACAGGGAGCCTTGTGGGCAGGTGCCGGGTCACACCCAACAGAGGGGATTTGGACTCGCAGGGTGGGGGCTCCCGCCTTCTCTTCCTAAAATGTAGTAAACCAGCTCTGCTACATGGGGGGTGGGGGCGGGATTCGGCTGTGTAGTATCCTGAATGCCTTAAATGCACGCCCCCCATCCTGAACTGCAAACCATCTCTACCACTGCCTTCTCCAGACACCACCAGGATACTCAAAAACTCTGCCGCAGTTCCAACAAAACAGATTCACCCATACATGCTTCTCTGGCCCTTCCTTAGTTCCAAAGTCACTGTTGCTCAAGCTATGGCATAGACCTCTACAGAGCACACAATTCCAGAGCAGATGGGCAAGGCAGGATCCTGAAGCAGGTTCAGCCTTCCCCTTCAGTCGCTACAAACTGAATACCTCCACTCTGGCATAAGGTAAAGGGACCCCTGACCATTAGGTCCAGTTGTGACCGACTCTGGGGTTGCAGCACTCATCTCGCTTTACTGGTCGAGGGAGCCGGCATACACCTTCCAGGTCATGTGGCCAGCATGACTAAGCCGCTTCTGGCGAACCAGAGCAGCGCACAGAAATGCCATTTACCTTCCTGCCGGAGCGGTACCTATTTATCTACTTGCACTTTGACATGCTTTTGAACTGCTAGGTTGGCAGGAGCAGGGACTGAGCAAAGGGGATTCGAACCGCCGACCTTCTGATTGGCAACTCCTAGGCTCTGTGGTTTAACCCATAGCGCCAACCGCTCACAAAAGAGGTTTTATGGAGGGTGCATGGGTGTAGCAAGGGGGCAGACAGCTGCCCTCCCCATCAAGTAAATAAATAAAAATACTTAACTAATTGCAGATAGCTCAGTTCTGCCCCGCAACATAAACCCTCCTCCCAGCATAAACACCCATGTAGGGGTGACTATATTCCTGCCACCTCATTCTTGCAAACTTTCCTAAACAAGCCCTGCACACCGATTATGGTTAAAAAAAAAACCCACCATGGCAAAAAAACCCCACTACCAGCTACCCCAAATCACAAGCGTAATGAATATGCTGATCAGCTGGCCCAAGATGCCCCTCCCAATACTCCTTGCTGAGCTGCCTTATCTGGGGGTGTTGTCATAATGGCAGGGTCTGAAACAGGAGGCAGCCCCTTCCCAGGTGACACTGGACACATGTAAATCACATCCCAGAGAACTCTTGTCATTGGCTGCAGTCTGCCTCTATCTGCTTATCACTGACCCATTGGCTATGATGCACAGAAGAGTGCCCTTTATTTGCATACTAATGTTTCCTTGGACTGGAGGCAACACTGGGGTTGTGGGTGGGGGAGAAAGCAGAAGGATGTGTGGATGTGGACTTATGCCCCGCACTCAGAATCAAACCCATCTAACCAGTTCCTTAACCACAAACCCATTAACCTGGCTTAGCATTCCAAATACATGGAAAAGGAGAGAGCGGAAACACCACAAAGGCCAGCTGCCCAGGACAAAGTCACACCCATCTGATGCATGGTTTTCTGCAATAAAGGTAAAGGTAAAGGTACCCCTGCCCGTAAGGGCCAGTCGTGTCCGACTCTAGGGTTGCGTGCTCATCTTGCTCTAGAGGCCGTGAGCCGGCGCCGTCCGAAGACACTTCCGGGTCACGTGGCCAGCGTGACGAAGCTGCAGTTGGCGAGCCAGCACCAGCGCAGCACACAGAAACGCCGTTTACCTTCCCGCTATAAAGCGGTACCTATTTATCTACTTGCACTTAAGGGTGCTTTCGAACTGCTAGGTGGGCAGGAGCTGGGACCGAACGACGGGAGCTCACCCCGCCGCGGGGATTCGAACCGCCGACCATACGATCAGCAAGTCCTAGGCACTGAGGTTTTACCCACAGCGCCACCCGCGTCCCATTTTTCTGCAATAACAGCCTCCTAATTGCACAATCCTCACCATTGCTGTCTGGACTCCATCCCTTCATATGCACCCAGAAACATGCACTGAAGCAGGGACATGGGGGCCCGGGAATAATCAACTTGTGCTCCTCAGCAGGGCTGCTCTGAATTAAAGCAGATTGTCCAATGACACCAGTTCCCCATCAGACACCTACACTGAAAAATAAGAACACAAAGGGTGCTTTGCTCTTTGCTTACACCCCGTATCTGTGGCAGTTTCTCCACAGAAAACCTTGTCTACTATACAGGGCCTGGCAAGACAATCCAGAGGCCCATGCAAATCCAACTCAGTGACTCTTACCATGTGTCACCATGGTTATCCTGGAAGCTCCCTTTCTATTCCAGCTGCCTTGTTAAGACTTGCGCTCTCAGAACTGGTACTTCTCGAACCCAGCCCTGCAGGGCAGACTTTCAGGACTGACAGCTTATTAACTCCGAGTGGAAACAGGACAACTGAATGGAATTATTGCTCGGGTGCTTCTGGGCTTGGGGGGGTGGGGGTGGGGCCTACACTCTCCACACCCCAATTCTTCACTAAATATTAGGAAGAACTTTTTGATGGTAGGAGCTGTCCAACTGTAGAATGGACATTCTCAGGTGGTGACGGACTCCCCTTCATTGGAGGTTTCTAAACAGAGATAGTATGGCCATCTGCCAGAGATACTTTAGTTGAGATTCCTGCATTGCAGGGTCAGACTAGATGACTCTTGGGGATCCCTTCCAACTCTACAATTCTAGGATTGTACAGTGTGTTGGGCACAGGCCATGGCTCATGCTTGTCCTTACCAGCAACAAACTCCAGAAACTGTCTCTGGAGGCTGTAGCCCTCCTCTGCCCCTGAGTGTTGTCTTCTTGCTCAGCCCTTCAGTTCTGCTCAGTCCTTGCATCACTGCTCGCTCTCTCTCAGTTTACAAAAACATCAGCACACAGGCCCCAACTCCCTTCTTCAGGGCCTGCAGCTTCCTCTTCGCCCTTCCGTGTCCAAATATTATTCCTTCAGTTTGTAGCAGCTGCAGCACAAGTTCAGAGAGACCCCTGAAACCTACAGCTGCAAGGTACAACAGACTGAACTAGTTAGGCTAAAGATGTACCTGAGGCATCCAAACAAACCAGAGGGCAGCGAGATATAAGATTGTGCCCTGAACCTATTCAGATATTGCTAGGCCTACTGAAATCTCAATATTATTGTTTATCTATTGAATAGATTTATAGGCTGTTTCATTCGTGTAAGCCACTGAAGCAGCGTAGAGGTAAAAAAGAACAAAATGAAGAAGTACTGAGGACAACAACATTGATTTAACCATCTCTAAAGCAAGAAAATCATCCACACAAACTCTTAAAAAATGGAAAAAAATGAAAGCATATAATCAGATAAAAAAGTTTCTACATTGCAGGGGGTTGGACTAGATGACCCTCGTGGTCCCTCCCAACTCTACAATTCTATGAAAAGTGATATTCTGCAAATGACTGGGTTACATCACAGGGAAAGCCTTCCTAAACCAAAGCGTCTTCTGTAGATGCCCAAACATCATCACACCTGGCACCTATCTGACTTTGGCTGGCAGACGGAACACTAAAAACCCTGTTTCCAGTACAGGTTAAGCATACCTCTGGGGCATATGCTACTCTCAGCCATGCCCCTTCTGAGGAGTGCATTTGCCAGGAAGGGATATACAGTGGGCAAGGCACTGTCTTAGATAAACTGGTCGCAATTTGCCTGGAACTTTAAATGCTAAAAGTAGAGCCTTGAATTGCTCTTGCAGCAGATGTGTTATATGGAGTTGATGGGGTACAGTCAACCTAGCTGCTGCATTCTGCACCAACTGCAGCTTCTGGGCGAAGCCCTACATAGAGCACACTGCAGTAATCCAGCCATGAGGTTACCAATGACCAAGATCACTGTGGCCAAGCTATCTCAGCCTATGTATGGCCATAGTTGTCTCACCAACGGAAGCTGGGGAAAGGCACTGTTAGCCTCCCCAGGACACCTGTGCCTCAAGTGACAAAGGTGGATTGAGAGCATCCCCCAGGCTGCGCTCCCTTCCTTTGGAGGGAGCGCAGCCCCATTCGGAACAGGTAACTGACCTATCTCTGGGACACAAGAACCACTCATCCGCAGGGCCTCCGTCTTGCCAGGGTTTACCAATTCAGAAGCTATGGAGAAACAGAGGTATCTGTCACCAGCGTACTGATGACATGTTGCTCCACATCGCCTGATGACCACTCTCAATGGCTTGATATAGATGCTAAATAGATCTTCATAAACCCCACTGTGAGGTTTGTTTTACAATCAAGCTGTGTATACATTTTATGAGGACTAGGAAGATCTGCTGAAAAGTATGTTGATCCACTGCCCCCCTGGAAAATAGTGTAGAATGAGACAGACCTACTGGCCTTCGGCCTTATGTGGTTAAAAAATGAATAAATAAATCCACAGCAAAGCAGCAATAAACTCTGCACAAGCTGCTCCTTCAGCTGGGCAACTCAGTGGAGTCAAAGCAGAGCCAGGCTCAGATTGGCAGTTGTGTTCATTGCTATAGTGTCAAACTGGAGACGTGTACTTGAAAGCGAGTGTGTGTCTGCTGGAATCAGTAGGATGGCCTGCTCCGTTCCCTCTGCCACAGGATTCTGTAGTGTCTGCAGAATCAAGCTGCCAACCCCTTTCTAAGAGAGAGTTTCTCGGTGGTCTCTCTCAGACTTAGGGTTTGTCCACGCTTCTGCTTGCCCTGTACCTAGAAAGCATCAGTCAGAGTGGCTTTGCCTTTGCCCCATTGCTTTCCCCCGAAAACCTGCGGTCTAGCGCTAAATCAGAACAAACAGTAATCTGCAGAAAACCCAAATGCCACTTGTTCCAATTCAGTGATAAACCACAGGTTTTGGAGAAGCAGGGAAATGGTGGGGCAAGTGGAAGTAACGCTGAGCCTTCAGTCTGGGCGTAAGGAATGGACTGGTCAATCGCAAAGGCCTGACTAGGAGAGATGGAGGAGTTTAGTGAGCACCAAAAGGAATCAATAAATTAGTTGTAATTCTCTGAACCGGGCTCACTGACTGGATCCTCTCATACCCGGCTGAAGTTCTCTCTCTGCAGCTCAAGGGTAGGCGAGGGGGCAGAGGGGGCTGGGGGAGAAGGAAAATGGCGAGTGTAGCACTCTTCCAATAAAGCAAAAAATTAAAACAGACCTGTTTTCATTGATGAAAGATTGGACTCTGTGTTGAGAGTGTGCGCACCACAGCATCAAGGAACAAGGTCAAATTGTTCGCAGAGGCACCAAATTAAAAGAACACTCCTACCACCCTCGCTTCTAAGCCCTAAAATGCCAGTGTCAAGAGGCTCATGAGTGCAATTGTAGTGCTCAGAAGTAAAAGCAGAACCAGACTGTCTGTGGAGACAGAGAACTGCAACGTTTGCATCCACTGTCATGTGCCACCACTGCCTGGGTGGCACTCCGGCGGCTGGAGAAGGAGGAATTGGGGAGGGGGCAGAGACAGAATCATAGAATGGTAGAGCTGGAAAGGACCCCGAGGGTCATCTAGTCCCAACCCGCTGCAATGCCTGAGGCCCCAAAACAGAAGCACTTTAAAGGTTATTTGCCCAGATGCGATACAGCATTACCTGTACAAAGATGACCGTGGAAGAAACTGAGCACCTTCTGCCCTTCATTAAGCATTTAAGAGCTTAATGAACATACACATCTTAATGCCACTCATTTCCTCGTCCCAGTTTTGCAACTGCTCAACTTCCCCCACTAAAACACACGCACACACACACACACCCTGCTCTTCAACCAATTTGTCTGTGGGTATCAAATGGTTGGTCAGAACAGTTAAGGAAATCGTTAATCTGCTGCACTGGATGCTCTTGAGGATATAATCCAATTGTAAGCATAACCAGATGGCCCAGACATATTGCTGGGGCTCCCAAATTGGCTATTATTATTATTATTTTATGAATTGTCTTTTACATACAGCTCAAGTGCATAATTTTGAAAACACCGAAAAATAGTTTTTAAAACAGTGAGAGATAGGTGTAACCATCTGCATATCCAAGTAAGCCTAGGGGGGGGAAATGCTGCCGGAAGCCCCAGAGGACAAATGACTTCTGCCAGTCCGTGCTGTGTCAGATGATGGATTGGTGGCCAGGCTGGGGCTAAGGCATGTTCCTGTGTTTCCTAACGTGGAATCACCACGAATGACAACCCCAGACCTTGGAGAGACCTTTCTGGAGTGAGAACCCTACTGAAGACCCAGAGGCAGCCTGGAAAGGAGCCTGCACCTTGGGTAGCCAGTCACAGGCACCCTGCCAGGAGCTGCAAGAGGTCCAGTGGGCACTTTCTTCCTGGTCAGCTTGGAGAAAGCTTTGCTGAAGGAGGGGGGGGTAAGTGCAAATACCCAGTCCCCTTCCATAGTGGATTACCAGCTACTCACTTCTGTGATGGTGGTGGTGGTGGAGGCGAGTTGTCATAATTTTTGCACATGTGCGGTTTGCTCAGGATAGTGCTTCTCATACTTTAGAAGCTTGGGTCTTTCCCAAATCTATTTGTGGCATTGGGGCAGCAGGAATACAGTCATCCCAATAAACAGGGGAGGGGGGTAATTGCTTTTAAGTTGTTCCTAGAATTATAGAGCTGGAAGGGACCCTGGGGATCATCTAGTCCAGTGTTTCCCAAACTTGGGTCTCCAGCTGTTGTTGGACTACAACTCCCATCATACCTATCAGTGTTCAGGGATGATGGGAATTGTAGTTCAAAAACAGCTGGAGACCCAAGTTTGGGAAACACTGATTCTAGTCCAATCCCTGATTCCTTATTTGATTTTAAATTGTACTCTTTATTTCTTTGCTGCTTGCCACCCTGAGTTCTCTGGAAGGAAGTGTGGGATTCACACTTTATTCTGACAACATTTTTCCCGTTTTCCTGGACCTGAGCTCTTCCTTGATCCCTAGCTCTCCCTCATTGTACTTGGGGCTTCAGGAGCAAGGGTGGAAGAAAGTGAGATGCAAAGCCCAGAGCGGGACCCACTGGGTTTCCCAGGCAGTTCTTTCTCCAAGGTCTACTCAGGAGAAAGGGAATCAGGTAGAGGATGAGCTGGCAGTGACTATATAAGAAATCTCAAGTCTCCTCTGTAGAGTCAAACGTCAATGATGGACAATAATAACTGGGTCTCAGTGATAGTCCACATGCGGGTATGGCTATGGGGTGGGCCCCCTATGCAGATCCAGCACTGGATCTGGCTCAGGCTGCCAATGGGAGCTCCATTTCTGCTTCCATCTTCCATGGGACAGCAGCTCCTGGGCCTGGACATTTGATATACCACCCAACAGCCTGGGTGGAGATGATTTATACCAATCCTAGTAAGCCTGCGACTCAGAACATTTTTATTTGAGAAGAGGCACTAGACAAGGTTCTCCTTTATCACCCCCATCATTTGCCTTCTCCACAGAGCCCTGGCTGAGGCCATTAGATCTTGGGAAGCACGAGAAACTGTTAAGACAGAGAGAGGAGGATGTAAAATTTACTTGACAATACGCTGACAATGTAGCCATCCTTTTACAAGACCCAATGAAGTCTGATGGGCAGCTTTTAAATCTGATATATGAATACAACTGTATCTCAGCATACAGATTACATAGGACTGAGACGCATTTAATGGCCTATAATCACAACAAAGGCCAAAGTGAGAGAAAAGCTAACTTGATGTACAAGTTAAAAAATGTCATGGATGCCCTACAATTGACAATTCTCCCTAAAATTTTATTTCTGTTTCTGAATGTACCACTGAGAGTGCTACCAAATATATCTGAAGAGTGGCAAATATGTTTCTAAATTTTGCATTAAATGGAAATAAAAGGTTTTAGCTGTATTATTACGATATTACCATATTTTTTGCTCTATAAGACGCACCAGACCATAAGACGCACCTAGTTTTTGGAGGAGGAAAACAAAAAAAATATATTCTAAATCTCAGAAGCCGAAACAGCAAGAGTGATCGCTGTGCAGTGAAAGCAGCAATCCCTCTTGCTGTTCTGGCTTCTGGGATAGCTGCGCAGCCTGCATTCGCTCCATAAGACGCACACACATTTCCCCTTACTTTTTAGGAGGGAAAAGGTGAGTCTTATAGAGCAAAAAATACGGTAACTTTCAACGCAGGGGAGGGGGAGTTATTGTAGTCTGCCTTGGACACCCTGTTATGTGGGGAAAGGTGAGATATAAAACCCACAAATAATTTTAATAGTGTTGTTTTGTATTTTAATAACAGTTGCCTACCTTTTCATACAGTGCTGTGTTTGCAGAGCTTGATTCGCTGGAGAACTGCATTGGGGTGAGCAGCAATTTTAACATTCCAATGTTGGGGGCAACTTCCTGATCTGTGAATGTTTTGGGGAAAACTTGGGGAGTTCCCACCCTGAGAGTTCACTGGTCAATGCAGGTGCAAACAGTTATGCAGCATAACATCGCCCCCTTGAATGTAACCCTCTGGCTCGTGTTCCCACCCACTGCCTCAGGCTCCCACTGGCTCCCCCTTGCAGCAAAGTCAAAGGCCAGAGGAAGAGAAGGAAGGAAGAGGGGGAGCTCCAAACCTCCACCAGACTGAACTACTGCACCTGGCTTAGTCTTGTCCAAACTCTGCCTGTCCGTCTAGGGGTGGAAGCTGATGGACACAAGTGGCAGATCAGAAATACGTCTCTCAAGAGATTCTCGGTGCACATTCACACGTGTAACCCCCCCCCCCCAGAGGAGGAGGAATGTGCCTGAAAGCCCACCCACACCCAGTCCCAGCCCCTACTCCTTGCACACAATACACCAGGGGGCAGAAGTCAGAATCAGTACCCAGGCATGGACTACTCCATCCATTCATCCATGCGCACACATGCATGCACACAAATGCGCATCCACACTGCTTATTGCAAGCAAATAGGCAGACTGCATTTCCTCTAAGGGGGGGGGGCACACCCTCTTTCCATCTCAGGGGACAGGAAAGCTGAGCAGCTGGGCAAGCTCCTCCTGGCTCTCTCCCTCTCCCCCCGCCCCACAGGCCCACCTTATACCCCTTTTCCTTTTTCCTCTACTTTTGTTCCAGGAAGTCACGACGTCAAGAGCAAGTCAAAGTCACCGCAGTGCCAGGCACCAAATCTTATCTTCCTGGTGCAGACGCTGCCTCTTGTCGCACGCAGAAGTGCTGGAAGGCACAGGGACAGCCAGCCAAGCACACGTACACACACACACACACACACACACACACACTTGCACTTCAGCTGGCAACACACACCACAAGGAGGACTCAGTGGCAAAAGCACACCCTCCCCCCCAAAAAAACAACAACACCCCAGCCTGCCTCATTGGTGCACGGATTAAATCGGTTAGCGGCATGATCCCAAGGGAATGGAGTGATCAGAACTGTCACCTGGAAGAGGTTTGGGGTACAGTGCTTAATTTCTACAGCCAAGAGGTAGCATGCCCACCCCACAAGAGTGGGGTCTAAGTACCATCAGAGACAATGGCAAGTAGGATGTGGGGGGGGGGATAATCCAGCTCAAGTTGAGTGATTCATTTTGGCCTGTAGAACGTAACGAGTCATGGACGTTAAGTAAGCCAGAAAACAACAGGCAGGAATAACAAGAGTGCCTCTAAGCATGTACAGAGTGTGGTTCCCCTTTACCTTCATACAGACAAGAAGCAATTACACTCTTCAGGCAGAGGGAAGCGACCCCTAGGAGTTGGCCCACTGGAGGTATGGCAGGTGAATAAACAGGGTGGGGGTCCATGTGCAGAGGAGGCCAGGAAATTAAGCCTTATGGAGAACATCGAGGGAGTTGGAGATATTTAGCTTGGAGAAGAAGAATAGAATGGAGTCGTAGAATTGTAGAGTTGGAAGACAGCCAGGGGCTTATCTAGTCCAGTGTTTCCCATGCTGGGGCCAAGGCTATTCCAAGGGGGCCACAGGTGAAAATCGCGTAAAGGGGGGGGGGGCCAGCACGAGGCCAGGGGGTTACAGAGGGAAGTGAGAAGTGAAAGAAAAACAAGTCATTTTAAAAATTATGATCGGCTGGCTATCAGCTTGGCCAATCACAAGCGGGTAAGGGAGCGGCCTAGTGCTCCTTGTTGCCACATGCCTTTTCTTGGAGCAGTCCTGGTTTATTTCCAGCAAGAGAGGGCAATTGCTGAGGATCCCGTTTTGACCAGTAGTGCTGGGCCTGGTGGCAGCCTGGGCCTGACTCTGCAATGGACGGGGTGAAATCTACCCCAGCGCCTAGCCAAGCAGGGTCATCTGGTGCTACGGACTCTCATCTAGTAAATAACTAAGAGTCTACTCAGAAGAAAGCCACACTAAGTTCAGTGGGCTTTATTCCCAGGTAAGGGCGTGTGGGTCTATTATTATTGTTAGCCACTCTGAGCCCTGCTTTGGCTGGGGAGGGTGGGATATAAATAAATTATTATTATTATTATTATTATTATTATTATTATTATTATCTAGGCAGCCAGGGCTCCTCCAGATGACAAGATCTTTTTGTACCAGATCAGTGAGGACCACTTGCTTTTTAAAATTCTCCCATATATACAGGCGTCATATATATATATATATATATATATATATATATATATATAGGCGCTCCCTGTGCACCTTTTGGATTGTATCAGTAGGTTTCCTTCTCTGTGTCAAAAAACTGGGGTCAAATAAGTGTTTACTTTTTATAATACATGGAAGATGGATCTCCCTTGGGCCATTCTGGACTCTCCTTCCTTGGAGATTTCTACAGAGACTGGATGGCCATCTGTCATGGATGCTTTAGCTGAGTTTCCTACATTGCAAGAGGTTGCACTAGAAAGATGGCCCTTGGGGTCCCTTCCAGCTCTGTGATTCTATGTTTTTCTGCTTCCACAATATTTCAATATGTTCCTATCATTTTATGTAATTGTATTTTGTATAATGTATAAAAATTATAAATAAAGCATGTTCTGTTTACACACAAAACATTTAAATAGCTACCTTTCTACTGGTAGGACAGGGAGGGGGGCATGGGCATAGCCAGGATTTTTGAGGGGGGGCAGGCTTTTGTTAAGCAGGCAGATTTGTAAAAAATTTGTTTGATTTTTACTTATTGGAGGGCAGCTGCCCCCTTTGGCTACACCCATGGGGGGCCACAGGAAGGAAACAAGGTCAGAAGGGGACCACAATCAGAAAAAGGTTGGGAAGCACTGATCTAGTCCAACCCCCTTCAAAACAGGAATTTCAACACTGGTCCACCATCCTATCTGAATCCATCCTGGACCCTGCTTAGCTTTGCAAATGTGCCAGCAGTTTTATTGCTGCACCACTAGGAGTGGTCAGACCCTACCTGGAGTCCTGTGTCCAGTACTGGGCACCACAGCTAAAGAAGGATATTGACTAGCCAGAAGGTGTGCAAAGAAGGCCAACCAAGATGATCAAGGGCTCCGAAACCAGGCCTTATGAGGAATGGTTGAGGGAGCTAGGGATGTTTGGCCTGGAGAAAAGGAGACTGAGAGGTGACATGAGAGCCATCTTCAAATATCTGAAGGGCCATTGCATGGCTTCAGCCTAGTATACCTGAAGGAGCATCTCCACCCCCAGCATTCTGCCCAGACGTTGAGGTCCAGTGCCGAGGGCCTTCTGGCAGTTCCCTCACTGCGAGAACCAAAGCTGCAGGGACCAGGCAGTGGGCCTTCTTGGTAGTGGCACCCGCCCTGTGGAACACCCTCCCATCACATGTCAAAGAGATAAACAACTACCTGACATTTAGAAAACATCTGAAGGCAGCCCTGTTCAGGGAAGTTTTTAATGTGTGACATTTTGGTGTATTTTTAATCAAAAGCCACCCAGAGTGACTGGGGAAACCCAGTCAGATGGGCTGGGTACAAATAAATTATTATTATTATTATTATTATTATTATTATTATTATTAAAGCCGGAGCAGGTCTGCTTACTGCTGCTCCAGAGGGGAGGAACCGAACCAATGGATTGAAAAGACAAGGAAGGATATTCCGGCTAAACATTACAAAGAGCCTTCTGACCGTAAGAGCCATTCGACAGTGAAGCGGACTCTCTCGGAAGGGAGTAAACTCTCCTTCACTGGAGGCCTTCAAACAGACGTTGGGTGGCCATTTGTCAAGGATTCACAGCTAGATTCCTGCATTGGAGAGGGTTGGACTAGATGACCATGGGGGGTCCCTTCCAATTCTACGATTCTATGACCCATTGTGCCCACCGCTGCCATGGCTGGGCCCAGCTCCCGATTTAAAAATTGCTCTGTCTGGGTGAACAAGGGAACCGGCAGGTTCCTTGGCGAGAGGAGTCAAGATGCCACCCCCAAGACAAGGGAGGAAGGCGCAGTCTAGGAGATAAGCGGCGGGTGATGGAGTGCCAGACGCCGCCGTCGGCGGGTTTAATCTCAGGTCCCCTGCTCCAGGCAGCACGGAGGGTCATTTTTCTTGGAGATGGATGCTGGGCGCTGGCAGCAGCAATCTCTGCTCCGAGAGGCAAACAGGAGGCCTTTGCTGGAAGCCATGTGAAACTAGCAGCCTCTGGCCTCTCCAGAAAGGCTCCCACTAGCCACGAGGCCCCATTGCCCTTCCAGAGCTGTGGAGAGAACGCAGGGCTGCTGGTCCGCAAAGCTGAAACCAGGTTATGGGGCATCCTTCTGAAAGCTGCAGAGGCAGGGCAGCCCGGTGAAGCAGTTGCCTCAGGGCGGGAGACTCAAGACAGATGAGGGGGCAGTGGATCTGACCCCTGAGGAACATGCCACTTGCTGCCTCCTCCACTGCCTGCCTGCTCCTCTCCAGCCTCCTTTTATACACACCCTAGCGGGTACATGGCAGAAGGTGTGCACACAGCACAGGTGGGGGCAGAGGAGGAAGCAGCATTTTCTGCCTTGCCTCTGACATCAAAACGTCCTGGGCAGGCAGGTATCCGGCATCCCCACCTTGTGCCAAACTCCTGAGAAACACCCACCTCTTCCACTCTTACCTGCCAAGCTGCAAATGGCAAGTTTCTCCCCGGCCCAACTGTTTGGGAGCAGGGCAGAAACCAAGACTGTGGTTGTGAGGCACATGAGGACAGGTGGATGGGAGAACGGGGGACCTTTTCTTTTATTTGGGGAAGAATCTGGTGTGCTCTGCATGCAGAAAGCCCCAGGATCAGTCCTCAGTAGAATCTCCAGGTGGAGCTAAGAAAGAGCACAGAGTGTGGCTGCCCATGGACCACTTGTTCTCAAGCAGACTTCTGTGGTCATTCTGAGTGCCCAGCCCAGAAGGGGATGATGCAACACAGAGGACCCTTCTGGAAGTGGCTGCTTTCCTGGAGGGCAGGGGGCTCACCTCCGGAAATGGGGAGCAGGGGTCATCCCAAAGACTGTCTCTAAATCACCCCATCCCTGTGAGCCGATGAAGAGGAGCGGGGAGTGTCCTATAGTGAGCTGAAACCAGCTGTAAGTGCTGGAGTCGAACGCAGGTCAGCAACTCAGGGAGCAGATATCTGTTGTCAATGAAGTTAACTCTCTTTATTCAAGGAAACAAACATACAACTCGGCCTAGCGGTCTCTGCAACACTCCCCAATAGGTCTTTCCCCTACGCAGCAGTTGCCAGGACTGAATGTCCCTGCCGTCCACCCTTCCTAAGGCTCCTCCTCTCCCAGATGTTTCCCAAGCAGTCTCAAACTGCGTCTGCACACCTCTGACCTCTGTTCTGCTCTGTGAGTTTTCAGAGAGGAGGGTGGGGGAGCTTGTTGCAGTAGGAGAGGGAGACACCCCAGATTCTTGAGCAGCCTCTTGACTCCCCCACCCTCTGCTTCAGCCTTGGAGTCTGAGCTGCTCCCTGTCACCAGCTCTTCCTGCTCACTAAGCCCTGTTGCCCCTTTGGCACCCAGCCCCTGCTCCCAATCTTCTCCCTCTGGTCTCTCCTCTGTGTCCCACCACCAATGCCCTGGCTCTGACTCTTCCTCCTCCCTTGGGGGTTCCCCAGCTGGTGTCCGGCCAGCCCCTGGCACCAGCACCCTGATGGAGCAGAGGACTCAGGAGAAGTCAACCCTTTTCTCTGTGTGCCTAGTGCAGAGAGAGATGTTGTACCACTTACACACATCACCATAAGGAAGGAAACGCATCAACAAAGAATAGGAGGAAGTCAGAGATTTGCAGAAAGTTTACATGTGCTAATGTATAGTTATAGATGCGATTTTGGAAATAAAGACTATAATTTAAATTGCAATACAGGGCATCTCACTGTAGTGGAGGAATTTAAAACTGTGACCAGGTAAGTGCTGTGTCCAGGTGGTCCTTTCAAGGATTTAGATCTAGACAGTCCTTCAAAAAGAGAACAATCCTCTGTAAAGTAGGACTGAAGGAAAAGCAGTCAAGGGGTACTTCTAGACCTGTTTACTGAGCATTTTTTCAACACATAATGAAACCTGATAGCTTGTTTCTGATAAAGTCAAGGTGGTTTGTGGTAAATACTTAGGGCATGTGGGAGCTGCAGCAAAATGTTGAAGTGTGAAGATCTCCGGCCATCCGCTCCACCCCATACCACTGCCACCCTTCCTACCCCCTTCAACAACCAATCCGAATCTTTATATTTTTTAGGCCATCAAATGGCCAATATAAAGCGAAACACTCAAAACATGGTTAAAATGCAATAACCACCTGTCACAATTCCACAGCATTGCAAAATACTTAATAATAATTAATATTTTTATGATATTATGTAACATAATAAAAAAGGCAAAGCCCTGCCCTGTATAATTCAGCCCCCCACCCCTGTCACCGCCCCCTTATTATCCGGCACATTCTTCCTCCACTTTCATTGCTCCAGATCCAGATAGCTGCCAGCCAGGTGGGACTCAGCCCTTCCCTTTATGCACAAGAAGATTCCCACACCCCAAGGGGCAGCTCAGCCACCCAGGCAACAGCAACTGTACTCTGCAATTCTATGATTCCATGATATCCACAGAAATTGTTTCGACAATTTGTAAAAGTGGTTTTATTGGTTTTACAGTCCATTGAGATTACCTGTTTTTAGAACAGGCTTTTTTTTCCGGTCCTGTTTTAATCTTGTGCAATGCTTTGATGGCTTCATGTTATGAAGCGACCGACCTAAAAGTTTGTGAAACCATGAGAGAAACTAGCATCAAACGTGGTTCCTCTGGGTTTGCCTTGCCAGCCAAAAGGCCAATACCCACTCACACCCAGACCAGGCCTCCAGATACTTTGCTACATGTTTCTGCTGAGGGACACCCAACTCAGAGTAGACCCCATGTGTCTACTCAATTTATCCAACAATCAATTTATCCCACAGACAAGCCCTACCAATCAAGTCCAAAGCAGCCTTCAGATCAAGAAATGCACGCTTTCGTACTCTTAATACCCTTATGAAACAACTGAGAAATTGCAAAACATTTATCAACTGCTGGATCTCTTTCCTGAAATCCTGTTTGCTCCTGGGATGGTATATTTGTCTCCTCACCCCAATCCCCCAAATCTCTGCAGATGATGTTCCACATACAACTTGCTTACAATTTTTTCTTCATTCCACCCCTCGGACAATTATCTCTTCAGACCACCATCTCAGAAGCTTCAGAAACTCTGGAGGGATTCCCTGTGCCAGGGGTGGGTTGTCCTATTTCACCACCTGAGGTGAAATGGGAAGGTACTTGCCTTGAGTGCTGTATGCCACCTGCCGCCGCCCCCCACAGCCCCCCCCCCCCTGAAGCTTCACCTATTGGGATTGTGCAGCTACGGCTTCTTGGATCCAGTGAGATCTTGTGAGAGCCCCGCAATCAGCCAAACGTTTTGGAAACTCTCTACCTCCGTTGCTGCATGCGTCAGATCTGCCCTATACTGTGCATCAGACAGCTTTACATTTCCCTGCTGCAATTATTTATATTTATTTATGTAGCAAAGTTTAGATACCGTTTACCAGAACAAAAGACCTCTAAACCTTTTAACAAGAGTTTATATCCTGTCCTTATTTGTGGGAAGTTTTCCCACATCTTGAGAGAAAATAACCCCTTGCTTTCTTCCTCAAAACCCTCCCAACCTTCTCGATTAAACCACGGCTTATTCCATTTTCTCCTTCCTGGAAACCCTGACTTACTCACCTGCCTTGATCTTAATAATTCAGTAATGTTTTGTTCAAAGCAGAATCTTTCCAGGATCCGTGCATGTCACGACTGTGGGTACTTACAGCCAACAATTACTTCCGGGTTAAAGAAAATCCCAAAATCCCCCGGCATCGGCCGGGTCCCTATATCCGCTGCACACACACACACACTCCACAATTTTAAAGAGAAAGGTTGATGGTCAATTTCTGGTACCGGGAGGACTTGAAGTGGCCACACGATCCAGCATACCTGCTTCTTCTCTGGTAAAAATAAATTTAAAAAGCAAAATCTCCCCTCCCCATCCCCCCTCATACAATAGGTTAATATAATACAAGGGTCAGCAAACTAAGGCCCGAACATGGCCCCCCCAGCCTCGTAAATCCAGCCCACGCTGAGAAGCCAGAACCCACAACGAAGCCGAGACTCCTGGCGATGGGAGGGAGAGGCCAAGTGGCAGCGGCTCTGCCAATCAAACGCTGGGCCTGATTTACCTCAGCGCGGCATGGGGACATCTCTGCCAATCAAACGCCGTGCCTGGTTTGATTGGCAGAGCTGCCGCCGCTCAGCCTCTTCCTCCCACTGCCACCACCACCATCCTGGTGCTCCTGTGGGCCAGAGAGAGGAGTGGACGAGCTTGCTCTGCTACCCGCTTCACAAGAAGCAGCAGCACCAGTGGTGGTGGTGGAGGAGGCAGCCCCTGGGGAGGTAAGTGCAGCACCTTCTTTCTCTGGACAGGGAGGAAGCCTGTTTTGCGCCACTGCCGCCAGCCCTTCAGGCGGCAAACCAAGAAGGCGGCTGGAGCTGGGGTGTGTGTGCTGATATAAAGACATCAGAAGAGCTTGCTGGATCAGCCTAAAGGGGACCATGCAGCCCAGCATCTTGTTCTCACAATGGCCAATCAGATGCCTGTGCAAAACCGGCCAGCAGGACGCAAGCACAAGAGCCCTCTCCTCTTCTGCAGTTTGCAGGTATTTAGAAGTGTTGCTGCCTCTGGCTGTGGAGGAAAAGCATAGCCTTCCTGGCTAGTAGCCACCAACAGCCCTCTCCTCCATGAATCCTCTTTGACAGCTATTTAAGTTGGGTGGTCATCACTGCCTCCTGCAAGAGCAAGCTCCACAGTTAACTATATCTGAAGGAGTGTTTCCACTCCCATCGTTCTGCCCAGACACGGAGGTCCAGTGCCGAGGGCCTTCTGGCGGTTCCCTCACTACGAGAAGCCAAGTTACAGGGAACCAGGCAGAGGGCCTTCTCTGTTGTGGCACCCACCCTGTGGAACGCCCTCCTACCAGATGTCAAAGAGAAAAAACAACTACCAGACTTTTAGAAGACATCTGAAGGCAGCCCTGGTTAGGGAAGCTTTTAATGTTTAATAGACTATTGTATTTTAATATTCTGTTGGAAGCCACCCAGAGTGGCTGGGGAAACCCAGCCAGATGGGCGGGGTATAAATAATAAATTATTACTGTATTATTATTATCATTATCATTATTATTATCATTATTACTATCTAGTTACAATATGTAAAAATTTGCTTTACTTAATAAACCCATCAGAGCTTCACCGGCATCTCAAGTTCCAGCAAATATTCTGCCCCTCACTGAGAGGGTCCCTCCCTCTCTTTCCCTCCCAATTCTTGCATGGGAATCTCCTGCAGCTAACACTGGACCCAACTGGTCCAAAAAAAAAAATCAAAAATCTCAACTTTGGGCCTTGTGGTCAACGGAGAGTGATGAAGTCGGAGGTACAATAAAACTGTAATTTCATAGAATCATAGAGTTGGAAGGGACCCTGAGGATCATCTAGTCCAACCCTCTGCAATGCAGGAATATGCAGCTGTCCCATATGGGGATCAAACCGGCAACCTTGGCATTATCACCACCATACTCTAAATAAATGCGGCCTTAACTGTCCAAGGGACATATTGCTATCCACTTTCCAAACCTGCAATATTTTTGCCCTTATTGATGTTGAAACTTAGTAAGTCTAATCCACCACTGGGGTCTCTTGTTTTTCCTTGATGCTGCTGGCACCAACAAAAAGTAATATATCCAGGAAAATCAATATTATCTAGAGCCCAAGTTTCTTGCAATAGGATCAGTTCAAACTCCCTTAGGAACTTCCCCTATCACTTCATCCACCCAGCTCTGCTCCATGACGCAGGCTCTTAATCTTATCCTCACTTAACCTCCCCTGTGATAAGGAAAACTCATCCACCCCCCAAAGGCATCCGCTCCAACCCATCCATGCTATGAGCAATGGCCCCACTCGACTCCTCGCAATTCTTCAGTTCTGTTCTTTAGCTTATTTCTGCTTACACCTGCTCAGCATCAGTCACTATAAAAGGGGACTCTACACACCTGATCCAGAATGGGCATTTCTACTTTAACTCTATTCATCATTTCTGTTCTTGACAAGGAAGTGATCCAGGAGAGCCTAGTTCATTAGGAGCTTAGCTATCTGAAGATCTGCCATTCCTCAGGGCTTGGCTGTTTTCGTATTAACAAAGTAGGTGGAAGTTCCCTGGATACAGAATCATTGGGCATCCCCCAAGTCTATTACTACCCTAAAAGAGATTGACCTACCTCTTGATATGGAACAATGGATGATTGACTTGATGGATGCCTTTGCGAGGGCAGCTACCAAAACTAGGAGTTTATTCTCTAGTGTTGATAATCTAAACAAGAGTGTTTTTAGTTCAAAAATGTGGAAGAAGTAGGCATAATACATCAATAGCTTCTCCTCCAAGGGCTCCATGGCCTTGGACATTATATATCTGAGAGGTAGTGTGGTGTAGTGGTTAGAGTGTTGGACTAGGACTTGGGAGATGGGTTCAAATCCCCACTCGGCCATGAAGCTCACTGGGTGACCCTGCCTTTGCAGCCTAACCTACCTCCCAGGGTTGTTGTGGGATTAAATTAGGAGGGAGAGAACCATGCCCACCACCTTGAGCTCCTTGGAGAAAAGAGATGGAATATAAATGCAATTAATAATAATATACGTGTTTGTGTGCTTTGGACCTACCCTTTTCTCTTGACTGTAGTTTGTTTTAACTGATTTTAATAACATATTTTCAAATCAATGTAACCTGCCCTGTTGCCACCTCATGGGGGCGGTCAAGTAAGAAATAATAATAATAATAATAATAATAATAATAATAATAAATTTTATTTATATCCCGCCCTCCCCAGCCGAAGCCGGGCTCAGGGCGGCTAACAACAATTAAAACAGTGTGACATTATAAAACATTATAAAAATGAATTAAAATCAAAATTGATGGCAACCATAAACTAAAACTTTGTAAAGATTGCCAGAGGAGGGGGTCAGGCTGCGCCCTGACCAAATGCCAGGTGGAACAGCTCTGTCTTGCAGGCCCTGCGGAAAGATGTCAAGTCCTGCAGGGCCCTTGTCTCTTGTGACAGAGCGTTCCACCAGGTTGGAGCCGCAGCCGAAAAAGCCCTGGCTCTAGTTGAGGCCAGCCTAACCTCTCTGAGGCCTGGGACCCTCAAGGTGTTTTTATTTGAAGATCGTAAGTTCCTCTGTGGGGCATACCAGGAGAGGCGGTCCCGTAGGTATGAGGGCCCTAGGCCGTATAGGGCTTTGAAGGTTAAAACCAGCACCTTAAACCTGATCCTGTACTCCACCGGGAGCCAGTGCAGCTGGTATAGCACCGGATGAATGTGATCTCTAAGCGAGGACCCCGTAAGGAGTCTCGCTGCGGCATTCTGCACCCGCTGGAGTTTCTGGGTCAGTCTCAAGGGCAGCCCCACGTAGAGCGAGTTACAATAATCCAGTCTGGAGGTGACCGTCGCGAGGATCACAGTGGCTAGGTCAGGGCGAGAGAGGTAAGGAGCCAACTGCTTAGCTTGGCGGAGATGAAAAAATGCCGCCTTTGTTGTAGCTGCAATCTGCGCCTCCATGGAGAGGGAGGTATCGAAGATTACACCCAAACTCTTAACGGACGGTGCTGGCACTAATTGCACCCCCGCAAGAGATGGGAGTTGCCCCCTCAGTCCCATGTCGTCCCGTCCCAGCCAGAGGACCTCTGTCTTCGAAGGATTTAACTTCAGCCGGCTCCCACGTAACCATCCAGCCACAGCCTCCAAGCATCTGATCAGTGTGTCTGGGGCCGAGTCCGGGTGGCCGTCCATCAACAAATAGAGTTGGGTGTCATCAGCATACTGATGGCAGCCCAGCCCAAAACTCCGGACAAGCTGGGCGAGGGGGCGCATAAAGATGTTAAAAAGCATCGGGGAGAGTATTGCACCCTGAGGCACACCACACACCAAGGAGTGGCGGGATGACAATTCCCCCCCAAGCGCCACCCTCTGTCCCCGACCAGAGAGAAACGAGCGCAGCCATTGAAGGACTGTGCCCTGGATCCCCACGTCGGCAAGGCGGTGGTCCAGGAGTTCGTGATCGACCATGTCGAAGGCTGCTGACAGTAAGTATAGCAACCAGAAGCATCTGAACCTTAGCCTAACCTGAAACGGAACCTACGATAGACTTTGGAGAGCCCAGAGAACAGCTGGAATATCCCAGCAGATTTAATCCTCTGGGAACTCACTCTCTGTGTGGATAACTCTGGCTTTTCTCAGAGGTGGTCCCCAAAGAGAAGAATCCCTTCACATTTCAAAAAAGGGCTCTTTACAGAATCATCCAGTACTCAAGACAGAATAGCCCCATATTTATATAATGTGTGTCTTCCCTCTAAAAAACAGAACTTTGATGTTTGAAAGGATAAATAACATCTCTTTGCCAGAGCTCTGCCTTGCAAACTCTTTATTTCGATAAGATTTATTTTACTTTTGAGTATACCAAGAAGGTCACTTAGATGCTAAGCAGCCAACCACCTTGGGCCCCAATGGGGGATTCCCTTAAAAGCAATGGGGCTGCTAGGCCAATGAGTGGTCATGGGCCAGGGGGCAGCTAAGTTGTTCTAGTTTTCTCCCCATCTCCCTCCCTTGCAAAGCTTCTGTGGACACTTAAGCACTGCAGTTTTATGAAGAGCATGCAACTACTGAACACTGAGAAGTGTCTGACTTTTTCTTTGTATAAACAGCATACTGAATCTTATAACCCCCGGAGTGGGGCCTGCTGGATCAGGCAGAAGGCCCGTTTAGGCCAGCATCCTGTTCTTCGAAAAACAACCAAAGACACCTACAGTATTTTTAAACCTAAACAAAAAATCAGGAAGGCAAAACCTCCCTCCTGCTCTCAAACATAGACACACATATCCTACAGTTCCAATAATACACAAGTGTTGAAGCTTGAAACGAATACAGAAGCCACCCGCTGTTTATTCTCCCAATTCCCCCCCTCCCCTGTTCACAAAAATAACTGCAAATGATCAAGTTAAAAATAGATACTGTAGAAATATACTCACACACTGGTGTCCACCCTTGCTCTCTATGAATGAATGAATAAATAAATAACCCCAGCTGCTCAAACCAGCAACCACGCCCACCCGGGGCCAGCGAGAAAGAATGTGCATGGAGGAGTGGGCGTGGCTTTCAAGGAAGCAAGCTCTGAGCATGCCCAGAGAACATTTCAAGGCAGCCTCTTTGCCTTGGATTAAGAGAGGCTGAGAGGGGCAGAGACCTGATTGGCCCGAAAACAGGAAAGGGACAGAAAGGTGTTACCAGCTTCTCTGTGTTCAAACAGAAGTATAAGATGTCATAAGATAGGAAAGTGTGTGTGGCTTTGAGATTTTTGTTTTGTTTTGGGCGGAGCCCACTTAGAAGGCAGTAACCCTAAACCACTCTGGGAGTTAACTTGCCCCCACCTGCTAAGGCTTCTCAAACTTGTGCAACTCCTTAAGGTCATCTATTACAATTTTAATTTCTTTTCTTTGGCTGGTTTCAGTGTCTTGTGTTGCTGCATTTAGGATTGTGGCCAATTCTATCTACACAGAAGACCCATTGACGCTGATGGACATGATGAACTTTGGTTCATTAATTTCAATGGCCCAACTCTTGAGTAGAACCAGTGCTTTTTTTCTTTAAAAAACCGTTTAGGGTAAGGTTACCAGATATTTTTCAATGAATCCTGGGACACTTTTCAACTTCAATGGATTTTGTATGGGGACTGATTTGTAAATCCGGGGACTGTCCTCGGGAAATGGGGATGTCTGGTAGCCTTAGTTTGGGGATACTCTCATTTTCCTACTCATATTGAAATACTGCCCCCAGTGAGGCTAAGCTTAGATTCACAAAATGTTTAGGGGTGTGCATGACCCTGTGTCCCCCCAGAAAAAAAGCCCTGAGTAGAACTGAATTGGTTACAGCCTCTAGTTTGTATTATTTTATTCAGATAGTTTCAACAAAGCAACCAAGTTATTAAGCTTATCCTCTCTCCGAGTTAATTTGCAGTGAATCTACTAGGCAGTTCTAGCAGTTAATAAAGTTCTGAAAAGAGGGAACTCCCTGACCGTGCCGTCTCAAGTGAAGAATTTGAGGTCAATATATGGGAGGAAACATCAGCAGAACACAGAAAGTCAACACTGATTACTTGTGGAAATATGACATGAGCCTACCTGTGGTCTAACAGTGAAAAAAGCAACTATCATTTTCAACTATAATGAAGATGGCAGTCTTCTGGACTGTGGACAGGTTTAGATTAAGAGCATGAGAAGCGCCTGCCACACGGTTGGTTAGAATGAACTTGCATAAAATGAACTGAAAATATCAACTGGTAAAACACACATTAGAATACAGTTGGGGAGGGGAAAACGCATTAAAATGGAATTATTACATCTTTCTGATAACCTATGGGACCCCAACCCCTCATAAACACTTTGACCATTGGGATTATGGAACTAGCTGGGACCCACCCTGAGTGAACACATGGTTTCAACTCACAGAGCAGCTGGATACTCCAGCAGGTACAGGTGACTTGCCCAGTCCCCCAGACACATTCTGAGCCCATTGAACACGCTCTGTTCTGTTTGTGCTATTTCTGCAGAGTCCTCCCCCACCTCTGCCAGCTTAGGTCTTTTGTTCTATTTTCTTGTTCATACTTCTGCAGACCATTGGCTTCCTCCAGCACTTGGGTGCCTCACTGGCACCATTCTGGGTACCTGGACTTTGGAAATAGAGGGAATTGTCAGAGGCAAATTTAGGAGAGTGCAACTGGTTTCCCCGCACTGGGCACTGAGCTGAGAAGCCGCCACAGTGGGCACTGCAACAGTGATGTAGAATGCAAGGCGAGAGGCTGGGGGGTACCAAAATTTGGCACTGCACAGGGCGCCGCTGAAATTTGAAAGCCCAAAGTCCATCACTGGTATTGTTCCATGACAGGCTTTGGACATGCCTATGTTACAGATTTGCAACCACTCTGAAATGGGTTGACATTTGCAGCGCAACAGGGTTAGACAGACCATTTATCTGCCTGGGGATGGCTTTCCTGACACCTCTGTGCCTCTGCTCGTCTAGTGTGTCTTATGTCCTGTCCCCCCGCCCCCGCCTGCCCCAAAACATACCACTTCTACATCAAATGTGCCATTGCTTCTGCAAAAGAGGCTCTTGATCTGTCTCATAGTGAGCATAAAGGCTTCCAACTTGCACATTAGAAAAGGGCTGCATTCAAATTAGCAGGCCCATTTTCTGCCTCCAAGGAAAAACAAGCCTCAGCCCTGCAGGGCTTAGGTTAAGATCTCAGCTTCACAAAAGGGACGACACAGTCCCAGCTTCTTCATCATCATCATTATCTTCTTGGTCTTCATCATCTTCTTTTGGAGTTGGCAGGTGGTGGGCTCTGTGGCAGTTACGTTGCTTTAGCACTGCTGCCCACATGTGATGCAGCCAGATAAAAAGAATCTGGTCTGAAGGAAAGTGTAATTGCCCTCCAGCATGCTTCAAGGAAAAAATTATGTGGCAGAACAGAATAAAGGAACCAGAGCAAAGAAAACCCAACTGAGAACTTTCCTTTTGAACAATCTTGGCACAGCCAAGACATGGTAGGAAGCAGACAGACAAGCACTTTGACCAGTGAGAGCCTGCCCAAGTTTGGGCATTGCACTACCAAGCAAGCACTGTGTGCTTCTGCAGGATTTCTGGGCACTGCTCTACAAAGGGGGCACTGTGTGCTGTTGCAGATTTTTGAGCAATGCACCTGACTTGCTGGTTCTCACTTCTTCCCATGATCACCGAACCTTCCAGTTATCCATGTGGCAAATGCTAGATCTGATGACCAGCTGCACTCCTCAGGGAGTCATTTAGCCAGAGCGGTGAGCCTCTTTATGGCGTGGGATTGCACTGTATCGGTTTCTGATTGTCTAGCCGCTCTCGGCCAGGGGAGAGGAGGTGGTGGTGGTGATGCTAATAATGGCGGACTGAGATACGGAGGAGATTTGTCTGTTTTGGTACAGGCGGCGTCAGAAGTGGGAAGTGCCATTTCTCAGAACAGAAGGCAGCCCTGTGAGCAGCGCCCGGATCAACCAGCCTGGGTGCTATTTTTGGAATTCCTGCCCTGAGGCTCATGTGAACGTCTTCCTGCACATCGGTGCCATTGGAGGGTTCCCTCTGGATGCAAATAGCAGCTTTGAAGGGAGAGAAGGAGGGGGGCAATTTTATTTGGGACCCTTATAGGGTGGAAAGGATTCATATCTCTCCCCCCCCCCCCGACTTGCTCCCCTGTGGTCCTGACACATTTAGTTTGGCCCACAGTGAGTGAATTTAATTTACTGGCAGCCAAGCACAAACTCTCTTTTGCGGGAACATATCAAATCTCCCAAACTCTCCTTCCCTAAGAATCACCCCAAAAGCATTTGCACCACACATGGAGTCTCCCACAAACAGGGGGTTACAAAAGAGGCAGCTTTGGAGGTCAAGAGCAGCGCTTCTAAATGGCTCTGGAAAGAAATTAGCCCATGCCTTCTTGTCCTCGTTAACAATCTAGCCACCACATTTTGCCGAAGTTTCCAAGCCACCTTCAAGGACAGTCCCAGAAACAACGCCTTGCCGTAATCTAACCCGAATGCTACCTTAATGCAGACAACCAAAGCAAGGTTATCATCCAGCTAGGGTTGCAAATGAGCTACCAGCTGAAGCTGCCAGAAGGCCCTCCATGCCACAGAAGCCACTTGTGCCTTCAGTGAAAGTGCTGGATCCGAGAGTGTCGCACACCTGCTCCATCAAGGGGAATCCAGAGCAGGATGCATCACACTCATCCGTACGGAGGGGCCACCCACTAAGAGTGCCTCCATCTTATCTGGACTGAGCTTCACTTTGTTGGCTCACATCCTGTCCATTACCAGGCACTGATCAAGCACATTCAGCGCCACACCTGCTTGAGCTGCAAAGGAGAAGCAGAGCTGCATGTCAACAGCATATTGATGACAGCACACTCCAAAGCTCCTCACTCCGTGGGTTTATGTAAATGTCAGGCAGCATGGGGAATAAGATCAAACCCTGAGGAACCCTACTCTGAGACCCCACGGGGCCAAATCATGTCTTCCAAGCACCCAACTCTGGAGACAACCGTGCAAATACAATAGGAACCAAAAGGTGCATGCCACGTCTAAGATTAACCACACATGCTGTGCAAGTCTATGCAAGTCTACTCTGAATCAAACCACAGTGAAACTTTTTTTGGGGGGGGCAGAACCCCCTGTGTCCCCTGTTGCCCAACACAACAACTTCGTGGGAAGGCAAATGCTACAAATGAACATGCATCAGAACAGCCTGACTTCTGGATCCAGCCAAAGGAGACCCATCTCGTCAAATCTCCTGTTCTCACTGTGACCAACCGGATGCCCCAGTGGAAAGCCCAGCACAGCACAACAGCAACACTCCTGCCACTTGTGATTCCCAACAACTGCTATTTAGAGTATGCTGAGTACTGACTCCACATGGAATTCTCCTTTTTCACACAAAGATGGGTCAGCATCTTTGTCAAATCATCCACTGTGACCTCACTGTCTCTTTCCTGGTTAGTCACTGCTAGTGCAGATCCCATGAGCATCTTGTTGGTGGCAAGGGAAAAAACAGGCACAAAAAGAAAAATTCCCTGGATGCCAAGATCCAGGTTTGGGGCAAGTACTCTTTGGTGAGAGAACACCAGCAGAGATTTAAAATCACAAAATATGCAGCAAAGGAAAGCGTGGAAATATATGGTGTTAGATCTTTAAAATATGCCCTTCATCAAACAGTAGAAGAAGAAGAAGAGTTTGGATTTGATATCCCGCTTTATCACTACCCTAAGAAGTCTCAAAGCGGCTAACCATCTCCTTTCCCTTCCTCCCCCACAACAAACACTCTGTGAGGTGAGTAAGGCTGAGAGACTTCAGAGAAGTGTGACTAGTCCAAGGTCACCCAGCAGCTGCATGTGGAGGAGCGGGGAAGCAAACCTGGTTCCCCAGATTACGAGTCCACCGCTCTTAACCACTACACCATGCTGGAGTTGGAAGGGACCTCAGGCTCATCTAGTCTAACCCCTTGCAATACAGGATTCTCAACTAAATTATCCATGAGAGATGGCCATCCAGTCTCTGCTTAAAAACCTCTAAGGAAGAAGAGTCTACAACTTCTTGTGGGCGTCTGCTCCACTGTCAAACAGCTCTTACTGTCAAAAAGTTCTTCCTGGTGTTTAGCTGGAATCTCCTTTCTTGCAACTTAAAGCTGTGCGTTCAAGTTCTACCCTCCAGAACAGGAGAAAACAAGCTTGCTCCATCTTTCATGTGACAGCCCTTTCTTTAGATATTTGAAGATGACTAGCATATCTCCTCTCAGCCACCTCTTTTCCAAGCTAAACATACTCAACTCCCTCAACCATTCCTAATAAGGCTTGGTTTCCAGACCTTTGATCTTCTTGGTCACCCTTGTGAGTTCCAAAACTTCCCTCTTCCCTTATAATAGAAAGAGACCACACATTTGGTAAGTTAAAAATGGTTCACTAACAAACTCTCCAAATGTCAGATTCATATGCTTTCCCAGGCAGCATTCAGAAAAAAGGTACACAGGCAGTAAAACCTGGCTAAGTTACAGTTGTGAAAGTTCCTAAATTATTGGTATAGGAAAGAGAGCCAGTCACTTTCTTGATTGTCAGGGGTTATGGGGGCGATGTGATATAGTTACTGGCTCACGTGTGTGCATGAAAGAGTTACCTGTGTCCTGAGCTCAAGTTACCATGGATGGGATTTAGCAGGCTTATAGCAGCATTTGCTTCCTCCCTCTTTCTCTGCTTCCTACAAGAAACTGCAGCCAAGCATGGCTCCCAAGTGCAAAGGAAACCACATGAATAGAAAATCTTTCTAAAATGAGATTTTTACAAAGACTGTGTGATTCTCTTATAAGGAAACCAAGTTCTTTCTTTTAAAGTCATTTGAGAACTTTTTTATTCTTTATTTCACTGCCAACAGCAGAGACTTATCTGCTGTAATTTCTGAAACTCTGTGAGTAAAATCTTCATTTATTTGCAAAGCTGAGTCTCTGTGACTTATTCCTGCCAAAGTATTTTTGTAAGGAACATTTGTTTAAAGGTGGATGAGGGCAGATGTAAATCAAACAAGTTTTAATGGGCTTGGAGCAATCGTCATTGTGCTAAACCTACTATGGGAGAGTAAGAATCTCTCTTCCAAACCTCTGTCTCCAACAGGGGGAACCCAGTAGGTCTCCTGATACCATTGGACTAACCTATCCCATCATCAATGGCCATCAGCTAGGTTGGCTGGGGACTGTGGGAGCTGGAATCCAACAATGCCTGGAGGGCCCCACAGATGTTCCCCTGTCCCTGTTCTATGGAGTTGGAAATTAAATATGAACATCACAAGGAGGGTTTGCCCCAGCTGGAGTAGAGGGCATATTTCTGCACTTGTCAGCCCAGCCCACGGCCTCTGGTTGCAAATGTTGTATGGAGCATCATAAGTGTCCATGGTGTTTTCAGAGAGTACCTGTCCCTGTCCCACAAGGAACTTGCAAATTTGACAAAGAGGAGACAAGGGGGAGAGGAGGCAGGTGGGGGGGAGAAACAATGGATCCAGGTGCTTCAGTTGCATGAGCTTAAGCCAACCTTCCCCCCCCCCAACCTGCTGCCATTCCAGCTGCTTTGGACTGCAATTCCCATCAAGCCTTGCAGACAACGCAGCCATGCTCCCAGCGTCATACAGCTAGCTGTGCTGCTTGGTGCTGATGGGAGTTGTGGTCCAAAACAGCCCGCTTTAACTAAGTTACAGGCTGAGTTGCAGATGGGCATGGGAATCATTCTTTTAGCATGATGCAATGCAACACACCCCGATTTTGGCACACCTAATGCAGATCAGAGGTGGGGGGATTGGAGACTGACATTCCCAGAGCTCCCACTTTAGTTTCTTAGCACACAACAGAAAGGGCTGGAAATGTTATCAAAGGGTAGAGGAGTACCATGTTTCTGGAAGCTGAATGCACACACCCAACAAGGAGGAGAACAGCTGGGGTGCGCACAGTTGCCGTTTGAAATTCAAGGATAGAAATCGCCTAAGTGGAACTTCCATATCAAGAGCAAATGAGACCATGTAGACTCAGGATGTCCCAAAGAAAAGCAGCTCTCCTACCCCAGCTCTGCCAAATGCCTTCACACAGATGCCTCCCCCAACCTACGAAAAAGCCTCTGCTGCCTCAGAGCAGGTCTCCCCTCCCAAATACTAGGAACAAAAGGAAAATGGTCTGTGTAACTCTTCCCCTACACCCCCAGCCAGCAACCCCATACAAGGAGAGCCCTGCCCTTTACACTTTATGGAGCACAGATCAGATCCTAACAGGATTGCCAAACAGTACCCACCCCAATGCCACAAAACAAGCACTGTTTGGATCTCACAGCAACCATCTGATCAACACACAGCAATCCCCCTTCTCACCCCACCCCAAAATCCCTTTCCAAGCAGAGCATTAGGTATCATAATGGCAAGGAAAGGCGCCTCTACTCACCTTCCAACGTTAGCTCTTCTGTGGGGATCCAGCAAGGCAGGCAGAGAGTTGGGGAAGGAAAAAGGAGAAAGAGAGAGTCAGGAGCAAGCAAGGGAAAGACGCAGCAACAGAACGACAGGCCAGCATCTCACGTAGACCTAGACTCAGGCTGGAATCCTGGAGAGCCACAGCTGCCAGTCAGCGAAGGCAATACTGAGCTATATACTATTTGTCAATGTTCATGAATGCTCATTTACTGCTATTTGTTCACTTCTTGTGAGATAAAGAGATCTTGCTGCATTCCTTCGCTCCAGAGGAATCGCCAGCCTCAGCCTCATCAAAGAATCACAAAGCATCCCACCCAGCCAAGTCATATTCTAAAGTGTTGTTGTGCTTTTATTTTTGTTTGCATTTTCTGAATTTTAGGGGTTTTTACTACAATGTTGTATTATTGGCATGTTTTGCTTCTGTTGTTAGCATTTGTTGCCTTGAGACGAGTTTGTGAAGAAAGGCAGCCTATAATTAGTAGAAAGAAAGAAAGAGGATGAGTTTTTGAATTCCCTGCTTGGAATTCTGCAGAAAGGACTCGTGTTTAGGTGAGAGGAGGGAAGCCTCACCCCCAATGCACTGGTAAGAGACACCAGGTCCAAAAAGCATACCCAGAAGGCTGTTGAGAGAAGGAGATGAAACAGTTCTCTTATGAAGAAGCCAACCAACAAATTCACAGAGGACAACAGCTAGCAATGGCTGACTAGTCATAGCAGCCACTTTCAGGATAAGAGGCATAGGAACTGAGGAACCAGTCTTCAAGTGAGTCAGGCTATTGGTCATCAAGCTCAGTACTGTCTACACCGATGGACAATGGTTCTCTGAAGGGTCTTGGGCAAGAGATATTCCTCATTCTCCCATCAGGGATTGAACCTAAGACTTTCAGCATGCAGAGGTCGGGCTCCACTACTGAGCTCTGCCCGAGCCCCCTGCCCCAAGTCCCAGCTGGAGGTCTCTTGTGCTCATGGCCTCCTTGTGGGCTTCCTGGAGGCATCTGGCTGGATCCTATAAGGGGTGGGAATCCTGGAACAGAGAAGCCCCCTTTGCCTGGCAAGACCCTCCAACCAACTGCCCTACCAGTCCGGGTCTCTTTTTTTCCCTCTCCTGCAAGCCGCTGTGCCCCCTACTCTCTGTCGCTCCTATTCTGCATACAAAGCCTGAGCTCCACCACTCAGCTACAGCACACAGCCCTGCAATGGATTTTAATTATTTATTATGGGGGTTGATATCCCACCCATCAAATAGATTTCCCCAAGGCAGTTTGCAATAAATCAAAGTCCAATTGCTAAAAGCATTTAAAAGCATACAAAAAAAAAAAAAAAAAAAAAACGAGCTACAGAGGAAAAACAGCAGCCATCGTAAGTATTTTTTCTCTTATGTATAAGCCTTACAGTGATAAAACAGTGTAGATTATAAAGTCTGGCCAGATAACAAAGGTCTTTGCCTGGCATTGCCACCATGAGAGCGTCAAGGGGAAAGCATTGCTCAAGCAGGAGCCACAGTGAAGAAGGCCCTTTTTCCAGGTTAACCAGGGGAGAGAAGAAGGCCTCTCATGAAGACCTGCACAGCAGGGATGGGAAAACTCTGGCCCTCCAGATATTGCTGGACTAGGTCTCCCAGCATGCCTAGGTCTCCCAGCATGCCGGCTGAGGCTGACGTAAGAATGTAAGAGGAGCCCTGTTGCTGGGTCAGGCCAGTGGCCCATCTAGTCCAGCATCCTGTTGTCCTCACAGTGGCAAACCAGACGCTTCATTGGAAAACCAGTAAGCAAGGTTTGAGCACAACAGCCTTCTCCCCTCCTTTGTTTTTCCAGCTATTGACATTCAGAGAAGAATAGCCATCCTGACTAATATCCACCAATAGCCCTCTACTCCATGAATCATAAGAACCTAAGAAGAGCTGGCTGGATGAGGCCAATGACCCACCTAGTCCAGCATCAGCCACCATCTTAGCTACATAGCAAAGAGGACAGGCTTAAGAACATAAGGGCAAGAGAACAGTTTGCTAGATCAGGCCAAAGGGGGCCCATGCAGTCCAACATCCTGTTCTCCTTGTGGCCACCCAGATGCCAGTGGAAAACTGGCAAGCAGGATCCAAGCACCAGAGCTCCTCCTGCGATTTGCAGCAACAGGCATCAGTAACATTTCTGCCTCTGACCAGTGGCAGAGCATAACCATCATGGCTAGTAGCCATCAATGGTCCTCTCCTGCATAACAATATTTGAGTCCAACAACCTACAGAGGGCCCCATCCCTGTCACAAAGGGTTAGGGTAACAAGGATGTCCATTGGACAGCATTTTGACCAAGGCTCCAAGGGTCAGTGAACAGGATGGATTTTTTGCCAAGACCAATATGAATTTGGAGTGCCACAGGTTCTCCATCATCGTCTTAAGAGCAAGGACATGCACCTGCAGAGACAGGTGATCACAGAATCATAGAATTTCAGGCATGGGTGGGACCCCAGGGTCAACTAGTCCAACCCCTCCATCAAATTATCAAACCATAAAAGGCCCTAAATGACCAAGCTAGTGTTCTGAACTGGTCCCAGGAACAGAAGAGAAGGCGACACAGGTGGCGAAGCACCAGCGTGATATGATCCTGACACAGAGTCCTAGTTAGCAATTGCAGCTGCCAAACCATCTTCAGAGGCAGCCCTGTCTACAATGAATGGCAGTAGTCTAATCTGGTGGTTACCAAAACATAGATAACTGCGACTAGGCTAAACCACTCCTGTGCCAGAGCTTAAAACCTTGGGAACTGCTTTATGATGTGGAAAGAGACTCAAGCTTGTTGGTTCTGTCTCTGCGCATATGCAGAGCACTAGGACAGCTGATGGATGGGGCACTTTGAGAGATGGGCAAGAAGTTTCACTCCACCCAGGTGGCACTTGCATGGAAAAGGGGCCATACCCTGCCACCAGCTTTGGGGAAGCAGCAGATTGCACCAGAATGGCAGTACTGGCATTTCCACCAGAGGTGGGGGATGGGGGGTGGAATTCCAAAATCAGCAAAAGGAAACTCAAAGAGGCGGAGAGGAAACTCCACCCCTCCCCAACCCCTACGCTACACTGGTGACAAAATAAACCCCTAAAATAATGAATGTAAATAATGAATGCAAGACAACAAACAATGTGGCAGTAATTAGCACAGATCTGGGTGAAAATTCTGAGCTCTTGCCATCTGCAGAAAAATATACCCACCCACCCAACAACAGGCTCATGCGTCAGGCCCAGGCAGAGACTCAGCAAGGGGCAGGCAGGGGCAGGGAACCAGAGAAAGGGCCTGCCTCCCTCCCCAGCTGGGACATCAAGAGCAGCCACAGTTAGAAGCAGGATGCTTGGAGGCCTGGATCCAAGCCTGGGTTAAGCTTCCCTTTCTTTCTAGATGTGGTGGGTTCTGCTTACCCTGTTTGGAGGAGAGGGACACTACTCAGTGGTTGGGTTTTTGTTATAATCAAGTGATTCATAAAAACATAAGGGTCTGCTGGATCAGGCCAATGGCCCAACTAGTCCAGCATCCTGTTCTCCCAGTGGCCAACCAGATGCCTGCAGGAAACCCACTAGCAGGACCCAAGTGCACGAGGCCCCTCCCCCACTGCCGTTTCCAGAAACTGGTATTCAGAAGCATAGCTGCCTCCAACTGTGGTCAAGCATAGCCACCAGAGTTAGTAGCCATCAGTAGCCCTCCACTCCCTCTGCACGAATTTGCCTCATCCTCTTTTATAGCCATCCAAGTTGGTGCCTCTTGTGGAAGGGAGTTCCATAGTTTATCCATACACTGTGTGAAGAAGGATGTTCTTTTGCCCCCTCTCCTGAATCTTCCAACATTCAGCTTTGTTGAAAGTCCACAAGTTCCAGTGTTATGAGAGAGGGAGGAAAGCTTTTCTCTGCCCCCTTTCTCCGTGCATGGTTCAACTAGATTATGCTTAAAATAGGCCCACTGAAATCAATGGACCTGTCTTAGTCATGTTAATTCATTTCAGTGGGTCTACTCTGAGTAGGAGTAATGCTGGATACAACCGCCAGTCTGCTTTTAAATTCACCGAAAAACAAACGGAACAGATTTCTAAAGCAACATCGTTTTGGTTTTTCAGATAGCCTTTCTTTAATTAGCGCTGTCACACGCTTTCATTTAAACACCATTGCGCGGAGATATAAAATATAGCCTAGAAAGTGTTCAGCACTAATTAAAAGATTGACTAAAAGAAGGAAACAGAAAATGATGCCCAGAGGAGAAGACGCAGCAAAGGCGTCCCAAAGAACAACAACAGGTCCACCTGCCCCAGACGTCACAGGACAAGTCTGAACCTCTTTGGAAAGAAGAGCAAATTGCCCAGAGAGCCATTCTGACTTGCAGGCTTACGGGGGGGGGGGGGACGACCCGATTTTCTGCAGGTTGGAATGGTGGAAAAGCCAAAGGGAAATGTCAGTCATCTGGATGAGCCACAACAATGAAGCAAAAGAACATCAGAAGAGCCTTGCTGGATCAAGCCAATGGACCCCATCTACTCCAGCATCCTGTTCTCACAGTGGGCAACCAGATGCCCCAATGGGAAGCCAGTAAGAGCACAAGAGCCCTTTTGCCTCCTGTGATTTCCACAAATGGCATTAGAAGCATGGCTGCCTCAAGCTGTGGAGGCACAGTATAGCCATCATGGCTAGTAGCCATCAATAGCCCACTCCTCCATGAACCATGGCATTTCCCCCAACTTAAATGCCTGGTGTGGAAGAGCCCAAAGTCTCGGTGGGAATGCACAACTGCCTTTATTTTGCACAATTTTTTCCTGGTGCAGAATTAGACCTTTCCTGCGTGGCAGACTTTGGGCCTTCCCTCCTCAGTTCCACCGCAGAGTCGTCGTCCCCCCAGCACAGACAATGCCCCAGTCACACCTCGGGGGCAATCAGAGAAGACATAGGGATGCCACGTGGCCCCTTTGAGAGGGCAGCTTCCAAAGGCCACCCTGGTTCATGGGCAGATGCACACACACACACACACAGATGCAGAAGATCCTCCCAGGTTCTATCCTCGCATGGGGAAGGACACCAGTTTTACATGCAGAAAGTTCCAATTTCAGTTCTAACAGCGTCTCCAGGTAGAGCTGGGAGATCGCTTTGTCTGAAATCCTGGACAGCCACTGCCAATCAGTCTAGACCAGTGTTTCTCAACCTGTGGGTCCCCAGATGTTGTTGGACTACAACTCCCATCATTCCCAGCCAGCATGATCAGTGGTCAGGGATGATGGGAGTTGTAGTCCAACAACATCTGGGCACCCACAGGTTGAGAACCGCTGGTCTAGACAATAGCGAGCTGGATGGACCCAATGGCCAGACTCACTATAAGGCAGCATCCCATGGTCGTATCTCCAGATGGTGCTGAGAAAGACCAGTCTGAAACTGAGAAACGGCTGCCAGTCGACGTATGTAGACAATACAGAGCAAGATGGTCTGACAAGGGACCCTCCTATGTCCCAGTGTGCAAGGCCTGGACTGACTGAATGAGTGTGTGTTTGTGCGTGTAACAACCACCACCACTACCACCCCAAGCACAGAGGCTGTGTGTTCTGCCCTCTCCCTTTCAGAAACAGTTCTGAACTGGCTCTGAACACAGCCAAACTTTTCAGCACATGCCAGGGGAGCCCTCCTGATGCCAACTGGTGGTGCCCGACGGGCACAGTAGCAGCAAGGAAGAGTCTGGAGCCGTGCCCAAGGAGATGATCCACAGGAAAGGGAAGGGGAACAGAAGCAGGAGGAAGAAGATGAAGAAGAGGGATGAGGAGGAAGGGTTATCTCCCCACCCCATGCACATTCCCTCTTCTGGCAGCCTACTTGGCAGGCGACCTTGGGCTGACCTTGCAGGGAACAGCCAGGCTGCCTGGCCCCAGTGCGCCCTCTGCAATGATGGAAACAGCTCAGCCCCAAAGCAGCACCCATCACAGAGGATGCAGCTAATGGGAGGGGGAAGGCAGGTGGGCACTGCTCAGGCCTTGCCCATGGGCAGGGGGAGGGAGGGAGAGAGAGACTGGTGCAAAAACACAAAGAGGGAGAAAGAGAAACAGAGGGAGGGAGGGGCACACAAGCAGGTGCTGAAGCTGAGTTGGCCTGAACTGATGGAGCCCAGGTCAGGAAATACCTGACCCGGTTCTCAAGATGCTTGAGAAAAGGGGCAAAAGGCTCAGGTTTATTTGTTTGATTCCTATCCCACCTTTCCTCTCAGGAGCTCAAAGCAGCAAACATGGTTTTGTTCCCCACACCCTGCCAGGAAAACACACACACACACACACACACACACACACACACACACACACGTTATCTCACAACAACCCTTTAAAGTAGGTAAAGCCAAATCAGTGGCCAACCCAAGGTCACCCTGAGACTCTCAAGTGTTTTTAAACAATGCAGTTTCCCCCCATTTTTAGAAAGTGGCTTGGAAAGGCCCATGGACAGGTTGGATTGCTGCAGCTCCCACCCCTTCTTTCCACATGCTGAATTATTGTATTACATGGGGAGGGATTCGGATAAGCAGGCAACCCAGCAGAATTTCTGGCTTGTTCATCCTTTACGGGAACCCCGTTCACACCTCAGTATGTCACAAGATGCTGGGATGAAGCAATGGGGCCCCCAACTAGCAAGAGAGGAGCGCCCCCCTGACACCCTCCTAGCTATCTTACTAGAGCATGACGCCTACACACCCGTCCTTGACGAAGGCTTCTTTGTGGGCAAGGATGCAAATGACCTGACCCAAGGCTGTTGGTTTAAATATAGGCAGTGCCAGGGGAGCATCCGGCTGCCACTTGGAAAAACAGGAGAGAGACAGGCCGAAGGAGCCCTCGGAGGCAGGCCCAGTAGCTTCTGAAACATCCTCCCCTGTTTGCCACATGGCATGGGATGGGGGGCATGAGGAGGAGATAGCGGAAGGGTGGGGGGAGTCACAAAAGACCTACTTGGCAAGTTGCTCATATGGACTGGAGACACTTGTGGCATAGTGGGTGAGGTGTCAGACTAAGAGCAGAGAAATCAGGGCTCAAATCCCGCCTTGACCACTAAAGTCACCTTGAGCCAGTCACATACCCTCAGCTTGACCTACCTCACAAGGTTGTTGTGAGGATAATATGGAGAGGGAAGAACAAACCGCTATATGTTCCCTATAGTCATAGAATCAGCATCGCAGGATTGGAAGGGACCCAAAGAATCATCTAGTCCTACTCCCTGCAATGCTAAAGAATCCCTGGCAGATGGCTGTCGAACCTCTGTTTAAAAACCTCCAGCTTACGGAGTCCACCAGTACCTTAGTTAACATCAGCCAGACACCAAAAGCAGATCAAAGCACATGTCAGCATTCCACATGTCTAGGTAGTCTTGTCTAAGCAAAAATGCAGAGAGAAGGGTTCTTGAGTCCCAAAGAGGCTCAAGAAATTTCCTGCTCATGAAGCCTACCTGGGAACAGCAAAAAATGTTGTTCTACTTTTATTAAAATATTCATACTCTTCCCTAGTGGGACCTTAAAGGTGGCAAAAGGCCATAATTTAAAACATGGCAAATAAAACTGCATTTTAAAAGCACCAAGGAAACACTAAAACGAAGATAAGAAAACAGCAGCAATATAATATCAGCAAATGAGAGAAAAGGGCGGGGGGAAGGACAGAAGGAATAACGGAGCCAGAACCAACTTCAAGCAGCACTGATCATAGAATTGGAAGGTAACCCTAAGGGTCGTCCAAACCAACCCCTGCAATGCAAGAGTCACAGTTAAAGAATCCCTGAGAGATGGCCATCTAACTTCTGTTTAAAAACCTCCAATGGAGGAGAGTCCAACACCTTCCAGGGGAGTCTGTTCCACTGTCAAAGAGCTCTCACCATTGGAAAGGTCTTATTGTTGCCAAGAAAGTTCTTCACTACCAGAACAAATGCCTCCCACGCTTCCAGTTCCACTTTGTTCATTGAGTTTCCGAACTCTGGATCTCTGATGAGCTGACAGATCTGAGGACCGTCAAAGATGCCAGCTTTCAACTTCTCCATGGTCAATCCTGGAAAAGCCTGGCACAAGTAAGTGAAGCAGTCACCATCCTTGTCCAGAGCCTCGGTGAACTGCTTGATTAAGCCGAGCTTGATGTGCAGCGGTGGGAAGAGTATTCTGTCTCTTTCCACGAGAGGGTCGTTGATGACATTCCTTTTTCTGCAAGGCACCAATTCCTCCCGCACAGGCCAGTCCTTCTTCGTGTAATGCTGAGCACGGTCCCTACTATCCCACATGCACAGAAAATATGGGTACTTGGTGAAGCCAGACTGTTGTCCCAACAAAAAGTTCACCATCTTCAGGTCAACACAAATAAACCGCTTATGCTGATCATAACCAATTTTCTCCAGCACATACTTCACCGCTTCATAGTTCTCCTTCAGTGTAGTCGAGTGAACCAGGGGTATAGAGGCAAACTGGTTGCCGTTGTGTAGCAGAACACATTTCAGTGATCGCTTGCTGCTGTCAATGAACAATCTCCAATCTTTGGGTTCGTACTGTGGCACTCCAAGCTTGAGCAGAAGCTGCGCAATATCTGCACAGTACACCAAGTCCTTCTCTTCCGAGAAAAAACGGAGGTACTCTTGAGGCATGTTGCAGAAGAAGCTGATGCGAGCACTGTCAGAGAGGAGGTTTTCTTCCTTCAATCTGGATGCCAACAGTTTGGCAGAGTCCTTTGACAAGCTGAGGTCGTGAACTAGATCAATCAACTCCTTTTGGGAAAATGGATGTGGAGCATCATCTTCAAGAACCACTTCTTCTTCTTCTTCATGTCCTTCAACACTGGAGGCATCTCCGTCACTAATGTCAGGAAGTTCTCCGAAGATAGGAACTGGAATTTCATCACAATGAGCTACAGGACGACGTGCTGATTGAAGATCAGGATACTTGAGGCTGCTCCGGTTCTTTCTGTTGATCCCAGTCACATCAACAGTGCAGAAGTAGCAGTCAGTGACATGGTTTGTCGGCTCCCTCCAAACCATGGGAATTCCAAAGTTCAGACTCCTCTTGCCATTGGTCCATCCACGTAGAGTCTCAGTGCATGCCTTGCACACCATGTGTGGCGCCCAAGCTTTATCCTGGCCACCAAGTTTAATACCAAAATAACTTTATGCTTTGCCGCACCAATTTATGGAAGATTTTGAGGTTTTATGACTTCAAACTGATCCCTTTTCGACATAATCACCCAGAACTATCGGACCTGAATACTTCTTGTCATTAAAATAATCATTTCCAATCAAAACAATTATTCGACATGGCATTTTACCCCCACCAACTTCTTCTAAAATGCTCCACACAAGCATACATGTGAACAAAAACGTAAAAAAACGACATGTGGCCATAACTCAAAAACTTGACCTGATTGAGCAAAACCAATGTGATTTTTTGATTCAGCGCATCAGATTCGTCCTAAATCAGCTGAAAAAACGCAGACAACAAATTTGTTGTTGACCAGTGCAATTAGCTGTGATCACTTGGGCCTTAAGCAGGAAGACAGTCCAGCCCACTCCCAACCCGAACCTGCCCTCTGAATGGAATCCCCCCCCCCCAGGAAGTTCACCTCTGAGCGCAGTGTCCCGTTTAAGTTCCTTCAGGGTGCCCCAAAGGGAACGAAGGGGAAACTGAGTCCCGAACCCTCCCTGACCCTGCCCAGTGGGCCTCGCTTACAAGATGGGCTGAACATACCACATGCACCACTCTTCCCACAGCCTGCCACAGGGTAAGAGGCCATGTTCGCAAGGCGAAGGTGCAAAAGGGTTTCCCGCTTTTTTATTCAATTATGAGACGGATTTCTCTCAGGGTGTCCTATTACTCATTGCCAGAAACTTAAACAAAAAACAAGGGCACAGATTTGCAAAAAAAAAGTAGTACATATGCTAATATACAAGTAATTTACATGCACATTTAGAAATAATTACTATAATTTAAATTGAAGGACAATACATATCCTCATAGTGGGGAGCAAGACAATAACCAGGTGACTTGGGATCTTTCCTGCTCACTCTGCTGTCTTGATGCTGCTGAGTGTAGAATGGGCAGCTTCAAGTCCTGTCCCCCCAACCTACGCTCTCCCCTTTTCTGGGGTTTTTTTTTTTTTATCTCTAAACTAGATTTGGACTGGGTAGCCCTTCAAACAGAGGACTGCCTTCTTTAAAGTGGGACAGTGGCCTCCCTAACTTCACTAAACCGGATCCAGCACCGTCTGCTCTTAACCTTCAGTGGGGTGCTCTCACATTCCACCCCAGACCTCACCAGGGATTGATCCAGGTGCCTTCTGCATGCCAAGCAAGTGCTCTGCCACCACTGAGATAGGGAGGTGCCTCTCAGCTCTGGGGGAGGACAAAAGGCCCCAAATCACTGAGTCGGGGAGGAAGAAAGGAAGGGAGCCCACTTGCCTTCCTTGCCTACCTGCACAGGAGGGGAAATGACCTCAGCCCCCAGCAATAATACAGAAAGGATTGCTTTTGGGCATGCACAGAATGCAGCACGGAATAGCCACAGGAATCAGGAATCAGGGCCCCTCACCCCGAAGGGGAACAGCTTCCAGATGCAGGACCTCTCCCCCCCCCCCACTTTTTTGTAAGGGGCTCCAGCACTGGAGTCTGCCCAGGGAGGGGAGGGCCCCCCTGGACTTTCCATCCTTCCAGATCAGCTGCCCCAGAATTGGCTCCCTCGGCAGCCCATCCTGGCTGCTCGCCAGAGCAGCAGGCAGGGCCATAAACAGATAAGTAATAGCTGGATAAATTGCAATAGCTGGGGACCAGGTTTCCTCTGACGCACAAGCAGGGCTGGCCCAAGACATGTTGGCACCTGGAGCAAATGGCAAAATGGCTCCCCGCCCCCTGGCTAGGGAAGAAGGGGTGAGTGAAGATCTGTATCAGGAACAAGGGAGAGGGGAATCAAATCAACCTTAATCAATGGTTGAAGTGGGACTCAAAGGCCATTGCTGGATGGCTGGGGACTGAGAATCATGCCGGGCAGGTGCAGAGCCCAGGAGACCCCAGAAAGCTATTTTGTCACTGAAGAAGGGCAGTTGGGTTGTCAGGTCAGTTGCACCCCAGACCCAAGACCATGGGACAGCCCCTGGTGATGCCCTAGAGGGCAAGACCCCAGTGCTGTCAGAAACCACAGACTCTGACAGCAGGTCATTCACATAAAAACACAAAGTCTAGCAAATGGTTGGAAACAGAGACAGAAACCTTAGCTCAAGGGGTTATTTCCAAATCATTCTTTCTCACCTGCTCAGGGCACCCTGAGCCAACCTGGAGATTCAAGTCCTCCCCATGCGACACAGGGGGGTGGAGCTCAGGTGAACCTGAAGACTTCAGGTCAGCCCTGGAGGCCTGGCAACCCCCAGCACAGGCCTATGGGGTCTGGGAAGCCTCAATTCAGGAGGGAAGGAGTCCAAGGAAGGTCTGGTCCCAGGCAAAGGGGGGGCCCTGGTGGCTGCAGGGAGCAGCGTGCTGAGATTTAATTTCCCACAAGGCAGGATGCTCTGCCAGGAGTTTCATGGGAAATCAAGATGGCCGCTGGACCCAGCCAGCCAGCGCTGCTTAAGAATGCTTGGACCCAGGGCCTGTGTCAGCAGCAGGCTGTCCTGCGGTCCCAACAGCTGCCCGAGGTTGATACCTGAGCATGTTCTCCTGCACCCCTGCAAACAACAGCCAAACATTCCCATCAATGAAAGGGTGTGGAGCCCAAAACCAAACCAGGGCCAAGTTACGGACTGAGGTCCCACAGCTCTCTTATTTTCCTGCAAAAGGAAAGTGGCCAATTAAAAGCGGGCTTTTCAAAAAGTAGCATGGCTATCCTAAGCAGAAAGTGTGAAAGGGACAGAGGGGGAAATACAGCGTGACCCACAAACAAGACCTGCAGAATATTGCACAGACCCACAAGGTAATGGTGGGTGAGGGGCAAATGGCCATGTTCTCTAATTCTAAGCTGCGCTTCGCACCCCATAGCAGCCATTTTGTGACTGGTGCCCTTGGCAGCAGTCTGAATTTTTAATTCTTTGAAGCTCAAATAAACATTATCTATAAAACGGTATGCATTTTGATTTTTATTATGTATTTTTTATATTTTATTAGCTTTTTTAAAAGTTCATGTATTCAGTAGAGAAGGGGGGAGGGAGCACAGGAAGAGGAGAGGGGTTAGGAGAGGTATTTTACAATTTATCAAGATAAATTGACACCTCAGTTTTTACCGAAAAAAGGCTCAGCAAGGGAAGAAGGTAGATCATGGAGATATCTGATCTGGCCATGGTGATACATGCCTTAGTTACATCCCATTCAGATTACTGTAATGCTCTCTACATGGGACTGCCTTTGGAAAGCGTTTGGAAATTTCAGGGGGTCCAAAGTGCTGCAGCCAGATTGCTAACCAGAGCCAGCTACAGGGAGAACAGAAACGCCTTTTTACAGCAGCTCCATTGGTCCATTTCCAGGCACAATGCAAAGTGCTGGTTATGACCTACAAAGCCCTATACAGGTTGGGGGGTCAGACTATCTGAAGGATAGTTATATCCCTGGCTGGGCTCTGAGATTTTCTGGGGAGGCCTTTCTCTCAGCCAGCCACCCTCACAGGCACATTTGGGGAGGACACACAAGAGGGCCTTCTCAGGGGCTGCTCCTAGACTGTGGAACTCCCTCCCATGGGAGGCTAGCCTAGCCCCTGCTCTGCTTTCCTTTCTCATGCCAACATAGACTTTCTCTGGTATTCTGAGGTGGGAACAGATTTTATTGTACTGTGTGTGTGTGTGTGTGTGTGTGTCTGTGTGTGTCTGTGTGTGTACGCATTTAAATTATTTTGAGTGTTTTCAGTGCTGTTTTAATGGAGTTGCTTGTTTTTCATATTTACATTTATTGTGTGTTTCTCATATGTGTTTTAATTTATGCTGTCAGCTGCCTGGGGTCCTGCACTGGGAGAAAGGAAGAACATGAACAGAACGGAATAAAATACAGAAAGAAGTGGAGGCAAAACTTAAGGATACTAGAAGGGACCCCCACCCTCGCCCTTCACAGAGACCACCAGCAGACCTCAACATATCTGAGAGTTAACAAATCACCACCATCTTTCATTTATTTACTATTCTCATCATCACAAAGGGGCTCAACAAAATGATGATCTACTAATAAGATACAGAGATTTTCTTAAATCCTCAAACTGTTCACATACTTTACTTTTAGCCATCATTACAACAGCCCTGCAGGATGGCCCTGTATCCCTTCCTCCTTATTACGGAAAAGATAGAGGAGGATCCTAAAACTATAGAACTGGAAGGGACTCAAAGGGTCATCAATTTTCTGCAATGCAGAGAGAGGACCAGATTGCATTTGGCTCACAAGACTACTGTTTCCTTTGCCTGAATCGACTATTAGGACCCCTTCCACCATGCGACACTCTCCCTGATGTGCCAGGTGCTGTACAGGCCACGGAAGCATTCACACTCCCCACTCGCAAGCCCCATGCAGTGTTAGAAACTCAGATATATAAGTTGGTGCCAAATGGCTCCTTAAACCAGGGTTACAGTCGCCAAAATGGAATGCCTAGTTGCCATTTTGGGGCCAGAAGGCTTGAAAGTCCTATTTTTCAATGCAGTCGTACCTCGGAAGTTGAATGGAATCCGTTCTGGAAGTTCATTCAACTTCCAAAACGTTCAGAAACCAAGGCACAGCTTCTGATTGGCTGCAGGAAGCTCCTGCAGCCAATCTGAAGCCGCGGAACCCATGTCAGATGTTCGGGTTCCAAAGAACGTTTGCAAACCGGAACACTCCTGGGTTTGCAGCGTTTGGGAGCCAAAACATTCAACTCACAATGTGTTCGACCTCCGAGGTACGACTGTACAACTATTTGATTCCTGAAATTGGTTCTGATGATGCAGATGAACTATAACGGATTGAATTCTACAGGGTATGTGAAAGCAGTCAAGATCCAAGGATCCCCAGGCATGCACCGCAAGATGGTGGAGACTTCAAGTATCCTGGTGCTCAGCCATCACCACTTGGTTGCAAGTGGTCAACAGCCAGGTGCAAAATGTGCCTGGCAATTTGTAAACGCTGGCCTGGTCCCACAGGAACCCGCAGCTCCCAGCTCCCCGTCAGCCTCTTACCTTCACTGCAGAATTTGCCCTGGAATCCAGTCAGGCTGCAGTCGCACTGGACCTCGCTGTTGACCACGGTGCAGATCCCTCCGTTGACGCAGGGGTTCTGCTTGGTGCACAGGTATTCCGTGTCACTGCGGATGCCCTGGCTGCCCAGGAGGGCGGGGGGCGTGTCGCCCACTTTGAGGTTGGCCACCATGCCGCGGAAGGGCATCTCGTACTTGACGGTGCTGAGGGTGAGGGCCGAGAGCCGGACGTCCGGCGGGATGCCCCCCACGAAGAGGTCGCTCTCCACCGTCATGTCGCGCCGCTTGGACTTGACCTCGGCCACGCGGGCCTCTCCGTCGACCACGAGCATGGTCTCGCGGTAGTTGCGCGTCAGCAGCAGCATGTGCCAGCGGTCGTCGTTGACGGGCGTCTCCAGGTGCAGGCTGGCCGGCTCGGCGCAGGAGATCGTGAAGCGCAGGCGGAAGCGCCCCTCCAGGATCAGCAGCTCCAAGAAGTCGCAGTTCCCGCCGTCGTCCAGGTACAGCACCAGGGCCCGCGAGACATTGGTCTTGAGGCTGAAGCTCAGCTCCCCCGAGGAGCTGGCATCCCACCGGGCGTAGCGAGCCCACTGGCCTGTTGCGCCCCCAAACTCCAAGGCCGCGCCGCCTGCCCCGGGGCCCAGCGCCGAGGCCACCAGCAACGCCAAGGGCAGCAGGCGCAACGCTTTCGCCATGGCCACCCCGCTCTGCACACCTCGAGGCGAGTGGCGCCCCCCCTCCTGCTGCACACCTTCAGATCCACATGAGACTGACCGGCGCCTCCTGCAGGCAGAACAGGCCACAACCTGGCCGGGCAGAGAGAACCTCCTCTTGCTCCTCCTCAAAGAGCCGCAGGGGCTCTCGCGGAGGAAGGGGCCACGATGCACGTCTTCCGTGAAGGTCCTTGGGGCTCCCCTGTCCCCCCCTCCCCAAGAGCCAAGGCAACTCGGAAGCAGCCCTGCCTACAGCATATTCATCCTCTCATGGACAGGGGCAGCAGAATCGCCCTCAGAACGAGGGTGGGGTGGGGGGCGGGGCACGGGCACGGGCAGGATGCTCCCGGGGGCCAACAACCCGTCCGTATCTGCCGCAGTCGGAAGCTTGGTCCTTCCTTCCCTCGATGGGCTCCCTCCGAATCCGTTCTGCGTTCAGTCTGGAGTGCGCATTGTAGAAAGCTCAGCCTGGAGTGGAGCAGGAAGGGGGGTGGGGGAGAGGAAGAGAGGAGAAAAGGTAAAGTAATCAGCCACTGTGCTGGTTTTCCTTTTTTAAAGTCCCATTGCTGACCCTGTAAACTGACTCTTCCCCACTTTTGGGTTCCCAATTTCCAACCCACCTGCATCACAATCCCTAGCTGGGTTCACAGCGACTGCAAGTCACACTTCGCACACAACCCAAACCGATACAGAAACATAGATATATACAGTGCTGTTTTACTATAAAAAGAGGTGCCGGAACTCACCATGAACACCTCTCTTGTTTTCTTATTATGGCAATGGTGCTCGCCTGAGAGGTGCCAGAACTGAGTTTCATTGAGTTCTGGCTGGGGAGGGGGGGAGCCTTAGATATATAAATATATATGTAAGGGAGGGTGTGGGTGTGGGTGCGCACACATATCTATATGGAACTCCCGTCATAACCCCTCCTTTGCCATGTCCCAAGCAAGGCTCAGCCATACCCAATGAACAGTCCCACCTGTCCAGAAAAAAAATTACCGTATTTTTTGCACCATAACACTCACTTTTTTCCTCCTAGAAAGTAAGGGGAAATGTCTGTGCGTGTTATGGAGCGAATGCCTACGAATGGCGGGGGGATCTGCTGCAGTCGTGAGCAGAGGATCCATGGTTCCCCTTCCTTCCCTCCTCCGTGTCTTGCTTTGAAACAACAAAGCGGGAGAAGAGCCGCTGAGTGGGGAGGAGAGAGGGACAGAGAGCCTGCTTGCTTTAAAGGAGCAAAGCGGGAGAGGAGAGGAGCCTTCTCCCCTTATACCCCTCTTCTGCATTATTAACAGCATCCTTCTCCACCCACCCCACGCGTGTCCCTTGTCCCTTGAGTGCTTTTCCTTCCCTCCCCACTTAAAACGTGGTTACAAAGCACAGATCCACATGGATCCTCAGGATTTTTGCACTGGGTCACCCCAAATTCACCATCAGATCACATAGCATGTCCATGGCTACATCTTGCACCAAAAAAATCACGCACCCACTGTTGCCTGGGGCCGCAGTGGTGCAAAAACGTGGTTATAAAGCATGGATCCACATGGATCCTCAGGATTTTTGCATTGGGCTACCCCAAACTCACTGTCAGATCACATGTCTGGGGCCACAGCATGAACCACAAAAATCATACATCCGCTGTTTCGTTTAAAGTATTTTTTTCTTCTTGTTTTCCTCCTCTAAAAACTATTTGCGTGTTATAGAGCGAAAAATACGGTAATTCTGAATCCCCTCAGAAGTCCCCAGTGTTTTATTTTTGTCTTTGCATGTACTCTGGAGTCCAGGACTATTTTCTGTCTCCCAGCCCACCTGCACCACACAGGCAGGATCCTCATGCGGTCTCTTTTCCTGAGGTCTTCAATGTGGGAGTCATGTTGACATCGTGACACCTTGAGGTGTTCCTGTTGGCACCTGCCGAGAGCCCCCTGCCCTCCCTCATCTTTTAAAATATAGGGCTTTTAAAAAAAAAATATCCCCACCTTGGGTGGGGCTGGACTGGCTGGTAGATGAAGGGCAGGCATCATCCAGATCCACCCTCTTGCCATGCTTCCCCAGACTGTCTCTGGGCCCCATATGTGGGGGGGGGGGCATTAGCATACTATTTTGTGTGATAGATGTATCACCTGGGGTTTTTTTGGTTTTGTTTTTTGCCTGTTTTGCATGCTTTGGCTATTTGTTTGGTTGCGGCATAGGCTTGTCTGCTTTTATGTTTGGCTGTTAGGAGATCTCCTGCTTACTTTTTCAAAATACTTCATTAGAAGGTGCTGGTGCTTTTTGTCTGTGTTTTATTTATCAGGGGGTGGGGGTTGTGAATGTGTTTTGCCTACTATTTGGGGGGAGGATTCTAAACATTTCCAGTTCTGCAGCTGTCCACAACACTTCCATTAGATTTTCAAATGTGCCTCCCGAGCCCCAAAATGTTCCCCCTCCTACCCATTTTCTATATGCAGAGCTCCACATGCCTTTAAAAACAGAGAGAGGGGGAATGAGAAGAGCAGCAAAATTCAAGAAAGTTGGGCTTTGTTACTGGCATATATTAATACACAAGCTATCTATATATATCATAGATGTCCATATTGCATGTGGGTCCTGTAGGCGAGTCATGCCTGTGCATGTGGGGGCAGTGAAGACCTGTCCCCCACAAGGAATCTTAATTGACCATCCTTCTGGTTTAGGAGATGTTAACAGCGCTGCTCATGCAGTTTCAAGCTGACCTGTTGAGCTATATAAGCTAGAAATTTGGGTATTTTAAAAAGAAAGGCTACAAACATGAGAAGGTGGCCTTTCAAGGATCTGGATTATAAACTGGAACAAGATAACAGGATTCTATCCTTCTTGACTCAGAGCAGAAAGCATACCTTCTGAGGTTTGAAAATAGGGACATCCTATTCCATCATCATCATCATTATTAATACCCCACCCATCTGACTGGGTTGCCCCAGCCACTTTAGGTGGCTTCCAACATACATAAAAACATAATAAAACATTAAACATTAATAAACTTTCCTGTTCAGGGCTACCTTCAGATGGCTATGGGTCAGATAACTCCATACCCTCCAACATTTCGGGACGTCCTAAAGAAAAGCAGGACATTCCGGGATCAAATCAGAAACCAGGACGGCTTCTGTAAATCTGGGACTATCCTTGAAAAATAGGAACACTTGGCAAGTCTGAGAAACTCTCCGTTGTACACCCCATGGAGGGAGGGGCCATATGTGCAGGAGCATCTCTGTGTGTCCCCCCAGGTGGCAGGACTTCAAGAAGTGCCCCTCTTTCTTCTCCTAACTTCATCCAAGCTCAACAAAACCAATTTATGGCCCCACATCCAGTTGCACCCCACAAGCCAGCTGCCTGCCCCCCCCCCCCGCTGCCATTTTTGTGCTCTTTCAACTAAGCAGGAAGAATCACATCTCCTCCCCACTCCATGCAGGATCAGGGCCCTGTGTCACTCAGCCAGCTAATGCAATGCAAATTTCATTCCCATCAAATTGCCTTTTTGGAATGATTACCCTTGTAACTGACTGTCAGAGAAGCAATTTATCCCCCCCCCCCACCCGCCTGCCGCTGCCGCTCAGGGTGGAGGGTGTATTTGCATCTTGTTACTGCATAAGAGCATGATTATTTATAGCGGGGGGGGGGTGTAGGAGAGGAAATGGGAATAGGATGGAGGGAGAGCATAGATGGAAAGAAAGTGGAGGGAAAGAGGGACTGGAGGGGCGGGCACTGGGGGGCTGGCAGTCCAGGAGGCCAGGATTTCCAGCCAATTCTCTGCCACCCAGAGGGAGACTTTCTTCCTCCTTCTCCAGGCTCCTTGTGGGCAGAGACTCGAACTCAGAGTCCCCCATTTTTCCAGCAGGGTTTTTCCTCCCTTAAAATTCCTGTCTCATCTTTTAAGTGAAAAGGACCCTCAAAGCAACTTAGAAATGATCATTAAACAAAACACAATAAATCCGAAACAAACCCACTTAAAAAAAAGAAAAATGAATGCATTTCTGCCTAACCACTCTTCGCAACTGGCATCTGATGGGAGACCAGATGCAAAAGTAGAGATGGGCTCTCAACCCAGAGAACAGAGTACTCATTAAAACACACCTGCACCCCCATTCTAGCACCTCTTGCTCACCGCGGAGCACAACTTAAATAAGCTGGGAGGGGGCACCACCACCACCAACGCGCTCTGGATGTTGGGGAGGGGGCTGATCTCCATGGCAATGGGAGGGATACGCCATCATGCAAATGAGCCGCGCGGCGGGGTTATTTATAAATTCTCCCTCGTCTGCAGCACCTCATTGGGTAATGGGCATAATTAACATTCGGCTTCTAATTAGCCAATCAAATTAAATTCCGCACCTGCAATGGGTGCTTGATTGAAGCTCCAGCGCGCTGCAGCCTCTCGTCTTCCCCCTCCTCCCTCCCGCCCCCCCCCCCAGCTTTGAAGGGCTGCAGAGGAGCCCGAGCTGAAGACAAGCCCCCACCATTTAAAAGAGATACCCTCCTATCTGCCTCACACAATTGTTGCTCAGCTTAAATGTTTAATGCACCCCCCAAAATGTGAATTGTGGGCCCGCAGGACTGCAAAGGCAGCAGGGAGCAGTTTCTGGGGTCCACACCTCTCTCCCCCAGGAGAGGCTGAGTATTTCTACGGATGTTATTCCTACTACTACATCCAAAGGTTTTCAGTTCCCAGCCTAGCAATGGAGCCAAGGGTGCAGCAGGTGACCAGACTCACCAAGCAAAATAAAAATAAAAATGTGGGGGCACCAAAGGGGCAAAGTATATTTCTAGCTGGGCAAGAAAGAAAAAAGAACAGCATGTGTTAATGACAGGCGTTCAGAAGTGAGGAGTGAGCTTCTTGTTTGGGGTGGGGTGCTGCTTGCCCCCTTTTGCTCCTTTGTCCCCACCTTAGGTCTCACCATCTGCAAAAGAGGCAGGATTTTACCTTTTCTTGCCTGAGGCAAATGATAAGACGGCCCTCCCCACCCCAGTTCTGGCCCTTAAATCTGACTTCAGCACTGGGCGGCAGGAGGAAACAGAAGAGCCCCCTCCATCCATTACCCGAAAGGCTACAGTGGCAGCAGTTTCACTTGGGGGTGGGGGGGGTCACGTGGCACTAAGATGCAAAGGAAGCCCCCTCAGCTCATCACCTCTTGGGAGGAGGCAGACTTCCATCCATCCCAAGAGCTTCCTTGATTGGTTGATTGCATTTATATTGCATTTTCTTCTCCAAGGAGCTCCAGGTGGGGTACGTGGCTCTCCTCTCCCTCCTTTATCCCCCCCCCAAAACAACAACAACCCTGTGAGGAAGGTCAGGCTTAGACAGAGAGTGACTGGCCCAAGGTCACCCCCCAGTGAGCTTCATGGCCGAGTGGGGACACTCTAACCATTACACCCCCCCTCTGGCTAATGCTGGTTGGCTTTTACTTGAGTCTGGCAAGGGAGAAGGCTGGCTTGCGGGGGGGTGCAGGGGTGTTTGTGCGCATGTGTGTGTGCAGGACTGGCTGTGGGCTCTCCCTGCTTCTCAGAATCTGAGTGAAGGTCACACGCTGGGATGGGACCAGGACAGAAACGTGGAGCCGTAAGGGAAGGCTGTGAAGTGCGTGCCACTCTGTTGACACATGTGTCCTCCTCATACTTGATATGATACAATACGATAATCTTTATTGTCATTGTCCCATACAGAACAACGAAATTGAAAAGATCTACATCAGACATTCAAAACCAACAAGCCTGCTATCCCAGCTATCCCAGCCTGGTTAACCCCCTAAAAACTCTGATACCCCATAATTAAATACAATATACTCCCATAGAAACTACCTTAAAAGGTAAAGGGACCCCTGACCATTAGGTCCAGTCGTGGCCAACTCTGGGGTTGCGCCGCTCATCTCGCTTTATTGGCCGAGGGAGCCGGCATACAGCTTCCGGGTCATGTGGCCAGCATGACTAAGCCGCTTCTGGCGAACCAGAGCAGCACATGGAAACGCCGTTTACCTTCCCGCATGAGCGGTACCTATTTATCTACTTGCACTTTGACGTGCTTTCGAACTGCTAGGTTGGCAGGAGCAGGGTCCAAGCAACAGGCGCTCACCCCATTGCAGAGATTCAAACCGCCAACCTTCTGATCGGTAAGTCCTAGGCTCTGCGGTTTAACCCACAGCACCACACACTGCGTTTAAAACCAAAATCGCATTTGGATAGAAACTGTTTCTCAGGCGGCTAGTCCTAGTCTTTATAAACCTGTACCTTCTTCCAGAAGGCAGAAGCTGAAATAGATCATTTCCGGGGTGCGCACTATCCTGTACTATCTCTGCAGCTTTCTTATGACACCTGGATACTTGATACTTGAGAAGCTCCTGGGAGAAAAGACCCTGAGGAGGAGGTCTGATTGGGATGACAGCAAGGCAGAGCCCTTTACTAAAGAGCTAGCCTCCCTCAAATGACCAGTTGCTGCAAAAACCATAGGAAGGGAGAGGGCCCTTGCGCAAATCCCGCTTGCTGGTTTCCCAGAAGATCATCTGGTTGGCCACTTGGGGACTAGGATGCTGGGCCAGAAGAGCTCTTTTGGGCCTGATCCTGCAGGGCTCTTCTTAGGTTCTTGTGAGCAGCTTGACCCAACCCTTTTGCCTTTCTAGGGGACCTCTGAGGGTTGTCCTATGTGTGAGAAACCACAAAAGCAGCCTGCTGTGTGACCTGTCCTTCCAAGCATGCCCCTTGCCTGTCCTGCCGCAGAGAGTTGCACAGGTGAGCAGCGTAAGGTTCCCGGCACAAACAGCGCAGCAGGCTGCCTCTGGGAGCTGTGTGGTGGCAGCGCTGGCTGCCTTTTTGCCAGCTGCCATCGCACCCTCTGCAGCAGCAGCGCGGTTTCCCTCCTGCTCCTGTGGCTGCAGCCCACCATGTCGGCCCCGGGGTGTCGCATCACATTAAGAGTGTCTGCAAGCATGTGAAGACAAGTGTGAACAGCTAGCCTCCCCCCCCCCCTTGCACTGCTCTGCTCCTCTCTCCCACTCCCTGCATCCTGCATGCCAGAGAGTGAGTGGTGGAAGTTCAGGTATATATACTTCCTTCCTTGGGGAAAGTGGGAAGGGGTCCTGGCTGCAATCCTCTCCACTTCACTCCACAAGGGCTCCCGTTGCCACAGGGAAGGATAAGCAATGAAGCGCATCGGCAGCAGGAGAGTTGCGAGAGCGCCTACGGCCCTGGAGCAACGAGCCAACGCAACTGTGCAAGGGGCCCCCAGACTCACTGCACCGGAAGATGAGTGCAGCTTCTGCCTCTCTGCTTGCCACGGGCAATCAGGAATCCCATGCAGGGGAGGGAACGGTTAGGGTTGCCATGCGCCCAGAATTTCTCAGGCATAGCCAGCAATCGGCCGTCGGAAACTGTCCGGGCGGGAATCGCCTAAACGTCCAGGGAAATCTGGACTACCCATGGCAACCCATGTCGGCAGTGTCATGATTTCCTTTAAAAATAGCTCAGTTTTTAAAAGAGGATGAGACAAATTCACGGAGGAGAGGGCTACAATCTGCCTCCCTGGCAAGAGGCAGCAATGCTTCTGAATACCAGTTGCTCGAAACCCCAGGAGGGGAGAGTTGCTCTGGTGCTCAGGTCCTGCTTGCAGATGTCAGATAATGGGCATCTGGTCAGGCACTGCAAGAAAAGGATGCTGGACTAGATGGGCCGTTGGCGTGACTCTCCATCCTCCTCGGCCAGAATGCCTGGTTTCTTTGCCAGCTTTGGGGTGGGGGGGGTGAGGAAATCTCTTCCTCCTCCACCAGCACAAACTTACAGCAGGCTGGCAAATGGGCAGGCAGTGCAGGGTGGCAGATCACGCAGCTTGGTAGGAGACAAGTCTCTTTACCAGCCTGCTAAGAGTCACGCTAAGGTCATGGAGCAGAGTGGAGCCCTCTCCTTCCTCCAGGCCACTTGCATCTGTGACCCTGTCTACAACACACCATCCTCTCCACCACCACAACAGCAGTAGTAGTAGTAATAATAGTAATGATTTTCAAAGAACACTTGGAACACTGCTTGGAATGTAATTATGCCATTTCGAGTCACCAGATGTTTTCCCTTTTCTTTTCTCAGCTGTCGAAAAAGTGTCTGCACCTCTTCCCAAAGGGTGTCCCTGCTTACCGGTTCCAAAACTGGGTTTTTCCCTTAGCACCTCGTTGGGAGAGAACAAACTTCCCTGCAGCATGCAAAGGTTTCCATTTACTTGCTGAGCCTTCCTTTTCACCCCATGGGCTCCCTCTCCTTCCCAGGAATTGTCTGAGCACACATTTCGTATTTTAATCCCCCCCCCCCCAAATTGATTTCAAAACGACTAATCTCATTATTTTATATATTGACTTCCCACCCCCACTCCCCAGTGTTCTTGTGCAAACCCTTTTCTACTGCATTATATATCAGACTCTTACCTGTTACAAAAACCCCTCTGATACAATTACTTTATCATTCTTCTCCCGGTGCTCCTATCTTGAATCCTGCCAATGATTTCATCTGACTATGAGACTTTTTCAAATTGTCCAAAAAAAGGCCTCCATTCTTCTATAAACATTCTTAATGTTGTCAGCTTCTGAGCACACAATTCAGAGGCGTCAGGCCAACCCAGCCCAAGGCCTGGAGGGACATAAGAACCCACTAGGAGCTTGCTGGATCAGGCCCACCTAATCCAGCACCTTGTTTTCACAGTGACCAGCAAGATGCTTCAATGGGATACCTGCAAGGACTCAGACACAAAAGCCCTTTCCTCTCTTGCTGTTTCCAGCAACTAGCATTCAGAAGCACTGCTGCCTTCAACAGTGGAGGAAGAGTGTAAGCCAGGGGTCAGCAAACTTTTTCAGCAGGGGGCTGGTCCACTGTCCCTCAGACCTTGTGGGGGGGCCAGACTATATTTTTTGGGGGGGAATGAACAAATTCCTATGCCCCACAAATAACCCAGAGATGCATTTCAACAAAAGGACACATCCTACTCATGTAAAAACATGCTGATTCCCGGACCGTCTGTGGGCCAGATTTAGAAGGCGATTGGGCCGGATCCGGCCCCCGGGCCTTAGTTTGCCTACCCATGGCATAAGCCATTGTAGCTTTCAATAGCCCTCTCCTCCATGAGACAGGAGACAATCAATTAAATATCCCCAAGTAAATGATTAGGATAGCAATTCCAAATATGCAAACGTGCAATGCTTCTTTGCTACACCTTGAGCAGGTCCCCAGGCTCCCATTTTACAGCTGTGGAACCAAGGCTGAAAGAAATGATCAATTTCATGCACGTGTAAGGGGCAAGCTACAGACATATGATCAGACTCTTTTCTCCTGCTGAGGAATAAATGTGGACATTGGAAGAGGCTAGATGCAGCTGGGTCAGGCCAAAGGGAAGCCATCTAGCTCTGCCGCCTCTTCTCACAGTGAATCATAGCACTGTGGAGTTGCAAGGGGCCACCAGGGTCATCTATTTCAACCCCCTGCCAAGCAGAAATCTCAGCTAAAGCATCCCTGACAGGTGGCCATCCAGCCCCTGCTTAAAAAGGTCCAAAGATGGAGAATCCAGCACCTTCCAAAAGAAAGAAAACCTCAGAAAGTTCTTCCAAAGGTTTAGTCAGAATCTCCTCTCTCGTCGCTTGAATCCATCTCTTCGGGTCTTATATTATTAATATTATCATTAATTAAATGTACACCCCACCATTCATCAAGAGACCACAGGGCAGGCTTCCCCTCTGGAGCATCAGAAAGCAAATTCTGGCCACCCTTCAGATACTTGAAGACGGCTATCTGTCCTTCGCTGATTTCCCCCGCTGCCTGTCTCCACAAGGCGATGCCCTTTCAAACCAATTACTGCAGCGCCCGGCATCCATCCCTGCCCTCCCCTCGGTGACCCCGTAGCACACTGATCTCGACCTGCTGTGTGTTTTCCAGCCGGCAGACCTGGGCACCGAGCGAGAGGCTCGCAGGAAGGAGGAGGGCAGGACCCTGGCCGCCGGCGCCTCGTGCCACCCTGTGCCCTGCGCAGGAAGCTCCCTCCCTCCCTGCGCTGAAACACACAGCCCGGGGCCGGAGGAGGGCTGCGATAGCAACTCAGAGCGTTCCTGCAACCTGAGCAGCAGGAGCAGAGAGCGCCAGCAAAGCTCTCTCCACCCACAGCGCGCCGGCAGCTGGCCTGCAGCAGCCGCTGCTATTAATAAAGGCTTCCGTCATGCCCGGGCAGTGCTGGGACTGCCAGTGGCATCAGTGGAGCAAACAAGCTCACAGCAGCCTGGCAGAGAGAGGGAGAGGGAGAGAGGGAGGGGTGTGTTGGGCAGTGCCCCACAGCCTCAGCCCTGCCCCACTGCCCAAACTTGACAGGACGCTGCCGGTGGCCACTTGGGCACCTTTGAGCAGAAGGCGGAAGAGGACAAGGCGTTGGCATGGTGTTTGCATATGCACAGGCACAGAGGCAAATGGAGAAATAATTGTTGTCGTTTGGACAGGAATCTAAGGCACCTCACAGAAGCAAGGATGGAGACCAGGTGGTCTGCATGCCCCTGCCTGCTCAGCCTGGTTTTCTGAGGCATCTTTGAGTCCTGCTGCTCCCGTCTGAGATATTTTCTCCAAAATAGTCTTGGTCCATAGAGTACTGTGCCCTGCACTGTGAAGGAGGCATGGCCGCCCGGGAACCAGAATGAGTCTTAATTGTGATCATGTCTGTTCTGTGTAGTTCCCCAGTCCTAAATCACTAGGCACTACTTCACTCCCAGTGCTTGGGGGGAAGGGAGGAATCCAGGATCCCAGATCCTTGGCTACAATATCTGGGAGTCATCCCCTAACCCCTCTCTTTTATATGCCTCTTCTATGGCCTCAGCTTTGACCACATGAAGTCCTGCATTGCAAGGGTTGGACCCTTGAGATCTCTTCCAATTCTATAGTTCTGTGATTCAAAGTCATCTAATCCCCTGAGAAAGACCCAGGAGTCCTGCCTCCAAGGACCTCCTCCCTCTCTGCCTAGATGCAGAGGGCAAAAACTCCGCTGAAGGATATGGTAGAATTGGAACTCAGCACTCCTAAAGCAGCCATAGTGGGTGGGCCCAGTGGCGTAGCGTGGGAGGTGCAGGGGGGCCCGGCCGCACCGGGCGCAACATCTGGGGGTTAGGGTTAGGGGGCGCAAATCCACGGGTTAGGGGGCGCAAATCCACGGGTTAGGGGGCGCAAATTACTTGCCTTGCCCCGGGTGCTGACAACCCACGCTACGCCACTGGGTGGGCCAAAGGACCACAAGCAACCCCCCACCGTCCTGCTCTCTCATCTTCCCACCTTTCTTGCAGCCTGTCTGCTGCACAACCTCGCATTTAAGGAGTGAGGAAACTCAGGCTCCTCCTGAGTCGAGCCGAGCGTGACAGGTGGTCCAGGTAGGGAGCAAGGGGAGGGGGGCTTAGCAAATCTTAAGTGCTTTAAAAATAATAAACCCAAATAAATGTGTGGGGTGTTTTTTTTGTCCCTCTTTTATCTTAGGGCTGTGCACACACATGCACACACACACACAGAGAGAGAGAGAGAGAGAGAGAGAGAGAGAGAGAGAGAGATATTTTGGCCCAAGACCATCCTGGCAAAATCTGCCCTCTGTCTCCCTGCCCCAGTCAACATATTAGATGGTCCTACAGAACAGGGTCCTATCTCTTAGTTTATGGTGCTCTATAAAGCCCTAGGCCGCCTCTGGCAAGTCGCAAGGCATAAATAAGCAACACAAACAGCAGTTCTGTGTTATTATTTATTTACTGCATTTATTTCCATCCATTCCTCCAAAAAGCTTGAGGCAACATACATTATTCTCTACACACACACTCTCTCTCTCTCTTACACACACACACATTTTATCCTCACAACTAGCCTGCGAGGCAGGCCAAGCAGAGATTGTAACTGAACAAAGTAAGCTTTCTGGCTGCATGGGGATTTGAGCTGTTTTCCCTACAATTCTGTGTAGCAGGTTAGGCTGATTGGCTCAAAGGTCACCCAGGGCACTTCATGGATGGGTGGGAATTGGTAGCCATTTTATCCCCAGAACAACCCCATAAGGTAGGCCAGGTTTAGAGAGAAAGAGAACAACGGGAGAAATGTCACCCAGTGAACTTCATGCCTGAACGGGGATTTGAATCTGAGACACACTATCAAGGTCCGACGCATGAGCCATGGCAGCCCCCACCCCAGCTTTCCTAGAGATAAGGCGATGCATTTAGCACTGGAACCAAAGAAAACTAAGCAGCACAGATGCACACACACACACACTTCATTTTTGACCTTGGAAATCTATTATCATCATGGCACCAGCTCTCCTACTTGAACTGGAAACATTTAAAAAGGAAACAAAACAGCACTGTGCCCATTTTCCCATTCTGGGTACCAGTTCCTGAGGAATAAGGTACTAATTCTGCCTAATTCCCACTGCAATCTTGTGCACACTTGCCTAGGAGGGAATCTCGTTGAGATCAGCAGGACTTACTTCTGAGTAGACAACACGTATCACAGAATCAACTCTACAGGTAGGAAGGGACCCAGCCCCCTGCCATGCACTCCGTACAGAAGTGTGTTTGGCTATCGGGAGCAGAACCAGAGCTTGACTGGTGGCATCAGAAGTGCTGAAATCAAATTCACTGGGCACTGGGCTCCCTGACTGGCAGACTTTGTCCTCCAATCGTGGACATGAGCAGGACAGGAGGGGGGATTATGCAACGGTCGGGCAAGAGGGATGATGCACCCCCACTGCACCCAGCTGATGGGAAGTGTGGCCCCAAACATCTGGAGGGCCCCAGCCTGGGGAAAACTGGTGGCCCATGATCTGTAGGCAGGAGAAGTACAAGGTCATGGATAAAAGCCAGAGAACCGGTCCTGATATTGGCATGGGGGGTGGGGGAAAAAGAGAGCTCATTGCAACCTTTCTACTACCTCTTCCTGTGGTTAGGATTAGAAGAAGTTTGCCAAGCTTTGCGCCAGGGTGCCTGGGTTCCTCCCAGGAGGCAGCGTGAACAAGTTGGAGGCTTCAGGCTTTTTAAAAATAATCAAATAATCTGATATTTCCCAGAAATTTAAAACATTTTTTTTATGTTCTCTCTCTCTCTCTCTCTCTCTCTCTCTCTCTCTCTCTCTCTCTGTGTGTGTGTGTGTGTGTGTCTGGTTCCCCCGCCCAGCTTCAAAAAGCTGCAATCCAAGGCCGGGTGCAGAAACGGAGGAGGCCGACCCAGCAGCCACGAAGGGGACGTGACCACGATGGAAAGTGCAGAGACAGGAGCAAAAAATAACTCATTAATACAATAAACAAAGTGATTAGGCAGCCGCACAATCGATCGACGTGCTCATTACCGCCACCCTGACAGCTCCTTAAGGGCAGAGCTGAAGGTTAAGCAAAAAGAGGGGGGCGGCAACAGGACTCTGGAGACGGCCAAGGAGGCAGGGGGCGGAGAAGAAGAGAGGAACAGAATCCTAGAATTGCAGAGCTGGACCAGGAGCAGGGGGTCCTGAAGGACATCTAGTCCAACCCCAGGGAATCCAGGGCCAGAGTGTGTCCAGCGGGTGGCAACACCACCCCTGCTTCTTGACACCCAGCCAGGAGGAGAGTGTGACCCACCTCTCATGGTTTCCGTTGTCCTCCTGTGTCTCTAAAACCCATGAGATCTAGCCCTGCCTTCCTGGGCAGCAGCAGCAGAATTCAAGCCATGGTTCTCTTCTGCATGAGGAGGAGGAAGAGGAAGGGGAAGTGAGCCTCCCGGGATTTGTTTATTTCTTTGTTTAATTGCATTTATATCCCACTGTTTCTCCTCCAAGGAGCTCAAGGTGGTGTACATGTTTCTACCCCCCTCCTCGTTTAAGCACCACCACAACAACCCTGTGAGGTGGGTTAGCCTGACAGGCAGTGACCGGCCCAAGGTCACCCCAGGAAACCTCTAGGCCAAGTGGGAATTTGAACCCTCGCCCGCTGCATCCCACAACCTACAGCACCCCCCTCTTTTACATCCAGGGGGTATGGCAGGGTAATGGCTTGCCATTATTTTGGGGCCCATGGGCACGTTTGCAAATCAGGGGGACTATTGTGGGCACTACTTGTGGGCCACAACTTCCCCCTTCCCAGCTATAACCCCCTTGTTTTCTGCTGTTCCAGAGGATTGGACCCGAACCAATTAATTTAAAAGATGAGATTTGGACAAAACCTTAGGAAGAACCATTTGACAGTGGTACAAAGTCCCTCGGAAGGTGGTGGACTTTGTAAAAAGCTATTAGATGGCCATCTGTCAGGGATTCTTTAGCTGTGGCTCCTGCATTGCAGGGGGCTGGACTAGATGACCCTTGGGGTCCCTTCGAACTTTACAGTTCCATTATTGTATATCTTCTGCGCTTACGAAAAATGTTTGCTGCAATTAGCATGGAGTCACTCTGTTTGAGGAAAGAGGGAGCAGGATGGAGGAGCGAAGACCTGCCCTTCTTAAATATAGTTGTGATTACGCTGTCAGTCTACATGGTACATTTCAAAGAATGAGACAACAGGTCTCTGCCCCGATAGGCCTACAGTCTAGAAATCAACCCAAGGAAGGGGCAGCAGTGCCGGTGGGGACTGAACCTGGGACATTCTGCATGCAAAGCAGGGCTAGAGCCCCCACCCTGTGGCCCCCAGCCCTTGGCTTTGCATCCCCACAAAATGACCGTTATAGCCAGTGTTGCAGCGATGCTCTGAAGAGCCTTTCTCCATGGAGGCTACAAGCACTCCCAGCCCCTTACCCCTTCCTGATCTCCCACTCTTGAGCAAGAAGGTCTGGAGGGAGATTCTGAGCAGTTTGCTGTGTGACCCCAAATGCAAGGGCAGGCAGGAAGGGAAGCAGGTCTAAGCTGGGTATGTTTGCAAAGCCCTTCCACAGATTGAGGACAAGAACCCTTGAAGGGGACTCAGCTCTCATTGTCGTCTATAATGCAGCTTGATTACCATTTATAATACTCGGTTGCATTTTGATTTCTATCGGTATTTGATTGAAGAGATTGGTCTAAAAATGTTTAGGGGTATAGAAATCATCTCAACAAATAAGCACCCGGCTTCCATTCCTGCTGTTCGGCTGAGGCTCCCCTGGAGAGGAAGACAAGAGGAAAAGCCCAATGGGACGACGTCACCTCTGAGAAACCCCCAGAGCCTCCTTCACCAAATCTGGGGCCCTCCAGGTGTTCTGGACTAGGCTGGCGATGGGAGTTGTAGACTAATCCAACACATCTGGAGAGGCACAAGGCTGGCAGAGCCTGCCACTTAGGGCACCTCTGTACAGTAAACCAGGAGAACATCACCTGGACAGACGGGAGGCTGAGGTTTCAAATGTTGCCTTGAGCAGTCACTCTGTGCCATTCCTGCAACTGCCTTCACCCGTCGTGCAAAGCTCAGGCAGATACATGCCTACTTGGAAGTCATCCTCACTGAGCTCGGTGGATCTGGGGGCTGCAGCCTCCTTTTTCAATTTTCTTCTTCTTTTCCTTTTTCTTCCTCTTCCTCCTCTTCTATGCACCAGAACCAATGCCTCGGTTGAGCCAAGGCTTGTGCACAGAGCTGGTTTTCCAGTACCGAAGGTGTGTGAAATTACTATGACGATCCAGAGAGTTCATCAAGGGTTCATTCCTCACTCATCTTCCCGGGTGAGATATAAACGCCACCACCTGCTCCGAGCTGGGCCTGCCTGCCACTTTCCACGCAGGACAAACAGGCCTGAAGAATGATGTGGACACCTTTCTGCCACCCAAGACAGTTGAAAAACCAGTGCTGGCAGGGGTGGGGGGCAGATTTCACCCTCCCAAGACTCTCTGCAACTGACCTTAAGATACTTACACTCGTGGGGGCCACTAGGTGGCGCATCGGAAGATGGCTGACAATAACATCTCTCCGACCCACACAAGGTAATTTGGAGGCTATGATGGGGGTAATTAGCCTCCTTAACCCCCCCCAGGATTATGGGGGGGGCCCTTGCCTGCTGTGCCCTATACCACCCCCGAATTTGTGGGGGTGGGGGCACTAGGCACAAAGCCCTCCTGTGGGATTTTCGGCACTCCTCGACGCCGTCCCCGATTCGCGCTGCTGGTTGCAATGATCTTTAAAAGAAATAATTTGGACATTATTAATTGCACATACATCAAGGAAAAAGGGGAGTAAATACTGCTGACAGAAGAGATCTCTGATAACAAGATAACAATAAAATACGAGAAGAACGTCAAGATACGGTAATGACTGAGGGGGGAGGGGGAAAAAACCTGCCTCTACCTTTTTATGTGATTTAACAAGAATCCCCCTCCCCTAATGAGTCAGAAATTAAGGACTTAAGCTGTGGATTTAAGGCTGTGTGGAGATAAACTTTCGATCCAAAGCAATGTTTCAAGATGAAGCTGGAAAGCTAAGAGTTTTGGAGTGACGCAGTCAGGAAAAAATGCCGTTCGCCATTTTGTGAGGCATTGTGGGAGCTCTTGGGTCTGGGAGGAGAAAGAGAGAAATAGAGTTGTTTACATATCGTGAATCAACTCCTCGGTGGGACTTAAGAGCGACAAATGCCAAAATTTACGATGGATAAAGTGATGTTATCTACGAAGGAGATATATGGAAACCATCTGGACTTAGTGAAGGAACGGGAAATCCACACAGGATTATTACACTTGCTATCGGCTTAAGGAGACTAACAGAAGAGATCGTAAAGGAAAAAGAGAAATTATACGAACAAGATATGATGTGGCAACACCAAGATAAGACTGGATAGAATTATGAACTTTGTTTGGACTGATTGGGACTGATTTGGACATTAACGCAGTAATAAGAAGATGATCTGAATTCCCCTTTGGATCTTGAAGTATGGGTTCTCCCAACAAAATTTAAAAATTTGGCTTTGTAATTCGGAATTTATATGATGTGATTTAATTTGATGTGATTGGCCAGTTAATAAAAATTATTTAAAAAAAAAAAAAGATACTTACACTCAGGGGCGGGGGAGGGAGAGAAAATCGAAAGGGAGATTACAGTGTGATATGACTGAACTACAATTTGTCAAGAGTTTCAATTCTATGTTGGGAAGAGGGGTTAATAAGCTGACCCAAGCCAGGATGTTTGTGCTGTCACCAGCACTGTTTGGGTCACTGTTAATAACAAAGTTGTCAACATCCACAGACCGTGCCTTCCTCTCCCATTCCCTGTTTACAACCCCCCCCCCCAAACACTATATTCCACGGACTCAGCTATTCAGCTGCAAACATAATGTTTTACGTGTGCTTTAAGTGCATTATACAAATGTAACACTAGGTGGCGATGCTGAGCTAATGGGAAATTCCATATATATTTTACGTTGGGTTTTTTTGCAAAAGTATTTTTGCAGCGTCTTTTAATATCTGTGTAGATTCAGCCCATGTTTGCATGTATGTGTGAACTCTTTGGTGCAGAAGCCTGTTAGCTTACTGTAACACCATCAACCTCTCTGTCGCTTTACATAACTAGAAAACTTTTCATTTTTATGGTTCTGATATATGTATTTTATTAGTATTTTATACCTTGCCCTTTGGGAGCCCTTTGGGGTAATGGGGAGCTTAGAAATGCAATAGATATCTAAACGTAAAATTATACATAAAATTATGCATAGCATGGTGAAAGTGAGCAGGTGTCATGTCTGTGTGTGTGTGTGTCGTAACACTAACTTGGGGACGTCCAATGAAACTGAATATCGGAAGATTCAGAAAGACAGATAAAAGAAAATACTTATTAATGCAGTGCATGGCTAAACTACAGAACTCATTCCCACACGAGGCAGCGATGGCCTTTATTATTTATACCCCGGTTGCCACAGCCACTCTGGGCAGCTTCCAACATATATAAAAACATAATAAAACATGAAACATTTTTTAAAAAGCTTCTCTATACAGGACTGCCTTCAGATGTCTTCTAATGGTTGTACAGTGGTATCTCGGGTTAAGTACTTAATTCGTTCTTAACCTGAAACTGTTCTTAGCCTGAAGCACCACTTTAGCTAATGGGGCCTCCTGCTGCTGCCACACCACCGGAGCACGATTTCTGTTCTCATCCTGAAGCAAAGTTCTTAACCCGAGGTAATATTTCTGGGTGAGCGGAGTCTGTAACCTGAAGCGTCTGTAACCTGAGGTACCACTGTAGAGTTACTTATCTTTTTGGCTTGGGGCTGGGGGTTCCACAGAACTCCATACCCTCCAACGTTTCTCAGATGAAAATAGGGAGGTCCAAAGGAAAAGCGGGACATTCTGGGATCAAATCAGAAACTGGAACAGCTTCTGTAAATCCAGGGCTGCTCCTAGAAAACAGGGGCACAGGAGGGGATTTGTGCTCAAATCTTGCATGCCGATTTCTCATTGGGGCATCTGTTTGTCCACTATGAGAACAGGATCCTGGACATAGATGGGCCATTGGCCTGTTCCAGTAGGATTTTCTTAGGTTCTTACATCTCAGCTCAGAGGACCAGTGTGGTATAGTGGTTCAGTGTGTCGGACTTGGGCCTGGGAGACCAGGGTTCAAGTCCCCACTCAGCAATGAAGCCCACTTGACTCTTAGCCTGGCCTATCTCCCCAAGGTTGTTTTGAAGATAAAATGGGCACGGGGAAGACCTGTGTGTAGATCACCTTGTGCTCCTCACAGGAAAGGTGGGATATAAATTTAAGAATGATTGCATAACTAAAGCACTTCCTGCCTCTGGGGGAATGGTCTGTGGTCTGCGGAAGCTTCGGCCCTCCTCCATTTGCTCATCTTATACAAATATAAGGCAGCACAAGGCTCTTTGCTGGCTTTCGCTGCAAGAGACAAAGCTAGCTGATGCTGCTCCCCACTCTGGAAGCCGTCCAAATAGTGTGGAGATGTAGGCATGCACAGAGAGAGAGAGAGAGACACCCTCTCTCTCAACACACACACATTTTCCCACTCCCCACGTATTGAGTTAGTTTGGGGATGCTCCAACCCCTCCCTCTGTCATTAATCATCATTTCCCACTCTATGTCAGGCACTGCAGTGCAAAGGAGCTGAGCAGCGGGCAGCAGAGGAGAGAGGGAGGGAGGGAGGGAAAGAAAGCAAGGAGGGAGAGGAGAGGAGGAAATCGGGAAGAGGGGGAAGAGAGACACAGACCCCCAGGTTGCATCACTGATGGAGCAAAGGCCCTGTAACAGAAAAGCTTCCCGTTTTTTGTTTTGGGTCTCCTGAAATGCAGCAGCGGATTCCCGCTAGGAAAATTGCTCCAGATTCCTAAGGTGTGAAGCGTTGAGACAAAAAAGGCATGCTGTTTGGAAGAAAAGGTTTGATTTGAGCCCCGGGTGTTGCCGCCCCAAGGGGGACTTCAGGGCAGGCATCCAGGCATCCATTCTCTTGGGAGAATGCAGAGGAGGCTCTTTAAGACAGTAGGGTGGCTGGCTGTGTTTGAAGGCCAACACAGGCACTGCCTGGCAAGGCCTCCCTGCCCCCTCACTCACCCACTGCAAGAAGGTTTGGACCAGGGGTCAGCAACCTTTTTCAGCTGTGGGCCAGTCCACCATCCCTCAGATCATGTGGTGGGCCGGACTATATTTCATTGGTGGGTCGGACTATATCTCATTGTCGTCTATAATGCAGCTTGATTACCATTTATAATACTCGGTTGCATTTTGATTTCTATCAGTATTTGATTGAAGAGATTGGTCTAAAAATGTTAAGGGGTATAGAAATCATCTCAACAAATAAGCACCCGGCTTCCATTCCTGCTGTTCGGCTGAGGCTCCCCTGGAGAGGAAGACAAGAGGAAAAGCCCAATGGGACGACGTCACCTCTGAGAAACCCCCAGAGCCTCCTTCGCCAAATCTGGGGCCCTCCAGGTGTTCTGGACTAGGCTGGCGATGGGAGTTGTAGACTAATCCAACACATCTGGAGAGGCACAAGGCTCTCAACACAGGCACTGCCTGCCAAGGCCTCCCTGCCTCCTCACTCACCCACTGCAAGAAGGTTTGGACCAGGGGCCAGCAACCTTTTTCAGCTGTGGGCCGGTCCACTATATTTGGGGGGGGGGTGAACGAATTCCTATGCCCCACAAATAACCCAGAGATGCATTTTAAATAAAAGGACACATTCTACTCATGTAAAAACATGCTGATTCCTGGACCATCTGTGGGCCAGATTGAGAAGGTGATTGGGCCGCATCTGGCCCATGGGCCTTAGGTTGCCTACCCCTGGTCTGGACCCACTGAAGCAGAATTGGGAGGAGAGAGTGAGCTGGTGGAGGGGCAGAGATGGAGCGAAAGGGAAGCAGCAGTGGGGGTCAGCCGAAGAAGAGGAGGATGAGGATGAAGGCCATCAGACTCTTCTCCCCCTCTACTGGGATGTCATGGGAACCTTATTTATTTACTGCATCTTTATCCCACCTTTCCTCCAAAGAGCTCAAGGTGGGATATACCTAGTTCTCCCCCTCCCCATTTTATCCTCACAACAGGATAAGCAGCTGGGATAGCTTGGCTGGTAGAACACGAGATCTTAATCTCAGGGGTTCGAACCCCACGTTGGGAAAAATGATTCCTGCATTGCAAGGGGTTGGACTAGATGACCGTCGGGGTCCCTTCAAACTCTGCAATTCTGTGATTCTATGATTCCAACAGCCCTGTGAGGTAGATGAGGCTGGGAGGCAGTGGCTGGCCCAAGGTCACCCAATGAGCTTCATGGCCAAGTAGAAGGGATTTGAACCCAGGTCTCCCAGGTCCTAGTCGGACACTCTAACCATTACACCACCACCGGCTCTCCAAACCTTATCTGGGATGCTCTTCCCAACAGGCCCCTATGGGAGAGGGTGGGGTGGCTGGGGAGCAGCTCTGCAGATCTCCTTCCCGCCACTCGTGTGGTTGAAGCACATCCCTCCTCACATGGAGTCATGTTCAACTGATGATCACATTCTCAGCTGCCTTCATACCCTACTCATTTTAATTTGATAGTAGTGGTAGAGGCAGGGAGTGCCTTGTAAAAGCCCTGGAGCTCCATGCCCTGGCTCTAGGTTTTTGTTCCATGGGGTGGGACCAGGCAAGTGCTGAATATTTACAGCGTAATCCATGAATCCAAGACACGAGTCTTCATGGGTTTCACAAGGCTTTCCTCACGGCCTACCAAGGCATTCCCCATCAGATTAAAGCTGACATGGTTTGTGCTGTAAGAATGATCACCTGCCCAGCATTTACCAGTGCCCCCACCCAACCGTGGCACAAAAACACAGGTCCTCGTGATTTCTGCAAGGCACAGCCTCCAAACCACTGTCAAATTAGAACTAACATCGGTGTCCAAGGATTACACTGCAAAAGCCACCTCAACAACACTTAACTTGGACAGACCAACCACAAACATTAAGGAACAGAAGAGAAGCATCAACAAAAACACCCGTAAGAAGAGAAAGAAGACTGGAGAAGAGAGGGAGAGGGACACCAGGTGGGGGAGCTCAACTCTATTATACGTAGGATGCCTTCTGACCCAACTGGCATGAGTGGCAGAGTTGCAAAGGCAGTGGTGCTCAGTCCTGCCCCGCTGCCGCCTGCCTGGCCAGGGTTAGGATTGCTTCTGCCTGAGGGAGAGTGGATGGGCCACATCCTGCCCTTACTGCAAATGCATGCAATAGAGGAAGCCTCCATCCACTGAGAGCCTGCCATTCTATGCATCAGGAGGTCCCAGGGTCTGGTCAGTGCCTGGATGGGAGCCCTCCCTGAATGGGAGCCCTCCCTTGAAAACCACTTTGGGTTCCATCATTGGAGAAAAGTGGGATATAACATCAGAAGCATAAAATAAGATCAACAGCAGAAGCATCAGTGCATTTTGAACTGTGGCAACGTATATTCAGGCAATCGTGATTTTCTAACAAATCTCCTATTGAAAGAACAAACACTGCCTTGGGTTGGAGAGATGGTGGGAGACAGATGATGGCAGAGGACACGGATGCCACGCTCAGCGGGCAAAAGTGGCGCCCTCAGCAATGCCCAAAGAACCCTCTTCTCCACTGGGAGCCTGCCTGTGTGTGAAGATGCAACAATGCAGAATTCTGGAGCCCTTGGGACCAAGACCAAACCCCTGCCATGCACCCCTGAGAAGGTGGGCACCCCTCTGCTGCTTCAATGCCTCCAGGGAGGAAAGTGCCCTCCCTCCCAGGGGATTCTGTTCCGCAACTCTCAACCCTTAGAGCCTCCCCTCATGTTCAGCTGAAATCTGCTTCCCTGCAGCTCCCACCCACTGGAGCAACAGAGACTGAGTCTGCTCTGTCTACTGTATGACGGACAGTCCTTCAGATATTTGAAGAACACAGCTGTGAACCGGATATCATAAGGAGAGGCTGCTGGATCAGGCCAACCAGATACTCCCCACGGGAAACTTGCAAGCAGGACCTGAGCAGAAGAGCCCCAATAGTGTTCCTCAGAGCCATGGAAGATTCGGGTGGAAGATGTTCAGCTAGAAGTTCAGCAGAAGAGTCTGCCGTTCCTGGACTGATACATTTATAAACATTTTAAATTTCTTCATAGGAGCCGGTACAGGAATGTGTATGGATACTATGCAAAGATAAATTTATTAGATATTATCCTTCCTTCCTCAAGTTTTTGAATTCATCAGAGTGCATCCCTTTGCAGTTTAAAAGCGGAGCTTAGATAGGCAGCTTAGCTGGTCTGCTTCCATGTCCCAAGACAAGAGCTTTGCCCATCCCTCTGCCCATGGAAGCAACCAAACAGCCTCCTCCTGGAATATTCTACAGTTCATATGTCCCTTTGCCCAAGTGTTGCCTGTTCTCACGAACACAAACTCCCCTTCCGTGGCACTGAGCTGCGACCACTTTATGCCCGGCTCTGAAGATTGTCATCGTAAACTGACGCTCCAACAGAAAGTGATGTCCAGCCTTTTGCGCATCCCAGTGGGCATCCCAGCTGGTGAGGGCACCCCAGTCCCACTGGGCACTGGTGCTGGCTGGCCCCCTGGAATAGACTGGCTAGATTTGACCTCCAAGGGAGAAGGAGAGAAAGGGGCCAAAGCTCAGTGGTGCAGCATCTGCTCTGCATGCAGAAGGTCTCAGGTTCAGCCCCTGTCAACATCTCTGGGTAGGGCTAGGAAGGACCTCATCTGAGACCCCAGAGAGCTGCTGCCACTGGGTTGCTGGTTCTGCTGTCAAATCATTCTTACCGCAAGAGTTTTCTCCTGCTGTTCAGCTGAAATCTTCCCTCCTGTAACTCAAGCCCGCGAGGCCTCATCCTGCCTTCTGAAGCAGCCTTGGCCCTTAGAAGCCCTCCATTGATCTGAAGAGGGCTATCGTGTCCTTCCTCAGACTTCTCCAGTTCTTTCAACCTTTCCTTGGTTGACTTCTTTTCCAGCCCTCTGAGTACCATATTTGTGGTGCTCCTCTGAACCCTTTTCCAACCTGGCCTCCCTCGTAGGGAGATAGCATTGGGGAGAGGCTGTTGGGACCCAGGGGATACCAGTCAGCAAGGCAGCAGGACTGCAGACATCTCCCTACTGAACTGGATAGAGGCAGGTTCAGTTCAAGGCACCAAGGAGCAAGGAACATGCTCTAGTAGCAATCTCCTGGAGTTTCCAGCTCTGGCCCTGCAGAGAGAGGCTTTCGGGACTCAAAAGAGGAATCTCTCTCCCCCGCCCCCACTTGGAGGTGGTGTTGTCACAGGGAGCTATTCTTGTCAGGACAAATCCTCCACTCCGGGTTGGACATTCTCTCTGATAATTTGGTAGAAATGCTTAGGAAAGAGAATCGCGGTGCCCATTTCTTTCCCATGGTGCACTGCTTCCCTTGTTCCGAAGAGTTTTAGATATTTCTGCTGCTGCCTGATTAAACTGAAGAGCTTCGCTAAGTGTCAAGGGGGGTGGAGAGATCCAATTTAAACAGACATCTTTAGTTAGACTCAGCTGCAACACTCACCTTTTCCGCTGCTAATAGTTTTCTCTTCTCTCTCTCTCTCTCTCTCTCTCTCTCTCGCCTAAGTTTTTATATTTTATGCAAACCACTTAGAGGTTTTGATGAGTCAGCGGTGTACAAATTCTGCTAAATAAATGTATTAATTAACTGAGCTGCAGCGGGTGGGGAGTTCTGCAGCGGGCAGGGCTGTTGCCTCCCTGTCTGGCTTTGGGGCTTACTGGGGGCTGACTTGTGGGTGGCTGACTCTGGGGGGAATGGTAGTGGGCTTGGTGGGCCTTTGGTCTGGTCCAGCAGAGCTTTGCTGTGTTCTTTAAAGGGCTACATCCACCCCACAAGAGCATCTGGCGACTGAGTGGGGACTAGAAGAGGGTGTGGGATTGGGACTGGGTGGGAAGGCTCTTGGTCTGAGGTGTGGGGTCCTGCCAGCCAGCTGCCGGGTCTGTCCGCCATCTTCATCTAAGTCAGTGATTCCCAAACGTTTGGGGGCCACTGCCCCCTTGGTTCCACCAAGTGCTCATCCCCAGTGCTCTCTACCCTATAGAAAACATTCTTCATAACAGCAGTTTGCACAACCCACTAAGGAAGATAATAGCACAATAAAATTCAAAACAGTAACAATTAATGGCACATTTACTCAAAATCCAATTAAAACCCTGTAGTTTAATAAATTAAATGAAACTGATGCAAAATTTATGTCAGTTTCTCCAAGTCTGATAGTCATTCCCACCTCCAGTGCCACCCCTCGCCACCCACTTGCCTCTTTGTGCCCTTCTAGGTAATTCCACTGACACCCCCCCGGGGGGTGGGGTTGTACCACTCACTTTGGGAACCACTGCTCTAAGCCATTGTGGACTTTTATATTTCATGATATGCTGCTCCTGCTTTCACAGCTGTAGAGCAAAAAGAGAAGCTGCACCAGGCTTGCTTCTCACTCCCACCCAGCTATTAAAGAGAAAAGGCACTCTATGCATGCGAAAGGGAATTCTTCTCCTATATTGCTACTTTGGCTCTTGCTGGCAGTGTTCAAAATTAGCCAGGCGCATTTTCCACCTGGCTATTGGCCACTTGCGACCAAGTGAAGATGCCCAGGCGCCAGGATGGTGCCTGACGTCTCCACCATCTGGAGGTGCATGCCTGGGGATCATTGGATCTGGACCGTTTTCACACACTAATACCCCATCCTGTAGAATTCTATCAGTTGTACTTTATCTGCACAATCAGAATAAATTCCAGAAACCAAAATGCCTTTTCTGTGCAGCCTGAGCAGGAAGTAGTAGCGGTAGTATTAGTAGTATTAGTAGTAATTATTTTATTAATTATACTCCATCTGGCTGGGTTCCCCTCACCACTCTGAGCGGCTTACAGCATATATAAAGGTAAAGGGACCCCTGACTATTAGGTCCAGTCGTGACCGACTCTGGGGTTGCGGCGCTCATCTCGCTTTATCGGCCGAGGGAGCCGGCGTACAGCTTCAGGGTCATGTGGCCAGCATGACTAAGCCGCTTCTGGCGAATCAGAGCAGCACACGGAAACGCCGTTTACCTTCCTGCCAGAGTGGTACCTATTTATCTACTTGCACTTTGATGTGCTTTCGAACTGCTAGGTTGGCAGGAGCAGGGACCGAGCAACGGGAGCTCACCCCGTCACGGGGACCGACCTTCTGATCGGCAAGTCCTAGGCTCTGTGGTTTAACCCACAGCGCCACCCGCGTCCCACAGCATATATAAAACATAGCAAAACATCAAACTTCCAATAATTATAATTGTGAAGAATATTTTTACACTGTGAACGGTCCGTGTCACCATTACGAAAAAGAGGTCAGAATAGGCCAATACGTATGTGAACTGTCCCTAGATCAAGTGATTTTTATTCTTTAAGTTCTCAAAGTTCTTGACCTGTCATCTGAACTAGCCAGGTGTTTAGCTGATAACCAATCACAGCCCATCAATCCTTTGAAAAAATAAGACTTTGGAGCCATCTTGCCCCAAAATGGCAGCTAGACGTTCTGTTTTGGTGACTCTAACCTTGGTTTAGGGAGCTGTTTGGCACCTGGCTGATATATCTGAGTTTCTAACACTGATTTCAGGGCTGAGATCCCTTTGCAGGGTCTCCCCGCAGCCTTTTGGCTCCCTCTTCCAAAATGTGTCAGCCACACAGGCGGGCGCTGGCCCATCTCCCTCCCTCCCTCCCTCCTTCCTACACAAACACCCACCTCTCTTTCCCTTTGCTTTGCTGTGGTCTGTTCTCAATAATTCAAGCAGAAGTCTGTTCCGATTAGATCTGAGCTTGTCCTGACGGGATCGGGGATAAATAAAATATTGCCTGTTATTACCCGCCAACAGAAGCACGAAGGGGGGGGGGGGCGGGGAGAGAGATAATAATAAGGAAAGGGAAGCAGTTTTAATAAAATGCTCCCGAGCTACGTGGGCAGCGGAAGTTGCTCCACACCCAAACAAGATTGCTGCGCTCCAAGGAACTGTCGCCTGCCAGCCTTGGACAGGAACTCTCCTGGGCTCTCCTTTGTTGAATCTGGCAGGGTGATAAGGAAAGCAAGGTGCAGAACTCACAGCTTTGTCGTTGCACCCCTAATGCTGCCCCAGTCACAGCCAGAGAGAGTGGGGCTGGGGGGCGGGAATGGCCAGCAGGCTTGGGGGGTTCTTGGGGGCTGCTCCAGAAGGAGGTTACTCCTTTACCCCAGAGAGAAATGAAGGAGTCTAACACGGACAGCCACTGGGCAAGAGAAATATGCCAGGGTTCTGCATGTAACCGTTAGGTGAGCCATCTGCACTCCATCTTATTAATTAAATTCATATTACACCCCTCCTCTGAAAGGAGTCCAGGCCAGCAAACAACAAGTGCTAAAGCAATAAATAGCTTGGTCAGAAAAGCATGAGACTCTTTATCTCAGGGTTGTGGGTTCGAGCCCCACGTTAGGCTAAAAGATTCCTGCATTGCAGGTGTTTGGACCAAGTGACGACTCTTGGTCCCTGTCAACTCTAGGATTCTATGATTCTATTCTATGCAAAAAACAAATCCCAGTACAGTGGTGCCTTGGTTCTTGAGCGGCTTAGTTGTCGAACAGATCGGCTCCCGAACACCGCAAACCCGGAAGTAAGTGTTCCAGTTTGCGAACGTTTTTCGGAAGCCAAACATCCAACGCGACTTCCGCTTGAGTGCAGGAAGCTCCAGCAGCCAATCGGAAGCCGTGCCTTGGTTTTTGAACAGTTTCGGGAGTCAAACAGACTCCCGGAACTGATTGTTCAAGAACCAAGGTGCCATTGTACTGCTGCAGACTGGGACAAAGATCCCCACTCAAAAGGCTCACTGGAAGAAGGTCTCCAGGAGGTGCCAAAAAGACAACAGAGACAGTGTTTGTTTAATATTCTAGGGGAGGGCACTCCAGAGGGCAGAGGGGCTACCACACTAAAGGCCCAATTCCTACATCGTATGGAAAGGATGTCCTGATAAGTTAGTATCAGCAAGAGGGCCTCAGCCGCAGAGCATATAAGGGGTGGAATGATCTTTCAGATCTCCTGGTCCCAAGCTGGGTAGGGCTTCATATACCAGAACCAGAACCTTGACCTGAGCCTGGGTGCTCAACAGCTTCCACATTTCTACTTATTTTGATTCCTTTATTTAATTGTTTATTTAGTTGCTAAATTCATTGTTCACACAATGCCAGAGTGAGGAACAACTTCAGACTACAAGCCATGTCCTAAGGACCGCATCAGCCAAGGAAGAAACGCCACTTTCGCCAAATGCTTCAGGGTGAAGATTCATGCTGGGAGCTGGAATTCTGCCCTCCCTGCTGTGGGTGCTGCTTTCTGCTGCCCCTGCGAGGTGGGAAGGGGGCCCTTCCAGAATTGGGGGGCCATGTGTGCAGGTTGAACCCAGCTACGTTGTTCTCAGAGTAGTCTCACTGACATCAGAGGAGCTATGTTAGCCATGCCTACTAACTGCAACGGGTCTATACTTGAGTAGAATTAATGTTGACCAAACCCCCCAGTTTGGTGGACGAGTCAGTACTGAAATCAGCTAACATCCAAGTCAGCATAAAATATCAAATAAAGGTTTAGGGGTGCTCTCATTTTGACTCAATAAAATCACCATTTTATAGCTCCAATCGGGAAAAATAAAAACAGTAAATACAACGAAACTGACCAATCACCATGCTAGATTCCAACTCCTACTTCACACATTAAATGCTCGCTTCTGTCTGAGACTCAAGAAGCACCGTGACACAAAATGAGGCTGCCATTGGGGTTAACAACAGAAATGACGATTCACCGTGCTAGAGAAGAAACTAAAAAAAATAAAAATTCAGTTTCTTCTCCCATTAGAGTCACAAAATGTTTAGGGATATGCGTACCCCTGCGTACCCCCAGAAAAAAAGCACTGATCAAAACTATCCTCATCTAGCAGAGTGGAGGGGTGTGTGGAAATGGACCTCCCACTGGAAAGAGCCACATAAGTGAGGCACAGCTTCTCATATGCCTGAATTTGCTCGTGCAACATCCTAGAAGTTTTCTACAAGGACTCTGAAGGTCACGAGGTTACTCAACTGCTCCCAGGAAGTCCAGACTTCCCTTCATGCTCCCCACAAAAAAAACCTGCTTCTGCCGCCAACAGAGTTCTAGAGATCAGGGGGGTCTCTCCTTTGATTGACGTGGCTGCCTTTTTACTATCTGCGCAGGCTCAACAGGAGGGAGACACTCCCCACCTCTCTCCCTCTTACTGCTGCTGCTGCCTCTGGCTGCAGAAGTGCAGGAAGACTCTCTGTGCCACAGACTGCCCACTTCCTAGGGCAGGGATCAGCAACCTAAGGCCCATGGGCCGGAAGTGGCCCGCAGAGGTCATTTGACCAGCCCATGAGCCGCCCCCAAACCGAGCCACCCACTCACACGCTGCGCTAAAGCGGCGCAGCGTGGCATGGGGACTTGCTTCTGCGGCACCGAAAATCACGTCTGTGCAGACACCGAAAATTGCGCGCGCACCCACAATCTGGCCCACAGAAGTATCTCCACAGGACCGATCCAGCCCAGGCAAGATAAACCTTGCTGACCCCTGTCCTAGGGCATACGTTAGCATTTGGTCAGAGGCCATCTGTGGGACACACCCACTGGCAAATACCAGAAGCTCCCAAATCCTGCTTATCAACATTGGGAAGCTCATTTTTGGGGGTCCTGAGCTCTCGCAAGAGCAAGTTGACTTCCACCAAAGCGCCAGACCAAAAAACCAGGACATTCTGGGATCCAATCAGAAGCCCAAATGGCTTCTGTAATTCTGGGATGTCCTGCTCAAATCAGGGGGGTGAAATCCGGCAGAGCAATCTTTCCCCCCTGCCGCCACCGCCACCCCACTTGGCAGGGTACTATGGGTGGCAAAAGGCAGGAGAGCTGGGAAGCGAGTGCCTTCTCCCAGGCACCCTCCAATTGTCCAGGAAAAGCCAGGCCTGTCTACTCTGTCTGGCAGCTGCTCCCCTTCACCCGACAGAGAAGGCTCTTCCCCATCATCTGATCTGTAGACACCAGGCCCTCTGCTAACTAAGCCAGCTGTGGTGTGATGGCCTGGGATTCCGATTCAGAGGCTGAACCGGAGGAATCCCAGCCTGCACAGGAGTCCCCGCCTCCAGGGCCGGCTGAATTGGGGCAGGGCCTTGATGCTGAAGCGCCTGCACCTGTGTCGGTGTAGCACCCTGCTTGTGGTTAACGCTTAGCTGGAATGAAATATTCAACGCAGCAATAGAGAAATTAAAATAATAATTTATTTGTCAGACAAATAAATATGAGGCACAGTGGTATATGGTTACCAAGCTCTGGCCTGGCCTCCTGCCATTCTGGCCAGCACTTATATTTCCTTAATCCAGCCCCCTTGCTCCTCCTGTGGCTGCCTCTGTCCAATCAGCCTGGTTGAAATTCCTATTGGCTGTTTGCTAGAACCAATCACAAAAGATACACCCATTTCCTCTTGCCCTTTTATGGGAAACAAAAAGCTATATATTCTTCTATCTATAAATGACAAATAAGTAGTAATATATCTTACATGTGTCTCAACAAGGAACCTTAATTACCAGCTCACCTCGCCCTATTGCCCTCCAAAACAGATGGTTAATCTTAAATTTTTATCTTAAACAGATGTCAAGGATCATCATTGAAAGATCTCCTTCCTTTGGAGGTCTCTAAACAAAAGCTTGACAACCATATGTATGCTCTAATGATGTTTCCTGCTTGGCAGGGGGGGGCTAGGCTGGTGGCTGATGGCCCCTGTGATCTCTTCCAACTATATGAAATAAGAATCTAGCATAAGGATTTAACATTTCTTAGCTTCTAATTCCTTTGCATAATTACATTTAAGCCAATATATTTAATACATAACATAAATAACCTTTTAAAAGGAAAAGAAATCTTAAAAGGATCTCAGTTTAAGAAAGAAACAACTTTAGAAAAAGACTTCCCAAAATACTCTCTTCCTTTCTGCCAGCTAGATGCTTTTCCATTGCTCTTGACCTTTGAACCTTAGGAAAATATGGCTCAAGTTGAATGGGAGGCACATGGTTTTATTTTACTATTTACCCACTCTTAATTATGTTTTTCTCTGCTTTTTTATCTTCTGTAATATGTAGGGTCAGTGTAACCTTGGCTGTCAGCCTGTAATTCCCTTTTTACGACTTTGAGAATTGTTTTCTGCTATAAATCAGGGGGCCCCCTTATCCAGGAGAATAAACATCTTGCCAAGGTTCTTAGGCAGCTGCTCTTCTGCCTGGCATGAAACATTTGAAGATCTTTAAGCTCATTTTAAAATACAGGCCCTGATCCAGCCTCAATAAAAATGCAGGCTATGATTAGATGCCTCATCGGAGCCTCAGGAGCAGGCACCAGGTGAATCCACTCTGGCTCCAGAGGTGGTTGAGGACTCAGTGCCTGCAGGTGAGTCTCCCCCTGGGCCCAGTAACCCTTCAGCCTCTCCTGAACTGCAGAGACTCAGGGCAGAGAGGCGAAGGGAACTGGTTGCTCCCAGGAGGAGTGCTCGCCTTAAGGCCAAGAGAGGCGGGTCTCCTGGGGGCCGGGACCGCCCCTGGCCTCAGAACAGATAAAGGCCAGTCGGCCCGGTCCCAGGTTGTGGGAGCAACGTCGTTGTTGAGTTCCTGTTCCTGCCCGGACCCAGACCTGACTCTCCAGTGCTCCTGTCCCCGCCCGGCTTCCTGTTTCGGACCTCGCCCCGCTCCTTGTGGACTGATTCCAGGCTAGTGACCCAGGACCGGACTTTGACTACGCCTACGGTAACCTTCCCCCCGGGATCAGCACATGTGGGGAACCTTTGGCCTTCTGGATGTGGCTGAACTACAACTCCTGCCATGAGCCCTGACCATTGGCCACATTGCCAGGGGTGCTGGGAGTTGTAGTTCCTCACGTCTGGAACTTCCTCCCTCCGTGCTCTTTCAGTGCTTGCATTTAGGAAGGCATTTTAAACTTTGCTCTTTCTCTTTAGGATCATAGACTTGGAAGGGGCCTTCTTTAGCCAGTCCTTTGAACATTAATGGCATTCACTCTCTACACCCCCTTAGGAGCAGAGGCTCCACAGCGCCATCCCTTGAGGGAAAGGGGAGCTGCACCCAGAAGGAATCAGGTGACCCAGGGAACCTATAAGGGCACTCCTGGCCTTATACAGTGGTACCTCAGGTTAAGTACTTAATTCGTTCCGGAGGTCTGTACTTAACCTGAAACTGTTCTTAACCTGAAGCACCACTTTAGCTAATGGGCCTCCTGCTGCCGCCATGCCACCAGAGCACGATTTCTGTTCTCATCCTGAAGCAAAGTTCTTAACCCGAGAGTTAGCAGAGTCTGTAACTTGAAGCGTATGTAACCCGAAGCGTATGTAACCCGAGGTACCACTGTATAAGATACACACACTCTCTCTCTCTCAGGGCTCAGTTCCCTAGCCTGAGCTGCTCTTCTATGAGCAAATATCCTGCCTCGCCCAGCTCCTTGTGGCCTTTGGCTTGCTCCATGGACGTCTCCAGGCCCCTGGCTTCCCCACAACTTTCTACCCTTGCCTTCTCTCTCGTAAGGAGAAGCAGCTCATTGAGAATCCAGGCACTGCTACTGCCCTGCACGGCTGCAATTGTGCCTCACTTGCCACTTTTGTCAGCCTCAAATTTATCTGCCATGTTACTGCTCAGCCGTTTCATTTGCTTGCTGAAAACCCCCCTTTTTTTGGAGGGTGGGGGCTGGCTCTTTGGCAGATTTTGCTACCTTGGATGGCTTTGCATCCTCGGCACATTTTGTACCCTCAGGCTGCATTCATACGGAGCATTCTTATTTTTTTTAAGCAAGGAAATGTGGCAAATTTTTTGCCATTAACTGTTTTGCTTCCATCTTCTCTGCATTTATGTGGGTGTGTGTGTGGGGGGGGGGTTTAATATAACAAGCTTGGCCAACCTGGTGTCCTCTACATGCTGTGGACCCGTGAAGGCAGCACGTCCGTACGCTGCTGGGTCTGGTGGTGAGAGCACAGCCGTGTTGACTGCAAGGGCTGATGGGAGTTACATCCCATAACATCTGGAGGGCACCAGGTGGAGGGAAGGAAGGGGATGTGGCTGCCTGCGTGTGCGTTGGGGGCGCGCACACAGTTCAGTACTGAATCTCACCTGCAGGTGTTTGCACCTGTTGTTGCAAGCAGCAAAAGTGTTAGACTCCCATTGGGAAAGAGTTCTCGTTTTCTTTTTCAAGGAACCCTGCCTCTCCCATTTTGCACACTGCTGCTGCTTCCTGGGTTCCTCTTTGCTTTGCCTCTGGGCCTTCCCAGAAGCCTTTGCAACAGAGGAGGACAAAGGACACGGCTTTCTAAAAGGGTATTTTCTGGGCAACTCTCTGCCTCGGAAGACCGAAGGAGGCGCATCTTGAACTCAAAACCACCCTCACTGTCCCAGGGGAGGGAGAGGCAGTGCGAAGCTCCCAGCACTAGTTCAGCACCCAGGCAAATCTAGCCTCAGTTCTGACAGTCAACCAGTGGCACCTTGGCCTGAGATCAGGGTAGTTTTGTACTGGCCCCCAAATCTCCTGCCAGATATCTTGTGGCCTTGAAACTCTCCTCCCCATTGCAGGCCTGTTTCAAGTGCTGAGGCTGCAGCGGAGGCTGGCTCCATTTGGACTGAAGACTCCGTCTGACCTCAGCCTGCGCTAACCTGCCTGGCTCTGCCTGGCCTTGGTGCTGGCTCCATGGGCTGTTTGGGTTTCCTGCCTTCTGCCCTAGCAGTCCCAATGGGCCCCAGCCACCCCGGAGGGGCTGGTCTGGGCAGGATTGCCAAGCATGTAAAATCCCCAGTGCTTTCCCCTGGCAGGATGCTAGGCAATTCTAGGCTGCATCAACAAAAGTCTAGTGTCTAGATGAAAGGAAGTCATAGCAACACACTATTCTGCCTCGGTGAGACTCCACCTGGAGTCCTGTGTCCAGTTCCAGACACCACAGTTTAAGAAGGATATTGGCAAGCTGGAAGCTGTGCAGAGGAGGGAGACCAAGATGATAAAAGGTCTGGAAACCAAGCCTTACCAAGAACAGTTAAGGGAGTTGGGTATGTTTAAGAGAAGACTGACAGGTGACACAGAAGCCGTCTTAAAATACATGAAGGGCTGTCACATGGAAGATGGAGCTTGTTTTGCGCTGCCCCAGAGGGGAGGACCCAAACCAATGGATTCAAATTTCAAGAAAGGAGATTCTGACTTAACATAAGGAAGAACTTCCTGGTGGCAAGAGCTGCTCAGCCATGAAAAAGACTCTCTCAGGAGGTGGCAGACTCTCCTTTGTTGAGGGTTATCAAGCACAGCTTGGATGGCCACCAGTCAGGGACTCTTTTGTTGAGATTCCTGCACTGCAAGGGGTTGGACTAGATGACCCTTGAGGGTCCCTGTCCAACTCTACAGTTCTATGATACTAGGACTGTGAGGTATGATTCAAGCACAGGGCCTGTGTGCCACTCACTGCCTTCAGTTGCTCAGAAGCCTGCATATATGTGCATTGACACATGCCTGTTTTATTTACCTTTGTCCCATAGGCCCAGTACCACCACCCCCCACAGTCTTCTGAGTGCCTAGCAATGCGATAGAAGGGAACATGCAAGGTACAGGGGGAGGATGATGTCCTCATTTCCCCAGTGGCTTAATGCCAATGCGCCCTCCTTTGATGAGGCAGGAAGGCTGCAACCCTTCAGTCCTGCCTGTAGGGGCATGGGGTGGGATAGTGCTTTTCTGTCAAGTGGCCCACAAGTCAGGCCCAAAGCAGGGGGCCATACAGCCCCCCTGCCACGTGCAGAACAGAGCGATTCTAATAACCCACTGAAGCATTAATGAATATTTAAGGGAAGTGCTTCTGAATTGCCTTCGCAAGGGGCCACAAGGCAATCGAAAGGCATCACAAACAGCAACGCCAATTTAGAAAACACTAAGGAAAACAGAAGAAAACCAGAGAGGAGGATTTTAAAAACTGTCAAAAGCCAAATTGTCATTGTGAGGGCAGTTTCCTGCTCACTTGTGCAGCTTCTTCAAATAAAACATTTCACACACACACACACACACACACAGATTGTTTTTTTTTCTTTAAAAAAAATTTTAGGGGTACTTTCTTTTTCCTACTCATATTGAATTACTGCCCCTCAATGAGGCCAAACTTAGATTCACAAAATGTTTAGGGGTATGCATACCCCTGTGTCCCCCCCAGAAAAAAGCACCGCACATACATATGTCATTATATTGTTATGCCACTTCAAAGAGCTTGGGGCTCACTCCCTTTTGCCTTCACAACACCCCTGTCAGGTAAGCTAGAAGGAGAGGTAGCTCAGGCTCATGTCACCCGGCCTCTCCAGCCCTAGTCTGACACCCTCATCTTGATGCCTGGGGCACCTTTGGCCAGGGATGACAGGCCTTTTGGGCCAGGAGCATCTGTGGAGCACGCACCCCCCCCCCCACTCGCCCTGCCACAATCAGTTCTCCAGGCCTGCCCTAGCCTGCTGCCTGCCCTGTCACACAAGCTCTGTGTTTTATCCGCTCACTTCCTATCATCCTAAATGGGGCAGAGGAGAATCCATGCCAGCTGGCTGGCCAGGGAGGTGGGGTTGCGGGGGGGGGGGCGGCGGCCGGGGGGGGGGCCAAAGATTCTTCTGGGCTTCTCTGCAATTTGCGTACGGATCCCGTCCAACCTCGGTGACCAAACTGCTGTTTCATTTTATCAATTTGCTCCCGACGCTGCTCCTCCTGACATTATTTGAGACAGCTCTGCAGATTTATCAGCTGAAATTAATGGCTCGGGGGTGCGGGAGGGGGGCGAGGATGTGCGTGGTTGAAACTTCTCCTGCATGCTGTGCCCTTGAAGAAGCCATTGGACTCTTTTGCAGGTCAACGCACCCCCAAGGTTAGAAGAAGAAGAAGAAGAAGACCCTAAGGGCAGAATCCACCACCCCCCGCCTAAAAAAAACCCAACCCCCACAGACACCCTCTATGGGGATCAAAACCCTGTAGGAATCAAATTTTCTGCTCACAGATTCAAATTCATGCCGACCTCTGCTGTCAAAATGGACATTTAGGCTGCAGTCAATGGCATGTCTCCCTGGAAGCAAGCCTCATTAAAGGCAGTGGGACTTACTCGTGAGTAAACATGTACAGGATCCTTGCAGGGATGGCTTCTTTTAAATCCGGGACTGTCCCTGGAAAATAGAGACCACTTGGAGGGTGTCTTGGGGGGTATATTTTTGCACCTTGCTAGGACCCAGATGTTCCTTGCCTGAATCCCAGATGATGTTCCACGGAAGGAGGAAGAGGCAGATCAAAACGAAGTGGACTGGTTCGGATTCAACAGCCTTCCAGGCCAAAGGAAAGGGAAGAGGCTGGCCCCTCCTCCTCCATCGGGATGAAGAGATGTCCTTTGCCCTGGCTCTGGTGTGGGCCATTAAGGAGCCATCAAAAGCCAATGTGAAAAAGGGAGTTTAGAAATATCTCACCACCACCATCAAAAAAAAAGGAAGGGGGGTGGAGGTCATTCAAGCGCCTAATGGCCCAGCAATCTGGAGACCCCCTGGGTGGAGAAGCACAAAGCAGAAAGCTTTGCTATAATCTTTCCCGGAGCAAGTAAGTGCCTGAGGAAGCCTTTGAGTGCCTGAAAAGGCAGGGAGAGATTTGTGAAAGCTCTAAAGTTTGAAAGAAGCCGCCGCCGCCGCCTTCACAAGCCTGAGAGGCTCCGCTTTTGTTGCTGTGCTGGAGACACGACTGTCGTGATAACAAGGAGGAGAGCAAGGAAGAGAAGCAGCAGCAGCAGCAGCAGCAGCCGCCCACATCTCTCTGCCGTCTCTCTGCCTCTGCAATATATATTCTTGCTCCCTGTGCCCACCACTCCCGGATTTCCAAAGCTTTGTTTACTCCAGTGCGCGTTTGGAGTTGGCTTGAAAGGCTGGGGCTCTCCTTAAGGAACAGGGAAGCAGAAGCCTTGCAGCTCCTTTCGAAACCAGGAAGCGTTTCTGGGGTTCAGGCCTGCCTGCAAAACACCCTCCTCTGGGACCCGGAAGCTTGTAGAAACCCTGATCCGGCTTCAGTCTGATACCCAGTGTTACGGAAATTACGGGGGGCGGCACATCTTTAAAGTTGTTAAATGTTACAAATATTATGCCTGAACGTATCCTTTCAGCTTGACAGCTCAGGTAAGTTACCTAGCTTTAAAAATAATATAAAATCAACTCCTTTGCCAGTTTCCTCCATTCCAAAGCTATTTTACCCTTGAGAAAAGGACTCCTGGAAGTGCCCAGAGGTGACAATTGCTGAGTTGATTGTTGGCCAAGGAAAGCCTAATCCCATCACCAGACTTGCCAAGGGGCCCAGACATGCAAAGGAAGTTCTATTGTACTTTGGGTGGTGGGACTTCAGAGGTGTCTGCTTATGCTAATCTTATACCTGGGTCTTGAGCCCTGACATGTCTTCTTATGCTAATCTTGAATCAAGGACTTGTCTGGACATGTTAGTCAAGGTTGAACTAGTGTAACCCCTGTCTACCCCTCCCCTTTTGTGACATGTCAGTGATGTAAAGATGATGTATCAATGATGCTGTGCGAACTGTATCATGGGATGTGGTGGGAAGTTTTAAAAGTTCTTGTCACTCTATTCTCAGGGTTCAAACTTTCTTCTTTGAACCTGTTGCACAATAAACTTTGGTGTACAGCTATTTGCTCCGGTTGGTGGCTGGACTCCTTCCTTTATTCTGCAGGGACCCACGGGCTCTGCCCAACGAGCTGGGTGACTGAGCAGCCTTGCACCTAGATTTTTCCAGATAAGGGGAGTGCTGGGTGTAGATGGCAAGGGGAAAACGCTCAGTACTTTCTCAGGGACACTGTTATTTGCCTGCATAGCCCAGGACCATTTTTACGTACTGTGGCACTAACAAAAATAGCACATTTTTCTGGTAAACCGCTTTGCAGGTTGGCTTGTTTCTTGTTTTACAATCAAGCAGGCAACGGCGTGCACGAGCTTGCAGGTGCACGAGCCATTGCATCACTCCCAGGAGAGATGCGTGGCTCCGGTGCACTGCTGGCCCTGCAGGAAGTGCTGCCCCCAACAGTGTGGCACCTACTGTGTCCCCGCCCCCCTTAGCTACGCCTCTGCAAGCAGGATATAAATTATATGAAATGAATATGAAATAAATAAATACAGCGTGCATACCCTCCAACATTTCTCTGATGAAAATAGGGATGTCCTATTCCACAACAACAATTAAAAAAATTATTACTTATACCCAACCCATCCAGCTGGGTTGTCCCAGCAACTCTGGGTAGCTTCCAACATATATAAAAATATAAGAAAATTATACAGGGCTGCCTTTAGACGTCTTCCAAAGGTTGTAAGGTTACTTATATCCTTGGCTCAGGAGGTCGCATAATTCCATACCCTCCAATATTTCGCTGATGAAAACTGGAATGTTCTAAGGAGAAGCAAGACATTCCAGCATCAAATCAGAAATTGGGACAGCTGTAAATCCAGGACTATCCCTGGAAAATAGGGACACTTGGGAGGGTCTGCAGTAGCTGCAATCAAGACAAAATGAGGCACCATGGAGTTCAGTCCATGCTTTCTTCTCCTGCCAAGATCAAATTCGATGTCCCTGTGTATAGCTTTGGATCAACTGCACCCCTTCTTATTAAAAACAAAAAAGGCAGAAAAGTTACTAGTCCACATGACAGCAAACAAGGACTTAAAAAAACATGAAGGCTAGTGCCCACTTCTGCAAATTATCCTGTCCTAAAAAGACCCCTCTGCAGAAAATGGGGAGGCTTGCCTAATGATAATTGGATTGATCAAAGCACCATTGAGTTTTACTCAAGATAGCCAAAGTTGTTTAATAAAGGGGGAGGGGAGTCATTACTAAATGTCATTATAAAACAAGCAGCACCCAGTATGAACAACAGTAATAAAACATAAAGCAGACACAAACTTTCAGGCGCTCCAGGAATTTAGATATGCAGAGCTCAGGTGAAATTTGAAGAACATCACATAAATTCCACTCAAGGCACTTTTCAAAGGTGGGGGTGGCACCTTTGGAGCAATATTTGAGGAAGATAATCCTATCAGGACCAGGAGACTCTCCTCCAAGACAATCCTGCTGTGCCCATTCCCCTCACATCCCTCTCTCTCCTGCTGCTCTTAAACAGCTGGGTTGAGAGTGCTGATGCCTGAAACATGCCCTTAGAGGGACAACCAAAGCAAAGATGCATCACACAACCAAAGAGGCACCCTCAGGATCTTTTGCAATTGGCACGGCAGCCCAGACATATTTTAAATAGAGTAAATAAATCAATTAGTCTATGACAAGCTTGGGAGTCTTCGGTGAGGTATTGATCAAAAGCTTTTTGAAAGTCTGAGTACACAATGTCAAGCAGATCCCCTCTTTCTATAGGCTTGTGGACACTCTCAAAAAACTCTACTTGCTCTTGCAGAAGCCATGCTGGCTCTGCTTCAGCAAGGCTTGTTCTTCTACATGCTTGGTTATCTTAACTATAAGAACCCTTCCTGTCAATTTCTCATCAAGCTAATCTCCCCTGGATCCCTTTTTAAAAATTAGTGCTACACTGACCACTTTCCAGTCCTCAAGCACAGCCCTTAGGGACATTTTTGTTAGAAGATCAGCACAGAGATCTGTCCTCCAAAGGTCCAGCCACCTCACTAGCCTGCTTGCATTTTGTGTTGTCAGAGTTTGCGATCTTTTTTGTACCCGTCATTTGGACAAGATGTCTATTTTTGAAAGGAAATTCTCGGTGTGGAGGGACGTGGGAAGTGGAATCCGCAAATGAACAGTGCTTTTAAACTTGATCAGAGTTAGGGGTGTGCAGTGAGGACATTTCAGGCAGGGTTCTTCCCTTGAGATGCCACAGGGGATCGACCCTGGAACCTCAGCATGCCAGGCTCTGCCAAGGAACTACGGCCATTAGTTGAGGCACCCCCACATGAGCCACCCCACCCCACCTCATTGCCCCCAAGCAAGCTTGGCCCACACAGGGCCCTGGCCAGAAACGAGAGCGCCCATGCAATCAGCCAAGCCAAATACTTCAGAGGAAATCAAAGCCAAACATTGGAAGGTGGCTGGGGCAACCCAGTCAGATAAGCAGGATACAAATAAGAGAACTGTTGTTGTAATTCCACAAGAACAACAGCCAGAAGGTCCACACCATACATTTAAAGTGACTCCCACCCAAGTATCCTGTTGTTTCCCCATCTGATTCCCAGCACCTTTCACAAACTACAATTCCCAGAATTCTTTGGAGGGTGTCAGGTGCTTTGAATGTATGTTAGGTGTTGGTGTGGATGTGGATGCGCAACTTCTGCTCACTTCACACCTGTTCTCCACCAGCCTCCACTGCTCATTCGCTACATTGCTCTGCATTCCGCGCAAACTCAGCCATGCTTCCAACCAGCTGATTGTCCCAGCCAGGCGCTGCTTGGCAGCAATTGGAGGGGTCTCTGTGGGTGTCCGGGACGCGGGTGGCGCTGTGGGTTAAACCACAGAGCCTAGGACTTGCCAATCAGAAGGTCGGCAGTTTGAATCCCAGCAACGGGGTGAGCCCTAAGAGAAAACTTATGCCCTAAGAGAAAACTTAATGAAAATGATTTACAGGTGGTACATGACACCAGTCAAGTTTGCAAAAATTTACCATTTGCCCCAAAATAAATGTTGGAAATGTAATGAAACTGAAGGTACATTCTTTCACCTTTGGTGGACATGCCCAAGGATTAAGACATTCTGTGAGATGATTTATAATGAAATGAAAAAGGTAGTTAAATATACATTTCTGAAGAAACCAGAGGCGTTTCCCCTGGGCATGGTCGGCCAATTGGTGCTAAAGAAGGACAGAACTTTCTTTATGTATGCAACAACAGCAGCAAGAATACTCATCGCGAAGTATTGGAAGACACAAGATTTACCCACCCGGGAAGAATGGCAGATGAAGCTGATGGACTATATGGAATTGGTGGAAATGACTGGCAGAATCCAAGACCAGGAAGAAGAGTGGGTGGAAGAAGGTTGGAAAAAATTTAAAGATTATTTACAGAAATATTGTAAAATTAATGAGCTTTAGAAAAATGGTAGAATGAAGTTATATGGCTTTGGCAGAAATGTTATAAGGAACTAGGTACAGATAGATTGTTAATGAAAGGGGGAAAAAACAAGGTTGGAATATGTTAAGATTAATTACAGGACAGAAAACAGAGGAAGATGGAAAGGAATTGCTGAAACAGTTAATTAAAGTGGAATACAAAAAGGGAGGCATGAGGAAGTCAATGAAACAAGTGAATGAAAGCTAAGATTGAAAATATTGGAAGTGTTTTTAATTATTTTTGTTTCGTTTTGTTAATTCAATGTTTTACGTAGTGTTTTTGTTTTTGTATTGTATTATACTGATTTGTTTTAAAAAAAATTCTTTTTTTTGTAATCTTTAAACTCTTAATAAATATTATTTTGAATGTATGTTAGGTGTTGGTGTGGATGTGGATGCGCAACTTCTGCTCAATTCACACCTGTTCTCCACCAGCCTCCACTGCTCATTCGCTACATTGCTCTGCATTCCGCGCAAACTCAGCCACGCTTCCAACCAGCTGATTGTCCCAGCCAGGCGCTGCTTGGCAGCAATTGGAGGGTGGGTGTCCCGGACACGGGTGGTGCTGTGGGTTAAACCACAGAGCCTAGGACTTGCCAATCAGAAGATCGGCGGTTTGAATCCCAGCAACGGGGTGAGCTCCCATTGCTCGGTCCCTGCTCCTGCCAACCTAGCAGTTCGAAAGCACGTCAAGTGAAAGTAGATAAATAGGTACCACTCCAGCGGGAAGGTAGGTAAACGCCATTTCCGTGCGCTGCTCTTGTTCGCCAGAAGCAGCTTAGTCATGCTGGCCACATGACCAGGAAGCTGTATGCTGGCTCCATCAGCCAGTAAAGCGAGATGAGCGCCACAACCCCAGAGTCGGTCACGACTGGACCTAATGGTCAGGGGTCCTGTGGGTGTCCAGCTTTGCTCTCAAGCTCTTTGGAAGAGAAGTCCCACTTGCAGGCAAAGGCATCTCACCATCTTTGAATGCAAAGCTCCAGAGCTCTTTCATTGTGGAAGTCCTTTCAGAACACTTGGGGTTTTTACAAGGCTATTTGGACATCCAGCACAGTGGCTTTCAAAACTCCCCTGCCCCTGCCCAACGTCCACTGTGGGAGCCTCAGTGGACCACTTGATAAACTTTAAAATGTGCTGCCCACCCACCCACCTCCATAGCACTATATGGATTATTGGTTTGGGGGTTGTGAGTGGGTTTTGTCTTTTCCCACTGCTTGAATTATGCTTTTTTATCTGCAGTCACCTGCTCTGGGACCTTCTGTTGAAAAGAAAGCCAGGAAGACAATAAATCACAATGGCGATAAGTGTACTGTCAAATGAGCATAATATTTTTTCCATACTGCATTAAATGAGAAGAAAAATAAAACAGCCTGCTCGTCAAAGCCAGCACTGCATTGAGAAAATCACTTTCTTTAGTCCAGAGAAAAGGCCTTTTAGTGGGTAAATTTTCAGAGGAGGAATTGTAGATTGTACCAAGGCTGTGTGATACAAAAGCCACTGGCTGAGGACAGAACCTTCCCAACCTGTTTGATAATCCAACCCTGATGAAAACAGTCTCAGTTTCCATTGTTAGGAAAATAGATCAAACAAACACGAGGCCAAGCACGGATATTATCTAGTCTTCCACAGCCTTCCACCAGACCACATAAATGGAACTCGGGGGCCACCGGCGGTCCATCATGCTTGGTGTTATAAGAATTTTAAGGATATATATATATATATATATATATAATATAAATGTTCATAACTGCATATATAAACCACATATCTGAAACCCCACAGAAAAAGTCCTGGAAACCATTTTGTCCCTTCCAAATTGACCTCAAATATTTCCCTGCAAGGTCGAAGAAAAATGGAAAAGCCTCCCCATTGTCTTTTTGTTCACAAATCCTGTCTTAAGGGTATGTCTGTGTATGAATAGGGTGAGCCTGTGACCTGGCTCAGGAACTATTTATCATTACAAAAGACTGGCAATCCAATCAAGTGACCATTAACAGGTGACCTGCCAGACAGCAGATAAACAACGCACTCAGATTTCTGTAGTAGACCACCTTTTCTGTGATATAGGTATGATATATCTGGGGGGGTGGTCTTGGGCTACACCCCTTCTGTGATGTATGTATGATGTTTCTGGGGGTGGTCTTGGACTCCAGGGCGGGCTTTATACGGGCTCTTGGATACCCCATAAGGGAAGGGAAGATTTTGTTTACAACATTGGACATAACAGCAGAAAGAGCCTTCTGGATCAGGCCAAAGGGGACCCATCGAGGCCAGCATCACAGTAGCCAACTGGATGCTCCAATGGGAAACTCACATGCAGGATCCAAGCACAAGAGCATTCTCCCCTCCTGTGGCCTCCAGCAACTGGAATTCAGAAGCTTTGCTGCCTCCAACTGTTTGAAAAATGTCTCTAGTCCACTCTGACTGAGAGCAGCTAACCAGTGTCCTTCCTAATGGAAGGTGACAGGGATCTTCTGCATACACCCCATGCGCAAGAATAGCATAGCTGCACTAGCTCTGTACTCGGGAGGCTCAGTGATCATACTCACTGTGGAAGTCCTTTCACAGTGAGCTCAGCATCATACTCTCCAACATTTCTCTGATGAATATAAAGGTAACGATAAAGGGGCCCCTGACCATTAGGTCCAGTTGTGACCGACTCTGGGGTTGCGGCGCTCATCTCGCTTTATCGGCCGAGGGAGCCGGCGTACAGCTTCCGGGTCATGTGGCCAGCATGACTAAGCCGCTTCTGGCGAAGCAGAGCAGCGCACGGAAACACCATTTACCTTCCCGCCGGAGCGGTACCTATTTATCTACTTGCACTTTGACATGCTTTTGAACTGCTAGGTTGGCAGGAGCAGGGACTGAGCAATGGGAGCTCACCCCGTTGCGGGGATTCGAACCACCAACCTTCTGATTGGCAAGTCCTAGGCTCTGTGGTTTAACCCACAGCACCACCCGTGTCCCCTGATGAGTATAGGGACATCCAAAATTATTATTATTATTATTATTATTATTATTATTATTATTATTATTATACCCCACCCATCTGTCTGGGTTTTCCCAGCCACTCTGGGTGGCTTCCAACATATATAAAAACATAATAAAACAGCAAACATTTAAAAACCTCCCTATAAAGGGCTACCTTCAGGTGTCTTCTAAAGGTTGTATACTTATCTCCTTGGCTCAGGGGTTGCAAAACTCTACACCCTCCAATATTTATCCAATGAAAATTCTAAGGAAAAGCAGGACATTCCGGGATCAAATCAGAAACCAGGATGGCTTCTGTAAATCTGGGACTGTCCCTGGAAAATGGGGGCACTTGGAGAGCCTGGAGCACCCACTCTGCATGCAGAAGGACCAGTTCTTGGCACCTTCTCCAGGTAGTGCTGGGAGAGACCTCCCCACCTGAGACCCCCAGTCAGTGCAGACAATACTGAGGTCGATGGACCAAGGACTTGACAGCTTCCTATGCACTGAGATCTGCCTCACTCTGCTGCCCTGAAATGACATTCAAAATCTGCCCCTGAGGCTGCCACTCGACTTAACCAGGCAGCTGGCGGGTTGGGGAGTTGTCTCAATCGAGAGCCTCTTCTTTTACAGTAAGAACTGGCCCCCACCAGTCTGTGCACATAGCAGCCAGAGCCGACAAAACCCAGATCCCTGTCTGTTCCCACACCCCACACACTGCAGAGAAGGACAGCAGAGCCTCTGCTCCTGGCAGGACTACAAGGTGGGTCAAAATTCAACAGGTATGGCCTTTTCAAGTAGGAAAACTCCATGGGGGTGGGAAGAAACGCCTCTTTGAATTTCTGCCTGTTAACATATGTCATCTTAGAATCATAGAATTGTAGAGTTGGATGAGGCCAGAAGTGTCATCTAGTCCAACCCCTTCAATGCAGGAATCTTTTGCCCAACATGGGACTCGAACCCACAATCCTGAGATTTAAGAGTCTCATGTTCTACCGACTGATGATTTATTTCTCCAATTTGTAGACCACCCTTCACCCCATCAGTGTGATCCCAAGATATTATTCTTTCCAACAATAAGCACATATACAAAATTAATACATCAAATATAACAGTTATTAATAACAGCCCAATTAATAAAAAAGCAATAGAATAACAGCATGAAATCAATAAAGCTGAAGTGGTTGCACATTTCCCCTTTTCAAACGCCTACTCGTTTGACATTTGAGTGAGCCACAGAGTTTGAGCCCCACCGGCTCCTGTTTTTCCAAAAAGGCAGCCCTGATTTTGTTGGGTACATTGGCATCAGAGGAAAGTGAGCCAGGGATATGTACTTGGAACAACCTAGCAAGGGAGCCCCGCACCCAACCTTGCTCCATGTGCCAGAGGGGAGCCCCAGCTGAGGCAGCATCTCAGCCCCACTGATGGACACAGCAAGTGAGTTCAGCAGCCGAGTGAGTTCAACAGCAGAGCCAGGAAGCCAGGACAAACTGCTCTTCCCTTCCCCTCTTTGTTCTTACAGGTAGGTAAACTAACCTGATGAATTACAGATAATAGATATGCAGGTAGAGCACCAGCAGAGGTGGCGAGGGTTTCCAGTGTATTGCACAGAACACGTACAGCTATGTGCCTGCTGGACAGAAATTATGGCTGGGTGGGTGTGCCCCAAGTTGCAATGAGCTATTGGCCCTTGGGGGATGTGCGTGTTTCTTTGGGGCCAAGGTGGCTGACCTGCAGCAGCTGGGAGACAAGAGGTTGATGATGGGGACATGATCTCTGTTTTCTGCTCCCCAGACGAGAGAGTGTGCTTGGAGAAGGAGGGTCTCAGGGGAAAAGAGGGGTTCAGGCTGCGGAAGAGGGAACTGCTCCCTTAGAAGAAATACATTCCCTGGGGAATGAGCAGTTATCCTCCAGGTCACAGGGAAAATCTGGTGGTGGGTGATTCAATCATAGAGAGATAGATAAGATGGGTGTGTTATGGCCACAAGGTGCCTTGCTTGCTTGGTGCAAAAGTTACAGGTGTTGCCTGTCACCTAAGTAGCCTGGTAGTTAGTCCTGGGGAGGAGTCAGTGGTTGTGGTGCATGTTGGCATCAATGACAGGGGGAAATGTAGTCGCAAGGTTCTGGAAGCCAAAATTAGGTAGGATGCTGAAAGCCAGGACCTCCTAGATGGGTTTCTCTGAAATGCTGCCAGTTCCACATGCATGTCCAGGCAGGTAGATGCAGCTCTGTGGTCTCAATGCATGCATGAGGCCATGGTGTCAGGCAGAGGAGTTTGGATTTGTGAGGCACTAGGGAACATTCTGGGGCAAACTGGTCCTGTACAAGAGGGATGGGCTCCACTTGAACTGGGATGGAACTAGACTGTTGGAGCTTAATATACAAAGGTGGCAGAGAAGCTTTCAAAACACGGGTAGGCAAACTAAGGCCCAGGGGCTGGATGCAGCCCAATCGTCTTCTGGGAGGAAGGGAAAGGAGAATGTTAGCCGCTTTGAGACTCCTTAAAGGGAGTGAAAGGCGGGGTATCAAGTCCAAACGCTTCTTCTTCTTCTTCTTCTTCTTCTTCTTCTTCTTCTTCTTCTTCAATCCGGTCCGTGGATGGTCCGGGAATCAGTGTGTTTTTACATGAGTAGAATGTGTGCTTTTATTTAAAATGCATCTCAGATTTATTTGTGGGGCATAGGAGTTGTTCATTATTATTTTTTCAAAATATAGTCCGCCATCTCCCCACAAGGTCTGAGGGACAGTGGACCGGCCCCCTGCTGAAAAAGTTTGCTGACCCTTGTTTTAAAATGATTGACAGGGGGAAGCCAACAGGAGATGAGGATGGTCCAGTTGGGAACAAATCTCCCCCTGGTCCTTGCCTGGCTGGGAAAAAAATGATGAAAATTTAAGCGGTGAAATTTAAGCCTTGAGCTAGGTGTTGTGAGTGCAGGGGCTCAGAGTGACAATTTAGAGAAGCCAAAACATTGCAGGCCAAAGCACAAGTGCCACTTGAAAACAGAGATGGTACCCAAGTGTTTATACGCTAAGGCTAGAGGCCTCCAGACCACAATGGGTGGAGTGCTTGAGGACAGCATCATTACAGTGGGCATGGTGGAAACCTGGTGGAATGGAGAGAACCAGTGGATCACAGCTATCTCTAAATATAAACTCTATATGAAGGACAGCGAGGACATGCCAGAGGTGGTGTCACCCTGTACCAGCAAACTAGAAGTCCCGAAAGGGGCGAAGAATTACCAATGAAAGAGGAATGGCAGATGAAATTAATGGACTATGCAGAATTAGACAAGATGAGAGGAAGGATTCGAAACCTGCGGGATCAGAGATTCTCAGAGGACTGAAGTAAATACATGAACTATCTGAAAAGCAATTGTAATCAACAGATTACGCTAGTAGGATTGGAAGAAGTTTTGTAAGGAGGACTATGTGAAATATTGCAGAGAAAAGTATGAAGAGAACTATTAGTGAAGGACTATTAAAAGTAATAGTGAAATTAATGAAATGCAGATTAAGTGATAAAGATTGAAAAATCTTCAGATGTGGTTGATGGAAGTCCAAAACACGGAATAAGGTGAGAAAATATGTTGTATTTTTTTTTTTTTTTGAAATTTCATGTTAAAATGAATAAAAATATATTTTTTTAAAAAAAAGAAGTCCCAAAAGGGGCAGACTTCTCCACAGAATCATTGTGGGGAGCAATACTGGGCCCCAAGAGTAATTTGGTACTGGGGTTGTTCTATAGTTCTCTGACCACAATGCCCAATGTGATATTGAGATGAAGAATGAAGGAAGCATTCAAGAGAGGAGATGTTGTAGTAGAGGGTGAATTCAATCACCCTCACATCGACTGGCTACATAAGTGTTCCAATCACGACAAAGAGGTGAAATTTCATGATACCCCAAATGACTGTGCCCTAGAATGGTTAGTCATAGGGCAGAGGGGTGGCCGGGGTGTGTGGCCCTGGAATTAAATTTAAGTGGCACCCAGAATCTGGTGTGAGATGCAAGTGTTTGGGAACAGTGGCCACGGTGCCAAGAAAATGCAAAACATTCACATTTGACTTCAAAAGAGGAAGCTTCTCAAAAATGAAAGGATTGGTTAAAACAATGTTGAAGGGCAAAGTCTGGAGGATCAAATGTTTCCACAACGCTTTGGGGGTTGTTCAAAACCACAATAACAGAAGCTCAGCTAGAATGTATAATGCATATCAAGGAAGGCACTGCCAAGGCCAAGAGGGTGTCAGAGGAGCAGAGTCAAAGAAGCTATTAGAGGCAAGAAGGCTCCTTCAGAAAATGGAAGCCTTGTTCAAATGAGGACAACGAAGTTGTCCCTAGGATCAGCCTCTGTATCTGGGGACTGAAAGTAGCCAATATAATAACATTAAAATAATAATAATAATAATAATAATAATAATAATAATAATAATAATAAAGCCCCAGGAAGGATCCTGGAAATTACAGACTGGTAAGCTTAATGTCTGTTTTGGGGAAATTGGTGCAAAGTTCTGTTAAAGCTAGAATTACCTAGGTATAAAGAACAAGTTTGGTGCAGCGTGGCTTCTGCAAGTCTCCCTAACCTATTAAGAGTTCTTTGAGAGTATATAGAGAAGATCCAGTTGACACTGTGTACTCAGAGACTTTCTAAATGCTTTTCACAAAGTACCCCATGAAAGACTCTTGAATAAGAGGTGATGTTGTCTTTATGGAGCAGGAACTGGAAAAGTAACAGGAAGCAGAGAGTAGGAAAAATGGACAGTTCTCCCAAGGGAGGGCTGTAGAAAGTGGAGTCCCCCAAATATTAGTATTTGGACCCGTGCTTTTTCACTTGTTCATGAACAACCTAGAGTTAGTGGGGAGTAGTGAGGGAACCAAATCCATTTATGATACCAGGGTGGTTGAAACAAAAAAAAAAACAAAAAAGAGGTTCTGAGGAGCTTCAAAATCCTGCTCATTCTCTTCAGACTGCGTGGATGGGTAGTGAAATGGCAAATGCAATTCAATGCAAGCAATTGTAAAGTGATGCACAGTGGAGCAAAAACATTCCTAGCTTCCCATATGCGCTCATGGGGTCTGAGCTGGCAGTGACTGACCAGGAACAAGACCTTGGGGTCATAGTGGATAGCTGGATGGAGCTGTCAACCCAGTGTGCAGCAGCTGTGAAAAATGTGAATATCATCATGCTAGGGTTTAGGAAAAGGGATTGAAAATAAAGCTGCCAAGATCATGAGGTCATTATGCAGATCTATATGATGCAACCACATTTGGAATAAAGCATTCAGTTCTGGTTGCCTCACCTCAAAAAGGATATTGCAGAGCTGGGTATAGTTTAGCGAAAAGGTGACTAAGAGGGGACATGATAAGAGGTGCATAAAATTATTGATGGTGTGAAGAAAGTGGATAGAGAAACATCTCTCTCTCTCATAATACTAGAAATTGGGGACATCTGATGAAATGGAACGTTGGACGATTCAGGACAGACAAAGTACATTCTTCACACAGCGCACTATGGAACTCCCTCCCACAAGAAGTTGTGAGGGCCACAAATTTAGATGGCTTTAAAAGAGGATTGGACAAATTTATGGAGGAAAAGACTATTGGTGGTGACTTGCCATGATGACTATGTTCTACCTCCATTAGTGGAAGCAGTAGGCTCTTGTTATATGAATTCTAAGCTGTCATAAATAAAATGCACATGTGTAAGTGTGCAAGGTAAACAGACATATATATAAGTGCATAAAGCACATGTCTGAAATAGTAGAGAGCAATACAGCATCCATGTTTAGCCCCTAGTCAAGCTCAGAGTCCCCCTAAAGTCACTAGCAGCAAATACCTGATAGGTCGCCCCTCTGCAAACCATTTGAGACGTGTATGTGTTGAATGGCCTATCTGACCCGTCAAAAGAGCAGATATCTATGCAGGAATGAAAAAGGCCCTTGACAATGAATTCTGGAGTCTAGGTATTCACCATTTCAAAAGGATGCTTCAGACAGGCCAGGAGCAGCCATAATCAGGTGTTGTCAGGCATACAGATTGGCAGGCTTGTAAATAAATATGGTGGAGTAGCATGAACTCTGAGCATGATCTGATTCACATATGCAACCCATTTTGTGGGTTGGGGGGGGTGTCTTTCCATTACAGAGGTGGCCACTATCTGAGGGTTTAAAAATTGTAACACGCTTTTGTTCTCTGCTCCTCACCTCCTTGCAAGGGGAAGAAGGAGACTCTGTTGCAACAGAGGAATAAAGATCAAAAGCATCAGCTTGCCTTGCTTCCTTGGAAATCTCTGTTTGCATCTCTGACTGATGGAGGACCTGAGAGACACAACATCTCTCAATGGTGAGTTGGGCTGTAAAAGCCCAATTTTCTTACACGCTCTGAATACCAGTTGCTGGGAAATGCACGAGGGGAGGGTGTAGCTGCTGTGCTGGTCCTGCTTCCAGGATTCCCACTGTGGCATCTGGTTGGCCACTGTGAGAACAGGATGGGTCCCCTTCATCCTGATTCAGCAGGGCTCTTCTAGTGTCCTTGCTCCAAATGCCTGGGAGAACAAAATAGCTTTTACTTGCCAGTGGAAAACCCATCAGGGTCTCTGCCATCTAAGCCTCTGGAGGAAGGGCATTCCAGAGTTGGTGGGGCCGCCACAGAGAAGGCCCTCTCACACTTCACCTCACAGCAGGCTAAGTCCACCCAGGGGATGGTGGGAAGGTCACAGGAGACCCAGAGAAAGAAAGAAAGAAATGATGGTGACCCAAGGTCCAACTGGTAGGTCAGCGGACACAGGGTTGCACCAGGAATTATGGGGTGCATTGTGTGCCTTCAGGCAAGTAATTCTCTGCCAGCCTCAGTCCTTCTGTATGTGAGATGGGAATAGCTCTAAATGCTAGCAAGAAGATTCCTCAGAGGGATGTTCTGTGAATAGGCAAAGTAAAAGATATCAAGCTTCTCTCACATTAAAAATGCTATATACAAGGAATAAAGAGGATTGCTCTCTTAATAGATTTACAAGGCCCTTTCGCCTGGTGGACACAGAAATATAAATTTAATCTTTGAGGCTGCAGAAAGACCCTCAGCTCTGCTCTTGGCACAGCCCAGAAGGCCTCTCTCTCTCTCTCTCTCTCTCTCTCTCTCTCTCTCTCTCTCGACAAGATCAGCTTTTAACGCCAGTTTGCAAGATTAGGTTCAAATCCACACCAGCAAAACACACACCCCAACCCTCCAGCACAAATCACATTTCAGGTACCCAGGAAAAAAAAATTCAATTATAGCCAGCCGAAGGGCTTGTTTTGTGTATTTTCTTGCTGCAGGGAGAGAAATTATTCATGTAAAATTTATCTGGGCCAACACTTTAAACCATTCGGTAAGAGGACAAAGCAGCCTGAGCCCACAGAATGACATGCCTTGGGGGGGGGGTAGGCAGTGGCTGCCCCATCCTGAGGTACCTATTTGTCACAGTGGAGGTTTTGTTTTATCATTGGGTGGGTGGGTGGGTAGGGAGAGAAGGGGCAAGGCAGGCTGCGAAGGAGGAAAAAGCAACCTAGGGTGGGGAGTCCTTTTTTTATATAGGAAAAAGCAGCATCTGCACACACACACACAAATCTGGAATGAATTAAAGGAAGTTGAACTCTAATGTGAACATTGCAAGTGGATGATAAGGAACTCCAGCAGAAAGAGGAATTCTCAAGAGCTTTGTGCTGCCGTTTCTTTTTTTTAAAAAAAATCCTGAAGTGATAACGCCTTCCTCCAGCGAAATATTCCAAAGGGAAGCTCTGTAAACTATACAGCAGAAAAGTGTGTGTGCATATATATGTGTGTGTGTGTGTTTGGAGAGAGAGTAAGAGCAGACAAGAAAGAACCTTTTCAGAGAGATAGCTCCTCTGCCTGAACCCAAATTTTGCAAGTGGAATTGGCGCACATTCTCAGGCTGGCTTGGGACATCCTGGTGTTCTGTGCAGGGACTCAACCACCCATTCATTAACACGGGGCCTGATCCGCCACAAACGTCTTCTGCATGCGCCTAAGTGAAGCCAAGCGTGAACTTGTGGGGCTTCCATTTATTGCTAAGGGGGCTTTGCAAGAGAACTCCTCGTGCTTGGTGCCTGTTTGACCACTCTTAAGAGAGCCCAGAATGTGCTGCCTGGCCTTGCCCACACCCCAATAATCATTTCAGTCCATTTCCTTCATTGGTGGGGAGATGAAGGGACCTGCCTTGTAATTCTATGCAGTCACCGCAAACAGGTGCTAACGCCATTTCTTTAGCAGCTATTTAATGCCCACCATCTGTAATTGGAATAACATGCAGAGTCCAGCCAGGGCTTTGGGGCAGAGGATCAGGGCTCCACTCAGCAGAAGGAGAATGGCACTTCCACTCCATACAGCAGGCATGGCTGACCACATTTTGGAGGGATGTCAGGGCATTAAGTCTTGATTCAAAAATTACTTTGCTCGACCATTGCAATGGACTAGATGGGCCATTGGCCTGATCCAGTAGGCTCTTCTTATGTTCTTATGATTCCTGCATTGCAGTGGGAGTGGGTTGGACTAGAGACCCTTGGCGCCTCTTCCAACTCTGCAATTCTATCTCTTTGGAGACAGGCCACTGACACTCCCTTTTTCCCATAGAAGAAACAAAGCAAACATGCCTAGGAGTTATATGAAAGTTCTTCGGATGGTCCAGGCTTGGGTAGAATAATCCCCTGGTCCAATTTCAGGTTGTCAAGAGCAAGCCCTGAGCAATGACTCCACATCCCTGGCCAAATTAATGTTGAATTGACTTAGTGCAAGAAGGCCCAATCCTGGCATAAGACATGGGAAGATGCCTTTGGCCAAGTCAGACCAATGGGCCATTGAGCTCATGAGGAGGCAGGTTTGTTGGACATCAGCTCCCATCAGCTCCTGCAGCCAGCATGGCCAAGGGCTGATGGGAACTGTAGTCCAGTGATATCCTGAGGCCCAAGCCTCTGGATCAAGTTTAATACTCTCTACAGTCAGCGGCTGGCATTGACTCTTATGCAGGGGTATTTCCCAGCCCTGTCTGGAGATGCCAAGGACTGAGGCTGGTCCCTTCTGCTTGCAGGACATGCGCCCCATCACAGGTCTCCTCACCCCCAGGCAGCTGAGGATACCTTTTCAGTGCACTCCTTGAGAGCAGGTACTGGGCCTGTGAATAACACATAAAGTGGACTGATCTGAGGCATTTGTGTCCTGCTGCCTCTCCAGGTGGAGCTGCAGAGAGAAACATGGCGGGCACCAAACTCCCTTTGGAAGGCAGGCAGGCAGGCAGTCACCATCCCATAGCAGGCTGACATTCAGAAATAGCTCTCCTCTTCCTAGTGCATGACAAATTCCAAGTGGCCCTTGAAGAACGTTGTTGGATGAGCCTTCTGGCCACATGCAGAAGATCCCACCAAGCTTAACACCTACCTGATAGCAACTAACAGCGTCAGCTTGGCTACCTTCTCCCACTCCATAATGCCTGCTGTGTGTCTTTGTGTGCTGCCCACACAAAAGCAGGTGGTATGCAGAGGGATAACTGTGCAGACCTCCAACAGGTTGCCGCCTCTCAGTTCCTCTGTTCCACAAAGTGGGGATAATAATCACTTCCTTCAAAGCCCAGTAAATTCTAAATAATAGACCAGGAGCCAGTGGCTTCATGCTTTCTGTAGGGTGGGAATGGGGTATATCAGAGACCTGAGCAGCCTTAAGCAAGTCCTTCTGTCTGTCACTGAATAGTAGTGTGAGAAGGGAACCAAAGGGCCATCTAGTCCAACCCGCTCTCTCAGCCACCCTCATAAAGATTCAAGACTATGATACAAGAATAGGAGAGCACCCTGTTATGCCAAAAACATTATTTGGGATGTTAAAGGATATTATTGACTGATCTGACCACTACGATGCTTGGCCGGCAGAGGGTCCCTTAGGCATGGTTGGTCCTAACAGGGTGCCCCAATTTCTCACAGCAACAGGAGATCCCCCTAAGCCAGGAGCAGTCCCCTCCCAGTGTGAACAAAGCAAGCCTATCACACGGGAGGGAGGGAGCCCATCCTCTCTCTTCTTCAAGCCCAGTGGCATTGCACCCAAGGCTGTTCTCTCCCCTCCAGAAAGACTCCTGTCCTGGAGTCCCCCCTCCCTGCTGCCCAGGCACCACCTCCCCTCCCCGGTGCTTGAGCCTGGCCACCATCCCTGGGGCCAAAGCGCTGAGGCTGCAGCATCAGGTGTGCTCGAAGGAGAGCCCCACACCTGAGCCGCTGTAAGTACCTGCCCTCCGCCCTCCTCCTCCTCCTCCTGGTTGTGTCATTTTTCTTCCTGGTGCTCCTCTGGAAAACATATTTGTCATGCTTCTCTCCTCTCCTCTCTGACTGGAAGCTGGTGCAGCTCAAAGATTTTTCTTGGGCTAACAAATATCCCTTTGGTTTCTTAATAAAAATTAATTAGCACCATTGAATATGATGGCTTTCCCCTTTGGAGGGAGCTGATTTTCCCAGAGAGAGAATCATGTGGCGGTTTTATTTATTTGCAAGGAGGGAGCTGGGGATTTCTGAGCTTCTCCTTCTTCTTTTAATCCTAAAGAAAAGACCCTTGTGAATAAAAGCAAATCGCCAGCAGATTTTATAAAAAATTGTGTGTATATGTGTGTGTGTTTATTCAAGGCAACTGTGGCACTCTTTGCCAATCTCTCTCTCCTGAAATGTCCTCCCCCTTAAATTCGGACATGATATTGCCATTGATGTTGTGGTAGGATCTGATTGGGGGGCAGCAGCACACAAGAGAGAGGTAATCCACAATACCAAATTAATAATATAAATGTCTGCAACACGCCAAGGGAGAAGGACCAGCCAGACAATCCTCCTTTGGCGGGGGCTATGGCAGGACCTGTTCTCAAAGCCCCCGCTTCTCTCCCAACCCCAGCCCTTCCCAAAGGAGCCAATGACACCCCCCCTTCTTTGCAAGCAGCCCTACTTTCCCTCAAAAACCCCCTCGCCATAAGAGAGGGAGGGAGCTTCACGCCGCATGACAAAGGCTTGTGCAGGGGCTGTTTTGCAGGGATCCATTTCTGTGTGTGTTGGGGAAAGGATGGTTTCTGCACACAACGCCTCCTTTTAGCTTCCCACCCCACCGCCACGCAAGCCCCCCACCAACATTGCCTCGCACACCCCCCGATAGAAGACCACTCCTGCAAAGCACAGATAGAGAGGGTGCCAGACATACGTGGAGCTGGGAATGGGGGTGGAAAGAGGGTTGTGAGCAGAGCAATCTGAGGGTGTTGAGATCCTTCCACACACAACACAACCCAGCGCCTTGAAGCCGAGGGATACTTCGGCAAGCACCACGAGAAGACCATTTTTCATTGATCCTCGGAGCCTTCCCTACCCCCCCTCACTCGCTAGACAGCACATTACACTCGTTTAGCAAGGCTCCTCTGCACACACACACAACACGGTGGTGTCAGAAAGGGAGCCTTGTCGCCCTGCAGGGGAAAAGCGCCCACAAAATGCCTCTCGGCATCCTTTCCAAGGCAAAAGAAACGCCAAGATGCCAGCTCCCTCTGCCCCGGGGCGGAGGGCAAAGCTGATTTTCAACACCAAATATTAATACTTGCTAACAAAGGCTCTCCAGGCTGAGGCAGGCTCGGCTCACTGGCGGCGAGTAAATCATGAAGCAGAGCTAAACGGGGATTGCAGATTTGCTGCTGCCATCGAATAATACCGCCGCCGCTGCCCAGATCTCAGAATTCGGAGTTTCGGTGGGAGGAGGAGGAAGAGGAAGAGGAGGAGGAGGAGGAGGAGGAGGAGGAGGAGGAGGAGGAGGAGGAGGCATGCTGACAGTGCCCAAACCAACCTCCAGGCATCCGAGATCTGAGAATATTTTATTTGCACCAACAGGATACAGCCCCAGACTTTGGAAGTGGAAAACCCGAATATCTGGGTGGAATTGGAGGGTGGGGAGAGGAGCGGCTTGCAGAGGAAGGACCGTCCAAAGGGCATCATCACCATACAACAACAACAACAACAACAAAAACCCCACCGGGGCATCTCAGATGTCAAGCCCCGCAAACTGGCGGCAGCCGACAGATAACCTCAACCTTGGGAGATAAGGAGGCGGCGTGATGGACAACAAGCACTCTTCCTCCCCACCTCCCAGGCAGCCGCCCTCCCCGGGGTTATCTATGGCGAGAGACGCGCGTCGAGGCGAGGTTTGGGAAAAGGGCGACACTCCGCGACCAGCGCCCCCTCCCCGCGGCCGCCCCAATGTCCCCGGCTCGCCTCCTCTGCCCCTCCAACCCTCGTCTTAGCAAGATCATCCCCCCGCACATACACGCAGCCCCACACCTCCAGTCCAAAGAGAAAGCTGGGCGAGGACCCCCCCCCATTGAGCTGGTACCGCAGCCCCACTCCCTTCCCCCAGACTTGGCACCAACGAGGTGTGTGTGTTTGTGTGTGGGGGGGGGGTATCCTGGACGCCGCCTTGGCCCCAGCCCACACCCTGTCCAAAGAGGGGGGGCCCTCTCCCTCCCCTCCCCACAGCGCCATAGGCTGCGAGGAACCCCACCCCGCTTCTCCCTCCCTCCTCCCCCCACCGCAAGGGCGCAGCCTCGGGGTACCTGCTGGCGGGAGGGAGGGCGGGAGGCGATGCGGCGGCGGCGGCCAAAGACAATGGCCGGGGCTGGTCCTGCCTTCGCCCGCCTCCTCCTAGGGCCGAGGGATGCTCAGGTGGAGATGCCCGAGGAGGATGGAGAAGATGCAGGAGAAGATGCAGGAGAAGATGCGCGAGGCGGGGATGCAGGAGGGTCCGGGAGCGGCGGCGGCAGCGGCAGCAGCAGCAGCAGCAGCGGAGGCTCCGCCACCTCCTCCCGCCTCCGCCTCCGCCTCCTCCAAGCGCCGCCCCGGCTCGGCCCCTCCCTCGCGCCCTCCCTCTCTGCCAACCAAGTGGGGGACCAGGCCGGGGCCCCGGGTCTCCTGCACCCCACCCGGGAGGGACACCCGCGCAATTCAGCCTCCTCCTCTTCCTCCCCCGCCCACAGGGCTCCGCCTTTCAGATGGGGGGGGGGCGGGAGGCGAAGGTGAACAATGAATGCAGCAGCCACCGAGGCTACTGCTCCTTGGAAGGTGGGGGGGACGCTGGCTGACTGGCTGGCTGAGAGCGAGACTGTTTTGGCTTCCCTGCCCAAGCTCTAGGGGTTCTCAAGTCCTGGCTGGGGGTCACGACCTTCCCCCCCTCCCGAGAAGCCCCAGTGCTGGCGGGGGGACTCGACAGAAATAGGTCCATTTGTTTACTGAGTAGACTATCGGACCCCTCCCTTTTCATCAGCCACAAAGCAGGTTCCAACATACCAATGCCATTATGGTCTGAAATTTAAAAGCATAAAACACAACATCTGCTCAGAGGCATCCTTTGTTCGTTGTCAAAAACTCTTATTATTTATTTTGCCAATTTATCATACTGGTCACCTTGTTCCAAGGAGCTGCTTGGGCAGCATACATGGTTTCTCCCCTTTCCCTGCCACCACCTATACACAGACACACACACACACACACACATCAATTTCATCTTCCCAAGAAGCCTGCAAGGTAGGCCAGAGAGACAGAGAAGGGAGCAGGAAGCTGCATTTTTTACTTCACAACGTTAGTCGCACAGCTCAGTAATGCCCCCACCAACAGGCTGAGGTTCAAGGTGAGCGCTGGATTTGAGGAGTCCCTAGCTAGGCACCGTGTCCTCTGGTGGGGTCCCCTCCTCCCCCGGCTTGCTGGTTCTGCTCCAAGTGATGTCACCCAGCTGAGTCTCTCCTGATCGCTTAGAAGACACTGTAACTCGCCTCCGGTGACTAGGCCAAGCATAGGAACTTGCTATCTTTAGAGTCAAGGCATTGTTCTGCCTAGCTCAGTAGGGTGATGAGCAGGGGGCATTTTCTGTCCTTCCTGGAAATGCCAGCAGGGATTGTACCTGGGGCAAGTGCTCCTCCACTGAGCAAGGGCTCTTCCTTTTTAAAGAGGGACTGGCCCAAGGTCACCCACGGCCACATGAACCTGGATCTCGCAGGTCCCAGCCCAACATGCTGACGAACACACTGCACTGACTTTCTTCCTGCCGTTTCCTTTTGGAACCGATCCCTTGGCACAGATTAAATATTGGCTTCTCCATTTCCAGCCTGACAAGCTCTCTTGCAGTGGGATTTCCACAGAACAGGAGATCTTCACAGGCGCAGCTCATAAATGTTTATTTGGCAGGACCAACCTCAGCCTGCCCTTAGCCATCCCCCACCTGCCTGCCTTCTTTCATACAACCAGCTCAAGGGGTGGGAAACCCAGCTAGCTGCTGCTGCTTCCTCCTCCTCCTCCTCCTCCTCCTCCTTGTCATAGAATCATAAAGTTGGAAGGGGCTCCAAGGATCATCTAGTTCAACCCCTTGCAATGCAGGAAAATCAATTAAATCATACATGACAAATGCTCATCCAACCTCTGCACAGTCTTAGTATTGTCCTTGCAGAACTCAGCAAGGGGGGAGGAGGAGGACAAAACTATAATGAGCTGGATCTGTCTGTCATTGCCTCTGGCTCCTCCCACAGGAAGGAGCAAAGCATCCTTGGCTAATCCACACCAGTCAAAGCTGCAATGATAAAGCTGCTGAGCACCCCAAAAGGGACAGGAGGACACCTCAGTCAGGAAAGGAGGAAGCTGCCTTAGACAGATTCATGGAGGACTCCCAGCTATGATGGTTGTGCTCTGCCTGCATGGTCGGAGTCAGCAATGCTTCTGAAGACCACTTGCTGGAAGACACAGGAGGGGAGAGGGCGCTTGTGCTTGGGTCCTGCCTGGGGGCTTACCATTGAGACAACTGGTTGGCCACTGGAGAACAAGATGATGGGCCACTGACCGGATCCATCAGGGCTCTCCTTGTGTCCACATCCTGGTCCCTATAGTTCATTGCATTGTCTACAATGACTGTCTTTTTCCCCCCAGGCAGGGGACGTTCTCAGCCATTCTTGGAGATTCCAGGGATTGAACCTGGGACCTTCTGCATGTGAAGCAGGTGTTCTGCCTCTGAGCAGCAGCCCCCTTCCCCAAGAATCAGTGCAAAACGTTGAGCCCAGCTACCCCCTTCACCAATACACAAGGTGGCGTATCATAGAATCATAGAGTTGGAAGAGACCACAAGGGCCATCGAGTCCAACCCCCTGCCAAGCAGGAAACACCATCAGAGCACTCCTGACATATGGTTGTCAAGCCTCTGCTTAAAGACCTCCAAAGAAGGAGACTCCACCACACTCCTTGGCAGCAAATTCCACTGTCGAACAGCTCTTACTGTCAGGAAGTTCTTCCTAATGTTTAGGTGGCATCTTCTTTCTTGTAGTTTGGATCCATTGCTCCTTGTCCACTTCTCTGGAGCAGCAGAAAACAACCTTTCTCCCTCCTCTATGTGACATCCTTTTATATATTTGAACATGGCTATCATATCACCCCTTAACCTCCTCTTCTCCAGGCTAAACATGCCCAGCTCCCTTAGGCGTTCCTCATAAGGCATCATTTCCAGGCCTTTGACCATTTTGGTTGCCCTCCTCTGGACACGTTCCAGTTTGTCAGTGTCCTTCTTGAACTGTGGTGCCCAAAAGAGTTTGTCTCTTCTCTGATGAAAACTCAAGGGCAGCAGCGGCGGCAGGGGGAGGGGGGTTCTTTTCCATTTACACCACCTCTCTTCCTCCTCCTTCCTCCAAGGGTAGACATCTCATACCCCCTTTTACTAGCTTCTGCCCCCTCCATTTCCCTACTTTCCTGTGGAAACTTTGTCGGTCCCTTCCAGAACAGAACCCTGGTACCTGGGAGGATGAAGGAAATTTCTCTGTTATGTAAGTTCCTGTAACTGATTTCAAGTTCTATTTCAAGTGTGGGGATTAGTTAGACAATACCACTTTATCTTTCATTTCAAAGCAAACTCATATTTATCTCCTTCATTTTACTCTTGAGTTATTGAATAAATACCTCAAATTAGAAAGCTGGATTTGAGCACCAAGCTTTAGCTGCCTGGTGGATCTTACCCATGCCAGCTGTTTAACAAAACTTAGATGCTGGAAGGATCCTTGGCTTAGGTCTGTCTCTTTCCCATTTAAAATGTCCTAAATCTGAATGCCCATCATTGAATCATAGAGTTGGAAGGAACCCCAAAGGTCCTCTAGCCCAACCCCCGGCAACGCAGGAATCTCAGCTAAAGCATCCCTGACAGATGGCCATCCAGCCTCTCCTTAAAAACCTCCAAGGAAGGAGAATTCACTATCTTCCAAGGTCGTCTATTGCAGCAAGGTATAAGAATGTGGGCTGGGGTGTGCTATGGGGTGGGGGTGCATAAATAAAGGACGTGTTTAAAAACATATTTTAAAAATACATCTGGGAGGCAAAAGACAGAGTTTATTTATTCATTATGAGCCAGCGTGGTGTACTGGTTAGAGCATGGGTAGGCAAACTAAGGCCCGGGGGCCAGATCCCACCCAATCACCTTCTCAATCCGGCCCACACACGGTCTGGGAATCAGCGTGTTTTTACATGAGTAGAATGTGTCCTTTTATTTAAAATGCATCTCTCGGTTATTTGTGGGGCCTGCCTGGTGTTTTCACATGAGTAGAATGTGTGCTTTTATTTAAAATGCATCTCTGGATTATTTGTGGGGCATAGAAATTTGTTCATTTTTTTCCCCTTCAAAATATAGCCCGCCCCCCCCCCCCCAAGGTCTGAGGGACAGTGGACCAGCCCCCTGGGTCAGCAAACTAAACGAGGGGCCTCTTTTCATCTCCTCCAGTCTTGAGTTCATACCATAAGAAGCATTCTTCCCCAAGGCAAGTTCTTTCTGCCTCTGGCCCAGCCCATGACTGGCATATAACACACAACCCAGAACCTCAGAACCTAAGAAGAGCCCAGATGAATCAGGCCACAGGAGGCCCTGTCTAGTCCAGCATCCTAGATGCATGCTCAACCCGAGCACGAGAGCAACTCTTCCATCTTGTAGCTTCCAACAACTGGGACTCAGAAGCATTGCTGCCTCTGAGAGTGGAGGAAGAACCTCGGGAGAGCCTTAAATTTGGATCAGGCCAGTGGCTCATCTAGTCCGGCAACCTGTTCTCACAGGGCCAATCAGATGCCCGGGGGGGGGGGGGAGCCTACACAGAAGGAGGATTGGAGCACAAGAGCCCTCTCCCCTGCGGTGGTTTCCAGCAAGTGGTATTCAGAAGCATTGGAAGCACAGCATGGCCATCATGGCTACTAACCATCGATAGCCCTCTTCTTCACATTGCTCTTGCCTTGCTGCTGGAATGCCCCCTCCTCAAAATCTCACCACAATCTGCCGCCTGCCTGGACAGGCTGACCAGCTCAGTTGTCATTTGCATGAATGCAGCATGGAGGGCTAATGCAATATTGATCCCTGGGAGCCCAGCCAACAGCTGACAGTGGCAGGAGATGATTGGAAAGGGGGGGAGGGGGGAGCCGGTACAGGAATGAAAGGGAAAGGACAATGGGAGCTGGAAGAAATTGCTTGTGTGTGTGCGCGCGCGCGCGTGTTTAGAAGCTTGCTCTGTGCCAGGCTGATATAGCGGCATCTTTGAAGCAAGAAGCTGCCCCAGACCCGTTAAGTTCTCCCATCCTGCCACGGCCAAATCAAGGTTTGAGTAGCTTCCCCAGGTGGCATATCTTAAAGACTCGCTGAGCCCCTTGTCCAAATGGCAGGGCTGGCCACCTGTCCATCAGCTGCTCATCACACATCCTCAGCAAACAGGTGAGCCTCAGAATGGGGCCAGCAATACTGCAGGTGGCTCAAGGAAGTGAGCCAAGCCACTTGTTGCCAGTGATGGTGTGGTGGGGTTATGGGGGGGGGCGTTTTTGAGTTTTGAGTGTTGCGAGCCTGATGGCCAGCCAAACATCCCCACCCAAAAGGAAGCTCTACTGGGTGTCAGTCCACACCAGCAAATTTCCTGTCTCAAGCTGCAAGAACGTCCCATGACACCCCTCCAAATGGGTGGGAAGAAGAAACGTGGGTGTCATCTGGATGTTTTGGATTACAATTCCCATCAGCCCCAGCCAGCACTTCCAGAACCTTAGAATAGAACAGAACAGAACAGAACAGAACAGAACAGAATAGAATAGAATAGAATAGAATAGAGTTGGAAGGGACACTGAAGTCCAACCCTTTGCAATGCAGAAATATGCAGCTGTCCCTTATGGGAATTGAACCTGCAACCTTGGCATTAGCAGCACCATGCTCTAACCAACTGAGCTATCCAGCAAAGACTCTGTTGAGACCCTCAGCCACAGGATATCCTGCACCTTCATAGATGTATCCCCAATTCTGCCTTGAAATTGGGGTGAGGGGTCTTTGCTCTGGATAATGTTTCTTAGAATACAGCCCCTGGTCCTATATCAAATGCTAGAATGGAGTTTTATTTCTTCCTAAGCCTGAACAGGATGGAGAGTGATATATGTTTATTAAAATGAGACTGGCAAAAGCCCAGTTGCTCAGTCATCCCAAGACCCAGAATACTCTCACGTTATCCCAAGAGTTCCTTGCACACCTCTCTGAGGCTGCTCCAATCAAACATGCTTCAGAATTGGGAATCTTAAATATTTAAACATTTCCTGGATTTGTATGATGGTGAGGGTGATGTCACAGTGAACCAACTATATGTCCAAAGCTTTCAGGGCTTTCCTGCCAGAAAAATCCACCACTTTCTACTCCCTTGTCCCTGCAGGACTCGAAAGATCTCACCTAGAAGGTGGCATTTCACACCCAGACCAGGGATGAGGCCACATGCACAATTAGCAATTGCACCGATGGTGCTTGTTTTAAAAGTAAATGGCAGATTCAGAGCCCTCGGTTTGGATCAAGACCCTGACGTGGGGTGGGGGCTTTAATCTTTGGCTCCTGCTGTGGTCCCAGTCTGGATTCCTCCGTGTTTGTCATTTGCTTTGAGAGGAGAATTCCTGTTGAGGACAAAGGAAGATTTCCTTCTAATGCAAGTGAGAAGCATGAGGGGAATGCAGATTGGAGCCATAGCAGGAGCCACCTCTGCCACCCTAGCTATGGTCCTGATCCCCTTGCTCCACCTATTTATTTTTTAGAAATCCATTTTCGCTCAATGGCTAATTGTTTAAGCTACCCCCTGAACTGCACACACCTCAACAGACCATGCAAGCAAACCATCCATTTTCCCCAAGGCAATCTTTATCTAATTAAAATCTTTTTATTATGTTTATTTCCATTTTTTAAATCATCTGCTTTTCAGAGCAGAAAACAATAAAAAAACCAAACCACCCTAAACACAATAAACAGGAAGGACACACAATTTATCCTGTAATCCAATCTGGACAGGAGCAGAAATGAGATATGTAATCCAGAGACTCTTCAAATGATTAAAGATCAAAGGCTCGACTAACCCAAAGGTTTGCTCTCCCCCACATCATTGAATCATAGAACTGATAAGTTGGAAGGGACCACAAGGGTCATTCAATTCAACCCCCTGCGGTGCAGGAATCACAGTTCGAGAATTGCTGACAGATCGCCATCTAACCTCTGCTTTACAACTTTCAATGGAGGAGAGTTCACCATCTTCCGATGGAGTCTGTTCCAGCATTGAACAACTCTTACCACCAGATGTTTAGTTACAATCCCCTTGCTTGATATTTGAATCTATTGGTTCGAGTCCTACCCTCTGGAGCAGAAGAAAACAAGCTTGCTCCATCTTCCATGTGTCAGCCCTTTAGATACTAGAAGATGGCTATCATATCTCCTCTCAGTCTCCTTACCAGGCTGAACATCCCCAACGCCTCAACCATTCCTCATAAGGCTTGGTTTCCAGACCCTTGATCATCTTGGTCACCCCCTTCTGCACACCTCCCAGCTTGTCATTATCCTCCTTAAACTGCTGCACCCAGATCTGGGCACAGGACTCCAGGTGGGGTCTGAGCAAGGCAGAATAGAGCAGCGCTATGACTTCCCTTGATCAGAACAGCAGACGTCTCTTGATGCAGTCCAGAATTGCATGAGCTTTTCTTAGACCAAGCTTCCATCCTCTTCCGTTCTCTTTGCCTCCTTCAGGCCCCTTTGGGTGGTTTTCCTGGAGGGGTCGAGCTGGCCAACTCCAGCAAGGCTCTGGTACTCATAGGACAGCTCCGTGGAGAGCAGAGGGGAGATCCTACTCTGCATGCCCCAGGCAAGGAGTTATCAGGAAAGGCAAGATATAAATATATGTACAACCATAAAGTGGGCTGTTGATATTCAAAACCATGCTGGTGGGGGACAGAATAGATCCTGCAGGGCTCAGCTCCGCAGCAGCAGCACCACCGCCAGAGAGGAGCAGCAGGGATCCAGCGGCACCGTCCGTAGCTGTCCAGGGTCCTGACCTGACCGCAAGCCAAGGCACAATGGTGGGTGTCTGAGAGCGGCTGAATAAGTTCGTTGGCAGAAAGACCGCTCAGGACGGAGTTACAGGACCCTGGAGAGCGCCAGAGGCGACTCGCTCCCAGCAAGGTCTGCCGTCTCTCTCTGGAAAGGATTCCACTGCCGGGGTCCGGGTTCTTACGAAGGAGTAGCCTGAAATAAATGTGGATGACTTTCCGCTCTTGTATTTCAGTTGCTGGTTCTAAATGTAACCTGCATTTTAATTATTGTTTTTAACAAGCTCGTTTTTACCTCCTTCGTATTTTATAATGTTGTTTTTAAATGCGGCAAGACGTCTTGAATCCCAAAGGTGGTATATACATCATCATCACCATTATTCTGCGCGGCTATTTGTGCCTAGCAAAAAAACGTGGATAGAAGTTTTTTTGTTTTTATCCTGTCCGTTCCCCAAACGGGGAATCAAGGCGGCACACAGAAATGGAAAGAAACATGAATAAAACCCAGAAAGCTAAAAAAAAGAACATAAAAGACAGTAGTTAAAAAGTAAACTATAATAGAAGTAAAACAATATTAAAAACAAATCTATTAAAATGAAGGTAGTAAAAACATTGCAGCAATATTAAGCGCCAGATGGGCCTGGGAGGGTGGCATTCAGGGAGTGAAATTCTAAGAATGTTTGGGAAGGCAAACGAAATCTTACCCACCCCCCAAAATTCACATCAAGCAGCTGCTTGACCACTTCTGTTCTGTGGGCAACAATTCCCAATGAAGAAATGGGAGCACATTCCTAATTTTGCCTTTCCAGATTCTGCTTTTTTGAATTTGGCACCTTTCCCTGCCACCCAGCAAAGCAGGGAAAAAAGGGGGTGTCAAGTTTGACAAGGGTGCATAATCCAAACAGGCAAGGAAGCACCAGGAGCCCCTCAGAGTGCTCTGCTGTAGAGTCGAATCACCTGGTGCCAGATAGTGTCAGATGGCTGGCAGGTGGGTGGTCCTACAAACCTGCCAAAGTGGACCTTGGAGGGCAGGTCAGTTCTGGACCCCAGCCTGGTCCAGTTGCAAGGCTCTGCCATGAAACAATTGTCTTTTTCTGAAGACAGGGAGGGATAGGCACAGTTTTCCATTGCAAGGGCCACATTCCCTCATCATGCACAATCCTAGGGGCCACAGGTGTGGCAAAAATATGTGTGATCAGACAGACACACACCCTTCTCCATCCTCCATCCATCACCAAAGTTCAAGGACACATCCTGGTCAGGTAAAAAAGCACAGGAGGAGGAGGAGGAGGAGGAAGAGGAGGAGGAGGAAGAAGAAGAAGAACAGGGCCAAGGAGCGACCTAGCCCTTGCCAGATTCTGCCAGGGTCCAGGGAAAGAGACCTGGAGGGCCACCTGAGGTTCTTCTAAGACCAGCTGCCTTGGGGTGTGTAAAAGTGGCTTTGCTGCTTTTAGCACTGCACCCCAAAATGAGGAGCTCTTCCGGGGGGGGGGGGTTTGAGGCTTTTCCCAACCTGCCTACAGGGTGCCCTTTCTTGGCTCAGAGGTGGCATCTCTTTCTGTTGTGAGTGTGTGCCCTGAAGGGTGCTGTCGTTCTTAGGCTTTTCTTTTGGGGTCCCAATGAATGCTGTGTGCATCCCATCTAGACGAAAGTGGGGCTTTTACTTAGACATTTTAGCTGTGTTCATATAGAGTGGCTTGTGTGGAGTTTGGCTGGAGAGTGCAGCCAGGAGGAGCTCAGTTTGGGCTGTGAGATTGATGTGGGCAAAAGCTGTGTTGTGGCAGGGTCCCTTAACTTGGGCTGCCAAATAGATGGCTCCATGTGGGTGTAATGTGGGCGTGATGGGCACTGGATATTGTTGGCTGACCTCTTGGCATGTTTCATGCTCACTGAAGCTTCTGATGTGCTTTCAATGAATTGAAATGTTTGAAATGTCAATAGCAGATTATTGCAGTTCATTATACTTATCCATAATGGCTGCTCTGCTTCAGCTGTTTGTCCTGTGAGCACAATATTAAAAACAATGTAAAACAACTTACAGTCATAAAAAATAAGGTGAATCCTAAAAAGACACACTTCGTGTCAAAAGCGCAGGTAAAGAGGTATGGTTTCAGAATTCTCTGGATGTTGTATAATGAAGGTGCCAGATGCACCATACACACACACACCCACACCCACACACACACACACACCGTAGTTTTCACTCTATAAGATGCACCAGACCATGAGATGCACCTAGTTTTTGGAGGAGGAAAACAAGAAAAAAAATATTCTGAATCCCAGAAGCCAGAACAGTAAGAGGCTCCCCCTGCCCTGAAGAGGCTTCGTGCGGCTATCCCAGAAGCTAGAACAGCGAGAGGGAGCGCTGTGCAGCGATCCCTCTTGCTGTTCTGGCTTCTGGGATAGCTGCGCAGCCTGCATTCGCTCCATAAGACGCACACACATTTCCCCTTACTTTTTAGGAGGGGAAAAGTGTGTCTTATAGAGCGAAAAATATGGTATGTGTATGTATATGTATATATATGTGTGTGTGTATGTGTGTGTGTGTGTGTGTGTTATATAGTTATATATAGTTATACTGTATATATATTACACATACATACAACAAACAATTCAAAATCCAAATACTGAGATCACTCTGAATCTCCTGACTTCCCCCATCCCTTCCATGGGTCCTAATGAAAATAATTACAACTGCATATAAATATTTATCCTTCTGAATTGTCCATAGTTTCCGTTACATTACAAGTGTGATTAAAACCCTGCCAATGTTTTAACCTGCATGCAGTGGTCCTGTATATAAATTATAAACTTTTCCCATTCTTGTCTTCTTGGTTTCTGAGCTTCCCAGTTAATTTTGCCATTTCAGCATAGTCCATCACCTTGATTTGCCATTCTTCTCTGGTTGGGGTTGACTCTTCCTTCCATCTCTGGGCCATTAGAATCCGTGTGGCTGTTGTCGCTTACATAAATAATCTCAGCACCCAAACCTGTTGGTTCCATCAGGCTGATGCCACAGGTCATCTTATCTTCTTGGGATAGCTGAAGGGGTTGGGAACAGGTGTGCACCCTTTGGCAGGGGTCCCACTGTATGTCTTGACCCTGATCCTGAATTGCCAGGATGTGAGCTTCTAAAGTGGAAGGTAGAGGAACTGGTGGGATCTGGAGGGTCAGCAGTGCAAGCCAGGGAGGCGCTGGACTCAGACCCAGGCCCAGTAACTGAGCTGGACCCAAATTCATTAAGCCAGGTCTCCTTTGTGTTAACTCAGAGGCCGCCAAACTAGAGGACCCCAGAGGCAGCATCCCTTGAGCCAGATTTCCCAAGGAACCAATCTACCATATCCTGGGAGGCTCACACACTCCACACAAAAGCTGCACACAGACACAGTCTCAGGGGAAAACCCTGGAGAGGAGGAGACATAGGCAGCTGTGGGGAGGCAGGAACCTTCAATCTCAGCTTCATGGGAACAAGACCTAGCAGAAGTGAGTTGCTGTGCTCACTAGGCCTGCCGAGTCTGTGCAGATTGTGTGTTTGCTAATAAAGGGTTAACGCCAACTTGCACGGTGTGATTTACTGCTGGCTTACTCCTGACATGGTAACACAAAGGTGGGCTTTTTCACTGGTGGGGCCAGTGCTGTGGAATGCCCTCCCTGCTGAAATACCAGAGGCCCCATCAGAGACATTCTGACACCAGTTCCTGAAGAAAAGCTCCTTCAGGCAAGCATTCCTCTGAACTGGTGGTCTTATTGCTTCAGCTGCTTTTGAACTGTTTTAATTGCTGTGCTTTGTAACTGTTTGCTTTCTTGTATATTTTCATTAAGGATGTTTTAACGTTATTGTGTATTTTAATTATGGATTGATGTTATCGTTTTAAACCACTTAGCAGCTGTTTTGGCACATAAGCAGTATATAAGTTAAAATAGTAATAATAACACAGTGTTGTGGTCCAAGTTAGGACGCTGGCTAGAGATTCCCCACCACTAATATCGGCAGTCAGATGCACTGCTAGGCATCGTAGCCTCTGCATTCTGCACTCGCTGCAGCTTCCAAACAAACCTTAAGAGCACATTGCAGTAATCCAGTAAGGAGATATTTTTTCCTTAAAAGCACTTTAAAAAATGTTTATTAAAACGCATTTAGGGATTGCCTTTCTGCCCACAGAAAGAATTAAGAACAAATTGTTAATTATAAAAAACACCAGTTAATAACAGACTAGAACCATTAATAATGGGACGCAGGTGGCGCTGTGGGTTAAAGCCTCAGCGCCTAGGACTTGCCGATCGAAAGGTCGGCGGTTTGAATCCCTGCGGCGGGGTGCGCTCCCGCTGCTCGGTCCCAGCGCCTGCCAACCTAGCAGTTCGAAAGCACCTCCGGGTGCAAGTAGATAAATAGGGACCGCTTACCAGCGGGAAGGTAAACGGCGTTTCCGTGTGCGACTCTGGCTCGCCAGAGCAGCGATGTCACGCTGGCCACGTGACCCGGAAGTGTCTCCGGACAGCGCTGGCCCCTGGCCTCTTAAGTGAGATGGGCGCACAACCCCAGAGTCTGTCAAGACTGGCCCATACGGGCAGGGGTACCTTTACCTTTACCTAGAACCATTAATAACAGAATAAAACCAGGACAGCAGGCAGGGGAAACAGAGATGCTTTCACTGCCCATCTAAAGCTTGGCAGAAGTGGGACAAGCTTAACTGCCCCTAGGAAGAGTTTGTTCTTGCAGGGAGGTGAGGCTGGAGGGCAACCAGGGGAGATTTCCTGCCAACGTACCCTGGTCATTCTTAGACAGAAAACCAGGGCCAACCAAAGAGACATGCCACAGAAGACACAGTAAGTCTGTGGTAGAGACGCCTCTTTGAACCAGGTCACCTTTCCATTCACATCATAGATCCAATTCCCCCCATGCAGGATAGAGAGCGCCCCCTGGTGAGCTGTGGGGTGGATGTTGTGTATTTACTTTTAGCAAACTGCCCTGGCAGCTACCTTGATAAAGGGTGGCATATAGCGATATAGCAAATAAACAAAATAAACATATAGCTTTCTCCTGCCGCCCAAACACAATTATCTCTTCTTTTTCTGCTGATGCCCCAAGTCAGACACATTCCTCCGTATACCCTCACTTTGTAATATTTCCACACCAACACGCAGCCTTAAAAACCTGAGTTTCAGTTTCAAAAGCAGCCGAGGGCTTTTGAGCTGGCGAGTTCATAAATAAAAAGGCACAGGTAATGCATTACCCAGCTGCAGCCCAGAGGGACAGAACAGGGTCCTGAGTCTGAAATCTGATCAGTAACCCTGCTCTCCAAGTCTGGGAAAGAAGCAAGAGGCAAACATTTCTCTCTGGCTGCTCTCGCTCAGGCCTGGGGGGTGGTCAACTTTCTCCAGTCTTCAGTTCTTCACATTTCTGCATCTGTATTTTTATTTTAAGGTCTCGTGATTTTTTTGATTTTTTTAAAAAAATCATGAAAAATTATCTGCATTTTGTGTGCATTTCCCTTAAGATACACACATTTGCATGCAATTTCCCCTCAGTTCGAATGCATTTGCAAATGTCATTTCCACCATTCTATACATTTTCATAGACATTGGTTGGTGAACTGCACTCCAACATTTGGAGAAGTGCAGATTTCAAAAGGATAGCTATTTCAATCCTTGGGGAAGTTAAGATGCAAACCAAACAAAGCCCCTTTGAGTGGACCCTCCTGTAGCCACGAGGTGCCAGCCCTAACTGTATAGGGCTGTATAGGGGAACAGGGTGTGTGTGTGTGTTGTTTTTGTTTTTTATTAAAGGTTTTCTTGTTTTACAGAAGTATGTATAATGTCTCTCGTATTTTTTCCATGTAACATCTTTACAAATCAGTTTCATTTGTTGAGACATTGGGGGGGGAGGGGGGAAATTGGGGGAAGGGGGGGGTCGGGTGGCGATGTTTCTATTTTGCTTAATGCATGTAGGGTTTGGTGTCAGCATTGCTCGTGCAGGTTCTGTGCTGTTCATTTGTGTTTCTTTAGTGGTGATAGAGGTTGGAGTTGGCCTAGGGTGTGGTTGTTTGTTTGTTTGTGACTGGCTATGGTGATCTTTGTTTTTGTGTGTGAGTCGGGTGGGTGGGTGTTTTGGATCAGGTTAGCCATACTGATTTGTATGCTGTTGGTGGATTACTGTCATTGTCTTGTTGGGCTGTATATGTGATAAAGGGGAGCCATACCAGAGTAAAAGCGTCTTCTTCTGTTTGTCCCCGTGTCAGTTTCAGTTTATTGGTTAATTTTTCTAGTAAGGCTGTTTCCCATACTATTTAGTACCATTGGTCCATGCTTACTCCTGACAGGTCTCTCCAGTGTCTGGTTATGGTGTTTCTGGCTGCTGAAAGTAGGCGTGTGTGTGTGTGTTGATGCTTAAAACTGAACCCCTTAACAGAGAAGGTCAAGGCTCCCCATTTTAATCTCTGGTGGGGTTGTCAATCAAGATGGGTCTACTCTGGCGCAACAAGAACAAAAAGTCTTTTTACACATGAACTGAAGATCACTTTGATTTAGGACTTGGAGCCTCATCACCCCTCACCCCCATGCTTTTATTGCACCAGCAGAAGTTCCCTCACCACACTTTAAGGCTGATGCACAACCCATGGCACAGATACCATAGCTCAGGTGGTAGAGCATGAGGTTCTTAATTTCAGGGTTGTGGGTTCAAGCCCCACATTGGGCACAAGATTCCTACATTGCAGCAGGTCAGACCAGATGACCCTCATGGTCCCTTTCTAACTCTACATTTCTATGAGTCTGTGATTCTATGAACCCTTTTGTTTCTGCTTCCCCTCCTCCCTGTGCAACTCAGCTCTGTTGGTTTCTAAACCGGCATAAGCAAACATCTCTTTGCCTGCCCTACCTTGCAGGATAATAATCAATAATAATTCATCCTACAGTGTCTGCAACTGAGCACTGGACTAATAAAGAAGAAGAAGCCCCCAAGTTTACAAATCCAGATCCGGCCTGCAGGCCAATAATTTGGAAAGAGCAAAACAGGCTTTTTCTGTCTAAGCCCATTGGCCACTTTTGCACCCCCCAGAAATCCATTTGAGAGCATAAGAAGAGTCTCATACCTGGATCAGGTCAATGCCTGTTCTCACAGTGGTCAACTGGATGCCTCAAAGAGAAACCCGCAAACAGGATCCAAGCACCAGAGCCTTCTCCTGTCCGGTGGCTTCCAGCAACTGCTGTCCAGCATTTGTCCCTTTTCAGTATTACTAAATGACTGTTAAAAGAATCAGTTGACACAAAAATTCACCTCTAAGCATGTGTGTTTGTGAGAAGGTCCTGGGGAGTCAGTGTAGACCAGTTATTCTCCTAAGAGTTGTCCAGCCCCAAAGGGAGACTGAGCCCACTTGTTGGACAGCTCCCCAGTTAACCAGCATCTCCTGAACTCTGACTCACTGGACAGCTCCTGGAGAAGCCAGAATGAAGCAAGAGAATCCGATTGGGTTTTGAACCTCTACTATTTAATAATAATAATAATAATAATAATAATAATAATAATAAATTTTTATTTATACCCCCGCCCTCCCCAGCCAGAGCCAGGCTCAGGGCGGCTAACAACAGTAAAATTACAGTAAAAACATAAAAAGAAAGAAAAAAACAATTTAAAATACAGGTTAAAATGCAATTTAAAATACAGCCTCATCAAAACCATAAGGGGAGGGAACCATAAGGGTCAGACTGAGTCTGAACCAAAGGCCAGGCGGAACAGCTCTCTCTTGCAGGCCCTGTGGGACTTGACAGAGTCTCTTGTGACAGAGCGTTCCACCAAGTCGGAGCCAGTACTGAAAAGGCCCTGGCCCTAATTGAGGCCAATCTAACCACCTTGTGACCTGGGACCTCCAAAGTGTTGTCATTTGTGGACCTTAAGGTCCTCCGCGGGGCATACCAGGAGAGGCGGTCCTGTAGATACGTGGGTCCTAGGCCGCCTAGGGCTTTAAAGGTCAAAATTTATTGCTTGCTGCTTATTATTTTCCTTCTTGGAGCTGGAGGTTTTTTTAAAATAAAAATAAATCGTGAAGGGTGTTTCCTCCTCTGAGCCACTGCCCCTCATTTAGACCAGGAAGAGTGCAGTTCTGTGGTAACCACGGGCTCCTGAGACTCGTTGGTCCCTCAGGTGACTCTGAACAGGTGTGAGAACCAGTCTCGGTGTCCTGGTGAGAGAGTGTCAGACTAAAGATGGAGGGGCCTTCGTCCTCCTCAGCTATGAATCTCACTTTGTGTCGGTCACTCCCTCTCAGTCTAACCTACTCCACAGAGTAGGACAAAATGGATACAGGCTGCCCCAAAGGGAAACCGGCCAACAGGATTTGAGTACAAAAGCCCTCTAACCTCCCGCAGTTTCCATCAGCTGGTATCTGGAAGCATTTCTGCCTCCACATATGGTGTCAGAGCATAAACATCATGGCTAGTAGCCATCAATAGCCTTTCCTCCATGAATTTGTCTCACCCCCTTTTCCCGCCATCTAGATTGGTGGCCATTACTGTGTCCTGTGGCAGGCAGTTCCATAGTTTAACTACGTGCTGTGTGAATAAGTCCTTTCTTTTATCTTCCAGCCAGGGGCATCTTATCCATAGAGGCTAGTGGCCCAGGGCGCCAGGAAAGAGGCGGAGGATGTATATGGCGCCTCCCGGCATCAGCTCGCCACCCTCGCCCACCTCCACCATGCCGCGCCGAAGCAGCGTCATGCCCGGAGACTCCACTGGCCATGGCCACCACAGCACAAAGCGGCCAGCTGAGCCAGAAGCTGCCACGTCCAGCCTCCACCTCTTCCCTGCCAGAGGAGCTGCCCTCCAGCCGCTGCCCGCCTCCTCCAGCCCCACAAAACCCATCACCAGCAGCACCGTCCTCCCTAAAAAAGTGTGCTGGTCCTGGGGGGGGGGGTTACCATGAGGCGTGGTCAGAGTCCGGTCCTGGGTCAAGGGTCTGGAGACTATCCACCAAGGGTGAAGGGGTGTCCAAAGCAAGAAGCCGGGCGTGGTCGGGAACTCCGGAAAAACAGGTCTGGGTGCTGGCAGAAACAGGTTTCCAACCTGGGACTGGGCTGACTGGCCTTTATCTCCTTTGGGGCCTAGGGCGGTCCCAGCCCACAGGTGACTCGCCTCTCCTGGCCTTAAGGCGAGCACTCCTCCTGATAGAACTTAGTTCCCTCCGCCTCTCTGCCCTGAGCCTCTGCAGCTCAGGAGAGGCTGGAGGGTTACTGGACCCAGAGGCAGCCTCACCTTCCCCTGACAGGGCTGGGAGAAGAGCACCTGCAGGCAATGGGTCCTCAATCACCCCCCCCCCCCGGAGCCAGAGTGGATTCATCTGGTGTCTGCTCCTGAAGATCCGGCACAGGTGCGGGCCCTTCAGATTCAAGGCCCTGCCCCGGCTCAGCCGGCCCTGGAGACGGGGACTCCTGTGCAGGCTGGGATTCCTCCATTTCAGCCTCTGAATGTGATTCCCAGGCCATCACAAAAAGGCTGGCAACTCTGGGAAACCGGGGGTGGGGGGCACGGTGCTGGAGGGATCCTTGCACTACAGTGCAAGGATATGCTCAAGGAGGCCCTGCTTCCAGCGTTCAGCTTCTTAGGATGCCCAAGTGTTCTAGTGCTATGAGAGAGAGGGGGGAAACTTTTCTCTCTGCAGGCCATGAATAATTTTATAAAATTCTAGCGTCTCACTTTTTATTCGCCTCAGGGAGGAAACAGGAGGGGGGAGGAACCAGGCAAGGGCATCAATCAGCTTGGAGAAATGAGCATCGATGGGGTCCTGCTCTTAAGACCCTCTGCGTATGCCCAGAGGGGCTCTTCTTTATTACTTGCTTCCTTCCCGTGTTCTCAGCCTGAACGCTCTCGCATCCTGGCAGAGGCGCCGGCATAGTCATGAGGTGGGACGTTGCCAACTGCAGGCCTCTGAAGGGAAATCCATAACATGATCTATAAAGGTCAGGCTGACCGTGGGGCCAGGATGCTTCTCCCTCCTCCCAGAGGCTGCCACTGCTGCAAAGGAATTCCGGCCACAGTGAAACCCTCCGTGGGGCTCTTTGGCAGGCAAACCACAAAGTCTGCAACACGCACTGGTGGGGGCAGGTGTGACGGGGAGGAAAAGGCAAAGATACCCACCTTCAGGCAATCCTCTGGAGCTCAGCCACTTCTCAACTTGGAGAGATCGCCCTGACCCAGATGAGATGTGCACATTGGACCACTTTGGGCTGCAGGCCTTGCCCTTTTACAAGGTCTGTATCATTTGCAGGGAGTCATCGAGAAACATCGAAAGAGCTCAGCCACAGCTGGATCAAGCCCCAGGAGCCCATCTGGTCAACCAGATTATTCATTATTGCTTATGGCCTCAGTCCATTATACCTGAAGGAGCATCTCCACCCCCATTGTTCTACCCGGACACTGAGGTCCAGCACCGAGGGCCTTCTGGCGGTTCTCTCACTGCGAGAAGCCAAGTTACAGGGAACCAGGCAGAGGGCCTTCTCGGTAGTGGCGCCCTCCCTGTGGAACGCCCTCCCACCAGATGTCAAAGAGAACAGCAACTACCAGACTTTTAGAAGACATATGAAGGCAGCCCTGTTTAGGGAAGCTTTTAATGTTTGATGTATCACAGTATTTTAATATTTTTTTGGAAGCTGCCCAGAGTAGCTGGGGAAGCCCAGCGAGATAGATGGGGTATAAATAAATTATTATTATTATTATTATTATTATTATTATTATTATTACATTCCTAGCCCACCTTCTTCCTCCAAGGAGCTCAAGGTGGCATACATGGGTCTCCAGCCTCCTCATTTAATGCCCACAACAACCCTGCAAGGTAGCTTAGACTGAGAGGTAGTGAATGGCCAAAAGTCACCCATCAAGGTTCATAGCAGTGTGTGTGGGAACGTTCAGGGAGGCAGTAGAGGATATATTGTTTAATAATATCCTTCCTAACTTCCCCTTTTAAACGCACAGCAGGTAGCTGGTTGCAACCTTGTTTAAGCTTCTCAATATAGATTCCTGGTAAGATCCCTTTCCCCCCACTTAAAAGAATAAACAAGTCACAATCTTGTGTGAAGTATATAAAATCAGTTTACTCACATTCTGTTCACACTTGGATCCCAGAAGGTAGACTTAGTTACAAAGATAGTCTCAGCAGTTCACACAACGAAAGGAAGATGGAGAAGAGAAGAAAGAGAGAGATGGCTGCATGCCTTGTCCTTTTGTTACCTGGACAGGTAAGGTCACACCCACCTCTAGTCACATGCAAGAGGAAGGATGCTCCAGCCCAGGAGGAAACAGGAAGAAGAAGAAGAGTTTGGATTTGATATCCCGCTATATCACTACCCGAAGGAGTCTCAAAGTGGCTAATATTTTCCTTTCCCTTCCTCCCCCACAACAAACACTCTGTGAGGTGAGCGGGGCTGAGAGACTTCAGAGAAGTGTGACTAGCCCAAGGTCACCCAGCAGCTGCATGTGGAGGAGCAGAGACATGAACCCGGTTCACCAGATTACAAGTCTACCGCTCTTAACCACTACACCACACTGGAAGTTTTTGACTGTCTGGAACAAACATCCCCTTTGCATGTCCACTCTAGGCAAACTAGGAATATTTTACTTGACTGCTACTTGTGTATCACATCCCACAGTGAGGGGGTGGGGATTGAACCCTGGTCTCTCCCAGGTCCTAGTCCAACACTCTAACCACTACACCACACTGAGTGCAGCAGCAGCAGCAAGAGCAGCAGAGCTCTCTTTGCTTGAGATTCCCAACAACTGGCAATCTTTTATGGCTGCAACAATATGCTTCAGGCCTAGGGGGTCAATACTGGGGGGGGGCATCTGCTTTGCATGCAGAAGACCCCCCCACCCCAGGGCTCCATCCCTGGGATCTTCAACTAAGGGGATCCAGTGGGGCAGATGGTGAGGATGGGAGCCTCTTTCTGCTGGAGATCACAGAAAACCATGGCCGGTCCAAATAAATAATAGTGAGAGGTGGACAAACCTGCCAAACATTTGTGTGTATTTAAGTCCATAAGTGTGTAATTTCACTATAAGCATTTGTGGGTGAAAAAAAAAAGCCCTCTTGATTTCATCTATATTATGATAAATTTTTCTTATGTCTACTGTAAAGGTCTGGCTTTATTTCTATTCTTAATTAATATTTTATGCTATTTTATGTAAACCACTTAAGAGTATTTTATTATCACTATTAAGCCATATAAAATTTTTGCTCAGGAAATTCAGAAAATAGACAGATAGTCTTCTCCCCCTTTCTCTCTCTCTCATATATATATATATATGAAGAAACACATACAATATAGATAAAATAAAAAAATGTAGAGTGCACAAAATACATGTCACAGCTGGGCTGTTTCTGTCTGCTGGGAGAAGTTCCAAACAGTCTCTCCACAATGCATTCTCCAGGGCCAGGCAAAATGGACGCTTTTAGCAACATAAAGGAACATTGCCTGACCTGGTCCACGGCCGCTTCCTAATAGCTCAGTGGGGGAAGAGACCGTTTGCCTGCAGAAGGTCTTGTGGCGCTCGGTTCCAAGCAACCTCCAACGTCCCTCTGGAAAACAATCTAGAAAAAGGAAAAGCTCTCCTTTCGCAGATGACTTAGTATTGACACTACAGGAGCCAATCCCTAGTTCTAAAAGAGCTTTGGAAATAATACAAGAATTTGGTCAGGTGGCAGGTTTTAAATTGAACAAATTTAAAACTATGGTTTTAGAGAAAAAATTAACACTGATAGAGAAGGAAAGGTTTCAGGAAGAAACAGGCCTAACATTGGTGAAAAAAGTAAAATACCTAGGGGTGAACTTGACTTCAAAGAATGTTAATTTATTTAAAGACAACTACGAGAAGTGTTGGTCAGAAGTGAAAAAAGATCTTGAAATTTGGACAAATCTGAAGCTTTCCTTACTGGGTAGAATTGCAGTTATTAAAATGAATGTATTGCCAAGAATGTTGTTTCTGTTTCAGACGTTACAAATCATTGACAAAATGGACTGTTTCGAGAAGTGGCAAAAAGAAATATCTAGATTTGTCTGGCAGGGCAAAAAGCCCAGAATAAAATATAAAATTTTAACTGATGCAAAGAATAGAGGGGGGTTTGCCCTGCCGGACTTTAAGTTGTATTATGAAGCAGCAGCTTTCTGCTGGTTGAAGACACGGACATTTTAGATTTGGAAGGATATGATAATGTCTTTGGGTGGCATGCATACCTGTGGTACGGGAAGGCTGAAATATATAAGGGATTTAAAAACCATATTGTCAGGAAAGCACTGTTTACGGTTTGGATGAAGTATAAAGATTTGTTGGAGAACAAAACCCCAAGGTGGCTTTCACCTATGGAAGCAAAGGCCTTGAAAAAACTTAATATGGAATCTAAATGGCCAAAATATTGGGAAATTTTGGAGCAGGAGGGAGACAAATTGAAATTGCAGAGTTATGAGAAACTTAAAGATAAGGTGCGAGACTGGTTACATTACTTTCAAGTAAGAGAGGCCTATAATCTGGACAGGAAAAATGGCTTCCAGGTGGAAAAATCAAAGTTGGAAACAGAACTGTTAGAACCCAATGCTAAGATATTGTCGAGAATGTATAATCTGCTGTTGAAATGGAATACTGAGGATGAAACGGTAAAATCTGCTATGATAAAATGGGCACAAGATGTTGGTCATAACATTATGTTTGCTGACTGGGAACAGTTGTGGACCACCGGTATGAAATTCACGGCATGTAATGCCTTAAGAGAGAATATTATGAAAATGATATATAGGTGGTACATGACCCCGGTCAAGCTCGCAAAAATCTACCATTTGCCTGATAATAAATGTTGGAAATGTAAAGAAACTGAAGGAACATTCTTTCACCTTTGGTGGACATGCCCAAGGATTAAGGCGTACTGGGAAATGATTTATAATGAACTGAAAAAGGTATTTAAGTATACCTTCCTGAAGAAACCAGAGGCCTTTCTCCTGGGCATGGTCGGCCATTTGGTGCCAAAGAAGGATAGAACTTTTTTTATGTATGCCACTGCAGCAGCAAGAATACTCATCGCAAAACACTGGAAGACACAAGATTTACCCACCTTGGAAGAATGGCAGATGCAAGTAATAGACTATATGGAACTGGCTGAGATGACCGGCAGAATCCGAGATCAAGGAGATGAACAGGTGGAAGAGGATTGGAAGAAGTTTAAAGTCTATTTACAAAAATATTGTAAAATATATGAATGCTGAGGACATTGAAAATGAAACGAAGGGGTTCTAGTGACTAAGATAAGTAAAAGTATAAAGGGAGGGATAAAGGATGAAAACAAACAATGAAGGAACTTGCTGAATTAATTTCTAACTGGAATACAAGAAAGGAAGGCAGGTGGAAGTAAGGGAAATAAGGTTTTGAAGGCTATAAATTTGAAAGAGAGTTTTTTTTATGTCAAAATTTTCTTTTTTATGTTTTCTCTTTTTTGTATTTTTGTGATTTTTGTTGATTATTGTTGGTTTGTTAAAGTTTTTTTTCCTTTTTTTCTGTAAAACCTAATAAAATATTATTTTAAAAAAAAGAAAAGAAAAAGTAAAAGCTCTCAACCTTATTTGCTCAGAAAAATGCCTCGAAACCAATAGTTATGGACCCCCAAATTGCCTTACTCTCAGTCTTTGCAGAAGAAGCACCGGGGACTTTAAAGATAAAGACCCAATAGTTCATCTGTTAACTGTGGCGTGCCTGATGCGGGAGATCTTTGGATGTAAATCTACTTGGAACCTAATTTTGATGGGGAAATGGACTCACAAAAAGTGCAAAGGAAGACAACTAAAAAAAACTCCAACAGCTTTAACAACACCTGGTTTGCCTTTATCCTCATGCCTTACAGAAAAAGAACATGTATACAGACCACCTAAGACTCGTGGGAATCTACAGAACAATGTTTCTATGGGATTTGGAAGTGGCCATTGCTTTTTACATGTTCATAACCTTGGACGTTGTTCGGGGGATGGGGAGGGAGGGTACCAAAATGTTAATTTTTGTTTGATATATATAAAAGCAACAAACACATTTTTTTAAAAATAAAAATGTCTCCTGAAAAAGTTCTGTTCAGAACTAGCACTGATCTGGTCTCACTATAATTCAGGCAGAAATCACTGTGGCCACATCTGCTTTGTCCAAGAGTGGGTGCAGCTACCTCACCACCTAAGAGGGGCAGAAGTTCTCTGGGCCTTGGCTACAGAACTGGACCCAGGAGGAGCACCCCTACCAGACTGGGTGGCCAGGACCTGAGAGATCTGCATTGACTCTCAGTACGTTTCCGAGCACAATTCAAAGTGTTGGTGCTGACCTTTAAAGCCCTAAATGGCCTCGGTCCTGTATACCTGAAGGAGCGTCTGCACCCCCATCGTTCAGCCCAGACACTGAGATCCAGCACCGAAGGCCTTCTGGCAGTTCCCTCATTGCAAGAAGTGAGGTTACAGGGAACCAGGCAGAGGGCCTTCTCGGTAGTGGCGCCCGCTCTGTGGAATGCCCTCCCTTCAGATGTGAAGGAAATAAGCAGCTATCTTCTTTTTAAAAGACATCTGAAGGCAGCCCTGTTTAGGAAAGTTTTTAATATTTAATGCTGTATTGTTTTTAACACTGGATTGGAAGCCACCCAGAGTGGCTGGGGAAACTCAGCCAGATGAGCGGGGTATAAATAATAAATTATTATTATTATTATTATTATTATTATTATTATTATTATTACTACTACTATTGCAAACTTGAGGCTGCAGTGGAGGTGCAATCCTACCAGGCTGTGGGAAGCCGTTAGGAGTGATATGCAACTTGCTGGGAACTGGGAGTGAGGAACAATAAGCAACCTAGAACAGAGCACGAGACTGGAGAACATCCCGCAAAAAGCAATCTCCGGTAGACCGTGCTACTCAAGGGAGGTTCCACTGAGACAGAAGGCCCCCTGGTACTCCTTGCAACCCAGGATCAGCCAGACTGGGTGGAGTCAGTCCGGGAGGTTGTGCCCTGAGAAGTTGTAGAGACATTGCTCGCTGCATTGGGCAGTGGTCATAGTCCCAGACCAGTTGGCTTCTTTTCTCTCCAGTGATATGGATGCCTGTCACCCCTGAAACTGTTGGGGAAATATTGGGGTACAATACCCAATACCCTGTGGGTTCAACGTGGATGGCCAATAAAATCCAGTCTTCAATTGCAAGGCCAGTGGGGCACAACGTCAACCAGCAAATAGCTGAGAGGAAAACAGCACAAGCAATCAATATGGGCCTAGGATATGGTTAAGGGATGTGGGTGGCGCTGTGGGTTAAACCACAGAGCCTAGGACTTGCCGATCAGAAGGTCGGCGGTTCGAATCCCTGCCACGGGGTGAGCTCCCGTTGCTCGGGCCCTGCTCCTGCCAACCTAGCAGTTCGAAATCACATCAAAGTGCAAGTAGATAAATAGGTACCCGCTCTGGCGGGAAGGTAAACGACGTTTCCGTGCGCTGCTCTGGTTCTCCAGAAGTGGCTTAGTCATGCTGGCCACATGACCGGGAAGCTGTACGCCGGCTCCCTTGGCCAATAAAGTGAGATGAGCGCCGCAACCCCAGAGTCGGCCAAGACTGGACCTAATGGTCAGGGGTCCCTTTACCTTTACCTTAGGATATAGTTATGAGGATATGGTTATATTTAGTACTGTTAGACTTTCAACCTACATATCAGGAAATGGAGAGATCAAGAACAAGCAAAGGGGCAGTTATGTCCCTATATAGCAGTACTTCCTTCTACATGTTTCCACCACAACTTTCTTATCTTTTTCTCCTTAGCAGTTGTAGCAACAGTTTCTGCCCTTCTCCTGTGGTTCTATTGCAAGCGCAGTTCATCCTTCATGTGCTCAGTCCTTCTCACACCCATTTCAACTTTTAATTTTTTATTACCATAATCGCTGTAACAAAACTTTCAGTTCTCAGTTGTTAATTGAGCAATGCGGAAGTCCATTGAATGCTGTTGTGCAGCTGGTTCCCTGGGCGGACAGCAGGTGGCGATGGTGCTTTACTTGACTCTGGAGGCTGAGGCCTGAGTAATCCAGGGCTGGTATTTATTATATCCAGTACCCAGGAGGGAGCTAACAGCGCCTTCTTCCAGGAACAAGAGGTCTGTTAATTGGCAGTGACTTTTACCAGGCAAGCTACAAAAATCCCTCTGAAGCCAACAGGCTCACAGGCAGACTCAGGAGTGGCTATCCCTGCCCTGCCGTTGAGGTCACAGTTTCTATTAGCAGATTTTCCGCTCCTTTACCTTTATTGATAAGCTCTCCCATAATACTCTCAATATCCAATTAGAGAGAGTTCGCCTGGGGTGGGGCTAGTGTCAAAAGTTGGGGAACAGCAGCCTAGGGGCAAATGGCTCCACAAAGAATACCCCCCCCCAAAAAAATACCTGCCCTACAAGTGAATATTTCCCTCTGTTTTTGACATCCAGGGTGGGCATACTGCTCCACACATCTGGGCCCAAGAGGGAAGAACAACCAGGCTCAGAGAAGGCTTGTCTTGAAGAAGTTTGTTGTTGTTGTGGCTGCTGCTGCTGTTTTAAAGCAGGGTGGGAGAGAACTTAAGCCAGCCTCTGCCAACCTGGTGCCCTCCAGTTTAAGAAGGCTATTGGCAAGCTGTGTGCAAAGGAGGGCAGCCAAGATGATCAAGGGTCTGGAAACCAAGCCTTATGAGGAACGGTTGAAGGAGCTGGGAATAGATAGCCTGGAAAAGAGGAGACTGAGAGATGATGCAATAGCCATCTTCAAATATCTGAAGGGTCGTCACATACATGGAAGATGGAGCAAATTTGTTTTCTTCTGCTCCAGAGGGGAGGACCCAAACCAATGTATTCAAATGACAAGAAAGGAGATTCTGACAAAACGTGAGGAAGGACTTCCTGAGGTTAGGAGAGGCTCCCATGGAAGGTGGTGGATTCTCCTTCCTTGGAGGCTTTTAAACAGAGGCTGGATGGCCACCTGTCAAGGATTCTGTGGCTGGGATTCCTGCAGTGCCATGGGTTAGACTCAATGACCCCTGGAGGACCCTCCCACCTCTAAAATGCTATGATTCTATGATCCTCCAGATGTTTTGGACTACAAATCCCATCAGCCCCCGGCAACACAGCAAAGTTGAAAACACCTGGAAGGCACCACATTGGCAGAGGCCGTTCAAAATTTATTTATCAAATTTTTTTTATCAAAAATTATTTATCAAAACAGACTACTTTTTATTTTAAACCACCAGGTTTACAGCATAAAATCAACACAAAAGACAACAACCCACAAATGCTCCAGCTATTCAGAATTTCTAATAGAATATTTTTAAAAACCAGCTCTCACAATCCATACTTGGCAAATAGCCATTGCTTTAACCAGCTGGCAGAAAACCATTAACAGCAGGTGTCCACTGGATCTCTAAGGAAAGATTTGACATGGGGTGGGGGTCACTGAGGAGAAGCCCCCACCCAAATTGCCGCTGGACTGGAAGGGCCAGTGAGACCAGCTTTTGGGCTTGGGGGCTCCAGACTCATTGGGGTCAATCCTTCTGAGCAGTGGGGCAGTGAAGATGGACGTGAGACTGAGTGGGACCAGCTCTGAGGGCACCACCCATCTCCTCTCCCTCTCATTCCAAGCGTAGCCTACCTCGCAGGGTCGTTCCCAGACAACCCCTGTACCTTTAACCTCTATGCTGACCTCCCTGTGCTTTGAAGTTTAGACTGACAGGTTGCATCCTGTTTGCAGCTCCCTTCTCCTCACGCTTCCCCCTCTCCAGAGTCAAGATGAGAGGTCATATTTAACCACTCAAGGAGCCAACAAAGGCTGCCTTGGCCTCCTCTAGGCTAGTTAGGAGAGAGCTAGAAAATTGTCTATTCAAGTAATGTATTTCCTGCAACAAACAACTTTTATTATTCGCTTATTTACAAGAATCTCTCTGCAAGTGTGACGGCAAACAGGAAAAGTCTTCTCTCTAACCAAGATGCTCTAGCTCAGCAGGTCTCAACCTGTGGGTCCCCAGATGTTATTGGACTACAACTCCCATCATCCCTGACCACTGGTCATGCTGGCTAGGAATGATGGGAGTTGTAGTCCAACAACATCTGGGGACCCACAGGTTCAGAAACACTGCTCTAGTTAAACCTTGCTCACTCTGCATACCAAAAAGAGGAAACTGAGCCTTGCTGGATCAAGCCCATGGCCCATCTAGCCCAGCATCCTGTTGCCACAGTAACTGACCAGGTGCCCCAGGGGGAAGCCCAAAAGCAGGATCTGAGCTCGTTCCTGCTTCCATCCGTCGAAACATTGCAGTGGGGTTGGACTAGATGACCCTTGGTGTCCCTTCCAACTCTACAATTCTAGGATAAGCACAACATAGCCATTGTGGCTGGTAGCCATCAATAGCCCTCTCCTCCATTAACTTATCCAATCCTCCAGCAGCCTCCGAGGTGCCTCCCCCCCCCCCAGTTCCAGGTGAATGGTGAATGGTCCCCTCGTGTCTCCCACATGACCCAAATCTGGGGGGGGGGGCAGGAGGGAGGGGACTGATAACCCCCAGGGTGTCTTGCCCAACTCAGGAAAGCTTGCTCATGCCAGGCCCGGGACCCCAGAGCCCCCAACTCTGGGCCGGCAGCGCAAGGTCAGTTTGGGACCCTCTTTTGGACTCTACCATCGAGGACGAGGAGCCAGGGCTGCCGGCCTGGGATGGCCGAGCTACGTTTCAACTTCTCCAGTAGCAGCCAAACGAGGGCTAGATGGAGGCATTCCAGAGGAAGGTGGCAGCTGGCCCGCTGCACTGCCCAGAGGGGCACACGAAGGGGGGCATCCCTGGCAGGAGCGGAGGAGAAGGGGCACCACTCTTGTGTGAGCTCAGAGAGAGCAGGGGAAGAGAGGGGCTATTGCCTGACCTTCGAGGGCGTCCCTGTTCCCCCCACCCAGCTCTTTCACACACGCCATGCAGTGGTGGTGGACGGGGCACAGCCGTGCCAGCCTCGCCCGCCTCCCCCCCCCCTCCGCGTTGCCTAGCAGCCTGGAAGCTGCCAGGGGAGCCCCCGCGGAGCAGGCAACGACCTTTACTGCCCTTGACTGGCAGAAGCAATTAAAGTCAAGCACGGCGGGGAGGGGGGTGCAAGCAGCGCTGCAAGGAGGCCAGCAGTGGGCAATGGGGGGGGGGGAGGTTTAGCAGGGAGGGGGGAAGCAGGACTCGAGGGGGGAGAGACTGACCAGGCACATGCAGGGGAGGGCGGAGGCCAGCAGAGACCCCGCCCAACCTCGTGCCAAGTCCTGAGGAGGGAGGGAGGCAGGAGATGGACTAGCTGTAGCCCTCCCTCCCGGGCAGAGGGGGTTGGGGTCGGGATCTGCCGGGCCCCCCGAGGCTCCCCGTTGCTTCGACCCACGGAATTAGGCTACAAGGTGCCAGCCCTGCATTGAGAGAGGGTCTTCCTCGTGTGAGCGGGCTTCTACAGGGCCTGAGGGTGGCTGCCGTCGAAGGGCAAGCCCAGAGCCCCCGCCCTCTCTATCCCTAACCCCCCGTCCGGCCTCGAGGGCCGTCCCTCCCCCGAGGTTGGCTTGACAGCAGTCTGGACGAACAGAGAGTCGTGACTTTGACAAAGGTGCGTCTCTGAGCGTGTGCAGAAGATTTTCTCCTTCAGAATTGGGATGGAGTCGCAACCTCTCCTGTGGGAGAGGGGAACTGCAAGCAGACCCCCCCCCCCCCCCGCTCCGTCGCACCTGCAGTTCCCCTCATTCTATGGGAGGGAGTCTCTCGCAAGTCATGCCAGTGGAACAGCGCCCCCCGTGGGCGAGATGTAAAGGGGGCGGACAGGCCCTCCCTCCCGCGGAACAGGGTGGGGGAACATCTCCCCTCCGGATGACGGATGGCCTGCCCTGGCTGGCCGCCTCCTTCACCGGCCCGAGGCTGAGCCCAGCAGGGCGACTGGCTGGCCCTGGCAGGGCCATTTATCACTAGAAAGGTTGCGTCCTGCTGCTTGATCATAGAATGGTAGAGTTGGAAGGGACTTCCAAGGGTCATCTAGTCCAGCCCCCCGCAATGAAGGAATCACTGCTAAAGCTCCCAGAGGGACGAGCACCCTCTCGTGGTGTGCTTTTGCCAACCTAGTGCCCTTCAGAGGCCTCCTCTGTCCCAGCCAGCTGCACCAGCTGTTTTGGAGGAATATGCTGCTGGGGACTGAGCTTGGAAGGACCACCTGGGGGCGTGTCTCGGACTTCCACCAGAGAAGGAAATGCGGCCCCCTCCCAAGAGCAGGGCAGACTCTTCATCCAGCTAGCCAGGCTGGGCTCTTATCCTTTGCCTAGGAAGTTCTGCAGGGGCTCCCCACTGAAATGGATGGACAGGACTCACTGGGGTCCCTGGATTTTCATGGGTCTACCCTGAGTAGAATTTGGCTGGCAGTGTGGTGCAGTAGTTAGAGCATTGGACCTGGGAGACCAGGGTTCAGTTCTCCATTCAGCCATGAAGCGGACTGGGTGACCTTGGCCCTGTTGTGAGAATGAAAGGGGGAGAGCTATGTACAGCACCTTGAGAGAGAAAAGGGTGGGATATAAATGCAACAAACAAACAAACAAACAACCTTCCCTACTATGAGCTATAGTATATTTCTGCTTAAGTCATAGCAATGACTTGAGCCTCTCTACATGTGCCAATCTGCCTCCTCCTTGGGCCTCTCTTGTGGCAGGGAGTCCATGTCCCTGCCTTGCCTTGAGCATCAGGGTCTTTTGCAGAGAAGAAGCTCCATACGCCATTTCCTTTGCCCCACGAAAGAACCCAGATCAATTTGTTCTCCTCCTGCATACAATCCGTGCAGCCCAAATGGCAAGCAGGAGGAGGCAGGCTGGGCTGTTGTTTGCTTGTGTGCAGAGACCCCTCACGCTACCTGCCAGCGAGGTCAGGGAGGTCACTGAGAAGACCTGGTTAGGAATCCAAAGCCAGGCACTGCGGGGAGAGACCCTGGCCTGACCTTGCCCACTGCCTCCCCAGACATGGGAAGGAGAGAGAGAGAAGGAAAGAACTGGAATGGGAAGGACACCCCACAACACACACCAAGGCCAGAGGGAGCCCCTGCACAAGACAGCCTGTGTGTGCGCGCGCGCATGCACACGCACGCACACACACGCATTTCAGGGCACCTCGGTGGGAGACAAACCACTCCAACTCATAGCCAGGGTCCAATCCAGCAGCAAATTATCCCCTGCAAAAGCTCCCTTCATTTCAACAAGGTTTGTGCAACAAAATCCCTGCTGGACTCAGGCACTGGTTTTGGGTGGGGGGTGGGGATGGAGAAGCATCCTTTGGGTTTTCGGCCACTGGCTGCCTACACACAATGCAATGAAAGCACATGACTCTTCCCCCCACCCCCCAGAGAATCCTGGGAATGGCCGTTTCCCCATCACAGCACTACAGTTCCCAGCACCCTTAGCAAACTTCAGTTCCCAGGTTTCTTTGAGGGAGGCCATGTGCTTTCCATAGTGCACATGCAGCCCAAGAAGCATGTTATATATATATATATATTATAATAATCTCATTTTTATTTTGCTCTTCATAACAATGTCCCAGGACCGTTCACAAAATGAAATTCGAAATATCGCAGAACATACCCAAATCATCAAAACCAACAGTGCCAGGGAAATAGCTCTGATAGACAAGAGTTCATTCCCTCAGCGTCTTTACATCCTCCCAAGGTCCCTGAATGCCCAAGCGGACCCCTGCAGGGCTTCGGAATGCAAATCTAAGAAAATGAGCTAAGCACAAATATGAGGTATAAGAGCATATAAGAAGAGCCTGCTGGATCTGGCCAATGGTGGACTATCTATCCCATCATCCTGTTCTCCCAGTGGCCATCCAGTTGCCTCAGTGGGAAACTCACAAGTAAGACTGGTACACAAGAGCCCTCTCTCTTCCTGCAGTTCCCGGCAAGTGAGATTCAGAAGCCTTGCTGCCTCTGACTGTGGAGACAGAACTTAAGCCATCCAGGCTAGTAGCCATCAATAGCTTTCTCCTCCATGAAATTGTATGAATTTTTGCCTTGAATGTTTTCCTGCTTGACATTTTTTTTTTGGGGGGGGGAGGGGAAAGGAACTGAAAAATCTTATGCCTCAAGAACATTCATACGTGATATTATCTCTACTGTCACACGGCATATGCAGAAGCCATTAGATCTCCTTGCTCTTGTTGCGAGGAAACAAGATCATAACAGCAAGATTAGGTGGGTGGGGAGGTGAATTCAAAATCAGACGGGAGTCCAAGCAGGTGAGAAGCCTTTCCTCCTGACTCAGAGGAGGCAGAGATCCCATGGTCCTATACACCATTCTAGACATATCTACTCAGAAGCAACCCTCTGTTCCTTCAGTGGGGCTTACCCCCAGGTAAGTGCTGGCAGGACAGCATTATGAGAACTTGGTATGCCCGAGAATTTGCACCCCTTTTGCTCCTCTTGTTCTTCTGCTGGCCTAACCCTGTCGCAGCATCAGGTCAGGAGGACTAAAGGAAAGGCAGTCCCAAGACAGCTGCGCCAACAGCACCAGGCCCTGCCAGCTTCCTAAGGATGCCAGCTGCTGCTCTGACGGGGACTGATTAGTTGGTCTCTCAGGAGGGGAGAAAAAACGAGTTTTTAATGAGGAATTAAAAGCTGTGCTGGTGAGCAGCAGGCCAGGCCTGGGGTGTGGGCAGGCCACAACAGAGCCGTGGGCAAGAGGTGGGCAAGGGCTCAGGGTCTTTTCCAGCTACAGGAGGGCAGATCTGCCCCTTTCCACTTTTTTTCCCCCAAATGCATAAAGAAAACCTCCTCTTAGTGGCTGGGTGCCTTGCAAAGTGGTGAGACCCCAGCTAACAACAGAGCCTAAGAAGAGCCTACAGGATCAGGCCAATGGCGCATCTAGTCCAGCATCCTGTTCTCACAGCCCAAGAAGATGCCCCAAAGGGAAACCCACAAGCAGGATCCGACCGTAAGAGCCCTATTCCATCCTGCGGTTTCCAGCAACTGGAGTTCAGAAGCATTGTTAGGCAGAGCAGAGCCATCTTGGCCAACAGCCATCAATAGCCCTTTCAGCCTTCATTTCTCAGAGGCTTCCACACAAAAGCTATCCCATGCTATGGGGTGTTCTCTTTTTCCTCGGCTGCTCCTGTTCAGTCTGGGGACAAGGGGCTGGGCTTGGCCCCCTGAATGGCACCCTCTGCCTGCCTGCTTGCATACCCTCCAACATTCATCCCCCCAATGGAAATAGGGACGTTCTAAGGAAAAGTGGGACATCCTGGGATCAAAACAGAAACCGGGATGGCTTCTGTAAATCTGGGACTTCCTTAGACAATGGGGACACTATGCCTGGCAACCACAACCCACTCCCTCTCCTGCTTCTAGACCATTTGCATGGGGCCAGAAGAAAGGAGGAGAAAGGAGGGCCTGTAAGGTCGCCATACGTCCGGGGTTTCCCCGACATATCCTCTTTTCAATGGCCAATATCTCCTTCTCAGTGGATTTTTACAGTTTACAAGAATTGTCCAGGGTTTGGGGGGGGGGCATGCATGCACTTGGGAGGCTCCCAAACCTCAGCTGAGCCAGCCGTGTGTGTGTATCCTCTTTTTTGCTCTTCCAAATATGGCAGCCCTAAGGGCCTTCATTTCACAGGGATCAGCAGACTTGGTTGGGCTCTTTGCCCACCTAGCTGGGTACCTGCCCTGGTTGGCAGCAGCAGCAGGGGTTGCAGGCAAATGTCAGAAGGAGCTCTTCCTCCCATGCCAACTTGCCTTCAGGTAAGGACCTTCAGGTGAGGACCTTCTCCAAGGACTGTCCGTTTGTGCCTCAGGTATGCATAAGGAAAGGGTCTTTCCTTTGGTGCCTACCCCCCCTCCCTTGACTTTGGAATACCCTAAGAAGGTTTGATGGGCGCCAGCATTCCACCATTTCCATCAGCACCAGGTCAAAATGTTTTTATCTGCTTATCATCATCTTAAACACATCTGATGGCCTGTCTCCATCTCTCTCTCTCTGCTTTTCAGTATTATAAATCGTCCCCTCTCGGTCTTGCTTGAAGAATGTTGCTGTTGCCTTATTGCAGACTGACCTGGAATCCGTCAAGAGGAATATATACTGTATTTAGAGCGCACTGTAATATAAATAATTGCAGGGTTCTTGGCGCACAACAACACTGAAATAACAGCAAACCACAAAAACAATAAATTAATGCAACACTGGAAACTCCAACAGCAGAGAGTAAGATCGACAGGGCCAAGCCTTTCAAACAGCACAGTAGAAATGCATCTGACTGGGATCTCATTCAGAAGACTAGGAGCTTAAACGTTTGAGCAGTTTTAAGTGGTTTTAGAAGGCCCAGGGGAAATATAAAGGTCTTCATCAAACACCGGAAAGGTGGCAACAGGTGAGCCTCTCTGGGGAGAGCAGTTCATAAATTTGGGGCACCACCACCAAACATGCCCTCTCCTCAGTGGCCACACATCACCCCACCCTCAGCAGGAGGCCTCTTGAGTTGGGTCTCCCATGAGGATTTTCCAAGCCGTGAAAGATCAAAAGCAGCCTTTTGAATCGGGTTCAGAAGCCGACTGGAAGCCCATGCAGACAGCAAAGCAATGGAGAAACAGGATCAAAATGATTCAGTCCTGATTAACAATAATAATGGACTAACGGAAGTTTCTGCTGGAAGTGCTGAAATGCAGCTCAGCTTGTACTGAAGATTTGAGGGGGAACCTCCATGCTCCATAGACTGTCTTTGACCTAACCTGGGCTGACCTTCCCTCACTTGCTAGACTGATACGCTTTGCATTGACCTCATTTCCTACTCCCTTCTCCATCCTTACCTTGGGAGAGGAGACATCCTTGTGTGTGTGTGTGTGTCCTGTGTGGGAATGTTGAGGGTGGCAGGAGAGGATCTATTGTTTATTAATATCCTTCCTAACTTGCGCTAGCAAGTTTGTTCACTTAGCAGTGTGCATTCCCCTTTACACAGCAGAAAACTAGTTGCAATCTTGTGTGAGTTTCTTAAGACAATAAGCAATTCAATCTGGCTTGTCCACTTTGAAATGTGTTTTAATTTTTTCCTGATAAGACCCCTTGAATCCCTCCTAAAAAAATCAAGACATCACAGTCTTATTCATAAGCAATAAATGTAAAGTTTGCTCATGATCAGGCAGAGCACAGAGTGATCCCTGAAGGCAGGCTTTAAGCTTAAAGTTACAAACATATACAAACAGGTTTACCCCATAAGGGAGATGACCTGGGGGACTGCTTGGCTAGCAGCCAGCAGTTCAGTCCAGGAAGTTTGCAGGACGAAAGGAAGATGGAAAAAGGAAGAGAGTGGCAGCATGCCTTGGCCTTTTACCAGGTCTGGAAAGGTCACGCCCACCCACTAATCACATGCAAGGAAGGATGCTCCAGACCAGGAGGAACAGGAAGTTCAATTGGCGGGACCAACATTCCCTTGCATGTCCACTCTAGGAAAACAAGGAATGTTGTCTTTGACTGCTCCCAGTGGATTACATCCCACATCCTGCAGAAGTGAAAGGGGCCTCTCCACCTTAGTTAGAAAGAGCCAGTATCTTTCCTCTCAAGCATAGTTAAACTATGAAGCTCACTTCCAAAGAGGCAGTGATGGCCACCAACTTGGATGGCTTTAAAAGAGGGTTGAACAAACTCATGTTCTGATATTCTTCATCAACATATAGCTTTCTTCCTTTCCTAACTCAGAGTCACGGATGTGGTGACATCCATGTGCTCCACCAACGGCGATTCAGTGCTCAGCTCAACTTTCAAGCTGTTCTGCCACCTCCTAGCATCCAGCAGCTTCTGGACCACCTCAGCTACTTCTCAGCATCCTTCTAGCTCAGCTTTCACCAATCTGGTGCCCTCCAGATGTTTTGAACTTTGATGGGAGTCCAAAACAGTTGTGGGAGTTGGTGTTTCGAGCATCAGGAGGCTGCCGGGATGGCAAAAGCCTGGGTCCTGGGTCCTGAGCCTGGGACCTTTCGCAGGCACAGTAGGCCATTCTCCTGAGTGTTGAAGCCAGTGTGGTGTAGTGGTTAAGAGCAGTGGACTCGTAATCTGGTGAACCGGGTTCACTTCCCCGCTCCTCCACATGCAGCTGCTGGGCTAGTCACACTTCTCTGAAGTCTCTCAGCCTCACTCACCTCACAGAGTGTTTGTTGTGGGGGAGGAAGGGAAAGGAGATTGTGAGCCGCTTTGAGACTCCTTCGGGTAGTGATAAAGCAGGATATCAAATCCAAACTCTTCTTCTTCTTCTCCCCTGAACCCCCAGAAGCTGCTTTTGACCAGGTCATCCCATTTCCCCATCCAGCTTGGTATCATCCCACCTGACTAGCAAGAGTTCCCTAGGGGGGTGGGGGATTGAACCTGGGTCCCTTCTGTTTGCAAAGCTTGAGCTATCTCTGCCCACCCCCCATCCTCCTCCTGCCCCCACTTTCATTCCATGTGGCCCTCTAGAGAAAGAGATTGCTGCTGTCATTTGCAAACTATTCCTGGTTAGACCCTGCTGGACTCCACCATTGTACCCCAGACCAAGATGCAATGGGCACAGGTTGGGGGTCTGCATTTCTGAAGTGGCCCTGCTCAGGTGGAAACTAAGGGGCAGCAGCAAGCCCAGTCCCAAGAGCCAGTCACACCACTGCGGCTGGAGACAGATTCTCAAACGGAAGACCCAAGACACTGTAAAAACAGCATGCCACCCCTCGTCCTGGCTGCCGCCAAAGTATCAGGAGAGGCACCAACCAATTCCCCATTAGCCACCCCAAGACCTCCGTCTTAATGGGCCCGAGAGCCTCCGAGAGGCCGTCAAATCACTCCAGGAACAAAGCTGCAGAGCACTCTCAGGCAGCCGCAGAAAAACCACTAATTAGACGCAGCCTCTGATGGCATCAGGAGGACTGAGCCAAGCTCTCTTTTCAGGGGCATTGGGGGCGGGGAAAGGGGGCTCAGGCTTGGCCGTCTGCTGCTTACAGCCTTGCCAACAGGGCAGGACTTAGGGGCACAAGTCCAGCCCCCCTGCCCTTAGTGGGGTTGGCTGGCCACATTTCCAAGGAATCCTCCGCAAGCTGACTTGGGAATAGGCTTCGTTTGGTTTTGTGGAAATTACATCTGACGATGCTCCTCGGATGATTGCGCTCTAGGTGAACTGAGGGCCAATATGGCATGTCATTGATGCACCTGTGCCTTTAATAGGTGGGGAGTGACATAAATTGCCCAGGATAGGGAGCCTGATCCAGGCCAGGACACTAATGCATGGCGGGGAGGGGGCTTTAACCTTTTGCCTCTCACTACACTTCTCATCAGGACCACCACAGATTTGTGGTGGGTCTACACCAGCCTCACTTGTTTCACCGTTATATAAGAGTATAAAACTGGGCCGGAATGGAGGAGAAGGAGGAGTCTGTCTAGGCAGGCAAAGCAGACTTTCTGTACCAGAGCAGACCAACTCCTTGCATTTGATTTCAATTCCTCTCTCCTTGACAAAGATGCAGCTTCATTAAGCCCGATTAGCAGCACGACATGGTGTCAGAAGTGCTGAATGAATGCGGAAGGCTTTCAGTAGAAAATGTGCACCCACCTCTGAGAGACGGGCTTGCCATGGAGCCAGCCAGTGTGTGCAGTCAAAGGTGGAGGAGAGCTCCCAAGGATCACTGGCTTGGGGGAGAGCAGGGGTGGAACACAGACCCCACCTAGCCTGAAGGATGCTGCAAAATAATCATCATCATCATCATCATCATCTGGCACATTTAGGCAAAGTTTTGCCTCCTATTGATGGGTTCTTCAATCTATACACAGCTACCTGATTGTGCTGTGCAGGAGAAGGAGGGAAAATGGAAGAATTAGAATTGTTATTTTGTTCCTTGTGGGTGTTTACTACATTTATACGCCACCTTTTCTTCCAAGGGTTTCAAGGCGGCATACGTGGTTCTCTCTCTCTCCCCCCCCCCCCGTTTCATCCTCACAACAGCCCTGTGAGGTAGGTTAGGCTGAGAGGCGGTGGTGCCTCTGGCCCAAGGCCACCCAGCGAGCTTCATGGCTGAGCAGGGATTCGAAGCCTGGTCTCCCAGTTCATAGCCGAATACTCTAACCACCACACCACACTGCCAACTAAGTTCCACTCAAGAGTAGACCCATGGAAGTTAAGGGGCCCAGGGGCATCTGGTTGGCCACTGTGAGGACAAGAGGCTGGGCTAGATCCAGCAGGCTCTTCTCATGTTCCTATATAATGGTTTCTGCAGTTTAAAAACATGCCCCGATGATTGAGCCCTGTGTTCCTCGATCAGCCCAGGGTGGGGAGGAGGACAAAGTGCCAAATTACAAAACATAATCCCTGGTTTTGCTGACACGTAGATTGTGCAGATTTAAGGAAGCGCCTGGTTTCTGTTCCACTTCCAGTAACTTCATATTTTCTCCAGGTTAACAGGAAACCTTGCTATAGATACCAGGCATAGCGCCAGCACAGCAGGCATCCTTAAGCAGCTGCCTGGGTGCCAACAGGGCTCCCTGCCGCTGCCTTGTTCTGAGCCACCCCAGTCATTGGCATAATGGTTAGAAGCAGTAGTGGTTGTGGTATTTATTAAATTTGTTCATTGTTTTGTCCTGTCCAGGACAATCCAAAGCAGCTTGCATCCAATCTGTCCAGGGCATTGTCTTGTGTGAGGAGCCCCTTGGCTCTACTACAGTGGTGCCTCGGGTTACATACACTTCAGGTTACATACTCTTCAGGTTACAGACTCCGCTAACCCAGAAATAGTACCTCGGGTTAAGAACTTTGCTCCAGGATGAGAACAGAAATCGTGCTCCGGCGGCAGTGGGAGGCCCCATTAGCTAAAGTGGTGCTTCAGGTTAAGAACAGTTTCAGGTTAAGTACAGACCTCCGGAACGAATTAAGTACTTAACCCGAGGTACCACTGTACTTTAATTGGTTGCAGAACCTGGTCTAATAAATAAACCCAACAGGTGCAGCTGCAAACATACACATCTGGAGAGACCTGCTGAATATTTGCTTGCTGCTAAGTCGGAGCCATAAAAACAGCAGCGTTTGCTGGAAAGGGTCAGGATCCGGTCATCCTCTGGCCAGGCCTCGTTAATGCCACCTTTCGGCAAGGCTTAATTGCCACCTTTCGGCAAGGCTTAATTGCCAATCAAAGGCTCTTTGCCATCCCTCGAGGCCACGTGCCACAAGGTGGACTAGGAAGCCTATAAATAAGTAACTATGATCTGTATGTGATTTGATATTTTATTTATTTTGGTAGTTGAGGAAGGAAAAACAGTAATTCTGGATTGAGGTAGTTCCTGCATGATCGTTTGTAATTAGGAGGGAGGAAGCCGACAGGAACTCAAGAAGAATGTGAAATGAGCTGGATTTTATTGTCTTGCGTTGGGTATTTTTTTTATCTCCTGCTTGTTTTACGGGTAGGCCCTAATTATTTTAATTTGGTTACAGTCGACGTTTACGCCGTGTTATGCTTGTTTTTGGAAACTTGTGTTTAAAATGTTAAGAGAATGCTTTGCAAACAAACAGTTTACAAGTCCTGTAACAAGACCAGGGGCCTGTCAAATCCAACATCCTGTTCTCAGAGTAAGCAAATGCCCCTGAGGATCTAGGAATCCAGATAGACTGTCTCTGGACCTGGAGGATCCACAAGAACCTATTAGCTTTCACTTTCTGTACGAATTTGTCCAATCCTCTTTTAAAGCCATCCAAGTGGCAGGGAGTTCCATACTTAATTAGCTTCGCTGGTGAAAAGGTTTTAAGAAACAGAAGACCACTAAGCTGGAAAGTCAGATACAAACATTATTCCTCCTTCTCCTTCTCCTCCTCTCTCATACGTTCCCAAACTCACTCATTTCCTTATATTATTCTAGCATTTGTTCAGTTTTAGACACCAATTGAAAATGTATCTTTTCCGCCCGGCTTTTTAGTATAAGTGATGCTTGGACTATAGAAATTTGATATACTAGTATGATGTCTGGATTGTTGTTTTTTTATTTTAGATTGGTTTTAATATTTTATTGTTTGCTTTTTTGGTACACTTTATTGCTGTAACCTGCCCTGAGAGGGGATAGAAGTTTTAAAAATAAACCGTTAAGTGAACAACAAGCTCTTGCACATGAGAAATGGGGGGGGGGGGGTTATACATACATAACCCTCTTTAAAGATAAGTCACCCACCTCCCTTCTCTTTCTTTTGTCACTACAGTGAGAACATTGAAGTGCCTTCCGGTTAAAAGACAACTTTTGCAAGAAACCTTAGTTTTCCCCATCTGTGAAAAAGGCAAAGCCATCCTGTGCTCTGTCCCCTGAGCTATTCAAAGCAGATAAGCAAGGGCAGCAGAGAGCTAGTGTCGTGTAGTGGTTAGAATGCTGCATTAGGACTTGGGAGAGACCAGGGTTCAAATCCTTCATCCCTCCCTCTCAGCCTAACCTACCTCACAGGGTTGTTGTGCTGCTCAAATGATGATGAGGACCTGGGAGGTTTGAATTCCCACTTGGACACAAAGGACTCTAGCCCATTTCACACTAGCCCATTTACGATGCTATAACTGCGTTATAAACACGTAACACCAGGTGGTGCTGTAGAGCATAAAACTTTGTCTATGCAATTTTACATATAGCTTTTTTTCTTTTGTTATAACGATTTAATTTTTGACTTATTTATAGTGTCCCGTCCCCATCCCCTGTGTGTAGATCTAGCCAAAGCTCACCAAGTGGCCTTGGGCCAATCCCTGCATCTCAGCTTAACCTACCTCTCAGGGTTGTTGTGGGGATTAAATGAGGAGGGCCAGAACCATGTGTGCCGCACTTTGAGCTCCTTGGAGAAAAAGTTAGGAGATGGATGCAATAAAGAAATAACTCATGGGAGTTTTTCAGCCACATACCTGTAGAGAGTGCAGAGTAGAGGGGACTCCACCATCATTTGCAATACAGTGGTACCTCAGGTTAAGTACTTAATTCGTTCTGGAGGTCCGTTCTTAACCTGAAACTGTTCTTAACCTGAAGCACCACTTTAGCTAATGGGGCCTCCTGCTGCTGCCGCACCACTGGAGCACGATTTCTGTTCTCATCCTGAAGCAAAGTTCTTAACCTGAGGTACTATTTCTGGGTTAGCGGAGTCTGTAACCTGAAGCGTATGTAACCTGAAGCGTATGTAACCTGAGGTACCACTGTATAACAAAGTGTGTTGGGGGTCACAGGAGACACAACCCGCACAGGTTGCACAGCAGCCAAATGCCTCAGACTGGAACAGCCTGACGGACTGTGTTGAGAGTGCCACAAATCCAGACTGCAGTGCAACGCAGGTGCTTACACTGGAGTAAACCTCCCTGGGAGGACAGGCTTAAGATGCCTACCACATTGGTGGCTTATTGAACAAGGAGCAGTAAAAGCCACTTAAGGTTGCATTTAAATGATTAGCAGGGGATGTGGCAGTGACTTTTCTCTGGATGCCTTACTGAGGGTGGAGGGCAAGAGGGGGCCATGAAGTGCCCCCCCCCCACAAGCCTTCCCTCCTATGCCCCTCTGTTCAAAGTGCCACAGCACCTCAAATGCCACCCATCGCCGGCAACCATGCAACCCATCACCTAATGCACATGTTGTAGCCGATGGTTAAACCCTTATTTATTAATGCATAATTAATTTGCCACAAATGAATTATTCAGCGTAACCCTTTGTCCTTTTTCTTTTCATTTCCACCCATCTCGTGGCATTTTGTGGGAGTGAAACGCCAGTGATGCCAGGCCAGATGGGGGCAAACCTCCCATCTGCTCAGAAAGGTACAAAGTCAGAGTCTCAGAGTCTCAGAGTCTCTCTCTCTCTCTCTCTCTCTCTCTCTCTCTCACACACACACACACACACCATGCCAATACAGTGGTACCTCAGGTTACATACGCTTCAGGTTACAGACTCCGCTAACCCAGAAATAGTACCTCGGGTTAAGAACTTTGCTTCAGGATGAGAACAGAAATCGTGCTCCGGCAGTGCGGCAGCAGCAGGAGGCCCCATTAGCTAAAGTGGTGCTTCAGGTTAAGAACAGTTTCAGGTTAAGAACAGACCTCAAGAACGAATTAAGTTCTTAACCCGAGGTACCACTGTAGTAGCCTTGAGGAAGAGTCTCCTATGAATGTACCCTTTAGATTGATTCCAGGGCTCAGGTCATTGGGGAGGAGGGAAGGCAACCCCTTAATTCAACTGGCATGACTGCAGGTGCCAAACCATACCTGTTCCATGCTCTTTAGTGTGGCAGCACCTCCACTTTGGAACTCCCTGCTTATTGATGTCATGAAGGCCCTTTCACTGCATCCATTTCCTTGCCTGCTAAAAGCATTCTCACTTAGACAAGCCTACCAGATGCATAGCAAGTCGACGTGAATGTCAATCTGTTTTAGATTTTCATTGCTGTATTATTTCCCCCCTTGATTTTCTTGTTTGGCCTTTTTGTAAACCGCTTTGGGTTTTTCATTTAGAACCAAGCAGTGTCTAGAATTTATTCAATAAACAAACAGATAAATTCACAACTGCTACAGGAGGAAGTCTGCTGGAACTATCAAGGGGGCACCAAATTTCCCCCCTCCTTTACCCCCCACCCCGCCTGTGGGGGAGGGCAGCGTATTGATTTTGCTGCTATTTGGCTGTCTCATATGGCTAGGCATTGTTTCTGACTTTATTAACCTGAGATGTTTATTTGTCCTGTCAATATTAGGGTGACTTTTAGTTTAAACTGCGTTGTTTCTGATCTTGAAATGTTGTTCTATTTAATTCTGTACATTGCTGTGAGTCGCTTTGAGCGTAGTTCCGAAGAAAAATAAAAATAAAAAATCACAGGGAGGAGAAGGAACTTCCACACCCTGAACTCACCCCACTCCTCTCCAAATCCTGCCTCTACCTGTTGCCTAATAGAAACAGAGGCTGAGGGAGCCATCTCAAAAGAGACCATGCTGAATCCTAACCCCGAACGGTATAGTTGCATCTGATGCTGTTGATCCTGCAATGCTTCTGAATACCTGGAGCTGGAAACCGGGGGTGGGTGGCAGTGGGCTCTTGCGCTCAGGTGCTGCTTGTGGGCCCCCCTTTGGAGGACCTGGCTGGCCACTGTGAGGTAAGTCATGATGCTGGACTAGATTGTGTTAGTTTCTGTTTGCCACTGAGCAGTGCTTTGGAGTCACAAGACTCTGTTTACATTCCAGAGACAGTCCAGGCTGTTGGAAGTCTCATGGGAGAGTTACTGGCTTCTTGTTCCTTTGTTCCTTTGTTCCAGTTGCTCTCTGCTTTCATAGAGAGAGGATGTCTTTTTCTTTGCTGTCTGCGTAGAAGATACTAAAACTCTTTAGCCATGTAGCTCATACTATCTCATCCTTCCACATGCTGCTAGAAACTCTGCTTAATGGGAATGTGCCTGAGGCCTCATCAAAGGCTCAGGTCGTTAATTATTTGTCGGGAGGGTGATTCCGGAGGAAGGTGAGCTTTATCAGCTTGGCTGAGCGGAGATCCCGACATTTTTGACCATTGGCCTCATCCAGCAGGGTTCTCCATATAGACTTCTACTGTGATAGCCAAGCCTCCATGGCCAGGGGCAGTCTACTTGTGCATTCCAGATGTTGAGGAGCACAGCTCTCATGTCCTAGGCCTCCCATCTCACTGGCTGGCCCCTGTGAGAGATTTAAGTGGGCTAGCAAATCTCTCCACGTGGATGTCTATTGTGATAGCACAGCCTCCTCTGGGCTCGCCCTCAAATGTCCTGCAATGCCCCAGGGCATTGTGGGGAATGGCAGCTCATTGCCAGCTGCCCAGCACAAAGGCCCAAAGTGACCAAGACAAGCCGAGGGCATTTGGGGGGCACGGCTAGGACATGGCAGCTCCCCGAGGGTGCCCAGTTGCCATACCAAAGTCTATGATGCCTGCATTGCAGGGGGTGGGAATAATGGCCTTTGGCGTCCCTCTTTCGGTTTGACAGTTCTATGCACAATCCTGACCCCTTGCTAGTCTGAGGTGGCCACAGAAGCAAAGGGGAGGGGTCCAAGCCCTAACAGGGGACCCCCCCCAACAATGCACAAAATTGTCTCCAAGTCCCTCTCTGCTCCCTTTGCTTGGGAAACAGCGACTTGCCTTGGGCTTGGGAGGGGGGCAAATCTTAAGGCACTCCAGCTGTTTTGGCTCAGAGCCGAGATGCTGGGGGGGGGGGGCACAAAGTTGCTGTCAGCAGAGGAGGTTCTTTCCTGAAAAGGTCACGTCTCCCCCTCCCCTTTAATCCGCTTAGCCAGAGGGGAGCCGAGAGCCAGGCCATGTTTACTGGCCTGCTTAAGGCTGCCTGGAGCTTATCGCTCCTGCCATCCATGCGCCAATCAATACTTTTCATAATTCATTTCCCACCCCCCACCCCACCCCGCTCTCCTGCTTAACTCTGAAAGGGGAGCAGAGCTCCTTCCCCTCCCCAAAGAATCTGTCTCTCTTCCACACAATCAGAAGCCTTGGAGGGATGCTGCCAGCCAGTGTGGGCAATATTGAGCTGAATGGACTCATGGTCGGACTTAGTTTAAGGCAGGAGTCTCTGTTCCTAAGAGTGTTCCCTGCCGGACAAGAACAAAGGAGATCTGTGCTGCTCCACCTCTGCTTCCCCACACTGGGCAGCCACAAGCCACAAACCGATAGAATTGTGCAGGTAGAAGGAACCCAAATCCAGGAATCACTGACAAAAGGGAGCCCCCTCCACTCCTGCTGTTTCCCCCAGCAACTGGTGTTCAGAGGTAGAGTGCCTCTGCAGGGGGAAGTTCCATCTCCTCTATCCCAGCTCCTTGTCTTCTTAGACTTTCTCCTCTTGTAATTTGCCTTTGGGAAAGAAGAGCCCAGGTTTTTTTCCAAAAGCAGGCTTGACCATTGGAACATGTGAAGTGATGACAGTGCCCTTAAGCATGGGCAGAGTGCCTTTTGCTTGCCACAGAAGGGAAATGCAAGCCGCCTCCCCCACTCAGTATTTATACAGTGGTGTAGAATATTTATTTTCAGCAGCCCCAAAGAAGTGAAAAGGGGGGCCGTTGAGAAAGAAGACTGTGTGTGTGTGTGTGTTAGGGGACCCTTAACCCTGCGTGTGAGCTTGTGGGGCAGAGGGAAATGTTGCTATATGGGGCAAGAGGCAGATTTGTGCAGCATGTTAATACCTTGCCAGAAATTCCAGGCCCCTGCGAAGGCAGTGTTGACATGAGCCATATGGAATGATAAACAGAAGCTGTCACCCCAGAGGAGACGCATGAGGGAGGGGGGCGGATAGGAATCAATACTGGGTTTTTTATTTTATTTTTCCTCTCTTTTCTTCCCCTGTCTGATTTGACAAGAAATGAAGGGGGAGATCATATCGATATTCATCCAATCAACCGTGTCCCCCTCCCTCCCCTCCCCTCCCCAGGACTATTCTACATAGAAGATGCCAGGCCCCCCACCCTACCACCACCGCCGCCCACCTCCCCAAAAGTCAGCTGCATGCTCAATTCCTGCCCAGCATTGGTGTGGGTTGGATTTCGGAGGCGGCAGTTTGCAACTGATTCTAAATAGGTTAGGTGACATGGAGGAACAGAGGTGGCAGGGCAGCTTCACCTGTTGGATTTCCACCTGCTGCTGAAGCACTGGGAGGCAGGAAAGAAAAAGGAAGTGGGGCGTAGTGGGACCTGGAGGGGAAACCAGCCAAACACACAGAAGAGAGAGTGGGAGTGGGGAGTCTCAAAGAAAGAGAAAAAGAAAGAGACCCTCCTCAGGTCAACCTCGCAGAAGTAGGGCTGGGTGATATATCATCCAAAATCGGTTTGAAATCCATATTGTAGTAAGAGTTTCATACTTGCAATACATTGTGAATCATGGTGTGTGTGTGTGTGTGTGTGTGTGTGTGTGTGTGTGTTGTGCAAAAATCACAATGTGGGAAAAACCGTGAAGCCAGCCAATACATAGCTCCATCCTTATTTCAGACATTGTGATATGTCGGTATATAGCGATGTTTAACTGGTGATATATCGCAATGTTGGAAACCAGATATCGGCCAGCCCTACCCACGGAAGAGATGGACAGGCAGGAAGTGTCAAATTTATTATAATAATTATTACATCTTTGAGTCCATTTCTTGATACAAATATACACACGTTTTGGGAAGGCCTGCGATCGGAGGAAGAGGCCCTAGCATCCCCTAGAAGGCGTGTCCAAGGAGAAGGAGGGGCTCCGGATGAAACCTCAGTGGACCGCCTCTCTTCATATCTCAAGCCCACCCCATGAAAACACACAGAATCCCACATGAGCTGGGGGGAGGTCACTGGAAGGCCATAGCTGAGGGCTTGGTGGGGGGGTTGTCCACGGAGGAGATGGTTCTGCAAAGACAAAGACATGGGTTGGAGGCAAATCGGCAGACCAATCCATCCATCCATTTCACCCGTGTTCGTTCATGAGATGGTGCCAACCGCTTTCAGCTTTCATTTGTGCACAAATTTGCATTTCGTCTTGGTGCAGGCACTTCGAAAGACATTGCTTTTTGGTGCACTTTGTTTTACAGTTGTACCTTGGTTCTCAAGTGCCTTGGTACTCAAACATCTTGGAACCCAAATACTGCAAACCCAGAAGTAAGTGCTCCAGTTTGTGAACTTTTTATGGAAGCTGAACATGCTCCGTTTTGAGTGCCACACTTCTGTTTTGAGTGTTACACTGAGGTCTGTCTGTTTTTGCTATTTATTTTGTGCTTTTGTTTTTGCGGGAGTTTTTTTCTTTTGTTTTTGTGACTGTGTGGAACCCAGTTCAGCTACTGACTGATTGATTGTGTGGCTGCAGTACATTGTTTATTTTATGGATCAGTGGTCTCGTTAGATAGTAAAATTCATGTGAAATTGCTGATTTAGGGGTTGTTTTTAAAAGACTGGAACGGATTAATCCATTTTGCATTACTTTCTATGGGAAAACGTGCCTTGGTTTTGGAAAGCTTTGGTTTTAGAACGGACTTCTGGAACAGATTAAGTTCGAGAACCAAGGTACCACTGTACTTATTTAAAGAGGTGTGTGTGTGTGTGTGTTTGCAAGCATCAAGCATGCCATTGCCCCTGCCTTGCTTCTAAGTTGCCTCACTCCGAGGAGGGGAGAGACTGCCTTTGCTATTGGAGCGATGCCCAACTCCTTCCAGGACCTTTCGGCCCCCGGTTCTCATCAGCACCAACTAGGATGGCCAATGCTGAAGGACCGTGCAAGGCATATTGCCCAGAAATAGCTGGAAAGGGGGGGGGGTGCACGGTCCACATTCCTGGGCTCCACTTCCAAAGGTGGGCCGTGCAGAGGATGCTCTCCATGCAATAGCCACAGCTCAGAGTGAGGAAGAGCCAGGACAAAGCACTGCGGGGCCCTTTTCCTCCTTAGCAGCCCCTCCCCCGCCCCTTTCACCCCCAGGACCAGAATGGGAAGCCAGGAACCCTCAACCATCCTCACCTGACACGCCAGCCCCACAGTGGGGCTGCCCCCTCTGGCACTGGCCTCATAGGTGGACGTCAAAGACCCCGTCCTCCACCGCTTGCGTGTCCTCTTCCTGGATTTCTGAAAGGAGACCCGAAGGAGGATGGGGGTTGAATTGAAAGGCACTTTTCGCTGGGTTCCCTGAATTACACCCCCCAGCAATGAATGAAATTCATTATTTCGCTCACATACCCGTTCCAGCCCACATACAATATCAAGGAAGTCATAAAACACAACAGGGATACATTTGAATTTGCCTTCGATTTAATATCACGAGATGGGACGCAGGTGGCGCTGTGGGTTAAATCCTCAGTGCCTAGGACTTGCCGATCAAAAGGTCGGAGGTTCGAATCCCTGCGGCGGGGTGCGCTCCCGCTGCTCGGTCCCAGCGCCTGCCAACCTAGCAGTTTGAAAGCACCCCTGGGTGCAAGTAGATAAATAGGGACCGCTTACCAGCGGGAAGGTAAACGGCGTTTCCGTGTGCGGCTCTGGCTTGCCAGAGCAGCGATGTCACGCTGGCCACGTGACCCGGAAGTGTCTCCGGACAGCGCTGGCCCCTGGCCTCTTAAGTGAGATGGGCGCACAACCCCAGAGTCTGTCAAGACTGGCCCGTACGGGCAGGGGTACCTTTACCTTTTACCTTAATATCACGAGATAGGCTTTGGGAAAAACTAAGCGCCTCAAACATAGACAGACATCTACTGTGTCTCATCCATGGTTTATACGAAAACACTCGGGTCCGGGTTAGGTGTGACCGACAGGGCCATTTATCCAAGGAAATCTAAACCTAGGTAAAGGTAAAGGTAAAGGTACCCCTGCCCGTACGGGCCAGTCTTGACAGACTCTGGGGTTGTGCGCCCATCTCACTTAAGAGGCCAGGGGCCAGCGCTGTCCGGAGACACTTCCGGGTCACGTGGCCAGCGTGACATCGCTGCTCTGGCCAGAGCCAGAGCCAGAGCCAGAGCCGCACACGGAAACGCCGTTTACCTTCCCGCTGGTAAGCGGTCCCTATTTATCTACTTGCACCCGGAGGTGCTTTCGAACTGCTAGGTTGGCAGGCGCTGGGACCGAGCAGCGGGAGCGCACCCCGCCGCAGGGATTCGAACCGCCGACCTTTCGATCAGCAAGCCCTAGGCACTGAGGCTTTAACCCACAGCGCCACCAAACCTACCATGGTGTTAAACAAGGCTGCGTCCTTGTGCCTACTTTATTCAACTTCTGTATTAACTCCTTAGTAGGAAACATAGAGGAAAAAAAGCCCAACCGCCTAAATTGGCTAGTACACCCCTCCCAGTATAGGCCTAAGAAAACTTCTAAGATCTCTTACTGTTTACTGTCATGCCGAACAATTAACAATTAACTATAGCAAATCCAAAGTTATGGTGTTCTCTAAAAAAAGAATGAGACACAAATGGAGAATTGACAATCGAATACCTATTGAACAGGTATCATCTTTTAAATACCTGGGTATAACCTTCCAGGAAAAGGTCTCGTGGCATTATCAGGTTAAAAATACTATTGAAAATGCCCAAAGATCTACCAAAGTTAATATAAGGTTTTTCTATGGAAAAGGGGGCCAATATATTCCAGCAGCCTCCCAGGTCTTTGCTGCAAAAATATTAACCCCCCAGCAATGTATACCCCATATATAGACCCACGACCACTTTAGTTTGCAGAACTGGCTCTATGACAGGCGCCACGTAATACCCGTTCCACATTTCCAAGGCTTTTAATGTGACAGCAGCACCCACACACTGGAACTCCCTGCTGTCATGGTTTGGCTGGATGCCGAGGAGCGCTGGGAGGCGCCAGCTGGGGAACCCCAAAGGGAAGAAGGCTCAGAACCTGGGGAGTGGTGGTGGGACCATGATGAGTGGTCAGAGGGGGAAGGCTGGGGGGTGGAGGGGTCAGAAGCTGAAGAAGCAACAGGGTTTGGTGAGCAGGAAGAGAAGACTAGAAGCAGACGTAGGAGAGGATGGCCGGGAGACGAGGCCGGCTGCTGAAGAATCTAGGGAGTCTCCCCCTCCTGCTGTGACAGCTCCCCTCCCCACAGAACCTGCAGAGGTATGAAGAGGGCAGAGCAATGAGAGACAAGACAAAGGAGTCTAAGGCTGCTGGGGGAGGAAGTGGGGGAGGAGTCTTAGAGAAGTGGCAGGAAGGCAGGGACCTTCATTCCTCACAACGGCCTCATTGGGGCAAGAGCTACTGGGAAGAGTCGCTGTGATCACTAGGCCTGCACCACTTCGGTTTCTTTGACTAAAGAGTTAACTTCACTGGCATCTTGTGAGCTATTGCTGACTTTCCCCTGTCTCCAGCCTTGACACCTATTGATATCCCCATAATCTTTTGGGCGCCAGCTAGAAACACTTTTCTTTAGACAAGCCCATCCAGATATTCAGAAAACCGATGCAAGTTTTAATCTGTTTTTAGTCTACTGTTGCTTTAACTTTCCAAAAGTCTCAACTTTTTAATTTTTCCTTTAGATAACTTAAGCAATTTTATTTTATGTAAACTGATTCAATGACATATATATATATATATATATATATATATATCAAGGGGTATATATTCATATTGATATATATATATCAAGGGGTATATATTCATCATTGAATTCAGCAGCTGCGGGAAGAAAAAGACACCTTCCTCCTTTCCTTCTCCCCCTGGATCAATGCAGAGCAGCCACTGCCAAAGTAATCTCAAACTCCTGGGTTGCGAAGCAGGCAGAGGACGCCAGGGGGAGATGCTCCTCCACAATCCAGCCACTGCAAGGTGCTACAGGGAGAAACAGCTGATGTTTTGCAGAGTGGAAGGTGGTGAGGGCAAGAGGAACAACGACATGCGGAGAGGGGCTTCACACTCAGATATTGCATAGGGGCTTTTTAACCCAACTCATGAGATTGACATATTTCCTTTATTTTATTTCTCACAATTCACATGCTGCTCGATGGTAATAAAACCCCGGAAGTGGTTTACAAAAATGTTTGCACTGTGGTTCCTCCCTGCCACTGTCACTCCATCTGAGAAGTGCTGCATTTTGCCACATCACACTGCTTCTATTTTCTACAGAAGTAGAAAATAGCCCAGAGAACTGAAATCTCCCCCGCACTGCACCGCACCCCAACCCACAGGGACGTAGGAAGCAGCTGTTTTGTATTGTAGTCAGGTCCATCTATCTCAGTACTGTCTACACTGACAAGCAGCTCCAGGGTCTCAGGTGAGAGCCTTTTCCCAGCCCTGACTGGAGATGCTGCCACTGGGATCTTCCGTGCACAAAGTGAGTGCTTTGCTACTGAGCCACGAAGTCCCCCGAACCCAGCCCTGACCTACAAAAGAAAGTCCTCCTTCATTCAGCATGTAGCTAAACTATGGAACTCACTGCCACAGGAGGCAGTGATTACCACCAACATAAGACACCTTTAAAAGAGGATTGGGCAAACTGATAGGAGGACAAGGCTATCAATGACTACCAGCCATGACTGCTATGCCCTTTCTCCATGGTCGGAGGAAGCAGTGCTTCTGAATACCAGTTGGAATAACAGAATGATAGAGTTGGGAGGGATCCCAAGGGTCATCCAGGCCACCCTTCTGCAATAGAGGTGTGGTGGCCTGGGACTTGGGCTCGGACTCAGAACCAGAGGAGACTCAGTCTGCACTGGATCCTTCGCCTCAGGCATCATCTGAACCAAGTCTAGGGCCTGATCCTGAAGAGTCCCAGTCTGCACAGGTTCCCCTGCAACAAACACCAGCTGGGCCAAGTCAGGGGCCTGAGCCTGCCCTGGCTCCAGATGCGGGGAATTACCTCATTGCCTTCAGCTTGGCCATCACTTACAGCTGCTCCACTACCAGTTGGGTCAGGGGAGGCTGAGGCGGCCCCTGGGTCTAGTAACCCACCGATGTCTCCTGAGCTGCAGAGACTAAGGTCTGAGAGAAGGAGAGACCTGAGTACTCGCAGGAGAAGTGCTCGCCTTTGGGCGAGACAGGGAGGTGAGTCGCTGGGGGATCAGGACTGGCCGCTACCCCAACAAAGATAAAAGGCTGTCGGACCCCGTCCCAGGTTGCAGGAGCAGCATTGCTGTAGGCTAGATCTTGCCTGAGATCTTGCACCTGTCCTTGCCTGGTTTCCTGCCTCGTGTCCTACCTTGGCCCTGTCGGACTGACTCCCAGCAGAACCTGCGGATTCTGTACTGGTCCTGGACCACATTTCCCCTGGGCCCAGCACAAGAGAAATAAGTTGCCGGAAACCACAGGAGGGAGTAGGGCTCTTGCGCTGGGGTCCTGCCTATTGGTTTCCCATTGGGGCACCTGGTTCTCACCTCTCTTGAGAACAGGGTGCTGGACTCAATGGGCCATTGGCTGCCCCTGTGGTCTCACAATGATGGCCTCTTCCCAAAGTGAAAACACACAGAGTGAGCGAGGGGTGGATGTGACCCAGGCAGGAAGCCCGTCTGAGAGTTATTGTCAGCCAGAAGCGAACATGGCAGGAAGCCAGGCTGGGCTGAACCGTTATCGGAGAGGGAAGTGGGTTTCCGGTCGAGGGCGAGGCTCAGCGGGTGGGGAAGGAAGGAGGGGCAAGTGGGCTTGCGAGAAAAAGAACGAGGGATGCAAAGATAAAGAGAAAAATAAGAGGAGCTGGGGACAACAACAGATGCATGTTTCTGGGAGAGGAAGGAGGAAGGGCAAGCGGGTACCATCTAATGTGCTGACAATTGGAAACAAGCAGATTGAAGCCACAAACCCCTAAATAATCATCATCATCATAATTATTATTATTTACGCTCATCTGGCTGGGTTTCCCCAGCCACTCTGGGCAGCTCCCAACAGAATATTAAGAACACGATAAAACATCAAACAGTAAAAACTTCCCTAAACAAGACTGCTTTCGGATGTCTTCTAAAAGTCAGACAGTTGTTTATTTCCTGGTCATCAGATAGGAGGGAGTTCCACAGGGTGGGTGCCACTACCAAGAAGGCCCTCTGCCTGGTTCCCTGTAACCTCACTTCTCGCAGTGAGGGAACCACCAGAAGGCCCTCGGAGGTGGACCTCAGTGTCCAGGCTGAACAATGGGAGTGGAGACGCTCCTTCAGGTATACTGTCTAGCGAATGACTGCTCTGCATTTTAAGCTGCTGCCAGCCAATGTGGAAACTATACTGAGCTACATGGACCAGGTGTCTGATTTGGTCTTCCACAATATCCCAAGCCCTTCTAACTCAAAACAGTTGGCAGCCCACACTGGCTGGCAGCATCTCTCCTCATCCATCTCAGATGGGCGTCTTTCCCAGCCTGGCTTGGAGGTGACAGAGACTGAACCCGGCTGGGACCTTCTGAAAGCAAAGCAGTCCCTCTGCTGCCAAGCTAGAGCCTCTCTCTGTCTCTCCCCTGCGTCAGCCATGGCAGCCAAAGGAGCCTCCATGCTTCAAGAGAGTCTACCTCTGTGTGCCGGATGTTGGAGACAGGCCTCGGTTTTCTAAACGCGTGAGCTTTCTCTGGGCAAGACGGATTCTGCCCGATCCAATTTGCGCCATGGCACAGCAAGAGGGTCTCCAAAAAGGAGGGTGGAAGGGCAATGTTCATTCGTAGCTACCGCCACCCCAACTGTGGAGGGCATGGGGGAGAGAAAGACTGTGCGTAGGGGGCTCTCCCCTTAGGGACGTGGGTGGCGCTGGGGGTTAAACCACAGATCTTAGGACTTGCCGATGGGGTGAGCTTCCGTTGCTCAGTCCCTTTTCATGCCAACCTACCAGTTCAAAAGCATGTCAGAGTACAAGTAGATAAATAGGTAGCACTCCGGTGGGAAGGTAAACGGCGTTTCCATGCGCTGCTCTGGTTCGCCAGAAGCGGCTTAGTCATGCTGGCCACATGACCCGGAAGCTGTACGCCGGCTCCCTCAGCCAATAAAGCGAGATGAACACCGCAACCCCAGAGTCGGTCACGACTGGACCTAATGGCCAGGGGTCCCTTTACCTTTACCTAGGGGGCTCTCCATACCTGTATGCCGCAGAGATGCTGCCCGCCCGGGCCGGGGCAAGGAGAAGCTGAAGGAGCGGGCAGGTAGAGAGGCAGGGCCGTCCAGGCTGACGCTTTTGGTGCGTTTGCGGCACTCGACGGAGAGCAGGTCCCGACACTGCTTGTGGCAGCTCACCCCACAGGCTGGAGGGCACACAACGGAAGCCAGAGTGAGGCCACAGACCCCTCTTGCAGGGCAAAGATGGCAGCTGCCTCTCCTCCACAGACATCAATGGTCAGTGCTTGCAGCCCTGTACAGATTACGGACATGCAAGGACTGGATTTCTGCAAAACAAGCTCTCCAGGTGGAGGCGAAGGGGAGTGGCCCATTCCCTTGGAGAAGGGGGTAGGGCCAAGGCAAAAAAGTGGGTGGGGCACCCCTTCTCTCCACCCCTTCTTCCATCCAGCAACACACACCTCTGGCTCTTCCTCTCATGCAAACGCTATTTTACCTTCATTCATTCCTCTCTGCCTTTCACTCATTCATGCCCCATCCATCCAATTCCTCTGTCCCGCCTGGAGATGGTGACACACCTGGGGAGGCGAAGGGCCCCAAAGGCCACTGGTTGCTAACCTGTCCTGCAAAGGTTCAGGTGACTAGAAAATATATTCTCAGGCAGGGAAGTTCTGGTTCCAATCCAGTGGAGAGCACTCTGTACATGCTCAGAGCAAGACCATTTTTTCCTGCCTGCCATCGAAAACAAGCTCTAGTGTTAAGCCTTGACTGAAATTTGGCTCTGCTTCACAAAGGTCTAGGGAAACTCCCCACCCCAAGGATAGCCCCCCTTTCACCCATCTCTGAATCTCTCCAGCTGCAACTTACCCCGACATTTTAGTCCTTGCTTGTAGAGTCCAAGGATCTGGAGAGGGAGGAAGGAGAAAAAAATGTCCCATTCAGGTCACTTAAGGTTCAGGTGGCCCAAAAGAAACCACACACACTGTCCTCCAATTCATTCCTCCTCTCGCCTTTCAATTCCTTAGAAGATAGATTAAACTGAGTGGCTGGCCCTAAAGAAAGGAAATTAGACCCAAAGTGGTTCCTAGGGACTTTGCTTACGGTGCAAATGGTATTGGTAAAGGAATGCCGCAAGTTTCAGACTACACAGGTCACTTGGGCAGCAGTTCAAGAGGTCTGTGCAATTCAAAAGCTTGCTAACACGCACGACTGGGGGGAAAGAGAGAGAAGAAAACCCTGAAAGGTAGATGAAGGGCAGCAGAGCTTTTTGAACCCCAAGACGCTTCTTCTTCAGCCCTCAAACTAAAATATGAGGCCCGTTTTACAAATCTGCATCAAGATGATGATAAAATCCTATCTCGGAATCTCAGATGCCTCAGAACAAGGCAATCACAGTAATAAAATGGCCACAACCTTTACAATGGGGAAGACTTAAAAACTGCCATGGCATGATAAGCGAATCCTGTTTTACTTTGAGAGAGCCAGTGGTGTAGCGGTTAGAGTGTCTGCCTAAGACTGAGAGAGACGAGGGTTCGAATCCCCACTTGGCCATGAGATTCACTGGGTGGGCAGGGGGGGTTAAATGAGGGAGGGGAGAAGCACGGGCAGCACCTTGAGCTCCATCGAGGATTATTCAGCTGCGATTCCTGCACTGCAGGGGACTGAACTAGACAACCTTTGGGGATCTCGTTCTCCTGCAGAATCCTATGGTTAGCTCACCAGGCCTTTGCAGTGGCGGCATGCCACGGGGCGCAGGAACGTGGTCTCGTGGAAGCTGTGGATGAAGCCCATCTTGCCGTTGAGATCTGTGCTGGACTTCATGAAGTAGGAGATCATCTCTTCCCGACTGATGCAGCCGTCCCTGTGGGAAGAGAAGAAAGCGCATTTGATTGGGGCCCTAGACTGAGAGGCGTCTCTGTGCTGGGGGGGGGGGTGATGTTGCAGGAATTTATGTATAGGTTGGGGGGGTTGCCCCTCCAGCAGATATGCACATGCAGCCCACTACCAAACCCAGCACAATCACTTTTGTGACTTTTGTGATTTGTCCCCACAGTTTCTTCCTATTCAAAGGGCCTTTGCTGCACAATACCAAATGTAACAATTCACTGATAAATGTATCTATGTACTGGCTCACTGGGAAAACTTCAGAAATTCATATAGACATGTGAGCTCAGCTACTCAGCAGCCCCTCTGCCTGAGTGATAATTCCTGGCCTCCTGATACCTGATGAAGACAAAAGGGTGTGGTTAACTTGGCTCGGAAACAGGGAAATGTAAATATCTCTTTTGTTACACTTGATGGGTGTTTGGTGGAGGGCAATGAGAACCATGGGGCAGGGTCCAAGATGCTCAGATTACTGCCACCAGACCTCCCCTTTCATGATGTAACCACGATGTATTAGTGATGTAGGTTGTGGGGGTGTAACATGGGGATTAGCAGCTAATAAAAGTTTGGGGGCTCTTTTGTTTGGGGATTCCATCTTGTCTCTTCTTGTGGCAGGTGGGAGTCCTGTCTTCAATAAAGACCAAGCCTACTGGCTGCTGTTTTGCTCTGGTATTCCTGGCTGGTGTCCTTGTTTTTTGTCCAAGGGAGCCCTCAGACTTCTCCGTTAACAGTGAGATGCTACAAGCCGGCCAGCCACCCCACTTCCATCACACCTAATCCAACAGACTCTTCTTACACGATTTATTTTATTTCATAAAATCTATAAACACCTCAATTGGTTTTAAACACCTCAAAATCAAGGGGTGCTCCTGGATTCCAAATTGTCACAAGAATCTCAAATGACTCCTGTAGCCAAGATGGCTGCTCCTGGACGGGGACATCCTGGCTTCACTTGCCAGAGAAGGTGTGGGGCAGGACAAAAGTTGGGAGGGCCCTAGGCACTTTGTAGTCTAGACCCCCACCCACCCCCACATACAAATTAATGTTGAGGGGATGCAGCCTTCAACAGAATAGAGATCTCCACACCCTTAGATTAGGGCTCATCAACATTTCTGTTTGACCCATCGTTCCCCACCCCACCCCCGGGAAAACCTGTGCTTTAGTGCTAAATTGGAACAAAGGAGTTTTTCACAGATTGCTGTTTGTTCTGATTTAGCACTAAAGAGCAAGTTTTTCATGGGGAAAAGTGAGCCAAAGGCAAAAATGCTCGGACCCTTGCTTGAAAACTACTTTAGAAAGCAGGGTTAGAACTAGGAGGGAGGACCAAAGTTCAGTTCCCCATTCCAGCCAGTGATTCACCTAGCAGCCCATTTCAGCCTCGCCTACCTCGTAGGGTTGTTTTGAGGACAAAAGGGAAGGGTGGGAGAGACCCACGCACTTTGTTTCGAAAGGGAGGCCACTAAGGGAGCAAGCAGACAAATAAATGACCAAAGCGTTGCCCCGATTTAGCTCAGCTCTGTCACCGCCAGACCACCCTTAAACTACAGTGGTACCTCAGGTTAAGAACTTAATTCGTTCTGGAGGTCCGTTCTTAACCTGAAACTGTTCTTAACTTGAGGTACCACTTTAGCTAATGGGGCCTTGCACTGCCACCACACGATTTCTGTTCTCACCCTGAAGCAAAGTTCTTAATCTGAGGTACTATTTCTGGGTTAGCGGAGTCTGTACAGACCTGAAGCGTCTGTAACCAAAAGTAACTCTGTATTGCTTGTCTTAGCACAGGGAGTGGGGAGGGGAGTTATTTTTCCTCCCCAACCCTGAGAGCAGCCACAGATCAGACCCACACCCCAGAAAGGGGGTGCCCCTCTCTGTTTGGAAAATAAGCCCCAGCTGCACAAGGGGGTAGGGTGGGTTCTCAGGTGGGGAAGTAGGGGAGGGTCATGTCTTTAGGTGTCCCTGAGGACAGATATGAACACAATGTTTTGTGAAGAGGCAGCCACTATCCCTGCCACGCCTCGCCCCTCCCAGTTCCCACACACCGAGAGGCAGGGTGGAGGCAGCCCCGGAAACCACAGAGATTCAGAGAGTGAGTGAGGAAAGGTCCCCCATGTCACCTGCTCCTCTGCATACACACACACACACACACACAGAGAGAGAGAGAGAGAGAGAGAGAGAGAGAGAGAGAGAGAGTTTTGGGGTGGAGGTGGCTGTAGTGAAGCAGAGCAGGCAAGAGAGGCAGGTCACCAAATAAGGAGTGTTGTTGGTGTTTGTGGCCTGTAAGGAGGACTCTGGGGCTGTCGTAGTTTTGAGTCGTTCAGTCCCAGAGGAAGCTCGCAGGGTGGGCTGAAAGCCAGGGTGCCTTGGTCCTCTTCCCAAGGAAGAGAAGCAAACTCCAACTCTGCCAGAAGGAACATGCAATTCACCCCCCATCTCTCTCTTTACTCCCTGCCCCGCAACACACACACACACACACACACACACACACACACACACACACAAAATTCAAGTGGTATCAAGATTCGTTTTGCAAAGTTGACTCTGATCACAAAGCAGAAAAGTGTGTGTGTGTGTGTGTGTGTGTGTGTGTGTGTGGAGAGAGAGAAAGAGAGAGAGGTGTAAGAACACACTTCAGGAAAAAACAGCTCAAGCTTTCAAACAGCCCTCCTGCTTCTTCAAAACAATTTCGCAAGGATGAACTTCTGCAGCATCCACGGCAGCAAAAACAAGAAAGAGGTTTGTGCAAAAGGCAAACAGGTTTATTTTGACAACCAGAGCTGAAGCGGGTTCCCAGTTCCTTATTTGCACAAAAGTTCAAGGCGCAACTTGGGTCAGAAAACTTTTTTTTTTTAAGAGAGCTAAAAGTTTATCTGCCCCTGAAACCTCAAAACCGGCTTCCTTCTATCCCTCTCTCTCTCCATGACTAGGGGGGGACAATCTCCTGCAAGATCTACAGTCATTTTCTCCAATCAAAACTGTCACGTTTGCACAACTTGGAGAAAGGTGTGACCCAAACGGCAAAACCAAACCAGGAGTTCGAGATGTGCACCCCATAAGCAGCTTGGAGCCACCCCAATGATACACTGCACAGGGTTGGACTAAATGATCCTTGGTGTCCCTTTCAGCTATATGATTCTATGATACACCCACACCCCAAAGCAGGTCTGGGTCAGGTGCCTTTTTACATAGGACACAAACCACAATAATTACGGCTACAAGCATATCTGATGGAGCAGACTGTGGTCCAACTGTGGTCCAACCGTCTGCCGCAGGCAACCTGTTAATCTTTAAAGGTGACACACAAGCCTCTTCTTAACTTGGCTGCGTTCATCTCTTGCTCTCCTCAAAACTTCAAAGTGGCTCCTTCTCAAACTCCACAGGCAGGAAAGTGGCAGGACAAGGAAATAAAACCACGACTTGAAATCACGGGAGAAACGGAAATGTGGGTGGACCATTGGAGGCCTGCATCCATTTTTGGAAACTATTGTTTCTCAAACTGAACTCAGGAACTCAAATGCCCAAGTTCTGAGTTTCAATGGTAATGCCATGGTTAAGCTTTTGTATTTTTGATGCAAGCCACTTTGGGTGCTTCTAAATGGAAAAAAAAGATGGGGTGAATAATAATTAAGACTAACATAATTTATTAATTAGTAATGCAGGTGGCACTGTGGGTTAAACCACAGAGCCTAGGACTTGAGGATCAGAAGGTCAGCTGTTCGAATCCCTGCTATGGGGTGAGCTCCCGTTGCTCGGTCCCTGCTCCTGCCAACCTAGCAGTTCGAAAGCACATCAAAGTGCAAGTAGATAAATAGGTACCACTCCAGCGGGAAGGTAAATGGCATTTCCGTGTGCTGCTCTGGTTCGCCAGAAGCGGCTTAGTCATGCTGGCCACATGACCCGGAAGCTGTACGCCGGCTCCCTCAGCCAATAAAGCGAGATGAGTGCCGCAACCCCAGAGTCGGCCACGACTGGACCTAATGGTCAGGGGTCCCTTTACCTTTACCTAACCTAGTAATTAATATATAAGAAACGAACAAACAGGGCAGGTAAGGATGACATTTGGGGCGGGATGGAAGTTGTTCGAGCCTCAGGCCCTGAGGGGCAACTCACTGATTTTCATCCAGGTCTCCAAATTTGCACAGGTACGGGAAGTTATTCCGGATGATCTTGAACTCTTCCTGGGAAATGTGCCCGTCTCCATCCACATCAAAGTTCCTGAAGACGGACTGAAAGGAAGATGGGGGTAAGTTGGAAGCAAGACATCACTGAAGTGTACCCAATATAATCACCCACACTGCCCCCTGTAAATCCCTGGCTATGTTTCTGCCCCTCACCCCTCACCCTTGGATGACAAGGGAGTCTAAGGAGTGCTAAAGGAGGAGAAGGAGTTTGCAGAGAAGCCACGTGTATTATTTGCATCTGTCTTCACAATGGAAGATAAGAGGGCAAATCCCTGTGCCCAAAATTGAGTTGAATTTTATTATTTCGGTCACAGACCAGTTCTAGCCCACATACAATATCAAGGAAGTCATCCCTGTGTATCATAGGGATACATTTGAATTTGCAATTAGGTATAACAGGGACAATACAGATACAGCAACAGTTAAAAAATATATAAATTAAAACTTAGTCACTAACATATAACCTAAAATTATCATTTAAAACCTTAATCATTATGATAGCACAGCTTGTTCCCTAAGTTTTATGTCCAAAATGATTTTCACAGGAAGGGAATGTGAAGAACCGAGGCAAATAACAATGGCATGAGACAAAGTTCGAGGCCTTGGGGACAAGATAAATAAAAATCACTGGTTCTGGGTAGCATCCCCACACAAGTCCTCAAAGAACTCAAATGTGAAATTGCTCAACTTTTAACAAAAAAAGTCACTTGTCCCTACGATGAGCCTCCAGACCTGAGGAGCCTCTAATGTATTATCTGGGACTCAGCAAACAAAACGTTTTAAGTGTGCTATAAAGTGCATTATACAAATGTGACACTAGATGGCGATGGTGAGCTATGGCAAAATATCTTTTTTTCAAAACGTTTTTTAAAAAAAGCATTTTCACAATGCTTTTTTTTATATGTGTCTAGATTCCTCCTGGATGTAACCACCACCAGGATCTTCCTCTGCACACCCTTCCCTCCCTCTGCTACTCCCCACCCACCCCAAGTCCTACCTCAACCATCTTCTCAATGTGCTTCCGCACAATCGCCTGGTCCGGTTTGGGTTTGGGCACTGATGCCCACTCCTCAATGACCACGGGCTGGGGTGGGGGGGTGGAGGACGTGGGGCTGGAAGGCTGTGGGAGAAGGAGAAAGTGAAACTATTCATCCATTCAAAATATTTCTCTGCTTCCTTTTATTCCCCCAAGATAGCTTACATACTTTAAAAAAAAACAACAACACCACCCTACAATATCCCATTCTCCAGAAATTTAGCCATTTTAAAAATAGCAGCTTCACAATCCAGAAACACACTTGTACAGAAGGAGTTTAAAAACAGGAGAGAAATGCCATTTGGAAAAAACAGCAGCAAGGAGATAAACCACGAAAACTCAGGAATGCAGCTCAGCACAAAAAGCAGGACAAAATAAAAAGAGCCCCGTGGTTGGATCAGGTCAGTGTCCGTCTAAGCCCAACATCCTGTTCTCATAGTGGCCAACCAGATGCCTCTTCTGGGAAACCCACAAGCAGGATCTGAGCACAAGGGCCCTCTACTCTACTGGGGTTCCCAGCAGCTGGCATTCAGAAGCACTGCTGCCTCCCAATGTGGCAGCAAAAGAATAGCCATCAAGGCTAGTAGCTGCAGATAGCCTCCTCGTCATCCACAAATCTGCCCAATCCTCTTTTTAAACCATCCAAGTTGGTGGTCATCACAGCGTCCTGTGGCAGTGAGTTCCGCAGTTTAACTGTGTGCTCTGTGAAGAAGTCCTTTCTTCTCTCTCTCTCCCAAACCTTCTAATATTCAGCCCACAAGTTCTAGTATTACGCGACAGGGAGAAGTAACTTCTCTCTATCCACTTTCTCCCTGCCGTGCATGATTTTATAAACTTCTATCGTGCACACCTCTTACCTGCCTTTTCACTAAACTATAATCTGCAGGGGCCACATGTGCTGCATTAAGAGGCAGCTGGCACTGGGGTGGAGCGCAGAAGGGACACGAGTCCCCCATGTTTGCCTTCATTATAGTTCGTCCAAGGAGTTCAGAGAGAGAGAGACATGCTTTTATCCTCATTACACACCTGGATGAAGGTGAGATGGAGAGATGGAGGATGCTCATCCAACCACCCTCAGCCCACTTCAAGGAGTAGCCCTTGAACCCGGGTTCCCCACACCCTTCAGCAACCGCGCCACCCTGGCTTCCCTGATGGCCACCCAGCTCCTTGGGTCCTAGTGCTCTGGCCAAGCGACCCCCCCTTTGGGCAGCCCCCTGACCACCCCTTCTAGGCAGCACCCCTGGGGCTGCCCCACCACCAGCTGGTGGGAGGGAGGGAGGGACAGAGCAATCTGTTTCTGGCCTGTGACAATTTCTCACATGCTCATTCATAACTCCCCTTGTTTTCCGCTTCCGCAGCATTCCGCGATTTTTAGGGCACAAACTTTTGTACTAACGTCATTTTTTCACAAAATACACAAATTCTTTTGCATTTCTCCCCCGAAATATTAACCATCTCCTGAAAGACCATAATTTGGATGAACTATAATATGCAGTTGATTAAGATTTTTAAAGGATCCACAGAGAGGAGGAGGGAAGTCCTAAGATTTGGAAAAATCTTGTTTCATTTCAAAATTTAACTGTGTTAACTATGTTATTTTTTTTGTAAAACAATAAAAAATATTTCCAAAAAAGAAAAGAAAAACATTTCTCCTGCATTTTACCCTAAAATGCAGCACTTTGCGTCTTCTGAGCAAGAGCTATATTGCTCAATTTGGAGAAGTGCGGAAAAGCAAAGGGATAAACGGGTTCAAATCTGCATGTCAATCCACAGGAAGTGCAAAGCCAGGTTTGCTTTGCTTAAAAGTGCAGATGGGACAATTTTTTTCAAGAGCTGTCTGTGGGAGTGGGGGGAGGTGGGGGCAGAAGGAGAAGCAGCAGCAGAGCTCAATCGCAAACACACAGTTGTATCCGGTGGTTTCTGTTCCCTGACCACAGGAAATGGGTCCCCAAGGGAGGAAGCCTGGGATAGGCTGGGAAGGATGGTTAAATTCAGGCCCCAACACCATCGCGGCATTAATGCACACACATATACACATACACAAACACACACACAATATACCCCAGGAGGCAGTGGTGGGCACCATAGAACTGCAGAGTTGGAAGAGAGCACAAGAACCCATGTAGTCCAAGCCCCTGCAGTGCAGGAATATTTTACCCAACGTGGGGCTCGAACTCACAGCCCTGAGCTTAAGAGTCTCGTGCTCTATCTACTGAGCTATCCCAGTTGCACTTGGATGGCTTTAAAAACAGGGTTAGATAAATTCATGGAAAGAGGTCTTGATAGCTACTAGCCATGATGGCTCTGCTTTGCCTTCATAGTTGGAGGCAGTGATGCCTCTGAATACCAGTTGCTGGAAAGGGCAAGAGGGGAGAGGGTTCTTGTGCCCAAGTCCTGCTTTGCCAGTTTCCCATTAGGGCATCTGGCTGGCTACTGGGAGAACAGGCTGCTGGACTACGTGGGCCACTGGCCTCATCCAGCAGCACTCTTCTGATGTCCTGATGTTCTTACACTGCTCAGAACTGATCCTTATGGCCAGTGGGTGGCGGGGGGGTGGGGGTGGCACATCTGTGGCCAAAAAGCTGCCAAGGATGAGCGCCAACAATCTGAACAATATAAAGAGAGTAGAGGAATTCCTTCTGGGTTGCTATTGGGAAGGTGATGGTTGGTTGATGAAGGACCTTGTGCGAGAGGCAGGGAAGGGAACATCTTCTAGGGTGGAATGCTGGGAGAAGAAAGGGAAGCTGCTAGGTGAGAGCTGGGGGAGTCCACCCCTTTCTGCGAGAGACGAGAGTTAAGATCGAGCCGAAAACACCAAGGTTAGATGATCCTCAAGGCCCCTTCCAACTCTACAATTCTATGGTTCTATGACTTTGCATTTTCTTTTCTCTTTTTTTCTCGTTTAGATCAGTTTGGTTTTTTATCATACTGTATCATGACAAAGCTTCAGTTTTAAAAAAAAAATATGGAAAAATGAGAGGGTAGAAGAATTCCTTTTGGGGTGGGTGGGGGGCAGAAGGACAAAGTGGAAACCCAGGTTTTGAACCATGGCCCAAACTTGCTTTCCAGGTCAGGCTGACACCTCAGAGCATGTGCAGAGTCTGGCAACGGCCCTTGAGCCCCCAACCCCTCACCACCCCAGAAGCAATCCTTTGCAAGACATTACCCACCAGAGAAAGGAGGGCACAGATAGGATAGGGCAGTCACAAAAGCTTTACCTGAACAGTGGCTGATCAGAGTTGGGCTTTGGGGAGAAATAATTCTAACAAGGCTGGAATGTTCAGCTGAGGTCTCTTAAGGGAAATTAAAGAGCAGGAATCTTGTGCAAAGTTAATTGTCCGGATGTGCTTAACATGCACAGGGTTTTGGTTTTTTAGGGGGCTGGATATGCAAATAGCAGCCTTGGGATCGAGGAGTTTAACTCTCTGAAGGTGCTAGTTGCATCTCAAGGGAAGATTCCCTGGGAGCTGCTGCAGCATCAGTTGGAAATGCAAAGGCAAGCTTTGGAGAGGCAGCTCTTGGCAGGGAGAGAACATGGTACCCACCCACCACCACAGCACAGCTGCTCAGGTTTTCTTTTACTTTTAAGCCTAGTTGGGCCCTCCTAGAGTTTGGAAGGTGACTCCCTTCACCCCTTCCCTGACGTTAGCAGGTAAAGAAGATTGGGAGGAATTAAAGGCGGCCTTTTCTGCAGGGGGCAAGCAGAAAGACAGAAGCAGACCACCTAGCTCAGGCCTCCTCAACCTGGGGTTTTCCAGATGTTATGGACTACAACTTCCATCAACCCTCCAGACAGTGTGTTGTCCGGGGAGGCTGGTGGGACTTGTAGTCCAAAACATCTGGAAAGCTGCAGGTTGGGGAACACTGGAAGTTTGATTGACAGCTGCCCCAGCAGAGAACCCTCCTTTCTTGGGCTGCCTTTCAGATGCCAATAATAAACAAGTGCCTTGTTGGATGCAGGAGAGAGGAGAGCTGATGTGGGAGGTCACCCCCTAGAAGTGCTTAGTAATAATAATAATAATAATAATAATAATAATAATAATAATTTATTATTTATACCCTGCCCATCTGGCTGGGTTTACCCAGACACTCTGGGCAGCTCCCAACCGAATATTGAAAACATGTTACAGCATTAAACATTAAAAACGTCCCTAAACAGGGCTGCCTTCAGATGTCTTCTAAAAGTAAGATAGTAGCTTATTTCCTTGACATCTGATGGGAGGGCGTTGCACAGGGCGGGCACCACTACCAAGAGGGCCCTCTGCCTGCTTAGGCCTTTTCTCTCCACTTGACTCTTTGTACGTAAAGTATTGCAAAAAAGTGCCCTGACTCTCCAGGTAAAAGGTAAAGGTAAAGGGACCCCAGACCGTTAAGTCCAGTCGCAAACGGCTCTGGGGTTGCAGCGCTCATCTTGCTTTACTGGCCGAGGGAGCCGGCGTACAGCTTCCGGGTCATGTGGCCAGCATGACTAAGCCGCTTCTGGTGAACCAGAGCAGCACGCGGAAACACCGTTTACCTTCCCGCCGGAGTGGTACCTATTTATCTACTTACACTTTGATATGCTTTCGAACTGTTAGGTTGGCAGGAGCAGGGACCGGGCAACGGGAGCTCACCCCTTCGTGGGGATTCGAACCGCCGACCTTCTGATCAGCAAGTCCTAGGCTCTGTGGTTTAACCCACAGCACCACCCATGTCCCTGACTCTCCAGGTGCCCCTCCTCAAAAAGAAAGCAGAACCCAACAAGCAGAACTGACCCTGGACCTTCTTGCTGTACAGCAGGGGCGTTGTTAGAGGTTGGACCTGGAGTTCTTGCAGCGAACCCCAGATCTCCTCACCCACCCACCCTTTTCAGAACTTCAAAAACTATTATTTGCTCATAGGAGACTGCAAAGCACAGTGTGGATGTGATGCCACCCACCCTGTTCATTTCTCAGTGGGTAGAGCATGTTAATCTCAGGGTCGTAGGTTCAAGCCCCAAGTGGAGCAAAAGATCCCTGCATTGCAAGGGGTTGGACTAGATGACCCTCGTGGCCCCTTCCAACTCTACAATTCTATGATTCTATATAAATTAAACATAGGCACACTTGTTACTGAGAGGGGATACGATAGCAGGCTTCAAATATCTGAAGAGCTGTCACTGGGAAGACAGAGCAAGCTTGTTTTCTGCTGCTCCAGAGGGAAAGACCCCAACCAACGGATTCAAATAACAAGAAAAGAAATTCCAACTAAATATCAGGAATAGTTTACGGGGGGGGGGGGCAAGAGCTGTTTGACAGTGGAACGGACAACCTGGGAAGGGGGTGGACTCTTCTTCGCTGGCGGTTTTTAAGCAGCAGTCAGATGGGCATCTGTTAAGGCCTCCTTAGCTGTGATTCCTGCACTGCAGAGGGTTGGGCTAGTCAGAGGTCAGCAAACTTTTTCAGCAGGGGGCCAGTCCACTGTCCCTCAGACCTTGTGGGGGGCCGGACTATATTTTTTGGGGGGGAGAACGAATTCCTATGCCCACACAAATAACCCAGAGATGCATTTTAAGTAGAAGGACACATTCTACTCATGTAAAAACACACTGATTCCCAGATTGAGAAGACGATTGGGCTGGATTCGGCCACTGGGCCTTAGTTTGCCTGCCTATGAACTAAATGACTCTCATGGTCCCGTCCAACTCTGCGATTCTATGATCCTGTGCCTTTAAGTGCTTTGTAACTCTTGCTGCCCCTGTCGCAGCAGTTTCTGCTCTTCCCCCTTCCTCTCTCCAGATGTCAAATCCATTTGCAATGCTCATGTCATGCTCGGCTCCCAAGGAGGCCAGAGGGGGTCACTCAGGGTCACGCCAGGGATAGAAGGCGCTGCCTTGTCCTGAGCCATCGACCAATGACCTGCCCAGCCCAGCAATGACTCCCCTGCTCTTCCTCTTTTTCCGAACAGTCTTTATTTATGCATTCTCAATAGTAAATACAGACTGATGGTCTAATTCAAAACAGCTCCCTCTTCCCCTCTGCCTCCTCCCCCGTTCATTCCATATATACAGTGGGTTTTTCCAGGGAGACGCAGGGGTACGCATACCCCTAAACATTTTGTGAATCTAAGTTTGGCCTCATTGAGGGGCAGTATTTCAATATTCAAAAAGAGAGTACCCATAAACATTTTTTAAGAAAAAAATAGCTCTGCGCATACACACACACACACACACATATATGTATATATTCCTAAATGGTCTGCTGCTATGATCAGGTGGGCTTCTGAGGCTGAGGAGGCTCTTCCCAATAATTTCTTCCCTGATCCTGAAATTGAGATCCTGGGAATTGAACCTGCGGCCGCCTAAATGCAATGGCAGGGGCTCCGCCATGGAGATATGAGGCCAAGGCCACAAGCAGCAGGTCGAGGGCTCAGACCCCAAAAAGGAAAGATTGTGGGGTTTCACAGGTTCTTGCCTGGGCACAAGCCACACCTCTCTCTCTCTCTCTCTCTCTCTCTCTCTCACACACACACACACACACACACATGTCCCTGATTGATTGATTGATTGATTGATTGATTGCAGTTATATACCACACCCTTTTCTCCAGACAGCTGAAGGTAGCAGCATACATGGTTCTCCCCCTCTCCTCATTTAATCCCCCAAACAACAACCCTGTGAGGTAGGGTTAGGCAAGATGCAGGGACTGGCCCCCAAGGTCACCCAGTGAGCCTCATGGCTGAGTGGGGGATTTGAACCCTGGTCTCCCAGGTCCTGGTCTGACACTCTAACCACTGCACTGCACTGTCTCTCAGCTGGCAGTTACAAGGTGGCAAGAGGATGAGGAAAAAACACACGCACACACTCCTCTTCCACTGCCATTTCCACCACACACTAGGGCTGCTTTGATTTGGGCCCCGTCTCGATCCTGCCAGTATCATCGGGGGCTTACCGTGGATTTGTTCCGGGGCTCCCGCTGCAGAGAGAGCTGGTAGATCTCCTCTTCTGTCTGGTACTGATCCAGGGAGACCTGAGAGACACACAAAGCAAAGTTAGAGCTTGAGACTTGGTGTTTCCAATATTAGAGTTGCCCCCGTTTTGTATAGAGAATGTTCTGCTTGCCAGTTGACCTCAGTTCGGTCCACAACTAGCCTTGAAAGTCCCACAACACTTTCTGCTTCTCCCTTTCCTGCTAGATCTGTTACAGCCTTTCTCCAAAAACTTCTAACTGCAAGGATGGGATCCCCACTGCTCAATGCAGCCCCCGCCCTCACTAGGTGGGTATTTAAGTCCAGGGTGTTTCAGGGGCTGCCTGAGTCCTTATATCCCAGCTCAGTCACTAAGATCATCTGCAGGGGTATAATTGATCGTTCCCTGAGTTGCTGATGCTTATCAGACAACAACGAGAAAAAGAGCCTTTTGTACCACCAGCCCAGACCAGTGGAACTCTCTGCCACTGGAGATTCAGCAGGTTTCTTCTGTTTCAACCTTTTAAATGCCAGCAGAAAACTTTTCTGGGCTTTTCTGGCCAGGTCCATGCAGATAATTACTGTAAGAACATATTCTCCCACAATGGCTAACTGAAGTCTCTTTTTAACTTTCCTACGGTTTTATTGTATGGTCATCTAGCCCAACCCCCTGAAATGCAGGAATCTTTCACTCAACATGGGACCCGAACCCGTGACTCGGTAGAGTCTCATGCTCTACCAACTTAGCTAAAATAAATAAATAAACAAACTTTGTTGAGGAAGTTTTGTAGGCCCCCATCCTGTTGCCTCAAATGCAACTGGGCTGCGTTGCAAAGGGAGACCCAGAGGTCACCGCAAGCAATTAAAATTGTGGGATGTAACATCACAGAAGCAGTCAAATACAACATTTCCTGTTTGCCCAGAGTGGACACACAGGGGGATGTTGCTCCAGCCAGGTGGACTTCCTGTCACACCTGGTCTGGAGCATCCTCCCCCTGTGTGACCAGCTAGATGGGCATGACCCTGGGAGACCCCATAAAAGGGCTGGTCACACAGCCATCTTCCCTTCTCTCCTCATGCTCTCACTTTCTTGACTACCTTCCTTGATGCTTTTGCTGTGTGCTTGTTTCTCAGCCAGCAGCACATGGGCTCATTCCTCACAAGAGGATGAATCCACACCTTTGTCTGTAACTGTAACTAAAAGCTAAAGCCTGCCTTCAGGATCATTCTGTGAACTGAATGTAAGTCAGGCTTCCTCAACCTCGGCCCTCCAGATGTTCTGAGACTACAATTCCCATCATCCCTGACCACTGGTCCTGCTAGCTAGGTATCATGGGAGTTGTAGGCCAAAAACATCTGGAGGGCTGAGGTTGAGGAAGATGATGTAAGTAAACCTTATCATTACTTTTAAAGAAGACTGTTGTGTCATTATTGTTTTTAAGAGGGAACTAAAGAGGATGCGGGTGGCGCTGTGGGTTAAACCACAGAGCCTAGGACTTGCCGATCAGAAGGTTGGCGGTTCGAATCCCCATGACAGAGTGAGCTCCTGTTGCTAGGTCCCTGTTCCTGCCAACCTAGCAGTTTGAAAGCACGTCAAAGTGCAAGTAGATAAATAGGTAAACAGCGTTTCCGTGCGCTGCTCTGGTTTTGCCAGAAGCGGCTTAGTCATGCTGGCCACATGACCCGGACGCTGTACCCCGGCTCCCTCGGCCAGTAAAGTGAGATGAGCGCCACAATCCCAGAGTCCGCCACAACTGGACCTAATGGTCAGGGGTCCCTTTACCTTTACTCCAAAGGAGATTTACCAGGAACAATCCAATCTGGAGAAGCCACACTGGATTGCTTAACTCAAGAGATTCAAACGAACCTACCAGCTAGCTTCCTGCTATGTACAAGAGAATGTGCCCTGCTACTAGCTCACTAGCATGAGTGAGGAAGGATAATATTTAATCAATATATCCTCTCCTACGATCCTCAACATTCCCACAAAAATGACCAAGTGTCTTGAAATCTGAAGTGGGGCAGGGAAGAGATTGATGGGAAGGAGCAACCTCTAAGCACTGGCATTCCAGGACTGGAAACTGGGGGGACACCCAAGGGCGTGGCCTGCCCTCCACATGGGGGCAGAAGCAGAGCTTACCATGAGCAGGTTGAGGAGGTCAGGATTGGCCTCAAAGGGCGGGCGGATGCTCTGGACCATGGCCAACTCACTGAGGATGCTGAACAGCTGCTGCATCTTGTTCCCGTTGAGGCACTTGTGCGCCCGGTCCAGCCAGTCGGGGAGGGCCACGTGGACGGCCACCAGGTCCTTGAGGTGAACCCCCAGGATGGGGAACTTAAAGCCCACGCACTCGGCAAAGCGCCGCCGGTAGCGGCTGTAGTTCCCCACGGACGTCAGCAATTCCGTCAGTGACTCCCAGACCTGAGCAGGACAGGGGAAAACAAAGAGTTGACAACAACAACAGCCCCTTGAAGGAAGGCGTGAAGGATGAGGAGGGGGAAGCCCTACCTCCAGAGAAGCTCAGCTCTTCCCATGAGGGCTAGCCACTTGCTTCTTCCAAATGGTTGCTATTCAACCAACATACGGGCAAATGCAGATAAGGCAAGTCAGAGGAAATGCCAGAGGTGTGGAGCTCTGAGGTTGTACTAGGGCAGGATCAGGTCCAACTTTTCCTACCAAGAGGACTGCAAGAGTACTTCAACATGGAACCCACACACTGTGGGGGTGGAGTGAGGCCAAAATTTGATTCTCCACCCCCAGCTCTTGTGCTGCCTTCCCAAAGCCAGCCAAGTGATGCTGTGGGCTTTGGGAAGGAGGCACCAGGCTCTGGCAGGGTCCTAGAGCCTTCCCACCTCCTCCTGAAAACTGGGAAAGCACTAACTAGGCTTTGGGAAGGAGCCAGGAGGACTCTAGGACAGTGCCAGAGCCCTCACGCCTCCTTCCCAAAGGCCAGAGGCTGGCTGACCCAGCCCTACAAATGAAAGATAAGGGTGTCTTTGCACCAGAGGGGTGGGAGGCAGAGTGGCAGGTCTTTAGGCAGCCCCACCCACAGAGGATCTAAAACCCAAAGCATCAATCTGCTGCACACACCCTTTCATCTCCCTTTAAGGATGGGGGGTGCAGACCCAGCCCAAGGAGGGGGGCAGGCAAGAGAATAAGCAGCAGCAAGAGAGGCAAGTGTGGAGCCTGCTGAGAGCCTCTGGCCTACAGATTCTGCAGCCCCTGTGAGCTCCTTACACAGCCTGCCTCTCCTCTCAATGCAAAAAAGACCCACCACCACTACCACCTACCTTGGTGGTCTCCTGGCTCACGAAACTGTGGGTCTCCTTGAGGCGGGAGATGGAGCTGTGGCTGAGTCCCCCCACCACGGCCATCAGGGTGTTGAAATTCTGCAGCTGGAGGAGCCTCTGAGAGCAGAAGGAGAGGAGAAGTTTGGGGGGGGGGTTGAAGGACAAGGCAGAAGAGGAAGAAATACAGTGGTACCTCAGGTTACATACGCTTCAGGTTACAGACTCCGTTAACCCAGAAATAGTACCTCGGGTTAAGAACTTTGCTTCAGGATGAGAACAAAAATCATGTGGTGGCCGTGCGGCGGCGGCGGGAGGCCCCATTAGCGAAAGTGCTACCTCAGGTTAAGAACAGTTTCAGGTTAAGAACAGACCTCCGGAACGAATTAAGTTCTTAAAACGAGGTACCACTGTAGTGGGAAGCAGAGGCAGGAGCAGAGTCAACCCTCACCTCACAGTTTCAGTGGATGCAATTTGAAGAAAGACTTAACATTTCTAATCAAGGTTCTTCTTCTCAGCAGCTTCAGAAGAACAAGAAAAACACACATAGCCCACAGAGGCAAACTCCCCTTTTAACTGGAGTAACGGGATAGGTCACAGTGGAGGATATTTTTTGGGAGGAGGGAGGTTCCCAGGAAAGCTGGGGAAAGCAGGACTCCCTGTCAGTTAGAGCAATTCAGGTCTTTTAGCTGGGGAACCTCATTTTTATTTAATCATCACTATTTTATTTTATTTTTACTATTGAAAGAAACAGCTCTTAGAGGGGGTGGGGAGCAGTGTTTTAAAATAACACCCCCCATGCCACAATTTGGATTTCAAACAGCCCCTGCCCCTATTGTTGCTTCTGATTTGAAAAAGAAAAAATGAAAGATCTGCAGGTGATACCTTCAAGCATTCAGAATTGTGCAAAGTAATCATTCCCGGCCAGTCACTCTGATGATGATGATGATGATGATGATGATGATGATGATGATGATGATTTCATCATCATCATCATCTGCATTTATATCCCAAGCTCTCCTCCAAGGAACTCATGCTGGTTTACACAGTGCTTCCCCTCCTCCTCCTCATTTGACCCCCCACAACAACCCTGCGAGGTGGGTTGGGCTGAGAGGCAGAGACTGGCCCAAGTGGGGAATGTGAACCCTGGTCTCCCAGGTCCCAGCCTAACACTAACCACTACACCCTGCTGCCTCTCTTCTAGTGTGGGGCGTCCCTGCTTCACCCCTACCTGAGGAACCTGATTTCCCAGCATCCTAAGACATGCAGGAAGTCTCCCCCTCCCCGCCATCCCTAATCTCCTTGGGCCCAGACCCACCAAATCAGGGGGAGTCCATGTGCAAACTGGAGTAGCCCAAAGGCCGCTGGAGGGGAGCCCCAGGCCCCTGGATGATCTTTGACGCCAGCTGTAATCTGGAGCAGGCAGTTTTGTGCTGCTCCTGGATCACCTCCCGCCCCCTTCTCAATCTCTTGAATGTATAAATAGATATTTAGAGAGTCTCCCGTGTGTGCGCTTTCTCTCTCTCTCTCTCCTCTTCAAAGAAAAACGACCTAGAAAAAAGGTTGCTCTGAACTTCACACTGTCCAGCAGGGAGAGGCAAAGGGCCAGCAGGTTTGATTAATTTAGCTGCCATCCCCACTAATTGAGGCTCCGGGCTCCAGGCGCTCACGCTTAGAAACCTTTGGGGAGGTTGCCGAGAGGCAAGGAGCAGGAAAAACAGGGCAAGACCTGAATCACAGAACTGTGGAGCTGTAGAGTCCAGTCCAACCCCTCGCAAAGGAGGAATCACAGCTGGGCTGATGTTTGTTTGTCTGTTTAAGGGGGATTTGGAATTGGAAGAAACTTGGGTGGTAAATGCACCAGCTCGCGTTTGGTATATAAAAATCAAGACGTCTGTCCTAATCTGGACTTGTCTGCAAAGTTCACAGTTTGGGTCCCCGCTGGGTTATAGCGCTTTAGGAATCGGGGTTATAAAATACAGGATCCGGGCCCTAGAACCTCTTACATAGGATGCTCAGTGATAGCGCAACACCTCAAGAAAAAGAAGAAGAGTTTGGATTTGATATCCCGCTTTATCACTACCCAAAGGAGTCTCAAAGCGGCTAACATTCTCCTTTCCCTTCTTCCCCCACAACAAACACTCTGTGAGGTGAGTGGGGCTGAGAGACTTCAGAGAAGTGTGACTAACCCAAGGTCACACAGCAGCTGCATGTGGAGGAGCGGGGAAGCGAACCCGGTTCACCAGATTACAAGTCCACCGCTATTAAGCACTATACCAAGGACTGCCTCTCACCAAATAAAAAGTCCTGGACCCTGAGATCGTCCTCAGAAGCCCTTCTTTGTGTGCTTCCTCCATGTGAGGTCCAGAGGGTGGCAACACAAGAATGGCAGTTGGCTACGTTCAGTGGCTTGTTTGTTTGTTTGTTTGTTTGTTTGTTTGATTTGAGAGGCTCAAAATCAAAAGCAGGTGACAATCTCAAGAGGGTTGCAGAAGGCAAGGACGTTCTGGGCGCTGCCATTTCTCACCTGAGCCACCATGACGAAGCGAGTGATGACCTGGGCTCGCTGCTGGGCGGTGGGCTTGCTGAGCACCATGAGCTGCACCCACTGGGAGACGCTGTTGAAGAGGGTGATGAAGCGCTCCAGGATGGGGTTGTCCACCGTGCAGCCATGCATGACGAAACTGTGGTAGTCTTGGAACTGGGGGGGGGGGGAGGGGAAAGCAGATCAGTTGAGGCTGAGGCAGGCCAGCCGTTTGAATGGTGCCCAGATAGGGCCCAGAAAACAGCACATCTGTTTTAAAAACACCAACACAAACCCAGTGAGGCAACTAAGATTTTGTACCTGAGCATGCATATTTCCTCCTCCCTCCCCAATCCATTTTCCTTTCATGTCGTGTCTTTTTATATATATAGGGACTCTCTTGTTTATACTGATTTGCAAGCCGCCCTAATGGGGTTTTATTTTATTAACAGCACAATAAAAAAATATTTTCATTTAAATAATAAACACACAGTGATGCCTGGAATGTTGGCACTTAGAGGATAAGGCTCTCAGTGGCTACTAGCCCTAATGGCCGTGTTCCGCCTCCACTCCTGGAGGCAGGAAGCTTCTGCTGAGAGTTGCTGCTGTTGACTCTCAGGTCCTTCTCTAGGGCATTTGGTTGGCCATTCTGAAAAAAGGGGCTGGTCCTGCTCCCAGGGTCTTATGGGTGTGGGGTAAGGACACTCCTGGCTCTGTGGAAAAGCCAAGCCTGGTCTCAGAGACCTGGATGGTCGTTCCAGGGAAAGGGAGGTGGGGTGAGAAGCAGAACACAGCCAGGAGGCCATGGTGGTCACCAGCCTCAATGGCAATAAAAGAAGGTGAGACAGATTCATGGAGGAGAGGGTTATTGAAGGCCACTTGCCAGAGCAGCAGTGCTCCACGGTCAGAGGCAGCAATGCTTGCGGTTGCCGGTTGCCAAAAACCACACAAGGAGAAAGGGCCCTTGCCATTACCATTCTAAGAGGTGTTTGTGGTGAGTTCCGGCACCTCTTTTTCTAGAAAAACAGCACTGGGTTTGGCTTGTTTTAAGAGTGCTCATATTGTGTTTGGTGATGTTTGTGTGCCACTTTCTCTCCTAAAAAGCAGGGCATACATCAGTTAAATACAGTGGTACCACTGGTTGCGAACGGGATCCGTTCCGGAGGCCTGTTCACAACATGAGCAGAACGCAACCCGCATCTGCGCGTTTGAAGGTCGCGATTCGCCGCTTCTGCGCATGCGCGTGACATCATTTTGCGCATCTGTGCATGCACGAGCGGCGAAACCCGGAAGTAACTCTTTCCGGTACTTCTGGGTCGCCTCGGGACACAACCTAAAAACGCGCAACCTGAAGTAAACGTAACATGAGGTATGGCTGTACCCGTGGCCCCACCCAGCAACACCCACACGCGGAGGGTGGGGCGGGAAGGGACTCAGCCACTGCCACCTTCATGGATCTTACCAGGATCTTGCTGAAGGAGTGGTACTCCAGGTGGGTGAGGTGTTCGGCCAGCTCCCCCGACTCCAAGTGGTCAAAGAGAAGGGACGTCTTGCGCTTCTTCTGGGCCACCGGCTGGCGCTGTGTGACTTGCCTCTTCCACTTGTAGGTGGGGCTGGAAGGGGGACGCAAGAGTTCAACCTCTACCTGGGATGTGCAAAAGCAGAGGTGGGGACCAGCTGGCTCCTAAAGGGTACTAAGGACCTGCCTGCCAGCTTGGCCCCAAATCCCTGGCGCTCGGGGAACTGCATGCCGCTGCCAAGTTTTTCAGATCTCAGCCTTAAAGTCCCACCATGAGGCCAGTCCTGCAGCTTGCAGAAAGTTTGCATACAACCGAGCTAAATGCAAGGTGAGGTTTTCCTTGGCTTCCATGAATTCCATTCTAAACCCCACAGAGGGAGCCACCACCAAGGAGGCCCTGCACTTGCTCCCAACTTGCTGAGCTCAGGGTCCTGGGGCAGAACTCGGTGGATGCCGCACACCAGGAATGCAAGGCTCACAGCCTGAGGTTCACACACCGGAATCAGATGCAACCTGCCAGAACTTAACCCAGGGAGGACAGGGGACGGGGACTGTTGTAGGGGGGCCCCACGCTGTTTACCTACACGCTCTCTATGTCAATGAGGCTGCTGTGACGTTGGTTCCCTTCCCGGCCCAGAAGCTCCTTCAGTTCCTTGATCTGCTCAGCCAGCTCTGGGTTTAGGTCAAATTCCGCTGGGAATGCCGAGATCCAGTATCTGCCGGAACCAGGAGTGACATGGTCAGTGGCAAAGTCAGAAGGGGGCAGCAGATTGTCTCCAAGCAAGGAGGGCAGAAGATTTGCAGCCACCTCTCCACCACCCTGCCCCACACCCAGGCAGCCCCCAAAGTCCCGAAGTACCGCAGCGTCACATGATTTTCACTGTGAACACCTTCCTTTGGGATGGGCCCAGAGTGGCTAGGGAAACCCAGCCAGATGGGCAGGGTATAAATATATCATCATCATCATCATCATCATCATTATTCCCACAGAACATCCATCCCGTGGGAACCACACCAGTATTGATAGGTTTTATTAATAAGGGAATGGAAAAGAAGAAGTAAATTTCAAAGTAAGTTTGTTGGCAAGTGCACTGTTATTTTCTCAGTTATGCTTCAACTGTAAGGAACTTTCAAAACAGGAAGTCTCCTGCCTGGCGTCTAAACTAAGAATCCCACCTGCCCTTCCTGCCGGGTCCCAGGCCCACCAACGGCTTCCTAAACTGAAAAACCCAAAATGTTACTTCCCCAACCTCCCACTCCCCAAACTGTCCAGACTATTCCCTTGTTTTCTCTCCATAGCAGCCTTCCCACAAGCCACTCCACCCTCCCTGCTCCAGCACCTACCGGACCAAGTGGCAAGTCTTGACTTGCAGGGAGCTGTTTTCTGACCCGCGAGACTCCTGGTAAGTTCAGGGCAGAGTTAAGGAGCAAAAGGGAAAGAGGGAGGAACTGTGTGCATGTTGTGGGGTATGGGGGGGGGGAAATGGGGGTGTTTTAAACTGCAAACTATCCAATAGGTAAAGTAGAGCAAAGGCTTTGTGCTGCAGCTGCATCCAAGCTATTAAAATTATGATCGCAAAAAAATTAAATTCACTTCCTGCATGAAACTTGTACTTCATGTGAGGTTTCGGCCTTCATGCATGGAACTCGGTTTTGTCAGCAACCAGGCCCTGGGCTCTATTAAAGAGAGATCTCCCATCCCGCCATTGTTGTGGTTTATAAGTGTGAAGAAGAAAGCACAAAAAAACAATACGAAGAAAAGGATCCAGGACATAAAGAGAACAACTATGCACAAAAGGAAGAAAAGCTGGCGCAACAAGGGCCTGGCAATGGGTAACTCTGGAGAGATTCAGGTAAGGCTGTTAAGGGTGCCGGGAATTGTAGTTCTGTGAGAGGAAAACTACAATTCCCAGAATTCTTCGCTGGGAATCTAAAGGCGCTTTAGATGTATGATATGTACACAGTCCCAGCTCCACTGCGGAGAGCGCAACTAACTACTTTTTTCATCCTTGGGAGGGTAGGGCCAAAAGGCAGGTGCCCACATCCCACATTCCCCTTGTCCCCTTCCCCACCCAGCTTGAAGACATGGAAAATAACAGCCTGGCTGTTATTTTCCAAGAAGCAGATATTGGCAGCTTCCAGAGAGGAGGCGCCAAACGCTCATAAATCATTCCTCTTCCACTGTGAGCTGCAAATGGAAGTGACTCTCCAAGCTTCAGGGGGCCGGTCACTTTTTCTGGGTGGTCATCATCCCGCAATGCTGCAGCCACAACAGGGCAGTGGGAAGAGAAGGAGGAAAGGTCCAGTATCCTCAACCTGCCTGGGGTTTTTTTGGCGGTGGGGATCCTGAGTGATCCATATGCCTTAAGTCCTTTGCTACCCCTGCACTAAGTGTCTTCTGGACATTATGGAACTGCAGCACCCATCACCCCCCCCCCCCAGGAAGCAGGACTATGCTGCCTGGAGCAGACGGGAGCTGCAGTTCAAAGCACCTGGCGAGCACCAGGACGGGAAAACCTAGCGCACAACATTTGCGCAAGGAAACATTGCTGCTGGCTGGGTGTGGGGATTGTGCCCGGTGGGCTAAGGAAGGATATATCTGAAGCAACTTGGCGGCCAGCTCTGATGAAGGGATGTACCAGGGGTGCATCATGAGAAACATGCGGACCAGCTGGGGGTCTCGAACTTTGCCCTCATCGTCTGCAAAAAGAAAAAGAAATGCAAGTCAGAGCAAGTCCGTCCTGAGAATTTAACAACAACAACAACATCCTTCATTGGAGGTTTTTAAGCATTGGTCAGATGGCCATCTGTTGGGGATTCTTTAGCTGCCTTGCGGGGTTGGACTGGATGACCTTGGGGGGTCCCATCCAAGTCTACAATTCTACGATTCTGTGATTTCCCACTCTGCCTCTTGCTCCACAGGGCCCACAGCCACAAAGCCCGCCCACCCCCACTCTTCCCCCCCTCCATCACACCCTGCACACTGTAAGGATGGCCAACACGGCAACCTCCAAATCTTTCGGACTTCAACTCCCAGCAGCTCCAACCAGTATGGCTGATGGTCAGCGTTGATGGGAGTTGTAGTCCAAAGTGTAAGAACTTAGGAGGAGGCTGCTGGAGCTGGGCATTGGCTCATCTAGTCCAGTTTCCTCTTCTCAGAGTGGCCAACCAGGTCCCCACCCCCACCCCCTGTGGGAAACCCACAAGCAGGAATGGGGCACAACAACCACTGGCAAAGGCAATGCCTTTTGGGTACTTTGTGGGACGTTCCTCTGTTAAATGAGGTTTGCCGCCCCGCCGCCCCCCCCCCCACACACTGCCGCTTTAAGGTTTCATGAGAAAAGTGAAAAGGCCTTTGCCTAAATATATATTCCCCTGCTCAATTTGAAAGCTTTTGAAAGCTTTTACTGCTGTCCTCCACCCCAAAGTAATTTTGTTAATGTGTTGGCCTTTTTAGGAGTGTTTTTATCTTTTGTTGGTGATGCCTGCTGCCTTGGGTCCCTTTTGGAACAAAGGCAGCTTCTAATAATGTTTATAGTCATAGATAAACACACACCCTTCAGTTCAGACCACTCAGGAGCTCAGAAGTGGGATCAAAGACCATCCAAAGAGCCCTGGAGCAGGAGCGGCAGCAGCAGCTGCATCAGGTCAAAGGAGGTCGTCTGGTCCAGCATCCTCTTTCCCAGGAAGAGGGGAGGATATGATGAGCACAGTTGCCCTTTCCTGCTCATCTTCTTCTGAGGCTCTGGTGCTGGAGGGCTTGTACAGCACAATCACATCTTACGCGCATATAACTTGAGCGATTTCAACCACACACGGTTGAGGGCTGGCCGGTTGAAACTACACAAATTAAATGCATGCACAGCAGAGAGCTTCAAAGCTCTTTTTTGTGCCAGGTTTTCCCAGCGTGGAAAGTGCTTTTCATTTTCCCATACAATTTTTACCAAATTTCCAAATTTTTACAAATTCAAATCCAATAGTTGCATCGTTTCATGCATTGACTTCCCACCCCAACCCTCCACAGTGTTTTTACTCAAACTCCTTTATACTGCATTCTCAAATTCTCTTCTATTACCAAACCCCTGTAATATTTTATCTTTTTTCTTCTGCCGCTCCTATCTTGTACCCTGCCCGCGATTTCATTTTTTTGCAGTGCTTGTCCAAACAGGCCAAAAAAGGGCTTCCATTCTTCTATAAAACATTTGTCATTTTGATCTCTTAATATTGCTGCCAGCTTTGCCATTTACGCATAGTCTGTAACTTTTAAAAGCCATTCCTGTTTTTTCAACTCTGCCTTGCTTACCTGGCAAGGCCCACTCAGCACAGGAGCTCTGGGATACCCTCACGAGATCTCACGGGGCCGTCCGAGTTCTCGCGAGATCTCACGGGGCCATCCCCATACTTCCAGAGTCAGTATACCAATGCAATGCAGGACAGGAACAGGTGCTTTAGAGCATCACCAGGCCAAGAAAACCACTGCCCCACCTCCTGAGGCCTCAGTCATTTGTCCCTTCCCTGCCTCTCCTGCTCTTCCTCACCAAAGGCCTCGATGCAGCCCTGCAGAAGCTCGTCCACTGTGCAGCCCTTTTCCAGGTCCAGAGTCTCAGACATTGTGGCTCCCGGATCCCCTTCGCTCATGAAAGACGCTACACAGCCACCAGTGGGTCGCTATCCCCAGGGAGCAGAGCAAAAACCTGAAAAGAGAGAAGGAAAGAGGTTTCAGACATCTCTGAGGTTACAAAGGAGCGTGTGCTCTCCATCCCTCAGGGCTCGGCCAGGGGGAAGTGGGTGCAGGAGCCCAGAGGGGGGTTTTCCCCAGATTAATAGCATGCCAGGGACGTGGGTGGTGCTGTGGGTTAAACCACAGAGCCTAGGACTTGCTGATCAGAAGGTCGGTGGTTCAAATCCTCGCGACTGGGTGAGCTCCCGTTGCTTGGTCCCTGCTCCTGCCAACCTAGCAGTTTGAAAGTATAGTGCAAGTAGATCAATAGGTACCGCTCCGGCGGGAAGGTAAACGGTGTTTCCTTGCGCTGCTCTGGTTCGCCAGAAGCAGCTTAGTCATGCTGGCCACATGACCCGGAAGCTGTACACCGGCTCCCTCGGCCAATAAAGCGAGATGAGCGCCGAAACCCCAGAGTCATCCACGACTGGACCTAATGGTCAGGGGTCCCTTTACCTTTACCTAATAGCATGCCGGGTTACTGGGTCACTATTAGCACATCAGCCAAGTGACTTGAAATCAGCTTGCCTGATGGCCAGTCTGCCCAAGGCTTACAACTGGCCGCAAGGAAGAGGAGGAGGCCCTGCTCCCAGATCTGACATAAAGACCCAGCAGACTGGCAGACATGATAGGCAGGGCCTTTCTAGTTCTGGCCCCTGTACGTAGAACCCTCTCCCCCAAGAAGTGCTAGTTAGGTTTTGAACAAACCCTTAAAATGTTACTTTCTTCCAACTGCATTCTATTAAAAGGTGGCATTTTAAACTGCCTTCGTCTCCAGCTCTTCCGGGGTCTGTTTGTTTTTGTAACCGAATTGCTTTATTTGTATTTTACTTTTCATTTTATGGTTTCCATTCTCCTTTGCCACCTGCTTTGAGTACACTTTGCCCTGAAAGGTGGGATCTCCGTACTTTCAAATTGACCAATGAATCAATAAAATGGCAGGTCAGCTGGTGTGATAAGAAGCTGGAGGGTGCAAAAGAGGCAGTGGTCACCATCGTGGTTTGGTTGTGGGAATGTCAGCCAGCTGGGAATGGCACTTTCTGCCTTTGCTCTGGGATGCCAACATTTCCTTAGCTCCCAACCTACCTTGTGTCTCCTAGTCATGGCATCTCTCTCTCTTTTCCCCCACCACCCAAATGCCATGAGGACAGTCTTACTGGATCAAACCATGCACACCTACCCCAGCATACTGTCTCCAACAGTGGAAAGCCTATTGCTCCAGAAAGCTCTGCAAGTCGGGCCCTGAAGGCAACATGGACCCCCCTGAAGCATTCAAAACAGCCTCCTGAGGACTAGCTGCTTTGGGGACACCGCCCCCCCAGGAAGTGCTCAGCGTCATCTCAGAACAGCAACGGGGGAGAGGAAACAGCGTTTGAGGGCAGGCAAGAGGATGAAGAAAGCCACTGGGTTGAGCCTCTTCCACCCACAGAAGATGTCAGAATCGTACTCCACGACTTTTAAGTGGGGGCAGATTATATAATAATTGTTTCTTTGAAGAAGGAAACTGGGGGACTTGTCATTTGCTTCATCCTCATCCTTAACGATACACTGAACTCAAATGCTATCTCCGGCATGTTGCAGTGGCTCGCTGCTGAGCTTCCCCAGCCTTGGGGTACATATTTGGTTCTGCAACAGGGGTGGGGAACTGAGGTGGGGGCTGGGCTCCAGCTTTTGTGGTACTAGAACTTCTATCGCCCTATGCTGGCTTCTGGGCAAGGCTAGCTTAACAATTAAGCAAAATAAGCATGTGCTTAAAGTGGGCTCGACAGAGAGTTTCCATTGCCAGACTTGCTACGGACCATATGGTGCAGCTGAACAAAAATAAACATTATTTCTACAAATATAGAAAAATAAACATTATTTTCCATCTTATGGTAGGTTTCATTTCATTTTGAAAAATGAAATTTCATTTGATGGTTTATTCTTGTTTAAAATTTGAATCAGATATACATGGGGGCACCAAAATCTTTTAGGGGCTTCGGACAGCATTTCCCAAACTTGGGTCTCCAGTTGTTTTTGGACTACAATTCCCATCATCCCTGACCACTGGTTCTGCTAGCTAGGGATGATGGGAGTTGTAGTCCAGAAACAGCTGGAGACCCAAGTTTGGGAAACCCTGACTTAGGGCCTCTAAGGGTCTTAAAATCTGGCCCTGACGATGGGAGTTGGAGCCTGGAAGCATCCGGAAGACGGCAGCTTTCCAATCCTTGTTCTAGGGAGGATCTCCACTTGACAGGCCACAAGCAATAAATTTGGGATTTAAACATTCCCCCTATGATGCCCTTCTTATTGCACATTCATGCTCACAATGCTATCAGGGCAGTCACATACCACCCCACTTTTGACACTTTGGGATGTGGGTGGCACTGTGGTCTAAACCACTGAGCCTCTTGGGCTTGCTGATCAGAAGGTTGGTGGTTCAAATCCCCACAATGGGGGAGCTCCCGTTGCTCTGCCCCAGCTCCTGCCAACCTAGCAGTCTGAAAGCACACCAGCGCAAGTAGATAAATAGGTACCACTGCAGCGGGAAGATAAACAGTGTTTCTGTGCACTCTGGTTTCCGTCACAGTGTCCCATTGCATCAGAAGCGGTTTAGTCATGCTGGTCACATGACCCAGAAAGCACCACAATCCCACAGTTGCCTTTGACTGGGCTTAACTGTCCAGGGGTCCCTTACCCTTTTTTTACTTTTTACTTCTTGCACCTGTAAAGGTTTTGGGGTGGTCGCACTGCCTCACTTCCAGGTGGTGCACACCCCAAACCTTCCTGCTGAAAGACCGTAACTTTTTACAACACAAATTGTTCTGCTTTATTTTTGTCCTACTTGTGTTGTGCTACACACACACATCTCCAACTCCAAGAGCAGAGAAAAAGATCCAGCACTCCTGGCTCCCAGCAGGGCCTCTCTGCCTCCTTTTGGACATCTGAACCCAAGGCAAGCAATCTTCAGTCCCCTGGAGAAATGTTGGACCACAATCCCCTTTTGCTGCTGCCTCTCTATTCAGGAGGAAACAGGGCGACGCACAGCTGGGGTGGGGAATTCATTTCCTCAGCCCTCCTCTTCCTCCTGCTGCTGCAAATGGGCAGGAGCAGAAAAGGACGGGGTCTCCTTGGGGGACGATGGCGCTAAGTCACTACTGCCCCCCTCCCCAAGCAGATTCTCTCGCCTGTCCATCCTGCCACCCTCCTCCTCCTCGTCGTCCCAAGCAAGGGAAAGAAGCAAGGAATGTTGGAAAGGCACACTGGGCTCCAGAGCTTCTGCCAAGGGATGACTCAGGGCTGGCAGCTGATTTTAGACAGGCCCCTCTGCTGCCTGGGAATTCCAACTGGCCTCTCTCAGCGGCTCTTTTCCCTGGAAACGCCAGGCCTAAACAGAGAGTCTGCAGCTCATGGCCGCCCAGAGAAAAGAGCTCAATTGTAGGCTGCGAAACTTAAGAACCGAAAAAGAGCCTGCGGCCTATCTAACCCAGCCTCCTGTTTTCACAGTGGACCACCAGATGCCTGTAGGGAGCCCGCAAGCACCAGACCACTCTCCCGCCCTGTGTTTTGCAGCAACTGGCAAACAGAAGCATCGCTGCCTCCAACTGCAGAGGGAGTGCATAGCCACTGACAGCCTGTCCCTCCATGAACTTGCCCGGTCCTCTTTTAAAACCAAGTTGGTGCCCATCACTGCCTCTAGTGGCAGGGAGTTCCATTGTCTAAGAAGCTTCACTTGCCGCAGGCAACAGACCGTCACACCAACACATCCAAACACAACACACTCATCCCTCTCAGTGTGGTGTGGTGGTCAGAGTGTCCGGCTCAGGGCCCGGGAGACCAGGGTTCAAAGCCTCACTCGGCCATGAAATTCACGGGGTGACCTTGGGCCAATCGCTGTCTCCTACCCTAACCTATCTCACAGGGCTGATTATAGAGGATAAAATGGAGAGAGGGAGAACCATGCCTTGAGTTCCTTAAAGGAAAATAAGGAGAGGTGGAGATGTAATGAATAGATAAACATGGTTAATACAAGAAAAAATGAGACTTTTAAGTGTTTAAAACAGAGCCTGGATAGCTCAGCTGGTTAGAGTGCAGTGCTGATAATTAATGCCAAGGTTGCGGGGAGCTGACACAGCTGTACACACACACCCCAGACAAGAACTAGGAAACTTCCCTCGCCGTCTTAGCTCAGTTCTGTATCTATATGGACTGGCAGCAGCTTAGACAAGGAGTCTCTCCCAGCCCTGCCTAAAGATGTCGGGACCTGAACCTGGGACCTTCCACACGCAGAACAGGTGCTCAGCCACTGAGCTACAGCCTGACTTTGGCTGCATTCTGAAAACACATGCTGCTCCCTTTCTCTCGCTAATCTATTGAGCTGTATCACTAAGGCCTTAGGAACACAGAAAGTTGCCCTATACTGAATCAGACCCCCCCCCCCCCGCTATCCGTCTAGCTCAGTATGGTCCACACTGGCTGGCAGGAGCTCTCCAAGGTTGCAGGCAGATGCCTGCAGATGCCAGCAGAGACGGAACTCTGGCAGCAGGGATTTGTTGTTTTGAGTACCAGAACTGAAGTGTGCTCACACAAAATGTGCTCTCATTTCCACAAGTGATCTTCATTTCGGCAGGATAATTGAGGGCGGTATCGTTTTACTGTTGCTTTGTTTAAACCACTGGGAGTCAGAAATACTTGCAAATCACAGAGAGCAGGCAATAGATCCAACAGACCTTTCTCCTTCTGACAACCCCTAGTGTAGAGTGTTTGGAAAGGGTGGAAGCCTGTTTAGCCTGGGTAAAGGAAATCTTTGGGGTGGGGAGGGGATGCACAGAAGCCCCCTACAAATCCCAAAAGGGCTTTCCAGAAGGGCTTTCCTCATCCTCACCATGCAGAAAAGGGGGCTCCCAACAAAATATTTTTTTAAAAAAACAGTAAAACATCACCCATTAAAAACTTCCCTTAAGAGGGCTGCCTTCTAAAAGTCAAACAGTTGTTTATCTGTTTGACATCTGATGGGAGGATGTTCCACAGGGTGGGTGCCACTGCCAAGAAGGCCCTCTAGATTTCTGTTGAATGTTAGGGGACACTTCTCAGTGGAAAAAAGCAGTTCGGCAGTGGAACTAACAACCTTGGTGCAGAGAGAGGGACAGAAGGCGAGCTCTCCCGCCCTGAGGATTTCAAGCTGTGTCTGCACAACCACCTGTCAGGGATGCTCAGACTCCGGATTACCTCCATGGAGCAGCCAGAGGGCTGGCCTGGATGGCCTTGAAGACCCCCATCTCCAAACTCTCTGCTTGCACGATGCTGTGAAACCCAGGTTCAAATCCCCACGCAGCCATGTCCCTCTCTGGGCTAGTCATTCTCTTTCCGCCCAGCCTACCCCGCAGGGTTGTTGTGCGTGGGGAAGAGGCCCCCAGGCCTGTGAGCTGGAAGGTGTTCAAGCAGAGAGGCGGGCAAGCATCTGCTGCTCCTTCCCCCAGCAGGGAGTTCTCCAGCGCAGCGCCCAGAATCCCGGCGTGGAGTAAGGAATGTCTTTATGTCGTAGAAGGAGATTATTATTAATCTTTTGAGACAGGCCTTTGTGCTCGGAAATGGTGGGTTGGCGTTTTTTGCTGGCGGAGTTATTTTTAGGCAAGTTTTGCTCAAAAGCCAGGCAGGAGCGCCAGGAGCTGAGAGATGGCAGGCCAGGTCGGTTGGCTACAGGAGAGGCGCCGCTTCAAGAGAGGCACAGCCCTTCAGACCCCACATCTCAGGGTCTCCCGTCCCTCCTGATTCCTGCAAACTGATTTCATTTTCTCTTCCCATCCCGCACCCCCCCATCCATTCACCGCACCTCCAACGCAATGCATACCCAAAGGCCTCCTTGCAAAATTGCATGTTGCAAAATGCCATTTCCCAACAGCCGCCCTCGAGAGCAGGGTAAATATATTGACAGCAGATTGTCTGAGTGGCACAAACATTTATCAACACGCGCAGCTGCTGCTGTTGCTGATTTTGCACACACACAAAAGGCGAATGGGGAGAGATAGACAGAGCAAGCCCCGGTGCTGCAGAGGGGGCGCGCACAAAGACAAGCCCCCCCCCCGCGCGCTCTACAATCCAAAGCCTTCGCGCAGGGCGGGGGTGGGAGGTGGGGGTGAAATGCAAGTTTGCCCTACACACAACCTGCGCATCACCTCCCACAGGGCTCCTGCCACCGCAAACCCGCGCACACAAAGACACACATACACACACACACACGCGCTGCCGAGACGCACAGGCGAGGCGCCACCGTTTCGCTGCTGCTTTGCATGCACGGCGGGCGCCCACGGCAGGTGCAGCCCCGCTGCCACGCAAGGGCCACACACCAGGCAACACCCCGCCCCCCCCCCCAAATCATGGTGCACCGAGGGGCCACGGCGCTCTTCCCCAAGGCCCGCTGAGCCCAAAGCTCTGGTGGCTCCACATGTCCGGTCTTCTGCCCTCCCCATGGGGAAATGCTGCGCGGTGTCGGGGGGGGGGGCGTGCGGGGAGCGCAAAGCTGCACTTTGCATGGCCCTCAATTCGAGCAAAGGCACCCAGGCGGCGGAATGGGCGCTGCAAGGCAGGTGACCTCCCTCTTTCATTTGGGCAACGGGGTGGGGGGAGGCGACCCCAAACCTCTTCCCTCCCACCCCCCACTTCCATGCGGCAAGGGGGTCAAAGAGGCTTAACTTCTTTCTAAAACCTGCCTACCTGGACACCGCCCCTTCTGGGAAGCGCAGGTGCTGCGGATGGGCTGCCAAGGGAAAGGCACTCTGCACGCAGCCAGAGGCACTCTCTCCGCCTGGGCAGGTGCCTCCTCGGAGCTCTCGCGTCCCACCCTTCCCAAGAATAGCGCTGGGGCAAAAGCAATGCCTTCCCCCGCCACCTTTCCAGGAGGCGCGCACTCGGTACATGCCCAGAGGTGCTCTCGCCGCGGGGCTGCAACGAAGGGTGCGCGCTGACCTCTAGCAGAATGGCCCGGGGAAGGACTCGCTCGGCGGGAGCGACTCTCGCGCTCTCCCGGCCAGGCTGGCGGCGGCGGCGGCACTCACCGTGGCTTCGGGGCGGCTCCAGCCCGCTGGCGCTGCGCTCCGACGGCCGCTCGGTCCGGCTGCGGCGGCGCTGCCTTTGCCTTTGCCTCGGCGTACGCAAAACGCAGCCGCGTCTCGCCACCGGAGGGAGGGCGGGGACGGAAGGAGGGAGGGAGGGAGGGGAGAGCGAGGCAGCGGGGAGAGGACCAGCCCAGCTCCCTCCCGCCTCGGACGCCCCCTCGCCCCGCTTGCCTCTCCGACCGAGAGCGCACGGAGGAAGGGGTCAGGTCTGCACCGACAGAGACGGAGGAAAAGGGGGGAGGCGAGGAAGAGAACCCCCCGCAAGCTCCGCGCGCGCCCCCGCCCGGTGGTCGGCGTGGCTTCTTGGACCCCCAGTCTGCTTCTCACCTGCCCGGCTCAAGTCTGGAAGGCGGCAGGCTTTGGTCCCAGGGTGCCTCTGAGAATGTGCAGAGTCTCTTCCCTCTCCGGGATGGCCCGCCTGAGAGAAAGTGAAGGGGGCGTCCTCTTTCAGCGCCAGAACTCGCCCCCCGCCCCCCAGCCCTCAATATAACAACGCACCGAGAGCAATCGGAAAGAACAGGGTGTCCCAGAGCACGTGCAGAGTGTTTCCCGAAACACACAGAGGCAAAGTAAGTAAAAGTGCCCCAGTGTTTCCGAATCAGTGAAAGGAAAAATGACAGAAGCATGTGTAGAGAACAGCTCCCAAAACATCGGAGAGCAAAAAAGAGGAAGCCTCAGAGCATGTGCAGAGTGCGTGCCCCCCGAATAACAGAGGACATGAGCAGAGTCTTCGTTATAGGAGAGTGTATGTGAGAGAGGGGGAGGGAGGGGCGCCGTCAGAGCGGATCCCGACTGATGGGTTAACTTCTGTAGTTCTGCAAAGAAGCGAGATTTGCTCAAAGCTTCGGTTTTTTTAAAAAATAAATTATTCTGCTTCTGCTGCAGAGCAGCATATAAAAGTACCACACTGAAAACGCAAAACAATTTCATGAACAAAGCAATTACTAATTGGCGAGGGGGTAGCTTTCCCCCTCCCACCAGACACTAAGTCGTGCCCCCCCCACCTTCCCGAGAATTTACACAGGATAACTCCCCCCCCCCCCTCGGATTCTGCTCTATTTCAATATGTGGGGAATAAATTAAGAACCTTCCCACTGGGGGTGGAGGGGGGGAGACTGTATTGAGGAGGGGATTGTGTCATGAATGAAGTGTGTGCTTGTGTGTGTGTAGGCACTCCCCAGAAAGTGCTACCACTACCGGGGTGCCTTTTGGGGTGTCGCGGAGGCAGGGGGTGCAAAGAGGAGGCCTGAAGCGCCACTGCAGCCCTCCAGGGGTCCAGAGATTGCCTGCATTTTGGCAGCGCAGCATCCCCCGGTTGCCATAGCAACTGGCTCTGCAGGGCTCTGATTGAAGAGGGCTGGAGGGCCTGGCACTACTCGACTCCCCCTCCCCAGTCCACCTCCCCCCCCCCCCAACCAGGTTGAGTGCACATGAGAAGCTGACTCAAGGAGGCATTGGCCTTTGTTTCCGCCTTGTCATATCCTGATGAGCAGTCAGCCCTCTGCACATGCCAGGAGGCACCCTTTCATTTCTTACAATAGACAGGGGTGGATTTTCTCAGAGGCATGCACTCTTCTCCCTGCACAAAGCTTGGCCCCTGACCATAAGCAACTAGTGCTCCCTCCGAGATGAAGAAGCAACAGACCGCCTCTGAGCACATACAGAGTTCCTTCCCCACACATCTGCAAAAAAGGGCCTTTTGAGAAAGAGGTTGTGGCTTCGAACAGGTTCAGATCTGAGAGCCTTTCCTCTTGAGATATTAAGCACCGCTGCTGACCAGACCTGGTTTTAGCTTTATCTGTGCACAGCCCGCCCCCCTACCCCCACCCCAAACATGAGCTGATGCTGGCCCTGGAAGCGTTTAAAGAGTTGTAGCAACTTTAATTTGTTTCAGTCTGTTTTATTGCGGTTTTAATCTTCTGCATGTTTAAATCACGGCTGTAAAATTTTTAGCAATAATTTTATTGTTTTATCATTTTTATAAAACTGCTTTGCATTTTTTCCTACAATCAAGCAGTATATAAGTTTTATGAAATAAATAAAAGAAATAAGAGAGGGCTGGTGTTTCACCCCTCGGCTGTAAACCATTCCATGTTCTTGCTTGAGAGGCTTTGGGAAGTGGGGGGGGTGGGGGGGCCGCAAGAGGCATGGCTTTTGGACTATCCTGAGAGGAGGTCATCCTCTCCCACCTTCTGCCCAGCCAGGTTGAACGCAAGCCACAGAATCAGGTCTGTAGAATTGAAAGGGACCCCCAGTGTCATCTAGTCCAACCCCCTGTGGGGCAAGAATGACAGCTTAAGCCTCCCTGACAGATAGCTGCCCAACCTGTGCTGCTGGAAGTGGTCCCTGCAGCTGAGCCTTTATACCAGGAGCTTTCCCAGGTGGGAATTTCCCACTGCAGCTGCCCTCCGCACATGGCTTAGGATGCCACATGGAGCACAGCAGAACTGGCTTCCAAATTCCAAGTAAGCCCGGTCAGAATCACGACTGTAAAACTCACGAGAACCTGAGAACATGAGTAGGCAAACTAAGGCCCGGGGATCAGATCCAGCCCAATCGCCTTCTTTTTTTTTATTATTATTAGAAATTTTATTTACAACATAACATAAATCCCACCCACCCCAAATACAGAAATCCACCCTCATTAAATGTGTACATAACATACAATAAGCATAACATACAACAATACAAACAACCAAATAAAAGACTTCATCTATCCTGTATCTGGCCTCCTTATTTACTTCTTATAAGCTGTTTCCTTTATGAATGATTATTAAGATTTTTCTAATTATAACTTAAATATCCACTAAGTCTCCTGCAGAAATTAATCAAAACAAGTCCAGGTATGTATTTTAGGGCACTGTTTTGTAAAGTATTCTCTGCATTTCCCCCATGCTTTTTGAAACTCTTGTCTAGTGTGATCTCTAATTGCCTCTGTTAATCTAGCCAGTTCAATATACTCTAACAGTGCCACAGGAGCGGCAAGGATCCTAATTGCTAAAAACTGGAAAAAAAGAAATTGTGCCAACAAAAAAGGAATGGCCCAATCGCCTTCTCAATCTGGCCCGCAGATGGTCCGGGAATCAGCGTGTTTTTACATGAGTAGAATGTGTCCTTTTATTTAAAATGCATCTCTGGGTTACTTGTGGGGCATAGGAATTCATTCTCTCCCCCCCCCAATATATATATATATATAGTCCTGCCCCCCCACAAGGTCTGAGGGACAGTGGACCGGCCCCCTGCTGAAAAAGTTTGCTGACCCCTGGCCTAAGAAACACCTGCAGGGTCAGGTCAACCTCTTCTCACAGTGGCCAGCCTAAGGGAAACCCACAAGCAGGATTCAAGCCCAAGCCCTTACCCCTCCTGTGATTTCCAGTAACTGATATTTCCTGCCTCCAACTATGGAGATAGAACAGAGCCAACATGGCCAGGAGGCATTGATAGTCTTCTCTTCCAGGGGTTTGTCCCACCCTCTTTTAAAGCTGTGCAGATTGGTAGCGACCCCTGCCTCCTGTGGCAGTGAGTTCCATAGTTTAACTGTGTGCTGCGACAATAAGGAACTTCCTTTTATGTGTCCCGTATCTCCCAAATCTTGCAGGGGAAACCTTTAGGGGGTCCGAGGTCAGGCCCACCCAGCCCACCCACCCAGGTCTTGGCAATACAGGCCAAGGCAGCTGCTTCATCGCCGTTCAGTTCCACCACCTACAGCACCCTCTTTTCAGGATCAGGCAGTCTAAGGTCCCCCCACCCCACCCTACCCCACCTACTGGACAACAGAGTAAGGATGCAGTGGAAAAACAACAGCCAGGTGCTTCTCTTTCAATCACTGTTTTTCCAACCTGAGCTTTTGGGGAAGCCCAGAGTGGGAAGAACTGAGAGTTCTGGGCCAATTCATAGAGGGCCTAAGCTCCAGAACTCAGCACCAAGGCTAAAACCTGGAATACGCCTAGGACAGTACGAAAGAAAACACCTTTGAGCATGTACAGACTGCTCCTTTCCTCGCCCTCTTGACACGTATCTTGAGTCCCACCCAACTGAGATTCAGCAGCCAGACCTAAAGAGCCCTTTGGGTCTGATGGTGACTTTTAGCTGTGTTTTCATACTCGGCCATGATGCTCTCACCTTGGGTGCCACCCAGATTTGTAGGCACAGATCATCCTCTAGAATAAAATAGCTTACTAGGGAAATGCTGAAGTCGCCTTTTGGGGCGCCTCAGGGTCAATTTTTTATGGTAGCCCAAATCTCAGTTGTTTGGGTGTATGTATATATCTCAATTTTAACTCATGAGCTATTGCTGCAATCTGCTCCTATTGTATATTTTATCTTTATGAACGCTGTTTTTATTGTGTTATGTTATGTGAGCTGGTCTTTGACCGTAATAAATTATCCATCTATCTACCTTGGGTGCCATATGCCGCCTCTCGACCTAACCTACCTCACAGGGTTGCTGTGGGGATTAAATGAGGAGTGGGGGGAAACTATGTGAGTCACCTTGAGCTTCTTGGAAGCAACGGTGTGATGTAAATGCAAAACAATGAGTGCATTTTTTTTTAAAAAAAAAAGGCTGATGTTTTGCTTCATTATGATTGCTGGCTCTAATCGTTTAATGAATTGCGATGGTGGTTGGACGGACCTTAGTTGATTCCTTTTGCTGCCTTGAGAGGATTTCACCCTTGAAGGTGGCTTTAAATGTTTTTAATAACACAAAGTGAAGAGTGGGAGGTACAGATTGTGGATCGGATTACTCAGATTGGCCAGGAAAGGGAGAGCTACTACATGAGCTTGCAGACCCTCCAAGGGTCCCTATTTTCCAAGGACGGTCTCAGATTTACAGAAGCCATCTTTCTGATTTGATCCTGGAATGTCCTGCTTTTCCTTAGGACATTCCTATTTTCATTGGAGAAATGTTGGAGGGTATGGAGTTATGCGACCCCCCCGAGCCAAAAAGATAAGTAACTATACAACCTTTAGAATACAGTGGTATCTAGGGTTACAAACGCTGCAGGTTACAGACTCCGCTAACCCGGAAGTAGTACCTCTGGTTAAGAACGTTACCTCAGGATGAGAACAGAAATCGCGTGGCGGCAGTGGGAGGCCCCACTAGCTAAAGTGGTACCTCAGGTTAAGAACAGTTTCAGGTTAAGAACCGACTTCCAGAATGAATTAAGTTATTAACCAGAGGTACCACTGTACATCTGAAGGCTGGGAAGGGGTTTTATTGTTTAATGTTTTTTTTTTTTATAATAATTTTTATTATTATACATTTTATAAAGTTCCCTCCAATTCTTCGTTCAATCCCGCATACAACAAATCATAGTTGTTTTTTGACTTCCTTCAACGTCTCTGACAATCATCCGTAGTTACACCTTTAGTACACATTCCCTTCTTTCGTATTGCCATTTTTCCTCCTTACTCCTATTATTTCTCATAAACAATACTTATTTTCTTTTTTTACAGTGCCTCTTTAAATCCCGCTAGCGTTGTGTTCACACCACATATATTTTTCAGATAATCCACAAATTTCCCCCAGTCTTCGATGAACTTTTGATCTTTAATATATCTAATTTTCCCAGTTAATTTGTCCAGTTCTGCATAGTCTGTCATTTTTAGTCTCCATTCTTCTATCGTCGGTATTTCCTCTTGTTTCCACTTCTGAGCCAACAGGATTCTGGCTGCCGTTACCGCATACAGGAAAAGCTTACAGTCCTTTCTTCTGATGTCCTTTCCTACCATACCTAAAAGAAAAGCTTCGGGTTTTTTCGCAAAAGTATATCTTAACATTTTTTTCAACTCATTATAGATCATTTCCCAAAAACTTTTCACTTTCTTACATTCCCACCACTGATGAAAGAATGTCCCTTCCTTATCTTTGCACTTCCAACATTTGTTATCAACCTTATACATCTTTGCTAATTTTACAGGTGTCATATACCATCTATAAAACATTTTCATCACATTCTCCTTCAGTGTGATACATGCTGTAAATTTTAAATGCTCTTTCCACAGTTTTTCCCAATCTTCAAATTATTATTATGTTTTTAATCTATGTTGGAAGTCGCCCAGAGTGGCTGAAGCAACCCAGTTTGATGGGTGGGGTATAAATAAAATTTATATTATTATTATTATTATTATTATTATTATTATTGAATAGGATTTCCCTGTTTTTATAGGAGAAAAGTTGGAGGGTATGAGGTCATGACCATGGGGCAGGCCTCACCCCCCAGCTGCCTCCCCACCCACAGAAAAATGACTTGAATAGGCACTCTCCTTTTCTGATGGGTTCAATTCAAATATCTGTTCCCATCACTTTCCCTGGGAAGGATATGGAAGAACAGCATCACGCCATCCCTGTTGCCTCGTCTGTCACAGCTCTAAGGCTGCCAGGTGCCAACTTTGCTCTGGGAGTTACACCTGGGTCCCCCTGAAGCGAGGAGACACAGGTGCACCGGGCTGCAGATTTGCCCACCCTCTCTCCTCAGAGAGGGTGCTATTTTAAAGCAGCGTCCGGGAATAAAGAGGGAGTTTCAGGCTGGCAGTACTGGCAAAGCCCAGCGCATGATGCATTTCTTTATTTAAAGCAATTTTCTCCTGATTGTCAGCTCCGGAGGCTCAGCTTACATGCAATCAAGTAAAAACAAAAACACAAAAACAAGGCAGTCTTAAAAACTCAAGACACAAAAGGAAAGTGCATGGGGAGGGCAAAGGAAAAACAAGCCCCAATTGCTGAATGTGGCAATGAAGGAAGAGGATGTGGCGCCCTCTAGAAGTTTTCGACTACAGCTCCCGTTATCCATGACTACGGCCACACTGGCTATGGCTGATGGGAGTTGGAGTCTTGACCAGGCCTGCTCCCCGTTGGCTGGAGGTCACGTCAGGGCAAGTTGGCTTTTCTGAAAACAGCAGGAGGTGGTGATGGGAAAGACTCTCCCTGCTGGATATTCTGAAAAGCTGCTGCCAGCCTGTGTTGGCTAGCTGTAGCTCAGTAGCAGAGCATCTACTTTGCAGGCAGAAACGCCTCGGTTCAGCTCAAAGGCCGGCTCCAGCGTCAGTCCTGAAACTTGCCTGTTGTGTCTCCCTAAAGCTCCAGTGAGTTTTCCCTTAGGAGTCAGCTGCTTCTGTTGGTGCAGGAAGAGCAAAGGTGGAAACAAGCAAGCACACAACCAAAAACCCCACAGCCATTGCTGCTTTCTACAGACAGTGCCATTATTGGTACTATTTTTATGCCCTTGAGATTTTAGGGTGAAAGGCAGTCTACAAATGTAATTCATAAAATAATAATAATTTCCCACTGGCCCCTCCAGCAAGGGCCGAGGCCCTGGAGAGCCACTGCCAGTCAGTGTAGACAGTCCTGATTTGGTAGAATAAGGCAGATTCCTAGAATCATGGAATTATAGAATTGGGAGGGATCCCAGGGGTCATCTAGTCCAACCCCCTTCAGTGCAGGAATCTCAGCTAAAGCATCCTTGACAGATGAACATCCAACCTCTGCTTAAAAACCTGCAGTGCCCTCCAGATGCTGGACTACGACTCCCATCAGCCACAGCTCCCTGGCTGGGGCTGCTGGGAGTTGTAGTTCAAAATGCCTGGAGGGAAAGCTGGAAGAGGTTTCCTCCAGCCAGAGGTAGCAGGAGGATACGTGATTTGAGGGGGGGATGTGTGCATGGTGGACGGTGTGCAGGTATGTGCCCAGCTCCCAGCCCTGTGATGGCACAGCTCAGTGTGTGGCACAGCAGCCGCCCGACCACGCAGCCAATTATGTCCTGCGGCTCCCCTGCCAGCTGTGGATCTAATTATGGGCCTTGCAGCGCCATCCTGACCCAGAGGATGAGCCCTGGAGGGGGCCCCAGCCCACTGCTCTCCTGCAGGAGGAGGTGGGGAAGCTGGGATCAGAGGAAATCGCCTCCAGGCAGGGCTTCAAAGCTCAGAAGAGGGCCCCCCTATCCTCCCACTTGCCAGCCCATGCCTGCTCAAACACCTGCTTAGGAATATAAAGGTAAAGGTAAAGGTACCCCTGCCCATACGGGCCAGTCTTGACAGACTCTAGGGTTGTGCGCCCATCTCACTCAAGAGGCCGGGGGCCAGCGCTGTCCGGAGACACTTCCAGGTCACGTGGCCAGTGTGACATCGCTGCTCTGGCGAGCCAGAGCCGCACACGGAAACGCCGTTTACCTTCCCGCTGGTAAGCGGTCCCTATTTATCTACTTGCACCCGGAGGTGCTTTCGAACTGCTAGGTTGGCAGGCGCTGGGACCGAGCAGGGGAGCGCACCCCGCCGCAGGGATTCGAACCGCCGACCTTTCGATCGGCAAGCCCTAGGCGCTGAGGCTTTAACCCACAGCGCCACCTTAGAAATATACAGTATGTCAAATCAGGCCATTGGTCCATCTAGTTCAGTATTGCCTGCACTGGCCAGCAGCAGTTCTCTATGTTTTCGTCCCGGTCCTAACTGGAGATGCTGGGGATTGAACCTGGGACCTTCTGCTTGCAAGGCAGGTGCTCTGCCACTGAGCTACCTCCCTCCCTCCCAGGCTTCACTGATGCCAGCACTTACATCCCTGGATTTGTGTTGGTTTTTTTTTTAATGAAACTGGGACTCAGGCTCTGGCACACTAGGAGGAATAATAAGCAGAGAGAGCCTTGGGAGCAGCTGAAGAATGCTTTCCCTTCAACACAGAACACAAACCTGTTTTGAACATCGGTCCTGCAAGGAGTAACGTGCACTCTGATCATGCACAGAGTGCCTCTCTCCCCCCACTGGGCAATCACCTCCCATGCCCACATCCTAGGGTGAAGCTCACCCTGTTTTAGAAATGTCACCGTTTTCCTGCCCTCCATCCCATATTTGTGCTGTGCTTCTCCAGCAGAGAGGGGACACGCACACACACACGCGGTTTTGCTCAGCCAAGAGGGCAGAACGCAGAGGACCCATGGGGAACGAGGAATGCCTGTTCTTGGCAAGGCTCAAGATCAGTTCTTCGTGGCCCCCGTGTACTCAAGGGTTCGCAATACAGTACTAGCACTGTTTTTACCTAGGAAAGCCCTGCTCAAGATTAAGTTGCAAACACAAAACTCCGAACCTCAAATATTCTAAGATGATCTAGTGTAATTACTTTTCTTACTAGTAATAGTTTTTGAGATCAAGATTTAATATATATTTTTAACTGAATTGTCTCTATTATACCCAACTGCAATTCAGTGTATTCCTGTTGTGTTTTATGATTTCCCTGATATTGTAAGTGAGCTGGAACTGGTCTGTGACCGTAATAATAAAATTCATTCATTCATAGTTTTTGGAATTGTTTCTGTAAAACAAGTTGAAATTTGGAGAAAATGGCTGTGTGAAAATAGCACCCCTGAATCCACATCCTTTTTCCTCTGCTGATCTGCATTTATTTGAAGCATTTTAACCTTGCTGTTCAGAAGAAAAAAATGCTTGAGTGCCAAGCACCTCTCAGACATCTATAGGAAGACAGTCCCTGCCTTCAGACTTTAAATCCAAAAGGCAACACACAAAAGGAAAAAAAGATCAGGAGGGAGAAGGAATTGAGCAAACTCACTTGCTTATTTCATTGTTCTGTTGTGTTTTTGTATATTCTGTTGGAAGCATCCCAGACTGGGCAAGGTACAATAAACAAACAAAATAATAATAATTATTATTATATTATATTGAACTAGCAACAGTTCAGTAAGAGAGGTTGCTCAAAAGTCTCTCAGCAGAGCCAATGGAGAAACTTGTACAGTTCTGCAGACAAAGTACCTCGTTTGTTTTCCTGGCTCTCCCAGCCACCCCACAAGGTAAAACTCTGCAACTCTTAAGAGAAGTGAGAAGAAAGTTGTGGCAAAGGTGGCTTTTAAGTCATCCCTCCCGGGTTCCCTTCTCTTGACCAAATGAGGAGCTCCTCCTTGGACCCCAAACACTACAAGGGCACACCAGGACTGATTCAAGAAAACATGCAGAGAAACACCCCAGGTCTGCTAAAGAACACAAGCAGGTGTGGCTGTGGGGCAGGGACTATTTTTAGGGATGACTCTCTGGGTGTGAAGGAGCAGCTGTTGAGGCTGACTGGAAGGGCTGGCGGGGAGGAGAATGGCACATTCTCAATTCCCTGCCTGACGCCTTAGGGACCATCACTGACCCCTTGGGACCAAGGAAGGGATTTGCTCAAGGTCATGGGGGAAATGGGATCTTTAGCAAAGACCGGATCTAGTATTTAGGATAGAGGCTCAGACTGGCTCTCACCTGCCCCTGCTTTTTGCCATTAAGATTTTTATTAAATTTTTTTCATGATAAATAGGATGCAGAAAATTAATGTAAACAAAAACAGCTACAAAAAAGCAAAAAAAAAAAAAAAAGAGCATGGAGTCCTATCTTAAATGTCGTTCTGAACCCTTACCACCCCCACAAATGGTAGGAGCCCCTTCCAGCTGTCACCTGGGATCTTCCCCCAGCCTCTCACCCTGGGAGACCAACCCCACAGAGGGTCCCTCCATCAACCATCTACCTCCCCTGTGAATGTGCAATCTCTGGACCCTAGGAGAGGCCCCCAGCAGAGGACACCAAAGAAGAAAGAAAAGGAAAAGAAAAAGAGATAAAATGAAATGAAATGAAAAAAGGAAGCAAGGGGGGGGGAGAGAAAGAAGCAAGACCACCTACCCCCCGTTATATGTGTGTGTGTGTGTGTGTGTGTGTGTGTGTGTGTGTCTTTCTCAAACTGCAGCTTGTCATTTGTTTCCTTCACACATAACAGCTTCCCCAGTTTGACCTGTGTGTGTGTGACACCTTTTAACCTCGCTCAAGCTCCCAGGCTGGACCAGGAGAAATACAGCCCTAATGGCTTCTCTTCATTTCGTTTCCAGAGAGAGCCAGGTCACCAACATCTGCACATAACATCTACAAACTGGACAGCTTGGAGCCAAAGAAGATGATGTTCTCATGTGACTCAGGCCCAGAGTGTCTGCAGCAGCAGCCACAACGGAGACTCTTCTGGCACTGGAACAACTTTGGAGATAAATGGACGCAGAAACTTTTGCGGATTAGAGTCCAACCAAGTGTTCATCTCAGTTGGGCAGGTGCATATGGGGTTTTGTAAACTGTGAGACCAAACAGCAGATCTGCTCTGTGATCTTTCTATCGAAGCTCAGATGTCTACAAGGTCAGCGTAACCATTCACCACTGTCGTCGCTGTTGATGTCACAAACTTCCTCCTTTTGCCCATTTTATGTCTCCCCGGTTTTGATCCAAGACCAAAATGAATCGGATCAAATTTGCTGATCCGTTCCAACTCCCCAGTTCCCCACAGAAACTTCCCTGTGAAAGGCTTTCTCTTGACAATCGGGGAGTGGCTGAGGTCAGCAGCAACCAGAGTTATGCTGCCATTTAATTTATTTTATTTTATTCAGGTCTCATGTAGACAGCGGAAGGGGCACCGTGGGCAAGCAATAGCCCTAGATCATGTGGGAGGATGAACAGGTGAACATGAACCCCTGGTCAGTTGGTTAGAGCGTAGTGCTGATAATACTAAGGTTGCAAGTTTGATCCGCATATAGAACAGCTGCATATTCCTGCATTGCGGGGGATTGAACTAGGTGATCCTCAGGGTACCTTCCAACTCTACAATTCTATAATTTTCACAGTGGCCAACCAGTTGTCCCAATGAGCACAACACAGCACTCTCCCCTCCTGCTGTTTCCAGGAACTAAGAAGCATTTACTGCCTCCAACTATGGAGACTGAGCGCAGTCATTAAGGGTAAGGTAAAGGTAAAGGGACCCCTGACCATTAGGTCCAGTCGCGGATGACTCTGGGGTTGAGGTGCTCATCTCGCTTTACTGGCCGAGGGAGCCAGCGTACAGCTTCCAGGTCATGTGGCCAGCATGACTAAGCCACTTCTGGCAAACCAGAGCAGCGCACGGAAACGCCGTTTACCTTCCCACCGGAGCGGTACCTATTTATCTACTTGCACTTTGACATGCTTTTGAACTGCTAGGTTGGCAGGAGCAGGGACCGAGCAACGGGAGCTCACCCCGTTGCGGGGATTCGAACTGCCGACCTTCTGATCAGCAAGTCCTAGGCTCTGTGATTTAACCCACAGCGCCACCCTCATCCCGTCATCAAGGGTAGTAGCCGCAAAACTACTGCTTTGAGTAAGAGGGCTTTTGGGTTGTCAGGTGTGAGAATGGAAGAATGCTGTAGATATGGGGGAGGCAAGATTAGGAACACAAAATGCAGCCCCCACCCCCAATGGACGGACACATACATCCTCTCCCAGTTGCAGGACAGATTTGTCTAATTCTCTGGGGATAGGCAAACCCTCAGGGCTTCCTTTAATAATTCCCCTCTCCCCCCACCCCACCCCATCCCACCCCACCGCTCATTTTCAGATCAACCCTGAATCTTCAGAGTCTAATCCATGGGTAGGCAAACTAAGGCCCGGGGGCTGGATCCGGCCCAATCGCCTTCTAAATTTGGCCCATGGATGGTCTGGGAATCAGCGTGTTTTTACATGAGTAGAATGTGCCCTTTTATTTAAAATGCATCTCTGGGTTATTTGTGGGGCATAGAAATTTGTTCGTGTTTTTTTTCCAAAACATAGCCCAGCCCCCCACAAGGTCTGAGGGACCATGGACTGGCCCCCTGCTGAAAAAGTTTGCTGACCCCTGGTCTAATCCCACCTTGCTTAGAGTGACCCTGGCGGTTCTGCATCTTAAAATAATAAAAGATTTAACAGTGGGGATCCGTCCCACTGCACATTACACCCTGCTCAGAGGAAGATGCTCCAGGAATGCACAAGTATCCGCCCCCTCCCCCTGTAAAAATACATTCCTGCGGCTGGCAGTAGTTTTTAAAACCTTTATTATTATTTTCATCCGGTATGGCGCCCTCTCCCCTCCAGGAGCCTTGTTGCCCCATTTTAACGAAACAGGCCAAGTGCTGCTTTAAAAGTGAGTAGATAAAATCCTCCCTTCCTACCCAGCAATACATCCCTTGAGGATAAAAATGGGACAGAGAAGCCCCCTTAAAAAGCAGGGAAGCCATAGAGACCCCTCACCCTTTGAACAAAAGGAGGGCTTCAGGAGCAGAGATGGGTTGTAAAATCAAGGTGTAGACCCCCCCTTAAAATTAATAGCAGAGCATGGCAGGAAGGGGGGAGAAGGGGGACTGGGCTGAATTGCCTGCCCACAGCTCCTATGGGGCAGATTCTAAAATGGGGAGAGGGGGAACCTAGACAGAAAAACAATCTCCTCCTTTAACCTCCTTCCCCCTACAAGAAAAAGTGATTGTACATTTGGAGCCAGATGAAAAAGGGGGGTGGGGACCCATTGATTTTGAGCTGCCCCGTTGAAGTTGCTGATGGCACATGAGGGGGGAGCCTTCACTCCCGAGGCTCGTCAGGGGCGGGGATCTTTTGGCGGCTGGGCTCAACACCCCAGATTTCACGGGCGTACTGGGCGATGGTGCGGTCGCTGGAGAACTTTCCGGAACAAGCAATGTTCCTGATCACCTTCTTGGTCCACTCCTTGGTGTTCTGCAGAGGGAGATCAAAACAGCGAATCATGAGAGGGAAGAAGGGAGCCTCCCCCCCCCACATTTCAGTGTGTGGGCACCTGGACACCCCTGCCAACGTGTTCCCAAACCATTGGAGAGGACCAGCTCTAGGGGCCTCCTGCGGCCAAAGGTTCAGTTACGAGGATTTCCTTTTAAAGTTGGGATTTGTATTGTTATGAGTTTGTGGGTACGAGACACCCTAAAGCCCTGGGTGTAATAGGTGTTAGAATTTAATCATCTCCGCCGCTTGGCCTCCCTCCTCCCACTCATCTGCTTCAGCTTCTGCCTCCGATTCTGGACTTCTCTCTGACACCGACTCTCCCGGCTCACTAAGCCCTGTTTCCTCTTTGCAGTTTTTTCCTCTGACCTCTCCTTGCCGCAACTCCCCGGGCTCTGAGCCTTCTTCCCTTGGGGGTTCCCTCCACCATTCCTCTTGTGTCCAACCAGTGCATGACACTCCCTTCCTCCACCAAGAGTCAGTTTGAAAGACAACGCCAGTGTTTTAGTTTAGGGTTTTAGGACTGGAGTTAAGAGTTATGCAAGGGAGATGCCAAGCAGCAGGCTGGGGTGACAGTCAGAGAGCAACGGTTGAGGTCTGCTGGAGACTGCTTGGCTTCCCTGTCATTCAGCACATCTGGCATTGACACCTGATCTATGAAACATACATGCACACAGCAACGGTCCTTTTTCACCAACGCCGTCCCCATCCCACTACCATTGGGCATGTGGGGGGCACTGCCTCACCTTATAAAGAGCATTGACCTTTTCTTGACATTTGATGTAGGCCTCGTAATCGGCAAAGACTTTGAACCTACAAGGAGGGGAGAGAAGCATAACAACGCAATTCAAAGCAGTGGTGATGGGTTGCGCATTTATTCAAAATCCAGTTAAAACTCTTTCATTTAATTAATCCGACATAATTGATGGACTTGATCCAGTGGTAGCAGCTTTTCAAAGTCCGATAGTCATTTACACCTCCAGCACCTCCAGTGCTGTCCCTGCTGCCCTCTTGCCTCTAAGAGCAAGTGTATACACACACACACACACACACACACACAGCCCCCCCCCAGCCACTAGGGTAACAGGAGCAGCCACAAAACAACTCCTCTGCACACACACACACACACACACACACACACAAACACACACAGAGGAGTATCCAAAGTACAACCTGCAAGCTGACAATCCGCACCCAGCAAACCCCAGCAAAGCCTGTGGAATCATAGAATTGTAGAATTGCAAGGGCTCACAAGGGATGCCTATCTGTGATGCAACGCAGGACTCTTTTGCCCAAGGTGGGGCTCGAACCCACAACCCTGAGATTAATAGTCTAAGGCTCTACCAACTGAGCTGTCCCAGGAGTTACAACTACAGGCTATCACAACATTTGGGAAAGTGTCAGCCATGAACTTTGAGAACTTTGACCAAACTGCGGGAGGCAGTGGAAGACAGGAGTGCCTGGCATGCTCTGGTCCATGGGGTCACGGACATGACTAAACGACTAAACAACAAGAAGCCATGAACAGTTTCCACAATCATTGGAGGGCCAGTTCGGGGAGAGATGAAACATCAGCTCAGGAACCGGATTTGGAGGGGATTGCTCTTTTCCACCTCCCTCGGCCAGCCAGTGCCACTTTAGGCTGCCACCTGCTGGGCAAATAGTGGCCCTAACAGAAGACCATGGGGAGATGGGAGTTTTCCCACTTTTCTTTCATTAACTATAGGCGCATGGGGGGGCACTGTTATTCAGACCAGAAAATGGAGGGAGAGGAAGCTTCTCTCTTCCCAGCCATGCCAGGAACAAAACTCCACCCCTACCCAACATGAGCTTAGAAAAAAAGGTTTCATAGCTACTTTTTTGGGTGGGGGGAGAATATTTGTCCCAATAAGGATCCCCATCCCATGTGCCACAACCCATGCATGTCATTAAAACAAAAGGTGAAAGGTTTTCCCCAAAAGGCACAGTGGAATTGAGCAAAAAGAAGATTAAACAAATTCACTGGCCTCGGGGGGGGGGCTGTGAAACTCGGGTTCTGCTTGGGGGCTTCTGATGGGGGGCATCTGCTGGGTTACTGGGCAAAACAGGATGCTGGACTAGATGGGCAAAAAAACAACCCAACACACACTTTGGTTCTAAGCATTAAGCCCAGAAGTGAAGAGCCTCTAGCTATTCCACACACACACCCCTGCCCCCAAAAAAGTTACAGGTAATGGCAGGTGTGGAGCAGGCAGAGACACAGCCCACAACTCTTAGTCCACAGCCAGTCCCTGAGGGAAGCCAGCTGGCTGGCCGGACTTCAAAGGAGCACCCAGGATTCCTGGCAACCCCTCCCACACCACCACTGCTTTGAAGTCTGACCTCATTGCTACATCAGGTGATTGGCAGGTGGGTGGTCCTCCCAGGATAGCTCAGTTGGTTGAGCATGAGGCTCTTAATCTCAGGGTGATGGGTTCGAGTCCCAGGTTGGGCAAAAATATTCCTGTACTGCAGCAGGTTGGACTCAATGACTCTCGTGGTCCCTTCCAAATTTACAAGTCCACACCTGTTGAATCTGGCCCATGAAGGGGCAGGGGAGATTGAGATCTTGCCCACCCCTGAGTGAGCATCGGGTGTGTTTGGTCCTGAAGCTCCCCTCTCTCAAAAGGTGGGAAAGGATGCCTTATGACCAGGGCCCAGGCCAGGTTCGTTTCATTGGTTTGCGGGGCAGACAAAGCAAGACGCACCTAGAGCAGCAGAGGCACCACAAAAAGAGATGGAAAGGAAGAATTTGGCAGCGTTGAGGCCTCCAGAGGGTTCTGGCAAGAAGGCAGCAGCACTCCCTCACCCCAATGCCCAGCCGTCTCACCTGTCGTGATACATGAGCATGTTGACAATGTCCTTAAAGAGGTCCGGCTGCTTGGGAGAAAAGAAGCCGCTGCTCAGCTGGTCGATAACTTGCTTCAGCTCAGGGATGTGGTCATAGTAGTCCTTGGCACAGTAGCTGCGGGGCAGGGGGCGAGGAGAAAGGGCAGAATTTAACTCAGAGCGTGTGTAAGTATCCATACCCTCCCAGGCCTTCCATATGTTCTTAGGTAAGGATAATGATTTCAGTGATGCCTGTGGCACCTCTAGCACCAGTGGTAGTCTAGCCCTGAAGACCGCTCACTCATGAACAACATTGGGAGAGGCCTACTGTGCTCATCTCCAACATAGCCTTCCCAGGAACAACAACAACAACAATTTATTTATTTATTTATTTATTTATACCCTGCCCATTTGGCTGAGTTTCCCCAGCCACTCTGGGTGGCTCCCAATCAAGTGTTAAAAACAATACAGCATTAAATATTTAAAAACTTCCCTAAACAGGGCTGCCTTCAGATGTCTTTTAAAGATAAGATAGCTGCTTATTTCCTTCACATCTGAAGGGAGGGTGCTCCACAGGGCGGGCGCCACTACCGAGAAGGCCCTATGCCTGGTTCCCTGTAACCTCACTTCTCGCAATGAGGGAACTGCCAGAAGGCCCTCAGCACTGGATCTCAGTGTCTGGGCTGAACTATGGGGGTGGAGACTCTCCTTCAGGTATACAGGACCGAGGCCGTTTAGGGCTTTAAAGGTCAGCACCAACACTTTGAATTGTGCTTGGAAACTAGTGGGTTACTGTGAGAAAGAAGGGAGCTGGACTAAGATGGGTGTGAAACTATATAGGCATTTAAATCTCTAACAACAGGGCTGGCCTTTGCCTCCTTGCTCTCATGGTACGGCCCCTTTGAGCACTTCCAAATCGCAGCAAAGGCCAGAAGGCCGGGCAGAAGAAGCCCAGGAGCCAAGGAAGGTCAAAGGGGCCCAGAATGAGCAACCCCCACTGGCACACTCACCCTTTCCTGTCCAGCTCGTCCACGTCCTCCACCCGCATGCCGAAAATGAAGAAGTTCTCCTCGCCAGCCTCCTCAGCCATCTCCACGTTGGCACCATCCATGGTGCCAATCGTCAGTGCCCCATTCAGCATGAACTTCATGTTCCCGGTGCCAGAGGCCTCTGTGCCCGCTGTGGAGATCTGTTCCGAGAGGTCGGAGGCAGGGACCACTGCAGGGAAAGCAGGAGGGGGGCTCAGTGGGGAGGCCTGGGGTTGTCACACAAAGGGACAGGAGGAGCCCACCCAAGGGATGGGGAGATCTTCCTCCTTTCCAGCCTATGTCAATCACAGACAGGCTCATTTATAAGAACTCCATCCCATCTGCAAATTTTGTGTGTTTGTGTGGTGGTTGTTTTCAATCCACATGATTTTTTTAGAAAGTCAATGCAGATTTTAATCTGTTTCGTTACTTTAACTTTCTGAAAGCTTTTAAGACTTGTTTTTAATTTTTCTTATTGATAATTTCAATCTTTTCATCTGAAACTACTTTGAGGTTGGTTGGTTTTAAAAAAACCATCAAGAAGCGTACAAATTTTACGAAATAAAAAAATTGTACTAAAATATATTATCACAAAACAGTGATTTTTTAAAAAAATCTTGACGAATGCATTTCTAAACACATTCTAAAATATGCATTGCGATGCGTCTTGGTGCGCAATTCAGGCAGAAGCCTTCATCTCAAATTTCGAAGGATAATGACATCCCAACCCCCAGATGAGCCCAGGTAGGGTGAAGCTGGTCAGCTGACAGAATCCCGCAAGCCCACCCTGGCCCCTGAGTTACCTTTTTCAGCCAGCGAGACACGGTAGTTCTCTAAGAAGATGACCTTGAGCCGATCTCCGATGACGGGGTCATGATTGACAATGTCCCCAATGGACGTGATGAGTTTGATGATCATCTTGGCCATGTGGTAGCCAGGGGCAGCCTATGGAGAAGGGAAGATTTAAGATGGCCCTAACAGGTGGGAGAAATGGGCCAAAACTTCTTGTTGCCATCCATCTGTCTCAAGGGACAATGGAGTGCGCCTCTGGGGGTGAAGTCAAACCGCTGCCTTATCTATGCCAAAGTGACCTCCCTGGGAGGCAAGCCTGGGCAGGGTGTATGAAGGTCCTGGGCTGCCCAGACGACAAGGCCCCCCATCTTGGTCTCGCTGATGTGGTCCAAAGGAAAGCAGAGCAAGACATTTGGCACCAGCTTGGCTGCAGGAGTTGCAGGAAGGGGGCATACAAGGCACCAACCAACCCTTTCCTTCCTATCTGCCCCACCCCTCTCCAGACTTGCCACCCTCACCCATACAACAACCCCCCGGAACTTGTTACCCCACCCTGCACCACTCGTGGCTCTCACTTTGCCTCCAATCATGATCGTCCGTGGCACAAATTGCTTGTTTGGCTCCCTCTTGATCCCTGCAGGGAAGAGAAAAAGGTGAAACAAACAGCAACACTCTGGGACCTCCTGCTCCAGATTCAGGGAGCTGCAATGCCCCCACCCCACCCCTGAAATGCCCCCACACCAGATTTCACCAGGTTTCCCAAACTCTCCCTCTAATGCTTGGCAGCAGAAAGGAGGTAAAGGAGGTCCTCTTTGGCGCTGCCCCATCCCAACTTTGGGGAAGGAGAGGCCTAGGGCCACAGAAGGGGGGGAGGGGAAACCAGCCTTCCCGCCACAACCCCCATTAATTAACATGGCAGCATTAATTAACTTCACAGGCACCAAAGCGCTGGTGAAAGCCTTCCTAGCCAGTTAGCCTGAAGCCACTGGCTGTAGCCAGTGTTGGAGGACAGTATCAGTGTGTATGTGTTTGTGTGTGCTTCCCAGACAATGCTGAGCCGACTTTTGTGCAGGCATCAAAATGCCTTGGGCAAGCCCTCATCAGCCCCCGCTCCAGCTGATTCTTTCCGCATTGTTTAAAACAATAAAACACTGCACATTATTAAAATAAGGGAAAGGACTCCTGGACAGTTAAGTCCAGTCAAAGGTGACTATGGGCTTGTGGCACTCATCTCGCTTTTCAGGCCGAGGGAGCCGGCGTTTGACCACAGACAGCCATTGCCATTACAGTCGTACCCTGGTTCTCGAACGCCTTGGTACTCAGACGTTTTGGCTCCCAAATGCCGCAAACCTGGAAGTGAGTGTTCCAGTTTGCGAACATTTTTAGGAAGCCGAATGTCTGATGCAGCTTACGCAGCTTCCAATTGAGTGCAGGAAGCTCCTGCAGCCAATCGGAAGCCGCACCCTCGTTTTCGAACAGTTCCAGGAGTCGAACGGACTCCCGGAATGGATTAAGTTCGACAACCAAGGTACAACTGTATAAGAGAACGAGGGAGGCATTCATGGTGAGTTCCGGCACCTCTTTTTCTAGAAAAATAGCACTGCTCCTGACTCTCCTTCTCTCTGCAGCATACCCCACCCCCTTCTCAGCCCTTCCAAGAGGGGGGGGGGCTGGTGACCACTCAACTCAGCCCCCTCCCTGGAGCCACTAGTTCCCAACCCTAATCCCAGCCAGTCCCAAAATGTGGAGTTTGTGGGTGGGTGTCCCCACTTCCCCCAGGGGAAGGGGACATCAAGGGGATCAAAATAGGCAGAGCCCCCTACTCACGGTTGTAGAGAGTGATGATGTGGAGGCAGTTGAGCAGCTGCCTCTTGTACTCGTGAATCCTTTTCACCTGGATATCGAAGAGAGAGTTGGGGTTGATCTTCACTTTGTACTCCTTCTCCAGGTAGGCAGAAAACTTCAGCTTGTTCTCCTGATGTGGGAGGGAAGGCAGAGGGGTGTGAGTTTTCCCAGAGCACACCCCCCAAAACACAACTGCAGACACAAGAGAAACCCCACAGGGCCCAACAAACAAAAGGGATATTGCTGCTTACTAGAGCAAGACTTTTGATTCCAGATTCTCAAACTGTATCACATCCCCCCAACCCCTATCCAGTGACTCTCTTCTGCCAAAGAGGGGGGGGCACATTATCGGGGGGCACCAAATACAGAACAGGACAGGGTGGGGGACTACATAGCCCGCAAGTGTCCTGGACCGGGACATCCCATTTGTTTATCAAAAGAGCACAGAGGCCATTTGGGTTGACATGATCTCATGTGATTTTGCGGGGCAATTCCCCCCCCCCAAAAAAAATCGCTTTTCCCCCAGGCCCACCATTCTGTGCACTGCCTCCAAATGTACATTTGCGGGCAGTGTGTGTGAAGAAAATACTTTGGGGGGGCTGGGGGAGTGCAGTGCAAAATCACACAACCAGAAAAGAAAAAATTATGCAATAGAAAAGAGAGAGAGAGAATATGAATCAGCAAAACGTAAATATGTGATGAACTATGTCCTGTATTGACTCAATACAGGACACAGCATTTTACATTGTAATACAAACTACTACCACCAGCCCAGCCCTGGCCCATGGACCCCTTATTCCTCACCTGTTTGACTTTCGCCACGTCCCGGATGAAGCCTTCATCTTCCACAAAGTTCAGGAGTTTCTTCAGCTGATCCAAGTCGGAGATGTAGTCTTCCCCAATGCGCTGGAGGAGGAAATGGGAAGAGAAAACTCACCACAAGCCCCCAGGAAGTGTGGAGTGTGGGGCACGCACCCTCTGCAACAGCAACCAGAGAGGCACCCCCTCCTCTCCCCTCTGTGCTGGCCGCTTTCCCTCACCCTTCCTGTTGGAACAGTAAGATTTACGAGTGTCCCGAGGCTTCACACAAGGCCAAACCTATCCCTGGTTTTCAACACTCTGATCAGAGAAGGTGTGAAATAATAATCGAAAGCACCACCAAGCCACATGCAGAGGGTCTTTCTGATGTGCCATGTAAGGGCCACAGCCAGCTCATCTCAGGACCAAATGGGATGTGACAGTTAATTGCAGGAGTGCAGCTGATGGGCACGTGTTTTGTTATGGAAACCTGCAAACTGAGAGGAAGCTTCCCTTAAAATGCAAATAGCAGTCTTTGGGGAGGCAGAGAGAGAAAGGGTTAAATTCCACACACACACACACACACACACACACACACACACACATATATACTTCGAACACAGCAATTAATGGCAGGCCCAGTTTGGCCATCCGATTTGGGCTTCCACGTGAGGAGGGGTCCCTTAAGCCAGAAGAAAACTAGCCCACAAACTCAAAGGTATGGATGCAAAAATTAATTTGATTCTATAATGCCAAGTGGAGGGGTACTTAAGAAATACAGTGGCATTTTATATCCAACAGATTTCAAAAAATCAATACTTCCACCTTTACACACATACACACACACACACACAGCCTTAATCTAACTGTAACTGAGAATGTTGCATTAAAATGCCATTGAAGAGACTAAACGTCCATATTTTGGCAAGTGAATCAAATGTGGGAGCCGACTGGCCCAAAATTCTTTGTTTGTTTTTCAAGTGAAACCTCCAAGACTTTGCATTTGGCTGAATGGGGAAAATAGCAAAGCCAGCAGGGAGGGCCTCATCCTGCTCATCTTCACCTCGGCAATGATTTCAGCCAGCCCTGGGTTGCACAAGACCAGCCAGCGGCGGGGGGTGATGCCGTTGGTTTTGTTCTGGAATTTGTGAGGCTCAAACTCATAGAAGTCTTTAAACCTGGAAGAGGAGGAAGAGGAGAACTGCAATTAGAGGCACTTGTGGAATTTGATGGACCAACACTCTGGCAGTTTCATATGTTCATAATGTGGGAATGTTCAGGGATGCAGGAGAGGATATATTGTGAGATTATATCCTTATCCAGCTTGTGCTAACAAGTTCCCAAAATATCAGCAGAGTAAGACATTCCCCTTTTTAAGTTTGCAACGGTAATGTGTGCTCAGGTTCGCTAGAACCTCTATAATAATTACTCTGGTAATTTCCCCTTTGTTCCCCCTTAAAATACAAGACATGACACAGTCTTTTATAAAAGTATAAAAACAGTTTACTTACATTCTGTTCACAATCGGATCCCAGAAGGCAGACAGGCTTAATAAGGTAATATACATTTAGAATCTATCTTATAGGAAGATAGTCCCTTTCTCCTCTCTTTGCTGGGAGCCAAGAGAGCATCTTTAGCAAATGTTACTTCTTCGAAGGAAGATGGCAGAGAGAGAGAGCAAGAGGCAAGAGAGAGATGGCTGCCCTGCCCTGTGCTTTTATCATTACCTGCACAGGTGAGGCCACACCCACCTCTGGTCACATGTGGAGGAAGTCTGTCCCAGGAAGTTTACCTGCTGGCTGGACAAACACCCCTCCCCATGTCTAAACATGTACACTCTAGGAATGTTGTAACTGACTGCTCCTGTGTTTTACATCCCACACATAACAGCCACCCAACAATGTGTCACGGGACCAGAAGAGGGCAGGAAAGGAAAGGGGGGGTGAAGCCTGCCTGCCGTGGGGCAGAGTACGTACACGGTGGCCTTCAGGATCTCAGAGTGGATGCGAGCCACGCCATTGACAGCATGGGAGCCCACAATGCAGAGGTGGGCCATGTTGATGCGCTTGACGCTGCCTTCCTCCACCATAGACATGCGGCGCATGCGGTCGAGGTCCCCGGGGAACTTGGCATAGACTTTCTGCGGAGACAGAAGGGTGCCCCAAAGAAGACGTTAACACCCATTCCCATTTATAGGGCCCACCCCCTCCCTCCCATCTCTGCTTCAAGCCCAAAATTTCAAGCACAGAACCAGGGTTTGAATTAGAGCAGGGTTTCCCAAACTTGGGTCTCCAGCTGTTGTTGGACTACAACTCCCATCATCCCTAGCTAGCAGGACCAGTGGTCAGGGATGATGGGAATTGTAGTCAGCTGGAGATCCAAGTTTGGGAAACATTGAATTCGAGGAAGTGGAACCAACCCCCCCCCCCCGACCAATTTGCTTTTAAAATGCCACCGGAGAGAGAGATGATTTAGCAAAAAGAGTGGGGATAGGAGTGTGTTCATTCAGCACCCCCCAGTTTTCTGTTGCCCAACAATTCAGGCACTGAGTGGAAGTGTCCTGAGGGGTGCCTTCCTTACTCAGCCCTCAAGCTCCTTCCCCAGAGGTAGATGAAGGGCCAGGGCCAGATTAAGACCTTTAGAGGCCATATGCACCTTAAAGATTTGGGTGCCCCCATATATACCTATTTCAAAATATGAACAATAATAACCCGCAAAATATAATTTTTCTTTTTCAAAATGAATCGAAACCCACAGTAAGATGGAAAGTATTGTTTGTGTACTTGCACTTTATATTTGAAAATAATTATTTTTTCCAATTGCAAAATCTTTGATCAGATCTTCAAAAACAAACCTTACATCACACATCTGCTTCTATACATAGTACAGTGGTACCTCGAGTTAAGTACTTAATTCGTTCCGGAGGTCCGTTCTTAACCTGAAACTGTTCTTAACCTGAAGCACCACCTTAGCTAATGGGGCCTCCCGCTGCTGCCGCGTCACCAGAGCACAATTTCTGTTCTCATCCTGAAGCAAAGTTCTTAACCCGAGATAATATTTCTGGGTTAGCAGAGTCCGTAACCTGAAGCGTATGTAACCCGAGGTACCACTGTAGAGATAAGGCATCATCCAGCCTTCTTTGTTGCAATAGTTGTTCTGTTGTGATTTTTTAATATACTTCAGTGGAGAAAGTGAATGCCCAGACAAGCAAATTTGTGACCATTCATGTTAAAAATCCGGCAACGAGGAATTTATGCGGTGCCCTCCTTCCTCGATGCCCTAAGCACATGCTTATTTTGCTTAATGTTTCATCCAGTCCTGGGGAGGGTGCTGGGAAGGCTCCCCCCAACTCCTCACCCCCACTCCACCCGCCCCCAGTGGCCTCCCTTCTCTCCCACCCGGGGCTATTGAACTCACATCGAGGAAGCGCTGGTTGATTTCATAGATGATCTCCAGGTGGCGGGGCAGAAGGGCCTCAAAGAGGTGGACAGGCCAACGCTCCAGAGCCTCTGGCAGCACGGTGTGGTTGGTATAGGCACAAGTTCGCACTGTGACATCCCAGGCCTAGAAGGGACAGAGAGAGAGACTGAGAGAGAGAAGAAGCATCAGCCCTTGAGCCAAGCCAGACCAGCTCAGGAGAATCCTGCTGCCTGACCGATTGATGGTGGCTCTGCAGGGTATTCAAAAGGGACCGGAAAACAGTGATGGAGAAAGCAGGTAAGAGAACCCAACCCCACACTGCAACCCCTGGGGTATCCCTGGTGAGGAGGAGCACAACCGTGAAAGGGAGACCCGGTTAAAAGCTTGTTTCTAACAGGACTGCCTCCTGTTTCCCTGACATGCCCCTGGAACAGGAGGACACAGGCACAGGCCAATATACCCTTTCAATACCACTACTACCAACAATGTTTTTTAGAAAGGCTGTTGGGAAAGGAGCCCAAAATAAAGCCACCCTCCCACCACACCCCTTTCTGCCCTGCTGGTCCAGGCCTGACCAGGCTTTTGATTTTGTGGTTTCTCTGCCCACCTGGTAGGATTGTGGGACCTGAGCCTTTCCCAGGGTTTCATTTCAGCCGGAGCTACCAAGGGGAAGGGGTCTGTGTTGGATCCTAGGGTTCGTTTTTGGAAGGGGTAAGCAGAGGCACTCTTTGAGCACCCCCAGAGAGCCTGTCCCTCACATCGGAGCAGCTGCAAGGAGCCCCCAGGAGCTGTTCTGGGATTATGTGGAAAGAGCCAATTCTCCGGGCGTCCCTCCTATGGGAAACCTGCCTGGCTCCCTCTCTCTGCCTGCCTGCCAGCGAGCCTCACTTGCCAAGCGCAGGGCTCCTTTAGAGAATGTGTGCTGGAGCGAGAGGGTGCTTGAGACACCCAGGGCCACCAGCTTCCCCCCTGCCTTGCCTGACCCCTGCCTGGGACCCTCACAAGATGAAGATGCTTCTTAAATATTCTTGTCTTCTCGGAATGTTTTGGTTTTTTCCGTAGGGAATGTTCTTTGGCTTTTTAGCAGGAACACTGATGTGTTTGGTTTTTATCCTGCTGAAAGGTTTTGAATTTGCATCGTTTGTAGCATTTGCATTTGCATGATTGTATTTTTGTGTGTATCTGTATTTGTGTGTATCTGGGAGGGTTTTGGCCTGACAGGCAGCACATAAATAAACAACAACATTAACATAACATTCCTCTTCCTGCTGTCAGAGTTTCCTTTGGCTGTTGGGTCCCGTTTCATTTAGCACTCGGGTATATATAAATGCATTTTATGATTGTGACTTCACTGTCGTTTTAAATAGTCATAAGCTGCCTCCTCATGAAAAGACAGTCTAGACATTATTTACATAAATAAGCTCCGTGGGGAAGGATTTCTGCATCCGTCCACCCTGCTCTGACACCGACCATTGCTTAGAGTCCAGCAGCTCCTCACCTTGTCCCAGTCCAGCTTCTCAATGTCCACTAAAACCCTCATGAGTTCTGGGATGGCCAGGGAGGGGTGGGTGTCGTTGAGCTGAATAGCAACCTGGAGGAGGCAAGGAAAAAGAATCAGGTAGAGAGGTCAGACTGGAGAAATCAAGGCCGCCCTGTGGCTCCCTTCCCTTGGTGCCCTAAGCACATGATTACAGTGGCGTAGCGTGGGTTGTCAGCACCCGGGGCAAGGCAAGTAATTTGCGCCCCCTAACCCGTGGATTTGCGCCCCCTAACCCTACCCCTAACCCTAACCCCCAGATGTTGCGCCCGGTGCGGCCGGCCCCCCCTGCACCCCCCACACTATGCCACTGCATGATTATGTTGCCTTAATGGTTAATCCAAGGGACACAGGTGGCGCTGTGGGTTAAACCACAGAGCCTAGGACTTGCCGATCAGAAGGTTGGCGGTTCAGATCCCCATGACGGGGTGAGCTCCCATTGCTCGGTCCCTGCTCCTGCCAACCTAGCAGTTCAAAAGCATGTCAAAGTGCAAGTAGATAAATAGGTACCGCTCCGGCGGGAAGGTAAACGGCGTTTCCATGCGCTGCTCTGGTTTGCCATAAGCGGCTTAGTCATGCTGGCCACATGACCCGGAAGCTGTACGCTGGCTCCCTCGGCCAATAAAGCAAGATGAGCGCCACAACCCCAGAGTCAGCCACGACTGGACCTAATGGTCAGGGGTCCCTTTACCTTTTAATGGTTAATCCAGCCCTGCTCCCACCCCATTGCAGAGTCCCCATGGGAGGGAGGAAGTGTAACTGCCAGGAGCCCCCCATTTCCAGATGAACCTGGCTCTCCCTCTGGCCTCTGCACACTGCTGAGTGAAAACAGGCAGGCGAGGGAGCAAGGGAGGCCAGCTGCCGATCCTTGTCACCGGCTGCCACTTCTGCCAAGCCCAAGGGACAGAGAGGAACAGCAACAGGCGCGGAGGAGACATTGGCAGGCGACTGACAACAACGCTGGCCCCAAACACCAGGCCAGCCTGCACTCCAAGCCCCCATCAGAGAAACCGGCCCCGCTACCTTGTCTGGGAAGGCATCAAAAGAGGTGCGGACGGGATCGCGGCTGCCAAACTTGGAGGACTTGAAGCGGCGGATGATGTCTTGCAGCGTGGCGGCCACGACAAAGTACTCCTGCTTCAGGCGCAGCTCCTTGCCCTCAAAGAACTGCGGAGGAGGGAGGCAAGGGGAACCCAAAGGTCAGCACAAGGAAGGCAGGGGAGGAAGGAGGCTGGGAGCCCTCCTCCCCCATTCCCATAAGCAAAAAATGAGCATTGTGGCAACTTAAGAGCAAAAGCCACATTTGATGAAAAGACACCACAAGTTGCCTGGCCCCGCAACCTACTCAGTTGCCATATTTTGAAGAGCAAAAAAGAGGACACATTTGCCGACTTCTGCTTTTAACTACGGAACGCTCTGATGACTCTCATTTAAATACCCCTACTGTATGTAGCCTATAGAAGCTGTGATATATTGCTAGTAACAGCATTCTTAACTTACAACAACAACAACAACAACAACAACAACCTCATCATCATCATCATATTGCTCCCTCGCTTGCGACATGGAAGTACTTGGGCTCATGAACATACGTGTGCACTGAAAAAATTATTAAACTGTGCATATGGACTGTCCTTAAGGGCAGGGGCTGTTACCTCTTGCCCTCTCAGACCCCTCCCCAATATCTTGCTGCTGAGTCAATGTGCTTTTAGTTCAGCCACAAGAGGACAAATTTATACAGTATGTAGATAGTTTAAGATGCTGTCCTGTTGTGATTCTCTGCGGCAGACTAGCTTAGCTGGGTGCCTTAGATCTGAGTCTAATGCACTAGGGGGAAAAAATATTGGGCTACTGTAAACAAACAAAAAAAACCACAACCCTGGACATTTTGCCAAATTTAAAAAATCCACCCAGACAGATTTTACTCCTGAAAAAGAGGACATGTTCGGGAAATAGGGGATGTATGGCAACCAGACCTGGAAAAGAGATGTGTCCTAGAAAAGGAGGACGTATAGCAACCCTAGCAGGGGGCTCCCCTTCTGAAGTTTGTCCATATCTCTCAAGAAATTGACAGGTGCTGCCCAGGATCCCATTGGGAGCCAGGAGTCCTGGGTTCTAATCACTCCCACTCTACCAACAGACAGAACAGCAGCAACAGAGGTGGAAAACAGAAAGACCTTTGGAAGTAAGGCTCCCAGGGTGTACCATTTCACAGTGCATTTGTTCCGTCTTTCGGCAATGTGATTTCTCACTATAAAGTTTACAACGTGTTTTCCTGAAACATTTTTTTGATGTGTCTAGATCCAGCCTCAGAGGCAGGAGAGGGCAAGAGGCAAGCTGCTGAAGATTCCAGGGAGTCTCCCCCCTTCTTCTGCAACCAGCTCCCCTCCTCCCGGAACACACAGAGAAACGAAGACAGCAGAGCAAAGAGAGACAAGGTGAATAAGTCTCAGATTGCTGGGAGTGGTGGGAAGGCAGGGTCCTTCAGTCCTTGCAACTGCCTCATTGAAGGGTTGCTGTGATCACGAGGCCTGCACTATTTTGGTTTCTTAGAATAAGGAGCTAACTTCACTGACACCAAGCGTTTTTTAATGCTCACCTGATCCTGGCGCCAGCTCCTGACACCAGGTGGCACAAGAGAAGACTGGCTGGGGGCTCAAGAACAAGAGGGGAGAGCTCTGCTACCTTGCCTGCTGCCTGGGGAGGTTGCCCCATGCTGTCCAATGGCAGGGCTGGTCCCTGTCTCCTTCTCCCCCTCATCTCACTCACACTGCTGCTCTGGAAAGTAACGCCTGGGGGGAGGTACACCACTTTTATGCTGGGCCGTCCCAGAGAATACTGGAGACCACAAACTGGGAGCGCCTGGGCTTGGTCCTTCAGCCAGCATAGGTAGGAGAAGAGGGCTCAGAAACCACCTCAGACCCTTATTTTCTTCTGCTTGCTCTCATCATGTGTGGTATCAGATGCAAGTCTAGCCTCTACATTAGTCTCCCCCCAACTTCCTGAATAGACCTGCACAATTCTGGAACATTCTCTCACACATCAGGAAGCTGAAATTACAGAACTTACGTTGTCGTTGGGATACAGGACCCGGGAAATGTTCTCAGCCAGGTTTCTGTCCAGCACTGCCTGGATGTAGCCACCAACATTAACTGGGAGAGAAAGGGAGAGATGCAATCTATTCAAATGGGGCAAAAGTTATACAAAGCGGTCAGAAGCTGCCTTGGAGGGGGCTGGGCTAGATGACCACCTGTGTCCCTTCCAACTCTATAGTTCTATGGTTATAAGTCAGCCTGTTTCTGTAGCCAGCTCAGTGCTGCCTGCTCTAACCAGCAGGAGCGTTCCCAGCCTGACTTGGTGGTGGGAACTGAACCTGGGACCTTCTGCATGCCAAGCAGGTAAGCTCACGAAGAGATGGGAAGCCACCTTAGAGCAGGTCGTCCAGCCCAGAGCATGGCGCCTGGGTTCTCCAGGGTGGTCTCAGGCAGGAAGAAGGGGGGCCTTTTCCATTACCTGCTGGCACCTGGTTCTTTTCTTAAGCCGAAAGATGCCAGCAGAGGTTCTGCATGCCAAGCAGGTATTCTGCCACTGAGCTATGATGGCCCCTCCCCTAAGTGAGGTGCAAGGAAACATCTAAGGATGTCTTGCACCCACAAATGCTGAGTTCTTGTCAGTAGCCAAACACACACTGAGAGACAGACATATGGAGTGAGAGAGGAAGGAGCTTCCTGTCTAGCAGGCATCTATAGCCTTCTCCTCCATTAATTTGTCCAGTCCTCTTTTAAAGCCATCCAAGTTGGTGGCCATTGCTGCTTCCTGTGGCAGGGAGTTCCACAGTTTAGCTGCATGAAGGACTTTCTTTTATCTGTCCTGAATCCAACATTCAGCTTCTTCAGATGTCCAAAGTGTTAGGAGAAGGAAAACCTTTTCTCTATCCACTTTCTCCAGACCTGAAAGGCAGGAAGCTGCCCCACACTGAGTCCACTGTCTACACTTACAGGCCCCGGCTCTCTAGGGTTTCAGGCAGGGGGTGTTCCCTGTTCCATGTGGAGACGCCAGTGGGGACTGAACCCAGGGGACCTTCCACATGCCAAGCAAACGCTCTGCCTGCTGAGCCACACAAGGCCTTCTCGGTAGTGGCGCCCACCCTGTGGAACACCCTCCCTTCAGATGTGAAGGAAATAAGCAGCTATCCTTTCTTTAAAAGACATCTGAAAGCAGCCCTGTTCAGGGAAGTTTTTAATATTGAACGCTGTACTGTTTTTAACACTTGATTGGGAGCCGCCCAGAGTGGCTGGGGAAACTCAGCCAGATGGGGGGGGTATAACTAATAAATTATTATTATTATTATTATTATTATTATTAATCCACTTACAGTCCTTCAGGTTGAACTCGTTGGGCGCCCGAGCAGACCACAGCCGCATGGTGTTGACGACGTTGTTGCGATAGCCGGGGACGGGGGTGTCGTAGGGGAGGGCAAGGACCACCTGCAAGGCAAGGGGGAGGGTTCTGAGCTGGCCTTGGGGCTGCCTGCTGAGCACCCACCAGCAGACAGCAAACCTGGTCAGGCTGCCTGGGATGAAGAGGGACACAGCAGCAAGACCCCCACTCCTGCAAGAGACTAGGAGGGCCTAGGAGCAGGGGGGCACCTAGAGATTGCCATGGTTGGCCACTGCCAAGGGCACAGGCCCAAGGTGTGTGTGCAAAAATTGCACCTCTCCACTCCGGCTCGAAGTGACTAGGAGCTCACCCACTCGGCTGCACACTGCCCAGGCTGCTCCGGGCACAGGAATCTGGCCGCTGGTGTGGGCCATCAGAGCAGCCCTGTAGAGCCCCCTCCCCAGTTGGCTGGTGGTGCTATTTAAAGTGTGGGCAGAGCACCAGCAGAGCTTGGAGGGAAGAAAGAGCAGGAGGCGAGAGTTGCAGGAAGGGGGGGGGGACGCAAGGAAGGAGGCAGTTGGGAAAGGAAGGAGGGAGGCAAGAAGGCAGGCAGACCGATGGAGGAGGAAGTGGAGGAAGAGAGCAGAGCAAACCCAACCTTGATGGATGTGGAGGAAGACACTGGCAGAGCCCAGAACGCAACAAAAAGCAAACCTATTGAGTTTTTGGTCCATGGTCTCTCCAGGCTTCAGAGGCGCCAATTTAACTCCTTGCCAAGGGCCCAAAGGAGCCTTGGCCCCCCTAGCTATGAGCTCAGCACCATTTCTGGCCCTGGCAAGCCACGCCAGGGCGCATCTGTGCACATCTGAGCACACACACCCCATATTTGGACTGGGGAGGCAGAATCCTTATTAGCATTGTTTATTAAATTTCTATGCCACCCGTCATCCGAAGGTCACAGGATGGTTAAGCCATATAAGAACACAAGAATACAAAGCAAAACCACCCTCGCCTTCCGGTACCCTCCTCTCATTCCTACTGACCTGGGTGTCTACCCATTTCACGCCATCCTGGTCATGCTGGACGCGGCCGTAGAAGTGCACGGGGATCATGTACTCTGGGCGGGCCTTCTCCCAGGGGTTCCCATAGCGCAGCCAGTCGTCAGCCTCCTCCACCTGCCAGCCCCCACAGATCTTCTGGTTGAAGATCCCAAACTCATAGCGGATGCCATAGCCATAGGCTGCCAGGCCAAGGGTGGCCATGGAGTCCAGGAAGCAGGCTAGTTGGAGAAGGAAAGGAAAGGGTTAGTGGAGCCAAAGGGGGTTTGGGCTGCATTCCTCTTGGGCTTCCACAGGAATGGATGGATTGGTTGAGTTCAAAATTATGCCACTTGCCCACAATGGGCTGCTGGGCCTATAGCGGCTTACAGCAAACATTAAAAGTGTCCAGATACAGAGCATTGGAAATACCATTACAGGATATGTCAGTATAGGACTAATTTAGCCAGCCAGTCCTGGTGATCATCTAATGTTTATTGGATGGATTTTCCCCCTAAATTGATTTTTGAATTCTGAATTTATTGTTATTCACATTTTATACTGTATTTTATGCTGTTTTTTGTTGCATCAATTAAGTGTTTTAAATTTGTTGTTAGCCACCCTGAGCCCGGTTTTCTGAACCAGGAAGGGCGGGGTATAAATAAAAAAATATTATTATTATTAAATTTTAAAATGGCAAAAAACATCAATTTGGCAAACGCAAGGGAAAAGGAGCAAGCTTGTTTTCTGCTGCTCCAGAGGGGAGGACCTGAATCAGTGGACTCTTCTGACAAGGAAGGAAATCCCTACTAAACATTAGGAAGAACTTTCTGGCAGTAAGAGCTGTTTGACAGTGGGACGGACTCCATCAGGAGCTGGTGGACTCCCCTTCACTGTCAGGGGTTCCTTAACTCTGATTCCTGCCCTGCAGAAGTTGGGATAGATGCCTCTCGGGGTCCCTTCCCATTCTATGATTCCATGGGACAGCCATGTTGGGAGGAGAAGGAAGACCATCAACACACGAGTGCGCTACCCAGATCCTTGGCAGCCACAGGAAGGCCACGGTCATCCTAGCCTCACCGGGAGATGCTGCCAGGGAGAAAGAGGTGCTTGCAAAGCAGGGACTCAGCCCCTCCTCTGATGGCTCACCTGCCAGGCGCCCGAGCCCTCCGTTACCCAGGCCAGCATCTTCCTCGATCTCCTGCAGCTCTTCCATGTCCAGGCCGAGCTGTTGGACAAAAGGAGAGTGCGGAGGGGAGAGGGGGTTGAATTAGCTCAGATGGGGGTGGGGGGAAGCCCCTAGACCCAGGAACCTCCCACGCCTCCTTGGCCTATCACAACCAACCACCTTATTCACACACACACACCCCAGTCCCCAAACCTGGTAGGTAGCTTCATCGCAGGCATTCTGCAAGGCCAGGTTGACCATGGTGTTCTGCAAAGTGCGCCCCATGTAGAACTCCAGAGACAGGTAATAGATGCGCTGCAGGAGGAAGAAGATTGAGGAGGAGTTTGGGAGGAGCAAAGGTGGACCTGTGAGCTTGTGTTGTGTTTACGTGAAGGAACTGTGCGCTGCCGTCTCCCACGGAGAGGATTAGATTTGGATTGTTGTTCTTATCACCATTGCGTTGTTTTTATTGAACAAGATGTTGCGCCTTGGTCACCTTCGGCTTCTTGTTGTTTCGAAACACAATAGATTTTCTTTAGTTCCGCAAATATAAATATGGCACCGAGAACAATACTTTTAACTCTTTTTGAAATAAGTATTATAGTAAACTAGAGCTTAGTACCGGAAAAGGTGGCTGGCAGATTGACAGGTAGGAAGGAATATTCATAGGAAAAAATAGATACAGTGGTACCTCAGGTTAAGAACTTACCGTATTTTTTGCTCTATAAGACTCACTTTTTCCCTCCTAAAAAGTAAAGGGAAATGTGTGTGCGTCTTATGGAGCAAACGCAGGCTGCACAGCTATCCCAGAAGCCAGAACAGCAAGAGGGATCACGGCTTTCGCTGCGCAGCGATCCCTCTTGCTGTTCTGGCTTCTGGGATTCAGAATATTTTTTTTCTTGTTTTCCTCCTCCAAAAACTAGGTTCGTCTTGTGGTCTGGTGCATCTTATAGAGTGAAAACTACAGCAATTCGTTCTGGAGGTCCGTTCTTAACCCGAAACTGTTCTTAACCTGAGATTCTGTTCTCATCCTGAAGCAAAGTTCTTAACCCAAGGTACTATTTCTGGGTTAGCAGAGTCTGTAACCTGAAGCATCTGTAACCTGAAGCATCTGTAACCTGAGGTACCACTGTATATAATTGGACATATATAATAATTCCATAATAGTTTACATCATCCCCAGTAACGTATCCAGGCAACCATTTTCTTGTATCTTATTTCACCAAGACATAACAAACATGCCCCACTTTTCCAGAGGGGCTGTTGCAAACTAAAGCCTAAACCATCATTGCTCAATTTACTGTGCCTCATTCGTGGCAGCGAGACTTTGCCACGCAGGAGGGAAGAAGCAAATTCATTGAGGGTATGCGTGGTCAAGGCTGGAGGCAGGATCCCACTCCCTACTGGCTGAGGGGCTCTGGGGAGCAGGAGAAAAGCCCCACTGCTTTGGGGGCACTCGAGACATGCCGCTGGCATGAACTAAACACTGGTAGAACTCCCTGGTGCACCAGCAAAATGCTACATGGGTGCAGCTGGTCCACCTGCCAGTGCGGAAAGCAAGTCACAGATGGGGTGCAGGGGGCAAGCAAGGGCACAATCACTTATCTTTAAAACGCTTTGTTCATTATTGGCATAACGACGCACCCTCTTCTTCAGCGGATATGGCCCATTTGTTTTATAGCTCATCAATACCAAATTGTCTGTATCATTCCACACATGCCGGCTCAGAAATAAAGACTCAGTGTGCAAAATTAAGGAATGTTAGAAAGAGGTTGGAATAAAAGTAGGTGGTTTTAGCAGAAAAGATATAAAGGATTAAGTAAAAATGAATTGGTGAAAGAAGGGAACGCAAAATTATAATATATTAAGATAAATTATTAAGATAGGAAAAAATGGGGAAGGATTTGCTGAAATACCTAATTGAACTAGAATACAAAAATGGGAGGTGTGAGGAGGTCAAGGAAGTAAGCAAATGAAAATAAGTGATGTAAAGGTTTGATTTGTTTTTTGTTTTTTGTTTTTCTTTTCTTTTCTGTTTTTGGATGGTGTTTGTTTTATAGGTATTGTTTTCTCTTTTCCTTTTTTGATTGTTACTTATATTTTTTCTTTTTTTTCTGTAACCTTTTAAAAAAAATCCTAATAAAAATCTATATAACAAAAAAGAAATAAAGACTCAGTGTGATCAACACAGCTAATCCCAGGTAAGTACGTCTAGAACTGCAGCCTTATTTCACAATTTGCATTTCTGTTTCATGATTTGAAATTTGTAATATATAAAGCCTGCCTGAGCCACTGGCTGAAAGCAGCAGATGTGAGCCACACAGCCCCTATTAAACTGCCTTATACCAAATCAGGGACGCAGGTGGCGCTGTGGGTTAAAGCCTCAGCGCCTAGGGCTTGCCGATCGAAAGGTCGGCGGTTCGAATCCCTGCGGCGGGGTGCGCTCCCGCTGCTCGGTCCCAGCGCCTGCCAACCTAGCAGTTCGAAAGCACCTCCGGGTGCAAGTAGATAAATAGGGACCGCTTACCAGCGGGAAGGTAAACGGCGTTTCCGTGTGCGGCTCTGGCTCTGGCTCTGGCCAGAGCAGCGATGTCACGCTGGCCACGTGACCCGGAAGTGTCTCCGGACAGCGCTGGCCCCTGGCCTCTTAAGTGAGATGGGCGCACAACCCCAGAGTCTGTCAAGACTGGCCCGTACGGGCAGGGGTACCTTTACCTTTACCTTTTATACCAAATCAGGCTATTGGCTGATCTAACTAAAAAAGAAAATAAAAAGAAAAGGAGGCTCCAGTCCTTGCAGTTTTGGATAAAAGGCTGATTTACATAGGGACACAGTGAGTCATTGACCCATATAACCTCCATATGTTATTGGACTACAGCCCCCATCAGAGGCGGATTTAGGGCAGTGTGACCAGTTCTGCCGCACTGGACACTGAGCCTAGGGGGCGCCACAGCTACAACATAGTGAACTGAGCAGAACGGAAGGCGAGAGGATGGGAGGCACAAAATTTTGGGTGCTGTGGGAATTTGAAAGACCAAAGTCTGCCGCTGCTTCCATCACCCAGTGTGGGGGGTGCTGGGGGGGCCGGCCGCACGGGGCGCAACATCTGGGGGGGCGCTCGCACTCACAGCTCTCTGCCCCTACCTGGCTCACGGGTTAGGGGGCGCAAATTACTTGCCTTGCCCCGGGTGCTGACAACCCACGCTACGCCACTGCCCTTGGCCCTTGGCCCTTGGCCGTGCTGCCTGCAGGGGCTGATGGGAGGCACCACATTGCCTACCTCTGGTCTACACAAACTTGCAGCAGCTCTCCAGCCTTACAAAAAGAAGTCGTTTCCAGCCCTACCCAGGGGCTGAACGCAGCCCCTGCTGTGTGCCAATGGTCCCTCCTGGGAGCACAGGAAACTGCCTTGTATCAGAACAGGCAGCTTGTCCAACTTGGCCTCCAGGGGTGACACACAGACCCCTGGAGATGCCAGGGATCAACCGTGGCCCTTTCTGCCCACCTGCCTGCCTGCCAAGCAGGGGCTACAGGTCCCTCTCCTGACAGTTCCCCTCTATTCTACCAGGAACTTAGGCGGTAGCTGTGTGGCCACTTCTGCATTGCAAAAAAGAGAGATAAAGGCAACATCTCTTTTTGGATGTTATAGGTGCAAATTTAGAAATATTATAAGTTACATAGAAAAGTAATGCATCTCACCCACAACAGACCAGCCAGCCTATGTGCCTGCTTGGTTGCTCTCTATATTGCATTCAGTGCTATTTTAATAATAATAAGGAGGAGGAGGTGGTGCTGAAACTCACTATGAATACCCCACTTATAATGGCAATGGCACCCACCTGAGAGGTGCCGGAACTGAGTTCTGGCTGGGGGGGGAAAGCCCTGATTGCATTTCTAACCCACTATTTTTCAGGAAGAGCTCAAGGTGACTTACATGGTTCTTTGTCTCCTCATTTAACTCCCACAACAACAACCCTGTAAGGTAGGTTAGACTGAGAAGCAGTGACTGAGCTCAAGGTCACTCCCCACAGAGCTTCAGGCAGAGGGCCTTCTCAGTAGTGGCGCCCGCCCTGTGGAACTCACCCCCACTAGATGTCAAAGAAATAAACAACTACAGTACCAGACTTTCAGAAGACATCTGAAGGCAGCCCTGTTTAGGGAAGCTTTTAATATTTGATGGATTACTGTATTTTAATATTTTGTTGGAAGCCGCCCAGAGTGGCTGGGGCGGGGTATTATTATTATTTTTATTACTTCATGGCTGAGTGGGGATTTGAGCCTTGGTTCTCCAGGTCCCAACCAGACATTCTAACCACTAGGCCACACTGGGTTCAAGGCTTCCACCCACTTTCTGCCCAGCTGCTCGCCTTTCTTGCAGTTCTTTTAGATTTAAACAGAACTTGGAAGAGGACTGTCCTCTGTGAGGTAGGACACTCGGCCACATGGTACTTGGGGGGCCAACCAGCCATGGCTGGGTTCAGCCCAGGGTGGATTGGGAAAGGGTGTTATAAGGATGGAGATAATGTAAGCAAAGCTCTCTGAAGTTTTAGAAAACACCACATCAATATATTATCTTTATGTAGTATTGTGTCAGCATTGTTAGAGGGGATTCAATTTGGCAAGCAGATCCCACCTCCTGATAAGCCCAGCCTCTCCTCATCTGGATCAGCCTGTATCCAGTAAGGAATGCCTCTGAGATATTCAAAAAGCAATGTGAGATAGATAGATAGAGATAGAGATAGAGATAGAGATAGAGATAGAGATAGAGATAGAGATAGAACAGGCAGCAAAACTTTACAAAAGTTTGTTCTGTTTTAGGGCACATTTTCTTTGGGGGCGAAAATAGTGTTACTGTAGTTTGTTTCTCAATGGCTGGCTGACACAGGCCAGCAGCAGAGAAGCAGGCAATGCTAGTAAATGTGAGTTTATTTGCAATGCTATCCTAATCTCGATTCCTGGATATTTTGGGAATTGGGTAGAGTTACTCAGGCTGCAGCCCTTGGCACATGCGCTTATCACGTAAGCCTGGGTTTAGGAATGAACGCAGAAGGACTTTGCTTCTGAGCAAAGATTCGCTAGATGGTGCTGTCGGGGGGGAGGGGAGGCACTCTGTACATGCCCAGAGGCACTCTGCTTTCCTACTCCTACACATATTCTGTCGCTCCACTTAAAGTGCTCATTGCAGATCATTTCCCCGCACTAAATGTGCGACCAGAAACATTTCTGAACAGCAGGATTCCCAGTGTGGTCAATGCCTGGGATAGGACATCCTGCACCAGCTGAACTCTTGGCATTCTCCAGCTGAGTGCTTGCAAAATACTCATCCCCTCAAGAAGAAGCTCCATCTAAGGAACCTTTGTTGGTGCCCAGGTTTACTACCACGACTTACTAATCATTAGCAGAACTAATTTATTTATTTATACATGTGATCTACAGCGTACCATTCCTCCAGTGAGTTCAGCCCTGCTTGAATGCATACGCGTACTGCAGATACTATTAGCTAGCTTGATTTCTCTGAGTATGGACCCTTACATAATCAAAAGGGCACCAACCATCCAAACTAAGGAAGTATCTGCAGGGTTGGGGAAATGCAGAGTTTGCAGAAGTACAGAAAACATTTATTAGAGACCCCACTCTGCAAAAACAAAGAAACAAACATAACCACAGCCAAATAAGAACTGTACACGATATAATCAGAATGCTATTGGAGGGGCGGACCCAAAGGAAGGAAAGAGAATGTGCTGGAAGATGGCAGAGCTGATCGGCTGGAACCCTGAAGTGCAGCACATGCCACACTGCAATATTTTGTTGCAGGCTCCCTACTAATACTACTACTACTACTACTAATAATAATAATAATAATAATAATAATAATTTATATTCTGCCTTTTCTCCATTGAGCTTAAAGCAGTTTGCAGGGTTCTCCCTCAATTTATCTTCACAACAACCCTATGAGGGAGATTAGGCTAAAAGAGAGACTAAGGTTGCCCAGTGGGCAGAGTGACTGAATAGAGCATGGGTAGGCAACCTAAGGCCCGGGGGCCAGATCCAGCCCAATTGCCTTCTCAATCTGGCCTGTGGACGGTCCAGGATTCAGCGTGTATTTACATGAAGAGAAGAGAGTGAAGAGAGCAGAAACCAACAGTTTTTACATGAATAGAATGTGTGCTTTTATTTAAAATGCATCTCTGGGTTATTTGTGGGGCATAGGAATTTGTTCATTTTTTTTTTTCTTCAAAATATAGGTCTGAGGGACAGTGGACCAGCCTCCTGCTGAAAAAGTTTGCTCACCCCTGGAGTAGAGGTTTGGAGCAAAATCTCTCCTGTCCTCTGACTACTCTGGTCCTCAACTTAAAGTAAATTTACTGCAGCAGTGGCAGCATCATGGCTCCATGAGAATGACTTCCCCCCAGTGGCAGATGAGATCCAGCCTCCTCCACACAGCTGGAACAAGCAGAGCCAGAGTCCAGGGCAGGTCACCTGGTAAGCTCTGGGTGGGATCGAGCCCCCTTGGCATTTCTCACTCCAGATGAATCCATGTCCTCAGAAATGACTGCGGCATTCTGAGCATTCTCAGAGGCACTCCTATTGTTTGTTGTTTCATACGTCTCTAATTCTTAAACCCCTCTCTGTAAATGGGGGGGGGGGGGGAGCTAGCTAATGAGTAAATGGGTTTCTTTGGAGAGCTAGCAGATATAAACCAAAGAGTGGAGATTGCAGGGAAAGAGCAGATTTTGGCTAAACATCAAGGGAACTTTCCTAAAGGGAAGAGCTCTTGGCCAGTGGGGCAGCCTTGCCTCAGGGGGGTCGTGAGTGCTCCTTCTCCCTTCCTCTCCTTTGCTAGAGCTACTTAAGCAGAAACTGGGCAACCAGCCACCAGGGATGCCAAAGTCCAGCTTGCACCCTGCGCTGAGGTGGGGGTTGGGATGGATGACCTCCCAGACCCCCCTTCAGACTCTTACATCCTTTGATTCTACAGTCTGGGACTCAGCCACAGCACTGGTGTGGTTGCCAGCACAAACTAAGCCCCTTTTTGAGATACTGGGAATGAGCAGCAGGCAAGGAGGCATCGCAAAGGAAAGGTGTTTCCTCTGGCAGAAGGAATCTGCGGCCAGGTACCCCTCCAGAACCAGAACGCAAGGCCCACCACTGCTGCTGCTGTTCCTCCACCGGCCGGCTGACCTTTCCAGGCTCCACAAAGCCGAGACCGGCCCATCTTGGGTCTGCTTCTGTCAGCTGTATCTGGTGTCCTTCCCCCGGAGCCCTGGTGCTGCTGACACAGGCCTATCCCGAAATTAAATGGCAAAAGTTCACAGCAAATGTCAGGCTGGGCTAAATTTAAAGAGGACGGGGAGGAGCTGCCTCCCCTGGCTGGGCCCATCCCTTTGTGATGCAGAGAGAGACCCCACCTCCACCCCCACCCCAGCCTCTGGAAAGCTGAAATTGGGGTGGGCGGGGCAGATCTCCTGGATGTTCAAATGCACCTGGGTGTGCAGAATGAAAGTTTTTTGGGGGGGGCTGCTTTGCCTGGTCTTTGAACCAGAAGCCAGGTCAGCTTAGTGACCCACACAGAACATAAACTATGGAACTCCCTGCTGCAGGAGGCCACCCACATGGATGACTTTAACAGAGGAGTAGACATATTAATTGAGTGGGGGGCTGTTGATGGCTGCTATCCATATTGGCAGAAGGCATCAATGCTTCTGAATACCGCTGAATGGAAAATGGGAGAGGGGGGGTTGTATTCCTTTCCCACACCTGCCACCTGAGGACTTTCTTCCTGCAAAGGGCTGGAACCTTTGGGTGGAACACCTGCTCGGCATGCAGAAGTTCTCCCCCTAACAGACCCCCCAAACAGAAGGGGTTTTGCCCTCCAAGCTTCAAGTGGGCGTCTTGGGGCTTTTTGGCCCTCCATCCCGACCCGCGGATGGGAGCAGGCGGCCTCTCTCTCCCGCAGGCGGCGGGGAAGCGTCTTAAGCAGCTATTAATACCCCCGACCGAAGACTGGCTTGGATACCCCGCCTCCCCTGTCGCCCCGCCCTCCGAAGGGGCAGCTTCGACACCTGGAGCCACGGGGAGCGAGAGGCCGGAGCTTGCTGGAACTCAGACATGCAAAGGGCACGGGGGGAGGGGGGTCCGGAATAAGACACCGGGAGGAGCGTGGGGGGGGGGGGGAGAGGCTGACACCAGTTTGAAGAAGGCACGGAGTGCGAAAGGTCAGGCAGAAGGCAGACGCTCCACAGACAGTACTTGAAAGAGCACCCCCCCCAAAAAAAAGTATTCCCCCTCCCCAATCCTTCCTCCCAGGTCACCGTCTAGTCTCACTGAAGGAACGGAGTAAACTCCTTGCTCCCTCCCCCAGCCGACTTTGGAGGTGGGGGCAACCCTGAGCGGACATCCACACCCCTCCACCGGCCCAGGTAGGGGCGGCAACTTAAATAAAATATGGGGGGGGCAAGTAAGCACCGCCCCGTATATTGATCACATGACGGAGCTCACCCATACTATTTGAATGTCAATACCCCCATCAACTTGTGGGGGGACTCAAATATTGGGGGGGGGCGCCTATGGGCCCAGGGTCCTCCCTCGGCTGGGGGCCACCAGCCCCTCCCCCCTCCGGACCTCTCCCCCCTTCCGCGCTCCTTTGATCTCCTTCTCCTTCCCACCTTGGGGTCCTTCTCGTAGTAGTACTGCTGGGTGCGGATCCATCGCCCGACGAGGTGGTCGCGGACGGTGTGGGCGAGGGCGAAGTAGTAGTCGCGCGGGGTGGCGACGTTGCGGTCCTTGACGAGGGTGAAGTGCAGGTGCCGGTTGAAGTTCTTCTTCAGGTCCGTCACGTTCTCCACGCCCGCCAAGCCCCGCACGCTGATCTGCTTGCGCTTCTCGTGGTCGGACAGTGGCCGAGACATCCTGGCGGCAGGGAGAGGGGCGCGGAGCGGGCGGCTAGGCAGATGGCAGGAGGAGGACTCGACGGGGCGGGCTCCGGGGGCGCTGCGCTCTCCGCTTCGGCACCAGCAAATGCGCCCCAAGCCCCTCCCCTGGGGCGCTATTAAACCCCCGGCCCCTGCTGCATTATTCAGGAGGGGGGAAGGACCTCCCCCTCGTGCCTTCGACCCCGCCCACGCGCCCAGGGAATCCCTCGCGCCTCCTGGGGAGAGAGAGCCCAGAGGCTGCAGCTCTGAATCGGGAACCACTGTGGTACCTTGGTTCTCGAACTTAATCCGTTCCAGAAGTCCGTTCCATAACCAAAGCTTTCCAAAACCAAGGCACGCTTTCCCATAGAAAGTAATGCAAAATGGATTAATCCGTTCCAGACTTTTAAAAACAACCCCTAAATCAGCAATTTAACATGAATGTTACTAACGAGACCATTGTTCCATAAAATGAAAGCAATAAACAATGTACTGCAGCCACACAATCAATCCATCAGTAGCTGAACTGGGTTCCACACAGTCACAAAAACAAAACAAAAAGAACTGCAAAAACAGAAACGCAAAATAAATAGCAAAAACAGACCTCAGCAACACTCAAAACAGAAGTGTGGCACTCAAAGCGGAGCATGTTCAGCTTCCGGAAAAAAGTTCGCAAACTGGAGCAGCCACTTCTGGGTTTGCAGTGTTGGGTTCCAAGTTGTTTGAGTACCAAGGTGTCTGAGAACCAAGGTACCACTGTACAGTCACAGAAGAGTTGGAAGGGTCCCTGAGAGCTGGGATCTCTTTGACACACACACCCCCAATAAAATATTTTAGGGGACCAGGCCATGGGTGTAGCCAGGATTTGTTTTAGAGGGGGCAGGCTTCATGTTGCGGGGGCCAGAACCGAGTTATCTGCAACGCAAGTGGTCAGTTAGTCAAGTATTTTTTATTTTTTTACTTGATGGGGGGAAGCTGACCCCTGGAACCCCTGGTTGTGCCCATGGGGCAGCCCCACCCACCCCAAGTTGATGGACATTGTCATCCAAATAGTGTGCATGTGCTGTGTAAAGTGATTGATTATGCAGGGAGGGACTTACCTGCACTCCCCCCCCCAATATTTTATTCAAGTTGCAAACCCTGGAAGAGTCCCAAAGGGTCATCCAGTCCAATCCCTTGCAATGCAGGAATTGTGATTCTTATTGTTATTCATAAGGCAATATAACACTGTGCGTGGGACAGTACTTGAGTTTCAAATAACCTCCCTTGCTAGATATCGATAAATAGGGACACGATCAATAGCTACATATATAAAGGTTTTTTATCCCACACTGCTTGCTCGTTCAGAGTCTGCTATATTAAGGGTTAAACTTAATAATTTCCCCCAAATGCCTCCAAATAGCAGATACAAATTTATTTTCCCTTGCACTTTCTGATGTGGGTAGAATACAACCAAGTTCCATTTTTTTCAGTCAAGACGCCTTCTATTCTCCTGCCTTCTCTAACTCTCATCACCAACCTTGTTAGTTTAGGCGCCTCCTAGAGCCAATAATTTCCCCGTGGAGGACGAGAAATTTCCCCCGTTTTTTGCGGATTACCATTTTGCTGCTGCCTGTACATCGGCTGTCATTTCCTGGTTGGAAGGTATTCAAATATTAATATTACAAATGGAGCTCTGGGGAGATCCTGGCCAAGATTTGTTTTACAGTGGTACCTCGGGTTACAGACACTTCAGGTTACATATGCTTCAGGTTACAGACTCCGCTAACTCAGAAATAGTACCTCAGGTTAAGAACTTTGCTTCAGGATGAGAACAGAAATTGTGCAGCAACAGTGGGAGGCCTCATTAGCTAAAGTGGTACCTCAGGTTAAGAACAGTTTCAGGTTAAGGACAGACCTCCAGAATGAATTAAGTTCTTAACCTGAGGTACCTTTTGCTTCTGTTAATACAAGCATTCCCAAATGATGTGGAAGATGTTTGCCTTTGCAGGGTTTTGCATCTACAGTGCGGGCTGTTTATTGTTGCACATATCATGTTCATTCCAGTTGGGAGGGGGAGGGGTTAAAATACCAGTAGGCCATGATTTTATATATGAAAAAATATTTAAACATCATGCAAATTTAGAAGTGTTCTTCCAAGCCCATATCCACTTTTATCAAGATATATTGCTGTACATATCCACATTCCGCTTTAATTGGAATTTGTGCTGAGATGTTTCCAATTATGTGATTATATTATATTATACATTTGTCCCTGAGGTTCCTTTCAGCTTATTGTTTCTAAAAGCCAGTGATTCAAAATTTGTACTATCTATCAATGCCCCAAACATTCTCAATAAGTTGCTTGTTATATGCCGTACCTGAAGTTACTGAATGAAAGGAGGCCCCTCTGTCCCTCCACATCACACACAACTTGATGGTATGTTTTGACAAAGCCTTTTATCATTGCTCTTAATTCAATTAACACATTTCCTTACCCCAGTTTGTATTAATAGTTTAACTGATGTTCCAGAGTGTACTTTTTTATTTCAGTCGTTTTCATTTTGTGAACAGTGGCATTTAGGGCTGCCATATTCTGAAGAGTGAAAAAGAGGACATAATTGCCAACTTCTCCTTTTAACTCTGGATTGCTATGATGGTTCTACCCATGAAAAAGAGGGCGTGTCCTGGAAAAAGAGGACAAATGGCAACCCAGCCAACCACATTTTCAAATGGTTAGGCATTGCAAAATCATTCTATGCTGGGAAAAGCCAGTCCTGCCCCTGATATTTTCTGTGGGCAGAATGCAGTTTTATATTTTGTAATGTTTTGCAAGTGATAGCCAAACTACTCTGACTTATAGCGTGAAATTTGTCCAGATTTGTCTAGTGTCTTTAAAAGGGGTTCAAATTATTCTTCTCATCTTTTGAGATTAGTTCTTGATCATCTGCATACAGCTTTCTTTTTAGATTCCCTTTTTCATCCCTGAAAATCTTTGTTCTGGTCTATTTTTTTTTTTTAATAATTTTTATTAACTGGCCAATCACATCAAATTAAATCACATCATATAAATTCCAAATTACAAAGCCAAATTTTTAAATTTTGTTGGTGGAACCCATACTTCAAGATCCAAAGGGGAATTCAGATCATCTTCTTATTACTGCGTTAATGTCCAAATCAGTCCCAATCAGTCCAAACAAAGTTCATAATTCTATCCAGTCTTATCTTGGTGTTGCCACATCATATCTTGTTCGTATAATTTCTCTTTTTCCTTTACGATCTCTTCTGTTAGTCTCCTTAAGCCGATAGCAAGTGTAATAATCCTGTGTGGATTTCTCGTTCCTCCACTAAGTCCAGATGGTTTCCATATATCTCCTTCGTAGATAACATCACTTTATCCATCGTAAATTTTGGCATTTGTCGCTCTTAAGTCCCACCGAGGAGTTGATTCACGATATGTAAACAACTCTATTTCTCTCTTTCTCCTCCCAGACCCAAGAGCTCCCACAATGCCTCACAAAATGGCGAACGGCATTTTTTCCTGACTGCCTCACTCCAAAAATCTTAGCTTTCCAGCTTCATCTTGAAACATTGCTTTGGATCGAAAGTTTATCTCCACACAGCCTTAAATCCACAGCTTAAGTCCTTAATTTCTGACTCATTAGGGGAGGGGGATTCTTGTTAAATCACATAAAAAGGTAGAGGCAGGTTTTTCCCCCCCTCCCCCCTCAGTCATTACCGTATCTTGACGTTCTTCTCGTATTTTATTGTTGTCTTGTTATCAGAGATCTCTTCTGTCAGCAGTATTTACTCCCCTTTTTCCTTGATGTATGTGCAATTAATCATGTCCAAATTATTTCTTTTAAAGATCATTGCAACCAGCGGCGCGAATCGGGGACGGCGTCGAGGAGTGCCGAAAATCCCACAGGAGGGCTTTGTGCCTAGTGCCCCCACCCCCACAAATTCGGGGGTGGTATAGGGCACAGCAGGCAAGGGCCGTCCCCCCCATAATCCTGGGGGGGTTTAAGGAGGCTAATTACCCCCATCATAGCCTCCAAATTATCTCGTGTGGGTCGGAGAGATGTTATTGTCAGCCATCTTCCGATGCGCCACCTAGTGGCCCCTGTGTGTTCTGGTCTATTAGCTTTGGCCAAAGATCCCATTATGGAGGTAATGTGAAGGTTTCTGGATTTGCTTCACTTATGCATACTGAGGCAGTAGGATTCAAATAAATCACCTTAATCCAGGAAGCAAAAGTAGAACCCACTCCCATTTTATACACTGCTTGAAATAAATGTCTCCACATCACTCTGTCAAAAGCTTTTTCTGCATTTATAAGCTGCAGTCTGTGCAGGTTATCTATCATCTATCTATCTATCTATCTATCTATCTATCTATCTATCTATCTATCTATATCTATCATCTATCTATCTATCTATCTATCATCCGTCACATTGATATCCCATCTTTCCTCCAAGAAGACCATTTGAGACATTTTAATAAAATTCAGCAGTAGATGTTTCAGGGCCTGTGGCTTATTCATTGCTGTCATTTTGCCTGTCCATTGACTGCTTTTGCACTTATCGTGCATTTTCGGGTTGGACTACATGATACTCAGGGTCCCTTCCAACTCTATGATTCTATGACTATGTAATTGGGCTCCTGAGACTTTTCTGTATCCTAAGGAGTGGGGGGTGGCGCTTTGAGCTTTCTAGAGGCACATGGAGAGCAACCAAATGCTGAATGAGATGAACCCCACTTTGATCAAGGCAATCCCTACAGTCTCTGCCCAGCTCCTCCCTTTTGGTCAAGCAAAGCCTCAAAAGCCTCCCTCCCCAGCTTGAGTTATGACAAGCAGGTGCCACTCAGCCACCCTGCCGACCCCCAAAGAGATCAGTGGAGGAAAACTGCCCAGCAACATTCTTTTCTATTTTGGGCCTCCTCTGGCAGGGATGGTGTTGAGTGGGTGTCTTGACAACAACATGATCGGTGAGTGGGTGGGGGGGGAGGTTACACTCTGCTTGGTTTTCAGGAGGGTGTGCAATAGGGCTTGGGTCTCCCCTGAACCAATGCATCCCCCCCCCATCCACAGACCTAAGCCCCAATTCCAGATGCTGACAAATGTTTGGAGGTATGGTAAGCAGGTAATCTGTATTGCTACAATAGTCCTGTTGCAAATGCAGAATTTGTTTAGGCAGTGACTTGCAAGCCTGTCTTCACTGCATGCTGGGAAAGTTTATAGTAAAGTAAACGTATGAACAAGGCAAACCAACTAGACCCAAATCCAAGCCCCCTTATAGCGTGGAAAGTATCTTAAAGCTTTCTCTTTCACGATACCCAGGAGCTGAACAGGGAAGCTGTAGAGGAGCTACAGCCAATGTTCAGACTGCGAAAGACAAGACTCAGCAACAGCATAGGAGCAGGGCATGGGGTGCTTCAGGAAGGCGACCCCGCATGCACAGCTTAAAAGAAGACCTGGTTTTGATCCATATGCAAGTCTCCTCCTTGCATATGAAAATCGGTATACCATTGTGGCCAAGAGACTGGACTACGAATCAGCAAGTTTCCAGCTTGTATCTCGCCTCTGCCCTGGACTTGCTATTCACACACTGCCTGTGCTTCCTGTCTCCTGTTCCCTACCCTGCAGAGCTCCACACCACCTTTATGCCAGCAGCACCAAGCACCTCCTGTCCCTAGACCCTGTTTTGCTCCCATTTAATTTCCTTTTAATTTCCCTAACAGAGACTACACTGATTATCAATAATCTATTGCCGACAACCAGCCCCAAGCAGTTAAGATTATTCAATGAATAGCTGGAGAGTTGCTGTCAACAGTCCAGAGGTGGGGGGTTTGGGGGCAGGAGGGGGGTAGGGCTTGATTCATACACACACACACACACACACACACACACACACACACACTACTGTGAAAACCCCTGTAACACCCGGTAAATCTCCTGCCCACCTCTTTCTTCCTCCCCGCTTTCCCTGTAATCCTCTTTTATCTGAGCTTCTAATGCTCTTCCTCCTAATTCTCTTTCCCCTGATCCTTATCATCAGTCTACCTAATTTCACTCAATTTCTCTCTCTAATCTTGTTACCAGTCTAATCTCTCCAGTCAATGTTCTCAATCCCTCACGCTGCTACAAACAAACCATCCGGGGACTGAATCCTGGCTTTGCTCTTTGCAGCTGCAGCAAAGGAGTGGCTCCAGGAATAGGCAGAAATTTCCCCTGTCCCAAAATGCAAACCACAACTTGTCCCTCGGCACTCTTCGTCCCACTCCCAGGGTCAATGATGACACACCAGATTCCCCCTGTTGGCTTTGTGCTGAAGGATAGCCAGAGGGTGACAGCCCAGTCTTACTGGGGTCGCCATTCACTGGGATCACAATGCCTTAAACTGGATTGGTCTATCCAGCTCAGTATTGCCTACACAGACTGGCAGCTGCTGTCCAGAGTCTCAGGAAGAGAGGAATCTTTCCCAGCCCCACCAGGAGATGCTATTTGGGTTTCAACTTGGGAACTATGGCCGGCAAACGCTGTGCTTGACTACAACTGGGCTATGGCCCTCTCCCAAAACATTTTATTCCAGTGGATCCTTCCAGGGATTCTGCAGAAGTTGGTTGGACTTTTGTCTAGACCTGGAGCAGTTCACTTGCTAGACGCCTCTGGTGTTCCTGGCCTCCAAGTTACGTTTTGATGATCACTTCCTTCCCTGTTGTTGCTGCTGTTGGTGATGCAGATGGCCTGGATTGTGTGGGTCAATTGGCAGGATAGCGCTCTGGTGAACCCCCACCCCCACCCCCAAACTGAGGGCAGCAGCAATCCTCTGTCCGGAAACTGCCATTTAAATTTCCCATCATGTTAGGAAGAGCAGTAGCTCAATGGCAGAGGATTTGCTTTGCTTGCAAAAGGTTCCAGGTTAAATCCTTTGCATTATCTCCAGGTACGGGTGGGACTTGTCCCAGATGAAGCCCTGGAAAGATGCTGCCAGTCACTGTAGAAAATCCTGAACTAGATGAACCAATGCTGTGACTCACTGTAAGGGTCCTGTCCTGTCAGCAGTGCATGTGCCCATTTGACAGATGCTGAAGGGAAGTCGAGAGCAGCAAGCCGGAGGCTGCCCTAAGGTAGAGAGACCCTGGGTTCTGTCTCTCTCCTGCAAAGTTTGGGCAATTGCTCCGGCTCCAAGCTATTGCCAAGCTGAGAGAAGCCTGCGCCTGCCACTCAAGGCCATCCACATCCCTATAAATATAGCAGCTTTCAGGGGAAGGTTGTGTTACTTGGCCAGGGGGCAGCAACCGCTGCACCAGATTTAGCACAGCTTCAGGCCAGTCGCTCGGTTCTGCCCTGTTGCCCCCACGGCATCCTGGGAGATGTAGTCTTGCCAGCTTTTGCCACCAAATATTAGACAGTGTTCTCACCTGTTTCAGTCACTTCACTTCCCCTTCTGGCTCTCCACTGTAGCACTGCTGGTTTCCAAACCTAGCAGCCGTATCCCATGCTAGCCCTACTCAGAGTAGACCCATCAAAATCAATGGGTGTGAGCTAACTTGCAACCCCTTGATTCTGCGCCTTTTGTGCTTTCATCCCTTTCTCTATTCAGCCCTCCAGCTTAGCTCCCCCCACAATAAAAAAAACCTCCCTCAAAGATGGGATCTTAATCCTGGATCTGCCTGGTTTGGGGCCATGGGGACAAGTCACCACTGAGCAGGAGTCACTAGAAGGCTGCTGCTGCTTGATCTGAAGGGAACCTGCAAAAGCAGACAAAAGATCCAACAGGGAAGCAGAAGAAGCTGAAATCGCAACAAGGGAGCATCCCGAAGTGTAGCAAAAGAGAGAAACTGTGAGAAACTGTGGCGAGAGAGGTACATTTTTTCACACATGGTGGTCCTGTAAAGAAACGTTCACCTTCTGGTTCGTTTTCAACAAAATACAGTCGTACCTTGGAAGTCAAATGGAATCTGTTCCAGAAGTCCGTTCAACTTACAAAACATTCAAAAACCAAAGCAGGAGCTTCCTGCAGCCAACTGGAAGCCACAGAAGCCCCGTCAGACGTTCAACTTCCAAAAATTGTTTGAAAACCAGAACACTCACTTCCAGTTTTTGATCACCCAGGAGCCGATTTGTTCGGGAGCCAAGGCATTTGAGATCCAAGCTACAACTGTAGGTCAAATAACTATTTTTTAAAAAATACAGACGAACCCTCAATTAGCTCTACTATCAATATTTGATGATTCTTCTCAAACTATCCTCATTAAAGATTTAATAGTTTTTTGCATAGTGGCAGCTAGGTTGGTAACTGGAAGACATTGGAAGCAACCCCATTCAAACCTACTGTTTGGTACAAGGAATGTTGGCAAATTGCTTGAAAGGAATATTTAACCTTTAAGGTGAAAGCACAAAGAAAGAGGCCAGAAGCAGGGAAGTTTTACATATGCATGGTACAAGTTTATTGAATATGTAGTTGCATCCAATGGCATTCTTCATCCTCCGGCTACCCATGGAACTTTATGAACAACAAACTTTGGTTATTTAGACAACAGAGAACAGCTTGAACGTTGATCACTAACAACTGTGAAGAGAGTTTACTTCTTTACAATAACTTCTTATCTCCTGGAGTTATGATGTTCACTCTTTCCCACCTGCTTAGTTTACATTGCTATTGTTATTGTAGTTTTTGTGTCATTGTATTGATTTTATGAACTACTTGCAATATATAAAATCTAAATTCTTTTTTTAAGGTGTCTTTTTCCCAAGCCATGAGGAGTCATATTTAGATCTTCTGCACCTATCAGATCTCAAGCACAAGACTGTGGCCAGTTTCATATGCTACACTTTTAACAAGGATAATTTGCAAACCATATCAGATCTAGAGGAGGCGAGTGAAGATGGTGAGAAGGACATGGAAACAAGTTATGCGAGGAAAGGGTGTTGACAACCAGTGACCTAGTTGGGGGTGGGCTCTCTCCCTGGCTGGGGGGTCAACAAGCAGAGGCTGTGCCACCATCTGTTCTAGTCTGGGTTCTCTGCACTGACCAGAGGTTGAACTAGATGGGCTTCAGGAACCCGTCGGACTCTTATGACTTTCTGCATCTGTGCTATGGCATCAAACCCACCAATGTCACACCTGTTCACATCTGGAAACATTTTTGGGCACTAATAAATGCCTCACTATCCCAAGAGAAAGAGGAGCTGATGCAAGGGACAATTAACAGCACACACCTGGGCCAGGGAAATGGCCTTGATGGGCTGGTAAGGACAACAGGCAGCCTCCTGAAAGGGGAGTGGCCAGCTCTTCTCATCCCTTGCAAAGCTAATGGCTCTTGCTCACCTCTCCACCCCAGACATTGTCCTGGTTGGCACAGGTGCACTTTGCTCACCTCCTGCTGTGCAAGGCATCCCAAATTTAGCTGGGGCTGAGCTTGAAGAAGTAACAGGATTATGACACCTGGCACCTGCAGCCAGAGAAGGTGGGGGCTGTAGCCTGCTCTTGACTTTCCTTTATTGGATCTAGCTGATGAGATGAGGTCTCCGAGACTGACCAGCTGATCAGCCAAGCCAGCCAGCCAGCTCCTGCTTCGCCTTCCAATATTGGGGGTGTATCTGCATTGATGCAGGATGAACACAGGGAGGGGTGGCATGCACGGCGCTTGGGTTGTCTTCACAGCAGGAGCAATGGCATCCTCTGCGGCACTTGCCAGTGCCATGAACTTGGAGGATTTGGAGGACAAGGCCTGGAACAGCCAGTCACCTTCACAGCTGATGAGGGATGTGAGCCCAGGTCTAGGCTACTGTTGAGCTTCCTAAATTGTAGAAGGAAAGACACTTTCACCAGCCCCAGAGCCCAAAGACACAGGAGCACATCAAGACCACTGTCTGGATCAACCACAAACCTCAGATTTTTGCCCATGTTATCCATTGTGCCAATATAAAATTCCCCCATTGCTCATTTCTGATAATGTCAAAAGCACATTGCCCCAAGTAATACTTTAGATCAGGAAGGATGTGTGTATTTGTGTGGTTGCATTTTGAAGCATCCCCTAGTGAGGTGTCCAGAGCTATTTTTTGCAAATAAAACTTCAGCTCCTTATTCAGGGTGCTCCCTCTGCTTGTTGAATGCTTCAGTCCCATCAAACTGTGCCTAAGATCACAGCAGTAGTCATGACTAAGGTTTGCATCAAAAAGATTGGTGAGCCTTGCACCCTAGTAGTTTGGGTCTCACTGAAACGAAGTATTGAAAGGTTGGCCTTCCCTAAGTTGTCCCGTTCATTTAAACAGGACCTAAGCACAACTATGATAGGGACGTGGGTGGTGCTGTGGGTTAAACCACAGAGCCTAGGGCTTGCTGATCAGGTCGGCGGTTTGAATCCCCGCGACGGGGTGAGCTCCCGTTGCTCAGTCCCTGCTCCTGCCAACCTAGCAGTTTGAAAGCACGTCAAAGTGCAAGTAGATAAATAGGTACCGCTCTGGCGGGAAGGTAAACGGCATTTCCGTGTGCTGCTCTGGTTCGCCAGAAGCGGCTTAGTCATGCTGGCCGCAGTATGCCGGCTCCCTCGGCCAGTAAAGCAAGATGAGCGCCGCAACCCCAGAGTTGGCCACGACTGGACCTAATGGTCAGGGGTCCCTTTACCTTTAAGCACAACTAACTTAAGTCTGGATCCAACCCACTGAGCCTTCACTGCCAAAGCTAGCTAGGGAAAAATTCCAGTGGACAGGAAGCCCAGTGTCTCAAGTCCTCCCTCCCTCCCAGATTATGCAAAGCAAGCATTATGCTGCAAATCTGCATAATTTATACAAAACTCAGCATTTTGGGACAGTTGCTCTAAAAGCAGACAACACCTAGCCCCCACTTCAACCACTTGGAAGCAGGGGATAAAGAGAGCAGCTCTGCCTGCCAAGAATCTCAGCTTTAAGTAATGTGTGTTACCTTAACCTTTACAATAGTCGGCAGGATGAATCATTTGCCTCTGACTGGCATGTTGTTTAAAATGAAGATTTCAATACCTCTGGGAACTGTGCACATGTAGATTTGCCAACTGAGGAAAACCTTGATGAGCACCTGGTAAAGTGGGCATGAAAATTGTGCCATTATCAGTCATTACAGCAGCACCTGCCTCTTTTTGATGCTACAGACTAGTGTAGCTTCTTCTCTGGGAGCAGTATTCTTTACACTTACATAAATAAACATGGCAGTATCTTAGAAAGTCAGACTTCCAATCTACTCAATTGCAATTTCTTTCTACTTCTATTATTTTCTTTCACACACCAAACACAAAGGGTGAGGGATGGTGGATGGTGATGGGAGTTATCTGTGGGATTGAGTGTAGGTATGTTGTAGGTATGTTGTATGTATGTAGGTATGTTGTATGAAATGTATGTTTGTATGTGTATTAATGTTGAATTATTTTAACAATAAAAAATTATAATAATCATTATATACCAAAAAAAAAAAGTAAGTCTGAGGAGGACCAGAAACAAGGAGTGGCAGGGGGAGCAGAAGTAAAGAAAAATAGGACTCAAGCACTCAGCAACCTTGTTACCCCCATACTGTCAGAGTAAGTTATGCAAAATTTGCTTACATAGCAAAACCTATTACACTGACTGCACTACACCGAGATGGCTTGCAAAGTTAATGGGCACGAATTGGGGGGGGGGGGTACTGAAAAGCAACTGGTTTTCAAACTTCTGCTGGTTAAGCATTACTTGGTCCGAGAGCTCAGTATTTCTCTGCACAAGGCAGAGTCCAGTTGAGTCAGTCTCCAGTAGATAACGTTGACTCTGCAGTGTGAATCTCATAACCACCCACCTCAAAAGGTGACAGGCCATTAGGTGAACTGCTTCTTTCAAACTCTAGGAGCTTTCAGATGGGAACTTGAATCTTAAAGAGTTAAAGAGCAAAGCAAGAAGGGAGCTGCATGCCATGAGACTTCGCCCAAAGGTCAGGCATAAAGCTAAACAGAGAGCATTGGGTGACTTGGCTGGAGATGAAACCTGATCGGTTTAGAAGCCTACACAAGCCCTTAAGGATTGCAGACCCTCGCAAGCCATGCCTGCCTGCCCCCCATCTGACTTGGGAGGGCAGATTCTTCTGCACAGGTGTGCAGAATCACACTTAAGCCCATTTTCTGTAACCCTAGTGACAGCTTTAAGGCAGGTCCCCATCAAGATAGCAAATGGGCCACAAAATCCGCATCACAATTTTTTACAATTCTCTTTATGGTTTGATCCTGGAATTAGATTTTTTGTCTTCTAGGAACAAATAGAAACTGCATTCAAGGCCTCCCTTACAGAGGGGTTGATCTCACACAATTATGTAACCACATAGCTGCTGCAGCCAGGATTTGGCAGAACACTAGACAACCTGGGTAGCTTGGAGCAAACTGTCTCCATAGGAAAATCTGGCCACACCATTTAAGAGCAAAGTGTGGATTCCAGGACACTTATGGGTGTTTTATCTCCTGTGCATTTTGAACCTGCTTGGGAGGTGAGCTACCTCTCAACTCCTGTGCTTGAGGTGGAAGACACCCCCAACCAATACGACGGCAATGGCTCCCCAGCTCAGCTCCTTGGGTTTGTTTCTTCCCCATATCCCAACAAGGTTTCTTTCCAGGATTATATTAAAGTACACAAAGGGAAGAGAAAGTGGTTTATGATACTCCCATTTGCAACTCAGAATTGACAAGAGAGCAGCCATTTAGTTATGAATAGGAGTGTCTTGCAGTTGGTTTAATACCACCTTAAGTCACCTAAATAAATGTTAAATATGCCAGTGCTTTTCTCCTAATTGATATTCTGACCCTCATATGCAGACTGGAAACAGGGTGGGGAGACCTTTATATTCATGGGGGAACAGTAGCGGCAAGTGTACAGCCAAACAGCTTTGCCAGTTCTTAACCAAGATGTCTCTTTCCAAGTAAAGTCTGGGGGTGGGGGGCAGTGGAAGAGAAAGGAGGAACACAGCATCCCAACAGTGAACAAAAATGGTGGGCATGCATCACCATTTTTAGCATCCCTCGCAACTGGCTTTAACTGCCGTCTCTGTGCAGCGTAAATGCTGTTAAACAGCTGATTAATACGGGGACACCAGCATACTCCTTAAGCCTCAGAACAGAATGTTCTTGCTTGGAGCACTTTTGTATTCAGGTGACGCACAAAGACACCAACAGCAAATTGAATGGGTGGAAACGCTGCAGGAATCTGTTGTGGAGAGGACAGACTTCACACTCGCTGGAGCCACCAAAGCAACAGCAGAGGGGACTACTCAAAAGGACCCCACTGCCTCAGATGCTACACACACACACCAGCCACTGGCAGGCATTAATGAGCTAGCCAGAAGGCCTCAAGCCTGTCCGAAGTTGTAACTCTGTTTTAGAGGAAGTGAAATCCGTAAAAGGAGAGGGAACCAACGCCAACACATTCAGGCAGATCAAGGAGATTTGTAATTTCAAAGATGAAATTGACTGGACTGTCCACATGCTTCTACTAGTGGACAAGAACAGCAACTGGCAAGAGTGGGAGTTGACAGTGGATGAGGGCCATTTGGTAGAACTTTTCCAAACAGAAGTGACTCACTGATAACTCCCAGTAGCATACAGGGGAAGAGCCCTCTGGCTCAGTAGAGTATTCTCAGGACACATCTAGCTGATGTTGTAGAACTTGGCCCCCACCTACTGGTAGCAGCAAACACCCGAAACAGAATCCTCTGCTCCCCCCACCCTTTAAAGGAAAGGGATGCACAACAAGAACTATTTTAAAAGCTGCATTTAATTGGAACCTCCCTTTCACTGCTCTTTTATTCTTACACAAAAAGCAATTAAGAAAATGGTTACAGGAGATCGAATGAAGCATTTGTACACACATCATTGTCAACAAAAATCATTCAATCTAGGGGCGGGTCCACCCCAAACCACAAAACACTCAAGGCATGTAAAAAGAAAGGAGTTTCTAGGCAGATGGACAATATCAAAATGGACTTCAAAAGAGATGAAGATGCCCTCTCAATTGTGACTTCATCTTAACTACTCAACGGGAGTAGAGGAGAGGGCCTAAAGCCCCCACTCCCAGTTTCAAAGGAAGGCCCACCCTGTGAATTCTGCCTTTCCTTTGCTATGGAGAAAAGGGGAGAAAACTGGCACTCCCCGTATCAACTGCAGTGCATGCGACGTCCAGCTTCAGAGAAAGAAATCTACGGAAATAATCCATTTGCTTCTTTAACTCTACTGACAAGACTTTTCCGTGATGGGAGATACATGTGGCCATGGAAAACTTGTGTCTCTTAGATGAGGTTAAAAATCTAATTCTGTAAGAACTTAAAATGAACAAAAACCACTGTCCCACCCCAGAGGGCAAGGCAGGTAGAGCTGCATCTAAACACAGAAGGGGCCTTGCCACCGTTGCTACTACCATGGCTAGACCTGGCAGTTTCACATGGACTTTCCCAAACTTTAGGATGGTGGTGCAGACCTCAGTTCGTGGGATGGGGGGGGGGGAGAGACTCAGCACTAGTGTCCTGATGGGCAACTTCTGCTACTGAAGTACACCAGTCAGTCATCAAAAAAGGATTCTGACAAGAGTCACACACCTCTCTAAGTACAGAGTAAGGAGGGGGAAGAGGAACACACACTCCTCATGTGCTCCTGGCTGGGTTTCAGAAGTCTCCCCTCCAGCTCCTGGCTCCAGATTGGCAAGAAAAAACTGTATAGAAAAACCATTCTTCAGTTCTGTGGTGGGGGTGGGGGGGGAGCAGGGGGCATGCCAAACGGTGGCAAGGCTGGCACTCCAACCCCCATCATGGTGACAAAATTAGTAGGGTCCATGGGAGGCGGAGGAGGGGGAGGGGCGTACATCATGCCCGCGGAGCCAGGCGGCGGGGGCGGGGGAGGAGGCGGGGCCCCGGGCGGAAGCGGAGGCTGGACCCCTGGAGGCAAAGGCACCATGGAGGGGCTGCCTTGCATCTGTGGGGCCCCCGTAGAAGTTGCCACCGCCGCCGCTCCCTGCTGCTGCTGCCATGGAGGGATGGCCCCGGTGCCAGCGCTCGTGGTGGTGGTGGTCGTCGTATCTAGGATTTAAAACACCAAGTGGTCACCCCAAGAGCTCAGAGCCAAGCTGCTCCTCCCTGCCCCGCATCAAGCAGGGAAATGGCCGATCCGACCTTCTCCAAAGAAGAAAAAGACCCAGCCCATCAATAATCAACCCATAGCTAGGATACTGCTCCAATCCCCACTGACCAAGGTGATTCCCATTTAAGATATGCCAGCTTTTCTGCCAACTTTCCCCCAAAAAATTGGCCAAGGCAAGGAGAAGTCAGGCCCTGGAGGCAGAGGGGTGGCCAATTGAGGAACCTCCTGAGGAGCCAAGCTCAGATAAACATGTAGCTGCAAATCAAGGGGGAAAGAGGCTTATTGCAGGTGCTGAAGGCCAGGCTAGAGGTCAACAACTTCCCCCAAGTGCAAGCAAGGCACAGAAAGCGAGAGGGAAGAACTGGCCAGTGGCCACCAACCCACATTTAGCTTGCCCAGAGGCAGGTCACAGAGGTGCAAAATTAAAAGAAGTGCTCTTACTCACTTTGCTGCCATGGCAAGGGAGTACTGCTGCTGGGAGGCGGGGGTGGAGGCTGCTGCTGCTGCTGCCATGGGGGAAGAGGACCAGAGGGAGGCGGGGGAGGCTGACCACTGGGTGGAGGGGGCGGAGGGGGCATCATACCCATCGGAGGCGGCATCATACCTGCAAGGTCAGAGCCAGAAAGACAGTTAAGTAGAACCAGGTAACACCCACACACATGCTTTGTGCGCCCCACCTCAATTTGAAAAAGAAACAAACAGGTTGCTCACCTTTTCCTTGGAGGCGATAGACCCCAGAGCCCACTGGCGCATTGCCCAGGTACTGATCTTAAGGGAATGAGAGACCATAGCTTTAGCAACAGTTGGAATGGATGAGCTCCACCAGCCCAGGTCCTCATGACAAAGTCAGCCACCAGCAAAAATAAACGAGACTGGGCTATGGAAGGGCAAGGCTCATCAGCCCATGAGGCTGTACTGAGGTTGACCCTACCCATTCCCAAGATCGCCAAGGCTCACCCCCCTCTCCAGTAGGCTCCCCGTGGTGTTCTGGATTGTACTCACCCATGTGATGGGGCCCGGGGGGACCGTGAGGATGTGGTCCCTGGTTCATTGGTGGGTTGTGAGGCTGCATCCAAGGTGGAGGACCGTTGGGGTTGTGCTGCATTGGGTGACCCCCATGTCCTCCCATATTTGACATGTGGTGGGGGAAATTGTGAGGGCCACCAGGCCCTCCAGGTCCCCCTCCTCCTCCACCACCGCCTCCACCTCCGCCACCACCATGCATGCCATGGAAGGGCCTGTTTTCAGAGGGGCCAGAGTTCATCCATGGCGGGCGGTTCTAGGAGAGAGATGGAAACGAGAAGTTATTCCAAGGAGGTAAGAACAAATGAGGAAGATCACAGGCCATGTACTCTGCACTAGAAGTGAATTCCCCATCGGTCAGTGCAAAGTATCAAATCCTAACCCCTGTCCAAGGGGAATATCTGCTCACCCCTCACTACAGGATTATGAAATTTCAGCAAGCAGTGCTCAAGTGTTTTAAAACTTACCTTTGAGGCCTTGCCAAAATTAACAACACCCTCAGCCGTCCAAGGATGTTACACTTATTACTTCCACATAACACAAAGTCTTCCTGGACCATAACAAACTCTTCTGATGTCCTGCCAGGCACACTGGCTTAATTCAATCCTATTATTCCTTTTCAAAATACTTGAAGAATCTACTCCCATGTCTTCCAATCTGCCCTCACCAAGACCTTCCACCATGACTACTCACAGGAGGTGGCTGGTTGTTTCCTGGCCCCGAAGGTCTTGGACCACTTGGCAGTGGTGGATTGGAAGGTCCAGAAGATGATCCCACCGATGCTGGGACAGGAGCTTCTCCCAACTCAGCCATCAAAGACAGGTATTCCTTGTCCATGCGTGCTTTATCCTGGGCTGACTGGGGGTCTCCAGGCCTGGAAGGAGAAAGCCAGTTACAGAGGCCAAGATCCTAACTGCAATATCGAAAACACCCAAGTCCTGAGTTGGACAGTAATCCTCCCCTCCTGGCCAATTATGGGTATCTTCACTTCTACCAGAAGCTATTTAAGGCACCCATAGAATTGTAGAGTTGGAAGAGACCACAAGGGTCATCTACTGCAGTAATCTTTTTGCTCAACGTGGGGATTGAACCCACAGCCCTGAGATTAAGAGTCTCATGCTCTACCGAGTGAGCTATTCCAGGGATAAAACACCTACATTAAATCTTCACACTTCAGAGGAAGCAGGTGCTCACACCTTGTCACAGGCATGATGCCCTGCTCCTCGCTCTGGAGCACAAGCAGTGCAATTTTAAGGCCTTCCCAGCTGAGGCTTACCGGGCAAATTTGCAATCTGATGCAATGTGGCCAGCTCCTCCACACTTGGTACACACAGTGGTGTTGGTGATGCTGCGAGTCTCAGTGTTTTGCCATGGACGCAGAATTCTGAAATGGGACAGTAATAAGAAAAGATTGTAACTGACCCGAGCTCCTTTCCAGTGGGCAAAATTGGGCACTAACCAATACGCACCTGTTGTCATCTTCACGCAGTGTCCCATTGAGGCGGGCCAGTTCCCGCAGCTGCATCTTGCGCAGATCATTCTGGTCCTCTGGAGTTTCAATGCCTTGCTTCAGAATGTTACGGATCTAGAAGAGGAGAGGAGTGCATGTTGCTCTATCATTAAGATTGGATCACTGGTCGGATTGGATTACCATGGTCCTTCCAGGGGGCATGCAGGAAACTTCCAAAACACCCACCAATGCATGAGACAGGGAGGATCACACAGTGTTTTGTTGCTTGGCCCTCTGTGTCCTTTACCTGTTCCACTGCCTTCTTCACATTCTCCATGGTGTTAGCTGTGACCAAAGCATGAAGTGGCTCATCCTCACCAGGCAGCATCTGGCCATCTTTCCGGCCCACCTTCCCTTCTTTCACAGACCCTTTGCCTCTGATCATAATCTTAGCATTACACTCCTTCTCAATGTTCTTCAATGTGTTCCCTCTAGAATGGGGAGAACCCAAATCCAAGAGTTGAAATCAACATCCAACACTCTTGAGTGTCTTCAAAAGAGAAAAGGCACTCCCACCACTAACAGCTTCAGAAACAAACAAACAACTAGGAGGCTATCTTGCTATCTTGAAGGCAGGGGGAATAAATTTCAGTGATAAGGAAACAACATAGCTAAAGGAACCTAATCCTATTGCTACTGTACAAGGTTTACAAAACAGGTTCCAAGGATCAGCCTTGCCTCATAATTAAAGTCTTAATCATTCAGGAAATATTGTGGGGAGAAACAGAAAATTTACAGTATGCCTGCTGAATTTACTAAGGATCAATAGTGACACATTAAAGTAGACATTTTATCTGATCAGAGGAAAAACTTCACGAGCTAAAGCAATTCTCACATATCCAACATTCTACATCACCACCCCTTGACATCAAGACCATTTCCCAAAACCTTCCCATGATTCTGGACTTGCCACTTCTCAACTCTTAATTATCCACCCTCCATGGAAGAAACACATGCTCTTACCTGGGTCCAATCAGAAGCCCAACGAAGTTAATCTCAGGATATTCATCCTGTGGGATCATCACCTTATCACTCACTCGAGTTGCTGGAGGTCTGCGAATGATTAGACAGCAAGTGTCATGCGTGGTTGTCCCCAACAAACAACCCCTGCCAAGCTCAAACTGACAACCCTTGAAAACAATTCAAAACAAAGAGGCCCTGGGATAGCACCAGTTGAGAGGCCATAATCAGTTCATTTATTTTATTAAAAATGATATTACTACTTGTTTTTTAAAAAACACACCTCAAAGTGGTTATTGAGCAAATGATTCTACAATGGCTGCTAATTTTGATAAAATACAAACCAGATCACCTAAGATTTTCAGACACCCTGTTGAGAGTGCCCCCACCTTTCGGGATCTGGTGAGTGAGAATGCAGAGCAGGGTCTCCTCAGCTGCACTGCCTCACCTTCTGAGCTCTCCTCTTTGTTAACTTGTCAGATATCCAGATGTGTTTAGGTGACTGCCGAAGACCTTTCAATTCTTTATTTTAATGGTATTTGACTGACTATAATGTCATTTGCTGAGTCTTCTTAAGAAATATATTTTACTCAGTTTTGATTTATGTGAAATCCTGCTAAGCAAGCTCAAAGTGACTGTGAGGCAAGCTAGATCCATTTCAAGTAATAGGCTGGGCAAGAAAGAAGCTACCCCTAACCCCAAACTTGTCTTTTCCCCCCAGTTTACTTGTAATCAGCTGGTGGCTTGAAGTCTGGGTTGAGAGCCACCATCTCTGTTATCAGGTTGTGCCTCTCCTCTTCCAGTTTCTTGCGTGTACGGAATTCACGGGTGTTCAAACGCTTCCCCTCGCTATTGTAAATCGGTTCAGGGGAAGGAGACCTGCAGAGGAACAATCTCCAGTTATTTCTCATGCAACTGAACCCTTGAGGCTATTTATTAAGTACAGGCTTCCCCTCAACTCTAGCACAATTTAGAAAAATAAAATGAAATAAGAGACCACAGGAAAGGAAGGTGTAAACTCACTCATGCCCATTAATGCCTCATGGACAAGGCGGCTGTAGCAAACCACTGCCTGCTACCAGGAAGAAAAAAACTGGGGTATTTTATTGGGTAAGGAGGGGTGCAGAAAAGGGAGTGGGGTCACACACAGCCATGACAACAGCTCTGCCATGAGTGTGCCTGTTGTTAAAAAAGGGGAGGGGGGGCAGGGAAGATGGAGAAAGTTGATTCACACAAAGAACAAACTTTCCAACTTCATTATTCCATGGAGGCAAACAATTAGAAAGAACCCTGGTGCAGGAGGCAAATCAATAAAGAATTATTCATGTTAACCCTGGACTTTTTAACATCAGAAAAGTAACAAGACAGGTTAAGCTTCTATCAAACCCTTTCTGGCAATACAAATTATGTCTATTTCACTGGCACCACGTGGACGGGTCAAGGCTTCTGTCCTGGCTTTACCTCCATTTTGCTGGCTGCATCAAGGCCGACTGAACCTGTTTACTGTGTTTAAGAGTTAGAGAACTGGGGTGGGTAGAAGTTCAACAAGCCCACCTTTCTCATGCCACAGTCTGGGCCTGTAAACCGCTAGAGACAGACCTGCTTTCTCCATGTAGTTTAGATGCCCAGAGGTTCTAACAAATAAAAATGTTATAACTAAAATTAAAAAGAGTCAGTTTGATTTATCACAGCTGCACTTGCGGTAAAAAAGCCACACTCTTAGAATTCTGCTTAAGTTTATGGATCTTTTTCCAAACATATTGAAATAAAAATTTAGAGTTAGCTGCAAGAAGGGAAGAGATATTGGTCATGTTATCAAAAAAATACATCCTTGAAGTAATCAGAAACCTAAACCTTGGGATTTTAGTTAGACAATCTTTCTTTCTAGTTGGTTAAAGGATTGATTAGAGCCAGTTGATCCCAATGTCTTCTCAGCCTGAAGTGAATCATCAACACAAGAATATAAAATAAAAAGGTCAGATTTTGTAAGGAGTGATCACATCTAAATTACACCTCCGTTTCTAGGACCTGAGAAGGCTTAACAGTCCCAAAGCAATGTGAACAATTTTATCTCCCCCAGTCAGCATTCATTAATAAGTTTAAAATAAACCCATTCACTAGCTGAGTAGATCCTTTTAAACACAAAGACATGGGTAATTAATAAATTGATGGTTCCAAGATTAAACCTTCAGGAAATGTTTAACGCTGAATGTATCTAATAGCTTCATGCCTTTAGTAAGAGCTGTCTTTCTGCAAGCAAGTGAGGTAATTCACTTTTACTATATGTTAATGGCATCATGTATTTTAGCCAATATGGTCTCAGTTCAAGAACATCTTATGTATACATGACAGTAACTGCAGCCCCCACTCCCACCCCACATTCTGTATTAACCTTCGGTTACATTAAGACCCAACACCTCATGTTACTCTTCTAAAGCACAAAAATAAGGCATATAAATCTGCTCCCACCAAGAATGAGTTCACCTGTCAAGTTTAACCCAAAGCCCATTATGGGAGTCCAAAAGGTATTCCTCAACTGTACTTTTAAAACTAAAATAGGCAATATCAGGCCCCATGAACTAGAGCTGAAAGCTCCTTTCTTTTGCAAGGCATCCAAAACTACTGGCAGCCTCACCATGTTTATTTACGGTCCCAAATAACTGTTTCAGTTGGGCCAAATTTAAGTGGAAAGTGTATTCCACTTCAAGAACAAGAATTAGTTTACAAGTTGTGCAACATGCTATAACACAACAATTTCCTGATTATACCTTCTGATAAAGAAATTAATGTTTACAAGCCAATTAAAAAACGAATCAAACACAGAAGTTATTTTGTTGGATGACACTGAAGCCCAACAAAACCACAGGTGTCCAATTCGGCATACTGCAGGTGCAATACTGCTTGGGCCCCAAATCCCAAGATATTGGCCAATGCTGTGTAGTAGCTGCTACCAAAGAAATTGGTTAGTACCCATCTGGTTTAAAAACCATGCTCAGCCACCACTTGAAAAGTACTGTAAAATCAGCTGTCAGAAAAAGTTTCCAGGCTGCTCAGACTCAGTGACTGTGCTGAGGATTCCTCAGTGTGAACCTGCGAGAAAAACCTCTGGACACTTGCCCAAGACCAGCACTGAACAGGTTAAAATTAGTTGGCCACCATATATGTATCTTTTTCTTAGGTCGGGTTAAATAATTGCAAACTACAGACTTAGAAATCCTCAAGCAAGGATGGAACCTTTATCCCTTTCTGGTTTTACCTTCCCTAGCAAGTAAGATCTCAGCTACCATCTCTGACAAATTAGACCACTGAAGACATTTCATTAGGAAGAAATTGCATTGAACTGACATTATGATGCCACCAAAAAATTATTGAAAAAGGTAAAAAATGTTACTGTCAGCTGGTTAAAACTGTTTCCCAACCTGTCCTCAGGGTTAGGGGGGATGCCCAGGTCTCCTGTGCGCAGTTTACGAGTCAGGTCTTCTATCTGCAGTTGCACTGGAAGAAACCAGGTTAGGAAAGAAAAAAGGATGGAAAAAAAGACAATGTTACCAAAAAACATCTCAAATCTCAACATCAAAGCATGAAGAACTGGAGAATTTGCAAGGGATGACTGATACTTCATCAATATAAAGATCAGGAGACCCTACAATGTTATTTCAGTCAAATATGTTCATCAGGATTCCAGAACAGTCCCTCATTATTTCTAGCAAGTATTCAAAAAACATTACACATCAGGAAGCAAAGCATTCATCTGAGAGTTAGCAAAAAATAAAATAAAATATCTAATCTTTGTGAATCTTATTTCCAGCCTACTGAAAGATAATCATCCCAACTTTCTATAATTGGCATTGGACAAAGACTTCTAGTAGGAAGCATGGGCATCACCAATGCTTACTTCTTTTAAAACATCAGAACCATCTTGCTTTGTTATGAATGCATTGGTCAATCTAAGATGGAACTTTGAAACTGCACAGATCATACCCAATTAGCAGAAGTTGTCTCTTTCTTGAGATTCTGTCATATTGGCCATGCTTCTGCATGTATTATGTAACCCTTTGCTAACTAGCAAACACTAAACATTGAACTGCATAATTAAAGGAAAGCATGCTTTAATTTTCTGGTTATCCAATAATGCACAAAGACAACTGAACACCCAGTACTAACAGATGTCAAACATGTACCAATCGATTTTTACACCCAGAATAAAAAAAAATTACTCTGGTTCATCCAACATAGCGCAAGGATTAGTATTTGCTCAACTAGTGAAGAGTATCAAAGGCAGAGCAGCAACTGGTTTGGGATTCAGAACCGAAGCCCCTTGTTGAAGCAGCTTTGTTCAAGTCTCCCAGACATCGGTCAGGCTACAATGGAGGAAATGGTTTGTAGACTGCGAGCCAAATCACTACTAAGCAAAGGTACACCCACATCCATATTAATAAGAGACTCCTTATACATGTAACAGAACATAGAAGATGCAGATAATCCAGGCTTGACAAAACCTATCTCCAGGGCGCAGCAGGCCTGGTGAGAGAAGGCCACTCAACACCACACAACCCAGCTTCTCATGAATTGCTGAGATCTTAGAGGAGGCCTCTATTTCATGCTGAGCTTTGGAGATGGAAAAGGGTTTCTATATACAGGAGAGGGAGGGCTGTTCTCCATGTTGCACTGAGCTTTGGGAAAAACAAAAGCAGCCACTTCTGCTTGCTCCAAAGCCTAATATGATGAGACACCATCAATCCCTCTTTCCATAGGCCTCTGGCACACAAAGGGGGGGGGGGACAAGCACAAATAATGCTGGCTATGGAGCCATGTCAAATTGGGAGATTCCCCTGAAATAACTGAGAGTAACTTTGGAAGATGCTATAAAGAGCCAAAACACAAGCCAATGAATTGAGGCTGGATTTGAGTCAGTAAGCTGAAGCTGAATCCTCAAGAAGAAGCAGACCCCATACTTTGGGGTCAGGTAAACTGCTGGATTGTCACTGGAGGTTCAGGTGGCCTTGGTGGCAAGGAATGCCTATTTCCAGCTTTGGCTGGTGCACAGCTAGGACCCCTTTTAGGCTGAGATGAATTAACCACTGCACTCCATGCTCTAACAACTTCCAGACTGAATTATTGCAATGCACTCTACTGTGTCTGCCCCCTTAAAGATGACCAAGAAACTTCAACTGGTCCAAAATGCAGTGACCATATTGCTGGCTAGAGTTCCATTTAGAATGCACATAATACCTGCCTTTTAAGAGCTGCATTGGTTGCCCAATTCAAGGTGCTCACATTAGCATTTTAAAGCCTTAAAGAGTTTAGGCCCCCAAATTCTGCAAGACCAACTCCTTCCCTAAAGATGCTCTCAGGTGTTGTGCTCAGCAAACGGAGGCCCTCTTGGTAGTTCAACACCCTCAGAAGTTCAGACATGATGGCCCTGATGAGGTTGTTCTCTGCAGCAGCCCCTAAGTTGTAGAATTTCCTTCTCAGAGATGTGTCTGGCACCTTCACTGTACAGTGGTACCTCAGTTTACATACGCTTCAGGTTATAGACTCTGCTAACCCAGAAATAGTGCTTCAGGTTAAGAACTTTGCTTCAGGATGAGAACAGAAATTGTGCTCCGACAGCGCGGCGGCAGCAGGAGGCCCCATTAGCTAAAGTGGTGCTTCAAGTTAAGAACAGTTTCAGGTTAAGAACGGACCTCCGGAACGAATTAAGTACTTAACCTGAGGTACCACTGTATATCTTTTGTCATCCCCTGAAGATGCACCTCTTTACTTTGGCCTTTGACACCCAAGATAAAATAATAGAATGAGCCCTAAATATATTTAATTGTAAACTGTCTTAACTGATTTTAATATTGTATTTTTATATTATTGTGACATCCCTTAAAATTAAATCCAACAATGCCAGAAAATGCAACTAGCTGTCAGTTTCTCCAGCCACAATCTTACAAATGAGATATTAGGTGGTTGAGCGTTGTACATATATCAAAATATAATGCATTCCATGTGTGAGCCAAAACCAACAGAAAAATTGGTACTAAAATATTTCCTTCATTATTTTAGGCATTGGCAAACCTTATCTAATCAATAATTGAAAACATCTAGATTCTTCAGTTGATGTTAAACGTGAAAACAAATGTGGGGCTGAAACACTATTGGACATTAAATATTATGTTATGGAGACATGAGAGAACTGAAGGAACAAATATGTTACTTACTGGTGATCACACAAGACATATTATGAACATCATTTGTGTGTCACCAAAGCTTCTCAATGTGGATAATAACTGAGAAAGCCTGCAGTCCTCAGCAAATACATTTCCAAGAATGCAGAAAACAGCCTAAAGTTCATCAGCCAATTTTTCTCCTCCAGGCCAGGCAGTGTCTAGCTCTACTGTAGAATCTCTCTCAAACTTTGTTCCCACTTATTCATCTTCTAAGAGACATGAAAAACCTTCAACAAGCTCTAATCTCCAGTTACTTCTTTATGTTTGATCTCCTTGAAGTAAACATAATTTGAAAAGGTTCAAGCAAATCAATCACCTGTTGAAATCAATAGAGTTGACCATGGCGAAATTCAGAACACGTTGGAACTTATTTCCAGAGCTTGCTCACAAGCAAAGCTTTGGTTTTTTTTTAAATTGTTTTTCCTTTATTGAAATGCTACAATACTATGTTTTTTTGACACTGGTATTTCACCTCTCACATTAATGGTATATTCTCTTTCACATAGAAGGAGCCTTCCTCACTCCCTTATTACAGATGTGCATGTACCTTTGTGATAGTATTTAGGCTCAATAAAGGTCACACGTTCCTCTGCCTCTTTACCTAGTTCTGTTGTGGACTACAAGGCACATCTTCACCATACCAGTTAGTTAAGCAAATGGAGCACTCGTATCTTCGCATAGACTGAGAATTCTGACCCAATTCTATCCATTTACAGACAGAGCTGTTTGTTAGCAGCGTCTGACAGAGCTGCTTAATTACATATCAGAATTTATTTTTAATGCATTTCTAAACCAAATGGTTCAACAGCAGGGCTGCTCTCTTTGATCATTTCAAGCCAACCATTCTTTCGCCCACATCGATTCTCTACCAGATCTGTAAAAACTATTAAATAAGTACCAAGTTACTGTTAATAAGAATATAAGGTAGGGATCAGGTAGTGTAGCTTGGTTAAGCAAAGCCTAAGTAGAAATAAATTTTTAAAAAAATAAAAAAACAACTTCAGAAATGTTAAGAAAACTGACTCTTTAGGAATGCAGTGCAGAGCACAAGGTAACAACCAGCTTTTCCAACTTGCATTAAGTGGCACACCTTTTCAATACAGAAACTTTGACCGACTCAAGAGAGAACATTCTGCACTGTATAAACATTGACTTAACCTTGAAAATTGTGCAAGCCTTTAGAGCAGTAAAGCAGCTCTCATCAGTATTAATGGATAGCTATACATTATATATCAAAATTCTCAGTGATTTATGCATAAGAAAGGAGTTAAAAGCTTATTGTGCAATCCTAATGAGATGAACAGTAATTAAATGGCCTTATGTTCAGGGTAAAACTTGGTTTATTGAGAAGGCAAGGACTGTACCATGTAATGTAACACCAGAGCACACTAGAATGATTTCAGTCGGAGTACTGATCAACAGTCACAAATAAACAGTCACACCACGTTTCTCAATACAAATAATGCAAATAACGTTCTCTGTTCCACATACATTTATCATTTGTCACTCCCCAGTATTTGTCACTCCCCAGTTTTCACAGTTAACAGTTCCAACATCATGATTCCCACAGAACCGAACAGTGTCTCTTTCCCAGCAATTGTGTACGTGAGTACAGATCCACAAACTAACCTAGCAAAGCCCACCCATCAAAAATCAGAAGTTAGGGGGCTCTCCCTGCTTTTGAGTGGCATCAACAATCTTCACCACCTTGGAGTATCAATTTTAGCTTTAAAGAATTAGCATAGCAACATAAGAGAAAGTCAGAAGGGAACCATGGTTAGGTTAGTTTACAATATTCCACTGCAAAAGAGGTACTTGCTTCCAACAATACAGCTTGAAAAGGGACTCTTAGTGTTCTCTGTTAGCAGGGAGTCTGTGAAGCTAATGAGACCCTCCTGATTAGATTTTAATGGCCAATTAAGTAAATGTCAGCAAGTTTCATTCCCCAGCACCTCAAAGGACTTTAGCTTTTCTACTGTGCCTGTGGAGGACACTCTTTCACCCAAACAGTACAAGGAGCTAGGATGGCGCACAATTCACTCTGAGCAGAGACATGAATATTCATCTATTTTAAGAAATGAAAACAAGGCCAGAATAACTTGAGCCCTTAAAAGCACAATTTTTAAATGCCTCAGACGCACACAACCAAAAATAGTGTCTGGATCAGTACTAACATGAACAAATGAAAACAGGAAAAGAACGAGTATTTACCTATATAAGCTCTCTCTTGTTCACGGGTAAGCCCAGGAGGGATAACTGTGGGCATTCCAGGGATGACAGTCTTCTGGTCCATGGTATCTTGGTTCCATCTACTCCTCTTCCTCTTTTTATTGGGAAAATCTGCAGACAGATAGGTTTCTTTAAAGGAACAGTTAATAAGTGTCAAAGTTCAATTTGGCTTTAAGGTACCTTTAGTTAGCATTGTTCAAGTTCCCCACCATGACATATTATTATTATTACCCCACCCTTTACTATCAGGTCCCAGGGTGGGTTACAGCAATTTAAAATTCAATATTAAAAACAATTTTAACAGAACAAATTAGTCCTGTGAGTATTGGGCGGTATATAATATTATTATTATTATTTATAATAATAATAATAAGTAGTAGTAGTAGTAGTCGGGGGAAGAGTGACAAGGTCCTGAAAGCATATCACAAGCGCACAAAGCGTAACAAAACCATCTCTATTCTTTCAATGATCAAGCTCCCACACAGATAAAATGGACAATGGGGTCTCTTGCAATCTGGGAACCAACTCTTTAGTTCCTTTGGATTTCAAAGATTATGGACGCAAAGCTACTACAGTACTATTTAGTTCTAGATCAGCAAACATTTGGAACATGAGAGCCTACTACGTATTTCTCCACATACCCTGGTACATATCTCAAGTAATTTGCTTAATTATTAAACAGTATTTGCACCAAATGAAGCACTGCAAAATTACATGAATGACAGTTCCTTCAGATGTGTAACATTTTCCACAGAATTACAATCTACTTACAAGACTTTTTGTCTTATTCCAAGATTTTGAAAATGATTTTTCCTGGAGAACATTAAAATCAGGGTAAAATTAACTGCCCTTAAAAATGATATGAGTTAGAAAAACAGAAGCTTTATTACGCAATTCTTTAACAGTCTTACAACTAGGCTGCATTTTGTCCATCCTTATCCACAGGGAAACAGCCAGCTTTTTCAAAGGCACCAACACACCAGATTACACACCTCCCTTAAACCATGTCCACTGTTTCCCAACTAGAAACCTCTCTCAAACCATAATAAGCACAATTATATTTGTTTTTATAACACATTGATTCTTCTCCACCCCCCATTTTAACCTCACAACAATCCTGAGAGGTAGGTTGATGAGTCCAAGGCCACCCAGTGAGCTTGGAAATTTGAAACTTGGGTGTTCCCAGTCCTATTATTATTAACAGTAATAAAGCCACACCAGCATTTTATTATTCGTTCCTCTTTCATTCAATCCACTCCTTCTCTAGCTCCCTGTGTTTAATGTCACGCTTACTAGAATCATGTTTGTAAACATAACACAAAGGAAATGAGATGAAAGGGAGTTCAAAATCCCTCTATCTGGCTTCATCCGTGACATCTGGTTAAGCTCTCTGATGTGCAGCTAGCTCTTTTATGAGTTAAACTTGGTTTCTTTTTCTTTTAAATTGAGTTATTACATTTGACCAGAAACCCTAGCCTATGCCTGTAACAGGAACATAAAAATCCCTAAAATAAGGAGCACTGAAACTACCATTAGAAGCTGCAGAGGAACCACGTGGCAATCCTACCCCGAAGGGCCACGTCGCTTGTTTTACACACAGCCTGTGTGGCGGCTCAGGAGTGTGTCTTTTTGGAGAGACCGGCGATCAGCCTCTGGGCCCCGCTCCTCCTCCGGAGCGATCTCGGGACAGTCACTTTCTCACACCCCTCTAGCCCAACCTAGCAGGGTAGCTGTGATGGCAAAGGATGCCTCTCGAGCCCGTCTCTCACCCTGTGCCTTTGAACTGTCCTCCCCTCCATTCTCAACCTAGCCTACCTCAAATGCCTCTTGGACAGCGAGGCATTCATACCAACAGCGATCAAATAATAGTAATAAAACGTTAGGCGGCGCTGGCGGCCGCGTGCCTTTCCTCCCTCCGACTTGCCTTGGTTCCCGGCCCCGGCCTGTCCGCCCTCGTCCTGCTGCTGGAGGTGGTGGAGGTGCTGCGGGCCTTGCGGCGGGGGCTGCTGCTGCTCCAGGCCCAGCGGGGGCTGCGGCGGGGGCGAGGGGAAGCGGTACTGGCTATACTGGGCCTGTTGAGCCTGCTGCTGCTGCTGGGCCGGCGGTGGCGGCGGCGGGGGCTGCTGCTGCTGGGGAGGCGGCTGGGGCTGCTGCGGTGGTGGTGGCGGCGGCGGAGGAGGCGGCGGCGGTGGCGGCGGGAGGGCGGCGAAGGGGAAGGCGGCGGCCGCCATGAGGCTGGGGATGGCGGGCTGAGGCTGGGCCTGCGCGGGGCCCGGCGGCGGCGGCGGAGGCGGGGGCCCTTGCATGACCAGGCCCGGCGGAGGCAGCGGGTAGCCGGCCTTGCCCGGCGGCGGGGGCGGGTGGAGCTTCCCCAGCGGCGTCGCGTTCGCTCCAGTCGCCATAGACGGAGAGACACACGCAATGGCGCCCGCCGCGATTTCGCGAACCTTCCACGCCAAAGTCTCCCCTCACAAAGGCGGGAGGCGGCGATTGGTCGCAGGACCCGTCCTTCGCGCTCCCGCGCACTACCCCGTTGGGCAAGGTTCGTGTCGCTCAGCCCGCGCCGTGAGGCGATTGGAAGAAGGGCGCGTTCGCGGGAAAGGGATTGGCAGGAAGGCAACGGAAAGGCAGGACTGAAGTGGATTGGGTCTATCGGTTGTCGCTCAGCTATAAACCGCGCCGCCGTGGTCATGGATTGGCTGTGAAGCACGGTGGGCGGAAAACGTAGCTGAAAAGTGGGAGACTCGAAACTGCGAGGAACTCTGATTGGTTGTACTTGAGCCCCTCCCTCCCCCGCCTCTCGGGTTACTACGCTTTCTGCGTTTGCGGGAAGGACGTAAAGAAGGGATGACGTCAAGGAGCTCGTTATCTGTCATTGGATAACAGTTTAAGGTGGCCGGGGTGGGGTGAACCTTTGGTTCAGAGAGTTTATTAGCAAGGAGCTGAAGCGGCTCATTTTCCCAGCGCAGAGGCTTATGGGAAAAGCAGGAGTTTGAGTCTGTGGGGTCCTCAAAGGATTCTGGGAGGCTCGCCTTGTCAAGGCCCAAGATAGAGCAACTCATTTCAGTTTAAGGGCCACACGTTATCTCATGGAAAAGCTCTTGGGGGCCACATTCGAGTAGTGGGCGGGGCTAGAGGGGGTATGGGTGTGGCTTGATTTAAAAACCCCACCTTCATTCAGTGGCCTATGATATGTCTGTATTTGTATTTATTGCAGGACTGGGGAACTTCCAGTCCAGGAGCCCCACGGGGCCCACTAGGCTGTTCTGGGGACACCCAACTGCCCTGCACCTCACGTCATCATTCATGCCTTCCATGATGTCATACATGCCCATGTGGGAAAGGACAGTGCTTCAAAGGAAGAATTGGGAGCTTTAAACTGTGTTCCCAGTTGCTCCCAGTGCTTGCAAGAAGGGAGTGCATCTGGCTCCAGGAGGGGAAACTGGTTCCCATTTGATGGGAACGGTTTTTTACTGTTCACATGGGGAGGTTTGCAAAGGATGGGGCTGGGAGGTTAGACAGGTGGGTGGGGGAAGACCCACCTGTCAATCATATGGCCATTTTATTTATAATCCTATTTATACACTGCTATTCATTTAAAAAAGAAGAGTATTTTACAACAGTGGCACATGAAACCATATTTAAAAAGTTAAAGTTAGAAATCCACTAACTTATGCAAAGGTGTATTCTTAATTCCCTGCATAAACCTAATGGCACAAAAAAGCAGGCATTCAGAACTTGAAACAGATGTCTGCTGAATCTCTGTCGGCAGAGAATTCCACAGTATTGGGCCGTTTCTTATTGTTGGCAGATGAGACTTACCAACTCAGAAATGAACTGATAGTATGCAAATAAAGGCACCTCATCTGTCCCAATGGGTCAGTGATATGCAAATGACTGCAGCCAATCGTAAGCGATCTCGTAAATCTCTGGGATGTGATTTACATGTAAGCCACCCAGAGTGGCTGGGGAAACCCAGCCAGATGGGCGGCGTATAAATAATAAAATTGTTATGTGTCCTGTGCCAGCCTTACTATTGATCACCTGAGCAGGGGCTGCCTCTTGACTGAGGAACTGTCATTTTTTGGGGAACACACTCAGGTGGTGTGGGTGGTATCATGGCCACCCCTAGGCTGGCAGACTGTGGGGGTTTCTGGCAGGTTTTTAAAAATGTCATAATCAGTGTGCAGGGTTTGTTCAGGAAAGTGCTTCTCAGCCCTTTTACACTTGGGTCCTCCCCAAATTAGGTGGTGGAGAACTTCCATTCTGTGGGCTAGTCTTGATCAATCAGGGGGTCCAATTTGGCCCAAACCACCTGTCAATCAGCAGACATCAGTGATGGGACAGCCAAGGGGTATGGTTCAGTCCTGCTGGGAGCTCCTTCACTGGCACATTTATTGCAGAAAACATGCTGGTGAAGCAGACCCCTCTCCCAACCCATGGGATAACTATGACAAGTGGGAATGATGGGCCACTGTCCATGGCCACTGGAGTCACTTCTAGCCAAGACACAGCTGGGATTAGGAAGAAGGGCTTTTGCAGTGGGGGTGGGAATGCTACCCTGTGGCTGTAGAAATTAAGAACTGTACCCCAAACTTAATTCCAGGTGATGGTTCTGATCACTCCATTCCTTTGGGATCATGCTGCTGACTGAGTTATTCCATGCACCAATGAGGAAGACTGGGGTGTTTCAGTTTTTTTGGAGGGGTGTGTGTGCTCTTGCCGCTGAGTCCTTGTGGTGTGTGTTGCCAGCTGGATGTGTAAATGTGTGTGTATGCGTGCTTGGCTGGCTGTCCCTGTGCCTTCCAGCACTTCTGTGTCATGGGAGGGAAGACAGCGACAAGAGGAAACAACCAGAGGCAATGTCTGCACCAGGAAGATAAGATTTGGTGCCTAGCACTGCAATGACTTTTGACTTGCTCCTGATGCCGTGACTTCCTGGAACAAAAGTAGGGTGGCAAGGGGGGCCTGTGGCGGGAGGTGGAGCAGAGAGTGCCAGGAGGGGCTTGCCCAGCTGCTCAACTTTTCTGCCCCCTCAGATGGAAAGAGGGTTCCCCCTTAGAGAGAATGCAGTCTGTCTCTTTTGTTTGCAAGCAATGTGGATGTGTGTTTGTGTGGATGCACGTATGTGCATTGATGGGTGGATGCAGCAGTGCGTGCCTGGGTGCTGATTCCAGCTTTACCCCCCTGCTGTAGCGTGTGCAAGGAATGGGAGCTGGAACCAGGGGGTGGGGGGACATTGAGGCACATTCCTCCTCCTCCTCTGGGGGATACACATGTGGGAATTTGCACTGGGAATTTCCAAGTGTTCTCTGCCGTGGCTCTGATTTGTCACTTGTGTCCTTCAGCCTCCACCCCTGGACCTATGGCAGCAGATCAAGCAAGTTCACAGGTGAGGGAATCACCCCCAACATCAGAGTAAGTTAAAACTGGCGTTTCCCTACCCCTAGTGCCAGTCCCCAGCTAATCAAGCTCTGCAAACACATAGCAAATGAAAAGGGAGGGAACTGAGTTCTTTTTTAACCATTTAAATTATTTGTTGGCTTATATCTTACCTTTCCCCACATAACAGGGTGCTCATGACAGATTACAATACCAATCCCCTACTAAGAAACACACAGAGAGAAGCCATGTCTTCTTTTTTAGCCCTCCCACACCACACTAACCAACTAAGAAGGAGCATCAGCATCACAGAAAGAGAATGGGAGGAAGTCCCTGCTCTTTCAGTGAATTAAAAAGGTAAAGGTAAAGGACCCCTGACAGTTAAGTCCAGTCGCGAACAACTCTGGGGTTGCGGCGCTCATCTCGCTTTACTGGCCAAAGGAGCCGACGTTTGTCCACAGACAGTTTTTCTGGGTCTAGATTGGCCTAAAACACCACACCAAAGACTCCCAATTCAAAATTTAACAAAATCAGATCCATTAATTCTACACATCCACTGGGGAGTAAAATACCATAATTTAATATCAAACCCTTACGTTAAATAGCAATTTTCTTTTCAAGTTTGGGTTTTCTCCCCTGTTCTCAGACAATAAATTCCAGCTTTAGCAATTAAAAACCACAGAGATATTGGCATCCTGGGAAGGAAAGTTCTTGGCATCCAAGTTAAAGCGGAGTTGCGGTCAGCCCTGATGGTCCACAGTTGTGATTCCGATGGGGAGTCTCTTCTGGGCTTCAAAGGCAGCAAAGAAGGCCCCCCAAAACACACACAAACCTCCCTTGAAGTGACTCGTGCAGCCTTCCTCTGCTGCCAAGGCAAGCTGAATCAGAATGCCTGGCAGGAGGACCACAGCAGCAGCACTCAGTAGTCATTCAGCCAACCTACCGCCAGGACAGGACACCCACAAGACGTGGCCCAGCTGGGGCTCCACCACCTGCCTCAGAGTGAACATCCATGCTACTAAGAGAAGGCCAAAACCCCAGACAGTACATTAAATGTGTGACTGCACTTTAAAGTGAACAGCTGAGGATCAGGATCCTTTCCCCCAGCCATCCTGCCACACCATCCTGCATGCAGCTATTTACCCTGCGAGAGAAGCTGCTATTCCCCCAAGAAGTGGCTGGGGACCATTTTCATCAGGGCTGTGGTTCATGGGGAAAAGATTCAGGCCTCCTCCTCCTTGCATTCCAGATAGCAACTATGAGTAAGGCCATGACATGCTGGACAAGGCTGGACGAAAGACACCCCACATAACATGACATGCAAGTTTGCATTTAATTTGTTTGATTACACCCCCTTTAAAAAAAAAACACAGGCCATCAATCATATGGGGGTTTGGCCCCCATAGTGTAAACTTTCTCAAAACTGGCTTGCATTGCATTCTTTCTAAAGGCCCCTGGGAACTGTAGTTTTTTTTTGCAAAGGTGCTGATTCCACTAGAGATTCCACAGCCCCTTTCACAGTCCTCCATGGGGATTAATTACAGTGATGGTCAGAACTGGCCTGGAGCACCTGAGAGGCTCTGTTGGGCGATGAGCTCAGGTGCCACCTAAGCCACCACTATCTCACCCAAAACAACAACCATCCATGCAGGGAGGCAGTTACTCTCCCTACCTAGTCAATCAACAAGCATGACACCCAACCACACACACACACACGCATGCGCGCCAAACCCCCATATACACCCCACCTCTTTCATCATCATCATCATCACTCAGCCCTGCCCATCTTCAGCATCTGTCCACTCAGCTGTCTAGCCACAAAACAAATGTTGCCCGACCCCCTCCCAGTCAATGGGGGCAGGCCAGAATCTCAAAGTGCCCTGAAAGACCTTTAAATTAAAGCTCAAGTGCTAAGGGAAGGGGGGTGCGCTCCCCCACCCAACAAACGATTGTCTTCACACGGCAGCAGATTTTGGCGCCCCTCCGCAGCATCATGGGAGCGCAACTCCTAAAGGGAAGGAGGGAAGCGTTCAAGCAGGCACAAGGTGTCAGCCAGGAAAGATTGCAAATTCTTCCAAATGGCTAGTGGTCAAATTATTGCAAAAGTTTCTCAGGAGGTGCTGGCCCAAGTCAGGAGGAAAGAGCTCCTCCCATCCTTGTGCACAGCAGGTTCTCAGGAAGACGAGGACGACGGGCGGAGAGCATTTCCGGAGCCAAACCGAGGTTGCGTCCAGTGTATGTGGCAGCAGAGTGGAGGCTCTTCTGATTTCCAACCCGTCTTTGCCACACACACACATGCTGGCAATCATCTCTGCCATCAGCAGGCATGGCTTGCAGCCCTGTGTCTCCAACAATAGTGCATCCCCACAAGGCTGAGATGACCACCTCCCAGAGGCTGGAGGCTTTGAAAGGAGGTCGTCAGTAGCTGCTCTCGTGACCCGTCAGGATGTAGAGGTTGCTCTGCGCCGTGGGGTTGTCTGTAGGGGTGCTCTCCAGGATGATGTCTCTGGCAGGGAGGAGAGAATGGAGGCAAGAAAAATGAGCAGCACAGCCTATGTACAGGCATGTCCTAGGCAGGCAACGGAAGGGCTGGCACAGCAGCCCACAGGCACAGCTAGGGCGATGGCAAGAAGTACCCCAGGAATGGGCAGGGACTTTGCTGCTCTTTGAGAGGGAAGGTGGGATATAAATTTTAAAACTATTTTTAAAATCACAGGGAGGAAGGAAAGCTTTCAGTGCACTCCAGTCGAGAAACTGGCCTGTTTGCTTGCAACACTAGCTGGTTTTAGCTGTTCTTTTATCTGTAAGCTTCCTGTCATGGAAAAGGTGGTTTATAAATAAATATATAACAACCACCACGCTGAACAGGGAAATGCCCTTACCATGCATATCTGAGTATTGGGCTTCCCTGCTCCGCAACCTCCTTTCCTCCCTCCTCTGCAGTGAACAGGAGGATGAGGAAGACTCCAGCAAAACTGAGTCTTCTTTTTTGCAAAATCCTGGTTTGTCATTCCATTTGAACCAGAGATTGTGGATAAAAGCAAACGCCAGCCGTGGTCAAAGCAAGCCAAGACAAGGTCCAACCATGCGTTGTTTGACAAAACCAGAGCTCGTTTCCAACCACAACCTGTGGTTCAAACAGAACTACAGGAGGCTGCAAAACTAAACTCTGCTGGAGTCCTGGCTGCACCAGAAAGAGGAAGGGAGAGGCGGAGAAAGGCTGTTCCAGCTCCTCTACAGAGCACCAGGCTGCAGTTTGGTGTGGCTTGTGAACACACGCACTCAGCCAAAAAGCAACGTATGTGGATCAGAGGGGACACTGAATTCAATGTGACATGGCAACAGGAAGGTGGGAAATGGAGAAATGTTGAGGTTTCCTCCTCAGAGGCATTTCCTCACCTGTGAGCTCCCAAGACCCGGAACACTCTGGACTCATCCGTCACCTCCTGCGTCACCTGTTACAGAAGGAAGGGACAGCTGAGTGGGAAATCCCCATGTCAGATGCCACATTTCTCAAACCCATAATACCCTTTAACTTCTTAAAAAAGGAAAAAGAATTAACCCACTGCTCCTATTAATTACCTCACATTTTCTCCTCTGTTAATGATGATGATTAAAATTAACTGTATTTATATTCCACCCATCTTCCAAGGAGCTCAGGGTTGCTGCACATAATCCCCAGCCCACCACTTTATCCTCACAACCACCTCCTATGAGAACCAATGGTGGCCTCAAAGCCATCCAAGTGGGTTTCATGGCTGAGTGAGGATTTGAACCCAGACCTGCCCATCTCTAGTCCAACAAACCACTAAGCCAGTGTTTCCCAACCTTTGGTCTCCAGCTGTTTTTGGACTACAACTCCCATCATCCCTAGCTAGCAAGACCAGTGGTCAGGGATGATGGGAATTGTAGTCCAAAAACAGCTGGAGACCAGAGGCTGGGAAACACTGCACTAAGCCATGCAGCAGAAAGGCACCACTTAAACCATGAAAGGTGGAGGTCAGAGATAGGAAGATGCCTTATACTGCATCAGACTGTTAGTCCATTTAGCTCAGTCTGGTCCCACACTGGCAGCATTCCAGGGTTTGACCTGGGATGTGTTGCATGCAAAGGAAATGCTCTGCCACTGAGCTAAGGACCCTCCTGAATGGGTGGGTATGTTAGGATTTTTATCTATCCGAGCTGCTCCAGCGAGTGGTACTGTTGTAATGTGTTTTGTATACATCATGTGAGTGTCTGAGAGAGCGTGAGACAGGAAGTCTGAGTTGAAGTACTGTTGGAAGTTAGTTTCACTTCTGAAAGTGTTGCTGTTCTGTACTGGTGCTCAAAGAGCACAGACATGCTGATGGATTCTTTGTACATATAGACTATAAAATAAAGTAGTTTTAGAACTACGATTGACTTTCTTCTGCAATGACATGCCAGAAGACGAGCGTGCTCCTCTCAGGAGGGAGGGGTCGCTTATCACCAGCCTCTCTGGACTGAGGGTAATTTACAGCCAAGGAGGACCACCGGAGAGACGCCCAGGAGTCTTGGGAAGTTGGCGGCCTTCCCGGGCGTGTTTCCAACAGGGTATACATAGAATTGTAGAATTGGAAGGGACCACAAGGATCATCTAGTGCAACCCCCTGCAATGCTGGAATCTTTGGTCTAATGTGGGGCTCAAACCCACAACCCTGAGATTAAGAGTCTGATGCTCTACCAGCTGAGCTATCCTCTGTATGTCAAATGTCACAGACGGAAGGCACACAGTCCAGGAAAAATAGCACCTCACCACCGCCCAACGGAGCTTAACTCGTGTTTTCTCTGATGGTCCTGTTGTCAGGCTGGTGGTTTGATGCCCACAGGCCCCTCTGCCCCAGGCTGGCCGGACTCACCTCACTGGATTCCAGGCTTCGGCCTTGCATGCCGTGTTTCCAGAAGGCCAGGACACTGTCCTGAAGGCACACTGCAAGAATGGGGAGACCACAAGTGAGCAAACAGGCCCCCCTCAGAGGTTGGCTGTCACAGCAAGAGCCTTTTAACTCAGGAAGCAGGAACCCCACCTCCCAAATCCGATACAGTGGTACCTCTGGTTGCAAACGAGATCCGTTCCGGAGGCCCATTCACAACCTGAAAGGAATGCAACCCATGTCTGTGTGTGCGCGGGTTGCGATTCGCCACTTCTGCGCGTGCGTGTGACGTCATTTTGCACATCTGCGCATGCGCGTGCGGCTGAACCCAGAAGTAACCCTTTCCGGTACTTCCGGGTCTCTGCAGGACGCAACCTGAAAATGCTCAACCTAAAGTAAACGTAACATGAGGTATGACTATACTGCCAGAGGGAAGGCACTTGAGGAGCCACAACCCGTTTGGGAGGCCTCAAACCCCACCCAACACACCCCACCCAGGTACCCTCACCTACCAATGGTCTCGATAGGGAAGTGGAACGTGAGTTCTGGAGGAAGAGCTCCCTGAGGGGCGCCGTGGAGGTTCACCACCCTCACACAACCTGAGGGAACGAGAGAAGGAGGGGCAGCGTTGGCCAAAGGGCAAAGAGGCAAGCGAGGGGAGGGGCAGGCAGACCGCGGGGAGACCAAGGCCAAGGGAGCAGGTCAAACTGGGGAAAGACTTACGCTCAAAGCACACCAGGACAGTGTCTCGGTCCATCTGCGTCACGTGGCTGGCCATGACCAAGGGCCGACCTGCAAGGAGAGAGGCATGGGAGGCTAGTCTAGGGCTGGCCCTGGCAGCAGGGGCAGGGGAAGCTGGGGGCCACACTCAGAGGAATGGGCGGAGGAGCAAGAGGGGCGAGATGTCAGTGGGAAAAGAGGAGGTGGTTGGCATGCAGACTGCCCCAGGCTCAGTCCCCAGTGACCTCTCCTTACAGGACAGGGAATATCATGAAACCATGAAGAGCCACTGATGCAGCAATGGATCTGACTCAGCATAAGGCGGTTTCCTATGTTCCTTTTTTTTTGCCAATTATTTTTTATTGCTTTTCAAAAAAAATTAATGAATTTAACATCACATTAATTCAAATTCAATACAAATTTAAAAGTGACTTCCCACCCTCATTAGCTGCTCAATATTAAATACGTTTCCAAATCCCATTTCAAAAATGATACTTTAGCATTTTATCTTTGATTCCCCCCCCCCATCAATTTTCTTCCTCTTCATTACCAATCGGCTGTTCATTTCTGGTTCCTGCTAGACTATAACATATTCCCTAATGTCAAGAAGAGTTACTCTTCACTTTGTCAGCACACAAATCCTTACTTTTAAATCAGTAATCCCCCCCATTAAAATCAGTCTCTCCTGCTATTTTCCATACCCCAACATTTGACTGGTCCTAATAAACACAGACTGCGTTCCTATTCAGTTCAGTCCCTTGTTCGGAAGCATGAGGACTAGAATCTTATTTTCTTTTTAGGGAAAGGGCAGACCAGCTCAGTAGTAGAGCATCTGGCTTGCATGCAGAAGCTCCCAAGGCTCAGTCCCCATTGGCAGCTCCTTGTAGGGCCTAAAACCTTGGACAGCTCCTGCTATAGACACTGCAGGCAATATTGAGTCACATGGAAGATTCTCTTTATATGGCAGCTTTTGCTGGCAGCTGGGTCACCTCCTGAGCCATGGGCCTTGGCAGCTGCCGGGCAATGCAATCTCTGGCACCAGTCCAGCCAGCTGCCGTCCAGCCAATTTGCCTTTGACCACCCATTGTCAAATCTGCCTCGCAGAAGTGAACTCTTCACATGCATCCTGGGTGATCCTGGGCCTGTCGTCATCTCTCAGCCTAACCCACCTCACAGGGTTGTTGTGAGGTTGGAAGGGGAACCATGTCTGCTGCCCTGAGCTCTTTAGTGGAAAGTCAAGATTAAAAACAATTTTATTCAACACACACAAAAAATTCTAATCGCAAACTTAGTTGGGGAGGTGCCAACAGGGTCACCATGCTCGGATGAAAGCTGAGGGGGTATGCAGAAGTACAAAACAACTTTTTAAAAAGCCAGAGGAGGCAAACCCCATACAGCCCTGAGCGTAGTCAATGGTTTCCAGGAGCCATTAAATGCTGAATGTGTGTTAGAAATGGAAAAGGTGGGGTTGGGTGGGGGCATTAGGCCTGCTTGAGACTCCAACAACTTCTCTTCTCCAGGGGACTGCCCTGGAACCTTAGTGGCTGGAACCTTAAACAGGATCATTCCCGATAGAGGAGCCAGGATATCCTCCAACATTTGGGGTTGGGTCCATTGTAACAACAAACCACTCAGGCCTATGGGGCGCATCTGTGGCAGAGATTATTTTATTTTATTATGTGTTTGTTTATTCCTGCACACCTGGCTTTTGTCCTTCGCCCTTCCTTAAGAAAAAAAATATGTAAGAAGAGTCCTGTAGGATCTGGCCAATGGGGCTCCCATCTAGTCTAGCATCCTATTCTAACAGCAGCCAACCAGACGCCTGCACAGTGGACGGTCGGGTTGCGAACGTGATCCGTGTGGGATGCACGTTTGCAACCAGCAGCATTGACAACCTGCATCTGCGCAGGTTGCGATTCGGCGCATGTGCAACTGCCAAAACCCGGAAGTAACCTGTTCCGGTACTTCTGGGATTCGGCGGTCCGTAACCCAAAAAACACAACCTGAAGCATCTGTAACCCAAGGTATGACTGTATTGGGAAACCCACAAGCAGGATTGAGCCCAAGAGCTGTCTGCCTTCCTGTGGGTTCCTTCAAAAGGGGAGCAGAGGGGGGAGGCCTAACAGCATTAAGCAGCAGCTCTTAAAGGGGCCGTGCCCCACCCCTCCCTGACTCCATGCCAGTTTCCCTCTCTCTTACCTGAAGGGCTTGAGGTGCTGAGGCCAGTGCTGAGGGAGAGGGTGCTGAAATGCAGCTCCGCCCCTGGCTGGTCGGTGCCGGTGACCCCCAAGCACACTTGCGGGTATTCCTCCGTCTCCACAACCAGCAGCTCAAAGAGGGTCAGGGGGACGGGCAGCGTCACAGAGACGTGCTGGAGAGGAGAGAGAGGATGCAGGAACCAGGTCTGACGCTGCCCAACCATGCCCTCCTGCCTGCTCCCTTGGGTGCTCTTTGGAAGGCCAGGGGGGAGGGTCCCTCCTCCCATCCTGCGCCCCCATTCCTGGCCCTGCACCCACTTACCTTCAGCAGCATGAACTTCTGCAAAGGCTCGTACCACTGCAGGAGGGCCAGGCTGGAGGGGAGTGCAGCGCAGAGGAAGGTACTACCAGAGTAAGGATTTCGCACTGAAATACAGAAGAAAGGGGGGTGTCAACCTCCCCAAAGTCCCCCCAGCCCCCAGAAGAGCCTCCTGCTGCCTCTTCGGTCAAGGCCTCCTGCCCAACAGGAGAAAAGGGGTTTGCTTCTCTTGGCGCCTCTCCCTGTCTCTTGAGAAAAACTAATTCAGAGTGCAATTCTCTGTCCTTTCAAGAAGAAATGTGGCAGAGCATGGTATAGCTGAGCAGCTCAGAGACTGGGCTGTGGGCAAGGAAGTTGCTGTACCATGTTGTGGGTTGAGCCTGTTGTCATGCCCTCTACACTTGGGCACATAGGCAGTGCCATTTTAGCAGTGTGTTTATCTTTCAAAATAAAACAGCTGCATTTTAATTTGCGCTGAAACACTGCCCCGCTTGCGTTATTAAGTTCAGCGAACAAAAAGCCTTCCGGTTTAACATGTTGTGTGAAGGGCTCTCCATGTTCACGCAGGCTCCAAAAGGCTGCAAAATTGCAGCTGGTTGCATGTGACTGTTGCTGGGCCTGCAACAATGCTGCTCTGAATCTGGAAGGCACAACGCCCCACAATTCCTCCAGGGCATAATTTGGCCGAATTTCACTCACATATGGTCTTGGGCTTTTCACTGGGCTTGTTTTTTAGGGAAATGCAAGTGAGTGGTGGGGAAAGCTGCAAATTTGACTGCTAAAGGGCTTCTGGGGGAGGCATTGATTACTATTTTCTCATCATGCCGTGTTTCTCATCAAATTCCGCACACCCACAAGAGTCACCCCATTTTCTTTTTCCAATGGATGAGGAAGCCATTAATCACCCACTTCCCCCTTTCAGCGCGGCTTAGTCCAATTCCACCCAACTGCATTTCTCAAAAAAGCACAACACTACGGGAGGCTGGCATAACACAGGGCTACAACGTCGCCTCCACCATGTGTGCGCAAGTGGGTTTTCATTTGTATTGGCCAGGTCATTTTTTAAATGTATACAAGCTGTCACACACTTCCACCACCCTCCCTTTGGCCATGAAATAAGACCAGAGTTCAAAAGCTGCTCCCTTTTTGGCTTTGGGGTGGGGAATACTGGTGTGACCCAAATATCAGTCAAATTTTGAATATCTACTTCTCCACCGAACATCACGGGGTTGTTGTGAGGGGAGGAAGAAAATCACACTGAGATCCAGTGCTGTGGGCCTTCTGGTGGTTCCCTCACTGTGAGAAGCCAAGTTACAGGGAACCAGGCAGAGGGCCTTCCCGGTAGTGGCACCCGCCCTGTGGAACGCCCTCCCTCCAGATGTCAAAGAGAAGAACAACTACCAGACTTTTAGAAGACATCTGAAGGCAGCCCTGTTTAGGGAACTTTTTAATGTTTAATAGACTATTGTATTTTAATATTCTGTTAGAAGCCGCCCAGAGTGGCTGGGAAATACCTATATTATTATTATTATTATTATTATTATTATTATTATACATGTGACTTCATGAGCTCCTTGGAGGAAAGCTGGGATATAAATAGAATAAAAACTGTAAGTTATACTTCATCTCTCTCCCTCTCCCCCTCATCTCCTCCACCCTCCACATCCCCAAAACTCCTCTTTCCCTCACACAGCCACCAACTGTCATTTCCCAACAGGCCTGCCCCTCTCCAGGAAACTCACCTACACGGCACTTCAAGCATCCTTTGGTGTCAGCTATCTTGGCTGAGAGGGCAAACTTCCTGTCAAGAGAAAGGAACAGCTTTAGGCCTGGGGGTGTGTGTGGTGGGGGGAGAATTTCACCAGGCTAGAGCCAAGGAGGAGAGGGTCCTCCCCGCCAATTCCTTGCTCCCATGGGTCCTCTGCCTGCCCAGCATCTTTCCCGGGACCCCACAGCCAACCCTTCCCAGCTTCAGTTCCAGTCGCAAGCAGCTTCCTGGAAAGCAGCTTGGAGAAATCAGCCATACTTCCAACACTTGGATCGGATATGGGGGGGGGGGGAGAAGCGAATTTACTACTCTCCTCTCTTTGAAGTGGGGCAGGGGGCAGGGGGCAGGGGACAGGGGGCAGGGGGGGTCCCTTCCTTCCTGCCTCTCCCCACCTGGGGATGATCCGCTCTGTCAGCCGGTTGGTGGCGATGGAGAGGGGGACCTGCCGCTTCTGCAGCTGGCGCCGCTGCTCAAAGAGACCCACAAGGTTGTGGGAAGAGAGCTGGGAGGACTTCCCTGCAAAGGCAGAAGCGGGAAAATCGGGAGGATCATTTGCCGGAGCAAAATGGAAGTTTAAGCAGGTGCCCTTTTTTTATATTCAGAGACCTTCTGGACTCTTCAATCCTATAGCCATGCACCCGATTGCCCCTCTAAACCCAACGTGTGGAGCTCACCCCCAGTCCCCTTAAATCGACCCCGATACGTATGGGCAAGGCAAAAAGAGGGGAAATGAGGGGGGGTGGTTCTAGCTCTGTCTCTGGACACTCACCAGCTAAGGTCAGTAGCACATTGTTCATACAGTAGAGCCAAGAGCACCTGTGTGGAAGGAGCTGGGGGAGGGGAGCAGGCGGGGGGCGGGGGGGCGGGATGAATGGCACAAAGCAAGAGAGAGAGGGAGAAGTGGCGAGAGAGAGATCAGTCGCTTGTTGGGCCATCTCTGCATTTTCATGGCATGAAACGAGTGTGTCCAAGTTAGATACAAGGAACTTAATGAAGACTGAATAGTGTTTATATATAGAGATATTTTAAAGGAGCCAGCAAAAACAATATAAAATTTCAATGATTATAAGAAAAGAGCTTGTAGGGATAAGAAACCTCAGCATCTTGACAGATACTCTCGTGGGCATCTCAGAGCGATGAATGAAAGGGCCTCCTGAGTTGACCACCACCAAACGCACCCACCCACCTGCCCTTCCTGTTGCGATCCACGGGGGATGTCCACCTCTGGTGGTGGTCATGCTAAAGGCCCAAGCAAGGAGAGGCCAGAAGTTCCTAGTTCCCCTGGCAGGCAGGGCAAGGGTCAAGTGAGGGCTTAGCTTTGCCCCAGACCTGCCACTCCACATTCTGAAGCTCCTTGTCTGAGTTCTCCTTCTTTCACCCCAGAGCTTTCCTCACAAAAACCCGCTCTTTAAACCTGAACCACAACAAACAGCAACTTGGGTTTTCCATGGATTGCTGTTTGCTCCAAGTCAGCGGTAAAGAGCAGGTTTTTTTGTGGGGGAAGCTCTGGAGCAAATATAAGAGCATTTGGAAACAAAGCTGTGAAGCATGGGTCATGCCTGGAAAGGGCAGAGGGAAGGTAGCTCTTGGCCCTTTGGAGGAAGATCAAGACAGCTGCAAATCAGGACCATGGATAGCACCACTGCAGCTGAGGCGCTGCATCCATGTTGCCTCAGCCAGCAGCCCCTTGACCAATGCCTTCCACTGAGCATTGGTGCTGAGCAGAGTTGTTTTTTTGCTGGCACCTCTCAATTTCTAACTGGGTAATTTGGCATCATTTTAATGTCAGGTGATAAGACAGGTGTGCAGGCCCAAACGTGGTCCCACGGGGTGTGTGGAAACAAGGATCCGCCCCTGCTTCCCGTGGTGTTGAGAACCCTCCACCCCAGCTCCTCCCTCTCCAGGATCCTCACCTTCTCCATCGTGTCCTCATGGAGCTCATGGAGATTGAGTGTGTAGATGCCTTCTTCAGCTCCCACCACTAGGTAGAGATCTATGGGGGGGGGGAGAAGAGGGAGAGGTCAAATTACCATCTGCCAATCACTGGTGCCAAGGTTCCACAGGAAACATGTGGGTTCTACCTCGTGTTTCTGGGTGGATCCATGTTGTAGCCGAGTTGATTTTCAGCGGACAGCCGTTGAAGACTTTGGAGAAACAGGCCCCCATCTTGGAAAAGAGAAGATACAGAAAGCTGTAGAGGGGAGCAGACAGGGGAGTTGGAGACCCACTTCCAGGGCTCCTGTACTGAGACCTACAAAATTCCTTTACTGTGAACCCCCTGCCCCACCCCACTCTCCTGGCCCCAATTTGCTGATACATGTACCACCCTCCCCTGCCCAGTGAAGAGGACTTACGTGGACTTTTGGAGTGGGAGGCAACCCATGACACAGCAGCCTCTGCAAGAGAGGAGGGGTCAAGAAGAGGTGGGGGAAGTCACCAGAGAAAGAAAGAAAGAAAGAAAGAAAGAAAGAAAGAAAGAAAGAGTGTAGTTATTTGAAGATGCCAACATATTGGGTTAACTCCAGACCCCTTCCCCTCAATAGGATTGCAACCTTCAACCCCGTAACTGTAACAGGTGGGGTGGAACACTCCTCATGAGAAACAGGAGCATTGGGGGCTTTTTCACAAGAGTGTCAAAGAGCCAATCCAGACATGTCCTGCTACTCCCCAAGCCCCACCTTTCCCTCTTACTACACCCCACAAATATTTGGAGGGGGAACCCAGCAGCCCATCTTGCAGTTAGGTCGTGTTCCTTATGACCACTGTTTCCTCCTCCAGAAACAGGCTTTAACAGTTGCTCTGATCCCAGGCTTCCTTGCGTGGAGATTTTGGGGTGCTTCTGTCCCCACCCGCCCCCACTTACAGTGGCCTCTTCCTTCCTCTTCATGGTAGCCCACTCTGTGGAAAGGAGCGAGTCCACAGGCTTGGGGGAGCCTGTCCGTGAGGTATCTGAAGGATCGCTCAGATCTGCATTGTCTGTGGGGGAAAGACAAGCACTGGCACAAATTAAAAGATTTAAGAAGGGGTCAGAATTGGAGCCCCTCTTCTGTTGGATTCCACTAGCCCACTAGCCCACCCAACTGCACAGATGCCATCCTGGATGGCTGCTTAACCCTTTCCCTGCCAAGCCCCCTCCCATTACCCCGTTTCTGTACCGGCTTGGTTTTAATTGCCAACCATTTCATTTTATCTACTCCGCTCCCTGCTGCCAGATTTGCTTTCTTTCTACTATGCCGTTTTATTGCATGGTTTTATCTTTTTACTGTATGTAATTTATTGGTTAATCAGATTTGATTCTTAGCTGCCATGAAGCCTTGTGTTGTTGTTTTTTTAAAAAAAAACTAGGATACAAATCCATTTAAAAAAATACATGCAATAAAGCCCCCAGCTTTGACCCCCAACAGCAGCAACCTGCTAAGCATCCTTTAGGAATCCTGTAAAAGGGCGAGGTGACGCAGGTGGCACTGTGGGTTAAAGCCTCAGCGCCTAGGACTTGCCGATCGAAAGGTCGGCGGTTGGAATCCCTGCGGCGGGGTGCGCTCCCGCTGCTCGGTCCCAGCGCCTGCCAACCTAGCAGTTCGAAAGCACCTCCGGGTGCAAGTAGATAAATAGGGACCGCTTACCAGCGGGAAGGTAAACGGTGTTTCCGTGTGTGACTCTGGCTCGCCAGAGCAGCGATGTCACGCTGGCCACGTGACCCGGAAGTGTCTCCGGACAGCGCTGGCCCCTGGCCTCTTAAGTGAGATGGGCGCACAACCCCAGAGTCTGTCAAGACTGGCCCGTATGGGCAGGGGTACCTTTACCTTTACCTTTAAAAGGGCGAGGGGAGCAGCCGCAGAAAACAATGCATTTTTAAAAGGGTGGTAGGGAAAGAGTTAAACACTACTATTGCCCCTCAAAAAAAACACATACATTCACTGCCTCTCCTCCTCCTCTCAGAATTATGGCTTCTGGAGCTGCTTTTAATTAAAAAACACACCCAAAACATTTGGGTGTGTGATGCGCCGGAATGCAGAAGCAAAATAGGAAGCTGAAATCCAGGTCTGTGTTTAACATCCTGCCGTGGGTGTCATGGAACTTTCTGGAGGCGAGCAAGGAAGAAGTGGGCAAGCAGAGGGTGATAGGAAGCTTCTGCCCCACTTGGCTCCCATTCTGGCCATAGAAGAGGAGCAGAAGGCCCCATTCCCCCACACCCCAGGCCTTCACATCTCTAGCTCAGAGGCTAGTAGCCTGTTTTTCCATGTTCGCTGCAGATGACAGAATGAGCAGTCTGGTATTATTATTATTTTTTTAAAAGTCTCTGGTTAATAACTACCTTTAGTGGCTTTATTTACTATAGCAGAAAAACAAGTGGCGGGGGAGAGGGAATCTACCTGTGGCACCTAACAAAGCAATCCTACGCATGTTCACACACAAGTAAGTTCCACCAGGAGTAATCAAGCATTCATAGGATTGCAGCCTATTTGATCTTAGGAGGCTGTGACGAAGCAGGGTTTAATCCTTATTGCCACCCTAAGTTATTGTCACCTGAGGCTTCAGAGCCCCAGATTAAACCCTGTTTCACAGCTGGTCTTGCAAAGGCTGAATTCATTCAAACGGAGCATAATTCAAGATGGTGTGAAAATTCAGTACCTGGAAGAATCCCAGCTTTCAAGGAGGTGAAAAAGCAGGGAACAAGTTTCTGCTCAAGGTGCCTAATATATGCTTGACAGCATGTGGGCGATTCCTGGTGAAATATCACAAGGGGCTGAATAAGATATCCAGTGAGGAAGAGGTGCAGCTTCCCCTTTCCTGCACTGGCAAAACCTAGAATGAATCATGTAGAATGAGGAGAAGTGGCTCCATTTCCATCATTTATACGTGTCACAGACTTTGGCTTTCCTCGGTGCAAAACCTGAGCCACTTTGGGCAAATTTGGGCTCCAGGCATCGGAAAACGGGATAAACTAGATAGCCCTTTGGTGAAGAACCAACTGAGCTCAGAAGAAACCAGCTTGCACCAGAAGCCGGTTCTGTGCACAGGGCCTATTGGCCAGCGCTTGTACCATCTCCATCCCCGCTCACCAGCGTGCTTTCTCACAGCTCTTTTCTGTGGATTTCCGCTTTCAGAACACAAATCCCCTCTCCTAGAAGGGGGAAGACTCCAAACCCATTTGGAGTTTGCGTTCTCCGCAACCCACGTGGCTCCACTTCTTCCTCACCTGGCAGGCTCTGGCTCCTCTGACACTCGGGGGCTGGGAAGTCGAGGCCCTCCTCGAGCTCCCAGGGAGCCTTATAGGCCAGCTCCAGGTTGAGAAAATCCCACAGGGGCCCCCTCTTGATCGTGCTCATGTCCCCCTCCCCAGTGCTGCTGGGCCGCTGTTCCTCATGGACCTGAATAAAGCAAGGGAAAGGGCTTCTTAGTGGGGGAGACTGAGGGGGGTGGTTGAGGGGGGGGTAATGGGATAGATGCAATGAAGAAACAATACCTTTTCTGTGGTGCCTGCTGGGCGAATGGTGAGGCTCCTGCAGGAGACAAAGGACTCATAAGAACAGAAAGGGGGGTATTGCATTGAAAGGGGAATATTTGGGGCTCGGTTTGAGCCCACACAGACCAGGACTTGGCTCCAGAACCTAATTGCCAAAGCTCCACAATAAGCAAAGAACAGAGTGCCTGAGCATGTGCAGGGAGACTCGTTCTTCAGTTGCCAGCCTAAATGCAGTGGCGTAGCATGGGTTGTAAGCACCCGGGGCAAGGCAAGTAATTTGCGCCCCCTAACCCGCACGCCTGGCACCCCCCCCCCCACAGTGGGCGGTGACCCGGTGGCTCGGATCTGATTCGCACAGCCAGCACAGCAGTGAGAGAGAGTGAATAAGCCAGTTAGGGGCAGAGAGCTGCGAGTGCGAGCGCACCCCCCCCCCAGATGTTGCGCCCGGTGCGGCCGGCCCCCCCTGCACCCCCCACGCTACGCCACTGCCTAAATGCATTGGCAGTCAGGGCAGGGGAAGTTAAAAACTTCACAGTAGAGAGGGGACTGAGTTTGCCTATCTAGAGCTGGAGTGCCAGAGCCGTAGGATGGGGCCTGGCTGGAAGGGCAGCTCCACCTATTCTGTCTCTGCCTGCTGGAGCTGAGACAATAACAGAGGGCCAGAGGCATACAAAGAGCCTGAAGTCATATAAAGGCAGCAGCTCCCAAAGTTCTCCTCCACCTCCCAAGCATCAGCATACCTCTCCTCTAGTGCTTCTTCCACCGACTGAAGGAGGCTCCTAAAGAGGAAAAAACAGCACCAAAAGTACCATCAGGAAATCTCACACCTGTGCAGCAGTCCTGCCTCCTTCCTCCCCTGCAACAGCTATGTTAACCTCATTTTTAACTTCCTAAATTCCACCCCCTTCCTTGTAGGAAGGTGGCCCTTTTTCTGGTTGTCCCCTTAATAGCAGCAAAGCAGGCAGAATTCAACAGGCCCTGCTTTCCCCATCTCTGCTGGGGAAGAAAAAGCGGCTGCTCTCAAGCTCTTCCTCCCAGCGAGAAGGGAAAAGTGGCCATCCTGTTTCACAAAGGTGGGGAGGGATGAGAAACAGGGGCTCCCACCCACCTCCCATCTCCCAGGCTCCTTACTCTCCATCTCCTAAGACCATCCAGTTCTCCTCTTCCTCCTCCTTCTGCAAAACACACAAAAAGTACTGTTAAATCTTAAGGCTAGAATAATTTGATGCACACACTCCTCCAAAATACCCAGTGAAAGAAGGAACAGGGAGCGAGCAATGGCGGTGGCGGCGGCAAGTGGGCGTGCGTTTGACAAGAAGCATCTTACCTTCTGAGGGCCTGGAAAGTCACAAATGGTCAAGAGAAGGCAATATCGGGCGAGGTGAGCCAATCACCCAGCTGGGATAGCTCAGCTGGTAGAGAATGAGACTCATAATCTCAGGGTTGTGGGTTCAAGCCTGCATATTCCTGCATTTGAGGGGGTTGGACTAGGTGACCCGTGTGGTGCCTTCCAGCTGTATGATTCGATGGATGAATTTTACCCCCCCGCCCCCGTCAGAATTTCAGTTGTGAATTTCCCTCCCCAAACGCGCCCTGAAGCCAAAGCAAGCAATCCACTCATTCTTTTGCCCCTCCGAAACATACACACACACACACACACACACATTGACTGACATTCTTACCAGACTGCACCAAGGCTCTGTTTCTTTCCTCAGTGGGGGCCCAAATTTGACCTGATTAACTATAAAAGAACAAACATCAGTCATTTTGCTCAGAAGCAGGGCTTCCCCACCACCACCAAGGCCCAAATGGCTTCATGCCATTCACCCAAGAAAACACTCCCTATACCCTGCCTTCAAAGGCCACTGGAGGGCAAAGGGGGGCTGCAAGATACCCCATAGGAGCTCAAGACGTGGGGAGGGGGACAGAGGTGTTTTCCAGACCTCCTAGAAGGCAGGCTGCTGATGCTTACTGGGAGGGAGAGGGTGGCACAGTGCAAACACACCATCAGGAACACCAGACTGACCCTGCCATGGAGTTTGCACCACGCCAACCTGATTGCCACCTCTCCGTCCCCCTTTGCTCAACTCCATGCCATCCTATGCTCCTGGGGCACCTTTCACCCACCATCTCCAGAAGGGACTTTCACCAACATCCCCCGCCCCAAACAGCTTTCCACTTTCACTAGGGGGCTTCCCATGCCCCGGGAGAGTCTGGAGAGAAATCAGGCTGATTTAAAGCCCCACCGGAGAGAGAAATCAGGGTCCAAAGGGGTGGACAGGGAAAGCCAGGGGACAGGAGGAACTTACACTGGATCTCTGCAAGGGTCCCTTCAACTGGCCCGTGTGGCCGATGGGAACGGATTTTGTCAGGGAAAACTTCGTAAGCCTGAGTGGTTTAAAGAAAGAAAGCCAAGCATGCCTAAGAGCTCAGTCGGAACAAAGAGCCTCCAGGGCAGCTTTCACCCATCGGGTGCCTTCCGTATGCTTTGGACTACAATTCCCATCAGCCTCAGCCAATGCATGGGAGAGCATGTGCTTCACATGCAGGAGGTCCCTGGTTCAATCCCTGCTGCCACCTCCAGGAAGGGCTGGGTAAAGACCCCAGAGAGGGCCACTGCCAGGCAGGGCTGGCAACACTGAGCTAGACGGGCCAGTTTGGTGTGATGCGGTAGGAGGAAGATTCCCATGTCTCTCATTCTCAACAGAGGTGTTTAGGACCAGAACATAAAAGATAACAGCTCTGACCTCATGGTAGCCCCCAATTGCCCGCACTCTGCCCATGGGGTGGTAACTCTTGCAACCTCCTTTATCTGCTGGTTTAATAACAATGTTAGCTTCATTAGAGAGCTCTTTGAGTCAGTCACGTTGTGACTTCGATAAATTGTCTGGAATTCTGGGACCCTTCTTTTCTAATTTTATACAGGCGCAGGTTTCATCGCATGTATATTGTAATTTCAGCTTGTTAAGAAACTGAACTGCATCCTTCTCATATTAATTCTTACAAGTCTGGTTGATGAAGAATTGATGAAGACTGGCTGATGAAGCATTGAACGAAACAGACTGGTTATCCGGAAACTCTGTTCCGGCGATTTGGTGACAGATGTATGTATATATCGAACTTTTGAATTATTCTACTGCGACTGGTGAAGATGATTTAGAGTCTTTGGTTGCAATTTCTGATCATTTGTATTAGTTTATAAATAGTGTTTAGTGCTATTGTTTTTGCCATCGTGTTGTGTTATATTGTTCAGCAGCATATACTGTGGCGGTGAGTCCCACAAGTTGATTATATGCATTGCATGAAAAAAATTGGAGGTCGGAGTTCGAAAATCTCTGGGAGGTCCCCTTTCGACAAGATTTGCAGTGCAGACTGTTACAACTGCAACAACACTCCTGATGGGCCTTTGCTGAGCAACCTCCTAGCAAAGGGGAGCCCCCACCCCCAAAAGGCAGCCTGTGACTCCACCGTGGAAGAGCTCTCACTCTTAGGAGGTTTCTCTTCCTATTTAGCCAAAATAAGCTTCTTGGCAGCTTCTACTCTTTGGCTCTCGGGAGAGAACAAATCTGCTCAGTCAACGTCTTGGGTCTATAGCAGATTCCCCACTCTCTTCTGCCACTGCCTTTGGGGACCATACCTCTAAGTCTCCATCATCCACCAGGGCAGCCGCTGCCAAATCCGGATTCGTGGCTTTATCCAGTAGCTCAATGACTAAGACGCGAGCCAATGGCTGGCTAACGAAAGGAAGCTGGTGGAGAGGAAGACAAGGTGAGCGGAGAGGAAGATTCAAGGTTCCCCCAAATGCCCGCCAGGCACAGGGCTAGCAGGCGGCAGCTTGGGCAGCTGCTGCAGCCCACTCCTGGCACCTCTCCTGGGCAGCTGCATCCAGATTTTAATTCCCACAATGCTCGAGAGCAGGACAATACCAGAGCACTGTGGGAAATTAAATTAAAACGGTGGCTCTCACAGCAACTAAAGTGTCTGCCGTAAGGACAACAGAAGAGCCCTGCAGCAGCTGGATCAGGCCACCAGGAGGGGGAGCAGCTAGTCCAGCATTCTGTTCCCACAGTGGCCAAGCACATGCCACAGTGGGAGGCCGCAAACAGGACCCGAGTGCAACAGTAGGGCTGCCACATGCCCGGAATTTCCGGGACATAGCCGGGATTCAGGATAAAACGCCTGGATAAAGTCACGTGCATGGCTGCCCATATCAGAAGTGTTGATTTTTGGCAATTTTCCTTAAAAAAAAAAACAGGTAATAATAATAATTTTGTTTGGAGATTTCGCTTTAAAAAAGCACAATTTGGGGCATTTTTTAAAATGACACTACTGTAATTCTCTGGAAGGAAGTACCTATCTCTGAGGATGGAGTTGTCGTTCTCCACCCTCTCCAAGCCCACCCACCCCGACTTCTGTCCTGAGTCACCTGCAGGAGTTTTTCTGCCACGGGACGCTTTTTGGGGTTCTTGGTTAAGGAGAGTTTGAGGAAATGGTGGAAATCTGCCGACCTGGAAGGGAGAAAAGGAAGGTAAGACAAGCTAAAAGTCGAGTGCCTAACTGAGTAACCGGAAGGCAGGGCGTGAGCACAACAGCAACCCTATCCCAGCAATGCCCCAGCAGCTGGTATTCAGCAGCAAACCCCATCGCAGCCTGAAACCATCACTATGGATACTCCAAGGATTTATACTCCAAGGATTTGCCAGTTCCCCTTCAGAACATCGGAAGAGCTGATCAAACCACCTGGTCTGGCATCCCGTTCTCACAGTAGCCAGATGATCAAAGAAGCCCTCCAGCTGGATAAAGCACAACAGCCACAGAACTCTCCACCCTTAAGAGTTCCAGCATCTGACATTCAGGTGCAGCCGCCCCCCTTCTACCCCCGAGTGAGGACCAGTGGTGGAGGAAGCTGCTCAGGCGCCTAGGGCGGCGCACCCAGAGGTGGGGCACGCCATCCATAGGGGTGGCGAGCACCATGGGGCCTCCGGAGTCTGCCTGCCTCCTCCCACTCAGCTGCCCTACAGCTGGGGGGGAGGCAGTGGAAGGACCATTTGGGCAGGGCAGCGCCTGCGCACATCCAAGCCACTGCGTCTCTCCCAGGAGAGACACACAGCTCAAACGTGCTGCAGGCCCTGCGGTGACTGCTGCCCGGCATTTTGTCATCCCCCTCAGTGGTGACACCCGGGGTGGACCGCACCTGCCGCACCCCCCTTCCTCCGCCACTGCTGAGGACAACCGGCAGCCAACCAGAGAAGTCAAGCTGCCAGTCAGAGCGGATATGACTTGGGTGGATGGAGAAATAGTTTGACTCTGTGAAAAGCAGCTTCTTCTAGTCCTCCACCCACTGTAGCTTCTCAATAACCCTGAGAAGGGAGGCTAAGAGAGAAAACAAATGGTTCGAGGATACAGATTTGTAGCCAAGCAGGAATCTGAACCCAGTCCACCGACCTGTCCATTGTGACACTGCATTTCACTAGCATAAGGTGGTCAGATCCAGCCTTCTTTACACACAACCGAAACCCAGCAGAGGGAACACAGCCCAGTCACTCACCAGCAGGCCTTGTCTTTTAGCTTGGGAGGCTGGAAGCTGCTTTTCGACATCAGCATCAAGGCCCTGGAGGGAAAGACAGAACAAGGATCATCTTTCCTGCTTCGTTCCTCCTGCGTGTTTTAAAAAAGGCACAATACCTGCTTCTTTTGTCCCAAATTTGTCCCCACCTCACAACCTCCTCCAAAATTTGCTGATTATGTCTGATGTTCAAACATGCTAACCCATGGGTAAGCAAACTAAGGCCCAGGGGCCGGATCCAGCCCAATCTCCTTCTAAATCCGGCCCGCGGACAGTCTGGGAATCAGCGTGTTTTTACATGAGTAGAATGTGTGCTTTTATTTGAAATGCATCTCTGGGTTCTTTGTGGGGCATAGGAATTCGTTCATTTTTTTCCCCTCCAAAATATAGTCCGGCCCACCCCACCACAAGGTCTGAGGGACAGTGGACCGGCCCCTTGCTGAAAAAGTTTGCTGACCCCTGCGCTAACCGCTAGGAGGGTCACTCAAGAAATTTGGGCCTGGTTTTCTGCACCGTTGTGGGTCCAGTTACCCCCCCCAACACACACAGTTGCCTTTGAAAAAGAAAAGGGCTACTATATACAGGTTCAGAACATGCTTCTCTCCTGCACGCAAACTCTGCTGAGTAGGTCAGGCCTGAGATTGTTATTAATGAGGCACCAATGTCAACAGACAGCCGGCACGTCACGCAAAACACACACCGCTGTGAGAGCAGGCAAAGCCAGTCTTACTGGAGAGGCCTCCGTGTGGCATTTCCTGTTGCTTAATCCTCCCGCCCACCAGAAGCCCGCGTGTCTGTGTACGCGCGCGCTTTGTGCGCCTGCCCTCACAAGATCCACATGCAGGCTGTTTCTTAGCAGAGGTGTGGTTAGCCATCTCAGAGCAAGCGACACCGTTCACGCTTCTCCCAGAAACCTGGAGCTGGGTGGTTGTGACCGAGGCTGGGACCTCACAGGAGACAGTGGGGGCAGCTCCCCTTTCCCTCCCCACACTTGCCTAAAGCTGCTTCAGGTGGGTGGGGGGCCTCAAAGCTATGTAGAGCCACCACCCTCTTGGACGGCCAGGAAAAGGACTCAGGTCACTGGCTGCAACCCCCTCTGCAGCCGAAGGCAGTCAGCCAGGTACCTAATTATTTCCTTTGCTATTTTTATTCTATTTCCACCCGCATCATCTCTATAAATAAAAATATTGACAAGCTGGAACATGTGCAGAGGATGGCGACCAAGATGATAAACCAAGCCTTAAGACTGGGGAATAGCCGAGGGAAGTGGGTATGTTTAAAGGAGACTCAGAGGAGATATGATTGCCATCTTCACATGGAGCAAGCTTGTTTTCCTCCTGCTACGGGTTCTAGGACGCAAATTGATTGAAGTTACAAGAAAGGAGATTCCGACTCAACATCAGGAAGAACTTTCTGACAGTAAGAGCTAATCGACAGTGGAACGGACTCCTACTAAATGTGGTGGACTCTCCTTCCTTAGAGGTTTCTAAGCAGAAGTTGGGTGGCCATCTGTTATGCATAATCTGGTTGAGATTCCAGCATTGCAGGGGGCTGGACCAGATGACCCCCCTCGTGGCTCCTTTCCAACACCACAATTCTTGCAGCGTTCCCCGCAAAGGTAATCGTTTTTGCACCCACGCTTTTTGTTTTTTAAAGAAAGGAATACTTCAAGGGATTTGCTTGCACACATGCTTTCCTGAAAACAGCATCCACAGTGGCTTGATCAGCAGATTCTGCTTCTCCTTGACAGTGTTAAAGGCAGCATACGAGCAGCGGCCGAGGAAAAGGGCCCTCGCGAACAGATGGCGCTGCCAGATTCTCTTCAACACCAATGTGCCATCTGTTCCTCTGGCACCAGGCTGTATGCCAGGGAGGCAGGCAGACAGTTGGATCAGGGTTAGGATAACTTGGCTACTGGAGTTCATGCCCTGGGAACCTTGAGGCTGGACTACTGCAAGCCACTCTACCTGGGGCTGCCCTTTGGCCAAAAGCTAAACTGCTGATGGGGGCAGATGGCTTGGTAGCATGGGACACCTCTACTAAAACCCCTGCACTGGCTGCTCCTGTTGCAGCCAGGTGAGGCTCAAGGCTCTTCTTTGGATGTAACAAAGCCCTGAGCAACTTGGGCCCAGGATACCGTAAGGACCACCTGAACCCCTGCATTCCAGCTCCATCACTGAGATCATCCAGAGGTACACTGCTAGCCTGAGCCTCAGCCGGTCCTCACTGGGAGAAGGGCTTTTAGTGCTGCATTATGGAATGCTCAAGCAGAGAGATGCAGCGGGCACCCTCTCGCTTTTGACTTCCAGGAGTCTCCTGAATACCTTTTCGTGTAGATAGACCTCTGCAGCTCATGGGCCAGCCGTTTTAAATATCCTTTTGTGCCATTTCTAAAGGTGATTTCTGTTTCATTGTACAGTTGTACCTCGGAAGTTTAACGCCTTGCAAGTCAAACGTTTTGGCTCCCGAACGCCGAAAACCTGGAAGTGAGTACAGTGGTACCTCAGGTTAAGTACTTAATTCATTCCGGAGGTCCGTTCTTAACCTGAAACTGTTCTTAACCTGAAGCACCACTTTAGCTAATGGGGCCTCCTGCTGCTGCCGTGCCGCCAGAGCACGATTTCTGTTCTCATCCTGAAGCAAAGTTCTTAACCCAAGGTACTAGCCAATCGGAAGCCGTGCCTTGGTTTCTGAACATTTTGGAAGTCGAATGGACTTCCGGAACAGATTCCGTTCAACTTCCAAGGTACGACTATATACATATTCACAGAAACACAATACTGTACATTTGGGAGGGTCCTCCAAGAGTCATTTAGTCTAGCCCTGTGGCAATGCAGGGATAACAGCTAAGGAATCCCTGACAGGTGGCCATCCAACCTCTGTTTAAAAACCTCCGAGGAAGTTGAGTCCACCACTTTCCAAGGGAGTCCATTCCACTGTCGAAAGGCTCTTATTGTTGTTGGCTGCCCTGATATTTTATGATACAGCCATACAGAAAGATTTCAGTAACTACAGGCAACTCCCCATTTAAACACATTCAACTGAGGCTTAACTTTTGAGCTCACCTCATGGGGTGCAGGTCGAAGAGGGGCGGCTGCAGCTCCGCCAGCTCAATGGCCGTGATGCCGAGGGCCCAGATGTCACACAGGTGGTTGTAGCCTCCTTTCTTCTCCACCGCAGCCACCTCTGGTGCCATCCTGGGAGGACGAGAAGGGGCACAGCTGAGCCAAACAGCCACCTGGGAAAGGGTGGCCTGCATGGACCTGAAGCTGTGGCTCTCCACGGAGAGAAGGGCCCATCTTCCCCATCGTCTGCTGCTGCCTGGTCCTCCCTGCAACTGCCGACCTGTGAGGAGAGCTCTGCCCACTAGGCAACACCTCCCCTCCACCAGCCAAGGCTATGAAGGTGCTTCACAAACACCAACCCAGCAAGGATGTTCAGAACCACCATCCCATGCTGCATGCCGAAGGACTGAGGCAGCGAGTGTTCAAGGCCACTGGGTACGTTTGTGGCCAAATTGGGGGCTTCATGGCCCCCACAGCTCACCCTCCAGACAGAGAGGGTGCAGAGGAAGAAACAGAGCGCTGCCCCCCACCCACATTACCAATAGGGGGTCCCAATGAAGGAGTTCCGCTTCGCCACAGACGCCGTCAGCTCTGCAGAGACCCCAAAATCCGCTGTGGGAAGGAAGGAGGTGGTTTGATAAAGGAGAAGGGCAAACATTCCTTGCTCAGGTGGTGGGCCAGAGCAATCCAGACTCCACAGGAGTAGGGTTGTGGGCCAGGCCCTACACCCCCCCCCCACAATAAAACCCTTCAAATGTCCCTAGGCCCGCAGCCCTCAATCCACCCATAATATTTTCATTTATTGATTTATGGCCTACATTTGTAAGGCTGCACAGCAGACAACGTTCTCCAGGTATCTCACAGAAACCAAACGAATAAAATACAATATTAAGAAATGCCAAACTGGGGGGTTGAAGCTGGCATGCCACACCCCAGCTCTGCTCCTGAGCCACCGCCACACCCCTAGAAAAGATGGCGAGATACAGCCAGAGTCCCTGTTTTAAATAAATACCATACTTTTCCATGTATAAGACGAAGGGGTTTTTTTACTTTGAAATAAGTTAAAAAATCTGGGGGCGTCTTATACACGGAAAGCGCATATGCCCATTTTCTAAATTTGGGGTCCCCAAAAGTAGGGGGCATCTTATACATGGGGGCGTCTTATACAGAGAAAAATAAGGTAAATCGATCTGGAGCAAAGCCAGAGGGATGTGAAGAGGTAGACCAAAGCCGCCCCTGCAGTCCTCAGTCTGGGGGTCCCCTCTAAGTGCAGCAACCTGGGACACCCCCAGTCAAGGCATGGATGGTCTAGAGAAGGGGAACTCGCAGATGAAGATATAGAGGAAGATTTTGGGAGTGACAGCTGGAAGTAGGAAAGGCTTGCCACAAGAAAGCAAGCCGAGAAGAGGAACTGACCGAGTTTCACGTCTCCGCTGGCCGTAAGCAGGATGTTGGCCCCCTGGAAAAGAGACAGAAGAAAGGGAAGAGAATTGCAGCTATTGTTGCCAAAGCAGAATGGGGTGGGGGTGGGGAGAGAGACTGCTCCCCTCCCTCCCTCCCTCCCTCCCTCCCCACCCAGCCTTGCCTTCCTCCTCCGAGGCTGACAAAAGCAACCCCAAAGGGTGTCTGAGCCCAGGTGACTGAGCCTAGGTTAGCCAAGCCCTGGATTCTGCAGGGAAATCATACCTTTATGTCCCTGTGCATCTTCCCTTTGGTGTGCAGGTGGTGAAGGCCCTGAAAAGAGGCAGCAAAGAGAAACATCAAGCCAGGCCTGGCTGTGCTGCAGACAAAGCAGGATCTGAGTGTTGTTAGCCAAGGCGCAAACTGCAAGCACAGATTTACACTGGGTGGGGAGAGGGTACCCCGCCGACTGGAGGAAGCTGGGTTCTCACATTCCGAGAGAGGGAGTGGGGGGGACTTATCTCTATCCACCTTCACACCATTCAGCGCAGGATTTAGGGCGGTGTGGGTAGTTCCCCTGCACAGGGTGCTGAGCCCAGGGGTGCCAAATTGAGAAGATCCCTAATGGAGGAATTCCATTTGCGGGTAGCAAAGTCTGCCCCTGCACCGTGCCAGACTCTCCAAGTGTCCCTGTTTCCCAGGCACAGTCCCAGATTTACAGAAGCACTCCCCTGGTTTCTGATCTGATCCCGGAATATCCCACTTTTCCTTAGGATGCCCTTATTTTCACCAGAGAAATGTTGGAGGGTATGGAGTTATGCAACTCCTGATCCAAGGAGATAAGTAACCTTTAGAGGAAATCTGAAGGCAGCCCTGCATAGAGAAGTATTTAAATGTTTTGTTATGTTTTTATATACAGTATGTTGGAAGCCGCCCAAAGTGGCTGGGCAACCCAGTCAGATGGGCAGGGTATAAATAATAAAATTCCTATCATTACGGTATAGGACGTCCCTATTTTCATTGGATTAGTGTTGGCGGGTACACGCGTAATTTGGTAAATCTCAGTTGTATGTTTTGCACCAATCTTCTTTCTTCCAAACTAAAAACTCCCCAGACGTTGCAGCCTTTCGTTGCAGAGATTCAGTCCAGACACACACACACACAAAGAGCTAGTGACCTACATTCCACTCCCTGCCATTGTAGCAGTTTCTCTCAGCTGCAGGAAGGCAGGAAAAGAACAGAGCAGCCAGCGGGAAAATGGGGCTTCCTCTCAAAGGTGTGGAGCGTCCGTCTGTATGATGCCGCAGAGTCACAGAGCAGGAGGGAAATAAGGGCAGAAGCCACGGGGCTTGGTTTGGATAAAGAGAAGTGGGAAGCCTGTGAGGGGGAATCTTTCCCAGAAAGCCTCTTCCTAATCCTGGATGGCCAAAAAGCCAGCTGTGGTGTACACAGTGAAGAAATGGGACACACACACACAAACCACTCCGTACATTCTCAAGGGACCTCTTAAACCAGGGGTTAGCAAACTTTTTCAGCAGGGGGCCGGTCCATTGTCCCTCAGACCTTGTGGGGAGGGCCAGACTATATTTTGAGGGGGGGAAAGAACAAATTCCTATGCCCCACAAATAACCCAGAGAAGCATTTTAAATAAAAAAGACACCTTCTACTCATGTAAAAACAAACTGATTCCCAGACCGTCCGCGGGCCAGATTTAGAAGGCGATTGGGCCAGATCCGGCCCCCGGGCCTTAATTTGCCTACCCATGTCTTACACCATGCGTGTTTCTTATGCTGCAGATCCAAACCTAGCACAGAGTTCCAATTAAGCTCCGAAGGAGCCTCTCTTGACAACCCTACATTTTTGCAACCACACCTGAGCTGGCAGGGGAGACGGAATAACCAAGCAGAGACTGACTCCTGCCCTGGGTGCAGACATGGGGCACCTTGACACTTCACACACACCTGCTCACTCTGGCTTTTGTTGGCACCGAATAAAAAGAAAGAAGGCTGCCCACACCCAGCTGGCACGGGTCTGAACGTGCTGCAAGCTCAGCCCCGCCCACCCACTCACCTGGAGGGTCTCCCGGCAGACGTAGGCAATCTGCTTCTCCGAGAGGGGACCAGTGGCTGGAGGCGAGAAGCAGAAAAGGTGAGTCAATTGCATCTCGTGTCACCTGGCACCCCAACGCTAATAAAAGCAGGTTTTTGCCTATGTAGACTTGGCAATTGGGTTTCCCTGAGCAAAACTCTGCAAGCGGGCTTTGCTTATTATGGTGAAATTTAAAGCTAGGAGACAGAAATGTTCTGGGAATGAGGGAGATGGCTGTTTTGACTCGTGGGGGGGGCGGCACAGAGGTGCTCCTCAATTACACAGCCCTGCTTAAGAGAGATGGGCTTATGGCCTTGTCTGCTTGGGCTTCTGCCTCTGCAACACGTGGCTTGGCTTCCTTTCATGAGCCGTCTCAAGCGACGGCCCTGCAGGGCTCACCACTCTCTGCCTTAAGGACCTGGGAGGGGTCTGGTTAGTGGTTGGGCCCCAGAGTGTGTGGGGGTGGGGTGGGCATCTTCGGTTTAAACTCTTGCAGGATGAAGGGTAAGAATGCCAGCTGCCAACCCTGTGAAATAAACAGTCCACAGTGCCCTCCTCCGAGAGGGGAGGAAGCAGGTGCTATTGTGTCTGTCTGTTCGTCTTCCCCCCACCGCGTTAATTGTTTTCCTAGGCCCCAATTCCTCTCAGAATCTCCTCAGGCCAAACTTCCCTGGAAGGCCTAGCAGAACCCTTGCGCTTCACATCAGCCACCAGGAGCTTCTTTCCGCACTTTATGCCATCTCTTAAAAATTCTGCTGGACATGGAGACGGGAGGCTGAGCAGAGGCTCCTCTCCCACCTCGTAAGTAAACCAACTGAAAGGAGCCAAAAGGGGAAGTAAAACCCACCAGAAGCAAAGTACCGGTTACGACAGACCAGCGGCAGGATGGTTTCCTATTTTGTCAAGGGGTGTGTGTGTGTTCTCATGTCTACGATGACGACAACAAAGGCAGGCAGAATAGAAAGCAGGGGTGAAGGGGAGCAGAGACCGGTTTCCAAGGGACAAACTGGACCCTAATGCAGACACCAACACCTCCAGGAATTCTCTTTCTAGACCTCATGGCAGTGGGGCTGATTTTTATCAGGGGGAGAGGAGCAGGGGAGGAAAGAGTTAAACCTCCCCATGCATTCTAGTGAAGACACAGGGGTGGTTTTTTTTGTGTGAGGGGGAGCAAGGAAAATGAAAGAAGAGGAGTGCTGAGGGACACCCTGAGCCTCTGGTCGACTTGGGTCCTCATGCCCAGCCAGAGAGTTGTGCAAAAACAGTGGGCTGGATCCAACGTCAGCTCTGCTCAGAGTAGATCTGTTGAAACAAATGACTGACTTGGGTCTGTCCGTTTCAACATGTCAGCTCTGAGTAGAACTGTGCTGGATGCAACCCATTTTTCCCAACGGTGAAGCTCCAGGAACACACCCACACTGTGAGCACAATATTGTCCACACCAGGCGCAGGGAGCCTTTTTCAACCTGAGGGCCACATTCCCTCCTAAGCAGCCTTCCAGGGGCCACATGCACACACTCCCCTGCCTCCGAAGCCACCCAGGAAGGTGCGGGGGGGGGGCATGGCCATGGAAGGGCGCCATTTGGGAGAGGGAGCGGTTGATGTACAACCCGCAGACTTGCAGTTTCTCCATTCCCGAGCCCGAGCTGCTTTGCCAGCCCTCCCTAGAGCTGCTGCTGGAGATTCATCCTGGGGCATTTTGCGAGCAAAGCTGGTGCTCAGTCACTGAGCAAGGACCCTTCTCCTAGACCCTGGGGTTGGTGCTCAACTCTCTCTCGTTCAAAGAACACAATAAAAGTTGGGGGAGGGGGAGAGTCCGAAGGGAGGAGCATCTAAGTGTGGAAAAGAAAGATAGAGAAAGACAAAATGCCCAGTTCATGTGCCTCGCCAGTGTCTTTCCTTCCTTCAGCCCATCTCCAGTTCTGCAAGGCAATGCAAGTCTGGGAGGGGCCAGGTATCAGCGGCAAGAACATCTACTCTGCATGCAGAAGGTCCCAAGTTTAAGCCTTGCGGGCATCTCCAGTTCAGAGGAGGACCAAGGAGCAAAGCAAGTAGAAACTCACTGTGGTAGATCTCCTGAAGGGATCCCCCTCCACAGTATTCCATACAGATCCACAGGCGCTCATTCCTAAAGGGAGAAGAAAGAAGCTTGTGGGAATGGCCCTTCCTCAGCTCCCAAAGTGGCCCCTCTTTCTCCCAACTGCCACCCTTTGAAGGGGCGCCCAAAGGAATATCTTGCCCTGAGGCACCAAGAAAACTGATCTCCTGAAGGGCTCCCCTGGAATATTCCACTCAGATCCCATAAGCATCCAAGACACACACAAAAATGAAACGTCACCACAGAGCCAGCTAATTCCATCCACGAGGCCTGAAATGTTTCTCTTTGGGCAAGGAATTCTGGATGAGTTCAGTTTCTACACTCTGAGGGCCCAAGATGCCTCCTTCTGCTTAATTTCATCTCAAGCATATCCTATAAAATACATGGTTTATTTTTCTGCCTCTGACAGCCCTAGATAGGAAAATAAAGTCCTCCACAGGTGCATTCTCCATTTGGAGAGAAGGGAAGTCCATTCCACCAAGTCTGAATCCATCCATGCCAAATACCAGGGACCAGGTGTCAAGCATCAAACCTGCCACCCCACAATTCTGACTACGTTTTCACACAACCACATCACTACACTTCAGCCGCCCTGCCCTCCTGATTCCACTCCTTGTTCCAAAGGGTCCGAGCCTCTCACCTGAGGTAGCTGCCAAAATAGGCCACCACGTTGGGGTGGCGGCAATCCCGGAGCGTGGTGATCTCCTGCTGGATGGATCCGATGTCATCCCCTGAGGAGAGGAATCAGGACAAACCATTTCCTCTGCCGCAAAAGGGCCTCTCTGTCACTACCGCCCTTTATCTGACAGTTTCAAATTCCAAAGTGTTCTAAAAATCCATGTGGTGTGCGTGACACACCTGGGGAGCTGGCTACCAGTACCTCTGTTTCAGAAATTACAGGTAGGTAACGTCCGATTTAAAAATAAATGAATAAAAGCATGTTAAGGTGTAATTTTAACCCTTTTTTTTAATGGCAGGTATATTAAATGTCTCTTTTAATAAGCATCCTGCTGTAGCACAATTAGACGTACTGCTGGATGTGTTTAATGGTTTTGTACTTGCTTTAACTGGTGGGTCCAGTTGTTTTGAACTGTTTTTAAATGTTATACATTAATTTGGATCTTGTACCTGTACAGTGGTACCTCGGGTTAAGTACTTAATTCGTTCTGGAGGTCTGTTCTTAACTTGAAACTGTTCTTAACCTGAAGCACCACTTTAGCTAATGGGGCCTCCTGCTGCCGCCGCGCCGCCGGAGCATGATTTCTGTTCTTATCCTGAAGCAAAGTTCTTAACCCAAAGTAATATTTCTGGGTTAGTTGAGTCTGTAACCTGAAGCGTATGTAACCTGAAGCATATGTAACCCGAGGTACCACTGTATTTGTATTTGTGGGCTGGGGTAAAACATTATCAGGTAACTTGACAGATAGGAGATATGCCACATCCTCCAAATTTCTGTTGTAGACCGCCTCTTTCTGCGACACCTGTATGATGCTTTTGGGTGGTCCTTGGCTAAGGGGCTGGGCAATTTCTAAAGTCTTCAAAAGTTCTCGCACACCTTTGTTCTGGGGCATCACCTCCTAACAAAACAGGGAGGGACTTCTGCTGCAACAGGAAAATTGGATCCTGCCTCCATCCATTCTCCTGTGACCAATAATGGACACAGGGGTCACAGAGACTCTTGACAGAGAGTGGCGCTTAAATGCCAACCCCAATTTTTTCTATAAGTCTTGTGTACTGCCTCTGACCCAGCACATTTCCCAAACCATCCAACTAGTTCTGAAAGAAGACTTGTGAAGTCCACCTTGCTGAAGAAGCAGCCAGCCCACCCCAGCTTACCTGGATCAAGCTTCACTATCTTAATGGCCGCCAGTTCCCCAGTCTCCGTGTCACGGGCCTGCAGGGGGCAAGGAGAGGAGGGGGGGTAATCAGTCAAAAAGCACCATTCGCCAAGGAGGGTCTGAACCTGCCCTTGCCCACAGCCTCCAGCAATTCCTGAGCTACCCACCAACTGCTGCACTAGTTAGTGGCCTGACACACAAACATGTCACAACTAGCGCACCTCCTGGTGTGAACAAGCGGGACACCCCACCCCGCAAACAGCTTTGTTCTTCCACATAGAATTCACAGGAAATCCTCCCCCCCCTCCACCCACCCCAGTTTTCCAAATTCCCATTGTTACGGTCATGACGCCAAAAAGTGAGGGCTGGTTGGAGATCTGTGTGCGTAAAACAATAATAAAATATAATAGTGTGTTCCAAGAAGGATCACCATTGAAAACAGCACCCCAGCCACACTCTGTAATTAACTAGAACAGGATCACACCAACAGGGCTATAAACCTTTTAAGGATACCTTTACTGGTGGGAGCGAAAGAAAGTAGGCCAGGATGACACCTGTATGGAAGGCCCCATCTCTTGTTTCTGCCACTCAGACTGATCTTTCGATTTGCAGAAGATATAACCAGTCCGTATATTTTTACAAGGTTCCTTTAATCGTTACAATACCAGCTCTTAAAGCCCCTGCTAGAATGATTACAGAATTCTATTAACACTCCTAGCACGGCCCAGCTGGTTCCTGACCATGTGCACAGTGCATATGTCTTGACACTGAATAACCACAGCCATTTAAGGAGTCAAGGGCTGGAGGTCAAAGGGCACGAAGAGCATGCCCACCAGAGCCCCCTTTTTCGGAAGGAGCTCAGTCCTTTTAATCATCCTGCCTGGCAGTGAGGCAACTTCCTGCCATCCTGGCCGAGCTGGGCTCCCCTAGCAGAAAGGGAGTGGCGCGCGTCAAAAATCCTCGTGACAAGCCGGGGAGGAAAGAGACAGGGTGACCCCCTCTCTCTTGGACAAAGGCGGCTTCCTCCTCACAAAACAGGTGGCAAAAAAAAAAGCCATCAGCCATCGGGAAAAGAGGCGGGAAGCCATGTTTCTAAAGGGACCCTCGTGATCTTAAAAGGCTCTTTGGGATTTCCACATCCTCTGCCTAGTCTGTTTAGTTTTGAAACAAAACTACCATTGAGAGAGAAGCCAGCCTGGTCTTGACAAAGAGAGGTGAGACAAAGCAGGGGACATTGATGGGGTGTAACTTGGCGTCCTCTGCCAGAGGTGGCTGCCTCACTCTACCCAATGGTGGGGCTAGCCAGCCTTGCCCTCGTGAACCACTGAGGCCACATCTGAACTCAGTTCTGGAACACAAAACTAAGAGTCGCAGCATCCTCTGGGCATGTGCAGAGTGCCTTGCCACCAACTGGGGCCACAAGGGTCATCTAGTCCAATACAGGAATCTTTTGCCCCATGTGGGGCTCAAACTCACAACTCAGGCTCTACCGCAGGGTTTCCCAAACTTGGGTCTCCAGCTGCTTGTGGACTACAATTCCCATCATCCCTGACCATTGGTTACTTCTCCCTCTCCTAATCTGCCCACTCCTACCCTTCTTTCCATCTCTCCAGGACACCATTCAGAGGACCCTTGTTGCATTAGAGTTGTGGATGGGGCTCAGGCATCCCCACCAGGGCTCCTAGCCTGTTCCTACAGCCCACCTCCGAGCTGTAAACAGAACCCAGAAGCCCTGGCTCCCAGCTGGAAGCCATTCTGGCCTCAAGAATCACAGGAAATGCCATGCTGGGGTCAGAACAATGTGCCTGACTCCAGGGCGCAAGGCAGGCTGCTGGATGAAGGCAGGGCTTGAATTTGGCGGGAGGGCGAGTGTAGCAGGAGCGCTGCTTCTCTCCAGGCTCCTGGGGGTCTACAGGAAAGGAAAGACACCCCACCGCCCGCCCACAGCAGCTTCTGAGGCAGGCTACCAGGAATCCAGTGTGAAGGGCAGAAATGGGACTCTGGGTGCAGCAATACCAAACCTTGGACAATGGCTCAGGCCCATTCAGGGTCAGGCATCCCCCTCCCTTGCAGCCCAAGGTAACTGAGTTTGGGGCAGGAGGACAGCCAGTGTGGCACCGTCTTAGATTCTTGCATTGTAGGGGGGTTGGACTAGATGACCCTTGGGTCCCTCTTCCAACACTACGATTGTATGATTCCTAAAGGTCCTGGTTCAAGTCCCCACTCAGCCGTGATGCTCACCCACGCAAGTCACTATCTTTCATGCTGACCTACCTTACAGCAGGGCTGTGGGAATTAAAAGAAGGGAGCAGGGGAAGGAAGAATCCTGTATACTGTATTGGCTGGAGCTCCCTGGAGCAATATCTCAAGTAATGCCTCTCTCCACATGAACCTACCCGGACCCTGAGATCATCATCTGAAGCCCTTTTCATGTGCCTCCTTCACAAGCAGTTTGGAGGGTGGCAACACGAGAAGGGGCCTTTTCTGCAATGGCTCCCCATCTGTGGAATGCTCTCCCCAGGGAGGTTCGCCTGGCACCTTCATTGTACACCTTCAAGTGCCAGGAGAAAACGTTCCTCTTCAACCAGGCTGATTAGCGTCCAATGCCCTTTTAAAATGTGTTGTGGAAGAGGGGATTATTGGGGATGTCTTTGTTCTTATTTTTATTATGTATTCTATCTTTTTTATATTGTAATTTCATGTTGCAAACCTCCCAGAGATCTACAGGCATAGGGCGGTATGCAAATTTATTAATGATGATAGTAATAGGCACATCAATACATATCAAAGGGGGAGAAAGCATTTCTGCAGAGTTTAGAATGTGCTTTGACATGTGGTAACCCACAGCTGTCTGGTCCCACAAATGCTTTTCTACAGCTGGCACCCAGGTCAATCTGACTTGGTTGCCATGGAAGGGTAAGTAGGTGGACGAACGACGCTGCCACTCAGCAAGGGGTTGAGCTAGATGACCTCTGGCTCCCTCGCCACCTCCATTAAGGGAGCACAACATTATATAATGGGATGTCCGGACAGGAAGGGCATCACGTGGGGAAAGGGGGGAAGGCAGCCTTCACCCAACTGGCACCCCTCCAGATGTTTTGGCACCCCTCCAGATGTTTCCCCATCAGCCCCAGCAAGAAGGGATGGGAGCTGTAGTCCCAAACAGCTGGAGACCATCAGGTCAATCAGGGCCTGCTTGTCCCAAATATCTCTGTGGGGAGCTTGAAGGAGGCATCCCAACGTCCTGATAATTTTTGTTAATACAGTGGTACCTCGGGTTAAGTACTTAATTCGTTCCGGAGGTCCGTACTTAACCTGAAACTGTTCTTAACCTGAAGACCACTTTAGCTAAGGGGGCTGCCTGCGGCTGCGCCGCCGGAGCCCAATTTCTGTTCTCATCCTGAAGCAAAGTTCTTAACCTGAAGCACTATTTCTGGGTTAGCGGAGTCTGTAACCTGAAGCGTATTAACCTGAAGCGTATGTAACCTGAAGCGTATGTAACCTGCGGTACCACTGTACTACAGTGGTAGTATTCGCCGCTACCACGCATGCGCATGACGTCATTTGGAGCGTCTGCGCATGTGCGAGCGGCGAAACCCGGAAGTAACGCGCTCTGTTACTTCCGGGTTGCCGCGGAGCGCAACTCGAACGCGCTCAACCCGAAGCGCATTCAACTCGAGGTATGACTGTACTGATAATGTCATCCTCATCATCCCGCTCACTATTTTGCAAATGAACAGAAGGCAGCTCATATAAAATCAGCATGACACACACACAAAAGGTAGACCAACGGCCAACATTACAACAAGATAACACCTAAAACAACCAGCCATTAAAAACAGCAGCCGACTCATCACCAAAGAATATTTTTGTTATGACTGCTAGGGCATACTATGGACTGCCAAAACACGAGCAAGTCAACGTGACGCCCCCTAGATGTTTTATGGACTACAACTCCCATCAGCCTGCGTGCCCAACAATCTGGGGTGATGGGAGTCCAACAATCCCTTGAGGGCCCCATAGGAGCTCAGAAGGGAAGCCCACCATCCTCTTTGCAGTGTCCAATAACCTCTTCCATGATGCTATGCAAAGAAACTGTACACAATCTGATGTATATATATCTCAAATAACTAATAGGAATTATACAGGAAAGTATGAGAGCTAAAGGGTTTGAGGACTAGCAACCTGCGGGAGCTTATCGGCAAGGTTTCTGTCCATGAGCAGCCCAGTTTTAAGCAGGCCTCTCAAGTCTCTGCTGGATTGCTGGACATGCGAATGCCCCGATGCCACCATTGAAGGCAGCAAATCTCTGCCAGCTGCAACACAGCCACCAACCTGAAGGAGTAACATTCCCCCCCCCCATCCCAAAGCAATTTATACTGCAACAAAAACTGAATTATAACCATTGTATAAATGGGAGGGGTACAGAGTGCAAAGAGATGCTTACACTCAGTCAGATGATATGCAGGGAGTAATAGCTTGGGTGCTGGATCAGACCAAAGGGGGCACCCCAACTCCCTCTGGGAAGTGGAACAAGCAAGCCATCTCCTGCCAGGGCAGCACCAATCCTGAGCAGCAGCCAGCGCCAGGCACGTGCCTCTGCCATCAGCACTGATTAGGCCAAGTCCCTTCCTTTTAAAGCTCACAGAAGTGGCGATGGGGGGAAATCCCATCGCTCAATTATGTGCAGCGGAAGAAATATTCTACTAGGTGGAAGGAGGCGCCCAGCTCCCACTCTCCTGCCTGAAGGGGGCTGTGCAAAAGACGCAGGAGGACAGACACCCGGCCTGGATGGGCCTCACTCAGCAAGAGCCACTAAAACTCCCAGGAGGCTTGCTCCTGCTCCCTATCCTTACATCACCCTCTGACTTGGGGGGGGGGGGCGACTGGGTGATCCGGCATCTAGAAGGGGACTGTGTCTCCAGCCCGCAACAGCATCCTTGGAAGGTAGGCTCACTCTCTACTCCAAGAGCACCCAGCTTGATCTCTCCGTCTTGATCTTGCCAGTCTCCCTGCCAGCCAATAGCAGCCTGCTTGGTCCTCTGGGACCCCAAGGCCATCAGCTGGGTGGCACTCCAGTCAAGCCAGCGTCCCTCAACAGCCAAAGGGGGGGGGGCGTTGAGGATGGTGGTGGAGGCGCAGCAGGAGCTCCAAAGGGAGGGGGCGTCCCGACAGAGAGCGCCCCCCTCGCTGACATCCTACCCAAGACGCACCTACAAGCTTCTGACCCACGAACCTGACATGAACACCGGATACCCCCCCCCAAGTCAACCCCGCACGCCCAGTCTCTCCCTAAAAGGGCTCCCCAGACAGGAACCCAGGCGTCCGGGTCCCGCGGCCCCCACCCGGGCAAGAAGTCCCTGACGCTGGGGGTGGAGTCTGCCCCTCAGGGAGAGAAGGAGGACGACCCAGGCGTCCCGGTGCTCCCCCCCCCGCGGGCCCTGCACACCCCTGCGCGCTTTCTCCCTCCCAAGGAACCCAGGCGTCCGGTTCCCCCCCTCCCCCTTCCCCGCCTGGCGCACCTTGTAGACATCGCCGTAGGTGCCGGAGCCGATGCGCTGGACCAGCTCGTAGCGCCGGCGCGGGTCCTGCAAGGAGACGTCGCGCAAGGCGCCGCTCATCCTCCCGCCCTCCCTGCCCGGCCGCCGGAGCCCGAGCCAGGGCCGGCGCGGAACAGCAGCAGCAGCAGCAGCAGCAGCGGGAGCAGAAGCTGCCCGGGCGGCAGCGGAGGAGGAGGAGAAGGCGCCGCCTTCGGGGCGGGGCGGAGAAGCGGCCTCTGGGGAGGGCAGGAAGGAGGCGCCGCCCGCTTCCCCCGCGACGACGTTGCCCAGAGTCGCGGCAAGGGGGCGCCCTCGCTCCCGGACTCGGGCTCCTCTGGGCATGTGCAGAGCGCCACCGGGAGGTCTTGCTCCTCAACAAAACAAAACAAAACTGTAGACCACTCTTCGCCAATAGGGTGCTGCTGGTGGGAGTCCGAAACCTCTGAAGGGCGCCACGTTGGCAAAGGCTATACAATATAAATACACACACGCGTGCACATAGACCTTCGGGGCCTCAGCGCAGCCTCTCCAGCTGCAGGACCTGCTTAAGGAAATCTTGCCCAGCTGATCATATGAATTATGACTGCTTAATCAGTCAATCAGGGAAATTATCATTCGTTTGCATATGAATTAAAATAGTTTTGACAGGAAAAACGAAGCAAGCATAATTTTATAAACCTCTTATCATGTTACCTCCTTTCCTCTAAACCAAAAGGTGTCAAATGCTGCAACCTTTCCTCATAGGGCAGGTGCTGCACCCCTTTGATCATTTGGATTCTGAACATTTTCCAACACTACAATTTCCTTTTTGGAAGTGAGGTGACCGTGCGCAGTATTTCAAACGCAGCTGAACCATTTGTATAAGGCCATTATGATCTCCAGAATTTTATTTTAAATTCCTTTCCTAATAATCCCTTGCATGGAGTCTGCCTTTCTCACTGCCACCGCACTCAAGGTTGGCATCTTCATAAAACTATCTATCACAACCCCAAGATCACGGCCCATGTTCTGTTCTCCTGCACTGTAATGAGAACACTGAATTTCCCCGCGGTGCTGGGGACCAGGGCTTGGTGATATATATATTGATATATCATCCAAAACCCATTTGTAGTCCATATTGTGATATCAGTTTCATAATTTTTGACCTGGTAAAAAAAGGTAAAGGTAAAGGTACCCCTGCCCATACGGGCCAGTCTTGACAGACTCTGGGGTTGTGCGCCCATCTCACTTAAGAGGCCAGGGGCCAGCGCTGTCCGGAGACACTTCCGGGTCACGTGGCCAGCGTGACATCGCTGCTCTGGCGAGCCAGAGCCGCACACGGAAACGCCGTTTACCTTCCCGCTGGTAAGCGGTCCCTATTTATCTACTTGCACCCGGAGGTGCTTTCGAACTGCTAGGTTGGCAGGCGCTAGGACCGAGCAGCGGGAGCGCACCCCGCCGCAGGGATTCGAACCGCCGACCTTTCGATCGGCAAGTCCTAGGCGCTGAGGCTTTAACCCACAGCGCCACCTGCGACCCTTTTTGACCTGGTAATATATTGCAAACCATGGAGTGTGTGCTATGCAAAAATCACAATGTGGGGGGAAACATGAAGCCAGGCAATGCCTCTGCACAGCTCTGTTCTTATTTCAGACATTGTGATGTATATATCAATATTTAGCTGGTGATATATGGCAATGTTGAAAACCAGATATCGCCCAGCCCTGCTCAGGGCAAACACATAGTGGAAGGATTCAGGGGTCGCTCTAGCAAGTCCAGCTGTCCAGACTTCATGCTTCTCTATGCACGGGACCATTCTTTTTTAAAAATGGGGGTGTTCAGAGGCCTGGTTCCAGCTCCTGGCATAGGGGAGCTATGCAAAGGCGTTTATGGCACTCCTTTCTTGCCCCTAGCAGTTGATGACACAGGCCGCCCAGACTCCAGGCTCTTTCCTCCAGAAGCAGTGACAGATGGACTCCTCATGGTCTGCTCTGTATGGTGAAGATGCCAGCCCACAGACTCAGATCTCTTTGTGGTGCATGTGGGAAGAAGCGTCCTCTTCCAAGCAAGCACCTTCCATCTGCAGCTCTTCTGACAAACTGGGAACTCAGCCTGTTCTGGGCAGGATTGGCCCCCACACCAAAGATCAGGATGGTAGCATGGGTTTGCAACTAGATCGGGGATTGGAATACTTTTGCAGCAGGGGGCCAGTCCACTGTCCCTCAGACCTTGTGGGGGGCCAGACTATATTTTGAAAAGAAAAAAAAGAACGAATTCCTATTCTCCATAAATAACCCAGAGATGCATTTTAAATAAAAGGACACATTCTACTCATGTAAAAACACCAGCAGGCCCCACAAATAACCCAGAGATGCATTTTAAATAAAAGAACACATTCTACTCATTTAAAAACACGCTGATTCCCAGACCATCCGCGGGTTGGATTTAGAAGGCAATTGTGTCAGATCCGGCCCCTGGGTCTTAGTTTGTTTTTTGTTTTTTTCCCAAAAAAATATTGGTTTTCACAATATTATAAACAAACACACACACACACACAAGACAAACAAACATAAATTATAGCCTTATTGAAAATTACACTTATTAACTATGTTAAGTGACTTCCTCGCTTCCCCTTGGTTGAATTTCATTGCATGTCCTTTTAACAGTTTTCCAAATCCCAATTCTTATGAAATTTAACTTAAACATTAACATCCTTAAATCTTTACCTTATGGAATTAAACATATTAATTCATCACTTAACATAAATAAAATCCTAAGCCAATTAAGTATCTGCAAGCTATTTTCAATTAATTTAACTTAACAAATTTAACTAGATAATCATTAAATTTATTCCACTCTTCCTGATACTCCTCCTCCTTCTGGTCGTGGACTCTTCCGGTTAGGTCGGCTTCCGGGTCTTAGTTTGCCTACCCATGGACTAGATCTACCCCCATGGGTGGTTGATGGCTAAGTGATTCCCATATGCCTTGCATTTCACCAGCTTGGGCTGATGTGCCAGCCCTGGGCTTTCATATGGAAGCACACACAAGAGGCCAGAGCAGGGACAGTTTGGTCTTTCAAATTTCAGTGGCACCCTGTGCAAGGCCAAAATTCACACACACCCTCCGCCTCTCGCCTTCCGTTCTGTGGTAGTTGCGACGTCCTGCGGCACCCCCTTTGGCTCAGCCTCCATTGTGGGGAAACCGGTCGCACTGCTGTAAATCTGCCTCTGGCTAGAGTTATTTATGCTCTGGTAATGTGAAAATAAGAAATGGGAGGGAGGGCAAATTTTGACCTCAAGGCGCCATATTACCAAAGTGCACCCATGCCCGCTAACTGGGGCTATTTGGCGGATTATAAATTGGAGTATGTTTTTGGTAAGACGAGGCTTGCATTTAGCTTTGTTTAGATGCTGAGAGGCAGAAAATGCCCCAGCAACGACCTGCTGCAGTCTTCATACAGCGTTGGGCGTAGAAAACTAGATCTGTTGGGTTTCTGCCTGTCTGGTTTAAAAGTCCAAAATTGGCTGTGGGCAGGAAGTGGCTACTGTGGGGCAGTAACACGAAATAGCCAGAAGATGGCAGTGTCAGGTAAGACAGAGTTGAGGAGCACTAGAGACTGAGCCATTTTTTTCCTAAAAACAAAAACCAGTACAGTATATGACAATTTTGTACGAAAATAGCATTCAAAGCTGTGTCGAGATGTAAAAAACGAACCATCAACAAGTAAAAGCAGCAGGAACAATAACAATTCAATTATCAGAAAAATGAAGATCGGGGCAAAACACAATTAAATAGTTAAAAAAATACTAGTGATACTGATGAAACTGAGGAGGGGAAGTTTTTCTGCTTTTAAAAAAAATACACTTTCCTTTCAACTAACTATCCAATATCAAGGATAATTTACCGCTACCTGCGAGAGAGATGGAACAGCTACGTGCAAAAGAGAGAGGAAAAACTTATAAAACTTGTCTTAGCTGTGCGACAGTAAAGAATAACCTTGGCATGGGCCAATCAAAAAATGCAGGCAAGGTTTGGGTTCGTTCAACAGTGTGTGAGTGCAAAACGCCACTGAAATACGAAGTTAAAAGGGGCCAGATAATTTTGGAGAGCAGCGCCGGTTTTTAGCCCTTCGTCTCCAGACGATGCTGCTCAAGACACTAGCTGATGAAACACTGCAATTAAATAACTACAAGCAGCAACCACTTTTCGCGCAAAAGGAAGCCCAAGCTACGACGATGCTGCTGCAGTTCTGTCTCTTTTCTCTCGTGCTCCATCTGCAGCTCTCAGTTCCACCAGGCGGGGCGGGAGGAAGAGAGGGGGGAAATAGCGCCCGAAGTAAACCCGCAGATCAGACCACCTATGCTAGTCTACCACTACAAATCTATGGGAGAAGCGCTTGAGGTCCTTCCACCGCTTTCCCCCTCTATGGTTTAGCCCTTGGAACCGCCTCCTCCTCCTCTCTCTGAACTGCTTTCTCTATGGTTACCCTGGCTCTCCTTTCAAGGCTCCTCAGCAATTCATAGGCCGCGCCAGGCGCCCATTTCATCCGGGTCCTTCGGCGGCGCAGACGCAGTACGGCCTTTTGGCGGGAGCAACGGCGGCGACGGGCAGAGGGGAGGCCCCAGGCAGAGACGCTCAGTTCGGCGGCCGCGGGGAGGATGGCGGCGGAAGGGCCCGAGGCTCCCGCCAGTCCCGGCGGGGAGGGGCTCCCGGGGGCCGAGGCTGGTGAGAGGGGGGCGGGTCGGAGAGGTGTCCGTTGGTCACGCCTGCGTTGGTCACGGCCGGGGGTGGGGAGGGCGGGGCTCCAAAGCGTGGACGGAGAGGGGGTCGAGACTACGTACTAGAACCCCAAACCCAGCACGCGCGCAAAGTCCTTTGTCCCCAAGTGCCTCTCTACCCCAGTGCTCAGTTTCCAACGGGGGACACTCGGGTTTCCCCCTGGGAAGTTCACTATGCACGACATGGCGTGTGCTGCCCCTCGCAGGTACACTGCCTCTGTCCATGGAGGCTTCGTTCCTGGCTGACATGCGAGAGTGGACCTGGCAGCCACCGCACGTGGGCATAGAGAGATACCTGAGATCCTTTTAGGGGGGGAATGTAATAATGGAGCCCAATTTGCTTTCTATAAGATGTCCAGCTGCCGTCTGCCAAGTCGGACTTGGTCTGTCTGACCTACAATTGTCCACTACTAGCAGGCAGTGGCTCTTGAATGTTTTGGTGGAAGTTTCTCCTTGCTCGCCTACCCAACGACCTTGTTTATCTTCAGGACTGGGCCTGGGGCGCCCTGCTCTGGATTCTCTCCTGAGTGGAAAAGCTTTTCCCTGTCTCTTGGTTAGAGGTGACTTACCACAGGCAAAAATGTTTATTTTCAAGCCTGAGTGAAGAAAAGTCCAAAAGGGAACTGTTGGAGTGGCTATTGGAGAATGCATTTTCCATTCATATATGCATTTGTTGAAAATATTTGGCAGGGAGAGAGAATTAATGTGCACAGCAGAGAGAGCAAAGTGCTGCTTGCAGAATCAAGGCAGGAGGTTTGTTGCTTAGCCAGGAAATGCCAGGGTGGTTGGGGCATTCCTTGCCCTTCCCATGGCCCATCTTCAGAACAGCACAGGTAGCCCTTGTTAAGCGAGGGGCAACAGAACTAGGTTTCAGAGAGAACTGGAAGAATTCTCATTACCTTTTGTTGTTCCTAAATCCAATAGGTCCTGACCAAGATGTGCTTCCTAAGCCAGCGAGTAATGGAGCCACAAACCCAGATGAGGCAACGCCAGCGCAAGAGTGCAACGGGGTCAGTGTAGAATCCACTGCTCTGGCCCTGCGACCTGAGCCTGCCAAGGAGGAAGCCCCTCAGCCCTCTGCTCCCGACGTGGTCATGCACATGGCAATGAACCCCCCCCTGGAGGAGCTCTCCATCACATATCCGCTGGAGTTTGAGCGGTACTGGAGAGCGGCACAAGAGAACCCTCTTGACTTCACTGCATGGACTGAGCTGCTGCAGTATGTAGAGCAAGAGGTAAGCTGAGGGGTCCACCTGCAAGCTTGGATTGAATTGTGTGGTTAACTGTTGAAGTGCAAGTTAATTGTCCCTAATTGGAGTGAGGCTTACCCGATGAAAGATAACAGCTTTCATAAGGCAGGTGCCTCCTTTTCCTTCACATTTACAGTAGCCTGCTGTTTTGTGTGCCTAGCTTCACCTCTTTCCTCTTTCCCACTCGGGCAGAATCACATCTATGCAGCCCGCAAAGCCTTTGACAGCTTCTTCCTGCGGTACCCTTATTGCTACGGCTACTGGAAGAAATATGCAGACATGGAGCGGCGCTTTGACTTCATCAAGGAGACCGAGGAGGTGAGGAGGGGCCGGAGGGGATTCCGCACCTCCCCCCTTCTGTTCCTTTTGTGTGTGTGTGTGTGTGTGTCCCTGGGACGCACCCAGTTCAGACCTCCGCTAGCCAGACATAGGGGAGCCGCACGCTCCTTAAAGGTGCTGCAGAGTAGGCAGGCTCCAGGTATCTCCTGCAAGTGAGCCAAGCCACCTCACGCAACAGGATAAGGCAAAAAGCCTGCGTGTCTGGTGTCTTCTTAGCTTCAGTTGGGATGAGTTTTGCTTTGCATTCAATCTCTCCAGAAGGACAAAAGCTCCTACCTCAACATGTTGTGCCTGGTTTTGTCAGCCCCTAGTGCTTCAGAGGAAAGGAGGGAATCCAAGATCTTAAGGGTGAAGGATTGAAGGCAAGGGGTTGATGGGGAGGAGGGAATAAAAACTCTTCCTGGCCTCTCCTCCCCCAGTTCTCTATAAATGAATAAGTATTTACAAATCATTTCTCTGCTACTGCTGCTTTACTGCCGCTCCTCAGGTTTTCCAGCGAGGCCTGCAGTCCATTCCCCTCAGCATGGACCTGTGGATCCATTACATCTCCTTTCTGCAGTCCAGCTTGGATATGAACCTTCCAGATTCAGCTCAGAAAATCTGCGGGTAAATCATGTCAGAGTGAGGAAGGCACTTCCTATTGTAACCCTGTGTGTGAAAGAGAGAGAGAAGTGATTATTTGGAAGCCTGATTCTCCCTGCAAGACTCAGGATGCTGAGTGCCATGGCCCCTTTTGTGCAATATTGAGAAATACATAGCAAGCAGGTCTCCAGATCTTACTGGCCAAACAAATTGTGTCCTTGCCTCCTTACCGTGTGTGTATGCTGAGTTCTAGGAGCACCTCCAGGGCCAGCATAACTGAGCAGGCAAGGTACTCCTGATATTCTGTCAGCTGGAAAAGTAGAACACGGGGGTGGGGTGGGGTGGAATGGAGTTTCCTAGAGGATGACTCTGCAGTATTCTGCCCTGGCTCCTATTTGCAAATACTGATCACATCTCCCTGTGCCTGTGCTCTGGTCCTCGCAGCACCTTTGAGTCGGCAGTGGCGGCCGCAGGGGTGGATTTCCGTTCGGACAAACTTTGGGAGATGTACGTGGAGTGGCAGAGGGAGCAAGGGGACCTGAAGGCCATCACCGCCATCTATGACCGAGTGCTGGCCACCCCCACCCAGCTGTACAGCCACCACTGGGAAAAGTAAGTCTTGCGGGGGGGGCTACTGGGGGGGGGGCTTCCACAGTTTGTTCAAGAGCTGCGATGTGAGTGTCAGAGCATCAGGCTCCCAAGTGAGGTGTTGGTTTGTGTGAGAAGGAAAGTGGCTAAACGTGCCCACAGGAGGCAGGGGCAGCCGCAGCACTTCAGGATGCGGAGTCCTGGGTGTAGCGATGCACCCCACCTGCATAACTCCCCAAGGAGGGAAATTCCAAAGATGGAACCCTGTCCATGTTTTGCTATTGATACAGTCATCCTTGATTTATACTTTTGTCCTCCTTCCTTTCAATTTGCTGGGAGTAGCAGACATGGTTCTCTCTCCCCCGCTCCTCTGCCCATTGTTATCCTCAGAACAACCCTATGAGGTAGGCTAGGCTGTGGGAGAGAGTGACTGGCTCCAGGTCACCCTGTGAGGCTTTTGAGGATTTTGAATCAGGTTTTCACCGCTCTTGGTACGAGCCCCCTCCACTGCACCAAGTGGGCGCTTCACAGTTTGCACAATTCAACCTGTCCGTCAAGATGGATGTATTTCAAGCTTTTATCAGCATTTGAAGTCATGGAATCAGAAAGCACCTTAGGAATCACGATGCAACATGGCACTTTCATTCTCTATGTTCACAGTAGCCCTGTGAGGTAGACTGTGTTGTGCCGCAAAATGATTTCTCAGTGGTCACACCCATTCAGCTTCATTGGCTGAATGTGTCTTCCACATGCAAAGCTGGCACTGCCAAAATATGCCCATAATACAGATTAGGGAATGAGGTGGAGGGCAAGAGGCCACCCAGACACTTCCTGCCTCCCAGGTCCCATCTCATGAGAGAGCTCATGTAACCGAGGTGGGGGGAATAAGGCAGTCCCTCAGCCAGGAACACCTGAGAGAATGATCTGCAGGCTCTGTTTTTTCCTGAGCAAAGCTATGAAGGTGCTGGCTTATAAAGTGATGTTATCTGCAGTGGGTGCACCCAAAATTCAGTTAAAGTTTGTGAAAAGACTTGCAGACGTGGCTGTCCTTTAGAGACTAGATATTTGTGGATGTGATTAGATATCTCTGATATCTTGTAAGGCAAGTTTCCTGCTGGTGCTGTAAATAAATATTGAAAATGTAATTCATGTGATGGGCTTAGGTATGTTCTGTTGCCCTTCCCCACTCTTCCCCCTTCCAACGCTGCCTTAGGGGTACAATCCTGCTGACTTCCCTTACAGTCTTGTGGTAAAGGTTTTACTGAGATAACATCTATGGCGTCAACAACTTAAGGTCTTGAATCAGTGCTTAGTATTATTAGCTGCTGTGGGGCACCATTCTGTTGTTGGCACAGTACCAGACCACTGTCCCCTCCCCAGTTCTCTGCAGCCTCCAAGCTCCCCCTTCTCTCCAGAGTGGGCACCCTGCCTTGCCTGCCCCACCTTTCTCTCAAAGAACAGGATTGTCTTTCTCTTCCCTTAACGCAGGTTCAAGGAGCACGTGACCAGCCATCCCCCCAGAGAGATTCTCTCCACGGAGGAGCTGCTGTGGCTGCAGTCAAAGATGGCCTCTGAGACAGTGGCCAAGGCCACCGAAATGGAGGCCGAGGAGGCTCCGCCTGGAGAGGACGTCCCACTGAAGACAGAAGCCAAGCAGGAGATGGTGGAAGGGAGCCAAGTGCTGGTGGGTACCAGTGTGGCTGGCTGCTCTGCTTTCTCTGGTACTTGGGGGGGGGGTGCTTCCTGAGCTCTACACACTGGTTACACTATTCCACAATGAAAGAGAAAAAGTGGATAGAAAGAGAGCTTTCCATCCTTAGAGGCAGTATACCATTTAAGTGTCTGGTGCTGGGAACAAAATGGCTGTTGTGGTTCACGTCTCGCGGCTTGTTCATGAGCTTCCCACGTGCATTTAGGCTCTCTTAAGGCTCTTTCTTGAGTGCTTCCATGCCTTGCGCGACCAGTGGCTGAGCTGTGCTCTTGGATTTCAGGGACCTCTGGACCAGGACAGGATCCGGGAGCTTGTGATTTCTATTCGCCAGCATATCTACACCCAGAATGAGAGTGAAGTCAGCAAGCGCTGGAATTTTGAAGAAGGGGTTTGTATAGCTGAGCCGCTGTTTGGTCAGTGCTTTCTATCTAAGGTTTTAACTTTTTCTAAGAACCTGGCTAGCAGCTGTCAGTCTCTCTGCTGTGGTTATGTGGTATGTGAGAGAAGCAGCTCTGCTCAGTTCTTCCTTTCTTCTAAAAGACAAGCAACTTGGCCTCTTGCCTTTAAGGCTACGGAATGAGCCTGAGAAGCTTCAAAAGCCAGGCCTGCCTGTATTGCCTCCTTGGGCCTTTCTCCTGTTAGCTTGGGGTTCACTTGCTTAGCAGCCAGACACTGTGAGGCTCCTCCCCCTGCCCTGTGAGGTTTATGCTTGGAAATGTTGTCCAGGGCTCATGCAAAGCCAAAAGGGGTGACGGATGGCAGAGTGCTTCTGTAGGCCTGAATTGCCAAATAGGCTGCACATGGCGGAGCTGGGGGATGGATCCTGTGCCCTGCCAGTGTGACATAGAGCTTTGAGACTGAAGCGCTGACGTGCACCGATGCCAGTGCTCTCCATTCCTTGCCTGTCTTGGGTCAGCCAGAAAAAGTGTGCGAGGTCTCCCTCTCTCTGGACCTCAGCCCCAGCAGGATTGGGGAATTTATCTCCCTGCTTTCCTTTTGCCTCTCCGGTTGAGCTCCTTCCCCCTCCCCTCCTTTTGCCTTAGATCAAGAGGCCCTACTTCCACGTAAAGCCGCTGGAGAGAGCCCAGCTGCGGAACTGGCGGGACTACCTGGACTTTGAGATCGCCAGCGGCTCACACGAGCGCACCATTGTGCTCTTTGAGCGGTGCGTCATTGCCTGCGCCCTGTATGAGGAGTTCTGGATCAAGGTGTGTGTTGGCAAGATGTGCTTCCTCCCCTGAATGCCCCCGGACTGCCCCACGCAGAGGAGAGGAGTGGCTCCTTCTCTGCCCTTTAGGCAATCCCAGAGGCTGTGTTTTAAACTCCTCCCTTTATGAACAGCCTCTTGTTTCGTTAGGCCTCCTCCTCCGGAAAGTGCATATTGTCTCGCTGTGGATGTCCCAATTGTGGGCTGTAGTTAGATGGATAAAATATTGGTGTCTGCCCAGATTACAGAATGGTCCCCACACAGGAGGAGGAGGCAAGCAACAGTAGCAGCTTTGCCATGATGGGGCAAAAAATTAGCACTGGCTTTTTCAGAAACGCAGTGACAGAACGTGATCTCTTTGGGTTAAGCTCCTTCTGACCAGAGCTGTCATTGCAGGTGTGCATCCAAGCTGATTTTCATACCACCCTCTGCTGCTTCTGTCCCCTTTTCCCCTCCATCCAGTACACAAGGTACCTCGAGAACCACAGTGTAGCTGGGGCCAGGAACGTCTTCCAGCGAGCTTGCTGCTATCACCTCCCTCGGAAGCCCAACATCCACCTCCTCTGGGCAGCCTTTGAGGAGAAACAAGGTGAGGAGAATAAGGGGCACTGCCTTGCCAGCCCCTCAGTTTTCTAGCCCAAGGAGCTGCTTGTCCCACGCTGCTAAAATCTTCTGTTGATCAGCCGTAAGCTGCTTAGGCCGGGGGTTGCCTTTCAAGGGTTCACAGAATTCTTCACCAGCCAAACATTTCTACTGAACTTGAAAAGATTGAAATGTTAAATTTTTTTGTCAATGTCCAGATGGTGTGCCATGAAAGAGACATTGCAAGTGTAAACATTTCCACTTGCACAACAGGACTCCTCCCACACCTGTTCCCCTCAAAATCTGCTCTAGGCAGTTGGGGAAACCCGTAGAGCAGACGGAAAGGGTGTGGGGAGAAGTCGTGTTGCACAAGCAGAAATCTTTGTGCTGGTGGGACACTGCTTTGGATTCAACCCATTGTAGGATATTTGTTGAGATTCCCAGAGGCAGCTGACATAGGCAGGGGTGGGGAGTGAAGGGCACACAGTTGGCTCCCTTCAGCTCCAGGGGAACTGGGCTAAGAGGGGCCAGGGCAGTGGGGAAGATCTCCGAATGGCCAGGAGGATGCCTGCTCGTTGTCCTTGCTGAAGTTGTCATGGATTCTTGGAGGATAATAATTTGAACTCAGCTCTTCTAAGCTCTCAGCACAGCAAATGCAGAAGTTTTCACTCTGCCCCCTCCCCATGCAGGAGAGGTGGAGGAAGCCCGGCGCATCTTGAAGTCTTTTGAGGACTGTGTGCCTGGGCTGGCCATGGTGCGTTTGCGGCGGGTGAGCCTGGAGCGCCGGCTGGGGAACATGGAAGCGGCGGAGGCCCTCCTGATGGAAGCCATCCGGGAGAACGAGGGGATGCCTGTCTCTTCCTTCTATTCTGTCAAACTAGCCCGGCAGGTTTTGAAAGTGCAGAAGAACCTGATCAAAGCCCGGAAGATACTCTTGGAGGCACTGGAGAAGGATCCGGTAAAAATTACTGAGCGTTTGCTAAGGGGGAGATGGGGACCTTGAAGGTCGGCATCCAAAAGTGAGGGACTGGTATAGTTTTCAACTTCTCTGATGCCACTTTGCACAGCATTTCAGAGATTTGAGATAGATTTGAGTGTGGCTTCCTAGAAGGCTGGTTGTCAGTGTTGCGCATGGTCATGTGTGCGCAGCCTCCTTGGGGGTCCCTGGGACCTCCTAGAGCCACCAAGAGAAGTGTGGTGGGGCTTATTACCACATGTCTGCCGTTGCTGTATGTGTAAACAGCTGCCTCTTCCTGCAATTACCGTATTTTTCGCTCTATAGGACGCACTTTTTCCCCTCCAAAAACGAAGGGGAAATGTATGTGCGTCCTATGGGGTGAATGCAGGCTTTCGCTGAAGCCTGGAGAGCGAGAGGGGTCGGTGCGCACGGACTGGTGCGCGCTTCTCCCCACCGGCAGCCCCACAAGCTCGGGGGACAGCGGGGAGGCAGAGCGCCGCCATCCCGCTATTCCCCGACCTGCTTTGCGAAGTTGCCTGCATCCCGAAGAGAGATGCCTGCATCCCGAAGCCTTCGGGCAGATATCCGCAAGCCTGGGGAGACCGGCGCGACTTCCCGCAGGCTCCCTAGGCTTGCGGATAGCAGCCTGTTCTGGGGGCTGGGGTCGGGGGAAGCTCGGGCTTCCCCCGCCCCAGCCCCGTGCCTGGGGGGGAAATAATTTTTTTTCTTTATTTCCCCCTCCCCCCCAAAAAACTAGGTGCGCCCTATGGGTCGGTGTGCCCTATGGGGCGAAAAATACGGTATTCTTCTTTGAGGTGGGGAGTGCAGATCAGCCCTGAATGTATCTAATCTTTCTTGAAAATGTTAAAAGTTTCAGCCCAGTCAGTCATGCACAAAGTTTTGGAGCTTCCTAGCTGAAGCTTCCTCCTTGCAGCATTCAAGTGTGAAATAAAGCAATTCCTTTGAACGGCAGTCAACTGCTTGCATCCTACAGTAGGAATTACTTGGAAACGCAGCTCAATAAAGGCATTTCTTAAGGAAGCTGGTGAGAGTTTGGTCAGATAGCTAGCTCTAAAATGCTCTGTTCTCAAGAGTGGATACCAAGGGGGGAACATGGTGTTTCTAATTGCAGGTATCTTCTGGATTCTATCTGGATTCTATCCAGAAGAGCCAGTCCCTTAGCTGACATTGATTCAAGGTCAAAGTAAAGCTCAGTTCTGCTTGCCTTTGCCCATCCTGGCTGTCTTAAAAGAGGAATAAGAAAGCATTTTCTACAGGATCCCAAATTTTTCCCTTGGGACCACCTAGGTAGACTTAATGCTGGCCAAATTTTGCCAACCCTTTATTTTGAGCTGCAGGTTTTCCTTTGCGCTGAATTGAACACAATGACAGAGATTATCTGGATTCTTTCCTTCCAAGCATTGTCCCCAACTTTTCTGAGTGATGTTTTCTGCTGCATTTTCTTTTGATGCAGGACAATGCCAAGCTCTACGCCAATCTGTTAGAAATGGAGTTCAGTGCTGACGTCCGGCAAAATGAGGGCAACACCATGAGTAGCTTCGACCGAGCCCTGACCAGCGGTCTCCCTCTGGAGACCAAGATTATATTCTCTCAGCGGAGGGTGGAGTTTCTTGAGGACTTTGGGTCCAGCATCAACAGGTAACAAAGAGAGGAGTACAGTGAAAGGGGGCCAGACTTGCAGGCTTTTGTCTGTCCAGTTCATGACAGCCATGTGCCAACAGAGCTTTTTTCTCTCCCAATATTTCTTCTCGTTTTTGCCTTGGCAGCTTGCTGACATCGTACGATGAGCATCAGAAACTCCTGAACCAGCAAGTGATGAGGAAGAGGCTCCTGGAGAATGGGTGAGGAACTCCGCAGCCACTGAGGTCCTTGGCCTGTGTTTGGCCTCTGTTGTCTGTTTAGGAGGAGGAGGTGACCAACACAGTCTTCCTCACTGAGGCTGTGGACCTCTGTGCGTGTACTTAGGGGGACTTTTGTTGAAATCGGTACGATGTACTTCGTATGATGGATTAAGTTTGGGCTGCATGTCTACTGTGAAAGCTAATCTGGCACAGGTCCCTGCTTCCGATCTCACCTCCGCCTTGAACTCACAAGATGACCTAAGGCCAACCACAGTTCTCTGCCTCGGTTCCCCCACTTGCAGTTGGGGGATAACAGTACTGGTCTCTCCTAGAGCTCTGTTGTGCCGATAATTCATATGATTTAAATGGTTCAGAAGTACTGTGTTTTCACTGCATTACACTTTCCCTCACTCAGGGGTTCAGGGTTTCTTTCCTTTTTAAAATGGCTAACTTAAAAAAAAAAAACAACCTGACCCAGTCATGCAAAAAACCCTGCAGTGTTGAAGATCAGGGTGGAGATTGTGCACCAGGGCATCTTATCTCATTCGTGTTTTTGTCACAGGCCCACCCCACTTAGCTTTATTTGCCAATTCTGTTCCCTCAAACTTCCTTCTTGCTCTTCTGCAAAATAAAAACCCAGGCTGTATGGAAGCTCACCATTGTGTGAGCTTTGTACTGTCCTTTTAACTGTTCAAAGTTTCTTCCCACTGCTTTAAGGCACTCCAAGATTTTCTATAGACTTGGGCCCCTCCCTCATAAAGAGTGGATTTAGTGCCGTTTCCTGGCTGAGACATCTGTCTGTGCACTTTCTTTACAGTCTTAAAAGCCATTGGTTATTTCTTCCCACCTTAAGATCTTAGGAGGAGGGTGTCTGTGGCATCATAGACATTTGTGTGCGTTATGTTGCTGTGACCCAGCATGAGGTCCTGAAATACCAGCTGAACACCAGTCCCCTAATGCACGAATTACATTCCTGACTGCCACTGCTAAGCCAGGCCCTTAAGGCAGGCAGATGCCCACTCCCTTCCAGGATGCTGACTGCCCTTTTTGAACTTCCATGCAGTGCTGAGGAGGCCGATGAAAAAAGGATGAGACTTGAGGATGCCGCTGCAGCTGCAGGAGGCGGCAGCCTTGCAGTTGCAACAACGGGCATCACCCCTTTGATGGCAGCAGATGTGAGCAACAGCAGCACAACAGGAGCTTATAACTATAACACTTGGTACCAGGTGAGTTGCGAGAGGCTTCTAGAATGAGTTTATAGACATAGCAGAGGTGGCTGAAACAGACTCTTGGGACCAGTTCCTAGTTAGCTTGACAGGTAATACACGCATTACTGAGATAGCTTTTTGATTTGAGCCAGCTAGGTAGTTTGCATAACCCAGTTGAACAGAGTTAATTTGGGCCAGTTTGAGTAGGTAGCTTAGCTTAGACCTGTTGAGCCAAGCATTCTGTGTGAACAAGCATTCCATGGAACTTTTTGCTTTTGTGGGGGACGGAAGGAAGGCTGTCCACAAAATAAATAATGTAATTTATTTAAAGTTGCTTGGCAAAATTGAAATAATTTATTTGCTTCATTTTTTATCTACTCTGTTTGCAGAACTATAGTGGCTATGGGTACCAGAACACATGGAACTACAATCAGTATTACCAACAGACCTGAAACTGATTCGCCCAAGATGCCCACAGCATCCATGAGACTGAGTGGCAGCTGCAGCTTTTTGGCCCACATATAGAAGCAACATGAAGTCCAGGCATGACCTGTACCTGCTGCTGCTCCCTCCTCTCTGAGCAGCGTTAGAGAAACTTAACTGTCTCCATCTGAAAAACTGATTCTCCCTCCCCACAAAAGCTTTGTATGTACTGAGCTGCCCTACCAGCTATTACGAGCCACAATTTTCGTGTTTCCACAATTCAGGGGAATATGTTGACACTTCTTAGATGTGGAGGATCTGAAATCACATATTCCATGCAGAGCTGTTTTTGTTTACCACACAAGGGAGGTTGCCACAGTCTTCCTTGGAGACCCTTTGGATGATGGAGTGACCAAGGACTATGTCTTGTCTGCCACCGGATTCTCTTAGCAGGCTTCACGAGGCAGAATTGGTGTCTGTTAAAATGAGTCCTCCTTTTTTTGTAAACTTTTTCTCCTGTACATTTCATGTGTTGTTAACTGTACATAAACAGGAATTCATTATCATGTCTTTACCATCCTCCATTTTGCTGCAAGAGGGGAGTGCTCGGGGTTATTCTAGTATGGGTTGGCATAGTGCTTAGCCAAAGTTGTGGCTTTTCTTTTCTTTCTATTTGTAATACAAGTTCTGCTCGCCTGGTTACTTTATTTAACAGTGTAGGAACAGGCAATGATTGCTGCACTCTTCTCATTCAAACTCAACTCTGCAGCTAGATGGGCTAGAACTGTTTATTCAGCAACCCCCCTTGGAACAGGAATTGTGTACAAGGGATCATTTGCTCTGGAAGAAGACTAAGTTTGACAATTGTTTCTAAAACCTACTTGCTCACCTTAGAAGAATAAAGCCAGGCAGAATAATCCAGCAAAATCAGGTTCTTTAGCAAAAGTGCTCTTCCCTAACAAGGAACTCTATGGCAGGCATCTAGAAGTTCCACTTGGCCGAAAGTAGAAAATGTTTACGCTATGCTTGCTCAGCACACCTGAAAGAGTCGTTTGTTTCCTGCTGTACAAATGCAAACCTCTAGGCCTAAATAATCCCCCCGCCCTGCCCATTATTCCCACCCTACTGATCAACATTATTAGAAAAGTGGACCTTACAAGAAGATAAAAAAACTAGTGAGAATATCATTTATTTAAAAGCCTTTGTCCAACAGCCACTTTTTTAATTCCTGCTCAAAAAATCCCTTGACGCGAATCATGCAGGAAACTTCATTCACTTGGGTGACTGCTGTCCGCCCAGACAGCTGTGTGATGAATTCCTTCACTTCATTTTCAAGGGCCTGGGAGGAAATGAAAAAAAGGTCAGAAAGTAGCATGATTAACCCACCTCAATTTCCTAATCACTGGCTAAGAACAGTACAGCCACCACTGTTGTTAAACAATGCTCAATTCTCTGCTACCAATAAGATCACAGCCACTTGCTCCGGATTAACCTGGAACTATCCATAGATAGGGACGGGGGTGGCGCTGTGGGTTAAACCACAGAGCCTAGGACTTGCTGATCAGAAGGTTGGCAGATCGAATCCCCACGATGGGGTGAGCTCCCGTTGCTCGGTCCCTGTTCCTGCCAACCTAGCAGTTCGAAAGCACGTCAAAGTGCAAGTAGATAAATAGGTACCGCTCCGGCGGGAAGGTAAACGGCGTTTCCATGCGTTGCTCTGGTTCGCCAGAAGCGGCTTAGTCATGCTGGCCACATAACCCAGAAGATGTACGCCGGCTCCCTTGGCCAATAAAGCGAGATGAGCGTTGCAACCCCAAGAGTCGGCCATGACTGGACCTAATGGTCAGGGGTCCCTTTACCTTTTTATCCATAGATAATCCACTTATTTTGTCATCTTAGTATAAGAAAGACCAACAGGGTGCAGTATGCAATGTGAATAACACCTACCCAAATATCGCCTTCAATCTTTCTGATGACCGTCATCTTCCTGCACCCTCTGAAGGTAGTATCTGTGTAAACTGGGATATTGTGCATTCGCGACCTCCTTACAAAATAAGGAAGGTCAGGAGGTGGGTCTAGTGTAGGAGAAAGCAAAATGTGTGGATCTACAGATGGTCACATTTATATAACTAAATCAAAGCACAAAGCAGAGAGCTGGGTATACTTGCCCCCCCTTCCTCCAACCCTCCACTAATTTTATAAACATTCCTAATTTGTGTAATTAATTAAAGCCACAAAACATCTTGAGGTTCTAGCAAGAGAATAAGGGAAAGGGGTGATGTGAATCAAGCAGGTAGAAGTACTGACTTAAAAGGTTTATACCTTGTGCAATAAATGAAATGTCATATACAGGCACCTACTAGTGCCAGACTTGCTTATCGCCAGTGACAGAATGGTGTGATTTGCTTTCTGCTGCCTTCTGTATCTAGTTCAAACTTTACTTCCTAGGGTGCCGAAAGGATACTACATGTACAAACTCTTTCAGGGACCCCTTCCCTTCAAAAGCTAAGGGTGGGCAACTGCATCTCGCTCTCTCCCTCACCTATCACAGGTCAAGTTTGGCAGGTGGATGCAGCTGTATATGAAGTCAGTCCATCTTGTTAACTACTGTCTACACTGAGTGGCTCTCCGGGATTTAAATAAGAACTCTCCCAGGCCTACCTGGAGATACCACAGGGAATTGAACCTTGAACCATCTGCAGTTAAATAAGATGCTCTACCAGTGAGCTATGACCCTTCCTCTGACATCAATACAACTTTTGACCACACGGTTCTTACTGAGACCTTTGCAAACCAGACCAAACAGCCTGATCGATGGTGCCTGCAAACCCTCTTTCAGCTCAGCCAGGTCTTCACCAACCCCACACCTGATGCCATAAATGATGCCAGGGAGAGGGCAGTTAGACCTGGTTGGGCCAAAATGGTCTTGTGAGTCTAAGACTCTGAACTATTTAGAGCAATCAAATTACCCCTTCCCCTGTATTTTACCTTGAGGTGGGCTCCATCCAGAAGGGGTGGGATAACTGTAATGTTTCGGGGGTACTGGTACTCGGGAGGGAGGTATAAGTCTCTCCACAAACCTATATTCATTAGTAGATTCAATAATCCCTGGATATTTCTGTTCTGTAGAGCTGGTTTCTGCTGAAGCTTGCCTCTGAAACAGAAAAACGTTAGTCAACTTACAAGAATTTTGCTTGGGGATATCGTCACTATTTTTCTGCTATAATAATGGCAGAGATAAATTTGTCAGAGAGAAATCAGTTCTTTCTTCAGCTATGGAGAATGAGAATCGTATGCTAACAGGGGGAACTGAAACTAAATGTTCCTAAAACATTTTTTATAAGTCTTATTGAACCATTTTGGCCAGACAGAATAGGCACAATGTTTGAAGGAGATCTTGCAAGGCCACCTAATTCAACCCCCTGCTTGATGGGGAAATCCAGAGCTAGAACATCACTCAACAGCTTGCCCCGAAAGATGGCTTCCTAGCCTCTGTTTGAAGACCTTCAGCAAGGAAGCACCCACCCTGTAGGGGAAACGCAGAAGACCACTGTAATTTTGAGGAGTTAGATGACATGTCTCTTTCCCTTTTACAACCCTGGTTTAAGGTCTGTTGATTCATGATAGTATAATTTGTATTTCACACACCAGTATCAGGAGTTTCCTGGGTCCCCTGTGTTCTAAGTGCTGATTGGCTAGTGGGGAGGATACCCATATGCAGTGACTTGGGTTGGAGACCCTCAGCTGCTCCACATTAGTTGCACCTGGCCAATCACAAAATTCAACTTGAGCCACTCTGCCTAACAAGCACCCCAGAAGAATAAAAAATGGGGCAAGGAAGAGATAGGAAGATGTCCATGTCTACCATCCTGACCTCCTTGTAGAGTAAACAAATAAGGATAATAGAGTCTATGAAGTATTGGTCAGGAGCCTACAGCCCACCAGATGTTGCTGGATTACAATTCCCATTAGTCCATTCTAATAGCCAAGCTATTTGGGACTGAGGAGAGCAGGGCTCCCAACAACATCTCGAGGGCCAAAACTTCCCCATTCCTGCATTAGAGGGGACTGCGAAGTCCCTACTCGGCATCCCAGATGATGTCAAATAAAATAAAAACCACTGCCCTCACCCTCACCGCTCATTTTTTACACAATACAGAGCAAACACGGATTTGCAAAGCTAGAAAATGCCCTTTTCTTTTGGAGAGTAAGCTCTACCGGCTGTATTTTTGCCCGTGCCCTGAAGCTCCGGCAGCGGCGGCGCCCGTCTCACAACCTAATCCCTAGCCGCTTCCTTCCACGGCACCCCGCCCCCTCCCTCCCTCAAGCTGTGCTCGAGTCCCCTTTACCGTATGAGCCGCCGCCAAGAGTCGCTGCCGCCATCCTCCCAGCAACGGCCCCTTCCGCAGCCCAACTCTGGCCAAGGCGAAAGCCAAAGTGGCCATCTTGCGAGGAGGAGGAGAAGCGCGGGCTGAGGGCGTCAACGCGACCCTACCATAGAGAGGGCACGGCGCCACCATAGAGACAAAATGATGGTGCCAGCCCGGCCGCGAGAGAACACCAAGCCGAACCAACCATAGAGACGCCAACGCCCACGCCCGACCCCACTGCGCCTGCGCCCTGGTAGTCCCGCCCCATTTCCTGCCTCTTTCCTTTTCCCTCGTCTGCGTGCGCGAAGCGGCGGCGACTCTTCGGCTCTCCCGGCTCCATCTTGGATCGGCGACTGAGGGTGAGACGGGAAGGGAGGGGAATCAAAAGGAAAATGGTGGGGGTGGGGTCCCCCGGACTCCTGGGTCCCCTTGAGCCGGCACTCAAATCCAGGCCTCCCATTTGGAGAGGGGGGAATTGGGGAAGGGCAGGGAGTGGAGCCCGCATTCGACCTACTCGGAAGTAGAGCCCATGAAGTGAATGAGCGCGGCTGACTTCTGGCCCTTGGCCCAATGGGCCTACTCGGAGCAGGACTGGCCTCGGCTGCACGCGGCTCGCAGGGCCCCGTGAAGCACGTGGGGATGGAGCGGGACGCGTGTTCCAGCGATGCGGGCGGCCGGAGTTGCCTTGCTCGGACCGTCCGTCCCCGTAGCCTCGGCTTCCGCGGGGACCGTAGAGAGGCTCCCCGTGTCAGTCCGTACGGAAAACGCGGCCAGCAACGCTCTTCTCACGCTGCTAAGACTGAGAGACTGCGCAGGCAGGCAAAGGCCATGGAGCCGCTTTTAAAAGCCTGCGGAGCAAACGAAGCTGGGGGGACGGGACGGGTTTGCCTTGTGGCCATTCTTATATGACCCCCTATGTGTGGATGCTGCTTCCTAAAGAAGGGGCATGACAGGTTACCGAGGCAAAAACGGGGTGAGGGAATGGAAGCGTTGCTTGAATAGCACATCCTTTGCTTGAAGTAAAAAGTAGGGACTAGGAATGATCCAGATGAGTTTTGCTGGAGACTTTAAGGAGACAAGGAAGGTTACTGTACAGAGGCATTGCAGGAGACCTTTATTTATGCAGTGACTAGGTTTTCATGTTTCCCCATAATCAACGTTCCCTGGGCATTATACTTATTTATATCCTGCCTCTCCCCGCTGACAGGGACTCAAGGCATCTAACGGATAAAATGGAAACAACTAAAAACATAGGCAGTGCATAACCGGTTGTAATCCCTCTTCTCATGGAGGTAGAGTGGGCTTTGGTATGTGTAAGTGAGGTTAAGGACATAACGATTGGGCGTGGGTAATTAAATACAGTACTTGGGGTTTTTTGTATTAGTATTTTTTTTTGTAAGGGAGTGATAAGAGCCAGGACTCCTGAGTGCTTTTTATGTGACTGGGGGAACACACTGTCTAAATGAACTCCTGGCTTTTCCTGGAGAATTCAGTGGAGGGATGGGATTAAGAGTCTGAACCTCCTTGGTCCTGTTTTAAGATAGAAAGATAAATGGAGGGGTAGCAGGGTGTGGGGAAGAGATGGAAGAGCTTAATAAGGTAGAAAGCAGATAGGAATTGTAGGGAGAAGGGTGGGTGGGTGGGGAGTAAGTCAGGATGCTAGTATTCATATTGTTAAGCCTGATTGCCAAGGTGTGGGAAGGAATGCAAGAGAGATGATTTCAGAACTGTAGTATTTGGTCACATCCCCACTATACGTTTAAAGCACATTTATGCCACGTTAGCAGACATGGCTCCCCACAAATAAACATGGGAATGGTAGTTCACCCATCACAGAATTACAGTTCCCGTTAATATACTGCAGTTCCCAGGACAGAGGGAGAGCCATGGCTGTTAATGTGGCAGTGCTGTGCCTTGAATGGTACAGTGTGTGTGTGAGAGAGAGAGAGAGGGAGACCAGGATTCTCTGAAAGAGAATTGGACACGGCTACATTCTCACTTTGCAACAGATAGGTCAAGACATCTCTGTTTCTGTGTGTGGAGCTGTTTGTGGCCCAGCAGATGGCACTGTGTGTTGTTCAAATGGGGGGCGGCGATAATCTTTGAGAGGAACTGTGTTGAGGTTGGCATTTCCTAGTGGACTCTGTTCCCTGCACCATATTTGGAAGGATACACACAGACAATTTTGTGAGTCCCTGAAACAAAGAATTTAGGGGCCTTCCAGCAGTATCCTGATGGAAGCTAAGTTATTGCCAGGATGAGCACCAATAGCAGGCTGAATGGAGAGGCTTGTGAGCCACATCTTATGTTCTGAGTTTGTTGTTGAACAGCAGCATTACCTTCAGGTCTGCTTTACAGAATGGAGAGAGTTTCCTAGTCTAAAAGATAGGTGGGGAAACTCCAGTGGTACTAGCTTAAGAAGTAAGAAAAGCCTGCTGGATCCGGCCAATAGCCCATCTAGTCCTGTTCTTCTAGTGGCCCACCAGATGCCTGTGGGAAATGCGCAAGCAGGATTTGAGCACAAGAGCCCTCAGAAGCATTGCTGCCTCCAACTGTGGAGGGCAAAGCGTAGCCATTGTGGCCTGTGGCCATCAATAGACCTATTTTTCATGAATTTGTCTAATCCTCAGGAGGAAATGCTATACTTTTGCACCCTAATCTGATTGCTGTTCTCCTCAGCACAGGTGGAACCATGCAGCTCTTTATTCGTGCTCAGAATCTGCACACCCTTGAGGTGTCCGGGCAAGAAACAGTAGCTCACCTTAAGGTAAGGAACAGTTGTTGTGCTATTTACAAAATTATTGTTCCACTTTTCCACCTATTGGTGTTCAAGGCAGCTTATAGCAATATTCAAAAAAAAAATGAAGCAAATCTGGCTAATTTCCTATTAATGGAGAAGAAAAGACCTTCCCCCCACCCTCTTAGCAGCCTTTGTGAAAAGTGCTGTACCTCACTAGGTTCACTGTACTTGGTTTGTTGCATAGCGATAGCGAGTGTTGCTTCTGCTATTCTCTAGCTGCTGTATTTGAAGTTGGGAAGGGATTACCCCCCCTTGTATAGATTGGTCTGAGGCTCTCAACACTTGTATCTATAGTTTTGCCACCTTTCATTACCGCTTAACTTTGTTTGCAGAAGTCACTTGGAGCCTTGGCTATTGCTTAGCGGCCCACCAGCCATCTGCTTGCTGGGGGTGGGGATATTTTGGGTCAGACGCCTGTGGCCTTTCCAGCTCATTCTAGGCTTGGGTGGTCTTAGGACTAGGTCTGTGGTCTGAAGGCAGCAACCCTAGGCTGAGTGAGTGAGGCCTATCTGGGTCTGGTCAGTGCCTGGATGAGAGAACACCTTGAGGTCCATTGAAGACACAGTGTGTAGTGGCTTCTCTTCCTTGCAGCTTGGGAAAGAGGCTGAGACAAGCAGGGTTTATTCTTACTCTTCCCCCCCCCCCCATAATCAGTGTTACATTTTGGTGGACATTTTAAATCATTTTGTATGCTTTTAATAGTTGATTGTAAGCTGTCTAGAGACTGTCCTTCGTTAGCTAACAAATAAAATGCATGGCTCCTGCAAACACATTCAACAGAACCTTGATACAGCTGGGAGTGTTGGTAGAAGTGAAGCAGAGTGGTGGTGGTGGCGCTTAACCCTTCCCCTCCATGCTCCTTTTTCTACTGCTATTTTTCCCTTGCTTCGTTTCAGACATGCCCTTACAAAAATTCACCAGGGCTTTCTTAGGGGAGGGTTGGGCACACACCCTGCCCCATCTCTGCTGACTTTTCCTTGAGGGACTGGGAAGTTCACACACAAGGGCTACTGAAGAGTTGGCTGTCGACGGGTCCTTCCAGCTCAATTCCGTTTTCCTTGTCCGTGGCCTTTGTGCCATCCTCCCTGCTGTTGCAATTAGAGCGGTGGGGTGTTTTGGTGACTCCTATCTCCCTTCCCCTCCCCAGGCCCACATCGAGTCCTTGGAGGGCATTGTGCCTGAGGATCAGGTGATCCTCCTTGGTGGAACCCCCCTGGAAGATGATGCGGTCATTGGGCAGTGTGGCATCAGTGACCTCACAACACTGGAGGTTGCTGCGCGCATGCTGGGTGGTAAGTATGGAGCCCCCAGAACTATTTGTGGGTCAGGTACCAAAGTGATGGCAGTTGGATTGAGGCTTGTTGAGTCCAGTTGGCTAGAAGGCCAGCAACTGCATTGCCACAGGTGATCAGAAGTCAGGATTTTGCCTGACATAAAGAATGTGGAGAGTAAACTTTCAAACAATAGCCTACCCAGCGGGTGGGTTTTAGCCCTCCTGTGAAGGGCTGTGCCAGCCTCTTCTCCCTGGACCCAAATATCATCTCATCAACAAAGGTCCTGGTTGACAATATTTTCTTTAGCCCATACACCTCTGGTCACTTCTGTCAGCTGTGGTGGTGCCTCCAGTGGCCTCCCTGATATCTTTTTGTGTTTCTCTCCTCCTCAGGTAAGGTCCATGGCTCCCTGGCTCGTGCTGGCAAAGTGAGAGGCCAGACCCCAAAGGTAGGTCCTGTTTTTGTCTTCTGCTGTATGGGAGGACTCTGAGCCACAAAGCCCCATCAGCATAAGAGTGCCTGGCTTGCAGTCCAGGCAGAAATCCATGAAGTATAGTTGACCCCGGCATGTTCTTGAGCTAGCAGCTGCTGAATTTGGCCCAGTCCATAACTTAAGTGCCCAAATGTCTTCAGGCAGGATTGGGCTGGGTGGAGAGCTGTCAACTGCCCGACTTTCAGGGTGTGGTTCTGGGAGTTACGTATCAGGGGCTAGACATTGCATGGTGGAAATTGAGGCTGCAGGGCAGGGTGAATGGTGGTAGGCTGAATTCCTTGCTGAAGTTCAAGCGGATCTTTTACTGATGCCTGTTCGGTTTTGTTCTCCCAGGTTGCTAAGCAAGAGAAGAAGAAGAAGAAGACTGGCCGTGCCAAGAGGCGCATGCAATACAACCGCCGCTTTGTCAACATTGTGCCAGGCTTTGGCAAGAAGAAGGGCCCCAATGCCAACTCCTAAGCAGCACCCAGTTACCTAATAAATCTGATCTTAGCTTGGACCTGGTGTTGGTGGGTGTTTTTCTTGTTTATTGGGAACAGGGGCTTTGTTTCACTTGAGCCCGAGGACTGCAGTCGATTCAGAGAAAGTGGGGCAATCAAAGTTGCAAAGTGGTGTAGGAGAGCTGAAAATAATGCCAGTGTATTTCACATCTGGCAACCCATGTGCCCCTTTGGTTGCAGATAGTACGTGGGTAAAGGTAAAGGGACCCCTGACCGTTAGGTCCAGTCATGGACGACTCTGGAGTTGTAGCGCTCATCTTGTACAGCTTCCTGGTCATGTGGCCAGCATGACTAATCCGCTTCTGGCGAACTAGAGCAGCGCCCAGAAACGCCATTTACCTTCCTGCCGGAGTGGTACCTATTTATCTACTTGCACTTTGACATGCTTTCGAACTGCTAGGTTGGCAGGAGCAGGGACTGAGCAACGGGAGCTCATCCCGTTGCAGTGATTCGAATTGCCAAGCTTCTGATTGGCAAGCCCTAGGCTCTGTGGTTTAGACCACAGCACCACCCGCGTCCCCTAGTACATGGGTAGATGAGTCTAAAAATCTCAGGACACAAATTTTCAGCCAGTAGTATTGTATTTAGTGTTAACTCTGAAAATATACTCCATTCTGACCAAACAGCCTCCGTTTAGCTATTTTTAAAATTTGTATATCAGGTTCAAGATTGTGGTCTACCCACTTCAAAAACATTCAAGAACCCACCTGTCACAGCACAGCTGAGTGGAGAGGACTGCGAAGCAAGTAGAAAAGTGCTCAATGTCCTCTTTCCGATCACTCGGGAATTACTAAATCAGTCTTGGGAGAGGGAAGTTCCTTTTTCAGGGTCAGAGTTTTTAGAGGGAAATACTGTCACCAGCCACCTTCATAAAAATAAGAAGTAAGCATATATGCATTTAAAATGGGCAAGCTCTCCATTGCCCCTCCATGATGGCATATTTCCATGGCTGGTTTTTATATGTAGTGCATTAGCCTCTACTATTTGACAAATCACTTCCACTAGGAGCTCACAAAGCAAGAAAATAATGGAGGAGGAGGGCCAATGGCCAACACAGTGCTCATTTAGTTTGATGTATTTTTAAGTTGGTCATTGGAGAGGGCTCACAGGATGGACTGCTTTCATACAGGAAATATTTCCAACACAAGTATCATGGAGAAGGATTCTGGCTTGTCCTTGCCATGCTTTTTTTTCCTGCCAAGGGATGTTTTATTGGAGGGGAGACAGGAACCTGGCCATGGTCCAAAGTGGACAGCCACAGGGTGACCACTGTACTAGCATGGTAGTGCTAAATATGCTGCTCTTGAAGAAGGGGAACGCAGATTACATTACCTGCTCTACTACCTCTGCTTGGGGGCATGTGTTTAGCTATTTAAGATGGGCTTGAGTCAGTGGGTTCAGAAATTGCAAGTAAACACATGTTGCCAATTAAGCTCAAGCCGGACCTGGAAATGCTGCCAGCTGCTCCTCCCTCTCCCAATTGCTCCAGTCGTCCCTGTTGCCCACCCACTGGTGTTGCCTATTTCTCTCTGTAAATTTCTACAGTGTTGATTCTTCACTACCACACTCTATCCCCATTCCTTTGAGGTCTCTGGAAGTTACATTTTTCTGCTTCCTGCCCCAAGTCTGCAGGCATAAACATTCAAGTGCAACATTAAGCTGAACTGTTGACAACAAATTAACTGGTGCACAATTATTTTTATTCTATATTGTTCAAAGAGCCGAAGGAGCTGCCACGCCCCCCAAGAGCTTGTCCAGCCCCTGCTCCCAGCTCACATTTTTGGACCCTGTGAAAATTGCTCTTCGCATATTGTAACTAGCTCAGGGTTTTGGCACACACCTGCACAATACCTGTTGGGTATTGGAGAAGGCAGGGAGGCCAAACTGCAGGTGGAGGTTTTGTGTCCCCTGCCCCCATCCTCCCTGCAGCAGAGATCTACTACAAGGAGCAACAGTCCTATTAAGGAGGAGAAAATTGATAAGTGACCCCCTCCTTACCCTGGTTGTAAATCAGAAGGCACAGTTAAGTAGATGGGGCATGCTGAACGTTCTGCTTGGTGGGGTAACATGCCACTCCCCTTAGGAACCAGCCTCCACCATTAAGAACAGTATACGACCCACTTAACAAATCAGGTATGCTTATATCTCAAACCAGCGTGGCTAACTTCCCGCATTTCAAAGCAGCGTAGCACAGCGCCAACTAAACGCCAACCATTCTGGATATAAAAAAAATTCCTTCCAGTAGCACCTTAAAGACCAACTAAGTCAGTTCTTGGTATGAGCTTTCGTGTGCATGCACACTTCTTCAGATACACTGAAACAGAAGTTTCCAGACCCTTTTATATAGTGAGAAGGTGGGGAGGGGTATTACTCAGAAGGGTGGTGGGAATGGGTGATTGGCAGATAGCTGTGATGAGCCTGTTGACGACTCTTAACGACTCATACCAAGAACTGACTTAGTTGGTCTTTAAGGTGCTACTGGAAGGAATTTTTTTTGTTTTGACTATGGCAGACCAACACGGCTACCTATCTGTAACTCATTCTGGATATGAGCGCTATAAATATATTAAATGGATATAACACAGCCTCTGCGCTCAAAAGCACTTCCAAGCTTAAAAGCGGCACGATACACTAGATCTATTTTTATTACCGAAAAATCAGGGGAAAGCGCGAACGCAGTCCCCCACTACCACAAATTATGCAGTCGAGTTTCCCGCATTTGGGGAAATCGCAGGGGTCAGCACACCCGCAGTGCAATGGATGAGCCTCACCCTGGGAAAACCACCTTCATGATCATGGTGTCTCCCCTGCCAGGTAAGTATGAGTTGGAAATGCTCAAGCACCTCCTGGGCACTCTTTGGCTCTGCTATACAAGATATGGTGACCTCTTCAAAGTAGGTGCAATAAACCTCTGTAGTAGAACAGCAATGCTTCCATATCCAATATCTGTAGATTTATATCTCCAGATGCCCTAAAGTCCCCGGTCTCTTCTCCGGTTTTCCTCCCACAATGCACTGTTGTGGCTAGATTTACATACGTGAGTGCGTCTGCGCGGAAACCAGTTTTCCAAGGAACGAGCGCACAGCCTTCTGGGACTCGGCGCTCTCCGGCCCGAGAATGAACGGAAACTTCCGATTCGCAGCAAGGTATTAACGCGGAAACCCTTTAAACAGGCTGCTGCCGGAAATTCCCGAACGCGCTCGGCGTTCCTCGGCTGCTTCTTCTCCGGCATGGATTCCGCGGGTTCGAGTCCCGCGCCGGACATTCCCTGCGGGCACTGCCGGGCCGGGCGAGCCCCTTACACTTGTCCGCGGTGCCACCTCCGCTTCTGCTCCGTGCCCTGCTACCGGGACCACGGCTCCTGCGCCCAGGACTTCCAGAGCCGCGAGCTGGAGCTAAGCCTCCGGGGCCTTCGGGGGGACAAGGCTTCCCAGCGCCGCCTGAGAGAGGCCCTCCTGCGGCTGCAGGAGCTACGCGAGCCCGGGGATGACGGCCTTTCGCTAGGCCTCAACCCTGACGTGGAACAAGAGGAGGCGCTGTGGGAGCAGCTGAGCCCTGGCCAGAGGAAGCACTTCCAGCGGCTGCTGAGCAGCGGACAGATCTCGGGACTCCTGCCGGCCTGGGAGCCTTGGTGGCTGAGGGGCAGGAGATGCGATGGCACTGCCCTGATCCAGGAGCTCCAGGGGGACTCCAGGGATGCTCAGGAGCAGGAGCCCCACCGGCACCCAGAGGCTTCTTTGCAACAGCCACCACTTCCCACCCACACAGAAGAGGCTTCTCCCACCGGCACCCGGAGTCTTCGACAGCAAGCAGTGCCCACTTTGCCATCCTCAATCCCTCCACTGGCCCACCTGACTCGTACTCCTGCCTCACCTCTGGTCCGCTTCCAGCTGCCCAATGTTCTCTATGCCTATGCCTACGCCTTGGCGCTGTATAACGGAGAGGCGGACGAGGCAGAGATGCTCCCTGAGTTTTGCGAGACGGTCCTTGACGTTTCTGGGGCTCTGGGGGCCAAGCAGGTTTTCCACTCTACAGCCGAGGCCCTACAAGCTGCTCTCCAGGCACTGGCAATGGGGCAATACCCCGAATGCCTGCTAGGCAATGCTGAGGTGATGGTGGCCGTGGCCCAGATTTTAATGGGGGAGTGCCAGGCCCAGCAAAAGGGGTTCAGCCTGGCTGCCCTCGCCCACATGGCCCGACTGCTGAGCAAAGGGAAGAGGCGGCTACCTGCCCAGGACCGAGCCAGAATCTCTGGGGCCCAGAAGAAGTGCGAGTTCTTGCTCTCCTGGGTGAATGAGAATGAGGTGGCTCTGAGCCTCCTGGCCTTGGAGGTGCAGCAGGAATACCATGCCCACCTAGACATGGTCAAGGAGGTGGGGGCTGTCAGCCAGGAACTGGAGCGGATGTGGGGGGCCAAAGTGCCTCCTCCTAAGAAGCCCCTGATAGAAGAACTGGACTGAATTCAGGAACTTTGACAGCTGTCAGATGCTCACCAGCTGGCCTGGGAGGGAGTTGGGGGGGAGAGTGCTCCTGCTGAAACCAGATTAGGCTTTGGAGCAGGAAATTGAATACTCTGTAAACGGGATCACATATTGGATTAGACAAGATTAGCCCCTTTTCTGTCTCACTTCACGTTAACACCTTGAAATGGAGCAGGGCTTGAGTTTCAAGAGGCACTTGTGGGGGCTGCTGGTGTAATAAATTGGTGAACTTTCTTGCTGTTTTTGTTCCATTTTTTAATCAATGGCCCAATCCTATGTGTGGTTAGTTGGGATAAGGACGGTCCCACTGTATCTAGTAGAGCTTACATTCTAGTAAATACATTGAGTATTTACATTGTGTTTGTGTGTTTGTGTGTGTGTGTGTGTGTAAAAGACAGAGAAAAAAGGTTGCTCTCTGTTCCATGCACACATGAAGCGCCCAACTAGACCTAAATTAAGATTCTGCATAAATTTGAAATTCTGCAGACTTGACTGCAAACATTCCCCTAGCCTAGCCGAAATGGTTAACCCTGACAAAAACTCAGAAAGTTCCCTGGTGTTAATTTGCTGTTCAAGAAACATTTGGCTTTCAAAAGCTGCTTTAATAAACCTGAATCTCTGCTGTGTTACCAAAATCAGTGGTTACTAAAATCTAGTCCCCAAAATCCAAGCTTGATTAGAAATCATTCAAAATCCAGATTGAGAGTTTTTATGTCACTTTCTGGATGTCTAGTGACATCCATAGTCAAAAAGCGGAGTTAGCTATTTTTCCCATCCCAAAATAAATTCAGTTCTGTTTAATGTCAGGTTTCTCAGTACAGCTTTCTTAACTTCCTATAAACAGGAATCTGCCTTTTCCACAGGTTAGTAGCACTGGTCACAGAAATTGTGCGTGCCAAAGATCTCAGATTTTTTAAAAAAATGTTTCCTTAATTAACTGAAAATGTTTCTAGTCCTTATTGCTCCAAAACGAATTGCGGTGGAATCTCAGAGGCCAGAGCAGCACTTCCAGTGGGCTGCAGCTTGCCAGATGTCTTTGATGTAGCTCAGTGCTCTGCTGCATTGCAGAAACAGAATAAATATGTGAAGATCGACACAGCAATTCCAGTCATGTAATCTGGGCTCTTGCTGTCTGCACAGAAAAAGGATTTTTTAAAAAACCACAAAAACCAGCAACACAGAGTTTGCCCACATGATCTTTGTGGGTTAAATTTTTGCAAATTCAGGCTTGACAAAAGAAGGCGATTTCTAGATCGAAATGTCCTGACGGGCAATAGATAGGAAGCAAAAGAGCCTCTCGTTTCCTGAAAGAAGCAGGCCATGTTGTCTGAGTGGGTCTTGGAAACAAAGCTGCAGCAGGCTGAGGACCCCCCTTCCCCACAGCTCCCGGAGGGGGGGAGGGGGGTTGTGACCCCACAGTGGGGACCATGGCACCCATTCCTCTCCTTGGTTGAGACTGTGTGGGCATGGGCTTCTCCAGGCAGGCAGAAAGGGTGGATTTCCATTGTGGTGAGCAGGGTGAGAGCTGAGTTGTCAAATGATGGCTCAGTAGAGGTAGGGGAAGATCCGGTAAGGGACACGGCGGCAATACTCCTGCCAAGCGAGGCCATACTTCCTCAGGCACTGGTGCTCGTCCCGGGCTTCCCGGTGAATCAGAAGCATGGTGAAGTAGAGGACATAGAAGTAAGGCAGGATGTGGGTCAGGCCTGAGGATAGGAAACAGAATGGGGAGGCCGTTGGGGAGGGTGGAGCAGAGACTATTGGGACTTCAGATTTCAGTGCAAGGAGGCACAGAGAATCCCATTTAGGGGTGACGAAGAGAGAAAGAAAAGGGGTCTCTTGGCACCAGCAGCCTTTTCTCTCTCTTTCCCCCTCGCCCCAAACCCAGCTTTTAAGATCCAGCCTGATCAGTTTGTGGGGGAACCTTGAAAGCTTCCAAACTATTTTGTAACATTTAGGTTGGCCTAACGGAGGTATTGCTGTAATGTGGATCTTAATGCTTTATTTTAACTCCTGTGTAACATACATATAGTGTTTCAAATGAAATGCCATTCTTTGCCTGCTGGGTTACTGCGAGGAACGGGGGCCAGTGCAGGGGTCCCCACCAGGCACCTCTGGACTACAATTCCCATCAGCCCCGGCAGCAGCCAGATTAGCCAATGGTCAGGAATGAGGATGTGGGAGCCCAACTGCAGGCTCCCGCTCCCTGGGTGAAGGCTGGAAAGTGATGGGAAGGCTCTTTCCGGGATTTTGCAGGGCATAACATGAAATTATAAGGGGTATATTTAATTTTCTTTGTGTTTTGCTTGTTTCTCTCCAAAGTGAGGATTTTGAGAGCCTCCCAGCGGTTACTCAAAAGGCCATGAGAGTCATGGACATCGGAAAACGGGTGCTGCTTAACTCTGCACCCTCAGAATTTGTGTCGACATGTATAGGATGGTTCTCTTTTTCTTTAAGGAAGCACAGCAGCTCTGTCTATCTGAGGGGATGCTGTCTCCCTTTGGCAACTTGGCACACACTATGTGTAAGGTCATGTACCGTATTTTTCGCTCTATAACACGTACCTGACCATAACACGCACATAGTTTTTAGAAGAGGAAAACAAGAAAAAAATATTCTAAACTAAACAGTGGATGTATGATTTTTGTGGTTCATGCTGTGGCCACAGACATGTGATCTGACGGTGAGTTTGGGGTAGCCCAATGCAAAAATCCTGAGGATCCATGTGGATCCATGCTTTGTAACCACGTTTTTGCGCCATTGCGGCCCCATGAAACAGTGGGTGCGTGTGCTTTTTGGTGCAGGCTGTAGCCATGGATATGCTATGTGATCTGATGGTGAATTTGGGGTGACCTAGTGCAAAAATCCTGAGGATCCGTGCTTTGTAACCACGTTTTAAGTGGGGAGGGAAGGAAAAGAACTCAAGGGACAAGGAGCACGCGTGGGGTGGGTGGAAAAGGATGCTGCTAATAATGCAGGAGAGGCTCCTCTCCGGCTTTGCTCCTTTAGAACAAGCAGGCTCTGCGTCTCTCCCTCCTCCCCGGGAAAGGAAACCATGATAGTATGAGACAAATCAAGAAAAATTGCAACCAACACTCTCCCCCAACAAGCGCAGTGAGGTCAAAACACACACACACACGCAGAGAGAGAACTGGCCCTAAAGTCGCAGGGCGCTGGAAGTCGCAGGGGCGCTGGGGGAGTGAACGGGAAGCAGGAGGAGGAGAAGGAGCCCTCTCTCACACACACACAGACACACAGAGTGTCAATTCTAAAGTCGGAGGCAGAGGGCAGGGAGAGTAAACGGGAAGCAGGAGGAGGAGAAGGAGCCCTCTCTCTCACACACACACACAGACACACAGAGTGTCAATTCTAAAGTCGGAGGCAGAGGGCAGGGAGGGAGAGGGCAGGGAGAGTGAACGGGAAGCAGGAGGAGGAGAAGGAGCCCTCTCTCACACACACACAGACACACAGAGTGTCAATTCTAAAGTCGGAGGCAGAGGGCAGGGAGAGTGAACGGGAAGCAGGAGGAGGAGAAGGAGCCCTCTCTCTCACACACACAGACACACAGAGTGTCAATTCTAAAGTCGGAGGCAGAGGGCAGGGAGGGAGAGGGCAGGGAGAGTGAACGGGAAGCAGGAGGAGGAGAAGGAGCCCTCTCTCACACACACACACACAGACACACAGAGTGTCAATTCTAAAGTCGGAGGCAGAGGGCAGGGAGAGTGAACGGGAAGCAGGAGGAGGAGAAGGAGCCCTCTCTCTCACACACACAGACACACAGAGTGTCAATTCTAAAGTCGGAGGGAGAGCGCAGGGGCGCAGGGAGAGTGAACGGGAAGCAGGAGGAGGAGAACGATAGCTCAAGCACACACACACACAGTGGCTAATCCAAAATCGGACAGCAAAAAACTGCAGGCAGGGACAGAGAGCACGGGGTTGTTTTAAAGCTCTGCTTCTCTCCCTCCTCCCGGCTAGGTTGGCTGAAAAGCTTTGCTGCTACTTAGCAGCTCAGTGGGGAGGAGAGAGGAACATAGAGGACGGGGTTGTTTTAAAGCAGCCAAGCCCGCTCTGCTTCTCTCCCTCCTCCCCAGCTCGGCTCGCTGACAGGAGCCGCTTACACCCGCTTTGCTGTTTCAAAGCGAGCCACGGACTGCTCACAACTGCAGCAGATTCCCCCGCCATCTGTAGGCATTCGCTCCATAACACGCACAGACATTTCCCCTTACTTTCTAGGAGGAAAAATCTGCGTGTTATGGAGCGAAATTTACGGTAATTGCCTGTAATGGTGTTGAGTGACCCTGGTGAGTGGGCTGGACACTGAGATTCTCTTCCTACAGACTGTGGTCTGGATATTGAAGGAGGGGGAGAGAGGCTCCCGCTTACCGCAGGGTAAGGACCACGCAAAAGCCATGATGAGGTCTCCTAAGTAGTTGGGGTGCCGCACAAACCCCCACCAGCCGGACACCAGCAGGCGCCGTCCTGTGGCCGTGGGGATGGTTCGCAGTCCTGCAAGGAAACAACATTTCTCTTGTGAGAACAAAGGGGTTGGGAGAGTTTCAAAAGGCGTGCAGGTCTTCCAAAAGCAGGAGGCCAGCCACGCTCTGCTTTCGCAACAGGGAGGAAAGCGATGCCCAATTTTCCACCTCCCTCCCACAGGCAAAAGACGACGCCCAGGCACCCACTCCTCTTCAGAAGCAATGGCATTTGGATTTTAAATGCAGGCGCTTTTCTGAAGCACTTGCCCGCGTGAGCCGCGGCTATGCATTTTAAGAAAAGGAACATTAGAGGCCAAAGGTTGTGAAAGTGCAGGGTACAGCTTGTGTGTCTCCCAGCAGGGTCCAAACAGGCCACAAGGTACAAAGGAGGACAAACCAGCAACTTTGGGGTCGGCAGGATTCCGGCGAAAGGCATTCTTCTGGGAGTTGGCGCCACGGAAAATGGAGTAGCCCAGGCCTGCAGGGTTGAGAAAGGGGCGGGGGGAGAGTGAGATGGCATGAATGGGCAGAGCAAGCTAGAGAGAAAGAGTGGATGGACAGACAGAGAGTTTGAGCTCTGGGGTGGCTGAAGGGGCAGGGCTATGAAGAAAAATAATAAACACATGCACATTTGCATAGATATTGTTCAGGACACATTAATTTTGCTTTTAGTACCCTATGCACAGCCTCTCCCTTGGCCCTCCCAAACTCAGGAAATACCATATTTTTTGCTCTATAAGACTCACTTTTTCCCTCCTAAAAAGTAAGGGGAAATGTTTGTGCGTCTTATGGAGCGAATGCAGGCTGCACAGCTATCCCAGAAGCCAGAACAGCAAGAGGGATTGCTGCTTTCACTCTTGCTGTTCTGGCTTCTGAGATTCAGCATATTTTTTTCTTGTTTTCCTCCTCCAAAAACTAGGTGCATCTTGTGGTCAGGTGCGTCCTATAGAGCGAAAAATACGGTAATTGTTTCTAGGTAGCAGGCATCATCCACACCCCTGCTTAGGCACTGGGTAGGGGCACTCTGCAAAGAGGGGCTGCCTATCTTTGACACAGTGGAAATTTTGAATATTGCCTGTTTGTTTTTAAATGTACAAAGTCCCTACTCTTTACTATCAATTGATTAAGGCTTTATATCCCTTCCCATTCTGGAAGCTTAGTTAAGAGCAAGTTGGTTACTTTATTAGACCCCTGACACGAAAATAAAAGAAAGTTGCTGAAGCTTGGAGGGGAAGAAAATATATTCTGTGCATGCTCAGAGGCCCTGTTTGCCACCCAACTCACCGTTTAGCAGGGTGATGCCCCCAGCCATGGGCAGGCTCAGCTTCTGCGGGTGGGTGACGAGGAAATACGACTGGAGGGTGTACAAAAAGGGCACCCACGTCAAGTCCCCGAAAGCCAACATGAAGCCGAAACCGTCATGGACGATGTCCATCGTGGTGAGAACAGCCTCCTTTGGAAAGAAAGAAATTTTGCTTTTTTAAATCTGGCCCAGGAAAATCCACCAGCTCTCAGTCCCCACTAAACAAACCCACTGCGAGCCACAGACTGAAGAGTGGGTGCATTTCAGAGAAGTGCCAGCAGAGCAAACAGGTTCAGGTGATTTGAGGAAGCAGGTACTAGGGAGGAAAGGTAAGCCTTCCTCTCCCCCAGGGGCGCACCCCAAAATCAGAAGAAGAAACATGAGCAGAATTGAGGTCCACTAAGATGAAAACAGCCCGGCAGGCACACATGGTGTCAGTTTCTCTTTTTGTGTTCTTTGTTTACAGCCAAACAGGGAAAAGAAGGTTTATTGAGCCCCTGGGAGGCTTGACTGAAATCAGCACTAGGGAAGGGGAGCAGTTTGGAAATCCCTGCTTTTGCTTCTGTTCCTTTTTTTAAAGACAAAAGCAAGTTTCTAGTCCTTATGGAAGGAAGTGCAGGAAATCACCAAAAAACCAAAATATACACGGGTGTCATTTGTAAACTCAGCCTGGCAGTTCCTGTGATGCATCTTCATGGCAGAAACGGAGGAATTAAGGCTCCCTGCAAAACTCAGGCCGGCCGGTTCAGATCCCACCCTCTGCCAGACTTGCCTCGTGCCATAAGGCATCCACCACGTAGAGAAGCTGGAAGCCATTAACGAGGATCATCGCCAGGGAAGGGCTTCCTCTCAGCTCCGTCTCCTTCACCAACATGGCCATGTTAATCAGGGCCTACAAGAGAGCAGGGAAGCAGCGGGTGGCAGAGGGGAAAAAGCAGTATTATCCTCATCACCATTAGTAGTAGCAAAAGCTACAGCTTGCGGCATACCCCTCAAGTGTCCTGTTTTAAGCAGGACACCCCCAGAATTACAGAAGCCATCCTAGCTTCCGATTGGCTCCTGGGATGTCCCATTTTGGCTCCTGCGAGAGCATGGCCCCAAAAGACGTGAAAACAATCTGAAGGCCACCCAGTATGGGGAGGTTGCTGCCAGCTCTATGGCAGAGGTGGGCAACCTTCGGCCCTCTAGATGTTGCTGAACTACAACTCCTGTCATCATTGGCCATTGCTGGGGCTGATGGGAGTTGTAGTTCAGCAGCATCTGGAGGGTCAAAGGTTCCCCACACCTGCTCTATAGGCTGATTTGAATCTGCATCTTCACAGTCCTCACCCAGCACTCCAACCACAACACCATACTGCATCCCAGTTGTGTCGGCTGCCTGATCCCCAGCGATCCGGACCCTTCAGTATGGGGGAAGGGGCGCTCCTTGGCACTGCCACACCAACACAAAGGGGTCGCTCCCCAACCCTGCCTTCTGCTACTGACCAGCGCAGGGATGCCTACCCATCCAAGGAGACCCGGGCGCAGCTCAAAGAAGAACTTCAGGTCAAAGGTATTGATCCGTGGGTTCAATTCGTGGCCCATGAAGAAATCATAAACGGGGTTTCCTGTGGGAAGGGGAAAGAGGCAAGCAGGAGAAATTGCCATCAAAAACACTTTGGGGAGGTGGTTCTGACACACCCCTCTAGGCAGCTGCACCCCCGTGAAGCAGGAAAGTGTTGGCAGAACGTTGTGCCCACATTTTCAGCATACAGTGGTACCTCGGGTTAAGAACTTAATTCGTTCTGGAGGTCCATTCTTAACCTGAAACTGTTCTTAACCTGAGGTACCACTTTAGCTAATGGGGCCTCCTGCTGCCGCCGTGTGATTTCTGTTCTCATCCTGAAGCAAAGTTCTTAACCTGAGGTACTATTTTTGGGTTAGCAGAGTCTGTAACCTGAGGTACTACTGTATATGCTCAGAAACCAGAGGAAGAACACACAGCCTCCCAGAATGCTCTGCAGCTGATCTTATAGTCACCATGTCTCAATGTAAAAGAGCCAGACTAGGACCTGAGAGACCAGGGTTCAAATCCCCACTCATGAAGCTCCCTGGGTGAACTTAGGCCCTTTGCATTCCCAAAGACCTTTCCGGTCTATTCGCATTTTCCCGTGTGTTCATAACGATGCAAATTACATGTACAAAGAGGTAATTGCCAACTGGGAATAACAATTTGCGTCCCCTGGGTATTTTATCATTTTTACACGTAGCGATTTTTATACCATTGCCGTATAACAATAATACCAGCAAGAATAATGCTACATATGTGGTGGACATTTTTCCGCAAAAACTCCTGCCTCTAGATATGAATGAGCCTTAAAAGGACTGCAGGCCTCTCTGTTATTTTTGCTAAATGACGTATCATCCCCGGGAGACAGTCCTTATCTGATTTTGCCAGCCAATTCATGTGAGGAGATAACGGCTTCAGTCTCTCCCCCCCCCCCCCGCCGCCCTTTTCCTTCCTGCCACCCCACCACCAGCTTGCACCAGACACGGGACATTTGATGGGTTTTGGCCATGCCCATCAAGTCGCTAGTCCCTGCCGGGGTGCAGCTGGCAAAGGAGGCCAGAAGGAGCCCTGTGTCAGGGTTCGCACCTCACCTGAGTTCCCGCCTGGGGCCAGGGCTGCCTCTGGGGCGAACAAGGCCTTGAGGTACAGGAGGGCGCTGAGTCCGAAGGCCACGAGGGAGGCAGAGAAGGCCAACTGCAGGAAATGGTCGTGGATGTAGCTGAGGCGCAGTCCAGCCGCCAGGCCAGCTCCAACCACCAGCGCTGTGACCACCATGGCATGGCACCCTGAGAAATGTGGGGCAGGGGGAGAAAGAGGGTGGGGCAAACAAACAACAACCAGACATCAATTTCTCATTCCTCCTGCCCCACCTTCCTAAGCCGATACCAATATGGCAAAACTTGGGGAGAATCACAAGGTGGCATTTAATAAAATGTTCTCGGGTCTTGAAACACTGGGATACGCTGAAAAGCCACTCAGCACCACATCCCTCCCCATTGCTGAGAACCAGCAGCAGCACCTCAGTGGCTGTCTCACCTCTGGGGGACCTTTCCCAAGGGTGGGGGGCACCTACCATTAATCCGGTACTGGAGCCGGGTCTTGTCTCGCAGGGGGGTCCCTTCTGTGAGCTGTTGAAAACACACACAGATGCAGAAGGCAGTGGTGGGATCTATGCTGCCAGGGCTGCCTGAACGCTGGGTGCTTTCTTTATATCAGGGTTTCCCAAACTTGGGTCTCCAGCTGTTGTTAATATTGGCAAAACCTATTTGGTGTTTCGCAACTTTCTGACCAGTCGCAGGACCTTAGCCAGACCTAGCAGAGTACACGCAGAATCCATGGAAGCAATTGGCGACTTGGCTGCAGACAGGATAGACGAAGCAGGAACCAGGAACTTGTAGTTAGGTGCTTATTATGTACAGTGGACTATTTACAGGAACAGAACACGGATCTTTTGCTAACTCTCTCTGACACGACTCTCAACTCCTACACTGACACACAGAACTCTGAACACTGAGCTCTGAATACTGAATTAACACATTCCAGTTAGTAGGCCATTAATTATCACTTCCTACAAAGAGCTTGACCAATCAGGGAGCTATCCCCATGTCTCTGTTATCACCAGGCAGACTTACTCCTTCAGATTGTCTTCTGGCTGTCTGCCAAACCTTAACTGACTCTGTGTGAGTAGCTGCACGTACACAGTTTCCCAACAGTTAAGACTACAATTCCCAGCATCCCTGGCCACTGGTCCTGCCAGCTAGGGATGATGGGAGTTGTAGTCCGACAACAGCTGGAGACCCACATTTGGGAAACTCTGCTTTATATGGAGCCATGGGGAAGCCTCTCTGGTGGGAGAGGAATGCTCAAAACACGCTTTGGGGAAATAAAAAGACAGAGGGCTGCTTTGGCCTTTCCCCACAACTCAAGGATCCCTCTGCAGCCAAGGGCTGCCGCTGTTTTCTGATGTCAGTTCCCCATTTCTGCCATTTTACTAGTAGGACCAGCTAGCCTTTCTCCCCATTGTGCAGATGAAGAAAACTGAGGCCAGGCTGCAGAACCTTACAGCAGTGCAGGCAAGAAGGAGTCCGTGGCAGAAGCCAGGAAAAATCCCTTGAGTGTGTGGAGGTCTCCTTACCTTCCCCATCGGGAGCATATATAAGAAAGCTTGCAATCCAACCCAGGCCAAGACTAGGGCAAAGTCCCGGGGGTCCCACAGGGAGCGGAGGGTGGGCAAAGGATAGGGGATGTTCAACAGGCTGGCCTGCTCCGTTCTGCAAGTCAACAGGAGGTAGAAGACAGTGGTGGGCATCAGGACGATAAGGAGGGCAGCCCCTGTGATGAAAAGATGGAGCAGTCAGAAAGGGGAAGAGACAGAACCCAGGAGTCCTGCATCCCCTGCTCACACCATTCCCAAGCCTGCCTAATGGAGGATTCCTGGGGAGGGATGAGAGAAAGGTATTGTTACAAAAGTTAAGTGCCTCCCCCTCTTTCTGCCGAGCAGTAGCCAGAGTCCATGGGATTCCAGGCACTCACCCAGGCTCCCTTTGGAGACTGTTGTAGCTTTAAAAAATATGGTTTATTCACCTATTTACATCTTCAGTCAGCATGGAGGGAGTCCAGATCTTAAAGCATGGTCATCTCAAGAGGGGATTGTCCCCCACAGCAGTGCAGCCCTGGCATCTCTCCCAACCAGCCTTCAGCCAGCCTGCCCAATATGGATCCCAGTCTTTCTTCTCCCCCCTTCTTTTTCCCAGCATACTTTGCTAAAAATTATATTTTCTTGTCATACAACTCCAAGTTATCCTGGCAACCATGTGAATTCCCAGTCTCTGTTCACACCTCAGGGCAAGGGGGGGCGGGGAGAAGGACAATTATCTTGCATTGACAATGGCCCTCAATGACCCTGTATTGTTTCTTAATGGCCCAAAGCTTGGCCAGGTCATTTGGTATAGGATAGCTCAGGAATTCCTCCGCAGCCTGTATTTCTCCCTTCGCATCCCCAAATAATAAAAATTCTACCATTTATTAATTTCTAAGGTTGAGCCCCTGCCACCAATCTATAACAGTATTCTGCCTGCACCCACCCACCCTGCTCTCAGCCTTCTCCCCTCACCTAGGACGCCTCCAAATTCCAGCTCTCTGGTACGGGGGACCTTCAGTCGATCCATTGTCCTCTTGAGCAGGTCCTGGGCCAGAAACCTCCTCTTGCAAGTTTCCCCGGTCTTCAGCAACCGCACACAGACCTAGAGAAAGAATCCATGAAGACCAAACAGAGTCCCTTGAGACAAGCCCCTGAGTATCCCCGCTATGTGTGTTTCGATGGCCGAGCTGATTTGGATCGCCTGTTAACAGAAGCCACATTCTTTCTAACTGACTGTGCCTTACATGCAAGGCCGCATGGCCGTGGAGTAATTCCGCCCAGGTCCCCTTCTTTTTTTAGACATTAATCACCAGGAAGGCACAGCCAACAAAAGCCAGCCAGCTGGAGGCAGGGATTCCAGAGGAAGGGCATGCTTGTCAGACTGTCATGTCTGTCCCGTTAGACATCTGCCACTAGGCTATCTCACAGGGCTATTGTAAGGTATGTGCAGCGTTTTGAACCCTTTGGAACAGACCTCCAGTTAATATAAAGTGCTACTAGTTCATGAGCACCTGTGAAACGCCTCTCATAGGAACACACGATGCTGCCTTTGGCAGTCAGGCCATTGTCCCATCAAATTCAGTATTGCCTCCACTGGCTGGCAGCATCTCTCCAGACTCTTTCCCAGGCAACCATCATAACTGGGAAGGATGTTTTGTATGCAAAACAAGTGCTTGGCAAGTCCACCTCCCCTTTCCCAGAAAATCTGCGACTCAGGATAAATATTTGAGTGCAATTATTTCAAACATCAGGTGCAAAGTGTACCCCCTACCCCACCTCTTGGGGTCATGAGCCCAAGAGTGTGTCAGACTCCTCAATTAGTCTCCTGCTGCACAAAATTGGAGTTAGTGCTTGCCAAGGTTGAGCCTCAGCACCCATTTCTGGTACCAAAGCACACATCTCAAAGTTACGATCGAGTGCCTCTGAGCATATTGGGAGTGCTTGCTCTCTCACCACTAAGCCCTCCAGACACATCTGGACATTGTTAGGACAAGGGAAACATGAGCCCCAGCACACACCCATCCTATTCCTCTCCTTTCCTCCTAGGAGTCTACTGTTGTATTTTTGTGTGTGTGACTGGCCCAAGGTCATCCAGAGAGTTTAATGGCCAAGTAGGGATTTGAATTTAGGCCTTCATGGTCTAGGTTTGCCAACACACCACACATTTAAAGCATCCCTGCCCAAGGATCCTGGAAACTGCAGTTTGCCCCTCACAGAGCTACAATTCCCATCACCAGTGGTGTAGCGTGGGGGGTGCAGGGGGGCCCGGCCGCACCGGGCGCAACATCTGGGGGTTAGGGTTAGGGATAGGGGGCGCAAATCCAGGGTTAGGGGGCACAAATTACTTGCCTTGCCCCGGGTGCTGACAACCCACGCTACGCCACTGCCCAGCACCCTTAGCAAATTACAATTTCCAGGCTTAGTTGGGATGTCTTTAAATGCCTTACAACACACTGGTTCTCAACTGAAGCCTCATCCCTGTGAAATTGTTTGTTGATTTACTGGTTCCAAAAGGAATTGGCCTTTCTCCTCTCCTTTAGAGTCCTGTCAGTTTTGTAATTTTGCATTAAGAACATGCTAACTGCTTTGTAGTCTCTGTCTCAAATTCTCAGCCCAGTTCCCTGTCTCCAGCAGAGAAAGCAACTCTCTAACAAAGAATCTTCTGGATCCAACAGCCTGTGGCAGAGTTGTCCTTATAAGCGAGAGAACTGCCAACCTTTGAAATACATGGCTTTTGTATGTGTCTTCAAGAACTATTAAACCACCTGACAAGGTGCATGCTTGAAATCTGTGCCATTTGCATCACCCCCAAAGTGTCTGCACCCCCAAATACAGCCACAGCAGGCACCATAACCTTCCAACAGCTTGACTACACCCCCCCCAAAAAAAGGCACACACTCCCATTGTCTCCTGAAACAGACTGAGGCCAACAACAATATGAGGTAATTCAAGGTACTTCAGGAGCCAGAATTTGTGGCGCTTCTGAGGAGGACAGTTCTGCTGCTGACCTCAATACATTTAGAAAGAGGGAGATGTCAGATGCCTTGCAGGTCTGGATGCAGGATCCAACCCTTATAGGAAGCTGCCATACTGGATCAGTCCCCATCTTGCCTGCCCAGCACCCGCCCTCAAATGTGTGTGAAAGAGAGAGAGAGAGAGAGAGAGAGAGAGAGAGAGAGAGAGAGAGATTGAACCTGGCCGGGGTGGGTGCGGGGCACCCTTTCCGTGCAAAACATGCGCCCTCCCATTTGAGCTACCGCCACCTTTCCCCTAAAAGAAAGGAGCAAGCTCCCAGTCCTCATGTTTCTGTAGAAAATTCGTCTTTTCCGTAGAAAAGGCAGCTGCCTCATCATTCTCCGCCGGTCCTTGCTGCGCCTAAGCTCCGCATCCATCGACGGCACTGCGCTTCCAGACGGGGGCCTTTCCCAGCCCGGCGGAAGCGTTGCTGGCGAGGATGCCAACCTCAGGTTGGGCTGGCCCCCCTTTCGGGAAGGTCCCTAAATCCACCCTCCCCCGCGGGGACCCCAGTCCCCTGCCTGGCTTGGGTGCATCCCCAGAGGGACCCGCGCATGTCTGCCCCACCCACCGGCCCTCCCGATCCCGCCAGCAACAGCGGCGGCATCCTCTGGCATGGGAGAGGGGACACACCGGAGGAAGGCTTACCTGGAGGCACCTGGATGCGGGAGGCGCTCACCTGTCCCGGCCACCTGCCCGCCCGCATCAGGCCGGCATCAGCTGCGCCACCCTCTGCCCATCCTGTCCCTATCCCGGAGCAGCCAATCGCGCCCGGAGGGAGGAGGGCGCGGAGCCTATCAGGCGAGAGGAGGCGGGCCCGCCTCACTGCTCATCCCGTCCCGTCCAGCCCTGTTCGTGCATCCAGGCGCCGCAGGAAAGAAATGAAATCGTGGTGGTGAAAAGGGAGAGGACAGAAGAGGGAGTGGGGGGTGGGGTGGACGGTGGTGTCCCAATCCTTCACCTTCGCCGTCCTGGGTTCCCTTGGTGGTGGAAGAATGCGCTAAAGAGAAGGAAAAGAGAGCGCCTGAGCATACGCAGAGTGCAAAACGCCTCCTGCTCCAATGCATTGGAGTTCAGTGGAGAAATGAACAACTGGGGGTGTCGAGATGGCTTTTAAATCTCGCCTGTTGTTTCTAAAAAAAATAATAAAAAATGCTGCCTTCAAGTCTCTGTTAAGCCACAGGGATTTATTTATTTATATCCCACCTTTTTTACGCGAGGTAGTGTGCATGACTCGGCTCTTCTGTTATAAGTGGCCTTTTAATTAAGGCGCTGCTTGGAGTCTGGCATTTCAAAAGGACCTGCTTTGTGCAAAACCAGCTCATCCACATTGATGTGATGGTGGCTGTGGCTGTTTGTCCACCTGGGGACGCTGCAGCATAACCATCGTATTATCTCCTTCGCTGGCCTCATAGACACCAACTCCTTGTAACCGAGGTCCCCTTCGACCCCCCTCCCCAAAAATAATAATAATTGAGGGGGCCGCCCCTCCCCCATTTGATGTGCATTGCCATTCAAATGGTGTGTGAATGCCGTGTGTTATAGAAAAGGTGGGGGTTTGTTTTCCCTTTGGCTGCTCAGATTTGGCAAGTCGGTTTTTCGGATAGGGATATGCAGTGGTACCTCAGGTTAAGTACTTAATTCGTTCCGGAGGTCCGTTCTTAACCTGAAACTGTTCTTAACCTGAAGCACCACTTTAGCTAATGGGGCCTCCTGCTGCTGCTGTGCCGCTGGAGCACGATTTTGTTCTCATCCTGAAGCAAAGTTCTTAACCTGAAGCACTATTTCTGGGTTAGTGGAGTCTGTAACCTGAAGCATATGTAACCCGAGGTACCTCCGTAGACCATATCCGTGAGTACCAAGCTTCTGCAATCAAGCCCAAAGCAGTGTGCCATCGCAAGGCAATCTCCATTCAAAGTAGCTGCAAGGAGAAATATTAGGAGTTTTTTATGGAAGACCCACATAGACCGTGTGTCCATTATTCTCAGGACAGCGAGTTTGTGAGAGGGTGCTGTGTGTGTCAAGTTGATCAAGCCTGAGACACACAAGAACCTTTGCTTTGCAAAGGGAATGCAAGGAGACAAAGATGAACAACTAAACCTCAACCTGGGGGGTTTTCCTTTGCAAGGGAATGTATAGGGGGGAAATCCAGAACAAAAATGAAAGTTCAAGACTTTATTACCTAGCAAAATATTTAAACAGTGAGGTGTTTTCTCCCATGTGGAGACTGACTCTGGGGAAAAGGGAGAGAGAATCTGGAATGAAGCTATTACCCTACCTAGCAGCACACAAACCCAAAATTCATAGACACTCAAGAGTACACACACCAAGGAACTTGGGTAAGGGTTCTGTAACAACCAAAAATAGGGGGAAAGTGAGGCCTGTAGATATGTGTTGACTCTTCAGAATTATGCTGTTTAAGTCTTTTCAGAATTATAATCCTTTCTTCACATTGTAATATTTTCCCCAGTTGGCTTCTCCCACTCGGTCTTCTCTGCCCCAAATTGCCTTCCTGGTGTCGGCACTGAAACAAAATTGCCTTCATAGACACATGGCAAAGGAAATTCCACCCCACAGGATGTAGAAAACAGTGCTGGGCTGCGGAAGCAGGCATTTTCCCTTTGCCCAAATTATCCATGATTGTCTCAATATTTGTCCTTTTCACATGTGTGGGAACTTCCATTTGCGTAGGTTCAAAGTTAGGGCCAACCCTGCTTCTTCGCATCTTAGTCCTCTGTAAGCAAAACCCGATCACTCGCAAACACACACACATGTGTTAACTGTTCTGTTCAGGTTGCCAGGTCGCCTTGGATTGGTTTCAAGGCTGAATTACTTGGCAAAGATAATGATCAATCTAACTGGATTAAGGACACAGTTTTACTGATAAAAGCATTTATGTATGAATACATCAACAGCATAAGTATCTCTAACAAACATTATTTATTTCATTAAATGTATACATGTCTTAAAAAAAAAACCTTGCTCAAACTGTGTTATGTATTTTTGTGTTTTTATACTGTGAGCCACCCTGTGATCCTCAGATGAAGGGCGGTATATAAATTTAATAGGTAAATAAAATAAATAAATAAATAAATAGTAGATTACTTAAATTGCTAGGTTGCCAAATCCACAAGTTGGCTCTAAAACTTCTGCTTCTTAGGATTATCAACTTACTAAAACCATGTTTAAAGATACAAAATGCATTTCAGTCATCACACACAACACACCTCAAACTACTGATGGTGGAGGAACTGTTATTCTAAAGCAGCAATGCTGCAGCAAGCAAAGGCTACAGCAGCTCAGACAGCTGCTTGTGGCTGCAAAGCCAGACAGGATGTTTGTGACTGTTGCCATGGAAACAAAGGGGCAGTCCATTCTGTACTGAGCACCGGATGTTAGCTCAGTGTGTGTGTCATATGACCTGTACAGGATGTACATGGGTGGAGTTTGGAGTTTCTCTCTGTTTGTTGAAAAGAGCAGACATGTTTTCTCTGTACTGAAGTAAAGACAGGAATAAAAGAATGTAGATACATTTCTGTCTGAGTCTGATTCCCCTCCCTGGGGATATGCTGGAGAGCAGGGAGGAAGAGAAGCAGTTGGTGTGTTTTCCTCACAGCCTGAGGAAAATCGCCGGAACGGACCTCGTGTGTATTTCCTGCCGGGAGTCGCCGGAGGGAGGTCAAAAGAATTCAGCCGGTGCCTGGAGAGATAGGCACATACCTCTGACCGGCCCTGAATTCTGACAGGAACTCCCAAGAGGATCTCTAGGAAAGGATGTCTCTCACACACTTTGGACCTAAGTCGTTTAGGGCTTAGGAACCAAAGGGAGAGGGAATTGGAATGGGCAGTTTTGACAGCAGGGAGTAGACTCACTTCCAGGACTGTCCCTGGAAAATCGGGACATTTGGAGGGTCTGCAATCACACAGCATTTGCCTCTCTCTGTGTGTGTTTGGATTGTTTTGCTTACACATACCAGAAGCAAAAAAAGCCAGCTTTGGGGTGTGAGTTACGAAACGTCAGCAATTTGGCCTTTGCTACTTGAATACACAGAGATTATGGGCCTACCAAATGGATGTTCCCACACATGCGAAAACGACAACAATGAGGCATTTTTTTGATAACTGAAACACAGGTTTTGCCACTGCTGTGCAGCTTGATGGCATCCCGGATAAGATAAGATTTTGTTCTTCATCCCAAACCCCATATTGGATCATAACATGTTATTGGGCACACTTGCTCTGGAGGAACCAGGATAAGGAGAGATGCAGGAAATCAGGGCTGGTCTGAATGCACAGGAGATTGGCCACAGCTCCACTCAGCCTGGAGTCTTTGTCCTGCATCAGACTCTGGAAGTCAGAAAGCCCACAGTCGCACAGCAAGGACAACTCGCTCAGGTCCAATGACTGCAGCTGCACCAGCGGCTCAAATGTAGAGTGGGAGAGGGTCACTATGGGGTTCCCATGGAGGCTAAGGCTGCGCAAGGATTTCAAGCTGAGGAATGCCTCCTCAGGAATGATGGGCAGGAGGTTGTCAGAGAGATTCAGAGTCTGGAGAGACGCCAGACCCTGGAAAAGTCCCTCAGGAAGGGCCCGAAGGCCATTGGAGCTGAGATTCAGGACTCTTAGGTTCTCCAAATGCTGGAAGATGTCCACACAGTTCTCTGTTTTCCAGATGCTTCCCAGGTCGTTATGGGAAATATCTAGTTCTCTGAGCTGCCTAGGGCCTCTCTCAGCCCTGAAGCACTTTGCCAGCTGATTGCCTGAGAGATTCAGGAAACGCAAGGTGGGGTTTTTCCCTAGTTGACCCCAGAGACTCCCTAAGTCACTCAGGCGGTTGGAGGAGAAGTCAAGGTGGGTCAGGTTGCTGCTAAGACGTTCGAGACCCCAAGCATCCCCAATCCTGTTTTGCCCCAGCATCAGGCGCAGAAGGGATGGGAGTTTCCCCACCGGGACCTTCACGAGAGCATTGTCCCCGAGGTCAAGGGTTTGCAAGGAGTTCAGCCCCACCAGAGCATCGTGTTGAACAATCCCAAGGTGGTTGGATTTCAGGATGAGGTGCTGGAGTGGGGATGACTTCAGGGGTCGCAGGGCTTCTGTGTACAGCTCCCCAAGAAGATTGAGGGACAGGTCGAGAATACGCAATTGGCTCAGCCCAGAAAAGGCCCCATCCTTGATCTCAGTAATCTGGTTGGATCTCAACAGCAGGATGTTGAGGTCTGGGAGCCCCGAGAAGACAGATGGGCCCAATTCCCTGAGGAAGCCATTGGACATGTCGAAGGAGTAAACTCCGCTGCCACGGAGGCCAAGAAAGGTGCTAGGCGAGATGCCCTTGAGGTTACGGAAACCAAACCCGCTGCCGAGGGCGGCTGAGTGCTGCATCTTGAGGTTATGGATTCGAGTGCCATTTAGTCGTGTGAAGAACTTCTGAGCTTCCATCGCGTTCCATGAGTTCGAAGAGACGTCCAGAGTTCCCAGCACGATGCTGAAGAAAGGGTTGGTGCAGGCATTGGGATTAAGCAGTCGGTTGGATGAGAGGTCAAGCAAGGCCAAATGGTGCCCCCTGAGGTTCTGTAGGTCTTCCCCACAGATCTCTCCAATTTGGTTGAGCTTCAGCTGAAGGACGCTCAGCTTTCTCAGGCCCTGGAAAGTTGGATCAGGCCTCAGCCTACGGATGCGGTTTCCGGAAAGATCCAGCCTCTTCAGCGATACCAAATCCTGGAAATAACCTCTTTCCAGTACTTCTTCGTCAAAACCATTGAAATCCAAGAGCAACACCTCAAGCTGGGTGAGGCCGCGGAAAGCAGCTGGGTGCAAGGTCAAGTTCTTGTTGCCGCCAAGATCCAGGATCCTGACGCTGGGCACATTCTGAAACGCCCTTTCTCCGACATAGAGGGATCCTCCCAGTTGCTTCCCAAGAGACAGCATCCTCAGGGACGGCATTTGGGAGAAGGAGGAATCCGAGATGTTTGATAAGAAGTTGAAGTTCAGCAAGAGGACCTGAAGGGAGCTGTCCGTTTCAGGGACTTCCTTGTGTCTTTGAGCTTGGCAATTGGCCACCAGCAGAGAATTCACTTTGGTATGGTAGCAGCGGGGCTGGCTGTCAACAGTGGACCCCAAAACCAGCAAGAAGATGATCCTAGTAAAAGGAGCTGGCAATTAAGAGAGAAGAAAGGGGACATTTGTTAGTTCCTTGTTCATTTTCCTAGCACAGCTTGTCCTGTAAAACTAACTTTCCTAAAGTTCAATGGGGCAAGAAGAAGCTTTGACAGTTGACTGATCAGAGAGATGGCATAATTTGGCTGCTAATAGTCCCAGGTTTAAATGCCACCTCTGCAACAAACACACAAAGTGGTCCAATATTGTCTCATTTGATGGGCAGCAGCAAGACCTTTTCAGGGTGTTCCTGTGCTGAGGCCTCTCGCAGCATTGCTTGTCCAAGAACCTTTTAACTGGAAATGTGAGGATTTTATAATTTCAGGTATATTCTGCCTTTCCTCTTAAGGAGCTCAAGGCAGCAATCATGGTTCTCCCCTTTCACATTTCTTCCCTGCAACACCCCAAGTGGCCCAAGATCACCAAATGAACTCCATGGCTGAGTGGGGATTTGAACCCTGGACTCACAGACACTAGCCCAACAGCCACTGCACCAAACTGGCTACACAATATCCCAAACTGAAGAATCTTGGGCATGCAAAGCACGGGATATAGCAATAGAGTTGCGGACTGACCAGCAAAAGGACGGACCATCTTTTAACCACCTTTTAACACTCTCTTGATGTGCAGAAAACTGCAATAAAGGTTCCCTCCTTCCACACAGTAAAGAGATAAGTCATGGCCATCTGCTGATGTCTGCAGTTCAAGCTGTTGGCCTTGTGAATAGTAGTACTGTAGTAGTAGTAGTAGTAGTAGTAGTAGCAGCAGCAGCAGCAGTAGTAGTAGTAATAATAATAATAATAATAATAATAATAATAATTGTACCCTACCCATCTGACTGGTTTTCCCCAGCCACTCTGGGTGGCTTCTATCATATATAAAAACACAATAAAACCTTTTAAAAAGTCCTTATACAGGGCTGCCTTCAGATGTCTTATAAAAATCAGATAGTTGTTTATCTTTTTGACATCTGATGGGAGTGTGTTCCACAGGGCAGGTGCCACTACTGAGAAGGCCCTCTGCCTGGTTCCCTCTATCTTCACTTCTTGCCAGAAGGCCAGCAGAAGACCCTCGGAGCTGGACCTCAGTGTCTGGGCTGAACAATGAAGGTGGAGATGCTCCTTCAGGTATACTGAGCCGAGGCAGTTTAGGGCTTTAAAGGTCAGCACCAACACTTTCAATGTACTGGGAGTCAATGTAGGTCTTTCAGGACCAGTGTGTGGAAAAACATTTGCATCCCACATATGCCACGGAGTAATGGGCCTTCCCCATCTTAAAGCTTTTCACTAACCTGAAGGTTGATGACTCACCTGGCAGGGGAGAATTATTGAATTTCTAGAAAGATGACCGGTCATATTGAGGGACTCAAACCCCACTTTATCTTATGTCACTCACCTTTTGGAGCCCTCCAAAGTGGGCGACTTTGGTGAAATCTCAGCATGGTGTTGAAGCTGGTGCAAAATGAGACTCTCTCTCTATCTCTGCTGCTGCTGCTGCTGCTGCTGCTGCTGCTTATGGGTTGGCACAGTCCTTGCCCCATATAAACACCACCCGAGCAGTTCCCTTTCTGGGCCCCACGTCAACAGCCTGTGTTGACTCAAATGCGATTTGGAAAGATGCATAATGGGGAAATAATGGGGAAATTCCCTGAGGGCCCTTCAGCAGATATTACTGTTCCCAACCCCCCTGCCGCCGCCCGCCGCCATGCTAGCTCATGCGCAACATTTCCTAGGTGCACAGATCCTTAAAGATTGCTAAAACCAAGTCTACCCAAGAATAACTGCAGGCAGGCTTCCTGCACTTTGTATCATTGGGTGAAAGTGGAAATTTCAGGCAAGGTTCCTTGTCGCCCCGCTGGAATGTCCTCTCCAGAGCAGCGAATCATTTCCATTTGCAGTTTTGTCATCTTGCATTTAAGGCCAGAGTGGCAAACTCTTGGCCTTCTGTGCCACATACGCCCCCCGAAAGCAATTTCACTCAGCTGCCCGCTTCCCTACCAACTTTTTGAGAAGGGGTGGTTAAAAAAATTATTCACAGTTGCATTTGCAAGGCAGGGAGGGCAGGGAGAGCAACATGAAGGGGAGAAATGAAAGGCCTAAGCTTTCAATGTTGCGTGTCCCTTTCAGCTTGTGCATGTCACATGCATGTAATGTAGGACTTTAGTCCTCTGTATGAAATCCCTGAACTCAGCCCAGAACTGAGTTCAGCAGTTTGGAGAAGCAGTGGTATAGGAGAGCCGAAAATATTGCCAATATATTTCACATCTGGCAACCCATGTGCCCCTTGGGTTTCAGTTAGTACATGGGTAGATGAGTCTAAAAAGCCTGGGACGCAAATTTTCACAGCCCTCCAGTGGCTATGGTGGCTCATTTACCAGATACAGTACAGTGGTACCTCGGGTTAAGTACTTAATTCGTTCCGGAGGTCTGTTCTTAACCTGAAACTGTTCTTAACCTGAAGCACCACCTTAGCTAATGGGGCCTCCTGCTGCTGCCGCGCCACCGGAGCACAATTTCTGTTCTCATCCTGAAGCAAAGTTCTTAACCCGAGGTACTATTTCTGGGTTAGCGGAGTCTGTAACCTAAAGCATATGTAACCCGAGGTACCACTGTATAATGTATTTAGAATTAACTCTGGAAGTGTATACCTGATTCTGAGCAAACTAAGTCTTCCGATTGTATATGTTGTTTTAGGAGTCTTCAGAGGAAGGGAGAGACCCATGCATGCCACCTTGAGCTCCTTGGAAGGAGGAAGTGGGATATAAATGGAGTAACAATAATGAACAAATCTGGTTGGCCACAGAGACAGGATGCTGGAATGGATGAGCCTTTGGCCTGTCCCAGCTGCTGCTGCTGCAGGACCTTTCTCATGCTCTCATGAAATCATGCAAAAAGGAGCAACTGACACGGTTTAATTTTATCCAGAGCTACAGTTTCCTGGCTGCTGCAGAAACAAAAAAGCCTTCACCAGTGAATACGGTTTAAGTTATTCTTTATTTATCACAACCACATTGACACATTTTGAGGTCTCACCTGCCAGACATTCCTGTTCTCCCCCTACCTGACAGGGAACAAGAGTGCAGACACATAACTGCCCTCCCCCCAGTCCAACCCCCTCCTCGTGCCCTAGCCGCGCTCACAGATGACCTCAATGACACTCTGCTCCATGGGCACGGGGTCAAGGCAGCGGTGGGCTGTGCTGCCCACAATCTCGTCCAGCAAGAAGTGCACCAGGTTCTCATCAGAGACAAAGCGCCACAGATAGAGTTGCAGGTAGTAACAGTCCACCTGGATCTGCTGCAGGCCAAAGCGGCCAAAAGTTCGCAGGCGGACACACTCCAGGAACGTCTTCAGGCTGATCTTGATGATACCGGTAAGCACAGAGACCTGAGTGGAAGAAGAGGATGAAGAGGATGAAAAAAGAGACAGCAGAGTGAAGATCTAAAAATCTGCCCGCCCCACCCCCCAAATGGATGTTTTCTTGATACTTTCCCCTGGGGGTGCTTATTGAAATCATTGTATGGTTTTGGACAACTGCTCAGTCTGCCTCTCTTCAGCCAGGCCTTTGGTTAAGTCAATGGGTGCCTCCCTTCCTCTTGTACGGCCATTTTGTGTTTTTATTCTATGATTTTCATTTAAATTGCACTTGCCAACAAAACAGGTAAATGCCATTGCCTGTGGCTTCGCCCTCCTGCCCCAATCACACATTGCTGTGTCAGTTTTGATGATTACAAACAGAAAAAACGGATAGAGAGGGGGACGCCTAAGACCCAAGAGTAAAGGCACTTATGTGGCTGCTCTTACCAGCCAAGGTTAACCTTCCATCCTGGCCAGGTCTTACTAAGGACCTTCATCATGGATGTTCATCACAAGCCTCTTAATAAAGGCTTGATTCACCTCTGTCCTGGTGGCAGCCAAACGCTGCTCAGAAACTGAAAGAGGGCGGGAGATTCATTCAGCAAAGGTGCCAAGATGACCACAAGCTCCGATGCTGGGCTCCGCTGAGAATCAGGCATTTTGGGAGGGGAGAAGCAGATTGGAGCTCCATGAACTATTAGACTTTAACACTGAGAGGGAGAAGCCAAGCGGAGGCCTCCCCTACATATTGGGAAAATTACGGTTCTCTTGATCTGAGTGGTGTAATTGAATGAGGTTCAGGCTGCAACTGCAGCCCTAGTGAAAGAGATGTATAAATATATCTAGCAATAACCAAAGAAAAGGAACCTGCTACCCTTTCTAGAGATCACTCCCATCATCTGTTGGCAAGGGCAATGGCTCCTCTCTCCCTGTGGGGTGCATGCACATCTCCCCAAGAGGCAGATCCAGGCACCAGTGTAGAGAGGCCACCAACCTCACGTGCTTTGGCTGGAGGAAGCACAACAGAGCACGCCACTGCAGGCTCCTCACCTTGTTGAACTCCGCAGGGCTGAAGATGTCGATGCGCTCAGAGAAAAGCTTCTGGATATTGCTCAGCAGGTTGGTATCCATGGGAGCGCTTGGGGAGAGAAGAGACGAGATGAGGCTCACACAGAGTGGCTGACTGCTTGTGGGGCTAAGGGCCATGCCCAGGAGACTAGCACACTATCCCCCACCCCTGAGCTGCCTTGCTGGAGAGGGGTTTGGATGGACATCTCTTTCCCTCCACCCAAGACTGTGGCACACAATAACTATGCGAGGTATCCATGGCAGGCAAGCCAGCGTCAATTCTTGTGAACCAGAAACTCTTAGGGGCCAATTTGCAAGGTTGCACTAGATACACACAGTGCCCCGCCTGCTCCTTTATGATTTAGGGATGATTCAAACTCCCCATCCAGCAGGAAGGACAGAGCCTGCCTCCCCAGCTCACCTGGGTGTGTAACTCGGCGCGTAGCGGCTCTGCTGCCGGGAGCTGCTGTAGACGGAGAAGGTCCTTTTGCTGGAGTCACTGCTCTGGGCTTTGCGCACACCTTCCTCATAGAGAAGCCCAACCTGCGTGGGGAGATTAACGTGTGAGGCAGTTACTCAAATGGAGAGGGAGCCTCTGCACAGGTTCACCCTCTTCCAAGTGAGGACCCCTGGCACCCCACACTTACCCTGTAACAAGCAGCATATGACACCACTGTCAAAACAGCTGCAGTGGCTGCCCATTTACTATTTGTATTAATTTACAGAGCCCTGACCAACTTAGGTCCAGGGTGCCTCAGGGACTGACAAAGCTCTTCTATCTCAGCTCGATCACTGAGAACATCTGCAGGAACGTCGCTGGTCGTTCCCCGAGTTGGTGAGGCTCATTTGACATCAACAAAAAAAAAGAGCCTTCGGTGTCATTGGCCCAGTCCTGTGGAACGCTCCGCCACTAGAGATTCAGCAGGTCCCTTCTGTGCCAACGCCTGCTGAAAACTTTTCTATTCTGCCAAACCTATGTAGCCTGTTAAGAATACATTTTTCCATGACGATTAGCCAATTTTAAATTTTAATGTGCTTTCCGTATAGATACATTGGAAACTGATATTTTCATGGTATCATTATAAATAAACAAATAGATAAAAAGGAACAAACCCCCAAATTCCAACCCCCTCTTCCTCATATGGTGCCCTCTCTTTCCATTTACAGGCAAGGTAAGAAGCTGGAACCGGGTGGTTTTCTGAAATCCCACCCCTCCCCCTTTCCCCTCCGCCCCACTCACTTGAACATCAATGGAAGTAGCATCCTCCACCACACGCTTCATGACGGCACGGACATTGCGTGGTTCAATGGTGGTGATCCAATCCCGCGTCTCGACGCTTTTGCGCAGCATCTGAGAGATGACCAGGCCTTGCACCTTCACATAGTGGTTCAGCAGCTTCTGGGCGGCTTCCCGGGCTTCAGCACACAAGCCAGTGACAGGGGTGACGGGAGAGTGGTCCTGGTTCAGAGGCAAAGCAGAGCAGGAAGAGGATGAAAAGGGTGGCACTTGGCAGCTTGATGTGGGGCTCTGGAAAACTCAAGGGGCTTTTAGATACGTAAAGAGGCCTCGCCACAAGGAAGGCCTGTCGGCTAAGAACAAAACTGGAGGTGGAAGCTGGGAAAGGCTGAGAGGGACTGGCTTGCCCAATGTCATCCAACAGGCTCCCAGCAGAGGCAGGATTTGAACCAGGGATTTCCTGGCTCAAAGCTCACGCTGTTAACTGCTACACCATACCAATACTAAACAGGCTATATTTGGATAGGCTTTGCTGGCTTCTGAATGGTTTGAGATTTACATCTTTCTGAACCGCATCTGGAGAAATGAAATGCGGTACATGTTTTATAGGAGGCAAGAAATGTAGGGGTTTTCTGGGGTGGTGGGGAAGCAGCAGGTGCACCCTATGCAGTGACCGAAAGACTGAGGAGTGACTGGAAAGCTATTTGACACAGTCATCAAAGAAGCGGCACTGAGGACCAGAGCCATAAATGGAGTTTACACATTTCATTCTCAGCCAACGCATGTGGAATGCAGGGGTCACAATACTTACATTTCAAGCATCTTCCAAAGTGACAAAATCCAATTCTAATGCATTTCTAATAAATAGTATTTACTCTGCATAGGATGAATTCCCTTGAAAGAGACTCTGGCCCTGTGATACGGGGGGGGGGACCCCACCTCCACCCCACACCTGAATACACCAAGCAACATGCTCAACAGGGAAGGACCCCTCCAAAAGCCAGGAGCAAGCTAGCCAGGATTTCTCCTTTGGGGCTGCCCCTTGGCTGAGAAAATTCTGTGAGTCACACATACTGCAATCCCCATATTCTGCAATAAGGAAATCAGCAAGCTCTGCCACACACAGAGAGAGATGATGCAAATGGAACAGTATGTACAGTTCTGGCTTCCGCTATTTCGTTATATATTATGTTATATATGTTTTTTTAAAAGACCTGTTTACGGAGCTTGCGTAATGCTTTTTCCTCCCTTCTTGTTTGGTAGTCGGCTTCTAAAAGAAAATTGGCAGGTCTAAAATGTGCTTCTTTGTATATATACAGAGGGAACAAAGCCCTATGTTTGTTCCATAGTTGTGTGGAATAATGGCACAGCTGAGGCCTTATTCAGATCTCAATGAGCTCGGTTCTGAGCAGAGGAAAGGAAACACAGCCCCCTTCTGCCCCCCAACCTAGCCATTTAAGTCTCCCAAGCCTGAAATGACTCCCAGCATCCTCTCTTCCCACGTGTGACACACCTGCACCAGAAACTGTTCATCTGTCAACGTGAGGATGTAGCTGATGGTGGAGGTCTCGTAGTCCAGGCAGAGGCGGGAGAGGAGCAGCAGCAGGGTGGGGGGCGTGGAGCCCCCCTTGTCTCCAGTGCTCTCACAGAACTGCCGGGCTGTCTGGCAGATGGACTTGATGAAGCTGACAATGAGGCCTTCGCGGACACCCTGGCTGCAGAATTCCCCCTAGGAAAATGCAAGGAGAGGCACAGGGGAAAGTTAAGAGGCATCGCAGCCAAAAGTCTCAGCCACCCAGCCTTGACATGAGCCACAGTTTGATTCCAGGGCCAGCACTGCAGGGAGTTGGTGGAGCCAAGGGGCTCTTTAACCCTTCCTTCTCCGGCGAGAACAGGGACAGAGGCTCTGTCCAAGTTTGCCCCTCGGGTCCCTCAACCACTCACTGGGTCAGCCAAGACACTGACAAAAGGGAGGGATGCCTGAAGTGCAGGATGCTGCCAAAGACCATTGATCATAGGCAGTGAGAAAGCTTTGAGCCTTTGCTTTTCTTAAGAGAGAAATCACACAGCAGGACTGGAGCTATGTGGGGCAGTTCAAGTACGGGGCCACCAGCTGCTGAACTGTCAGGAAGCCACTACAGCTGTGCACATTGGGGAAGAAGGGTTAAGGAGCCCTTACCTCATTTCAGACATTTCATAGAATTGTATGGCTGGAAGGGACCCCAAAGGTCATTAGTCCAACTCCCAGCAATGCAGGGATCTTTCAGAGATGAAAGTGGCTGAGGAGCATAATGAGAAGGGATTCATGAGGACTAGCAGCTATGGGGCCCCATCGCACAGCAGGCAGAAGCTTCAGGCTGGCAGCTGCATATCCCAAAATGTAAACTAAAGAGACAGAGGCTGGGTACACCCAGCTCTGCCTTAACACCCGGAAGGGAGATACCCTGGGGTGCTTCTCCCACAATCAGAGAAGTCCATCCTACAAAAGCAGGTCCCAAGGAGGAGTGTCTTATGGGGTTTCTGGTGGCAGTGGAAGGGTCTTGTGGTGAAGCCCACAGAAGGTTTGACTCTCATACAATTTGTGTCGCCATGGGTTACCTTATGTAATTCTACATATGCGCACCCATGCATTTTTATTTCTTGTGATGTATCAAGTCTCCGGGCTCCAGCAAGAAACTTTCTCTCTGAAAAGTCTAACAAACTCTCTTTCTCTCTCTCCTTACCTTGAAATACGGCTTGTTAGAGAAAGTGATGTCCTTAGCAGTGAAGAGGTGGACGTAGGTGAGCACAGACTTGATCTGGTTGAGGATGGAGGCTGAGATGGTGCCCAGCAGCTCTGCAAGGTTGGGGCTGTCCTTCCCCATGAGCCGAGGGGCGGCCAAGGACTGGCGCACGTCCGTCAAGCAGTCCAGGTAGAAGCTTTGCAGGGCCTGTAGGTATTGGCGGATGCGCTCCTTGGCTGCCCGCACCACGATTTCTGTGCCCTCCACCGCTGACCGCAAGGCGGGCAACAGCTTGACCAAAGCCTGCAAGCGGCGGTGGAAGCGGTCCAGGGCCCGCACCAGCAGGGAGTTATCGCCCACGCCCCGCTCCAGCTGGATGCGCCTCTCCACCAGGGCAAAGTAGCGCTCCATCAGGCCATCCACAAAGGCCACCAGCTTGTCGTGGGCCATGCTGGCAATCTCACGGGCCCCCTCCCGGCTGACAAACAGCTCTTGGTATGAGGCAATCACCAGGCACATGTTGCTGACAAAGTTGTTGCAGCCGCGGTCGGTGAACTCCAGGATGTCGGTGGCCGGGGTGGCCAGCTGCCCCTCGCCCAGCTCCGCCTCCAGGGCTCGCAGCTCAGCTTCCAGGCGGCAGCAGGCGTGAGAGAGGAACTCGTCGCACAGCTCCTCGGCAGGCTCGCCCAGTTGCAGCAGCAGCTCCACACACTCCGCTAAGTCCTTGGCGCAAGAGCCCCCATCCCTGAGGAGGCAGGAAGGAAGGGTCTTAGGGCTGAGCTGCAGATTTTAAACTGGCTCCTCCTCTTAAGTGACATTTTCATCCCACCCTTCCTCCCAACGATCAGAACGATCCTACAAGGTGAGAGATAGTGAGGGGGCCAGTATGCCCATCATGCTTCAGGGCTGCATTGAGCAGGGTGGTGGTGTACCTGAACCCCAGCTCCTCATTACGCACTCCAACTCTGGCACCACATTGGCTCCCTGCAGCCATTCTCTCCCCCCAGGGAACTGTAGGGCTCTGAGGAATCCTCTCCAATGTCAGGATTCCTCGAATAGAAACCATGACAGTTAAGCTAATCTAAATTTGTACAGCAGAATCACAGAGCAGCCACCCTTCTTTGCCAAGTCTTCTGGCTCACAGCCTCCACTGCTTCAGTCCCCAAGACCTTCCCAAACACAGCCCCATTCGTCGCAAACAGTCAAGTGCAACAGCTCCCCTGATGTCTTCCGTTGCCTACCTGAATTTCTCGCGCAGCTTCTGTGCGAGGTCAGCCATGATCTTCTGGCAGTCGTCCTGGATGCCCCGGAAGGAGGGCATGTGTTGGTACTGGTGGAGAATGGAGCGGGCCTTGCTGTAGTATCGCACAGCCTGTCCATAGGCCTCCATCTCCACACATTTGGTCAGGCGGGCCGGCAGCTCAAACAGGAACTGCAGCTTGCGTAGGAGCGCGTGAACACCTGGGGTCAAGAGAGAGGGAGGAAGTCAGAGCAGGGCAGGCAAGTTGCCCAACTGATGCCACGCCACCTTCCAGCACTCAACAAGCGCCTCCTGGAGATGCCGGGGATTAAACAGGTAACCTCCAACATGCAAAGTGGATGTTCTGCCACTGAACTGGTGCCCCCTCCCCATCAGCTCCGACGGGCTCCTGACACCCTTGTCGCACATTAGCAGGAATCAGAGAAGTGGTATCGCACCGGATAGTTTGGTGATCTGCTCATGTTGATCCTGCAAGGTGCTGCTGATGCTTGCACTGAACTCCGTGATGACGGCCATGTTTGCTGCCAAGCAGTCCATCTCATCCTCCATCTTCTTGAAGTCATTCTTCATCTTACGGATTGTGTCTGAAGAATGGAACATGAGAATGTTAGGAAGAGTCTGCTTCAAAAGCATTTTCTTCCATTGGCACTAACAGAAGCTGTCTGTTTAAGCTGACTGGCTGCACACAGGATGGGGCGGAGACTGAGGGCTGAGTGGGGAAGTTCTGTGGGTTGCAGGTTTTCCACACCTGAACTAAATAATAATAAACTGGAAGAGGGAGGTGAACCACAAATATAACTTTCCCATGACCTCACCGTGCCCCCCCGCCAAGCCTTCCAGTTACCTGTTGCCGAGATGAATTTGTTGTAATTTTCATAGACTAGAGTCTGCATGTCACTGTCCAAGGATCGGATCTGCTTCACCATGTCTGTCTCACAGTCCATCAGCTGGGCCAGGGGGCATTCTTTTCGCAGCTGTCACACACAACAGAGGTGGGTGCTGTCAGCAGCAAACTGAACTTGGCCAATGCTCCTCTGGCTATCCTTGTGAACACTCCCCCACCCCACCCCAGTTTAATCATTGAGCGCTTGCTTTGTGTACAGAAGGCCTTAGGTTCCAAAGGATCACCGGCTGCAGGGCTAAGATCTGGGCTAAACAGAGCAAGAGTCTGACTTCTGGATAAGGCAGGTCAATAGGTGTCTGAGCTGCTGCAAGTGAAATGCAACACACCGCCGTTATGCATGCTTGTTTGGGTTATTCGTTTTTTTAAAAGGGGATTATTTTTTTACTCCCCAATATTGCAGTTGGGGAGACAGAGGCTGAGGGAGTGGCTTGCCAACACCAAGGAACACATAATAATAAAAATAATACATTTTTATTTATACCCCGTGCTTCCCGGTTCAAAAACCGGGCTCATAGTGAATTCAGGGTGGAAGTGAGAGCCAAAACAGGGGAGGATAAGCCTATCAGCCCAGATCCTGCTTGGGCGCTTCCCTTTGGTTGGCTACTGTGAGAATAAGACTAGATGGGCCAGTGGCCTTATGCTCTCCTTATCCTCTTTACCACAGCACAACACCAGGTCTGGCATCCTTTGGAGATGGCACTCTGCAGATTACCAGAGGCACTCTGTTCTCAGATCCAATGCTTCAGTCGTTGTAGACGGCTCCCTTGACCATGAGGAACCCTGAGATCTTTTATGCGGAGTGAAACCTGGATCTGTGAACATTCTAACTCTTCGAGGCAAAAGGCACTCTGCTCATGCCCAGAAACACTCAGCTCAAGCTGTTCAGCATTTTGGGAAAGCAAAGCAGCATTTCCCGGAACAAGTGAGTTTTGGGGACGGTGGAGCCAGCCCAGGGAGAGTTGTCATGGAGACCTCGCCAGTGGGCAGGGTGTTGCTAGGCGCGGAGGGTGTATCTGCCCGTCCGTGCCCCCCCTCACCTTGGTGAGGAAGACTTCCGGGTCGAAGTGGGGGCCGTTGATGTCGGTGGGGCCCCCGAGATCCCCCCTGGCCGGTCCTGCCAAGGCCTCCCCAGACGGGTCCGGCAGCCCGTAGTAGAGCTTCAGCATCCCGTGCGGCCTCCGCTTGCCGCCCGCGCCCTCGGGGCCCCGCTCCGCCTGAGGCGCCGACATGACCCGCTGCGTATGAGTGCGTGTTTGGCCGTGGGGTGGGGGGAGGATGGGGAGACCGGAGAGGGGAGGGCGGCAACGGCCAACGGCAACAACTTCCACTTCCGGGAACAATAAAGTTTTGTTGCGACCGGGCGCAGGGAAGGCCTTCCCGTCTCTATGGAGACCGGACCTTAATAAAGTTTTGTTGAAGCGCTTCCGCTTCCGGCTCTTCCTCCCGCTGCTGCAGCTGCTTAAGGGAAAAAGCAACCCTGCCGCTGCCTGGCGACGTTGTCAGCGCTCGGCGGCTTCCCAGGCCGGCCCGTGGAAAAGAGGAGGGAGCCTTCCCCCCCCCCCAAAAAAAAACCCACACCCCCTGAGGCACACAGGGAGCGCCCAGCCTAGCAGCACAGGGACAACCCCTTGAAAACGCTTCTCTCACCCCCGGGAGGCCCCCCTCCACTGAACAAGACTCAGAAGGGGGGACTGGCAGGGTCTCGGGGTCCCCCCCCTTAAGGAGCATACTCTTCACTCTCCCCCAAGGGAACTAACCTCCCCCAGGGCACTGAGGCAGATCTCGGCTTCTGTGCATGGAGGGAGGAGAAGAGGAGGAGGTGCTGCCTGGTCACAAAAGGGTTAGGGGTCAGCCTGCCCTAGTGCCAGAGACCCACCCCGCATTGTATGATCTGGAGGAAGGTTCTGCCCGTCTTCTGGAAAGTGAGGCTTGAGGAAAGCAGCCTGGCATGCTGAGAGTTTGCTGGGGTCAAGGATTCCAGCTTCCTGGGACTTTGCAAGGTTGCCCACCCCCTCTTCCTTATTCAACTTGGCTTTCCAAAGGGACCTTGCTGCACCCCAGCACTCTCTTGCCCGTGGCTGCCTTTTCCCAGGCCAAGAGTTCTGGAACCTCTGGGTCTCTATGACTTCAGCAGGCCAGGATCTGCATCTGTCAGAGGCTGGGCTGTCTGAATGTACTTTGCCTTCCTCAGGGTTCTAAATCAATGAAGCAGCCAACTGCAGAGGGGCAGAGAGAGGATGAGCTGGAAGGATCCATTCATAACTATCACCTTCCCAAGCAAAGTCACCTACACCATTGGCTCTATTATTATGCTCATCATTCACACAGGTGTTCTCATTGGTGACCTGTATCACTTCTTCGTCTCCCAAAGGGGGGACCTCATGAGCTTCCATTTTACCGTAGTGCTATTGGTAAAAAGCTCTATCTCTCTCCCTGTCTCTCTCACACATTTCCTCTATTTTGCAGGCAGTCATTTCAAAGAGGCTTACACAAGAAAAACTCCCTGGTGGTGCTTGCGACTGTAGAAAATGGATGAGTTCTGGTGCATAAGTACCAAACCCATCAGGATGGACATTGACACACTGTCCCTTCATAAATAATTGGCATTAATTTGTGTTTTCAAATCTCAAAGTCACTGTTTATCAAAAAGGTTGTTGTAGAGGTGGATTAGGGCAACTTAAATGATCAGGGGCATGCAGCAACTCCCCTAGGAGGAAAGGTCACTACACTTGAGTCTTTTTAGTTTAGGTTTAAAAGCACTGAAGAGGGACATGAGAGGTGTGTCAACTTGTACATGATGTAGAGAAAGTGGACAGAGGAGTTTCTCCTGCAATACAAGAACCCAGTGGGATCATCCAGTGAAGACTGAATAAGAGAAGCCCAGGAGCTCAGGGTGGCATCCACACTTCTCCTTCTTGCCATTTAACCCCCATAACAACCTTGTGAGGTAGATTAGACTGAGAGGAAGTGACTGGCTGAGGGGGGATTTGAACCCTGGCCTCCAGGGTTCTAGTCTAGCACTCTAGCCAGTACACCACACTGGCTCTCATGTTACGGGTAAATGAGAGAATTAACTACTGTTAGATGTAGGTGGTGGCACACACCTGGACAGTTTTAAAAGGGGACAAGACAAATTCGAGGAGAATAAGATGGTCATTTAGAAGTGATAGCACTTCAGTTGTAGACTGCTCTGCCAAAACGTCGTATTTCCAGCACCATCAACTCTTTCTTTCAAAAATTAAATCCTGAAAACTGTTTTAAAATATTCTTAGTGTTACTTGAGTTTGAGGTTGGTGTTTTTAATTCTGTTGGTGGAATTTTGTTACTCTTCATTATATATTCTTGCCCTTACCATTTATATCTTAAATGTTTCTGTTGTTATTGGGCAGTCTATAAAAATAGTGCTAAGAAAATAAATACATAAAATATTGCCAGTCACCCACTGTAGGTCTTGCCTTCTACCTGTCTCTGTTTTAAACATCCTGACTTGGTGGTCATGGGTGCACTTAATTTTATGCACTGCTGAATCTGCATTCAGCATTGCAAATAGAAAACCAGGAAGGTTAACCTTGACTCTAAATTAATGAAAAAAGTTCTTGAATATGACCAGCATGCTGAGACTCACTCCAGATTAAATGGATGTGGAGAGATTTGGGGTATGTGGTCTAGGATTCTAAGCTAACTTTTCCACAAATGTAATGGGGGTTTGCAATAAGCATCTAGAAAAGTGTCCCATTTGCCCCCTTCCATCTTAATCCCCCAGACTGAAGTGCATCAGAGTATAGAGATGATTCCCCTCTCCCACTTTTCCATCGTTGAAGACAAATCACTTCTGCTCCTTCTGTTTGGTTTCTGCAGTCCTCACATACAACCAGCTTCTACTGGGCACTGCTGGCAGCGATCTACACTTTACAAGCAGACGACGATGTGCTGATGTACATTGCCATGACATCTTTCGGTAAGGCAAGTTGGGGAAGTAGAGGGATGGGGACCCACCACATATTCTGGGGCTCACTTCAAGCCCAGTGATGTGAGCTTTCTGAGAAAGATTGAATTGGAATCTTTTGTGCAAATTAGGGCAATTTCCCTGATGCTTCCCAGACATAAGACTGTGTCCTCTAGGCCAAACTCCCTACTGAATGGCTCAACTTCCCCCGACCTCCCAGGCTGCTGTCAGCCATTCCACATTTTGTCATACCCAGAAATGCATAAACTTGCTTGCTTCAAAGCAGTGGGCCCCTCCACTGTGTTGGAGTCACTTTTTTCCATCAGCGCTATCAGCTCCCCTGCCACAACGTACTTTTTCGCATAATGTTAGTGGTTTGTGAATGAGTCTCCTCTGCCAAAGCAGTGAAGAGACTGGAAGCTTCTGCTTTTGCTTTGAAATGTAGGATCAAAGCCATGGTTTATGGTGCTGCCACTATCAAGTTGTTGGTCTGTGGTCCTGGCTTGTTAACAAACCAAGGGAAGGGCTGCAGCTCAGTGTCAGGGCATCTGCCTCGCATGCAGAAGGTTACAGGTTCAGTCCTCGGAAGCATCTCTGTGTAGGGCTGGGAAAGTCCCTCATCTGAAACCCTGGAGAGCTATTACAAATCAGTGGAGCGGGGATAGTACTCAGCTGGGTAGATCAATGGCCTAACTCTGTATGAGGCAGCTTCTCAGGTTACAGTTTAAGCTAACCAGAGTTCCGCCAAACTGAGAAGCAGCAAGGAATTCGAAATAGTTTGAAAGTGGGTACTTCGAATTTCCTCATGGGAGCCATGCCAGCGGAGAGGGAAAGGGGAAATATGCAAGCCTATGGCTTATTACCATAGAGCTAAACCATGGTTTAGCGCTACATTCCCAATGGGCCTGCATGTCTGTAGCACACAAGTAACTCTGAAAGAAACTCATCGGCCTAGGTTGTGTGGAGGATGTCAGACTTCAGATGTCCATCTTTCAATTGGGAAAAAGCCGTGTTTGTACTGAAATGATTACTGATGCCTTCCTCTCCTTTCTGCCCAGCCCTGAACTTTGTCGCCTTCCTTGCCCGCTTCAGCATGGACTATGCCACCATTGATTACAGAGAGGAACAGTACTAAGCAGCGATTCTCAAAGGGGGGGGGCACTCCCCAGGCTTGTTCCCGTTTGCCTCCAAGGAAGAAGGGAGGGAGCAAATACAGTTTTGGGTTAACTAAGAGAGTTTAATGGAACACCAACAAACAAACAGGTCTATTGCTTCAGGTGTAATAAAGTCTTGTATTTTCACCAAGAGAGAATTGAGGTGGTCAGTGAGCCACACAGTCACGTTGCTGGGGCAATGCCAGACAGACACCTCCAAATAACCTTTCCTTGCTGCAAGGGATTATGGGAAGGCTTGTGTGCCCCACTCCCTTTCCAAACTGCTATGAATGGGGCCAGCACCTCTCAGTTGAAGAGCAGGGTCTGAGGATCACCCAGCTGCTACCAGCCCTGCAGCGTGAGATCTGGGGGGTGGATGAGCAGAGAGAGATGGTGCTTGGGACTGCAAGGCCAACTCAGTCCTTTCTATAATGGTACACAGGCATCACATTTGCAACAATAAACTTAACATGGAACCCACGATCCCAGCCACTACACTGTTAAAGCAGGAAAAACAAACACCACTTGTGCTGCCAGCTTTCAGTTAGATTTCTGCTATTTCAGCATTCTGCTGAGCTGACAATGAGCCATTTATCCATGTCTCCATTACTGCCAGAATATTGTGGCAAGGGGGATTCTACTCCCTCCTTCCCAGTGCTCTCTCCAGCTGCAAACGCCTTGTTGAGAGGTGCACACTTGAGAGGGCAAAGATGGGCTGTGCAAGCAGGCGGCACCTGCTCCTTGGGGCTACAGCTGTGCTAAGGAAAGCTATTGGGGATGGTGCAGACCCTTGTGCTGGAAAAACAACTGCCTTAGGTAAAGTGCTTGGCCCCCCACACACCAGCCTTGCCAGGACCAAAAGGAGATCGAAGTAGGGCTTCCCTATGTTCATGGAATTCAGGTATCCCACAGCAAAGCACTGAGGCGGGTCTGAAGCAGCAGAAGCCTATTACTGAAACCCCCTCCCACCCCAAATTGGGCAAAGGGAGGAAACTCCTCCCCACCCCCACTTGGTCCCACTCTTTTACCGACACTGTTACAGGGCACTGGGAGGGAGCAGGGGTGTGTGGGGAGTGCTTGGTTTCCATAGTTTCTTTAGAATTATGAACATCAAAGCTGAGAAAAACAAAAGAGAGTATCTCAGCTGCTAGTAAAAGCTGAGCGAAGAGGATGGGCTTTTCACTTCAGTAAAAGAAAGCCAATGAAACTTTGGGGGTTGGTGTGTGTGTGACGGGGGCGGGGGGAGTGAGAGAGCTCCTCTGCTGACTCAGCAGCTGTCATTTCACATCAGTGAACGGAGGAAGACTGGGGGTACTCCATTGAGTGGTAGTCAGAAAAAGCAGATGCAGACCACTGAACTGTTATTCCTCTCTGTAGTGTCATGGGGAGATGCCCAGGAAAAGCGAGCCTCTCCCGCCTGTGACCATCCCGGCATTTGGATGCAGCAGGAAAGGGGTGGGGTGCTCTCTGGGGCCCCCCAAAATGCAAAAAGAGAGTTCCCAGCTCCAGCTTGAGTTTGCAGAAGACAGAAGGAAGAGGGCGACTCCTTCACCAGAGTCTCTTTGTCCAAGCTGTCAGGAGTGGCCGTGGTCCCCTGTTTCTTCCTGGGAGGGGCTGAGATTGCAACCAAAGAGCTATTCCAGGACTCTCCTCAGTCCAACTTTCTCCAGGAGCGGGCAGGGGAGCCCAGAACAGAGAAGGGAGCCCAGCAGGGAAGAGGCTGCCCCCCCACTCACTCCTGCCCAACCCGGATGTGTGGGTTGAACTTGGGGTCCAAGTTGGGGTCGTGGTCGGCAGAGGCCCGTCCCACCTTCATCATGATGATGACAAGGGTGAGGAAACCAATTCCACCAATTAGGAGGAGGATGACGAACCTCTGCATCATGGAGCGGGGCTGCTTCCTAGAGCTGAAGCGGTTCCTGACAGCAAGAGGAAGGAGAGAAAGTGTTAGCAAGAGCTCCTTCCAAGCAGGGAAGAGGCAAAATCCAAACTGGTGCACTGTGAGCTCCTTCTAGACATTAGCTGAGCTGCTGTGAGGGCACAGCTGAGGAGGAAAGCCTTAGGGACAGTATAGTAAGGAACAATGCATTTTCTGAAAGGAGTTCCTTAATAAGTAGGCTAAAGAAATAAGTGCCTGCTTTCAGTGGCACAATCCAAGGTGGGGGGAAAGCAATTGGAAGGTTGAACATATTTTGATTTAAACATTTTATAAGCTCAAATAAAAAAGACGAGTACCCAGAAGGTAATGGAGGGAAGCTTGGGAAGTTTGGGGCGAGAGACAGACCTCGTGCCTCCCAGCCTGCTAGGTGGATTTCAACCCTCTCCACATTACAAGGATGAGTCAATTCAGAACAGGGATGATGAGACAGAGAGAAATATTTGGAATCAAGGCTAAACTGAGCTCAATCTATGAGGCTCAATTTGGCTTCCTGTACAACATCATAGCCCAAATGATGTGTTTGAAAATGTGAATGCAGTACTTCCCTGAAGGTAGAAACAAACAAAAAGAAGAGTGTGTATGTGCCCACATTTGCATACACACCACAGAACAGCTTCCTGGCCCTCCCTACTGGGACTTAGGCTTCCCACCCTTCCGTCAGTATAAGCAGAGACTCTTCCTGTATCTGGTGTCTCTACCATTCTCATGCCAGCCTGTATAGAAACCTTCCAGATTCCACATCAGCCCCATGGGAACAGGAGGCCCCCTTGTCTCTGGCCAGCCCCACTCTGAATGGCTGCAGCTTCTTCCAAACTTACTTCAGCAGCTGGGCAAGCCAGCCAAGCGCTGGCCGCCGCCGGTACTTGTCTTCGTCAAAGTCCACGTGAGCCTCGGAAGCCCTGCTGCCCCCGCCTTCCCGGGTGTCATACACTTTCCGTGGTGAGGAGGCTGCCAGAAAAGGAGCGGATAATAGCATAGAGAAGATGGGTTGGAAAAGGCCACCCACCCCCACAAAAATGGCCTAACCCACTTTACAAACTCTGATATGCATGAGGATGGCCCAGAGGGCATCCCAGAAGCTGCTCTGTCCCAACTCAGACTCTCATTGAGCCAAGGGCTGCTGCCTCTGCACAAACTGACCAGCAGAACTGACCCTCCAGGCAGGCAGGCAGGGTCTTCCCAACACCTCTTGCTGCTACTGCAGCTCCCTGGTCCTCCTTTTTAAATGGAGATGCCAGCAGGGATTGAACCCTGGACCTCCTGCTTGCTAGGCATGGGCATGGCTCTCCTCATTGCCTGCCTTGCCCTCCATGCCAGAAACTGTTTGGCTCCAACTTGCTGCTTGCCTGGGGACTGCAGAACTGAAGAGCAGCACCCTCTGGCTCCTGCCACTGATCAAGGGGTGCTCCTGGGCTGAGGTTGCCCTCCTGACTCCCAAGGAGACAAGGAGAAGATCAGCAAAAGAGCAGTAGCAGGGAGACCCCTGAAGAAGGCGGGTATGTATCCAACTATGTATGGTCTATGCTGTACAAAGTTCTTCCTTTTGTCCATCTTAAATATCTGCCCGTCAACTGGCAGCATCAGTAGGATGGGAGAACTCTCCTTTCCCTGCTTCCCACAATCCAATTTGCCCCATTTGCCAATTTCATTTCCTTTGCCAGCTTCACATCTGAGAGGAACGGGCCACAAGCAGCAAGGCAGAAAGCAAAAAGGCATGACGTCCCAATGCTCTTCCTCAGCCCACGTTCCATTGTGGGGGAGATAGTACTGTTCCCCCACCAGCACCCTTCCCTGGATGAAAGGCCCCCCACCTGTGTGCCTACCTGCGTTAATGGTGACGGGGTCATTGGACAAAGCATTCATGCTGATGACCGTGTGCTGATGCTCCTGCACCGCCCCGTTGTTCATGCTTTGCTGTTGTTGGGAGGAGGGGAAGCTTGCACTTGAACCGTAAGAGAAGGCCGAATGGGGGCTCTGCTGCACAGCCTCCTCTGAGTTGAGGACTGGATATGGGGCGAGAAAGAGAGGAGAGGTAATTGAGGCAAGGCTGGAAGAGAGCAGGCTTGGTTCATGCACTTGAGACACTTCTTCACAAGTTTAGGCCAGAGACCCAGGGTCACCAGGGCCATGCCCATTCCCTCAAGGGGCAAGGTCTTCAGTGTGAGGCCACGGCAATTCCTTTCCACCAAACAAAGAGATTCTGGCTGCTATGAGGGTAACCCCCCCTCCCCAACTTTCCTGTTTGCAATGCTCATGGGAGAGAGGGGTAGGAAATCTCCCAACGGGAATGGAATTGCGAAATGCAGCCGCCTCCCCAGTTAGTTCCTAAACACAGTTGTCTCCCTGAGTGGGGCACCTTGAATGCTCTGCGCTCACAAAGCCTCCAGAGAAAAGGTGTTGTGTTATCATGCCAGGAGACCCTGCCAGAGAGGGTGAGAGGGGTGGGACCAGCAGCCAAGAGAAAGAACAGCTGTCACAGTGCCTGGCTCCTCCTACTCCGGCAATACTCACCGGTGAAGCTGGACCAATCTGTGTAGTCTGCGGTGTCATGAGGCTCTGCTTCCTGGACTGTCTCCATTTCATCAATCTGAGCAGAATGAAAGCAAAAGTCAGATTTAAGGCTAATTAGGAAAATCAAAAGCAGGCAGAAGAAACGTGCGCGTAGGTGGGTGGGTGCAGAAAGTCCTCTGGCCCTGGAATCTACGCCTTCAGTCCAGCAGGCCTGGCTGAGGTTCATCTTCCAGCTTGCAGAGATGCCCTGAAGCTGACCCTTCACTTCCATGGATATGTCTGTCTGTCCACAGATACAAACACCCTGGATTTACCCAAGTGGGAACCGTTTGCACATGCTGAAACATGGAACTGGTCCAGTCCCCGAGAGGGAAAAGGAAAAAGGGAACTGCCATCTGGGAATCTGCTTGATAAGGAGCCCACTACAGATTCCCCCTCCCCATCAAGGATGTTTTGCTGACTGCTGCATCACTTTCTTTCCTCCTCACAAGACAATCACAGAAGCTAAAAACAGCAAGAACTTCTCTACCTGGCAGCAGGCTCTAGGCAAATCATGCTCTATGCTCTATTGGCCTCTGTGACCGATGCTGGACCAAATGGGCCACTGGCCTGATCCAGCCCAGCTTTTCTTATGCCTCCAATTAGCCCTCCTTAGAATAAAGCAAAAACCAAAAATGCTGGAATTGCCTCTTACCAGCGGGAGCCCAAGGCCAGCCCGAGCCCAATTCACCATCGACAGCTTCTCTCGCAGTACTGATGCTACTGGACTGACAAGGTTGGCCGGTGGAAAGACGGGGCCCTGACAGTTGGGACACTGGTAGCCGGCTGGGGCAGTATTCTTCGGCAGCTGGTTGGCCATCTCGTTGAGGCAGGACCAGTGAAAGAGATCTACAGGAACGGGGATGGGGGATCTGTTAGGGCGAACCTTCGCATGGGGACAGAGATCCACACCAAACAGCTAAAACATATCCAAAAAACATGATTTCCCACAATGAATACTGGGAACTGTAGCTTCCCCCTCCCAGTAGCCTTAACCAACTACAGGTTTCTGGCAGACTCGGAGTAGGGGGCATCTCCCACAAACACCCCACCCTCTTTCCACAATCAACATTTTCCTGCCTCTCTATTTGCATGAAGCCAACTTTAAAGTTGCTGCAGTGGCATTTCAAGGTCCACTGAAGGGGGGGGGGGATTTTCTGGATGGCCTCAGGAGGACGATTTGCTAAGTTTAGCAGAGTTACTGCTTGCAGAGCCTAGACCTTTATGGGTGGATGTCACACCTAAGAGCGTAGAGAACTTTTACTGACCATAGCAGACCAGCCGGACTGTCTCTTTAGTGGAGAGAAGTGTATTGCACAGCCGACAGTTGGGATTGTAATCACTGTCCTGAAGCCACTGCAGGTATGACTGGACAATGCACTAGAAGAAGAAAAAGAGAGGCAAATGCTTGGCAAGAGGGAATTAGGCTCAGGGTAAGTGTGGATGCACCAGAGTTTTAGGATATTAGTAACAATGATAATGATAACAATAACATAGTTTTCTAAAGATGCTCAGGTCTAGTAAGATCCCCAAAGGAAAACACAGCCAACTTTTGTGTGTTCGAAAGGTCTGAACTTAGTACAGAGTAGGTGTTACTAAGAGGGTGCTTAGGAAATTGTCGAACTGAAGGAAGGAGACAGTCACATAACTAAATCAGAACCAACCCTATTCCTTTATTATGTACAGGTAAATCACATATTATGGTGATATCATTTGCGCAACTGAAGCTTTATGCAGATTGACAAAAAGTTAAAAAAATAAAAGGGGGCAGGAGAGCTGGGAAAAAACCTCGGAACGACTGACCGAGATCATATGGACTGGCTCTTTTGGCCCCAGTAGCTGTTGATACAGAGGTGGTTCTAGGTTTTTCCCTCTGCCAACTTTCCAAGCTCCAGTAAAAAAAAGCCAATGAAGGCTGAAGATAAGGGCAACAAAAAGCCACCCTTCTGCATCAAATGTTTGAACAGCTTAGAAATCAATGCCCTAGAGGCACTTCATCACACTTCTGAAAAGGTAGCGTAGAGCAACAGTTGAGGGAAGGGGAGATGGTGCTGGGGCCCTCGAGCTACAACTCCCACCATCCCCGTGTGCCCCTCGTGGGAGTTATAGCCCAAAATCTTGAATGATGCAGGTTCCTCTCACACACACCATCACGAAGGCAAATACTTTTCAACATTCTGCTTTCGTGTTTCTAACAAGAGAAGGAAAAGGGAGAAAGACAAGAACCTATAACCCCCATTTCCCCCTTTTCCCAGGTTACATTGCCTCCTGGCAAAAGGTAACTCTCTAGCCCAGTCTCAACCCTGAACCCTTAATCCAGTGGCCTCATTTACCTTGGCATGATTAGCAACAATGCAGTTCTCACAGACGTTCACCCGGTGCTCAAAACAGAACAGATTGGTGACTTTCCTCTTGGGGCATTTACAAAGCCCCATGATGGCAAATACAGTCCCAAAGCAGGACCAAAGAAAGCTAGGCAAGGAAAGAAAGAGGGATTACTGCCTTGCCTGGATGAAGGCTTTCCAACCCAACCTAGGTACCAGATTAGCAAAACAAAACCTCCGCCCCAAGTCTTCATCATTGGCTCCAATTCCTGCACGTTCCTCACTAGCAGAGTCCAGAATCTACACTGCCACCATCTGAATGCTCCCACAACATTTGCACTTTCTCCTCCACCTCCCACCCCAAAACACAGCAGGTAACACTGAGGAACATGGCGCTGCAAAAGCTAGATCTGTTGATTTTCCTGATCTTTCAGGCAACTATTACTGCTCTATGGAGGAGCTATACCAGAATCAGCCCACGGAGAGAGCAATACTCTGCCCACACAAATACAGTACTGTACTACCTAAGTTAGTCCCAGGCGCACTGGAGATATCTCTACGAAAGCACCCTCAAGACTGGGATGTTTAAAAACCACAGAAGCTTTTCTCTCCCCCCACCCACATGCCAATCGTCATCTCTTCCAGCCAAGCATCCCAGCCGCCGCCCCGCCCGGATCCAGCGACGCTCACGCCCCGCGAAGAACCCAGGAGCAGTGATCGCCCCACTGCCGCTCCTCCTTCAGAAGGGGATCCGGGCGCCCTGCTCTGCAGCCCCGCCCTGCCAGGAACCCAGGAATCCTGCCCTCCACCAGGAAAGGAACCCAGGCGTCCGAGTGACGCGATCCCTAGGCGCCCTAGCCGTTCTTTACCGGCTCCGTGCGAGGGTCCGCCGATACTCACGGATTCCCCTCACAGATTCCGAGGAAGAGGCGTGGCCATGACGGAAAGGGAGGAGGAGGAGGGAGGGGGGACGACGATGCCTTCGCCTGTTGGCCCTGTTGCCACGTCTCTTCCGGGGAGGACGCGCTCTGATGGCATCATCCCCAGCGTCACGCGAACGGCGCTAACCTCGCGAGAGCGCCGCGAGGGGCGCCGCGGCGGCCTCTCCCAAGATGGCGCTGGCGGCGACTCGCTTCCCTTGCCTCGCCTCTTCCCTTACGCTACTTCCGCCGAAGCGGTGGCGGGCGAATTCAACGGCGAAGAGGATCTTGAAGCGAAGCCGCCCGCAGGCCGCAATGGCGGGAGGAGGCCGCGCAGGGCCCAGGAGGGCTCGCTCCGCTGGGGAGGCCCGGGCAGGTGAGCGGGGAGGGGTCACGTTACCGGAGGGCCGTTATAAGCAGGGGCGGTGGGGGGGGGCAAAGAGAGGAAGAGGCGCCCATTTGGCGGAGGACCGTTTTGTGGGGGGCGGCAGTCGGTCAGGCCGCTTCCGTCTCTCCTTCAGCGCCCCCAGCCCCGCTCTTCCCTCCCTTTGGGGCGACCTTCAGGCCCCCTCGGCTGTGGGGTCCCGTTGGCTGGCGGCCTGGCTGCGCACGAAGGGATCCTGCCCCCAGACTGTGCGTCTGTCTTGCCCGAGCCCAGCCCGCCTGGGGTGGCCGCTGCTGGTGCGGCGGCGGGAACGAGCAACATCTAGAGCTGCCGCCCAGGGGGGTCGCGGGAGATCTTGGCGGATCCCCCCGGGGTTTGCTCCTGCTGAGCGCCCCCCTCTCTCTCTCGCAGGTGCTGTTAATGCTGATGCTGTTTCTCCCTTGCTGCGGCGCCGGTCGGAGAGGATCGCGTCGCCCCTGGCTCAGCGCGTGTGGCAGGGGAAGCCGAGTCCGGTGGCGAGCAAAGTGCCAGGCGGCAAACTGGTGGGTGGAAACCTTTCTCCTGTTTTCCTGCCCAGGCTGCGATCAGGGCAGGAAACGCCTCAGCCTGTGTGTTTTCCCTGGGTGCGCTCCTCCTGCTTGAACTTTGACTGCTTCTACCAATGTGCTTTTTTGAAAGCTGATGTGCCTAGGCTGGTGTTGGGGTACTTTTGGACAGAAGGAGCATAACCCTTTCTACTAAGGTTCTCTTTCAACACTCACGCCAATTGTTACTTGTCTTCTCCACAGACCTCTGGACCATTTGCAATGCGGCCGGTCACTGTGAAAAAGATCATGCCACGAAATCGGCAGGTATGTTTAGTTTTAGAGGCCTGGTGCCATTTTCCACTAGTGCAGAGAGAGCCATCCATGGATTTTCTCTCTCTCTTTCTCTCTCTCTCCCCCCCCCCCCCCGACCTTTAGCCTCTTTGCATCCAGGACCCAGTTTAGAGCCCAAACTGCAACATAGTATCCCCTTCAGATTAATTTTTTGTACTTACATTCCACTCTTTAGGGTGACCAGATGCAAAGATAGTTAAATCAAGTTTCCTGTTTTGAAATTCACAAATTTCCTTAGTAATTTCCTTAGTAACTGGTTGCTCTAAGAATTGGACTATAACTCAACATTTTTTGAAGAATTGTACTGAAAGAAGACATGCTGGAGCTTCTGATGAAAGTTGGAAAAGCTGCTACCACCTGCTGCTTGTAGTTGTGTGATACTCTGTCCTTCACACCTGCTCACCACTTCTTCTTTTCATCTACAAATTGCTCTTAAAGAACAAGTAAATCCAAATACTGACAAAATTTTAATGCTATAGTGCATCTACCTTAATTTTAAGATCAGGAGGGGACATGCAGACCCTGGATCAGACCCTGAATGCAGTGTTGGTCTGGGCCAGTTAACTGAATCTGAATCCTGGCAAGAAAGATGCCCTGTGGAAGAATGGTTCCATGTCTAAGAAATAGTTCTGTTACCTGTTCTGGATGAGATTGCACTCCCTCTGAAGCAGGGAGGCAACTGCCTCAGACGCCATGATCCACAGGAGCAGCAGTTCTGGCAGCAGAATGCATTTTCATTTGGGTTTTCTCTTCCTTTTTCCAAACCAGATAAAAGAAACAGCCTTAATTCCTCGTCGGAGTCCAAGGGTAAGTCTCAAGCACCAGGTTTTGTGGTTAACAGAAAGGCCACGCCTTTCCATCAGGGCTGTGAACTTTAACTTGCCAATGTTGGAGCAGGGATGCTGTAAATGACGGACACACTTGTTCCTATTATTATTATTTTAAGCCTTTTTGATTCTGGTGTGTCGCTCCACAAGGAAATAAAAAAAGAGCTATTTAAAGATGATGCCAACTCGCAATGTGATGGGTTGTTAATTTACAAATGAATAGGGATATATTTGATACCTGAAAGGCACATAACATTGTTACTTTGGCTATATGCAAATAGGCTTAAATTAATTTGTCCCAAGGCAGGTAGCTAATCAGCTGAAATTAGTGAATCATTTGGCATTCTTGCTGGAGTACTCTTTTCAGCATTATTCAGCATAGCGTGCTAAGTCTGTCACCTGCAGAAGCCTTTCCTATTGAAGGTTAAGCTTGCATCTTCTCTTACAGAATTCATTAAAAGAAGACAAGGAAAATATTCCTCTGAGAGCCACAGAGGTTGAAAACATTCCTCTGAGAACCACAGAGGTTGAAAGTAATGCCAAGGTGGAACTGAAGCCTTCTCCCCTGCACAGCTCTTTGCATCCTGAGGCCGAGGCCTTACCGGCAGGGACCGACCTCCTGCCCCCAGTCAGTGCTGATGACGAGCAAGAACTGGCCAGGCCAAAAAGAGTACGCCGGTCTTACAGCCGCCTGGAGAACCCCTTAAGCCACAGTTTCCTGGGGAGGCGACAAGAGTCTCCCAGCTCCGGCCTGTCGGACACTTCCACACCTACCCATGGCCCAGTCAAGCGGCAAACACTTTTTGGCTTTGATAAGCTTCTGGTTCCAGGTGAGCTCGCCAACATCTCTCCTGTGAACACAGCTGTTCCCCAGAAGTCAACAGTGGCAGAGTCTGGAGCCATCAATGAGAGAGACACAGACATCCCAGGTATCTCATTTGTCAGGGAAAAACGAAGGAAGAAGAAGATGCCACAATTTGATGTAAGTATAACATTTCAGACGGAGTGTGGGAAGCATAAAAGGGGGACATAACATGGACATTAAAGTCTGCACCAACTGGGCTCCTGAGGCTCCACTGCTGAAAAGAAAAGAGTTGCCTAACATCACTGCAATGTCAAGTGATTGACATGTGGGGGTCCCCAACCATCTGTCAAATTGGGCTTCCCAGGGATTGGAGAGATAAAGATCTGGCCTTGTGGCTGAAAAATATTTCCCTACACCTGTGAAAAGTGTAACATGGTCTTGTTGTAAGGATCTCAACTAAATAATGCACAGGAAGCCTTATTGAGCACTTTAAAGTGCTATATCTAGTTATTTGCTATTGAAGTTGCACCATGGAGGGCTAGAAATGGCCACATCCTGGCAATTCTGGAAGCAATGTTAGGAACTCAGATATATAAGCTAATCACTAAATGGCTCCTTAAATCTAGGTTATAGTCACCACCATGGAATGCCTAGGCGTCTCCCCCGCTCCGGCCCCAGTGAAATTTGTTGTTATTAATATTCAAATGTCAAATCAAACAATCTAGAATAAAACAAATTCAGGCTTCAAGGAAAATATTTCAGATCCTTCTCTGAGTGACATTTTACTTTCCCAATATTTATTCACTGATTTAATTTATATAGCTGCCCCTAAAGCAGAAGTACTGTAGGAAGCCATGGTAGTGTAGTGGTTAGAGTGTTGGACTAGGACCTGGGAGGTCAGGGTTCAAATCCCCACTCAGTCATGAAGCTCACTAGGTGACCTTGGACCAGTCATAGCTTCTTAATCTACATCACAGGGTCACTGTAGGAATTCACTAGGGGTGGGTGAACCTTGTACTCCTTCGGGGGGGAAAGGTGGAGTGTAAATGCAATAAATAAGCTCTTCTGCTTACCTGCTTAAGAAAGCTGGAGAGCCATCCTGATGGGAGATGTCAGTCGCCAACCTGGCATCCTGAGATTTCCACAGTTGCAATTGGACACATCCCAGTCGCAAAACACCTGGGGAATTTCAAACATTGCCTCGAAGGTGCATGTGTGGAGACAGGAAATGGTTGGCCATATTTGCTAAGGTCTTGAAAGCTGTTTTTTCCTTATTGTGATGTGTTGTTTTGTTTTTGTTTAATATGGTGTTTTTACTTTTGCTTTTTGTAACCCTTAAAATTTTTAATAAATATTATTTTTTTAATATAAAAAAAAGCTGCTTCTGCTGAGTAGCATTGCCCAATGGTTAGCACCCTGCTTAGATATTTTCCCATCCCCATATCTAGCAGAATAATTGTAGGCTCATGTTCTTAATTTGCAGAGCCCTTCCAGTGGTAGAGTTCAGTCTTACTTGTCTCAGAACTTGGATCACCTTGGCAGGGAGTTCTGGGATTTTAACAAGTACAGCCTCCTATTTTTAAAAAAGGATGACAAGCACAGTTCCACAGGGCCCTATAATATGGCTAAACTATAACATAGGTTTGCTTATTTTTATATTATTTGAATCTTTTTTAACCACACACAGTTCATTCACTAAGGTGTACATTTCAAATTTGCTTAATTCTCTAGAGCACAGAATTTCATTACTCCCTAAACTGTTGGCCTCTCTGGCACTTTGCTGCCCCAAGACCAGGCATGTCCAAAGTCTGTTTCAGGGACCTAATCTGGCCCATGTGGCAGTTTATTTCCTGGGGTAAAATCCTTTAAAAAATATCAACAGCTTCAATCCTAAAAAAGGATCAACAATTTCAACCCTAAATAAAAAAAGCTCAACAACTTCAATCCTAAAAAAAGGTTGGCCCTCACGGCCCTTCACTTCATCAAATCTGATCCTCTTTGAAAAAAGTTTGGACACCAGTGACTGTTATCTTGTAGGGTCACCAAAGTGGACCCACCCTTTTAGCTGAAGCCTCTCTGTTCCTTTTCAGGTATCACAGCTGGATGAATGGGCAGCCCAGATGAACGCGGAGTTTGAAGAAGCAGAGAGATTCGACCTCCTTGTGGAATAAAGGCTCCTCTTTCACTGGAGCGCTGCCTGTCTGCTCCTTGAGTGCTCTTTATTCACAGATTTTGGGCTTATCCTGTGGAGCTCTTCCAGTTCTCCAAACCCAGAAAGCAGTACACCTCTTTGCTGCCAGGTGGACTTGGTGGCAAATTGCAAACTGGATAATAATGTTGTACAGGTCCAGCTGCTGGGTGATGACTTTCCCTTGAGTTCTGACACTGGTGGAGGCAAGGACGACAGCTTCTGGCTGCATCCCATGTAATACTTGCTAAATAGCCTGTCTTGTGCATTTGAAACATCACATCTGCGTGATCTGCCTATGCTCATTCTGTTTTCATTCTGTATTTTTAAAAGGCTGTTTATCCTTTTCTTCATAGGTTGGCAGGTAAATAATAATTACTTGGACTATTCAAAATGTGCTAAGGTATCATTGCACCACCAGAACATTGCTGTATATTTAAATTCAGTGTTTTTTTCTAAAAAATATTCTGTGTTTGCTTTCTAGACTCTAGATATTTGTAATTCCTCCTTTGGAGCATAGAGTGAAATACCAGCTCTTCTTGATTTTTAGGGGCGATACATTTTATTACTACTTTTTTTGCAGTGAAATGTCACCAACAGAGTGACATTAGTCCATGGTTGATAATTCTTATCATGTACTTGTTAATGGTGAGGTGGGGTGGTTGCCTGAGGCTCTTTCACTCGTTTTCTCTGGCTGTGTTTCTGTTTCTCAGTGCACTTGTTTAAGAGTAAGTACAGAAGAAATAATGGGCATTCCCTCACTTCATGCTAACATTTCCCTGCTGGAAAAATAACTCCCCCATGTACACCTGCTCCATTGGTTGGTTTGGAGAGTTTCTTCATGGTGACGCAGTGTGTTGTATAAGCTAGCAGGAATGTTAAAAAGCACAAATTACTGGGAGGGTTGGGCAGTGAGGGAAGCGTGCCATGTTTGGGTTCAAAACATTTTATAGCAATAATATGTTTAATAAAAAAAATACTTCCATGTTCATCCTTTCCTGGTTTTCCTTTGTAGTTCTGCTGGCTGGTCTTGCCCAGAGTGTTTATATTGATGTGTCCATAATAAATGACTTTTAAATCATGATAAATGCATACCTCGCCAACTATTGTTGCAAGAGTCCATGCAGGGCAAGTTTCCTTAATGTGCCACATCTGCTGGCAGGATCCAAAGAATCAAGCTGCTAGTTCTACACAGCAGAGAAGAGCCTTTGGGCTTGTTAGAGCGCTAGAGTAATAACAGCGGTGGAACGTATGAGCAGCAAAGTCTCTGGCTAGGACCTCATCTTGGCCAAGAGCTTCCTCGGAGGGTGAAGAAAGTCATTCTCTCTCTGTCTCCACAAGATTGAGAGCTCTTGCCTGCTTTTAGAGAAAGAAAACGTGAAATGGAGCCACAGAGTTAAACTTCCCTGGAAATCTCAGTTTTCAATAAAAAGACAATGCCAGAAGTTGGAGAGATGGTGGAATGCATTTCCAGTGTGGCTTAGAGCAGGTTCAGCATAGCTTATCCTTGTTGTGACCAAACTAGAGAAGGCCTGTGCAAACGGTCTTGAGCAGATGCTCTAAGACTGAACCATGGTCCTTCCACAGGAGGGGGAGTGAGTAGGGTTAGGCTTGACTTTCTAAAACACCTGCCTACCAGCAGCTCAGCAGCTGGACACTACAACCATCCTGGATGCCAATTCTGCCCTGTTTCCGTTACTGCATTGTTCTGGCTTGCGATCAAAGGAGAATCTTATTTGGCTGCCGTTCCATTCATGTATTGGAGAGCAAAGCAACTGCAGCCTGCCAGCTGATGACGTGAGAAAGTGTGTGTGTCTTTGGGCTACGTAGAATTTAACTTGACCTTTTAGGCTAGTTGCCCACACGTGTGAGTAAAAAGGGACCTGATATATCTTAACAGCTTGAAAGGGGAGACCCAAAGCTTCTCAAAAGCTGTGGGTTAAGCCACAGAGCCTAGGACTTGCCGATCAGAAGGTCAGCGGGTTTAAGCCACAGAGCCTAGGACTTGCCAATCAGAAGGTCAGCGGTTCGAATCCCCGCGGTTCAAATCCCGTTGCTCGGTCCCTGCTCCTGCCAAGCTAGCAGTTTGAAAGCACATCAAAGTGCAAGTAGATAAATAGGTACCGCTCCAGCGGGAAAGTAAACGGCGTTTCTGTGTGCTGCTCTGGTTCGCCAGAAGCAGCTTAGTCATGCTAGCCACATAACCCGGAAGCTGTACGCCGTCTCCCTCGGCCAAAAAAGTGAGATGAGCACCGCAACCCCAGAGTCTGTCACGACTGGACCTAATGGTCAGGGGTCCCTTTACCTTTACCTATCAAATGCTACCTGTAAGTGTTCTTAAAGTGAGAAGGAAGCACTTTGTTTCAGCACCAACAGGCATAGGGAAACTGGCCCTCCAGATGTTGGACTCTGATTTTTATTGGCTCTGGTCAGTGTGACCAGTGGTCAGGAATTATGGGAGTTGTAGTCCAGCAAGCTTTGTGGATGGTAGGGTGGGTACCAGTTTCACACCATTGCTCTATGAAACTCAGAATCGTAGAAGGGAAGGGATCCTAAAATCCATCCCCCGCAATGCAGGATTGAACCTGCAACCTTGGCATTATCAGCACCACACTAACCAACTGATCTATCTAAAGAGTCTTAATCAATTGGTTCAATCCACATGTATTTGCATATAAGTATTCCCCCCACCCCCAAAAAAAGTAAACACCAGAGCATACTCAGCATCTCCTGGTCAGGCTGGAGAAGATCTCTATCTGAGATACTGGAGAGCAGCTACCTATAAATGCTTCTCCTGTTGTCCCACCAAAAGATACAGAAGGGATGGATCAAGATCCTGGCATCCACATAGGGTGGCTTAGCTGTTGAATAAGTTGTGAGAAGCATTTTTGTGAAATGTCTTAACTTGCCAAATAGGACCTGAGAGAGCTTCCTCTCCTGGATGTTGGATTTGTCATAGTAATTGATAAATCCTGCAAACGGTGCTGTTTCAATGGATGGAGCAGTTAGGGGAAGGGGAGAGCTCTGGCGATTGGGTGCTGCTGTACAGATTACAGTAATTTCTCTTTGGATTTAACCTGCTCGGTGTCTTTGCTACCCATTGAGTTCCTGCCAGTCACAGAGGAGCAACCACATAGCAAGGCCACGTGTGACCTTGCCAGTGTCACTGCTCGAGGGCAGAGGAGCCGCACTATCGATCTTTGCTTATTGCTGGTGACAAGAGGCGGGGGAGCTCCTGCTTGGCTTAAAGCTTTCCGAGTTGCCTCCAGGGGGTTAGTGCAGGAGGCAGTCTTAACCCTTGGAGAAGATCTGAAAGTCATGCTGATGGCAAATGTCTCAACCCAGACTGCAGAAAGTTTGCTCTGTAAATGTCTATGGGTGATACATAAAGTGGCATCAAATAACTCCAACATTTAATTACGGGATTGTACTCCCTCCTCACATGCCACAATGCATCAATATTGTATTAATACAGTAGCCTAAAGGCCAGGAAAAACGCTCTCAGGTATACACATATTTATGTACTGGTACTTTTGGGTGCTTCATTGGCTTGGCTGAGCCTAGATCGTTCCTCCTGCAATCTCTCACGTGTACCATAATCCCCTCTCACAACAATAGTGTGCAGGAATGGGTGCCACTGGTTGCTTAAAAAAAATATATCACTGTTGATTTTCTGTGTCTAAATGGCCAATCTGTGTGCTGGTGTGTGCTGATACAGGCTAAGCCTTGTGCAAACTCCAGCTTAGATACAGAAACCTGGCGCAGTGGTTTCACAGCAGCTGAACATCCTTGTTGCTCATCCTTGCCTATGATAAGCTGGACTTAAGGCATTGGCTCCAAAATCTATTCCTCTATTCCTCATTGACCAAGTGCCAAAGATGACACACAGAAGCAGAGATTAGTAAAACAAGACCATAAGGTTATTTACAGTCGTAATGTTGGGGTGGCATATGGGGCCCAGGATCCTGCTGTGGGGCAGCCAGAGTGCTGGCCAATGTCTCGTTCTCCCAGGCTAGTGGATAGCTACTGGAAGTAGTTACCATAGCTGGCCAACAGAGAAAGGCCACCCCAGCATGTGCATTCTGGTAGTCCTGTACCCACCCAAGGCCCCTTATACCCTCCAATATTTCGCAAATTAAAGGCAAAGTGGGACATTCTGGGATCAAATCAGAAACAGGGACAGCTTCTGTAAATCTGGGACTGTCCCTGGAAAACAGAGACATTTGGAAGGTCTGTCTTATGTGGTAGGTAATAATCTTGTTTAGCTATGATTCCATGAATCTATGAGCAGGGCGGGAGAGGGGTGAGGCAAACCATATGTCATAACAGCTCGGCTTGCTTCTCCCCGCTTGATGAGATGCTCCAGTGCCCATCATATTGACATTTCCCACTTCTGCTCCACTGAGCCAGGCGGGGTGGTTAAATAATCGAGTCAGGCAGGGAGAGACTTGGCAGTCGGTGCAGCAGAGGGAGCCCAGCGGAGCCCAGTTTTCCAGGATGAGCGCCTCAGCCATCCGCCGAAAGTCCTACAAGAGAGCCCAAGAGGAAGCCGGGCTGTTCTCCCCCGTCCACTGGGAGGGCGACAAGGGCAGCAACGGAGACGTTCCGGCTGGGAAGCTGCAGGTCATGGAAAAGTTCTTCACACCTGTCCGGCAGACCAAGGAGAACAAGGGGGCCTCCTCCTCTTCCTCCACCGACTTGGGGCTCAGGGACTGCAGCAGCTGCCACCAGCAGTGGGCCGAGAGCCGGAGCGGCCACTTTTCCACGCTCTCGTCATCCTCGGCCTCCTCCACCTCGGCCTCCTCCTCAGCCTCCAGCTCGGCCTCGTGGTCCTCTGAAGCCAGCCTGGACAAAGAGGCCTTCTTGCTGACCAGCCCTCGCTACCACCCCCAGCACTCGCAGTCCTGCGTGGACCTTTCGGGAGAAGCCAGGGCCTTCCACCGCAGTCGGGAGGAAGAAATGGCGGAGTTTGAGGAGGAGGAAGCTCCCGGCTCCTTCAACCGCTTGAGGAAAGGACAGAGCAAGAGTGCCGACCGGCTGGGCAACCGCCATGGCCTGCAGTCGCAGCCTGGCCAACCTGACGGCGTGGACAGACACCTCTACAAGGCCGCTAGCCTGGAGCGCAGCCTCGCCTTCAGCGAGCAGGCGGAAATCCTGGCCCCGCGACAGCCCCACTACACCGGGGCTCCAGTGCCAAGCAAAGGCATCTTGAAAAACGGGGCGGTGGCCGGTGGCGACTGGCTGAGGAAGGCCAAGTCCATTGAAACCATCACTGTGCGGTCCGTAGGGAAGGAGCCTCTGTCTTCCCCCGGGCCTGCTAGGCCTCTCCAGAGGGAGAAGCAGCCCCCAAACAGCTTGGATCTGAGCGCCCCCAAAAAGCCCCCCGTCACGGAAAGGATGAAGCTGGTGGAGGAGAAGCTCCGCTTCTCAGAGTTCCTGAACGAGATCACCCAGCAGGTGATGAGCCCCTCCAGCCTCAGTTCGCTGGGCTGGAAGCCTCCAGAGCCCTCCCTGGCCAGCAAGGCCCCCAGCACCGACGGGTCAGACTCGAAAGGCTCCAGCAGCAAAGGCAGCTCCCCAGGGTCCTTGCTGGAGATGGCTGAGGCGAAAGCAGAGGCAGCGGCAAGGAGGAGGACGGGGCAGGCCGAGGCCAAGGCGGACGCCCTTCCCAGCCCCAACAGCCGATCCCAAGCCAGCCTGGCCTTTGGCAGGGCCACAGATGAGGCCAGTACCAGTCCGGAACTGGCGCCCTTCGCTCACTTGCCAGCTAAGCTGGGGAGTTTGCCTAAGCTGCCAGGAGAGGCAGCCAAGCGGCCGAAGAAGCCCAGCGAGGCCAAAGGTGGACACGGGCAGGAGGTCAAGAGGCTGGAACAGCCCCTCAAGAAAGCAGAGAAGGGCCTTCCCACCGGAGGGACAGCCGAGAAAGCCAACCCCCTGGAAGAGCACGAGGGTGTAGCCGCGAAGAAGAGGATGCACAACAGCAAGGTATGGGGGCCTGGTAGGGGCCTGTGGGGTTTCCTCCTCGGAGTGCCTTTCCCTGCCAACCTGCTGCCCCACACCATTAACAAAACCCAGGTGAGCTGCCAAAGGCTCACACCTTCTAGGCGGCCCATTAAATCTCAATGATGGAAAAGCACTCTGTACATGTTCAGTCAGGCCACAGGGTCTGATAACCTGAGGTCGAGCCGCACAATTTAGGAGGGACTTGAACTTGTATTTCCTGTGCATTTTCAAAGGCCACACACTATGTTTTTCATTTGGCTAACTAGAGAGCACAAACCTTTAATGGCACGTGGCCTTACCCGGCTATGTTCTGATCCCTTTTCATAAACCTATGGGGAGGCCGCACTTGGAATATGGTGCCCAGTTCTAGCCATCGCATCCCAAAATGAATATTTGGGAAGGTGCAGAAATGGGTGACTAAAATGATTAGGGGGTTTCAGGAAGACCCATTTGTGAAAGGCTAATTTTTTGGGTGGGGGATGAGGAAGAGAAGACTACAGGTGGGGGAACATGATGGAGACTTTAAAAATCATAAAGGTCTCTACAATATCCTTTTTGATGTGAAGCAATCAGACGCAGGTGGCGCTGTGGGTTAAAGCCTCAGCGCCTAGGGCTTGCCGACCAAAAGGTCGGCAGTTCGAATCCCTGCGGCGGGGTGCGCTCCCGCTGCTCGGTCCCAGCGCCTGCCAACCTAGCAGTTCAAAAGCACCTCCGGGTGCAAGTAGATAAATAGGGACCGCTTACCAGCGGGAAGGTAAACGGTGTTTCCGTGTGCGGCTCTGGCTCTGGCTCTGGCTCTGGCTCTGGCTCTGGCTCTGGCTCTGGCTCTGGCTCTGGCCAGAGCAGCGATGTCACGCTGGCCACGTGACCCGGAAGTGTCTCCGGACAGCGCTGGCCCCCGGCCTCTTAAGTGAGATGGGCGCACAACCCCAGAGTCTGTCAAGACTGGCCCGTACGGGCAGGGGTACCTTTACCTTTACCTTAATCAGTATTCTGCATGTAGCTGTATTGGATAACCACTCTATAACGTTGGCTCATTGTTCCCAGATTTGGGGCAGGGCATGTCCAAGTTGGGAAGATGCAATCCTATTTCTCCTCTAATGCATAGGAAAATGTTTCTGGAGTTGGGGACACTGATTCATCTGGTAGGTGTGTGTGTTTAAACCTGTTGTCACAATCTTAAGTGGTAGTATCTTTGCTTTAAAGAATAATTTAAAAATGAAAGTATGGAGATGAATTTTCTCCTTTTTTATCTCCAGGAGCTGCTGGCAGAGGCAGAACAACCTGTGTGAGTATGCAGATCAGCAGTTGGTATCATCTTCCAGCACCTATCCTCTCCCTTCATGGGGCAGCAGTAGCAAAGCAGGGAGCCAGTGGTAAAAGTTCTACCTGCTTTGCGGTTGCCCTGGCTGCTGCTCCCTTTCTTGCTGCTGCTGCTGCTTGCTTAAGACACTGCAGCTACAGGTATCAAACCACCTACCACCTGCAGAGATTTTGATCCTCTGCTGCTGTTCGCTAGAATTGCTTCTCCATCTCATGTACGCACTCTGTACTGTCATTATAGGCCCTCACAGGAGCAGGAGCCAGCATCCCCAGCACATAAGGAGGAAGCAGATGCCAAACCCAGAACGGCTCAGCGAGACCTGCAGAAAACCTGGGACGAACTGGACGCTCTAAAAGAAAAATTCAGCAGGTGACATGTCAAAAGCACAGCGGTCAGGGCTCATCCTGTATTCAGGATTTGTGGCGGGGAGGAGTTTGCTCTCAAAGCCCCGTCCTTTGGGGAAGGAGCAAAATATGCTTCAATTGGATTCATGAAACCAATTGATATATTAATATATAGAGTAATTTTGTGCAGGACTTTGGCTCAGAGTTTTTGCTATCATGACTGTATTTCCTTCCTTTCAGGCTTCAGGAAGACTATTCCAACACACGGCTCACTAACCAGCTGCTGGAAGACAGACTACAGATTATTGTAAGGAAAACGTAAAAAAACTGAATGAATAAATTTGGTTCTCGCCATTATATTATACATACTGGCAAAAAGCAAAAATACATCGCCACTGGGAACTATATCGCTGTGCTATGTCAAAACATGCATGAAGTTATCAAGATGATGGTTCCTTTTTTAGCAGCCACACGTCCAGCTGTTTGTGAGAAAAAGATTCTCACCACCCTGCCTTTTTAGAGTAGCAGCTCCTAAAAGTATGGGAGACGAGTTATATGGTCAAACTAACGGATCTTGTTGGAAGAAGAGAAGGAATATAATTATTTATTTGAAAAGTGGATATTTTTTCGTCTTATGCTGGAACCATTAAGTTCAGAGCACAACCCAGCGCCCTATGAATAAGGTCGTAAAAAGAGAAGACAACATTGAGACCCACTGAAATAGATGCACAGCAAGACTGTGCATCTTTTATCTTTGTGGGTCTAGCCTATTTATCTTTGTGGGTCTATCCTAGATGGATCCACCCCAAGATGTTTAAACACATAGCTGTTTTTGCATTTTTATTATTACATTTTATTTCCTCTGCGTCTCAGTCTCCCTTACAGTAACTGGCCCCCAGGCTTGTCACAAGAAATGTACTTAAATTACTTATTTAATTAAGTTACACTTTGCAGCACCAATTAGAGTGTATTCTATTTGTATTATTATGTCTTGCTGCTCTCTCTCTCTCTCTCTCTCTCTCTCTCTCTCTCTCTGGCCTCCTTTGCTGACTTGCCTCCCCGCCCCATGCTTTCCTCACAACAGGCTCAGAGCATGGCTGAAGAAAAGCAAACTTTGAACCAGCGGATCAATGAGCTGCTGGAGAGGCTGATCAGTGCACAAAACACGATTTGCACCTTGGAAAAAATTAACGTGAGTACTTTGATCAAAGTACTTTTTGGGAGGGGGGTGAGGAGAGAAAGGTATAACAACAGAATAATGGAGGAGAATTTCGTCTGCCCCACTACTCTAGTGGGGGAAATTCAGAGTGCGAGACCATTCCCAACAAAAGGCTCTTGAAATTCTACTTCAAGACCTCTAAAGGAGGAGAACCCAGCACCCCCCAGCTTAGGTTGATCTCACTTATCCATCAAGAGGTTTCTCCTACTACCCTCTTGCTCCTCTCTTGAAACTCCCTTAGATATGGTCCTGCCCTCTGTCTGGGACAACAGAGAAAAGAAGCAGCCTTTTTCCACTGCTGTGTGTGATTGTGTTGCTGGCAGGAGCCCTTCCAATATTTGCCATTGCTATTGTTACCCCGGTCTTCTCTTATCCAGTTCCTTCAACTTTTCCTCATTTTCCATACAGGCAGCTCCCCGTTTATGCAGGTCTTACATTCCAAGGCACCGCACACGTCTGTGAAATCGCATATAATTGAAACCCATTGAAAACCCCCACAAACAAACCACTCCACCCCCGTCTCACCCTTTTAGTGATATTTCAGTGACTTCAGGATTCAGTGTGATGTGTTTATACACGGTTGCACACCTCTTGAATGTGCATAAACTGCTCTCCTCCAAATCTGTTCCACTTTACAGGGCCAAACATATTTATAGCATATCCTCAAACTACAAGACCTGCTGGGATTTTTTGGGAAGGGAAGGTCATTACCTAAATGGTCCGAATGGTCTTTGCTGTCTCTCCACTCACAGATCTCAGGGCTGCTGGCAAAGCCCAGCCTGGAAAAGCAGCAGCGCAGTGGAAAGGACGAGTCTCCCTCCGACAGCCTCTGCTCTCTGCACATTCTGGATGTCGCGCCCCCTCCTGCTTTCATGGACGGTGCCTCTGAGACGCAAACCACCTCCAACCAGTCCGACTCGGCCACCGAAACCAGCAAGCTGGGCTGCAGCTCTGAATCGGACACAGCAGCCGGGCCTAGTGAGGAGAGGAGCCTCCTGCTGAAGTACGAGGCGGCCCTGGTGGCACCGTCCCCAGAAGGGCCAAAGAGACACAGCAAGAGCCACAGCCGGGCCACAGCCTTCATCCCCTGGAAGCAGAAGTCCACCACGTTCTCAACGCAAGACACGAATTCAACAGAAAGCGAGTGCAGTGGGGAGGAGGAAGCAACCCCGCTTTGTCCCCTCCCAGCCCCGCGCTTCCTATACTTGAGGCAGGAGGCCCTGGTGGCCCCGCCGGGGCCCAGCAGCCATTTCCCAGCCTTGCCCACACTGCAGCCAGAGGTCTTTGAAGCAGCCCACCTGCCTTCCCCCACCAACCTGCCGCCCAGTGGGAAGCTTGAGGAGATGGTGCCAGAAATGAGCAGCTCTGAGAGCTCTGAGGATGGCGAGGTCTCCTGGAGCCCTGGCTTGGTGGAGAAGACATCAGGAGGACCCCACCTGGATTATCAGTCGGCCCAAAAAATGCTTGACGGCCTGCTGCAGAAAAGCCGCCGGGGGAATGAACCACCCAAAGCGGGCAGGTTGGAAGGCTTCCGCTTAGCTGGTGCCACAGAGGGGAACGGAGCAGGCCGGGGCCTCCCTCACTACCACCAGCAGCAGCACCAGCAACACAGGATCCGTTACTACCAAGAGTTCCCGAGTCCTGAGGAGGGAAAGAGCTACCCATGCCCCCTGGGCACCAAGGGGGCAGTGGTGGGGCTAGAGGGCAGCGATGCTGCACAAGATTCTACATCCCTCTGAGGTGGGACGAAAGGAAGCTGCTCCCTTAGCCATGCCATACTTCCCACCCCCTGCAATCCACGGGACTGTCTTTCCTTACTCAGTGGTGAAGAAAAAGCACTCTGCACGTGACTCAGATGAACTTTCTCCTTTAGGCTTATCTTCCTATGAATCAGGGTCCGAACCAGGTCCTGAGCTAAGCCCCTGGACCCCATGGGAACCTTGGCCAGCCCCTTTCCCACCTCTTCTCCAGGTGTGACTTTTGGTTGTAATTCAATCCCCGTTTTGATTTAAAAAGCAGCAGCAGCAGCAGCTAGGTTATATTAAATCTCTGTCTTGTAGTTTGGAAAGTTTATTTTAGTGAAGAGGAAATCTGATGATGTGTTTCTTCTTTCGTAACAAATGGGGCGCAACTTTATTTACAGCGTGAAGTACGTCACACTGAAGTTCAGACACATGAGAAACAGTCACCTAAAGGACAATTCACTATTTGCATTCAGAAGTGTGTGTTGTTGTTGTTTAAAGATAATTCCCGCAAGGCAGAGCTTTCCAAACTTTTCATGCTGGTGACACTCTTTTTAGACATGCATCATTTCACGACACAATAATTCAGCTTTACAGTGGTAACTCGGGTAACGAACTTAATTCATTCCAGAGATCTGTTCTTAACCCGAAACTGTTCTTAACCTGAGGTGCGCTTTTGCTAATGGGATTTCCTGCTGCCACTGCGCCGCCGGTGCACAATTTCCATTCTCATCCTAGGGCAAAGTTCTCAACCCGAGGTACTACTTCCGGGTTAGCGGAGTTTGTAACCTCAAGTGTTTGTAACCTAAGGTACCACTGTACTAGCAAACTGGAGGTTAAACGAACGCATTTACATGACACATCTACACACTGCAGCTGAAATGCTAATGTGTCGCTACACACAGTTTAGAAAGCTCTGCCATAAGGGCTTAGTATGGCAAAGAGTAATCTACTTTTCTCACCAGGCTTTTACCTGTAAGCATTGTATCAGGCCAGCACTGTTCTTGTGGGTTTTCGCTGGGTGGTTGTTAGCTTTTGAAGCCTATGAACTAGAAAATGTATAAGCAACTAGAATTCTAAACAGGTCATTGGTGTTTACCATTCATCTTCAACATTATCCCACCTCCTTGATCAAAAGAAGGATGGCTCACAATAATGCCTTCTTGGGGAAGGTACAATTCGGGATAACAGGATTTAAACTAAAATATAAAGAATGCTTAAACACAGTAGAAAATAGGGCAATTTTACAACTTGTGAGGAAGCACAGTGACAACTTAATTTTAATTTTCTATAGTGGAAATCCTGGTGGAGTATTTTTATTTTATTTTCATCCCTCAGATGTGCACAGAACCAGCAAACTATGGGAAGAAAAACAATACTGGGCAGCAATCTGATAAGCATGTGTGGAGCACTTAAGATTGCTTTTGTTTCTTTTCTGCTGTGCTTCTCGTAAATATACATAATTGTTTGGAAAGGAAATCTGACTTTAATGTAAATAAATTTATCAACACAAGCATATTAAAATTAAATCAAAATCAGTTCAAGGCTGAGTTTTTAATATATATATAGAGAGAGAGAGAGAGAGAGAGAGAGAAATATATAACTTCTGAGCATAGTGTCATGTTTTATTGTTTATTCAGAGGACCAGCAAGCCTTCAGGGGTGCTAGAAGCCAGAGGATGCCACTCATATCCCCAAGCACAGCGAAGTTTGTCCACAGGCATAAGCTACACAAGCATGGAGCCTCCACATCCAGAGGCTTTCTACCTCTCAGTAAACGAGCTGTTCCTCACCTGGTTCTTCCCCTGCCCTCCAAGAATAGGGTAGAGGCGATGAAGAAGGACGTCGGTGTCTCCCATCCCCCTTCCCACCTCTGGCAAGGGTGCCCACCTCATTCTCGGGGAACAGAGCTGTCTCACCGGAGCCCTCCTCGAGTCCTCTTCTCCCACTCGGGGGTTTACGGCGCCCCGAGGGCACCCACTGAGATCTCCCGAGAAAGGGCGCTCGAGATGTAATAAGAAACAGACGCCGATTCTGCCTTAAAAATAAAAATATCCCACTCCCCTGTCTCACTCAATGGAGGCGGTGGGGTAGACTGCTGCAGCACATAGGGGCTGCCTCTGGGCAGATGCAGCGTGCTCATGGAGCTGGAGACCTGGAGCGCAGCGTCCGCCCGCTCCTGAAGTCCTGCCATCGCCTGCAGGCAGACTGCGCTGAGCCATGGAGGCTCCAAGCAGCCCTTCCCAAAGAGAGACTCTGGGACAGGGAGGGGATGGTCGGTTTGGAGTGTGCCGTTTAGGGGATTCCCCCGTTGGTGGGTGTGTGGCGCCCTCTGCACATGCTCTACGGTACCTAAGGAACCGGAGCTCCGCGACGGCGCCCTCTTGCAGCTTCTCCTCCGGGAGCGCTGACCTCTTGAGAAAGGCGCTGCGGGATAAGGTCGGGCGGAAGTGCGCCATCTTGAAGCTGCAGCGGGCGCCGCCACCGAGGGCACTAAAGACGCCATCTTGCGAGAGGCACCAGAGGCGGAAGTGAATCCTCACAACTGGAAAGGCTGCTCTTGTGTGCAGTCCTCTGGGTGTAGTCCTGGCGAAGTCAACAGAAAGAGCACTTTCCCAAGAGTACCCTTTAGCCTGGCCAGGAATGGGGGAGAGATTTGAATCAGTTTGCAGACCAGCCTCACCCATGAGCTGTGCTTTTTTTCAGGAGGTCCTCAAGGGCACCTCTTTTCTGTTGTTAAAAAGTGTGGCAGTTACTGCAACAACTTCATACTGAGTACCGGCACCTATTTTTCTAGAAAGAAAGCACTGCCCATGAGCATACCCTCCAACATTTCTCTAATAAAAATAGGGAAATATTATTTAATAAACATAAACATAAACTTTATTATTTATACCTCGCCTATCTGACTGGTTTGCCCCAGCCATTCTGGGTGGCTTCCAACATATATAAAAACATAATAAAACATTTTAACTACTTAAAAAAAACTTCCTCGTACAGGGCCACCTTCAGATGTTATCCTCCAACACGACTCCAATGAAAATAGGGAAGTCCTAAGGAAAAGCGGGACATTTCTGATTTGATCCCAGAATGTCCTGCTTTTCCTTAGTTTAGGATGCCCCTATTTTCACTGAAGAAATATTGGAGGGTATGGAGTTATCCAACCCCCTGAGCCGTCAGAAGGCAATCCTGTATAGGGAAGTTTTTTTTAATGTTTAATGTTTAGTTATGTTTTTATATATGTTGGAAGCTGCCCACAGTGCTGGAGTGACCCCATAAGATGTGTGGGGTATGAATAGTAAAATTATCATAATGGAATGGGATGTCCCTATTTTCATCGGAGAAATGTTGGAGGGGATGTAGAAGTATCTGTGTAATTAATATGTTTCTGCCCCCATGGGTGCTTTCCCTTGCATACACTGCATTGGCCCTTTAATTGTAATCAATTCTTACTGTCAACCAAAACACCAATCCCGAAGTAATTGTCTTTTTAATTAGTGGTTTCTTTTCCAATAACAACCATGTAAATAAAGCTTTCCCACGGTAGCCAAACACCTGCCCCTTACGTAATCCCTTGCTCTTTTTAGGAGCCTGTGAAAAGAGCAGAGGCCCAGGAGAAATTCAAGAGTAGCTGTGTGGATGTTTTTGTGCGTAGACATTGTGTGTGTGTGTGTAGATGCATATATAGTCAGTCAACACACAATAAACAGATTCAGGCCTCTTGCAATTTGGGATGCTGCAATTTCTTCAAGCTCCCTCAAAATCTGTTGCATGTTAGGGCATCACAGGGATGAATTAAAGGATTCCTGCAATCCAGAAAGCCTCTTTCTTATTAGAAAGCCTGTCCCATCTTCGCCCATGCAGATATTTGGAACCTGTTCTGTGCCTGGTAAGTCCCCCCCCCCCCAGTTGCCCCCTATACCAGCACTGCTTTTACCTGCCCAGAAGGGAAATTTTGATCATATCGTGCACCGATTAATTCCCCTGGATCTGAAAGCTTTTCTCCTTGTTCTGCGGCAAAAATCCACTCTTACTTGCTGAATTGGATCTTATCAGATGTACGGAAAATCCGAAGAGAGATTTTGCTTAGCAAGCTTCTGATTCAGTGGGTAAGATTTTCCAAAGGCATAGCCATGGAACAACAAAAGGAGCTCTCATACACCTGGGGAATTTATTGGTATAAAATCCCATCAAAATACAGAGCAAGCAAAAGTGTGAATGAGCCCTTAGTTTATGCAATTCAAGTGGATAAACTTTTTTAATAAACAACAATTTTTTGGGAAGGGGAGTTAGGAAACTGATGGGAAAATACACTAAAAAGTGTGGAATTCAGAAAAAGGCATATAACTTCTGCACAAACAGCACCTCCCTGCAATCAAATCAGAACAAAAACTTGATAAAGACAGGATCTTATTGGACCTTAACACAAGCTTTGTGCAGGCATATCTGGATGCAAGAAATAGTAATGGGAGGGGAGACTAAAATAACCACTAGAAGTGGCAGGTTGTTTTCCTCTGTCTGAAAAAAACAAGTGGGAGTTGTTGGGTTATTCAGTGTTTAGATTTCTGACTTAGATTTGGGGAAAAAATAATAGGTTGGGTTTTTTAAATATTGAGATTATTGTTTCGTTTCAGATTCAATTACAAGGCTTTAGCGTTCAAAACTGCTTGGAAACTTCAAAACAGCTAACTGCTCGTCTTGGGTAAGCTTTGACTCCAAAGGGCTTTCCCATAAGTTGGCCTACGTGGAGAGAAATCCAGAAAAGTCAGCAACCTCGCCTGTTGTATCCAATTGCACAGTGATCCTCAACTTTTGTTATGGCATTCAATGATGTCTTGGAGTCTATTGGAGGAGTTGGCCGCTTCCAGATCTCGCAAATCATCTTCTTGCTGATCTCCGTCTGCCTCATTGGTTGCCACAACTTCCTGCAGAACTTCACTGCCGCCATTCCAGACCACCATTGCAAGCCTTTGCTGCCCACCAACCAAACCTTGCCTTCCAGCTACACCCAAAGCACAGCAGAAGGGGTCTTGCTGAAGGCACCTGTTCCCATAAACCAGAATTGGAAGCCAGAGAAGTGTCTCCAGTTTGCCATGAGTTGGTGGCGTCTATTGAGTCCAAATGCGACTGTGGAGGTTGGGGACTCTGCCACACAGGTGCACACCGAACTCTGCACAGGTGGATGGGTCTATGATGTGAGTGTGTTCGAGTCTACCATTGTGACGGAGGTGAGCTTTCTTCATCATCAACAAGAAATGAAAGATGGGAAGGCAGTTTTAAAACACAGAGCGGCAGGGATATAAATTAAACATTCCAATAACAAATGAAGTAACTCGTTTGGGGTTGTTTGGCTTAGATTTAATTTTTAAAAGAGAATATACAGTATTTATCATATTAAGATCATGTTTAACTGGGGAAGAATTAGTATTAGACCCTGCAGTAGTACCTTTTGGCTATTTACGGTAAACCCTGCCATTTTACAATAAGATCTGAAAAGGGCCTCTTGTTTCTAATGTGTTTGTTACGTTCGCATTCTGCTTTTCCTCAAAGGGGCTCAAGGCAATGGACAGAAAATTGACTCAGTTCTCCTCTTTCTCCCTTCCAGTGGAATTTGGTGTGTGACCTACAGAACCTGAGAGATGTAGCCCAGTCACTCTACATGGCTGGTGTGCTGGTTGGGGCTGGGGTGTTTGGAGTCTTATCGGACAGGTGGGTGGTTGTTGTGATGAATGTTAGGTGAGTAGGGTTGCCAGACCTCCAGGTTTGACCTGAAGTCTCCGGATGAGGGGATGGGGATTGTAGTCCAAAAACAGCTGGAGACCCAAGGAAACTAAGACCCAGCTAGATCCTGTCCCCATAACTCACCACCAGGCAATATATTAATTAATGCATCCTACTTCTATTTTTTTGGGGGTGGGGACAGGTTTGGCAGGTGCAAACCTCTAATCTGGTCATATCTGCAAATTGCCATCGCTGGCACCATCACAGCATTCCTGCCCAGCTTCAGCAGCTACTGTGCCTTCCGCTTCCTGGCTGGCATGACATTTTCAGGAATCATGCTAAATTCTCTGTCCTTGAGTAAGTAGTTTGGTTTGCTCCAATTCAAATTTAAAGTGTGGATTTTGCAGGGAAAGCTCAATAACTCTTGGCAATGACAATGGGTAGATCACAGGCAGCCTTTGGGGAGTCCAACTAGATTTCAATGTGTGTTTGTGGGGGGGGGGGTGACAAGAAATTTTGCACACCGGGTGCCACCTGACCTTGCTACGCCACTAGGCCTATGCCTGGAATGAGTAGAGAAGTGTGGATAAGCCTCAGACAAGGCACTATAGATACAAATGTCCTTTCAGCTTTATATCAGCAGTCAGCCTATGGTGCCTGGGGTTTTCTGCATGGAAGCCAAACGGTTGCATGTGCCCATAAAAAAATGTTCATCCTGGTTTTTACTGCAAGTCCTTTTAACAGTTTCTCTTGCTTCTCTCCTAGTTCTGGAGTGGATGCCCAACAAGGGCCGGACAATGGCAGGTGCCCTCTTAGGTTATTTCGTCACCTTTGGGCAGATCGTCTTGGCAGGAGTTGCATACGGAGTCAGAAACTGGCGCTGGCTCCAACTCTCCGTCTCGGCACCATTTTTCATCATTTTTGTCTGTTCATGGTAGGGGGTGATAGTGCCAAATACGACCGTGGTATGGCTTCGGTGTCTCTCTCTTTTCCGCTCTTGTAGATGTGGCAGCCATTTTGTGTTAGGCCAAGACCTTATGGCTGCCATGTTTGATGTTCAGGCAGTGTGTGCTGAGCCTTATGTAGACAAAATGGCACCATCCACACCTAGGAGGATGTGTCAACAGACTTGGTTGGCAGAAGAACAAAACAAAGTATACAGTGTGTATGTATGTGTGCTGGGGAGCAGGGGGGGGGGACCACTAAAACAGGCCAGTGAGGCCATGGAATGCAGAGTGCATTATGGAAGAGAGGAGTAGATGTTCCACCTGGGAGGATGGAACGGAGTGGCTGGAAATGTGAACAACACTCCGTTACACAAGCTTTTTTCTTTTTCTTCTAATCATACCCCTTGTTAATAATATCTATCTATCTCTTGTCTTGTCAGGAAACTTCCAGAATCACCACGCTGGCTCCTGCTTCATAACAAGGCACAGGTAGCAGTCCAGAATCTGAGGAAAGTTGCCGCAATAAATGGCAAAAGCAAGGAGGGAGAGAAAATTAACAAAGAGGTTAGCCACGAGATCGACCAGTGCTTTGGTTTTTTGTACTAATAATAATTTCTATAATAGGAGATTAGCAAATATGATATAATAATGTAATAATATGTTCAGTTTTGCTTTTAGTATTTAAAGCCCTAGGTGCCACGAGTCCCATGAAGGCTTTGTGGAGAGGCTGGTCAAATGAAGAGGAGTGGGGGCAGATTGGAGAGTTGCAGGGGTCCAACTCAGGGGAAGGTCCCAGCAACAGGCACCTGGTATTTTTGCTTTTAGGCAGATGTTGAAAACATATCTTTTTCAGAGGGCTTTCCCTGAAGGGTGACTCAGACGTTTTATATAATCAGTGTAATTTGATGTAAAGTGGCAGCTGCCAGTGCAGCAAACTGAAGCTTACTTCTCATAGACCGACCCTTAGCAACGCCCCCTGGGCAAGAGGGAGCAGTAGAGGCTCTAGACAGCTGGGTTTAGTGCCACAGAGGGTCACAAGCCAGAGCATTCTGGGAAATTAAAATGGAGGCCTGGCATTGCTTAGAGGGAAGTTTTAAATGTTTGACATTTTTATATTTTGCTGGAAGCTGCCCAGAGTGTCTGGGAAAACCCAGCCGGATGGGCAGGATATTATTATTAGGCTAGGACAGAAGGTGACAGGTATGTTGGGGTTCAACTTGAGACCACCAAAGCCTCAATCTGCACTCTTCTGGATTAAGGCCCCTCCCTAGGCCTGCCACATTCCTTCCACTCATTTTCCACCGTCTTGCACAGGTATTGCATTCCCACATGCAGATGGAAGCTGCAAGTCTGAAATCCCGGCGCAATGTATTCGACCTGTTTCGCAGTCCAATCTTGCGGAGGGTCACCTGCTGCCTCATGGTTGTCTGGTGAGTGCAAGAGGACCTCTGTTGTTTTTATCTGAAGAGGGAAACGGTAATTGAATAAAGGAGACAAGTCAAGGATTGCCCTTTCTTTCCTCTTATGCTTTGAGCCTCTTCTCAGAACACAGAAGTATGATGGCAACTCAAGAACATATGAGGTGGTTTATGCGTTAAATACTACTAATCATAGTAATTTTGTATTGTGCCTATTACATTGTAATAAGCAGGTAGAGGCTGTGGAGCTGCTGCTTTTTAAAGGGCCGCATTTAGAACAGCTTAGGTGCTTTTTAAGTGCTGAGTTGTAGCAGCAGCAGCAGCAATGATCACTCATTAGTAGCAGTAGTAATAATAATAGTTTGTGCATAATATGCATTGCCGACACCCAGCCAGATGGTTGGGATATAAATAATAAAAATATAATTATTATTAATAATAATTATTAGTTATTATCCATCATTGCAGAAATCCAGTCTTTAAATTTGCAACTTAAGCTTGCTTCCCACTCTACCTAGGTTTTCCAGTTCCTTTTCTTATTACGGCTTGGCGATGGACGTGCAAAAATTTGGCCTGAACATCTTTGTGGTGCAGGTGTTGTTTGGAGCGATCGACCTTCCCGTTGTGCTGCTGTCCACCCTTGCCATGGTCTTCATCGGGCGCCGCCTTACCATGGCCGGCTTCCTATCCCTCGCTGGGCTCCTGGTGTTCGTCAACATGTTTGTGCCAGACGGCAAGTTGCTTTATGGGTTTTTGACCTGCATCTGCTTGGGTCACTGATGCTCCATGCTATGAGTTTTCATCAAAACATCAGAAAGAGTCTGGATGCTGGATCAGGCCAGTGGCTTATCAAGGCCAACCTCCTGTTCTCACAGTAGCCAACCAGATGCCTAAGGGAAGCCCAAAGTAGCACAACTTCACCGAGAGCCAGTGTGGTGTAGTGGTTAAGAGCAGTAGACTCGTAATCTGGGGAACCGGGTTCGCTTCCCGGCTCCTCCACATGCAGCTGCTGGGTGACCTTGGGCCAGTCACACTTCTCTGAAGTCTCTCAGCCTCACTCACCTCACAGAGTGTTTGTTGTGGGGGAGGAAGGGAAAGGAGATTGTTAGCCGCTTTGAGACTCCTTAGGGTAGTGATAAAGCGGGATATCAAATCCAAACTCCTCTTCTACATGTGATCCACAGTGAGTGGCGTTCTGATACACACGGCCTCCAACGCCGGAGGTAGAACACAGCCATGGCTAGTAGCCACTGATAGCCTCCAGGAATTTGTCTAATCAGTTTTCACATGAATATTGTGCTCAGTCCATCCTATCAACCTGTGAGCTGTACTGCTGTCACCCTTGGTATCAGCCATGCAGTGTTGCGGCTTGAACAGGGGTACCATCCCAGTTCCATTGGGCACACATGTGCCCTTAGAACTATTCCTTGGTTCCATAGGGTCCCTGCCCCCTGCTGAAATTAGGCTTGAAAGACACTTCCATGGTAGCCTATAAAACAGGTTGCAGTGTCTGCTTGTTTGTGGGTTTGCCTGTGGTGCCCACAGTAGTCTCTCAGGGTGGCAAATGTGCCCACAGGCTCCCAGGGTGCACCGTGGCTGAAGGGGGAACCTCACTCTCTTCAGTCCTAGACCACTGCTCTTGCTCACTGTGTGACTTCAGGCTACACACCCTCAATCTAACCTACCCCATAGGGTTATTTTGAGGTTAAAATGGAGAAGGGGTGTGTGAATTGAGCTCCTTGGAGGAAAGGCAGCATATAGTAAGATAGGAAGATTCCTTAGACTGAGCCCAGGCCATTGGTCCATCTAGCTCAGGGGTACAGAAACATTTTCGGACTTAGGAACACAGTCCCTTCTGAGCATCCTCTTGTGGAGCTATATACTAGTGATGGACACGGCCAGAGCCCAAAGTGTTTGGAGCAGTCAGTGAGAATTTTGCCCTTGTACAGTAGGTTTGCTAGCTTCTTCAACCACACACATCCCTCTCCATCCAGGAAAATAAAAAGCATTATTAGAGCCCAAGGTAAGGCAAAGGGAGGTGGTTGTGTGTCCTTTGAATGCTAGTTTTATTCAGAGCAGACCTACTGAAATGAATGCTGCTAAGGTAGTCAGGTTCACTAACTTTAGTGGGTCTGCTCTGAGTAGGACTAGCCTAATGAATTTTAATAGCTTTATAGTTTATTGTAAAGGAGCAATATGTGATTTACACTGGTGGGGGGAGTATTATTTTTCTGTGTGTACATGAGGGGGGGTGTGACTGCCTGTTTGAAAGGTCAAAAAGACAGTTTGTTGTATTTATATTGTGACGGCCTATGGCTGTAAACAACAAGGTTTCTTTCATTCTATATATTTCTCCTTTCTGCAGAAATGCAAACGTTGCGTACAGTGCAGGCAGCACTAGGGAAAGGGTGCCTCGCCAGTTCCTTTATTGGTGCATATCTGTATTCTGGGGAGCTCTACCCGACAGAGATCAGGTGAGCAGCTAGTATCTAAACCAGGGTTTCCCAAACTTCGGTCTCCAGCTGTTTTTGGACTACAACTCCCATCACCCGCAACTAGCAGAACCAGTGGTCAGGGATGTTTTCTGCCAGATAAACGGCCACAGGGTTCAAGCAGCAGGTGTTTAGAGTCTTATAAACACCAGCATTTCTTCTTGCCAGGCAAACAGGCATGGGATTTGTGTCCATGCAAGCCCGTCTCGGAGCCATGGTTGCGCCCCTGGTCTACGTGCTTAGGGATTCCTTTCCTGTCCTGCCACCAATTATATTTGGAGCTGCTCCCCTCCTCGCGGGGGTCTCTGCCTGCTTCCTGATGGAGACAAGAAATTTACCCCTCCTGGAAACCATTGCAGAGATGGAACGCAGGTAAGTTTTCTTTCCCATCCCTGTTAGGAGTTGAAAAACAATTAGGATGAGATTCTGACCCAAAGAGTATTTTCATGCCATTTAGCATGTATGGAATGGAGGAGGGGGAGACCATTTTCAGTTTGAGTACCACATTTTTCTATGCTCAACCTAATGGGGGGGGGGGCACCGGTCAGCGGTTGGCAAGGCCAAAGGCAAAAGTGAGCAGAGCAATGGATGCAAATTTCACCTTTATCCAGTAGGGTGGTTTCAGTAACCTGCTGTTGTGGTGAAGGACAGATAATTAATTAATTAATTAATTAATTAATAGCACACTGTCCATAAAATGAAAATTATCATGGTGCTAATCAGTATTCTTGTGTTTGTTCCTTTAGGTCTAGAAATGTATCCTCGATGGAAACAGTAGAAGAAATTTGCCTCCAGCAAGTGGAGAGATCTGTTTTCAAAGAATCTGTTTAGCACAGCAATAGTGCTCTCTCTCTCTCTGTGAGAAAGAATCCCTTGACAAACCACACATTTCTGGAAAAAGTTATTCAAGAACTGGAAATGGGTAGCACTAAAACCAAGCATCTTCCTTTGAGAGAAGACAGGAGAAACAGGAGGCTGATACTTAGTTCAGGGATCACCAACTTTTTTAGAACTGTGGGCACATTTAGATTTTTGAGTGAAAGCTTGGGACCATCCCCTTTGGTGGGATATAAATGTAATGATAATGATGATGATAATGGGAAAGTCTGGTGTAAGATTCAGTTCATACAAAATTAAATGACTTCATTATACTCCACTTAATTTGTGAAATTCACTTGTTCATTGAAATGTTCTTTAGCAGGGGGTTCCCCTGTGTGAGACTCTAGAGCTTTTTTGTTTGTAAGCACAGACATCAAATTAGATTTAAAAACCTGCAAAAAGGTTACATGACCCCCCACTCTTTATTGATTTGTTTGGGGTAAAGGCTATACAGCTTTAGCCCAAACTTTTTAGTGCATCTCCCTCAACACTTTCCTAACCAACAAAAAGTGTGTGATGTGTTTTTTAAGTGGAATTGATGTACCCGAACACTTTAAGAAGAAACATTGTCCCCCCCTTTTTTTTCTTCTTCTCCCCCTAATGTCTCAACAAATGAAATGGATTTGTAAAAATGTTACATGGGGAAAAAAACAACAAGGCATTACACTTACTTCTGTAAAACAAGAAAATCCTTAATAAAATATTTTAAAAAGAAGAAGAAACATTGTGTCAATAATAAAGCCCTGTGGTGCCATGCAGGTCAGAATTTGGGAAAGAGGTCCATGGTCCCCATAACAGACTGAGCAGGAGGGCTCCAAAAAGGAGAGTGGGCAATTCACCTCATTAAGAAGTAAATGAAATAATACAAATTACCATCTAAATAGCACACTCCGCAGTTTAGAAGTCCATTAAAGACAAGATTCTTAAGTACCCAACTGCACCACTGCTGCTATTTTTTTAAAAAAATCCTTATCTTTATTACATTTTAAAACCACTTAAAAAGAGAAAGAAAAAATGTATTGCTGCTGTCAAAATACCATACACTTCAAAGAAACAAACTGACACAATGTAATATTGGCAGTGATAAAAGAACTAAAGAAAGAAAAAATAAGTAAATGAAACAAAATCATGCATTTCCCCCCTAAAACTCAAAAGCCGATAAATCAAGGCCTCTGCATATCCAAAACATATCTATCGGGCAGGTAAGTTTGTAGGTACTAGGACCCTCGTACCTATGGGATCGCCTCTCCTGGTATGCCCTGCAGAGGACCTTAAGGTCCATAAATAACAACACTTTGGAAGTTCCAAGTCCCAAGGAGGTTAGATTGGCCTCAACCAGGGCCAGGGCCTTTGCAGCTCTGGCCCCAGCCTGCAAGGTCTGCAAGACAGAGCTGTTACACCTGGCCTTTGGACTGGACTCAGTCTAACCCCCCCTCTCTTTTTTTTTTTTTTTGATGGAACACCTTATATGGGATTTTGTAAATAAATTTTCCCTCGGTTCTTTTTGCTGGCCCATGTAGGACCAGCATGGATAGTTGGCCCCGGTGAATATTTGATGTTTTCTCCCCTTATGGCTTTGATCTATGGGCTACCACTAAAACGAGGCTGCATTTTAAGATGTATTCTGATTTATATTTCAATCAACTGGTTTGTTTTTTTTAAAAATGTTTTTACTGTATTCATATTCAGTGTTAGCCGTCCTGAGCCTGGTCTTGGCTGGGGAGGGTGGGGTATAAATAAAATTATGATGATGATGATGTCCCCAATGTGAGAATAATCCCACCGTACTACATTGCAGGGTTGTTGAGCCTCAGCCCAATCAGCAACGTCCCTCATTAATTAATTAAGTCAAAATATTAATTAAGTCAAAATACAGCATTAAAGACAGGGAAGGCTTTACCATCACAAAGTAATGGGAGGTATCAGAATGATACCGATGATGACCTGTTATTTAATTTGGCGGGGAATAAAAATACTTGCGTTTATAAAGAGCAGGAGATCTGTTTATTCTGGCGCAGAAGGGGCGGGGCGAGGGAGGGAATTACACGGCGCAGGCCAATCAAAGCCATGCAAAAGAACCCTTCTTTATAAAGCAGCCGTCCTTTTTTCACTCCGCAAAGCGTCGAAGGGTATCCCGGCGTTCTTAGCCACTCTAGGAGTTTCAAGCAACAGCAGCAGCAACGACACATCTCTATGCTCCTCTGCAACCTCCTCCCATTAATGTAGAACAGGCATGCGCCCATTCAGGAATTGAAGCTCCGCCCCCTCCCGCTCTTTCCTGCTCTTTCCCTCTTCGTGCAGGCGAGGAAAGTGGCGCCGTAAATAACCGAATAGCTGCGCGCTCCCCGCCTACCCCTCCAAGAAAAGTGGCGGGAAAGGAGGTCTGCGATGGCGGCGCTTGCAGTTGAGGACGTGTTGGCTGAGCTGAGGCTCTTCGGGCTGGACTTGGAGGAGGGTGAAGACGGGGCTGCCCTTACCGACAAATGTGAGCCGCGTATAGAACGGCGAAGGCGATAAATGGGGGGGGGGGTATTTACTAGGAGGGGCGCTAGTTCTCATTGAGGAGATTTTTATTTGGAGGGGGCTTAATTTGGGATAAGCAGGCGGTTGCCTATGTGGGGAAGAGCGGTGGACTTGGGGGCGTTTCTGGGGGATGGAAGAAGCGTGGAGAGAAAGTGGGGAAAGAAGATATGAGGGAAAGAGGGAGGCGGATTCAGAGTGATGGGCAGTTTTAAAAATGAGACTTGCCTGGATCGGGCCAGAAGATCCGTCTAAAGGAAACGGTTGGTTGTTCCCTGTACCTGGTCTTAAAGGGTAGACTGTCCCTGAATGTGGAGGCTCAGTGTGACTCGTAGCTGCTGTCTACAGGAGAATGTAGCTGTTAGCTTTGCCTGTTTGAAATGCTGCCCCTTAATAAATTGTTTTTGGCTGGCTTTAACATCGTTGTAACCCAGCCCTGGGGCCTTGTGGTGAAGGGTTGCCTTCCTGAATCAGACGAGGGGAATTAGGGTTGAACTGTTAATGTGCTTTAAATCTTACATTCAAACAAATCCAGGAAATTTGCCAGGAAATTATTTTTATTGTAATACTTGTAACTGTTTTTTTGACATTTCAACGGAGTACAATGTAAAAGACTTCAATTATTTACATTTTAAGAAAAGCAACAAAGGTGCTAAAAGTTATAAATACATTTTAAAACTTTGATTTTAGATTTCACTAGTATGGTTTCTGTTGGACTGGATTGTGTGTATTCTGTTCATTGATTACATGAGACAATTTCAAAAACTGGAAAGTTTTCTGCAGAAAAATCTAATGGTGGAAATTTTTCATTGCACTTCACTGAGGTGGATCTCGCTGTCTGTTAGAGGGATGTCCTTGAGGAACTGATAAACTACCGCTGTTTAATAACTCCTCTCTCTCTTTCTCTCTTGTAGTGGTGGAACTTTGCACATTGTACAGGTTGAAAGAAAATGAGATTGCAGATGAAATAATTGCTTTTGCTATAACGAAGCAATTCATTAAGCTTACGGCAGAGTCCCTGCACATCTTTGAACATGAAGTAAGTGAGCTTTTGGAAGGAATTGCGGGAGATAGATGTTTTGATTTGCCTATTTGAGGTAGATCCACTATAAAGGCAGTTCCGCTATGGTGCATTCAGTGGAGCATAACGTTATATGGAGCATAGGCGGCAGCCCCTACCCTCTGGAACTCCCTGCCTATTGATGTTAGGCAGTCTCCTGGGCTGTACTGTTTTTGGCACTGGCTAAAAACTTTTAGAATGCCATCTTGCATGCAATTTAACTGTGTATGTTCATTTTAAAACAGCAGATTTTACTTACATTTTGATACATTTCATGCCAATTTGTTTTTAACGTTTCATGTTATGACTGTTTTGCTAGAGGTTGCCGCCCCTGCCCACTTTGCTCGCCTACCCACCCCCCTTACTGCTACCCCCTCCCCTTGATGTTAGAGGTGCAGAGCAGAAAGGCAGGGAAAACTACAAAAGGCTTGGACCATCTCATGCTGTCACTGCCCCATGGTTGATTAGGAAGAAGAGTCATCACAGCACAGGAAGGATGAAGGGAGCCAGGATCTGCTAGGAAGCAGTGGCGAAAGCAGTGGATCCTTAAGCTGGCCAGGGGCGGCGGGGGGGGGAGTGGCCAGTAGCAGGGCTAGCCAGCCTATGGATCCAGTCCCTTGAGTCGGGGTCAGCGTTTGAAATTTGCCAGGTCCAGGTGCATGGGGGAAAGGTGCTTGCTCATAGAGAGATGCTCTTTCCATTTCTTCTCTGTTCAGAACAGAAGGGAGGGTATCATCCAATGAAATGTGGGCATGTTTAATGGGACTTGCAGGAGGAGCAAGCAGTCTTTTCTTCATTGCGGGTGTCATAGCAGGTACTGATACACATAGCAGTGCCCATGTCTGCCCTGTTGGTGCTGGCTAAGCCAAAAGTGCTGTGATTCTGGGAGGTGTTGGCTTCCCTGGGGTTTCGACTGCTTGTGCTCTTCTTTCAGGTGCTGCACAAGCGATCCACGAAACCGCAGAAGAGGAAGGACCCTAGAATCAGAGATGTCAACAGCATTCAAGAACTGTATCCTCCCAAGCAGCTGAGCGTGACTCAAACGGAGAGGCCCTTTTGAACATGGCAGCAAAATGGCCTAGTGGTAAAACTAATCAAATGCAAGTTTTATCTCTCTGTATCCCACTCTTGTCTTCTAATGTTTGGGTGAGAGAAAAAAATCTAATTTTAAAAATGGGGTGAATTGGAGCAATTTCCCCTTTTTGTGGTGGCTGCTATTATGGGGTTCAGTGCTCTGCCTTGAAATAGGCACACTAATACTGAAGAGGAGAAGCATCTAAACATGTGCAAAGTGTATTTCACCAGCGTAGCCTATGTTCCACACCCATGTAGTCTTCTCCACTTTGTGCAATAGCACCCCATGGGTCATGGACCACATCTGCCATCATGCTTTGCCACTGGCTGTTCCTGGGTGGGACCAATGGGGGTTGGACAACCAGTGAGCGACGATGGCTCATGTAATTTTAGCTCATGCATTTTCTGTGTGCGTTTGGCTTCCTTGACTCTTCTTAGTCTCGATGTAGAGGAGGAGGAAGAAAACCTTCTAGATACCTACACGTCGCCATCAAAAGTAAGTATGTGGAAGGAAGGACATTCATAGGAACATTCATAGGAACGAGCACACAACACATCTTGCACACATAGGCTGATGCAGGAACATTGCAACTTAGAAAGCTGTGTGCACCTGTGACCTTCTGCATTCAAAGAAGGTGCTTTGCCTCTCTGCTACCCTTAAATCACATCAGACTATTTATCTGTCTAGTCCAATGTTTATCCTCTCTGGCTTGTGGCAACTCTTAAAGCTGTCAGGCAGAGACCTGCTTTTGTGCTGGGACAATTTTTCTATGGTGTATTTGTATTCGCATTTTATATTGATTTGTATCAATAAGAGCACTACTGGGGCAAGGCACATCTAAATGTCCAGCACTCAGGGCTGTGTCCAACAAGTTCTACTTAGAGTAGACCCAATAAAATTAATGGGCTCAAGTTAGTTGTGCTCATTAATTTCACTGGGTGTCCTCTAAGTGGAGCTAACATGGGCCAACCGGATATCTATAGGAAGCAGGACCTGAGTGCAACAGCACCAACAATTGGTAGCAAAAGACATACTGCCTCTGACTGTGGAAGGAGAACTTGGATTAGCTATTGTGACTAGTAGCCACTGATTAGCTGCATAGAATCACAAAATTGCAGAGTTGGAAGGGATCAACTTCTGCAGTGCAGGAATCTTTTGCCCAACGTGGGGCTTGAACCCACGACCCTGAGATTGAGTCTCATGCTCTACCAACCTGAGCTATACCGACTCAATAATTTGTCTACCCCTCTTTTGGCCCTCGCTGCCTTTCGCTGGAGCAAATTTCCTAGTTTGTGTGCTGTTCAAAGGACTTCCGTTGTGTGTCCTGAATTTTCTTCATCTGGGGCTGGGAAATGCTGCCGTCTGAGACCCTGGAGAGCCACTGCCAATCAGAGCAGAAAACAGCCATCCAGATGTTTTTAGTTTAGTCTTTCTTTAAAAAAAAAAACAGGCAAGGAAGGTGAGAAAACATAAATGATGTACAGTGTATCCAGTTTTTCTCCGTCTCTCATATAACACTAGAGCCCAGTGATGCTGGATGGTGGGAGATTCAGGACAGAAAGCAGGTAGACTTGTGAATTATCCCCCATCTAAAACACTGCAGTGCTTCTGCCAGCCAGTGTAGACAGTACTAGGCTACATGGACCAATGTGCTAACTCCTGTGCTTCCAACAAGGCTCTCTGTGAGGCTGAGCTGCTCTACCCTTTACTGTCTTGCAGGGATCTCAGAAGCGGGTGATAACCACACCGGAAAACCCACGTTCCAAGCGGACTGTCTCCAACTGCAGTCCCCGCCTGGCCTTCTCCCCCAGCAGCTTCTCCCCCAGGTATGCCTTGACGCAGCCCATAAATGTGTGGCCCACCTCTTTCTTTGATTAGCCAGCGTTGCGTCTCCGAAGGACTCGGAACCTGCCTCTTGTTCAGAGATGTCAAAGTGTCCTTAAAGAAGAGAGCCCATTCCGGCTGCTGCACAAATGCATTGTAGCTGAAAATGGACCCATTTCTGGTGGAGCTTTGAGGTGCAGCAAACCAAGTCTTGGTACAGTAGCTCAGTAACTGCTGCTTTCACTTTGCCAGTTGAGCATGATGCATGTCTAGCTGTGGTGGCGCAGATCCTTGGGTTCATTTGCCACGTGCTGAATTTGTCGGAGGTCCTCTTGGTGTGCCAACTTGGTTGGGTGAATTGGGATTTTTTGTTTTTGTTTTAGATGCTGGATTTATTACAGTGGTACCTCAGGTTACATACACTTCAGGTTACATACGCTTCAGGTTACAGACTCCGCTAACCGAGAAATAGTACCTCAGGTTAAGAACTTTGCTTCAGGATGAGAACAGAAATCGTGCTCCGGCAGCAGGAGGCCCCATTAGCTAAAGTGGTGCTTCAGGTTAAGAACAGTTTCAGGTTAAGAACGGACCTCCGGAATGAATTAAGTACTTAAGTCCATCGATTTCAATAGGACCACTCTGAGCATGACTTAATTGGCCGCAACCGTATTGCTTATTACTCCTCTGCACATTTCAGAGAGCATGCCCCAAACCATGGTTCAGAGCTTCCAACAACATACTGAGGAAACAATGGCTTTGAGCTTGTCTGCTTTTCTGTGTGTTATTTGCCACCTACTTTAACGCTTCAGGTGCTGCGGCCTTCAGAGACAGAACAGTGGTTTGTCCCTTCAGATGTGATACTAAGTTCTAGTTGGCGCAAACTCAAATCATAGCTCCTGGTCTTAGCCTGTTAGTCAATCACAAACCATGGTGCATCTATTTAGACACTTAAATACAGTGCAAACTGCTGTTAAAGACAGATTTCCCCTTCTACTTTTTGTTCCATTCCTTTTCTGCAGTAACCTACCAGAGGAAAAAAATACCTCACATCTCATACCCCTACTAAGGTTTTTGTTGATTACTCGGGGGACGTGGGTGGCACTGTGGGTTAAACCACAGAGCCTAGCACTTGCCGATCAGAAGGTCGGCGGTTCGAATCCCCGCAACGGGGTGAGCTCCCATTGCTCAGTCCCTGCTCCTGCCAACCTATCAGTTCAAAAGCATGTCAAAGTGCAAGTAGATAAATAGGTACTGCTCCGGCGGGAAGGTAAACGGCCTTTGTGTGCGCTGCTCTGGTTCGCCAGAAGCAGCTTAGTCATGCTGGCCACATGACCCGGAAACTGTACACAGGCTCCCTTGGCCAATAAAGCGAGATGAGCGCCGCAACCCCAGAGTCGACCACGACTGGACCTAATGGTCAGGGGTCCCTTTACCTTTACCTTTTACCAGATTAAAGACCCAGTTGCAATTGGATAAAACTATTTAACACTGGGCAATACTTGTAAAATATCGATGTTGAAATCAAGGAAGTGACCAGGTTTTCCTAAATTTTTAAAAATTGTTTCTCTTCTTCCCCTTCCTTGCCTCCCCTCAAGGGCTACCCCTTCACAGAAGTATGGTTCTCGAAGCAACCGCGGAGAGGTTGTCACCTCCTTCGGCTCTGTGCAGGGAACCTCCTGGAGGGGAAATGGCGGCTTGGCCACCTCTGTGAACCTCTTCCATTCCCCCCAAGATTCCCTCACCAAGCCCTACAAATTCATGTTCCAGGAACTTGTGGATAACCGTGAAGGTAATTTTTAGAAAAACCCCTTTCTGTTTCTACCTGTATATGGAAAATCTATTGGACATGATCCAACTACAGTGGAGCCTCGCAAGACGAAATTAATCCGTTCCGTGAGGCTCTTCGTATAGCGGTTTTTTCGTCTTGCGAAGCAAGCCCATTGACAGCTTAGCGGTTTAGCGGCTTTTAGCGGATCAGCTGATAAGCGGCTTAGGGCTTAGGAAAAGGGCGGGAAAAGGGGGAAAAAACCACAGGAACTCGCAAGACATTTTCGTCTTGCGAAGCAAGCCCATAGGGAAATTCGTTTTGCGAAGCGCCTCCAAAACGGAAAACCCTTTCGTCTAGCGGGTTTTCCGTCTTGCGAGGCGTTCGTCTTGCGGGGCACCACTGTAGTTCAGAATGTGATTGCTGGTGCACTGACAGGTACTTGCAGAACTCCTGGTTTTTTTAGAATCTGCGCTAACTGCCTGCATGTCACCAGGCCAGCTTAAGGTGTAGTCTGGAACTATACTTGATGATCTAACAATGTTGATAGTTTTTACTTGGACTTTGTTATTTTAATTTATGTGCAGCTACTCATTCTACATGCCTACTTTACAGTTTTCGTCTTTTAATTTTTTTTTAAATGGAGTTTTGTGCAAATACAAACAAGACTCGACATAACAAACAAATCTACAGAAAACAAAGAAACAAAGCAAAAATAACAAGAGGAAATAAAAACAAAAAGTAAGGAAAAACCAAAGCATGAACAAAAATGAAGTGAAATTAACTATACAATACTATCCCTAATCATCACTTCTCAAACAAAATACTTTCCCTTTTGGAATAGATCTCTTTTGTTATTCTATTTATTTTCATTTTCATCTTTTAATTTTTGCGTGTTGTTACAATTGTTCTCTCTGTTTTATATACAATCTAAAATGAAATAGTAATAAAAATGTTTCAATAATAATAATAATAATAATAATAATAATAATACAAATATAAATCTTTATCTGCCTCTTTCCCTCCCTCTAAAAATGAAATAAGTGCTTTCCTGTAAGATGGAAGACCTTGGTGCGGCACTGAAGGAACACTACAAAATAGAAGAATTTTCTTCTTTGATCATCCCTGTCCAGGTAACCTCTGTGCTAATATCTTACGGGTGCTAGAGCTTAATTATTTACACGGGTGAGTATATCTAAAGTTATCCAGTGGGGTTTGTGAGCATTCTGCACATGCTCAGAGAAACAGTTGCTTTAAACTAGCAGGGGAGAATCTCAGATTTCCAAGCCTCCATGTCACTGCCAGGCTTTTCCATTTGGCCAGTGAGGCCTTTCTGCCAAGCCCATGCCCTTAACACTCTACATTTGATGTTTATTGTGGGGCAGGTAAAGATGTGGCTGGGCCGAACGGGAGTTGTGAGCACGGTGGCTTTCTTGATTGCTGGCCCCTTCCAAGCCCCACTTAGTGCTTTGCAAAAGTGCCATCAGTTAGCTTATCGTTACCATGCTGGTCATGTTTGGGGAGGAAAGGATTGCAATCCTTCCAATTTGTGAACCAGATTAGACTTTACTGGGTTATATCAAACTAATTTCTCCTTAATGTAGGCCAGGGGCCAGCATACTTTTTTAGCAGGGGGCCTGTTCACTGTCCCTCAGACCTTGTGGTGGGCTGGACTGTATTTTGGGGGGGGGGGGGAGAACGAATTCCTATGCCCCACAAATAACCCAGAGATGCATTTTAAATAAAAGCACACATTCTACTCATGTAAAAGCATGCTGATTCCTGGACCGTCCGCGGGCCGGATTTAGAAGGCAATTGGGCCGGATCCGGCCCCCAGGCCTTAGTTTGCCTATGGATGATGTAGGCCCATGAAGTTACCCCACTTTCCCCCTCTCCATTCACAACAGCCCTATAGTGTCGGTTAGATCTGATGGACTCTAAGGCAACCGCTTGGTAGCATGGAGATATGCTGTGCTCAGGATTTTAGTGCTTTAAAAAAAATGTTCCTTTGTTTGTTTGTTTTTGAATGATGCTGGGAAAGGAGCCAGTCACTGTCCTGGGCCAGATTGGCTGCGATTCCAATGGGAAGCTGAACGCCAAGTCCGTCATCTTGGAAGGGGATCAGGAGCACTCCTCGGGAGGCCTGGTACCTGTGGATGTATCTGAACTCCAGGAGTACTCGCTCTTCCCAGGACAGGTGAGGCATTTGGGAAGCGGGGGGTGTTCATGATAATTTATTAATTTATGAACCACCTTTCCACAGAGAACAAAAGTAGTCATAATAAATAAAACAGAAAAAGTACACAGCCAAGCTGAACAATTTCCACACAAATTATAATTCGATCTGAAACAAAATACCAAAAATCTATGTCCAGAACGGCAACTAACCCCCCACCCCAGCCAACAAAACACCCTAAACAATACCCAGCACAAGATTTTGTTCAGCCGCCTCAGCTTTTTTAGCTGGAGTCAGTCTGGGCCCTTCCCTCCCAGGCCGGGTGGGAACAGGCCTGCAAGGCCGGGAGCAGATTTTCCAGGACTCACAGCCAAGATGACAGTGGAGATGAAATGTAGCCATTGTGGCTAGTAGCCATTCAAAGCCTTATTGCCCATGAATTTGTCTTTCAGAAGACTTGCCTGCCTTGAGAAAAGAAAATAAATTGTGAACGCATTTCTTGCTTTCGCCACCGTCTCTTTCCTGCAGTGAAAATAAACAAAAGTTGACGTTGATTGCCTGTCTTATTTCCCCCTCACGTATTCCAGGTTGTGGTTATGGAAGGCATGAACAGTACTGGGGAGAGGCTGGTTGTGTCCAAGCTGTATGAGGTGATATTTTTATTATTATTATTTTTCAATGCATTTCCCTACCACATTTCATGACCTTGAAGTCAGGTTATTCTGTTCTCAGAACCACATTATTTGCAGAGGCTTGGTATAGAGAGAGAGGGGAGAAAGTTGCAAGCATCATGGAGATATGGATCTTTTCTCTCTTTTTAAAGGAAGATGGAAGCACATTTAACTCCCCCTTTTTTTCCTCCTCCCCCACCCTCCCTCAGGGCATACCGCTTCCTTTTTATCAGCCTGTGGATCAAGCGGAAGGTGAGTTAGACCCAGTGCTTCAAAGAGAGGGGCTGGGTCTCAACCTTGCCCAAAACAGGGGTGGGAAAGCTTTTCAACCTGAGGGCCACATTGACTCATGGGCAACAGTCTGGGGGCCGCATGCCAGCAGCCAGCCCCCACCTGATACTTACAACCAGAAGCAGGCTCCAGAAGCAGCTTCTCAGCTGGAAAGGTTGAGGAGGCAGGGAGGTAACAGGAGGTGTTTCTGAGAACTCCCTTGAGCCTCCTTCAGAGGGCAGGTCTCCGCCCTCTAGCCTGCTGGGACCCTCCCAGGGATCAGGGATCTCTTGGGGTTCAGAATCTGCTATCCCCATCCCACGGAGACCCTCGTCACTGTCCTCCAGCTCTAACTCCCCAAATTCATCACCGTTTTGTTTGTATGCCGCCTTTCCATAGTTAAAACCATGCGCAAGGCAGTTTACAGCATGAAAAGATTCACATAATTTCCAGAAGTAGTCATAAACAATAAATAAAACACATCAAAAAGTACACAACAATAAGATCTAAAAATATACAAAAAAAATGTCAGTAACAGCAACAAAAATCTCCTAAACGATACCCTAGCCTGAGAGTGTTCAGCAACCTCAGCTTCTGTAGCTGGAGTCAGTCCTGGGCCAGGTGGAAAAATGCCACTCCGCCTCAGGGGTCTGTTCACTTTCTCCATGACCCCTCCACGACAGTCCTGCATCTTCCAACGTTCAGCTTCAAGTGCACGGAATCCACTAAAAGGGTAGGAAAAAAGTTTCACTTCTCTTTATGAACTGGATAAGTATATGCCTATCCATTTAGAGCACCTCGCTGAAATTCTCATTGGCTTCTTGTGTTTGGCTCCTGAGATTATCACCAGCCTTTCACCCTCCCTCCTCCCTCCCGCCCACCTTCTTGCACACAACCCTAAGGACTAGAAACTTGCAATTTAATTTGTCCCCGTCTCCCACAAATGGAAGATAAAACTTTGTATCTAGTACCTGTTTCTGCTCTTGTATGGAATTCATAGCTCAGGATCTGCTCAGTGTAGGAACTTGGTTGGTTCGTAATGGAAGCAAAGCTGTTGTTTCCAAAGCCCGTTAACCGTTTCAGGTCCAGAGCTGCAGATGGTCCTCGTTGCCTGTGGTCCTTATACCACCTCGGACAGCATCACCTACGACCCCATGTTGGACCTGATAGACGTTATTAATAGAGACAAGCCAGATGTTTGCATTCTGGTAAGGGCAAAGCGTCTGTGGTTGCTTTATAGAAGGGCGGGGGACCCATTTTCAGCCTGAGGGTTTGATTCGCTTGTGGGCAAACTTCCAGGAGCCACATACCAATAGTAGCCAAGGGGTGGGCAAGGTGGACAGCCAATGGCATCGTTTCTCTCCCCTTTGACCAGCCTGAATCAACACAGGGCCTACATGCTGGAGAGACAAAATGTGTTGCCCTTGGCAGTGATATAGGGGAGGTTCTAGAAAACTCCACTCGTAGAGAGACTCTTCCCCTATGGACAGACACAAATAGAATCAGTTGCACATGTTGTTTCGAACTACCCCTGGTATCAAACAGTTTGATCTAAGTTCATTAATCAGTTGGTTGTTAGCAGGGAGAGGCATTCAAGCGAATGCAAGGTAGCCTTCCTTATGTTTACTCAGGATGGGGCTAAGACGGAGATACTAGCTAGGTTTCTGCAACACGCAATGAGGATTCGCGAATGCTATACAACACTAACTTAAGTGTTAAGGTAAAGGTAAAGGTACCCCTGCCCGTACAGGCCAGTCTTGACAGACTCTGGGGTTGTGCGCCCATCCCACTTAAGAGGCCAGGGGCCAGCGCTGTCCGGAGACACTTCCGGGTCACGTGGCCAGCGTGACATCGCTGCTCTGGCGAGCCAGAGCCGCACACGGAAACGCCGTTTACCTTCCCGCTGGTAAGCGGTCCCTATTTATCTACTTGCACCCGGGGGTGCTTTCGAACTGCTAGGTTGGCAGGCGCTGGGACCGAGCAGCGGGAGCGCACCCCGCCGCAGGGATTCAAACCGCCGACCTTTCGATCGGCAAGTCCTAGGCGCTGAGGCTTTAACCCACAGCGCCACCTGTGTCCCATAACTTAAGTGTTAGATGCAGGGTTTTATTTCTCTTTCTTAATTGGTTTTTTTGTATTAAACCCTACTGGAATCTTGTACATATGCCAATAAGGGTTTGAGAATCTGGTGGCAAAAATCGGGCAGAGCAATGGGTGAAGCTCTTAACGTTACATTTCAGCCAAGCAAAACACTCAAGGAGGATGTGGCTTCGAGAAGCGTCCTGAGGGCCAAATGAAGAGGCAGGGGGATGCATTTGGCCCCTGGGCCCTAACCTCTACTATATATAGGTTATCAGTAAGTGGTTAGTTGCCCATCTGTGTCCTCCTCAGCAGCCAAGGATGAGTAGTTGAAATAAATGAAATGGCAATAAATAATGGTTGCTGGTTGTGATACTGTTCTAATGACGGAGGGGAAGGCAGAATAATTAAAGTCATCGAAGCATGGGAAGTCAATGTCATGCTTATTGCATCTGGTAAATGTTAGAATTTTTTTTTTGGGGGGGGGAGGAAGCAAGTTTTCCTGTGACTCCATCCTTGTCCTGCTACCTTTTTATTAATTGAAGGGGCTCTTAAGGGACCTTGATAGGTTTTTCAGAAATGTTGGTGGCGCTTAATTAGGGCCTTGTCGTCCGCTCTTTGACGACCTTCATTTCCTTTGATTGTTTTGCAGCTCGGGCCTTTCCTTGATGCAAAACACAAGCAAGTTGAGGTAAGTTCAGTGAATGGGGAATGGATTTGAAAGTTCATGTCTTCTTTTTTCCTTTTTCCTTTAGAAACCCTGCTGACTGTGTGTCCCACACTTTCCCTTTTGGAAACCAGTTGTGTATGGGGATCCCTGATTCTTAAAGCAAACGTCTAGTGCTTAACACAGTATTTTCCAAACTAATGACAAATAGTATTTGCATGTATGTGTGTGTGTGCACGTGCGCACGTGTGTGTGTACACATTACCTTTTCCTTAGATTAAAATCGGATGCACATTTTGTTCACAAACTACATAGATCTACTCCAGAGATATCCAAGGGAGAGTTTTTTCATTTATTTGGGAGACATCCAGGGCCATAGTTTGGAAAGCAGGACTTGCAGGAGAAAGGTTTCTCTCAAGGAACTTCCCAGCTTCTCATTTAATTTTCAGATTTCATTTAAAAAGCAGCAATCTAGAATTCTTCCTTGGCAGGGGCATAAAAGAGGTCCGCTGTGGTGTAGTGGTTAGAGCGCCACACTAGGGCCTGGGAGAGACCAGGGTTCAGATTTCCCACTCACCCACAAAAGCCTGCTTGGTCAATCTCTGTCTCTCAGCCTGGTCTACCTCACAAGGTTCTTGTGAGGATAAGATGTAGACAGGGAGAACCATGTCCACTTCCTTGAGGATTCTTGGAGGGAAGGTGGATTATAAAGGTAGCAGTAGTAATAATAAAAATATGCAGCCAGTACTCTTTCCCAAGTCTCTAGAAAACAAAGAAATGCAAGGTTAATTGTACAGTGGTACCTTGGTTCCCAAAGAATGTTTTGGCTCCCAAACGCCGCAAACCCAGAAGTGAGTGTTCCGGTTTGCGAACGTTTTTTGGAAGCCGAACGTCTGACGCGGCTTCTGCTTGGGTGCAGGAAGTTCCTGCAGCCAATTGGAAGCCGTGCCTTGATTTTTGAACAGTTTTGGGAGTCGAATGGACTCCTGGAACGGATTAAGTACGAGAACCAAAGTACCACTGTATTAAAAAAATTAATTTGATCCTCCCTGCTAACATTTAATTAATTTCTTAGCCCCCTTTTGCCATAAGGTCTCTGGCAAGCTTTATAACAATGGGATCATACTATATATATATATATATATATATATATATATATATGCCAAGTAAAGCAGTTCCAAACAGAATAGTGTAGATGAAACAAATGGAGCAGGGTTCTAAGGAAAGGTGGAGGTGGGAAATTCCTTAACTGCTCAGGGCCAGGGTAAGAAACTATGCAATGAAGGTGCCAGACACGCCTCTGTAGATAGGGAGTCCCACCATTGGGGGCTGCCACAGAGAAAGCCCTGTCTTGAGCCGCCATTCTCTGCACTTCCGAGGGTGTTGGAACTAACAAGAGGGCCCATCCCTCTGATCACCCAAAATGGGGGTCTATAAGGATGGAGGTGGTCTTTCAGATATTTGAGGTCTAACCATGAACTCATTATCCTGTGTGGATCTTGCCAATCTGGGGTCTCTGGCATGAAAAGATCTTCCCCCTGGTCTGTAGTTGGATCCTCCTTAACTGGTAACACCGGGGATTGAACTTGGGATGTTCTGTATGTGAAGCGAATGCTCTGCCACTGAGTTCCTGTTCTTCCTCTGCTTTTTCTTCTCTCCCAAGGACTCTCAGCTCACTGCCTCGTTTGAAGATGTCTTCAAGAGGTGCATGAAGATGATAGTCGAAGGGACAAGGAGGTGAGAACAAGAACGTGAGAAGAGCCCGTGGCCCATCTAGCTCAGCCTCCTGTATCTCGCAGGGGCTCATCAGATGCCTCTGGGAAGCTCGAAAGCAGGACAAAACGCAACGGCACTCTCCTCACTTGTGGCTCAAAGCAGCTGGCATGCTGCGAGAGACTGCCTCCGACAGCGGTTATAGGACATAGCCCCCATGGCTAATAGTAAGAAGCAGGGTCCAATGGGGAAGGAATGGTTCACACGGTAAATAATTATCTTCTGGAACTCACTGCCACTAGATTTAAGATGGCCCCTAGCTTCAGTAGAGGTTAAGACCTGGAAGAATGGTGGCACCAGGGACCCATCGCCATCTCTTGGCCACAGAAACCAAGTGGTTCGGAGGCAGTGAGAGCTGTTGCCTTCGGGCTTCCCTTGTGGGCTTTCCTGAAGCAACTTGTTAGGTGACAGCTCCCTGGATTCTTTGGGGGAAGCCGTTAAAGCAGTGTAAGAGCGTTTTAAGTGTATAGTGCGGAGGGGGCCTTAGCTCTTCTGTTTCCCGACAGTGCTGGATCGCACCTTGTCATCGTTCCTTCGCTGAGAGACGTCCACCATCACTGCATCTATCCCCAGCCGCCTTTGACTTGCGAGCTCTCGAAAGAAGACAAACAGGTGCTTCCTACAATCCAAAGGCAGTGCCTTTGTTTCAAGTTTTTGTGTCTGTGTGTGCACAGCTGGAATATCTGTATTTTGGCTTGTCGGGTGGAGGTTGGTGGCTTTCAAAGCCTGGTAGGAACCCTGAAGTTTCTCAGATGCTCTGTGAGGCCAGAAATCAGCCTTGTCCGTCTGAAGATATCAACTTTAGCCAGAGTGCCTTCCGTCAGCTTCGGCTGGTGGCTCAGCTACGCCCCTCTCTGGACAGAGATAGCTTAACTATTGTTGTCTATGCTCTGGTCACCTCAAGGGTAGATTACTGCAATGTGTTATACGTAAAGCTGCCTCTGAAGATGGTTCAGAAACTTCAGCTGGTGCAGAATTCAGCATCCAGGTTGCTCACCGGAGCAAGACGGTTTGAGCATATTACACCAATCCTGGTTCGACTGCACTGGCTACCAATTAGCTTCTGGGCCCAATTCAAAGTGCTGGCTTTGGCCTATAAAGCCTTAAACGGCTCAGGACTGCAATACCTCAAGGCCTGCCTCTTTACATATGAACCTACCCGGACCCTGAGATCATCTTATGAGGCCCTTCATATGCCTCCTCCTTGAGAGGTCCAAAGGGTGGCAGCACAAGAATGGGCCTTCTCTGCAGTGGCTCCCTGTCTGTGGAATCCTCTCCTCAGGGAAATTGGCCTGGCACCTTCATTATACACCTTTAGGCGCCAGGTGAAAACGTTCCTTTTTAACCAGGTCTTTGGTTGATTTGATTGACATACTATGCCCTTTTAAAATGTGGGGTTTGAGGGAGGGAGGGAGGGGTTATGTTGGTTGTTTTTATTTTTATTAATGGATTTTGTGGTTTTTATATTTTGATTTTGTTCCGTAAAGTTCCCTAAGATCTGCAACTATATGAATTTTAATGATGATGATGATGATGATGCAGGTCTCTGCCCCAAGGGACTCAATCTGAAAATAAACATAAAATCATAGAGGAAGGAGAGTGAAACAGAGACAAACAGGGGAAGAACCTGTGATTAACTCAGTTACATGTGCTTAAGGCTTAGCTTCAGTAGGGTATACCTTACACCAGGCTTCCTCAACCTTGGCCCTCCAGATGTTTTGAGACTACAATTCCCATCATCCCTGACCACTGGTCCTGCTAGCTAGGTATCATGGGAGTTGTAGGCCAAAAACATCTGGAGGGCAGAGGTTGAGGACGCCTGCCTTACACCTTTACCTGAGAGGTCTACATATGAACCTGGTACTGAGTCGGGCTATTGGGGTCCATCTAGCTCCATATTGTCTACACTGACTGGCAGCAGCGCTCCAGAGGTTCAGGCAGTGAATCTTCCCCAGCCTTACCGGGAGAAGCTAAGCAAAGCTGATGCTCTGGCACTAAATTAAGAACTTTCCTGCTTCAAATGAGTCCCCCCGCATGTTCAGTAAATGGGGGGGGGGGCTAGCAAGGGTGTTCCTGCTGGCCACGCCCCTCCCTTCACTAAACACATGAAGGATTCCCCCCCCCTTCCTTTTCCTTTTAACACTCCTTGTGTGGGTGCATTCTGCATGTGCAGCATTTAGCTGGATCCCGTGAAAAAGCTCCATCTTCCAGAAGGGGGAGCTCCCAGCTGAAGAAAAGGCACCGTGTTTGCACTGCTGTAGACTGTGCTCTTCTGGGCAAAGCCTGGTGTTTTCCTCTCGCTCCTGACGGGAGTTTGGAGGTGCTTTTAGTGAACTCTCAGGTTTGGTATGGGGTAGTGGGGAGACCTGGAAGCCTGTATGGCTTTTCCCCACAAAGAAAAAAGTGTGCTCATCGGAGCTGATGAGCTCTTTGCTGTGCTCTGAAAAGTCTTCTGTTTAGACCAGTGCTTGGGTCTCCAGCTGTTTTTGGTCTACGATTCCCATCATCACCTACCTGGCAATGATAGGTAAAGGTGATTTGCATTTAATTATGTAGTTTTATGCTCTACTCAGAGCTGACCCACTGAGATCAATTGACACGGGTCCATTCAATGCAGTAGGTCTATGATTGGCCTTCTCCGGGGTTTCAGATAGGGGGCATTCCCCATACTACCTGGGGAGATGCTAGGGATTCAACCTGGGACCTTCTGAATGCAAGGCAGATGCTCTGCCACTGAGCTACCGCCCTTCCCAATCTTTGCCCATCCAGCCCAGTATTGTGTATTCGAACCAGAATCGGCAATCTAAAGACTCAGGCAAGTGCCTTACTCTTCCCTCCCACAAGGGACTCCTTTCCTGAGCTTGGGGAAAGAAGTGAAGAGAAACAGGATGTAGCTGAAGGGTGAGGCAAGGCTGTGGTTCTCTCTTCACTCATGAAAATCCAGCTGCTGAGAACTGCAGGGAGGGGCGAGAGTTGTGCTGCTTGGCCACTGTGTGAACAGGATAGTGGGCTAGAAGGGCCCCCATTGGCCTGACTCAGCAGGGCTCATGTAGTTCTAAGGCTCTGGATAGAGATGGAGAATCTTAGGCAGCAAAGGGCTTCTCAGCTGTCCCAGAGTCCAGCTGCGTGTGTGTTTTGGTTATAGTGCATTTGAGGAAGCATAGAGCGCATTCCCAGTCGGAGCCCCTTGGCAGGAAGTCCTGCGTCTTTTACTCTTCAGCAGAAATACGGGGGTTTCCCTGGAGCAGCTTAAGCTTTTCCCACCAGGAACCAAATTTGTCTGTAGCCTTTCTGAATGTGTCCCTTCCTTACACACCTCCTTACTTGCCTTATTTGCTTATTGAAAGATTTTTACCCTACTCTTGGCATATGAGCGTCTGAAGTGCGCTGCAGCAGGATGAGGCCAAAGGCCCACTATAGTCCCAGCGTCCTGTTCTTATAGTAGCCTACCAGATGCCTCTGGAAAAAGCGCCCAAGCAGGAGCTGCCCGCTTGTGATTCTCAGCAGTCGGATACTTCAGGACATACTGTCGCCAACAGTGGAAGTTGAACATGGCCACAGAGAGCCTTATCCTCCATGAATCCTCCTTTAAAAAAATAAAAATAAAATAAAATAAAATTTTAAAATTGAAACTTTTCAATCTAGAATACAATAAAAGCCAAACTAATCTAAATAAAAACAAAAGAGAAAGCAGGAAACAAAGTGAAAAAGGAAGGAAAGGAAGGAAGGGTGGGAAACAAAGTGACAAAATAGAAAAAGGGGAGGAGGAAGAAGGAAATAAGCCCTCTGTCAGAGTTGTATCTTAACCCTTGTCACACACATAGGGCAGTGTGTAGGCTTCTAACACACACACTTTATTTTCAAAACAGCCTTGTGAGACTCTAGGCAGAGAGAATGTTGCTGCCCAAGTCCAACCAGGAAATTTCGTGACCTAGTGGGAATTTGTACCCAGGTCTTCCCCAGCCTTTGTCTGACATCATAACCACTACACCACAGTGGATAAACCGGGATTATCCCCATTTCTTCCCCCTTGGTGGTATTGGATACTAATGTGGCAGATGAAGAAATACTGTATTTACCCAAATGTAATGCACACCTTTTTTGGCCAAATTACGTAGTGAAAATCAGGGCACGCATAAGGTTTGATGGTGCATTTACATTCACCAACAAATACTTTTTTGGTTTCAAGATTTTGAAAATTGAGGTGCGCATTAGATTTGATGCCGCATTAGATTCGAGTAAATATGGTAACTGAGGGGAGTTAATATCAAAACACTTGTAGTGATCTATAAGGTAGAGTCTACGTTGGTCTCATTTTACAGATTTTTAGTGTGAGGCGGTTGGGGAATGGACCAAGACCATGAAAACAATTCTCTTGAGGCTACCTGAAAATGTATGATTCTGACCTGGTTTTTCAAACTCTGAGAATCCCTGGGCTGTGCTGTGTCTCTTCTCTCTGCGCCCCCCTCAAAGTAGTGAGGAAAGAGCTTTGTAACTGCCTCATCTCTTTAGGCCCTGACACTTATCCTGCTTTAAAAATAAAAATAAAATCTGCTGTGCTTTCTACTTGAATGCCCAATTTGGGAGCTGTTTGGTCAGCCCGCACAAACCCTCTCTCCCCTTTTCTCCAATTCCAGAGGGTTCTCTTCGTTTCTGACCCCTGCACCTTGGAGATCAACAGTGTGGTTTTTGGCTTGACTTCTGTGGACCTGGTCTTTCACATGGGCTCAGAAGAAATTAGCAGGTATGTTCAAAGCAGGGATGTAGATTCGCAGAACTGTAGAGTTGGAAGGGGACACCAAGGGACATCTAGTCCAACCCCTTGCAATGCAGGATGCTCTTAAACTCTAAAACATGAGGTGTGTGTATTTTTTTCCCCCAGCCTGAGGGCCGCATTGCATCTTGGCCAACCTTCCAGGGGGCCACACAACAGTGCTGGGTGGTGCCAGAGGCAAAAGTGGATTGGGCAAAAAAAAAAAGTAAATTTTACACTCCCTTTTCTATCCCCCATCTACACAGATAAAAGGCACTGCCATAGCTCATGGACACATTCCAGTGAGGCCAAAACCCTCAAGGAGGGTGTGGAGCAGGCCCAGTGAGGGCCGTGGGGAGAGTCCTAAGGGGACTGAGAGAGGCCTGCAGTCACGCCCCAGGCATGAGTCTTCCCACCCCCCACCCCCACCCCGTTCTAAAACCTTAAATTTCCAGCATTAAAATGAAGCGATTATTAATCACCCCCAAACACATCCATTTGCTGGCTGAGATTGTATTCATACTGGGAGGTACTGTGGTTTGGTGCTGCATTTAGCTCCTTGGTGTGGTCATTGTTCCTTGAGCAATTTTCTGCTTCTTTTTAAAAGGATATCTGCTGATCTTCAGACAGCTGTGAGCGTGGAAGATGTGATAATGGCGGGGGGGGGGGGGCGGGGATGACACAGCATGAATCAGGCATGATTCAGAATCCAAAAAGTGTAATCGCTCTGTGAGCAAAAGAAATGTCGAGCTGTGGAATCACATGGCTTGATGTCAGACAAAATTCCCTCTTAAGTTGCTAATGCCTTCCAAAGTGCAGTCCACATTTCTGCTGTAAACCCTTTGGATGTGTGTGTGTGTGTGTGTGTGTGTGTGTGTGTGTGCACTTGCATGCTTACTTTACAGTGAAACCGTGTTAGTAATTTTGATAGTGCTACAGGCTGCGTGTAACTTCTGTACGGGATGAGCTTTTTGTATCTACATTAAATATATTTATTGATACTTATCAAAAGATAAATATAATACATCAAAATACAGTGGTACCTCGGGTTAAGTACTTAATTCGTTCCAGAGGTCCGTTCTTAACCTGAAACTGTTCTTAACCTGAAGCACCACTTTAGCTAATGGGGCCTCCTGTGGCTGCTGCTGTGCCACCACTGCACGATTTCTGTTCTCATCCTGAAGCAAAGTTCTTAACCTGAGGTACTATTTCTGGGTTAGCGGAATCTGTAACCCGAAGCGTATGTAACCTGAAGTGTATGTAACCTGAGGTACCACTGTAAAAGAAATGCTTTAAAAATATAATCTAAAAAGAAGCAGAAGAAAAAAGAGAAAACAAGAAATGAAAGAAAGAAAGAAAGAAAAAGACAGACAGACAGACAGACATTGAGTTCTCTGTCCTCTAAATATAGTACTATTTTCTATAAGCCATTTTTTTTTCAATCTTTGTATCCATATGGATTCATTACAAGTTCATTTTTTCTATCATGCCGAAATGTCCAGAAGTTTTCAGTCCTTAATAAACTGAAGCTCAATCCAGCTAAGACTGAAGTACTGTTAGTGGGGGTTTCCCAGACCAGATGGCTGGGAGATTGCCTGCTCTTGATGGGGTTACACTCCCTCTGAAGGGAAGGGTACATATCTTGGAGGTGTATTCCTGGATCCTTCGCTGTCACTTGACGCTCAGGTGGCCTCAGTGGCACAGAGTGCCTTCCATCAGTTGTGGCTGGTGGTCCAGCTGCGGCACTTAGGCTGCCCCCTGTCCAGATAGCTGCTGCTGTTTATGTCCTGGCAACCTCGAGGTGAGATTATTGCAGCGCGTTACATGTAGGGCTGCCCCTGAAGTCAATTCGGAAAATTCAGCTGGTGTGGAATTTGGCAGCCAGGCTGCTTGCTGGGGCAAGACAATTTGAGCATATTTCACCAATTCTGGCCCGAATGCACTGGCTGCTAATTCAAATTGCTGCTGGTTTTGACCTATAAAGCCTTAAACGGTTGAGGACCGCAATACCTCAAGGACCTATGAACCTACCCAGACCCTGAGATCATTATGTGGTGCCCTCCTTCATGTGCCTCCTCCAGGAGAAGATTGGAGGGTGGCAACGAAAGAACAGGCCTCTGCAGTTGCTCCCCATTTGTGGAATGTTCTCCCCAGGGAGGTTTGGCTGGCAAACCTTTTAGGTGCCAGGTGAAGAGCTGGAGAGGTCACCTGCCTGAAAATCTGGAGAGCAATACAGTGGTGACTCGGGTTAAGTACTTAATTTGTTCCGGAGGTCTGTTTTTAACTTGAAACTGTTCTTAACCTGAAGCACCACTTTAGCTAATGGGGCCTCCTGCTGCTGCCGCGCCGCCAGAGCACGATTTCTGTTCTCATCCTGAAGCAAAGTTCTTAACCCGAGGTACTATTTCTGGGTTAGCGGAGTCTGTAACCTGAAGCGTCTGTAACCCGAGGTACCACTGTATAGGCAATACCGAGGGAGCAATGGTTTGGCTCCCTACATCCCAAATATGGTGTTCCTGAGTGTATGCAGAGTTCCTTCTGTCTTAGCCAATGAATCAATCGTCCGAATGGGTTGATCTCCAAACAAGATCAGAAAGAAAGAAAGAAAGAAAGAAAGAAAGAAAAAGTCTGTCTCACTTCAAAGTGAAGTTCCTGAGAAAATCTCTTGACAAGTGGCGTGCTTCAGAGGTTGGCTGGTGCCAGCCGACCATGGCCTGTCATTAAGTAAATCAAGCATCGCAGTCATCCTTTGCCTTGAGGGTTTGTGTCACATCCTCTCTTTTCCCTTCACCATGTGTTTTTCTTCTTTTCTTCCTCTTTTATGGGGAGACAGCTCCCCGTTTCTCAGTCAGCGCCATCGTCATCTGTTGGTGGCGTCACACATCTGAGCAAAAAACGTGCTGCGACTCGAAGTCATGTTTTTAGCCTTGTGGCACCAGTTCTCCGGAATTCTCTTCCCTCAGGAGGGAAACAAGCCCTGACATTATGATTCTGAGGGTCACTGAAAATCTTTATTTCATATGAGGTCTGAACCGGTGGTGACTGACCAGGAAAGAGACCTTCAGGTGTAGTGGATAACTCGACAAAGGTGTCTCCGGTGTGAAAGAAGCAGATTCCATGCTAGGGATAATTAAGAAAGGGGCTGAAAATAAAACCGCCTATATCACGCGATTAATGCAAGCCTGCGGTACAACTGCACTTGGAATTTAAAAAGAGGATTAGACAAATTAATGGTGGATAAGTTTATGTTCTACCTTGATAAACCTCTGAATACTAGTTGCAAGGGGGGAGAGCATGGTGTACTCATGCCCTGTTTTTGGTCTTCTTACTGGGATTTCTGGTTCATCACTATGAGAGCAGGATACGGCACCAGGTGGGCCTGATTCTGCAGCTAGGCTCTTTCCATTCATTTGTCCCAAACTGGCCTGTTTTTTTGTTTCCTGAAGTTTTTAACTTCTGGGTTTTTATGCTTCAGTACTGTTCATGACCTGTATTTTTTAATGTTTTATTTCTGTACACTAGTTAGATGTCCTCTGGAAGTATAGTGGGTTAAAATTTTTGAATCTCTCTCTCCAGCCCAGGCCTTCTCTCCTTCACATTGTCATCTTCTGTCATGTTACTTTATAACAAGAGAACAGGCCTTTTCGGTGGTGGTTCCCCTAGTGTGGAATGCTCTCCCCCTGGCGCCACCATTGCAATATCTTTAGGCGCCAGGCCAAAATATTCCTCTTTACCCAGTCTTATGGCTATAATCTATGACCTGTGGGAGAGAGGACTGTTATTTTGATGACTATTTTATTATTAGGCTGTCTGTCTGTATGCTTTTTATTATGTTTTTATCACTGGTGTTCTGTAATGTGCTTTAAACATTGTACACCACCCAGGGATCTCTTTGATAAAGGGCACTATATAAATTGAATTAATAATAATATCCTGGGAAAGAGGGGTTGATTATGAAGCCACTCAGAACTGTAGCTCTGTGAGGGGGATAAGGGTCTCCTGGCGATTCTCAGCTGCCTTAATAAACTACAGTTCCCAGGATTCTTTGGTGGGGTGTGTAGAAACCATAACTCTTTAAAGTGATGTCACACCACTTTAGATGCATAGTGGAGATTGGGGTGGGGGAGTTTGTAGATTGTAGGAGTTTGTCTCCCTGTCCCATGTTGTAGAGAGGGAAGGGGCACATAGACGTCACCTCACACTTCCTCCTTCAAAGGAAACTACCTCAAACACTTCCCTCACTGGAGGAGAAAGGCCAAAACATGCCAAAAATATCTTAATTGAATTAGTCCAGTTAGACTCTCTCTTGGGAGCTTCAAATTCTGCTGCCTTTCCTCCACTTTCTATAACAGGGAAACCAGTTCCTTAAACTTGCCCTGAAATACCAGGAAAACCGGCAGTTGGCTCTTATAACTGTCTTCTCAGTGCTGACTTTATTATTTTTAGATCTCCAGGGACTGTTCATTTTGGGGGAAAGAGGATTGCTTTTCTCCAGAATAAAGACAGGAAAGCAATGTTGTATCTCTTGGGGGGGGCTGCATTTCTCTCCTCTCTCTTTCCACCCCATGCCTCCCCTTCTCCTGATGAATATTAGGATCTAATGATTCAATAATATTGAAGGCTCGCCTCACCTCATCTGTGCCCACACAACCTGCTTCCGTCTGCAGAAGTAGCACTTTTACAAGTGCCACATTGTGTTCGTTCCACATCTGCAAGAAATCAACCCTTCAGTGTGGCAGCACCTAATCTCTGGAACTACCTGCCCCTTGATATTAGCCAGTTACCTTTGCTATATTGTTTTCAGTGCCTGCCAAAAAAAAATTTTTGTTTAGGCAAGCCTACCCAGATGTGTAATTTTGTCATGCAATTTTAATACATGGTTTTGATAAGTATAATTTTTAAATTACAGTGGTACCTCAGGTTACATACGCTTTAGGTTATATACGCTTCAGGTTATAGACTCCACTAACCCAGAAATAGTGCTTCAGGTTAAGAACTTTGCTTCAGGATGAGAACAGAAACTGTGCTCTGGTGGCGCGGTGGCAGCATGAGGCCCCATTAGCTAAAGTGATGCTTCAGGTTAAGAACAGTTTCAGGTTAAGAACGGACCTCCGGAACGAATTAAGTACTTAACCCGAGGTACCACTGTACTGATTTTTAAAAGAAGTTTAAAATTTGTAATGTTTGCTTTCATTGGTATATTTTGAAGAAAACTTTAGATTGTCTTTTGTAAGTTGCTTAGAGGTCTTTTTTGTTGTTTAATTAGGTGGTATATAAATCTTGTGAAATGAAAATAATATCTATATTCTCACAGTGAGTTGGTACAGAGAAAGGCAGGGGGGCTTCTCAGCTGCTGCACAGAAAGAGTGGTTTTGTGGCTGGAGCAAGTTCCTCTCTGCCCCCACAGATTTATGACTTGTCATGCTGCTGAAATCCCCCCACTTCTGCACAACTGTTAGAGAAAAGGTGGAGGACCTCTGGATCCTTAGCTAGGCCTGCCAAATGGTCCCTAATTTGGCCCACAAGTGCATTTTCTTCCATACCGCACCCACCTTCCCTACACCTGGCGTCAGCTGTGGGGCAGATGAAGACACAGCTCCCATTAGCATGGGCAGTGGTCAGAAATTATGGGAGTTGGATGAAAAGCTATTAATTTCAGGTAATACTTTATTGCCTTTTCACCTTGCCCTGTATTTTTGGGATCACGTGGACTAGAAACCAGCAAAGCAAAAGGTGCCGTGAGCAATCTCTCGCCTGCCAGGGAAGGCGTTTGATCCTGTCCTGTTGTTCTTCCACCCAGCTCTCTCCCTTATTATATCGGGGAGGACTTGTTGGGTTGCCTTTGTTTTTCTTTTGCCCATTGCATACAAAACACGGATGACATGGTGTTGTTTGTGTCTGTGTGTGTGTGTCTCATGCCTGACTTTCGCACTCCCTTTTGTCAGGGTTTCTGTGTTTTGGTGAGTCGCCGTGCCTTCAGACAACAGAGAGCTTTTAATTTATGAGTATTAGCTGGGATTCCACGGGAGGAGGGGGGAGGGTACAAAAACATGATGCGTTAAGCTGGTTTTGTGGGTGATTTAACAGCGACTGCCAAAAAGCCCTCTCAACTGCAGCAGAGTTTCGAATATTACAATAGGCTGGCAGAGGGCCAGCTCTGACATAATGTAATGTAAGCACATGACTCTTTCCCTTGCACACATACGTGGACCACACCAGCAGGGTAAAATTTGAATGCAGAGGCCTCTTTTCTGGTTTTTTTTTTCCTGCTTTGCCAGTTATAACATCCACTTGCTGTATGTGTGTCCTTCATCTCAGGTCCCTCACCTCCAGATGTTGTTGGACTCTAAATCCCATCAGCCCCAGCCAGTGTAGCTGATGGGAATAGTAGTCCAATAACCTGGAGGGCCTCATGCGTTTCCCCATCCTTCCTATCCCTGCAGTATCTTAAGAGAGTTGGGCTTGCTTAGGAGAGCCAGTGTGGTGTAGTGGTTAAGAGTGGTAGTCTCGTAATCTGGTGAACCGGGTTCGCGTTCCCGCTCCTCCACCTGCAGCTGCTGGGTGACCTTGGGCCAGTCACACTTCTCTGAAGTCTCTCAACCCCACTCACCTCACAGAGTGTTTGTTGTGGGGGAGGAAGGGAAAGGAGAATGTTAGCCGCTTTGAGACTCCTTAGGGTAGTGATAAAGCGGGATATCAAATCCAAACTCTTCTTGCTCAGCCATGAAGCTCCACTGGAGCCAGCCAGCCAGCCAACCAACCACCTTTTCTTCAGCCTGGTCTACCTCACAGGGTGTTTGTGAAGATAACTGGGGGGTAGGGAATCTCCACATACATCTCCATGAACTCTTCAGCTTTTAATGTTTGATGTTTTGCTGGCTTTTTTATTATGTTGGAAACTGCCCAGAGTGCCTGGGGCAACCAAGTCAGATTGGTGAGGTATAAATATGATGATGACGACGATAGAGAATATTATTATAATGATGATGATGATGACAACAGAGAGCAGAATACACATTTTAATGTATTTTTAATCTTTTGTTGGAAGCTGCCCAGAGTGGCTGGGGAAGGATTTGTTTGTTTGTTTGTTTGTTTGTTTATGTGGCTGGCCAGTCAATTGAAAGATTGATTTGGCATCTTTAAAAATGCTTCTGTTCAGAACTACAAGCCCAAACCAATCTCAAGTTTCTTTCCCTGATAAATTGTGGCGGGAGTCCATAGGGCAGTGCCTGATGTATTTATGAAAGCATTTTTATAGCCCACGTTTTAGCTATATAAATACTAATGGCGGCTTGCAGAAAATTTGCTAAAGCCTATTTTAGCTGATTTTTTAAAAGCTGTTTAAAAATCCTGCTTGGAATAGCTGAACTGGCAGATAAACACGCCAAAAAAAAGGGGGGGGGGAAGAATGTAGACCTTGCCTTCTCTGGCTTAATCTCAAGATCCTTGAATCTGTCTCCTGAGAATAGGAAGCCTGGAGCCTTTGCATATTCAAGCTGGGGCAGAGCTGGGGAACTTAAGACCTAGCAGCTGAAAGCAGCCCCCCAGGCCTCTAGCTGACCCTCAGACAACAGACCCTCCAAGCTGCAGCCCCTCTTCCCAAAGCACATCCCTCCTCCCTCCTGTTCCCTTTTCCTCGTGTGCCATATCTTGTTTGTTAGCCTGAAGGCAGGGATTTTCTTACAAGCTACTCTGAAACACTTTTTGGTGAAAAGGCTGGGGTGCTAACACTGCAGATAAATAATAATACATCTTTGCTAAATTCTGCAGATGTTGTTTTTGTTTGTTTGTCTGTTTGTTTTTTGTTTTTACACTTGTGCAGTATATTAATTTTATGGAACAAGTAAGTATTTTCCCAAGAGGGGACGGGTGGGAATATTCCTGAACAGAAGCAGCTTCCACTGGGAACAAGCCTGCTGATGTTTCCAAAATGCCAGGGAACTGACTTGCGTTGTATTTTGTGGAGAGAGAGTGTGTGTGTAATGACTGAGGTTTATTATCCTGTACATCAGGTGCAAAGGGAGTCTTTGGCTTCCAGATGCTGCCAAACTACAACTCCCATCATCCCTCGTCCATTGGCCATGCTTGCTGGGGCTGATGGGAGTTGTAGTTCAGCAATATGGGCGGGGGGCAAAGGTTCCACACCCTTGCTGTTGTTTGTAGCAGTCTAAATTTCCTGCGGGTGGCTGACTTGATGTTGCCTGGTATGTGTACGTGTCTGGGTTGGATTTAAGAGGGTCAGGTTTAAACCTTTTAATTTTAATTAAGGTTTAATGTGTTGAAGCCATTTAAGGATGAAATCTTTACATCAGCCAGTCATTTCTAAGAAGATGATGATAATTAATCCCACTTGGCAAAATAGGCTTCTAAGCAGTTTTACAAAATATGAAAATCCATCTACACAGAAATTAAAATACAAATAATTAAGGTATGCAACTAAGCAGTCCTATTATTAAATCTCCCATCTCCCCCACCCATTTTATCCTCATGACAACTCAGGACTTATTTTAGGCTGAAAGGGAGTCTGTTTTAGAGAAGCAGATATGGGAGGGGGCTCGGTACTGGTTCTATTTTTAATACATATTTTCACGCCCTCTTTTTAATTTTGCCACCTTCCTCTCTCTTTTCTTTCTGTCCTAGTTCTTCCAATGTCTTGGACCGTTTTTCCCGAACTCTGAAGCACATCCTGACTCAGAGGAGGTAAGCTCCTTTTGTTGCAGCAAAACAAACCCTCCCTGCTCCCAGGTATCTTTTGTGGCAAGACTTGACCTCATTTCTTCCTTTGGCAGCGTGAGGCCTCCTGCTTTGCCTGCCAAAAGTCCTGGGTTCAAATCACAGCAACTCCATTGGTCCATCTAGCTCAGTACTGTCTGCACCGATTGGCAGCCGCTCTCCGGGGTTTCAGGCAGAGTCTTTCCCAGCCCTACCAGGAAAAAGCTGGGGGGGATTGAACCCGGGACTTTCTGCTTGCAAAGCAGGGCCTCTGCCACTGAGCTGTGGCCTTGCCCCTTAAAATAAAGTTGGTTCATTGCATGATTACGTGTAGTATTGTAAAGAAGCGCAACATCTGTAGCCGTGGAAATGAGAGGAAGGGAAAAACCAGAGGCTGGGGTAGCCAGTTGGCTGGGATCTTTCCAGGCTCGACATTATTGCCATTTGTATTTTGTCTTTCCAAGCTGTATGTGTCCTGAACCCCTGGCCTACTTGGCAGCAAGTCCAGAGTCTGGGGGGTCAAGCCATGCACGCCAAGTCCAAAGGTCAGGACTAAACATCAGGAGGAACTTTCTGGCAGTAAGAGCTGTTCAACAGGGGAACAGACTACCACGAGAGGTGGTGAACTGTCCTTCCTTGGAACTCTACAGCTCTGTGATTCTATGATATTTGGCAAACTCCCTTTATTTTCCTCCCCTTCCCAACACTTTAGAAACATGGAGATAACATCCCTTGGAACATGGTGCCTTTAAGGTGCTGAATTTAGAGACTGCAGAAACACACACATGCAAATTGAAATTGGCAGCAGTGTTGAAAAGCACAGCTTGGCATCCTGTGGGTACCCAAGGGGGAGAGGAACAGCTGCTAGGCGTGTCAATGTATGCGAGGGAGCGGGTTGTGGAATGGGAGGGGTAACGCGATCTTTCCTTCTTTCTTTAATTCCTGAGCAGTTACTATCCACTCTACCCTCCCGCGGAAGAGATGAACATTGATTACGAACATTTCTACCAATACGCAGCCCTGCCTGTCACGCCGGACGTGCTGATCACTCCGTCGGAACTGAGATACTTTATCAAGGTTGGGGGGAAATGAAGCTGTCTGGGTGCAGGGCGATGGAGGGAGGGGACACATTCCAAGCTGTCTTATGCTCAGTGTTCTCCACACAAATTGGCAGCGGCTGTCCAGGGTTTTGAGCAAGAGAGTATCCCCCACCTCTGCCTGAAGATGCTGGGGACTGAGCCAGGGATCTTCATGCCAAGCAATTGATCTGACCACTGAGCTACAGCTCTAAAAATAAAGTAAGATTCCAGTCCGCATAGAGCTGAATAAAGGGCTGATTTATATAGAAACAGGGGATTGGGTCTAGCTCAGTATTGCCTGCACTGATTGGCAACAGCTCTCTAGGATTTTACTCAGGAGATATTCCGAGTCTTCCTCAGAAATGCCAGGATTGAATCTGGGACCTGCAATCAAAGCGAATGCTCTGCCATTGCCCTTCCCTCTAATTCCAGCATTGGGATTCGACCTCCGGTCTACAGGTTCTTGAACACAGCCACACCACTTCACTGCAAGGATCTCTGCATGCTGCCCTGTTGAGCAGGAGTTGGGGTGGAGAATAGATGGCAGAGTAAGGCTTAGAGGGCGAGAAATACAGATGAGTTCACTGAAGATCCATTGATAAAACGTTATTATACCATTCATGTTCAGAGGCAGTCTATTTTAGAGGGCAAGCTGCTTACTTATCCTGCTTACCCAAGGACAGCAAACAACAAAGCGGGGGGTGGTGGTGGTGGCAATTACATTAAGAAAAAACATTGAAAACCTTTAAGCCACATACTCTCAGTTGGATAGCAACATTAATAATGAGTGGAGCAGGCCCACTTCAGCAAGGAGGGCACTCCACAAACAGAACCACCACCAAGAAGGCCCTGTCCGGGTTGCCACCAATCAGGGCCAACCTTGCTGATTGTAGGTCCCAGAGTGGTTGATACTGAGAGAGACACCCTTTAAGATCAATAAAGGGTAGCCATTGCTGCCATACCCAGCTAGTGAGTGCTGAGAAACATCTGGCTGCCCCCATTTTTTGGAACTGGGATGCTGGACTAGACAGATTTTTCTGATCTGGCAAGACAGTTCCTACACCCATATTAGGGAGATTAAAATCAGTATGTCCTAATGATACCTTCCCATCTGACTAGAGAGCCTGATTCTTGTTTTTAATGTCTCTTCCCCCCTCCGCTTGTTTCCTGCCCATCCCTAGGATGTCCTTGGGTGTGTCTGTGTGAACCCAGGCCGGCTAACAAAAGGCCAGGTAGGGGGCACCTACGGGCGTTTGTGCATCCAGCAGAAGGTCTCCAAGGACCAAGAGGAGCGGAAGAGCCCTTGCATCGCTGCTCAGGTCGTGAGAATCTAACTTGCATCCGTCTCCTCAACCCACCAGCAGAGAGGACTGCAGAGGTTTTGCTGGAGCGGGACCAAAACACAGTTTAGGGATGAGACTGAAGAGATGGGACGGGTTTCTCCTCCAATGTCTAGGGGTCTCTCAGGGCTGCAGCTGTTTGGGAATCTGCCTTCCACCTTTGCTGCCAACACAGCTGGAGAGAATCTCTTCTGTTGCAATTTCCCCAAGTTTGGGCGGGGAAGAATGGATTTGCCTACGCTAATGTCCTTTTGACAAAACACTTTCTACTTTGAGAAGACAGATAAAAAGTTAGCTATATTCATTGGTGTGTAGCATTTTTTTGGGTGGTGGGGGAGCAAAATGTCTCCCTCTGTGCTTCAATGTTGATATCCTTTGAGGTGTCTTAACTCCCTCCCCCACCCCTCTCAAACGCTCCTCTCCTGCAAAGTTGGTGGTGAAACTGACCTCTAGTTTGGAAAACTGAAAGTTCAGGTCTTGCATGTGGCCGGGGTGCAGACATTTAAAACAAAAAAACACAATTCTCCTGCAGTTTGTCTTGTTATCTAGTCTTGGATATATTCAGTGGTTGCTGTTGCCCATTGGGACCAGTGTGGTGGAAAGTAGAGAGGCCAGGGACAGGTTGAACCATCTAGCACTGGTTTTGTCCCTATTCTTCTTTGCTGAGTTGTACAAGGTGCACCAGCCTGAGAGGTGGGGCAAAGAGATTGAATTATGAGCCCCTGGTTCTTCTCAGGTTGCCTTAGGCTTAACTTTGGCCCTGCCTGCAATGTGTGAGGGATCATAAGTGATCTACTTCGGAGGCTTATTTTGAAAGGGTTCCCGAGTGCGATATACATATAGAGTGTTATGAACTTGAGCTCCAGAGCACACTACGGATGCCCTCTCTCATAACACAAGGACCCAGCGGGTGCCTTCCAATGGAAGCTGAATGTTAGAAGATTTTGGACAGACAAAAGAAAATGCATCTTCACACAGCGCTGAGTTGGATTGTGGAAGTTGCTCTCTCTTGATGAAGTGATGGCCATTAAGGAGATCAAAGAATCATAGAATTGCAGCGTTGGAAGGGTCCCTGAGAATCATCTAGTCTAGCCCCCTGCAATGCAGGAATATGCAGCTGTCCTATAAGGGGATGGAACCTGCGACCTTGGTGTTCTCTGCACTATGCTCTAACCCAGGCGTCCTCAACCTCGGGCCTCCAGATGTTTTTGGCCTACAACTCCCATGATCCCTAGCTAGCAGGACCAGTAGTCAGGGATGCTGGGAACTGTAGTCTCAAAACATCTGGAGGGCCGAGGTTGAGGAAGCCTGTTCTAACCAACTGAACTATGGTGTTTTCGTTTTTTCAATAAGGCAGACCGACAAAGAGCTTAAGAAAGATACAAGCTAAGTATTCCTCCTGCTTTGCACTGAACCTGTGATGTGTTTCGTTAAACCTATTAACACACACATTCTTGGGAAAACGGGGGGGGGGGAGGAACACTGCCTTCCATGCTAATGACCCAGTACCACCCGCCTATAAAACCACACTGCTCCATAAAAGCAAAGTGCAGAGCAGCTAATAAAAGAAATGTGATAATACTTAGATCTAGAGCTTAGAGCACTCGGTGTTGGCAACCCAGCCTCCACCCCCTGCCCCCACCCATAGATCAGTGCTTCTTCTGGAAGTAAACTTTGCCTTTTGGCTCTTGCTATGTGTGTTGGTTGGTTCTATGTAGTTCACTTTGCATTATTGGGCAGCGAGTGGGTTGGGGGGGGGATGGAGGGACCTTTCCCCAGGCCACAGCCCCCTTGGCGAACCTGCTTTATACCCTCCTGGCTGAAATGTGCTCTTAACCTTTGATGCTGCCTCTTTGCTTGCCTGGGTGCAGGATAGATAGGGGGAATGTACAGAATCTAGCTCACCATGCAAAGATGAAATTCACATTATTTGCCTCTGGCCCACCCACCCCCGGCATGTGGCACCCGGAAGGTTGCCTAGTTGGGTGTGCAGCCCTCAGGCTGAAAAGGCTTCCCCACCCCAGTTCTGGAGGGTCGCAGGTCGCCCATTCCTGGTCTTGACAGTGTTTTAAGGGCTTCTTGTTGAGACAACCCTGTAATTATTCTCCTCCTCTTGCTCATCCTATGTCTTCGTGTGAGCGACTGAACCTGCCGAAGGGTGTGGAGTGTGTTTGTTGCTGAGTGTCTCTTCTAATTCACTTGCTAGGTTAGCTGGTTAGGCTACAGCAGCAACTAGAAATAGCACCCACAACAACTTTCATGAAGTTGGTTTTGTTTCATTTGCGGGGAGACGGTCAAGCTAATACTTCCTGGGGTAAGGAGGGAAATGATTCTGAGAAGGCATTTGAAGGAAGAGATCGGAAGGCGATAATTCAAGGTGTTTCTATATGGATAGGTTGCTGGCGGGGGATGACGACTTCTATTTTTTTCTTTTTATTTGCATATCACCTTTTCCTTCAAGGATATTAAGGTGATGTGCATGGTTCTCCCCATTTGAATCCTCCAAACACTCCTGTTCTGTCCCGGCACAGCCATTAGGTGGGGTGAGGCCGCTGCCTCAGGCGGTAGAAACCCCTATGGTAGCATTCATGTGCCTCCACTGTGACACCATGGGTCCGTCAGAAAATCTGACTTGCTGGCAGTTTGAATCCTCCCTGATCATTGACTGTCCTGTCCTGAGAGTTGATGGGATGAGTTGCAGCCTAAGGCCCCAGGTTGGGGAAGGCCACTGCAATGTATTCTTCTTATTTAGCCGCTTGAGGTGCAGTCCAAAATGCTGTATATAACATATGATACTCCCTATGCCTTCAGCCATGCATACCTCAGACTTGAGGCTGGCTCCGCTTCCCCCCACCCCAAGCCTATCATGATCGCTTCGTTCAGGAATGACCACCTGCTGCCACCACACCCCCCCAGCGCCATGGCTGGTTCTCAGAAGCATTTTGTCCGCCCTCCTCTGCTGGCAGCGCACCCCCAATTGTTACCAGTGCTTTAAATGACCCCACAAATCAACTTGTGATAAAATTATGCTCCTAAGAAGCTGCCTTATACTCAGCTGTACCATTGACCCTTCTAGTTCAGAAATATCCACATCAAGGGCTGCCAACCTTTTTAGGCCTGTGGGAACATTTGGATTGTTGAGTGACTGCATACCCTTCAAGTGTCCCCATTTAACCGGCACATCCCAACTTGACAGATGTGGTGGTGGGCAGCAGCAGTGGCGGAGGCCGGGCAGCCACAGCAGATATCTTGTGGGTGCCAGGGCCCCCTGGAGTTGGCGCCTATGCCCACCCCATTCAGACTTTTTGAAATATGCCCACCACAAGTATGAGGGGATGGGATTGAGCCCTCCCCCAATCTTTAGGGGTCAGGCCCCACCCGGCCTCCTCACGGTGGTGGAGGGCCTTGCGGCTTCCTTCCAACATGTGTGACTTAATGTGTATGTTGCACGTGTGATGTCACATGACAAGCCTCTCCCCCCCCCCCACAATGGATGGGTGGAATTCAGCGCCACAAGATACCTCCTTTCATCCAAGGATCATGGGGCAGTTTACATTTGCATTAAAATGCTGGTGGATTTTCATGTGAACCTTTCCTTTAAAAAATTCTCAAGCTGATGTGAGAATGTGGAGAATTGACCTTAAGTGAGAAACTTAGACCAGAATTGACAGATGTGACCATCCTTGACTGAAAGCAATAGGTGGCTTCCTCTGAAAGTTTCCACTGAGGTGTACAACTGCTTTCCTCACTTAGCTGCTATTTTCTTTCTCCTTTTCTGTGCCCCACCCCAAAACCCCCAAAGCTAGAAATCTGGAGTCTTTTGGGGAAGGGGGAGAGGTTCAGTTAAGGAGCCAGCATTTTGAGTGTACAAAAAATCTCGCACCCAAAGAGACAATACTGTACTGCCCCCTTTCCTCAAGATCCTCACCTTTCCTCCTCTTCCTTCCCCTCCCTCCCTTCTGGGGATTCTCTTGCCTGCTGTCTCTGAAGCCAACCGCCTTGAATTCCTTTCTAAGAAAGTCATTCTCCCCTTTTAAGCCAGGGCTGCTTTGCATTATTTTACTTCCGAATTTTGGGAAATAGGATTGAGCTCTGAAAGTAGGAGCTCTATTGCTGAAGCGGAAAGATCTGCATGTTAGGGAAAACACCCTCCTCCCCAGACAAATCTCAGTTTTGTGTGGGGTGCTTGTGAGGAACAGGTCTCATGGCCAAGCCATCCATTTTGCATGCAAAAGTTCTCAGCGTCAACCCAGGTTGTTTCTCCAGCTAAAAAATGGGGGAGACCACAAGCTTAATATGATTCAACTGTGATGCAGCAGTAAAAAGAGCTAATGCAATTCTAGGCTGCATCAACTGAAGTCTAGTGTTTCAGATCAAGTAAAGTAATAGAACTGCTGACTTCGTCAGACCCCACCTGGAGTCCTGTGTCTAGGTCAGGGCACCACAGTTTAAGAAGGCTATTGGATTCATCCAGGTCTGCACTTTCAAGCGCCTTATCCGAGTGCTCCCCCCATACCCGATGTTTTACTGCTGAATCACAACAAACAGCAATCTGCAGAAAACCTGAATTGCTGTTTCAATTCAATTCAATCAACCTTTATTGGCATACAGAGAAGACAGGAATATATGAATCAAAACATAAAATTGGCATCTGTTCACAGAAGAAGATGCTTTGAGATAAAACTATACAGACATAATAAGGTTAAAAAAACACTCATGTTCTACAACAGCATAGTTTCAAGGCATTGCTCATAAACTGCTGTTTGTTCCAATTCAGCATTAAAGAGGGGGGGATGAAAATGAAAAAAAGCTCAGATACGGCACTTTAAAGTGCAGATCCGTGCCTAGAAAGCATTGGTGGGGGGAAGTTAAGTGTGGACCGGCCCATTGGCAAGTTGGAACATGTGCAGAAGAGGGCAACCAAGATGCTCAACGGCCTGGATACCAAGTCTTATGAGGAACAGTTGAGGGAGTTGAGGATGTTTAGCCTGGAGAAGAGGAGAGACTTAGAGGCGATATGATAACCATCTTCAAATCCCTGATGGGCTGTCACATGGAAGATGGAGCAAGCTCATTTTCTGCAGCTCCAGAGGGATTCAAATTACAAGAAAGGATATTCCGTCTAAACCTCTGGAAGAGCTTTTCTGATGGGCAAGAGCCATTCCACAGTAGAATGGGCTCCCTCAGAAGGTGGACTCTTCCTTTGATGGTGATATTGGCAGATATTGGGGTCTCAAATTCCATCAGCACCCTGTGCGACGTCACGTTGGATGCATTGAAGATGGGTGTGCGTAGCTTCCCCAAATTGGCTTTGTGGCCCAAATGTGGAGGACTGGTGGGTCAAATTTAGCCTGTGAGCTTGGGGGGGTCTCCACTCCTCTTGTAGAGGGAGAGAATCTTGTATGGCAACTTGAGCTCCTTGGAGAAAAGGCAGGACACAAATGAAATCAATAAATTTATAAGAGGGAAATGCAGAGGGCCGTTGTGGATTTTCCACCTGAGGCAAGAAAAAGTTGCTTTCAGTCAGCGATAGCTCATCTCACTGAGCATTTGGCCTCTCTATTGACGTGTGTTTGTGCGCGTGCAATACAGTTTACGACTCACTGAAGATGTGCCTCCAAAGGGAACCTTTCCCTGTCATAAATGCTGATAACCTGAGGTAATATCAGCAATGGCAGAAGCTCAGCCCAGGCTTAATCTGTTATGGTTGACCTTTGGCCTAGGCCAATCTGAATGCTTCACCCCTCACTCCCTGGCAATCCCATCCCAGCTGAAGCCTGGGATAAAATTTCCAGTCCCAGCCACAGCTAGTAAAGGGAAAGGAGGAAATATTCTCCACATTTTTGCTGCCAATTGTGTGTTTTTTTTAAAGCAAAACAAAACTGATTGCATTTCTCCAGAAATGTTGCTGCAGGGTGTGGGGGTTGGGTTGCGGGGCGAACAGAGGGGGGGGAGCAGGCTGTCCTTTGTTAAGGGGATATTTGTTTTAGATTTCAGCTGAAATGCATTTCACAATAGGGAAAACTCAGCCTCTGGCCGGCCGCCAGATAGCAGAGCTGATGACATTTATTTATTTCTTCGCGGAATGAATCACGCATGGGAAAAAAGAGTTTATGTGTGTAAAGATATGGAGTAGGCCCTCCCTCTTCCTGTGTGACGCTCCCCATCAACCAGAAAAGACTTAGATTTCCTGGGTCCTTTTTCTGGAAATGGGTGGGTGGTTTCTTGGAAAGGGTGTAGGACTAGGACCAGGGAGACCAGTGTTCAAATCCCCACTAAACCATAAAGTTTTTCAAGCCTGTGACCTCAGCCTAATCTGCCTCACAGGGTTGTTGTGAGGATAAAATGGCGTGAGGTGGGGAGAGAACCTTGCACACTGCCTTGGAGGAAAGCAGAGGGAATATAAATAAGTGGGATAGCTCAGTAAAGCACGAAACTCTTAATCTCAGGGTCGTGGGTTTGAGCCCCACATTCCGGCTTAATGGGGGTTAGACTAGATGACCCTCGTGATCCTTTCCAACTCCACAATTTTATACTTTTAAATAATAAGTATAAAATAAACACATTGTTCCTTTGGTGTTGAGTTTCCATCTTTGGACAATGGGTTCTTTCCAGCTAAATTGTACTCGAAGTAGATTCGCTGACCTGAGTTGGTCATGTCCATAAGTCTACTCTGAGTAGGATTAACATGGGCTGCAACCTATTGTTACTCATGTGCAAGGGCACACCTGTATGTACGTCCTCTCCCCCCCCCCCGGCTGGAAATTCAAACCAGCTGTTGTAGGGAAAAGTAGAGGGATATTATAATCTTTGAGACCCAGCACTTGAGGAGCTCGTGTTTCTCAGAGGCAGAGCAGCTGTAGACAATACTGAGCTAAATGGACCAAATGGTCCCTCAATATAAAGCGACCTGCTATCCTATCATACCCCAAGTGTCGCAGAAAAAACAGGACATCCCAGGTTGTGGGGGGGGGGGCACGAACGGGCCTCAGCCCCTAGCAGTTGGCTCCTATGGGTCTGATTTGATCCCAGATTGTCCTGCTTTTCCTTAGGATGTTATTATTTTCATCAGAGAAATGTTGGAGGGTATAGAGTTATATGATTCCCGAGCCAACGAGATAAGTAACTGAAGGCAGTTGCATCTGAAGGCAGCCCTGTATAGGGAAGTTTTTTAATGTACAATTTTTTATTATGTTTCAGATTTTATTATGTTTCAGATGTTGAAAGCTGCCCAGAGTGGCTGGGGCAACCTAGTCAGATGGGCGGGGTATAAATAATAAAAATATTATCATCATTATGATGGAATAGGACGTCCCTATTTTCATCGGAGAAATGTTGGAGGGTATGAAGGAGGCAGGCAGGCGCGAACTGAGGTTGGTGGGGCAGGGCCTGCTTTGCCCTAATGGACGAGCAGCTGTGAGCTTGAACTGCCTCTCATCCCTCCGCTCCAGGTGGTTTATCCCAAGCCTCTCATTCCAGCCCCTAAACTTTACAGGCCAAAGGGAGCTCCCTTTCTCTCAGCACCCACCATGCAGGCCCTGGAACAGCTTCCCCACAGTCACAGGATGTGTCCTTGGTGGAAAAGGTACTTGCCAACGCCAAATGCATATGGAAGTGCAACAGATCTTGGAAGGAGCTCCCTTCTCTTCCTGGGCTAATCCACAAGGCCTCGCCGTGCCTTTTACCTCCCAAGACTGGCCACACCACCTCTTTGTTTTGCAACTTTCCCCTAATCTAGTTTGTTGTTTCTTGTCAGGTGGTCTGAAAATCCAAGATTTGGACAACGTTCAAGGGAAGATTTACTCTCTCTTTTTGTCACTTTATTTCTAGTTCACTTAAGCTGCTTCTTTCCGTTCCGTCGCTCCCTTGTTTCTCTTCTGTTGATTCCCCAATCCCCGCCCCACCTATGGAGAAAGGACCTCAGCTCAGTGGTAGAGAGCATCAGCTACACACACACAAAGTTAGTAGAGCATGAGACTTTTAATCTCAGGGTCATGGGTTTGTGCCCCATGCAGGGCAAATGATTCCTGCATTGCGGGGGGTTGGGCTAGATGAGCCATGGTTCCCCAACTCTACAATTCTGTGATTCTAAGGACACAGGCTCCATCCTTGTCAACCCTGCCACTGCCAGTCAAAGTAGACAATACTGATCTAGAAAGACCAATCGCCTGACTCAATGGTTAAGATAGTGGCATATATTCTATCAGTAGGCTCATCCTTCCTGAATTTGTCTTATACCCTTCTAAAGCCATCTAAGTGGCTAGTGTATGGCCGTCACATCAAGTATTGTTGCTCTATCGGTTTTATTATTTATTCATTTATTATATTTTTATGTCACCTTTATCCTCCAAGGATCTCAAGGTGGTCTATGTGGTTCTCTCCCCCCAAAACCATTTCATCCTCTCAACAACCCTGTGAGGTAGGTTAGGCTTAGTGACCAGCCCATGGTCCCCCAGTGCTCTGATCCTGAAGCGTCTGCAACTCCCTGCAGCTGAGTGGCACAAATATTTTACTTTTCCCGCCTCTGTCTACACCTGGATGAGTTTTCTTGCTTAAGCCTGGTAACTTTTCTTACCGCTGTCTTGCTCTCCTCGTGAAAAAGAGAAAAACCAAAGGCCACCTTTGCTTTCTAACTGACCTTTCATTTCCCACCCTTCCGAAGCAGAACTGATAAAAATCTGCCCCACCTCGAGGCGTGTTGCATCTGATTTGTGTCAGAAGAAGGAATCTTTGTCACATTCCTCCAGCTCCGAATAACAGTCTGTTTCGCCTTGAGATGCAGTGCTTTGCAGAAGACGTTAATCTTCTCCCGAGTCTGAAGGATTCCACGTTGACAGATTATTAAAAATTATAGGTTTGGCTTGCTTTTAGGGAGAGGAAAGTTCAGACCAAGTATGGATTCAGCTTGCAAGTTCTGATGGCCTCTCCTGTGGATCAAGTCAAGCGGAAATGGAGGCAGGGGCTCCCCTTGTTGCACCCTTAAATTGCAACTAAGCTCTCCATCTCTGCTCAAGAGAAATGGTTTGTTATTTAAAGTCCTCCTGTGTAAAAGCAGAAAGCAAATTATAAATGTTCCATGAAATAAACGGAACAGATGGTGAAATTACATATTTCACTTGAACAGTTTAGGGTTTGATGCAAGAGCGTGGAAGCTATCAGACGGCAGATTTCCTCAACAGCAGGCATGGAAAAGCAGGCAATGTTTCATATCGAACAGTCCTGCAAAAGCTAAGTGCAGCCTGCTAGCTATGCGTGGTGTCCTGCCAGTGCCTCTATAAACTTGTTTTCCTACGCTTATCTGAGATTGCAAAATGAGGGGGAGGGGTAACATAGGGGAAGGGTGTAACACAGACGCAAAGCCACCAGCATGTGGAAGATCCCAAGATGAATCACTGGCATCACTGGGAAGACACTCACTCTGTAAACTTGTAAAGTCTCTACGCTACCGGTCAGTGTAGACCATGGGTAGGCAAACTAAGGCCTGGGGGCCGGATCCGGCCCAATCACCTTCTCAATCCGGCCCGTGGACGGTCTGGGAATCAGCGTGTTTTTACATGAGTAGAATGTGCCCTTTTATTTAAGATGCATCTCTGGGTTATTTGTAGGGCATAAGAATTCGTTCATCCCCCCCCCCCCCCAAATATAGTCAGCCCCCAACAAGGTCTGAGGGACAGTGGACTGGCCCCTTGCTGAAAAAGTTTGCTGACCCCTGGTGTAGACAGCACTGAGCCAAATGGACCAATGGTTGGACTCAGGGCTCGCGCATGCTTCCGCTTGTCCAGCTGCTTTCACCCACAAAAACCTGCTCTTTACAGCTGAATCGGAGCAAACATCAGACAGGTTTTCTATGAGTTGACTTTGCACATATAAGTGAAGATAATGTACAAAAACGTATCATATTGGAATAAACTGCTTTGCAGAAATGTGTGCATTACGCAACACTGCATACAAAAAATGTGTATATCAGGAGAAATTTGAACCCAGCTGCTGAGGAATTTTTATGAGAACTTGAAAAATATATACTGTATATGTTGTGAACTGATGTGGAATTGTGGAGTATCGAACTTAAGAGTGGAAGCAGAAACCAAAACTGATGTATTTGCCCATCCCAACTCAAAGAGCAGAGGTTTAAAGTGCGTTGTCCAAAATGCCAGTATTTTATTATGCTAGCTCATGCTGCTAAGCTATTTCAGCCAGCTTCCATCCAGGTTGCTTAAGTTTCCTCTTCAGGTAGTTTGGGCAGAGGCACCAATATAATTTTTCTCTTTTCCCTTGGGGGGAAAAGATACAGAGAAGGGGAGAAGCTCATTATCTGGATCAGTCAGAAGAATTATGCAGAGACAGAAATTAATTTAAGCAGTGGCTTCAATTAATATACACATGAGTGTAGGCTCCATTTAAGACAAGGAGACGTTCTGAGTAAGCATGCAAAGGATTGCATTGCAAATTGATATTTCCTCCTTCCCTGTAGGTATTGAATTAAAACTTAAATAGTATCATATAGTTTGGTGACTTTTCATTATATTCTCTCTGTTTTCGTCTGTTATTGTTAGCTGGTCTGGGCTCCCTTTTGGAAGGATAAGCTTGAGTGCAAACATTGAAATGAAATGGAATTTGATTGTGCGCTGGGTCTTTCAGTGACCATGAAAGATAGTGTTCATACTCCTGCCCCTGGGGATTAATATTCAAAGATGGACAATTCAGAACTGCAACAAAATGTTGCAGAGTGGAGTCCCCTTGTTCAGAGTTCCAGCCAGCCAGTTTCCCATGCCTCTTTACATGCTACTCCATTCCATTCCCCCTCTTCCCTTGTATTCTATCCACGCACATCCCCCAAATATGCTCTCACTGAGCATGCTTAGTCATCATTTGGGGTCCCCTGCACCACTTTAGGATGGTTTCCCCTCCCCTCCTTTAACAAAAAATGTACCACAACTGTGGGATTTCCCCTAGCCTGCTGTTACCTTCCTCTTATGAATGGGAACTTCCATTTTGGCTACATAAAAGGGTGTTGCTGGATCATGCCAAAGGCCAGTCTGCTCCAGCATCCTGTTCTCATAGTGGCCAATTAGATGCCCCATAGAGGAAGCCCACAAGCGGCACATAATGCAGCGGCACTCTTCCCACTTATGACCCCCACTCTTACAGTGGAGGGAAAACATAACCATTGTGGCTAATAGCCACTGATTGCCTAATATCCACTGCGAATTTGTCTAATCATCTTTTAAAGCCACTCAACTGATGGTCAACACTGCCTCTGGTGGGAGCAGATTCCCAAGTTCCATCATAAATAGAAGGAAAAATACAAACGAAGATTAGCAAACCACACCTCCCTGTTAGACAGAGCCTCTCTTTAACCGTGGGAGCAAATTCCACAGTTGTGTGAAGAATAACTTTCTTTTGTCTGTCCTGATTCTGCAGAAGGACCTATGCTTAGAGGACTGAGTTCACACAGTTAGTCAATAGGATATTGCCGTCCTGCCCTGTCTCATCCAGTGTGTGTGTAGTTGCTGAGCTAGACGGAGCGCGAGCCTGACCCAACAGGGTCATTTTAGGTAGTTTAGGAAATTGTAATGAGGAAGGGAAATTTTGAAATGCAATTAAACATTGACCCTCCCTGCTGAAAAATAAGACAGCAGGTGAAACCACAGAGAGCAGGCAAGCTAGTGGAAATCCACCTATTGCTCATGGCCAGGCCTGTTTGTCAACATTCACATTGACTCCCTCTATTGTACTGACACACCAAGAAGAGATGGCAGCGAACCAGCAGCAGGTCAATGCATTAACCACAGGTTTAAAACGTGCGGCATTTTAATTAGAACTCTCTCACTTTCTCCTTTACTCCCTGTGAATATGTGCATTAACAGCCTCTTAATCGGTTTCAGGCGGCTGATTAAGCAGGCAAAAAGCAATTTTAATTCCACCTTCCCTCCTCCCGCCATCTGGGTAAACAGTGTGGGAAATATGCAAAGATTAGGGGCCCAATCCACTGAGCAGTTGCCCCCTTGAAATGAATGAGGAGCTCAGGGATTTGCACTGGGATGCTGAACATATACTGGGATGCTGACCATCTGAATGACAGTCATCTGAGAAATGGAGGAGGGTTACAAGGGTATATATCCTGCCGATTTTAAACCTTTAATTGGATTTTTAAATACATTATACGACTAAACTCAAGCAGAACAAAAAAGAAAACTAAACTCTGCTCCCCTGGTTAACCAAAAACAAAACAAAACCAGACATTACCGCTTTACCATATCTGTGTACAAAAGCATACAGACAATGCAAGTAAGTTGTCTGGAGGTGAAAAGTTGGAGCACAGTCAATTTAAGACTATGTACAGCTAACACACACACACACACACACACACACACACACACACACACTATTGGACCATTTCTATTTTTCTCCCTTTTCCATGCATAGAGATCTCATCCCTGGCCATTAGCCATGCTGGCTGGAGCTGATGAGAGCTGTAGCCCATAATATCTGGAAGAGACTATGTTGGCTACCCCTGGAGCAAGCAAAATGACAGCAGATGAACCAGCGATCTGACCTGAGATGAGGTAGCTTTCTGGTGGCTTGGAGGTTCAGAGGTTTAGTCTAGATGTCTCAGAGGTCCATGCGTGGCTACTAGCCATGACAGCAATGCTCTACCTCTACTGTCAGAGGCTTCTGAATGCCCGTTGTTGGGAATCGCAGGTGGGCAGAGGGCTGTTTCCCCATCTCCAGCTTGCAGGCTTCCCGGGGCATCTGGCTGGCATTTGGTGAGAACACGATGATGGACTAGATGGGCCTTTGGCCTCATCCAGCAGGGCTCTTGTGTTTCTGGGGTAAGGGAGGAAAAATAGGGTAGCATACACTTTGGACAGCAAGCAACTGTGTTCCACTACATTACCAAAGTTAATATACAGAAACCAAACTGATTCAAAAGTGTCCTTTTCTGCCTACAGGCCACCCTCAACTTTGGCATTATTCCCCCCTCCCGAAAGAGCAGCTTTCCCTATTCTCTGATGCTATGGATTTTATGCCACCCCATGAAAATCCTTCCAGTGCTCCCTGTGAAGAGTGATGGAGCATATTTCCTGGACCACTCTCACCCCAAATGTTGGTACACAAGAGCATTCCCATCACATATGTAGTTGGCACCCCCTCCAAAAAGGAAGAAAATGTTCTAAGACACATAAAGAACAGTTTCCTCAGGGTGGTGGTGTATCACTTGTGCAATAGTTTTAAAGTTAGCTCCCTGACATTGGCAGATACAGTTTTATGGGCATGCCTATTCCATATTTAGTTTCAAGCATCCTCCTGTGTAATTAACCCATTAGCTTTCCTTTTTGTTGTTAAGGATTTGTTTTTATTGTAAGACAGACATCTGGTTTCACGTTTATTAATGTGGTAATTAGTTATAACTGGGGTGGGGGAATCCAGTCCCCCAACAGCTGGGGCATGGGAGGTTGTTCAAATTATAAAGCTGACAAATTTAATCAGCGAAAAGGAAGACAACAAGATAAAAACATTCAAAAATGGAATATCTTTATTATGTACTAGTTTAACAAAATACAAGACGTTGAACCATATAGTCTATTAGGAATTTTGTAGAAATAGTATTATAATAAGTTTGCAAATTAATTATTAATAATTACTCAATGTTTTTTTTTGTTCATAAGCACTGATTGTGAATTAAAGCAATAGATTGTATTATTATTATATTCCTTCTTTATATATGTATGTACATATGTATATTATTAGAAGTTGTTAATAAAAATAATTTCAAAAATGAAAGTGGAGAGGTTTGGATTTTGAAAAATATTAAATGGTTTATAAATGCTTTTATCTACATAAGAATAAATAGAGGTTGAAAAAGCACCACTGTTGTGTACTATGCATGTTTACTTAGATGTGAGTCCTGTGGCGTTCAATGCGATTTACTCCCATGTAAGTGTGTGTAGAATTGCAGGCTCGGACTCTTAGATTCCACTATGCAGTAATTTTCCACCCTGTCCATTCTTAACTTGAAAGATTATAAGTTACCAACTCTAGATCCACAAAGCTGCAACTTCAGACACACCCAAATATTATTTACGGAGACGATCTTTCCACACCCAGTATCCTGAGGGCTTTAAAAACATATCCCTTAATTGCATTTTATCTTCACAACAGCCCTGTGAGGGTGGTCTAGCCCAGAAACGGACTTTCCCCCAAAGGCCACCCACTGAGTTGCATAACTATGAGGATCTGAATGTGAGTTTCCCACTTCTGAATCCAACACAGTTCTATAGCATCGGGGCTTAAACTGATAATAACACAGTACGGTACTGAATCCAGGAACTCCAGTTTAATTCCCCACTTCTGCAAAAGTTCAAGGTGCTTCTGTACCTGTGCCTCTGACAATGGAAGGAGGATATAGGTGGGCTGGGTGGCTTTGTGGTGACCCAGCTGCAGAGTTTTCACTGCAAAATGTGTGTGTGTGTGGGGGGGGTTGCTGCAAAACGCTTGCAAAACACTGGCACAGGTTTAGAGCAGATCCCAGATTTAGGGGTTTGTAGTTAATGGGGCCTCCAAGGCTGCCTCAAATGGGCTAGCATGGGACTTCCTGGCCTCTATGTCAACCATGGGGCTCTCTCAGTACATCAACAGTCCAACAAACCTAGCTGGGCATATACTTAACCCTTGAGTGGAATGGTAACACTCTGCTGATCAGGAGGCTCCTGTGAGTCTGTTGTCGTTCCCTGTTGAGGACGTTTGTGCTGAATGTAGCTACTCCAATTCTGCAAGGACAGAACCTTGTTGGAACCTGATGGATTCCTGAATGCTCCAGGGGATTTTCCGGCAGACATAGCTGGCACTCCTGCCGAGGCACTTGTGTCACTGCCGAATGAATGGTGAGCTGTGAGCCATTGACACAGATCACCTTGGTGTTCCAGTAACCTGCCGTGTGATGAAACAGGGTCAGCGGCTAGAGCACAGGTTGCATGACTCAGGGCCCATCTACGCTTCCGTTTGTCATAGAATCATCGAATTGTAGAGTTGGAAGGGACCCTGAGGGTCATCTAGTCCAACCCTCTGCAACACAGGAATCTTTCACCCAATGTGGGGTTCAAACCCACAACTCTGAGATGAAGACTCTCAAGCTCTACCAACTGAGCTATCCCAGCGTGATTTCAAGTCATGGGTCCGAGAGGGTTGGGTTTTTTTGTCCCACCGCTTTCCCCAGGAAAACCCGTTGTTTACTGCTGAATTGGAACAAATGTCCATCGGGTTTTCTGCAGATTGACATTTGTTCCAATTCAGCAGTAAACAACGGGTTTTCCTGGCAAAAGCAGTGGGACAAAACAAACAAAAAAAACCCAAACCCTCTCGAACAGATCTGTAACTTGACATCACATGAAATCATAGGAGAAGTGGAAGTGTGGAAGGGCCCCTGGTCTGAACCTGACTTAACATGGGTGAGGCTGCCTCATTGTACAGTGGTACCTCAGGTTAAGTACTTAATTCGTTCCGGAGGTCCATTGTTAACCTGAAACTGTTCTTAACCTGAAGACCACTTTAGCTAATGGGGCCTCCTGCTGCCACCGCGCCGCCAGAGCACAATTTCTGTTCTCATCCTGAAGCAAAGTTCTTAACCTGAGGTACTATTTCTGGGTTAGCGGAGTCTTTAACCTGAAGCGTATGTAACCCGAGGTACCACTGTATCCGCTTTTGGGTTTTCAGAGCTCCCTTTCTTTCCTGGACAGGCAGCAGGTGTCTGGTTCAGGGCACCTGTGTTAAGGGAAGGATTAGAAAGAGCCGTATCAGGGATGTCGTCTACCCAGAATAGTGCATTCTGATTGGATTTCGAATTTCATGTTTGTGGGAGTTCATAGAATTGTAGAGTTGGAAGGGACCATGAGGGTTCAAGCCCCTACAATGCAGGAATCTTTTGCCCAACGTGGAGCTCAAACCAACAACCCAGGATGTAATTACTTGGGCGGGGGGGGGGGGGCGTGCCACGCTTTTTCAAGGATCTTGTTTTGGTTGTTACTGCTTAACATATCACAGCCCCTGAGCATGTGCAGAGGAACTTTGACTACAGCTGAAGAAGGCAACTTAAAACCCCATGAAAGCAGGAAAATAAATACCTCCTCTTGAATTTCCAAGCTGCTGGTATTTCTACAGGACACACTGGAAGCTATATAGCTCAGGATTTCCCACTCTTTCTGGCTGCAGCTATCCAGGATCACAGAGACGGGTCTTTCCCATCACAGGCTGCTTGATAATTTTCTATTTTGAGATTCCTGAGCTTGAATTTGGGTTTTTCTGCAACCCAAAAGCCCCTGCGGTCAGCGCTGAACTATCGTCCTTTCCTCTGGAGGAAAGTTTGGGATTGTAAGTACAGTGGTACCTCTAGTTACGTATTTAATTTGTTCTGGAGGTCTGTTCTTAACCTGAAACTGTTCTTAACCTGAAGCGCCACTTTAGCTAATGGGGCCTCCTGCTGCCGCTGCGCCGCCGCTGCATGATTTCTGTTCTCATCCTGAAGCAAAGTTCTTAACCCGAGGTACTATTTCTGGGTTAGCGGAGTCTGTAACCTGAAGCCTATGTAACCCAAGGTACCACTGTACTGTAGCCTTCTTCGGCTGCAGTGAAAATCAAAGTTCCTCTGCACACGCTCAGGGGCTCTTGGGTCACAACAAGCCCAGGGGTTTCGCTTCCTTAAAAGACTGTTGCAATATGCAATTTAAAAAAGAAAAAAGCAGAAAAGCGACGAGGGGAGGAGTCTGAGAGAAGGGCGGGGCTTGCGGCTCAGAGCAGCCGCCTTGGATTGGCTGGTGGCCTCGGGGAGGCGGGGCTTTGTGGTGGGTGGCAATTGCAGGCTAGTGGAGCTCGCTCCTTCTTTGCTCGTCAGTTGCCGCAGGAAAAGGAGCAGCCGGCGCCGCCCAGCTGCAAGCCCGGGGTGAGTAAACGGCTTCGCATTGGGAGCGGAGAATGAGGAAACTGCCTTTAAAAATACGGAGTGTTCAGGGGTGGGAGGGAGACCTGGTTAAAAGCTGCGTCCCTGACCCGCAAGATCTTTAGGGGGGCTCTGTATTTGTTATGGGGATCCAGATCATTGTGGGCTCTTGGGTGGGGATCCATCCCATTGACAACGCCCTGAAGAGATGCCGGGGTTCAGGGTTTGCCCAACTTATGCTGCTGGTGTTGTAGGGAGAGGAGGATTTGCAGTATTTGGGGAAGGCACTCTGCACATGTTCAGAGGTCCCAGGGTTGCAGTTCCTACCTGGTGAAAATCTAACCGGGGGATCTCTTCCTTGTACCCGACTCTGTTCACCCCCGACCCTTCTTCCGCGTTGATCGTTCCACATTCTACAGCACAGACCCAATCGCGAAGTATGAACACCGTTTTTTAAAAGAGATATACTGGGCGGGGTGGAAAGTTTTTTGGGGTGCTGTTTTGGGTTAGCTGCTCCTGAGTCGTTAGAGGTGCCTTCACTTCCTTGCTTCTTACCCCTTGGAGATGTCAAGAGTTGGCGGGTTTGAGATCATTCTAGATTAATTAGAACGGGATGTGTGTGTGTTTTTTTTGCGGCGGGCGCTGCGCGCAATGGTTAGGGAGCCACGCGGCGGGGCGGGCGCGGGGTGTCTAAGGAGGATGCAGAGCTTGGCTCCGGGATCTCCCAGCTTCCCCTCCGGGGATCCAACATTCAGCGTGTGCCATAAGAACGAGAGTTTACTGGAAGGAGTGCGGAGAGCGGCTGGTGGGGTTTGCTTACTTCCTAGCCCCTCCCTGAGCAATCGGGGGGGGGGGGTGTGTGCGAAGCAGAGAACTTCACTTTGCATCCGGCAGCTTTTTGCCAACAACCTTTACCAGCCTCTGCTCCTGGGTCTATAGCAGCAGCAGCAGCAGCAACAACAACTGGATCTAAGGAGGGTCGCAGAAAACTTGCAAAAAGGTCCACCAGTGATACTATCCTGTACATATCTATCCGGAAGGAAGACCCGTTGAGTCCAGTGGGCCTTATTTTTACGTGAGGACGACCCCAGTCTTATTCCTGACAGATGCTGCTCAGATCTCCCTGGTAATCCTGATAACAGCGTGCAAATTCAACGGCCCCTTCCCGCTTTATTTATTTTTTGCTATTTCTCTTTTAGCAGACGGTGAGGTTCTATTTAACAATCCTGACTCATAGCCTCTGATAATGCCCCCCCCCCAGCCTGGAATTTATTGCCTCTTCCCTACACCCCAGCCATTTTGGGCAGTGGTCCCTGCCATTGCAACATCTTGTGGCCGGAGTTTCTGCTAAGTTAAACATGCTGTGCAAAGAAGTGTCTCATTCTCAGTGTGCTGCCTGTCAAACTTTATTAGGTGACCCAAGATGTATCTCTGCTTCTTCCCTCTCCCTGTTGTCTCTTTCTAAACTACACAGCACTAAATTGAGGGTGGAGGCAGCCTGAGGGCCACATTTGGCCCTTGGTCTAATTTCATGCAGGTGGCAGTGGGGGGAAATTGGATGGGGTGGCAAAAGGGCGAGAGGAAAAGAGATGATGGAAAAAGAGAGAGAGGGGTATCCTTCCCATTTTTCTTGGTGCCAACTCCACCCTCATGTGCCCCTGGCAAGTTTTCTCCTTGCCCAGAATGTTGCCCTCATTAGAAAAAAAAAGTTTCTTCACCTCTGTCAAAAATGCTTTAGTCCAGCCTTTGTCAACTGTGTGCCCTCTAGATGTTTTTTACTGGTCCAAACCATATGGGTGGCATCAGGCTGGCAAAAGCTGCTTTAGCTGTTCCTTGTATCCCTAGTGTGCTGACCCCATTTTATTCATTTTGTTCACCCTTACCTGCACTTAGATGCTCATCCAGCTCATGTGAACAATTTCCCCTCCTCATTTATTCCTATCCTTGACTGCCTTGCTTTCTTTTATTGTTTTTTTACGATAGCATACTGTTTTTAATATTGGGTTGTGTTCAACTAAGTTCTTCCCAGAGAATCGAATGGGCTCAAGTTACTCATCCTCATTAACTTCAGTGGGTCTCCTCTGAGTAGGAATAGCATTGGATGCAGCCCATTGCCTTGTTTGCAAGTAGCCCAGGGGATATTTATTCTGGGATGGCCTTAGAAGCAAATGAAGTAAGTAGAAGGCATAAGAACAGCTCAGGCTGGGCTTTGCTGGGTACGTTGGAAACCCTGGCACTTTGCATTTTAGAAAGGAACACTTGATCATGTAATGTCAGCTGTTTTGTTTTAACTGTGATAATTCTGGAATAATACAGGGGCATAAGACAGATCTCTTTTAAAAAGAAAAGTGAAAAACAACAACCAATCTCTCTCTCTCTCTTAAATATAAATTAAAAACTGGCCAGATGGCAAGCAGACATGTCTGTTCCCATCTGTCTTGGCCCAGCTTTCCACACCTCTCTGTATTTAAGGAATGGAACCTGGCAGCTACATTTGTGTGTGTGTGTGTCTGTGTGTGTGTGTCTGTGTGTGAAATAAATCTTGGACCTTTTGCAACAGGGGTGTGGTGGTCAGGAGGGCGTCTCTGAGCTTCCAGGCCTGGCAGAGTAACTATAAACTCTCGGGTTTAGAAGCTGGCGTCATTGTAGTGCTTTCTCTCTCTCTCTCCCCACCACCAGACCCCCCAGAGATTCATCTTCTGGGCTATATAAAGCCCTCTGCAAGTGTCCACCCTTCTTTCACCCCCCCTCCCCACGTTGCCCCCAATATATAGCCCTTTCCCTTGCTGCCCAGCTATTAAAGACCCATCTGAATTGAATGGCATTGATTTCACAGAACAGGTGAGCACACGTGAAACTTGCATCAAGGTCTTAGATTGGACAATACCTTGGCGGAGGGCGGGGAGCTGCTTTGTAACTTTAGAAACCCGCTCCCCTCTGCTGGAGCTATCTTTGGATGCTACTTGGGCTGTGGGAAGTCTGAAATGGATACAGAGGGGTTGGTGGGTGGGCTAACTGGGCACGGCACATAAATGACATAGTGCTGGGGGAGGGGGGCAGAGGAAGCTGGATGGAAGCCTTCTTTTCATAAGCGTTTTCAGTCGCTAGGCAAATGTCCGGGAACAATTCTCGTTGGTTTTGTGAGGTGTTATCCCACTCTCTTCATTCAGTGTTTTGCTCTGCCTGCATCCTTGCCAGGGGAAATTTCCCATGGGTTCCCATGCTTCTCTCCTTGTGCATATGTCTTTATGTACTCATATGGGAGTCCTCCTGTGCTTCGAATGGGGACAGTGGTAAAAGCAGGAAACATGGGTGGTTGGCATGTTTGGACCTGTGGGCACATTTGGAGGGAGTGCGCCCTGCTCTCCCCATCTCCTTACCTGCTGACAGACAACCCCCCCCCACCCCCATCACTTTCCCTTGGGACCTGGATAAACATCAGGTGTGGTAAAATGAAAGTGGAGTCTCTAGAATTTTTACATGGGATCTCCTAAAAAAACAAAGTTTTTACTGCACAGTAAAAATCACAGATCAGGTTGGTTTAAGGTGCTGGTCCTCATGAAACTTCAGGGTTGTTTTTTTCATGGGGGGAAGAAAAACAAATTGCAGGAGGACACACCTGTGTAAATGGGGGTGAGCGGTGATTTGATGGTGGTTTTTAACCGTTGTGTTCTGCTTGCAAATGTTCAGACTGCTTTAGCCACCCCCTGTTGTTCACCTCCCTAACACTTGGGTACTTTGAGATGGACTGGATCTGAGTATGGAGGTTCTCTTTGATAGTTCCTTTTGGAATAGGTCACCCAATTCTTTTAGATGTCCAGTATCCTGTTTCTAACCCCTGGTTGGCCAAATACCTCCAGAAAGTCCATCTAAGCAGAGCATGGAGACAGCAGCCTTCTGCCGTTCATGTGTCCCTCGTCCTCTGTTGGTCAGCAGTATAAAGACCATGGGAGGGTTTATTTAGCTGTCATGACTGAAAGCAAGCAGAAAAGCAGCTTGGATCAGAAAGAAACAGTCTGCAGGGAAGGAGTTGAGCACATTTTGCTGCAGTTTCACAGCCTCCCAATATTGCTTTTCACAGACAGCAGCATCCAAGTGAAGATACCTGGGTACCAGGATGACGCCTGATGTCTCCACCGTCATGCCTGGGGATCCTTGGTTCTTGCCTGTTTTCACACACTAACAACACAACCTGTAAAATTCTGTCTGTGATATTTTATCTGCGCAATCGGAGCGAATTTCAGAAATCAAAAAGTTGCAATAAAAAATATGACTTTCGAGCTGTCTGGTCCCCAAATGGCAACTAGACATTCCATTTTGGTGACTGTAGCCTTAAACCCTGGTTTAAGGAGCCATGTATCTGAGTTTCTAACACTGATTCACAGGACCCTAAAGTTGAAGGAGGTCACATACAGCCCATTCCCCTGCTTGGGGCAGGAAATCCAGGCGAAGGGCACCCCATGAGAGCTTGGTCAAGCCTGCTGGAAGACTTCCACTGACATAACACACAGAAAGTAGATATGGATTTCCTGGCAGATTTCTAGGCAGTTAGTGGTAGGACTAGGAAGCTACCATATTATATTATATTATATTATATTATATTATATTATATTATAATTTATTTGTCAGTGGCTTTTTACCTTCAAAAAAGCCTAATAATAATATTATTAATTATACCCTGCCCATCTGACTGGGTTTCCCCAGCCACTCTAGGCAGTTTACAGCACATATAAAAACATAGTAAAGTGTCAAACATTAAAAACTTCCCTATACAGGGCTGCCTTTAGATGTCTTCTAAAAGCTGTGTAGTTCTTTATCTCCTTGACATCTGATGACATCTTGATACAACAAATGAAAAAACTAAAACCAGATTTTTTTAAAAAATACTGTATAATAAAAAATATCTAAAATGCTGATTCAATAACATAGTAATAAAGGATCAGTAATAAAGAGTATTCTGACCGCCCTTTACAAGTGCATTGTGCAACATTTCATTGATGCAATGATAGTGGATTTATACAGGCCACATCATTCCACTGTTGTCTGCAAGGGCGCACTTTGAGCTATAGTGCAACAAGGGGCTCATCCACACTGCCTCTTGTCCTGCTGCTTTCATCCTGGGGGAAAGTGCTCTTTAGCACTCAATCAGAGCAAACAGCAATTCGAGTTTGCTCTGGTTTAGCACTGAAGAGCAGGTTTTCCCTAAGGAGTGGGGCAAGGGGAAAACCACTCAGACCTATGACTAGAAAGGGTGGGTCAAGCATGAAACAGCTTGGACTTGTGCTTTCTAATCACGGACTGAGCGGAAGTGTGGACCAGCCCCAAAGTGGGACAATGGGGCTTCCTCCCCTCTGGTACATTTGCAGTACGAAAAGTTACAGAATTTCAGCAGGAAATTATGGAACATTCCCTGATTGGAAAGCTGCTCTGCAACTTTGGTGGGGCCAAATTGTCCTGAAAGTGGAATTGCGGGTAACTTCCATCATGAGCGCAAACGATCACTAATGCACAGTAAAAAGGAGAGCCCCACCCCCAAAGTTCAACCAAAATCTCCTTTCTAACTTCAGCCCATTTTAAATCTAGTCCTGCTGCACCCTGGGGATGAAGTCTTTGCCTTCTTTTTATATGGCAGCCTTTCAGGTCTTTGAAGAACGTCAGGCCATCATTTCTCCAGGCTAAAACAACCCCATAGCAGGTGTCTGCCCATCTCATTCTTGTTCTCCCTCTGTGCAGCTGCTCTGACACCTCGAGGTGCATCTTCAAATTGCTCGAAAAGTGCTTTCATGATCACTTGCAAGCCTTTGTTGCTGCTGCTGTTGCCACCTGCTCTCGCTTCCTTTGTACTGCACTTATTCAGCACCATTAATTGGTGCACAGCTCACTGTAACATAAGCAGCAAAGGCCGGGTCCCTGCCCTGAGCTGTTTCCAATCCATAGGAGCTGACTCCTAGGGCTTGAGGTCCCTTCGCCCTCCCCATAAGTTGATGAGTGTTGCCATTAAAAAGGTGTCTGTGCACTGCGTCATGCGATTGATTATGTAGCGTGCAGTTTACCTCCTGCCCCCCATATTTTATTCAATTTGGCACCCCGTTCCAATATTATTATTTTTTGTAATAAATTTTTATTAGTTTTCAATTACAGTCCAATAATAGCCTCATTATAACAATACCAATTTATACTACAATCATTAATACCAATCATTCAATTAGCGAATTATATAATTTAGTTAGAGTGAGGGCCCCCACATTCTAGATTTGATGGTTTTCTTTATTTCTGCGTTCCAAAATCTTATTAGATTTCATTACATTCCGGTCATAATAATAATCCCTTATTCAACCACTGCAATATTAATAACTTCTGTTCGTGTCGACACATTAAATGATTTATAAAACTTCAAGTGAGGAACTCAAACTATATCCTTGTTCTTGTGGGTGGCAATTATATTGTCCTTGGTATTTCTTCCTGTCCTTGCAAGATGTTACGTTTTTCTTTCCCCTGATTGTTGCTGTTATCTGTTGTGCCTTGGCCGGAGGTGATACCCCATGGGCAATTTTAGATTGGCTGATATCACAATCTAAAATTCACTGATGGAGAGAGAACCAAAGGAGGGAAGGATGGGGGAGGCAAAAGGTTACAAGGGATGAAAGTGTGTGTCCTTTTTGGTGAAAATGTGGAACGTTCATCCCAATCTGTTTGCAGGGAGGTTATATGGCGTGCGACCTGTTTCCGGAGCATTCGTTCAGATTTTTGGGGAGTTTAGATGACGTTTCATCAAGCAAGGGTTGATGCATTTTCTCTGCAAAAAGTTGGATTTCTGTGGCATGGGGATGGACAGTGTGTTGGTTGTGCAAGAGCTCCAAATCAACTTGTGCATCCTGAATTTGGTGGTATACGATTGAACGCCACCTGGAAGCAGCACCCTTGGTGAGTGCAGTGCCCAAGTAGCTTGGAATGGGAAGCCACGACTGCACCACTGTCTTAATAACGGCTCAGTGTCCCAATCTTGTGCATGTCTAATCAGAAGTTAGTCTTTGGTCAGAGAACTGCAACTTGATAGGGATTCAGTTTGCACAGAGAATCTTAGGAAGCAGTGCCAGCTAAGCTGATTGCAAACCAGTGTGGCCTGGGGGTTAGAGTGTGTCTGAATAGGATTTGGAAGACCCAGGTTCAAATTGACCTGTCTCTTTCATCCTCACCTATGGTTGTTGCAAAGATAAGAGGCAGATAAGTTAGCCAGTACCCTGCCCTGATATCTTTGGAGACGAGGGTGGGATATAGGTGTACTCGGTGCTTGGGATGAATTAGTTTGGTCTAACGAAGTTTGCTGAATTTTTTTAAAAAAAATCTCTGAAATACACCTGAAAGTTCCTACAATTGCCAGGTGAACTAAACATGAATTAAGTTCTTCTTTTTGCAGTAGAACTTGGGACAATTTCTAGTTCAAGTTCATTCTCTTATTGTGTTTTTTCAGGTTTTAGTCTCTTCAGCCTCTAAGCTGAAAGGGCATAACTGCTGGCAATAAATAAATAAATAAAATAAGTGAAACGATTCACATTTCCGCTACACGGACGTTTCCTTAGTCTTCAGTCCTTTTTACACTTTAGCTCAGCAACTTGTAGCATTATGAATGCCATGGAGAAAATTGCCGAGGATGATTGGGACGAACTTGAATTGAACTGTAAACCTGAAATGGTTTGTTTTCTAAAGGGACAAATGTGAACTGGAATTTGTTCCTTGTCTCATGGTCTATGTTCCCATCTGCCCTAGACAACATGGGCAAAGATCAAGGAAGTTGGAAGCCCAACAGCATCGGGAGAGCCACAGGTTCCTTATTTCTGGTTTAAAGAATTGGTTGGTGGTTTGTGGTTGCTCTTGAGAGGAGCCAGAGTTGCTCCTTTGAGAAATGTGACTTACCTGGACTTACACAGCCACCTAGTGGAATCTTGGAAGAACGTGGGGTCGGTTGCACAGGCAGGGAACCCTTTAGAAATGTCTTGCAAATTCCCCATACACTCTTTTTGTGGGTTTGCAAAATTTAAATCGGGTGGGGGCGGGAGGGGGTGGGGGCAGGATAAATGGGAAACCTTGTTAGTCCCTGGAGATTTTTGGCTTTTTAAAGGTGGATATTCACATCCTCGGGCCGGACGCAGGTGGCGCTGTGGGTTAAAGCCTCAGCGCCTAGGGCTTGCCGATCGAAAGGTCGGCGGTTCGAATCCCTGCAGCGGGGTGCGCTCCCGCTGCTCGGTCCCAGCGCCTGCCAACCTAGCAGTTCGAAAGCACCTCCGGGTGCAAGTAGATAAATAGGGACCGCTTACCAGCGGGAAGGTAAACGGCGTTTCCGTGTGCGGCTCTGGCTCTGGCTCTGGCCAGAGCAGCGATGTCACGCTGGCCACATGACCCGGAAGTGTCTCCGGACAGCGCTGGCCCCTGGCCTCTTAAGTGAGATGGGCGCACAACCCCAGAGTCTGTCAAGACTGGCCCGTACGGGCAGGGGTACCTTTACCTTTACCTTTATTCACATCCTCTGCCTGACCTAGGCTCCCAGTACGTTTCCGAGCACAATTCAAAGTGTTGGTATTGACCTTTAAAGCCCTAAACAGCCTCGGTCCAGTATACCTGAAGGAGCGTCTCCACCCCATCATTCTGCCCAGACACTGAGGTCCAGCGCCGAGGGCCTTCTGGCGGTTCCCTCATTGCGAGAAGCAAAGCTACAGGGAATCAGGCAGAGGGCCTTCTCAGTAGTGGCGCCCACTCTGTGGAACACCCTTCCAGCAGATATCAAAGCGATAAACAACTACCTGACATTCAGAAGACATCTTAAGGCAGCCCTGTTCAGGGAAGTTTTTAACGTGTGATATTTTACTGTATTTTTGGTTTCTATGGAAGCCGCCCAGAGTGGCTGGGGAGGCCCAGCCAGATGGGCGGGGTATAAATAATAAATTATTATTATATTATTATTATCTGCACTATACATTTAAGGATGAATCATGGCGTCCCCCCCAAAAAAAATCAGCCAGGACTTTCCCCTCAGAGAATCCTGGGAGTTGCAGTTTGTCAAGGGAGCTGCCATATGAGGCCCCCTATTCCCCTCACAGAGCTACAATTTCTAGAGTGGTTTAACAATTAATCCCTCTTCACAGGGGACTCTGGGAATTATAGCTCTGTGAGGGGAGTCTCCTACCAACTCTCGGCATCTTCAAGAAACTACAGTTCCCAAGGTTCTTTGGCAGAAGCCATGGCTGTTTCAAGTGGTATCGTACACTTTAAATCTATGATGCAGATGAAGCCCTAGGTATGTAGAAAATCGCTTGATACCAAGCTCTGCACTGGCCTTTCCCAACCTGGTGCTCCTCAGATGATGTTGGTCTACATCTCCCATCATTCTTGACAGTTGCTGATTGGGGCTGATAGGCCTTGTAGTCCAAAGCGCCCGGTGGGCATCTGGTTGGAGAAGCCTGACACCAACTGCCAGCAGCTCTCCTGGATTTGAGTCGGGACTGCTCCTGCCAACCTAGCAGTTCAAAAGCATGTCAAAGTGCAATTAGATAAATAGGTACCGCTCTGGCGGGAAGGTAAATGGCGTTTCCGTGCGCTGCTCTGGTTCGCCAGAAGCGGCTTCGTCATGCTGGCCACATGACCCTGCTCCCTATGTACGCCAGCTCCCTTGGCCAATAAAGCGAGATCAGCACCGCAACCCCAGAGTCGACCACGACTGGACCTAATAGTCAGGGGTCCCTTTACCTTTACCTTACCTGGAGATACCAGGAATTGAACCCGATACCTTCTGCCTGCAAAGCAGGTGCTCTAACCAATGAACTCTGACCCGTCTAACCTCTTTGGAGGAAGTCTGGAGGAAAACCTCAAATCTGCCGCTGCTGTTGCTTCAAGCTGTGCTGCTTTTTCTGGGTTGGTGACCTCGGCGGAGGTGCTTTTGAGCCCAGAGGCATGGCTGTTTGTGTGTGGCATTTGGCGCGGCAAGAGAACAAGTGGTGATTGTCCAAAGCAGCGCATCGGAGCTGTGGGCACAGCTTTTTTCAGCCGCTGGCGTATTGTTCTCTGTTATGTACCCTCCGCTTGCAGAGAGAGAGAGAGAGAGAGAGAGAGAGAGAGAGAGAGAGAGAGAGAGAGCGAGAGCGAGAGCTGCCTGGATTGCTTTTCTGCGGTTGTTGCAAATGAGGCCCGTTTCCCCTTTTAAATCCTTCCTTTCCTGGCTTGTCCGTTAAACAGTTGCTCGTGATAACCTGCTCTGTCAGCAGTGCGCCGAGCCAATGCTCTTGAGGCTTTGGTGTGCACCAGCGCCCTGCCAGGCGCTCAGACAAAAGGCCGCTTTATCCATCAGCCCACCCCTGACAGAGCAGCCACCTGTTTCGAGTCGGCCGCAGAATGCTCTCGCTTGTTCAGACCCGGCCAAGCCACATGGACTGGGGTGTCCTTGCTTTTTAATGCCTCAGGGAGCAGAGCCCCTGCCAAATGGCGCTGGGATCAGCTGTTTTAGTTGTTATTTATTTCAAAAACAGGTACAGTGGTACCTCAGGTTACATACGCTTCAGGTTACAGACTCCACTAACCCAGAAATAGTGCTTCAGGTTAAGAACTTTGCTTCAGGATGAGAACAGAAATCGTGCTTCAGCGGCGCGGCGGCAGCAGGAGGCACCATTAGTTAAAGTGGTGCTTCAGGTTAAGCACAGTTTCAGGTTAAGAATGGACCTCCGGAATAAATTAAGTACTTAACCCGAGGTACCACTATGCTGCTTAATTGCCACCTCTGCCTCTATTTTTTTAAAAAATAATATTTATTACTTTTAAACCTTACAAACAAGAAGAAAAAGAAAAGGAGAAAAAAGAAGGAAAAAAACAAAAGAAAGAAAAAACAATACAATACAATATATAAACAATACACCACACAACATTAACCGATTAAACTAAACAAAACAGAACAAAAGCAATTTAAAAACATACATCATACCATTTCAATGCCTTCCTCGACTTCCTCTCACCTCCCTTTTTGTGTTCCACTTCTATTAATTGTTTCAGCAAATCCTTTCCATCTTTCACTATTTTCTGTCATATAAATATCTTAACTTATTTTAACCTTATTTCCATTAATACTATAATACTTATTTATGCTTAACTCCTTATAACACTTCTACTAAGGCCATATAATTTCATTCCAACATTTTTCTAACACTCATTAATTTTACCCTATTTCTATAAATAAACTTTAAACTTTATCCAATCTTCTTCCACCGTCTCTTCTCCCTGGTCTCGGATTCTGACAGTCATTTCCGTCAATTCCATATGGTCCATCAACCTGGTGATCTTCTGTCCGAGGCTCTTAACTCTTTTCCAGGTCCCTTCTGCAAGTCTTCTTCGTATTTATACATACACTTTACTTTGTCTTCTGCTGATCTTGTTCTTAATTTCCTTTCTTTGATGCTGAAGAGTAGGTCTCGGGGGAGCTCCAACCTAACAATGTTTTTATTCCTTCTCGACATGTCATCCATATCTCCGTGGTTAAAACTAAAATCCAAAAGATATTTCAGGATGTGTTTCAAAGTCCCTCCAAATCTGCAGGTCCCCACAACTCCAATTTCCTCCTGACTCAGGTCCAGATCCAAAAGGTCAGTAAATCCCTGCATGAGGTGATCTATCCAACTTTCCTTCTCCAGTCCAAGCAGGGTTCCAATCTGACTTTCTCTGAATTCAATCATAGAGGGCAACAACTTGTAATCATCAAATTGCATCTGTAAGGCTGGGGCTCTCTCCCTCTCCACTTGTATTACTTTAGGTTCAACAACCACAACTTTCTCCCTCGCTTTCTCCACCATTTGGCATGTCAAAGTAGATTCCTGTATCAGTTCCTGAATAGTTTCTGTGTAGATGTTCACTTTTTGTCCCAAATTAGTCGCTTTTTGTCCCAAAATATCAATTTTAATATTCATCACATCCGTCTTCTTGTGGAGCTGTTCCAATGACTCACTTATCTTGCCTAGTGCAATCACTAAGGCTTCTTCTGTCGACATTCTCAAGCAATCCAAGGTCAATCTCACGGTTTTCTCTTGCAGCTGGAGATTCCACCAGCCCAACTCTTGTAACAATTTCAAAGGCTCCCTCTAGAGGAAAACAATTTCTGTTTGTATCAATCCTTTTAAGAACAGTTCAAGCAGTAAAATTAGTTTCAATTTTCAGCTACTTTTACTCCTTTTTAAACGCAGAAGGAGACAATGAAGACACTGTATTTCTCTTATTTAACTAACTGTCACAGTCAATGAACTTTCCCAAAAATGTCAGTCTTACTAGCAGTCCATTTCCAGGTTCAGAGCGGTGGTGATCCAACTTTCTTCACTCTCTCCTGCAGGCTTACACGACCCAAAATTTCCCCTCTCTTCTCCTGCCTCCAAGGGGGGTTTAATGATTTTAGTCGATGGAAGTTTAATCCTTTACATAGGACTTTCCAAGACTTTAGCTTGCAAATTCTTTGCTTCAATCTATTTACAAAAGAGGAAGGCGGACTTCCTGTTTGAAACCTCCCCATTTCAGTGCCAAATTAAGACGTTTAAAAATCCAATTTTCCGTTCTACTCACGGGTAGTTGTTTAGAATCAAATTGTCCACAGGAAAAAGTCAGCGCTCTCCGGCAACAGCAATGCGGCTTCACTCCGTGAAAGAAGCAGTCAATTCGAAGCACCGCGCCGCTCACCCCACCTTGCTCCGGATCCCCGAAACCGGGTCTCCCTGCGAGTAGGGGAGGCACAAAAAGTGCCAGCCGAATCCCACGTTCACAGGCTTCTCCCGCCTGCGATTTTTAGTGTGTCTCCGCCTTTGCCGTGGTGGCCAGACCCTAAATTCCACGGAGCAAGTTCCTCCCAATCAGAGGAATTCCGCCATTGTCGGAGGTGCTAACCCAGAAGTTCTGCCACCTCTGCCTCTAAGTGGTGCTCGAAAAACTGAACAAACACAGTGAAGAGAAAATCTGTTTTAAAATGAGCAGCAAAAGTATTGCTCTGAATATCAGTTACTGGGAATTCAAAACTGGGAGAACGCTGTTGGTCCTCAGGTCCTGTGTAGTGGGGCTCCCAATGGGCAGCTGGCTGGCCACTGTAAGAATGGGCTGATGGACCCCCTTCCGCAAACATCTAAAAGGGGTATAATGTGTTAATCAGGCAAAGGCCTGGTGCCTAATGGTGTATGTTGTTGTTGTTGTTGTTGTTGTTGTTGTTGTTGTTGGCCTTTGGTCTGATCCAGCAGCCAGGCTCTTCATGGGGACATTGCTGCTCCTTTTCCTCACTCTATGCCTGGGAAGGGGGTCAGATGAATAGGAAGTGACTCCTGCCTGGTCACGCCAGCCCTTCCTGAAGGCATTCTGGGAAGGAGAGGGAGATGACTTGGACAGGCCCAAAGCAGCAAGAAGTGCTTCCAGTCCCAAACAACACAGGTTTCAGATTTGGTCCTTATGAGGTGAGCAAAGAGAGCTCTTAGTTCAGGGATGAGGAACCACAGGCCTAGAGAATGGATGTGGCCCTCCAAGCCTCCCTATGTGGTCCTCAGGACTCTCCCCCGGCCATGCTCCTCACCAGCCGTGTTTTTGCTTGGGCTGAGTGTAGTCTGATAATGCTTGCCTGGAGGGAGGATAGAGAGGGGTTGAGTGTAGAATATGTGGGGGGAACCTTCAGCCCTACAGAAACTCCTAAACTACAACTCCCATCATCCTTGGCCATTGGCCATGCTTGGGATGGCTGATGGGAACAGTAGCTCAGCAATACCTGGAGGGCCAAAGATTCCCAACACCTGGTGTAGAAACTAGCCTGCTGCACAAAGGTAAAATGTGTGCTCATTGCTCCGCCCACTTTTGCTTCTGGCCCCTGCCCACCACAGAAATAGGGTTTTCAGAAGGGAATGTGGTCCTCTGGGAGAATAGGATTCCCCATCAGGGATTGAACCTGGGACCTTCTGCATGCAAAGCAGATGCTCTACCATTGAGCTGTAGTCCTTCCCTCTATGGTTGGGCTTAAATTCCAATTGGACGATTGTTAAAACAGAATTCTTAACTTAATCACTCTTTTCTTCTTCCTTAGCAGAACTGCAGACAGATTCTGGTTATGAAGGAAGGAATTTATCCAGCCTGAGGTGGCTCTGGGATTTCCCTCTTGTATTGACTTCTTGAAGTTCTGCTGGAATCTCCTGTGGTTCTGCGTTGGAGAACTTCTCAGGTGCACAGCTGCCGGGGAATCCTTCGTAAGGTCACATCCTGCCAGCAGAATCAACTTACCTCTAGGTAATTTATTAGTGGCTCATGTCCAACTGAAAGCCGATCCCATTGTGGCTGATAACCTCCTGTCTTTCAAGGACTCTTCAGCTTTTAACCGGCCTGGTTTTGACTTGATGATGATTGTTTTGAATCTGAAGTGCCAGCACTGAACGGCCCTTCTTCTTCCCCCCCTCCCCTCCTTTACAGCAGTCGACAAAGATGTCCACCACCAAAGTGCCCATCTACCTGAAAAGAGGAAGCAGGAGGGGCAAGAAGGAGAAACTGCGAGACATCCTCTCTTCAGACATGATCAGCCCACCGCTAGGGGACTTCCGGCACACGATTCATATTGGCAGCGGTGGGGAGAACGACATGTTTGGTGACATCTCATTTCTCCAAGGGAAGTTCCACCTCCTGCCCAGGACAGAGGGCAACGTGAGTCCAGGTGGCACCAGCCAGTACATGGTGCCCTTCGAGTTCTCGAGGACCGCTACCATCTCGGGTTACGAGCCGCCGCCTTCGGACATCCCCTCCCCTCTCCTCAAAAACGCCATCTCCCTGCCGGTCATCGGTGGCTTGCAGGCGCTGACCCTGCCTTCTGCTCAAGCCCCGCCCAAACCGCCGCGCCTGCACCTCGACGACAAAGCCCAAGCCGCTCCCCAGACCAATGACCTGGCGCTGAGTCCTCCCTGCACTGTGTCTGCTAGGACTTCGGAACCCCTTGGCACCGCCAATGGCAAGTGCCCGGCCTCTGTGAATGGGTTCTCAGGGGAAGAAAACAAAGACAAGGCTTTCATGTCCCACGCGGGCTCCCTGCTCTCCCTTCACGTGGACTTGGGGCCGTCGATTTTGGACGACGTCCTGCAGGTGATGGAGAAGCACCAGACGGCAGATGTGGGTGCACCGTTGCAGGATTCCGGCAGACAGGAAATCCTGACGTAATGAGAAAGGCGGCCGGCGGAGGGGGACCTGTGACTTTGAAAGCGCAGGCTTTTTGTACATAAGAGAGTGTTTTGCTGTTAAATTGGGTGGCTGGGGGTGCGTGTGCAGGCATGGATGTGCGCACACACACCTGTGTGAGATCCTTTGGTGCAGCTTCACTAGTAATATAATTCCTCCCAGCTTTCAAAGAGCATCTTGCAGAATGCAGGCTTTCCTCCTTACAATGCAGCACTCCGTTTCGACAAAAGCTGAGATGGGTCTGTCTTGTGTGCTCTTGGCAGGCTCTACACACAAAAACACTCCCTGCTACTGAAACTTGTATTGGAAGCAAAGCAATAAATTAATAAGCATCTGTTAAGTTACCCTCGTGAACAAATGTTATGGGTGTGGATTCTGAAATGCTGATGGTTAATTGATGGGTTGGAGAAGAAAACCTCAACAGCGAAGAGGTGTGTGTTGTTGTACATTCTTTGTAGCGGGAGTGGCGGGGACGATGTTGCGCTGTTCATTGATGGGAAGGGCGGCATGGCGCTCTGAGCAGTCGTCACAGATCGTCCCGTGCTGGAGGGAGGAGGAAGCTGTGTTTCGAGCGTTGGAATGTAAACAGGAGTCAGGATATCTCATTTAAGTTCTTAAACTGGTAATATGGCCATGTTAATGAATAGTTAAGGGAGACATTCCTGTGCTGGAATTTCATGGGAAAAGATTCTGAGTCATACAGGTTGGCTGTGGCGGTGCAGTTTAGGGAGCTGCCTTATAACACATCACACTATTTATCTAGATCAGGATCATCTGCTCTGAGGGATGGCAGGGTCCTAAGCAGAGAAGGTGCCTTTCCCATCACTTGCTACCTGATCCTTTTAACTAGAAATGCCAAGATCTGAACCTTAGTCCATAGTTAATACCATTTCCCTTTCCCCTGTGTGTGTTTCTCCTTCTCTGATGGAAGGAAGATGGGATGTTAAATTGGTTTATTTACCGGCCAACACTCCTCAGTGGTGACCTAGCAGCCAATAGCATAGAGAGGACTGTGGTTTAGCTGTGGAGCACCTGTTTTGCATGCAGAAGTCCCAGGTTCAACACCTGGCATCTCCAGGTAGGCATGGGAAGGACCTCTGCTTGAAACTGCTGGGAGCCACTGCCCATCAGTGAGCTAGTTAAACCCATGTTTTGATTCAGGAGAAGACAGCTCCCTGTGTCGCTATTGGAATCCACCCTTTATTCAGAACCATGAGGCCTGGAATCTTACTTTCTTTTTAGCAGAAGGGCTGCAGGTCAGTGGCAGAGCACATGCTCTGCAAGCAAAAGATCCTTGGTTCAATCAATCCCTGGCATCTGCAGGTAGCACAGGAGAGAGACCATCACCTGAACTTCAAGAAAGTTACTGCTTCTCAGTGTGGATAATAGTGAGATGGACCAATGGTATAAGGCAGCTTCCTGGATTCCTGTTACAGTATTTGGTTATATTGTTCGGAAGAGAGGGTTGCCTCGTGGCTGTGGCTCTCCTCTTTTGGCCGTTCCTGTGCTTGGTTTTTCCTGCACCATCCTGGCCGCATCTGTAGTCGGCTGTCCAGCAAAGCAGACAAAGCCCCATTTCAGCATCTTCAGGGGAAGAATAAATAGAGGCTTGTTAAACTAACAAACCGTGGCCTGGCATTGTCCCCAGGCAACTGGCTGTTTGGCAGCCGTTTCTCATCCGGCCCATCTGTCGCTGCAAAGGCCGCTTCGCAAGGGGACCCTGTCAGGATGCTAGGGTGCTGTCAGTCCCACGGCACATGACAAAAGGTGACACTCAAATAGGGGCAGGCTTCGCCAAGAAAGCCATTTTCAGCGTCCCAAGCGACTTTTGGGCAGAGACTGCTGCTGCAGCTTCTTTGGAGCATCTTTGGCCTTAAGCCAAGTTTAAAAATCTCTCCTTGATAGCATGGCTTCCTTGAGGACTGACTCCTCGCCAGATGCGTACTGGGTTTGTTCCAAGAATTGGATACTCCAATCTGTGGTGTTTCACTGTGGGTTCTCCAGAATTCACTAGAAAGCTGTGTTGTATTTAAACAAATTCAAAATATTGTGAATCTTTATTTTTATGTCCCCCAAAGCTATTTATGATACAGCACCAGAATATCAGGGAGGGGTGGGGAGCCTTGGGCCCAGGGGCCAAATGTGGCCCTCAGAGTTCTCTGTCTGGCCCTCAGAGCCTTCCCAGGACTGGTGCTGCTTCACACATTTCCTCTGTTTTTGCTTGACTGAAGTGTGTCTTCGAACACTGATGATGCTTCCTGCTTGCCTAGCCAGAGAATGTGGTGTAGAAACTGCAAAGGTAACGTTTCGATTAGTTGCTCTGACCACTTTTGCTTCTGGCCCTGCATACCTTGAGCATGTGGCCCCTGGAAGGCTGCCCAGAAGGGAATGTGGCCCTCAGGCTGAAATAAGGTTCCCCATCTGTGCTGTGTATGAACTGTTAAAAAGAAGGAAGCAGATGGACGTTGGTGGTGGTGGGGAGACAAACAGCATGAAAGGAGGAGGGAATCCTAGAACTAGAGCTGGAAGGGACCACAAGGGTCATCCAGACCAACCCCTTGCAATGCAGGAATCTTTCACCCAATGTGGAGCTTGAACCCATTACCCTGATTTTACCCATGACAACTGAGCTATCCACAGGGGAGAGGCAAGACTGATGGGTAAAGCTAATAAGTACATGTGTGCTTAGTGGCTGCTTTCCAATGAATATTGGAGGATTCGGGACAGACAGAAGATGGTACTTCTTTATGCAGTGCATAGTTAAACTATGGAACTCACTCCCACAGGAGACAGTGATGGCGACCATCGCAAGTAACTTAGGAGGACTGGACCAATTCATCATGAGATCAATGGCTTCTAGCCACAATGGCTGTGTTCTGCCTCCACTGTTAGAGGCAGTGTGCTTCTGAATATCTAGTTGTTGGGAATTGGGCAAAAGATTCTTGCATAGCAGGGGGTTGGACTAGATGACCTCTGTGGTCCCTTCCAACTCTACAATTCTATGATTCTATGAATCACAGGTCGGGGGAGTGCTACTGCACTCGGGTCCTGCTTGGCAGCTTCCCACCAGTATCTGGCTGGCCACTGTGCGAGTAGGATGCTGGACTACATGGGCCTTTGGCCCGATCCAAAAGGCTGTTCTTATGCTTTAGGATGTGCTATGGGAGATCCAGATTGGTTTGTTTTTTTGAGTTTTACAGTGCGAGGGAGAAACCCTTTGGAAGCACAATTCTGGGGTTTGGGGAGCTTCAATTTCCCATTGCAAATGGCTCTCTTGAAGTAGCTCTTTGCAGCTTTAATGAAAAAGCATAGGTACCCATATGTGGGAGAAAATCACCACAGGGATGAGAGTTAACGCCACCTCTGCCAGCACTGCAGTCCTGATCAGATTTGGGCTCCCCTGCAACTGATATTAAACTTATTTAAAAATAGCACGAAAGCCCATTGTGGATTATTTGACACTCTCTGTGTGTTTGTGTGTGTGTGTGTGTGTGTTGATGGGGTGGGGTTCACAGAAAAATTGGGTTTTGAAGAAGTGAAGCAATGTATGTGCCTTGGTGGTGATGGAAACACTGCAAACATGGCTTGTTTGCCAAATATAACCCAAGTGTAGTGTTTTCAATCAATCAATCAAAACTTTATTAGCAAAGCCAACAGGCCACAGCTAGACAAGAATTAAAAATAAAAATAAAAATAAGAATAAAAAGAAGAAAAGAACAGGCAAAAGGGGGTCCGTCAGATGAACAAGTCTGTCACTCAGATGGTGGCCCTCAATTTCACAGCTCTCTCGATGTACCTCGCGACCTTCTCTGTTATCTGACTATCCGTATCAGATAAGAGAAAATACAGTGTAATGTCTGGTGAACGGCCGGGGTTGGAGAGAATAAGTGGAGTAATAATCTCATTCCTTAGGTCTTTGTAAATAGGGCAAGATAGAAGGACATGGGACACTGTTTCCGTGTTACCATCTCCACATGGGCAGAGTCGTTTTTCAAATGGAGTCTTTTGGTAACGACCTTCGAGTACGGCAGAAGGAAGAACATCCCATCTAGCCAATGTAAAGGCACGTCTGTATTTTGGGATGGTTAATTTAGACAAATATGAGGCTGGGGAGTCAAAATGAGAAGGGGGAAAGTAGGTATACCATGGGCACAGTTTCTTTAAGATGGTCAGGTTGTTTTGCCGTTCAATGTCTTTCAGGCGCTGGCCAATTAGACTCTTTGCTTTAATGAGGCCCATTGATAGTAGGGACTGTGAATGCAAACCGCATGTAAGGAGTTTTTGATGCACAGTTTTGAACCACTTGCTTTTGTGAGAATCTTGCATTACTAGAGGCAGTAGACCAGGTGGGTTTAGATTAAGACGAAGCCAGTAGTTGAATGTTCTTTGCCAAGTCTGAGTTTCTACAGATGGAAGGCAGGCCTCGAGTCGTAATGCTGCGTTTGGAACACAGGGGGGGACGCCGAATATCTGCCTTAGAAATTTAGACTGAACAGTTTCAAGACTGGAGCAGTGGTTCCCCGTCCAGATTTGTGCCCCATACAGTAACTGCGCCAAAGGTTTTGCTTGAAAAACTTCAAGGGCTGCTGGGATGTATCTGCCCCCCTTTGTGTAAAAGAAGCGGGACAGCATCTTAATACTTTGAGCTGCTTTTTCTTTGGCACATTTTTGATGGACATCCCAGGACCCGGTCGACTGGAACACGATACCCAGATATTTGAAGGCTTTAACCTGTTCAATTGTCTGGTTATCCATCCTCCAGCTGTACTGTCTGTGTTTCCTTGCAAAAACCATAATTTTGGTTTTCTGATAGTTTATTGCCAGTTGCTCTCTCCTACAGTATGCTGAAAATTCACCTATGAGCCTATTTAAGCCTATTCTTGTTCGAGATAGAAGTATCGCATCATCAGCATACAAAAGTACTGATATTGATTTGTCAGCCAGTTTGGGGGCGTGGAAGTCCGGAGATGACAAACAGTTAACCATATCATTGATGTAAAAGTTAAATAGAACTGGGGCCAGGATGCAACCTTGCTTGACCCCCTTGCTGACAGGAACTGGTCCTATAAGATGGCCATTTAACGAAGTTCTTACATGCAGCACCGTGTCTTTATATAGACAGCTGATCAGGAATAATAGTCTTTTGTCTATACTTGATGTGCTCAATTTATCCCAGAGTCTTGCACGTGGAATTGAATCGAAGGCAGCCTTTAGATCGATAAAGGCTGCATATAGCACCCCGCGGGATTTTTTGGCATATTTATCAATTAAATAGGCTAGGGTGAAGCAGTGGTCTATGGTGGATCTGCCTTGCCTGAAACCCGCTTGCTCTTCCGCTAGAATAGCTTCAGTTTCCAGCCAGCTAGTTAGCTTAATATAAAGATGTTTGGCATATAGTTTGCTGGGTATAGGCAGAAGGCTGATTGGTCTATAGCTCGCCGGGTCTGGCGTAGGTCCTTTTTTGTAGATTGGAATAACTATTGCCTCAGTCCAACCATCTGGAAGTAAACCCGTTGAGTCGATCCAAGAAAATAGAGACGCCAGCAGGGGGGCCCACCAGCCAATGTTGGACTTCAGAAGTTCGGCAGGGATGTAATCAATCCCTGGGGCCTTGTTGTTCTTTAATTGTGCGATTAAGTTCTCAACTTCCTTAACAGTTACTGGTGGCCAGTGAGGTAGGTCCTCCAATTGAATACATAATTTGTAATGTTGGGCTTCCTGGTCATAGAACAAAGATTGAAAATGGCGCAACCACTCCATTGGTTCCACTGTACAGATGGAATTAGTACGCTCCTGGTCCAGTAGACCAGATATGGTTCGCCAAAAGCAAGTGGTATCTTTCTCGTGTGATGCCTTAACCAAACTGTGCCATGCGGCTCTTTCAGCTTCCAGTTTCTTTCTCCTTAGTAATTGTTTGTAAGACCGTCTCAGATCAATATAAGCATTAAGTAGGGGGGCAGTCCCTGATTTCCTATATCTCTGGTAGGCAGTTCTCATTTGTCTCCTTGTTTGCCTGGACTCCAGGTCAAACCAGCTAGCTCCGTCCTTTGCCCTTTTTGTAGCGGCGCTATGTATCACTGTTGTTAAATGGGATTTCAGTCTTTCCAAAAGTAATTTAAAGCGTTCCATAATCACATCTACTGAATTGCCTGACACAATAGCGGAGCGAATAAGCTTTAACTCCACTGACTGAAGAAGGAGGGTTAGGTTTTCATTCAGTATTGGGGACCATTTGAGTCTTTTGGGAGCAGGTATACCCAAATTTACAGAAGGTATATATTGTGGCTCGGCAATCGAATAGTCAAAAGGCCGACCTGCAAGCTCTAAAATTAGAGGTAGGTGATCACTCAGAGTATTGTGGCCCACTAGGAACTTCCTTACAAAGCTGTGAGCAAATCTTGAGATTAGAATATAATCTATAACGCTTCCCCCAGCCTTGGAGAAATGGGTATATTCCCCGGGGCGATCCCCCTCTATGTTGCCGTTTAATATCAGCAGTTCCCTCCGTCTGGCAGCCTGCACTAAGCAGAGACCTGAAAAATTACTTCTGCTATCTTTGGACAGTCGTGTCGCACCAATATCCGTCAGTTCTTCAGGGTCCATAAATAGGTTGAAGTGAGTGTATAGACTGTTGTCATCTGTTCCTATGCGAGCATTAAAGTCTCCACACACAATAGTCAGGGCAGACGGGTAAGTAGATTCGAGAGGCTCTAAAAACGCCTCTAGCTCAGCCCATATAGCCTTGACCACGGAGTTTTTTTGGCCTGGGGGAATATAAACATTGACCAGCAAAAGAGTAGTTCTCTTGAAGCTAAGTAGAGCGGCTGTTGCTAAAGAATTGCAGCTGGGTAGGGCTGTTAGAGAGTGCGCCAGCTCCGTGGAAATGAAGCAAGCTAGGCCACCACTAGATCTGCCGCCCCTTAGAGATGGAGAGGCAGGCAGGTAGTGGCAGTTATACCCATTGAGAAATATAGGGTCATTCTGCCATGTCTCCTGAAAGAGGATGATGTCAAATTGCTTAAGGTAGCACAAAAATTGTTGAGTGTTTTTCTTGGCGTGCCAACCCGCGATATTCCAAGACAGCACTTTTAGGCCCCGGGCCCTTCGGGGAGCTGGGTCTATGTCACCACCACGTCCAGCAATTCTTTGGTGTCTAAAAAAACACACCCGTTGGCTCTTTTCGAGGATGACTGCTTGGAGAGAGTGTAGTGGTCCTCTCTTCTTGGTGATTTGGGGCTAGATTTTGGAGTTGGGGGGGAAGCTAATTCATTCGGAGACAATTTAAGATAGCTGTGCCAGGAGCTTTGAGATTTCACACCTTGATTTGGTCTTACTTTATTGTACATCACAGGGGGCTCAGATTGTAGTTCCACGTCTACGCATTTAAAGGTGCCTCCCACTGTCTTCTTATCCACTAGACATTTGGGAGATATGGGCTGCACATAAAGGTCCTTCATTGTCTCACCTTGGTCATCCTTTTTTTCTAGTCTGCTTCGAAGTAAATCAAGTCTTTTCAGGATCTCAGTTTGAGCTGGTGGATGCAGTGACCAGAATCGCTTTATCAGCGAGAGTTCTTCCTCCAAAAAGGAGTCCTCACTATCACACGTGTGAGGCCAAATGCCAGTTGGATGTGGAGCTTCCTTTTTATCATTTGATACTGTTTGAAGGAGATGATCCTGCTGGAACTTATGCTTTCTGTTTTGATGGTTTTGGTAGTTGGTTTTTTCCCTTTTGTGAACTTCCATTCCTATGCCCTTGGTCCCCATCAGAGAGGTTAAAGGTGCTCTGTTTTCAAATATTCTTAATAGGACTATTCTTTCTTTTTTGAATAGGTTTTTAGCTCTAAAAATAAGGCTGGCCAGATTATGATCTAAAAAGGTAATCAGTGCTCGTACCGAGCAGTCATCTTGATGTAGATACTCTATAGCGGCTATGTCAGTTGCTTTTACTATCCCCGGTAAAATGCCTCTTATAATGGACAAAAAGTGGTCTATACGGTCCGACCCTGCATAAAATCTAGGCGGTTTAGGGTAATTAGCAAAGACAAGCTTTTGTGGGATTAGGACTAAACTCCATTCTCTTTTGGGCCACAGCATCTGTCGAGCTTGAGAGGAGTGGTTCCCCTCAATAGTTTGGGTCGCCAGCTCACCTCTGTCTACAGATTCTGTGCTGGCCATAAGAGGACTCTGGGGCGGTATAACTGTAGATGGATTAGTTCCTTTGTCCCCGCTCGGTGTTGATTCTTCAAAACTTGGTTTAAATTCTTTTGTGGGTGTATCTACTTTACGTGTTTCTTTGATAGCACTTGAGTTGGATTTGTTTGTTCCACTTGTAGAAAGGGATGGAAGAAGGTTAAAGAGCTTCTGCCAATATTTTTTGCAGGTACGGTGAGTTGTCTTAAGCCGCCTTAGATTTTTTATATTTTTGCTTTTCTTCATCTTAGGCTCAGCTTTTTTCCTCCGGGATTTGCTGGGGAGTGGTGGATCCGGGCTGGCTAGGGGATTTGTATTCTGGACTGAAGCGCTCACATGTTGTTTGAAATTATCCACTAGGGTCAGGAGAAGCCCGTTTGTTATCGCTAAAAATTTTTTGACGTTAAGGAGATCCGTAGAAATCTGGTATATCTGCTCCTGAAGATAATCACCCCGCATTTCTGTTCCGCTGTCGTTGGCTTTCAACCAATGGGTTGAAAGGTTACTTCCAAGTTCCAGCGGTGACAAATAAGGATTAGCATCGGGTGTGTTGGCTGTATTAGCCTTTGTAGCATTCTCTGCTATGGCGAGTTCTTGGGCCAAATTTGTTGGATGGTTTGTCCACTTGTTGTTTGTCTGCAAATCCTTTAGCTGTGTTGACCAATCCAACACTGTGAGTGGCAAAGGCATAGCTACATCTAGAATACTCTCGTTCTGAGTTCTCTTACTCGCGTCTTTTTGAGGAAAGTAGCTGGTAATTTTACTTTGTCTCCTTCGACGCTCCATCGGGCTCTGTGGTGAATTAGGCAAGATTCCTTGGTCCTTGTATTTTTTCCTGGTGAGGACCATAGTGGGTATATGGGTATATATGGATATATGGTAGGGGTTGCTTGCTTGACGGTAACTTATCTTTTTGTTCTAAGCTGGAGTAAGCAATAGCAGAAATGCCGATTTGTGGACGTTGCCTCCTAAACCTCTCCAACCTCTCCAACTTGTTAGTTTCTCCAGCAATTTACTTGTTACCAGCAATTTACTTGTTAGTTTCTCCAGCAATTTACATCGGAGCTTGTGAGGTATCAGTTATTTAAAATGTTAGAAAATAGTACTAGTCCTAGGCTTTCATACTATAACTTGTTTCTTTTAAAGTTCAACTAGGACTTTCTCTCTCATTCAACAGCCTCACGGCGTAGCCAGTAAAGTAATTATCGAGTTGAACTTGCCTTGTGTTTCTTGGGGTTGTACCTACTTCAATTCCTCCCTTTTTATAGATAAAAAGCTCGGCGTCCTTCCAGTAGCTGACCTCCCCGTCTGCTAATTACCAGCTTCGTGAAGATAGGGCGGCTGCCGAACCTCTTTTGGATAAAAATAGGCCTTGAGTTTTTCCTTCCCAGTCCCAGTTCTAGGAGGTGTATGGGGAGATGAAAGGGAGAGATTGTTCACTGAGCACAACCCCAGAGTCTGTCAACCTTTCTCAGCAGATCTTGGTCGCTTGCCATGACCCATTTGTCACTGTCTCACTGACTACGGAGGTTAAAAGTAGAGGTAAACGGAGATAAAAAGAGAACTTATCTTTTGTGGACACAACTCCTCTGCTACTCCTCCTCCACTGCTCAGCATACCCAGTCTTCAAGGCGGCGTTTCTAATCAGCAGCAGGCTTTCTCAGCAGAAGGTTTGAATATCCTTGTTAATTGGCCAACAGTAGAGATAGAATGGTTAAAACTTCTAACAGAGGTAAAATAGTTAAAAGTCTAATAAAAACGGTTATAAAAACGGCTATAAAAGGCTATAAAAGGCTATAAAAGGTTTGTAATCCAGGAGGGTTCACGGAGGAGAAGTTGTTACAGCCGCCATCTTGGGCCCCATTAGCAGTGTAGTGTTTTGTTTTCTACCCTGAAAGCAGAATGTTCTCTAACTGGGGGAGACTGGAGACAGAAGCTCTTTGCAGCTTTGATTCTATTCATTATATCCACACCCCTCTCTCCAGCTCCCAGAGTGAAGCCCCTATCTTTTCTCTTTTTCTTTTTGCAAAATTACTGCCTCTCACGCTTTCCGATTCCCTTTTTGCAAGCTTTTTGTTTGTCCCCCCCCCCCCCAACGACCTGCAAGCCGATTGTTCGCGAGAACAAATGGGAGGTAAATTTCTGGAACCAGCAAGACTGCCTTGTGTGCAAAAGCCAGCCTGTTACAACCAGGCAGCATCTGTTGCTCTCTCCCTCTCTCCCTTTCCGTAACCCTTCTATGGTCTCCGTGGCCATGGAGATGGCAAAGCAGTCATGACGGACCAGTGCCTTCGTTGCCATGGGTTTCCCCCTCACCAAAGTCAAGCGCACAAATGGATTTGAACCCGAGGTGAACCCCGGACCTTCCATTCTCCTCGCCTCCTCCAGTTTCTCAGTATAGTCTCTGAATGCAGTAAATTGAGGGTTTTTGCAGTAGCGGGAGAGTGGGTACAGACAGGGGACTCTTTAACACTGATGATGAAGGAACATGGCAGAGAAATTTGATTCATTTTGCTTTCGATGGTCGATCTACCTAACTTGGTCAGAAATGAAGCCATCCATCAAAATTTGCACAGTTCTGAATTTTGCAATGCAATTCTCCAGCCCCAGTAACGTGTGCACAAATGCATATCCTAAAGTGTGTACATAAATGCATATCTCAGTGAAAACGACATAATAATGTATTGTGCGTGGGGAAAATTGCTTTGCAAAAATGTGTTTATTGCTCAAAATTGCAAACAAAAATTCATGTAAGCAGAAATTTGCGCAACAGTGCTGATGAAATTTCATGAGGACTTGCGGGGGAAATCACAAATGGATTTGGAGAAGGTTGGAAAAATGAGAAACAAAGAGAAATCGAAACGGTGAATGAAGTTTCTTGAAAGGCCCCTTTTGTCTCCAATATCCTGGAGAGCAACTAGGGCAGCCAAACACTGGATTGGAATGAACCAATTGTTCAACCTAGTCTAAAACAACAGCTTGTGTTCATCTTCTACCACTTCCCTAGTAGATCAGTGGATCACTGTGGCAGAACACCTACCTTGCATGCAGAAAGCCCCAACTTCAATCCCAGGAATAAGACCACTAGAAAAGCCCAGCTGGTCCAAGCCAATAGTCCATGTAGTCCAGCATCTTGCTCTCACAGCTGTCAGCCAGATGCTTGTTAAGCATCCTGAGTTAAGCAAGAATCAGGTGGTGGGGAAGACACATATCTGCCTAAGGGCCACTGCCAGTCAGAGAAGGCAGTACAGTAGGTGGGAGTGTGGTCCTCCAGGTATCTCTATCCAGGCCTCAGGACTATCCAAGCCACACACCCCTCACCAGCTCTGCTCTGTGATTTAGCCTGCCTGGGATAGAAACGCAGAGTTTGAAGGGACCCTGAGGATCATCTAGTCCAACCCCCTGCAATGCAGGATTATGCAGCTGTCCCATACGGGGGTCAAACCTAGAACCCTGGCGTTAACAGCACCACACTCTAACCAACTGAGCTATCCAGGCTGACATGTCTTTGAAGTGTTCTGATATCTCTTGCTTGCCTGCATGGGCTGGGGGTGGGGCATGTCAGGCCACACCCACCACTGGCACGTGAGCTGAAAAACATCTCTCCACCTCATGCAATACAGGGCTATGTGGAAAAATCATTTGCCCTAATCTAAAACAGAGGCAAATGGGGGTGGAGCAACAAATGTATATTTTACCTTTCGTATGGTAGGCTAGCTTTTACATTCCCCTCGCTATCTTCCATACAGACGGGTGCCAACTTGGAAAAAAATTGGGTGGCAGGTAAGCCCCGCCCCACACAATTGATCACTTGGTGTGGTGCACACACACAATTTGAATGGCAATGCCCATTAATTTTGCACCCCCTGGTCCCCTGAAATACTTTGGGGGTGCAAAGGGACCTCATCCCCCTAGGAGTTTTCTCCTATGCATACAGGCAAGCCTGGGGGACCACATCCAGCTCCCAAGCCTGAGGTTCCCCACCCTTGCTCTTTAACACTGCGCCCAAGGGTGCCCCAGAGTTCTTTGCAATATGCAAAGTGTTTCCCTCCCCAGACACATATATATGTGTACAGTGGTACCTCGGGTTAAGTACTTAATTCGTTCCAGAGGTCCGTACTTAACCTGCAACAGTTCTTAACCTGAAGCACCACTTTAGCTAATGGGGCCTCCTGCTGTTGCCGCGCCGCCGGAGCATGATTTCTGTTCTCATCCTGAAGCAAAGTTCTTAACCTGAAGCACTATTTCTGGGTTAGCGGAGTCTGTAACCCGAAGTGTATGTAACCTGAAGCGTATGTAACCCGAGGTACCACTGTATATGGTCCCATCCAGGAAAGAGAAAGTCCTGGGGGCCCACTAGGGGGCGCATAGGAAGATGGCCGACAATAACATCTCTCCGACCCACGGGAGGTATTTGGAGGCTATGTTGGGAGTAATTAGCCTCCCTAAACCCACTCAAGACGGTGAGTGGGGCCGTATGCCTGCTGTGCCCGATAACACCCCCGAATTTTTGAGGGGGATGGGGGCATTAGGCACAAAACCCTCCCGTGGGTCGGCACTCCTGGACGCCATCTCTGACCTGCGCCACTAGCTGCGAGAACTTCAAAAGAAACGATTTGGCACGAAGGAAACGCACATACTTCAGGAAATGAGGAGGAGTGAATACTGCAACAAAGAGGTCTCTGGAAAAACAAGATTTAATTTATGAGAAGATACGTCAAGATACGGTATGGCAAAGACTGATGGGGGATGGGGAAAAACGTTTTATTTTACTTATGTGATTAATCCCAATAATCCCCTCCCTTCAAGAGTGAAAAGCCAGAAATGAGGTTTTAAGGACTTAAGCTGTGAATCTAAGGCTGTGTGGAGATAAACTTTCGAATCAAAGTATGTTTTTAGAAGACTGTGGAATGTATAAGAGCTTTGTTCTGACGCAGTTAAAAATGTCGTCGTCGCCATCTTGGGAAGCTCTGTCGGAGGAATAAGCCTGGGAGGACAGTGAATATCGTGGGAGAGACTCATCAAAGAGGCTTTAAGTACGACAGAGCTATGAATTTACGAGGGAAAAAGTGATTTTATCTCCGAAGGTGATGATTTATGGGAACCATCTGGATGGAGGTTCACGACGGGAAATCTACGCAGGAGCATTACTGGTGTATATCGGCTTAAGGAGACCATCAGGAGAGACCATAAAGGACAAAAAGAAAATATTTGATTAAGAAGTGATGTGGAAACAGCAAGATAAGACTGGAAAGAACTATGAATATTGTTTGGACTGTTTGAACATCTATTTGGACTTATTTGGACTGATTTGGACATTAATGCAGAAGTAATGATTAGATCAGAATCCCTCCTCGGATCTGGAAGTATGGGACCCCCTAACAAAATTTAAAAATTCGGCACTGTAATTTGGAATTTATGTGATGTGGTTTGATTCGATGTGATTGGCCGGTTAATATTTTTTTTTTTTTTTTTTTTAAAGGAAAGGGAAAGTCCTTGTCGAAAGGATTCTGCTCCAAGATGGAAAGACTTGGGTTGAAGCCGTCCTCCTGAGCCTTTCAGTACTAGAAGAATCTTCTTTGGAATAAGTCCAGTTTGCAAGTGACTCTTCTTTCCTTTGCATCTTCTCACCCTCTTCCTTCCTCTTTCCCCACTGCCCAGGGGCAGGAGTGACTCATTGGCAGAGTTGTGGACCAGGTCCTTGTCCCGGGTTCAGATGTTCTCCAGCAGCTTGCTAGGGCTTCCTTTGTTTGGTTCTGACTCCTTGGCAACCCCATGGCCCTGTCTCAGAGCCCCTCCCTTCTGGCCCTTACTCCTTTCTCTCTCTGCATTCCCTTGCAAAATCAGCAGTGCCTGCCTGTGGCGTCCTTAAACTTTCTCAAAATGCAAAAGCACAATTTCCAACCCTCCAAGCTGTTGCGAAAGAAGGAACTGTGTCCATACACACGCAATGGGGGTGGTGGCGAGAGATGTTGCTTCATGGGGTGGAGCAAGGGTCAGCAGCAACGGGTGAGTTGTGGGGGACGACAGAAAGTTGGAAGGGAGGTCATCCAGTCCAGGGCCGTGGAAACTTTTACAGCCCATGGGGTTGGAACAACTAATACGTTTTCTCCTGGGTCAGAATAGGTAACAATCAGGGATGATGGGAGTTGGAGTCTGACCACATCTGGAGGAACAGAAATCAGGTTCCCCATTCCTATTCTAGTCCAGTATCCTGAGATGTCACTCCTTTTCCTTAAGACCCTAATGCTAAAATTCTGAGACTTCAGATTAAGCTGTGAGACCTGTCAAGCCTCTCTTGGGATCACTTGGGGGCGATGTGACTTTATCCAGTAAGCTCCAGAGCAGCATTCACTAGCCTGGCTCCCTCCTGATGTTGTTGGACTACAACTCCCATCAGCTGGGGTCTAGTCCCTTTTGAATCTTCTCCCTCGCATTTTGGCCCGATAAAGTTTTGCAATAATTATTGCTGGAAAAGGGCAGTTACAAGGAGAGTTCCACAGCCGAGATGTCCCAGCTGCATCTGTTTCATCACTGGCAACTTCCTTCGTTTCTTCGCCCATCTCTAGATGTTTGTTTTTCTACAGCTTGATCCCAGATGTGTCTGCTCAAGACGAAAGTGCCAGACCACTGTGCCTATTAAGACCTTTTACTTGCTGGCAACTGGGCTCCTGTGCATTAATTGAAAATGCATATTGGAAGCATATGGGGGAAGTTTTCTTTTTCAGTCTTGAGGGCTGCATTTTTTTCCGGGCAACTTTCTGGCAGCCACATGCTGGCAAAAGAGGCAAAAGAGGGCAGAGCAATGAATGTTAACATCCACCTTTGTGCAGTAGGCTAGTTTCTACACTCACACACCCCTCTCTGTCCTCTATGCAGTCAAGCAAGAAGCATTATCAGATGGCTCATTCCAGCCATCAAAAGCAATAAATAAGGGTGTTGGGCAGGGCCCAACTCTGGGGAGAGTTTCGAGAATCAGATATAGAGACCAGGACGGTCACATTTGGCCCCCAGGCCTGAGGTTCCCCAGCCATATAGATAAATTAATAGTAGATCTGGCAGCAATGGCTGGTCCTAATAGCTGAATGGAACCTCCAGTTCAGAACCAGTCTACCTCCAAATTTGAACTGGAGACAAGGGGCTGGGACTAAATGAAGCTTTCCTAGCAGGGCTCTTAAGTTATTTGCAGTGACAACGGCTTAATTATGTCTAAAGGAAGTTTATAAGAAAAACAAAGCAGAATGTCAGAGGAGGGGGGAATGTTGATTTCTCATTCTTTTCCTATGAAATATGCCAAGAAAGTGTCTAGATGCAGCTGGCCAGCAGAAAGCCCATGGCACGAAATATATCCCTACTGGAGGAATCCACTCGTACCAAAAGAATGTTGTTTTTACCCAACAGACATTTCTCAGGAAACATTAAGTGCTAGATTATGCACTTTGTTTCCTTTCTGAGTGCTTAGGCCTTTCCTTTAGTTAGCAGATAAACAATATTATTTATTAATTTATTATTATTATTAGTTGCTTGTTACATTAAAGGGATTGTATCCTTTTGAAATTAAGGGGCATGACTAACTGAAATCCCTTGATTGCCGTGGATCTACTCCAAGTATGACTAACATTGAATACAACCCAAGATCTCTCAGAGACTTGCAACATATTTAACAGCAGAAGTATACGTAAAAATGCATCATAATAAAATCACATTTACACAAAAACACATGCCGTTCATAAAAACTGCAACCCCCAATAACAGCAGCAAAAAGCGTCTGTTTTCATCCTAGTCATTCCAAAGCCTGGGAAAAGGGTAAACATTCCAAAATATCAAGACAATTTACAGCTATCTAAAATACATTCATTAAAATCAATGCAGTAAAACGGGGGTAGCCAACATGGTGCTCCCAAATATTGATGGACAACAGCTCCCACCATCCCTGACCACCATCCATGGTTGCTGGGAGGTGTAGTCCAAAAATATATGGAGGGCACCATGTTGGCTATCCCTGAAGTAAACTAATAATGCAGCTAAACATGCAACAGTAGGTACTAATGGGCCTCAAAGGCCTTCATGACTAAAAAAGTTTTCAGCAAGTAGAGGAAACACATCACCATTGGCACTTGCCTGTTTTCAGTGAGGTGATTCCATAACATGGGTGCCATCACAAAAAAGACCCTTCCCTCTAGTTTCTGCAAAGAAGGGTTCTGCAAGCTGTGGTAGGATTGCCTCATGCATTGCAGTGTTGCAGGCACATTCAAAGTTCCTAGTTTCCTCTAAAAAATATGGGAACCATTGTTTCCCCCTCATAGAACCACACTTCCCAGTCCCTTAGCAGCTTCAAGTTCCCTGGATCCTTTGTAATAAGCCCTGTATTGTATGGAACAGAACTTGAGCTTCATCCAACCCAATTTTTTTTTGCTGTTTTGTTATGTGTTTATGATGTTGTAGGGGACTGTTTTGCAGACTGAAATGTTATTAATAAATACCTTATTAATAAAGGAATCCTGGTCAACATGTCTCTCTCTCTCTCTCTTGTTTAAAATATTATTAACAAGCGTTAACGCATCAACACATAATTTTAACAAATTGACCCGTACGCCAAGGTGGGGTTTATTGTTTTTGTTTGTTGCTATGTTATGTATTTATGAGTTTATATATTTTAAATTTATCACTCTGTATTCCTCTGATGAAAGGCAGTAAAGAAATTTGATAAATACGATATGAACAAAACATTAAATGTAATTGTACAGATTAATATCTGGCTCAAGACAGCTACTATCTTGCATTTTAGTTGAATTATTTATTTTAGTTCCCTCGTCAACCAACATGGTTTTCCCGCCAAATCTTTCCAGATTCACGCATGCGTCCTCGACTGCTGACTCTTTGACCGCGAAATTTATTTCCCCAATGAGGGAGGATATTCCCGTTGCGCCTGCGCAATATAGATAAATAGGCACCGTTGGTGGCGTCACTAGCAAGTCTTTCTTGTCTTCTCTACGCGTGCGCCTTCATGATATTTGACAGCAGGGCCGGCGGGAAGAGCGTGGGAGGATTCAGGTTTTTTTAAATTACGCATGCGCGAAAGATGGTGGCAGCGGGGCGCATGCGCCATGCCGTGGAACTGACTGAGATGCTTATGGAAGTCGCCCTGGTGAGCTCGAACGGCCGGTGGTGCATGCGCACTTAAGTACTCCGCGGCCCCAGGCGGCAGAGGGGAAGATGGCGGCGGTGGTACAGAATGTGGTGAAGCTGTGAGTGCAACTCTCGTTCTTCCCCCCCCTTCCCCTCCCCTGTTTGGTTCTAATGGTACAGCCCGAATCTCCGAGAAATGCTCGCAGGAGGGTCGTAGGAGAGACCATTCTGTTATCGGGGTGGACTTGGGGGCGGAATAGGAGGCGAGGGGGAAGCTGTTGGCTCTTTTTATTGTTCAGGACTGAAGTTTTTATAAATAAAAAATTAAACTCCCTTTCTTTGGGTGGAGGCTGGATGAGGAGAGGGGAGAGTGCCTTCGTCTCAGAGTTTTAAAAGTGGATGGAAAAGAGGACACCTCGCCTTGAAATATCCCAAATTTTGGGTGGGGGATTGGAATGAGAAAAATAAAAGGCTGCTCAAAAAATAAAAAACAGAGGGAGGCGAAGTAGAGCCCCCACGGGGGAGGAGAAAAGAGCAGGACGACCCCCCCCACACACTTTCCATAAAGTCCCAAAAGAAAATGGGGAATGATGAGAAAAATGATCCTTCTACCTCATGCCCCCCCCGTGGAGCTCTGAAAGAGGCCGGAAGAAAGACAGCCTCCTTCCCTTGAAACAGTAATTGTGAAAGATAAACGGGGTGTGGGGAAAAGGGGGAAATACCCATTCAGGAAAACAGATACAATTTGTGTCTTCAGAGGGGGGAATACACCAGGTGGTCCCTCAAAAAAGTGTGTGTAGGGTGGAGGTGGAGTGGACTTTTAAGAGGAGTGTGTGTCAAGAGAGACTATCTCATACCCTTAAAAAAAGTCTTTTAAATGGAGTGGGAGGAGGGGAGCAGGAAAAAAATCACTCTTGAAAAGTAGGATTCCAGTCATGGGGGTAAGAATGAGTTTCTCCCCACTTTCTATCAGAACCCAGAAGAAAATTGAGGTGGGGGAGTGAAATGGATTTAAGACAAGAACATAATATATAGATCTACCATCCACTCAATTCAGATCTCCAGAAATAAAATGTGATGGGGGCACAATTAAAACACAACACAGCCACCTTCTCTTCCTCTTCTTTATATGGGAGATGAAGGGCGGCAAGAGATTCTGGCTAGCAAAGAGGTAGGGTGGCTAGAGAAGCTAGGGCTAGGGATGGGCAACCTGTGACCCTGCTGGACTATGACTCCCATCATCCCTGACCATGCTTGGCTGGGGCTGATGTGTCCGATAACATCTGGAGGGCAAAAGGTACCTCGTCCTTGTGCTAGAGAAAAACAGATTCCCCCCCTCGCAATGTCAGGGGCAAGTTTCAGGGGGTGGAATAACAAGTGACGAGATGAAAGTTGCTTGCCCAGTAGGAGGAGAGGCTGGAGTGAAGAGCACAAAGACCCACCTTCTTGCAAGAGTTTAAAAGAAGTTTTCAGGTAGGGGAGAGAATGATTTGAATTCCTGCCCCAAAGAGGCAGGATGGAAAGAGGAACCATGACCCATAATGGTCAGGACTCCTAATGTGAGGTGGGCAGAAGTGCAAATCGATGGATCATTGCTCCATTGCTCTCGAATGGAGAAAAAGTGATGGGCCTGCTTTCCACATAAGAAAAGCTAAGCTTCTGAGCTGGTGTAGAATTTTAAGATGGCAACTACAGTACGTGGCTGGTATTGGATATCAAGAAGTAATGGATGTAGGGTGGACCCAGGTTCCAGGTGTGGTGCCTTCTGGATGTTGCTCTGGACTTCAGCTCTCATCAGCCCCAGCCACCATAGCCAATGGTCAGCGATGGTAGGAATTGTCCCCAGAGGGGCACCATGTTGGCAACCCCTGGCATACGGTATGTTGGTACCTGAAGATTCTATATGATACATTCTTGCAATTATGTTGTTGTTGGCATCCATCTATCTTGAGAGACAAAGGAGTGCGCCTCTGAGAGTAAAGTCAGACTGCTGCATTGGCAGCATCAAAGTTACCTCTCTCGGCGCTAGCCTGGGCAGTGTGTATGGAGGTCCTGGGCTGCCCAGATGACAACCCTCCCCCCTCCTTGGCCTCACTGATGTGGTCCAAAGGAAAGCAGAGCAATTTTTTGGCCCTAGCTGGGCTGCAGGAGCTGCTGGAAGGAGGCAAAGAAAGTGCCCTCCAACAGTCTTAGGGACTCCACTGTGGATTTGTGTAGGGTTTACTCCTTAGCTCTTTTCTTCTGAAGATATCCCGCAAGGCAGTGGAGGTTTTGGATCAGAGTTTTCCTTCTCCTAGGTGGGCTACCTTTCCAGGTTGATGAGCCACAACTGCTCCTCACTTACCTCTACAGCTCCTGCAGAAACCACCTTCTTAACCATTGGGCCCACTATTGGTCTTGTTGACTCAATCTGCCAGAGCCTGTCTTCGCATGCAGGGGATGTTCCCATCGGCTACCCTCACATAGTTCAGCTGGTCAGTCGAAGCTGTTTCCCGGGTTGTGGCAATTTTCTGTCCTGATTTGCATCCTCTGGATTTCACATAGCTGCTTCAACTGATGATAGAGCACCAAGAGGATTATAAAACATTGTAAACAAGGTGTACTTGCAATTTAATTACCTAATTTTCTCTTTCATCCCTCCACTCCCCCCAACAAGCTTTTTTTCCTCCGGCAGCAAAGATATTAAATTCTTTTCCCCCAAAGCAAGCTGATGCCCACCAGTTTCTATTCCCTTCCCTCAGCTACTTTATGTGGCGAGATTGAAACACTAAAATTACTGTAATTATAGGCTGCTCAATTAAGGAAACTTCATTGCTGCCACACCACAGATTTTTAAAGAACAAGAATATAAATGCAAGCGATGTATTTTTTTCCTCCTTTTCCGCTTCGCTCTGAGAACTCTCCATCTGAGTCTTCACTAATGGGATTATTGAATAGAATTGGGCATTTTCCTTCTTCTGTGATTGTAATAGATTGAAAATGAGATGTGGTAATATAAAAAGCTAGCTCTACAGATGCCTCTCTTTTTTGTTCCAGGAAGGGAAGCTTAAAACCAGCTTTGTAATCAGAATTTTGATCCTGACACCTTAAAATTAAAGTACAGTGGTACCTCGGGTTACATACGCTTCAGGTTACAGACTCTGCTAACCCCGAAATAGTACCTTGGGTTAAGAACTTTGCTTCAGGATGAGAACAGAAATCGCACGGCGGTGGTGGGAGGCCTCATTAGCTAAAGTGGTGCTTCAGGTTAAGAACAGTTTCAGGTTAAGAACAGACCTCCGGAACGAATTAAGTTCTTAACCCGAGGTACCACTGTACTTTCTGCACCCCAGTTCAACATCGTTGCAATTATTAGCTGTGGGAAGGTCCAGCTTCCTAGATTTCTCTTTGTGTGATGTAGTCAATCAGTTGGTAGAGCATGAGACTCTTAATTTCAGGGTTGTGGGTCCGAGCCCCACCTTGGGTGAAAGATTCCTGCATTGCAAGGGGCTGGGCTAGATGACTCCTGGGGTCACTTCCAATTCTACAATTCTATAGTTCTGTGAACCTAGACTCTTGGTGAACTGTCTAGTTGGGAAAGACTTCCTCTAATACAGGAGTAGGCAGAAGGTATAGTTGGATGCACTGGTAGATCTTGAGGCAAGTGTTTCTGATGCCCAATGATTTAGCAATAGCAACGCAAAAAAAGTTTCCCCACAATTAGATTGAGGACATGAAGAAAGCTTGAGTGAAAACCATAACAACATAAAAATAGCTTGGATGCTGGATCACACTAAAGGCCCATCTAGTCCAGCATCGTGTTCTCACAGCGGCAAACCAGATGCATATGGGAAGCCTGCAAGCTGAGTATTCAGAGGTAGAACGCCTCTGACAGTGGAAGAAGAACATAGCCAGCATGGTTAGTTACTGCTGATAGCCTTATATTCCATAAATTGGTCTAATTTTGTAAAGTCATCCATATTAGTGGCAGCAAATTCCATAGGTTAACTAAGTGCTGTGCAAAGAAGTACTGTCTTGCATCCGTCTTGAGTCTTCCCACATTCAGCTTCATTGGAAAACTGTTTTTACTTACGTTCCTCTCATCAGTTTTACCCTCTTTTAAATTCGCCCAGGAGTGGATCAGTTCTGGTCCTGAAAGCAAATTTATGGGCTGAGCCTATGTTCAAGAGGCACCTTGCTCCTTAATTGCAAATGGCTGGTTTGTGCATCCTGAGGTCCTTTAAGAACAAAGTGGATCTATCAAGCCTGAAGTTGGCACAGCCATGTTCTAACGCATTCTTGCTTTTGTCTCCCACCAGCCTTGGCGAACAATATTATAAGGACGCGATGGAGCAGTGCCACAACTACAATGCCCGACTGTGTGCTGAGAGAAGTGTCCGATTGCCATTTCTGGACTCGCAGACTGGAGTGGCGCAGAGTAACTGCTACATCTGGATGGAGAAGCGGCACAGGGGGCCAGGTGGGATACACATAGGATGTTGTGAAAACTTGAAGTTTAGGGGCACAGTTTTTCTTATTTGGGCTGCAGTTTGTAACACTTTGGGGTCCGGCAGCAGATTTGCTTGTTTTTGATAAGGCACTGCATCTGTTCTTTGACAGCTCACCTGAGAAGTGGGTGGGTGGGGAGAGGTAGGTCTCTTCTTTTTCCTTCATGGAAATATCTTTACTCATTTCAGGGAGCCTATCTGCATACACTGCATTTATTGTCCTTTATTTATTGGTCCATATCAACTGTGCGGATTAGTGGCAAACTAGGATGGACGTGGGTGACGCTGTGGTCTAAACCACAGAGCCTAGGACTTGTCGATCAGAAGGTCAGCGGTCTGAATCCCCACAACGGGGTGAGCTCCTGTTGCTCGGTCCCTGCTCCTGCCAACCTAGCAGTTCAAAAGCACATCAAAGTACAAGTAGATAAATAGGTACTGCTCCGGCGGGAAGGTAAACGGCGTTTCTGTGTGCTGCTCTGGTTCGCCAGAAGCAGCTTAGTCATGCTGGCCACATGACCCGGAAGCTGTACACCGGCTCCCTTGACCAATAAAGCGAGATGAGCGCCACAACCCCAGAGTCGTCCATGACTGGACCTAATGGTCAGGGGTCCCTTTACCTTTACCTAGGATGGATTGTAAGGAGTGGATGTGTTAATTCCTGAAGTGAAGGTTGTTGGGGAAGTGCTCAAGGCTAGAGCTTTGAAAAGTCTGCATTGAACTGATAATCTTACTCTTTTTCTTCCTTTTCTGTCCTGGTTTGCTTTTTTTATCGGAAGGTTTGGCATCTGGCCAGCTCTATTCCTACCCGGCTCGGCGCTGGCGGAAAAAACGTCGCGCTCACCCTCCTGAGGATCCAAGGCTTTCCTTCCCTTCCATTAAACCAGGTACATATTTTCCTTTCTCTCTGAGCTGCTGCTGGGACTTCACTTGGGATCAAATTCGTTTTTCCTAGGGATTGGGGATGGGTTTGTACATCATAGCAAGTTGATTAGAGAGAACCTCTTCTGCCAGGGAGAGTTGCATCACCGACACAACTGTGCTTTCAGGAGCATCATTATCAGCATCTCTAACCTTCCAGGTAAATTCCTGTTTTGATTTTAGTAACCCTTGGAAGTCTTTGAGCCCTATATTATTCAAAGGCTACCCCTTTCCCCATTTATCCCATCACATCTCTAATGCAGGGGTGGCTAACGAGTGGCCCACCAGAGCTTGTGGAATTAAACCTTTCATCAGCCCCAGTCAGCATAGCCAATGGCCACAGATGATGGAAGCTGTAGTTCAGTGACATCTGGAGGACCACAGGGTACCCACTGCTGTTCTATTACCACATGAGAACTTATTAAAGTCTTGATATACTGTCTTGATGAGCTGTTTTGGCTTGCATTCTGTTGTTGGACTCCAACATTTCTCAGCTCCATTCAGCATAGCCAATGGTCAGGGGTGATGGGAATTATAGTTCGGGAACACCTGAAGGGCCACAAGTTCCACATCCCAAATCAAGGCAAACCTTAGAGTTATTTTAATGGGTCAGGAATAAGAATTGCAATTACACTCCTGACATGCTGACTTTTTACGAGATTCACACTTGGTAGCACATTTACATTGGATTTTAGATTTCTCCAGGAATGCTCACATTTTGGCAAAACACAGGGGAAGATGAAATTTGTCCTAAGCTGGTAGGCAGAGCAATGGAGCCCCTTCAGCTTGGGAATTTCTTCCCTTCCCTTTCTTTTGCTGTGGCTGGTTCCAAGATTCCACAGCTGGAGGGCCACCGGTGATAACAGTTGCTTGTATTGGCTGTTAAGGTTTCTGCTTGGGCCAAGTATCTTGTAGCCAGGGCCAGATGAAATAGGAGGGCCTTTACATGCATGAATCAAGGTTTTTGTCTGGCCTTGCTGGCCGAGCCAGAAATTGTAGTTGCTGCTACCCCTGCCCACCCCACCAAAAGCTGGCCTGAGGTTGTTGGGGATGGGATGAGAGACTGAGCATTTGGCGGCCACTTTCTAAAAGTGCACAGAGTGCCTTTGAGCAGCAGAGCCCAATACTCCACACTCTGCCCCATCCTTTCCAATGCATATGTGCACAGTTCTGACTAGTCGGACCAATGGGATCACTTGGTAACAACCTTAATACTATACCCTTTGATCTTCATGAAAAAGACACACCAGTCACATAGCCTGATTCTATGTGAGCCATCCACATAGTGAGTTGTGTCCTCTCATTTGCCTAAGGGGTGGTGGTAGCAATGGCATGTGACTATATTGTTCGCTATAGCATCCTCCCGTTTGATTTCTCTTTCAGTTTCAGGCCCTGCCTTCACCCAAATGTGTTCTTTCATCTCTCTGCCTTTTGCTTGTTATTCTTTCTCTTAGTTGCCTTAAAAAACCCCTCTGTATCCACTTTCTCCCTGCCATGCATAATTTTATATTTTTCTACCATGTTGCCTTTTATTCACCTTATTGGTCAACTAAAGAGCCCGAAATGTTGCAACCTTTCCTCACAGGGGAGGTGTTTAAAAGGCTTTGTTCCACAGTGGGCTCTGCTTCCTTAACTGAGGTTCACAATCCCTCCTCCAGTGCGTTCTTTCCTTCCACCATGTATTGGAGCCTCCAGTCCTTCTCCTTTGGTGACGTGGGTGGCAGTTTTAGCAACGACCAGCAGAGGCCCTTGGTTGGCCCCTGGTTTGGAGAGTTCCCTACCTGGTGAGATCGAGAGTGTCTTGCTCCTTACTGACTTCCCGGAGAAATTTAAAGTCATTCCTGTTTACCCAAGCATTTGATGGCTGACAGATACCGACCATGGCAACCTTGAAATTAGGGACTGTGAGCATATGTGATTGCATTAAAATGTCTTTAGATGTTTTAAAATTGTTTTAAATGTGTTCTTTTATTTTAAATAGTATAGTTTAAACATTTGGTGTTTATCACCCTGGGCTTCTCTGGGAGGAGGGGCAGGATACAAATTTAAGTACATAACCAAAAAATTACACAGCCAACCCTCTGGATGTTACTTCTGTAGACACTGAGCAAACCCTAAAGAAAGAGGGTTTGATCTCTCAGGATGGCAGCAGCCTGGAGGCCCTTTTGAGGACGGACTCTCTTGAGAAGCGCAGTCTGCCCGATCCCCGTACTGACGAAGACAGCCTCGGCGAGTTTCCTGTTGCCAATAGTCGCGCGCGGAAGGTAATGGCAGGCAGAGGGTAGCATTGACTCTGTTTCGAAAGGGGGCTCCATGGTAACATATGAATGGCTCCTCGCATCTTCTTCCTACCTCTCCTCTGCTGTCCTTGCCTTTAACTACAGAATGGATAGAAATCTTGCACCATGTAGACCTAGTTTTTGTACCCACAAAAACAGAAGTTTGCTACATGAATAAATTGTTCAGATTTTTAACAAGTGCACAAACGGTTGCTGAGGTTTGAGCACTTAAATCCAGTTTACACCAGAACAAGGAGCTGTGTGGAGCTTTAGGCTCCTAGCCCATGACTTCTGGAAGTACTGCTGATCCCACCACCCCTTGCTGTTTCACCAGCTTCTCCCCTCAGACATAAGGGCTCAAAACCTGCTTCAAATGCAGAAGAGGGAGAGAGCTGAGAGCCTCTTTTTTTGCGTCTGTGTAGTAGCTGAGGAGTGCACAGCCGTACCCCTGCTGGTAGTGTCCTTTCAGCTTGTCAGACTGCTTCTGTCTCAAAGATCCTCATTGCCAGAAAAATCATTTCATGGACCAGTGTTTTGTTCCACTGTGGTGCTAGGCATGCTTCTCTCAGCCCAGCCCAAGGTCTCTTCTGTTGTTCCCCTGCTCCAGTTTCTTCAGCTTTATTTGTTCCCAATTCCACCCTTTTACTACAAACTATTGGTGTGGATTGCAAGAGCTTCCTTTAAAAAAAAAAAAAAATGAACCAGAGTGGAATTTAGTGTGAAATGAAAGCCAGTCTATTTTGCAAAAACCATGCTGGGATGGGGGTGGGGGTGAAGCGAACAGGGAGGAGGTGGTGGTGCAATGACACTTTCTGGTTTTCATCAAGTTTTTTTGGCTTGGTGAGATACTGAATGTCATAATACACACTGGCTGCTTCCCAGGATCAACTCTAATAGCCTAGTAAGGCAGCCGAAGACGGAATGCTGTAGCTTGTCTTCCAGCATCCAGGAAGACAGGATGTGTGTGTGAGAGAGTAATAGAGAAAAGAGAGAAAGAGCACTTACTGATTTTGAAATGTGGGCATGAAATGCACTTTTTTGAGCCCATGCGTTTTCATAGAATCAAAGAACTGTAGAATTGGAAGGGACCCCCAAGGATCATCTAGTCCAACCCCATGCAATGCAGGAATCACTGCTAAAGAATCCCTGACAGAGAGGTAGAATATAAATGTAGTGACAAATAAAATTATATATGACATGAAGAAAGCAGATATAGAAGACTTTCTCTTGTTAACACCATGACCCAGGGTCATCTGATAAAGCTGAAAGGTAGAATTGCAGAATTGTAGAGTTGGAAGGGACCCTGATGGATCATCTAGTCCAACCCCCTGCAGTGCAGGAGTATACAGCAGCTGCATACGGGGATCGAACCTACAACCTTGGTGTTAGCAGCTCCATGCTCTAACCAACTGGAAGATTCAGGACAGAGAGCAGGAAGTATTTATTTACAGAAAGCCTATGAAATCTGCCTCTGCAAGATGAGTAGGTGGCCCTAAATGGATAGTTTAGGAGATTCAACAAATTACTAAAAGATGAGGCTGTCAGTAACTACTTGTCATGATGGCTGTATGTCTAGATGATGAAGGGAAGCCCTACAGCTGTTGTTGGACTACATAATCTTTCTTGTTCGAGGCTCATCTGAGTTGTAGTCCAGTGACATTTGAAGGACCACAGGTTTTCAGTCACTGGTTAGGCTCAGAGGTACCATGCCTCTTGGGTATCGTGTGCTGGGGAACAACAGTAAGAGTCCATGCCCAGCTTCTCAGTTCCCCATAGGTATCTGGTTGAAACAATGTGCTGGACTACATAGGGCACAGGTGAACCTTTGGCCCTCCAGATGTTGCTGAAATATAACTCGTGGGGATGATGAGAGTTGTAGTTCAGCAACATCTGGAGGGCCAGAGGTTCCCCACATCTGGGAATAGGCTTTTGCTCTGATCCAACAGGGCTTCTCTTATGTCCTTAAGACAGTTTTTAATGTTACCTGAAAGCTCTGCAGTGAAAATGAAACTATTAGGTGGTCATTGCCATTGGTCTAACTAGAATGCATTTGAGGGGATGCTTCTTAGCCAGACTTCCAAGTCTTCTGTCCGCCCCCTTGTCTTTTTGAATCTCTTTGTTTTCTCTACAGTAGTCTTGCTTCTCTGTTCTAGCGGATCCTGGAACCTGACGATTTCTTGGATGATCTAGATGATGAGGACTATGAAGAAGACACGCCAAAACGCCGAGGCAAAGGCAAGGCGAAGGTACAGCTCACATACTGGGGCTCAGTAATGCTTGCTCAGTCTTGAGTCAGCGTGCGCTTTGAGTCTGCATGGAGTGGAAAGGAGCACTGGGGCTCTATGGCAGTGGCAGGCAAGGAAATTCTATGGATGTCCCAAAATATGTTGGGTGCTGGAAAGGAATGAACACTCTATGGTTGTAGAGACTAGTGAGAATGGGATGGGGAAAACATGTGGTCTTCCAGATGTCTTTGTACTACGGTATCCATCATCCCATCCTTTCTGTGGCTGATGGGAACTGAAGTCCAGCAACATCTGGGAGGCCACAGCTTCTCCATCCCTGTCCAAGTATTTCTCAGTCTGCCTTTCTGTAGTTTTAAAAACCTTGTTGTCCCTGGGAAAAACATGCATGGACACTCTCTCCTGCCCCCATGCCCCAAGGCTAAAAGGTTGAAATTGATATAACACCATAAACACAAGGTAATTGTAAGTACTAAAGAAAGGGATGATTTATCCTTGCGGGGGAAGGGGGGATTCTGGGGCTATAATTGCTTGGCACAGTATTGGTTGTCATATGAATAATAATGAAATGGAAGAAGAAATTTGAAAAAAATCATTCAAAGCATGTGCCACTGTGGGGCAGTAGTGGATTGTCTTTTAAAATATTGCCAGCTGAGCTCATCGACTCTGCTGCACTTCATCAGTATGACTCCCTCTGCTTGGCTTTTTGATTTACTGAACTAACTGTCCTACCCTATTCTAGTGGTGAAAACAAACTGAAAGACAAACAAAACAGTGCTAAAAGTTAAGACTTCAGCCCTGAAAATGTCAATTGCAACTGTTCCCTTAAAGCGTCTTGGTGATGGCTGTGTTACTTGAGAAAGAGAATATGTGTGATTTTTTTCTCCTCTGAAGGTCATTGTATGTAAACAATGGAGCATCACATAAATGCATGGTGCACACCATGGCTGCAGTCTAGAGAAAACATTTAGCCGTTGTGGTGGGAAAGACATAAGTTTTTCTTCATGACGGATCTAAAGTTGAGCTGTTGGGGGTTGGGGAAGAGTTCAGTGTGGCACCTGTGATTATCTCCTGTCTCATAGATCTAAATAATAGTGGGGTCACTGTCTTCAGATCATACTATAATACTGTTCTTAGCCATGGATAAATCAGTTAATTTAATAGTCTCATAAAGGGCTTGAAAGTGTTTTTGAATTCCCTGGACCCACAAGAACTGTCCAGCAGGAGTACTAGTAGTTGTTATTATTCCTTGCTAGATTATATGTTCATTGGTCTTCCCGCAGCGTGGTGCCCTCCAGATATTCTGGACTATATTTTCTATCACACCCGGCATTCCCCCAATGTACACTCTCTAGATGTTGTAGACTACAACTCCCAACACCCATTGGGAGTTTCAGTCCAGGATATGTGGTCTGAAGGGTGCTAGGTTGGGGAAGGCTGGCATACACCACCTAGCCTGTATCATGTCTCCCAGTGTGGCCAGGTATCTCTCTCTCTCTCTCTCTCTCTCCCCCCCCCTCCAACCCCCAGCAACTGGCATTACTCAGATCCTTTTATGAATAACAGCTCATTTGCCATGAATTTGTTTATTCCCCTTGCTTCACCCTGTGGCACTGAATCTGCTTAACTTTCCTGCAGGCCTCCTTAACAGCTACTTGATTTGTTTCAGCTCCACTTTATGTCACCTCAAGGTTTTTTCGGTGAGGGGTTGTTGGGTGAGGCATTTTTTCCCTTGCTCATGACATCCTCCTCTCTGGCTTCCTAGGGCAAAGGAGTTGGGAGCGCCCGGAAGAAGCTGGATGCAGCCATTTTGGAAGACCGAGACAAACCGTATGCCTGTGACAGTGAGTAAGAAGGCGAGCCGTGCTGTGGGACACAGCTGTCGTGAGCAGAACACCTTTGCTTTTCCTAGATAGGAGGACGGTGTGGTGGGGAGGGTGGGGGAACGGAGGATGGAGAGGTCAAAGCTTCTTTGAAAGAGGGGCTGCATGAGCTACTTGTCCTTGGTCCCTTGCTTTTTAATTGAGCTTCTTGGAGGCTATAACATTACTTGTCTAGTTTGGGAGCATTGGAGGTCTGGCACTATCTGGAGTCTCCTGTGGGTATGGGCAGTTGCTTCGATGAGATCTTAGGCTGATAAAATGATGCCTTTTATTTGCCCGGTGTGCAAATTTTCCTGTTTCACAGAGCGCTTTATTCTGGCTGGTGAAGAGTTCTGTGAAAGTGCACAAAATTACATACTTCTGCACCAGCTCAAGTCGGTCCAATAGGAGATAACTTTACCAATGTTCTCATCTCCTTTGGGACAGACTTGGCAGACTAACCCAGTCTTGTCCATGCAGGGTCTTAGCCCTGCCACCATTGGTCCTCTAAAATGGAGACATTGGGGATTGAGCCAGGGCTTCATGGATGCAAAGCAGGTGCTCAGCCACAGTGCTCCAGCCCTGCCTTCCTCTGGCATATCCCAAGACGTGTATAGACCTTGGTATCGCTTTACCAGTCCATTGGGGGCTGTGTTTGTGTGCAGACAGCCAAGCTATGTGACCAGCCCTGCTGCGTGTGGCTGCCTTTGCCAGTTCCATATTGCATGACTTTTCTGTTCTTTAGAGCTGCTCCCTGTGTGCCAATCTGGAAATGAACGCCCGTGCAAACCTGGTTATTAACGTAAAAGGTGGGGGGCAATTGGCCAGAATTTTCAAAATTGCAAACAATGAGTTTTTGAAATTACTTTTCTTTCTCTTCTCCTTTTACTGTCCTGTAAGAATTTTATACTCCCCCTTTTTACTTTAAAATAACACCAGTAAGCATTTTTCTTTTCTCCCTTTTAATCGTTGTATATAGCTTTACTGTGTGCATGTTATGTGTGTGACCTATAGAGTGTTTTCACCTTTTCTCTCATTATTCTCTTTCTGTATTTCAGATAGTTACAAACAAAAGCATACCTCGAAACCTCCTGACCGAGGTAGTCCATTCTCTCTGTCTTGCTATTTATTTCCTCCTGACTTTGTTCTTCTGAAATGTTAGTTTTAAAAACTCTTCTTTTTTAAAAAAGCAGGTCTTTTGATGCAGGGCACAAAAAAACCCCTTCCCTCATATGATAATGCAGTTCAGGTTTTTATTTAGTGTGTGTGACCTAATATGGTTAGCACCCAGCTTTTTGGCCCGATTCTCTCCCAAGTTGCTGTGGGAAAGGTGATAAATTTTTGTCTGGAAATTTGGATAAATACATATCTCCCTCAGTGGCTCATAGCTATTAAAATTCAATAAGCATTGTTACTGTAAGGTGCTGTGCATTGAGTTGGGAAGAAAGTACATAAGGATGTTTTGCAGTAGATTGGCAAGGGATTCTGACTCCCCATTGTCTAGCAGTAACAAATGAAAAAGCTTTCCCCTCCCTTCCAGCCCCAAATTAGGTTGCTGAAAAAGAAATGGGGAGCAGATTTTTATATCAATGGACTTGTGAGCTTCACTGTGCTACTAACCACACATTCCTGGACTCATCATGTGCTCATAAGCGGCACCCTGTTCTTTAAATCTTGAGAGTGTGTCTGCCCAGCTACTGTGCAGGTGCTCTGATTGGTGGACCTAGTAAAACCACCACCACCATCACCAAGTATATTCCTCAAGCCTGACTGCTCACCCCTGGCATACATGAACAAAAATAAATCTGTCTTTGCACTCAGGCTTATTTAATAGCACAATCCTGTCTATGTCCACTTAGAAACAAGACCAGCTGAATTCATTATGACTTCCTCTTAGAGAAGTAGGGTTAGGATTGTGCCTGAAAGGAGAAGAGACACAAGGGGAAATGGGTAGAAGGGAGATGGATTTGCCTGACCTAGAATGAAGTGGTGAGTTGCTACCAGGCATTTAAATTCTTGTGGGACTGGGATGATGTTCCCTGCCTGGTATTTTTACTGAAAAGGAAGTGATGTAGTTATCTAGTAGCCCTTAGGCTGGTGATGGGCCAGGATGTCCTTCGTCTTTGCCCTTGTAGTCATTTCAGATGTTTGGAGGTGGGAAGCAAGTGTCTTGAAACTGTTCCTTCTCTGGTGGATCTTCTCTTTGTCTGATCCCCTTCTTGGAAAAGTGGGGGGAGACTTCCACATGGTCTTGATCTCTGGCTAGTGACAGAGGCTAGAGTGGCCTTCTCTTCACTCCTGCAGTTGCAGAAATTTGTCCTTTGGTTCTGACCCAGAGGTCGGAAAGAGAGGTGGGTTTTTTTGTTTTTTTACTCTCAGTATGTGACTTTGAGTTGTTGCTCCCAGGGCAACAGGATCTGCCACACCAGGAGTATAGCCTTAAAGGCCACAAAAATTAGTAGCTCACAAATACTCACACCTGCCCACACATGCCCATGGTTCTTATTTCTGGCCTGAAAGGGTAGGTGGGTAGAAATAAGAGCCTTTTATGTAAACTTGGCATGTTCTGATTTGCCCTGGGTGATCAGGCTATTTACAACTTTGCACTGCAGGAGGTTGAGTGCTGCAGAGTTGTGTCTAATATCTAGTTTCCTTGAGAAGATGCTGGATTTTGCTTGGGGGAATGGATGTTGGCTAGTGAAACTGTTGTGTATTTTTGCTTTCTCCTGTGACTTCTAGTTTGACTCGCTTGCATGAGTCACTCGGCAGTTTTGGAACTGCAGACCACCTTTTTGTGGTCTTTGCTTGCAGCACTCTGTCGTTGATCTGCAAGGGCTTTGGTGTATAGCAGGGATGAGGAACCTCTGGTCCTCAATATGTGCTGGGCTCCAACTCCCATCCGTCCCAGCCAGCATGGTCAGTGGTGATGGGAGTTGGAATCCAGCAACATCTGGAGGTCCCCTATCCCTGGCACATAGGCTGAGTTCTTCCTATCCTGGATAGCTGTTGAATATTATCCTCCACCCTACCTAGCTAGATGTGCTAGGCAGCCAAGTTATTCCTTCCAGAGCTAGATAATGTATTAACACAGTCCCAGGGTCCAAAAGGCCTTGGAATTTTATAAGCTCTGTTAATGATAGGCTAAGCCCTGAGTCTTCAGTTTTCTCTGGCCTTTGGACTCTTGCTCCTTCTTATAGCCACTTGAACCAAGGGCCAATTCCACCTTTGGCCACAACCTCAACCAGTTATGTTTCAGTTTAATGTTTCATTCTTTTAAAAGCATTTAAGCATCATGGGAAAAGGTACCTCAAGTATTATTGCAGGCTTCTGAGAATGAATTTATATTTATATTTTGCCTTGATTTATTGTTTTTTTTTTTAACTCCCAAAATAAATCTAGAGTAATTTTTGTGGTATTAAAGAAGCCTGTACCCAGTAATGAGCTTTATACCATCATTTTTCCTCTAGTTGTATTTTGACATAGTGCACATACACAAAAACTTGCATGATCTACTATGTCATTCTTCTTCAGCTTTGGGTCTCTAGGTGTTGTTCGACTATTACTCCTTCCATCCCTGTGATCCTTAGATTAAGGGCAGTATAAAAACAACAACAATACTGGGACCTGTAACTGTTCTCATAGAATTGTAGCGTGGGAAGGGACCCCAAGGGGGTTTTACCACCTTCCAAGGGAGTCTGTTCCCCTCTCAAACAGCTCTTACTGCCAGAAAGTTCTTCTTAATGTTTAGTCACAATCTCCTTGCAATTTAAATCCATTGGTTTGATGTTCCTGAACTAAGCCCCCCCCCCCCAATCATCCATGGTCATTGGTCATCCTTGCTGGGGCTGATGGGAAGGCTCTTACATTTGCTTGCCTTTGATTTGTCAAGCAGTGCAGCCTGATTTTACCTCTCCCTTCCCTTGGAATTAGCCAACCAGAGGAGGAAAGGGCGCTGGGCAAAGGCAGGGTGGCAACTCAAACTGCTAACCTCAAGCACAGCCCTCATGTGGCAGAGCCCTCCGAGCTTGCTGAAGAAGTTGTGGAATGGCAGGATTGTGCTATTCTGGGAATGTTTGCTCACAACTCTGAGCAGAAAATAAACCCACAAGGGTAACCCCTGTCCCCTGGCAATCCTGCCCAGCCCTTCATTTGAAGCCTATAGAGAGACATTTCTTTTTCTTAAAGCGCCGAAACTCAGGAGCATCCAATGAAGCCGAATATTTGAAGTTTAAGGCCAGACAAAGGAAGTCCTTCACACACATAGTTGAACTACAGAATTTGCTCCCAGCAGAGGCAGCGATGGCCACCAACTTAGGTGACTTTATAAGAGGATTAGAGAAATTCATGGAAGGTCAGACTACTAGTGGCTATTAGCCACAATGAATTGTCAGCATCCTTTGTGAGTCGAGATGCAAGCTGGCTAGCCCCTAGCTGGATCATGCCCTTCCAGCCGTGACGATCCCCCGATTTCTAGTGCGACGTAAATCAGCGACTCAGACTTCAAAAGCCTGAGCACGCTATATTAGCAGAGCATACTGCGCAAACAGAACAGGCGTGAGGCTTGTGGAAACATACTAACAGCTAAAGATTTATTAAGCATAAATCAGGACAAAGAAAACATGTCGTCTCCCTTTCTTCTCCTCAGAGAGACAGTGAAAAGCAAAAGCTATACACAAACGAAAGTTCCCAGCATACTGTGCTGGGATGTAAACAGACATGTGACACGTAAGAATCCCGTGTCTCCTCCTTAAGGTGGAATGGAAATTCTCAACATGAATATGTTATCTCTCCTCTGTTGGAGGCAGTGTATGCCTTTAAATCCCATTTGCTGGGAATCATAAGGAGAACATGGGTGCAGTCAAGCCCTGCTTAAAGGCTTCCCATAGGGATCTGGCTGGTCCCTGTTGGCCTGAATGGGCCTTTGGCCTGTTGCCAGGTTCTTACCTTCTTACATCTATGCAAGTCTGAAAAACTGATTTATTTTAATTTTATTGTTTTTATTAACGAAAACCAAGAGTCGGTTCTGCAAAGGAAAACATCGGAATGAAGCAAATTTGCAGAGTATATTCAGCCTTGCCTCCATTTTCTGGTGCCGTGAGCAAGTAGGCTACAGGAATGAACATAGGACTTATTTATTTTTAACAGAATTGTTGGCTATCTCAAGTATCCCGACCCTTAATCCCAGATACGTGGGTCTGGACTGTTGGTGAGAGAAAAGCGCTCTTCTGCCCAGAAGCACGCAATGGATTATATTCATCTAAGTTCTCCTTGGAGTAGACGCAATTGGAAATTAATGGCTCAGCTACTGTTGAGCATGACTGATACTGGATACAACTCACTATTTCATGAACAAGGTCCCATTGCAGTGTGTGTGTGTGTGTGTGTATGAGAGAGAGAGAGAGAGAGAGAGAGAGAGAGAGAGAGAGAGAGAGAGAGAGGGAAGAGCTACTTTGGAACCACAAAAGAGGACGGAGGTTGTTTTTTCTCCTGCCGCTGCTCCAAAGTGAGCTTTTTTTTGGTAAGCTATGTTGAGCCTCCTTGGAAGCAGCATGTAGCAACCACTGCCTCTGCGGAGGGAACCTGCCAGCATAGGCTCCCTACTTAATCAGCTGTGTTTACACAGCCCTTAAGAGAGCCATTACTTTTTCCCTGCAAATTGGCTTTCCAGTCGCTGTGCAAAAGACTTGCTGGACTTAATGTGCTTTAGAAAACATTTGTCTCCCTCCCCGAAATCAGAACTTGATTAGACCTGGAGTGTTTATGGGAGATTGTGTGTTTGTGTATGTTCCCCAGCCCCAGCGGGGTTTTTTCCAAGCAGTGCTCCTTGCTAGATATGGCTCACTTCCTTGTTTCTGTGTCTTAGCTACTTCTAAATCTGGAGCATGCTGTTTTGGTGGTTCAGCCTAGGCTGTTGAGCTGCGGATATTAATCCCTGCTCTCCTTTAGATATCCATAATGCAATTCTGAATCAGAGCCAGGTCTTCAAACAAATTGCTCTTTTCTTTTTGCCAAGGACTTGAGGGTGGAAGGTGGAGGAATGGTGGGGTGGCAATTGGGGAAGAGTGGACTTGCATCAAGGCTGAAGAGCTGTGTAGGGCAACTAAAAGCTGGCCACTAGAAATCTGCTCTTAGCTTTTCCCTTTCTGAAACCAGACAAACAGGGTTTCAGGTCGTTCTTTCATGAGGGCCAGAAACATGTGCTGTGCGTGTTAAGAGTCTTCGATTACTTGGAGTGCCAGACATACACAATTGTGTACTATCCCCTTTGTTCATTGCTGTTTGGTTGGGTGTGTGTGGAGATGCTTTGAGAGCATTCTGAGTGCAGGTCGCAAAGGGTGTTACGACATGAACTTACCACTGTGTTCAGAAATCTGGTTCAGGTGCTGAGCAAAAGCAAATATTTTCCCCACCCTTGTTTTGAGATTTGTGCAGTTTCTTTTTCTGTGACAGATTGACACAGTAGCACATTGAGGGGATGGGCAGTGTGTGCTTTTTTGGGGGGGGGGAGAAGGGGATAAAGATAGGCTGAGAATGGGATAATTTCATTGCAAAGGGAAGGGGGAGGAAAGCAGCTCCTCTGGGGATGGGAAGCTCAAACCTGTGTCTTGTCTGCCTTAAAATTTTCTTCCTGTTCAGTCTGTGGGAAGCGTTACAAGAACCGTCCTGGGCTGAGTTACCATTATGCGCACTCCCACCTGGCTGAGGAAGAGGGGGAAGACAAGGAAGACTCGCAGCCCCCCACGCCTGTATCACAGAGATCTGAGGAGCAGAAATGTAAGTGTCTTCTTCCTCTTTCTGGGGCTTTTCTAAACTTTAAGATCTCTTCATGTAACAGTTCTCCTCTACCCTAGCTTAAATTGGATCTCAAGATTTGCCCTGGAAAAAGGGATAGACAAAGTGCAAGTCCCACACTTAACTGTCGTGTTGTGATGTCAGGATTTATATGAGCCAATTGAAAGACTAAGGGAGTCAATTTCAGCCAGAATGGTGGCACGTGCTAGCAAGTGACCAAGCCTGTCGAGCCTTGAGCAGCTGCATGTGGAACCATCACAACCAGGACTGAAGGGCTGGTCAGCAACCTTTTTCAGTCGTGGTCCGGTCCACCATCCCTCAGACCATGTGGTGGGCCGGACTATATTTTGAAGAAAAAAATGAACAAATTCCTATGCCCCACAAATAACCCAGAGATGCATTTTAAATAAAAGCACACATTCTACTCATGTAAAAACATGCTGATTCCTGGACCGTCCGTGGGCCGGATTGAGACGGCGATCCTTAGGTTGCCTACCCCCTGGGCTGGACCTACGTATGTCTGAGCCATAGGTAAGAGCCAGCTGTTCTCTTTAAGCAGGCTGTGAATACAGGGTGAGCATAAAATGATTAGGATGAGATGCTATAGCCTGTATCCTGTAGTGGCAATGGGACAGTGCTACTGAGAATGTACACAAGAAGCTTTTCTCTTGTGGTCACCCCTTCCCTTTCCTTTGAAAGAAGCTGGGCTGCAGTTTAAAAATAATAAACTCCCCCTAGGTCTGGGTGGAGTGGTGGGGGTGGGGCTCTGTTTTGACTCTGTCTTGTCATTGATTAAAACACCTTTTTCCAATAGCCAAGAAAGGTCCGGATGGCTTGGCCTTGCCCAACAATTACTGCGACTTCTGCCTTGGAGACTCCAAGATCAATAAGAAAACAGGGCAACCTGAAGAGCTGGTTTCATGTTCTGACTGTGGACGATCAGGTATATGAACTGTGGGGAGCGGTAGGGCCAGATCCTGCCAAGAGCTTGGGTGTCCTGCTTAAGTTTTATGGGTTTGCTTGGCATTCCACTCCTGATCCTTCCCACCTGCACCTTCCCATGCTTGTTGGTTTTGGTCCCAAGAACAACCTTTTCAAAAAGAATCTAAACAAGAAAAATGAAGTAGGCTCAGGAGGCATGTTCTTACAGCTGCCTCCTGACGCTGCAATATTTTTTTTTTAAAAAACAAAACAGTTCTGTTGGTTTTTGTTTTTGTTTATAATAATTTTTTTTACTGATTTTCCACATTTTTAACATCTTTACAGTAATCATTTTTCATCTCTTATTTATCAGGTTCTTTTGACCTCTCGGACTTCCCTCTGTGGGTTCTCTCCTTGTCCCATAATTAATTGCATCTTTTATGTTTTCCAAATAATTATATAAATCACAAGTAAAATGCAGTAAAATTTCACATTAAAGTATCTTCACATTCCTGTCAGTGACTTTAAAATTTTACAGTGATCTTTTAAATAAAGTAAGAATTTATTCCAGTCCTTTTTGAATACTTGATCTTCCTGGTTTCGGATCTTTCCTGTCAATTTTGCCGCCTCCGCATAGTCCATCAGTTTCGCCTGCCATTCCTCTTTCAATGGCACTTCTTTTTGCTTCCATTTCTGGGCTAGTAGTACTCTCGCTGCTGTTGTTGCATACAGAAATAATCACTTATCTTCTTTCAGTATCTCTTTACCCATAATACCTAATAAAAAGGTTTCTGGGTTTTTAAAAAAAATTCCTTAAACATTTTCTTTAACTCATTGTAAATCATCTTCCAGAAGTCTTTATCACATAACCACCACATATAGTAAAAGGTACCCTCTATCCCCTTACATTTCCAGCATAAATTTGAGCTCGTTTTACACATTTTTGCAATTTTACTCGGCGTCAAATACCAGCGATACATCATTTTCATAATATTTTCTTTCAACAAGTAGCATGCAGTAAATTTAATTTCTTCCTCCCATAGTTTTTCCCAATATGACATTTGAATATTATATCCAAAGTCTCTAGCCCGGTGTATTATAATAACTGCCTTAACCTCTTCATCCTTTGTATGCCATTCCAAAAGTAATTACAATATTCTGTTTGGTCTTATATGAACATTGTGAGAATAAAATTCAGTAGCGCTTTCCCTCTTCCTGTCAAAACGCTTGCCAACCTGGTTTTCCTTGGAGAAAAGATGAGCAGCAAATGTGATGAAGAGGTGCAACGTCTTTGTTTGTTTATCCGCTTGCTGAGGTGCCCACACAACCTTCCTGTCTTAATGCCTGCCCCACTGTCTCTCCCCACCAGGGCACCCTTCATGCCTGCAGTTCACACCAGTTATGATGGCGGCGGTGAAGACCTACCGCTGGCAGTGTATTGAGTGCAAGTGCTGTAACATCTGTGGCACCTCTGAGAACGATGTGAGTACCCCTTCTCTCTCCTGCCCCTGCCCTTTGCATGACTGAATCCCTTCTCCCTGTTTCCTTTCATCCTGAATGTCCCTCTTTATATTATATGCCTAAAAGGTCTCAACAATTTGCATCTGGAAATTTAAATGCATTACACCAATTCATGCAAAACTGTAACATTCTCATAGACACCCCCCACCCCCAGTTACAGCCTCAGGAAGCACACTTCCAGCAGAACAAAATCCACTCATTAAAAACCTGGTGGCAGGCGGGGTCATAGGCCAAAGTGGTTGGAGCAAACAATGTAAATTTTAACCTTTAAATTTTTTTTTTTACAGTAGACCGCTTTTACACGCACCCCTCGTTCCATCCTCTTTCTAGGCAAGTGACAAGTGTTTATCAGAGGTCAAGGCTACCTCCCAGCCAGGAAAAAGATTGCAAGGATAGTGCAAAGCAAAGTCAATTAGGGGCTTGGCCTGGGGGAGAGCTCTGAGGGCCAGATAGTACCATCTGGAGGGCCACATCCATTCCCCAGGCCTTTAGTTCCCCATGGTTGTCTTGAGTGCTGAAGTGTGGCAGTGGTGTGCATTCCTCTCTAAGCTCCTTGAAGCAAAAGTGGGAAATAAATTGGATAGATTAAACTGCAACACCTTGATTTTTAGGGGTGCAGAGGACAGATTTTCTCCCTTTCTGAAAAGAAGTGGAATAATTTGCATTCTCCTTTGTTCTGGCTTTTCTTCCCTCCCCATCCTGCTTAGGACCAGCTGCTCTTCTGTGATGATTGTGACCGTGGCTACCATATGTACTGCCTCACTCCACCCATGTCAGAACCACCGGAAGGTGAGTACTTCTCTGCCTCCCCGTTTGCATCTTCCCACCTTTGTGTGATTTCAAGTTTCTCTTGGTTTTTGCATAGGGAATCCTGGAGGCCATAGTTCAATGATAAAGAGGGACTGCTTTGTAGACAAAAAGCCCTGGTTCAATTTCTGGTGTCTCCAGGTAGGACTGGGAGAGAGAGACCCCTGCCTGAAACCCTGGAAAGCTGCTGCCGATCAGTGTGGACATTGCTGAGCTCGGTGGATCAAGGTTCTGACTCTGTATAAGGCAGCATCCTATTTGGGGGCATAGAATAAAAGGCTGCTCTGTACAGCTTGCTCACCTGTTTTGTAATTAACTGGCCTGCAATTTAAATAGAGTAAAAGAAGAAGAAGAAGAGTTCCTTCTGGGCCTCATTCTGCTTAACAAATCAAATAGGATTTTTCTTTTTTTTTTAATGCTTTGGGATTTTAAACCTGCCTTAGCATGCCAATTATATAAAAGAAGAAAGTTTGCATGTAGCATGACATGGCATAATGCTGGTGACTGGTAGCAGGCAGTTTGCCAACTCATTTCCTGAGCAGGCGCTGACTTGGGATTTTGAAAAGACACTTCCAGCAACAGGCCCACAGCCAAAGGTAGCCTGTGTTAATCTTAAATCACCTGTTTAATCTTTACACCACTTCTTTTGAGTCGCAGGTCACAGCTCAGGCTTTTTCGAGGCCTAGTTGGAAAGGGCTTCCAGTCAAGGCCCACAGACTGCCTGTCTACTGTAAGACCAGTAGAAGGGGCTGTAGGTTTGGGGCAGAGCACACATTTCACACATGGAAGATTCTGGTTCTCATCCCTGACACCCCTGCTGTGGCGTCAAGTTCTGCTTGTTTACAGTGTGTGTCTAGTGTAGCTATAATGCATCCCACACACTCCAGAGAGGACAAGTCACATACCTGTAAACAAGGAGGTGAACAAAATGACACTCTGTGCACTGCTGTCTGCTGTGCTTAAGTTTAGTTTGCTTATAAGTCGCTTTTCCACTGTGACCTTGGTGGCTCACAATAAACATTAACTTATTATTAGAACATACAACATTTGAAACAACTTTGTGTTTCAAAACATACATTAAATTCAAAAAGGGCAAAATCAGCAATTCAAAAAGCATAGAATAAATTCGATATTATGCTAAAATAACCAAGTACTTAATGGAGACCCTTTCTCAGTATGTCCCGTAGTTTACGATCAGGGAGACGGGCCCTTCTCAGAGTATCATTGAGTGAACTTTTGAAGAAAGGGTATCACTTTTGGAGTGAACAAGACTTGCTTGTGCAGCATCCCTCACCCAAATTTAACAGCAGCTCAAAGATGGGTAACCTGGCACCTCCCAGATGTTGCTGGGCTACAACTGCAGTTCATCATAATTATGGGCCATGCTGGTTGGGGTTGTTGGGAGTTCATGTCCAACATCCCCCAGAGAGCCACTGGTTCTCCCACTGCTGCAATAGGTGTCTTATCCCTCCCCCTGCCCTCTTTTCTGTTGCAGGAAGCTGGAGCTGTCACCTGTGTCTGGATTTGCTGAAGGAGAAAGCCTCCATCTATCAGAACCAGAACTCCTCCTGATGGGCGCTGGGGCAGCAGAGAAGAAAGGGAGCTTGAAAGAGGAACCGCCAGTTGTCCACTACCTTGCAGGGCTCTTTTTTCCCTTTCTTGGTTTAGTCTTTTTCCTATGCTGCCTCCCACTCTTGGTCAGTGTCTCCTTCACCAGTCGGATCCAGCCCCTGCCAGCTCTCTCCGTTGTCCTCTGCGCAGCGGTTTTTGGGTTTAGAACTTCTCCTTCTTTCTCTCTCTCTCCCTGCTCTCCTGGGAGGGAGGATTCTCCATGCCCTTTCCTCACTTGCCTCCAGGCTGGCTGAGAAGCACCAAACAGATCATCATATCTACGGCCTTAATACTCAAGGACAAATATATATATATATAGAAATATATTCCGACCGAACTGGGCTTGCTGGGAGGAGGCAACTCCTTCTCATCTCACTAACATTGTGCTATTGAATCAACAGCTGATCTGCAGGCTTCTATGTCTCCGAAAGCAGAGCCAGCAATTTTAAAAACTTTTTTTTAAAAACACAAAACTACCACGAGCACTCTTGATACTACCCACAGGGCTTATAGGCTCCCTTCCAGCCCTTGACCACCTGTTCCTCCCTCTCCATAAGAAAGTGGTTTTGTCCCTTATATAATTACAAATGGATCCGGTTCTGGTCTGGAGCAGCCTCCTAGACCTGAGAGAACTCTGGGAAGGCATTGTCCAATGGAAAACCTACCTTTGGCCTTCAACAGTGTGGACCAGGACTTGGCTCAGGCAGGTGTGAAAACAAAGTCACTTTGTTTACCTCAGTCAGGGAAGATCTTTTGAGGCTTCCCCTTGTCCTGATGGAGGCTGGATCCTGACCCAAAGAACCCTCCTGTTGTTAACACAAAGCACCATTGCCTCCTTCCTTATTTTCACACACACAAGGCTATATATATATTTTTAACCAGGGGTTGTGTTGGGGTGGGGGAATTGGGATTGGGGGAGCAGAGAGAGGGTTCCAGCACTTCCCCCACCTCTCTTTAGCAAGCCCTTAACCCATGGGGTGTTGACTACAGCCCCTCCCCCAAACAGCATTTCTGTCCCATGGTGGGTTTTAGTGTGTTTTTAATTCTCGGGGGAATGTTTCCAGTCCTGGCACCATTTTACATTTCCCCTTGTATCTTCCTCCCACCATATGGGCCTCTACAGAATATGCGAGTTGCTCGGAGGTGGTTGAATGGAGGGCTGGCAGCTCTTTCTTCCCTGGAGCAGGGCTTGTTGGCAGGAGTTGACCCTGGTCTCCCCGCTGTGCTGCGTGCCTCTCTGGGGACGTTGGCCACAGATCTCTGGGGTTGCCTGTGCGGGCCACTTCTTTTTTTCTTTCCCTAGCCTCACTTGATGCCTATTTGCTGAGTCCTGATTTCCCACATTCTCTGCGCGTCTGCAGGTGGAGGACGAGCCCTTATACCTTTGGGCTGCTCTCCAAGGAGAAGTAAACAAGCTGGCATGCGGAAACCTCCTCCCTTTCCAAGAACGGAAGCTCTCTTCTGCATCCATCCTGCCTTCCCCCTTGGTTGCCTTCTTCACCTCCCCACCCCCACTCTCTGGAGGAACCGGTCCTTAATAAGAAGTGACATTTTGAAAACCTTCCTTGGAAATTGCCACCTGTCTTCCCCCTAACCCCCTTTGTATGGCACCCCATTTGGGGAGGAGAGGTGTTTTTCTCTGGAATAGGGTTCTGTGTAATATACTAATGATGTGCCTGTTTTTTCTAAAAATTGACTTCATACCTACCTCCAAAGCCCCTTGCCCCAGTCATACATCCTCTTGCACTCCCCCCAAAATGCATCCAGCCCTTCTCTGCCCGCATCTTTGCAGAGGCAATACATGAAGACTCAGGGGGACTGGCAAAGCAGAGGGGGCTGGTTCTTTTTAGAATAGCTTGCCTCACCGAGTTAACATCCATCCTGTGACTGGGCACTGCAGCCTCTTGCCTCACCTTTCCCTAAGGCAGGGGTGGGGAACTGATCCCCCCCAACAGATATTGTTGGGCTATGGCACCCATCATCATCTCTTGACCCACTGGCCTTGCCGGCTGCCGGAGCTGCTGGGAGTCAGACTCCACACTCCCAGCCAAACCGCAGGAAGGGTGCCATCCTTGCCTTTGTTCTCACTAGCCCGCTAGCTAAGGTGGGTCTTAGTGGGGCTGTATTTGGAAGGGGAAAGAGGCACTTGGGGAACCAAAACGGAAGCTTTCACCCACCCACCCCTGCCCTCATTCACTATGCCCTGTGGACTAGAGGCTTTCAGGATTGAAAAGGTCCACAGACTCCCCATTGAGTCTATAAGGGATGTCAAGAGAGGTGGAGTCATTGTGCACTTACAGCCCTGGATCCCCTTGGGGGCCGCAACCCCACACAGGAAAGCCATTTTGGTTTCTTTAACCTTGCACTTGATTTCTCTCCCATAGCTGGTTGGGATTGGGTAGGAGGGAACAGGTAGAGGCGGCCTGTTGATGAAGGGGGGTGGGGAGGGCAAACCTTGCGTTGGGGGGGAGTTGCTGTCCCAACCCCAGATGGGGGCATGTCCTCATTCAAAGCATCACACCCGTGTCTTAAAACTCACAACCCGAATAAACACCAAAATGGCTTGTTTGGACTAATTATTTTTATTGCAGTCTTTTGTCTGTGGGGGTGGGTTGAAAATAGCTTTTTTGCGGGGGATTTTTTTTTTTAAAAGCAGTGTTGCATTGTGGAGATTTTATGCTCAGGTTAGATCTGTTGGTTTGAGGGAAGGGGAAGGGTATATAAGAACATGGTCCATGTTCTTTTTTTAAAGTGGGCTTTGCTTCAGTGCTCTCTGCATCTTAGGGAGGGGTGGGCCTTGGGTTTTCAAACCCACATCCCTTCTATTCCCTGAGCACTCAGAAGCTGATCAGAATACCTCATCTCTCCCCCCCCCCTTTTTGCCACAAGTTGATTCTGCAGCTCCTTGCACCTGAACGCCCTCCTGCCCAGCCGTTGCTAGTTTTACAATGAATTGGTGGCTATGTTTCTCCCTCTCCCAGGCAATTAATTATGCAGATAATTTTATTTTTTAGGTTTGGAATTGGTTATGGTATGCTGAGGCTCTTCACCGCCCCCCACATTTATTTTTTTTTAAATTGCAGCTGAAGCTAAAGTGTGTTTTACCTTTTTTGTTTTATTTTAAGGTATTGTAATAAGTATTAGCGAATAAATCATTTTTACACAGAAAGCGCTCTCTGGTTTCTCTGTCCAACAATCATCTGGCGCTCTAGGATTTTTCTGGGTTTTGATGCGATTAGGGAAATGGCGAGGTGTTAAGTTTCAGGAAGCAAAAGGGTAGGAATAAATGAGCAGTTCTCCAAATGGAGAGAAGTATTGAATCGGAATTGTAGAGTTGAAAAGGACCAGAAAGTGGAGTTCCCCCAAGGATTAGTATTGAGACCTGTCCTTTTTTTAACTTGTTCATAAACGATCTAAAGTTAGGAGTGAGCAATGAGGTGGTCAACTTTGCTAATGTCACTTAATTTGTTCAGAGTTGTTAAAGAGATTTCAGAGCTCCAAAAGGACTTCCTCACACTGAGTGAATGAGTGGTAAAATGTCAAATGCAGTTCAGTGTAAACAAGGGTAAAGTGATGAATTCTGGGGCACCCCCCTCCTGAAATTCACATATATTTTCATGGGGTCTGAACTGGCAGTGACAGACCAGGAATGAGACCTAGGTGCATAATACCTCAATGAAGGTGTCGACCCAGTGTTCGGCAGCCATGAAAAAGGCAAATTCCATGCTAGGGATCCTTAGGAAAGGAATTGAAAATAACTCTACATCATAATGCCATTATATGAATCAGTGGTGCAGCCTCATTTGGAATGCTGTGCTCAGTTCTGGTTGCCTCACCAGTTGAGAAAGTTTCAGAAAAGGGCAACCAAAATGATTGTGGGGATGGAGCAACTATGTTACGAAGACTGCAGTTACCACTATCCCTGACCCACTGGTCCTGCTGGCTAGGGAAGATGGGAGTTGTAGTCCCAAAGCAGCTGGAGACCCAAGTTTGGGAAACACTGATCTAGAGGTTCCCACAAATGGAAACCAATTTCCCCATGTGGGTGAAAATCTGTCCAGGGATTGAACCTGGGACATTTAGCTTGCAGGCAGCAACACTACTGCCCTTTCCATTTGCCGTGGGTGCCTGTGCTATTTCAGCTTTAAAAATAGAAACCTCAAGGGAAGGGGAACCTGTGCTGATGTGCCTTGCAGGGAAAATGAGCACGGCCTACAGAGCTTGGGTTCCCCTCTGCAAAATCCCGTGTTTTTCCTATATGTTGCAAGGCTTTCCTGCAGCCACCAAGGGGCAGTGTAAGCCTTTTCCCCACTGTGTTGTCCAAACGTCTTAATCCAGGAGTAGCTAAACTGCCTTCTCTAGCTTTGCCAGAGTTGGAACATCAACTAAAAAAGGCATCCCGGATTAATTTGGCAGGACCATCTTTAACAAATATGTTTTATTTTTAATATTAAAGGGGGTAAAGTCCACAATTAAGTCCAGTCGTAAACGACTTGGGTTGCAGCGCTCATCTCGCTTTACAGGCCGAAGACAGTTTTCCCAGGTCATGTGGCCAGCATGACTAAGCCACTTCTGGCGAAACCAGAGCAGTGTATGGAAACTCTGTTTACCTTCCTGCTGGAGCGGTATCTATCTACTTGCACTGCGTGCTTTCGAACTGCTAGGTTGGCAGGAGCTGGGACAGAGCAATGGGAGCTCACCCCGTCGTGGGGATTCAGACCACTGACCTTTTGATTGGCAAGCCCAAGCGGCTCAGTGGTTTAACCCACAGCCTAAATACAGCGCAGAAGACAGACACCATAATAAAGCAGGCCTTCCCCATCATGCTGGCACAGGAGGGAAGGCATTTTCTAGGGCAGTGTGTGTTGCAAAATGTACATGCAAAATCTCAAGACTTGCCAACACTTTTAGGCCCATGGGCACATTTGGATTTTTCAGGGAGTGCCATGGGTGCCACCTCCAATGGTCCATTCTCCCTGCTTCCTGGATCAGCTCGTTCCTAAGACATAGAAGGAAAGAGTGCGCCACACACACTCCTTATGTTTCCCAGTCATCTGGGTGAAGGTTAGACACAATAGAATTAATCTGAGCCTTGAAAAGTACTTAGAGCTGAAAGAGGAAGTGGGAACGAATGTCGCTTTTCCAATTTCTTCCTTCAGGTCTATGTACTTTACATGGGAGCTTCCCCACCTCTTGACTAAGGGGGTACTGGGAGGGGGAGAGGGCAGAGGCACCCCAAGCATCAGGGGAAGACCTCAAAGTTATCCTTGCGCACACGGGTGCCACGTTGGAAATCCCTGCGTTATCTGAAGCCCAAGAAGCTTGCGTTCCCTTCAAAATTGTACATTTATGCAGATTTAATGGATGCTCAGTGGATTAAGTAGCTCACACTTCTTTCATTGGGCCACGGCCTTATTTGTAATCATGGGCGACATTAAGATTGCATGCTTTTTTTTTTTTTTTTTGAAAAGGTGAAGCAAGTTCATAGAATCGTTAAAAGCTGGAAATGGCGTTAGATGTTTATCTAGCCCAACTACCTGCTCTGAGCAGGATCTATAACTTACTCATTTCATTACATTACATTTATACCCCACCTGTCCTTCACAGAGCTCAAGGTGGCATACACGATTTCCCACCCCCATCCCATTTTAATCCTCACAACACCCCTGTGAGGTAGGTTAGGCTGAAAGTGATAACTCTCCAGGCTCTGCTCAGATGCCCTCAGCAAAGGAGAGCCTGCCATCTTCCTGGGCAGCCCGCTCTGTTCCACTGCTGCACACCTCTTTCCATTACAAAGTTTCTCCTAATCTTTGGCCAAAACAGCTTCCCTGCAATTTTCACCCATTGCTCCCAATTCTGCCTTCTGGAGAGGCAAACAACAGTAAGTCTGTTCCCTCTTCTGTACAACACGGACTTGCTGAAGACTATTGTGTCTCCCCTTCTCTTTTCCACCCAACAACTTCCACCATTCTACATAGGATTTGTAAAGCACTCGTTTTTATTGTCCTTCTAACAACAGAAACAATGAGCAAGGCAAACAAGAATGATGTGGATAGGGTTTTAGCTAGTGTTAATGTAGCTTAGATCCATTCATTCCAATGGGTCTGATCTGAGAACTTAGTTGGATACACCTATGGTTTTCTCTCTCTCATAAAGTCTCTGCCAATAAGCCTATAAATTCCAAAATCCGAATAACGAAGGGATACTGATTCAATCTGCACCTTCCCTACAACTTACTCTGCTTCCTTGGCTGAGGAACACTTTATTTTCTGGAACGATTTTTTTCACAGGCAGCCTACTTCTGAATACCAGATTCTGGGGGTCTAGGTGGTTGAAGCCTTTATGTCCTGGTCTAGGATGGAGTGTCCCAGTGGTTCTTATGTTCTTAGGAGCAAAATGTCTTCTGAGCTTAAAAGTATATATATATTTAAGCATCCATTATGGGGGAGACCACCTCTGCAGTGCTGAATTCTGGAAACATACCCAGGCATATCATAGTTCCAAAATATAAATACCTAGCCCTAAAATTGGGAAGGATCTCTGTTCCATCCCCCTCTCTGTTTGCCCTTCCTTATTTTATGCACCACATCGGGGTCTTCGTGCCCCCTGCTCAATGGACCAGCGCCACCTAGGAGTTGCTCCCTTCTCCCTCTAGCGTCGCCGACCCCCACGACACTGCAGCAGCATCCGGAAGGTGGTCCGGAATGACCTATTGCAGAGGGCGTAGCACATGGGGTTGATGGTGCTGTTGACATAGCAAAGCCAGTACCCCAGTTTCCAAAGGCCTTTGGGGATGCATCCCTGGCAGAAAGTCGACACCAGCACCATGATGTTGTAGGGAGTCCAGGTGATGATGAAGGCCAAAAGGATGGCGCTGAGCGTCCGGGCTGCTTTCTTCTCCTTCATCAGAGAGAGTGTTTTCCTTTTGGAGACACGATTCTTCCTCCTCTTCCTCCTGAAGGCTTGGCTCTTGGCCGCTGCTGGAGTCTTCTCCATCAGTGGTGGCATCGCTGCTTTCTTGAGCTTGTTCTCCATGACCGGAGGTTGCCTTGGGATCCCGACGAGGACCTTTCCGCCCGCCCAGTTCCTACCGGACGCTGCCTTGGGATCTTGGCACTGACCTGGCCGCGGTGGCTGCAGGACAGTGTTGATCATGGGCAGGCGGATGACTGCTGAGCAGATGGTGTGGACTTCGAAGGGCTGTTCCTCGCCCTCGGATGACGTCAAGGAGTCGGCAGAGGCCTCCTCCACTTCCTCGTCCTCCGTGTTGTTCCAGCTGCCATTGCTGCTTTGGTCTACGAACAGGCCCCCGGCCCTCTGCCCAGCAGGAAAGCAGCATGTCTGCAGAGGAAGGACAACCACAGCAGAGGAAGCAGCGACAGCATGGGATGGCTCTGAGCTGCTACTGCTGCTGCCCCCGCTGCCACTGTTTGGGGGTATTCTGGAGGCAGCCTGGGGTTTGTTCCCAAACTCTGAGCCCTGTAGTCCAGATAGTTCCTTGGCTCTCTTCTGGATCTCCTGGAAGATCTTCCAGTAGAGAGCCACCATTATGATGACGGGGAGGTAGAAGGCCGCAATGGCCGTTCCGAAGGTGATGATTGGCACAGAGAAGAACTGGATGTAGCAATCGTCCTCGGGGACTGTCCGCTTGCCGACAAAGTTCTGCCAGAACAAGATGGCGGGTGCCCACAGGATAATGGAGATCAGCCAAGCCAAGCCTATCATAACAGCGGCCCTCTTGGGTGTCCGCTTGGCTCTGTAGGTGAGCGGGCGGGTGATGGAGAAGTAGCGGTCGAAGCTGATGACCAACAGGTTCATGACAGACGCGTTGCTGGCAACGTAGTCCAGGGCCAGCCACAAATCGCAGGCCACACTGCCCATCGCCCACCGCCCCATGACAATGTAGGTGGTGTACAAGTTCATGGAGATGGCTCCAATGATTAGGTCGGCGCCAGCTAAGCTGAGCAAGAAGTAATTGTTGACGGTCTTCAGCTCCCGGTTGACCTTGAAAGAGATCATCACCAGAAGGTTCCCCACCACAGTGACAAAGGAGATGATCCCCGTCGTCAAAATGATCAAGACCACCTCCCAAAGAGAGTGCCCACCTTCTGAAGAAGGCTTGGTGGGTTCCAGGGTGTCGTTTGGAGCTAGTGGGTTGCTTGAGATGTTCATGGTGTCACCGTGAAGTCTCTCCTGCCCACCATCTAGAAAAGGGTTCCAAGAAGACAGCCACATGGGTATGTGGAACAAGGTCCTTTTTTACTTCTGACGGCCACTTCAGATTAAAAGGAAGTGGCAGTTGCAGACTGTCCTTCAGCTCAAGGACTTCACCTGGAAGGAGAGGAATGGAGACAGAAGTAAGTAACGTAACCCAATGCCTGCAAAGCCTACATTGGTGGTCCTAGATAGATCCCCGCTCCAACTCTGAGCCTTTTTTTTCTAGTCCTCTTAGAAAAACAGTTGCAAAGCAAAATGTGCAGGTATCCTCCTAAGTGAAATCTGTGAAATGAGACAACCTGCCTGTTCCACTTGTAAGACATTTTAGCCAATGAGTGAAGTCAGAGCTATGATTGATGCACTTCCTGTTTGGACCCCAGGCGATATAAATCCCTGATCTCCTAAAGAGCTCCTGTTTCAACCTCCCCCTTCAATGCACTTTTCTGGCTTCTGTCTTATTTTCTAAGTGGAAGCTCAACAGGTTAAGCCTTTTCTCATACAATTATGGGAAAAGCTTCACCATGGTAGAGCATGAGGCTCTTGACCTGGGGTGGGGAGCACATTTTTCAGGGGGAAATCACACTGTGAAATTGCGCGAGATCGTGGCATCCAAAATGGCCACTAGTCTCTAGTGATTAAAAAAGGATGCCCCGGTATTTTCGGGACACTTGTGGGGTATGCATTTGTCTCAATTTGCCTGCACGGTGCTTAAGTGGAGGTTAGGCAATGCCCTGTCTTTACTGAACATTTGCAAGAACATAAGAAGAGCCTGGCTGCTGGATCAGGCCAAAGCCCCATCTTGTCCAGCATCCTGTTCTCAGTTTCCAACCAGATGCTTGCAAGCAGGACCTGAGCATAGCAGAGAAATCTCCACTTGTGATTACGAGCAACTGGCACACTGCCTCCAATAACAGAGGTAGTGTATAGCCATTGTGGCTAATAGCCATTCATTCTGTTTGGCTTGTGGGAAGATGACATGATATGGATCATTCATCTTGATTTGCTTGCAGGGCATTTACACATCTTACCAATCATTCGCTCATCCATCTCCCCATCACATTTCCAACTGCAAAAAGTCTGGGGTGTGTGTGTGTGTGTGTGTGTGTGTGTGTGTGTTTTAAGTGGGTTTGTTGCATCAAAGCACTTTAATGTACAAACCTTAAATTCCTCCTGCAAAACATTTATTAATTTTTACTTTCATAAAAGTAAAAAGGCAGCATTACAATATCTAAGAATAAAACCAGCAAGAAGCATCCACTGTTAAATGCCGATGAGCTAAAAAAGAGAAAATTCATATTGCAAAGGAGGCCAGCGTTGAAAAGGGTGCCATTCCAGACCCTCCAAGTGCCCCTATTTTCCAGGAACAGTCCTGGATTTACAGAAGCTGTCCTGGTTTCTGATTTGATCCTGGAATGTCCCGCTTTTCCTTAGGGCATTCCTATTTTCATCAGGTAAATGTTGGAGAGTATGGCATTATTGGACCCCCGAACCAAGGAGATAAGTAACTATACATCTGAAGCACCCCCCCAACCTTTAGAAGACATCTGAAGCAACCCAGTCAGATGGGTGAGGTATAAATAATAAAATTGTTGTTGTTGAGTAGGATGTCCCTATTTTCATCAGAGAAATGTTGGAGGGTGTGCCATTCTCAGAAGGCATCTGAAGGAAGAAAGGGATGGTTTCTGCCAAATCGTCTACTGGCAGTGAGTTCCACAGGGCAAGGCTTACCATCCTAAGGCTCTGGACCCTTGCAAAGGTAGGCCAAACCTCAGGGGTATGGGGAAACCGCTAGAAATGCCCCAACAGAGGATCTCAAGGCTCATGGTGGAGCATAAGGAATCAGGAAGGATTTTTAAGGTCTTTTGAGCCCCAATTGTTTAGGCTTTGTGAATTAACCCAAGTACCTTGACCCAGTAGCAAATGGCGACAGTCTGCAGGTGATCTAAGAAAATAAATCTAGCGTACCTGAAGGCCTGCCATATGGGATATGGGGGAAACGGCTGCTTTGGTCTACAATGTCCTCACCTCACCTCCTGCCCCTCCCTGGACAGCTTGGAAGGTCTCCTTTGATCTTTTTCCTCCTTCCTTTCTCCTTTCTTTCTCTCCCTCCTGTCCACCAAGGGGCAGCTGAGGGTGACGGCGGCAGTGGTGGGTTTCTCAAGTAGAAAGAGCCGGCTGCTGTTCCTTTCAAAACTGCTCCTTGTGGGGCTTCGCCCACTTCTTCTCTGTCTTCCCCTTGTGTCAATATTCCATAGTCACGAGTTCAAACAGAACCTCCTGGCACCACAGAGGCACCTTGGGAGAGAAGGAAGCTGAGGCCTGATTAAAACAGGGAGGCTTGTGGCTCAGGGGAAGGACCTGCTGGGTATGCAGGAGGTTCCAAGTTCAAGTTAAAAAAGAACTCGGGTAAGTGATAGAACAGGGGATGCGGGTGGCGCTGTGGGTTAAACCACAGAGCCTAGGACTTGCCGATCAGAAGGTCGGCGGTTCGAATCCCCACAACGGGATGAGCTCCCGTTGCTCGGTCCCTGCTCTTGCCAACCTAGCAGTTCGAAAGCACGTCAAAGTGCAAGTAGATAAATAGGTACCGCTCCGGTGGGAAGGTAAACGGCGTTTCCATGCTCTGCTCTGGTTTGCCAGAAGCGGCTTCGTCATGCTGGCCACATGACCCGGAAGCTGTACACCGGCTCCCTTGGCCAATAAAGCACGATGAATGCCACAACCCCAGAGCTGGCCACGACTGGACCTAATGGTCAGGGGTCCCTTTACCTTTTTAAGTGATAGAACAGACTCTTCTGCAATTGAGATCTTGGTGGAACTGCTGCCATGCAATAGAACAGGAACAGGAAACCCTCAAGAATGGCGGGGGTGGGGGAGTAGCCCTCCAAGCCTCTCCATCTGGTCCTAAGGATTCTCCCCAGGCTGCAGTCTCACTGGTCTTGCTTTGAACCCCCAGTGTTTGTGCCTGGCTGGAATGTGCCCTTAGAGTCTGGTAATGCTCTTTCTTGCCTAGGTGGAAGATGGAGAGAGGGGTGCAAGTGTGTGGAAACTCGTTTTCTGCACAGAGGTAAAATGCAGATGTACTGCTCCACCCAGTTTTGCTTTGACACCCTGCACCCACCCTGCTGTGGTCCTAATCTGGATTACCCCAAGCATGCAGTGGAAAGTGTTGTTGTTGTTGTTGTTGTTGTTATATTTTTATTCCATCTTTCCTCCAAGGAGCTCAAGGTGGTGTACATGTTATCCTCACAACAACCCTGTGAGGAAGGTTAGGTGGAGAGAGAGGCAGTGACTGGCCCACAGTCACCCAGGCAGCAGGGTTACATGCCACCCCAATCTCCAAGTGGTGTGAAATCCCAGGGACTCCTCTCCAGGGTTCCCCCCATGCAATCTGAGACAGCGCCTGTGCGAAGCTAATTCCTCCTCTGCTCTCTTCATACCTTTCCTGGTTCTGGGAGACCAGCAGGGATGGGAGCTTGTCGCAGCAGGAGGGAGAGACACCCGTGACTCATCCCTGCCTCTTGGCCACCCTCCTTGCTCTCGCCTGCTTCAGTTTCTGCTTCTGTTTCTTCTTCAGCTTCAGGCTCCTCCCTCTGACCTCCCCTTGCCGTCCCACCACCACTCCCCAGGCCCTGAGCCTTCTTCCCTCAGGCGTTCCCCAGCTGGTTCCTCTCCCACCATTCCTCTGCACCCAAGCAGTCTGTGAGACAGCCACACTTTTGCCATTTCCCCTAATATAACACACCATTCTATGTTAACTTCACCAATGCATGCATTTCTGTGCCCATTGCTCTCCACTACATGCATTTTTTGGTACACAATTTTTGCTTGCAGAACTGCACCACCAAATTTGAAGCAGTGCTGTCTTCGAAGGATTGCATGCCTTGTTTTGGAAAGGGCAAAGCAGGGAGGCTTCCTTTTCAACATGAACCAGACTGAAATCCACCCCCCCCTTGCCCCCAATTCTCTAGACCCAGGTGCCAGGCTTACGGCACCAGCCTGCTTCATCCTCGTATTTTTGGGCTGTGATTTTTCTTGCCTGCTCCAAATAGTTTCTAAACCTCTACCAAGGCAGGGAGGAGAGGGGCTTGCCAAGTGAGGAGGCCAGGTGCACGTGTCTTGCGGATCGGGCCAAGAGCGGAGCGTGGTCGAGAACGCTGCCTCTCTTAGGCATCCGTCCGTTGGCGGAAAATATTTACATTAGCTTTTGATGAATGGAGCTCTGGATGTCATCATGGAGGTGCTGATGGGGAAAGAGCTGCTCTTGCCACCCTCCTCCTCGGTCTGTACATCTTTGGGCTCGAGAGCGCTAAGCCATCTGGAATATCCTGTGCCTATGTAGGTGCTCCAAGCCAGAGGAGGCCTGCCTTCTATTTGTCAACAAGAGGCAATCTCTCGGGTGCCAGAATTGGGAGACGGAGGAATTTGACCCAGGGAGAGGGGTAAAACATCAGTGTGTTCTCCTGCCCAAACATTAGTTCTCTGGGACATTAGAAGGACAAAATTAACCCTGACAAACAGGATCGAAGCTCCAGGAAGTTTGGGAATTGTAGTACGACACAGGCAGCGGAAACCTGCCCTAAGCTGCGACTGCCGTTACAATTGGGAAAAGAAAACAGAAGGGCTGGAGAAAGGAGAATCAGGGGGCCTTCCTGACTTGCCCAGCCAGGGGCATAGCGTGGGTTGCCGGTGCCCAGGGTGGGGCAAGTGTTGTGCCCTTGTGATGAATTGGGCAGCAGCTCGTCCCCTTGCTGGCCATTGTCTAATTAAGGGAGTGTCTCCTTGCAAACTGGCCCCAGCCTGGGAGTAGAGATAATGCAGAGAAACATGGAGCCAGGAACATTTTTGTCCCCATCTTCCGGACTTCTACATGATGGGCTCATCCACACTTCCCTTTATCCCGCAGTTTCTAGGCATGGGTATGAGACGTTTTTCTTTCACCCCACGGCTCTCCCTGTGGGAAAGGCACTCTTTTTGTTTGTTTGTTTGTTTGTTTGTTTGTTTTTAATTTTGTTTTCATTATTTTTTGTGATAGAAAACAAACAAATAAGCAAGGAAAAGTACATGTAGCATCTCCACTTTAAATTCATAGCATCTTTTCTCACAGTTCATTTACATTCAGTATGAGACACTGGACTCAACTATACAGCTGCAAATGAAACATTTTAAGTGTGTTGTAAAGTGCATTATAGAAATGTGACACTAGATGGCGATGGTGAGCTATGGCAAATTCAATATATATTTCAAAACTTTTTTAAAAAAGCATTTTCACAACATTTTTAATATGTGTCTAGATTCTGCCACTATTGTCATAGACTTTTTGGGGGGGAAGAGGTGGAGGGAGAGGGAGGGGGTTGTGGGGGGTGTTGATGACATTTTCATTCTATTGCATAGTGTTTGTGGCAGGGTTTTGTGTCTATCACCCAGAGTGGCTGGGGAAATCCAGTCAGGTAGGCATGGTACAAATAATAAAGTTCTTCTCATCATTATTACCGCTGAATCGGAACAATGCCAATCTGTAACAAACCTGATTGACTTTTGTTCTGATTCAGTGGTAAACAATGGGCTTTCCTGGGGAAAGCAGTAGGACAAAAGGAAATACCTCTTGGACCCATGCCTAGGAATCATGGAATCATGGATGAGCCTTGGGACCAAAGAACCAGCGGCGTAGCTAGCCGCTCGGCTGCCCAGTGCGGTGCACGCATCCTGCAGCCGGAGGTGGGGTGTGCTGCGTGGAGCCTCTCTGCCACCTCCCCCTCAGCTGTAGGGCGGCTGAGAGAGAGGCAGTGGGCAAATGCAAGCTCCACACTGCCGTTTCAGGCAGCGCCAAGCCTGCAGTCGCTCAAGCCACCACGTCACTCCCAGGAGAGACGCGTGGCTCGGGCATGCTGCAGGCCCCACGGTAAGTGCCAGCCCCCAGTGTGGCGCCCAGGGCCAGCCGCATTTCATTGCATTTCTTGTCTGAACTTAAAAGTTTCGTGAGCCCATTTTTTAATTATTATTTTTAAAATCTCATATTTTTGTCATTTTGTCACACACGCCCTCAGTGATGACACCTGAGGCAGCCCACACCCACTACACCCCCTTCCTCCACCACTGTAGAGAACAAGAAGCTGAGAGGGAGTGCTACCCCCGGGATGGGTTGTAAGTTCAAAAGCGGGCAGGTAGGTGGCTGGGTGGGGGCTGGCTCAGGGTAGAGGGAGGTTTGTTGGGCAGCCCTAATACAACAGCCTCAATTGGTGTGTGACTCACAATATTGGCGTGCATTTGTGGGAATGTTTCACGTCTCACTTTCTTGAACCCTCTGGAATCTGCCAAAGCGTGTTCTTACTCACACTGTGTTTATGGAATAAAATCACAGAGTGACACCTCTGCGCTGCCTGCCTTCCTCTCTTTCTCTGCCGCTGCTGTAAGTCAGTGTGCTGTTCTATTTTGGGGTTTGGTGCGTGGAAAGGGCGGTGCGTTGCATGGATGCTCATGGGAGAGCAGGGAATGTGGCACCCGATTGGCTGCGGCCAGAGGTGGTGGCATTCCACAGCTCCACGGGCAGGGCGCTAATCATTACTTTCAGTGTCACAAAGGTTCGTAATGTACATGGAAGCTGTGTGAAGTATTGCTCCAGTACAGTTCCAACAGTTGCTATTTTCAGGTGCGATTCAGTCACAAATTCCAGTTAGTGCAGGTTGCGCAATGAATTAAGTTGGTTTGGAGGTCTTGCGCAACAAACCAGCATGCCCTCCAACATTTCTCTGTTGAAAATCGGGACGTCCTAAGGAAAACATTCTGGAATCAAATCAGAAACCAGGATGGCTTCTGTAAATTCGGGACTGTTGCTGGAAAATCGGGAGGGTCTGAGCTACCTCCCATTGGACATTTTGTGATAAGGGGAATGTAGACCCTCCAACATTTCTCTGATGAAAATAGGGATGTCCTATTCAATGATGATGCTCCACACAGCCACTCTGGGTAGCTTCCAACATATATAAAAACATAATAAAACAGTAAACTTTTTTTTTAAATTCCCTATATAGGACTACCCTCAGATGTCTTATATAGGTTGTATAGTTACTTATCTCCTTGGCTCAGGGGTTGCATAACTCCATACGCTCCAACATTTAACTGATGAAAATAGGATTGCCCTAAGGAAAATGGGGACATTCCAGGATCAACTCAGAAACACTTGGAGGGTCTGGAATGGCACTGTTTTCAACTTAGGAATCCTTTGCAACATGAATTTTCTTTTTTTTAGCTCATTGGCATTTTACAATGCTTTTGCGGATGCTTCTTGCTGATTTTATTCTTAGATATTGTAATGCTGCCTTGAAATGTTTTTACGAAAGTAAAAATTAATAAATGTTTTTGCGGGAGGAATTGAAGGTTTGTACAATTAAAGTACATCAAAGCATCAGGAATACACACGGGAAAGTGTGGGATAAACGATGACTTGATGCAACCTCACCTGACCTCTCTGCAAAAATGCTCAGTAAATAGCCGATGACGTTTAGCCACCCCACAGGCGTTGCCTGCAAACAAATTAGGAGGAATGCTCAATAAACAGGTCACCTGACGTGGCCTACATCTGAGCACGAGCAGAGAGGCTTTGCCGTAAAAGAGGAGTGGGGAAACTTTGTCCGTCTTTATTTTTGCAGGTGGATGATATAAATTGCTCCCTCCAGCACCAAGTAACAAAAACCTCCATGTCGAGACACAGTGTGGTGTAGTGGTTAGAGGGTTGGACTATGACCTGGGAGACTCAGATTCCAACACCTGCTCTGCCATGAAGCTCACTAGGTCAAGCACCTGTCTCTCAGCTTCACCTTAGTTGTAAGGATAAATGGGGAGTGGGGGGAAGAATAATCTCTGCCATATTGAGCTCCTTGGGGGAATGGTGGGATGCAAATAAACCCTTAAAAAGGTAAAGGTAAAGGACCCCTGACAGTTAAGTCCAGTCACAGATGACTCTGGGGTTGCGGTGCTCATTTCACTTTATAGGCCGAAGGAGCCGGCGTTTGTCCGCTCCACAGACAGTTTTTCCAGGTCATGTGGCCAGCAGGACTAAGCCGCTTCAGGCGCAACAGGACACTGACACCAGAGCAGCGCATGGAAACGCCGTTTACCTTCTTGCCAGAGCAGTACCTATTTATCTACTTGCACTTTTGGGTGTGCTTTCGAACTGCTAAGTTGGCAGGAGCAACAGGAGCTCACCCTGTTGTGGGGATTCGAACCACCGACCTTCTGATTGGCAAACCCAAGAGGCTCAGTGGTTTAGACCACAGCGCCACCCGCATCCCTTAGCGTGACCTTAACTCCTGTTCTGTTCTTGCAGCGGATGAATGAACTTGAACGGTTTGTTTGCGTTTTGTAATTTTGACTATAGTATTAATAAACATGATCTGTTCTGTGCACATTGATGTTCAAAGGTTGTTGCCGTCTCAGCCTAACCTACCTTGCAGGGTCGTTGTGAGGGTAGGATGTAAAGGGAAGAACCATGTCTGCCACCTTGGAGGAAAGGTGGGCTTATCAAGTACAAATGTCCAGTTTCATAGCCAGCATCTGACTTTCCAAAAGCACCAGCCTAGCTGCAGTTAGAAACGAGTGGCGGTGCAGATAGACCTAGGATCTGATGCATTACATAATGGTGTCTTTTATATCTGCAGACGCATCCATTCTCAATTGATGCCCAGAGTCGGGGACCGTCTGCCTGCTTACCCTTATTTAATTTCTCTCCTTCTAAAAGCCTTAATTTGAAACAGAAGGCAGTTGTTTACAACCTTGCCAGGGGTCCAGCAAGGCCCCTGAAGGGAATCTAACACAGGGACATAAGGAGAGCCTGGCTGCCTCTGCTGGACCACACCAAAGGCCCGTCTAGTTCAGCATCCTTTCCTCACAGTTGCCAAGCAGACGCTCCAACGGGAAGCTGGGAAGCAAAGCCAGTGGTCAAGGGTAGGGTAGGAGCAATGACAAACCTAGACAGCATCTTAAAAAGTAGAGACATCACCTTGCCAACAAAGGTCCGTATATTAAAAGCTATGGTTTTCCCAGTAGTGATGTATGGAAGTGAAAGCTGGACCATAAAGAAGGCTGATCGCCGAAGAATTGATGCTTTTGAATTATGGTGCTGGAGGAGACTCTTGAGAGTCCCATGGACTGCAAGAAGATCAAACCTATCCATTCTGAAGGAAACCAGTCCTGAGTGCTCACTGGAAGGACAGATCCTGAAGCTGAGGCTCCAATACTTTGGCCACCTCATGAGAAGAGAAGACTCCCTGGAAAAGACCCTGATGTTGGGAAAGATTGAGGGCACAAGGAGAAGGGGACGACAGAGGACGAGATGTTTGGATAGTGTTCTCGAAGCTACAAACATGAGTCTGACCGAACTGCGGGAGGCAGTGGAAGACAGTAGTGCCTGGCGTGCTCTGGTCCATGGGATCATGAAGAGTCGGACACAACTAAATGACTAAACAACAACAACAAGGGTAGGAGTGCCTTGTTTCTAGAAGGAAAATTCAGGACACAAAAGTTGTTAAGCTTTTTTTTGGGGGGAATGAAAAATCGCACTAAAATGCTGATGGAATTTCATGAAGACTTAAAAACAAAAGATCAGAAACTGATGTAAAATAGCGGAGAAGTGAAATTAAGGCTGGAAAATTGAGAACCAGGAAAATCAAGTTGGACAGATTCACCTGTCCCTTGCATGGGGTGGGGTGTCTTGACTTTTCCCACCTTTTTTTGCTGTGGGAAAGAGAAACCAGATCTTCCAAAAGCTATGTGAAAAGAATAAAACGTAGCACATGTGCATTGCAAAGCTTGCAGGAAACTTTTGAGGCTGCCTTCACTGGCAGGTGGTTAATGTTACTGCTGGGGGCGGGGGGCGGACTGGGGAAGTGAGCCCCCACTCAGCTCTCTCCAGAGAAGTGGAACATTTGTCTCATATCTTCCCCATATAAGCTCTCCCCGTCTGCTTAAGCCACGTGCTTGCAATTCCACAGAACTTGTGAGAGCTTCTAAACACTGAAGTGTTTGGAACTTTTCATTCGAGCGCGCAGGATTGAGCCCATGAACCTCTTTCCAGTGCCATGGCTTGGCCCAGAAAGACATTTGATTTGACTGATTTTCTGTACACTGCTCCCCCAACAATGACACCGCGCTCAATGCAGCTCCAGATAATTACAAAGCACTGAAAATTAGCAAGCAACCTTTCTATCAGAGTAACCGTACTGAGCACAATAGCACAGAATTAAAGCGATGCAGGTGGCGCTGTGGTCTAAACCACTGAGCTTCTTGGGCTTGCTGATCGGAAGGTCGGTGCTTCGAATCCCCACCATGACGGGGTGAGCTCCCTTTGCTCTGTCCCAGCTTCTGCCAACCTAGCAGTTTGAAAGCATGTCAGTGCAAGTAGATAAATAGGTACCACTGTGGCGGGAAGGTAAACGGCGTTTTCTGTGCGCTGCTCTGGTTTCGCCAGAAGCGGCTTAGTCATGCTGGCCACATGACCCAGAAAAACTGTCTGCGGACAAACGTCGGCTCCCTCGGCCAGTAAAGCGAGATGAGCGCTGCAACCCCAGAGTCGTTTGCGACTGGACTTAACTGTCAGGGTCCTTTACCTTTACCTTTTAAAGTGATTCAGTTAACATGGAATGTTTCTTGGGGTGGTATGTGGGGACAAATTGTTATATGCATTTTCAGAAAACGGAAACTCAGCGCTCCCTCGCAAGCAGCAGCACATTGTTACAGAAAGTGATGGTGGCAGTGCCTCTGAGCATATAGTCACTTTGCTTTGGGGAGAGGGGGAATCCCATGCTTCTCTGTTCTGAGAATCCTTTACATTATAATGACACTTTTCCTTCTTGGACCGCAAGGGGGCGTACATGGTTCTCTTCCCCTCTCCCAATTTTATCCTCACAACAGCCCTGAAAGGTAGGCTTGGGCTGAGAGATACTGGCGGGTCCAAGGTCCCCAGTGGTCTTCCATGTCTCAGGCCAGGGATGCTGAGTTGCGCCCAACATTGGAGGGGCCCATTGCGCATGCATGACGTCACACGTACGATGTCCCACAACCCTTCTGGAGCAGGGGCAATGGGTCCCTTAATCTGGAAAAGGTGAGGTACACATAAAACAGTCTTCTTGGTACTAATTCTGGGTTCTCTGTTCAAATGAGAACAGCACTGCTTTCTCATTCCAAGCAAAACCAATTTGCTTGGAAGTAAATCCTTCTGAAATGAATTGGAAATGCTTCTGAGTGAGCACGATTAACAAACAGGCCTTCTCTTGCCCGTGGTTCCTCACTGTAGCCCACAAGTGTTTCTCTTCTGCCATCTGACCTACACTTGCGATGCAAACCATCCCCTTCCAACCTCCAAGGGCACAGGATGGGCAGGAAGCATTTCTGTGTGTCTGTTGAGGAAATTCTTTCTGTTGTTAAACGGCAAGCAAAATTCTTTCCCACAATTTTTCATTTGATGGGTGAATGTCTCAGTTTTGGTTTCCCTCCACATTTCCATGGCGGTTTGTGAATGCTGTTTTTAAAGGGCTTGTGAAAATTCAATTTAGGATGAATTTCTCCTGCTATGCACATTTTTTTTTGGTATGCAATTTTGCCCATCATACACATTTTTCGCAAAGCAATTTCCTCTAATATAGTGCAATTTTTCTGCATGCTAATTTTTGGCTTTACATGCATAGACACACATTTTACCCCAGCGCTTCTATTTTGGTACATGTCACTTGGCCCGAGAACTGCCTTGCCATATTCTGAGAACCGTCAAGGTTTGCTGGGTTTGAATGAGGTAGGCTTGCCTTCAAATGCGAACAGAATCAAATTTGTCTTTCATTTCTAGGTGAAATGTGTTTATTTCTAATGAGCATCTAGTCTATATTAAATCTAACACTACGTTCCAGTGAGGCAGCTGTGCTAGCCTATTCAGGCAAACAAACACAGAAAGAGCCTTGTGGCACAATAAAACTAGACTCTTTATTGCAGCTGAAAGCTTTATGCCACAGAATAACTGTGGATGTTTAGGTCTACAATCCACCGACCATCAGTGATTTGACACAGACAGATAATATCAAAAGAGCTCAGTGGGTAATGAGGCTGGTTTTTAGGCCTGAGAGTCACTGTCCTGGGTCAATTCGCCAGGATTTGTCCCCTTACATTGAACAAAAGCATTTTCCAGGCATTTATAATTTCTCATTACGTTGAACAAAAGCATTTTCCAGGCAGTCAACAGTTTTGGTAGGAATCAGCCACATGCTGGCAAATTCAGGTTGCGCAATTCAGGCTAATTTGGAGCATTTGCACAACAAACTCCCCCCCCCCCCGCAACCCCCCCCAGACTTCTTTTTATAAGGAAAACGATAGGCAATGCACAATAAATTGTGGGATAGCCGTTGCTTTGATGCTACGCCATCTAACATGCCCACAAACAAATCAGAACAAGTGCTAGATAAATTGCCACGGTTGTCTTAGCCTCCCCGCAAACTTTGTGCAAACAAGACAGGATGAATGCTCATGAAAACAGATTGTCTGGAAATGGCCTCAGCTGTGCCTTAGATCGTGTCGATCTCTAAAGGCTACAAGGCAGTTGACATGAATGCCTCACTTACCTTCCTGAGCCCTGACTCAGGTTCTCGGATCATAGCCCATCCAGGTGAGATGCCTGCTGGCCTCTCTGGTTCCTTTGAGACTCACTGAAGACTTGCCTGGTCTCCAGCCGAGGGCTTTTGCTCTTTCTGGGAAGTCTGGTAGTGGGAGCAAACAGCAGACTGGAAGAAGAAGGGAAAAAAACACCCACCCAGCACTCCAATAAACCATCCTCCTCTCCTTCGCTCCCTCTGCTGGATACGAGACCAAGAGTGAGACTCCTGGCTTTGTGGGAGGATTTTAGAAGGTTGTTATGGAATTGACAAATACGAAATGGATTAGTAGCATAGGAAGTTGCCTTCGGCTGAGTCAGACCATTGGCCCATCTAGCTCCATATTGTCTGCACTGACTGGCAGCAGATCTCGTCAGGGTTTCAGGCAGAGAATCCGATCCTAACCCTATCTGGAGATGTTGGGGTTGAACCTGGGGCATCAAGCATTTAAGCTCCATTGTTGGCCTATGGCACTTTCCAGCTTTTTTTTTATAAAAAAATCCTTACTGTAAAAAAAAAGAAAGAAAGCCACAAATATACCTTTGCTTTGGTAACTGGAAGCAGAAATGCTGACTTTTGTTTAGAAGGCTGGGTGTGAGAAGGGGGTAGCCATGGGCTTAGTGTATTTTTATTTATTTACTTGATTTGGAGGGCAGCTGCCCCCCTGCCCCTGGCTACACCCATGGTTGCAGCTTTGCAGTTGAGCATCAGTCGGAACTGGGACGTGGGTGGCGCTGTGGGTTAAACCACTGAGCCTAGGACTTGCCGATCAGAAGGTCGACGGTTCGAATCCCCGCGACAGGTGAGCTCCCGTTGCTCAGTCGCTGTTCCTGCCAACCTAGCAGTTCGAAAGCATGTCAAAGTGCAAGTAGATAAATAGGTACTGCTCCGACGGGAAGGTAAACGGTGTTTCTGTGCGCTGCTCTGGTTCACCAGAAGCGGCTTAGTCATGCTGGCCACGTGACCCGGAATCTGTACGCCGTTTCCCTCGGCCAATGAAGCAAGATGAGCGCCGCAACCCCAGAGTCATCCACGACTGGACCTAATGGTCAGGGGTCCCTTTACCTTTATCAGTCGGAACTGACACCGATGCTAACTTGAAGAACTAGACCTTGAAGAAATTGTGCTTGAGCTTGCTTTTCATAGAATCATAGAATTGTAGAGTTGGAAGGGACCCTGACAATCAATAATAATAATAAGTATTATTATTATTATTATTATTATTATTATTATTATTATTATTATTATTTATACCCCGCCCCAGTCACTCTGGGCAGCTTCCAACAGAACACTAAAATACAATCTAGTCCAACCCTGAGCAATGCACAAATATGCAGCTGTCCTATACTGGGATCGAACCTGCAACCCTGGTGTCATGAGCGCCACACTCTAACCAGCCCATTCCTTTCCCCTCAAGTGCCATGTTTAATTTTAGTTGAGAACAGTCTTAATGCTATCCCCCTCCCCCCGCGAGCCTCTCTGAGAGCCTTTGGCTAAAGGGGCTATTGATTTAAAGAAATTAAATAAATATGCCTAGGCTTTAGTAGGAATCATTACAGTCAAACCTTGGTTGTCGAATGCAATCCGTTCTGGAAGACCTTTCGACCTCCGAAATGTTCGACAACCAAGGCATGGCTTCCGATTGGTTGCAAAAGCTTCTTGCACTCAAGCGGAAGCCGTGTCGGATGTTCAGCTTCTGAAAAACACTCAAAATCCGGAGCATTTACTTCTGGGTTTTCCGTGTTCAGGAACTAAAACACATGATAATGGAGGTGTTTGGGAACCGAGGTATCAGATTGCTTAATCTTATTAATAGGAGGTGTTTGTTCGGTCTAGTGATATTTGTCTGGCTATTTACCTTTTGTTACGTTTTGTAACTGCTGGTGTATTATCCTGGAATGTTGCTGCCTAACATTTTATGGTGCAGAATTTATCTGATGTTGTGAGCTGCTTTGAGCATAGCTTGCCATGGAGAAGCAGCATTCAATTAAAATAATGCTTCTGGTGAATTCCTTGTAAACTAATATACTTGCCTTGGTCTAGGCTTGTTTGTTGTTGTTGTTTAGTCATTTAGTCGTGTCCGACTCTTTGTGACCCCATGGACCAGAGCATGCCAGGCACTCCTGTCTTCCACTGCCTCCCACAGTTCGGTCAGACTCATGTTAGTAGCTTCGAGAACACCATCCAACCATCTCGTCCTCTGTCGTCCCCTTCTCCTTGTGCCCTCAATCTTTCCCAACATCAGGGTCTTTTCCAGGGAGTCTTCTCTTCTCATGAGGTGGCCAAAATATTGGAGTCTCAGCTTCAGGATCTGTCCTTCCAGTGAGCACCCAGGGCTGATTTCCTTCAGAATGGATAGGTTTGATCTTCTTGCAGTCCATGGGACTCTCAAGAGTCTCCTCCAGCACCAGAATTCAAAAGCATCAATTCTTCGGCGATCAGCCTTCTTTATGGTCCAGCTCTCACTTTCATACATCACTACTGGTTGGTCTAGGCTAGTCTTCCCCTATGTCATACCCTCCAGCTGTACTGGGGCTGATGGGACTTGTAGTTCAAAATATCTGGAGAGCACCAGGTCAGGACAAGCCAGGATATGCTGAACAGGTGCGACAGAATATGTGCCTTGTCTGGTCTTTAACCGTTGTGTCAGTGTAAATTTCAGCCCATGTTCGTTGCACTTCCTAAAACAGTACACAAACCAAAACTTGGACTTCTGCAGGTTTCATGATGCAGTTCTCCATCCAAAGACTGTGTACAAAAATATTTAGTTTTGTTTTCAAAGAAATGCTTTTAAAGAAACAAATACAGGTAAGACTGGAACAATGGGAAACTGAGAGAAACCAAAATTGGCGGACTTATCAGTAATGTGCCAAACTGAACTAAAAACTGGGAAAATAAGAAACCGAGTGAAACTGAAATGGACATATCCGTCCATTCCTGAGGACAAATGGATCTGGCTTCAGCTTCTTTGGGGAAGACCTTAGCTTGGCAAAGCAAACCATGGTGCCCTGTGCATTTCCCATCTTCCAAACCATGGTTAGCTTAAGTATACGGTGAGGTGCAGCATCGGTGACACTGAGACAGAGAAACAACAATAAAAAGTTAGGTGAGTGTATCTGCAGGCCAGAAGCCCATTTCCATAGTCACTGTACAAAGCAGAGCAGACAGGAAACAGCTGTGAGATTTAAAACATCTCTCCTTTGTACAGAGTAGTGCTGTATGTGGGAACTCGCTGGAACACGGGCCTAGATTAATGGGGTGAGCTTGCCATAGAACACAGCTGGGCCTTTCATGGGGAGAAAAAGGTCTTAGCCGTAGAGAAGGGCTGCAGAAAACAGCGGAGATGAGAGTGTTTTATTTTCTCCTATGTTTCTTTGCTCATTTCCCATTGGCAGGGCCTGTGTGCTCTATTCATATCCAGGAGCCTGGCTGGATGGAACCCCCAATTTGGCAGGCAGAAAAGCTCCGCTTTCTTTTATTTTCACCAAAGCAATTTTTCCTAGCCTTTCTGCCTTTGTAGAAAGTTATTGGTGGAAGAAAGAAGGGAGTTTTAAGGTTTGATTTCTTATGGTTAGGAATTGGGAGGGGGGGCAGCGGCTTGATTTTGCTTGCATTTTAATGAGGAACTATGCAATGCACACATTTCTGACCTGAAAGCACAACTATACTTCAAATTCCACACATCTCTGAATTTTGCAACACGTTTCTCCAACTCAACCATGTGTGCAAAAATGCACATATTAGGGGGACTGTGTGCATTAAAAAATGCACACATGGGTAAAAAATCACACCCAAAAAAGTATTACGTTAGGAGAAGATTGCTTGGTATAAAAGTGCATATTAGTCAAAACTGCACACAGAAACATTATTGGGAGAAATTTGCACTAAAATGCTGACGAATCTTCATGAATGTGAGATGGGGGGACGGGGAATGAGATACTGAGAAGAACTGAAATTGATTGAGCCATCCGTTCCCTACTCATGGTCCAGAGTAAAATATCTGAATGTTGCAGCACTTCCAGTCTCCTCTGTGGATGAGAGATTTAGCCAATGGTTGGTGGAGACATTTGAGAATGTAGCTTGATCTTCATTTTTCAGCAAACCAGCCTGATTATTGGGCTACTAGTCATAGGATCCATGGAAGCTGGTGTTTTTTCCTGTGCAGCTGGAACAGTTCCTGATATAGAGCCCCTTTTCTTGTGAGATTGTTTTGCTTTCAGCCTTGTTACTATCTCTTCTGTAGGGGCACTCATATCCTCAAGGTCGTTTTCACAGAGTTGATTTCCAAGTGGAAAATCCCACTGTTACTTTTCCAAGTGCAACAGTTTCACTTGAAACCCTCTAGAGGGAGCATTCAATTGTATCCAAGTGGCAAGGATAAAGAAAAACAAAGAAGCAAGGAAGTATAACAGTAGCCAAAAGTTTCCAATATCCAAACTGTAACGTCTCTATCTTCTATGTGGCCAAAATGCAACAGAATAATTCTAAGGTCCGGTAACTTTGTTACAAGCAAACCCCCACTTCGCAAAGTTTGACAGTCCACGTCCCGGTGTCTTATTTGGGCAGCCCGACCCAGGGGGATTTGGCAATGGAAGATCTTAATTTTCCAATAATTTTCCAGCAGGTTAACAGCGTTCCAGTCTCTTCCCCCCTCCTCCTGCCAATCTGGGGGGAAGTTTTAAGTCCGATGTCAGTTTGACAGCTTAAAAAAAATAGAAAGGTTCCCTTTAAATGCAGCTTGATTTTCGTTGCTTTATCTCTTCTGCGGTTCCGGGGAGGCAGACTTCCTTAATTTATGCCTTTCCCGTTTTCAGCCGAATTTCTTATTTAATGTCCCGTTACTTTTTCGATCTTACTCACGGGTGCTGTGGTCAAATTCCAATTGCAGGAAGGAATCGGCGCTCTCCGCTCATGGCGACGCGGCTTCACTCCGCTAGCTGGGTGACGACTCTCAGCACCGCGCTTACCCCGATGCCGCTCAGAAGCCTTTAAAAAGGCTCCCTCACAGTGCCGGGGGGCGCAAAAGGTGCCCACCGAATCTCCTTTGTTCACAGGCTCCGCGCCTGTGATTTTAGGGGTCCCCCGCTTGCCGTAGCGGGTAAGACCCGAACTAACGAAGCAGTCCTGCCTCGGAGCTCGAGGCTCGGACCGCCATTAAGCGCTGGAAGCATTGACAAAGCTATCGACAGAGAACTCTAAAAAACTAACTGAGTTGACAACAAGATTGGATGTGAATACAGCTAGTGTTAAATCTAACACAGATTCTATAAATAGATTAATTCAGGAAAATTCAGAAACACGAAAGATTGCAGAAAGTGCAAAAATAACGGCTGAAGAGACAAGGGAAAAGTTCGGGCCTATTATTAAAAAAGTGAATGAGCATGATGCAGCCCTCTCCTTACTGGAACTTCAACGTAAAGAGAAGAACTTAAAACTTAGATTGGTGCCTGAAGGGGAAGGGGACAACCTTGTGAAATTTCTTACAGAGAACATTATAACTTTTTGGCAGGAGGAATGGGAGGAAGAGGATGAATTTGAGATAACATCAGCCTTTCGATTGGGTAGAAAACAGGATAAAAAACCAAGGGATTGTCTAATTACACTGAGATCAAAAGAAGAAAGAGATAAAATATTGAATCTGCATTATCAAAAGGCATTGGTGATCCAAAATTGTCAGATACAGATTTTTAAGGACATCCCCAAATACATTTTAGAGGTGAGAACATATTATAAAAGCCTAGCAGATCTGCTGAAGAAAAACACCATACCATTCAGATGGGAGTTTCCACAAGGATTGTCCTTTAACTTTAAAGGAAGGAAGATTAAAATAAAAACAATTCAGGACAAAGAACAATTTCTGGAGAGATACCTGGAGGATTTGCAGAAAGGAACCGTGGAGGAGAGGGAACCGCCTGATATAGCAAATTTGTCATTTGGACTTTTACCACCACCATCGGAGGAAGAGCAGAAGCTTGGAGCAGTTGGAGGAACAGCTACTTAAATACTTAAATACAAAATGTCTCTGCAACTCCTTAGTTGGAACTGTAACGGTTTGAACCTTCCTCGGAAAAGACGACAGGTTTTTCACATTTTGAAGAAAGAACAATTAGATATAATATGTTTGCAAGAAACCCATATTGCCAGGATACACAGGAAATTACTGATAAATAAGAGACTTGGTCAAGAATTTATCTCATCAGACAAAGTAAAGAAAAGAGGTGTGGTGATCTATGCAAAGGAAAAGTTGGTTCCAAAATTGATATTTAAAGATGAACAAGGAAGATACCTGGCAATTGAAATACAAATTCAAGGAGAAAAGATACTAATTGTGGGAGTTTATGCCCCAAATGAAGGGAAGGCCGAATTCTTCAGGAAGTTGCATGAGACATTAGTTGACTTTTTAGATTATAAAATCCTAATGATGGGAGACATGAATGGAGTTGTCTCAACAAACATGGACAAAGCACAGAGACAAGTGATTTCAAAAGAAGGGAGACTACCAAAGATCTTTTTCGAAATGACTGAAACAATGGACTTGATTGATATTTGGAGAACAAAGAATCCTCTAGAGAGGGAGGGAACTTTCTTCTCTGAAGCAAAAATGACATGGACAAGAATAGACCAAATTTGGATTTCTAGCAGTCTGGCGCCAAGAACAAAAAAAGTAGAAATATGTCCAAAAACGTGCTCCGACCATAACGCGGTGAAGATGGAGATGAAACTAACAACAACTGGATCCTTTAGATGGAGAATGAATGACACCCTATTTAAGGATGAAGAGATCCACAAGAAGGCCCTTAAAACATTAAAAGATTACTTTGAGATCAACAGGAAAACAGATGTGGAAAAAAGAATAATCTGGGACGCAAGCAAAGCCGTGATGCGAGGTTTCCTAATTCAACAAAATTCTATAAAGAGGAAGCAACAAAATGAGAAGAAGGAAAAATTTTTAGAAAAAATAAAAGAAGGAGAGAAGAAGTTGAGGTCTAAACCAAAGTCCCATGAGATTTTGAGAGAAATAAAGTTTTATCAGATGCAGTACATGGAGCTTATGAACCAACAAATAGAATGGAAGATAAAGCAAATGAGACAAAGAACTTTTGAATCAGCGGATAAATGCGGGAAACTTCTGTCATGGCAACTGAAAAAAAGGCAGAAAATGAATACTGTAACAAGTCTAGAAATGGATGGAAAAATTATCCACAAACCCAATGAGATCAACAATTGTTTTCAAAGTTTTTTTAAGAAATTGTATGCACAAGGGCCAATCAACGAACAAGAAATAGAAGAATTCATCAGAAAATACGGTCTACCAAAAATTCCAGAACAAAGTAAAAGGATCTTAAATGAGGAAATAACAGAACAAGAAATAGAGGGTGCCATTCAAAACATGAAATTGGGAAAATCACCAGGACCAGACGGCCTGACGGCCAAATACTACAAAATGCTGAAAGAATGGCTGATACAACCATTGAAGGAAGTTTGCAATGAAATTTTGAAGGGGAAAAAGGCACCTGAATCGTGGAAAGAGGCTTTCATCTCACTTATACCGAAAACAGAGACTGAGAAGAACCAGGTTAAAAACTACCGCCCTATATCTTTACTCAATGTGGATTACAAAATTTTTGCAGACATTTTGGCAAAAAGATTGAAAAGAGTGTTAGCAGAAGAGATTCATAAGGACCAAACAGGCTTTCTCCCAGGTAGACATATGTCAGACAATGTGAGAAACATTATAGACATTTTGGAGCTGCTGGACGTTGACATTAACAGGAAAGCAGTTTTGATTTTTGTGGACGCGGAGAAAGCCTTTGACAACATTTGTTGGACCTTTATGAAAAAGAATCTCCAAGGGATGGGGGTAGGCCAAGGTTTTGAAAACGGTATAGGTGCAATATATTCTCAACAAAAGGCCAAATTAATTGTAAATAACGTGGTAACAGAAGAAATACTTATAGAAAAAGGTACACGACAGGGTTGCCCAATATCCCCTTTGCTTTTTATATCAGTCCTGGAGGTTTTGTTAAACATGATCAGAAAGGACCAGTTGGTTAAAGGAGTTCAGGTCGGAGTTAGACATTACAAATTAAGAGCATTTGCAGATGATCTGGTATTGACCTTGCAACAGCCAGACACTAGTACTAAAAGAGTATTAGAACTAATTGAAATATTTGGTCGAGTAGCAGGTTTTAAATTGAATAGACAAAAAACGAAAGTGTTGGAAAAAAATTTAACAATGGAAGAAAGAGAGAGTTTTCAGAATGAAACAGGCTTGGAAATAACAAAAAGGGTAAAATACCTGGGGGTAAACTTAACATCCAAGAATGTGAACTTATTTAAGGATAATTATGAAAAATGTTGGTCAGAAGTTAAAAAGGATCTGGAAATATGGTCAAGGTTGAAACTCTCCTTGTTAGGCCGAATCGCTACTATTAAGATGAATGTATTGCCTAGAATGTTGTTCTTATTCCAGACGTTGCAGATTGTGGACAAGATGGACTGTTTCAAGAAGTGGCAGAAAGACATATCAAAATTTGTCTGGCAGGGCAAAAAGCCCAGAATTAAATTTAAGATTTTAACTGACGCAAAGGATAGAGGGGGGTTTGCCCTGCCGGACTTAAGACTTTATTATGAATCAGCAGCTTTCTGCTGGTTGAAACACTGGCTACTTCTTGAGAACGCTGACATTTTGGATCTGGAAGGGTATGACAATAGTTTTGGCTGGCATGCATACTTATGGTACGACAAGGTAAAGGTGTATAAAAGTTTTAAAAACCATATTGTAAGGAAAGCATTGTATAACGTTTGGATTAGATATAAAGATTTGTTGGAAAGTAAAACCCCTAGGTGGGTGTCACCAATGGAAGCTAGGGAAGTAAAAAAGCTTAATATGGATTCTAAATGGCCAAAATATCATGAGATTTTAGAATATGATGGCGAAAGGGTGAAACTTCAGAGTTATGAGAAACTAAAGCCTATGGTTCGAGATTGGTTGCACTACCATCAGATAAATGAGACGTTCAAACAGGACAGGAAAATAGGATTTCAGAAAGAGAAGTCAAAATTAGAAACAGAATTGCTGGAACCCAATACTAAGAACTTATCAAAAATGTATAACTTGCTGTTAAAATGGAATACACAGGATGAAATGGTGAAATCAGCTATGATTAAATGGGCACAAGATATCGGTCATGATATCATGTTTGCTGACTGGGAACAGTTATGGACCACCGGTATTAAATTTACTGCATGTAATGCCTTAAAGGAAAATATTATGAAAATGATTTACCGGTGGTACATGACCCCAGTCAAGCTTGCAAAAATATATCATTTGCCTAGTAATAAGTGTTGGAAATGTAATGAGACTGAAGGCACTTTCTACCACCTCTGGTGGACCTGCCCAAAGGTTAAAGCTTTCTGGGAAATGATCTATAATGAAATTAAGAAGGTCCTTAAGTGGACTTTTCCTAAGAAACCAGAGGCTTTCCTCTTGGGCATGGTGGGCCAAGTGGTGTCAAGGAAGGATAGGATTTTCTTTATGTACGCCACTACAGCAGCAAGAATTCTACTGGCAAAGTATTGGAAGATGCAAGAATTACCTACTCTGGAAGAATGGCAAACAAAGGTGATTGACTTTATGGGATTGGCCGAGATGACGGGCAGAATCCGGGACCAAGGGAAAGAGACAGTGGAAGAGGACTGGAAGAAATTCAAAATATATCTTAAAAATAATTGCAAAATTGAGGAATGTTAAGATGTCAGGGGGTAAGAAGTAAAGAATTGCAGCAGTAAATAAAAAACTTAAGAAACTTTTGATGAAAGGGAATTAAGACAATGGACCTAAGGGTTGCTAAAGAATTATTAAATAAGGATGCAGGGATGGGGAGGTATGGGGAAGTCAAAGAAAAAAGGGTATGAACCGATGAGCTTGAAGTTATACTGTTTTATATTGTTCTTTATTATTTGTGTGGAAAATTAATAAAAATTATTATAAAAAAAAAAAAAAGATTATTGGGCTACTAGATTGGACTAGCCCAGTAGTCCAATAGTAGTCTTCAGCTTCCTCCAGCCCCAGCATTGCCAGTGTGGTGTAGTGGTTTAGAGCGGTGGACTCGTAATCTGGTGAACCGGGTTCGCGTTCCCGCTCCTCCACATGCAGCTGCTGGGTGACCTTGGGCTAGTCACACTTCTCTGAAGTCTCTCAGCCCCACTCACCTCACAGAGTGTTTGTTGTGGGGGAGGAAGGGAAAGGAGATTGTGAGCCACTTTGAGACTCCTTAAGGGGAGTGAAAGGCGGGATATCAAATCCAAACTCCTCCTCCTCCTCCTCCTCCTCCTCCTCTTCTTCTTCTTGCCAATGTTCAGGGGTGATGGGAGTTGTAGAGTCTTAGAATTGTAGATTTGGGAGAGACCCAAAGGGTCAGCTGGTTCAACCCCCTGCAATGCAGAAATCACTGCTAGCCCTGAATCTCCCAACATTCAGTGGTACCAAATGACCCAGCTGTGGTTTAGTATTACCAGGATGTGAGGAAACTGGTGGTTGTAGTCCAACAACAAGTGGAGGTCACAGGTTAAGAACGTAAGCATAGCCCACAACTGTTTCTGTTCATTGCAACTTAGGAATTAGTAATGAATGTCCACCGTGGGGAGCTGGATGCTGACGGCTTGGCAGTTTTTATGCATCTGTGTTCCCTGGTAGGGAGGATGGTGGCAGAGGTCCCGAGTGGCACTGCCCAACCCCCTCTGGGTCCTGAGATATGCCCAACCCTGCCCACTGCTGGTGCCAGCTTTGATATTAAAAAAAATGTTTTAAAGTGGCTACCCAGTTAAACTGCGTGCCCTTTTAATCTCTAAACAGGTTTCCTTTGGTTCTGCTGATTAATTGACTCAAATTTACAGCTCTGGAAATTAAGGTCTTGCCCCTACACCGCAAGCTTCAATCCCTTGCCTTCCCCCTTCAATCTTGCAGGTTTGTTGAGACAGCTTAGATTTTTCTGTTCACAGACCTTGACCACCTTTGCAGGACTACAGGTCAGCAAAGTTTGTGATGTTGTCATGACCATCACCTGTTTGACCAGCCCCTGCACGCAACAGAGCAGGTGGGAGCCCTGATCCCTCAAACTGTGCATGGAGGTGGCATGCCTTCACAGAGAAATGACAAAAAAGGACACCAAATGACATCTCTGTTTCCCCTGGGTCACTTTTGTGAGTACCAGGCACTGGCCCCAGGTACTTGAACTCCCTGCCTTCATCGTGGGGCTAGGAACTTGCTGCTTTTTTGTTTAAAACAAAAGCCAGAAACCCATGGGCGTCTTTGAACCTACTACAAAAAAAGGCTCTGCTCATCTGTCTTGCTCAGCAATGCACAACTTGTACTATAGAGCGGTCATTCAGTACCTTGCGGAGAGTAAAGACCCAGCTAAGGTCATTGATGGCAGGGGAGATGTGCTTTCTGAGCGTGCACAGAAAAACTGCATTGGAAAAAAGGAATTTGAGAAGGAAGTGCTGAAAAGGTTTTCAGCAAATCCAAGAAAACTTCTTCTAGTTTAATTAAACAAACAAACAAAAAGATGAAAAAAGGCATGTTCTTTGTAATTTTCCAAAATATACTTGACAACGACATGAAAGCTACTCCCTGATGTTAATTTTTTTATTTAGCTTCCCAGTTTTCAAATGACTAAATATTTTTACAGATATTTTTCTGAGCACTTGGGGTGAAAATAAAGTAATTTAAAACAACTGTTGTTGTGATGTTTCATTCCGAATCTGCTAGACAAAACCAGAGAGGGTGATGACAGGTGGGTGTCCTGACCCCCTAACATAAATGCTGGCTATGCCCATGCAAGAACATCTGGAATTTTGCACCCCAAATGCCGGTTTCTGCATCGTTTTGCCACAAGCAAAAAGGCTCGGCCTGATCTTCTGCCTGTGCCCAGAGAGAGATGTGCTGCAATTGATTTCTTTGTTTTATTTGGTCCATTCATGTCAATTTCTGACGCTCCCTCGTCCCTCCTCCCTCCCTCCAGAGGATGCTCAAGGCATGGCGATTCCCAGCAGATGGCCAGCCCCCATCTTAGCACAGTCCAGGTTCCTGGGGCATCTCCTGGCCCACCTTCTGCAGCAAAACCTGCTCATGGTCCTTGGTAGGGAGATGTTGCTCTGGCTCCTGTCTGTTAGGGGATAAAAGGGCAAGACATTGTCAGAGCATCTCAAGGCAGCTGCAGACTGCAGGGGCCATAGATTTGGACCAGGATCTCCTGCTCCTCCCCACCCCCTCCCTTTAAACTCAATTTTATTTTTGTTTTACTTTGCTTACATGGCAGCTTTCCCTCTGAAAGTCAGCCTTAAGTTGCATCATAAATGAGCAAATGTGAGAAATGGGTCTGCAGCCAGAATCAAATGGGCCGTTTTTGCCCCTTTTCATGCCGCTTCCGGGTATGTGGCGATGTGTGCTGTCATTGTCACGCATGCCTTGACCGTGCATAAATGGGGAGTTGCCTGTATCAGTTTGCATTTCTTAGTGCAGAAAGTATTGATCTGATGCGTGGAGATCTTTCCTATTCTGATTAATACAAGAGGATTCTAGAAGCTACTAGAAGCTTCTCTGTGTGAGAGAAACAGGCAGAAGGGTCATGATTGTTTGGGTTATACCTTCTGGGAAGCTGGTTTGAACTGGTTCTCTTATCTCTTTCAATTAAGGTCATGCTGACTATAAATACAGGCCAGAAGGAGCCTGGGTTTTACTTTATCTTTCTGTCTCTCTTCCTTCTGGTGTGGTGTTCTGTACATAGTGTGCTTAGTGTTAAGTTTCAGTTGTGTTATAAGTTTTTGTAAGTGCTGCAACTGAGTTTCTTATGGACAGTGCCAATCCTGAATGTACTGGATTAGTGACCGTTACACTGCCTTCAGTAGCAGTACAGCTCTGCTGGATGAAATACAATTGCCTCTGGTCTATTTTTTGGAATCTCTGCAACTTGTGAAGGTTTTCCTCCACACATATGACAACCTGTGCATGGCATGGTTTACTCCCTTCTGTAAGTCGCTTGGAGGCGTATAAAGAAATTTCTTTAACAAAATTCAAATGTATTAGGAAATGTCCACTTTGGAATAAAGTATATATTTAGAAATGCATAAAATTTTGTGAGGAAACACACTCAAAAGCATGCATTTCTAAATACAAATTGTGCTTTTCATTATTATTTTTTTAAACGGTGGAGAAATGTGAAGATGGGATGTGCTGTGGACTCATGAATGGAGACTTGTGAAAGTTTCCTGACCCCCTGGCCATGCCTTTCCAGGAGGCCACAAACAGGGACTCACCCACTCTCAACTTCTTCGATGGTATCTGAGAGCGGCCTGTTGCGTGTCTCTGGCAGGAAGAAAGCAGCAATCCCAGACAGAATTGGGGCTGTCCCGTATATGAGAGGTGGGAGGTATGGAAAATATTCCCCGGTCATTTTTACCATCGGCGCCACTATGCCCCCCACACGAGCCAGGGTGCTTCCTAGCCCCATCCCGGTCTGTCTGCAAGTGTAGAAAACAACCTTTAAAGGAGAAACCATAAAATGGTAAAAAACAAAAGGTTGGTTTATCTTGGTTCTTTAAACAAGTAAACAAATCAGAAAAAGGGAACCAAGATCTGGGTGTCTTTTTTTTGGGGGGGGGGATATTTTTTGTGGGACTTGATTATTCAGAGAAGCTGCTTTGGGGACTGAGCCACAAGTTGCTTGGCACTGCTTTGGGCTGAATGTCTGAACAGGCACCAATGAGCATTAAAGGCTATAATTTAGCAGCAGAACATCTGCTTTGTATGCCAAAGGTCTCAGATTCAATCCTTGACATCTCCAAGGAGGGTTAGGAAAGAGAGAGAGACCCCTACCTGAAACCCTAGAGCAGCTTTTCTCAACCTGTGGGTCCCCTGCATAGCTGTCAACTTTTCCCTTTTCTTGTGAGGAATCCTATTAGGAATAAGGGAATTTCCCTTTAAAAAGGGGAAAAGTTAACAGCTGTGATCCCCAGATGTTGTTGAACTACAGCTCCCATCACCCCTAGCTAGCAAAGCCAGGGCTCAAGGGATGATGGGAGTTGTAGTCCAACAACATCTGGGGACCCACTGGTTGAGAACCGCTGCTCTAGAGAGATATTTCTGGTCAGCATAAGGTGATACTGAGCTAGCTGGACCAATAGGCAGCGGCGTAGCATGGGGGGCACAGGGGCGGTTGCCCCAGACACAAAATTGTTAGGGGTGTAAAATGTCAACACCCAGTGCTGCCTCAATACAGCTGCATGCTGCCATTGCTGGGCTTTGTTGAAAACAGCTTCTCCATGCAAACCAGGAAGTGACCTCTCCAGACAATGGAGCAACTCTTCTTTTCTTTTCTTGGCAGTTATGATCCCCTGGGTGATGTGGATCGCAAGCATAGTTCGTCTGTTTCCCTCCCTTCCATCCACCCCTTTGGTGTGGCCCTGATCTCTGGCAACCCACGCTACACCACTGCCAATAAGTCGTGCCATTTTAGGAGGGGTGAAGCTTAATTTTTGCAAATTTCTTCAGTGAGGGGCCTTAGAAATATGTTTTTGGGTGTGAAGAAGTCAAATCTGCTATGATTTTTGTGGTTGGACATTTAGTCCCTAAGACAGCCTCCTGTGCTCCTAAGTTATATGAGACAGCATTAAGTGAATGTTTGTGGTCTTTGATATCTCTGATCTCTCTTTCTCATATGCAAATAGGCACCTTTGTCATGGGGCACCCAAGTAACAAGCATATTCTTAATGAACTTTGCTACTGCCCAGGCAATTATTTCTGCATGTTGGGAATGGCTTTGTGTTGCTAAATCAGGAGCCTGGATTCAGCACTGGTACTTGGTGAAAGCTGCGTGTTCAGATGATAAAAGAGATATCATACTCTAGCGATGAGAAGCCCACTGGCTCCAGTTTTTCTCAAATGTTGCTAGTTGTTCCATATAATCTAAAGGGGAGGTGACAGTCGGAGGCACAAACTTACCTGATCACGGTTGGGTAGAGCTCGCCTGTGTAGAGATAGAGGCAATTAAAGGATGAAGCCAAGCATCCTTTTCCAAGCACTGCCAGGGAGGTCCTCAAGGTGTATAGATCTTGTGTGGAAAAGAGAGTCAGGAGACACATATGGGGTTATGGTAAGTTTTCCATCCCTTACACCTTGGTGGTTATTTTATTTTTCCTAGCTACCAACAAGTCCAGGGAACTGCGGGAGGATCTGCAGCTAAATCACAGAAAGCGTGGTGGCTAGATAGTCACCAACAGGGGACTCTACGATGTCATAGCCTCTAAACATTTGTTGTGGGAAGGAGAACAATAGAAAATGCAATTTATACTTCTTCCTGTCACTACACATTCTTTTTCTACTCTCAGATAATTCTATATTGGTTTGCAGCCTTAGGCTGAGATCCCGGGCTCACTTATCTGGGAATAAGTCCCATTGAATATAGTGGGAAATTTGAATAAACAAGCATAGGACTGCGCTGTGAATTCTGCTGATTTGAAATTATTTCTGAGTTGCTGAAACTCTCTAGATTAATATCCATTCTTTCATTGTATACTGTGTTAGTTTTGTGATGTTAGCCACCCTGAGCCCAGCTCTGGCCAGGGTGGGCGGGGTACAAATAAAGATTTATTTATTATTTATTATTTTTCCTACCTGCAATGTGGGAAGACATTTCTTTGCTGTCCTCCAGAGAGCAATCTCCATTTTGAACTGGACTATTGATATTTTTAACATTTAAGGATTATTGCCTGCCTATTTTTTATCATGGCATCTCTTGAATCCTGGCAAGACTTCAATGTGAGTAAACCTCACATTTTAAGTATTCCAGAAAGCTCTCCCATCTAATTGTTCCCACCAAGGAAGCATCTACCAGAGTCATTCTGATGCATTAACCAACAAGGACCCTAACAAAGGAAAGCTATCCGGTGACTGTAGCAATATAAAAGAAGAGAGAGGATTTACCAACTAAGTGCCAACGGCCGCCAAACCACCTCATGGGACTGATTTTCAGAGCAACGGGTGCAAGTGGTGGCTATGCACAGTGCCAAGCAGCGATGACGTTCACCACTTCTGCTTGACATCAGCTTACCTTGGGGCACAAATGTATTGGCCAGGATGGCTAAGCCAGCCAGGATGACAGAAGAGGCCTGTGTGGTTCTCCGTCCGATGTAGCTCATCCCGATGGCGGCCCCCAGCTTGGCCGGGATGTCGATGCAGCCAAATGCCACCTGGATCAGGTAGATGCTGAAGCCAAAGTTCTGGAGGTCCATGACGAGGCCGTAGTAAGCGAAACTAGTGGCAAACCTGGAAATGGGGTGTAAAAAGGAGATGGCACAGAAAGAAAGGCAAGGGATGTGCAGGTTCTGATTGTGGTGGGTAGCTGTGTCATAGGACTAAAGCAACTGTTCTGGAGCGGGGGTGGGAGGAGGAGGAGATCATTTGTTTTGGTTTTAGACAATGTACACTTATGTCACAGTGGATATGAAACTGGAGAGAAAGTTTTGATATAAAATGCAGTAGAAAAAGGGGTTGAACAAAAACACTCTGGAGGTGGGGGTGGGAAGTCAATATATGAAACAGCGTAACTATTCAATTTGAAAACTTTTTTGGGGGGGAATTGGAAATTAAATAAAAAAATTATATTGGAAAAAGGAAACTGGAGAGAAAGTGTGTGACAGCCATAGCTTAGTAAGCAGTTGGGTTAAAAATAATGTACTACTACTACTACTGTGGGGACACGGGTGGCGCTGTGGGTTAAACCACAGAGCCTAGGACTTGCCGATCAGAAGGTCGGCGGTTTGAATCCCCGTGATGGGGTGAGCTCCCATTGCTCTGTCCCTGCTCCTGCCAACCTAGCAGTTCGAAAGCATGTTTCCGTGCGCTGCTCTGGTTCGCCATAAGCGGCTTTGTCATGCTGGCCACATGACTCGGAAGCTGTCTGTGGACAAACACCGGCTCCCTCGGCCAGTAAAGCGAGATGAGCACCGCAACCCCAGAGTCGGTCAGGGGTCCCTTTACCTTTAAAGCATTGCAGTCCTAAAATTTAGTAATTAGGAATTCAACCTCTTGATGATTTTAGTGTTGCATTTTGAAAAGAATCTTAAAACCAAGTTTCTAGCCCTGGTGAGAGTATTTGAATTTTAGGAGCGGAGGGATGAAAAGTAACGGTCAAAGCATACCAGACACTGGAAATACAACAGGAGATCCGGCGCATGGTGGGTGTACGAACTAAGCTGACGGCTGTGTAGGATGATCGTGTCAGAGACAATTCTTTCTGCATGCTAGCTTTTAAGACCTACAGGAAGAAAAGGAGAACAAATGGTTGGTCTTACTCGTGACTGATGCAGAAGCTTTCCTGGACTGCCCCGATTTAAGGAAAGAATGAAGGCAAAGGCTGGCAGAGGCACTGGCAGCAGAGCCTAAAGGACCTCAGGAAGTCTGCCATTGGCCTTGGGTGACTGACAGCCTTCACCAGTCCTATCTCTTGAGTCACCAAACCCGCTTGGCATTGCCCGTGTGTCACATAGTGCAATACTCCCTAAGTAGTGGCTTGTAACCGCCAAACTCCAGGAGTACAGGGGATGATTCCCGTTTGCAAAGGTGGATAATGTTGGGCTCACAGTTTTTTAAAACTCCAGTAAATACACATGTACTCAGCTGAAAAGGAGAGAAAGATAGAGTTTAGAACATGCCCAGAAATCCTGTGCTGGAGGCGTTTAAGTAGAATGTTGCCTATCTGTTAGGGTTGTTGCAAAGCTTCGGGTGGGGGGCGGGCAGGAATGGGTGGACCACTTTGAGCAGTGGGCCAAGCTGTGCACCCATCTGTCACCTGGCATTGTATGATATCAGGTTCCCACCTTGAACTGCAAAGGAACGCTCCTTCCCTTTTTAAATTGGCACCTTTCCTTGCTCAATTTAAGCTTCAGTTGCAAAGGAATGCTCCATTGCCTTTGCAGCATGCATTTGGTGCTATTTGAAACAGTTGCTTTACCTGTCCTGTGCATGACATCATGCGATGTCAGGTGATGGACAGGTGAGTTTGTAAGCTCAGTGGCAGATGCCCTGCATGCAAAATGTCCCAGGTTCCTTCCCTGGCATTTCCTTCCCAGAGCCAGTGGGGTGTAGTGGTTAAGAGCGGTAGTCTCGTAATCTGGGGAACCGGGTTCGCGTCTCCGTTCCTCCACATGCAGCTGCTGGGTGACCTTGGGCCAGTCACGCTTCTCTGAAGTCTCTCAGCCCCACTCACCTCACAGAGTGTTTGTTGTGGGGGAGGAAGGGAAAGGAGAATGTTAGCCGCTTTGAGACTCCTTCGGGTAGTGATAAAGTGGGATATCAAATCCAAATCCAAAAATCCAAATCCAGGAAGGACTGTGAGAGACCTCATCTCTGAAACCCTGGAGGGAGGCTGCCAGTCAGTGTAGACAATATTGGCCTAGCTGGACCACTGAGCGTTTTCTATTGTTCATTTAATTTCTTTCTGGTTCTAACTTGCTTTTATTTGTTGTATTTCATTTTGTCAAGTCACTTTGAGACTTTATCTCTTGTATAAAGTGACCAATAGATGTGATATATAAATAATGCTGATACTAATGTTGGCAATGATGTATTTTCGTACGGTGTGTCGTCCCCGTCCCCCAATATGTTAATACAGTCATACCTTGGAAGTCAAATGGAATCCGTTCCGGAAGTCCATTCGACTTTCAAAACGTTTGGAAACCAAAGCGTGGCTTCTGATTGGCTTCCAAAAGTTCCTGCAGCCAATTGGAAGACCTGTCAGACTTTCGGCTTCCAAAAGAACATTCGAAAACCGGAACACTCACTTCTGGATTTTGATCGTTCGGGGGCCGATTTGTTCTGGAGCCAAGGTGTTTGAGATCCAAGGTACAGCTGTATTGTGTTTCTGCTAAAGGTGCCCTCCAAATTGAGTCACATTCGAATATTTCAAAATTCAAAGATTCACATTAAAAAACGACAACAAATCCAGCCAACATAACAGACACGGATTCACAGAATGTGCTCATCCCTTGCTTGTGAATTTGGTTGCATCAGCAACCTCAGTTTGTCTTTGTACCTCTGTGCTGAGTTTCTCTCCCTCTTCCATTTTCCTGTTGATCTGCGCTACCCTCTTAAGAACTTTCACAGCCTGTTCCAGTCGGTTCGAGAGTATTAACCACCGTGCGGATTCTGCAAACCACCTAGGCAGGGTTTTAAAAAAACAGTCAAATCTCAAACTGTTGGAGACACAATCACAGTAGGACCAGTACCCCTGGGCAACTTCTGCTTTCTGCCTTAAGCATATCCAGCGCCGTGGTGCAAATATCTCTCTGGTGCCCCCCCCCCCCCCCCGTTTCCCAGAGTTGTTGACCTTTCTTAAGGAGGGGAGGGACTTTGGTCTGGCTCGTTTACATCGTGTGGTCCAATGCGTGCTTGGCGCTGCATGTAGGTAAGAGGCACCCGGATCGCAGCCCAGATGCCCTCCCGCGAATGAGCCATTTGGCCAAATGCTCGCATAGCAGCAATTCATGGCAAAAAGTCATAGGAGCTGTTGGGTGAGACCCTGGCTGCTCTCTAGGGTTTAAGGGTTTAATTAAGGGTGTTTTCTGCAAAGGGATGATGTGTGCTCACCAGGAGTAGACAAAGAAGGCAAGAAAGGGCACTGAAACAGCAAACTGGAGCCATCGCCAGTCTGGGAGGGCGTAGGCCAGTCCAGGAAGGATGATTTGCCCGGTGGTTGCAGAATATCCCACCACAGTCCCAGCAATCGTGCGCACTTTGGTTGGTACCCACTCGAGGACTAAAGGAAACACAGAGAGAGCAAAGATCAGTCAATCATTATATAGCAACAGGGGCTGCATCTACACAGCTATAAAAAAACACCCTGAAAATGATCTGGAAAAAACGTTTTACAGCTCACAATGTAAAAATTCATTCAGTTCTAACTTCAGCTCTGCAGCGCCCTCTGGTGTCACAGTGTTACAACACACATATATATTCCACTGGGATCCATACATCTCAGTGCTGTCTACACTGAGTGGCAGAGTCTGCCCAGGGTTTCAGACAGGGAGCCTCTCCCACCTCTATCTGGAGATGCCATTGGCGAATGAACCTGGGGCCTTCTGCAGAGATGCTCTGCTATGGAGCTATGGTCCTTTTCATAAAAATAAAGTAAGATTCTAGTCTTTGTGTTTCTGGATAAAGGGCTGATCTAACTAGGAAGATAGGAATCATAGAATTATATGATTATTCTTTGCAGAAGTGCATTTTTATTAAAGTAGGGGTGCAGCAAGGGTTGCCAGCTCTCTTCCTGCCCTCTGCTCCCCTGCTTTTAACAGTGACTGGTTCTGCAGATATTACAAGCCGAGAATACTGCTTTTTCTTCATCCCATAGAAAACCTCCTCTGCTCCCTTCTGCACCTTATCAAGCTGCTGTTAAGGAGCAGAAGAGCAGGCCAGGTTGTGTGTTTTTCCGGTCAGTTGGCAAATCTAGCACAGAGCAGATCAAATGAGATATTGTTTTGCATTAATTATTCCCATATGACCAAACAAGCCTGGCATTTCTCTCCCCCCACAATCCGTCTCCAATGTTTCCACATCATGTAACCCACCCACCCTCTGCGCCTCTCCTCTCTGCGTGTGATAAAGCAAATGAGAGCCAGGTATGCCAAACCAGGGGGATAAATATTTGTACAGCTCAGCAACATGCTGAGGGCAAAACACAGCTAATGGAGTCAGGAATGCAAGAAAATGCAAACATGAAAACACTCTTCCACATGCCACCATGCAAATGCAAGTTCTCCCCTACACCTCCCGCAGCTGCTTGGCAGGCAGAAATCCAGCAGGTCTAGCTTCAGCCACTGCTCCATTTCCACACTGGAGTAAAAGCTGCACCCGTCACATAGCGACCTGTCTTGCAGGTGTTAAAGGCAACAGCCTCTAAGTCTGTGAGCGGAAATGTTTGGAATTACAGAGCAAGGGGCAGTGTGATTCAGTGGGTAGAGACAACCATGAGGCTCAATGGGTGAACCTGATACAGTCTCCCCTCTCTCTAACCCTTCGGATTTTTGTGGGGCTGGGGGAAACAGGGAGAAGGATCTTCACATTTGGGCTTAAGGTAGAAATGGAACAATGTTGGGGGGCAGTGTTTTTCCAGGATAGTCATTGCTGAAATTCTTTAACAACTTTTCAAATGGTTAATTCTCTCACAAGAGAGCCAGCAGTGGTTAGACAAGTGTAAAAACAGGACCAGGGAGTTCTGGGTTCAAATCCCCACTCACCACTGAAGCTTACCAGGTGATACCCAGTTAGTTACCATCTCTTAGACTTTTCTCCTTCACAGGGTTGTTGTGAGGATAAAATGGGGAAAACCATGTATACCGATATGGGGAAGGCTCAGAATTGTGGAACCAGCTATGTTCATTGTTTAGCTACTACCCCAAGCCAGGAGCCAGGTACAAAGTAGTATCTCTGTCATGCAGAATAAAGGAACAGGGTGTTTTTTGGAACGCAGGCTAAGTCCAGAACCAAGCTTCCAAGTTGTTTTACATAAAAATCCACTCCTGGTTTTCCTCCAAGCATACTCTTTCAGCAAACTAATTTTGGAGAAAAACACCTGCTGCTCTTTGTTCGAACTGCTGGGAATCAGAACTGCTGGTCGACCCACTGCAAACCACCCAGAGGCCTATTAATCGATCCCAATCTATCTTCTGCCCATCCCTGAACTGTGCACCAACTTGAGCACCTCAGAGGAAAGGCGGGGTGAATCTAAATGGTAGATACTGCAGGGTTTTGATGCTTCGTTCACAACAGGGGGCAGGGGCAGTGCTGAGGGAGCAGTGGTGTAGCGTGGGGGTGCAGGGGGGCGGCCGCACCGGGCGCAACATCTGGGGGGGTGCGCTCGCCGCCTCCGGAGTCGCCAAAGAGCCTCGGGCGCAGGCTGTAGCAGAGCCCCATGTCTCGCGGAACCGACGAGCTGCGCGCGCGTCCGGGCTGAAGGCGTCTGGCAGGGAGCGGCTCTCAGCGCTCGCCGCGGTCCCCACGCGTCAGGGCCGCGGAGGGCGCGCCAGGCAGCCCCTCCTCACAGCCCCGCCGCCGCCGCTGCTGCAGCTGCTGGGCCATGTTGCATTTTCCTCACCTCTCTGCCCTCCTCCTCCTCCGGGCAAGCGGCATCATTTGGGCGGCAGCGCCAGCGGCAACTCACCTCAGATCACTTGACACGGACCCGCCGCGGCCGCCATGGGTACCTTACCGTAAATACCCCAGCCCAGGCAGCAGCAAGAAGCTGGCAGCAGCGGCAGGTTAGGGGTGCTGACAACCCACGCTACGCCGCTGTGAGGGAGAGAAAGAGCAAAGGTGATGGACACCAAAGCTCTATTTATGGGACCGCCTCTCCTGGTCTGCCCCACAGAGGACCTTAAGGTCCATTAATAATCATAGTTTAGAGGTCCCGAGCCCTAAGGAAGTCAGATTATCCTCCGCCTGGGCCTTCTCAGTGATGGCTCTGACCTGGTGGAATGCTCTGTCCCATGAGACCAGGGCCCTGCAGGATTTAACCTCCTTCCACAGGGCCTGTAAAACAGAGCTATTCTGCCTGGCTTTCAATTTGAATTTAGCCTGATCTTTCGTTCCCCTTCCTTCCCTCCCCCTCCCCTTTTTATGAAGATTACCCGCTCTGGGATCCCACAGCTAATTCTCCCCGGCCTCCTTGCTGGCCCAAATAGGATTAATTTAGCCAGCTAGCCCTGGTGATCACCTAATGTTTATTGGATGGATTTTCCCCTAAATTGATTTTAGAACTTTGAATTTATTGTTATTTATGCTTTTATACTGTTTTTTATGCTGTTTTTTGTTGTATTACAATTAAGTGTTTTAAATTTGTTGTTCGCGGCCCTGAGCCTGGTTTTCTAAACTGGGAAGGGCGGGGTATAAATAAAAATTTATTATCATTTATTATTATTTCTCATTGGTGTCTGAATCAAATGAAGCCATTGGCCCAGTGACTGGATTTTAGTGGTGGGATGAGTGAGGGCCAATGAGCTGAGACTGAATGCTTACAAGATGGAAGCCGTGTGGGTGAGTAGTGCCAAGACCAGGAATTAGATAGGAGGCCTGTTCTGGATGGCATTGCGCTACCCTTGAAGGCGCAGCCTCGTAGTCTGGGGGTGGGGTGTGCTCCTGGATTCAACATTGTCACTGGAGGACCAGTGGCTTTGATGGCTAGGAGTCCTAGGACCACCATTCATGAGCTTTGCTGGATTTGCCACCTATGGATGTTCCTGAACAGTCTGGCCACAGTGATAATCTCCAAGATAGACTACTGTAATGCATTCTGTGTGGACCCTCCCTTGAAGACACCCAGAAGCTGCAAATTTTGCAAAATGCAGAAGCTCGATTACTAGCACTTAGAGACATATAACACCAGCTGCAATAACAGCTAGTTTGTCCCAGATTCAAGGTTCTTCCCAAACGCAGCCAGGTGATTCTAAGGAAGTCCGCAGAGTTCCCTGAGTCTCCTTCCTTGTGGCTTGGGTGAGGGTCTAAGCAGGTGTGGGAAACCTTTGGACCTCCAAAGCTGCTGAACTACAACTCCCATCAACCCCTGCAAGTATGGCCAGTGGCTGAGGATGATGGCAGTTTCTCTCAGTTCCTCATGCTTCCACGTTCATGCCCGGTTCTCCACATTTCCACATCAGTTTGTGTGTGTGTTTGTATTTTAAGCCCTCGTGAAAATTCAGCAGCATTTCAGTATGCATTTCTCTTAGCATACACAATTTTGTACACACTTTTGACTGATACACATAGCTTTTAGGGTTCATTGTTGTGCACGTTGGTTGGAGAACTGCACCACAAAATTCGGAAGAGTGCTTGTTTGGAAGGATACTTTGGTTCATGTATTAGATTTTTAAAAAATGAAGATTTGGTAGGTTTTTTCATAATTAAAATAGAAACAAAATTGAATTTCTCCCCTTCTGTAATGGTGACCCATATTCAGTCAGTCTATGATCCAGTGATTAAAGCTAATAGCACAGTGGGCTGGGGAATTTTAAGCCCGGGGCCAAATGTGGCTCTCCAGACCTCTCTATCTTACCCTCAGTCCTCTAGGCCACACCCCCTCTCCAGGCCACACCCCTCACTGTTCCTGCTTTGCACCCTGCTTGAATGTTTTTGCCTGGCTGTATTGTGCCTTTGAACTCTGGTAATACCTCTTTGCTTGCCTGGGTGAAGGATAAAGAGAGAGGTGTTTGTGTGTAGAAACCTCTGGTTTTTGTGTGGCTGGAATGCTGGAATGCAGTCTGTTGTGCAAAGGTAAGAGACTCACCTGTTGCTTCACTGGTCCTCTGGTCCCTACCCCACACTGGCAGGCAGCCCCTGGTAAGTGGCTCATGGAAGAACAAGACCCTCAGTAAGAATAAGGTTGCCTACCTCTGGTGCGGAGGAATCAAATCTACCTAGCTAATGCTGAACACCATAGCCTTAAAATCATGAAACAAGATTGAAAGGGCCCGATCCAACAATGCTGCTGCACTAGTGGAAACCTCTGCAACTGGACTCCCCTCCCCAAATCTGCTCGGGAGGAACAGGAGAACCCCAAGATTGGCAGAACAGGGTCAAGATTGTTCCACCTGGCAAACAGAAATGCTTCCTTTGATGGAACTAGCGCAAAGTTGAATTCCATCCAAAGTGGCCTTAAAGTTGCATTTGAAAACAGAGGGTTGCATTCAATGGAAGTCCTACTCAGAGTTCACCCACTGAAATGAATAGACATGACTAACTTAGGACCATTAATAATAACGTGTCTACTTTGAATAAAGCTTAATTGGCATCAACCCACAAATTTGAACAAAATTCACAAGGTCCACAATCAAATTCTGAAATCTTATGAAATTTCAATTTTGTACCATTCCATCTACCCTGTCCCAGCTAGGGAATACAGTGGTACCTTGGGTTACATATGCTTCAGGTTACAGACTCCGCTAACCCAGAAATAGTACCTCAGGTTAAGAACTTTGCTTCAGGATGAGAACAGAAATCGCGCGGTGGCGGTGCGGCAGCGGCAGGAGGCCCCATTAGCTAAAGTGGTGCTTCAGGTTAAGAACAGTTTCAGGTTAAGAACGGACCTCTGGAATGAATTAAGTACGTAACCAGATGTACCACTGTAGATGAATTTGGCTGTTTCCATTCTGTGTGAGTTTGCATACATGCAATCACTTCCACTCTGGGTTTGTGTGCGTGTTTTAATAAATGCATTTACTTTTTCCTTTTGGAGCATTTCCTGTAAAATGCGCATTGTTTAGAACCAAAAATTCCTTTGGAAAGGTGCATCATTGAATTGATAGATGCTTTCCAGATAGACACCCAAGAGCTTCAAATTTAAGAGCTGCTTAAATTCAGGCTGAACCAGTTTCTCTGCCATCCCTGGGACTCTGAGTTAATGGTGCTCAACAGGCCCCATCAGACTGGGCCTTGCGACTCTTACCTAAGGACATGCAGTTCAGGATAATCCCAGAGTACGACATGCCGACCAGGAAGCGGAAGACGCAGTAGGCTGTGAGATTCGGGGAGAAAGCGGTACACAGTCCTGCAATGGCCATCTGCAGGTAGGACCAGCTTAAAACTGGCTTGCGTCCAAATCTGCAACACAGGACACTGCATGAATATATTGCCATTGCCACAGTACCAACAATCTGAATACTAACAGCAGGACTAGTCCCAGATTCTTTTTTATGGGGGAGGGGCAGAATCTAGCAAGGTGCCTCTCAAGCTGCAGGTTTCCCTGATGCTAGCAACTGATTTGGGAAACGGCCTGTCTACAGCCATACTACCCTGAACACACCCGATCTTGTCTGATCTCGGAAGCTAAGCAGGGTCAGGCCTGGTTAGTACTTGGATGGGAAACGGCCTGCCAGTTTGATTTCCCACAATGCCCCTTTGTGGGAATAGTGCTGCTGAGGCCACTGTTTCGTCAAGCCTAATTGAGACAGCAGTTCACGTTTTCATCTGTCCCCCCCTCCACCTGAGTTGCTTCACCCACCAGCCTGAGTTTCTCCACCCCTGAGCAGATATATTGAACAACCACAGATACCCACCTGTCAGCTAAGCTCCCAAACACGAGAGCGCCCACCAGAACTCCCCCCATGTAAATGGACTGTGCCATCTGCCTCCGAGTCCGCAGGTTACACACCAGATCCCACTGCATGGATGGAATGGAAGAGCGTTAAAATGCAGGCAAAGCAACCCTTTCACACAAGAAGAGGAATCGCAATCCACCTGCATCAGTCGGTTAAATGCTGTAGGTATAACATCCCACCACTTGGGGGAGGTGTGGTTCAGTGTGTCGCCCCCTAGAGGAGAAGCTGGGTGGTGGGAGGTCTAAAGCAGGTCTGGGGAATCTGATGCCATCTATGATATTGTTGAATTCCCAACTCCCATCAGCCCCAGCCAGCATGGTCAGTGGTCAGGGATTATGGGAACTGTAGTCCAGCAATACCTAGAGGGCCTGACAAGCTTCCCACACCTGATCTAAGCTACTACACGACTTTTAGAAGACATCCAATGGCAGCCCTGTATCTGGAGGTTTTTAATGTTTGATGATATGTTTTTATGTGTTGGAAGCCGCCCAGAGTGTGGCTCAGCACACACGCCGCTGCCCATCTGGATGCGGTCCGTGTGAGCGCAAAAGAATGTGATGCGAATATTATCAAATGGAGAGCTAGCAGAGACAGTGCCAATCATCTGGGGGGGGCAGATGGGGCTGATGCTGAGCCCCCCCTCCCAGCAACTGGTCAGCCCTCATAGCGCTGAGATTCTGTTTGAAAGGAGAGAACCTCACACAGAGTTGTGTGCTTGCAGGATTCTGCTGTACAGTGGTACCTCAGGTTAAGTACTTAATTCGTTCCGGAGGTCCGTTCTTAACCTGAAACTGTTCTTAACCTGAAGCACCACTTTAGCTAATGGGGCCTCCTGCTGCTGCCGCGCTGCCGGAGCACAATTTCTGTTCTCATCCTGAAGCAAAGTTCTTAACCCGAGGTACTATTTCTAGGCTAGTGGAGTCTGTAACCTGAAGCGTATGTAACCTGAAGCGTCTGTAACCTGAAGTGTCTGTAACCCGAGGTACCACTGTAGTTGATGATCTCTGGGTCTGCCGCAGGGGGTGCCAACTTGGCACTTGAGGGCACTACAGCACCTCTGAGGTCTTCTCTCTGGAGAAGCCCCCACCCCACCTCTCCGGTGGTGAAGACCACTATCCATTTCTCTGTCAAAAAGCACAGAGAGCTAAAGGAGGAAGTTGAAAGAGTGACGCTTTTTCTCACTTCCGCTTTCAGCTCTATGTGTTTTTCAAAGCTCCGGTCAATTCTACTGGATGGGACTTTTGCCCTGATCCTTTGGAAAAGCGAAGTAGGCAGGTGCTGATTTGGTGGAGCCACCGGGGGGGGGGGAGAGAGCAGTGATAAGAACAACCGATGCTCATGGCACTTGCACAGAAATGTGCCCAAAGGCCTAAAAAGGTTGTCAACCTCTGACCTCCCATGCTTCCCCCTCCTCTGGAATTTTCTGCATGCTATTACCTGATATCACATCCCCTTCCTCTTGCTTGTTGAATTAAGCTGTGAGAAAAATGGTGAACTGAAACACAGGGTTGCTGCTGCTTTAGTACATTTTACCTTTTTGCCACGTTAACCTTTTTTATATATATAAAAAGAATTGCTACATGAAAAACAGGCAGATGGCATGCACAGAAAACACCAGTGTGCATCAAATCAGTTGAAGCATTAACCTTCCTATGCTGTGGCAGTCGATGTGGCTGTTCCCGGCAGCATGAAAGCAAGTGTCCTGCTGAAAGAGAGCGGTCATATACATCTGGCCTAGTACCCTACTTCCAACGCTGGACAGCCAAAGTGCCTATAGAAAGTCCACAAGCCAAACATGCAGGCAATAGCCCTCTTTCGCTGTTATTCCCTGGCCTCTGGTGATCAGAGGTAGACTGCTACTGACCTTGGCAGTTTCACTTTGCTCTTGTAGTTAGCAACTGATGGTGGCAGGATTTCAGTAGCCAAGCAAAAAAAGATATAAAGCATGATGGTGATTGTATTTGCTACCTATACCAAATACGCCCCTCCCTCTTTTAAAAGCAGCCCAGCCCTCAGCCCTCCAATCTTAAGTACAGTTCTCCATATTTCCATGCCAGGTTGCATTTTTTTAAAAAATAGTCCTCCTGAATATTCATCAGCAATTTGGTGCGAATTTCTCCCAATATTATTGATTCACGTATACAAATCTTTCTGTGAAATTTTGCCTAGTAAACACTTTTTTGCAAAACAATGTTCCCTAAGATAACACATTTTTACATGCAATCTTCACAAGTATGTATAATTTTATATGCAACTTACTCCAGTATATATGTATTTGTGTGCAGGCAGCATGTCTGGAGAATTTCAATGTAAAATTCAGAGACACGCGCCTTTGCAAAGATGGCGGCTGTGAATCGGTTTGCACGTTGCTCTGGGACGTGCAAAGTTGGCAGGCTCAATTATAAATACGAACAGAATTGGCTTTCTCCCCCGTGCCTACACTGGGGTCCCTGATTAGGAGCCTGTGAGGGCCAGCTGCTCCTCCATGCCCTTGCCACGCCCTGTCTGCTTGGGGCCAGGCTGATGAGGAACAGGCTTGCAGCCTTGAACCAGGGGAAGAGAGAAGAGAGGTCTGTTCTGAGGTTTGGCACACTCCCCAAAAAGGCCACTAGCCACTTTCAGCGCCCAAATTTTCCTTGCCAGCGCAATGGGCTAGGACATGGATAGGCAAACTAAGTCCCGGGGGCCAGATCTGGCCCAATCGCCTTCTCACGGACGGTCTGGGAATCAACGTGTTTTTACATGAGTAGAATGTGTCCTTTTATTTAAAATGCATCTCTGGGTTATTTGTGGGGCCTACCTGGTGTTTTTACATGAGTAGAATGTGTGCTTTTATTCAAAATGCATCTCTGGGTTTTTTGGGGGCATAGGAATTCGTTCATTCCCCCCTCTTTCTTTTCAAAATATAGTCTGGCCCCCCACAAGGTCTGAGGGACAGTGGACCAGCCCCCTGCTGAAAAAGTTTGCTGACCTCTGGGCTAGGAGATAATTAAATTCTCTCTGCCACGGATCCTGATAATTAGCAGCTAGTTCTAGTGGGAGAAAAAAACCTGCCCATTAAATGCAAAGACACATTCAATGCCATATCCGCCTTGGCCCTCGGATGTCTCCAATTAGCAGAGACTGAGCTGGGGGGGGGGCTGTGGCCCTCAGGACTACAGTCCTCACCAGTCCCAGACATCATGGGGCTGCAGGAGGATGTGGTGCAAGTCATTTATCAAATACTTGCCTTGCAAGCTATGAAACATCACTGCATGTGGAACCCATGTGGAATGCCGTGGCAGCCTGACCCCCACCCGACCTGCCGCCCAGGCCCTCTCACCTCCATGATGATAGTGTTGACAAAAACGCTGTTGTCATAGATCCAACCATCATAGCACGGCTCCGTGTCCACCTGTGTCACATTGTGGCTCTCGTCGGCGCTGGAATTGAGGAGGTGCCAGCGGGGGGTCACAAACCGGCGACACTTCTCTGGTTTCCCGGCCACGTCTCTGGGGATGTAGATCCACAGGAGGTCCTCCTCCGTCCCTGACTTTTGAGTAGTTCTGTTTGCATGGCCAGGGTTGGTGGCGTTGCCGATCAGCCGGATCCGGCAGTGGTGGTCCGGGATGGCGGCGGAGAAGTTCTGTAGCAGGTTGTGGCTGGCGACCAGCAAGACAGGAGTGACCAGCAAGGCCACCTGCAGGACCTGGAAGCGGCCCATGCCCCCGATCTTCTCAAGTATGTCAGCAAACGCCATGGTGGAAGAGGGAGGAACGTTTGGAGGGGGACGACTGAGTGGCTGGGCTCAGGAGCGATCTTTTGTGGCCGGGATCTCCGGAACGCATGCCAGCCCCAGGCAAACCCTTCCCACCCTCGCTGGAAGAAGTTTCCTCTCGCTAATTCAGGGTCAGGATCTTTCTCAAGGCAAAGCTGTGACGGCCCCCATCTTGGCCGCAGCTGAAAACATCGCAGGCCGGCCTGGCGGGGGAAATAAAAAACACATTTCCAGCAACCTGTTTTGTGAACTCAAGTCATCCCTGCAAGACTGTTCCGCACACAGGCTGTAAACTGCATGGGGTGTTTATGAGTCCCTTTTTTTCTCCTGTGTGTGTGTGTGTGTGTGTGTGTGTGTGTGTGTGCCATAGCCTTGAAGGGGGAACCAATGGGGCTAGGTTTCAGAAAAGGGGGGTTGTTCTCTTCTCCATGGGATTATGCAAGCCCTAATCACTTTACTTGGGTCAAAGTTCTAATGAGGCTTTGAAGGATTAGTCCAAAAGGGATAGGAAGGAGGAGAAAATGAAGGCATTCAGTAAATGTGGGGCAGGGTGTTGCATGGAACAAGTATTAGGTTTTTTTTTGGGGGGGGGGAGGCGTGTGGAGAAAGGAAAGAGGGGGAGCTGGCTGTGTTCTCTTGGCTACAGGAAGCATCGTTTTTTGTTTCTTGTTCCGTGCTCATAATCTTAAAAAGCGGACCGCTGGAGATCGCCTGCCCTGGAATGACAAAGGCAGGAGATGGCACAGCACTGGAAAGAATGATTGTTCTCATCAGGCAGTGGTAGAGCATCTCTGTTGCAGCAGGCAGAAGGTCCGGAGTTCGATCCCCAGCATCTCTGCGTAGCACTGGGGGAGATTCCCTGTCCAAAAACCCGGAGGGCTGCTGCCAATCAGTATGGACAATAGGGAGCTCCATGGACCATTGGCTCTGACTCAGCAGAAGGACATTTCCTATATTCCCCCATCAGGCTCTGATTGGTGTTTGTGCAAGCGTTTGAGCTACACAGAGCGCTTTATGATTTTGCCCCTTTCTGCCTGGGAAAGAGCTGTGTGAGGCTGGAAAGCTGCCAAGAGGCAGCCCAGGTGAGGCAGCTGCCTGCACCAGTGTCACAAAGGGCCCACGTGGGGAACAGTGCCAAATTCTTCTTGCACATGACTCAGTGAAATAAAGGGGGGCTGCACAAATAAGGGAAGTTCATTAGCATGTGAGGCCTTCAAATTTGGTGTGGCCACATCAATTTAAGGGGAGTGTGTGTGTGTAGATACCAGCCAGAAACTAGCCCAGGGGGTAATGTAGCCCCCAGGCTAAAAACGCTCCTGCAACCTTTATTTAATCCCTATCTTTTTATTTGCTGGCTGAAGACACTGTACAAAGAACAGTGTTGTGATTATTAACAACCTGTCTGCTTTTTTGAAGGGGGGGGGGAAGGTTTCTAGCTTTCGTGGCCGAGATGCTAATGTGTGAAAAATGTGACTGCCGTGTTCTTGACAGACGCAGCCCAAAGCAGCCAAATAGTGTGGTAAAATTATGCAGCAGGGCAGTGTGCTTCATAATTTCTGCCTTCAGGGAGCACCAGCCGCATTGACTTCACCCCAAGTGTTGAAGCGTGGTGTTCCACTGTGTGTGGCAAAGGATTCTGGGACATGTTCTGGGGTGTGCACTCAACACAAAGGGTACCTTGCCCAGGCTGGATGAAGCTTCCTGTTGACTCAAGTGAGTGAAGAACAAATCCCCCCCCCCAGTACATTTAATGCTGCCTTGCAATGTGTGCTGCAGGGCAAGATTGCCCTGTCCAATGAACGTTGTTCACCATTTCCAGTCATTGTCTAGAGCAGGGCCAGCGGTGGAGCAAGCCGATCAGGCACCTGGGGCAGTGCGCATGCCCTGCACCCATGGACGGGGCCAGCCGCCCTTGGGGTGGGGCGAGCTAGGGCAGGACGCTCCGCCCTAAGGCTGAGGGGGAAGCGGTGGGCAGACCTTCTGGGGCAGTGGGGAGCCTGTGGGCACCCAAGCCACCATGTCACTCCCAGGAGAAACGCGTAGCTCAGGCACACTGCAGGCCCCACGTTGAGTGCCGCCCAGCATTTTGTCACCTCCCTCAGTGGTGACACGTTGGGTGACCCACCCCCACCGCACCCCCCTTCTTTCAACCCTGAGCAGGGCTGTGGGCCCTCGAGGCCAGAGGTCAAATGTGGCTCCCGGGAGTTCTCTGCCCAGCCCTTTGGACTCCTCCCAGGCCACACCCTCTTGCTAGCCCTCCTTCAGGGTTTTTACTTGCCAGGATGTGTCCTTCAAGTCTGACTGTGCGTCTGCTTGCCTGGATGGGGAAAGGAGAGGGGTCTGCACAACCTCCTGGTTTCTGCCTGGCTGGGAAGTTGCCCATTGTAACACATTATTTTTGCCTCCCTCATATGCCTGCTGCGATTATAAAAAGGAACCCCCCCCCCCATTTATTTCACCTCGAGCTCCTTGGAGGAGAGTTAAATCATAGAGGAATCATAGAATTGTAGAGTTGGAGGGGGCCCCCATGGTTCATCTAGTCTGACCCCCTGCAATGAAGGAATCTTTTGTCCAGTGTGGGGCTCGAACTCACAACCCTGAGATTAAGAGTCTGATGCTCTGCCGAATGAGCAATCCATCAGGATGTGGGACGAATCTGAAAGTCTGTCAATCTTTTAAGCCATCTTGTCGGTTGCGGGGGGTGCCTCTCCTTTTTGACAATTTCTTAACATTTTGGGGAAACTGGGTCGTGTTTTGTTGTTGTTGTCACTGTCTTTGCTTGCCATTGCCCTCACTCGCTCTCAGTGATGTGATTATCAAGTCAGATTTGACAGGCTGCACAGAGTTGCGATGTCATTCTAAGCTAGGGTTGCCATATTTCAAAAAGTGTAAATATGGACACAAAAGTTGTTGAAGCCATCACGAGGAGCTCCACCCCCCTTTCCCCACGCCCCTCCTTTCCCTTCTTCCCTCTTCTCCAGCCCTTCACACCCACCACTGAAGCCTGTCTCCGAAGCTTTCCGCCAAATGTGTCCAGAGAAACGGAGGAGGCGGTTGTTAGGCTGGACCCGGGAGCTGCCTCCAAGGCCAACCAAACCTCAGCAGAGCCACTAGCTGCAATACGGGCAGGAGAAGTCCCATGAGGAAGCTGAGGCTGCAGTAGCGTGAGAGTAGTGGTGGGGCAGAAAGATGGTGTGTGCTTTTTGAGATATTTTATGGAAAATTGGCAAAAATGACACTGCCAATATGGGCTGCCATATGTCCTGATTTTCTGGGACATTTTCTTGCTGGCTTCCATCTGAACGCTGCTTCTGACCGCGGTATTACGGGCATGTCTGGGAAATTCAAGATGTATGGCAACCCTGGGACGCGGGTAGCGCTGTGGGTTAAACCACAGAGCCTAGGACTTGCTGATCAGAAGGTCGGCGGTTCGAATTCCTGCTATGGGGTGAGCTCCTGTTGCTCGGTCCCTGCTCCTGCCAACCTAGCAGTTCGAAAGCACGTTAAAGTGGAAGTAGATAAATAGGTACCGCTCCAGCGGGAAGGTAAACGGCATTTCCGTGCGCTGCTCTGGTTCGCCAGAACCGGCTTAGTCATGCTGGCCACATGACCCGGAAGTTGTACGCCGGCTCCCTCGGCCAATAAAGCAAGATGAGCACTGCAACCCCAGAGTTGGCCACGACTGGACCTAATGGTCAGGGGTCCCTTTACCTTTACCTTTTCCTATCTAAGCAGTACACAAGTAAGAAGGGGACTTTGAAGGGGTGAGGTGCTTCAGTTGGAGCTGGCACTGGAGGCTGGTCCATTGGGGCAAATGGGGCACTGCGCTGAGTCTGCCCTCCGCCAGCCCCCACCTGCCTGCCTTTTTTCCTTACAAGCAGCCAAAGGGGCGGCCATCTTGCAGAGCTCAGGAGGCGGGCGGAGGATGGGGACGAGGGATGGAAGGATTCCGGTTCTCCCTGTTTCTCATTCTTAAATCCAGTTCCCCACATTCTGCAACGATTTGAAATTTATTGATTAAAGAAAATTCCCCGTGAAAATTCACCAGCATTTTTAGTACGAATTTCTCCTAAGAAACACATTTTCATATGCAGTTTTGGTGAACGTGCACATTTTTGCAAGCAATTTCCCCTAAAGCAATGCATTTTTGTGTCTTTTTTTTTTTTTACAAATTTCTTTATTTTTTTAAATGCATGCTTTCCCTTAAAATGTGCATTAAAAAAAAAAAAGGTTGGAAATCTGTAACCCGAAATTGGTAAAAGTGTGAATTTTGAAGGATAGCTCTGTTTCGGTTCACATGTGGTTTCAGAAAAGGCAAGTTGGATAGATTTGACTTTGAATGCATACTGAATTAAATTCTTCCTCTGTCCCTAATGGGGCAGAAACAAGAGCTCCTTAGCTCTGCCTGCCATTGGCTGTGGCTCCAGCTGTCATTGACTCTGGCTCCGCCTATTTTGCCCTCCTTGCTTTCTGCTCCACCCAATGGGCACCAGCTGCCACTGGGAGCAGGCATGGGGAACCAATGGCACTCCACAGGACTGTGAATATGTTTGTATAGTTCAAGTATTTCCCGGCAGAAATGAGCACCCTGCTGAAAGTCCTTGTTTGACCCCAAAGTAAAAACTGGACACTATTCCACCCTAACTTGACAATAGTTGAGAGTTGGTGCTCTGTGTGCTGTTGCATTTCTTTGATGGTTTTTGCTGAGCCTCACCTCCCAAGAAGACCCACATGATAAGGCAGGGATGGTGAATGACCCACTGGATCTGGCCATGGCTGGTTTTTCCCTCTGGCCTTATTTGCTCCCCTCTTTCCCTTGTTCCTCATCACCTGCTGGCTTCCTTTGCCCAAGTAGGGAGAGCTCATTGCTTTAAAGTAATAATAATAATAATAATAATAATAATAATAATAATAATTTATTATTTGTACCCCGCCCATCTGGCTGGGTCTCCCCAGCCACTCTGGGCGGCTTCCATAAAAACCAAAAATACACTAAAATATCACAGATTAAAAACTTCCCTGAACAGGGCTGCCTTAAGATGTCTTCTGAATGTCAGGTAGTTATTTATTGCTTTGACATCTGCTGGAAGGGCGTTCCACAGGGCGGGCGCCATTACCGAGAAGGCCCTCTGCCTGGTTCCCTGTAGCTTTGCTTCTCGCAATGAAGGAACCGCCAGAAGGCCCTCGGCGCTGGACCTCAGCGTCCGGGCAGAATGATGGGGGTGGAGACGCTCCTTCAGGTATACTGGGCTGAGGCCGTTTAGGGCTTTAAAGGTCAACACCAGCACTTTGAATTGTGCTCGGAAACGTACTGGAAGCCAATGTAGGTCTTTCAAGACCGGTGTTATGTGGTCTCGGCGGCCGCCCCCAGTCACCAGTCTAGCTGCCGCATTCTGGATTAGTTGTAGTTTCCGAGTCACCTTCAAAGGTAGCCCCACGTAGAGCGCATTGCAGTAGTCCAAGCGGGAGATAACCAGAGCATGCACCACTCTGGCGAGACAGTCTGCAGGCAGGTAGGGTCTCAGCCTGCGTACCAGGTGGAGTTGGTAGACAGCTGCCCTGGATACAGAATTGACCTGTGCCTCCATGGACAGCTGTGAGTCCAAAATGACTCCCAGGCTGCGCACCTGGTCCTTCAGGGGCACAGTTACCCTATTCAGGACCAGGGAGTCCTCCACACCTGCCCGCCCCCTGTCCCCCAAAAACAGTACTTCTGTCTTGTCAGGATTCAACCTCAATCCATTAGCCGCCATCCATCCTCCAACCGCCTCCAGGCACTCACACAGGACCTTCACCGCCTTCACTGGTTCTGATTTGAAAGAGAGGTAGAGCTGGGTATCATCTGCATATTGATGGACACCTAGTCCAAACCCCCTGATGATCTCTCCCAGCGGCTTCATATAGATGTTAAAAAGCATGGGGGAGAGGACGGAACCCTGAGGCACCCCACAAGTGAGGGCCCAGGGGTCTGAACACTCATCCCCCACACCACTTTCTGAACACGGCCCAGGAGGAAGGAGCGAAACCACTGTATAACAGCGTCCCCAGCTCCCAGCCCCTCTAGACAGTCCAGAAGGATGTTATGGTCGATTGTATCAAAGGCCGCTGAGAGATCCAGCAGAACTAGGAAACCACTCTCACCTTTGTCCCTAGCTCGCCGGAGATCATCAACCAGCGCGACCAAGGCAGTTTCAGTCCCATGATGAGGCCTGAATCCCGATTGGAAGGGATCCAAATGGTCCGCATCCTCCAGGCGTGCCTGGAGTTGTTCAGCAACCACGCGCTCAATCACCTTGCCCAAGAAAGGAAGATTTGAGACTGGGCGATAGTTGGCCATACTGGCCGGGTCTAAAGATGGTTTTTAAAGAAGCGGTTTAATGACCGCCTCTTTCAGCGGATCTGGGAATGTTCCCTCACAGAGGGAAGCATTCACCACCCCGCAGAGCCCATCGCCCAGCCCTTCCCAGCTTGCTTTTATTAGCCAGGATGGGCAAGGATCCAGGAGACAGGTGGTTGGTTTCACGCGTCCAAGCAGCCTGTCCACATCCTTGGGGGCAACGGATTGAAATTGATTCCATGCAACTTGACCAGACAGAGCTCTAGCACTCTCCCGCCCCGGCACTGCTCCCACGGTGGTGTCTAGCTCCTTCCGAATATGAGTGATTTTATCTGCAAAAAACTTTGCAAAATCGTTGCAGGAGATCTTGGGGTCTTTACAAGGCCCCGGTGGTAAAGGTGGTTCCGTTAAATTACGAACCACCTGAAAGAGTCTCCTGCTACTATTTTCTGCAGATGCAATAGAGGCGGTGAAGAAAGTCTTCTTCGCCGTCGCTATCACCACTTGGTAGGCTCGACGTTGAGCTCTAACCTGTGTCCGGTCAGATTCGGAGTGAGTTTTTTGCCACCGACGCTCTAGCCGTCTCAGCGATTGTTTCATCGCCCTCAGCTCCGAAGAAAACCACGGAGCTGTCCGGGCTCCATGCAATCGGAGAGGGCGCTTCGGAGCCAGACAGTCGATAGCCCTGGTTAACTCCGCATTCCAGCGGGCCACCAGGGAATCAGCTGAAAGGCCATCAACATGGGATAAAGCATCCCCTACCACTCTCTGGAAACCATTTGGATCCATTAAGTGGCGGGGGCGGACCATCCGAATTGGTCCCACCTCCCTGCAGAGGGGAAGGGTCGCAGAGAAGTCCAGTTGCACCAGGAAGTGATCTGACCATGGCACTTCTTTTGTTTCACTTTTACTTAGTGTCAGATCACCCACGTCACTAGAGGTGAACACCAGGTCTAAGGCATGTCCATGACTATGAGTTGGGCCAAACTTATTCAGGGACAGCCCCATGGAGGCCATGTTTTCCACGAAGTCCCGAGCAGCCCCTTGTAAGGTCGTGTCGGCATGGATGTTAAAATCTCCTAGGACAACCAAACTAGGTGTCTCCAGGAGAAAATCCGCCACGACCTGAAGCAGCTCAGACAGGGAATCCTTGGTGCAGCGGGGAGGTCGGTACACCAAAAGGAATCCTGTACTGCCCCTATTGCCCAACTTCCAGAACATGCACTCAGAAAACTGGATCTTCCCAGTAGGACGCCTGGTGCAAGCTGGTGACATCCTAAAAATCACTGCAACCCCCCCTCCCCACCCACATGACCTGGGTTGCTGTGCGTAAGAGAAACCTGGTGGGCAAGCAGCAGCAAGGACAGGCCCATCCGCTTCCTCCAACCAGGTCTCTGTCACACATGCCAGGTCAAATCCTCCATCCACAATCAGGTCGTGGATGGCAGTGGTTTTATTCATCATTGACCTGGCATTACACAGCAACACCTTCAGGTCATGTAGGTTTCCCCTGTTGATTCCAGTATCCATCTGGTCAAGGCCAGACCCGGAGGCAGGGATAGTCTTCAAACAACGACTAAACCTGCCTCCTCGGTAATGACATGGTCTGGTCTTAGCGTAACTCCGCCTCCTGTTGATCTGATGGCACCTGCAACCTCCACTTGCATCTTAATTTGAACCAACCTCATCTGCACATTCTGAAACAATATGCAACCCAAATCACAGGGTACCTCCCCTCCCCCAAAATGCACATAACTAGGAAAATCATGCCTTAAAATGCATGTATTTGTGTCCCTAGTATAACATCAACAGTGCGTTCTATTAGGGGATATTGCATTAGGATTGGGGAGATATTAGATTCAGTTCTCATCTGAAGCTTAATCTATCAAATCTGCACTGTCCGAAACCCATGCGTGAACCAGAACACAGCTATCTGTTAAAATTCACCCTCATACGAAATTTGCCTTGCAGTTTTCCAAGTAAACAATTGTAAAAAAAAAGCATATGTAGAATTGACAGCTCTTTCCATCTTTATTTAGGAGTGCACTAAAATGCTGTTGAATTTTCAGAAGGACTTTTTAAAAAACACCAAAATGTTGCAGACATGCTAGGAACTGAACTGGTAAACTGGAGAAACGAAATTTGGTGGGTCCCTGCAGCAGAGACTAGCTTAAGCCCCTTCCACCTTAAAGTGTCCTTGCAGGGTGGAGGGCATAGCTGGTCAGATCCTCAAACACAAGAAGCCCTTTAAGGAGATGAGGATTCCCCCCCCCCCCGCTTTTTTGCAGGTCCCCAGCTGTGAGTTTTTCACACTTGGACATGTCAGCCAGGCTAGAATGGTGTCCTAGCCTATTACGATTAACAGAATGTCTTGACTTTGCTATGCTGGTGGAAGAAGGCACTGAGGGGTTTTTTATTGTTGAAGGTAGTACATTGCAGGCAGGGGAGGCCCTGCTGCCCATGGGGGCCACACCTTTGATGCTCAGCTACTTTTGGCTGGATCCACAGCTGCCCCATCTCCTTTTCCTGTGTTTTCAAGCGGCCTGGGATCTTTAAACATTCTCATGTCCAGGAAAATGTCGTCCTGATGGGAAGGGGTTCCTTTGTAGCCCTCGTCGCCTTTCTGCTGCTCCAAGTTCCTAGAAGACAAAATAATGAAGCTGGATGGGGGGAGAGAGAGGATTGGGGGAATATTATGGGTTCCTGCAAATCCTTCCGCTTAGGTCCAGGAAATCTTACAAACTGAGTCCTCCCCAGCTCAGCTCAATAAGAAAATGAGGGGCTGGGTATGGAGGGTGATGAAAACCCGCCAAGCCAGCTAATGTTTCGCTGCTGCTCAGGACACCGAAGGTTCGTGGGGCTTAGCTGTAGCACCTGTACCACAACTGAAGGCAGCCCTGTTTAGGGAAGTTTTTAATGTCTGACACTGTATTGTTTTTAATATTTGGTTGGAAGCCACCCAGAGTGGCTGGGGAAACCCAGTCAGATGGGCAGGGTATAAATAAATTGTTGTTGTTGTTGTTATATGTCTGCCTGCCTCTGCAGAGGGGAGCCTGGCTGGCTGGCCCTTGGCAAGGAGGCATGGGACACGGCAGCAAGGCTAGGCTCCAGGGTCCAGAGTCAGGCAGTAGGCAGGGTGGGGATCCCTGCATGGGGGTGCCTGACTCGTACGCCTTCAAAACCATGCGCCTGGGGCTACGGCCCCCCTGGCCCTCCCCCTGGATTAGAAGTCCTGGACAGGTCTTTAGAGCAGGTGTGCCTTAGCTGGTTTAACCTTCTTTTCCCCACATAGTCCTACTTGGATGTGATACTAAAGGGGATGTTTTAACAGGCACACAGGACCCTCTTGTCCTGTGTAATCCAAGCTGACTTCAGCTGGAGATGCTGTTTGCAAAAGGGAGGTTGTTCTGCCATAAGAATGTAAGAAGATTCCTGCAGAATCAGGCCAAAGGCCCATTAGTCTCACAGTGGTCAGTCAGATGCCCCCGTGGAAAGCCCCCAAGCCCCCCCCACGTGATTTCCATGAACGTGCCAGGTGACGTGTTGAAAAGCTTTCCTTGATTGACTTCCATCGCTTGCACTGCACTTCCTATATACATTTTAAGGAAGATTGTATCTGTTATTCTGTATTATTCCCATACAATCTCACACAAATCAGTCAATGAAATTTTATTAATATTTTCATATTGAGATATTTGTAGAATAAATTTGGAAGAAATTCTTCCAGCTTTTCTTCTTTTTCTCTCTCTATTTTTCTTCTTTTTTCCTTTTCTTATTTCTCTTTTGTTCTTTTTTATATATGTGTACTTATCTGAAATATATATGTACGTATTTGCAATGTTTTGCTTATATTTTGTAATAATCATGTTAAATAAATTAATAAAAAAGAAAAAGAAAAGCTTTCCTTGAGTTCTGTACTGATCAAGCGTATTTTTTTGGTTAAGGGGTATGTGCAGCCGGCAACTGGACTGCTTCCCTTCACAAGCTAGTCTTTCAGCTAGTGGAGGAGCTGGCAACTGCTCTGCCATACCCTTGGATTCAAATGTCAAGATGCTGATCAGCAAAGAAAAGAAAAAGCAAGCATCGCTTCTCTCTCAGGAATATGCAGCCATTCCCCCAAATTTGCAGGAGAGGGCCTGTGGAGGAAATTTCCGTTGGGTCCAAGGTTATTCCGTTTTTAGGCACCTTGAGTTAATCATTTGTCCCTGCAAATTAACGGAGGTAATCCAGGGCCTGAATGCAGACTTTACCTTCACACCAAATTGCTCAAAGCAATTTTAAACAGAAGATAAGAGTCACAGTGGGGTTGGATTAGATGACCTCCCTGTAGCGTTGGGTAGAAATTCGATTCCGTTTGCACTTAAAGGGGAATTTACCTTTCGAAAAACAAGATGCAAATCAACCAACAGCCATCTTTCGAAATGCACGCTTTCCTGAATTTTGCAATGCTGTTCCTCTGCTAAGCAATGTGTACCGAAATGCATATACCGGTACTTCTGTACAGCATGCATATAAATTTGTATCTTAATGGAAATAACATACAAAACTGCATGGTAAAAAGATGTTTTAAAGCAAACAAGCCCAATTTATCTGATTGCCAAATCTGGTGCTCTTGGTCCCTAAACTGTGGGAACCTCTCCTTTTTGTGGGAGTTTAATATCATGTCTACCATGTGACAATGGCAACAGCAAATTCAGCTTCTTTGCGTCATAAGCCAGTCTCATCTGTGTAAGTTGATTATCTGCACACTTTGTGGGTAATCTGCATGATATAGGCAGATAATTTATGCGATTACGATTGGCATACATTGACAAGCCAAATGATGCCCATTCCATGTTTTGAATTAAGAGAGGGGGTAGCCGAAATGATGACAATTCCTGTGTGTGAATCATGACATGAAAAGGCACAACCTCTTCTGTTTGTATTATAATAGTTGCTAGCATAAGTACCTTCACGTGTCCTTTGACTATTTTAGGTAAAATGCAAGAATGTTGTGTTTTCCTTAATGCAAGTCACTTCTCCACCAACACAGACCTTGTCACAGCCACTGATGGCTTACTAAATGGAAGGAAGGCAGTGTGGTGCAGTGGTTAGAGCGTCCAACTAGGACCTGGGAGACCAGGGCTCACATTTCCACTTAGCCATGAAACTCATTGGGTGACCTTGTGCCAATCACTCTTAGCATAGCCTACCTGATAGGGTTGTTGTGTGAATAAAATGGGGGGGGGGGCAGTTATGCCAACTTGAGGTCCTTGGATGAAAGCTCTTGGATACATGCAATGAATACATCTACTTTATGTTGGCTACACATTTGAACACCTTAAGATTATCATAAGCAAAGACCAAGGAGCAGGTTTCTGTCTATGTTTGGATACAACTTGGTGCCATTTTGAGTCAACATGGAATAAGAGCCTAAGAAGAACCTTCTGCATTAGGCCAAGGATTCATCTAGTCCAGCAACCTGTTCTCACAGTGGCCAACCAGATGCCCACAGGATAAGAATTTAAACTCAACTCCTGGGGCTTTCTGTGTGCAAGCCCTGCACTTTGGAAGACAGGCTCACAGCCATTTTTTCTTTGTTAATTACAGTGGTACCTCGGGTTAAGTACTTAATTCGTTCCGGAGGTCAGTTCTTAACCTGAAACTGTTCTTAACCTGAAGGACCACTTTAGCTAATGGGGCCTCCCGCTGCCACCGCACCACTGGAGCACAATTTCTGTTCTCATCCTGAAGCAAAGTTCTTAACCCGAGGTACTATTTCTGGGTTAGCGGAGTCTGTAACCTGAAGCGTATGTAACCTGAAGTGTATGTAACCCGAGGTACCACTGTATATAGAATGAATATGTCCCCTTACCAATTCCCATCACTTTTCTGAACCTTTTCCAACTCTCCAATACCCTTTCTGAGCTGAGGCAAACTGAACCTTTCAAAACTGCACCAATTTTAGCCACTGATTTTAAAACTGCACTGTTGTGAAGTTTTTTTGGTCTCTCAGAATTCCCAAACAATGCCAGGTAAAACTTATCAGGGTTGCTACTGATAAGCAAACAAATGTGGTTAAGGAATGAGGAGGGGAGAAGGCAGATCTACTTACTGGTTCTCCACGTCTTCAATGGTATCAGGTAGTGGCATGTTCAGGGTCTCTGGAAGGAAGCAGGCGGCAATGCCAGAGATGATGGGAGCTGCCCCATAGATCAGAAGGGGGAGAGATGGGGAATACTCGCCCGTCATCCTCACCAAGGGAGCCACGATCCCGCCGACACGAGCCATGGTGTTCCCAAACCCCATCCCGGTCTGCCTGCCATGCAATGGACAGAAAGTTGACAAAGGGGGAAAGCCTTAAGCCTGGGAAACCTGTGCTGCCCCCCACAGATGACCCCAGACTTCAACTCCCATCAGACCCAGCCAGCATGGCCAGCAGCCCAGGATGATGGGAGTTGCAGTCTAGCAATGTCTGTAGGGCCACAGGCTCCCTATTGCTGGCCTAAATAGATTGGTGCCTGGTGCTCATTGGGACTGGTAGGGCAAAAGGCAGGGAGCCCAACACTAGGGGGAGCCAGAGCCAACGACAGGCAGAGGCGACTCATTCTGGTTTTGCTCTCCTCTTCCTCCCTGCTGGGTTCTACATGGAGCAATACTGAGATTGAGGAGGAGGAGGAAGCTACCAGGCAGTGCCAATCCCTGGGGTGGCTGGGAATATGAAGACTGGTGGAAGGTGGCTGGCGTATGGCAGACTGAGACTGGTGGGGCAGCGCCCCATTCACCCGAATGGACCAGCCTCCACAGCAGCCAGCTTACTTGAAGGATGGCTCCACCTGCCTGTTTTAAAAGATCAGCCTGCCTTAAATAGCTTGGGTCTACGGGGCTTCTGCAGCTGTGTGTGCTCAGGCCACAGAGGCCACTTTAGAAAGTAAAAGGAATAGCAGTGGGGAGCATTGTATACCCATCAACTGCCCTGGAAAAGCTGGGACATCTCATTTCCCCACATCCCACAAGAGTGCGGCGGCCATTTTGGGTGCCTCGCTCTCACATGACTTCGGGCTGATATCTTGCGCCGAAAACAGCATTTATTTCCGGGTCCGCAAGATGGGGCTCGCTCTGATCAGAGCCCCGGCCTGGTTCTGACGGTATTCCAGGATTATCATCCATATAAAATGGCCCACAGTTAAGAGCTTCCGCTAAGTCTGAGGTACCTGATCACCGTGGGGTAAAGCTCTCCCGTGTATAAGAAGACACAGTTGAAAGATGCTGCCAAGCACCCTTTCCCAAAGACGGCAAAGACAGTGCGCAGGATCTGCATATCTGGGGAGAAGATCAACTCAAATGATTTTGCAAACAACTATTGTTCAGAGCCCTCCAGCCCCCCAGACAAATTCTGTTACCGTTTTGACCTTTGGTTTCTCGCCATTATTTGACTTCCTGTTCCACTTTGCATTTGGCATACATTTCCTGCCCCCACCACCTCAGTCTTAAGATAAGGTTTTCTCCCTTTGTCTCCAGCCAAATGACCTTTCGCAGTTCGTCAATGTTGTGTCACCAGCAGTCTTCGCCTCAGAATCATTAGAGCATTTGTGAACATTCTATGTCTCACCTGCAGCTCAGCCAATAACAAGGGTGGCAGCCTGAAGGTGGCAGGCAACAGCCACATTTTATTTTTATTTTTTAAAAATACTTTTTATTAACCGACCAATCAAATCAAATCACATCACATAAATTCTGAATTACAAAGCTGAATTTTAAATTTTTGTTGAGGGGACCCATATTTCAAGATCCGAAGGGGGATTCTGATCATCTTCTTGCTACTGCGTTAATGTCCAAATCAGTCCAAATAAAGTTCATAATTCTATCCACTCTTATCTTGCTGTTTCCACATCTCATCTTGTTCGTATATTTTTTCTTTTTTTCTTTATGATCTCTTCTGATAATCTCCTTAAGCAGATAAACACCAATTATATCCTGTGTGAATTTTTCCGTTCGTCCAATCCTCGTATCGAGATGGTTTCCATATATCATCACTTTCATAAATAACATCGCTCTTTCCATCATTAATCTCAGGATCTGTCGTTCTTAAGTTCCACTGAGGAGTCACTCACAATATAAAAACATCTCTTTTCCTCCTCCCAAACTCAAGTCCTCCGACAGAGCTGGCCATCATGGCGACGGTATTTTTAACTGCGTCATTCCAAACCTCTTAAACTTTCCACGCTCTTCTTAAAACATGCTTTGGTTAGAAAATTCATCTGCACACAGTCGTAAATCCACAGCTTAAGTCATTAAAATGACACTTCTGACTTGTAGGGGGGGGATTCTTATTTAATCACATAGAGGAAAGAAAGGAAAGTTTTCCCCCCCTCCCCCATCCAGTCCCTTTGCCATACCGAGTCTTGGCATATCTTCTCATGATTGATTCTTGTTTCTCCGACTCTTCTTGTTTATCAGAGAACTCTTCAGTTAGCAGTCTTTACTCCCCCTCCTTCCTTGAAATATGTGCATTTGCTTCTTCCTAATTAATCCTTTTGAAGTTCTAGCAGCTAGCAGCGCGGATCAGAGACAGCGTCCAGGAGCACCGAAATCCACAGTAGGGCATTCTGCCTAGTGCCCCCATCCCCACAAATTCGGGGGTGGTATAGGGCACAGCAGGCAAAGGCAGCCCCCCCCCCACAATCCTGGGGGGGTAGGGAGGCTATTTACTCCCATTGCAGCCTCCTAATTACCTCCTGTGGGTCGGAGAGATGTTCTTGTCAGCCATCTTCCGCTGCACCCCTAGTGGCCCCTCGGCAACAGCCACATTTTAAGCCTTATTATATAAGTTTTCGGCAACCTTTGGTGAACACTGGCATTGACACTGTGAATGTTGATGCTCCCATCACCAGCGAAAGTGAAGTCAAGGCACTTTCCTTGAGTGAAACGACACATTATGTTAAATAAGAAATTGCATTTAACATGTCTGTGGTTTTAAAATAACAGCTGTTAGGATGGGGCTGGGAGCTGATCAGGGCTGGCGCTGTGGTTTAATCCTTTCCCACTATGCTGTGATTTCAACAAAAAGTTCCTCCCTCACCATCTTGTTTTCTGTTTTATGGTTTTCAACTTTTACCTGTAAATCACTCAGAAAACTTTAGCTGTTGGGTATTACGCACAAATGTAAAATAAGCAAATGAATTAATGAATTAAAATTTGCCTGGAGGAAGGAAGTTGTTAGTAAGAAAAATGCACCCTGCATACGCTCAGGGGCTCTTTCGCCTATTCTTCCACATGCTTTTGAGCCAGAAGCATGAACCTGTAGCCTCAGTCACAAGGTCTTATGCCACACAGTTCTAGGACTTAATCCCATTTCACACTGAAAACAAACAGCCTTTCCTCCTCCACAGGAAACCCTGTTAGGAGCCTATAACCCTAGGAATCTGCCTTCAGCACCCTCACCAGACTACAGTTCCCAAGAGGTCTTTGGAGGGCGCCCAAACACCTCAAGCAGTAGAAAAACAGACTGTTCTCTATTTTGTGGGAGGAACTCTAGCACATACCAGGAAACGTAGGTTTGCAGAAGCATGTTTTGTTTTATTTTTAATTGTTTTGTTTTGCTGCTTGGTGGTTTGCCACCCTGGGCTCCTTTAGGAAGAAGAAGGGCAGAGTGGACGTTGAATAAATCAATAGGTGGATAAATAAATAAAGTGGATGAAATCATTCTGTATCCCTAGTGCAGCATACCTATGTCTTTATATATGTTGGAAGCTGCCCAGAGTGGCTGGGTCAGCCCAGTCAGATGGGTGGGGTACAAATAAAATAATAATAATAATAATAATAATAATAATAATAATAATAATAACCCACTTGAAAAAATAAGATGCCCTGGGATTTTCTTGGCGGAAGAGCCATGGGATATGAATTTAATGCATAAAGCAAATAAATAAGAAACAAACTGTTTGCAGTTTGGAAAGTGATGGGGACGTACCGTACATTGAAAAGTATGGGGTGGAATAGTGACTAACAGGAAGATGCATGAACACCTTGCAAACAAATCAAGAAGAACATTGGTTGTCAATGTATAACCTCCCAGGAAACGAATTGGAGCAAGTGCTCAATAAATCCAACTTCCGCATAAGCTTTGTGCAAGCAAATCAGAACGAACGCTCAATGGTCTGGAGGAGCCCCTAAACTGCGGTTTATCTGGAGTCTCACCTTGGGGGACAAAGATGTTTCCGGCAATGGACAGGCCTGCTAGGATGAGAGTCAATGCCTGGGTGATCCTGCGGCCAAAGTAGCAAATCACAACAAAGGCAATGAGTTTCGCTGGGATATCGACAGCCCCAAAGATCACCTGGATGAGGTAGACGCTGACCCCAAAGTTCTGCAGGTCCATAGCCAACCCATAGTAGGCGAAGCTGGTGGAGAACCTGGTGGCGGATACAGGGAAAACACACAAATAAGCCGAGGGTTGTGGCTCAGCGGCAGAACATTTGCTCTGCGTAAAAGGAAGTCCCAGGTACAGTCTCCAGCATTTCCAGGTAGAACGGAGGGACATCCCCGTCACAAACCAGGTGAATCCGCTTCCTGTCAGCGTAGATACAGTGGTGCCTCGCAAGACGAAAAGAATCCGTTCCGCGAGTCTCTTCGTCTAGCGGTTTTTTCGTCTTGTGAAGCAAGCCCATTGACGGCTTAGCGGATTAGCGGCTTTTAGCGGCTTTTAGCGGCTTAGCGGATAAGTGGCTTAGCGGCTTAGAAAAAGGGGGGGAAAGGGGAAAAAACCCGCAGGAACTCGCAAGACATTTTCGTCTTGCGAAGCAAGCCCATAGGAAATTCGTTTTGCGAAGCACCTCCACAACTGAAAACTCTTTCGTCTAGCGAGTTTTCCGTCTTGCGAGGCATTCATCTTGCGGGGCTCCACTGTACTGAGTTAGCTCAATGCTCTTCAACCTTTGACCCCCCAGATGTTTTTGGACTCTGTTTTCCATTGTTATTCTTTATGCACCATTATTTATTAAATTTGTTAGTCGCCTCCATCCCAAAGTGACTTACAACCAACCACCTATCGTTCCATTTACAGTGGTACCTCCATTTTTGAGTGTCTCAGAAGCCGAACGTTTCGGTTTTCAAACGCCGAAAACCCAGAAGTAAATCCTTCCGTTTTTGAATGCACCTCGGAAGTCAAATGGCTTCCGCTGCATGTTTTTCAATTTTCTCCACTGAAATTGGAATTCTCCCTTTGCGCCTCAGTTTTTGAATGTTTCGGAAGCTGAACGGTCTTCTGGAAGGGATTAGATTTGAAAACCAAGGTACCACTGTATATCCCAACATTTTCTCCACAGAGCTCAAGGTGGCACCTGTGGCTTCTGCCCTCATTTAGTCCCTCACAACAACCCTGTGAGGTAGGTTAGTCCGAGAAGGAGCTGGGGGGGGGCTGGTCGTGCCCCCTCTCAAAAAAGCACAGCCCCTCAGTCCCCCACACTACACCCCTGCTCTAACCAACTGAGCTATCCCCCCCCTCCCCAATACTGAGCCAAGAAAACGATCTTTAAAGCGATCTGGCTTTTCTTCTTCCGCTTCTTTCATTTCCTCTCTTGCCTTCCCCACCAGCTGCTTCCACCTCAAACTTACCAGACGAAGCAAAGGCAGCACGTTACCCGTCGCACCACAGGCGATCGCACCAAGTCAGCTGCCGTGAAGTTGGACTTGGCGGAGGGTGCCTCTTTCTGTAGGCTGGCTTTCAAGACCTGCAAGAAAAAGACAAGCAAGGGGTTGCCTGCCGCCTGCTGTGGTCTCCGGCCAAATTCCGCACATTTAGGGATGGAATGACGAGACGCCTGGAAACTTACTTAATGTTTAAGGGGAAGGACCATAGTTCCACGTTCAAGTGCATGTTTTGGATAAAGAAGGTTCCACATTCAATCCTCAACCTTTTTCGGTAGAGGTAGGGGGAAAGCCCCATCGGAAACCTTACAGATCAGCAGGCGAGTGAGGGTGGAGGCCAAACAGGCGAATCCACAACTTGCACCCCGATTGCAGAATTAGTGTATCCTGACTGCGGAATCAAGACTGTCGCAAAATACGCACAGCCATTTTTTGGATGGCTAGTCCACCTCATCTTCTTCCTAAGGTTGCTACCATTCCCCACCTGCACTCCCAGGCAGGCTCCTGTTCCCTGTAGATGTTTGGCAGGCAGATATTCAAATGGTGCTGTTTTTTGGGTTTTTTTAACAGCAGAGAGGTGCATTTTTGTGTGTGTATGTTTTTTTGGGGGAGCTGGCACTGCTGAATCACTACCTGTTGTGCAGATGCTAAAGGCTTAGAAGCGTAAACCAGGAAGAAAAGGAAGGAACGTTTCTTTCTCTCGCTACCTCGAGGCTGAGCTTCTGCCCTTGCTCCTTCTGCCCATTTATCCGTGCCACTTTTTGCAGCTCCTTGAGTGCCTGGTCCAGTTTGCCAGCTGTGGCATACCACCGGGCAGACTCTGTAAACCACCTGGGCAAGAGAAAAACAGAGAGGCAGCAAGGTGGGGGAACAGGGACACGGTGAGGTGAAAGCAGGTATATACAACCCCTAGGTAATGCCCATCCTGCTCTATAGAAGGGTATTTGTTTAACAGCTCTGCCCTGCACCCCAACATCTCCTTCTCCAACAAGCCCCTCCCTAGGTTCAGCTAGCTTTCCCCACCCCTCTTAGGGCTTATACTTCTGTGCCTCCAATGGCTGTAAGCAGGGGTGCTGACTCCTAGAGGCTGAACCCCTTTGAACCCCCACCCCAATATTTGTTAGCGGGGAACAGAGTTCCCACAATGTTTGTCCGGGATATGGCGGCCCCTCCCCCCTCCATGGTGGGGGAGCAGCCCCCGGCTCATGGCATTGGCAGGAGGCGGCGGCAGAGGAGCCGTCCAGACACCCAGACATTGTGCATGATGGCGTTGTGTCTTGGTGTCGTGTCCGACATCTGGGCATCGCATGCAGCATCACAACATCGCGCATGATGCCCGGATGCGACTCGTGACACCACGGCATCACACGCGATGTCAGCTGCGTCAATCACCCTCCTGAGTCAGCATGCTTGGCTGTAGGAAAGGCAGGAAGCCAACAGTTGAAGCTTCCCTCTGAAAATGTGCTGGGGAAGCTTTTACTGTTGCACTGCTGTTTGTCAATGATGCAAACACAGGACCTGCTCTTTAAAGCTGAATTGGAGCAAATGGCAGTCCAGGTTTTCTGCAGATTGCTCTTTGCTCCGATTCAGCTTTAAAGAGTTGTTTTTTTGTGGGAGAAGCTTTGGAGAGAAAGAAAGAGGGTGCCCGGACACAGAGCTTTAAAGCGTGGGTTGTTCCTGGAAAGCGTGGATAAGCCCTATATCTTTATCTTTAAAGTGGCATGCTTAAATGGGGACTGCGAGAGAGAAGAGACAACCCTTTTTTCCCTCCTTGCTTATCCAGTCTCCCCTTCCAGAAGCTTCCTTGTGACACTCCCCCCGCTCCTCAAATGACCGGTGTCTGCCTCTGCAGTGCCCTCAAGGCACTCCTTCCTCCCCAGCTCCTTCCCCACAACCTCAGCTTTCCTCGCCTTCACCCACCAGTCTCCAGCCTCCCCACACAATTAATGTCAGTGTTTTGGGGTAGGGACTCCCACCACTGCCGCTCACAGCAGACAAGAGAGCAGGGCCACAGCGCCACCTACCAGCCGTACAGGAAGAAGGCGAAATAAGGGAAGGAGACGGCCAGCTGGAGCCAGCGCCAGTCGCGGATGGCATAAGCTATGCCAGCAAGGATGAACTGCCCGACGCTGTAGCTGTATCCAGTCACCATGCTGATGGTGGCCCGGGAATGCATTGGGGTCCACTCTACCGCTGGAAGAGGAAAACCCCATGTTGCCGTCTAGCAATGTTCAAAGGAGTGAACACCCACCTAACTGATTCTGGGGTTTCTAACAAGAACTTTGACCTAAACTCTGTGTCAAACAGAAAATATAAAACCAGTACTTTCTTCCTGGAAGTACTCAAGGTTACACAGTACTGGCACCTTCTTCCCCCCTCCCCATGTTAAAAGTGTGGTACTTACTGTAACAATTTCATGGTGAGTACCTCCCCCCCCCCCCTTTCTATATAAAAAAAACCGTATAAAACATATGGGACAGATTGAACTTCTCCAGTTCCTCTGGGACATAAATGTACATCAAAAGGAAGACCCGAAAACCTTATTTGCAGCAGTGGAGAAGTTAAAACACAAACCTAGCTAACGGTAAGGCACTGCTATATTTAGGTAGATTTATCACTTCTAAATATTTTGGCAGTTTAATCCCATGATTTGAATTCACACATGTAAATAATGAAGAACAGGTTTTGTTAGTCCAATATTGTATGCTCTAAATGAGTGGAGATTTAAACCCAGATATCCCTTATTCTGTGCAACACTCACTACAACACAACATAGTGCCTTGGGGTGTGTGTGTACAAATCAGACTTGAACCCAGATCACAAGGCAGGGAAGCAGTCATCACTCATTTTACCCCACTGGTGCATAGGGATGAGTGAATCTGTCAATGATGATTGGCGTTTCTCTCAGGTTCTCATTTTACCAATCTTAGTCCTCCTTGTTTCCACATCAGTTTGCAAGTTTCTTTTTTATATATAAAAAAGTCCTCATGACAATTCACCAGCATTTTTGTGTGAAGTTTTCCTAATATACAAATGTTTGTATGTGGTTTTGCCTAATATGCACATTTTTGCAAAGCAATGTCTCCTGATACAATGCATTTTCCCATTTATTTTTCTTGAATATATGCGTATTTATGTGCTTTTTTGTACCCAGGTTTTAGAGGTGTGGATAGGATGCCTCTGGTTCAGTTGTTTTATTACGTGCGCAGATTAGATGGTCATGAGGCACCAGAAGTTGCATCGGAGGCCCCGCAGTGTGGGTGCCGAGCACCCACAACAAAAATTTTGTGGGTGCTTGGGCCCCCAGGGTCCCCTATATTTGGCGTCAGTGGCATACTCAACATACAGGTGAAAACAGCCCTTTGATTTTCCAGGAGATCTGTGTAAAAGTCAGATCTAGCAGAATTAATCAGAGGCTTGAAAAATAGAGCTGAACAAGGAAATGACAGAACATTTCCAACTTCAAAGGGGTAGCTTTCAAAGGGGCAACTACCTTCTCCAGCAGGGGGCAGTACCTGCGTGGTGGTGGTGGTGGTGGGGCTCAGAGGCTTTGTGAGCTCCAGGGGAAGTCCTCAAAGGTGCCTGGGTGCCCAAGGGCACCATGTTGGGGACCCCTGATTTAATATCATTGTAAGAAAAGGCAGTGTGTGCAGGCGGCCATTTTCTCAGAAAAACAACAATTGAAAAAAGATTCCAAGACTCAAACTCTCTCTCATCTGTAACTGGTTGTCTTTGGTGGATATGACTGCCTGTGATTAATGGGAGAACAATGCCCTTTGCACATGCCCAGAGGCCTCAGGGCAGATTTGCAGCATGCTTGGCTAATGTTTTAAGTCTTGGAACCAGCCACTAGAGGAAACTGACTTACACAGCGACACGCAGTTCAGCCCAATGCCTGAGAGAGCCATTCCTGACAGGAAGCGGAAGATGCAGTAAGCTGTGAAGCTGGGGGCAAAAGCAGCGCAGGACCCCGAAACAGCCATTTGGAGACAGGACCAGATCAGCAAAGCTTTCCGGCCAAACCTAAACCGGGGAGGAACGAGTCTTGTTATAGACAGGGTGGTGGTCTCTGCGTGGGTGAAATCTGGAAGCGGTGGGAATGGAAGAATGATCTGGAAAAGGAGTGGGGGAGCTTTTACAGCCTGAGGGCCACATTCCCTTCTGCGCAACCTACCAGGGGCCACATGCCTGTGGTGGGCAGGACCAGAGGCAAAAGTGGGAGGAGCAAGGAATGCAAATATTATATTTGTACAGCGGGCCGGTTTCTACACACACCTCTCTCTCCTTGACCCAGACAAGCAAGAGGCAGTATCAGAGTTTGAGGGTGCACTCCAGCCAGGCATAAACACTCAAGGAGGGCCTGGCTGGGGAGGCTCCTGAGGGCCAAAAAGAGAGTCATGGAGGGCAGAATTTGTCCCCCGGGGCTGAGGCTTCCCACCCCAGAGCTACTGTAGAAGCACCAAGGCGATAATGGCTGGAGAATGTAAAGAGAACACACCATAGCTGCCAGCATCCTGGGAGGGCAAATCGGGACATGACCTCCCCCCGCATCTTGCCGCCAGCTGCCCTTACATGTCGCTGCCACCCATCGCCTTGGGTTTCCCCAAGGAAAGTGGCAGGATAAAACTAAAACCTGTGAGGATCATGGGACGAATTGAAGAAATTACGGGGCAAATTAAAATGTAGATGAGCCCAGAGTCGGATACTTTCACTGGCCCTAAGCCCACAGTCTGTACCTCAGGTTACAGACGCTTCAGGTTACAGACTCCGCTAACCCGGAAGTAGTACCTTGGGTTAAGAACTTTACCTCAGGATGAGAACAGAAGTCGCGCAGCGGCATCAGCGGGAGGCCCCATTAGCTAAAGTGGTACCTCAGGTTAAGAACAGTTTCAGGTTAAGAATGGATCTTCGGAACGAATTAAGTTCTTAACCTGAGGTACCACTGTAATCTGGATAAGACTCTGGGACTGGGGGAAAGTCAGTTTCTGGCTAGGAAAAAAGTGGTCCTCTTCCCTGCACACACACACACTGAGTTGACCCCAACATGGGGGGGGGGGCGTGGCATGACATCACACATGCGCCGCCCTCCCAACCCGGCCAGGCCAACTTGGCCCATCATGTCCCCCCCACCCCAAACAGCCAGATTAGCTTCATGAAAGGGATGTGCCAAGGCAAAGACTCTTCATCCTGGCTCATCCTTTTGAGGATTGTCACGAAATTCCCTTGAAAATATGGGGGAGCCCTGGCCCCCAGCCCCCCCTTTGATGGCGCCCCTGTCCCCACAACCCGTCATTTGCCATTTTGCTTCTACTAATCTAGTATGATTTTTTTAAAAAAAACGAACAAAGGATTCCTTGGCCCAGCTAGAACCAACCGCTTTGACGTGCATTCGCGACGTGCTTTCAAAGCGCGAAACGCCTTACTTGTCTGAGAGGCCGCCGAATGCGACCGCACCCACCAGCACCCCCGCCATGTAGATTGACTGGGCCATCTGCTGCAGCGTCCGAAAGTCGCACACCAGGTCCCACTGCGGGAGGGAGGGGGGGAGGGCGGTTAACACAGAAGCATCACCATCGCTTGGCTTTTCCGAAACGCGAAGCAGAAAAGTTGACTTTGGGATATGTATCTATAAAGCTCCATTTCCTTTTCCAACTTTCCATCTCACACAGAAGATGGTGTGTGCTCAAGCTCCGCAGCTCCAAAAGGCATTCCTAGAACCATAGGTGGCCGAGGCAGTTTTTACTGCAAAAACTTTAATCCTTAAATCCCGTTGGCAAGAACAGTGGTACCTCGGGTTACAGACACTTCAGGTTACAGATGCTTCCACTAACCCAGAAATAGTACCTCAGGTTAAGAACTTTGCTTCAGGATGAGAACAGAAATCGTGTGGTGGCGGCGCGGCGGCAGTGGGAGGCCCCATTAGCTAAAGTGGTACCTCAGGTTAAAAACAGTTTCAGGTTAAGAACAGACCTCCAGAACGAATTAAATTCTTAACCCAAGGTACCACTGTATTGTGGCAATTGTGTTGAGTAGGAAATTGCTGAATTTAGACAAATGCAGGAGACCCCAGATACAGAACCTGGGATTTTCCTCCTGCAAAGCTGGTCCTCCACATCTGAAGAATAGACGCCCCCCAACCCCCCCATATTTATATGGAGACTCTTCACAGAGAGCTTTTGTGAATGATGGATTAGGAGCGGGTGGGGGGGGTTTGCAGGAGGGGGGAGGATTATTTAAATCACTAAACTTTTGCAAATAGATAATCATGATTTAGCTACTCAACATTGCTCCCTTAAAATCAATCTTGGGCATAGTCATATTTCATATTGAATGTGGACATGTGGCCTATCTCCAACCCCCCCCCTTTATTTGTGAAAAAATTTGTTACAGGAAGTCATCTGCATCATTGTTGGGGACCCTCCAGATTATTTAATTATTATTTGTATCCCGCCTTTCCACCAAGGAGCTCAAGGGGCCAAACATGTGTATCCCCCCCTCTGCTTTCTCCACACAACAACCTTGGGAGGTAGGCCAGTCTAAGAGACAGTGACTGGCTGAAGGTCACCCAGCTGTGTGGGGATTTCCCAGGTCCTCTTCCCACACACTTAACTTCTGCACTGACTGCGATTCCCATCACCCCAGACCAGGGACTGTAGTCTAGCAGCAAGTTCCCCCCGATCTAGACAAATCCAGCATCCAGAATCCCACTTAAGTACCAATCCAATCCCAAAAAATGTGGTGAGGCATTGCTGATCCTCACCTAAGGCCTCCCTACCTCTGTCACAATGGTCGACGTGAAGACTTGGCCATCGTAGGTCCAGCCGTCAAGGCACGGCTCCAGCTCTGCCTCTGTTCTCTCCAGCTCCGTGGAATTGGGCTCGAGGAAGTGCCACTGGGTGGTGACGAAGCGACGGCACTTCTGCAGCCCCTGGTTGCCGTCTGTCGGGATGAAGGCTCTCAGAGGATCCCGACAGTCTGCGCCTTCGGTAATGTTGCTGCCACCGCATGTGCTGTTAATGCCAGTGCGGCAGCGGTGCCCGGGGACGGCTGCTGTAAAATTCTGCAAGAGGTTGTGGGCTGCCATGAGGACCATCGGGAAGCAAAGAAGCAGCACGTTGAGGACCTGGAAACGGCCCATGCCACCAACCTGATCCAAAAGTTGGGCAAAAGTCATCGCGGCCCAGAGACGCAGGACGGGCCCGGCTGAATCGGACGAGGCACGTTGACCGATGTAGATGCAATGGCAGCAGGGGAAGGAGAAAATATATATACCGGTATATTCTTGCAAACGTTAGGTGTTTGCTTGGCGATCTGGAGGTGCAATTCACAAATGGACTTGCTAAAACGTGGAGATGGAAACCTCCAAGAATCGGCCCGGTGGCGGCTGTCAAAATGATTCCACAGCTGATTTCCTTTGCAGTGGTCGGAGCTGCACCGAAGGAATGAAACAGTTAAGAAGGACACTTCCCATGCCTCCTGCCGATGGGCAAACAGACGGGACCTCTGCCCTCCTGCGTGTGCATTTCATATTTGAGCCTGATCCAAGGTCACCCAGAAATGCGCCGCCGCTTATGTGCAGTTCCTACGAAGGAACCAGTAGGGCACCTTTCCCTCCCCCCCCCCCTCTGCCTGCAGGAACGAAAGGTAGAATAAGGCTGAAAAGGCCAGAGCTTGAGGAAAAGGCTCCGGAGAGGGGCTTGTTTTTCTGTGCTTCTGATTAAGCTCCTGCTGAGTTTCAGACGGCTTAGTCGGTTCCATTAGACCCACATCTCCTAAGAATGGAGGTCTTAGTGAAAAGGGAGGGGTGCACATTCACTTCCAGCGAACTTGAGCGAGATGGTGGTAACAGGCAGAGGAATGAGCTGAGTCAGGCCTGGAATATGAACTTTTCCCCTTGAAGTCATTTGCATTCCTGGTATCAAAGAAAACATCACAACGATAAGCTTTATTTATGGGGGCTGTGCAGATCTGGGGGGGGGGGGATCGTTTGCTGCTCTGGGTGTTTGGTAAGACTTTTTCCACCCTTCGCTTGGTCTGGGATGCTTCCCACTGAGGTCGCGTCATGAATCCCCAACGCTCAGTCTGCAAGGTGAACCCTTCTGCCTTTGACACATCCACATGTCACGAAAAATGGGGCTCTCTCAAGGGAGACCCTGCAAGGTCTGCTATTGGTCAGTGGAAGGAAACAGAGTTGACAGCCAGCTAAAATGAAAGGAAACTCCCCAGCCCTGTCAGAAAAACCACCCAAAATGTAATGAAAACATCACAAACAAAGAGGAGGTGTTTAGTGACACCGGAGCACACATGAGTACATAGTTTCAGAACTTGTCAATCACAATACTTTGTGAATTGCCTGTCTTGAACCACCATTCAAATTCAGACACATTTTATTCCCCTCTCCAGGCATTTAAACACCCACATCTCCTTCTCCCTCCCAGATCTATTCTTCTTGCTCTTGCCCACATTCCCCTCTTTGATAAGCAAATGACAGTTTCCTCTTCTGTGGACAAGCAACCCTCTCCAACTGGTAAGACATTCGCAGCTAGTTGAGGGGTTTCCTAGTTTCCTGGCTACGTGACTTTGGAGGTGGCTGCTGGGGTGAGGTGTGGGCCAAACACTGCTCACTTTTGGGTTTTACTATGTCATTTGACATGAGTTTCATTCATAAACAAGGTTTTCCATTCATAAAAAAACCTTCATAAAAACCTATTACTTCAGAGGAAAAGGTTATGAATTTATCCTTTCTGGGTGGTGCATGTGGGGTGGTGCATGCCCTCAATTTACAGGGCAACCAATAATTTCCTTGGTGTGTGCTTGATGGGAGGTGCTGACGGGCATTAATTTGGTGTCTATACATAACCCTCTTTTCCCGGACTTCCCCATACCTTTCCCTTTTTGCATCCTTAATTTTAAACCATTATTCAGCAACCCTTCTTAACCAATTAAATGTAAATTCATTCTCTTTTTCAATTCCACCCTAAAATTAAACACAATTTTCCGCTGCAATTCTACATCTTCTTTTCCCTCAGCATTTTAGCACTCCTCAATTTTATAATAGTTCTTAAGATACATCTTAAATTTCTTCCAATCTTCTTCCACAGTCTCTTTCTCTTGGTCGCGGATTCTGCCGGTCATTTCTGCCAATCCCATAAAATCAATCACTTTCGCCTGCCATTCCTCCAGCGTGGGTAGCTCTTGTGTCTTCCAATACTTTGCTAGAAGAATCCTTGCTGCCGTAGTAGCGTACAAAAAGAAATTCTTATCCTTCTTCGGCACCAACTGGCCGACCATACCCAAGAGAAATGCCTCTGGTTTCTTGTTAAAGGTGCACTTAAGCACTTTCTTAATTTCATTATAAATCATTTCCCAGAAGGCCTTAATCTTTGGGCAGGTCCACCAAAGGTGGAAAAAGGTACCTTCAGTCTCTTTACATTTCCAACATTTGTTATTGGGCAGATGATAAATCTTCGCAAGCTTGACTGGGGTCATGTACCACCTGTAAATCATTTTCATAATGTTTTCTCGTAAGGCATTACATGCCGTGAATTTAATACCTGTGGTCCATAACTGCTCCCAGTCAGCAAACATAATGTCGTGACCTATGTCCTGTGCCCATTTAACCATAGCAGACTTCACTGTCTCATCTAATGTATTCCACTTCAACAGCAAGTTATACATTCTTGATAAATTCTTAGTATTGGGTTCTAACAGTTCTGTTTCTAGTTTCGATTTCTCCACCTGGAAACCAATTTTCCTGTCTTGTTTGTAGGCCTCCATTATTTGGAAATAATGGAGCCAATCTCGTACCTTGGACTTTATTTTCTCATAACTTTGTAATTTAAATTCACCACCTTCTTGTTCTAAAATTTCAGAATATTTCGGCCAATTAGTTCTCATATTAAGTTTCTTTACCTCCTTGGCCTCCATAGGTGAGAGCCACCTGGGAGTTTTATTTTCCAATAAATCTTTGTACCGTATCCAAACATTATATAGTGCTTTCCTGACAATGTGATTTTTAAAACCCTTATACACTTTAACCTTGTCATACCAGATATATGCATGCCAACCAAAGTTATTATCAAATCCTTCCAAATCTAGAATGTCTGCATTTTCAAGAAGTAGCCAATCTTTTAACCAGCAGAAAGCTGCTGATTCATAGTAGAGTCTTAAGTCCGGCAGGGCAAACCCCCCTCTTTCTTTAGAATCGGTAAGTATCTTAAACTTAATTCTGGGCTTTTTGCCCTGCCAGACAAATTTAGATATATCTTTCTGCCACTTCTTGAAACAGTCCAGTTTATCAACAATTTGTAATGTCTGAAACAAAAATAACATTCTAGGCAATACATTCATTTTGATTACTGCGATTCGACCTAACAAGGAAAGCTTCAGGTTTGACCATATTTCTAAATCTTTCTTTATCTCAGTCCAGCACTTATCATAGTTATCCTTAAATAAGTTTACATTCTTAGATGTCATGTTAATCCCCAGGTATTTTACACTCTTTGCCACCACTAACCCAGTTTCCTCTTGGAATCTCTCTCTTTCAACATTTGTTAAGTTTTTTTCCAGTACCTTGGTTTTTTGTTTGTTCAACTTAAATCCTGCGACCTGGCCGAATACTTGAATTAGTTCTAAAGCTCTTTTGGTACTAGTGTCTGGCTCTTGCAAGGTCAATACTAAGTCATTTGCAAAGGCCTTCAATTTGTAGTGTCTGGCTCCGACCTGAATCCCTTTTACCAGCTGGTCCCCCCTAATCATATTTAGCAGAACCTCCAGGACCTCCAGGTTAAGAAAATATGAGTTTTTGTGTTTGTTTTATGTTGTTTTTGTTTATGTTAAAAAATTTGGAAATTAATAAAAATTTTATTTTTTTAAAAAAAATTGGTGTCTATACAGCTCTGCAAAAGTGCTCACAACTGCAAGGAAGAGGTCTCAAATATAAATTAAATGTTCATAAATGTACAAGGCAAACACATGCATAAATATATAAACCACGTGTCTGAAATAGTACAGGAGAGCAATCCTGAAGCCATTTTGATTCTCCCAAATTGACCTCAAATATTTCCCTGCAAGAAGGAAGGAAATGGAAAAGCCTCCCCATTGTCTTTTGCTTACAAATCCTGCCTTAGGGGTGTATTTGTATATGCATAGGGTGAGCCTGTGACCTCAATTCAGGAACTAAAGTATTAGCCATCACAAAAGAATGGCCAGACTGCCCAGGTAATGCAACCAGTGACCATTATCAGGTATCCTGGCAGACAGGATTTCTGCTGTAGGTTTCAATTATACGCAATTTCACTGATGCGCACGGTGCCTCGGAATGTAACCCCCACATAAGGGGGGGGGAGAGACTGCCTGTACATCTGAAGATGATGTTACCTGTGTTGTTTCTGCTGTAGCATTGGAGAATGCATGAGCAAAGCATTTAAACTTGCTAACGTTTATGGTCTATTCACTTCAAAAAGGGGCGGGGGGGGGGGAGGAGAATTTTAATTGCTTAATACTGGCACATTTTATAAAATGGCAAATGTTATTGAATACATAAATTGTTCAGACCTTGGCAGGAATCCACCCAGCACTCATGGGGAAATGTGGCATGATCTCTTGGAGTAATCAAATGAAACTTTAACATGTGGCATGATAAAATTCTGTAATTTTATCAGGACAAGTTTCTTGTTGCTTACTGTTGTAACAATTGTTTTCTCAAAAATTGTCTTCTGAACCATGAAAATAAATAAAATCAGAATTTATTTTTTTAAAAAATAGTGGCTTATTTAAAGCTCCAACAGCGTATATTTCCCATGCTTTGCAAATGTTGCATAGATCTGTGTTTTCAACTCTGCTAGGGACTGTTTTTGCTAAAGAGTGAGTCAAGCCTCGCACCCTTTCCCCCCAGCCATTTTTTCTTTGTAGTTCCCCACACACATGAGACTTCAGGATTAACTGGTATTCCCCAGTGATTTCCAACCAAAACAACAGTCCACCAGTTTGGCGGCAGCCCTCCATATCAAGTACCTTTCTATGTTTCTGTCTAGATCAGCCCTTTATCCAAAGCACCAAGGGCTGTTGCCATGGATTGAGCCAAGAGTCCAGTGACATCTTAATGGATTTATTATACAGTTTCCAGAGGAGTAGCTGTACAAATCGAAAATGCTGTCTGTTGACCGCAGCTACTACTATGCCATAAGATCCAATGTCCTGTAATATCACATATGAGCTTTAACTATTGATGAAGCCCAGGACGGCAGAACAAGGCCAATATTCCGGAAATCCTTGTCTTAGACTCTGTGAGAGGATTTTGTGGAACTGTAAGAACCTTTCATGTGGATGGTTTGGAGTTTATGGAATAGACACCATTACATGGATGCACCTTACGCATGAACTGACTAGAGAATGATCTGATCCACTGGATCTTCTGCTTCGTTTGTTTGTTGAACTTTATGAGTTACTTCTGTTGAAATTTATAATTTGATACAATGAATAGTATACTTTATTTATCTAATGTCAGGGAACTGACATCAGAGTGAGCAGAGCGAGAGGTGGAGGCAAGGCTCCAGGGTGATGCCGGAGAGGGGACCAGCCGGGGGGAAGGAATTCAGCGTAACACCAATAGAGATGAGAGGGAGATGGAGGAATTGGTGACAGGGCTCCAAGACCCTTCACCCGAATCTAGTGGAGAGAGCGCTGGCACGCCCCTGCCTTCCCCTCACTTGCGCAGACGCGTTCCGCGCAGAGAACATAGGAGGAGACTTGGGGTCAAACAGCTTTTATGCTGGAAGAGGTTCAAGAAACGCCCACTGATGGATTCTGCAAGTGACTAACAGGTCACGGAGGGCGAGCTCTAACCCTGAATATGGTTGAGCAAACAAACTGACTAAACTGAAGGCAATTTATGCACAAGTAACCCCTTACAACCATTACATCTAAGAACACAGCCGGTTACGTCTTGTGTGTTTATTGAGCATGCTTTACATGACCATAGGTTTGTTCGTTGTTGTTCTGTTGAAGCAAAGCAATGCAAAATGAAATAAAGAGCCTTGTGGCACTTTAAAGGCTAACACATTTATTATGGCATCATATGCCTGAAAAAGCCTCGCATGGCCGACACACACATATATATAGGTATAGAGAAAACTGTAAACAGCGGGGCCCAAAGGCCACAGGATGCAGAAAGTACAGTCTGACATTTCTTTGCAAATCTCAGATGTATACAATACAATAAGCACAGTAACCATTTTCATGAGTAGCAACTGGCAATCTTCCAAACTTTGTTCTGTTAATTACGCACCAGGTACGAGAGGAAACCCTGGTTCCAACTGAGCCCTAGACACACAGAATCAAACTTGCCGCAGGAATTCTAATTCAGTCAGAGGCTGCCTAGTGTGGAGTCAAGTCAAGTTGCAAAGTGTATCCCTGAACACCTTTGGCAGGTGAGAAGCCTGCGGTCCTCCAGATGTTACTGAACTACAACTCCCATCATCTCTGATAAGGGATGGGGAAGGAAACTGAATCAGTTTGTATTTAAAGACAAACTCTAATTCACACTTTTCAAAACAGTATGTGAATCATAACACAGCCACCTTTTGAAATTCACACTTCTCCAAATTTTGCCGTTCAGTTCTCCAGCCAAGTGATGTGTACAAAAATACATATACTTGGGCAAATCGTGCATAAAAATGCATATATTAGTGAAGGTAGCGTACAAAAACACATTATATTGGAGAAAATTGCTTTGCAAAAACTATCTATTTTGCCAAAATTGAATAAAAAAATGTGTATATCAGGATAAATTCACAATAAAATGCTGATGGGTTTTCAAGCAGGCTTTTGAAAAATAAATAAATTGCATGCTGATGCAGAAATGTGGAGAACTGAATTTAAGACTGGAAAGAGTGTGCTGACATTTTGTGTCCACGCGAGCACAATAAATTTACATGCCTGTACCGTAAGTGTATGCATATCCCACCGCTTCCATCAATTCCCTCCCCACTAAGATTTAACTTTTAGAGGACCTGGGGAGGGGTCTGAAGACTGAAGATTGGGGTGGGCAGGTGAGGGTGGAGTGAAAAAGCCCCTATGTCTTTTGTTTTCTTAGCTACCATCTTTGATGGGATCAGACTTGGTGGAGGCAAGAAGAACCTTCATTTGTTGTTCATCCTCTCGGAGGGGTCTTGACCTTAAAAGTAAAAGCGATTGAACAGAAATAAGCAATACAGGAGGTAGTGATCATGCCCTATACGGAAATGGCGGAAGGAGATAGGCATGTTTATCTAATCGTCTTAGAGACTCCACTCTGGATTTGTGTAGGGTTTACTTCTTCGCCTTTTCTTCTCCCAAAGATATCCCACAAGGCATTTACTGTTCACTAAATGTGTATAGGCTCCTGCCAACCTAGCAGTTCGAAAGCACATCAAGTGCAAGTAGATAAGTAGGTACCGCTACAGCGGGAAGGTAAACGGCATTTCCGTGCGCTTCTCTGGTTCGCCAGAAGCGGCTTAGTCATGCTAGCCACATGACCCGGAAGCTGTACTCCGGCTCTCTTGGCCAATAAAGCAAGATGAGCGCCGTAACCCCAGAGTCGGCCACAACTGGACCTAATGGTCAGGGGTCCCTTTATCTTTAAATGTGTATAGGATTCCAGCCTAAAAGTCTTATAAATGCGTCAGTTAAAGAAGGGGGTTGCTTTTTTTAAAAAAAAAGTGTCTCTGAGTAGTATATAGAATTCTGTTTTCTTTCTTAAAGGTAAAGGTAAAGGACCCCTGACAGTTAAGTCCAGTCGTGAACGACTCTGGAGTTGCAGCGCTCATCTTGCTTTACTGGGCGAGGGAGCCAACATTTGTCCACAGACAGTTTTTCCGGGTCATGTGGCCAGCATGACTAAGCTGCTTCTGGCGAAACCAGAGCAGCCCACGGAAATGCCATTTACCTTCCCGCTGGAGCGGTACCTATTTATCTACTTGCACTTTGACGTGCTTTCGAACTGCTAGGTTGGCAGGAGCAGGGACCGAGCAACAGGAGCTCCCGCATCCCTGTTTGCTTCCTTAGCCAGCCCAATTTGAGGGCAGGGCCACCAGGGCAGAAACCTCCCCAAAGCGTTAGATATATCTTGAAACTCACCGTCTCTCCACTTCCTCAATTGTCTCTGCAAGTGGGACATTCCGGGTCTCTGGTAGAAAACAGGCAGCAATGCCAGAGATAATGGGGGCCGTTCCATAGATTATCAGCGGCAACGGTGCGAATATTTCCCCAGTCATCTTCACCAGAGGGGCTATCATGCTACCCACACGGGCCATGGTACCGCCCAGGCCCATCCCTGATTGCCTGTGGCAGGAGAGGAAATGGACGTGAAGATCTGCAATTTTCAGCTCTTTCTAGAGCTTCTTGTTTCAATGTGGATTGCATGACCATCAATTTGCTTAGAGTTTTCTAGGGCAGCATCACACAATACAAAATAAAAATGCAGGGCTCTTCCAGATGACCTGTTTGTTGAGCAGTCATCCTGATTTGCTCACACAAAGCTTAAGGGGCAGCTAGACAGCTTTACTGAACTTTTGATTCTGATTTCTTGGCAGGGAGACTATACAACAATGCATTCGCCATGACTTGCTTGTGAGGCGTTTGTACGTCTTCCTGGTACTCATTAATTAATTCCACACTTTTCAATGGGGATGAAGGAGAAGTTCTGTTTTCATTTAAAGGCAAATCTACCTTAAACACACTTTTCAAAACAATACACAAACCGAAACTCAGCTACCCTTCAAAATTCACAGTTATCTGAATTTTGCATTGTAGGTTTCCAGGACTCCCTTTGACCCACCTGACCACAGTTGGGAAAAGCTCTCCAGAGAAGATGTAGGCGCAGTTGAAGGAGGCCGCAAGGGAGCCTTTGCCGATCACAGCAAAAACCATTCGCAGATTGCTCAGATCTAAGAAGTAAGAGAGAATTGTCAGTTGGAAGCAAAAATTCACAGAGGATAAGGCTACCAATGGCATCTAGCCACAATGGCTATGCTGAAGCTCTGCTGTTGGAGGAAATATGCATCTGAACACCAGTAGCTGGAAACTGGAGGTAGGGAGAGTTGCTCGGGTCTTGCTTTTGGGCTTCCCATTGGAGCATATGGTTGGCTGCTGTGAGAACAGGATGCTGGACTGGGTGAACCATTGATGTGTTCCACCACGACTCTTCTTATGCCTCGGATTGAGGCCAGTGGGGAGGGGAGACACTATATCTTTGCACTAACCAATTTCTGTGCCGCACTCATAACAAGATCCTCACCTGAAGGCACAAAGATGTTGGCCAGGATGCAAAGCCCTGCCAGGATAAGTGACGAAGCCTGGGAGAATCGGCGGCCCACAAACGTGATGGTCAACACTGAGGCCAGCTTGGCTGGGAAGTCAACAGCGCCAAAGACCAGCTGGGTGAGGTAGATGTTGAAGCCAAAGTTCTGCAGGTCCATGGCCAGCCCATAATAGGCAAAGGCGGTGGAGAACCTTGGGTGACAGATCACAAGTCAGGATGCTCAACCAACATGCCCCCAACTTCCTTGCTTCCCAACAATGCAAAAGCTCTTCCTGTCTTGTGTGAAATGGATCCCAATAATCTGTTGATTTCAGTTTCTGACAGTTCTTTCTTTCCAGTCTTAAATTCTGTTCTCCACATTTCCATATCAGTTTGCAGTTTTTATTTTATTTTTAAGCAATCTTGCGAAAATTCACCTGCCATTTAGTGTGGATTTCTCCCAAGAGTCACATTTGTATGTGATTTTGCACTTTTCGTAAAGCAATTTCCTCCTGGAGAATACAGTTGTATGTGATTTTCACTAATATAGGCATTTTAGTGCACACTTTGCCCTAGTATATGCGTGTGTACGCATTACCCGGCTGGAGAACTGCCTTTCAGAATTCAGAGATGTGTGAATGATGGTGCCTGGCATGCTTCCCTTGGGAAAGCATTGCTCAAACAGGAGCCAACACTGAAAAGGCCCATTCCTCAGACTTCCTTCTTGAGAAAGATAGTTCAGGTATATGCATCCACCCTACACCTTCCACTGTGAAGACAGATGCAAATAATTCATTCAGCCCCTCTGCATTCTCCTTATTCCACCCCCCTTTTTTTGCATCCCCTATTTGTTTGCTTGCATGTCAGGGCTGGGTCATTGGCAGGTTAGAACAGAGATTCAAAAGTAAAGCTGGCTTTTGATTCAAGAAAATAGCATACAAGCAGGGAGCACGCAGGCATGGCTGCTCTCAGTGGCAACGTTGCCAAGACTAGCTCTTGGCCCCTCCTCCTTCCACCTAAATCTCCTCCTCTGGACGTCTCCCAAACTGGCTGAAACTCTGGTGGGCCCTTGGGCTTCCTGAGCTTTCTGTTCGGCTACATGTAAAGCCCTGCATGGCCTTGGAGTCAAAGCGGGAGGGACACTCAACACAGAGGGACCGGGCAGCTGCTGCAAAGCTGGTGCAGCTTTTGTCCTTTCCACCTTCTCTCTTTTAGGTCCAGGGCCTGATTTCTCTCTCTCTCTGTACCCGTATATCTGTACCAGTATACCTGAAGGAGCGTCTCCATCCCCATCATTCTACCCGGACACTGAAGTCCAGCGCCGAGGGCCTTCTGGCGGTTCCCTCACTGCGAGAAGCCAAGTTACAGGGAACCAGACAGAGGGTCTTCTCGGTAGTGACGCCCACCCTGTGGAACGGCCTCCCATCAGACGTCAAAGAGAACAACAACTACCAGACTTTTAGAAGACATCTGAAGGCAGCCCTGTTTAGGGAGGCTTTTAATGTTTGATGTATTACGGTATTTTAATATTTTGTTGGGAGCTGCCCAGAGTGGCTGGGGAACCCATCCAGATGGAGGGGGTATAAATAATAAATTATTATTATTATTATTACCCTGTCTTGGTCTCGAAGGGCTTTCTGCCTCAGGCTCTTCTCTTTCCCTTGAGCCTGTTGCTCCTTGTGCTTCCCAGCCTCCCTCCATCTCTGACCTGTCTCCAGAGTCCCACCACCACAATCTTGGCTGTGAGCCTTCCTCCTCTGCTGTTTTCCTGGGGGAGTTCTTCAGTTGGAGCCTCCTTCATCCAGCCTGTCCCCGACATTGTATGGGGGGGGAGTTTGTGTTCCTTTTTTTTGCCCAAGCAAGAAGAAGAAACGGAGGCACTTGCCAGACAAGGGAGATCCCACAGGAGATTCTGCGAATAGCAGGTGTCCACACCAGGTCGGCCATGCCGTGGCTGGCTTTGGTGGCGGAGGAGAGCTCCTTTTGCATGCTGGATTTCAAAACCTGAGCAGGAAGAGAGCAATGTTGGGATAAACCAATCAGGGGACACAAGGTCACCAATGCAGCCCTGCAGCTGGATCAGGCCCAAGGCCCATCCAATCCAGCGTCCTGTTCTCCCAGTGGCCAATCAGACGCCTCTTCTGGAAAGCCCCTAAACTGGACCTGAGCACAGTTGCAGCTCTCTTCACCTGTGATTCCCACCAACTGACATTCAGAGACATGGTGCCCCTAACTGTGGAAGCAGAACATAGCCATCTTGGCCCATGGCCACAGAGAGCCTAATCCGCTGACACTTTGTCTCCCAAGACTTGTTGCAGAATGAGAAAACAGGGTCATGAAATGCTTTACAGCTCCCGACACAAGTTGGCTGACAATGAACCTGAGCTGTGCAGCAAAGCGTTTTGCTTTGGAAATCAAATTTTAATCTAGCAAGCTCGTGCATAGCATATATAGAAAGGTGGTATACAAATTAAAAGTGGAATGAAATACAGTGGTACCTCGGGTTACAGACACTTCAGGTTACAGACTCTGCTAACCCAGAAATATTACCTCGGGTTAAAAACTTTGCTTCAGGATGAGAACAGAAATCGTGCTCCGGTGGCGTGGCAGCAGCGGGAGGCCCCATTAGCTAAAGTGGTGCTTCAGGTTAAGAACAGTTTCAGGTTAAAAACGGACCTCCGGAACGAACTAAGTACTTAACCCGAAGTACCAATGTAGTTGAAAGGCATCAAATATGTTGGCAAATGAGGGATTCGCCAGCCTCCCAAGCTGGATTCATAATGGCCAAACGATCTCATGGTTAGCACATTCCCACTAAATAGGAGTTTATTTGGCAACATTCATGAATGAAAAATGAATAACTGAATGAAGTGAACTGAAATGGCTGAGCCCTAGGGATATATGGAATAATACTTCTGAGCATGCTCAGAGTACCTTTCCATCACAGCCAACTGCAGCCAGTCCTCAGGTGTCTCAGGATGGGAGGCCTGAATTTGAACTGTACCGATTAGTTTGCTAGGGCTGTTGCACACATGGCTGTTCCCTAATTTTGTGCCTGTGCAAAAAGTTGCATTTCTTCCTTGTCCTGCATCCCCAGCGTGATGTACCTCCACACTAAGTTTGTCTCCTTCGTTCTTCTTCCCGTTGATTTGGGCGGCTCTCTTGAGGCCTTTCACTGCCTGCTCGTGTTTTCCTGAAATTGCCAGCCATCGTGCCGACTCCACATACAGCCTGCAGACCAAACACAAGGAAATGGGATTCTTTCAGTAGCTCTCTGAGGGAAGGAAGGAATGGCTAGAGCAGGGAGCAGTTAACTCTTTATCAGAAGAAATGCCTGCTCAGGGGAGCCAGGACTAATGAGCACAGCAACTCTTTTCTATTGGTCTTGCCTTTATGAGGCAGTTGTGGAGGCTGAATGTCTCTGCCTTCCCACAGCTGCCTACGTCCCCTCCTCTCCCAGATCCTTCCCAAATAATCTGAGACTACACCAATGTGCCTCTCTCTGCTCTTCCCTCTTCATACCTCTTCTGGTCCTGGGAGACCATGGGGGAGGGGAGCTTGGTGCAGCAGGAGAGAGAGAGAGAGACCCTGAGTTCCTCACCAGCCTGACTCATCTCTGCCTTTTGGGCTCCCTCCTTCCAATTCTGGACTTCTTTCTGCCACCGAATCTCCCTGCTCACTAAACCCTGTTACCTCTTCTGCTTCCGACACCTCCTCCTCCTCCCTGTCTGCTCCCTCCGTCCACCTCTTATCATCCCACCACCACTCCTCGGGCTCTGAGCCTTCTTCCCCTGGGGGTTCCCTTGGGGATTCCCCAGCTTGTGATTCCCACCATTCCTCTGCGTCCCACCACTCCTTGACCATAGCTGTCAACTTTCCCCTTTTCTTGCGAGGAATCCTATTTGGAATAAGGGAATTTCTCTTTAAAAAAGGAAAAAGTTAACAGCTATGTCCTTGATTGCTTCTGCCTGCTAGAATTTGTTCTCAAACTGTGATTGTGCCTCTTTTCTTGCCTGCATGGAGACGTCTGATTTAGCCTCCTGGAGAAAGGTAAGATTCACACCTGCTGCCACACCCTCTTTTCCCTTTGGCCCTGCCCACCACTGTCATGTGGCCCCAGGGAAGTCGTTCACAAGGAATGTGGCCCTTGGACCGAAATGTTTTCCCACCCTTGTTGGAAGGATATACTGGGACCCATTTAAAAATGCAGAGTAACCCACAGTGAGCTTGGAGCACCTTCCATTCTCAGTGTTTGGGATTGGGACCCGTGGTGAGCAGGACCCAGCCATGTGTATTACTTCACTTGCTGCAAAATGTGTCAAGCCAGCCCTGATGTACAGGGCGGCCTGAGCCCTCCTGCTCCTGAGCTTAGGGCTTCTCTGCCCCAAAGTCCTGCCCTGGTGGCGCCACTGCCAGCAGACCACATTGACCTACCAGGAGTAGAGGAAGAAGACAAAGAAAGGCAGGGAGACTGTCAGCTGCAGCCAGCGCCAGCCAGGGATGGCGTACGCCAGTCCAGCCAGGATGAACTGCCCAGAGGTGTAGCCGTAACCGTTGATGGTGCCAACAATGGCGCGGTACTTGGTCGGGATCCACTCCATGCCTGGGGAAGGAGAAAAGGATACATTTTTAAAAAAATGCTGCTTTTTTCAGGTTGGCAACCAATGTCAGAGGAGCAGGGTGAGTAAAAACGATAAAAGTGCGCAGGTAACAATTATGTGTACCACTTTCTTGCCGCGATTCTTGCTGTTCAGGGTAGGAGTCGTACATTGGTTGCCTAGCTAGGATATCGTTTTCTTTTCCCCATGATGCACCTTTTAACCTGAGCTGTTGACTCAAATTCAAGTTGATTAAGTGCCATGGGAGTTGATTGAGTGGACAGGGCACCGAAACACAGAGCTGTTATAGTCACGTAGATTAAAAAGGGGTAGGTAGTTCTTTTCAAATTGGGAGAAATGTTTCAAAATACAAAAATAAAGTGTGTAGAAGTTCTGGATTAGTACAGTTAAAATATAAACTTTTCCCCTTGTAAAGTAGGCTTGTTTCTAAATACACACACACACTCTCCATTTTTCACCCAGACAATCATAGAATTATAGAGCTGGGAGGCACCACAAGAGATTCACAGAAGACTGGAAGAAATATACGAACTATTTAAAGAGCAACTGTAATCAACAAATTACGCTAGTAGGACTACAAGAAGTTTTGTAAGGAGGAATATATGAAATATTGCAAAGAAGATAAAGAAGAGAGACATTAGTTATGATACTTAAATGTAATAGTGAAAGTAAGAAATGTAAATTAAGTGGAAAAGATTGGAAAATTTTCAGATGTGATTGATGGAAGTAAAAAAAATTGTATAAGATATAAAAGTATGTTTAATAACTGTTGAAAATGATATGTTATATATATATATATATATATATATATATATATATATAGTTGGAAGGCACCACAAGGGTCATCTAGCCCAACCCCCTGCAATGCAGGAATCTTTTTGCCCCATGTGGGGCTCGAACCCATGACCCTAAAATGAAGAGTCTCATGCTCCACCAACTATCCACAAGCAAGAGGCATTGTCAGAGTGCAAGGGCACGTTCCCTCCAGGCAAAAACCCCTCAGGGCCAGGCAAAGGTATTGCCTAGGGAAACGGGAGAGGTGTCTGAGGAGAGTCACAGCGGCCAGTTAGACAGGCCTTGGGGGCTACAGCTTGTGAAAGGCTGCTTGAGGACTCGGCCAGCGAGAGAGGAGCGTCAAAGTACTCACACAGCGAGACGGAGTTAATCACTACCCCCGACATGGCCATTCCACACAGGAAGCGGAAAACGCAGTAAGCCGTGTAGTTTGGCGCAAAGGCAGTGGAGGTGCCCGCCACCCCCATCAGCAGGTAGCTCCAGACGATGAGGGCTTTCCGGCCAAACCTAAATGATGGGGTTGAACATGTATTAATGTGAAGCTAAGAGGAACCTAAAAAAACTCCCTTATATACCACATCATGCTGTTGGTCTATCTAGCTCACTGTTGTCTCCATGGTCTGGCTTTGGCTCTCCAGGGTTTCAGGCAGGGGAGCTTCCCAACCCCACCTGAACACACCTGGGATGAAACTGGGAACTCAGGTGTGCAAAGCAGATACTCTTCCATTTGGCTACGGCCCGTCTCCCTTTTTCACTATAGGGATGGGACCCTCCTGATGTTTTTGCCAGTTTGCATTTCTTAGTGCAGAAAGTTGTGTTTCCTGTTGTGTTTCCTACTCTAATTACTACTCTGATCTTTCCTACTCTAATTAATTCAAGAGGGTTCTGGAAGCTTCTTTGTGTGAAAGAAGCAAGCAGAAGGTTCCTGATTTTTGGGTTATTCCTTCAGAGAAGAGGAGTACAGCTGGTTTAAATGGGTCCTCTTATCTCTTCTGTCAAGGTCATGCTGACTATAAAAGAATGGTCAGAAGGAGCCTGGGTTTCACTTTCTCTTTCTATCTCTGGTGTGGTGTTCTGTATACAGTGGTACCTGGGCTCTCAAATGCCTTGGTACTCAAACAACTTGGAATCCAAACACTCCAAACCCAGAAGTAAGTGTTCCAGTTTGTGAACTTTTTCGGAAGCCGAACGTGCTCTGTTTTGAGTGTTATGCTGAGGTCTGTCTGTTTTTGCAATTTATTTTGCGTTTTTGTGCCTCTTTTTTGTTGTTTTTGTGACTGTGTGGAACCCAGTTCAGCTACTGATTAATTGATTGTGTGACTGCAGTACATTGTTTGATGCTTTCATTTTATGGATCAATGGTCTCGTTAGATAGTAAAATTCATGTTAAATTGCTGATTTCGGGGTTGTTTTTAAAAGTCTGGAACGGATTTATCCAATTTGCATTACTTTCTATGGGAAAGCGTGCTTTGGTTTTGGAACGCTTTGGTTTTGGAATGGACTTCCGGAATGGATTAGGTTTGAGAACCAGGGTACCACTGTATAGTGTTAAGGTTTAGTCTTATTATAAGTTATTGTAAGTTTAAGTTAAGTCTGTTGCAACTGGATTTCTTGTGGACAGGGCCAATCCTGAATGTATTGGATTTGTGACCATTATGCTTATTTGCCTTCAGTAGCAATAAAGCTCTGCTGGATGAAATAGTAATTACCTCTGGATTATTTTGGGGGGGCAATCCTGCAACGTGGTTAAGTTTTTACTCTGCTAACTATACGTTGGAATCTGCTCTGGATCAATACTGAGTAGAATTCTATCACAGTTTTTGGGCTACCATCGTCCCTGCCCATAGTAGCTCTTTAGGATTCCTAGAGGTATTTGGACTTGCAGAGAGTTTAAACTTTCAGCATCGCTGGAGCCATAATACCTGCTTTAGGCTCCACCCCTTGACCCAGGTGGCCACACAACAGGCCACGCCCACATCCCTCACCCACAACCCCAACCACATTGATTTCAAGAGCTGTTATTATACTCCAGAGGAAGGGGACAACCAACCCCCACAGACTGAACTGGGGAATGGGGGTGGGATCCATCCAGCTTTGTTGTTCATAGCCATGGCAACCGGCCTTGGACCTCACCTGTCCGAGAGGTTGCCAAACAGCACCGATCCGATCAGCACTCCGGCCATGTAGATGGACTGGGCCATCTGTCTCAGGGTCCGGGAATCGCACACCAAATCCCACTAAAAATTGAGGGGGGGGGAGCAGAGACTGTGTGAGAACAAAGGTGGACATAACATTTGAGGTAGCCTCACAGCGGGGCTTAATTTCTGAGCCTGGAAATCTATTTTCAGTGCCTCACAGAATCTGTTTCCAGTGTCCCAGAGGAAAAATTATGTGACTGGTGAACTTCAGGCTTTAGGCGAAGGCAATGAAAACAATGTCTCATTAAAAAGGTGCTGAAAACAATGACTCATTACTATCCTTATCATACTTAAATACCCCCATTTAGATAATATAACTGTGAACAAGGTAGAGTGCTGAAAGGGGATAAGGAGTAACTTAGGGGAGTCATCATTTAAAGAAGCTGCTTATTAGTTTGTACATTTACAGATAGGTGCTAACATTTGATGTCCATGTTTCTGATGCTACCGATTCATCCTACCTACTAATAGTAACCTCACTCTCTCACGCATCCGAAATCCATGCACAAGGAGGGAGGAATCTGGCTCAGAGGAACACCCCCCCCCCCAATAGTCCAATTTGCTCTTAGCATGCTAGCTGATGTTTGGAGGGTATCTTGGGAAATTATTACTATTATTATTATTATTATTATTATTATTATTATTACACTGCCCATCTGGCTGAGTTTTCCCAGCCACTCTGGGCAGCTCCCAACCAAATATTAACAACACAATACAGCATTAAACATTAAAAACTTCCCTAAACAGGGCTGCCTTCAGATGTCTTCTAAAAGTCAGATAGTTGTTTATTTCTTTGACATCTGATGGGAGGGTGCTCCACAGGGCGGGCGCCACTACTGAGAAGGCCCTCTGCCTGGTTACTGTAACCTCACTTCTCGCAGTGAGAGAACTGCCAGAAGGCCCTTAGAGCTGGACCTCAGTGTCTGGGCTGAACGATGGGGGTGGAGATGCTCTTTCAGGTATACTGGACTGAGGCCGTTTAGGGCTCTAAAGGTCAGCACAACACTTTGAATCGTGCTTGGAAATGTATTGGGAGCCAATGCAGAATGGATGGGATCTCTGAGGAAAGGCATAGCTGGCAGGAAGCTTGGACATTTTGCTACAGATCCCACTTGTAGACACTGAAATACAGATTCTTAGGCTTGGAAAACGCCACAGCATTATGTGCCAGATGTGAAGAAATCCCTCCCTTTCGCTGTTACATTTTGACTCCACACACTGAACCTCTGGCTGTTATAGCTGACACCCCTGACAGATCCGTTGCTATAAGGTGCTTTGGGTCTACAAAATTTAATGAGGTGGACAAAAACTGATTTGCTTGCACAAGGTTTATGCCAAAAATATAAAATGTTCAGTCTTGATTGAGCATCTGTTCTGATTTCTTTTGTCTTTTAAAACGGCTCTTTAGAATTCAACATTTTGGTGTGACTCTCTCTTCTAATATACATATGTGTAATTTTGCCCAATGTACACATTTTTGCAAGCAATTTCCTCATATAATGCAATATTGCATGCTCTTTCTGCTAACGGATGGATTTTTATGTGCGCCTTCCCCCAAGTCACATATTTTTGTTCATGTTATTTGGCAAGTGAACAGCATCCAAATCTCTGGAGAAGTGCGAATTTTGAAGGACAGCTGCTTAGGGGTTTGCATATTGTTTCGGGAAGTGCAAATTAGGGTGAAAGGGTGAACGCAAGCCTATCCTCCGGCACTGCGACTCTTTTCATCTCTATGAAAAACTGTTGCCTCATTTGTCCATGGCAGGACAGGAACCTGCCTTACTTACACCAAGTTACACCATTGGTCTATTTGGCTCAATATAGTCTACACAAGGGTTTCCCAAACTTGGGTCTCCAGCTATTTTTGGATTACAGTTCCCACCATCCCTGACCATTGGTCCTGCTAGCTAGGGATGATGGGAGTTGTAGTCCAACCACAGCTGGAGACCCAGGTTTGGGAAACTCTGGCTGCACTGACTGGCAATGGTTTTCCAGGTGCCATTGGGAATTGAAGCAGGGACCTTCTGTATGTAAATAATATATGCTCCTTTTCCTTTTTTAAAAAGTTAAGATTCTAGACCTCATGGTTCTTAACAAAGGAGCTTGGGAAGCTGCCTTCTACTGAATCAGACCACTGGTCCATGTAGTGGACTTGCAGTGGCTCTCCAGGGTTTCAGGCAGGGCACACTCCTTCTGCACTCCAAGCAGGTGCTCTATCACTGCACAATGGACCTCCCAGCCACTTATCCTCAACCCCACTCTCTCAAGGATGGTCCAGCTAGAGGGCTGCTCTCTCTCACCTCGCTGATGATGGTGTTGGTGAACATGCTCCTGTCGTAGATCCACCCATCGACACATGGCTCAGTATCCACCGCGGCGTTGCTGGGGAGGGTAGCGTTTGGATCCAGGAGCCGCCACTGGGTGGTGACGAAGCGGCGGCACTTCTCTAACTGCTTGTTCTCATCCATCGGGATGGAAATCCGGAGGGAGCTCTCGGCTCCCAGCTGCTGGGTGAGGTTGCTGGCATGGCGGGTGTGGTTGGCCGTGATGCGGGGCCGGCAGTGGTGCTCGGGGATCCCTGCCGTGAAATTCTGCAGGAGGTTGTGGTTGGCCAGAAACATCAGAGGGATGGCCAGGAAGGCGACGGACATCCTTTGGAAGCGGCCCATGCCTCCCAGGTTGTCCAGGATATCTGCAAAAGTCATGGTGGTGTTGGTGGTCAGCCGAGTAGAGTTCCCTGGAGGAGAGGGGCTCCCAGGAGACCCTGATGGGATTCAAGCCTCTGCACGCTGGTTGGAGTTTACAGAGAACTGGCCTCCTGTGTTTCAGAAGGCAGCAACGTGGCAATCCACAGTTCCCAGATGGCGTGGCCTGAAATCACCAAAAGCCCGTTGTCGCCCCTTGCTTTTCTCTTCACCTATCAATAATATTGCTCTTCTCTCCAGATCTCTGTTATTCCCAAGAGAATTTAAGAACAGGGCCTCCACGTGTTGATGCTGAGAAGATGCCTTCAGTATATAGGACCCTCCTGGCCAATCCACATGCTTTGAAAAGCAGCACTTTGTATAAAAGCTTCGGGCCAGTTAATTTTTTACCTCTGAGAACAGTTTCCAAGGGGGCGGTGGCAGCTTAAATGGAAGATGCTCCATCTATTGGGAAAGGGGGAAGTGGACCGGAGCAGTGGACCTTGGCATGTTACATCACACGGGTGACATAACAAGAGCTATCACGCTAAGTCATTCTCAGAGAAGACCTACAGAGATGAATGGGATTCAGTTATTCCCATTAATCTCAGTGGGTTTGCTTTGAGGACTACTAGTGGTGGCTACAAAGCAGAGAGATGGAGCTAGGGATTAGATCTAGGGCTTTGCATCCAGTCTGGATGAATCCTGGATCCTGAAGCTACCAGGGGCTGGTCCATGGATGGGTTGAAACAGCCTCTGATCACCCCATTGAGTCAGATTCACCCAGAGTGATCTGGAGCTGTGAAAATGGACGAGGATATTGGGCACTTAGGGTGCAGAAGAGACCCTTTGTGGCAGTCTTCCCTCTCTCCTGACTCTCTTCACCACTGAACCCTGAGGTTCACCACCCCTGACCTAGAGTGTGTCTCCTTCCAAACTTGGATCTCTGAGGTCAGGGGCTGAAACTGGGGGCATCAGTTTCAGCTGAGATGCTTTGCAAAGCTTTGCACCTGAAATTCAGGAAGAAGAACACTGCTCTCTTGGCCAGGCTTCCAGTATTTATAACATGCCTGGCCAATGCTAAGGCTTTGTGCTGCCAGCCAATCACAGGATCTGGTGTTGCCCACCCATATTCCCTTGCATGCTTGAGCAGAGCTCCAGAAGGTGAACATAATGTGTGCCAGGTAGCACACTAGGTTAGCCATAAGATTCCTCGTTCTAGATCCAGAGACCCCCTGACATCAGTAACCCACTGACCAATGCCTTCCCCAACCTGGTGTTTTTGGACTACAACTCCCATCATCATTGGCCACATTGGCGTGGCCTGCTGGGAATTGTAGTTCAAAACATCTTCAGGTTACCAGGTTGGAGAAAGCTGACCTAAATCAAGGGTTGGGAAACTTCTTCAGCCAGGGGGCTGCATTTCCTTCCAGGAGCCACATTCCAGTGGTGGGGCTGGGTCAGATGCAAAAGTGGGTGGGGCAATGGATGTGACCCTTTCTTTTGCCCATAGGCAACTTTGCAGCCATGGGAATGCCAGAGGGTTCAATGTACACAGGCCACACTCACCTCTCTGTCCTCCAGCAAGAGGCATTGTCAGAGTTCAAGATCTGGTTCTCAAAGGTTCCGTGGAACCAACTCAATAATGCCCAGGCTTCCCAAATGGCAATACCGCAAAGACTGCCTCTCCCCATATGAACCAGCCTGGACCCTGCAACCATCACCTGAGGTCCTTCTGCATGTTCCTCCTCCTCCATGAGAGGTTCTGAGGGCGGCAACAGGAAAACAGGCCTTTTCTGTGATGGCTCCCCATTTGTGCCATGCTCTATCCAGGGAAGCTTGCTGGGCGCCTTCATTGTACACTTTTAGGCACCAGGCGAAAACGTTCCTCTTCAACCAGGCCTTTGGCTGTGTCCTTTTAGATGTGTTTGTGGGACGGAGGGTTCTTGTTTTGTTCATGTTCTTGTTTTTATTATGTGTTTTGTGTTTTTGTTTTGTATTTTTATTCTATGAACCTCCCTGAGATCTTTGGATGAAGGGCAGTTATACGCATTTAATAAATGCATCATAAATATGGCATGCAAGTTTATTCACATATCCAGAGATAAGCAGGTACAAACATAACACACCATGAGGAAATGAGCTTGTCTGTTGAAATTCTTTTCACCTGTGCTGGCAAGCTGTTTATTAATCTTACAGGGACATCATACCACACACCTCCCTTTCTTAAAAACAGGAATAGGTATCAGAATAAAACATACATATCAAAGGGGAAATCAGAGCACCAAAATCAATGCCTACAATGGGGCCAGAGGTCACCAGTACTTAGCCCACCATAGAAAGTGGTCTTTGTTACCACCCTTCCTCAAGGAATGTACAGTGGTACCTCGGGTAACAAACTTAATTCGTTCCAGAGGTCTGTTCTTAACCTGAAACCATTCTTAACCTGAGGTACCACTTTAGCTAATGGGGTCTCCCGCCACCGCCAGCGTGCAGTTTATGTTCTCATCCTGAGGTAAAGTTCTTAACCTGAGGTACTACTTCTGGGTTAGCAGTTTGTAACCCGAGGTGTTTGTAACCCGAGGTATCACTGTATCTTACTGGTAAGAAGTCCTGAGATGTTACATTCATCGGAAGTCTTTCTTTCGCAGGCATAAACACACCTCTCATGAGGTGCAACTTTTCTTCATTGGTGCCTTCAGTGTCACTTGCAGACACTAGTAACATGCTCTAGGATGGTGATAAAATTGCCCTGCCCTGAACACGCACTGCCAAAATCTTCATGGGCCCAACTGTAAAACCTTAAACGGCACCTATTGCGCCAGCGCTTGTAACCACCTGGAGTCCTCATTTAATATGAACAAGGCTGCCCATGTTTCATAGATTTATGCGATCTGAAGAGAAACCAGAGTATAGGCTGCCCACGTTTCATGGTGACAGCAGCACAGAGCCAGCTTTCATTAGAAGCATAGAGTTAGAAGGGACCACGAGGATCACCTAAACCAGTGATGGCCAAACTCGGCCCTCCAGCTGTTTTGGGACTACAAATCCCATCATCCCTAGCTAACTGGACCAGTGGTCAGGGATGATTGGAATTGTAGTCCCAAAACAGCTGGAGGGCCAAGTTTGGCCATCACTGACCTAAACCAATACTGTGCGGTGCAGTGTCTCATGCTCTACCAACTGAGCTATCTTTAGAATCTATCCATAACCCAGTGTTTCCCAAACTTGGGTCTCCAGCTGATTTTGGACTACAATTCCCATCATCCCCCTGACCACTGGTCTTGCTAGCTATGGATGATGGGTGTTGTAGTCCAAAAACAAAACAAAACTGGGCCTTGGAGGACTTTGCTGTAGGATTGTAAAAAGTGCTTCTGCAGGAGAACATGGGGCAGGGCCAGTGAGGGGTGAATCCTGGGAAGGTGTGTGGCCCTTGAAGAGTCCTGGGGCCAAATAAAGATCAGGCATGAGAGCTGCATTCATCCTGCGCACCTGACGTTTCCCACCCCTGACCTAAATCAATAATCTATCAGGAAACAGAAGGAAGCCAGGCTAGTGGACCTGACCCAGAAGCGAAGTCAGTGACAAATAAAATCTGTTAAATACCTGGAGTTAAACTTTTATAACTTGGCTACAGTCCCTAAGAAAGGAAGTTGGGTTGATCATTTCCCTCCTGGAGACTGTGGGCAAAGTTCAGTTACCCAATCATCGAGCTCAACAAGATGGCGGCCTTTAGCCAGGAATGTTTGCTGGAATGCATGGCACGGGTTCAAGGAGCAGCTCATCTGCACTCATCTGTCCATGCGCAGCGAGCTGTGCATGTGCCTGTGCTCTGCGGATCAGTGGTTTGGGCATGGAGTGGAAAATCAGGAATCAGCCATTTCTTCCACCAAGTTTGGGCGCAATGTGGCACTCAGTGCATGGAAGGGGCAGGTGTGATGAGCATCTACTGCTTAGTTCCCAGAACAGCAATGATGGGGGACCAGTGGCCCTTTGGGTTCTGGTGGACTCCCATTCCTTTCAGCCTCACTCTGCATGGCCAGACGTCTGGGATGGCGGGAGTTGCTGTCCAAAAGCATCTCAGGGGCCAAAGATTCCCCATCCTTGTACAGCAAGGTACTCAATCTGTTTGGAAGGCCAGCCATCACCTCTCAGCTCACAGGCTGGTTGTGATTACCGATGGAGGGTAAGGCAAAGTCATTCTTAGAATGGAATCATAGAATTTCACGAAGGGACCTCCAGCTAGTCTAACCATCTACTCCAGCCTTTCTCAACCTGTGGGTCCCCAGATGTTGTTGGACTACAACTCCCATCACCCCTAGCTAGCAAGGCCAGAACTCAGGGATGATGGGAGTTGTAGTCCAACAACATCTGGGACCCACATGTTGAGAACCGCTGCTCTACTCAGTGCAGAATCTGCAGTGGAGAATGCAACTGTAGCTAGGGGTATAGGGCGGAGTTTGCTGATGGTCTTGGGAGCATTTTTCTGAGTGACACTGCACATTTGACTCCTCACATCACCCTGCCAGCCCTGCACTGTTTTGCAAGGCTGGGATCTGATCTGAATGATTCGCCGGGAGAATCCTGTGCTTCCTTTTCTTATGACCCAAGCAGAGGAGGCAGCAGCGGTGGCTCATGGGGTGGAGGCCAAAGGCAGCGGCAGCCTCTTCGTGACAACACTATGCTCATCATAAGAAGGATGGAGTGGGGAGTTGTGGGGTGGCAGCAGCCCCACAGGGGCATACACACCTGTGGGGCTCCCAATGCCAACCCAGAGTAAGCATGGGGGGAGAAATTAGACCCAGTTGGTCATCATCCTGCTCTATGGCCATGCTGGCTGCAGCTGATGGTGCATATTGGGGAGGCCAGGTAAGCCCTGCCCCACATGATCAATCGCAAAATGCAGCACATGTGCACCATTTGAATGGCAATGTCTATAAACTTTGGGAGGGGTCCAGCCCCCTCCAATATTTTACTGGAGGGGGCCGAAGGGACCTCAGCCCCTAGGAGTTGGCTCCTATGCTTAGAAGCTACTTCTGCCAGTTGAGATATCCGAGAACCACAGTAGATGTGACAGTAAATGCATCTTCATATTTCACATGCAGGTTTTTTTTCTGCCTCCAGCAGCTGGAGGGGCTGATAATGATCCGGATCTGGCAGAAGGGGGGGGGGGGGTGGAGAATTTAATCCTTTCCTAGCCTGCTGCAGTGGCAAGGAAAATCTGGGCTCTGAAAGTGCTTAGAGGCCTTTTCCAAGAGTGTCCCGAACCTCAGAGCAGACCGCTCTTCTTTCTCGCCTGATTCAAGGCTGCAAGCCTGTTCCTTTTCAGCCTGGGGACCTGGGCCCTTCGTGGCAAAGGCTTGGAGAAGCCACTGGCCCCCATAGGCTCCTAATCGGGGAGCCCAGTGTAGGCGGGGGGGGGGAGAACATGCAAACTGACTCACAGCCGGCATCCCTTGAAAGGTGCACTTATCTGAATTTGGCAATGACGCTCTCTTGCCAAGTAATGTGTACAAAAAGAATTATGCATATGTAGTGCATACAGTGGTACCTGGGGTTAAGAACTTAATTCGTTCTGGAGGTCTGTTCTTAACCTGAAACTGTTCTTTACCTGAGGTACCACTTTAGCTAATAGGGCCTCCTGCTGCCACCGCACCGCCGCCACACGATTTCTGTTCTCATCCTGAAGCAAAGTTCTTAATCCAAGGTGCTATTTCTGGGTTAGCAGAGTCTGTAACCAGAAGCGTCTGTAACCCGAGGTACCACTGTATATATTAGTGAAAGTAATATACCAAAAAGCATTGTATTAGGGGAAATTGCTTGGCAAAGATTTGTATATGAGGGGAAAATTGCACTGCAATGTTGATGAACTCTTTAGGAGGACTTATATAAAAATAATTCAGAAACTGTTTAGAAATGTGGAGAACTGAGCTTAAGAGTGGGGGGGGAGGAGAAACTGGGGGAAATTGAAATTGGCAGATGGAATTTTCCACCCCACTGATCTCACTTGCCCCTGCACCGCATTCCCACCATGCAAAGATGCCAGCACCTCCGCCCCTTCTCATGAGCAGTGACTGGGCAGCACGGGCTTCAGATAAGAGATGGGGGAGCCTGAGCATCTCACTTTTGGATCTCTTAAAGTTGGTTGGTAAGCAAGCAAGCAATGGAGTCCCCACTGAGACACTCACAGCCTCAGTCACATGGCTGTGTAAGAGAGCCCTGCTGTTCCATAACGCAAGAGCGCAAGAAAACAAAGGGAAGGCAGAGGGGAGAGGAAGGAAGGGTGTTAACCGATCTGTGTGAAGTGCCTTGGAGCCTTTTAAAAAAAAACCCCACTGAGCCTTTTTTTCCCCTTGCATTGCATTTCCGACTCTGTAGTCTCCAAACCACCAGCCAAGAGCAACAGGGCCAGAGACTAAGCTGAACTGTGTTCTTATTTGTTCCAGGGCTTCATGAAGGACAAGCAGATCCCGGGAGGGAAGAAAATGAATGTGGAGGTGGCTGCCTAGGAAGCAACTTCCAGGTGGGAGGAGAGGCCCAGGTGGAAAGAGGTGGAAGGCAGGATTGGGCTCACTGTTTCGGAGGAGGGATTCAAGTGCATACTGGACGAGTCCAGGTTTGCACAGTTGAAGTGGATCAAAGTGCTCTGTTGCTTGGGCGCAACAAATCCATTGACAGCAACAAGAAGAAAACAATGAGACTTTTTACAGTGAGGAAAGCAATGGGGAAATGTGCTGGAACATGTGGGATGGACTGAATGATGAACAGGAAGACGTATGAATGCAAATCAAAACACGACAAATGTTCAATGAAGGAAGACAATAGGAAAAAATAAGCACCCTTAGATGTACTGCTGGGTAAATGTTTCGTGGTTATTGTGTTTGTATTTGTTAAAAAACCAATAAAAATTGTGTTGGGTTTTGTTGTTGTTGTTGCTTTTTTAAAAAAAGACTGGACAATGGGGTTCCTTCAGACAATATGTTTATTCAGGATTTATCCCTACTTGCCTGCACAAAGCTTAAGCAGAGCTTAGATTATTGCAGATCTTTATTGCGCATTCATTATTATTTGCCCGCAGGGAGGTTATACAAGGTCCTGCATTCATCCCGATTTGCTCGCATGGCAGTTATATGTCTTCCAGTAAATCATCTGTTCATCCCACACTTTGCATTTCCCTGGCCACTGAATACACTTCAGCCACCATCTCATTAAAAGGCAAACAATATTCATTTCCTCTGCTAGCTCTCTTCAGCATCTCCTGTTAAGGTTGAGGGTGGAAGGAAGCCCCATAGCTCTGCTGTTCTTCAGCGTAGGTCAGCCTTCACCAGCTTGGGTCGTCCGCCCCCCCCCCTGATGTTTTGGACTCTGAATCACCCATTGCCCCTGGTCATTGGCTGTGCTGATGGGAGTTGGAGCCACAAACATCTGGAGGTGTCCAGTTTGGCAAAGGCTGGTGTAGACAATACTGACCTAGTAGGATCTGGCTTGGTAAGAAGCAGCTTTCTATATTCCACCTCCCATTTTAGAAATGAAGTTTCATCAGCCTGGAGGAAAGCAGGTCAAGAATGCAAGCAAAACAGCATCAGAGTCCAAATACCATCAAGTCCACCCATTACAGGAAGTCCAGATTTTTGCCCCCTTGAGTGATGCCATCCAGTCTGCCTTTCTGAACACAGAGCACGGAGCATGCCAGCCTTTTTCCAAAGGGTAAGATTAACCTCAAGCAGCAAGAACTGAACACCCCCCAAAGTCAGTCCACAAGCCATTCTCTCCTCTCCTTAAACAGCATCTTTTGTGGTTTCAGGCTTGGTGGCGTCGAGAAGGGCCTCCATTTGCTGTTGCTGCTTTGGGTCCTTCTGGGCCTGAGATCTGAACAAGACAGAAGGTCCATGAAATACAGTTTGTTACTCTCCCCAATACTGATATAATGTATGCCTGTGCATCTGACGGCACTCTGTAGATCAAATGGGGCAAACCCATTTGTTTCTCCTGTTCACATAAGTAGGGGGAGCTCTCTCTCTCTCTCTCTCTCTCTCTCTCTCTCTCTCTGTGTGTGTGTGTGTGTGTGTGTGTGAGGTCCACAGCTCAGTGGTAGAGCATCTAGTGGAGTAAGAGCTGAAAATAATGCCAATGTATGTCACAACTGGCAACCCATGCACCCCTTTGGGAAACCAAAATGCTTGTATACAAAGTTATTGTACTACCAACCTAACTGTATGCTTGTGAAACATGGGCCACTTATAAACACCATCTCCAACTTGAAAGATTTCATCAACAGTGTCTCCAAAAAAAATTTACATATCACTTGGAAAGACAGGAGAACTAATACCAGTGTACTGGAAGAAGCAAACATCACCAGTATCGAAGCAATTCTTCAACATCAACTTCTTGGACTGGTTATGTTGTTCAGATGCCTGATTATTGTCTTCCAAAGCAACTATTCTATTCTGAACTTAAAAATGGAAAGCATAGTGCTGATGGTCAACAAAAGAGGTTTAGAGACTCTCTCAAGGCAAATTTTTAAAAATGTAGTATAAACACAGACAATTGGGAAACACTGGCCTGTGAGCACTCCAGTTGGAGGGACTTTGAAGATGCTTGAACTCAGCACGTAAGGAAGAAATGTGCTAAGAGGAAGGCATGTTTGGCAAACCCTTACCATGATCAACTCCCACCCAGAAACCTATGTCCCCATGGTGGAATGATATGTGGGTCCAGAATTGGCCTCCAAAGTCACCTATGGACACACCATTAAGACCATGTTCATGGAAGACAATCTTACTCAGCTACGAGTGATCGCCAAAGAAGAAGATAAGGCAGCTTTCCATCCCCCTATGAGGAATGTTGGGAAGTGTCCTCATGGCTTCAATACTCACTTGTTCTCAACTTGCTCGATTGTTTCTGGCAGCGAGGCATTGCGGGTTTCTGGCAGGAAGATGGCAGCGATCCCAGACACCACGGGGGCAGTACCATAGATCAGGTGCGGCAGGTAAGGGAGGTACTCCCCAGATATCTTCACCAGGGGGGCTGATATGCCACCCAAGCGAGACAAGGTGTTGCCTAGACCCATGCCAGTCTGCCTACAAGTCAAGAAGCAAAAGTATTATCCACACAGCAGCTTAGTGGACCCATCCAGCATCCGCAAAGGAGGCACAGTAAATGCAGCCCCACTCCCTGTAACAGGAACTGGAAAACCCACACCCTTCAAGGTACCCAGCAGAATAAAGGCTCAGTCCTCCCTCCCCTTCAACAGGGGGTAGTTATCAGCCTTTTTTTTAACCTTCAGAGCAGGTGTGATGTTGTCATCTGCCCGAACGCAGTGATAATGAGGCCTTCAACTTTGCTTATGACGGTTTAGCCATAGAGGAAGTCAGTAAATGAAGCAAGGAACCAAACAGAGGCTGGCTGCCCTTTTCTTTGATGGGGTTCCTGCTTCATGCTAGCAGTTGAAATGGTGGTGCTTCTCTGCAAGATTACTTGCATTTCTACTTAAAAGCTAAAGGCTGCACTTCAGCTGGTTGTTGATCTTTGGTGAAAGCTCCTTGTATTTCAAAGCATGCAATCAGACGAAAGTACCATTGAGGCTAGTGGAGCTTGCTCCTGCGAAACTATGCACAGGATTGTGGCCACCACTGATCCTAACAAATTGGGTAACTGCTGCTGTTTGGTGTGTACATAATAATAACAGACGGAATTTTTGGACTCTTGTGAAGTGTTTGGCTGCAGTGAGCTCTTGCACCTCAAAATCTCCCATTGTAGTTTAGTGCACGGGTGGGGGGCTTCTGCCCCAGAGGCTAATTGTGACCATCTCCCCAGACTACCCCCCTCACTGGCCTGGCTTCACATCCTGAGTGCCTTTGCCTGGCTGGAAGGTGTCCTTGGACTCTGTTAATGCCCCTGGCTTGCCTGGCAGAGAAAGTTGTGTGTGTAGAAGTTCACCTACCATGCAAAGGGGGGGGGGGAATCACATTCATTGCTCTGCCCACTTTTACCTCTGGCTCCACCCACCACTGGCACGTGGCCCCCAGAAGATTTTCCAGAAGGGAATGTGGCCCCTGGTCTGAAAAAGCTTCGCCACCCCTAGAGGAAAAGGGTAGCACTGAAGAGGAGGAGGTGAGTAAGGGATGTGAAAGGGCCACACCCCCAGGCCACAGGTGTCCCCTGCTTTTTGAGGCCAATCTATTCTTCGCAAGCTCCCTAGAAGACACGTCTCTCTCACACACCTATTCTCACTTACCAGAGCACCGTTGGATAAAGTTCTCCAGTGTACAAATAGATGCAGTTGAATGCGGCAGCCAAACACCCCTTCCCAAAGACAGCCAAGGCAGCCCGTGTGGTGGGCATATCTGGGGGAAAGGAAGGGAAAGCTTGGTGATACATTAAGGGTTCTCCACTGGCCCATTTCCTGGATTGAAGCCTCGCACTCTTCTCCGTGACTGACAGAAGCTCTTCATGAGGTCTTCCATGGACCTATGTGGAGACATGAGGGATTGAACCTGCGACTGCCTGCACTCTGGCATGGAGCTGCAGGCCTCCGTTGTGCAGGCTGAATGAGGCCTTCCATTCCTCTCTATGCCCTGGAACTGGGATCACGGGTGGTCGTCAACTAATTTTTATGCAGAGCAGTCTCAGTGAAATCCATGGCCTACTCTGGGTGAAGAATTAGTTGCCTACCACCTAATGTCTCCTGCTTACCTGGTTGTTAGACGTGTGTATGTGTGGAAACTCCCAGCTTCTGTGTGGCTGGAATGCCACCTATTGTGAAATGGTAAGGGTCAGATCTGTTGCTCTGCCCCCACTTTGGGGCTGTAGCTCAGTGGTAGAGTGTCTGCCTTGCATGTAGAAGGTCCCAGGTTCAATCCCTATGGCATCCCCAGGTAGGACTGGGAAAGGTTGAAACCTTGAAGAGCCAGTGTAGTCAGTGTTGACATAGATGGAGCAATGATCTGACTTGGTGTAAGGTAGCTTCCTGTTGCTTCTGACCCACTTTTGTCTCTGGCTCTGCAAATGTGGCCCCTGGAACGCTGCCCAAAGAAGAATGCGGCCTTCCAGGTGAATAGGCTCCCCAACCGCTAACATCAGCCCTCAATTGACTCCAGATTCTTGCTGGAGCTACATGCTGGGTTACCTCGATTACTTTTCTGTATCAGTTCTAAATCTACCCTTCTCCACGGGGAACTGTCTGAGGTCCTGAAGGTGCACACAATGTGCAACCTCAAGTCCAGAAGAGACTCCCGTTGTTCCATCTCCAGGATAACACAGCACTTCTCCATTCCACACCATCCATTGTCAATTGGCTTGATGTGGTGTGCTCAGATAATTCTTAGCACCACCCACACCTCTAGGCAGAAGAAGAACCTCCTCTCTGACCTTGTGGAACAAAGATGTTAGCCAGGATGGTCAGCCCTGCAAGGACGAGTGTGGCAGCTTGGGTGAACCGGCGCCCAATGTAACTGATGGTGAGGACCGAGATAAACTTGGCTGGGAAGTCAACTGCCCCAAAAACCAGCTGGATCAAGTAGATGTTGACGCCGAAGTGCTGAAGGTCCATGACCAGTCCATAATAGGCAAAACTGGTGGAGAACCTGGGGGTGGAAGAATGAGAGAGTTGGAAGGGAACTCAAGGGTCATTTAGTCCAACCCCACGTCAAATGGCTCAGGACTGCAATACCTCAAGGGCTGCCTCTCTCCATATGAACCTGCCCGGAACCTGAGATCATCTTCTGAGGCCCTTCTTTGTGTGCCTCCTCCATGAGAGGTCTGGGAGCGGCAACACAAGAACAGGCCTTTTTTTGCCGTGGCTCCCCCTTTGTGAAATCCTCCCCCAGGGAGGTTCAGCTGGCACCTTCATTATACACCATTAGGTGCCTGGCAAAAACGTTCCTCTTTAACCAGGCCTTTAGCTGATTGACATCCAATGCTCTTTTAAAATGTGTGTGGTGGGTGGGTGGGTGTTATTTGGTTGTTTTTGTTATGTATTTTGTGTTTTTATATTGCGATTTTATGTTGTAACCGCCCTGGTTATAGGGTGGTATACAAATTTAAGAATTCATAATCACCATTCTCATCCTAATGATCCTTGTTGTCGTTGGCTATGCTAGCTAGAAGCCTGGTGGAAGCTGGAGTCTAACAACACTTGGAGGGTGAAATTCTGGCTACCACTCTGGTAACGTACAGAAGGACATGGCTAGCTGGAATGATGAGCCAAGAATGCTCCACCCTCCAGCATTTTCTTTCAAGTCCCACTTTGCCTATATCTGCAACTGTTAACTAACAACCACATTTCATGGTACTGACAGTGGGTGGGTGCAGGTTTTGAGAGTTCTACCCCGGCCACTGCCATTCAATGTAATTTCATGATTTGAGGGCTGGAGCCTTTCAGTGTGGTTTTACACTAATAGAAACTGCACAGCAAAGGGAGACTCCACTAATTGTGGAATTGCACGGCCCATGGACATCTCTCCTGTCAGAACTCACCACACAAAGCAGAGGCAGCAAGAGATCCTGCGCATGGTTGGAGTCCGCACCAAGTCCACAATGGTATAGCTGGATTTCAGGGATGCCATTTCTTCCTTCATGCTGGATCTCAAGAGCTGGCAGGGAGGAAAAAAGAATTCTCTGGCTACTGGGCACAAGCAGGAAATATCTGGAAGGGGAACTGAGGTTTTGCTTCTCCCCACTCCCAGTTTTTCTAAGTATCAAAGCTGGAAGGTTTGAAGGTATAGCAAGAAGATAGAAACCACTATGGGCTCTTGAATCTTTGCCAGAATCAAATAGTTGGCCATTTCCTCTCTTTGCCTGCACTAAGAGTACTGTTAGCCAAATCTATTTTGCAGATAAGAACACTTACATTTGATTCCGTTCTCATTTAAAGGCAAATCTACCTGATTCAAATTTTCTGAAACAATATGTGAGCAAAAACATTGCCTTCCTTTGAATTTCACACCTCCAAATATTGCAATTCGCTTCTCCAGACAAGTAATTTGTACAAAAAATGCATAAGGTGTCCATAGAAATGCACACATTAGTGAAAATGGTTTACAAAAAAGCATTATTTAATGGGAAATTTATTTGCAAACAGTGCAAATCAGGTCAGTTCCAATCAAAATGCAAACCCAGCCAAATTTCTTCCCCATCCTTATCTCAGACTGGTCTACCACTCAAGGTTATTGTGGGGATAGAATTTTGGAGCTACAAATGTAATACATGAACAAGTTAGTTGGGGTGTGTGTGTGTGTCCGTCCTCCCAATTTCACCTCAACATTTAGCTTGTTACTGGCTTCAGGCTTCCCGTTCATCCTGGCTGCCCTCTTCAGTTCCTTCACAGCCTGCTCTGGCTTCCTGGCCAACACCAGCCAGCGGGCTGATTCAGAAAACCACCTGTTGGGTTGGGTGCAAGACAGTGAAGTAAGGAAAATAAAGATGAGGTACACATTCCAGAGTCAACAAGGGCCCCTCCAGACTGAGGGACATTTAGGCGAGGCGTCATGGCTATGGGAAAATGTGCCTTTTAGGTATCAGAGAAATCAGTTAGATTGGAGATATGGACTCTGTCCTAGTTTGAAAATGAGAAGGAGGGTGAAGCTGACAGCTAGCTATAAAAAAAAGTGTGAAATTCCTGCTTTCACCTGTGACCACAAACTGCCAGAACAGGAAAGTGCTGCGATATAAAGATGGTTTATTTTTGAGAACTTTTCCTTGTACCTTCTGCTTCATTTTGAGGAAGTGAACATTATATTTCATATGATGGGACTATGCATTAAAAATCTTTTGAATTCTGCGTGTCGGCAGAGGACTCTGTGGCTCTCATAAGGTCAGAGACTTCTCTTTCTCAGGTACCCAAATAAAGAGCTAAGAGGAATCTGTGCATGGTTGTTTGTTTTTTTAATCAAGATAGGCATATTTGTATACAATTTTGCCTATGTCAGGAGAAATTCACACTAAAATGCTGCGGAATCTTTATTGTAGAGATTGCAGACGGATGTGAACCAAAGACCGGGAGGGGGGGGGAGGACAATGAGAAACTGAGAGGAACCCAACTTGACAGGTTTGCTCCTTCCCTTCTCCACCCTAAAACCACAGCTACGCAAAGACATTACCAGGAGTAGATGAAGAAGAGGAAATAGGGCAAGGAGACAGTCAGCTGCAGCCAGCGCCACTCTGGGATGAGGTAGGCCAACCCTGCCAGGATCATCTGTCCAATCGTGTAGGCCAAGCCGTTGTAGGTTGACAGCAAGGGCCGGGTCTTCGTGGGCGTCCATTCCACACCTGGCGGGGGGAGCAGGGAGAGAAACGGAAGCTGTGGGGGGCAGTCCGCCCCCTCCAGGTAACACCTTACTGGATTGTGGTGTTGCTATTCACTTCATGTACCTCAAGGGAAGAGAATCTCAGTCCCTGGGGGCCAAATGTGGCCCTCCAGGCCCCTCTACCTAGCCCTCGGGACTCACCACAGACTATTACCTCTGCAGCCATACTCATTTATCCTGAGTCAGTCCCTCACCCCACTTTTTGGCATGAGGATCACGTTTCCATACCCTCCAATACGAAGTGGCCAAAATCTAGACACCATCTTCTGGGTCATGTGATGGGAAAAAAATGCTTTTTTCAGGGTGGGATCTTGGCTCACAATCACAAGAGAGCAAGGTTCTTCTTCTTCTTCATTGAATTTATAAGCCACCCTATACCTGGAGATCTCAGGGTGGCTCACATAATAAAATGGCTGCCATGCTCTCACAGGAAAAAACCCCAGGATGTCCCAGTTTTTCCATGGCAGTTGACAGGTACACATTTCCTTCCAGGCATCCTTTCCTATTCTGTGACCCGCCCTGAGATATTTTGACAAAGGGTGGTATATAAATTTAATAAATAGAAAATGATAAATAATAACCTCCTGGGGCCCACATGCCAGTGGTGAGTGGGGCCAGAAGCAAAAGCAGACACAGCCAGAAAAAGGCAAATCTTACCTTTCTACAGCATCCTAGTTTCCACACATGTGATTTGCTTCTTTTATACTTGCTCACACCCCTCTCTGTCCTCTATCCAGGCAAGCAAGAAGCCTTATCAGAGTTTGAGGACATGTTCCAGACAGGCCAAAACACTTACAGAGGGTGGGGGGCAGGCAGGATCAGTGAGGAGCATAGCCTGGGGAGAGTCCTGAGGGCCAGGCAGAGAGAACTGAAGGGCCACATTTCTGGCTTAAAGTGAGGAGTGAGTGTAAATGGGAAGGGGAGGGAAATCCAACTCACACAGAGAGAAAATATTGAGGACAGTGCCAGAGTAGGCCATCCCTGTCAGGAAGCGAAGGGTGCAGTAGGCACTGAAGGTGGGGGAGAAGGCGGAGGCCGTCCCTGTGACAGCCAGTTGCAGGCAGGACCAGATGAGAATCAGCCGCCGTCCAAACCTGCGAGGTAGCAGAGGGAGGGAGAAAAGAGAAAGAAAGAGAGAGGCTTTTGAGAAGCAACTCCTGACAGGGACATTGGAAGGTCCCTTGAAGGTAAAGGGGCCCCTGACCGTTCAGTCCAGTCATAGATGACTCTGGGGTTGCAGTACTCATCTCACTTTATTGGCCAAGGAAGCCAGCGTACAGCTTCCGGGTCATGTGGCCAGCATGACTAAGCCGATTCTGGCGAACCAGAGCAGCGCACGGAAACGCCGTTTACCTCTCCGCCGCAGCGTACCTATTTATCTACTTGCACTGCGTGCTTTTGAACTGCTAGGTTGGCAGGAGCTGGGACTGAACAAGGGGCGCTCACCCTGTCGCGGGGATTCGAACCGCCGACCTTCTGATTGGCAAGCCCTAGGCTCTGTGGTTTAACCCACAGTGCCACCTGTGTCCCTGGAAGGTCCCTTAGACAGCCTCAAAGGCTGTCTGTCTAGCCCTTTTTCGACTGGAGGGCCACATTTTCCCCAGGGCAACCATCCAGGGGCAACATGTACGTAATTTGGTGTGTGTGATCAGAGGCAAAACCAGGAGCAGTAATGGATGCACAGTTGACCTTGGCACTTGTAGGCTCACATGCACACACAAGTTTCTCTAGACTCTGTCTAGGCAAGCAAAGAGCCGTTATCAGAGTTCAGGCACACATGCCAGCCATCTCATACCACAAACACAAACACTCCATTTTATTTTTATTTTTTATTTGTCCCGCTTTTTTGTGCTATAGTGTAAAAGTTCGCCTCCAGACAGCAACAGTGTGGCAACTATTAGGGAAGGTGGTAAAGGGACAGCCAAAGGACAAGGAATTTGCAAAAAAAGAAAAATTGATATTAATTAGAGACAAATCTGTGCAGCATGTAAAAGTGGATGAATTGGAATATATCTGAGAGAGTGGGGAACCAATTTTTTTTTTTGGGGGGTGTATTAAATTAATATTAAATTGGTTTTGATGTGTTATAAATTAATCAGCAATTTTTTAAAAAAAGCTGATGTGTGGACAGTCACTGCTAATGTGTTGCTATTGTGTCAATTACATCTCACAGAGCACACCCTCCAAAGAAAACCCAACAATCCTCTGTATCTGCGGCTGGAGGACAGTGTGCTTGGTGCTGTCCAAGGTCCTGCCTTTGCCTTGATTTCGCCTGTGGGCCTCTAGCTCTCCCAGAACTGGGCAGGCGCAGAGCAAATGCTCCACCTCTGAGCTCCCGCACAGCAGGACAGGCTGCTTCTCTGTCTGGCCTGGTGTTGTCTGCTCTGGTTGGCAGTAGCTATCCTGGTTCTCTGGGAACTCAGAGTTTTTCCCACTGCCTACTATTTGAGGACAGTTGCTGCCTGTCAGTGTATACAGTACTGAGCTAGATGGACCAATGGCTTCCTTTATTTTCCTTGAACTATGGGTGCTCAGCATCAAACTTGGGAGCTTCAGCATGGAATGCATGTGTCCTTCCACAGAGCCCTTAAATTTGTGTGTTTGTGGTGTGTGTGAAAAATGGGATTTGTATGCATTAAATAAAATATACATTAACATTATCAATAAAATTCGGAGTTTAAAACAAGTTAACTTTTAAAAAACAGTTTAAAAAACACATTATCAAATAAAATTTGATACATGTTAAAATACATGTCAACTTTATGCTATCTGGATAGGCTTGTCTAAGCAAAAACAATTTCTAGGAGGCATCAAAAGCAGTATGGAATCCTGCAATTCAAGCATCCTTCACAGGTGAGTTTCTAAAACCATCACCAACAGTGGCTGAAATTCTAAAAGTTGGCTTTGAAAATGCTGTCACATTTCAGAAGTGTACAAAATTTAATTATGTGATGATAATGATGATGATTTTACAAAATGTTGAGACCACTAAACATCAACGGCTGTACCTACTCAGAGTAGGCCCATTCAAAGCAACAGCCCTACATTAGTCATGCCCTTTAATTTCTGTGAGTCTACTCTGAGCAGCACTAACATTGGATATAACCTTATGATACCCTAGAAGTGCAAAAAGATAGAGAAATGCATAATATAAAGCCAATAAAACACCATAAAAACAAAATAAAACAAATAGCAGGCATATCTTCAATGCAATACTAGTTTAGCGCTGCAAAGGCATTTATTTATAGTGATTTAAACAATTTATATACACTCTCTCTGCATACTACTGCAGTCACCTCTAAAGTATGTTGTTAACAAGCAAACTAAGGCTGCTCTGTCAATTGTAGAACAGTACTTTGTACATGCTCCATAGACATTTCTCAGCATCTCAGAGTCTCTAGAGAATTCCAGTAGGCCCAGAATATGGCCTAAGGGCACATCAGGTCATCACTCTGCTGAAGCTGAGCTGGTCTGGATCTGGTATGTTTGCTTGGGTGAACACCTGGGAAACTTAAACACATCGCCTTGGCTTCCATGTTGGAAGGAAGGTGGGATAACCATTGAAATAGCATAAATGAATGAAAACAAACAATTTGCTGGCTCTCCTCACCTGTCTGAGAGGCCTCCATAGACAATTCCTCCCACCAGCACGCCAGCCATGTAGAGGGACTGAGCCATCTGCTTCAAAGCTCGCGCAGAGCACACCAAGTCCCACTGCAACAGGGCGGAAGGGGGCGGCAGAGAAGAGAAAACAAAACGATTCAGAAAAGGCTGGGTGGTGTTGAAGTTCTTCCCTCCTTAGGTAGACCACAAAGGCTAGTGACTTCAAGCCCTGCCTCTGGGCTTCCTCCAGGAGTCTGATCGGCCACCGTGAGAAGAAAGATGCCGGACTAGACATGTCTTTCAACTGATCTAGTGTGCTCCTTTGATGCTCTGATGTTGTGGCCTCTATCAACAACACTGAACTAGGGAAGATGGAGCAAGCTTGTTTTCTCCTGCTCTGGAGGGTAAGGATATAAACCAATAGATTCAAGCTACGAGAAAGGAGATTCCAACTCAACATCAGGAGGAGCTTTCTGACAATAAGAGCAGTTTGACAGTGGAACAGACACCCTCAGGAGGTGGTGGGCTCTCCTTCCTTGGGAGGTTTTTAAGCAGAGGTTGGGTGGCCATCTCTCAGAGATTCTTTAGCTGCAGTTCCTGTATTGCCCTCAGGGTCCTTTCCAACTCTATGGTTCTATGATTATAGGGCAGCTAAATGGAGCCCCCACGAACAAGAGGTGTCTACCATTAATTACCAAATATGCAGGGAGGGATCAGCAAGAGGGAAGGGCTTTTGTCTTCAGGCTGTGCTGGAAGCCTCCCAGAGTACCTGGGGAAACCCAGCCAGATGGGTGGGGTATAAATAAGTTGTTGTTTCCTTCTGAAGCCTGCTCCGATCCAGTAGGGTTCTCCTTAGACTTGTGACTACACAACATGAGGTGCTTCTAGCTTGCCTACCACAGGCATAGTGGGTAGACATATGCCTGCCAATTGAGATCTCAAGAAAGCTAAATTCTGCACCTACCTGGGACCCTACTCTGTGCTGGTGTGTGATGCAAGCTTCAGCAGTCCACGATACACGCAAGCCCTGACCTCAAAATGCCTCTTGGTGTGCTTAGTAAAGGAACAGGCAACCTGCCTAAATTCCTGCAGCCCTTGATCTAAGAACGTAAGAGCACAATAGGAGCTTGAGCTGCTGGATCAGGCCAAAGGGGTCCCATCTAATCCAGTTCTCACAGTGGCTAACTAGCTGCCTCTGGGAAGCCCTGAGAGCAACAGCAACACCCTTTGCTCCTGCAATTCCCAGCAACTGGTAGAATAATAGAATTGTAGAGTTGGAAGGAGCCACGAGTGTCATCTAGGCCAACCTGCTGCAATGCAGGAATGTTTTGGCCCAGCGCGGGGCTCGAACCCATGACCCTGAGATTAAGAGTCAGACGCTCTACCAACTGAGCTATCCAGGAGAAGCATAGCACCTCTGAGCAGGGAGGCAGAGCATAGCCATCATGGCTGGTAGCCCCCGATAGCCATTACCTCCATGAATTTGTCTAAACCTCTTTTCAGTCCATCCAAGTTGGTGGCCATCACCAATTCTTGTGGGGGGCGGGGTGGATTCCATAGTTCCAACTATGCACTGTGTGAAGAAGGACTTTCTTTTGTCTGTCCTGAATCTTAAGTGCCAAAAGCCCTCTCTGTGGGTGATTGGACATATGGCAAGCATGATCTGTCCCTCTCGGGGCATCCTGCTGGATGGGGAGGAAGATACAAAGAGAAGAGGACTTCAGAAAGGGAAAGACAGAAGAGGGGGCCACAGAAAGAGCAGGATGGTAGGAAAAGAGAAGAGGGGATAGAATCCTACAACTGTAGAGTTGGAAGGGACCACAAGCAAGGCTGGGTGATATCTGGTTTTCAACACTGTGACATATCCCCAGCTAAACATCGTGATATGCCGATAGATCACGATGTCTGAAGTAAGCATGGAGCTAAGGAGAGGCATTGGCTGGCTTCATGGTTTTTCATGACTTGTGCTTTTCGCCAGCACCTGCCCTTGTGACTCTCTGCCCCCTGCAGGAGACAGGGAGATCTTAGCCAGCAGAGATAACAGGGGATGCAGGAATCGAGAAAAGCATTGGCTGACTTCACAGTTTCTCCCACATTGTGATTTTTGCACGACACACACACACATATCATGAGATGTGATAAACTGCCAGGTCAAAAATTATGAAGCCGATATCACTTCAAATTGGTTTGGGATGATATAGCGATATATCTCCCAGCCCTAACCACAAGAGTTATCTAGTCCAATCTCCTGCAATGCATGAATCTTTTGCCCAAGGTGGGAATCGAACCCACAACCTTGAGATTCTACCAAATGAGGTGCAGCCTGGTAGCCCCTCCCACTTCTGAATCTGGCCCCACCTCTTTCGATGGCCTTGCCCATTAGCACCATGTGGCCCCAAAGGGATCGCCTCAAAGGAAGTGTGGCCCTTGCATGGAGAAAACACTGCTCACCCCTGACTTAGAACAACACCCACCAACTCAGCAGCCTGGCCCTGAGCAACGCTGGTCCTCACCTCGGTGACGATGGTGCTTGGGAAGACCGTCTTGTCGTACACCCACCCATCCTTGCATGTCTCCGTGTCCATCTCGGTCCAGTTCGCTATGATGGCATTCAAGAGCTGCCCCTGGTGGTGGATGAAGCGGCGACATTGCTCGGGCTGCCCTTTCTCATCCATGGGGATGGAGACCTTGAGGAGAGCCTCTGCTTCCAGGCTTTGGTTCCCAGAAGTGCCATTGGGGTGGTGGACCAAGCAGTGGTGGCCTGGGGTACCTGCGGTGAAGTTCTGCAGGATCATGTGGCTGGCCATCATGAAAATGGGGAGGGACAACAAGACCACGTGGATGATCTGGAAGCGTCCCATGCTGCCAACGTGTTCCAGGAGCTCGGCAAAACCCATTGCGCCTGGCTGGAGAGCACGATGCTGTGGTTTAAGATGCAGTTATCAGTTTATGACAAGTCTACCAATCACTGGCAACCAAAACCGGATGCCTGGCAATCAACACAGCAATGGGACTAGACACCCGTTGGCCACTAAGATGGCTCTTGGAGGTTGCCATAAAACCTTGACAAAACTGGAGATTCCTGGCCTCCTTCAGAGGTGCGTTGGAATTGATCTCCTTGGATCACAAGATAAACATCTTTCCGACTCAGGGCAGTGTGGTACATCCCATGGGAGAAGCCTTCTTGATCGTGGCAACCTTTGCTGAGAGCCTCTCAAAGGGGCTGGGCTTTATTTCTGCCCCATGAGTCTCAACCTCCAACCAACCAGCTGGGGATGAAGCATCACTTGGGGGCAATATTTAAAGTCCATCATCAGTGCCCTGGTTAAAGGATGACAGCGGTTTGGTGGTGGTGGAGGGGGTCAGAGAGTGCTAAAAGGGGGAGAGTTGAGAGGAAACATCTGGGTTGTATTCTAGCACAAAGTCTGCCTGGGGCTCCTTCTGACCCTGATTTCATGAGGCTGAGTGTATGATTCACACATCAGTGTTAGGGATTAACTTTAACTGGGACCGATCCAGGCTGTCCTGAGAGCCACCCCTCAACTTGCCATTCTGGGGTGTGGGGTGAAGTGACCCACAGACTTTGCAGCCCTGTAGCGATTAGGTGGCTGCTCTGGAAGTCATACCGTATCTTCAATACCCTCCCCACCAAGGCTCCCTCATTACATGACTCATTACGCAACTCTCTCGTTTTGACAGACATTCCAAGCTTTTAATGAGTCATAGAATCACAGAATTGTAGAGTTGGAAATGTTCCCGAGGGTCATCTAGTCCAACCCCCTGCAACGTAGGAATCTCAGCTAAAGCACCCATGACAGACGGCCATCCAACCTCTTTTTAAAAACATCCAAGGAAAGAGAGTCCACCACCTTCTGAGGGAGTCCGTTCCACTGCCACTTACCATCAGAAAGTTCTTCCTAACATTTAGTTGGACTCTCCTTTCTTGTAACTTGAATCCATTGGTTTGAGTCCTACCCTCCGGAGAAGCAAAAAAACAAGCTTTCTTCACCTTCCGTGTATTACAAGCATAGGTATTGTGCCACTAGGCTGCATCTTTTCAACTCCTACTCAGAGTAGACGCACTGGCATCAACAGACATGGCGGATTTAAGTCCATTAATTTTCAGTTCAGTTCAGATTTAAATATGAATCTGCCTAAGAAGCCTGCTAAACTGCATATAAATAGGTCCAGGGACTTTTGTTCTAGGCACCTTTCAAGTTGATTTGGGTGTGTGCAGAACTAAAAGGGAACACACTTGCCAGGTATAATGTTCTCTTCCAGTTACAAGCTTCACCTATCAGTTGCAGCAGAGCTCCCCCTCCTGATCCTGGTGGTTTCCTTAGGCTAAAGACATACGGTAAATTTCTATTTTGAAAAGCTGTTCCCTCTCCCCCCCATCCTGCCACCCTCTTTTTTTTCTTAAAAGTTAAGCTAAGAGACTTAATTTCACTTTTAGCAGATGCTTGTCTGCATCGTTTTTTTTATTACTGGCTCACCGAGATACCACAAAGGGGCTTCAGAAGCTCCCTCTTTCAACTCGTGCTGCTTCGTACATATCTATTTTCTCTTCATACACACTCCAAATCCCTCTGATTTCCCCCTGGCATGGGAATTAAGTGAAGCACTTCACCTGTTGGGTTTCTGCCTGTCAAGCATCTGTGGAGGGCATAGGAGCCCTGCCAGGGAGATGAAGGGCCCCTGCAGCTTCATGACTCCACTTTCCCCATCTACTCTCCCCCTCATCTTGCTTCCTCAGCTTTCCTGAGGGGCTATTGTTTTATTGCTCTTGTCCCTCTCCCCTTTTCCAGAGAGGCAAATTGCTAGACCTCAGTCAGAAAAAACTGACCGAGTTGGGGCTGGAGGGAAAAGATGTGGGGAAATGCAGGTGGGGCAAGCTGACCTCCGCCTTGTGATTCTTGACAAATGACCACTGGCTCCCTTCTCATATGCTCCCCTCTCCCTCTTCTCTTTCCTTGCACTTCATAGACAATATGAGAGGAAACTAAGGCAGGCCCAGGCCCTCCCCTCCCCTCCCCTGACAGACATAAAATGGCCGCCTTATCCATTGCTATGGAGATGGGAGATGTAATTACCCGCAGGGAAAGGAGGTTGCAGTTGGGAAAGGGACTTGAGAACTGGTTCCAAATTTTGGAAAAGAGCAACAAGCATTTACTCTGTGTGAGTTTATTATTATTATTACTGTTGCAATCCAACCCAGCAGTCCTGTTATCCTTCCTTCCTTCCCTCCTTCCTTTAGCCACACAGCTGGTGTTGAACACAGGCCTTCAGAGCCGGCCTTTGCAGTGCTTTATGTCAGAATGGAGAAACCAGCTGGACGGTGTGTGTTTTTTAAAAAACAACAGTGCTTCCTTAAGGAAAAAGATTCCTGCTTTCTGCCAGTATTAACAGAAGCAAACATCTTGGCCAGGCAGCATTTTTTACCCATCAACATTTCACAGATTAAAACAGGGATGTGCTTGTAAAAAAACAAAACAAAAGCCCTTATCTTAACCCAAGATTTATTTCTATGGTGCTGCAAGGCCACAGAAGGGGCCTGATTATTGCCACCTACTGGCCAGAATGCTATTTCTCCTGAGTTATAATTGTTTCTAAAGCCTGGTCTCTCGCAAAAACTTCCAAAAGATCTCCAGCACTGGATAAAGGTTTTAGTCCTGAAGGACAAATTTATCATGCCCAATTCACCGCTTTTGAATTCTGAACATTAAGTGGTAAGTAAATACTCAGAATAAAATAACCGATCACTGTGTTTGCAAAGAAGAGGTTCCCTTTCATCTCTGGGGGTGTTTTTTAGATTGTCACTATTTTGCAGGGAAAATTCAAGAGCATATGGGAAATTTATCTTTGCGCAGTCAACGTGGATTAAAGTTGCTCTGTCACCCTATTGCAACAAACCAATGAAAAAAATAGACTTTTTGCAGTTATGGAAAGTGACTGGGAAGCACACTGAAAAGTAGGGGATGAACGAATGGTTAACAGAAAGACATGTAAACACCCTGCAAGCAAAAACAAAAAAAATTCCTTCCAGTAGCACCTTAAAGACCAACTAAGTTAGTTCTTGGTATGAGCTTTCGTGTGCATGCACACTTCTTCAGATACACTGAAACAGAAGTTTCCAGACCCTTCTATATAGTGAGAAGGTGGGGAGGGGTATTACTCAGAAGGGTGGTGGGAATGGGTGATTGGCAGATAGCTGTGATGAGCCTGTTGACGACTCTTAACGACTGCAATAGGTCTTACAGGAAAAAGCAAGGGGTGAGAAGGTGAAAAATGGCTTTGTCATGTATAATGAGATAAGAATCCAAGGTCTTTGTTCAGACCAGGACTCTCCATGGTTTTAAGTTTGGTGATAAGTTGCAATTCAGCAGCTTCTCTTTCCAGTCTATTTCTGAAATTCCTTTGTAGTAAAACAGCTACTTTGAGATCTTGTATAGAATGTCCTGGGATCTTGTATAGAATGTCCTGTCTATACAAGATCTCAAAGTAGCTGTTTTACTACAAAGGAATTTCAGAAATAGACTGGAAAGAGAAGCTGCTGAATTGCAACTTATCACCAAACTTAAAACCATGGAGAGTCCTGGTCTGAACAAAGACCTTGGATTCTTATCTCATTATACATGACAAAGCCATTTTTCACCTTCTCACCCCTTGCTTTTTCCTGTAAGACCTATTGCAGTCGTTAAGAGTCGTCAACAGGCTCATCACAGCTATCTGCCAATCACCCATTCCCACCACCCTTCTGAGTAATACCCCTCCCCACCTTCTCACTATATAGAAGGGTCTGGAAACTTCTGTTTCAGTGTATCTGAAGAAGTGTGCATGCACACGAAAGCTCATACCAAGAACTAACTTAGTTGGTCTTTAAGGTGCTACTGGAAGGAATTTTTTTTGTTTTGACTATGGCAGACCAACACGGCTACCTATCTGTAACTGGAACCCTGCAAGCAAGTTAGGGCGAACACAGGACAAATGGTTATTGTTGTATTAGTGCCCTGCAAACAAGTCAGAACAAATGCTCACTAAAGACCAGTCTAAGGGCCCCTTCAGACATCCTTTTTATTTTGCATTCATGATCATTTGTGTTCATGATGGTATATCAGGGCAGTTAGACACGTCCAGTAGTTTTGAGGTAGACAAACAGCTTCATCTCCAATCAGTGCATGTCCTGTACCTTCCAGCTGAAATCCTATAATTTTGTATAACATAAATGCCTAGGCCACTGGTGGGATGTTCCCCACTTTTGTTGAGCTATCATGCAGAAGTGCCCCTCCAGATAGCAGTAACACATTTTCTTGGAATGAAGGTGAGCAGAGACTGTGGTGTCTTTAGGCTATATGGTTTCATTTACACATAACCTGAGCATTCAATGGAGGGGCTCGCAGCATCCCCACAAATATTCCTTCTCCCTTAGTCTCAGCTTTGGATTCCATCACAGATCAAGCATCTTTCTTTCTATCAGGCAGCGCTTTGCCCTGGATCTTTAAAAAAAAACTCAACAATTTTGGGGTGTCCTGGTTTTTTACTTATTGAAATATGGCAACCTAGCTCAACGGATGGCATTAAACTTCTGGCAGTCAAACAATGTATTTTGTGGTGTTATGTCCACCTGCTTCTGATGGCAGGGTGTGATCCTGCTTAGGGCTGAGTTTGGATGTTCACCCAAACCCAACAGGATCCCTCTTTCTTTGTGTCACCTAAACCCAACAGGATCCCTCTTTCTTTGTGTCAGCTTGTGTGAAGGGGGATCGATCCTGCTTAGCGCTAGGTCCTCGCTTTGTGCGGTGCTGTTGGTCAGGCTCTTTGGGAGCTGCTCAAAGCAGCACTGGGCTAGCGCCACCCTTTCAGTCAAGCTCTGCCGTTACTTATGGCTTGCCCCAAATTTCCTCATGGGTCAAATGGGGAAGCCTGGTGGGCCAAGGCCGGTCCATGGGTTGGAGGCTCCCCACTCCTGATCTAGGGATACAAAAACTCACCTCAGCAGCTGAAGGCCTCTTGCCTTGCCTCAGGCAACAATACCACCTCGGTAAAGGTTGAAGGCAGGCCTGAACACAAAGTGTGAATGAATTTTAACATAATGTTTAAAACAAACACCACTAAGACAGAGAATAATGTCCTGATAAGAAATGTAATTGTGCTGAAATAAAATGCAGAATCAGGAACAGTTGCAGAAGTACTTGTGTCAGCTGGTAGCTTTGTTATTGTTGAATTTGAGACTAGGAAATTGAAAAGAAAGCAGTTAGCCAATATGATATTCATTAGTAAGAAATCTTCTTTTTAAAGATGGGGACTTCTGTGACATTCGTCTTCCCTGCAAATGATAAAAATTGAGTGGAAAACAGACAAATCATATGGGTATTGCCATAGCTAAGTGTAAATTGCCACAGGCATTGAAACTTCCCACATGATCTTGATGTTGACCTGCAACTTGTTGAATGCATAGTAAAATGTCACACGCACAGGGTCTTTCTTTGGAGGCATTTATTTGTGGGTGTCTGTCAATGAATTTTCACATTGGTTACATTGGTCACAAGTTATTTGCCAGAAAAGCTCCCCCCCACACACACATTTCCCAATTTCCAATATTACCATAAGTTTGACACTTGCCCATGAAACATTAGCTCACTATGTATATTTCCACAGGTGATTTATACCAGAGCTTTCTAAACTGTATGTTGCGACACGTTAGCGTGTCCGCTGCAGTGTGCAGTTGTGTCACGCGAAGGCTCCCCGTGTTCCTCCCGGAAATGGAAAGGGGTTAGTTTAACCTCCAGTTTGATAGTAGAACTGAAATACTGTGTTGGGAAACAATGCATGTCTAAAAAGTGTGCCACCAGCATGAAAAGTATGGAAAGCTCTGATTATACTTTTAGAGAAAACACTTATCCAAGTTACAGATAAGATTCTCAAGGTTGCAAAAGTTTTGCATGGGTCACATATTTCAAAACGTAATAAAAAGAAAGCATTGAAACTACCTGTGGCATGTTTCTTGAGTATTACTGTAGGGAAGGTGATGATAGTTAAGAGTTTAATCTTAATTGGAGTTAAATAATATAAGCTAAAACACAAAATACGATATAAAGAAGCTTACAAATGTTACATAGGTCACCACAGAATTCTCTAACTCCTCGAAAGATTCCATCAGTGGTGTCTCCGAAAATTTTTACACATCACTTAGGAAGGCAGGCGAACTAATATCAGTGTACTAGAAGAAGCAAAGATCACCAGTGCTGAAGCAATGATTCTTCAACATCAACTTCGTTGGACTGGTCATGTTGTGTGGATGGCTGATTATCGTCTTCCAAAGCAACTACTCTATTCCAAACTTAAAAATGGACATGCTGGTGGTCACCAAAAGAGGTTTAAAGACTGTCTCAAGGCAAATCTGAAAAAATGTAGTATAAACACTGACAACTGGGAAACACTGGCCTGCAAGTGCTCTAACTGGAGAACAGCCTTTACCAAAGGTGTCATGGGTTTTGAAGACACTCAAACTCAGGATGCAAGGGAGAAACGTGCTAAGAGGAAGGCATGCTTGGCAAATCCACACCATGATCAACTCCTGCCTGGAAACCAATGTCCCCATTGTGGAAGGATGTGTGGTTCCGGAATTGGCCTCCACAGTCATTTATGGATCATTGTTAAAACAGTGTTTATGGAAGACAATCTTACTCAGCTACAAGTGATCGCCAAAGAAGAAAAAGAAAGAAAAAAGAAAAAGACCTTCCTCCAGATAGCAATAATGTGGTAATATTGGGGAAGCATCACAGAATGGTATGTGGATGGCTCAGAATACCCCTAATGCGCTTTTATTGCATCAGCAACATGCTGCAGAAAACACCCTCAAAAACAACACTAATCTGGAGGGAAGCTTAGAAGTGGTTAGTTCTATGGACTCTCTTAAGTCATGGTGAGTCTACTGGAGTCCAGTCAACCCCTCTTCACAGGGAACTCTGGGAATTGTAGCTCTGTGAGGGGAAATAGGGATCTCCTACAACTTTCAACACCCTTAAAAATACTGGAATTCTTTGGGGAAAGCCATGGCATCGTAGTGCTTTTAATCTATGGTTTGAATGTGGCCCTAGAAGGAGCAATGGTAGTTTGTTCCGTTTCTAGGTATGAGATAGGTGTAGGTTGGGACTGCTTTCTAAAATGATAAGTGGGCCTCTTAGAATGAGGAAATGCACTCTGCACGTGTTCAGAGGCACCCTCATCTTTATTGTTATTGCACTGAGTCCTCCCAGCAACTGAAAATGGGAGAGTCCTATTCCCTTTACCCCCCTGGGGAATAAAAGGAAAAAGTAAAGATCAAATTATAAGATGCAAGCGTTCTCTCTCTCTCTCTCTCTCTCTCTCTCTCTCTCTCTCTCTCTCTCTCTAGCTCTCTTTTTAAAAGTGCCTTCAAAAATGCCCAGAATCTTCCCACACCTTCACAGTTTCCCCCTTCATAAAGCATTCCCCGGGATTAGCTCAATACAAGTAATCAGCAAAGTATCGTGAAGACTTCTTTTCCCAGAATCAAGCATCAGGGAAACATGAAAGGTCGGAGGCCTCTGGATCAGCAAGCCACTTTGAACAGGGCCTTGTCTGGGCTCTGGAGCAAAATCTTCTCCTGGGCTATTTCTTCCACTGTCTTCTTTCTGGACCTTTCAGGGGGGAAAGAAAGAAAGATCAGCAATGGGGCTGAAAAAGGCTCAGTATCTGGGACACCCAATCATGTTTAGAGCACAGAAATAAATTTGGAAGGTTCCCCTCTATGTTCAAATATACGTAAACATTGCTATAAGGCAGGTCTGGAGAACCCCCAGATATTGGTGGCCTCTGGGTCCTCCAGACCTCCTGTTCATTCAGAATTAATCTTGATTTGCTTGAGCAGTCACTTGATTTGCTTCCAGGCAGTCACTGTTATCGGTGTGGTTACTGAAATTGGGGGGAAGACACATCTTTAAAGTTCTTAAATGTTACAAATATTATGCATAAATGTATCCTTTTGACTTGACAGCTCAGGAAAGCTTTAACAATCATATAAAATCAACTTCTTTGCCAGTTTCCTCCATTTCAACAGTATTTTGCCTTTGGAAAAACGACTCTTTCCCCTGCCATAATCCCTCAAGCGTGAGGACACGATACACACACCCCACCCAGGGGTAACAATTGCTGAGCAGATAGTTTCCAAAAGCCCATCACCGGACTTGCCCCAGGTTATGGATGTACAGAGAGCTCTATTGTCCTTTGATGATGGGTACTTGAGAGGTGCCTGGACATGTTTTGCCTATGCTATGTACCAAGGACTTGTCTGGACAAGTTTGCCAAGGTTAAACTAGTGTAACCCCTGTCTACCCCTCCCCTTTTGTGACATGTCAGTGATGTAGCAATGATGTATCAATGATGCTGTACAAACTGTATTCTGGGATATGGTGGGAAACATTTAAAAGACCTTGTCACCCCATCCTCGGGGTTCAAAATTCCTCTTTGAACCTGTTGCGCAATAAACTTTGCTCTACGGCTGTTTGCTCCGGTTGATGGCTGGACTCCTTCCTTTATTCTGCAGGGACCCGCGGGCTCTGCCCGACGAGCTGGGTGACTAAGCAGCCTCGCACCTAGATTTTTCCATAACAGTGTGAAATTCAGTCACATAATCTGCAAATTCAGGTTGTACAATTATAGTCGATTTGGAGCTCTTCAGAAGGAAGCCCTGCTGCCCCTAAGATCAGACTTTTTGCAAGAAGGGAAATGACAGGGCCATAAAGCAGAAAGTGTGGGATGAGAATTTCACTTTCTCTCCATTTATCATTTTTCTAATCTTACTTTCAGCCCTCCACATTTCCACACCAGTGGGTGGGTGGTTTTTGTTGCCCTCGTGACAATTCATCAGCATCTCGGTGCAAATTTCTCCTAATATTCTCACTTTTGTATGCAATTATACACCTTTCTGCAAAGCAATTTTTTTAATGCATTAGTGCATTTTGCACTGATATATGAATTTTTATGCACACTTTACTCTAACATGGGGGTTGGACTAGATGACCCTCGGGATCCCTTCCAACTCTAAAATTCTATGATGCTATGTGCATTTTTGCTGACATTGCTTGGCTGGAGACCTGCACAGCAAGAGCCAAGGAAGTGTGAATTCCAAAGGATGGCTGGGCTTCAATTCTTATGGTCTTCTGGAATCTGTGAATTAGGTAAGTTCACCTTTTAATGTGAACCGAATCTGAGTTCTCCCTAACTTCAAACCCTCTGCTCCTATGATTTCAAGCCCAAGCATGAAAACTGAGCTCTGGAGTTCAGCTCCACCTTCTCTCCTCCCAGAAGGGCGAGTGTTTTAAAATGAAAAGTTGATGATTCAACACTTCCCCCTAAACCACAAAATGTCTTCTTTTTCTTCCCTCTGTTCCACATGCTCCACCAAATCCCTTTTGCAAGGGATGCAGCAGGACTGATGGGCATTTGATTAACATGCATTTAATCTGCCACCCTTCATCATGAAAATTCCAAGGATGGGATACACAAATATTTTGTTCTGAATTATCTTATTCAAAAGTATACACGCTGTTAGCAGCAGCTAAGGGTTCCTTATATGGAAAAGTGGAGGTAATCTACTATACAGTTTGTCCAAGACTGGAATGATGAACAGTGGGAATTGGCCACAAAAATGCTAAGTTAACACACTGTTTGAGAAGTAGATAGATGGGTAAATGTTATTTCTTATTATAACAGGAAGAGATAGTTGCCTGATACAGGCTATGGACTGACATTGCTTTGACACATTCAGATGACTTGTGGAACCATTATGGTAAAGTTATAAAAGAATATGAAACAATGTGATCCATCAGGATGCATGAGGTAGAACACTTCGTTGTATCAAGGCGTCTATGATATAAAATGCTCTTGTCCTGTTCTGTTGAGCTGCTTGAGGTTTATGGATTACTTCGAAACCACTGAGTGGGGTCATCCAGAGTTTTGGAGTATGTTATCAGCAATCCTAGAGCTGGAAGGGATCCTGAGGGTCATTTAATAGAACCCCCTGCAATGCAGGAATATGTAAGTCGTTCATACAGCCTTTGAAACCCACAACCTTGGCATTATCAGCACCATGCTCTAACCAACTGAGGTACCTGGTATCAGTGGCGTAGTGTGGGTTGTCAGCACCCGGGACAAGGCAAGTAATTTGCGCCCCCTAACCCATGGATTTGCGCCCCCTAACCCGTGGATTTGCGCCCCCTAACCCTAACCCCCAGATGTTGCGCCCGGTGCGGCCGGCCCCCCCTGCACCCCCCATGCTACGCCACTGCCTGGTATGCTAATGGCACACAGCTCTGCTTCTCTTTTACATCTGCAGGTGAGGCAGTGAATGTGCTGGACTGATGTATTGCCTTATAATGGATGAGAGCCAACTAACTTAAGCTCAGTCCAGATAAGACTGAGGGACTGTTAATGGGCAGACTTGATCTCCTTCCACAGGGCCTGTAAAACAGAGCTATTCTGCCTGGCCTTCAGTTTGAATTACTGTAGCCTGATCCTCTATTCCCTTTTCCCTTTCCTCTTCTATGAAGAAACCCTTTCTGGGACCCCACATTTAAATTCTTCCCTGGTCTCCTTGCTGGCCCTAGTAGGACCAACTTGACCAGTTAGCCCTGGTGATCATTTGATGTCTGTTGACTTTTTTGTTTTGTTTTGTTTTTCCCAAAATGACCCCTGAATTTTTGAATTTTATTGATATTGATGCTGCATTTTATGTTGTATTTTATGCTGTTTTATGCTGTTTTTAAGTTGTATTTTAATCAATGTTTTATATTTGCTGTTAGCCGCCCTGAGCCCGGTTTTTAAACCGGGAAGGGCAGGGTATAAATAAAAATTGATGATGATGATGATGGTGATGATTAGACCAGATGGATGGGACGCTGCCTGCTCTTGATACGGTTACGCCCCCTCTGAAGGAGCAGATGAGCAGCTTGGGGATACTCCTGAATCCATTGCTGTCGCTTCAGGGTCAGGTGGTGTGGAGCATTCCACCAGCTTGGGCTTGTGGCCCAGCTGTGCCCGTATTTGGACAGGGATAGCCTAAGCGCCACAACCCCAGAGTCGTTCGTGACTGGACTTAACTGTCAGGGATCCTTTACCTTTACCTTTATGCTCTGATAACCTCTAGGTTACATTACTACAATATGTTATACGTGGAGCTGCCTCTGAAGGTGGTGTAGAAAATTCAGCTGGTGCAGAATTCAGCGGCCAGGTTGCTCACTGGGAACATATTACACTGATCCTGGCCCAACTACACTGGCTGCCAATTGGTTTCCAGACTCAATTCAGAGTGCTAGTTTTGACCTTTAAAGCCTTAAACACTTCAAGGACCATGCTTCTCCTATTAACCAACCTGGACCCTTCAATCACCATCCGAGGCCTTTCTTCATGTGCCCCCTTCACAAGAAATTGGGAGGGTGGCAACACGAGAACGGGCCTTTTCTGTGGTGGCTCCCCATTTGTGGAATACTTTCCCCTGGGAGGCTTGCCTGGCACCTTCATTGCATATCTTTAGGCGCCAGGCCAAAATGTTTCTCTATAACCAGGCATTTGGCTGATTAAAGAATATACAGCCTTTTAAAAGTGTGTGGAAGGGGAGGTTATTGCTCTTGGGGGTTTTTGTATATATTTTGTGTTCTCATTTCGTATTTTTATGTTGTAAACCACCCACAATATTCGGACAAAGGGCAGTATATAAATGTAATTAAAAATAAATAAATACTTTGCAACAAATAATATCTGTGTGAATACAGTGGTGCCTCGCAAGACGAAATTAATCCGTTCTGCGAGTCTCTTCGTCTTGCGGTTTTTTCGTCTTGCGAAGCATGGCTATTAGCGGCTTAGCGGCTATTAATGGCTTAGCGGCTTAGCGGCTATTAACAGCTTAGCGGCTTTAAGAAAAAGGAAACAAACTCGCAAGAACTCGCAAGACGTTTCGTCTTGCAAAGCAAGCCCATAGGGAAATTCGTCTTGCGAAGCACCTCAAAAAACGGAAAACTCTTTCGTCTAGCGAGTTTTTCATCTTGCGAGGCATTCGTCTTGCGGGGCACCACTGTATTAGTACAATGATATAATTAAAAGTGTATTTGCCACAAATAACAGAGTCACTTACCTGTTCTCTACTTCTTCAATGGTATCTGGAAGGGGGACATTAAGGGTCTCAGGCAGAAAGCAAGCGATGATGCCAGAAAGGATGGGAGCTGCTCCGTACATGATTGGCGGCAGGGTGGCAGAGTAGTCCTCCATCATCTTGGCCAACGGGGCGATGATGCCTCCCACCCGGGCCATGGTGCTGCCAAAACCGAGCCCCGTCTGCCTAGGATGGGGGGGGGCAGGGTAAGAAAAGCAGGCAAGAGATACGGCTGGGTCAAGTGATCTCTGGCAAACCTCAAGAAAAAGGCACCTGCCATGCGATCGCCACCAACGGCTGCGCAGCAGCAGTGACACACCTCCAAGCCGTCCAGAGTCTGCCATCCTGCGGCAACCACTTACCCATGCCCCATGATCAGGCCAGCTCTGCTGAGGGGGCATGTTCCTTGTAGGAGAGACTGAGCCAGCACGGAGAGGATGTGAGCAGGAAGAGCAAACACAGCCTCTTGTGCATTCAGGCTTTTTGTCAGTTTGCATTTCTTAGTGCAGAAAGTATTGACCTGATGTGTAGAGATCTTTCCTACTCTACTTAATTCAAGAGGGTTCTCTGTGTGAAAGAAACAAGCAGAAGGTTCGTGATGTTTGGGTTCTTCCTTCTGAGAAGCTGAGCACAGCTGGCTTAAACTGGTTCTGTTATATTTAAAATAAATAAAAATAAATAAATAAACTGGTTCTGTTATCTCTTCTGTCAAGGTCATGCTGACTATAATAGTGGGGCCAGGAGGAGCCTGGGTTTCATTCTCTCTCTCTCTTTCTGTCTCTCTTTCTTCCTGGTGTGATGTTCTGTATATAGCGTTACGGTTTCACCTTAAATTGCTGATTTCGTGGTTGTTTTTAAAAGTTTGGAACGGATTAATCCATTTTGCATTACTTTCTATGGGAAAGCGTGCCTTGGTTTTGGAACGCTTTGATTTTGGAACAGATTTCCGGAATGGATTAAGTTTGGGAACCAAGGTACCACTGTATAGTGTTAAGGTTTTGTCTTACTGTAAGTTTAAGTTAAGTCTGCTGCAACTGGATTTCTTATGGACAGGGCCAATCCTGAATGTATTGGATTTGTGACCATTATGCTCAATTGCCTTCAGTAGCAGTCAAGCTCTGCTGGATGAAATGCCTCTGGTCTATAAAGTCTAAAGTACGAGATTGGCTCCATTATTATCAAATAATGGAGACTTTTAAACAAGACAGGAAAATTGGATTCCAGGTGGAGAAATCGAAACTAGAAACAGAATTGTTAGAACCCAATACTAAGAATTTATCAAGAATGTATAACCTGTTGCTGAAGTGGAATACAGTAGATGAAACTGTTAAGTCAGCTATGATTAAATGGGCACAGGACATAGGTCATGACATCATGTTTGCTGACTGGGAACAGTTATGGACCACCGGAACTAAATTTACAGCATGTAATGCTTTAAAAGAAAATATTATGAAAATGATTTATAGGTGGTACATGACCCCAGTCAAGCGTGCGAAGATTTATCACTTGCCCAATAATAAATGTTGGAAATGTAATGAAGCTGAAGGTACCTTCTTTCACCTTTGGTGGACCTGCCCAAGGATTAAGGCCTTCTGGGAAATGATTTATAATGAAATTAAGAAGGTACTTAAATGTACTTTTCACAAGAAACCGGAGGCATTTCTCCTGGGCATGGTCGGCCAATTGGTGTTAAGGAGGGATAAGACTTTTTTTATGTACGCCACTACAGCAGCAAGGATCCTTTTAGCAAAGTATTGGAAGACACAAGAACTACCCACACTGGAAGAATGGCAGACGAAAGTGATTGACTTTATGGGACTGGCAGAAATGACCGGCAGAATCCACGACCAAGAGAAAGAGACAGTGGAGGAAGATTGGAAGAAGTTTAAAGTATACCTTAAGAACTGTTGTAAAATAGAGGAGTGATAAAATGTCAAGGGGAAGGAAGATGCAGAATTGCAGCTAAAACTGTTTGATGATTTAAGGTAAAACTGAGAATGACAATGAGCTTAAACTTAATTGGCAAAAAGAGTTGTTGAAAAACTGTAAAATAAGGATGCAAAAAGGGTGAGGTATGGGGAAGTCCGAGAAAAGAGGCTTATGAAAATGAGGTTAAGAAATGATATCTTTGTATGTGTTTGTATTTGTTGATGCATGTGTGTTGTTGTTGTTTTGTGTTAAAAATTGGAAAATTAATAAAAATTATTATAAAAAAAGAAGAAGAAATGCCTCTGGTCTATTTTTTTTTAATCCTGCAACGTGTTTCAGTTTTTACTCTGCTAACTATACATTGCAGTCTGCTCTGGATCAATATTGAGTTGAATTTCAGTGACAGGTATTTATTGAGATCATTCAAGGGTACCCTAGGAGGTAGCAAGAGGCGCACCTTAGTGCCCACAGGTCCCAGGTTGGAGACCCCTGCTTTAAAGCCACCTCCATTTCCACAGGAGCCCCAGAAGCAGGTAAACAAGGGGGAAATGGTGTTGAAAAGCAGCTCCTCACCTGACAGGCGTGGGGTAGAGTTCCGTCGTGAAAAGGAAGATGCAGTTGAAGGCGGCTGCCAGGCACCCCTTGCCAATGACGGCCAGCGTTGTCCGGATTGTCTGCAAATCTTTGGGGGGAAAGGTGGGGTGGGTCAGAGAGAGAGTGGCATGAACAAAGTGTGCAGCTGAGGAACTCCCTCCCCCTCCCCGCTTTCTATAGGGTTGATGTGCAGATTTGTCAAGAATAATTAACAGACTAACACATTGGTTTCTCATTTTTTTTCCAGTCTTAAACTCGGCTCTCCACATTTCTGCAGCAATTTGCAATTTTAATGTCTATCCTCACAGAAATTCTCCTACACTTTAGTGCTGATTTCTCCTAATGAATTGGCCCGCCCACCCGTGTCCTCCGCCCATGCAAGTAAGAAGCATTATCAGAGTTCAAGGACACATTTCCAGCCAAAACACTCAAGGAAGATGTGGCTGGGGAGGAACTGTAGCCCAGAAAGAGTTCCAGAGGGCCAGATAGGGAGGTCTTGAGGGCCGCATTCAGCCCCTTGGTCTGAGGTTCCTTATACCTGCTCGAAAAGATTGTGCTTCGGGTCTATAAACTTGCTGTGACTGTAATATTGATGCAGAGGCACCGCCACTCAATGGCTGCAGTGCTGATAATAAATCGGAATCACAGAATTGTAGAGTTGGAAGGGACCCCATGCTTTGTGAGAGTGACAACAACATTTAGCTTTGTGCATATCTCAGAAATGAAGGAGATCAGAGGCGCAGCATATCTGTGGGAGGTGGTACTCTTTGGGCTTTCAGCCTGTGCCAAAATGTCTCCAGCTGGATGCCTTGCAGTGTATCTAAAGGTAAAAGGTGAGGCCTGGCGGGAAGTGAGCCAACACTCACCTGTGGGCACAAAGATGTTGATGATGATGATGATGCCAGCCAGGATGAGGAAGGACGCGAGGCTGATCCTCCTCCCAATGTAGCTCATGGTAATGGTCACAATCACCTTGGCTGGGAAGTCAACGGCCCCAAAGATGACCTGGATGAGGTAGATGCTGACACCAAAATTCTGGAGGTCCATGGCCAGCCCATAGTAGGAGAAGCTGACTGAGAACCTGACGTGAAGATAGAGACAAGGCAAGACTCAAGAAGGCGTGAGAAGAGGCTCCTCCTGCTCTTAACTGTCACCTGACAGCAGCCATTTCCTCAGGCTGCAGCGAAGCAGGGCTACTTCATCAATTCTTGAGTGACCAGCTCCATTGAGTTCCTCTCCCTGGACTGTTTCATTCCTGTGGGTCATTATGTTAGGAACTGGAGCCCGAACTTGCTTGCCTTCCCTTTCCCTCCTCGTCAGTTTTTTGCTTTTGTCATGTTTCTTAGAGTGCAAGCCTACAGGCAGCAAAGGCCTTATTTTTACTGAGCGTACATAAGCCACTCTTCGGACCTCCTTGGCTGAATAAATAAGTGAATTGATAATTTATGGGATGCTTTTGGAAAAGTCTTCCTAACAGAAAACATTAACTATTTTAACGAGTCTTTGACAAATCAATCTCTAAACTGTAGCTTCCCATTTATGGCACCAGCCCTGTGGAACACCCTGCCATCAGATGTCAAACAAATAATTACACAATTTTCCGAAGACATCTGAAGGCAGCCCTGTATTGGGAAGTTTTTAACATTTTATGTCTCATGGTGTTTTTATATTCTGCTGGAAGGCACCCAGAGTGGCCAGGGCAACCCAGTTGGATGGGTGGGGTTTAAGTAATAAATTAATAATACTAATACTAATAAATTAAATGAAAGGGGAACATTTAGTCCAGAAAATCTTGATTTTCTGTCTCTTAAATAATCAAACAAACTCTGTAACCTTTGACATTTCCATGAACCTTCACGTTTTCCTTCCACGGAGGAGAAAGGGGTCTGTGCTCCTTTTCCCCAACCAGTGGGGACTACCGGTAGCTTCAGTGAACCAGTGAACCAACTAGCTTCAGTGACTATATTCCAAAGCAGCTCCTTGTTTTGCAAATCTTAGACCTTCTACTATCAAGAAGCAAGGGCATGTTTCCAAGCCAGGCCAAAACACTCTAAGAGGGTGCAAAACCAGGCTGGTAAGAGGTATGGTTCAGGAGGGAGACTCTTAAGGGCCAGACAGAAAGATTTGTAGGGTCACATCTGACCCCGGGGCTTGATGTCCCCCATCCCTATTTTACAGCAATAAGTATTGCTGTCTATGCTTTGATAATGGGCCACATTGTCAGGCAGTGCCTAAACCTCCATTTCCTCGGGTTCCCAAAGTTGGAATGGAACTCTCTCCATCCTGAGTCTGCTCAGATGAAACAAGTTCTCTCACCACACTATGGAGAGGCAGCAGAAAATGCGCCGGATGGCTGGTGTGCGCACCAGGTCAGAGATGGTGTAAGAGGCCTTGGCTGTGGACAGTTCTTTCTCCATGTTGGAAAGCAGAACCTGTGGGGAGAGGAGAGGCAGGAGGAGAGGCAGGAGGTGGGTGAGCTCCAGTGATGTCCTTAAGCATGGGCGTAGCCAGGATTTATTTTAGAGGGGGGGTAGGCATTATGTTGGGAAAGCAGAACAGACATAACTGGTGATGTAATTGGTCAGTTAGTTAAGTCTTTTTATTTATTTGCTTGATTTAGGGAGGAGAGCAGCTGCCCCTCTGTCCCCCAGCTATGCCCAAGTCCTTAAACAGCCTTTCCGAGCCTGAGACCTTGAGACATCATTGGACTACAACTCCAATGAGCCTCTGCCAGTCAGGGATGATGGGAGTTGTAGTCCAACAACATGAGGTGGGCACAAGGCTGGGGAAGGCTGAACTTCAGCATCAGCCGCTGCTCTTCCTCCTAAAAAGCACAATCAATACACAGCACAAAACTAGATTTTGGTGAGAATTGATTGTGTGATTTACCCTAGGGAAATTTGGGTTAACATTAGCAAACAGGAAGTTCTAGGGCCTGTTTTACACAGGCAGCTTCCCTTCAGTGAAAGCGGGAATTTCCAGATAGTCTGTTTATTGAGCATTTATCCTAATTCTCCCCACCCACAAAGTTCGACTATTTATTGAGAATTTACACTGATTTGCCTGCAGGGAACTTGGTTGCTATTGTGTCAAGCAAATGTGATCCCACACCTTCCATTGTGCATTTCCTCACTGTATTCCTCATATCTCAAATAAAGTCCAAATTTGGGAGGGAAGTGAGATACAGGATTCAGCAGCGACTTGCAGGTCAGTATGACTTGCCCCTAAAGTTCTGCAGGAGCAAATAAACCTTCACCAGGAGGTGCCCTGATTCTAGCAGGCTTTGCTCTCCAGAAGCTCCCAAGATTTCTATTTTCTACATAGATTCAGCTGGATTTACAGCCACCTGGATATGGAGAGCCACCTCCCTCCACCGGCTTCATACCTCTGTGGTGATGCTGGCTCCAGCTTCCTCCTTGCCATTGACCCGGGCAACCCTCTGGAGGACCTTGACAGCTGTGCTCGCCTTTCCTGAAAGGAGCAGCCAGCGAGCTGACTCTGCAAACCACCTGTGCCAAAGACGCCAAGCCTCGTCATCTCGGCCAACAGTAAAATCCATCCACAAACCTTCAGGTGGTAAAATGGAACTGAATCCTTTTGTTGTTGTTTTCTCAAGGAGGGAGAATTTGATTAAAGAAAACGAAGAAAAGAAAAGAATCCTGACTTGACTTTGCTTGCAAACATTTGAATTGACCCTGTTTTCTCATTCTAATCCAGTTCTCTGTCTGTGGTCTTTTTTTAAAAAAAATGTTTTTATTCATTTTTCATGGTACAGAAAACACCTTTTGCGGAAACAATTGTTACAAAAGTAAACCACAAATGACTTGTCCCGATAAAATTACAGACTTTTGTCATGCTATGTAATAAAATTCCATTTGATCACTCTAAAAGATCACGCCACATTTTCTCCATGAGCGCTGGGTGTATTCCTGCCACGGCCTGAACAATTTATGTATTCGGTAAACATTTGCCATATATTATAAAAGGAATAGGGATCCTGCTTGCCCTTTGCCGCTCTGACTTGACATGTCAATTGACCATACACTGGTGTACCACAAATCGCTATTAAGCCCAGTGCCAATTTTCCAACATCTGGCTATCTCCATATGGACAGCTGTCAATAGAAAGACCAAGTGGTCATCATTGGGGTAATCTTGAGCAGGTGAGAGCATAAGCCCAAGCACAGGATACATTTCAATTGTTTTGTTATATATATAAAGCTTATTTATTTGAAAACAGCATTCCAGCATCTCTTTGTATCTCAACACAGCACCCCGAGGAGGAGGAGGGGTCTGATCTGAGCAGAAGAAGTAGAAGAAGAGTTTGGATTTGATATCCTGCTTTATCACTACCTGAAGGAGTCTCAAAGCGGCTAACATTCTCCTTTCCCTTCCTCCCCCACAGCAAACACTCTGTGAGGTGAGTGGGGCTGAGAGACTTCAGAGAAGTATGACTGGCCCAAGGTCACCCAGCAGCTGCATGTGGAGAAGCGGAGACGCGAACCCAGTTCCCCATATTACGAGTCTACCGCTCTTAACCACTACACCACACTGGCAGCACAACATACCAAGAGTAGAGGAGAAAGACAAAGAAGGGCACCGAGAAAGTCAGCTGCAGCCACTGCCAGTCCGGGATGCCGTAGGCCAAGCCAGCCAGCAGGATCTGGCCTAGCGTGTACACGAAGCCAGTGGCCGCAATGGAGATGGTGCGGTACTTGGTGGGAATCCACTCCACAACTGGAAGGGAAAGGAAAACACTTTCAGGTTTTTGCCTTGCCACTCACACCCGACAGATCATCCGGCTGGATGAAATTTAGACCCTACATCAGGAGTTGCCGACCTTTCTTGGGCAAGTGGTAGATTTGGAATTCTGATAAAGTGTCAAGGGTGCCTTTGACAAAATAGCTGCCATGAGGCCAGGCATGGAGAACAAACCAAGTCAGTGCAAACTGAAAAACAGCAGGAAGAGAAAACAGTCTCTGCAAACTGCAGGTTTTAAAAAGGATATTCATTGAGATATTTCATGGGCAAGATATGAGGTACTGGTGGGCACACTGGTGCCCATGGTCACCAGGCTGGCAACCCCTGTAATACTTGCCACCCATTTTGTACTGAACTTTTCCCACTACTGCATCAGAAGACTGGCTTATCTAGCTCAACATTGCCATAAGGGCATAGGAAGAGAGGAGAGTCCACAAGCTTCCGAGGTAGTCTGTTCTAGTGTTGAACAGCTCTTGCTGTCAGGAAGTTCTCCCTAATGTTTAATTTCAAACACAGTTGCACCATGTATTTGTCTAACTGCGTTATGATAGTCACAGGTTGGTTTTCAGTTTCTTCCCTAATGATCCCTAGCATGGGATTTGCCTTTATCACAGCGGCCACATACTGGGTCAACCACTTCATTGCGCTATCCACTAGGACCCCCAAGGTTCCAGTCCTGGTCAGTCACTGCCAGTTCAAACCCCATAAGAATATATGTGAAATTAATATTTTTTTTTACCTTGACATGCAACACTTTACACTTGTATACACTGAATTGCATTTGCCATTTTATTGCACATTCATTCAACTTGGGGAGGTTCTTTCGGAACTCTTCACAATCTCTCTTTCTTTTAATGACTCTGAACAATATAGTATCACCAGCACGCCAGACCACCTCACTGTTCCCCCCTAACTATAGATCATTTATGGACAAGTAAAAAAAGCACAGGTTCCAATTATGAGCCTTGGGAGACCCCATTTTCTGCATCTCTCCATCCATTTGGAGAACTTTCCATTTATTCCTGATCCACAAAAGGGCCTCTCCTTTTATTCCATGCTGCTATGCTTTCTCAGGAGTTTTTGGTCAAAACCTTGTCAAAAGCTTTTTGAAAGTCTAAGAACACTGTGTGTCACATCTGTCTATATGCTTGTTGACACACTCAAAGTGCCAGTGAGACAGGACGTGTCCTTGCAGAAGCCATGCTGACTCTGCTTCAGCAAGGCTTGTTCCTCTGTATGTTTGGCTATTTTACCTTTAACCAAAATTTCCGCCAGTTATCCTAGGACCAACATTAAGTGAACTGGCCCGTCATTTCCAGGTTCCCTTCTGAATCCCTTTATAAAAATTGGTGTTGCCTTAGCTACTTCTCAAATCCTCTGGTGGATCTGAGGCACCAGTTACATATTTCTGTTAAAAAATCAGCAATCTCACATTTGAGTTCTTTGAGAACTGTTGGGTGGATGCCATCCAAACCTAGCAATTTGTCAGTTTTCATTTCGTGTATTAGGGCTAGAGCTTCAGCTATTGTCACCACTATCTGCCTCAGTTCCACCAACTCCCTAGTCCAAGGTAGCCAACAAGATACCATCTAGGCCAGGCTTCTGCAAACTCGGCCCTCCAGATATTTTGAGACTACAATTCCCATCATCCCTAACTGAAGGGAGATGGGAAGGGTTTCTCTCAATATTCTCTGTACCTTGTACCTAAGAAGGGTTGCTCTCAAATATTATCTGTAGTAAATTTCTGTGCTAATCCTGCTTCTGCAATTGTGGTCAGACAGTTTGCTAAATCTGTCTGGCAGGTCAAGAGTCCATTTCCTGCCTTGCCAGCTAGCAAGAAATTGCAGCTGTTTGCAGATTTAACCAGGCCTGCTAAGGAGGCCGTTTCCTGCCTTGCGCTTCCTGCCTTAGTAATGCAAAGATAAGAAAGACACGTACAAGCAAAAGGGGAGGGGGAGTGCTTAGCCAGCAGAAAGACATGTAGGAGGGAGATGGAATGTTTAGCAAGCAATATAGATGTGCCATATAAGGGAATAAGTTGAACATTTGCCAGCTGATTGGGGAAGTTTGGGGAAGGTATGGGAGGGGGGAGAATGTTCAGAAAGTATAAGAAAGTTTGCTGAAGTATATTGCTTCGCAGCCAGTTTTTCAGAAGCTATTCTGCTGGTTGTCTCTGTGCACAGATTACAATAAACTCTTTTCTCCAAAGAAGAATCTTTCCTGGTGCTTTTTGCTCTCTCTTTGGTACTGGGGACGTGGGCGAACGATTCCCTGGCAAGGACAAGGTTCAGGCTACATAACCACTGGGCCTGCTAGCTAGGGATCATGGGAGTTGTAGGCCAAAAACATCTGGAGGGCCGAGGTTGAAAAAGCCTGATTTAGGCCAAATGAAGAGTGTCCTGTGGCCAAACTCCTCTGTTTACTGTGGTACCTCAGGTTAAGTACTTAATTCATTCCGGAGGTCCGTAATTAACCTGAAACTATTCTTAACCTGAAGCACCACTTTAGCTAATGGGGCCTCCTGCTGCCGCCGCGCCACCAGAGCACGATTTCTGTTCTCATCCTGAAGCAAAGTTCTTAACCTGAAGCACTATTTCTGGGTTAGCGGAGTCTGTAACCTGAAGCGTATGTAACCTGAGGTACCACTGTACTTTGAGAAGTGTCCACACAACTGGCTGGCCATGGTCTAGGCTGCTTTGCTACTAATTATTGACAGACATATCCTCCATTAATGCATCAAATACAGAATGTTCAGATAAATCCCTACATTGCACAAAAGTTCCCAGCCAGCACCACTAGCTCCGCTCTTACCCAAACAGGCGATGCTAAGGCCAAATCCAGAGAGTGCCATGCCACTCAGGAACCGGAAGATGCAGTAGGAGATAAAGTTGGGCGAAAAGGCCGCACAGGTCCCCATCACTGCCATTTGCATAAACGACCAAATGAGGAGAGGCTTGCGGCCGTACCTGCAGGCACAGAGAAGCAAAAACAGCTGGAATACCAAGGCATTGGTGGTGTTGGGGTGGGTGTGGCCACAGGTGGAAGTGGGTGGAGCAAAGAATGCTACCTTTGTAGAGTAGGCTGATTTCTACACACACTTGCAGACACTCCTCTCCATTCTCCCTCCAGGACAACTGAATTGAATTAACCCCCCATCTCTGCCTCCTATTCACGGGGGTGAGTTTTTATTGAGGTTGCCCAACAGATTCCTCTGATCGTGCCGGTTTTTAGACTGTTTCAAGTGGAACTTGCTGTGCTGGTTCAAAACTGTTGACATTGTATGGGGGAGAAGATGGCTGCTGTACATTTTATGCCATCTCACCGTGGCAAAACGGTTTGAGCATATTACACAAACCCTGACCCAATTGCACTGGCTACCCATTAATTTCTGGGCCCAATTCAAAGTGCTGGTTTTGACCTATAAATTCGTAAATGGCTCAGGACCATAGTACCTCAAAGACTGCCTCTCCCCATATAAACCGACCTGGGCTCTGTGGTCATCACCTGAGGCCCTTCATCATGTGCCTCCTCCGCAAAAGGTCCTGAGGGTGGCAACACGAGAAGAGGCCTTTTTCGTGGTAGCTCCCCATTTGTGGAATGCTCTGCCCATGGAGACTCGCCTGGCACCTTCCTTATATATCTTTAGGCACCAGGTGAAAACATTCCTCTTCTCCTAGGCCTTTGGCATTTAACTATCTTTGGCCTTTTCGAAATGGGCAAGATGTTTTTAATGTACTTTTTCCCCTTCCCCCCTTGGTTTGAGTGTATCCATGTGGGGGTGTGGGGGCTGGTTGGTTGGTTGGTTGTAAGTCACTTTGGGTTGCCTTGGGGAAGATAAAGCCACTACCAGATTTACTAAATAAATAAAAATTAAAAAAAAAAAACCCACTGTAAACTGCTTGAGGGCAGGGACTGCCTTATTACCAGTCATTTAAGCAGCTCCAAGAGCCTTTTCTCAGTTAAAGAGCAGGATAAAAATTGCTCCTCATAAGATATGTTGATTAATTGACTAAGATTCCTTGGGACAGTCCTATAGCTAATTAATAACGTGGACGATATCATTTGGATTCCCCGGAACTCCATCTTGTCTCCAACTTCCTCTCCCAACAGTGCCAACCCCAAGCAGGCCGTACCACCCAACTTGTTAGTATTTGTATTGTATTGTATTTGCCTTATATTGTATTATATTTCACAAAGAATAAGTGGTATCGGGGAAATGAGGTGGCAGTTGGCAGTTGGTTGGTTATTCTTTGACTGAGACTGTGGGAATGTGGTGACTTCAAGCTGACGCCTGGGTGTTGTGACCTGGGACCCAGGTGAATGTTGTGGCCCAGGAAGTATGCCAGAACCCAGAGCACACGCAAACCTATGCTTATATCATCTGTCTCTTTTCCCTCGTTTAACTGTCCGCTTGCTAATTAAAACCTTGAAACTAAAACCAGATGCAGGTGTGTTAGTTAGTTGGGAAATGTTTATATATCTGTTTTCCACACTTAATGCAACGAGTGTTCATTTTAAGAATCGAAAAATCCGTTTTCTTGTGTCCCTGCGCCCCCAGTTAGTGAGCAAAAGACGCATTTCTGGCTTTGCTATGCAAAGCAGTGCCCTTTCACTCATTACCTGGCAGGAAGTTGTAGACCTTCCAAAGCAGAAACTTCCATGCCAAGAGGACAATAAATCCTCCTGACCCGGACAAGTCTTCATGTAGCAGATAGCAGAAAAGCAACATTTTGTATGAGGCAGAAGGGTAGTGAATTGATAAACTCTGTTCAGAACTATCGGTTGCCCTGGTGCGGTTAGTAGATAGGAGCATGCTTTTTGTAAACCAATTAGAAGTGAACATACGCTTTGAAAGAAAAAGGACTAAACCCTCTCTTGGGCTCAAAGGCAGTTCAGCCGTTGCCAAGATTTCTTTACCTTCAAGTCTTGTTTAAGACATCTGTTTTATCACAGAAAGCGAATTCAGCTTACCTATCGGACAACCCCCCAAGGACCACTGCTCCAACCAGCACGCCAGCCATGTAGATCGATTGGGCCATATCCCGAAGCTTCCGTCGCTCACAGACCAGATCCCACTGTTGTAGGAGAAGGAGACTGGGTCAGGGGACAGAAGCTCGAGAGGAGCATCCTGGGCCACGGAGCCGTGGGTTTGGGAGGGGCTAAGGTTGCCATTGCACCCAGGATTGTTGCAGTTGCACCCTCGACAGGCAATGGGACCCTTTGCTTCTTCTTCTTTTTCTCTTTTTTTATTAAATATTTTCTTGATTTACGAAAGTGTTTGCAATGTCTCTCATATTTTTTTCCCATGTAACATTTTTACAAATCAGTTTTGTTTGTTGAGACATTAGGAAGAAAAGGGAGAAAGAGGTGGAGGGGGGGAGATGGGGTGGGGTGGGGTGGCGATGTTTCTATTTTACTTACTGTATGTAGGGTTTGGTGTCAGCATTGCTTGTGCGGGTTCTTTGCTTGTGTTCCTTTGATTTCTGTACAGAACAAACTTTGGTGTGCAAAGCTACCCAGATACAAGGCTGAATGAATGCTGAGTCTGGCTGGATTGCCTGCACATCTATCTGTTTTTATAAGAAGGCCTGGCAGAGCACAGAATCGCCTCCAGCACCCACCTTCCCACCCCTGTGGCTTGTTATAACACGACAAGGATGAAGGGGGAGCTGAAGGACTAGAATGTAGGACAAAAAATTTTGCTGTCTCCTGAAAAACCAGCTGCTCCCTTGGCTCAAGATCACTGCCAGCAGCAGTGCCTGCTGGTTTTGAATTATTCTCTTCCCAGCAGGGCTGTCAATTACCACCCTGTTTATCCACCGGACGCAAACACCCCATGCGGATCCTGTGGCTGAACCCCTTGTTTGCTGGAAAGTCCCAAAGGCTCACTTTCCCTCTCTCTTCCACCTTCTCCCTCTTCCTTGCGGGGCAGAAGTGGGGTATCAGTGGCCCTCCAGATGTTGCTAAGCTCCCATTGTCCCTGATCATTGGCCATGCCGGCTGGGGCTTATGGGATTTGTAGTCCAATTGGAGGGATACAGGTGTCCCCCCACCACACCTGGAGCGCTCTGAAACAATTGTTCTTCTACGCTCTGGGCTGAAGGAAGCTGAAGCCCACAAAACCCTGTAAGGCACACACACAGAGATTTCTCATCCACTTACAGAAATGCATGGAGATGGCCAATTACTTATTATGATTATTCAAGATAGAACAGAGCCTCCATGTAGAGGAGCAATGTACCACTGAGTACTGCCTGCCCTGCTTGAGGGCTTTCCAAACGATCGAGAACACAGGTTGATGGACTAGATTTCATCAGATCCAGCAGTGGAGGCTCTCGGCTATCACCTGCTCCGTAGTGGTGCAGTAGTGAGAGATATGGGCTGGGGCTTGGGAGACCAGGGTTCGAATCCTCGCTCAGACATGAATGGCTTTGGGCCAGGCGCATGTCTTTCAGCCCAGCCTTCCTCACAGGGCTGATGTGCAGATAAAAATGGGGAGGGGGGAGAACCAGGACACCACCTTGAGCTCCTTGGAAGATGGGATATAAATGGAGTAATAAATAAAATAACATTTGGCTCTCTGGACAGATTATATTGGGCTTGGCTCCAGATTTAAATCCTACCATTCTCATTTCTGATGCACAAATCTATCTACCTATCTATTCCCACCTCACCCCATCTTTCTTCCCCGCCTCAGTTTCCTATTTGTAAAATGAGAACAACTTCTTTCTTAATTACATTTACATCCCATCATTCCTCCAAGGAGCTCAAGGCACCCCATTTTAACCTTGCAACAACCTTGTGAGGTAGGTCGGGCTGACAGACAGCGACTGGCCCAAGGCCACCCAGTGAACATTGGCGCTGACTGAGAGAAGGGTCGGAGCATGTGCAGACTGCCCCAAATTCAATCGCCAACATAGCTGGAAAAGACCACTCCTCCAGCCCCAATCCCACACTGGCTCCTGTTTAGCCCTTAAACAAGATGGGAAGGGACCACCCGAAAAGTTTACATCAAGAGGAGAGGAGGGGAATAGCAAAGTTATGACCTTGGGGGGAGTTGAACAATGGTTAAAGCAAAGCAACACAGCGACAAGTGAGGAAACAGCGAGGCTTTCAAAAGGCATTTAAAAATAATGTGATGTACTTTATGGACAGTCTCAAACCTAGAAGGCCTCTCCAAAGGAGCTCAGCAATTGACACAGAGGTGGGCCTCCAGAGTACTCCTCTAGACGACAACACCCATCATTCCTGACCACTGTCCATTCTGAAGAACCATGAAGACCTTACCCTTTTCTTTAAAAAAGGGGGGGAGAAGCGCTGTAGCTCAGTGGTAAAGCATCTGCTTTGCATGCAAAAGGTCCTGGGTTCAAATAACGTCTCTGGGGAAAGCTTGGGAAGTTCCTTGCCTGAAACCCTGGAGAGCCACAGCCAATCAGTGTGGCCCAGCTGTGCATAAGACACCTACATTGCTATGCTGTTATTATTGCTTTCCAAACTCCAACTAAGGATGTAAGGAGGCAGACATTTCCGTCCCATTCCATGTTCCTCGCAATCAGCAGCGTTTCTTTCCTGCTGCAGCTCGGCTTCTGCTGAAACCAGTGCTATTTGTCTCACTATCTGCTGTGGCCGAAACCAACATAATTAATTGCGTAAATGGCTATATAACGAACTTCCATGCATTTCAGCGGAAGGGGGATGTCAGAAACAATGCAGAAAACAATGTAATTATTTATGTAACATTTGTGGACTGAATAAACCCAACAGTAGCAATTTGCTTACATGATTTCCCTTCCTGACCTCGAGCACACATGCGAAGGGTGGTGATTTCTGCTCCCATTCCCATTTCTGGTGCAGCTATCCGAAACCCTCAGATGCAGCACTGGAAACCACTCCAGAACTGCTCAGACTAAATCCCTGCATCAGTGTTTCTCAAACTTAGGTCTGTAGCTGTTGTTGGACTACAGCTCCCATCATTCCTGACCACTGGTTCTGCTAGCTAAGGGTGATGGGAGTTGTAGTCCAACAACAGCTGAGGAACCCAAGTTTGAGCAACATTGCCCTACATCAATATGCATTCATTTGGCATATAATATGCTCCCTTTCAGACTTTTCCATTCCTCCAAGGTAGCCTTTCCCCTCTTCCCCTCTCACCTTGCTGACAATGGTGGAAGTGTATGTGGTCGTATCATACACCCATCCATCAGCACACAGCTCGGTTTCCGCCTCAGTCAGGTTTGCCTTGGTGGAATTGGCATCAAGGAGATGCCACTGGGGATGGACAAAACGCCAACACTTTTCCGGCTCCTCTTTGCTGTTCGTGGGGATACCAACTCTGAGCAGGTCGCTGGCTTCCAGAGGCCAAGTGGTGTTGGGGTACCCACTGCTGTTGGTGGAGATGTGGATCTGGCAGCGATGTCCTGGGATGGCAGCGGTGAAGTTCTGGAGAAGGTTGTGACCTGCCATCAGCACAATGGGGATGGACAGAAGCACGGTGTGGATAAACTGGAAGCGGCCCATGCCTCCGACTTGGTCCAGGAACTCTGCAAAAGTCATGGCGTTCCGAGAGATTCCTTGCTTTGGGGAGTTGCAGGCGGCTTGTGTAGATCGATGGAGCGATGGACAGGCAGATAGACCTTGCGAGCCCAAAAAGCAAATTCTCCCGGCGTTAAGGCAAGATTCAAAACCCTGTGGTGGGAAAATTAAGGCAGATCAGCTTAGCAAATCCGCCGCAGCTGGAAAGATTTGGTTTAATATGAGCCTGGTTGTGACCGCAGGACCTTTGGAGGCGGTGGCTCTCTTGCTTGTGGAGGAGACAAACAAAATCGTCTCGCTAAAGGGAGTGTCTTAATTTACCTAACAAACAGCTTTCAACAGGACGGCGGGATCGTTTTGGATCAAAAATGGCTCAAATTATCTCTCCGGGAAGCTGTGGGTCTTCTGCCAGTCTGGGAATGGAGCCACACACTTGCTAGAAGTCTGTGCGTCTTCTCCCTCACACTCACCATGTACTACTCAGGCTTCTTTTGGTGTTTATTCTTCAATCTTGCAAGAGGAATCCACTCTTTGGTGAAGGAGGAAAACTTCAGAAGCAGCCACAGGTCAAATAATGTTCTCTCCTCACTTTTGCCAGGGAATCTTACTGGCTCTCCCCTTTACCAGGTCTTTGAGTGGATTATTTATGTAAAACAGTAAGCAGCTCACTCCGTTAAAGTTTTACTCTTGTTTTAAGGGATTAACTAAAAGTTTTAGAAAGCGAGTGGAGAGCCAAAGAGATGTGGAAGAAAGTGCAGCAACAGCCGGCAGAGATTTGTAACTGTTCTCATTTAGGGTTAGGAATGTGTCAATCATGTGCCACGACCACCCCTCATCCTCTGCCCTGCCCCCCAAAAAGCTTGCTGGTCCCTAGTCACCCAAACAGTGTAGATTGAAGATTTGCCTAACCAGGGTGTTCTTTAGTGGAACAGTTGATGCTCCGCAGTGCTGTGGATCTAGTGGTTGTGCGGCACCAAAGTTCAAAGTTGTAAGTGCCGTTCCATTGCTTATGTGGTATGATGGTGCATAGAAGAGGTCGGGGTGCATGCAAGTTTCTGGAGGAGAAGTGAGTCAGCAGAAAAGAAAGAGCAAGAGAGGGCTCGGGTATGCATAACTTCCCCATATGCTCATAGATATGCATGGATTTAAATGAAGGGTGAGGAACCTCAGGCCAGGGGGGGAGCAGCCCCCCTCACCAGGCCTCTTGATATGGTCCTCTATCAGACCCTCCAAGTGTCCCTATTTTCCAGGGACAGTCCTGGATTTACAGATGCTGTCCCAGTTTCTGATTTGATCCCAGAATGTCCCGCTTTTCCTTAGGACGTCCCTATTTTCATCGGAGAAATATTGGAGGGCATGGAGTTGCGCGAACCCTGAGATAAGTAACTATGCAACCTTTAGAAGACACCTGAAGGCAGCCCTGCATAGGGAAGTTTCTAAACATTTACCGTGGTACCTCTGGGTGCAAATGGGATCCATTCCGGAGCCCCGTTCGCATCCTGAAGCGAACGCAACCTGCTTATGCACGTGCACGGGTCGCGATTCACCGCTTCTGCACATGTGCGTGACGTCATGTTAAGATTCTGCGCATGCGCAAGCGGCGAAACCCAGAAGTAACGCATTCCATTACTTCTGGGTCGCCGTGGAGTGCAACCCGAAAAGGCTCAACCTGAAGCATATTCAACCCAAGGTATGACTGTAATGCTTTACATATGTTGGAAGCTGCTCAGAGTGGCTGGGGCAACCCAGTCAGATGGGTGGGATATAAAAAAATAACATTATTATTATTATTGCGGAATAGGATGTCCCTTTTCCCATCGGAGAAATGTTGGAGGCTGTGCTCTATGGCTTCTCCATATGCCTCTGTGTTCTTTCCAGGATGTGTCTCCATCCTCAGACTAGGCCTCTCAAAAGCCCTGCTTCTTCTTGCTTTTTGTAAGGCTGGGGTGTGTCCTTGAACTCAGACACTGCCTCTTGCTTACCCAATTGGAGGATGGAGAAATGTACAAGGGGTCCGTGCATGTAGAAGCCAGCCCCGTTGCTCCACCCACTTTGACTCCGCCCACTGCTGGATGGAAGGTAGAGAGAGGCGTGTGAGTACACTGACATTTGTTGCTTCTTAGAATCATAGAATCATAGAGTTGGAAGAGACCACAAGGGCCATCGAATCCAACCCCCTGCCAAGCAGGAAACACCATCAGAGCACTCCTGACATATGGTTGTCAAGCCTCTGCTTAAAGACCTCCAAAGAAGGAGACTCCACCACACTCCTTGGCAGCAGATTCCACTGTCGAACAGCTCTTACTGTCAGGAAGTTCTTCCTAATGTTTAGGTGGAATCTTCTTTCTTGTAGTTTGGAACCATTGCTCCGTGTCTGCTTCTCTGGAGCAGCAGAAAACAACCTTTCTCCCTCCTCTATGTGACATCCTTTTATATATTTGAACATGGCTATCATATCACCCCTTAACCTCCTCTTCTCCAGGCTAAACATGCCCAGCTCCCTTAGCCGTTCCTCATAAGGCATCGTTTCCAGGCCTTTGACCATTTTGGTTGCCCTCTGGACACGTTCCAGTTTGTCAGTGTCCTTCTTGAACTGTGGTGCCCAGAACTGGACACAGTACTCCAGGTGAGGTCTGACCAGAGCAGAATACAGTGGCACTATTGCTTCCCTTGATCTAGATGCTATACTCCTATTGATGCAGCCCAGAATTGCATTGGCTTTTTTAGCTGCCACGTCACACTGTTGGCTCATGTCAAGTTTGTGGTCAACCAAGACTCCTAGATCCTTTTCACATGTACTGCTCTCAAGCCAGGTGTCACCCATCTTGTATTTGTGTCTCTCATTTTTTTTTTTTTGCCCAAGTGCAATACTTTACATTTCTCCCTGTTAAAATTCATCTTGTTTGTTTTGGCCCAGTTCTCTAATCTGTCAAGGTCATTTTGAAGTGTGATACTGTCTTCTGGGGTGTTAGCCACCCCTCCCAGTTTGGTGTCATCTGCAAATTTGATCAGGATGCCCTTGAGTCCATCATCCAAGTTGTTGATAAAGATGTTGAATAAGACCGGGCCCAAGACAGAACCCTGTGGCACCCCACTAGTCACTCTTCTCCAGGATGAAGAGGAACCATTGATGAGCACCCTTTGGGTTCGGTCAGTCAGCCAGTTACAAATCCACTGAGTGGTAGCATAGTCAAGACCGCATTTTACCAGCTTCTTTACAAAAATATCATGGGGCACCTTGTCAAATGCCTTGCTGAAATCAAGGTAGGCTACATCCACTGCGTTCCCTTCATCTACCAGGGTTGTAATTCTGTCAAAAAACGAGATCAGGTTAGTCTGACATGACTTATTTTTCAGAAATCCATGCTGACTATTGGTGATCACAGCATTCCTTTCTAGGTGCTCACAGACTGTTTGCTTAATGATCTGCTCCAGAATCTTCCCTGGTATTGATGTCAGACTGACTGGGCGGTAATTATTTGGGTCCTCTCTTTTCCCCTTGTTGAAAATAGGGAAAACATTTGCCCTCCTCCAGTCTGCCAGGACTTCGCCTGTTCTCCAGGAATTCTCAAAGATGATTGCCAGTGGTTCTGAGATCACATGTGCCAGTTCTTTTAATACTCTTGGATGCAGTTCATCTGGCCCTGGAGACTTGAATACATCTAAACTAGCTAAGTATTCTTGTACTATCTCCTTAGTTATTCTGGGCTGTGTTTCCTCTGCTGAATCATTTGCTCCTTGTACTCTCCTTCCCCCAATGGCATGTGGCGCCTGGAAGTGAAATATGGCCTTTGAGCTGAGAAAGGCCCCCCTCCCCTCCCTCCCCTCCCCAATTTCATCATAGTGGAAGCAAGATATTGACCAGGTAACCTCATACCCCTCAACCGTCCTGATTTGAATGGGACATCCTGGAATTACAGAAGCCATCTTGTCTTCTGACTGGATCCATCTTTTGGTCTGGTATTTTGGCACGAGTTAGCAGACTCCCACTAGAGCAGCAGACCAAAGGACGCTCCTTTTTTGGGTCTCTCTCATGAGTCAGCTGGTTCCCGCGAGAGCTCAGGACCAAATCCTGATTTTGATTGGTGGGATGTTGGAGTCTGCCTGCTCAATACCTGCTCCCCATCCCTGTTATCCTTCCTTAAGGTTCTTTTGCTATTTAAAACAGATTTGGGGCAGGCATCCCAAAGAAACAGAGGAAATGATGCCCTTTTAACAGAGGAAATATAAGACCCTCCTCCATAAATTCGGCCAGGTGGCCCCTAGCAGAAGACAAGAAAGACATGAGCAGAGCCAACAGCTCCATCTGCTGTGAAAGGGCCATAGTGCATGCAGAAGGCCACGTGGCCAATCCATGAGGACTCCCGATTTGGCTCTTGTCTTAAACCTTGGAGAGCCATTGACCCAGGTGAGAAACCTTAAGCCCAGGGACCAAATGTGGCCTCCTAGGGCTCTCTATTTGACCCTCAGAATTATCCCTCAGGCCACACACCCTCTCTGCAGGCCACACCCCTCGCTGGCCTTGCTATGCATCCCAAACGTTCTTGCCTGACTGAACTCTGATCATGCCTCTCACTTGTCTAGATCAGGGTTTCCCAAACTTGTTTTTGGACTACAATTCCCATGATGCCTGAGCGCTGGTCCTGCTAGCTAAGGATGATAGGAGATGTAGTACAACAGCAGCTGGAGAACCAAGTGTGGGGAACCCTGGTCTAGGTGGATAATAGGCAGGTGTGTGGCGGTTGCGTAGACATCATTGTGTAGAAATATGTATCAGTAGCTCCACCCTCTTTTGCCTCTGGCCACGCCCCCACTGGAGTGTGGCCCCTGGGAAGTTGCGTAGAAGTGAATGTGGCCCTTGGGTTACAAACTTTTCCCAACCCCTGCTTTAATGCTATGCCTGATGAGAGACAAGCATCCCCTTCTGAGCTTCTTTCAAGGGTTTCAAATAATAATAATAATAATAATAATAATAATAATAATAATAATTTATTATTATTCAACACTTTTGTGATTTAAAAGCAAGAGTCCGAGTGCTTCTGCGGGCTTGTGTGCAGCATCTCCAGAGTTCTGGTGTCTGCACAGCTCAAGCAAGAAATCCTGAGGTCAGCAGCAGCACTCAGTGGTTTCACCGAAGGCATCTCGAGAGCCAAACATAAAATGTTCCGATTTCAATTAAGTGCCAAAATGTTGCAACTACATCCTCATTACTTGTGCATGCTCCCATTACAAGGGACATATGACTTAGTTGTCTGCATCGTTGACCAGTGTTTGGACTCTGCTCTTCAACGTCAGTGGAATAAGAATTTAAGTACCCAATGAAGGGACAGACATCAAGTTCGGGGAAACCACGCAGGCAGGGGGGAAACCTTCACCCAAATCCTGGAGTTTAAATCGGGTCACTAGTTCCTCAATGCCCATGGTCAAAGTTGAGAGGAAAGATGGGGAGCATTTTCAGCCCAAAGGAGCACTGGAAACTGTTGTATTGTCTACACGGACTGGCAGCAACTCTCAAGGCTACACGAGTGTTCCGCTCACAACGAAGAGGCAAGATTTCTAGATTCCCTAAATGACTGTGCTTTTGAACAGCTGGTTCAGAAACCAACCAGAGGGAAGGCAACCCTGGACTTCACACTGAGTGGCGCCCAGGACCTGGTGTGAGATATCAGTGGGATTTCTCCAAACCCTACTTGGCGATGCCACTGGGGACTGAACCCAGGAATCTGCCTGCTCTGCTAATGAGCCACTGCCCTCCCACAAGGACTGTGTTGCCTCTTTGCACTGACATCATGCCAGAGGTGGGCAGGGGGACAAAGACAACAAGTAGATGAAGCAATGGTGTCTTCCAGCCACCCAACAGTCAAAGCTTTCTAGATGCATGCCTCTATCCACTTTGAGGACACATTCCAGTCTGGCAAAAACTCTTGGGGAGCAGAGCTGCTGAGGGGCGTGGCATTGGGAGAGTTCCAGGGGCCAGGCAGAGAGGTCTGGAGGGCCACATTCAGCCCTGAAGCTGAGGTTCCCCATCCCTGACATTCCCCATGCCTGATCTATGGGTTGAATTTGCACAGGAGTAGGGACACGGGTGGCACCGTGGATTAAACCACAGAGCCTAGGACTTGCCAATCAGAAGGTCGGTGGTTCAAATCCCCCACGATAGGGTGAGCTCTCGTTGCTCAGACTCCTGCCAACCTAGCAGCTCGAAAGCACGTCAAAGTGCAAGTAGATAAATAGGTACCGCTCCGGCGGGAAGGTAAATGGCATTTCTGTGCTCTGCTCTGGTCCGCCAGAAGCGGCTTAGTCATGCTGGCCACATGACCTGGAAGCTGTACGCTGGCTCCCTCAGCCAGTAAAGCGAGATGAGCGCCGCAACCCCAGAGTCGGTCACGACTGGACCTAATGGTCAGGGGTCCCTTTACCTAAAAGCAATATTTCTGAAGCCTGAAATTCTATTTTCTTTGTTTTCAGATGCTCCAGATATCTGCTGCCGCAAGTGTCATCTTACAACATGCCATTGCAATCGGCGTGTGAGAGAAAATTTGCAGTTGGTGTGTGGCATTTGTAGTTGTTCTAAGTGCTTGTCTTATAATCTTCAAAATCCACTGCATATGTGTAACTTCTGTGCACCCTCTGCTGGCCACAGCAAGTATTCCATGTGCAGGTTTTAATGCCAAAATAGTAGTTGAGGAATGCAAAACTACCTACTAAAAAAAAAAAAAAAAATCACCAGTCTGTTTCTTGGCAAATAGAATTGGTCTTGGGAAGGGTTAAAAGCCAACCAAAGCTCAAATGGCCTTCAAAAATACACACTTCTCCAAATTTTGTGGTGAAGCTCTCCAACAAAATCGTGTTCTCTGAGCCACTTTTAAAAAGCAAGGATTAGAAGAGGTTTCTGCCTGTCAATATCATTCATTTCAGATCCTCAGACAAAATAGATTATATATATATATAATCTCTACACTGTCCTTCTTTCCTCTGCTCCATAAACTGTTTAACCAGAAGGGGATGTTTAGCTAAGTGTAAGGAACAGTTTCTGACTAGCTGTGTGTACATTTACAACTTGGATTGTTCTTTGCAGGTCCAGACAGAAGAGGATGCAAACCCAGTTTACAGTATAATGTGCCCTCATTTTAAAGAAGAAAAGAGCATGGGCCTCTTGGGCAAGCTGTCTCCTCCACCTCCATTTTCCTGGCAAAGCCGATTTCATTCTCGCCACCGATAACCCCAAAATCTACTCTCCTTCACTGTTTCTCTGTCCTCCAATTTATTTTTATTCTCCCCCACTCCTCTCAAGGCTTCTGTCTTCCCAACACCCTAACCCTGTCAAAAGGAGGTTGCTTAGTTAACTTTGCATAACATAACTGGTCTTCCCTCTCACTGCTCCCCTAGTTAAAAAAACAAAACACCTCAACAAGAATTTTTATTCATCCAAGAAACAAGCAGCACCAGGACTAGACTCCATGGGGTGCTTTTAGAGTAAATCTCCTTGGGCTCACACTGATTTGTAAGCTTCACTGTTGATAAACTGTCTTGTGAAGAAACCTGCCACCCACCCATACCTTAAAGGTAATATGTTAATTCTTTCAATAACTAAGTAAGAGTAATAAAACAGGCAGAAATGTGTGAAGGAGGGCCAGGTCGGACCCACTCATGGGGCAAGGTGAGGCAACCACCTTAGGATCCACAGGGATGGCAGGATCCGGCCTCCAAGGAACACATCACCTGCTGCCGCTGCCGCTTCCCCCCACCCCTTGTTTCTGAGGTAGATCTTCACTCCCAGCTTCTTCCATGGTGGAAGGGTGCCATTTTGTGGTTTGCCTCAGGTGCCAAAATGTATTGGGGTGGCCTTGAGGGCTTTCCTGCTCACCCTCTTTCAATAACTGTAAATCAAAGGGGAAAGACCAAACCCCAATTCCCCCCCCCCTCTCTCTCTCTCACTCACTCACACACACACACACACACACACACACACACACTTAGTCACACCTGCACATAAAAGCCTTTTCTGCCTCTGAATATGATCCCATGTGAGCCCTCCTTCCAGTGACCCCCAAGGGACTACTCAGGCCTCGCATCCAACCTTCCCAGACTGGGCATCTGATCGGCCACTGTGGAAAAGGAAGCTGGATGAGGTGAGCCACTGGTCTTTGATCCAGCAGGGTCCCTCTTCTTATGTAGACAGTTGAGGTTTTCATGAGATGCCTTGGGTGCCTATAGCTGAAAGAGATTGCAGAAACCTTCCTGCATTAGCAACATTTTTTCCCTCTTCCCTACAAACCAAACTGGGCAGAAACCTTCTTATTCTTTGGAGGCCAAATCCAGCTTGTGGGCCTGTTTGGATCCAGAGCGAGACCCTTTGGGCCCAGCAAATGTAGTTGCAGCATTCAGCCCTAGAGTTTTGCAGCCTGCACCAACCTGATGCCCTCCAGATGTTGGTGGTCTACAACTCCCATCTATTGGAGGTACCAGGATGCTGAAGGCTGCTTTGTTGGAATCCAAAAACACAATGCACCCTACAGACTCGCAAAATATTCAGTTCCTTTATTTTCATTCATGAGAGGGAGAATCCTTGATTATGAATAATAATAATTATAATAATAATAATAATATAATAACATTAAAAATTCACAGGCCTGGCTCCGTTCCCAGCAGATCCGAGAAAGAAGACCAATATGTAAACAAAACTCACACCCTCGTATAATTTACTTTATGCCCCGGTCCCATTAAGATGCTGACGTTCCCACTGTTCCATCACACCTGCGTGGCAACAACGCACCAGGCTAGTCCAGTTACTTTTGGCACCTAAGGCAGAATATCCCACAAGTGCCTCTCCCCCCCCCCTCGCAATAATAAAAAAATACAATTTACATTATTAACTTAAATAACTTTCACAATTTGCTGCCGTTTTATGACGCCCCAAAGTAGCCAACCTCCCCAACGATAGGGCCGGCCCTATAGTAGCTTAGCACAGAGATGTGACAGGACAGTTAACTCCACCGCTGCTTTCCAAAGGAAAGCAGCTATGGGATGCAATCAAAGCCATGGCACAAAGGCAAAACAGGAATTGCAGCTCTGCGTAGAGGCTGGTTGGCAGGCCAGAACGGGGACTCATACAGAGGCAGCCTCATGTTTAACATTCATTTCTTACAGTACACAAAGAGGGAAATCCATGTCTTAGAGGCTGCATCTGGTTCACAGAATCAGGAAAATGTGCAGCCACCCAAACCTCTGGATTCAACAGCTACATGTCTGTGGGAGGGACAGAGGCTGGACTGCCTCCTGTCAGGAATGCTGTAGCAGCACTTTTTCTGCAAGGGCAGGGGGCTGAGCTAGAAGGCCTCTGAGGTCCCTTCCATGATTACCGTATTTTTCGCCCTATAGGACGCACCGTCCCATAAGGCGCACCTAGTTTTTTGGGGGGAAAATAAAGGGGAAAAAATTATTTTCCCCCCAGGCGTGGGGCTGGGGCGGGGGAGGCCCGAGCTTCCCCCGCCCCAGCCCCCAAACAGGCAGCTCTCTGCAAGCCGTGGGAGCCCAGCTCTGGCTCCCGCTGCTTGCGGAGAGGTCCGCGAAGCCTGGACGCGCTGAGATCAGCGCGCGCAGGCTTCTGCATGCAGGCAACTCTCCGCAAGCAGCGGGAGCACTCCCGCTGCTTGCGGAGAGGTCCGCGAAGCCTGCAGAGTGAGAGGGGTCGGTGCGCACCGACCCCTCTCACTCTCCAGGCTTCAGCGAAAGCCTGCATTCGCCCCATAGGACGCACACACATTTCCCCTTCATTTTTGGAGGGGAAAAAGTGCGTCCTATAGGACGAAAAATACGGTATATGACCATTGTGCAAAGAAGCCCTTTCCTGCACTATCTACTACTCTACTAAGGGTATGCTTTTTCATTTTTACAAAACCCATGAGATCACAGGGATGAGGAATCTGTGGCACCCCAAAAGTTGCTGGACTCCCTGACCTCTGAACTCGGTGACCTGGGGCTGATGGGAGTTGGGGTCCAACAACATCTCAAGGACCCCCCAGCTTTCCCAACCCTGTCTTAAGAGGGGTTTTCTTAAGGCACTCGTAGCATCACTCTGAAGAACAATGCAAAGTCCTAGGGCTGAGGCGTACACATTGGCATAGTGTGTGTGTGTGTGTGTGTGTGTGTGTGTGTGTGTGGTGTGTGTGTACCACTGGGGCGATTGCCCCAGGTGCAAAATTGTTAGGGGCACAAAATTTCAACACCCAGTGCTGCTTCAATACAGCTTTGCACTTCTGTTGCTGGGCTCAGTTAAAAACAGCTTCTCCATGCAAACCAGGAAGTGACCTCTCCGGACAACAACTCTTTTAAAAAATCTCTGCAGTTGCAATTTCCTGGGTGACGTGGACACCATTAGGTAGTTGAATGCCCATGCGTACTCCATCTATTTCCCTCCCACCCACCCAATCCGTCCACGTGGTCCCGGGCGCTAGCAACCCACGCTACACCACTGCCCACACAGCTAACCTCCCCCTTCCATTCTCTCCAAATAACTGGGTTTTGGAGGACAATTCCTTGGTGGAATTGAAGGCAGCAACTGGAAAAGTCTCGTTCCTGGGCCTGAAAACCACTTTGAGTTCACGCTCTGGGTTTTGCTTTCCGGCTCCTTCCTCGCAGAGGAAAAAAAAGGACATTTGACTTCATACTTCCAACATAGTGTCTTCTCCTTTTCCCTCTCGCTCTGTGCCGTGATTCAAAATAAAAATGCTGGCCCTGTCTCCCACTTGGGAGAGACACCAGCATAAGAAGTTTTGAGAATCCCTGAGCTAGGAAGAGGGTTGTGCTTGCCAGAGGGGGTGGGGGCACGGAGGGCAGAAGAGGGGTGCCAGAGGATCGCGGGACAGGGACAGGCACTTCCTCCCCACCCGCGTGAGAACACTCAGGCACACATTTCAGAGGCAAGGCCCCCCCTGCAGCAGAGTGGGTGCCGTGCTGGTGTGGACAGCAGCAGCTGTCTTGCGTGTGGCCTTGCGCAGCAGCGGGCTGTCAGGGTGGCATTCCTGGAGGTGGCGCAAGTGGCTTTCCTGGCTGTCGGCTGTGGAGCCGCACTCCTCGCAGACGTACAGCTTGGCGCGGCGCTCTTTGTAGGCGTAGCTCTGCTGCACCCCGTGGATCTTCTTCAGGTGAGACTCCAGCGAGCAGCGCTGGGTGAAAGCCTTGTCGCAAAGGTCACATTTGTAAGGGCGGACGCCTGCAAGGAGTGGGAAACAAAAGTCCTTTTTTTAGTGCACCGGTGGACACAAAACACAGAGGCATTTGGGCGGGAGAAACAGTGCAATCGGAAAGCTTGAATGTGTTGTTTGAAACAATGAGATTATCAGAAAAAGAGTTAAACACTTTTTTAAAAAAGAAAGTTAATTAAAATCAATGACAAGCTAAAAACCAGATGGAAACACATGACAGCTCATACATGCCCGGACAGGCTTGCATATACAAAAACAATTTTAGCAGGCGCTGAAAAGGGCACAGGGAAGGCGCCTGCCTGAGATCAATAGGCGGGGAGTTCCAAAGTACAGGTGCTGGCACACTGAAAGACCTGTTTCTTACAACAGCAGAATGTGCTCCATTTCAACTTTCCAAATGGTATTAAAGCACCTTCTTCTTGGGCTGGCACCCCCTCTCATTTGTCTTTGGGCAGGCAGATCAGTAACTGCTGCAAAAAGCAGAGCACTTTTACGTGTACTCAGAAGGGTGTGGTACTTTTGCAGCTGCTACTGAACTAGGGCAGATCCATAAATGAATCACTGCTGCATAGTAGAGAAGAGTAAGCAACTCCATGGGGGCAAGACCTACTGGAGCAGCTCTCTCCGGTAGG